>NW_026611621.1:0-5042598 GCF_027946475.1 Didymosphaeria variabile | reverse complement strand
GGATTGCGCCCGGGTCGATTGGATTGACAAGTGTCCTCTCTCTCAACACATGCTGAGAATGTTGGAGAGTCCGGATTTCTGCATTAGCAGCTCGAAGTTGGTCTCTTGTTCGCTTCAGTAACCGACGGGCTGTTCGCCCTGGGGTAGGCGGGCTTGACCTTGGTTCACTAGTTTCCTGTTAATCTTGTTTGGGCCTTGGAGGAAGCTCATAATCGCTGTTATTAATTGGACTTAGAGTTCGATAAGGTGATGTGCTTATGACACTTGGTGTTTGGGCACATTAGATCTGTGGTTAACTCTGTGTGACATTATTATGTGGGACCATATGTGTATTGCCTACCTTATGTAGGTGTTTAGTTATTCCTTCTGAGCTCGACTGCTCATCGCTAGATGATGATTTATCTGGATACTTTGGTACTAATATAGTAGCATATATCTTTTGTTTTTTTGTGTTATGTTTTGCCTTGTATCTTCTCTTTAGGTGTCTCGTATGCGTTACGTTTGTGGTATTAAATGTAGGTATGGTAGGGCTATTGGAAGGTCCACGGGCTAGCTCTGGCCTTGGTGGACTGGTACTATTAGTTATGAACCCTAGACCTGGATTTGTGTACACTTATCTTGGTGAATTACTTAGTAGACTGCTTAATCCATTATTCTAATGTGCTTTTATGGCTCTAGGTTAACGTGCAAAGAAGCCACGGGGTTAATAGTTTAGTATTAAAGATATAAGGGCCTCCCCTTTACTGTTAATAGGTGTCCGCAGCATACTAGCTAGGTGCCTCTAGTCGTGTAATTACGCGTTATTCGATAAAGATATATTACATAGGTATGGATAGATGTAGGGTGATATGCTTCTTTAGTAGTAGTACGTATTTTGTAATAGTGTTTACTACACGCCTTATATCTAAGCGCGCCTTATAGGATTGGATTTTATATTTTCTAGGTTACGTGACTACTCACTTCCACCTATAATAATATAGTTTGGTCCTTATCTAGGTAGCTATTAAGCTAGTATATATATTAGTTAATGTCTTCAGTTTAGTGTATATATTAGTAAAGTTATAAGTTAATTCTTATATGTTTAGAATAGAAATAATTTTTTGAACATATTTATGTAAAGACAGCTGTAAGAAAAATAGTAAGTTAATAGAAAGTAGAGATAAGATAAGGTTACTATAAACTATATATACTATCTTCTTCTATTATATTACTTGCCTCTTTACTCTCCTTATTACTAGTATGCTCTCTTAGCTTTGCCTAAGGGCTAGTACTCTTACATTTATTATTAACCTAAAGGTCTTTCTAGTGTTTAAACCCCTTATAGAATCTATTAATAGCTTTTAGAGTTAATGGCATTCTACCTATTTCTAATATATCTATTATAAGAAGAGGGTGTTCCTCTACTAGTCTAGTATTATCTATAGTAAATACCTTATATCTTCTAAGAATCTATAATATCTCTTTTACTATAAGCCTATTATTACTATCCTTCTCTTTTATAGCTGTATGGCATTAGTGAAAGTCCTTCTGGCTAATTCTTAGGAATATCTATTTAGTTTATTCTAGCTCACTCTGGCGTACTCTACTTATTCTTATTATTTAAGAGTTCCCTTTAGTATCTACACTAGTAAGCTTAGATGCTTGTGTTTTTAAATAGTGTAAGATTCCTTAGATATATTAAGCTATATAGTGGTAGAGCATTTCCTGGTACTATTAGTAGACTTCTAATAGTACCTTACCTAATAGTATAGTCTTAAACATGTTAAACTGTCTAGCTATATATTTTATGTGTGGAAGTTTCTAAAGCCATAGTAGATTATCCTTATCTAGAGTAAAAAGAGGGGTAACTTACCCTTTCTATATTCTATCTACCTATTACCTAAAGTACACTCCTTGTTTACTATTACGTTGCTTGGTATAGTATATTATCTTAACACCAAGATTAATAAGAAGGTACTTTTTAATAGTAGAGAAGTATATAACCTCTAATCTATTAGAGTATACTTTTATTATACCTATATATTTATAGAACATGTCTATATTACTATGTGTAATATTAGTATGCTTTAGCCATTGGTTTCCAATAGTTTGCCATGTCTACTGGTTATGTGCCTATATTACTAGGAGGGCTAGATAGAAGTAGAGGTTTTGCTAGGGTTTAGAATTGGTAGATAGGTTCTGCTTAAGTATATCTATAATAATCTATTGTGTATATTCCTCTAGGTATCGCTGAGTTGTGCATTGGTGCGCTAGAAACTGTCGTCTTGTAGTATTATAAAGGATATAGTAGTGGACATTAAGGTGTGGATATCTATAGACCTAGAATAATGGAATTGCTTTGTTCTATATACTAAGTTTATGTGGAATCTAGATAATCCCATAATTTTAGATTAATTAAATATACTCTAGGCCCTATTGTTTCTCTTATTTACGTTTATACTGGCGGTTATTAGCTATGTGCTTAAAGACGTAAGCTTAACGTATCTCTCTACCTCTACCTAAAGAGGGTAGCTCACTAATATTATAATATTCTAGAATAAGATTTAGTGTTTAAACTAGGGCTATAGTTATAATATAGTTTATCTCTTAAGTAAGTTTATTAGAGAAATCTTTGTATGCGTTAACTATAATAGCCTCTAGGGTAGTAAGCTAGCGGTTGCTTTCTACTATATAGAACTGGTTAATATTAGCTGTAGGTAGGATCTAAAAGCTCTAATGGGTGGAATCACTAGTCTCTTAGATGGAATAAGTGTTGCTATTAACTAATATTAAGATTATAACCTTTCTTACGTGGTGTAGTGATATTCTAAGCTCTTGTCTATTAGTAAATGTTATTAAGTAGGCAGCTAGGGATAGTAGAACTTAGAGCTGTTCTTTGTGGTATTTAATCTGGCGAAAGAGGTGTTATTGTGAGATGGTGGTGTTTTTATAACGGCTAGTCTGGCTGAATTTCTACTTGTTAAGTGTTTTTTGTGTGAAGCCAAGCAGTTTAAGATATAGGTTTGTGAAGATGCCTTTACCTTAAATAAGAGGGTATAGTAATTCTTTGTTAGTGTTGTATACCTTAGCATGTATTAAGCTACTTTTGTGAAAGCGGTTCTTATTGCCAAGCTTAATAGCGGCTGAACCAGCATTAGTACTAGTAAATGAGAAGAATGTTGGTATAGTACGCTAACCACTGCTATGGTAAAAGAAATTACTCTAGTTATTGTTATACCGTGCTTTACGTAGGGTAGTTATGCTGGCAGTTATTAACCCTATTTGGATGCCTAGGTCCTAGTAGAACTAACGCTTATTAATGAAGTCTATATTCTAGTAGTGGGAGATATAGCTTTTAAGCTATAAGAGATATGTATTATATATTAGATGTCCCCTAAGCTGACTAGTTTTGAGATTATAGCATAACACGATAAGATGGGGGTCCTGGAATATATTATCTAGTATATTAGTCCCTGGAATGTGCATAGAAGATGCTAGTGAGGTGATTTTATCCTATAGTGGGCTAAGTATTAACTAACTAACGGGACGGCGCATATTAACCTAATTAGAGTTTATGCTTAACATTTTGGACCTGCTCTGTTTAATATAAGAGTTGGATTTCACGTGTTAGAAGCTAGTGGGATAATGGCCTTAAGTTGTGACATTGCTAACTAAATGTAGTGTAGGAATAATTACGTGGTTAATCTAAGATCCTAGGGCTATATTATTAATGTGTTAGGACTATATAGTTATGGTAAGGCCTTATGCGTTTACGTATTGGTTAGGGAAATTTGGCTAGAAGATATGGCATTAATAAGGTCTAGTAAGATAGAATAGAATATTCTAGTAATGTGAGAGGTTAATAGGGGAGAATAATATGTGCTGGTTACTATTGAATCCTTCTATAAACCTAGGTAGAAAGGAGAGCGAAATGTCTTCTCTAAAAACTATAAGGCTTATAGGTGCAAAGATAATGCTATTATAATTAAAATATTATAACAGAGTCTGGGGTCTAGTTTCCTAAAGGTAGGCCTGTTCCGACAGATCTAAGCTAAGACACGGACGATTAAGGTTAGAGTTATTAGAAACCCTAGTAAGAGCAGGTGCCTATAATTGTGATAGAGAGTAATTAGTAGCTTTATAGTATATAAGAGCTTTAGGAAGCATAAGGGGTTAAGGATTAAGATTAACTAAAGGGATTAAAGGTAGGATAGTATAGTTTAGCCATATTGTTATCTCCTTAAGTGTATGGCCATATTCCTGTGGGGATACACTATAGCGGCATGAAACTAAGATATAGTTGGATATGGTACTTAAAAGTATTTGGTTATGTGGTGGATTGTCTTCTCTTAGAGGAATGTTAGGTGATGTGGTTAATGTGTGAAATTTGGGATAGTGTAGTGTATATGTTTTAGCATTGTATGGTTTGTTGTTCGGTGGAGTAGCTAGTGGGTAGGACTAGGTACTAAGTGGTGGTAAATGTGTGTGTACAGACATAATATTATTAGTAGGGCCTATAGCCTGTAAGCACGTGTCTATAATATAGATAGCCACTATAAGGGAAGGGGGAAAGTCCCTAGTGTTGCTAGTAATGAGTAGTAAGTAGAGCTTATACTCTACTAAAAACGGAGACTAGCCCCTTCCCTATACTGTATTTACTAAGATAGATAGTATAGGGAAAAGTACTTACTAAAGTTAGGTAAACTATTTAGGGTAAACCTTAGTAATGCTTATAGTATGTCTGTGTTTAACTAATCTTCTAGATATATTTTAGGGCTAACTAGTGGTGGCACTAGGTCGTCTCTATTATTAGTGATAGATAGGTTGAGCATCCTAAATAACTTAGAGTAATCTAGGGAGTTATTATTTAGTATGTTATTGGGAGAATTTATAAGGGTTTTAGCAGTACTGGCTACTGTAGGCTTAGCTACTATAGGTGCTGTTTTAATCCCTTAAGTAAGCCATATGCGATTAAGGGGTATAGGTTGTTGTTGTAAGGAAGCTGGTGCAGATGGTTGTAGTGTATTTAGATATAGTTATTATATATTTAATTAGATAATGCGTTGGTACGTAGGTGGTAGTATCTAATGCGTTAGTTAGATTAGTATAGGCCGTTGTAATGTATACGGCTGTGTGGATGTGTATATGGAGGGGATGTATGGAGTGAGTAGTTAAAAGGCATTTGCCTATATTATTAAAGGGGTAGTATTCTGCATTGTAGTGGTTGGTTCAATGGGTGGTGCATACTGTAGTAAGGGTATTGGCTTAGGAACTAGTTCCTGTAAAGCGTTGTTAACTGGTTAAGTATGAATATTAAAGGATGGGTGTCTTTGCGTATTTGGGGTGTGTGTAGCGTAAGATGGCGTAAGCTTTGGATCTGTAGTCCTCTGTAGGTTTTGTATATTAGGCTGTTGTGGAGAGGCTGTATGTTGTGGAGAGGCTGCATAGAACTGGCGTCTTTGGGCCTATGCCTTTTAATTGGACTCCCGCTTTGCCTGCTTTCTCTCTTCTTCGCTTCGTTCTATGGCGGGTAATGGGTTTTAACAGAGTCTAGAGTGTTGTATATGTAGCTTTTTAATATAGCTGCTTAGGAATAGAAGCTGTTGGCTGTATATCCTGCATTATAAAGCCACTTGGCATAGCTTAGTTAGCCGTCGCGGGCCCTATTAGATGGAGAGGGCACGGTTTAGTTAGCCGATGGGCCCTATTGGATGGAGAGGGCATGGTTTAGTTAGCTGATGGGCCCTATTGGATGGAGAGGGCACGGTTTAGTTAGCTGATGGGCCCTATTGGATGGAGAGGGCATGGTTTAGTTAGCCGATGGGCCCTATTGGATGGAGAGGGCATGGTTTAGTTAGCTGATGGGCCCTATTGGATGGAGAGGGCACGGTTTAGTTAGCCGATGGGCCCTATTGGATGGAGAGGGCACGGTTTAGTTAGCCGATGGGCCCTATTAGATAGACTTTTTATTAGTCTTAGCACTAGTCCTTTCTAGTAGTAGGGCATGAGGGCGAGTCCCTGTTTAAAGAGAATTTTAACTATGTTAGATACCTAGAGCTGGACGATAGGCTCTACTACTATATATTAGGCTATTATAGAGAGGCTATATAAAACTAGTATTTTTAGGCCTATACCTTTTAATTAGACTTCTACTTTACCTACTTTCTCTTTTCTTTACTTTATTCTATAGTAGGTAATAGGTTTTAATAGAGTCTAGAGTATTATATAACTTTTTAATATATAAGCTACTTAGAAATAGAAGCTATTAGCTATATATCCTATATTATAAAGCTACTTAGTATAGCTTAGTTAGCTATTATAGGCCCTATTAGATAGAGAGGGCACGGTTTAGTTAGCTAATAGGCCCTATTAGATAGAGAGGGCACGGTTTAGTTAGCTAATAGGCCCTATTAGATAGAGAGGATATAGTTTAGTTAGCTAATAGGCCCTATTAGATAGAGAGGGTATAGTTTAGTTAGCTAATAGGCCCTATTAGATAGAGAGGGTATAGTTTAGTTAGCTAATAGGCCCTATTAGATAGAGAGGGTATAGTTTAGTTAGCTAATAGGCCCTATTAGATAGACTTTTTATTAGTCTTAGCACTAGTCCTTTCTAGTAGTAGGGCATAAGGGCGAGTCCCCGTTTAAAGAGAATTTTAACTATATTAGATACCTAGAGCTAGATAATAGGCTCTACTACTAAGGGTAGCTTTCTACCTCCTTTACCCCTAGGGATAGCTACTATTTTTACCCCTAGGGGCAACCTAACCCTACCTTAGTGGTATAGTTTAGGGACATAGTATGGTAATTATGGCACGACCTCGAACTACTACGCTGCTACCGTCTGTTAAAGTGCCTTTAGAAAGTGCGATCCCGCCCCTAGACGTGGAAGCGTGACACTAGACGGTATATGCGGAGACAGTGGTAAGGGCGCTAATAATGGGTACATTTGCAAGACCGGAATGTGCTGTAGCAAGTATGGAAATTACGGTACTATAAGCGACTACTGCGCTGCTATGTCAGGCTGTTAATCGGCCTTCGGCAACTGCACAGGTGTCGTCTCTTCGTCAAGCCTGAGCACCTCGAAGCCCGTCACTCTGTCAAGCAGCCTTGCCTCGTCTTCTCAAAACGTAGCCTCAGGAACCAGCACGGCCACGTCTGTGAACGTTGTAGCCACGTCGCCCAGCTCGATCATGGCAGTCGTAAGCAGCTCGAGCACAGCGCTTTCTAGCTCTTCCATCCCCGCCAGCAGCTCCGCCGTTGTCTCGGCCAGCAGTTCAGTGTCGAGCAGTCCTGCTGAAGCGGTATCGAGCAGTGGCTCTGTCACGCCATCACCCAGCGTTGCTTCTTCGCAAGAAGCACTGCTTACTACGACTTCGGCCAGTTCATCTGCGGTTTCTTCCAGCGCCCTTGTTTCGAAAAGCGATGCTCCTTCTAGCAGCCTAGCCTCTATTTCTGAATCTTTAGTGTCGCCCACCAGCTCCACTGCGGACACCTCGTCATCTTCGTCGAGCGAGCCTATTGCCGATTTAGTCGTAGCCACATCGACCAGCTCTGTCGCGGCTTCATCCACCAGCGTTGCCATTGAATTGTCGTCCAGCGTCTCTACCGCCGAGGCCGCATCTTCAACCAGCTCTGACGCTTCCAGTAGCGCCAGTGAACCGCCATCGACTACTTCAATCGCTGATGTAACCTCAAGCAGTCTTTCGGAATCGGGAAGTACCGTCACGTCTGATTCTAGCAGCACTCCAGCTTCAAGCAGTCCTTCCGAATCCAGCAGTATCGCACAGCCTAGCAGTACTCCCCCTTCTGAACCCAGTAGCACGTTAGCTTCCAGCAGCGCTTCCGAGTCGAGCGACAGAGCCGTGACTAGTACCTCTGCTGAGCCGAGCACTTCCACTGAGCCGAGCACTTCTCTTGCGTCAAGCGACTCCGTGCCGTCGAGTGACTCTAGCAGCTCTGTTGTTTCTAGTGACTTCACTATATCCGCAGTAACGACTGAAACTGCAAGCTCCGTCGTGTCGACTGAATTTAGGAGCTGCGTTGTGTCGAGTGCATCTGGAAGTTCTTTTGTCTCATGCAGCTCGACCAGCTCTGCCAGCTCAAGTAGCTCAACCAGTTCCGTGGAGCCATAAATGGTATGATGCTGGCAGTCTGGACATACTCAAGATGATCTCGTGGAAATAAGCAGTGACGACCTTTTAGTCAACGCGGTTCGATTAATGAAGTACGGCGACAAGTTTACGGTAATGAGGCGTTAAGGAGCTTAGTAATTTATTATGATGATAATGATCTTATGATTCTTCATGCTCATGACTTCTGCAAGTGACCATTGATCGGTACTCACTATAGTGGACCGTGGGTTACAGTGCGTAGGAACAGCAGGATCGGAATTCCCTTGCAAAAGAAGTCGACGCCGTTCAACTCGAAATCCGTATCGAGCATTTTGAATGGACCTAGACCCGGCATGCTGGAAAAGAAGAGAACTTCGCACTCGTGTGGAAACGCGCTGGGAGCCTCTATGCTTACATCAGCCGGTTGTGGAGCTGGATCTCCCTCTTGCATCTTTTATGTTGTTTGGTAAGCCTGAACCAGAGCATTGCCATGCGATCCGATATTCGCTATTTACCTTGGCGACGCGAAGTCGCAAGGGCTACTCTCCTCCGCGGAACTTTCCCGGTGCCGAGGGTGCATGTGAGATCCGCTTTCAGATAGTGGGAATCGGCATCAGTCGTCCCTAGCGGGACCGCAGGCTATGGGTGTGGGCTTGCATCTGTGACAGATCATAGATGATATGAGGGAAGGCGAGAAAGGCGTGGTTGAGAAGGCGTACAACTGATGTTTACATTCGAGTATATAGATGCCGAAGCAGCGGGTTGTTCCAGGGGCTTTCATTGGTGAAGCACCTTGACAAACTTTTACTACACGTTCTATCCATCCTAGGTGTTACCACTCAACAACTCTCTCACATAAACACGCAGCTTTTCCCACGAACCGTGCCTAACAGCACATGATAGAAGTGCCTAAAGTGAACCAATTTATCGAGTTCGTGTAGGTATGGGCCACCCTCTCCTACCGTACACTTCTACCAAATGTCGAGTCCATAGCCATCATTCCTCCGATGCGCCGATGTCTTTTGATCGGGCTACAAGTCAAAACACCGCTCGATCCACTCCGCTATTGTGCGGCTTGGGCTTGACCATCATAACAGCGCTAACACGTTTTTCTACGTTTGAGATGGACAACTTACCAGTAGCAAAAAGCGTTCTTTGAGACCAGTGTTACGGTTTATTGTAATTCCACCGGATTGGCCTAGATTCCAGTCAACGGTGCTAGAAAGAGTTGGGTTCGCAACAGCAATCTCGAAGCGACTATTGTTCAAAGCATCTCATTGCCAATTACATTACGATAATTATCCTAAACGGTGGTTCGATACGCAATAGTCGCTCTCCGGCCTCTATCACTCGCGCGTAATCTCCACTTGCCTGCTGACAACGATCCCGTTGGCAGCATTGCCATTCTTGCCGAGCATCTCCTTCTCGCTGGCGCCATCGCTAGACAAGCTACTCCTCCCGTCTCCGCCCCGAATCTGGGTACTCCTGCCAGCCACTGTTTCCAATTCGTAATCAGGACCAAATGATCTATAAGGATGCGAACGAACGGCGCCGCCAAGCACTTGAGGTGTTGCATTTGAATGCGGGCCCGAGGAGCCTTCGGTACCGAGGTTGAAAACGCGGAGGAATAAGGGGCGAAGGGTCGAGATATTGCCGACAATCATTCCCAGGCTGGGCTCTGCGTAACCCCAGATGACAATGTTCGCAACGCCATCTGAGTAGTCAAGTCAGCGGCGTTAAATGCAGGGTTGAGTCGAGTACTTACACAGGTAGTCGACGCTACTTGTCAAACCGATTGTATACCTAAGACGGATCAAGCCGGAAACGGAGGTGCTATCGGTCGTTAGCGTACAGCTTCGATCATTCAGGAAAGAGTTCTTACAATACTCCAAGACCCAGGATACCGGCCACGGAGATTTTCGTGTTTCTATTCATCTGGACGTTCCACAGGAGAGCGATTGGCCTGCTTTTCATGAGTGGCTGATTGACAGAAAACGGGCACCAAGTACTCACATGAGCGCAGTTGCCCAATCAGTGAAGATATTGACCGCAGTGCACATATAGTAGACGTTGGCGAGGTAGACCGGCTTTTCGCAGTGTCCCCCCTCAGCCACAAGGTCCTGTTTCCATGCAGCTCTACAAGCGACTAGTTAACATGAGGATCGTGGCATATCCGTGGGTCACCTACTCGACAGGGTTGCATTGGAAGATGATGTACAATGCAGAGGCCAGGTTGACGCTGACACAGAGAACGATGATGCCGTAATTCGTGTAGACGAACTTTTTCCTGTTGCCGGCAATCCGGTTCAGCATGAACGCAATGCTCAATTTGACACCGATGACGGCGAAGCAAAAGAAGACCTCGAAGAGGAAAAACCACTATGCGACGTTAGCTCTCACACGTCCCAGTGATTCCGATAATGCCACTCACAAAGTATGCTTCCTCGATGTATCCCTCGTTGCCAGGTATTTTGAACACACTGTCCCTAGCACCGATTCCATGGAACGAGCCAGCAGCGCACGAGATTGTCATCAGTAATAGGGGTACCTAAACTTCCAATCAGTTTGAACTCTCGATGTCTTGCGATGCGGAGGCCATACGCATGCTGCCACCATGACGGAGTCTTCAAGACCCCAGTTTCTTCTGGTGGTCCTAGTATACACTCGCAGGCCCATGGTGAGAAAAGCGAATATCCCGCATGTCAAGACCGCAGCCGCGAGGTTTGGCCCCAAACCCTTTCGACAATTCATCAGTGAAGCTTCACTCAAGTCCCACGATGCAACTCACCTCGTGAAGTGTCATGGTGAGTCGTTGGAGTAAGGGTCCAACGTGGAGGTGGGGATGCTAATGCAGGATAGTAAAAAGGTAGCGGGAGGAGCTGTCAGTGCTAGGAGGTGTGCTTAAAAGAGCGTCACCTTGAGTTATCAACGCGACCCTGGAGCGCTCCTGATTGTGTCCAAAGCATCTCGATCAAAGCAAAACCTTGTGCGTCTCCACATACCGTGGGCGCCCCAGCAGCTACCCATAGCGTGAGGGGTGTTTAGCGGGACTTGGTCTTGCGCGCCGCCTCTGAACTGGGTTTGCCACTGGCTATGAAATCTGATCAGCAAGAGTGGCACAGCTGAGCAACGAGTTTCACGCAGTGTTGCGGCGTCTTTGCCGAGCCGTTGTGACAGCCCGCCGAGGAAATACAAGTTTATCTTCAACGTGCAGGAGGCTCCGCGGACCGCATCATAATTTACCGTCTTACCGCGATAACAATAGCGCAATGGGGACTCAGAAACTTGCTACGCCGCATGATCCGGGAGACCTTCCTTGCAAATACGTGCCACAACGAGTGTCAAGTGCAGTACTGACGAGCAGCGTGGGTAGGTTACCTTGCAAACTCTATAGTATCCTCTTCTAGGGAACTCCATGTAGCTGCAATATCTTAGATCAAGGCACGTCTGGTTCGCGGGTAGACCCTCGAGACCACCGTCCGGGTCTGTATTCGCATACTTGTCTCATGCGCCTCGAATCACAGTAATCCTCAACGGCGGGAAAGGTGGAGACGTGCTGTCAGGATGAGAATGTACTGTCCGTGCCCCAGGGACAGTCTCCCGTTGACGCGGACGGTTCCTGGCCGATGGATGATTAGACTGGCGCTAGATCAGCAACTTGCGCTGCCATCTTGACAGGACTCAATTTGCATGCCCTGTTCGATCATAAAAGTTTCACACGACCATCCTGGGCACATTCGCCATCATATCCTCATGAAAGGGGCTCGGCTGCTACCGAGCGCCTGCCAGAGAGCAATGGCACGACTCGTAAAAGGAGACCCTGCAAGGGATCACCCATACTCGCCCACCACGCTAATACCAAGGCTACCTAGCGCACACAAGCTCTTTCGCGTCGACTCGCCCTTCGTTAGCAACCTCGGATCTGCCAGCCCGGGGACCCAGAATCGGGCCGATCACACGCTGATCATCGAGCTTAAAGCCAAGGATCTAGAAACCGATACCGAAGAATCCTGCAGTTGCGCAACGGACTAACGGTGATAGAAGGAAATGTAGGCGAATCAGCAAATTGCGAAATGCTTATTCCCATCTACCGAAATTCACGATTTTGCCATGGTCAATCAGTGCCTATTGCCCATTATACCATGGGTGTTTGGAGAATGCGATAATCGGCCATGTACGTAGTGTGAGTAAATCACCGTCCTTCGTCATGACGAGTGTCTATTATAACATCCAGATGCCTCGTGATCTGCAAGCGGTTATCTTTGAGATTTCGCCTGACGTACGAGCAGCCAGCGCCCTGGATATGTACACTTGACTGAGTACGTCCCAAACGGCTAGCTAAAAGCTACTCGAGCAAGTCGCCGATACAGATGTGTTTGGCGGTGAATTCCGTTGCCACGGGGTAGAGCGCCTCATTTCAATCGAGGATCTGCGAGACCATGTACCAAGAAAGAATCGCGGTGGAGGGTACTATGGACTTTTTATTAGCGCTGTCAATGAAGAGGACAGAATAGGAAACCCCACAGATATTGCCCTCATCGCTCAGGATGGGATGTTGTTAGATGGACCAAACTTTCGAAATGGCCTTTCCGACTAGCGCAGTTTGAACACGTTCTAGAGCTACTGTTGTTTGCCCTGCGGCAGCTCGCGTGTCGGATACAGCCGTTGAGGAACGCTGCAGGTACTTGCTGTTACCCAGTCCTCCGTGCGCCGTTTAGGGATGGCTATCTGCAACATCACTCTCAGTTCCCTTTCGCCCGGGCGGCACTCTGATCACGTGCTGTTAGGCAACGTTCGTGGGAAATACTGTTGATGTGACTTGTTGGATCAGTCTCAGTGGTGCGTCTCACCTTTTCAAGATCCATAGAGTGCATCTCGGAAGGCTGCATTGCGTTGACGCCGTCTTGTTCGCTGCTTGCAGGTGCCACGAGGCGTTCAATCTTCCGCTCCGCGGGTCTGACCTAAACTAAGACGCTAGATATCGTACGAGCGTGGGGCACCACTCTGTCCTTCCGACAAACTCAACTTCAGCTGGTGGACTGGAACGTGGCTGGGCTGGACCCATTTGGCGCTCTTGGATAGTATTGGGCGTGTGCAGGCGGGGCAGCAGTCGATAAAGGGCGGAATTTAGCCTCTTGGTTTTCTTGTGTAAAATGAAGAGACATTAGACTGAAGAAGAACAAATCGGCGATGAGTTTGAGGTAGGTGGATCATTGGCTGGACAAAAGGAGCAGGAGATACGGATAAAGTGAACTTCTTGTTCCATACGGACAGACTTCTATCGATGTGGATAGCTTTCAGGAGGACTCCTTTTTATCTTGACAATTGCTTCCTGCATTTTATCAAGTACTGTTACCCAATGTTCCTGAGTAATTTGACTTAGGTTACCATTGAGCAGTGATGCCTAGAATAGAACCGTAGAATGCGAAAAAGACTTTCTAGCACTGAGAGCGCAGTTGACCACTCTATCGCCTATCCCACTTCCATCCTCCTATATATTCCACACTCTTGTCCACATATGCGACGCCTGGAGTACGCTGATATTGGCAATATACCAAACGCCAGAAAAAAAGGCTTGCACCATCATCCGCAGATTCCGCGTACCATTCAATGTACGGGCACGTGGCTGCCTCTATGAGCCCGTAGTGAATAAGAACAAGTTACGGTATCTCATGTCTATGACCTTTTGGCATGGATTAGATACGTCAGTCCATGCACTGCTGCTGAGACGCGATGGGGACAAGCTCAAGCGAGTGGGTATGTTGTTTTTGGGCGGTTCTGAGCATTGGGGTTCTTTCAATTCGAAGGAATCTCTGTAGATGCGCGTACTTCCGCTCTGTAGAAATTGAAGCAGTAAGGGTGACTTGTGATCGTTGGTTGATGGTAGAAGGCGTCGTACTGGGACAGAGCAGAAAACGGGGCTAAGCCGAATCCAGAAGGCCCGCCTCGCCCGCGCCTTCGTCTACTGATCGGCGAAACTACCTTTGTACACGCGCCTGCTTCTCCCGAATTATACGTCCGGACACGATACAACTCGTGTGCTGGTTGCTCCTTGATCACGCCAGCTACCATCTCGTGTTTGTGGCCAGAGAAGTCGATGCCTAGATTAATCGCCTACGTCATGACTGAGCTAAACATCGGACCTTAGCGCGCACGTGCGGCGCGCGTGTCTTCACGATATCGTGGACCGCGCAACCATCAGGTATTCAAAGGCAAGCCTTAGGCGGGAATGGGTAGAATAAAGAAGCCACGGACTGCTGTCATCGTCGGTGCTGGCATTGGCGGTGTCGCCACTGCAGCTCGTCTCGCTGCTGCGGGATGGAAAGTCACTGTTGTGGAGAAGAATGACTTCACCGGTGGACGGTGCAGCCTCATCAATGAAGATGGCTATGTAGGTCGCCGGCGAAGAATCTACGTTACAGAATAAATGCTGACTATGATCAGAGATTCGACCAGGGTCCTAGCTTGCTACTCCTCCCACACCTGTTCCACGAGACATTCCAGGACCTGGGAACTTCAATGGAAGCAGAAGGTGTGCACCTCGTCAAATGCGAACCAAACTACAACATTCACTTCCATGATGGGACCTCCTTCAAGATGTCCACTGACCTGGCCACGATGAAGGAAGAGATAGAACGCTTTGAAGGCAAAGATGGCTTTGAGCGGTACATGTCATTCATTCAAGAGTCACATCGACACTATGAGCTATCAATGACGCATGTTCTTCGCAAGAACTTCTTTTCTCTCCTCAGCATGATGCGACCGAGCTTTCTGAGGCATGTGCTTGCGTTGCACCCGTTCGAAAGCATCTACAGTCGGGCGGGCAAGTATTTCTGGACTGAGAGGCTGAGAAGAGTCTTCACTTTCGCAAGCATGTACATGGGAATGAGCCCTTTCGATGCACCGGGCACGTACTCTTTGTTGCAGTATACGGAGCTAGCGGAAGGCATATGGTACCCCATTGGCGGCTTCCACAAGGTGCGCACATCATTTCATGTAAGAGAAGTCTGGCGCTGATAAAATAGGTTGTCGATGCACTTGTAACAGTGGGCAAACGAAAGGGTGTCCAATACCGGCTCAATACCTCAGTGTCACGGATAGAAGTCCGGACGCATAGGGCCGGCCACCCCCGAGCCGCAGGTGTGGTTTTGGACAACGGCGAGGTTATCGAAGCCGACAGAGTCATATGCAATGCCGACTTAATCTACTCGTATAACAACCTCCTCCCACCGACAAGTTATGCTACCTCTCTATCCAAACGGAAAGCATCTTGCTCAAGTATCTCCTTCTACTGGGCACTAAACAGGCAGTTTCCCGAGCTATCAGCGCACAACATCTTCCTAGCAGAAGACTACAAAGAAAGCTTCGACAGCATCTTCAAGAAACATCTGATACCCGAAGAGCCGAGTTTCTACGTCAACGTACCATCTCGCGTGGACCCAGCGGCTGCGCCAAAAGGCTGCGATGCAGTCGTTGTCTTAGTTCCTGTCGGCCATCTCCTGGATTCATCTTCCGAGTCGCACAAGGGCACGCCAAACACAAGCGGCGCAACGCAAGACTGGGATACCATGGTCTCGATAGCCCGGGAAACAATCCTCAAGACTATCGAATCACGTCTCAAGATTTCGCTTGGTGAACATATCGTGCACGAGTCTGTAAACACGCCGCCATCGTGGAAAGACGCGTTCAATCTAGATCGTGGAGCCATTCTCGGCCTCAGCCATTCATTCTTCAATGTTCTTAGCTTTAGACCGAAGACGAGCCATCCGGACATCAGTGGTCTGTACTTTGTTGGCGCAAGTACGCATCCTGGAACCGGAGTGCCTATTGTCTTGGCTGGAGCCAAGATCGTGAGTGAGCAGATACTGAAGAGTGCGCATGGAAGCAAGGTGCCGTGGGTTGAGAACAGCGCTGCGGTAGACGAGAAGAATGACAGCCCGTTGGATCGGGTGCAATGGTTGCCGATGTTGAATTGGATCCATTGGGTAATTTTTCTCGTTCTTGCGGTGGTTGCATCGGCATTCAGCGCGGTATCAGGAGGCTGGGATTGAAGGGAAGCACGATTTGGCGGCGACTGGTGAGATGTGCACACACTGCACTGATTACGTTAAGGAAGCTACATATCTCCTCGGCATGGACATGCGACCAAGTACCCGCTGTTGTTCCGCGATCGTGTCCGAACTTAGGGGTGCCTCTGACTCATACTGACCAATGCCGTCTATCCATCGCGTCTTCGAAAAATCAAGCTCACATTATGATGTAGGCATAAAGTTGGTTGTCTTTCAGGCTTCATTCCGTCATCGAGTGAAAGCAGGACAGCGTACTTTCGATTTCGTCTTCAATTTCCGCACGACTGAAATTATCGCACCATCGCGACATTGGGCATCGACAAACTCATAAAACCCACGGCGCTTTGTCTACACCCGCAACGTAGTCGTGACCAGCAGGCCGCCACATTAACCACCCACTCAGATGATCAGACTCTAACTCTTTCCACTTCTCACTCGGATACGGAACGTTCAGTGACGGACTCGGAGGAATCATCTCAATGCAGCCCAACCCACACTTCTCGTAAGCACCGCGAGCAGATACCAGCGAACTGACCACCGTTTCAATACCCAGCTCATCAGCCTTGTCGAGCCCCCAGCGGATCAATAGCCGCCCTATGCCGCGATACCGATGTCCGGTATGTACAGTGATCGAATGTAGGTCTGCGCGAACATCAGCACTTCAAGCATCATCAACACACTGGTTTTCGCTCACCCATATGCGGTCCCGTCACTCTCTTTCCAATGAAGTCCCACAATCCGTTGATAAACCGCTCTGCGAATTCGCGTTCATCCGAGCCTTCGGGATGCCACGTAGCTACTGTGCGCTCGCCATACGGATCTGGCTTGTCGTTCACGTACCATTGCGCAAACCCGACGATTTCATTACTGTCACTGTCGACTGCTTTCAACATGAACAGCTTTGGGTCATTCTCCTGGAGCCTCTTGACGGAGCGCTCCGTGCCATATGCAATAGCTTCGGCATGGGTGGGAAATGTGGGGCGGAAGTGCTTAAGCTGTGGGTTGTAGGGCTGTTGCCATGCGTCGAGGACCATGGGCGAGATTTCAACCAAGTCGGCCTTGTCTGCGATGATGGAGACCGTGATGGGCATCCTGAGTAGCAAGTCACGAGTTCGGTGACGGTTGATGGAAAGTTCGGGAAAAGCTGGGGACTTCTACTACAAGACTTCTGAGTCCATTGTGCCTTGAAGACGGATTATAAACGCAAGATGGACCGGAGTCGCCACACGATGTTTCGAGCAAGATGATACACCTAACCCCGCTTTCTCACAGGCACACATTTTGGGGGCGCAGCGCGGTAAGCGACAGTTACTGTTGAGTTCCCGCCATAGCCTGATCCTGCGGGTGTGATGGGGCTGAAAATGTGGGGTAGTGAACATGGGGCGAACAGAACGCATGCGCGATTGCCCCTCGGAAAAAGGCGTAGGATGTTGTGAGCCAGGACCACTCTGGATTTGCAAAACCAAAAGCAGCTAAAACGAAGAGTATCATAATTCGAGTGGCGATCTGGCACTTCTTCTCAATCCACAGTTTGATATAACGAGTATCAACATCTAGCAAACACGCTATTTAGATTACCTCTTCGCATGACTACTCCGACCGGTCGCTCGTACCAGCTTCATCATGTTTCTCCTCATATGTGAACGTCGCCCGTGCGGGAAAGTAAATACCCAGCGCCGAAAACACTACGAAGCTCGTAAAGAACCCATATATGTATCCCAGACTGTACAAATGATCTGCACCTTTGGAGACAGTCAGGGAGCTGTTCATCTACTCACGCGTTAGCGACACACAATTGAGAGCCTCATAGACACAAACATACCCGCAAAGCGAACCCCGGGATAAGCGGCACAGATCCAATCAGCCAAGCCACCACAGCCCGCCAGTTCGTGCCCCACTTGTTGTATCGGTACTTTCCGTCAGGAATGTACATGTCGTCGACATCATACGTTTGCCGGTGGACGACGTAGTAATCTGCCAAGAGAATGCCGGTGATGGGAGCGAGCTGGTTCACGTAAGCAGTCGAGTTTCGCAGACGTCGATAATAGGGAAGATACGTACCCAGATGATGTAGCCGTCCATGAAATTGAGAAGGGCGGATGCTGAGGCTAGGATATTCCAGGGGGTCAGGGCCCAGGCACCCACGAACGCGATGATGTATGAGCCACGACGTAGGTTGACATACTATTTCTCGTAAGCGCACGTCCGCCAATGTTGAGTAAGAAACATACTGAAGGAAACATAGCGTTCAGGTCGTTGGAGGCGGAAATGCAATTGGCACTGATGTTGGCTCCAAGCTGGGCTAGGACGAAGGAGAGCGAGACGAATGCGGCGGCAGCTCTTGCACCGGAGCTCCCGCTCCAGTAGGACATGATGGTCAGAGGGTCCCAGATGTCTGTTCCGTAGAGATCGGAAGCAGCGCCGGCAATGATGATACCCATGAACGACATGAGCATGAAAGACAGCGGAACGGCGAGTATCTGAGCGTAGACCATGCGGGTTGAGCGTGCGTATCGGGCAAAGTCATTGATGTTCACAGCCATGGTTCCGTAGTTTCCCAGCATTGACTGAAACGGTAAGCGAGATGCTCTAGACTATGAAGAGAGCTTACATTGAGAGCGCCTAAAAAGGCCCAAGAGTACTCGGATCCTCGCAGAGACGTTCGTTGCAGGAAGAGCGTAGTATGGAGGCCTCCATTGGACTGGTGGCAAGCCCAGCCAAGCAGTGCGAAGACGCCAGGCAAGCATACGATAGTCTTGATATCAAAGAACCACTTGAGGTAGCGAGGGTGTATATAGTGAAATGGAAGCGTGATCAAAAAGTACACCACGTAGGATGTCATCATCTGCGTGGTGATATTCGCAGACTCGGGCAAGCCATTTGGCACATTCTTGAATGATGGCCAGATCGCAATGATGACGGCGTTGACGCAAATCGCGCCATTGTACGTGTTGATTCCGTACCAGAAGAAGCCAACCAGCATGCGAATGAATACCGCGACGAACGAGGCGAAGAAGCCGAAACTCGCGCGACTTTGAACGGTATATGGTATGTGGTATTTTGCTCCAATGATGGCATTGGCGGTTATGGCGAGCGAAATGAGGAAGTGACCAAGGAAGATGATGCCAATCGTCTCACGCCAGGAGAAGCCGAGGGTCATGATGCTTGAACCTAAGCGTAGATTTCCGGGAGCGACAGCATCGCAGAGCCAATAGGTCACAACTGTTTTAGGTTAGGTTTTTTGATGTTTTGAAATCATTTCGTGCACTTACAGTGATGCGATCTCCATGTCTGCTTTTCTGGAGGAACGGGATCCAAATCTGGTGAAAATTAACTTATGCATCTCAAACCGAAGCATGTCTCATACCAACATTACTCCATCTCCCATGCACACTCTGAACCTCGGACTGGTCAAGCTTGATGAAATCTTTGAAACGATGGAACAGCGACGGTCCCGACGAATTGAAAGATGCGACCTGCCCTTCCGATATCTCGTCCGTGGCAGATCGTGACACAGCCTTGTCCGAACTCGTCATATTCTTGGTCATGTCCATCGCTGTTTTCGACTACAACCATCGTTTTTGATGACATCCTCGAAGTTCATATAGACATCGTCCCAGTCGTCGTTCATCTTTCCCTATCTGTGCTCCTCGACATCGTTCCCGGCTATCGGTACTAGCGCGCAACTAGCAACCTGGGGCTCCCAACCCGGCCGAGATAAGTTATAGATAGGCCACTCCTCGGTCTAGAAGGGTGTAATCAACCGACAACTGGATGCAAAATAAGGCCCTTATATCTACGTGCTCGGGTGAGTTGATTCTGTGTTCCAACACATCGCAGGTCAGCTCCAGCCAATCAGAGCAAGGCTAAAGTCATCGAAGAATTTGCATTCCAACAATGTCGGAGACCTCCTACTCTACATCTCCCATCGATTGTTCAGACAAGAAGAAGCGCTTGTCGCAGCGACAGCCACTCGCCTGCCGTGCCTGTACAAAGAGTAAAGTTCGCTGCGATAAGAACATTCCCTGCGCGCGATGCTTTCGAAGAGACATCACTTGCGAACGAGAGGCGGTGGACCTCTCCAGGAAGAGACATCGGAAGTCGACTTCCATCACGGGACCAGAGCCCCGACTGATAGATGAATTATACTCGCCGGCGGATGAACGATGTAGCCCGGCCGAGATACACAAACATGTTCCGACAACACAAGATGGCGTCCATCCCAGTCCAGCGGCGAGGCCCGCTTTCAACTTGACGCTCGACAAGGGATTGAATGACCTGGACTGCACTCAGGTCGAATTTGAGGACCTTGCTACCTGCATCGAAGGTTTGGCTTGGGGACGCCATCAGTGCCACAAGTATCCGCATCGGAACTGCTTGCGCTTCGAAGCACACACCGATATTTCAAAACCAGCTTCTCATTTAGAAGACGTGCTCGAAAAGCTCCCGGACGTGACAAATGCGAGACGACTGGTTGACTTCCACGTTCGTGTCCTTGCTTGGTACCACAACGTTTTGCACGTCCCAACCTTTCTTGCTCAATGCGAGAGATTCTGGCATTCTGCTTACGTTGAGGACGGTCAATGGCTAGCTCTGTACTGTGCAGTCCTAAGCGCCTCTGCCTGGAGCATTCACAACACTCCAGATTGTCAAGATGCCTTTGGTGTGCTCAATCCAAGTGTTTCTCCCGCCGATCTGTTCGAGCTTATGGGCGTTGTTCTGAGTCGAGATGACTTCATGAGCAGGCATACTATATTCTCTTTACAAGCAATCTGTATCTCCGGCATGGTGGCTAATGTTTTGGGCAAAAGCGATCTGCTGGTCACATGGCTGAGCGCCAGCGTGCGCATCGCACAATGTCTGGGGCTCCATCGCATTGGAGAAGATACCAATGAAACGTGGATTGAAGCTCTGGAAAAAGAAGTCGGTCGCAGGGTGTGGTGGAAGCTGGTCGAAATGGATTATCATTCGATCCCCTACACCGGATCATACTCCATAAACCTCAGACACTGCTCAACCAAGCCGCCGGGGAACTGCGATGATGATCTACAAACCCAAGTTGATGCAGTGCTTACATCAAGTACGTACGCCTTGACGCAAGCCAGGATGGCTGTCCTGATTCCTGCACTGCTCGACGGGCCAAGTGCGGGCGATGACGTTGCTTCCCGCTATGAACATGTCATCGCCATTGACCGCCAGATGAGACGCCTAGTCGCAGGAATACCATTGACCCTTCTACGACAATCGAACAACGGGAATTCGAGTCCCGAATGGCTTACTTTAGCTCGTCGCACGTTAGCGATTGCCGCAGCTGACAAGGTAAGATCTAACTTACATGCACTCTCTCATCGCTCACAAAGGGCTAGATAATCATGATCCATCGATCGTTTTTGCTCAAGAGTTTTCAGTCTCCAGCATACCTTTTTACAAGGCAAACCTGCGTATCCGCCGCTAGGACCATCCTCCGAGAGCATGACGAGATCTCTAAGGCTGGACCAGAGTGTCCGCCCATCTGGGTCCACTCAGCATTCTGTGTTGCAGCCATCGTTGTCATCTGCTTGGAATTGCTGTACTGTCACACTTCGATGGCATCAGAACGAAGTGACAACTACGTGCTACTGATTCGTAGTGCAAGAGAGCGCTTGGCCCTCTCCAAAAACGATACGATGGCGCGCAGAGGGGTATATCTTGTCGATGCCATGTTGAATGAAGACTTGTATAGCGATTCAAGTTCTGACAGTTTGGACGAGAATACCTCCAGGCACAGATTCACCCAGATCTTGCATCGCTTCATCCAACTAGACCAGCACGAGCGTGCGCCAATGCACCATCCAGAACCCAGCTACCTGGATATCCGAGAGCAGTCCGAAGATTTCGACATCTGGTTCAACAGCCACTTTAGGTAATTATTTTGGTAGTGTTCATGCAAACGTGGAACCTCCAAAGTGGGTCCAGAAGCAACTCGGACGAGTTTACAAGCTAGTTCTATCTCACCCGATCCGGATCATGTCCGCCACATCGAGGAAAGGGAAGGCTAGGTATTTCTATCGTTAGAATCCCGCACTTATGACTTGTATCCAGGAACTCCCCATCATTCGTCGGATTCCAATCACCTTCAAACAGCCAATCAAGATGCCGCATCCCATTGCGCCTCTTCAAATCCGGCCTCTGCCAGCCGAGCTGCGCAAGTCTACATCTCTTGGCGCCGAAGTCATCTTGCCTGAATACATGACCCTTCTCAATCCAAAGTCGCTATCTGACGCTGAGAAAGAAGTGCTCCGAAAAGCCTTCTTCGACAACGGCATTCTTGTGATCCGCAACCAGGCCGGCATCGAGCCGCAGGTCCTCTACGACATTGCTGACCTGCTTGACCCCGACCATCTGCCGTACCACTCCGGCGGCCAGAAACAGGTCACTGATCTAAAGAACATTCTGTCACAGAACAATTGCTCAAGGATTCCGCGAGCGCCTCAGGTCACTGTCATAGGATCGGGGCATGTGCAAGACTACGAGGGCATTGAAGAGCTGGACCTAAAGCACCTGGATCAATCGAGCTTTCACGAACACCCACTTTCGGAGCAAGAAGTTGCGAGCGGGCTTACCCGGCCGTACAGATGGCACATGGACGCCGCCCTGTACGAGAACCTTCCAGGAATCGTGACATCACTCCACGCCATCGAGGTGCCAGAGGTACCAGCACAAAAACTGCAGTTCCCAGATGGCGAAACCATGGACGTTGCAGCAGGTGCAACACTTTGTGAGCACACTTCTCCCTCCAAGCTCAGCTACACAACTGACCATACTAGTCTTCTCCGGCGCGCGAAACTTCGAGGTCCTTTCCCCAGAGGAGCAGGACTTCGCATTGAACACTACAGTCCACTATGCGCCGCGCGCCTACGAAATGATCCGCAACTGCAAAGCCTCATCCGACGGCCTAACAATCGAGAATATCGGCCGCGAGACCCCACTTTCAGATCTACCGCCCTTCAATCCAGACAAAGTCCATTCATTCCCGATGGTGTGGAAGAACCCTGTAAATGGGCGCCCACACCTGCAAATTGCTGGATGTTGCGTCTACGCCCTCACGACCATCGACCCTTCCACCGGCAGTCAAACAGTAATTTCAGATCTCGCAGAGGTGCGAAGGATATGCCATGGATTGCAGAAGAAAGTGTATAGGCCTGAGAATATCTACGCGCATGCGTGGCAGAAGGGGGATCTGGTGATGTTTCATAATAGGGGCGTGATGCATAGTATTTCGGGGCAGCTGGCGCAGTGTGAGGAGAGGAGGTTGTTGTGGCAGTGTAATATGGCAAGTAGTATGGCGCCGGAGGGGTACAGGAGTTGATTGTAACGGACATTTAGCATGGGGTAGCATGTACTGTAGGCTATAGTATGTTCCATGAGCAAATGAGATCAATTTCTCCGGAACGTAGACCAGCCGACTGCCACATTTGTCAAACTGCTTCAAATTCCCACGCACGTTGCAATATGTTGCTACCTAAAGCACGTGCAAAACAAGCTGTAAGGGACAGTCGGCTAGTAAGACCATGTAGACCAGAGTAGTTTGTGGTTTCGATGGCAACGAAAGGCGCCATCGATGAGTGTGCGACGCAGGCAACCAACATCAAGGACGAGGGTCTACAGGCTGGACTCAGCGAGGATGAAGAATATATGCTTATGCTGGGTTGTACAGATGCTACGCGAACGAGGAGATACCCCATATGTGAAAAAAATGGGACCCCAAGATCTTTCCATGTATTTCCGCCATGTACAGTATTATACAACGTCTTTGGTATGTTACACTCCGCCAGCATCCTACATCTTTCCGCCAGTAAGGGCCTCCGCCACCTTCTTGACGCGCTCCTTGGCCAAACCGACCCCCTCGCCTCCCTTGAGTTTCTGCAGCCTCTCGCTGACGCCCTCGGGTACGCCGCCCTCCCAAGGACTAGCACCAGTGCCCGTGGGGCTCGTCTGGCCGCCAACGTGCCAGCGCACAGGCCTCTCGTCGGTACCAAACGCCTTCTCGATGGCCTCGTCCAGCTGCTCCTCGCTCACAATGAATTCTCGTGCGTTGGTGTACAAATCGTGGAGACGTGACCGGCGCACAGCCTCTTGCCGCGCCAGGCGTTTCTCATATGCGTTCTTCCGTTGCGCAGCGATGACCACGCGCGGTGTGCTCGGCAGAGCGTCACCGAGGAAGTCGCGGACACCCTTCGAAATGGATGTCTGTGTCAAGATGTCCACAGCCCTCGGGGGCGCCATAGCAAGGCGTCTCCGCTCCGCATTGCTTTGTTCAATCTGTGCAGTAAAGGTCTCATCGGTGGTGACCTTCCTCTCGTGCAGCTCCTTGACACCTTCCCTGAGTGCCTTCTTCCTCGCGTCAGCTAGCCGCTGCTTATATAGCCTGTATTCTGCATCCTTGTTCCATGGTCCTGGTCGCGCGACCTTCTTCGCATCTTGGGTGGCCTGCGCAATGAAGTCTTCCGACTCCTTGGACAGAGGCGATCGCGTCTTGAACACGTCGCGGGGGACGGGAAGATGTCCTTTGACGGCAGGCTTGAGGGGAAACGTAGGCTGAGCCGGCTTGGGGACTTCAATGTAGTTGGGAGACTCAGGGCCGAGGGCGAGAGTGGGCGCGGTGGAGGAGAAGGAGCGGGTCGCCAGGCTGGCATTGATCATGGGCGTGGCTTCTCGGGCCGCCCAAGGGAAGCGGACTGGTATTCGGGGCGGCATTGCGATGAATTGAGCAATGGTTGTTGCTGTCGTCTGTCCTGCATTCGAAAAGTTGACGATGCCAAGAGCCGAGGTGGTCCGAGCGCAGAAAAAGTTCGGCCCAAAATTCAAACGCCGCGCTTCACACCTCCGACCAGCTTCCTCAAGATATTTTCTTTGGGCCACTTCCTCTTCCCACACAAGCAGCATGGGTACCCACAAGAAGGAGGCGAACCGCAAGGAGCGGGAAGGAAAGACCGGCGATGGCATGGGCAATGTGCGCTCTTCTCGCATCCTCCCCCGCGCTTCCCTACTGACACTTTCCAGGTCAAAGTCAAGGGCGAGAACTTCTACCGCTCCGGCAAAAAAGTCAAGGTCCTCAAGCGCCTCACAGACGGAAAAGCACAACGCAATGCCAAAGGCGACATCACCAAGGCTGCCTCATACCAGAACCGCGAAGCTCCCGTCGCTCGCGTGGAGCCAAATCGCAAGTGGTTCAACAACACTCGCGTCATCTCTCAGGATGCGCTCGACTCCTTCCGCTCGGCGGTGCAGGCGCAAGCTTCGGACCCTACGTCGTTCCTTCTGAAGCAGAACAAGCTTCCCATGTCCCTGATTACCGACCAGAAGAACGTCAACGGTCTCAAGCAACATCAGGCCAAGATCGCCGTCGAGAGTCAGCCATTCTCAGAGACATTCGGAGCAAAAGCGCAAAGGAAGCGACCCAAGCTTGACTTTGACACTTTTGAGGGCCTAGCTGGGAGAACAGGAGATATGCACGACACTTATTTGGATCGCCTGGAACAGGCCAAACTGCTGTCGGGGACTTCTGGGCAGGAAGAGGAAGACACCGGCGAGCTCACCACTTCAAGAGAAGCCATCTTCTCAAAGGGTACCTCGAAGCGCATCTGGAACGAGCTCTACAAGGTTATCGATTCCTCAGATGTGATTCTTCACGTCATCGACGCGAGAGATCCGGTAGGCACTCGGTGCAGATCAGTGGAGAAATACCTCAGGGAAGAAGCACCACACAAGCACCTGGTCTTCGTCCTGAACAAGGTCGATTTGGTGCCCAGTAAAGTTGCTGTAAGTTTTACTCTCGTTCGCGTTCCTTCTATCCCATCGGTCAAGTCAAATGCCTGTCGTTCTCCATGGACTTGCGTTGTTACATTGATGGAAGATTGAAAACGACTCGCTCCCCCGCGGCCGTTATGGTCGTGGGTAGACGTGCTACCGTCTTGGTGGCACGTCGCTAGAGTCTGCGTGTCCCGTTTGAGTTGAGGACTGCCTCTGCTTTGCCCTAGGCTTCGCAGCTTGGTGGCGGCTCTCTTAGTAACGTTTCGCACATCTTCATCAAAGATCAATTCACTTTGAGATTTGGAGCTCGACTAACGTGCTCCAGGCTGCATGGGTTCGCCACCTCTCCAAAGAATTCCCGACCCTCGCATTCCACGCATCCATCAACAACTCTTTCGGCAAGGGTTCTTTGATATCTCTCCTCAGGCAATTCAGCCAGCTACACGCAGACCGCAAACAAATTTCAGTCGGTCTCATTGGCTACCCCAACGTCGGCAAGTCTTCCATCGTGAATACGCTTCGCAACAAGCCAGTATGCACAGTCGCTCCTATTGCTGGAGAGACAAAGGTATGGCAGTACATCACTCTTATGAAACGCATCTACCTCATCGACTGCCCCGGTATCGTCCCACCCAACCAGCAGGATACCGACGAAGAGCTTCTTCTACGCGGCAGTGTCCGAGTGGAGAATGTCGCATGGCCTGCGCAGTACGTGGAAGCTGTATTGCGACGCGTGCAGCCTAAGCATCTACAAAGGACATACGATGTCACCGGGTACACAGATTCGACGAGCTTTCTTGAGCTGTTATGTAGAAAGATGGGTCGACTACTCAAGGGTGGCGAGGCAGATCTCGATGCTGTCGCGCGCATAGTGTTGAATGACTGGATACGAGGAAAGATCCCGTGGTTCACGCCGCCGCCTCTGCTTGAGGGTGAGGGTGGTGGCCCGGTCAAGGGCATAGACGGAAGGGAGGGTAAACTCGGCGAGATGCACAAGAAGAGAAAGAGGGGTGCGGAGAGCGAGGCAACCGAGAGTGTTGCTGCTACCACGGACGTGGTGGATGAAAAAGGTGACGATGACGAGTTTGACGGCTTCAGCGATGATGGAGCGGCTGATGTGGCAGCCGAAGATGGCGATGATGCACAGACACTCGTTGCAGAAGGCGATGCAAGTGACGAGGACGTGGAGGAGGAGGTCGCTGCAATATCAGCGGCGCTCTCAAAAGCGAAGAAACGGCAACGAAAACAATAGTCACGGCCATAGTCACGACGATAAAGCAATGATACCCACGACATGCATATATGCATGCTCAACGCCCCATCCATCTTCTCCTACATCAAACCCCTCACCCCTCCCACACTTTGGGTCCTGGCTCCACCCAATCCCTAATATCAAACGTCTCATTCCCGATATCCACCCACCTATATATCTCTGGCTGACCATAAGTGTACACCCCCGGGATGCCAACTTTGAAATCGTCCCCCACCTCCTTCGCCTCCCCGTCGTTGACAACCCTCAAATGCGCACAATTGACATAAAACTGCGCGCCCAGGCTTCCTAATTCCCCCACCGGCACCGGATAAATCTGCTCGATGCGCAGCAGATAGGCACCTGCCGGCGTAGACGCGGGGATGGTGAAGTTCCAACTCGGCGCTTGGTATGCGCCCCATTGGTGTTTCCAAGTGTAGTCGTCGGAGGGCGGGACAGACTGCGCAGTTCTATTAACGACGGAGAGAATCTTGACCCAGGGGTTTGTGCCTTGGTAGGCGGACAGGTCCTCCGCCGGGGAAAGCCAGACCGTTAGCGGGCCAGGATGGTACATGTTTGCGTATCTATCCCATGGGTTGACAGGCGCGTCTTTGATGGGCAGGCCGACGGTCGTGTTCACTGCGAAGCCTACTGTGTCGCCGGCGCGGACGACGGCTGTTTTGGGCGTGTTCCATGCGGTAGAGGCGTTTCTGCCGCAGCGGAGGTCGATGGAGGACGGGTCTACGAGGGGTTGGATGTAGTCGTAGTCGGTTATAAAGGCGTCGTCGGTGCGGGGTTGGGGGGAGATCTTGCGGATGTATTCCCAGGGTGAGGTGAAGGTGTTGTTGAGGATGAGCGTGTCGAAGAAGTCTGTGGTTGGTGTTAGGTTTTCGATTGATCAATTATTTGGGGATGTAAAGAGCAGAAATGGTACGGGAGAGGAATTGGTAATTTCAGGAGGAATGAAGAGAGACAGTGGGAGAAAGGTAGAAGCATACAGTGCGCGCAAGCACTGATCAACATGGCGCCGAACGCCAGAAGAGACGTCGCCTTCATCGTAGACTGATCGCTGGTTGTAGCTAGAGGTAGCTAGCGAAGTTCACTTATATACCATCCTCCCTGAACAGTGTGTACCTGCAGCGAGGGTTACATTGGTAATCTGCTATATGGACGTAACCCTCTGTGACTACCTATTGCGTCGAACAGATATTGTAGGCTGCGTGGCATGTTGCTCCGGGTGCTTTATAGTATATGAAGAATACGCGGGTCTACTGGCGTGATTGGTGGTTTTGCCGAAGAGATGCATGCAGATGGCAGATTTTCCCTCTCTTTTCCCATTCGGTACGTTTCTACGCATGCATGTTGTGAAAGCTGAAGTACTACAGAGAGTTACCCAATATCGGAAGTTGATGCGCGAAGGTGATGGAAACTCGGGAAGGTATCGTAAGAGGGATCCACGTGGGCGAATTCCTAACCAAAAAGCTGTCTTTGACCGAACACTCAAAGAGCTGGGCTTTGGTGGATACCAGTAGCAGATGATCTTCACTTATGGCTTTGGCTTTGTGGTCGATCAGGTACGTGCAGAATATGCCTCCGGTGCAAGAACACTTTGGTAAATCTGATGGTATGTCCAGATGCTCGTAGTGTCGATTGAACTTGTCTCGGAACACTAAACAATGGCATGTCAAATCATCCTCAATGCTCATCACATTCCTCTACAGCCACTCGCCGGTTGGCTCACTTCTTGTTTCTCGACTACGTCGCGTGGAAAGCCGTGTGGTAAACACTAACTTTCGTGGTGGCGATATCCACGCTTGTCGTAACGAGTTGGCCGAGCTTTGCAGCGCTCTGTGCATTCGGCTTCCAATTGTTGGGGCCAGTGTGAATAGTAGGCTCATATTAAAGTGCATTCACGGCCAGATGTTAACCACCGCATCTAGTTGCCATCGATGTGACCGTGTTCAAAAACTCCATCCACGAGTCAAAGGGTACTTGCTCACAGCCTTGAGCACGTGTTGGAATGTGGAAATGATGTTCGAACACTGCGCTACCGTTGTTTGATCCGAACCACAACATGGGCGCTTAACCCCCTTTGTCCGTGTCTGCTGGACGCGACATCAGCAACACGTAGCAGCAGCCAGAACATGGGGTGGCGATATCAATACAGGCCTGTTGAGGGCCTGATACTCGTACTAGCCATTCTCCACGTCTTCTTCGGGAAGAGAGAAGAGTTGCCACAATAGCTTGTAACCCGGGGCAGGATTGGAGAAGCTAGCCAGTCAATTGCTATGGTCAACAAGACAAGGCCAGCGACAGGCGTAGCGTATTTCTTGCCACTCTCAAGACTAGCGGGACAGCCAAGCAAGAAGAGTGTGGTGGCGCATGCAACTCATGTTCGATTGTTCGAGCCTTGTTTGCGACCAGGAAGCTCGCTTAATGAATTGTAGGTCTGATGTTGTTCTGGATGTTTCGGTACCGAACAAGCCCATGCTATCCACCGAACCTTGATCTACACCGATACTGAGAGCATTCGTAGCTATTCTATATATACTCGAACTTCCCGTGTGCCTAGCAAAAGGTGGCGCTAACCTAAGAGACGGCTCGGCATACCGAACCAAACCAACCGCGACTACAATATTACATCGGTCATTCGTATCTCCGGGGATATGCTTTCTTCCGCTTCCGCATTGGTAAAATCGATGACGGTGGAAGATTTCCTCTAAACTTACTGAACATGGTCTCGTAGATGAGAGACGCGACTGCACTGCAACAGTCGGACGCTTGATAACGCTGGATGTGTCACCTAAAAAGATCTCGCGTATGATGAAGAGGTCGTTCCTCAAATACAAATTGTGAGCAAGATGCCACGGCCCTGAACAGCAGTGTTGACGCTACAAAAGATTGAACGCGGCACAATACTCGTCTCTGGAAATGCCCATAGGGCCTAGCTCATTCACGTCGCCTTTTACAGGAATAGTCTCAGGTCCAGCCTCGGCTGATAACGCTCGATTAGTTCATCGTCCTAGGCCCTACTGTGACCAGATTCCGTCCCGATCAGATTCGCATCCAATGGTACCACGATCCCGGGTTTTTAAGCCCTCTTACGGATTAGCGTTCCCGCGACCGGCGTATCGGGCTGTATCCTCATAGGTGGAATATCATACTGGATTCCGCGGACCACGTGCCTTTGTCGCGCACTCCACGCGGCGCATTATTTTGATTCCGATTTTATCAACTGCGCTTTCCTCAATACGTGCTCTTATCTGGATCTGCAAACCACCAGCTCTCTAGCCTTTGATCATGATTGGGTGCACGTGGGCCTCGCTAAATGCTCGAGAACCGCCACTGAGTCCTCAAGTCAGGGGCCAGTGCAGCAGCGTACAACGACTTCAGCAGCCGTGATGGAGAAAATTTGCTAGGAGTCAGCTCCGGCCAGTTCCAGCCAGCCTCAATCGTCTTCATGTCCCGTTCGGCGTCTTGATCCCGCTTCAACGCTACAGCGCTCACCAGATACGCCTTGACACAATCTGACTTTTATTCAAGTAAATTGTACGCAGTGGTCGTGACCATCTCTGGAAGAATTACCACGCTCGCTCAAAAGGTCAAAATACGTAGAGTTCCCTCTGCCTTCCAGATCCCCGCCTCTGGTATTCCTCCACCCAATTGCCGTGGCACTCCGAATGATGCTCTTCGGGAGCTGCCGAAGCCCAGGATTCCCGGTGCATTGTAGCAATCCAGATCTTCTAGCCCCATCGGTCAACTAGTCCGTTTTGTGGTAATTTGGCAGTGTCTCGATCATTGTCGCCTCCGAGTAGCAAAAGGCCATCCCACTGATAGCTAGTGCGCTGGGGAAGCTTGTCCAGATCTGCAAGCTTGTCAACATCGCCCCGAATCCAGGCCTCTGGGTTCGATTGCCGTCATTCGTATGCGCGTCTGGCACCCCGGTCTCGCCGACATGAATTTGTAGTGGCAGCCACGGGGGCTGACTTGACGAACTGTCATAATGCCGTGTTCTGCCCTTGCCGACAATCGATGAGATTCCTCTACTAGGGCAGACTTCGACAACAATACAGGAAGTCAGGGTGGTTCGTTCAGGAGTGACCAAGATGCTTTCATCTCTCCTCCTACTGCTCCTTGCGGGTCGGAGCATTGCACAACAAGGTGCGACCTCCTCAGCCGTCTCCTCAACCTCTGTCGACGCTTGCTGTGAGCGAGTTTCCTCTTTTCGTCCTGCCGGTGCCGTAATTTGAATTGTCGACGCTGACATCTGTGCTACTCTAGCTTCCATATCCAACTTAGTCTCTGACTCTTCGCTCGGAACAAGTACTGTATCATCCAGCATCGTAATTACGACGAGTACCCAATCCTCGGCGAGTTCAACGTCCTCTGGTATGGTAGCGCAGTCCCGTCATCGCGGGTTCATTGGGCTGACACTAGATAGCTGCCTTGTCTGCCGTGACAGTGGCCGCCGATGGAACTGGCCAATACACTGCCATTAATGCTGCTATTCTGTATGCTCAGAGTCAAGGAATTCCTACTGTGACGGTCAAGGCTGGGACATACACCGAGGGCGTTGTGATTCAAGCCACCGCGGCAGTCACCATCGTGGGAGAAACAACCGATGCCGACGCCTACTCCTCGAACCTCGTAACCATTTCAAACACCGCAGCCCCGGTAACCTATAACGTTGCGACTCGAGGACTTACCTGGAAGAACATCAACTTTTACAACACGAATGCTGCCTCCGCTGCAGGTTTCATGTACCTCCGCGGATCCCAGAATGCATTCTACTCCTGCCAATTCGTCGCCGCGGGGTCTGTTGGCTTCAGCACGAACTACGCGTCAGCACTCATTGCGAACTCTTACATTGAGGCTGCGGACAAGCTCATCTACTCTTATCCTTCACTCTACATCTACGGCTCGACAATCGCAGCTACAGCCAAAAGTGCTCTGATCACATACAACAAGGGTGCAATCTCGGGAGGAATCCAATACAATTCGACCATCGTGTTCGACTCGTGCTCGGTAATCCAGAAGCCAGGAACAACAAACAACTACGTCTATCTGGCATCTGCCAACGGTGTGGGATCCGTTGTGCTCTATCGCAACACCGCCATGGCTAGCTGCATTGCTCCATCCGGTGTCCACGTCGACACAAGCACTCAGAATACTGCAAACACCTACTACGAGTATTTGTCCACGGGTGCTGGAAGCTACCAGAACAACCAGGCTTCCCGTACTCCATATGCAGCCAACTACTTCTCTGTCACGGATCCGGCCCAGCTTGCGCCTTTTGGTCTCGCCAACTTCTTCGCCAACGCATATCCCTCGGTGGCAACTACTAGCCTCTCGTGGATTGACTCAAAGGTCTTGAGCGCCATGCAGGCTAGCGACGCGGCACAAGAAAGCCAAGGCAGTGGATCGAGCTCCAGTTCGAGCTCAAGCGTGGTTTCTGTTTCATCGGTCAGCTCATCCGCCGGATCTAGCTCTAGCTCGACTTTGAGTTCGACCCTAAGCTCTAGCCTACAGTCAGATGTGAGCTCTAGCTCAGCTTCTTCCAGCCTACAGTCGGATGCAAGCTCTGTCCAGAGTTCAAGTGCTGCTTCAGCAACAACAATGATGACTTTGACCTCATCGGGGTCCTCTGCTGGTTCTGCCACCACCCTATCGTCCTCAAGCGTCGTGTCATCCAGCGCTTCTGCAAGCGCCACGGGTTGCATTTTGCCATCTTCAGTGCCTAGTACTGCTCGTACTGTAGGACCGACTGGATCTTGTGCCAACTACACGAGCATCTCTGCTGCAGTTGCCGATTTGCCTCTTGACTCTACTGTTCAGACCATCTACATCCTGGCCGGCGTATACAGCGAGCAGGTGGTGTTTCCCAACGCCAGAACCGGTGCAACGACCTTCCGCGGAGAGGCTGCCAACCCTCTATCTCGATCGGGAAACACCGTTACCATTAAAACTAATGGCGGTGTTTTGTCGAGCGCGGGAGCTGGTGCGGGCACTGGAGCTTTCCAGTCCACGCAGTATTACACAAACCAGCTCACCTTTTACAACATCAACTTCGAGAACAGTTACACGCCGACGACCAATTATCAGGCGGTTGCTGTTTCGATCAAGCCAAAGAAGGCGGGCTTTTATTCCTGCAATATCAAGTCATCCCAAGGTACCTTGCTCCTCAACTACGGAGCCTTCTACTTCTCCAACTGCCACATCGAGGGCACAACAGATTTTGTGTGGGGCCAAGGAGCTGCTTACATTTACAATTCTGAGATTGTTGAGACGAGTACCAGTACTGGACTAACTATTGCGGCTCAAAGTTACCAGACGTCCGTGGGGGGCTCAATCATTGTGTTTGATCACTGCGCTGTAGTCCCTGGCAGCTCGTCTGTGCCGACAGGTTCCACCTACCTTGGCAGAGACTACTCGACTTCGCCGCACGTGGCTTACACCAACTCGTACCTTGACAACCACATCATCCCCGCTGGGTGGAAGGTCTCGTCGTCTAGCGCGTCGCCCGTCTTTGTAGAATCAAACAACACCGGTCCCGGATCATCCACGACATCTCGAATTTCTAGCGCTCAGATTCTGTCAGACGCCTCGGCTTACTCCGCTGCCAATGTTCTTGGAGATGTCAGCTGGCTCGATAATAATGCCATTGCCCCTTTCTCCGGTTTCCCAGATTCAGTGTATCTAAACACCGCCACGACAGCCTCGAGCTCATCCATGATTGCTACCACCATTTCGGCTTCGTCGGTGGCTTCCACTGCTACAAACTCGGTATCCGCAGGCTATACTGTTGCGCCTACACCAACAGCTGGTCAATACGGTTCTGTCATGTCTGCTGTGGCTGCCCTTCCCAATGATGGGCAAGCATACTCAATCTATATCCTCGCTGGAACATATACTGAGCAAGTCTGGGTCAACCGCACCGGCAAGGTGACACTGCGGGGAGAGACTCAAAGTCCCAATGACTATTCCCAAAACGTGGTGAAGATACAGTTCAGCTATGGAGTTTCCACGAGCGCCAACCAAAATGAGCTGACCCCAGTCATCAACTCCAAGAAAACGGATGGATCTGGTCTAGCGCTTTACAATATCGACTTCGTCAACATCTACCCTCAAACATCAAACACGGCGGCTCTAGCAGCTGACTTTTACGGCAACAACATGGCTGCCTATGGATGCTCATTCATCGGTTTCCAGGACACTCTACTAGCCAACCAAGGTGTTCAAGTGTTCAGCAATTGCTACATTGAGGGTAGCGTGGACTTCATCTGGGGCTACTCCAAGGCCTATTTCCATCAATGTAAAATTGCTTCAAACACTGCTGGTGCCTACATCACAGCTCAAAATCGACCCAGCGCCAGCTCTGCAGGTGGTTACATTTTCGACTCGTGCTACGTCACATACACCAGTTCCTACGGTTCATCTACTGGAACAACGTACCTCGGGCGTCCGTGGTCTCAGTATGCCATTGTGGTGTACATGAACTCGTATCTAGACAAACACATTGCATCTGCAGGCTGGAATGTATGGTCCACCAGCGATCCTCGAACTGCGAATGTCATGTTTGGCGAATACAACAACACCGGTCCAGGAAATTGGAGCACTTCTCGTGTCTCATACGCGACGAATCTCACCTCGTCACAGGCATCTGCGTACACGCTAACCTCCTTCATCGGTGCTACCGACTGGATCGACATGACGGCTTACAACTATGCGCCGAGCTTCACCCTAGGCGTCACCCCAACTCAATCAACTAGCCCAACCGCGTCTTCTTCCGCAGCGGCTATTTGGGCGCATCCCACCAGTGGCACTGTTCCTCCCACTGGCGCTGTGCTTGTCTCGTCTGGCGGGTCGGTCAATGGATCCTACAGCAACCTGACTTCTGCCTTGGCCAGTCTCCCGAGCGACTCCAGCACCCAAATCATCTTCATGTATGCTGGAACGTATGAGGAGCAGGTACAGAGCGTCTCTAGAGCGGGTCCAGTCATGATCATCGGTTACACCGAAGGCAATCCGGGTCAGTCATACGCAAGCAACACGGTCACAATCACCAACGCACGTGGTCTGTCCGTTAGCCCCCTGCCGGTCGGTCACAGCGATGCCGAGACTGCTACATTCTCTACCGGCAGCACCAAGATCAGCATGTACAACGTCAATATAATCAACAGTGATAACTTGGACGGTCTCACACCCAGCTATGTCACTCTCGCTGGAAGCATCTATGGCAATCATATTGGCTTCTACGGTTGCTCATTCATCGGCTGGCAAGATACCCTGCTTACTGGCGCCACCAATGGCTACCAATACTACGAATCCTCATACATAGAGGGTGCTATTGATTTCATCTGGGGTTACTCAAAGGCCTACTTCAAGGGATGCACGATTGGTGCCAAGCGGCAAAAGTCGGCCATCACCGCCCAGAGTCGTGCGCCATCCTCGGCGATTGGTGGCTACATTTTCGACCAGTGTCTCTTCAAGGCAGCAGACAGTGCGACGGTGGACTTGACTCAGAGTGTGTTCCTCGGAAGACCATACTCTAGTTACGCTACCGTCATCGTGAAGAACAGCTACCTGACTGACATCATCAACCCATCTGGATGGAAGACCTGGGGAGCCACCAACCCACAAACGGACCACATTACGTTTGCCGAGTACAACAACGTTGGACCCGGTAACTGGGAGAACAATGCTGCAGCCAGAATAGCCTGGCAAAACTGCACGTTGCTGACCACCGACTCGTACCCTCTCGCGACAGTCATGGACAGCACGGACTGGATCGACATGACATACTGGGACACAATATCTACTCCCCAGCCGGCTACCATAGTCACTCCTGAACCCGGAAACACTACGTATGACGGAACTATACCACCAGCAGGAGCTTACATCGTGTCCAAGACCGCCATTGAAGGCAAGACAACTTATGATACTATACAAAAAGCTCTGGACGTTTTGCCCACATCCAGCAAGGTCACCGCGACTGTCTTCATCTACCCTGGTGTCTACGAGGAACAACTCGTGTTGAACAAGTCTGGCACGACCATATTCATGGGCTACACTGCTGCTACTGAAGACTACACTCAAAACCAGGTTACCATTACCTATGCTCATGGCATAGACACACAGGCAGACGCATCCAACTCGGACTCGGCTACTGTTTATGCCACTGGGAATTACTTTCAGGCCATCAACATCAATTTTGCTAATACCTATGGCACTGCGAAGAACTTTGCTACACTTGGTTTCGGTGTTAAAAGCAGCAAGTACGCCTCGCTATACGGATGCCAGGTATATGGCAACCAGGATGCCCTCCTCATCAATGGCTTCTTCTTTGCCTCGAATTCCCTGATCCAAGGCAGCATCGACATGATCTGGGGAAGCGGAGCGGGCTACTTCCTAAACACCACCATATCACCAAACACAGACGACGTCTCACTGACAGCAAGCAAACGGCTCACAAACACCACTGCGGCCGGCTTCGTGTTCGATCAGTGCACGGTGACTCCCGTCAGCGGCAGTTCTTACTCCGAAATCTCTCTTGGCCGACCCTGGAATAACTTCGCCCGCGTTGCTTTCATCGAGAGCTACCTTGGCTCTTGTGTTGAAGCCGCAGGATGGGAGGCATGGTCAAAGACCGCTCCTCAAACTGATGGCGTTCTCTTTGGTGAGCTGGCCAATTACGGTCCTGGTGCATCGACGTCTGGTCGCGCCTCATTTGCCACCCAGCTCACTGCTGGTTCTGCAGCGCAGTTTGAGCTGGCCAGCTTCTTTGCGTCAACTTCCTGGATCAACATGACATTGGTGCATGGAACTCCGTTCTCTGCTGGGACCGTCATCGTTCCTACGCAATTACCGAGTTCAGTTTCGTCGACATCGATGGCAAGCTCCACCTCCTCGCTGCTTTCATCCTCTACGCTGCTTCCCATCTCAACCATTACAGTGACAACCACGAAGTTTTCGACAGTCAAAGCGACATTCTCTACGACCACTACGATTCCCGGCGCAACTCTCACCAAGTTACACACTACCACTGTAGATGTAGAAACTACAATCACTCCCGCACCGGTGACGAAGAATATTGTAGAGAAGACATCAACGATTCAAACCTACACAGTAACCGAACCAGATGAGACCATTACCCAGACATCTACTTCGTATGTGAACATTGCCTCTACCGTAACACCAGACCCAACCGTCAAGATCTCGACCGTCACGCAGGGATCATTGGTATACAGTGTAAAGACGACTACAGGAAAGGCGTCAACCGTGGCGAGCACTTCTACAACTACGGCGCTGACGACAGTAACACCCGATCCGAAGACAATTACCATCTCGCAAGGATCCACTATCACGAGCTTGTACACCACTACGGCAAAGGCCGTCAAAGCTACGAGCACGACTACGAAGACTGTTGGAAGTGACGCAGAGACTACGGTCGAGGCAAAGGCTACAACTGTCTATTCGACGGCGTACACGACTGCTACGACGACGAAGAAGAGCACGTCGACTTTGACTTGTATACCAACTGCCAACAAGATCCGTCGTGATCTTGAGCAGCTCGCTGGTCGTGCCGCATCTGCCCCGACCGTGACTGTAACCATCACTTCTCCCCTCACCTCAATTGTCAAGACGTCCATAATAACTATTCCGGGTACTACCTACACCTCCGATGTATACACGACTATTACCTCCAGCGACACCGTATCCCTCAAGGCCTCAACTGTAACCAGCACAAGCTACTCAACGAGCACCAAACTCACAACTACGACGCTCCAGGGCTCGACAGCCACAGCCTTTGTCATCAAGACAAGCGCAACCGGCAAGGTTACAACCCTGGCGAGATCTACATCGACTGTCCTCCAGACCGTGATGACGACCTCAACATCCGTGTCCACGTCCACAGTGCCAGGCCCAACGACGACGAGCGTCAAGTTTGTCTCCATCAAGAGCACCACGACCCTACCCACACAGACTATTACAAAGACGTCTAGCAAAGATGTAACAGTGAAGAGTACAACGACGCTACCTGCGAGCACGTCCGTTGTGTGGAAGACGGTTACGCAGTCGCTAAAGCCTACGGCTACGGTGACTAGCCAGGCGACGGTGTATAAGACTAGTCTGGTTAAGCAGACGCAGACTGTGACGAGCTGGGCGACGACGACGAAGAAGAATGCTCCTACTTGTGCATAAGCGTGCGGGTAGATGGGAGGAGTAGAAGGGGATAGTTTAGTGGGGGTTTAATGTTCAATGATGTATATAATTGGTAATACATAATACTTTTGTCTACACATTCGCTGAGCTATGATTTTCTGGTAAAGCCCATACATCGTGAGACAAGCGCGATCATGTGTGAAGAGCACCTCGTGAGTCCATTTTTACAGCCTCGTCGTTAACGCCTGAGGCAATGGCTGGAGCACCATCAGCGGTTGATCAGTTTCCATATTTCTTAGACTTATGTTGTAACGCGCGACTTCGATCTTTCCATAATTCAAGTGGTGTATGCTAAATCGAGTTGATTCAGGCTGTCGTGAGGAAGACTAGATGCGCCGGCGACTGTGGATCGCCCCGGGGCTCCAAATTTACTCACCGACTATGCGGGTCCGGGATGGTATTGTGGATATAGAACACTTGGTGCAGTAACAGAAATTGGTGCAGTAACAGAAAGAATACTGGCCGCTTCGGATCTAAGGATGCGTAGATTCCTACTTATATGCTGCGTGGAGTTGATATTGAAAGCAAATTTCGTGGTGAGGTCTCACAGACAGTGAGACAATCTTATCAATTTGTATTGTATCGCTAATTAGCTCTAATTCTCATCGACGATCAGAAACCTTTTCATTGTGGGTGGTCACGGCGCTCTAATCTCTCCGCAGTTCGTTTCCTCGCGTGTCTGGTCGGAGCTGAAGGTGCTTGCAGGTCGCGTTATGGGGTTGAGGATGCACCGTTAGGTGAATGACCCGCTATACTGGCTGGCCGAACGAACGAGTGGAAATCGAGTAGAAAGACTAGTCGAGAGGTCTATCCTTACTTTCAACAGTTGGAGAGTAGATTACGAAACCTTGTCGGCCCAAGATCCGCCAGCAAGTAGCACGTTAGCTGCCGTACGAATACTCTATACGTTTAGTAACTTGTGACGAGAAACTAGAATTGAAGATCTTGAATACTTAACATCAACGTGATAGATCTGTCGCAAAGTTCGCAATGATACACATATTATGAAAGGAATTGCTCAGGTTCAGCATAATGGACAACATACAGATCATTAAATCGATCATGCAAGAACCTCAAAGTAGAATTCATACCATACTTACATGGCTAGAAAAGCTTATTAGGTTTCGTGATCTTCAAGTGCCTGCTCAAACGCCCTTACGAGTCTGCGGTGCCCTTCTTGACATACAAGGAGCACCCGGAGTTATACGCTCGCGATGGGAAACAGGACCCTTCACGCACCTCCCTTGTCCGGGCATACCACTCGTCGATGTTCAAGTCCTCACTGAAGCCCTTCAGCATGTTCACAACATGCTTGTTGCAGGGATCATAGTGGGACTCATGTGGTTTTGTGCGGATTTTAACCACCTCATTCCCCGTATCCCATTCGCTTGTCACCGTGCGGAATTCTTTCATCTCAGCCTCCACAGTCCACTCCTTCATCACGGCATTTTCGACTCGCGGGCAAAAGATTGCAGCTGGTCCGCCGTATTCATGGGTGAGATCTGCGACCAATTGTCGTATTGGGAAACCAGGATTTCTGGCGCAAAAAACGAGTGTGTTCTGATCGATCTCATACAGGCCTTCCGGATACTGGAGGAATTGGATCCTCGGCGGGTCGAAGATTGTCGCTCGCAGAAATATCTCGTCTTCCTCTTGATAGGAAGGGTCCTGAAAAAAGACTGGAATGTCCAACTTATCTGCAATTTTCAATACGGTATAATGCAGAGGTACCGCATCTTCATTAACTTCTTCGTCGCCGATTATTGAGCCCAGGCCGAAGCACACGATTTTTTTGATGGTGCCTTTGGCTTCTCCAACGAATTTGAGTATTTCGTCTCGCTCAGGTTCAGAATCCTTCTTAATCTCTTCCGCCCGCTTTTCCTGCTGCTCGAAAGTGCCGCCGGTTTCTGGATCTATTATATTAATTTCTGAACCTATCATATCCATTAGGTTGTAACCAAAATACATCGGTATGTACTTGGCAGCAAGCGATTGCCAACTTCCCGACGAACATAGTTTCGGCGTAATCGGTCGATTCTCAAATTGCTGACCAAGTAGAGCTAGCTGCTCTGGACAAAATGCATCCAAAGTCGGATCGATAATCAACTGTTGGTACGAAAAGAAGCATATCACAGGTTTCACACTAGGTGTAAATTAGCAGACCTTCTTGATAGTCAAGTATTTCACTCACTCCACGTCGAAGAGGTCATGCGAATACAACCATGGTACGAGTGGAACCTCGAATTGGTGCTCTTCGCCAAGTGCATTCTCAAAAGTCATCGTGGTCGTACCTTCTAGAAGCTTTGAACCTGGCTCTTGCTCATGTTCAAAAGTTTCAGCAGTCCTCAAATGCTTCAACTTGTGCTCCTTGCCATGTCTATCCTTGAATGTGTATTCTTCCGTTGTTTCCGAGACGTTCGCATACCTTAGCTTCTCAACGTCGTGGATCGTGTCTAATAGAAGTTGCATGTATTTAATGCTCTCTATAGTGAACAAGCGCTTCTCGCCCAAATCTTCGTAAAGCTTATTGACCGCTTGCGCCACAGCCTGAATGGTTTGAACATAATCTTGGGAACAGGATGAGGGCAGTCAGATTGCGTCGGGAGATCGTTGGCTTACTGGAGTGACCGGCTCCACAAGGGAAGAAGACGAGTGTGTTTGGGTTGCCATCATGTGATGTAGAAATGGCAAGGGGAAGGGCCTGGGTACTCTCGGTGAGGCGGATGGGTTTCAGGTCTCGAAAAGGTCTCGCGAGATGCTTGTTTTGGCAGTTCTGTGGAGATGCAGCTGTGATTGTATATCGATAGCGACAAGAGTTGAACAAGAGGTTCGGAAAGAACTTTTATACAATGAGCGGACTCATACTGAAGACTCACAAAAGAGTACATTACCGTCCAAGTGCCTGAGACCGTAACGTCGAGAGCATAGCCCAGTCGCCAAGGTGACAAACAATGCAGTGCTGTAGTTCTCGCTGCCCAACCCACAGTTCCATTGGTCAATTACGTTACACGAATCTCACGTTCGTGCAATGCGGAATGCCGCGGACAAGGTCACAGTCACAGTTATATTGGAGACTCATCGCGAGTGGCAGTCATTTCACGTAGTGTCGTCAAAGAGCTCAACCAAATCTTCTGTAGAATGTGGGAAGTCATAGATGGTGATCTTGAACCAGTGTCTCCGGGACTGGACGAGTCTACTTCATCTCGGAAGGATGTTGCACATCGCTTGAGGTCATGGCTAGGAACGAGCCCCCAGGATTTGGGCGCCAACTATCACGAAACCCGTCACAGTCATTCTCTCCCAGCCCCAGTTTGCTATGCCGGGTGCACGGCCTCTGACGGGCATAAGTGCTCTCGGTTCCTGAAATAAGGTAACGTCGGCGCGCGACTGTCAGTTCGCTAGCGGTCAATGGGGTAAATAAAATGTTCCAGACTCTACGATAGTTGCGCTCTCATCCGCAGCTTGCGCATCACTAGTGGCATCGACCAGACGCGCGCGCCACAGTATAGAGTTTGGGCAGAGGCTATGAGCCGTCAAGGTTTGCCTATGGGAACATACCGAAAACGTAACTAATGTAGCTCTAAACGTTGAGCGGCATTGGTGTTTTCCTAGAATGTCGGTCTACACAAACGTATCAGACGTCATCACAGCCGGAGAGCTTGCTTCCGTTCGTGGTTCCGCGGCGTGGTGCAGTAGACGTCCAGCTTAGTGTCCGTAGGCAACTGTAGCGGATGCAAGCTTTAGCTAATGAAGTTGCGGGAAGCTACCTCGTATTCGCAACTTTCATATTGCTGTCGGCATGTAATAGAGCGCAATTGCCGTAGAGAAGGCGAGTCAGCAAAATACCTCGCGATGTGAGACATCTACCAAGGCCGCGGAATCGTAAAGTGGAATGAACGCTGGAGGCTAGCACGTGTCTAGCTACCGTTTAGGGGCGCACTATTTAGGCCTAGATTGGGCACATGATTTCCCCGAGGTTGTGACCGGCGAGCTTCGCGGCACCGCTGCCTTTTGCCGAAGTGACCCACTCTTGGAACGTTCGTCAGCCAAGCGTCAAGCTCCACCCAGTGGAGAAACCCCTGGACCCCTTTGATGGTTTCAAGTTTGACATCCCACGTGTCGCGCACGAGCTTCATGTTGCCCTGGGAGGCATAGACGAGTTCCCAACTGCCAAGTGGACGCGGCACTGTTCATGCCAAAGGCGTGCAGTTCAAGACGCCTATGACCTCCTTCTATTACGATTATGTCAAAGTAGTAATATACATGCTGTGTGAGTACAGTGAGTCGGCGGGCATGGAGACATAGCAATCACTTCCTGAGCGATGCCTTGTGGCGTGGAGATGATAATACATTCGCTCGAAGTTGCTAAAACGCTCCATATGCTCGTACTGGCCCTCGTCTTTCGTCGTCATGAAGGGTCGACCCACTATCTCCCCCCGGGCTACCATTTCGTCTGCGCTGGATGGTGATATCGCTTGGCTCAGGTCTGCGTGTTGCACGACCAGCACGGTCATCCATACGCTCCTCCACAACCGTAGTGGTCACACTTTTGCTGATCGCATTATCCCAACTTCCCACCGTCATGCCGTTATTCACGAGATCTTTTTCGTCTGAGTCGCTACTACTCCTCCCAGCCGTGACCGTAGTTGTCGTAGTGTTCTTGGCAACAACGACTGGCTTCATTTCGAGTCCTCCTATGGGAGTCTGCCTGCCATTGGTTCCACCAATCTTGCTTCCAAGCCTGCTTCCTGTGCCTTTGCTCCAAGGGTTCCCGGTAGATTTCTGTCCTGATCGAGTAGAAAGGAAGCTGGATTTGACGAGGGGTTTGAGACACGCGATGCAACCGGCTGTGATACCGATGCCGACTTCGACGGTGGTCCAGATGGCGAAGTCAGTCGTGCGATACAGGAAATCGCCCTTGTATGGCTTGAGGGTAGATGTGTAAGGCAAGCGGATGATTGTTGCAGTAGAGCCGCTGTTATTGTAAGCATGTGTCCAGAATGGGAGATACCCATGCGGAACTTACATTGCTGCCAGCCCAATGACACCAGAAACAACCACCTTCATGCGCTTCTTCATTTGCAGATCCTTGACAATAAGAACGGGCAGGATGCCAAACGTCCAGTCTGCAAACGAGTTCAGAGCCGATACCACAAACGTAAAAATCATGACAAGTGAGGCGTCCAGGCATTTTCCCCTCATGGGTAGGGTCAAGATCCCACCAGTACGAGATTGGTTTGCACTGGAAGATGACCAATGCGGTGTACCCGATGCCTAAGAAACCGGCAACGGCCATGATCAAGCGGATGATCCAAATGTGCCACTTGTGCACTGTTATGCGCAGCAAGAAGAATCCGACGGCCAACTTTAAGAGACACGTCGATATGGTGTAAAATATTTCGCAGAAATACCAAAAGTGTAGGGCAGTTTGCGCTTGTTCGTCCGTGAGTGCTGAACGGTGTTGGCCAGTACCATGGGCTGCACCGCCGAGCTGGCAGGCTAGGTATGCTGTGAAGAAGGCGAGAGTTACTACCATGAGCTTGTCGTCTAATCCGAAGCCTTTAACAATGGCCATTCTGGTTTGTTTTAGTTACCAACTCGGCGCAAAGAGTGATGCACTGACCGCACGTAGCACCGCAGGCCCACGGTGAGCCATGTCAAGATTAAGAAGACAATAGCTACAGCAGCTACTTGTCCCCCTCGATTCTCCATTGCTGAACAGGCTCAATCGACAGCCTCAATCGGTTCCGAGCGATCCGAGCAACGGCACGGCCACGCTTCACCTCTCTTCCTCAAACAAACATAGATGGGTATAGGGCTAAATTCGGGCAATTAGACAATAGGGCTGAAGACGAACTGTACTGATGGTAGGAGGATGCGGAAGGATTGCGCCAGAACGGTAATTGAAGGATGAACGTTGCGCCTTTTGGGTGCCCACAATCCTTATAGTCTTCCCCTGTTCGTCGATCCTGCGACCGAGTGTCTCATTAATATCCCACCCATGCCGTCTGCTAAGCATGTTTGTGTTAGAGAACTGTGGGGGGAGGAACCTTATTCTCGGATGAGAACCTAGATCCGTGACGACGACAGGTACCGTGGTGATCATAGGCTGGTTTTGGAGTAGTATCCGAGGAACGGCAGAATTTGGTTAGTACTACACAGGGCTGGGTACCATGTCGATTCTCGTTGCGGCGGGATCCACGCAATGCTTCCGCGAACTCACTAGACGTGCCCCTAAATGAACTCTAGGTTCGAAAGCGGCGAATGAAGTGGCAAAATGATGGAAAAAGACACTATTGCACTGCGTCTTATACGAAAGCGAACAATTGTTGCAGTCTAGTCCCTGCCTCCCCACAGTGAGCGGCTTCAAGTCTGGCAGGTGTTGCGTTTGAGTTTGGTGGGCCGAGAAGAGTCTGCGTTATCCCTGCGTTATCCCTGTAATATCACACAAGCTGACAGGGCTAGCTGCCGAGATAGATCCGGGTCTTTTGACATTTTGGGCTCCGAGCGACACCCAAAAGGGAGGGTGGAGCCTCACCGTTCGAGATTGCGCTTTCGGACCGATGGCGACGGCAGATGCCATGCCGGCGAAGAGGTCATCATTGGGTAGATAGGAGGGTGTGGGCAAGCTATCGCGCTTCGGGTGTAGAATGTTGCAGACGTTGCTGCAATGTTCGCATGTGCGACATCGTCGAAGAGAGCGATGAAGACGTGCATGTTAATTTAAGCGCGATCACGTGGTGAGGATCAACGTTCGGCCTAGCTGCCGAAATCCTCACATCCCTGAGAGTGAAGCGGCGCCTACATTAGCCTCCTTTTCTCCGCTATCCCAGCAGAACATCGTGACAGCAATAGCATTAGCGGCATCATGCGTCCTGCGAACAGCATGTACTTGATGACTTTTACCATCGGATGTTCTCCACGGGCTGTAAGTCGTTGCCACAGACCCTACCTTTAAGCATAAATCGTCGGAGGAGTCATCTCCGGTCGACGATCTTTATAAGCCGGGGAAGCTAAATATCCACGAGCCTGGAACAATCGACATCAACATTATCGATCACTACAAGCTGCATGTATCAATATGAATATGTTAAGGATATCCCCGTGGCCATGCTCGCGATCTAAAATTCCCGAAGACGAGTACACCCGCTAGAGTTTCCTACCTGGGAATATCAGGCATCCCATCACCTCAACGCATCTCGAAAAGATTGCTCGCCACTTCGCCTTCGCGCTCACGACGACTTGAAATCTCATAGGATGGACGTTTGCATAGAATGCGTCACACCGCCACAAGATTGCTCCCAAAAGGCCCGAACGTGAACTTGGCCAATCGATGATCATTGAAAGCTGCGCGGGAGGCCAACGTGCACTTGGTGAATGGAGATATAGGAATGGACAGGAACTCATGACTTGCGATGGCATTGTTTTCCTGTTCCAGCTTCTTCGATGTGGATTTCTGGTGCACTTTTGTTTGTCGATCGTTCACCATTTCACCGCCATGCCATCAGTGGCGCACAGAGGAGATTGATATGATTGATTAGATGCCGAGATATAGGTAGAGACCTACCCCGATTGATAATCGCTGTGGTTGTCGATGGAATGACTAGAATTCGGGGGCCGTCGGAAGGTGGAGTTAACGAGTCAGTGACCTTGGTTTCAAGAGAACCGCGACGCGGCTTGCTAGCGTGGCTCACCAGGATTACCTTGGCTGAAATTCGCGCTTGGGAACGGCTGTTGTCGAAGTGCTAGACGATCTACCTACCATCCGAGGAACGGCAGTCTCCTAGTGTGAAATAACGTCTAGGATTATTTCAAGATACGATAGTAAAGACGGCGACCATTACGTATACTTCCTCCTTTATCACCGTCGCATGCTTTTCAGCTATCATTATGGCCATCTCAGGAGAATCAAAGCCAGCGACAGTGGCAAGAGCATCCCAATTGCTGTCAACTTGTCTTGTCAACGATTTGGTATCGAGGTCCCCATCAAACCGGTGCCGTGCGGCGTAGGAGGAGTCCGCTGACCGAGTACTTGGGAAAATTGTACCGTGGAGAGCTTGTAGTACTTCTCTCTGCTTCTGAGAAGGCTGATCCCTTGGATTTCTGGACATGGCATGCCTAATCGCAAGACAATTTGAGGCGATATTGAGCAGTGTAGCGCCAGGGGGTTGGTGGAAGGAGACAAGGCCTCGGGATTTCCTAAATGCTTTTTATCCGGCTTCTTGTGGCATGTTCCAACGCACAGGATTTCAGACTTGTCCTTGAGAAACGTACTTTGAAATGCACCCAACGAGGAACCCAAGTAAGGACCTCAGAGCATCGTTTCTGGAGCAATTCACCGGGTAGGGGGGCCCGGAAACTAATCAGGCCCGTGCGTGCACACCACCTCGCTCTCTTGAATTTTCAGCTACCTGCTTCACCGTTACTTGGGCTCGTCTTCACACCGAGTCATTTGGCGAGGGCCAAATGTGCCGTGCTTCGAGTCCACGCAATCGATGTATGCAATGTTTGCCAGGGTCGTTTGATTGCAAACCACTGACAGACACAGCCCGGTTGTTCCGCGTTCAACACACAGTCAACACATGCCTTCTCGTACCGCAGAGTTCATGCGCTGAACCAGCTCACTGACACCGGTTTTCCAATGCGTATACATGCCTATCCACTGTCAAGTACAGGTGTGGCTCCCTCGGAGGGCGGCTGCACGATTCTGCCTCGAAAAAGTCTCCGGGAGACCAATCAACAACGCTTGAGCGCACAGTTGCTACAGTACGCTGGACGTATCGTACCGCTGCTCGAAGAGATGTACGACGCTTGTGCGACAAGCAAAGCATAATCAGCTCTGTCCTCCGCCTCGACGCAAACATCGTTACACACGGACAAATAAGGAGTGGAAGCCGTGGGTAGCTCATCTCGTCTGCAGCCTGAGACGGACCTTGGCGAACCTCCACAGTAGGTGCCCCATTGTAGCCCATGGCGTGCCCCACAGCTGGTGGCCGGTCTATGTCTGCGCCCGGACGTTCGCGCATGGACAGCTTCGGCAGAAGACACACTCTCATCGCCGATTCTCGACTGAGCAGCCAACACAGAAGCCTTTTCGACATTCCGGTACTGAAAGCCCTTCCACAAGGCGGACGTCATTGGCCTTGCCTGCCTATCTCGAGGGCTGATCCCGGAGGACTCGGTAAGGACATGCACAGTATACAACTGCGTGAGAGAACTGCCAGCGGAGAGAACTTCCGCGGTCCAATCATTCGCAATACCCCTTGGCAAGGTTCATCGATCCCTGTCTCAACGTGGGCTATGGATCCACCGTTGTCTCCATTGGAAGGTGCCGATGACTCTGTCTTTCGAAGACCTCGGGACACCACAGCGTCCTCGGCCACATTAAAATCCAGTCGGCATAGCTCTTTCAAACATACAGTCCATGTGGTCTACCACACACAACGGACATCCATCATCGGAACGTTGCTCTCGAGTCCCTGTTGATGCTGGTGTTGCGGACTGATGGGGCCGGGGGGACCCTATTCGCTAAGCCTCTCTTCGAACCAGTTCTCACGAATCCGCGTGCTTCAGGCGTCTCATACCTGTCACCACTTAGGAACCAATACACTTCGATTCAGGGCTCGCGGCGCTGGACAGCCATTGATAATGAACCACACTCTGTAAAAACTGCGCAACCCAGACCGACGCCGAGAGGGACCAGGGCATCGAAGGCTCAGGAGGGGCGAGAAGGCGGTGGAGCTTCAAACAGCCACGTCTAGTTTAGCTCCCCAGATATGGTCGACAAAACGGTCTTCCAATGAAAACAACTATTCATGCGCATTGTCATGGGGGCAGGAGACCCCTGATGGTCCTGGTCTCCTTTGGCTACGACGAGACTAGAACACCAGCCATTTTGTCAAGCCCGACCTGGCTGGCATGGACGTCGAAATCTATCCTCCCGGAACGAGACGCACAAAGGTTTTTGGGATCTAAATCATGGCCGGTGATGTGGGTAATGATTCCAATGGCGCCACTTCGCCGCTTTGGAGAGGGCAGGCATGACTGTTGTCAGTATGCCTGTCCGTTGTCTGGAAAACCCTAATTGCCACACCATGGACGCAGCGTGTTCTTCTCCTCCGTCGCCACCTCAAATTGATGAATGCCGACTACGATGTTAGCCTTTCCGAGATTTTTTCCTCATGCATTGGCTGACAGGAACCACTTCGACCCGTCGTTGGCTTGTCTTGCTTCTGCGCTATCGGGCATTTTCGCTTTGACTCTGGCTTCGTCCGGATGATGTTTTATAGAGAAAGGCCCTCGATTGGATTGTTGGAACTGTTCGCAGAGGCTGTTGTTATGACCTTCTATTGAGCACTGCCATGCGATTGCAAACGAGTTCGCCATGTGAGTCGCGCCACTTCAAGATCCCAGCCGTTTCATTGCAGTCCCTCGAATGCTGAGCCGGCTCAACCTTTTTGAGATTACGCGATGGAATCTGAGCGCGATTGCAAAAGACACGTGCACTGAAGCCCGCGCACACAGACACTTTGGCGTAGGTGCGATCTGTCAGGCCGCTGGCTCAACACAAGGCGTAACAAAGTTCGACACAGTTGAGCGGGGAATGAGTGGTCGTAGCAGCCACCGCTAGGGACGACCCAGCGACAAACGCGCCGTGCACGGACCTTCCTTGTCGGACAAAGAGGTTGATGAAAGAGCAATCACGGGCCGCCATGATCCGAGGCCGCAGAAGTTCGGTATTATGTGTATACATAGAAAGGAGTCAGTCTGCGAGCATTCGGGAATTGCGAACGGGCGACTTAAGATGGTCTCTTCTAAAACTCCGGCTTCCTACCGCTGCTTCGGCATGCTCTGCAGCGCCGTGTCACGGCCACGATGGGGCTATCACAATCCAGTGTTACCTGATCGAGCACAGGAAGTCGCATTGAATCGCTGCAACCTACTCATACCTGTTCAAGTCTGTCCTGTGTAGCATGTTAGCAGGACGAGAGCGAAAGACTGGAAAGGGGTACAAGATCTACCAGACCTTTGTACAAACCATCATGTGATAATAGAATAACGCAGTGGCTTCAAAAGTGCAATAAGTCAGAAGATCCCATCATTGTATGAATCTATCCTCCACGAAATGAAGCGCACCATATACGAGGAGAAGATGAAAAAGCTAGCTCGCCGGGCATAAAGAAGTCCTGCAAAGAAAGGCCGTTTGCGTAATTTGTGTCGCGACCACAGCAAACGATCTGAGTCGTAGAAGAGAATTTTCAGGTTCAAAGTACACTAATGATACCAAACTAAACTTGCCCCTGGACTGTGTACAGGATTTCGCTGAAAGTAAAGACAACATCGTTTGGTACGTTTTAGTCATAGTCCTACCACCTCAACCACGAGCGTCAAGCGCCTCCATAGTGGATACCCCCCTAGATCGTAGTCATCGTATGCTTCCTGGATCTGGTCAGTCCTCTTCAATACTCTCGGGGTACTTGAAACTCACCATTTTCCCGCTTGTGAGACCTGCCCTGTGGCCCAGTTCTATTGAGGCGAAGTCATCAGGCGTACCAGCTCTTCACGTAGTGCAGGGAAGAGTTCTAGACCAGGAAGGTACACCTCCCTAAGGCCACGGAATGCTGACAGCTCCTCGAAAACTTTGAGATCCGGGACATCGCCACCCATGTACAGGCCTCGGACGTCTTCAGCCCGAACCCACTCGATGTGTACCTCCAAGCACCGGAGATTGCTACTCTCCCGTACCAAGCTCAGGAACTCTATCACCTTTTCGGCGTACCCCTCGTCAAAGTGGAACACCTCGGTCTCTTCAAGCGCCTCTACCTGAAGTTCGATGCTGATACTCGTAAGGAGTTCAGCACTCTTGGAGCCAAGCCGGTCCACGAACTCCCAGGGCAGATAGGTCACATCGTTAGCGACACCTGAAGCTGACATCTGGTACGTCGTGGCGTGGTAACCGTGGACGCTGTCCTTCAACCTAAAGTGGTTGTTGCTAAAGAACTGTTCTCGGATGAGCTCATCCAGACGTGGAAGACCGCACAACGGCCTGGCATCGATAAGTCCTAGCTCACGGTAGTGTCGGCGTCGAGGAAGGTTTGCGAACTGACCCGTGGCGTTTGCTGTGATTGACTCTGCCGCGATCTGGTAGAAGCCAATTCCGGCCGAAGTTATCAGAGCCTGAACAGTTTCGGAACGCAGGACACTGTGCCAGGCGATCTGGTCCAAGATTTCCGCGGGCATCATCTCAAGCTTGGGGACGTAACTGTGCGCTAGGAACGGGGTCCCATTGATCGCCGCCACACTTCGTATCCTGGGCATATTCTGGGTGGCTACGAAGGGCCGCGGGCGATTCCAAAGTAAGACGTGCCCTGGCGCGTACAGGCCTTGGAAGATGCGGTTCTCGCTGTTCGTGGGTAGCCGCCAAACACGACCCTTCTGCTCTCGCTCGTAGACCAGTCCTCGACCACAAACGGCAGCGTCAATCGGCTCTAGGACCCGATGGCGGCTCTCAAAGACTACGGTGAGCTCCCTGTGGATTACAAGAGCCAACCGCGCTTTGATACATTGACCGCAGAAGGGGATGTTTTCCCACATCCAATCGCAGATCTCGGTCTCATCTGCGATATCCCCATAAGCCATCAATGCCATGACGATCACCTGGAGGAACGACAACTTCGGCTGTGTACTCTTGAGAAGCATTGCGCACACCAGCTTCTGGAAGAAGTCATCGGATTGCAAGGCTTGGTCGAGGAAGACTGAGTGCGGCCCCAGTGAGGTGATGACCTCTTGAGGACGCAGCAGGCGGGAAGAAGGCTCGGCAATCCAGTGGGTTGAAGACACGTCCGTAGGCTCAAGAGTAGGCAAGATGGAGACCACGATCTTCTTCGCTTCCTGGTAGGTCAAGCGGTTGCGTAGCTCACGCACGGTGGCTTCTACGCGGGGCTCCATCGCAGCGAGGAACGAGGCTGGTATGGGAATCTGCATTTGCGTTGGATCTTGCCCCAACAGCGCGATCGTGTTGAATGGGTACAACACGCGATTCTCTATGGCTTCGTTCAAGCGGTTGAAGTACGAAGTCGGCCGCACCTTGCTGTCTCGGTTAGCAGTGCCGCGCTGGGATCTGGAGATACTCCCTACCTTGTGCTGACTACGCGTCGGATGTTTGGTTGTTGAGTATATATACGACGACGTTCAAGTGACGAACGCCGTGGAGTGTCTACTACTGGATTTTGCGCCTTCTAAATACTGTTAGGAAGAGGTGTTTGCATACTTCAGGCGCACTTACACAACTCGTGCTGAGGCAAGCCGTCTAGCTTGTCGATTGCGGGATGTTTGCGGCCTGAATGTGACCTGACAGCGTGCTGTGCAAGGAGCGCAAGGACGGCGGCGGCGGCGAAAGCTGAGGGTTGGGTTCTTCGTGATGGATCAGTAGGCGTGGCAGGAGCGGCTGTTTTCGCACTTACGCGGCAGAGGAGTTCGCGAGCTAAGCAGCTGGGAGAAGATGCAGCTTGTACCTGGAGAGCTGTGTGTTAGAAAGGGGTTGTGTTGTGGTTAAGAATTACGAAGAAACTCCGCCGCGCTGTAACTGCTATGGCCAAGGGCCGAGCAAAAGCAAGAAGCAGAGAGCGGAATCATACCTGGTAGCAAGCGTGGGCGATCGGGAATCAGAGGTCGAACAGTGAGAATGACACGGTCGAAGAATTTCGCGGTGGTGGTCACTGTTGTGGGTGAGCTTCGGCTGGTCGAAAAAGATCGCGGACGCGAAGCACTCACGCGTTGTGTCGGCTGAAGCCAATCGTAAGCAGGCGGCAGGCGATATTCTGAGGTCGAAAAAGAAGCTGGGTTACACGATTGCAGTGGTAGAAAGATGTCGAGTGAGGGTTATGAGGCAAGAAGCTACCCGGAGCGTCGCCAGCTGTTGCGTGGGTAACGAGAAACTCAACCACACCAGGAAGAGGACTCCGGCATCAAGAAAGGCAAACAGGCTAGCGGGTGAAAGAGATTGGAGCTTATCACGGTTAGTGGCCTGCAATCTGTACTTGGACCGGTCAATGGAGAGGGAGATTCGAAGGCACCGTTCTTATGCCGATAGTTCGGTATGGTCAGCCTCCACAGCGACAGGAGCACCGGAGCTACATGACAGAAGCTATAGCATCACGAAGAACGGAAGGTGTGCGAGGGCAATGCCATTATACACAGGAGCCACTTGAAGAAAATACGCCTGCTGCCGCAACCGCCTCCATCGTCTCGCGAACAGCTGGAGTTGATGGCATCATGGGCCACGTAGCCTCCCCCTGCCGGCCGCTCGAGAATTCACGAACCAGTACGGAATCTTCAAGTCGGGCTTGACGGCAGCACGCGCGTACATGTCAGAGGGGATAGCTTGAGAGGTGGGCCAAGGGCAGAGGGACAGAACAATCGACATCCCAGATCGATGACTACCGCCATTATCCCACAATCATGCTCCAAAAGCACCAATAACAGACAGCGGCGCATCCGCTTTGCGAACCTACAATGATCATGCCCAAGCTTTGCGGTATTCATGTCTACAGCTCCACCGCACCGTGTTCTTCAACATAACTCCACCAGCACCCCTCCGTAGCGACGGCCATGGATGGCCCACGGAAGCCATATGCGATTAGTACGCGCGGGAAGACGGAGACAGAGGTGACAGCAACAAGACCACACAAAGGCGAATAAGTGTACGGGAGTTTGCATACACGGAAACGTGGCCATCCGCGAGAATGAAAGAAACACGAGGCACAGAAGAAGAGCAACGCAGGAGGAAGCATGCAACTCCGAGCAACAGCGGCTCAAAAGACCTACAGGGCGATTTGCACAGGGAAACATGCCTTCGTATGAAAATCAACACACCACTCCCCAGGATATCCAGCTGTCAAGCTGTCCCTCCGGAGCTCCAGAGGTTCGCATCCTCGCCATGCAAGTGCATCCATACAAAGCGAGGCAAAAATCACCCTGTTCATCGTTAAGGGCTAGATCTTGATACCAAGCCCTTGTTCAAGACCAACGCAATCTTCCAATCTTCCAAAGAACTCGCGTTGGGTCCGAACACCCGACATACTGCGGGCATATGCTATGACGAGAAGGCACTTTCACCACATCCTACGTCATACGTGTCATGGGAGAAGCGCACGAGCTTGGACTCTTCCTCTTTCACAGCAGCGCATTGAGCATCTGATCAGCCAATTGAATGAACAAGCATACCACCTCGTCCCGAAGCTCACGAACGATAGCGGGCATGACCGTGCTTGGGAGCGACGCACATCTGTCAGATCCTGAAGAAGAGGCAGAGGCAGAAGCACCGCGAACAACTCTTCTTGATCGAAAACCGCCGCACTAGTCCCACACCCGAAACGTCCAAAAATGCACGGGCGACTCTCACGCCGCTAAAAATACCGGACGTCGCTATGTGCGTTCATGCTAAACCTTACGAACGAGAGCGGCTATGACCGTGCTTGGGAGGGACGCATGACTGTCAGATCTAGAAGAGAGGCAGAAACACCATCAATCATTCTCCCAACCGAAAACCCCCGCACCAGCCTACATTCGCGCCGTCCAAAAACATACGCACGACTCTCGCCCTTCGCTTGATACCTCATACTGCATGTCCATTCACAAATCAACGCATGCACGACCGCGGCACAACCTCATATGAACAAGAACATTAACTCTATTTACAGTACACTGAGTATCTCATGCAGTCATGCCATCATAACACCATGATTCCATCCACTCAATAACCCCCCAACACCTCCACCATCTTCTCCACGCCTATCTTCCTCGAGCTCTCCCCCACACCAACCGTAAACTCCCCCTCCGGAATCTTCCACTCCTGACTTACAACATCCCAGAAACTCAAATCCCTCCTCATCAACTCAAAGCAAACCGTCCTCGTCTGATTAACCTCCAACCAAACCTTCTCAAACCCGCGCAGCTGCCTAGGCGGCGTACCCTCAGGCGCACTACCCGGAAGCCCAAGATAAAGCTGCGGAACAGCATGCCCCGCCACAGGCCCCGTGTTGCTAACGCTAACAGAGACGTTATACACGGCTTCCCAGAGCGCCGGATTCCCACCCGGCACTACATCCAGCTTCTCCGGCAGCGCGGAAATATTCTCCGCAAGAGGCTCAGCGGCTAGGGAAGAGAAGGCGAAACAAGTATAGCTCAGGCCGAACCCGAATTCGTATCGAACCGAGATGTTGTGCGCGTCGAAGTACCGGTAGTCGATCTCGAGCTTCTCGTCGAACCACGACTGCCAATCGTACACGCCCGTCGTGTTGATAGCCGTGGTAGGCGGGGCGTTGTAATCCGTTGCGTTGAGCGCGATGGTGTACGGCAGGTGTCCCGAGGGATTGACGTCGCCGTACAGGATATCTACGAGCGAATGGCCGGATTCCTCGCCGGGGTAGTGCGCGGCGAGAATAGCAGTGACGTTTTGGTGGTCGGCCCAGGGGAGGACGTTTATGCCGGAGGAGTGGGTGACGACGATGGTGTTGTTGCACTTTGAGGCTACCGAGTCGACGACGGCGTCGCCGTTCCAGTCGACGTGGAGGGAGGCGCGGTCGGCGGCTTCTTCGGCCCAGGTCTTGAGCAGGACGATGCAGACTTCGGGGCGGTCGGGGATCAGGAGGGTGTCGATGTCGGTGTCGGCGATGAGCGTGTTGTTGAGCCAGTATTGCACGATTTTGGCGTTGTCCGAGGCGGCGCGGTCCTGGAGGGCGCGGAGAGGAGTGACGATGTAGGTTAGTTGGCCGGTGCCGGAACCGCCGCCAGCCGCGAGAGTGCCATACTCGTAGTTTACTTGGTTGAGCTGGCCCTGAGTGGGCTCTGCAGCGTCGTTGCCAAAGATGGCAATGTTCTTGGGGGCCTTGAGGGGAAGCGCGTTGTTCACGTTTTTGAGCAGGACGGTACCCGCCGCTCCGTGTTTCCGGATGAGCTTCGCGTGGTCGCCACGAACGTCGCGGCTGGCTTCACCAGTGAGGTTCCAGTCGATCTTCCAAGTGCTGACCGGGGAAAAGGTGTTCAGCTCAGCGGACGAGGGGTCGACAGTCGGGAAATCCTTGTCCTGGCCGAGAGCGTAGAAAGGCGTCATGATGCGGATAATCATGTCATCGACGCGAGTTTCAGCCAAAGAACCGTTATTAACGGCGAGAGTGATGTTGCCGCCAAAGAAGGAAGGCATGCGTCCTGGGACATCCTCAGCAAAAGCAGTGCCATAGGCTCCGAGACCGCCAGGCATATCCATATCCTGACCAGCCTCGATGCCGGCGACACCAGTGTGGGTTGCACCCCAATCAGACCTAGCTCAGTCAGTGAATTATCCTTATACTTGACGTCGATTTACTAACATGACGTAACCCTGGAAGCCAAGCTCCGTCTTGAGCAGACCGTTCAATGCCGCAGAGTTCTGGCAGCCGTAGCTACCGTTGATCCTCGTGTACGAGCACATGAAGGATGCAACCTTGGCGCGTGCCGCATCTGCAAACGGCCAGAGATAGAGCTCGTGCATGGTCCTGTCGTCGAGGTTGGAAGAGATGGCCGCAGAGATGACATCCGTGTCGGTGCCATTCGGGTCGAACACGGGGTTGCGCTGAGTCTCCTGCTCATTTCCAATGTAGTGCTTTGCGCAGGCCTGAACACCCGCATCCTGGGTACCCAGGATCGTCTCTCTCATAAAGACACCCGCGAGGTAAGGGTCAGCAGCAGAACCCTCCCAGTTGCGGCCGGCGTAGCCAGAGCGACCCAGAGGACCAGCAACGGGCTGGAGCGCGACGTGAGCGCCCTTGCCCTTGAACTCCTGACCCATGGCGTGACCGCGCTCGTACATGAGGGCCTTGTCCCAAGACGCTCCCGCGGACACGCCTGCAGAGAAGACGCTAGCATAGTCCGCTACACGGATAGCCAACGGCCCATCATGAAGACAAAGACCAGGGAAGCCGAGACGAGGGATGGCGGCGATGTTGCCAACACAGGGACCGGGTTGACCCGAGACCATGTAGGACTTCTCGTCGACGGTAAGCTGAGCAACGAACTCCTTTGCCTTTTGCAGGGCCTCCTCCCAACCACCGGCCCCGGTTGCATTGGCTAATAAGTGTTAATTGTTTCTCAAGATTCGAAACGAAGGTATCTTACGGGAGGGATAGACGGCCGGCGAAGAGCCATGCTCGGTCAAAATAGTAGTGTTCACCGGCTGGACCCAACTGAATGCATCCTCGCCTCTTGAACCACCGCTAAAGTCCTGGGCGCTGACAAGGGCAGAGCCCGCAAGCAAGACAGAGAGAAGAGTCGCCATGGTTCGGAGAAACAAGCAGGACTGTCTTGAGCTCCTTCATAGCTACCGGACGCCAGTCTTTATACCAGCCTCTCGCACGACCAATGACCTGGCCGAATCTCCCTTGCCGGCTAAGTACCGCGTCCGCATTCAAGGGCGCTTTCTTCGACCCGAAGTTTGCCCGTTGGCGTGCAGTTGTGGACGTGGAGCTAGCATCGTCATCCCGAGCGGTGGCTTGCGGGATGGATGAGTAGCACTCGCCTAGTAGACCAGTAGCTCGCCCCTGTTTGCGCCTCGTGAGTCGATCGTGGGATTCTTTGAGCCAGTGGCTGGTCCGGCGCGGTTCCTGATTGCGGAGGCTTATAAAGCCATTCACTACCACAACCTTTGTTCTTCAACGTGCCTCCTGACGAAATTTGGAGCCGACGAAAGCGCGCGGACAGAACGAGGAGTGCTCACCGCCGAAGCATACTCCGCGGTCGCCCACGCGCACTCCACGATGCCAAAGTCCCACACGAATCATTCAAGCGGGGAACCTAGCCTGAACTGACATGCACCCCAAAATTTCGCACCTTGGCACCCCGCTCCAAGTACCAACGGCCCAATTCACGGCGATGTCGCGCGTTCGGCAATTGACCGGCACTCGTGACGAGGCCGGCCGGGCTGTAAAATGAGGACCCATCGCTCGCGTGGTGTTGTTGAATTTTCTTAGTCTGGCCGTTGGCGGCTCCGTGTTTGCGGAGGTGGCCCGGTGCAGTTTAGCCCGAGCCGAGAGGAGCATTTATACCGAGCAATTCCCCAGTGTCGTCATCCAAGAACGCCGTGTGGGGAGAAGTGCACCGAGGTACCTTGTCTTTTGGTACTCCGTACAGCACGTGTGTGGTAATCATAAGCACGGGCGAGGAAGCAGGCATCGGCATTCGTAGGGTTGCATGGGCGATCCGGTCACACGTGGTAGCTGTGGATCAACAATCGGAGAAGAGAGCATCCGCGTGCCGGACGACGGCGCGATACGAAACATCATGAAACTAAACAAGCTACAGATGGTCAGCAGAAGAGGAGAATCTTTGTTAAGGTCATTGTCGATGCCTGAGACGCTGACACTCACGGAGGAGCACAGAGACGTGACAGAAGAACTCGTGAATTTTGCTGAGCGCCACCTGCAAGCTCTTTGTATATGTCGACTCAATATCGTCTATCCGCCGATGAACGCCTTGCAATGCGGCTCGTTCTTGTTGAACCAAATATGCGCCGATGATCTGATCCAAAAATCTATGCCGACCCAAGATGCTTCTAGATCCCCATGCGCCAAAAAAGAAACGGCAACGAACAAAACGCCTGGCCGCCGCACAGTTTTCCAATCTCTGCTCAAGAATCGAATATCGCACCATACGCCGGAACGCCGCGACTCTGCATGCCGAAAACGACCATTTCCGTCACTTTGGGGTTGCTGATAATAAACACCGCCTCAGCGTCGCTCTCTTTCACCAACTTGTACACGCTTTGCACGATCGTACCGCGGCCCTGTGTACTCGTGTTCCATATCACGGCCCGAGGATCGGCCTTCTTCACTGCGTTGACAACACTTCGGCCGTAGTTCTGCTGCGGATCCCGGGTACTCCAGTATACCCTCGTCGGCGTAATATTAGCATGCATGAGACTGAGACAAGGTCCGATGCCAGAGCCTGTTGCGACAAGGACGATGCGCTTGAAGAGGCGGGACGTGTAAAGTAAGCCGTGCAGAGGGTTGCCGCGGATCCAGAGCTTTCGCTCGCCCGAAGCCATAATCTGCTTGTTCGTCCAGTCGCCGGCGTTGCTGACCACGACGCTGAAACCGGTCGTCTTACCCGTTGTCTCGTCAATGTCAGGTATGGTAGCAAAGGCGTGCCATTCGAGGAGGGGGCGGTCCGCGAGTTTGACGCCGTAAAAGGAAGGCATACCTGCGTACCGAAAGTGCAGGCGCGTGGCATGATCTGACAGCTTCTCCGGATATACTTTGCGGAGCCGCAGGCGCGACCAGGATAGTACAGTGCAAGCCGTCGAGACGAGGATTGTCCAGAAGGAGGGTGTTTTTAAAAGTGCCATGCCAGTGGTATCGCCAGTCTCGCGCGCGGTGATGGCAGCCGAGAAGACATTATGAACCCAAAAGTTTACCAGCGCCGTCCATCCAGCAAAGCGATGGAATGCCTCGAAGTGGTCGTGGTAGTTTCTCCGGAACCAAGGATGTGCGCCGGCGAGGATTACGATGAACATGGTTACCAGAACCCAAGAGGTGACCATGTTGGCCAAAATGTCGCCGTGCGTGTTCTTGTCTTCAATCAGAAGAAGCGTGGCTTCCACGGTGTACATGATGTACCATACAACAGCAGCGACGCCACAGCCAGAGTGAACTCCGCCGTAGTGAAAGACCTTTGCGAAACGCTTGCGGACGCTCAACGGCCAAGAATGAGGAGCGCGTGCAAACACCTCATACACGACATTGAGGAAGTTCTCCTGGCGAAACAGAATTGCCGCCAGGAGATTTGCTGATGCTGCGGTTCCGATATCGCGATGTTCAGGCCGGCCATTCGGTGCAGTCGCGACAAGTGCAATGAAGACGGCGAGGTTGATGGCGAAGATGAGAGTGAAGGTCTTGCGGTACGAGCTGGCCCAGGCATCTGTTCATTGTTAGCTAGTGGATCTCAAGCATGGGGAGGTGCGACTTACATCGTAATTTACGAAGGGTAGGATTTCCCCATTGCTTGGGCAGCTCAACCGCACTCTTGACCTCACCGATCTCGGCATCCTCACCTACGACATCGAATTTCTTTTCCATAACGACACTCATCGCACTGTCTGTTGCCATTGTGTTCGTGGAAGGGAGCACCGGAAGTTGCCGTCGGATTGTCGCTTCCTCGTTTGTAGACGGCGCGACTGCTTCCTCTGTGAATCGCGATTCCATGATGGTCAGAAGGAAAGATTCAATGTCTCTGCAATTTCGAAAATGGAATTTGAGGTACTTCTCGACTGCGCGATTGTACCTTGTTATGAGGCTCGGCGATCGAGGCGACCTGGGGGCCGCTTACCTCGGCCTGAAACGGGCGAGTTATACGCTGCAGGTCAGACTGACTCCTATGTAGGATGTAATCCGAAAGAGGTATTCGAATTCGGCAATCCTCGTAAAGTCCTTCCTCGAGAAAAAAAACGCCCGTGGTACAAGCGAGGCTGTGTGTAGGATGTCGTGTGGATGCCTAGGGCGATTGCTTTACTGTTGAATCCTTCAACCCAGCCTCAGTTGATGAGTAGACTGAACGATCGAAGACAACTCTCTAGATAGGGGAGTCATATTCCCGTGGTGGACTCGGGCTCAGCCTCACCCACGTGCCCAGATCTGCGCACCTGCGCCTGTGCTTGACATGGCTTTTCACTAACAATATGTGTAGATGTCTCGCATCACCCGGGCTTCCAAGGTTGGTAGGAGATCAGCATTCTCATTCACCTAAACTCATCTCGCGTGCTGCACTTTTTCTAAGCTTTGATCCGGATGCTTGATATCGCTCTGGATCGATACAAAGGAAATCTCTGCGAAGCATGTTCTGAGGTGTCATTGACCACACCATGGTGGGATTAAGGCATGTTTGAAAGGCTTAATACCATTTAAGAATTCATCCAGCCCTGTTCTGTTCAAGAAAAAACTTCTATTATCGAGGTTCCTCTATGCCAACTCGTCAGCCCCCACTTGGGGGGCGTACAAAATATTTCATCATTTATTATGCGTACGGATCACACTAGAAGTCAAGTACAAACAGTTCTTACTAATCCACAAAACACGATTGGTTTGCTGGCGGCGACTGAGAAATGGATCTGACCTGATGGGCCACGTGACAGCGCGTACCTGCCGTTCCTGCTTTGTGTGACGTCCGCCAGCGCTAACCCGAAGATGGGAGTCCTGAATCACCTACACGTGCCCCAACTTTTATACGTGGTATCGGTCAACTTCTCTGGCGTGGCACTCACTTTCACCCGCGAACCGGGCAGCACGGCCCAGTGCGCGGCGCGTATATACACTCAAAGCATTAGATCTAAAGAACTCCACGCACCCACAGTTTCGCTCACAGCTACCACCGCACGCCGCATTCTTATCATCATGGCGTCTAAACGTACCTATTCGCGGCACAACATGTCGATCGCAGAACCCGAACTGAGGGCCTCTGACCCCGACAACATTCATCACGAGGCAAACAAACGCCGAAAACCGACACCACCGTCACCCGTAGGCCCGATGCCCCAATCGCATGTATTGAACGGCGGCGGCCGTCCGCGGAGCATGAAGCAGAAGAGTTCATCCGAAATGTTGCAGAAGAATAACAGCAAGAAGCGTTTCAGCGGGCCGACCACTTTGCCAGGGGACGAGATGGATCCCGACGACTCTGAACAAAAGACTGACCCCTTCGACTCCGTCCTCGCATTGGCGCAGACTAGACAGGCGCCACAGCAGCCGCGCGGCTCCATCTATGGCGGCGGACGCACCGTGCTCAACTCCATCTCAGCCCAGCTCAAGAGCCGCAAGCGCGAGAAGAAGAAGGAAACTCAAGTTCACTTCAGTGACGACTTATCCGTCGATGGCGGAATCCAATTTCCGCCGCACGGCGAATCTGAGATACCTAGTCTCGGCTCAGACGACTTGGACTTCCCAATGGAAGGCTCGCCTGCCGTGAACGTTACCATGCGCGGTGGCAGCGCCCTGAACGCGGCCGAGGCTTCCGCTCGTGTCTTCAACGGACGACAATACAGCGCACCCCAGACCGCTCCCCCGCGGAGGACTTTGTGGGGCGTCAGGATGCAGACAGACTCTGCAGAGGCTCTGGGGTGAGTACCCATCCGGTGTCCAGTCCTCGCAGGTCCGATTGCTAACATTGAACCCCAGATGGTCAGCAAACCAAACCAACGCATCGCTCCTGCGCCTACCCGCCAACGTCCGCCGAAGGATCTACGACTACGCTCTCGGGGGCAACTCGATCGAATTCGGACATGTGACGTACCTCGTGGAGAAACGGGCGGGTCGCCCAAACCGATGTGTTCCCTACTTCCAGTACACCAGCAACGTGTATGACGACCGACGCAACCCGTTCCAGGGATTCAAGACCTTTCTCAAAGACAATCCTCGCGTGGAAGGCATGACGCTGCTGAATGGTATCTGTCGGCAGCTGTACTACGAGACATATACATTGCCTTATGCGCTCAACGACTTTTACTTCAACTCTGGCAACGCCCTCTTCAACTTTCTGGTTAAAGAGGACCGTCTACAGCCGCAGCAGTGTCAGGCTATCAAGTCCATCGTCATACTGCATAGACTGCCTGCGCCAGCTGTTCTTGAGAAGCTGTCCAACTTGGAGCACGTACTCTTGATGGCCGCCGACGTCCCCATGGCAAACGGTCACTACAAGGTGGTAAGGGGAAGCGGCGTTGCTGATGGGAGAACCCGTGGTGACTTCGCTGCTCAACATCCAAGCGGAGTCCAACTCGTCAAATACCAGCCGACATCCAAGCTGACCAAGCCTACGATCAGGGGTGGTCATGGGTACGGTAAGTTCACCCACCCATATGCGAGAAGGTAGGGTGATAGGGCCGCGGCCATGCCTTTCTGGATAAGAAAAAGGAAGGGTTGGTTTCCCGATCGATGGATATCGACATGCTGCGTAGCCTTGTTTATGACGAACCAAGGACTAGCCTCTCACTAGGATAGATACAAATCACACTCCCCAGCAGTCTCCTCGTCTATCACGTGTCATGAATCTCTACCATCCACGCCCACCATCCCGTCCAATCCCAGCACCTCCCTAGTCCACCCCAAGATACATCCCCCCACATCCCCAGCTCCATTACGCAAAACTCCGCCCCCACTCTCCTCCTCCCCGCCACACTCTCCGCCAGCTTAATATTCTCCTCTGGAAACCCCTCGTGTCGAAAATTAAGATAGACCGCCGCGAGCACCGCAGGACGTAATTTTCCTATATCTATCTTCGGACTTGTGGCGTCTTCTGAGAGAGCGGGATTCGGCCGGATCACCCATATCAGAGTTAAAGGGGGGTCGCCTGCCTCGAGACCCGGCTGGACGTGTGCGCTTAGATACTTCCATTGCTTATCTGGGAGGGGGAATTTGCGACGCAGCATGAGGGCCATACTCCCGCTGCGGGCGTGGATAAGCGTGCGTTGTGCAGCTATAGCGCGCGCGTCGTCGTCGTCGCCGTGGGAGGGTGGCTCCGTCTCAAAAAGCGTAAACGGAACTTGTACTTTTATGTTAGTCCCATTATCTCCTGGTTGACCGTGACCGAGACCGGGACAGGGAAATTTCGCGGCCTCGGCTGTGGCGACGGCGAGGACGAGGGTGTGCAGGAGCTCGGAGAGGTCTTGCCGTCTGTTTTGGGGGCGGATGTATATGTATTGGAGGTAGGGGACTGCGTAATGCCCTTCTTCGGTGGGGAATAGGAGGACGGAGAATTGCGCTGCGCCGAGTGCTTCTCCTGAGTTACCGCGCAGACCGATGATGCGGTAGGGGAAGAGGCCTGTTCTTTGGCCGGCGGAGTCTTGCGCAAGGCGGGAGATGATTAGATCGGGGCGTTCACGCTCGGCGCCGTGGAATGTGGAAGTGTAGAGGGCGTTGTAATCTTCTGCGAAGGCGGAGGCGGAGACGAGTTCTATTAGGGTGAGGTTTGGGAGGGCTGTGTGGAGGAAACGGGAGGTTGGGAGGCGTGATAATCTTGGAAGATCGATGGGAGCGAGGAGGTCTTTGAGCCTTTCGTCAAGCTTTGCTCTGAGCTCTTCAAGGCCGCTGTTTGGGTGCGTGTCCATGCTTGGGTGGTGGGCACGAGTCCAAAGGTGAGGTCGTGCTCATTACAGCGTGTTGTTAAGAGTCCGAGTACCTTGAGTTGTACCACAACCAGATGTGTAGTACTCAAGGTCTGCTTGAAATGTACGATATAGTCTGCTCGAGGCTTCAATTGGCCCAGGCCTGCGCACGCGCTCGTGGGACGTTGGAAACCTTGGAAGCTGCAGATCACGTGATTCTACACTGTCCATGGTCAGAATAAGAACAAGGTACAAGTTGAGACCTCACTGTTTGCTGTAATCAAGTTGCGACAAGCCAAGCACAGCATGTCGTGAAGATCAGCCTACTTCCTTCCAGGAGTCGTAAAGCGGTCCGACCGGGCTTGCGCTATCGGACCGAAGCTACCCCACGACGACGCCCTATCGCGGCCGTGCAATCCCTGTCCCCGATAGCACACCGACATCATGCCCCAAAATTTCGAGCTTTGGCAACAGTCACAGCTTCATACACAACAACAATCGCCCACGATGCCGCCTGCTGCGATTGACGACTACTCGCGGCCGGTGACGCCCGAAAACGAGAACGGGAGGCCCAATGGCGTGTCGTCGCCTCGGACGCCCAAGAATGTGGGATTGAGTCTCACAGAGTACACGGCGAATCCTAGCCCGCCGTCTGAGGACCAGAAGAGCAAGGCGCAGAGTGCGATTCCGGAGGCGTTTTTGCTGCCGAATGGCTATCCTGATGTGTGTTTCCGTCGCTCCCAATCTCAGATTCAACTCTAAGAAAGAGTATGTTTGGTTCTGACTCAATGGCAGTACTTGCGATTGATCCTCACGTCGCGCGTCTACGAAGTCGTCACCGAAACGCCCCTCACGCACGCGACGAATCTCAGCAATAGGTTGGAATGCAACGTCCTCCTCAAGCGCGAAGACCTCCAGCCCGTCTTCAGCTTCAAGCTGCGCGGCGCATACAACAAGATGGCACACCTTGACCCAAAGGCCCGCTGGAAAGGCGTTGTCGCGTGCAGCGCAGGAAATCACGCACAGGGCGTTGCATACAGCGCGCGGCACCTGCGCATCCCCGCGACCATTGTCATGCCGTCTGGCACCCCGGATATCAAGCACAAGAACGTGAGCAGGTTGGGCGGCAGTGTAATATTGCATGGAGCAGACTTTGACGCGGCAAAAGCGGAGGCAGCGCGGTTGGAGAAGCTGCATGATTTGATTAGCATCCCGCCGTTTGACGATCCGTACGTGATCGCCGGGCAGGGCACGATTGGCATGGAACTGCTACGACAAACAAATCTACAGGACCTGGAAGCAGTATTCTGCTGCGTGGGCGGCGGAGGACTCATCGGTGGCATCGGCATCTACATCAAGCGGATAGCACCGCACGTCAAGATCATCGGCGTAGAAGCCTACGACGCAAACGCCATGGTGGAATCCCTCCGCAAAGGCTCGCGCGTCTTCCTCAAAGAAGTCGGCCTCTTCGCCGACGGCGCAGCCGTCAAAACCGTCGGCGAAGAAACCTTCCGCATCTGCCAGGAAGTCGTCGACGAAGTCGTCCAAGTCACCACCGACGAAACCTGCGCCGCCATAAAAGACATATTCGAAGACACGCGCTCCATCGTCGAGCCCGCCGGCGCGCTCGCCCTCGCCGGCCTCAAAAAATGGGTGAAGCGCAATCCCAGCCCGAACCCATCCCGCGGCCTCGTCGCCATCGCCTCAGGCGCAAACATGAACTTCGACCGCCTCCGCTTCGTCGCCGAGCGCGCTGCCCTCGGCGAAAACAAAGAAGCCCTCATCAGCGTTACCATCCCCGAACAGCCAGGCGCCTTCGCAAAGCTCGTCTCCGTCGTGCACCCCATGGCCGTCACCGCCTTCAACTACCGCTACTCGTCCCCCTCCGCCGCAAACATCCTCATCGGCGTCGAAATGAAAGCCGGCACCCGCTCCACCGACCTTCCAGACTTGCTCGCCCGCCTCTCAGCAGAAGGCATGAGCGCGACCGACCTTTCAGACGACGAGCTCGCAAAGTCGCACATCCGCTACTTGGTAGGCGGCCGCAGCGACGCCGCCGACGAGCACATGTTCATGTTCGAGTTCCCCGAGCGAGGCGGCGCGCTGTACAACTTCCTCAACACGCTTCAGCCAGGCATGAACATCTCTCTGTTCCACTACCGCAACTACGGTGGCGACGTCGCAAGGATATTAGCCGGGATACAGTGTGAGGAGGGGAAGTACGGCGAGCTGGAGACGTTTCTGCGGGACATCGGGTATCCGTATAAGGATGTAACCGGGAGTGAGAGCTATAAGCAGTTTTTGAGGAGTTAGCGGTGAGGAGAGATAGATGAGATAGGGTGAGGCGTGTATGTACGGGTGCTGGGAGTTTACGGCGTTTATGTGCGTGGGTGCATGTGGGCTGTCTGTTTGTCTGTCGTTTGAGCATTTACATAGTGGGGTCGGATGAAGATCTCTGGAACCAGGTATATCGCTGCATGGCGAAGTTGCCGTGTATAAGGTGCCGTGTTTTCGTGAGTAGTATTGGGAGAACAGCCAAGTCCTGAGTCTGACTTCTCGAAGCCTTGAGTGCTGCATTATGGGCATCAAATGTATCAATGTGCGCAGTGGACGGGCGCAAGGTGGGTACTTTGTGTTTTTTTATCCATTGATGTGCGCTAACCATATCTAAAGATGTGAGCTGACCATCTAAAGCAGCCAAGCATGTCAGATTTATCACGGGCCGTTGGAAGAAACCCCAGCTGCCCATGATGCTCTGTGTAGTCTCCTTGAGCAACCATTTTCCGTTCTGCTTTATCGAAGTGAAAAGAATAGAAATCGGCGGCAAGTGGGTGTAATGGATCATCATAGAAGGAACGGCGGCCTTCACGTCGCTGCGTGGCCCTCCTCCAGCCTCCCTTTACTGGTTGACTCCGGAGTCATCGACTGCGGCCTGGTTCTCTATTACTGCGGCCACTTTCGGCACCTGTTCCTCCAACCACTCGCAGTCGGGATGATCGGGTCCCAGGCAGTGGAGGTCGATATCCAAGATTTTGCATGCCCACAGAAGTTCCATTCCCCTGTCACCCAATTGCTGGCATGCCCAGGCAATTTTGGCGTACCTGAATCGATATTAGCCCCACAATTCTGTTGGCAAGCAGTGACTTACGTGCTGCTCAGCTCCCCACCGCTGAACCCGACGGAACGCTGCAAAGCTGCTTGCTTCTGTGCCAACTTGCGAAATCTTTCCCAGTGTTCACGGCGAAAGTATATGGCGAGCTGCTGGTCGAGGTCGAACATTTGTGCCCGCTTGACGTCGGCCTTTCTGGCTTCCTCCGTGTCGGCACATGCTGGGCAGGCGCATAAGAAACCCCACCTCTCGAGCGCTTCTTGTCGTTGGCTTCGAGTAAGAATGATGCCGTTGATATACGAAACAGTCAATTCCTCTCCTTCCAGGATGTCGCGCACAGCATGAAAAGTCTCCATGCCAAGCGTTGAGTTGTACGCGAAGTGGACGTTCGGAATGCAGGAGTGGTTGAAGAGTGACCCATGGAGGTAGATAATTCGACCGATAGCGTTGGCTGCATAAATTGCAAACACTTTGCGGTGGAGCGCTGAGAGGTTCTCCAACTTCTGGCCAAGCTCCAGCTCGATTTGGCCCTTGACGTCCTCCGGCATACACCCATGGAGCCCCAGGTACTGGCTTTGCAGTGTAGGGCTGAGGCTTCTGAATTCCTTCACGACATCCTTCGCGGTGTAATCGACGTTCTTTCCAAGTAGCGCTGCTTCTGCGATGATACGAGTTCCACGCGGTATGTCAGCTTGTGCGAACAAGCCTAGACCTTTGCCAGGCGCGACTTTGACCTCGATCAGATGGCGTGAATCTAAGGCCACTTGAGCAGAGTACCGCAAATGATGAAGAAGTATTTCTTACCTGCTGCGCCGTGTGCAGCCATCTTGAGGTCCCCAGATGCGGAGTTCAAGCCATGAGTTCGAGGACTCGAGGTTGAGAACTCTGGTATTAAGGTGGGCAAGCGCAGACGGAGACAAACGCTAGCCACACATTTCATTCACGTGTTCGCGACTGCACTTGCAATCCAGCATTGCGGAAGCAGGTACCAGTGTCATGTTGTTCTGCGCCGAGCATGTGGCCGCGGGTGGCTTCGATCACGTCAGTATCCATTTCTTGGTCACTGGATGATTCTTCAAGAAGCGAACAATTAAACGGGTCGCGAAGCCAAGATCAGCTCTTAATGTTCCGTAATAGGTGTTGTGTCCGATTCGCTACGGTAGCAGAATCGGGATGGAGGCCGGGGCCGAAGTTGGCGTATGGCGGCAGTGTGTGAAAAGCTGAGAGATGTAGACCGACGGTGAGATGTCAAGCGGATAGATCGCGTTTGATGAGAGTGACGTAGATAGGATGGCAATTGAGGAAGGGAGGAGCACTCGTCTTTGCCAAGCCGCTAAACCGGTTCATCCTAAGGTGGACTTTCACATTGTGACCGACCATCCTCAACACACTCCAAGGTCAAGTCCTCTCATCCATCTTCTTCGCACGACAAAGCAAACAACAGGGCGCATACCGTCTTCCTCAGTCTGGCTGCGTACTGTTGTGTCTTCATGATCGCGTCCCGATCCTTCCTTTCGCTCCGATTCTGATTAGGACACGTTCGTCCGCCGACCCCATGCGAGCCAGCAACTTCTTTGTCTGTGGGACGACTTCAATCTCAAGCATCTTTTTCTGCGACCGGCGAGGGCTTTGTCAGCTGCCTACAAGAGATGCTATGTCAGCAGACGCATCTTACCTTTGCCTGCGCTTGGCTCCCCCGCTACTAGCGGAGGCGGAGCTTACTTACAACAATACGCTCGGCTCATATACTAAGATGTGCGGCTGACTATATGGCAGCATGCTACTTTAGTAACATCAGATGACAAGCTCAAGACGGTATCTCAGTCAGACCGTGCCTTCGGAGTTCACACATTGGCTTAAGAAAGGCGCAATGGTGACTTAATCATGAGAGCACTAATCACGATATTCGTCGCATGTCGCTTGGAATCGTCCGATACTATCTCGTCACTTTTCTCAATCATTACATTTCGTGGCTCAGCGTTCATTGCCTCTATCCGCTTTTGTCGAATCCTTCAATCGATACCTTTCCAATGCGGCGGTGCAAGGAACGGAGTATACATTGATGTGCTACAGAGGCACAGTGTCATGTTTCAGATGCTCTGGCTACAGGCTGATCTTAATATAAGCAGGTCTTTTGTGGGCCTGATAGAAGCCACGCGATGCTCATTGGCCCCCTTTCCATGTCGGAGATCTATAACGGCAGCATCCGGGGCCCTGCGTCAGCGCAACAACCCAAAATTGGCTGCGGCGTTCGAGTACTCGAACGTACAGTCTCGCCTATGAATTTTCCCACTCTTTCGAGTGAACAGGACAACGCTGATCGGAATCGGGTAACCGTTTCTGCTGCCACCTCTGAAAGTCCGAATTCAAGTGTTTGACGTGCGACAGACCACGTCCCAAACGGTGCGCCAACGGAGATCGCACTTTTACACCCGTCCAGCATGCGACTGTTTGAAATGTCCGATCAGCAGGGTTACATGCCTGGTGGACTATGTAGCGAATGAGGGTCTCCCCGTACGGTAGGAGGGTTGCCCGATTTGTCGCTGCCGCATGCTCAGCCTCGTTGGGCGACCACCATCCGGCCTGAGCTTACAACTGCAACAAGAGGGGCCGCGTTTGGAGTAAGGCAGCTGCGACCCCAGGATTACCACGCGGGCGGCGGATTTTGTGCATGGCCGTTTAAGTACGAGCTCGCCCCTGCGGTAGTTTGTCGCTCATTTCTCGACTTCGACCCACACTCTCTTCCCGTCCTCTTCTATCAGTCGCTACGATAACTACTTCGAATACAATTCGAATTTACACTCAAACTCTGGATCCATCACCTTGTCAAAATGCGCGCCGCCACTCTCTTCTTCCCATTGGCCTTCGCCTTCGCTGCCAACGCAATCAACCTCTCCATTGGCCCCGACACTGTCTGCGGCGACAACTCGGTCGACTGCAGCAATGGCTTCTGCTGCTCATCCGGCAACAAATGCGACACCTCGGGCACCGTCACCAAGTGCGGCAATGACGGCACGCTCGCCCTCCCCTACGGCATCAACAACCTCGCCTCTGCAGTCGAAAGCCAAGCCAAATCCGCCATCAACGACTTCCCTCTTTCATCCCTCGTGGGTGACCTTGGTTCGCTGGGCACCGCAGTTCCAACATCCTTCGCAGCAGCCCTTTCTTCCATACTCTCGGACAAGAGTTTCCCAACCGATGCAGCTGGAGTGTCGAGCCTGATTAATCTGGCTCCATCTGCGGCCCGTCCAGCGGTGTCGAGCGCCCTTGCGGATGTGAACAGTATCCTTGGGGTTGAGACATCTGGCTCGGGAAGTGGCCAAGCTCAGAACACGGGTGCTGAAGGTGCTGCTTCGATGGTTGGAGCCAGCACGTTCGGTAACACGGCGGCGCTGGTAGGGATGATTTGGGGAGCTGCGGCCATCGGAGGCGCGATGTTGGTGTTGTAAGAGTTGGGTGGTTTGGTTTTCTTTAGAGAAAGATTTTGGAGAGGAAGACTTTGGGGAGGAAGAGATCGCGACACGTTCACTTTGACGTTGTCGTTCTGTTGATGGGCTGTCTGGCACCTACTTCACAAGGGACAAGATTACTGCTGGAGTAAGAGAATTTGGAGTCGATCAAGACGGCAGCTCCTTCTCTCACATCACGTGGATACCCGGGTATATTGGGCGTTTTCACATTAGATTTCTTTTAATTGCATCTTCTACCTCACATCTCTTCGTCTTCATCCGGCCTCTGTCGCTTTGTGTCGGGTTCCGGCTCGTGTCCCGTCCGCTCTTGCTGTTTCTCTCGAGTCGCTGTCACCCAACGCGTTGCTACAGCACGCACTGGCCTTCACCTGAAGCCACCTTAAACAACGACTTTTGTTTTGGCAATTGCTTCCTCTCTCAGCTTTGCTTTCAACTCCAACGCCAACACCAAACACCACAACAAGCTCTATACATCAATACGTACGCAGAGCTTCGCGCAACGCTCTGGCACAATGGTGGGTCGCTACAACAGCAGTAAGTATCGATCGAGAGACACCTTATCAGCGCCCTGCTGCTTCCGTCCGACTAACCATCACAGAAGACGCGCCGCTCGACCTCAATGCTGGGTTCGCTCCGCCCGACCCGAAGCTTGCGAACTGGCAGCCACCTGTTGATCAGATCCCTATGTCTGGCAACGGCAGAGACTCGCGCTTCCTAGAAGATAACATGTGGGCGACGAAGCCAGTGCGGCCGAAGAGGGCAAACATGGCTGCTATCTCAACCGAGTGGGATACCACAAGCGACAGCAACGAGCTCAAGCTAGATGGCACGGGTACCTGGGGTGACTGGGGCGTGAAGACTACGAGCGCACCCAAGAACAGCAAGAAAGGCGATGCGTCGCAGGTACCTTGCACTATTAATGGAATGAACAAGGCTCTTGAGCAGCGAGTACGAGCTGCAAGCGCACAGACTGCGGCAGCATATGCGAATGCCTCTCCTCTATCCGTCGCTACAAAGGCCGAGTCTATCACATCAAACGCCAATAGCTCAATATCGGGACAGTCTCATCACAGAAGTATTCCTCCGCACAAGAGGAGGATTCTGGCGGTGCAGGCTACTTCTGCTTCATCTAACGCAGCGAGAGATCTCTTGGGTCTCCAGGTATCAACTAAATCGCAGGCGCTTATGGCTCCTGTAATGCGTTCGAACCCGGTCACATCGCGCCCCGCACCTGGCAACTATTTTACAGTGCCTGCCAATTCAACAGGACGAAGGCCTTCAAGCACTACGCTCGTCAACGGCACGGATTCAGATGACGAATCCATGGCAAGGACGCTCCAGGCGAAGGAGTTTGGCTTTGGTTTACACCACATCAATAGCGTTCGTATTCTTCGCGACTCAATAACATCTGCTAATAGTTGTAGGCTCAACAAATGATTGAGCAAGAGCTTCAACACTACAAGTCCAAACACGGAAAAACTACGTCCCACTGCACAGGCTTGTACGAGAAGATACACAAGATCCAAGAGATCCTGTGGAAACAGGAATCGATGAAGCTTGCCGCTTTCGCTGAGTCTAAGGATTCGCTTTTCCAGATAAGTGAGCAAGAATTTCACAGTTACTATGCGAAGGTGGTATCCATGCACCTTGCTCAATGGAACGTCCGCCAAAATCGCGTACAAGATATCATGAAAATGCAGGCGGATATGGAAGCCAGCCGCTATAGCGTGGAGGCGATCCTTGCAATGGACGGCAGGGAACTCAACGAAGCTTTCGAGAATATCGCCCTTGCATACAATAACAAGGCTTCAGGCAGCAACACCAGGTCTTTGTCTTCTGAGCGTCGATTCCTCTTGACGGAGGATGACCTCATCTGCCTAGCAGATGGCAGTGAAGGCATTGGCAGCGGGCGCGACTTTGATAGCGATGGCTTCGGTCTTAGCGGCGATGAGGACGATGATGATGACGATGACGACGGCCATATTGTCTTCAAAGGTCGTGGATAAGTTAGGTAAGACGACGGTTCATGCCTTCTATATATGGGATGCTGACAGTATGAGTAGGCGTGGCCAAGAGCCTCGATACTCAAATGAGAACTTTGGGCTGCTTTCGAAGGCTTTGATCAGGGTTTGATGGATTTAAAAACATCCTATGGTGGATGAGGAGTTAAGGTCACTCTATTGCGAATGCTTCAAAGTCGTATGCTGCAGCGACTACGATACTGGATCTGAGCTGTCGCCGGAGTTTCTGTAGCCATACCAAACAAGCAAGTCTATGGGTTCCACACTCGCTTGTACTGAGGTACATAGTTAATAGAGATTGCTTTTAATAATCTGCTTTTATAAGGAGAAGTCTACTGACTATAACTTGCCGGTGCAAGATACCTTCAACCCACTTTTCTCACCCGGACTAACCTATCCTCACCCTTGCAACCAAAAATCACGTTCTTAGCTTCAACCCTTATGCGCTTCTCCTCATCGCTCAGCACGCTGTCGCTTTCCTGGTCGCTCTTCTTGCCAACCACCGCGAGCGTAGAAGTACACCCCCGACCCCGGGGAGGTGTCTGAAACCAATTGCGCCTCTCTTCGCGTCGTAGACTGCGTCGCTGGATCGTCTGCTCTGCAGATGGCCACCGCCGCCGTATTTCGGACCCGTCGTCGCTGTCCTCAGTAGCGATAGACTCCTCTCCTAAGCGCTCTTGTTCTTCGGGGATGGTGCTATATCCGGGTGTGAGGGCCGTAGGATGTCTGCGCTCCATGCGGCGTACGTCCTCGCGGTATCGTTGAAGTGAGGAAGAAGATTGAGAAGAAGAAGCCTCCGCTGAGATAGTGGTGACAGGCAAAGGCAAAGGTAAAGGCATAGCTATAGGAACACCCACACGGTAAATCTCCCTGTGCATAACTATCCCCATGCCCATTTCCATCCCCATTCCACCAACCTTCTCATCCACCGTCTCCCTTTCTTTCCCCTTCCCTTCCCACCCCAGTCCGTCCCTCTTTCCCTTTCTCACCCCTCTCCCCTCCATCTTTTCTTGCAGCAAAGGCTCCGTCCCCAATTTTTCTATCCCGGATGTAAGCACAGCTATAGCCCTCTCCTCCTTCTCCGCCTGCACGCGCGCAGCCCACTGCGCGCGGATGCGCAGGTCTACTGTGCCGCGGCCGTATGGGGCGATGGTGGAGGCTTCGAGGAGGCGACGGTGCGGAGGGTGGGGGCTTGCTTTGGCGCTTGCTTTGGCGCTGGCTTTGGCTTTGGCGCTGGGGCGGGGTTTGCGTTTGAGACCCTTGGGGGCTTGGAGTTGTGTTTGGGTTTTGATCTGGGGCGCTTTGGGGAGGGGTCTGGGGAGGTGTGTTTTGGCGAGCGGGTAAGGGGAAGGAGGAGAGGTGGAGCTTGAAGGCGGATTTGAGGCGGGAGAGGGGCTGGGTTTGGGGCGGGGGTGCTGTTTTGTGTGTTCTTTTGTGCATTCTTTCTGGCGTTGTTTTTTGTATTCTTTTCTGCGTTCCTTTTTGCGTTCATGTTGAGGTTTGCGCGAGCTTGCAATGTAGATTTCAGGTGCAGATTGGATTGGATTGGATTGTGCGAGGAACACGGCAAGGCGATGGGCTTTATATGTACGCAGTGTCCCGAAGAGGGACGAGTAGATGAGCGTCGAAGTGCAAAAGCGTGTCTAAACTCTGGGACGCCGCGTTTGCGTTGGGCGATATTGGATACGCATACATGGTAGCTGGGGGGTGTATTCCTCAACAGTTCGCCGTTTCCCCACAGCCTACTAGAAGGGAAGCGGCACACTCAAGCGGCGCCAGAGTTATGGCTGGCGATCGTGACTTGATTTGAGGCTTTGGTCTTGCGGACGTGCGGTCGCAAGATTACTCGTGCGCCAACGGCGACCGGACAAGCTCATAGGCATTGGTCAAGGTGGGCGCTTTTGAGTGCTTTCATAGACTTTGCTTTGATATTTGGGGCTTTGTATGTTCGGTCCTTAAGTGGGACGATCGATGGCTTCGAGATTGATGTCTTGGAAGAATGGAAGTTGTTGTAGCCGGTTATCATGTAATGAGAGTGTTCCTAGAGGTGCGTCGTCACCACCTTGTTGCTGCAATTGGCTCGTTCGGAGAATAACGGTTCATCGACTATCACGTGCTTCAAAGCGAGCCATGGAGGGCTATTACTCTTTGGACCGGTGGATTTGTTCGGTGCGGGGAAGTACATGTGCGGTCCACGGATGCGTGTGGGTCGAGCGGCGCCATCCGTGATCCCTGGGCCCGCCGTCTGTTGTAACGCTCATCGTGATAGTAGCAGATGTTGTTGTGAGCTGCTATTCAAGAGTCATTAATCGTATTGATAGCGAAGATGCTCCTGTGTATGTTCGAACTCCCCCTACGCTGCCAGCTATCTTCCACATGAGGGCGTGGTCCGATCATGTTGAGACGGTACGAGTTTGGTACGGACGTTATTTCCAATCCACGCATCGTAAGGCTTGCAACCCAGATCACACCGTCATTGTAGAGTGCTCTACCGGAAAAGTCCTCCGAGGCAATCCGATCGTGGACTGGAACTGCTTTTTCCCAGCAACGCGGGCTCAACACAGCCCGTGCTTGATAATTCCATTCTTCCTTTACTTAAATATACTCTTCATCTCCCCACACTCTTACCTCTCGTCATACACTTGACGAAGATTTCCAGCCAATGACGACTTACACCATGTACAATTCCACCAGCATGGCAGACCTGCGTTTCGAAACCTCCACCAGCGAAGTCCCCAGCACGCCCGAGACGGAGCACAAGCGCCCCAGCCCCTTCGACCACATCGAGCACGTGAACACTGCAAGCACGCAGGGCGCGACCCCTGCGCACCCCACCGTCGAACTGGGCGGCGTCGCGCAGCTCGACGAGATAAACAGCTACGAGTACACAGCGTACAACTTCTCCACCGGCAAGAAATGGTGGATCCTCACCGTCGTGGCGCTCTGCCAGACGAGCATGAACTTTGTATGTCCCGTCACTTCGCTTCGTCCGAGTCTAATCCCTGAGTCGTGGCTATGGCTAACAGTAATAGAACGCAGCGGTGTATTCGAACGCTGTCAGGCCGCTGAACGAGCACTACGGCATCACGCGCGCTCGCGACGGCATGGCTGCCTTCCTCATTACGTATGCCTTCGGCTGCGAGCTTTGGGCGCCCTGGTCCGAGGAGTTCGGCCGCTGGATCATCATGCAGATGAGTTTGTTCTTCATCAACGTGTGGCAGCCGCTGGCGGGCGCGAGCAGCAGCTGGAACATGGTGCTGGCGTCGCGTGTGCTGGGTGGTTTCTCGACGGCTGGTGGATCGGTGACATGTAAGTTTCCTGCATAGATGGTGTTAAGCGGTGCGAGCTAACAGGAGTAGTGGGCATGGTTGCCGACATGTTTGATCCCGAGGAGCAGCAATATGCGGTGCTTTGGGCTTCGTTCTGGTCGTGCATTGGGAGCGTGATTGGTGGGATTTGCGGCGGGCCTGTGGAGCAGTACCTTGACTGGCGCTGGAATTTCTGGATCCAGTTGATGTTTGGGGTTGGAGTGCAAGCTGTGCACTTCTTCACTGTTCCTGAGACAAGGTCGACCGTCATGCTGGATCGAAAGGCCAAGGAAATGCGTAAGCAACAAAGGGCTAACGTGTATGGCCCTAATGGGAGCAAGTCGCTCAGCGCGCGCCTGTCGTGGAAGGAGATCCGAAAGACGATGTGGCGACCGTACCACAGTGAGTAGCATCCGCAGTCTATGTGGACATTTCTGAGACTAACGCTACACAGTGCTCTTGTTCGAGCCAATCGTGCTGTTCCTCTCGCTCCTCAGCGGCTTCAGCGACGCCTTAATCTTCTCCTTCCTCGAGTCCTATGGCATCGTCTTCAGCCAGTGGGATTTCAACGCCGTGCAGTTCAGTCTAGCCATGTTCGCACTACTCCTCGGATATTGCCTCGCGTACTTCTCCTTTTTCCCAGTGATCCGACACCACAACAAGCTGCGCAAGACGGACCCCGCAAAAGTCACACCCGAGAGCCGTCTCTGGTGGCTGCTCTTCCTCGCCCCCTTGTTGCCGATCGGCCTTCTCGGCTCAGCCTTTGTTGTGACTGGACCTCCGCTGCCATGGTACGTATAAGCAGACATGCGCTCGTCGTTGGATTCGCTAACCCGCACATAGGATCGCCCCACTTATATTCGCCGTCCTGATCGGCACCGCAAACATGGCCATCTATTACGCGACCATCGACTACATGGTGGCCGCCTACGGAGGCAAGTACGCTGCCTCGGCCACTGGCGGAAACGGCTTTTCTCGCGATCTCCTCGCCGGCCTGTGCGCCTTCTACACCGGCCCGATGTACAAGTCGCTCGGCACTCAAAATTCTACATTCCTCCTCTTCGCCGTCTCCTTCTTGGTGTGCATCCCAGTGTACATTTTCTACTGGAAGGGGCCGCAAGTGCGTGCGCGGAGCAAGTGGGCGCAGAAGGTCAAGGTCGAGCAGGAGAAGATGGGTAGAGTCAGGGAGGAAATCAAGGCGAGGCGTCAGCAGTTGGAGCCGTGAAGAGGAGTCGTTGATGCTGATAGACGATAAGAATCGAGAAGTGAAAGTCTGAAGTATTGGAATGAATTGTAATATAGGAGCGTGCATGCTGAGCATGTCCAAGCAATGTACCATACCCATGTCACGTCCGACTGAGGTTGTTCAACATCTGAACGGTTTGTTCATTCTAGAGCAGGCATTCTGTCGATTAGAACCCCACGCAACAAACAAGGATGTTTCCTAAAAGACACTTCAAACATAAGCTTATCTAAGAAGAGTGAACAAGTGGTTGCGTAACATGTGAGATATACTTGCACATATGCCAGCGAGAACATCAATGCGAAATAGTCGCGGGTGCTAACGATACACAACCCCTGGAACCCGAGGAAACCACCAATACCTATGTATAGCCTCACGGCCGTTCACGCCCGCACATACGAGTGCGCTGAAACCCGTCCTACCCATGCTCTTCAAAAAGCCAAACAAGTAGCACCGGGCAACGAGATCAGGCGATTGACCGGAAGGCAATCTGCTACACAATAGCAATACACGTGCGTCGTTCTAAGTCCGATACTGGACGTGGTAATCCAGGTGCACGAAGTCGTGTTGTACGAGACTTGGGGCCTACACACGCAGACGTCCTTCCAGTGAACCTCCATTGGCAACTTCACATATCTCGTCTTCACCGGAATACCCAAGTAGTTAGATGGGCTTACGCCGAGACTCGTCCTGCTGTGAAACCTATCCTTAGGGGCAGTCGGACTCACCTCGGTTGTACAAGTTATGTAAGGTCCCACAACCACTGGACCTTACCTCGTACACCTTGTTATGAGCAATTCGGCGAGAGAACTCCGGTCAAGTTCGAGCCCTCGTGCTCCGGCGATTGGGACCCATTGTGTTGACCGGTTTCGCCCCAGCATAGGCGTGTTCGAGCACGAGGGCACGAGCAATCGAGATCCGTGTGGCCCAAGGTTTTGCCATGTATAAAGAGCCTCCTCTTCACCTCTTCACCTCTCCATCGCGCATCAAACAAGCAGTCTTCAAACCACTATCTGCGAAAACATCAATATCAATAACGGTTAGTCTTCTCCGGACGATCTCCACGGCCCTTCTAATCTGGACCAGCAACCATGAAGGTCTCCCTTTATATATCCGCTCTCATCACCGCACTCGCAACCCAGACAAGCGCCTACGACTGCTGGAAGAACACCGACGACGCCGGGCGCTGGGCGGACGTCAAGAATCCCGCGGACCGCCTCGTCGACCTCTGCAAGCAGGGCAACGGCGAGCATTGCTACCAAGCGGACAAGGGAAAGATGTGCGTTTCTGGACCGGGTGACGAAGCGTTTTGTAACTTTGTTTGGGGCTGGGCTGGGAGCCAGCAGAGCTGGCATGGCGATTGGTTCCTGTGGTCGGATATAACGTGTGATGGAGGGGTGGCGGGGACGGGAGATGATATGCATATTCGGATCCTCTAGGTTCTCATTCAGGCACTTTTATCACGTGCTGTTAGGCGACGTTCGTGGGAATGGCTTTGATGTGACTTGTTGGGTAGGGTTCTGTTGAGCGGTAATGCGGAACCATGGTACGCGATGTAGCTGCTTGATGGCACTGAGAGCGACATATCGTATTTCTCTGGCCCGCATGTCTGAGGTGCTCCCTTGAGCTCTTCTGCGTCATTTGTCCCCCACGATGGTGAAGTCTTGGTGAAGTGACACGTCGCACCTGTCGGGCCGAGTGTACTCCGGCGAAAAGCGTGACGGCCGAGGCCACTCAGAACAACACGGGCCGACCATTGGAAGAAGCGGAAGCGAGTGAGCCGAAACTGAATTGTTTCGTTGCGCAGGCCGACCGATGAAGCTGATGGAGGTGCGATGTCGCGTTCGTGTCGCGCCGCGTCACTAGCGCGAGGACAGCTCCTCCCTCGTCTCATCCCGACTATGGCCCTCTCTGACACCTCCACGTCATGCGTCACATATGACAGCGTTTGGGAACACAATCCCCTTCCTCGACATATTACCATGGGCATGGTCTTTCGCCACGATAGCCATTCGTCCACGAAGCCTTGAGCCTGCCAACTCCGCAATCGCTCTTACCGTGACGCAGCTGCTCCCTTGACACCGCATCACCGCATTTTCTGACCTCGCGAAGGCCCTGGAGACAGCTCGCGACGATATCGCACTTATACTCCATTGCAGGCCATCGCCAGTGAGGCTGCGACGAACCGTTCACAGCCAATCCACAGTCCCAATACGCGTCTTGATACTCCACTACGCTGTCCAAATTCGACAACGTCGCGATCTGCGCCGCCCAAAGAAGAAATGCGAAATGCGTAGCGGGGATTGACCGCAGAAATGCGTCGTTTTCCGACCTCTTGTGCCTTGCTAATGACGCCAACTACGTCATGCATCCTTGCAACCGCGTCTGGACCACTTTAATGGGCGGCCCGTAGCCGCGGCCATGCCCATCCGGTCAGTCAGCGCTCGCTCACCGCCAATGACGCTCTGCCAGCTGTACAAGCGCATCACTCCACATAACGGCTAACATAGAGTTCACACATGAGTGGTGTGGCTGGGGGTGGACACCGCCGAGAACCATGCGGGAACAGCATCACGTCGGCGGTGTGATGCCCGAAGATGCTTCTTATAACCAATGCAGGGTCTGCTTACCTTCTGTAGGACCGATTTCGAAGACGTGGATCTCCTGTGAAAATGGGTGCTGCGGTATGGACACACTTGTTGGGCTGAGATGCGTGCAACGTCGCTAATCCATCGCAGAACCTTACAGTTGATCCGGCCAACGTCGTGCAAGCGCTTGTCAACACGCTGGTGGACGTCTTCGATGCGACGAGAGATCTGTACCAGACCCTCAAGTCGAAGCAGAGGAGGGACTATGAGCAGAATTTGAGGTCACGTGGCTACAGGCGGAGCATCGACTACGTGGACGATGGCCCAGACGGCGAGGAAGAGATTGTCATGGACAAGGCGGCGGTCCGGAGGGTGTTCGATAATGGGCTTCAGGATGTTGGCTCGCAGTTCGCTCTAGGAGATGGTACGGGAAACCTCCTGCAGCCGCAGAACGAAAATTTGGTCGCATTTCACCTCCGTCCGGTCTATTTGGTGTTACTTCAGCGCGCTCAAACTTTGTTTTCAAGACTGCAACCTCCATGAATGCGAGGCCTCATGCTGATACATGGTAGTCATCTCGCAAGCTGGGCTACAGTCGCAGATTATCACTTTGCAGTCAGCCATCATCACGACGTTCCTCTACGGACCTACCTCGCCAGAGCCACTTTCGCACCATCTCAAGACCTTACTCGAAGCTTCACGAGAGGCAGGGACAACCGCCGTCGACATACTGACCGCGCAACTACAACGACAGATCGCTGTCTTGCCGCCCACTCCGCGTTCGACAGCGAGGTCTCGCGCGGGGAGCATGAAAGCACCTCCATATCCTGTAACTGCCACAAGCTCAGCATCGACAGCGCTGATCAAGTCGCGACATGACCCGCCAGAAGATTACCTGCGCTCAGTACATCCCGCAAAGACCACCATCCTCAGCAGACCTCCCGTACCGAGAACCGACACAGAGTCAACAGCTTACTCGGGCCCCACCGCTTACGGCACAGAGACCACCCTCCACTCCAACTTCTGTCTTTATGCTCTCGACCTCCAGAGACACGCTTCGCAGCCTCTCGCGTCGAGCATCACCTCTGACCCCTCGCCTTTCTGCCCATACTGCAAGCGCTCACTGCACCTCTCGCCTGGAAGGTCATGGGAGATATTCAAAGACGACGGCGTCCGCGAACGCTGCTTCCACGTGCAGAACCGCTTCGTCGTGAAGTGCCACCGCGAAGGCGTCGACGGCGGCTACTCGTGCGTGCTGTGCGCGCAGAGCGACAGCCACGAGACGGTCTGCGGCGACGTGAAAGCGCTGGTCAAGCACGTGTGGCAGGACCACGATATCGGCGAGCTGGAGGCCGAACTGGATGTTGCTGAGCTTGTGGAGAAGATGCCGGAGAGGAGGAGCGATAGCGTGATGGCGCCGAGTAGTCGGCGGAGCTTCAGTCTTGGACCGAGTAGGGGGGGAAGGCGCAGGCTGGAGAGGGAGGTGGAGACGTTGGAGATTCGTGCGCCGAGGAGGGATAGTGCGCCGAGGAGAGATAGAGATTGAGGGTGGGAGTGTGCATCGCATCTTCGCATCTATCTTCTTCCCTTTGCTCTTTCTCTTCTAAATCATGATTGTATCATAGCATGTGCGTTTTCTCACATACATGTACCCTTCAACCTATCCCGTGTATTCATCTCCCTCTTTCGCAATGTACTTCCTTCACTGTCTAACTATGAGATCGGAATTCGAATCACAAGTTTCTTCGCAAGCCCTTCCCCTTCCATCTACTCCTCTCGTCATATACAAAATCCTATAACCAGCGTTTTCCCCATCCCTCTTAGCAACCTTCTAGCGATTTCCCCATCCGGCGCCCGCTCGCTTTCCCACACGTCTCGCACGTAAACGCTTAACGCACGTAAGCCGCCCCACCACCTCGACCCGCCGCCGCACACGCACCGCCGCATCATGCAAACTACGCAATACGATCCTTCGCCTGCGACCCAAAACGGACAATGCTAGAGCGCTGCGATCGATGGTTTTTTTCTGGAGGGAAGTTGGATTGCCGGATGGAGTAGGTTGGGGGGTGGAGGAGGGACATAGTGGTAAGAGGAGGAGCGGCAGGTGCCGTGGTCTGAGGGATGCAATGCACGAGGGGATAGCGGGATGCGGTTAGACTAGACTAGCGGGCGCTTGAGGGTGCCTGTTTTGGGGATCAGGGCACTTTGAGAGGTGGTGGGTGGGGTTGGGTTGAGGGAACTTCACGATGTGGTGGAAAGGTACGGTACTTTCGAATAGCGAGCGTGGAGAAGGCGGTTTGCGGTGGGAGGTCTATTTCCATCTGTGTTATTTCGCTTTCTAGCTACATTGCATCGTTGTTGAGTTTCGCACGAGATCTTTCTTTTCTGTTGGGAGCAGGCGAACCGGCTTTGGTGGCTTGATTAATCGTGCATGTGCAGCCTCGTATGCGCTTCGTTTCCTTCTGGAAGTTTAGTAGCGGGGGACGGAGATGTCAGCGTTGTGTCAAGTGGGATAGCGTCTACACGGAGTCTTTGGCACGCAGGCGAACTACCTTTGGCTTAATTAATCATGCATGGGCAGCCTCGTATGCGCAGCGTTTCGTTCTGGAAGTTTAGTGGGGCGCGGGGAGTGATCAGGCCGACCGGATGAAGATGTCAGCGTTGTGTGCCTAGATCTAGGTAGTGGCTATTTTGGGTGCAGGGGCGGACCCCACGATGTTTCAAGGCTGTAGGGCTGAGGTGGAGTGGGGATGGCGGCCTTGTATGATATGAGCGTTTTCTCCTTTCGGCGGTTTGGTCACGTGCTGTTGGGCAATACATGTGTTAGTGGGCTGCTGAGTGGTGATGTCTAGGACGGAATCGTGGATCGCGAAGGGGCTGCTGAGAGCGCTTGAGCGCAATCAGTCTGTATGAGCGTTGAAGCTTCGACTTTATATTGGTACACAACCAGCGAACTCTCTTCCAGTTGCTTCGCACCATCAACATCTTTGTCCCCAGCGTGAAAGGAGCAACGTTGACGCCAGTGCCGTGGACGAGAAGCTCCTTTTCATCGAGGAATATGCGCCGAGAACACTAAATACTTCACAACGTCGCGTTTTTAATAAACTCCCTATAATACTACACCCTATTGCAATGGGAGGAATAGTGGAAGTTTGCTTATCATCTCTCCTTATTGTTAAAGGATGAAATCTCGTAGTGGTAGAGCTCTATTCTGTTGGGGTATGATCGCTATTCCTCAGCACAAACGAGCTCCTCGTACTCCTAAGACGCATCGAATAGCCCATTCGCGAATGGAAGCATTCCGCAGACCAGGTGTCATTCCGATCGGGTTCAACACATCGGATAAGATAGCATATCTGCGATATCTGATAACGAGGGGTTGCAGCGAATGAGAGCGTGCGCTACCAATACGTCGATCCGGAAAAGCCCTACGGAAAACTATTGGGACGAATCCTACACTGTTCAACCCCGCAACTGACGCTACACACGCGGTTGCACTGTGCCTTGTTGGGTCAATAGCTCCATATCATAAATGCTCAAATAGGAGCATTGAATGATACAATAATGACAATTAATCCAGATTGACAGAAGACGTGTGACAATACAGAACATCGATAATTTCTTATCAGCATCATGGCACCAGCCCGCGTGTTATCATCCGATGCGTGCACCATCGCAGACAACAACAATGTCAAAAGCAGCATCAAGAGCGGACACTCTACTGCCAGAGAGGCACTTGAAGCTGCCAAAGCACGCTTCACGGAGAGAAACGCCACGAGCTTGAACCTCCACAACGAAGCCGTGAAAAGCTTACCAGGCGGAAACACCCGCAGTCTCCTCCACACAGCGCCCTTCCCCGTCTTCCTCAAGAAAGGTGACAGCTACCAAGTCTTCTCCGAAGATGGCCACACGTAACACCCCTCTCCCTCTCTCTTCCAGCAGCGAAATCTAATCAAGACGTAAGATACACCGACTTCGTCGGCGAAATGACCGCCGCCCTCTTCGGCCACTCCCACCCCCTCATCACAAAGACTCTAGTGAACACTATTACCGACATCGGCATGAACCTCGGCGGCACCTCTCGCTTCGAAGCCCAGCACGCCGCACTGCTCTGCTCGCGCTTCAACCTCGCCCGCATCCGCTTCACAAACTCCGGCACAGAAGCGAATCTCCACGCCATAAACGGCGCAAAGCGCCACACGGGAAAGCGCAAAGTCGTCGTTTTCACGGGCGGGTATCACGGCGGGTGTTTCAGTTTCCCCGCCGACGCGCCTGCTGAGAACTGTGTCGACCGCGATGAGTGGATTGTCGCAGAGTACAACGACGTTGCTGATACGAAGGCCAAGATTGAGGAGAGTGGGGATGTAGCTGCCGTGTTGGTGGAGGGTATGCAGGGCGCGGGGCCGTGTATAGTAGGGAGCCACGAGTTCTTGCACCAGATTCAGGAGTCGGCTAGGAAGGTGGGTGCGGTGTTTATCCTGGATGAGGTGATGACGAGTCGGGTTTCGGAGGGGGCTGCAGAAGTTGGAGGGCTGGAGCCGGATGTTACGACGATGGGGAAGTATCTTGGGGAGGGATTACGTTTGGGGCGTTTGGGGAGGGAGGAGATTATGAGGGTTTATGGTAAGTTTTCTTATCCGGATTATGAGTGTGTGTGGGATATATTCTAACGATTGTGCAGACCCAAGAGATGGTGCGGCGCTGGCGCACTCTGGTACGTTTAATAATAATACGCTGGGTATGGTTGCGGGGTACGTTGGTATGTCGCAGGTGTACACCCCCGACGTGGCGCGCGAGTTCAATGCGATGGGTGATAGGCTTCAAGCGAAGCTGCGGGAAATCAGTCACGGTACGAAGATGACTGTCACTGGGCGGGGCACAGTCATTGGCATTCACTTCCTGGAGGACGGCAAGAAAGAGTTGAAGAGCTACAGAGAGAGGAAAGATGAGCATGAGTTGAAGGACCTGTTTTGGTTCGAGATGATGGAGGATGGGTTCTGGATCTCGAAGCGAGGGAGTATTGCACTGATTCTGGGAACGCCGTGGGAGGAGTTGGAGAGATTTGTTGGGTGTGTGCAGAAGTTTTTGAAGAGACATGAGGCTTTGGTGAAGGTGTGATCAAGGGAAGCGAAGCGAACATGTCACGGAATGACTGTGTCTCGGGATCTCTGAAGAGAATAATGATTTAGAGGTGGATAGCTATTCTTTGGTGACGGTCACCACCCATGTGATAGAATAGTAATGACCTCTTTAGTCGAAACAGTACCCTAAATTTTCCTTACGAGATCGTCTTCATGACTCCTTGGGACAAATCTAGAACGTCCACAGTACTTGTCGCGACAATCTAGCTATGCCTTTCAACCCCGATCTGACCTCAATGTTGAGCGACCCCTTGGGCAACTCCAACCCCGAAGACTCTTCATGCTCCTTCCTCAACACGCCGATCATCCGCACAGCATCGCATTGCGGCCACATACTCCATCCATCCACCACCCAAGGCTACGGTCTCTGCCCTGCCTGCCACACAGACCAACAGCTCGCACAGCTCCACACAACAGCCAAATACCTCAACAGCAAGGAGAAACCAGATCCGCTAGCCGAAGTGTACCTACGCAATGCAAATCGCTCATGTGCGCTGCGAGCGTATTACGCAGAGCGACTCGCATTTCAACACCACATGTCAAGCCTCGAGATCTTGCTAGAGGAAGAGACGAAGTGGGAAAGAGAGCACCCCACAGCACTCAAAGGTCTTGCAAATAACAGTGCGAGAGAAGCGTTGAGGATGGCATTGGAGAGGACGCCGTTCCTTGATTGGCATGCTTCTGATGACGATGCACCGAAATGCACTGGTACGCGGGTGGAACCGAAGAAGAGTGCTAGGTTTGCGGATGGTGTTGCTGAGCGGCTAATTCGACATAAACACTGCTTTGCTAGATCGCACTGGCGGTATATGCCTGGGAGGTGGTGTGCGCCTGAGGGGAAGCCGTGGGTGGATACGTCGTTTTGGCGGGAGGCGAGGTACGGGATGCCAGAGTGCGATCGTGAACTTGACGAAGCGTGGGAAGGTGTTGAGGAAGAGGGGTGCGACGAAGCGTGGGAAGGTGTTGAGGAAGAGGGGTGCGACGATGACGACCTGCGATTGCGAGAGATTGAGGAAGAAGGTAGGCTGGTGCTGGCTTGGCTGGAGATGGTAGAGCGTAAGGGACGGTCTGAAGGTGCGTTCACGCAAGTCCATCCGCGGAGCGGTCAGTTTCGCTAAGTTGTAGGCAGATACTGAGCAATCTACTACAATCGATAACCCCATTTCAGGCGCGTCTGAAGCTCAGTGCTATCAACAAGATCGGAAAGGCTTGCTTGATACGATTACAACGGTCTTACCGGCAACATGTGATACTGCGCAAGCAAGTCTGTCCTATGAAATCCCACAGGAGAGCCCTGGCAGTCATTCTTCAGCCTCGGACGTGAAGTTTCTTCGAACTAAGAAATACTCCACGAAATCGAGACCATGGCCTAACACTCCGGGTGGAGAGCAAGTTATGAGCAGCGGCCGCCAGAAAGGTAGATCAACTAGGCGGAAACAGGAGCCAGGTGGTGGTCTGATTGGGTTTATTTGGCGGTGGTGCTGTACATTGCAGTAGTATGGGTTGGAACTCTCTGATTGGTGAACCCCTTGTCCAAGGAAAACAATGTCATCGAGACACGGTCGACAATTTCCACGTCTTAAAAGCGCCAAAAACCGCTATCTTCTTTGGCGCCTTCTTCTTCACAATCGCATCATCCGCACCTTTCCGCAACAGCTCAAACACAAACCGATTTCTTGCTGCAGAAAACCGTCCTTGCACAGCGTACCACAACGCCGTATATCCATTTCCGTCCGTGGCATCGACCTTGGCGCCGTGTTTAATCAGGATCCCAGCCAGTTGAACGTTTTCTTCCTTGTCCGATACCTCTGCGAGATGCATCAACGGGGTCCAAGTCATTTCGCAGCGACCATTGACATCCAAGTCGATGCCTTTGGACTTGGCGCTTTGTAATAGCTCGAGTAGAGCGGCCTTGCAGTTCCTATTTACGGCGTAATGTATGAGGCTCCAGTTGTGCTCATCGAGCACATTGACGTTTGCGCCCGCCGAAACGAGGAGATCCACAAAAGTTGGTCTGTTGTACTTTACGGCAAGAAATAAAGGTGTACGAGGGGATGAAGCCTCAATCTCGGCAGAGCTTTCGACCAGCCACTTCGCGATTTGGAGATTCCCATGTTTCACCGACAAGTGCAGCGCAGACTTTTCTTCGTGGGTTTGATCGAGATCAGCACCATGGTCGACAAGCATCTTCATGCACCTGAGACAAGACTCACATGCATCTCCATGTTCACAGGCTGCTGCGCACATGAATGCAGTGAGTCCTTCTTCGTTTCTTTTGTTCACCTCGCATTCCCGGCTGAGTAGTGCCTCACACTTCTCTGGTGACCGTTCTTCGATCGCTCCCAACAAGCTAAAGTTGGTGCGACAGCTCTCAAGTGTATGCAATTCGTTCACATCGTCGTCATCGTTCGCTCTCAAGGGAGTCGGGTTTGCATTGTTTCCGTACTCTTTAGGTACATGTGGATGAAAATCGCCGAAGCTCACGTTGATCTGCTCCGCAAATTTTAGAAGATTTTCGGACATGAGTTGGCCCTCCTCGCCTATACTAGTCGATAGTGTCTTCTCAATATTTGGCGCAGTGCTTCTAGCATCTTCTTCGAGCCCCACTCCTGAGTCAAGGCGCTTACGAGTCGTCGTGCTAGATTTAGAAGGCAGAGTGTGGTCCTTCTCTTGATTGTCTAGTATGAGACCCCGATCGGCTACTAGTTGTCGCAACAGTGCTTCGATGATATCGAATCGTACAGATGTGTCCACTCTATCGGTTATTCTATCGGCGTTGTTCAGTAGTTCCAGCGCAAACTTCACCATCTGGGTAGCGAATATCAGGTTTGTCTCGAACTTTTGAATCGACTTTGCGGATAACGCGAATGACACACTTTCCTTCACGGTCTTGCCCCTTGTTATGTGTTGATGTGCCCCAAGTTGGATGCATTTATCTGCCAGCTTCTGCAATACCTGCTGACAGTTCTTGGCGGCGCCTTCGATGACGAGAACAATGCTGGCACTGAGTGGTCTCGTATTGTCAACAGCATTCTCTCTTCTCAGTTTGATGACAGCGTCGAGGCATTGCATCAGTTGATATGTAGACTTGGTGCGCCCCCAGAGCATCTGAGCGTCCTCTGGGGCTCGGAATATGTCTCTGGAAAGTTCTATCGTTTGCCATGTCGTTCGTACTGGGTCCTGTCAGCGAAGCCCTAAACGCAGGTGTCGTGAAAATCGTACCAATGCCACAAATGGCAGATGCCGTTTGCAGCTCAGCCATATCGCGTATAAATTCAGTCCATAGTCCACTTCTTCACATAGCTTGAATGGCTGAGAGAACCATGGACAGTATCGAGACGGAAGGCGCAATGCCAGCAAGAATACGAGTTTGACGTCATCATATGTGCGCCACACGACCGGTGAGACGCGCCTCAGGCTAAAGTAAGCCACCTTTTGCCATAATCGCAGGCAAGTGCAGGCGGTTTGCTGTGCATCTCTCAAGGCTGAATGTCGTGTCGCTTTAAGGCTCCCCGTTGCGCCACCAACCATTGCAACCAATCAAGCCATCGCGAACTCATTCTCACCCTCGTCAATGCGCGGGGTAACTTATCGAGCTCAGCGACCAGCAACGCGATCGACATAGATCCTTTTGGGGGCGAGACTCCACCAGAACCTGGCCAGTAGGCGCAGCTATTCCAACGGTTCGAAAGGCTTCGCAGTCACCAGGATGCAGAGCCTTTTCAACCCAGGCCGCCTTGGAGGCGAGAAACAATGCAGTGGAAAAACAAATTTCGGTACGGGTTGTGGAAGCCATATGCACTCCAAGACATTTTGCCTTCTTTCAAGTCCTCCCGTGTTTCAGCCTTGTGTGGCTATGCCGTATGCTCGACGCGTAATATACCAACTATTTGACATTCTCGCGTACTTACAGAGCCGGTGCTCAGACTACGAACGGCTCCTTGAACCCAGCTGAGCCAAACCCCATGTCCAAACGGCCAAAGATATTGCTGAAACAGCAATAATGGTTTGTGTGGTTAATCAAAAGACAGTAATGCGCTGCTAACGAGTATTAGACGAACCGTAAGAAGTCATCAAAAGAAAGACACGACATCTCAGGAGTGAACGCGAAGTGCGAGTAAGTTTGACTCTTCTGCGTTGGCCAGTATCTTGCTAAATGATCCAGGATCGACAATCCGCTAGCTCACTTGAGCCTTCGAAGGCTTAACGAAGCTGCGGATGCGTTTGCGGAAAGGATCAACCCCACGCATCGGGACACTGAGTTTTGGAGGAAAGCCGCGCTCGTGGCCCGGTACAAACAAGTTCCCCATCTGTGTGCACGTCTCAAGGACTTGACAGAAGAGGAAAAATTGGCTATCGAGAGACAGTGGAAACAAGGCTTTTGGGAACAGCCTAAGCCGCTTCGGATCGCTATTGTGACACTGTGTTTGTCTGCAATCATCCAAGGGTGGGTTCAAACCGGCTTGGTAAGTCAGCCATATTTCCCCCCTCCTGTGATATTGTATTGCTCAGATTAGTACAACACCGTGTATCCAACCTTTTTACGAGGCACTATCTATGAATTGTATTGACAGCGGGACTAGAACGGCGCGAACCTCAAATGGCCCTGCCAACTAGGCTTGAGTGACGCAGTACCTCCAACCAGAAATCGTGAGAATTGGATATTCTCCGGGATCAATTCCATCTTGTACTTTTCTGCGAGCATAATAGGATGCTGGCTGTCTGATCCCCTCCAGTCACTGATTCTTGGTCGCCGAGGTGCCATCTTCTTCTCAGCCTGCCTCTGTTTGGCCGGAGCTATTGGCTGTGCTTGCTCTCAGACATGGCAACAACTGCTAGGTTGTAGGATCGTTTTGGGAGCAGCACTGGGGGCGAAAGCCAGCGTGACGCCGATTTTCGGTGCAGAAATTAGTCCGACGCATCTCCGGTACGATGCAACATTTCCTCTTCTTTGTCACTGCTTGGGCTAATAAAGAGACAGTGGAGCCTTGGTGATGAATTGGCAGCTATTCGACGCATTTGGGCTCTTTCTCGGCTTCACAGCCAACCTCATCGTCTCTAAATCGGGCGACAACAGCTGGAGATACGAGGTGGCATCGGCAGTCATCCCAACAATCTGTCTGCTCACTTTGATATGGACCATACCAGAGTCACCACGATGGTTCCTTAAAAAGGGTCGATATGCCGAAGCCTTTCGTTCCTTCTGTGCAATTCGACCAACACCTCTCCAGGCTGCAGCTGAACTCTTCTACGCCAACGCTCAGCTCCAAGCCGAACTCCAGCTTCTCCAGCGGAGCACACGTGGAAGTGATAAGAAGGTGATTACCGAAGCTCGGGCCAAAAAACGACGAAATAGTGAATATGCGGGCGAAACCATGAATATCGAAGATCCTGAGAAGAATACTGACGACATAGGCGTTACTGCACAACCAGGCAACAACGCATCGTACGGATGCCTCAGTCTTTCCGGTCGCTTGCGATACTTTTGGACCTTTCTCCATCTTAGAGATGAGCTCGCTGATGGCGAGCTGGATGAATACCAATTGTGTGCAAAGCGCTCGTATTTCGTCGATCGCATCGTACAGCTATTTCGAATCCCACGTATTAGACGTGCGACAACTGCAGCGCTCATAATGATGATATCGCAGCAACTTTGCGGCATTGTAAGTGTAGTCCGCTTGTTTTTGTGTTACTTACTGATAATATGTCGTAGAATATACTCCAGTTCTACAGTACGACTTTCTTCCGTGATCCGAGTGTTGATTCGAGCCGCGGGTCTTGTGATCCCGGAGATTCAAATGGGGATTCGATTGTAGGAGCGGGGCTTAGCTTAGGCTTTGGGTTGGCTAACTTTCTCTTTACATTTCCCATATACCGGTATGAAGGTCCCAGAAAGAGATGACTAAACAAACTCCAGCTAACATTTGCACAGTAAGAGCGGCACCGTTTCTTTGTTGATAAGGCTCGTCAGATGAACGTTTGATGGTATCTAACCAGTCCTCTTACAGAATTCATCGATACCCGGGGTCGCCGATTCCTCCTATTGTCATCGTATCCCGGAATGATCCTCTCAATGCTAGCCGCATGCCTAGCCTACAACATCGAGAACGATAAAAGCCGGCTGATCGTCGTGGTATTCTTCATGTTCTGCTTCATCTTCTTCTACTCCTGGGGTCAAGGTCCAGGTACGCTTGCAATTCGTGGTTCCCTCGCAGTCCTTACTGACCCTCGCAGTCCCATTTGCCTACTCCTCGGAAGTTTTTCCCCAGCTCAACCGTGAGGCAGGCATGAGCTTCGCAGTTTTTGCCAACCTATTCGGATGCGGTAAATACTGACTCATCCCTAAGCGATTTTCATACCGCATGACTAATCCCACCCAGGGATAATCGCCCTCGTAGTCCCTCAACTAACCCTCGCGCTCAACCACACCGCCTCGACCGCTAGAGAGACTACCGACCTCAAGACCGGCGAATCTAGACTCCTGGGAATATTCACCTGCCTCAATGTCATCGCGCTCATTCTGATCTTCTTCTTTGTTCCGGAGACTGCTGTTGCGATCACTGGCGTCGATGATGCTCAGGGTCTCAACTACATCTCGCTGGAGGAGTTGAATTATATCTTTAGTGCAACGACGAAACAGCACGTGGGGTATCAGATGAAGCGTATGGTTCCATGGGCACGGGAGATGGTCAAGTGGAAGTGGAAGACCTATGTGCTGAGAAGGGGAGCGAGGGCAGGGGAAAAGCCAGAGTGGCCGGAGCCATTATTTACGTATATTCAGGCGGAGGAATTTGAGAGGGCTGATGATGGAGAAACCAGGAGGGAATAATTTTGTTGTTGCATGCCACAGTTGTTACATGCCACAGATGCTTCCTCCATTCTCTCGTCGTCAGTGGATCGATCCCCATGTGCAGGTATTTCGATTTATTGCCAGAAAGAGCAATTCATTATCTCTTCTTGCTATATGATGCGGTGGTGTAGACGAGGAGAACGACTCTTGGCAATGTTGCATTTCGTGCCGATGCAATGGTATCTCTGGCCACTGCGCTTGCTTTGAGTATCAATGTTTCTTGTGAAGTGGTGTGTTTGCTGTAGGGTCCGATTCTGGAAAGGGCGTTACGGATGTTTGGTAAGGGTCATTGCACGCACTTGTTGGGAATGTGGGCAGCCTAGCTTGGCCATCTAAAGTTGAGTTAGCCCTGGAGTTGGACCGTGCACGTGATCTGAACTGAAGTGAAGGAGCCAACCCGCGCTTTCTACAAAAGATCCTCGAGCAGTCGCCGCCTAAACCCAAAGCATCCCTTACCTCAGGCCCACCAGGGCTCAACCCAATCAATCATCGGCCATGGCCGCCTCCCGTGGCTTACAGGTCCCCGTCACCTCACCTAACGTCGCATTCTTACTTTTCGGCCACCATCTATACTCCGAATATCTCGAATTTCAGTCCTCGATCGTATTGCCTCGTAGCAGCGGTCTGTATAGGAGCACAAAAGCATGGATAGAAGCGTGCTTCAATTCACAGCTCGTACCTCACGGACATCTTCCCAACCCGCAAGGCTACAAGGCGTTCATGCATTGGCTTCATGCGCGCGGAAAGCTGTTCAAGGTGTACCGGACACCTACGACAACCAGGCTCGTGATTGCGAAACTCTGTGGTCACGCCATGCATCCCGCGATACGGTCGTCTTGCCTCGCGACGGCATGCCCGGTGTGCACGATGGAACAAATCACCTGGACTTTGACTCGCGCATGGCAAACCTGGAAAGCATTGGGTGCTCCGGACCGGAGGTTACCATACGATCCGAAAGGGTCCTCACGCGAGCTGTACCACATACTCAAGGACATTTGGCGTTTTGAGAAGAATCGATGGGTGGGTCTCGTATACAAATACGAGGAGTTGAGCAAAGGCGTCGTCGCATGGGAGGACAACGAAATGCGGAAGGCGAGCCCGGCTTATACATTCGAGGAGCTGACAGAGGCGAAATCGGTGCTGGAAGCTTTACACTTTGCACGAAGGAATGATCCACATCGCATGGATAGCGTCGGCGTGCTATACGCGCTGCATTCGCGACTGCATCGTCGCACTGATTTACGAAAAGTCCAAACTGATGTTACCGCACGCGACGAGGCTCAAGAAGCTCTGAGCGGGCCAAGCATAGAATCGGGAGCTCCGCTATCAGATAAACCATTGTCACCACCACATACGCCAAGCCCCTCGAAACTTGGGCATGCGTACCCACCGCTACCGCCATCGCCATCGTCATCGTCAGCGCGCGATTCGTCTTCGCCGTCACTAGTTTTATCGCCGCCTCGCAGTCCGATTCGTGAAAGGAAGGCAGTTACATTCGCCGTCGACGTGCTAGATAACAAGAAACGGAGGGGATACGAGTTCAGGAGGACCTCTGGTATCTACTACCGTCCCGGACGGTATGCATGTCCTTCTGAGGATGGGTGGGCAGACACCAGCTTCTGTTGCGATGAGGACTTCGAATACGACAACGAGCTAGACAAATTGGAGGAAAACCACCAAAGGTTCTTGGCACTGTTTGCTCCGCGCAGCGAGGATACAGACCCTACTGTGGACGAAGGTGTCTTTGGTGACACTGAAAGTGATACTGACTCGGAGGACTCATCTAGCGGAAGCGATTCCGGTAGTGAGCCTGCCGAAGAACTAGAAGAGGTTGAAGATCCGCTAGCTGAGGCCATCATGCATTCGATGGAGGTGGGAGTGGAATTCGTTGGAGATTCTGATCACGCAACAGGTACTGCTCTCGAAGTGGAACCGAACAGTAGTGGAGCACCATCTGAGCACGACGTGCAGATGCTGGATGCGGTGTGTGGTCTTTCGGATGCCACGCTGCAGTCTTATCTCTTATCGAGCGGCCTTTGCTCGGCCGAACAAGTCGAAGAGGGTCTCCATATGGTGGATGACGCTCGGTCAATGGATGGCGCTTCGCAATCATATCCTCTAGCAGACCACAACCACGAGGCCTCCACCAAGTAAGTCATACCCTCCTCAATGGTCGCCTGTACCTGCCTGGAAGCATACTGACAGCTTCATGGTAGCTCCACACTCGGTCGGCGCGTTCGCACTCCAAGCGATTCCGAGGATAGCGAATTTGCGTCGTCGAAATTAGCCAAGCGGCAGAAGACTGAACAGAGCCCCGAAGGCTAGTCGGTGATGCCATATCTTACATACAACCCGGACGAGTATTCACCGGTCACAGCGAACGGCGAGCAGAGATATGGCTCGACTCGAATTGCCAGTCGCGAGAATGTACGTCGAGCCCTTATGCTCTGTCATTAAGTGTGGAGTATCGTCAGTGTTCGTTGGCATCGTTCAACGACATGGATTTTTGGCACAGAGAACAACTGGTAACAATAGACCGGAGTTGAAGTATCTTTATCGGAACGTATACACGTATGTATCTGTCTCAGTTCCAATATTCGTTCCAATACTTGCTTTCTCGTTCCAGCTTCCGTATCACTGACGAAACTTAGCGTGTGCTCTTTCGTGATTTTAATCACGTGCTTTTAGGAAACGTTTGTGAGAAGGGCTTTGATGTGACCTTTTGGTGTTTTTTTGAGTGGGATGCGTAGGATGGACCCATGGTACGCGATGTAGTTGCTTGATAGCACTGCGCAGTCAAATTCTGCATCTTAGCACGTGCTGGTGACGAGAATGGTGATATAATTTGCCATGGAACATGTATGATCAACAAAAGTCAAACTTCTGACCAGCGTCATCAAAATAGCAACCCATTCATTGTTATTGAGATGGCTTGAAAGTGTGCAAGGGGTATTTGGTTTGCATGCAGTTCAGCATTTGGTCCCGCGAAAGCGCTAGTGTGGAGCACGGACATCGCAATGATCGTTGCTCGGTAACTCTAATTTGTAAATGATGTAATGTTCAAGAACTTCCTCACTTTCCGACACAGTTCTCATGCTCTTTCTACGCTTCAGGTCTGGAAAATCATACTCTTTACTATATGCTTCTCTGCGCGATGCAGGTTCTTTCGTGAAAATCTACAGAAGATCCCACTAGATTACCTGTCGGAAATAAGCGCTTTCGCTTTTGAACCCTGCTATTGCTCCCCTCCGAATTATCTATCCAATATTCCAAGATCAGACGAACAATAATGTACAGCGCACCTGTGCTATACAAGAAGCACATGCTTCGCAGTGCATGGTCGCATTGCCGCCCGGATTCTGACATGACACTCTTGACATGCTGGTCATAGACTAATGGTTTTCTTTCTCTCCGGCTCCGGTTCCGGTTCCGGTTCGGGCAGTCTACAGCATCAAGGACGATAATACAAAAACCTCGTCGTTGCGGTTTGGTTATAGCGAGAGCAAGGCTTTGGTCCTTTTCTGCTTCTCTGAAAACATGGACTGTCGTGGATCTTGGAGCTGCAACTCAAATAGAGGCAAGATGCTGCGTACACAGTTAAAATGAAACTCACTGGCCGTGAGTCACGCTAGGGTAGAATATTGCTGCAGGGATTGCTGCACGCATACTGGATTTCGGTATCCAATGAATATTTGGAAGACTGGTGTTGCGTTCCTCCAGCCTCGTGATACTCCGCGGAGCATGCGAGGTCGACACTTGTATCTTCATCTGTGAGTTTGTCTGCCCTTCACATCCAACCAAGTTTTGTACATTCACACCGAGCACAATCCACAATGGCAAGTACTCGGAGTAAAGCACCTGATCTGAGCGGGTCGTTGCTAAATTCACGATTGCCTCTTGAGGCCTGGCGCCATCGTGCCGCAGGGAGAGCACCGACCTCGGTACCATTATCCCCGCACAGCTCATCCCAAAGAGGTTAAGCTTAACATTGTTGTGGATGCCGGCATCTAAACGCCCAATGGACATGACCTTTTCCGGTGGTCATAAAAGGCGCGCTGGCCTCGTCATGTCAGTTCGTCTCAAATCGCGGTCACGTCTCTCGTTCCTTGCATTTGCGTGCCCCTACATCATTCTCGCGCCTTGCCTTCTTCACCGTCCTAATACCTCATCGCCTTGGTGTTCCTGTACGCTAAGTGGCGGAACGAATTCCGGCTTTATTCCCCTGCCGAAAGCTTTCCGAACATTGAATCAGCCTTTGGTCACTTCACAATTGCTTGGATCATACACAAGGCTTGACGGTCGGGAGAATAACTTTACGAAACATCGGTACCATGTCAGAATCAACAGGTGCGGAAGAAAAGAGGCAACTAGGCAAATCCTCCATAGAGCCACATTCAAATGCGTCATCTACTGGATGGCACGATGAAGAGAAGGCCCAGGATGACACACGACAAAATTCGATCGCACAGGATTCCAACAACACGAATGATCTACAACACATAGAATCGCAATCACTGGCAGGATCTCAGCTGCCACCACCGCCTGATGGTGGTCTTCACGCATGGTTGAAAGTCTTTGGTGGCTTTTTGGTGTACATCAACATTTGGTGCGGAGTCCCATATCTGGGTGTATCCTGCTTCTAACTCATGTGTCAGGGGTTTCACTCTCGCTTATGGCACCTTCCAATCCTACTACACTTTCACGCTACTTCCCGATCAGTCACCATCGTCGATATCGTGGATCGGTACTGTTCAAGGCTGGCTGCTAATTGTAGTCGGAGTCTTGTCAGGTCCGTTGTTCGACCTCGGCTATTTCCGCTCTATGCTCTACATTGGCAACTTTTTAATCGTGTTCGGCATCATGATGCTCAGTCTCTGCAGGACCTACTGGCAGGTCTTCCTCGCTCAAGGCATCTGCATGGGTTTGGGCGCTGGCCTGTTATACATTCCGAGTCTTGCGCTAGTAGGTATCTGGTTTGAGAGGAGACGCGCGATGGCACTGGGTATTGTGATGAGCGGTATCGCTGTCGGTGAGTCCTTGTACATGAATCTTTGCATATGTTGTATTGACGGCGAGTAGGCGGCGTGATTTACATCATCATGTTTGACCAACTTATCCACAAAGCCGGCTTCCCCTGGACAATCCGCGCGATCGGCTTCGTCTCTCTCGGCTGCGCTCTGCTGTCGTTCCCCGCCCTCCTTTCTGGAAGTGGCATGCTTGCTCGCCCGCGCAAAAGACGCGCCCTCTTTGACAATTCCGCTGTCAAAGACAAGCTCTTCCTTCTCTTCACGTTATGCACGTTCTGCAACTTCCTCGGCTACATCGTCCCGTACTTCTACATCCCGACATTTGCCCAGCAGAAATTGGGTTCGAGTCAAAGCGTGTCGCTGTACATGCTCATCGGCGCGTTGGCCGGGAGTTTCTTCGGTCGCATTGGAAGCGGGCTTTTGGCGCATTACCTGGGGAGCATTGTTACGTGGGCTCTGTGTTCCTTCACCAGTGGTATTTTGGCGCTTTGCTGGATTAGTATTGATACACAGGCATCGTTCATTGCATTTAGCGTTTTCTGGGGTAAGTGCACCATCGACCGTTCCCTTGATTGCAGTGTCTGACTGTCTGTAGGTTTCCTGTCCGCCGCACTTGTTACGCTTCCTTCAGCTGCGTTTGCAAATATCTGCCCGGATATGTCGCGGCTCGGTACCCGCCTGGGCATGTCGTGGAGTGTATCCAGTATAGCTACCTTGATCGGGTCGCCGATAGCTGGTGCCCTGCTCAGAACGAAGCCGAATGGAGAGACGGACTTCTTGGGTCCACAGCTTTGGTCTGGAATATGTCTTCTGGTCGCATCGGGATGCTTGTGCGTCTTGTGGGTTGTTACCAAAAAGAAACTGAATAAAGGATGGCTGATCTAGCATCAACAAATTGGTCGAAATGGATAATACGTATCTTGAATGAGCATGCTGGACTTTGAACCTGGATAATTACGAAGCGTGAGCCTGGCGACTAACTATCCATCATATCCAAAAGAAAGTCTCGAGGAGACAGATTCCTTAAGGTGGGACTTTACTAGTAAGTTGTACTAGTAAGTTGAAGAAGGAATTTCGGAACCAGGGTTCCCAATAACAATAGCATGGACATGTCATACTACCTCTCAGTCGTGATTTGCGGTCCTGGTGATGATTCAAACCACCGCTCCCACTGGGCCTTCGCCTTCCATGGGCCCGGCTTCTCAGTCGGCGACTTTCTCATGTCACTCTTCTCGATTTCAATAGACTCGTCTATGCTTTTGTAAAGCGCAAAAGCGTCGAGGTTCGGTCTAAATCATCCGGAGACGCTACTATAGCAGCCTTGTCGCTAGAGCAGTATCAACGTGCGGATCATATCATCAGTCAGGAGCCGGCTCCGAATAATGGGAGGATCAGGTGCCAAGATTAGGTGCAGAATTGTATCATCGCACTCGAGGTGGGAGAGATTGTTCCACCGGGAACGAGCGAGTGGCTTGGGGGTTGTTGGGACAGCCAGCAGCGACGGTGGCGAATAAGACCAGGTCCCGCTGGGTGCGTGCGGTTGGTTAGAGGCGCCTTGAGTATGGCTGTCAAGGACTGAATGGGTTCGAGTGAGCTATTCAACTTAAAACCCACTATATAATATGAGTGCTCGATCTAGCTCTTTCAGTATATGATACTCCGCCTTTGCATCTTCAGGGAATACATCGTCGAGTAATTTGATCCAGTCAGGTCGTCGAGCTCGTAGATTGGCCTCTAGATATTCTCGACCTGGTATACTGAAGCCAGCTGAGCCCCAATCAACGATGGCCGTAATCTTGCAGTTGCCATCAACTAGAATGTTGCTGAGGTGGAGGTCGCCATGAGAGAAAATCTTGACATCTTCAGTCAAAGCTGTGATCTTGGCGATGAGGCTATTCTCTGATTCCCCAAGTTGACCTCCGGGACGAGAGTTGGTAAGAGCCTCGACTAGCCCTTGATTATATTCGATCCTTGAATTGAAGGGGCCGTACTGCTTGTCGTCATGTGATGTCAGACATAGGTGTGAGAAGAAGATGTCTTCGCTAGGTTGATTCCAAAGCGCGCCATACGAGTCCCCGCGCATATCAAGAAGCTCTCTCACGTATCCTCGAAGCTGATCTGCAACGTATGCCTTCTTGTCGTCCGACAACGACGACCACGTCTCCGCCAACTCCAGTCCTTCAACTTTGCACATGTAGATGTACCCCAATCCGTTTTTCTCGTACGCTTCGTATACTTCAGGTACGGGGATGGAAGAACGGCTGGACACGAACCGCATAGCCTCAGCTTCAGCCATCTTTACATTTGTCCCAACTTTCAAAATTGCACCTCTGTCCGGCAAATGGAAGATTCTCGGTCCGACTTTGCGGGGAAAGAGGTCGATAGCATTGAGAGGGATTTCCGCTTCATATTGTGCAGGCCCAGGTGGAGGAGAAGGCGGGTCGGCCATTGTTGCTCTGAATGAAGAAGAGTGACGTGGGGAAGTGACGGGGGAATTTGGCGCCTTGGATCGGATGTCCCACACTAAAAACGCTTGGACCATGTCACGTAGATCCTCGGCACCACTGCTCTATTCTTGGGCGATCCACCTCGCCATTTGTTATCCACCTTGTCATTAGTCGATTATCGTTTCTCTGTATGGAAAAAGACTTCTGAAATGCTCCTCCGTACGAAATCCCCTACTAGCTAGTTTAACAAAAAAAAAAGTACCTACATATCTACGCGGCTAGGTATCACGACATCGTATCACTCCAGTCCTGGCGAAAATCCATCGGAAATACCCAGGGCCGTTCACGAGACTACTATGGTCATGTGACAGCCCATATTTGGTCCCACCATCCGAACCCTTGGCACCCCAAGGATTCGTCTTCCCTATATTTCACATTAGGATATACCGATTGTTGCTTTTCCAATGCCCCCCACCTTCCTGCCCGCCGTGCCTTTACACAAGCGAACGTGCGCGTGAGGGGTTGGACTTGGCACTTTGGTTATAAGTGACTCCGAAATTATAGACAGAAAACCCCTAGAAAGGAGTTAGAAGTCCCTGGAAATAGATTTACCGTGGTGATGTTGGACCAGGTGGCAATTACTCCTACGGGAATGGACTACCAGCTCTGTGGTCTGCGTGTCACGAGGGTCGGGAAAGCCAAGCAACACTACAGCAAGTGTTTATCTTGAATGCGCAGGTGGGCAGCTTCCACGTGATTTGATTATCATTATGCATGCCACATAGCCCAAGGCACGGACATGGTGGCGGTGTCCAACCTCAAGACAAACAGCACATTTTAACTCTTCACTCAACGATTTGAAGACGAGATCAAATCGTGATGACTCGGAGACCGACCATAACCAGACCTATAACATTAGGTCTAAACTAAGCTATTACTTGCGCAGCATAACCGAAGGGCAATAAAAAAGAGGAATTATACAGCAATGTTTTTGAGCCGATAGATCGAAATTCTTCACGGATCGCTAGCTAACAGTGTAGTATTCCTTCCGGATGGCATCTAAGATGTGCGCGTGCCGCTCCAGGGCCGAGAGGTCGATCATATTATGCCAGTCAATCGCGTCAGGAATTAAATGCTCCAGCTCGTGCATCACTTGCGTCGGATCCCAGGGTTCGCCCAAAGGCGCATCAAATCGCAGTGGGAGCCCTCCATCGAAACTCTGTCTCACTAACACGTGGAAGTCCGTAGGAAACCTGCTAAATAGGTCCAAATGCACTTCCTCAATATTTTGAGTCCCTTCATATATCGCGGCAGCTCTCTTGATCGCGTTCCATAGTGGTTCCAAGAGCTCTGGTTCTGCTCCTCCCAACAATAGGGTATATTGACCTTGTGGCATGCCCTGGGCCAAGAGTGAGGATGCCTCGCTGAGCCACCTCGCTACTCCTACGATCACCGAGTATGCAAATAGACGCCCGTCATACCAAGTTTTCTGTAGGAGCACATGCCACACGTCCACCTTGACTTCTATGCAGAGCTTCGGATTCTCGTTGCAATAAGGAATGAGTCCATTTGCATGCGACTCCATGGCGCATACGCTAAGGTATCGTTCGTCAATCACGATCTTTCGGAGGTTTAACCGGTGCTCTGAACGAAGTTCCTTGAGCAACTGAATTGCACATGCTGTCCCAGAATAGCAATATCGTTTTGGCGATTCGACATCTTCATCGACAGCCGCGTAAAAGTCCTTGATCCGCTGTGACTCAGGCATAAGCTTGGCCATCTCGTCTAAAGCAACAGACCCAAGAATATCCCAAGGTCGCGGAAGAATTTCGATGATACGCTGCTGGGAATCTGTACTATAGGCTGGAAAGTGACGGCTTTCATCGTATTTTCCAGGCCTTCTCCCTTCGTGACTGCATGCTATTGTCGGAGGTACTTCTCCGTCCCTTAGTGTCGCGTCGTACTCTTTGGCTGTTGACACATGAAACTCGGGTTCTTTCTGAATGAGCTCAAGTAGAGACTGTATAGCTCTGGAATGCACATGCACTGGCATGATGAAAAGGTCTGGTATCCCCAAGGATTCCAAATGATATATTCGCCTCGCTATGGTGGCGGCACGAAGAGTGCGCACGCCGGAGTTGTGAGGATACTTCGAGTGCAGGATGTCAAGATGGTCGGAAGTGACACAATGCGCAGCCCAAGCCAACATACTCCGGATAGCAGCTAAACAACGGTCCTGGAGGCGGTCGAAGGTCCGTGCATCAAGAGAAGCGTCTGCGAACGAGGTAAAGCTGATGGTATTCCTTTGGAGAGTTAGGTCATGCGTCTCCTCTGCTGCCTGCTTGCACGTCAAGCATAAAGCAACATTGATTGGAGTTCCTTGAGCCGTACGCAATCGTCCAGACGCTGGATCATAGAGATAACCACCAGTTTCTAATAATGAATACTTGTATATCTCGTCTCTGAGCTCCCGGGGTAGGCGAAACAAAGGCGACTGATATTGCGACATGGTGTCGGTCTCGTGGGAGGTCGGTGTGCGTCAAGTTGAATGCTGACTCAAGGATCACGCAGGGCTGCGAACCCGATATAAGTACTTGGTTCTCTTTTGGCACTATGCCCACTTTCTGTTAGGTAACACTCGTGGGAAATTATGATGATTTGTTGGTTCGTTGAGTAGTGATGCCTAGGATGATACCATGTATCGCGAAGGAGCTGCTTAGCAGGGGATACTTTTACGATGGATGTACCATAGTTCGGCACATTATAAAAGCCCAGCGGTTATTGGGTTCACGATTTGAGGTATTTTCACAGGACGAAACTCGAGAGGAGCTCATGGAATCATGAGTCTGGTCACTCATGTTCAGGCATGCCCAGGTGCATAAACCATGGTTCCATCCAAAGAATCACTATTTAACAAAACAACGAGTCATATCACTTTTTTTTTCACGCACGTTGGCTACAGCGCGTCATTCGAGTGCCGAAAGAGGCATGCACAAGGTGTCTCTCAACGTTGGGTCCCTCATCTCTACGGTAGCGCCCTGCGGGCCCCAAAATTCTTATGACTCCTAAATCAAGCATGACTAATCACGCATGTGGTGTTACGTCTCGGACTGGCACCGTTTCTGTGAGTCATTTTGACATCGTTGGTTATTTGCGGTTCCTATGATCTGCCATGCGTTCAATCGATAGCAGGGAGCCTAATTCTTTACAACGGATCCTGCCGCAGCTTCCGGCAAGTGAGGAAAAATTGCATGGAAGGCTAGCTTCAGCGTCCGGAAGTACGCATCATGCGTCACCTCAGAGACACATTACCTCAGTCACATCATTCGATTAATGTCTTGCCCACTTGCCATAAGCCATACTAGCTATTAGCACAAAAGTTTTCCCAACGAACAAACTATCTTTATCCTTCGGCGATGGGCAAAGATCCAAAGTGTTTGCAATCCCATGGAGACAATAATTTCGACTAGGTATGCATTGATAAATCTGGAGCTGCTGCCCATCTTCCATAGACTGCCTCGGTTGCTTCGAAGTGGATGCCGAGTATTCGATTTGGTGACTTTTGACCTCAGGAAGCGGCGAGATGAGTAGATTGGCAGCCCTATTCGGGTCGGAAGCGGTTTTTAGGTGTGTAGACTGCTAATATGGAGATCTCAGCTGTGTGCAGAAAGCCATTGAGGCCGAACCAAACAATTCAGCCAGAAGAGGGAGCAAATCCGCTGTGAAAGAAAGATATAATATGCAGCTGCAAGAAAAAAATAGAAAGTGCAGTCGCCAGCTCCCCAACACGCACTCAATCAACGTTTCTCATGTATTCATTCTCCAATGCTTCCCATTCCTCAGTCTGCCGCTCAAAGTCCGAGAAATCGACTACATTGCGCCACTCATTTTCATATGGCAAAGTGTGTTTCAGGTCAAACGTAGCTTGCTCAAGGTCCCACGAAGACCCGGGACAGTGGTCGAAGAGCACTGGTGTATCGCCATCTATGACATCCTTAACAATTTGAGGAAGATCCTTGGCAAGGTGACGAATGAGAGGGTGTTCTTGTTGTTCGGGATGCGACTGGTGAACTTGTTGGGCAGCTGCGAGTACCTCGGCTCCTCTTTTGATCTTTTTCCATACCTGCTGCGTCATCTCTGGCGTTCTGCCCCGAAGTTTCAGCGTATATTGTCCCTTTGGCATCCCATTCAGAGGTAAAAGTAGTGCTTCTCGTAGGTATTGACCTGTTCTCCAGATAACTGTACTTGGAAAGATCTCATGGCGGTGGTGCATGCTGCTTTGCCAAAAGAGGACGTTCCACACATCGATTTCGGATTCCACCTGTAGATGCGGATTCTCTACGCAGAACGGGATAAAACCATGGGGGTGACAAGGATGATTTGTCCTACAATCATGGTCCTCGATGATTGAGATGTGTCGAATACATCCGCGAGTGTCCTCGGAAAGTCGGTTAAGAAACTGAATGGCCCCAGCTGCAGCTGAAATATACCATCTTTGCACAGTGTTAGGAAATACTTGATCTGCCCAAGGATCCGGAAGGAGCTTGTCAAAGTGGTCAATCTCGACTTTGTCCAGAATCCACCAAGGTTCCAGAACTCGTGCAAGGAGCTGTTTTTCGGAATTTGGCGCATAGCGTGGAACATGTTCCGAACCATCGTATTCGTTTGCATTGGGATAAATTTCTCGGTAGTAGTCGAGGTGACCTGGTGGTATTTGACCGTCTCTAGACATCCGGTCATACTCTTTGGCTGTCAGTCTGTAAAATCTTTCGTCTGCGGAAACAAGCTCCAACAGATCGCGTACCGCGCGAACGGTTGCGATACTTTCTAGGGATCTTGATCCAGCGACGAGGCCATGATTTCTCAATTGATCTAATCTGTCGACCTCGTTCATCCGTTGAAGCTTGCGGACATTGCTGTTGTACGGGTGCAAGGCGAGTAAAGTATCTAGATGGCTAGCGGTGACGCAGTCAGAGACCCAAGATAACATGGTTTTAAGTGCGATGTATTGGTTTGCCAATAGGCCAGTGAAACGTGCCGTAATCGATGAATCTTGCATATCTGATGATCGATCTAGTTGTGACGTGAACGTAATCGAATTGGTTTTCAAGGCCACGCCACGCATTTCCGAATGGATTTGCTTGCACGTATAGCTCATAGAGAGATCGATAGGTGCGTCTCTGAAGGTACGTAATCTTCCGGACGAGGCGTTGTGCGCATAGCCACCGGGCTCCTGTACCGTATATCGACAGATTTCATCCCGCATTTCGCGGGGCAAGCCGAGGAGTGGGGAACTTGATTGAGACATAATTGTACGGTGGATGTGATCGCGGAAAGGTGCAAATGTATCAAAAAGCAGCATAGTTATATATGTGCAAGGTCTAGATATCGATGAGCCATACGTGCGCGCTAATGATGCGGCACCATGGGCGGGCTAACAGCACATGATCCAAGTGCCGCAAGAAGACCATGGGCGGGAACCCGCCATCTAGGTACAGCGCCACGAAACGTTTTAGCAAAAGAGTCATCACAGCATCAGTTCAGAAGAAAGTTTGGAGTGAAGCTGCTATTGCAACTACCTAATAGTAAAGAAGTGGCTAGTTAGTACTATATAAACTGTAAACGGCTCTCTGTTATGTTCTGTACACGATGAGATGAGAAAAGAGACAAGAAATGAGAAAGGTCTGTACTTCGGTTAGCTAAATGCAGTCCAACGGATTAGGTACCATAGATAGCGGACATACGCGGTTTGCGAGGTTCCGGCTTGCCGGCTTGTGTAGCCTATTAGTTCTCAACTTCATAGATATTACTTTAATCGATCTTTTCAATACCTATAGCTTAATGCCCAGGTACTAAACCTTTTCTGTAAAACATTCATACTGTATACTACTATAACCTCTACATTTATATCCTCGATTCATAACCTTTCTATGAAGAAGCTTTGTGAAGCCTAAGCTTACAGTAGCCACCACTTTCGAAGATGGTCGCACGTGTCAATAAAGTTGGACATCACTCGAACAAGACCAAGCTGCCATTGGTTAGGTCGAGGCAGTATTGTTCACCGATGGTTCCATCCCTGCGATCCACGGATAGAGAGCTAAATGGCATCAAGCCTTGCAGGTTGCCTTGGCGGAGAGGCTTGTCAATAACGGTCGTTTATCCATAAAAGGATGCGTGCCGGACTAGGAAAATGCTGACCACCACTCACTTGTTGTGACGGAAGGCGGGTGGTCGTACAAATGCGGGGGATAATCTCCTTGAGTAACCCTCCCCGACAAAACGGCCCCCAAGATAATGAGTTTGCGCACACCGTTCAGAACAAGGCAAATGCTTGGGCAAATGTTGTTAAGAGTGCCATTGCGCATACGATGCAGACGACAGATAAAAGACTAGAGGTAAATAATCCTGGACGCCTTACGCCATGAGTATGCCCAAAATACGCTTTCGCCCGCAATGGAACTTGTTGCTAAAACGCAATCTCAGGTGTGCAGGCGGCAGCGGAAACATCCCTAGGGCACTCCAATATCGAACTTGAAGCGCTTCCTGGAAATGCGCATGTAGACGATGACGAAATGGAGCCGGCCGAAGCAAGCATCCCTAACGAACCTCCTCCAGCGAACGTTTCTGGTGCGCCGCCGGTAGCCGAGACCTCAGGACACTCGAACGTGGAACATCAACCACTCCCTCAAAACGCAAACGACGTGGAAGCGGCCGAAGAGGCTGTCGATGAATCTCCACGAGCAAAAAGGTCTTGGTGGAGCAGGCTAAAGTTCTGGTTCAAACGCCGTTTTAGGTGGTGGAGCAGGACACAGTCTTGGTTTAAACGCCGTTTTCCAGGCTGGCGTGGTGGTGTCCAATTGTGGACCTATGGCACCGCGTTCGTGCTCTTCCTCAACGTTCTCTTCGCAATCATCGCAGGAGCCGCTCCTCACCCGGAATCTGGCTTCACGACCATCTATCGTGGCGACTGTGGAGTCTATGAGCGCATCTTCGAAGGACTGCAATTTCTCATCAACGTTTTCAGTACTGTTTTACTAGCCGCGTCCAATTATTGCATGCAACGATTGGTGGCACCGACAAGAAGCGAGATCGATGCTGCTCATGCAAAGAGGAGATGGCTCGATATCGGGAAGCCAAGTGTGAGGAATCTCCCCTCGATCAATCCGATGCGCATAGTGCTATGGGTTATGCTGGCCCTGAGCAGCCTGCCGCTGCATCTTTTGTAAGAATGGCTCCGACGTTCTACTACTACAGATATACTCATATAGAGCCAGCTATAACTCCGTCCTCATCAAGGATCAAGCGACTTATGATGAAATTGCCTACCTCGTTGTAGATCCTTCAATCTTCACTAGCACCGACACGGCCTGGACACAAAAAGCTGAGGACTTCCCGGAACTCAGGAATATGATTTCCGACGGCCAATACCAAGATCAGTCAGTGTGGAAGAATCTCACGGCCGACCAATGTAGGGATATTTACGAAGCGCCCTATATGATGAGAGGCTACGCCTTTGGTGTACCAGCTGAGTCGTGGCGGAAAGAACATAAGCACTACATCAATCGAGCTACGCCTGTATACTCATGGACCCGTCCTACTGACGGAGGCTCAATCCCGGTGGATAGTGATATTGACCCCTCCCCAACAGCCTTCCCTCTAGAGTGTGAGTCCTACAATTCCAGCTATACTTCCAATACTCAACTTTTCGCAGACTGCATAAGCCAAGAAGTACCTGGACGCTGCGGCATACAGTTCAGCCTAACAATCATCGGGATTGTCATTGCATGTGGCATTGTGAAAATAGGAACAATGTTTGTGATACTGTGGAAGTTTACCAAGGAGGACACTATTGCCACCATCGGCGACGGTATCCAATCGTTCATCGAGACTCCGGATGCCACCACCACGAACCTTTGCCTGGAAACGCGACACGACATAGTCAAGGCATGGAAGACACCACTGGACAGTCGCCGTGGCCGGACCTTTCACATGCCTTCAACGGAGGCTTGGTTCCGGGCCGCAAGCGTAAAACGTTGGAGTGTTCCTATAATGCTGTGAGACAACCTTCCCCACAACCATGATGAGATACCACGAAGAGGAGTGCGCTAACGCTCCGTTCAAGATTCATCATCAGCACTGCTGTAGCCATTTGGATCGCAAAGGGTCACTCACAAGAATACTGTGAAAACTACATCATACTCAAACACCGCTGCTACATGAACAAATTCGGCAAGCTCAATCCCAGTACGTCCCCAAGTTCCCATCCCCCAACAAAAACAAATAGTCGTGTAATTCACGCTCGCCCTACCCTCCCATGCTTCTAATCTCCATTGCCCGCCCGCGCCTCCATCACTAACATGCCATACCCTCCCCAGACTACCTCCTCGACGCCCCCTCCCTCCGCCACACAAACAACATCATCGCCTACGCCCTCCTAGCCAACACCCCCAACTCATAGCCTCCCTCTTCTACTTCACCTACAACGGCCTCTTCACCACAATGCTCGCCAACCGCGAATACGCCCAGTACAGCACCAAGCGCGCTGCCCTCCGCGTCAGCGCGGCTAAACCAGGCCAGCGCTCAACTTACTTCCTGTCACTTCCCTACGTCTACAGCCTTCCGCTGATGGCGCTAAGCGCGCTGTTCCACTGGTTTATCTCGCAGACTATCTTCGTGAGTAGGGTGGTTAGCTACAATGCTTTGGATCCGGATAAGCCGTCGCGTACGCAGGATAGCGAGCTGGGTTATAGCCTTTATGCGTTGATCGGCACGCTTGTGTGTGGGCTTGTGCTGGTTGTTGCGGCGCTGGTTGTTGGGGCGGTGGGGAGGTATCCGGCTGAGGGGATGCCGATTGGGGGACGAATAGCGCTGTTATCAGTGCAGCGTGTCATGTGGATACGAGCAGTGAAAGTAATAAGACTGGGGAGGAGGGTGGTGTTGTGTGTCAGCCGTTGAAGTGGGGGTTACGAAGGAGGGGTCGAGGGATGAGGCGGGGCATTGCGGGTTTAGCGATGGGGAGGTTGGGGGTTGACTGTGGGGTTTTATATGCTGGGGTGCAATAGGTTCATACATGCGCGCCTTCTGTGTTTCAATGCGCTGGTTTGATGGGATGCTGGGTCGATCTTGTGTGTTTCGTTTCAGAGATGGTCTATTGTCGTGGGAATCAGCTGTGAGAAACATCCAGTAGAACTATACCCGTAGCAAGTTGGGCCCCAAGAGACTCTTGAACTCTAGATCCGCAAGTCAGTGTTCATTCTGATTCCATGCATAGTTGATCGCTTTCCTAAGAGTACGCCGAAAGTTAGTCGTTTAAAGAATCCATTGATAACGCATAGCGGAGCTCCAAACTCCTTCTGGGCTCACCTAGGTATGTCTTGGGACAAAATGTTTCGAATGCAGAGATCTCATGATCCGTAGTGGCATAGGATGGGATTATTCTTCAGTGTTTAGGTACTTCGTTCCCGCCCTGGCCCCAAGGTTCCTAAGCGGATGGATAATGAAAGGCGCAGGAAGGATTCTTCGCCCGGCGATGCTAGGCATCACGTCTCAACAGAACACCAACCATTGACATCAAAGCTCTTCCCAAGAACGTTGCCTAACAGCACGTGATCAAAGTCCCGAAAGAGAGAACATGCTTGACGTCATCGGATAAGCGCCCGAAGCGGTTAGCGAGCTCTAGGCACCTATTGTATCAACTACTTCTCCTCGTCCCCTACCTTCTCTATCAGCACCAACTTCGAGTAAACGGAATCTTTCGTCAACCGTCGCATGAAATTCTCTGACCAATATGTCGAACAACCTGCCTTGCCCAATTGAGCTGCAAGTTCTCATCTTCCAGCATGTTACGCTCGTTGATTTATTCTCGCTCCGACTCGTTAGCCGTCAGATATCGGAGGTGATTGCTTCTCACACCAACGCCATCGCCCCAGCCGTCGCTTCAAACGTCTTTCCGCAAGCGAAGCGCATGCTACAAGTGGCACCTGAACAACCTCTCGACTTTACCTGGCTGAAGTCACTGGTGCCTAAGTATCTAGCAGCGGTTATGTTGGACAGATATATTCTGTCCTCACACTATACTGGTAGGACACGCTGCATCCCCGCAGAGAGCGACATTGGAGATGTCTTGAGAGAAGGATTGGTGCGAGGTATCCGAGTCTGGAGGAATCTGTCCAACATATCCAAAGACATATACGCACTCCCTGATGAGATTGTTTTCCGAAAGACATCTGGAAAGAACATTCTGGAATTCCTCACCAGCCCGGTGACCACCATGGCGAAGAATGTGACGGAACACCGCGAAAACCTCATCGCGGAACGAAGAATCGAGTACTTGCAACAGAAGACTCCCGCAGACCTGGCATATTTTGCGATAGCCATATTTCTTGTTCATTCCGCCTTCAGAACCAAGCACGACAAAGTTACAAGTTGTATATACGCGAGCAAAGAGAGCATGTACCATGGCCCAGACGACTTTGACTGGTTTGTGAAAGACTGGCAACCAAATCCGGAAAACAGAATTCTAGAAGAGGGTAACTCATGGGCGAATTGGGCTATTCTACACGAAGGGCCATGGCTGTTCTACCAGCAATGGTCTCCCGAGAACTCGACATCACCGCATCTTGCAAGGGATAAAATGCTCAGTATGTGGCGGGAACAAAGGCCGGAAGATGCGAAGATACGGCGAAATGCGGTCATCAGTCTCCGAGACGAGTTCTTCAAGGATGGCTTCCATCGTCCAAGCGATCATAAATTCGACGAGCCGCTTGAGCGTTATGCAAAGGTGGATGCAGGAGAGTTAAGTAGGTGCCGGGGTAAGGAGCCTTTGCCACATATCTGGATGGATGACGTGCCGTACTTCATCAACTTTCAGGATGACACACAACCTAGGCGTCGGCAACACGTGCACTCGGTGTTGGAACGTCCGTTTGATTAGATTGGCAAAACGAGACTAGAAAGACAATGCTATGCTATGAAAGTGTCCAGTCACATTGAGAGCAACATTCATCCAAGCTCAGTATGAATTCGTCACCATATATGGGCTCTCAACCTCCTCACAGCTCGCCCAAACGCTCATCTCTTTAGACTCGATACCCAGTTCTCTCAGCCTTACTTCCCTCACCCTTAGATTACTCGAACCGAAGAAACTGAAGCTACTGGTGCGGACTCCATAAATAACAAGATGAGATGGTCACATTTGAACCTCAATTATTTACATCTAAAGCAGAGCGAGCAGACCTGCAATCAACCCAGCAAACCCCGTGTTAGAATACGTGACACCCAATGCAGCAGCGCCAGTTGACTTCGGTGTAGCGCTTGAAGTAAGCGGAGACTGGCTAGTAGAGTCAGATGCACCCGTTAGGCTTCCTGTGGATGAAGCGCTATCGGTGACAGGTGCTGCACCCAGTCAGTCGCATGCACACAAGCGTTGCAATATCACCCATAGACTTACCATCGGCAGTGTTCCTCACCAGAGAAACGGAACCGAAGACGAAAGTGGTGGACCAGCAAGCTATCATAGTTGCAGTCTCGCCCCCATCTTGCGAAGGCACAACAAAAGCAGTATCGCAAGTGGAAGATGGTAAATCGCACGCCTCTGTTTGTGTCCCAGCGTACAGGACGGTATCATCAGAGCATGCAGTAGCGTACTGATCATCGGAAGAAGATTGTGCGTAGCCGCATCGTGCATAATCGCCGCTGGTCTGATATTCTTTCTGGTCTTCGCATGCTACCAGCGACCCTGTAACCGCACATATTAGCAAGCACAGTAATGCTTTAGCAGGGACACAGCTCACACGGCGAACGGTTGGGGTCCCAGAAACCTCCCATATGACTATACCCGATGATAGTCGCAGAGTCCACGCTCTGGCGCACGTGCAGTTCGGCTCGGGCCGTGGTTTGCGCTTCTGGGGCCCCAGCGACGAAGTGGGTCACGAGGAAACTAAAAGCGAAAAGTAGGGCCATGACTACAGACGATATGCTGATCAAAGCAGGCTGTAGACAAAGATGGGCGAGGCATCGATCTGGGGCGGATTAAGGTAGTAAATAAGCTTTCTTCCTTCCGTACCAACTTGGCCGGTCCTAGAACCATTGCGACAGGATTGTGCAGTTGCATGGATGATTACGTTACATCGTACATACTCGCATATTAACTGTCCGCACACTAGGCAAGGACAATTCACTAAAGTATTGTGGACGATTGGACGAGCAGTTCAGCCTCTTGTTGCACCAGCTACCTTTCGGGTAGGTGCTACACAACCCGCAGAGCAAGCAAGTAATTGGAAATGATATTACAAAGTGAGTCCACAGTAGCGCAGCAGGCACGCAGGCTAGGAAGCGCTCAGCCTTGTCCCGACATATCGGTGTAGAAAACCCTCCGTCACCCGAAGATCTGATCTGATTGGCCATCAAATCTCTTTGGCCCCCGTCCACCCGAAGAAGCGTTCATGAAGAGCGGAAGGCAAAACAAGGCAAAACAAGGCAACACGGTTGCAGGCATGCGCATGAGGTCAATGGAACCGTTTCCATGTGATCGGTGTAGGATATGGGGTCACGCTGTGCGAATGAAGTTCCCGCCTCGCTTCGCCTTCTTCAAGGAACGCCACAACCCTTTCCCTCACGTTCTTATACTTAGCTCAAGAGGTTACGTGATCAAACAGGCAGCCCTAGCGGTTAGATTTCGATACTCAAGATTGCTGGAGCATAACAAGCGATGGGTGTTATAGCCCGCATGAGCGGCAACCATGAGCTGACAACTGACCTCCGTCCCAGCTCGACTGCTGTCGCATTCAAGTTTACAATTGCTAGCATGGCAAAAATGTAGTGGAAGAAGGATATTGCAATGGCAAACCATAAAGGCCTGCGTGTCATCTCTTGGTGACCAGGTCGTTTCTGGACGACACAAGCGATTGACGGGATTATCCAATTGAAGGAATCGTGATGGGTAGGTGACTAGAGCGCCTACGGATAGTAACAGCGACAGTAAATGCATTTAGGAGGAGAGCAGCGCTATTCCTATGATTGCAGGACCAAAGCTGGCTAAGATAGTGGACGTGAGACGGAGTGACACAGAAGCGGATGCCATGTTCGCAAGTACCCTCGATGTAATCGATACACTATAAACGATAGTCTACATATCGAACATACGGGCACCGATTGAGTACTAATCAAAGTTCTTGCAATGACAATACAGCATTCTTATGCTCGTGCACTGACACCAGTTCAAGTCGTGCCGACGTTCGCTGAGTGTCACAGCTGTACTTCTCCATCATCAACAATTTTGTCAAAGATTCAACCCTTCTGCCTCCCCCAAGTTTCTTATTCGTGCCGCTAAAGGTATCACGATTCCACTTTTACGTGGAACGACTGAATCGAAAAGGAGTCGAAAAACGGATCGCGCACTGCCATGACCTTTATCCGTTGGTTGAGCTCGACAACATGCTTCCATCTGAAGAGTCTACTTCAAGAGGGAGCGAAAGAGGTACATTTCGAAATACATGCAGACCCTTCCTTGCCGGCGGGCTTGGATCAGTCTTTCACCAGTATCATTGCGCTCTCATGTTCTCGGTGCTTGTGTAATCTAGTAGAAGTAACCAAGTATGACCTTATTTGCTGAAAGTGGGACTATCCACTAGCTCGATGTCTGAGTCGGACCGCTGGGTGCGGTAAACGTCCACGTTGACCGACTTGGAAATGACACCGAAAGGAAGACTGCCCGACCTCTGATCCCGGCTGGAACCCTGACGCAAGTACGACCCTTTGCCCAATCCATCGCTGTTATAGTGGTTCCTGCTCGCTTGGGTGCTGACGCCACGGACCTTTCTTAGACCCCTGTGGAAGATGCTCTGTATGGCAGGCATGCAGGCGACGATTGTGAACAGATTCGACTCGGTCGCACACCAATATAGACCGGCAGTGTTGTCGTCTGCATATGTTAGCGATCATGAGATGGCAGTCGGGAAAGTGGTAACAAACACGTGGGGTTTTGAGTACTGGCGAATTGCACAAACGACTGAAGGCGAAGGCAACTGACGATCGTGATGATGAAGCCGACACAGAACATGGACATGATCTGTAGCTTCTTCTTCCTTGACATCTGAAGTCCTGCTAACATAGGAAGAGGCAGGGTTAGAATGGCTAGGTCGAGGAAGATCTCAATACCGCCTCGAATGAAGCCAAACAAACGGACGTCGATGCATTTCCCAGGTGTTTCTCCTTTCCAGCCATTCCAGAAGAAATGGATGGGCGCGCACTGGAAGATCATGGAGAACGCATTCGCGAGTCCGAAGCAAACGACCAGCCACAGCAAGGTCCAGACGGCAAGGCGCGACTTTGGGTGGATCATAATGCGCAGGTAGAATGCAAGGATAGAGAGCTGGCACAAGGCTTCGGCGATCATGTACATGAAGTAGGCGACATACAACCATTTCAAGCTGGTGGTAATGTTGTCGGCTTCCATGCCCCACATATCGGTACCGAAGCCTAAATGAGCCGCTACGATGACTGGTGAATTCAATCCGATGGACGAGAGCTATAAAACGCTGGTCGTTAGCATGGTTTCTCATCCAGAGCAACAATAAGAAGTAATTGCATACCCCTGATAGACCAATCAAGAAATCATCCCATCCAAGTTGCGTTACCGAGGAGATGGCTCGATCAGCCAGCCGCATGATGACCATCAGCAAGGCTAGGGACCCGAGCGATGCGACGACTCCCATCAACGTTGCGCTTCGATCTCGAACGGGGATGCCGCACGCTGCGTACGTCTCGTTCGTAGCTTGCAGCACCTCGATCACGGTACAGTTTGCGGCATTACAAGCCGCCGCAGCTTGCATGAAGTTTCCATCGGTACAGAGGCAATTGAAGTCGGTGGACGAGCAGGATGTCGTGGGCAAAGTAGCTTGAAGACAGCGCACCTGAGAGTCGTGGTCAGTCTGGACCCTATTAATGAAGGAGAAGGAGACGAACAGAGCAAGTAGGTAGTCGGTTGAAGAAATCCTGCTGGGTGAAGGCGCCCGTTACGAAGAAAGCGAACAGCAGGAGATTAATGCGGACCATCATTGTGTCTGTGGTCGACAGTGTCAAACATACTACGCAGCGTCAAACCACCTGTGTGGTGGGTAAGTAGCAGAACCTATATGGCGACGACATCGGGCCATCCCCTCCTGAGCCCAAACACACCCTGAGAAGCATGAGATCTGCAATGCAACGGCTTGTCAAACTCACACTAATTTTTAAGCCTCTGAGTGACGGCCTGAAATGTCGCTTGGGGAAGCAGCATCCGAGGGATTAGGACGCAACGGTGCGGCGCCCATGGTCCGAGGTGATCACGATCTTACTTGGCCTTTTGTGAGTTCATGCATCTTCAGTCCCACTTTCTGACGGGGGTCGTCCAAAATGAGTGCGATTTACCTACCCACTATAGATACGGCTTACCAAAGGAGTGTAGATGCTGCTTCACCATGGCTCTCCAATGCGATGCGGGAACCATACGTCTCGCCCCGTAGCTGATTCAACTTTATACTGTGTAGGCATTTCTTGATTGTGGTGTGGTTCACAAGATGTCAAATTTACTCCGTGATTCATGACCCTTAACGATCAACACATTCGACATCAGGTCATTCCCTTTTTGAAAAAAATTCTCTCGGCCCCTACGGCTATGCCCCAGGAAAGCCTAGAGTAGAGCCGAGTCCCCCAACCAAACATCAGGCCCGCAGCGCCATCTGACCGAAGGTGCACCGAGCCACGCAACCTCGAAACAACCATGTCATCCGCAGCAGGTCCCAAACAAGCCAAGTTAGCTGTAACATGCGCTACACTACATCGATGGTCAATTGCGCGAATATCGACTAAGAAGAGCATTTGTTGAATTGCAGCTGAAGCTCATGGAGGGTAACGGTTGGGTTTGCCGCCCAATTGCCCAGTACGCTCTGTACGCTCCCTATCACGGAGGCGGAAACACTAGCCTCTTGGGCACTCAGAATCATTCTCCCCCTCAAAGACCCTTTCGCAGACATGTCTAACGCTTGACGCTAAAGTGCGACGGTCGGCTCACGTCGGGTAGGCTAAAGGGGCGGCCCAGTGGCGCTAGATGACATCTGTGCCGTGCTCTATTTGCATAGCGGATAGTCGAAGACGGCCTTAAGCGAACGACTCATGGCTTATTTCGCTCTTATTCATGTGCTGACATCGCAGAAAATCGAGAGTAGTTGGGATAGGGCTGAAAGGATTCTCGACATCCATCATACTATGTACCTACGTGTGGGATTGACGAAAAGTCGCAGACGACTTTTGCCAGCCGTGCACGCGCTGCAGACTCAACGACTATCCCTGACTCACAACTTCAACAGCGGGCCTCTCTTTTGAAATCCCCCATAGCCGATTCGCGAGAAAGAACGACCATCTTAAGCCTGTTTCTTTGCGGCATACTTGCCTGATGAAGATTGGGTTTTTACTGTATGCAGAACGACCTGCTTCCAGGTCAAGCCTCTTTCAGCAAGGTATTGTGGGGGCCGATCATTGCTAGGCCCAATTGAATATCCATACCCTTGTCCTCGCACGTGCGGCTTTTGCATCATCTAGGCGAGATACTGTTACATGCATATGAAGCGAGCAAGCCGCGCGGTAAGTCGAGCCTCCGCCCGCTCCATTCAAACATTATGTGGGCCAGCGATATGCTCCAGCACTGGTCTTCCGTGTTTCCGCTCCAGAGTTCCCCAACTCCCCCAAACCCTCCTTTCTTAAACTGAGACTGCCGTCAAGATGGGTGTCTCGTCGCCGACGACCCTCCTCGTCCTCTTCAGTATCGTCGCGGCATACCTTCTCAACCGTCTTGTACGATCCCAGAAACATGACCTACCCCTCCCTCCAGGGCCCAAAGGGCTCCCTCTTCTGGGCAACGTCAATGACCTGCCCAAGCCAGGCATGCTAGAGTGCCACCATTGGCTAAAGCACAAGGAACTGTATGGTCCGATCAGCTCAGTCACCGTGCTAGGGCAGACCTTCGTTATAATCAACGATGCGCAGATAGCGCTTGAGCTACTCCGAGACCGATCGGCTATGCATTCTGCGCGGCCACACATGGTCTTTAGTAGCGACATGTATGCGCGCATTATCTGATTGCAATGTCTGTCGCATGTTTTGCTGACCCAGACGGTGCCCAGGATCGGCTGGAACAACACACTCGCATTCAGTGGCTACACCGATACTTTCAAATTGCACCGCAAGAATATCGCAAAGGTCGCTGGTAGTACTGTTTCACTCTCTGTATTTGACCGCGTGCAGGAGGAAGAAGCAGTGCACTTTCTCCTTAATGTACTCTCTTCCCCGGAGAATCTCTTCTCCCATATCAAGAAGGAAGCCGGAGCTGTGATTTTGAAAATTACCTATGGGTATACAGCTGAAGCTCATGGCAAAGACCCGCTGGTGGACATGGCCGTCAAGACAATGCATGAGTTCGCCGATTCGACTGTGCCGGGGAAATGGGCGGTAGATATCATGCCATTTTGTGAGTACATGTACCTTCGCGAGCAGCGCATGCTCATGCAAGCAATCACTGATGATTCCTTTTGCAAAATAGTGCAATACGCACCAGACTGGTTTCCCGGCGCGGGTTTCAAACGCACAGCACGCCAAATGGCAGCCCAACTGCACCAGACGACTGAACAACCCTACCAATTCGTCAAGCAGCAGATGCGCCAAAACAAGGCCAAGACATCCTTCCTCTCGCAGGCTATTGAGAACATCAAAGGCGACTCAGACACTGATGATATGGAGAGTGTTCACAAGTGGTCCGCTTCTTCCATGTACCTCGGCGGTGCCGATACCACCGTCTCCTCGCTCATGACATTTTTCCTCGCCATCACACTTTTCCCAGACGTACAGAAGAAAGCGCAAGAGGAACTTGACCGCGTCATTGGCAACCGATTGCCTGTCAGCGCAGATCGCCAGAAGCTGCCGTATATCGAAGCGCTTGTTAGTGAGACCCACCGATGGCATCCAGTTGCGCCTATGGCGCTTCCGCATGCTAGTACCAAGGACGATGTTATCAATGGATATAGGATCCCCAAGGGCAGCCTGCTCCTTCCCAATAACTGGTGAGTACTCCCTTATTTCCAATCCAGCGATCTCCGTTGACAATTGCCAGGTGGTTTACCCACGACCCATCCGTGTACCATTCCCCCATGGAATTCAACCCCGATCGTTACCTCAAAGCAGAGCCGGAACCCGACCCGCGCAATTGGATCTTCGGGTACGGAAGGCGCGTGTGCCCAGGTCGATACGTTGCAGAGAACGCCTTGTTCCTTACAATCGCGCAGTCGCTCGCTGTTTTCAAGATTGAGAACCCAGTCGATGAGAACGGCAAGGTGGTAAAGCCAGAAATGAAGTTTGAACCCGGAGTGGTATCGCATCCTGTACCGTATCGCGTTTCTATCAAGCCAAGATCGGAAAAACATGAGCTCCTGATCAGGGAGGCAGAGAAGCAATATCCCTGGCAAGAAAGCGACGCAAAGGCGTTGGAGACGGTGAAGTGGTAGATAAGGGATGTACGTTATTCTTGCGGTACTCTATATCTCAAGTGTCGGTGAGTAGCTTTGGCAGCACCCAATTACTAGCGTTAGATGCCTAACTCGGATTTTCACGATTCATCTCTTCAACAGCTCCAACGTACCAATGCCTTGAAACGTCTCTTTCGTCGAGGTCGAGAACTATATATATTAACTATGACTATGTAAAGTATAATAGTACAGTATTCAATACGGTCACCTTATATGTTAGGGTAGGGTAACAAAGAGTATCGCAAGATAGTTCTACCAAGTGAATACCTAGCGATTTGTAATGCTGCGAGCGTTCCCTTGCCAGGTAGTTGGGCCGCGGGTACAGTACCCGAACAGGGGTACAACGGCTTGCTTGCGAGTGCCATAGAAGCACGATACGAATTCCATAGGAGCACGGTACAAAGTATGTAGTGCTGTCGCATAATTCGACAAACTTGGACACGGTTTGGGGCTCACTCTACTACAGTAACGTCATCGTTTCGCTTATCTACTGGCTCTTGTATCTATCACAGGCGACGTTCTTGTCTATTCGGTATCGTGTTCTGGCAACTATCGAGGGTACAGCTTCTTTAGATTAACGTTTCGCAGCTGTCTCTTCTGATTTTAGGAAGACTTAAGCCCGTGGCTCGTCTAGTATTCTAACTTTATAGCAACCATTTCGGTATCGAACTACACCGTAAAATGCACCGCGTCGACGCATGTGCCGACTCGCTGACCTCACGTGCAGCCATAGATCTTCTCAACGGCCGGGCGTCGAACCGCCAGTTCTGTCTCAGCTTGTAGGCATGCGATGTTAGACAAGATTTGGTTGTACCTACGAGTGCCGATAATCCACTGGCTAGAATCCTGGGATCGGGGCACAGAGGCTTGATAGCGCAGAGCGCAGATAAAATGCCCTGGCCCATCCCGGTATCGCCAGTTGATCTTCCATCAGGACGGCCGATACCGACGTCCTTCGCCACGAATGGCTTCTCTTTGCGCAGCTACGTAACGCCCACTGCAGTCCAGTGCTACTGACAAGTGTCGGTTGCGTCTCTGGGCCCACTACCCTCCTACTACAACATTGCTGTACGGGATAGAAGCCATATCTCCCCTCGTTATGCATTCTACGGGTGCCTTTCTCTTTCTACCAGTTGCGCAACGGTCCATATCGATGATATCATGTGATTGTCAGTGCTAAATCATCCCGCGCTTATCTCTCCAGGCCAAAATGTTCGATTGGCGTAAGGTCCAAGTGCTAAGACGCACGAAAGCCAAGGCGGTTATATTTAGGAAAGCTTGTATGTAGCATTCACGCCGCGAGTTGTGCCGCGCTTGTGCAGAGGGGCGGCATGACCGTGCATCGCAGGCAAGGTCGCTTTCACCCAGACCGTGGGGAAAGGGGTAACCTTCGCATGGTAGGCGTGCAGGGAAGGCGTAGCGCTGAACGTATGGTGGGAGCTTGTCCCAAGAGAGTATGAACATAGTAACAATGATTCATTGTTCTGTCTCGGCTTGCTTGCACATGCTATCAGATCATATTCATGGACATGCAGTGACTTAACGAAAGATATTATTAAAGGACTAATACAACCACATCGCTTGCTTACAATAGATTATTTAATCTACTCCAGAGGGGGAAGCTTGGGAGCGGGGCTTAGGAGCTTTTTATTCAATAATCTCATCCTGTAACTTTGGGAATTCGGTGGTGGGTTTTCCTACCTCCCTACCAAGCTTCCAAAGCCTATCGTATACACCTTCCTTACCACCAGGCTTCCTATGACCTCATCAGCATGTCTTTGTTACCGTGCTTATTCCGGTCCCAAGTCTATTGTCATAGTATAGTCAAAATTACGAAACATTTGTTCGCGATAGGTCGAGCCCTGCTCGACTAGAATTGTGTCTGGGACCCCTGCACGGAGTATCGGAGCCTCGAGGTCCTAGGGGGTGCTGGGGGTGTTATCCTAGTGATGGCGGCTTCCTGCCACTAAATAGCGGCAGAGATTTGTAAGGCGGGAATAGCATAATCGGCGACGTAGCGCAAGCGTACTTGTCGACGTGACGAGAGTACAGATGTCGGCAATTAAAGTAAGGGAAATGTGATCAAGAGAGCATGTGACTGCGATTGTGGAGACCACTGTTTAGAGGAAGCCTAAGGATGTATAAAGCACGCGAACAGGGAACGCAGTAAAGAGCTAAAGCAAGTGGGAGTATGCCAGGAGCGAGTGGTGCGTTCCGGCTTGCTGGCGCGGCTTGAACTTGATGGCCTGATGTGTTACGCTGGTGAACAGGGAACTATTAATATGGTTGGGTAGGAGGTGGTGGAAGTGTACATTGCAGCATTGAAAGCTCTAAGACTACGAAGTGAGGGATCTGTTTCCAGCCAAAGTATACAACGATGAGAAGGATTATGACTCAACTAGCTGGGAGTTCCTTGTAGGCCTAAGACACCTTGACCCTAAAATTCTCAATATAATAACTTTTGTATAGTCTCTGTACTACGAAGTCATTGACTAAAATTTTGGATCCCGCGCGCATTGACCGGCAAGGCACGATGTTCCATCAATTGAACGAAAAAAGTTGCCGTGTCTGCCTATGATGATGAAGTTGTCTCCTCTGATATGTTGAAATGATCAGAGTCCTCCAAGAGCCAGGGGCCGAAGTACTCGTCCATATCGACGCTAGAGTTTGAACTTCCCTGGGAGGACAAACACTCGGTCACGGTCGCGGTTTGACTAGCAGGCTCATCCGTAAGGCAGGAAGAAACAGGAGAACCTTCGGACTGGCTCAAGTCCTTGAGTGATGGTGTATGTATGGATGACTCTTTCATGCCGAATTGACCACTAGCACTTTGCGCAATGTACTGGTCAATTGTCCATGATCCACATCCAGCATGGCGTAACACCTCATTCTTCAGATCAAGTAGCTCCTGGCGGAGAGCAGCTACTTCCTCCTTCAAAGCTTTGTTCTTAGAGGATTGAGTTGAGGCTTCTGCCGTTATTGTAGCAATGTGTGATTTTTGGCGTCGTCGACATTTTTCGGCGGCAATGCGATTCTTCTCAAGACGTGTTTCTCGAGCGATTGAAGCATCGGTCGCGGGAGGGTGCGCCCTAGGCCTGCCACGCCGGCGCTTCAGAGGCTCAGAATTGGTGACAGGCTGTCGTGCACTGTTGCGTACCTCGAACGGACTACAAGGAGCCTCTCCGCTGGCATGATGATGGTTTGAGGATGAGTGCTGTATATCTGGGTTCGATAGCGAAGCTCTTCCACGTTCTTGAAATATGTCGGGCGGCTTCTCGGACATTAAAGTTTCGCTCTTCAGTTGGTCTATTGGAACAAAAGACTGTTCACCAAAGTTGCGGGGAAGTTCGGAAGGAGAAACCACGTTATAGTGACTAATCCAGTCGCTCTCTTCGATCGATTCCAGGTTCAGTAGATAGGGGGAGATAGTGACGGTTTGCGCCACACCACTTTCGAACGCAGGCCATCCCTGATGCCAGTGGTGGGGAAATGGGCTAATGGGGGTGACAAAGGAGGATTCTGACCATTGGAGTTGTTGCTGAGTGGTACCCCCCATCATGATCAGCGAGTGCCGATTCTTGATACTCAGTTACTGCCTAGAGTATCTGAGCTTCTGTGAGCGATTGACTACGTAGGATTAAGAGGTTTGGTATCGTACAATGTAGAACGCGCAAAGTGATGTATCGTAAAGGAGTAACAGCGCTTCAAGATGCGAGGTACTTCCAGAGGGTGGAAAGTTATCTCAAAGACATTACAGGTTAGGCACGCTGGTGGAGTAGGGAAATACTCTGGATATCCTGGAGGGGTTAATATGGAATCTTCGTGGCAGATTCCTTGGCGGATTTTAGGCCGGATCAAGATCTCCATCTCATGCGTCGAAAAGGGAGTAGGTGGTGTGGAAATAACGTCTCTAGAACCACGGATCGCGATCAGATTCACGGCCAGATGTTTGTCTCTGCACTTCAGAACGGACGATAGCATCATTGGACCTTGCGGGGAAGGCACGCATCTGATAGCCGCCGTTGCGAATGTTGAGTTGCAGGCCAAAGCTCCAAGCATCGGCTGTGTATCCCGTGTCAAATAAGATCGGGTAGCTGACTCCCCAACATGATGCTAGATTGACGCTGAATGCAGGGACGTTCAAGTCTCGCAATGCCAATGGCTGATGCTAGCTATCCAGTCGGAAGCCGTACCGTCACATCGATATCTTGGCCCCATTGCTTCTTGGTTAGACGAAGCATACCCTGCACGCACCCGCATGCATCGACAGTCAGGTGACGGCACATACTTCTGACAGGAACGCTCGGAGTAGGCCAGTGCTCTACTGGATGCAACCCAGAAAGGGTGTGATAGCAGGTTGTAGCCATGGATTACATTTCACGAAGGACATATCTAGCCAAGGCTGTCTGTTGCAGGTTCACATGCAGTTCTATCACAGTCGGACGAGCCACACGGGGATTTGGATACTTGGGTCGGAGTGGAGCACATGCCGTTCGCGGTCAGCCGAAACGAAGTTTGTTTTAGCGCTTATGGTCGGTATGTTATACGTCACCAGGGCATAACGAACAGGGTTTAAGCGACGGTTTAGCATGAGTAGCGTGATATCAACAGCATCTCCACGGCGACCTTTGTGCGACCGATTTAGCGGCTTAGAGAGGTTTTCCGTGTGTACTTGTTTGTTTGGCCTCCTGTCAATAGGATCGCTCTCCCTCATATCCAGTTATCAACGCTACCTTAGTGTACGATGCTATCCTAGGACTAAGCAACTGCTAGGAAAGAGTTTGTCAGTAATGACCTGAAAATCAAATGCTGGATTAGAATTCATCTCCTCGAAACTTAAGATTCTGGTACTTTCTTTCGCAAATATTAACGCATCTTGACGTTTTCTAACCTTTGACTCTTTCGCATACGTGCATCATCCTCTTGCGCTTCAGAGAGCACACAGCTGCTCCTGATACCTCGCTACTTACGATTAAAAATGTCCTCCTTCTTCCCACCCTCTGTCTGTTCATTCCTCCTCCCGAAGCATCAACATAATATACAGAACTTCATGCTAATTTATCACTATGTTTCACCAACCATTTACTCAATCCTCTTCTTCCTCCTCTTCCCGCACCTCTACTTCTAGCCCGGGTCTCATCCCTGTGCGTATCTTCCTCGTCCAGACTGCAAAGGGCCTTTTCTCTTCCTCGGGTGGTTACAAAGCCAATATTTGCCTGTTGCGTTATCTCGCCTCGCGTGGCCATCATGTCCGCCAACTCTGCTATTCTCACCCCGGTGAGGCAGAGACATATGTTCAGTCCATGGCCAACAGCGGCGGGCATGATCCGCACCTACGCAAGAGAATGCTGCATTTGAGGGCTGAGAACGGCGGGCCAGGAACTAATGTGGAAGTCAATCAGTTCGTCATGGATGACGGCGTTCAGATTGTGGCCTTGGACAGCAAAGCATTTGATGCAGCATTTGGTGGCAAGAAGATATACAAAGACATAGCCAAGGAGACGGCAGACTATATCAAGGTAACTAATCCATGGAGCTTTGCTACTGTAACTTCGGCATATCTAATTCTCCTCTCCCTTAGACCGGGACGTTATCAGCCCGGCTACTCGACTTTGCCTCCTTCCTGCAACAGGAAGTCACGCACTTCTCGCCGACACACATCATCAGTAATGATGGCTTATCCATGAAGGCCACTTCTGCCCTGGAAATGCCGAGTATGAATGTGTGCCGTATTGGCATTATACATACTGCCGAGCAGCTTCCTTTTGGTCCATTTGCTGGTGGTGTGCCAGGTCACGCAAGTTCACCCCGCGAACTGGAACTCCTTCAAATGCTTGACGGCATCTGGAGCGTCTCCAACGCCCTCAAGCACTACGCTCTCGATCACGGACAGCTACAGACGAGCTTTTTCGTGCATCATCCTTGGACGTACCTCGAGGAAAAGAAGCACCAATTGCCGGTCCATCTACGCAACTGGAACAAACAGTTCGTAGGTCTGATCAATCCCTGCGTGGTCAAGGGCTCGACGATACTCGTTGCTCTCGCCAAATCATGCCCGCAGTATGATTTTCTGGTGTATGAAAGCTGGGGTTACGATGATAAGATTGCGAAAGAGCTGCAAGGGTTAAAGAACATGACGTACGTCCATCATCGTAAACTAAATCCAGTCTAGCATTGTAAACTAACACAGTGTCTACTTTCAGAATCCGCCCCACATGTACAGATATGGAAGTGGCTTGGCGCGAAATCAAAGTGCTCCTCGTTCCCTCTCTCTGGTTTGAGGCCTGGGGAATAGTGGTGATCGAAGCCCACCTGCGCGGCATTCCGGTCATTTCATCTACTGTAGGGGCACTTCCCGAGGCCATGCTCGGGCTGGAGTACACTGTCCCTGTGAGTCCCATCGGAGGAGAACGCGATGAGCAAGGAGCATATATCGTGCCTGAGCAAGACATTGGGCCGTGGGTAGAGACTGTGGATAAACTGATGACTGACAGATCCGAGTACTTGAGGCTTTCATACAGAGTGCGCAACACGACAGAACAATGGTTGAAGAATATTGACGAGATGGCATTAGAGAATTGGTTACTGGATTTGGTGGTCGATGCGGACAAGCATGGAATGGTTTGATAGCTTATGGTATTCATCAACGCTAGGATATATGTTTGATGAGGTTGTTTTTGGTCAACAAGCTGCCATTTATGGGCTATGGTAACCCCACGCAATGGCCCTACCTAACAGACACAGCCGTGTGGTGTCATGAGCAATGAATAACTCCCACAAAGCTAGATTACTACATCAAACTGTTGTATGAACTGTGTACGGATAACCGTGGATGCAGCGCACATGGACAAATAGTGGGGATATAATTGTGTATCGATCCTTCGGATATTGAAAAGTCGCGTAGTTGCGCTCACTCTCACCTCGCAGTGATTGAACTGATTGTGCCCTCTCCATAAGAGTAATTTCCCAAGAATGGAAGCGATTCGCTTGCCCATCGTTAGACTGGTTGACGTGTTCCACGTCATTCAAATACCCCTACCCATGAGGGGTAATTATAGACGCTAGCAGCTGTGGAGGCTCATACAGTTAAGTTGCTTTCAAGAAGTTCCATGGAAAATTCGACGAAATGGGTCCGGATAGAACGTTTCCCGTCTGCGAGCAGCCGAAGACACGTGAAGTGTGGGTTCGACATAACCGTAAAACAATGTCATCCGACTCCGCCAATGCTGAACTTCACATCACAACTGGACATGATATAAGGGCAGCGCGGGAATCGCCCCACCTAAGCATCTTGATCTGACGGACGTTGTCGCTAATTTTCTGCTAAATTATCATATCTCAGTCTCCAATTCCATCACCCCTTCCTTTCCCTCTACGGGTATGTCCAATCATCCGCACGTTGCGGTGCAGTAGCCCTACGGGCCGATCCTAGTGACAACCTAGTATACGGGCGTATCGAGGATTCGGATGTGGATGATGTAACAAAATACTTTGCAGTGGGACGAGCCAGCAAAAGGGAGACGGTGAATGGTGGGGATGTTATAGCTTCTCTAATATAGCCGTTTCTAAATAAAGGCCTAATTGTCCGTTTGATGTAGCCAACAGCGGACTCGTGAGCTTGTCGACGTTTTTGATAGACTAAATGGCCGTCTTGTTCACCCATAGGGTCACATTAGAGCCTCTCCCCTTGGTCAAGAGAGCTATGCTCACAATTGAGCATACATAGCCTCCTAGCTGGCTCATATCAAGCATAGCTGAAGGAATTTCACGCACAAAATTAAACCCAAGATGACGTATCCTTCCGCGTGAGGCACGCACAACACCACAACAGACCCGCACCCGCCGGGATCTCTCGTGCTATCGCTGAGACTGACGACCGACTGAGCATCTCTGGCCAGACCCGCGTAATGGTTTTGCCTGCACACCACCCCGGGGACTCAATGAGAGACAGCCCATCATACAGAGAATGATATACCGATCGTATACAGATCCACCGAGTACTGACGTAGAACTATCTCGCGATTCCTGCTCATCCAGGGTGGTGTTGCTGAACATTTTGATCATGCCCTCTGCGTTGAATGGTGATGTTCCTGTTGCTTCAAATAACGTGAGTATCGTCTCCTCCTCAAAGAAGCTCATCCACGCCTTCCATAAGATAGGGAAGAAGTCACCTTTCTTGAGTAGGACTAGAAACTGGCTCTTTTAGAGGTGGTTTGTGAGCTCAGCGGAGTGGCGAAAAATGATATACCCGTCGCACTGTAAGGTAGGAATAGAGGTCTTGGATGATAGCGACGAGTCCAAAGAATATACCAGTGTACAGTAAGTTATTATTTATGACTATGGCGTAGCGTTATTGTACTGCGAAGGCGAGCCGCTGGTGAAAAGTGGCCGGTTCGCTTGCGTGCCCGGCTCGCTTATGGACCATTTTAGCGCGATTTGTGTAGTTACATTCCAAGGTTACGAACGTTGTACCATAAGCATCAAGGATTAACGATAATTAAAGCGCGTAAGCGATGACTCAATTCAAGGTTCTCGAGCCGAGCCGTCCAATTTTAGGCTTTGCCATATCACGCATGTCAATCCAATATCCTCGCATCTGCTCGATTAGCGCAGAATGGCGAAGCAGGGTCCAGTGTGAAATCATGCTTCGTTAATCTGTACAGGGGGCTTTACATCAGTGTTTGAACTTCTTCTAAGCCTCCAATTACCCTTCGTCTTCGACCACAACGTTCGATAACGTTCAACAAGCATAATCACACCTCTGCCCGTGCTTCAACACCTGCCATAACGCATCGACAGACATGCCTCGCCAAGGAGACGGAAGTTCTGACAATGGCCCCTTCGAAGAGGCACAGCATGACATTCTTCACGGTGCAGGTTCCAATGTGGTATGTCCATCAATCTGGCCTAATGTTCCTGATTCGCTCACCCATGATACAGTCCGACCATGTCGCTCGTGCCGATAAGACTACCCCAATGCCCGAAGTTGAAAAGGGCGAAGGAATCGAGGGGTTGAACGCCAGCGGTGGTGGCCTCAGCCTCCCATCGACCGGTGATCAGGGAAAGGGACCGTTGCTGTCAGACTCCAAGGAAGCAAAGTAGTCGCTTCAACGGATCAGGCTATTTATCATGTAACATAGCATCCTTGGAAGAACTGAATCCAAAGCATTGATACTCTCAATTATAGAATAATACACTAACGTCTTATTGAATCGCCGGTTCGGTCTTTGCATGGCGGACAGTCCGACACGTCACGAAAATTTGATCCGTCCCCGCCTCATGATGTACCGGTGTTGGGGGTGCTCTCCTGCCAACTACCAAAGCTCTGCGCTCCTACTGTCTCGGAAAGCCGCAAGAGGTGCGTTTGTAGCTATATTCAATACGTCGAGTGACGAAAGATGAACGTATTGAGATGAAGTTAACTCCGAAGCTTGGAATTGTGCTGTATGAACAGTTCGGGGCCTTGATGATTCAGCTTGTAGTTCAGACGTCATTCTATAGAAGCTATTATTAGCGGTTTTAGGAAACCCTGCCGGCACCCCACTTCTTGGCGTGCCTGGTCAGCGATTCCTTAGCGTTATCCGCGCTCACCTTTTCTTGTATAGGGATCAATAGGCTTATTGGATTCATATCCTATCTTAAGCTTTGGCAGCGGCCTATTACTGGCGATAGATGCCTGCTTCGAATGTTGATGCTTCGTCACCTCCACAACTTCATCGTATTGAGGCCTTGACACATATCTTTCAAGGGGGTCCAGCAAAATATCAGCCTCTTCTTTGGAAGCGTTGGGTCGCCCCTATCGTCTTATTAGGGAGGAAGCAAAAGTTGTGCCCGATTCAGCGTCGGTAACCCGAACTCTCAGTGTCCTCAAGTAGCTACATATGTATATCGCGTATCATAGTTCTTCCAAGGCATCACCACTCAACAGAACACTATGTGTCGCATCAAAACTCTTGCATACCAATGTTGCCTAATAGTGCTTGATAACATGCCGCAAGAGAACACGCTCGCATTACGCCTCGTTGCCAGCCCCAGAATATACGTAAGCAGATGAGAGGGGCCGAGGATGGGACGAGGCGCAAGGTACACGCATTGTATCGCGAGATAATGCACGAATCGTTAATTTTACAGGGCGTTTCCTTGTAAAAAGGGTTGAGACATGCACAACGATTAGTCGCGACCTCTACGGTCAGTCCTTCCCGTCGATGGTCTACGGAGATAGGCTCAGCCTCATAACAGAGAAAGAAGAATCGCGACAACAATATGGCAACATATTTCCTTGGCCAAAATAGAGCCATTTTCTTTGCTGAATATCTCGTCACAGATTCCTATCATAAATTTTCCGTGCTCTTCGCGAGATTCCCATGTTGAAGAGCAATCACGTGATGTTCGTGTCACCGGGGCTCGAGTATGGTACTTTCTTAGATGTTCCCAAATCTCGTAAGCGAGATGATAACAAGGCAGCAGCGTGGGGCACTTCGGTGCATGTAAATTCTTTCAGCCGACCGGTGTAAGTCAGCAAGACATAACTTAGGGACACGTCGTCCTTTAAGTTTCCTATTGATTTTCGCGAATTGTGTTTCAGCACGTCCATTGCTCTCTAGGAGCCAGCAAGATGGAAGATCCCGTGATGCAGTCCGCCGAAGCGGACCTGTCAGGAGCACTGTCTCGTTACCGACTCCGGCGACACCAACGCTATGCTTGTGTGCATGTGCTGCTATTATCCTGGAAGGACAGTGACATAAAGGAGATAGCCGATGAACTTAGTGAGCTTGGCAGCATCTTTCGGGAGCAATTCAATTACCTAGTCTGGCCATACCACATTCCATCGCAGAAGCCACAAGAGGAACTCCAGGTACACGTCTCCCAGTTTATCTCTCGCTATGCCGATGAAGAGAACTTGATTGTCGTGTTTTACAGTGGCCATGGTGGTCGAGCGGCCAATTCGGAGGACGCAGCATGCATATGGGCAGCGTAAGTACCCAAACCACAGGCTATGGCCGATGGCTGAGTCGGACCGCAGTCAGATCGTTGGCGGATCTATCTTGGACTGGGCTTGCATCCAACCAATGTTCCTTGGAGCCAGTTGCGACGTCGCGTTCTTGCTCGATTGTTGTTATGCAGGCCAAGCTGTTCGCTCTCGCTTGGTGCATAATGTGGAGTTTTTGGCAGCAACGGACAGGGACCAGATGACTCCGTCAGGACAGGATTCAAGGTGGCCATCATTCACCAAAGTTCTATGTCAAGAACTGAGGGCGATGCTGAGAGAATATGGCTCCGCAACATTACCTGGCTTGCAACGGAGAATGCTGAGAAAAGAAGCGGGAGCCACTAAGCAGCCGTTCTACTTTCCATATTCCTCCGATGATTCTGTAGGGGTCATACGTCTTCAGCCATGGAGGCCGCTTGAAGGGAGCAGCGCATCGGAGATTCCCCTTCCACCTTTGGAGCATGCAGCATCCCTCTACCTGCGCTTGTTCCTAATCAAGCAACCAAAACCTTCGGAGAGAGAGTCCCTTCTGAGGTGGTTGACTCGTGGCTCCCCATCCATTATCCATGACATCGAAGTCATAGAACGAACAATCACAGAAGCGACCGAGGTTGGGAGCTTGAGCAGCGAGATACTACAGCCAAAGCCCGGACTACAACAAAGCGTTCTGCCTTGGCTATCGCAAAAAGCCCAAGTAGAGGCCGGGAAGCTGTTCAGCTCCCTGAGAGAGGCGCTGACTCTTCCTGAGGATCTACCGCACGCGAGCCAGACAGTGGATTTGATAGAAACCATATCGACTAGGACCCACGCCCTGCTGCACTTCCTGAGTGACAACTTATCGTCATTCGAACTTGCGTCGCGCGATACCCAAAGTGTCCAGGCACTAAGCGAAAACAGAGTACTTGCAAGCCGAGTAGCTATGCGTCTGACACTGCTACGAGAAGAAGGAATGGAAGAACCATGCAGGGTGAACTATGAGGATCAAGCAACATCCAACCAGCGGTTTCGGAATGGGAAGAAGGGTAGTTCCACCGTGCTAGTCGACTACTGGTACTACGAGGAACCTGCATCAGAAGAAGCTTTTGTTGCGATCAAACATCGTGTTGCAAGAATATCCAAGTTACTAGCAGAGGATAAGCCTGATCGATTTCGTATCCTGCGCGGATTGGGATACGTACACGAGGTCCTGCACGGACGAAGATTTGGATTCGTTTACGAACTTCCTGCGCAGACTGAAATTTGCACATTGGCTGACCTGATGAGAAGTATGAAGATGGTTCCGCTCCAAGTGCGGAAGAGGCTCGCGGCGGTTATTTGCGACGCTGTTCTAGATCTGCATGCCATTGGATGGTTTCACAAGGCCATACGATCCGACAACATTCTCATTTTCAAAAACGCAGACTCCGCCGGGAAGGGCCAGCCTGATTACGAGAGGTACATGCAATACGACCTAGTCAATCCATATTTGGCAGGGTTCGATTGTTCGCGGCCTGCCGATGCTGAGACATGGACGGCGACGGACTTCTCATACAAGAACAACATTTACAGGCATCCTGATCGATGGGGAAGGCCGCGAGGATTCGAGCGGCACCATGATGTCTATGCGCTGGTAAGTCGAGTAGTCGGTGTACGAAATTGGTTCCTGACTGATGGAAACTGTAGGGTGTGCTCTTGCTGGAGGTTGGTCTCTGGAAGGCGCTGCCGAGCTTGGACAAGAAACGCAGAGAATTCACTCACATTCAGCAGCCGGAAAGCTTTCGTGACCTTCTTTTAGGCCCTATCTGCGCCAGTGTTGCCCATGCGGCTGGATCAAGATACGCAAGCGCTGTACGATCTTGCATAAGACCAAGAGATTGGAAGAAATATGAGAACTGGGAGGCACAGTCTATAATTCGCGAGGAAGTTCTGTCTCTACTCTCATGAGAGTTCTTAGTTGAGTGTTGGTTTAGAATGGACTGTCATATACTCGATCTCGCAATTTGTCGGGCCTAGGAGTTCTACTCCCACTTCATCAATTATCAGAGATGTAGCAGACTCCTCCATCCTTCGATTAACCATCTGATAAGAAAGCCGAAAGAACTGCGCCATATCTATAAGCAAAAGTGAGCGAAGGGCTAATACCGAAAGATTACGCTACTTCCTTACGCGAACACTGCTAATAACAAGTTGTACTTGCTGGCGTTGGTCATGAAACAGACCACAAAAGATGCACCAAATGTGAAAACCGTAGAAATCGCTGCCCGACTCGATGGATGAGGGAATCTATACAGTAACAGGCCGGGGAAAACGAGCATTGACGGTACGACTAACGACACAAAGAGTCTGAGAAACTGTTCAAACCTCTGCTTGCGAAATAGCAAAATCTGAGAGTCGCTTGTTTTGGCCTGTTTGAACTGTTAGTGCATGTGCTTGTTCTTGTCCATCCGTACCAGGTGACGAACCTTACTATAAGAGATATGTGGCCGCAAATGTCAGCTTAATTCTGCACATGATAACGTAGAGTACGAACATGTTTCGCTAGATTTGGGTATGTCATGACTAGCACGTCGAATAAAGTCTCTAAACCACCTCGATCGGTGTTCTCCGCTTTCAGCGCCATCTTGTCGTCGCAATGAGTGCTCTCTAAAAAGCTTTTGGTTTCGGATCTAACGAGAGGCGTGTTGCCAACAATCCAGTTTTCTACGCTGCGGCGATGTCTTTTTCGTGCGGTTGGAATGGAGAGCATCCTCCGATATCGATGCACCGCTTCACCTATTATGCATCAGGGGTTTGTATGATAATGGCAAAGCTGTTGAGTTAATTGCCTCACAGTACTCTTTCAGCTCTGTTTTGATCTGATGAATCAGCTGCCGGCGCTGCACATTGGTATCTTGCCGTCTGCTGCTAAGGTTGAGTTGTATTGTCTCGTCGTCATCGCACGTATTCAGAAGCTCCTCTAACTCAGCCAGACGATCCTGTTGGTCGAGCAGAACACGCATGTGTAGGTTATCGAACCGTTTCAGCATGCTGAATTCATCGTCCAGGTTGATAAATGCAGCCAGCCTTGGATAGCCCCGCCTATAATGCTCAACTATGCACACGTGGTTGTTAGTAAGATCTCTAGATTTACTGGGTGGCGACTTGCGTTTATATTTTCTCGACATTTGTGGAAAAAGCAGACACTAGAAGTGGGCCAGCTTGGAAGCCGAAGTGAATGAGGTGACGACGATATTGCAAAACTGAGCGAATGCTCGCTAATTACTACGTACATTAGCGTGCAACCGGTGAACCAACTGCCTATTCATGCCGAACGCTGTGCTGGTCGAGGACGAAGTGTACCTAAAGTTCATTTTCACAAGCGTGTACACTTTACAAAATGTATCGCCATGTAGGTATTCTGAGTTTCGTCTTACTCATATTGTACATGTGGTATTTATCATTTGTTCCTTTAGGCATGTGCCTTTTAGGCAGATACAATTGGCGATGAGGCAATGCGCTGGTGGGTTACACAGCATCAAAGCCCCGGCCGACACGATAAGAACCAATTTCTGGAACTCTTCCAAACAGACCCAGTATCTTACCCACCCAGAATCGACAAGTGCCTCAATAGCTTTATTTAAACAACTGTGTTGCCATGAGTAATAACTTGGCTAGAAAATATGGTGCTAAGGGAGAGGTGTGTGCGTTCAAACCTCTGCAAACGTGACCTCTAACGCCCGAGCAAGGCTGCCGATCCCGGAAAGCCTTACGTGGGGCAATATGCAGTTGCGGCACCGGTACGATAGTTTTCGCGAACTAAAGATCGCTTGCCAACGAACCCTCGCAGTACCCTTTCGAAATTGGAGACACTGTTTGGATCGTAAAGCCAGGGTTTCGTGCACCACTCGGCGAATTTATTATCAAACAAGCGCATCCAAATGATTTCTTTGAGCTGATAGGAAAGCTGAACAACGCCCCTCATCCGGAATTGGTGGAGGGGAAGCATCTGAAGCGAGATCCATTTCATTGAGGACGAGAAGGTGCTAGAGCTGTCACACCCACTAGGGTTGTATCAGCTCCATGATTAGCCCGGAAGCATGGCATCTATAGTGCGTAATCGTTCCGCTGTGGCCTCAAAATCGAGGGATAAAAAGAACTCCTTCACTTCACTGTCCATGCCGTCCAGCTCTTCTACGTCCCATACAGGAATGTCCCAAAAAGGATCGTTACTGTGGCAAGGAGCTTCTGGCGCAATACCACTTTCGGGGGAAGCACGTGCCACATCTTCGTTTTGAGTACCTGTTTGCTTTGACCAGTAGTCGTGCCTGGCCCGACATAGAGCTTTCGGCGTAACTAGATATGGAATGTTAGGCCACCTGCCCTTCGCCTCTGGATTGTACTCAGCGTCGAGTAGCACTCTTATATCCTTTTCCGAGTGTATATAGGCTGCAAGATGAAGCTTCGTTATACCTTCGAATAATCCATCAGACCTGGCGTGATGCCATTGCAGTAGTTCTGAGGCGACTGGCAATGCGTCTCGTTTCGATATTAACCGTGCTTTGGACTCTACTGTATATGAGACGCGGTTGAACGATCTGCCGGTAATACAAGCCATCTCCAATGGTGTCAGATGATTTCCTGATGTTTCATCCTCGAATGTAATGCTAGCGTCTGCGCCTGCTTCCAGCAGAAGCTTCACAACTTCAGCGCTGAGTCCTTTCGCCGATTTTTGTATTAGTGTCCGGCCCAGCTTGTCCCGCTCGTTGATGTGTTCTGCCGTTAAATTCGATCCCAGCAAGTACTCAGAGCCATTGGGTAGGTTCCGTGAAGTAGAAGAAAAGAGGTCGATTGCGTTATCGAAGGCGCCATGGAGGGACTGTGCGAAAGTACCCAGTTCTTTTTCCTTCCGCATTGCTATCTCAAGAAAGTCATAGTCATTTTCCAAACGGAGTAGGTGGACTTCGAGCATGGAATCACAGTAGGTGGGGTCTCTAGGATCCATCCTTCCCCCATAACTTAGAAGCAGGTTGTACATATCTGCCGACTCTCTTTGTCCAAGACAAGTCGCGAAGGGGGTCTCGAAGTTTTTCTCGGAACAGGTCTGGTTAACTTCTACACCCTTTTGCAGTAGAATGCGAGCTCCAATAATGGATTCATGCAATGTCGCCCAGTGCAAATATGGATAGAACTTTGTGGGGAAGTACTTGTAATAGGATAGATATACCTCGCTCGGCGGACTTGGGTCGTCGTGCCTTGCCAATACGTTGACCTCTAATTCCTTTATGGTGTACATGTTCACCAACTTTTGAATAACGTCGGTCCATATCCTCTTGTCTTGTGCGCGATATATTGCGTCTGAAAGAGCTGTTCGTCCATCACATTCTTGTCGTTTCACTTCTTCAACTGGCAGAAAGTCCAAATAGGCGTGAACGAGCACAAAGTCGTCCTCAAAGCGTGCGTTGTTGATGAGGAGCATAAGACTTTCCCAATTCGTATTCTGCCCTTTGCAGAGGCCATACTCTTGATCGTGTTCGATGCACAACTGAGCTGTTCGTCTCATTGCCTCCGAATAATTGGCCCCATGTGCGATCCACATTGCGATTGGTTGAAGAACACTGTGTATGTGTGATTCGGATGATGGGACCTTGCCGGCTTCACGAAAATGCTCCTTGAGGTCTCCACCAAGCTCCCAGAAAAATGACCTTGCGATCATCGCCATGTACTCCTCATCTTTTTCGAAAGGCAGTAGATATTGATTAAGCGATCTATGTCGACACTCTATTGCCCAATCACGTGGGGTTCCAAGTGGTTGTATGTCATGGTACTCCCAGTCAACCTCATCAATTTCGATACTCGGATCAGCTCCATGCGCTATGAGAAGAGCAGCGGCTGCGCATGCCTCCTCTTCGTTGAAGAATACACAACAATGCAATGGAGTAGGGACTCTACCGCCACCTGAGTTGGCCTCCATACCACTTTTGAGCAAGAGGTCGAGCACCGACAGATGCCCGCCAATGCAAGCAAAATGAATTGGGCTGAATCCACGTGAGGATAAGAGAACCGATCTGGGATCGTTAGATAGGCGATTGATAGCAACTTCGTCTGCAGTAAGAGCAGCAACGTGTATTGGGTGCAACATGTCCGGTTCCCAATTGTTGAAAAGCATGAAGTTCGAAATAGATCCAAGCGAAGTGCCATGACTCTTGATTTCGGGGCTGGTTGGAGCCTGAATCGATTCAATCATTACTTGAACCTGCAGCCTGATACGGTTCCCAAGATACTTTTCTGGCGGACATTGGGAGATTCGTCCTTCAAGAAGCAAAGATGGTGACGTCAGATCATTGACAAGAGGCTTCATTTGAAATGCAGAGCAGAGCCGTGGATACCAGGCGAGAGCCTTGACAGATCCTAGCTCAGCTGCCTGCAACACCCAATGTAAAATGCTCTCTTTGTCATGTTCGACACCAAACCCCAACGCGTAAGCCTCGGCCGCACAGAGGGCGGCATGTATCCTTGATTGTCTTGGAAGTCCTTCTGATAGGGCTATGGTCTTAATCTGCGTTGTTATGTGCTTTTTGATCTTCAGAGGAAGACCTTCAATGTTGAAATTATCACGGTCTATCCCAGACTCGATCAACTAAATTGATTGAGCCAACACGTCAATGCGGATATGGGGCAAACACCATACCTCTATAAGGGCCTTCCGGTTGGTACTCCAATCCGAAATTTGTTGCAGTGCCGGAGCTTCATCCTCGATTTCCGACCTTGATTCAAAGCAACTCAGTAGCTATTCCGAAAAGAAGGATTGTTACTCACTGATCTTCTTCGCTTCCCATCTTTAGAAATTCGCGAATTTCCTTCATTGAACACCTCTCCAAAGCGTTGCCGCACAATGATGCCTCAAACACTCGAGACACATTCTTGACAATCTGCGGCTCCAGAATATTGTCTCTCAAATACCTTTCCCCCAGATCAATCAAGCCGTATGGCCCTAACCTCTCCAGAAAATCTTCCATAGCATCTTCGTCGACCGTTGACTCTCTTTCAGCACACCACAAAGGATCCAGATACGATTGCCCTCTTTTCAACAGCTCCCATGTAAGGAGTCCGAAGGAATAGACATCGGCAGCAATGGCGGAACGGATGTCGAGATAGCAGCTACCGCTCTGCCGTAACTCGGGAGCATTGAGAAACCGGGTTCCAAAATTACACCGTATCAAGAGTGAGGGATCATCAGCTTGTCCCACAACTGATTCACTAAAGTCCGAAATCTTGATCCTCCATTCAATTCCTTCCCGGAAAACTAGGCAGTTGCTAGTCTTCACATCTCCGTGACATATCATTGAAAGGTGGAGTGCGCCAAGTCCCGAAGCCACCTGTGCACAAAACCCAACCAACGCTCGATTGTCCAAATCTTCCCCAGAAGCAGCCAAGAAAGCTTTCAAGTTGCCGTAGTCGGAGTACTCTAGAGCCAAAGAAAGAGAAGGATGTCCACAGTCTGTGAAGAGGCCAACCCCTAGAAGCTTTACGACATTGGCATGTTCCCTCAGGGGTTCATGACTAAGAATGCGCAGCTCTAGGCATATGCGACGGAGCTGGTATTCAAATTGGCTACGTTCTGCCGCGCGTTCTTTTGGTGGGCCACGGATTTGTTTTAGAGCGACCACATTATCCTCCAGGAAATTTTCGGAACGAACTACGGTCGCCACACTCCCAGAGCCAACGGGAAGGTCACGCTCAGGGCCATTGTCGTAGTATTGGCCCGTTAAGGCGACTTTGGTCATAGCAAGTGTCACTAGAAAGTCCAAGGCCAACGAGGGCTGCTCGGTTTGGAGGGCGCCAGATTTTGTGGTTGCGGCTGGCCACGAAATCAGTTGGGATGTTGAATAAATACTCGTCGCGCTCGTTGACTCGGTCTCAGCTAAGTAGTATGAGTAGGTTGTTGGTCGTTTGTAGTGGTGGCAAGGTCACACTCACGCTTTCCCGAAGCCCGGAGTGCAGCTGGATAAACAGTAGCCCTCGAAGGGTCCATTTTCAAGCGATATGAGGAATATCGTCGAGCTTGTGGTACTCCTTCAGTCGTTCCGTGTATGGAAATGAGCTGAAGAGGCCGCGAGGCTCAGCTGTGGCCCATGGCAGCCCTGGAGCTCTGCCTTGGCGTAATCGTAGGGATCGTCCCCGCACCGCGTGTGTAACGAACATGTACTTGATCAAACGCGACTGTGGCATCATCACATAGCAACATACTGATCTTCGGCCGTATCTCAACATCTTTACTGTCGCTTAATCGCTTCACCGATGCAAATGCGATACCCCGAAAACACGATTGGCTAGCCATACGGACCTACCTGACCCTGTACAGAGGGGGAAGGATAACTTAGCTACATACGCTTATATACTTCACTAGAATACCTAATACTACCTTCTACCAATCCATCCCCAACCCCCCTCGACTTTATACTAACTAACGCCACTAACTTATCCCACTTTCCCACATTTTTCCTACGCCATTATACTACGTCTTACCTTCACACACTGATAACACATCTAATAAACAGATAACGTCTCTCCATTAGGAGACATATTACTTTAGTAGACCTATACAATATCCTAGTACCCTTTTGCCATCTCGCCTGCCTCTAAAGCTATTAAATTAATAAAACATAGGTAATAGGAGGCTTATTTAAGTACACACCGTGGTATCTAGCGAGATTTCTATAAGAAAGATCGCCCGCCATCTACATATAGCTTAGATACTTTTGCGTAAGAGGGGTAAAGCTACACCCCCTCCGACACAACCCCTCGCCCTTACACCCACAATCAGCGCTACATGATTTAGGACCTTACACAGCCTCTGCGCACTTGAAAAAGCTACTTTTACTACGTAAACGCTTAGCGCCGTATACCCCTTTAGAGGCCGAAGGGGCATAACATGCTGGCACTGTACCTAACCTGCTGAACCTTTTCCTTTGTGTTTATCCTACACACATAGCTGGTTAGCTACCTGTCTATCTCGCTAGCTATCTTCCTATCTCGCCACTTTGCTTCTCTCCTCTTCCCTTCTCTTCTCTCCCTTCTTAGTGACACTATACCTCCTTACCACCTTACTACCTCGCCACCTCGCGCTCCTCACTACTTTACTACCTCGCCACCTCGCGCTCCTCACTACTTTACTACCTCGCCACCTCACGCTCCTCACTACTTTACCACCTCACGCTCCTCACAACCTTACTACCTCAACCCCTAACCCTACCTCACCCTCCTCACCCTCCTCACCCTCCTCACCTTACCCTCCTCCCGCAACCCAAACAACCCTATGCACTCCTATATAACCCCTATATCCCCATTCCCTCCTCACCACCTTATCACTGTACCCTCCTTACCTCCCCCTCTTTCCTACTACCTCCCCCAACCCTATACACCCATACAACCCCATACCTCCTTACCACCTCCCCTTCTCCGTCTAATTTTCCATCTCTCCATCACACAGCAACAACCTAACCACCCTTCGTCGCAGTGAAACGCACATGTGCCGGGCTTTGGACAAGAGAGGGTGAGTTCGACGTCGTTCGATATGGTGGACACATTGGATACATTGGATGTGGATGTGGATACTACCGCAACGCGAGGCAACGTATCGTACCACATCACAGCGCAGGACCAAGATGAGAATAAGAAGCAGTATGAGCGTGGTATGTTACGAGACAGCACGCTCCACGTGGGCCATAGGATAAACAGGGAAGCCAGACCAGCAACACAGTCGTCAATTCCACCTCATCTCATTCACTTCCACAGCACAGACATCGAACGTCAGGTACGGTAGGTACGGTACAGACTCCGCTTTTCCACCCACGCATGCGGACCGCGCATCGGCCCGTATGTAAACGACTACAACAGCAACAGCAACAGCAACAGTGGTACAGTGGTATCAGAAAACACACACGCTATACCACACGGACACGAACACGGACGAAAAGGACTCGGCGCTGGTCTGGTGTCTAGTAGCGACAGACAGACAGACAGACAACGACGTCCGACCGACCGCCGAAACGCGGTCTCTGTAACATAACATCCCATGAGAAGAAAGGAGAAGAAGAGAGCAACATGCCGCTCGTGCACGTCGTGCGGGATCCCCATGCCAGAACGCCAGTGTAAAAAGCACGCTCGCTTGAAAAAGAAAACGCACTTAAACATCAGCACAAACCTCACTCAAGTCCTTGCTTCGAGCTACCCAAGGCTACGCAGCTCGTCCTACACACCGTCCCTAAAAGAAGCGGTCATGTCGGTAGTCAAACATCACTGACCCTCCTCCTCCGCCCCCGACTCCCCCCCTCGGGCCTCTGCGCCAACACCTCGCGTAACTGCGGATCATCTTTATCCTTATCGACGTGGTGCACTCGAACATGCCTATTCTTCCCGTTAGCATATTTCATCCCTTTTCCACCCCTTTTCCCCTTCCCCTCCCCATTTACCCACCCACCAGGCTTCCTTCACCCAGCCACCCTCCCCACCCCTTCCCACCTCTCCTCCAAACTCAGAATGAACATACCTCTGCAAATTATCCGGCCTCGGATACTTATGTTCCCTATCCGGACAAAACGGACACACATACCCCGGGCTCGCATGCACAAGCCCATGGCGTATCATTTCGTTTTTGCGCTTGAAGCCCTTGCCGCCTTCTGCGCGGGGCAGCCGCTCACGGGGCAGTAGTGTGGGCGGGACTGCGAGTGGACGTTTGCGTGGGAGCTTTATTTAGCATTAGCATTGGGGGAGAGGGAAGGAGAGAGGAGGAAGAAAGGGGGAAGTACTTAAGAAGATACTGCGTTTGGAAGGGTAATGCTGTGCATCCGGGGTGGTCACATTTGAAGCCGCCGCTGCCGTGGCTGGGGACTAAGCCGATGTTTGCACCTACGCCTGGCGGCGGCGGGAGCGTCCTACTTGCGAGGGCGCCGTCGATGCTCAGACGTCCGCCTGGCCCGCCGCGCATCTCGATGGGCGTGACCTGCGCGCCGGGACTCACGCCCTCGGAGCTATAGCTGTTCTCTGTCGTGGCGGAGTGCAGTGTTGTCGCGGAGTAGGGACCCGAATCTGACGCTTGCGAGGGCCGCCGCGTGTTGGCGAAGAGCGTGAGATGCCCATGCCCTGACCGCAGGAAGGGGTCGCGAGTCTGGAACTGCGATTGGGGGTCGCCGTTGGGGGAGGCCGCGCTATGCGGGCCGTATGTGCTGTTGGGGGAGAGTGATGTAACAGAGAGCTGGCGGCCAACCGATGTAGGCGACTGGCCGGTCGAGGATATGGACTGGCGGTGTGCGATGCTGTTATTCCTTGTTTCCTGCTCTTGTATCGCTGTTTCTGCGAGATCGCTGAGGTGTCGGAAACCTGGGAGTTGTTGCTTCTGGGTATTAGGTGAGGCTGCTGCACCGTTCTGAGGCGGCGACTGTGGTGTTTGGAGTGCCGGGAGCTTTTGGCTGGGTGAGCCGCTCCGGGACGGTATGGCTAGATCGTGGAGATCTGGAGTCCTCCCTGATGAGCCAGAGTCTGCATGGCCGTTTGCAATCGAGCCATTGCGCTCTTCTCTCGACGATGCAGAGGTGGCGGAAACACTCAGCGTCCGAGTTCTCGCGAGAGCATCGCTGACTGACAGCAGCGAGCCATTCCCCGACGTATCCGTCGCCTGAGACGCAAAGCTGGCTTTGCGCAGTGCATCATGGCCGTCCGGCTCGACAACCGAATCTCGATGCAACGGCGGCGGTGGTTTTGCGAACGTATGCTGTGTCGTCGCATCTACGCTCAGGGCTCTCTGCGCCACTCTTGACAAGTCCAGAGACGCCCCATCCGACCTCGGGTGATTCGCATGATCGGCACTCGCTACCTCGATCGGACTCCTGTTCTCCATCTCTTCATCTTCCATCTCCGAGCCCGATTCGGAGTTGAGCGCCCGCTCACCCACCTGCCGCGCTATATCGGGCTGGTTCGGATCCATGACCCTGATGAGGACGAAGTCGCCCTGGCTGGGCCTGGTCTTTCTCCGATTAGACTTCTTGCGACGTCTCGAGGAGGATGGACTGACGTTCTGAATAGTCGTACAGAGGGGCACGTGGTGGGTCACTATGGGGGGCGGCGAAACAGAGGGAGTGGCGCGCGGACGGAATGGTTCAAGGCCTGGCGATTTGCGGAGTGCGTCGTCGGAATCGTAGTTGGCTGACATTCGCTCCTGACGCGGAGGCTACTACCGTGGAGCGTAGCCTCGGTCGGAGAAAGCAAGCGACTGGTGGGATTGAGGGACGGAAGCAGCAATGGCCCCCACGCTGCGGTGGGAAGAAGTGCAAGTTGGCCTGGACGTTGAAGCCTAGGGCTGGAGACTGATGTCGGTAGAGCATGCGCCAGTGAGGACTGAGGAAGGTCAGCGCAGGCACAAGCAACGACCATGTGGTGCGATAGATGCATGAAGGGTGTAGAACGGACTTTGGGAATGTGCGGCGCCCATGAAAAGCTCGAAACACATGATCAGAGGTGGACTGTGGCCCTCATGAAATTGCAGCGGGCAAGGCTGCGGCCAGTAGCACTAGGCGGTGGTCCTCGAGAGAGACGGAGAACCGAAACAGGCAGCTAGAAAGAATCTCACGGGCTTTTTACAGCGCACACGTCGAAAACAGCAGGAGATTAAAGCAAACGAGCGATTGAAAAATGTGGGCAGGAAAACGGAGGAATTGCGGGAATGCGGCTCTGCGCGGTGGAGACGTACCCGAGGTGCAACTCGAAGCCGTTCAGCCTCAAGCGGTGGAGAAAGTCGGGGCGCCGATCGCGAGCCTACGTCAATGCGAAAGTCGGATTCCAAGGCACCGGTTCGACGAACGCATGGGGAGACGATCTCAGGGGCGCGTGCCCGTGGGCTCCGCGACGAGGAAACAAAACAGATTCGTTTCGTTGCTCAGGGCGGGCGTTCGCGCAGGGCTCTGGCGGCGGGGTCTCGCGGTGCGTCGTGGGCCGCAGACGCCGGGCGAGGGCTCCCTCGTGTCGAGCAGGACAGGTGTGGGGTGGGCAGCGGCTGAGACGGCGCGGTGGCTCGCGGAGGACGGCGACTCTCTGCTCGCGGAGGAGGTGAAGCTGTCCAAGAGGGAAGGGGAGCCATCAGCGTCCCAGGGTCAGAGGCGCAGCGGGAGGTCTCTGTAGGCTGACTGGAGCACACACTCTTGGAGGCTGATGGAGCCTCATTCGAGGACAAGGCGTGTCGCTAAGCGTCAAGCCGCGGGGGGCGCCTGCACGGCCCAACGCAGCTCTCTCCGCCTGGACTCTTCGGGGTCTTTGGGGTCTCCAGCGCCAACGCCCGCTAGCAGACGGGCTGCCCACACTTAGCCCACGCCCCGTCGCCGGCACGGCAAAAGGAGAACTTGCTGGCTTGACTGTCTTTTAGCTCGTTGGAGCAGCGAGATGCTCCCCGCGACGACTCCGTGCCTGCTCCAGGGCTCCTTCCTGAGCACCTGAGCACGCGCTCGAATCGGGAAGCAGCGACCATGGCAGCGACCCCGCACAACGCCCGCCCGAACAGGCCTAGCCCCCACTACGTCCCCAGTGTGTCTGCGAGTGTCCAGTAAGAACAGGTCGAATAGATTAAGCCCCGTTTGCCAGTCTTGATGTATCTGCCTGCTCTGGGGCTCTGTCGTATGCAATGCGCGCTTTCTCCCTATTCACCGCTGCTTACATGGCCCCGCTCCCTATCGTACACCCCCGCAGCCCGCGGCAGGCTGACCACCGACCTCTATGTATATGCATGTAACGCAACAAGCCGCCCCAGATGGGCAAGCCCGCCCTCAAGCCCCCACCCAGTGCGGCTGACGGACTAAACCGACAGGCGCCCCTCTGCCCAACGCTCGCCAAAAACACAACAATTGGCTAACGCTCGACCACGCCAGATGCAACCCTCATGCGACAAATCCGTCCAATGCCATTTTACCCCCTCCGCTGCACCCCTCACCTCGATTGCAGGGGCCGCCTGAATCACGACTCTTGCGTCTTGCCGCCGAATCCAGGTATGCCCGGGAACTTCTGGCCCTTGGGCAACCGGGGCCGCCCAAAGTTCTCGTCCAGGTCGAGGATCACCTTGAGCGCGTTGCGACTGCGCAGGTACGGCAACGGAGCCTTCGCTTCTGCAAGCCCGACGCCGGGCTCGACGTGGCCGCTGGGCCCTTCGCTTGCGTGGGAGCCTGGCATGGGGAACGAGCTGCGAACATGTCAGCGGTCTTTCATATAGGCTAGATCGTTTACGTACCGCTGCAGCACCTCGTAGCCAGCAAGGGTGAAGCCGAACTGGGGAGATGATCGCATAATACGGGCCGGGCCACCCTTGAAGAAGGCCTTGAAGCCCTCCTGTTGGTAGATGGTTGTAGCCGCGTGCCGGAGGCCTGTGTAGGAAAGCTCGCCCTTTCGCGCTTCCACCTGCAGTCTGGTCTTGATGACGTCGCACGGTGTTGTGAGGTATGCTGCAGGCATACCCGCGATCGCACCCGCGGTAAGCATCTGCAACACGCCGAGCGACCTTTGCGGGCTCTCGCCGAAGAAGTCCCTCTTCAGATGGCTATATGCGGGGAAATAGATCGCCGAGAAGGGTACTATAGTCGTCAGCGCCCATGTTCATGTCACCTCCGTTCAAACAAGCTCACCATCGCGCAGCAGACAGGCGCTAGCACCCTTGTACAAGCCGACGAGACCCAAGTTGCGCACAATCCACATGGCTGATCGCCTCGGCACGTCTGCAGACTTTGCCAATTCTCCCTGCACTTGCAATCTAATCTTGACAATCTCAAGAGGGTTCGTGAAGACCTGCAGCCGTCCAGTTAGCACGCTTCCAGTCGACTCTACATCGCTAATGCAGGGTATAGTACCACTTGGCAGGCACCTGCTGAACCACCAGCCATAAGTTCCCAACCCCACCAGATGTTGCCTGTGGCCTTGTCTGTGAATTTTCCGCGCACCAAGTCGTTCACCGTCAGCTTGATGGCCTTCTCCGGCGCCACACCAACGAGCTGTGGCAAAACACCAGAGTACAGGCCTTTGAAACCCTCGTTCCGTATGACCTTCTTCGCACAGTCGAGCGAGTTCTTGTAAAGAACATGGCCGACGCCCGAGCTTCTCTGGTTCTGCATGCGCGTCTTGACGAGATCGATCGGGTACACCATGAAGGCACCGAACGCTCCCGCAAGCGAACCGAGCGCGAAATGATGCACCGATTCCAAAACATCGTGCAGAAGAGTCTTCGTGCCGGCGAAAGCTTTCTGGCCGGCATCCGCAATCGCGTCGGTTCCGAGTGTATACGCCGTGTGCCACGAAGGGTCCAGGACGCGAGCGAAGTCACGCAGGCCTAGTCGCCCTGACGGCTCATCCAAGCCCGCAAAATGGAAAAGAATGTCTGCCTCCATTGGCGTGTACAGGTTGAAGCGACTGATTCTGGAGGCTTCGTTGAGAAAATCTGTGCGGGTAATCTTGCCGTCGGTGCTCTTGATCGTTGCGTTCCGGATGATCAGCTCGACCATGTCCATCTGCTGGATGATGTTCTGGAATGCGCGCACGTTGGCATAAGAAATTTTGCTGCCAGTCGCGATATTGCAAAGGGTGGGGAGGTTGTCGAGAAGGTAGTCAGACAGCTTGTGGGCAGCGGTCTCGCGGATGATGCGCTGAAACTCTTCAGGCTCGATGAATCCATCCTTGTTGCGGTCGAAATGCACGAACGCCTGTCGAACGCGCTCTCCCTGCAGTCCGCGGAGCATTTGCGCGAATTGAGGATAGGTCATGATATGCCGCTTGTTCTTCGAGCCGATGTAAAGCGTCGCCCAGTCTCCGCTCCAGTTGAACGGCAGGCTGTCCTCGCCCTTGTGCGCCTGCCATGTCCCGTAGAATTCCTCAAAGTCAATGTATCCAGAGCGATCGCGGTCGAAGAAGCGGAAGATGACTTCGTACTCGGCATCTGGCTTCGCAAGCAGGTTCTGGAAGACAGCCCAGTCCTGGAGGGTCACCTTGCCCTTCTGCTCGCGATCTGCGACGTAGAAGAGGATGCCATATTGGTAGCGCTTGATTTTGTGCTAGAAAACACGCGTGGTCAGCTCCAATGCACTCGACACGTTGCAGAGGGTATATCTACATAATCCTCGCTTTCGGGCGCGACCGCGTCGATGAAATCCTTCTCCTCCAAGACGTATTCATCCTTCTCATCCTTCTTGGCGTGTCGGAAGAAGGTCTGGCGCATGATGGAGGACAATTGCGGCGCATCGGAGGTGCCGAGGAGCACCTCGCCGACCTGCTCCGTTACAGTCGCCATGGCGGAGTCGGCGTTAGCACAGGGATGCAGGTATCAATGGCGGATAACGAGAGTCGTCGAGTCGGAATGATAGTCGGGAGGGTGGAGGAAGTGAGAGATTGATGGGCGTGTGACTCGGCCAGCAGCGAGCCGTTAGGAGGAGCTTAGAGCTGTGCGGGTTTCGGCGCGAAGTTCATGCACAGACAAAATTTAATTGCCAGCTATCGATTAGCGCAACTCGGGGAAATCGTGGAGAAGGCGCGGACAGGCACGGGAGCGCCGCCAACGACGAGCACAACACGACAGCTGTCTGGAGTGGATGTTGAAGCTTGTGCGTTGGTCGCCCCTTGGTACGAGAGACAGAGTGAGGCGCGCCGCGGACAGGTAGGAATTTCAAGCCAGGTTTTGTTATTCCTGGGATGGGGATGGGTAGCACAAAACCCACGCTCACCGCCAATCCAATCGAATGGTGTGATCACCTGCAGGGCTCGAGCTGCTTTGGCGTGGGGAGGCCGCAGGAAGCTCAGCGCAGACAGCAGAGCCGTGTCCCGTGGCAGCCGAAGACCGGGCGAGCTCCATACATATCCAGTACCGCTCAGTCGATGCGGCTCTGCGGTACTTTGCCATCAGTCGATGCCGTCGGTAACGAGGTATCTGGTTCCTGGGTCAAGCTGCATCTGCCATATAATTTAGTGCATCTCGGTTGACAGCGCAGCGCATCCATGGTTCGCAGCACCCGCATCCGGTTTATTTGTGGTTTATGCCAGCGTACAATGTCACTGTGTTGTCACAGCACTTGAGCCCCCCACAATTTCTGGTGTCGCATCGAGGTCGGTCCCAAGATGGCCAAGGAAACGAGACTTTGGGAAGGACGATCCGACCCGCAGGCCCAAGCAGTGGGGAAAGCGCTGCATGCGTCGAAAAGCCGGATCAGAGCAAGTGTAGACTGTTGAAAGGTTATGGGAGTAGATAGCAGCAGTTGCGAACTGTGCAAAGCTAAGAATACAAATGATTCACGCGCCATCTATAACGTGCCAATATAGTATCATTGTACATCCAGATTACAGAGCAGGCGACTTGGTATTTAGACAACCAATCGTCCAGGCTCGGCTTCCAGAACGCTCTTGACGCGCTCCAGGAAGACGCGTCCTCTTCGCTCGTCGCCCTTCGGTACACTTACGCTGAACACATTCAACGGACCGACCACCTGCGCCGCTCCACCGACAGGCGCCTTCGGTGCGGCTGCCTTCTTTCCGGCGAGGAAGTCCAGGACATCTGGCTTCCTAGCTGGTATCCTAGGGCTCAAAGTGGTGGGAGGTAGTGCCGTGACCTGAGGCACGAAGTCGCCGCGAGAGTACTTTCCACCTACTTTGTCGAGACCAAGCACCGCATTGAAAAGCTCGTCAGCAGAGGGCTTGGCTACTTGGGACCGAGGAAGGTCCTCGTTTGCGAGCTCTGCGGCGCGGGCGATGAAGGTCGAGAGGGGCAGGAATACGCCGATAGACTTTTGTACACGCTGTTGAACCTCGGTGACTGCCTTGAGAGAGATGGGCAGCGCGACCTCGATATCCAGTTCTTCGAGAACTTCTTCAGGAATCGCTGCCGCTTTCTCGGGAGCCGGCTTGGGCTTCTGTGCCATGGGCTTGATATTGGATAGATCCAGGTGTGAGAGTTGCTTCAAGCGTGCAGCAACCTCCGATCCAGCGGACTCGTTGATCTTTCCCAGGTAGGCAAGCACGTCGCCTTTCAGTAGCCTTCCATTAGGACCCGTCGCGGGAATCTTGTCGGCCTCCTCCTTGGGCAATCCATTCTGCTTCAACAGGTGTTGCACCGAAGGGTAGAGTGGGTAGGTCTGCTTCTGGGCTTTTCCAGCCGGGCTTTTGGAAGCGCCTGAAGAGGCAGGCTTAGACGATGAGGCAGGAGTGTCCTTCTTGGGCGCGGGCGCGGACTCTGACTTGGAAGCCTCCTTGGAAGCCTCGGGCTGGGAGGGCTTGCTGTTGTCTGCGGGGATTTCGAGAGTGCTGAGGTCATCGCCTGGTTCCGCAGTGACTGCTATCCGCGTGCCGACTTGAACTGCTTTTGAACCATCGCCTTGCTACTTCATGTCAGCCCCGATGTAGCATTCCTCATCTGGGAAGCGCAGCGTACCAAAATCTTTGCCAGCACACCGTCATCCTGAGCCTCCACGTCCATCTGTGCCTTATCCGTCTCGATCTCAAGGAGCACATCTCCGGCGACGAAAGAATCGCCTAAAGCTCGTCAGCCATGTTCGCGCCGAGATGCGGTCCGGTCGGCGGTCGTACCTTCCTTCACCTTCCACGTCGCGATATTGCCCTCGGTCATGGTCGGAGAGAGTGCGGGCATATTGAAGTTCTGCGCTGCGAGCGACGCCTGTCCCGTGTGGAATGCTATGGCTCATTGTCAGTCTATTTCTGAATCCCCGATCGGCGAGCTTCTACCTCTGCGGGCGCCCTGGCTCCTCAGCTGCTGGGACACAGCACGCGCCGACAGCCTACATGCCGCAGCGATCGAGGCCATGGAGCGCAATTGACACGGATAGGCAGTTTCGGGAGAGGATGTGGAGGAGCGTCGGGTTGTTGAAGAATGTCGAGCTTGTTGAGCAAAGGGTCCGAGCGCGCGGTCGCCGAAAATAGTGGCTTGACATTTTGGAGCTTGATGGGACGCGACGGCAGCATGCTCTCCAGCGACTAGTCGTCTTGACTATAACAGGCGGTATTTCAGGTATGTTGCTCCGAGCTTTGGACATAGCATTGGTCTAATTGCCTCCAGCATGGCTGCCTTTTCTCGAGGAGTGACCAGCTTCCTCCACCCGCATGCCTTCCGCCTCCCCTCTACTCTCCGCGCGACCCTTCTGAACACCCGACTGCAAGCCACCCGCGCGCTTCCTCCTACTCGACAATTCTCTGCATCAATACTCCGACGTTATGCGGCGCCCAGTCGCTCTTCCTACGTGCAAGCCGATCCCGTCCTTCGGTCGGTCATACAAACGCACCAGCCTGTTCTACTATACAAGGAGCCACCGCGCAACAACTACCTTATGAAAGTATATGCATGGGCTACAGTAACTACTGGCATAGGCCTTTACAACTTCTACTGGGTTTCGGTCCTTCCGGAAGGCCTGAGCTTCTTCGTCGCACCGACGTACATCGTGATAGGCATAGCCTTCTGCGCCATTGGAATCCACATCTACCAGCGTCCCGTGCGGCGACTCGCCACGCTCGAGGTGGTTCCCGGATATAGGGGCGGTCGCTTGCAGCTGCGACTTACCGGAAGAAAAGAGCCTTGGGCGAAGGATCAAGTGATCGAAACGGATATCTTCAACGCCACGATCAGCGAGAAGACGGGACCTATGTTAGCGGAAATAGTTGAGGCGAATCGAGCAAGACAACAGAGTATTACGCAGGGCTTGGAGCACCTGTCGATTCCGCTAAAGGTATGGGAGATTATGGCGCGTTGGGTGGAACAGAAGTGGACGAGCTTCTTTTTGAGGTTCAAATTTGCGGTGCTGCAGTTTGGAATTATCCATGTCGAAGTTGACGGAGTAAAGTGGAAAATTGACTGCACTGGGTATCTCCGGGAGCAAGGAGCAGGTACGTTGGCTATCGACGATTCTCTCGAATAACAGCTTACTAACTCCTACAGCCGTTGACCGTATTCTGCCCGTTGAGTAGCCGATATGGCCCACCACTGTCCTTTGCAGAAGACCCCGGCTGATCAACTGGTCGACTGTGCGCACATTCAACGGGCAAGCAACCCTCCAGAGCCATTACGACACATCCTCCTTTATAAACTACTTTTCCACTTTAAGATACGTGTATGATACTCAAGCCGGCGGAAAATTGAGCAATGGTAGCATGTTGACACTATGTATTACTTTCCCTACTGTGGGTGGGGCTTGAGCGACGGACACCTGTCAAGTGAAATGTAAAAACTTCAATTCTGCAAAGGCAACAAATAAAATGACAGAGCAGGACTAATCATGGAATATGACTATGTGATGTTCGACTATCTATTCTGCATGATTCAAGTGCTGCCTGTTACAGCGGGCAAAGGGGGAAGCCCCGCGCTAGGTGGGAACATCTGAATCGAGCCAACATGTTGCTGTTTTTCACAACATATTTCTTAGAAACGCAATAACATGATATTATCCCCTAAGAGCACTTCGAAACTGTTCAGATGTGCGTCGTTCTGCCTGAGGTGGTGATGGAAGTGGAACGGATTGCAGGGCGACCTGCAACACCAACGTCGCTTAAGTCTGGGTCTATCCAGACTTTCACAACGCCAGGGATCAGCCAAAACGCCGCACCTGCGCAAGCACCGAACAGACAAATAACATGCACTGTAACGACACTAAGGCTGTGTAGGCATTCGCAAATCAGCGTGTCATTCCGCAAGCCCTGCATTAGTTCTTGTCCACTCGCACAAGTCCATGAGCACGCAGATAAATCGTAATTTCAATCCTGAGAGATAAACACGTTCAAAGCGCATGGTATCTGTGAAGACGGGTCCTTTGGACGAACAGGTGGAGCGTGGAATGCCGTCTCAGCATCTGAGATGGCACGTGCACACACGTGGGTTCTTCCCCACAGATCGTTGACAGCACCGACGGGAGGAATAAGCTTTTGAGCCGCACTGCAGGTACAGAGTCGATCGCCAGCAGGATGGTCATCTACTGCGGTTCTGTGACCTTGAATAATGCTTCAGGGGCAGTCGGGAGACTCCCGAAAAGTGCCCGGATCAAACGTGTCGCAGTCGAAAATGTGATTTCAATCATCAGAAAGTCCATTAGAGCGCAGAATAGCTGGAAAATAATGCATGTTGTTAAAGTCGTGAAAGGGTGTTTCCTGGAACCCAAGAATGTCGTCTACGACAGGCAACCGTGCGCGGTGGGTCCAAGCCCTCTGAACCGCGACCCCCAACACAACCACACTCACCATACCATCTGATCCCCCGCATCAACCTTGTTCGACGACGAGCGCAATTCGGCTTTTTACAATATTTTGTGGCTGTCGTTCCTTCGTGTGCAGCCTTTCTCAGCGCATTCGCTCTGTGTCTGTACACGCGCGTCGTCCTCGACATTCTGCATCAACAGCTGCGTCCGGGTAACCGCACGCTACCACCTGCACTGTCGCCATCGCAGTCGCGAGCTCACAGGGCGCATCGCTTGCTGCAGATGCTCCTCTCATAGTTATTTCTAACTTATTGCGCGATGTCAGTTGAGCGCATCCTCATGCCGCTCTACAGCTGCTAAAGCCCGGCAGTCTTGCACGCAGCTTCACCGCATCGAACTCCATGTCGAATCGCACAAAGCGGAAGCTCGAGCACTTCGATCCGAACGCGTCGGATCCCGACGATCACGACTGGGACGCCGCGGAACGTCCTTCACCACAACGCCGAAGGAAGCGACACACGTCTGGCGCACCGAGGAAGAAGGGCAGTAAACGCCAGCGCCGCGGTTATAGCGGGTCCGACGTCGACGACGACGACCAGATCGTGACCGACGACTCTTTTACCGACCGCTCGTCTTCGGAAGAGGTTGAAATCAACCCCAACACGGGCCGCAGCGTGCGTCGCGCGACCAAGAAGCAGATAAAATACGAAGAGAGCGAAGAAGACGAGATCCAAGACACGCCCTCGGAGAGCGACAGCCCTGCGCCGCGCCGCCGCAACAAGGCCCACCAGAGCATCGAGCATCCGTCCCTCATAGTGAAGCTCCAGATCGGCGAGGACGCAGCGCGGAACCTCAACTCTACAATGTCAAGCGGAAGGAACTTGCGCACCCGCCAGGGCAGCAAGTCCATCGCCAACACGCGCGGCGAAACGCCAAATCCGTTTGGCACGAGACGTAGTAGTCGTTTGTCCCACGATGTTGAAGAGCCCATTGTAGCTCTGTCCGACTCCGGCAAGCACGTCAACGTAGTCCGCCAGGGTACGCGCAGCCCCGAGCCTATGCCTACCACGCGAGCGACGCGAGGCGCCAAGGCACCCAGGGCCAGCGCCATCATGGAGGCATCGCAGGAAGACTCGATGGTACATCGCGACACCAGTGTTGGTCCGCTCGACGACCTGTTCGCTAAGAACACCGAGACACAGGTACAGGCGAGCCATGAAGCGTCACCAGAGCAAGAAGCTCAAGCCGCCAAGGATGATGCTGAGGGCGAGGATGATGACGAGCAGATGCAGGAGGGCGTCATTCAGGAATCCCAGCATGATCCACTCGCAGCCGACGATTCAGAGGAAGAGGGCCCCGTGACTCGCGGTGGCGCGAGAAATCTTAGGGTGAGTCGAGCTGTTGCAGTCAATGAAGTGAAGCTAACAACATGCAGTCCGCAGCAAAGCCCAAGCGAGGCGTCGACGAGAGCAGCGACTTTGAGCCTGCTCCAGAAGAGGAGAAAGAGGACGAAGAAATGTCTGAGGACGATCAGCCCCAGGGCCATCGGTCGACATCCGAAGACAGTGGTTCCGGCTCCGGCAGGAGGTCCAATCGCACTCGGAAGAGACGGACTAGGAGTCGTCGACAATCCAATTCGTCCGGTGAAGGATCTGATCTGGATCATGACGAGCTGGCCGAAGAAGCAGTCGAGTTGGGAGCCACCAAAAGGCGCCGCCTCAACAGGAACGTCCCAGACAGCGACCTTGCTTACGACAAACCTCAGCGACGTAATCGTGCCCGAAACCAGGTCGACTATCGCATTGTCCGCCCAGAACTTAATGCGGCATTCGATGATGAAGAAGGTGCCGCTGCGGCAGCCGACAAGTCTCGGTCTAGGGCAGGAGGCGGCGCCAAATACCGGAGTCTCTTCAGCAACCAGGGTCCATTTGGTGGTGGCCTCGAAGCCGGTGCAATGGGCGGCGCTGATTCAGATAGCAGCGATGAGGAAGTGCAGAAGATGCCTAGACCGTCGATAGGCGGCGCCATTGGCATGACTCCAACCACAGCAACAGCCCCCGGCTTTGGCTTCCCACAGACTCACAATGCTGATCCGCAACAGGCGGGAGCAGGTGGTGGCCCGGCCAACTTAGGCAAAGTCAAGGACAAGAAGGCTCTCGCAGATGCCGACCCTCTGGGCGTCGATCCGAATGTTACCTTTGACGAAGTCGGTGGCCTAGGAGATCACATCAACAAGCTCAAAGAGATGGTGCAGCTCCCCTTACTTTATCCCGAAGTGTTCATTCACAAGAAGATCACGCCTCCACGGGGTGTTTTGTTCCACGGCCCTCCCGGAACCGGTAAAACACTGCTCGCCCGTGCGCTCTCCTCCAGTGTCAGCAAATCCGGTCAAAAGGTTAGCTTCTACATGCGCAAGGGTGCCGATGCACTCAGCAAATGGGTTGGTGAAGCCGAACGCCAGCTTCGTCTGCTTTTCGAGGAAGCGCGCAAGAATCAGCCAAGTATCATCTTCTTCGACGAGATAGACGGTCTGGCACCTGTGCGATCTAGCAAGCAAGAGCAGATTCACGCATCCATCGTGGCGACATTACTAGCCCTTATGGATGGCATGGATGGTCGTGGGCAAGTTATTGTTATCGGTGCTACCAATAGGCCTGATTCGGTCGATCCTGCACTGCGGCGACCAGGCCGATTCGATCGCGAGTTCTACTTCCCTCTGCCCGATGCTGGAGGTCGACGCGCTATTATCGACATCCACACGAAAGGCTGGGAACCAGCTTTGAAACCAGAAATCAAAGACCAGTTGGCAGAGTTGACGAAGGGCTACGGCGGTGCCGATCTCCGCGCTTTGTGTACTGAAGCCGCGCTGAATGCGGTGCAGGGAACATACCCCCAAATCTACACGTCTGAGAGGAAGTTGCTCATAGACGCTAAGAGCATCAAGGTTCTCGCTAAGGATTTCATGATCTCGGTCAACAAGATCGTGCCGTCTTCGCAGCGTACGGCCACATCGAAAGCAGCACCGCTTCCGAAGGGCATCGAGCCACTGTTGCGCAAGCCACTGAAGGAACTGCAAGAACGTCTCGATCAGCTCATACCTCGAAGAAAGAAGCTTACAGCGCTCGAAGAAGCCCAATACGATGATCGAGATGAGGAGAAGGGCTTCGAGAAAGAAATGCTCATGCGCAGCTTCACGAACAATCGGATGTTCCGGCCACGTTTGCTCATCAACGGACTGGAAGGCATGGGGCAGCGCTACCTCAGTGCAGCACTGCTTAGCAAAATCGAAGGTCTACACGTCCAGTCCTTTGATCTCCCAACGATTTACGAGGACTCAACTCGACCGCCTGAGCAAGCGATAATCCAGCTCTTCAATGAAGTGAAACGCCACAAACCCAGCGTCATCTACATCCCAGCCGTCGATGTATGGTACGATTCGCTCCCGGACGCCGCGTTGAAGATGTTCAACATGATGCTCAGAGACATCCAGGCGAATGAGCCTGTCTTGCTGTTGGGTGTCATGGAGCAGGAGCACGAGAATGAGCGTCTGAATCCTCGCATGATGAAAGACCTGTTTGCCTACACGAAGCAGAACATTTACGACCTGAGGAGACCGGATCAAGAAGCGCGGCGCGAGTTTTTCACTGAAGTGTCCACCTACATACGCATGTCACCTACAGACTTCCCGGATCCAGACAATCGCAAGAAGCGGATACTCCCGGAGCTGCCTCCTGCGCCCATCGTTGAGCCAGTCATAGATCCCCGCGAAATGGCAGCTCGGGAGAAGGCGCAACGCAAACAGGACCGCATGACCTTGAACAAGCTCAAAATCACCATCCAGCCTATCATGGATCAGTTGAAGAAGTCCTACCGGAAATTCTTCAAGGCTTGCTTAGACGAGACGTGGTACTCGTACTTGTTGACAGAAACCGACCCGAACCACATCACCACGGACCTTCCGCCTGAACAGCAGCAGCAGCAGGAGAACGAGCGCCACTGGGCATTCTCGAAAGACAACAAAGGTGTGGATATGCTGCTCCACATCCCGAGTGGTAACAAGTATTACAATCTCGATCTCGGTAACATCGAGAAGAGGTTATCGAATGGGTACTATAAGAGGCCACGGGACTTCCTCTTCGACATTAGAACTTTGGCAAAAGATTCCAAGACTTTCGGGGACACAGAACGAACGTTGAAGGCCAATGAGATGGTGACAAACGTGGAGGTAGACATTGAAGGGATCATACAAGGCAATCCAGCTCTAGCAGCAGAGTGTGAGGCTCTCTATCTGCGAGAACTTGAACGGGAGAAGAAGGCCAAAGAAAAGCGTGAGAGGGACATTGCCGCCGGCAACGAGCCCACCGCTGTTCCTCCTATACCACCGCAGCAGTCGACCACCACCGCTGAATCGTCCGGTCCCATTGTGCTAGGAGAGCCAGTACCAGCGTTCGATGCAGCACCCCCTGTCACACCCATACGGCCATTTCCACCGGCTGCTCCTCTCACAAACGGGACAAGTGGGGAACAGAATGGATCTACTGTACCATCCCGAACAGATGCAGACACGCATATGACGGATAGTCAGGATCTTGATGCCCATACGCAGCATCACGAGCTCCAGACGCCTGGTGGAATGGGAACGCAAACGCAGAAGTCACAGATATCGGCTCGCACCTTCGTTGCGCCCAACTCAAACCCCCACGAGTACCAGAATAGTGCCTCAACGACCACCTCTGGGAAGAAGACTTCGGATCGATCATCGGGCGCGCGCTTCAGCACGCAATACAACACCCAAAGCACAAACGGCAATGCTCCGGCTGGGGCGCCAGACTTCTCAGAGATGGCGCCTCAGCCCGGCGGCTCACAGCTCCCGGACACACAAGGTTTGTCAAGTTCGTACATGTCAGCTCCTCCCCACCACCAGCTCAAGCCTAACCTGCCGCCTATTCCAGAATTCCCATCAGAAGACATCAGCAGCCAAGCGCCGCCCTCACAGGCGTCCTCCGACCACCGCGACATGCCCGCGCCCGCCGTCCCCGCGGCCCCGGCGCCCTAACCGCCATCCTCAACGACCGCGACGAAGATCCCCACCCGCAACTCCTCCTCGACGAACAGCAACTGTCCGCCCTGCACGACCTGCTCGTCTCCCAGTCCTCAGGCTGCTCCTCGAACAGCTCGAGCAGATCAACGCCACGCTCATGGAAACCATCTGGGAGGACCGCCGCGAGTGGAACAGAAACAAGGTGGTGCACCACGTGTCTGAGGCGTTCAACCGCATCATCATGGACATTCAGGAGATGCAGAAGCTGCAGAGGCAGAGTCAGGAGGAGGCGGAGGCGGGGAGGAGTTTAGGAGTCAGCAGAGGGAGAGGGATCTGGGGATTGTATTATACGGGGATGACGCAGGTGCCGACGCAGGAGCCGACGCAGTATTGGGATTCGGCGAGGGGAGGGGAGTGGTGTCGGTGTGGCAGGAGGGGTGCAGACGCAGGCGAGTCAGTATTCCGCATGAACTGATGGGAAGATGTGAGTGTGTGCAAATCCGTTTGTACATGCGTAAGGGGATGTGAGCGTGTGCATAGCCGTCGTGTACACGCGTGGGAAGGTTCTTTGGAAATTGGGTTGCAAAGAGGTTTGCGCTGGCGTGCATGCATGCATATTGTACGATTCCCCATGATCTTTTTGTTCTGTTCATTACAGTGGCGTTTCTGGTCGCCCCGCCTGGGATTGGGTTGTTGGTTGGGCACAAAGCACACAGTGCATTCGTTGCAAAAGGCAAATCGCTAGACGCCGATGGGGAAAATGGGATGCCTAACTTACAAATCTCTGTGCACTCCCACTCCTCCTGTTCTACTACAACTGCTGTCTGTGATGCTGTCTTGTCGCCCATCGCACCATACCGTATCTCATTCAGCTTTTCTTTGCTTTTTTCTTGGGTTCAAGCGGCCCGTTCCTCCCTTGCTCCCTTGTCTCGTGCGTGGGGTCCTAATTTCCGCTGCTATTTTGGAGCGACATGGTTGTGCGGCGGGCAGAGCAGGGGTTTTTCAGCCCCTTGTTTACTTACATGGGAAAAGTTTCCCTAGCGACGAGGTGATTGTGCGTGGTGCGGTCTGCGTAAGGAGCGGGGATGATGTTCCTGCCGGCTCGCTTTCGCATTAAATGCAGTTGTGTGTGTGTTGAAGCGCAATGAATGTATTGCTGGATGAATATGTGGGAGGTTTTGTGTTTGATGAAGCAGGGGGGTTAGGGATGGGTGGTCTTGTGTTGCATGTCGTGACTATGTGGTGATCATTGAACAGGTGGGTACTATTTCAACTCGTAAGGGCTATTGGTGGACGATACTCATGTCTATAGGTTTTTTTTTTCGAGGATGTAAACATCTACACGGTTAAAGTTGTCGATGAATGTACTAGTCGTTATAACTTCTCGAAAAACTGTATACAGACCTCTAAATTGCGCGGTACTACAGTGCACCCTTGAACTCGCCTTATTGGATGTACGCCTGCTTTGCTATTTCCAGCGCTGCGACCCAACTTTCAGGCATTACCCGTCCCAGCCTCGTGGCTACACCCATGAAGGCACGATCTTCAGCCTCATCTTATGCTCTAAACCTAGGCATCACGAGCAGGGAACAACTAGCGATGAGAAAGTGTGGAGTGTGCGCGTCCGAGATACCGCCGATGCGGTTCCTAGGAAGGAAGCGAAATGGTGAAGATAGGTAGGGATGAGATGGCACGTGGTTGGGTGGATGGGATTCGGAGTTGTACACGGAGGCCGTGGAGTGGATGGTCTAGCGAGGGAGAGGGTGCGTCATTGGATGGGTGGGGTAGAGAGGGGAGGTCGAGACTGGTGACTATGGTTCGGGATTGTATAATCTGCTGATAAACTTGCGTGTAGTGATGGATTGTCGACATATAGATTGGTGCAGCATCAGGTTGAGAGATGAATCATTAGCGTCGTTGAGAGGAGTGAATCCGATTGCGAGGTTCGTGCTTCGGCTATTATCCTATGCTGCGTAAATGTATACTTGCATGGTGTGTAGATGTTTGAGACAGATCGGAAACGATGCCATCTGCAGTATCTGGGATCCACTTCGCGGACAGGCCTCTGTTATCTCAAGATCTTACCGAAGGCCTGGGCTAGACCGCCAGACGAGACCCACCCACATATACGAGGAATCAACTATAACGCTTTAACCTTTCACCACTCCGGGAAGGTGCGTGATTCTGCACGCGATACGGGTGCCACCCCCGCAGGTTGCACAGATCTCGAACACACTCGAGATCACTATCTAATTTCTGAAAGTAGTGACGTCGAGAAAGACGTCTTTCAGCAGGAGCCGGTCTGACAACGTATTTTAGTCACAGAAGGATCGTAGGATTACGGAAGGATTTCCTGCCGGCAGTCCAAGGCTTGGGTGCACCTTTTCGACCCCGTACCTCGCAAAGAATGCGACCAATTCTCCGGAACACAAGACGCAGGCATCTTTCTCGTGCGTTCTATAGTGGTTTTTTTGGACATAGGGTTCGCCGCTGCACGTGGTGGCTGCCAGGAGCGTTGGGGCGTGCCGTTGCGACATCGTTGGCAGGCGCCACTGTCTCAGGAAAAGTAGTACATACGAGCGTGGCTTGCACCTGTAGCGTACAGATTGCTTGTAAAACAATGCAGTAGGAGCGGTTACACGGTTCCGCATAGACAGAGCGCTTGTTGCGAACTGGGAGCGAAGAAGCGAACTTCATCAACGTTCCATCAATCACGGCGCTAGAATGAACTTAGAATTTACTGTTTTCGATATCGAGCACGGTCAAGAAGTGGTTAGTAGATCTCTGATTATCCCTGCCTGAAACAGAGTGTAGAGATTGTAAAGGGCCGTTTGGCCTTGTTGATGTACAGTGACGGTTCGCCAATTGTACCTCTCCGGTCAAGGTGAGGCACACCCTTAGTATAGCAGCTTTGTTATAGGGAGCAGGTGGTAAGAGCGCGTCTCCATTAAGCGGGACTTGCAGATCCCATGTCCGCTGTTCCGGTCGATGGGTCGCTTGCAAAGCCGGATGAAGTTGCTCTATGTTGCTATGGCTCGGTGAACGGACTTCGGTATACATAAGGCCGTGATCGTAGAGAGCTGCCCGTACGATATCGCAGCAAATATCGTTACGTACCTGACTGACCTTGAATGCTGTGAGGGGCATCCTTGGGAGCACAGACTCTCGTAGGGGGCCGGATTTTCGATGCGCTCGCTTCGAGGAAGGATGACAGGCAAGGACCAGGGACCCTTGCTAGCGCCGATCGCGTTCAGCTGTAAACAGACGTTCACCACAGCAAAGTCTCCCTCAACACACTTTCTATATCATGTAATCGTTTCATACCACACGACGTTACCACGGGTAGCATTCACGTCCATCAGGGTTCGATGAAGAAAGCCCCTACGGTCGCTCCGAAGACGCCGGCGTGTTTCCAAGAAGATAGTTCAGCCGAGCGTCTCGTCTGTATGGCCCAGAAAACGCCACCAAGGCCGGATACGAGATTCGCATTACTTGCGCCAAAAATACAGTTCGCCCTTGGCACAATGCAGCCAGTGATATGAAGTGATTATGAGCTCGGCGACAAGTAACGACTCGCGCATCCAATCAACCAAGGTTCGCTACAGATTGGTTGCATTTGACAGACAGCGCTCCACGTGCGAACCGCGCCAGACCTACCATTGAGCCTGCGCTTGAACTTCTTCCAGCTGCCTTCCAGTGGCTTCTAGCTTCGATTGGATGGCGGCGGCGTGACAACCGCGCCGTAAAGACGCAGAGTGACACGAATTGTTGCTGAAGTCCGCACCTTACTCGGTTCATCCATGATGCTCACGAGTCTGTATGTGCAGGCCGGGGTTGTTGAAGGGATCGGGACCACTGTCAGGGCTTAGGTGAGGACTGGGGTAGTTGCGTAAGTGGGCCGCCTCCCGCTCGAGGTGATGATCCTAGTGCTTGCAGGGAAAAAAAAGGTACCTACCGTAGTCAGATCTGATCAGCCCACCCTGCCTTCCCTTCTGGTCTTCGGGTCTCTACTTTATCGGCACTCTCCCAGTGACATTGACGGGCGAAGGACTCCCATCGACCTACAAACACACTCGAGCACCCGCCATGTCACGATAGAACAACAACGCCCAACCTCACCCCATCTACACCCTCTCCATCACCAGCTAGTCGACATGCTATCGCGTCGTATCTCATAACGCCTCCACTAGCGCAAGAATCGCGAATCTACACCATTTACGTCGGTGGCAGTACCTACTGCTACTGCCATGCCAAAACACATCCTAGGGCCTCTGGACGCCGACTCGGCCACTCTACCTGAACTCCCAGGCCACATCCGCCCATGGCTTCAAGCCGTTGTCGTCCTCAGCTTCCTTTCTTTCATCTCGGCGATCACGTTACTTTCCCTGCTCACGTACCGTCTCATTCGCTGGCAAAGGAAAGCCAAGCGCACAAACCAATTCGTCATCTTGATTTTCAACTTGCTCATAGCGGACATTCAGCAGTCGCTAGCTTTCTTGCTCAACATTGAGTGGCTCCGTGTGAACTCGGTAGTCGTCGGCACTCCGATATGTGTAAGTCCCAAAGCCATCGATGTAAGGCAATTACTGACTGGGAACCATTTTACAGTATACACAGGGATGGCTGGTATCAACAGGTGATCTGTCGAGTGGCGTCTGGTGCTTCGCTATCGGCCTGCACACATTCGCTTCTGTCATTCTCAACTATAGATTGGGCAAAAGGTGCTTCTTCGCCTGCATTGTCGGACTGTGGGTCTTCATCTATGGCATCTCACTCATCGGCGTGGGCATGTACGGCAAGGAGCTGTACGTGCGGTCAGGCGTATGGGTACGTACCTCTTCTTCATCACGGTTACACAAAGACTAATAGTTACCTAGTGCTGGATACACCACGACCTGCAGGACCTCCGTCTCTGGCTCCACTACTTCTGGATCTTCGTCGCTGAGTTCGGCAATGTCTTCATCTACGTCGCCATTTACACCATCCTCATTTTCCGAATCCGTTCCGGTCATTACACACCCGAACAAGCCAAGCGCGTTAAAGAAGTCTCGCTCCTCATGGTCGTCTACCCCGTCGTCTACGTTATCTGCACCATCCCCCTCGCATCAGCACGTATGTCCGCAATGGGCGGTAACCCGCCGTCCTACGCGAGACTCTGTCTAGCAGCCTGCATGATCACCTCAAACGGCTGGCTCGACGTTCTCCTTTACACGCTCACCCGCCGCATCATGATATTCTCCGACGACCCTCCCGCAGACGACAACGGCATCGACAACTTCGTCGCCTTCTGGAACGAAAAGCCTCGGCGTTTCGGTGGCACCTGGGCGATCTCAGGCGGAGACACCGAACATCCCATGCCCGGCAGAACCCGCCGCGGCTTCCGCTCCCTCTCCCTGACCCTCGACAACGACAGCCAGAACGACCTCGTTGGTGCAGGGACTAAAGATATCAAACTCATCACCACGACGCAGGTCTACAGCGAACCCGCGCAGCCAGAAGACTACGAAGAGATCGAGGAAATGGCGCGGCAGATGCGCCCGCGGACGCCAGCCGGGCGGTGGAGCGAAGAAAGCGGCGCGATCAAAGATGTAGAACTCGCGCATATACCCAGTACGAAGAGCTTGCGCACGCTCCGGAGTTTGCATAGCAAGCGGAGTCAGTTGAGCGAGAGGAGCAGCAAGGTAGATAGTAAAGCGGAGACAAGATGAGGTTGTGCTTCGGCATGCTTGCTTGTTGTACTTGTATTTGATGATATGTATGTGTGTATGGGGAACGGATTTCCTATCATGTCTCCTTGTGTTGTTGGCATTGGCGCTGGGGCCACGGCATTTGCATCAGCGGGGTTTGATATGGGCCTTTATACCTACAGAGCATGGGAAGGTCTTACATACTATTACAATGTCTAGCTTTAGCTCTTCTTTCTATGTCCGTGGTGCGTTATATCGTGTTGGATTAATATCTCAGATCGAACATTCCGCTAGTCTTCCATCAGAAGTGGACCGCACAAACAGCGAGGAGAATCGTCTCCTACCTCTTATCAAGTTTCATAGTCGAAATGAGGCAGATGTGCGCATCATGAATGCACGCGAAGTACCATCAAACCTCACAATCCCACCGAATTGACGTAGTTCGAGTACTGCGTAGACTCTTTCAATCTCCTTTCTTGGAGGTTGAACACTCTGGTTATATCTACTAGTAGGTCTACCATGAGTATTACTTATCATCCTTCCATTGTAAGGTGATCTCAAAAATTACGAACATGAAGTAAATCTTTTTCTGTGCGTCGTATTTTCTTCCTAGCATTCCTGCCAATTTATATAAACCACAGCGCATGCTTACACTCTAAAGAAAAATCCCTGGACAGAGGTAGTGCTCGAACATCAGTGCACTTAGTGTCAGAGCTTCTTTCCAGGCACAAAGTACCAGAGAAATCCATTTAAGCTTGTACGGGGAGGATCCTAAGGCTCTACACCAATGTAAGGTTGTGGTCTGGGGAACTCTGACATGCGCTAGGCGGAATTTGGAACATCGAATCCTTCAGGCTATGATTGGTTTAGAAGGGTGATGTCAGGTGACGAACACCTCAAGGCAGCTGCTTCGCCGCATCTAAATGAGCTCGCTTCCATCGCTATGCATCAATTTATTCCGTTCACGAACAAGTAGATAAAGATCATCTGCTTTCTTTACTGTACTTATCGTGCATTGATCAGCTTGTTTTGACTCTACATGTCAAGATGAGTTCTTATGATATCGTCGCGCCTAGTAACTATGTGCCTCCCCCGCGGGGCCCCAACTATTGCATGGTCGACGTGCGATGCTTCCTGTGTCGATTCAGATATGATGAAAACGACCTCATCTCCGCGTGTAAGTGCATCGTGCCTTTCCAAGGTCAGATAACTCTTCCCTTCTCTTGACCTGCTAATGCCAGATTTCATCAAGTATGCGGAGACCAGCATATAACAAGTCAATTTCGCTTCCACCATATGGAGGAAATGGACCTCGACAATGGAATCCGGATCCATATGTGCGGACGGTCCAGCTGTATAGTCCGTCACAAGGACACCTACACGTTCCACACCGGATGCTACTCCATTGTGCCGGATTCATTTTCACCATCCTTTGCAGCTGCCATGGCGTACGATTACAGGCCATCATATGATGACGAGCGCTTGAGAGCGAGGCGCATAAGGGATGCTGCCTCGGTCAAATTACGATCAGGCATGCTCAAGCATCTGTCACAGGAACTCGTCGACATGATTACGGAAAACATGGTCATGGAGCTGGCTGCTGTTCACTCCCAAGAGATATTCTCCTCGATGAGGTCCACAAACGGTTTCAAATATAGGCTCGATCTAAGGCAAGATATCTACGTGAGATATCGTGAAATCGAAGGCGTTACCTATGTTCAATGGTTGTCGAATACGAATATGGGCGGCAAGGGACCGTGTATATACAGGGCCCGAAGAGATGAGAAAGTAAAAGCCCTATGGGTGGCTTTCGATCAACTCGGCGTCAGGCGAGTCGATCTTAAGGAGCACCCCGTCGAGATTTCTCTTGGGGTTGGTTCTCTGCCGTTTTGGAAGGTGATAAGACCTGATACCGATGAACAGACCTTGGTCTGCATCCACGATGTTCGTTCCTCTCCATCGCTCAGTTGCCCACCATGGGGCCATGACTAGCCACTGACTCTTGAAAACATTCCGCAGGGCCTGAAATTAAGGACTGTAAAGCACAAATACGGCGAAGACCTAATAGCTTGGCCCTGCCTACATCATGAGGGCTACGAAGCTATATCTACGAGCGGCGGAACAATGGAGTACTATGGTCCGCGAATGACGCTCCTTGAATGCCAGGCATCCAATGTAAGAGGGTATTGCGCCTACGCATCATCGACATACGGTTTAGTCGATGCAGTGATCGCGGATGTCCACGACAATCCGGGATATTCGCGACAAGTTTTGAGAACGTACAGAAGTCTGTCTTACGGTGACTGGATGTACATGCCCATTGACGAGGGCGAGTATGTGGAAAACATCTGGGTCGTGCAATTCGACAAGGGAGGGAGGGCGCTCATGGTAAGCTGTCTATCATGCGTGTGGCACACGCCATACCACCCCAATGCATGATTTTCGACCTTTGCTAACGAAATTGGCTGCAAGTTCGTAACCAACCTCGGGCGCGCAAGCATGCTCGGCCGGATGGTAAACTTCGCCAATAAACCCCGCCCCAACTTCCTCCGCATCTTCTCCCGATCCTGTGGCCCCACGTCACAACTCTACCTAGGCGATATAGACTACAACCTGCACAAGCAAACCATCGAAGCTATAGGCATAGACAAGACCCTCAAGCGACTCCCTAGCACCGACATCCACTATTTCGTCTCAAGCATCAGCCCAGATTGGACCCCATACCCACCCGCACTCACGCCTTCTGCCTCCCCGTGGCCCCCGTCTCCCAGCCTGATATATTTCAACAAGTGCCGCCTGGAAGACGTCTCGCACGTCACCTGCTGCGTCAACCAGGACCACGCCCACAGGCCTATCGTCGGCATGATGCTACATTACAGCGGCGGGCGCCGCGCATGCGTGGGCCAGTATCGCCACGATTGGGTCGTGCAGCCGCCTCTCGTGATAACCGATGCGAAATCGATGCCGCTCATCGTCACCATGTACCGCGACTGCGACTACGGAGAGCACGTCAGGAATACCAGGGGCATCTATGTAATGGCTGCGTCTGTTGGCGGAGCGTATGTCCAGAGCGCCGGTGCCGGAGAGGTGGAGGGTAAAAACGTGTGGAAGACGCTGAGGATACCGTGGTTTGGGTGGCTCGAATGGTGGTTTTCGAGTTTTGACCACTGTAACGATCGTTCGTTTTTCCATGTAGCCCACGTTGGGTAATTTTTGGGTTGCCTCGTACATGTGTAAGTAGCGGAAGTCTAGCTGTAGGTTCGAGGGTATTAGTGTGGTTGCTCAATTGCGCAAGAGCAGCATTTTCAAAGCCCAACCAATATTTCCTCAGTAGCAGGAATATCGTCAAATACCTCTGGAACCTAGATCAATTATTTAGGATAAGGTAAAGTATGCTAAAGCGAGATGCAATACTCTAGACTACCAATCGACAATATGAGAAACGCTGATTTCGCTGTACTATCAGAAGGTGAATCCTAGAGTATATTAGAGACAACAACGATATCGTATCCATGATATCTATGACTATGAAAAGTGGTGGGGGAGAGACTTCTCACGCTAAAAGCTTAAGTTTGTCCCAGCCTAGAGTATCCGTTACGTAGGGAAGCACGTTAGGCAGTAATCATTTCAGTATTGATTATTAACACTTGGACTACACAAATAGCAACAAGAAATCTGATGATCATTACGAACTAAACACCCCTACTCTAGTCCGTATCAGTATCCTGATGACTGATCATCAACTCCGGATCCGGGTCCTCGTTATCTGTATCGAAGAAGCTCTGTTTCGGCGGAGACACAGCTGGCTTAGGCGGCTCCTTCGGTATGCGTATGGCGGACCTCGAAACCTCCTCGTCGCTCTCATGGGTCGTGTCATCCGTATCGACGAGGCTCTCAATCGCTTTCTCTTTACCCTTTTTGCTCTTCTTCAACCCGAGCGCGTCTTCCAGTACGTCCTTCCCTTGCTTGAACGCCTCTAGTTCGGCGGCAATGGCAAGGAAGAGAAGATTCCAGTCTCTACTCTTTACAAAGTCCACCTGTTCTTCGAGATACGTGATCGTAGCATCCATCTTCGCGATGATTCTCGATGGTGATGGGGCGCGCGAACCTTGTTGCATCATGTCTTGCAAAGCGGTTTCGAATGTCGTTATCTTCTTGACTACGTCGTTCCACAAGATGGCGCCTTCGTCTAGCGCGGCGCGCTCAATGTCGACTTCTTCGCATTTATCAACGAGCCGCATGTGCTCATCCGTCCAGTAGTCGTGTGCCATCTCGAGAGTCCGACGCCGTGGTGGGAGAGAGAGGTAAGATGACGCTGCAAGAGAAACGTGGTTCGTATCTGGTGGCCTGGCGAGGAAACTTGCAACGTTCTTGTCAAGTATTGCGAGCGATGCCTTGTATGAAGAGAGCTTCGATTCAACCGCATTTTCTCCATTCTCAAGCTCTGTCCGTACACTCCTGTACCTGGCCTTCAACGCCGCCAACTCCTCCTCTCTCTGCCGTATCTCGCGTTCCAGATTCGAAGCTTCAGTGTGCAAAGCCTGCGTACGTGATGCGCTGCTTTCGCCCTGCTCGATGTCTTGTATCTTCTGCTCCAGCCGCGCACGCTTCTTCGTCCACGTATCCGTCTGCCCTACAATGCCATTCAAGTCCTGCAGATCTTCGTCCAATTGATTCAGCTCCTCAGCTTTGACGCTCGCGAGCTGTTGTATGCGCTTGTAGATCCCCTTCCGCGCTGCAGTGAGCCCTACTTTCTTCTTCCGCGGCAGACTGTATGAGTTCTCATCGCCGTCACCGCTGTGACTTGAGCTGCGGACGCTACTCACGGTAGGTGTGGTACTACCATTCGAGACAAGGTCATCGGGTATATTGGAGTCCTTCCCCGCTAGCCCGCCCATCAAGCCATCAGCCTGGGCGTCGAGCAGCTCTTGGAGTTGCTGTTCGAGGTGCCGCGCTCTTCGTTGGAGGGCAAGGAGCTCGTCGGGAACGCGGGCTGCGGGTTTGAAATGTGTGGGTGGAACGCTCCATAACACTGTGGATGCTATAGGAGGAGGGATGCGCGGAGCTTGTGACGGCGATCGTGACGAGGACGGGGAGCGAGATAGAGGCAGCTCATGGTCTGGCGCACGTAGATCCTCGAAAGAATCGCGGAATCTGGATGGCGATATAGAGCCGAGCACCGAGTTTAGTAACGACATGGTGAGTGATGAAGGGTGTAGGAATGGGACAGAGAGAGAACCGGAGCTACAGAGGCTCAGACAGCATAGTGGAATGTTGTTCAGGTGAGCTGTACGAACAGTTGGTACGTGACCGTTAGCCAATGACGTTGTCTCGGGAGTCCTTCGCGCCAAGCCAAAAACAAATGCTCACGCGTGGGCAGGCGCAGCTGACAGCATCAAAGAGCTGTGATAGATGAGGGAAGATATACTTGGTGGCATTCAGAGACCGAGTGTAGCACTATACATTATGATATAAAATTCGTGCGTTGTTATGGAGCGGGATTAAAACAGGGCGCTAGGATGGCTTTCATCGAAGACCATTGAACATGTGAAGATGGAGTGATGTAAGTGGATATTAATTGAACCCTCTGTGATTCTTCAGGATGCTGCTGCATGCGACAGGGGGTGCATTTCCGGCATTCTGAAGTAGGTGTTCATCCCAGAGGTGTTGCGACGACGTTCAATCCTAAAATGGTTAGCTTGCTGGCCGCACTTGCCAAGTTTCCCGCCCTCGCTTAAGCGAGCCACCACTCCGCACAAAATTGATCTTGAGGTCCAGCATCGCGACACCAGCACTAACCACAGCACAAATCTGTGAGTACTTCTCTTCCAAAATATTGCCGTAGCCGTAGCTAACAATTTCTCAGTTGTCGCCCTACACCGACTCACAAAATGGCTGACGCACCTGCCCCCGCCCGCGGCGGATTCGGATCTCGTGGTGGTGACCGTGGTGGTCGCGGACGTGGTCGCGGCCGTGGCCGTCGTGGCGGCAAGACCGAGGTACGGATACACACTGGCTAGAGAAAATGCGCAGACAAAATTGACAATTGGCACAGGAGAAGGAGTGGCAGCCCGTCACCAAGCTCGGTCGTCTCGTAAAGGCCGGCAAGATCAAGAGCATGGAGGAGATGTAGGTCGAAAAATTTCACCGAAGCAAGAGAACGCAGGACTGACAATTGCAGCTATCTCCACTCTCTCGCCATCAAGGAGTACCAGATCGTCGACTTCTTCCTCCCCAAGCTCAAGGATGAGGTCATGAAGATCAAGCCCGTCCAGAAGCAGACCCGTGCCGGTCAGCGTACCCGTTTCAAGGCCATCGTCGTCATCGGTGACTCCGAGGGCCACATTGGTCTCGGTATCAAGACCTCCAAGGAAGTCGCGACCGCCATCCGCGCCGCCATCATCATCGCCAAGCTCAGCGTTGTGCCCATCCGACGAGGATACTGGGGTACCAACCTCGGTGAGCCTCACTCGCTCCCCACCAAGGAGTCCGGCAAGTGCGGTTCCGTCACCGTCCGTCTCATCCCCGCGCCCCGTGGTACCGGCCTCGTCGCCTCGCCCGCCGTCAAGCGTCTCTTGCAGCTCGCTGGTGTCAATGACATCTACACCGCGTCGTCTGGTTCGACCAAGACGCTCGAGAACACCCTCAAGGCGACCTTCGTCGCTGTCGCCAACTCATACGGTTTCCTTACCCCCAACCTGTGGAAGGAGACCAAGCTGCCTCGAGGCCCGCTCGAGGAGTACAGCGATGTGCTCCGCGAGGGCAAGAGGTACTAGGTGTGTGGTGTGACACAACTAGTGCGGTTGTAGGAGGTCTCTTTTCGGCATTACATTCACGGGTTCCAATATGGCGTGAGGTAGCATAGGGGACCATTCAGGTCATTTATGGAAATGACAAAACGTTCATGATATCCATGACGAATTTCAATTTGCGACTGCTGCTTGTGACACAAACTTGAATATATAGGGACTCATCTCATGTACTGTGCAAGTCTCAACGGCGCGAAAGACGCGCCGGTGTCGTCTTCATCCGTAAGAATACGGACAGTGGCCAGACTCGCAACTTTCAACTTCAGCAGAATACAACAGAACTTAGGCAAAGTATCCCAAATACTTTCTAAAACACTGCGACCATGTTCTTGGGTCATGCAGGTCATCGTAACACGAACACAGCCAATTCTCCCCTCATCACCGGTTACACATACACGTAGTACACACAACGCCACAGTCCACCCGCCCTCCAGCCTACCACCATAGCCACATCCTCATATAAAACACAGTCTTCCTCAACAAAACACCACCCCAGGCGGAGTGTGTGTGTAAAACTTCTCACATACCTCTTAGCACAACGCCAAGTCCAATGTTCAACCCGCACGCCCGTCGCCAAACCCTTAAATCGAATAGAATAGCATCGCATCCCTACCATTTGCTCTACGTCCGTACTCGCTCTCACCTACATGTCTTCTAGACTCTGTCCATCTTGATAAATAGCTTGGTTGACGTGCTCTGAAAGAAATCCCGTCGCCTCCTCTTTCTATTAAATAAACTTTTTTCATAGGAAAAAAAGGCGCCGGCATTTCGTTTCGTGTTATTTATCTAAGCTATGTGCTTTGGGGGAAAAGTTAGGAGGGAGATAGGGAAAAGAGGTTATATTTATGCAGGGCAGGTGGTAAGTGTCTCGTTTGATTTTTATTTTTATTGTAGTGGATGGGACATTGGATTATGGTTCTGTGGTGTTGTGTCGAAGTTTTGTAAGGACTGGCTGGATGAGCGGAAGGAAGGGAAGGGATTTCCTTTCCTTCCCATACTATACTACGCGCAAACGCGCATCTTGCCCTGGAATTACTTGCTTTTTCGCTGGGTATCATACTTTGGTGAGAACGGTGACTGGTGCATAGCTTGGCTGGTAGGCGCAAAAGGATGGGGAATAGCTATGTTACGAAATAGCCGCTACGAGACTCTCCTTCGACGTGGTTCTGTACACGTCAACGAAGCATCTGAGATGAAGCGCTGGGCACCGATGTGTGGATGTGTATCTATCGGTATACGACTAGAGTTTATACCCCAACGTGATGTGAAACCTTGGCATTGAAATCTAGACACTAGAGTACCTTATGGATCTATGTCTATTAATATGAGTGTACAACCCGAGAATCACACCCCCTCATAACCATCCGTCTCGCAAATTCGAGCTGTAGCGTAAGAAAGGATTAGATGTGAGGTCGAGATATAGAGCGCATGGCGGAGTTTACATAACAGGATGATAGAATATCAAGATAGGAAGTGCAGCATTTTATCTCTCTCATTTACATCTCGTTTACATTTACAATTTATATATACGGTACAGTATGGTTCAGTGAAGTGAAGTGAAGTGAAGTGATCTGAGCTACACGGCTCACGATGCGCACCGCATTCTGACTCCACCCCGACCCCTAACTCCTCTTCCTGTGCGTATGGTCTCATTTGAACCGCTCATCGTCATGTGGTGCATACCACCCATACACCAACGTCCCCTTGTGCACCTACCCCTCGTCAGTCCTCCCTGCTCACCCCTCTCTCCCTCCACAAATGCTTCCGTGAAGCCTAGAAGAACTTCCCATAGATAGCTTTGTCGTCCGGATGCTCCAACACCCGCTCCGCCTCCCTATCCTCATCCATCCCACCGATAGCTCCGGGCGCCCTAGGGATAGGCCTATCCAGCGCATCGAACCGCTGTCCCTTGACGCGCGCAACAACCCACAGCGTAGCAAGCCTCAATCCACACGCGCCAAACCCCCACAGCAGCCCCCCAAACGGCGCAGCAACAAACGCCCCAAACGCGCTCCAGTCGTTCGCGTACAGTCCTCCCTCCAAGATCAGGAGTTTTGAAGCGAGCACAGCGTCCCCGTGGTAATACACCAACCCAAACAGGAAAACCGTGAAAATCCCGCCAAGCGAGCCCACTACGAAGTCGAAGCCGCGCCACCAGTAGCATTTGTCGCTCAATCCGATGACGAGCACCGGGACGACGGCCGCGGAGACGAGGTCGCTTATTAGGAAAATCTGAAGGATATCAGGGCTCTTTAGCGCCACCACCACGACAGGCACGATGAGTACGACGACGAGCAGGCGGATGACCCAGATGTTGAGCTTGTTTCTGAAGAGGTCGTTTGAGCCGGTGGAGATGAGCGCGGATTGGAAGGAGTCGAAGGCGGCGGTGGAGAGGGAGACGGTCATGACGAGGATGATGCCTACGACCCAGGCGGGGAGTTGGCCGAGGAGGAGAAAGAAGGCTAGGTAGCCGTTGTCTGCGTCGCCCAGGGGCCAGGCGCCGCTCCAGGCGGCGAGCAAGCCTGAGACGCCGACGAGGGTGAGGATGAGCAGGACGGCGATGCTAGCGATGGAGACGCCCACCCAGAGGTCTTTGTCTGTGCGCGAGGCGAAGGCGCGCATCCAGAAGCCCGAGAGGAAGAAGTCGTTTGTGAGGATGGCGACGGGGAGGATGTAGATGAGTTGCCAGCCTAGGAGGGAGGCGTCTAGGAAGCCGGATTCTTTGATGAGGGCGGGCTGGATGTGTGTTTCTACGCCTACGGTGATTACGCCGAGGATGATGAGGCCGACGACCATGACGCCTTGGATGTTGTCGGTTATGAAGGAGACTTTGAAGCCGCCGAGGGCTGTGCTGGCGTCAGTCTTCATGCGAAAGAAAGGAGAAAGGGGAATCCTTCTTACAAGTATAAATCGTAGTCACGGCGCACTCAACAATGATGGCAGGGAGACCGTCCAGTCCCGTCAACGCAGTGACGATCTGCTGCATGGCAGACAGCTCGCTCACCATGTACAAGAAGATCGTAATCAGCGTGCAGACGCTGAGGAACAGGCCCGCCACAGCACCATACCTCTGCCTCGTCCACTCGGTCAGAACAAAGCCCTCAGGACACTTGCGCCGAATGATGGGACCCAGATAACCGAAGATGAGTAGAGGCAGGGCGCTGGCAAGCGCGTACACCACCACGCCTTGCACACCGCAGATGGTCGCAATCTCAGGGTACGTGAAGAGGATGCCGGAACCGAGAGCTGGTGTTAGAGAAAGCTAGGTCAGCAAGTGTAAAGAAGGAAAGGGGGAAAAGAGTAGCGGCAGCACGTTCCTCACGCAAGTATTATCTTGATCGAGTTCAGGCGGTACTTCTCAGCTTTGCCTTGTTGGACATGCATGACATCCAACTTAGCTCAGCGCCCGCAGTGTAGCCGCGCAGAACCGCCCTCCCACCGCTTCCATCCCATCTAACGACAGAATCGGAGCAGGAGAGAGCAGGCTCTGCGAGTGATCTCAAATACGAACCTGTTCATCTTCCTCGAACAAAAAAGAACCTTGCTTGCGTCCTATGACGCCTCGAGATACGTCTTGTAAAAGCCGATACTGCCGCCGCCCTTCACGCCGGGAGCACCGCGCGAATGCACTCACCCGATGCGATGAAATTGAAGGCAAGCGGTATGCCTACTCACAGTCAGCTCTCACTCTTATACCATGGGGTGATATAATAAAAATGGACGGGGGGCGCAATTGGTATCCTAACCCTTCTGTGTCTTGTTACTGCTCAGCCATTCCGTCTTAGACTGGTGCCGCAGCCGCCAAGCGATGTAGCATCCAACGACCCTTCCACCTTGTCAATTCCATCACTTCCCTAGTTTGATTCATATTTGCCACTTACAGGAATGCGCCGTAGGTGAGGTAGAGGATGGCGTTTGACGCCTGCGTGGAGGGTACACCCATGGCGATGGAGAGAGGGATAGGAAGCAAGCAAACGAGGCTGCGTGGGTCGGTGGTAAGAGAACCGCGGAGCTGGGATGGGGAGCTCAAGCTTTAAAGCTCATGGGGTAGCGTCTGGCGTGCTTGAAATTTTGCTTTTGGCTCGCGCCTTTTCCGGTATAGGAAGCTAACAGCTGCTAGCGTACATCCGTTACGAACGGTCGTTCTACACCTCGAAGGGCACTGCAATGCTCTATGTTGTAGGAATTAACTAGACGGTTGAGATTTGGTGCACAAGACGATGTCGGTTGAGTAATCTTGTCTTCCTTTTGTAGACGCTGATAGTATGCTGAAAACCTGATGTCGCTGGAGACGCCAGGCAAACACACATTGAATGACGAATTGATATCCTAAGGCTCGAGCTATGAGATGATATATCAAGGAAAGGAGGAAGGGTATACGATCAGTATCAACGCGCTCCAAGCGGAGTGATCTTCCATGCACACACCCCGTCGTCCGTCTCCAGCCAACAACAACATAAATATGGCCTCCCACTCAAGAAGTATGTCTGCAATATGTACTACGCCCCAGCTCGCCCGAGAGTTCTCCCTCTCGAGGTCGTTCCTCGTGGTCTCGTGACATCGTGTGACCGCTTGCTGCATGCGCGGAAGTCCGTAGGACGGCGAATTATCTTTCGAAAGGCTCGCAGTCGTCGTCTACCATGCGTGGCGGTCCCAGTTCGGATCTGCATCCGTCAGTACACCTTCCCCTCCCTCTTAAGATCGACTAACCCTGTACAAACGCCGCCAGCACCTTGCTCCCCGTCTGCAGCAACGGGTGCCCGACTACAATCTGCAGAAACCGCTGCAGCCCCTCCCTCCTGTGCTCAATCACATCGTCCGAGAACCGGTTCGTCAGCACCTTCCCCGGCAGCGGCGGTATCGTGACGCGCGCACTCTCGCGCTCCAGTATATCTCGGAAGGCCTCAAACTCGCTGTACCGCCGTCGCACCGACGAGCTCTTCAGCTTGAAGGCGGGGATGTTGGTGCGCATGACAATCTCGTAGGTGGTGTACATGCCGCGGCCAACACCGTGGGTCATGGGGTTGCGGACCTGTGTGCGACACGGGTGAGCTTCATTGCGGGGCGGGCGTGGAGCTGAGGGGTTCTAGAGAGCGCCGTACCTCTATCTCGAGGAAGTTCTCCGGGGGGCCGTACAGCTCCTCAAAGGACTGCTGGCGCGACTCGGGCAGCGACTGCATCGTGAGGGGTGCGTGAGGCGGTGCTCAGAGCGAGGCGTGTATATGCGGGCGGAGAGCTCTGGATTTATGGCGCAACTGGGAAGTAGAGCGCTAGGCTAGGCGCAAACTGGCGGCTGTTCCGATAACATGGGCCGAGGCGTGCACTGCGGCTTACGTAAATAGTTCAACAGACAGGAGCAAACGATGCAGGTCAATTCGTCTTTCTTGCGATTGTTCGTTCTCCTGGAATTGGAGTTGATGATGAGTAAGACAGGAGCAAACGGGCATCAAGTAGTCTCGAACTTTCGTGGTGCCTGATTCATTCCAGGGTCAATAAGAACATGGAACAATAAAGAGAACTTTGTCCGAGTCAAACAATCTAGTCAAATAATTGATGCTTTCAAGGTATTGCTGATTTGGTTCGGATGTCAAGCTCAAATTCACCATAGCACGGAAGTTTGGTAGAGATTATCATTGAATAATCGTGTCATTCATTCATACATTATAATCAAACACAGTAAAAACCATGAATGTAGTGCTACATGAGTGGCAGGTTCCATATTTCATTACCCGCGGGGATATCATCAGGTCCGCTTCATTCCTCCATACCTGCTACATCTAGTAGCCGCTCGTCTTGTTGCCGCCGTAGGTCTTGGATCCATCAAGATCGCTGTCGACACGGGGATCGGCCTTGTTGAGCATGTCGCTCTTGTGAGGTCCAGCAGTGTTCTCGGCAGGACCAGGTCCGCTCGAGAGGCCGCCAGCACCGTGACCGCTGCCGACACCGCCGACGCCAGAGTGGGTGTTGGAGCCAGCGCCGTAGCCGCCAGTGGAGTGGGTGTTGCCGTATCCACCAGTGGTGGAAGAGTCGACGCGAGGGTCAGCCGTGTTTCCAAGGCGAGAGTCGTGAGGCCCGGTGGGGTCGGAGCCGTAGGCGCCGGTGCGACCTCCAGCAGTGTTGCCGTAAGCTCCAGGGACAGACGAGTCGACGCGGGGGTCGGCCCTGTTGGCCATGTGAGAGTCATGAGGACCAGTCGGGTCTGAGCCGTAGGTGTTGCTGCCCGTGAGGCCGGAGCCAGTGGTGCCTTGAGAGTAGGTGTTACCTCCAAGGCCGCCGGTCGTACCGTGGGTGGTGTTGCCAGTCAAGCCTGAGCCTGAGTGACCAGTGCCCGTCAAGCCTGAAGAGTGACCTCCAGTGCCGGCAGTGTTGCCGAATCCACCAACGCGGTCAGAGTCGACACGCGGGTCGGCCCTGTTGCCGAGGTGAGAGTCGTGGGGGCCAGTAGGGTCTGAGCCGTAGGTGTTGCTGCCAATGCCTGAGCCAGTCGTGCCAGTCAAGCCACTGGTAGTGCCGTGGGTGCCATGGGTGCCGTGAGAAGCAGTGCCCATGTTGCCAGCGGCGCCATACGTGTCAGAGTCAACGCGGGGGTCAGCCTTTACATTGTTAGTGTCTTGGCTGCGAGATGTGATTGATAGAGACATACCTTGTTGCCCATGCGGGATTCGTGGGGACCAGTGGGGTCCGAGCCGTAGGTGTTGCTGCCAACGCCCGAGCCAGTCAAGCCGCCCGTGGTGCCGTGGGTGCCGTGGGTGCCCGTGGTGCCATGAGCAGCAGAGCCATGGTTACCTGCTGTGCCAATGTGGTCGGAGTCGACGCGAGGGTCGGCCTGGTTGGCAGAGTGGGAAGAGTGAGGACCAGTGGGGTCATCGTGGGTCTTATCCTTGTGGAGGACGCCCTCGACCTTGGCCTTGATCTTTTCCATGGCTCCAGACATGATTGTTGAGTTGATGTATAGATAGGTGAAGGGGTATCAAAAGTGTGCAAAGTTCTTGTGAAGTGAGGTAGAGGTGTGGAAGTGGTTGTTTGTGTGAGTGTATGCCATGATGGCGGGAGAGCTAGGTCTTATATACCACGCGGTGCTCTTTCCTGTCTCTTTCCCTACCGTACGTCATAACGAGTGAGCTCAATCAGCCGACAGAAGGTGCTACCGTACGGGTAGCCGTCTGCAGTGAAACTGCCTCTCAGACTCCATAGGCAATCTCGCGTCGGACGCTAGTGCCGGATACAAACAGAAGCAGTAACGAGAGGGGCCTGTGTCGTCATGGGAATGTACTCTCTTCCACCAATTGCGGTCACCTCGCATGGCGTTCTTTGTCTAGATTTTACAAAGACTGGCATTGCGCAAGGTTGGGCTCGGATGTTCGCAACAGACGCCACAGCTGCCACACGTGCTGAGCCATATGCGCCGGGAGCGGGAGCTTATCCTGACATATGCGGCTAGTCGCTGGCTGAATCCAGCTAGGCGTCGCCAGCGATCATTCCGGTGCTCGATCGTGGCCGTGCGAGAAGTGGCTGTGCAGTGCGTCATAGCGGAGAAAGTGCGGGGACTGATGAAAGCTTAACCATCGATTGTGGTCTCCGTGTCCCTGTTTTTGGAGGCGTCTTGCATCAGCCCGGAGCGTTTTCTGTGGCGGTGAGACGGCAAAAGCAGGGAAAAGTAGCGAAAACTTGTTAGCTAGCCCCTCCATGGCCGATCAGATGAGGGACCAGTTCTGCTAACGCAACGACGAAAATGTCCGTCCGGATCTAGAGCCACGGTTTCGCTAGGATGTTGGCATTTTTAGCATTCTGCTAGCACTTTGGGGAAACCTTCAGCTCGACGCTTCGAGCCTCTGGCATGCGGGGAGATAGCTAATTGCGTCAAAGCGATGACGTTGCAAGTCTACCCTGAAGCATCAACAAACAAACAATCAATTCGCGGGGTTTCGTCGGCGATGGCACGATCGTGATCAGGAAGATGAACTTGAGACGCGTACTAGGGTACCTCAAATTTACATCAGAGGTCCAAAGGAAGCAACCGCTCTCGCAGATCCTGAAGCGGCAGAGACCAGGGCATCAAGGCCAGCCCGCATCTACCCGCTGGGAAAAAGACCCCTCGCCCTTGCCCTGCACCCAATTTCTTGCATGAACCTCGTGCATCTTATCAGCAGCGTGGCTATCGTAAGACATGGCACAATTTGCAATCTCGATAGCAATCTCGATATGGAGTTCGTGATCGAAATCCTTCCACGCGCGCCCAACATCCAGTCGCGTGGTGTAAAAAGTCAGAGGTACGTGACGATGACGTAGCGTCGTGTGAAATTCCCCCGCCATAGTAGAACCCTTTTCTCAACAGTGTCAACACCACGTCCTACGATTTACCTATCCTTCTCTCTATTCGTGATTCCGCAAAGCCATGTCGGAGAGAGTCAAAGAGGTTGCGAAGGAGGAGTTTGAGCAGGCCAAAGTGCTCGCCGCAGGCGCAGTACGGTCGCAGGCCTACCTCTATCCACTCAAAGTAAGCTTCAGACCGCAATTTTAGCTTCTGCAACACCACTTCAGTGCATACAGGCTACTGTGTGCTGAAAATTCCAACCCTCCATATCTCAAGCATCTCAAGCTTGGTACACACATATCAAACAATGCAACTAACACACACCCCAGGGCATAGCCTACTTCTTCACGCACCGCGCACTCTGGCGCCCCCTCGCCAACAAGCTCATCCCCACACTCTCCCTCGGTCTTGGTGTCACAGTCTTCATGTTCGCCGTGACCTACGTACCACAAGCTGCCGTCCTGACCATCTTCAACGGCCCTCTCGCGATCGTGACTACCATTCTTTTGGTCCTGTCCGAAGCCTCCACCGTCTTCAACATCCTCTCCAAGAATTTCCTCATCGATGATGCCCTCATCGACACCTTCGATGGCACCCTTCTCGCGCGCGATCAGGCCGCCCTCGTCTCGCGAGAGAGGGCAATGAAGAGCGGCGGCGACTACATGGCGCGTCTGGGTAAAATCACGCGGAAGCCATTCGAGAGATTCAGTCCGAAAGCCATCATCAGGTACCTTATGTACCTGCCGCTGAACATGATTCCCGTGGTGGGCACGGTGCTCTTCGTCATACTCCAGGGAAGGAAGTTCGGACCAACGGCGCACGCGAGGTATTTCCAGCTCAAGCAGATGAACAAGCATCAAAAAGAGGAATTTATCGAGAGCAGGAAAGCTGCGTACACAAGGTATGTTTAGCGGATCACGCACACGTAAATCTTTGGAATGCTAATATGTTGTAGCTTCGGCGTGCCCGCTGTCCTCCTCGAGCTTGTTCCAATCGCAGGCATCTTCTTCAGCTTTACAAACACCGTCGGCGCTGCACTATGGGCCGCAGACATCGAGCAGAAGACCGCGCCAGGAGAGACCACTGCCCCGAGTCTTCGCAGCCAGGCGGAGGCCGCGTCAAGGGAAGAGTCCAGAAAAGAGCTGTAGTGAGGAGACTTCACCCATCACTTCTCCGAATCCCTCAATTTGTTTACCTCAGTTTGGGTTATACTACGCTTGTCACTAACCTCCCGTGCACAAGCCAGTTGCAACCCGATTTTTTTCTTTGGCATGATATCCCCAGGGTGAGGAATGGCACGGTCAGGCGTTAGGCAGGCTCGGAACCGTATGTGCAGCATGGTTCAGACCGGCGGTATAGATACCCTTGGAAGCCGCCCTGGGCGAGAGGCAACCTCCTCGGCTGGCCGTAATTCTTTGAACCTATCCACTAGAATGATTAATATTTGACAAGTAATCGACCAAATATCGTGGAACACATGCTTGGTGAAATCTAAGTTGTCGTGATACATCTGGTATGGGTTAAGATTTATTACTATAAACTTGTTATGGACTTGGAGACGTTTATGATTTTGTCCCCACCACACCGTTTCTCTAAGCTAGAATCGTGCTTCATACCTTCAATAAGACGTTTTGGCAGTATGAAGGGGAACTTGGAAGATACTACAGCTGCCATATGTAACAACGCATGGAGGGCGTCTTAGTGAGATGGAGTCCACGTGCCACGATAGCACGTTGCAAAGGATCATTACTAGCTAATAAATCTAAACTTTCGATCCGATAGCGCGTCGCTCAGAGCGTTGAAGCCTCTGCGAGGTCGAGTGACAAGCGCTATACAGAGCGCGGTATTCACGTGCCCTCATAATGTACAAGAAGATGAAAAAATTGCCACGCATACTTCAAACCGTCTGCGACGAGTCCTCGACGGCCTGCGCGCCGACCAATTCGTTCCTCTTCGCTGCCCGCTTCTTCAGCACGTTTTCGATGAAGGCCTCTCCCGCCTTGTAACTCGACCGCACGAGGGGCCCTGAAGCGCAGTACAGGAAACCCATATCGAGCGCGCGTTGCCTCCACATCTCGAACTTATCGGGGGTGACGTATTCCGTAACAGCCATGTGCCGCTTCGTAGGACGCATGTACTGGCCGAACGTAACCACGTCCACGCCGTTCTTACGCAGCTCCTTCAGCGCATGCTCAACCTGCGCCTCTGTCTCGCCCAAACCCAGCATAATGCTAGTCTTGGTGATAAGGTCTGGTCTCTCTTCCTTCGCGGTGCGCAGGACGTCCAGACTCTGCCTGAACTTTGCCTTCCTGTCGCGCACGAAGGGCGTGAGTTCCTCAACTGTCTCAATGTTGTGTGCGAAGACGTCCATCCCGCTGCGTACAACGAGCTTAACCATCTCCATGTCGCCTGCGAAATCTCCCGTCAGAGTCTCGACCAGCATCTGTGGGGACTTCTGCTTGACTTTCATGACGGACTCGGCCCAGTGGCGGGCGCCGCCGTCGGCGAGGTCGTCTCGGTCGACGCCTGTGAGGACGACGTAGCCCAGGCCCCATCTCCGCAGTGCCTCTGCGGTGTTCTCGGGCTCGTGGACGTCTAGTGGTGGGGGTGCTTTGGAGGTTTTGACCGAGCAGAAGCGGCAGCCTCGCGTACATGTGTCGCCCATCAACATAATCGTCGCTGTAGCTGCGCTCTTGGAGCTTCCACCCCAGCAGTCTGAGATGTTCGGGCATTTTGCTTCTTCGCAGACGGTGTGGAGATTCAACCCTCGGAGGTCATTTTTCAGTCGCTTGTAGTTTTCATTGACGGGTATAGGTGTCTTCAGCCACTCGGGGAGTCGTGTGATTGTTTTCTTGCGACCGTTGGGGCCAACCGTGGCGGTCTTTATCTCGTAGGCTTCGGATGGGGAGAGCGGCGCGTTTGGATTTACAAAGTCGTTGAAGGAAGGCCCGGTGTTCAGCTTATCAGCAAATCTGGTGGTTGGTCGGGCGGGCTTTGAGGGCTGCGAGGGAGTGTCTACAGCGGTGGCGAACGTGCGGGCGCATCGTGCAGCCGGTCGTATTGAGCGGGATGCATTCGGTATCGCGAGGCGAGATGCTGACCGGGGCACTGAAGCTGCCATTGTGCGTGAGAGGCGTGTTTAGAAGGATGGAGGTTGAGCACGCAAAGTTGCTGGTAGTCCTCGAAATCCCGCCTCTGGCCGCACTTTCTCCCGAAGCTAACGGGGTAGGGCTGCCTTATTCAGCAGACAGGCATCCAATGCAAACACAGCAAACACCGACCGCCCACATTTGGAGCATCCCTGCATTGCGCCGCAGAGGACAACCACAACGTCGCCAATTCCGACGAGACCATTGCCATACCGCACCCCGCTCGCGGTTTCTCTCACTCTCGCCATCCAACCAAATCATTACACTCGGGTCCTCACATCGCGCCGCCAGCTTTCGGGAAAGGCCACGTTAGGCGGAGCAGGAGAAGGACACAATACACTTATTTGAGGACGGGCTCGCGGCGGGTGCCTGCACTCTGCAATCATGGACAAGAAGCACGAGGATGTTGGTGGAGTGGCACAGATCGATAAGACTTCCGTGTTCCAGGAAGGTATGGCGACCTACAATGCAATGGGGAGCTTGCGGAGGGGTCTTCAAGATGCGGAAGCTGACATGGAAGCACAGCACGAGTATTCAGCCAGAGTCCGATATCGCCGCGGAAATGCAGAGTGGTATGTTGCAACTTGGAGCTGAAGCAATCTAAAATATTGACCCTATGTAGATTCTGACCAAGCTTGCATTGCTGCTCTTCACCGGCGAAAGCTGGGGGAGACAGGAAGCTACTAACCTTTTCTTTGGCAGTATGCAACCCGTCCTTGTACCGCCAGAAGGATGTACTGACCATCATAGTCTCGAAACTCTTCTCAAACAAAGATGCCTCCCTCCGCCAGATGGTCTACCTTGTCCTCAAGGAGCTCGCCGGCAACGCAGACGATGTTATCATGGTCACAGCCTCCATCATGAAGGACACCTCCGTCGGCAGCGACGTCGTATACCGGCCCAATGCGATCCGCGCCCTCTGCCGCGTCATCGATGCCTCCACCGTACAGGCGATTGAGCGTCTTGTCAAGACATGCATCGTGGACAAGAACCCCTCCGTTGCCTCGGCCGCACTCGTTTCGTCGTATCACCTTCTCCCCGTCGCAAAGGATGTTGTTCGGAGATGGCAGTCAGAAGCTCAAGAGGCGGCATCAGGTCCAAAGTCTGGTGGCTTTTTAGGCGGTTTCGGAGGCAGCTCGCACAGCACCCTCCAGGCGAGCACAAACTACATGTCGCAGTACCACGCCATTGGACTGCTGTACCAGATGCGGTCAGGCGACAGGATGAGCTTGGTCAAGATGGTCCAGCAATACTCCGCTGCGGGTGTAGTCAAGAGCCCTGCTGCTACTGTGTTGCTGGTCAGGCTCGCCTCCAAGCTCGCAGAGGAAGACCCGAATTTGCGCAAGCCCATGGTACAGCTCCTCGATGGCTGGTTGCGCCACAAGTCCGAGATGGTCAATTTCGAGGCGGCAAAGGCCATCTGCGACATGCGCGGTGTAACAGACGCCGAGCTCGTGCAGGCTGTCCACGTTCTGCAGCTCTTCCTCACATCTCCTCGCGCTGTCACAAAGTTTGCTGCTCTAAGGATATTGTCCACCATGGCCTCGTTCAAGCCCGATGCTGTCCGATCTTGCAACCAGGATATCGAATCGCTCATCACCAACTCTAACCGCAGCATTGCCACCTTCGCCATCACCACCCTCCTCAAGACGGGCAATGAATCTTCTGTTGATCGCTTGATGAAGCAAATTTCTGGTTTCATGGCTGAGATCACAGACGAGTTCAAGGTGACCATCGTTGAAGCTGTCCGCACATTGGCCCTCAAGTTCAAGTCGAAACAGGCTGGTTTCCTTGCATTCCTCAGCGGTATCCTTCGTGATGAGGGTGGCTATGAATTCAAGCGATCCGTGGTTGAAGCTATCATGGATCTCATCCGTTTCGTTCCGGAAGCTAAGGAGGATGCTCTGGCTACCCTCTGCGAGTTCATTGAAGACTGCGAGTTCACCAAGCTTGCAGTCCGCATCCTCTTCGTACTCGGACGGGAGGGTCCCTCCACACCACACCCAACCAAGTATATTCGGTATATTTACAACCGCGTCGTTTTGGAGAACGCCATTGTTCGCGCAGCTGCCACTTCCGCGCTTGCCAAGTTCGGTGTTGGGCAGAAAGACCCCGAAATCAAGAAGTCTGTTCATGTACTCCTTAGCAGGTGTCTTGACGATGTCGACGATGAGGTCCGAGACCGCGCTGCGCTTAACCTGAGATTGATGGACCAGGACGACGAACTCGCGCTCAGCTTTGTCCGAAACGACTCCATGTACTCATTACCCACCCTCGAGCACCAGCTCACCATGTATGTCAGCTCCGACTCGAAGGACACTTTCCAGGACGCTTTCGACATTACCAAGATTCCCACTGTATCTCGCGAACAGGCAGATGCAGCAGATCTCAGCAAGAAGACCGAAGGCTCCACACCCATACTCAAAGCCCCGAGCGCCACAAAAGCACCCGCCAAGACTGGCGCAGATGCGGCCGCTTCAGCGACTGCAGCAACACAGAAGTACGCCGAAGAGCTGCAGAAGATCCCAGAGCTGGCTGCGCACGGTGGCTTGCTCAAGTCCAGTGCTGTGGTTGAGCTCACAGAATCCGAAACGGAATACGTCGTCACTGCTGTCAAGCACATCTTCAAGGACCACGTTGTTTTCCAGTACGATGTCAAGAACACACTTCCCGACACTGTACTTATGGACGTGGAAATGGTTGTTGCCGCCGAGGACGATGATGTAGGCCTGGAGGAAGACTTCATCATTCCCGCGCCAAAACTTCCCACAAACGAGCCTGGCACCATCTACGTCTCATTCAAGCGCCTGGAAACCGAGTCACAGTTCATCGCCACATCGTTTACAAATACGCTCAAGTTCGTCAGCAAGGAAATCGATCCCAGCACTAACGAGCCTGAAGAAGGCGACGGCTATGCCGATGAGTACCAAGTCGAGGACTTGGACCTCAACGGCGCAGATTATGTTGTCCCCGCATACGCAGGTAGCTTTGACAACGTCTGGGAGCAGTCGAACGTCGATTCTGCGACCGAGACGCTGCAGCTTTCTAACATAAAGAGTGTCGCAGGTAAGCCTCTTTCCCCCAAACCGTGCAATAGGAAATCTGACCTGGATGTAGATGCAACCGAACAACTCATTAAGACACTCTCCCTCCAGCCCCTCGAGGGCACAGACGTCCCGCTCTCGCAATCAACGCATACGCTTAAGCTGTACGGCAAGACGATTACGAATGGCAAGGTTGCGGCTATGGTGAGGATGGCGTTTAGCGCGAAGACGGGCGTTACGATGAAGATCGAGGCGAGGAGTGAGGAGGAGGGTGTTGCGGCGCTAGTTGTGGGGAGCGTGGCGTAATATGATCGATGCGGATTGGGGACTGCTTTGGGAGCTGTGGGATTTGGGGTAGCATTGCTGGATCAGCGTGTGGGGAAATAGATTACCATATGAGATAGCGGGGAAAAGGGAATGATTGTTATGAATGAAGTTCTGAAAGGAGGTCTAGAAGTTGATACGTGATCAAGTTTATTCGAGAGATTATGGAGAGGCACGTGACTGCATGTGCTATGGGCTTACCTGCGCGCTACAGTAAATCGGCCGTTGCATTGTCTAGCTTGGGGAAACAGCGTACAGAAACACGTGAGCAGGGAAGAAACGAGCCTGCAGTCATTGAGACGGGCAACTCTAGAGAACGTGGCCAGTATGCCTACAGTCGGCCATTGCATCGTCTGTCCTGGGGTAACTCAGAGTACTAAACCTTTCTCTGGCAGTGCTGTGGAAGCTCCGTCCTAGGCTCTGCCATCTCTCCGCTGGCACAGATGCCGAGCTCCTCACTGTGTGAATGCCACACTTGTATTGACTGTCCTGGGGTAACACAGCGTATTGAATGTTGATGCAATGCTACGAAAAACCGTACAGCAAACGTAGCAGCAAAACCATATCATATCGAGGTCTTGAAGCTTCATTGTAGATTAATTCACCCTGGGGTACACTGTCCCAGAAAGGGCGAAGCCAGCGCTGTACTAAATACACGCACCCCTAAGCATGAGCCTCATACTGATAATCCACATACCCCTTCAACCCCGCCAGCCCAATCTCAACCGCCTCCTCCGTCCGAATCGTCCTACTTCCCTGCCCCTGCACCAAATTAACCCAGTAGTCAAACGCCTCGTGCGCGCTTTCCTTGCTCAGCTCGCCTAGCACGGGGTCGTTCGCGACCACGGGCTCAAGACCTGCTACGCCGCCGAACACGACAAGTAAATGCTCGCACGAATCCGGCAGCTTCTTCTCGTGTGATATAGGCCGGTTCCGCGGCGCGATGGCATCGGGTAGAATGGAAGAGAGGGGGACGCCCCGCTCAGACGTGCCGATTGCAAAGGTGTAGCCGTCGGGGAATTCAGACTCGCTGAAGATGTTCGAGAAGCTCGCTGCGTAGCGGACTTTATAGCCCCAGTAGTACCCTTCCTTCTCGCGGGGCGTTTCAGGCGCCACAGCATCGACGGCGAGACTCTCGCATTCGTATTCGGAGAGGTACGGCCAGGAGGGTGGCTGTGCGTCTTTGAACTCTACGGTCAGACGCATGCCTTGCGGGACGGCGTAGGGGACTTTGACCGGGAAGGGAAGGCCGCAGTTGATGTATGTCCATTCTTGATTGCCGGATTTGGAGCGGAGGTGAGCCGGTGGGGATGGTAGGGCAACGCCCTCGCGGAAGCGGATCCACTCGTGCGGCTTGGTGTGGGACGGCGTGTCGAGCGGAGGAAGCAGGCCCACATGCTTGTATGGCTCGCACATGGGGAATAGCGCCGAGCGTATGTGTGGCGGGCAGTCCGCGTACTCCAGCAGGCCTACCATGAAGCGATCTGGGTTCTGGTACGGGATGTCTGCTTCGGAGATGCTGTCCATGATTTCCGCTTTGGTCTTCTTCTTGCTGCGATAGTAGCCTGAGACTTTCTCGGGGATGGTGTTCGGGTCATCGTCGTAGACAACGATCTCGTCGACGCACCAGACGGCGGCGGCACGGGCGATGCGGCCTACGAGGAGCGTCTTTGTGTCGTGTCGAGCGACGTTGTTGAGAATACTGCCAGGGAGAGCCATCGTTACGGTCCAAGGTCGAGCTGTGCGCGGTTTGAAAGTAGCGGAGGGCTTTTCGGTATGTAGCTCCGTTGAAGGGTTGCCTTTCCTAAGCGTTCTCGCAGGTTGTGCATTCAGCAGGTCATTGGAAGAAGAGGGCTTGCTCTGTGTGCCCTCGCTTCGTATCCGTTTAGCAGGATGTTGTTCTGCTTCGATCTGCGCATCCACCTGATCTTGTAGACCATTGTTCTGTCGATTCGACCTCTTCCCTATTGAAGATTGTGTCGCGGGTGCCTGATCTCTCCCCTCACCAGGTATGTCATATATGTCTGTTTGTGCGCTCCTAGTCTTCGTCTCCTCCTGATGTACCACAACCGCATGTTTCCGCTTCTGCACCTCGTCAGCGTTCCATGTCCTACACAGAACTTCAATAACACCCACCTTGCCCTTCTTTTCTGTTTCCAGCTCCGGCTGTTCCACCTCCCTGCCCTCTCGTTCAGCTCTTGCCTGCTCCTGCTCCCTCGCCTCGTGCTCTTCCATGACATTGTCGACAAGCTCCAGCGCCCTCCTGTTCCTCACCTTGCCCGTCTCTTCCTCCACCACGTTGCCGTCTTCGTCTACCCAGCCTTTTCCATTGACGTATTCGACCGGTTCCTTCTTCTTAGGCTCTTTGGACTTGGACTTCGTCTTAGAGGACTCGTTGCCCATCGTGCCGTTGTCGAGGCTTATGCGTCCCATCGTCGAAGCGCGGTACGAGCGTTAAGGTCTGCGGAATACTCTTTTTGAATATGAATCAGCGCATCGCTCAGAGGGTAAGAGAACGGCGTAATGCGCTTCAATTGAGTTGTCGCAAACCTTCACCGACGTCGATCGAAAAAAATACGCGAGCGAACTTTCTGCCCACGCGAATTGCGGGGAAGGCGCAAGCGCGGATCCCTGTAACATGGCGCGCTAGTCCAAACTAGTGCGGCTGTTAGGCTGCAGGGGCGCAAACAGGCACTTCGTAGGATTCACACGATGGCGCAGTAATAAGACCACTTCACGACCTCACTGCGTCGGGTCTTGCGCTCAAAACATCTCCACACCGTCCCGCTGTCAACCAACAAACTCACCGCCAATATGTCCGAAGCGTACGTCCTTCCCTTGTATCTCTCCCACCCTATCTCTACTGATACTATAAATAGCAAATCTTCCCCCGTTAACACTCTGACAACCTTCCTCGCCCTCTACCTCACGACGCTATTCTCCCTCGACACCTGGACGGCCGCCCGCAACTCGCCCTACCGCGAGCCCTCCGCAACCAGCTTTTACCGCCCCGCGAACAGACCGTCGGAATACCAGGCGGGCATGCATGGGCAGGGCAGGAGGGGCACGGGTGGAAGTGGAGGTGGGAGGAGGGAGGAAGGTTACCGGCCACGTTGGATATGCGAGCGCCGTTGAAGGCAGGCGCTACTGCGAGGTGTGGGGCTTGTGCTATGTGAGAGGGAGGGATGCGCGTTCGTGTCAACAGAGCGGGGGAATTTGGGGGATGACTTGGGATGGAGGATGGACCGAACAGAGGATGGTGTATGATTCTTCTTCTGTTCAGAGAAGGCTGAGCAGGGCGTAAAGGCGTTGTCTATACATTTCGGCATTTCTGCATGGCTTCCAGAACAATCAATCATCGTTCATCTACTCGTTTCACGTCCGAACTACGTGTATGTTTCCACCTCGTACCGATCGCTCTCATGCTTGACTGGCCTATACACAAAATAATCAAATGTAGCCTTCGTCTCTAACCCATCCAGATCACTCGCCGCGACTCCGACAAATGCCCCTGTAAAACTGCCATGCGCTTGATGCCCACCGCACTCATCGCTCAGAATACTCGCGTCAAATACTGGCCCAATGTTCTTGAGCTCTGCCTCGCCCTCCAGCGCATAAGAGAATTGCAATTCCTTCCCGCGGATGCTGAGCGCAAGCCGCACCTTGCCTTCCTGGGGTATAGGAACAGGTTCCGGGATCGGGAATTTGAGTCTGCCTTCCGGCCACGACGCTTCAGAGGTAAGAAGAAGGAGTTCGCGTTGGCCGTCCCCGTGCGCCGTGACGGTCAGGTAGAAGAAGTTGTAGCGGCAGTAGTACGCCGTCAACCCCGCAAACTGCCTCTCATCCAACGGCTTGAAATCAATCACTGTTTCCGCGTCGTAGGAGAAGTGTGTCTGGCGTCGCGCAACGAGGGCTTGTTCGAACCAGCTGCCGATTGCTTCTCGGCCGGTGAGTTCGAGGGCGCCGTCTTTGACGGCGAAGATGCGTTCTGGCTCGGGGGTTCGTAGCCATTGGAAGTCCTTGTGCAGGCCGTCTGAAGCGGAGAAGGTATAGCGCTGCTCTGCCCAGTATGCGGCGTTGTCTCTTGCAGCGGGGAGCTCGACGGATAGAGAGGGGACGGGCCCGTTCTTCACGTAGAGCCAGTCGTCGGAGTCCCAGTATGCTTCTTGGATGGCGGTCTCGCGGCCGAGGACGCAACGACGCGCTTGTGTTATCGGGCGGCCTGTCAGGTGGACTATGTATGTCTTCCCATCTTCAGTTTCCACGATGTCTGCATGTCCTGCTCGTTGGAGCGGCGCGAGCGGAGCTTTTGTAGAAGAGAGAATGGGGTTCTTGGGATGTACTTCGTACGGGCCCCAGATGTCTTTACTCCGCGCGAGCGTGGCAGCGTGTTCATACCCAGTGCCGCCTTCGGCAGTGAGAAGGTAGTACCACCCGTTTCTCTTGTAGAGATGCGGACCCTCAACGAGATCGATCTCAGTGCCGAGGAATATCGTTCTCCACGGTCCCACCAGTTTACCCTCCTTCTCCGACCATTCCTGCAGCCGTATCCCGGCGAAAGATCTCGGCCGCCGGCGATGATCCTGGAGCATATTCACGAACCACTTCTTTCCGTCCTCGTCGTGGAAAAGGCTAGGATCGAAACCGGATGAGTTCACGTAGTACGGATCGCTCCAGGGTCCTTTGATCTTCTCGGCTGTGACGATGTAGTTATGCGTGTCTTTGAAGCTCCCGTCTTTCCTCTTTACATCCGTGTACACTAAGTAGAACTTGGATCCATCATGCGTCAAGCACGGTGCCCAGACACCACAGCTATCAGGATTCCCGCGCATATCGAGCTGCGACTTGCGATTCAGCGGCCGCGTGACGAGAGTCCAATTTGCGAGGTCCCGCGAATGATGGATCTGTACGCCAGGAAACCACTCAAAGGTTGAAGTTGCGATGTAGTAGTCCGACCCCACGCGGAGGATGGAGGGGTCGGCGTTAAAGCCGGGGAGGATTGGGTTGAGCACTTCGGGCATTGCGGCTGGTGGTCGAGGAGGAGAGAATTTGGGGAGTTGGCGATGCGCTTTTGGAATCATGATCTGGGTTTGTAGCGTATTTGAGGCCTTCGTAGGTGGGATGATATGGTGGAGATGCGCGCGTCTATTTACCCGGTCGACCCCACCTTATTAACCACCGCATATTGGCGTGGTATGGCACATACAGGACCGAACTTACGCTTTTAGAGATACCATCTGGTTCGATCTGCTTGGAGAGTTCGCCGAGGTCGCGTAGAGCGAGGTTGTGTTGCGGCTGGCGCCTGATCGAGCGGACCCTTCATACATGCCAACGTAGTTCGACTGACTAGCGCACCCATACTCCATGTCAATCTCTAGCAAAGGTCGATGCTAATTGAGACCGACATGGCACGGCTTTTGAGTTTCGATAATGGTATACCTATGGTAAGACGCAGGCCTTTGCAGATGTCGCGAACCTGGCTTGCTCACGTATCGCTCCGGCTCAAAGCTTCGCATTCATCTATTGACTTTGTGTCTGCAGTCGAAGCTTCATGTGCGAAGTTGTACAGATGTCAGATTCCGGCGATAGTATTCTCGAAAGAGCGATTCTTCATCGCATATGAGTTGCTCCAATCGAGGACTTAGCACTTGCATCAAAAGGATCGAGACTGAGTTGGACGCGGTCTGAGGGTGGGTTGATTTTCCGTAGCGAGGAGGCTGTTGCAGATGCAGGCGCGATTGGAAACAGCTGTAATTCCGGAGCGACAGCTACTTTCCATTTTGCTCTTCTCTGAGGTGACATGGCAAGTAGTCCGCGGTCGGAAGGTCCGTGGGCGCTCGTCTGGAGGACTCTTCTGGTAACGAGTGTTGAGATTGTCAAACGGACCTAAGTAGGTTGGCTCTAGTATCTGTGCTAGAGGCGGTTTTCTCGACTGCTGATTTGTGTAGCTGATTTTGAGGGACTGTCTGAGCGTCTAGTTTGAGACACTGGCGTAGACATCGTGGTGGAGAGACTGATCGCCGTCTTGTTTAAAGGACTGACGGATGTGCCCTTTGACGGACTGTTTGGGCTACAGGGCTTAGACATATTAGAAAGCAAGGCTATTCCATAGGGATTGGCGTGGCTGTAGTGCTTGATGTCTTGACTGGAAAACAACTCGAGTGAGAGACTACTCTGATATCTGTTTTGAACCCTTGGCTGGAGAAGTTGCCCTACGTACAGGAACTGGTCGACGAGTCGTAAGTCTGACATAGAGGGCTGGCCATAAATTTTAAATGAGGGATTGGTCATGCTGTGTTTGGAACTGAGAGACTGACTCGGACGGTGATCATGAGGGGCTGTTTTGGTGGCTTCGAGGGTCAACGAAGAATGACCTTCGAAGAATGACTTAGAAGTGTAGTGTTGTAACGAAGAGCATTGATTCGTCGACCACGGGGCATTGGCTTCAAGTGGCTGACTCGATTAGTCGATTTGCTCCTTCTCAGTGGCGAGTTGCGAGCCTGGCCTCGTTGAGATTCCTGATCATCGCTTCTACTTTCACTCCTGGTGGGGTAGGATTGAGTTGCTCTGGCTGAGTGTAGTTGATGCGAATCTGCGTGGTGGTAATTCTGCTTTGGTTGAGAATGGTTGGAAGGCGCTGTTCCGGCCTGCCTTGGAAGGGCTGCTCTGGTCTGGCGTGATGACGATGCTAGTCCTATAGCCCGACATGACTAGATTGATATGGCTTGTAGATGTTGCTGCTTGAGATGGCCTGGTGTGTGTGCTTCGACTTCAGTCTGGCTTGAAAATCTGCTTGTCCAGCTGGCTTGAGGATGCGCTGGTCTGGTCGGGCTTGACGAGATACTGTTCCGACCTGGCTTGAAAGCGCTAGTCTGGTCCGTCTTAGCTTGATGGCGCTTTCGTGGTCTGGTTTGGCTTGGCTTGAGTGGTGTAGCTTGTAGATGCTGCTCCTATGATTTGGTTCGATAAAGACGCTTCTGTTTGGAATGACCTGGGGCTGCTGCTCTGTTCGAGATGTGCTGACGATCGCTCTGCTCTAGCCTGACTGGACCTGAACAGTGTGAATTGTAGATGCGCTCTCCTCTGCTCTGGTAACATTGCGTCTGTTCTGGTGAAAATGCGTCTGCGCTGGTCTGGCTTGACGGTGTGTTGCTCGGCTCTGGTAGCGATGCATCTGCTAACTCGATGCTGCTGCTTTCGTATGTTGCGATGACTGTTGTTTGCTCCAGCCTGACTTGACTTGGCTGGTGTAGCTTATAGCAGCTCCTTCTCTGGTCTGGCCTGATCACGATGCCCTGGTATTCTTTGGCGGGTCTCGCATGCAGATGATGGCTCGTCTCATTAGGGTAGAGTGGATGCGATAGGCGGTGAGATTGCTGCTGCTCGTGCATGGTACAGTCTGTTGTAACTTGTAGGCCGATGGAGAGACTGTGTTCGTTCGTGATCGATGTTCGATGGTTGACTTGCTTGGCTTCCGCGGATTCCGTTCTGTTCGATTAGTTGAACCGCGTACTGGTCCCTGTCGCCACGTAGAGGCGCGAAGTCATGACAGGGTCGCATCAACTCAACCTTGCCTATGGATATGGGCACCTGTCCCTCAACAGGCCCCGCGAACGGGTTTACAGCTGTAAAGCGTAAAGCCACCACCTAGTGCGAAGGAGAGGAGCGAATAGCAAAGAGTGCATTAAGCCGGTCGTGCGTTCCGAATCTATGTCGGTACCCCAACGCTCCAACCTCCCTTTGCTATGCCCAAAAGACTCTTCATGGCTAGACAGTGCCTTCGAGTAATTCGGGTCTTGTTCACGGTCCTGCCCTACCGTGGGGGATTTAAAAAAGAAATTAAGCTGTGGATTGGGATCGACGAACGAGGGTGCCAAGCTCGATGTCTGACTCGAATCCAGTGCTTGAAGCATTCGCCCTTCGAGAGGTCACTTCGAGAGGGCGAAGCAGGATAGGCATTTCTTCTTGGTGGTAACACTCTATGGTGTCCCGGAGCTCATTGCTGAAGAAGGCTCGAAGATTTGCACGCCAGCCTTTGCTCCAAGGATTTGTCGAAGAGTGTTCCTTCTTTGGATCCCAGAATTGGGCTTCACCGTCATCGTTGAGGTACCAAACCCCATGATCAACCTCGTTATCCAGAATGTTCCAGAACACGAGGTGCCGTATGTATACGAAGGCAACTCCACCAGAGATGAGCAGTGCGAGGATAGAAGGTACCCCAAGAGCGATGTACACATTGGCTTGAAGGTACTTTTTTGGGCTGATAAGAACCCACAGGCTGATGCCAAAGATGTAAAGGTGATATACCGGGAGGAAAAAGAGGAAGACCACATAGGCCTGGACGTTGTGTAGCCATACACCACCTGTCCACCAGAAGCAGGTGTGATCGTAGTATGGGAGACATTTTTCGTTGTCTCGACAATGGTAGGTCCGGTCACCACGGAAAATCTTACAGCGGTCGCAATACCGCCGTTCTTGACTATGGGCTTTGACCTGCTTGGTAGGTGTCTTTGGTGCCGAAACCGGTTTCCACCGGCGAGCTACCCAGTAATAGCTCCAAAGGCAGTACCCAAGCGGAATCACCCACAGCAAAAGAAAAACCTTGGAGAGGACGGCGACGGCGATAGCGGCACCCAGAGCTGTGCCCGAGTCCTTGGGCATGTTATACATAGCCCAGCCCTCATCGTCCCTGGCCGCCAGCACGAACACTGGGTGTTATTAGCTTATTGAATGCTGACATACTAGCCTTTATAGAAAAAAGTAACTCACTCGTCAGCCTGACGTCGATAAGGTACACAGGCACTACGACCTGTGCGAACAAGAGGAAGGGGAAGAACGCTCCCCACACAGCAGCGCGCAGCGTCTCCCACAATTCCTTTGCGAAAGCCATTTTCGCAGAGCAGAGCAGCAAAAGAGAGCAGAGTTATGTGAGCAGTAAGTAGCTTTGAGTGTGCAGGTGCAATGTAGGTGCGAGCTGTGTGGACGAAGAGGAAAGGAAGCAAGCAGCTGTTCCGTTATCGTTTATCTAAGGTTTACGCTCCGACTCTCACCATTCACTTTCACCCTCCCCATGCCAGGCTGGCTGCAACTGAAAAATTTGAGACGAATCTGAGATGAAGTAACATGAACATTTTAAGGTCTGCTAATAATCGAAAAAAAGGTCAGTAAGCGCTATCTAGGATGATATATCTTGGGATAACTCAGTCTGCTATGAATGTCTGGATTTCTGATATAGTACTGCATCGTCGGTGTTCACAAGCCCAGTGTAGATTCCCTGCTCGCGCGGCGTTCCTTTCGTTAAACTTCCATCGTGTTTCAACACGAGATCTCGGCATCATCGGGTAAATAGCCACAGAAATCGCAGAACCAGACACGGCTCTCAAGTACGATTGCATCCTTGTCGTGATGGTCACATGACTCTTTGATACAAGGTAGAACTTTGCGTGACAATTTCATAGTCATATCGTAGGCGTGGCTGTGGCAAAATTGGCGTCGGTTGTAGTCCTCGATGTCAGAGTGTGCGCGCCAACAGTCTTTCTGGAGGATGTTAGTTGCATTTGGTGTGAGTGACACTGACATGAGGACTTACGACGCAGTCGAATTTGGAAATCTCGTCGAGGACGACAGGGGCGTGGTTGTCTGCATGTGCGGGATGAGCAAATGTCGTGGCGGCGAACAAGCCGAGGATGGCGGTGGTGATCCTCATCGCGTATAAGGTGTCTTTGCAAAAGTGGGTGTGTGGCATTGGGAGCGGATGCTTGCGAAGATGCTGTCGATAGAGTAGATGAAAGGGCATCCTGGATATACTCAAGGCAAGAATTGGATTATGGGGAAGTGTGGTTCTGGCACCGCATAAAATGATTTCTGTAGACCTCTACCGCGGTTCGTCTCCGACTCATCCCAACACCAAGAACTTCACGCCGTCTTCGCCGCATGCTTCTCCTTGGAATACATGACCAAGAATGCAGCACCAACTGCAACACAGTAGAGGTTATACGAGATGACACTGCCATAGGTGGCGGAGTTCTGCCAACCGAAGATCGAACTGAAGACACCCCACCAGCCGCCGCCGTCGATTTCAGGACTGCAGCACTAATGTCGCAATCATTGTCAGCAACATATCGTCGAGCGAAAAGTGAGAGAGAGCGACGCACATTCACATGCCAGACGCTCTGACGAATATCATATGACCCAGGTCCGACGCCTGTCTCCGCTGCGTCGCCGCCGATGGCGACGTTCCACTACCACTTTCTTAGTAAAGCTCTTCGTTGATTATTTTCCGTAACACATACCGCATAGTTCTCAATGAACCACACAGACCTGCTCAACAGGCCAGCGGCTATCAGATACAAGAAACAGGTCGACGCGACAAGGAACGCTTGCAAAGATCCCGCGTTACCTCCTCTGCGACGTGTCAGCCTTACAACAGGTAATCAACGCGCAATGATTACCTGTAAAGTAGATACCCAACCAACGCACCAACACCCAAACCTGACACCACAGCGAGCGGGAAAGCAGTCGCTGGTAGTCCTAGACCAGCGCCGATGATGAATAGGACGCCCTCGAGTCCCTCGCGAAGCACCGTCACGAAGGGAAGTAGAAACATGGCATACTTCTCTCCGAGGAAACTGAGGCCTTTTGGTGCGGAAGCGTCATCGGCACTGTTCGCTTCAAGAGCGGCTGCGATCTTAACGCGCCACTTGTCGCGCATTTTGGAGATCCGGAGCAGCGCCGCGCCCATGAGGGTGATGATGGCACATGCGATGATGCCGAATACGCCTTCCCAGATGTATTCGTATTGCGAGAAGATGTCGGAGTCGAGCAAGTGGAAAGCAGCTATTATAGCGCTTCCAAAGACGAGGCATATTGCGACGCCTAGGATGACTCCGAGCCAGACCTGTCGGACCAGCTTTCGGTAGACGGGCTTGTCATTTTCAGAGCTCAAGGTCTGCTTTAGAAAGGAGAGCAGGACCGACACGATGATGCTGGTCTCCAGGCATTCGCGCAGGCAGATGAAGAACACTAGTTCGTTTAGTACGCAATGGCAATAGTGTGATTGATATTACAGACCTTGCGCGGCGAAGATTTGGACCATGGCGAATGTGCGAGCGTGGAGCTACCAAGGGTCGAACCAGATTCGAGGCCGAACAGGTCGTTCGTCGTCGTGAAGAGTCCTACGCCGGAGATGTTTAGATGGCCTACCGCAGTACCCTCCTACATCGCTCTTCAGTGGGTCGCATTTGATGCACCTGGGACGCGAAGGATTGTCGGAACGAATCACCTGGTCACATGTGTGTGAAATGTGGTCATGTAAGTGGGGTCAACTCGGATCTGACCCATCAGATAAGATTAGCGCGGCAGAAATTGTGCGGAGCTTGTGCCGGAAGCGGATTAGTCGGATCAATTTCGGATCTGATAACGAAATCGAAATGTGTCGCCACGCCCCGCATACCGCTCTCGCACACAAGCCTTACTGGCTATGAGGTTAGATCATCATGAATAATGTCTGGGTCTCTGGGCATCGATCTTGTCCCACAGTTGAAAGCCGCTTCTCTTTTCCCCGCGGAAATCGGCAGTCCATGATGTTCAGCACGCACGCGTGTTGTGATTAACCTCGCTTGACGACATTACCGGTACATCGACTGCTGGCCTCCTCCGCGGCACTAGTTGACACAATGCTCACTGTATTGTGGGCGCTACTGGTGTTCTTCCATGGCGTCGCCTCCGCGAAGGTGACATACCACGAGTACAACATCACGTGGGTCACCCGCAACCCTGATGGACTACACGAAAGGCCCGTCATGGGCATAAATGGCCAATGGCCTATACCAGCTCTTCGCGTTACGAAAGGCGAACGAGTCGTTGTCACAGTGCACAACCACCTTGGCAACATGACCACTAGCTTGCATTGGCATGGCCTTTACCAGAATGGCACAGCGCATATGGACGGCCCGCCAGGCGTAACACAGTGTGAAATCCCGCCTGGTGATAGTTTCATCTACGACTTCAAGGTCGACCAGCCGGGGACATACTGGTTTCATTCTCACACCAGAGGCCAATATCCTGATGGACTCCGAGCTCCGCTCATTGTCGACGATCCGGACAATCCCTTCAAGGATGATTTCGACGAAGAGATTGTACTCTCCTTCTCGGATTGGTACCACGATTCGATGATACCGCTCCTCTCGTCTTTCATCAGCGTCACCAACCCGACCGGCGCGGAACCTGTGCCAAACTCGGCCTTGATCAATGATTCCCAGAATGTCACAGTTGCAGTTCAGGCAGGAAAGACTTACATGATACGCATGGTCAGTATAGCAAGGTAGACAAGTAGAAGCTCGACCTTACTCTAGCAGGTGAACATGGCTGCGTTTGCAGGCATGTACGTGTGGTTCCAGAGCTGCTCAATGAGAGTCGTTGAAGTGGATGGCATCTATACCAAACCTACCGAAGCGAGCATGCTTTACCTTACGGCTGGTCAACGATACTCGGTGCTTCTGACCATCGACAGCGATGCTGCGACCAACATTCCTTTTGTAGCAAGCATGGACGAGGTAGGTTAGCGCATCTTGAAGACTGGTATCCGTCTGACAAGTATCAAGGAACTATTCGATGCTATTCCAGATGACTTGAGATCCAACGTAACTGGCTGGCTTGTACTGGACAGCACTCGAGAACATCCAAAACCATCGGATGTTGACGATTTCGAGCCCTTGGACGACTTGTCAATCCAACCCTTGGACAGTTTGGATTTGTTCGACAAAGTGGACAGAACTGTCAGGCTAGATATCAAGATGGACAACCTGGGAGACGGTGCTAATTAGTAAGTGTCAATTCTCGATCATCTATCACTATACTGAGACACTCATCTAGTGCCTTCTTCAATGACAACACATATGTCGAACCGACAGTCCCGACCCTATACACTGTCATGTCCTCCGGCCAAGCTTCCAGCAACTCGCTTGTCTATGGCAGTCACACCAATTCTTTCGTGCTGAATGGAAACGAGACCGTTGAAATCATTCTGAACAATGACGATGATGGGGTGCGTTATAAGCCCGGTCTTGTTGCGGCATAGCTGACCGCCCATAGAAACACCCATTTCATCTCCACGGACACGCCTTCCAAGTCATCGAACGCTCCGCGGAGGATGCGGGATTTTACCAGGCCGGTAGCGCAGCCAGCCAGCCTGCCGTACCCATGAGGCGTGACACCATACTGGTAAACCCCAACGGCTACGCGGTTCTCAGATTCCGCAGCGATAATCCCGGTGTTTGGCTTTTCCACTGCCACATCGAATGGTGAGCTCTCTATACACATCCATGCTGCATGATAAACTAACAATTCCTGTTCCAAGGCACGTTACCACCGGCCTCATCGCAACCTTCATCGAGGCGCCGCTCGAGCTCCAGAAAACAACAACCATCCCACCATCCCACTACAATCTCTGTGCGCGAAACAAACCAGCGGTTCCTACGTCTGGAAATGCAGCCGGTAATGTCGATGACCTGCTCAACCTCCAGGGCGAGCCTGCGCCTCCGGCACCGCTGCCTGATGGATTCACCACGAAGGGTATCATTGCGCTAATAGTCAGTATCATAAACGGGCTAGCGATGGTGGCTATCATTGCGTGGTATGGCATGCTGCAGAGTCCGGCTGGCGAAGCTGGCGAAAGAGAAGATGAAGGTCCGCAGGGTGAGAATCAACCTCTTCTAGCGGCGAGCGACAATGCGCCGTAGGGAGGAGAAACTCTCGGACTGAGATTGCATGGGGAGTCGACTTTTGGTGGTAGTACGTATTATATGATAATTTCAGACTCATTGCAGACTGAGTTGCCCTAGGTTATACCATCCTAGATAAATCTCAACCCGAATGTATGCGAATAGGTACGCAAATGCTCATCCTTTTCGCACACCGTAAGATTCCCGGCTTAGGCCGTCGAGGCACATGAGTGCAATTATCCTTTTGTAGCCTGATAGTCGTGTCTGAGAGGCGGTGATTATGAGTACTTGGCGTGTTGAATATCAGTGATCTGCCATGGATTGAGATTCTCGTGATGGGAACCACCAAAGTGGAGGTCTCGTAAGCGAGCCATGGGTGCGAGAGCGGGACATGGGTGCCAGAGCGGGACATGACCGAGGACTGTTTGCTCCATTTTCATGTGACGTAGATTTAGTACCACCTTCGCTAACTTCACAGCAGGGGACTGCTATTCGATATCGGTATACAAAACGCACACAATTCCCGAAACGTGTGATGTCTCGACAGTCAAGATTAGGTACGATGAGTTCTACAGCCTCGTAGAAGGGTGTGAAGGGAAAAGTAAGTCGCACGGTTGACTGGCTGGGCTGAGTCACGTGCGCGGTCGACCGTGGTTGGAAATGCCATTTTCTGTGGCCATATTAAAGGCTTCAACGAGACCATTTTGATCCTCCGAGGAACGATCTATTCGACAGACAAATATTGCGCCAACGTGTAGAATTCGCCAAAATCGTGGGGATTGAATCGCGACGAGCTGTCACGGACTGAGTCTATGCGCCACTGTCTTTCACTTTGACCAACAGCATTGGCGCTTACCCGCGTAAACAAACAAACGGCCAGACGCCCCGCTCAGAGCTCTCTCCGCAGGCCCAAGCTGAGCCAAGTCGTCTCGTCTCGGCTGCGGCGTGTATGCAGCTACCCGCACCCGTCATATAACCCAACCGCACCTGCGATCCACACCGCTCACCACTCCCACCACTGCAGACATATCGACCGAAAAACCGACCACCACAATGGCTCGCACGCGCGGTACCGGACGCGCTGTCGAACAATCCCTTCCGCCCTCAAACACCGGTAGCTCTGGTAATCCCACCGTCCTTCGCGGCAGCAACAGCCCTGCGCCCGCGGCGGCCGATGCACCCGCCCTACCAATAAGCCGTTCAGGCCTGCGCCCTGCGAAGAGCTTGGGAAGGATTATCGTAGGCCAGCAGACAATGAAGGGCAACCGGGTCGAGAAGGCCGCTCCGAAAAAGAAGGAACCCAAGCTGAAGCCTGTCAAGAAAGAGTGCATCATCTGTGTTACCACCCGCCAGGTCGGTAATTCCGCAGGCCGCGGCTTCAAGGCCGTGGAGGGCGCGTGTGAGCATTTCCAGAACACCTGCAATGTCTGCATCGGAAAGATGATCAAGGAGAAGATCGTGCAGCGCGATCTCGGTGAAGCAATTCTGATCTGCGCTTTCCCGGATTGTGAGCACGTGCTCGACTACCACACCATCATGGGATTGATTTTCAAAGGCGCCCGAGAGAAGTGAGTACTCACGATAACAAGTATTTCTATACAATGGATGCTGACCGTACGTGTAGCTGGGACACCGCGCTGGTGAACCACCATCTCCGCACTAGCGAAAACTACATTGCTTGTCTGAACCCGGCATGTGCACAATATTTCTCGATCGAAGATTGCCAGGGCAAGTTACCAAAGTCGTCCAAGTCCAGCCGCGGCCAGAAGATCGCCTGTCCACACTGCGAGGAGAGCATGTGCATGAAGTGCATGCGCCCATGGCACGCTTCGACCAGCTGCAGCAAATTCAAGATCGCCGAAGAGAAGCATTCCTTGCAAGCCATCACGGACATGGGAGCCAAGCCCTGCCCCAAGTGCGGAGTCAAAATCGTGAAGAACGGTGGCTGCAACCACATGAAGTGTGAGTTATGTCATATCACTTTTGTCTGGACCTTATAACCTGACACAGTCTCACAGGTGGCCACTGCAAGCAAGACTTCTGCTTCTCGTGCTTAGTCGCCTACGGTCCGAAGATGCAGCATGGCGACGGCTGTGCCGAAACCCAGCGTAACATCATGCAGGATCCTCGCAATTGGCTTCCCGATAACGTCCTTCCTGGAGATGGCTGGGTCGACGCTATGATGGCCGCCGCACAAGGACCACCACAGCCTCCGTTCGTCCCACACCAGCCAGATGATGGCCCTATTCAGGTCGGTGCGCCTCAGCAACCTGGTCATGCTGCGGGTATATTCGGCTTCCTGCAGCAGATGATGCATATCCACGCACGCGCATTCAACAACCATCTCAACGGCAACGCTAACCATGGTCAGAACCAACCTTGAAGCCCGACCACGTGGATTACTCTGAGCACCCAGAGTCATTGAGGTGCTTCATTCGAGACGGAATGGAGACAATGTTTTGATCACACGGAACGGCATTTTTCGATCGTAACATGGAGTAATCGAGCGATAAGAAAAATTTGCAAGCGGAGGTCTGGAGTCTGGTCCTACAGGGGCACCAAGTGCATTGTCGGTGTTCTGGAGGTTGCATACAGCATTAGATCTGATATCTCTTCCCTCTGATTCCACGGAATATGACGACGGAGCTCTTTCCGTATTCTTTTCACGACCTTTATTGTCCTTATCTTTTTAGGTAGCTATCTGAATGTAAGATGTTGGCGTGCATGACGGACTTTCCTCTTCGTGTCATCGGAGATTCTTTGTTACTAGAGAGGTGAACTTTGCTAGAACAGTGTGTCGATATAGAAGTGACCCAAGTCTAAATATCTATGCGTGACGGTTCTCTTTCAGGCACTACTTATCACGTGTTGTTAGGCAACGTGCGTGAGAATGGCTTTGATGTGACCTTTTGGGTAGTGTTCCATTGAGCGGTGATGCCTAGGTCCTTCTACATGCAGTAAATTTTTCGCTTGTAATACCGCAACTTCTGTTGCCAAGCATTGACCTTGAGCAAACGCATCTCGAGTGCCTCAACGCGCACACACTAGTCCTACACGGATGACTCTTACACGAGGATTTCCCATCAAACCCCTGAGATATATTCGAAATTTTGTACAATCATTCCGAGTCTTCACTCTAGCTAAATGCGAACGCCCTGAGCAGTTGAGGATGTCATCTGGATCGAATTGGCGTTTGCGCACCGTGAAGGCGTTTGTAGACGTCGTCTGGCTTTCTATTATCATGCTTAACTTTATCAATAGGTTCTGTTGCCTTTGAGGCATCACTACGTTCTCGTGCCTACTTCTCGGTCTAGGCATCTATGTATTCTCCAATCTCGAACTTCTTACCCGATACGCACAACAAGCCAATCCTGTTTTCCTGATCGATCGTGCAAAACCAAAACGAAGAGCCTGTCGTTTTGCACAAACGTAGAGTAGTGGGATTCTCAAGGAGTCCAGCGTCTTGTCGAAACTTTCCGACCAGGTGAACACGTCCAGTCGCGGAAGGAGCAACATCTGAAGGATTCACCATAGTCTTTCACCACAAATAAATCCGGCTCATTTAAGAAGGCGCTCGTGCCAGCAAAAAACACGAAAGGCTCCATAAAAATACAGCAGCAGACGCATAAACAAAGCACAGCGTCTACTTACTTCTAACCTCAACTTCAACTGCAGCCACACTGGCTTCCGAAGTACTTGAGTACACGCCACTCAAAGACGCGCTCTCGCTTTTTGAAGTCTACATATAAACAATCAGCGAACTCAACAGTAAACATCCGCTTCAACCTAGCGTCCGGTTGTAAACCTTTCGCAGCTTTTTCCCGCTGTGGAGTATCTGGCTCTCGTACAGTTTGATACACGCAACAGCTAACTCATCCAAGAATACACGTCATGGGATGTTCGACACCCGTTACTGTTCGGTCGCAGGGGGTTGAGAAGGCTGTCGCAGATGATACAATCACATCATCATTCGCATCACCTGGAGCGTCAGAGGCCGAGAAAGCAGCACCTCTAAGGAAGAGCGCCATTGTCAGCCTTGGCTTTGTCGACATGTCTGGCAAAGAGTCACATTGGAAAATGAACGCGTTCGGCGAGGCTATCGTTCCGTCCCCAATCCCGGTCTTGCCTAAGCCCCTTGCTCTCAGCTACCGCAATTTCTACAACCACTACGAAGAACACGACTTCTTGAAGCGAGTAAAGGAGCAGACTGGCTATCCCCGAGTACTCGTTGGCTGCTCTCTCGTCTCAGCTATGCTCCGCCACTACTTCCCGTCGGTGGAGTATGTGGTGAAGCAAGTATGGCCAAGCACCAGCACCGGAGCAGAGTTCACACATGACGCGGTTGTGAATGGAGTTCCAATAGCCGGTACTCGCCATTGGGCTGTGCAAAAGAAGTCCGACGCCGCGATCACGGTACTGGTTGTGATTGTCACCGATCCAGAATTCTGCATGCCTCCTGCTCGCACAGCGCCCGCTCATCTTGCTGTGACGAAAAATCACCTCGAATCACGACATAGACTGACCATCCACGGCGATCGAATGTCTCGTGGTGCGGTCATACTTCTAGCCTGCGCCGGAAGCCCTCTCAAACCGACCTTCGAGTTCTACCACTTTGACTCGAGCCACGAGCAGAAAGGCCTACTAGCCCCTATGGCTACGCACGCGCAAGACAGCCAAGGGGCTGCTTCCAACAGCATTTCGCTCGCCCCAGAGCTCGCAGAGCAGGTCGACCACACGTTCAAGACCATCGTCCGCGCTTCTTCTGGCCAAGCCGGCTGGCCTCAAGCCTTGACACCCTCACCGACTCAAATGGCACCGGTTCTGACCCTACTTCCGAAGCGCAAGGCCAAACATACATCCAACGCTTCACCGGCACCGAAGATAAATCGCCTGCAGTTTTCACCCCAAGCTCGCCTGCCACTGACGCCCGCCGCCACGGCTCCGAACTCACCGGCAACAATCATCGTGCCGGTGTCAGCTCGCCACAGCATCGAGGTCAAGAACGACAAGACGCGGAAGATGGAGCATCATGAAATTAGCGAAGACTATGTTCGCACCGTCAAGATGAACAAGTCGGGCAATCTCATCGAAGCGTTCGGCCGTATGATACCGAATGGAAAGTCCAAGGCGGTTCGACAGGTTGCAGAGGCGATGGGGCATACTTTCAATAGGCCGGATAATTGGGTTGGGCTGGCAGGCGAGGACGGTCGTGCTGAGCGGAGGAAGTAAGTTTTGGTTTCTTATGGTATGGAGTTGCCCGTGTCTTCGAGATACAGCTTGTATGACTTCACGCACGTTGTGGATATGAGAAAGGGATGACCGAGTATTAGCTTCCTGTTGAGTGGTTAGGATTTGATGTGTTTATGCAGCTCTTGTCTGTCGTTCTTGGACCTGCTGTATGTGTATGAGGATGAAAGCATGAAAAGCAATGGATGATTGTACTGTTGCATGATGATCTCCTTGATTCGTTCATATCCGGTCGCAAGCGACTGTGCCTGTGGACGGTTACTAGTCACGTGCATGTCCACGTGAGCTTGCCCTTGTTTGTATCTTGTGGTCTCGTCGAGAGTTGTCTGTTTAGAATTCGACATGTGCGATCGAGATAAAGAGAGCAGTGCATGGAACGGTCGGGTCTTTGCAAATTGAATCCTGTCGTAGATAGCTTGCTTGTGTAATATTGGAACGCGGGGAGCCGGCGCACCGCAGCTCACGTCGCACAACCTCCACATTCGTGATCATCAACTGCAGCTCACCGTCGAGTTCTCCTTCTTCTAATCTCTCCCACTTGCACCACTGTAGAGCAAAATCCACCCATAGATACGCATGAGGTGCTAATATGATGCAATTCTGGCCGTAATTCGTACTATTCGCAACTGCAATGGCGTCCAACTCGGCATGCATCGAGCGCATCAAAGCGACCGCATTACGCGACAACATCGACCTATCCGTTCTTCCGTTCCTCGAGGATGCCTTATTCGACATATCTACTCTATCCAGCAATCGCAGCAAATCGCAACTGCCCTCATTCAAGAATGCGACCCGGATCGATACCCACACTCACCCCGTCCCATCTTGGTTCCGTAGTCTCCAGCCTCTTTCTGCGGGTCGCGAAACACCATCCTGGGATCCACTTTCTCATCTACATTTCATGGAGGAGCACAGCATAGCGCATTCCATCCTTTGTGTGTCGACCCCGCAAGCGAACGCTTTCCCTGATGACAACGCAAAAACCGTTGCACTGGCAAGATTGCTGAATGAGTTCTCCGCTGAGCTGGTGAGGGTATATTCGGAGCGCTTCAGCTGGATGGCCGTCACCCCGCTTCCGTATGTGGAAGATGCTGTAATGGAAGTGCGGTACGCGCTTGAGGAGCTGCGAGCCGTGGGTGTGGGCGTCTTGACGAACCATGAAGGGTTGTATCCTGGGGAAGACAGTTTCGACCCACTTTGGACGTATCTACAGAAGCGTGCAGAAAAGGGAGACGGGCGAGAGATTGTGTTTATTCATCCGCACGATCCTGTGATAAGGTTGGAGGACGGAAGGCTTGTCAGCTCAAAACCTTGTAAGCTACCTTGCGGAGTGGTGACCCACCCCAAACGCTCATCAGATACAGCACCTCTGCGCTCTGGCCTCGGCGAGTTCTACTTCGAGACTGCGCGAGCAATCTCGAGCATAACGGCAAATCGCACCATCATCAAGTTTCCCAACCTTCACTGGCGCGTATCACACGGAGCAGGTGCATTTCCAGATATATCCGATCGCTTCCTTCTCGGGTTTCCAAAGGACGCAGAACAAGCGCGCAAGATCTATACGACGCGCTTCTGGTATGACAGCGCGGGTCCCGTATACCCCAGGCAAATCAAAGGCTTGCTTGCGCACGATATACCTATCTCACAGATGGTATTTGGGACAGTGAGTTAATTCAAGTCCGAGTTTGCTATCGACAGGGTACGACAAGATTCTGTATGCTAACATACGTGCAGGACTATCCGTACGGCATTGGCTTCTGGGATGTCAATGCGAACATCAATGGTCTCGCGGAAGCCGACTTTCTTTCAGCTGAGGAAAGGAACGATGTATTCTCGGAGAACACAAAATCGCTGTGGAAAGGGAAGATCGGCTTCCCATAAGTATGTGTAGTTTGTCAAACAAAATGCAAGAAAATATCCTGCGATGAGGGTATCACCGGCGCTGATCGTGCCATCGACTTTCATGTCATCATTGCCACGTGACGTTGACGTCTCACTGATATGGTTTCCTGAAGCAGCCTAGCGTGAGCTTCTTCTTGTTACGTACGCGCCTGGACGCGCAAACGCTGCCGCTCGACCGCCTCGTCACCAAGGTTCTCACCATCAACCCGCCCTGACCGCACCAAACCGCGCACCAGCTTCTCGCGCCACGCAAAAATCAAGTCGCATGCGCAATGGCACAGCCCCAGCAGCACCTGCTCACTCTCCCGGATGAGCTGACGCTCATGATCTTCAATGAGGTTTGTTATGGCACAATTGTAGACTTTATCGAGTTGACGTATTGCTAGCTTCGTCTCGATGACCGCCGTGCAGTTCTTCAAGTCAATAAGCAACTCCTTTGGACGTTTTCTCCAGTGTTCTTCGAATGTATCGGTCTTGTGGACGTGAACTTCTTGGAAGGTTCGCACGCCAACCTCGACGGATACAAGCTTGCCAGTTATCGGATAAAGAATCTTGCTATTCACAACAACGCTGCACATATCTATCCAAGTATGGAGCAAGACAAACTCGAAAAGATCTTGCAACCAACTCGCGGCCATCAACTCGGTTCACTTGTTTTCTCGACCAGCTCATCCATATGTGCCTCGTCACCGTATGGTTTAGGAAGGCAACTTCCGAGCTCAATACATGTTCTCCAAAACGCCTTAATACAGGGCCCGCTACCAGATCACGTGGTAATCCCACAGGTGTACCCGCTTGACCACATCCCAGTGGTTTATGTCGGCGCCATCGCGGTGACTTCGGCAACTGTCGGGTTTCAGACACAGAATGAATCTTCTTTTCGACGTACTACTACGTTTTATCTGAGACCTGGAACTGTTCCAGAGGCTTTCGAAGCGACCATTGACTTTCAAAAATCTGAAGTTAGTCATATTTCGTTGTTCGGCAACTTCTGCCATAACCGTTACGAGTTCCGCAATAACAGGAGTCCTTATGCGAACTGGCTCGCGAGTCCACAATTCAAGTCGCTACGAAGTATCGAGTTCCATGCTTTCGAACTTTCTTTTTTTCATCGATATTGAATTCTTACCCAGCATCGAAGCGTTATGCTTCTTCAACAACACCAAAGCACAGACGACGGATGATCGTGGTCAAGAAGATCTGATGAAGCGATTCGCGCACATCAAATCGAAACACTCGCCTGGGTCTACTCCCGTTCTAAAAGTGTTCAAACATCGTCAGACTATACGCTGGCCTACCGGTTCACAGACAGTGCCAGGTCATGTACTTGCAGCATTCGTGCAGCAGTTCAGTGGCATGCTTGTACAAGTCATTCAACAGAACCTTAGGTACATGGGGCCTCTCTCCGATTTCGCAATCCCGACATTGGAGTATGCTTGCCATCAGCACGGCGAAGACGAACGGAACTATAGAGACATCAAAGCCTTCTTCAGGGTAGCAAACGGCCTTGTTGGCTGGGGGATGAACTTCCCATCAATTCTTTACACTGGACTGATGACGGGAGTGGGTGATGACTTCAAGCAGGAAGCGGAAGCTCTCGCAGTAAGTATATGCAGCTTCTGTGCCGGGTGAATTCGCCTTACCTCTTACACACGACTGACATGTCGTGTTGCAACAACCTTTCCAAGTGGTATGGAAGTTTATAAGCTAACGATATTATAGGACGCTCTATCTCCGGCCATCTCGCTGAAAGTATTATTGTTGATCACCCCAGCTACTTCAGCGGCTTTCAACAAGGTAGCCAAGAAGCATCAACGCGGTGCAGTAAAATATCTAGTCGATAAGCTCGCGGATCGGTTCGTCTTTCTAGAGACGGTATTCGTTGCCAATCGGAACATTCTCAATACCCCTTCTCGCCGACGCCAAATTCGCCAGGCCGTATGCTATCGGATCAGGTTCGACTTCGACAACAAACAGGACATGTTTTCGGTAGTTTCCCCACTGATCAAGGAGCTATCACCGAAAGAAACGGAAGCCCTCAAGAATCTTGGAGGAGACACTCTCTTGATATTCAATGATTACGAGCGTGCCGGATTGGGTGCTCTCTACCTAGGCGAAGATGAGACCAAAGTATGCCAGCAAAAGAGGGATGAGCGTTTAGAGCGTGAGAGGATGAACAAACAGGGGGGAGTGATACGACAATGTGCGGAAGCGGTTCTTAGAGGAGCAAGAACGAGACTTGGAGCAGCAGGGAAAGGAGACCGGGTTCCCGGAACAAGCGCTCGATGCTGATCAAGACGGAGATTCAGACATGGAATTGAATTGGCCTTAGGTACCATAGTCGTGACTTGCGTCATTTCATCAGAAAGTTGAATCGGATATCGGATAGACGCGAGGTGACTTACGGAGCCGTGATATAGCGATGGCGACCAACGGTTCCATACATTAGCTCCTCAGCTACATGCAATCCTCAGCAGATGAACAGAAAGGCAACTTGGTGCAGAACAGTGCGCGTGCTTTTGCTATCCCGTGTTCAGTGTGACCATGTTTCAACTTCACCTTCACACCACTGTCCACATTTCACTGCACCGTGCACACGCGCCTGCCTTTCCCAGCCGCAACCGCGCAGGCCAGCAAAACTTTTGGTTAGCGCCTTGAACGTGCCCCGTTTTGTTCTATATAAGCCCGTCGCTGCCTCCCCCACTCACGCCAGCACCTTTTCCACGCTTTTCGCGCCCTCGCTCCATCGTTTCCTTCAGTCTTCGCCGCCTTCCCTCCGCCGCCCTCCCCTCCGCCGCCGCCGCCACCATGGAGACTTTCGACCCTGAGCTCGCGCTGCTTTCGATTCACCATGACGAACGCGCACAGCCTTCACTCTTCCGACCCACCATGACGTAGCTTGCTGTGTAATCTCAACCTCTACAGGCCAGTGGACGGAGCTCTATATGTTAAAAGGGACAAGGTATCGCCCTTCGCCGTGATAGCTGGTCTGTAGAGTGATATATCCCGAGATGTTGCCTCTGGCTACAGCAATTGATCTAGATATCGATGGCGGGTGATGCCCCAGTCCCAGAGGCACTGGTGGGAAGGAGCTTGGATACGCTACGCAAGTAGTACAGCTGTTCCTCCTAGGTAAGCCTTTGTGATACTTATCAAGTCGGAGCTGCTAATTCTACATCTAGGGGGACGTGGTAAATGGATCGCAGCAAGAGCCTTTTACAATATTTGACCTGCCACGGAAAACTGCACTGGGAAAAGCCCTTTGCGACGTGTTTGGGAAGATGAGTAACTGAAGTCTTCCGAACCCACCCGCTTTGGCTTCCGAAGCCTTCATGGTATGTGTACCCAGAACATTTATCGTAACAAATTATAGGTGGCCTTCAAAGCCGGACTCTGCACCTGTACGTGGTGAAGGCTACGAACCTGGACTTGAGCTTGCTCATTGCCAGAGCCAAGCAGAGACGCACCGAAGGAAGAGAGTTACATAGGGTCAGCGCAACAAGTGAAATAGAATGAATCATCCATTAATCCAGCGCCTGTCTATCCCATGGTATCAATCCCATATGTACGCTTCCCCCCAAGTCGACAATATATACACTCCTTCCCAACCAGCCAGCCATCCCAGCCAGCCATCCATATACACAAACTCCATCATTATCATTACCCATGCTGCTCACGCCCCAACAACCCCACCCGCTCCCGGCCCCCAAGATACATGTAACTCCCCCAGCTCGAACTACCACTCCAATCCGCACTCAATTGATACCTATTCGTATCACTAACCACAATCCCCCTACTCCCATCATACCTCTGATCCGCCCCATTCGAATCCGTATACACCATATTCCTAATATACGCACTCTGCCCATACCCCTTATCAGGAAACGTGCCAGACCCCATATCCGTCTTCGTAAGACTCGCATGGCTATCGTAGATCTCGCCGTAGTAGTTGATAGCGTCGGCGCCTTGCTGGAGGGATTTTGAAGCGTCGGTGTTCGCGCCGAAGAGGGTCGCGGGGTAGTACCCGATCCAGCGGTCTAGGACGAAGAGCCACCAGTTTCCTTGGTATAGTAGCCATTGGATTTTGATGTCGTATTGGGCGCCGCCGCGGGTGGAGAGCGGGGAGAAGGATACGCCGGGGTAGATGGCTGAGTCGACTTGTACCCAGCCGGTTACGTCGCGGTTCCAGCCACCTTGGTTGTTGGCGGAGGTGGTGTAGCCGTTGGTGGTGTAGTAGATGAAGAGGTGGGGCGCGGAGACTTGGTTGGGGTAGTTGATCCTGCGTCTGTTAGAGGGGTGTATATAATGGGGGAGGGGGCCATAACTTACCAGCCTGCTTCGACAGTCTGCATGGCGACGCGGGAGGGGTCGTTATACAGCGGGTTCTTGACGTTATACTTGATGACAGCGCTTTGGAGGAGGGAGAAGTCGGCGCTGGATTCGGTATAGGCTTTGTACAGGGAGTATGTTGCTGAGCCGCCGTGGTTCACGACATTCTCTGCGGAAGAGGCGTACCAGTGGTCACCGATTGCGCGCTTGCCGATGTGTATTTGTTGCGCAAATGACGAGCTCATGGTCTGCGGCGGGGCCTTGACGTCTGGTAGTCGGCCATATTGGCGAACGATAGGCACAGTGCCTTCAGGTCCTACGTGCTCCTCTGCGGTGATGGGTTGTGGTATTAAGGTGGTTCCATTGGTTCCGTTGAAACTCGAAGCAGACAAAGCCACTATGCTCGGGAGCTCAGGCGCAGTAGCGACTTCATCATCGTCCACCTGAGAGTTGACAGCCACCCAATCGATGACCGACCCGTCGGCACCGTTGGTTGTGTGGACTGGGAATTGTGAGATAAACCCTCCATCCTGAACGGGAAGGGCGGCGCAAAGCCCTGGTAAAACGACGAAGTAAAGATAATGCGAACGCATGCTGGTCTATTGGATTACAATTAAGGTACCTACTCTTTTTCCTACTCGAAAGGTTTGCGACGAGGGCACCGTCTTCATATAGTTCATGCTGATTCCAAGGTGGACCATGTCGAAACGTCTCATGAGCCGTACAGCCTGAAGAACCTCAGGATAAGACATGGCATGCGCGCAATGGGATGGCAGCTGCGAAGTGTAAGATGACGAGGACCGAAGCCCATCTCTGAGTTTCAAGGCCCGGTGGTAAGAATACTCGCCCGACAGGTCCTGGTACGTTGGGCGAGTGGTACTAAACCTGTTCATAATCTTGGGTAAACCCTGAGACTCAGCGGCTCTATAGGGACCACTTTGGGAGCAATCAAGCACGCGCGCCGCGCATGGGAAAGAAATTCAGGGTCACTGTTTAGCGGCGTTGACCGTTGTAGAAGCTGTTCGGGGTTGCCATTGGTCCGTGTGCAAATGTGAGCGTTTCGAGTTGCCGGATCTAGTAGGATGAGATCCTGGTCTGGCGTCGCATCACGCGTAGGCAACGCGCAGGGTTCCGCGACCACGAGGCTTATATTGCAAGCACATTTGATGCCGAGTATAACAAGCGCGCGTGGTTTGATTGCGAGAAAAGATGGTGTTAGGATTCGCAGCAATATCGGAATGCGCGCACCTGGTCCTGCAGAGGGCGATAAGGAGGAAACCCCGGTCCTATACCAGTCCTGGACATATTGTCATCGTTTCGCACCCTTGAGGCCGCGTTTGAGCCGCGTGGAGTAACGCGGAGGTACAGCCGCTTGTCATAAATCTAGAGTGGTTCTCTCGATGTTTTATGTACCTTCTCGTACCCACCTTGTCTCCGTTCTTGGCGTGATACTGTACCCTTCACGCTCACTCTCCGTATTTTCGCACCAAGCTCTTCATAATACTCATAACACCAGAACGATAACTGCCACCAAATAGCGCGTAGTGGTTGAGGTGGTGATACAGCTCATACAGCTTCACGCGATCTTCGTACTCGTCCACGGGCTCTGTCTTTGGACACAGGTCGTGGTACTCTTTCAGGAAGCTGCCACCAAATCCGCCAAACATCTTCATTATGCCTAGCTCGAACTCGTTGTGCGCATAACACGCGCTTGAGTCGTATACGACGTCTTCCGGGGCACCGGTGTCGCTACCGATGGTGCCAACACTAGCATTTCCACTCCACAGATCACCGTGCACGACCACCGGCGTGACTCCCTTGCCGTTGTTTAGCTGGTCGTCGCTCAGCAAGCGAGGCACCACCTTAGATGCGGTCGTCTCCACCAATGTATGCAGTTCCTTATCTACATTGTTCGACTTCTCCGCGCGTTGTAGGATGAAGCGCAGCCGGTTGTTCGCGTAGAAGTCCGCCCACGAATCCTTGAAGCTGTTGTCCTGAGGCGTGTCACCGCAGCATGTTGTGACTGGGAACCCGAACATGGGCTTGTCGTGGCCGTCGGGTACCGGTGCGGGCGTTGTGTGGAGCTTCGCGAGCTTCGCCGCCAATGAGGGTGCGGATGATTTAGGTGCGGAGCGCGACGTGAGGTTAAGGAAGTCGGTCACGAGGAACGAGATCGAGGGTTGGGAGGAGAAGCGGCCGTGGCCATATGACTGGGGGCAAAGTGAGGGTACGGCGTCGTGGATAGCTTTGAGCGACTCGTGCTCGCCTAGCACAAGAATTGGTAAGAAAAACACGGGATTAGGAACGGATCGTACCTTCAAACATGGTCTCGGCATCTTCGCCTTTCCCAGTCTTCATGAAGAAGCTCTTCACTGTGCCATCGCCGAGCTTGGATGTGATCTTCGAGGTAGTTGCGGAGCTGCAACCGCCTCCGCCAGCCGAGGACACGTTCGTGTGCTCTGGATCGAGGCGTAGGAGCTGGACAACGGCTGAGTCGAGCTTCATGGCGGTTCGAATCGTGTTATTTCGAAGCGTTGGGAGCATGTAAACTTGAACATTGCGCGGAAGCTTTGCGAACAGAGAGCTCCTGCATCTTGGTGTAGCAATGACGTTAGGTGGGGCGCTCGGGTGCACCTTCCTCCTTCGACGCATTGGCCCACCTCAATTCAGACGACGGCCATGACCCAACGCTCCTCATTCCTCGTCCTTTTTACATTACTATCATACTATTGTATGCGGCATAAGATAGTGCCAAAATGTCGCAAAGGAACTACATCACAAGCGTTGCTTCATCCAAGAAACGCATGGCGCCCGGGCAACTGCTAGACCATGAACCATGTGCGCAGATTTAGTTCCTCACCGTGGGTCAAAGATCGCAGGAAAGCCATCACTCTCTTGTCAATTTACTGTCGTTATGAATTAACAAGCACTGCGATGCAGTAATGAAAGACGTAGTGTTGGATATTCCGCGCTGCACTCTGTCGAAACCCTCACTCAAGATACTGGCACAAGAGTTATTCGAACGGTTTGCGAAGCGTCACCTGTTTCCTTTGCTCCGCACACATCAAAGGGGATCACCCCGCACACATCAAGGGGATCGCCAGTCTTCCTACGCGTTGGAACATGATATGAGCATAAGATACGATCAGTTGCGGCACAGTGCTATGCAGTCTCCCTGGTAACAAAAGATACGAAGCGTTTGACCCCAATTCGTTGCATTGAAAACTATAGCATTTGCGTCTCTGCGTCGGCTCTGGGCAACAAGCGAATTCGAGCCCAGGTTCGTAGCCCTCACCACGTACAGGTACAGAGTCCGTCTTCGAGGACCACCTATACAAATCGTCAAGTTTCCAATGTTTGGGGAAACGTACCTCACCCTGACTGGGGCAGGGTCCAAGTCGGATCGATTGGATATGGGTGGGGTGCGTCGAACGCGAGCTAGAACTGTGTTCCCGACGACCTTACACCAAAATGTTAGAACTAAAATGTTTCAGGAAGACGTACCTTTGATCCCTATGCACTGTACCACCCAAGTTCCAGGCAAGCACCAAGACGCCTGAGCTACTACCTCGCGGCTCGAGCTGCAGAACTTAGCCAGTTCGAACGAGCTGGCAGAACTTGACCAGTTCTAGCATGAGCCACTTCTGCAACCCCGCGATGAATCGCCGAACAAAGCGCGCTCAAAGCAGTGGGACTGGATATGCAGTGACCGCCAACCAACTGTTTCATGGTGACTGTAGCCATCCGCCAACCCTCATTACCATGCCGAACAAAGCGCCGTCAGTACTTGCCGGATCGATTGAAGTGGTCGCGCGGATCGAGTGGAGCTAAGGGTGGGAGAAGAACAAGAGGCGAAGTCAACTTTATAAGGCAACGGCATGGCGCTCGGACCTTGTTAGCACGTGTCCCTTCATTCACCTGGCTCGGCGGCTGAGGTAATTTCTTGGCTCGACAAGGCGTGTCCGCTCTCCCTTCGAAATCTCGCGGGGCAACCCTCGACTCTAGGCTCACCCCATCAGAGCCCATTCCACGAGGTCGCCGAAATCACCGCGATGTCTTTTCTTCACAAGCTCCCAAAGGAGCTGGTGCACGCAATATTCGAGCAGGTCAGTTACCCTGCGCCGATACAACGCTATATGGGCATGACGGCTCTCTCACCTTAACAGTTGAACTTCAAAGAGAAGCGCAGTGTCGTTCTGGTTGATAAGTACCTCCACGACATATGCGCCCCCAGGCTCAGCATAGGTTTGGGTCTGCTCGACATGGACTGCTTCGACCTTCAGGCTCGTCGCATGACTATTGACTACCTCGCTCAACGCGCACACACTGCAGAGAATCTTCTTATCCACTACAAATGGCCAGCTGAGGGAAGTGTACGTAACGCCGCATACGAGAAGAACTTTGAGCGCATTCTCGACATATACCGCGGAAGATCCACGTCAAAGTTTGTCGGTTTCTCGGTTCCCACCGTCGTGGGCCCGGAGCCGTACTCATCAATCAAAACTTCTCTGAAAGCAGACACCTTGCCAGAGCGGTTTGTTCTGCCACGGATCGAAAACTACCTCGGCGCGCCAACCTACAGCATGATGACACAGCCCACGGTCCTTGGAAGCGGAGCAATCATCAAGATCGTGCAGACAGACGGCAAGGAACCCGACAAGCAGACAGAACTCTACGTTAGACCTTGGGCTTCACTAGACGCAGCTAGGGTTGCTACTGAGAAGGAAAACCGCACGGTAACGGAAGTGGTGATCTTCGGCAACCGGGAAGCTGGACACAATCCACAACGCAGCCTAAAGCGCTGGGAGGTCCTCAGACGGGACCTGGGGCTTATGAACTTGTCATCTGTGAAGACGCTCCGACTGTACAATTGCAATACTGTAACGCTCTCCAAGACTACCCTCCCTGCTAGTCTTGAAGCTCTTGCGTTCATTGACAATTGCGACGATCCTGCAACGTTCCAGAAATACAACCAAGGTCATGCGTTGGAGCAATTGGCAGAGGTGCAGAAGAATACCCCAGGATGCAAGGGCCTTGCAGAACTTGTCCACCTCCAACGGACAATTAGACTCAACGAGGGTTACAGTACCGTTGATCCTGAAAAGCTCATAAATTTTGTCAGGAAGCAGGACCGAATTGCGGTTCTGTGCGTCCAGTTGTCTACGGGGGCTCACTTCACGATTTCGCTAAGCCGACGCTGATAACGTTTTCATTCCGCGATGGCGAAGGCGACGTCGTCTATCCCGAGCTCAAGCACTTCGCAGACAAGTCAAACAAGGTCAAAGCTTGGGGTGGCAACTGGAGTTACATCATCCCTGAGAACCACAACATTCGAGCCAACTTCCAACAGCATGCGACAGATTTGGCGGTAAGACATACCTTACTTTCGTGGGTCGTATGCTAATCACCCTTAGGATTCGCTTAGTTTGATGAACGACCTGGACACTGTTGCCTTTTTTACGCCCGGCTTGACCCAAACTTATACCCTGCATGACATATGGACTGAAAAACTCGCGGTTGGAAAGCTCCTGCACATTTTCGACGAGGCGGGGTTGAAAATACAATGGGTGCATATTGTTCACCGCGCCATCCGCAACGACTCCACATGGTGGTCCACAATAAGCCACAACGGAATCACCTACCGTGCTGTGAAGGCAGACGATGGCCATGCAAGCTTCAGAGCGGAGGAAATAGTCGATCTCCCCGATGATGTCTTCGAGACGCGTTGGAAGCTTGGTGCCGACTTTGTCTCGACGTACGGCGACTATGAACGTAGTCACTTGCGCGAGCTTAGTATACTTCCGCAGCAGGTGGTTGACCATACTCGCAAACGATTGCAAAGGCGTGAAGATGAGGAGGCACTGGCGCGGAAGAGGAAGTCCTATCGGCAGCATCGCGTGCGCCGAGTACAGAAGAGGAGCGCAGGAGACGATGAGAGTTCAGATATCGAAGATGGGGAATGAAATAGACTGGTTGGTAAATTGCTATAGGCGCCGCATAAGGATATTAAGATTAGATCCTTTGAGAGCCATACACTCCTACACGTAGGATACAGACCATGTCAAAAGCAGTTTTGTCTCTTGATGATAGCTATCCACATGCGGCCGACCGTAGTGGACAAGCAAGTTCCTCGTGGCGTAACCGTGACTCGCAAGGTAGTTCACCGTCATAGCCCGGCTTTGGCGGTCATCGAAACATTCTATGTCAAGCAGGCCCATGTCTTCGCCAAGCAGATAGGCAAGAGTCTCGTGGAAGTCCTTGTTGAGCATGAGCAAGGCGCGCTTGTCGTGCAAATTCAACTAGAACGGTCAGTTCTGGATTTACACGATACACAGAGAGTAAGAAAGCGCACTAGCTTGAAAACGTCCTGGAGTAGCTCCTTGGGTAGCTCCGTGAGACCAGTCATGGTGTACCACGTTGATTCTGGGTTGTTGAGTCTGCGCTGTTGACAGGGGCGAACAGGCTCCCTTTGAATCAAAGAACCGAAAATCGAGCTAGGAGTCGTCTCACGAGCCGAGCTGGGCGAGTTCAATCGCACAGTGAAATATGCCCTTAAGGGCAAAGGCCTGGCAAAAGCCCCACTCACGTGCCCGCGAGGTCCGAGCGCCTTACGCGGTATATAAAGCCGCCCCTTCCCCCGCCCTTTGAGGCTTCCCTCAGCGCACTCGACCACCCTCCAATCGATCCGGCTTGTACTGAAAGGGCTTCGCTCCGTGTGAACGGGTTCGGCCGCCAAGGCTGGCTCGTTCTCTTGCGTTGAGCTCGATGGGCTGTCTGAGGAATGGAAACGGCCCTGACTCCTCTCGGGGCTGGTGAAGCGGTCCGGACTGCGAGGGACCAGTCCAGGTCCTTAAGTGCAGGCCTGGAACTTGGATGGTCGAGTATGGTCATATTATTGGCCGCCTGGCCCGAGCCAGGAAGGTATGTTTTCCCAAACATTGTGTTCCTAATGTTCTACAGGGAGGTCCTCGAAGACGGACTCTGCGGCCTGTACGCGGCGAGGGCTACGAACCTGGTGGTGAGCGAGCTCATGCCAGAGCCGACGCAGAGACGCAAAGGAAAGCCAGTGTCTCCACAGGACGTGAGCGATCTCATGTTTCAGCAATCGTGAGGAGGTACGAAGTGATCATCGAGCTGTAAAACTGACTCGTTATTGGTGTTTATACGGGGAGGGACACGAGGCGTTCATTTATACTACGGAGATGGCTGAGTATGAATTACCTTTCCACAGAAGTGGTACCACAAAGTTCTTTTCTAAGCTGGAACTGTAGAATGTACCTTGATAACCTCCACTTCTTCTATGCTTCATGTTCTCACTATCATCATTCTATCTTTTCAAGGTGTACATGTACGCGTCGATACGCGGTGACACTTCTCAGTGATATCAAGCAACCACTTCGCGTAACACGGTTCCATCCTAGGCATAGCCACTCAACAACACAATAACAAGTCACATCAAAGCCATTCCCACGAACGTTGCCTAACAGCACGTGATGACAAGTGCCGAAAAGACATGCTGTCATTCCACTCCGAATTTATTCCAAGTACTAATCGCTGAAATAATTCAGGCTGAAGCAAACGCGAATAGATATATGACTACACTCCTCTCAGACGACCAATCTTTCAACCTCAGCGTCGACCAGGGTTAGCCGCCTTCTAGCAGGGAACGATTGGTTGAACAGTAGCAATGGCACCTTAGTGCAGACGGTTTCGCAAAGCGACAAGAACCAAAGTTTTAGCGCACGGTAAAGCGGTGGGTTCAATAATCATGGCCAGCAATGGAGTGCGGCTTTTGGGAACGCAATACGCAAGGCAGCGCAGGTTGGAAGTAGAGCGGTGCGCGTAGACTGAAAAAAGGTAACGCAGGCGACTCTATATGCCCTCTTATAAGCAAACCGTGCGGGGGACTGCAAGGCCACGCAATGCTTCATTTAGCATCAGTCGTTTCCTATGGAATTGCTTAGTTGAGTTAAGCTATTGATCGGCATGGCTAGGCTGACATCGCCGAGGAGACTAGCATGAACGTGTGGCCTCGCTTAGCTTAAGCCTTTGCTACCTTTAGGTCTCACTGGCTTGACCCCGCCCATTCCGCCCTAGGGTGCTGCTAATTCTATGACGTTTGGGCGACCTGCGTGCTGGCTTGAGGTGCTCCACTGCAACTCCCATTTCGATAGCCCCTAGGGGCAACGACCTTTGCTGCATTTCAAACCGTTTGAGCCTTATGGTAGCCTAAACAGATATCCATCCTGACTACGATCCTCCTCACGTCGTTGATCTGATCAACCAAGCCATCTCTCAGCTGGCACCATTCTCTGCACTCATCCTCACAGTCATATTGGTCATCTTCTTTCTCGTGCGTTACTACCTCTTCAAGACTTTCTTGATGCGGAAATGCTACGGCGACAAATACTTGAACCTTGATGAGGTCAACTGGTGAGGGTTTGTCAACCACCACATTGCTGGTAGCGCTAAGATTATTATGGCGGCCGTTGGTGCTTATCCATTCATTGACGTGACCTTTGGAAATGCGACGGTGCACGCCCTATACGCAGGTTTTAAAATCGTGACTCTAGGTGACGGTACGTCCCTCTTCTATCAAAATCGTTAACATAGTCGTATTTCATTACTTAACAAGAATGCAGTCCTCATCGTCCTCAATCAGCTCTTTATTGCTATGTACATCTTTGAGCTTTTTTTCCGCATGAAGCTCTCTCCTGTCGCCGTTGCCCACCACATTGGAGCCATCGTCATAGCCCAAAGTTCGATCGCCATAAGTCTTAATTGGAAGCATGAGCGAGATGCCACCATTGAGTTCATCCTTTGTTTTGTCTGGGGTATGTTTCGTGTTGTAAAAGTCCACTTGGCTTTCAACTCTTCCCCTCTTCCCCTCTTCTCCTTTACTAACGCAAACCCATCCGATGGGCGCTTTCGACATCATCGCCGAGTTCTGTCCACATATCGCCATCATCTTGTACCGGGTATACCCGACCAACCACAACTTCCATCGCAAAGTCTTCCGCTTTAGCTACATCAGCACCTTCGCTGGCACCGTTATCGAAACCATGACTGTCATGTGGCTCTTCGGCTCGCTATGGCATCGTTGGACTCTTCCTTTCAGGGTCGTCACCCCAATTTTGTATTTTATCTTCAGCGCTGCCCAGCTCTGGGGAGCAAAGAACTTTCGAAGCATGTGGCTGAAACAAAATAAGTTACTGAGGGAGCAAAAACAACACGAAGAGCACAGGGCTAGTAATCCAATGGAATCTGCTACTACGAACAGGACTAATGTCTAAAGCCGGAGGATGAAGGGCTATTTAGCCTTAGAAGAGGTTACTATTACGTCTGGTTTTTAAAGAGTATTATAAACCACATGGTGATAAGTGCCTTGGACTCATGATTCCTAGCACTGCAGCGGCAAGTAATACCCAATAGTTACCAGATGTTGCAAAGACAGCACCACTCACCCCCGAGTGCAGCGACAATGGCTAGAATTACTTTCCTACCTATGCTATCTGCAAACAGAGTTAAAAAAAAAGCTGATATGGACATCCCCAACCAGCGTAAGTCATGAAATCCGGAAAGAAGCTGTACGAATACTGTAGGGTGTGTTCCATGAGCATTGTTCAGTTTCTAATTGATCTGTCTTTCTAGCATGATGCGGCTTTGAAGCGCATGCTGTGATTTCGTAGTCCGATATCCATGGAAACGACGAGGCCTAGCTTGCTCGAATCGGTTTAGCGTTGTCAACAACAATGGTGAATGCCAAGGCGCTTTCTCAAACCTTCAGCTTTCAGCTCGGTTGCGGCGCCCTAGCCGCGATACGGCTGGACAGCTCCCTCAATGTTTCTCGTAATTTGGGCATCATTATGTTTCTTGGTGTCACATGAACGGTCCATCGACTCGTACCATTGGACTGTTGTGCGGCATGTACCATTAAGAATGAATGGCTGCAGGCTGGATGGGTCTGTTCGTCCAGCCCATGCAAAGAATCTGCAGATGATGGACGATTCCTTTCCTACTGAAGAATGTTCTGGACGTCCGAACTTCCCAGCAATTAGGAAACAATAAAGTAAGCCTGCTTCCCCTCTCATCAGCCGCAACTGTCTCGGAAGCTTTTCCACAAAATTCTCTAATCAATGAAAATCATGCTTGCTCTATTAGTATCACTGCTGACCCTACACGGTTTTGTCACTGCTTCACCGCATGATAACGGAAAGATTAAACAAGTTGGACCCGGCCAATCCATCCAAGCCGTCCTCAGTACAGCCAGTCCCGGCTCCACCATCTTCGTGAAGCCTGGCACATACTACGAACAGCTCACCATCACTGCAAGCGGAATCTCTCTCATCGGATCTGACGCTGTCCTCGTTCCTCCCAAAACCCCCACCTCAAACACCTGCACAGGTCTCGCCGGTAATGACACCAGTGGTCTCCCAACGCAAGCCGGTATCTGCGTTTCCGGCTCCGATATCCAACTCGGACCGTTTCCAGGCCAGGAACACCGCAAGGTGCTCTCCATTGGCCACCCCATCAAAGATGTCCTGATCAAAGGTTTTACGATCAAGGGGTTTACGGGACAGAACATCGCCTTCGTAGGTGCGAAGAACTGCCGGGCTACCAAGAATGTTCTTGTCGACGGCGCCAACTACGGCTTCTTGAGCGACGGCTCGGAGAACACGGTCGCAGATAATAACGTCGTCACTTCGGAAGCAGTACCGCTCAATTTCATTGGCATGTGCATGGACGATCAGGCAAATCCACGCATCGCGAGTAACAATATCTCGAAGTATATCATCGCACTATGCGTGCAGACGAATGGCGCGAGGGTTCAAGATAACAAGGTGCATGATAGCTGCGTTGGGGCCTTTGTTGATCCAGGCGTCAAGGGCGCGAAGGTCGTTGGGAATCATATCGATGCCCTCAACCAAGCATGCACCTTTGGATTAGCAGCTGGCATCATCGTCAATGGTGCGCAGAATACCCTTGTCAAAGAAAACCATGTGGAGGGGCAAAAGCTGGAGGAAGGGGCGGGGATTGTTGTGGTAGACGACACGCCGAGTGGCAGTGTCGCATCCGGAAATGTTGTTATCAAGAATGTGTTGTGGGACAACGATGTCGATATCTTTCTCAATACCACGGGTAAAAAGAATGTGTTTGCGAAGAACACATGTGAGACTAGCGTACCGGCGGAACTTTGTGCGAGAGAATAGACTGTGCTAGGGCTAAGCTGTTAGGATACGGCGTGACTGAACTCAGGGTTCCGCATGCGTTGTTTGTATTGATTTCTGCTTAACTGTCTGCATTCGCCATGCAATAAAGATTTGTTTTTGGATAGCTGCATTGACAGTACATTCCAGAAAGGTTACAAATGAATCAACTTAGTGCCATTCCCTCTTGAGTCTCTCTTCCATACATCGAGGTTGTGTTCGTCGTGATCCACGGTTGCTGGATGCTACCCATTCTGGTGAGAATGCTAGAGTAATGCACAGGATCAGCATGGTGACAGCGTGACGAGCCCATAGATAGCGTCTTATTCCTGATCACCGCTATTAAACATACCCATGGTACCATAGGTATGCTGCCTCGGCCCGGTACCTTTGCCAAAAATATGAAAACCCAAGCAAGAGCCAACCCACACACTCACAGCCGCCATTGAGAACGGTCGCGATCCAGCGAGATCGGCATCGTGGTCAGAACTATTGTGTCTCAACACATACAGCGCGTTCACTACAAGTTGGCCCCCAGGATGTGCTGACCGCTAACCCGTCAACCCCACCTTTGGGTCCGCGGCACAGCCCAGTGTGACTTTAAATATGCGCTTTGAGATGGAGGACCTCTTGTAGTCCTCTCTACGACCCTTAAATTGGACTTTGACTTTTGCACCCAGTACAAAGTACCAACAGGCGTGAATTCGCAAAAGGCTTGTTCCACCATGGACAAGCTTCCACAGGAGCTAGTCGACCGCATCAGCAGTTACCTCGGCCGCCAAGATCTCCGGAACACTTTGTTGCTGTCGCGTCAGTTCCAATATGCAGCCGAACAGTACTCGGCAACTTTTGAGAGCTACGTGTTGACCGAAAGCAATGCCGAAAAATTCCTAGCCACATACAGTAATCGCAGGTTCAATTACCTTCGCTACATACACTTCAGCACCGAATTCCCCGAATTCGATTCGAACGACAATGAAGACAATTGTCGGGAATCACTCGAAGAGCTCGAGTCTTTGGATCAAGAATTCACCCGCCAAATCAACTTCCTCTTTTCAACAGTGGATGCAATCGAATCTCGGCAGGCAGATGTTTCCAACCTAGGCAGAATTGATTTGTCAATTTATACACCTAAAAGATCGGTAAACAGAGAGAAATTTTGCCTCCATCAAACCTTCGTTAGTTGGCGTGTGCATCTCCTCTCATCAGCGACACTCCCTCAGCTCTCCTCAATACAGCATCTTCGTGTGCTCGACCCTGACCAGGAATTCTACTCAGATGGTCTCGACCCGGCTTTGCGAATGCTGGACCATCGTATCCTCCTAGACCTCTCCAATAAGCTGCCGAATCTGCATTCCCTGACATGCAAGGTAGGCGGTGGCGAATGGCATGGCAGTTTCGTAAACGAGGGTTTGCGACACATCACACGAGATTGGGCAGGGCCTCGCCGAGATTCGCGTCATGATTTTAGAAAAGCGCTTGTTGAGGGAGCCCTCTCTTCCCTGCGTCATGTCGATTTAGACTTCCTCTATCCGCTCGATCTGACAGAATCTATCGATCAAAGGCGCAGCCTGCCAAATCTGGTCAAACCGGCGGCCTTTGACCCGTTCAGTACGAGTATCCGCCTCCTATCCTATCAGCTTCGCAGCATGAAACTTTGCGTTGTAGCAGATGAAACGCTATTCTGGCCGACGGTCAGAGATGGCAGCACGCCTGCGTGGCCTAACCTCAAGAGCATCGATGTCATGTTTCACATCGCAGCACCCTCAGGCTCCTGGTACTTCCAAGGGATACCTGGAGTGGGATCCGTAGAGGGCTTTGACGTCACTAACGACATGTATCCACCTTTGACTACCACTGACAAAGATACACATGATGATGTTATGGCCATGGAAACGAACTGGGATAATCAGCAACGCATCGTTCAATTTCGCGTTACTCCCAACGAAAGGCTATTAGTCCCGTTCCTTACTGCTTTTGCCCGGGCCCTCGCACATATGCCTTCGTTGAAGGATGCTGCACTTTGGTCACCCCTCACTCTCGAACTTTCGGCGCTGGAATCCGAGGATAGGTACAGGAGGTTTGATACAACTCAAGTGACCAATTTTCCAGACGCAGATCATGTGGGTCTTGCATGGGGCATGGCGTACAGAAAACCTGGCGTGAAAGCCTTCGACTCTTGGAATGGAGAGGACTTCTGCGCCAGCCGCCAGCTTTGGTGGCGTGTCGGGAAATGGCGTCCTGGCTCTGAATTGCACGAATTGTATCGACAGGTTGGGAGAGATAGGCATGGGTATCAGCTGAAAGAGTACTGGGATGCTTTTATGGCCGGGGAAGGACTGACCTACCGCGATGACTTCGAGATGTGTCCGACTATGCCTGAGCCACCGGATGTTGGTTTGACTTGATGCGATGGTTGGTACGGATGTGATTTTAGAGGTCTTGTCAAGGCTACTAGATTCGATACAAGTATACGCAGCCGTCGTGGTCGAAAAAAGGGTTCATCAGGGTTGCTTGGGTGTTTTCCTTTGCTGTACATGGTCGTAGATAAACGATTGTGTTCGGAGAAGATCCTCCTGGGCCTGGACGACGTAAGGAGAGAAGAAATCAGTATTGCGGCCGTAGTGTGCTTTGTGGTCGAACAATTGTGCTCATGATATATTCCATCGATTTTACCACTCAACAACCCTACAAGTCGTATCAACTATTCCCACATAGGACATGGTAAAAGTGCCGAAAACCTGACTTCTGAATTTTTACTTCGTTCATCAATTTCCGAGTCGCTGATCTCTGTCAGGCCGATGTGATTGCATCCAGGCGTCAAGTTACTTCCGCCATATCCGCCATATCCCATAGGTGCTACTACAGTGCAGGCGTTCGTAATGATAGTAGAGCACAGAACGCCTGGCACCAAAATGAGGGCTGTTCTCATGAATACCGGGATCTTGACTGTGATCACAAACTTTTAGCGAACGATACCTCCGCCCGTCGGAGAAGCATCGTGCTTACCATCGTCTCTGACCAATCAGCGCTCGCAGATGTGCGCCTGCTAACGTAAGACGGCAAAGCGGCATCTGCCCCGACATCCGGGGAACCCCGCAAAACTTACTTTTCCGCAATGCCGCACCTACTGTATATCCGGTTTCCGACGGTCTACGAGATGACTGTCCACACACTCTTTAACCATGTAAAATGATGAACCACACTGTAAAATAAGAACTAGGGTCGCGCTGTTAAGCATTTTGTCATCCATCCGCTGCCCAGCTTGTCCAGATGTCTTCCATGCCGCCACCCGACGTCGAGCACGCGATACCCGGAACAAAAGAGCAGGACTTCGGCGGCGGTAACACCAGAGAGATCCAACACGATGTGCCCTTGAACCCAACAGTCAGTAACGCGCCCTCGTCCATCGCACCTCCGCCGGCCCCCAATGGCGGTCTTAAAGCCTGGTCTCAGCCACTCGCTGCTCACCTCGTCATCATCAATTGCTGGGGCTACATCTCCTCCTTCGGCTTTTTCCAGAGCTACTACACGAACGCTTTTCAGGTGGAGCCTTCGGCTATCAGCTGGATCGGCTCGGTGCAGATTCTACTTATTTACTTGGTGGGCACGTTCTCCGGCCGCGCTCTGGACGCGGGGTACTTCCGCGTGGTCGTGAGTGTGGGATTTGCGCTGCAGGTACTTGGAGTGTTTGCCACAAGTGGAGCGACGGCGTACTGGCAGCTTTTCCTCGCACAGGGGATCTGCAAGGGGTTGGGTGACGGCTTGGTGTTTTGTCCGACGGTGGCGTTGGTGGCTACGTACGTTGACCCCCGAACATTGAGAATGGTATGGACTTTACTTACAAGAAAACAGATACTTCACCACCAAGCGCAGCCTCGCCATCGGCGTCATGGCCTGTGGAGGCGCAACAGGCGGCATCATCTTCCCCGTCATCGCACAACAACTCCTTCCACGCGTGGGCTTTGGCTGGACCGTCCGTACGATGGGCTTCGTGATCCTGTTTAATGCACTCGTCTTCCTATCCATTGCTCGTCCGCGCTTGCCACCGCGCAAAGCAGGGCCGATTGTCGAATGGAGCGCATTCAAGGATCCTGCGTTTAGCCTGTTCTGCTGCGGCATGTTTCTCGTGCTGTGGGCCGTGTTCTTCGCGTACTTCTACATCAGCAGTTTCGGGCGCGATATCTTGCATGTTGATCCGAGTACATCGCTCAACCTACTGCTGGTGCTGAACGCGATCGGAGTTCCAGCGCGTATCCTTTGCAATCTCGTAGCTGACAAGCTTGGGCCTGTCAACACGCTCATACCCGCTGTCTTTGCCGCCGGCATTCTGATCTTCGGCTGGATAGGCATTCAAGCTCTTCCCTCTTTGTATGTTTTCTGCGTTATCTACGGATTCTTCGGCGGCGGTATACAATCGCTGTTCCCAGCGGCTTGCGCCAGTCTGACGACGGATCTGAAGAAGATGGGCGTGCGGACGGGCATGTGTTTCTCATTCGTGAGCGTGGCGTGTTTGACGGGCCCGCCTATCGCTGGAGCGCTGATTCAAAGGGATGATGGCGGGTATCTGTATGCGCAGATCTTCGGGGGCGTGGCTTTATTGGGTGGGACGTTGACGTTGATGGCGGCGAAGTTCGTGAGGAGTAGAGAGGTTATGGCGAGGATATAATAGTTTCAAACATAGACAGTTCATGTGCGAATGAAGAGCAGATTTATATCGAAGAAGTGTGATTTTGCGAGATAGCAACGACTGATCCCAATGTGATAGAGTTGCAACCAACGCCTTGAGATGTTTCTTGTTTGAAAAAGTGTTGCTGATTCCAGCTGGTTTCCTTCTACCAATGCTTATTCCGCGCTCCCGTTCTATCGAACCCCTCTTGGCATACGTCCATTGAAGACTACGGTAGTCGCCCGCTATTGCGAGAGAGCCTTCTATGACTTCTCATTAGTTCCTGTTCCGCAAGAGAAACAATCCTAGGGCCGAGGATCTGTTCCGTCTAGATGGCTCAACGTAATGACCTCGAAACCAATCGGAGGTGTCAACAGGTACGGTATCTAGTCGAGCGTTGCCAACGTAATTTTTTGTAAAAAGCATCATTCGAACCCATTGTATCAAGAACAAGCAGTTTCATAAGCCTGCTATTGAACTCACTCGGGTCAAGCTGCTCCCACGGTGTGCCAAGGATGCTTATATCCGATTACAGACCTCGCTCGTCACCCGTGTCATTGCTGAGCCCTTTTGTTGCGTCCCGCTATTTACTTCTTATGGTTTGTCATTCGTCTGTGGCTTCCATTCCACCATTCCTTGACGGCGTTGTCACTGCGATCTTTGAGCCTCCGTGCGATTTGAGCCCATCTCTTACCCATTTCGCCGACCAACTGCTCAATGAGCTCGCCCTCTTCTGGGGTGATCGGATCGCGATTCAGCGTAGGTTTAAGATTTTGATGATATCTTTCTCGACACTGCTTTGGTGACCTGTGAATCCCGAAGATATAAAGTCAGTGTACGGCTCAAAAAATGGATGTGGTAGAATGGCTCATGTCTTAGCTAAGTGAACACAAGACTCGTTTCTCGCGTCTTCAAGACACAATGAAGGGGTCATACTTTCACTAGGCTAGAAGAACACTTCCGCTTTGTACCGTGGGACTTACCGTGTACCCAGTTCTTGCGAATTTCGGACCCAGTTGTGCGGTCCATTCCGATTCACAAGCTCGATAAGGTAGCGGTCTTCATGTGGAGACCAAGGCCCTCGACGATGATTCGAGGTACCGGATGTCGCTTCGCGCAATACTGATGGCGGAGCTAGTTCCTCTAATGCAGGTAAGGCGCTAGCCGGACCTGTAACAGTAGTGGATTGATGGGACATAGACTCCGAGTCTCCGTGCCCTGCGAAGTGGTAGACCGGCCCCCAGTCGCCAAGGTTATCATGCAGCTCGGAATGAGAGGTTGGATGACGTGGAGGAGGGAGCATTGCGCTACTCTGCTGTTCAATCCACGGTTCTCTCCCGTCATGTCCGAGTCTGGCACCTTTCTCATTGTCGAGATGCCGATGAGAGGAATTGTCCGCTTGCTGAGCGTGGGCACGCTGAGCAGCCTGGAGGCCTATCTTGGCGGCCTCACTCTTTTCGTGGCTGGCGCTTTGTACAGAGTTCGTGTTCAACCTCGAAAGGAGATGCTTATCGTAAGAGTGTGACGACATCTCGAGAGAAGCTTGCCCAAGGTGCTCATCTCCGGTCAAGCTGCCAAGTCTAGCCGAGGATAGATTGGGCAGTCCGTTCTGCTGTCGCATCTGTCGCTGCTCTACATCACGCGCTGCAAGGTTCGATGGCCAATCTTTTACGCTGGGGAGAATTTCATCGTCCCCTTCGTATGGACCAGTCCCGATGATACGACCTCGCTTGTCCCGGTGGCCTTTAAAATGATGCTCCTCGACGTTCACGCATCTTTCACCACGGGTGCTGCGATAGACGCACGTGACTCGTTCGGGTGGCACATATGCTTCTGATCCTGGATCAGCTGACTCACTTGAGTCGTTGTTATCATGTTCCCTCGCTTGGGCAGCTGTCTGGAGAAATCCATGCTCGTCAAGTTTGCTACCAAACTCGATTGTCAATTCCCTAGTTCGACCTCCGTGACCAGTTGTGGGTGGTACGTCCTCCAAAAAAGCTTCAGACGCCTTCAATAACTTGGAGTAGTCACTGTTGTACCATACTTGATGCTGTTGTCTTTTTTGTGCGCGCACAAAGTCGAGAGGTCGGGGGTTGCAATCTCCACATTCGTGAACGTCTGGGACCTCGCCGACAGATTCGTAGTAACACTGGATATGTTGCAATGTATCGCACGACTCACACAGGACTGTGTTCCCATCATCATCGGAGTAGCCGCAAATGCACTTGGTAGTGTAGGGCTCTTCGTCTCCCTCAAAACTTGTGCTAAGCCTTGTTGTGGATGTGAGTGGCTTTTGGTCGTGTGTATTCTGGAACTCATCCCTGTTCACCGATTGTGCGGGAGTACTGTTCAATGTTTGGCGTCGGGGCCGGGGCAGGCCTTCTGAGCATGGGAGGTCTCTTTTGACGCATCGATCGCATCGCTGTGGCCATTTACGTTCTTGAGGCATACATTGCTGCTTATCTCTTTTGCAGCTATAGCACTTGAGCCTGCCTACGACGTGTCCTCTCCTTTGGAACCGCGCAGAAGTGCTGTGAGCTGAGCCTTCTTCAGTGGGCGCCTTGCTTATTGGGATGCTCCCGGGTAGCTTTTCAGGAGGCAAATCATGAGAGCCATCTGATTGCAATGCATCGTTTGGAGGCTGCTCCACTCCCTCATCATCTGAACTTGCTGAGCCATCTTCCGATTGTGATCCCTGGGGTAACACTCCGAGCGCTATTTCCTCCATATGACGAGAGAAGTGAAGAAAAACGATGTCGCGACCTCCATATATCTCTTCAAGACAGAGTGGGCAGGTACTTGATGTCGATTCGTTAATCATACCGTGCTGTGACTCCAAGTGACTCGTCATAGCTTCGCGATCCTTAAACAACATTCGTACTGAGGAGCAATCAGGGAAGATGCAGCTGTAAGCGCAGATATCTTCAAATACGTGCTTCCTATATCAACCTCGAGTCAATGCTCTGAAAACATGGAACAGAAAGATCCACTCACTTCCATTCTGTAGTCCGTCTTAGCTGTATCCTTCTGCTGCAGACTTCACACTTGAACGGCAAACCCAATCGAGCCACTTCAGGAAGTCGTGGTAAGCGTTTGTGGCTTGTCTCGGCTCTACTTGAGACGACGGTAGCCGCGTACTCCAGACGGTCGATAGCGACTACCGATTGAGCTGGGGCTGAACTTCCAATCCCAGAGTCATGAAACTCGGATCGAGCTTTGTCTGTCCCAACTAGAGTCGGCTCATCGATTGCATTTTCGCGCAATCTCTGGATATAGTTGTATCGATCCCAGTTGGACTGACCAAGCGCCTGCACAAGTTGCTGGCTGGCAGATGGAAAACGTGAGCTAACGATATCGATAAAATACTCATGAGCAGCCCGGTCCTTGAGCTGCACCCAGGCCCTAGCTTCTTCTTCGTCAGATTCGTCATCTGCAATTGCCTCTAGGCTCGGACTCAGGATCGTAAGTCCTTCGATTATGTTCTTCAACGATTTGCAAAGCTGCTCGATAGTCTCTCCATTGTAATTCGCCGCCTGCACCGGCTCGTCGATTAAGAGCTTAGCATTTTCCGTAAGCGAGGCTACCTTCGAGGTTTTGGATAGTGCCTGGCGTTCTTCAACCGTAGGAACGACCTGTACCAGTCCTACGAGTCATTAACAATAGGACTGGATAGATGGCGGAAGTGTCTACCGAGATTCAGAAGATCTCCCAAAGCAACGAGAAGAGTCAGAACGGTGTCACGCAGGCGGTGAGAATACTGCAGCGCTGCGTCAAGCTCGCCCTGCGATACGCCAAAATCCCGCCCCCAGAAGAACAAGGTTGCGATGCTCTGCTCCAAGGACGAGTAGTACGAAACCTCGGTCCCTTGCTCTCTGGTGTGAGCTAAGATGGCCTTGAGGAAGCTCATTAAGCCATCATAAAGTGTCGATATATTGGCCGTTGAGACGGTCCTCTCATCTCCGTCGCGTGTCTGGATCTGCCATTTTTTGATATCTTCGGCGCGACTCGAGGATGTTCGGGACTGTCCAGTAGCCATTATGGCCGTCAGTGGGATGACATCAGGCTGAAGTTCACCTCAGATGAGACGCCGCCAGTGTAGTATGGCTCGCCTGATGATGTGACTTGCAGATTGAGCGCGACTTGATATCGTGGGATGGGAGGAAATGAGTGTTCATGAGCAAGAAGCTCGCAAATTGACAGTTGCGTGATGCCTAGGCATGCCGCAAGGCATCGTAACTTAGGGGCGGATTCAGCCCCGCGCTGCGCCACCAGTGGGCTGCGCCACGAAGTGCCCAGTCCTGCCTTGTCGACAACACAGTGTCTTCGACATCGCTCTGCTTCCTCAATAATATTATAGACAATGTCTGGCATCGAAGTGGCCGGTCTCATTTTTGGCATCGTGCCCGTTGTCGTCGAGATCCTCAAGTCGTATAACTCATCTAAAGAGCGCCTCAAGTCCTTCACGCATCATGTACAGGTGGTTTACGATGTGCAGTTGCGATATCGCGTTGCCGCGACTAATTTTGCCAACGACTGTCAACTCCTGCTCAAGCCCGTTATAGGAAATGCCCACGAGCTTTCCCAGATGATCGACAACCCCAGCCATAGCGGCTGGCAAGACCCGTCTTTCGAAGAACGACTACGCAAATATCTGGGACGAGACTGTCAAGTTTTCGAGGAGGTGGTCATAAAAATTCGAGATGTGTTACGTGCCACGGGTGCGCGACTATCAAAGGTCGACCAAGACCTGTCCGCGGGACAGAACGACTCTCGCGTCATGTCACTGAGGCAGCTCTACACGGCCTTCGACATATCTCGTAAAGAGAATGCGTACCGCAAGTCACTGGATGACCTAGACCAGTGGAACACGAAGCTGGGTTGTCTACGCGATCAGCGAAGCAAGCTGCATAAACACCGCAGCCGTCGCCCCGATGCCCTTATTCGTAAGAGCGTACCGAAACGATACAGCGATATTCGCACCGCTTCCCAACGGCTTCACGATTCGCTCAAAGAGTCATGGTCGTGCACCAACATCTCACACGTTGGTCACCAAGCCAGATTGTCTCTAGATGCCGAAGCCGACCACGGTACGGCACAATTAGATATGGTTATTGCCTGTCGCCGAACAGCCTCTATCGGGGTATCGAAAGGAGAAAGCAGAGTGCCGGAAGAGCCACCGATATGGTTACAAGTTCGGTCTATCACCACTAATGAGCACATCGCGCAACCTGCGCTCAATTCACCCTCAATCCTGGGCAGCTTATCAGCCTCTGCACACCTTCAACCCAATCCTTTAGTATCGATAGCTAAAGCCTCCACACCAGCTTCTGTAGTTCGCAAAGTTAAGAAAAATCTCAAGCGAGTACACTTTGACACATCAGCCGGCAATATCACGACATCAAACCGTTCGCCTAGAAAATCGACATCGCTCAAAGCATCTGAACCCACCTCCGCCGTCACTTTCGCTATGCTGGATCTGAGAGCTACAGCTAGTGTTTGTTGCCATTTGAGTAAAGCGTGTCGGTCAGCACCCTGCAAGGACATCTCTTTGGGCTATCTAGAATCCCTTGAGAGCCCTCACTCGTTCACATTCATCTTCTACGATGCGGGGCGCAACACCGAAGCCAACATGGCAAAGAACATGCCTGGAAAAGATTCCTACTCCATCCGCATGGAACTTGCCAAACTCCACACTCTCCACCAGCTGGTGCTTGCTCACAAAATTGCTACAGGGGTCCTGCAGTATCACTCCACTTCATGGCTATGCCGGGACTGGGGCCTTGAGGACATCTCGTACTTTACAAATACTACATCGGTCACCAAAAACCAGTCGTCTGGACTTGAAGACCAGATCACGAAGACACTACAAACTTTGCACCTAAGCACGCAATTTCCATCTGAGTCTTCTCCTGCGAAATTTAGCCCCAGCAGTGACCCAGATGAGCTGAGTTACGTGTATGGTATTCGCAATCTTACGCTCGCCGGATTGGGTGTAGCGCTTCTCGAAATTGGCATCAAGCAAGAACTAGGTAGCGTCAGCCTAGATTCATCTGTTCCAATTCCCCACCGCATCATTGGTGCTCGAAAAATGCTACGTGGGGAGCCACCCTCGTTGAAAATGCTCGGAAAGCGGTACATAAAAATGGCTCGCCAATGCATCGATTGCGATTTCTCCTCCGGCGAAGACCTTACGGATGAGGCACTGCGTAGCGCGGTGTATACAGACGTCGTCTGCGGCCTCGAAGACATGATCACGGATTGGAAGAGATTCATGGGAAGTTGATAAAGGACTTTATGTTTTTGAGAGTCGCTTCTCCGAAGCAGAGCCTAGCTGGGTTCCCGAGACCTTGCGCTCACTTAAGTTTCGCATGGCCCGATCGACCATTGGTACTTGGGGACCTATTTTACTCAGGTTACGAAACCTGGAAACGCTCCTGTCTCCAAAAGGGGATGCGGAGCTATCACAAAGCCTGCATTAGTGAATGCATTCAGCTGTACAGCCAAGTAGCAAGCGATACGTGCCTGATATGCAACACAACTTGAAAGTTCACCGGTATCCGATAATTCGCGTTGAAAGTTTTTTTCTTAACACTGGCTCCTGGGCAAAGCACGCTGCTCTCGGCTACTCTTGTGAGCACCAATTTGACCTACCTGATGGCGTCAGCAACAAATTGCATCGCCAATTCCAGCAACCGCAGATGCAGACGGATATCTTCGATGGCGTCAGCCGAATCGGATGGTTCGGAAACAGCACAATTGCAAATATTCCAGAAGGTTCCCATGGTGTCGCAGTCCATTTGTTGTGAAATGATTGAGATGATATGAAGATGAGCAAGCCAAAGCTATAGAGACATACTTTTCCCCCATTTAGTGGATCTGTAGAAGTACGCTGGATATATAACTGATGGAAAACAATACCTGCCTCGCCATGGATTGGCGCTAAACACTCACTCAATCTGGCTCGAGATAATTAGGATCTAGAGGATGTTATGATGACCCGAGCCCCACTACCTTAAACGCTTGATCGAGCAATCCAGGGACCACCCCACAAACTACTCGGCGCCACCTCAGACTAGCCGGGAACTACCACGCTTATGCTGTTAAGAGTCGGTCTGGATAGTTCCGGTGAGAGTGCCTGCAGTTCATGGTACCGATGGAGCGGTAACGTAGCTGCCTGCCATCCTGAGTAAGCTGTCGAGTTAACCGTTTTAGACATATTCAGCCGCAGACAATGGTTTGCACGTGGTCAATTGCATAGATCTAGCTTTCCATAGACACTGGCCAGTCAGGGAGACTAGTTCACACATTCGTTTTCGACCTCCACTTATTTTGAACATCAAGTAAACCGGTTACTATGCGCAACCACGAGGAAGCTATTGCGAACATGGACTATTTCCATTTGGTAAACGCCATTGGGATAGAGACGCTACGATGGGAGAACATCTAAGCATAATGCGCAATCATACGCCATAACTCACGGAGATCTCCAGTGGCTCTTCTCGTACGACTTTGACAAATTCGCTCAGTGTACTCTTGTCATCGATTCTTTTGCGGGAGTGATCTCTTCATGCATAATTATCTCACAAGATTACTTTCATATATTAAGTGGCTTGAAGTTATGCTAGTAAGAATCCACCAACTGTGGATACGAACATTCAGCGGCCATACACAATGCTCACCTCTACACACGCCGCGGCAACTCGGCGACAATATCATCACTGACCAGACGAACCGACCCTTACGGGCATCATCAAGGCCGAAAAGGGCAATGCACGATGAGGGGTTAGATCGAAAAGAGACGGTCCGTCTGACCAGATTAATCAACAGCGTCCAGCACAATGGGTATAAAGGGAGCCCTTGGGACCCTCACTGAGCACCATCACCGCACCAGTCTCAGATCAACTACCAGCTTCCAACTCTACAGCAGTCCACCAGCTTGCAGCTAAGCATCTTCTATCAATATGAAGTTCACCTACATCACCAGCGCCCTCCTGGCCGCCCTCGCCACTGCTGCGCCCCTCACCAACGAGGACAAGTTCGCCGTTGACTATGCCGGCGGTAACGTCACCGGCGAAGCTGCTCCTGAGCTCATCTCCTCCGTTTCTGCGCGCTCTCTTCAGAAGCGCGCAAACATCCAGTTCGTCGTTTACGACTCCAACAGTATGACACTCTTCCCTGAACTTTTCCGCTTCGCAAAGAGCGAGAGGAGAAGTGGTTGAACAGTTCTAATGCTATATCCCACAGACTGCGGCGGCAACGGTCTCGTCATTACCGCCACCGGGAGCGGCACCAAGGGCGACTTCCCCACCAAGCACAGCGTGCGCATCCTCCAGCTCACCAACGGCTGGCACTTGTCGCTTTACACTGGCCTCCAGCAGTCTGGTGTCCTCACGCGCTTCTTTGCCACCGAGGTTGGTGCTGACAAGTGCTTTGTCGGTAGCTGGCAGAGCTATGGGCTTTTCAGCTCTTAAGAGCTTGAAAGCCACTGTGTGGTGATCTTTGATCAATACAGGTGCTGGGCTACCAGCAAAAAGTGGTGGTAATTGGATGGTAGATGCAGAGGCTGGTGATAGGGGTTTCGTTTCTGGGGAGGCTTTTGGCCACTTTCCCCTGCACTCCCATTCGTTTGAGTGCGATGTCTAGCTAGCTTTCGAAGACTAATAAAATACTTGGTACCATAACATGCAGTGTTCTATTCATCATCTTTGCACCATGATCGTGTCGGAATTTGTCTTGGTTAGAAGAAACGGCCTAAACTTGGGAGTCAGTATAGGTACTCCCCAAGACCTTCTACATATCTAATCTCCCACCCTTCACTGGTGATACTATTCCGAGATCGCACTACAGCGATCCAGTCAGGCGCGGTCTGCGTAAGAGTCAGCAGTAGAAAAGCCAGGCTATGCAGCTGCATGACAAGGCAGGCCGAGGATGCTAGATGATATTCGAGATCCATGAGAAAATGCATGCCAGCGATGCATGGAATTGATAGCGGTAAAGGAAGGCAAGTCACATGTGCAAGTTTGCTCGTTCGTACCGATTTGCCAAAGCATATTTCGGAATAAGGAACGAGCTGGAATCGACTTAACGCTAGTCTACAGGTGGATTCCGCCTACGTTCGCTTTCGTCGAGGTCGAAAAGGGTTTCCATAGCATCTAGTCGCCTCCTCCAACTGGTCACTGCAGCCTGCAAACGCAATTTCCATTGGACATGATTCCATGATCCGGCCCTTTTTCGATTCCAGTCCACATGTCTTGCCTCAAGTGCCCTTCTTATTTGGGCAAGGCTCAGCTTCTGGTAGCGCAAGAAGACGCTACTGCCCGCCCATATGGATAAAGCAGCAAGGATTAAGCAGAGAGCGGTCACAAAGAACGCCCAGAGTGGTACTATTGCATCATCGCTGACTTCTGAGACGTTCATTCCAAATATTGATGAGGCCAGGTTGATGGGAAGAAAGATCAAGGCGATTATCGTCACTAGGTATTGTTAGACGGTTGTCCTTACTCGCGCATGAAGCACTCACTGATGCGGACTCGCTCGCTTTCTTTGATGGACTTCTCAGACATTTCTATAGATTTCTCTGCCATCTGAATACCTTTGCGTGCGTCAAGCAATGTCGTGTTGTTGACGAAGATTTGGTATGCATCGCGTAGGTCGGGATCGAAAAGTTCGATATCACGTCTCACGTTCGAGAGTCCACTCATGACTTCTGCCACAGAGCCAGGCCCTCCAGTACTCTCCCAGCTCTCGAGGTCTCTCTTGAGCATCTTCGTCGAGACATGGAGATATCGGCTGGCGTTGTAGGTTTCTTTGTCCATCCTCTGTTGTGGTACTTGTTTGAGCATATACTCCCAGGCGTGCGAGATTAGCTCAACCTCACGGTTTCCGACTGCACTAATGCATGCCGCAGGTGACGATCTCGAAAGCCGCCGCTCAAAAGATAAAAACCAGTTGTCAAACCCGTAAGTCGTTATCAAGTCTGTTCAAATTAAGTTTGCGCTACATCATAGAGTTGCCTAGCAAGGCGCATGGATTGACATACAGATGGGGAATGCACCCCCAGCCAGCGTGCAGCAGCCACGAAGGTCAAGAACTCTGGCACCAACAAGGGCCATGTCCAGTGTTGGGAGATATGGTATAGACATGGGGCCGCCATGTTTCATCGAACATAATTGCAAAACTCTCGCAAAAGCTGTGTTCGTGTGAATGTTTTCGGTTCTGCGGATAAAAGCGTGTGCCTTCTCTTCCTCCCGAATGCGGCGACCCACACTGTGCATGCTTTCGTATCTAGCAGACATTGCTTCTGCAAGTCCCACGATCACAGCAGATTGAAAGAAGTATCTGTCAATTTCCATTTTCTGGCCCGAATCTCTGCTCCAAAGGATGACTAGGCCTTTGGAAGAGATGGGCGTTTCGCGTATAAACTGTTTCATTGCTTTTAAACGGACATGTATGGTACGCAGACCGTCGTTTTGTTCTGCCGGCGCGAGGTCTGACCATAAGTTGAAGCGCCGTGGCTCAGTTTGGAAATCAACGATGCTGATCCGCGCCGAACTCACATAATCCAGAGGCTTGTCAACTTGTTGCGCCAACCACATACTGGCGCTTAAATCGCCCGGAACATATGTCTTGTCTGGAAATTCCATGTTTGGTTTGAGGTCCCGGTACACTCTTTTCACGAAATCCTTGTAGGACTTTTCTTGTTGCGGATTGGTCATTGCTGTTGCTGTCGTCATTTCGAGTTTAGCAACGCAGCAGAACGTGAGATTTGGACTGGAACGAATCGGAGCTGCGGAGCGGTGCCAGTAAATGGTTGGGATTAAGAAGCGCAAACATCTGTGAAGCGCGAGGCTGAAATTCGCAGGAACGTTCTGGAGGGAAAGGCTGAGAGTTAGAAGACATTTTGTAGGGGCAAGGCTGTGAACTAAAAATGGCGCGTTGCTTTCCGCCCCCAGGGCGTTACCTGCAGGTGCAGCGCCGCCCCCAAAGTACCGATGACGGCATGCGCCGAGCGCAGAGGCGCAGTGCAGGGAATGGCGTGAGGCTGGAGCTGTGACACCACACATCAGCTACGGTGGTAAATCTGCCTCCCGCTTCAGAATATCAGCAACACACAAGTGTATAAATTGAGCAGAAGTGTAGCTTGGCTACGCTTTCTATTCAACCGTTGCGTTGTCTACGACTGGACATTTGACTGCGAGCAGCTCTCAGTGCTAGCAAGCAGCCACTTCGCGAATCAAGGGCCCCCCGGCATTACCACTAAAAGATCCAATAGCCTACATCAACAGCTTTTCTTACGAACATTGCCTAACAGTACGTGATCAAAGTGCGGAAGGAGAATGACTTGGTCCACACGGTAATATAATTGCGAAACGTAGATCAAAGGTCACGAGTAAACTAACCATGGAGGAGAGTGACATAACCCTGAACAAGTAAATAATTATTCTCATTGAATTGGCCGCTTCCACCTGCTGCCAAAGGTGCAGTACGCGCGTGCTTCCTTCTCTATTAACACCAATACCGCACTACCCTAGCTGCTCTTCCACCACTTTGTCCTTCTTTTACAAATCAAAACACGCACACCCATTTCCCCGTATCTAAACCCTACTAAACCCACTCTCCGCGCTCTCCTAAGAACCCTCCAATCCTCTTCCACATCTCCACCGGATTCGAATACATAGGAAAATGCCCACTCTCCTCAATCTCCGCCAATTCCACACCTCCCTCCTCCAGCCTCTCCAAATAACTCAACCCACTATTCTCCCCCCCAAACATAAACATCTTCCTACACCGCAGGTCTAAAAACCACCCTAGTAGAGCCTCCTCATCCGATAACTTCACCATAGTCTCGAAGATAGGACGCACAGCTTCAGCGCGCACGCGTGTCTTCAGTGTACTAGCGTACAACGCATTACCCCGTGAAGGCGAGGCGTAACACCGCTTAGTAAACATATCGAGAAACTCTCCAGGGTCCTGAGAAGGGAAGTCAAAGATCTGCCGCGAGAGAAAGCAGTCTTCAGGCGCGAGGTTCCCCTTGATATTAACGAAGCTAAGCGCCCTCCTGGGATATCTGCGTGCGAGAAGAAGCCCCGTGAGACCACCCATAGAGTGGCCTATCAGGTGGAACTTGTCGATGTCGAAGTGCGAGAGGACTGCTTCTGCGGTTGCGACGAGGAAAGCAATGTCGATCTTAGAATGATCGGAGGATTGTGTATGGCCGCATCCAGGGGCGTCGTAGGCGAGGAAGCCATGGGTTTGAAGGGCAGGCACAATCTGGATGTCTGAGAGATCTTCTTTGCAGGAGCCGAAGCCGTGGAGGAATAGAATTGGTGGGTTTGAGGTGAATTTGTGGATAGTGGAGATGATGAGGTTTGTGTTTGAGACTTGTAGTGGGATGTCTGCGTGTGTGAGCGTCATTATGAACAATATGATAGAACAGGAAAGAGAAAACCTTAGCAAGTATTCTTAAAATCTTAACTAAATACTTTGTTGTAAATTTTATCTTAGTGTAGGTTGATTCAACAGTCATCGGGGGAAAAGCCGAATCGCCGAGTCGTTTGTGAACGCCGATCGGCGAAAAGCTCGTCGGGTGCCACAACCGAAATATCAAAGTCTTCCCAGACGTGTTACGCTGCGATCTGTGGTTTCGCCTCGGTCCCCATAGCGCCCTCCCAACTCTCCGCGCCCTTAAAAAACTGCACTTTCCTCCCCTGATGCCTCCTTTTAAGCCACTCCCTCGTGCTCTCATCCTCCACCTCTCCATCGTTCGCCACACGGCCAACCAATCCACCCTCTATCCTCTTCATCTTGACGTCGTACTCTGGCCGCGAAAAGTAGACCAAGCTGTAACGCACTAGGTTCTCCTGTGTGCCGGGCGGTGCGACAACACGATGCATGTTACTGCGTAGGATCCCGGCGCTGAATTTAACCATTGCGTCGCCCAGGTTGATGATCGCGCAGCCGGGCATGGGTCTTACGTAGACCCAATCTGAAGTGTTCGGGAGGAGAACTTGCAGACCGCCAACGCGATTGAAGAGGATGGTAAGGCTGCCGAAATCAGTGTGTTAGCCGAGAGCAAGAGAGCGCTCGTTCATGGGCTGGGGTGGCGCGCGGATGAACCGAATGTGACAACCAGAGGGAGAGATCAGACGATGAAGGGACCTGAATGCTGAGGGTGGCAATTGAAGGGACGCAGCAAGAGAAGTGAAGAGTGTTGTGAGGACTGCGTTGTTGGCGTAGATGTAGGATGCTAGGTTTGGACGATTGTTGGTGATGAGGGCTGGTGCCGGGAGGGGATCGCTGATGGAGAGGATGTCGTCTTTTGATATCTGAACGCAGTGAGCCTGGTAATGTTATATTGGAAGGATGAAACCATACGTTGTAGATCTCGTTCTTATCTTTTGTGCCTTTGCCGTCGATGACTTCTGCTCCCATTCCCTTGTAGCCAAAATACATACCCTTGGCTGCGAAATCATACTTGGTCTTCTCTTCAAGCGGCAGATCATAGAACTTCTCATTCAGGTCGAACATATCGTCTGAGCCTTTCAAGAGAGCTTCGCCATGGGCACAGTCTCGCATATCAAGGTAAAAGAACCCTAGCGACTTGCTCGCCTCGAATAGTCGCTCTTTCTCTTGTGCATCGTCAGAGTCGAGTTTTCTCAGACTGATGGTCACCAGCGGTGCAGTTGCAACATCGTCCGGGAATGAAGTGAACAGCTCTTCTCTGGTGGGAGCCATGGTGTGTGTCCTCTAGGTGATGGGTTGTCCCTGTCGCCTTCGCTCCTACCCTTTGCACACCATATATCACCCGTCGACCTTTGCGGAGCCCAAATTATCACACCTCCTCATTTTACAGTCACAGTCGTGGAGAAACGCGCCTCCGCGGGCGCTGATATGCGGTGGCGTATGCGCCATTAATACACTCCGCCGCACCTCCATTGGAGGAAATAGCCCGAGGTAAAACAACAACTTGGGGAAATTGCGGGCATCAAAGCGCTCCCCAAGCCCTTGGCTCCATCAAGCTCGAGATGGCGCGTGGGTTTGGGGAATGGTGTTCGACCCTCGTGCGGGGACCCCGCATCTTGGTGAGCGGGAGGTTGGGGGCGGGTGCCGTACCCAGCGTGTTCGTGTCATAGAGCAAAGCACGTGCGAAGGATCATCACATCTGACAGACGTCTGATAAGAGATGGACCCGCAGTTTAACGCTCGATGGAGTGAGCGTTCTTATCTCCACGCCTTGTCGCTTCTTTGAAACATCATGGCCTCGCTGGAAAAGGCCTCCGTCGAAGAAGAGATCGAGAATGTTGCACGCGGCGTGCAGCAGGTCGACGAGAAGACAGCAAGCCATCTGAAGGAGGAGCTACAATCATCGAAGCAAGGCGGATACATCCCAAACACCCCAGAAGAGAAGAAAGTCTCGCGCGCCCTGAACCGAAAATTCGACCTGTGCATCCTACCCTTCTGTGTCCTCATCTACATGTTCAATGGCCTAGATCGAAGCAACCTAGGAAACGCGCAAACCGATGGCTTCACAACGGACTTGCACATGAGTCCTAGCGCAATCAATACCGCGACGAGTCTCTTCTTCTGCACATTCGTCCCGCTGCAGCCATTGAGCGTCATCCTGGGCAAGAAAGTCGGCCAGTCGACCTATCTCGGCATCATCGGGCTAGGCTGGGGCATCCTCACGCTCTCGCACGCGTGGGTTAAGACAGAAGCGCAGCTCATCGCCGTCCGCCTCCTGATCGGTATCTTCGAATCCGGCTTCTATCCCACCTGCGTGTCCTACCTTTCCCTCTTCTACCCCCGCTTCGACCTCGCCTTCCGCATCGCAATCTTCTACGGCGCCTACGCGGTTGCTGGTGCATTCGGCGGATTAATAGCATACGGCTGCTTCCAAATCGATGGCCACCTCCACGGCTGGCAGTACCTCTTCATCGTCGAGGGCGCCGCCACCATCGCCGTCGCGCTCGCAACCCCCTTCTGGCTCGCCAAAAGCCCGGGCGAATCGTGGTTTCTCTCCCCTTCAGAGCGGGCCTTCGCCGACAGACGCATGGTCCTCGACTCCGCGGCAAATCTCGACTCGCGGTTTAAGCTCTCGAAGAAGGACGTCAAAGAAGCGATTGTCGACTGGAAACTCTGGGCCGTGTTACCTTTTAATGTACTAGCTAGCATTGCGCCACAGGGCTTCACCATCTTCATGCCCATCGTGATAAAAGGATTAGGGTACTCCGGACCGACGGCCAATCTGATGACCGTGCCGCCGTATGTGGTGGGCGCCGTGCTACTGCTGCTCTTCGCGCATAGCTCGGATCACTTCCGGGAGAGAACGCTGCACATCCTCGTGGGGATCACGCTTGTACTTATAGGCTTGATCATGGCGTTCAGCTTACCTCTTACCAATCCGTCCGCCCGCTATGGCGGTATCATAGTCCTTCTTTCAGGCACGTTCATCGCGGCGCCTATCACCGTCGCGTGGCTGTCTGGGAACACGCCTGAGCCTGGGAAGCGTGCGATTGTGCTGGGTATCAATGGGTGGGGCAATCTGGGTGGGATTATTGGTTCTGAACTGTTCCTTGCGAAGTACGGACCTAATTACATCTGGCCGCTGAAAGTAACGACTGGCCTTATCGCGGTGGCGTTCGTCGGCTACGCGTGCTATTATTTCGAGTTGAAGGCGTGGAATAAGTATAAAGCGAGGAAGATCGCGGGTATGAGCGCAGAGGAGATCGAAGCGGAGAATACGAACGAGGTGAGGTACGCGGATAAGAAGTGGACGTTTGTGTATGGGGTGTGAGATACCGTTCGTTGGGGAAAGTATACATACTGGAATTTACGATGCCTTCATGAAGTAAACCCGTACGGTTTTCCTGTTGTCGAGAATGTGGACCGGCGTGTAGTCATGATTGGACGGCGGTGCGTTATCACGCCGGCTGCATTGTATAGTGAGCATTAACAACCAGCAGGAATCAAGACTTAACGACCGGCCAGACATACAGTATAAGTCCACCATCTTCTCTCACCCAGCAAGCAACGCCACCCGCGAAGCAGTCCTTCTTCCACCCACCATCGCGCTCCTATCTCTTTCCAGCACCACCGCGTCTCTACTCCCTCGCGCATCCCACTTCCCTCGACTCGCACCACCCCATCGAAGCAGTCGACCGCCTAGAGAGAAATTCGGATCCGATCAATAGCCGAGGGTTTGTATAGGAGTAAGAAGATGGGGGATGCGATAGAGGTTAGTGGAGGTGGAAAGGACGGAGGAGGATGAATCTTCGGTGATACCACGTCTTGAGCATAGTGCTGCACAAGACGCTAGTCGACCTCTTCACACTCGTATGGCTCCTCTCTCACCATAAAACCGCGCCGCTCGTGATACGATATTACATTAATTTACCCAACCCAACCCAGCCGTCTATATGACCATAACATATGAAAAGTTGATGTATGGGGGCAGAAGGCTAAACAGCGTTCCTCCACGCCTCCCACACCCCAGCAATGACACCCCGCCCCTATCACAACGCACGTGTGAAATAAACTGTGACTCCCGCCCCACACGTCGAAGCGGCCCCGAGTCTTCGAGCCCCGCCAGGCGAGCCGTTCCGGCCACCGCGACACGAAAAACCCCACGCCGAGCAAGTACCACAGCCCCTCTGCAGCCCACCACTTCACACCGCACTCATGCCACCCCCGACTCACGCCGTGCACGTACATCCCGTGGAACGTGGGACCGAGGCCGGATAGCGTGGTTAGGACGAAGGCGGCGGTGCGGTGAGGCCGGTACTTCATGCCCTGCAGCGCGGGATGCAGGACGAGTACCGCACTCGTGGCTATCAACACGGTGATCATACTCCAATACAGCCTCTGCTCAAACGGATGATTATAAAAGCCGACATATATCGCTGATATAAAACTCGCGAGGATCAACGTCAAAATGCCTGTGAAGTCCAGCAGGAGGCACGACAGGGAGACGACTTCGGAGTGGTTGCACAGCGTGTGGAAGTTTGCGGAGGCGGAGAAAGTGAAGAGCGCGGTGAGGGGCGTGAGGGCGAGCATGAAGCGGTCCATCCATGGAGCATCCGCATAGATATCTGAAATATTAAGCTGCAGTAGCGGAAGCGCAAGGGCGAGTACCACCGCGGGTATAAGATGCGTGTATATATTCGTCGTTTCGTTGTGCAGACGTCCCAGACTCTGCAGGCTTTTGTGTATGCTGTGGGAGGGGGGTCGGTAGTGCGATGTTATGAAGGGGGAGGCTTCGGCGCGGTACCAGTCTGGGAGCTCGTTGTAGGTGAGCAGGCGCTGGGGTGTGGCATCTGCATCTTGGTCGGTGGGCTTGGTGGAGGATTTGCGCCCCTTGGAGGGTTTGCGGAAGAGGAGGAGGGGCAGGCGGAGGGCGATGGCTAAGGATGCCATGGTGTGGTTGCTTCCCGCGTGTATCCAGTATCCAGTATCCAGTATCCAGAATCCGGGGTCGGCGTCGCACAAGCCTGCGCAGGCCCTGAAAGGGTCGCAAAGTCGAAAGAAACGGGATAGCAAAAGGGTCTGGGGTTCTACCGCAGCTAAAATGAGAGTAATGAGGGTGAAGACCGACCCCTCAATGGCGGATCAAAATTTTCGCGAGGGGCAGACGTCCTGCGATGGCGTTGGGCGGCGCAACCCTTCTCGGTTGGTGGGAACAAAGTCGCGGCATGCAGAAGCTCGGCGCGCTCGGCATGACGAGTGCCCACTCGCTTGCGGCCGCTAGTCTACAAGCGGGCAGGCGCCCCAGAGAACGCAGGGGAAGCGTGGGGCTCTGAGCGGGCTGTGGAACGGCAATTGGAGATGTGCATGCAAGAAAGGGATGTGAACAGCATAGATCAACGCGTACGCTGCCATAATTATTATACATTAATCTACATGTTACGCTCATGCATCGTAAATCGTCATAACGTCAGTCGAGTTTTTGTACTCCGGTTGACACTTCTCTGTGAAGCTGCCGAACTCTTCTCCTCTGCTGCTGATGAAGTCCTGGAACGTCGCCTTGGAGCAGCTCACGCCTGGGCCGTCGTCGCAGTTGGGAAGCTGCTGCGGGCTCTGGTTCACCAGCACCCGGAAGTAGTCTCCAGCGTCGTAGCCGTAGCTGTCGCAGGACATCTTCTCGACGGCGATGTTGGTCAAGAAGGGCAGAATGGCCGACGACTTCCACACGCGGCCGTAGTTCTGCGTAGTCAATGGCATCGTCGCATTCGGGTTGTTGGTGCCAGAGTACATCGAGTTGTTGAACAGGCCCAGCGCAACGATAACGGTGGGCGGCAATTCGCGGTGCGTGAAGGAGACGTAGATGTCTTGGTCTGTCTTGTCCTCGAGCAAGAGGCCTGCGGATGCATTGACCCATGGGAAGCCAAGCACGCCCGAGATCGGGTTGGCGTATCCGGCATTGTAGAAGTACTGGATGTCGTTCATGTATTCGAAGTCCAACCAGTCGTTGGCGGTGAACAGGTCGAGGCTGCAGAACTGCGAGGAGCCGCGGATGACGGTCTCGTAACCGCACAGCTCCTGCATGCCGACAATGTCATCGGCGGTGAAGTTCAGGCCCGGTGCGAGGTTCTTGAAGCGCTCGATGATGGGCTTGGTGTATTTCTCCTTGTATTTCTGGAAAGGTCAGCGGGGAATATGGACAGCGTGTCTATCAACTCACAGATGACTGGTCGCTTCCGTACGACGAGCTGTACTTGGGGCAGCCCTTGTATGGGGTCAATGAGTCGGCACCCTCAGCTTCGGTCTCTGGCACAGACACGCGCTCGGTCTCGTTGCTCCTGGACAAGCCATCGATGAAGGAGCTCGCGCTGAGCTCGGTCCGCTCCGCCGTCGAGGTCCACACCTTGTTCGACCTCTTGAGCGAAGGGTACCGCAGGCTCACGTCCACACCCAACTTGTACGACTCCAGCTGCCCAATCTTGGTCAAGTCTTCGAGCTCCTCATCGGAGATGGGTGTCTGCCAAGTGGAGAGGAAGGACAGCGGTCCCGCCTTGCTCCAGTCCACGCTCGCATTTTCCAGCTTGTCGGTGAACGGCTCGATGTACTCCTCATAGTCGAAGTCATTGGCGTAGATGGCAGCATGCCTTACGAGGTATGTGGCGCGGGTGACATTGCAACCCTGCGGCGCCTTCGGGTCGAGCGGCGGGTCCTCGGGCTCAAAGTACGGTGCAATGCCCGCGAGATGCTCCAGGGGATCGAAGGAGTAGGCTGCAACGGCAGCGTTAGCGACAGACAGCGACAGAGCGAGAGTGGAGCGCATTGTGAAAGCGAGCCTGTGTATAGCGGCGTACCTCGCACCAATTCCCGAGCGCGAAGCTATATAAGCTGGTAGCTCGGCTCAACCATCAATTGATGTCATTGTCAAATTAGCATCACGCCCGGTCCTTCACACAGCGCACAGATCGAACCGGGAAGCAACCGCGCCGCATGCGGTTCTGCGTGCAGAACATGGGAATTGTGGAAGCGATGACGATGATGATGGGTGTTCCTGCGCCAAAACAAGGCAGGGCACAAGCTTTGTGGCAGCGGCTAAACGGAACTTGGCATGGATCATCAAAGGAGCGCAAACTCTCCTCGACCACATCCTATCATCATCTCCCAGCGCGTCCTGGTCGGTCCCAATCCAGGTCGCCTCCATGGACACGCGTCGGAGGGCGAGCGGCCAGGCAACGTTCCCGCCAGGAACAGCTAGGATCCGGGGTACTTGCATCCTTTTGTACACCGTTTTGGTGTGCCGGTTAGCCGCTTAACCACGATATTCACAGTATGCCAGATCCATATGCCTTTGTGCTTCACAAGCATGTGTGTTTCAGCCAAGCTCGATAATATTCCTTCTATGGAATTGCGAACTTGTGCATTTCTGTGAAGCTCGAAGCACAGACTTATGCTCAGCATGTCACGTGAATCGAAGCGAACCTTGAAACCTTGGGACGCTCACACCTCAGAGTATCCAACTTTTTCATCAACAATCTGATCATACAGGCGACAAGTCATGGCATCTCCCAAAACGCCTGCCTACTCCGTCGGGCGTACACAGTGCGTGAAGTAGTGTCGAATCTCATAGCTCCCCCCAGAGACCAGTGCCTCGACCTCACGCATCTCACAGCACGCGGAACGACAGTACCGTTTCGCATAAGCTTCGTGTTGCATTCCGCTACTGTCGACTTCGAGTATTCGTGAAAATGCTGTTCGTGATACGAAAGCCGGCGTATGTACAGCACTGAGGAACGCGTGTCTTTGTGTTCTGTTGGGAAACTACACCTATGGTAGGTGGGTATGCCCAGGAAAATGCGATCCCTAAGATTCTAGGAGGTGCGGAGGGAGCTGAGTTTAAGTGTATGTTCATAAACAACAATTTTCACTGCAATCTTTAGCCCTGACGAGCGGTCAAGCCAAGCTTCCGGTGAGTGCAGGCAACAGCACAGCCTACATGAGTACGTCCAATCATAATCGTTGTAGCTGACCCTTTAAAGAGCCTTAGGCACAATGTCTAAGAATATCTACCCCCATGGCACTGCAATCTTTAGCCCCGACGAGCAGTCAAGCTAAGCTTCCAGTGAGTGTAGGCAGCAGCACAGCCTACATAAGCATGCTCAATCACAATCATTGTGACCTTTCGTTGCAAAGAGCTCTCAGGCACGAAGTTTGAGTGTTTGTGTACCCCCCACGACACTGCACTGCACTCTTTAGCCCCAACTAGCAGTCAAACCAGGCAACAACACAGCCTACCTAAGAATGCTCAGTCATGATCATTATGGCAACTCTTGTGCAGAGCCTCAGGTAGAAAGTCTCGATACTTAAAACGAACCAGGTCACAATGCAATCTTTAGCCCCGACGAGCAGTCAAGCCAAGGAACCGGTGAGTATCCCCAACCATCTAATTGGTAGAATCTGTATGACTGTCCCTAATTCGTTTATTGCCTGTGAAAGATCGCTGGCCTATAGAAATCTTAGCCCTCGACGAGCAGTCCTGCCAAGCTTCCGGTGAGTGCAGGCAACAGTACAGGCTGCATAGCATGCCCAATCAAGGTTGATTCCCAGTAAAATCTGCCTTGCGAGACACCACAACACTGCAATCTTTAACCCCAACAGGCAGTCGAGCCAAGCTTCCGGTGAGTATAGGCGACAGCTCGACCAATGAGACCAGTAGTAGCATAGCCAATCTGAAGTCAGAGCCATTGAATTCGGGCTCTCATAGTTGGAAACGTAGAAATGATGCGCAGCACTGCAATCCTTTAGCCCCGACGAGCAGTAAAGCCAAGCTCCCGGTGAGCAGTGTCCTGGATGTTTGGTTCTCATCATACTCGAAGACTACATTTTCTAGCACCAAGAAGAAATTTGCGCACACACAAACGTCATCACAAACGGATGTAGGAATTCTGTAAGCTTGATCGCTTTCCTGCTAAGATACTTAACATGGTAGTCTTCTTACGGTCTGGGAGGCAAGATCAAGTAAACTGGCCATACCCTGTTGTTACACCACCAGCGAACCACAGCTGCCTAGGACCTTGTAATACGTATACTGACTTGCTCGAACCGTTTATCATACTTGCTCACGAATACAAACAATATTCATGAATTCTTATATCCCGATGATCACCTTGAAGTAAGGTCCTTACAAATTCCGGTAGAGCAGGTGACCTTTACGAATCAGTCTAACCTTGGTTCTAGTTGCTTCGAAGTATAAACCTTGATAGATATTTCCTATATAAAGTCTGTTCTGGAGTAAATGATTTCGTGAGCTCCAACTTGTCGAATAGAGAAACTCTCATCACGCACACGAGATTTCTACGAGATGGCCAGAGGCGTAGAGTGCGGGGGACTCTTTCTTTATAAACGCAGCGTATGACGTATCGTTTACACTTCCAGTTTTAGGGCGGACGAGCAGTCAAGTCACGCCAAGCTTCCGGTGAGTGCAGATACCAGCAAAGTCAACAAAGCCTGCATAAGTATGTCCAATTAGAGCCCGGGAGTCATCAAGCTCGTGCATGCACTGCCCCAGACCACCCTGTCAGGAACGACACTGCAATCTCTAGCCCCGACGAGCAGTCCCGCCAAGCTTCCGGTGAGTGTAGGCAACAAACATTGAAGCCTACATGAGCTTCGCAATCAAAAATCACTGTAGCCTATATTTGTAGAGAGGCTCAGGCAGGGAGTCCGGACATATTCGAATCAAGATCGCACTACAATCTCCAACCCTGGCAAGCACTGGAGGAGGACATAGTGATCATAGCTATGAACCTTCTTCACGTTCTATCATTGCAAATCCCTGTTAAGGAGCAGTCGGCGTCCATACGTGTCAGCTCGCGTTAATGGGTCTTTGAATGCCTTTGCTGTTTTCTAAAAGACAACAACCTCAAATGTTTCGTAAACTTTCAACTGGTATCCTTGAGTATGGAGAATGAGTGTAGCCTTTCGTCGGTACTGACGATCCCCGGATACTCGAAGACTGTGTTAAAATCGCGGACACGCTCAACGTTTTCGACGCTCAGCGTTCGCTGTTGTTGGGAAAGCAAATTTGTTCTTGGGGCTTCTTGACAGTCTTGGAAATTAGTTTAATTGTGTGTTTGAGGTTGCAGTCCCTACGAATCTTGAGCGCTCGGCTCCTATGTCACTGAACGTCATGGAAATTGATAAGCGTCCGTACTTTTCGAGCTTCTTAAGGAAGCCTTGAAGTCTGTGCCTAATGGAGGTGAGATGTGAATTGGTGCCGAAGCGATGATCTTTGAAACCAAAATCGTGTCGAAAAAGCCGCTCCCACACCCCAGGGGTCCATATCGTGCTCAGTTCTGCATGTAAAGAATCTGACATCTGAAGGCAGAGAGGATTTTATAGATGTCGAAAGTCTTTAAGTGCAACCAAGCGCTTATTATTTATTTTGTAATGAGATTGGAGGAAGCATTAGCAGGACATCAAGCCCACTTTTCACTGCAACTTTAGCGTAGGCGAGGGGTTCAGCCAAGCTTTCGGTGAGGGAACATATCCAGGATGGTATGTCATGGTGCAGTGATTCAGCATAGCTATTGGACGAGAGAGGGAGCTAGGAGCGGAACGAAGATGCAGGTGACACTGCATTCTTTAGCCCCAACGAGCGGTCAATTCAAGCTTCCGGTGAGTTCGGTCAACAGTCGAACCAGTGGAGTCCGCAGTAATATGCCCGGAAAGAAAATGCGGAGCGTCCATTAGAACGTACGGCGCTCGGACTCAGCCTTTTACGAAAGCATCTGAAGTTTTCGGTCAAGCGAAAGAAACAAAGCCACAATTCTTTGCGTTATTTAGCGGTTTAGCTACGGAACCGGTGAGTGTGAAAAAAAGAAAGAATGATTGGTATGATTTGGAAAGACATGAACAACTCGTGACCCATTCGCAAAGTCACCTCATAGCACAGGGTAGATTCTGGTAGAACGGTGATTTCGTAGGACATGGTGTTTCGCAAAACATGTTCACCTTCTTATGAGGCTCTGCAGGAAACACTGCAATATTCAGCACCGACGAGCAGTTTTCAATGCATTCTTTAGCGCGAACGAATATCTCAGCCAAGATCCGACTAGAAGCAATGAAGGGTCAAGCTGCCGAACCATGCTTGTCTAGATTGCATCAAGCGAACCGGAAGCGATGGGTAGTCAAGGGGTAGCTCAGCTTAGTGCATGGATATCAGCATTGGACAGTAGCCTACTGATCTTTGCCACACTTCGTTCAAAGGTGTATTAAAACAGGCAGCCGACACTGCAATCTTTAGCCCCGACGAGCAGTCATGCCAAGCACCCGGCCAGAACATACATTATTGCACCTGGCTGCGTAGACAAGAGTAGATCCGTTCCAGCGCACGACGCATGAGCGCAAATGGAATCCAGTCATCGAGACTGTTCGGAGGTTACACTGCGTCATCAATGAGCAGCCTGGTATTTATGGCTAAACCTCCAGCGGGGAGATAAGAGGTGCCCAATAGTGCGCAACATCTTATGCCATTTGGAGCGAGTCTAGAAATCGTGCGATGCCGGTGCAAAGCCCTGCAATACCAGTACTCCAGACAGTGGTTTCAAAACTGTCGGCAGTTTTACATGACACTTGGTTTTTAGCGTTAGATTTATCAAACTAGAAAGCCCTTATACTATAGGAACTTAGACGAGTAGTACTTTTCCATTCACTCACTATTAGCTGGAGCCTTCTACGAACTCATATATATTCGATAATGAGCTGATCAGAGTAGCCTTGCTTGTTTGAAAATTCGCTACCGTGAGACCTTCGGCAGCTAAGCCAATGGTTCGAAATCGGATAGTCTGTCTGTTCTCCGAATTCGCGCTTACCAAGATTCATTGCCTAGCTTCAATTTGGAGTATCTTCCATCATTGGTCAGATAGTTTGAACAGACACGCGCATAGGTAGTCGATCTGAGAACTCTCTCAAAATATTCATGTTGCTTTTAGGGGCTGTCCAATCTCTCAACAGAGACTTCGATCAAGCGTCGAGCTGAACGTTCAAGTTGGGTATCTTCATGTGGATTCGAACACGACGATGGTGTTGTTGTATTCTCACTTCCTGACAATTAGGAAGCGTGACTACGGAAACGAACGAGGATCGGCTCTCTTGGATGAAGGCTGATGTCTTAGGCCCTTAAAAAGATATAAAAAGTAGGAGATTTCTCGAATCATCTAGTGTTAAATCAAAAGTGATGTCAATCCCTTGTGGGATGGTCTCGAACTGAGTAGCAAGGGAAAGTAGACCTCCATCACCATGCCTACTCTCAAGAACGCCCACTGGATCTATTCCGATCGAGCTTGGCAGACACGTCACTATTCTCGCTCTGGTCCTGTGGTGAGGTCATCCCGTTGATTAACTGTACCTTCCGGCGCATAAGCAAAGGTGCCGTCCTCATGGGGCCACAAGACGTATCGTGCTGATGGCATAATTGGCCGGCTCGGCAGCGTAGTAGAGACATGGGCTTCTATCTGGCAACGATCTCGCCGCACCACGATCGCACTGCAATCACAAGCATCGACGTTTCAGAGAAACACAATGATTACATCTTTTCATTCCGGACTATCTAGCCTCAACATTTGTTCGAAGATGAGGAAAACCTATAAGAGGATAAAAAACCTCATCGAGACGTAGATATCGCTGCTAACCCGGTGTTCCTGAAAAATTAGCATTAAAGTACCAAGTTAATCTCAATGCTGATAAGAAGGACGTACTGCAACGATGCCTAAGCGGCGCAAACACATGTCGATGCGCACGTGGTTCCACCCTGGCAGAATAGAACGGGCCCATCGCAATCACAGTAGGTCTGCTCGCAAATGTTGGTGTCGCTCAAGCCGGCCTGGCAAACCACATGTGTTCCGTAGGCAGTCCACATCATGGTGGAGAGAAGTGCGCCGATTGCAAGCTTGAACTGCATTTTGTCGGTGGAGGAATTGATTAAGAGGATCGGATGGAAGTTGATGTGGTCGTGAGGAAGGGATGTTTCTTGGATTGGTGAGGAGAAGAGAAAGGTGAAGGACTGTTCAGGTTTTATACATCGAAGCTCTTTCAGGCCTCCCACAACTTGCCTCTAGCTGTCTCTCTCCTACCGTATACCGTGGGGTCTTCGTAGTGGAGAGTCATCAATCCTTTGCATGGTCCCTTGTCGGATGCAGTGCAGGTGGAGTTGAAAATCCCTCAATTGAATCTCAGGCATCGAGTAATGAGCGTAAGCACACGTCATTGTCTTCTAAATCATGTATGTCTTGCGCGTACATCTAGCTGAAAGAAGTATGTGTAACAACATTGTTTGGGAAGGATCTGAGTGAGGGACTGAGTTCCGTCTCACCCGCCCCCTTCAACATGCCGATTGCAATAGAATATTTAGTATTCGCTTGAACGGGTGTTAATATACACACTAGTCTTATCGAAGTTCATATAGCGAGTGTCTCTTTCCACATCCTTGTGCACGTGTTGTCACGCAACACATTGGTACAATTCAACAGAACTGAAGACTCGGGAAGGGGCCATAATAGCTAAGTAAAGCTTACCCACAGTCTTGGGACGATTGAGGATCTGGGATCCCGGCATCGTCCATATGGAGCAGTGTGCCATGCGGGGGCCAAAGAATAACGACACTCGACCTCGCACTACGATCCATATGCAGCGAACGAGGCAAGTGAGGCAAATTGAACATGCGGGACCGATCCCTGGCCAGGCAATTTTCTCTCATTTTAGAAAATGTAGCAGGTTTAAGTGGTCGAACTAGGAAGCAAGGACTTACGCAACGAGGGATCCTTACAGAGCTGTGAGATCCACAATGAACCCCCTCGTCACCGCACGCGTTTGGCCCCCGCGTAATTGCCGCTCTGTCAACTCTGGTATCACGGCAGAAGTGAAACCTCATCGGGCATCGCGAGCTCTCCAGGTTCCGGAGCGCTCGGATCTTGAGATCCTGTCGAGGTAACTATAAGCCGCCGATCAGGGTCGGAAAAGTCTAAAGCTCTTCTTTGGCGCTTTTTAGGTTCCTAACACTGTGAAATAATCTGTGATTGTACTTCTGCAAAGCTTGTAGCTGGTCCTCGTACGCATGGAACTGACATCGAGCAGTTGGATTCACTAAGGGGACCTGATGAGAATCTTGATAATAGTTTCCGGCCAATGCACTATTCCCGGTCGATTGACTGACTACTGCGCCATGTCAAAGGACTGAGGTGACACGAGGCAATAGCTTCGGTCTGTCATCGGAGCCAGATGTGATCGTAAGCCAATCACGAACAAATTCGTTTTGATTGAACATGTTGGATGTGTACCTGGCTACCATTCAGAAGTTAGCTAGAACTCGACTACTTGAGAATGTCCAATCGCGACAATGAAGACTGCGACATGATGCCGGCCTCCGCACATAGTCAATGCTTAATTCGTACGACTCCCATAAAGCCTCGTGCCTGCATCAAAGCTAACCTAGAAATGGGGCTTCGGACGAGCTGAGTTCACAGATGCTAATTGTCCTTAGCAGGCCTATGCAGGTCAGCGTTTCCGGTCCGAATTCATGCACCCGCTGGCACCGAGTTCAGGCGGGGAACCATGTAAGACATCCAGACATCTGTCATACAGGTTAGTAGGTTACGCGGCCAGGTAAAAATGCCCAGCAATAGGAAAGCTTATGTTAACCTTATTTGAGTCCGAATGTCAGCTTGGGTAACGGTAACGTCAGCTTGTGTAACCAGGGGGTCAGCTTGTGTAACAGGGATGCGCACCAATCGCATCGAGTTGTCTTACGGTACGCATTGTTTGATCTGGGTTAATGTACGCGCATCTTAGAAGGGACCGGAATTGCTCGTCTCATGTTGCTGCCGGCGCCTGCGTCGCTGTGCTTGAGTCTTTCACCTTTTTCCTCCTCTGAAAACCGTGCGCACTCATTGAGGATACTCACACAATTCATGAAACGAGTTCGTTCGTGTCCAAAGCGTCAAGGTTGTTTCCTTTTTCGTTGATGAGTGTAGGTAAAATGCGCCTGGGATGGATCGTCGCTTCCTGTTAAGCTTGAGACACAGGAGGTCATGATGAGGAAGATTACATTCGAGTTCTCAGATAGGCACGAGGACGATTCTTAAGATTGATCCTTGGACGACATTCTGATTTTCATGCTCTAATTTGACATGATAAGCCGATAAAAGGATAACTAAAGTAATAGGTAGGTATTTCCCACCTATGATAATCAAAGCGTAAATTAAAACTTGAATAGGGCGTGGCACGCATAACCTATACGTAAGAAGCATAGAAGTAAACTTCCTGGGAGAAAATATGCATGATAAGATGCGACAGAACCAAGCTTGATCGACATGAGCAGTCTTGATATTCCAGCTTCTTACAAAGCCATCGCAAGGGCCAAACCTCCGACCATCGCCGCAAACCCTGCACGCTGAGATACGGCAGCTCCCGTGAAGTCCGGTCCCATCGTCGACGTAGCCGAAGCCGAAGGGCTCATTCCAGTTGAGCTCGGCATCGTTCCATTCATCATGCCACTCGCCGACATGGGCTCCATCGCCGTTCCATTGTTCGGGTACGCAGCGCACGTGGCCATAGGGTCAAGCGGGCACTTCTCGTTCTGGCAGATGCTGTTGAGCGTAGCCCCTTGCTCTGGAATGACGGTCGTAGGCGGGCTGCACCTGTATCCGAACAGCTTCTGTAGCGCCATCGCGACGGCAGTGACATCATCTTCCGTAACACCGAACGAGGTGGCTGCCATGCCGACCTGTTGAACGAAGTATCCGAATTCGGAGGGATCGAGGTTCATGAAGGCGTGTGCGGAAGCCATGTCATGTCCAGCGTAAGCTGGGAAGCCCATGGAGCCGTACTCGGAGCAGCCGAGCAACTTGCCGAAGAACTGGTAGAGGTGCGTAAGGAGGAAGCTGCACTATGGTTAGTAAGGCGTGGTGAAGGGTGGGAAAAGCTAAGTCGACTTACTATTGGTTCGAAGTCTCGTTGTTGGCAGGCTTGTTCTCCATCAACGGAGCGGCACCACCGCCGTCAAGGAAGTTGATGGAAACTCCTTTGGAGCCACCGCGGTTGCTCGACATCAGGGTACCGTCGAAGTATGGCAGGAGGTTGACCTCTTCGCCTTCGTAGGTGCCCTTGGCCAGAATGCCTGCGACAGCGTTCTTGTTGGGTTGAGTGTAGTTTCCAATGACAACAGTGTTGACAAGCAGTGTCAGCAAGGTGTACTGGTTTGTGGCATTGTTGTCCATGAGAAGTGCTGTTGTGTATTTATCGCACACTGACATGTTTTGGGCTGCTGCAGAGGTAATGGCGCAGCCCAAAAGGGCAAGAGATGTGAAGGAACGCATGATCGTAAAGAATGAATTACAATAAAGGACTGCAGAGGAGGTTACGCTCGAGGCTTTCGCGGAGGAATGGCAGCCTTTTGAAGCTCGAGTTTATTATACTCCCTCAACTCATTAGCGCTGATAGGTAATTCCGTGGCTGACATTGGTCCCGTACGAACGTCTCATTATTCCTCAAAGCATGCCTGGTCTACCCACAGTATGGCCGAATCTGATTAACCCAACCGTCTGCTTGTCTGGAAACGGAAACCATCGTGAATGTCACCGGGATGGTTCATCTCCGAAGCTCTCTGCTACCAATCAGAATCAACTTAATCGTCATGAATCTTAAGCCTTCTGAAAGGAGATTCGCGCCCCGTTTGGCGGTAGGCTGTGCCACTGAAAGGAGAGGGATTTCAAAGGCATACTGTTCGGGAGCTGTAGCTTCCGACCGTGTTTGTGGCTGCGTTAGGATTAGCGCAGCGCCACTTTGTTCCAGCGATCATCGTGTTTCGCGCAACTAGCGAATCACGACAGCGATCGAAAAGCTTGTTTGCTAAGCTTACCGCTAGCTCTGTTTGTCCACGATATTCTCCACGCATCGGGGACGGAATGACGGGCCTGGAGGTTCCTATCTAGGTTTAGGTGGGTCACTGCGACATGCAAGATCAATTGAAAATATGAATCTAGTGTGCGGCAGGAGTTGATCGACTATCAGTCATTTGCTCTTGTAACGTCTCTCAGCATTGTTGATCATGTCTTGAACAGACGACCTGGTCAGAAGTATCTCACAAGTCCGTATATGTGAGGTCGCAGAAAGGAACGAGCGGGTGAAATTGCCGGTTCTGCTGAAAGCAACAAAATTTTGGGCGATGTTTTGCAATGTGTTTTCCCTCCCGATAATGATTAGCTGGGCACTAAACGTAGCTGCATCCCTAAGCCGGCTGTCACTGCAGCCGTCAGGAGGAGCCACCATAGCGGCACATGACTTGTCCAGGCGCGGCTTACTCACTCCCAGATAAAGATGTCCGGCCCAGTCTACGCGACTAAGGCGGTCTGGTCCCTTAACGGCCTCCTTTTCCTCCGTGGACTCAAGCACCCAATGCCGCCGCTTTTCGCCCACAGCACCACCAAACTGGGCTCTGTCAAACATGGAGACTGGCCTCGCGCAGATGCTGCCCGAAAGCGGAGCCGCGTGAATGGAATACTATCAAGTTCGATCTAGATGCCACTCACCAAATCCGTGATGAGCACGGTCGTCGGCGATGACCTTGCTGTACATGATCAATGATGATTTCTGTTCAAGAGTGCGAGATACATAAAGCATAAGCCACCTGGGAATCCGAACTGAGGGACCACAAGTTCAGTAAGCCACTTTGGACAGCTTCTCTACGTGGGATGCGAAGATATTGGCATGAAAACCCAAAGCTGGTTTTGTAGCTTTCGGTTCAAGGACTCGTTTCGGCACTGGTGGTTGCCGTACGACACCGCCTTCTCTAGCTTCAACGAGCAGGCATCAAGCATCCGGTCAAAACGCACACCATTGAGTCGGTGAGGTGCCCACTGAGAAGTTAATAGGGCAGGGAACAATACCTGAAATCGTAACTCACCTGGTTTTCCAACCAACGCAGAGGTACGACAGTTACTCTGCAATTCACAGTACCAAAGAACAGCTACCACCAGTAGCCAAGCTTCCGAAAGGACAATGGCAGCGATGCTACGCCATGTTCTATCAAAATTAGCCTGAAGCTGCCGCTACGATATAAAGTTAAGGCACTGTGATTCTTCACCGCAATCTTTGGTGCTGCCGTGCTGTTCCTCGCCTCGAACACTGAGCCGAAGGAGCCTCAACTCGGCAATCTGCATTTACGAAAGTATAGCAAGATTTGCTTCTTTCATTGTACACTTATTGCGGCATATGCGTTTCTCATGAACGTTAAGTGACTGGTGTGCCCAGGTCGTGCCAAGGTTCAGCAAACCGAAGTGGGAGACGTAGTGTTTCACGGGTTTTAGCATTGGTCTTGTGGAAAGCGGCCCCCGTAGATTACTCGCCGAAATTCTTTCTAGGTATCGCAACCAATCTTCCCCTAGCTGGAATTAGTGATGTTTCGTGTGACGAAATCGAAAAAGATGTTCTCTTATCCAGCACCTTCCTCATTCTCTCTTGACTCCAGCCTCTCCTAGCCATCGATAGCGCCAAGTCTCCCCTATCCTCAAGCTTTCCTAGCGGCTTTATAACTTTTGGCTCCCCCACGGCGTCAAGTGACGAGCATAGCCTTTGTCCTTGTTGCACCACGCCATGAACTCGCTTGGTAGCCCGTGACCTTGCTGCTGTCACTTCCCACTCCTACCAAATCTTATCCCAATCAAAGCAATGACGTACTCCAGCGCCTTAACGCAGTCGTCAACGGTGCTGTCGTCCCCTCCTCCATGTCTGGGCCAAACTGAGTGAGACCCACGAACCCACCCCTGCGCCAAGCAATCTAATGAACTCGTCAGTCTTGTTTCGGGGATGGTCTCTCTTCCGCATGATAGAGCGTGCGAGAAACGAGGCGGCTTTCCTGCGGGGGCAAACTCAATAACGTCTCGAGTGGTTTTAGGTCCGACGTGACTGAGATCACACACGGTTCACAACTGAGCCATTTCACTGACGACTTCCATTCCGAGTCCGGTCAAACCACTGTCGTTAGCTTCTGTATAGCCTGCGCCTAGTAGTTCTGCGTGTTGCACGTCAATTGCATCTTGCGCACACCCAAGTCACGAACCACGCGAGAGTAGTCGAGCTGATCTTCAATGCCTGCCGTATTCTGCCGACTTAATAGCACAGCCATATTCCCAAGCTCTTTTGCTTTCCGTATGTCAGCGACGGTGTCTGCTTGCACGATAAGATCGAGTGCTCTTCGAACCATTTGTTTCACTGTACGACGTTGGTGATAGAGGCTCTGAAGCCTTCCCAGAGCCCGCACGTGCGGCTCACGCCATCATTGGCGCCGGCGCACCAGGCAGTGAGAATTTCTCGCGAAAAGTTACACATGTTGAGACTGTCCAAGTGCAGTGTTTTTGCATAGAGATCGTGGGCCTCGGATTCGATGACCATAGTGAAATCGGTGTCAGTGAATGCTCCAATGTACTTTCGACGAAGGTGAGTAAAATATGATAACAAAGTGTTAAGCTACAGGATGATAGTAATCTGATCGGAGGAGCGCGAACTGTATCAGGAATCCATGGTCCGACTCTCGGATCTTTGCCGACTTAGCGCCATGCTATCCAAGTACTACATTCTTACCTAGGTATCGTCAATTGTGTGCTACGATATGGGTAAGTGTCCCCGATCCTAGCCAAGAAGTTTGTATGATTCGATTGGGGCTTGACAGGTGTTTGCACGAGTAGCTAAAAACCATTGCAAGCCTGCGCGCATGGAAATAATATATCCACCACGGTATCAAAAGTTTCATACCTCAATTTACTTGGCATACATGCAATTACTTATGATATCCGACGCTCAATTGCTCCTCTATCTTCTAGTCCGTTGCCTCTCCCTTTTCAACTTCGACAGACCTCTTATGCGTAAGGTGTTAGATAAAGGTGTCCCTATGGTAGAAATAAGGGGTAAGAGGAATTACGTATAATAATAACTCAAATGATTCACTGTAATGAGTAGACGAAGCTTAAATATGTAGGAGAACTGTAACGATAGAAAGAGTAGGGAGACTAGGAATATTTATACAATGCGCGCTGACTTCTACTAAACGAGGCATAGAGGAGTCTAACGTTCGCCATACATAAGTTACTTTTTAGGCTTTTCGCTTACTCTTCTCGCGGTGTCCGAGTGCTATTTGATCCTGCAACTTATAGGCTACATGGTGATTAGTGAGTGGATAGTATTGCTTTCGGAAGATGATTCGACAAGAGCTTAACGTTGCGATGCTACTACGGAGCAATTGGTTCCGCGCCGGGTTTTCCGCAGGACATCTGTGGCAGTGTAGCATCATTCTGAAAGCCTGCATGAATTGCCGTTCAGGATAGGCCGATGACTCCCTGACCAGAAGCGCGATTCCTGGTTGTCACTTTCATGTGTTCGTCTGGTGTGTTCAATGTTTCAGCTACACTCCGGCACTCCTTTCACTCAACAATGCAAGGATAGTGATAATGCGGAAACCAATCTGATTCATTCAATCTAGCAAATAAATGATTTCGTCGCCTAAGCTAAACAAGCCAGATAGCTAGTCTCAGTGCCCTGTGTTACGCCGGTGTCGATTGAGCATGTCCAGTCTGCGATAGGCACAGCCGCATGTGCACTGGAATCGCGGTGGGTTGTGTTGGCTATCCATATGGCGTTGCGCGTCACGGCGGCGACTAAACGATATCATCTCGCACCCAGGGTGGGAGCAGTAGAAGCGACCTGCGATCCGCTTGGGAACCGTACCTGGAGCGGTATTGTCGTTCAGGCCAAGGACCTCGTCGTGAGCGGGAACCTCATCTTGAGCGGGATGGTCGGCTGAGCTGGGGACCTCAGCTTCAACGGTAGCGTTGTCGTGACTGGTGGTCCCTTCAATGGGATCGTAGGGAGGACCGGAAAGGTCTCGCTTCTCAAGATGATATGCAAGAGCATCAAGTCCGGACGTTCGGTAGGCGCAGCCTGGGTCATGGCAAAGCGGACAACCTCGAGAACGAAACTCTGGCGGCGCGGTCGCATTAGCGTAAAAAAAAAACTAACCGGATTCGGCGTCGTCGCCGGAATGCTCGATGAGGTAACGCGACATGTTGGATTTGCCAGATAAAAGCTTGTGACAGAAGTGAACGGAAGGGAGGGAAAAGTGCGATGCTTCTGGGTTTGCTACTACGGCGAGAAGTGGATTGGAAGCGTTGTGTTCGGGTGAAGGAAGAGTCGTCGTGCTGGACCACAAGAGTGAGCCTGAGGAGGGACATGGGCGCGCCGCACCTACTAAAAATTAACGTGGCATCAAATCTGCCTCACTTGGTATATAGCCTGGCTATGCATACGAGGAGATGCGCGGCGCTCCGCTGACACGGAGCGCCCGCCAACCAGGCGCGTCATACACATGCAGGTGAGCACGAGCCCTAGGCGTGGATCGACCACCAGCTGTGCCCATCATACGGCCCCCTCTTAGGACAATCCAGACTCATTCTTGCAACCTTTGTCCGAACTACTTTTATTAGGGCTACCTCTTAATCGAGTAGCTTCCACGCTTCCACAAGATGGGCCTTCCTCAGGAGCAACCACGACCCCCAAATCAATGCGATGTTTGCTTCAAACTATTCAAACGAAATCGCGATGTTCCCCGACACAAGCGCATCCATTTTCATCACAGCCCAAAATTCTCCTGCAAAGTACATGGTTGCCGTTCCCAGGGAGCTACTCGGAAGGATGATTTGCGGAAGCATATGCGAATAGTGCATCAAATGCAACGGCTTAAGGAAGGAACGCGAGATGATGTTCAGGTCGCTTTCGAGAAGTCATTAAAAGAGCAGGGAAATCCGGCAGATCACTTCGACATGTTATCGGCGGTGCGGTTAGGAAGCTGGCCCTTAGTTGACAGGATCTTTCGAAATGGAGCCGACATCACCGCGAAATCGGAGAATGGCTCATCAGTATTACACTTAGCTGCCGCACAAGGGCACGAAGAGATCGTTCGGCAGGTTTTGAAACTTCGGGTGCTTGAAGTCAACTTGAAGGATAACGCTGGACGGACATCGTTGTCATGGGCCGCGCAGAACGGGTACGACGCTATCGTGAAGCTCCTCTTGGAGCGTAACGCCGATGTCCAATCTGCGGACGAAGAAGAACGAACGCCGCTGTTATGGGCAGCGCGGAGCGGGCGCGAGAGTATCGTGCGGCTCCTCCTCGAACACGACGCCGACGCCCAGGTTACGGATAGGGCAGGACGAACGCCATTATGGTGGGCTACGCAAAATGGACATGAGCCCGTTGTGCGGCTTCTACTCAAGGGTAGCGCCGAGGCCCAGCAAATGTGGAGAGGGCGTTCGTTGGTGTCGTGGGCTGCAGAGAAGGGGTACGAGGCTATTGTACAGCTGCTCTTTGAGAATGGCGCCGAGGCCAGGGAGGAACACCATGGAAATATATGGCCACCGCTGATGTACGCCGTGAAGGGAGGGCACCTTGCCGTCGCACAGCTCCTTCTCCAGAATGGTGCCGACCCTAACGCGGAGGTACATAGCCACTCGATAACATACCGGGCTGCGGAGCGGGGCTACAAGGAAATCGTACAGCTTCTCGTTGAGTACAACACCAGCACGAAGATTAATTGGTTCGGACCGAGACCGATATTTGTCGCCGCGAGAAACGGACATACTACCACCGTAGAGTTTCTCCTCCGAAACGGTGCCAAGGTGGAACCGGGTCTACTAATGACTACCGTGTTAAGCGGGCAATGGGATGTAGTGAGGTTGCTTCTCAAGAACGGGGCTGATATTAATAAGCAAGACTCTATTACTGGGGAGAGGCCAATTATTGCCGCCGCCGACTGCGGATACCATGATGTTGTGCTGTTTCTCCTGGAGAACGGCGCTGATATTCACGCGAGAGATTATTGGGAACAGACGGCACTAACCCGGGCCGCAATATTTGGGCACCTGGGGACCGTGCAGTTGCTTCTTGAGAAGGGCGCTGACGTCCACGCGACTGAGAAGAATGGTCGCACAGCACTACACCTAGCCGCTAAGCGTGGGCACCAGGATGTGGTACAATTCCTCCTTGAGAAGGGCATAGACGCCCACGCGACTGATGAGTGGGGAAAGGCGGCCCTATCGCTGGCCACGGAGAACGGGCATGAGGGTGTAGCGAGGCTGCTGCGGTCAATGGTCTAATACCGCTCCTAGTTAGGGGATACATCGCTCTCTTCCGTGGCACAGCTTGTATCGTAAACTGTATACCATAGGTAGCTGCCAATAAATTTGTAGTTAGCCTCTAGCATGCCCTCGACATTTGTTACTGGCATAGAATATTGCACTGTCGAGTTGTTTGTTCCTTTATGGATGGGACGATCAACAATAATCGAGGGTGGCGGGAGGATAGATTTTGTTGGTTCGTGGAAGACTAGCTCCGATGTTAATTACCGGAATGGTAATAGCGCCCGCCCTGATTCGTGCAAGGATGCGACGACTGATTGGTCCAGATGTCCTACGATTGGCTCTAGAAAATCACGTGTTTGCGCGACTGCCTTTACCCAACTTAGATTATCTACACTAACGCAGTTCCATGAACTATGGAGACCTTCACAAATATAAAAAGCATAGCAGTCATCGGTGCTGGGCCTACTGGGTTGGCGGCGGTGAAGTATGTTTGCCTTGTACACAAGCGTAACACGCTGACCAAGTCCAGGTATCTCAAAGCCGAGAACGCATTCGATAGAATCGTGGTATTCGAGCAACGCCATGAAGTCGGCGGCGTGTGGAACTATACTGGCGACAGCTTCCAGCAACATCAGTCTGACCTCACCATTCCAAGGACAAAACTAGCCGAGTCGGTGGAACAACCGGTATTGATTCGCACCGCTACGGGTGCGGCAAATCATGTCTTCCCATCTCCCATATACGAGTCTCTTGAAACGAACATTCCGCACACCTTGATGAATTATAGCGACCAACCTTTCCCGACAGACTGTCCACTGTTTCCGCCTCATAGAGTTGTCAAGCAGTATCTTGAAGAATACGCGGACGATATAAGAGGTCACCTGAAACTCGAAACCCAAATTACACAAGTACGCCTTGTCCGTGATGATGGCGCTCGCAACACGAAATGGGCGATACGCTACTTCGACATGGCTTCAGGGACGAGCTGCGAAGAGAACTTCGATGCAGTTGTTTGTGCCAGCGGTCATTATTCAGATCCCTTCGTCCCAGAAATACCAGGAATTTCTGAGTTCAATGGGAAGTATCCGGGGGTGATATCGCACTCGAAATACTACCGAAATCCAGGGCCGTATGCAGACAAGGTGAGGCAAGCTTGTTATAAATGATATACAAAAACCTAGCTAAGCTTTGCCAGAAAGTTATTGTCGTGGGTAACTCAGCGTCAGGCTTAGATATATCGAGACAGATAAGCACCGTCGCTGCCCAAGTTATCGTTTCGGAGAAAAAGAAGCCAACAACGCTGCACAACGACTTGGAATCCATTGCATATCGTCCAGAGATCGCCGAATTCTTTGCCGACAGTAGAACCGTATGCTTCATCAACGGCGACACTGTGGCGAATATCGACAACATCATCTTCTGCACGGGCTACCAGTACTCTTTCCCTTTCCTGAAAGACTTAGATCCACCCGTAGCCACAACGGGGGAACGAACAAGGAACGTCTATCAACACATTTTCTATAACCTTGAACCCACGCTGGCGTTCCTGGCACTACCTCAGCGTATTGTTCCCTTTCCGGTCGCTGAAGCGCAGGCAGCGTACGTTGCCCGGGTGTTCTCTGGACGTTTGGTTTTACCGACGCTAGCAGAAATGAAAGCCTAGGAAGACAATGTTTTGCAAGCGAAGGGCAGCCATGGCTTCCACGATCTTGGATTTCCCGAGGATGTTGAGTACGTTAACGCGCTGTACAAGCTCAGCTTAAGTGCGAAGGCCTGTGCAGCTCGGGGATCAGGAAAACTACCGCCCTTGGGATGCAGAGAAGGGATGGACGAGACAACAGTTTCGGATGATAAAGCAAGCAGCTTTGGAGTTAGGTGAGAAGAGGCGTGATGTTCGCAGCCTGAAAGACCTTGGGTTTGACTTTGAGACATGGAAGGAAGAAGAGGGCTTGATACAAAAGCTAAGTCCATAGCCTATGGATGCAGCAAGCTTTTAAGAATAGTGACACGTAACTCGAAAGCATATATGCATCGAGATCACTGTACTCATGAACGAATTGCAGATCTACTCTAATTCAGCGTAGCGGCAAATACGTCATGTATGGAGTAGCTCTCACCATTGGCTGGGCTGCACTTCTGCCAACCTTTCTTTTCTATACTCTATTTTTCAGCCTTTTTGGATAATAGAAAATCTTCGAGGTCCGATTTTCCAAGAGTAGGCGCCGAATCCATTCCTTTTGTCGCAATTATTACCGCAAACGTATATGCTCCTCATGATCCTTGTTTACCCTACATTACTAGCACGCTAAGTCGCGATGAGGCAACGCCCCGATGCACCACCACTATACGAACGCCCAGCGACCAATAGCGCTCTAGCTTTGGAATCTCCCGACCGTGTGTCCAGATCTGTCTCTTTCTCCCTCAAACAAATGCCGGCATGTCCCAACGTGTTCTGTAGGAGATTGACTGGGGTAGCGATGCATGCCATGAGCAGCACGTGCGTGATCTGCCCCTGTTACACCTTCCCGAAATCGAAGGTGAACTTCCAAGGCACCTTAGAGTCCAGGGTAATGCGGTGGCTGTTCTCTTTCTGGCTCGGGGAACGTTGTATGAGGCAAGCGGCTGGTTGTCCTGCAGGGTACAATGTACAGAAGTGAAGTCTTTCGCGAAGAGGCTGAAACAAGCTGTTCTTATCGCGTTGCTGGCATCATCGGAAGTGGCAGATACCAAGGCCCTGGTCTACTTGTGACAGATCTATATGGGACTGCCCCGCACGTACCATAGCTTGTCGCATACTCTGCCTCCAAATATTGTTGTCCGTTGCCCTTGCGCAAGTCCCAGTGATGACTTCAAGGTTCCCGACCGCACAGGAACTCGCCTCATTCCCCGAACCCAACTATGTGGATCCTGTCACTCAGCAACCGCTAATAATTGGTGTTACGACTGCCATGAGTTTGCTAGTCATCGTGTTCCTTTCCTGTCGGTTCTACAGCAGGACAGTCCTAGTATATGCCGTTGGCTGGGATGATTGGATTATGCTGTGTGCAGGTGTAAGCCGATTTTCTTATTCAGTCTCCAGTCCTAGGTACCACGGTTCCAATGATTTGCAGATCGTCGCCATCGCGAATAATATCCTTATCACCGTATCAACGTCGTCCCGCTATCAAATGGGATATCATATATGGGATGTAAGGCTCGATCAAGTACTGGGAACATTGGATGCCGGCAAGGTATGCTCTCGCGCAACGTGTACAAATGCTTCGGTTTCGCTGCTAACCTGCGAAACGTTCGGAATGGCGGGTCAACTTCTATTCATCGTGAGCATAGGGCTGACAAAGATATCGATCCTAATGACCTATCTACGAATATTTCCATCGAAGACAAACAAGTGGTTTTGCTCCATCATGCTAGCGTATACTATCGCCTTCAGTATCGCTTGCTTCTTCCTTGTTTTATTCCAGTGCAGGCGAGTTATTAACGTATACGAAAATCTGCAATTTTCCATTTCTAACGCATCTAATAGACCTGTCCGCGTGTACTGGGAAACGTTCAAGTTCCTGCTCTCTGTGAAGCAGCGCTGTCGCAACGTCAAGGCTATTTACTTTATCTGGAGTGGACAGAACACCTTGAGCGACTTTCTGATTTTCCTTTGGCCGGTGAAGGACATCGCAGCGGTCCGGATATCGCGTCGTCAGCGTATCACACTCGCATCCATGTTCTCATGCGGACTTGTGTACGTTTCCATGAACCTGCGTTTGTAGATCCTTTGTCGATACGATGCTGACCAGTCACAGTGTATGCGTTGCGGGTAGCGCCCGGATCTACTATACCCGCCTTTACCTATACTCGTACGATGTTCTCTGGTGGGGTGCCACCGTCTTCGCCGTTATGTCTGTCGAGACCTGCATTGGAATAGTATGCGGATGTCTCCCTGGATGCAAGCCGCTTATGTCGCGTCTACTTCCACAAGTTTTTGGCATATCATCGAATCGAGACAACAATCGGCCTCGAGATCAAGGCAGGGTCAAGGAGATTACAGCCTCCGAAGGTAGCCGTACGGTGGACAGCACGAAGGCCTCGTTTCAGCTACAGAGTCTGAACTCAGGTGGCAGAGGTCTAGTGATCCTACCTAATCAGAGTGGATATGCCATGAATAGCCAAGAGAAACGCGATATGGGAGTCGTGAATCCAAAACGACCGGCGCCAGCGATGTTCAAAGCAGACAAGAGCATCGCTTGGAGAAATTCGCGTGATAATAACTTTGGCGGAGAAGACGAAGACTTCAACGAAAGCCAGGAGTTCATCGTTCTGCAGCGACAGTCAACAATTTCGATACGAAGTATGTAGTTTTCCCAAGCGGGGGAGCGACGAGGTTGCCGGAGTATCGATACACTATGTGAAATGAGTTATACGTTCTTTACACGCTTGTTGGGTCCGATCGGAGACCCATCGTAAACATCGAAGTCTGCATGAAAGAGCTGATTTTATTCGACATGGACGTTGCCCAGGACCTTCGAGCCACAACATCGCTCCACAAAGATATCTCCAACCTATCAACTATAGTATCCTGTTAATAACCCCCTGAACAACGAATTATGGTGACTTGGAAAGGAGGAAAATGTAAATTTACACTCTCCTTGACCATTCTACTAAGCAAGGTATTACGACTCGATCGTAAACTTTTGATATTAACTGATGCCTTGAGCCTCTCTTATAACTAAGAGCTTGAAGATGGGTGGGAAGGAGGTGGCTTTCGATAGCCTCGTATTGCTTTTCGCGTGGCTATCGTGAACCAATGGTATGGGAGTTGGTCCGCCACGTCGAAACTTGTGCGGGGAGATATCTGGTGCGAGTTAACGGGCATGCCTCTCAGTGATAGCGGGCAGGCCTGCAAGCTTATCGATGCTTTGCAAAAGTTCTTCCTCTACCATCCTATATCTTTTTGCTGTTCTGAGATTCGTGCCCTTATCTCGTAAGCATCATAACATTTAAAGTTAGCATGGCAATGACCAGCCGACATTTTGGATGTGTAGTTCCATATTACATGAGGTGGAATCTATGTACATGAGGAGGACTTTATTCTTCCTCCAGTATCGTTTGTAGATGTCATGTGACTTTCGGCTCGCGGTTCCATTCCGGTCTAGCGTGCCGCGCTAATTACGTTACGCATCGTGGCTGCCGCAATGGGCCGGGCCGCATCTCCCTTACCCCTTCTTCCCCACACTCAATCCTCCGATGTCAGCTCGAGTCTAGATTCCCTTCATGCCGACACCGAAGGTCCCCAAGAACCTTCGCCGTCGGGTTGTACAAGCGTGGGTGCCATCATGCTGAATTTCATTACTCTTCTGACTTTCGATACAGATGCGACACCTGTAAACGGCGCAAAGAGCGGTGTGATGGCCTTCAGCCATGCAAGCGATGTATTGTACGAGGGGTTCGTAACCGGTGCGCCTATTCCACGCCTGGTCAGCACGCAATCTCTTCCAATCCGATCACTTTGCGAACGCAAGGTTCCCTGGACAGCAACCGTCGAACTCAAGACTGGCCAATTTCCCGAGTGTGTACAACAACTTCACCGCAAGAAGCTAGTATTCTTGACACTGCTGCTGATCATGATCGATCATTGCCTGCGAAGGCCTTTCCATCTGACCAGCTTTATTTGAAACCAACGCTTTCATCTAAAGAACTACTAATACCAATTTCGAATGGAAGCGTCGTCTACCTTGGCGCGTCATCCAATATTTCCATATTACAGCGCGTTCGCAGTCTGGTTGCCGAAGCGCTCGGCCCATGTTCATTCGTTGACGAACCACTACAGCATTATATAGTGGAACCTACCAATGAATTTGCAGACTGGACCATGCTTCAAGCTTTCCCACCTAAGCCTGATTGTCTCGAGGCTTCTCATCTTGTTTCTTGGGCTATGCGGGCTACAAATGGAGCACTGGGGATATGCGAGGAAATCGAACTACAACAGAGCATACGGGACTGGCTTGGGTGCAGCGATCAGGACGACAGACCTTTGACAGGGGCTTTCAACAACCTCATCTTTGCCGTCGGTGCCTTGTCATGCCCAGACGATAAAGACGATATGGCGGCCGCTTACTTCGGACACGGCCAGTACTTGAGCATGATCGGCTCTACCGGCGAGCCAAGCATCCTGTCTATTGTCTGTTACATCTGGACGACATTCTACCTGATCACTTCACGCCAAGTTAATGCTGGCTATGCTTCGCTCAGTGCGGCTGTTCGTGATGCGCATGGTCTAGGAATACATCGTTCTGCAGTTTCGTACATCTTCACCGACGAACAAGCCATGCGGGAGCGAATATGGAAAGCTCTTCGCATGCTTGATCTTTTCTTGAGTATCTCTATCGGTCGGCCCATGACTACTGCCGAGACCCGTGATACCAAAGCTAGCTGCGGCTACTCATGTATCAACGATCTAGCCGCGATCATGGAGACCACGATCAAGACTATCTACAACAGCCCAGGGGAGATCTCCAAGCAATTTGTATACGACTCTATGGAGGAGCATCGGCTTTGGGTGGATCGCTTGGCAACCGAGCTGAATGCTACCGCAAGTGGTTCTCCACTCGACTCAAGACTAGCAGACGAAATCCGTCTCTTCGTTCCACTCCAAGAGTCATACCATTGGTCTGTTATGCTCCTTACATGGCCATTCCTTTTCGACAAGGTTTCCACCCAATTAGAAGACCGAGGAGATGAGGCATTAGGTCGCTCTTCTCGCACTGAGAACACGCCAAGCTCAGAATTCAGTGATATGCTGGTATCTGCATGTGTGAACTCGGCGGTGCGTTGTATCGACGTCACTCGGGATTCGCTGTCCCAGGCGGGTCAACCAAAGCGACTGCCATATGCTGTGAACTCCGTCTTCCATTCTGCACTCACTGTTGGGATTGCTGTCTTTGCCGATCTGGACCAAGTTTACCCGTTGAAAAGCAGTTTGCAAAAGGCTCAAGCCCTATTGCGAACGTTACAGCTTAACGACTGTTGGGCCCGGACCACTTTGCGAGCAACAGAACGTCTCCAAGCTGCCGGAGAGAGCTATATCGACCGCCGCACTCACCGAAGAATGGAATTTCAACAAAGAATGATTGGAAGAATGTTCGGACAACTGCACGATCTCCAACCGCTTGCGCACAAGAAAGATCTCGTAATTAGCTCCGACGATACAGATACTTCGCCATCGAACAACACGTTGTGTGGAGCTTTCAGCTCGCGAGATAGACAAATCCCACTTGAAAAATTGTCCAATTGGGATCCAGGCTCCTTCGACGTAACGCATTCCGCAGGATCCTTCACTGCACCCGTCCCGCATGGCTGCGGCTTCGATCTGTTAGATGCATTCCTACTCTGAAGCGAGGAAACGGTTCTGCCCCGCCACGTGCCTGTCACTAGGTGGATGTTCAGTGGTTGGTTGGAGCACATTGGCCATCAGGTTGAAGAGCAATATGGCCTGCAGGTCGCCACTATAATGTGTTTCCCCGCACTGAGTCTGTCTGCTCATGCTACTCGGAAGCTCAACTTTCCGGCCGTTATGATGGAGGTTCGGATGTATCCTTGCAGTTCCGGGCTCCGGCTTGTACGGGGAGGAAACACTAGCGCTCGGATGCCAGTTCGGATCGGATCGCGGACTAGGACAATGATCGACAACTCATGTGGGTCATAAACAACACTGAACGGGTACAAATGTGCAGTAACACCAAAGGTCTTCTGTGATGCTCTACGAATCTCACAATGACTTCGACAGTGGAACATATTCTAACTCACAAATATGCCTACGGCATTCTCGCAGTCTGCACCCTGCTCGTAATCAAATCCTTTGTTCAGTCATTACTATCGCCTCTGCGGAATGTACCCGGCCCACTTCTAGCACGATTCACACGATTATGGGAGGTGTTCGCTGTCAGACGATATGACTTCGCCACCTACAACATTGCGCTTCATCAAAAGTACGGTATGCATCAGGGTCGCAACCTTTTCTGATCAAACCATCTGCATCCACACTTACATTCATCCAGGACCAATTGTAAGAATCGCTCCCAACAGGTACAGCATCAACGATCCGGATGAGATCAAGACGATCCTAGGTCATTCACCATCCATGGCCAAATCGAAGTACTACTACCCATTTGGTAGACATGACCAGACCAACCTTTTCTCCGTATCTGACAAAGCCGTCCACTCGAACTTAAAACGACCAATCTCGCAACTCTATTCCAATACACACCTTTTATCATACGAAGCTCAGGTGGACAAGTGTAACGTGGTATTGCTGAAAAGTTTGAAAGAGTTTGCCCGGGAGGGACAGGCGGTCGACTTTCGCGAATGGGCCCAGTACTATGCTTTCGATGTGATTGGGGAGATCAGCGTAAGCGCATTGCACTGGCTGCTAAGTGGTTATGAGTCCCTTGCTGATGGCTTGTTCGGGATCGTTAGGTTGGTTCCTCTTTCGGATTAATGGAAAACAACGGCGATTCCAGCGGTATCATCAAAGGTATCGACGATTCCACGGCTTACGGAGCTTATTGTGCACTTGTACCGGATGTGCACTACCCAATGCAAGAGATCAGAAAATTCCTTCGCCTTCACAATCCAACTCGCGCCATTATAGACTTCACTTGGCCACATATACTGGATCGCGCCAAGGGCAAGACATCACCTCCTAAGTCAGACAGCGAAGACTTCCTCACGAAGTTGTTGCGTCTTGAACACGAGGGAAAGGCCAAGCGGGTCGACACCTTCAACGCTCTAGGGCAGAACATCGCTGCCGGCTCCGACACCACGGCCATCTCGATCGCTAGCGTGATCGGGCACCTGGCTATGAATCCAGATAAGATGGCCAGTTTACGACACGAACTGGAAAGTGCAACGCAGAGAGGGGAGCTCTCCAATCCAGCGCTGTACCAGGAAGCACAGAAGCTACCCTACCTCCAGGCTGTCATTCAAGAGGGTCTGAGAATCCATCCTGCGGTCGGCTGCCCGCTAGTACGTGTCGTTCCTGCAGGCGGCGCACACATTGCAGGCCGATATTTTCCCGCTGGCGTAGGTCAAACAATCTTTCCAGTAACGACGTACAGGAGCTGACATGAACCAGACTGAGGTCGGAATCAACGCTTGGGTCATCCACAGGAACAAGGACATCTTCGGCCCGGACGCCGATAAATTCGTCCCTGAGCGCTGGCTGACGAACGATCCTGGCGAGCGCGCAAGGCTGGAAAGGAACTTCCTTGCTGTAAGTGCCTTCTTCTCCAATCATTCGCAATGACCGCGGTGTAGCTAATGTCACGTTCGCAGTTCGGCACTGGCCCGCGCACTTGCATTGGGAAGAACATCAGTCTGCTCGAACTGTCGAAAGTCATTCCCCAGCTGGTGCGGCAATTTGACTTCGAGATCGTTCCTGATGCGGAGAACGGAGGAAAGATGTACGATTACAAGACGTTGTGGTTTGTGAAGCAGAAGTTCAAGTGCTTTGTGCGCGAGCGGACTGTTTGAATGGGCTTGCAAGGCAAGTTGAGGTACGACTTTGGATTATGGAAAGGTGCGCAACATTGCTCTGAAGCTTAGTCCGTAGATCATTGCAACCCTCTCATTCCCCATACATCTGTGCCGGCTACAAACAGAGGGTGAAATACTCCGTGTGCGCTGGCGTAAGCCAACACCCCGCTATCGTGGATACCATGCCACAATGTATATTCAAAGGCTTATAAAAGACCTCAGCACAAACCTTCTCTACACAAAGTCCATTTCTAGTTTTACACCAGGTCTCTAGCTGGCTATGTCTAGGCTCAAACCCAATCCTAAACATGCCGAGATGTCTAAATTGTATTTGGGTCACCATCCCTTAACTCCCGCGCCCTCCGCCCAGTTCCCCGCTACTCCACCTAACTCCCGCCCTCACCCCGTTTCCACTCCCCTTCAACCTCTCAACCATCAACCTCACAAACCCCACCTCCGTAACATCAGGCACCTTCCCCACCGTCGCACTCTTCCTCCCTGTTTCCTTAGTCTCATACACCAACGCTCCCTTCGCCTTACTCGCGCCACGCCCGTATTTACTCTCAAACCACCCCAGCAGCTTAATAGGCGGATTCCTCTCCGGATCGCTGTCCGACGCCCGCAACTTCTCCATCCACCGCTCAGTCGGAAGCGTTTCGAACGCGAGCCCCGCGGCGGACAGCGCGGGCAGCATGTCGCGCGTCCAGTGGAAGCGCGTGGGGTTGAGCACGTGGTATACGAGGTCCGGTCTCGTCTCGCGTGCCGGTTCTGAATTTGAAACCACAGAAAGGGGTGATACATCGCACAAGTCGAGGATGATACCCGCAGCGTAATCAACCGGCAACCAGCTCATCTCCTCATCTAGCGCTGGCAACGCACCCACCGTCTGCGCAGTCTGTATCATAAGCGGTATGCCCTCCGTCGTGTTCCACGCGCCGACGGAAGTGTCGCCTATTAATTGGCCTATTCGAAGGACCCTGGCATGAGCACCATGTTTGGCTGCGGCCAGGACGATAGACTCCGCGACGTACTTTGAGCGCGCGTACCCCGTTTTCTGCACGTGCGCGATGGATGGAACTGCACGCTCGGGTACGATGCCAGGGCGCGGCGTTCCTCCTGCAGATGACACGGAAGAGCAGTAGTAGAACCGCGCTGGCGAGCCGTGGGTCGTCGACTGGCACAGGTTAATGAAGTTCTGCACTGCGGCGATGTGTTCGTTTTCGAAACTCGAGACGGATATGTTGAAGTTTACGGCCCAGGCGCTGTGGATGACGAGGGTGAGTTTTGAACGGAGGTCTTGTAATCTTTTTGGGGGGAGGCCGAAGTCGGGTTTACTGAGGTCGGAGGGAAGGGCGGTGATTTTCTGGAGTTGGGACTGGGAGAGGGAGAGGCCGCGGGAGGAGAGGCTGTGGAGTGTGCGTTGTAGGGCTGTGAGGTCGGAGGGGGCGCGGACGAGGGTCCATATTGAGGAGATGTGAGGGTGTTGGAGGAGTTGTGCGAGGAGGTGGGCGCCTAGACCGCCTGTGACGCCTGTCAATAACTAGGGAAGGTTAGCATTTCGAAATCTATACGGCATGGTAGAACATACGACGACGTGCTTTTCCGGGCTGGGCCAAGTAAACGTGTCGAAAGACGAGTACTTGTCAATCAAATCCCTCATAACCTGTTCTTGATCCTGCACATCCTCCTGCGTCCCATTACGCAGCCCATCTAGGTACCGCGCAAGCGACGCAACATTGCCCGTCTCATACAGCACATTCTGCCCGACTTGGGCCTGCCTCCCCCCAAGATCAATCTCCTTCTTGATCAAGCTCCACATCTTCAGGCACTGCAAGCTATCAATGCCGAAGGCGAAGAAATCCGTCTCTGGGGATTCCAGCGCCACGTCGAGCTGTTCGCGGAACCGGCGCAGGAGGTACGCTTCCAGCTCCTGGAGTGGCAGCGCAATCGACCCACCAGTGTTATTCTCAAACCTCTCATACGCGTCGTAAATCTGCTGCTTGAACTGCTCGTACACCTGCGCGCGAATGAACGTGCTCTTGTCCGTAGTGGCGTACTTCGTGCCCGCCGGCAGAACGACCACCAGCTCCTGCGGTATCCGGGAGAAGCTTTCTGCGCGGGCGTTCGCGTCCTCGACGCTCGGCCAGATGTGCTGTAGAAACTCGTCGTCGGACATGTGCGAGGCGGCATCCGCTTTAATAATAAGGATGCCGGGGATGACTTTTCCGTCGCCGAAGACGATGGCTTCTTGCACGAGACCTTCCTGGCGGATGCGTCCTTCGATGGGTATGGGAAGGACCTTCTCACCGTTTACCAACGTCAACCTGTCGTCTAGTCTCGAGACGTATTTCCAGAAGTCAGGGTTCGAGGGATGTTGCATGAAGAGGTCTCGTGTGCGGAAGGCATTCGGCGGGTCATCGGAGTTGACGGTGCTCTTTGATTTCAAGCCGTCGAGGGCGACGCACTCGAAGATTCCGGGGGCGATTTCATCCATGAGGAGGAATTGTTTTACCTGCGGGAGGATGCGGAGGTAGTTCCAGGCGTTGTCGCCTTTGGGCCGCACGGATGTCATTACTCGGCCTGTCTCCGTCCTGTTTTGCGTCAGCGACATGGACGTTCAGCATAATCTGAGGGTACGAAATACTTACGCGCCATAGTTCGCACAAACATTAACCCCATGCTTCACCAGCTTATCGCCAAGATCATCTGGACATGCGCTCCCACCGTACATGATGAGATCGATATCCGCTAAGCACCGAATCCCCTCGTCTGAATCCGCCAGCAGCTTCAGAACATACGGCACGCAGAAAAGAAGGTCTGGCTTGACGTGGCCAAGCGTAGCCAGCAGATTCTGCTTCGTCAACGGGTAATTGTAATTAACATAGTACATAGGCTTTCCAGAGTATATCGAACGGAACGTCTCGTAGAAGCCGAAGCTGTGGAAAAGTGGCTGCGTCATTAGTGCTTTTCGGTCCAGGTTCGTCCCGAAAGCAGCAATACAGCTCCGATGCGTGAGATAGATGGGCTTTGGCAGGCCTGTCGAGCCTGACGAGTGTATTATGACTGCTCGTTTAGGGTTCTCTCTGTGTGGGTCGTATTTGCGTTGGAAAACGGGTGCTTCTACTCCGTAGTAGTCTTCGTGCTTCAGCATCTCGATCACTTTGAGATCCTGTAGCGTTTGCACTTCTGCTAGTACATCGTAGAAATGTGAAGTCGTCAAGATGGTACTGCAGTCTGCAGCTTGAAGTAAAGATTGTAATGCCGGGCTTGCGAGTCGTGTGGATAACAAGAGAGCTGCGTAACCCAACCTGTTCAAGCCTAGAAGGGTGATAATAAAAGCCAATGATGAATGCGCCATGATGCCGACCGAAGGGGCTTGCTCGAGGTCTGGATCCTACATGGTCGATTAGTTTTACGTTCAATATCTGTGGGGTCTTCCACCAACCGCTGGCTGCAGCCCTCTTTGCTGCAATGCTTCGACTGCCGCATCCACGTATCTGTCGATGGCTTCTGCTGAGTGCTCCTCATGGTCTGTCAAGCCTTCTCTCGGGTAGCACAGCAGCGGCGATCCTCGCAGCTCTGCAGCGCGCCGCTTGATCAACTCATCGATGGTGAAGATGTCGTCATTGCTTCCACCCGCGATGAGCGGCTTGTCTTCTGCGGTCTTCATTGCTTCAGAGATAACTGTAGTACTCGACATCCCTCAAATGTGCACGCGATATATATGTAAAACAATGCATGTACCATTCGAAAAGAGTGAAAGAGGTAACCCCACGCCTCGGATGCCGGATTAGGTCAAAGTAGGCTTATCCGTTGGTGCACCGGATTTCTTATCCGACGCGTTCTAACACTGCCCGGATTAGTTTCCGCAAGTCGGGGAGGCGGGGCGGATTCTCCCGCTGCGCCGTTAATTCACCCACCAACGACCCTTCGCAACCGCAGAAGATCACAGACCCACAGTCTGATACCGCCGTATACCTGCCAATCGTGATCTGTAGCTTTTCCTTGAAACGTCCGCCAACATATTGCCAAGTAACGTTATACCACAAGCGACCTTCCCCACGGGCACGCGGGACCCTACCCCGCATGCACGAATCATGCAACGAATCCTGGAGCTCACCCTCGAGCTCAACAAGCTGTGCGTTGCGCACAGGAAAGCAAAACGCGAAATGCACATATAAACGTCGTGAAAATGCTACATAACCTCTTGCCCTCCGTTCGGTATGAGCGGCATCCGGCTCAGACATCATCGATTCTGACCGCTTCTCGTCATGGCCTCCACGACTCCTACCCCTGCCCACCAGCACGAGCTCAAGCCCTCAGTCTCAGTCGAGCACATCGACGAGCTGCACAAACCCAAACCCCACGATGTCGCTGAGATCGACAAGTTCGGCGCGGCCGCGAAGACGGATCCCGAGGAAATCGCTCTTGTCAAGAAGCTGGATTTGTACATGATGCCGATACTCTGGCTGATGTACTTTATGAACTTCCTCGACCGCAACGCTATCGTCAACGGCAAGATAAACGGCATGCACAAAGATTTGCACTTGGTCGGCACGCAATACAACACCTGCGTGTCCATCTTCTTCGTTGGCTACCTCGTCGGCCAAGTACCCTCCAACATGCTACTCACGAGGGTCAAGCCGAGCCACTACATGGCGGGCTGGACGATGGCGTGGGCGATAGTGAGCACGCTTATGGTGCTGGTGAAGAATTACCATGGGATGTTGGCATGCAGGTGCGTTTCTGGGAGAAGTAAGGCGGGGCCATGGAACTGATTGAGAGGATAGACTCGTACTGGGTATGACAGAAGCGCCCTTCTACCCCGGCGCCCTGTTCATGATTTCGTCATTCTACACGCGCAAAGAGACCGCTACCCGCCTCTCCGTCTTCTACACCGGCAACCTCCTCGCGAGTTCCTTCTCCGGGCTCATCGCAGCTGGCATCTTCGCTAGACTGGATGGTGCACACGGGCTTGAGGGGTGGAGATGGTTGTTCCTCATTCAAGGCGTTGTCACAGGTAAATTCCCCCGGCCCCCGGGTTCCGTGATCTCAGTGCAGTACTAACGATGAGAAGTCTTCGTCGCCGCAGCCGCCTTCTTTCTGCTCCCCAACGCGCCCCTGCAAACCCGTTGGCTCACCCAGCCCGAGCGGGAACTCGCACACGCCCGCATCGCTCTGGATACCACCGAGCTCAAGGGCAAAGTCGACGTGTGGAAGGGCCTACGCGAAGCGTGCTCCGACTACCGCACATGGATCTTTGCACTGATGCAAAATCTCCACCTATCCGCCAATGGGTTCAAAAATTTCCTGCCGACGGTGGTGCAAACGTTAGGATTTAACACGACAATTACACTGGTGCTGACGTGTCCGCCGTACTTGATCTCAGCGTTCGTAAGTGTGGCCGTGTCCTGGTCGTCTGGAAGATTCAACGAACGCACGTGGCATATCACGCTATCCAAGACTGTTGCGATTGTGGGCTTTATAGTCGGGACTGCAACGCTGAACATTGGTGCGAGATACTTCGCCATGGTTTTGTTTGTTGGCGCGACTTACGGTGTGAATAACATCGTGTTGGCCTGGACTGCAGGTGTGCTGGGCCAGACCCCAGAGAAGAAAGCTGTTTCGCTGGCCATTGTCAACACGCTAGGCAATCTATCGTTCGTGTACACGCCATATCTATGGCCGGATACCGATGCGCCGCGATTTGGCAAGGCAATGTATGCGAGTGTTGGGTTTTCGGCAGGCGTAGTCTTGTGTGCTTGGGTTATGAGACTGGTTCTGCAGAGGAACAACAGGAAGATCCGCGCGTCGAACGATGAGGCGATCAACTTCTATGTGTACTGAGGAGATGGTATGCCTACGGGGAGGAAGCGCTCTTTAAGGTACATCCGGCAGATGACGGGACTGAAGTGGGCTTGGATGGCGGTGTCAACCAGAGAAACAAATCAGTTAGAGTACTTTCAGCTCTCGTATCGCTCGCATTCACGATCTTGGCTTTCACTGGCCGATTGGTATCCGCCCTCAGTATGCTTCGTGATTGGTCAGAGAGTGAACTAAGACGCCCCCAGAAACACTAGCATCGAGGTCGAGGCTAGGAAGCGAATACGAGTGACAGTTGCACAGCATATGCCCTTCTTCGCTCGCCTTCTCAAGTATTCTCGTTAGAATATGGCAACGATGTGGGCGCTCGTCGCTTTGTGGTTGGTGTCTGCAGCCGGTCAAGCATCGTCTGAATATGCAACTGCCACTGCAACAACTAAGCACTGGACTCCTAGAAAACCATTTGCCGGGTCGGCTGCATTCCCACAGGCACCTCTGCTTGATCTGGCGTCCGGGTCACTAGCAGGAACCCTCTTTGAGAGACAAAACGGTGAGCGCGAAAGAAGAGTCCGGAAACTTGACTTGATTGACTTTCAATGTAGGTGCGCAGTGCTCTTCGACGTCTGGCGCAGGCTATAGCTGCCCTGGCAATGCAACATGCGTAGGTATCGTGATGGTTCTCTGCAGTTGTGGCTGATATAACAAGTGTTCGAGCCTGGCTTCACCTGGATGCTGCTACGAAGGTCAACAGGTATGTCGAGGTACCCCAGGATGGTGTGAAGGGTACAGAACCAATAGCTACAGTGCTACTTGAACAATGGCGTACAAGCATGTTGCCCTGTCAACGAAGGCTACATCATGTGCGGAAGCACGACGTGCGTCTGTAAGCCTTCCGTTGCTTCCATTCAGGTGTAAAAGGCGGCTGACGGCAACTCAGGGGGATTCTGCTGCGAGCAGCCTGGGAAGGCATGTGCGGGACTCAGCCAGTGCTGCAAGAATGGTGGTTGTTGCGACTTGTACGCTGAGGAATGCTGCGGTGACATCTGTTGCACGAAACCGAGCACGTGTTGTGGCTCGGTGTGCTGCAAGTCTGGCTACATCTGTGAGGCAGACAGTCGCTGCGTAGCCAGTGCCACTTCACAGGCCGCGACGACGGTGAGAGAAACAGTCGTAGCTTCAGGCACGGCTGTTCCGTTAGATTCCTCGTGGCAAGGTCTTGTAGGCATAGTTGGCGTATTTCTGCTGGGCTTGATTGATTAGACCAGGATTAGTCGTGACGGAGAGTTCCTCTGGTGATGTTGTGAGCTGGGCCGCTGGGAGTTTCTGACATCGGCATTCACGAACCCCTGTTGTTTTTAGCGCCACTCTTGCTCCTTGCGAGGTCTCAATGTTCAGGGACAATTAAAATTCTTTCACCAACTAGTCTCGCCGGGCTGTCTGCGTCAAACAGTGAAGACGAAGCAGACATGAATGTTTGCAAGACCCTCGAGAGTACGTCATGAGGTTGTACCAAACGCTACAGGTGTGCGGAGAACAGCAAACTCGATATGCAATGTATTCGCATCCCGTCTGCATCCTGCCCAGGTGTGTCGGTAGTCACGGGTTCGTGCGCCCCAAGATATGCCGACAAGTAGGCGGATAGAGAGAGTTTCACAGAAAGGTTCCATCAATAACTGCCGATGGTACAACCTAAAAGCTCCGGCTTGGTTTCATGATTGTACTAGCCAGTCGATGCTGCGATTTTACCACGACAAGGAGCCTAGCGGCTATATACCCGGCTGTGTACCGAAGACGGATGCCCGAGCAACCAGAGGTGCTTCGACAGAGTGAGGCTCAAAGGGTCTCTTTAGGTACACCATGGTGAGTAGACTTGTGTACGCATCGCGGATCCAGTTCGCAGGGTATGATTTGCGTAAGCTCGCCGCTTCGTGAAAACATACACAGGGTTAACCATACACATCGGGCATCCTTTCGAGGAAGCCCGAGCGTTGCATTAGTGACGTGCAGGTCGTGTGGATCTCGTTGCGCCGTTTCGCCGCCATCGGACTCCGGAGGCCTTAGACTAGCTCTATCCGATAATCACCGACCTCGAAGCAGCAAGACAGCGACAACCGTCATACATAGAAGGATTTCAAAGGAACGGACCGTTGACCGCGTGGGAACAAAGTGACGCGATTCTTATGCGCCTTCCTATTGACGCAATATCGGAGAACAAATGACACAGGGTCAGAATCCTGAGGTGAGGTGTTCATGCTAGCTCTTTCTGGATGCAGGGGATGGCAGCGATGGCAGACAACATGTTGACCGGTCTGCGCTCGACACGTTGACATTTTTACTGCGGCGACGATATAAACAAGACTACAAGTCAGTTCATTGTTCGAGAAAGCGAAGGCTAGCTTGGTGGGACGGCGATGTGGAGACAGCACATGGTGCGGCGGTAGCTTCTGTTTCGAGGTGATGGCCCCGTACGCTCTGGGAAGCGTGATTTGCAGGCTGCATTGGAGTTTCCGCGGGCGTACTAGATTGAGTATCTTTTGGTAGTGTCCGGTTGCCGCGACTTAAGCACGCGCGAACGGGTGGAGGCAATCCTTGCGCATCGTGTGGAGATCAGGCTGGAGAGTGTTCTTCGGCATAATTTTGGCGTGCCACTTTGCGCGTGCTTCGCAGGAGTGGCGCGTATGGAATAGAGAGCGTGTGAGAGATTATGTTGTGCAAGTGTTCGTGGCCCGTGGGGGCAGGAGCCTTGCAATGTTGAGCCGCACTAACCACAGGCACGCTAAAAGTGCGGGAAGCTGCAGCTGGCGTCGAGGACGGAAAGAGCCACACAGAGTCAAGATCTACAGATTACGACTTCTGGGACGATCACGAGACCATTGTTTCGTGAGATGTGTTCAAGAACTAGTTCCTCCGAAAGGAACGCTTTATCGATATTTGCATTCTTCAAGCTTTGCACTGCTCGTACATGTGTGGGTGTGGAATTGGAACGTGTCGCAGATGGCAGACGATTCCCCAGGCAACGTTGGTAGTCAAGCTGCACAGGGTCTCTTTTGGAGATTCATAATTAATGGAAGACATTTCTTCGATGCTCGGGTTTGTTTTCGTGCGGTAAGGCTGAGATTGCAGTTGCTGATCGGCACAGATTTACGAAGCCACTGATGCGAGCTGCCGCTGCACGGTACGTGAGCTGGATCAGCGCGCTTCCATTCACTGCGACGCGCAGGGAGACTCCTTTCTCAGCATAAGTAGAGATGCGCTGTCACCATTGGTGAGAGAGTCCGCCTCATGCAGCGATGCGACGCTTGAATGTCGGCGCGAGAGGGGCAACAGGATCAAGAAACAATGCACCAAGGAAGAAAGCACGCGAGCTGCATGTTATGATGCTTTGGTGTAAGCTCGCCGCGGAGAATTTACAGCTCAGGAAAGATCGTCGGAGCTGCTCCCAGGCTTGCGGATGGCTCGCTCACAGGATCTGGCACAAGAAGGTTGCCGCGTCAAGCGGCCAACAAAACTTTGTGAAGCCGTTGCCGCAAGGTGCAACCGCCGAACAGAGCTACGATGGGCGCGGGCGGGCACGGCGCGCGGGAGGGGTGAGGCGGCGTGCTTTTCGCAGCGCACCATGTCAATCAGCGCATCTGCGACGGCGGCGCGGTGGGGAGGAATCTCTCTACTCTTGACCTCCGTCATAGCCAGGCCCGGAACAGCCTGGCTTGAGCGTCGTCGTTCGGTGTCTGGCCCTGAGTCAGCCTTCGCGGCCATGGTCAGGATGGTGGCATGCGCGCAGCCTTGGGCGTGAGCACGGCGGTCAGGGTGTCCAGGCAGAATGCTGCCAACACGGCCGTGCAAGACAGCCATGTACACTCTGGAGCGATTATGCGGCTGGACTGCTGTCAGGTGCGTGTTTGCGTGCACCGCATGAGCTATCTAGAGCTAGGGCTAGCCCTCCGTGACCACGACGGCTGCCTCGCCAACCCCGAACCTCGACGGGAGACAGGGTGCAGCGATCTGGATCCGGCGCCACAGCACCAGGCTTCGTGAGGGGATGCCTGCTCCGGTTGGGCTGCCCGCGACCACCTGCGAAAAGCAACGGGCACTTAAGGGAGCACGCTTCACTCGGTGCTGCCATTCACTTCGGCGCCTCCTGTGACGCTGTCTTGCCCGCCCGAGTGAGAGCCGTGCGCGCTTACCTCAGTCCGCTTGCCGGCCTGTTCGCAGGCCCATCACCGCAACGGCAACCTGCACCCTTGCCCGTACCCTTAGAGAAACACCGTACAAAGAAGGAGCCTCCCGCGCCACATTGCTTCTGCTCCAGCTCCGCCGTCGCCGACCTTTTCCATTCACCACCGCCTGGCCGCGCCGGGTCTTTCAAGCCACAGCTTTCCTTCTTGCTCGCCAGGAACAAAGACAGGCGCATTCCGCGGTACTACTCGCTTCGGGTCGAGCTACCACGCTGCATGCCGGGAATCCATCCATGAACCGCATTCATCTCGCCCTCCGTACCGCATACAAGACCCAGGCCCGCCGCGAACGACTCCTCCCCTCGTTTGCTGCCGCTATTTGAGGTCCTTCTTCCCGAGCAGCCAAATCGGTGTCGCGGCCCACGGATTCCAAATGCCCTCCAACATGGACCCTACCACAGAGGCCCAGCCCGCTAGCCGCTCGCGGAGAGCCGAGCAATCAGAGCGGCACAGCAACAACTCAGCTTCACAATCAACACCGCCCAGTTATGGATATCACAACACCTTTCACACACATGCAACCCCAGTATTGGCGTCTCCGCCATCTTATGAAGTCGCAAACAGCGCTAAGACGCTCACGTGGGCATACACGAAGCACATGGAAGAGGCGGAGCAGCTTTGGAACAATACATCACCCCCACCCTACGAATGCACGGTTTTCAAAGGCGGCATCATGGGAATGAAGCAAGAGCTGACGGCCATTTTTCAAGTGTCGCGGTCACGAGACTGGCACGATGTCTATGTGGTTTTGGAAGGAACCCAGCTCAACGTACACCGCGTAAAGTCGCCCGGCATCCTCAGCAAGCACCGCTCGCCTGTACCAGGGCGCTTGATCCGGTCGTTCACGCTGCAGCATTCCGAAATTGGTGTGGCGTCGGATTTCAAAAAGACCCCGCTGACGCCAAAATCTCCGTTCGCACATCTGGTCCCGGGCTCCGCGCGTCACAAGTTGTATGAAACTGACCCTCATCTATTCGAACCCGTCCGTGAACACGTCATCCGATTGCGATTGGAGACCGAACAGTTCTTGCTATGCGCTAGCTCCCAAGAGGAGATGCTCGACTGGTCGGAGAAGTTGTGTGCAGCTATCGATATCAGCCAGCCGTTGGAGGACCGGAGCGAACCCCGCTATCGCAGCTTGCCCAGACGAAGCCGACGACAGCGCGTGCTCGACGGATCTCGCCTTGGCGAAAACCTCGAGAACTTGTCCAGTCTGGAGGCCGGTCGCCGCATGATCGCAGAGCAGGAGGAGATCATTCGCCAGCTTTATCCCCATCTAGCTGGCACCTCGAGTGCTCCTCAGTTGCCTGATTTGGACTTGTCTAATGCGCCCGCAGACGCAGACCGAGAAGAATTTGACGCTGAGGATGTGCGCTTCCCTTCGCGGAGGCCCGGCAGCTCTTCGCTGAGCCGAACTGTATCTAATGAGGAAACCGCCATCGAAGACCGTCCTACAACTAGGGAGATGTATCCGGATCCGAAAGACGCCCCTATGATCCGCCCAAGCCAGTCCCAGATTCTCCGCTACCGTCGACGATGCGCGCCCGCGTTGCTTGCCTGCTCCCCGCGGGTGAGCGACGTTGTAATGTGCGGCGGTGAACGCGTGCGCATCAACACCAGAGAGAACGTCCTAGTCACGTACACCTCGCACCCACCCCGGTACGACGCGCATAACTTCCCGAAGGCCAAACGGGCACCGAAGGTTCCAAAGCCCATCCCTGCCCCCATCCATGTGGAAAGGCCCTCGTCTCCTCTCCGTGGTGTAAGCGACACTTCCATCGAATCATTCGGCTACGACCTGTCCTCCACCTCTTCCGACTCGGCTGCCGAAGAGATCCGCGCTGGTGCTCCCTCTGAGCCGCCGTCGCCCACGGCACTCACACAAGCCAAGGCCGATGCAGCTCGCCAGCTTGTCTCTATCGGCAAGCACAGACGAAGCGGCGACGAGGTCAGAGAGACGGGCATGAGCGCTATGGCTCTCGGCGTCGCGGGTCTCATGGTCTAATATCATACCCCAAATACTACGAAATCAACCCACCCAAATACCACAATTTCTTTTGTCAGCATGGAACGGCGTCTCTTATACATAGACACTCATTGGCGACATGTCAACCTTTTCTACATTATAAGCGTTTTCTTTTCCAACTGGCTTCGCAGGCCATGGATTTCCTAGTCTATGAGATACCCATTTGCACATTTTGGAGTTGAGTGCAGGCCATCTGATGGCGCAATATCTGTACATAGATAGCTACAGCGCAGTGCAGGACGGAAATGCAATGTACATGCTCAGTCGGTCGCCGAAATAGCGCATCGAAAGTGTCTTGTCTTGCGTTTGGTCGTGACAACCGAATGAACCACGGTACGTGTGCAAGCTGACAGCGACACCCTTTCTGACATGACATTTGTGATCGACAGCCGAACCATGGAATGCAATGTAAGGTACCATTTCGAGAGATGCTACGATTCGATGTCTTACGCATGCACCTGGCGGCACGTCCGTACCTGGATGACCCGCTGTCCCGGCAGCGACTTCCCTCCCAGACAAAATACATTCCTGCCTTCCGCATGCGGAAGACGTCGTTAGCGCCAATCGAGTGATGCGGCTACACGGCTGGATGCGCTTGCGCTTTGTCTGTGTGCCGATCTCGCTCTGGGCAACACCGCAGGCTTTTTCCATTGCCAGAGACACAGCACTGAGGGAAGCGATGTACTCGATAAGTAGCACAGCGTGAAAGCCGGTCTGTAGGAAGATGGTGGGATGTTGTGAAGTTATTCCCGCCCACTTTCTTTCACGGCCACCTCGCGTTTGGTTCGTCAAGCACTTAAGTAACGCGTAGATGTAGCATCCCCTCACCGCCGAAGAAGGCACTACACTTGCTCTGTCAAGCCCCCTCAACGGGTACACGGCCAAGCCGACGCGCGGGGGCGAGCGCGTAGCTGATCTCATCTAGATGGATCTACTACATACTTCGGCATGTACATTTCGGCACACTTTAGTACCAGCCATGACGTGACATGCGGAGCGCCTCGTCCAGCGCCGCGCCACATGCACTAGGACACCACTCCGCCACACAGCACATCACGTGATCCTTGGACTTGCCAGCCGCAATGCGCGTAGCGGCTGGCAGACGCCACGATACGATGGAATCTTGTGGCGGCGTTTTGTGATTGCAAGTGAGGTGGGGGGTACGCTGCGGTGCGGGAAGACCAGCACTCGTGCTAATGACTACAGTCGGTAGTCTAGTCGTGTCTCTCTCCTGGGTGCGTGATCTGCGCGACACCTCGACCGTCGAGCGGGGGCGATGCACGCGTGCTACACGCGCTCCATCAATAGTCTGTTCGCGATTTGCAACACCCTCGCAAGCTCTGCCCATCGCGGGGGGGCTGCATGGGGCTTTGTATATCAGCCGCGATATTGGCGCGCGTGGCTTGGCTGGGGTGGGATCGTGCATGCAGATAGAATGGTGGATTTGTATAGATACGCATACGCATACGCATACGCAAGCGCAGTCCGATACCACGACGATACGAATGTGTGCGTGAAGCGACGCGACGCGATAAGCATCAGTCCTTCGCGGATATGCGTAGGTAGCGCTAACCGCTACAACTATGGCCCACACTTTCCAACCTTACCTCTCGAGGTGTACTCTTCAACTCTCCATCGGCTTCCCCAACGTGAACAGTTTCCGGCGAGGAGAACAAAAACGACGTCCTGGGAAGCGAGTGTAGGTACTGGAGATACCACCGCCCTGGCTGTGTCCAGATCAGCGCTCCACGCTGCATACACGAGATCGCGACGAGACGAGACGAGGCGGGTAAACTTCCCTGCTGCGCGTGGTCGCGTGCAGGCACGTCGCTTCGTGGAACGCGGGGTCGGGAGCGGTCTAGACTGCGGCGGTCTGGATTCCGGGAGGTCAGCCTTACGGGTATTAGGGCGGGTGACTGGGTGTTTTCGAGGGACCTATGTGGCGGTGCGGAGGGTCAGATATGCGATTTCAACATGCTGATCTGCCTTTTTGCGGTCGAGATTCCGAGATACAAGGGAAGGGGGGTGAGGTCCGTAGCGTGGACGATACGTCGAGGTGAGGGTTGCACATGCGGGGTTCTAGACGACTTGTTGATCGTTGTTTAGGACTGTTTGGTGGATACGTAGGTGTGATTTTCGGATCTAGATCTTCTGCTTAAGGGCTGATGGATGTCGTGCCTTGCTTTACTTCCATGGGGTGTTGGGTTTCCGACGAGGGTGCTTATTTTGCGATTGCCCAAGCGGTCGAGCAATCCGTTCACAGATAAGCTCTAGTAGGGAACTCATGCTATGAGTATCTACCTGCAGGTCGGGGCTCGAGTTCGATACTGGCTTAGATTCGAGAGTCGACTTTCGAACGACTATGATCCCATTTCACGACGATCGCTCCGCCGTTGATTTGACATTCTTAGTAGAACCTACGCTGAAAACTTGAATCTCAATCGCGGGTTTGTACGCAGTGATGCTGTGGATGTTTCAAGAGCAGGTAAAAATCCGGGGGTTCTGCTATGCCACGGCTGTTAAAATTTTTACTCAAAATGATTTCTTATAAAGTGAGGAGTGATCGATTTTTGGAGGTAGTGACGTATACAGAGTAAGTTCAGGACCGGACTACCAAGGAAATACAAAAATTGTGGAACAATGAAAAAGAAGCTGGGATTCTTAGGTAGAAGAAGAGAAGCAGTCGTCGGATCGTTTCGGTGGTGTTATGCCGGGACGCAGATACATGTCGCCGAGGAAATTCTTTTAAATGGACCGAAGGCAGGAAGGAGGAAACAGGGGTATAAAGACGAATTCCCAAGCGACATCTTTTTACAAAAGTAGTGGGAAGAGTGGGAAGAAGTAAAAGAAAGACTGACTAAGTTTTGACGGTGGGTAATGAAGCCCATGATCGGAGCGTTGGCGGTATCTTCAGAGCCCAAGATCTGTGCAGAGCGTGTGCGTCTGAACCACCAAGAAAATGGACACGAAACGGAGAAGCTACAGCAATCTAAGCCCCGTGCTGGGTATGTAGCTGGCTCTTCAGCCATCTGTTCCTGAGTACTGATTCGTACATTCGAAGTCTGAACCTTGGATCCTCTACTGCTGGACCTCTCTAACTAGATCGCTATATAGATCATTGAAAGTTTATCATTCAACAACGTGAAGATGCTGGGCGAGACGATCTTTGGATAGATATACGACACTCAGCTTTGTAAGCAACGTAACGTCAGCTGAGCTGCTGATTGGTCTCCGCAAGCGCGGGGTTAGGCTCCCACATAACCGTGTCTGAGCCAGTCAACCTGGAAGTCTTTCCAGGGCAGAGGGGCCCTGTTTCACGATAAATCTAAGAGTCAGATCCTGCGATCTCTACGCCATCTCAATTCTGCCGAAATTCCTGAATTCTTGACGTCCATCTATTGATTGCCCAAAATGGAAGCGAAGAAATGGGTAATGCTTGGTAAGGGACTTTCACCCTCATGGACCACTGATTTTCGAGTAGAGACTCATCGAAAATGGCAGAGAACAACCCCCATGTTATGAACCAATTAGCAACAAAGTTGGGTCTGTCGTCCGAGCTCCAATTCTACGACGTCTATTCCCTGGATGAACCCGAACTGCTCGCACATATCCCTCGACCTGTCCTGGCTCTGCTAGTCATCATTCCACTCACGCCAGCTTGGGATCGAAGTCGCAAGGCCGAAGACGCCGACAAAGGACCCTACACTGGCTCCGGCCCTGACGAGCCCGTCATCTGGTTCAAGCAGACCATCGGCCACGCCTGCGGCTCAATCGGTCTGCTCCATAGCGTGATCAACGGTCCAGCCGTCGACTTTATCAAGCCTGATTCCGATCTCGCGGCTATACGAAGCCTCGCCATACCGCTGGACATGGACAAACGTGCCGACATGCTGTACAACAGCGAGCCATTCGAAATCGCTCACAAGTCGGTCGAGCAGCACGGCGACAGCTATGCCGATCCAACGGATGAGCGCGATGGTGGGCATTTTGTGAGTTTTGTCAAGAGCGGCGGGAAGCTCTGGGAGCTGGAAGGGGACAGGAAGGGTCCTCTCGACAGAGGAAGTCTTGCTGACGACGAGGACGTTCTCAGTCCGCGGGCGCTTGACATGGGCATCAAGAGGATCATCGAGTTGAACGCGGAGGGAGGAGGAAAGGAACTTCTTTTCAGCTGCATTGCTTTGGCTCGTAAGGATTAGGGTCTGACTGGGGATCGGCTCACGCGCATCACGGATGTACTTTGCGAGAATTCAGCACGGCCCGACTTTATGCATAGCGCTGGAGCGCAAGACAGGGACTCATACAGCGACACTCTAGCACAACGATCTGTGTCATTGGACCAACCACTATCTTAATATAGTCTGCAAGATGCTGCGGTATTTGGTAATGATGTTATGGTTCATAAAGTTCAGATTATAACGCCAGTCGTGGCTTTAAAAAGTATGGAAGGCTAATTTCTTCTTGGGATCTGCCTGCTTGTTTGATGGATGAGATTAGAGGCCATCTATGTTCTGCGTGCGCGTGGGACTTGGATAGAACATTAAGCTGCCCAAAAAATTGCGTGCCTCAAATGATTGGTTTCTTGAAGACGAAAGGCTATTATCATACTAATGATTATCATCTGGTAATCCCGAAGCGCGCGCTTGGCGCCTGTTTGGATGCCTACTTAAGCCCTGCAGCCCAGGCCCGCTGTACAATGAGATCGACACTGTCTTGCTTAATCTCAACCTCTGCACGACCGATGCACCCCCTTTTGCGGTTGCCTAGTTGACGATGCAGAATATGACCAATTCAGCCGAGTCAAAGACATCCGCAGCAGAGGTCAGTTAGGTCGAGTGAGGGGTCGTTGTTGCTTCCCCACCAGGTGCCAACCACTTTACTGATCAGCGTGGCAGCGAGCTCGTCTACGCCGCAACCAGCGTAACTCGAGAGCGAGAAAACAAGAGTACATACACGATCTGGAGCATCGTTGGTCGGAATGCGTCAGATTAGGCGTTCAGGCTTCAGCAGAAATCCAGAAGCAGGCTCGCCGGATCCACGAAGAAAACCAGACACTCCGCACGATTATAGCGGAGCTTGGAATGAGCCATGAGACACTCCAACAGCGACTCTGCTCAGTTAGCGCCAAATTTCCACAGTCGCACACGCCGCCGGTAAGGCCATGACTACCATTACAGATTCCATGACTTCTGACACTTCGTTGTGGCCAGAAGGACAAACCAATAGCCTCGGCAGGCGGCCCGGTCCACCTCGCACAAGAATCAAACTTAACTTGTTTGCAAGACTCTGTTCTGCTGCCCGCACTTAGCTCAGCAGACCCGTCGTGGACGAGAACCGCGCTACACAATGCGCAAGAAAAGGGCACGATGCCAGATCCGTTCCAAACGTGGGACCTCTCCAGTTGGCTGAACGATCTGTCTAGTATACACGCTGCCTACGGAATAGAAGCCCAGGTAAGAGCGTAAGGCCTCAACAGTAGCCGCCTATCCGCTAACCGCCGAACAGGCGCGGTTCAATTCCGACCAAGATGCACCGTTTCCAGGCGCTACATTTGCCGATTACGGACTCTTTGATACTGCAAACCCAGCCCATTCTCAAGTAGATACGGCCCATCAACAATGGCCTTTACAAGAGCAAAATTCCGGTCATGTTACACAGCTGGTGTACTTAGGCGCTAGCAACGATCAATTCACCCTGCCATATCAGAATGGTCCCGACGAAGGTTCAGCTGCAAATATGTTGCAATGGTTCCCGGTCCAGAGCGAGACCGGCACCTAATGCGGTTACATGTCATAATATCAAAGCTGACTATGCTCTACGTAGTATGGAGCCTTTGCTATCAATATGAGGGGCTTGAAAGATAAAGAACGCCCGCTAGTAATTAATTGACACTGCACGGTATTCATCTTCTGCTTGCACAGGGCGTTGATGAAGGCATCCAGCGGATAGGCTAGGCTAGGAAGGGGAAGCTTGCCCATGCACCCTTTTGAGGCTAGGATTCCGGCTCGTTGGTAGCCAATAGTGCTGCACCGGTGACAGTATCGACTATACCTAAGTAACATAAGCGTCGCCTGGTGATGATCTACATTCCCATCATGGAACCACGAGCTCAAATACTCAACGTTATCGTCGCGCATCGTTACTATATTGTGATGGATGACACGCCTTGACCCCTGTTTGGCTTTCATCGCGGTGTGACTACCAAGAGCTGGGGCTTAGTCTTACGATATCGGTCTTTACGTCACAGGTGAAGGTTATACCGCGGTGGCCCTGGACATCGCAATTCTCAATACAACATCAAAACTCCTTTTGGTTGAAGTATCAGCCATCGTTTTCCTTCACGGGACAAGACCAATCTTCAAGCGGCCTCTGCCTCTTCAACTGCACTGAGAATGTTATGTCTACAATTCAACCACTCCACCAGGTTCAATGAAATACCAAATGGCGGGTACGGCTGGGTATGCGTTGCATCGCAATTCCTCATCAACGCTTTCACTTGGGGAATCGTCGCTGTGAGTACTATACGAACCTGAATCTGATTCCACTCATCAGTGTACAGTCGTACAGCGTATACTTGGCCTACTACCTTTCCCACGAAACCTTTCCAGATGCCAAAACCCTGGATTTCGCGTACATCGGCGGTCTCAACTTCTCCATGGCAATGCTCGTTGCGCCCCTTACCAACCTTGCAACACGGCGAGTTAGTGTTAAGCTACCTATGTCTCTAGGGATTGCTTTCTTTTGTGGTGGCTTTCTAGCTGGGTCCTTTTCCACCAAAATCTGGCAGCTCTACCTCTTCCAAGGCGTCTTTGTTGGGTGGGGAGTGGGCCTCGTCTGGGTGCCAGCGAACGCTATCATCCCCCAGTGGTTCACCACCAAACGCAGCCTTGCGAACGGCATCTGCGCCGCGGGGTCTGGTATAGGCGGCCTGATTATGTGTTTCTCCACCGAGGCGATGCTAAGCTCGCTTGGTTTGGCTTGGACTATGCGCATCACCGCAGTCATCATCGTTGTGGTCCTCGTCCCGGCGACTGTTCTGATCCAGCCCTGCATTACTGACGATCAGCCGCACCAGCGCATGTTTGATTGGCACTTGGTCAAGCGATATCAGGTGCTGCTCCTGTTGGCATGGAGTCTCGTCATCATGTTTGGGTACATCACCCTCATGTTCTCGCTCTCGGACTACACGCTCTCGATCGGGAAATCGCAAAGGGCTTCGGCCACCGTGGCTGCAGTGCTTAACTTGGGTTGCGCAATCGGGCGTCCGTTCATTGGCTTTGCGAGCGATAGGTATGGACGCATTCGAGTCGCTGGCATTATTACGTTTGCATGCTCGCTGCTCGTCTTCACCGTCTGGCTTCCGACCATGAGCTTTGCGGCGCTGCTTGTCTTTGCTTTCACAGGCGGTGCTGCGCTGGGAATCTTCTGGGTTGCCATCGGTCCTTTGGCGGCTGAGGTTGTCGATCTTAGAGATGTTACTTCGTACCTGTCGTTGAGTTCGCTGACAGTTGTACTTCCTTGCTCGTGTAAGCTTGCCCTCTAGGTGGCATGAAGAGGTATAATAGACCTGACATTCTCGCAGTTGCCGAAGCCATAGCACTACGGCTCCGACGCCCTAATGCTTCGCGATCCTATTTGTATCCGCAGATCTTTGCCGGTATATCATATTTCCTGGGCGCCCTTATCATGCTCGAACTTTGGCGCGTCTCCCAGAGGAAGAAAACAGCAGAATCTCGAAAGGAACGACATGTTGACGTATAACCGAACATGAATGCCCATATATGTAGGGAAATAATATTGAAATAGCTTTGCTGCTTAGCCTACGGTGAATAATACGCGTATGAGAAGAGAGTATTTGATACCTTCTGCGTAGGAGGGGATACTGATGCGAATTAAGCGTTAGACCTGTCCGAGGCTGGACGGTCCTAGATTTCTTCTCAATCAAAACATAATTTGGAAGACTTATTTCGACGTACAGTTATGACCCATCACCATGAGCCTGCTATGGCCAGCTATTATTCATCACTCCCCTACAGTCCTGCTTGCTTCCTTTTACCGACGATGTAATCGAGCATAGAGAAGCCGCTAACGACGCAGGGTCTGCCCTAGCGTCGGAATTTTTCAGCCAATAGCACAACGCGAGTGACATATCGCTAGCTAAGCAGTACCTTCGCAACAATAATTTCACGACCATTTCAATTCAGCCTCAGAGGCTTAATTTCAGGAGCGTTTTACAGCTTTTTGTTGCCCCCTTCTCACTGTATGTTTGTGATTATTTCTCGTACGCTTCGCCGTTCTGGCGTTCTTAATAATTCGAAACTCGTTCTTTGTCGTCCGATTTCGCGCATGATGGCGACGAATGGAGATTTGAACAACACTGCGGCTGCACGAGCTCTTGCTGAAGTCAGGAATGACTCGGCATATCGCGATGTTTCGTTTGCAATTCCTGCTGCCGAAGACGATGCGCTTGTGAGACAAAAGTACCGCCCGTTCCTACTCGATAGTGCACAGTCGGAGCAGGATTGGATTGCACAGCTTGAGCTGAACACGGCGTTGGAGATGGTGGACTCCCAAATATTGAGGAGCGGTGGTGAGAGATTGAGGGTTCTCGTCTTGCACGGCAGTATGCGGAAAAGGTAAATATCCAGCTCGCCGTGCGGCTAGTCTACACATGTGTGAAATAGCTAATGGCGTACAGATCCTATTCACGACTATTAGCATTCGAGGCCAGCCGAATACTCTTCCGGCTCGGCTGCGATGTCCGCATGTACGATCCCAGCGGTCTACCCGTAAAAGACGACGAACAACACTCGCACCCGAAAGTGCAGGAGCTGCGGGATCTGAGCAAGTGGAGTGATGGGCATGTATGGATAAGTCCAGAGCAGCATGGAAACCTTGTCAGTGCTTTAGAGCAATCCACCATTTCTTCCTTTCCTCCAGCTGACCTATTCTTTGTAGACCGCAGTGTTCAAAAACCAGATCGACTGGATACCTCTCTCAACCGGGTCCGTTCGTCCAACACAAGGACGCACCCTAGCGATCGCGCAAGTTAGCGGCGGCTCTCAATCGTTTAATACGGTGAACTCGTTGCGTATTCTTGGACGGTGGATGCGCATGTTCGCTATTCCCAATCAAAGCTCGATTCCAATGGCCTATAAACAGTTCACCGAAGAGGATGCAGGTGAAGGAGGGAGTCGGCTGATGCCGAGCGGAAACAGAGACAGGCTTGTTGATTGTATGGAGGAGTTTGTCAAGTATACGATGGTGATGCGCCCACATTTTGATCTCTTTGGTGATCGGTATAGCGAGAGAGAGGAGAAGAGGATCAAAGAGGAGAAAGCGTTACTTTCAGAGACGAAGAATATGTCTATCTCAAACGGTATGTGAAGGGCGAGATGTATGTGCTTCCCAGCCGCCTCAATACAATAGACTGCCGGACCCTCAGTAGAAATAGAAGTAGATAGAAGTACTGAGTCTAGGAGGTGAACTTTAGATGTTGATTGTGTTTTCCTGGAAAATCTTCCGGAGACTATACATTCGCGGGCGGCTTCGATCCAGTCAGCGTCCATGTGCAACCTATCGAGATGCATAGCATCGATTAATTTGCTGTAGTGGTGATCAGCCGGGCAAAATTTTGCGGTTGTGGAGGTGCTGGTCCTCATTGCACCGGACAAGGCGTTTTCGAGGTGTTTTCGAGGGTGTATTTGAGCGTGTCGCATTTGACTGCTCTAGACAAGGAGGAAGGGCGGTATTCAATGTTGGCTAAAGATCGTGTTAGCGATGAGTTAAATGCTTATTAGTAATACTTTGAAGAGGCATAGTATGAAGTTAATCACCGACGTGCCAGGAATGCATGAGGATTAAAAGAGTGAGAGATTTTATTGAAAGAACGACTATGGTCGAAGACTGAAGACGCATTAACTACATGGAAACAGGTCGAAAAACAGAACAAGACGTCGAACAACCCCGAAAGCTACTGTGCAGCCCTCAAGGCATCGTGGAAATGGTGCACATAAGGAATTAAAACGCAAGAAAGCAAGAAAATGTGAATGAGTTTACTTGGCCTGCGTAAGGAAGGAAAAGACCAAGGAAATGACGATGAGTAGATCAGAGTGATGTTGGGATCCGCGAAATGCCAAAAGAGAATGAGAAAGTTACCTTAAGAAGCGACGAAGAGAAAGCTGGCGAACATGGAGGGATCTACTCATCTTCTCCTTAGAGGAAGAACATCTTGTCGTCGAGCTTCTTGTTCCAAGGACGGGTGTGCGTTTCCTTCTTAGCGTCTCGGACCCAATCCCACGACTTACTCCTCTTTGCGATGACTTGGAGATTCTGCTTGACCTCGCCCATCTGCTCTTTTCCAGTCACCGAATCATACGGAGTCAATTTGGCTAGGCTCGGGTAGTTACTGATGTCCTTGTGAGACATGTAGTCGTAGTACGACAGAACGCGACGAGCAAGTTTCCTGGCGTAGTGGAGGGGGAGCGCGAGCGACGTGTAATGGCAAAATTGAGAGCTAATGTTGAGTAGTCCGGTCAAATCGCGGAGTTTGGAAAGGGTCATCTTGGATCCCCGCCCATTCGAGTGGACAAGGTATTGGTATTTGGCTCCGTCTTCTTTGCGCGTGGGGTCCGTTCCAATTCTAGAGATATCCATCGCGAATTGGGTGGTAGTGAAAGTAAAGTGCGGTTTGCAGACGTCGTTCTTGTCTTGCTTGTCTTCTGGAATCGGTGAATGGATTCTGCTGTTTCTCATAACCGTAACGTAGGATACAGGTGCATCCTCTGTGTTGCCGAAGACATTCTGATATGCTTCGGTAATTTGTGCTACCTCCCGTTCGTGTGAAAGAGTGTCGATCTCGTGGTATGAATCCCGATAGAAGACGACTCGTGGCTCCTTTGACCAGTTCGCTTTCGATGACTCGTCTCGATCATTCTTCCAAGCCCGGAACATAGACCTCAGTGTTGCTTTTAGCTCCAAGATCTCGGGCTGGTATATTGTCTTCATTTTGGGAGATTTGCACGCATCTGCCGGAAGATTTTCGTTGTCGTAGGCTTGTGTGTGCAACTTAGTGGCAGGCTGCAGCCGGGCCGCGGAACGATAGAATGATGGGTTCTTCGGCTTGCTCATCACCAGAGCAGCCACAGCTGGACAGTACTCTGTTGAGTCTGATGCAGGCTGTGAGATGTGAGCTCCAATGACGATGAGACCTTCCACATGTTCTTCTTTGATGTAAGTATCAAGCTTCTTCGTCTCAAAGTTCATCGCTCCAAACATGAACCTAATCTTGCGTAGAACGTTTGAGGGGAAGAAGGGCGGGCCGTTAATGCGATGGAAATGCTTTTCCAAGTCCTGCTTCTTGAGGCAGATAGTGATAGCACCAAGCTTGCGGTCTCCTAGCCTCTTCACCTCCGCAGCCGTCTCGGAGTACTTAGCTTGTTTCATCCCGGAACCATCGATAATCCCTATAAGAACATCCGCTGTCGGGTCAATAATATCCCCAAGCTTTTCCAAACGCTTTTGATCTTGCAATCGGAAAAGTTCAGGACCTGACTTGACCACACCGGCCGAGATTTGGTCAAGGTCCACACCAATGTCCAAGATCCGTTCTTGTGTGGGTTTGTTGCCTTCGCGAGCCAACGAGTTCCGCACATCAGCAACGAACAACTTTGAGGAGCGGCTGTGAACATCAGGTGTAATGTAAACCACGGCTACCTTAGGGGAAGGCGCGCCGCTCTTGATTGCTCTTCTCGGTTCCGATGCCGGTTCCAAAGCGGTGTACTTCAGTGGTTCGTAAAATGCATCCTTGGAGGCTAGGAAAGGAAGCGCAGTCATGGGCTGCCATATGTTATCATGAAAGAACACGTATGTCTTGGGGTCTTTCTATTCTCACGTTAGCACCAGCCAACTCAGCTCTTGATCGATCTTTCGACTTACCTTAGGATCCTTGACAAGAAAGTTCAACAGCTTTTTTCCCGACGCGGACAGTTCGTGTGGATTCACTGATTTCCGCAATCTCTGTATTTCATCGGTAAGATAATACAAATGGGCCAAAACCTGATCACCACTGAGCACTAGTAGATCGAGAGGAACCCAGCAGGGTTGCTTCTTTCCGATGTCAGCTAAAGGTAGATGCTTGAACCTGTCCTCGAAAGGAGCTTCGCACACACGCAGGAACTTCTTGACGTTGAAGAATGTCTTCTCCTCGCCACCCTCGGGAAGCAGCTTGGTTATGGGAACGACAATACCCACATATGAGTTGGCTTTGACGTCTCGGATCGTGTATGTGCGATTCTGCAATTCTTTGTTCTCGTTCTCCTCGTCCACCTGCTCAACCAACTTCCACTTGTTTGCCTTAGCAATGCGCTTGTAGTTCTCCTTCAATTTGACTTCTGACGGATACTTAACGTGCAGGCCTTGTAAGAGTTTCTTCAATGTTTGACTCATGCTAGCTGGCGCCGTTGGGTGGTTTGCAGGAAAGTGATAGCGGGCGTACTCAGCTACGGAGACACCATTTTGGATGATGGGAACAAGGTCACAGTCGAGAAAGAAGCGGATGTCCTTATCAAAACGTGGTCTATATCGAATTCGGTACTCCCACGGCGCGTTTTGGTGGATATGTCTGTCGGACTTCTCTTTCAACTCCTGACCGACCAAGTCTGCGTTTGTGAAACTAAATTCACTGGTGTTTCCAAGCCTCGCTTCAGGGTATGCGGTATCCCAGTGATGTTGGAAGAGAAGCTGTACACTATGACGATATAAATCGCTTGCGTCATCTTTGGCGGTTTGAGGGATCGCTGCCTGCCTGGCTTCTGCGGCACTCCTGGCTTCTGCGGCACTCCTGGCTTCTGCGGCACTCCCGGCTTCTGCGGCACTCCTGGCTTCATCAACCTTCAAGGATTCTTTAGCCTGGGTGGATGCCTTATCCGTCGTCTCGTCACTTAGATAGTCGTCACTAGCCATTTCTTCAACAGTTCTCTCTTCTTTATTCGCATTTGAGACATTCGCATCCTTCAAATGTTCGCTCTCTGGGAAAATCGCATCTTCTGAGCTCTTGATATCAGGATGAGCGATTAGGCCCTGCCTCACGACGGTACACCTGATGGTCCAGCCTGAATTCTCAGGATCTGCTCGCTTTTCCGCCTCTGAATATGCTTTCTTAACTCTAGTGAGATTCTTGATTTGATCAAACTTGTTGAAGACCTTTTTGACGTCGAGCTTTTCTCGCACTGGGATGATAAGACGATTCGTTCGACCAAATCTAGCACGCTCCGGGCACTCCCCTATGCCTGGCCAGACCTTTTGCACAGCATCGAGCTGGTTGGAACGCGCTTCAAGATCGAAAGCAATCTGACTCTGCTTGACACTAAGTCCGTCAAAGTCGATCTCAACGTACTCCCTCAAAGCTTGCTGCCGGAGCCTGCGACTCCGCACCATTGTAGGCTGGGAGACTGGCAAACCATCCTCATTGAGAATTGGTTCTCCATCCTCGCCTCTTGCTGGTTCCGTCGCAGTGATATCCACATCAATCAACAGCAGATATGGAAGGTCTCCTAGCTTATAGTATACTTTACCGAGCGACGTCTTGCTGCTTGGCTTCCCGTCTTCGAACATGATGTTATTGTAAGAAGGTGTCGCAAACTGCGCACTTCTCTGGGCAGCAGTCTTTGAGAAGAGGCTGTCGGTACGCTCAGAGCCTATTGTGCTACGAGCATCGGAGTCGAAGTCGGTCCATGACGGGACCTGGTGATACATGCTGACCTCCATTCTCGATGAAACCCGATGACTTGGGCCACTCATCTTGGAAAGGTGGGAATGTACTGAGTAGGAAGAAGATGCAAATGTGAAGTTGTCTAGCTAAAGTTGCAAAGATCAAGTTGCAAATAACTGCTGATGATGCGACGAGAGAGTAAGCAGAATTAGCAGTACTTATACCTTCATGCTAGATCCGATCGTTTGTTAAGCCATCACTTGATCAGCTCAGGTGAGCAGAATTATGCTTGCCAATAGAATATAATCAACTTATATTTGTGCATAGCAACGAGGTACAATACTCTCGTGACCAGAATTAGAACTAATCTGTACCCGAATGTTGTTTGCTTGGCCACCCAATCGTCAGTCGCGTAAAGATGTTGACTTTGCACTGAGATTGTACACATAATATGAAAGATCACCAGCCGTAAAAAGGATTTCTGGGAATGTGAGGCTCCTGGCTGGAGCATATGTTTATGCAGTGAGTGAAAGCATACTGTACACAAGCCATCATAACGCCTTTTCTGTTTTGAGTACGCTATCTTGTGTTCAAACTTGATTCCATGTCTGGAAATATAAATGGTGACGGAGATTACTGCAAGCGCTATCAAATTCTCTGCATTTGATTGATTGAAATGAAGCTGAGTTAGAGGAACATCCATTTCAATGGTCTTTTGCAATGTCTTATCAACCTAAACACCATCATCACAAGCATGAGCCTCATTTGAGGGGGTGGGCCATCAACTACTAGCAAGGAGCCACAAAAATGGTGTGATGAACGATATGCTTTGACCTTCAAGTTCGCGGCGTATAACCTTTCATTGCAGTTTTGTGAATTACCTGCAACCACGTTTCATAAATTTCAGATTCAGTCTCTGAGGTTCAGTCTCAGGAAACTCCTCAGCATTTAAAGCGAGTAGCCCTCATCTGAGCACATCTCCTCCACTCGGGCAGTCGCCACCAACATGCAACCTCAGCCTCGCTGGACACAAATCTGTACCGAAAGCTTTGACACTTTCCCCGCAGTCAAGTTAGTTAGGTAGTCGCCTCTCGAATTACCATCGTGTGTTAGGTACGGCGTTTGAATCTGCAATTAAACCTTTGCCGGTGACTAGGCACCAACCATGTTGGTGATCCTCCCGGATGCACAGCTTAGAATCGCAGGACAACACCGCACAATCGTTAGCCCCGACGCGCAATCGAGCCAAGCTTCCGGTGAGCGTGCCATCCGCAACCCTAACGAATTACACACAACTACATGATAAAATGGACTAGCGGCTTTAGGAAAAGACTACAGCCATTTGATACTACCATTTCACCGGAAATTTGGCACGACTCCCCGTCGGAGCTAAAGATTGCATTGTCGATTTGCGGTGTCGGCGGTTCTCGCTTCCCCTCACAATTTCCAAAAATCAACTTAGCATAATCAATCCTTGTAATGACCCTTGTCACTCTGGGACCAACAACTACTCGTTAACAACAACGCTATCAATTCTAGGATCCTGCTTTGACCGTGATTGCACACGGATTTCCCTACTCCCCAATAAAAGTGCTTATTGTACTGGTATCCCTTCTGGATTATAGCATACGCTCAATGTAAAGTCATTGTACATATCGAGTTTATGCGTCCCAGCCATAAGGAGCAGTCCTTCAACAAAGACTCAGCCTTACGCCAAGGATCACCGCTATGGCGATGTCTCGCTCGGACGAGCAGCTCTGCCACGAAATTCCAGCCCTATGACAAAGCTTGTACCCCATCGACTGGATCGTAATCCAGACGGTGCACTGCAATCTTTAGCCCCGACGAGCAGTCGCGCCAAAGTTCCGGTGAGCCTTGTCAGCTGCTGAAGCCTATCACGCATGCTCATACGAAGTTCGAGGATGCTTATAGGTCAGCCTTATTTAAATCCTTTAAGCCACAGCTATTGACACTTGGGTCCTGTTTGTTAACAGCCTCAGCACTGCTTTCTCTAGCCCCGACGAGCAAGTCATGTCCTACTAAGCTTCCGGTGAGACTCGGTCAGGCCGAACCCTATCACACACACTCTCGCTTTCACGCTCAGAACCTCACCGTTCAACCAATAGCAAGCAACGCCTTCCAGCTTTGCAGATGGTCCAGATCTCTACCTGATCCGATTGGCTCTGATGGTGCGGTCTTCGACCGCTTGGGACGCACAAAGAATGTGTTTGGATTCTATCCCCGCTTCACTGCAATCCTTAGCCCCGACGAGCAGTCCAGCCAAACTTCCGGTGAGCTTCGTTAACCTATCACACGCATGATTCTATACGCTCAGGTATTTTTAAGGGACTAATAGCACGTAATAGCAGGCACCGCCCTTAAGCTTTGCAGATGGTCCAGACCTCTACCTAATCTAATTGGCTCTGATGGTGTGGTCTTCGAACGTTTAGGAGCTTGAGAAGAAGATCGTATACTGCCAATCCGCATCTGGGCACACTTCACTGCAACCTTTAGCCCCAACGAGGAGTCGTACCAAGCTTCTGGTGAACCTTCAGCCTCATCATTTGCACGAAATCGTTGTGCATTACTAGAGATCTTACATACCTTCAACCCCGGAACTGCTAGAGGCTGACTGTTCATTTGCACTGCTTTCTTTAGCCCCGACGAGCAATCGTGCCAAGCTTCCGGTGAGAGCCCGTCAGACTGAAGCCTATCCCACGCGTGCTCATGCAAGTTCGAAGACGCTTACAGTAGACCATCCGCTTGCTTGACAAGGAAGATATGGTCGACCTGTAAGCGTTTTAATTGTCCGCCGCTTTCACTGCAATCTTTAGCCGGACGAGCAGTTAAGCACAAGGCTTGACCTTAGCACACTGTTGCCTCTACGAAGGTAGGGCAGCCTTGCACCCACCATGCCAAACGCGCTTGGCAAAACTTCACTGCAATCTCTAGCCCCAACGAGCAGTCAAGAAGCACCCACATTTCTTCTGGGGTCAACGCGTTGCCCCACCGTTCTACTATCGCAGCTGTACTTTCTACTTCTCACCTCTCACTAATCCTCGCTGCAATGTCTAGTATTAGTAATTATTTAAGCGAACTCTCTGGTGAATCACTTTATTTCTTTGGCTAAGCTGCCACGCTGCCAAAACGTCTTATCATACAGTCAAGTTAGATTAGCTAGAGTTACTTCTGTGATTTTTCGCTTGATTACTTGTAGGGCGAAAGGTTACAGTGTCCCTCACTCACATAGGCTAACAGCACGCTAAGGCTGCTAAGGCGCGCTAGTAGGAGCTAGCTTTATTTAGTAAGGCCTTGGCAGATTGGGTGGCTCTGATTTCTAAGAATCTCGTCGCACTTCACTGCAATCTTTAGCCCCGACGAGCAGTCGCGCCAAGATTCCGGTGAGAGTAGCTGAAGCCTATTACACGCATCCTCATGCAAGTTCAAGGACGTTTATAGGTCAGCCTCATTTTAAACCTCTAAGCTATAGCTACACAGTAAGCTTCCGGTGAGAGTAGCTGAAGCCTATCACGCATGCTCTTACAGATTCGAGGACGCTTATAGGACAAATATCATGTAACAACGTGATGCCCGACAACACTGCAATCTCTAGCCCCAACGAGCACTCGCCCTAAACTACCGGTGAGAGAGCCGTCAGCCTACCACGCACAATCTTACACCCCAAGGAGCTTACTAGTAAACTAATAACATAGAGTAGTAGGCACCGCCGTCAAGACGTTTACCTGATCCGATTGGCTCTTATGCAGGTTGGTGGTAAAAGACGCCTTTCACTGCAATCTTTAGCCCCGACGAGCACTCCCGCCAAGCCTCCGGTGAGAGCTGAAAACATATGAAGAAGTTCATTGGGCGAATAGTAGCACGCACGAGATAGTGCGCAGCATGACTTACAACCCTCCTCCCGCGTGTGATATTTATATTCTTCTACTTCACTGCAATCTCTAGCCCCGACGAGCAGTTGGAGGCAAGGCCTACATACCTTAGTAGTCTTAGTCTAGCGTAAACGTCGCTACACCGTGCACTGATAGTCTTGTTCCTCTCCGGGATACTGTATGATCTAAACGACGTATAGTTCTTTTATTTCTAAAATGGGTATATCCTCTTTCTCTCCACTCTTTCGCCTCCCCCGCCCGCCATCTCACCCCCAGCCCCATCTCCTCCGTATCCATACACAACCCCTTCCTCGTCGTACCCTCCTCCACAAGCCCCAAGCCCCAAGCCCTTGCTTACGAGCCTACGACTACGAACTCCGCCTCCCATACGGCTCAAACGGAAACACCGCCGCTATCCCCGCCATAACCACATACAGCGCCGCACAAATATAAATCGGGACCGCCGTCCCCGTATCCGCGTACGTAGCTATTACAGCGCTTAATATACCCATGATGCGGTTTCCGCTGACCGCAAGCCCGTTTCCGGTCCCGCGGTGCGCGGAGGGGAGGACTTCGGGCGTGTAGGCGTATAGGGTGCCGTAGTAGATGTTGAGGCAGAAGTTGATGATGCAGGTGAAGGCTGTGTTTTGGGTTTCGGATCGGACCTTTTATCTTGCATTTAGTATAGGATTGAAAGGTTGGAAGGGGGTGGGAGGACTGCGGAAAAGGACCGGGGGAAAGACGAAGGAAGAGAAGGCGAAAAGGAGGGAAAACATACCTGCGTATACGCAAAAAAGAACACACACGTCACCAACGCGCCCACAACCATCGTGTACTTGCGCCCCAGCCACGGCCGACTGCACATCCACCCTGCGAGCACAGGCCCCCAGATGCCGCTGAAGTTGACGAGCGCGTAGTTCCGCCACGTGATGTAGTCGCTCTTCTGGCCGAACTGCGCCCCGCGGCTGGCGAGATACTGAGGCAGGAACACGTTATACAGCGGGTATGCAAGCCCGATCAACACCCAAGACCCCCAGATAAGCGACGTACTCCAGCCGATTCTGCGCGTCGCAAAAAGACCCTTCAGATGGATGCCGACCTCCGCAGGACTCCACTTGCTGCCCTCGCGGCGCCGAGTAATTTCTCCGCAGGCAGCCATCCGCTCGAGCGTGAGGCTACACGGTCGATTGTACTTGTTTGCGATGAAGAGCAGCGTTTCGACGGCCTCCTCGTCGCGGCCTTCGCCGATGAGGAACTTGGGCGTTTCTTTCAGCCGGATGATGGTGATGCGCGCGATGCTCATGGCGAAGACGAGCGCGCCTGAGGTGAACCAGACGTAGCGCCAGCCCTTGTTGTTGGCGTAGACGCAGGGCGGTGCATCGGGGTTAACGGAGGGGTCTTCGCAGGAGAAATTGGGGAGGAAGGCCCAGGCGAAGAAGCCGGCGATGAGTTGGCCGATGCCTATGTGCGTTAGCCTTTCCTTGCTCGTCCAAACACGGGATATCATATGTGAATGGGAGCTTGGAGTGCGACTCACCCCACCAGCACGCCATAAGCGTAAGCATCCACTGCTTGTTGCTAGGCAGATACTCCAAGAAAACAGCCGTGTCGAGCACCAAGTTGCCGCCTCCTCCGAAACTGCTCAAGCACACGAACAGCCCCAGTACGATCCAGTTCGGGCTGCTCCCCGCCACGATGGCGAAGATAGAGCAGATCATCAAGCTGACGTTGAAGGCGAATTTCCGCCCGATGATATCCGCAGTGATGCCTATGTCTCGTCAGTTTCTTCTTCTCACGCTTTTGCACTCGACAAGGCCCCTTCATTCCACAGAGGGAGAGACTCAGACTCACCCCAGAAACTCGCCCCAGCAAGCATGCCCACGTACGCCGCAACCGTCAGCCCGTTCGCCCACCCAGGATGGAACTCCAGCGCCGCCTTCCCCGCGATGATGCTCTGAATGAGCAAGATCAAGCTGTCGACGGCGTACCCAAAGCCATTCAGCACGAACAGCTTCCACTGATACCCCGTAAAGCCAATCTCGTCGATGGCATTGTTGACAAGGTGCATCTTAGCATTGAGCACAGGGTCAATGTGTTCCTGCGAGAGGATATCGCCCCTCCCAACAGACACATCATCGTTCGCGGTCTCGAGGTCACGCGACGGCTCGTCGAGGACATGGGGCTTCTTCTCGGTGGGAGTCGACGCCATGATGCTGGCCGTGGGGTCTATGATAAGTTTATCGAGTCGTAGAGCGCCTCATATACGCGCCTTCTTATCCCCAACTCTTCAATTGAAGTCGCCCGTTCACAATGTCTCTTTTCCGCTCTGAAATCCCGCAAACGCGACACTGTCGATCGTGCGCCCGCACGCGGGCACCACCACCTTTTTACGCCAGGAGCCCGCGGCGCGGCAATGGCAGAACCTTAGGCGGCTTCACAGCGCGTGTACGCTGCTCGTATGCATCAGCCCACGTGCGCGCGCGGTGATTGGCGCAGCGCGGCTAGATGGTCATGGTCGCCCAGATCCAAGGCTACGCCCACGCACCGTTCGAGGGCAGCTGCTCCGTTGCGGAAGGTGCGCCCCCGTTAGTCGACGCCTAAGGTCCTGCGTACCGTGTCGTCATTGGGCGCCACGGAGCCTGTACCGAAGCTGCTTAGGTCAAATCTTGGAGAGACGGCACAAAGAGGGGCTTGGCAAGCCCGACGTTGTGGGATAAGGTTGCATGGTCGCATGCCGTCACGCGGAGGATGCCAAGGGTGGAGGTAGGTACAACCAGCTTGTCCGGAAATCTGGAGCAGCGGGGCGCCTGATAGATCGCCTGCGAGACTGCCCTATCACAGGGCTCTTAATCGCGCGGGTCCGCGCAGTCCATGCTAGGCAGTGTTTGACATGTTATCAACATGTACGAAGGGCAGTGCTTGAACGTTATCAAGAGCAGTACGATAGCTAAGACGTACGTGCGAAATCTATCAAGACAACTGCACCAACAATTCGGTCCGTTCCGTCGTATCCGTACGTCGTAAACGCCATCTCTGTACGCATAACCGGCACAAGAACGCTTTCTCCAACGTGTGCCGTACGCGAGAGCTACAATGTAGAATATACACATACATGACATGCTGTCAGACCGAATGTCCCAAAACACTCTGAACGCCTTGCCAGGGGAGTATCGGGTATTGCCCACCAGCCCAGTGACGCCGTACAAAGAAAAGAACCCAAACACAAATAGAATGAAGCGCCGTAACCGTGCTGCTGACTTTTGAAATCTCATTGCTCCGTCGACGTCTGAGTCGTAGGTGTGTTCTCCGTGGTGCTTGCAATCGCGCTGTCGTTCGTCTCCACCGACGGGAAAGTGACCGGCGTGGGAGCGATCCTCCGCTTCTTCGTCCCTCTGCCCTCCTCGGCCTCAGGCACAGCTTGCAGGTCTCGTTTCTTGCGGGGCGACACATTGTCTTCACGCTCCGACTCGCTCCCTCTTCGCAGACCGCTAGCTCCTCCAGGAACACCGCTGACCGAGCTACTCGCACTATGAGTTCCGTGACCGTGTGCTGGGGTCAGCGGTGGTGTGAACATGGGAATAGCCCCTACGGGTCCTGTGTTTGCTGCTGCTAGGCTAGGCACTGCCGACATGGAAGGCGTAGGGGCGTTCATCACACCCATATCGCCTGCCCCCGGTGCGAACGACGAGGCTGTTGCAATGCTTGAAACCGAGTTGCTTCGAGTCGGACTGCCTGGCCTTGCAGGTATGAAGGAGCTCGGAGAGGCCGGAAAGCCTGCTGAAGGCTGCCTAGCCATCGCAGGTGCTGTTGCTGTATTCGATGCCGGCATGTTGGAAGTCGTGGGTGTCTGAGTGGGCGTACTGTTATTGGACGTTCGCGATGCTGCAGTGTCGATTGAGGGAGTATTCGAATGCCGCGATTCCTTTGCCAGTGGTCCATTGTACTTCTCGCCCAGCTCGCCTGGGGAAAACGTCAATGCCGAGCAGAAGCCATCAGAAGAGCTCATCAGCAAGGTAGATCCATCACTCGACCTTGGAATAGTTAGCATCCCTCCACATTAACGGATATTTTTAACTTACCACGTGAGATCAGTAAAAGTCGCGAAGTGCAAGTTGCTAACGATGCACAACGGCTTTTGCTGCTGCGTGTCGTATACGTGCACGGCATCCTGCGTCGCCACTGCATATATCATACGGTACGGCAAACTGAAGGCCGAAACTGGACCAGGGGGCGGGTTGCCTGACGCCCCAGCCTCGCTTTCTGCCGGCTTCGGGGATGCAGCAGCCATGCTTGGCGAAGGCGAGGGTGCGCTGGTGAGCGGCGGAGGATCCATCGATGCGTAGGAAGTGGGCGCCTTTGATGGCAGGGCGGGCTCGGGCAATGCAGGAATCTCATCATCGGCGGACGAGGTGTCAATTGTGATTTGCTTGGTGGGAGGATGGGTTTGGCGGAGGGTGTAGTAAATCGGCGAGCACCTCACAGCTACGGACGGTTTCTTGTGTCCGGGTAGGTACGCGACAGGCGGTTTGTTCAATCCGCCTCGGGTGTAAATGTACACAGTGTTGGTGATGTCCTCGGTGGTCTTGTTCGCATCTGCAAGCGACGGCAGCACGGTCTTGTACTGGCCTGCAGGGGTGAATAACAAGCTCCCGTCTGGCGCGAAAGTCAAACGTCGGAAGAACGATGTGAGGGTCTCGTTAGCATATATTGGCGCATTTCTAACTCCCGACAGAGCAGGGTGGTTGCCGGTTGCGAGACTGCCGATGCTGGGCGAATTAGGCATTACCGCAGGCAGAGGCATCGAAGGCGCCGGTGAAGCTGATCGCCGCACCGATGGGGACGAGCCGAACGAGGACCGGCGGCTGTGCGAGGTAGGTGGTGGATTCATCGGAAGAGCCAGCGACTGGGGAGTACCGGGTGCAGAGGGGGCGGGAGAACCAGTTGTTAGAGCCGACCCATGTGCGACAAACGACGCGCGACCTCCAAAGTCTGGCGGAGCAGGGCTATTCGAGGAGATTCTGCGTGCGGGAAGGTCCATTTTTGTGACTTTGCTGTGCGGATCTAGCGTGAACTCGCCGTTCTTGTTCTTCAAGCTGTAAATGTGCACCGATCGGTCCGACGACTGGGTCGCAACAAACTCATTCAACGGGTCCCATGCTACGCCCTGCACGTAATGGCTGTGTTCAGCGATTTGCCGTATCATTACCCCTGGTGTTGTTAGAAAATGTGCGTTTGGTTATTCTGAGCAAAGGCTGTACCTGTCTGGGCGTTGTATATGCGGGCCACATTGTCCATGCTGCCTGTGATGAAGAAGGCACCGTCGGGAGACCAGGCAAGGTCGTAGATCTCGGAGCCCATAGACCTGCACATGTGCTTGACCCTCCATGCTTCCTTGTCTTCGGGGCCGTCGTCTCCCAGTTGTCTCATTGGGGGGTTTTCGGAGGGTACCCAGAGGAGTACGACGCCATCGTCGCTAGCGGAGGCCAACACCTCACCTGCTTGCTGTTAGCCGCCATCCGAGCTTGTGTATGCGGAAAGGTACCTTTGGGGGCCCATCGTACAACATTTACAGCTTGTGAGTGCTTCACAAGGGTGGCCAGATAGCTGACTTTGCGCTCGTCGCCGTTGGCCTCGACCTTCCAGAGCTGCAGCCGTCAGCATCATCCTCAGCCGTCAGACGGTGTTTTTGACCTACCCTCACATTGTTGTCGCCGCCCGCCGTAGCCAATCGTCCTTTGCCGTGGGGCTCGAAGTGTGCCGAGTAGATTGGCGTGTTGTCATTGTGCCAGGACACGAGAAGCGGAGCAGCCTTCATTGTGAACGCTGCGGCTGCTCACCAGCCGTGCGAGGAGTTCCGATGTTCGTGTGGGATGTAAATGTGATGGAATTTAAGGCAGAAAATGCCGAGGAGGAGGCTACGCCGTGCTTGGATATGGGCGTGCTGTGAGAGGTGCGAGAGGTGCGTTCGGTCGTGGAAGGGTGCGGAGGTGCTGTTCGCGGGTGAAGCAAGCGTAGGCGATCAGACACGGAACCAGGAGGAAGGCTGTTTGAGCAGGCGGCCCCGTCGCATGCCGGGTGCAGTGCTGGTATAAGAGAAAGTGAAGAGTGGATACAGTGCAGGCTACGGTGCTGCGGAACAATTGCTCTCAGCGCATGCGTCCGAGTGTTCTCGGGTGGTTGGCTGGCTGGAGCTTCTTCGCTGGTCCACACGAACTGCTCGCGGTTCGCGAGCTTCGACTAGCCTCTTGGAGCCTTGATTGGCCGTTTCACCAGAACGACGCGACACAGCACGTCCTTCACTTTGTGCGCCTGAGGGGCAGACGAAGACGTCCTGTGCTTGTGCCTGTGCCGCCGGGAAGCTGCTGTTCTTTACGACGCCTGCTTCCTGCCATCCTCTGTTTCAACGCCTGCCCTCTGCAATGCAGACCGCTGAAGTCGGGCTGAAAGAAGCAAGCAGGCACGCAGCCACTCAACGGCCAAGGCGCGGCGCTGAGTATACTGACTGCTGCATGCGCCGCTCGTCGTGCGAGGGATTGCAGACCGCCTGATGTTCGGTGAACGGGTGTCCTGAGTCCTTGCGAGTGCATTGCAGGCGTCTGCTGCTGCGACGAATGAGGCTGCTCGTCCACCGGGCTGCCAGCACGCTATTCGCACCCACAACCACAGGAGGCATGTCATTGAGCTAGCCAAGGCGAGAGGAACCATCGGAGATGGGTTGCAGTTGCAGAGGTCGACTAGGTGGATGCGTAATGGGAACCCCAAACCTGCTGCTGCGCGATCCAAAGAGCGATCGGGCCAATGCGAGCTCGCGGCGGCACTGTGACCACCCTTACATACCTAAACGCCCCATCGGACCTGTTTAACGTGCAGTTACAGCGGGCGTGTTGGGAAATGGTCATTGCATCGTGAGAAAACTAGGTTTGGCACCGCCTGTGGCTTGACGGTGGCGACGAAACTTTGATGCTGTCTCGGCCGCTTCGGTGAGCGACAAAAGCCCACAATTTTGCTTTGGGGAATCGGTTTCTTGTTGCATTTGACAGCAGACTTCGATCCTCGCGGTGAAACATCTACAGCATAGCATTGATCCTCACTTCGATCCTCGCATACTGTTGTGAGTCAACTCTCGACTAAGTCTCAGGTAGACGACCAGCCGAAGTCTTACGCCCGGCACTTGCATACCCTCAACCCTGGAGCTGCCGTCAGCACGCCCCGTTCTTCCCACTCGCGCTCGTTGAGGCATGGAGATAGCTTCAGGCGCCGACATGCCCGCCGTGTCTGGCCTGTCGAGAGCGGCTGCCTTTACTGGCTGCTGTTGCCGCTGGTCTGTACTCGTTCGAAACACCTACTACCGTTTCTATTCGAGGTTCTCACGACTCTCGCTGTGGCGCGACGATTGTCCGTTTACGATCGCCGAGATTGTGCGAGCTGGCCAGCGTCCATGCAAGGCTTCATCTTGCGGATCTGCTTTGCTTGAAGCACCTTAAAACCGGGGTCTGCCGCATCTTATTTTATCCCCACCGCCTTCAGGAACTCATCCCGCCTCTTCTCCTGTAGCCCTTTGACCACTTCTGCCATCGTCTCCACTTCCCGGATTCCGGCACCGTGTTCGAATTCCCAATGCTCAGCCTCCTCGTACCGCACCTGGAAAGCTTGCCAGTTCTCGGCCTTCAGAGTATCAACGTGTTCGGTAACAGCTGTAGCGGGACCGGAGAACAACATGACGCCCGGATAGCCAGGTTTGGTGATGCCGGATATCGATGTCGGAGACAGCGCAAGTTTCCGTTTTGACAGAGCGAGGAGGTGATGCAGCCAGATGATGACCGTCTTGTTTGGTGCGGAAATTTTTGAAGCGTTGGAATGCGCCTCAGCATCGTGTTCTTTTTGAGCAACGGCACTATTCGCCTCAAGCAGACTCTGGAAGGACGCAATGATGGCGTCCAGTGCTTCCTCGCCTTCTGTAAGCCCTAGATCCTTGATCGCAGACCGCATACGCTCTCGCACATCGTTCTTCTGCGAATCTCTTGCTCCAAAGACGTCGGGGAATGCCGAGTCCGGGTAGTCCTCTGGTATCCTCAACTGCAGCAATGCCCCGCCTTCCGCTGTGAATTTGAGGTCGCGACTCTTGGACTCATAGGCGATTTGTTCGGGGTACATGGCCTCAAGGAGCTCCAGTTCCATCCCAAAACGCGACTCATCATCATCTTGAGGCATGGTATGCTTACGGCAGCGATCATGCGCGACTGTATTTGCGGGTGAAGCTCAGAAGCTCTCGCTTGACTGCAATTCGAGGTACACAGGCGATGACGTCATATTCATTGCGTCTGGCAAGCATCCGACCCGCCTCCACTACATAGCGAGCGACGGAAACATCATCTGTATATCGCAATACGTTACATCTAGATATCGGTTGTATCTTCTCGCGAACTTACTCATTCTCGCGTTGCGTAGAACACCAAGATGAGCAAGATCACCGTTGTCTTACGCGGCTTAACACAACACAGCCCCAGCGCGAGGTAATCTCGTGCAAAAATTTGGAATGAGGCTCGTACTGAGGGTCGGAGTTGACAGTTTTAGAACACATGTCGGCGGATCTCAAATCTCATCTAATTTGAAGGGCGCTGCGAGGGCTCCACTATACGAAGGGCGGACAACTCGGAGGCTACAAGAACAGCTTGCACGAGAACACCATACAGCAAGCAGCCTCACAGTTCCTAACGCGACCATTGAAAATCCTCATCGCCTTGGATCCCTCAGCATACGATCGAAAATCGAGCGCTACTAAAAGTTGAGATAACTACAACCACCTTCCCTCCCTAAGCCCTGGTCGCCATCCGCTCTTTCCAAACACGCCAACTACCGAATTTCCTAATGTCCCCCAAGCCACTCACCCTCATGACCGGCGCAACCGGCCACATCGGCTTCCGCACCCTCGTCGTCGCCCTGCGCGCCAACTACGCCGTCCGCATCGCAATCCGCAAACCAGACCAAGAAGCCAAAATCCGCAATGCACCCTCCATCCACCCCTACCTCTCCTCTCTCTCCTTCATCCTAGTTCCCCATATGGCCGCCCCAGGTGCTTTCACCTCCGCGATCAAGGACGTCTCATACGTGATCCACGTAGCCTCCCCTATCCCGCTCAAACCGGATGTTAAGGAGCAGCTCGGAGAAGGCAAGAGCTTCAGAGAAGTCCTGTACGATCCCGCTGTTAAGGGGACTTTGGAAATTTTGCGCGCTGCAGCGAAGCAGGAGGGAGTGAAGCGTGTCGTTGTCACTGCCTCGGGGAATATTCTCGCCTGCACGGTCGGCATTCCCAACTGCGCACCTACGGATATCCGACCCTGTCCTTCCGACGAAGAAGCAGATGCTGTGACGATTGCGGGCCAGGCGTATAAGGAGAGTAAGATCCTGGCCGTTAGTGCGGCGCAGAAATTCATGAGAGAGGGAAAAAGGGGGTTCGATGTCGTGATTGCGTGTCCGGGGTATGTTCAGGGCGCGCATGAGCTGGCGGGGAGCGTGGAGGACTTGATGACGAGCACGAGCCGGGCGACAGTTGACATCGCTACGGGAACAGATCTCGGCATGCCGCCTCTTGCGCCGCCGTTGCATAACCAGATTTGGGTGGAGGATGTGGCGAGGGCGCATGTTGAGACATTACAGAATGGGAATGTTAAGTCAAATGAAGTTTTGGTGTTAAGTGGGAACGGGGAGCATAGCGCGAGTTGGGAGGAGGTTGCGAAAATGGTTACGGAACAGTTCCCGAAGGAAGTGGAAGACGGGGTTTTGAAGCCGAAGATGGATCAGAAGGGTTTTAGTATGCCGTTTGATGGAACGGGGACGCAGGAGAAGCTGGGGTTCCAGTTTGCACCGGCGTCAGCGTGGGTTAAGGAAACGGTGGAGCAGTATCTCCAGCTGCGGGGGAAGGAAGCAGCGTGAGACTCATCAGATATCAGAATTCGTAGTACACTTGAACTAGTATGTGTGCGTCCATTTCGTTGTGCTCACAGCCCGCTCATAGCTCGTATAACTAGTGTTAACACCGCCTATGCTTCGTCGCTAAAAGCACTACCCAAGGCGCCACATCTCCAGCCGCAGAGTCTACCCTCCTCTTTCCTCTCTAGTCTCTTGACACCTCCACACCAGACATAAGTTGAAGTATCTCCCTTTCCTACTCCTGCTCCTCAAATCCCAGCTTCACATCATCAGATCTTGCCTTTTGCGCAACAGGATCACTGGCTCGCGACAGGCCTGTACTACCCGAGAGCACACCGGCGCATAAGATCAACTGCTCGGCTTCCTCGAGAACCCCAAGTATCCTCTGCGTATCTCAGACACCCGAACTCCTCTACCTCTCCCACCGAAATCCCTCCCTCTCCTCCTCTTCATATCCCCGCTCCTGCCCCTCCGATTCCGCACTCATCTCCTTCACTCTCCGCCTCCCTTTCCCCCTCCTAATATGGCGGGGCGAGGCGTGGACATCGTTAGAATGGTCTGGGGTATGATTACGGCGGGAGATAGTGGAGGGGATAATGGGATACTGGGGAGGAATGTGTGCGGCAGTCATAACTGGAGACGACTTCGGATTGTTACTGTCGTTTGCTTGCGTTTGTGAGGTACTGGACTGGGTGTAGTTTGGTAGGCTACATCATACGCTCGAGGAACTCGTAATTTCATGTGCGTATAGATATGGCCGATGCGACACCTGTGGTGCTGTGCACGTGATGATGAGTTTCCCAATCATCTCCACTTCTATCATTCGATCGCTACTCACTTCAAGCTTGACGCGCCATGAGTGCGACCCACAGTACCTCACACGAGGCTTTCATCCAGCGAATGCTCTTCTCGCTATGCAAACGACAGCCGGTATGTAATTCCTACATGTGCTCCTCGCAGCGCAATCGTACCTCCCTCTATCAAAAGCCAAAACGCCAGTACAATGCTACCCAAATGCTACATGCGCGATATAACGCGAGCGCCTAAAAGCGCCCTACAAACCTCATTAAAACGCAATGGGTATCGTGCTAAACACAGCGCCACACCGCCTTAACGCCGAACAAAAACGAGAGTCATCTTCCCACGTTCCGTCGGACTACACCACCGACCGCGGATCGCCAGGTCAGCTCTGCCCTATAGACCTCGGCGTCTCACTCCGCCCCACCCCGGCGTGTCACTCCTCCCCAAACTCGCCCTCTTCGACCCCTCCCCTGGCTCTGACCCAGACTAGTCCTCTTCGATATCTCGCTCGGCCGTCTGAACGTCCACCGTGACTCCTTAGGCTGCACGACTTCCACCTTCTGCGTCACCTCTTTCGTCTGCACGATACGCTCGCGCGCCATGCTGGTGCGGCTTTTCCACGAGAAGATACTCGAGAGCGCCATGTCGTCTTCGGTCGTGCTCTTGCTGCGGCGGAGGTACTTCTTCCAGTCTTTGTTATCGTATTTCTTAGACGATCTGTTGGAGTCCTTGGAATTGGCGTCAGGCTGGGCGACGATTTCGGTTGTGAATTGCAGCTCTGCGCTGGGGGTGAGTTGGAGGGGACGAGGGGGCGTTCGGAGTGCATGGTTCGGGCGGGGGAGTACGAAGTGCGGCGGTCGGAGTCGGAGCGTTTGCGGGACGGGGAGCGAGAGCGCGTGTGTGCTTCTTCTGGTCTGGATGTACTTTTACTAGCTTCGGAGCTGTCGAGCGTGTCGTCGAGGGACTTCCCCGGTATAGTGAGGGTGGTGGGATTGGTGGGTAATTGCAATTCGAAAGCTGTGAGGCGGACGGTAGCGTGTGTCCGCATGTTGAGGGCTGCGATGAAGCGCTTGGTCCGCGGTATGGTAGCTTGGAGCACGGAAAGATGGGTGACGCAGCTGTTGGTATTAGCAAATTGATAGTGGATAGGAGGAATACTGTGCTTACAGGGCCCACAATACACGGCCGAATGACTCGTCTGTTCGTATTAGCGGTGTGGAGATGCCGTGCACAAGTGGACTCACAAGTAACGTCGGGATCTAGAATGTGGCGTGCTACGGAGCTGAGCTGTACGGCGGCAACGCACGCGACGCTGTGCTGTTAGCATTACATTGTTGTATGGGAGTGGCGGACGTTACTTACATTATGCGTGAGCCGAATAGCGCCACCACCAGAATACGCCGGTCTTGGTCCATCAGCAGTTTCCAGAGCGTGGGCAGGATCCAGGTGCCCAGGGTGATGTCGGTGATGATGTTCATGATAATGACGGGATAGTACATCATTCCTTTCGTCGGGCAGTCGTCGGGCACGAAAACCCAGGGCTCCGGCAGACCACACTGGAAGGCTATTGCGAGTATCGAAAAGACGCCCCAGAAAGTGACCATGCCGAACACTATGTTGTAATGTTTTTCTTTTCGAGGTGCGACACGCTCGCATAGTTGCAAAAAAGATACCTTAGCCGACCATTGTGCGGCCAGGCCGAGCAATTCTCCCGCGTACATTGTCTGTTACGCTAAGTGGTTAGCCCAAACTTAAAATCATACATAAAACCGGGTGCTTACTTTGTAGTAAATGTTCAAATCATCTGGAGGAACCTTGGCCATTCTCTTCCCTAAGCCGTTGTTACTCGCGATGTGGAAGCACACCGAGCTCGCGACGGCCAGCACCTACGAAGCTTAGCAAGGCTGAACACAAAAACCGACGTTTTGCTTACCACACTGAGCGCAAAAGAAGTATCATCCTTTTTCAAGTACAGCCGGTTGCTCCAAGCAAGTCCAAATCGGATACCCGCAGCCAGCACAGTGATGAAAATAAATGTGTAGGCAATGATGATGATGAGGGAGCCGCGATCATCCGACGTCAGAGGATGTAGCGCTGGCTTGTTCGGCGGTACGGCGGCCATGGTACGAACTGGAGAGAGATGGCGCGCATGTAGGAGGCCAGTGCCTTAGATCTGTCGAACAGCAGACAGCGGCATCACCGCACCTTTTTCTCGACAGCTGGACAGGATCGCGTGGTGTGTGAGGGATACGGGGAACGTCTCAGCTGCACAATGGCATTCATCTTGCAGGGAACATGCTGAGAGCACCAATGGGTCGGTCCGGAAAAGACGGCAGCATCCTTCCGCAATGTCACCGACAGGGCTTCGTGGAAGGACTCGCCCTGTTTACTTCTTCTGTGTCCTCTCAGGGTTTGGCGTGGGATGTCGAGTCGTCGGTGCGTGAAACGGGCGCTGGCGGCTCGCACGACGCTAGACGGGGAGGCGGCTTCCCCGCGCCTAGTCGCCGCTCGAAGCCTCCGCTGAAGCTCCCACTGGTTCCCGTACGCTATCATCTCCGGCCTCCTAGGCTCGGCACTGCACTGACGGTGTATGCTACTCCGCGATGCTATCCTCAAACGTGTCTTTGCAGCCCAACGGATGGAGGCGGACCGAATGATGCGTGCGCCGCAAAAGAAAAGCGTGCCCGATGTCTGAAGCCCGAGCTCGGCATTTCACCCTGCTGCATGCGACGCGGCAGAAGAAAGCTCGACTATCCGAACCAGGGCATGATTGGCATCGCTTACAGTGAGGATGGAAAGGATCACTGCAGGCTCGCTGTGCGTTCGCGGTTGTCCTCGTGTCAAGATGCAGGCATGCTACGAGCTTGCTATAGTTCGAATGAATCAGGAATCTGATATCGGAACATATCTCCGATAGCATGGGCAACGAATTACTACTCCAATCTTGACCACGGACGACCTTGGCATCAAAGGCGATAGGGCCATTGTCGACCTTCATCGCCTCTGTCAACGCTACTGACGCTCCGGTGGCCTGATCAAAGAATCGGAGACTCTATCGGCGTCCTCGGCGTCCACTACTCTGGTATACCATCTCAAAAGTTATTCCTGTTCGAGCTGCTGCAATGAGGGAATACTCGTGTTCCTGCGCGCGTAGACTTCGGCTAGGACGCCCACGCGAAATGTGGAATCTCGCGGATACGAATCACTGTCAAGCGAGCGCGTGCGTGGCGTTGTGCGTATGCGTCGCAGGCTCGAGTACCATCACACCCTAGTACTTACAACCCAACAGTAAGCATGTATCTTCGAAGCACATGCTCTGAAGCCTGTCACTCTCTAAACACAGTACACAAGCGATGCACTAATCTCATATAACTCGCATGCCCCGATCATATCCTAGCCCTGTCAAGGATCGCGTCGTGGGGGGTGCGCTGGATGGAGACTGATGCATTTCAGCATGCAGGGAGACGGTCCTTTGCGGCCCCTGCCAGCCAGGGTGCAGAATTTCCCCGCTGCAGGAGCCGCTACTTGACACCATGATTCATTTTGTCCGGGGCCTGCGAGAACAAAAACGACTCGAGGACGCGGCTGTGTCCTGTTCTTAACCACTGCGCTGGGAGCTTTAGAGTTCACCCTTTTGCTTTGTTCGCGCACAAGAATTAGCCATGAATAAGGATAGGGACTTGGAGCTGACGACCCAGGCCGGAGATGTTGACGAGGTCGCTGCCCAGGAGGCTATCGACGACGAACGCGCCAAAGAGCAGCACGCACATCCTGGAGGGACGCTCGAGGTAAGCTTTCCATTGTCATGCGCGAATTGCGATCAGCATCTCACATGTCTTGCAGCGATACATTAACCTTGTCTCCACCGTGAACTTTTCCTTCGTGCTGCAGTGCTCATGGGAAGCCGCAGCAGTCACCTTTCAGTTCGCGCTTAGCAATGGCGGTCCGGCGTCTATCGTCTATGGAAGTATCCTCGCGGGATTCGGAACCACGCTTGTGGTCACCTCACTGGCCGAGATGGCCTCGATGTAAGCGCCGTCACATCGTGCATGTTATCGCAGGCGATAACCGATCTCCGTTGGAACGGAACTGATCTGGGCTCAGGGACCCGACCGTTGGAGCCCAATATCGCTGGTCAGCAACGTTCGCTCCGAAATGGCCCCGGTTCTTTGGTTTGATGCAAGGTACACCTTTACTCCTACCGACTTCTTCTACAATATCGCGAATCTGACTTGATTTAGGATGGATCACTGTCTTCGCTTGGATATGCTCATGCACCTCCAATCCAGCCTTGATCTCGAATATCATCACAGGTCTCGTCATTTTCAACAACCCTGACTACGTCCCCAAGCAATGGCACACAACGCTGCTGATGTGGGCAATTACATCGCTACCTTTCTTCGCCAACTTCTACTTCAGAAAGTTGCTGAACCCCTTTGAAGCCATCGGCGCCCTTTTGCACGTCATCTTCTTCATCGTCAGCATCATCACTCTAGTAGTCCTCGCGCCGCGAAGCTCCCCCGACTATGTCTTCAAGACGCTCACCCACGATAGCGGCTGGCAACAGCCCATCGTAGCCTTCGGCATCGGCCTCCTCACCGTAGCCTACCCATTAACAGGTTTCGGTACGCCAACCCCATCCCCCCGCTGCTCCCCACACCACCATCCCAGCCCCATCGCATAGATACTGACAACCCCAGACGGCGTAATGCACATGTCGGACGAAGTAAAAAAACCCGCCTCCGCGTCCCCGCTCCATGATCTTCTCCGTCGTCCTAAACGCCATCATGCAATTCGCCTTCCTGACAACCGTCCTCTTCACCATCGGCGACCCCGCCCTCGTCGCCGCAGACCCCCTCCCCATAATCCAAGTCTACTACCAAGCCACCGGCTCCAAGCCCGCTACAAACCTCTTCGTCGTCGTAATCTGCATCATCATCTTCGTCTCCTTCTTCAACATATTCGCTTCGGTGTCTCGCCTTATCTGGGCGTTCTCAAGAGATAACGGGCTGCCGTTTAGTAGTACGTTTGCGAAGGTGCATCCGGGGTTGAAAATGCCGCTTAATGCGTTGATTTTGCTGGGGGCGTGTCTTTGCATTTTGGCATTGATTAATATAGGGAGTACGACGGCGTTTAACGCGTTTATTTCTCTGCCTGCGCTGGGAGGGTATATCTCGTACTTCATTCCCATTCTCTTTATCTTCATGCGGCGCTTGTCTACCAAGCACCCCACGCCTATACCCTGGGGGCCCTTCCGGCTCGGCAAGCTCGGCCCGTTCATCAACTTCGGGGCGATGGTGTATATCCTCTTTGTGCTGTGTTGGTTGCCGCTGCCGAGTTTCCGCCCGGTGGATGGAGAGACGATGAATTATGCGGGGCCGATTGCAGGGTTTGTTATCTTGTTTGCGGTGGGGGATTGGTGTGTTTCGGGGAGAAAGAGGTTTAAGGTGCCGGTGTTGAGGAGGGCGGAGTATGAGTACTAGGCGGGGTGGAGGGTGGATTGGATGTTAAGATTCTAGCCATTTTAGATGTGGTTGTCTCTACGTGGCGTGGTACTTAACATGACATAACGGAGATGGAAAGATATGCAATATTATGATACTTGCCATATGTCGTGGACGATGTCGAAATTTGAGACAGCTATCTTGGAATGAAAAGAATGGTCCTACTGTTGGCCGCAAGGGAAGGGCTCAACCTGCGGAATCTCATGGAAAACCACGAGTGAAACATGACCGCGGTACGCGATGGCATACAAGGTTCGACCTGAATTGTTAACTCTGACTTACTTAAACGTCTGGCTTGATTTAGCCATGTAGTCACAATCAAGAATACTGAGAACGTGCTTCCGCACTCAGCAGTTATGTTCGCAATATTATAGTCGACTGGAAAGCTTCTGCCGCCGCCTTTTCATGGATCTGGGTCAATTTCTTCCAACTACTATTGAGTTTCTAAGATCTTTACATTCAATCGTTGGCTGGTTTTTGTTCAAAGTTAAGTTTGGTCGCGGAAGACGTCGAGAAGGACACCAAGCTGTCAAGGCGTAAAATCAATTAAATGCTGATCCAGAGCAATGGAACAGTCGAGGCAGAACTTTTGCAAATCACCGATACAACGTCAGAATTGCCACTGGACCAGACGAATAGAATTTCTCGAGATGGTCAGACAGGGCGATAGGTTCATAATTATGACAGGGAGATGGCGTACATGGCGAACTAGTAGCCATAGGTGCGCCCACAAGTGCACCGGCGAATGAAACTTCTATGAAGCATCCTGCATATTCTAGAAGATCTAGATCATCACTCATTGGTCTTCTTTCGGCACTTTGATTAAGTGCTGTTGGGCAACGTTCGTGGTTATAGCTTTAGTGGGACTTGCTAGTGTTCTGTTGAGTGGTAATACCTAGGATAGAACTATAGTTCGCAACATAGCTACTTAATAGTACTAAGCGTAGTTAAACTCTAAATTACTAACCTTACTTCTATCTTTATCTTCTACACCCTTATCCACATATCAGCTGGCTATGCTTATGCCACGAATTAGTAACGCTAAGGGGACACCTCTACGACGCTTATCCTCTTAGAGTACCCTCCTCTAAGGATACCCTGATGCAACGCCTGCGATCGTTCACCTATTGTTTCTAAAAGATTCCCCGCCACCTTTCTATGGCTCTGATTCCCACATTTCAAGGTTTTAGCGACTTAGTGTAACGTATATACCCTAGTATCAGTTGACTCTTATCAATCAGCTTATTTTAGTCATTCTAATTCGTAGTGGAAGATAGGGCACGAAGCTATTCGCTAAGCGTATCGGAGGGAAGAGACTAATAGTAGGGTAAACAACCTAATCTAATTTATGAAAGGCTTAGGCCATGTGAATACCGCTGTAGGATGGTGGGAGAGGAACTTTTGTGTACCACAACCGTTGAGAGATATCGAAATGGTCGGACGCTTTTGGCAGCAAAACGTCTGAATTCGCCGGTCAGCTGCGACGTCATTGTCTCGCGTCACTATTGGCTGTGGTGTAATATATGGGTTGTAATGCTATTCGTTAAGGCCGCATGAAGCTGCATGAGGCTATACGGGTTGTGTGGCTGAGCAGAAATCAGAGTGTTCCAAGGGTGCCCCCAACACTTTCGAATTCCTAGCTGAGGCTTCGTTACAATCAAAAAGAGCTCCCTGAATCAATGCACGACTATTGAACCACTGCTACTCGGGCCCCACAGGTCCCCGCGCTAGCTGGTCTGCCAACCTGTCAAGGTCGACATGGCTCAGGTCAGTACCACTTCACCCCCACGATCGCACCCTTGACAGCCTCAAGACTGTTCGTTGACTATGTTCGAAGGTAGTAATCCGTACCTCGCCATCTCCGTCGCGCGCACCTTACCTGTATTCGTCCGAGCCGAACACCGACAGCGACGGCGGCATTGTTCTAATTGCCAATGATGCGAGACACAGTGACATTCGCCGCCGCCAGCTTCGAGGGAGGGTGACATTGGAAACCTCACATCATAGATGGGAGCTTCAATCTAAAAGACCGAACGAGGGCATAGATTGGTGTGGCCGGGGGTACCATGTTGACTTTGGAGCTAATGAACACATTCCGCTCCGGCGAGGGCGACTTCTTGGTTATGGTTCCCAAGGTATGCGTCATCATCAACGAAAAATCTTTCCTTCGACTGATGATTGTTCCTCATAAGGCGGTGTTTACGAAACCAGTTGCAAAGAAATGCGGCTGGCGTGGAAAATCAAATATTGCCGTAAAACGGTTGACCAACTCAATCAACGGAGAGAAGTGGACGTATTGAAACGAATGAGCCATAGGCATGTCATCAAGCTGGTCGGAACGTATACACAAGGAGCAGAGCTGGGGTTACTCATCTGGCCGGTGGCGGTCTGTGATCTCGCGACTTTCATGGATGACATCGATGTTCTCCGCGGAAGCCTCACAGATCTGGAGACAGGTGGTATCGAGAACAGCCAAATATCGTCGATCATGAGTCGTCTTGGATCCCTCTGTCCAGAGACAGATCCCAGGACGGATGCATACGTTGCTGCAGTATCGCGACTATCGGCCTGCTTCGGATGCCTCATCGGCGCTATCGACTACGTTCATGGCCAACGTATCCGACACAAAGACATCAAGCCTCACAATATACTGCTCTCCAACGGTGGCTTGTGGCTTGCGGACTTCGGGATTTCATCGGACTTCTCGGCACATTCGAACAGTCAAAGCGAGGCGATCGAGCGCGGCACATTCAGATACTTCGCACCAGAAGTGGCGGTATACGAAAAGAGTGGGCGTGCTGCTGATATCTTCTCTCTTGGTTGCATATTCCTCGAGATGATGGCTCTGATCAAAGGTGTACCTCTTGAAGAGCTCAAAGATTCCTGTCCGGAACAAAGAGGCTCATTTCAGGCAAACCTACAGCACAAGCAAGCATGGTTCAAGTTGCTAAGAACTAGAAATACGCAGCTACAGCACTTGCTATGCGAGATCGAAAACATGATGGAGAAGAAACCACATTTACGGCCGTCAGCCCACACGCTGGATAAGCACCTGGCAGTTATCAGTCAGCTAGGAAAGGCGCGCTCGCCGTTGTATGGTCCATGTTGCAAGCCCGAGCATCTCATGGCGACGATATCACACATGGAAGCAGAGATTCAAGACATGAAATTGGGTCTCAGAGAAAGAGATCACTATATCGATGATCTACTGGCTTTGAGTTCACCGCCAGTCTCGCAGACTCCCCAATGTTTGCCACGTCCCCCGATGGGTTCGAATCGTGTTATCATGGCCCCGCCTCCTTCTCTGATCCCGACGATCAATGGTGCCCGTCGGATAGCTCATAAGCTGGCGGTTCAGGAACATATCGAGGAGAGTGGAGTATGAGTACTAAGTGGCCGTTCATTAGCGAGGGCGGAAAATCCTGCAGGATGATACAACGTGCTGGAGACAGTCCTCTCTATAAGACATAGCCTATAACAGGTTATAAGATAATGTTGGGTATACTACTTGCATTCGTTGCTCACTCCGTGCTAAAGCCGACCTTGAAATCTAAGCTGGAGTCTTTCAGGCCGTGTGTAACTCCAGTATTATAACATTTTAGAAAATGTGTCGTTCGCTTATAAGGTTTCCCACGATGAGAAACAATCGACGCGGCCACCCTGGGTGTTTTGTGGTCACGTGATCGATGTCATGCAGGTGCTAGTTGTTCCCTCGCGAGGGTCTGATTCGTTTGGCGTTAAGTTTCACGATTCTCTTTGGAAGATATGGTTGACAGTGAAAGGAAACTTTTGTACGCTTTGACTTACTTCTGCTTGGTCCACGTGTCCATGAATGCTGCATGTGGTGGCGCAGCTGGATGTCAGCCTTATGCACCCTGCGCCGCAAGCGCAAACCCCCCGCAAGTCTGAATAAAGAACATCCATGGAATCTGCGCTGAGCCGCTCGTAGGTTTTCGCAATGCGTCTCATCAACATCTGGACCAACAAGCTTGAGTCTTTCACGAGCGAGATCCCAACTTATGTCATCCTGTCGCATACATGGGGAACTGATTCCGAGGAAGTGACCTTCCAGGAGATGCTTGTCGATCCTGGCGATCGGCCTCCGAGCACAACATTGAAGCCTGGGTACCGAAAGATCTTTAGGACATGCCAAAACGCTCAGCATTACAACCTGAGCAATGAGGCAAGTATTTATCACCAGGATCGCCTGCTTCATCAGGACCAGCGTATCGAGCATGCCTGGATCGATACCTGCTGCATCGATAAAAGCTCTAGCGCTGAGTTGAGCGAAGCTATCAACTCCATGTACAAATACTATCTTGAGGCAGTCGTTTGCTTTGCCTACCTCTCGGACATGACTGCGAATCTAGGGACCTTCGAGACGTCGAGATGGTTCACCCGCGGATGGACACTCCAGGAATTGGTCGCTCCGAGAAGCATTAGATTCTACGATAAGAGCTGGGCGTTTCGTGGCACCAGGCATACATTTCGAGACGTTATACAGAGGGTCACTCACATATCGACGTTTGAGTATACTTCCGAACTTCCAGTTGCTGTGCGTATGTCATGGGCTTCGCAGCGCCATACCACGCGAGTCGAAGACCTTGCCTACTGCCTGATGGGCATATTTGACGTCAACATGCCACTACTCTATGGCGAGGGAAAGAAGGCCTTCATTCGCCTACAAGAAGAGATAATCAAGCAAAACCCTGATCTGTCTATCTTTGCTTGGACGAACCCACTTCCATCGATGTTCTCAGGTCTGCTGGCGGAATCGCCTCAATGGTTCAGAGACGGTCATGAATTAGAAGCAGCACCCAGCATCAGGACTGTTTACAGCGAATTCTCCGTCACAAACCAAGGAATTCGATTTCGAGAATACCCTCTAAAGTACTACAAACCGACCGGCTGCCTCGTGTTAGTACTCGGACATCAGTCTAGATCGCAACGTATGCGACTTGGTTTACTCCTCCGTCAGATTAGCAAGGAATTCTGCGTTAGAGTTTCTCCCGATAGATTGCTAGACGAAGACGAATGTTCGTCCTCCTGGGAAATGACTATTCAAGTGCCCAAAGTTCTGTCGAGCAGAGAAATCCTGGACACAGGCCGGAATACCGTTACATTATCCGGGGGAATATCAGGGTTTATACATCAGTGAAGTAGCTCCCTTAGCATGCTGGGATCCATCTACGAGGACAGTTCACGCCGGGCACAAAGGAACTTTTGTTTGCTTAGTGCTCTTCGGCATAAATAAGAAATGGGTATTTCATAACACAATATTGGAAGCTTCCGGGTATTCTTTCGGAGTGTTTTTCCAATACGAGGGACGGCGAGAGTACAGTCGGCGATGGGGATACAGAATACTTGATACTGAAAACCCTGATCTTCTTGGAAAAGGTGGGCAGTATCTATTGGAACAGTATATAGGGGGGCACCTCCGCCGTGTACAAGGCCCCTTGAATCGCCTAGAAGAAGACGTGATCGTACCGGGTTGTGTGTATGTTGGAGACATGGATGAGAGGCAGCAGCTTTCTCTACGGCTCGTACCACGAGACTACATTGAGGGCGGGGGGGTGGGTTCCTGATTCTGATGAACTAGACCCGCATAGAGGAAGACGTGTAGGTCTTGAATTCAAGTGGGACAGGAGTCCGCGAGCATGACGGCGATCATGATCAAACTCGCTCTCAATACCAGACTGGTTTTTATCGGCCTTCAAAATCAAAGTGATTTCGACATTGTTGGTTTTATGTCAACAAAGAATCCATGTGTTGGCGACCGTACGTGTAGTTGTCTTAAAAAGCGCTCTAGGCCATGATATGTTTTCGCCTCTCCATATGCAACTATGTAGCCTCAAGTGTGAACCGATCGCATGCTAGCCGCCTGCTTAGTGTTTACCCCAGCGACGTCTCCTTATAGAATCACTGTTACCATGCCTGCTGGTCGCGACATGGTCTGTACGATGACTATAGTGCCAGTCGTCAAACCGCCCAAATTTTCTATTCATCGTACTAGGTGCGTGCCGAGGACGTAAGCAGTGAAACAATCTTTAATCAACCTCGAGTTGAGACGCGATTCTCCTTTAGTTCAAGAATAGATATTGACTACGGCGAGTAGTGAAGGTCGGAGGGAGCGATAATGAAAGCAGGGCGGTTAACTGTACCCAGCTGCTGCCTAAGTTGTGTCAGTTCTGTAACCATTCCAGGCTTAAGTAATATGCAAGCCACAAAAAGCCAAACAAATCATATGCACGGAGTCACTAGGGCGGGTTCGACAGCAGCATAATTAGCGGTATTTACAGTATAAAAAGTGATAAACGCGCAAAATACTATACAAACTTGCTCCCGCTAGCAGGGAGGTGACCGGCCGCACCGACTACACTATTACGAAAACTCGACTTCTATACATCTTCACAAGAGTCAAACAGTAGCATATTCAAAGTTGAGTTGCACTTAGGCATAGAGGCCTATACGTAGCCTGGTTGTGCCAAACTAGCTGCCGCTACTCGTTCGGAATTAATAGATACTAGCCAAGATCCCCGCTTGCGCGAGAATGGCGGGGCTAAGCTGGCCCACTAGAAGCTCCTACCATTTCCGGAACTTTCAGCTTGCCCATGCAGAGATTACGGCATTGAGGCTCGCCGATAGGTCCGCGGCTGCAGGGCTGAGCAGACCTTCACCAGTCTGGAGGGGTCATCGGACGGGGCACTCAAGGATACTAATATGAGTATTGCGTGCTAATGCACTTTCATTGTTTGCGCCGCTAAGGAAATTCGTTGGTGCAACAAACGAGATGTATCAATGTGGCACATCCCAGGATCCTTCGGTGACCGTAAGCGTGCCTACCCTTTGTAGATTCACATACCTACCACGGATCGAATTTCATAGGTTCACCTTGCAGATTGTGGTGCACTGTCGATCCATAATTGCAAAATTTGGATATTCCTCGGTTGCCTTGTTTTGAATCACAAAAACAACAACCCCCGCTGCTTACTGTTACACAGCGCAATAACCCCACTCTTATTGCACGGCCATCATCTGAAATTGAAAATCACTGCCTAAAATGATGCGGACAAACCTTTCCAAAGATAGCTGAAAACAAGCGTTCGTAAGTCCTTGCACCGGTGCCTTATCATTAAAGTAACACCGTTTTGCTGGCAAGGAAATGCAAGACTAGTAATCTTCCACTTGTATTACTTACAGCTGAATGTAAATTTGATCATTCGTGTCAAATGCATGGTGCGACTTCCTCACAGGCTGCCTACATAACCAATATTTGCCCAGGTTAAAGATGCTCCGAGGAGCGCTCTGTGGTGACATCTTTGCAAATTTGTAAAACGCTGCCAATTTCCTCCAGTGGTGTCCTTCCCAATCCACATTCTGTCGCTATGCCGAACGTGAACGGAATGCTAGACTGCGCAGTCTCTATGCGTTTTCGTGTCCCAGCCTCATCGTTGGCGTGCACTAGACCGAGGTATAAGAGTGGTGGTTTTGAGCCAGAGTCAAGGCCATTGAGCTTGAGGCCAGCCAAAGGTGCGAAGTATTCAGCATCTGATCGATCCTTTGGTATTGGAAGATGAATCCACCGGGTCCGCGAGCCAATCCTCTCGTGTGAAAGCAAAGCGTTGGCAAACTCTACAAGGAGTGATGTATCCTCTGGTTCGATGAAGTGCTTGTGCCTAAGATCGCCATAACAAAGGTGGAAAGCAATTTTGATATCTCCAGGAATCCGTTTGCATAGCCTCACTACTCGGTCTACCAGACCTTGTAGCACAGAAGTCGAAAAGTAGGGCTGGTGGCGTTTGTCATTCAGCCGCCCTTGATTGAACTCGAGTGCCGTGATCTCGAAACAAAGGTCCCATTGTACTATCAAGTCATCATGAGGGATATTTGCAACGATTTTATCAATGGAATCTGCGACGCGCTGCTCATATAACGGCTCAATCGCGTTGGCCAGCTCGGGTTTGATATGGCCGGTTATCACGCTGTAGGGTGAAGGTAGACCGATCTGGAAAAGAACATTCGGTGGGACGATCTTTTGCTGACGAAGACGTGTAAATTCGGCATAGGATGACAACGCGGCTTCGTCGTAGGCTGTTGGCTCAATGTCTTCGAGCGAAAAGGTCGGCGGTCCAAGTTCAGGCAACGGCGTCCCTCCCAATTCATTTCTTCGGGCCACCCGAGGGAAACGCTGCAGTTGCCATCCAATGTAGTTGTTCCGCTCACCCGTCTCCCCGTCAGGTACAGCTTGTAATCGACCAGGTAGCGCTGCGAGTAGTCGAGAAAAGACTTCCTGCGGCCCAGTCCCAGGAACACTACCGACCATAAGAACTTCGTTGAGCGCCATAGTGGCCTAAGGGTTGATATGGTACTTGTGCGCGGGGAGAAAGAGATTCTATCTAGGTTGATAGGTAAAAGACAAAGGTCATATATGCGTTGGGTCGCTTGCGCAGCTTACGTACTCGTCTTTCTAAAACCCCCACATGAGCAATTGATACCATAGTAACTGCGCCTCTTACAATCCATTTTTGGGTAGACAACCTCGCTTGGTGTGGTGCTCGTGAGTGCCATAATCAATAATATCTTTTGTATTCTCTTGATTTCGTTAAAGTAGAACTCCGATGCGTTTCCAATTTCTTGTTACCAACGGCAAGGCATTGTCCAGGACATTTGCAGATCATGTCTTACCTACCTATGGTATCGAAGTGCGCGCAACACGGCATTACACATATACAACCTTCTAACAACTCCGGATGCACAGCGCGTCAGGGATCCCTAGGCCTGCAAGTAGTCCTTCGCCACACGAAACTCCCCTGGAAAAGCAGTGTTGTAATCCGAACCGTGCTGGGAGGACGTAAGCGTCAGTCGTAGCAACCCATCCCTACTGCATGCATGTGGCCACCATTACGTCTGATTGGCCATCACTGTAGATGTTACGCTGCAAGGCGTTCATCATTTGAAGTCGCCTGAACGCCTTCCCCTTCGTCCGCCCGTCAGGATGCATCTCGAGAAGGGTCCCCAGCCCCCGCTGTAGGACGTTCAACGAGGCTGAACTTGAATCAGGACTTTCGCTCGTATGCCGCTGGGCTCGTGACAACTTCGTCTACCCTTCGTATCTATCATGTCACTATCACAAGAAGAAATCGACTTTGCAACCGAGCATCATAGCGTCCAACGCCGCACGCTTGATTCTGGCCTACCTTTTCGTGGGCTTACGCGTCTACGCTCGCAGGGTAGCAAAGGCGCGATTTGCCTGAGACGATTGGCTAATTATCGCGGCGCTGGTCCCACTTTCATCCTACGCCATCGTAGGGTGGCCCCAGGTCACTTTTGGCGAGGGCAGGCACATCATCTTCGTCACAAACAGAGCTGGTTTTATTCAAGGCTACGTAACCTGTATCGTGGCGTATGCGTTGTGCGTTGTGCTGACGAAGCTCTCGCTGTTGTGCTTATACTGTCGCATCTTCTCGGTCTTCCAAAATCTGCAGTACATATCATGGGTCTTTGGCTTCTTCATCGTGGCCTATAACTTGGCAACGCTCATTGTCACCGAAAAACACGTTTGCCCTTGTCGTGCACATAGCACAGAAAACACACGCTACTTGGACATCGGCTTGCTCAGCGAATATCGCAGATTCCTATACCGTTTATGAATCTACCAACCCCGGTAATTACTCTCCCTCGAATACGGCTGATACCGCTGCGAATGTTGCACACTCTCCTGCTGCACATCCCCAAACCTACTCGGATGAATACCAACCATAGCCGAGCCCCTCCCGTTCGCCTCCGTCGGTGCCGCCTGCGCCATCTGCGACTGGAAAGCCGAAAGTCGTGCCTGGTCTTCTATGTCCTGGACTCGCTTCTTGTTTTCCTTATTGTTCTGGTAACGCTTGCGGCCGTAGTGAATGAGGCCCATGAGGAGCGCGAGAGCGAAGACGACGGGTAGGCCGATGGCGAGACCCAGTTTGGCACCGTTGGGGAGGCCGCTTGGGGAGATGGGGGCGATGGTTGGTGCGGCTGATGTGGCGGTTGCTGGGGGTGAAGATGAGATTGTGGGCGAGGTAATGAAAGAGGTTGTGGAAGGGACAACGGAGGTAGTCGTTGGCGGTGGCTCCGAAGTTGTCGGAGGATCAATGCTGGTCACGGCCGTCGACGTGGGTTCTGACTTCGATGCCGTGCTCGTTGTCGATAGAGGAGCCTCTGATGATGGAGGCGGAGGCGGGGATTTAGTCGTAGACGGCTCTGCCGGTATCGACGTCGGCTCTTGTTTGGATGACGTTGGCGAGGCCGCGGAGCTTGAGGGTGCATTCGTTGAGCGAGCCTCACTGGAGGTAGGGGCTGGCTGATCAGAAGTGGAGGATGCTGACCGGTTAGTCTCTGTTGACATATTTACTGATGTTGGGGTGATCGTTGGTGGGGGAAGTAGAAGAGAGGGGAAGGGAATACTATCTGTTGGATGGTCCATGATTGAGAAGGGCTATTTCAAGCGCAAGATGGTTGTTCTCGTAACAACGCAGGACAAAGAGCGAGGAGGCGAAGAAACTTAACGATGTTTCGCTTCGTCATGAAAATCTGCACAAAGGAGCGTAAAGCGAGAATACACACGGGAATAACGTAAATGCAATAGCTAGATGTGAAGTATGGAATCACATAGTTTACTAATCATTAGTGAAATACGTGATGTACGACCGTGTGCAAAGCAGTGACATCGAACATGGAAGCGACATCTACATCATAATAATTTCAGTCGTGACGCAAATAGTGTTCACTACGCAAGCCTCGACTCTAATGTCTCACAAGACCTTCGCACGCATACACCGATCTGGCCAGAACATTACGGAGCTCTTATTTAATACAACGTGAAAGAGGTAAAGCTGCTTCTCACCCCGCCATAGCATGATGTATTTTTCTGCAGGCTTGCACGACCATGAAGTGACCGAACGCTATTGTACGGCGCACGAGCTTCTTCCCCATCTTGATGGGACACCTCTACTCTCGGAGAACTACCTTTCTTTATATCTCTTTTGTATTTTCAGCGTCTACGTGGGGTCTCTTTGTCGTCTATTTCGAGCGTTTTCGTGATAGGATCACAGCTGCGGGTTCTATCTTTCGGTTGGGACAACAAAGCCGGGTATCAACTAACAAAGGAGCCAAAAGCCCAAGTTCGGCATGCAGACCCGAACGTCGAAAGTCTATCATTCTGTTAACCAAACCGCGCAAGATCTGGAGTCTGCTAAGTAATACCACACTCTTCAACACAAGTCTAGACCCCCACACCAGCCATAACCACGCTCCCCAACCCCGCCCTCTCCTTCAACATCCCCATAGTAACTTCCCTCCTCCCCAACGTCTTCGTAACAGTTCCATTCGCCGTCCCATTCCCACCCGCATACTCGCTCAGACTCGGCGGCAGATCCTCAATCTTCGTGCCCCAGCTACTTTCGTTCTTTCCCAGCGTAAGCACCAACTCCTTGCCTTCCGTGAAGAAGCTGTGATCTATCCAATTCTTCGTGTAAGGTTCGCCATCTAGAGTAGCAGATTGTATATAGATAGCTTCATAGGTAGGGTCGAAGTTGACGTTGCGTATGGTTGCTGTGTTGCCGGTGAGGGGCGATTTGATGGATATGGAGGGGAAGTAGGGGGGTGTGATGAGGTACACGTTTTGGCCTGGGTTGGGGAAGAGGCCCATCCTGTAAAATATTAGTGATGAATTATGTTTTGGCCTTGGAGGGGGTGGGCTTACATAGACATAGCAACGAACGAACCCATCGCACCAGAGTCATCGTTGCCAGGCAGGCCATCGTTTTGAGGCGAGAAGTACCGCGGGATGTAAAAGTGGGATCGCTTGGCGCTGAGTGCAGGACGACCGGCGTAGTGGTATTGGAACACAGTGAGGAATGACGGCTGATATGTTGTTAGCTTGAGCTCACAAAAATCAAGGTGGATATGCTCGCCTCATTGCCGATGTAAGTGATGTTTTGGTCGTGCAAGTAGTCAAGACGTTTCACGAAACCATCTGGTCCGCCGTACAGTTGGATCAGGGCCGCTTGATCACCAGGTACGTAGCTGCCATCCATTAGCGACAGCCTCGATCACAAATCTGGATGATACGTACAAGCCATACTCCCACAAACTGGACTCAAACGTTTCTTGGCCGGTATTCTGCAACGAGCAGGACTTGCCCGAGTAGTTATCAATAGTCGAGCACCATAACGGATCCTGATCATGCCAGGTACCATTTTGGTATCTACCTTGGAAGAATCCCACGAACCCAGTATCGGTTCCATTGTTGAAGAAGCTGGTCTGGTTTCGATCAAACAAATTCTCCCAATTGCCACTGCTTTCTGTGTACTTCTCCACGTCATCGGTCTTGCCGAGTTTGCTCGCCATCTGCGCGATACAGAAGTCGTTGTACGCATACTCTAGGGTTCGTGATACAGAGCGAGTCATCGTACCAAAGCCTTTGTAATCGAAATCTTCCGTAGGGACGTATCCAAGAGATTTCCAGCTGTCTAGGCCACCACGGCCTTCCACAGACCAGAAGAACGGTTCCACCTCGGCGTCTTTCACAACAGCTTGATAGCCTAAATCCCAGTCAATACCATTAGTGAGGCCCTTGATAAAGCCGTCAGTCAACACAACGTCGGCGTTAGAGCCACCCTGCGTGTATCCTTTACAAAGGCTCATGCGACAGTCCGGGAGCCAGCCTTCATTTTTGTATGTGTCAATGAGTGAACGAATCATCTGAGTTAGTGCATTTGGATCGTTGATGGTCAGGAATGGCAGTTGCGAGCGGAAGCTGTCCCAAAGGCAGTAGAAAGAGTCAAAGTAAGGCTCATCGCTCTGCCACAGGGGATTCTCGCCGGTATAGTTCTGAGGGTTAACCTGTATAGGATCAGTATCGACGACGTCATCACGTGAAGACTGCAAGCTCACCATGGTACGGTATATTCCAGAGTAAAAGTTCGTGACGAACGACGAGTCAACACCCTCCGAGGATACTGTGATCGGCGAAAGTTTCTCTCGCCATGCAGACTCGGCCGCAGTATGAGTGGCTTCGAAATCAAAATCAGGAATTTCCGCCTCGGCGTTGCTGCAAGCCTGTTCACTACTGATGTAGCTCACAGCAATGCGCGCAAGGATTCCATCGGCGGGATTTTCAGAGAAACGGATGAAGCCGCCTCCAGGCAAAGGATAGCCATTAATAGAACGATTGATCTTCAGGTCTTTCACGGTCGCACCTGCCCGAGAATTCACGAAGATACCGTTGTCGCGTATTGAAGCGCCCTTGAAATCGGCGCAAAAGTAAGCAACGTAGGTGCCGGTGCCAAAACTTGGGTTGAAGCGAGAACTTCCAGACATTCGGCCAGTCGTCTCATCTACCTCAATAGTTGCATTGTCTTGGCGCGAATCGCTGAGGTCTGTAAGATCTAATAGAAGTAGTGGACTGTTGTCGCTGGTCGAAGGAAACTGGAAGCGGAAAAGGGAGGTGTGATGCGCAGTAGTCATCTCGGCAGCGACACCACTCTGCAGCTGGATGCCGAAGTATCCTGGAGTGGCCTTGACAGAGTCTGGTTTATATGGAATTTTCCGTGCCTTCTTGGGAAATACGCATCCGTTCACGTCACCGCCGGCGCATGACGCGTAAGGAAAGAAGGCAAAATTGCCGAGTGAAGGGCTGCCACCTGCGCAACCTGAGCTCATTTTCTCGTGAGAGGGCAACTGAACACAATTGTCATACCCGTTCCACTGTCGTGCATCGTACTGAAGCCGGTAACGCTGCCTCCTTCCGTTGTGAAGCCACCCTGATTGCTCTCGGAGTCGACATCAGCGACAGCTTTTGCCATGCCATATGGCAGCGTTGCGCCAGGGAAAACGTTGCCTGCCAGTTCAGCGGGAATCTCGTCCCATGACGGAACTGTTACGGACCTCCATTAGCACTTCCAATTAACTGATCAACATATTTCAGGTTATCAGTGGAATTCTGCCCTCTAGCAAGTTGCGGAACGAGCGACAAGAACGCGAAGACGGCGGTCTTCGGAATGACCATGTTTGGAGGATCGAGAAGTAAAGAACGATCAACTCGAAGTGTCGACGGCACTTGTTCCCATGGCAATGACTCCGGTATTTGAATGCATGATGGACGCGGACACAACATCCTTCGCATGCACTCCTATTCCCATGCTGGCACCATGTGGAAGGTACACCGTCCCATGGTGACATCGCCCCAGGCAGCATATTGCATGTTGCGAGGATATGGGTATGCAGCCAATGAGATCGCATTGATCGGACTTAGTTTGCATGCGGGTGGATGCTCACGCGCGGTCGAAATGAGTACTTATCAACGCCGTGTGGTCGCGAGATCGTCGCTGCACGGCGTTCCTACAGCTTTCTGGGGAACCCTTGTCCGATAGCGGACTGAGCCCGGGTCATCCGACGACCAAGAATGGCAGTCGCATAAGCTTGATTGATCATGCAGGCGCCGCAGAATCCCATGTGAGGGAGCTTTCTCAGACATTGCTCTCTGCTTAATAAGAAATAATGCTGGAAATCATACTGAGGGTCAAAGCAAGCTTTGTGGATGTGAGGAGATAAGCGCCAGGTGCCCCTGGAGCATGCAGTCACTTGCCTAGACAGGCATAGTGCGTTTACATACAGGTACCTTGTACCCCGCCGACTATAGGATACCTTTTTGGTACCCCAATGCCTGCAGTCAGCATCCAAGAAGGATTAGTATTGCTGGTATTTATGGAAGATGGCTCGATTGCTTTAGGTACCGCTTCTCGCTGTGCCTGAAGGGTGTATATCCATCGAGTTCCGTATCAGAAAATATTGATGCCGTCGACACTGCGATGTTCTCTTGCGGGCACTTTCAATCACGTTCTGTTAGGCAACGTTCGTGGTATTAGCTCTGATGTGACTTGCTGGTGTTTTGTTGAGTGGTGATGCTTAAGATGGAACCGTGGTACGTGATGTGGCTGCTTGACGCTGCGATGTTGCTAGCGACAGTGACGTAGAAGGCGTGTCGACATTTTTATGACAGCGCTTCCATTCTCTGCGTTTACCACGACAGACGCATTCGAAACCCCAGACAAATGCAGTGTTGCTTGCATCGTTCAAGTAGGACCGAACTATACAGCTGCGTCTAAGTTTCTGAGCTTTCTGTCCATATCCGAAGTGCTTCATCAATGTCTAGGTACGAGTACAGAAAGTCATAAAATTGGATAGGAAGGGTCGTCGTCGCTTCGTTCGATGGATCATAGGTTGCGACTGCTGTCTTTAGAACCTTCAATAGTCGCTGCGCGTATGGCCAACGTCGTCCGCAAATCTCTAGTTTGATGGGGAAGAACGCGATTTTGTGAGAGGGTTCGATGTTGAATAGCTTCGCGTGGACTGCGACTCTGTTCAGCTATAATCTTGCTATATTGAGAATGTTCGACTTACGGATGCAGAACCTGGCTGCAACGAAAATGCAAGGGATAACGAGCGGACTCATGTTCTCGAGGTCCGTGTCTGCGATTGTTCGCAACACGTTCGTGATGCTATCGCAAGCATCTAGACAGCGTCGCAGAGCGTGCTTCCATGTCCCTGGCGTGCCCCCTACGGGCGGGAAGATCAAGCCTTGATATAAGGATATAGTCGCACTGTAGAAAGGTCAGTAAAGTTCATTGTGCTTGATCAAGCCGCTTACAGGTCCAGTACGCATTGGATAAGCATACTGTTCGGATCGTGTTGGCCTTCGATATCTGGACTAAACGGCAACTGCGTCGCGTCGAATTTGGCTCGCCAGTCCTTCAATCTTTCGTCGACAAGCTGGCAATCTTGACGTCTACGAGCACGTTCGTCGGCGCGCTGCAGATCGTAGGACTGTTGGAGAAAATAATGGACATGGTATATCTCGTTCGTAACGAGCATGACGTAAAGTGAGTATGTTGAAGACATTGCGATATCGTCGAATGGCCAAGCACTGATGACGGCTTCCGGAAAAGCCCACGCAGCGTCGCTACAAGGAAGTAGGCCGTCGTTCTCGGGTTTGGAGATGCTGATATTCCAGGCCGCACCAACAGTGGAGGCTCCATCAAGCACTAATCTGTCATTAGCTTCTTTTTGTAGTGTGATCACGGAAGATAGCATATGCTTGCCTTCAGCCATCCAATATGCCCTTATCTTTTCTTCCCTGTCCACCAATGTATCGGGGATTGGCAGCATACGCGGAGGCAATGTAGAGACGCGGTTGAAGTTGCTGCAGTGGTACGCTACGAGGTCTCTCAGGCCAAGCTGAATTGCCATGCTAGTGTGCAGTCAGTAAGAGGTGCAGACCCACAGGTAGACCACCACATCGCCATCTTTGACATACCGCTTTACCAGAGCTACTAAATTCCAGTGTTCCTTCAATCGCCCAGCACCATACTCTAAAATACAAAGGATCAGGATCGCTTGTAACGGTCGTAATGAGAGATTATCTATGGCTTCCATGACAACTTGGTTGCGAAGATCATCAGAAATTCGACGGCATTGCTCCCAGGATGGTGCATCGAATCGGTGGTTCTTATGTATTGTGACTGCAATTATAGCTTTCAATATGGGAAGGTAGGGCGTGTCTCTAACATCAGCCGACGCCTGCAGTGCCTCGAGCAACGAAGGCTGATGCAGAACAGGGAACCACGGATGATACATTTCTAAAGACCCATTGTCATTAGTAGATACCACTGATTACTCGTCGTATTCTTACCAAACCACACAGCACATAGTTCGTCAACGACGTTCGGCGAAAGTGGATCAAAGTGACATGGCGATTCTTCAAAATTCGATGAGCTGTGAGCGACTGAATTTTGGGTTTCCAATATTGATGCAGGGGCAGGACTAGGCTGTAAGCCACCTTGTACTTCAAGAATCGACACATGGGAAGGGCTCAGAAAGGAATTGCCATGGACTGCTGCTGTGGTCGCATGCGCTTGGTATGGTCAGCATCGGACGATGTTGGGAGGGCAGTCCACATACGACAGCGATCAGCCTTCAACAGTTGTACCTCCTTCTCGAGCCGATCTAGAAGGATGGTTAGACCTCAGTGTAATCAAATTATGTAAGTCCACATTACTTAGCCTCTCCTCCAGTGCGGAAACGTAGCCAGCTCTCAGACCTGGTCTGGACTTATCTTTGACTACAATACAGTTACGTCAGCTGCTTAGTTTAGTGTCTACCTTGCTGTGACGGTATGCCTACCGTATTGGCAGTCCACGCCCGCTTTGGTACAGCTATCGCATTTGGGAAGCTGGCGATTACATCGCGTCTTCCTCTGACGACATAGCTTGCACCTGGATGGTGAGCCTCATGTATTCAATTCAGCCCGAGAACTTACACTGTCTTGTTCATCCTACTGGCATATAAGAATGTATTTCAGTGAACGCCCAACTTCTTTCGATGCCTTTGACATGGCTCAACGCATAAGCGTGACGTCGTGGTAGGAATGACAGGAGTAACCGAGGTAGGCTAGCGTTGTATCGGGCCATGTCACACCGAGAGGGCATGTACGCTTGATTTGCTTACATAGGAACACTCGCTCAACCTGCCCCAAATGTACTTTGTGCATATAACTCATAATGAGCTTATTATGGTGTGGGCATCAAGACTTATCTGCTGTGCTGTAAAAGATCAACCGCATTAGCAGAGCGGGTGCTGTTTGATCGGAACATGTTCCGATCGAATTCCGAGTTGGAAGGCAACTTGACCGAGACCGATGAGGAAGGTCTACCGAGCTACCTTCACGAGAACCCCGCAACCTGCCATCGTCATACAACCATAGACGCGTCTACAAAGCTGTAACCAATGGAATTGGACAGCGAAGTGCCCGAACCGCTCTGTCATTGGGAGAATAAACGGGCCATGTCACTCCGAATGTTGACTTCTACACGGCTTGGGGCCCCACGGGGATCCTCAACAGAGCGGAGAGCTTGCCCTAAAGGATCTCGGTAGTATTTCTCTTTGAATATATAAAGTTTCATGTCTTGCAACAGCTCAAGATACTGCGTATTTTTCAACAGAGAAAATGCTCGCTCAACATCCCCACGACGTCACTCTTCCCACCTTCACCAAGCACGACATCAAAGTCCAAGCCCCCGAGCGCCGCGAAGCACGCAGCATTGCCCAAGGCTGGCTGGACAAGTTTTCATCTCTTCTGTCCAGCAATGACCCCGCCAAACTTCCAACTCTGTTCCATGATGACAGCTGGTGGCGCGACTTCCTCGTGCTGACCTGGGATCTCCGCACAATCCGCTCTCTGTCTAATATCACATCTTTCCTCAACACCAACCTTCCCAACACCCACTTTTCTTCGTTTCGTTTAGAAGAAGCCCCGCATCCTTTTGCTCCTCATTATGAGACTCCACTTGAAGGTCTGGAATGGGTAGTTTCACTTTTCCACTTCGAGACCAAGGTTGGAAGAGGAAAGGGCGTGCTGCGTCTCGCACAGGGAGACGATGGCATCTGGAAAGCACATTTCCTGAGCACAACGCTATTGGAGCTCAAAGGATACGAAGAGTTGGCTGGCACGAGGAGAAAACACGGAGGCAACAATGCATTGGATGGGACATCAGGAGGGATGAAGGGTGGACTGAACTGGCAGGAGAAACGAGATAGCGAGAAAGAATTCCTGGATGCGGAGCCAGACGTCTTCGTTGTAGGTGCTGGTCAATCCGGGCTCAATGTTGCCGCTCGCTTGCAAGCGCTCAACATGTCCGTTCTTGTCGTCGATAAGAACGAGCGCGTGGGAGACAACTGGCGACATCGGTACCGGACTCTTGTCACACATGGTACATTTTCTCCCCCCTTTTCCTTTCTCACTCAGACTAACGCCGATCCCAGACCCGGTTCAATACACACACATGGCCTACTTGGACTTTCCCTCTAGCTGGCCGCTCTTCACTCCCAAAGACAAGCTCGCAGACTGGTTCGAGATCTACGCCTCTGCCCTCGAACTCAACGTCTGGACCTCGACCACCATCTCTGCCGCCTCCTACTCTGACTCCGACCAGAAATGGACCGTGACTGTCAAACGAAACGACGGCACGGAGAGAACACTGCACCCCTCGCACGTAGTCTTCTGCACAGGCCACTCCGGCGTCCCTCTCGTACCCTCGTTCCCAGGCCAGGACACGTTCAAAGGGACGGTATATCACGCCTCGCAGCACAAAGACGCTTCAAAACATTCAGATAAGTTGGCGGGCAAGAAAGTCATCGTCGTCGGCACAGGTACCCTTCCTCTTCCCCAAAAATTCTGCAGATTGGTGAATGTTAATGAACGAAAGGCAACTCCGGCCACGACATCGCCCAAAACTACCACCTCTCCGGCGCCCACTCCGTAACCATGCTCCAACGCCGCGGCACCTACGTCATCCAAGCCTCGAAAGGGCTTTTCATGCTGCACAAAGGCATGTACGAAGAGGGTGGCCCGCCGCTTGAAGACGCAGATGTATTTGGGAACTCTTTGCCTAACGCTGTGCAATTTGGTTTGTCTCCCCCTCGCTCCCTTCAACATCATATTGAGGGATACATACTAACGACGGTGGTGCCAGCGTTGAATGTTGATTTGACCAACCGCATCAAAGAAGTCGAGAAAGAAAATTTAGATGGTCTGGCTAAAGCAGGCTTTAATGTTGACTTCGGGCACGATGGCAGCGGTATATATCGCAAGTATATCACCCGCGGCGGCGGCTACTACATCGACGTCGGCGCCTCGCAGCTCATCATCGACAACAAAATCAAAGTCGTCCAATCCCCCAACGGTATCAAAGGCTTCGAACAAGACGGGCTCGTCCTAGCAGACGGACGGAAGCTAGACGCCGATATAGTAGTCCTGGCAACTGGCTACGCTAACATGCGCACCAGCGTCGAGGCGGCGTTTGGCAAAGCGGAAGCAGAGCGCTGCAAGGATGTTTGGGATCTAGATGAGGAAGGTGAGATTAATGCTATGTGGCGGCCTACGGGGCACCCAGGGCTGTGGTTTCTCGGGGGGAACCTCGCGCTGTGCAGGATCATGAGTCGGTATCTTGCGATGCAGATCAAGGCGCGGAGTGTGGGGTTGGGTAAGGCGTAGATGGGGAAACGGGTCAGAGCGGATGAATGATTCGAGGCACATGTGAATTACTATGATGTTACGCAGTATGGTATGCCAAGGGCTAGAAGTTGGGTATGTTCTGCCCATGTATCGCCAATGCTAGGCACACATGGCCATCACAAAGATCATGCACCTCTCCTAGCGTTGGTGCTCATGAGCGTAATCTTCTTTGCCTTCTTCTTCTTTCCTCCCGCCTGTTTCTTAGGCGCCTCGCTGTCCTCTACACTCAGAACTTGCGCTTGTGCAACCATAGCGTCCTCTTCATTTAGCAGATCTTTCTCCCAACCCTGCAACCAGCCATCGTCCTGCGCGTTATGTTCCAAAGGCGCCATGATAGGGGATGTTGCGGCGATAGCCGCCGTACCCCAAACAGTGCGAGATGTAGACGGGCTCGTTGAAGGCGAGGCCAGCGAGGCAAAGCCCTGTCCTCCTCTTCTTGGTGGCCACGGAGGCGATGTTGAAGCACTCTCCTCGCCCGCTTGTCCCACTGTTTCGACAGGTATACTTCCCGAAGCAAGTGGCTGGAAGTCTTCCGCCGAGAACCGTTCTGATATGCTATTCCTCTTCCGCCGCGCCGCCGCAAACTCTGCGTATTCGGCTTTCTCTGCCCTCAGCCGAGCCTTCTCTTCCTTGCTCTCCTTGTCGTAGTGCCTCTTCCTCCTCTTTTCGATTTCCGGTTTGAACTTTTCCAATATTTCGGGTGCCACCGTATCTGTCCAATCACATTCCAAGAAACACACTTCACAGCCGTACGGAAGGTGGGCGAGGTATTTAGTGCGCTTGCGCAGATCGTCGTCGATGACGTGACCAGTAGACACGCGCTCGACTCGTGGTAAGATAGTCGAAGGAAAGGTTGCAAAGTCTCCAAATGCGGATTTTAGTATGCGAATGTCTAACGGCGAGAGGTAATAATGTAACAGTGCTTGGTAAAAGAAATATTCCGATGGCGTATGCTGGGTGTCATGTTGTTGGCGATTGCGTATTTCAGCTAGGGTAGATCCAAGGCCATGACTTGTTTTAGATGAGTGCGATGACATCGACAATCTTCTTGAGTTTGCATCTGCCCCGTTGACGAGCTGATCGCCAGTAGCCGTATCTGGGACAGGGATATGGGCCTGTGAAGGTAGGCTTTGGCCTGATTTAGCAGCGTTTTGGAGAGAGTACATGGTAGGCGTGTCTTCGTCAACCTCGTGGAATACGATAGGTGCCTTCTTCGGCTTCGGTTCAGACGGCTTGGCCGGCTCTTGGGGCGGATTACCCACACCCTTGACCTTCTCTTTCGATTCTTGGATAGAGCGTATCGCCTTCCTCATCCACTCAATGTTGTCCTCCCCAAACATGAGCTCGTCTTCCTTCTCTTGCTGCTTGAGTTGATGGACCTCAGCGTCGAATTGCTCGAGCATATAGTCCTCGCCACCCCTCATCATGCGGGCGTAGTCCATCACTTCGGCGGCATGGTACCAAGGGATATCCGTCTCTTTGCCCAAAGCATCAGCTCCGTCGCGAGGCATTGCCAGCGTGCTGCCTGCTGACCTCATGACTAGCCGCAGGACAACGTCTCCACCCTCTCGGGGCGGCAGGCCTTCCTGGCCCATGTACCAGCGCACAGGTCTCGTCTCCGAGATATAGATACTGTCCCAGCATAATGGACACTTCTTCGAGCGTGCCCTCTTCTCCGAAACCCCCTTGCCTTCGTCTTCTGAATGCATGTAGCGGATCAAGCAGGGTAAGCAGAATATGTGGCCACATTTTGCCATCCTCGGAGCTACAGGAGTTCCCAGGCATATCGGGCAGGACGCATCCTGCGACTGCGAAGACGCCAATATCTGCAGGACGTTGTTCCAGTCAAGATGGATATCGGCGTCGACGCTCTGAGCGCGGTAGTCGCCGCGTGGATCGACAATGAAGCGATAGTTGGCATGCACATACCTGACCCGCATTAACGTCTCACTCTCTTGTTAAGGGTAATTATAAGAGGAAGGTGCGGCTCACCTCGCCTTGTCGGTGGCGTGATAGCCAGACCCTAGACCCCAGGTCGGATTCCTCCGGTAACCCCTGCCGTGGCCGTTTGAATGATGGTTCTGCGGGCGAGGTGGGAGGCTGAAGTTCATGAGGTGGGTGATGTTGGTCTGCCCTTTGCGACTGTTGAACGGGCGCATGTTGAGCTGCCCGGAGTTAGCATTGTATCCGTACAGGCTGTCTCGAGCTGCTGAGGCACTCACCGACTCTGCAATGGCATCGTCGTCAACCCTGGCGAAGCGTTTTGAGGTCTTGTGCTGCTTGCGACCCTGCTGGGCGCTGCGGGGCGTAGGACTTGCGCGGGAAGCTGCCCCCGCGCCGAAGCTGCTGCCGCTGCGTCGCTGGCCGTAGCCGTCGCCAGTCGCGGCTGAGCCCGGCTGCGTCTGCGCTGGCGAGAGCTGGCCAGAGGGCGCTGAAGCCTTGGACGAGGTCGGGATTGCGGGCGGGTTCGACGACATGGTCCCACCAGTGCGGGCGGCGACGATGACGATGGCTGCAGGGCTCTACCGTGCTAGAGCTAACACCGTCGGAGGAGGGGTCGAGGTGTGATGCAGCGAGAGAGGAGGCAAAGGAAAGGGAAACGCGGCGAGCAGAGGTGGAAGACTGTTGTAATTGCTGGTGTTTGGGTCCCCCAGAGGGATGGACTTGGAGAGAGGACGGAGTCACAGTGGCTAGCAACGAGATGACATGGGCGATTCGCCATCAGTCACGTGGGCGCATGACTGGAGCGGGCCGCTCTGGTGTTTCGTGTGGTATTCTGCTTCCGGCCGAGCAAGACTCCGCGTCTGCACGTCGAGCGCCCCTCTGAAGCCTCGCTCCCCAGACATTCGACGCCCTGTCGGCCTGCCTGCGCTTGTTGCACACGGTTGTTCGACTGCGGCACCCACGCTAGGCGCCACACCCCGGCTCGTTTGCTCCACGCACAGGCCGCCGCGAGCTGCTTTGCAAGAGACCTTCGAACTCCTTCCATCAGTCGGTCAGGCACGACAACACCCGGCCACCTCGCCCTTCTCTCCGCTCTCCTCTTCCATCCACGGGCCGGCCGTCTCGCTGCCCGCTATGGACTGCTGAGGCAATGCCCGCGACCGACACGTGCAGCTGTCTCCGACTCACACCTGCCCGCTCTCCGAGCTCGCGCGCATCGGACCCTAGCAAGAATTATTGAGCGCATCACCATAGGCTCCACGCCGCGCCCGCACCCCAAGTCAACGAGTCTCGGGGTACGTATACAGTGTTTCCACGAGCCTTCTCCCCCGTTGCCTCACACGTTGCGCTGCTTGGTCTTTGGCCAGCGCCCAACTGTGAAGGCAACAGCACCGCACCTTCCTCATGATGCCGGGCCACACGATACCGCCTGCCGTACCATTCCATCCGGGAAGGCGGCATGGCGACCATCACCAATACTATCAGCCTCCTCCGCAGGCTCATTCGCCGGTTCACCATAACCCCTACGCCGCATACCCGCATCCTCATTATGCGCCGCACGCATCGCCGTACCCTCCGCAGCCGCAATGGTATGGAATGAACCCATACGCTCAGCCGCAACACCATCCTTATGCGATGCCTCCGCGACAGTTCCAGCCGCATGGGTCGCCTGTTGTCGTTTCCTCACATCCTCACATGGCGCACTTGCCACCCGTGAACCGCGCCATGGGTCAAACACCGCCTATCGTGCATTCACGCACACCTCCCGCGCCGCGCATCCCTACACCTCAGCGAACGCCTCAGCTTCTTCCTTCTACCCCCTCTGTGCATTCACAGCAGGCGTTGGCATCCTCGCCGACCCCGCCAACGACTACGGCGACGGCAACACCGCCGCCTACGACTCCCTCGGTAACTTCAGCATCGATGAGCGGAGCGCCCATCCCGACGGGCACGCGTATGCCCTTCTACCCGCCGCTGCCATGGCTCTCGGTCCCCGATGCCGATTTCCCACCACGAGCATCACAAAAGAAGCGACGGAGAAGGGCTCCGGTACCGGCGCAGGAGGACGACCTTGCTCTGCCGTCGCGTGAGCAGGTGGTAGACGTTGAGAAGGTTCTTGGTGCGAAGGAATTACAAGAGGATGCCGACCACACTTCGACTGAGGGACCGGAAGAGTCGCAGGCCTCGACCATGGCCCCTGCTTCAGAGGCGGCCACCGATACCCCGCAATCTTCACATCCTCCTTCAGAAATAGACTCTACTCTTCCGGCAGCTACATCTCCTACAATGCCCACGCAGCCTGCGCGCGCGTCTCAGGGCTCGCACGCCCGCACGCAGACGAAGCCTGCTGTGCCTCTGATACCGATTAAGCCTACCAAAGCACTTAGCGTTACATCACCTACCCAGAACTCGGTAAAGTCATCAACAGCAGATAAAGAGGGAAGCAAGCCAGAGGTCGTCACACCTACTACTCCTGCCCAAGAGACTGGTGGCAACGCCGAAGAGACGCCCAAAGCATCCCCTCCACCAAAAGCAGCACCTAAGTCATGGGCCGCACTTCTCCATTCGAAGAATTCTGCTGCCGCCACCGCCAAAGCTCCTACCATCTCCAACGGCGTCGCTCCCACAAATGGCCCGGTGGTGTCCAAGAGCAATTCCCTTGGCGATGTCCTTGCCTCCTATTCTGTCGATTCCTATAAAAAGATTTCTTTTCTCGAACCCCGTGGCCTTGTAAATACGGGCAACCTGTGTTATATGAACTCTGTAAGTAAAAGCCGGTGTTTATTCATCATTCACGCAACTAACAATATGCAGATTCTTCAAGTCCTTGTTTTCTGCGTACCATTCTACGACTTCTTGGATCAGTATGCGAAGCGCGCCGTGCATAGCTTCAAGTCTGAAACCCCTCTTGTAGACGCAATGTGAGTACAGCCTGCAGCCTCGCCAACCAAGCAAATCTGACTTGACTAGGATCATGTTTATGCGCGATTTCAAAGTCATCGACTCGGCTGAATCTACCGAAAAGCTCCGCATGCGCTTGAAGGATAACGAACTTGAGCAGTACGGTGAACCTCTAACACCAGAATACGTATACGACGTCATCAGGCGATTGCCTCGTTTCGATAACATGAAGCGTGGTCAGCAGGAGGATGCGGAAGAGTTTTTGGGGTTCCTTCTTGCAGGCCTTCACGACGAATGCGCTCACGTCATCAAGACCTCGAGATCTTCGAATGGAGACGCCTCGGTTACTTCTCCGAACAGCGAACGATCCGGGTCTGTCGATGGAGGCTGGCTCGAGGTCGGCCCGAAGCAAAAGGCATCTGTTACACAGTCTTCGGGGGCTGTTGACGTTGAGAGCCCGCTTACCAAGATCTTTGGCGGCAAGATCCGCTCCGAATACAAGAGGCCAGGCGAGAAGCCTTCCGTTACTATGGAGCCCTACCAGCCTCTGCAATTGGACATTGGTTCACCGAACGTCAACAACATTGCCGATGCGCTGAAGGGGCTGACACACCTGGAGACTTTGGATAGCACCACCCGGGGCGCACGTGCCTCCACCAAGCAGATGTTCATTGAGACTCTTCCACCAGTGCTTATACTACATCTCAAGCGCTTCCACTACGATGTCAGTGGACCTCAGAAGATCTGGAAGAAGATTGGCTATCCACTTGAGCTTGATATTCCCAAGGAGGTGTTCCCACCCCACAAGCGAGGCGGGTTCGGCGCCCGCGGCTCACCACGCTACCGATTGACAGCGGTGGTCTACCATCACGGAAAGAATGCAAGCGGCGGTCATTACACCGTTGACCTTCGCCGGCAAGAGGGCCGCGAATGGATTCGCATGGACGACACGGTCATTCGTCGCATCCGTGCACAAGACGTTGCCGAGGGCGGTGCCGAAGAGGATCCCAAGGTCCTCGCCGCCGCGCTCGAGCAGCACAAAAACGATGCAGGCGCCGCCACGAGGAAGAACTTCTTCGAGCAGATTGGCGACGATGCAGAGTCAGACAAAGGTGGTTGGAGCCAAGTCAACGGCTCGGAGAACAAGAAGGAGAAGAAGTGGGCAGGAGTGGTCAATGGCACGGCGACGCCCAACTCGGCAGGAAAGCGGACGCCATTGCCGAAAGAGAATGTGCGCGACAACAAGGTTGCGTACATTCTTTTCTACCAGCGCATTGAATCTTGAGGGACATGAGCCTTCAGAAGCGCTCGCACGCTCAATGGGATCTATACGACATCGCTTTCCGGGTAGATGGGTTGGCGATACAAAAGTTTCTTCGGGCATTTGCATTGAGCACATGCATCGGTGGATTAGCGTTCATGATGGGTCTCTGTCGCTTTGACGAGGGACTTGTAACGCATTTGCATGAGCTTGGATGAGGTTAAGGATGGGGAGTTTTCTCCGGGCGTGCCCGGGAGGAGTGATACCCTTGAGAGAGGGTAAGCACGTGAGGAAAATAATGATAACAGTGCTCTGTTCAGAACATGTGTTTGACTAGTGATGTCGTTGTGTTAATTGGTTCTATTCCTAAGGCATTTTTTCGATGCTACCTGAGGCGGTTGCGCGCGCGCGCTAGCACGGCAGCATACACTTGCCAGGCTGCGAAGCACGTTCTTCACCATACCCTCACCGTCCCCATTCCCCACCCTAGCATACATCCTCCACCTCTACATCGCCACCGCTCCTCGGGCCCAAGTCCGACCTCAACGTCCGGTTAAACACCTCCTTCAGCATCTCAAAGCACACACCGCTCAAAGCAGCATCGTACCGTCCTTTACTCAGCTCATCCCTTATGAAAGCGTGCTGCGCCCACGCATGCTCGTAGAAACTAAACGTCACGCCCGCCTCATGCAGCGTCTTGCGAATCAGATCCCTCCCCTGGGGCGGAACATGGTTATCCAGCTTGCCGAAGATCATGACGAGTTCGCCCTTTTGCTTGTTAGTAACTTCCTGCAGTGCTCACTTTCCTGGAAGGAAGGGGTGGTAGAGCGTAAGGGGTGGTGAAGGTAAGGTAACGCTTATCTTACTTTTATATCCTTGGCCCGGGCCAACGAATCGTCGTTCTTGCCCGCGCCTAGCGAGTGCGAGTGGATGTCGGTCGCGAAGTAGCAGACTGCTGCGCTGACGCGGGGGTCTAGGGCGCAGCGGTAGGCGAGGTGGCCGCCGAGACACATGCCTGTTGTGCCGATGCGGCCGGTGCATGTTTCTAAGCTGGCTAGGAGGTCGATGGAGAGGGTGGAGTCTTCGTCGTAGGCGGAGAGCTTTTTTGTTATCTGTGGGTGGGAGGTTAGTAGGGGAAAGGGCGTAGTGGAAATGGGAAGGAGGGGAGGGAAGGCGCGGGTATGGGACTAAGGGAGATGGGTTAGGTACCTTCCATTCGTTTCCGGCGTCTGTGCCGGGGACGTCGTAGGCGAGGGGCTCGGGGCCGGTGAACTCGTGATAGGAGGATGGGGCGGCGACGATGTAGCCTTGGGAAGCGATTTGGCGGGCGAAGCGGGCGACGGGGCCGGTTACTATGATGTGTTAGATGGATTATGGCTTCGAAGAATCGTCGGTGTATGTCGTGCAAGCTATAGATGGCATAACGAGGTTGAGTAGAGCAGCATTATCTTGATCTTCAAGATGAGGTGATGTTACACGGGGAATAGATGAGAAAGTAGAAGACGAAGAAGACATGGAACAGAAGAAATCAGAGGTAAAGACTGAATGTGTGAAATCGAAAGAAAGATAATGCAAGTCGCCTTACCTTGATAGATCTCACTGAACACCACAACGCCCGGAAACTTCGCCTTGGGATAATTCGGAATCGTTGGATGGAAGAGGAAAATCCCTATCCCAAACATATCAGCATCTCTCTTCTCAATGACGAGGCACCCCTCGAAAGATGTCAATTACTCATGTCGCCGCCCGCCTGGGTCGGCACATCCTTGTGGGATTCCTGGATAATCATAGTTGTTTTGGTGTGGTTTGGAGCTCGGATTGACTACGTGAGGCTTGGAACGGCTGGATTGCGGGGTGGAGGGGTTGTGTTGTGACTGCTCCGAATTAAGGGTGGAGCTCCGGATAGGGAGCGGCGGTATCGGTTATACTTTCCCGTGACGCGTATGGTCGAACAAGAGAAGAAGATATATGATGTTGCGGGCTTCGATAGTTGTTCTTGAGTATACTCAATGTGAGCTCAGAGTACGCAAATCTTCGTGGATTTGCGTGTGCTTGATTTTCTTCTACGTAGCCTGCATTTGTGACAGTGGTACCATGTCTTCATCTCTCGTCAACAAACTCATCACCATTACCGGCGCCGCATGAGGAATCGGCCTCTCCACAGCTCGTCTTCTAGCTCAACGAGGAGCGTGGCTGCCTTAGCGAACTATCACAAGGCCAATCTGTCAAAAGCACACGAAGAAATAGCCGCAGTCTCCAGCCCAGAGAACATCATCTCCACGCCCTTAGACATCCGCAATTCCGCCTCAGCGAACGACTGGATATCCACCACAAGAAAGCACTTCAACACGAAAATCGATAGCTGTGCAAGGTCGCGGGTTTCCACCCGCTCTGGGCCCCAAAGAACATCGAAGACATAACAGACAAAGAGTTCGAGGAAACAATTCAGATCAACACTGTGGGCCTATTCGAGTGCCTCCGAGCTTGAATTTTCCCTGACACACTTTCCTCTCCCTCCAGCATCGTGAATGTAGGCTCCGTGTCCGGTCTCATCGGGTTCGCAGGCGACTCAGCGTACGTTGCGTCTAAGCACGCGGCTTACGGGCTCACGAAGTCGGCATCGAAAGAGGTTGGCAAACGAGGGATTGGTGAGACTTGATGGAAGGCGCGTTAAAGAAGTCTTGACTGGGGGTAAGAGCACCAGTCACATGTGCACTTCCTCGGAGAGCAAACACTTACGTGGTACGGTGTTTGTCAATTAACATGTCTGTCCACGGCGCACCACTGCAAGCCTTTGTTCGTCACCATGTGTCCCTAGCATCGAAGACATATTGAAGCAACAGAGTGAGCACGAATGATACTCCATTTACGTAGTGACTGCTAAACTGCTATCTAGGTAATGTGTGGGAGCGTATGCGCCGAAGTGCGCCTGTCCCAAGATGAAGCATCGTCAGGACCTCTTGAAGTCATCATTGTAAGTGCGTCTCTGCGTTGGCTTTGGTCGCGAACCAAATACGCTCACGGCCAGGTTCGTAGCCCTCACCACGTACAGGTGCAGAGTCCGTCTTCGAGGACCTTGTCTGTTCACCGTCAGCTGACAGGGAGGAACACATACCTGGAAGGGCTTATCGCTGACATCCCAGTGATAGCCGCACCTAGTAACGCTTTTACCTCACCCGTGGTACCTCAGGTAGATCCACGGCTAGGTACGTCTACCACGACAGGTCCTTCTAAGCAGTACTTCGCTTTCCAGGTGACTGCCCGGAAAGGAGATGCCAATCTCACAATCCGCTAGGATGAGCGAAAAAGCAGCGGAGCCCATCGGAAGGCCTCACCGCACCCCAATGATAGCCACGCCTCGGAGGCCGTACAGCTTGTACCAACCAGCCAATTCACGCACCCATGGTACCTTGGGTGATGTGATCTAGACGAAACTATCACGACAGGTCCTTCAAGCAGTACTTCGCTATCCAGATGGACTGTCCAGATCGAAGACGCTGCTCCTCAATCCGTGGGGTGAGCGGGAATGCAGCGCCGCTTTGTCGGAGGGCCTTGCCGTGCACCATTCTCATTCTCATGCTAGTATATCCCGCGGTCTCAGCCTATAGACCAACGGGTCTTGGGCAACCGTAGATAGCCTAGCATAGCAGCGCCTCCACAGGAGACAACTACACCTCAAGAGAGCACATGGAATGGGCGTTGCAGTCAATGCGCTACCCACTTCGGCGCCATGGCTTCCTATCAGTCAGGTATGAGCATGAACGCGGGTCGCCAACGTAGCTCGAGAGGGCCGGGGGATGTCCAAGACGTGAGCATAATGATAGAATCGAACTTGGAAAAGTGGTACAAGAGTCGACAGACGGTGTGCGGTGCGGGTCGTGGTTAAACGACGAGGCAGAGCGTGAGTAAAGGGAGAGCAAAAAGAGAACGGGTCCCGTCAGGCCTTTTCAAACGCGCAGCAGAAGGCGTCAAAGGTCACGTGGCAAGCACTAACCCGGGGGGACCGCGCGCCTGCCCATTTGAGAGCGTCACGGCCTGAGCTACAGCAAGGTGAAAGCAGAGCAGTCACTGCGGTGGGGTACCACGCGCGCTCTCAATTTAACATAGACTGTCACTGTACTGCTCACCTGCTCTACCCCATCACCCTCTCACGGCTAATATGGCGCAGTCAAGGAAGAAGCTAGAGGACTGTCCGAAAGAGCTCCTATGCAAGATCGCTCGTGAAGTAGGTATGCTCAGTGATAGACCACGATTGATGCTAATATTACTTCCAGGCCTCGAGCGCTCGAGATGCGGTCGCCTTGATGCAAACATGTCGCGCGTTCTACCAGCTTCTCGCGGGTGAACTGCTCAAAGACCTCCCAGTCATGCAGCTCCGCACGTTGAATAGTATGTTCCTGTCTGGTCTACGTCACCCACTGTTGACGCCATATTACTTGTGTTTCTGGGCGTTTACTGTCAGGATACACTTGCTAACAAGGTCAAGTTGACTACATCAAGAAATACGGTACCAAGACAAAGAACTTGATACTACATCATAGTCATGGCGATCCTGACTTACCCACCGAGTGCTTACTTAAAGAGACGTTCCGCGACCTTCCAGACATATTTCACGCCAGCGAGTCCCATGAAGTCTTTGGCTTCACTAACGCGTCGTCCATATCTAATGAATTCTATGGGCAAACCGTCAAGCTTCTAGAGTCTGAAATCTCTTTGCGGCTCCTTGTGCTCCCGGAAAATATTAAGAAGGATTGGTGGAATGATACTGAATCGTTCTGCCCTAAGTCAACCCGGAAGCACCGTTGAAGAGGCGAACATCTTTGGCCCCCGGGCTATGACTTCAGAAGCCGTCGTTGAGGATGGGCAAGTCATGTGTGACCGTATGGGTCTGAAGACCGAAGACCTGAACGAACTGGGGCTTCACGAATGTTTGATTGGGCCTATCAGTACCCTCACTATGAATTGGCACGTCAATACGCCAGTGACCGAGCGACAGATGTGTAATGAGTTCGTTTGTAGTCATCGTGAGCTTTTGTGATAGGAACTCTCGACGATGCGGTTGGCGTCGAGCAGGACGACAAACCTGCCTTATTTTCTTTTGAATATCTGCTGAATTAGGCCAGACATATAGCACATGCGGAAGAACGGTGCAACAGTAAGAATGGCAGTGCAGCTTTGAAGGGTGAACGTGTTGTGGGCCCGCGACGCGTGCTCTCATGTACGCGCCAGTGCTGCCTGGACGCTAACGTGACGCGGCTTTTCCACGCTGTCAGGTGTCCGATGAACATCTTCTATACTTTCACTCTTGATGACCAACTGATCTCACCTTACCCTGATCTCAAGGATGGAGTCTCTCCCAGGGGAACTGCGACTTGAGATTTGCTCACATCTTCCACACAATGATCTTCTATCCCTCTCTCGCACGTGTGGCTCCCTCGCTGCCGCTGCCAAACCCTTCCTGTTCGAGACATTGACGTTTCATGGTGATGAGGAAGTCAGCCAGCAGCATGTTCTACTTCGACACCCTCGCGATCGCAACAACGTTGGACGACTCAAGCCAGTCGAGCTGGCCTCGTTAGAGGCCACTATAGACGAAGTGATCGAGCTGGACATACTAAAATATGTTTCAACCCTTCAGTACAGCCCGAAAATATTTTTCGACGGTCGGTCTCTTCATAGATGTGCTTTGGGCCTGTGCTAATGTGCAAGGACAGACTTCTGGGAGTTATATCGCAATTGGGTTGAGGAATGGGCGGATTCAGCTCACGAGCTCACCTTTGAAGATATGGACGGGACTATGTCAGACGCATGGGAGTCAGACGATGAGTGGGGTCATGTTGGAGTTCGTCGGTTGGCGGAAGCGCGACAAGCCAGACCTGAAAAAGAACGCGAGATTATCATAAAAGCGGAGTCTTACTGGCAGACCAAAGCCACGGAACAGGAGCAGCAGAAAACTGCCAATCATGCTGCCTTGGTGCGTCTCTTTAGAGTAATGCCGCGCCTGGACCGTCTGCAGGTTATGGAGTGGTCTTGCGCACGTGAGCTGAAGAGACACGGGATAGATGGAGAGATTGAGTATGTCACTGCATCCGAATGACCACTTCACTGACGGAAGCAGCGAAGAGATCGAGTACCAATTCTCTGATACCGACATCTTGAATCTGCATCTCGAGACACTCAGTGGTGCACTTGATGAGGCTGGAGTCCGCATCAGACACTTACTCTTACCAACCGTGAACGGACGAGCTATCAAGAGAAAGAGTCCTTCTATTCAGCACTTGTTCACAGGGTTGACTTCATTGTCCTTTGACTTGCACGACCCGGCGGAGATGCTTAACGACTACGACGAACAGCCACCATCGTTTCGTACCCTCATACAGTGTACGCGACACACTTTAGAGAAGTTGCAGTTTTCAAGCCTTTTTGCCTTTAACATGCATCGCCCTCGCCGTGGAGAGCACCTGCTCGAGAAATTATGGGGCTATGAACCAGGCAGCGGAACCGAGGCTTTTGTCTTCCCCAGGCTTAAACAACTGGAATTAATTAGCCTCGTGCTATACACACCCTCCCTGATTGCTTTTCTCAAAGCGCAACCCGCACTGGAGAAGGCGGTGTTTAAACATATTTACTTGCCTACCCGAGGCTACGGGTGGCCTGACGTTGCTGCCGCCTTACCACCGAGCTGTCACTCGTTGCATCTGGACCATTGCGGTGGTCAAACCACCCCCAGAGACGGTCCGGACCCACCGCCTGATTCGAACATAACTCACAGCGACATCGAAAGATTCCGTCCCTACAAGCACCCCTTTCCCGAAGCCTGTGGATGGCGTGCCAGCAAGTCATATTTTGAGCGCGAGGCCGAGAAGTACGCCGTTCAACATCACGGACCCCAAGGGATACGCATCGCTGAGCAGATCGCCGCCGCACAAAGTAGTCTTTTGCACGGGGAGTCTGATTCAGGCCCATCCCTGGGCGAGCTACTAAAGCAATCGATGGACTTGGACAGAAGAACCACATCGAAGATCCAAAAGTTCAACGAGACTATCAAAAGCCTGGACTATGCGGATTATGAAAGACTTTGAGTGGGTGACGATGCCGCACTGTGTATTGAAATCTTTATTGTCGTCATATAGGCGATGTTACATACTGTTGACGCGAAATTTACGCGTTACATGCCTTTAAATGACAGTCCAGAAGTTTCACTGGAAACAAGTGAATAGTTTACGAGGAACAATACCTGAAATCCACATTAATGAATCTGGTTGAGTACCGAGTATTATGGCATGCAGCTTCTCTGAGAGGATTGCTTCGTGCTACGAGCCTTCGTCATGACTGGGCGTCTAAGCTGAGTCGAAGACGGGCCTTTGTTGTGCATCACGATTGGAATCGCCCATGCGCTATATTCTACCTTCTTTCTCAGCAAACATTCACCGTTGAACAATGAGTCCAAGTCTAGCGACTGTTTTGACCTGCATGATGACTCAGACTATGCACCTTTCCAAGATTCCAGGAATTGTTAACCCTTCTATCAGGATGTCCTGCACAGCAGAGGTTTTGAGAAAGATCTTCGTCGAAGTGTTCATTATGTATGTCCATGCAGCCATGATCAGTCAAATGCACCTAGCCCGCGTCACCCGTCATGTATCATGCCACTTCCACATTTCGCAATTCGTTCCTCGCTGACTCGCGGTGTAAGGTTCACGCAGGTTCACGGCAGGTTTGACGAAGCTAGCCGCAGACGGTGGCTAAGCGATAGTCTTTTGACCCACCTTTGTCGACAGACATTCGAGAGAGTCGGCAGTTACCTGCGCAAATCATATGTAGAAAGGGTTCCCGCGCTAGAGTCGTCGGAAAGGGCAGTACTGTGCGCTTGTGCAGCTATCTCCACGCGTCGTCGTTTCAAATGTCTCCCCGGACGGATACGCCCACAGAATAGAAAACAGCAACCGCAATATCTATGAAACGAGAAGACCCAAGACGTCTAGATGCGATATAGACGCGCACCACTACCACGCAAAACGACCAAGGTATGGCGATCTGTGAAAGCCTCTGTAAATTTCGACCGGACGCTTCGTTAAGTACTTTTTCAAAGCCTCGGAGGTACATCCGGCGGCCTTCCCGCGCCGTCTAGCGAAGCCCCCACGACTCAGTCGACTAAGCTTCCCTCTACCGATTTGGGAGCTAAACTTTGTATGGAATTTCCAAGATATGAAAGTCAATGGGCAGCTGGCGCGTTGTACCTGCTGAAAGGCTTTCTCTTCATCGTGAAGCAGGTCCCGACCATCGTTCCATTTGCTTTCTTACTGCTGTCCAGCGTTGAGGCAATGCCTTCGCCTAGCACGGCCGACATAGCTGGGGCAGACGGTATACAGACGTATAGTGGAGAAAGCCCCAGTAGGCAGATCCTAGTCATCTGTCTGTGTCTTGTGTACTTCTTCGCACTCGTACTGCAGCAAGGTAAGCACTCATGCCGTAATCTACACAATATCCTAACATAACATCAAACATCAAGGCATTCGTTATGGCCAGATGCTCGGGAAAGAAACAAAATCCAAGTTCCTCGAGGTGCTGCTACACATCCAATTCTTCACAACTATCGCCATCGTCTCGAGCGTGGTTCTGCTGGAGGCCGGCTTGGCTATGGTTACAGATGACCAGTGTTACGCAGCGAGCGTCGTCTGTATTCTACTCTTTGGCATCAGTAAGACAGCTTTGTGGGTCCTTCTTCTTGGTCCGAGTGTGCGGAAATCAACTGACAATATAGATACATGACTTTCAACGAGCGCGTACACAACCTCCGAGCACCATGCCTAAAGCGAGTGCGTGATCCCGTCTGGGTCATCTGTACGATCTGCGTCGTAGCTGGCGTCGCAGCCAGTATATACCTCGCAGCCACAGCTCCGTTAGCACGACTCGAGCGCAAGACTGGCCAATGTAGCATTCGCCTGACACAAGAGGCTGTTATTGGTTTCTCTACCTTTCTATTGGCCGTGGGGGCCTATCTCACAGGCGTGTTCATTTGCATACTGCGATCCGCGCTGAAATCCCATCAAGCCCCTGTATCGGCACGATCATCGACCCATACAGAGCATCGGATGAAATCCGTCAGTGTTTCGAGAAGCGGTACGCTTCAAGAAGATGAAATGCGCCGAAATCGCAATATCACGATGCTATGCAAGAACATTATTGGTTGGGCTTCGATGCTGTCGTTCACTCTGATCAACATGACTGTGTATCTAACACGGACCGACGCAAAGAGGAGCCATATCTGTCTCTTGAGCTGTCTCACCGATGGTAAGCGAGCTTCCGGTTCTTAAAAAAATGACAGCTTACATATGATGCAGTTGCTTGGTCGATGTTCATCACAAGCTGCCTGATCAAGAATACCACCGAGAACGTTTCACGTCCCGAGCTTGGTGAGGAGATGTCGCGCCATCGGTCACGCAAGGAAATCACCCGTCAGATCGTCGAACCCAAACCTGTCTCCAGCAGCCAGAGCATAACGAGGAGCGATTCTTGGTCCGAATACATGCAGACTCTCAGTCAGGAGAAGCACAAGAACTTTAACATGAATTACATCGAGACAAGGGTGGAAACCGGCACCGCCTGGCTCGGTGTTCTGCCCGATATACCGGAAAAAGATTGGATACAACCTGCGTAGAATCAGCTTGTATCTCAACAGTATTCAGCATCACACGAGCTCTGGTGTGCCTCGTGTACTAGTTTTCAGAGGATCGTCCACACACGGGATTAAGGCACGGCCCCTAGCACTATCAAGACACACAGACAGCGCCAAAAGTAGCCTCGACGAGGTCGAATACCTGGTATAAAAAAGATGACAATTCAGAAGAAGCACAAGGGGGTCAGAAACAATCTATGCGATCAGCGAGTTCCGTCTCGTACAAGCAATGTAGCAGGGCACTTGCCCATCGCGTTTGGCTTGACTGCCAGCCATATCTGGATCCAAGAAAGCTGCTGAATCCCTACCACCGCCAGCAATGTGGAGAATCGCCATGAGCATTGCGAAATCGCCAAAACCTGGTCGTATGATACATTGCAACCACGGCGCGCTTTGGGGAGCGGCTTGGCTCCTTGCCCTCACGACAACGCGCCCCCAGGAGTTGAGGCAGCTTTCTCGGATCAAGGCGAACGTTATGTGTCCATGACAGCTCTTCTCATCTACGCTACTGCTCAGAAGAACAGTGCTACAATTTGAGGCCGACGCTCACTTTTGCTATTGCCCAAGACAATAGCGCTTCTTTCCCACCACGTTCGAAACATCGACATCCCACCCGCGCCATGCATCACCACACCATGCCATGCCTACATCTCGATATGTCGCGCTCCAACTCCAGGCTCACGTTCATTAATAATGCTATTGATTTGAAGTAGGAGCTGGAGCGCATGTTATTCTTCCTCTATTGACAAACGAGCCTCTCATTGAGAAGGAAAGACGACGTATACTGAAGAGGGTAATTTAAGCGGAGCACGTGCTGGTGGTCTTAATGGAAGACAAGCACGGCTGGCGGGTTGAAGATAGTATGCGGTATCGTGGGGTGCGCGATGCAGTGGGAAAGAAGGTCGATGGAAGATTTTGTGTAGGCGAAGACGACAAGCTAGTTACATAAGCGTAGGTGCTAGTGGCTGATTGGGTACGCAAGTTATATGCAGATTCACACTTGTTTGAAAGATGCTCAATCTAAATTGCGGAATTTTGGACTGAAGAATAATTGTCAATTGTCACACTTCAACTAGAAAAGATTTGGAGTACTAACACCCACGCGAATCTTCGATCCTGTAACTTACAGTAGCACCTTAAAGCACAACCAACCCAGCAACTAGCCCACCGACCACCGCCCCTATAACGCCGACCTCCCTACCCATGGCAGCACCAGGTGTTCCTGCTGGCTGTTGAATCTCGCTTGCCGTCGGCGAAGTCGTTACGAGGAGGTCAGTTGGGAGGTTAACCAGAACTTCTAGATTTCACAATTAGCTTCTGTTTCAAGGAGGCGAAAGGATTAGGGCAAACGCACGACCAGGCGTAGCAGTAACCTCAATAACGGTGTTAGACCAGCTATTCACCTCACAGTCGTTTGGAAGCGGGGTCGCCGTGCACGCAAGCGTGAATACAGTGGTAGCAGATACAGTAGTAGTGTCGGGAACATCTCCCGTCAACGAGGGCAGCACGCTCAGGACGTTGCCTGTGCTGGATGCTGCGGGGTTGGAGATGTCGGTTGGCATATTGAAGACATCTAATATTGTTAGCAAGCATGTAGAGACATGAGAAGAGGAGGTAAGGGCACGCACCGCCAGGGACAACTGTGACTTTGGCGATGGTGTTCGACCAACTATTTGCGAGGCAGACGTTTGGGAGAGCTGTTCCAGAGCACGGAAACGTGAGTACAGTGGTGGCAGTGGCTGTGCTGCTGCCTAGGTCTTCTGACGCGCCCATGGTTGCGAGTGCAGATGCTAGCAAGATGATGTACCGCATGGTAGATAGGTGCTGTGAAAGATCGATAGAGCGAGATCTTGGGTATATACGAAGAGTGCCGCTGCGCCTCAGGGGAAGGCATCCTGCAAAGTGATACGATTCGGTGCCTTACGGGGGCCAAACACTTTCCGTTTTTGGAAGATATTGTGCGCCGCGTCAGCTTGAACGAGAAGGTAACTTATTGTCAACAATCACGCCTTCATCCCGGGGTCCCGTTCCCAGCACCATATAGAAGGCTATGCTCGAGACCATCGAGAGGTCTTTCTGCAAATGAGCCGTGCAAGTCACCGGATGTGAGCTCGCGTCGAAAAAAGACAACTTTGATATTGAATAAACCATGGGTATCTTGAAAAAATCCAGACTCCGTTCTTACGTCCATCGTAATCGCTTCGCCGATGGGAACCTCGAGCTTTCACAGATTACGCTTCGAGCCTCTCGAGCAGTCCCTCAATCCGTCCAAGAGCTTTACTAACGAGTGAAGCTTCTCGGGCACCCTCTTTTGTCCTCACGACAGCCTTGTCGACTTCGCCATCTTTGGTGACCTTGAAAATGCCCACTCTGCCATTGGACCACGTAATTGTGATCTCTCGCACAGCCGCATCCGCATCGAGTGTGGAGATTCTGAGAGGACCAACTGCTTCGCTTAGCGGATCCTCCTCTTCTGAATCCTCATCATCGCTGACGAAGGCGTTCAACACCGTCCCGACCGCAGGTTCTATATTCGATTCGTCTGGTCCCGCTGGTTTGTCCTCCACCTTTGCATCCTTCCGCAGCTTCTCCAGCGTGTTCAATCTCAGATGCCAACTCACGAGCTCTTTCCGCAGATGTCTGCCAAACTTCACCAGATTCTGCTCCTTAGGTTCCTCTGCACTCTTCTTCGCCGTGGGTAACCATCTATTCGCGAGCGGTTGCAGCGGGATGCACGGCGGGATTGTATGTTTGTGAATCTTCAACATGGTCTTATGTGCCGTATTTGGTCGGTTAAACAACACATGATACGTCTCGACGAACCTGCCGCCAACGGACACCTCGATGCGCACACCAAGCACATTGCCGTCGTCTATTGCGCATGGATCTGGATCCTTGACTTTGTAGGCTGTAACGCCAGCGCAGGCACGATATATGTTCTCGAGATTGCGATTCGATTGCTTTTGCACGAGTTTGACGGCATTGCGGCGGTTGCGCTCGTGCAGGACTGGGCGCTGTTCGAGACGCGTCGGAAGGTGGGGTTGTGAGAGGAGGATGGAGGTTAAGTTTGCGCGATGCGCTCGAAGGGTCGCGATGCGGTCATGGAGATCGCTGATATCAGCATCGAGCGCTTCTGCGGTGTCCATAGTGAGGGTTCGGTATGGTGCTGGATTGAGGGTGCGGAGTGATGTTGATGCGAAGCGGGCGTCTGAATGGGGAAAGGCCGAAACACGGTCTCACGTGGGAAGCGCAGACCAGTCGTTCCTGCCAGCCGCTCGCATACTAATCGTCATGGGCAGAGGTCGTGATCGCGATAGTTTGGAGTTTAAAAGCACATCGGGTCATTACTTGTATTGTCCTACAGACGCATGGATGCTCAAAGTCGATGTTGTTGTCCACAATGCTGTCATTCTCAAGCTTCGGGGAGCTAGCGACCTCCGCCACCTGAGCACTAGCGGAAGGGCCACGTTCCACCCAAATGTGCCCGAGCATCATCGCGAACCTAATTGGATTGCCCGCACTAACTTCTACCGCAAAGTAGACACGTTCCTTTCCGGGGCCCTTTCTTAGATCTCTTTATGGATGCCACCCCCGACTAACGAGCCACTCATTGTTCCCTCATACCCTGCATCATCTTCTGTTAACAGCCCTGCTTCTCCGCGAAGCTCCCTTCACCAAGTGCAACACCGCCGCTCGTACAGTGGAGCTGCAGTCGAGCTTCAGAACCTTGGTTCAAACGGTCAAAACAAAGCTCAACGAAAGCAACGCGCCGGTCATCGTTCCCTCGCCGCATCAGACGCGCCAGAGAGCGCCCACCTACTCCGCACTTCCTCCTTCTCTTCCGACCACGACTCTTCCTCCGATACCGATCTACAAATGAGCAAGCGCAACGCGAAGTCGCCCAAAGAGCAGAACGGGCGGGCCGACAGCAGCGCGACCATGAGCAGCAACATTCTCGAACACCGGCGTAGACACGGCTCTATAGATCTTAGTTCGCCAGCTGGCCAGGCAGCCTCCCTGATGCAGCGCCCAAGCTTCACCTTGGACGATGCAGTACCACAGCTAGACAAAGATGACGAGGGGTCGTCCAAGGGTTTCTCCGAGCTATCAAAGAAAGATCAGAGGAATTTTTTGCTGCTAGTACTGTTGTACTTCTTGCAAGGCATACCCATGGGCCTCGCGATGGGCTCAGTACCATTTCTGCTTAAGAAAGCGGACGCTTCGTATTCGGCTATTGGAGTCTTCTCACTTGCGGCATACCCATACTCGCTGAAGCTACTTTGGAGTCCTATCGTGGACGCGGTGTGGTCACCAAAGCTCGGGCGCAGAAAGAGTTGGATCTTGCCGATTCAGACCATCTCCGGCTTCTCGATGCTTTGGCTGGGCTCTGTGGTAAATAAGATCATGGACTCTGCTGCGGAAAGGGATGGTAGTGGAATCTGGAACTTCACATTCTGGTGGTTCGCGTTAGTTTTCCTGTGCGCAACGCAGGATATTGCTGTAGACGGTAGGATCGCCTTTGAAGAAGCTCTTGAACGAATGCTAATATCTTTCCAGGCTGGGCACTGACGCTTCTCTCTCAAGAGAATCTTGCTTTCGCATCTACGGCGCAAACAGTCGGTCTTACTGGTGGCCAGTTCCTTTCTCACACAGTCTTCCTCGCTTTCAACTCGGTCGAGTTTACCAACAAGTGGTTCCGCAGCACGCCTGGCACAACCGGATTGATGAACCTGGACAGTTACCTTACGTTCTGGGGATGGGCATATCTAGTCGTGACCTTGGGTCTGGCTCTGATGAAGCGCGAGGAAAGGACCAAAGAGAGGGAAGGCATCATGGAGGTCTACCAGACCATGTGGGGGATCCTCAAACTCCCGAACATTCAAAGCTTCATCGTCATCCATCTCATTGCGAAGATCGGCTTCCAGACCAACGACGGAGTCACCAGCTTGAAGTTGCTTGCCAAGGGATTCAGCCAGGAAGATCTTGCCCTCACCATTCTTATCGACTTTCCTATCGAAATGTCGCTGGGATACTACATTGGAAAATGGTGCCAGACGTATCCACCCATGCACATCTGGTCACTGGCTTTCGTGGGGCGCCTGATTGCGGCCGGATTTGCTCAATTTGTCGTCTCTATCTTCCCTGCGGGCGGAACGACGACCTGGTACCTGCTCCTCGTCATCTGCGAGCACGTGTTATCCACATTCATGAATACGGTCATGTTTGTTGCGGTGTCCGCTTTCCACGCGAAGATCTCCGACCCGGTAATCGGAGGCACCTACATGACTCTACTGGCCACGTAAGCAAACCCACCGCTCTTCTAGAATTGAGCACCTTAGTAACTTCACAACAGTGTTTCCAACCTCGGCGGTACCTTCCCTCGCTACTTCGTGCTCCGCTTCGTTGACTACTTCACCGTGGCCACATGCGAGCCGCCTACCAAGGCTCCAGCTGAGCTCAAGGGTGACCTTGTAACCCAAGCCTTCTCTTGCGCGCTGGAGGCTGACCGACACCGCTGCGAAACCGGAGGTGGCACCTGCAATGTGCAGACGGATGGCTACTATGTGATGAACATCATATGCATAATCATCGGGGCGGTGACCTTCTACGGGTACATCAAGCCAGCGGTGGCGAGGATACAAGCGCTGCCGCTGCGGGCGTGGAGGCTATCATAGCACGGCTACAGCGATTGATAAGATAACACCACATCAAGAATCCGTAGTGGGTCGACCGTGTAGTTTATACCATGTAGCGTAAATGACGTTTCTAGAATGCACAATGGTGTTTTGACCAAAGCAGGATGGCGCACCACGTGTGAGCTGCCGGCGCGATGTCGCCGCGGCCAATCGCTCAATTGCGGCGTGGCCACAAGTGGGTAAGAGGCTCTTTTTAGGTGCATGCGCCCTGGTTCGGGACGTTGATAAAAAGTAATTGAAGGGTCGCGTAAGCGGGCGAGCCTCGAATGCTGCGGCATCAATTCGGCGGCCGTTATCGGCAAGGCGTGTCGCGAACAGAGGGTTCTGGCACCACGTTCTACGCAATTACGTAGAGCGAGGGCCCACTTCTGAGTGACGAAGAGGCTCTGTTCTTAGAGCGCGTTGCTTACCTGACGCAGCACAGACAGCCGGGCGTGCCAAATCGGAACGGGAGCTTGGGACAAATTATCTGCTGATTTTCTTTACATCAGTCCTATTTATCTACCTGTGCTGTCTTGATTGCAAGCATCCTCCACCCGCTTGCGCACAACGCTTTCAGCTGAGACACCGCTCGTCACTAAAGCTTTGACTGACTGATTGCGCATCGCGCCATCTTCCATTCCAGCTCCTACATCGACATAACGCACTATGGCTTTTGCCGCCTACACGCCCAAAGCGCGGGTCCAGAAGCCTGCGCCGCCATTCAGCGGCACCGCTGTCGTTGATGGCACCTTCGAAGGTACGCCCGCCAACCATACCGCCAGTATCCCAGCCCTGGCTTTTCCTCTAGCTAGCCGGCATTCCATGCCGTAGCACGTCACTGGCTCGAGGCCCCTCTGACACCCTTCGCAGACCTGTCCCTCACGCAATACACCTCGACCAAGCAATGGCTCGTCCTGGGCTTCGTCCCCATGGCGTGGACCTTCGTGTGCCCGACCGAGATCATCGCCTTCAGCGAGCGGGCTGCCGACTTCGAAGCGCGGAACACGAAGGTCGTCTTCGCATCCACCGACTCCGAGTACAGTCTGCTCGCATGGACGAATGCCAGCAGACGGGACGGTGGACTGGGAAAGATTGATATCCCGCTGTTGAGCGACAAGAACCATCAGCTGAGCAAGGATTATGGAGTCCTGATTGAGGAGGATGGTATTGCGCTGCGGGGTCTGTTTGTTATTGACCCGAATGGCATTGTACGACAGGTGAGTGGACATTTGAGCTGTGAATTGGGCTAGAGGAGCTGCAGGAAAGAGACGGCATAAATGGAATCGTCCAACTGCGCGGTGCCGCAGAAATGAATCACGGCTTGAGAAAAAGAAATGTGGCTAACAGCTATTCTAGATCACCATCAACGATCTCCCCGTCGGCCGCTCCGTCGACGAAACCCTCCGCCTCATCGACGCCTTCCAATTCACCGACAAGTACGGCGAAGTCTGCCCCGCCAACTGGAACCCCGGCGACAGCACCATCAAGGCCACGCCCGAGGGCAACAAGGAGTTCACCTCAAAGGCGTACGCAGACGCTAAGATGTCTGACACCAACGGTACGAAATAGATTCTTACCTTTGGGAAGGACAGCCCTGAGGAGATGACATTAGGCAGGGTAGTTCCGGTTGGGGCTTGAGTACGCTGCGATCTGCATTGCATAGGCGGGAGTTATACCTTCTTGCGAGGCTCGACGAGATTCATGGGGGCGGGAGGGACCGCGGAGAGCCTGGTTCGGCGCTGTAATAGACTGGTGTGCCGTTTTGTTGGTTTTGGGCATGGCTCGCGAAGTCTTTTTGACGGAGCGTGCGCCTACATGCTTCTGCTCCATACCCTTTCCTCCTCTCCACTTCCTGTAACTTACTACTAGAATGGAAAATAATTCTTAGATGGTATGACATATCCCCGTCGTCCCTTTCCCCTATGTTGCCGTGAAAAGGCACCTTCCGGCCTTGGTGGCCCTTGCCTTCCAACGTTGCGCTAGACCGCTAGTTCCATGTAGTGCTTTCAACTGCCCAGACTTCCCCATCGCTCCCATGATCAACTTCCTTCACAGAATGTATACCATTATCAGCGAACCCAGTTCAATTCTCATTTCGTTCGGTGGAATGACGTAACACGCAAGAATAATGGCGTCTGCAGGTACGCGAATCAGTCCTGCACTCAGGAACAGCGAATGTTGTGGCACAAAATATGCCTTACCTCAGCCCGAAAGCCGTGTCACAAGCGCCAGGTACTCAAGGGTGTGGGAGAATCGGTTCATGTGGTCAAAACAGCTTACAGTAGTGTATGCGAAGTCACGAGAAAGAACGGCAGACACGCGAGTCAAGACGACACTCTCGAGCACTGTGGACGTCATCCGATAGCACATAGGGTCTTATTTTTGGCCCCAAAACCCTGCACACAGGGACGCGAAGACACGATTGGCGGGTTCCCAACGGCTGAGGTGAGACCACGGTTCCTGCCGTCCATTGAGGGCCCTGCGCACTGTTCGAAGGATGGAATTCTCCGATGGCTTCCCACACATCCGGGCACACCCCATGCTTCCCGGCGGACTGACTATTGAGTTGGGCTTGCTCTGCTCGGTCGTTGAAAATAGGTGCGCCAGAGGTACGCTACGTGTGCATTCGTCACACCAAACCATCATTAGAAGCACTAGAGTCCCCTCTAAATAGTAACAATGTGGGTGGTTCAACGGGCGCGCTGATCTTCGAGATAGCTTTCGCAGCTGAGCGGACCAGGTCGGAACCTTCAATTTCCATGATAGAGGGCTCGATTCGCTCTTGCTTCTCGCAGTTCGACCATCAGTCCGCCCTCAAGGTCAACTCAGAAGCCCACTTGTACCACTCCAGTCCCTTCCGCTCGGGCATGGCAATTCGAGATCCGAACATTCACTTTCGGCCCCTATCTCAACCATGGTCTTGGCCATGGGGTGCATGGCTATATTAGCCGGCCTCAGGCAGGGGCTCAAACTCGTGGATGCAAGCTGGGAACATCACAGATTAACAACGGGACCCAGCCCCAGCATTGCATTATCTACGGAGGTATCAGAAGCGACGCAGACCCAGCGAGAACGCGGAAAAAGATGCGGGATGAGGCGAAAATAACCTTAAAGCAACCACACATGGTTCGTCTTACACATGGCGATGCCTTCTTTTTCATCGAAGCGTGGTTGCTTTGCTGCACCTACGCGCCGTCTACCCCATGTATATTTGGCGGGCCAATCATGGGCGGCCTCGGGGTAGATCAATCCCGTTGCACGCGGGCGGAGACAGGAACGAAATTAGGCTGGACCAGCCCTACTGCAGCCCAAGTTGACTGCAGCTGAAAGATATGTTTCGACGAAACAAATCTATCCCAGCCAATGACCACATGTATGGAGATTCCCGGCATTGCGCAAGGCTTACTACATGTGGGATATGGTACTGGGGTCCAGAAGATACTGCACCTTCGAGAGGGGGATATATGATCCTCGCCAGAGCCGTGTTGAACAGTGTCGAACCAGGCAAGTGCTACGAACTCGATTTCTATCTACACAATGGCTTCACCAGCCGACGTCTCGTACGCAGACGTTTTCATCGGCTCCTGGAAAGATCATTCCAAGGGTACGATCAAGGGCACCAACATTACCATCTCCTCCAAGAATGGCGTCATTCTCGTTGCCTTCCTCGCTCTCTTCGTCCAGTTCGCGGGTCAGCATCTCTGGGGCATCGCTGCGTTCATCTGGTACCAGCTCCGGCTTTCTGGGAGGCGAAAGTACAATGCCGCTCTGAGGTATCAGCAGGATATGTCCATTAGAAATAATGGATCTCCTGGCCAGACACTGTGGACTCTGACACGCATTGCGTGGGCGTGGCGACATGCCAAGGGCTACAAGAAAGAGAAGAAGGCGTGGTGGAGAGTGAGCGGGTTGCCGATCTTTGTGCCGTTTCTGTTCATGGTGTTGTTGACCGCAACGGGTATTTTGTCTTCCAATATCATGGAGACAAGTCAAGTGAATATCCTGCTGAGGGGAGACGGTAAGTTCTTTCGAAACAGTGCACTCAGTATTTGCAAGAAGCCCCCAGCTGACAAATGCAGAATGTGGGATCTGGGAAGTGCCAGATGCAGAGACAGTCAAAGCCAGCGACAACGGGTTCATGATTGAGAATGCCAAATACATCGGTGGGGTCACTGAGTTTGGTCGCATCTACGCTCGTGCCTGCTACAACACCACCAGCGAGACAAGTTCACCTATGTGTGAGGCCTTCACGACGAAAGCCATCCCTTACACCTCTCACATGAATGCCTCATGCCCATTCGACAATCAGACCTGCATCTATGGCAATGAGAATCTACAGATGGACACCGGCAACATGGACACCAACGACGTCCTTGGAATCAATACCCGTGAAGACAATGTCCACTTTCGTAAAGTCACCACGTGTGCGCCTTTGCAGCCTGATCTATGGACAACAAGGGAGAACACTACCGGTCCGATGGGTGAAGATGAATACCGCATCAAGTGGAATTGGGGCACGATCCCCTGGTACAACGACACAGACTATGTTGCGGAAGCAGTTAGCGATAACACCAACCGCCTATCTCAAAGTTTCACGGGCTACTCGATGGTGTATGTGTTTCTCTATTCATGACACTTTCACCTCAACTAATTGACGGCGATTTAGCACCCAGAGATACTACCGCCTCGACTCACGTCTACCATTTCCAAGCTCTTCGTCATACTTACCGCGAAAAGAATTTAATACGACAGACGGAGACATCTACATGATGTTCCTCGCTGCGCATGCCGTCAACTTCGCAAAGCCTATCGATGACCCCTGGTTTTCGGCGCACCGTCCGAACCCTGGACCCGTAAACCGTACCTACTACTTCAGCGATCACCTTCTCTCGCCGCTAGGCTGTGTCGAGCAATTTCAGTTCTGTAATCCGAAGAAAGGAGATGCAGAAGGAGCATGTACCTCCCTCGCGGGGATCGTTCCTGCAACCGCAGCCGCGAAATTCGACCTCGATTTGTCGCCCATGCAGTCTGCTATTGTCGACCTGCTCATCAATGCCGTCTACGCCAACAATGCTATTATACTTCAGCCGATTCAGCTTCTGGCAGACGACACGAGCAACGATGGCGTACAAATGCCGCTGCCAAAGAATCAGTGGATCATCGAGCTCCAAGACATGCACAACCGCGTCCTCACGGAGATACAACGCATTATCGTCGACTACGCCCGCGGCCCTTCCTCCCAAGGCGCGAAGCAGTTCCTCGTTGTGCCGGACAGCAACTACCGCAACTTGTGCTCGATGATCAGGGCAAAGACAAGCGGACAATTTAGCTCCATCAATACGTACGGGCTTGCGCTGACGATTGGTCTGGGAACGCTGATCATCCTCGCGAACGTCTTCCTGGAGAGCCTCATCCGGTGCTTTCAGCGGCGGAGGAAGGCGGCGCATCGGGGCGTGGATGCTTGGGCTGAAGACGGGCTGTTGCAGGTTCATAAGAACACGCTGGTTCTTGCTGAGGAGGAGGAGTGGCGGAATGTGGATGGTGCGGTGCCGGTTACGCAGCATTGGTGTTCGTTGGCGAAGGAGGATGAGGGTGTTTCCCTCTCGCCTGGCGAGACGGTTGTGGAGAAGGGAGCAGACGAGCTTGAACGTCCTGAGATACATGTGCAGGATGTGGATGCTGTGAGGAGGGTGGATACGGATGAGACGTTGGCGCTTGAGAGTCCGGCGCAGGCGGGGTGGAAGGAGGGAGATGAGAGGAAGTGAGATTGGGGGCAGTGTAAGAGTGAAGGCGAGTCTTTTGGGCTGGTGCCGAGCGACGCAATGTATGTGTATGATGCAGAGATGTTACGAATGTTATGTTTATGACCGTCTAAGTCTGGTTATCAGATGGTTAATTCCTAAGTGCCTCCGCAACCTTGCCTCATTTCTCTCTCCCCCGCCCCAATCCTCCTTCCGCATTTTTTGTCAGATGTGTTCTAGGAAATGTGGGGGTTGAAGCCTTCATGAGTAGTCTGCCGGGGAGACTATGTGGATTGCAAATGGAGAGATGGGAAGTTTATGGGTGGGAAAGAGGGTTTATGTGCAAATGATTTGAAGATAGGAAGATGTGGTAGTTGGCAGAATAATCATCCATTGCGCTTGAAAGCAACCACATTTTTCTCTATCTAAACGCCTACTCCTGGCTGATAATCAAAACTTGCCTCCGAAGGTTCGTAAAAACGCCCATAAAGGTTGTTCACAGCTCGTCTCTAGTTTTCTCTCCGTTTTTCAATACCGCGTCCCCATCACCGCCCACGCAGCTCCAGCTACTTGCCCTGTTCACGTCTCCTGTGCCTAGGTATTTAAGTGTTCTGGGGTACCGACACAAGTTTCTTGTCACAAGCTCGTCCGCTTCGCTCCGGGTTTCCGCTGCCAGCGTATCAGACGCTTCGCTCTTCTCCACCCAATCTCGTAGAGTCTCGAGTGGATCTTTTGGCACTGCGCCATTACCGAACCCACAGTGTTTTACACCTGGAGCGAGGAACAACCTGTAGAACTCATCCACAGCCTTTGCACCTCCTAACTCCCTTTCAACGCGCTGGCGATATTTGTTAGTGGTCTTGTGAGGAATGATGTCGTCATTGGTGCCGTGCCAGCTGAGCAGCTTCGCGCCTGCGTCGCGGAAAGCGGAAAGATCTGGGTTATCCCCGTCCATGATCCAGCCATACTCCTCGTCTGTTTGCACCCAGAGGGACCAAAATTCGGTTGGGGTCAGTTTGGCAACGTTGTATGTGTCCGAATTTCTCAAGAGCACAGTTCGAGCGAAAACGTCGAGACCAGGGTCATTCAAGGTGCGAGTGCCGTCGGGGTTAGTGGTAGCATTCACAAATGTGCTGAGAGATGTTCCGTGAGTAAGACTTGGGAAGACGTTCGAACCGTATGGCGTAGTGGGACCCTCATGAACTTTGTGCACGACATCTGCCATGGCTTCTGTGACCTCGATCTCGATACCGGAGCATTCTAACTTCTGTCCGATGAGCGTTCGTGGATCGAACGTGCAGGTCTCCGGGTCTCCGATGACTCCGTCTTTGGCTCCATCCAGAATGTCGCATTCTTCAAGGGCTTTCGCGGCGAACCAGTTGAACTCGCAATTGCTGACCACTGTTCCCATCTCCTTCATGACAAGGTTTGGCCAGAGGAAAGACATCGTAAGCGCTGGGAATCTCAAAGCTGGTGCTGCAGCCAAAATGCCGTCGAGTAAGTCCGGATATCTCTGAGCGACGGCATAACCTTGTCGGCCACCCTGAGAGCATCCATTCCAGTACGAGTAGCGCGGCTTTTGACTATAGTACTGCTCAGTAAGGCTCTTGCCGACATGGATCATGTCTGCTAGACTTCGCGTTCCGAAGTTCTGCAGGAGATCCCAAGTGACGCTCTTATTCTCATTCAGTGTCCAGTCCGCACTGAAATAATCAACTGGATGTCCGCCGTCTGTGGATGATGCGGAATAGCTGGTTGCGACCGCCGGACCGAGCGAGAGATCGAGCATGCCCGTTGCCCAGCCACCACCACCTATCGCTTGGAAACGATCGTTCCAGAGTTCTCTCGTGAGCGGTAGCCATGTCTTTACAAGTACTTTGTCGTTGGATCCTGGGTGGGTGAGGTACATCTGCACGTCGCAGAAGTTGAGGTCGGTTACTGGCTCAAGAAGTCCAGGAACGGCAGGTATGTCAAAATTTCGCCTCTCTTCTGCTTTTATGGAGAGTACCTTGGCGCCTGGAATGACTGGGTCTGTAAAGGACGATGCTTTGCACGGTACAGTCTTCGGGTTGTCGTTCGTTGCGGCTGCAACAGTCGCCCATTGTTGGAAAAGTAGGAAAGGTAAAACCATATCGAAAGCTGGCGATTCGAGTTCACTCTGGGGCTTGAGAATCATCCGCCGCGTGATTGTGGTAGGGTCGCTCTGGGATGCTTCCGAATTCTTATGGGGAGGAACCACCAGACACGCTAGACCGGATTTCGATAAAACAGTGTAACATACTAGCGCGGATGGCTCATAATTCTTCATCATGACCGCACCCTTTCGACCTACAACCTGACACATGCGTACTCACAATTACTGCACCGCAAATTTTCCTCACCGCATCTTGGTTTAAAGTCCCGTCATAATGCCAGACTATCAACAAGCCCACCCCAGTGCCTCTTCAGCCCAACTTCTCACGAGGGCCTACCCCGCATCCCCAGTGCCACATACGTATGGTATCACATCAAACTCTGCCACGCAAACCTACATTTTGAGACTCCCAAACGAATTGCTCTACCCGATAATCGAGCTTGCAGCCAGGAATCCTCCTTCGAAGTCTTTTGATGCTAGTATATGCGGGGAATGTTCATTGAGTAATAACACTCGACACCTCCAATGGAGCTACGGGCGTCTGAAAGCACTGTCGCAGGTGTGTCGCAGATTTTCGGACGTTGCTCAACTGGTGCTCGTGCGAGAGATTTACCTCCAACGGCAATCGACAGTTCCCAGCAGATTGTATCGCAGACTCCATCAGACCCTAAAAGAGAAGCCTCACTTGAGAGGGCATTGCAGGTGCTCATTTACCCTTTGCAGCGCGTAATCCGCAGAACTGACCTTCTTCTTCGCGGCTAGATCATTACACCTGTACGCTCCTGATACATTTCGTCTGGATTATCTGCCGAGAAACGATCGCGTAGCAGATGACTTCGCACTCGGGCTGAACAGGCTGCGTTGTCTCTCGATCCTGGGTGGTTTCAAGAACGGACCCAATGAAAGACACCTTAAATCAACATGGGCTCTTCTCAGTCGGTTTAGCGCCCATTGTAAAGACATTGAACATTTGGAACTTTCAGCAGAACTGCTTGGTTTGGAACTCAGGGACATCTTCAAGTATATCAATTTTCCCAAATTGAAGGTTCTGGTCATTCTTCGGATGCATAGATCTCGGAAAGAAATTACTGAGCTCGATCATGAGGTAGGTCAGCGAGTGTCCGTTGAGTATCGCATTGGGTAACCACTCAGTGGGAGTTGCGGTCGGTACAAGTGCTAATACAGCCATAGAAACGTCGCGCTGCTCCATTTACATCCCTCTGTCTCGCTGGCTATTCAGAGAGACCTAGCATGACGTCTTTGCTCATCCAATGGCCTGCTGCACTCACGCGTTTCGAGTTTGGTAGTTTGCTCAGATACCCATATATCTTAGACTACCCCATGTTCGAATCTTGGCTACTCATACACAAAGACACCCTTAAACATGTTGCCATAGGCCATCTTTCAGAGCGTGGCGACCGCCGACTTTTCAACGCAACGCTTTTTCCACACCTCGAGTACCTGAGACTGTCAAGATGGCAGATGTCCCAAGTATCTGTGGAATTTCAGGCTGATGATGCAAACATCCTAGGTCCAAGCCTCAAAACCTTCTGCTGGGACTTCAGAGTCTTTGACGAGCACAACGAAGACTGGCATGGCTTTGGGAAAACAGCGGCTCTCTGGGTTGAGAAGATTATAAGTGAGGCCGTAGCCCGCGAGGCTGTTCTCAAGACGTTCCAGATACAGTTCAAACCAAGATATGGAGATACCGAATTAGCTTGGGGTTATCCATGGGACTGGATGGTGGACCTGAGGGAAAGAGTATTCAAACCTACGGGTATGGGCTTAGTGTATAGCGAACCGCGTATCACGAAGGAACAATGGCTTGAGTGGTTGAAGCGCCCTGACAGGAAGGACATAGAGGAAGAGGAGTACGAGAGATCTTTATGGGAAACCGATAGACCTCCTAAAGAAGAGGATAAGAACAGCGAGGGGGCAAAGTTCGAGAGCTGGTATCAGTAAGAGGATACCCTAGAGTAACCGGTGCCTACATCGAATGCTTTGATTCGAGCAGCTCAAGGACTTTTGGCCCGGGAAAACTGTGATTACGATCAAACGGGTTTCCACTGCTCCACGCGAAAGTCGATGGCACGACACATTGTTATGAAGCTACTGTACCTTAATCCCCGCCGCCAGACAACAACAGCATACCAACGTCATCTTTTCTAATCATCTTTGGTAGCCCGATGGCGCGATGGGGGCCGTCCTTACTGAAAGGGGTAGGCTGCGCGTAGACCCCGTAAGCGGAGATCGCTCACAGCCTCAGGTACCGACCAATCGCATCTTAGCACGGATCTGACGTGCCATCGACCCGGACTCAACCGCCACGATCCAGATACTATATATTGAACGAAGAATTCGTTATAGAAGCAGGGCACCGTAGGAGTCGACTGGTCAGCTGCTTTTAGCTCTCTAACGACCATATTGCAAAGCTTCACCGTCCCTCGCCACCCCGACCTCCAAACATGCGGCTACGTACCACTGGAATGGCGTTGCTTGCGCCGAGCGCGCTTGCGCAAAGCATCACTGTTTCCAACGGTACTGTCCAAGGAGGATCATGTCCATCTTCAGCGGCGAACTACTACCATGCCATTCCATTCGCACAACCACCGCTGGGATCCCTCCGGTTTGCCGCGCCCCACCCTTTTGATCAAAAGTTCAACGGGACCTTAGACGGAACAAAAACCGCACCTACCTGCATTCAATTTGGCGGCGACTTCTTCACTGAACCTCAGCCTTGGTCAGAGGACTGCTTGTATCTTAATGTCTGGGCACCGAAGAATGCCAGCAGCGGCTCGAAGCTGCCGGTGAAGGTATGGGTCTACGGTGGGAGCAACACGGCTGGTGGAATCAGCGACCCGCTTTACGATGGGTGCAATGCTGCCACCGATTCGATCGTTGTGTCTATCAACTACCGACTAGGCCCGCTTGGCTTTCTAGCTCTCAAAGACGCAGGACTGTCGGGTAATTACGCGGTACAGGACTTGCTTCTGGGGCTTCGTTGGGTGCAGGATAACATCGAGGCATTCGGTGGTGATCACGTAAGTCGATTCCAGCAGAGACTGCATAAATTACTGACGAAGAGCAGTCCAAAGTATTATTGTTCGGGCAATCCGCGGGCGCTGCATTGTCCTTCCTCATCAGCACGCTTGCGGAAGCTCCTTCGCTCATATCCGCCGTGGCTGCAGAATCTGGCGGAGGAAGAGGATCCGCTCCATATGCTGAAGCCCAGCCTTACTTCAAGGCATTCGTCAAGAACCTAGGCTGCGCACTTGATGACCTGGACTGTATGCGGTCCAAGTCACCACAAGAGCTCAATGCTTCCTTCCCGGTCGAATTGACCTCAGCAACGATCCCGCTCGGTTACGCAAAGGGCTTTGCGTCGGTGATTGATGGCAAGGTTGTCCCAGAAGACCCGGCCGCAGTGGGCAGTCGCGTTCCTGCAATCTTCGGATCCACATCCAATGATGGTTCACTGTTCATCCTGGGGGCCTACCAGAACAATTTCCCGCCGACGCAAGCCAACTACACCAGCCTCATCGAGTCGAACTTTGGCCCATATGCGGCGGCGGTGAAGTCGTATTATCCAATCTCTCGATTCGCGAATGACTCTTCTGCTTCGCTTGCCCCATACTTCGCTATGACTGCGATCTGGACCCACGCGTCATACACATGTTCCGCGCAACGAGGTCTCAAACGAGCCACAGCCAAAGGCGTTCCTGCCTATGCTTATGTGTGGGACACGGCTCCAAGCTGTCCTTGGCTACCGGAGCTCAGCAGCGGCATCAGCTCCCAGATACTTGAGCTTCTTGGTGTGGCACATACCTCCGAGATTCCGTTCGTACTACGGAACACAGAACACCTGCCTCCGCCCAACGGTACCTGCAGCTTCTCAGCAGCCGAGAAGAACATCAGTGATGCGGTGTCGAGTGCTTGGACAGCTATGGCGAGGGCCCAGAGTCCAGATTCTCCGCTGCTACCTGGTGTCTGGCCGACTTTCAGTAGTAATGGAACAAAGGGACTGGTTGCAACTGGAGAGGGACTGACTTTCGAAGATATTGATTACAGTTTTTGCAAGCTGTGGGATGGTATTAGCGAGTCTATGTTAGTCAATGGGACTGGAAGCGGTGGGCCAAACCAAACGAGGAGCCCACAGCCGGGTGTATTCCAGAATAGTGAGGGAAGAAGGGTAGGGCACGACAGCGCCATGGTGCTATTATGTTTGTTGCTCGGTGCTGCAACGATTATGTTAACTTGAACTTGGGACGGAAAATTGAGGGTCTATACACTGACGTCACAAATCCATCACTTTTAGAGCACACCTGCACCGTGCTTGCCAATTCCATACCAATGGCGTCCAGAAGGTACCTAGGTATAACTCAATTGACAGCCAAGAGCCTTTTCTCACCAAAACGTCACTCATCCGCTCCTTCCCGATGCAGACTTTAAAAGCCCTCACTCGCCGGGCCCCATCACTGCGATTCATCCGCCATTATACCCAAACACCAAACCCGAACATGAAAATCGCAATCACAGGATCACGCGGCACAGTCGGCCAATACGTCGTCAAAGCGGCCGTCGACGCAGGCCACTCCATCGTCCAGGTCAACCGCACCGAGCAGGAGCCCGACGGCACAAAGAACTCCAAGTACCGTACCGCAGACACAGCAAACGACTACGATGCCACCGTTCAAGCCTTCAAAGGCTGCGACGCCGTCATCCATCTTGCAGCGATCCCCGATCCCGTAGATAAACCCGACTTCATGGTACACAGCAACAATGTGGAATCCGCATTCAACGGCTTCCGCGCCTGCGGCGAACTCGGCATCAAGAAGATCTGCTACGCGTCCTCGGTCAACGCTATTGGACTCGCCTACGCCAATCAACCGCTGAAGTTCAAGTATTTCCCCATCGATGAGGAGTACCCGCCTAACCCCACTGACGCGTACGCTCTCGCCAAGGTCGAAGCAGAGACGCAGGCGAAGGCTTTCGTGAACTGGTTTCCAGGGACCAAGATTGCTTGTCTACGAATCCATGAGGTGGCGCCGAAGAAGGACGTGCAGAAAGAGCATGAGGAGAATTGGAATGCAGCTGCCGTGGGACAGCTGTGGGCGTGGGTGAGTCCGGCGGCGGTGGCGCGAGCATGTCTTTTGAGCGTTGAGAAGGCAGATGCGTATGAAGGATGCGAGGTGTTCAATATTGTGGCGCCAGAGACAACGCAGGAGACGACCTCGGCGGAGCTGGCGAAGAAGTACTATCCTGAGGCGGAGATAAGGAAGGGGCTTGAGGGTAATAAGGGGTTCTGGACGATTGAAAAGGCTGAGAGGATACTGGGGTGGAAGCATGAGGAGAAGGAGTAATGGGCATCACGGGAGTGTAAGATACACAGAGTCATGAGGGCACCGAGAGGAAAGCCACCGTACGAATAAGTGCTAGATATCATTGCATAGGAGGTATGCCAATTTCATGAGTCTTTCCGAGATAACCATCTGAGACGTTGATGCTTGCACCACATCAACGCAAACAATTATGCATAGGCCGAATAATGCATTAAACATTCGGGTATGCCTTGGACACACGGGTAGAGGAGATGAGATTGCGAACGGAAATATGACGTCATGGCCTGCGTATAGTTCAACGACCATCAATTGGGCTCTTTCCAATACTCTTACAAACTTCCGCGTAGTGATGCATCCATTGCACTGTTGCAGCGGTGATTTCCCAGATCGTCGCTTACTCGATCGTTTGCAACATTTTGCACGCTAGCAGCGCAAGAATGCTCTTGTTGTATTGATCAATCTCACATACAAAGTCCGTACAGGGGCTATACAATTTGTTTCATAGATCAAACCAAGTTTGGTCTACCTCAGTGACGGTCGCGGTCTAACGGCATGTTGCTGCACCGACTTTGCGGTGCCTCAATCCTTGCGCAACGGTGGCCCAGCCCGACAAACAATCCTGATTTCGAACTATCAACTACTGTTGATCGCTTCTGGGGGTTATACACCGCTGCCCTTCTTCCGGCTTGCGTGCTCGCGCGCCTTTCTCGCTGCCAGTGAAAGGTGAGTGCACGGACGTCAGATGCTATTCATCGCCCACACACCTCCTCGGACAATAGCACTGAAGTTGTTCACTTTCATCACTCACGGCCCACTCCTCAAAACGAGGGCTGGTATTGTCGCTGATCGCGCACAATGAGCGCCCCACTGCAGCCGTCCGTTAAAAGCTCTTAGACTTCATCCTCACCCGCACGCTTCTCTTCTTCCCCAGAACACTTCTTTGGACTGCTCTTCATTGCTCTTCTTATTTGTCTTTTCATAAACTACCTTGACGGTATTAATTCAATTCTCCTGGCGCTGGCCGTCGTTCTTGAGCAGGGCTCTTATTCTTCGATATCAATTTACAACTCGAGACCGGTTCTCAGTTTTCGCGATGTCCCAGTACTACGGCCACAACAACTTCAACGGGTTGAACCCGTTTGCTACCGCTGATGATGCGGACTTCGCCAATTTCGCCAGTCTCGCTAATGGGGCCCAACCCTCACCGTTCTTCGAGAGCAATGGTACATTATACCTTGACGCTGTCTGCAATCTCATACTAATCAAGACCTAGGTACTGCTGGTCAGTACTACAATGGAGAATCGAGCCGATCCGGCGCCGGGGCTGGCAATTCGGGCTTCCCGCTCATGTCGGGCCCCTTGGATCACCAAGAAAATTTCTCTTCATCACTGACGTTTGCTGGCCCTGAGGTTGCCTCCAGCCCAGTTCAAGTTGTCTCGGACAGCCCTCGCGGCGTCGCCTCTACCGAACCAAGCAGCCCTACTAGCCCTATCAGTCCTATTCGACCACTCACTGAACATTCCCAACGCTTCCTGAACAGCCTGCCGGAGAACATACGTTTGAGCGTCGGCCGGAACCGCCAGCTCGATCGAATGATCCACGAGAACCCTCACTTCATTCCCACCTTCAACTACGAGGCTGCAATGAGTATGACTGGCAGGGACGTAGTCAACAACGTCTCCGGTCCCATGCCTTCTGCAATCGTTCACGACAACGAGGCTCTCGAAGCTCTCCGCAACGAACTTGATTTCGACTTCAACAACATCACATGCGAAGAACTTGCTGGGAAGGGCCATGAGTTCCTCGACATGATTGCGCGCCGTGACGAGATCGCCGACACTCTCGCGCAATACCGTTATGAGCCCGAGGTTGGCCCTGAGACGATTTCCGCGATCTTGCCGAACGTGGGCAAGACGCTCGAGGAGAAACCATGGGCGCTCGACTGGTACCAAGAGCCTCTCAGGAAAGGTGACGATGAGCCTGACGACGATCTAGAGGCCGATCCGGCCGAAGGTGAAGAAGAAAACGAGGAACAAGCGGCTACCACCACCAAGGGCAAGGGTAAGGGGAAGAAGGGAGACAAAAAGGACACCAAATACCTCCCTCGCAAAGTCCAATACGCTCCCTACCGATACATGTTCAAGACCGCCGAGGAAGCGCGAGCCCACCGCAAGAAAATCCGCCACCCAGCCAAGATCGCAAAGGACATCGACCGCGTCCAGAAGTACGGCCGCTACTACTGGACCAAGCGCATCTACGACGCCATGATCAACGTCGACCTCATTTTCGACAACAAGGGTTCCGTCATCGCCACAAACTTCAGCAAGATCCACCACTTCAAAGAGGAAGATCTCGAAGCGACCGCGCACCACATCTTCGACGCGTGCATCGGTGTCCACCGCCGCGGCTGGTACGGCTACGACTACAACCGCCGCGCCTTCGTCCGCGGCAAGCTCAAGGACATCTTCAACGAGAGCATCGAAGGCCGCCTGGAGCGCATCTGCGGTATCCTCAAGCACAACAAGGCTATTGCCAACGACTGCGTCCAGGGCGGCGACTTGTTAATGCAGACTGTCGACAATCCTATCTACCGCGCGAGCACCAAGACTGCGAACAACAAGGGTAATCTTGATCGTGCTGGGCGCCTCAAGAAGCAGGAGACGGACCGGCAGAGGGAGAAGAGGCTCGCTAGGGAGGCGGCGCAGAAGGAGAAAGCTGAGGAGAAGGCGAGGAAGGCGGCTGAGAAGCTGGCTGAGAAAGAGAGGAAGGAAGCTGAGAAGCAGGCGGCGAAGGAGAAGAAGCAAGCTGAGAAGGAAGCGGCGGCGGCGGCGAGGACGGCGGCAGCAGCGGCGAGGAAGAAGCGCGCCTAGGTGGGAGCTTGATGGTGGACTCTACGAGATGGTTTGGCGCTTTGGACAGTTACCGGCGGTCGGTGGTCGGTTGTCGTACTCAGACGATAATGAGCCTTTCCCTGGTGGAGAGGTATCGCGAGTATCGCAGACGCATCGAGGGCGTTCTTGTTATTACTATCACAACAGTACATGTAGAAGAAAGGCAGAAAAAAATATCAAAACGTCAAAATTCAAGTCTCATTCTCACTGCGTTCATGGTACCAGTATGTCTACTCTACAGCCCAACATCAGTCGCGTCTAATGTGTGACCATCAACCCCCCCTTCTCCAGTTTTCCATGGACCAGTTGCTGATGGCAGCGGTGCATCATTGGAATGTTGTAAAACAATTGCGGTACGGTAAGGGCTTGGATTTTTGTCCTAATGAGGCTATTGCAAGCAGACTCACGTACGATGGCTGATAGGGCTCATGCATGGCAGCTCGTAAGGCCTGATCAAGACAAGGCGAAAGGCGCCCAGTGGCGTCTTAAGCATTCACATGTCGAGCTGAACGTCTTGGCGTGCGGAATCCGCATGCCTGGTCTTTACGGTGTCCCGGGTCGAGGGTGGGCGGAAGTAAGCGCAAACGTATCCGATTTGGTCACGCCTCATTTAGTTCGCCTTTTGGGCGTTTAGAGTGTCCAGAGCTCGTTCTCTCGAAGAGGGTCAGGGCGTAAGCACTGCTATTGGAGCCTTGCGTGGCTCGCGCGAAGGAGCTCTCGGACTAATCTTGTGGGTACGATAGGCTGAAGGTCTGCGCCCGAAGTGCTGCAGCTGCTGGCCTTGAGTGGTACTCGCAACGTTCACGTGTGAATGTCGTGGGGTTGGAATGGTGGTGAATGTGTTATGGGCGGGCGAGACTAGAGGCACGTGACCAGACTGCAGCCCTGCCTGAAGGTTCAGGACTCAGGCTCGAGCAGGACTAACGAGGGCATGGCGTTATCCGCCCGCAAAGATTAATGATAGGTCTCAATGTGATCATGCAGAGATCGGATGAGGTCGAGTTCCTCTCCTTGTCGCTGGTATGGTACGGATGAAGGGTGCTATTCGGCGACTTCTCGGAAAGACGCTACTCTACAAAGTCTACGCGACGATGCGCTGCAGCAGTAGATGGGCATGAGGTATGTCCACTGCTGCGCAATTCCTTGTAGAGGTGGTGTTGGAGCATGGTGTTGTGGCTGCTGTCGGATTGAGGGTGACGTAAGGCGGGGGCGGGGTGAAGAAAGATCTGCAGGGGTGCAATGGCAGGCACGACCGAGGCGCACAATTTCTCAAGGCAACCTCAGGCCTCTATTGTCGTCGTCAGTGTCGCTCCATCCAGGCAGCCGCAACATCAACAACATATAAATCACGTACATTACACATACGTCTGCGGCATTCGCTCTTCTCGAAACCCAGCATCGCATCAGCACGACAGCTACAAACCCGCCTTCGCGCCTGCCGCTTCCAGTACCATTCTGTAACCATGCAGATGCCAGATATGCCCGTTAATGTACCGGTCGATGATCCCAATGCGGATACAGAATGGTGAGCCTCTGCTTTCCAAACTGCCTTCGACGTGTGGGCTGACGAGAGCAGGAACGATATCCTCCGCAAGCACGGCGTTATCCCCGAAAAGCCTCCGTCGCCGACACCTATGATACAAGAAGCACTTGAGGAAGCCCGCAGACTAGCACATGAGAACAGACTGGAGGGGAAAGATTTGGATGAGCTCGCCGAACTTGAAGACGACGAGGACGATGAGTTCCTCGAGCATTACCGGTACTTCTCTGGCCCGCGTGACTTTGGTGTAGCAGTGCAGGTCTGACGCCCAACAGGAAGAAGCGTCTGCAGGAGCTATCGACCATCAACACTGCTTCGGTCTACAATCAGGTCTATCACCTTCAAAAGCCCGATTACTCGCGAGACGTCACCGAGGCCTCCAGCAAGGCCTATATATTGGTGCTACTGACTTCGTCGCATGGCACTAACGGCGAGTCCCGAATCATGATTGACGTCTGGCGAGAACTTGCGCAGCGCTTTGGCGACATCAAGTTCTGCCAGATGCGCGCGGACCTATGCATAGAGGGATATCCCGAGAAAAACACGCCGACGGTGCTCGTTTACAAAGACGGTGACATCAAGAAGCAGCTGGTGACGTTGCGCGAGCTGCGTGGGACGCAGACCAATGCTGAAGGTACGCCACTTGTTCGCCCCGAAAGTCCCCCCGCCATGCTAGATTGGCCCTTCGCTGCACTTGCGTGGCCCTACAGCGCGGCTATTGCGCTTTACACAGGCTATGTCTGCGCATGCTGCACCCTCTCACACAGTCATCCATCTTGTTCGGGGACCTATGCTGACGCGACTTGTTGCAGATGTGGAACAGTTATTGGTGGACATCGGTGCTGTGCGCATTGGGGATACACGCCTGCGTCGTAACAAGGCGGATGTAGATGCTGATACTAGTACGAGCAAGATAAGACGGGGCGAATCAGCTGCGGACCCGGACGATAGTGACTGGGACTGAGGCAGTTGTATGGGCACCAATAGAGCCGCGGTGAAGTTCGGTAACTGTTCACACCGCTCCGAGCTTTCTGCAGACGCTCGGAATAACCCAGAACAAGACCATCTACACAATAGTCCGACTCAGGAACTGAGTCCATATGCCGGTCCTTCGATAGACAAGTCGGGCTGAAGAGGGGCAACAATGCGGACACCGGCCACTTCAATAACGCGGCTCAAGTGAGCGACGACACGGGAGAGATGTGGATAGATGCAGGCTCAAATGCACTGAACATACGATGGATGAAACATTGCAGTCAAGCCCCACCATTGTGCAGCCACCAGCGAATACCAATATCGCGACCCCGCGTGCTTACCTGCGTCGGCATCGACCGGGGTCTGGTTTATCTAACTACCACCCTGGCTCCCATCGGCTTACTTAAGTCGTCACACACAAATTTCGCTGAGCTGACATCCCGCAGAAGCTGCTGACATCCAGCCGAGGAGGGGTCTGAAGGATCATCATCTTGAGCAGCAACAGGGTTCATCGAGCAAGCGCTCTCGCCAATATGCACGCAGGCCCATGCTTTGGCCCCATACCAACAACATCGACATCGTTTGTATGCACCACGGAGCGCTTTGAGAAATGAAGCCCAAGATGCGGCCGGCGGCGTGTTTCCTGTGCGCTCGTCACGCGTTAGCTTGTCTCTACGCCCGACCAAAGCCGCGGCTCGCTTCGAAGTGTGGGATCCTTCAATATGATATGGACGATCCCCCATACTTGAGACCAGGATGCCATAAAGTACTGGGCGGTGAGCCGTCGCCATGTCACTCCTACATCCCTCCAATCGGTCGCAGAAACAAGATCGCTGGTCTACCTAAGGTTCATCCCGTCTGTCTTCAGCAATAGGGGTCGGCCCTACAGCGGAGCCATTGCCACGGGTTGCGGCTCGATCGCCGATGCTATAACGGTTGAGGGGATGACTCTGGGTATCGCTGCGGTTTGATGGCTCCTCCGCGCAGAAGTTACGAAGCCCTCACGCTGAGTCTAACACATTGTCATTGGTCACGGCAAGGCCGACGTCAATCGCCTTTGTTACCACCCACTAGCTACGATTCGGGTCGCGCAGATAACATCGTCCTTTCCACGGGCATACTGCAGAAAACATTGCTCTACAGCTACCCGAAAACGTTACGAAGCTTCAGGCGGCAAAGTTGAAGAAAGTGCCATGTGTAACATGGCACATTCCTGAGGCATCGTTGCGAGTAACTCAGGTGGCTGCGAGCAAAGAGCGCTCCTAACAGACAAAATGGTTACTCTCCTGAATCAAACGCCACGCACTCATACACTCATGCTAAATATTTGAGGTTTGCGTACACTTTGCTCTACAAGACGGCACTTGAGCGCATTGCGCACTCAAGCTTCGCCTTGCAACGTGCGCCCAGAAAGTCGTTGGGATCGAAACGGAACAGCTTTCCGCAGTTAGCGCTCAATCCCGACCGCTATCTGCTCAAGCTCTGTAGGAGCCGTAGGTACAGTAACGGTCGCGTACCGGAAAGTGTCCCGCCCATAGCTATGGGCGATGCTACATCAGGTCGCTTTCCAGCCCTCGTCATCCATGCTTTTGGTTTGCGGGCCCCTCAGCTGCAGAAATGAAACGGCGCTTCAGCTTCCACTCCAAAAGTCTCCGAAAAGTTGTTCATTCACATCCGTTCCCCACCCGCGGGCACTTCGACCAATGCCGTCCATCAACGCACGCAGCCAACCAAACCTTGGGGAGAAAGCACCTTCCTAGAGTAGTGCACTGGCAGCTGAGACGTCAAGGCCCTGCCGGCTACCACCTTGCATCTAGATTCCCAACTACCGTCCCAGCGAGCTTGTACCTGAAATTTCCGTTGGAAAGGTGGAAATCACGAGCGCGCCATCGGGCTCTCCCCACGTTGTTGACGGCCCTCAGCACGCTCGAGTTCCCAGTGAGCACCGCCAACATGCCTAGCCTGCTGAGGTCGCCCGAAGCCACTGGAGGTGATTTGGGCGAATGATGTGCCACTTAAGGCAGTTGCTGCTAGCTCTAGGTCTTAGTAGATTGGGCTCGACGATCGGTGCAACGAGAATGGTAGGACTGGTCGCAATGAGGGGCAGTTTGCTCTCTTTCGGTCAATTCCCGAATTGCGCGAGTTGAGTTGCGGCTGCCCACCCAGCCATGCCCACGACCAGCGTACAACAGATAGTATTTTCAAGCACAAAAACGAAGACGTCGAAGTCCGACGATACTTTCCCGGGTGCACTAGCGGATTCGTGGCCCATGGCTTGATGCCTCTCGGCACCATGAACTAGAAGCTTGCCACATGTGACATGGCATGTACCTTTGGTATCCATCCGCTGTACTATGACGATCGGTGCTCAAACAAGCATACGACATGACCTCACGTTCGACCCATCTTTAAGTTCCATCACAAGAGAGCAATGCGTAGTTCACATACTCAAATTGTTTTCGAGATGCACTTGGTTCTTTGATGTTATCTGGGTGTGTCCAGCATTCCTAGTAAAAGTGATACGAATGTGCATGGACATTCGTGCTGATGTGAAGATAATGTATCCTTGAGATACTACTTTTCCATGCCATAGGTCCTTCCCGCAGGACTCCCAAATGCTTATTGAATTTCCAATCCCCGAATCCGTGTAACGCCGTCGTCAAAAGTCGTCCGTCCGCAGACGGTTCGATAGTATAGTCATGAACGGGTATAAGGTACGTGAAAAGACCGTAGAACTCCGCTGCCCTCGCCTTGCATATTGGTTGCGATCATGGCGAAGGGTTAAATCAATTCGTCGCCGCCGCTTCTTCGTGAACCCTCGATTGCTGCCCACACGATTGTTTCCTCGAATACGGGGCCGTTGCCATCACACCTAGCAGCACCCTTCAGCCGCTCGCAGACGTCGGCGATGTCGACAAGACCCTGCTTGACGAGAGGATGTGACTGGATGAGATCCCATGTCTGGGCGGCGGGAATCTCGCGGCTCTTGTTCTTCGTGCGGGAGGCGGCATGGTCTTTGTCGGCGCTGTTCACTACGCTTCCGTTGGATAGCTCCTGCACGTTATATACGTCGTCACCATCTTCGGGAAGGTGGGCACCGGGAGAAGGATAGCTTGCGGAAACTGGTCTCGAGGACGTAGGGGAGTGGCCGGTCGTGGCCCGAAGGATCTCGTTCTCGGTCCGGGCACGCTGCAGTGCGAGCTTCAAGCGTTCGTTGTCCGACTGCAACGAGTGGGTGCTGGATTCGAGGGCCGACAGCTTGGCCTCGAGGTCGCGCACATGTCGTTCCTTGCGCTCGCGGAAGGCGCGCTGTCTGCAACGGGCGTCAGCTTCTGAGGATTCCTTCCCAACGCGCCACAGAGGGGGGAGGCGCGACGTACGCTGCGCGATTCTGCGCTTTTCGCCTGCTCTGCGCTGGCGTCAGAGCTGCCTCCTTCTCCTCACTGCTGCTCCGCGTCCGGCTCCCCCGGCTATCCTCGACATCACCGCCAATTCCACTGTCCAGACTGCCGACTTGCATCGGCGTCGCTGCTATTGCTGGGTCGGGTGAGCCATGTGTCGTCGGCAGGCCGTGGCTGAAAGAGAAGGCGTCGTACGGGCCAGACAGGAAACCGGCCTCCAAGGGCTCCTACGCAAGCGTTCAGCCAAGAACTAGCAACGAGGTGCGGGGTTCCCATCACCATGTCGGTTCTGGTACTCACAATGCTGCGTATCGTCTCAGGATCGACGCCATGCGCGAAGCCGCTGTTGGGCATGCCCATGAAGTAGGGCTGCGGCGGGGTGCTGAAGTACGAGTAGTCCATGGCTGTGTGTGGGCGTGGCGAGGTCACAGGTCGTACAAGAGACGGAACCACATTCACCGTGCAAGCTACCTTCCGTGAGGTGACGTGGGGAGCTAGAGCCAGCAGTGCGTGCTTGGGGCCAGCGGGCAAGGGAGTGTTTTAATACAGGCTGAGACCTGGGCCATGGGCTCCGGCTGCGCGCGTCCTCCGATGTGGGATTCACGGTCTACTCGGCGACCCTGGCCGCTATGGCACCCATGCACAATGCCATCCCAGCACGATTGAGGGAGAACGGCTTGGGGCGGTTCCAACACTGCAACGCTCGGTGCTTAGTACGCCTGCCCTATGTCGTCGTGCATGCCAAACAGCACTGCGGCCCTTTGGTTCACCTGCAGCTCCAGACATGGCGTACCTGGTGCTGGACCAGTGCGTGGGAGCAGCAGCCACAACATGGCCCTTCACTATTGGAACCGTCGCCATGCCCCTCACGGTAATGCTGTCGCCGCGCCGGTGCTGCAGCCCTCCACTGGCGACAGTAGGCTGGAGACCTTATACCCTAATGCTCCTCACTTCCATTGTTCGGGTGCGCCTTGCTGACTGCAGCTTCGACCGCACTCTCGTCGAGTCGAAGAAGTGGCTCTCGCGGTTAATCAAGGCGGCATCTGGGATTGCAAGACGGTCACGTCCGGAAACTTTTCCACTGGTTGGGCGAAACGATTTTCTCCAACACCCCTCAGCACCCCTTGTGCCCCCATGTGCTTTTCGCTGCTAAGGCAGCGGACGCGGGCGCTTGCTGGGGGAGAGCATCCGCAGCGGCCAAGCGTTGAAAGCGTTGACGCCAACTCATCCGTCCTCAGTGATCATCAAAGACCCTGCTGGCGATCATGGATTTAGGCGAGCATCCTCTCTTTGCAGGCAAAACAACCGAACATCTACAGATGCTCTGAAGGTGTTGTTGCATTCATCACCAACACCAAATTCGCCTTCTCGAAGCTATCCAGCCATGGGATTCTCGCCATGGAGCCGGATCGACATCCTGGTCCCATAGAACTACGGCTGTCGTCAGCGCTAGGCCCGCCTTGAGTCCAAAATGAGCTCTATCCCGCCAATCAGATCTGTCCCGCCTGAGGTCTCAGGTACGGCTGTAACGAGTCACCTCGTTTTTGGCTTTGAGTGTTTTCTATACCGTCAAGTATCCGGTCTGCCTCTTTGGCCTAGCTTGCTGAGGACGAATTCCTACTGGTGAGTCAATCAAGCCACACACATGGCCAATAACAACCGCCGGTCGGCAGTACCGGCGTAGCGAGCAAGCTCATTCCTCCGGTTGTACGCCTCCGCTCCAATCTGTCCTGTCACCGTTCAAAACAGATCTTTGTGGAGTGCGCCATAAAGACCCTGCAGATTCAATCCCACGTCGTTGCCTGTTGGGCGGAGAATAGCCTAAAACTTCCTCTCCGTACGAAATTGCCTATTCGACACATACATGCTCTTCCGACGCGCAACGGCTGGAGCAACACGGGCGAGAAGTGCACCATCTCGCTACTGTGCGGTTGCAGGAGGCATGTTACCTCGAGTCGATCTAGTACATTTCGGGCGTTTGATAACTTGCTCTATTCAGCCACACCCAGAGTCAAGCTTCAGCTGTGTACTTCATACGTTATTCTAGACACTCGGTCGGTGCCCCGCATTTCAGCCAGCTTATCAGCTGTGTTATAAGCACCGTACCGGGTGCCCGCTCCTGGACAAAAGGTACTCATTCTGGTACCCTTTCCGAGCAGAGGCCTCATCCGAAAGCTGTACCCAAACAAAATCGGAAGCGCAATCGTGTTCTGATTGGTCCTTATCAGAGATAATGTTGCAGCTTTAAGTTAGCACGGCCGGCGATGCGGCATCGATCGCAAGGAAATGCACACGAATGAACCGCTGTACCAGGCGAAGCACGACACTGGCAGCGCGTTTCTTTGCATTTCTTACTCTGTCAGGTGCTCTTAGAGGTGGTACACAGGCTACTATTTCCTCCAATACCTTACGCGCCTGGCTGCTTAGGTTTGCAAGCACCTACATGAGTAAGTCGGTTATTACATTCGCTTATGCACGCATGTCTGCACAGTATTCTGCGAGCATGACTGTGCTTGAAGTCAGCATGCGTTGTATACAACAATGCGATATCCTCCGAAAAAAAGCAAGAGGCGTGGCGAATTAGGATACAATTGTGTGGACCTTAGTATGCTATACGGTATACGAGCCCATCTCCGCCTCCAACGCGGAACAGCGACAACCCCACATGTTGATCGCTGTCGCCGAAACCTTATCTATCTAGGTATCCAGGCGATCCAGATCCACAGAGTGTATAGTACACTCGATTACGCTTTCTCGTCATCCTTGCGTTCCGTAACCTGACGGTACGCTCGTATCGGGGCGTGCTGATATCTCAAGCTCAACCGAAGTGTCAAAACCGCGGACGCGGAATGTGGGCCTGAAGTTCTGGACCGGCAGCGCGGGCTAGTGGAACGTACCGAGAGGGAAAGGCTAAGTCGATGGCTTGCGCGCTAGGTTAGGCTAGGTTGCCTTGTACCGAGTTATATGTGCCCACTGCACTCTACGTACGTGGTGTTGGCGTTATACGTGAGGGACTCCAGAGAGAATGTGGCTGTCTCCGGGAGCAGAGGAGGGTTCTTTCTATTCTTCAGCGTGTCATTAGATCTGAATTATAGTCAAAAGGGATGGTGTGGGCGTTATCGCCTTGCAGACGGGTATGGGAACGCTTCGCGGGATTACAGGCCGAGCGGAGATTAATTGAGGGGGAGACGTAGCTCTGTGAGAGCTAGCATGGCGGGTGCACGTGGGGTGCGGTTGGTTGGGAGCTTGTTGCGTTCAAGCTCACTCACTGTAGCGGGGGGTGCTGTACTCCTCTTGTCGATAGATGAAATGGAAACGAATGTGCGCTGCGTTGAGGGTTTTATGGTGGATTAGCAGAGCGGCGTTCAGGAGCGGTAGGTGTGAGATGGGATGCAGTGCGAGTGCTGATCTGCGACACAGAGCATGGTGTGAGGTCGGCGGCGGAAGGTGACGGCGATCTCGGGGAAGCTCTTCCCAAAGCTTGTCGAAGCTTGGTGGTGCTTGGCGGTGAATGAGTGGGTGGGTGCTTCTATTAGGTCAGCTTACTCCATTGTGACGATATTCGATTTTCCAGGAGGAATCTTTCAAGCGCTTCACTCTTCGCGTTGACGATCTTGTAGTGTACATTCATTTTCACTAACGAGAGCTATCATCATCAGCTAGCACACAAGACGCGCAATTTAATCTATCTCTAAGTCAACGGTACTTGACCCGAGGGCCGGTGTTGAAGAGGAGGAGGAGGATAATGATTGTCTATATCACTAGGATGGCCTTCGCGAAGACGTTTCTTGCTAGCACCCACCCTCGCCCTGCTTCATCTATTCTGTGGCAACAAAGCTCTATGTCTACAAGCACGGCCCCTTGAACCAGGATTTCCTCATCCTCGTCCTCATACGATCATTCATGGAACGCGTTCACTCCATTCGCTCTATGACGTCCAACACGGTCTCAGGCATACTCAGATACGGACTATGTCCTGCCGCGCATCTCTCCTCCACAACCTTTACTCCCAACGCTCTCACTTTCTCCACCATTTGCTCCTGCACCTCCAACGGCAACGCCTCATCTTTCTCACAGAACAGGTACGTGACCGGGTGGTAAAGATACGCCGCATGAGTGATAGGCGTTGCCTGCGTATGAGCCGCATTCGGCACAAGCAGCCCAACCCACTTCTGCTGCTCCTGCAACGAGAGGTCGCTGTAGAAGCGGGCCGCAGGGTCGGCCATGGTGCACATTTTTCGGTCCTACACTCGTGAGCAGATCTCCAAGAGAGATTCTCAGCAACATACATCGACAACGATAAACGGCGGTAGCGCATCGCCCTCTCCGATCCCAAAGGCACCCATCAGGTTCTCGCCGTCTTGCAGCAGAAACGCGCACATATATACGATTCTGAGCACGCCACCTTTCTCCCCTTCTTTCTCTCTCTCTTGGCGCGCAAAGCGTTTCCGCACTGCTTGCGTTGCGACCACGCCGCCGTATGAGTGCGCAACTACGATGACGTCCTTCTCTTCTCCTTCGATCAACGTTACGAGCTCGGAAGTGATGCGCTCCGCATCTTCGGCCAGGCCAACGGTGGCTAGGCCCCGCGTGCTAGGTTGGCGAGGGCAGGAAGTGGGATAGCCTGCGTTTTCGAAGACGGCGCGGACGGGTGCGAAGTGCGCTGGGGTATGCCAGGAGCCGTGCATGAAGAGGACTGTCGGTTTGGCCATTCCCTGCGTTGACGGGATACTGGGCAAAGATGGCTGGTTCTTTGTGTCGGTTTCGCGCGTCGTAAACGGATGGCGAAGGCAATGTCCAGACACCCTCTTTTATACACAGATATCTATCTCCACATCTCCGTGCTCTATGCTCAGCCGCATGGTCTTAATACTTGGGAGGCAAGTGTAGGGTACGTGTCCACTTCGCTTCAGATCTAGACCGAGATGCGCCGTAGCGCAGTGTCATTCGCATCTAAAATCTCACGGCAAGGCCTCCCTAGTCGCAGCCTGAGCACAACAAAAGCTGTTTCGCTTGGTCGTTAACGCGAAGGACGAGGCTCGTGTTCTGGGCTGCATTGCGGATTCGGGAAGGTCACGGCCGACGCGGAAAGAGATATATGCACAATCCGGGTGAGAGCCGCACGTCGTCAGCGCGACGATGGAAAGGTGATGTCTTTTTCCGACCATCGGAAATACTTTATCAATCGTGCGAGGAAGCAGATTCGCGTTTTTCGCAGCTTCATGATGTTGGCGACTGAGGACAGAAGTGGGATTTACGAGACGTCAGTCGAGGGCGCAAACGAAGAGCCGATACCGTCAGTTAGCATGATGAACGTGGAATATTACAGACCTACTCGACTGCAAGGGCGTCTATACCTCGTTGTCTCGCTCACTATAGCTATTGATCCATCCGGGATTCAACAGTGAAGTGCGATGATATCATTCTCGCTCAATGTGCGTTTCCAAAGGGGGTGACAAGAGTTCAATGCCTTTTGGAGAGAGTGTGCACGCAAAGTATACTACTCTGACTTCATCGCTTCTATCCGTTGAATAACTTCAAGATGTCAATGGTTTTATGAGAATCAGTTTGGTCTCATCAGCGGCAAGAGCACACGGTGAGCGGACCGCTGAGTGTGGTTGCTCTTCATCGCGTGTTGGTTGGTCCCGCCCGGAGCAGAACGAGTGTCTGCGAACGGATCTGTGGGTGAATGGGTTGGGGAAGAATGACTGAGGTTCAATTGGTCTCCTGAAGTGCGGTGCGTCAACTCTTAGTCCTTTTGTTCTGAGGGCTTCTCACTGCGTAGCATCAACACTGCTCTGCTCCAAATTCCCACGGATGACTGAACGAAGGAATGAGAGAAATGAGGGAACAATGAAATATGAGTTTCGATATACAGGCGTACAGCCTGCGAGATTTATCTATTATTTAGTATCAAATAGTAACGCAACTGAGCTCAGTCCTGGGCAACGTTGAATCTCAACAGAGGGTTCGGCTCATCTGCCTGGCCATCCTCGACCCATTCCTCAACCTGCTTCAGGACAGCGGGATGCTGGTGCTCCTCCAATCTGTCCCAGAACGCTTGCCTCTCCTCCTCACTATCCGTCCACATCCAACTGTCGTCATCGAAGGTAGAAGGCGCGCCAAATTCCGCTCCCTGCAAAGTATTGAACCTTATCTCTGGTTTAGAGCATTTATTTTGTATTCTATAAACCGCTATGTCGTGCAGCAGGCTCATGGATTCTGCATAACGCCCACGTGAAAGCGTCACGCCGGCAAAGTAGAGGTCTGTCAGGTGCACTGCAGAAATGCCCTTGACGAGCGCCAGGAGATCCTGCCCGCAGACATCGACATTGTTCAAGACGATGCTGCGTAGGTGCGTTGATGTGAGGGCAGCGAGGATCGGCGAGGCTAGATACGACTGCTCTTCATCGCGTTCACCAGCACGTCCAGCTCTTACTCTGAAAGGCGTCATGTTTAGAGCGAACCTCTGCAGACTGGGCCCTGAGCACGCCGCCCCGATGAAGCCGTTTATCATCTCTGAATCGGAAAAGCTTTGGCGCTCAGGACGTATGGGTGAACAACTCATGCCGCGTTGGCCAAAGTTGAAGATTTCCAGGTCGTGGCACGCTGCAGCGAACCGAGCCCAGGGGTTTTGCGTGGCACTGTCGTCGGCTTGAGTGGAACTTGGTAGGAGACAATTATAGCCTCTCAACAGGGGGAAGCAGTCGACTTGGATACCCCGTAATTTTACCCCAGCATCGTGGCAGGCTATGGGTAGTCCAGTCAGAATGCTGGCTGGGAAGAAAAGCCCCGTATCATCGTCATTCTTGCAAAGAGTGTCTTCGATTCTGAGCCATTCATGGCCCTGTACCATCATATGAGCCAAAGCTTCATCGCTGTTCGCGAGGGCAATCGCGCCACTCTTAGTGTCTTTTTTTCCGAGCTGAGTCTCATTGAACCACACATAAGGTGACGAGTCACAGTAAGACAGTGCAGTTACGATGCTGCGAACAAAAGAACCATCCGCGACGATGCGAGCCTGATCTGCATAAGAAGCGGCATAGGTTTCGAAGCAGCGTTTCAAGAGATCTCTGAATCCTTCGTCTTCTTTATCTTGTTCGACATTCCTTTCAGCATCGTCCAGACCCTCCCCTGTCGCCGGTTCTTCTTCTCGAGATTTCTTTTGTTCAAAGAGCTGGTGCCATATATATCGCATGTGAGAAAATTTCTCCATAGCCGCTTCATAATCTCGATGGGTGACTGCATCTTCAGACATGTCGTCTTCTTCGTAGGACTGAAACTCTGTATGCCAGTCACACTCTCCTATGCAATCATCGAGGATTGAACCTGCATGAGCGTGGTACCTCCGCAGATCTGTTGCAATACCGCTTGGTCGAAAACGGAGGCTAATAGCGACGCCACGGACGCCATGCGCTATCAAGGGATTGCGAAAGAGGCCCTGCAAGCGATCAATTGACCCCGAACACAGCGACACGCTCACAACAGGGCATAGCAACGGACTGATCAGTCTGTCGAATGCGCGACAGACTAGCCGGCTGTTGTAAAGTATGAGCCGGTCGCTAGCCTCTGAGTCGTTGTAGTACCGGGAGGGATCGTTCACGGGGAACGTGTCGCAGAAGTAGCCGAATACTTGGAGCAATATTTCCTTCGGCAAATCCAGAATCGTGGTTCGATTGGCAGCCGTCTGTGTGGTATCGTCCATGATGCAGATGACCGTACCTATTGATGAGGCTCCTTGGTGATCTCAGGAGGGAGGAAACAATGAGTATGTTCACCCTACCTTACTGTTATATATAAATGATTAGCTAGAGCTGCGCCGCGATGCTAGTGAGTCACGATCTGCCGAAAGGGATGAGTCATGCCAGTGTCGCGGTCGCACGCTGGGGGATGTGTCCTCGCAGGAACAGGCATTGGTGATAAGCGAATTAGGCGGTTATCTCAGCGATCAGGTGACTTTTTTCCCTCGCTCAATTTCTTGTCCTCAACAATCTGGAACACTGATGTTATCGTCTTGGAGGCAGATATACCGGGCGAAAAAGTTTTACATCCGTGTGGAAAGTCACGCCGATGATGTTGCCGGCATGTTTGTGCCCACCACCTAACCTGTGAGAATTATATGATGCAGAACGATACATAGGGGACAATGATCTCTATGACATCACTTCCTCGAATTTGTCTATACTTCCGTCGTACAGTCCTACGCGATCTTCCATCTACTACGGGATGTTTCAAAATATCTTAGCAATTTGCAGCGAAGTGTAGTTACCACATCTGAATATGATTCAATTTAAATTATTTATCTTTCTAAAATATTCCCAGCGAGCTCGTTTTGTCTACTTCATTGAGATGGTCTGCGCCGTATCCCCTTCCAGTCTTCATCAAGGAACGGAGGCATAGCCTTGAATGGGCTATGTCCCGCATTTGATGACCGTTGATCTCCCTCGAAAAGATCCACCTTGGTCTTTACAAAACCTTTTTGCTCATCGCTGTTAGACCTTTCAAGATCAGGATTTACTCCGCGGACGGTTGCATCTTTTTTCCTTGGCCGAGGCAATGACGAGAGCGCTAAATCGACTGTACTAAGTACTGGACTTGCTGGTTCGGACGCTTCCGGTCGCCATTCCCCGGAATTGTTTCGGATCTCGTTACTGTCGTCCCGAATTCTGGATCCGTGTATCTTCGGCTCCGGGAACACCGATGCTAGGGGAGAAACGGGGCTTCTCTCTGCTTCAAAAGGTGACCTTGAGTGCAGCGGTCTTATCGGGACGATAGGAGTGGCCTCGCTAGTGTTTGAGTTGTTCGACAGATTGCTGTTATGTGGAACTGTAGACGTCCATTTCCGACGTATGTTGGTGATGTTTCCCAGAGCGTCATCCATTCGCTGCATAGTGGGCTTGCCCACACCGTTCAGATCCGGAGGTGAGGGCCGAGGACCATGGGGCCCTCGGGCTGCGATCCGTGAATCTGGTGATGGACTCCGGTGTTGTGGGTATCGCGATTGTTTGGGCGATGAAAACTCTTGCCGAATCCGACGCCCTTCTTTCCGAAGACTCCTGCTCGCATACTGTTCAGTGACCCGTGTTTCATCCAGGATCGGTTGTATGTCTGGAAAGAGTATTGGGGTCGAGAAAGGGGTCGCTTTGAGATGCTCTTCGAAACGTCTACGGGCAGAGTTCCTGGCTTTTGCCTGTACAATAGCTTGCTGCTCGGTGGAACGCCTGGATTGCAACGATTAGCGGATAGAGCATTCTATAGATGGAAGGGATTTGTACAGTTGTCGCCTCATAATTTTCGGTACTCTCTGATGGTTTTTTTGGAGCTCAGAGACCTTCCGCTGCAAAGTCTCGAACATATGAAGAATGACAAAGAGTATGATGGACAATTTTGCGCTCTCGAGAGACAATTTCAGACCCGCGACCAAAGGCTTCTGAAAATACCACCGTAGTCGATCAAAAGGGTTGGAGATACTAGGGACTTTGCCTGAGTTTCCCAAGAATTTCCTCAGCAGCGCGTCGTATCCCTTGACCACGGCATGACATTCTTTGATTACACCTGCGACGTGTTTTTTTCGCCTTTCCCTCTCCATCGATCCTTTGAGTTCTTCTAGCCATAAGTCTGATCTCTCGTGGAACATGTGTAGGCTTGAGGAAAAGACTGATAGATCGTCATGGAAGCTTTGAAGCTCCTGCGGCGCATGATGGACAGTGTAGAAGCAACGCTTGAATTCCGACGACAAGCGCAACGAGACATCTGCGATCTGGATTATAGAAGCAAGACCACCAAAAGCAGTGAATGGATCTACCATGATGTGGTCGGCAGGAAGGAAAAAAGAAAACCACCTGGCAGCGTATGGTGGCGTAGGCGTCCTTTAGTACTTTTTGCCTTTCGATACCTCGTTCGCGAAACAGAAAGCTTTCGAGCTTTTCAATATATTTGCATGGCTGCCATAGCCTCGTTCGCTGTCTTTGATGAACCCCTGCGGACCGGTCAACCAGAAACAGCGTTGCATGGCGGGGTTCGCAGCAAGCGCACCAACGCAATCACTCGCACGCTTTACCGGTCCCATGAGCCACCGCGAGTGAGCCTAGGCAAACCTTTGGGCACGTTGCCTCTCAGATAGCAATGGTTCATTTCAATAGTCCCGAAGCAAAGCCGCGTCGCTACTTCTCGATCATAAACATCAGCATGGACAAATGCACTTTTGTTCTTTTACAGAAGGCACGAACACAATAATAAGCACGAAGAGACCTTTGGCTCCAGGTTCCAGGTCATTACCAATCGGGTGGTGACAGCGAGCACAAAGTGGCGTTTTCTAAAAGATCGAGAGATTGAGGGAAAGTAAAACTTGCGTTGCCATGTTCTTGTACCGAATTCGCTTTTGTGACGCTGCAGCGGACACGAAACGATACTGATGTCAGCAATTCTACACCTATCATTCTAGTCTACAAGGCCACAACAATCTTGCTATCCCCACCTCATCAATTCACAACAACCACCGGCCTCGGAACCAACCTCGTTCCCCTATCAAACAAATTCTCCGGATCATACTTCCCCTTCAACTCTGCCAGCTTCTTCGCATTCCCGCCATACACCTCGCTCGCAGGAACATCCGGATTGACATAGTTGCCATACACACCGACGCCCTCCGTGGAGCGCACTTTCTCGTCCTGTACCACGCCAGCAGACTGCGAGGCTTTCTTCAACAGCGCGCGCGAGAATTCGCGGACGGTGTCGTCGAGCGCGGGATTAGCCCTTTTCATGTCGTTAGCGCGACGTCTCTTTGCGAATATTCGCGGGGCTTGCCGACAAGAGCGAGTAGGATCGAAAATGAACTTACCACTTTATCATAGTCGCGAGATTGTAGTACTCGCCACGGTTGCTAAAAGCCATCTTCTCATTAGGTACCTCGACAACCTTTGCATACGGGATCGTCTCAAAGAGGAGGATCGAGTCCGTCATAGCGGGCTGTGTGGTGCTGAAGCCGATGAACTCATCGAAGAGCGCTTGCACGAAGGGTGGTGCAAGGGGAAGCTTGTACGCGCCGCCGCCGAACATCTTGCGGCCTCCAAATCCTTGGCCTTCGTTCATGGCGGCATTTAGCTTTTCGTAGGGCATCATGGAAGTCATGTCTGATTATGGGGTTAGTGTGAGCTAATAGGCGTGATATTGGGATGGTGGAGGAGGAGGTACGGTGGGAGAATAAGGAGGGAAGCACGTACTTGCCACAGGACCGAGGTCGATGAGATCCTTGAAGAAGGCGTTGCCTTCCTCTTGAGTACCGTTGTGGAAGACTTGTGTCAGGACGACGGGAGCGTGGGCGGGTGGTGGACAGGTGAAGCCGAGGAGGAAGGCTTGGTTTCCATCGTTCTTAGTCTGGAATTTGTTCATAAACTCCACAACTTGCGGGAGCTTGTCAGGAAGGAAGATGAGCGGACCAGCGAAGACCTGATTAGTTTGCTCATAGCCGCGAAACGTGAAAGCTGTCACGACGCCGAAGTTCTATTTCCATGTTAGCTCATCTTTTCCAGTTTCTCCCAATGCAGCTTTGAGATTTACCTGACCCGCGCCCCTAATTGCCCAGAAAAGATCTGGGTTCTCCGTCTCAGAAGCAATAACCTGCTCCCCAGACGCAAGCACAATTTCAACTTGCAGCAGGTTATCTGTCTCACATCAGCCTCGCAGGTTCGTCTTGGTCCCCTGACTTAAGCACCACTTACCAATCGTCAACCCATACTTCCCGCTCAAGTAACCATACCCACCGCCCAACGTCAGTCCACCAACACCTGTATGGTTGACCGTCCCACCCACAGTAGCCAGTCCATATTGCGCCGCCGCCTCGTCGACATCGACCCACAACGCGCCGCCCTCGGCTCTGACTGTCTTCTTCTCAGGGTTGACAGTGACGCCACGCATCAGAGAGAGGTCGATGACGAGGCCGTCTTCGATGCTGGCGCTGCCAGAGGTAGAGTGGCCACCGCCACGGACAACGAAGGGAATCTTGTTTTCCTTGACAAACTTCACCGTGGCAGAGGCGTCGTCTGCGGAGCTGATTTTGACAACACAGGCCTGACAATTATTAGCCACGGTAAGAAGAAAGAATCAAGACTCTAGACAAGGAAAATCAAGGAGGGAACGAAAAGGCGTAGCGTACAGCACGCTTCTCACAATGCTCACTCCACCTCTTGATGCTCTCTTCGTATTTCTCTCCATCGCTCGGGAAGAGGATCTCAGCTTTGCTGCTCTTCAATTGCTCCTTCAGTTGTGCGTATACGTCCGTTGCACTGCCCATCTTGCTATCTTTTGTTTGAGTGTCTGAAATTGTTGCTGCCACGCCCAAAACGTGGGTAGGAGTAAACTGTTGCTTTATACTAAGTAGCGCAGCTGAAGTATGATGTCCAGCACGCCTTATCCTAGCCTCAACTCGTAAATCTCATTTAAACCCGAGGATTCTCCTGTGATGGTGCTGGCTTCTATTTCACGTGACTGCGATACCGGGTGACCAATACTGTGCGATACTAGCTCTTTCTTCCGCGCAAGCGAGATATTGGTTCTGCCGTATATGAGAAGTTATACTAGCTGTGCAGAGTAAACAAAGGTGTCTATGAGAGGTACATAAATATTCGATGCACATTTGGTTTCGAGAGATCTCGAGCGAAGCCCGCGCTTATGCGACTGTCAGCAGCGGGGCATCGCAGCTACTTACTCAGCGCTACTGTTCAAGGTAGGGATGAGCGTTACGCCCACAGACTCGAAGGAGCTAAAAGGAAGTAGAGTGCGATAACCGCCTGAGTGTTCGGGTAAGCGCATTACCCGCTGTACTGACCAAGTGAATTGAAGGCCAGTTAAACAGAACCCTGATGATATGCTACAGCAATTTTTTGGGTTCTGTTGCTGCAGGTGGCCTATAAAAGCACGCAAGAAAGCACTCATCCAGTAGTTGATAGCTCGGTGAGCATCGTGGTACTTCCCTTCGTCATTTACTTTTTTTTTTCAACATCGGAGCTGTTAGATTTGCTTCATGCCAGAATTATGCAATGGCGAGTCGCTAGGTGCACTTCCTAGTCTTTTTTCTTAATCTTCCTTGCCCTCTTCTTCTTCGGCTCGAAGTATGCCTCATCGTTGTCCTCGTCCTCGACCTCATCCACTGCCTCAGTCGCAGCTTTCCTACCCTTGCGTCTCCTCTTCGTCCCACCATCCGTCGACGCGTTCCCATCCCCTTCCACATGCGCACCTCCGTTCTGCCCAACAACCTCCACTTCATCACCAGCAGCTTCCCCATCTCCCGCATTACCCTTCTCCCTCTGAGCCAATTTCGTTAACGCGGCACCCAATCTCTTGCCCGCTGCACCTTTACCCCTCGGCTGCCCCACTTCGCCACGTACTCGAGGTGCGAATGCCCCCGCCCCAACACCCCCCTCAAAGAATCTCGTCAGATTGCTCTGCGTTCCCTCCTTCTCCCTCCTCGCCAGGTCTTTGATCACTGGTACCAGGACTTCGTCTGTGCGTTCCGCACTCCACCCAATCTGGCTGCTCAAAAACGATCTCAGCGCATCGAGATCAGGCACGCCCCATTGGAATGGCATAGGATCGCTGTCGACCTCCGGCTTGAGATACGCTTCCTTAACACGCGGATCAGGGAAGCCCGGCGGGAGGAACAGCTTCGTAGCCTGGGTACGTCGGAATCGACGGCGAAATTGCGAATTCTTGTCTGCTTCTTTAGAAATAGAGCCGCTCTGGACGCCATCCCACCACTCTCTGAAGCCGGGTAGATCCTTGAATTCGCTGAGGAGTTCGAGCGCGGTAACGGGGCCGATGCCGGGGATGCCGGTGGTGTAATCGCTTCCAAGAAGCTGCGCGATGTCGATTAGTTTCTCGCGGGTGAGTGCAAATTCGCTAGCAAGGTCTGAGGCGAGGTAGCATTCGACGAACTTGGCGGCGTTGAACATGTTCTTGTAGACGCGGGTGCCACCAAAGAGGAATGTATCGGAATCGTCTGTTACGATGCCGTCAACGAGACCGAGGTGCACGAGTTCTGCACATTGTGCTTCCGCCTCCATGGGCGCGGTGACGTATGGGAGCCCGAAGAGCGTGAGTAAGTGCTGGCATTCCGCGACCATGGTCTGCGTAACCTCGTCTGCGTCTCGCCGGTCCTTTTTCTGCTGTGCACGTAGCTGCTTGAGCTCTTCATCAAAATTGACTCGAGGGCGCGAATTGTTGGTAAGCTCTTGCGCAAATCGAGCGTGTTCTTCGCCCTCCGCGGCGAGGGAGGCGAAGAGCTCTGCGTCTTCGGGATCGGAATACTGTTCAGAGGCGTTATCAGGGATATCGATGGGGGCGTTGTCGTCGGCTGTGCCGCTGTAAGGTACAACGGGTGCTTCGAGCTCGTCGGCGCCTCCTAGTGCGAATGGAGATGGCGAACGGCCGCGTGGAGGCGCTGGTGCGAGTTCTAAGGGTACGTCTTCAAATTCAGGAGATGGTGATGTAGCAGGTGCTGGACCGGTATCGTTCTCCGTATCGAGTGGAACATCCTCAAATTCTGGAGATGGTGACTTTGCCGGGGCCGAACCAGCAGGATCAGTCCCTATTGGCACATCTTCAAACTCCGGAGACGGTGATTTCGAAGGTACCTTAGATGATCCAAGTGACAACGGGTTGGCTGGCTGCTGCGCACGCTGCTGTCGCTCATCCTCAGGTTCACTTTCCGACCAATCGATCGGCCCATCCGAGTCTTCTGCAAAAGGACCCTTTCCAACTAGCGACTTATCTTGTTTTGGCGGTTGGGGCTGGTCTCCTCTGAGGGAACGAGGAGGCTCTGCTCGAGCCTTGTCAGCTAAGTCACCCATGCGTAGTTTTGAGTCCACGACTACGACATCCTCCATCTCAGCGTCGTCATCGTCGTCTGATTGGATGGTCATAATCTCTTTTGGCTTCTCCTGTGTATTGACGTCTTCCAGGTCGATCACCTCTTGAGTATCATGCTTGCGTAGGCGTGGAATTTCTTGGAATTGAAACTGCTCAGCCTCTTCCTTGCGCGCCCGTTCCCATTCCTTCTTCGCATCCTCTCTATTCGCCTTTAACTCTTCCTCGATGTTTCGCTCGCCACCACCAAACCATGGAGGGAGCGGTGCATCTTCGTTCTTCTTCTTGTCTCCCAAATCCTTTTCGAAGCCACCTGCATTTTCTGCCTCAAGCTTCTCCATTTTTTTCTTGCCCAAAAGAGAGTTACCAAGACTGAGCTTCTCGAATGGCAGCGGGCCGTCAAATCCTGGCGCATTTGTCAACTTAGCAGACTTTGGCTTGGCCGCCGGTGAAGCCATCCTGATTCTAGGAGGCGACTTCGGTGTAGGATGTATCGTAGTGGCAGGCCGCTTTGACTTCCTAGATTCAGTCAGTGCTGCTTGGAGATCCATATCGTCATCCTCGCTATCGCTGCCAGTGAAAGGTCCAGGAGCAGGTGCCACTTTGCTGCTTCTTTGATTTGCCAATCGTGCGATAGCCATGCCCGAGCCTTTAGTGCCCGCGAAAGGATTCGTTTCTTTCGCCCGTTCTTGTTGGAACACTTCGCGGTAGATATCCTCTTCTTCGGATTCCTGCTCTGCTTCCTCTTCTACCGCGCCATTCTGCCCCATGGACAGAGCAATGGCCTGCTGCAGTTGTCGTTCCTCTTCGTCGTCTCCTACAGGCTCCTCAGCTGCATCGTTCTCGTCTGCTGCTGGTACATCCTCCCATTCCTGCTGCTCGCCACCTTCCGCCAGAAATAGTGAGTCGGGGTCCTGGTTGACGGGCGCAGGCCTCGCTGGCCCAGGCGCTCTCAGCTTTGACGGCCTGGCTTTGCGAGAAGCATAAAATTTCTGACGCCTATTCATAAGCTCTTGGGAAATAAAATCTTGGCCTTCTCGATCACGCGCAGTCATTCCAGGCGGTGGCTTTGGCAGCCGATTCAAACCTTCGATCGGCACATCTTCGAAGTCTTCCTCTTCTTCCCACTCCTCATCCTCATCAAGATTCTGAACCGGTATATTATCCACATCGATCGGCTTATCCGCCTTACCCTCATCTCTGTTCGTGACCACACCTAACGCCCAACCTCCCTCTACTCCGTCATTCTTCACAAGCACGTATTCCCTCCCCTTGTCGCCAGCAATCCGGCTAGCAGCACCAGCTCCAAACATAGAATCATCGCTCATCCCATTGATGTTCATCAGCCTCTGCGTAAGCTCGTTTCTCTCCCTTACTCTCTCAATCTGAAACTTCGAAAAGGCCATGCGGTCGGGAAACATGATATCCAGCTGGTCTTTCGAGTATCCCATCCTCAGCCTGCTCCGTAACCTCGCAGCGTTCAGAATATTGTAACGATCGGACGCAGGCAAGCTCGTAAAGAACGCACTATCGAAGTCAATCTTCGAGAAATCGTACACATTGATATCCTCGCCACTATCAAACTGCCGCGCATAATGCTCCAGCTCTTCCAAACTCATTATGCGTGGATCGTTCGCACCGCCCATCTCTGCGATCGAGGTGCCGAGGTCGGGAAGATGGTACTGATCTTTGCGCTTGAACTTGCGGTTCGCGAGGCGCTCCTGTTGCGTCTGTATGACTTCCTCCGCATACACAAGGTTGTCGGGTATCTCCTCTTCTGCCTCTTCTCTCGGTTGCCGTGCAGCCTCTTTCCGCTTCTTCTCCTCTTCCTCGGCAACTCTCTGCATCTGCAGCGCTAACAGCTTTCCAGCCGTGCGCACCGCATCCTCTCTCCTCCCTTCCCGTCTCGATTTGCGGTTGCTGATGGTCTGCCTCTTGAGAGCCGGTGCGCCGCCGTCGAACACGAAGACAGGCTTGATGCCGAAGAAGAGGAGCTTGCATATTCTTCGGAAGAAGCCGACGATGTGTGAGTTGCGGAGAGCATTGCCCTCTTTGTCGCGCACGGCTTTGAGGAACTGGTAGATCCAGATGGAGGCATCGACGGCGAGGCGCTTTTTGTTCAGCGTTTCGATCTTGATGGGGCGGGCGCAGGGCTGCAGGACGGTCCAGAGACCGGTGACACCCATGGCGGATGTGGTGAGTGGGTTATCATCGAGGATGACTCGGTGGACGGGTCACAGAATGATTGTGAAGGGAGCTTGAGGGCGACGTTCGCTGCCTAGTGACTCCGCGTCGATGACGTGCATGATAGCACCAACGCCAAGCTTCGTCGCGTCGACCTCGCGCATCCCTCCATGAAGACTAACTACATACGTGAGCACAGAGAACGGTAAATTAATTTGTAGGATATACACTTTGTGATATTCACTGCATGCGCATACGAGGTCAAAAGTTCTTAGAGTATGTTCAATTCAGTCCATCGTTACACCGCCATATCCGTTGAGTTTTACAACGGACGGTTACCAAAATAATCAAGCAAGCGATCCTAGTCCTCGTCGCCTCGCCTTGCCCTACCCCAAGTTCTCACCTGGCTGTTGTTGCTCCTAGGGAGGCCATCTAAGGCCTACAACTTCGGAGCTCAAGCCAAAACGGGAGATCTATCGGGGTAGGGCGACAGCTGAGCAGGACAATCGCCAAAAAAAAGACAAGAACTCCAACCATGATCGTCCAAAACACAGAGCCATCCATGCAAAACCAAAACTCCGACCACATCCATAATAGAACAACGAATGAGCCATCCAACGCCTTACAAGGGTATTCCCATCCGCCCAACCCATTATCAAACACCGTTTTATGCAATGCATGCCCGAAGGCGTTCATCCAATGACAGATGACGGAGAGATGACAAAATTTCACTCTAGAACAGACCCCGGAACTTCTTCGCCGGAGTCGTGATGCTGCCACCGAAGCTCTGAGCCGCCGTCCTCTTCTTGTGAGTCGACAAGAAGTTCACAGGCGGCGCCACACGGTTGGCAGTAGGGGTTGAAGGCACGCCGTTTAGCAGAGCGGAGAATCGACCAGAAGTAACCGGCTTTTGTACACTCTGTGATAGCAAGGTTGAGGACTTCACTGGACCCTGTCCAAGCAAAGAGGAAGACTTCTTCGCCTGCTGGTCGAACCAAGTGTCCGGCGAAGCGGGTCGGTCAAGCGAGGAGGGCTTCGAAGGAGACTGACCGAACAGTGAAGAGCTTTTCATAGGACCCGTGCGGAAGAGCGGGCCCTTGATCGGGGGCTGGCTGAACAGGGGATCCTTAGCCGCAGTCGATCCGAAGAACGGGTTCTTGACAGGAGGCTGGCTAAACATGGAGCTCTTGACGGGGCGCTCACTGATCATGGAGCTCTTGACGGGGCGCTCACTGAATATCGAGCTCTTGACTGGAGCCTCACGAAGCAGACTCTCTTTAGTCGGAGTCTTCGTTGGGGCTTTGGCCATCCGCCATGGCTTCTTTGCTGGAACAGACAATGAGAACTTCTTAAAGAAGGTGCTGTCCTCGAAGCTGTTCTCCTTATCTTCGATGGAAGCCAAGGATCGATCGAAATCGGAAGAGGTTGGTGTGGCCGGAATATCTTCAACCGATTTTGCAGCAGAGCTGGACTCGATGTTGTTGAGGAACCTTGTGGGAGTCTTCGCCGGAGTAAAGAAATCACGCCTCCGAGGGGTGCGGGCCACAGGCGTACAGACCGTGGCTGTAGACAGATCGATGAGGTATTTGTTCTCATTTACGCGCTTCTTCGTGTTCTCAACGTCTACCAACCAACCTGTGTTGATGCACTTGACCGTGCCGTTAGAGGCGCGAATCTTGTCGATGGTCTCTTGAGAGCCTTCTTTGAAGATGACGTGGGTCAACGAGGTAGTCTCCGTCCACTCACGGAAGACCTGAGCGCCCATCTCCTCGAGCGTGGTTGTAAAGAATAGGCTTTGGTCTTCACCATTCGATGTCACATCGACCAAGAATCGTGTACCGCGAAGAATGACAGAAAAATCGAATGTCTCGTCCTCGTCGGCTTCGAAATCCTCAGGCCAGGTGACCTGTTTCTTGGGAGTTTTGGCGCCATTCTTCAACGGTGAGCGCAGAGCAGACTTGGTCGGGGAAGCGCGGGCAGCCGATACCGGGGGAGCCAGCGTTGGCGCCAGGCTAATGCTGCCGTTGATATTGAAGTTCACCTTCGGAGGCGTGCTCTTGACGATGTAGTCATCACCATCGATCTGCATCAAGTCTGACTCAGTCACATCTAGCGCCGACTCGAATTCCTCAGATCCATTGTCGCTCGCCGACTTCGATGCGCTCGATTGCTGCGCCGGAGTGCTCGTGACGTTCTTGAGGGCCGGCGTATTTGGATAACCGGGCAATTGGTCGAGCCCTTGCTTGACAGTCATGATGTGAGCCGGGGTGGCTGGATAATCAATCGGGAGCTCCTTGAGCGCCTCCCGGGTAGACATAGGCGCATTAATGTGAGCCGGAGTCTTCGGGTATTCAGCCATCTGCTTGAAGGCTTGTAGGTTCTCGGACGCGTCCACATATTCATCAGGGGTCGAAGGGTATTCGGCGGCGAGCTCCTTAAATGCCTTCTGATTCTTCTGAGCCGACATGATGTGATTAGGAGTCTTAGGGTAGCCGGGCAGCTCGTCAAGCGCCTTCTGGTTGCCGTACGCCTCTGCAACGTGTGCCGGGGTCTTGGGATACTCCGGAAGCTGGTTGAAAGCCTCCTTGTTCCCGTAGGCGTCGATGAACTGCGCAGGAGTCCTGGGATAGTCGGCTGGAAGTTCCTCGAGGGCCTCCTGGTTCAACATGGCTTGTAAGGCTTCTTCGCTCTGGACTGGGGTCTTTGCCTTTGGCGTCTTCGGGGAGCTCGCGATCTTTGAAGGAGTCGCCGTGTGAGAGCTAGGCACATTCACGGCAAGAGGCTCAGCAATGTCTTCATCTTCGTCCTCGTCTTCATCGTCAGAGGAGTCTGGGACACTAAAGGAAGTGGGGAACGGCTTGGAGGAGTTGTCTTGTTGAGCTGCGCTTTGCTGCTCGGACTGCTCAAGCATTCCGTTATCTTGCTGAGCCGGCGCAATGATGTGGGCGGGAGTGTTGGGGTAGCCGATTGGAAGCTCCTTGAAAGCATCACCGCTTGAAGTAGGTGCGGAGATGTGTGCTGGAGTGCTTGGGTAGCCTGCAGGCAGCTCTTTGAGCGCATCGCGCGAAGAGATGGGCGCTGCGATGTGAGCGGGAGTCTCCGGATATCCAGCAGGGAGCTCTTTGAGCGCATCACGGCCGGAGATGGGTGCAACAATGTGACCCGGTGTACTCGGATAGGTCGGGAACTCGGCGAAGGGCTCCTCGACAGGCGCGACTGCAGCCTTGTTCTCGACGACAGCCTTGGTGGCGGTCTTCCTTGTCGGGGTCTTCTTCGCAGGCTTGCGCGCCGGCTTCTTGAGAGGCGAGTCAGTTGCACGCGCACCGACGATTGGCGCAGCAATCGAGACGGTGGCCTTGGTAGCGCGAGTTGCACGCTTTGGAGCTGATGAAGCCGGAGGCAGCCTGACTGCTTTTGTGGCGACAGCCTTGGTCACCTTGCCGGGAGCCTTGCGTGCGCGAGTGGTCTTTGTGGGCGCTGGCTCCTCGATCTTCTTCTCGGGTTCAACAACGGGCACGGCAGGCTCAGCAGCCTTGCGACCGCGGGTGGCCCGCTTTGCCGGCTTGGGCGCTTCAGATGCCTCAGCCTGAGGCTCCTCGACGGGCTTTGCTGCCCGCCTTGTCGTACGTGTCGCAGGCTTCTCGAGCTCAGCGGTGGCAGCGGCGGCTGCTGTCCTCTTCCTCTTTGCCGGCTGCTGTGCAGACGCCTTGCCGGGTTCGGGCGCGGGGACTTCGTCGGCGGCCTTGCGCTTAACAGCGCGCTTCGGTGGCGCCTTCAGTGTGGAGGCGGTGGTGTTGTTTGTGGCGGCGGCATCGCCCGTGGCTTTGCCTCGGGAGCGTGTCGCGACCATTGTGCTTGCTATTGAGAGTGTGCCAGACAAGAAGTTGTGTGTGCTGGTAGTTGTTGCAAGCGCGGTGTGTGACGCGTGATGTGAGGGTGGAGAAGCAGGTGCGACCGAGCTTTGTTGTCTGTGTGGTGCCAAGCGGCGCGCTCGCTTACATACGCGTTGTTGCCACAGCAACCCTTCACGTGCCCCCGTCAGCGCGGGCGCCCCGATACGGCATGGTCACTTTTCAGTCCGTCTCACGTGAGCAGTGTTCTTCAAAGGTTATCATTATTAGTGAACGACCGCGAGCACGATGAGGAGATCGCTTAGACATCGGAAGATCCCATCTGAAGTCGCATATATATGCATGCAAAGCTGACCTGTTCGAGGCTTCCTGTTCGATCCATCAGTCCTTGTGACATTGTACAGACTACGAACTATTAATAATGTTTATATGATATATTGTATGACGCGGTAAGCCCTTCCATAGTTCCAGGCACAACTTCTCGTCAATTCGTGGAAGGACGGACTTACCACATCTGCCTACATGAGTGAATACGTGGGCAGAGCCCTCGCCATAGGAACGGCATGCAGTTGCAATCCTTTGACAGGAGAGCCCCGGCCATGGTCGAACGTACAACAAGCTGTTTTCTGAGGATACTTTCGCTATCTCGTTCAAAAGGTACCATCCGTATTTTCCTCCACGACAATCTGAAGAATTTTCAAATTTGGCTGGTCTTGCCTTATACGTCCTGGCCACCGTCTTCTGCATCTCTGTCACTACGTCCTTCTACCCTCGTCACACAATCAACTATGAAAGAGTAATACCATTCCCAGGATACTTGTCAACAGCAACTATGCCTTTAACCCACATATGACTCAGTGTTTCCAAGCATTTCATTCCAATATGGGCCTTACTTGTACCTACTGTACAAATCTTTTACCAAGATCCGATGGAACGACTCCTGCAAAATAGTTCTTATCTTATATTGGACTTGGCGAGCCCTAAGCTCAAATCCCGCGGACCCATGACATCCCCATCGGCCGGTCGTAAGCGCGAAACGGCAGTGATCGACGTCGCGTGTCTGTCTACACCTACTCCTCGAAATCCACGACCTTCTTCCTTCTGCCGCCGTCACTGCAACCGACTGGTTCACAGATTTCATTGTTGTCGAGGCCACATCTCGCGGTATCCAGCATTTGGGATGGAGTTTGACATGGGAAGGAGAAAGAAAATGTGTAAGGTAGAAGAATCACAGAATCGGAGAGGTGTGGACTGTTGACCAGACAGTATGACTATTCGCAATATATACAAGACCCAAGCGAGTGACTTTCCTCCACAATATACCTGAAATCAAGCAAGCACCGCATAGCAATCACTTCCTAAGCGACCTGTGTCCCACTAGCAACCCTTGCAAGGGGCAGGCTATCATGCATTAGCAGAATTCTCACACTCAGCCGTGTTTGCTTACCGGGTTCGACATCGTGGCAACCACACCAGCGAAGCAGGCAATATCAGCCACGGGGTTCGCCCCAGCTTCGGCCAGAGCGGCCGCGCAGGTAGCAGATGCCGGCGCAACTGCGGCAAGACATCCTGTAATCTTCATTAGAAACGTGCAGAAGAAGATGATGGGGAGTGAAGGATTACCTAGGACGTTGCATCCATTGGCGACTAAGGCATCGAGGTTTGCCTGGGCAGCTTGAACTCGTGCTTCAGCGCGGGGCTCGTTGTTGGCAACATTGTTTGCGGGAGCAGCGATGGCGACCGCGGCGAAGATGGTGGAGATGATGGTGGAGGTGTACATCTTGATGGTATGCAAAAGAAGCTGGGCTGTGAAAGTGGATGGTAGAGTGGTTTTTTGTGTGAATTGTATGGTTGGGAAGCTGTTGTGGTGATGGTCTAGAGGAGAGAAAGAAGGGGGTATTTATGCGTTTTCTGGTGTCTCTGGTTCTCCTCGTACTTGTCGCAATCTACAAGCATGTGCCGACTTCGTGCCTCGTGAGTGACGACAGTTTCCATACCGGACTTCGTGTGTTGGAGAAGCTGAAGTCAATCTTGCTATTTTCATCACGATGAATCTATTCCAGTTGATAGTAGAGCTCTTTGATCGACACTCATGAAGCATTCTGACTTCTGGATCGAGTATATCGTATGTCGAGCACGGAGGTCGTAGATGAGCAAGACGAGGAATGCGAGGAGATTGACAAGCTCACAGCTCTAAAAAGAAGTTACAAGCTAAGACCCACATCACAGCATAAGTAAGGACTGCGAACACGATGTTGGACATCTGACTTTGCGGCCTGAGGCTACTCGGGTATAGTCTCTGGTCTAACATGCGGCTCTACATATCCCCGTATGTAATGACTATCAAACGCCGTACTCGCTTAAAAGATCGTTTGGTAGAAGCACATGGGACCTGAATAGCGTTTGATTGGCGCAAGGCATCAAGATCTCCAGTCAATGGCCTGAATGAGGCGTAGATATAAGCTTGCCAAGCTTCCGGTGGTCGGTTCAGCGCCGCAATGCCGACAGGTACAGCGATTTGCTTAACATCGGTAGCAGATGGGCTCCTTTGTGGGGAAGCATGACGGATGGGGCGTGTTGGGATGCGGATGAGGCTCGTAAATCGGACGTTGAGGCCAATGAATGTTCGGCAGTTGGGTAGATCTGCATCAGGATACGGGACTGGCGTAAGGTTAAAAATAGACCTCAAAGATTTTTGAGACGTTGCTCAAAGAAGCTACTATGTCTTGCAAGAACCCTGGAATGAAGTCAACGTTGAATAAAAAGATATGTGAGCCATGAGAAGGAAAGTATGACCACTTCAGCCGGAGGTAGTTTAGCGTTCCACTCCACTAGGTTTAGCCTCTACGACGGCTACCTCTCTCCATCCCATCCATCGCCTATGGCTGTTACATAATGCCTACGAAAGTCAACACTACCTAAATATGTGTGAGTAGGTGAAACAGGATGGGGGGTGCCACTTGCGACGCTACCTAGGTACGCCAGGCACCAGCATCGATCGTGGCTGTGCGGTAACCACCTGAGAATTGACTCATTACTTGCGCCTCTTCATCTGCCCAACGATATTCTCACGGCTGTTGCCCAAGGTCAAACAGCAACTCACGACGCACGCTATTCCCTTTTAGAGGTATACCATGGCGACAGCAGGGCAAGCTCGCCTGTCCAAAACTTTGGGTGCGCTCCTAGGGGTCCATGCCGGCGACTCGCTCGGCGCAACGCTCGAGTTCAACTCATGGCAGCAGATCCAAACCCATTATCCGAATGGCTTGCGCGAGATTATTGGCGGCGGAACCTTTGACTGGTCAGCCGGCCATGCGACAGATGATACCGACTTGACGCGCGCTGTGCTACTGGCTTATCACGATCGCGCAAACTACAAGATGCTCAAAAACCCCAGCAAAGATTTTGACGTTGCTCGCTCTGCAGCAGACTGGTCATTGGATTGGTACGAAGGGGACTGGCCAGGACGAAAGAAGGGACAAGGACCCATGGACATTGGAAACGCGACCCGTATCGGCTTGATGCAGTACTCGGGTACACGCGATCCCCGCACGTGCGGAGCAGGGCCTGGGAGTGCTGGAAACGGTAGCTTGATGCGATGCATACCAACTGCTCTCTTTACTGAGTCCAGAGACGAAAGAATCAAGGAGTCCAAGGCGATCAGTGCTTTCACACATAACGATTTGCGTTGTACCATCTCATGCGCAACATATAACGAGATTGTTGCCGCACTTCTGGATGGAAAGAAGCCACAGTCAGCTGTGGACATCGGCGTCGAAGTCGCTCGTGGGCAGAATCGTCCTGATGTTGAGGTCGCAATTGAGCGCGGCAAGAAGCTCCCGCTCTCAAAGTTTGCAAGCGAAGGACCGGGTGGCGAGCTGCCAGACAACACTTCTGGATACGTCCTCCAAAGTCTCACTGTCGCTATCGCAGCACTTCTTGACCCACGTTCGTTCGAAGACGTCTTAGTGGATGTGACGAGGATAGGTGGAGACACTGATACCAATGGCGCTATAGCAGGTGGTCTTCTAGGAGCAAGAGATGGCATAGAGGCTATTCCGGAGCGATGGTTGGAAAAGCTCCAGTTCAAGGCGGAATTCGAAGAGTTAGCCAAGGATGTACTGAGTCTCGGGAGCTCACCTACCAAAGGATTGTCATCGTCGTACAAGAAGCGCCACGGAATCGCGTAACATGAAGGAGATTTGAGACCACCTCCTAGCTTGTTCAAAACGTGAGTCGATGCCAGCATAACGGCAGGTAAAGGTTTCTTGATCATGAGAACAGTTCCATAGATTCCATCAAACCGAAGCTATACATCACGAGGGGATTGTTCCTTTCAGGTATCATCACGCGTTCAATAAGGCTATCCATGGTTTAGCGGCGTGATATGACAGCGGACTAGAGCCTTCGATAAGTGTGCAAACATCAGAATGCCATAGAATCGACACTAGCAACAGTAACCAGTATAAGTATCACTATCTCCTCACCTCAATGGATTCTGGACAACCAGGGCCCCAGTCTTCTGTTCTTTGCTTCATTCTTTTATTCCCTTCAGGAAGAAGTTAAAGAAGTTGCGTATGTGATGTTCGGTTGATTCCCCGCTCGCTCTTTCCTTTTCACGAGGTTGAAAAATTGTCGGTCACCCACAAAAGCTCGACGGTTGCGGAACAAACATTGTTCCGAAGTGAAGCTCTCCGTGCTTATAAGCTCTTCGGTCACCCCAGAAAATAATCCACGCAAGATATATAGTCCTTCCACCTGCTCCTTTTCTACTTGTCTCCATAGAGCAACACACCCCTCCTTCTCACATCCGTCTATCCATATATTCTCGGATCTCCCGCACCTACGATACCAGAAGTCGGGTCCAAATCGACGTCGATTAAACAGAAATCTCAACCTCGCCCGCGACCATGCCACCCAAGCGTGCCGGCAAACACAAGCCCGCAAATATCATCGTTGGGCAACAAAGACCGTCTGGGCCGACGTTCAATGACACCTCCCTTGCGCCGTTCCTGCGTGCATACACGCGCATGAACAGTAGGGACGCTGGCGGGGGTGACAGGCAGTTCAACGAGGAATTTTACTTCGCTCAACGAATTGTTGAGGAGCTTGTAAGTACATCATGGCCTCTCTGACCCAGGATCACAACTAACCGATCGTAGAATCGCTTGCGTGATGCTCCCCCTGAGTTCATCCACGACGTGGTGTACTCGATGGCAAGCACACACGGTGATGAGCAGCCGCTGTACCCTACGCTACGCTCGCAGGGCGCCAATGACCAGATGGCGTATCAGAACCGCATCATCATCTCAGTACTGTTAATGATGCATGCTTCCAATGACTTCCAGAATGGCGGCGACGGAGGCGTGACGCGTGGAGGTCTGTGGCTCCCACCGCGTCTCCAGGCTCGTACTGCCCAAGATGCAGCCGCTGAGAGAGGTCAACCAGTTAGATATCCCACATGGTATGTAGTCCTCGGTCAGTATAGTCTTTCGCCTACTAATCGGTATAGGTCTCGGGATGAGGCGCAGGCGAGCACGCCATCAGTTCGTGCGAACTGGACCTCTTCAGGCCAACCTCCCACGCAGCACCCTCAGGCGGGCAGCCTCCGTCCTCAGGGCTCTAAAACTTTCGAAAACCGGACCCCTGGCAGTGCTGTCGGTAGCCTTCCGCCCTTCTCAGGTTACACCCCTTCACCGTACTCGCCGTATGGCCCGCCGTCTGCTAGAACCACATACGGTCCACCGTCTGGAGGCCTTGGTGGCTACAACTCATCCCATTATGGCCCTCAACAGTGGCCATCAAATTCCAGCCTCCGCGGCGAGTATGGGGTGCCTCCGCCTCATGGTTTCCAGCCACCGCACTACGTCCAAGACACACTCCGGACTATTCCATCACATGCTCCTCCTGCTTTCCCGCAAGCCAACGAGCTAGTTCCATACAACTATCAAGCGGGCGGCGCCCATGAGCTCTCCGGTCACCCTTTCCGGCAGACCTCACACCCGGGCGGTCGACCAATCATACCTCCCCCGCCTGGTCTTGAGGGTGCAGATCATCTCTCTGCTTTCGGTTCCGAGACCAACTCACCTGGGAGGCCTGCTCAGCCACCTATCGGTTCTGACCGTCCTCACTATGACAGTCGTCGCGATGGAGGTAGTCGCAGCAGTCGCGGTGACAATACTGGCGGCACACCTAGTCGCCCTGCTCCCGGGAGCGCAAGTCGCAGCGGTGGTTCGCGCAGCAGGCGCGAAGATCAAGGATGGCACTAGAAGCGGTGGGACAAATTTGTCATGGTCCTTTCCTGTGGGGGAGATTGTATGAATACTCATTATATTAAAGCGAGGCGGGTCTTGGATTAGAGTAGTAGTAGTAGTAGTATTATTTTACGTCCTATCTAGGCCTCCCTAGGGGCATTAGGACGCTCTAGGCACTAGTAGGTAATAAAGAGTTAGTACTCTATACTTTTTACTACTAAAATAGGTTTATCTTCCTACTACCCTACTCTATTTAGGGGTAAATTAGGTAGTAGTTTATAGGCCTATAGGTTCTTATATATATATATATAGTAGTTTTCTAGGGGGTCTTTAGGGGTAGTCTTTAGACTACCCTAAAACTATAATATCTAGTACTAAGCCTTTTAGCGTAAGTACTAAGCTTAAAGTAGTATAGTAAATATAAATAGATACTTTTTAAAAGAAATAAAGTATAAAGAGAGTATTAAAAGTAAAAAGAGTAAAGAGAGTATATAGAGAGAAAGTGTTAGAATCTAGACCTAAGTAAGGGTTAGGACCTTATTTTATATTCTAGTAATGCTTACTATTAGCTTACCTAGGTAGAGTATACGTTTTAACTATACTACTAGGCGCTAAGAAAGATATTACGTAACTAATAGTTAATAAGTAATAGTTAACTATTAGATATTTAATAAGTAATAGTTAATAAGTAATAGTTAACTACTACCTAAGCTAAGTATATAGGAGTATAAGTATAAAGACCTTATACTTATATTTAACCTAAGTTTTAATCTATTATTTAGATTTACTTAGGCCCCTCCTTATTAACTTATTATACTTTATAAGATACTTCTATATTAATAAGAACCCCTTCTCTCCTTCCCTTAGTAAGTCTTACCTAAGAACTAATCTTAACCTATTTAGGACTAGCTACCCTTTCTAGATTTAATAGAAAGATAGAATAAAATACTACTCTATAATAGTAGTCCCCCTTATTAAAATACCTAGTATAGGCTAGGGTATAGAAGCCCCTAGTTATACTAGTATAATTATAATAGTATTTAGTAGGTAAAGGATATATAGAGTAGACCCTAATTCTACCTAATAAACTAAGCCCTAGAGTAAAAGTCTAAATATATATTAAAAATTCTATTTAAGGTATATATAGTACTAGTAATAAGCCTAGCCTATAAGAGGTAATACTCTACCTATATAGAAAAAATCTAGCTATATAGTAATATTATCCTCCCTATTTTATAAGAAGAGGAGAATTACTATTTCCTTTATATTAAATAATCTTAGGTATTCTAGCCCCTTATATATACTTATAAGTAGGTATATAGGTTAACTAAGTTAGTATTTAAGGTATTTTACTATCTTTAGATAGTAAATAATATAGTTAGGAGAGTAGTCTATACTATATAAGTAAAAAAGTATAGTATCTTTATATTAGAATTTATAGTAATACTAAGTAAAGTTACTATATTAGGTTTATATAGCTAGGACCCTAGCTAATACTAGGTACGCTAGTAAGAGTATTAGGGGTAGCCTATTAAGGTTATAATTAAAACCCTATTATTAGTACTAGAGTAAGAGTTTAGAGTAGTATTTACTTTACTAGTAAATAGCTACTACTACACTAATCTATTATTTATTAGATTAGATACCTAAGATAGTAGACTTAGTAGCTATACTATTAGGTAAAATTATAGTCTTAGCTACCTAGTCTACTATCTAGTCTACTAATTTATTACTATTTATATTTATATATCTAGAGGACTATTTAATTTTAATATTAAGAGTATTTATAGACTTCTAGTAGTATAAAAAGACCTATTAAGAAGAGAGAGTAGAATTATCTTATAAATACTATATAACTAAAGTACTATTAATATATATCTATATAGGTTCTAGGTAGTAGCTTAGGTTCTTAAGTATACTCTAGAGGCCCCTTTTATTAAATTTAGAGAGGGTAGCTAATTCTAAATAGGTTAAGGTTAGTTCTTAGGTAAGACTTACTAAGGGAAGGAGAAAGGGTTCTTATTAATATAGAGATATTTTATAAAGTATAATAAGTTAATAAGGGAGGCCTAAGTAAATCTAAATAATAGATTAAGAAATAGGTTAAATATAAGTATAAGAACTTTATTCTTATACTTCTATATACTTAGTTACATAATAGCTAACTATTACTTATTAACTATTACTTATTAACTATTAGTTATATAACGTCTTATTAGTACCTAGTAGTATAGTTAACGTATACTCTATCTAGATAAGCTAATAGTAAGTTTTATTATAATATAAAATAAGGTCCTAACTATTACTTAGGTCTAGATCCTAATATTATCCCCTTTCTTTATAGATTTATCCTTAAATTATATACTTCTTAATTACTATTATATAAGTATAAGCCCTATATCTATTAACCTAGTAGGTAGCTATAATACCTTCTAACTCCTACTCCTATTAACTCTATTTATATAATAAAATCCTTAGAGCTAATATAATTATAGAAACCTCCTATATCTAGTATACTATAGAAAGTATTCTATATTATATTATACCTAATTCTAGTCTAATTTTATAAGGGGTTTCTACGTATCTAACCTAGGCCGGCCTTATAGGTATTTAGTAGATAAGGATAAATAAATAATAAAGGGTAAGAGAATATTCTAACCTTACTTCTAGGGGGCGAGGTAATAATTATATAAGAAGACTAATATATTAAATCTAGAAAGGGTAGCTAATCCTAAATAGGTTAGGGTTAGTTCTTAGGCAAGACTTATAGAGGGGAGGAGAAAGGGGTTCTTATTAATATAGAAGTATCTTACAAAGTATAATAAGTTAATAAGGAGAGCCTAAGTAAATCTAAATAATAGATTAAAACTTAGGTTAAATATAAGTATAAAGGTTTATTCTTATATTTCTATATAGGGATCCTACTTAGTTACTTAGGAGCCCTAAATAACTAAGTAAGTTATATAACTACTATCTAAGTAACTTAGTATATCTCTATCTTATTATAGTTCTAGTTATTATATCTTCTACCTTTATAAGCGCCTAAACTTCCCTACTATTATCTAGTTTATAATATTATTCCTTCCCTCCTTATTCTTCGCCCTAAAGAATTATACCTACTAACTATTATTCTATAAAGCGTCGCTATAATCTTATTTTTACTATTAAAAACTATAGTATTATTATAGTGTTAAAATATTTATTTTATTAGTTATACGCCTATGTTTATAAGGTCCATATTAGTTTAGGAAAGTATAGTAAGTATTAGAAGTAAGATTTAAAGTGTAATATTACTATTACTTAGAATAAATTCTTATAGTTAGTTACTAAGAAGAAGAAGTTAGAAGCGTAATTAGATAAAGTATAAAAGGAGTAGAATACTACTTTTAAAACTATATATGCGGCTTAAGCGAAAGAGGATTAGTTAAAGAAGTAGTTATTATAGAATAAGAAGCATACTAGTAAAGTTATTATAGTAAAAAGTATAGTATTAGTAGAGTTAGATAAAAATTCTATTTAGCCTACTTAGCCTACTAGTCCTATAGAGCTTTGTCCCTCTATCTAGTTAGTAATAGATAATCTTCCTTCTAATTTCTAGGAAAATATTTCTTCTATATCTAGTGGCTAGGTACGTTCTTATATTCTTTATTATATAATAGGGTTCTAAAGGTTTTACTTATATTTCTTAACCTTTTATTAATAGTTATCTAGATTACTTCTTAGTTCCTAAGTATTTTTACTATTTAGGTATTCTTTCTACTTAATAAGGTACTATTAGATTCCTTTATAGGTTCTTATATATATAATACTTTTAACTTTAAATTTAGTTTCTTCTTTAGCTCTATAATAGAAGGTAGTTTTAACTAGTGTCTTAGGATCTACTAGTTCTAATAGTAATATATAGAATACTAGGTGTATTTTTATATTTAGTAGTAATTCTAATCTATAGTTTACTAGTAATATTTATTTAGAAACATAAAATAGTCTAACCTTAATATAGTCTAGTTTTTTATATTTTTTCTTCTAGGTTTAAAGATTCTTTATAAGTAGATATACTTTATCCCCTTCTTTAGCTAAGGTGCTATTTTTTATTTCTAGTTTATATATAAAATACTTTGCTATTAAGCTTTCTTAAGGTTTTCTTAGAGTTTATTATATATTTTTTTATATTATCTACTATATCTATGGCTTCCTTTGCGTTAATATTCGTTAGTAGTTATTAGTTAAAGAGATTTAGATATTTTCTATATATAGTGTAATAAGGTGTTTACCTTATTACTATTAATACTTTATTATTATATGCTAATTATGCTATAGATAATAGTAAAACTTAGTTATTTTTTTATTTATTATAGTATATTTATAGATATATTTTTATAGTTTAATTTATTCTTTCTATTTTTTTATCTATCTATAGATAATATGCTATAGATAGTTTTTATTTTATTCTAATAAGTGCCGTAAATATTATCTAAAAGTTTAATGTAAAGAGCTTATTTCTATTACTAATAATTATCTTTAGAATACTATAGTGTCTAACCTACTTATTTTAAAAAAGGTAAGCTAGCTCTTTAGCTATTATATTCTTTAGATATAGAATTAATTTAACGTAGCTTATAAAGTAATATATAATTACTAAAATGCTATTATATAAGGTTTTTGTGGCTAGGTTAATTAAGTCTAGTATTTCTATAATAAAGTCTATAGTAATGTCTTTAAAAGATACTATTAGTACTAATTAGTTATATGTCTCTATACTTAAGATATATACTATATTTATTCCTTTAGTATTCTATATATTTTTAGATATAACTAGTTATAGCTTCTTTTATTCCTCTAAATATGTAATTTCGTTATATAAGTTCTATTATTTTTGTAATACCTAGGTGTCTATATATAGGGTTATCGTAGTATTATTTAATAATCTTAGTTTATAACTCTTTAGGTATTTCTTAGTTAATTACTAAAAGTTAATTAAGTTCTACTATTAGCTTAAGAGATCTATCCTTAGTTTTATAAAAGATTATTAAGAAGGTTTTAACCTTTTCTCCTACTAGATTACTTTATCTACTAAGTGTATCTACTTATCTATTTTCCTTTTCTACTATATAGATAATTTTAAATTTATACTATCTAGTAGTCTATAATTATCTCTATTATTATAGTGTTAGTTCTTTTATTATTATAAACCTTAGTAGGTTCTTATAATCTATATAGATTTCTAGCGTTAAATAGCTAAGAGTATATATTCTCTAGTGTTTTAAGGCTTTTATAATAGCGTAGAATTCTTTATTATATACGTTATATTATGTTTCTACGTCGTTAAATTTACATAAGTAGTAGGCTATTAGGTACTATTTACTATTTTATTTTTATTTTATATATGCTCCTAGTGCGAGATTACTTATATTAGTTTTAAATTATAGTAGTTTATCGCTCCTAAAATAAGCAAGAACTAGTTCTATAATATATACTATTTTAAGGAGTTAGAATAATATTCTATACTTATTTATCTATTTAAAAGGCGTGTCCTTCCTAGTAAGGTTTATTAATAGTATTATAACTTTTACGTAATCCTTAATAAATTATTAATTAAATCTATAGAATCCTAAGAATTCTTAGATATTCTTTATAGTTTTTAGTATAGGCTAATTTCTAATACTTTCTACCTTACTTAGTGCCATCTTAATTCCTTTAGTAGTAACGATGTGTTCTAGAAATTTAAGTTATTTAATATTAAATTAGTATTTCTTAAGTTTAATTCTTAAGTATACCTTATCTAGTGCTCTTAGCACTGCCTATATATACTTAGTATAGTTAGATTTATTCTTAGAAAAGATAAGAATATTATCTATATATATAATAATAAATATATCTAAATATTTATAGAGTATATTATTAATAAGTGCTTAAAAGGTTACTAGTATATTAGTAAGTCTAAAAGGTATTACTAGGTACTTAAAGAGTCTATAGTATAATTAAAACACTATCTTCTATTCTTTACCTTTCCTTATTCTAATTAGGTAGTATCTATCTTATAAGTCTATTATTATAAAGACTTTTATTTATAAGAGTCTATCTCTAAGCTCTAAGATATTAGGTAATAGGTATCTATTCTTAATTATTATATTATTAATTACTTAGTAGTTAATATATAGTCTGTCTAATCTATTTTTCTTTTTAATAAATATAAAAGGACTTACTACTAGTAACTTTAATAGTCTAATATATTCTTTTTACTAGGTTTATTTTAATAAATTTGTATTCTTTATAGAGTTCTTCTCCTATCTTACTATATAGTAGTCTAAAGGGTGGCGTCTTCCCCTTCTTCTAGGTTAATTATATAATTCTAGGGTTAATATTCTAGTAAATTTACTTTTCTTTTCTTTTCTATAAATATATATATCTATACTTTATACTCTTTTAGTACTTCTAAGGGTATACTTTCTTCCTTCTTCTTATACTTTATAACCTAGTAGTTCCTACTAGTATCTACTAAGGGTAATTTCTATTTTTTAACTTTCTATTATAAGTCTATATTATTAATAATACTCTTATCTGCTATTAATCTCTATTATTACGTAGGCTTAGCTTATAATACACATTTATAGCGTTCTAAGGATAGCGTTCTTAAACCCTAATTAATATATAGGTTATACTTTCTTAACTAGGGTAATTCTAATATAATATTATATCTAGATTTATCTAGTATATTTAGTGTAATTATCTCCCTATATCTATAGATCTAAAGTATAGTAGTAACTTTATAAGTAATCTATAGTATATTTAGCATTTAGCTTCTATTTATAATATAGATAGAATAAGCTTTATCCTTAAGTATTAGCTAGAGTCCTACTTATAGTACTACTTCTTAGGATATAAAGTTTTCTAATATACCTAAATCTAATAGTGCCTTAATCTATGTTTTATTAAGCTAAACTAGTAGCTTAATTAATACTTTACTATTAATAGTATTTAACTCTCTAATAGTATTTCTTTACCTATTTATTAGTCTTTAAGGGTTTCTTAGGCCTTAGGGGCTAGGATTTAGTCTAAAAAAGAACTATTCTTTTTAGGAGCTAGGTAGTCTATATTTCCTTATTATTATTCTTTCTATTTCTACTCTTCTCTTCTTCTACTATAGTTATCCTTCTACTATAGTTTCTTTTTAGAAGTTTTACTATCTTATACTATACTTATTTCTATATAGATATTAATAACTATCCTTAGTTAGTTAGGGTTTTTACTAAATCTATAGATACCTTTATTATCCCTATACCTACTATAGTTAATATTTAAGTAAGTTTACTATCTATCTTAGGTGTATATTCTATTATAGAGCGTACTAGTTACTATATTTTATATATTATTTATACTTAGAAAGTACTATTTTTCTTACTTATTCTATAAGTGCTTATTATATTTATTAATTAGATAATTATACTATTACTAGTAGTATTATTTCTTACGCTATAGTTATTATTAAATCTAGAAAGGGTAGCTAGTCCTAAATAGGTTAAGGTTAGTTCTTAGGTAAGACTTACTAAGGGAAGGAAAAAGGGGTTCTTATTAATATAGAAGTATCTTATAAAGTATAATAAGTTAATAAGAAAGGCCTAAGTAAATCTAAATAATAGATTAAAACTTAGGTTAAATATAAGTATAAAGGTTTATTCCTATATTTCTATATAGGGATCTTACTTAGTTACTTAGGAGCCCTAAATAGCTAAGTAGGTTACGTAATAACTCTTAGCTACTTAGTTATTTAGGAACCCTAAGTAGCTAAGTAAGTTATATAACTATTATCTAAGTAATTTAGTGTGTCTTTATCTTATTATAACCCTAGTTATTATATCTTTTACCTTTATAAGCGCCTAAACTTCCCTACTATTATCTAGTTTATAATATTATCTCTCCCCTTCTTATTCTTCGCCCTAAAGAATTATACCTACTAACTATTATTTTATAAAGCGTTATTATAACCTTATTTTTACTATTAAAAACTATAGTATTATTATAGTATTAAAATGCTTATTCTATTAGTTATATACCTATATTTATAAGGTCTATATTAGTTTAGGAAAGTGTAGTAAGTATTAGAAGTAAGGTTTAAAGTATAATATTACTATTACTTAGAATAAGTTCTTATAGTTAGTTACTAAGAAGAAGAAGTTAAAAGCATAATTAGAGGAAGTATAAAAGAAGTAAGATACTACTTTTAAAGCTATATATATAGCTTAAGTAAAAGAAAATTAGTTAAAGAAGTAGTTATTATAGAATAAAAAGTATACTAGTAAAGTTATTATAGTAGAAAGTATAGTGTTAGTAGAGTTAGATAAAGATTCTATTTAGTCTACTTAGCCTACTAGTCCTATAGAGCTTTGCCCCTCTATTTAGTTAGTAATAGATAACCTTCCTTCTAACTTCTAGGAAGATATTCCTCCTATATCTAGTAGCTAGGTACGTTCTTATATCTTCTATTATATAATAGGTTTTGTAGGTTTTATTTATACTTCTTAACTTTTTATTAATAGTTATCTAGATTACTTCTTAGTTCCTAAGTATTTTTACTATCTAGGTATCCTTTCTATTTAATAAGGTACTATTAGATTCCTTTATAGATTCTTATATATATAATATTTTTAACTTTAAATTTAGTTTCTTCTTTAGCTCTATAATAGAAGGTAGTTTTAACTAGTATCTTAGGGTCTACTAGTTCTAATAGTAATATATAGAATACTAGGTATACCTTTATATCTAGTAGTAATTCTAATCTATAGTTTACTAGTAATATTTATTTAGAAATATAAAATAGTCTAACCTTAATATAATCTAATTTCTTATATTTTTTCTTTTATATATAAAGATTCTTTATAAGTAGATATACTTTATCCCCTTCTTTAGCTAAGGTGCCATTTTTTATTTCTAGTTTATATATAAAATACTTTACTATTAAGCTTTCTTAAGGTTTTCTTAGAGTTTATTATATATTTTTTTATATTATCTACTATATCTATGGCTTCTTTTGCGTTAATATTTGTTAGTAGTTATTAGTTAAAGAGATTTAGATATTTTCTATATATAGTATAGTAAGGTGTTTACCTTATTACTATTAATACCTTATTATTATGCGCCAATTATACTATAGGTAATAGTAAAACCTAATTATTTTTTTATTTATTATAGTATATTTATAGATATATTTCTATAGTTTAATTTATTCTTTCTATTTTCCTATCTATTTATAGATAATATGCTGTAGATAGTTTTTATTTTATTCTAATAAGTGCTATAAATATTATCTAGAAGTTTAATATAAAGAGTTTATCTCTATTACTAATAATTATCTTTAGAATACTATAGTGTCTAACCTACTTATCTTAAAAAGGTAAGCTAGCTCTTTAGCTATTATATTTTTTAGATATAGAATTAATTCGATATAGCTTATAAAGTAATATATAATTACTAAAATACTATTATATAAGGTTTTCGTGGCTAGGTTAATTAAGTCTAGTATTTCTATAATAAAGTCTATAGTAATGTTTTTAAAAGGTGCTATTAGTATCCTAATTAGTTATATTTCTCTATACTTAAGGTATATGCTATATTTATTTTTCTAGTAATCTATATATTTATAGATATATATTATTATAGCTTTCTTAATTCCTCTAAATATATAGTTCCTCTAAATTAATTCTAATATTTTTATAATACCTAGGTGTCTATACATTAGGTTATTATGGTATTATCTAATAATCTTAGTTTATAGTTACTTTAGTACCTCTTAGTTTATAACTAAAAGTTAATTAAGTTCTACTATTAGTTTAAGAGATCCGTTTTTATTTCTATAAAGAATTACTAAGTAGGTTTTAACCTTTTCTCCTACTAGATTACTTTTTCTACTAAGTGCATCTACTTATCTATTTTCTTTTCCTACTATATAGATAATTTTAAACTTATACTATCTAGTAGTCTATAACTATCTTTACTATTATAGTGTTAGTTCTTTTATTATTATAAACCTTAGTAGATTTTTATAATCTATATAGATTTCTAGCGTTAAGTAGCTAAGAGCGTAGATTCTCTAGTGTTTTAAGGCTTTAATAATAGCGTAGAGTTCTTTATTATATATATTATATTATATTTCTGCGTTGTTAAATTTATATAAGTAGTAGGCTATTAGGTGCTATTTACTATTTTATTCTTATTTTATATATACTCCTAGTGTAAGATTACTTATATTAGTTTTAAATTATAGTAGTTTATTGCTTCTAAAATAAATAAGAACTAGTTCTATAATATATACTATTTTAAGGAGTTAGAATAACATTCTACACTTATCTATCTATTTAAAAGGCGTATTCTTTCTAGTAAGGTTTATTAATAGTATTATAACCTTTACGTAATCTTTAATAAATTATTAATTAAATCTATAGAATCCTAAGAATTCTTAGATATTTTTATAGCTTTTAGTATAGGCTAGTTCCTAATACTCTCTATTTTACTTAGTACTATCTTAATTCCTTCTATAGTAATAATATGTCTAAGGAATTTAAGTTATTTAATATTAAATTAGTATTTCTTAAGTTTAATCCTTAAGTATACCTTATCTAGTGCTTTTAGTACTATCTATACGTACTTAGTATAGTTAGATTTATTCTTAGAAAAATAAGAATATTATCTATATATATAATAATAAATATATCTAAATATTTATAAAGTATATTATTAATAAGTGCCTAAAAGGTTACTAGTGCGTTAGTAAGTCTAAAAGGTATTACTAGGTACTTAAAGAATTTATAGTATAATTAAAATACTATCTTCTATTCTTTACCTTTCTTTATTCTAATTAGGTAGTATCTATCTCTTAAGTCTATTATTATAAAAACTTTTACCCTTAAGAGTCTATCTCTAAGCTCTAAAATATTAGGTAATAGGTATCTATTCTTAATTATTATATTATTAATTACTTAATAGTTAATATATAGTCTATCTATCCTATCTTTTTCTTAATAAATATAAAGGGACTTACTACTAGTAACTTTAATAGTCTAATATATCCTTTTACTAGGTTTATCTTAATAAATTTATATTCTTTCTAGAGTTCTTCTTCTATTTTACTATATAGTAGTCTAAAGGGTGGCGTCTTCCCTTCTTCTAGGTTAATTATATAATTCTAGGGTTAATATTCTAATAGGTTTACCTTTTCTTCCTTCTCTATAAATATATATATCTATACTTTATACTCTATTAGTACTTCTAAAGGTATACTTTCTTCTTTCTTCTTATACTTTATAATCTAGTAGTTCCTACTAGTATCTACTAAGGGTAATTTCTATTTTTTAACTTTCTATTATAAGTCTATATTATTAATAATACTCTTATCCACTATTAATCTCTATTATTACGTAGGCTTAGCTTATAATATATATTTATAGCGTTCTAAGGATAGCGTTTTTAAACCCTAATTAATATATAGGTTATACTTCCTTAACTAGGGTAATTCTAATATAATATTATACCTAAATCTATTTAGTATATTAAGTGTAATTATCTCCCTATATCTATAGATCTAAAGTATAGTAGTAACTTTATAAGTAATATATAGTATATTTAGTATTTAACTTCTATTTATAATATAGATAGGATAAGCTTTATTCTTAAGTATTAGCTAGAGTCTTACTTATAATACTACTTCTTAGAATATAAAGTTTTCTAATATACCTAAATCTAATAGTGCCTTAATCTATATTTTATTAAGCTAAGCTAGTAGCTTAATTAATACCTTACTATTAATATTATTTAACTCTCTAATAGTATTTTCTTACCTATCTATAAGTCTTTAAGGGTTTCTTAGGCCTTAGGGGCTAGAATCTAGTCTAAAAAAGAACTATTCTTAGGAACTAGGTAGTTTATATTTCTTTTTTATTATTTCTTTTACTTCTACCCTTCTCTTCTTCTACTATAGTTATTCTTCTACTATAGTTTCTCTTTAGAAGCTTTACCTTTCTACACTATACTTATTTCTATATAAATATTAATAACTATCCTTAGTTAGTTAGGGTTCTTACTAAATCTATAGATATACTTATTATTCTAGTATCTACTATAATTAATATTTAAGTAAGTTTACTATCTATCTTAAGTGTATATTCTATTATAGAGTGTACTAGTTACTATATTTTATATATTATTTATACTTAGGAAGTACAGCCTTTCTTATTTATTCTATAGATATTTGTTACATTTATTAATTAGGTAATTATACTATTCCTAATAGTATTATTATTTATTTAGTAGTTATTTACCTCTATATAGCTCTTTAGCTCTATAGTAGGTTAGACACTAGTTATATCTATATTTAATCTATTAGATATTTAAGTGCTATAGGTTTTAGTGGTCTAGGTAGTACTTTTATAAATAGTCTAGGTTCTTATTATAGAAGTGTTTACTAGGGTCTTATTATATATATTTATAATCTACCTATTATCTATCTTTCTTTATAATAATTTCTAGTCGGCGTTTATTATAAGCCTCTAGTAGTATAGAGAATAATAGTAAGATTATTATAGGTAATAATAATATATCTCTATTTTATAGTTAGATTAGTAGTTTATCTAAGTATTTCTATATATTTACTCTATTAGTAAAGATTACTTCTTTACCTTTAAACTATAGGTAAGGTATTAGTGTCTACTTAACTTCCTTATCTACTATTTTAGATTGTTCTTCTTCTATATTCTTATAAAGTTATAAATTAGTTAATAATTCTAATCTAGATTTATTATTAAGTATAAGGTTATTAATAGCGTCTATAATAGTCTATTCTTTATCCTTAATTTCTTTTATTAGGATAGTAAGTATATTTAACTACCTAATAACCTTATTCTTAGATCTATAGTTTCTAGCGATATAGCCTAGTTTACTATATATAAAATATATATAAGTCTTAGTCCCCTAGTATTAGGTTCTATCTAAGATATGCGTATTAGGCTTATAAAAGCCTAGTCCTTTTCCTTTTTCTTTACCTAAGTAGTTAAACTAGATATCTTCTATAGGCTAGTATCTATAGGAGTCTTATAATATGTATTAAAGTCCTTTTAGTAGCACCCTATAGACTATAGGTACTAGTTATCTAAAACTAATATTCCTTAGGTTATATTAAAATTCCTATTATAGTGTAAACTATTCTCTATTAATTCTAATTAATTTGTTATATAATTTATTAAGGGTTCTAATAATTCCCCTACTATATAGAAGTTCTTCTTATAGAGGTTTCTTAAGACCTTATTTATATATTATTATTAGTAACTTATTATTCTAGTTAAGTTATATAGCATTCTTATAAAACTCCGCTATATACTTAGCTGCTAATTATTATTATATTATAGTTTAAATATTTTATGCTATAATAGGTACCTTATTAGTAATTCTAAATATCTATTTAAGGTATTTCTTAAAATTAGTATAGTCTTTAATAATGTTAACTACGTCTATATAGTTATCTATATATTCCTTATTTTTATTATTATAGTCTATTTCTAGATACTTAGTTATATAGGGTTAAATCTATTCTTTAGCATTACCTTATATATAAGTGGCTATAAAGATAACCTTTTATTTATCTTTAGGTTATTTATTAAGTTTAAAGAAGTAGAGGTCTAACTAAAGAAGCTAGATATTAGTATACTTTCTATTACTATAATATAAATTAGGTTTATATACTTTACTCTTAGAGTTACCTATTAGAGTAATAGTATTATTATCTAAAGCTATAGAAGAAGTAGGAGTCCTTATAGTTATATTAAGGGTATTTAAGATATTAAATCTAGAAAGGATAGCTAATCCTAAATAGGTTAGGGTTAGTTCTTAGGTAAGACTTATAGAGGGAAGGAGAAAGGGGTTCTTATTAATATAGAAGTATCTTATAAAGTATAATAAGTTAATAAGGAGAGCCTAAGTAAATCTAAATAATAGATTAAAACTTAGGTTAAATATAAGTATAAAGGTTTATCCTTATATTTCTATATAGGGATTCTGCTTAGTTACTTAGAAGCCCTAAATAACTAAGTAGGTTATATAATAACTCTTAGCTACTTAGTTATTTAGGAACCCTAAGTAACTAAGTAAGTTACGTAACTACTATCTAAGTAACTTAGCGCATCTCTATCTTATTATAGTCCTAGTTATTATATTTTCTACCTTTATAAGCGCCTAAACTTCCCCACTATTATTTAGTTTATAACACTAATTATCCTTACTACCTTAAGGGCTAGTCCTTCTAGCTAGAAGTACTCTATTCCTCTAATATAGACGTTCTTTCTAGGAGATATAGGTACTTCCTATACTAGTAATAAGGAGAAAGGCTCCTCTCCTTAGAGGGTTAACTAGGATAGAGTGTTAATTAATTTATCTAAACTACTTTCCTATTCCTCTTTATCTAATTTACTATCTAAGTTACTTATATTAAAGAATCCTAGGACTTAGGCATTTTATTCCTTAAGCTATAGAATTATTTATCCTTTTTAGGTTACTACTAACTTTTTACTTATTAGCTAGTATCCCGTATCTTTCTTTATTTTTATATATAATATATATATATCCTAGAAGTACTTAGCCTAATAGGTAGCCTTATATTCCTTACTACTAGCTAGTTTCTTCTTAGTATCCTTTAAGGTTTCTTACTTCCTAGGTTCCTCTTTAGTACCTTTTATAGACTTATCCTAGCTTTTACTTAGGTAGTTTTTAGCTATATAGCCTTTCTTACTATAGCTAAAGTAAGCTCTTTCTTTATGTTACTTTTTCTTTATTATATTCTAACTTAATCCCTTTTCTTTATTAGCATCTAAGACTATAGGGTCCCCTTTATTATAGGTTTTATAGTTTTAGCTATTTATGCTATATCCACTTTCTCCCTTATTATCTTATTTCTATAGAAATAACTTATTATCTACTTAGATAGCTTATTTAATTATTATAGATAGAGTTATTAGTTTCTCTATTCTAATTATTTTATACCTAATATCTAATTTTAGTCCCTTATAGAACCTTTATATTAGGGCCCTTTCTCTATAGTCTAAGACCTTATTAGCTAGCTGCTTAAATACTAATATATAAGCTACTACTATCTTAGTTTATTAGAGTTTTAAAAGTTTTTATTTAGCTATGCATTCTATATTAATATTACTAAAGATTAATTATAGTTTTTCCTTAAAGTAAGTATAGCTTATAAAGATAAGGTTAGTTTTTATTTTCTAGTTATTAACTTAGCTTATCCTCTAATTTATAAGGTAACTATTAAACTAGTCTATTACTTTCCTAGTAAAGTAGGTAGCTATATAGGCTACCTTCTAATCTTTATCTCTAAGATATTCTTAATTTAGGTCTAGGTAAAGAGATATTAAGGCTAGGAATCCCCCTAAGTTTAGTTTAAGTACTATTAAACTTCTCTAGATCTATAAGTTTTAGTAGTCTATTTTTTATTTAGAGTTCTATCTACTAGATCTATTCTTTTATTATATTATTAGCTCCTCCCCCTATTCCTTCTAATATAACTCTAACTTACTTAACTAATTATTTATAAGCTTCTTTAGCCCTAGTATTCTCCTTATTAAGATAGTTAAGTTATTCCTTTATCTAGACTAGGTCTATTAGGTCTAATAATATTAGTTAGTTTACTATAGGAGCTATTATTAATACTAGTAATCTAGGTACGTACCTATAGAGACTCTTAAAATATAATTATTAAAGTGTAATAGGGCCTCTAGGACTCTATCACTAGCTAGGGCCCTATTAGGGTTCTAGTAAGAGATAAGTAGCGTGTAGAGTTATATAGATTATATATAGTATAAACGTTAATTAATTACTACTATAAGAGTGTATTACTAAAAGCTTAATAGTAATCTTCTATAAGGAAACTAGATATAGATAACTATATTATAGATTAATAATAAAGGCTTACCCTATAGTAACCCGTTATCTCTATATACTACTATTTAGTAATGGCTCTATAGGCTCTATCTATAGATTCTTATAGATCTATAGATCCTGGCTCTATAGCTCTATATCCTTAGTATCTATAGATCTATAGATCTATTATATAACTCCTTATGTGTCTATATTATGCTTAGTGTCTAACCTATAATTATATTCTTCTCCTATATAATCTAATTAGTTACTACTATTATTAACGTAAGTCCTATAATTCTATTATAGTATAGTAGCCGTAATAGAGCTCTTTAAAGAAATTAAGGGAGAAGAACTCCCCTAACTACTAGGAATAGGATTATAAAATACTACTAGAAGAAGGTATAAAACTATAACTAGAATAGCTAAGGCTAATATCTATAAATTAGGAATAGGAACTAAGGGAGTACTTATAGAAAAACCTAGTAAGAGGTTATATCTAAAATAGTTAGAGTTCTATAGTATTTCCTATCCTATAGGTACCTAAGAAGAATAGTAAGCTATAACTCTATATAGACTATAGGTAGCTAAATAATACTACTATTAAGAACTAGTACTCTCTACTACTAATAATAGAGCTAATAGATAGGCTCTATAGGACTAAATAGTTTACTAAATTTAATATACGTAATAGTTATTATCGTATATAGATAGCTAAAGGCCATAAGTAGAAAACTATATTTAGAACCTAGTTTAGTCTCTATAAATAGATAGTTATACCTTTTAGACTAATAAACGCACCTATAATATTTTAGGCTATAGTAAATAAGGCGCTATATAAATACTTAGACGTATTCTATATAGTCTATCTTAATAATATACTTATCTATTCTAGTAGGACGCTAGAAGAATACATAGAATACGTAAAGAAGGTACTTAAGAAAATAAAGAAGTATAAGTTACTTCTATACCTAGATAAATATAAGTTTTATATTATAAAAATAGAGTACCTAGAATTTATTATCTTAAGGGAAGGAGTATTTATAGACCCTAAGAAGATAGCTACTATATAGGAATAGCTAGTTTCTAAGTTAGTAAAGGATATCTAGTCCTTTCTAGGGTTTACTAACTTCTACTAGAAGTTTATTAAGGATTATTCTAAGATAATAGCACCACTAACTAATCTTATAAAGAAAAAAAATAATAAGGCTATCTAGCTAATTACTAGAAGGCCTCTAGAGGTATTTAAGAGACTAAAAGAAATATTCCTTATAGTACCTCTACTCTAGATATTTAACCTAATAAAACCTATAAGGGTAGAAATAGATATATCTAACTACGTAATAGGAGTAATCCTCTTATAGCTAGATAGGAATAAGAAGTAGAGACTAGTATTCTACTATTTATAAAAGTTCTTAGAAGTAGAACTTAATTATAATATCTATAATAAGAAACTACTAGGGGTAGTAGATACCTTTAAGTAATAGAAAGTATAACTTATAAGAGTATACTTTAAGACTAAGGTATAGATAGACTACTAAAACCTTACTAGCTTTATATTAACTAAGAAACTTAACTAATAATAAGTATAATAGGCAGAATTCCTAGTAAACTTTAATTTTACTATTTACTATTAACCTAGAACACTTAATAGCGCTATAGACGCCTTAAGTAGAAGATTAGACCTAATAGAGGATAAATTTAATTTCTATAATACTATATTATAGGCGCGTAAGGACAGAACGCTAGAGTATAACTAACTAAAAATTAAAGCTTAAGTAGCCTCTTTCTAGTATATAGGACTAGAGGTATATAATTTATAAGACTACTCCTAACTCTCTAGGGAATAAAGAGAAGAGTATAATCTATTTTAAAATAGTTTTAATAAAACCTAGAGGGACCACTAATAAAGAATAATTATTAGAGACTAATATACACCTATCTTAATTAGGAAGCTACATAAATCTATAGAATAGGGACACCTAGGTATTAAAGAAATAACGCGTTATATTATAAATAAATATACTATCCTAAGACTTAAGTAAAAAGTTATAAAGGAAATAAGTAACTACTTAGTATGTTATAAAAATAAACCTAAGAGATATAAGCCTTATAGACTCCTATAACTACTACTATTAGTAGAAAGGCTATAGTAAAGTGTAATAATAGATTTTATAGTAAAACTCCTAAGATTACTATAACTAGGAATAAAATATATATGTAATACTATTATAGTTATAGTAGATTAACTTATAAAAGCCGCTAAGTTTAGGCTAATAGAAGAATCTATATTAGTAGAAGAACTAGTATATAAGGTAGATAATACACTATTTATAGAATATAGCCTACCTAAAGAATTTATTATAGACTATAATAAACTCTTTATATCTAAATACTAGAATACGTTTACCATAACGCTAGAAATATATAGAAAACTCTTAATAAGTTTCCACCCCTAGATAGACGGATAGATAGAATAAATAAACTAGATACTAAAATAGTACCTTTAATTCTATGTTAATAAATAGTAGAATAACTAGGTAGAACTCTTACTAATAGCGTAATTAGCGTATAATAGCTCTAAGTTAGGTATAATAGAGTACTCCCTATACTATACTAACTATAGATATAAACTAGTCTATTACTAGAATCTAAGAGATATAGAAAGTCTTTCTATAGAAGCTTATAATAAAGCTTAGAAAATAAAGGAACTTTATAAAATTCTATATAAAAGAATTATATAAAGATCCCTCTTAGTATCTAAAAATATAGATAAATAAAGGATTAAGGGACTAACCTTTAAGAAGGGGGATAAAGTTTTCCTATTATAAAAAAATCTAAAAACTAAAAGGTAAAGTAAAAAACTAGATTACCTATAGATAGGCCCCTTTAAAATATAAGAAGTTAGAGAACTAGTTATAAATAAATTACTTCTACCTATAGATACTAAAGTATATAATACCTTCTATAAAAACCTTCTAGAACTAGCACCGCTAGATGCTCTAATTAAGACCTAGCTAGAACTAGAAGATAATAAGTATAAAGTTAAGGATATTAAGGACCTAAAAATAGTTAAAGGTTAGTAGAGATACCTAGTTAAATAGAAAGGATAGCTAGAATAGTATAATATATAGGAGCTAATAAAAAACCTTATAAACTATAAGAAATTACTAGAGGACTTCTACTAAGGAAGGGGATACCCTTAGAAAGGTTATACGCTAGTATAGTAGAAACTAGATTAGAAAAAGTAGTAGTAAAAGCTAAAAGATTAAAAGAAGGATTAGCCTATAGCTAGATAAGATTAGTAAATAAAGGTAAAAATAGTAATAGTATATAAGTGCTACTAGAAGCCCTACCCTCTACTAAGCCCTTCTCTTATAACTAATCTATTACGTTAGTAACCTAGAGATTATAATAAGTAAAGAAATATTCCTTTACCTTAACCTTAGCTAACTCTAGTTTAAGGTAGGTAGTTTTAGTATATACCTAAAGAAGAGCTAGCTACTTCTACTCCTTCTTTTTATAGACTAAGGCCTAATTATTCTTAGGGACCTATAAGCTATAATTAGTATAAGCTAAGATATAACTAGTATATTAACCTAAGATTATATCTATAAAATAGTAGAGTTTCTACTTCTAATAATACTTATAACTAAGTAATATCTTAAGGCTTTAGGATTTAACTTTTAGTGTATAAGTATAACGTTTCTAAACTAATAAGTAAGAAGCTTTAGGTATATTTAGGGTAGAAAGGGAAATCTAGATTAGGGTATAACCTAAGTAGATAAGAGGGCTAGCGCACCTTTATATATCTAATAGGTGCTAATAAGCTAGCTATGCTATAGAAAGCTAGACTAGGGTATTAGAATAATACTTCTAAGGGGGGGGATAATATTATAATTATAGTAGGACTAAGTAAGGTAAGTAGAGAGGATTATACTTAGGATATTAATAATAAAGGTAAGCTAGATTAAGCCCTATAGGCTAGCTAGATAGGTAGTTTATATTATCTATTATATAATAAGGTCTAGTATAAGTAGGAGACCCTAGAGACCTTAAAGGCCCTAGGGACCTTAGGAGGTTCTAGGACTTTAGAGTCTAGGTAGAATCTCCTAGATAATAAAAAATAGTATATAGTCTAAAGGGACTTTAGAATCTTTCCTATTCTTTATAGTTAAAATTCTATAGTTAAAATTAGAGTATATCTTCTATACTAAAATCTATTAGTCTTCTTATATAATTATTACCTTACCTTTTATAGTAAGACTAGGATATTCTCTTACCCTATTATTATTTATCTACTCTCGTCTACTAAATACCCATAAGGTCTAACCTAGGTTAGGTACGTGGTGTTATAAACCAGATAATAGTAGGGAAGTTTAGGCGCTTATAAAGGTAGAAGATGTAATAACTAGGGTTATAATAAGATAAAGATATACTAAGTTACTTAGATAGTAGTTACGTAACTTACTTAGCCACTTAGGGTTTCTAAATAACTAAGTAGCTAAGAGTTATTATGTAACCTACTTAGCTATTTAGGGCTCCTAAGTAACTAAGTAAGATTCCTATATAGAAATATAGAAATAAACCTTTATACTTATATTTAACCTAAGTTTTAATCTATTATTTAGATTTACTTAGGCCTTCCTTATTAACTTATTATACTTTATAAGATACTTTTATATTAATAAGAACCCTTTCTTCCTTCCCTTAGTAAGTCTTACCTAAGAACTAATCTTAACCTATTTAGGACTAGCTACCCTTTCTAGATTTAATATTTTAAATACCCTTAATATAACTATAAGGACTCCTACTTCTTCTATAGCTTTAGATAATAATGCTATTACTCTAATAGGTAACTCTAAGAGTAAAGTATATAAACCTAATTTATATTATAGTAATAGAAAGTATACTAATATCTAGCTTCTTTAGTTAGACCTCTACTTCTTTAAACTTAATAAATAACCTAAAGATAAATAAAAGGTTATCTTTATAGCCACTTATATATAAGGTAATACTAGAGAATAGATTTAACCCTATATAACTAAGTATCTAGAAATAGACTATAATAATAAAGATAAGGAATATATAGATAACTATATAGACGTAGTTAATATTATTAAAGACTATACTAATTTTAAGAAATACCTTAAATAGATATTTAGAATTACTAATAAGGTACCTATTATAGCATAAAATATTTAAACTATAATATAATAATAATTAGTAGCTAAGTATATAGTAGAGTTTTATAAGAACGCTATATAACTTAACTAGGATAATAAGTTACTAATAATAATATATAAATAAGGTCTTAAGAAACCTCTATAAGAAGAACTTCTACGTAGTAGGGGAATTATTAGAATCCTTAATAAATTATATAATAAATTAATTAGGATTAATAGAGAATAGTTTACACTATAATAGGAATTTTAATATAATCTAAGAAATGTTAGTTTTAGATAACTAGTACCTATAGTCTATAGGGTACTACTAAAAGGACCTTAATGCGTATTATAAGACTCCTATAGATACTAGCCTATAGAAGATATCTAGTTTAACTACTTAGGTAAAGGAAAAGAAAAAGGACTAGGCTTTTATAAGCCTAATATGCGTATTTTAGATAGAACCTAATACTAAGGGACTAAGACTTATATATGTTTTATATATAGTAAACTAGGCCATATCGCTAGAAACTATAGATCTAAGAATAAGGTTATTAGGTAGTTAAATATACTTACTATCCTAATAAAGGAAATTAAGGATAAAGAATAGACTATTATAGACGCTATTAATAACCTTATACTTAATAATAAATCTAGATTAGAATTATTAACTAATTTATAACTTTACGAGGACATAGAAGAAGAATAATCTAAAATAGTAGATAAGAAAGTTAAGTAGATACTAATACCTTACCTATAGTTTAAAGGTAAAGAAGTAATCTTTACTAATAGAGTAAATATATAGGAATACTTAGATAAACTACTAATCTAACTATAAAATAGAGATATATTATTATTACCTATAATAATCTTACTATTATTCTCTATACTACTAGAGGCTTATAATAAACGCTAACTAGAAATTATTATAAAGGAAAATAGATAATAGGTAGATTATAGATATATATAATAAGACCCTAGTAAACACTTCTATAATAAGAACCTAGACTATTTATAAAAGTACTACCTAGACTACTAAAACCTATAGTACTTAAATATCTAATAGATTAAATATAGATATAACTAGTGCCTAACCTACTATAGAGCTAAGGAGCTATATAGAGGTAAATAACTACTAAATAAATAATAATGCTATTAGGAATAGTATAATTACCTAATTAATAAATATAATAAATATCTATAGGATAAGCAAGAAAGGTTATACTTCCTAAGTATAAATAACGTATAAAATATAGTAACTAGTATACTCTATAATAGAATATATACTTAAGATAGATAGCAAACTTACTTAAATATTAATTATAGTAGACACTAGGACGATAAGTATATCTATAGATTTAGTAAGAACCCTAACTAACTAAGGATAGTTATTAATATTTATATAGAAATAAGTATAGTATAGAAAGGTAAAGCTTCTAAAGAGAAACTATAGTAGAAGAATAACTATAGTAGAAGAAGAGAAGGGTAGAAGTAAAAGAAATAATAAAAAGGGAATATAGACTACCTAGTTTCTAAAAATAGTTCTTTTTTAGACTAGATCCTAGCCCCTAAGGCCTAAGAAACCCTTAAAGACTTATAGATAGGTAAGGAGACACTATTAGAGAGTTAAATACTATTAATAGTAAGGTATTAATTAAGCTACTAGCTTAGCTTAATAAAATATAGATTAAGGCACTATTAGATTTAGGTATATTAGAAAACTTTATATCCTAAAAAGTAGCACTATAAGTAGAACTCTAGCTAATACTTAAGAATAAAGCTTATCCTATCTATATTATAAATAGAAGTTAAATGCTAAATATGCTATATATTACTTATAAAGTTACTACTATACTTTAGATCTATAGACATAGGGAGATAATTATACTTAATATACTAGATAGATCTAGGTATAATATTATATTAGAATTACCCTAGTTAAGAAAGTATAACCTATATATTAATTAGGGTTTAAGAACGCTATCCTTAGAATACTATAAATATATATTATAAGCTAAGTCTATATAATAATAGAGATTAATAGTAGATAAGAGTATTATTAATAATATAGACTTATAATAGAAAGTTAAAAAATAGAAATTACCCTTAGTAGACGCTAGTAGGAACTACTAGGTTATAAAGTATAAGAAGAAGGAAGAAAGCACACCTTTAGAAGTACTAATAGAGTATAAAGTATAAATATATATATTTATAGAAAAGGAAGAAAAGGTAAACCTACTAGAATATTAACCCTAGGATTATATAATTAACCTAAAAGAAGAGAAGACGCCACCCTTTAGACTACTATATAGTAAGATAGGAGAAGAACTCTAGAAAGAATATAAATTTATTAAGATAAACCTAGTAAAAGGATATATTAGACTATTAAAGTTACTAGTAGTAAGTCCCTTTATATTTATTAAGAAAAAGGATAGAATAGATAGACTATATATTAACTATTAAGTAATTAATAATATAATAATTAAGAATAGATACCTATTACCTAATATTTTAGAGCTTAGAGATAGACTCTTAAGGGTAAAAGTCTTTATAATAATAGACTTAAGAGATAGATACTACCTAATTAGAATAAAAAAGGTAAAGAATAGAAGATAGTATTTTAATTATACTATAAACTCTTTAAGTACCTAGTAATGCCTTTTAGACTTACTAATACACTAGTAATCTTTTAGGCACTTATTAATAATATACTTTATAAATATTTAGATATATTTATTATTATATATATAGATAATATTCTTATCTTTTCTAAGAATAAATCTAACTATACTAAGTATATATAGATAGTACTAAAAGCACTAGATAAGATATACTTAAGAATTAAACTTAAGAAATACTAATTTAATATTAAATAACTTAAATTCCTTAGATACGTTGTTACTATAGAAGGAATTAAGATAGCACTAAGTAAGATAGAGAGTATTAGGAACTAGCCTATACTAAAAACTATAAAAATATCTAAGAATTCTTAGAATTCTATAGATTTAATTAATAATTTATTAAAAATTACGTAAAGGTTATAATACTATTAATAAACCTTACTAGAAAGAATACGCCTTTTAAATAGATAGATAAGTGTAGAATATTATTCTAACTTCTTAAAATAGTATATATTATAGAACTAGTTCTTATTTATTTTAGAAGTAATAAACTACTATAATTTAAAACTAACGTAAGTAATCTTATACTAGGAGCATATATAAAATAAGAATAAAATAGTAAATAGTACCTAATAGCCTACTACTTATGCAAATTTAATAACGTAGAAATATAATATAATATATATAATAAAGAACTTTACGCTATTATTAAAGCCTTAAAATACTAGAGAATCTATACTCTTAGCTACTTAACGCTAGAAATCTATATAAATTATAAAAATCTACTAAGGTTTATAATAACAAAAGAACTAACACTATAATAGTAAAGATAGTTATAGACTACTAGATAGTATAAGTTTAAAATTATCTATATAGTAGGAAAAGAAAACGGATAAGTAGATGTGCTTAGTAGAAGAAGTAATCTAGTAGAAGAAAAGGTTAAGACCTACTTAGTAATTCTTTATAGAAATAAAAATAGATCTCTTAAACTAATAGTAGAACTTAATTAACTTTTAGTTATAAACTAAGAGGTACTAAAGTAACTATAAACTAAGATTATTAGATAATACTATAATAACCTAACGTATAGACACCTAGGCATTACAAAAACATTAGAATTAATTTAGAGGAACTATACGTTTAGAGGAATTAAGAAAGCTATAATAATATATATCTATAAATATATAGATTACTAGAAAAACAAATATAGCACACACCTTAAGTATAGAGAAATATAACTAATTAGGATACTAATAGTACCTTTTAAAGATATTACTATAGACTTTATTATAGAAATACTAGACTTAATTAACCTAGCTATAAAAACCTTATATAATAGTATTTTAGTAATTATATATTACTTTATAAGCTATATTGAATTAATTCTATATCTAAAAAATATAATAGCTAAAGAGCTAGCTTACCTTTTTAAGATAAGTAGGTTAGACACTATAGTATCCTAAAGATAATTATTAGTAATAGAGATAAACTCTTTATATTAAACTTCTAGATAATATTTATAGCACTTATTAGAATAAAATAAAAACTATCTATAGTATATTATCTACAGATAGATAGGAAAATAGAAAGAATAAATTAAACTATAGAAATATATCTATAAATATACTATAATAAATAAAAAAATAATTAGGTTTTACTATTACCTATAGCACAATTAGCGCATAATAATAAGGTATTAATAGTAATAAGGTAAACACCTTACTACGCTATATATAGAAAAATATCTAAATCTCTTTAACTAATAACTACTAATAAATATTAACGTAAAAGAAGCTATAGATATAGTAGATAATATAAAAAAATATATAATAAACTCTAAGAAAACCTTAAGAAAGCTTAATAGTAAAGTATTTTATATATAAACTAGAAACGAAAAATAGCACCTTAGCTAAAGAAGGGGATAAAGCATATCTACTTATAAAGAATCTTTATATATAAAAGAAAAATATAAGAAATTAGATTATATTAAGGTTAGACTATTTTATATTTCTAAATAAATATTACTAGTAAACTATAGATTAGAATTACTACTAGATATAAAGGTATACCTAGTATTTTATATATTACTATTAGAACTAGTAGACTCTAAGACACTAGTTAAAACTACCTTCTATTATAGAGCTAAAGAAGAAACTAAATTTAAAGTTAAAAATATTATATATATAAGAATCTATAAAGGAATCTAATAGTACCTTATTAAATAGAAAGGATATCTAGATAGTAAAAATACTTAGGAACTAAGAAGTAATCTAGATAACTATTAATAAAAAGTTAAGGAGTATAAATAAAACCTATAAAACCTATTATATAATAGAAGATATAAGGATATACCTAGCTACTAAATATAGAAGGAATGTCTTCCTAAAAGTTAGAAGGAAGGTTATCTATTACTAACTAAATAGAGGGGCAAAGCTCTATAGGACTAGTAGGCTAAGTAGGCTAAATAGAATCTTTATCTAACTCTACTAATACTACGCTTTCTACTATAATAACTTTACTAGTATACTTCTTATTCTATAATAACTACTTCTTTAACTAATCTTCTTTTGCTTAAGCTATATATATAGCTTTAAAAGTAGTATTTTACTTCTTTTATACTTCCTCTAATTACGCTTCTAACTTCTTCTTCTTAGTAACTAACCGCAAGAACTTATTCTAAGTAATAGTAATATTATACTTTAAACCTTACTTCTAATACTTACTATACTTTCCTAAACTAATATAGACCTTATAAATATAGGTATATAACTAATAAAATAAGTATTTTAATACTATAATAACGCTATAGTTTTTAATAGTAAAAATAAGGTTATAATAACGCTTTATAGGATAATAGTTAGTAGGTATAATTCTTTAGAGTAAAGAATAAGAAGGGGAGGGATAATATTATAAACTAGATAATAGTAGGGAAGTTTAGGTACTTATAAAGATAAAAGATATAATAACTAGGGTTATAATAAGATAAAGACATGCTAAGTTACTTAGATAGTAGTTACATAACTTACTTAGCTACTTAGGGTTTCTAAATAACTAAGTAGCTAAGAGTTATTATATAACCTACTTAGCTATTTAGGGCTCCTAAGTAACTAAGTAAAATCCCTATATAGAAATATAGGAATAAACCTTTATACTTATATTTAACCTAAGTTTTAATCTATTATTTAGATTTACTTAGGCCTTCCTTATTAACTTATTACACTTTATAAAATACTTCTATATTAATAAGAACCCCTTCTTCCTTCCCTTAGTAAGTCTTACCTAAGAACTAATCTTAACCTATTTAGGATTAGCTACCCTTTCTAGACTTAATACTAGTATAGTCTTCTTACCTCCTACTATATATACTATAGTAGGGGGTATATAAGTAATAGGCTAGATTATAATAGCCCTAGTAGTCTAGTTTATAGTAGTAAATAGATTATTTTTTAATAATCTCTCTTAAGAGGTTACTAGCTCCTAAAAGCCTAAAGGGTCTAACTTTCTATATATATAAGATAATCTAGGTTATATAACTAAATTAGTTAGGCCTATAATATAAGGTATAGTAGTTAATAGGTTAAGAGCCTATCTAGATAGCTACTTTTTCTATAATTATTTATATAGTAACTAGAATTTTAGTATTATTAAGAGTGTAAAAGGAGCTAGAAACCTTAGGTACTATATAGTTAATCTATCTCTAGAGTAAGGCTATATTCTCCCTATTAATAGCCTAGATTATAAACTCTCTAGTCTTTTATTCTATTAGTTAAACCCTAATAGTATTATTAAGTAGAGTAATAGCCTAGCTAATATTAGTCTTAGATACTATTAGTATATTACTAAGATTAATACCTATTATAGTATAAATAGTAGTTCTAATAGTATATAAAGTACTCTATACTAGTTTCTTAAAAATAAGTACTATAAAGAGAATATATATATTCTTAGTAGTCTATTAGTACTTAGATAAATAGGTATAGTATCTAGTATATATATTAGTATTTTAGGTAGTTCTAAAGTTACCTATAGTATATTCTAATATAGCTACTATATTCTAAGTAGTAATACTAGCCTAGGTATAAGAAATAGCCCTTAGGAGAAAAAATATAGAGGTATTACCTAATTAGATATTTTAGTACTAGGGGCTTAGTACTAGACTAAAAATATTTAGAGCCTATATAACCCTTTAGTAAAAGATATAGGTAGCTACCTATTTCTCTAAATAGTAATAATTATAAAGGTATTAGTTTATAGCCTCTACTATAGTTATAATTATAGCTTTTTATATAGCTACTACCTATCTAGTAGTAGTAAAGTAGGTATTAAATACTTTAGTAACTATACTAGTAGTAGGGGCTTAAGTAGTATATACCTTTTTACTAAACTAAAAATATAATAGTAATATATAATATACCTACTATTACCTTTTAGGGGGGTACTATATATTAGTCTACTTTACTAACTTAGAATTAGGCTAGTAGGTAACTATAGAAGTATCTAGGGGATACCTCTAAAGGGTTTTTATAACTATTATAACTAAACTATATACTATATAGCCTATTAGAATAGCTAGAATTAAATCTTAGTAATATCTAAGATAGAAACTAATAAAAAAGAGCCAAATTTTACTAAAAAGCTAGATACTAAAAGTTAGTGTTAGTGGTCTCGGATTAGAGACAGTCTAAAGGGCATATATAGCCTTAGAGAATGCGTTAGAAGATGATTTTATAACGAATGTTCACTCCACAAATACCGGACCGATCTTATCATGACTCCTTTGGCGACAGCATCGCCCGATTCTTCGCAACTCCAAAGAGACGGACATCCAGATCGGAGATAGTTTGCTTCCACACATGGCCTTTGCGCTTGCGTAGATACATAATGTTAAAGCAGCAATCGGCGACTCCTTTTCCTTTCTTCAGCATTACTTTTACCACTAGACAGCATATTTAATTCTCCCTACTCTAATATTCCAATATTCATTTCACGCTCATAGCATCCTGAATACGATCTCTGTACGATATCCCAATACGTTATTTTCTTTGTCACCACGAATCATAAATCTAAATAACTTTGTTGTCCATCACATGTACCGCCCCCATTCCTTCCCATATCGTGATCAATATGCACACCATCCATCCTCCCGGCTATGCACCTAACGAATCGCGCCCTGCTCTCCAAAATCCTTGAATAGCATGCCCGAAACGGCAGCAACCATCTCCGTCGATCACAGTGGGCCCGGTCTAGCCTTCACTAATTCATCTATACCTGACTTTACCTGACTTTAATTGCAATGATCCACGGAGCATACTTCTCAACGAGCCTAAAGTAGAAATCGAATATGATGCATCGATTGTAGTCACAATAGTGTCCCAGACTCAGGATACACGGCTCCGAGTCTTCGCTGTAGGCTTTTTGTTCTCCTTTGCCGAAAGTAGGAAGAACGTGAGGTGTGTTGATTGTAGACAGATTAGCTCTTACCTCCGTCCAAGGTTTCCCACGACACCGCAATCCTCGTCTATGGGTCAAGCGTCTCAACAACCTCAACGCAGATACCAGACGAGCTGCATCGATCATAGCCAGACTGTTGAGACTCCACCATCAGTACCACACAAAGACGCTCCTCAGTGTTGTGCCCCTGCCCAAAACAGAAACAAAAGGGTAGGTGTTGATCGCAGACAGGTCGATCAGGGTCTTTCTAGGCCCCTGAAACCCTTCGTTTGCCACGATCCAGGGTCCGGGAAACCTTGCAAAGTGCCAAAAGGAGAAAGAAAAGGATTCCGTCGATTGTAGGAGGTCGATCAGGGTCTGCTTCCCCGCTTCGCATAACAACAATGTAGACCGCTTTGGTAGATGAAGAAGCGCGCACCATGGAAAAAGTGGAAGGTACATAGGCAGATTTTGTCAAGCGCAGTACAATGACCGGAAAACAAGTTCGCACACAAATGCGCGATGCGCTGCTCTCTCTCTGTTGCCATTTATTCCACGCGACCTGCACCCGCAGCAGAAAAGTCTGATCTTCAACAACAAGCAAACAAACGAATCAATCAATCTTGCAGCAATCCAGCCCTTCTCCTCCAAATCGAAACCCACCCACCCAACCTACCCGATGCAGAAATAACCCGCCCAGTACCACGCATCGATCGCAGCAAACTATTGGCACCCCACTTCCACGCGGTCCCGCACGTGAACCCGCGGACCACAGTTTAGTCAAACCAACCATCAGGCTCAGGCGCGCGGCACTTGCCCAGCGAGGCAGAAAACGAAAGGCATCGATTGCAGCGAGGCGCAGGCAACGGTACCCGGCGTGGGGTGTTGGTAATGCGCATTGTTTTGGCGGTCGCGTCGCAGGGCTACGTGGGGGGCGAAGAGTCGCACGGCACGTGTTGAGCCCGGGACTAAGGGTGAGGGCTCCCGCGTACCTGGGTTTGAGAAGGGTTGTAGTGCTATGGGGATATAGAGGCGGTAAATGCGTGTCTATCTCGTCTTTTCGCAGCAGGGGAGCTTTTCGAGCTCACCGTGTGCAAGGGTGCAAGGGTGCAAGGGTGCATGTTTCTTGTCGTTGCTAACCTTCCTCAAGCGGCAACTCTGCGCAGGAGGCGGGATGTGTTGATTTGAGGCGGGTCCTGCAATAATCACTCTCTGTTTCATTGGGCGGCTCGTCTAAGGCGAGGTTGTGTTCGTGATGACAATTGGGTGTGTTTCTGTGGATGTTGGCGTTCGGCGTGGTGGCGCTGTGGATAGGAGTGAGATGGGGCTTGAGCAGGGGCCAATGGGAGGGGTGACATTAGCAAGACAAATAAACAGCACCCATGAGCAATGGAACCTACAGTATAAAAGCTGTGTAAGGGATGATAATGGAAGTTGCAGAAGCCCTCTTGGTCCGAAACCTCAAGTTCAGGTTAAAGGGGCAATTGTACGACGTTGACAACCTATGCGCCTCCTTCCTCAACCTTACCTTTACCGCCGTCTTTACGATATTCACGTCTGCGTTGGTGTGCTGGGCAAGTTGAGGAGTACCGTTTGCGACAAATTCCTTCAACATGTCCTCGAAGCTGATAGCTAAGCGATTAAGAAGATGGAAGCGTATGGATTGGGCTCCTGTAAGTAATAAGTACTAGGCGGATACAATCCGGTGGAAATTGTTCCAATCTAATCGCTTAGAAGAGTGGTATCAAGTAGCCTATGTACTTTGTTGTTGTCCGCTCTGCGTAGCGTAGGTAGACGAAAATGGGTTCATTCAAATAGTTGGCAGGTCCTCTCGTGACATGCTACTCACGTGTGGTAGATGTATCGGTAAATATACCTAGGTAACTTTGCTTCACTACAGCCTGCATCATCTCCCGGGTTTTCAACTGCACGTACGCAGTACGCATGTAGCAAACACACACACAGATAATTCCATACACGAGATCCAGGCCCCTTCTGCATGCAGTCGCTCGTGTTCCCCATCACATCATCCAGTTAAAGATGTTGCTCCGCCCAAGGCTGGGGGTTCGCCAGCCTAACAGAACGCGACTTGTACGCCACATCCAGATATGATCGCCAATTTGGCCCCCCATCGCCCAGACAACTATGGTGCAGAAGCAGTCTTATTCGATGAGCGGGATTGCCACCCCGCCTCTACAAGGTATATAGGTAGCAACAGCTGGATTGTCTCTTGCCCTGCACGCTTAGTCCAGGAACTAGATGAGCGTACATCAATATGCTCTCCCCAATCTCAGCCTTACTCGCCCTCCTCATCCTCCCGACCCTCACGAACGCACAGAGAGACGGCCTCACACAGTGCGGCGTAAGCTACCCTCTCCTACCACATGCTCCCCCAACTGATGGCAAAGGAAACCTGTGTGAACAATTCTCTCGGCCAGTACGCAGAATTCGGTTGCACGAGCACTCAAGACACGACCTGTCTGTGCGTCGCAGACAACTTTAGTAAGGGGATTAAAGACTGTTCGAAGCAGGCTTGTAGCCAGAGTGAGGTTACGCTGGTGTTGGCGTGGTTGAGTGATACGTGTAATGGTAAGAGTATACTTCTCCACCAAGCGAAGGGAGTGCTGATAATACAGGTACGGATGTCGGTACCACAATTGACGCCATTTGGGATGTCCCGACTAGCACTACCACAATTGCCGCCAGTACGAGTGGAAGAGCGACAGGTACGACGGAGGAGTCGACCGGCCGTGTTGCAAAAGGCACTGGCGGTGCTGTGGAGACGGTATATGTCACGCAGTCTCCACCTCCTAGCCCGAACACGAGTTCTTCGCTTTCTACGGCGACAAAGGCAGGGATAGGCGTTGGGGCTGCAGTCGGTGCATTGCTTGTCCTTGGCGGTATCGTCTTTGTCGTGAGACGGCAAACGCACCCTAAGGAAAGTGATGTAGTGGAAGGAGATGCGGCGCCGACAATACAAACGAAGGCAGAACTTGAGGGTGTGGAGAAGACTGAGCTGATGACTGCGGCAAATGCGCATGAGATGGGGGACGGAGAGAGGGAGAAGATTTATGAGTTACCTGCACGTCGTAATTTGGAGGATGATAATGTTTGAAGGCGGAGTAAGGAGCTAATGTTGAAAGCGACAGAGTGCCGTTGGTTCGAGATCTGTTCGTCGCCCCAATCCTTACTTCTCTCCTCTCGTTCAAGATGCCAATGACTTAATCCCAGCTCGAGATGTCGAAGCGCATCCTCACCACACCTCCCGAAATTTCAACAAGTCCCGCTGCCCATAGCATTCACCCACCACTGTCAGGATCATATCAATCGTTACTCTTGTGTTCAGATCGACTTCCTCTACACGCCGCTCGTCCTCTCGATCGCTGGATGATTCCCACTCGACATCGATGGCCCGCCGCTCAGACACACTGCCTATACGGTTGATACGAATTCCCTCGCGAACGCTCGCAGCGATATCTGGCGGGAGCTGTCGCAAGAAGTCCTCGTCTGTTCCTGTCCCATCGTCTCGGTTAAAGAACGAGTGAGCTTCCAAGGCCAGTTCGGGCGGGAATTCCCTCAAGATTTCTGCTTCCCCGTCTGAAAGATCGCCCTGTATAGCTGAGTGGAGAAATATTAGGAAGGCCGCTGGGTCGATCTTTTCAGCTGCTGGAGCCTCACCAAGAGCCTCAGCTTCATTTTCTATAGCCGAACTCCGAGAAGTATCTTCCGTGGCCTGTGGGATTGAGAGCACTGCAGGCTCGTAAGTAGAGGCGTCTGCGCTCGCGGGTGCGGGAGGTTCCTCTGATGCATTGTTCTGTCGCTGCTGATTTGCCGCTGATTGTGTATCCTGCCGAGATTGCAACGACGTCTCAGACCTGCTTCTATTCGCCATCACACCCTTTGTAGCTCGCAACGCTGCCTTACGATGGGCCTCTTGTCGTCCTTTGTTCATCTGGCACGACAGCTCTTTGCACCACTTGCCATTGTGTCGGTGGCGTCCACCTTGACGCGGCTCTACGTGAGCTTGTTTTCCTCGAAGCTGGTGGGCTGGTATTTTGAGGTTTGGAACGGCTTCTGTGACGAGGTTTTCTCCAAGTTGGGCGAGCAGGCGGGCACGCGCTGCTTCTAGGTCGGCCGGCGTGTCTTCAACTTCGGGCTCATCCTCTTCTATCTCGCCTTCATCTTCGGAAATTGATATGTTCTTTTCTTCGTGGCCCTTGTTGGAAGGCTGGGAAGCATATACTGCAAGCTTCTGTTCGGTGGCTCCGTATGACTGGCCGCCGATGTCCGTGGGCGGTTCGTACTCTTCCTCATGATTACCCCCTTCACCATCTTCGATAGCGTGACGCTGTACCTCTGGCGTAAGCCTGCTCTCTTTCGCTTCAGCCCCCTTGCCATTCTCGTTCTCGTCTTGCTCGTCCTCGTCAACGCCTTCTCCCTCGACCTCCCAGTCTTCTGCGTCGCCTTCTTTCTCGACTCCGTCTGCATCTCGCCGCACCCCGCTTCGCAGACGGATGCTCAATTGACCCGCTTTGTGCCCTAGCTCCCTGATGCGACCGACCTTGTAGTAGTCCAGGGTACCTGAGTCCCCAGCCAAAGCTAGCAGCGTCCATATCCAGCAGCTCTTCTGTTTCGATATAGTGTCTCCCGTGATTAAGACTTCTGAGACATACTCCATTGTGCGATAGAGGCTCTTCTCGTCGATCTGAGCCACCAACGCCGGTGTTGGGTACTTGTTGTCGAACGCATACCGCCAGTCGCTCTTGTAATACGGCACCCTCACGTTCGCGTACTTCTCCGGATCCGCTTTCACCAAAGCAGCCAGCTCCTTCGGATCAGCGTTGGCCAGGGTACTCCGAAGAGCTTTGTAGCGCCTAAGCAGGGACGTGTAGTATCCCTCTTGTGGATTGATGTCGTCCTCGTACTGTGACCAGTCCTCGTCTTCGTCGTAGTACTCCACGTCCACATCCTCGTCCACAGCGACCCACGTGCCATCCTGGTATACGGCCCTATGATCTCCAACTCCGTCATGGTACATTGAGTGATCGAGTTCGTTGTGTCTCGGCGCTTGCGGCGGTGCGACGAGGAGGGTGGGTATGGTAGAAGCTTCGGACCTATCACACAGGTAAGCTGTGTGTTCAATGTCAACGTTGTGCATGACAGGCATGTTGGGGTGAACTCACCTCACGCTGCGAAGGTACGCGAGGGCGTCCCTCGTAGTGTCGTCTTCGTCGGAAGCAGAGTCGTCGTCTAGGCCGGGGAACATGGTCTGCATGCCGTTCTCTTTAACTGGGCGGAAGACGCGCCTCTTGTCGCCTGCGACAGCTCTTGCACAGGTCGCACCCGCGGACGCATGTTCTTCTCTTGAGCGCTTGGTGTTTGGCGCTTGGCCGTCTTCATGGTCTGCGGTAGCAACGGCTTCGAACTTTCGTTTCGCGGGCGGTAGTTCGCTCTTGGCCGGGTATTGCGCGGTGAGTGACTGTAGGTAATCGTCCGGCCTGCGAAGCTTGTTATAAGCCGCGCCATCCTCCGTGACAGCCATGTTCACGCCGGAGTGCGACATGGATTCCGGCATGTCTTGTCCAGTCTCGGCGTCTTGCCTGTTGTCGTTGTTACTGGCGATCAGGTCGTGGCGCCTTGCCGTTCCAAAGTTTTAGTGGGTCATGTCTGTGAGCTTGGGCCGCAGCGCACGGGCCATTCACCTCTCGAAAAAGTGACGGTGACCACACCGCAATCGACACTTTTGCATTTTCATTACCCGATTAGGAAGTTTGGCAAATTGGCTCACCATCTTTCCTAGAATCGTAGTTCCACTATCATTCCTTTCTATACGGAGGAGCTCGTACTTAAGGAGCCACCCTGAGCCACCTTACCTAGGTAGGATTAGCGAGAGTGGTGACGTGGACTTACTAAACACGAGCTCCTTCGTAGAGCTTGAGAGTGATGCACAAGACTATACTTGCACAGACCACTCATTCACCTGGTGAAAATGAGCAGCAATCCACAGTTAGACATATATTACCCGATTAGGAAGTTTGCCAGATCTCCACCATCACTCTGAGAATATTCTACTCTTCTGTTAAGCCACACAGACATTGCATGGATACACCCAAAAACTTTGGACTACGGATTTAATTAAGCAGAAACTCTGATAAGCAACGATCCTTACGGCATCATTGACCCGCGTGAGCGTCACTGCTAGTGAGCAGAACCACCTCTCTCAAGACGTTTCCCATAGTGCATCCACCATAACTGTTATTACCATCGACCCATCCATATTCCTTCTTTGGAATACCTCCATATATGCCCGTAGCGGATATACGCACTACCCTCTAAACCTATATATTGTCGACTTCCACACCGCCCGGGCGTGCTTCCCTTCATAATGCCCCATCTCCCCCTACGGCTCGCCCACCACGCCCGCCGCTTCGTCACCATCACTAGAGCTAGCTACTCCCAGCCCGCACTTCAGCGCCAAACTCCTACTCGTCTCCCTCCCCACGTACCCAACACCACTCCACCTCAACTTCGTATCCCCCAAAAACCACCCGCACTCATCCGCCATCACCGCAATAAGACCAGCAAGTTGATATGTCTCTCCGTTCCTCCAGATCTCCACCTTCCGCTCACCAGGCATAAACCCTTTCCCCATGACGCGGATCGTGAAGCGTTTCGTCTGCGGGATGATAAGGCCGGGTTGGCGGCCGTTCTTGTCGAAAGGGCCCAGCAGGCGGATGACGAGTGTGAAGTTGGGCGAGGTCATCATCTTGTGCGTGGGCTTGGAGGATTGGGGGCGCGAGTGGTAGTGGCCGATTGCGGCGCAGCAGGTGGTTGTCTCGCTGGGGGGTGTCAGTAAAGGAAGGAAGAGTAGAGAGGCAAGGCGGGTCTAGTGTTCACCGTCTTGCTTTAGAAGTAGGGGCTACTTACGTGTAATCTATATACGGGAGCTTATCTAGCGGGGTCGAAGGGTCAAATGTGATGGGATGCGCAAGCGTGGGTTTGTTGACCTCGGAGGAACTCGAAGGCTGTTGCGAGGGGCCAACTTCCGGGGGATACGGAAGCATGGGTTGGCTGGGGGGCTTGACGGAAATCGCAGGCTGCTTCGAAGGGCCAACTTCCATGGCGGCATCCACTTTCGCCAAGGGAGACTCAGAGGATGCGGCCGCTGCCGGAGCAAATCTTCGGTCTGGAGCCTTCTCGCGGGCCCAATCATCCTCCGTTATCTTGAAGTCGTCGGCTTCTGGGTTCAGGTCCCTCGGTGAACCATATATGAAGCCCAACTTGTAGTTTTCGCTTGAGCCGCGCCTCGATCTGCCCTTAGAGGTGTTGACTATCAATGGTCCGCGTTGGCTCGACGTCTTCGGGCTGTCCTCCCTAGAGTCGCTCTGTGCTGCTTCTTCGGAGGGTCGGCCATATTCGTAGCTTTCCGTCCACTCCGTTATTCTACCTCTGTCGTTTGAGGTACAAGACCATGCGACTAGTGTGGAGTCAGACGAACTTCTGCTTCCTCGAGGATCCGATGGCGAGACCCGCCCGGAGTTTATTTGTCTCCAGTAAGGAGCGTGGAGGCCATTGTGATCACCCATGACGACGGCTTTCGTACAGTACGAGTCAAGCTGGAAACAACCGGGGGTTGAATTGCCTATCCTAGGATTACACAATATACTCAACTTTTGAACCAGCGGAGTAGTGGTTTTCGCAAGAGGATGTGGTCGTGAGTCCTAGCAGAAACATTCAATACGTATTAGTACGCCTCCTTGATCCCGCTCGGGTGTGGCAGTAGTCGAATGGAGTGGTGGTCGGACGAGGAATGAGTGACGGGGAAGTCATGTTTTGTGTGTATATTTATATAAAAGGGCTCGTTGTGTGTTGAGATATCATACCAAAGTTACATGGGTGGCCGAGAATGCCTTTTTATCGCGACCTACGGTTCCAGCGGTCAACACCCGCAAACGAGTGGGCGACCCTCACCACTTTGCACATTGAACTACCTGTGTTCCTCTGTCAACTGATATTAACGAACGCAGGAGCGCCGCCAGTGCAAACAGGTCCTGAGAGGAATGGTGGGGTTGCGATGCATGCCATTACATATTGACTCTCAGCACGAGCGCTGGCTTGATTGTATTATTCCGCGGGAGCGTAGTGGTGTTGCCTCCTTGCGATTGCATGCCTGGTAGACGTCGCGGAAATTCGCAAGAGCATGGTAGACACTGACGGGTGATCGAGCTAAGTGCGCCTCAATCCATGGCGCTTTGCAACACACTTTATGCCATGTAATGACGGTGTTTTCATATCCCAGCTCATCAAAGTCGATTAGCAAGGGCTAACTTCTATCGAATTTCCCTTCGGATTGTCGTGATGGTGTATTGCAAGACCGGCAAGTGCGATAGATGTGCTGAGGTGTCGCGCCTTCCATCTTACGTCACCCGCCTAGGCGCAGTGTACCTTCTAGTGGTGTGCCTCTCTGTTTGTTTAGGAAAAAGCTGATCCCCGTGAGGAATGTCTTGCTTGAACTGTTGGGCAGTCGGATGCGGAGTGTGATGCGAAGTGATCGCAATCTTCCGATTCGACCATCATCACGAGATTACCGTGCATTCTTTCGCAACTTTTGTTTCCAAATCTTTCGATACTCCCTACTGTCCCATTGGTCAGTAATCTAGCTTTGAAAGCAGTTTGTGCAGGGATCGAACGATGTGCTTACGGATTTGCTTTTAGGCGAGTCCTAGGTCAAGGCCGGCGTCCGACATACCGATCTAACACAGTATCTGCTGTCTGTTTTGGGCGTCTTCACTCCGCACATCGCGGGCGCAATGATTTTGTACTTCCGCCCCGCTGAGGCCAGCAGTGAAATCCGTGAATAAATAGGGAATATAAAACGTACAAGTAGAAGTGCCCGTAGAGCTCGACAAGAAGCATCACAACCTACCCAACTCATTGAATAATCTGTCAATATCCCCAAGCACCCATCCGTGACAATGACGACCACTCTTGCGTCCAAATTGGAAGCCGCGACCGCCGACTTCTACGCAAAGGCTCCACCTGGAGTACCCGAGACGCTTATGGCCGCAATAGAAGATGCAAAAGACAAGTTTGCTGTTCCAGTTAAAGTGATCAAGGTTGGCGAAACCTTTCCTTCCTTCACTCTACCGAACGCAACGGGCACGCCGGTTTCAAGCGCCAGTCTCTTAGCCAACGGTCCTCTTCTCGTCACTTTCTACCGCGGCAACTGGTGCCCCTACTGCAATCTGGCCCTCCACGGACTCCAGGAGCGGCTCGATGAGTTCAAAACGCAGGGAGTCCAGCTTGTCGCTATCTCGCCTGAGCTCCCTGACGCCTCGTTGTCAACGCAAGAGAAGAACGAGCTTCAATTTCCTGTGCTCTCCGATGAGGGCAACAAGCTTGCGCGAGAGCTTGGGATTGTCTGGAAGCAGCCCGATAGCATGAAGCCAATATTTGAGAAGTTTGGTCTTGTAGGTTGATAGCTCCATGCTCTAGGACGCGCGTCTAATATGATTCCCAGGACCTAAAGAAGCAGAATGGTGATGACACGTTCGAAGTGCCAATTCCAGCTACATTCTTGGTGGACAAGGACGGCATTGTTAAGAATTTGTACCTCGAAGCGGACTACAGGAAGAGAGTCGAGCCAAGTACTTTGCTAGAATGGATTGCGCAGTTGTAGCGTACGTATAGTGGAACGACAAGCGCAGTAAGGCAATCGACACGAACTGTCCTCTGTGCGTGGTTCCAAGAAGTGTATAGACGGCGTAGATAGAATGTCAATTGCCTTAAATTTCACATAGCTCTTGCCAAAACGTTGTCTCGAGATGATGGCCATCAGCTGGCATGATCATCGAACGAGCCTTTGAGCCTCCCGGCCGCGGATGCGGTGCGCATGCAGCTCCATGCATAGGCGGATCGCCAAGGTGAAGCATATGACGTCAATGGCAGAGGGCAGCGCGCAGCGCGCAGCAAATAAGCCCACAGTGGAGTTGAGGCTCTGAAACAGAGCGTGGAATTGGCTGGATCTATGTGAATGCTGGAGGCAGCGAATTATTGCATGATGCTGTGTGGGTCTTTCTGGGGCGACTTCCCCAGCTTTCCCCCGTGCTAGATGGCGCGCTAAGAGCTTGGGCCACAGCCAGGATGGAAGGTGCACCTGAGAGCTTCCCCTCAGTCATCGCGCAGCTGGTTACACAGCAGTTGAAGTAGCAGACGCAGACTCAGAGCCGCTTCCATACAGCTCACACTCACCGCCATTGCCACAACACCTCGCCTCAGTCCTCCATCTTCCCCCGCAACAGCTCGCGCGAGCTTCCATTCCCTTTGACGTCGATTACCTGAGCTAGAGACCGTCGCAATGCTCGCCCGTCGTGTCGGTGCTGGACTGCGCAACGCCCTTCCCGCACAGCACACGACCACCGCCGTCAATTCGCGCTGCTTTACAGCCTACGCCGCAGCCCAGAGCCACAAGGCCCCTGCCCTCGCCGATGTCAAGGCCGATGGAGCTGCCGAATTCAATACACGACAGAAAGAGTACCGTGAGAGCTTGATAACCGCTCAAAAGCAGAAGGAGCAAAGAGAAAGTCAGTCATTTTCCTCTGGTAATCTGTCTGCGTCTGGTACTTCTGCTGGCGAAAGGTCGGGTTTGGGTGCCCTCGGATCACTAACATCTTCCAATGCAGAAGACGCTCGTGCACAAGATCACGATGGCGACAAGAAGAAGGGCGGTGCGCTGAAGTCGCTCATATACGGCACGCCCGAGGGACGCGAGCTCGACAAGGACATCGAGAGGAGCTTCTCACAGGTCCTTGCTAGAGGCAAGTACGTGCATTCCATCGTCTTCCATGAGGTCAAGCCCGACAAGGTCGATGAGTACACGGAGCTCGTCGGCAACTGGTATCCTAGGGTGGCATCGATGCCGGAAAACAAAGTGCATCTGGTAGGCAGCTGGAGAACCGAGGTTGGCGACTGTGACACGTTCGGTAAGGACTCGCCAATTGTACGAATACAGCAGCGTTCTGATTAACCTTCTTTTAGTACACATCTGGGAGTACCAGCGGTATGAGGGCTACCACGCCTCGCTCAACGCCATCCAGCACCACCCCGAATTTCCCGAATTCGATTCCAAGCTAAAGCACCTGATCAACTCGAAGCGAACCTCGCTGATGCAAGAGTTCTCCTTCTGGCCCACGACTCCGCCGCGCCAGCTGGGAGGCCTCTTCGAGCTCCGTTCCTACACGCTTCATCCCGGCAACCTTCTCGAGTGGGAGACACACTGGAGGCGCGGTCTGAAGGCACGTCGGGAGGTCATGGAGGGCGTGGGTGCGTGGTTCGTGCAGATAGGGGAGCTGAACACGGTGCACCACCTGTGGCAGTTTGCCAATCTCGAGGAGCGCAAGGTTCGCCGCGAACAGAGCTGGAGCGTCGAGGGCTGGGGTGAAACAGTGCACAAGACTGTACCGCTGATCCAAGAGATGAAGAGCAGGATTTTGATCCCTTGCCCATGGAGCCCGGTCGCATAAGGGACGTGCACATCTTTGATATTTGCGAGTTTGTGGCGGGCGAAGGCTTAAGCCAGTTCAGGCGGGTGATTCATGTTCAGGCGCAGAAAGATTTTCTTGTAGTATAACTCCACTCCGGGCAATGGCCTCGTCCGGGCAAAAAAGCGTCCGGTAGTATCATGCAGCAATCTAATCCATCGACATGCCCAAAAAACGCGTGCTCCTTTCGTTGCAGCATCTTGATAGCGCTGTCAGCACGTGCGCGCGTTCCATGATTCAAGCGAGCCAGACTTGTGTTTTCGCCAGACCCCACCCCCACGTCATCACCATTACAAGCTACACGCGAAACCAGAACCGAAACCCTGAAATTGTGTTATCACCATCTCTTGCTTTCCTCCATACTTCACCTCCTTTGCACGGTTGCGACGCGATAGACACAACATACACTCACCGTTATGGTGTACATACGGCAGGACAAGCTCCCGAAGCTTAAGGAGTACAAGTACTCTGGGGTCGACCACAGTCTGGTATCGCGATATGTCTTGAAGCCCTTCTACAACCATGTGGTGATAAACTGCTTTCCGATGTGGATGGCGTAGGTGTGATGGTTTGCGATGACGAATACAAGCAGCTAACGCGTGGACAGGCCGAATCTTGTGAGTTTCCTCGCATCCACAATACCTCGTTGAACGATACCAAACCCCGCACAAGTAGACGCGTCAAAGACAGAAGTACTGACGGAGATGCATAGATCACGCTATCTGGATTCGGGTTCGTCGTCGCGAACTTCCTGACGATGCTATGGTACACGCCGACGCTAGATCAGGATTGCCCGCCGTGGGTGTACGCAAGCTGGGCGATAGGACTGTTCTTGTACCAGACGTTCGATGCGGTGGATGGTAGCCAGGCCAGAAGGACACATCAGAGCGGGCCGCTAGGAGAGCTGTTCGACCACGGTGTCGATGCGATCAACACAACGCTGGAGGTCTTGTTGTTCTCGGCAGCAATGAACCTGGGACAGGGCTGGAAGACGGTGCTCACGCTGTTTGCTTGTAAGTATAGTAGAGCTTTGACAGAATCATCCAGCTAACGGACCTACAGCGGTCTTCACGTTCTACGTCCAGACTTGGGAGGAATACCACACGCATACGCTTACGCTTGGTCTCATCTCCGGACCTGTCGAGGGCATTCTCACACTTTGCTTCGTATACGCAGCCACGGCTGTCCTCGGAGGCGGCAGCTACTGGCAGAAATCACTGCTCCAGAGCGTCGGCGTCCAGAATTACGACTTCATCCCCAACGTGCTTTACAACCTAGCCTGGAACGAATGGTACATGGTCTACGGCACCGTGGTGCTCGTCTTCAACACCGTTTCCAGGTTCGTCCTCCCCTTCCCCACGCATTCATCTTAGATCTAACAGCACCCACAGTGCCCTCAACGTAATGAAAGCCCGCCGCGCCCGTGGCCAACGCACCCGCGTCGCCCTCCTCGGCCTCCTCACCTTCGCCGCCGCCTGGGTCCTCATCCCCGCATACCTCTACCTGCAACCCAAAATCCTCCACAACCACCTCGTCCCCTTCATCTTCTACGCCGGCCTCGTAAATGCCTACTCCGTCGGCCGCATGATCATCTCGCACCTGACCAAGTCCCGCTTCCCCCGCGGCAACGTGCTCATCTACCCACTTATCTACGGCGTCGCCGACTCCCTGGGCCCGTTCCTGCAAGAGAAGCTCGGCTTCGGATGGCCGAGTGCCCTGGGCGATGACGTGTATCAGGTAGCGTTTGTGTTCCTGTGTCTCGGGTTGGCGATTGGCGTCCACGGTAGCTTCGTGATTGATGTCATCTGGACGATTTGCGATTATCTGGATATTTGGTGCTTGACTATCAAGTATCCGTATCAGCCGGTGAAAGAGAATGATGAGGAGGTGAAGAAGGGGCAGTGAGTTCGCGGTATTAGCGACGAAGGTACTCGATGGAATGTTTGGGGCTGATTATGATTGAGATGAGCGAGGAGACGCTTGCAAGAAGGGTGGGGGGGAGGTGCATCACAAAGCAGGCGTGCGGACTGTAGAGGAGACGAAGGGCATGTTGCAGGGATAAGTCATTCGGGCGGAATTGACTTCCGCAAGGGTGGGTACTTCTGGGACTTTGTATGGTTTCTGGTGGGCGCAAATTGCTGGTGTGAATATATACCCTTTCTCTAGTTGTAATTACATCATCATTTCCTAATCTTTTATTCTGAGAAAGGTCTGTTCGTTCTTGGACGAACAGACCTTAACAAGAAATGATCATGGAAAGGCCGCCTCGTCTGTGTCTGTGTTCAGGGAAGCTTGCAAAGTGTCCTGAGTCGACGTCAGGGCTTGGTTTTTACAGCAACGCTTCTTTTTTAGTGGTCACATAGGTGTGATTATGCACCGCTGTACTAGACGGCAATACCACGCAGCGTGCATTCATGTATCTGGTGAGACGCGGACATGTCACTAACGTCGTCGCCAACATCGTCGTCATTCGGCAAACGCAAGCGCTATCACGATCAGCGTTCGTGGAGTCCATTCATATAAACATTCACCCTACAATAGGTAAGACACTGAGTTGTGGTGTTGTAATTGAACACGAAACCATCAGAAGATGAGCAGAGACGTCCGCGAATCCGGGGTTCTTGAAAGAGGTGCGAAGAATATGAGTGCGGAGATGTAGCTCAGTGCACTTCCGCAGAACAGGTTCGTTGATGCCTTTCAATCTTGCGATTGATCCTAGTCTCCCGAACAATGGATCTACTTTGAGCATGTGGCCAGCTTGCAACAGGGATCCCTACTTGGTTAGCTGGCATGGGCGTTTCAGGTGCCACAGGTAAGGTAAGGCGAGGTGAGGTGAGGCGGCTATGCATCAGACTTGAGGGTACGCTGGGAATTGCGTGAATGGTAATAGAATGTAGGGAATGGCGAGCCAGGGAAGCAGAGTTGAAGGTGTGATCGTGCAGTAGGCAGATGGTGAAACAAGATGATTCTGGTCAGTCAGCGGTTGAAGGATTTCGCGTCTTGCGAGAAGGAGAAGGGTATAAATGTGGCTGATAGGAGTCATTTTCTTGTACGTTAAGATGGGATGAATGAGTTCTGGATACGTTCAAGCGTGTGAGTGCGATAGATTGCTGTGCGATGAAGTTGTGGAAAGGTGCATTGGATATCAAGTAAGTGCATCGAAAGTGTAACTGAGGCGATGCTGCAGCTGCTGAGAGCCGGCCCCGGCAGTGTGAGGATGTGAATCAAACGTATAGTTTCGTACACGTGCTCTCGTCCTAGCTTAGCTAAGGTTCGGTCGCGCCGGATGGCATTATGAATGGAGGACCATGTCGTCATCCCTAGACTGACAGGCTAAACAGCGAATGCTTCTTTTGTAGAGAAGCGTACTTCTAACCGCTTATAGTCAGCTCGATCATTCCAAAGTGTAAGATGATGTGCTTACTTTGTCCCAACCAGGACTCGTCTTACTTCCCCGCCTTCTTCGGGGCCAACTGTTGCGGCTGATACCATGCTGGCTTTTGACTCACGAAGTACCAATCAGGTCATCCCTGGATGCACATGGCCCACATCTTCATTGCAACCTCATGCTTTTGTATCACCATACCATCAACCAACCTGTGTCGAAGTCGCGGAATCTTGGACGCCTTGAAGGCTCCGTAGCACCGTTCCGACCCCGACTATCATCGCGATCTCCTACGTGCTGATATATTTGAGGAACTCATATACGATTTTGGCCCCAGGTGCATATGCTTCCAGTACTCGGCTCCCTTGCCTCCCTTGAATCGGTAGCCTCGTCCCTTGCATTTACAACAGTCAGCCGCGCTGGAAGACTACGTAACACCCCCAGCACTTGGCTCTTCTCCGGTTTCAGCTCTATGCTTGTTCCCTTCTACATACTCCCTCGAAACAATCGCATAGGGAATTGGAGAACTGTTGGAGACAAAGCTCAGTGGGAATGGATTGTGTAGACTAACATGGGCAGGTAACGATAGGGCCGATTTATTGCGGGGTTCACCAGTAGCCTCTCGGCCATGCATGTGTTGCGGATAAAACGCCGTTTGATAGAATTGAGCCGTGGTTCTGGAGACGAAGAGGAAGCGCTAGTCGGGGAACCTCTTTATTGGGTCCCAAATTCGCGCACAATTCCAGAATGTCTAGGATGGTCTTACTGACCGCCCATTCAGGTCTTGCTTTCTATATTGAGTGAGGGAGCTGGCGGTTTGTACCGTGAGTGCCACGTGCATTTCCAAGCGAATGCTATGGCGAGACGGGGAATCAGGAATGGGCTGCATGACATGTTTGGTAATGCATATTGTGGGACTACTACGCTGTGCTTACGCTGTGAAGATTCGAGAATCAGTCGTCTCTGTGACTTCGTCCGTTGAGACGTAAGAGTAAGCGTCTGAAATGTTCAGTGCCGATCGAACCGGGCCCCTATCATGAGGCGATGAATCCAGAGTTTTGCTGGACATTGAGAATTTTCACACATAGATAAATATGGCAAGGATAACTGCTTCATATTGCACACAGCTCAAAAGCTTACGTGAACCCAAGGAGCACAGTGGCCGGAGGTACATTGTGTAATGACGTGGGAGGCAGATGTAGATTTTGTATGCTCAAATGCTCGGAGGACTACCAAGAAAGCCTCGACAAGCTCCAGCGACATCATAAGCTCATACTTCGTCCATGGTATGAACCATAGGACGCTGCGTCCGGGGAGTTTACGAGATAGCTTCTTTACCGGTCTACACGTCTGGCACTTAGGCCCCACAGATTCTTCCTGGGAGGCAGCTCTAGAATTTCTCGGGGTGCTCGGATAGACTTCCGCAACATCCTGACCACCCTTCACTTGTACTTCGAAACACCAACATAACGGCAACCGCTTTTGGAATGTCTCTGGGGCCATCAATCCGGGCATCTCCAGCACCATCAACCAGTCTCCATAATTCTGACGTTCATGTGTCCCTTTAGGCCTGATCGTAGTGTCTTCTTGCAAGGTTGGTGGTCCTCAGGGAGTTTTGTTCTGTCAGACCTACGCAGTCATGGTAGTACATGCCGTGAAGACCGCACCAATCGCCAAAGATACAGCTGCTCTCTGTGGTAGCAATCTACAAACACTATACATCTTGGGGGCAGCTTGATCCTCCATCATCCAAGAATCGCAAGATCAACATGCGGTAAGGCAGACACTACCGGAATGCTGCGCGAGTACTGCATGGCATTGCTCATGCAGACAACGACGAGCTCAGGGTTGGGTCAGAGGAATGGGGCCAGCGGTTGAAGGCAAGGGGATATTCTAACGGCGGGAGCATGTATAAAGCATGCGATATCTCCCTCCTTTTTCGATCATCATCCACTGCTCTGAATCTCCTCATCACAGCAACAACCTCGCATCTTCACTCCAACTTCCTCAACTACAACCTCCTCACCCAAAATGAAGTCCGTCATCGCCATCCTCGCCCTCGCCTGCGCTGCTTCGGCCGCAAGCATCCCAGAAGGCCTACTCCAGCGGGACGCGCTGGCCGTCTGCAACGCCAAAAAGGGCGAGTCATGCCCGTCATCAGGTGAACCTTATAACCCTAGGCAAAACTTAAGTATTATGTTAATAGCTCGAAAAGGCGCGTTCGCTTGCGAGAACAACGGCGGGCATTCGGTACGCACACGTCCATCCTCCTAGGCCATCTGAACTGACTCCAGCAGATGTTCTGCTCTGCCACTTCGCCGGGAAAGTTCAACTGGATCTACGCCGACAACTGCCCCGATTCCAACGCCCACTGCGACTGCGCTACCGGCCGATGCGCTCCCAATGGAAAATAGGTCATTCCTTCCAAGAGATATGCTTCTTGGAAGCGATTTTATGGAAGGGTGGTGGTTTTGGAAGGCAGTGACGAGGCAGTCCTTACTGAGCTGTTTTCTTGACATTATCTATGCGTGCAACACTCATTTGGAAGGAATACTTGCTATGTAGCACAATCAAAGAAAATACTGTCTATCGTTTTGTGTATCTTGTCTGTGCATTGTGAAAAGAATAGCCCCACCTCCTATGGCGCTGGAGTTGTTCTCAACTGCACTATTTGATATGAGAAAGAATTCATTAGCTTACTAAGCTGTTACAATAAGTGAACTAGAGCAAAAAGGCCAATAGCTAGCCCTCAGTAGCGCATAGACTGGCTGAGATAATTTCAGCGCCGTAAGCATATGAGGCGCCGGTCACTGCTTTATACAACTCAGATAGGAAGAGCCGCTTACGGATCGATCACCGTACAAATTACACCATCAACACGCTGGTGGTGCGGGACGTTCTAAAAGCATGTGGGTACATCACCTTCTTTCTAGCTCAGGTCATTGTAATACAGGAAGACGTGGTGCGAAGAGTCCTATCTTTGCACAATCCTCAGAATGAACACAGTGATGAGGTACATAACAAATGCATAACTTTACATTGCATCTTATCTACAAAAACCTTCAAAATATACACGAAGAAACGAATCTAAAAAGTCCCCATCTAAACCCACACATGCTAAGATGCTTAACCGAAGAACGCACGCGCGTGCCTCCTAACCTTCGATGCAACAGAGCTGTCAGCCGCATCAGCCTCCTCGAGGAAAGAGATGAACTCTTGGATAGTGTATTCCTTCTCTGCAGCAGCGCTGGCGGAGGGCGAGGCGGTAGCAGTGCCGACAGCGATGGCGGAAGCAGTAGCGGAAGGCGCGATGGTAGAAGTGCCGTTTGCGACCTTGAAGGCGGAGATCTTCTCAGCGGCGTGCTCGGCGACAACCATGATGATGGCCTGGGTGTTTCCGGTGGGGAGGTCAGGGTGGATGGAGGCGTCAACGACGAAGAGGTTGTCCGTGCCGTAGACCTTGGTGTCGGTGTCGACGACGGCAGTGCCGTTGCTGCGGCCGTCATCTGTGCCCATCTTGGTGGTGCCGACCCAGTGGTCACCCGAGATGAGGGTCTCGGTGAGGATGGACTCCGGGGTGGAGTTCGTGGGGAGGGCCATGGTCGAGGTGATGGAGCTGTTGCTTGCGCCGGTGATGTCCATCCACCACTGGATGAAGCCGGCGAAAGCCTCTTTGTCGGCTGCGTCGGTCAACCAGGGCTTCACGTTCAGGACGGTGTTGCCGCCGGCGGTGATGCCGAGCTCGCCGGTGGATTGGGTGCCGTGGGTGAGGAAGGTCTTGACGGTGACGGTGCCATCCTTCATGGAGCTGACGGTTCCCTGGAGGAAACGCTCTACGCCATCAGTGCCGTTGACGGATGTCCACAGGTGCATCCTCTGCGCGGCCTGGGTGAGAACACCGGAACCTTGCTTGTAGAGCTCTACATCGGTTTGCACGGGGTCAGTGGCAATGTCGGTATACTTGTAGGCGGTGTAGTTGGAGGAGGTGGTGAACTGTAGGGGAGCCTGAGCGTGGTCCTTGAGGCCGTGACCAACGGGAAGGTTAATCCAGTCGGCCTCATCGGGAAGCTGGACACCAGTCGTACCTCCCTGGACGATCTTCAGGGCATCAGACTTGCCGATACCAGAGTTCCAAAGAATCCTAGGGGTAGAAAGGGCACCAGCGGCGAGGACGACCTTGCCACCTTGCTTCAGGTTGATGAGCTGTTGGCTGCCATCTGCAAGCTCGACCAGAACGCCGGTGACGCTGCTGCCAGTTCGCTTAACCTGGATGACCTTGGTCTCGAGCTGAAGGGTGAAGTTGTCTAGGTCCTGAGCGAAGGGCATGTAGGTCCTGGCAGGGCCGGCACGCATGTTGTTGGTGATGGACCAGGCAGGGCGAGAGTAGACCATGCGCTTCTCGTTGGGCGTCTTGATAGAGTCAAGCTCGGTCCAGCCTTCTGCGTCGAGGTAGGAAGACACAACACTGTAAGCCATGTCGTCGTAGTGCTTTCCGTCAGCCGAGGGCTGAGTAGTTCCTGGGTTGCGGGTGTACAGACGGTCAGCGGCCTTGCTCACATCGTTCCAGGACCACTCAGCGGGCCAGTTCTCAAAGTCGTGCTGAGGAGGGCGGATGAAGTTCTCTCCGTTGATGGAGCTTGATCCTCCCAGAAGGCAGCCAGCCATCGAGGCGGTGTCACTGCAAATCTTGGTACCAGAAATGGAAGACAGACTGCTTCCAAGAGCCGGAACATCATATGGAGTCAGAGTGTTGTTCCATTCGAGACCCTCGGCTGAACCGAGCGCCACGGTGTTGGCCGGGCCACGCTCCACTAGGAGGACGCTTGAACCAGACTCAGCAATGCGCTCAGCGGCGATGATACCAGCGGGACCACCACCCACGACGATCACATCGTAGGTCGCGTTGGAAGTCGTGGGAGCAGTAGTCGTGGTGTTTCCAGAGACCGGAAGGGTAGAGTTGCTGCCGGATCCCGGAGTGGTTGTGGTAGCATTGGAGGCCCATGAAGCCCAGGTCTCAAAGCTGGCCGACTGAGCAGCGGCTACTGGTTGCCCGTACAAGCCGAATCCAGCATCGTGGTAAGGCAGCTCGCTAGCAGGGTCAGAGGGAGTTGTAGGGTTTGAAGAAGAAAGCGCCCATCCAAGCACGGGTGTCTCGTCTGTCGCCTTGAAAGTTGTGGTGTCGCCCACGATACATCCCTCACAGACGAAGGTGAAAGAGTAGTGGGTGCTGTTGACGAAGGTTCCGTTGGCGATCGGCAGTGCGCTGACCGTGGTGGCGTCGTAAACAGGTGGGTTGGCGTATGCACTCGCGGTCCTGAAAGTGCTGACGACCTCCTCTCCGTTGGCCCATGTAACAAGCAGGAGGTGGTTCAACATGCCTCCGCCAAGCGAAACAGCTCCCCATGCTCCTGTCGTGCTGATTGGTACCACAAGCTGTCCGATGAAGTCCTTCTCGATCGTTTCGGGGAAGGCAATACCGAAGCTGAAGTTGCCACCGGTGGCAGTGTATTGTTGGAAGTCGATGCCGGTCTTGGGATCGGTATAAGCAACTGGTGTCGACGCTGCTGTCGCGGTGCGGAGAAGCCCGGCAAGGGCTGCCGCCGAACCCATAAGTGTAGAACGCATGGTTGTGTAGTTGTTCAGGTGCTAAAAGTTGTAATGGGGTTGGAAAGATAGGGACTGAGTCTGACAGATCCTAGCTCTGTCGTAATGGATGAATGAATGACTGTGGAAATGAATGTAAAAACGAATGACAAAACCGAACTTGCGGTGACTTCGAACGAAAGGACGCAATCCAACTCAAGGTGGTGCTGGTTGATGAAAAGAAAGACTTGAAGAGTTGAGCGGCAGCCTCGACATATACCTCCGTTTCTGTGGACCCCAACCGCCTGCACCTAAGATTACCAAAGTCCATGCCGCTGTCATTCCCGCGTCCTGGTTCGGGGTAGGTCAGGGAGTGGCCTGAGTACTGCGGAGGTTTATGTTTGACGCCAACTAGGTTGCAGGGGTCTTGTCCATATCTGTGCATGTAGCGCTTGAGATGAATGATAGATTCTCCGTTCTGCAGGAGATAGCGAGCCGCGCGTGGTATCCTCAGTGGGCATCAAGGTGTGCAGAGCGCAGTACTACTGGATGTTTGGGGCGTGCCACAAGGGTCACAGTTTCGTTATTGACCACACACGTGGTTTCGTTTCGTTCTGTTTCTTAAGGTGTTTGTTTGCTGGCCATGCCGCCAGACGAAACCCAGAAGTGTTTGTCGTGATATGCGGCTCCAGGCGCTCGGTGGGGGTCGAGGCCTACAAACGCCGGAGACGGCATGTATTGGTGGAACATCTTAGGACGCGTGGATACTGCATTGCCCCTGCTATTAATGCTGCGCAAGCTTAAACGCCTAGACGGGATGATGCGAAATTCGAGAGTCTTGATTCGCTCATCTCTCCGTGACGAACGGTCCGTCATATCTCGCCGAAACAGCCGCATAAGCGAGATTCAAGCGTCCCGAGGTCTCGCCCATCGCTTAACACGATCTCAACTATGAACGTATTCGAGGCACAGTAGCCTATCGCTTTTTCACGATGCTGTTGTTTGATCCAGATAAGAAATACATAGATCACGAAAGCTAACATCGAATTTAATACCTTGTCGGACAAGAAGAAGCCGCGAGAAAATGCAGAACAGAGAGCTGGATGAAGGCTGGCGCGCTGTTCTGCGCTCAGGTTCTTCTACACGCATCTCATCGATTGCCTGAACACGTGACACCGGCTGGGTTCCCGCCCCATCGTGCCAAGCACTATCCTCAGCCTTGCGAAGGCTACAACCACCCACGCAACAGGCTGTCTACGCCATCTCATCCTTTATCAACCATCTTCGGCTCCCGAGGTTCCCTTGAACGTCCCATATGTCTCAAACGAGATCGGTTTACCAGCCACTGGATGTGGGCAAGAAAGAGATCCGAGTTCTATATCTCGATAGCGACATACCGGCGTCGCCGCAAGGCTATGAAGAGCAATGCTTTTCCGGAAAGCTAGTGCACATCGGCCTAGAGCAGACGGCCACGCAATATTACGCTCTTTCATACGTTTGGGGTGACCCAGCACCCGTGTCAGCGGTTCTCTTGCAAACCGGAGGATGCATTCCGATCGCTCGAAACCTACTCGCCGCTTTACAGCAGATACACAATGACGCTCTGCCAGTGGGTTGAATATCTATTTCGTAGACTTTAATTGACGGGTCGTAGCATGGTGTACCGATTTGGATTGATGCACTATGTATCAATCAATCTGACGATGCTGAAAAGAGCTTGCAAGTTGCGCAAATGGCTAGTATATATTCACAGGCCTCGAGAACGCTTATATCCATGAATTCGACCTCAATTTAAGAGCCTGACCGCACCATGGACTTCTTGGACTATCTTGGCGAACGAGTCCTCAAGAATGTGAACGAGGAGTGGTGGGATGTTGATCTGAACACGTTCAATCTTATAAACGATGCCGACAAATACCGTCGCTTCACGAAAAAGTTCCCTTTTCAAAACGCCGTTTGGAAGATATATGGAAAGAATCGTCATCGCTCGATCTTCCGTTGGACGAGAACCTGTATCGGCTCCCCTCCAGGTGTGTCTGCGACACATATCCTGACTTTTCTCGACCAACCTTGGTGGACACGTACTTGGGTCATCCAAGAGTTACTACTCTCGCGGTCTCCATGGTTTATGTATGGAACCAGAACTGTTGCTGCCGACCGTGTTGCGGCCGCTTGCAATTTCCTCGGAAACCTTCTACTCTACACTGATCGTGTCGAGGCGAAAGGCTTGACTCGCCCAAAATTTACGGGAGTATGCGACATCTTGAGTGAAATAAAGTATCAGGAATTCGTGAATCCAAGTCACAGTCCTGCGATGTTTCTCTACCAGCAACAATGTTCCAATCAGATGAAGCCTGAGGCGTACACACTGGGGTCTTTTCTACTGAAATTTAGATCATCAAGCTTCATGTCAACTGCCCCAAAAGCGACCGACCCATTAGATCAGATATACGGATTGCTCGGTCTCATAACTTCTTGGCCACCGGATGGAAGGCTGATCTTACCAGACTATTCGCGGGGACCCACTGAGGTATTTGCCAAAACTACAGCCATTTTACTGGAAACTACGGTTGGGAAGGATTGCTCGCTCCTTCGATTAGCGACTTTACCAAAGAATGTTCCACACCTCTCGTCGTGGGTGGTTGACTGGTCTGCCGATTGGACCGACATTGAGGTGCCTGACGCGGTTTGGTCTGACTCTGAGGTGCCTACCACCAGGCACCATCAGCAGTACAACAGGGTCATTCACACGCTCTTATATCAGATCACAACGGACGGGCAGTATCTGCTTACTCTTCCTGGCCACGTGTTGGGGTCAATTCGGATGATTGACGTCACACTCCAAAACGTGGAACACCATGCAAAGCCACTGTCTGGAAGTTCTGAAGATATCAAAGAACGGCTGGTTTCTTTGCATGAATACATTCAAATTGGAGATGACCCCACCAACACGAGTGGATTGCGCTTACAGGATGAACTTACGACGATAGCCTTGGCGATGTTCTCGCGTTATGATAAGACTGACTACATGTGGTTTTCAAGACTGCATGATCCCAAAAGTAAACTTCGAGAAATGACAAGACAAGATCTGAAGATTGTTGAAGAGGTCGACAACGTGACGCAGGCTCTTCGTAAATTACTACGCCCCCCGAAGCACACGAGACAGCAATCCAAGTCAGTCGAGATCCCTTGGCGGCTGCGTTTCTACATCAAGACATTGGAAGAAAAACGGTATCTCGAGAGGACCATTGTCCGGACAGAGAATGGCTATTTTGGTATTACGCGGGACACTGTTAGAAAGGGTGACCTGCTGGTACAATTCGACATTGACGAACGTGTGTATTTCATTATAAGACAGGTCAGAACTGATCTGTATGAACTGGTGTCGATGGCGTTCGTGCCGCAGCTTGCGAGAGATCCGTCAATTCGAGGGCAGCGAGCAGAAATTACACTGTGCTGAGCCAATATGTACGAAGGCGACATCCCGGAACTAATTTTCATTGTACATCTCATGCGACGCACCCGACAATACAACAAGCCGCGCTGACTTTCAACAACGCCACAGATCTCAAAATATATCATTCGTTGCCCTGATAGTGTGGTAGAAGGCATCTTTGTCCTCTTTGTCCAATTTCTCGCTCGACGCGATCGCCACAAGCCCCAAAGTCAAAGCGGAGCCGAGAAACCTTCTGACAGAGGCATTGTTCATTCTTTGTCACAACCATTGCGAATAAGCCGCTACAACTTTCGCAGTCAAACAAAGAATTGAGGTTCCATGGCCTTTGATCACGTTGTCCAGGGCGCAGTCGAGAACCTCAGGCTATGCACTTTCACGGAAGATTTCTGGACCTCCTGCATTCAACACTTCTGTATTTACCGCCAAGAGAGGCAATGAAATCGGGGTGTAGGCTCGAGCCCTTGATACGTGCACCGTGCACATGTATTTATAAGTATCCAGTCTGTCGCTCTGCTACCAGCTTCACACATCTTCAACTCACAATTTGTTCTCGCAATAATCATCGGATACACAATTTACCTGCAGAATAGTTTGAACGGCATCTATATCAACATGTAAGTAAGGCACAACATACATGTCCCACTGATGGCTAATTCGGATGACAGGCAGCTGCGCTCTAAACGCAAGTTTGGGGCCATTGCGCCTTCCAACCAATCGATCCAGGTCGTTCAACCTTCCAAAAAGAGGAAGACGGGCTCGGCCAAAAATGGCGGTCGTACAGCTGACGCACAGCATCCGCGACTTAGTTTGCTTGGAATGCCAGCAGGTGTGTCACTACTTTCATGTCTCGCTCAACACAACGCTAACATTGTGCAACAGAGATCCGTAATCGCATCTACCAATTCGCCACTGATGACTACGTAGTCGACACTGTGCGATTCCTCGATGGAGATGAAGATGCCTTCGATATCGATACTTCTCCGCAAATCTTGAAGCCCCGGGTCACGAAATACAAGCCATGGTCGAAGACGAAGCCTGCAAAACCGCATTACCCATTCTTCGGCTTGTCGCAGGTCTGTCGACAACTCCGCGCTGAATATCGTCCGCTATGGCTCAGTTCGTCGACCTTTGCGATCAAATATCAAGACCTCGAAGCACTTCTGGGGGCGTTCTTCTCAGAAGATGCGCGACTAGATGGTGACAGTCAGGAAGCAGTCGGGCTTGGTCGACTGATAATTGACTGGGAGGACCGTCAGAGCGCCCAGCTCCTTCCGATTCTCCGGTTCGCACACCGCTACCCCAACACAACTGTTGCCTTCTCTCATGTCCCTACCTGGACTCCGCTCTGGCTGAAGGTCAAGTGTCCAGATTGTGGTCATCGAGGAAGTGGAGCCCGGAAGCCCCTCTGCGAGCACAAATCCGACCGGCTGGATGACTGGACCGAGGCGTGGCCGGACATGCATAACAACTACCTTACCACGGTTCATGCTCTCCTGAGTCACGACAACGAGGCTTGGAAGTCTGACATTCGCACCGGCTTCATCGAGCGCGTGGACCTTCCGGTATGGCGCGATTTGAATCCATTTGTGGAGAATAAGCTCGATCATCTCTCGATGGAGCTAACGCTCTCGCGGAAAAACAGTAGCTCGTGGATGCCCCTGGAAAGGTTTCGCGGCCATGAGACATGTCTCTCTCAAGAGGATTGCGTTGATGATTGCGTCTGGGGGGACTACCTCGAAGGGATCGACTTACCCGCCTTGAAATACCCTGACACGGTTTATATCACTATGTAGAGGTCTGCTCCCCAGTGTCGATCATTTTCTTGGGCTTTGTGGCCGGATTTCGAGACTATTACCACTGCTTCAACAAGCTCCAAGAACGACCGAATAGGTAGGTACCGGCTTTGGCACATGAGATTAGAAGACATGAAGACAGCATATTTGCATAGCGAAGGCCTCTTTGCTGCAAATCAGGATGGCTATGTAGATTGGACTGTTTCTCGGCTTGAGCGATTACAGGTTGTGCCTCCGGCGATGACAGGAGATCTTATCGAGGTACCTTTTTTATGATATTCATCTGTCAGACTTTTCCTCCTTTGTACACAATCTACTCAGAGATCAGTTGTCAATCGATGATGTTTAATTGTAAGGCATATTGTTCAAAATAAATGCACGATGGATAGATGCTTATAAGTTCTCTCATGCTGACTTGCTTTTTAGTGAAGAGCTTGAGAATTTCAACTTCACATTTGTGAGCGTAATGTGCAGAACAGGGTATTGATTTTAAATGTGAAGTAACGTCCATCACTGCGTAGCGAATCACATAATATGCCGAATCCGACCAATCAGCTTCTAGGCATCTGCGATTAACGGAAGCTGATTGGTCGGATTCGGCATATTATGTGATTCGCTACGCAGTAACGGACGTTATGCACTGTTCATAAGTTAATTCAACCCAGAAACAGAATAGCGTTGTTTTGCTCCGCTGCTCTGCCTCTCCCTCACATTCACTATTTCTGTTGCTTTGACCACCACGCGGATAGAAACAGGCCACTCACCTTAATTAAATTGCCTTTGTGCGCACGGCCGCTTAGAAAGGCGCTTATCAAATAAGTGTTAGCACTTTTCAGGGCGGTGTTGCTCCACGAGTGTCTAGAAAGTGGCGATTTTATGAGTCGTAGCTACATGTACCTCTACCTACCTATTATCTATACAGTTCGAAACATCTAGAAGGTTAGGGCTGTTGCGGATCGGCCATCGTTCCTGCGTATAGTGGCGATTTAAAATACCTCTCTAGCCGCTGCTTTAACCCGCTGATCGGCTTACGTAGTAAGAGCAAAGGGGTTTCGTAATTGGCTTTAGCTCATCTCCCATGCCATTAGCTAATGCAGTACGCAGATTATTCGTGAAACATTTGTCGAAGCGTCTTGGGGAAGTTGATTGATTTGTAATCTATATGCTCCAGGAACACTGTCCCGCGGGGAGACAACATTCATGATTTGAGTAAAGCACAACATGCAGTATCGTTGCACATGCAAATACTGGAGTTCGTTTTCAAACGATTGTAAACCGCCGCTTTTCCCAGTGCGCCTTGATATACTTATTTACTGTGTAGTCTTCGAACTGTGCGTTGCCGTAGCGTTCATACACACCATCTCTAATTTCCTTGAGCAACAAGAAGCGATAGGTCTTGCGAGACTCTGCTAACAGGAAAAGACTCACCTGGCTGTACGGCGGGATGTTGGTGGCAGTAACAGGATCCGGCCAACAGTCCCACCGAGCCCAGCCAAGTTCGCTCGAGTCCAAGTAGAGATCTGGCTCATCGTCTCCGTCGTATGGATTCCAGACCACGTCCGTATCGTTCCAGACTATCTTAACGGATACGAGGAATCCCTCCAGCGTTATTGAAGCTTCTTTCACTGCGCCAAATGGATCTTCGCCAGTCGGTTTGCAGTCTACGGAAATAAGCTCGCACAGAGGCTTTCCTTGAAAGCCTCTGTAGTTTTCTGCGAGCCGGAATTCTACGGGCCCTTCGAGTGCTGCCCAGCTCCAGGTGGGTGCACGCCAGTGAGGCACGCGTTTACGAGGTTTCAGATGTTTGCCGACCCAGGCGAGATTGTAAAGTATTGTATTTTCCCACATTCCGGCTTGGAAACTGCCCAAGCCGTCAAAGCTACGCTGGAAATCACGAGCCATGCCTCCCATTGCTGGGAAAATATCCCCGGGGAAGGTGAGCTGTAGCCCGGTATAGGCCGAGACACGCCGATGCCATTCATCAATCATACTGTTTGACCTTTCAGGACTGGAATGATTCGCGAGTTTCCACCGCTTTTCGTCGTCGTAGGACCAGGAGCATTCACATTCGGTGCAGGCATTACATTCCCACACCATCTCTTGGCCAAAGTGCACATATCGTGGGCTAAGAGCGCGCTCTTGATACACCCAACCGCGCCCTAGCAGAGGGAGAATCTCCACAAGTTGTGCATTTTGCTGTGGCATGAGTAATATGTCAGTCGTGAATAAAGTATGGTCGATCTCGCGACGACAGATAATAAACTCGTCGGCTCTACTTGGCAAGAGCCAGCCGTAATGTTCGGATTCCACTTGCATCAGGCCGCGGTTGGTATCCCCGGGGTAGGCACTAGCAGCAATTGTGAGAAATGCATTTGCGTAGACGTCGCTCATCTTAGCAGACTCCCGAATCCAGTCTTCAGATGAGTCCTGTACAATACAGAGCGCATCTATCCAAAGGTAGCGAACTTGTAATTGCCTGATGATGTTTATTACATCTTGGAACATGGGCGAGAGAGAATCGATCAATATTCCGGCTTCGTGCTTCTTGTAATTCGTTGACAGTGTTCGAAGGCTCGTCTCTACTGGACCCCAACGATAGCTCAAGCAGATGTACCTGGGAACCTCAATCCCAGCACTTTCCACCAAGAAGATATGAGAACTATCACGGCCCAAATCTAGGATTCTCGTTGGCAATCGCAAGTCATCGCGTCGCTGGCACGATGGATGGTCACGAACACACGTGTCTAATCGTTGTCGTAGCCACGCCAGAGATAGCGACGGTGCGATCCTCTCTTTTTTGGGCAAAGCAAAATCCGTAGATCCCTTGAATGCTACACCGGCCATATGCTTTGCCATTACGTCGGGTTGGAGCCTTGTATCGTTGCTCGCGACGGCGTCTTGGCCGATACGAATGAGTTCATAGTCCTGTTTTCCGCCAAAGACGATTGTGATTCCAGGTCGTATCATAATACCGCCCTTGTCCCTCAGCCAAATGTGGATCTGTGAGAAATAATAATACATGTCGTCGCTGTCATCATCAAGTAGAATAGAGTAAACAGCAGCAAAGATCTGGGCGCAACCGAAGCAGGTCCCCTTGAGGAAGACTAAAGCCAGATCAATTATGTCGCAGGTGTTGGACGACGTCGTAGTCGGACAAGCGATGCAAGACTTTTCTGTGACTGTAGAATCGACTTGGGCCATCCACGGTTGTGCTTGGACTGAGGGCCAGTCTTTGACGGCTGCTTCGATGCCATCATGGAGCTCTCTTATTACACGAATAATCTCCTTCCTCGGAAAGTTGATAACGCTGCCTGCTTCTTCAACCATCATAACCAAATGGTCTGAAACTTTCTCATAGTCATTGTCCTCTTTTGACTCAAACTTGACCATTGTTCTATGATCCGCGTGGATCATGATCTGTTTAGCGTCGGCGGCGCCTGGGACGACCGCGGATGTTTTTGGCACCACCTGTATCATCAGTGCCTGCAATTTATCCGATCCATGTGAAGGCATACCATGATTGAATGACCTAGCGCCGTCGGGGTCTCGTACTCCTCGTAAGCAAACTTGGTCACAATCTTCCTACTGATTGGCCCGTACTGCCTAAGCTGCTGCTGGAGCCATTCTGAGTCTCGCTCTAGATGCTCTAGTAGGTGGCTGTTGGTGGCCTTGTAAACCGATGCCGCATTTACTAGCAGCTTTCCGAACTGCACTCCGTTTCCGCCTTGGTGAGGAGTGCCCATAAACATGATTCCGTACGTATACGCCTTGATCGATTGGTGTTCTTCCAGCGCGCCTTTCCGTGCGCCTTTCCGTGCGCCTTTCAGTGCCGCGTCCGAGTGAATGAGAGCCTGGAGCCAATCAGTCGTATATACGATAGGGAGGAACAATACTCACGCCTTTGACGACGATGCCACCCAAACTGTGCGCCACGAAAATGATCGGTCGTTTCATGGTCTTTCATTGTTAGAAACATATACTAGCAATCTCCGCTCCGCTCTTACATCTGTGCGCTTTCTCATACGGCAGAGATCCGACACTAGTTCCTCTGCATGATCGTGGAGGAATTGGTAGCTGACGCGCTTGCCGTGCATGTTCGCGTCGTATCCCCAGCAGAATATGCGTGCATTTGGGACGTCGTTTGGCAAAAGATCGCGAAGCCAGTGGGTACCGTTCGCTGCAGTCCACGTCTCGTCGCGGTGTCCATTCAAGCCATGAACGGCAACGATGCTAGGCGCTGTTAGTACGACCTCTTGTGATGTTAGGAATGACTTACTCCACCACTGGCTGCTCCCCCTCTGCGACGATCTTGAGGCCAAGGGCAGACGCTGTAGACGGTTCCTGTGGCTTTGAAGAGCTGCTAGCCTACCGCAGGGTCAGCCTGGCAGAAGCAGAGTATGAGGGCCGATAAGTACGGAGTCTTTGTGATCCTTTCGGAATGGGTTCAGGCTTCGCCCTTTAGAGGGCGCCATAGTTTGATTGCAAAATTCAACGATATCCTGATGCCAGAGAATCGTGGAGCTTGCTGGGTTGCATTGTGCTCGGCAGCTTTTATTCCTGCTATCACTTCAGCCGCGTTGCAGTGCTAGGCTGGCTTTGCGGGAAAGGTGTATAAGGCGCTAAGACGGAAACAACTAGAAAAGTGCTATGTCAGCGTATCACGTGATCTGGGGGCTGAAACTGTGTCGAAGAGATCGTAGCTAGAAATCTAAGTGGTTTAAGATGTGCCACCTTATGAACGGGCTGTATACGTATATAATATACAGAAGACTTCCTTACACTAACCAGAAACATAATAGCGCCGACTAAGAAGGTACCAATCGACTAGATAAATTTGCCTACGATAGTGCGTACAAGACTCATAATGACTTCTAAGCCTGAGAGGGAGGTTCAAGGCTAATATAAAGCTATTCTATGAAAATTCGGAGAAATAAAGGCTTAATGTTGGCGCTGTAGGAAGGGAAGTCTATCACGTTACGGAAGAGGGCGCTGTACAAATCAGGCTCAAAGGCGATAATGCGAACGTAATTTTTAGGGAAGGGTAGATATAGATATTCAGCATTAGCTATAATATACTAATTTGATAGAATTATAGCAACATCCATTATGCCCATTGGTTTTCCAGTTACTGAAAGTCAAGGTACCAATGGTTTGTCCGGCCACAGGAGGTGTCCGGTAACCCAGGGAGGGATGTTAATCTCGAAAGGCCCAAAAATGCCCTTGACAACGCGCAGACGGCGGCGCGACTAGACGATGAGTTCACATACGCCAAGAAGCTGAAGAAAACCACGGCCGAGGCCTCGCAGCAATTGACGGTGGTCAAGAAGCGACCTATTGGCTTCTTGGATTTACCTGCAGGTATGTTCCGATCAACTGAGGGGGCTTACACATTCATGATCAAGCTAATAATCTCAATGCAGAGCTCCGCAACCGGGTCTACGACTACGCGGTCGAGAGCGAACCCTTCAACACCGATCTCGTCCCTTTGCTCACATACCGGCCAATGACGCAGAATACATGGTCCACCAAGCATCTAGCTCGTTCCACGCGCAAACACTTTGGGCTCACTCAAGTCTGCAAGCGAGTACGAATTGAGTACCTTCCGCTGTGGAAGTGCAATGTGTGGCTGAAAATCTCGTACCACGATTTCTACTCTTTCGTCGACACTTTCTATGCGCAACACGAAGAAGATACTCCAGCTCCAAAGTGGCTACAGATAGTATCCGATCACGGAGGCGGCTTGGACGACCTCCCGAAACCTCGTGTAGATCTCTTGCGGTTTCTGAGATTCGGCATCCGCTTTTCCGCCACGGAGATCGAATTCATTCCCCGCGGTCATGCCGAGTTGTACAAGCCGGAGCGGGGTCCTGACTATCGCTTGGGAGAATGCCCAAATTGCTGGGAAGAAGGCGATGGGATCACGCGACACTCTGTGACCATCTGTATCGCGCACTTGACGACTTACAGGGCAACGCTTGGGCCGAGCACCGTCACTTGCATACAGCGTGGGAGTTCCTCAGACACAACAACGCCGACTGGCTCGCGGATATCAAGAGCGGTTTCATAGCGGAGGCCAGGATTCGCGAGTGGGATGGAAAGTACATTCTTGGCCTTGGTTTGTCCATCGATGGCCTCAGTTGCTACATGTCGTCGCAGAGGCTTACTTTGTATGAAAAGAATGAGGAAAATGAGGAAGGCTATCGCGAATATGGCGATTGGCTGGACTATTGCTACGACCTCGGGCTGGATGCCGAGAAGTTCACCGACCTTGAAGTTCTGCCTTATTATGTGTGAGCAATCACTATCAGTCGTGTCTACTTGAAGCAAATCATATCAGCTTGGAGCGCATGACTGGTATATTGTTTAACAGCGTATTTGCTGGCGTCGTTCGAGTTGTTAGAGCCCTTACTTTCCTCATGATCTTTTCGATTAGTTGAGCGATAATCACGAATAAGGTCAATGGACAAGCATTTCAACGTATATCGGTGCTCCCACAAAGATATGGCACACGCCCTATGGTTCATTTAATAGATTTGTGTTGGAATTCTCTTGTATAGAGAATCTTATTGATTATTCTATTGTTAGTTGATTTTTCCTACTACCCCCACTGGGAATAAGTAAACAATAGCACGTACACTAATCGTGAGATCTCTTTAATTCTCTATCACATGTACCTTCGAGCGTGGGCCAAGTCTTTCCGAAAGTAATGAAATACATCCAGATGTGCGCTACGATGCAACCCAGATCCCTCTAGGAGCCTGTGTAGACGGAAGTTGAGTTTTAGGAATGGCGGGGAGCTGGGCGCTAGCTTTCACCGCGGAGTAGCCTAGTCTGTGCGCTTCGTTGGCTTCTATAAGAACCCACCTGTCCCCCTGTTTAAATCCGAGTTTCCTTCACTCCACACCCAGCTCGCACACCCCCATCAACCGATCAGCGTTTACTATGGCGCAGACGATGCAAGAGCTCCACCACACAAACATGAACACAAACACGGCGGAGAACCTTGGCGGCTCAGCGGCTGCTAATAAGCTACCGATCGGTTTCTTAGATCTGCCCGCAGGTAAGTATCGATCACTAAGAGTTGTACATCCAAGCTGACGGCCTTGACTTAGAAATCCGAAATCGCGTCTACTACTATGCGGACGAAGAGGCGCACAGGTTTTCCCTCGATGACGATCATTCTACGAAGTATATCCCCAGAGTCATGAGCTATGCCCCGCGGAACCAAGGTCCGTGGCCCATTGATGACTGCGCCAAATCGTCTCTGAAGTTCCTTGGTCTCACCGAAGTGTGCCGAAAAGTTCGCGCCGAATACTATCCTATCTGGATATCTACGGCGGGGTTTCGCATACGATACGAAGACTTCGATCATTTCACACAGGCCTTCTAAAAAGATGACGACCATGAAGCACGCAAAGGCCCAAAATTGCTTCAGATTTCCTGGAGCAGACGACATATCAACTCACCCAAACTGAGCCTGCTGCCATTCCTGAAGTTCAGATTTTGCCATCCAGAAACAGAAGTTCAATTCGTCCTTGACGAGTTGGCCTCACAAATCTGCCCTGGCTGGCTATGGAAGGCATGCTCAGAGTGTGCGGGTGAGCGTGTGTCGTCGCTCTGTCGGAAACATCGGGACACATACATAGACTGGCGAGCTTCACTGGAGGATGAGTATCATTGCCTAGCGTCTCTCGGTTGTATCCTCACCCATGAGAACGAGCTCTGGAAATCCGAAATCCGTGCAGGCGCAGTGACCGAGATCATCGCCGAAGTATCTGAAGCTCCAACTGAATTCGGATTATGGTATGCCTTGGAAATAAATTTCGCAGAGCAAGTACGCAGTGTCTCGCGAGAAACCCTCGAAAATCATCAAGCACGCGAGGTCTTCCTGGATGGAACCTGTACTTGCCTGCGAGAGCACGGGCGTAAGATGGGCCTGGAAGACATCTACTACGGTGGATGCGCGAGCATGACTTGCCTCGGCTTCCCTTGTGCAGTCGACGGAACTTGTTTCGAATCGCTTTGGATTCCTCCTGACGATGTGATGGCATGGAGGTCGACGGTTTAGGGTTAGTCATTCGATTCGTGGTGAAGACTTTGTCTTCCTCATCTTGCTTCAGGCAGCTGAGCAATCATCAGGGAGAAGGCGAAACAAACAAGTGTATAGATGTACGTTTGTTAAATGCAATCTAAATAATAAATCGTGGTTGTGTGTTCGTATTTGTGCGAGCCCCGTTTGCCAAATTACATATTGTAAAGATTATTAAAATTACGAACGTGACTTTTGCTTTCACTGTTCTGGAAGGCGCTACCACTAGCGCTTGGTCTATGCGCTTGAGTAACTTCCCTGCTGTTGCCTTTGGTGACCGCTCTCAACCCCACCCCCGCCAACTCTTGAACTGTTCATCAAGAAACCACCGTTTTCGGTCTTGCGCAGCCGTCAATGCTGGCTTGGTCAGTGTTAATAACTCAGCTCCAAGTAAGCTATCTCTCAGAGACGCGGCGTCTGTGACGTTGACATAGTACTCCAACAGCAATGGCACAAGACAATCACCCACCGGTATACACGGCTGCGGGATCAGCGAAGGGCCTCGCCTCACATCACCCACGCTTGAGCTTCTTGGGCTTGCCGGCTGGTAACTATACCCTCACCTGCCTATACCATCCTCAGAGATTAACCTAGTCGGATCAGAGATTAGGAATCGCATCTACCACTTCGCGGACGAGGAAGCGGACAAAGTGTCTGGAGACTATCTCCCACTACTAGCGCGTCAAAACACGAAGCAATGGCCCATCGAGGATTGTGCCCGCTCATGCCGCAAGTTCTACGGCCTGACCCAAGTCTGCCGCCAGGTGCGATCCGAGTACCTTTCAATCTGGAAGCGCACTTCATCGGTTAGGATATCCTTGAAAGACCTCGGCTCGTTTATAATGGAATTTCATGGACACGAACACGACGCATGCGGCCCAAAGCTATTACAGTTACCTTGGAAGCCTCGATTGTTTGGCGTCAAGGATTTCCTTCCGTTCATCCGCTTCCGGATAGCTCGTCCCCACATCGAATTACAATTTGTTTCAGAAGAGGTCATCAACTGGCCTAAGTTGTACGGAAGCACACCTGGACGGCGGCGAGGAAGGCCTGCACAAGGCTGCGGCTTCAAGTGCAGGGCATGCGGGCATAAGTACGAAGGACCCGGATTACCGATGTGCTCACACCAAGAAACCACCTCCCAACATCGCAAGGCTCAACTCGCTGCAGCATATAGCTCTCTAAGCGAGATCAATCGGGTTGTGAATCATAACGACAAGAGATTCCACGAGGAGGTACTCAGGGGGTGCATTGGCACGTTAATCGGAACAGTCTTCCCCGCTCGCTGCTTCATCCGCGCGTTGATCATCCTCACTGATACACAAGAGATTCGCCATGGTATGAGCGACAGCTGGCAATGGAAGGAGTATTTTGAGGCGATGGGCATACGCTCACCGGAGTTCAATCCATGGATTGTCATCACGCAAAAGCTGAAGAGCACGTAAATGGGTTCCTTAACAATACGGATTGCGCTTCGAGGTGGAGAGGGAGTATCCTTGCGAGGATTGTTTAAGATGAGCTTCTCAAATGCGGGTAGTCTCAGACTCCACCATGGCTATCTGGTCTCGTGATCCTCTAGCTGAGTGATCATCAGGGGTTGACAGGCCCATTGTTATGACAGGTGGACTTGCTTCACATGTACAATAAACCCAAACTTGTCCTGCATTCGTTCGAGTGAGAGTAGGTTGCCTGCATGCTACTGAACTCTCTAATCTGTCGGTATCGACTTCAAAGGCAGTGAAAGTGACCAAGTATACGCTAACTAACTACCATGCGGGGAGCGGAACGGCCTAAGTATCAATCCCAAACAGCTGAAACATTACGTCCCCAGGGAAGTAAGGTATACATGAGAAAGGGCACATGAGGCACGAGTATACATTACAACACAGATGAGAACGTCAACACAATAAACGTCCGCAGTAATGACGTGAAGTAAACTTACTCCACCTTCAAACCCTCAAGTTTTGGATATCTGGGCAGCGCGAAACTCTTGTCCTCCGCCTCTTCACTCCCAACCCACCTTGCCAGCCATGAGATCCCCAAAAGCCACGCCGCGCAACTCAAACATGCCTCCAACAGCCACCTCTGCCACTTTGTCCTCGGATGCGCTACCCCAGGTATAACTTTAGGAATCTTCTGCGTCTCCTCCACAAACGGGCGGAAGCTTCTTTCGTACGCGTCCAGTGCCCTGGACGGGTGCTCACCATCCTTCAATTTGCTCATCTCGCCCGCAAGCACGTAAGCCCCCAATACCGCGAGCGAAGTGCCAGCCCCAGTAAGCGGAGTAGGCGCATACGCCGCATCACCAAGACACACGACGCGCTCGTTCGACCAGTGCGCCATGCGGACCTGCTCAACGACCTGAAAGTAGAAGTCTGGCGCCTTGTCGAGCCCAGCCAGGAAGCGCTCTGCCTGCCACCCCGCATCCGCGAACTCTTTCTTCAATAGATCTTCCTGCGTCTGTCTGTCTGCCCTGGAGACTTCTCGCCATTCCTTTTCTCGCGCCGGACCAGGCATACACGTGATATACACCCTCACCGTGCCATAGGGATCAGGTCGCAACGCCATGATACGCCGGCCGAGCGCGAGGTAGATGTTCCACCAGTCGTTGTCGGCGGGTATGCGCGGGATAGTCCAGTACGCGCCGTACATGCCTTTGAAGAACGTGGTGATACTCGAAGGGTCGAAAACTTGCGCCCTTACCTTGCTCCATTGTCCGTCTGCTGCGACGAGAAGGTCGAAAGACTCTACACTCCCATCGTTGAGTTCAACTTTCACGCTGTGGGCGTCGTTGGAGAGAACACGGCTGACAGTGGTGCTGAACCGGTATGTAACATTCGGGTGCTCTTTCGTAGCCTGGTACAAGATATCTGCGAGATCGCCACGCAGGATCTCGAAGGCGGAAGTGAAGCTTGCCTGAAGACCTTCTCGCACGGGGAAGTGTGCGAAGGATCGGCCGGAGGAGTCAACAAATTGGGTTCCTTTTTCTGTAGTGTGGCGTTGGCGGACTTGCTCCCATAGTCCGGTCTTCTTGAAAGCTTGGAGGGCGGTGGCTTGAAGTTCGATGGACTGGCCGTAGGGGCGGATGGCATCGCTCCGTTCGACGATGGTGCATTTGACGTCGATTTGGGCGAGGAACCAGGCGAGCGTTGGTCCTGCGATGCCTGCTCCGCTGATGAGGACGTGCATGTCTGAGCTAGAACGTCCTGTGAATGTTTCGGTGCGACTTCACAAAGCACAGATTGTCTCTGCAAAGATGATTGAGACGAACTCAGGGAGGTTTCAAACACCTGGTGGTGTTTAGAGGGAACATATTGAGTTGGAATCTCTGGCGTTTATGTACTCATCATTCATCGTCGGTCAAAGTCGGTGATAGCATCGGACTCGGAGAAAGCTCACCAACTGGCAGAATCTCAGGATCAAAAAGTGGCTAAAACTAGGGGAAAAGCATCTTTCTCGTGGGTTTGCATAGTCCGAGGTTTGTCAATCGTCTCCTACACGAAGCTCGCGGTGTCAACACCCGTATTAGCAGACTCTCGCTCTTTCCGGACTAGCGTCGAGCTTCACGATCTCGATTGTGATGCTTTGCGAATTGACGAGTCGCAAGGCCTTACGCCCCGCCCCGGGTTCGACAAGTTCTCAGCATTTTGGAAGGATCGAGATGGGAGTCCTTAGATTCCAATAGAAATCCAATGATAGGCATCGGCGGCATGAATCTTGGTATTCACCAGTGGGCCAATGCTGTGTCGCGTGACCAGCTGTGACGTCACGGGAAAAACAGCGCGTAAGCGCAGGCTGCAACACTGCGCCTCTTAAGTACAACCCCGCTTCGTCTGCAACACTCCTCCCTCATACTTCGCAATACTTGAGACTCCCACTTCTAAGATATAACCTTCTGTCAATATGTTCCAGTTCGTTCTTGCTGCTCTCCTGCAGCTCTCGCTGGGCTTGCTGGTTGAGGCAGCTCCCGTCAGCGCGCAAGGTACCAACTGGCAAGGCCCGACCGGAGGTGGCATTGTTGGTTTCATTGTCCTGATTCTCGACATCATTGCTTGGGGTACGTACAAGACTGTCCTCAGTCTTTTGTTCGCAAAAACGCTGGGACCTCGGCTAACAAGCAACAGTCGAGATCGTCAAGTCAAACCGCCCGCCGCTCAACAAGGTCATCTGGTGTCTGGTCGTCTTCCTCTTCCCGCTCGTCGGCATGCTCATCTACTACCTCTTCTCCAACCGCGCTGCCCACAACGACAGCGGATACGAGGCTATTCCTTCATAGACGAATTGCACTCAGCCAAAAGTGTACGCGGCGCAAAGCCACAAGTTACATCGTACACTTTATCCACGCTCCCGCTACTCAAAATTGTTACGAACAATCCGCATGACTACGGTGTTTCGGTTCGCATCCACGATATGATACTCAACGTTCCCGCTTTCCATTAATGACCCAGAGGTGTACTTTCGGGCCGATGTATGAAGGGTACCTCACGCGCCATTGCGCGATGTGCAGTATAGGTACCATTATTAGCAATTGAATCAATTTATCTAAGTCTTTCGCGTTTCTACCCTTTTGCTGCGTTTTGCTCGACTCTCTTAGCCTCGCTTTTCGGACTCTAAGCCTTCTTCTACTTCAAGCGTCTAGCTAGCCGCCAAGAAAGCTTGCTTGAACTTCAATTCAGGGGATCGCGCAAGCCCATTCCCCGCTTCCGTTAGCATTCACACGGTGGAGCTGAACACCTGCAAGCCCACAGCTGCCGTACAGCAACACGACCTTAAGCAGCCCACAGCCACCAATAGCAGCCCCCAGTCCGCCAACGAGTTCGTGCACCGACCCAATCCCAGCTCGTATCCAAAATTGAGCTGAGACGTCGTAAACGATGTCACCAACCGCCAGCGAATTAACAGCCGCTCCTCCTCGCTTAAACAGGGCAGAGCAAATGAACGAGTGCTCGCGACAGATGACGTTACAAGGCTATGCTGTCCCTGTAAACGGTGCGATGCCAGCACCTGCAGGGTGCGGACATACTTGAATCGCGGAGTCGGCCTTTCAGGTTTGTTATCCTGCGTCACGGACGTTGATTGATATATCAAGCCGTGTGGTGATCCACGATAAAGACGTCAAAGAACGGACAAAGCACCACTGCGCATTGAGAATTCTTTATTGAGGGCTACGCGACTACGACTACGCGACCTCAACGGCCTGCACTTTACATATATCTGCTATCATCGCCCGTCGCACGACATACGCGACTACGGAACGACCCTCAACTTGCATACTTCTGCTATCCACATCCGTCGCGCGACAACATGCCCGCCCTCATCCAGCCCGCGATGGAGAATCTGCAACATCTCAAGCGCGCTCTTGGCGATCCGAAGTAGGCATTCACACCCTCCCCATCCCCACCTTTCCACTTCCCATATCCCATATTCCCTCCTCTCAACTCTCCCCATCCTAACGCCAGCAGCACCACCACCCAGCTCATCCACCTCCTCGCGCGCAAAGCCAAGAAAGGCAAAGCCAAAAAGATTAAGGGCGGCGCGATTGCTGGTATCGTCATCGGCATCGTGGTCGTGATTATCATCGTGGTAATTATCTTGCTCTTGTTGCGCAGGAGGGCGAATAAGAAGAAGGGGATTCAGGCCGGGCCGGCGCCGGCGACTGTCTAGGGAAGGGGATGTGATGAAGTTACATAATGAGGTGACGGGGAGGGAAAGTTAAAACTTCAGTTCGATACCCAAGCGATGGAAATATGAGAGCGGGGATATGGAGGCTTCCTTGCGTGGTGGAATGTTTTTATGGCGCTACTTGGGGATAATTTCAGAACAGAACACTCGGAGCAATTACGCTGTCCCAAGCGTCCTATCCACCATTTCCACATCCTCATCTTTGCCATTCCCCTTCACAGCCATACGATACCAGTCCCTTACCTCATCCACCTCCCTCGCCACCTCCTCTTCTTCCTCTTCGTCATTCGACGTAAGAGTCTGCACATTCCTCCTACCCATATGTCTCTTCGCCAAGCGATTCGCAACCTCATTCGCATCCAGCAAGCTCACCAGCTTCCTCTTCCCGCTCGACTTAGTCGCGAAACCCTTGCAAATACTCCAGATATGTTCTACGCTTTGTAGGGTTTTGGCAGGAGTGTAGTCCTCCGCGAAGCTCTCTATTTGGCGCTTAGTAATAGACTGACTGTTGCCGTAGTAAAGATTCGGCGCGTCGCGTACACGGTCTGCAAGGTATGCGTCTTCTGCCATTTCGAGCGGGGTGCGGCCGACGCTGTTCTCGCGGTAGAGAAGGTCAGGGCGACGCGTGAGGATGGCGGTGATGCACCTGGAGCGCTTGTTTTTCACTGCCCAGTGCAGCGGCGTGTCGCCGGAGCCGTCCAGTAGCTCGAGGAACTCATAGTTGGTTGGGGCGGCAAAGTCAAGTAGGGCTTCGAGGATCTCGGTGTGGGTTTCTTCCTGGTTCCATTGGCCACAGTGCGTCCTCATCCAGTGTGCGACAGGCGTGAGGGACCCGGGGTTCAATACGGACGTGCGTTCTGTGAGGAGCGAAGGGATGAGCCGAGGATCGATGAGGCCCAGCAGGCTGTTGAGCAGTGGTTTATCATCAAAGGTCATGTTCGTGGAACTAGAGTAGGGATCGACAAGGAGTACGTCCAGGAGGTTAGAGCCTGTAGACGTACGTGCAGTCTGGTCTGCGCCCGCTTCGATGAGAAGTTTGGCAGCGCTGAAACGGTGGAGTGCAAATGCGAGTAGGAGAGGTGTATGTCCGTCTGTGGACTTGACTTCTAGGGATTCGGGCATCGTGTCGAGGAGGTATTTGATGAGCTTCAAGGACTCCGGTCTCGGCTTTGCCATTACTGCAAGATGCAATGCGAGCTCACCTAGCATGAGTTAGTATCCTGTATCCATCAAGGCTATTGTACGACTTACGTCGAGTGCCCAACCACTTCCTGAGCAGCCTTTCGAAGCCGCCTGCGTTCTTGTTGAGATGCTCGATGTACTTATCATGCTTGTATGCTTCGGCAAAATCAAGATAGTGGCGGGCTGGCGCATCACTGAGGAACCACTCCACACTCTGAAGGCTTCCCTTGAAGGCGGCGCTCAACAGTGGAGGTTCGCTGTCTGAGACACCTTGCGAATAGGTGCCACGAGCGGCATTGATCCATCCGGGACGCTTCTTTCCGTGTACCTGAACTCGTTAGCCTTGGAGATCGACGCAAAGGCGCTGAGTGTAATTACACTGAGACCCTGGTAGTACTTGGGCTTCTCGCGGTACTTGACGCCAGAGTTCTTGACCAATGACTCCAGCTCGATCCCCGCACCTGAGTGCTTAATCATATCAGCCAGCAGCTCCGTACGACCATATTCAATAGCGAACTTAAAATCAAACCCGGAGAAGGAAGGTATGCCAGAGGACCCATCGAGCCTCTTAGCCAAGCGATCTGTCCACTCAACGTCAAGATCAAGGAGGAATGAGAACAACGACTTGTCGTTCGTGATGACAGCCCAGGTTCCTATGAAACATGTAGAATCTATTCTACCTGGGATGTCGATCTTGCGGTTATCGATGCCACAGGTGATTTGCATTTCTGGGAGAAAGTACTTGACGTAGTTCCAAGTCTGGACGCTCGCCGCCATGAACGAAAGAGGCGAAACTCTGCTCTTGACCTGTGTTGAAAGCTCGCCGATGTTCTCGATTGTGAATTTATCATCAACGATCTCTTCGTATAGGGCAACGTCGCTCGTTTCACTCTCGTCGTCTTCATCATCGTTCGCAAGTCGGTAGCGGGACTTCTTGACATCATCTTCTCCCGGTGGCTGGTATTGCGCATAACATATTTCAACGAGTGCCCGCGCAAGATCGCGATGACCACGAAGAATTGTGATGCCGAAGATGCTGTTGAATTCGCCGTCTTGAACACTAACCCTAAGCGGGTCATTACCTTCCCACGGAGCTAGGGTCAGGACCTTGATCGTTTCGAGGTCGTTGTCCCAGGCGGCTTGGAATCTGACCACCCGTTAGAAACTAATAATCAGATGGCACGATACTTACAGTTTTGCATAGGCAGCCTGGGTATCGTCCGTGAGGTCATGCACGGAGAAGTGGAACCTGATCTCGAAAGGAGTCGGTTGTGTCGGTTGGTAGCCGTAGTTCATGTAACCATTCTCCTTAATTTCGACGTCCGGACGCAGCTCCCTGAACGTCTTCGCGCCCTTGCTGACCAAAGTTTGCTCAAGCTCCTCGAACTTCTTCGCCAACGCTTCGATCGCTTGGGTCCTTGCTTGCCAGCCCTTGCGCTCAGTGAAAGAGTTGGTCTTGCACTGCTCTTCATACCTCTCCCTGGCTCGCTTATCCTCTTCTTGTGCACGAGCAATTTGGATTTGGGCGATGAAATGTTTGTACGTGCCGGGCTCGATGCCTTCCAGGTAGTCGACTCCGTCTTTCAAGTTGATGTGAGGGTACGAGGGCTTCGCTGACTCTTTGCCACCACCGACTTCGGCACGAAGGCTGGTAATCTTCCTCCGAACAATGTCAAGCAACGACGCCATGCCGTTTTGATTGTAGTTGTAGCGACTTTCAAGGTTCTGCTTGGTAAACTTAGTGAGGGTGTCGAGATCCACACCCATGTCCACGAGACGGAGAGCAATGTCCGGAAGTTCGTTTTCGACTGCTAGGATGATCGGCTGTTCGACGTCTCGTGTGAACGCAATGTGATTCTGTGCTGAGTCATGCCGAGACATGTTGGCGAATTGAGTCTCCACAGATTTCATCCACGTTTTGAAGTCTATGTTAGGCTCAGCCCCAGATTCAAGCAGCTTCAACGCGGCGAGGCCGTTCCCTTTGTATATTGCACTCATCAGAGGACTTCGCGCAGACGGGTTGTAAGATGACCCGAAGATAGCAAGATGATTGATCGCGCGCTTCGCTGCCGGTTCGTCATCATTTATCAAAGTATCGAGTATGGAAGGCTCAGTAATTGAGACGTGGAGCGCGGTGAGCTGCTTGGTGTCAGCTTGGGCGGAAGTCGCACCCAGGCTAAGTAGCGTCTTGGTCGTCTCTTTGGCTTTCTCTAGTGGAAGGTTCAGGGACAGCACCAGGGTCAATATAGCACCCCTGGGTGACTTGTCGTGCTGATTGAGCAGTTTTATTGGCAGAAGGACATCGGCACCAAACGACTGGACGAGTTCCTTGACGACGTCCACATGACCATTCAAAATGGCAAGATGAAGCGGCGAGCATTGCAGATCCCATGCCAGCACGTTCACGTCGTACACGTCTGGATCTTCCTCGTCTTCCTCGGGAACCGCGTCGTCAGTCTTCTTCTCCCCTTCTTTGACTTTAACATAGGACTTCTCAGTCGTTGTCGTACGTGCTTCATCATCAGAGTCGGCCTCGTCTTTCTCAATGATGTCGACGTCGCTATCATCTTCCTCCTCCTTAGCCGGTGTTGGTTGCTCGCCAGTCACGCCTTTGTTGGCTTCTCTCTCAGCTATGCGCGCCTTATTTCGAATGTCTTCTTTCTTTGCCTCTTCTTCTTCGTTTTCTTCACTCTTCTGCATGATCATCCGGACCATCTCCACATTTCCACGGGCAGCAGCCAAATGCAGGGCCGTTCTTCCGTCAGCAAGACGGGCCACGAGACGGGCGCCATGATCGATTAGTGCGCGGACGATCTCAGGGGTCGATGAAGTTACTGCCAAGTGCAATGGCGTGCGGCCGGCTGCAGTAGGTAAGTAAGCACTCTCAGAAGCGGTGTATGGAAGTACCCACTGTAGTCACGGCAATTGGGATCGGATCCCTCCTGCTCGAGCCAGTCCACCACATGATCCAGATCTTCATCAACAATGGCTTGACACAATCGAGCAGTGTTGCCGACGTAAGCCATCTCCGTCCAGTCATCGTCAGTGATGGGATTAAATGAGCCAATTGCTTGGCGTCCTGGATTATCCTCAATGAAAGAGATCTTTCCAGAAACGTAGATCTTAGCCTCTTCTTCTGCAACATCGTGTTCCTCAGGCGTCACTGGTTCTGGGCAGAAGCCGCAGCAGTCGCTGATGACATCCTCGGCATACCCGAAGAAGGCAGGATGACGATGCAGATTGACTTCACGATCCTTGGGTTTGTTCCATTCTGAGTTGAGGAGCAGATCTTTGGTGTACAAGAGCTTCTCGATCTTCTTGGCATGGTACTTCGGTCCGTAGGGGATGGTGAAGGTATCTGACGACGGATTAGCGCCAACCATCTGATAGCAGGATATTGGACGACTTACGATAGTCCGATACATCCTCTTGCTCAACCCACTCGGCAACCTCATCCTCATACCTATCCTTGATGTTATCCCGCAACGCAAAATTCCGATACCGGTTGATAGATGGGCGCCCACGTTCTCTCCGACGCTCATCCATATACGCCTCCCGCTCCGACTTTGTCGGAAGACGCTCCAGCACGAGCAACCTCGCAAGACCGACAGTACGTGTAAAGTTGCGCTCGAAGATTGTAGGATCAACGCGTGAGCGTTCCAGCAGAGGCCAGTATACCTCAAAGCCACGATGAGAATACTTAGACAAGCGGCTCTCATATGATGGAGAGCGGCGCGTCAAGTCAACGGTATTGGCTTGGGTCATGTACGCGGTCAAGGCACGCGGCGCGGCCCAGACCTGCTTGCCATCGTAGGCCGCGCATGAGCAATCGACGTCGAAGCCTGTCAGGATCTCTGAGATCGACTTGTAGATGCGTAGTACGATCTGAATGTGGCGAGTCGGGTATTGACTAGCAATAGTGATTGCATTCTTCGTCCGGATGGTTGTGGTTTCCGTCAAAATAGAATCCTTGATACGTTGCTCGATCTCGATGATCTTCTTCACAGCCTCCTCCTCGTTGAGTCCATAGATGAAGAGATCCACATCACTCGCCGGCGCAATCGTCTCGTGGTAGTACTGCCTCAGCGCCTTTTTCGATTTACTAGCTTGGTCTGGAACAGGCAATAGACACGTAACCACACTGGATCCAGCAGCGACAACGTTACTCCAATCCAGATCCACCAGAGAACTCTCGCAAAACAGCGCAAAGTTTTGCTGAAAGTCCTTGATCTCTTGTACAATGGCAGGCGAACCCTTCGGATGTCTCTCGTCCGCGTTAAGCGGCATGATGTATCGTTCTTTCTCTTCTTGCGACTCTGAGGCCAGATCTCGCGCTCGGATGCGGAGGCTGGAAGAGTGACCATTGAAGACAGGGACAACGTTGAGATGCTGGTCCGCCAGCACAGGATGATTCGGTTCCTGAGCGAATACTTCACGAAGCTTTGCGTCATATTGTTTGTATGGCTCAAGAATCTCGAGCAATGGTGTATCGGGATGAGATTCGATGTGAGAGATGAAGTCTGCATGCTTCACCGGTACGTCTGGCAGCTGGGTTTGAAAGGCCATGGCGAAGGACGAAGAGTAGACAAGATGGGATAGAGTCGTGTCGTGGGAATGAAATAATTTGAATGGGATGGAGTCGGAGAAAAGAAAGCACTCGAAGTCGTTTGTTCCTTCCGGAGTGGTGTCCACGCGAAGATGCAGCAGGATGGTTTACAAATTGAAGAGAAGCGGTATGAAGCGCATTCTTATAAGAATCAGCTTCTAATACCGTTATCCCAGCCAAGATTGAGCACTTAGTGATGTTTCGGCTGTTTTCAGGCCAGCAGCAAAGAGTGGAAAGGCGGATCACCTGCCTACGCGACAGTCTCACGCGACAGGCGGGTGCCTGCGATTACGCCAGGCAGACACGCGCGCCGCAACGCGCCAAGGTCCACCCCAGCTACGGAAGCCTTGTAAACCCTACGCAGTCATGTCATGGTAATTCGTTCATTGTTGGACGTGAGGTGCGTATGGTCGTGACGGTCATCAACGCCGGTGCTGTTTCGCATCGATATGCTGTTGACGAACTCGTGGGAGTACATGCACTGACGTCACCCGCTACACCTCAACGTCCGCATTACAACAAACAAAAGTGGTATTCCCTTCGCCCTACGGTATTCTCGCAAGCCATTCATTGAACACCAGACAAGACAAATCATCACAAACAATCCCATTTCCATCCCTATACTCGGATCACAGCGAAAATACATACTACAGAAGAACATTAGGGAGAGTTACGAATTAGAGCATGGCACAAGCCAGCAAGAAAAGAAATGGTATAATACGGGAACGGAAATAGCCTCTGCATACCCAAATGTGAGCAGCGGGCGGGGCATATGTGCGAAAAGGTGAAAACCAAGAGACGATCCAAGAAAGCCAGCCGGTCCTGCAGAGAAGAAGAAAAAGGTATTGGTACGCGGTCCAATCTTCTAGCATCCAGAATGAAACCGTTGAACGCCATAGTTGTCGTTTATATCATGGTCGCGCCCCCGGGGCCAGTGGGAGACGCTGCCTTGGGCGCAGCTGCCGACGGTGAAGTCGGCGTTGCTTGCGGGTCGTGCAGTGCAGTTGCAGCTGGCTTCTTGGTGCCTTCCCTCTCATCATCGTCATCCACATCCATTCGTTGTCTCCACTCTGAAAACTCACTGAACTCGCCCTTTTCACTCGTGGGCGTGCGCTCGAAATCAAAGCGGTCGGAGAGGCGGTAGGCTTTGTTGGTAGTCTCCCAGTTGTTTCGAAGTGCATCGAGCTCGTTAGCAAGATTGTCGAGCGCCATGGAGTTTCGCGTGGCCGATGAGCTGGGTCGGTTGCCAGCGTCAGGAGTCGCAGTACCCTCGTCACTATACAGCGATTCGCCCGAAGCGATACTATCATGTGGACGGTGTCCGCGGGGTTGTCCGTTAGGTTGCGATTGACGGCGGTAGTTGTCAACAGACGTCTCGAACTGGTTCAGGAACATCTGCACGCGAGTCTCGGCTTCGCGGGCGCGCTCGTCCAACTCCGCGTTCTGGACACGCAGAGTTTCTAGATCTGCGCGTGATTGTTGGGCAGAAAGTTCCGCATCGTTGATCTTCTTAGTCGCAGCTGCAGCTTCTTGTTGCGCAGCGGCCAAGTCAGTCTGTAGGGTAAAGAGCTGGGACTCAAGCCTGGCGACTGAAGACTTCATGTTATCTTCTGTGGAGGCGATTTGATGGCGTAGCGCCTCACGCTCGGCTTCCCACTCCGCAGACTGCTCCTTAGTTGGGCTTCGCGAAGCCGACAGTGTTTGAGCGAGCTCTGCCTCAAGTTTGGTCTTTTCTTGCTTGTACCGGTCGAGCTCCGCCTTCATCTTGGTGAGCATCTTCTCCGTACCCCGAAGATACTTAACAGCAGCCTGGTGATCGTTGTGCAGTGCCTGCAACTTCTCTTCCCATTGCTGGCTTACATTATGCTCGCGCTGCTCAAATGCGGATCGTAGCTCGTCGTGCGCCTTGCCCATGGAGTCGATCTGCTGTTCCAATTCGCGCACACGATTCAGCTCTGGCGTTCCGAACCTGGAGCTCGGGCTGTCCAACACCCTGGAGCGGCGCGCGTCAACGGCGCTTACGCCTCTCTCTTCAAGGAGGTTCTTTAGCGTCTTGAGCTGTACCTCAAAAGCATTGCTGTCTAGTCGCAATCGCTCGTGTTGCTGTTGTAATTCGGATTTCTCAGCTTCAGCAGCTTGCATGTCTCGCATTGCTTGTTGCAGCTGCTTGCGAATGTTGAGCCCTTCCCTACTAGACTGCTCTTGATATGCTTCTAGGCCAGCAATTCTTTCTTCTGCCCGTCGCAGTTTCTCGGATGCTGCGTCTGCTGCTGTCTGATTCTTGCGCACCATGACGTTCGCAGCTTCAACCTGTTGTTGAAGAATAGTGACACGCTCGTCCATTGCTTCGTTAGGGCCTTCGTCGCGGTTAGTAATCCGGCCGAGACCGTCGAGCACAGCCTGGCGGTGCAGACGTGCTTCTTCGGCATATTTCTCTGCAAGCTCTTCTGTATCGTGAAGCTTCTGTGATGCCGCTTCCAATTCGGTGGTTTGATTTTCATGCTCCGCACGCAGCTGAGCTAGCTTCTGTCGTAGGCTTTCCCGTTGGAATCGTTCGTCCTCCAATTGCTTCTCTAGTAGACCGGACTTATCCGACGAGGCAGACAAAGCATCCTTAAGTGATTGCAAAACGGATGCGTGATTTCTGGAATCTTCCAACGCTCTTGTAAACTTGCTGTGCAACTCGTTTTTGTCAACAGACAGAAGCTTCGATGCAGCCTCAGCTTCCGCTGCGCTTGCTGTGGCTTCCCTCGCTATCTGCTCTGCTTCGTGTAACGCAGCTCGCAATCCTTCAAGTTCAGCAGAGTTCTTCTGGTGCGAAGAGTCAAGTTCTTGTACTCGCTTCTGGGCAGCTTCTGCAGTGTCGTCTGCCATATTCCTCGCTCTGCGTTCAGCCTCGACCTCGTACGTCAGCTTCTCCAGCTTGATAGCAAGATCGCTCTGGGCAGCCAGTGACGCGGCCAAGCGACGGTTGATATCGGCCACACGGTCCATGTCAGGGGTAGCGGTACTGCGCGTAGCGTCAGGCTGAGGAGTGCCTCCCTGACTGCCACCACCATGTGCAGCTAGTTTCGCTTTCGCGTAGATAGCTTCGCTGATAGCTGCATCCCGTTGCCTTTCGACCTCAGCGATCCTACGAGCGGCGTCATCGCCCTGTGATTTGATGGAACTTTGCACTCTCTCCAGTTCGTTCTTCATCTTGAGAAGCGCTTCAAACAAAGGCTTCTCCTCGTCACCGAAGGCTTCTGCTGATCGCTCGTCAACTACAGGACTGGTAGCTGTCCCTGGATTATATCCGGCTTTGCGGGCAAGGGCAAGCTCGGAAGCATACCAAGCGTTCCGGACCTTCAGCGTCTCAAGTTGCTGGTTCAATTCGTTGTTCAGTTGGGCCACCGCAGGCGACGCACCAACTTCACTATCCACTGGTCTTTCGGCTTCCCGACTGATCGCAGGTTGCTGGTTCTCGTTGGAACGTCTCAATGCGGCTTGCTCGATACTCTCCAGTGAATGTTGAGGGCGATGCGACTTGGAAGTACTTCTTGATACAAGGCTTCCCGATCGAGAAGTGTCCATGGACTCTTTGGGTTGACTTTGGCCACCTTCCGACATCTTCCTGGCGCCGTTGGCAGCCACCTGATCCAGTGACTGTTGCGCTTCGGGACCGGCTGGGCTCTCCCTTGTGATAGGAGAGATGTTCTCTCGCTCGAACGATGCTCCGCGGGTGTCCAATGGCGGTCCATAGCCTCTCTCACCCTTAGTGGGTGTTTTACTTCGAGGACCACTCGTTAAAGGGGGACCACGCGGTTGCGGTGCTTGCTGCAAAGGAGGTGGTCCTGAAGGCGCCGGGCCTGCCGCGCGTGGTAGTCGAGATCCAGCTGGTCCAGCACCATTCATTATAAGATCTTGTGGTCTGGGTTCTTGCGCGCTAGGCATCATGCTTCCACGAGTGGGAGGCGAGCCAGCCTTTGCTTGGAGTATGTTGCCCCTGTCACCACCGCTCAGCTTTCTCGGAGCGTTTGGACCCGGTTGCGGAGGCGGTGCTTCGTTTGGCGGATATCTTATCTTAGAAGTATCCAGAACGTATGCAAGGCTCAGTTCATTCTTGTCGGCAACAGACGACGATGGCTCGCCGGCCACTACTATGACATGTTTGCCGAAGGCGGTCATGCTGTGTCCGGAACGGGGGGATGGAGAGTGACCCATGTTCTGGAACATGTACCACCGACGAGAGGATATCCGGAAGGCCGCGAGGTCTCCAAGGTCAACGCCGTCTTGGGTCCGACCACCAAAGACATACATGGTGTCATTGACAAGAGTCGCGGAATGGCCTTCACGGGCAACTGGTATGTAACCAATGCACTCAAGCTCGCTCCAACTGTTTGAGCGGGGATCGTAGGTCCAGACGTCGTTGAACCAGGTCACACCGTCCGTGCCACCAAAGAGGAAGAGCTTATCGTTCCAGGTGACGACGGAGTGATTTGTTCGGGCAGGCGGCGAGCGACCTCCGGGCGATGTCACGGTTCCTTCTTTTTGATTTGGAAGCAGTACCTCCCACCTACTTGAGGAAGACTGTAGCGAGTTGAGGTCGAAAGCGACCAGGTCATTAAAAAAGAAGCCTTCAACCTGACCCCCGAAAATGTATATCTTGGACCCTAGGATATTCAGTGTGTGTCCGTATCGACCTGTTGGCCGTGGACCCTGCGGTAGTGCTCTTGACCAGTGTTTAGTTGCTAAGCGCAGTCAGTATGTTGGACATGATGTCTTTCCGCATGACCTACATGTATTCAATAAATAGAGTGTGTCATCCAGGTCGTCATGTTCGTCCAGCTTCGTGTCTCCTCCAAAAACGATGAAGGCATTACCGACTAGGAGGCTTGCATGGCCTACTCTAGGGCCGGGTCCATCGCCAGTCGTCGAGATGGGGTAGCAACTCATGCTTCCGTTCCCCATTTCTGCCACCCAGAGATCGCCCTTGACGGTAGCACCTCCGACAAGCCCGCCCATGATGTATATGACGCCAGCAGAGCCGGTGGAGGAATTGATGGCGGCACCATATCGGGGAAATGGCGAGCCGCTCGTCGTGAAGTTCAATCGGCGAGTGCTCCATGGGTATGGGGACGTCTCTGGAGGGCCGCGAGTGTTCCTCGCACCCTGCACAATGGAATTAGCATTCAGCAACGTCGCAAGTAGGGTTTCGCAGGTGGTGAAGGGAGCGGGGGCAAATGCTATAAGCACATACCGCGAAATCTGCATTTCCTTGGTCGCGGAGGGCCTTGGGTTCGGGGCTCGCTGTGTTGCCCGCGTTCAGCGAGCTGAGGCTGTTGTTCACACTGTTGTTACCGGGTGTGGAGTTCTGTGTCGCCGATCCACTCCTGGGCTTCTCGACGACTTCGCGTGCGCCCGTACCATTCGGCGCGGGTATCTGCGAGTTTGCTGGTGGTGGGCCATGCGACGAGCCAATGTCCCGTGTTGCGGGCGGGAGGGCACCGCCTTGCTGCTTATTTTTCTTTCCGAATAGAAATGACATGGCGGCGGGATTGCGCCCAGGGCGACGTCAAAGTGGAGTTCGGCGCCCTCAAAGACGCATCCGGTGTGTATACTAGGGGCGCGGGAGTCGTGGTGGGCTCGTGGGCGGAATCGCAACAGCCGGGGGCTGGTAGACAGCGGGACTGAGACAGCGAGCAGCTCGAGTGTCAAACGGATGGCGCATTAGCCGGCGCGCACATATCTCTACAGCGGGCAACAGGCGCTCGGACAGCGTGGAGGAGGGCAGGACGTTGGATAGCGGAGAAGGAGAGCGCAACGGTTTTCTGGGACGCGGACTGAGCAGGAGCACTTTCCGCCAAGGATCAACGATCGACACAGGCGACAGCACGACGACGCGTTGATGAAGACAGCGCAGCGAACAAGGATGTGTCTTCGACGACGGCCGGCACTCGGGCATGCGCTTGACAAATTGCCCGTCACAGCACGGCGCTGAGGGCTGCTTCCCATTGTCCAGCTGTCAGCGCTCGACTGCTGGCCTTGCACGCCTACGCCTCCGATGCCCCTGAGTCCGATCGAGTGGTGACAGGGGTCTGGTTGGACTCTCCTGACGTGCATATGTACCTTTGCATGTACAAGGCGCTATAAATTCACCTCACCACGCCTCGCAGGACGCAGCGCAGCCAGTTCGCCAGGTGTTCCCACTTGGCTGCTTGACACTCGACGGCGCAGGGGCACCTAGCTACGGCAACTAGACCGAACCGTGCAGAGCTTCAGGACGCTGGTGGAGAGCCTCCATGATTCGACGACCGTTTAGCTCCACTCTGTTTGTGTGCCGTTGTGCGAATGTTTCTATGTATTTTGAATGATGGCTCCGAGTAAGCATGGATTCAGATACAGTGAAGCACTTGCTGCACACAACCCAGAGCTGCAATGTTTGAACACGTAGGTGTGCAGCATGTGCGTGGCATGACTGACGAAGAGCATGCTCACAGCGAGTGAGGTCGCCCGACCTCTTCCTGTCAAGCAACAGTCTTCGCCCCGCTACGGGCGTGCAACACAATTACCAGACTTTCGCGACCGTCAGGTGCTGGCGCAGTTTTGGAGGTTGTGCAAGTCAGCACTGGGCGTCATTGGCTGCCCGATCCGCATCTGCGACATGTTACCGGCGGCCCGACACAGCTTAGCGCCGTACCCGAGCTCTCTCGCAAACGCACCGCGGTGAACATTCGCGCATATACTTGTTCGAGGGCGTCAGGCTTCTCTCGTTTCCCTCACCGCCGTGACGTTGTGTCTTCTGTGCTGGATAACGCCCCCAAGTCACCTGCGTTTCGCGCGCACGCTGAATTACAGGTCCTGCGACATGGGCTGGACGACTTGGACTTTCGTCACCACAGCTAACAGCTCAAGATGAGGACAGCCAACGAATACCCACACGTAAATCCCCTCGCCTTGCACGCGCCCGCTTCCGGAGCCATGAATGGCACAGCAGCAGTCCCTCCTGCGCCCTCCCAACCACCAAGTCCTGACAGTGCAACCCCTGCACGCCCTAGCACTGCGTCAGACTCCCACCCCAATCTGGCAGCAATGAACGGCCACGACCCAGACGCCGTGTCTTTGCGGCGGCCGAGCAGCACACGCGCGCCCTCCCGTCCGCAAATGCTGCGCGCAAAGAGCGACTTTGGACCCCGCCATTTCGAGACGACCCCCTCAGACAGCGGCGCCGACGAAGCCGGCAGTGTCGACGGTCAGTTCAAGATACGGCACGGATGGGACGACCAGCTCAACTCGGAAGAATACAACCAACTCTTGACATCGGTGGGTATAGGCAAGCCGATATGTGGACATACAAGAGCTAACAAGAGTAGTCTTTCTTCATGTACTATACGGAGAAGAAACATGAGACGGGTGGCATACCGAAGAGCGAAGGCAGCGCGTACCCGCTCCAGGAATGGCGCATGCGCGACCGCCTCAAGACTGTATCCGCAGTACTTGCGCTATGTCTGAATATAGGCGTCGACCCGCCGGACGTCATTAAGACGAATCCCTGCGCGAAAGAGGAGTGCTGGATCGATCCCACCGTCACATCTCAGACTCCGGGGCACACGCCGATGAATCAAATAGGAAAGGCGCTGCAAACACAGTACGAGCAGTTGAGCATGCGCACGCGCTACAAGCTCCTCCTGGACCCCACTACAGAGGAGACCCGCAAGTACACGTCGACGCTTCGCCGCAATGCACGCAACGAGAGGGTTCTGTTCCACTACAATGGTCACGGTGTACCTCGGCCGACGTCCTCAGGCGAGATATGGGTCTTCAACCGGAATTACACACAATACATCCCACTATCTCTTTACGATCTCCAGAGCTGGATAGGGGCGCCTAGCCTGTTCGTCTATGACTGCTCTGATGCGGGTCTAATTATCTCCAACTTCCTTCGGTTTGCTGAGAAGCATCAGCTGGAGTTTGAGGAGGCGCAGCGGCGGGACCCGAACGTAGAGGTGGTGGATTTCCATGACTGCATCCACCTTGCGGCCTGCCGAGAGAAGGAGTCCTTGCCAACCAATCCAGATCTTCCCGCGGACGTCTTCACGTCGTGTTTGACGGACCCTATAACCATGGCGGTCAAGTTCTTCATACTGCAGAACCCTCTCCCCAGCAACGTTACTCTCCGTGATGCGCACAACATCCCGGGCAAAGTCTCTGAGCGTAGAACACCCATTGGCGAGCTCAACTGGATTTTCACTGCTATTACAGACACAATTGCCTGGAACTCTCTGTCCAAGCCTCTCTTCAAGAAGCTCTTCAGACAGGATCTTATGGTCGCCGCACTGTTCCGAAACTATCTTCTTGCACAGCGTATCATGCGAGTATACCACTGCAACCCTATTTCTCATCCAGAAATTCCACAGACCCACGATCATCCCTTATGGCGCAGTTGGGATCTAGCGGTCGAGCTCATCCTGGCTCAACTTCCTGATCTTCAGGCTGAAGCTCGTGGCGAGAAGGAGTACATTTACAGGCACTCTGAGTTCTTCTCAGAGCAGCTCACCGCTTTCGAGGTCTACCTACAGCAAGGCGCTGTCGAGCAGAAGATCCCGGAACAACTGCCAATCGTGCTGCAGGTACTTCTGAGTCAAGTCCATCGACTGCGGGCTCTCATCCTCCTCTCGAGCTTCCTGGATCATGGACCTTGGGCTGTAAACCTAGCGCTCAGCATCGGTATCTTCCCATACGTACTCAAACTTCTGCAATCGCAGGCCAATGAGCTAAAACCCGTCATGGTCTTCATATGGGCGCGCATTTTGGCGGTCGACCAATCATGTCAGACTGATCTTCTCAAGGATAACGGTTACCAATACTTCATCAACATCTTCAATCCCAACTCGGGTATTCCAATTCAGAATGCTAGCGAACATCGAGCGATGTGCGCTTTCATCATTGCAATGTTCTGCAAAGATTACAATCAGGGTCAGCGTGCCTCACTGAGTCCGGATCTTGTGGAGAGCTGCTTGGATCACCTTAAAGATATCCAGAACCCTCTCCTACGGCAGTGGTCATGCCTGTGTTTGAGCAAGCTTTGGGTCAATTACGAAGAGGCTAAGTGGGTTGGCATCAGGTGCATGGCGCATGAACGCCTATGCGAGCTCGTCTTCGACCCTGTATCGGAAGTCCGTGCAGCAATGCTCCATGCCCTCACTGCATTCCTAGGCATCCGAGATGTGACATCTCAGGTTGCTACTATCGAGGAATCAATCGCATCCATGATCCTGGTAATGACGACGGACGGAAACAGCATGGTCCGAAGGGAATTACTGATCTTCTTCTCTACCTTCGTTCTGCGCTACAAGACCAAGTTCCTGGTGGCTGCTTTTGAACAGATCTCAGAGGAAGTCAACAGCGATGCCTCCGGAAAGGAGAACGGGACTGGAGATGACCTCTACATGAAGGGCCGTGCATCAAAGACAGCTGTTGCAACTCTCACTACTTCCTGTTCGCAGAACACCATCTATGCCGCTATCTGGAGAGAGGTCATGGTGATGGCCGCTGACCCTCATCCTGAAGTGGCCAGAGATGCGAGCGCAGTCGTCGACTACGTTCTTCTCGCACTTCTACAGTCTCCCCTAGCCAAATTTGCCGGACCTTTGTTTGACGAGCTCGTCCGAAAGAGTCCTGTGGATCGCGCACAACGACGAGTGTATCAAGAGAAGCCCGTGCAACAGCCCTCCCAACCCCCGACACCCTCGAAAGAGGCGAGCTACCTGTCTCTCTTAGGTGGTCTTCGGAGAACAGGAAGTGTTGCAGCCTCGCTGAAAACTATCTGGACTGGCCACGATTCCTCAAGCTCTCCACAGAAGAGTCCCAGTCGCGCAAAGCTTGATGAATACACTTCGTCAACTGAAATACGTCCCCAGACTCCAGAACGATACAGCGTAGAAGAGCAGCCTAAAACCAGGGGGTTCCTACCACGAAGCCTCGGAGTGCCGCCTGAGCTCCCTCTGAAGAGCAGGATCTTCGAATGGTCGGTGGAGTATTTCCGCGAGCCGCAGATGAAGCCGACCGAGGCCGACGAACCCGGCAGCACAGACTATAACGGACGGCTCTGGCGACGAAATCGTAATGATAAAATCATCGCAGAGACTCAACCGCTCAAAGAGGTAGCCGTGGTGAATCATTGGAACCATCAGCACGCGCTTTTTGACAATCTCAGCCAACCGATGAAGATGTGTTTCCATCAGTTTGAAGAGCATATGGTGGTCACCGACAACAAAGACACGATCAACGTCATCGAGTACTCTGGCGGTCCAACTCGGAGGATCAACTGCTTTTCGAACGGTAACCCAATAAATTCTAGGGTTACTGAGGCACGCTTTATCAACGAAGACGACCAGGCTCTTCTCATGACTGGTTCCTCAGACGGTGTCATCAAAATCTTTCGCCATTACGACACAAGGGCCAAGACTGAGCTTGTCACTGCCTTCCGCGCTTTGACCGATCTAGTCCCCAGCAATAGAAATGCTGGACTGGTTTTCGACTGGCAGCAGGGCAGAGGATCGATATTGGTGGCCGGCGACGTGAAGGTAATTCGCGTGTGGAACGCCGGCACCGAGATTTGCACGAGCGTAAGTATTGTTTTACTTGAAGACCAGAGCTAGCTGACAGTTCCCAAGGACATACCCGCAAGGTCCGGCTCCTGCATCACCTCGCTCACCTCCGACCAAGTCGAAGGCAACGTCTTCATTGCGGGCTTTGGTGACGGCGCGGTCCGCGTCTACGACCAGCGTCAGAAACCCGCCACAGCCATGGTCAAGGTCTGGAAAGAGCACAAGCAGTGGGTCACGAACGTGCACCTGCAGCGCGGCGGCCAGCGTGAACTCGTCTCGGGCTGCCGCGACGGCGAAGTCAAGCTCTGGGACATTCGCATGGACAAGAGCGTCAAGACGATCCAGGCGACTTCGGACCACCTCAAGACGCTCAGCGTGCACGAGCACGCGCCCGTCTTCGCAGTCGGCACCCAGCGCCACCAGGTCAAGATCTTCAACATCCATACCGGAAAGCCTGTCAGCCAGTGGGAGCCGTACTCGGGCTTCCTCCGCGATCGCAGCCAGCCTGTCACGGCGACGGCATTCCATCCGCATCGTTTGATGATCGCGGCTAGCGCGCTTCATAGTAATTTCGTCAGCGTGCATACGTGCAATGTGGCGAGGCAGCAGCAGCAGACCCACCATTCGAGGACGGCGAGCGGCGTGGTCAAGGTCTGGGATGGTAACACTTGACCAGCCTGACCCCTTTGCTCTACGTCTCTTCTTTGTCTTTCTAGTTCTAATCCGCTTGGGATAGTGTCCGCACGACGAATCGCGTCGTGGAAGTCATCCCCGGACAGTGAGACTGTCTACCACGGAAAGTCCGTAATCGACACTCCAAGTACAGGTACGTTCCTTCTGGCGGAACATGCGGGTCTGCCAGCTTTGCGATTCTTCGGGCTTTAGCCCTTGCTTTCTTATTGGGCGTTCGTTTGGTCTGGGTTATGGCATAGCGTGCGGATGGCATGGACATTGGCATAGTGGCGCATGGGAGCGGCTCGATTGGGACGGGCGTTAATGATGGGAATTGGGGTGGGAGGGAAGCTGGATGGAGGAATTGTTTCTGCTTTGGCAGCTTGTATGCATGGTTGCAGTCTTTGATTGGGGAGGAGGGGAGGATGATGGTAATGAGCATGTATCTATGCTAATGGGGCTTGGGGCATGGGTGAGTCCCGTTTTCAACACGCGGAACACTCATAGGCGGCATGTCATAACTGGGTTGCTCTTTGCTGGGCTTCTGAATGGATCATACGTACAGTGTCGCCCTTGTTAGGTACCTGACCCATGCTTCTGGCGGTGATGTTAGGAGTTCTTCACGGAAGAGCATGTGTTGCAACGCACTAGTATGGGGCAATGTGCTGCTGACTGACAAAGCATGTGCTACACCCCGGACACCCCTTATTAATATCGTAGCTGATCCCACCAGAGTGGTTTATGGTCTCTGATCGATCTTCTCCTTGACATCATGTTGGTTGCTTGCTGAAAAGGAGGTGCAGCTTCACACTCGCAGCAACACCTTGGTGTTTACACAATTAAGGCGGCGCAAGGTTGCCCATAGAAATTCAGGCACGAATTGACGGGGAAACCAGCACGCATGTCAAACGGGACATGGTCACCAGGTACGAGCACGACCGCGGTGCGACGTGGCACGCCACTGCGCATGAGCGTGTCTACTCTTCTTCATTGGACAACTATCTTGGGTGGGCATTGTAATTCCTAGCGTTGCTGCCACCGTGTGCCTGTTGTGTTTGACATTGAGGTCACAACAATAACCCTGTGGCGCTTGTTTAGGTAAAGATAAGTCTGTGGACTGGTTGGAAAAGTGCCCGTACGTTGAAGTACAGGAACATAATTCATGAATGCCTCATATATCTTTCGATGAAATCAACATATTCAAGGCTTTGATGGTTTCATACCAGGAAAGAACTCTAAGCCTGGGTAGATCCTTCTTAGTGAACGCGAATTTGAATCAACTGCGCTTAAGGTCACGATAACAAAGACATGAGCTTATCGAGGACAAATCGATAGGTGGAGAGGGGGCTCGGCACACCATAGATGAGCAAAGGCATGTTTGTGGGCCCATGTGGTAGCTAATAAGGTCCCTGCCCGATGTGCTTGGCTTTCACCTCACTCCTCCATCACCTCGATTCCGACTCGTCTGCCCAGTAGATTGAACAGCACACAGAGAGACACTATGGTCGAGGCCATTGGTGACCGGATCGAGGCCAGAGTCGATCCCGCTCATATTGACGGTAGCGGCGACCCAGTGCGCAAGCTGTCCGCTGAGGCACACCATGTCAAAAAGCGTGTGGCCGAGTCTCCAGACCGAGATGATTCTGACCAGCATGATGGCCTTCCCACCCAGGTTGAGTTGGCTACGCTGCGTCGCGTGCCGGCGAAGATCCCATGGCGAGGTGAGTAAGGTGTTTATCTTGAGGGGAATTGACTAACTTTGTAGTGTACACGATTGCTTTCGTCGAGCTTGTCGAGCGCATGAGCTACTACGGCACTGTAGCGCTCTATTCCAACTTCATAGCAAAGCCGCGTAAGAAAGACGACGGCACTTGGGTGACCACTCCCTGGGGCGCCGCTCTCCACCCGAAGGATGCCAACGCCACACCTGGAGCTCTTGGGCTGGGAAAGAAGCATGCGTACAGCATTGCGACCTTCAATCAGTTCTACATTTACCTGTGCCCTTTCCTCGGTGCCTGGATCGCTGACACGTACCTCGGCCGTTACAAGACCATCGTGTACTCGGTCATCATTGCGGAGATTGGCCACGTGCTCTTGGTGAGCTCGTCGACACCGTCGTTGCTCGATAAGCCGACGAATGCGTTTAGCTTGTTTATGTTCGGGATACTGATCATGGGTCTCGGAACCGGAACGTTTAAGCCCAACATCTCGCCACTCATTGCGGAGCAGATTCCCCAGGATGTGCCGCGTGTCGACACTGACAAGAAAGGTGAGTTGAATTACCGGAGTCAACCTAGCCTGACCTTCCCTAGGCCGCCGCGTTATCGTTGATCCCGCCGAGACTGCAACCCGCATTTACAATTGGTTCTACATGTGAGCTATCCAGGCGCAGGTGTCGCTGAACAGCGCTAACATGCATTTCCAGGTTCGTCAATATTGGGGCTCTGATAGGCCAACTCTCCATGGTAAGTTATGCTACTCATGTATACCCTAGAGCCATGTTTACAAGAACGTTACAGGTGTATATCGAGCGATACGTCGGATTCTGGCCTGCGTTCCTTATTCCTACGGCCTTCTTCCTGTTGGCATTCCCAGTCCTATTCTTCTGTAAGAAGATGTACATCCACACCCCACCGTCTGGCAGCGTGCTCGGCCCGGCTATCAAGTTGCCTTGGCTTGCAATGAAGGGCCGTTGGAGCTGGAACCCTATCCGAACCTGGAAGAACGCTCGCAGTGGGTCTTTCTGGGACAGTGTTAAGCCGTCGCGTCTGGGATCCGCAAAGCCGGCGTGGATGGTCTATGACGACGCATGGGTGGACGAGGTTGCGCGCGGGTGAGCAAACCACAGGGTACTAAGTGGATGTGTCTTTCTGGCAGATCTCTTTCTCGCTAGGCTGAGGCATACACAAGGTATTCTTCCCCCCTGACCTGACCCACACTGACTTTGTACCCGCGTTAGGTGGGCAGCCTGTGGTGTCCTTCTCTGGCTCCCGCTGTACTGGCTTTCCTACAACCAACTCAACAGCAACCTCATCCAACAAGCCGACACCATGCAGCTCCACGGCGTCCCCAACGACTTGCTCCAGAATCTCGACCCAATCGCCATCATCATCCTAGTTCTTCTCCTCGACCTGCTTATCTATCCAGCTCTTCGCAAGGCAGGCATCCGGTTCACGCCCATCAAGAAGATCTTCACGGGCTTCATGCTCGCCACCGCAGGTATGGTCTGGGCCTGCATCATCCAATACTACATCTACCGCAAATCTCCATGTGGAATGATGATGGAGGAAAACGAGTGCCGATCCGACATCAACGTGTGGTCCCAGACAGGCGTTTACATCCTCATCGCAGCTTCTGAGATCATGGCGTCCGTCGTGTCTCTCGAATACGCCTTCACCAAAGCCCCCAAGAGCATGCGCAGCCTTGTGCAGGCGTTCAGCTTGTTCACTAGTTCGCTTTCGGCGGCGCTGGGCGAGGCATTCACTCCTCTGTCTGCGGATCCACACCTGACGTGGAACTATGGCAGTGTTGCTATTATCTGCTTTGTTAGTGGGGTAGCGTTCTGGTTCACGTACCGGGACATGGATAAGGACGAGGACCGGCTCAATATGCTACCTAGCGGAAAACATCTCGGTGCACCCTCTGATGCTGGGACGGGGACTGACGTCGAATTGGCGCCTGCCGCTAAGGCGTAAGATCTCGGTTGGTCGTCTACCTGAGACTCATTCGAGAGTTGACTTACAAACGTATGCGAGGATGGATGTGAGGATCAATTGCCGTAATAGATGGTCAACCTTTTGATGCTGTCGACGGTACTTCTGGTCTTTAATACGTTCTTGACAAGCAACTCGATGCTTACAACACGCGACGGACGTGGCCTACTAAGCCAGCGTTTCCCTTTCTCCAAAGTCGTCGCTCAATAGTTACAACCAGCTTCGAATAGTACGAACTGGTAACAACCATTGGAATCAAACTATTTTCGCCGAAGTTTGTTTCAACTTCCGTCGAGTGACCCTCTTACCATGCCCTTGGATGATGAGTGATGGAATTCAGTGGTCCTCGTAAAAATGAGATGATCTCACGGAGGCTTGCGAATTGTTTGTTGCGGTTGCAAATATCACTTTCACCAGGCGAGCCATAAAAGGCAAGGAGAAGTCTCCGGTATTACCGGACTTAACCTCGCCAAGCCACGATAAGATAGCATGCCGTCACGTCCAGACCCACCACTTTCGCCCCTCCAACTTGCACTCCCGCATGGCAAGGTGGAACAAAACAACAATTACCCCCCCAACCTCTCGCTCGCTCTTCGCGTGATTGCCGCCGGGTATACTAGTCATGATGGACCTTGAATCTGACCTGGACTTGCAAAACCGCGAGAGTTCATACGCGAATTACTTGCCCGACGAATTATTGCTCCAGGTTCTGGACTTTTTGCCGCAGAGTGAGGAGAGTCAGGCTACGTTGGCAAACTTCGTGTTAGTGTCGAGGTATGTAGCTTTTGCCTTTATGTGAGAGAAAAACGTAGACTGTACCCTGTTGCGTGTTACCCCAGGATACACGATCCAGACGCAGGACCATACAGAGAAGCAAGACAGCGCTGGATAGGCTTGCCTTCACCCAGTATTGCGTATCTTGGGATAACACACGTCGCCATGCTCTAAGAACGCCATCTCTACGTCCGCACCTCACTAACACCTTCCCAGACAATGGTACTCCGTCGGCATCGCCCGCCTCTACGCCACCCCCTACCTCGTCGGCCAACGCTACACCCACTTCGTCCGCACCCTCTGCCCCTCCGTCATCCCCCGCATCAAACGCTCCGAACTCGCCGGCCTCGTAAAAGCCCTCGACCTCTCCCGCATCGTCCACCAAGGCGCCAAATCCACCACCGCCCGCCTCCTCGGCCGCACAAAAAACAGCCTCGAGCTCTTCATCGCGCCGCAGGCCTCCTTCGCGATAAACTGCTGGGCTGCCCTCTCGAAATGCACGAGCCTGAAGGTTCTCGATCTGGGCCTCGTTAGTGAAGCGATAAGCTACCAGAGCTTGAACCAGACGCTGAGACAGCTCGTCAGGCTGGAGGAGCTCTACATGCCGCGCTGTAGCACGGAATTCGGCCTCGGTCCCGAACTCCTAACTTGCCGTCTCCACTGGCCGCCCCACCTGCAGCACCTCTCCATGTCGGGCTCCGTAAACGGGAAGTTCCTCTGGGAAATGCTCCGCCAGCCGGAAACGTTTCCCTCGAGCCTACACTCCATGTCGCTGCTGCACTGTCCTGGCCTAGACCAGCAGGGCATAAAGCCGCTACTGAGTAATCTCGCGGATCGGCTGACTGTCGTGGAGCTAAGAGACCTACCGGCTGTGAAACAGGGCAGGTTTAATGGCGTGCTGGGTTGGCTTCCAAATCTTACGGATATTACGGTAGCGCTTGATTATATTGACGAGGACTTCGGACGGCGCCCTGGAGACTTCTCACCCGAAACACACTGGCATCTGGCTAAACCTTTGACCTCTCTCACGCTCGTTACCTCCGGACACCAAGAGTACGACCCCCGGCGCGCTTTCACCCTCGTAGATCTCTGGGATCTGATAGACACGCGGTACTTCGGGCGGCTAAGGAGACTGTACGTGGCAGCGAGTACGGGGTGGGAGAAGGTAGACGAGGGCGCGCTGTGGGAGACAGTGAGGGTAGGGCTGGAGGGTTTGGATAGAGAGAATTGGGAGAAGCGCAGATGGCACTATGAGTTTCTGAGGGGCGTGCCGGAGGATATGCAGTATGAGGAGTGGGCAGAGACAAGGGAGGGGTGGCGGAATAGACCGCGGGCGCAGTTCATCAGAAACATCTGACTAGATGGGGAGGCGAGGAGTGATGGGACGGTTGTGCCCGCGCAATCTGGACGATGATGCTTGAGGTGGTGTCCTAGAGTTGCATTTGGGTTGGATATTATGAACCGACACGACGATGATGATGGCTCGCAAAGTCACATGGTTCCAGAACACAAAGCAATCGCTGAGTGTCCAACGACGGTGCAGTAGCTCAATCATTCCGTCTATTTATACGTTCCCCTTCCATTCCCCATATCAAACCCCTCCTCCATCCAACCGTATGAAACCCAATTCAACCCATCTATCGTACTCATCCCATCCGAGAAATCGCTCATTATTTTCGTGTCCACCCTCATCTACACCATGAACTGACCAGAAGAGCGCTTCGCCTACGCACTCCCATTCGCCGCCTTCCCACCCGCTATTATGCCCCTGACACCACCCTTCGCACCGACTTCCCGGTAAATAGCATTGACACCCAGATCCGCCCCAACGTTGATCTGCACCTCGACCTTCCCGCCCTTCTTCACGCCCTTGATAGCCGCCTGAGAAAGCACATTGCTAACCTTCCACGTCTTCTCCCTGAGCTCCTCCTCCTCGTCACTCTCGTCGTCATCGCTATCATCCTCGTCGTCCTCGTCCTTCTCCTTCTTAGGCTTGGGCTCCGGCTTCGTGACCTTGATGTGGCGCAGGCCCTCGGCGAGCTTGATGAGGACGTCGCCGCCCTCGCGCGGCGTCGAGATGATGGCTGTCCTCCGGACGGGGAGCGGGGTCTCGGCGTCGACGATGGCGTGGAAGATGCCGTTGGACTCGTCGCCTGAGATGCAGAGGACGCCAACGGCGTGCGAGAGGTGAGGGGTTACCGTGACCATGGGGTGCGTGCTCTGCTCGATGTCCTCGAGCTCGAACTCCTGGATCAGACTGGCCTGGATGGATGCACCGCGTACAGAGAGCTCCGAAGGGTTGATTGCGGTGGTGGAGGTGGACGGCGCAAGGACGGTGGTGGTCTCGGGGAAGGCGTTCTGGATCGTGGAGGCGATCTTGGGAGTGTGGGCGTTTCCACCGGCGAGGATGACCTCAGTGATGTCGAGGGGGTCGAGCTGGGCCTTCTCGATGGCGTGGAGTACGAGGCGAGAGAAAGCGGAGAAGAGCTTGTTGCCAAGGAGATCGTACCGCGTGCGGTTGATGGTGGCTGTGTAGTCGATGCCGCCAACCAAGCTCTCTACAGAGAAGGAAGCGCTCGTGCCAATGGACAGAGCCTTCTTGACAGCCTCGCACTCGAGCTTGAGCTTGGCCAGACCGCGGGCATCTTCCCTGGGGTCGCTGGCGGACTTGTGCTTCTTGAGGAACTCCTTGGCGAAGTAGTCGATGAGGACCTGGTCGAGCTTCAGGCCGGTGACTTCGTAGTCGTGGAGTGTAGCGAGGATGCTGTAGATGCCGCCTCGGGAAGCAACGACAGCGACGTCGGAGCGGGTGCCACCGAGATCTGCCACAACGATGATCTTGTCAGCCAACTTCGCCTCGGGACGAGCATCGTATGCCAGTACAGCAGCCACAGGCTCGTTGATAAACTGAAGCACCTCAAGGCCCGCCTCTTTCGCAGCCTTGTTCAAAGCCTCCTTCTGCGCGTCCGAGAAGTTGGTTGGCACGGTGATGACGGCGGCGTTAACCTCCTTTCCAAGGTAGTAGGTGGCCGAGTTTCGTAACCTCTTCAGGTGCCGGGTTGTGATCTCGCTGACGGTGACCTCATTCTCCTTGTCTGCGTTATCCTTGACTTTGAAAGCAATGGTAGACTCGTGCTCCACAGGGTGCGCAGACTCGTGGCAGGGAGAAGCATCTATCGACTTGAAACTGCAAACCGTTAGAAACCTGCTGCAGCATTGCGCAAGAGGAGACGTACTCTTGGCCCAAGAAGTCCCTGAAGTATGCAACTGTGTTCTTCGCGTTCCGCACGAACTGTGTCTTGGCCTGTCCACCGTGGAGCTCTTCTCCTTCTACGTATGAAAGTATCGAGGGGATCTGGCGGTCTGAGAGTTGTCAGCGAAGCTTCGCATAGCCCGTGGAAACAGCGACCCACCTCCGTCCTCATTGGCAATAACCTCTGCTCGTCCTTCCTATTACACTGTCAGAAGATCCTCGCAAAACATGCTGGACGTCCACTTACACCGGTGGTATATCCGATCGAGCTGTACGAGTTGCCAAAGGAAATACCGATTGCGACCCGCTGAGCGGGGTCGTTCTCTGCACTCATAGCGATTAGTTTGTCTTCCTCAATTTTCTTCTATGTGATCGCAGAAGTCCGGGTATGAGTCGTGTAAGTGCAGCAAAGCGAGGAAACAGCGCGCTCTTGCAAGTTCTTGACGTTGGCGGGCCAAAAATTGATAAATTTGGTCCCGCCACTAGAAAACGTCGCGATCTTTTAGCGCGCCAAGGCTGTACCTCACGTTCTACGACATCGATCTCTAATTGCTGTCAATCGACGACATCCTGTAGAAAGATGGCGGTCGATACCATGATAGTGCTGCCCGGTGACGAAGTCCCACAGGATGCACTTCCAACGCCGACCGGCAAGAAGAAGCAACTCACATTAGGTCCTGGACTGCGACACATCCCACCAAGCACGGTCGCAAGTACCATAGTTGGAGCTCTCGTTACCGACGACAAGAAAGTTGCAGCATGGATAGAGTCGAACAGCGGTCGCGTAAGGCCCCCGTTTCCAATCCAAAACTTCGAATCCAAGACTCGTGCTAAGTGGAACAGTACCTCCCCACCGCAGGCGACCTCGTCATCGCAACCGTCCAAACCTCCACCGCGGAAGCCTTCAACTGTACACTCACCCCGCATACTCCCTACGCCACCCTGCCACATCTCGCCTTCGAAGGTGCTACGAAGAAAACACGCCCCCAACTTGCTCCAAATTCCCTCGTCTACGCCCGTGTCGTAACCGCAACGAAAGACTTCGCGCCTGAGCTGACCTGCGTGGACCCTTCGACTGGAAAAAGCGAAGGCCTCGGTCCCATCAAGGGCGGCATGGTGTTCAAGATTAGTCTAGGGATGGCTCGGAGGATGTTAGCGGGGTCGAAGGGAGGAGTAGTGCTGCTGGAGGCGCTGGGCGAGAAGTTGGGATTTGAAATTGCGGTGGGCAGGAACGGAGCTGTTGTTGTGGATGGCGGTAAAGTGAAGAGCACGCTTGCGATTGGGAAGGCTATCCAGGAGGTGGATGAGCAGGCGCTGGGGGAGAAGGCGCAGAAGAAGCTGGCGGAGCGTGTGTTGAAGAGTGTATGAGAGGCTACAAGAGCTGAGATCGAATTGCGGAGGTAGGGCTCTTGCCCACGTCCCGCGATGGCGGGAAGGGCAAGAAGATGGCATAGTCCGACCAAGGACCCTGACTCGTTTCGGGCGACGGTCCAAAGCGCCCAGTCGCGCTGAAGATTTGAATGGGATGGACCTGTCCCACTGGACCTAGCTTCCCCTCGCACCTCCAAAGGCCTACAGCCAGCGCGGTTGTCAGGCAAACATCTTTGTGGAAAGGCAGTTGACGGCGCAAATGCCGTAACCCTTCAAGAAGCACAGGTTCGATAAGAGAGAACCGTAGCGACACCCAGCGCTGGTATCATAAAACTTGGAACCTTCCCATAGACGGCACTCAGCACAGAATGTATGAAAACTTGATCAAATCCATATCCCTCATCTATCGTGACACATGCCCCTTTTGAGACCTAGAGCCCATCTTCCACGTCCTCCCCCCCTCTACGGCGTCACCCTCTGCGGATCCCTCGGAAACAAGCTCGTCATCCTAATATTCGGCAGCCCCAACCAAAACTGCACAATCCTCTCCAACCCAAACCCACCCCCTCCATGCGGCGGCGCCCCATACCTAAAGCTATCCACATACTCCTTCGTCCCCGCCCCATTAGGATCAATCGGCGGATCATGCTCGCGCATCATCTTAGCCAGCAGCTCCGCATCATGGATGCGCTGCGCACCACTGCAAATCTCCTGCCCGCGCATGAAGAAGTCGTAGCTGTTGGATAGCTTGGGGTTCTCGGGCGACGGCATGGTGTATGCTGGTCGTACCGCGAGGGGGAACTGGTCCAGGACGTAGAAATCAGAGCCGTATTTTTCGAGCACGAGACGGCCTAGTTTTTTCTCCTGTGGGGTGGAAAGGTCGTCGTATTCGCCTGCTTCGCCGACGTCTTCGCCTGTGCCTTGTGCGTCGCGCAGCATCTTGATGCCCTCTGGGAAGGGGATGCGTGGGACTTTGCCGCTCTCGGGGAGCTTGAACTCGTCTACGTGGTAGGTGTTGCGGACGAGGTCGGTTTCCTTCTTGTACCGCGTGTTGAGGCCTTGGAAGATGAAGAGCATGAGGTCCTCGAGCACGCCCATGACTTCGTGGTAGTGCTCCTGGAATTCCATTTCGAGATCTAGACCCGTGAATTCTGTCAAATGGCGAGCAGTGTTCGAGTTCTCGGCGCGGAAGACGGGGCCGATTTCCATGACTTTTTGGAAGCGCGCGGCGATGAGCATTTGCTTGTAGAATTGGGGCGATTGGGCGAGGTACGCGGGTTTGCCGAAGTAGTTGAGCTCGAAGACATTGGCGCCGCCTTCAGAGGCAGCGCCGAGGATCTTGGGGGTCTCGACGGGGATGAAGCCTTTCTGGGAGAGGAACTCTGTGAAGAGTAGGCGGACGCCACCCTTGACGACGAATATGGCATGGTTGATCTTTGCGCGGAGGTCGAGAGTGCGGTTGTTCAGGCGGGTGTTGAGAGACACGAGTGGGCGAGCGTCACCCTCTGTGGCCTTTTCTTCCTCCTCTCCCAGACCCTCGCTGGGCAACGGGCGCTCTGCGTCTTCGACTTGAAGGGGTAGGGGAACCTCTGCCTTCTTCTCGATGAACACCTTCAGTATGTGGATCTCAAAGTCCTGAATCGTCGCGCTCTTGATCGGCTCCGGTGCCTTCTTAACCAATCCGGTAACAACAAGCAAGCTCTCCGTGCTCAGAGTGCCCGAGAACTTGACCATCTGCTTGCTGAGCTTGTCACTCGCCGCAACGACTGACTGCACAGTGTTCAAGCCCTGGCGCAAATTGACGAAGGCCAGTTTCGCTGACTGCACGCGCGCATTCTCGACCCAGCACCTGAATGTGATCTCCTTGCCCTCGTGTTCTGCGACGGTAGAGAGGTCGATGCGAGTTGCGCCCGTGGGTTTGTAGTCCTTCGAGCCAGTAAGTGGCAGTTCGCCGTAGTTGTCCTTGGACACATCCTCGGCGTCGGCAGCATCTTTCTTCTGGCGCTCGGCGAGCTCGCGGGCTTTTGCTGCCGCCTTCTTCTCGGCCTAGCAAATGTGTGAGTGTCGCGTGGTACCCACGAGTAGTTTATCCAATGGCGAACCCACCTTCTCCTTCTCCTTCTGAGCCTTCTTCAATGCATTCTTGGAGGGTTCTGCCGGAGCAGCGCCTGCAGGTGCGTTACTCTCTTCCGCCATGATTTCAGTGTGTTGAGTCAGGTCGGAGCTGCAGTCTGCGAATTTAAAGTATGGTGGGGCAGATTCTTACCCCGCCAAACGCGTCGGCGTCATTGGCGCCTGTAACAGTCACAACCCCAGACCAGACGAAATTGCATACTTTAAATCTCAAAAGGGCGAACAAAATTGTGGACTGGTTCCGACAACTCAGCTTTCTTGTGTCATACACATCCCTTACCGCCCTTAATCAAGTCACAATGTCATCAAGGTCGTCGACTCAGAACTCACATTACTCCACGGAATTAGAACGCAATGAGCTGATTTATTTTCTTCGAGAGGGCTAGAGTGTCCTCTGTACTATTCCGCTACCGAATAAGATCTGGACGTGACAGCGCACGTAAGCTTAGTCTCAAGAGACATAGCTATGCAAAAAGCACATCTTATAGCCCCCGGTACGCCATAATGCCCGGGGTATCGTATGAAACGCCGTGAAAGTGAAGCCAGAACAGTGATTGTTGAACCTTTCATAACCCATTACCCAGAAAAAGGTACTAAGCGTTCGATATTATCGACCATTGTGATTTCTCTTGGGGTTCAGGTTGCTACGAACGGTGTCAGCTCGAAATTCCAAACATGGGAGTGTCGCTGTGGAGCAAGACTTACAAGTAATCAGAAGCCACGGTGAGAGGGACCCCCATAAGGACCCGGGGTAGCCGAGTTGGGACCGTATTGTGACGGTAACGTGCTGCTCGACAGTCCACCAAAACCCCACGGAGTGCTGTCCCCGCGGTATGGCTGGTAGGGACGATGGGAGGTACGCGAGGTTTGAGGCGAAGATGTTGACGAGCCACTATAGAAGCTATTGTTTCCGTCGGGACCAAGATCGCGAAGGTGCAAGGGCGAAGGCTTCCATGCTCTTGTGAAGTAACTCTTTCCACTACCAGCACGAGATTCCTCTGCATACTCGGAAAGGTGCTCGTACACACGGGCAAAAACATGGGTATTCGCGTACTTCGAGGATTCTTGCTTCCTAGCGGAGCCTTCGCCGATTGCCCCAAAGCTACGAGCCTTGCTGCTCGTCGATGCTGCTGTCACGAGGGTTTTGGCAAAGTCTTGTTGTCGACTGACACTCTGGCCATCGCGGTACCAGTCCACGAGCTTCTGCTCGTTACTAATCTGACCAGAAAGTGACGCAAGCGGATCGTGCGCAGTCGGCATAGAGTCAGCGAAGAAAGGGCCATTCCAGTTCTGCCTAGTGGGAGCTTGTTTCTTGAAACCATTCGCGATCGGGTGGACATGCTCTTGCCGCATGCCATCAGGGTCGCTGAAGCGTAGTGCAGGATCAGTCGCAGATGCAGGATTATGAAAAACTGTAGCGGAAGAGTCCGATGCCTCAGTCTGTTCCTTTGTTGGCATCCGATATGGTGGTGCTGTAGCGTTCAACGTAGAGAATCCGCGGTAAGGATTCGCCACTGTTGGGCCAGTAGGGATCGAATTCCTGAGACTCACATTGTTCAGTGGGAAGTCAGGAACAGCTACGCGCTGCTCGGGTGTAAGACTAGGTTGGGAAGTTGTTTGACCTAGCTCTGCCAGCCTGCTCCGAGCTTGGAATCGACTGTTCATGTCCCCAACTGATAGCATAGTATCTTGCCGGCCTGCAGGAATGCGAGTCGGGGAAGGTGTGAGGCCGGGTGCCTCCTCACCAAAATCGACCTCGCGGAGAGGAGTCTGCATTTCGCGCTGGGTAATTGATTGCCCACGGAGTGCCTCAAGCCGCGCTCGCTCTCGCTGGACATAGATCTGCTGATGTTCCCTGAGCGGGGTACCTAGCTTCGTTGGAAACTCGTAATTGAAGTCCATCGATCCAACAGTATCACCGCCACCTCGAAAGCTGAAAGTGGCCATGGGAGCTGGTGAAAGATCGACGGGAGTTATGAACGGGTCTTCTAGATTCTTTCCAGTGACGGTACGAAGCACAGAGGCCACGGCGAAGCTGGGAGCGGGTGTCTTCCTGATGTTCTCGATGCTCACCTCCGTGGGTGTAGGCTCGATTACATCAGCTTCTGGCTCTGTTTGTGGACGACCGTGTTCCTTTATCGTGGATTCGCGATGCTCTGCGACGAATTTGAAATACTCAATCGAATTGTACGAGAACCCAGATGTTGCCAGACGATCAGACGCGAGCGAACCTTCGATCCTCTTGCGCGTGTGAGACCAAAGGCCGACATGAACCCATTGATAGGAATCAGATAGCCACTGGTGAGCGGAGACGTCGCGGTTGGGATGACCTATGAACACGATCTGGCCGTCAAAGTCGCCAGTCTGCTCTTGTAGACGAATGATATCCGGCAGCTTTCCGAAGAGGCGCAGGTGGTTTTCGACGGCAGGGAGTCGAGTATCGGTGGGGCTGATGTTGTCGCTGCCCTCACTTGGCGATGCCTAGAGAACCTTGTAGTGAGTGATAATGTTGTTAATTTACCAGGGATGACTTACCGGATGTTGCTCACTTAGGAAGTCCATTTGGATAGCGTCCTCGCGTCGGACGATATCTGTCTGAATCTTGGGTAAGGCGAATGGAGTACTTCTAGGCTGAGCGGGTTGCGGTAACAATCGAGCGGGGGCTCCTTCGGATAGCAAAGTTTGGGTTGACTCGACGGACTCGATAGGCGAAGAAGACTCGTCAGTGTGGAAGCCTGCCAGGCCTTCACCTTGGACCAGATCGCTAGGCAGCGCAGAGCGCCAGGTTTTATTTCTCAGCCTGTTACGACTCGACTGGGTCGAAAACGCAACATAACCTGAAAGCGGCACGGGTCTAGAAGTTGGTTTTTCGACGCCCTCCATCTCGCTTCTGTTACTCCGGCGCGCCATCTGCGCGAAAGTGGTGTTGTTCGTTGAAGTTTCACTGAGAGCACTGCCTCTGCGAGACTCTTGGTCGCTCAACGGAAACGGCGGCAACTGAAGCGATGGGGAGCGGAAAGTGGGTCTGCTATCCTCATAAGAATCACTGTTAAGTTCCTCCCGTGGGATGATGCGAATGTGCGAGTGCGGGTGCGACTGCGAGGCGCTCGCTATATGCTGTGTGGGAGTTCCGAGCGGTAGTCGTCCTGCAGCCTGCGCAGCAGCAGGGGCACGACGACCTGGGACGGTTAATGAGATGCTTGAGCTCAGGCACACCTTATTATCGCCGAAGCAAAGCAGACAACCCCAATAAGCCCGGCGAGGTCTCAGATGGACCGGCCTGTGGGGGACCTCTTGTTGGTTGCGCCCAGCTTGGGTGAGTGTAGCGGGCCAGGACTCACGGGAACAGAAGGTTGGTGGGGCTAAAGAGTAGGGAAAGAAGGAGACGGAGAAACTCACCTCGCCGGCCGCGAGTCCTGGGCTTGCTCGCCACCTTGGAGGCAACACGGCTGGATGGGAAGGTAGGCGACAAGAATGAAACCGATCAAGAGCGCGTTGCTAACGGAGCCACAAGACGACAGGCGGCGCGGTTGGATACGTGGGGGATGAGGCGGGCCGTGCTGCAAGCCAGTGAGCTTGAGCAATTGCGAGCTCTGACGCTGCAGGCGGCCGTGGGGAAGGTGTGCGTGCGTCTGAAGTGGAAGCTGCAACGAGGCGGGGGCTCAAGCACAGCGTTGGCTACAGCGGCAGCGGGTGCTTGCAGCTCGTCCGTGCTGAGTGGCAGACCGGAAACAATTTGATGGCAAGCTTTCTGCTGTCGCAGGCGCCGTGGGCTGGCTGGAACACTGTGAAGGGGGTCGAAGCGTTTGTAGGTGGCCACAGGCACTAGTCTATCCATGGATGCAGACAGCCCACGTTTCCTGAAATTGTACCCCTGGCACCTACCCTATGTGTATATACCTACCCAAGGTTACTGGAAAAGATGTGACGTATTTCGACAAGATTCCGCAATTAGACCCCCTTTTGCCCTTCCGCTATAGCTCTTCCACGCCGCGGTGAGGCATTGTTACCAGTGGCTCGAATTCAACAATCCGCCACTGCGATTGTCCGAAACAGGCCTTCACCGCTCTATTCGCATGCATGGAGACCCTAAGCCTTCCCTGCTTCCGAGACATCGAACAGTCCGGGTGGCTGCAGTGCCGCAATCGCGTACGTCCCTAGAGTATGGGGCCTGGAAAAAGTAAAGGACTGACTCGTTGCCAATGAGGAGGGTGGCAGAGGGCAAGCTTACTAGTACATTTACTGTTGAAGCGGCACTGAACAATACAATCCAGAGCCGCGAGCAGTATGCACTGAGCAAAGAGGGGACGAGCTGTCATCTTTTCATACAGCCGATCCCGCTCGACGGCGGATGTTTCAGATGCGTATACCTATCAGTGGCCACACAAGCGGATGTAGAAGTTCATTTGAGTCATTTGTCTGTCCTTGCTTTTGATGTATTTTGGATGCTGGTGGTTGCGGCCTCAAGTAGGAAGACGAGACGAGATGAGACGTTGCTAAGTGCAGTCGCGCTTACCTATCACGGAATCGGCCATGCACGTCATCCGCATCTCTAAACACAAACATGCTATTAGCTACCAACGCCTACAAGACCAGTCTTCGCATGTTTCCCAGAAACCGGGCCACATGGCCCGCCCCTTAGTTGCGCTCCAACGGTGTCCGTCGAACGACTATGTCAGAATATCGATACCCTGTATCACTCTAGAAACGAATGTTACACCAACCTGCATATGTATGAATCTCTAGTAAACCCTTACCCTCATACCATACGAGCGATTGGATCGCTCGTACAAATCAAGTGGATCAAGCTGCTAGAAAGTTCTTCAGAGCAGTCATGCCCGTACCTGGTCGAAGGAGGTGCTTATCTAACTTCAAGTGCTTCATGCATTTCGGCGTATGATTGCATGGTCCATGCACATCTCTGAAGCAGACATTGCGATTATTATTGACGGAACCGGGCTCCGGGACAACGTGCTTGGTATTGAGGCAAGTCCAGTTTCCACAAAGATGGCTGGCGTGCCAGGAGTTGTTGACAATGCCATCGATGTGCTCTTTCGATAGACTTCCGTCGAGGAGCATCTTGACGACGAGAATGTTGAGGGACAATCTCTCAACACGGGAATTATGCTGGAATTCGATGCTGATGCGGAGAGTTTGAGATGGAGGTTTTGGCAGCCTGCGACCGGTGTATAGCCGACATCTGTTAGGAGACAGGCCACCTTGGGTACCTGAATAGTAAATGCGGAGAACATTCTCCAGACGCGCACGACTTAGGTGATGATACGTATCAAAGAAGAGACGTTTTCTGGTCGAAACAGGTAACGGCACGTCCCAGTCGATGCTCTCACTGAACTCCACAGGAGCTCGTGGCACAAACGGAGAAATGACGTCTGTAACCGTGGTTTCTGAAGCCGAACAGATCGTGGAGGCAGATCTCGCTGTGTAGAAAAGATCGTCAGATGGGTCGGGCTGCTGCTGAACTTCTGAAGCAGATGTTTGCTGAGACAGAATAGTGTCTGGCACGTCATTGACCTCTTCTCGTTCCTTCTTGAAGTCAATTGTCCACGGTTGTCGGGACAAGTTCGCAGGTTTGACTCTTTCAAGAACGATGACACAGTCGCACTCAGCGTCCTCAGATTGATTTGGCATATCAGCGACGAAGAATAAGTCTTCTTCCTGTGCTTGCTGTTCCCGCGGGACATTAGTTCGAGTTGCTGTGGACACACTGCCGCAACAAGCGTCTCTGGCTCTTCCTTTGAGCGAAGTGGCGTTCACCGACAATTGCTCATCAAAAAATTCATCGTCGCTGTCTTCGAGGTCATGTTGCTCTATCTTGACAAGGCTGTCAGGGTTGTGCACCAGCCAACTTGGACGCCGGACTGTCGTTTCGCTTAAGCTTATCGGTGCAGTCGATGTGGGCTTCGTGAACGCGTGTGTATGTGCTGGTGAAGGGGATGGCGGTGACCTGGGATTCATTAGCTTGGGAATTGGGGACATGAGAAAAGAAAAACCATACAGCAAACTGGAGCTCATTCTCCGGCTTAGAGGCGTATGATCAACGCTTCTAGTGTCGATGGAAGACGCCAGTCCCTCACTTCCAGGAAATGGATGGGTTCGCGCCGAAGATGTTCCTCCATGACCCGACCCTTCAGCGCCCTCTGTATGGATAAGGTGTGAGCCGGACGGCTTCGAAACATTTAGGAAGCTCGCGGAAGAGTTCGTGTTCACGACGTCTTCGTCCTCGTCATCAGAGAGCTCAATGCATTCCCCATGATAGTCGTTTGATATCACATTACCTTCCCATGTGGGGAACCTGAGCGGGTCGTCCCTTGTGCCGCTACCACTTATCTCGATCTCCAGCGAATTGGACAGGTCGCCTTGAATGCCGGTTCCTGGCGGTTCTATCAAGTCTTCGTCGTCCTTGCTAGGTATGAGGGGTCTATCGGATGCTTCATCCTTGCTGGAACGGACATTTCCCTCTTTCCGTTGCTTTGCCGGTCTCGCTTCCCTGGCCAGACCTAGGAGATCGCTGAAGTATCTTTTACGATTCGATGACTGCCTAGCTTGTTCATCTTCCTTATTCACCTGAAGGGGAGCTCTGCTGGCGTATTAGCCTCCTGGCATCGATTATCCCAATATATATCATAACCAAGAAGGTATCAATGCGTTCCAATCGTCAAGTCAGGTCGCACAGCATGACGCTTATGTCAGCAATCATACCTGGAAAGCATGGTCCTCTAGATGTGGCTTGTTGTAGATGTCCGTTGTAGAGCCAGTTCGATGCTAATGGCTGATGAGATGCAGAATGGTGAGTGCAGTCTGGACAAGGTTGTATAGCCTGATGGCAGCCCTTTTGGTAAGAATGAATGTTTTGTTATGAAGTTCACGAGGAAAGATATACTGGATTTGGACACCTCCGGCTCGTATGGGTCGTAGGTAAGAGAGCGACTATCGCCCATCCCAGGTGAGAGAGCCGATTCCGAACCTCTCGAGGGATCTCATCGTCGAGAACGCGGTCATGAGTCCAGTATAGGGACCGCTACTTGTGCCCAAGTGAGAGGACTGACTGGGTATTCTGGCGACCATGCTGAGGCTTCTTGTGTTTTGTTACATGTCTACAGGACGGGATTCATGTTAGCGAACGACAAGTCTATCTTGGGAAGAAGAAACAAATATGATAGGGTATTTGATCAAAACAAGGACGACATTGAACAGAAAAGGGATCATCAAGCGGTTGAGTGAAGAGACCAAAGAAATATGATAAGTGACGGATGACGATAGCAGACTGGAGATCAATAATTGACAACGTATGGATGGCCGCTACCTGACGTTGAAGGCCGTTATAGTGGTTGGAGTTGACATTTCTTACTCGGCAATGCGCTTGTACAGTCTAAGTGAGAGAGTCCCAGGTCAGCTCATATCGTGGTAACGAATCGTTACTTGAGAACAGGAAGCCCGTGAATTCATGTCGTTCCGCGATAGGCACGTGTGAGTACAAGAGATGCAGTCGATGGTCGCCTACGGAACTGACGCTGCGAGTCATGGCTGTAAGACCGGTTAGGACACCTGCATGCACTGAGCAGGTGTTCTCGCATAAAAATGGCGCGTAACCGACATTGATCACGACAGTTTCGGTTGGCAGTCGATCGAAAAGAACAAGCTCACGAATCCTGGCCAACTCCACGTGGTGATGCAATATCTGCTTGGCTCACCCCTTTCGTAACCGAGGAGGCTTGGCAACCAGATCGACTGGCCAGATCTCCATGGCCCGTTGTCGTGAACAGGCGGGAACATGAGGCGCTGACGTGCCCCAGGTCGTCTGTCACCAAATGGGTAGAGTAGACCGATGTCGCAGGTTGTGTCTTTTATTGCTCCTTATTGTCGCACGAAAGATGTCTTTTTGCGGCCTTCAACCATTGGGAGCTTGGCTGGAGTGACGCTCCGTTCAGGCGCCCGCGTGTGCATCTCCGAGTGAAGAGGATTGCAGTGCAACCGAAGGGGAATGGAAGCCATGGAAGCCACGAAAGCCATCACCGGAAGCTAGGCAGCGTAACCGTCTCTCTGCATACAATGGCACGGCTCTGCGTTGTTCCCTTCCGTCAATGAGGATGCAAATTGTACGATGAAGGGGCGAGAACAGTGCCGTTAACGGGAAGCGCCGCTGACAAGGCTTGTAGTTACACAGTGTATGTCAGCCACGAAACTAAATGAAGCATGCGATGACAGATTAGCTGTGCCTCAATGAGGAGGGATGAGGCTGAACACCCGCCACGGGCGCCGCTGTGAGGATCCACCAGTGACTTGCAACGCTGGCCAGCGGAGTCGCAGCTTCCAAGAGTACCTTTATACACGGCGCCCAGCGGACATGTCTGTAGTGACGTGCGTTGAAACGCGCCAGAGTCTTGGTGGTGAATCGGCGGCTATGGGCCAGTGAATTGTCCGAAGCGCGTTCATCTCCAGGTTGTTTCGCGGGGCCCGTTTCAGCGGCCCGGGGCCCTCCACCTTGCAGATCTAGGCGCAGGAACCCACCGGTGCTGCCTTGCTTGTCCTAGCTCCCCAGTTGCTCCTCATTTCGCCCGCGCCACTTGCGCACGTTACACTGCGACTGCGGCGGGGGATGCTCTGGTGGTTTCCCAGCGCGTCTATGCGCCAAGGGCAGGCTGTGTTGTTGCCCGACGGATTGTGCTGAGCCGCCAGCCAGTCCACCCTGTCCTGTCAATGCGCCTAAGCACCTTGAATTACATCTGCTGTGAGTGTACTTTAAGCCGTCCCCGGCCCTTTCATATTGATCCTTTCTCGTATAATTGGCGGAACCTCTCCCTAGAACCCGTCTTCATCACGCCCACGCGCTCGGAACCTTCCCTTTCCTCTGCACACCCCAGCTGTGCGTCTTCGGCTACATTCTGTGCATTATTCGCGCGCCTTCAAGGCTTCTACGGTCCTTTATTCCTTCACTAGCTCGAGACATTGTGTCGTAGTGATATTTCTATATATACTGGCCTCCGCTGTTCGCTCCTTCCCCACATAGCATTCTTACAGCAAGCTCGACACAATCGCTATCCGCTACCATCTTTACCTCTCACAATGTCTCTCCGTACCCTACTCATCGCCGGTCTCGCGACCTCCGCTTCGGCGGCCAAGCTCCTCGTTGGCGGCTACGGTCCTACCAGCGCCACCAACGCTAATGGTTACCTCGACACGCTCGACTACACCAACGGGGCTCTCAAGAAGACATCTGAGAACACCGAGGCTGGCCCCCAGCCCTCCTGGATCGACCTTGGCTTAAAGGGAAAGGCCATCGTCGTTGACGAGGCCTGGAACACCCCGGACACCTCTTCACTGCACACCTTCGATCTGAACAGCGACGGAAGCCTTAAGCACACCGCAGTCGTAGGCATTCCCCGAGGTGGCCCGGTAGCTACCCAGCTTTACAACTCCAACAAGAACCTCGCCATCGCCCACTATGGCGGCCACGGTATCACCACCTTCAACGTTGTGAACGGTACCTTCGAGCTCCTCCAGAACATCGGCTACGCGAACACGACACATGGCCCCAAGCCCCAACAGGCGGATGGCTCCCACGTCCACCACTCGGTCCTCGACCCGACCGGTCAGTACGTGATCTTCCCTGACCTCGGTCTGGACGTCACCCACGTCTTCTGCATCGACGCCTCCACCGGCAACCTCACCGAGCACGCCGAGCTCAAGGCTCCCTCGGGCTATGGCCCCCGCCACGCCGCCTTCTGGAAGTCTGGCAACAAGACCTACCTTTTCGTAATCCACGAGATCGCCTCCAAAATCATCTCGTACGAAGTCACCTACGTCCGCTCCGGCGGTCTCACCTTCAAGCAGATGGACGAACAGTCCACGTACGGACCCACTGCCGACCCCGCCGTAACCCAGTACGGTGCTGCCGCCGAGATCGCCGTCTCCCCAGACAACAAGTTCCTCGTCGCCTCCAACCGCAACGTCACCCTCCAGCAGGTGCCCAACGTCGACCCCTCCAATAGCACCCAGATCGACTCTAATTCCATCGCTACCTTCAAGCCCAGCTCCAACGGCAAGCTCTCGTTTGTCCAGCTCGCTCCTTCTGGTGGCCTTTTCCCCCGCCACTTCGAGCTCAGCAAGGACGGCAGCCAGATCGCCGTCGCTAACCAGAACTCCGGCAACGTCCGCATCTACACGCGTGACGTTGCATCTGGAAAGATTGGCGCGCAGCAGGCGGCTATTGCTGTGCCGGGACAGCCTAACAACGTGCGCTGGTTGTAGGAGATGCATATGCATGAGCATGATTGATTGATGAGATACCCTTCTTTGCATGCCAAATGGTAGAATTTACTGCATTCGCAGCTTGTATTTAGCTTCTAGTTTCTGACCCGACTTCTTGAAAATATATGTATTGGATGTTCAATATCTTGCGCCATGGTGTGTCTTCTCGACTGCGCGTGACTTGTTGATCCTAGATTCAATGTTGCGTTGCATGTTTACCACCGACAAGGATACGTTACACGGTTACATCAAGGCTTGCAGCAGTCAAAGCTTCGCTCCTCCGCAATTTGCACAAGCCTGCGCAATTACACATCTTCCCTGCCGAACGACCCGCGAACTGTCACATGCTTGGGCAAAACAGGATGCTATTGCCATGCTATTCAACAGCGCATATACATAGTATGTAAATGCTAGACCATCCCTCTCTACGCACTCAAAATCAAATACTCCAATGCATGCATATCCTACATTATACAACTCCCCGCCTCCTACATTCTCACTTACTCCACCCTTCCTGCTCAGTAGCCCACTCCACCGCATCCCACACATCCCCCACAATCTTCCTCGGCTTGTGCGCCGGCTCCGTGCCCTCCACGTAAACCCCCGTCTGCACCAGCACGCTCGCCCAATCCGTGCCATGCGGGCTCTCGTAGCTGTTTCCGCCGAGGATGTCGCTCTCGGGGTTGTCGCCTACCATGTACACGCGCTTGAGATGGCCTAACCGGCCGTCGAATTGCTTGAGGAGGTGCTGTCGGTGCGATATGAGGCGCTTCTCTGCGAATGCGTAGGTAGGTTGGTGCGGCTTGCCCATTACGATCTTTTGCAGTGTAACGCCTGCGGATGGGCCCCCTGTTATCGCGGCCCAGACGCCTTCTAGTGCCTCGCGGAAGCCGCCTTGGCCGAGCCGTGGGAGGTGGTATTTTGCTGCCCACAGCAAGTCTGGGTTTGAGAAGTACAGCGGGGGTTGGCCGTCTTGCTGGTATCCTTTGTTTGGCAGCGACGCATCCCCGTTCTTCTTCGAGAAAGTGCCCATTATGCCCTTCTCACTGAGGAGCACATCTTTTATGATTTGCGTGTCGAGGCCCCAGTCGCGGGGGTCGTTGAAGACGAAGACGGCGTCGATTTCGAGGGAGGTGGAGGGCGAGGTGGGATCGATTGGGGCGGGGAGCGCGCGCGTGAAACCCTTGTAGTACGGGAGTAGTTGCTGTGAGAAGGGCCAGACTTCTGGGTAGGCGGCGAGGATGTCGCCGGGTGTGACGACGGTTTTGAAGCCGTATTTCTCGGCTACGATCCGGCATCTGTCTTCGTCGCCGCCGACGACCATGACGGTCTTGTCTTTGTATTCGTGCATGTCGGCGAAGGGTGTGTGACTCTGGACAAACATGCTCGTGGACAGAGAGACATCGAGCTTGGAGCTCAGGTCGGCGACGCGCTCGTCCTCGTGCTTTCCGCCGCCATTGGTGAGCAGGATGAACGGGATGCGGTGGGATTGGAGGTAGGAAAGGGCTTGGTGAGCGCGCGGGAGCGGGTCGGAGCTACGAACGAGGACCCCATCGATGCTATGAGCTGTCAGAGAGTGAAAAGGGCGTGGAATGGCTTGCTTGCCTTACTCAAATGCGAATGCGAATTCGGGGATGCGCGCTGGTGGGGTAGCTTTCGTCTGGAAGCTACGTATTGAGGATGTGCATGCTGGTAATAGGGACAATGATGGTGATGATGATACAAAGAAATTATGCCGCGAAGCAATTTTAGAAATATGCCGTAACGATGTGAATGTGGCCATGGGGGCTGTTGTGGAACTGTGAGCTCAAGCTGTCTCGGTGGTCCGCAGGTCGAGATGTTTCAGTGGACCCGCACGTGACGGCGGTTCGGCCCCGGGGCACCCCACAATGACCAGAGCCGCATCTTGAACATCACTTCGCCCAATCTTACGTCTACAATGCCTGCAAAGAGACCAAAGCTCATGTATGTTGCTGCTAAGATGCATATACAGCCAATTTTGTCTTACGCAAAGTGTCACTGGCCGGTTGTTGCTGGGCTGACGTCTGTGGTAAAGAGGCTGAATAAGCAGCCCTAAATTATGGGCCCGCTCAGCCACCCCCAGCCGGTGCATGAGTGACGAACACTCTTCAATCGAGAGTTGCCGTCTTCGTATTCTCTTCACCTCCCACTAATCCGAGCCTCATGATGACTGAGACAAGTCCTTCGTCGACAGACAACTCCGCTCCTACTACGACCCCACCTGTTGCCGCGGACTTACTAGCTCGAGCGCCTATCAAAAGAGCTAGACCGCAGCTCAGTTGTACCCCATGCCGGCAAGGAAAACTGAAATGCAACCGTGAACATCCAATCTGCGACCAGTGTGCGAAGCGCTCGAGACAAGAAGCATGCCTATATGTTCCTCCACCGCCACGGAATAAGCAGGCCCAGAACATGCGGGGTCGCATCCGGAATTTGGAGAGCCTCGTCGTCAACTTAATCAATCAGAAACAGCAGGAGAATGACGAAGCCACTGCCACTGTTCCAAGCGTCGAACCTCCTGCTGCCAAAGAGACGGAGCTTAGTCCAGAGACATTCGGCCAGCTACGCATCAGCAACCAGGGGAATGAGACGTACGTGGGAGCTGGGCATTGGTCGGCTCTATTGAAAGAGATTGAAGAAGTAAAAAACAGTATAGATGATGATGGAGATGAGGACCAAGAGGAAGAATGGGACGATAACGCTGCTCGCTCTACAGTGACATTTGGCATGCCCAGACACATTACGAAAACGCAGCTTATACAAGAGATGCCATCGAAGGAGGAATGCGACCGGCTGCTTCCTCTGTGGTTCAATAGGTATGTGAACTAACCTTCGGCTTGGAAAGTACATTACTTATGATCGTGTAGTGCTGATCCACTCTTATTCATCATACACGCGCCGACTTTCCAGGAAGAGTACAATCAATTTTGGCTTGATGCTTCTTCAACTTCTGTGATGTGGATCGCTTTGCTCTACTCGGCGATGGCTTTGGGAATTATATTGGGACCTCGAAACCCAGGAATGAATGCCCATGCCGCTGCGTACGACCGCTCATCAGGATCGGCCTATGACGGGACGGACCCAAATGATTTTTTAAACAGCTCCGTAAACAGATTCCAACAACTGGCTTCCTCCGCAATGGTCCTCGCAGACGTTACGAAGACCCAGCCCTACACGCTTGAAACCTTGATGATCTACGGCGAGTGTGAGTTTCTGCGGAGGGATGACCATCACTCGAAGATCTGGTTGATGAACGGAGTTTCCATGCGTGTTGCAATGCGCATGGGCTATCATCGCGACCCAAGCAACTTCAAAGGCATGTCACCCTTTCAAGGAGAGATGCGCCGGCGAGTGTGGCACGTGTTGAACATGATGGACACACTTATCTCATTCGCCATTGGCCTACCGGCTGTCGTCCGCCGCATAGAGAGCGACACGCGATCGCCCCAGAACCTTTACGACGCAGATCTATCGCCAAGTATGACGGAGGTGCCAAAAGCGCGACCGTCGTCCGAAATCACGCCAGCTACGTATACCATCGCGAAAGCCAAAATCTGCGCAATATTTGCAGAGGCGGCGGAGCTGGCGCAGCGAATCACCCCTCCACGATATGCGACCATCGTCTCCCTCGAAAAGCGCCTCGAGCAAGCCCACAGCGAGGTTCCGGAAGGAATGCGCGTCCGTCCCGTGCAAGACTGTGTTACTGATGCTCCGGTGCTCATCATGGGCCGCTACAATATTGAATTGCTATACCTAAAGACAAAGCTTGTTTTGCATCGCACGTTCATCACGGCTGGCCAGACTGACCCAAAATATGCGGAGTCGCGCAAGATCTGTGTGGAGTCTGCAATGGAGATTCTTCGATATCATATTACTATTTTCCATGCTTGCCAACCAGGCGGGCAGCTGAACAAGGTTTGGTGGTACATGTCTTCGCTGCAAACCTTTGATTTCCTACTTGCAGCAATGGTCATCTGCCTCGAACTAAATTACCTACGAAACACTGACGCATCATCATCGGAGAAGGTCACGGACATGCTTTCCCTGCTGGAGGGTACTTATGATATCTGGGCAAACCATCCCAACCGCTTCAGGGACTGTGTTCGAGGAGCTGAGATTCTTCGAGCCATGCTGAAGAAGTGCTCTTCACCTGGACAAACTCCGCTTGTGCTGCAAGACCCAATTCCAAACGGCTTCGAGAAGAGTATGATTACATACATACCATGCAAAGGTCATAAGCTAACGCCCAGTACAGACATCTCTAGCCTCCCCAAGGAGATGACACCCGAGTCTCTACCTGAGGAACTTCCACCGCAGATTTGGAACAATTGGCCATCAACTGACAACACGAACGAAATGGCCTTCGATATGCCAGGCATCGCATCCGAGATTGACTGGGTAAGAATACTCTCTGCCGCTCTTTGCTTCTTGCTCACGACGCACCTAGACTTTATGGGATTCTACAATGATGGGTCAAGATCATATGTTACCGCCAACCAATTGGGCTCATTCGAACAACACCACGATGGAGAGCTGGATGGGAGCGGCATCCAACGTTGATCAAATGATTGCGCAGGGCATGGAAGGATTCACCGACTTACGCGACCCTCTCAACATCTATGGTCCTAGTGCTTTCGCTCCCGCCCCTCCTCCACCGCCAAGTACCAATAGTTGAGAGCCGACTATTGTTGCGTGAAAGAGTGCAAGGGAAGAAGTATTGGATGCGTATTCTAGTGCATTGCTCGAACAGCCACTTGACCACATACTCTCGCTCTCGAACCTAGAAGGATGTCGGCTACACATGGTAACCAGTATGTCGGAACTAGCTTATCTTGTCTGCCAGCCCTCGTAGCTTCCTCGAGGTGAGCCACACACACGTGGCCTGCTCTATCTCCCTCCAATTCTGGCTACGCTCCGATGCATCTTTCAGTCTTGGCTTGTGAGTAAAGGCTTGGGGCTTGCGAACATACTAAATCCCAGATCAAGCGTGCTGTCCGCGGAACGGAAGCACGCCCCTCCCGTAGCCTTTCATACATTTGCTTGGTCTTGTACCTGACAATCGTACCATTAGTTTCCCATCGGCAACCTTATGGGAGACGGCTAGAATGAACTGGGCGCGTCTGGACGAGCCTCAAAGGCTGTCGGCGTACCCCAGACAACCAATGGAAAAAACTCGAAGCGCTTGCAGGCCTATGCCACGAGGATAGGCATCTGTAGTCCAATGGAAATCTCCAATATCCGGCAATGTACTTCCCTCGTGACTCCAGTGGTGTGGTCAGGTCGCCGTAACATGTGCTTGTGGCCGACAACAATACTAAGGCGAACAATAGCAAGGACGCGCTTCCCGCCACAACAACCTCCCCACCACTTCTCCCCACCCAATAAACCCATCCTCACTCAACCTCCTTGTCTTCGACTCTAATCTAGAAGCCATGTCAAAGAAGTGGTCGCCTCTCGCAGTAACAACGGCGCATCACGAAATGCATAAATAGAAGGTCAAATCCCACACTTTCGAACTCCAACCCACCAGAACATCCCTTCATTACCAGTTCAACTTTCACTAAACACCCTCCAAACAATCAAAATGCCTACTCCAGGAGCCAACTGCACCGTCATGCGCAACATGCCCACCCCTGGCGCCAACTGCACCGTTCAGAAGCAGATGCCCACCCCGGGCGCCAACTGCACCGTCCAGAAGCAGATGCCGACACCCGGTGCCAACTGCATCGTCCAGTAAATGCCTTTCCTAGCGGAAGGTAGGAGCGCGCTGCTCGGCCCGGTGACGCTCTAAGTCAACGACTGGAAGGCCTACCTTGACAAAATCTACTTCAATATTGATACTTGTTCGGCTATATGGGATATTCTGGCGCACCTGGTCAAACTCTACTGCACCGGCTTCGAACTCTTCCCGCGCGATCGACACCTTTGCGACACGCACCTGTGCTATTCTCGGCAAACTCTAGCAGGAGCTTTGGGATGGTGGATGGATGAACTAGTGCTAGTAAATGGCCATCGATTGCTATTTGTATTTATTACTTCAGGAGATCCTGCCCGGCTTTTTGGGTCCGTCTGTGGTTCTGGGGATGACTTGTACCTTTGCTTTCGTGGGGGATGGAGGATTCTTGAGGATCGTAGCGGAATATAGGACTCGGTGTTGCATACTGTTCTACGTGGTTGAAGTGATGTATGATGACATTTCTTGCCTCATGATTTCTCGACTTGCATACTAGCCTGCGCGTGTATCACTCTCTCGAGCTGACGTTGTCTATGTGAAATCGCGTCCTTCAGATTCATCCTTTCCAAACACTTCGTACACTAATAGACGGTAATTTAATTACATATTCCCATGAGGACTTCCCAACAGTGGTCATCGGTATCGTATTCCGTTTCCTGCACTTGGTCGTTTGTGTGGCTCAAAAAGTGGCAATATTACGAGCCACGAGGAGCTCGTTTCTGATGAGAATACACGCTGACAACTTGCCTTGACGCAACACAACAACGATCCTCAAACACATAACAAACACTTTCCAAATAAAGCAGGGAATAGCAGAAGCTCTGGCTTGACCCCTACTAATATGAAATATCACTATGGGATGTCGTGGTTATATGGTGTCGCAGTGTCAAGTCAGGGCTTGTTCACCTATTGTTCAATAAAATTAACCCCGGGCATACCACATGTACGGCCACCCACTATCTGTCACACTTGGAAACATCTACAAGTTCCGCGCTGTGTGGGTCCACCAATCAGACCGCGAGCTTCCGCAGCCTATCAGCACCTTGCTGCAGTCCTGCCTTCGTAGGACGCAGAAATACGCTACTAGCACCCCGTAAGCTAATCCATATTATGGCCTAATAGAGCGTGAAGGAAGTAGAAGCACATCGCCTTTTGAAACGTTTACTTCATGTGTCTTCGTGGCAACTCGACTATAGAAGAAAACCCTGTTTATTGCAAAGACATATCAACACTATCGGACGTACAAAGAGTGACTTTCGACAGCAACAAAAGCAAAAGCAAAAGCAAAAGCAAAAGCAAAAGCAAAAGCAAAAGCAAAAGGAAAAGGAAAGGCAATCAGAAGTTCGTAAAACCATCAACACCAGGAAGCCATTGAAGATCGTCGAATCCGTCCATATGATCAACTTCTTCCAAGCCGGTGAACTCGCTGCTCGCAGAAGCGTTAGCGGTGCTAATCCCATTGATGCCGGCGAGCCCATACTGATCAGTGAACTCGTCGATGTTGGGGAGCGTGTTGATGTTGGTGAAGTCATTGGTGAACGCATCGCCGTTGCTGAACACGTCCATGTTGGCGAATGTGTCGATGTTGGTGAACGTATTGGCATTGGTGAACACGTTGCCATTGGTGAACATACTGCCATTGTTGAACGCATGGTTATTGGTGAACGCGTTACCAATAGTGAACGTGTCCATGTTGGTGAGCCCGTTAACACTGGTGAAGTCGCTGGTATTGCTCAGCTCGTACGTGTCAGCGAACCAGTTAACATCGTTGAAGTTGCTAACGAATGCAAACTCGCTACCAGCGTTCGGTACCTCAATGTTGGCATATTCGTCGACATTGTCACATTCGCCGATACCAGTAGATCCGTCGATGGCAATGTAGCCGCCAGCTGCAGGGCTTCTGGTGCCTAAGCGATTAGAAGACTCTGTAGAAGAGACAATAGCCTTGTGTATCTTCTTCATATGAGATTTAAGCTTGTCTTTTCTTGGGAACGGACGCTTGAGGCCAGGACCAGGATAGGCCTCGCTACGACTGCAGCCGGCAACCGTGCACCAGAATGGTGTTTTTAGCCTGTGGACTGAATTCCGGTGACGATCGCGATCAGGTTCTCGCCCAAAGGTCTTCGTGCATCCTGGCCAATCGCAGGGAACCCTTTCGTTTAGGGCGCTTCGGCTGAAGGACACGTCATCATGGATGGGTGTGCAGAAGGGCGAGGGGGGTGGCTTACCTGGGGGCTGCTGCTGATAGGTGGGCTGCTGCTGATAGATGGGCTACTACTCCTGATGATGGAGAGGTCCGTGCGGGTCCACGCGTGAAAGAGGCATACCTGCTTGAGAGTTAAAAAAAAAAGAGCGCGCTTACGCAGGTTGTCCGTGGCCATAGGCTGGGGCGTGTCGGCGTGGCGGCATCATGCGACGGGAAGAAGGGCGACCAATAAAGAAGCGCGAAAGAGCGTGAACGTTGGTGTAATATCGAAGAATCTAGCAGTCGTTAAGAGCAGAAGCGATGGGATAGTGGGGTCTTTTATCACCTCTGTCCTCATGCCCTTCCCAGCGCTGCGGCTCAAGCGCGCCCTCTTCGCCAAGCTCGTGTCCTACGCTGCTACGGTTCGCTTGCCTTGCTTCTTGTAGACTTGTATCAAACCCAAGCCTTCCCACGCCGTGCTTATGAGGATAGAATTCGGTTGTACCATACTTTCCAATTTGCTCCTTGCGGATTTCCGACTACCTAGGTACCATATCAAGCCTTGCCTCGTGTCCTGTCACGCATACTGTCACTAGGACCTGAACCATGGACCCCGCTCATTCAGCAGTCCCACGAAACGGCTTGATTCAGTGTGACCAGTGTCCTAAGACCTTCGATACTCGTAAGCGTTTCAAGTGAGCACTTCTACTACTTCCCAAAGTACACATAATGCTAATTGCTGATCGCAAGCCGCCATTACGATACTCATCTTAGACCACACTGTTGCAAGCAATGCGGCAAAGGATTTGCGTTGAGTCACGATCGTGATCGACACAGCACGCGACATCAAACCACCGCTATACGTTTTCGCTGCAACGTTCCCAATTGCACGTTCAAGGGAGCTTCACGAAAAGACAACCTGCGGAGGCATATCAGGCTCTGTCACGGGCAACAAATTGCATCAGAAAGAGCGTCACAAGAAGAACAAATCAGGATGTTTTGCAAAGAGGCACACATTGAGCGCGAGCGCTTGATGGAAACTTCGACCTTACTCGTAGCAGCAGAGGCCGGCAACACATTGATACTGCGGTCACTGATTAACCTCGGGGCCGACGTGGAGACAGCATCAGACGAGGGGAAGACCGCACTCCACGTTGCTGCAAGTAAAGGTCATACGGAATGCGTACATTCCCTGCTTGATGCAAGAGCCAGCGGCGAGTCAAAGGACGTCAACGGTAATTCGGCACTGCATGAAGCAGCACGTGCAGGCCAAGCAGATGTTGTACAGGCACTTATACATAGAGGAGTTAGCCTGACAGTACGGAACGACAGTGGGCATACCGCGCTACACGTTTCCGCCTTAGATGGCCATGAAGATGTTATGCGGACGCTCTTAGAGGCAGGTTCGGGTATTGATGCAGAGACAACAGACGGCAAAACAGCGTTACATCTTGCAGTGGCGAAGGGACACGAGCACATAGCGAAGGTTTTACTGGAGAAAGGTGCCAATCCTACTGCAACAGCTAGTTCCGGACTCACTCCAATACATTCAGCCGCCCGAAACGGCAACAAAGGTCTTATGGAGGTCCTTTTCAGAGCAGCCAAGCTCGATAAAGAGATAAGCAAAAGTTTGATAGTGATGAGAGCAGCTGGCAACTGTACCGAAGACTTTATGAAGATGCTTCTACAGCAAGGACTGGACATCAATGCGCGGAATGTAAATTATGGAAGTGTACTACACCAAGCGGCGAGGCATGGTAACGAACCTGTTGTACGGCTGCTACTTGAACGTGGAGCAGATGTTAACGCAGAAGGAAAGTGGATTGGGAGTGCACTACAGGAGGCGGTAGCAACCGGCCACGAAGCTATTGTACAGCTATTGCTTAATCATGGAGCGCATATGGAAGCACAAACATCATATCTTGGGGGCGCACTGCATCGGGCAGCGGAAAATGGCGACGAATCTATTGCACGGCTATTGCTTAAGCATGGAGCAGATGTCAACGCAAAAGCAGAAGTTGACAATATGGGTGTACTGCATCGGGCAGTAGAAAGAGGCCACGAACCTATTGTACGGCTATTGCTTGAGCATAGAGCAGATGTCAACGCAAAAGCAAGAGACAATATGGGTGTACTGCATCGGGCAGCGGAAGAGGGCCACGAATCTATTGTACGGCTATTGCTTGAGCATGGAGCAGATGTCAACGCAAAAGCAAGAGACAATATGGGTGTACTGCATCAGGCAGCGGAAAAAGGCCACGATTCTATTGTATGGCTGTTGCTTAAGCATGGAGCAGACGTCAACGCAGACGGAGGTTACTGCGGGAGAGCACTACAGCAGGCAGCCCGCAATGACCACACATCTACTATACGGCTGCTACTCGAGCATGGAGCAGATGTTAATGCAGTCGCAGATAGTTTTGGTGCACTGCATTATGCAACAGCAAGCGGGTACGCGCCTTATGTACAGCTATTGCTGGAGCATGGAGCATATATTAATGCCGTAGACCATATGGGTCGAAGTGCACTGAACTGGGCAGAGATAAGGGGACACAAATCTATTGTAAAGCTATTGCTTGAGCATGGAGCAGAGGAGTGAGCGAAGGAGGACCATGTAACGGGGATGTACTATAGTAGAAAGCGGAAAACGGCCACGATATATTATAGGGCTGCTGCTCGAGTAATGGGCCAATACAGGTGATCAATTGCAAAGGCGAAGGACACAGTGAGACTATGGAAGTACATTCGATGAGAATCGTGCTTCGCTACGTTCCGAAACCGCTCGAATATTGCGCATTAGTATAGCTCCTGTAGTAATGAAGCCCACACGCATAGGTGTAGCTATCTTTCCGGCACGCAATGACTTGTTTCATTAGCAACCTTCGTTTGTGAAAGAGGTCCGAGCAAAAACCCTCGCATAGACATACCATGCTGAACGAACAATATTATGTTGATGCACTGGCTCAGCGACGAGGCCGTACATTCGAAGGCCCAGAACACTTCGCTGATCGCACCGCAAGATAGTTTACGCCATTATCATATTATTACCAAATTACACCTCCCCAAGAGAGGAAGACTATTCCCGCATCTCATGCCTAGCCCATCACGCCCATCTCTTTGTTCCCCCAGTCGCGCACCCTTACTATTGTTCTTCCCACATACACAGAAAGTGACCATCATCTCCTACGCTCAATCATTTTGGTCCTCTTTCGCATTCGAAGATCACAGAGAACAAAATTCCTTCTCCCAACACCAGCAATGGTTCAACCTCACTACCCCCGCGACCTTGATCGCGGCATCGAAGCTTTGTACTATACGCTTGTTGGAAGTCAATCACCCACCGAGCGACAGGATAACGCAACTACGTCTACGACCTCGCATGTCGCATCTACCTCCGGGGCTTCGGAGGAGGGAAAGCAGGAGCGGAGACGGAGTGGAGATCAGGCGAGCAACGTGGGCCTTGAGCGGAAGAGTTGGAGACAGGTTCTGCGTAGAATGTTTGGTTTGGGGAGTATGTAAAGTGAGTTAGAGGTCAGGACATTTGCCCGAGAATTTCGTCTACGACGGTTGGGATGTTTGGCTGGGGTGGGTGGTGAGGTACATGCCGGTTTGGTTGGCCGCGAATGTTTATACAGACGGGTACCTAAGACTCTAGGGAAAACTTCCAGTCGGCATGTGATTGTACCGAATACGACCGTCCGTCAGGCCTCGATGAGAGTGTGGATAACGGAGTACCATATGTGGATAGTTTGCTGCGCACGTGCAGACGATCACGGACTTTGGCCTTGTTTCGCGGAGCTCTTGCGAAGATGGAGAAAAGCTTATGTCTTTCGGAAGACGCGTGTAGAGCTTATGCTCTAAGAAGAAGCGTTGGTATGTGCATTGTCTGTGTCCCCTCGTTTGCTGTTTCTGTTGTGTACATGATTTCGAGATCGCTTCCTGCCCGGCAGTTGTTCACTGCGCGTACATGTACGCGCATTCCTACATATAGCATAAGTAAGCACAAATTCAGTAGTCGATGTTTCCAAAGCATGCGCACCATCCATCCACGCACCTGTGCCTTACTGTGGTAAACGTTGTGGTGAGTGAGGCTCCAGCTGAGCTCAGCCCCCGCGCACCCTACCTACACTTGCCACCCTAGCACCTCACCACCAACCACGACCAAATAAGAACTACGCCAGCCCCCAAACATAGCACAGCCATGCCCGAAGTAGTAATCCTCGGGTTCCGCGAAGAAACGCGGCGATTATTTTCGGACATGGCTGTGGCGCTGTGCAGGCGTACGGCGCTACGGAGCGTTTGCGACAGCTGCACGGTGCTGCGCGGTGCGGGCGAGTCCGTGTTTCGCAATGTCGCGTGGCGGAGGGAAATGGTAAGCTGCGTTAAGAGTGTCGTTCGCCCCAGGTGAATGTCTCTTGGTATCGGTATCTGTGTGGTTGACATTCGTTTCGTTTCGTTTCGTTTGATCTTCTTCGATATTCGTTACCTGGGATTTGTGAAAAGACAGACAAAAGAGATCGCGACATACGCACCCGAAATATACATCCACTTCCACCATGGCGTCACGAAGCACCATCTTCTCTCTAAGCTTCATCCTGCTCTCAGCGCGATCCGCCATCGCAACTACACATTCCGTGGAGGACCTCACCTTCATGGCATACGAAGAAAGCTACGGCTACCAAACCGACACCTCAAGTTCACCCGAAACAGCCCTCCCTTCATCAACAACGCCAGACGGAGGCTATGGCTACCAGATGGAAACCGAGTCTACATCAATCCTCTCTTCGACAACATCCGAAGGCTACGGCTACCAAACCTCGACTCCAGCCGAATCAAGTCTCCCCATCATCTCAACGCCAGCAGCTCTCTACCCAACCGCACCATCCTACTCCTCCTCTTCTTCCTCGCAGACCTGCACAAATAGCACAACAATAGTCACAATCCCCTACTCAACCCCCACACCATCTACATCGCACACCTGCAACAACACAACCATAACATCAACGATCTACCCCTCCATCTCCACACCAAGCATATCACCATCCAGCAACTGCTCCAAGTCCACCACAACTGTGACGATCCCGTGGCCAGGCACAGGCACCGGCTACGCTCCCAGCGGCACAGGGTACGCAGGCGGTAACGGTGGCTGGAACGGGACGACTACTTACTACGCGCCCACTCTGGGCACTGGCACCTCTCCGCCGTCTTACCCAACGCCCGTCCCGCCGGTGAACTCGACGTCGAACTTCGAGCTGCCTGAGACATCGAGTGCGGTGGAATACGGCGGCGACACGCCTACATCTACACCTACGCCCGAGGCGGAACCAAGTGATACTGCGCCAGCTGCGCCGCCTGCGCCCCCAGCAAGTTCGACTGGACCTGATGAGCCGCTATTTTCGGGTGGCGCGGCGAGGTATGGGAGTGGAGCAAGTCTTGCGGTGGCTGTGGGAGCAATGGTGGCGTGGTTGTAAATTAGTAGAGAAAAGACTGGCTTTCTTTTGTTACTTTGCATGGGCGGCGCTTGTCATATACCCTTCTTATCAGGATCGATGGCGGATGTAGCATAGATTTCCGGGACAGTAGAAACGGGTGTTGTCGTGATGGAATTCAAGGTATTTCAGGATCGAAGATCAACTGTTGGTTAGTAGATGTGAAATAATCCAAAAAAGTACATGCAGAAACTCAATTCTTCTACTCGGTACAGCTTTGTCGAGCTTATCTACAGGGTGCGAAGCTATCGCAGCAAGGAAATGGTGAGATGTCGGGTGTGCACTGTCTAATGACTCAAGGAAACGGACATTGAGCGCTGAGGATCTAGTAGCCGTCCTTGCCCCACTTGTTGTATGCGTCGTGCAGTTCCTGAAGCAATCAGCCATGCATAAGGCAATGAGAATGAGCTCTTGTTTACCTTGGGAAGAGTCACGTTGGGAATGATGACCACGTTCAATGCTGAAGGAGCATCCTTCCTGGGGGCGCTGGTGTCACCGCCGGGGTGGTACTGGTACTTGCCCTCGCCGCCACCCTCCTCCCAGGGCTTGCTGTTGGGTGCCTGGGCTACGGATCGCTCAGAAGACGCGCTGGTGGGCGATCGGGCTGCATGTGTGAGCAACGTCCAATATCAAGTGCCACGGCCAAGGTATGTGTAGGCCTCGGAGCTCTTACAGAAGTGCCATCCGGCAAGACCGAAGATACCGCTCATAATGGCGAGGAGGACCTGCAGAATTGCATTAGCTATAGCTCTGTATCACACTGATGCTGCATGTGCCTCGGGCGGTGTGGTGTGATAAGGAAGTTGCTCTCTTCGCGAATCTCGGGCAAGCCATTGAGGCACGCCCGTCGGTCTTCTCGTCGAAGCAAGCTAGGTCCAAGATCTTTGACGTACGTAGAGCTCGGGATCGCGCTTCGCTCCCGTCTTGAGGGCCTCCTTGCCGGCCTGGCGCTCGTCAGCACCGGCGGCGCTGGTGTTCCATCGGCGGGGAACCTGGGTGGCTCGGAGGCGCGGGGCGGCGCGGAAGGCGGTGCGTCCGATGATGCTCGACATGACGGGCGCAATTGGGACTGCGGGTGGTGGAGTGGAGAGGTGGTGGTTGGTGGTGGTGTGTGACGTTGGTCGAAGCTTGCAGTGGTTCGATGGAGCTGTGGGCCAAGACGTGCGTATGTAATCAGGAACTCGCAGCTTGTGCCGGGCATAAAAGGCAGGCGCGCTAGGCTAAGGACGGGTTAGACCGGCATTGTGTCTGCATCCAGGAACCATGCGCATCAACTGTCGCGAGTCGCGCGCCCCTTTTAGACATCCTCATATAGCTGATCAGCCGTGATAGCAGGCACTGCATCGCCGGTCGGGCCATCAGAGCCATCCTCTTCTCCTCCACTCCCTCCACACGCGCGCCGCCGCGTCTCCTTCTCGCGCTCCTTTAACCCAAACTTGATATTTGCCGTTCGCTTCTGCAGGTGCTTGCTTTTCGGCGCTTCATTCCCACCTGAGTCAACGTCTTAAAGTTTCGAAACACCTGGGATGTCCCCTTAATCGCCGGTTGTCATGCCACTGCTGCTCAAAAGAACTTTGCTGAGACTCCCTCCGCCTCACCTTCGTTATGACGACAAGTGGGGAGCCACCCGCTTCACATACATACTCGAATCCCGCCATGGTCGCACAAGATGACCAAGCCACTCGCGAATCTGCGAACGCCGACGACGAGCAGACGACATTCGGCGCACCCTCACCCGCATCGCAGAACCGCAACTCCACCGGCAGCCGCGTCTTGGGCATGACAGGCCCTTCCGGAGAGGCCGGACTCCCGCCGTCGCGACCTTCATCCATTGCGATTTCACAAACTGGGAGTAATCGAAGATGGTCCCGGGAACCGCCGTCGCGGCGAGGCGGAGCAGGCATGCAGATGAGCGCAGGGACAGCGAGTGTCGCTGGAAGCATGGGAGCGCAGAGCAGGCCCACGACAGCCGCAAGCAGAACTCACGTCCCGCTGGCCGCGCATGGCTTCTTCCGCCCGATGAGCTCTCAGCGCCTGCAGCAGCAGCGCAACCAGCGCCCAACGTCGCTTCTCGGCCACAGCTCGCTGTACTCGGAAGGCACGAGCGAGGTCGGAGGAAACCCCTACCGCCAGAGCATTGGCTCCAATAAGACAGAGCGCACCCAGCACCCTCTCGGCCTCTCCCACTCCCACGATCATGACCAGCAACCTCCACCGTCGCGCGGCACCGATATAACCGACCGAGACCTCCCCGATCGCACTACCGCAAACACCACTCCTACCGGCGCAGAAACGGTGCGGAGTCGCGGCGAGAGCATCACGCCGCTGCATCGACCTAAGCCTCAGCATCTTGATCTTTCCAAATCCCTCAAGGCCGACTCTGGCAAGCTCCCGACCCCAAGTAGATCGCCACGTTCTTTCAGCGCCAGTTTCGGGCTCTCTGGAAGTCGTGAAGGTCGCTCGCAGATGCGCCCGCAGACAGGCCACGAGAAACTTGCTTCGGCCGAATCTTCGCCAAGAATGTCGCGGAAAGATCCTACGAAAGAGACAGTGAAGAACGAGCTGGGCAAGAACTATCAGTACTTCTCAGGCAATACCGCTTTCTGTTGGGGGGGACGTTTACAGAACACTCGCGACCGACCAGTGAATATTGCGACTGGAACTTTTATCGTTGTACCTTCTGCCCTCTTTCTGGGCTTTTCGTGCGTATTTTCCTCATCTCCTAATCATAAGTCGAAACTAATATGATCGTAGTGCACCGTGGCTATGGCTTCATGTTTCCCCTTCGATACCCATCATCTTTGCTTATCTGTTTTTGGTTTGCATTTCCTCCTTCATTCATGCCACCGCGTCGGATCCAGGGGTAGGTTAATCAATGCACCACACTCTGCATCTTATCGCTGACCGCCTTAGATACTTCCTCGCAACCTGCATCCATTTCCTCCACCTAATCCTAATGACGACCCACTTAGCGTTGGCCCTCCCACAACGGAGTGGACGATGGTCGTGTCGACCACTGGCGCCAACGCCGCTATGGAGGTCCCAACCAAGTATTGCAAGAGCTGCAATATCTGGCGACCGCCACGTGCCCATCACTGCCGGGTCTGCGACAATTGCGTGGAGACTCAGGATCATCACTGCGTCTGGCTGAACAACTGCATCGGCCGACGAAATTACCGCTACTTCTTCACCTTTGTCACTTCTGCAACTCTTCTTGGAGTCTTCTTACTAGCAGCAAGCTTGGTTCACATCTTAGAGTGGCGTACTCAGAACCGCACGTCATTCGGGACTGCGATTGATAAATGGCGTGTTCCTTTTGCAATGTGCATTTATGCAGTTCTCGCCACTCCTTATCCGTTGAGTTTAGGTCTGTATCACCTTTTTCTGATGGGTAGAGGGGAGACCACACGCGAGTATTTGAACTCGCACAAGTTCATCAAGAAAGACCGACACCGGCCGTTCACACAGGGCAACATCCTCAAAAACATGATTGCGGTCTTGCAGCGACCAAAGCCACCGACTTATCTGCATTTCAAGCGCAAGTATGAGGAAGGTGATCAGAGATTTGGTCCACGCAGGGGTAAACGGACAGCGCCTCTGACAGCTGAGCAGCAAGGTGGCGGCCTGGAGATGCATGATGTCCGTACTACGGCACAGGGTTTCCAGGGCCCGGCTAGCAGAGCGCCGCGTAACGATGCTGGCCCGCACCCACTGTAGGTAGTTATTGTATTAAGGCTGCAATACTAGCCAATACGAGCTTCAAGCTATACATAATCATAATCACTTATTTAATGTCTCCATGTATGTACGTAGCAACGGCAAACAGTCAGTGTTTGCTTGAATGTGGGATTTGCAGGGGTAGGGACGGAAAGAAAGGGATGGGAAGTGTCGGAAGAACACTGGACTGTAGATAGCTGACACCGCATGAATCATGAGAACTGGAACACTGAACCATTTCTACACGTAGCCCATGAGTGATTTCGCCATTATGAGAGTGGGATACGAGGGCGGTCGTACAAGCAGATTAGGAATAGAGCCCACTATTGGTTGGGCCAGGATGACTGCTAGCGTGGTTTAAACAACATGAGCACATCTCCCCAAGCTGCTCCACAACTTCCGTCTTGCAGACGGGATATCGCTGCAGGGCACTGACACGCCCAATTCGCGGTGCATCGTCCAGACAAACAGTTCAGGCTCCTCTGAGCGTCGCTGCTTGCCCCGACGCGCCACACTGTCGAAGTGTTGTCGGGCGTGCCTGGATCCTGGCTCGACCGGCGGATCTCCTCCACGCATCACTTCACGCGCCTGACCCTCCACCACCTCCGCCCGACACACGTCGCACGCGAGTAGCATGGCGGAACGAAACACCTCACCCTCGTCGACCGCTTCTCTCCATTCTCTCGTCACTGCGCACGTGGGGAAGGCGCTCGACTCGCGCACCTCGACCGCGTCGCCTCCAACCTCCACGCCGCCTACGAGTCTCGGCGATGAGGCAAGCATATTGTCCGAGACAAGCAAGATGGAAGTCATAGAGACGCGCGAGGAGGTGTCTACTCCACGTGCAGTCGCAGCATCGCCCATGGCGCCGCAGTCAGCACCTGAGGCTTCCGACAGTGCGCCACGACGGGCGATGCGGAACTCGCGCAAATCGGTCGTCACGTATAACGTACAGATACTGGCAGGTACCGCTATTCACACGCCTACGAAGTATTTGGAGAAACATCATGAAAATGTTGTGCACGGCGACATTCAAGAGATGGTCAAGACCAAACCCACACCTCCAAAGAAACATATCGGCAAGCGCAGGACCAAATCGGAATCTGCTGAGCTCGAAGACCCGGCCGAGCAGCAGCTCGCCTCAGAGGCTGCACAGGCGGCGCAGCGGCGAACCTCAACACGATTGGGCACCGACCTGCGACGCGCAGCCCTGGCCAACTTGAGTGGTGCAGGCGAGGCAGTGGCGAATACTATTTCAGTTGGGAAGGATTTTGTGCAAAAGACGCTCAAGCGTAGCGCCTCGGACTCGCGGTTGCGTTCATCCTTCCGGTCTGGCGCGTCGCGACCGTCCCAATTTAAAGAGGACACCTCGGAGGATGAGGATGAGGACGAAGAGGAAGAGGAGGAAGAAAAAGAGCCAGAGTACTTCAAACCAAAATCCAAGCAGTGGCTCAAGCAAGGCCTCTATGTTGGTCAGGAACGCGGTTTCGACGCCCGCTTTACCGAGAAACGCAACCGAGCGCGAAGGGAGGCGCGCAGGGCTAAGGAAAGCAAGGTCCTACCACTTCCTCTATTCGCCACCCAGATACAGCTAGAAAGCAACCCACGAGTTATCTACAAGCCCTTCAAGCTGCCTTACGACGTTTACAACCCTCTCCCGAAGAAGGTCAAGGTTGATGGTTGGGTCAAACTAAACAAGAGTAAGTTCTGCTTTGTACTTCACACTTGAACATTTGAGCTGATTCCTCGAAGATCGCTTCATTGGCGATGCATCTGCGCTGTGGAAGCGTGAGAAACATGGCGATGCGTCGCAGTGTTTCTGCGACCCCGAAGATGGCTGTGGGGAGACATGCCACAATCGCATCATGGCATATGAGTGCGATGAGACTAACTGCCCGCTCACGCCTGAGCAGTGCAACAACCGTCCATTTGCGCAGTTGAAGAAACGCGCGAAGGGCAATGGCTATGATTATGGTGTCGAGGTCATGGAGACCGAAGGCAAGGGCTACGGTGTTCGGGCCATGAGGTGTTTCGAGCCCCACCAAATCATCGTCGAATACGCTGGCGAGATCATCACCCAAGATGAATGCGAGCGGCGCATGAAGCAGGTCTACAAGAAGGATAAGGTGTGTCTACCCATATATCAGATTTGGAAGATGTCTCTAACGGCCCGCAGTGTTACTATCTTATGAGCTTCGACAACAAGATGATCATCGATGCGACACGCGGGACTATTGCGCGCTTCGTGAACCATTCTTGCGAACCCAACTGCGAGATGATCAAATGGACAGTGGGTGGAGAACCGCGCATGGCCCTGTTCGCTGGCTCTCGTGGGATCACGACAGGAGAGGAATTGACCTACGATTACAACTTTGAGTAAGTGGCACAGATTACCACGTCACAATAAAGCTGATATCTTGCAGTCCATTCTCGCTGAAGAATATCCAGGAGTGCCGTTGCGGTACCAAGTCATGCCGTGGTGTTCTAGGCCCCAAGCCCAAGAAACCCGCCAATCACGAGGAGCGGTCGCTGCCTTCAGCTCTCCTTGCTGGAGCCAAGCGCAAGCTGCAAGATGTATTTGGAGGTGGTCGAGGCTCTGCGAGCGCCCCGAACTCTCCAAAGAAGCGCATGGTGGTCACTTCCGCCATGACCAAGGCCCGAAATGCATTGGCTCAGAACGAGGCAGCGCGCGAGCGAGCCATGAGGGAGGCCGAGGCCCATGCCGCGCAGATTGCATCTCGTGAGAGCCGTGCTATGCAGCGACAGAAGGCTCTTGCTACCTCTAAGCGAGGTCGGCTGCTTCATAAGGCTTCCACTGCGGCTAAACCCACGGTTCGCACGTCAAAGAAAACTGTGATCAACCTTAAGCGGAAGGTGACAGTCGCGAAGACGGGGCAAAAGCCAGGGGCCCTGAAGCCTGTCAAGAAGATGCCGGGCAAAGCGGCTCTTCTTCTGCCGCGACGTCGTAGTGCCACTCCAGAGTCTTCTTCTGAGGACGAATCGCCAAACATCACTCCAGCTTCCCTTCGTAGTGCTAACAAGAAGGCGGCGCAGAACAAGAAGGTCATCAAGCCGCTCAAGCTTGGTAAAGCGGGCAAGTTGGGTCAGCGCACTCTCGTTCCCGATTCAGAGTCAGAGCTAGATTCGGACAGTGAAGAAGAGGAAGTTCCCGATAGTGATGTCGATGCAGAGTACGGCAAGACTATAGTCAAGTCCAAGTTCAAAGGCAAGAAGAGGGGCTCTGCGCCTGCTCCGCGCGGCATCCACAAAACTGGCGCGGGCATCGCCAAGCTTCCTCGAGGTCGCGTTCGAAACTCGCGTGGCATGTTCGAGACCAAGGCTTGAAAAACCGTCACTATCTATTTCGACAATATTCAACAACTATTAGCACTCTCCGGCCACTTCTTTCCACTTTCGAGGCCTGGGCTCTGCGATTGGAGCTTCATCGCTCTGACACTTCGACACACCGGCAACAGTATTTGTATAATGGGACATGGGCGTTGCAATGGTACGGAGCATAGCGGTGTCCTGACGTTTGTTTGTGGCCTTCTTCTTGGTGGGGCATCATTCAGGGGGTGTAAGGTGTTATCTAAGCTTTTGGAATTTGGGGATGGACGAGGTTAGGCAACAAGAAGGAACGAAGCTTGTAACGATAGGTGAGTTAGGTTGGGTTGGTTTAGGTAGGGTGTTCCTCGTGCAAGCAATGATCGTGTGTTCTTCTTACAGTGCGTACCCCGGGACGAGAGACAGATGGTAATCAAAACAAGACTAATGTGTTTTAATCTTCTTTCTACCTGCAGCATGCAATACTGAGTCTATGTTGCGTTGAAGCAGCCCATCTACCAATCTATCTGTCACCGTGCACCTTTTATGTCCCAAACCCCATTTCATCCCTTGCAGCCCACTCTCACTGCCCTCTCAACATCCTCACCACCATATCTACCTCTTCCCTCGTCCCACAAACCAGCCCACTCCTATCGTCCACATCTCTTACCTCCTTCTCCAATATATCTCGCCCCGTAGCAGGATCAACAGCCCGTCCCCCCGCACACTCCACAATCAGCGCAATAGGAGCAACTTCATACAGCACGCGTAGCTTCGCTTTACTCTTCGCCGTCACAGGCGACACGTATACCCCATGCCCCTTCACAAACGCATGATACACATCGGGCACCAGCCCACCCGAGTACCGAAGCGTATACTCCTTCTCGATAAAATGTTCAATCAGCTTCTTATACGCTGCATCCTGTGCCGCAGCGCGCAGGTTCGCGGGCGCGAAGTAGCGCGTCTTAACTTCTTCAGCGCTCTTAAACTGCACATTTTCGCGGATGACGAGGATGTCCTGCGTGGAGCTTGACAGCCCGACTTCGAAGCATAGTGGAGAATCAGGGGAGGAGGGAAGCCGGATTGCGACAATAGCTGTAGTCCGCGGACCAAGCACGCCTAGGATCGCAGCCACTTGCTTCGACGAAGCGCGCTGGTTGAGCGCCGTGGAGCTGTCCCAGATCCCGATGATGGTGCCGACGCTCCAATTTGCGGGGATAATGGAACTGCCGTCCAGAGGATCGAAAGCTACGGAGTACTGTTCTTGCGTGGAGTCGTGAGGAGAAATGTTGCTGTTGTGCTGCACGGCGTTCTCGCCTTCATCTTCTTCGCTGGAGGCGGAGATGATGGAGGGGCAGGTGCGGATTGCGGCATGAATGATATCATTGGTGGCGAGGTCGACGTTGAGTTGGTGGTCGCCGGATGTGTTTTGGCTACCTGCTGCTTGTATGTCCTGGGAGTCGCGCAGGCATTGCGCGACACTTGTGATTGAGTTGAGGAGGGTGGGGAGGACGGATGTGCGGAGGTGGATCCGGTCTGAGCTGGGCAATTTCTGCTTCAGGAAATCCTCGAGGAGGAGTGGGGTAGACATTTTTGTGCTTCTGGAAAGAAGTGAGTGGGATTATTGTGGTTTTGGTTCTTGGTGTTGAGCCTTTAGTATGGCTCGAGACGAGAACAAGGGTCTGTTAGGGACCCCACTTTTTCAGTAGCTTCGCGTCAAGATGCAGGTGTGGTGTTGATTATGGCCTTGCTGGAAGACCAAGATCTTAAGACTGGTATCGAACTGGAAAATGTCCCGAAAAGCCCCACGCTGTCATGTTTCTTTTGGTTGCCGGCTCTGTACTGTACTACCGATACGCACACTTCGCGAACGATGGGGCCTTCAACATCGCGCCTTAATCCCAGATGGACTGCAATGTAACGCTTGCGATTTTTTTCAACATCTCAGATATTATCAATTAAAAGCTTGATAGACAGAGTTAAAAATGCATTTCTGAGTGGAAAGTATTTCGCATCGGCGGTGCGGAAGGCGCCAACGCTGCCCCTCCCCTAGCCTACCACAACGTACCGGCAGTCACCTATAAACATCCGCAACGTCCGTCACAGCACGATCAGAATCAGCGACCCTCTGCGAGCGATTGACTTCTTATCGCCCTCTACTCATGGACAAATTTCTGGCAACTACGCCCGTCGAAAGTGCCGGTCCGTTCAAAATAGGCGGATAATGTCTTTCACCCCAAGCTGGCTCAACAATCTTCTGCAGCGACGACTCGCAGTGCCACTGGCATCGTTGTTGCGAATGATGACGCAATTTCAACTTCGAAGTAGCTCTTTGGGACATTCCATCATGGACCTTCTTTCGGATACTTCTGCAAAGCTTCGGACTGGACAGTGGGACCGGACTTCTATTTCGTGGAGTAGTACCAACGCCCCCTATCAAGGTCTTACGCAAGGATGTCCTTACGGGTCATGAAAGAGCTGGATGTAGGACTTGATTCCATCCGGAACACTCAATATAAACTGCTGAACACACTCAGCACGAAACAGGGTTGCGTTAAGTAGCATTTCCGAGCTATGGAATGCTGCAGCACCGGACGTAGTCGAATGGAACCGTCCGAATATACGCCTAAGGGGAACCTTCGATGTATACAATGCTTGGATAATTAACGAACTCCCAGTATACATCAAGTCACCAAGCGATCTGAAATACCGCCGTATCTTCTCGTCATCAAAACCATATTAGCACCATCTTTTTCACCCCTCATCTTCTCTAGCAGTACGACAACGAAGTAAAGGGTCTATCCATCTACCGACCTTACGCATAACCAGTCGCTCGGCAGTATCAATTTGTGAGCCAATCGAAGCGGGCTTCCAACTGCGCATCATCACTTTGGCAAACTTCGTTAAAGGCCCCAGTACGCAACGCCCCGATCAGGCGGTAAAGATAATCCTTTTTAACGCGTGTCTACCTGTGCACCCGTTGGGCGAGGGGATCTCCAGAAGAGTCTATGCCTTTACGGTCAAGACTTCGCTTATGAAGCAATTTGATTTGAAGCCTGTTGTGGTAATATTACGGTGAAGCGTTCTGGATAGGGAGTGAGAACCACCCAGATTTCTACAAGTGATTTTCTATGGGCACAAACTTCTCTGACTGGTCTTGACCCCACCCTAGACGACATTGAGTTTGCTTTCTATTCGGAGGTATCGCGAGTCATCAGACCCAGGTTTGCTGTTAAATTTGTGGGGGTTTCCACTCCCATGATCCATAATTTTGAACGTGTCCATACCGCAAGCTTCTTGTTCCCATTCTCTGACTTTGCTAATGGTTTTGCTAGGGGGTCAGCTGCCCATTTAGTAAGCGTAAATGAAGCTTTGCACTGCCCCGTGATCTCTCCACAATTGCAGTTCACAAGCAGGATGTAGTAGAGCAAGCCGAAGGTGACTAAGTTTCCATGGACCGCCGGTAAATACCGCAAAAGGGGTATGGTCCGCATGATGCAGACCGATCGTATGCACATGGCAAACTTCTAGGACTCGCTAGCTATATAGGCTAGTTCGCTTCGCTGTTGTTCGTCCCCCAAATCCATATCATACTGGTCCTGAAGACATAATTAAGCAGCTACATCAGCCAAGTTCGCAAATTCGTAGCCTACACAATGCCTTCTGGTTCGAAGACCTCACTAGGGTCTCTCATCTTCAGCTTAGACAACCTTCCCACCTTTTATGTTACCGAGATCGAAACAATGGATTCGGATGATGAGCAGTGCCTCAGCCGTAAACTAAGGTGTTCCGCGATTGGCGATTTCCTCAAGACGAAGAATTTCTTTTTTCCCTATGCGGTCAACCATAACGCCAAAAGAAACCAGCTCAACCCAAGTCCTTTCTACAATAAAGACAACAAAGGCCCAATTGACTATCTTATCATCCCGTGTCAAACTAAAGGTGACCTTGAGACGTGGGTACAGAACTCTCTAGAACATCACAATAGTGGGGTTAAGCTCCATGACAAGGAAGCCCGGCGAGATCTCACAGGAGAGCTCCAGTACCGTGCCATATATTGCCGGTTCAAGTCAGGAGCACGCATCGTGTCGCCAAACGCCACTGATGACATGGAGCGGAAACTTTACGCCCGCTGCTTAGACACGTTTGTTTGTACCCGGGTCAATAAACGCAAAGACTGGGTCAATGGCACCAACCCGGCTAATAAAGACTGGATTCTAGACAAGAGCCTAGGCTCTATTGATCCCGTTCTGAAAACGAAGGGCCTCGCACAATACTGTTCCGTTCGCACACATGCTGAGCCAGTGCTCAACTTGGATGCGAAGGAACTCCACTTGAAACTTGACCTAGCTCTCTGTCTCGATAAGTCCATAGAAGCTCCTGACCTTCTTTTTGAATATCTAGGAAACAATGTCTTGGGTTCCATTTCCGCTGAACAACTCTCGCTCATCAAAGGCGTCTTGGTTGGTCTGGAAGTCAGATATCTGGACCCTCAGAAGAATACTTATTCGGACACCGATAAGCCGAATGGTATTATTCAAACAGCCCCAAGGACGTCTCAGCGGCTCTCAGTGAGTCGTACTCTGAGGAAAACACCTTCCATTGCAACGTTCGGCCGCACGCCTGTCCAACCGATATACAACTTAGCGCGACCGGATACACCAGTCGAGGTAGAGTACCAAAGTAGCAAGCAAGATCAGAGTACTACCCAAAAGGTTGCCACCTACAGGATACAGGACATAAGAAGCTCTGTCGAGGTGTCTAGGTTTCTACCACAACGAGCAAAGGCAGACGGTACTTTCTCGATATCTGAGGACACGGAGGAAAAGCCGATTTCAGTCGCTGCCTACTTTGAAACCTTCAAGAATTCAAAGTTGAAGTATCCTAACCTACCTCTTGTCAAGGTGCGTCACGATACGTGGATTCCATTGGAGTTCTTGGAGGTTATTAAAGGGCAGGCTTTGCGAAACACTGGTCACTTGACGGACTTCGTAAAGATGGCTTCCCTGAATTTTGCAGACTTGAATCAACACCAGAACGACAGCTTCGCTGCAATAGACGAGGAAGAGAACCCACATCTAAAAGGACAGGCGCAGGAACGACTCCCCATATTCAAGCGAGGCCCTCTCAACTTTGTTAGTCCGGCAAAAGTTCACACACGACCTACCCCTAAGAGTTCAGAAGCGGAATCTAAGAGCCCTGAACGATTAGAGAGCGAACCAGTCCAAGCTCGTTTGATTTACATTCCTTCAAATAGCGCTGACACGGCAGAAAGCGAGAGTTTTCTCACGTTTGTTGCTCGAGGATTACATCAGGCGACTGGCTCTGAGAGCTCTGCCATCAAATTTTCCAAACCGAAAACGACGCTCATTGAGGTGGAGAAGCCTTTGTTACTTGAACGTTTTATGAATTCTGAGGAAGCTAACGACGTCCTCATTGTCGTTGTAGATCATTCCGGACGTACGAAAGGTGCTGTGGACCAAATTAGGGCAGAGGTTCACAGATACGCAGAACAGATTATGGGCTGCATAGCTGTCTGTATCTCTAAGCAAGACCTTGAGAGATCTTTTCATACGAATGTTCCAATAGAGAGGAAAACCTACGCTAAGCACTCGTACTTTCCGAAGGGTTTGCTTCGGAAGATCAATCTCATGCTTGGTGGAACTAATTACAAGTCGGCACTCGAAACTGAGCCCTTGGAAGCACTTTCAACACAAATGCGAGACATTGCCAAAGAAGCAGGCAAGGCTATCTCGCACGCAGATTCTGTCGGCAATGCTATGATCTTTGGTGCCCATGTTTCACACCCCGGCTCCATAGCTGGAGTAAGCTGTCCTTCTGTTGCAGCAGTTGTCGCGACAGATAACAACACTGTGCACTATTTGGGAGCTGCTCGTGTGCAACCGACAGTGAGAGAGACCACGCAGCGCCGAGGGTACGGAGGCGACAAGCCTGGTATTAAGCACTCCATGCAGTCCCGTATTCTGGGCCTGAAGTCAATGATCCGAGAGAGACTGTTGAACTCAAGTGACCCGAGCCCTTCAGTCATTTTCTTTCGACATGGCCTTGACCCCAACTTAGAAAGTGGGGTGATTGAAAAAGAGAAAGCCGATATCAAAGAAGCATTTGAAGACTACTTTGATCCAAAGCCCATCAAGTTGACTTATATTGTGGTCACTAACAATAGCTTTGTTGTACCAACCGATCAACTAGTCGTCTCATCTGGTTTCGCTATCGAGCAGACCAGCAAGCCAAAATATTGGTATTCAATTGAAGGAGACGATTTGGAGATTCCGACACGGTTATTAAGGGGCCTGGTAAGTATCTTATAGCAGCAAGCTTCATGGGCTCTTACCTCAAATCATGACTAACACAAGGCAGGTCAAGCGCCTCAACCAAAGGAATCAGCTCGGTGCCGAGGTTTCGATCGCCCTACCCATCCATTTCGCACAGAAACTAGCCAGACGCGTCTTTGACTACTTTCACTTCTACGCAACGGACTCAGCTAGTCTCGTCCCGTCTATCCTTGGACCAACTTCTTACAAGGAACGGAAAGACGGGTACATAACGGACCGGGCAATAAAACAAATCATTGAGAATCAGATTTACTCGAGAGGACACGCTGGTGCCGTTGTAAGCGACGAAGAAGTCGCAGACCAAGGAAGTACCCAAAATGACCCTGGAGATGAATCACCCAAAAATGAAAGTATCAACGGAGAAAAGAAAGGAGACACAGAGGATACAGAGGTTGAGCAACATGAGAAAGCAGAGATCGGAATCATCAACTCCATTGTTGAGTCTCCATGGAAGAGAAACCTATCGAATCAGATGTTCTACCTCTGAGCAGCCCATTAGCCGACCCGTACGACCCAGCTTCTATCATGCAAGCATCCAAGCATTTTATTAAGAGCTTCTGGGCCATTATACACATTCCCCAGCAATCGCGGCTTCGTTCAACTTGGTTTCAGATTTTTCATTTTCCGGTAACACCTTCTCTTTCATTCTTTTCCTAGCACTGGATTTGCCGGTTTTCTTTCGTATCTCTTTATCAATCTTTTCTTGTTCTGCCCTCTCCTTCTCTCATTAAAGACCATGCTCTACGTGCGCAATGGCTTCTACCTGTACACTCGTTTTCCTACGGTCGTTCTGCAATGCGCCGGTGGTTTCTTCGACTGGGTCAAATTACGTTTTCAAATTATCTTTTCTCTTGTGTTATCTTTGCGTTTCTTAAATCTACACAGTTCGTCCCAGGTCGGTGGCTACAGATGTATCCTTGTGCCACTTCCCCTTCCAAACCCCCATCTGGCTTCCCTTGTTTTCATTAGCTCCTCTGCTATGCTTGGATTCACGAGGCTTAGTTCATGGCGAGTATTTGTGTTACACTATTTCATATTCATGTCCTGGCGTTATATGGTTTGACCGTTTCACTAGCTGTAGTCTCTCTTTCAATACAACAGTCGCTCTTTAACCCGCGTTTCCCTTTTGATGATGTCCTCTGTCAAATGCTAAATGCACACGATCTCTAGATATCTTTGTTGACATACGCTGCGCACCGAATCAATGCCCCAGCTTCTCGGCAAGAGTGTTGATATACGCGCATCTCTCAAACAGCTTCTCCTTTTCCAGTTGAGCTCTCTTGATCTGTAAAGTAGGCGAGTGCATCGCCGCGTATTCCGTTCCATCGTTCATGACCTGCTGCTCGAGCGTCTCTACTTCCTGGGCAACGGAAAGATCGGATTTCAAAGTAATTGGACCAGAGCCGTAAGGACCACCAATGACCTCAATGCTAATCTCCTGTGGCTCATCGCTCGGTTCAGAGTTCATCATATCTCCGAATGCAGGAACCCACTCTTCTTCTGGAGCACCTCCAGAGTTTGGATTGCCAATGTAAGCAAAATTGATAAATGCAGTGCTGAACTCCCGCGACAATTTCTTGTCCTTTTCTTCCACAGGTAGCTCCAGAAAATGCCCGTTGAAAATGTAATTCGAGTCAGAGCCGTGAATAGCACCAGCATAGGGCATTCCGCCCATTTTCAACAACGGCGTCAACATCGTCTGATTGAGATCGTAAAGCCTCACCCCGTTCCAGTCTTTCTTTTCGAGCCTCGTTTGACGTGTCATCTCGAAAGCAAGATCGATGGAGGAGCAGGTGAAGAAGAGATCGCGCATGATGCGTGCAACGCGGAAGAAGTGGACGGATACGGAGGGGTCGGTGTCTTCTTTCCGCGCTTCGTAATTGGCGACATCGACTTTGAAGTCGGCTGCGGGGTAGTGCGAGAACAACTCGGTGAAGTCTGAGGGCTCAAGGAGGGGAGCAAAGCGTGCGATGGGCGCAATCATGTCTTCTTCGACGGTGATCAGATGGGCTGGGCCGGCGTTCGTAGCGCCATCGTCTTGAGTCCAGCCGAAGACCATGGGAATACCTGATTTTTATAAGCTTGGGAGGTAGCTTGAGCGGGAAATGAGTCACCTTTGACAAACCTTCCCGCTTTGTAGAGAACCGACTGTCTGTCAGGGAAATAGTCACCATCCACCGATGGAATGAACGTGAACAGCCCAGCAGGCGGAAAGTTCTGCTTCGAATAGTCCACCGCCGTGCTGAGCAGATCTTCCATCAAAACATCCCTCAAACACTACAACACCTCCCTGTCATCCTCTCGCGCGCAGTCAAGCTTCTCAGCAACAGCCCTCGTGTGCGTCTCTGTAGCCTCACTACTCATATTGACCGCTGTCCCCGGCGGCCCCGACATAACCCACGCCTGCGTAAACGGCACGCCCTTCTCCCCGCCATAACTCACAAGCTGCAAGCTCGTCATCGTCCCCCCAGCACTCAATCCATACGCCGTGATCCTCTCGGGATCCCCCCCAAAAGCTTCAACATGGTCTTTAACCCACTGCATCGCCTCTCTCTGATCCCTCATCCCATTATTCAAGCTCCCATCCTCCTTAAGCGAGGGCAATCGCGCAAACCCAAAAATAGTAAGACGATATTCGAACGACACCCAAATAACAGGTTTTCCAATCTCCACACCTAACGTGAGTAACTTCTCCGGGTCGAAGTGCGGATCGTTTGCATTGCCTTTTACAACGCCTCCGCCAGCAACCCACACAACGACAGGGAGTTTATCCCCCTCTTTAGTCCCCGCCGGCCGGGTGATTCGAAGATTCAAGCAGTCTTCGCTGATGTCCGGCGTTTCTGAGAAGAAGGGCGGCACTGCGTCGCGCATCTGCGCGCATGCCGGTCCGGGAAGCGTGGCATCGATTTCACCGCTGTCAGGGATGTAGGGGGTTGGAGGCGCGAAGCGGCGCGATCCTGAAGTGTCGTGGCCGTACTTGATGTTTTGAAAATGCTCGATTGACGCGGCGGTCTTGCCGCGGTATGAAACTGTGGTTTCCCCGAACGCGACTTTGACAATGGGATCTGCATCTGCAGCGAAAGATGATGCTGCGAGTTCCAGAATGGCAACGACAGCTGTTAACGGTAGCATAGTGGAAGCGTATCGTCCACAAATGCCTCAAACCATGGCTGGGCCTTATAAACGTGGAGATCTGCAGGATTTCTCCTCACCGCCCCGGCGAACAAATGCCTGATAGAGTTCGAAAGTGGATGCTCAGGGTAATTCCTGGTAGGACAATATCTTACGAAGGATTCATCGTGGGTCTGGTAGGTACGACTCGAAACGGCTAGATCATTGCACTCCTCGGACCTTCGAAAAGACCGCTGCAACGCTAATTGCGCGACGCAGCGGTAACTTTTGGGGGTACGAAAGGCAGCTAATGTTGATGTTGTGTCAAGTCTATGACTTAGCGTTCTTCATTACATATAGTTCAGAGGCTACATGGGGATACGATGTCTTACCGTTCAAGTTCGGTTACGGTACCCGTTCGGATAATCAGAGCTGAAGGTTACGGCGTACTTATGCTTGAGTCATTGTCGGTGCTTTGCCAACAGTTCTTTACCCACTGTTCTTTTTCGATTCCATAATATGTATACTTTACTATATCGGTGCCTTGCAAACCTTGCAAAAGTTCTGCCTCCACCCTTCCACGGTACTGGCAATGATTCACATACTGTCAGCCATCCTGTATACTATAGGATGTTAATGATTTGCCTTATCACTTTGGTAAGCTAACTTTGATAGCTTGGTGCCCTATCCTAACGCCTACCGGGCCTAGAAATACAGATTTAACAGATTCTAGCCTAGGGGCAGCCTCCTATAGTATACGCCTAGTACCGTGGAAGGGTGGAGGCAAACTTTTGCAATGCACAATAAGTTTACCAAGTTAGTACGCCTTTTTTGATAGCTTAGTGCCCTACCTAAACGCCTACCACTACCAAGTTCTGCTGTTCAACGAAATCGAGCTAACTATAGAGTGAATATATCATAGAACCTAACGGATGAATAGAGATATCGACACAGAGTTATAAAAAGGTAGGGGAGGAACTTTTGCAATCGGCTAACTTTTTGATGTAGGCAAAAAGTCAAAGACGTTGTAATGTGAGTGCTGGGAAAGTTTTGGAGTGTATATGTATCCTTCACCCTAGAAATATCCTGTCCTACAGTCCTACTGTTGACTCGCCAACGAGAAGCACATTTTGATATCAACCATTTCACGGGAATTCCTGAGATATTTGGGAAATCTCGCGATTTATAATGGTGATCTTAGGTCTTGACCTGCTTCTTACTTTTCTCGTCTATGTATCTATGTGTGTCTATATTAACAAATTCCACGCTACGACTTCATTCCAAGGCATATGCACCCTCCTACTCCCTCTTCAACCCCACCTTCCCCGCCTTCCTCAACCCAACCACAGCAATCACAACACAAACCAGCATATACCCAAACATAGTCCAGAAACTCGCCCTGTAGCCCTTCAACACCTGCCCGGCGTTCTCTTCAAAAGCTTCTCCCTCCTTCCCAGCTTGGCCTCCGCCACTGCTGCTATCCATGACACCGAGTGCAACGACCTGGCATACACCGACACCCAGACTCATTCCGAACTGTGCGACTGTGTTGAAGACTGCACCGGCGAGCGCCTGCGTCTTCTCGGGGAAGCTATCCGAGACGATGATCAGGCCAACGGTGAAAAGCACATCTCCGCTGAAAGGCGCAAAGACCTGTGCCCAGAACTCCAGATACCAGTAACTCCAGTCTGGATTAACAAGCGCCATCATAAGCGGCGAACACGCGCAGATGACAGCTGAGCCGGAGACAAGCCAGCGAGCAGGAACGCGGTGCACGACCAACCCAACAGTGAGGTTGATGCACACGCCTGTCATGAGGTTGGGCAGCAGGTACAGCGATGTCGCTAGTATAGACGCGTTTTGCACCTCCTGGAAGTACAAGCTTGAGAAGATTTCGCCCGAGTTCATGACGCCGTAGGAGAGGGCGACCATGATGCAGGTTGAGGTGAAGGGGGTGTTTTTCCAGAGGCTGTTGGGGATGAGAGCGGGTCGCCCGGCGCGGGTTTGGAAGTGCATCCAGACTGGGAAGGCTAGGAGGAGGACGAGGCTGATGGCGAGGAGGGAGGCTGTTTGTGCGGATCGGATGGTGGATAGATCGGCGCTCAGGACGCTGATGGAGGTCAGTATTGTGGGACAATTTGAAGCTTTTGGAAGTACTCACGCAAGCACGTAAGCCAAGATAGCCAATCCTCCACTCGCAATGATACCTCCAACCCAATCGACATCTTTCCTCAACCGCTCCCAGGTAGATCGTCCCCCAGCAACAACCGCAGTATTGACCTTCGGCAATGCCCAGTACGCAGCCATAGCAGCAACAAGCGTCGCCCCACCACTCAAGTAAAACCCCGATCGCCATCCCGCTTTCTCAATCATAATCCCACTCAACACCAGCCCAACAGAGAATCCCAGCGGCTGACTCATCCCCAGACAGGCAAACCCCAAGTTCCGCGCCCTCCCCGCTGGCACCGCAGCCGTGATGATAGACACCGACGCAGGCAAGTGCATCGCCAGGGCAACGCCTTGAATCGCGCGGAAAACAACGAGCTGGATGCCCGTTTGAGACAGACCACACGCCAGCGTCATGGCACCTAGGAGGAAGACGCCGAGTAGTTCGACGCTCCGTGCGCCTACGATGTCTGCAACGCTCCCAGCGATAAGCAGGACGGCGCCAGAAGTCAGACCATACACGCTCTGCGGCCAGAGATACAGCGCGCGCTCGAGACTGATCGAGCGCGCGATAACGGGTAGTCCGACGGTGATGATTCCATTTGTGAAAGAGGCCCAGAAGCCGATGAGGGAAGGCACGAAGATAGTAAGGACTAGCCGTGGTGTAGACAGTTTGGACTTTGCAGACTGGGCAAGTGCGATGTTTTGCTCGTGGTTTGGAGGAGTGGAAGGGATGCTGAGACGGGTGCTTGATGAGGATGGGGACGAGGAAGGCGGGTTTCCTGGTGTGTCGAATGGGTGGGGGATGGGCTCTGGAGCTTTTGGGGCTACGCTGGAGAGGGCGATGGTTTCTGTTGCGCTCATCTTGGGCAACTTTTGGGTCGCTTTTGTGAGCTTCGGTGGATTTGGCAGCGACGGTTGGTTTGCTTTCTTTTCTTTTTTTTCCCCTCTTCTTTTGTGTCTACGAGTGTTGGCGATGGCTGGTTTATGGCGGATATGCTGAATCAATCGATCACCACTCTGGCCGAAGCAAAGCAAATCTCAATCCCCAAGTACTTCCTCTCGATAAACGTCTTACATCTTACATTAAATGCGAGCGGGCTAAAGATTTCGGTTCTTGAAAAATACTAACGGCTAGCTCTACGCCCTGCATGTCGAAAGGGCGGTCGCGCTCTGATTGGCCAATTTCGTAGCACGCTATGACGAGATTAAATCCTTCGCAACTGCTACTTCTAGGGACTTTGGAGAGATGGCCTTGAAGTGCTCTTGTCTGACGGCATAAGAACGATGCTTATTACCAGGGCACACCAAATTAATGTCGGTAGGTTTATGTATGTGCATGCAAGGCACTTCAAGGCACTACAGCACTTCTTTGTTCTTCCAAACCCTGCCAAGAACCGAGCCGACGAGTTACCGGCACGATTCCTCATAGGGAAATCTTCCCAAGAACACCAACCTCAGAATGTTCATCTCCGTATGTACGTTGCCTTCCCTTGAGACTTCAGCAACCGTCCGTAGGATTCACGCGTCGTCCAACCCCTCAAACAGATGCACGCCCCACCCCTTGCCCGGATTGTTGAACCTGATCGGCTCCTCTCCTATCGCATCAATATCCGCCAAGTCGTCTGTCCCAAGCTCGCACTTCGTCGCATCAAGGTTCTCCTCAATGTGGCTCTCATGCTTACTCTTCGGGATGACGCTAGTCCCGCGATTCATGCCCCACTTGAGCACGACCTGCGCAGGCGTACAATCCCGCTTCTCCGCGATGCTCTTGATAGTCTCGTGCTCCAGCAGCAGCGGAGCCTTAGATTGCGTAGTCACCTCGCGGCGCGACCGGTCACCGTACGTAGGGTTCATGTTTCCTAGCGGTGAGTACGCAGTAATGGCAATACCGTGGGCTTTGTGAGCGTAGATCCACTTCGCCTGGGGGAGGTACGGATGGAGTTCCATCTGGTGCACAGCGGGAAGGGGGGAGTCGCCCTTGATGCTATGCTTTACCAGCTCTTTTAGTTGCGCAGGAGAGAAGTTGGAGACGCCGATGCGGCGGACTCGACCGGAACTGAGAAGCTTGGCCATGGCTTGCCACGTCTCGACGTAGTCTTCGTGATACTTCTTGTCTTTTGGTCCTTTGCCGACGGGCCAGTGCATGAGGTAGAGGTCCAGGTAGGAGAGGTTGAGGTCTTTGAGGGTTTGGTTGAGACCGGCTTCCACGCGGTCGGGCGCATGGCTTTGTAAAGTTAGAGGATACTTTGAGATAGGTCTGTTGGGACTCACTGGTCGTTCCATAATTTGCTTGTTACCCATATATCCTCTCTGTTAAGGCCTGCTTGCTCTAATCCCTTGTGTATGCCTTTCCCGACAGCTTCCTCATTGCCATATGCTGCGGCGCAATCAATCTGCCTATAGCCCTTCTCAATTGCAAATGCAACAGCATTAGTGGTGTTGTCCGGATTCTCCTTCAGGTTCCATGTCCCGAAACCAATTGGTGGCTGATCAATTCCCAGCGGGTGCAAGACGATGGGTTGCTGCTTGTTGCGGCATTGTGCAACGCCAATTAGAGCGGCAAAGACTACGTGCAAATGCATGGTGAGTTCGTATTCCAGAAGCTCGTAGATGAAGACGCTGAGCCGGTATTGTTCGAAGTTCTGGTAGACTCACGCTCGCTGAGACAATCATGACGTTACCGCTTGGAGTACATGTGGGGCGGGGCACCCCGGGGCCGAGAGAGCAAGCGAGCATGGCTTTCGTGTAGATACCTACCTCAAATGATAGTCTTCTGTGGGTCGCCCACCTTAAATTACACGTGAGATTGACAGTGGAACTGCTGTTGAATTACTGATGGAACTACAATCAACACGCGACTGACTGCGCATGAACGGTCCAAAGATCGTGTCCTGCGATTTACTCATTAAACATGCGAGCTAATTAGGCCCGTTGGTCGCTAACGTGTTTTGTATGATTCGAAAGACATACATAATTTGCATCACGAACGCTACGTGACGGCCTCGAGGATATGATCCACGTCGATGACCGATTTGGTTGACCTGATAGGGAGACGATGCAGGCCCTCATTTGTCACATTGCTTTTACGTTGAACTTGGGGTCTTGGGATTCCAGAATTGCGTTTTGTCGGTGCTCCATGCTGGCAGTGCCACACTAGGCTACTTGTTTTCGGTGGTGTAGAGCGTGCTCATTAAACGCCGAACGCAAGCGCGAGCCATGGTGCAACGGTCTCCATGCTCTGGCAGTCTCTGCACGGATACTTGTCGTGCTCACCAGGCAACAAGTTGGAAGTCAATGCGTGGAAATTATTGCCTCCATCAAGGCTTCATGTACGTGCACCGCAACCCACGATTCGCAATGCTTTGGTGGTCTGACTTCGCTTCGGCATGTTCTCTTACAAAACATTGACTGGTTGAACTTGGAGGGAGGGTGAACGGGAAGTTGTTCCTGTCAGCTGCCCAACGAGGGGGAAAGAGAAGGCCAGGCCCCATGGTTGGGGTGGCAAGACGCACAGCTGGATGACAAGCTCGCACAAATAGTAAGGCGGCGTCCGTTCTTTCGTGTTCAGAGATATTGGTCTTGGAAGCCCCCGTAAACTGTCTAATTCGGTACTGATGAGTACATGCGCTACCTGCGATCGCGCGAGATGGTGAGGGAAGCAAGCTGCATGTCCGTTGCAGTTGCTAAGAGTCGCGACGGAGCGGCCATAAGAGCATGACCAGTTGGGTGTGGGGTGAATGGTGGAGAAATGGTATAACGGCGCGTTGCACTGCCGGGAGGCCACAAGCGCCACGTCCGAACACAGAAGGATGCTGTGAGATGGCGATGCGCCCGACACGCACAATGAAGCGGAGGATCGACGCCATGGTGTTGACACGAGCCCTGTTTGAGCGCGGGCCAGCACCGTTGCCCGCAGAGACGAGGGCGGCTCGCCGAGTCCTCGGGCAAGCTGGCTGAGTCGAGGGCGACTTGTGGCGGTGTGGGTAGTACTGCTGGCAGGCTTCTGGAGTGACGCGCAAATCGATAGTCGGGGTGACTCTGTGATGCGTGTCTTCTGCTGTGGCATGCCACATGTGCGTGACGGTCCAAGGTTCCCGGTTTCGATGCATGTGCAGTCAACAGTCAACAACGGCGGCGAGGAGGAAGGCGCGACGCTAGACGCGAGCCCCGCCATAACGGCCACCATGTGCGCCCGCGCCCTGCGTCTTCACCAGCCTTCTGTGCCACACCAGCCGTCTTCCTCGTTAATTTACCCGCCAGCTAGCAACTGGCCCAGGGGCTCTCGTTGTGGCTGCCATGTCCCGTTGCTGGCAGCTCTCTGGGCAAGATTCGCGTCGCAGGATTCTCCCTCATGCGCCCAACGACAGCTCGGGGACGCGTGATCGCCTTGTCGCCGACACGCCTCGACCGTCAGCAAATCGCGGCGTTGACACTGGCCCATTCGCAGCTGTTGTCCCACGAGACCAGACGGCACGCGTGTCGCTTGTGCCGTCCATAGACGGCTGGCTGCCACCGCAATTTCACTCGAAGGATGCACACTACCTCGATTGACCACCATGCACGGACGTCCCCAGCTTCCGCAATCCTTCACCGCGCTCCGTGGACCCGGGTCACTTTCGACATGGGTGACAGCTGCGTCCTCTTCAGCAGCACCCTGCCAGTCCAGCTGCTCGGACTCGAGGTGGGTCCTTTCCTGCCCTGATCATCCTGCATCTCACTTTAACTCCTCCTCTTCTCTAGCGACTGCGACCCTGGCTTTGTCGACAAACAATCTGGCCCTTCTGTACCCCTACAGCTTCTAGGGCGGCCGACCTCGTGACCGCTACTATCAGGATGCAACTGTAAACCTCGGTAACCGCAGCAATGGGGAACGACAGTGGCATGAGCAGGAATCACTTTGAATCATGGAACGCCGAAGCACTCGCTGTGGTTATCTGCTCCGCTTTGGCTCTCTACAACGCGCTGGAACTTGAGCTGCTTATCCTTACCACCTTCCATGCCTACCGTGGACTCTACTTCTGGTCGCTCGCCCTGGCCAGTTTCGGTGTCATTCCATACGTCTTGGGGTTCATGATCGAATACTTCGAGCTTAGCTACTTGTCTCTGGGCACCGCTATCGACACGTTCGGTTGGGCGTTGATGGTGACTGGCCAGTCAGTCGTCCTTTACAGTCGGCTGTGGCTCGTGTTCGGCAACGGTCACAAGCGTCTGTTACAGCTGATCAAATGGACCATCATCTTCAACGGGTGTACTTTCCATGGACTCACGGCTAGTACGTGCGAAGCTCCATCACAAACGATCTTGAACTAACGGGCGCATAGTCGTGGTTTATGGCTCCCGCTTTGGCAGCGCCACAAAAGCTTTTAGCGAAGCCTACAATGTTATCGAGCGCATTCAAATGTGCGTCTTCTTTCTACAGGAAGTCCTATTGTCCGGCATATACATCTGGAAAGCCCTCGACATCATCCAAACTTCTGATCGCAAGCGTTCCCACCACACCATGTGGCAGCTCTTCTCTATCAACGTCATCATCATCGCTCTCGACATTGCGCTCCTAGCTCTGGAATTTTCCGGCCTGCACGTCGCTCAGCAAACCATTAAGGGCTTGATATACTGCGTAAAGCTGAAGCTGGAGCTGGCGATCCTGAACAAGCTGGTAGACGTATCAACGGTCCACGCCCGAGCAAATGCCTTGACTCTCGGCAACACAAACGATTTCCTGGATCCTACGAAAACGGTTTGGGACATAACTCGCTTTACTCCGGCATTTAGCTCGTCGATGCATACGTACCCAAAGTGGGTACAAGACCTGGAGAAATCAGGCCTGAGGGCGTCGTATTCCCCAACGGACAGCACCTGGGCGCAAGCACAGAAGCGCAATACCAGCCTATCGGCCGACGATAGCTACTTCTCCGCCGAGGTACAGCCATGCACAACGTTGCTCGACCCGCGACTAGAGGGCAGGGACAGAGGTTCTGCAACGGATCTTCTCTACGCTGATGCGGTACGCAAATTGACGAACCCTGGTTGAAGGCTCAATGCACGTCATTGCAACTACAGAATATCCCACTTTCCAAACATGCCACCCTTCTTCACACGAACATGAACCCGAACAGGAAGGACCCGGACAAAGAGCTGGAATGATCAGGCACAGTCAAGACAACGCGACTACCGCGAGACTGTCGACGCGCCTATGTGTACCTTTCACCGCAAGGATTCACTCCAACAACTTCCGAGAGGTCTTATTGTGGGAGGCAAGATTGCTGCCCTTGTCAATGTCTTCCTACAACTACACGCCTGCGTATATTGCACACGTGTATCTAGAAGGTCCAGACCTTAATGAGACATGCATTGGGAGCATCGCCATCCAAACCGGATCGGCACGGAATGCCTCTAACGACTGTATGAATTACGAAATCCAGAGTTACGATGGGAATACCAGGGACAGGGTGGATTACTTAGGTAGTATGACTGGGAATTAATGTGCCATATCCACGTGGCGCGTCCATCAACGGTTAATATGAATCTGAACATTCAAACTGCTTCATCATTTCAATCCTCTTTGCACTTACTCGCCTTCAATACCGCTTCGGAACGGAATGTAGCCGTTGTATGACACTTGAGCTTGACCTGTCGACACTTGAGTTTCGTGGCGAGGATTGAGGTATGCTTGGATGACATGCTTGACAGCTCGGACTGGATGGAATAGGTCACAGCTGTGAGGTCCTCATCTGGGACTTGGAGCATTGCTCGAGCGGTTCTTTCGGTACACTTACTACCGTGGCCCGGTGTTGAGATGCGTTATCTGCTTGTGGGCGCTTGTATGTCGCAAGCTGCCTTTACCGCAGGTTACTTGTGGATGGGTTGCGGAGCTCTGCTGGTCGATCTCACTTAGTTGGGTCTCTGTTCCCTTCTCTCACCTTGCTGCCGGACAGTGGGCTGCCCTTTAAGAAGCCCCGCATCCGGACGCTAATCTCTTCCAAACAACCACACTCTTCAATAGGTATCTTCTCTGCCATTCTCTCGTCACACGATCTCCCACTTTCGTGCCCAACCAGTTTCCACCGGCGCGACAAGCGCTTATTGGGTTCTCTGCCTAATCAAGTCTTGATATACGCTACCATTGGTTGCTCTCTTGTAAGCATGGCATGGATATTGGTGGATCACGACTGACAACAGCACAGGCGCACAATGACCAGCCCACCGTCAATTCCAACTTTCGAAGAATGGAGGGAGAAGCACAAGGAAACACCGCAAAGCACGAGGCGCTCAAAACGAAGCCATGGCAATGTCTACAACCCCTTCTCTGAGCCTCTGCCTGGCCACAAGTTCTTTCGGTTGGATCGCAAAGCCATTGACAAGGGGTTTAACAAGATCTCAGCAGCAGTACTCGAGACTCTTTCAGGAGCAAGGCCACAAGACAAGCAACTCGCAGCCGTACAATCACTCGCTCGTCGTCTGCAAACCGTCATTGTCCCGGAGACATTAGATGTCGCCGTCGTGGGAGAGCAAGGTACGGGAAAGAGCCTTGCTATCAATGCCTTGCAGCACAGGCCGAGGTTGTCGACGACATCTGCCAGCGGCGGCGCATGTACGGCTTCGGCTATCAGATTCTGTTACAAGCCAGATGCTCCCGAATTTGCCGACAGCTTTGATGCGAAGATCAAGTTCATGAGTGACGAAGAGTTGACCGAGAGTATCCAAGAGCACATCGATCGCTATTACCATTTCCACTTCTCCGGCAATGTGGATGAAGAAACGTATTTCGAAGATCAGCGTGTAGCTAAAGATGCTGGAGCCTTTTTCAACGTGCTGCACAATGCGAAGTATGATCGTGAAGCCGCATCCCAGCTGAATACTCTTCTCACGGCCGACAACATCAAGGGCCAAAACCTTCTGAATGCCACAATGGCGATGGCCCATAGACGCATCGACGAAACGAGTTCGCATTGGTCAACGACCGAGGAGCGAACGATAGTGTTCAAGGACCAGACGATCAAGATCTTGATGGAAGAGGTGGAAAAGTACATGGCCCGGTGCCCTTCTATGCCGTCATTATGGCCTATTGTGCAAAGCCTGGATATTCTTCTCTGGTCTCTTCTGGCAAAGCACGGTGTCAATCTTCGCGACCTGCCTGGTAATGTCCCCAGTCTCTCGGTGCGACGATTCGCTAACACATATAGGCTTGAACGATGAGAACCAAATACGCACAGCAGCTACAAATACGTTTCGACGTAAGGCTGGTTACGAAATGATTTTCGCTAGGGCAGACCGGGTAACTACCGATGCCAATGTACACAGGTACATCAGACAGTCTATCAAGGCTCATGGGGCAAAAGCGACGATCCTGATTCTGACGAAGAAAGATGTAAGAATTCATCCTTTGTCGCCTCGCATGAAACTCATTGATTTTAGGAATACCTCTTGGACACCAATTCAGTGGAAAATGTCATAACAACACACATGGCCGAACCATTCGTTACCATTCGAAACCACCTAGATTCGAATGCAAACACGATGGCGGGATTACCGGAGGACGATGAAGCTGCCGACGCAGAGTACGATGATCGCCAGGCTTACCAGGCTCATCTAGAAAACATCGCAAAGCTCGCGTTCATCGAACATCGTGCTGCAGACGTAGCGGAGGAGATGAAAGCAAAGTTCAAAGATGTGGATCCAAACCCTATCTCAGTCTTCTCTATCTCCGCTTCCATGTACATTGAGTGGATGAAACAGGGTCGCTTGAAACAGCCCCTGATGTCCCCCAAAGAGACAGGTGTACCTGGCGTTCGACAATACCTGCTACAGCTCTGTGCTGAACCGAATCTCAAAATCTACAAAGACCATGCCTTCGACAAGATGGACGATCTTCTAAACAAGTGTCGGGGTATTGCCGACGTAGAAAAGAAAGACGAAGGCTATGCTCTATTGCGCGCTCGCTTCGCCGAGGTAGTTGCCGATATTCGCGAGCGATTCGCGCGCATGTTCAACGAGTTCATCGAATACATCATCGAAAGGGTTTTTGATGATGAAGGCGAGAAGCAAGCGCGCATGAAAGAGCTTCTGCGAATTGTGGATGGGTGGGGATACGGCTCGCAGTGGAACACTTACCGAGCTTGTCTGATGCGAAAGGGCATTGGCTGGTCTGGAGCTGCGAAGTATAAGAATACCGAGAATCCGACCGGTAGGTACAACTGGAACGAAGACCAGGGCAACGTGATCCTTGAAGACATGAATGATTGGAAGGACCGAATGGACGGCGCAGTTGAGACGCTTGCACAAGATCTCGACGAGACTATTGATTCAGTTTGCCAAGACATTCAGAAGTGCATCGAGACATCATCTCTCCCTCCGAAACTCCGCGACGACGCCATCAAACAGTGGGAGGGGTGCCAGAAGAAGGTCTGGAATGTCGAATTGTATGAGAATTTCTATGACGCGGTGAAAGCCACCCACCAGTACGCCACCACTGAGACGGACGTCCGCTGTATGAACGCAAAACTCAACGTGGAATACTACAAGCGCGTCTACGACATCGATACCTGGTCCCAGGGCAAGTTTCCGCATCGGTTCGCCGCGCAGAAGATCAAGATGCACGACCTAATGAGCAACCCTGACGAGCACGGCCGAACCCTCATCGACAGAATCGAGCACGCCGTCACACGGCAGTCGAAGAAGGACCTCAGAGGCGCCTTCGACGAATTCCTCGTTGAAGTCATGAAGAATATTGAGGCCTTCGACGAGCACATCAGTGACCGCGCACCCCTGGACTACAAACTGACAGATGCGGACCGCCAGCTACGCGAAGATATATTGAAGCGTATTCCGGAGCTGGAGACTATGGTTGAGGTTGTTCGCGCCAAGTTCAGCGACGAAGCGCTGCTCACAGAGCAGGTTGAGCTATCTACGAACCATAGTAAGGAGGGCGAGCCAGCGCAGAAGAAGATGAAAGTTGAGGCGGATGACTAGAGCTGTCTTGGCGATGTAGCAGACATTGCTCTATTCCTTACTGCTTTCTCTTCGGCGTTAAGGGCGTTTTGCAAGGATCATATGGATGGCAGATTTGGGAATTCAAGCCTGTCTCCGGGGCTTGGATTGTGGGATTTGCATATGGAAATATCTAGGGGGTATCGTGTGGTGCGGTAATTATCCTGGAGGCTATACATCCAGTAATCATCTAGTCCACGCTGCAGTGGGCGACAAACGAAATCATGTTATGCTACCATTACAATCATCCAATACCATCTCAATCGTAGAAAACAAACACCGATAGTACATCTTTCCCCTGTGAGAGTGAAAAACAACGGTAAATTTCGGCGCACTGTTGAAGGTAGGTGCTTCCGGACGCATGGCAGAAGCGCGCTAGCCTGTACAGGTAGCACTTCCCACCTGAGCACCCCGTCACCCCTACACTCTACTTCGTATTTTCCAATTGCTCATACATTTTGCTACGTCAAACAATCATTTGACGACGCTTCTTCTGTCTTGTTTGCGCCCTCCTTTCCACCGCCAAACTCTTTGTTGAGGCTGCAGTCACAGCTAACGATCTCAAAGGCATCTTCAGAGACACCATTCACAATGCACGATCGTCCCAATCTTCAGTCCGCAAGGATGCTACGAAAGCACCGCTTCACGTTGTCTTGGTCGTACGGTGGGCGCAACGCATCGCTGCTGCGAGAATCCGGTGTCTCACTCTTAGCAATGCTTGTCTTGCCGCCTTTACCTGCTGGTAGCCGTTTGCTTGTCTGAGACAAATAATCGCCTTCACACTCATCTTACCGTCTGCTCTCTTCGCTCTCCGGACCTCCTTCACTCTGGTTTTGTTGATCGCCCGGCCGTCGCTTAGCGTTCTCTCACTCGAGTCTCGATACTTCGAAAGCTCGACTCCAGCGCTGCTCTCTACTCTTTACTTCTACCATGCCTCTTATCCTTCTGTTCTGTAAGATCCAGTCTCATTGCAAAGTTTAGTATACTTGATCTGCTCTACTCTACCAATCTTTCTCCTGCGTGCAAGACTACGCCGTAGGGGCTGTTCACGTGCGTACCCGATCGTTCTTGGTAATGAATCTACTAACATGCTATAGCATGCACTCTGACTTCATTGACGAGATCCTCTCCCGTGAGGAATGGGAAAAGCGTACAAAGAGGAGTCAACCATCCTCGTCGCAAATCCTGCGAAAGAAATCACGGAGCGTCCTCGAACCCAAATTTAAACACAAACCACAAGACGAGAAGAGGCCGGATCACGTCTTCTTCACGTTAGACACCGCTAACATGGACACTAAAATGAACCATATGGTGTTCAAGGTGCTTACACTTCTCAGTGGCCAAGCATACGAAAACATCGAGGAGATCGGCGCTTTCATGCAGAAACTTCAGCTAAATCCAGGACCAGAGACACCTGAGTGGCACTATGCCTTGATAGGGAAGCACGGCGAAGGCAAGAGTACTTTGACCAACTGTTTGCTCGGTCGTCACAAACTCGCAGGTGTATCCAAGGGTACTAAGTCGTGCACGCAATTCGCGACAGAGTTCAGATACAAGGCCGGTGCAAATGACGATACGGATAAGAGCGATGTGACGATCTCTTTCTTCGACGAACTCCAACTCAGAGCGCATCTTGAGGAGAACATCATGCGGTATGGGCGCTTCCATCACCCAACGAGTGAAGAGGAGGAAAGCGACGAAGATAGCCTCGACCCTGCTCTTACGAGAACGCTCACCAAGTATGATGAGTATCTCAGCAAAGAAGCATACGATGTCCTTCGCATCATTGTCAAAGGAGACGAGCAAGCTGAGGAGAAACTCGACAGGCATTTAAACCATCCCGAAAATTTCACGAATGGCAGCCTAATCGAATTCTATCATCGCAAACAACGGGAGCGTCTCCAAGCATTGGGCGTAGATGGCAACAATACTATTGTGTATCTCAACGTCCCAGACAAGCTCGACCTAGAGCATGAGCAGGGCGAGAGAGACATCACAGCAGTACGAAAGGTAGCTGAATCTTTGGCACCGTTTGTGAGGTCAGTAAAAGTGGCGACAGGGGGGATGCTTTTGAGATACGGTCTTGTTCTTGTGGACATTCCAGGTAAGTCACGCATTACAAAAATTGTTTTTCACCAATGCTTACAAGGAAAGGATATGGCGACCTTAACCAAGCGCGGATCGCAAGCGCGAATGTGCATCGTCGAAGCGCGCACGGCGAAATCATCATAGGAGCGGCATCACGCATTGAAGACAGCGAAGACCTGGATGGACAGATCACTCGTTCCCGCAAAGCACACGGAGATCGAAACACGATCCTTGTCATGAATCAGATCGATGTAGGGCATACCTCTTCCTCTTCCGTATATTTCTGTCTGACTGTTACTTTTTATAGAAAGCCTACGATGCACCGGATTATGATGCGGTTCGTAGCGAGATCGAAGAAAACAAAGAGAGCCCTTTTCCAGAACTGCACATAGCTTTGGAAGCCACTGAAGATGATTCCGATGCAGAGGAAGCCTACGACGACCATATCGCTAGTGTTGCGCAATGTGCAATGGTACGACAATTCGCCGAACCGTGTGAAGATGCGCTCAAGCAACGTCACGGCGGACGCATAAGCGTATACTCTGTAGTGGCATCAGCCGCTCACGATTGGTTGGACCCTTATCGAGCTGAAGATCCGACCTGGGGACCCTACATGTCTGGTGTTCCACACCTGAGGCGAGGCTTACTTTGTCTTACTGCGGAGCAAAAGCTGCAGATTTACCACAAACATTACTTCCAGATTTTGCCTGGCTTCGTGGACGATGCCCAACGCATCCTCACAAAGACGGTTGGACAGAAAGAGATATTAGCAACGACCCGACGCTGCCTCGAACAGTGCTTCCGAAATGCCATACGAGGTTCACGTGCAGCGAAGGATGTCAACAGCATATCCATCGTCCTACCCATCTACACAGGCTCCGAGAAGAACACCGTTACCAAACGTATTAAGGCCCTTATCCAGGTATGGAGTGCTCCGACTGTCGTTCAATTCAACACGTTCATGCACACTCTAGTTTGCAGAGGCATTCCTACTAGCTATGCTTCAGCAGCATACAGAGGCCGTGATATCAACTGGAACCGTGACCTTCTTGATACCATGGAAACTCCAGCCGACAATAGCCATGCATATACGTCACTAGAGGCTTACCTGTCGGACTGGAAGGTTACGATAAAGCATAAGTCTACGGAAATCTCCAACTCGATAACTGGTCCCATCACTGATTTATGGGCATCGATTGAGGACGTTATCACCGCATCGTCCGCTCCTCTGGCTCTCAAAGGGCGAATGCGCGGTGCGTGGAGGAAGGTAAAACATGTCATTCGTGACATGGTCAATCGATTTCCCGAACAAATCACAGCAGCCATCGACAAAGTCTACCAAGAAGTCACTACAGAAGAGGACATAGGCTGCATGATCGCAATTATGAACATACAGACCTACAAGGATGCCGCGTACCAGCGTCGTGGCAAGAAGGTGTACACTCGCCAACGCCGATCATTGATCAGGAGTCTCTGCGACCCCGACTCCAATGGCAGGATGTTCGTGGATAGGTACGAGAACGCCGCTATGAATAAGATGACTGAGCGCATCGCTCAAGTTTCTGAGGAGTTTATCGCCGCGGTGGACACAAAGCTCAAGGAGTTCGTCCGCATTACCAAGCAGTTCATGGAGACGGATGTATACAACACCTCCCAGCACGTCGCGGCTCGGAAAGTCTTGCGGCGCTGGCTCCCTGAGTTCCAGGATCTGCTGTTGGATTGTCAGCGTCGATTCCCTGGCCAACAAGACCAGCAGGATGTTCAGTTCATGGGCTCGATCAAGCGGGCGCGATCCTCTGAGTGCGAGGAGTCTGCGATAAAGAAGATCAAGGTGGAGGACGAGTACGAGGACGAGAATAGCATCATCTCCGAGGGAAAGACCGACAAGGGCACGACAGGCGATAGCACGACTGACGGAAGGAAGACTGCACCGTCATGTGGCAAGAGCGTTCTCAACAAGGGTATAGACTGGTCGAGGGGAGCGAAGACGAACAAGTTGATGCCGAAGACGAACAAGTTGATGCCGAAGACGAACAAGTTGATGCCGAAGCCGAACAAGTTGATGCCGAAGCCGAAGCCGAAGAGAGCGAGCATGATAGTGACGAATCACTGAGCAACCTCGACCTAATGATTTCGACGACGATAATGAGTAGTTATGCTCCCGTATGCTTTCACCGTCTTCGCTTCGGTCGACTCGCTCAAGCTCGGGCAGGTCTAACGATCTGCGAATATCACTTTTAAGGCTTTACTTTTGCTCTGCGAGGTGTCCATGGCAAGCTCGAAGTTCATAATGGTTTCAAATGGTGCCGGGGATCAATGGGTCACATCTACTTGATGTTGTCCTTTTTGGCGATCTTACACAAGTTCCATAGCCGCCGTGCCTACGATTGCGACCTAGAGATTGCATCCCCATACATGCCATATGTAGCAGGCGTACATATACATGGGTTTTACTCTGTTTACTACAACACCACTGCTCTGCCCCAATGATAACGTCTCTGTTTACTATTAACATGCCTTCTCGCAGCCAGAAATCGGCTATTGGAGACATACGTAACCACTTCATCTCACTTTCTAAATCCCCCCTGCTGCCATACTGTTATGCGTCCGTGTCCGAACTTCTCTTATCCCACCATCTTAACGACGCTCTCCAATTGCATATCACATTACCCACGAGTGACTATTCACGTATATTTCATTAAAACGCAGTGCATGAAGCACAAGCAGATCAACTCCCTCACAGCAGGAACACAGTCTTCAAGAGTTGCGAACAGAACCTCATTCTTCAAACCAACACCTCGCCAGATATACATGGCTCTCAGTGTATGCGCTATAAGCAGCTGCCCGGGATATCAAACCCCTACCAACCATGTACCAAACGCCAATCGTGCTCACAGCCATTCAAACTGCTGCAGTCTCTCCACGCTTTTCTTCCCACCCAGCGTCATGTACGTCCTACTCGCACCCGGGACACTCACTCTCGCCCTCGTATTACGCTGAGGATCGGCAGCCACACTGGCATTGGCAGCGTCCTTGCCGTACGACGGACTTCTAGGAATCGCAACGCGCAACATACCGCCGCGCTTTCGGCCTGGTCCTGAAACTACGTCTAGATGTTTGCTCTCCGCTGCAGACTCTGCACCTTTACTTCCAACGCGTGACACTCGTCCTCCCTGCGGTGTAACTCCTTCTGCAGGCCCTCCTTCTCGGACCGCAGCACCGCCAGCTTCCCGCCCATACGCTCGCGGTAGCTCGCGTGTTCTTCGTGGATCGCCTCGACGCGGTGCCACGCTACGTGCCCCGCGGTCGTTGAAGGTGCGCCAGAAGGGGCCGACGGCGCTGACGCTGCCTTCGCCGCACGCAGCTCTGCGATCTCCGCGTCTTTGACTTTGAGCTTAGACGCCATGGAAGAGATTTCGTCCTTCCACGCTTCATGTGCGGTCATGCGGTTTAGATCGTCGATGTTCGCGCCCCCTTTGAGCGTCTCGATTTGCGCGCGGAGATCAGAGTTTCGCTTCTCCATCTCCAGCGCGCGCTGTTCGAGGGCCGCGGCTTTAGCAGCGGCAAAAAGGTCGGTAGTATCTCTGCGCTCGAGGAACATGCTGGGGGGTCTGCCTCCGCGATTGGGGCTCGCGCGACCGCTTGCGGGGGGGCCTTGGGAGCGCAGGCGGTCTACTTGCTTGGTTGCTTCTGCGAGCTTGAGACGGACGGCTTGCACGTTGGCGAGGTCTTCGTCGCGGAGGGCGGTCATGGCTTCGAGCGAGCGGCGGGTTTTGGCGAGGACGCCGCGGATCTTGATGTTGTTTTCCACGTCTTCGTCGCGGAGGGCCCAGATGGCTTCGTGGCGCTTTTGCCAGGTCTTCTTTTCTGCTTCGAGGGTCTCCAGACGGGCCTTCATGGTGGCGTAGTCTGCAGGGGTGACGGACGCAATGGGATTGTTCGACTCGATCTGGGAGACCTTGTCCATGAGCGCCGCGAGCTGCGATTCGAGAGGACCCATTGCACGTCTTGAAGCTGGTGCAGCCGAAGGTCTCTCGATGATGTTCTTCAACGGTGAGAGCGGCGCCGGTTCGATGCCCGTGTAGTACGGAATGTTTTTATCTGTTGCGCTGGAAGACTCCTCGATGATCTTCAACTTTCGTGTGTAAGGTTTGGGCTCGACACCAGTGTAGTATGGTATTGATCGATCTCCCGCACCAAACATTTTGTTTGTGGGCGTCTTCTCCGGAAACTCAAAGTCATGCTCGTCACCGTTCAGGGTGCTTGTAGTGCTTGCCCTCGAGCGAGCGTCATCGTCGAACTCCATCCTCATGATGTCAGACTTGTGTAGTGTTGGTGATGGTTTCAGTGGTGTGACCACTGGCGAGGTCCCGATAGCGGTTGCGAACTTCTGGCTCAGTCTGCTCACTGCTGATCCTGATTCCTGTCTCTTAGTCTGCCACATAGCCGGCATGGGTGCGTTGAAATCCTCCTCGTTGAGAGTGTCGCTCGACTGGTCGCTCTCGTATCCGCTGCGGGATTGTTGGCGGCTAAGCTGGTAATGAGGGCTAACTACAGACGACGGTCTGCTGTGGGCGGAGTGCACCGATGCAATGCTGTGTACGGAACCGGTGCGTTGAGGGCGAGCAGGAGCGCGGTTTGCTGTCCACATTTCCTTAGCCTGAGGCAGGTAGGTCGAAGAAGAATGAAGTGTTGTTGGTCCAAGTCCAAGTCTAACTCTTGCAAGTACTTCTCCACAAGAACCTAATCGTTACTGCGAATCGTAGTGCGTACCAAGATCTCGTCGAGAAAAATGTGGGCTCAATGCGATGGAGTGCAATCAATGCACTTCAGCCTCAATTCGCTGGAAAGGGAAGAATACAAATTACAAAACAGATATCGGGCCGCAAAAGGCGCACTGTAAACAGGCGAGTGGAAAATAGTTTTGGTATCCTGAGGTTCCGACATCTCAAGCGAGCGCAGCATGAGCTTTTGATGCCGGTGATCTGAGGACCTGAGATTGTGCGGAGGCACGCTGAAACCGTTTTGAGGCATCAGGGGCCCCCTGCACGGCTCTCCGACGCTGGCAGGAGGCGACAGCGGTTACACCGGTAGTTGACGAGATGGTAGTGGAGACTTATCGGTGAACAGGTGTTGTTGTGCTCTGGTGTTGTCGTTGTCAACTTTTTTGCAATTGTAGAATCCGTGGTGGTCGTTCCGATGCAGTGCCAAAGGACGAAACGCACTCTACAAAATCCTCACCATCCATCTCCAACATGTACCCACGTCTACTTTGCATCGAATATTCCAAATCGCATAGATGAATGCCGCTCATCACCACGTTCCTATCTGCATCTTCGAAATTGGAGGCCTCACGGCGTGAAGTTGCAAAGACTTGCACAAACAAACCTGAAACCCGTTGCGCCTCATACACGCTCTTCCCACGAGTCAAGCGGACTTCTCGAACTGTGGCACCGCATCCAAGGCATTTCATGCTTCAGCGGGTCTTCCCGAGTACGCGTTGCAGTGTCATATTGCCGGTGAGCCGCTTCGATAGGCTGGCTAGGTGCCGAACTATCCTTTTCGATTGCATCGCGCCGGGGAACGGGGTGCAGGATAAAGAACGTCGTCTTGGCACGTCCGCGCGAAGCTGAGATAGAAGTTTTCGTTAACTCAACATTGTTGTTGATGGGTGATCCAAGTCCCGGTGTTCTTCAAATGACGGATTTTCGAGGCTTCCATAATTCTGTTGTGCAGTCGCGAAGCGTACCGTGGTCCGTGCCCGTGATGGACCATCCAGATAAGCCTGTAATAGTCCGCAGCTCTGAGGTCTTCTCTTGAAGAATCGTACAATGAAAGAGGAGCGAGAAAGAGGAATGAGAAGAAGACCGAGGGAACACGACTTTTAAAGGTTGCGCCTTCCTCGTCTCAAGATTCACTCACGCCACCCAACGGAGTCTGAAGCAGGAACGCTCCACTGTACACGGAAAGAACCTTGAATCTTGAATTCTTGGGAAGCCACTTATTAGGCGTCTCGATCAAATGAACGAGTGCATTAAGGTATCAACAACGGTCATAAACATGGTATATCGCGAGTACACTTTTCATCACATCGTCACCTCATCCTCACACTGTTCCCCTCTCTACTGGCATCCAATGACCTCACCAGCAGGCGTCGCAATGCAAGATCCATACTTGTCACCAGCGATGCCAGCAACCTGGAACACAGCATTGATCACACCGCCGATACCCTCGCCAGCGATGAGACCAGCCGCAACAGCGTATCCGTAGACATCAAAGTGCTCTGGGTTCTTGTGCTGCCAGTATGCCGCAACAGCCGAACCGATCGTCATCGCAGTTCCGTACTGCGTCTGCGCAAGGACGAAAGCGAGTCCGATGCACATCATATTGGGGTGGTACTTGCGCATCCACTCAAGACGGCCGACCCAGACGTAGTGGCGGACCATGACCATGGCGGAACCGAAGATCGCGAAGGCGATGGCAAAGTATCCGGAGGACGGCGGGATGGGGAATGTAGGGTCGGTTACAGCGACGGCAGTTGCACGCCAGGCAGACACGGAGGGGATGCCGAAGGAGCAAGTCTCTGCATCAATGTCGATGATGCAAGGGTAGGCCGTTGCGAAGAGCTGGAACATGGCAGGGGCGAGGAACATAGCGACGATGGTGCCGAGACCCTGAGCGAGCCATTGGTAGATCGGAGGCGTGCGAAGAAGGAAACCAGTTCGGAAGTCACAGACAAGATCCGTAGCTTGAGAAGCACTATATAGTTGTTAGATGGTGTCGGTGAAACAAGTTGGAATAGCGTGAACTTACCCCATGTTGCACATGGCACCGCCGAAGAGGTTGAGCCTCTGGGCCCTGGTAATATCCCAGTGCTCACCCTTCGTGGCACCACCGAGAATGATCTGCGAAGCCTTTGACGCAGCAGTAAGAGGCGTAATGTCCGTAACACCAGTGCACTGCACAGCGACGAAGGAGAAGAAAAATGCGAGGACGACGGACAAAATCGACATGCCGACAGGCATATCGTGCTGAACACCAAGAACAATGCAGATACAGATGATGCTGAGGAGCAGACCAGGAGCCCACATCCACATCTTCACCTGCTCGTGCGGCGCGGCAGAGTCTTCAACGAGGTCTTCGTCGGCCTGGGAACCCGCGTTCTTCGCCCAAGTCAGGTCGCGGCCGGCCTTCCGGCCCAATGCGTAAAGACCAGCGGCAATGCCACGGTAGAGAGCCTTAAATCCGAAGTAGATAACCTTGTACTGGAGAATGAGCTCAGTGAAAGAGACTGCAATCATGACAAGGACACCGGGCCACAGAAGCCAGTAGCGAGGAGATGGCCAGTCCTTGTTGCAAGCAGCCAAGCTGAGGGATCCGAAATTGGTGTACCCGTCCCATTTGGTACCCTCTCCGAGGTTGGTGCCCCAGGCCATGTGGTTGTGCACGAGAGCCGGACCGATAATTCCCCAGGCAAGGACCGAGCCAGCCAAGAACGAGATGGAGACGTTCAGACCGACAAGCATACCGGAGCCAAGGAATGCAGGAGTCCACTCGAGGAACCAACCCCAAGACTCAACAGCGAGTGCATGAGAGTGATACTTCGACCAGATATGGAACCAGGTGAAGAAGTGCCAGTCCCAGAGAATACCAGGAGCGTACTGCGAGACGACTCGCAAGACAAGCGCGCCGGAAAAGGCTATGGACAATCCCTTCATCTTCATCTTCGCAATGGCTTCTCCAGTGACAGCCTGGTGCATGGACCGGATGGTCATGGCAGTTGCAGAAGGCGTCGGGAAGATCAAGCGGAGCTCACGCGCCACGTATACAATGAAGAACTTGCGTAGGGGCGTAGCGAAGAAGAAACCAAAGTAGCCAGAGACCGCCGCCAAAGCCACAATGGCCCAATAATCGTCTTTGGGGGTTGCACCAAGAAGCTTGAGCTGGTACATAGCCGGGAACGCGGAGACGAACACGTTCGAGAGACCACCAGAGGCCATGGCAGCGGTTTGGCAAATGTTGTTCTCACGAGGACCGAAATCACCACCTAGCATAGGCCAACTTTGGGGGATGACCTTAGAAAGGAACTTGATGATAGCGAAACCGGCGATAGCCTGCGCCTTTGTCAGTGTTTGATCGTTAAACAGCCAATCTCACGCAACTTACACCGAACAAGTTCGCAGTGAAGGTCCATCCAGTCTTCAACCCAAGGTAGACGTTGGAAGCGTTGACGAGAGCACCGCAGCACAGACCGACAAAGATAGCTCGTATAGTTAGGATATGCTTGCCCTCCGGAGGCAGATCGTCGAAAGGCTTAAATGGATCGATAGTGAAATCGTCATGGTGCTCATCGTCGAGCGACTTGATGCGCTCAACATCGAGATCCTTCTCATCGTCGCCAGTGAAGGCGTGAGCCGGCGTGTGGAAGGTGTTTGTCTTCTCCGTGTTCGCGGGCCTGTAGTCAATTAGCATCCGTTGGCAGTACAAGTGGAACTCGTATCTATGGTTACACAAGCTCCACGCGCCAGTAGCGAAGTCAGACTTACACCTTGGGGTTAACTTGACCCACAGGGTCGACGTTCACGTCGAGCACCTCAGGATTATTAGACATAGTGGGCTGGTGAACCGCTACAGCGATTGGAAACGGTGGCCGCCAAGGTCAGAGGATCTCGCGATAGCAAGACGCAAGCGGGAGGGGTGTGTATCCCAATATATGTATGTGGCAGCTGCAAACATCCATGCCGAGCCCATTGAGAGGACCAAGCCTCGCCACGCTTAGGTATATGCTACCCCATGTCTATCAGACGGCTTGGATACCTCTGGACCCTGTCTCTGTATCGTGGCCCCCGGCACCGCTATCTGAGCCTCGGCCAGTGGTGGATCACAGACGCATCGAAGCTCTCGTAGAACCATACTCCTGCCGCATGCAGTAAGGCTTGACCACCACCAAATTGTGGAGGGTTGGAAGAACTGGCACTGGCCGCCACCGAAATTGTCGCGGAGAAACGCCTTCGCGGGAGTGAACGCCCAATCTGGCAACGCAGGTGAAGATTCAAGGGTCCAGTCCAGTCCCCGGTTGGTACGCATTCCACCCATGCTCACATCAAGCTCAGGCCTGCGTGCCGGCGTCCCGAAGAACGTGGAAGGCCCTCCAGTGCATCAGCTCTGCTGAGCCCAAGTTCCTGGGAAATCGAGTGCGGCGAGCATAGCATTGGTGTAGCTCCCGCCATCCATGTGCTTTCGAAGACAGAAAAGCGAGCGTTGTCCGGGGTTCATCCGTGTGCATGAAACGGGTGGCGGGCTCGTTATTCTCGGAGGCGTTCCACCTAGACAGGAATGGTTACGATAGACGAGAGATACTGTAGAAGACGGCCCGCGCTCTCATGAACGGCGGATCCACCGAAGATGTCGCATGCCCACACCTTTGGTACGTATGATAGCGGCGCGGTTATGGGGTGATGATCAGAAGCGCGCGATCGCTGCTCTATACCTCGATGAAAGCCTCAACAGGCGCTGTGGCCACGAGGCAACGCTGCTCAAGTGCTGGGCGTACAGGTTGTACGACACTATCGTGCATTTGCCAGATTGATGTTGAGTGTTGCAGTTAGCCCGGCGCCGGCAAATGTGGGTTGCAGATGGACCGCAAGTCCGGCTTAGTGGCTGGTAGCTTCTCACCTTAATCGGAAGGTGGTGAACGCTATCGTGACCGTGCGCTTGGCGAGGCTGTCAACCGTGGAAACCACATCGGAGCATGATTGAAGAGGAAAAGAACGAGAACGATGAGAAGAGAGCGTGAGGTACGCGTCCAAGACTGTGGTGCATGTACTATAAAATACAAGATGTCCCCTTGACAATAGATCAAACCCACACTCCCATCTGTGCTTATACGAACTTCGAGCTCGAGTTTGTATGCACATATCAGCGGCAAACGCCCCACCTCTCGCGTGTACTCGCGTGCTCATACCCTACCGCATGCCCCATCTACCGCCGTGATTATTTTCTGCATTTTCTGAAGCGACCCAAACGAGCCTTACGAAGCTAACAGCTCGTTGGTGGCGTCCGAGTCCGTCCGTTCTCTCGTCGGGCTTCACACCCTGAACGGCATCGACTTGGAGAAACTGTGGCGCGAAACCCACTCTAGCTAAGAAGGCTTGGCTAGCCTTAGCACTCCAGTTTGTCAAATGGCTTTGCAAGCGAATCATGCAGTCGTGAATTCTTATCATCTGAGACCGGCGTGCGTCTGGTCCAGCACGCAAACATCGTGAGCTTTTGGCGTGCGGTACGGCTCTCAGCTCGCCCTTATACGCCTTGTAACGACATATTACTCATCGCCTTACATGTTCCTGCGGCGCAATCGACCAGCAGTGGGCCTTCCGCCCCATGGCCCAAGCATTCCTACACGGCCCTCGCCTAACCGAGCCATACGAAGCTTATCTCTGCATCTCCGCTACGCTACGGCGCGGACTCTTCATGTGATCACCTGCCGCTTCTAACGTGAAATCTAACGGCTATATTCCTGATGAGGGATGTCCTTCAGACTTTGAGGAGTTGTGGCTATTATGTAACTATAAGGCCTGAAACAGGGGCAGCAACTGTGGTGGAGACTGAGGTGCCGAAATCGAAATTCTTGGTGGGACAAGTGGACTGAAAAGCAAACATTTTGGAGTCGCACAAGACAAGCCTCTAGCTCAATAAGTGGCCGTTCGAAGCCGTCGTACGGCATGGCTCCAACATCCCGTCTTATCAGCACGCATCGTCTTCTAGAAGATCACAGCCGAGCTAGCACCGTTACTAGCAAGGTCATCAAGGTCCAGCCTCGCGCTCACACCTTCTAGAAAATCACGAGAACAGAGCTAGCAAGATCATCAAGGTCCATCTGGGCAGCCTCGCGCTCACACCTTCAAGAGTAACCGCGGCTGCTCGCGACCCGCGACCAGCCATTGCTCATAAGAATCTTGAGGTCCAGGGCAGTGGCATACCATCAGGCGGCTTCTCATCCGCCTCACCAATGACCACACCTTCGGAGCGTATGGGTCCTTCAAGACCCTGGATGCGTTTTGCACCTGCCGCGCCCAAGTACAAGTGACCTCCACACGATAGACGCGACAATTATCCCAGCATTTATTGAATGATTGACCGGTGATTGATTGACCTCTATGATATACACATACAGCAGCCCCACGCCGCTACTCTACATATCTGTACAACTTACATATACAAGGCCCGTAGCTTCCACCCAATCGCAGCTGTCATCGTCGCCAAGGTTCAGTTGATAGACCGCGCCACAGCGTCAGTGTTGGAGGATCAATTTACGCCCAGCGATCCTTCTTCAAGGGCTTCTCCCAGTCTTTGATGTGGTCTGCGATGACCCGCGCCGCTTGATCGGCTGAAAAGTTGCGCCCGATGGCTTCGACGAAGTCGCCTTCTGGATCTGCTTATGGCGTCAGTTTGTGAATCTCAACTACAACGTCACGCTGCTTTTTATGATCGCGATGCGCGCGCTCGGCGCACATCATCGTTCATCATCGCAGCCTACCCTCCCTGAGGCACCCGCAAGAAGAAAAACAGCTGACGTACCCATAAGATAAAAGTAAATACTGTGATCGACCAGGTAATCCTGCCCGGGCTTCACCGTCGACGGCGTGCTAAAGTACACGCGGTACTCCTTGCACGTCTGCTTGATGTTGTCGTATGTACCCGTCAAGCCCAGGATCGCGGGGTGGAACTCAGCGAGGTATTCCTTCAGGACTTCAGGCGTGTCGCGTGCGGGGTCGCAGGTTATCATCAAGGGGAGGAGCTCGACGCCGCACTGTTCCTTGACTTTTTCGTACATGAGGGCCATTTTGTCGAGCTCGTCGGGGCAGATGTCGGGACAGTGCGAGAAGCCGAAGTAGACCTGTTTTATGTTAGTATTCGGGCGCCGTTTGTGCTGTCTGCTGTGAAATGCAGACACGACCTCTCCCAGATGTTGTGTCCACCTACCAGGGTGTATCTCCCCAGCATATCCTCATGCGTGAACGGGTTTCCATTATGATCAAGTAGGTCAAATGGCCCTCCGACCTTAGGCTTGCCCACACCCTTAGTCTGATTTGCTACCCGCTGCCGTGCCATGCGCTCCTTCTCGTATGTGAAGTATGTGTACAGTCCACCAGCAGTTGCGACGAAGAGGATCGCGGCCGTGAGATTGAATGGCTACACGCGCTCAAATTAGCATTCTCCCTGCTTCACTGCTACTAAAAGCATGCGTCGGATTCAGAATTGGCTATGCGTACCCCACTCTTGTTGCGTGCGCGCACTTGCTCTATAGTCTTGAGCCTGTGCCGTGGCGACGAGCTTGAGAACATCCGGAGCTGTCCCTGTGCGACATTTGTCCGCCTAGCCCCTGCCAATGCATTCTTCTCGGCTTTCCAGGCGCATTGTGATTTATATCCCGCTAGGTCTCGCGAAGGAACGGTGAATCTCGAGCTGGCGGATGCAAAGGTTCGGCGCGCGGAGGTCTGGACAGGAAGACGGAACGCTGGTATCGACTTGATGGCTCTCGCGGCCCCAGCGACGCAATTGCATGTCGAAGACATCTCAATTGCTGGTCTTGAGTTGTGGAAAGCGGTGGGAGCGTTAATTCGCGTGTCTACCGATGTCTGGAGACTTTTCGAGATGCGATGACAGAGCTGCGTGGCCCGTGCTTGAAAGGCGCCCGCGAAGTCAGGTGAGATGGAGTTCTTTCGGACATTGCTCCACAATGCTTTGCCCACAACATCACGAAGTGCTCACTGGTGTAATCAATGGTATGTTTTGAATTTTAGTCGCTACAAGAGGTATCACGTATGCTTATGCCGCCATGCAATGCTTGTTGAACTCCTCCACTCATGCAAAACCACAATATAAAAACCACCTTAGCTACCAGCAGCGAACTGACTTTTCGACCGCAGCGTCTCACCATATTTCCACAGCAAGAACGGGGCTGGGACACCAAGGGCAATCCCAATGAAGCCCAGCAGACTGTTTCCCCAGCCGTAGTCCAGCGCATTGTACATGGCTGGCGCAAATAGAGGGAAGCCAAATCCAGCCAACGACCTCAGCACCGTGGCCGCCGCAATAGCACTCGCCGCATACCGCGTGTACGAGTCAACAAGATAAGTCTGAATGCACTGGAAACTGATGATTACTCCTGCGCAGAACACGGCTGCGCCAATATTTGGCATGATCCAATGCACCTTCGCTTGGGCGCTCCAGCCATACCAGAAAAGACCGACAGGAACGAGAATCGAACCAGGTATCATGATAGGAACACGGAATTCGGGTTTTCCCACGCCGTTGTTCTTCTTCTTGAGGCGGCGATAGATTGCGTCGTTCAATGGCGCGGTGATCTGTGTACCGAGAAAGAAGCCCAGTCCCATGGAGATGAAGTTGAGAGAGCCGATACTTGTCGACTCGTTATACTGTTTGCTCCAGAGCCCCGGGAATGTCGATAACATCAAATACATGAGTCCGTATAGGTATGCCATGTAGCATGCCAGGACGATGACAATTGGCTGAGTAGCCAAGAGACGAAAAGGTCGTGCCAGGGCAATCTTGAGTGTATTCAGAAGCGTCTTGTTGGGATCATCGAACTCGGTGTGCAGCTCCATGTTGCCTGTCTCTTTGCGCAGTTTGTCCCGCTTCCACGCCAGCAGTTTAGGAGCATACGTCTCCTGGAGCAAGAAGATACCGAAGCACTGAACCACTGCCGTAAAGATCGATGTCGCCCAGAAACACCAGCGCCATGTAGTATTCTGAGCGATGAAGCCGCCTGCAATGGGACCGATTGCCGGTCCAAGCAGAGGGGCAAGCGAGTATATTGAGATGGCTTTTCCACGCTGCTCAGGGAAGAAGGTGTCGCTGAGGACACCACCACCGATCGCTAGAGGAGCCGAACCACCCAAGCCACTGAGGAATCGAAACGCCATGAGCTGACCCTTGTTCTGTGCGAAACCACATGCAAGGTTCCAGGCGAAGTAGAAAGCGTTAGCCAATTGGAGTACGATAACGCGCCCATAGATCTCTGATAATGGTCCGAGGAAGAGCGGTCCTATCGCATAAGCTAGGACGAAAATCGAGAGCGTAAGCTGAGCCTCCACTTCGACGGTGATGTGAAAGTCTTGGCTGATCGAGCCAAGAGCCGGGGCAATCATGGATGAAGAGACGGGAGATACGAGCGTGAAGCAGGAGACGATCAAGGTCGCTGCCCATTTTCTACGCATCGACCAATTTTTTGGATTGGCTGTGTCGTCGGGGCCATCCCATGTTACCTGTGAAGGTTAGTCTATGTTATAGCAAGGTGTGGTGAAGATAACATACCAGATTCGGGTCCTTTACCGACCTGGACGATTTCTTTTTCTCCAAGGTCGGCTTGTTTGCTTCCACGTCGTGTTCGTAAGGAATACCGCCTCTAATCTCCTCGACCGTAGTCTCTTGTCTTTCGATTGGTGGGGCCTCGTCTTTCTCATTCTCAACGTCATTGGTGCTATCGCTGTCCGAGCCTGAGGATTCGGCTGTCCTTCTCTCCGTCTCAGTTCTGTGGAACGACGCTGCATCCGGGTCGACATGTAACCCTTCGCCTTCCTCATGATGATACACTGAATGATCGTCAGGGAATTGACTAGAGAGTAACCGGTGTAGTGGCGGATCTCTCGAGCTAGGACGCGACCTCGGCCGAGAGCGTGAACGCGTTCTTGTTCTTCGGGTCGAGTTTTCCGTACGAGTTTGTCGTAGATCCGACATGCTGGTGTGTGTAAGGTATCCAAATAGAGAATCCTGGAGACTGCTCGATTACAAGTGGAGTCGGATCGATTAAGACGTTGTATATCTGAGCATCGCAAATCCGGGAACAAGGCGATCTTGAAGGGGATAGCAGAAAGAAGGCTGGGCACGACGTCAATATATACATGCCTACACCGCAAATGAGACTGCTCCGTTGCCCTGCAGGCTGTGTGTATTAGCTCCAATCAATACATTTTCATCGGTTTTAAGAATGTGCATGACGACGAAAACTCCGAGTCGAGCCCCACAGCGAGATGCTGCAAACATCATTGGCACGTCGTGAGTGGCCGAGGTTCAAAACGGCACCTTATGCAGGCCAAGAGCGGAGCGAGAAGCTTAATTTGCCGCCGAAACCCCCAGTTCTTTAGAAAGATGTGGCGGTACATCGCATTTGCGTCGAATTGTGGCGAGTGTTCCCGCGGGAAGCTTTCAAAATTTCGCTGACGTAACCGGCGGCGGAGGGTGGCTGGCCCGGAGGATCGGGAGAAGATTGAGTTCCGAGCGAACGTCGCAGCGCAAATCGAGTATAAGGTGCACGCGACCTCGATACTCCGAAGAAACATTCCGAGCCTCGGTGTCCGTCCTCGTATTTCCGGCTATGAGATTTTAAGGAATGTAACAGACAGAATTAGTAGAGAGTGCCAGGCGACCTACCAGGAGGGGATCCAGCGAACAGCTTCCATCCGTGCGGCGCTCGGTATGATCGTTCTCAATATCCGACTATCTCGTCGCACTTCGTTGATAGTAGACAACAACTTCGATGTAAAAATGAGGAATGATTTGGGGCAAGCAGGTACCTATACAGGCCTAGGGCGCGACTGCCCTACTGCAAGTGTGAGCGCATAGCTTCGTGGAAGGTGCTCTTCAAAACTATTGCAGGTACAGTCACTACGATTCAGGCGATTGTTCGCGCGATATTGAATCATCCGGATGTATGCCCGAAAGGGGGACTGAAAAGGATCTTTGGGAATACAAACTTTCACACCCAACGCTCACCGCCAACCTGCTTACACATCCCAAGATATACTCAATCGCGGCCGCGGGAAGAGTCACTCGCGAAGAAGGGTAGGGCGCCTACATTGTTGCGATCCAGAACGGCTTCACCATGCGGGCTTTGTGCTGAGCTGAACGAACGCTCGTTCGGTACTTAAATTATCACTCGACGTATCGGATGCAATCGACTGGGAATGACCCATGAATTCGAGGAGTAGAATATACACGTGGTTCTAGTGGTACAAAGTAAGTGCAATCAGGCTCATTCGTCGTGCACGCAGACCTCCTCTCTTGCTCTCACAGGAAGGGTTGCATCCACTTCCAAGCGTTCACCGTTCACCGCCTCGCCTGAGCAGGTGGTCCTGCTATCCGTTGTGCCGCCCAGCATATCGACAGCAGTATGCTCCTCTTGACCTTCTGCACACCACCGGCTCTCGACCACCACAGCGTCGCTCCGATGGTAGCTGCCAGTCCGAACCCCAACACACCGTTGAACACGGTTGCTTGCCACTGTGCTCTGCGCTGCACTTCAGAGTACCGCATGTTGCTGAACGTTACCCTTGTGTATTGCGTTGCCCAACCCAGTCCGGGCGCCCACAGATCTAGCTTCTCCTCTACCCACTTGCGCAACAGATAGACCCTGCTCTTGACATCCGTAGCCATCTCCTTATAATTTCCCAGCGCGAGGTCGTTGATAGTATGTGCATCCTGTGTCCGCTCCGTTGAATACTGCGACAAGGCTATCGCGCGGTCAGACGGGTATTTGTCAAGGAGCTGGAAGAGCGCGTAGACATCCTCAAGCCCCGCGTTCATGCCTTGCCCGTAGAACGGGACCATGGCGTGTGCGGCGTCGCCGATGATGACGCCTGTGGTAGTGTAGTGGTAGGGGGTGCATTTGATCGAGATGAGAGGGAGATGGGCGTTCTCCTTGTACTGTTTCCGCAGGTCCTCCGCGGTGATTAGATCCGGAACCACGGAGGGAAAATTGGTGTTGAAGTAGTCCACTACTTTTCCTGAGCTGTCAAGCTCTTCGAAGCCGGTCCGCGTAAGAAAGAGCGTCGCTGTGAATGTCTTGTCGAGATTAGGAAGGGCGATAAACATGGACTCGTCCTGCGGCCAGATGTGCAGATAGTTAGGCGGTAGGCGGAAGTCGCCGGCAGATGTGGATGGAATGTCGAATTGGCACCATAGCTTATCAATGTATTCTTGCTGATAGGACATCGGTACGAACTTCATGAGGTGGTAGCGGACGGCGGAGTGTGCACCATCAGCGCCGATCATGAAGTCAAACTTGATTTCGATCTCGGTACCTCGCTCTTCTGGTGCTTCGGACTTGTTGTGCTTGTCGAACCAGGCAAGCTGCTTCTTGAAGTCGACAGAAAGAAGCTTATGGTTGAAGAAAAACTTGACATTGGGCATTGACTCCAGATGGTCCAGGAGCGTTTTGTTGAGCCCTGCTCGGTCGAGAGCGAGGAGGTTCTGTAGGCTTCAGCCATAATACATCATGATAACGATGGCTGTCAGCATACCTTTCCCCTTGGATCATAGATTTGAGGTATCTGGAGATGTTCGCCCTTCTTTTCAAGATGGATCATTCGGCCGTGCATAGGAAATGTCTCGCCAAGCACTGCATCGGCCAAATCGGGAAGACCGGTCTTCTGAAGGGCATTGATTCCTCGTTCAGACAATGCAAGGTTGATCGATTTAGTGAAGTTCAGAGGTGTGGTAGTAGGGTCCCGAAGATCTGATGGACTTAGTATACATGAAACAGGCATTAGTACATGTGGCCAGCCTACCTGGGCGTAGCTCATAAATCTCAACATCATGACCTCGGACGGCAGCATACAGCGCTGCGAGCGAGCCCACAGGACCTGCTCCTACGACGATGAACTTCTCAGGCATGTTCAATCAGGTCCGTGAACAACAATCAGGAAAGAAAGGTATGTACAGCCTGATACGAGATGAGTGAAAAGTCGTTCGTTGAATTAGTGGTACAATAGTGGAAGTCCGCGGCCGAAGTCAGCCTGGATTACGAATCCATACACTTGAAGCAGGAGTGAAGCAAGAGAAATGACCAAGGAAAAGAAAAAGAGATAAGTCACGTTAGTATGCGCAATTGCACTAAAAAGGAAAGCACGCACGAGCAGGTCACGAAGTGGACATGCACGATTACCTAAGCGAAGAAGACCGGCAGCGGCGTTTCGACGCGGACCCACTAAGGAATTCCGAGGGTTCGCAGCGGCGTGCGGCGTTGGCACCTTTTTTGAGGCAAACAGCACAGGGTCTTGCAGAACAATAACAAGATACCCTGCACGCCTCTTTGCTCACCTTTTCTCTTTGTCCTTGCCCAAATACATACTCGATCCGTTTCTCCACCTTGCACACCCCACCAACAAAATGGCTGGAGACGCGCCCGCCACGCGCAAGTGCTCTAGCAAAGACTGCGACAACGACGCCGGCCAGCTGCAATGTCCAAACTGCCAGAAGCTGGGCAAAGAGAGCTATTTCTGCTCGCAAGACTGCTTCAAGCGCAACTGGGTACATAGTAAGATCCACTCCAACCGCCAGACTGCCCTGCTAACTACCGCAGGCTGACCACAAGAAGTCGCATAAGTCACAAAGTACTATTCTCTCCAATATCTTTACTCCCAAAGTCGTTTCTTACCCCGATCCAGCCACCGGCACCTTCAACCCCTTCCCAGCATACCCGTATACCGGAACCCTGAGGCCTGTGTACCCGCTGTCGGAGCGGAGGAAGGTTCCTGCAAGCGTGCAGCTGCCAGACTACGCAAAGGATGGTATACCTCGCTCAGAACAGAAGTTTGTTGGCAGGAACAAGATTGCTGTGCTGAATCCAAAGGAGATTGAGGGCATGCGCAAGGTGTGCAGACTCGCGCGAGAGGTCCTGGACATTGCTGCCAGAGAGGCAAAGCCTGGTGTGACGACCGACTACATCGATGAGGTCGTACACAAAGCTTGCTTAGAGCGAAACGTAAGTTCTTTGGGATAGCGAGTAGCCGTGACGCTGATTTCGCGCAGTCGTACCCCTCACCACTGAACTACTGCCACTTCCCCAAGTCAGTGTGCACTTCGCCTAACGAAGTCATCTGCCACGGCATTCCCGACCAGCGCGTCCTCAAAGACGGCGATATCCTCAACATCGACGTGACTCTCTACCACGGCGGCTTCCACGGCGATCTCAACGAGACATACTACATTGGCGAGAAGGCACTCGCAGACCCAGACGCCATCCGCATAGTCGAGACATCACGAGAATGCTTGGACAAGTCTATCGAGCTGGTCAAGCCAGGCATGCTCTTCCGCGACCCTGGAAACGTCATCGAGAAACACGCAAAGTCTCAAAATTGCAGCGTCATCAAGACGTACTGCGGGCACGGTATCAACCAGCTGTTCCACTGCGCACCAAATGTTCCACATTACGCTAAGAACAAGGCTGTTGGAGAAGCGAAGCCGGGCATGTGCTTCACTATCGAGCCTATGATCAGTTTGGGTACGCATAGGGATAAGACATGGCCGGACGACTGGACGAGTGTTACGGCAGATGGAACCAGGACTGCCCAATTCGGTAAGCCATCTCGTCGAATGTTATATTGCTGCCTTACTGATGCATATTATAGAGCACACATTGCTGGTCACGGAGGACGGCGTAGAAATCCTTACCGCAAGATTGCCAGACTCGCCAGGAGGCCCTGTAGCGCGGATCGAGGCCTCGAATGGCCAGGCGGCAACAGCATCAGCATAGCGAGTCTTTCCAATATGTAGCCAAACAAAAGCAATGAAGCGTTGAAAGTGTGGGCTTTCGTTTCTCTGAGTGTCTTGCTATGTGGGTGCACGTAGAACAGTTTTAGATCCTAGAATATAAGACAACAGAGGGTTTAAGATTATTAGGGAGCTCTTCAGCAAGCATGACGATGATACTGGCAGCGTAAGAATGCTTCAATAGTCGTGTCCAGCATGCCACAATCTCAGTCAACCCCACTATCTTTACGAGGGAATCATTTCTCATGAGAAACACACTAGCAACGTGGCCTAACGTAACACGACAATACTAAATGTTTTCAAATAACGAGATGATAGCACTAAACCTCTTCTTGTAGCTTCTACTAGTAGGATTTACTAACACTAAACGCTGTGCTTGCGGTATCGCAGTGTCGAGTCGGGCTTTGTTCCGCCGTTCCTCGTACCCCACCTCTCTCCACCCCCACTACGCAGGTCTCCGCTGTGCTCGCCAAATTGTACCATATCTTTTATTGTAGGATGCCAGGATCATAGCGGGGTAGATAGTGGTTCGCTCCGCATCCATGGGTGACTTCTTGTGTCTTACACTGTATTCCCATTCGTCAATTTCAAGCCCTTTGATTCACGTGGGTGTCCGAAAGCTCCGCTCGATACCGCCAGTTGTCCGCCAACCAGCATCGCGCTCCATGAGCCACTTCGACTCAGGCACATAAAAGAAGCTCAGTGAAACGGAGAAGGAAGAAACTAAACGTATGACCGTACCAGTAACAGATCGAAACATTCAACACCCAGAAAGAAGGCGGACAACAGACACCATGGCCAACCACCAAGAGACACTCGTTAAAACCCCAACCCAAAAGCCAGCCACAGCACCACGAGTTTCCAAATACACCCTCCCCGTAGAAGAAGCCAACCGTCTCAAAGACGAAGAAATTCAAATCGAAACCTGCACTGTCGACGATGTGCTCGCAATCGTTCGTCCCCTTCCTTCACCTCCCTCCTACACCTTTAACAATCGAACAGGCAGAGGGCCTATACATCTGCTTCCCTGACTCTTTCTGGGATAAGATGGAACCCCCCGCCCTCCGCGACGCCGACTTGGCAACGCGCGCAAAGCGTCTGGCCACGCGGCTGAGTGCGTCTTTCTATCTGCCGGAGATGAAGTATATTAAGGCGGTGTATAAGCCTACGGGGCAGATGGTTGGGGTCGCGGGGTGGATGTTGCCTGGTGAGTCCCCATCGAAGTGAAGTGAAGTGAAGTAACATGAGCTGATGAGATGGGGAAGGCATGCCCATCCACAACGTCTGGAGACGCACTGCTACGAAATTCTTTGGCTTCCAAGAGATGATGGGGTGGTCTGACGCCGATATCGAGGAGATGTGGCGGGGCATCGATCTGGAGGCCTGGGAAAAACAGATCGGCGGCAACGACAAGATCCGCGCTGAAGTCCTAGGCGACGAACCCCATTGGTTTCTCGCGCCATTGATGACGATGCCGGAGTTTCAAGGGAGGGGTGTAGCGACGAAGTTGATGAACTGGGCGATTGAGCAGGCGGATCAGAAGGGTGGTCAGCCGATGTATTTGGAGAGTGCACCTACGGCGAGGAATGTGTATATGAGGTTTGGATTTGAGCCCATTGGGGATGCGAACTTCTTGAGGAGAGGACCGGATGGGAAGAAAGGGAAATTATGGAGAGAGGTGGTAGCTCAAGAGGAAGGGGAGAAAGGATGTGTGGATATTGTGGAGAAGGAGGTCGAGGATGGGGGGAGTGAGTTAAAATGATAATGACCGCCGGAGGTTGAACCTGGTGATATTCCGCTCACTGCATGTTGCATGATCACAGGCAGGCTGTCGTGATGTCGAACGCATCGGAAATTTCGATGCTGCTTCTCCACTCGCAAATTTGATACTTACAGCGCACCTCTCGTCAAGCCAGGTATTCTGTATTTCTTCCTGTGGTCTCATCCTTCATAGCCCATCTCCGGGTAAGCACCCAGCCCCTCCTCCTCCCCACATCATCCAAGTGTCCTTCAGCTGCGGACCATAGGTCTATTGTGAATATGTCCTTAGCTGGATAGTTTTCCAGAAAGGATCGCGCCTGCTTTTGAAGGAACTCAAAGTCATTACTGTCGTGAGTGATGTGCCCACAAAACTCATCCAGGACTATGATGTGACAATTTTTAAGGTTTCTGAGTCTCAGCGGAATGCTGTCCGTCAAGTGCCAAATAACCCACTCACGGGCTCGCGCGTGGAGCACCAAGGATGTGATGCGGTTGAGATGGACGTCGGGTAAGGACCGAGCAAAATTACACAGGTTGCTTGGAAGGGAAATGACAAAGGTATTGCCTGAGTATAACAGAGGTATAGCCTCGGCGTAGCTGTGGATATCAGTGCGCCAGCCAGGCAGATATAGATCGGTTGTACTTACACGCGGCGACAGGTTAGGAGAAGGGATAGTAAGGAAGGTGCAGATCTCGATTTTCGCCGAGTAGAGTGGTAGTGTTTGAGCCGCGACATTTCATCGAGATTTTCGTAATGATTCCCGTTTGCTATAGCCCGTGGAGTATCTTCTTCCACATCCGCAAAAAGATCGGCATTTCGCCCAAGGAAGGATTTGCTGATGCCGAACTTTCCCTCCTTATAATTTGGAATAAGGTGCAGAAAGTTATCGCCGTTGAGCACTAGCTCATATATTTTCATTCTCAGCTCAGCCGGTAGTTTCGAAAAAAATGCAGAGCTTTCTTGACCATGCCATCTTACTCGCCTCTTAAATAAACCGCCCATTTTCGAAGTTTCGGTACGCTTTTCAGTGAGCGAATGGCGCCTCTTGTGCTGTCGCTGGCGCTTTCCGATTTGCAATGCGAACATTTTTGACCTTTCGCGGTCGTGCTTTCCCCTCCTGTAGTTGCCACATCTGGGCACTAGCTTGGAGGGAATTGACAAGCAACAGTAACAACAGGCTAAGGGGCAGCAAAACGTGTAGAAACATGCTTTGCTGACGGTCTTCACCCACGGGTGGTGATAGCAAAAGAGTTGCCATGAGTCTGCCGCGGATCTGAGGGTCGATTTCTTTTCGGACATAGTGATACTGTGCCTTAAACTGTCAAGAATGCGGGGGAAGGAACTGTAGCTGTTTTCCGGCAGCACTTGCTGATGGGACGTTGTTGTAACTGTTGGAGCCTAGCAGGGCGTAATGCGGAGGAGCTGTTGCAGGTTCTGTTCCACCCCCTTGGGTACGAACTTAGCCCTCTTACCGGAATTTGGTATTGCTGTGCACCTGCTCGAGATCGAAGGCATCAGCTTTAGGGCGAAAGGAATGTAGGAGTCCGATCTTGCCTGCGGATCAAGTGTGCATGAGGCGACCAGCATTATCGCGAAGCTTGACCGTTTTGGGAAAGTCGATTGGTGCACTCAGCCTTCTCCCAGCCTTTCTCCAGTGTCCCGCGTCACGTCCTTCCTCACCTATCTCCTCTTCTGGTCTATAGCCTATTCCCCTGCTTGAATCACAGCTCCTCTACTCAAAGACGCTTAGCTGAGACTTCTCCATGCGAACTCTGCGTGTGCTTTCACGAGACGCGCGATGCACGACCGCTCAGGCTTTAGCGGCTAAAGTTGACAAAAGGCACCCAATCTCATTCCTAGATCTGATCGTATCATTACTTCAGACACAAGATGCGGCTCTTGCATGTTGCAGGAGATCCTTGGAGCGGTGATCCCTTGAATATCTCACTCTGCGAAAGATTCGGTGCCGACATCCCTCGCTACGTGATCCTCTCGCACCGCTGGCGCGAAGAGGAGGTGCTGTTCTCAGATATCACCAATGCGGATCGATCCACTGCTCAAAGTAAGAAAGGCTGGGACAAACTCGAATCTTGCTGCCGTATCGCGTTACAAATGGGCCTAAGCTACGTGTGGAACGATACTTGTTGCATCGACAAGACTTCTAGCGCAGAGCTGTCCGAGGCGATCAACTCAATGTATCAGTTCTATGCGAAGTCTGACATCTGTTTTACGTACCTGGACGATGTTGAAAACTATCCGACGCAGGAAAGCATCGGAGCCAGCATCTGGTTCACACGGGCATGGACCTTGCAAGCATTGATCGCACCAAAAGAGGTATATCTATACTCAAAAGGCTGGAAGGTCCTGGGAACTAAGCAGTCGCTTTGTGATCTCCTGAGTGAAGCATCACACGTACCTCGAGATGTTCTTTTGGATCCTCAATGCTTGAGCGATTTCACTATAGCTGAGAGGATGTATTGGGCCGCTTGGCGTGAGGCGACAAGAGAAGAGGATGAAGTGTATTCACTGATGGGCATTTTTGATGTACATATGCCACCACTTTATGGAGAAGGCCGTGCACCAGCTTTCCGCAGACTACAAACCGAGATCATGCAGCGCAGTCACGATCACACTATTTTCGCCTGGAATCGGCGCATGGCGACTGGAGACATGCTGGCCACATCGGCAAGAGACTTCCTATCGGAGCACACCTATCGTCGCATGGAGCTTGATATGTACATCAGCAAGTTCGGCCTAGAAGAGGCCAAATTGGACTACACCATAACAAACATTGGTCTTCATATCGAACTTCCTATTTTCGCAATGCCGAATTCTGAAAGTCTATACTTTGCTATTTTGGCTTGTTTATCTGGTCAAGATGGCGCATTCGTGGCAATCCTGCTAGAGAAGAGAACTAGCGGACGTTTCACAAGATGGTTCCGTTCGGCCTGGCATGATTGTACTATTTACCACTTCTCAAGCCTGGAAAGATTTCAGTACTCACCAAAGGAGCTTTGGATATCTCCACAATTGAGATCGGACGGAAGCGCATACAACAAGATTGAACCAAGGTCTTTGTTGACAACAGGTCTACTTCCCATATATGTGATATACCCAACGAATGGATGTTACATCGGTTCAACTATGAGATCCCAAGATGATACATTACAATGGTCGTATGATTCGGTCTTCTCTTCTTCCACGAAGAACACGGTCAATGTAGGTTTGCTTACTAGACACGAGTCAAAGGTGGAAAGTATTATACCACGCAACACTAGACGCAACATCGGGTTAGGTCTCGCATTTGGGACGCTGAACGATGTGACGTGGATATTCCCGCGGATCTGGGAGAACCTACCCACTACAGATTGCGAACAATACTTAGAAAAGCAAAGCGCAAAGCTACAACGAGACTGTGCGTTTCCTCGTGGGGCTGCGTGGAGACATTCTACGCGCGATTTCACAATTCTTGACCTTTCACAAGAACTAGATGAAGCAAGGTGGCTGCTGCTCTTGGAAGGAACCGATGATGCCCCACGTTGGCACTGGAAACGAAGAGCTTGGAGTGACTCAGTACCTTGCAGATGGTCTTGTCGGGTCAACAGAGGTCCAGCTCAACCGGCCTTAACCGTTCAAATCTTCCTAGGTAAATAGTAGACAGGACAGTCCATTGGAAAAAGACATCAAACGAAGTAGAACAGGGGAACATGCACATTACTTGCGAAGTTCAGAGATCGACAATATCTGTGGATATCAAGGCTTGCTTCTGGAATTGAGTTTTGGGATAAGATGCTTCGAAACCGTGCAAAAAGCGTCATGGCCATGATGGCGAGGGGAAAATGTTTCTTGCTGCTTGTTTGATGTATCTGCTGAAGCATGGCTTGCGAGAAGAGCACGCGTCACGAATAGCTCGCGGCGAGGAACCCGGAGTGGAGCTCCACGTGTAAGCTTCGAATTGTATGTCCTAGTGTTGTTCAAGTTGATATCCTTATTATAGAACTACAAGTGGAAAACATCGAAAGCCACTGCCGGATCCAAGAAGTGTGCTTGCCCAGTCTATACCCTATGCAGATACATAAATGAGCTAATATAAGTTGAAATTGCCAGAGGAGTGATGCGCCTCTGTGGAATATCTGTTATACATGTTGTACACGAGAGCCGTCTTCCTGACATGCCTAGCATGCTACCAATACTTTTACAGCCTACCCAGGTGACTCCGACCAATGCAATCAAATCCTCCCAACCCAATCTTACACTTTTTCAAACATCCTTTCATCCCGCTCTATCATACCTTCCTCTTCAATCCAGCAAATCCTCACTCCCACTCTCCACATTCTTCTTCCTCCCCTTCCGCCCCCCGCTTCCCCTGATCTTCCTGTCCGCGCTGTACCGGCCGTCCCTATCGCCCCTGCCCTTCGACAGCACTCTAGCGCCCTTATCCACCGCCTCATCGCCCTTCGACCCAACATCCAACTGAATCGTGACCTTCTTAGGCGCCCTGATGCGCCTTCCCTTACGGTCGAACTCATCGCGCGGTCTGCCGAGTCGCACGTTGCGTGGGATTCGCGTCTTCGCACCGAGCGCCCACAGGTCACCCCACCGCGCTTTTCTCGCGTCGCGGAAGGCCTGGCGGGAGAAGGAGCGCGGGACGGTCCAGCGCTCAAGGGTGGCAGCGGGAGTGCATACGTCGAGGATGATGTGGCCGCGGCGTTTGAGGGCGGGGAGGATGAGGCGAGGCAGGGTCAGGGGGTTTACGTCTTCTGCGGTGTAGTGGTCAAGTTCCTGGCCTTCCTCGGCTTCGGGATCCGGCTTGTACTCGTGGCCTGAGAAGGCGGCGTCTGTGGCCGTCTCGCCTTGCACGAAGCCCTTGCCGAGTGTGTCGTGTTGAGCTAGGCGCTGGTCGCGGCCACGCTGCACAGCGAGGTAACTGTATTGGATATCTTCGTGGTTGCGGTCTGTAGCGTTGAGTATGCGTTGTAGGTACGGCGGTCGAATATACCGCTGGCTGAAGAAGCAGAAGTCTTTTCGGCCGTGACTGATGCCTGGAGATTGGTACATTGGGCATGTGCCGTGGTTAGTGCAGGGCGCGATGATCATGCCCGTCTCCTTCTCTGCAAATTGAGTTTCCTCGTCGGGGTTCGACACCTGTTCCTCAAGAGGCATCTCGATTTGTTTAGAATCTGGCGAGGCAATATGCCTGTCGAGTAAAAGCTCGCGGGCTGCAGCTACGACTTCAAAACCACGAGGTAAGCCCTTTTCAATAAGAACTAGGACGCCGCCCTTGGGATTGAGGAGGGACCAGTACTTCTGAACCTGCTCCTTTCGTAGATACTCCTGCTTCAAGCCCCAGAGCGTGTGCGGGGCAATGATCAAGTCATACACCTTCCGCGGTTGTTGTGCGTTGACTTCTTCCTCCTCTGTAACAGAATCAGGTAAACGAGGGATGAAAGTGGTGTTTTCCAACAAGCGGCTAGCACGATGTCGCAGCGTATCCGGCGCTGTCAACACGGTAGCTTTCCCCAGCGGTGCGTTCGTTCGTTCCGTACTGCCAGACTCTTCTTGCATGCGCTCCCAGTCAGCCTTCAATACTTCATGCCACGCGAGTACACCAACGCCACCGGATCCTGCGTCGAGCACCATGCCACCTTTTTTGTTCGTAATGAGGTTCTCAATCCACGAGGAGCCCAATCTTCGTCGTACTTCGACCAGAGAACTCATGACGCTCGCATATGTGCCAGGCTGGACGGAGGCCATATATACATCCGCTTCGATATTCCCCATGGTCGCGTCTGAAGGATCGAGCGGTATCGGCTTCTGCTCTTTGCCCAGACGAGCCGCAGGGGTGGAAGCGGAGAACGGCAGACCAGGACCTCCCAGTATACGATTTGATGATTCGGCAAGGTGTTTGTGGTTCGCTCGGGTGAGCAGCTGTGCGATAGGATCTACGAGGGTTTCCTTGGGTAGAAACACGGTCGAGGGCGAGGGCTTGAATCTGCCAGCAATGGTCAAAGGATGAGCGCGCATGAATTCGTCGTCCTCCTCAACGTCCTCCTCTTGGTCCTCTTCCATCCCTCTCCTCGACTCCTCGTACACGTTGTCGTGGTAGTTCTGCGCCTTCTTTTCACGCAGCGCCTCCCATTCCTCCTCTGTCATGCTTTCCCCCTCCTCTTCATCTACCAGTTCTTCCTCAACCTCTTCGAATACCTCCACCTCTTCCAGTTCGCCATCTTCACCCTTCCTCAACAGCACTGTTGACCCGTCGTCAAGTTGCTCCTCGAAAACCTCCTCCTCTACAACCTCCAGATCCTGCAGCTCCTCCGCAGTCTCTACAAATATCGGGATTCCGTAGAGTCTTTCATACACTTTTAGTTCCTCGTCACTCAGATGCCCCTTCGGCAGCGCATCCCCGAATGATTGTCGCGCCTTCCGCACATTAACCTCGATGCTCAGGCGGTCCTCCGGCGTCGGTGGCAAATCGTTCACGTTCGCAGAAGAGCTCACCGTATGTTCTTCTGTTTGCTGATTCAGTCGCCATGTTGTAGAGAACGCTCTTCGTTGAGAAGCATGCTGTGCGACGAATGCGCTCGTTTGGGGGAATCTGTTCGATCGTGGTAATGGTGTCCGTGATCTCGCATTGCGCGCTTGCGTCAACAATGAATTAAGTCTGCATGAGTTACAGATGGAATGCAAACTCCTCCCCGGGACCATCTTCGCAAATGGGTGTTGTAAGGCGTCGAGATGCGCACGCCGCAGGAAAAGTTGCCTCCTGTGCTCCCAATCATCACGCTAAGATATCAATCGACCAATCACAGAACACGCGTTGCGGAGCAAAGTAATCTACCTGAACGGGCCTCTCACAGGCGTACTTTAGAGTCTTGTGTATTGTGTACTGTGTATTGATGATATCTGCTGGCAAGGGAATCATACATGTACGTTTATCTCCTATTACTTAGGTATACATGTTGATACATGGGTTTTTGCGAGGCATAGCTGCAGGACTTGGCAGCCAGCTGGCGGCGTACTCGAGGCATAGTGTCACGCTTATACATGTCACGCATGTGTTGGAGGCGTATAGAAAGAAAGTCATGATTGAAGAGCAAGAAAAGTATCTGAAACCTTCTACGCCCGGGAGCAGTGATGGCATGCTAGACTTCACCTCCCGGAAGCGGCCCCTTCTGAGTCCGTCTTCCTGAGATATGGAAATCCAGCCGCCCGTCACCTTCATCCCCTCCTACTTCGGCTACCAACATGACCAGCTTCTTCAGACTCATTTTGCAATTTAGGTGTACTCGTCCCCTTTAACATCAGACATCCCCACAAGCTGGCAGACCATCCTCGAAGGGGGGAAACGCACAAGGGTAAGGAAAAGTTCTAGGAAATCGCAACAAAAATATAGGGGGCAGGGACAAGTATTACGAGTGGAGAACCGTGAATCAGACCAAGTGCCAGTGATCAATGGGGCATTGTCCGGTAAAACCTTAGCGGTCCAACGTTCCTGAGATAACATCCAGTGGAAGCCAGGTGACCAATTCCCATCGGTGTTGTTCAAGGATATACTGGTCGAAAGACTGTCGAATGGTACCGCGGGACAAGCCGAGAACACGGATCAGAGTCGCCAAACAAAAAGGCCATGGTAAACGCAAGACATCGAAAGAGTCGGGTCCAGGTCCCAGTCCAATTTGACGAGCAACGCCCGTGTACTGATCGAGGAAAATGACTGCCGTCCAGAGATGTACGAGGACGGCAGTGCCGCATTTCCCGAGATTGAGCGGAGTAGCGTTGAGTAAGTACGCCCACGTCCGCTAAAGAGATTGGAGATGACGAATCGAAAGCCGCATCATGTTCAGTAGCCGCCGTTTGCATACTGATCACCGCCACGCTTGTTAGACGAACGAAGCTGCCTGGACATGGAGACAAATATTAGTAAGGTCTGGTTGGCAATCCCCCGCGCCCAGCGTTATGAACGAACACTACACGCAGAGGAGAGGAGTCCCTTACTAGGATCAGATATGTCGAACTCACATTCCGGTGCCCTCCTGGCGCGCATTGACTGGACGGCCTCCCTTGGTAGCAGTGCCAGTTCCAGTGCCAGCGTTGGCAGCGGCAGTGGTGGTGACGTGGCGACCGCGAGCCTTGTCATCTTCCTCGCCCTGACCCTGGTTACCAGCGGCCTGAGCGATGGCCTGAGCGTTCTTCTGGTACTTGTAGACGGTCCAGTCGAAAACATAGTCGTACTGGAAACCCTCGCGGACAAAGAGGTCACGGAAAATCTTGCGAAGGTATGAGTAGTCCGGCTTATCGTCGAAGCGCAGGGAACGGGTGTAGTTCAGGTAGATGGCGAACTCGTTAGGGAAGCCACGGCACAGGACCTCGGTAGGAGTCGTCATCTTCTTCTCCATAATACGGTCGTACTTCTGCTTCTTGGTAGCGGCCTTGAGTCCTTGCCAGGGGAGGGATCCACGGCAGAAATAGAGCATGACATATCCAAGGGACTCCATATCATCACGACGAGATTGCTCTGGTGGCTGTTAGCCAGGTACTGAGACAGTAGCATGGGTACGACTTACCGACACCCAAGTGGGTGTTGATGGAGGCATAACGAGCGGTACCGGTCAAGTTCTTGTTCTCACGGTATGGAATGTGGAAGTGAGTCTTCGGGTCACGGTACTTCTTGGCTAGACCAAAATCGATCACGTTGACCTGGTTGCCGCGCTTGCCGATGCCCATCAGGAAGTTGTCCGGCTTAATATCACGGTGGATGAAGGACTTGGCGTGAATGTACTCAATGCGGGAGATAAGCTGGTCGGCAAGGAGCAGAACGGTCTTAAGCGAGAACTTGCGGTTGCAGAAGTTGAAGAGGTCCTCCAAACTGGGGCCGAGAAGGTCCAAAACCATGGCGTTGTAGTCGCACTCGGTGCCGAACCAGCGGACGAAGGGGATACCGACACCACCGGCGAGGGACTTGTAGACACGGGCTTCATATTCCAGTTGCGGGTGCTTAGCCTTGACGCTCTCGAGCTTAATGGCAATCTCCTCGCCCGAGATTATGTTGGTGCCTGTCTCAGTATCAGCATCGTGTCAGAACACGAGTACCTTGCGGGTGCCTACCCAAGTAGATATCACCGAAAGAGCCGCTGCCAATCTTGCGACCGATTCTATACTTGTTGCCGACACGGAGATCCTGTATGCCCGTCAGCTCCAACCCTGCAGTGCGTGTGTGCCGCTGGGGCGGGGTCGCTCGTACCATTGTCGTCATGTTTACAGGAGGTCAACCAGAGAGGTCGGCCTGCGATTGTGGGTTTTATGTGGGTAGAGGGGGCGTGCGAAGGTGCAGTCGAGCTGCAGTGGCTGCGTGGGTAAGGTTCTCAGCCTGCGTGGGTATTCCGGTCAGTTCAAGAGGTTTGCCAACGAGGCGGTGAGTAAGCGGAGCGAAACACAACCGAGGAACGGCTTGTGCGAAGAGAGCAGACCCGGGTGAGTGGGGTAGACAAGTGATAAATAGGTGGTGAGGGTGTTGCGGAGGGCGTGAGGCCGATCGCAGGGACGACTGACTTACAGGGCGTGAATGGCAGATGAGCCCAATGGGTAGCGGCACCGTCGAATGTACGGGGCGGGCACGGGTCTAGGGTCTGTTGCGAGGACGCTGGGTGCAGGTAAGCGGCTGCACGCGAACAACCGGCAGAAAGGCCCAAGGTTCACACTCGGGGCGAGTGTTTATGGTATGGAGAGAGGGAGGGACGAGGGGAGCGTCTGAGAGAGGCTTCGTATTGCCAGCCGCAGGCCTTGGAAGAGGAAGTCACGTGAGGGGCCCTAGCGTGGAAGCTCTTTCACCTGGAGTCGGTGGAGACGAGACGGCCCTGCCAATCACGCCTTCTTGCCTGCGCTCTCCCACTGCTCAGACCAGCCCGACCTGCCTTTGCGGACGCTCAAATGCCTCACGACGTTTCAGAAGGGGCTCCGCTCCAGCACTGGTCGTAGCCCGACAGCTGAGGAACACAGCTTCAGTCACCTGCACGCTGACCCCTTTATGCGCGTCACTCGCCCACTGTCTAGAAGAGCCCGCTGTCGCCAACCGCGTCTGACCTTGAGTACACGACCAGCTGCAACTCTGCCTGCATATGACGCCGAAAGTCGTCCCAAAATAGGCTGCACTCGCTCCAGTTGCCGTGCAGCCGGTCCTGTCATGCCCAATAACTTGGTCGCCCCCCCGACCGACGTGAGAATGATGTACATGTGGCCGCAAAAGGACCGCTGAGGACGTCCTTAAAATCAGAGACCGACTTCCCCAAATTCCATACTTGTCTGGGATGCCCTTTTCGGCAGCGTGCTCGGTCCTTGCGGCGGTGCAGCCCAACCATGGTCTGGCACTCTGCCTACCAATGGGCCGTTTTCTTACCGGACCATCCCTACACGTGCCGTCATGCTTGACGGAAGTTGTTCAGAAACGTGCCCAACGGTTCCGCATGGGAGCACAAGTGTCCGCGACGCTACGGCGACGTGCAGCTTGTTTGCATGTCTCGATCGATCGAGCCACTACTCGGCCCGCTGGCGGCTCTCGTAAACACCACCAAATACCTATCGTATGTCCAAACATTATCCTACTGTATATTTAAAGGCATGCGTTTTCAATAACAGCACTCGGGCGGCGCCGCCGTTCTATTTCCACTCCTCTGGGTCCTACGTCTTACCACAGCCCTGGACATGCCATAGACGCACCTCTTCGTCTTCCCCAATCTAGCAATCCTCCAGCCAACATCAATCCCGCATGATAACCCAACGAATGGAAAGCCGTCTCGCACGGAAGACGACATTGCTTCCCTACCAGCGGCATGAATGACAGGGCTACACGTGTCTCGCCAATCTCCTTGCCGCCAACATGATGCAGATTAACATTCCATATCCACCAATACGCCTGTGAACAACGCACTCGCGTGTTGGTCAAACCCTATCAAGTGAATAATGTGGCTTGCAGGACTGCTATTATGCATCAGCAGCTCGTATTAACCGAGCTCATACGGTCCGTACCGGGAAACAGCTGCTAGTCTACGTAGGTGGTACTATGCGTGAGCGCTACTACGGCAGGCATATCCAGGTTGCGCTGCGTCGTAGCTTCAGGTACACGACGCAAAACAATAATGGATGTCTAGACCACTACGTCGATTTCCTCGCAAAATTGTATCGTTCAATCATCAAGACCACATAGTTTTGCTCGCGACTAAGCAAGCTTCTATACGGAGATGATAAGCAGTCGCTCTATATCCAGCGCATATGCATCTGTCTGACGTTCTCTGATCCAGCTCTTTCCCTTCCATCAAGACTGATCTTCGCTTTGCACCTTTCTTGTACCATACACAAAGTCTTGCGACAAGTGATGGAAGGCCTTCACCATCATCGTAGCAGTCGTGATGTTCCATAACCGTGGGTATCATAAAGCAAACGCCCGTCCCAAAATCCGAAAACCCTCTGGTGCGCACAATCGATTTATCATCCATGACTGTCAATCTTCATACCCAAATTGCTGCGGCGCCGCCATGCTCATCCGCAACTGCCTCTCCCTCTGCTTAGCCTGCATCTCCAGCGTCTCGACAGCATAGCTCAACCGCTGCTTTTTCGCCTTCAACTGCTTATATTTCATCTCCTGGACCGTGCTCATAGGCTTCCCATTCGCCCCTTCGCTTCCTCTACTCTTGGTCGCAAATGCGGACTCGGCGCTATTGTCTGGGGTATCGAGACGACCGTCGTTCAGATCACACTTCGCAATCAGAGATTGCTCGCGGCGCTCTAGCTTGTCGAGGTAGTTTTGCACGCGTGTGAAGAGGGCTTCGACTTCGGGACGGATCTCGGAGAGGAGGGCGGATTGAGCGGTGTGCAGGTCGGGTTCGGATATGAGTTCGAAGTGCTGGTGGTGATTTAGTAGTCATACGAGACAGATACAAAACGCTGGATCTTACCCGAGTAGTCTGGAGGACTTTACAGAGACGTGGAAAGTCGTTGGTAGATTCCTCGAGGATGTTGATGGACGAGTCGAGCAGCTGCATGCTGTTGCGCAGCGATCCGACGCAGCTATCGAGAGCCATGATCTCCAAGGTGGCGTCTCGCGTGTTTCCAAGCTATAGTAAACTTTGTCGTTTTAAAAGTTATTGTTCGATGGTGTAGTTGTATCAATTGCCCAATGTTTACCCTCGCCCGCGATCCCCACCACCGCGGCGGAACCCCGGCAAACCACCGTCTTGGCGGCGCGAAGATTCGGAGCCCAGCAGCTCACCTCCCATCCGCCATCACCACCTCGACCACCACCCCATCCACCCCGATACCTCCATCAATTCGCAAAGATGCCTGGTTTCCTCGGCAAGAAGTTCCCGGCGCCTGTCGGTATGTCAATTGAGCTTCTCCTCCGCTCTCCACCGCCGATAGAAGCACAGGATGCTAACGAATCGCAGCTAAGCCCATGTGGCCTTTCTACATCTCCGGTACGTCGCACGCAAAGCCCAATCGAAAACGACCAAGGAGAGAGAGTCGGAAGCTTGGGAAGATGAAATCGATGCGATTGGGAGCTAGGGAGATCATGGAAGGACACAGGAGTAGGGCTAATCTAAGACCACAGGCCTCGTCATCCTCTACGGTGTTAACGCTGCCGCTGGTGCCATGATGACTGGTTAGTACACCTCACGATCCAACGCCGCGAACGGCCGCGACATGGAGCAAAAAGCTAATCCTGGGATAGCCGATGAGTACAAGGACGACCCAAGGAACCCCCTCCGCAAGAACCCCGCCTCGGACAGCCATTAAGCGATACCCGAATAGTACGAACGTCGATCGGCAGCATGGTGGAAGCGATGTACAATAGCTGTGCCATTGGAGAAGGGGCCGAGGGATGAGGCGAAGGAAGGGACTGTATAGAATCCATGGACAAATGAAAAGCCACTCTTCCGAACGACATATCCGCGTCCGCCGCCAATTTATATTTACAACGGTCTTGTGAATATCTTGCGTTTCGAGAAAGCTCCGGAACAGCCATCACTGGCAGTTTAGACGGGGGCTGGCAGCCGAGCGCTGGTCACCTTCATGGCTGATGCTGGCCATTCAATTCCACACCGAGCCATGCGCATGCTAGCTTACATCACCATTTGCCACAGCCTGACCAGCCTGCTCAAAGCCAATGTGCTATTAACGTCCCGGAAGGAACGAGTCGCGTCCAAGCACACCTAATCGAACCCCATCCTTTCCATCGTCTTCTGCCGTGACTGTCAATTTCGCGTAGGCAATGCTGTCCCTTAAACATTACACACGTAGGCCGCACCAACACAGTTACTCACTCTTTGCAGTCAAGCCGAGCACGGAGATCTGAAGAACTCAAGACCCGGTTCCTGCGACCTGGACCTCATACGGGTACTTCCCATATTCTTACCGTTCTCCACAACAACCAGCCCGACTTGGGCAAAAGCTCGCATTATCGGTGATCACGCAGGAGCTAAAAACGGAAAGCATTGCAATGGCTTTCCGGAAAGCTTCGATGAGCTCGCATGCATTCACGCGACTGCCTTCGAGCGGATTAGACCCACGACGAGCTTCGATTGCTAGACAACATCATGTGAGCCGTGTGTAGCAGGTCCTCCTCGCACAATGCGAAATCCATCTCCATTACAGATTCTACCCAGGACTAGACTAATACAAGCAATCATCAAACGAAGTCATCAAAGCCGTTATAGTTATAATCTTAGACGTCGACTCCATCGCTATGCATCTGACGCAGAACTCGGGATAAAACAATGTCGAAGCGGAACCGTTGCCCAGTCTCTAGGCTTGTACATCCCATCAGAATAGAGAGCTAGGCGAGGGCCTTTCCAATCTCAGTCTACGCACACACTCTCCGTGCCCTCCGCCCTCGCTTTCCCCTTCCCCTTCCCCTTCCAGTCACTCTTCACCTGCGCTCCACATTCTCGATATTGCCCTCTGTTAGTATCCTGCTGATGGTACACCATCTGCACATCAACAGCCACAGCCTCGTTTTCGTCCTCGCCGAGCTCTCTCTGCGTCCCGTATCCTTCGTCTGCCCAGCCCATGCCCGAATCTACCCTTTGTCTCTTGCCGTCTGGTACTTGTATCTCTTCAGTGTCAGGGGCAGGACGCTTCTGTGACGAGGTCTCGTATACATGCACTGCCGGCTCCATGTTTTGGTCTGTAATAACCTGCTTATTAGGAAATTGGTCATAGCATATCCAGCGATCCGGTGATTGTTGTTGATTGTACGCGACCTCCACTGGTGTTTCCCTCGCCGCTGACAGTGGAAGCTCGTTCCCTGACGAGAACGAAGAAGATGCCGAGGATGACGCAGACGCTGGAACTTGAGTAGCGACATCTGGATACTGGCTCTGCAGCATAGTCTGGGGTTGCATTGTTACGGGTGGATACCCGGAAACTGACATCCGTTGAGCTAGGGCTTGGGCTTGTGCCATTGCCTGGCGGCCGGCTGCTTCCTGCATAGCGCGGGCTCTATGTGCTTGCATTTCAATCTGTCTGCGGTGCGACATTGCGGCTTCGAGGTGGAGTTGGGGATTCAGTGCCATAGGCTGTTGGTCCTTTGAGGGCTGGAGAGTGGCTTGAGAGTTTCTGGGTGACAATTGATCGATCGAGCTAGTCGGGCTGTGAAGTGACGTGGGTTGTGGTTGCAGTGGCTGTCTGGACTGGGTGGCAACTCGCATTACATCCCGCATTGCAGTCTGAAGGCGTATGTTTTCCGCTCTTTGCTTTTCGCCAATGTAGTCATCATCGTCTGCTAGGTCAATGACGACTGGATCTTGTGCATTCGAGCCCGCATTGCACCTGGAGCTACCAGGCTGGGAGTGGCTTTGATGCTGAATGGTTAGAGACGTTGATGGAGGATACGTCGAGTGGAGCTTTTCTGGTGGGGAGCGCTTTGCAGCGTTGCGCCATGATTCTGCGGAAGCGATAATCGGCGATTGTGAGCTTGAATCTGATGTCGAACGGGTTGCGTGGGAGCTGGCGCCGACGATGCAAGCATGGTCCTCGTCCCAAGATGCCGGATAAACATCAACGTCCAACATTCTGCTCAGTCTTCGGTTCATGTCATCCTTCTTCCGTTCCTCTTGCTCCAGATACGCTTCCCAGTAACCAATCAATTCATTCCTTAAGTGCCTAAACGCTTCCACATTCTCTTGTTCCCGAGCTACCCTCGCTCGATGTAAGAAGGCGTGACGACCGTTGCGTGCGGTTACATCGGGTACCGTAGCCGCCAGTCGAGTGTAGAACTCTTTGAGTTCCGTAAACATGGCACGGATCGGTGGCTTAGAAATGAGAGAAGTGGTGGATGCAGAAGCAATCCAGCGCTCCCAGTTGGAGCGGTACTCGGCGAATCCGGGCTGGGCACAGACGAAGAGGGGTACCCTGATAGGTAGCTGAGGAACAGAACACAGTGGTGTGGAAGGTCGGCCATGAGGCGATCCATTCGTGGGCGTCGTGAAAGTCGCGGCTTGACCGGGTACTGGCAGGCTGATCATGAAGTTGGTCTGCGGTGTCCCTTCGTATACGCCAAGGAAACGTGGCTGTCTGACGTTGCGCAAACGTTTGAAAGGTCCTACCAGGGTTCTGATATTGGTATAGAGTTCCTCTTCGGTCCAGATGAATTTCGAAAAGCCCAGCCGCACGTTGAGCCTGCAGAGGTTGCATGCTTTGCTGAGGATGCCGGATATCACCACACCGATGTAGTCTCGGATGTCGTAGATCTCCACCTCTTCATCCCACGGAAAGGTGTGATAGCCGCGATTGGTATCGTCCTTCCAATTCTCCACCAGGATATCGACGTTGTAGTTTTTGACCGCAGCCCAGTCAAACGTCCTCAAGAATCTTTCTTTTATTTTGTCCACATCTCCAACTACATAGTGAGATGACCCGTCTGCCCTTCTTGGTTCGAGAAGACGTCTGCCGCACATGAAGGTCCCATCTTTCCGGACATCGACCGTGAATGGAACGGTGCTATACAGTAAGTCTTTCACTTCGTCGTGTACCTGGCGGTTGACAAGGAGAAGGTCTATCAACGGTACCGGGAATACGCTACGCATTGTGGAGCGATCAAGAGACGAATTGGATCCATTGCTATGCATGTTGCTGCTGAGATTCCTAGATGCAGCACGCGAAGAGCCTGTCGAATGATACCAGGGCTGTTCCTGGTCGGGGTCTTCGTCAATGTGGAGTAGCGAAGTTGACGAGCCAATAGCTCTTGATGGAAGCAAGTACCGGAATACTTCCAGACGAAGTTCAAGCGGTAGCTTCATGAAGTGACATGGCGTATCAGGATGTCCTTGATGTTCTGCGCAAAGCTCAAAGTACGGCGGTGTCCACCGAAATAATCTTCCACACTTCTCACCGTCCTCTTGCACCAACTGACACCATCCAGCGTGGCTTTGTTGATCTCTATGGGTGTAACAGGTAGGTAGGAAAGTCGAATGGACATTCTTGACGTGATGAGAGTTGCGACCGATTACGGCACTGCAACGGACTCCTTTCTTTTTGTTGTAACCAGAACATCGCCGGAGAAAACCTTCTGGGTCTTTCGGGTCCAAGGGCTGTGCCATGTTATTGCTGCTGGCCAATGTTGGTGTAGGAGGCATAGGCTCCGGACTATCTTCAATCTTCATGATTTCATTGTCCACGAAGACAATGGCGGTTGTCGACATCGCGCCCGCCACACGACTGCGGGGTTCTGCGCTATTCACCTGTCCTTCGACTGTGGGCCGGAATACGAGGTGTCTGGGTAGGACCGCCTGCACGCGACCATGTACGCACCTCTCCGGTCCGGGCGAAAACAGCTTGCAAGGTATTTACCTCGTGAAGGACACTTGAGAGAGGGACGTCAACCTGCGAAGAGGAGTCCTGCAGGTTGCACTGTAAAGCAATGAGCCTGCTGCACGACCTTGTCCGACAGCTTCGTTCCACAGCTTCCTGAATAGTCGGCCACCATTAGCACTCGGGAATTTTCCCCTCAACAGAGTTCTGCTGCAAATTGGCCGAGAAGGTGATAAGGCCAGGGTTCGAGGCAACCCATATATATGCACATGCGGCCTCCACCACGCCGCCAAACCGCCGCATTGCCCATTTTCTGCACATGCGCAAGGCGCGTTGCTTGCCCGAAACGGCAACAATCGGGTGCAAAAAGACTTGTGCCATCCTTACCTCAGACCAACTACTCGGGCGTCCATTCCTGCTTTGGCCGTTTCGCGCGGCTGATAGCGCAGCAATTTGCACACTGCACAATGCTGGCTCCATGCGTCAGGTTGCGCAATACTTTGCGACCACCAAGCGGAGTGCGGGACGATGCGACGACGTACGAGATGTGGCACCTTTTCGCGAGTGACATTCGCAGAAGAGGCCGGGCGATCTGCTTAGCGGAAGTCGCTTCGTCTCGCGCGTAAACCATGCCTCGCTTGTCATTCGCCCACTCGTACATCTGCATTCATCACCACTGCATTTTCCTAAACGGTGAGCGACAAACGATGCCTCGTCATTTATTTCGCGCGACACAGCTGAGTAAGTTGCCCTGTGTCCACTTGCAGGTCCTGCTGCGACACCCATGCATAAGGCGAACGGAGTGTCAAACGAGTCGCATCCAGGTGCGTACGAAGCAGAGGCGTTCAGCAAGTGCATTGCTGGCGACATGCGCTAGAGGTTGCCTCGCGCCTCGGTCATTTGCCATCGCAAAAGCATCCTCAAACGGCATGGCCAATAGCAAGCCTCCAACACTCGCTCCGCTTAAGCACGTAACATGTCCTTCATCTGGCTCGTCGGAGGGACGACCGGTGAACAGCGTGCAGCCTTGCCGTGCATGCCTCACAACCCAGGCACTGGACAGTCGATCCTGACATCGAACCATCATCCGGAGCGACAGCTTACTCTGATCGAAAATCATGGCTTCACCTATTTCTGGCTGTTGTGGAAGTCAGAGTATGCCCGGTGGCGTGAAGCCCGAGGACAGGATCAAGGCCAGGCAAATTGTCGTTTGCCTGATCTGTGTGGCGCACCAAGGACAATCGCACAGCGATATTGAAACAGTGGATCTTGCCAGCGACCGCGATGTATTGACAAATATCGTCATGATTTTGCTGACGAGATCCCATATTCCGTTTCGGGGTCAGCGAATGCAGTAGAAATGTGGAAGCCGTGTCTCATCGGACCTGGTCTCTCATTATTAGGTCAACGCTGACTGTCGTGAAGTAAGCAGTCCCTCTAGTCTCGATCCAGATATCAAGATTAGGTCGCCTGCCATTGTGTCGTTCAAGCGTTCGAAATCTTACAAGTGACGCAGCTCGTACGGACCCTGTCTTGTCGAGTTTTTCGACATTTAACGTGGTGAGGATAGCGGCCTACAATCGTCAGCGGTACCCATGCGCACGTTCTCATAATGTTGGAGGCATAACACGACACTGGATGTATACTGCTCTACCTTCTATGGCAAGCCGATCTACATCAAGGCGCCGTAGTCCGGCTCCGGCTCCGGCCCCATCTCCGGCCCCAGAAAGAGAGCACCGCTCATGGCTGTAGGGGTGAGAGCCTTACCTGCGAAGATAGGCACAAAAACGAGTTCCGGACAAGAATAGATGTTCCTAAGATGTGCAGCGGAAAGGGTTACGTGGTTGGGGAAAAGGTCAGGTAAAGGTCGAGGGTGGGCGCTTCCGGATTAGTGCTTGCGAGGAAGGCGCGTCCGACTCCTGTCAACGAACGCACCAGATATCAGCCCTAAAGCAGAGCTCCAAACGTGACATGCTTTTATGGTGCTGTTCACACTGCATTCAATGGGTACAGTGCATTCCTCCTTGAGCGATCTTCGACTTACAAATCTGCTCAAAACTGCAGCTAATCCAGCCTTATCATTAGTACCGGAAGCCCGTACTCCACCGAAAGCCTACTGTCCGACAACTGCTCCTGTGCACTTGCAGCAAATGTAGAGATTTCCAGCAGTTTCCTCAGCACATCTTCCGCCTGCCTGTCAGCATAGCGGTCCGCAAACACCGCAGCCATTAGAGCGTCCTCAGACGTGCTGTCAACGAGTCTCAGGTTTTCTTCAAACGAGGCAAGCCCCCCTAAGAAGCAGCGAAAGAACGTCAACGATCGGATACTATGAAGTGATCCTTTTCATTATGCCTATAAATGGTCTTCTCGAGTAATCGCTACATCGATCAGAAGAGACGCACCGTAGTGGTCACAGCAGCGTCAATAAGAAGACTGGCGCCGTTGATGTAACTCGCAGCCGGACTGCACAGAAACGCGACCACATCAGAAACCTCCTCACACTCTGCTGCTCTTTTGATCGGTACCACGGCAGATATCATGCCTTGAACCTCGGGGTTCTTCTGTAGTTCCTCGTCGAGCAATGGTGTGCGTACCCACGTTGGACATACTGCGTTTACACGGATACCGTCGGGTGCATGGTCTAAGCCTATGACAAGATCAATTATCCCAAAGAGCTTAGGTCGAATAGGGCCTTTGCTTACCGGCCATCTTCGTGATACCCATGGACGCATGTTTAGAGATGGTGTAGGACCCTTTACCCGGCAGACCGGCAAAAGAGTTTGCGGAGGCGATGTTGACGATAACCCCACGACCGATATCGCGAGTACCGTTCCTACTTATCCATGTCTTCGGTGTCTGCTTACGCATAGCCGCAGCCTCTGCACGCACACAAAGAAGGTTTCCCCTCGTGTTGATGCTCATGACACGATCGAAATTCTCGATGTCTGTATCGGCCAAGGGCGCATGTACTCCGTTGTCGACCTGAAAGACACAGCCAGTACGTCAGCTTCTGCATTGACTAACATCAAGAGGCTCCCCTGGACGACCCGCGTTGGGGGGGTGTGTGAGTGATCGCTTTTCACAATGAGTGCAGAAGGCATTATTTACTTACACCTGCAGCATTGACGCAATAGTCCAGGCGACCATACTGTTCCACAACAAAGCTCACCATATCATCCACTGACTTCGCATCTTGAACATTCATAGTAAAGGTGCTTGTTCGGTAGTCCTTGTTACTCGCGTACTTCACACTCTCCTGGGACGATGCCCTAGCCCATCCCTCATTCATGTCTGCAAACACCACAGCTTTTGCGCCTGCCTCGGCAAGAGAAAATGCGACCTCTTTTCCGATACCTCTTCCTGACTAGTCGAGTTTGTTAGCATGGTGTCGGCCGCAGCGACTGGAAGGCATGACCTACCCCGACAACGAGAGCGATACCGTCGAGTTGAGCACTATTGATCATAGTAGCTGGTTTGGGTATGTGAATGTTGAAGTGTAGTAATCTAGCGAAGGGCTGGTTAGTCTGCGAAGAATAAAAGGTATGTTGTCGGCCGTCGTGGTGAACTTTCAGCGAAACGTCTCTCTGACTTTGCCGCATAGGATGCGGCGTACAAGCAGACGGCGTTGATGCTGCGCCGCAACTAGTAGGGAAAAGCGCGTTATTACTATTGGGGTATTGCAGCGAAGAAATTGTGCCTTCTTTGTGCATATGCAGTCGATAGTACTGGCTGGCATCATTACCATGGTGCAAGTTCACTTCGTAACGTCACCACCACTTACCCAGCGAGGCTGAACTGAAATGGTGTAAGCCGACTTGTTGCGTAAGATGATTGTTGATTATTATTTTCATCATCCACGCCTCCATGTCTTGACTGTGCCTCCAGACCGCATACACTCGCAAATTGCATCATGTGGTCAATTCATTCTCTCGCCAGAGAGGTGTTTCGTACCTCAAGACCCAATCCGGATGCGAGCTTCCTTCCAGCTTTTGCTCTCGTGTCTACGGATCCTTCGTACACAAGCAAAGCTGGCGCCTGCACTTCCGGCCAGATATATGACCCGTAAGTGTACCTTCCACGTTATTCGCTTGAAGATCTCACAGACAAGTAAGTTGCGTTGCAAAGCAACTATCTTGTCTCAGTCTCTAAAAGTACATTAGGTTTTAGTGCTGCGGCCTAGAGACCGCACAGCCCGCACTCATGACAATTCTGTCAGGATTTGACGAAGCACGTGTTTGACCAAGTTCACCTCGCCAAAGAGAGCTCCCATTTAGATACCATCCTTGGCTTGCGCCCCATGCTCCACATAGCCTATGGGCATAATTAGGTCGCTCATCCTGACTGTCAAGTGGCTGATCATCTGAAACAATGGTTGAAATTGGGAAAAGGGTTCTGCCTGCGCCTCTGCTTACCATGGTCATATGCACAAGAAAGATTAGAATCACGAAGTCAGAATAGAATCCACGGATACATGAGATCGAACAATAGACATGTGATGGCCTGCGAACACCTGCTATCACGTACCGTATAAAAGCAGGCACCAGCAATGATAAATACCAGATGAAACGCCCAAACACATCTGCCACTCCTCGATACCAACCCAACGAAAACGACGCACAGATCAGATCGCAGTCCACAAAAGGCTCGCCCGTGATGAAGTCCCACCATATCCTCACAACGACCCTCCTCGGCCTTTCAAGCGCCGCTTCCACCCCAAACCGCATGCCCGGCGTCTACCGCATGTCCAGCCTATCGACCTATATCAACGGCACCCTCGACAACCCCGAGATTTGGGGTCCCAATCCCATCGGCACCCTTGTGTTCACGCAGGACTACGTCATAGTCCAGAACAGCGACCCGCGTCTCCCTCTGTTTCCTCCCGGTCACTTCTTCACGCAGGTCGGCACGCCCGAACAGAACGCTGCGATCGTAGCTGGGACTGTTGCCCATTCGGGCACCTACAAGGTTAGTGAAGATGGCGTCTTCGCGAATATCACTTTTATTGGGTCGACGATTCCGAATTATGTGGGTACAACGGTGGGGAATGACGTTTTTACGTTTGTTTTGAGAGAGGATGGGAGTGGGATGAGGGAGCTTTTGAGGTTGACGCCGGGATTTAACATTAGTGTTGAGTGGGAGAAGGTTGAATGCATCTGAAGTCAAGACACAGTCGGGAAAGCTGGAGGGGAGAAGTGTCAAAAGGGAGGATGCATCTATCAAGGCTGGGGTAACATGCTTCACGGATACTCGCTTAGTACGGTTGTATGTTTTCGTTGGATATATTCGAATGAAACCAGTGGAATGATATTTGCTTTCGCTATGATGCCTAAGGAAATGCTACGGAGCTGTCTGAAATGCTGTGGGCTCAGTATGCCGGTACGCGTACGCTGCTCCTGCTCTCGCCGTTGGTGTCGCTGTCGCTTCTGTTCGCCAATACGCATGTGCTGCCTCTGCTGTGGTAGTAGTGGGGGTTGGGTCGAGGCAACGCCCGAACCAACCTTTAGTGGTGCAAGTAGTTGTGGTGGTTGCGTCGTCAGTAGTGGTGGTGTCAGTGGTGGTCTTGTCATTACATCCAAACCAGCCCGGTGTTTCACAAGTGCTAGTTGAGGTGGATGTGGTGGTAGTTGTTGGCGATGTTGTGGTAGTCGTAGTATCATCCCGACAGCCCCACCAGCCAGGCGTTTTGCACGTCTCGGTGCGTGTCATAGACGTTGATGTGGATGAGGAAGTGGAAGTTGTCGTATGCTTCTTTGTGCCGTTCTCGAGTTTCCAAAGATAGCAGTCAACACAGTTGACGTCCTCATCCTCACATGGAGCAGCCTCGTCATATTTTGAGTACACCATGTCGATGGAGTAACGCAGTCTGTGATATTGGGTGCTTTGTCGCCATCCCCAGTCCTTGACAACATCATATGCGCACCGCTTACCTGTGTGGCATACAGTCTCGAACGCATACCCAGCTATAGAACAGAAGCTTGACCCACCATTGCAGGTTCCCATGTAGATCGGATCGGCAGTATGTCCAAAGTGAAAGCCTCCAGTGTTCTCTCGAAGTGGCGAGTCCTGGCCCCTAACGGCCAGGCCGAGTCGGGCTGCAGCCAAAGCTTGTGGGTATGTTTCGAAGGTAATAGATGGAAGGCCATGTCGCAGACCGATGAAAGAAGCCAGGGCGCCTCCCAAGCTGTGACCGGTCGTAATGATGTTCGCCTTTGGGTACAGCTGAATGACCTCATCGTAAAGCTCTAGAGTCGCCTCGAAGTAACGGTTGGGTTTCAGAAGTTCATCCTTGACGCATTGCTCATCACAGGTGTATGTCCCCGTCATGCAGTCGCAGACCTGACGCCATAGATACGGGCCATTCTGACCACAACAACACGATCCGAACAAATTGTCGTTATCCTTGTCGCGGCCCGACGTACCATTGCCTTCGAACATCGAGACGGTGGTGCCCTTGACTGATAGAATAACTGTCGAGTTGGTGTCATCGCTAAAGACGTGGCCTCGGATTCCACTATCCTCCCAACCAAACGGAAGCGAACTTTCCCACCTCTTGCCCACATCGAGCCATTCCGGATCATCACGGCCTGGCTTGTATGCGTCTTCAGACATATTGGCGAAGTTCAGCACTGTCTGCTTGTCTTTCACATCCGGTCCTACGACGTACTCTGGGTGCCATATAGGCGACATCGGTTGTTGTTGTAAAGCATAGCTTTGTAGAGGCGACTTGTCGATTCTTACCGAAGACGTGCGTACTGGAAACGGTCCAAAATGAGCGGCAGCATCAGCTTCAATCACGACCCTTCCAGGCGATATGTCCAGGCGCCGTGCCCTTGGTCCTGGCTGTCCAGCGCCATGATGGAAAACATGACGGAGTTTTACTCCATCTATTGCTGGATCTGACGTTGTCAAGACAATGTTTGATGTTGATGCTGCAGGTGGCGGCCGATGCCTAGCTCCAACCAAGTAAGGGCCAGCAAGGTAGCCAGCGAAAAGCAAACCAACCAAAATGAAGGCGAGTGTAGGGGGCAGTCGACGGGTATTCCAATACGCGCGTTGCGGCATGTTATGTAGGCATATCTGGAGAGATGGAAGGATGGAAGGAGGTGATGGTTGTTATCGATGAGTCGGGCCTTGGCTGACGGCTGAGCCACCGCGCATCCACGCGACGTGGACGCGGCGCATGACGGTGCCATGACCCGGGCGCTAACTGAGCACTAACACTGAAACAGCTAGATCTACAGCACTAGTCCCAGCTCACTTGAGCACATGGTGCAGCCTCGCCTCTCCACGTTTCCCATCTCCAAACCATCGATTCATTGCAGATCACAGCAGACCAAAAGACCATGTTTTGAGCACAGCAGGATCTATGCACAGAAACAGCTCACACGCAAAGCAAAGCAGAATACATCACATCATACCTCTCAAATTCCCAAATTTCCTTCACTCCGAGACCTTGACTTATAGAAACTCCCCACCATCATCACCCGCCTCACCCTTCAACAACCTTGCAAACGGTCCCGTCCTCTTCCGCCTCAGCTCTTCATAACCCCCTTCCTCCACAACCCTCCCCTGGTCCAGCATAACAATATGCTCCGCAATCGCCATCATCTCTCTCGCATGCGTGATGATAATCACCGTCATCCCCTGCCTCTGAAATGCCTGGCTCATCCTCGCGCTTAGTCTCTTCGTAGCTTCCCTATTGCTGTGAGAACTACTCGGTGCGGAGTCAAAATCACGATTTCGGGACTCGTGAACAAGTCGTTGGATAGTGTCGCGCACGATGCCAGCAGACTCGACGTCCAGGGCGGAGGTGGCTTCGTCGAGAATGAGGATGTCGGGGGAGCGGACCAACGCGCGAGCGATAGCGATACGTTGGGCTTGACCGCCTGAGAGGCCGGTGCCGCCGTCGCCGACGACGGTGCTGTAGCCTTGCGGGAGGCTGTCGATGAAGTCGTCGCAGCCGGCTGCGAAGGCGGAGGCGCGGATGTTTTCCTCGGTTGTATAGGGGCTTGATAGGTCGAGGCCGTAGATGATGTTATCTCTGATGGTGCCGGGGAAGAGGACTGGGGTTTGCGGGACCACGGCGATGCGTGAGCGGAGGGTGAGAGTGTGTAGCCTTTTGATGTCTTGTTTGGAGACCGAGATATCTGGGTTGTAGGGGGATGGTATGGCGCCTGTTTGGTAGAGTTTTAACAGGAGCGAGGCGATAGTGGATTTGCCGGATCCAGAGGCGCCGACTATGGCTGTGCAGCTTCCCTTGGGAATGTTGAAGCTTACATTTTTGAGCACTTGATGGTCTTTCCTGGTCGGATAAGTGAAGTTGACATTTTCAAGCACGATGTCGCCGGCGGTGAAGAGCTGCGAAGTACCGCTGAGCTCATGGGAATCTTGCGAAAGGCGTGCAAGACGCATGAGACGCGAAGCAGCATCCTTGGAGACATTGATTTGGGGGATGTAATCGCCAACGTGATTGGCGTGGGCGACGCTCAGCATGAGGACGTTGAAGGCGGTGATGATGTCGTTAGAAGTGTATTGGCCTTTCGACACGAGCCAGGCTCCCCACCACATGAGAGTCGCTGTGACGAACGCCGCGCTGGCGTAGTTGAGACCGTATATTGAGCCGGTATATATCGCTCGTTTCATTCCGATTGCAAGAGCACTATTGGTGGCCTCCGCATAGTTCTTCCGGAATACATCCTCCAGCACCAGGCACCGTACTGTTCTGATGTTGATGAAGGTCTCGTGCAGAACTTGGCCTACTCGTTCGCTTGCGCTGTTACCAAGACTCTCCCAGCGATTGCTGATCGAGTGGAAAACTCTGGTGATGCAGAACATGACTGCGAGGCAACCGATAGATACGAGCACAAGCTTCCAGCAAATGACGAGGGCCCAAATGAGTGCAATGACGACTGTGAAGACCATGATGATCAGAATGCAGAAGAAGCGTCCTGGAAGATTTCGAGCCTCTTCCGCGAATTGATCCAAGCATTCAGCAAGCCGCGGTACACTGTTCTCCTCCCGGTCGAAGAATTCTCGTGGCTGTAGAAGTATACGTTTCATGCTCTCAGTTCTGAGCGTAGTAGCCCATCTCTGCGCAACAATCTCGAAGCACACGTTGAACCCGTAGTTGGCCAAGCCATCGGCTGCTGCAATGCCTAATATCGAAAGAGCGTAAGTCTGAGCCAATTGCTTTTGGTTTCTCAGAGTGTAGAATGTCGAAAATAGCTGAGACAGCACGTATCCAAAGACAGGAGTAGCCGCCGAGTGGATTAGAGAGCAAAAGAGCCCTAGGAGCACAGCGGATCGTGTAGGCCAGTCAACCGAAGGCCATACCGTGCGTAGTACACCGATAATACTTAGCTGCTCGATAGTGTTGGTCGACTTCTCCTCCTTGCTACGACGTTGTTTGCGTTTCTTCATTCTCGCGCGGAACTTTACTCGATGGGACGGCTCTTCAGCCACACTCATTGGTCTGGGTAGTCTAGTGGACGCGGCAATAGATATGGGCCTAGCTCTGGATATTGGCCTCGACAACTCGATATCTTTGGAAAAACAAGAACCTGCTGACTGCGGTCGTATCGTTGTTCTAAGGGGTGATCGCTCTCGATCGTTACCAATCGCTGACATAGGGCGCGGGCGGAGCTTGCCGGAAAAGTTGGTTGTTGTTCCGCCGGAGAAATCCCCAGAAGCTCTCCAACTTCTAGCAAACGCGCTTTCGATATCCGGACTTAGAAAAGGTGAAAACATTCCAGAACGCCTGATCATGGCAGAATTAGGGCGACTTGGTGTTCTTGACCCATTCCCTGAATCTGCATAGAGCCCCACAATGATATCCGCGTCATCCTCAGAGTCTTCTTCGTCCGACAATTCTTTCCAGTCTTTCTCAAGTATGTCCATAAAAGTGTGGAACGCAGAGTGTGGCACTGCTTCCATTGTTTTCCGTGTGCCTTGTTGTACCACTTGCCCTCTGTCCATGACGTACACAAAGTCTTCCGAGTCGATCTGGGTAATATCATGTGTGATGATAATAGTTGTTCGATCTCGCCTCCAGGACCGTATTGCTTGCAATATGTTGGACCTTGTGATGTAGTCAAGCGCGCTTGTAGACTCATCGAGAATGAGTATCCGAGAATCGCGTAGACGGGCGCGCGCAAGCGCCATTCTCTGCCGCTGCCCACCACTGAGATTGTTTCCTTGTAATCCCAGCTCGGTGTCGAGACCGTCTGGAAGGTCTTTTATCATCTGTTGGAGCATAGCAAAAGATAGAACATCGAGGATATCTGTGCTTCTGGTCTCCTGGTCCGGTTTACCCAAAGCAACGTTGCGTCGTATAGAGGCGTCGAACAATACGCTATGTTGTTCGACGAGTGTAATCTGACGGCGGAGCCAATGCACATCAGAGCTTTGGATTGAATTGCCATCAAGCAGGATCTGACCAGAGGCCGGCTGGTAAAATCGAACGAGCAGCTGCCCTAGCGTACTCTTGCCCGATCCGCTTCGTCCAATCACGAAGGTAGTCTCGCCAGCTGGGAATGACAGGGAGACATTGCGTAAAGCAACCTGATCTGCCCGCGATGGATATGAAAAAGATACCTGATCGTTTAGCTTTAGTCATATAGGAAAAGGACCCTCACCCACCTTCTGAAACTCAATGTTGCCTTCACACTTGGCCGGTATCTGTTGCCCCATCGTCTCAACCAGAGCACTAGCTTCAGATATTTGTGCCACCAGCGCCCTGAGCCTTGCGCCAGCGACTTTGCCTTTCTGCAGAACAATGAACTGGGGAAGAAATCCAGTCACTCCTTGTACAGCCATCATAGCTGCCCAGAATGTTGTGATGACCTGCCCAATGTTCATCTTCTCTTGGAATATTTGGTTTGCGCCGTACCAGAAGCCTTGGAAGAAGACACTAAGTGTGAAGAATTGCATGGCACCCAATTGCAGAGCTCGAAAGTTGGCTTGTTTGTTGTACAAGCTCCCGGCTGAAGCAACCACTTTGCCGTACCTTTGAGACTCGAATCGTTCCCCGTTGAAGCATTTGACGGTCTCGATGCTGCGGATTGTATTGGTGAGGTATTTTAATGCTTGCTGCAAGACGTCGCTCTGTTCGTTTGCGCGTTGCGCCAACAGCTTGGATAAATAGGCTGTCACAAGGTACATAATGGGGACCGAGGCGATGATGACCAGGGTGAGGCTCCACGATGAATAGAAGGCGACAGCTAGAGCGCCGATGGTTTGAACAACACATTGCACAGCTAATCCGAAAGGTTGCGAGACTGCAACCTGGAGGTCGTGAATCTGCCTACCGCGGGTCAACCCGTGCATTCATAGCACTCTGCAGAGCTGTAGTTGTCCTTACGTTTGCATCGCTGGCAAGAATGCCGCTACACCCGCATCTTGCGTGTCGTACCATGCCATATCCTTCTTGAGCAATGCGCCGAATATTCTCCCTCTTGCGCTACGTGCCTGCAACTCGCCGAATGTCATGAATGCGGCGAAGTGCAGACTGTTACCCAGCCAGCTTACGCCGCCTATAGCCGTGACGTATATGCAATAAGTCGAGACCTGCTTCAGGAATTGCGAATCTGACTTGTCACCTTTGGCAACAGCTCCGAACTCTCGAAACAGCAGACCGTACAAGACGGCCAGAGCGGGAAGCGTTAGGGCGGCGAGGGTCGAGGCGGATAAGGCGAAGGCGAGAACAGGGACATGTTTTCGTGTTGTGAAGCTGAATAGAGCCTTCCAGCCCATGTGCTGAACGAATTGCTGCTCCTCTGTGTGCAGTCCATCTTGCTTGTCCGCTTCGTTGGTGCTATTCGAAGTTGCGGATGTCGTCATAGATGCGATCAATGTCTGTAGGCACCCCTGGAGACGGGAGAACGAGTAGAAAAAGGCTGCAAAGAATCGAGGTGCAAGAAGATTTTCGAAGCTGCGAGTGATGTTGATAGTTTAGGCTACCGAATGTGGACTAGCTCGTGAATACCACACGACGGGCTACATGTTGTTCTCGCTTGCATTGTCTCGCCCTTGGTATTGTTCCTGCGCGAAAGCACTCCGTCACTGCAGCGAACAGACCATTTAGATAATAGAAAGCAACCAATGCGCTAAATACGGGCAATATGCAAATGATGACTCAACTTTTATTGCGCGAGGTCCGGTCCGTCCATGCGAGACCGGCTCATCACATTTGGCTATGATCTGGCAAACATGATTTCTGACATGCCAGAAGCTGGTGCCAGATCATTATCATTCACTATCTCTTCCTCGCTGATATGCGGCTGGTTGTGGGTATCTTGAGAAGATGTTGCCAAGCGGCAAGAACAAACGCGGAGGCGTACCGAGGCGCAATGGGACGTGCGGTGAGGTGCCGTATGCCATTCCGCGTCACGGGGCATTCGTCGTGAGCTATCGTACACGTAGTTCAGAAGTCGTGTGCTGATAGATCTTGCCCTCAGTTGCCGTGCGCCTTCTCGTAGATCCAGTCGTTGTGGCCCTCACGGTTTCTACTCTAGTTAGCCCCTACATCTAACCCATCCGTTTATAGTTGTACTGACCTGGCAATCTCAACCGCGTAGAACTGCATGCGCACCGACATGATGGTTGTATCGGGGCCGTATTCAGCCTTTGGGGAGTCCCGCAGCATGGTCCCGAAGTTGTAGTCGTCGATCTTATTCTCGTATTCACCAATGAACTTGCGCCATCGCTCCTTGCCCTCCTTGCTCTTCATGGCGTCCTGGTCGAGCTTTCCGCCCACGTTAATTTCGGGAAATTCCTTCTTGAAGTGGGCGTAGATGTCGTCGTCGATCTTGGTGAGGCGGAGGTTGGAACCCTTCACCTTCTCAAGGATGTTCCAGTACGTCTCCATGTGCTTCCCTGCTTGCACCGCCCATTGTGCTTCCACCTAGGCTCCAGTCAGTTATATTCGATGACGTCGCGGAGGGTTGCCTTACGTCGGGGTTGTTGTCCTGCGCCCCCTCCGGAATGGCGCCCTGCGTTCCGAGAGACATGTTGCCTAATGTTGGAAGATACGTAATTCGATTGAGGGTTCTTGTAGGATATATGTGTAAGTATATGGATATGGTGGTGCTATTGACTGAGTATATAAATTTTCGAGCTGGCAGAAAAGCACCCCGCCTTGCCCCGCAGTCGCGCTTACCCAACGCCAAAATCCAATCGAGAAATTAGGAGCGACTTCCAGCCATTTCTCCAATGTCCCGGAAGCTTCATGTAGGTCTGCTTCTGTCACCTGTGATTGTATTTGGCTAAGTGGCATAGCATGAATGTACTCGCGTTCCGATAACGGCTTTAGCCGATTGTGGACGTCTTCTCGTCGTCGCTGAAGGACCGTACTTGCGCTTCTATGAACGCCAAGACAACAGATACCTTTGGTCGGAACGAGTCTTTGAAGCTCAAGCTATACATGGCATATCCGAACTTGAACTTGAGATTGATAATGCGCATCTCATTGTCTGGGGAGGGTTGCTGGTCCGCACAGTGAAATTTGGTTTCAGGAACTTCGACGATGATGCCCACGTCTACCTGGACAATTTCCAAGTGTCTAATGTTGGAAGAGCGCCTGACTGGATCTTGGACATCCTTCCAGCGCCTTACTCATTCGGAGACCCTAATCCGGTACGATGTCCGGCGGTAACCGCACACAATGCACTGCTTGAAATTATCCTGCATCCTCCCACCGAGATCAAGGACACCAACAAAGTTCCATTCATCTCGGTGAGCGAACTGACTTCCGGCTCTCGTTCAATTCTCTACTCTGCACATCTATCGTGGAATACAGAAGATCATGTCATTCGCGTTGCTGCAGGAACGGCGTTCGGCGAGATCATCTACTGGTCGTGGGATTCAACGCGTGACCATGAAAGCAGATCTCGTATCCACCGCGTCTTCCTAGGCCACGAAGGCTCTATATTTGGAGTACACATCTCTCCCAAGCTTCCCGTTGATGATCAGGAATCAAGGCGGTTGCTCGCAAGCTGTAGCGACGACCGCACAATACGCATCTGGGATGTCAGCGGCGTTTCTGCGGAAGAAGGGGAACCGTTACTTGACGGCGACCTAGAATTGCAGAGGACAAGGCATACCGGTTTTAGCAATGCTTCTTTCGATACTGCCGTATCGAACATCGACTGCGTTGCCATAGGCTGGGGCCATACTTCCCGCGTCTGGAAAGCGAGGTTCTTCCAGGACGACTCATCACCTGGCGATGTTTTCCTCCTGTCTTCAGGTGAGGATGCTACGTCACGTACATGGAGGCTCGTCACCAAAGTTAGTGATAAATCTAGTCCGCCGGGAACGCCAAAGTGGCAGCTTGAGCTGGTGGATACAGCAGCTTATCACAATGGCAAAAATGTCTGGTCCATGGCTTTGCCGAGCTTGCGTAGCGATGAGTCCGCCACTCTTGGAGGAGCCGACAGTAAGATCACACGATTTGGCCTGAAGACGTACGAGAACAGTCATCCCATCAAACAGTCACAGTATGATATCGGCTTCTTTGCATCTTCTCCAGCGCTCCTCGAGGACAGCACTGCAGTTACAGAGAAAACGGGTCACCGCTCATCCAAGCAGACCGAATTTCTCAGAAGCTATGCATTCTTAGATGAAACTACTTTCATCCTGACTACTAATTCCGGTAGAGTCTATCTTGAGACTTTATCTTCCGTGTTCAGTGCGAAAATCGAGAGGTCAATACTACTTGCCCAAGTAGATGATCTAGGCGGATACTCCGTCAGCGTGGGAGAGAGCTCACTCGGTGTAGCTTTCGTTGCTAGTGCGACAGGAACTCTGTACGCATATACCAAGGCTACGTCCCGCTTATCAGAGTTGTATACTGTCAGCGGCAAGATTGGTGAAGTCTTCACGGAACATCCCGTAGAAATGCCGCAGTCGAAACGAATAGTTCTGTTGATTACCCTAGTCGGACAGAAGGTTGCTTACCTGCTTGAGGTCAATCTTTCGAGGAGCGACGAGCCAACAGTCTTACGTACGACTGTCGTACCGATATCAGATCAAATCACTGGAATCGCCATTACGAGCATGGTCCATGCCTACACCGTTGATGGAAGATATGTCTTCATTGGTTTCCGCCGTGGGTCGATTGCCGTATACCGCATCCCAGATGAACGCGATGGAGAAACCGCTCCTGGATCAGCCAAGCTACTCAGGATCATAGATTCTGTTCACGGTAAAGAGACTGTCACCGCTATGACCTGGATAGTCAGTGGATCGACCACCTCGTCCGGTCATTTGGTCTCCATAGGAAGAAACGGCTGCATGGCCATCCATTTCATCGACCTAGCAAACGACCTCTACCACTCAATAGTCCATGATATTTCGCTACCTGTCGGCCCTAACATCGAGGGTCTCTATATCCGTGACGGCCAATTACACGTGTATGGATTCTCAAACAAGGAGTTCGTACTATATAACACTGCCACCGAAGAAGTTATTATGAGTGTCGAAACCGGTGGCGCGCATCGGAGCTGGGCATTCCAACCCAACTTCTTCTCACACCGTGGCGGCACTCTTGTTTGGACACGAGCATCAAGCATGCATATTCACACACAACCCGGGCAGAATCACGATGTGATACGCTCTGGTGGTCACGGACGCGAGATAAAAGCCGTCGCTGTGTCACCAGTTATTGCCGCAAACAAAGGCAACAGACAGTTCATAGCCACCGGCGCCGAAGATACTGACATCAAAATCTTCCAATACTCCGACAATCACCTCACCTGCCTTCGCACCCTGCGGAAACACACGACCGGTGTCCAAGCTCTGCAATGGTCCGCTGACGGCTCATATCTCTTTAGCAGCGGCGGTTGCGAAGAGTTTTATGTCTGGAGGATAAGTCGTCTGCCGTCTGAAGTGGGCGGCATAGGCGTGGTGTGCGAAACAAGCTGCCCAACCGAAAGCGAGCACTCCGACCTCCGCATTATGTCGTTCGAGGCTAAACGACATTCGTATACTGGGTTCATTTTTAGTATGGTGTTTTCGAATTCTACAGTCAAGGTACGTACACCTTCATGCTCCAGAACGCAAAATGGTCAGATCAATAATGTTGATAACGAGTAGTTGTACGCGTACGATACTGCCGAGCCTGAAAAGTGGTTGAAGGTGGCTTCCGGCCACTACTTCACTTCCTGTCTAACACAATGCGCATTCCTTCCTTCAGGGAATAACATGCCACATGTGATCCTTACAGCCGGTACTGACGGACATGCTGCCCTTTGGCCTTTTGATCCCTCCCAAGACCGCGATTCGCTCCCATATCATTCCGTCATCACACTCCACCAGTCCTCCTCGAAAACTCTGGTTATACATCACCTTTCCAAAGCGCATGCCAAGACGGTCATGACGCTCATCGTGAGCGGCGGCGATGATGGCACACTAGCCCTCCTCCTCGCCTGCACTAGCTGGAACGGCGTAGAATGGGCCGGTCCTCCAGTCATAGTAGTTCGGGCACATGCTTCAGCTGTGACGGCATGTGCGGTGCTCACACACAATGCCCGGACGTTTGTAGTGACAAGTGGGAATGATCAATGGGTGCGTCTATGGGAACTCATCATGTACGAAACCGACGCGGACCTTTTAGAAGGCAATAATCGGCCAGCGATGAAGCACATCGGTGAGATCAAGCGCGTTGGAAAGATCAAGACGAGTGTTGCAGACGTGTCGAGTATGGCTGTATTGGATTCATCGGAGGAGAAAGAAATGGAGGACGAGGAGAAAGAAGTAGAAGAGGAAAAGGAAAAGGAAAAGGAAAAGGAAAAGGAAGCTGCGAGGGTGCTCATTTGTGGCGTTGGCATGGAGGTTATCAGGATAGAGTGGGAGACGATGTGATAGGCTTGATGGATAGAGTACAACCTCAACTATATGTACGCAAAGTATTTATCTCATGAAACGCGCCTAAGAGGCTCTAGCCGTGTCATCAACTCGGCAGATAAGTTCCCCGCCGAGACTCGCCCAAGGGGCACATAAGCTAGTACTAAGAGACCTTCATACCACGGGTTTTCTATACTTAAGCTCTCTATACACATCTACAGCCTTCTGCGATCATAAAGCTGTCGAAGTTATCAAAATCCAGCTGGAAATGAAGCTTCTGTAGACGTTTACATGGTAGGGACGTTTCCGGGTGGTCACCGCCAGAGAGGGGGTACCAAAAGCGAGCAAAGTAATTATCTCATGAGAAAAAGCGAGCAAAGTAACTATCTCATGAAAAAAAGCGAGCAAAGTAACTATCTCATGAGAAAAGTGCGCTGCGATCGACGGCCGCAGCAATTGCCCCTTGCGGAAGTTTGAGCTCGGCCCTCCCCCGCCACTCCCCTACAATCCCACGCTGTGTGCACACAGATACAGCCTCGCTTTCAAGGCTGTCTCGTCCTATCCGACCTTCGCGATGCCCTGAGGCAATATCTGCAGCGGGTCACAGACTGGCCCACAATGCCGACCGAACCCCGCTGGAGCTGCACGATTCCCTCCCTCCATGACGATACACCGCTCGATGTTCGCATATACCACCCTTCTGCATTAGAGTCAGCGAAAGAGAAGCCATGGAAGAAGAGGGGCATCGTGATGGCGCATCCATATGCGCCTATGGGTGGCTCGTATGATGACCGCGTTGTGGGCATCGTAGTCGAGGAGTTTCTCGCGGCTGGGTGGGTCGTAGGCACGTTCAACTTCAGGTATGGCCCGCCCTCCTCCGAGATGGATCAACTTACTGACCTGTTGTAGAGGCACGCATGGCGCGAAAGGACACACGAGTTGGTCTGGCAAGCCTGAACTCAGTGACTACCATTCCTTCGCCGGCTTCTTCATGCACTACTTGTCCTACCTGAGACCAAATCCACCGTCGGACGCCGCGTTCACTCCAGAGCAATCGCCGGTATCGCCCATAACTGCGAGGAAGAACACAGACGATGAAGCAGCGATAGTGGTCCTTGGGGGATACTCCTACGGCTCGATCATTCTTCGACACCTCCCACCCCTTCCATCCGTTCTCCAGCCCTTCGCCGCACCAATCACCGGCTCTGCAGCCCACGAGATACTCCTCTGCGCTGAAAAGATCAGCGCTCAGGCCAATCTCGAGTTCATCAACATAGCACGAGACCACGAGCGACTTAGTAGAAGAGGGCACGAGCACAAACTGTCGGTTAAGATGGGCGGTGAGGAGACGAGTCTAGAGAATAGGCGTAGCAGCAGGGAAATCAGGCGCAGTGTTGATGGAGGAAAGAGCTTGGATATAGCAAGCAGGCTGCGGAGTCTCAGCCATAGTCATCAGAGACGGAAGGACACCGCGCCACAGCCTCCTGCTGAAGCAGGAAGGAGGCCAGCAATCCAAATTCCTGAGGTACGGTATCTTCTTGTGTCGCCGCTTACACCACCGACTTCGACACTCGCGGCCCCTGGGCTAGCGCGCGGGTTCTGGAACCGCTCGGGCGATGAGGACGTCACGCTCAAGAGGCACGAGACGCTGGCAGTGTTCGGCGATCAGGACATGTTTGCCTCAGCGAGAAAGATGAAGGAATGGGCCGCGAGGTTGAACAAGGATAATAATGTGGGTTTCCACAGTGTTGAAGTCGAGGGCGCGGGACATTTTTGGCACGAACCGGGCGTGGAACAGCAGCTAAGAGAAGCGCTACAGCTCTGGGAGAAGCGCGTGAAGGACTAAAATCAGAGGAGTATGAGATGAATGTTTGATACCCATTGGAGATCACGACTATTGAGAATGAAGACCGCGCCTTCATGGCTTTATTCATTAGACGTACTTGGCCCACGGCAGCCCCAGCTTCTCCTGTACATATTCCATCGCCTCGACCACCTTCTCATCCTCATATCTCCTTCCCACCACCTGCACGCTCACAGGCGCGTTGACATACTTCTCAGGAGAGTCTGGCACAAGTTAGCACCGTCCATCCCACTCCCTTCGGGCTACTTACAAAGCTCATGGTTATACCTATCCTGCTCATTCCTCGGCACATACCCCTTATCAACAACATCGTCAGCCAGCACCTTACTCACCGGCGCTATAAGCGCCGGATAATCCAGCAAATTCCACTGCGCAGTGTATCCCCAGTATCTCGCGCAGTCTATCGGCGGCGCGGCACCAGGCCCAACAGGGCAGAACAAGACGTCTATCCCGCTTTCTCTCCAGTGCGCCGCGTATTCCTCTCGATACGCGTCCCGCTTCGCCGTCAAGTCCCACATCCCTGCAATGGAGAGGGATTTGACGTTAGGATTTTCCTTGAGGATGAAATTGGATAAGGGACGCCAGGGTTCGCCTGACGCAGCGATGGCGGCTTTCTCTTCTGCGCCGCCGTCGGCGAAGTAGAGGGAGGAGATTATGGACCAGGCAAGGTCGTGCTTGAGAGGCGTGAAGGGGACGACTTCCACGCCTGGGACGGACGCAAGTTTCGAGGCGAGAGAGGTGAGCGCGCGGAGGACGGGCGGATGTGGACGCACGACTCCATCATCGGTCAGCACACCGATTTTAAGCGTCTTGTTCCCGCCTTTTATGGGGAATTGTGATTCCGTTTTCCACGGCAGAGGGACCAGGCTGGGCTCTCGGATCCAGGGTTGAGCGTCGATGAGCGTTTTCATGAATACTTTGACGCCGGCTAGGGAAGTAGAAAGTGGACCGATGACGGCGAGGATGTGCTCTGCGCTCAACATCGTCGCGGTCATTCCCTGCATTGGCAGTCGATTACTCGTAGGCCTCAATCCCCATAATCCGTTGTTCGCCGCTGGAGATCTGATACTTCCCCCGATATCCGTGCCGATACCTAGACAGCTTCCGCGCATGCCGAGCAGGGCGCCTTCGCCGCCAGACGAGCCACCGCTGGTGAGGTTCCTGTTGAACGGGTTGTGTGTAGTGCCGAAGTAGTTCGAGGAGGTTTCAAGGTGCATGAGGGTCTGAGGCTGTGTCGTACGTGCATAGAGGACACAGCCTGCTGCTAGCAAGATGTCAAGGATGTGTGCATTCGAGGTGGCGATGCGATCGGACCAAGAGATAAAACCGGCATTGCATGTGTGATCCTTTACATTGATCATTTCTTTTATTGAGATGGGAAGCTAGGGGCGCTTGTCAGTGCAGACTTTGGAAAGGGTGAGGCGAAGACGCACGCCGTGGAGTGGCCCGATGGGCTTTCCGTGTTCTTTGAGGTATGCATCGAGATATGCGGCGCGCTCGAGGGCAGCTTGGGGCATTAGTTCTGTGATGCAGTTTACAAGTTTTTGGGCGAGGGTGGCGCGTCTAAGGAACGCGTTTGTTACGGTTGCGCTGGATAAATTGCCGGAAGAGAGCTTCGAGAGGAGGTCTACGGGGTCAGATTCGGTGATGGAAAGTTCCTCTGGAGTGAGAATGGTCTTAGGGACTGGCGTGGAGTCTAGGGGTAGTTCGGGGAGGTCTGGTATGGGAGGTTCGACTGCGGCGAGAGTGGCGTCTCGGTGTTGTTGGGTGCGCTTGGCTATGGTTTGCCATGATTCGAGAGATTTTGAGGAAGGGGAGGGGAGCATTGATGGGGAGATGAGACTGGAGTGTATGCGAGAATAGACTGAATTGAAAAGACCTGACATAGTGGATAATATTGAGTCGGAGAGAAAGCAACGCTGATCTGTGGTCGCAGGAGGTATATCAATATGCACACTTATGATTGTAAAGGTGATGAGGTATCATGCATGAAAGGAAGAGAACGGAGATAATACTCAATCAACAGCTGCAAGAAACAAGATAACGCAAGGAGATAACGAAAGGCTACCTCGGACGGGAAACTGCAGCGCTGCTCATGTGAGGGGTCGTTGCGGTCCCGAAGATAGGGGAGCGTACTACCGCGATCGAAGGTAGATAGGTGACAACGTGGTCCAACGGCTATCGTACCTATCCTCTCGCTCAACAGTGATACTTATCAAAGGGGCTTTGTTCACATATTGCCTGCTCTTTAACGTACTCGCAGTCCCTGGTACTTGCGGGCGCCGTTGCGCAATGAAACCACGGCATGTGGGGACGGCGGGGTAGCGATATGCTCTAGAAGGCGTTCTTAGCGTTGGTGGTGCAATTGGTTAGCCTTGTTACTTCGATGAGGCTTTCTATCTGAACAACACTATGTTCAATCAGAAGAGTTTGAAAAGGTTCTGAAAATGTTGTAAAACATGTACCTCGATAGCTGACGCCGAGTTTGAAAGGCAAGTCATCCTTTTTCAATCAGGTGCTGGTCCAAAATAGTATAGTGGCCGCTGCCGTCCAATGTTAGCCAAGGTTGGCCGCGGAAGTGCTACGGCATGTCCGCATTGGGAAGTTCCGTGTACACAGTTCCCCGCAACAATTATGTGGCACTCTCGTATGTTCTGCCATGTGTAGCGAAGGCGCCATGGAAGCGTCGCGGTCCGGCGTAGATCGTGATCATATGATACAGTGATGTTTTTTCGTCGTCAAGAAAGGGTCTCTTCCCTTGAAATTCCCTTGCTTCTGTCCCTAGTTTTCGTTCGCACAGGTTTCCTACAATTGCTTTCCTCAACCCCCCTACCTGCAGTACAAACGTAATGGGCAGTGTCGCAAACATGGCTTCGAAAGGTCTCCCTGAATTCAGCCTTAGCGGCAAAGTCATTCTGGTGTCTGGAGCTGCGCGTGGACTTGGCCTCACACAAGCAGAGGCATTGCTCGAAGCCGGAGCTACTGGTGAGTACTATCTGCATTCCTTTTGTCCCTACATTGATGGATCGTACAGTGTACGCCCTTGATCGACTCCCTGAGCCTTCACCGGAGTTCCACGACATCGCAAAGCACGCAGCAACGGAGCTCGGCACAGAACTGCAGTACCGGCAGGTTGACGTACGTGAGGTAGAACAGCTCAACAAGATCGTAGAGGACATCGCCAGTAAGCACGGAAGGCTGGATGGGCTCATCGCGGCCGCTGGTATCCAACAAGAGACGTCGGCGCTCGAGTACACTGCGGCAGATGCCAACCGTATGTTCGAGGTGAACGTCACTGGCGTTTTTATGACCAGCCAGGCGGTCGCAAAGCAGATGATTAAGTACGGCAACGGCGGAAGTATTATCTTGATTGCCAGCATGTCCGGCAGCGTAGCCAACAAGGTACTCTTCTTCCTCGACTGATTGGAACTCTAGGGCTGACGCTTTCTAGGGCCTCATTTGTCCTGCGTATAATGCGTCGAAAGCTGGCGTGATTCAGCTCGCTCGAAACCTCGCCATGGAGTGGGGCCAGTACAACATCCGTGTAAACACCATCTCCCCCGGATACATCGTAACGGCCATGGTCGAGGAGTTGTTCGTCAAGTTCCCTGAGCGCAAGGAGAACTGGCCGAAAGACAACATGCTCGGTCGTCTTTCCAAGCCCGGGGAATACCGAGGCGCTGCAGTATTCTTGCTGAGCGATGCTAGTAGTTTCATGGTAAGGTCCTTCCCGAGGTGTAATTGATCGTTGCTGACAGGAACTAGACTGGATCTGATTTGAAGATTGATGGTGGACACTCTGCGTGGTAATGAAAGCTTTCATGGTTGCTAGCATAGCGTTGCTGATTTCGTGGTACGGAGCGAGGCGTTGGGACAATGCTGTATGTTAGAATTAGAATGGCAATTTCCAGGTTGAGTGTAACAATGACGAACCAGACATGGAATCTGCGCAGGGTATCTTGCGAAAATCCACGGCAGTCGGTGAATCCAGCAATCGAAAGTGAACCAGCAACTGTCTCGGAGTCTACGATATATCAAGACTTGAATCTTGTCATCATCTGCCGTCCCAAGTCTCCGAAGCCTTCCTGCCGAACTTTACGTCCAGCAAGTTCATTTGCGAAACTGATTTGCAACTGCAGATCCCAACCGTCATGCATATCATTGAGAGCATAAAGCATGCCAGCAATGAAGGTGTCACCAGCTCCAATTGTATCAACCACCTGGCGCTGCTTTTCTCGCTTTTGCTGCCAACCCTTCACTTCCGCCCACCGGATATTCACCCCAAATTTCTCAACCGCAGCCGCTCCTTCAGCGCCCCATGTGCAGCATAATACAGCTCCATCTCTTGCATCCTTCAATTGTGCTTGCAAAAAGCTCCTAGCATCCTCGAACCCCCATTTCGTGGCCCAGAGCTTCGAATAAAACACTACATCCGCCATCCTCGCAACCTCGCCCATCCCCGTCCGTTCCGGATTCTCACATTCCACACTAATCCTACACTCGGGAAACTCCTTTCGCAGAAACCTCATGCACTGTGCCGTGAATTCCGGTATTCTTCCCTCGAAATGAAACCACGGCTCCTCCCACTTCAGCCCCGCTTGGTTCCTCGCCATCTGGAGTACTTTCTCGCCAAACTCTTCCGCGGTCATCTCCGACAATTGGTTGATACTAACGATAGTCCTACTCAGAGTCTGCTCGTTTTGAATGATATAGCTGCTCGCCGCCTCCTTCTCACCTTCCCTAAACACAGCCGACCCATCGATATCTACGCCTGGCAAACTCTGCTGAATGAAGTGTTTCGCGGCAGATTCCTTAGCCGGAAGCACAGAGCATAAATGCAGTTTGTTAAATTCTGCGTTCTGACCACCTGCATGTGAGTTCAGCTGTTGGAGGACTTCGAGTGTGTTAGCTGGGTTGCCTCCGCGGCGCTTGATGAGCTTCTTTGCGCGGAGTTTCTCGTCTTCAATGGGAAAATGAGGGACGGTGAGGATAGTGTCAATGTACACGGCGCCGATGCAGACGATGTGATTGTCGTAGTCTGACATGATAATTGGGGGTGCACGATTCTCGAAACTAGTTAGTGAACGTTGTGACTGCAACGGATGCAGAGTCTACATTGGGAGGTTGACGACAGGGATTTGGCTGACTAAGCGCTTAGTGGCCGAGGCTGCAACCTTCGGGGAAGCCGCGACAATACATTCACAAACAGCTCGTTCGCGCCTGCTCTCCTCGCTGGCGATGACGATGCCTGTAAAGTAGGCATCCTATCACGAGCTCCTCGCTCTGTTTGAACTCGTCAACCGCCAGCGTCATTACCTCCTGTCGCTGCGCGCAAACAGCTCTAGGCTTCACCGTCCACCGCTGTACACTACCTGTATTATACCTGCCGATCACCGTGCGATAGCTCCGCCCGAATCCTTTGTACCCTCTACTGGAACGGTATAGGCGATAAAGGGTCAGCGGCTTGTCATGCCGACGCCCTCATCCGTCTCTCGATATCGACCCGCAGTCCTCGTACTCACTGGCGCGGCGGCCGCATATGCGACATGGCTTCTATACACCAGCTTCAGCGATACCCCATCCGAGGGCCTTCACCGAAGCAATGCAGTCCGCAGGCCGAACACTCGTACCCGTCCTCGCAATCGTGCGCCATCGCAGCATCCGTCTCGTGTCGTCGAACAGCTCCTGGCTGAGACTACTGCCCTGGGCGAGTTCGACTTCTTTGGACAGATTATCAGACCGGGCCCGGGGAATAATATGGATCATGATTCTCTGCTAGCGCTTGGACGCGAGCTCGATCCAAATGCCACCGACGAGCTCATCGAGAGTCGCATTGACGAGGCCTACGACTATTACGTGGATCGCTTTCTTGAGGAGCTGGCCCAAGGACGTCCGCTCTCAGAACTTCCGACTGCGGAGCTTGAGGCCATCGTGAGCATAACAAATGAGCAGTCGACCTGTAAGTCAAGATTCCCAGATACCAGGTGCTATCCCGAATTAGACCAGATAGCGGCCGGAAGCAATCAAAGTTTAACCTTAGCTATATGCTGACATCTTCACAGGGCAGGGAATGGACCACGCATTTCAAAGACTCCGTAACAGAACCTCAATCCTCAACGCTCAAGGGCAACCCGTGGACGATCTCGAAACTATACCGCCTACTGAGGCTGGCGATTGGGAAGAGGACATTGTAGGTGATGCTGAAGGCCAGACGCTTCAACGGACCTTGTATCATATAGCAGAGGATCGTGCCCGGCATGAGGGCGTCGTTCACCGTGGCATTACCTGTAATGGCTGTGACAGTAAGCCTATCCGTGGCATCAGGTGGCATTGCGCAAATTGTGCCGATTTCGATTTGTGTTCTGATTGCGAAGCGACGAACTCCCACGTCAAAACGCACATATTCTACAAGATCAGGGTACCAGCACCAAACCTCAGCATTACCAAGCAAGAGCCCCTCTATCCAGGACGACCGCACATGATGAGCCCATCGATTGATGCCAAGCTGAAGAGGCGCCTAGTCAGCGACACTCGAATGGAGGCAGAGGAGATCGAAGCGCTGTGGGATCAATTCACATGCCTTGCCACGACTTCGTGGACGGCAGACCCTAACGGTCTTGGCTGGGCACTCGACCGACGCGCTTTCAATCACGCCTTCATACCACGTTATTCGACCTTCAAGTCGGCACCAAATCTCATCTACGATCGTGTGTTTTCGTACTTCGATACCGATCACAATACCTTGATCGGCTTTGAGGAGTTCGTCAAAGGAATTGATGGCTTGCATGCGACCGACGTGCACATCAAGCTGAGAATCGTCTTCAATGGATACGATATTGACGGTGATGGGTACATATCGAGAAAGGATGTGCTACGAGTGTTTAGGGCTCATTATGCGATCGAAAGAGAAGCCACAAGGAATTACCTCGCAGAATCTGCTGAAGAGATGTCCGTTCGTGGCGCTTTGGAAGTGATACAATCTGCCCAACCCTTGGGATCCGCGTTTACACAGGGCGCTATCGAGCCAGGAGAGCCCAACTGGCTGCTGCGGACAAAGCCATCGGATGATGAGATCGATACTGCACCCATAATTGAGAATCGGCCGGACACGTTGGATCGAGAAACTGTCATTGCAAGCACGAACCCTCGCGCAAACGGTGAAGACGGGCTTGAGGACTCACACGTTGTCGTAAACGATACCCTTCAAGACAGATGGGCCCGAAGACAGTTCTATACCGACGAAGAAGAAGGTTTCAACCGACCACAAGGGGCTGCTGACAGTCCATCCACACCTTCATCTGATCATCAGCCTAACGGGTTCCAGGATGAGGACGCGGTGGAAAACGAAGAGTATGAGCCTCCAACTCCGGAATCAGAACGTCCAAGATGGTCTCGATCCTCTTCCAAAGTTCGATTCCAGGATGACGTGGACGTGGAAACCCGCTCCAATGCCTCAACCTCCTCACGACCGGTAGGCGAACGTTGGGGTGGCTATGAGATACCCGAGCCAGAGAAAGATCTTGGCAAAGAAGTGCTTTACCAGATTACCCAGCAGGCTTTCAATGAGCTCCTTGATCCCTTGTTCAAAGAAGGGGAAGACGCCGCAATGGACGCATACGCCTACCGGGATGAGCGACGGCGCTTTGTCACCGACATTGACGCGATGCTGGAAAGGTTCAATAACGACGGAGACCTACTCAAGCGGATCGCCATTTTAGGTGTCTTCACATACGCCAATTGCGTCCTGAAGGCTTTCTGTCAACAAGACTTCAGCTTGTTCGCAGCCAATGCTCCTCTCAAACAAGCAGAAGTTGCAGCTATGGTCGGTGACCTGTTCAGGGCCGCGGAGAGCAGTATAGAGCCTTTAGCTCAAGAGCGGCAGCCAGAAGAGTCCAAATTGTGGGTCGCGATGTTGTACAGAGCCCAGTTGGAACACGAGCTCAAGAAGACGATTGAGGAGCTGGCCATAAGACAGGGTTGGATGTCGGTTTCGAAACCTGCGTCGCCTATAATCGAGCATCGCAAGAGTGTGCCTGCGATGATTGAACGGGACCAGACCTTTCCACAATTTCGTCCAAATTCGCTGAGCGACATGGTATCAACGATCAAGGACGCTGCCGATACAACGGTAGACGATATGCTTGCCTCGCTTGACCGTCCGTTTGGTAAGTTGCTTTACCCTAACAACCTATTCCGCCTCTCCTCTCAATGGCCGATGGTTTTCACTTCATTCCAAGCTTTAAATTGACCCCTCATACAGGCCCACTCTTCGTTGTCCCTCATCCTAAGTCCAGAATCAACCTCTCGGACAAAAAGCCAGCCACAGAAGTCGGCACTGCACCCTACGCCCTCGACGAGTACGGCATTACCCTCTCACGCCCAATCCCCCTTCCAGAGCCTCTTCCTCACCCGATCATGCATATCCTCTCTTTCGAAAATGATACCCTTGCCGATGAAACCCGCCTCTTAAGCCAACACCCGGCTTTCGACCCCTGTGCCCCACAGCAGGAAGGTACATTCCATCGAGCCATACTTGCGGCCGCCAACGACGACAGCGCGAACATGCACTTGCAAATTGTGGCTTTGGCTAAGCTAGAGAGCGTAGACCGACGCGATGGTGAAAGGAAGGGCAGTGGGAAGGTCAGCTTCGACGAGTTTGAGCGTGCAACGAGGGAGGGAAGGATGAGGTTTCTAGAGAGCTGGATGGAATGGGTGAGCTTCTAGGAGAGACATGGGCTCACTGTTGATATTTCGACCTGGTTTTGGTATGGCAGAACGTTGAGGGGAAGGCGTTGGTGATACCACATTTGCATTTCGTTGTTCGAGATCCGACTAGATTTACCGTGTACAGGCTGGGTAGTCAGGTCAGAAACAAAAACGATACACGAGGTCACTTATCTACATTCGGCTCGTCTTGTGTTGGTAAGTGCGGAAAGAGAAAGTTTCTTCGAAGTGGCTTCTGCAATCGTGTGCGGCAGATCGATGGGTGTAGAGATGGAAACTGTGGAATTTGTGATACAGGTATTAAATTCGAGGAACAGGTCTCACATACCGACAATTTCGACTATTTACCTGTTTGAGAAAGTGTTTCTCTTCCGCTTTGAGAGGAATATTTCACTTTACATAAAGAGAGAGATACTGTGGTTTTACATATCAAAATAGTTGTGCCTTATATACAAAGCCTTGATCGAGGCGCTCGCACATAGGAGATAGCTTGGGCTGGTTTTTATTCGATTCTTGCTGGCTGAACGCGACGTTTTTCGAGCCCGTTTAATATGTACACACGTCCCAATGCTCTCGTTACTTCGTGAACTCGGCTATTCTCTTTTTTCAGGACTCATTCACAACTCTTACCACAATTTTGCCCCTTGCCCGCCCTGTTCTCAGCTTCCTGTATGCCTTCGGCGCATTCTCCAATTCAAACACCTCATCGATGACCGGCTTAACCTGTCCCTTCACCAGCAAATCCGCCAAACCCTGATAGTCGTCGAAATTCGTCGATGCAAAAGCGAACGAGAACGGTCTTTGTCCACCTCCGAGCCACGTAGGCACAACGAACCTGAACGCAAGGTCGTATATGAACCCCAGGCTGACCTGTGATCCAATCTGTACGTACCTCGCACCGGGCTTCGTGAAACTCGGTGCTTTCCAATACAACGCAGCCGGCTCACCAACGTTGTCGAGCACGAAATCAAACTTCTTCTCGCCGTTCTCTAATACGCTTGTTACGCTCTGTGTGCGGTAATCAATGACCTCGTCCGCGCCCAGATCCTTGCACAGCTGCACATTCGCGCCTACACACCGATTAGCATGGTCCTCTCCTACCTCCTAGATCTGGGGATGGGAACGGAGCTTACTAGAACACGTCGTAACAACCTCACACCCCAACGCCTTCGCAATCTGCACCGCAAACGTCCCCGTACCCCCACTCCCACCATTCACCAGCACCCTATCGCCCCTCTTCACGTTCTTGACAAGACACTGATACGTAACCAACCCGCACACCCCCAGCGTCGCACCCTCCTCAAACGACACGCCATCAGGCAAAGGTACAGTCCCAGCAGCCGAGCCGATGATATACTCGCCCAGCGTGCCGTACTGCTGTTTAGGTTCCAATTTGCCGAAGACACGCTGGCCTGCTTTCAAGGCTGAGTTGGGACCGGGTCTGGCGACGACGCCGGCGAAGTCGAGGCCTGGAGTTGCGGGTTTGGGGATGGCGAGGCGGCCGATTAGGGGGACTTCGGCGAGCTTGTAGTCTACGGGGTTGAGGGAGGCGGCGTGGACGCGGATTAAGGCTTCTCCTGGGGCGAGAGGGCGGAAGGGGAGGGGGCGGTGGTGTTGAGGGTTAGGGCTGATTCGAGGGTTGTGTTGCAGGTTGTCCATTGCCATGCGTGCATTGTCGTTGGGAGGTCCTTAGTAGGGGGGGAAGGAGTGGAGGGGGAGCGAGTGGTTGCTGTTGTGGTCGCCATGGCTGGTGTGAGTGTGAAGCAGCGAAAATTGAATTGTGGAAGGAAGGGAAAGGCATATGATTGAGCTCCTCTATAATATTTGTGCTTTTGGATGTCTTTGAGACATGTTCTATCGGCCGATTGAATACGTGATCAGCCTCCGGCCGGGTCCCCACGCGGAGGTGTGTGGCAGCAACTCCGACTTGTCTAGCAAGGAATTCAATTGTGCAGCACTGTCATGTACTTACTTCTACAGTGTGAATTCCTCTCTCACTGATGTTAGAGAAGGGTAGCTATGAATATCGCGCAAGAAGAGGTGTTCGAGTGCGCCAGAGCCATGGCATGGTTATCTTTGATCGTCGAAACGCCCAATCAGTGACTGACTTGATCGCGAGATAAGCTGTATTTAGTATCATGTCCGATTTTACCGTCTAATACGAACTGCCTGGTATTTGCTGCCTGGTGTGGGCAACAGAAGGTGCACTCACGCTGTCTGGATACATGTATATATCGCATCACGTGGAATCCGCTTGCCCAAGTGCCACCTGAGGCACGAGGCTGGTCTCTCAGGAATCCATCCTTCCCTCCAAGCGCTTCTGTACCCGTGCTACATCGCGCGATTTCCAGAGTGTAACATTGCGTTGCAGAGAATTGCAAGTTTTCATTAGACATCGAGCTAGCGGCTTTCAGTGGAGAAAAAGACCAGGCTTTGGTAGATAATCGGCGCTGCCGTTGGGTGACCGAGCAAGCGAACACGTAACGGTTGCCCGTGCAGGCTAGCTATCGCGATAACACCATGCAAGCTCGAATGGCGCAATTGATCGAATCTTTGGGAATGTAGTGTTTTAAGGATCGTGAAGTCGTGAAAGATGGAAGGACGACAAGCCGGCCACCATGACCGACCTTAACGCTGACAAGGCGGCGGCCAAGACCGCAAGTGCTGAGCTTAGCCCAGCCTCAAGCCACCCCGTATCTTCGGCAACCGACAAGGGTGTCCACGTTGACACCTCAGAAGCCCAATCACCATTGGGACTCGACGCAGTTGATGACACTGCAATTGTCGAAGAAGAAGCCCACGATGACCCTGAAATCGCACAGCTGCCACTCATTGTGCGCCAGACTGTCTCTCTGGAAGATGATCCCACACTCCCGACTATCACCTTCCGCTACTTCGTTCTTTGCATTTTGTTCATCGTTCCTGGCGCCTTCCTGTCGCAGATGAGCCATTACCGTACAACTCAAGCCCCGTACTCCGTATTTTTCGTGCAGATCGCCTGTCACTATGTCGGTCATGGTCTCGCAAAAGTCTTGCCAGCCTGGCAAATCAACCTACCTTTCGGCTACGGTTTCAACCTGAATCCGGCACCATGGAGCATCAAGGAGCATGTTCTAGTTACTCTGACTGCGGCATCGGGTGCGACCTACAATCTGGGCTATACGGTAAGCTTCCTTTGTCGAAAAGTGCTTGGGGCCACGTGCTAACCCTTCGGAAGCCAATCTCCATGGCTGAATTGTGGTACGACACCAGGATCAACCCTGCCGTGGCCATCTTCTTCATGTTAGCCATTGTCTGGGTTGGCTACGCTATCGCTGCGATCGCTCGTTCGCTGCTGTTGTGGGAGCCTGAGTATGTGTGGCCCCAGGCGCTCATGCAGACGACTCTGTTCGAGACCTTCCGCAAGCAGGATCGCAACAGCCCACTGGCTAAACGACAGATGCACATATTCTTCCTGTGCCTTGTTGGTATGACGCTCTGGCAGTTTTTGCCGGAATACGTCTTTCCAATGACTTCTTCGCTTGCTTTCTTGTGTTGGGTAGCACCAAAGAATCCAGTTGCGAACTTCATTGGTTCTGGCCTTGGAGGCATGGGCTTCATGAACCTGAGTCTCGATTGGTCAAACATCAATTGGAATGGCACATCGATCTTGATTACGCCGTTTTGGACACAGACCGTGCTGTTCCTTGCCTTTGCATTCAATTGTTGGATTCTGCTTCCAGCGGCTAAGTGGGGCAATTTAGGTGGGTTCTGCATTATAGGCACAACCATTTCTCTTACAGTGCGATTGACTCTTTATTAGGCTCTTACAAACACGGCTTGATGTCCAACTCGTTGCTTTTGGCCAACGGAACGAAATATCCAACGGCCAAGATTGTCAACAGCGACTTCAGTCTGAACGAGACTGCCTGGAAGGAGTACGGTCCGGCATACATGGGACTGCAATTCGCGTGGGCCACGTTCTTCAACTACGCCAAGTTACCTTCGGCCTTTGTTTGGCTGGCTACTTTCGGAGGTCCTGCCATCTTAGCAACATTTGGAAAGAACATGGCTGCACGGAAAGCTCGTAGCGAAGCCAGAAAGCAGCAAGCTTCTGCTGGCGCCGAGGAACCCAATATTCATCACCAGTACACTGATCGTCTGAATGTCCTTCAGCGTTCGTACAAAGAAGTCCCTGGGTGGTGGTTCGTGACATTATTCCTCGCTGGATTCGTCATCTTGCTTGCGATCATAGGCTCTGGCCAGCTCTTCATCCCTTGGTGGACGGTGATCGTTGGTGTCGCGACTGGCTTCGTTGTTGTCGTCCCTCTCGGGTACCTCTACGCCATCTCAAACTACCAAGTCGCAATCGGTGACTTCAATGAGCTCATATACGGCTACATGGTCCACACCGCCGCCGGAGCCGCCCACCACCATCCTTGCGGGCCTTCAGTCTACGGCGCCATAGCAGGCGATGCATGGTATCGCGCACAATACATGCTCCAAGACCAACGCATAGGTCACTACATGCACATACCACCCCGCACCGTCTTCTTCAGCCAGGTCTTCGGAAGCATCCTAGGCATACCCATCAACTACGGTGTAATCCGCTGGGTCCTCAACACAAAGTTCGACTACCTCTCCGGCGCAAAAACAGACCCTCTCCACCAGTGGACCGGCCAAAGTCTTGTGAGTTCGAATACAATCGGCGTTCAGTACGCCGTCATCGGCCCAAAGCGCATGTTCGGCGCCGCCGAGCTAAAAGCCCTCCCCTACGGCTTCCTCGTCGGCGCCGCAGCCCCACTCGTCGTGTACGCCCTCTACCGCTCGTTCCCCAAATCAAAGCTCAAATTCCATCTCTGGAACACGACGATCTTCTTCTCGGGGGTCACGGTGTTCTACGGTAACTTGAGCACGGGGTACTTCAGCGCGTGGCTCGGCGGCTTCGTCGCCATGTACTGGATCTTCCGCCACCATTTTAAGATCTGGAAGAGATATAATTACATCGTCGCTGCGGCGTTCGATGCGGCGTTTAATTTTAATATGCTGCTTATTTTCCTGTTCTTTGGGAGTGGGAGGCAGATTCAGATGCCGGCTTGGTGGGGGAATAATGAGGATAATGCGGAGAGGTGTTTTGCACTGGACACTTAGGCAACGGGAATGCAGCATACAACAACACACAAAACTTGCGTATGAACATGCAACATTTCGTATACGAAGAGACCTGTATTTCAGCTCAGCCACTCACTTTTGCACGATGCCAATGCATCGCTCACAACGCCATCTATGATACACGCAATCTACAGCCCAACCCCCTTATCTTTCCCTACCGTCTAAACCGTTCATAACTCGTATCTTCGTTTCCAAACGTCCGCGCAAAGTACTCGTCCTCTCCATCGTCCTCATCCTGCAGCAACCTCCCATGGCTATCCTGCCTCACAACTCTCCCCGCCTGTAGCACCTCCTCCGCATCCAGCGGCGTGGCAGGGATGCTAACATGCACCTCCTCGAAATGGTCGCGCAGCGGCGTCCGCTGGTACCCCGGCTCGTACGACATACCCTGCTCGTGTTCCCGCTCTTGGTCCTCGTCACTCCCTCTCTTCGTCGTACTCGACGCCCCTATCGACGACACCTCACCCCCGACCTTCACCGGCGTAAAAAACCCGCTATTATTCAACGTCGCAAACGTACTCGGCGTCCCCGGCCGACTGACCATATCCTCAGGTCTACCATACAACTCGCCATCGCCGCCAAACTCCTCCCTGAACTCCGCCCTCTTCTTGAAGTTCTCGAAGTCGAGATCTTCCTCCGCGACGAGCTCCACGCCGGGGAGGTCCTGAGCGATGGGGACGGATTTTCCGGGGTCGTGGGGGTCCATTTCTGCCATGAAGACGTCGCTGTAGCCGTAGGGGGTGGTGGGCATAGCGCGGTCTGTGGAGCGGCGGTGCGGCGCTTCGAAGATGTTTCTGTCGCCGAGGGAGGCGCGGTGGCCGTACAGTTCTTTGAGGAGGTGCTGCGATTTGGCGTGCACCATGGGCGTGATGAGTTTTTTGTACAGTGCTGGGTGGCCGAAGCGCACGGCGACGCGGTCGTTGCGTTTCGGTTTCTTTCCGTCCGGCGAGGCGGTGTCTTCGGCGTCGGAGAAGGGCGAAGTGGAGTAGTAGATGAGTTTGTCGTCGAAGGCGCGCTTGCAGTACCACTTGAAGGCGAGGAGAAGGAGGGGCAGCGGAATCATGGCATATAGCATGTTGCCATTCCGCACGGAGTTTATGCTGCCTACACCTTGGGCGCCGACGACAAGGGCGATGACGGCGTTGCCGAGAGCGACGCTGAAGAGCATTCTGTTGACGAGGAGGCGCCAGAAACGGCCGCCGGACTCGGTCTTCGTGATGAGCACGTATTGGACCATATATTTCTTGAACCAACACTCGATGACTAGGTAGAACGCTGTGATGGGAAGGATGATCGGTTGTAACGTGCCAAATGTGAGGCCGACTACTGCGACCTGCAGATAACTGTTGTAGTACTCGGCGTACAGAAAGGGTTGAGGTGCGCTGAGTTCAATGAGCTGGCGAGGTGTAGGCGAAAAGAGCTTGCGCTGAATATAGCTCCATACCAGAGGCCATGCCTGCGCAAGATCCGTAGCCGCAGAGAGATTCTTTTGCATTTGCCAGGTCAGCCAGAAGGTAGACATGTTGCACAGTCCGGTCATGACTTTCGAGAAAACGTGCGCTGAACGAATAGCATCCCACACTCCTTGATCCTGTGCGGCGATGACGGAAGCAACGAAGCGCCACGCTGATCCGAAGATCGAGAAAACGACAAGGTTGTTGAAGACGAAGAAAGCGTACAGACGGGCTGTGACGTGACGCTCCCTAGACGTTTTAGAGACGTCTCCTGAGTGAGTGTACAGACGGCGGAACAGGACCGGAATGCCCATGTAGATCAAAGTTTGTACAGCAGGGGCAAGAATACCCTGAGCAATACCCCAACCGGTAGGATGAGCCTGTAAGTTGGTTTGGAACGAAGGCCAAACTAATCCTAAATGAGAGAAATCCGAGAGGAAGACTGAGGTGAGGATGTTAGGAACAATGTAAGCAGCAGTGAAGAGGACCATCCATAGACCGTCCCAGAACATGCGAACTCGTCGGGTAGCCCTGCTCATGGGGAGATTCTGCCAGAGAAGATCGTGGGGCTTTGGTGCTAAGTAGACATCGCAACCTTTGGGGCCCTTCTTTCGCGATGCATAGGCGACTGAATGGGCGTCTTCAATGTGTGGATAGCTGGCGAAACCATAAGGTGTGGGGTTCCTCTTGTCGACGCTCTCGCGCACCTCTTTGATCTGTACTTCGAGCCTAGCGATACGGTCCGTTAGGTAATCTATAGCGTCGACCTTCTTTTTGCCGTAAGTTGACCTGTCATCTTTCTCCGTTTTGCACATCGGACGCTTCTCCGGTAGCTTTTCCGGGTTGCCCAGGTATTTGGCGAGAACAGCCTCTAGCTCTCGAACAGATTCATCATGTGCTTCGATCAGCTTCGGAAGGTCTTTGACATTGCGACCAATTGCAGTCCTCGGTAGTGCCTGGGTCGGCATGACCGTTTCCACGAGCTCAGCAATTCCAGCATCCGTCCTCGACGACTCAGGAATATGAGTCAGCTGAAGCACCGTCAGTACTAATTCGATCCAGCGATACGTCCTATCTCACCAAAAGCGTCCTCGAATGCAGACTCGACTTATAATCCGCACTTTCAAAATACGCCCTTTTCAACCTATACACAGCCCTGTAATTCCACCACAGGAACCCACACACTGTCCCCTGGAACAAGTACGAGCAAATCACAAAAGCCCAGAACTTCGGCCCAAAGATATACTGCGGTGTGAACTTCATCAGCGTCGCGATGTCGTCCCATTGCTCGTAAAAGGCGCTCCCTCCCACCACGTTTACCGGTATCAAGATCCCGCATCCGAATATGCTGAGCACGAGGAAGATGTTCCGCAGCATCCGCAGAAACCGCAGGAAGACGACGGCATCGAGGCCGATTTTTTCTACCAGCTCTTGCTCCTTGACATCTCGTATCGCTGCGATCCAGCCCAAAGGCTTGCGGTCTAGTTGTCGCGGGGCATGTTTCTCGTCTGCGTGTTTGGCGCGCGGGGCGTAGACGCGCGAGTTGCGAGGACGAAGTATGCAGAAGAGGAGGAAGAGGCCGCCAGAGACGGCGAAGGCATACACGATAGCGGCGTAGATGGAGTTTGTTTGAACCTTTGAAAATTAGCAAATGATGGACATGCAATTGAAGAGAAGGGAAGACACCTCTGCTTGGAACGGATCCGCGATCAGATTCAGGAATTGGTCAGTACTGTCGGAGCCAGAGTCTCTCGGCGACTGCCGGGTGTAGGCGCTCATATTCGCATCGACAGTGGAAAAAGCGAAGGAGTAGAAAGAAAAGCACGCGAGCAAGTATCACGATAAGATGGGATGGAAAAAGAGTCAAAAATAGAAACACGCGTCAACTGCAGTCTCGAACAATGATCCAGACCTCCAGGTCCCCATATCTCTTCGAACCCGCGTATGTTGGGAGCCCACACAGAGCGATCGTTCTGATCGATCGCCGCCACGCGACGTCATCCTAGTGTCCGGAGCCCCACCAGCGTTGCAATCGATAACGCGGCCTCGGTGGGTTTTATCAAGATGCCGCAGCTGTCGCAACTGAACGACTGTTTCACAATCGCGAGCTGACAGTCTGGATGTAAAGAAAGTATGGTTCACGATTGACGCCGGGGTGTGCACCGGTTTGCTGGGTCGCGTGTGCTTAGCAGGCACGAGTCGCGAGGAAGCAGGATTTTCACACGAGGCAGGGTCCAAGCCAATCAGATCTTCATGTTTTTTAACATGTTTGGAAACGCGGGAGAATGGTCGGAAGACGGGGTATAAAGTCAGCCATGGTTGAGGTACGGTAGTTGCACGTTTGGATGCAGGTGCGGAGATTACAGGTGTCTGCTACTGTAGGATGTTAGGCTAGATAGATATCTTCCCTATCTTTCAACGGCCCCTACGTGCGGTTAGCTCAACGGCTCTGCTTCTCCAAGCTTCGGCCTGACTGTCGGGAAAATGCTCATTCATCCTTGGTGAACCCAATCGTAACGTGCAAGTCCCAGCGCAGGTAAGCTCCAGACGCCCTGTCCTCGAGCGCCTTCTGCTTCGACTCCTGCACCTCTTGCTCATTCCAGTATCCGTCTTCCTTTATCCTCGCCAGATTCCCTAGCCCATGATGCACTGCACCAATGCCAATTTCGGTGAAATCAGGCCGCTGCTCGGGATTTCGGTCGGTGCTTAGCACGTCCTCTTCGATGTTGACCAACCCCGCATCTGCGTACATCTTCTGCCAATCTGGTGGAAAGCACCATTGAAAGCGCTTGACAAGCGTACCATTAAACTGATTCTGCGCCCTGGTGAGAAAGTGTCCTGGCGTCGACTTGGGTGACTGCCCCCGGAAACCCCTGGCCTCGAGGAAGTTGCCTTCCGTCCACTGGATAGCACCACCGGGCTTGAGTAGCGGGAGGATGTTCTGTAAAGTAGGTTCCCACACGCCCACGCCCATGGAAATGATGATTAGTCGAATGTTCACAAGGTCGAACTTTCCCCTCAGTTCATCCGGGATCGGCTTCTTGAAGTCGCCGAACTCAAGCGTGACGTTGGAAGGAAGAGATTCAGCTGGTAGAAACTGGTCTGAGGAGATATCGTAGCCATTGAATGTATATGTTGATGGGGAAACTTTAGCGAGTTCGCTCATCCAGATTCCAGTGCCCGTGCCAACGTCGGCTATCCGCGCGTTCTCTGGTAGGACCGCGGCAATGGAGGGGTGGAGAAGATATCCGATCGCTCTAAAACCTGGTCAGCTTCTTCCACCTTTCTCTTTAAGATTCAGACTGTGACAACTTACTTCGTCCACACATGATGCTGCTTAATCAAACGCTGCTGCTCATCAGTCGCTCGACCGAGCCAGTACGGCTATGACACTCCAAATCAGCTAGTTACCTGAAACGAACTGAATGATACACATACCTCGTCGTGACCGTTGACTCGTGACATATTTCGTGGTATACGTTCCTTCAGACGCTGTTGAACTGGAGGGGTACCGTGCGTTTGGTCTCACGCCGGACGAGCCGGCGGCACGTCAGTAGCCTCAAACACCAATTCCTTCGGGCGAATTCTGCTTGGCAAACAGAAAAGTGGAATAAAACTTACAGCCGTCGATGCGGTGTAGCCAAAGGGGTTAGCGTTAGCTCGGTACTTAGCCGATGCTATCCTTGAGCATTCGTTGGTGGGGCAGAGTTATATACGGGGTGTGGTGCAAACGGTCGAGGTGAAAAAAATACCGTAGATTTTCTCAATTACGGGCTGAGCCACTAGGAAGCGATCCGATTAGGAAAAGGTAACAAGTAGGAAAGCAGGTCCAGGTGAAGATACGCTTAAAGTGATTGGTGAATTCCTTAATTTTAGCTCAGCGAGTGTATTAAAAGGTCTACGATCTCATTGTTCCATAAAAAAGACTCGTGCTGAGGTAGGAAAAAACTGGTCAGTCAGTCAACCAACCTGCGCCAGTAGTAGCCCCGTACTGCAGACTTGAGATTGGGACAGCTTCAGTGCTGGTTCAACTTTTGGCCAGCATCATTCATGGAGCGGGTTCCTGGAGTTAATTCCCGGGGTTGATACCTGGAGTTGAACCGTGGAAAAGTCATGATATTAGAGCTGCTTGAAGTCTAGAGTAAGCGCACCTACAGAGCCTCTCAATTGAGAAGGAATTTCTGCGATGCTGTCCGCAGCAACTCCAAGAGTGCGCGAAGATATGGCCATTCAAGCGACGACAGGGAAGAGGTAACTCGATGTATTCGTGCCTAGGGGCGCTGCTGTACCTATGAAGTTGCTTCAGACATTGATGCCATTGCAATGCCGGAGCCGCATCAATTACGAGATAGGCCACTTGGAGCAATGCCATTGACGCAGGATCTTCGGCTTTCAGGAGAAGCGGTGGAGTTCTCAAACGTGAAACCTGTCACGCTTCATTCGTGCCTTTGAGGTGAGGATCCGCGAAAGATCTCCAAAGGACCGATTCTCCTCCGTGCAAAGAAAGATTTGTGCTGTCAAGTGATGTGTCTGAGGCGCTTATCTTTTACCCAGTGCCGGCGGTGCATGCCTGTCACTAAGCGGTCAGAGATATCACGACACCGACGTGAGGCTGAGTGGTTCGGATGCTGCTCTCACCACTGCCGAGTATGCGGCTCTTGCTCAGGATCGTATACCGCCGAGCCGCGCCGAATCCGCGTGCTCATCCCCGAAAGCAAGTTTCTTGTATTGGCAGCTGTCAGGAGATAGGTAGACATTGGTGGTATTGTTTTGCGCCAAGTGGGCCTTTCATGCTTTGTACGGTACCAAGGAACGTTTGGATGTGAGATCTGAGGGTATGAGTGGGTCTACGTCTGTACAATGATGTCAGCATGGGGTTTCCCTACGCGCCCAACGATGCCAACGCAGCATATCGCGGGGTTCTTGGCGTTGGGTTGGAAGGTCAGTGCGGAGTGGCCCCAGTTCAGTTAGTTAGCCGCGCGGGAACTCGGATAGTTGGCGGTGATGAAGATGAGGCTGGATAGACCATGTTGAGAACAAGCCGTAAAGTTCGGTGAGACTGAGGAAATCAGCAGAGTGGGGGCGGTGTTAGCAGGGTGTTGAAGTGGTAGGCCAAAAACGTACAGGAAAACATGAAGTTGAGTGTAAGAGTGATGAATTGGTCAGGCTCGGCGGAGCCTCTATATAGGGCTAGTGCCTAGGGCGGCACCTGCCAGCTGGTACGGAACGCCTTCCGCCAACAGTCCTCCCAGCTGGCGGTGTCAGCGTGAATGTAGATTAAGTACATAGGCATAAGCATGCAATCCGTAGGTCCACCATGGTCCTTGATTAACACCATAATTACCATAAGAACCGCTGATCGGCGGACTGGTTGGAAAAGTGCTTTTGGGAGTAATTGATCAGTGAGCGAGCGGTCAAAATGCGCGGTTTAGATAGCGTCTAATCGAGCAATGATCGATATTAGTGAGTGACCTGTGAGGTGATTGATCAATTGTGATTGATTGATCGATTGGACGATTGATCGATTGATTTGATCGATTGATTGATTGTCGACATCAATCGCTATTGGCGATTCGTGACTTTAGGTCCGTGAGTAGCGGTAACGGCAACGCCTTAGTACAGATATCGGCAAGATTGTCTTTGGAGGCGACATGTTCGATCATGAACTCGCTGCCAGCATACCTGTGGCGTACAAAGTGATAGTGGACGTTAATGTGCTTTGACCGGGCACTGATCTTGGAGTCTTGAATGAGCGACAACGCAGCCTGGTTGTCGACTAAGAGTCTGTAGCGATAGTGGTGGCGATTGCCGCTGCCTGTAAGCTCCGTGATCGCCAGCTTGGACCACACCAGGTGAGCAGCAGCGTATGATGCGGCCATATATTCTGCCTCCATTGTTGATTTCGCGACGCAGGCTTGTCGTTTTGATGACCAAGTAATGGTAGAGCCGCTGAGTCTCAGTATGTACCCTGAGAATGACTTTGCGTTGTCTGGGTCAGAACCGAACGAGGCATCTGTATACATGATGGCCTCAGACTGCGCAGTTTGGCGGACAGCCAGCTTGAAATCTACAGTGCCTTTCATGTAGCGCAGCACCTGGGTAGCGAGTGACACGTGTTGGTTAGACGGGTTCGCATTGTATGAACCCAACATGCTGACGGTGTACGAAAGATCAGGTCGTGAAACAATAGCGAGAAAGTTGACAGATCCAATAATTGATTAGTGATATCGTTGGCGATCCTCGTCGACGGGCCCTTCAAAGCGAGGCGGAAAGTGGTTAGGATCCAGCGGGGTCTTGTAGGTGTTACACTTGTCTATGCTGTAGCGGCGCAGTACGGCATTGATGTAGGTGCGCTGATAGAGGTAAATTTGGTGACCGTCGTCGTCATTATAGTCGAACTCTAGGCCCAGCAACAACTTGGGGCGCCCAAGATCCTTTATGCGGAATCGCTGGCCAGCTGCAGCCATAAATGTAGTGATTGCATGGGGGTCGCCAGCCATGAGGACGTCGTTAACGTACACGCCGACAACAAGGTCCTTGCTGATAAAGACACAAGGGTTAAATGACGACGCAACGAGGCCTTGTTGGCGGAGCCATTCGCGAAGAACGTTATACCACTCGCGACCTGATTGCTTGAGGCCGTAAAGTGCTTTTTGGAGTCGTAATAAATCGCCAGGCTTGCCAATGCCTGGCGGACAGCGTGCATATATAGTATGCTTAAGTGTCCCATTAAGGTACGCTGCGTCGAAGTCCATCTGTCGAAGTCCCCAGCTCTTGTGGATTGACAGCCAGACAATGAGTCGCAGGCTATTGTAACGTATAACGGGAGAATAGGTGTTGTTATAATCAATCCCAGGTTGTTGTGAGAAACCTTACGCCACAAGTCGCGCCTTGCGCTTGATAATATCGCCTTGCTCGTTCTTCTTTACGTCAAATACCTAACGTGTGCCGATAGGTCTGGTACCCAGCGGCAGGTCTTCTGTGCGTATGATATCATACGTGCTATTGGTCTCGTGCGCGCAGATTTCGTGGGCGATAGGTGATCGCCATAGCGGGGCGTTGGCGTCGCTCATGGCTTCAGCGTGTGTGCGCGGGAGGTTCTCGCCAGTGGCGATGGCGGCGTAAGCGTAGATTTCTGTTATTGTCAACACGTCAGAGACCGAGTCGCTCGTTGCGGCGTTGGCATTGTGTCGCGACGACTCTCGTGCCTTGAGTGACGGAACAACTGTGCGGCCCGAGCGAGTTGTTGTCGCCGAGGTATCAGACGTAGGCGTTGAACGCGAAGATCCTGGCGGGTCGCGTGAGTGAGTAGCAGCGGCGCGTCGGCGTCCTTGATGAGTGTCACCGCCGTGCGATGGGCCGGGTGTCGAAGACCCAGTCACAGGCGGTGGTGGCATGTTCGACACTGTCCTTCGTGGTGGCGAAGGTGGCATCTCAAAAGGAGTTTCCGGGTCCTCCATGTTCGCCAGGTCATGTTTGATGTGGCGAATATTGAATTGCTCGTTTGGAGCCATTGGTTGAACTGCGCGGTCTGGTTCGCTGCCGTCCTCAGAAGTGGCGGTGAAATACTGTGGCGACTTTCACGTTGTGAATGATTGGAACTGGACGTCGCGTGATTCGACGATAACATGTCGGTTGGGTATATAGACGTGGGCGACCTTAGTGTCGCGCCTATAGCCAACAAATATACCCTGTTCTGCGCGATGTAGCAGTTTCGAGTCTGGATCTCGCGCTTCCTTAGGAATGTGAACGTACGCCTTAATTCCAAAAGGTCGAAGATACTTGATCGCCGGCTTGCGATTGAATAGTCGCTCATGGGGCGTGCGGCGTAGTTTGTCAGAGGCGTGCGGCGTGAGGTTGATAAGGAAGTAGGCTGTTGTAATAGCCTTAGGCCAGAGGAACAGCGTTGAATCACTATTAATTATGGAGCGAGCGATCTGCGTCACTGTTTGATTGAATCGCTTAGCGATACCGTTGAGCTTATGAGCGTAAGGTGGCACAGTGTGGTGTTCGATTCCATTTCGCGAAAAGTACTTTTGGACTGTAGAGGTAAGGTATTCGCCGCCATTATCTGACTTAAAGCGGCGCAACACAGCACCAGCGTTGACATGTTTGATTGTTTGATTGAACTGCTTGGTGGCGAACTCCACAAAGTTAATGATAGCTTGGGCGGCATTGGCTTTCTTCTTGAGGAACTTGACCCAGGCAAAGCGCGTGCAGTCATTAACAAACGAGATATAGTAGCGTGAACCATTGAGACTCTTTCGTGAGAACTTGCCTGACAGATTTGAATGTATGACTTTGAGTGGTTTTGTTGATCGTAGGCGCATCGCTGCATTGTGTGTGGGGCGGCGATGTTTTGATTTGGACATAGTACAGGTCTTACACTCGAAACCTTTGGGTGTTGCTGGCACTAGGTGGCCATCGCGATAGACGCGTTCCGGGTTATTGATTAGACGGTGTCTAACTGCGTGGTAAAACTCGTCGAAGGAACTGAAGTAAGCGTGAGCGTGCTTAACGTCCTTGATCGCCAGGGTTGATTTTGAGTGACTTGGTGAGTTGTCTATCTGAATCTATATCGTTCTGTTGAGGTGGCGTGCCCACAAAGCAGTTTTCCCTTGCCGTGTAAGATATAAATCGTTCTTGACGGCGGTGAGTTTGTAGCGATTTCGGACGTACGCCTATGAGAACAGGCGGGTACGATGAAGCTTACTGGAGTAGAGGGCATTGGTTAGTTTGGCGATGCTTGTTGATCTGTTAGGGAGTTAACAGCGTAGGCGTATCGTTCCCACGCCTTCGATGGGTAGTTTGATGCCACCAGCTATCGTGATTATCCCGTGCCCTAGTAAGAGCGACGTGAAGTTATTGATACAGCCAGTTATGTGGCGCGAAGCGCCGGTATCAAATAGCCATAAAGCGGTTGGGTTGGAAGCGGCTACTGCGTTTAGTTGATGAAGAGAGACAGCGTGGGCACTTATATGTTCGCGGGCGCGTTTCCTGTTGGCGTTGATTCCTGGCGAGGGCGTTGATGGCGGTGTGCCCAAATCAATAACGCTAGCGACGAACCCATTTACCTTAGTAATTAAGTTGTCGTCATTATTATCTAACTCGCTGTTAACGACTTTGGCAGAGTTGCCCTTCTGTCGCTTGCTGCGCTGCCTACCAGCGACTTTCTTATCCTTTAGTGGAACTTTCTTCTATTACTCCTTATGTCGGCGAAGCTCGTTACAGTTACTATAGACGTGGCCAATGAATGTTAAGTTGTGTTTTCGACACCAGGTGCACTCATTCGCGTTGGCGGCAGTAGGTAAAAAGGATTTTTCGCCAGACCGCGCGGTCTGGCGTGATCGCACTGCGGTTTGGCGCGCTGCATACGCAGTTAAGGAGTTAGTGGTATCCAACAAATACTTTTCACTAATGTTGAGTATCTTGGGCTTAATGTCTTGAAAAGCAGTAAGCTGGCGGGTAGCTAGGTTGTCGATAACGTTGTCTATCGTGTTAGGCAATGTCGCTAAGAAGAATAAACCCTTAACATTGTTATTGTTGAACATGGCTCTTATAGCGACAGCCACAGGCTAGGTTAACGACGTAGAGCGCTTGGATATACGGGTCTAGCGCTAGTGAAATTTGTTAAGGTAGAGGCGAAGGTCGTCACTATCGCGATATCGCAGGTTTGTGAGGCTGCGAAATAGTAGGATCGACGATTGACCAGTATCGCGGTTAAAGCGACTAGTTAGGTAATCCCATGCCGCTGGTGATATCTCACAGTCAGCGACTTGTTGCGTTAAGTCGTTGTGAACTAATAAGAGTATTATAACGAGAGCTTTAGTGTTATCAGCGTCCCATGCATCAATTGCCTCAGTGTAAGCGGTTAGTGTTGCCGCGTCTGCGTTCGCAGCTAATATAGGCCGCGGCTTCTTCTTTAAGATAACTGGCCATAGGCCAGCGTATCGGAAAGCGATTGTCCATGCTAAACGGTATTCTGTAAAGTTGTCGCCACGGGCGGAAAGCTTTAGCAGCGATGCAGGATCGAGCTTGAACGAGAATATTGACATTGTAAGTGTGCGTTAGGGTCAGCGTGTGACTCGAATCAATCGGGTAGGCGTCGATAAGGTCCTTAACAATAGTGGTGGCAATAGACGTTATCAAAAAGCTCTTTTGGAGCGTGAGCCTCAAACTGCGCATTCTGGCCGCTATCGTAGCAGGTGTGTTGTGTAGTAATTAATCTGCAGCTAGGGTGTGCTGCAGGTATCGATTGGGCAGCTAAGTGCAGCGACGCAATGCAGTAGAATCGCCAGTGGCGGTAAGCGTAGCGATGCCTGCGGACGCGCAGACGTGCAGCTGAGCAGAGCGTAAAGTAATGCTCAATATAGGCAGCGGAGCGCCGGGCTCATAACCTGTTGAAGTGGTAGGCCAAAAACGTACAGGAAAACATGAAGTTGAGTGTAAGAGTGATGAATTGGTCAGGCTCGGCGGAGCCTCTATATAGGGCTAGTGCCTAGGGCGGCACCTGCCAGCTGGTACGGAACGCCTTCCGCCAACACAGGGGTCACCTGAGTTTGTGGGAGGTAGAGTCTAAACGCTTCTGAGGAGAGATATGTGCCAGAACAATGTCTTCAAAGATGAGAACAGTGTTGACTCCGTCGGTCGCTCAGTGAACGCATGCTTGTACGTCGGCGAAGGAGCTATTGAAATCCTTGGTCCGGCACATGCGCTTGAATTGGGATCTGTAGTGCCAGTCATGTTTCTCCGAGAAGACTCAGCGCAATGTAGAGAGCAGATAGAGTCCGATGCAAGCGACAGAAAACGATAGCTAGGCACCATATGGACCAGCGCCGGAGCACGGTAGAGCAGCGGTCGTGTAACGTGCGGTAGCAGACTGATGAGAATCGTGGTGGTGGTGAGACCGTATTCGGCTACCGACGCCACGACAGGGTAAGGATCTCCAAGCAGGGATAGCCAAGCCCGTGCGCAGCTTGACAAGATGTTGCACGGTTCGCAAACAATCGCGTACATGACAAGCGTGGGAAAGGCGAGCGAACCCCGCCGGTCGATTTGCTGCAAGTCAATATGGCGGTGAGACAGACTGTTAAGCCGAAGCATCTCACCTTGCACAGCAGGAAGGACTCGAAGCAGTGCTATCGTGAGGATTGCTGGGGCGTGGCAATGGGCTGGACGAGACCGCGAGAGGGAAGACGATAGCATACACCGCCTCGATGGCGTTCATGATAATGACCATCCTCCAGATCGCCACGATCAAGAAGAGTCAAACCACCCAACTGTCGAGCAATTGCAAGTTAGGAAGTGGTAGTGAGGTTGCACAGGGCGAGATACTGGCGTGGTGTTGAGGGGCATCTGTTGCGGGTTTAGACGGCTGGTGGAGTTCGGCTATGCAGGCAGCGCCTTCCTTCTTTTTCGAATCGGGCAAGTGGGGTCTTGGATTTTTATATCGACACATGTGCAGTTTGTGGTGCCGTTGTTCCGCGGCTGGTCAGTACCACCAAAGCCATGTTGCCTCGACGCATCGCCGGATTGTGTGGCCCAGAAAGCAAACCTAATGTCAGAAAACGAAGGCGTTGATGCCCGCGCAGGGCCTGTAGGACGTGGGTGTCGCTCCGCCGTGGCCGCGCGGTCGAATCGGGAGGAAAAGGACCCCTGCCTCAGGATTCCAGGGTCTTTTCGCCAAAGCGCGAAGCTCGGTGCACCCTGATGACCGCGGTAGCCGCACGAGCGCGTAGACGTGCTCCAAGCTTCCCATCGTGTGGTGGTGGTGATCTTTTCGTTTGATTGCCTGTGGTCATCTGATGCATGTCCTGAAGTGCTCGCAGATAGCCTCAAGACAGGGTCCTCTGGGTGTGCGGCGACAACGAAAGCCGATACGGGAGGTGCGCGCATGTGATGCTCCCACGAACAGGAACCGTCGGCTTGTGCGACGGCAGCGGCTCGACTCGCGCAAATGGCTGGCTGCAAAGAAGAGTGCAATGGCCCTCTGGTTAGGCTGCGCTCACGGTTCTCTGCGGTTCCTCTGCGCAGCAAAATGGCGTCACGTCCTGCTCCTGTAGGTCTGCTGCCGTCCCACATTGGAGATTGATACTGGCTAGCGGCGTGGCCAAGCCTTCTCCAGTGCTCGCCGCGCAGGGAAGCTTGACCATACGCGAGGCCCATGGCGACCTCATGCTGCGCGACCTCTGCACGGGAGCCACGCCGCGCCGGACTTGCTGTCTGTGCCCTTCGTTGCCGGCGCAGGGTGCCCGACGACCACGAGCACCCTCGAACTGATTGACGCTGCTGCTGCGCGAGACGATGGTGTAGGGAGCAGTGTTTCCCGTTGAACGAAAGTGGGACGCGATAGCAGCAGGCGACCTGTAGTGCGATGGATTTTTGCGCGGACGGCGTGAGATTTGTGACAGGGAAGCAGGAGGCCTGCTTAGCGCCCTGCGGCGGCGTGGATGAGGACACTCGACTGTGGTTGGCGCATGACTAGGCGGGCTAAGGTTGCAGCGTCGCTGTCTGAACGACTCCAGGCCGCTGATGAGGCTGGCAGCGCTGCGTGCATCTTCCTGGCTCGTCGCCGCGGCTCCGTTGCACTTCTCTGGCGTGCATTCACTCCACTAGACTCGCGCCGTGGGTCGCGCCTTCCTCTCTACGCGAATCCACTCCGAACCGTCTGAGCGTGAGCGGCCCGCTGCTCGGAACAAGGGCCCATCTAATTTCTCTAGATACGACCACTCCCCGCCGCGCGACTCGGCCCTCTGTTGTTGTTGTCGTCGTCCTCGACGCCTGCCACCATCTGGCATTTCCCCCCTGCAGCCGTCAGATTGTGTGTGTGCGGCGAGGCTTTGCCCGCTGCAGTATCCTAGAGGCTCGCTATCGCTGCACCTCTCTTTGGTCGACACTCACAGCCGCTTCGCTTGGGCTGCTGTTTTCGAGCGCCTGCCGCCCAGTGGGCTTCTCTCCCTGCCGCCGCTGCATATTAGTTGGGCACTCCGCCGTTTCTTGCTCGTCACCTAGGTCCGTCACCTAGGCCACGGGAGGCTCTCGACGGTACGTACTATGGCTCAAGTTCCGTGGTTGACGTAGTCCTAGTGACTCGCTTCTCCTACTACATTTCTTCAACCCCGCCAGCTTGGGATACAGCTCCGACAACCGTATATCATGCCACACAGCGCGCATTTTACTGACGTTTCCAGTCTTGCAGGCGGTTGCAGACTACAGCCGTGTCCCTAAATCGGCCCGCCGCCAGGGAACAACAAACGCGGCCGCGCCCCTCCTTCGAACCTTCGAGCGCTTCCTCGACCCCAATCACAATCGCCAAACGTGGTCATATCACGACCTCTGCCCTCAGCATTGCCTTGGGCCCTACATGCAGTTTTTGTCTGCTTGCGAAGAACCATGGACACAGAAGATGGAACGATTTTCATAAAGGTATGAGGTTTTACTTTGAACGCGGGGCACTGCACACTACGAATCCATACACTGGAAACAACAAATGTTAGTCCATACAGCAGGTGCATTCAGGCTACTGTCTCGACAAAAGACAATGAGTCTGAGACTGGGATCACGCCAGCTTCGTGGAACCACCCTGTTGAGCAGCCCCGCGTGATGCTATACCATTCTTGTACACAGTACACAACAACGTGGCGGTTCCGTCAAATCTTTTGCTGACAATTCTATAGAATCTAGCGTACTTTGTACGGACTCACGAAAAAGCGCTCGCAAATGCCCTGCAGCTGCAACGACAAGCGCCCCGCCATGGCCAGAGCAACTCCGTCTCCTCGCCTACAGGCACCAGTTCTTCATCCTCCACGTCGAGCGTGTGGGCAGCCGCCCTGTCCCTCCCGTCGCTGACCTTCACATCGCCGACGCTTAAGCCAGCGAAGCTCACACTCACGCCCCATCACCTCTTCTACCTCCTATCCCGGTTCGAGGACCTAAACATATCTGTGGGACCAATGAATGTTCGATTAGAGAACATACACACTGATGTATCACCGACCAACTATGTGTCGTTTCTTAGCAATGCCCAGCGAAACAAGCAACGGCCCTCTGACCGCGACTCGATCCACTCCGTCTCCAGCATACGTAGCGTGATGTCTGGCATGTCTTCATTGTGGTCATCTCTTCGCTTGTCATCCAACAGCGACGCCAAGCAGGCAAAGCAAAAAGCGCAACTCGAGGAGGACATCAAATATCTCTACTCTGCGTTTACCAAGATTCCGTGCCTAAGACTCGCACCTGACCACAAAGCTCGCCTCATTGCGGGATATGAGGAGTTTCCATTCGACAGCGCAGTACCTTTGCACGCTTTCAAAAACGTCACCGCTCTCGAGATCTACGATGTCGACTTCCGCCAATTCTACGGATGGGACCGTCTCGCGGACAATCTACGCAGCCTGACGGTCAAGAGGGCTGGCGTTGACGATCCTGCCGACCTTCTCATCAACATCGTGCTGGACGACATGGATAAGCGACGCCGCCGCTCTGCCAAAACACCTTCTTCGCCTGCCGTCCCATGGCAGGCAGGCAGTCCCGCCAGCAAGCACGCTCAGCTTGCACGTTCGGATTCACCTCCAGCGTCACCTACAGCCCCCAGCAAGCAAGCTACAAGTCCACGGAACTCGGCCTTAATGCGAGACGGCTCGCGCACTTCGGCACAACGCCAGCGTAGCGTTTCACCCTCGAGACCTGCGAGTTCACGCCACTCGTCGACACGTGTATATGGCGCGAATAGTGCGCCTAACATCCGCCGCTCATCTGGTAGCTCAGGATCAAGTGCGATATCGACCACTCCACGTGGAAGCTCTGCCAACCTCCTTTCACTAGGCTGGTTTCCCTCAACCAAGTGGCGTTTCCTTCGGCATTTGAGTTTGGCTGACAATGCGCTTACCAGCATTCCAGCGACTAGCCTTGCACCTTTGGCCAATACTTTACAATCGCTCGATATCTCTGCTAACCTTTTCGCGGAGATACCAGACAGCCTTGCGACTCTGTCCTGCCTGCGTGCACTCAATCTATCCAACTGTATGATTAGCAGCCTCCATTCTTTGGGACGGAACCCCCTGCCTGCGATCACTACTCTCAACTTGCGTTCCAACCGGCTAACATCGCTTGCGGGCATCGAGCGACTATTGTCATTAGAGCGCGTAGATCTACGGGATAATAAGCTGACCGACCCAACTGAGGTCGCTCGACTCACCTGTGTCCCGTACATCACCGAGGTCTTCGTCCATAGGAACCCCTTTTGCAAGTCCTACAGCAACTACAGGGTCACTATATTCAATCTCTTCCGCAAGACTCCGGGCTACAGCGAAGATATCAAGATCGACTCCACACTCCCCAGCAGCGGCGAACGAAAACAGCTCGTGGTTAGAGTACCGGAGCTTCCTAGTGTTCCCGTCGTAAAGCCACCACCTGAGGATGAAACACCGCCACCTCCCACTCCACCCAAAGTCGTGAAGGCTCTCGATGCTGCTGATCTGACCGAGATTCCGCACACTTCCCTCCATCGATCGAAGAGTGGAAAGAGCGGGAAAGGCTCCCATAGAAAGAAGAAGGTGCCAAAGCGAAGAATTGTAGAGCTCGTTCAGAGTGACGCCCTACAGTCGGCTGAGGTTACTCCACCGCCGAGTTACAGCACGGATGACAACTTACCGAAGCCCAAAGCGACTGCATCCGCAGATATTGTACCGCGCCTCGAGGCGCCCAAGAACGAGAGCACTTCAGGTGACCCTTTGAAGACACTCCCGCAGTTGGATACTGGAGTCAAAGCTCCCAGCGAGACGACGATGCAAGCCACAAGCCCTCCAGAATTCGATGTTACTAGCGATCTGTACAAGAGGAAGATTGAAGCTCTCAGACAAGATTTTGGCAACAACTGGCTGAGCGCACTTGGCGACGAAGCCTGGGATGCCAAATCCGTGACCAGCATTCCCTCTACGCATAGCGGTTTCACGTCGCCTATCATCAGGCCCGCCATGGCCCGCACCCCTAGCCAAGGCATCGTTTCTGGAGGCCGAACACTCGGGTAGCTGCACATCCCACAAGATACCCCAGAAGCTTCATGCTTCCTAGCTGCACTATGTGTGGCCCATTTTGAAACCTAGCGATACCCCCGTCTGCTTTTTTTAAGTCGTATGCGCTCTTGAGGCTCCTTGGAGTTGTCGTATGTGAATGACGTTTCTGCGTTTAGTGCTTTTTGGTCATCTAGATCTTTCATTTTCGCATGGTGTTGGGTGGACAGGTTTCCTCTCTCGAGCGGCGAGGCCACGCTCGTTGTATCGATAATCATCTCCTCTTCCGCGCTTTCCTTGTTGGCGGCAATCTTCCCAAAAAAGGACTGTTCTGCTAGCATTTCTCGCATTTTCGTACGTCGTTGAGGCATTGTGCTTGCTTATCTTTTCCATCTTCCCGCGGTCACGAAGGTTGTATCATTCTCTGGCGTTTTTATGTGCGGTCTTTCCTATCATGTCTCTCATGCAATGTTAAACGGCCTCTCTGCGATGAAGATGCTCATCGGACGGCGAAGCAGTGCGAGACACAAGAGATGACAGGCATTGTTTGCTGCGGAGGATCTTGTTTCGTGCATAGTGAGGAGTTGGAGTTGTGGTGGATGGGTAGATCTTTTGCATCAATAAGAAGAATTCTGGTTCCTTAGAAAACATGAGAAAAAGGAATGTACGTGACGTCTGCGGTTGAACGCGATGGTTTGGCATGTTACGGGCGCGGGTGCCATTGCTCAATATGTAAGATCGGATGCAGGGTGCGTCGATCGTAAGCATGCATTGATTGGCGGCTCACTCGTCCCGCATGCGAATACCGACAGGGATGTATAGCTTGCAGATGTGAAATGCCGCGCACGTGATTTGCGACGTCATAATGTACACAGAACCACTTCTTTCATCCCCAGCTTTAAGAAGCATGATCGAAGGGTGTTTATGACGAGCAGCTTACGATAGCTGAAGCTGGATGCAGCCATGTCTTAGGGGAGACTATTGGAGCCAAGCAAAGAACCATGGAACGCGCCGGCGCTGGCAACGGGGCATAAGCGGCTGTGCAGGGCTAGAACTGCGTGTTTTGGAAGAACAACAACAATTTTCTGAATCGTCTCACAGAAGATCAAAGGGTCCAGGGGAAGGGGGAAAGGGCGGTTTACGCGTTCTGTTGCTGATCGCTCCACTGTTTTCTGCGGGCTGGTGTAATATCGCATTGTAAGGTGGGCTTGCAATAGACCTGCGTGAGAGTTGGTGAGAGCAGGAGCAATGCAAGTCTGGATAAGACAGCATTCTAGCGCATCGTGAGGAGTACCGAAGATAACGGCGCAAGAGAGCGACCGCTGTGCTGACTGTCTCACGTGCGATGTACCATCATTGTGTATACAGACATAGACTTGCTTGGTGTTTTGCAGCATTTTCTCTTTGACGTCCCAGCGCCGCCTTTAGAGCCTAGTTCGTAGCTGCCAAGCAAAGCCCGAAGCGCGAAACCAAACCTCGCCCAACTTCAGTGAGCCCACAGCGCCCACGATCCGCCCCCGAAACTTGCGACCCCATTCTGCCCGTACCTCCACGTCCAGCTCAGCGTCGCAGCATCGAGCCGCCCAAGCACTTTCCAGCGTCCCCAGTCGCGAGCAGCCTCCGCAGCGTCTACAAAGGCGGTGAAGTCACAGCAGCCCACCCCGACAGGCTCCTCCCTCCACAACAACGCCGCTTTCACCCACCCCCTCGCGCGCCCGCCCTCCGCAATTAGGCAGCCTTAGGTATCTTTCTGGTTGACTTCTGCAATTGATCTCCTCGACCCGCAGCTGCCGACAAAGTCGCGTGCTTCCGGCGATACCGCACAGTCACCCTCGACGGCCCTCGAGCTGTTCTTTGCACGCGAGCGCCCCTCAACCCCAGTGTTTCAACCGCGAGTCTAGTCTAGAGGTACGTCTTAGACGTTTTTCACTTCATTCACCGCTGCAGTGCCTTGGCACGTCACTGCCCGCGACTCGCCGTGAGTGCGTCCGTGCCTAAACGGTCGCCGGGCTACGATTTTCCGCCGTAACCCAACGCCTCTTTCTCATAACAACCCACTGACGCGCACACGTAGGGAACACAACACAACCATCTCCCGCGTCAACCCCCTCCCTCACTCCGCGCGAGGTACGCCCTCGGCCCGCAAGCTTTTTCATCACCGCACCCGAGCCAGTAGCAAGTCACAGCTATGGCAGAAAATGAGGTGGACTTGGACTCTATCATAGATAGACTGCTCGAGGTCCGTGGCAGCAGGCCCGGCAAGCAGGTTCAGTTGTTGGAGACGGAGATCAGATACCTATGCACCAAGGCTCGCGAGATTTTCATTTCGCAGCCCATCCTCCTCGAACTCGAGGCGCCCATAAAGGTCAGCACGCCCGATTCCTGCGCAACACCAATAGCTTGGTTCGCTGACAACATGTCTAGATTTGCGGCGATATACATGGACAGTACTACGATCTTCTGCGCCTGTTCGAGTACGGCGGCTTCCCACCGGAAGCAAACTACCTCTTCCTCGGTGATTATGTCGACCGCGGCAAGCAGTCCTTAGAAACCATCTGCCTACTCCTTGCATACAAGATTAAGTACCCCGAGAACTTCTTCGTCCTTCGTGGCAACCACGAGTGCGCCAGCATCAACCGTATCTACGGCTTCTACGACGAGTGCAAACGAAGATACAATATCAAGCTATGGAAGACATTCACCGACTGCTTCAACTGCCTACCAATTGCCGCTATCATCGACGAGAAGATCTTCACCATGCACGGTGGTTTGAGCCCCGACTTGAACTCTATGGAGCAGATCAGGCGCGTCATGCGTCCAACTGATGTAAGTAGAATCTTGCGTGATGAAATCTTTCGTTGTGCATGGTCCATACTAACTTGCGTAGATCCCCGACTGCGGTCTCCTGTGTGATCTCTTGTGGTCCGACCCCGACAAGGATATCACTGGCTGGAGCGAGAACGACAGAGGTGTCAGTTTCACGTTCGGTCCAGACGTGGTATCACGCTTTTTACAAAAGCACGACATGGACCTCATCTGCCGCGCCCATCAGGTCGTAGAAGACGGTTATGAGTTCTTCTCGAAGCGCCAGCTTGTCACACTCTTCAGTGCGCCAAATTACTGCGGTGAATTCGACAACGCGGGTGCCATGATGAGCGTCGATGAGAGCCTGCTCTGCTCGTTCCAGGTGAGCTCATCATTTTCTGTGTGCAAAGCAACTGCTAACGTCCGTTAGATCCTAAAACCCGCGGAGAAGAAACAGAAGTACGTACCCTCAAGTTTCGGTGCCAGCAGACCGATGTCTCCTCGAACCAAGAAATCCCAGAAGTAGTCCACCAAACATCACAGAACTATACCAACTTTCCATGCAGCAGGTTTGGGCGTCGATAAACGATGCTATATTGTTACGCCCTCCCCGAGTCCAACGCCGAATCATACTCTGCGAAATTCGTCCCCGCATTCATCGATATCGTTCCCCACCTTCCTTTTGCGGCACCAACCCCCACCGACCATCACGACTTTTTAGTCTCTTTCGAATACGTTTACGCGACTACGGCACGGATGCTACGATTAGCTGTCTCATACTGCATTGGCATAACGGCATTGATCATGGCTCGAGCAGCGCTTGCGCTTATAAGTCAGTAAAAGAGGCAGCTGCAACGGTGTTCAAGAATGCCTTCTATTCCGGGAGGTATTCTACCGAGCTTTTCAAAAGACACGAATTACGGTCGGGCACCTTACGACTCTCATATAGACATATAAAAAGGTCGGATGGGGTCTGGGACTGCGAAAGACAATGGGGCAACCCTCGATTTGAAGCGCCGGCGGCGGATGCTTCTGCGAGCTATTTGATTCATCTCTTGTGGCGACCATGGCACTTCTGGGTTTGACGGGCGCCTTCTCAAGTCAGTCGTTTAACCACCAACTTTTCCTAATCTTTCCATTTCCGTTTCCTTTTCTAGTGTTAGTGTCGGCTTTTTTCGCCTTGTCGAGTGTTGCGTGCAACTGAGACGGGTCACTTGGGGATGTACGCTACGGGATGGGGACCATGGGTGCCGAACAGGAGAAATGAAATGCGTTTTATGCATGCTTCCGAATGTGTGCCAATGTGATAGGAGACCATATTCCGGACCTTGCCCAACATCAGCTTGGACTGAAAGTATAGTTTCTTGTTCCCGTGTAACTCCGCTAACCATAGCTCATGATGAAGTTCCATCTACAGCTTTCTACCAATTTTCCTTGTTCCAACCACATCCTTAAGCACTCGTCCAGTAGCAGACGTTCTTAAACAACATGCTTACCAGAATGAAGGTTTCCCTATCGAACTGGTCAAGAGTAAGCGCTGCGAAGTAGTTTCCACAGACGGCCAGGTCTCGAGGTCAAGAATTCCTCGGCTGCGATTCGATCATGCACCCGTCAGTTGGGCATGCAGAACTCTTCCACCATTGGAGTTTTTCTGCTTTGAGTCAACGTATCGTAGTTCCAGCACATCCGCATCAGATATGAAGGTTTGCTTCATCTAGGTTGTCAGCGTTGATTGCAGCGTTGGGATGTTGTGGGTTGATTCCACCAATCGTGGGGAGGCTTGCCGACGACTATTCACCCACCACAAAGTACAAATACTCGGGTCTGCTATGACTATGATTTTTGAACTCTCCTCAATTTGAGAATACTTTGCGAATCCTAGTCAATTTCTCATCGAGGATATCTTGCACCACCTCACCCTGTCCACAATGCTTCTTACTTCCGCCTTCCTCCTTTCTTTCCTGTACCCCTGCGTCTCAGCCCACGGCTACGTCCAGCAGCTCCTTCTCGGGCCCAACCTAGTCGAAGCATGGAACCCATACAAAGACCCGCAGAAGAACCCTCCTGTGAACAAAGTAACGAGGAAGTTCCTGGACAATGGGCCCGTTACCGACAACGCGTTTTTGACGGATGCCATTACGTGCAACTACGGCGCAAAAGGCGCTGCGAATAATGTTCCCGCTAACGTGAGTGTGGAGGTCGCGGCGGGGAGTAAGGTGTCGTTCTTTTGGACGGAGTGGACGAGTGATCATCCGGGGCCGAGTATGTTTTTCCCTCCGTTTCCCCCTGTTTTCACTAGAAGGCGAAGGCTGAGAAGCTGGTATTGATAGTCATGACATACCTCGCCAACTGCGCCGGCGACTGCACGACGTTCTCCGGCTCAACGGGCAACGTATGGGTCAAGATCCATCAGGCTGGCTACGATTCGACGCTCGATCCGCCGTGGGCGTCGAAGCGTCTGCCCACGCAGAATAGTACTTGGAGTGTGACGTTGCCGGCGAAGTTAGCAGCGGGAGAGTATTTGCTCAGGTAAGCTCCTCCCAATCCGATAGACTTCCCAAGATCGTTGCGTACGTCAACTTGAAGCGACGAATCTGACCTGGTGTCACAGGCACGAAATTCTCGGTCTCCAACGCACAAATACGAACGGCTCCCTTGCGCAGTTCTACCCTAGCTGCAACCAGATAAGCGTAACGGGGAGCGGGACTACGGCGCTTCCGGTGGGTATTGCGCTGCCGGGGGCGTATCAGCCGGATGATACCACGAGTGTAAGTGACGGGAGGATGTGAGGTCGAATGTTGGAATGCTAAACTAGAAGTAGATCTTCCTCGATTATCGTAAGATTTCGGCTGATAAGCCTTATACGGCTCCTGGTGGGCAGGTTTGGGGCGATGGCGGGTGGAGTAATCAGCAGAATATGGTGGCTACATGAACGAGGTGTGCGGGCTGAAGTGTTGATGTTGAGTTTGTTACGTAGGTATGAGTTTGAAGCATTTGTTCTAATGGTTGAGAGAGGGGCGGCCGAACGAGTAGAGAAGCTTAGTTCGTCGTTCTTCCCACTTGCGCTAGATCCAATTTATGCCCTTATCCTTTACCTTCAAATAATTAGATATCATTATTTACGGATGGACTCGACGGAGCATTGTGAACACGTACTGGACATAGTAGCGCGTACTCCGCTGATGATGCATAGCGTCTGTGGTAGCGGGAGACGTAGGCTCTTAGCGCGTACTAAGTTTCCCTTGATAATCTAATGAAAAATTGCATTAAGAGTCTCACATGGGTAGGCACGATGGAGATAATACTGCTGTGAGGCAATAAAGGGAAGTTTGCTTGAGAGGGTCTTGGTAGATTTCTAGTCTTCTGGGCTTCTTTCGTTGTAGATAATATGGTACTAAGATATTATCATCGGCATTTTAAAGAAAACAAACTAATCATAAGGTAAATACATTATATTGATTTGTTGAAAATCAAGATAGGTTAACCAGAGCCATGAATAGGATTGAAAGGTACCGATATCATAAGTCGTCCGGTGCGCGCAAATTCAAGAGAACCAGTAGCTCCCTGACCATACGTTCCTCACTCGCTACTGCTGAGACTGACGAGCTGTCTACATTCAAGATCAGACCCTCTTTTTCAAATGACTCCCGTATATAGTAAGTCGCCGGCGCGCTCGTGATCAACAGCTTGATTGAAGCTCTCATACCAGTGTCGTTGCTCAGTCGGATCAGGCTAAGGATTACTGGGACCGCATCCTGGAACTCCTCTCCCTCGTACACCACTGCGCCATCGATGACGAAGAACAACGCTATGCCTTGGGGAAGCTGCCGTACTAGAGAGACGAAGAGATCAATCGTTGCGCGTAGGTCTCCGCTCATGAGGTTTTCGGTGTTCACTTGGTTGTGCAGAGATTCCGTGTCGAACGACCACTGTCTCAGAAGCTGCTCGACCAAACTCTTGATCATTGCCAGGCCCGCATTGGGTACGCCTACTCCATGCTGCCCACAAAATCATACCGCGGATATGAATCGAGTGTTCGAAGTGTTCGAAGCGTTCGTCCGTAAGACGCCCACCAGCGTCTTACAGAATACCGACAACGGCGACACATTAGCAATAATTTTTGGAAACCGAGTGTCCCAGTGAATAAGCAGTTTTGTAGACGACTGCGGTGTAACCCAATCCTGGAAGAGCGATTTGTTGATGATTTGCTCCGCCCTCGATCGTTCTGTGGAAGGAAGCTGTGCTTTTTTGCTGTCTACGACTGAAATATCGTTTAAATCGACGGTGTATGCATTCATCATATACCGAAGAAAGTCTTGGTTGAGAAAATGTCCTGGTGTCGCCCCTTCAATCGAATGTAGTAAATGATGAAGCACGCGTGACTGCCTCTCCATGGAGAAACGCAGTCTATTCGTCTGGGCTCTCAGGTCGATCAGCTCTTTTTCCACCTCACGCTTCCACTTCTGGTCATCATTATTCTGGCCTTCGTAGCTCATGATGCGATATAGATGTATTCGAAGCTTTCGGTAGTAATCGACGTAGCAGTGTAAGGATTGAAATCGATTTATCAAGTGCTGAATGATTGTATGGAGGAGGAAGATGAACAAGTTAAACAGAAGCCTTCTGATCCCTCGAGAGTATATATAAGTCATGTGTGACTCGAACCTTTTTGACTCCAACATATTTGACTCGAACCCACGTGGCTCTAATTCATATATGGCTCGAACTTATGTGACTGGGATTTGTGTAACTCTAAATTACGTGACTCGAATTTCTGTAATACCAAAATATATGACTCGAACATGGGCGATTTCGGCGCATGCTTCATGAGGTCGCGGCCTTTCATCTGTATCATCTCGAGGCTGTCATTCATCCCTTTCCGTTACATGCACCACTAAGACGACCTTCACAATGCGACCCATCTCATATCTGATCAAGAAGCAAATAGCCTTTTCAATGGCTGTCAATGTCGTTTTCTTCAAGTCTACAGAAACGATATGGATATTAGTGTCGCCCACCTTTGCTCCATGAGAATGGCCGGAGCGTGTAAGCTGACTACGATCAAACGGAGGCTGGTGCAAGCGGAGGCAACAGAGATTCTAGCTGGAACTGTCCTTCTTGTGGCAATCTCCAATCTGATCTCCGCTCTACGTCCTCTTTGGCTTGTGGATTTAGTCGATTGCAAAAATGCTTTCCCCACCTTTTCGAGGCTCTGGGTCAATTTTCTGTTTTATCCCCTTATAGATTTCCTCTGCAAAATCCACTCAACTATTAGCTTAATTTGATGATAGCAGACGTTCAAATAGGGCACTGAACTACTGAAGTAGGCGTACTAGAGTGATCTACCCAATAATAGAGTAATGATATCATAGATGTACAATACAAATGAAAAGGTGGAGGAACTTTTGCAAAGCACCGATAGAAAGAGCATTAGTCATAGTTTTCATGTCTTCCTATGTTTTTCTTTTGTCAAATTGGAACACATACACAAACGATTCGTGAACGTCGCGTATGATATTACTGCCATACAATACAATAGGTATTGGATTTCTTGTGAGATCATGACTTCTGTAGTATGGCATGTGTGGTGGTGACGCCTATGTCGGATGCCTAAGGCTTACAACACTCCTCATCTGCGCTAAGGTTGCAGTGCTGTGCCTAACTCATGTGCCGGACTGATGTGCCCAACTGATGCGCTCAACCCGTGCTATTATTAGTGAAGCCAGAACAAATCAATTCAAACCATCAACACATGCATTGCACATCTACTTCTTCTATCTTACATTACTTAGACAACCCCCTATTCAACCCATCAAGCCCATGCCTAAAGTCCTCCTTGATTCTCTGCACCTCCTCCGTCCTGTTCAACTCCACAACAGCCCTCTTTTCCTACCATCTAATCGCCTTCGTATGATCCCCCGCCGGAACCACTTCCCCCAAAGCATCTTTAAGATACCCCCTCAATACCCCCAGCAACTCCGTCTTAAACCCCACCTTCCGCATAAACTCCTGCGTAATCCCCATATCCTTGACCAATAACCCTAATCCAAACCCACTCTTGAACTCCCGTGCAAGTATGGCTCGACGAACCGTATCAAGCGAGCAGGAATTGACCGCCGTGCCGACGTTTAACACCTCGACGACGGTTTGAGGGTTGGGTCTAAACCTCATTTCTACCCCGCGACGAGAGAGTCCGACAAGCGCAGAGACCGGATGCCATAACGTAGTTGTTTATTGTCTTCATGGCGCGACCGGAACTTAAAAGGCCCATGTGGAAGATGCGGCGGCCCATGCTTTTCAATACGGAAGAGTCCGCTGGTGAATAGTCGGGGAAGAAGAGCCGACTATTGATGAAAGGAGAGCAGGGCGACTGGATGGAACCAACTCCGCATTCCCCAAGTCGATGAAGCCTACAATTTGGACTCCTTGGGCTGAGGTTGCGTACATGATGTTTGTAGTGTGGTATTACGGTTATATTTTCCGCTTGGAATGAGCGTATGGAGGCGGTATGGCATGCCTCGGGGCTAATGCCGTGCCTGGCTTCGGTGAGAAGGCCATGTAGGCTTCTTCAGTACCCGATGGCATTTCAGTCGTCTTTATCCGATTCTTCGTGTTGCGGTGACATTGGAACGCGGTGTAGATCGACAATGTGCTGTCGGATACCTCTCCGTTGCACGCTAACTCTTACTCCACCATTCCGGTGTTTCCACGGAGTAATCCTTCTGGATGATGTCGGGCTCATTCCTCAGGCCACGTGCGACACGTGTTGCAACTCTTTCCCGACCAATGCGTAAAGTACTGTTGTGTTGTACATTTTTTTTTTTAGTTCGACGTATGCTGAAACTGCTTGCGGTTTTTTCTTCGAGGGTAGCTGAAGATGTCGTGCTGAGTCGTATGTTGGAATCGTAAATCGTAGATTTTATCGTCGTTGGAGTGGTGTTGTCATAAAATCCCAAAATCTCCTCCTCTTCCTCACATTCCATCCAGGTAAAGCCTCGGGTCGAGGTGCCCCCTACAAGGTGCAAGCAACAATCTGTGAAACTCCGTCAACCCCTCCATATCATCTCCCGGCATCCAATTCAACGAGAAATCCCCGTATGAAATCAACTGATCTCTTCCGTCTACCCCAGCAACCCTTTTCTCAAATTCCTCTTCCCCTATGTTCCAGAACCCGTCGCCTTTCGATAGCGGCAACCGCGCCAATACTGGCACCTGATCACACAGTCCGTCTTGCGTGAGTGCATTCCAGCCTCCGCGCATGAACACGGACATCATGACGGTGCGGCGGAGGGACTCGTAAAATACCCACGCGTCCCAAGGCTTGGAAAAGGGTATCGGTTCGGCGAAGGAGCGTTTCCAGAGGTGTGCGGTCCAGAGCTCCAGTAATCGATTGTGTTTTGCCGCGATTCCCGCCTGAATCAAATCGCCGTCAAACAGTCTGATGATCTGGTATACAATCAGAGCCTGGACAGCGGCGAGATGCTCTTGCAATGACCACTCGTTCGAATTTGCTATAAGCCCATTGATTTTCTCCTCAATAGACCTCGCCAAGATCGGTGTGTTTTGTTTCGTCTTCGCGAGGTACAGCGCGGAAAGGCTGATGCTGTCCTGGAAAGCGGTAGGTTGATGCGACTTGTAAAGCGCAGAGTGAATAAACATATTGCTCCCTGTGAAGGCCAGCGTCGGCACAAAACTCCGCATCCTGCTCACCATAAACAAAAGCTGCTCTTCATTCAACCAGCTCGGTGCCCATATCTTCGGCAATATATGTGTGCTAATCGCAGGCTCTTGACTTCTCTTCCAATACAGCGCCTGCCTCTGCCTACCCTCTTGCTCCTTCTCCCAGTCTCCTACAACATCACTCCAGCTCTCGGGACTACTCGACGAGTTTGAGTCCGACGTCGACACTTGCAGTATCGCGGGATCGATTTCAGGGCCCGCGGGCTGCAGATCAGCCAGTAGGTCGTTGTCGCCGACTTGGGTCAACGGAGCGAGATCCGGAGTTCGCTGCCTTATAACGACCTCCGCTTCACGGACCGACGCATTGGGGTATGCGCAGTCGAGCGATTTGGAGAAGCACCGCTTGCAGCAGGGGTACCCGAGATCACATCTCCGTTTCGCTTTCACGCATTGCTTGCAGGACTTCTTGCGCGTGGAGGATATGTATCCGAGCATGGTCGTTGTTGAAGCATGGGCTGAGGAGGGCTATGTCAGCATCAATGTATTAGCACTGAGGTCGAAGGCGAAGCGCGTCGTCGCGTCGAAGGCTTGAGTCAGCGCGGAATTCCACCTCGCTGCAGCACCAGTCATCGCTTAAACTCCTTCTCACGGACTTAGCATCTCTCGCCTTGACCTTGGCGACGACAGGCCCTCTGTAGCTCCGTTCGAAGGGCGTTTGGACATGGCTGTCAGCCACGTTGTCAGCCACGGGCCGAACGACGGGGATTTTCAGCTGGGTCACGGTCAAACGCAACTCGTCTGACTGCAGTGTGCACATCCCAGGCTGGAGATGCTTCGGACGACGCTTGGTCACCCTACTTGGCGCCGGCGGAAAACTATAATTGGCTAACCCTCAGCGTCATCGTTGCCCGGTGCGCTTTCACATGCTAGGGGACAAAGACAAGACGCCGGCCCCACCGCGCCGCCTGGGTCTTGCACGCCTCACATCACATGCCCTGTGCTAGCAGCTTGCGCGGTCTCTGACTTCTTCCACCACCGCACAATACTGGTTATTGACTTCGGCGGCCCGGAGCCTCAAAGATAACTAACAATCGTCTGGCGGGAATAGCAATTGAGCCCGGGTATATACATCGCGTCGCCTGACCTCCTACTGCATGTACCATCACTCCACCAAACACGAGCTGAGACGAAAACACCAACACACATTGTCATGGCGGTAACGGGCATCTCAGGCGCGGACAGAGCACGCGGTCTGCTCAATGGGATTCCCGATCGCTTCCAAGAGTTCTGCAAGATGGATCAGGTCACCTTTGTCGACCTCGCCGACTGGCTCGTGGAGCACGCCGACCGAAGAGACCCCATCCCAAAGGAGATCAGCGTGGAGGAGTGTATGTTCGTGTTCCTGGACATAGCAGCGCAAGGGAGCAGTTTCCGGATGGCGTCCTACAACTGGGACCATGATGTCAAGCTCACCCAACTGTAAGCTCAACCCGACCCGCATTCCATCCCGAACCCATCTGATCTTTTGCATAGCATCTTCCTCAACATGGTCGAAGAGCTCTCCAAGCTGCGCGAGAAGGAGCAGTGGTCCCCTTCATGCCCGTCCTTTCAACAGAGCCGGAATCGATGGCGAGTCCTCCGCGGGTCTCGCGCCGGGAAGTCAAGAATGGACGGCCTCATCAAGATCGGCGATGACCGCGAGACGGGCGACGGCCTCGAGATCGACCAGGAAAACCTTATATCGGCCTTGACAGCGCTGAACAACTTCATTTACGAGCACCACGAATTCTATTCCTAGGGAAGAGGCCGAGTGCCGGAACTTTCATGAGACACGGGCGTTACGGTATGGGTGGATTTGCATAAGCCAGAAGCATTGCCGTTGAACATGGTCGGATTGGGTATTTTTCCGGGTGCGTTTCGGTGTTTTTGGGGTTGACTTATCAACGAACCGCGGAGTCGGTCACCGCTAGCGTTATCGAACCAGCGGGTTTCATTTTGGTTGCATCGTATCCCCATTCTTTCGATTTCGCTCTGTATGTATTTCCACGAACTGTTTACACCGATGTAACCATCCCCTGTCGAAGTGCACTCAACCGCCCCTTCTTGATGCCGAGCGCCTCCTCGATGCGTGAGTCTGGCTCGCCGCGCTGCCGGCGCATCAAGGCTAGTGTTATGGTGCTGGCATCTACGTACTTTCTCCCCCGGAAGCTTTGCCTGCCTACGTTCTCGAGCTCTTCTTCTGCCTCTTCTTGTATTCTTTGGCGAGCGGCCAGTATTCGCAATGCTGGATTGTTGCCCGGATCGGGGAATGCCGACCGAGGCAGCTCGTTCATCATTCCGTAGGAATCTGATGGTTGTGTAGATGAAGTATTACGCTGAGGGTCGAAGGACGATGTGGATGAATGTGAGAAGTGCGGGTTTGGTTGCACAGCGCCGATCGAACTCAGGCGGGAGGCGAACTGGGGATCGCGAGCGTCGAGATCAATTGCTTTGAGATGTCAGTACTGGAATAGATGCGAATGCATTGGTCACTTACCCTCTGTCTTCGTCTCGCTCGCCTGCGGTGGCGGGTGCACCGTTGGTCCAACATGACCGGAATGCGTGGGAGGGGCTGGCGCGGGAGCACGAGTTGTCGAAGGAGCAGGACGAGATGGGTATTTACGAACGGTCGACGCGCCTGCCGCGCGCGCACCTTTAGACGCTGAAGAGCCCATATCGTACGAGGATGATAGGCTGTGTGTTGAGTTGTTGAGATGCAAGGCGATTAACGTCAGAGCTAGAAATCTGGGAGCTTGGACCATCACGATAAAGTTGCATCACGTGGTGAGTGATCAGCCAATTAATGGTCAACATTCGAGACAACGGAAGTGATGACAGAATTCATCCTGCGCGGGTGAATGTCAAACTTGAAAAACTTTTGATGATATCATATTGCCGAGATATACCGAATCGCAGCTCTATGGTGCACGCTTCCAGCTTATAGAGCGTTATCCTCGCGATAGTGACCCGCAACAAGGAACGCTAGTTCTAACGCTTGTTTCTCGTTCAGTCTGGGGTCGCAGTACGTCGTGTAATTCAAGCTGAGGTCCTCTTCCGCCAGACCTTCGCTGCCACCGGTGCACTCTGTTACTGCATCACCAGTCAATTCGAGATGCATACCGCCGAGGAATGAGCTATGCTCTTTGTGGACCTTTAGGGCAGAAGATAGCTCGGAGAAGATGCTGTTGAACGACCGTGTCTTAATCCCAGTCGGAGTGCTGTGCGTGTTGCTGCGGAGCTTATCAGTCTCTGGTCATACTAATGGCAACATAGAGAGACGCTTGACATACCCGTGCATCGGATCGCATTGCCAAACGACAACGTGACCACTTTTCTTCACTGCTTCGATGTGGGGCCCAAGCATAGACTCGACCTTGTCCTTTCCGTAACGTGTGATCAGTGTGACCTTGCCAATCTCCTTGTTCGGGTTCACGATATCAAGCAATTCTACCAGCTCATCATTCTTCATCGATGGCCCGACCTTAATACCGATAGGATTCTCGATACCGCGGAAATACTCCACATGGCCGCCGTCAATCTGGCGTGTGCGATCGCCGATCCAAATGAAGTGCGCAGACGTGTTGTACCAGCCCCGGCCATCGTTTGACAACGAAGACTGGTAGCCGACAGGATGCTTGAGCCTGCGTGTTAGACTTTGCTCGTACTCCAGTACAAGGCCTTCGTGACTGGTGTAGAGGTCAACGGTCTGAAGCTGTCCCGATGTGTCTGCGCCGATTGTCCTCATGAAACGTAGTGATTCCGAGATGTTCGATACAATCTGGGAGTATTTCTTCTGCAGTCCCTCATCTTGAACGTGGCCTAGGTCCCAGTCAAGAGGGTTGTGCAAGTCAGCGATGCCGCTCGATAATTGTCCACGGATGTAATTTAGTGTCGTAGCAGAGTGGAAGTACGCAGTGACCAATCTGTCGGGGTCCACATGCCGATGCGCTGGGTCGAAACCGTTCAGAATGTCTCCACGGAAGCTCGGCATCTCCTTGCCATCCACGATCTCTGTGGGACTTGAGCGAGGTTTGGCGTATTGGCCTGCCATGCGACCTATGCGGATGATGGGCTTGTTCGATCCCCAAATTAGTACCAAACTCATCTGTAGCAGAAGCTTGATCTTGGCGTTGATCGGGTCATCGGCACAATAAGAAAACAATTCTGCACAGTCGCCTCCCTGGAGCAAGAACGATTTTCCAAGGGCGGCATCCCGGAGGCTGGACTTCAGCTTGATGATTTCGGTTGGAGTGACAATTGGTGGCAAGCTTGAGAGTTTTGACAGCGCTGCTGAGACAGCGGTTTGATCATCGTATGTGACTACTTGTTTGATGGGCTTCGATTGCCAAGCTAAGATGGTTAGCATCTGTGTGCGTTCTTGAAGACCTGACTCACAAGATGGCGACCATTCTGCTGCTGAGCCCATATTGGGCAGGACAGTAATGGTGAAAATGAAGGATGTTCTAGACTCAAATACAGGACGCCGCTACGTCAATCTACGGTAGGGCTTATTAGCAGAATTCCAAGATAGTCGGCGTGTCCTTAGATGCTAGATGTTGGCATATGCATAGCTCTTTCAGCGGCGTACAAGGTCATGACTCAAGAGCATGCAATTCTCTTTCGCCCGTCTATCGAACCAGCCTATGGGTATAACAAACGGCAACAGGAAAATAACAGACGTACCGGTCTAATTTCAAAGTCCCAATATGATTGCGGGATATTGACGCCGCCAATGTTTAATCGTGAGTTCAAATGGATGTGGTAAGAGGCTCTAATTGTCAAATAAAAGGCCACACATCCTAGCAAATCTAACCGAGCCGCCTGCACCTGCCCCACTGCACCCTAGTCCTTGGCATGGCAGTCCCCCACTGATGTCAACCTACCTCATACCCTGCTCGTGAGCATTCACGCGGAACCACACACCTACACCAAAACACCCGTTCAACCAATTCAATCTACCATGGCTGAAGAACCGCAACCTTCCAACATCCAAGAAGGGGCCTCGGACGCCCCTGCCCCCACCGGCGGCGCCGAAGATCGCAAAGCTGCCGCTGCACTTTCGAGTTTGGACGCGCAGGGAGACGATGAAGCAGGAAAGAAAGAGGTGGACTCCAAGGCTGTGGAGAAGGCGATGAAGAATTTGAGTGTGAAGGACGGCAAGGGTGGAGAGGCGCAGAAGAAGGCGGTCAAGATTGAGGCGAGCGATGTGAACTTATTGGTATGTTCTCACATGTTGTGCGAGTCTAGGAAGCAAAAGGAGCAAGAGTGCTGATATGAATCCAGATGTCGGAGCTTGAGCTTCCCAAACCCAAAGCGACCGAACTTCTACGCGCCAACGACGGCAACGTTCTAAAAGCTATCACGAGTTATGTGACGCCGGCTTTTGCGTGATGACTTAATGAGGATCGGGACGTCCACCACTGTTCACAGACGGGAGCGTGACTCCAAAGTCAATACCACTTGTCAGCGAAGCTAAGCTTTACTACACTTGCGCCGTAACTCTTCGGTTCTGCATCGTGTGGTTCTGCGCATTGGCGGGGAAACCGTCAAAATTACGCGACGATTTGGGATGCAACGTACCTCAACAAGAGGAGGCGGCAGAACGACGATGGGGCTAAGCTTCGGCCACTTTTGATGGATAAGTTAGGAAAATTCCAGAGAGACTCACAGCATGTGTTGCAGATTTGTATGGCTATTGCCAAGAATGCATTTATCCCAGGGTCAAAGACGAGTGAAGGCAGTTCTTGATAGTTCTCACAATTATATCCTACAGTGTGCAGTGCATACATAGACAACCAAGATCCTGATGGCATTGGCAGATTAGGCGAACGGGCGCAGGGTACCCTGCAAGGCGAATTGATGAACACCAACTTCAGCCGTGTCGATGCTGCCTGACATACGGAGTGTTCTCTATCACCTTCGTGCCATGCCTACGACAGTGTCGCGTTCTTCAAAGCCTTCGTCGGAAGAGGAATGGCGGGATCTGATATCTTGGGATGATGAACCGTACGATCCGCGATTTCACGACGTTAGTAACCGAATTCCATCAATCGACGACTCATTTTATCCAGATAACTGGGAAGAACTCGAGGCTTCAGCTATAAGGTCATTCTTTGACGGAGTCTCTTCGTCTAGACGTGTCTTTTCACGGCCACATGCCGTCACTGAAGGATCTTCTTCGTTCGATCAGCGTTATTGGAGGTCGAGGAGCCCTCCGTCATACACAACTCCAGCTCAAGAAGACAAGCAATTAAGGTTTATATATGAAGAATTGGAGACAGGCCAGGAGACAGGCCAAAAGACAGGCCAAAAGACAGGCCACAATGAAGCATACAATAGTTCGAAGCAGAAATATTTCATACAGTCAATTCGAAGTTCTGGGAGCCTTGAAATTGCAGTGCAGCGCTAGAACGATGCGGAACACCGGGCAAGGAAGATATGCTTGTACAGTGGTAAATTCCTATTTACTATCCCACGAAAGAATCCTTCAGTGGTATCTTCCTACGCCAGTACCGTCTTCCCCGTACGATCTATTACTTCCTCAGTAACGGACTTTTCAAGACACAGCGGATTTACGGCAGATGAGATAGCCACAGCCACCAAGAAGGTGGCTCGGGTTTTCCACAAAGAGTCGCAAGGGTTATATCTGCTTGGTCTGAGACACCCGGCCATAGGACTTGCCAAATTGGTACGGCATTTGAAACGCTTGTTCAAACAATGTGCCGAGGACCTCAAGAATGAAGCAAAAGATCAAACAGAGCACCTAGGTGCTCGTCTTGTTTCGCATCAAGCCAAGGTGCTGGCTGAGATCGTTGTCTTGAGATCTGGGGAATCTCTTCCTGTACCTCTGCGTGCGGGCGATGTGAAGGGAAAGAGCGCCAGTACTGATAATGCGAAACAAGAGAGCCCTAACGACGAAGAACTAATAGAGGTGTTTGGCGAGACTGTGTTTGCGGATTTTCTCGCATTCATCGATTTTCTGAAAAAGAGTGAAGCGCTTGGAAAGTTTCACGAGCGTCTTGAGAGATTTGTGTTATCAGCACGGAACCAAGGTCCTGAAACCGGATTCAGGGCGGGAGATCCAAGACGGCCGGATGACCAGCTCGTACATATGTCCGCAAAGGGATCTGCACCAGAGCCTTTACTGGTTGATATCAAAGAAGGTGGTTTCGACCGGATCTTTACTGGGAATCATGAACGAATCGAATATGTCCTCAAGCTATTGCACGATGACGAAACTCTGAGTCAGTTACAGAAGACACAAGGCATCTTGGAAAGCTCTCCACAGCCGTTCAGAACCCTTGCAGTTGTTCGCAAAGTGCAGTTGAGATGGAAATGTGTGAGTGGACCCAAATGAGTGATGAATTTTGCTAAGGTGTGACAGCGATGCAACAAACCCTTTATGAGTGACGTATTCGAAGTACGGGAGAAGGGTATCATGGATCTTGTGGACCGGATGCAACGATCTGTCGGATCCAGAGTCACAGTAATCGAAGCTCCGGATCCGGAAAGCATAAGTAAGGCAAAGGTCATGTACCAGCAATTGAAGTCCCTGATCACTAGCGGTCTCTTGAAGCTCGCATCAAGATTCAAAGACCAAACTCCAAGCTCACTACCTCAACATAGCAATGGTCCAGCGGCGAAAATATGTTCTCTTGCGCCTGGCAATGCATCACAGCAACAAATGCTGCATCTTCTATCGTGTATGCACGCCAATCGCTTCCGGAAGTCGCTTTCTCAGGATCGTATTGAAAGCGCCACCTGTGATCGCACACTGTTCACCTTCATGCGTGACAAGCATTCGCGACGCTGGGGTCGCACTAGATTCGTCCCTTCGCTCAACGAAGTAAGAGGGATCTTCTTCGTCAAGTTCCGGCTACCATTGGGTAAATCATCCAATTCATGTGCATGCTGCATTCGTGCTGATAATATCCGTGTCTCAGGTGGCAGTGTAGAAGTGCGACATCATAATCCATGCTGGCAATCATCCACATGCGAATGCATCCCGCCCAAAAACCGGGTCGAACCTGCTACGCAAGCTGAGTACCGCTGCATCCCCGGACCGCCCTCAGTATGGCCACCAGTCGATCCACAATACCTAGCCCATCTCTTCAATGATCCTTCCTGCGTCAATGAGAATGACACCTGGATACTGGACCAGCTACCTCGGCGCATCTGTGGGGAACTTCATGGGAAAGCTGGTCAGCCTGCTGAAGGTTGGGGGATATACTATCAAGAAGGGTTGAACTGGAGACTCATCACGCTTACTATGGTCGTGGTATTCATCTTGGTTAGCTTGTTTGGGGTTCTATGGGCGTACTACAAGCAGGACATTCAGGGTGCTTTCGGCGTGAGTTCGTATATATTTGCTGCATGTGGAATTTACCTTTCGCTTGTTGCTGTCAACTCTGATAAGGTTTAAATCCCAAACCTCCGAAGAAAGGCACTTCTCAAGACTACAAAAAGAAATAGAGGTGCTGAGCGGATCATGCTCGCGAGAGGCACATATGGGCTAGCGAGAACATCGATGCAGCAAGGATAATTACTGGTGTCCACTTCGGAGAACACTAGGCTCTGGATATAATAATAAGTATTGTAGGATCGTTACTGACTGATTCTCAGGAATCTCGTATAAAATGATATGGTTCATTCGTCGATGGGATACCTACAACTAGGGTTCTTTTCGAAAGAATCCAAGAATTAATTGTTTGACGTCTCCACTGCGATTGCCTGGAATGTCTTGAACCGATGCGCAGGCAGCGAGCCATTGCCAAGAGGGTTTTGGGCGGATGTGTTGGCGGCATTACCGTGTACGGCGACCAGCAGAGCTGAGGGATCTTTGGGTACACAGTGCTTGGTATCTCAAGTCCATAGAGAGCCCAGGTAGTGCTAGAGCGAGGAAACGCGAGTTGACTGAAGAGGGAGATCTCACAGCGGGCGATGGCCTAAGCAGCACATCTGCCCTTTCCCGTTTAGGTGCTAGCGTTCCCCGCGTTATACATTTCCGATTTTTAACGACCATTCGCAGCCATTCGAAACTTACGCCATAAACGAGAGCCTTATCTATAAGCTCGAAACGTCAACTGTCTACGCACCCCAAAGCAGCAGCATGTTCCAAGACCATGGAGATCAAGATCCGATACCCACCTTCTACCGCATCTTTTTCACTTCGATCGACCCTCTGATTGCTCTGAGCGGCGCATACATGGACATCTTTGATCCTGAAACCATACTTGCGTCTTCATTCCCACGGTCATCACTCTACGCGACTCCTACGCCGCCCATTACCGTTCTGCTGACGCAAGCCAGCGGAGCCTTCATCATGATGGCGTTTCTCATGGTCTTCATGTTGCGATACACTAGCGATGTGAAGATTTGGAAGATGTTTGAGTTTGGCATTCTGGTTACGGATTTTACGCTCTTCGGCAGTCTATACGGTGCTTTGGGTGCGCAAGGAAGACTCGACGTTGGGGCGATTAGGTGGGAGGAGTGGGGTACGATTGCGATTACGGGATTTGTGACAGTTGTTCGAATTGCGTTTCTAGTTGGTCTGGGGTTCAAGAAGAAGACGAGAATTGAAGAGAAGAAGTATTAAAGAGTACGTTAAGAACTTGGTCCATGACATTCACGGCACGTTCGGTTTGCTCCAGCCTTAACCCAGTTAGCTCCTCGCGTATCTCCAGGCGCCGGAATAATTCAATTAACCTTCCCATGGCCCGAAGGCCACCTCCTTAGTCGACCTTCATCTTAGCTAGCTTCGTGTGGCTCGGTAGAAAATATACCGAAGCGAGGAAACGCAATCGTCACGGCTTGTCGTTCTCCAGGTTTTGCTGCCCCGCGACCCCGGACTGAAGGTCACCATGCGGAGAAAGAGGCTAAATCAGCTCTACGCCCGCATAACGCCGATTGTTATATAACATGCCTTATATCGTTCACAACATGAATTCTCAGTGTGTGGTAGGTTGCCAAAGTCCGTCACAATGGCGCTCCCACTCATCGCCCGTCTCCTCCTCTTGCTGTCCTCAATTCTTCTCATCATCGCATCCCCTACGCCGGTTACAGCCCCCACCGTAAAACTTCCATACGGTACATTCAGCGGCGCCTACAGCTCCACCTACAACCTCACCTACTACCGCAAGATCCCCTTCGCCGCCTCAACAGCAGGCAAAAACCGCTTCCGCGCGCCCCAGCCTCCAGCAACAGTCACCAATGGCACCTACAACACAGATCAAGCGTTTGACATGTGTCCCCAGCGCACCGTCAATGGATCAGAGGATTGCTTGTACCTCGGCGTCTACTCGCGGCCCTGGACGCCATCCAACAAAGGATCCAGGCAAGGACTCCGCCCAGTGCTACTGACATTCTACGGCGGCGGCTTCATCCAAGGCAGCGCGTCTTTCTCCATCCCGCCCTCCGGCTTTCCAGTCTTGAACGTCTCCCAGCAGAACGACTACGTAGTCGTGTACAGCAACTACCGCACCAACGTCTTCGGTTTCCTATCGGGCAAGAAAATCGCACAGCACAGAGACACAGACCTAAACACCGCTTTACTAGATCAGCGAGCAGCACTGGAGTGGATACAAAAGAATATCAAGGCTTTCGGCGGCGATCCCAGAAACGTTACGATCTGGGGACAGAGCGCAGGTGGAGGCAGCGTCGTCGCTCAAACCATCGCAACCGGCAACCGCGGGAAGAACCTCTTCCAAAAAGCAATGAGCAGCTCCCCCTATTGGCCCAAAACATACCGCTATGACAGCTCCGAAAACGAAGCGCTTTACACAGCCGTAGTGAAGGGTGTAGGTTGCGCCGGCGTCCAGGACGAAATCTCCTGCCTCAAGACCGTAGACGTCCAGACGCTCCGCGACGTGAGTCTGAACCTGTCGACAAGCCACCAGTACACGACCAGCAGCTTCACATGGGGTCCCGTAATCGACGACGCGTTTCTCACCACCCCGCTCACTACCGCGATAAAGCACAAAGCGCTTAACGCAGAGCTCCTACTGACGAGCTACAACCTGCACGAAGGCGAGAACTTCATCCCTCCAGGTCTGAACAGTGCCTCGGGCTCAGGAGGTTTCAACTCCAGCACCGCCGGCTTCAATGCCTGGCTCGCCGGATATCTTCCCGGTCTCCGCGGGGCTGACATCCAGAAACTGAAGATGTTGTATCCGGAGAACGGGACCGCTGAGGAAATTACCTGGAACACATCGTACACGCGCGCCGGCCTCATCTACCGGGACCTCCAACTCGCTTGTCCCGCATACTGGCTCTCTGTCTCCGCCCGCAAGGGCTCTCTGATGGAATATACCATTTCGCCTGCGAAGCACGCGTCGGACACGATATACTGGAACCAGGTGAATGCGGTGCAGACGTCTGATCCGCTGACGTATGACGCCTACGCTGGGGCTATGGCATCCTTTGTGCAAACCGGAGACCCGAACGCGCATAAAGTGACAAATAGCAGTGTAGTCGGAGTGCCGTCTCTAAAGGACGGGAAGCAGTTCGTAGTTCGCAGCGGCGAGATAGCCAACGGCAATGTGGATCAGTTAGAAAAGAGGTGCGCATTCTGGCTTTCGGTCGGGGATAGGATACCGATATGACACTGGTGAAGAATAGATAGCCGCTCAAAATGGAACAGTGGTCAAGGATTGTTATGTGACAATTGCTCATATATATTATACAAGTGTGATTCCGCGCCGAGAATATGGACTGTCCTAAGAACAATAACGCCAACCGTCAGGCATTCGTAAATCATGACTCATTAACAACAGCGTGTCCCAATCTGCCCAGGTCGTCGGACGGCTCGATGAAATTGAACGAGACAGCACCCTACACCCTCTCGCCCTTCCTTCCCGTAGCCTTCAGCTTCTCTACTAGCTCCACGCACGCATCGGCCCAGATCGACATGTCTTTCTCTTGCTTGACCTTGGCCCCACAAATATGCTCCAGATACGCACCCATTCTCTCCGTCTTGAACTTCTCACCGTAGACGACCTCTGCCTTGGCAACAACTTCTGTATCTACCCCAACGGACGAGAGACTGACGCCAATCTCGAAGGTGACTTTCACCTTTGTCTGCAGTGTAGGGAGAAGCATGTTAGATGAGACAGCCATGCGTTCATCTGACAAGATAGACTCGTCGGTGATGTAGCTGTGATCCAGCCAACGTACGCCCTCCACGACAGCTGATGCGGTCGCCCAGCCATTCTTGATTACGTCGAGGAGATCCTTGACGCGGGTCTGTGACTGGGGGATGCAGTGCAGATGGGCACGTATGAGTTGGAGGAAGAAACGCTTGCTAGTGGTCAGTGGCCGCGGGTGTGGAGTCGCCGAATCGCCAACGTATGTTAACGAGATGGACGCGTTGGGAGATTCGGCACCGGTGGCGAAAGCAGATGGCTGGAAGTAGAGTTCGAGGTCGTTCATATAAGTCATAGTGATCATGCTTCCAGAAGCGGCAGTGATGCTCCATCCGTGCTTCTGCTCGAGCGCAGTGACATTGGCTAGAGACTAGTCAGCAAGATGAAACTGATGATCAGTGTGGGACGCTTACCATGGAGCCCATTCACTTCAGTAGTTGACCATCCACGATACTCCTCTCGTACACGCTCGGCGGCTTTGGTCTCTGCGATGCATTCGACTTTGCGTTCTTTTACAGCCTCAATGCGTGCTTCTTTATCGGCAAGTTCTTGCTGCATCTCAGCAACAAGCTGACGTTTCTCTTCCAACTCGGTGTCTACGATGACCAGTCGATCTCGTGCCTGTTCAAGCTCTTCAAGATTACAGCTGTTCAACTCATCATGCCGCTGCTGTAGCTGTCGACATTCTCTGTCCAGCCGCTCCTGCATCTCCTGCAGAGGAGGCAAAGCTTCACCCAGAAGCTGCTCTTGACCTGCAATGACGGACTCGTCCTGCTTGAACCCATGCATAGTATTCACAAGCATAGACTTGAGATCCCGAAGCAGATTAGTCCTCCATGTGTACCACTCTCCACGAGCCTCGAGACGAGCATTGGTCTTCAAGTTCTTGAACTGGTTGTCCATTATCGCACGTTGATCGGGTGGTGCTGTAAGGTACTCGGAAAAGAGCAAGGGATTTTCTTCCTCCACGTTCTCTTCTAAAGTCCGAACGAAGCTTCGGCCACTTGAGATGAACTTCTTCAGTTCGTGACAGGCGTGCGTATACAAGTCGAACTCAGGAATCGTGCACGCGCCAGCGACTACGTATTGATCGAGCGACGGTTCCTCCTCTTCGATCTCCTTATCGTGGAATGCCGCAGGTGCAGTAGTATGTCGACGCTTGGTTGCGCTCACCTCCATGAACCGAATTCTCGTCAGTTCCAGGAATTCTTGCAACGAGATCCGCTCAGCATCGTCCAGATCTTCATCAACATTTTGCTCGGGCACGTTTTCCTTGTCTTCGACTTCGGGCTCGGTCCCGAATACTACCCTCTTCCTGGGGCTCAGGCTCTTTCTAGGAGTTCGCTTCTTCGGGGTCGGCGTCTTCTGCTTCGGTGTTGCCTCCTTCTGTGGGGTCTGCGACTTCTTAGGGGTCATTCCTCGCTTGACGGGAGAGGTCAGTGTCTGCTTCCTGGGTGTCGAAAGGAGCTTGATGTTGTTCGACAGTATAGCGGTGCTCCGGAGCGTTGGTTCTTCAGCTACTTGAGCGAGGGGGCTAAATTGAACGTTAGATAAAGATGAGCGTCGTTCATTGAGTATAGGGGCCTCGATAGGATCGTCGGGTACGACCAGACGCGCATTTCGCGGCTGTGAGGTAGGTGTGACAGCGACGTCTGTGGGCTTTGCAGCACTTTGCGGCGTTCTTCGTACAAATGGCGAAGGCTCAAAGTCCTCAATACGCTGCTTTACAGGCTTGATCTCCGGGGTAGCAATATTGAGACTACGACGGGGCTGACGAGGCGACTTGGACGGCGTTATCTTGGGCGCCTTCCGTGCGCTCTCCGATAGCGCTGCGGTCAGATCTGGGTACTTTAGTCGGCCTGGCGACTTCCTGGGTGACTTCTGGGGCGTAGAAACGTTCCTCTTGACCGGAGTTGGGCTAGTCACAGCTTCATCCTCTGTCTGTTTCGGAACTTTGCCGAGGCGTTTAATGCCGGGGCCGACTATTGTTGTGAACTCCATCGACATATCCATATCCTCGTCCTCTTCGTCTGGTTCATTTTCTTCCAAAGCGCCTTCTTCCATAGCCGGTTTCATGTCTTTAATATTGCCTACCGCAACAGTGAAATCCATGGTTTGATCTCCAAGTGAGCTGTCTATGCTTGCACGAGTTCTCTTAGAAGGTGGTTGAACATTCGGCATAGGCTCATTCTTGATGGCTCCAATAGCCACAGTGAAGTCCATGGTCTGGTCGTCCGTTGAGATATCTTCTGCAATGGTTTGGGAGCGAAGACTAGTCCTCCGGCTTGATGGTCGCTTTGCTGGGCTACCCCGCGAGGGTTCAAGCATAGACACGCGGCGCTTGAGGCTCTTCCTGCGGTTAGGTAAATCCTTGGATGATGATTCCTTGATGCTGCCAATAGCTGTTGTAAGGTCCATGCTCATGTCATCCGAGCCGGGGCTCTCAGGCTCTGGCTGAGCAATAATCTTGCCAACAGCGCGTGTAATGTCCATGCTCAGATCCTCCTCTCCACCCTCATCTGAGCCTGTAGGAGAGTTCGAAAAAGGGTCGTCATTTTCCTGGTCCTTGAAAGTCATCTGCTGGTCCTTCTGGATCCACGGCTTGAATGACGCTGTAATCTCATCATCCGCCCCAACCATAGACATGTTTTCGTCACTGTCCAGATCTAGCTTTTGGGTGCCTGCAAGTTGAGAAGCCTGTCGTAGTGCAGCATCTAGGCGTGCGCTGCTCTGTGAATCGTTGTCCTCGGGCGCCTCTTCGAGATCGTCTTGCGGTGTATCCTTTGCAGGAGATGTGTTTTCAATCAAAGGGCTGGAGGAGTCGATGTCATCCGGGTTGTTGAAGTTCATTGGCGGGATGCCCGAGCTGCGGCGATTCTTCTTCTTGTGCGCATCTCGCTGGTTGGCAGGCGACGATCCGACTTCGGGTTCTGGTTCCTCGACGCGCTCTGGTGGCGTAGACGGAGGCTCTTCGGCGTCTGAAGATGGGTGCGCGGGCTCTTGCGCTACAGAGGACGCTCGTCGCGTCGCGTCTGATACGGTGGAAGATGTCTCATCGCGCGCATATGCTACCACGTCCCAGCTGTGCAGTGTTGCTTCCGGGTTAAAAGAGACGCGTCGCCGTGCTACAATTCTGTCAGCAACCGCTTTTCTTGCTCCGTCGATATGCGCACTTACCTAGCGACTTGCGACGTGCTTCGCGCCGCTTCTTCTCGTCGATGTCGTTCGACACCAGGATTGACTTGACTGCGGGAATGAAGGCAGACTGCGCGCTGTTAGCACTACTTGATATTGCCACGTGCAAATTTGGGCATACCTTGCGCCTGTTCCCATTGCTCTCCTTGAGTATAGACGGCTTCTCTTCGAGGTCGCTGAGCCCACTAGGCCCAATGCTCTTGCTACGCGTCTTGCTCTTGCGCGACTTCTTCGGCGATGGATCGGACGGCGCCTTGAAAGTCAAGCCGGCGACCAGTCCGTCTGCGATGTTCTCTTTGGCGTCGTCGCTCGCCATGTTGTGCGGTTACGTGGGGTCAAGATGATGCTGGTGTAGTCGAGGCTCGCTTCGGACGGCAAGCGCATCGTAAACAAACACACGACGGTCCGTGCGCTCACTCGCCCTGTCACCTGACCCAACCTAGCAACTTGAGAAACTCGCAGAGAGTGTTTGCAGGTACACATGTTTTGCAAAATCAGACCTGAGTATGTTGCGCGATCACGAATACTCAATAGTTTTGTCTGGGAAGTATGACCAGTAACTATGCAGGGGACAAAGATGGCCTAAAAGCTGAAGATGTGGAACTCTTCTGGTACCAGATAAGCAGCCGTCCCTTTGCCTACACCATGCACTTTCCCTGCTTAATGTCGCAAAGTGTTTAAGCACTCATGTACTATTCTCGAAGAGCCCAAACCGGGATTGTTGTTTAGCTTCTTCTTACTTCAAATGCGTATCCAGAACAAACTACAAGAATAAATATGGTATCATGTTTAATTCAGAACGCTCGCAAAATTGCAGTATCTTCAACAAGTTCTTCGTTTCCCGTCATCTCCGCCCTGATGACGGCGCCAGCTCCGGCAGCTCATGCATATTAGCCGCCATTTGCGGCTGCACCTGCGGACTCGCCTGTGGCATTTGTACCGTTCCCACCCCCGGTGGCGGACCGCCATACTGCTGTGGCGCGTACCCTCCATACGCTGTACCCTCTTGTGGCTTGGCCACTTGCGCATCATATGCGCTCATATTTGGCGACACAGGCTGGAGATACGGACTCGGACCATTCCCATATGTCTGTTGAGGTGGAGGATAGTATGCGGACTGCTGTGGTGGGTATTCGGGCTGCATCTGTGCCTGCGACGGGCCTTGCGGAGCAGGACCATACGCATGCTTCTGCTGTCTCTGCCTCCAAAGGTAAAAACCCATGCCCGCGACAGCAAGGAGGCCGACTATGCCGATTACCACGCCTGCAATCCAGGCTTTGCTTGCTTCTTTCTCTTTTGCTGGTTCGGCCGTGGGGGGTGGACGACTCTGTGGGGTCTGATGTCCGCGATGCGACCGATGAGCCTGACGATGCGGGACTTGCGGTATTGGTGGTGGTTTCGGTAGATGAGGAATCCGAGGATGATTCGGAGGATGTTTCGGAGGAGGAGGTCTCAGTCGAAGATGAGTCGGTGGTGGTCATGTCTTCTATCAAAGTGCCCGAGGGCTGTTCGCGATAGAAAAGGAGGTAGGAGCGGTCCATGCAGTGGTACCATCGTAGCGAGCTGGAGTCTGATGTGCCTGCGGTGTATATGATATCATAATCGCAGATTGAAGTGCAAGATGTCGAACCACCCTCCGATTTGAGTGTAGAGCCATCGCAAGATGTCCAAAATGCCGTTGGACATATATTCGACATATATGATGAGTCGTCCGAGCACCAATCTACCAGAGTGCTATCGCGGAAGGTTGCAGCGGAGCCTGGTTTATCAGAGGAAGTGACTATTGTACCTTAGCGTCTTTCTTAATGCGTTCGTGATGTTTTCACTTACTGACGGTATTGCCATCACCATCCGTAGTGTAAAAGTAGCCCACAAGAGAGGCTGGTGCTTCTCGAATAAACAACTCAGCGCGCTGTGTGATCATTGGATGCGCCGCCTCGAACGCTGCATTGACAGGTGAAGCGCCGACATGCATAAACACTTCCAGCAACAACGCGAAGGGCAGAAGATTAAACATCGTGCAAGGATTAACGAACGTAGGCAGCGAGTGGCACTCAAGGTGAGAGAATTCAAGAGCGAAAGCGACATGCACTTGAAGAACAACGGAAGGGGCCTGCGGCCCCCAAAATAGCACCCCTAGGCCTGATCTCAAGGTCAGTATGCGGACCCATGTCATAAGCGGAGGCAGTGTTTGGGTCGCGGGAAGGGCACCGCCCATGCGGCGCCCCCATCTGGGTTATCACACAACTTCATACCCGGTCGTCGAGGCTGAGGCTGCGGCACGGTCAATGCCTGAGGTGGTCAAGCTTGACCGCATGCTCATGCATATTGACCATGTTCCTGAGGTAATGAGGTCGCCTTGGAAATGCTTCGAGAGAGGAAAAGAATAGCGCTGCTCCATGAGGGCTTCTTCGCTGCAGAGGAGTAGCGCAGATCTGAAATTCAGAGCCCAAGTAGCTCAACCTCCCGGGATTGGCGTTACTGGCAAGAGTGTGATTCGACGAATCAATCGCGTAGACGGGGGCTTAGATGTTGTGGAGGGGGCCAGTGAACACCTCCTTGGCATGCGGGACTGTCGCGGCGATAGAGGCCTGGTCCACGATGGTTGCATGGGAGATGAAACGCCTAGTCTACGTGAGAGCATCTGAGCCACGTGCAGTTGTCCGAGTTCTCCTCACCGGCACGCAAAGGAGTAGCGAGAAGAGGATGAGGTGCGGTAGAGTGTGGAGAGACGCTTGCGGAACCACTGGGTCGTGCCGCTCCTCGGTTATCTTGTCTCGATTGGTAACCTTGTCCCGTTGCGGGCAATGCTGGACGAAGGGGTTGGGAAGTACTGCTCAACGCGGTGGCATCTTCGAATTTCGAGAGGCCGGAACGCAAATGAGGCCTCCATACATGTAAGCTTCGGTACTGTCTCATCGGTTCTGTCGGGTTTGCCGATGGCCGGGACATTATGCACGAAAAGAAGGCTGAAATGAGGTTGGGGCCCAGGTGCAAAATAAGGTTCTCGTTGTAGGGTCAGTGCGGTCTATAAGCGCCGCCCTAAGATCCCATTACCTTGGAAAACATAGCCTCACAAGACCACAACACCTTAACATCACGATATCGAAGCCTGGTCTTCACTCGAATTCGGGACGAGGTCAATGATCATATGGATGATTTCGATGACAGAACGTGAGGGCCGGAAGGGGGTTCTGCTTCAGCCGCTCACTACAGATTGGTTTGCTTCAAAACAGGCGCGGTGATCATCTGGATGATATGCAGGGCATGCCTATCTCATACGTCACCTTCAAAGGACTAACGTCTATCGTCTCTCATATTCGAACTTCTTCTCATTAAACTTTACATCTTCGCAATTGAGATGCCATGCGAGACATGTATACCATCCAGATTATCAAGCTCATCAAACACATCTTAATCAGACTCCTCGACCATCCATGTTTTCTCTACGAAAACAGCACACACCGACACCCTGGGCAAGTGTTCTTCTCTTCCAAATCCGTCCACAATATGATACATCGATATCCGAAGACATGGCCGCAGGGAAGCCTGACTGGTGCCTCGGTCACTGAAGTACTCAACTTTGCTTCTTTGTAAGCGCGGAGGCGTTGGGAACAGATAGCTCATTCTGCGTGTTCGTTGTCCGAAGTGGCGACGAGGTTTACGGGTACGATACCATGGCGGATGAAGGCGTCTTTGCTTGGGAAGTGTGGGCTTGCCATTGTTAGTGACTGATGGAGTCGTGAGTTTGGTGAGTTGACGCTCAACGCGATCACCCTGTGGGTTCCTCTTCCCATGTGGGAAATATGTCATACATGGGAGGGCTATGGTCTGAATCAACCTGTGGGTCAGGTGTTGCGTGAATGTTCACGGGTATTGGCACTACTCAATGTGTTTCACTGTTGAACATTTGTTGATCTTGCGCACAAGGAAGTGGAAATTGATCTGTTATTAATTTAAGATGAGCACGAATCCCAAGGGCGATTATGCGAAAAAAGCACGACTTTGAAACAATATCATCAAGGTCAAAAAGAGTACTGCAAGAGCATCATCAAGCTGCATTTTGGTGGATGAGATTGCTAGGACGCATTCTCAATTATATACTACGAACTACAATTATGTTTCAAAAGATCGTATCTACATATATGTCATCAAGTACACATCTACCACTTGGTCTTCTGAGCGCGGGTGAACTCAGGCTCCGGGTGGAGACCGTCTGGAACCTCAAGAGCAGTGGTGTAAGCGGACTCCTTCTCCAGAGAGCCCCAGGTCTTCTTGACAACATCAGCGACCTTGCGTCCGTTGTGGTTCAACTTGGTAGCGGGCACGGGCCATGGGACGGAGGTGTTCTTGTCGTTGAGCTTGCCGGCGTATGAGACGTTCCAGTACATTTGGGAAAGAGGAGTCTGGCCGTGCCACTGCCTGACGCTGTCACCAGTCTTCTTGGCAACGAAGTCGAACACGTTGGCACCGACGTCCCAGCGGCCGAGGGTGTCGAGACCCCAATTAGCCTGAACGGTAGCAATCTCGCTGTAGTGGTTGTAGAAGTTGCTGTCGGTGGTGCCGACGAGCTTCTTGGGGACAGCGTCGCCAAGGAGAATGGCAACAATGCGGTTCTGCTGGGTGTAGGTGTGGTTCTCGTCGAAGGTGAGGATGACAAGAGTGTTCTTCATGAACTTCTTGTCGTTCAAAAGCGGCTCGAGGAAGTTCTTAGACCAGGTTCCAGCGACGGTTACTGTGGAGTCGTGTCCATCTGAAGTCATGTTGGGAGTGATGAACATCCACTGGGGCAGAGCATCCGCCTTGAGCTCCTCGTGGAAGAGGGTCAGGTTCTTGATCTGGTTCAAGCGGCTGGTCTGGTCGGCGACAGAGTCGTACAAGACCGGAGGGTTGTGCTTGCGGACGTAGTCGTTGGCACCTGTCTGCTGGTTCTTGTAGTCGAAGCCCTGGAAACCAGTGTAAGGCATATCCTCCTGGTACGCTCCCCACGAGATCTTCTTCGCCTCCAAAAGGTCCACGATGGTCGAGACGTTGGACGGGATCGCGGTCAGATCATCGTGGTTGATTCCGTAGTAGTCGCCGGAAATAGCGGCCGCATAGTTTGGCATGGAAGGATGCGTGACCGCAAAGTGGTTGGAGAGGGTAATACCCTTCTTAGCCAACCACTTCAAGCTTGGGTCTCCAATGGCGAGGTCATAGTCGGTGTTCTCGAGCCAGATGATGGCGACACGGTCGAAAGCCTTGCCCTTCACCCAGTCCGAGGTCTTGTATCCACCACCGTAGGATGGCTGCTTGGGGGCCGCAACGGCAGTGCTGGCGAGCAGCGACACCGAGAGGAGCAACGAAGAAACCATATTGACCAGTTTCGCCCAACACAGAACGAACGAAAGGACAGACCACGAGTCGCGACTGATAAATGAAGTGCAGTCGATGCCTACGCTGCAGGTGCAGGGCCAAGCCCCAATAATGTATACCCTATTATACGTTTTCCAGCAGACCGGTTACGCCTCCGAGGAGCGTCATGGCATGCCGACAATCATCTCCGTTGTGGCGGCGCATGCCTTGCGCAACTGCGAATCAGGGCAATTGTATATAGCACATGTACCTTGTAGGCGGTGGGGGCCCCTGGTGCGTGCATGGCTGTTAAGCTTTTGTAGGAAGGTGTCGTACGTGCTTGGTTCTCGTAGCGGAAGGCGTGTTTGGGTCGCCATTCCTCATTGGATGGCTGCCAAGGGTCTCGGCATGGATGTTTTCTCAGCCTTCGCTCCTCCGGACACCCCGGCAAGAAAGCTTCGATTGCGCCGCACGTGCGCTATTGCCGAGTGCCTGTGGCAACGTCCAGGGCTATCAATGGAGCATGCTCTCGTGAGAACCGTCCAGTTCGGTACTCACCACCACAATCCGACATCGCGGTGGAGCTTGTGCATATGCGCTAGAACACGCTACTAACCGATGCGAATCCCGCGGCGTAAGATCGGATTTGGTTGCTTAAGAGAAGGACTGTAGGACTTATACGTGTCATGGCTCGTCATGAGGTGTTCCAGTTGAGCGAGAGGAAAGATGCAGAACATGATGAAGAACGTGAAGGGCTCCTTGGAGGTGTAGAAGATTCAGAGCTGAACAGCGAGGTGTCCGACGTTGAAGAGCTGGGAACGAAGAGCGAATCTGAGGGCAGGTCTTCGGAATCGACTGCTCAACGGGTGAAGAAGCATTGGTTGAGGTGAGTAGCTTACGTTCAATCGTGATCGATGATTCTGACTTCACAGAATACTCGTCGTCGCAATTCTTGCAGCTTGGACAGTTGGGTTCCTAATACACTCACTTCTGTCTCGCAGCCATGGTGCCTCAAACGAGGTTGTTGAGGCTCAGTTGCGTCCCGAGGAAGACTATATTCTCGACTCCAATTGGAACTTCGAAGCAGAACCGGTCACTAGAGAGTATGACTGGACAATCTCGGAGCATGAACTAAACCCGGACGGCGTCTACAAACCAATGACGCTGATAAACGGCATGTTCCCTGGCCCACTGATCGAATGTAACGAAGGCGATGAACTTGTAGTTCACGTACATAACAAAGCCTCGAACGCTACCTCGGTTCACTGGCACGGAATGTTCCAAAACGGAACGAACTGGATGGATGGAACCGTTGGCATCTCCCAGTGCCCAATCGCCCCTGGTCAGTCATTCACGTATCGGTTCAATATCACTGGCCAAACTGGCACGTACTGGTACCATAGCCATATGTCGATGCAAGCTTCGGATGGGCTCGTAGGACCTATTGTCGTTCACGCAAAGGGAGGCGAGGAGCAGAGGCTGCAAAAAGTACCGTACGGGCAAGATCGAGTGGTCCTTGTGTCTGATCACTACTACGACTTGGCTTCGAATCTGCTCATGGAATACCTTAAACCCGGGAACGAGAACGAAGAGCCGGTGCCGCAGTCAGCATTGATCAACGGACGCGGCGCTCGCAACTGCACAGACTTGCCGAACCGCAACTGTTCTTCGGTAGATAGGTCGAACACCCTCTTTGACCTGTCGACCGAGCATAATACCCGACTGCGCTTCATCAATGTAGGAGCGTTCGCCGAGTTCCAAATCCAGATCGATGAACATGAGTTCTTCCTCACAGAAGTCGATGGCACCGACGTACACCCACAGTCCATCCACCGTCTCAATATCAACCCGGCGCAACGTTACAGCATCGTAGTGCCCCCACCCAAGGATCAGCAGGATCTATACTGGATGAGAGCCCGCATGATCACCCACTGTTTCGCCTACGAAGAGCCCGAGCTGAAAGAAGAAGTCCGCGCCATAATCAGATACCAAACACCCAGCCTCGCCGTCTCCCCCCAAAGCAAAGACTGGCCCGAAATCATCGAGCTCGAATGCCGCGACCTCAACGTCAGCGCCCTAAAACCCGTCGACGCTATCGCCGCGCCCGAAAAAGCCGACGACCAAGTCTACCTGCGGTCAAGTTTTCAGATCAAAGATTGGCGCCTAAGCAGAGGCTTTCTCAACGACAGCTCCTACCGCGCGAACATGTCCCATCCGACGCTGAACACGCTTGTCGATGCGTACGAACGGAAGCAGGAGCCGCACATGTATTACCTTTCTTATCCGTTTGGCATCAACACTGGCTTCGATGCTAAGCATACGCTCGTGTACCAGACAACCGGTATCCGCACCATTGATATCCTCATCCAGAACTTCGACGACGGAAATCACCCTTTTCATCTCCACGGGTACAAGTTCTTTGTGTTGGCTTCCGGCCACGGGTACCCCGCCGATGATCTGTACGACACGCTGGACTTCGCGAATCCGCTGCGTCGCGATACGGCCAGTGTAGAAGCCTTTGGATGGACGCTGATCAGATTCGTTGCGGACAATGCGGGGGTGTGGCCGTTTCACTGCCATCTTGCTTGGCATAATGAGGCTGGTCTGTTGATGCAGTTCGTCACGAGGGCTGATGAGATTGCGAAGTGGACGTTGCCGGAGGATGTGAAGGGCTTGTGTGCGGCGCAAGGGATTGAGAAGGGTGCGGGGCCGGAAGACGACATTTGGTTCGGGTCTTTTGACTGACCGTGTGGAGCTTTTGAAGATCGAAGATGGCAAGAATGCGCATCGAGGCTTCGGGACAGGAAGCGGCCTAGGTCCAAGGATGAGCGTGGAGAACAGCCTCAGTGCGGACTGTTCCAAAGATGCTGCTGCACATCGTATAGCATCTTCAGCCATCTTAATCTGTGAGACGGACTTCGCAGCTGGTCTTGCTTGGAATATATGGAGACCGATGACCGACCGCTGGTACCCATGTCCTACGCTTGGAAGGGTTGTCCAAGCCCACAGTGCGGCTAATAATAGGACACCGAGCAGCGCGTGCATATCCGCTCACGTAGAGCTTTAGTGTTGCGAAATGACGATGTAGCAACAATAGGTAGGGCATCTGGTCGTCGACAGGCGGGATTTTGTCATAGGAATCAGGAGTGCGCCATGTATCCACAGTGTATATTTAGATCAAAGACACCGCAGAACATCATTTGCATCTCGTTTCTTTTCCGCCACACAGAATAATGACCTGCGCCTCGCTCTGATGATCTCAATTCTCACCATTTCCCTGCTTGGTCCTACCTAGCACACCCACCTGTGCCTGGTGGCCTGCTCTTCCGCTAGCTGCTATTACTCCCCCATCGTCATGCTCACTTCTGTTCGAGGATCGAAAGCGTTTCATTCTCTGCAATGCTGAAATAATCAACAACCTCCAGTAACGGAGCTTAGTATGGAAGTAACGGGGATCCTCCAACACTGTGGATTACGCTGTTCGGGATGGGGCAGACTGGGGATGATATTGAATCGCTGTTATGTAAGAGTGTGGAAGAGGCGAGACGTGATGGAGATGGATGTATATCTGAAGAAGGGATTGGAAATGGGTGTGAGGAAAAGTTAAGGTGTGGAAGATTGTGAGATGGAACTATAAACCATCTACCGCCCTGTACGTTGCTGTCTTAACGCTAATGAGAGGGCGAAAACAGTTCTGGATGGGATAGTGACCCGAAGTTCCAGTGACGGAAGATATCTCAACATCTGTTGCGTGTGACTTGCCGCACTGGACGTTATGGGCTGGTCATGCTTCATCAGTGATCGCGGCACTTCGCGAAACTCTACGCCTAGAGGTTCGACTCTGCTGCCACTGAATATATCAACATGGAAGCAAGCTGGACGGCATGTTATTTGCCTACATTCTCTTCGAGTGCAGGTTGGTTGCAGTCCTGATCCTCTGACACCCCGAACGCACCAATCAACGTCACCGCAAGCGAGTCGCAGAATTGTTCTTCCGCCCCGCCAACGTCACGTAACCGCACCTCTCCCAGCCATCCTCGGTTCACAGCACAGACACCTCCTCAACACCCACCACCATCGTCCAATTCATCCCGATCTGACTCGTACTATGAGTTTGCATCTCCGATGAAGCATTGACAAGGTTTAGGCATCCGCAGAAGCCGCCCGCGGCCCCTGAGAACCGCTCAGAGACGACACGAGGCCGTAGCGTGCGAAGCGCTGTCTACCGGGCAAATCCGCTGAGAAATCGGGACTTATGAGGGGCACATGTATAGCCATGGCAACAGGGTCGTAGATGGACATCCAGAGAGGGTCCCGAAGGCCCGGCGAAGGGTCCTTCTGACGCAATCTGCCGAAGGGGGTTGCGGCGGTTGGGACATCAGGCTGCACTGTGCATCGGATATGATGGGAAAATCTCAATCAGAGAGAAACCATCCATGCATCCACATCTTTGTGCATGCACTCTTCGAGGCAGCGATAGCTATATAGAGGGCATTGACCTCGAACTAGAGGTGCGGTTGCTGCGGGACATCCTGCTGGCTCCCGGTTGCTGTGCCAATGAAGGGTTTTGTAAAACGAATCCACTGAAAAAACTAAAGGCCCCTCAACAGTTCGCTGATGATCGGCAACGCGCAATGAGGTAAAAAATGAAAGAAGAAAATAGGCGGGTGGTTGCTGTGGCATTATGACCCTAGATCCGCGACCGTAAGATCGCAGCCTCCTATGTAAGAATGAGGCCACAAGCAATTCAGCTTAGAGTTTCGGCGACCGAGTTGATGTCACAGATCCGTGATTGGAAAACGCCCACGGAAGCCGGCTAGCCCTTCCACGGCTGCTGATGCCGCCGTTGTGGGGTTCAATGGTTCGATATTGGCTCGCACCGGGCTGCGACGCCATCAGCAAATGCATTCTGCCTGACGCGCATCCCAACGGCGAGACGGGAACGCGCATTTCTCGCGCGTTCGTTAGGCTTCAAGACATGAAGCGGAGACTGACTTGGGTGTGAGTGATGATTCGTAAGGCGCCGGCTCCATCATACATGGACCGCTGTGGGGCCACCGGTCTGGGGAGCTCGGACGCTCAGGAGCCGCCACGACATGCTTCGAAACAAGTGATTATCGTGTCTGCTACGCTCACTACTTGATTTAGACAGGGCGTGTGGTAAGGAGGTAGACGTCTGACAGCAGGCCACAGTGTTGGGAGGATCCCGTCAGCAGCTGCGGTGACATTCAATGTGCAGCGACAGCAGCGGCAGCCTCGCAGCGGGCGTAGCGGTGATTATCATGCAGTCAACAGTTTGCTTGCGGCTGTGTGAGGATGAGCAGCAATGTCGTGGCCGTGTCACGCTCCTGTAGCGTAAGCGACTGGAGCGCTAGGAACCAGAAGGGAAGCCGTCGGTGCGAATCGCCCGTGTCACGGCGCCCGCTTGTCCACACCTCGCTACCCTTCCTCGTTGCTCTGGGAGACAATTGACGTCCTGTCACACCGACGGCAGACATTGTTGAAGGCCCCGCACGACGTCGAAATTTTCTGTGCAAAAAGACGACGACGAGGCAAGGAGCGCCGACGGGTCGCATATTGGGTCCACTGCACACGAGACGTGCTCCTCCTCGGACCGGGCAGCATGCACGGAGGCGGGGTCGGAAAGAGTAAGAGTCCATAGTTTCGTCGCGGTGTCGCGTGTGCTTTGACTTTGCAGACGCGCTCGCGGTCGCGACTGTGACATAATCTGAGATCAGGCGAGACGAGCTGCAGTCGATGGTGCAGTGGTGTGGCTAGCAAGCAGTGCCGCATCGGACGCCGGCTGCTACGGGCTAGCTGCAGCAGCCATCAAGACGACATTATTGATGCGCGGGGGCGAATCAAGGAAGGGGGACGAGGCGGCAGCGTTGGAGGAGTGCTTGCTCGGTGCCATGTTGGGAGCGCGGGAGATGCGCTAAGGCTTACCGATTTCTCGGATTCGCAGGCGATGCGTGGCCGACACCGAATCAGCGCCGCAGAACTATCAAATCGCAAGACGCCTATCCTCAGAACCAAGATCCGCGTCCTGCATGCAGCTGAAGACGCGTACTATAGTACCGAGGGCTGAGTCCCTTCCTTGGACCACAGTGATGTGCATATGTACTGGCGATGACAGGTGTATTTGTGGAGGCCAGACGCGGGCCATTGTGACATGAACCACGGACAATTGCTGCATATGTATTTGATATGAGTGTGAATTCATCACACATGCCAACCCCCGCATGTGGCGAGGCTCCGCAAGGGAGACGGCCATGGATGGTGTTTCCGGAACGGCACAGAGGAGACGCCCCATGCACACGGAGTCGCCCATCGCTCGCATTGGCAATTTCGAGAAGCGAGCTAGAAGGACGCGACTGCGACTCGACGTGTGAGATTGCGTGTGGGAAAGCAATTATACAACGCGAGTGAGGCATGGTCAGCATAGAGAGTCGCAGCCCGTCCCACAGAATGAGAAATTGAGGGCGTCTATCGGAAGATCTTCACGCAACTGCGGAAGGTCGGCGTAAGGAGTGACTGTATGACCCCGGCTGAAAGGTCGGTAGCGAGCAGGTTTCTTTTATAGTATTTCCAATGCAGGAGCAACGGGAGCGGCCTGCACTCAGCCTGGACCAGATAGTCCGGCCAGCCAGCCACGGAAACATGTCGAGATGACAAGATGTAGACGCGTTCTGATGCGACTGCTGTGCAGCGCCGGCGTCGAGCGGGATGGAAGGCCATACGCCGCCGCAGCTAAAAGGAGTAGACTCAGTAGATAGTGGCGGGCGACAAAGAGCGTACAAATGACGATGCTCAGGAGCCCAGGGGAACCTCGCAGTTTGCATGCATGTGCTGGGGAAGGCCTGACGGCGGCGGTGCCTAAAGGCAAAAGCAGGGCTTGGCGAGCTGGCTTCCAAGTTCGTTTCAACGCCGGAGGGCCAGGACTGGGTCGCGTGTTCGCGCTGGCGTAGGTGCATGAGTGGCTGACCGGAATCGCCATCCATGGACGTGTAGATACGTGTACGGCGATCCAGCCATCTCTCCAGAGATTCATCCACCGTGGTAGCCGCCCTCTGTGTCGCAGGTCGCGATGCAGACAGCAGCACAGCCAGCGGTCGCAGTATTGGTGCGCCGTCCCACGCTGCAAAGGGCACAGAGACGCAGCCACGGCCCGTCGAGGCGCGCCGCGGGAGGTGGGCAGGGCGACGCGTGAAGAGGGAACGTGTTCCTGGCTCTCTGCCAGATGCAACAGAGAGACAAAGGCCATCCTGCTCCGCACGCCGCACGACACCGGAGCACTAGGTGTCGATTGGTTAGGGGGCGCCGGTGGTTCCTTGCTCGTGGGCGCGCATGCAGCTTAGCTCGACGCACCCACAAGAGCTCCACCGCCTGGTCCTGGGCGCCGCTGGCCTGTGATTCCAGCCTTGGCCCGTCTACTTCTCCTCCTCCTCTCACCTCTCCCTCACCCTCTCTCCCTATCCGCCTTTCTCACCACGGTCGGAGCATCGAGTACAGGATCTGATGGAGTGCTGAACGTTTCACATCCGTCTTTCCTTATAACTCTGCCACCTGCTCCTCGGTTCCCCCAACCCGACCGTACTCTCTCCCAAACAGGACCAGACGAAGCGTACAGACACCCTCTGTGCCTTCACTGTTCTCCCTCTTTCCCGCCACTGCGACGCTGAGCTGCACAAGACGCTGCACTCTCGTCTGCCCTCCCAGAGCCCCCACTCGACCCTCCGACAGCCTCGTGCTTCGACAAGCGGTGCAGACGGTGCCATCTGTTGTGTTGTATAGGGTATGTTTCTCTTTTCTTCTTCTGTGCCGGTGCCCTGTGACGTTCCGAGGACTCGACCGTAGGCGTATGCTGCCCCACTCCTTCCCGTTCGGCAACCGCTGGGCCGCTCCTGCCTCCTTTCCCGTAAGCACGGAAGCCGCGACTCGATGTCTCTCCTAGGAGGAATGAGGCCTACAATGGCAACGAGATGGACAGCAATAGCGGACGCGTGGTAAAGAGGCGGCAGTGGACAGGCGGCTCGTGTGCGTCGTGTGGTGTGCGTGTCGACGGCTCCGTGCAGAACTGAAATTGGATGTGTGGGTGCTCGAGGGACGCTGCATACCAAGCGCCCGTCGGATTCTTGCGCGCTCGAGACGTGTCTTGCTAGACCGCCGTGTCTACTCGACTGGATCATTGCAATCTCCGGACTGCACCTTGTGCAGACAGCTCAATGACGGCTGCCGCGTCTTTTCGTCCCCTTCGGGAGCACGGACACCCTCCTTGAATCCACGTCGCTGCAAACGCAATACAGTGTATGGTGAAAAAAGAAATTTCTCGGGCTTGCTGCCGGCCGTCACCACGAGTTTCGATCCCAGGGCGCTGTTTTACATTTTTTCCATATCAGGAGACACTTCCATTCCAACAATCTCCCACAACCACCCGACCTTATTGGATACGACCCTACCTTTCGCCGCAATTGGATTCCCTCTCGTCGCCGAAAGTTCTTTGCACACATACTGACTGAACGACTGCGCAGTCCTGTACCCTACCGTAGTCACAACTAGCTGCCACCCGCCATCAACCGACCCTACCCCTCAGGGCCGCTCCCAGCAGTACGTAGAGCCTCAACTACCACTCCACCCCGCCCCGGCTAACCGATTCATTAGGTTTGTGGTTGCCAGATCTGGAATCCGCGCATTCCCCACTCTCTTGGCGATCCACTCACCTCTACAACCAACCGGCGGACTCGTTAACTCGTGCTCTGCCCCATATCCGTGTTCTCCCTCTCTGCGGATAGCAGCCGCCACCCATTCCAACCCTGCTCCTGAATGCAGTTAACAAGGGGCTCGATTCTTTGAACCTGTCTTGTATTCGTCCCTTCGGATTTCTCAGTCCCTGTCCTTCACTTGTTCGCGTAATCGTCTAATTCTTCAGGTATGAGATCTCGCGTTCTACCTTGCATACTATCCGCCTAACAGCATGTCACTCTAGGTTACATTATATCAATTCCCCGCCTCTCAATACCTGGGGATTATCAAAATTATCCAACTAATTACAGTCTTTTCGACCCTTTGCCTACCCGGCTGCCGCTCTCTAATACAGCTCTTCGAGCTACTACTCCCTCATCACGAGCGAGATTCAATCCAGTATATAGTCTATCCAGGAGACCTGACGTCCACTCTTTCGAATCCCAAACGCTGTAATGGCTTTCCGACAACCCTTGTCCCGCTATGGACAATGCAACTCATACTTTGTTGAGACACAAGATGACGGCGTATACGCCGCTCGCGCAGAAGAGAGGGAACGTGCCCGGGCTATCGCACGCATGCAGCAGCGAGCCCTCGCAGAGGAGCTGTCAAGAATGACTGCGGAAGAATACCAAGAAGACATCATGGACCACATGGAGTACATGGAGGTTTGTGTTCCGTACTACCCTGGACTGCGCCCTTGCTGACCAGACGTAGTCACAAACTCTACCTGACGTCAACTCAATTGACATTCAGACCGAGATCCAATGGTTCATGCGTCCGTACCTTCTTGACTTCCTCGTTGAGGCTCACGCTGCCTTCCAGCTGCTTCCCGAGACCCTCTTTCTCGCCGTAAACCTCCTCGACCGCTATTGCTCTCGCCGCGTCGTATACAAGCGTCACTATCAATTAGTTGGCTGTGCTGCCTTGCTGATCGCTGCTAAGTACGGTGACAAGAAAGACCGTGTGCCTACGGTACGGGAGCTCAAGTCGATGTGCTGCTCGCTATACGACGATGAAATGTTCACCCAGATGGAGTGGCATGTGCTACAGACCCTAAACTGGATCATTGGGCACCCCACGGTTGACGCCTTTCTCCAGGTTGCTCTTGCCGAAGGACCTTTTGACCCGGAGGTTGAGCACATGTCCTTGTACATTGCTGAGATCGCTCTGTTCCATAAAGAGTTTGTGTCCACGAGGCCATCGATCCTCGCGAGATCCTCGCTCGCCCTTGCTAGGTGTATCCTCTCTCGCAATGACCACAAGGTGTCTGAGTGGGCAGCCACGTACGATCCCCAGACCGTTATGAGCTTGTCCAACCACCTGTACCAGCCTTCGCAAGTCCTTTCTCGCAAGTATTCATCCATGCACCTCTCGAATGTCTCAACTACTGTAGACGAATTCCTTCAGCGCCAGGCGCAGATTGCTCGACGAGCTGCAGCCCCGCCGACACCCCCTGCGTCTGTTGGATTGGAAGAGCCCAAGTCCATGTCGGATGCTTATGGACCCCAGACACCTCAAAAGAACCATTACTCTGCTGCTGTTCTGCAACATGGTTGCCTCACACCACCAATTACTCCGGAGAACGAGCAGTTCGTGGCCAAGTCACTCCCAATGGCGCCCACCACCTACCCAACAACTCCGACACCCGAGCATCCAGCAAACATGCATCAAGCACAGTACTATCACAACACCTACATACAACCTCAGCCGCAGTACTGACGGCCTACGGCGAAATCTGCTGTAGCGATCCAAGATCAATAAGTCTCCTCTCTTGACCAGGCCTATAATCATCAGGCCGACCTGGTTCACCCGTTTCAGCTGTATCAAAACTCGTTTGTATGAATGAGCGTCATAGCATGGTTCATTTCCTCGGCATTGCAAGCGTTTGCGTTTTCGTTTCTGTCCCCTGCAGCCCCTGAGATACTCAATCTTCATTGTTTATTAGCGATTTCCTATGTTCCTGCGACCATCCACAAAAAAAAATAACGGTCGTAATTCTACTTTGGTGGAAGCAGAAAACAGGTCAGCACAATTTGGTGCATCACCGGCACGGCCCCATGCGCATACCATGTGTATAGTGGACACGTAATTTGGGTCGCTGGGTGCGCGTGCCAGGCGGTGCGTGGTCGGACGGATGGACAGGCTGAAATTGAATACGGGGATGGTGGTATGGAGTTTTCCATCGATTCCTCAGGCAGCAACCCACAAGCACAATAAAGCTCGATTACCCTATCACATTTCTTACTTCGCCGAGAAGAGATACCCCCTTCTATACGCTCCAACACATTCACACACGCACACACTAAAACACTTTCACTTTTCATCCTTTTTACCTCTTTGCTTCGGCGTCGACGGAAACACGGATGCGCATGGTGGTTATGGCATCCCGGGCAATAGCGAGCCGGGTTCAGGGACTGGGCCTGCGTAGATAGCACGGCTCTGGCTCCTTCAAGTTTGTTTTGGGCGGCGAGCGCCGCGGAATGGCTGAAGCAAAAAGCACATTGAGCATTAGTTATAGAATACCCCCCAATCAAAAACATCCCTCATGCAGCTGCACTTGCACTAGCGCTATCTCTGTGTCGCCTTCGCATTGTTTGCTTCCAGGTAGTCTATACTAATCATCTCGACGTTCGTGTTCGCGCGCGGTGCATGATGGCGTGTGGTTTCAGAGTGACGCCGGCTGCTGATATGCGTGGTGTTTCATAGGCTTGCGTCTTGCGGACCGCCAGCGGCGAGTAGGCATAACCTACCGCGAGCGCCGCAGATGCGTATGTACTGACGTGCGACGTCTCACCGCCGCGCACGCTGTGAGCGCTCATAAAAGCATAGTGAAGCAATGGCTCCCGCGTGTACACCCACTTCACACCCTCCTACCAAGCGAGCATGGCACCTGTGAGTCGTCGCCGCCCAATCACTCAGACACACATGGAGGAAGCGGACCGCTGAACGAGCATGTAGATATCCCTCTCGTTAACGCCGTCGAAGCTAAAGGCCGCGAGCTACACGCCGCTCCCGTTCTCGCCCTACTCGGACGAGGCCGCTCTATCGAATAACATACTGCAACCCCGCTACGCCGAATCAATTGTGTCGGACACACCTACGTCTCCCGCCTCGATCGAATCTTTCGACGTTCTAGATTCGATCGCGTGGCGGCGGGGGTACACATCACACGACACACAGGACGGGCGACGGCGAGCCTACGAAGTGCTCCGCAGAAGATGGAAGAAGAACAGAGCGCACATCATCGCTATACTGCTTCTCTTCACGCTTTTCGTAGTAGGCTGCGCGGTGGGCGGATGGGCCGTTGTCCGGCACGAACATTCACAGATCAAAGAAACATGTCTAGCTCGAGGAGGGGATGAGCGGTGCGAAGATCCGTCATGGGCCAAGTGCGTGGCTTCCAACGGAGCGGGATATTGTGAAGGCGTCATGTGAACTCGACTTCGGCGTGGATCGTGAGTTGTCAGCACGCGACAGGAGTGCGTCGGTCCTTGTTCCGTGGAATCAACGTGACAAGATGAGGCACAAATCGATATTGCCCCGGGTGGGAAGGCCGCCAGGTATGGTATGTGGAGTGATTGTCTCCCTTACCAGAATTATTGCCTGGGCGAGATGATGAACAACATTACATGGCGTTGGGAAGGGGGCATCCTGGTTTCTTGGAACAAGGCTCCTGCGATGGATAGATCAAGTTGTGAATGACACATCGGCTTGAGCCTAGAGGATAGGGGTGATCGCGTATTTAATGCGCTGGAATGACGGTTGGGCTGGGGAACCTGGTATTTGAACACAGCTAGGGTCTGGATGAAGACTAGTGGTCAAAGTTCTCTATAAGATTAGGGTATTGGTCGCGTGTATATGGTATGTCCCGAGTCTAATATATATAAGGTATTTACACCACAGCTCGCGGATTTTGAACATCGTCATTTTCGATAATGATTGTGCATGCGCGGCATGTGTTCCCTGAACAGATGATGCGGTGATTTGTAGTAACGCGTTATCTTATCCATACCGTCACACAGGGCAAGGAAGATTTGTTCACTGCTCGTTCACCCTCTAAATGTTTGACTATGTCTAAGTCTCTCTCATCATGCATCGTACAGATCATCTGCATCACTCAATTTTCGATCACGTACTAGGTAGGTACCATACCTAATGCCCCTCGCTCACAGCTGTGGCTTTGCGACTTGAGTAAAGGACTGGGCCACAACAACTACTTATCTCCACCCAAGGCGCTCACACTTTGACGACTACGTTTATCTGTGTAGCTCGAAAGCTGGACTGTCCTGAGTAGTAAAGACGCAAGATACAACACGGGTTTCTCACCTCAACCGTAGATATTGTCCTCGGAGAGCCTAAGACGTAAGGCATCGAACTGTGGGCTTAAACCAGAAGAGTTGAGTACGCATTCAATTATGGATTCTCCTTTCGGTTCAAGAAGTATTGATATACGGGATCGATTATTGAAATGTCTTATCAAGAATTTTATAATAGCAAGAAAAAAAACTTTAGCAGCTCAGCCGCTCTTCTTTACAACTGCCAGCTTCGACCTCACAGGCACGTTCTCCTCACCACCAATCTCGGGGAATTCCTCTAGTTCAAGACCCTTCTTGAATATAATGCAATGCGTACTGCCACCGTAATGGAACATTCCAATCTCGTCTCCCTTTTTAACATGCTGACCCTGCTTTACCGTAATGTCGCACGTGCTCACCTCCGTCATGCCAATGCCTAAAAAGGCCACCAAGCCGATATCTTTGTTATCAGCTTCAAAGTAGATAATTGCCCGTGTCGCAGTCGCAGTCAAGTAGCCCTGCCCGTTCGTCTCGCCGCCTTTGTTGATGTCGTTGGATTTAGCAGACGGATCACCCAGCCCTTCGAACAGCGGCTCAGAGAAGTATGTCCCGTCCTTGACATATGCTTTCTTGACAGTACCAGACACGGGAGCGTGCCAGCGGTGGTAGCTCAACGCGGAAAGGAAGGCCTGATATATTGTGCCGCCGATGAAGTGCTCGTGCAGAGGGTCGTGGTCTAGCATGTCAAGCAGACTGTACGGCTGGCCCTTGATCCAGAAGCGATCGCGCGGGGCGACACTCCGGGCTACGTTGTAGGGCTTGGACTCGCATGCGTTAGCAATCACGGTATCATCATCCAGAGAGGCGACGGGCCGCTTGTCCTCGTGGAAGTGCCGCGTGAAGAACTCGTCCCAGGACTTGAAGCCATGGTGCTTAGCACTGGGGTCGCATTTGAACAACTCTTCGAACTTGTAGGATGTCTTGCCTACATTGGCCGTCGCGGCCAGATCAGTCGTTCCGTGATCGCTGAACCAGCCGATGGAGTCGTTGCCGAGGACGTAAGCCGATGGCGGACTGGAGAGAAATTCTGCCCAGGCATTCAGCACCTTTTTCATCATCTTGTTCACCTCAGGGTCCAGGAAGAATGCGAAGCCGGAAGGTGTGCCCATTGGCCAATCTAGGATGGCGTTCAATGGCGTACCAACCATGCCGATGCCGTACGAACGGTCGTTCCATTCGGGGGCTGTAGTTAGGATGTGATTAAAGAGCATGAGCATATGCTCGTAGTCGCGGACTTGCTTGTGGCCTTCAGGGTCCTGAGAGTACGGCTTTTTCGAAGGAATTTGCTCGAACATAGAGCAGACGAGGAGGTGAATGCGAGTGTTGTTTTCGATCATGTCCTTGAACTCTTTGATGACCGGGTGATACTCTTTGGGGTTTGCATCAACCTTCTCAATGATACTATTCATCCAGTCTTTGTGAATGCGGTGGTCCGTTGGGAGCCATTGGCCTGGCCTGAGAAGTCAGCCATCGTATAGATGAAAAATTAGAGCTGTCTTTACCGATGCACGCGGTGCTCGTGAGGCACATCGTCAACTCTATCTTGGTGGACCATAGCGTAATCTGACTTGAACTGGTGTTTATGTGGGGAGTACTGAAATTTGAAACGGCAGTCTTTGATTGTCAGATAGTTGAGGAGTCCTGTTCGCTTATGTTCCTGCTCTTATATCCCTCTGTGTTGCTTCCCCGGTTTCTTGGCAGGTAGCTCCGTTTTAGTACCTATGGTAGTCGTAATAGCGTTGAAGCTGGCATCATGGCGACGTCACACTGCACGGCTGCAACGACTGGTCGTCACTAACGTATGGTCTCGAACGAACAAGCGTGTCATCTCATTTCATCAAGTTAGGTTCACAGGGAAGTGTAAGTTGTAAGAAGCATAGAGCTGCCAAGAAGAGGATGCTGTGGAGGTAGCGCTTGTGCTGGAAGCGTAAATTAGCTTCTTGCCTAGAACGTCGTAGTGTCCCATCCCGATCTTCCAGCATTGTTTGTTCATCCCTACAGATCGTTCGCATTGTACGTACAGTAATAATCTCTCTAAAACCTGGCGGCTGTCCATGTTGTGCAAGCATCAGTATTACTGTGTTCCCACTACAGCGTGCATGCGCTCTTTTTGCATGATGAACGACCATTAATTTCTATCGTAAGACTGCGGTAAACTAAGCAGCTGCCAACCAACATCAGCTTTTATTGTTGTAATGAGTGCCGACTGCCCCTCATGGTCACACGGCCTTGTCTTCCGGATGGTAACTAGCCTGGACGACAGCTATATGGTGTCCTGAGTGAGTATGAAGAGCTGTGATCGAGTGCTATCATTATGGTCGTGACCTTTCCAACCACAACCACGAACTCAGACATAGGACCATGAAACTCGCAGACGTCCTCGTCGCTACTGTCCAGCACATCGTCGAATCTATGCCACCCACCGTGGCTGCAAATGGACCTTCGAATAGACTTGCTTTGGGCACTGGTTTTGGTCTTGGTGTTGCTTCGGGAATACTCCATTACTATGTCGGCATCTTTGTGTTGACTACGAAGAAGATGGTTTGGGAAAGGGAAGCAATGACGCTGGTTGAACATGATAGGATCCCGATTCCACCCGAGCTTGTCGGTATGGACAAACAATAAATGATAGCTGAAGTCGTATGCGAAGTGACACTGTACCATACTAGAAAACCCTTCCCTCTAATCCCGTGCTACATAACAGTGAAGCGATACAGCGGCGAAGTCGCAGGAAAGAGATCTGGCATGCTTCACACACGACAGGAAGGCACAGCCAAGTGTCATCAATCACGCTGACATTACGGTACGTAGGAGACAGTAAATCTGTGCTATACCCAGCCTTCCCTCCCAAATGAGTGGTATCTCGAAAACAAACGCTAATACGCCGCCAGCAAACAACCAACCAACAGAAATCGGCTTTCTACATCGCCGCCCCCTTGCCCTTCGGATCATACAAATACTCATCAAACTCCTGCTGTCCCTGCGGCGCGACCCCAGAATGCCTTACACTCTCTAGGGTATGCTGTCCCTGGGTCGGCGGCGGATAATACGTCTGTGTCTGCTGGCCCACGGGATACTGCGGCGTCATTGGCTGCTGTCCCACAGGATACTGCGGCGTCATCGGCTGTTGAGCATAGAACTCCTGCGTCCCGCCCAGCTCATTGAACGCCCTCGTCCTAGGCGTAGCAGGCGTTTTAGACCACGGCGCGTTACCCGTAGCGGTGCCCGGCGTGCGAGGGAGTTGTTGCAACTCCCACATGTGCTGCCACTGCTCTTCGGCGGTCATTTCCTGGTCGTAGGGCGAGGAGGCGTAGAGTTCTTTTTCGGCTTTCTTTTCGGCGACCTTTGTTTCGTGGGCGAGGCGGGCTTCGGGGGTGGGGAAGAGGGACCAGATGGAGAGGGCGATGAAGATGACGTAGGTTGCTCTGGATAGAAGGTCAGCTCGCGGTTGTGCTGGAGTTGGAAGGAGAGGAAGCAGGAACTTACAGCATGATGATCGAGACGCCGAAGGCGGATTTGGCCTGCATGCAGTAACCGCGCTCGGTTTTGTCGGACACAATATTGCAGCTCTTGGTGATGTACCATGGGGCACCCTTGTTCTGGTGCGCGGGATCGACGGTGTCGGGCGCAGTTTGGACGTATAGCGAACCAGCCCAGAGCCCGGCGAGTACGACATGGAGTATGAGTGAGATGATGGGGTAGAAGACGTGCAGGAGCCAGAGGGTGAACTTGATGAGGTAGAAGAACATGCATACTACGCCAATGTACATGTTGTAGTTGGTGTTCCTGTTGCTCGATTAGCGCCTGGTGAATCGTTGATGCAGACTTTTGGGTGTTGCTCTCCGAGAATCCGGTACGTCCGACATGTAAGGATATAAGATGTGATACTCACAGGCTACTCCAGACTATTGGTGTCTTCATCTCTTGATAGTTATACGCCGCATAAGCGACCTTGTTCGGATCGCTGTTGAATCCCATTTCCCCGCCTACCCGCCATAGAATTGTGCGGTACGTGTTAGGCGCGGCGATGCCGAACAGGGCCAGATTCGCTACTGTGAAGGGGAACTCGAATATGATGAGTCCAAGGACGAGCTTTGGCATGCGCCATCTGCGCGGGAGGAAAAAGTGACCCATTGCGAGGAGTGTGGTGGTGAGGAAGGATCCGAAGCAGGTCGAGCTGGAAACTCGAAGGTCTCGCGGGGCGAGCGATGTTGGAGCTGCGGATGCGCCGCACTGGGGCCAATCAATATGGGGGCTATATCGTGCAGCGCCGTTCGCTCGCTGTAGGATGCAATCAAGCTCGTTCAGCAGCTCGTCGCGGTTGTCGTCAATGGGCGTCGCACAGGCTCTCGTCACACTGTCCAGAGTGGAATCGCACAGCAGCACAAGGCTCACAGGGCCACGGCACCTTTAAGCAGCGCTCAGCCGAACTCCACAGTCGCGCCTACAGGCCGGGGGCGAGCCAGCAACAGCGCGCCTGCAGCCGCTGAGTGGGTGTTCGATTCTGCCCATCACAGCGCGGCGTGGCGTCAACAAGCCAATCATGGCCCGCAGAGGGCTTATCCCTCCTGCAGCATCCCTGCTGACCGCAGTACTCGCGTGCAGATGGCACCCAAGGTCATTTGTCCGGAAGAGGAAGGGCAATATGTGTTGCGATGGCCATTGGGTGCGGCCATGGTGAGATTTATGGGGTCGTCGTACAGAGTGTTGGTTCAGTTGTTGTAAAGGGAGTGGAGTAGGATGCTACCCGTGCCGTGCCGCACCCGCGTCCGCGCCTAGAGTGGAGCAAATTATACCACGGCAAGATGAGAATGGGATGAGGGTCGGCAGACATGTCCATCGTGCGAGTAGTCTGGGCGCTTAAAAGTTGTGATGCACCGAAGATGCTACCAATAGCGCTTGCATCTCACGAACTACAGTACAGTGCCAAGCTAGACATCATACCTAAGCCCGACGACGCCCCTTAATGAGCTCGATCTCGGGGTAAAGAATGCTCGACCCTGTGTACAATTGCCCGTTCTCACCCTTCAAAACCTTGTCCGCGAAGTCTTTGATGTAAGCTGTCACAATTTTCAATGACCGCTCGCCATCTAATGTCCCCGCCAATTCTCTTGCCATCTCTTCGTTCGCAATTCCGCCAAGCTTGAATATCAGTGGCAAGTCGCTGAATGTGTGGTGCGCACTCTCCGCCAAGCTGATTTCTCTGAGGCGCCTGGCATACCGAAGCAGACGTGCCCAAGTAGAATTGTTGCGGCGGTTGCGCGGGTCAGGTTCTCCACGACCGAAAAGGACCACGAGTCGCTCAACGGGTCGCGAGATCCCGTACTGTGATCCGTCCATATTCATCGCACCCATGAACCGCCTGTCTTGCATCATTGTGCAGACGGCCGTTGCACCTCCGAAGGAATGCCCGATGATGGCTGCACGTTGTCTATCGAACGGACTTCTGGCATGGGGAAAATGGGGAATTAGCTGCTTGACCACCCCAAGAAATGCGAGCTGTGTCAGAACGAAGCGGGCATCTCTGACACGAGTCTCCAACAACCGTGCGTGCTTAACGACGTTGTCCGTCGCAACGTTGAGCGAGATGTTGCCTCTCGTGTGCGTTCCATCGGGCCATTCGACGACCATGGCTTCCTTTGCGTGATCCATCGTAACTACGGCGTAGCCTTCGGAAGCAACACTTTGCGCCATAGCATTATACTGATGTCGACTGAGTGTCAGACCTGGTGAGAGGAGCACTGCCTCTTGTAAGTAATTGTACTTAACAGACCTGCCTTTGCAGTAACTGCATACCTAGTGGGAACTCTCTAAGATCATCACTTATTGCTCCTGCGTACTCCGACGACTGAAGGCGCATCCTGTTAAACACTTCTGGTAGCCCTTCGCGAGACAATCCGAGGTCCAGAATGCTAGATGTCAAGGGGGGCATGTACGGAACTGCGGTTGGTGGTGTAGCAGCTGTGCGCTCGATTGGATAAAATAGCGAGATCATGATCGGTCGTTGGTAGCCTGGGACCTTTGCTGTGCCATAGCCGACAGCATACCTAAGGCGCGGGTATCAAGTCAGTATGAGGCAAGGGTGGGTGGACTGATACCTTGCGATGCCTTCAGTAAGCGGGAAACAGATAGATCTTCCAGCTTGCAGCAAGATGCATCCATTTGATACCAAGGGGTTTGCATACGGGCCGTTGGGCGCGGGAATAAGGATTGGCGCAACCTCTGAGTCTGCCATAGTGATGATTTTTGGTAGAAGAATGGGAACCTAGAAGCAAAGGCGTGGACACCGTGGAAGTCTTGCAAGAGAAAGCTGTTGGGAGGATATAAATGGAAGGCGCGATCGCTACTGCAAGAAGAAACAACAAGCCTTGAAACAACAATAGACTGCACGACGATACTTGACAATATATACCTTGGTGCATCCACGTTGTCAAGTGAAAGACGTACTGAAATTCTCGGGCAGCATGAATGCGAGGAGAGCGACAGCATCATATTTTTTTCTGGATTGAACAGGTAGCGGATGGTGATATGGCAGCCAAGATCCTTGTTAAATCGTAGGTATTTAGCCAAGAAAGTACTCGAAGGGTTTCTCATAGACTACGATTGGAAGGAATACGTGGTAGCAGCAGGGCGCCGTAAGTTCCGTTCTAGTTCCCGGTAGTGCAAACAGGTTTTGAATAAGGTATTAGGCTTGCTACTTGGTGCTAGATTAGGGTTCAAGTTACCCCAGAATATGTTTTACCTATAAATTAAGACCACTTGTGTGTGGCCATGGATTTGCATGTACAGCTTTCCCATTTGTGCCGTGTGGGTGCATCACCACCACTTCTCACAGAGAACGCGCTCTGGATTTACATGTTGTTGTTTTTGCAGATAGTCCACAATCGTATCGGTCATCTCGGCCGGTCCGCAGACATAAAATACGGTGCCTTCTGCTTCTTCCGGTTTACCTACGGCACTCGCCAACGCAGTATCATCAATACGATGCGTCCAAGCCGTGACGGGCACTTCTGTGTCCGACTGTATTTGCGGTAGCGTGAGCGACATCAACGGATGAATAGGCTCGTCGTTCCGGCGATTCAAAGGTGCGCCATCCCAAGTCCCTGTGAGGAACAGCTCTATACAATTCTTGGTCGAGTGTGTTCGCGGTTTGCGGAACAAATCAAGTAGTCTGGTAAGGAAGAGAACTTCTTCTGGTTGTGTGTCGCTTGAGGGGACTTTAGAGGAGTACAATATGCGAACCTCTGGTTCCGTTTCCTGCTCGTTGATGTGCGATAGCATCGACACAAGTGGACTGCCCTCAAAGTCAGTGCAACTGCGAAGATTGAGCACAATATGCTCCGACAGATCCTTACTTTATTCCCACACCGCCTGCGATGAACACGGCGCGTTTGATGGTCGCGTAGTCTATATTGGGCGGTGGCCAGACGAAACTGCCCCCGACTCTGACCCTGACCTCCTTCCCTATTATCTCTTCGGGCGACTGCCACAACCACGCCGCAGGCGGATTGTCCGGGCTCTTCTTCACAGCGAGCTCGAGGAAAGGTTTGTGCTCTGGGTCCGGTCTAGGTTGAGCCTGGCTGGGAGTAGATGTCAACGTAAAGCCTCCCGCCTGCTCAATGCCGGGAACGTGGACGTCGAGCCATTGGCCTGGTTGGAACTTAGCCCATCAGTGACCGTCGAGAACAGCAGGGGGGTTCGCGGACGATACGTTGATTGTGTCTTGCTCCTGGAGAGCAAACTTGAACGTTTTTATTCGGTCATTGACGGGCGTAACGGTCTCAATGGTGACCGGGTAGAGGCCCTCGTCGCGAGGTTCAGTTGCTGTTCTCTCTTCATGGCTGAGGCTTGCTTTGGCTTTGGAGCGCGTCTGGACCATGCTGCTCAGTGATGGCGCTCGCAGTGTGGAAGGGAGAGGATTACAATGGCGTGAGATTGTTCGAAATGACCGTGCGAGCATCACAGCTGGCAAGCGCGGCAGGGATGTTAGTGAAGAGATTGCGGCGTGGGTGGGGTTTGAGGGTGGGTGCTTCCGCTTCCCTGATGACGCGCTCTTCTTGGCCGTTGTTCTAACCTTCTTTGGACCCGGTCCTCGGCTCATTCCGTGAGCTTTCACTTCAGGTTGCAGGTCAGAGAGTGCTGACACTCCCATTGAAGTCATCTTGGATACCTGCTCGTATGCCCTAATCTTGATACTCATTGAACTCTTGCTTTGGTATTAATTCAAAATGTCTGCTGAAGAAGGCTGGCACACGGTAGAAGACGGCAAGAAGCTGTACACAAAGACGTGGAAGGTATGGGGAAGATATAAGCTTAATCCTAGTGGCGTGCTAATACATTCTCTAGACTAACGGTCCTGCCAAAGCTCGACTTGTATTCATACATGGTTTTAGCGACCATTGTAGGTTGCAGACGCACTCAACATGACCGAGAAGGTACCGCTGAAACGTGCTAGGTAATACCTACAACGAGTTCTTTCCCACGTTGGCCTCGAAAGGCATCGAAGTCTACGCTTTCGATCAGAGGCAAGCTTTTGTAGTTTCATGATGCAGATGTCAGCTTACAGTGCGCAGAGGATGGGGCCGATCAGTTGCAAAACCTTCTGAGAGAGGCCACACCGGGCCAACGTCCCGAGTGCTAGACGACATTACGTCCTTTCTCAGGACGGTCATCCCGTGCCCGATTCCTCTATTTCTCATGGGACACTCTATGGGCGGCGGTGAAGTGCTCTTGTACATGTCGACCGGACCGGTTGAGATTCGCAAGCACATCCGTGGCTACCTTTTGGAGTCGCCCTTCATCGACTTTGATCCAAAGTCGAAGCCGTCCTCAATCACTGTGTTCCTCGGCCGCCTAGCTGGGAAAGTGCTGCCGCATCGTCAACTAACGAATCCGCTCGATGTGAAGCTCATCTCGCGCAATGAAGCAGTGCAAAAGCAATTCACAGAGGATGACCTGTGCCACGACACCGGCACTCTCCAGGGTCTTGCCGGGATGCTGGACCGCACCGCCGAACTAGCGGCTGGCAAAGTCAAGATTGAGGACGATGCGGGCGAGGGCGGCGTCACGAGGGTGTGGATAGGCCACGGTGACAAGGATGGTATCACGAACTACCACGCAACCAAAACTCTCGCAGAGCGTCTTCCAGTCAAAGACAAAGAGTTCAAGACGTATCCGGGGTACTTCCATAGATGTAAGTTGCTGAACATATCGAACTCGGTAGACAGCTGACTGGTTCTAGTGCACGACGAGCCGGGTTCTGACAAGGACGTGTTTGTAGACGATGTTGCCAACTGGATACTGTCACGCTCAGAGGATCCAGTGCAGGTGGAAGATACCAGACCCAAGCTGTGAGTTTGTGCTGATGTTAGATACCACCTGAAATAGCAAATCATCGCCAAGAGAGATGAATAGTCGAACATTCGTAGAAAGATATGCATCGCAAAGTGCCTACCTGGAACAGCAACTATGGGGCGCAGTGCTATTCGCACATCTGCGTGTCTGCAGGCACAGCCTCGTCGGAGACCATCGCCTACCAGACTCTGCAGCATTGTGAAGACCTGTCAAGGGTGACGTTAGACGCGCACTAATTCGTTTGTTTCTTCGCTGTACGCGCGTTTCCATGAATCTTGGCCAGTGGTGAAACGTGCGATTGACGGAGAAAACGGTTGACACACGACGAATAGAACACCAGTTCGATGCGAACAGGAAGGTCGAGCCAACGGGCAGACGATGCAATCAAGCTGCATGTAGCGAACAAATAAGCAAGAGTGCATTTCGGCGTGCGGTGCCTGACTAGGTATCTCGCAATTGGCCAAGCCATGGCCGCGTGGAAACGGGCACGATGATGCTTGATCTGTAGCTAGCTACGGCGCCGGCAGCTGCCGAAGAGGCTCAAAAAGTCGAGTCAACTGCAAGACCAGGCACTCTGCAGCTCAAGGATTCGCGTCGCCCAACGCTCGCCTCGCCGTACCGCCCATGTTTCTGCACCACCGCAGAAATGGCTTGCCTGTTATTAGCCAGTTGCGTCGCGTGTGCATGTCGGGGCCACCTTTCACCTTCCAACACCCGTCGTCAGCTGGCGCCGCTCCTACACATACCCTGCGCCGGGGCCCTCTCATAGCCCGGCAATTGCGTGTCCTCCGCACACAGACTGCACGACGCACTCCTTATAATAATAAGACAGTCCTCAATTGGTCCTCGACCGCCCATCGCAAGCAGCACATTTCTCCCACCACCACCATGAGCTCGACCCAGACTCAGACGCGCAGCCACGGCGGGCATTCGCACCACCACCACCACCACCATCATGACAACACGTATCTTGTCTCCAAGAACAAGAACGATGCGGGCGTGCGCATTACGCGCATCGGCCTGTACGTCAACCTGGGCATGGCCGTCGGCAAGGGCGTCGGTGGCTACGTCTTTCACAGCCAGGGCAAGTACCGCAGTGGTCAGATGCGCACTGCAACTACTAACAATTGGTAGCACTCATTGCCGACGCCATACACAGTCTCACCGACCTCGTCAGTGACATCATGACGCTGGCGACGGTTTCGTGGTCGCTGAAGCCCCCTTCGGAACGCTTTCCGAGCGGATACGGAAAGATCGAGAGCTTGGGTTCCCTTGGCGTCAGTGGCATTCTGCTCGGAGGAGGCATGATGATGGGATGGGCTGCCCTGGTCGCTCTTGCCCAGCAGTTCTTCCCCGATGCTGCTCAGTTTGCGGCCGAGTGGGGTCTGCTCCCGCACAGCCATGAGCACATCCACGGCGCTGACTCTCTCGGACCGAACATCAACGCAGCATGGCTAGCGGGAGGGTCGATATTGATCAAGGAATGGCTATACCGCGCAAGTAAGATTATCGCACCGCATGAATCCGAGCATAGCTAATCCAATTTGCAGCACTCAAGATCGCCAACGAGCGCAAATCTTCCGTGCTCGCATCGAACGCATACCACCACCGGGTGGACTCCCTCACTGCCTTCGTCGCTCTCCTTATGATCTTTGGATCCAACATGCTTAACAACGCCTCCTGGCTGGACCCGGTTGGCGGACTGGTCATCTCGTTCATGGTCATCCAAGCTGGTGTAGGCAACACCAAGGACGCGCTTTTTGAGCTTGCAGACGTTGGCGTCGACGAGGAGATGACCGAAAAAGTGCGAAAAGCAGCCGCCAAAGCGCTTGTTGATGTCAACACTGGATCATCAAGCGACGTCAACGTACGCCATGTTCAAGGTGTCAAGTCTGGTCAGAACTACCTCATGGATGTGGAGCTCGGCGTACCCGGCACATGCAGCGTCGAGCAGACACGAGGCATCGAGAACCTGATTCGAGAACGTGTAGGAGCCAAGGTGCGCGGAGTGAAGAAGGTCAGGGTACGATTTGTCTCCAACACAACAGATCAACCCGACTTCTTGGATGAGTTCATCAAGCCTGGCGAGAGCGCAAACATGTCTCCTGAGTCCGAATCGGATCATGAACACGAACACAAAAAGAACGGAGACACAAAGAAGAGCAAGTGAGCATGTATCATGGGTGTGTACAAGAGCAGCAGATGTTGGATAACGGCGTTTTGCATTTTATGGATACAAACGATTCCCCCGTTTACTTGGCCAGGGCGGTTAGGTAAACCAGTTGAAATACATCAGCTACCTCAGTTGATACTCCGCAAGCTTCCTGTGATTTTTGCGCGTGATGCGGCCCATTTGCTACCGTCGTCTACGGAAAATTATGAACATGTTTTCACGATGTCAATCCGGTATTTATCCGCACCCAATGGCGTATCGATGCATCTGCAGGGACGACCGGTGAAAATGATCGTCTTCGAGCGTCACCGTGGGGCGCGGTAGGGCTAGCAGCTTAGTCGCATAGGCTCGGAGAGAACGCGCGACGGGAGAGCTGGTCCCTTGAAGATGTGTTTGGCCCATGTTCGATGTGTTATCTACCTCCAATTCATTTCACTTTCCTCCGCACTCTGACATTGATATCGCGCGATCATGGCTGACCACTTTCTGGGTTTCGACCTGAGTACGCAGCAACTGAAAGGTCCGTCTGCCCCGCCAGAGCTACCCCACCATAGCTTCGACTGACGTACCGTCCCAGGCATTATCGTGAAGTCTGACCTGAAGCTCATCCACGAAGCGAAGGTTGACTTCGACGCCGACTTCGCAAAGTATGGCATCGAGAAGGGTGTACTCACCAACCCGGGCGAGGGCGAGGTTTTCGCGCCGGTCGCACTGTTCCTCGACGCCATCGACCTCGTGCTGCAGCGATTAAAGGAGCAGGGCGCGGACTTCTCAAAGGTACAGGGCATCTCGGGTGCGGGCATGCAACATGGCACAGTGTTCTGGAGTAAGGATGCCGAGAGCATACTAGGGAGTCTGGACCCAGGGAAGACGCTGCTAGAACAGCTGGAAGGGGGTGCGAAGGGCGAGAGGAGAGGGGCTTTTAGCCATCCGTTCAGCCCCAATTGGCAGGATGCTAGTACACAGAAGCAGTGCGAGGAGTTCGATAAGAAGCTGGGGACGCCAGAAAAATTGGCTGAGGCTACAGGTAGCAAGGCTCATCATGTACGTGCAGCTGATGACATGGAAGAAGCGCCACTGACTGTGTACAGCGCTTCAGCGGACCGCAGATTCTTCGCTTCCATCAGAAGTACCCCGAAGCGTACAAGGCGACGGCTCGCATATCGCTCGTATCGTCCTTCCTCGCGTCCGTCTTCCTAGGCAAGGTGGCTCCCATCGACATAAGCGACGTCTGCGGTGCAAATCTATGGGACATCAAGAACGGGCGCTGGAACGAAGAATGTCTCGCACTCGCCGCCGGCCAAGAAGGCGTCGACAATCTGAGGTCGAAGCTGGGCGATGTGCCAGAAGATGGCGGTGGCAGCTTTGGATCTATCTCGCCCTACTTCGTCAAACGCCATGGCTTCCCAGAGACCGCCCAGATCATCCCTTTCACAGGCGACAACCCATCGACCATCCTCGCATTACCACTCCGCTCCTCGGACGCCATTGTTTCCCTCGGCACCTCAACCACCTTTCTCATGTCCACACCGCAGTACAAACCTGATCCTGCGTACCACTTCCTGAACCACCCCACAACAGCCGGTCTGTACATGTTCATGTTGTGCTACAAGAACGGTGGTCTGGCACGTGAACACATCCGCGACGCTATCAACCAACACTCAAACGGGACCGCCAAGTCCTGGGATCTCTTCAACGAGACTGCACTCAACACCCCGGTCCTCGGACAACAGGATCCGAAAGCCGATCCCATGCGCCTTGGACTATACTTCCCACGTCCAGAGATTGTGCCCAATGTCAAGGAGGGAACATGGCGCTTCCTGTACAAGGACGACACCGTCTCCCCTGTGCCACCTCAAGGAGCTCAAGGCAAGACTGAAGACGAGACGTGGCCGATCCCCACAGCGGATGCAAGAGCAATCCTAGAATCACAGTTCCTCAGCTTGCGCCTCCGCTCTGAGTCCCTCGTCAGTCCACAAGGCGATCTTCCTCCTCAGCCACGCAGAATCTACATGGTCGGTGGCGGAGCAGCCAATTCCGCCATTGCGGATCTTGCAGGACAGGTGCTTGGCGGTTCAGAGGGCGTATTCAAGCTCGATATTGGTGGGAATGCTTGTGCGCTGGGCGCGGCGTACAAGGCAGCGTGGGGTGTGCAAAGACAGAAGGACGAGAAATTCGAGGATTTCTTGGAGAAGAGTTGGAACGAGAAGGATTTTGTGAAGAAGGTGTGTGAAGGGTACAGGAAGGGTGTGTGGGAAAGGTACGGCGAGGCCCTGAAGGGTTTCGATCAGGTGGAAAAGAAGGCTATTGAGGAGAAGGGGCAGGATAAACTTACTAACCAGAATGCTGGTCAAAAGGTCACCTGAAGTGGAATGACGAAAAGCAGTAATAATTAGATTTTGAAGTCACGGGTACTCAAATTATAGAAGAGGTGTCAGTGGAGCTTAACAGGGTTAAGAAGCGGTGTTCCATCAGTATTGTTGTGTTAACGCCGCTCGAGCGTGCGTCGTTCGTCCGCTCATCACTCTCAACTCATTCGCGGACGAAAATCTATCACCTACGTACCTAACTATCAGCCTCAACTCCGATAGGCCCGCCCCTACCGCTTATTCAGCCTTAGAGCTCTGCACAGAGTACATCCATACAAGATATAGATGTCATTACGACGGCAGCATTTTGCGATAGTTCCCCAATCTAGGTATTGCTGATTTGGGCCTCCGCCGTTCCAGTTTAGTACGGTAGTGGGGCCATAGACGTCTGCTCGGAATTAGGATGAAGGCACTCTTCTTGTGAGAAAAGGATATGTCTGAGAGAATGGAGTCGTACTAAGGGATGATCATGGAAATATATAACTCAGGAAAGCATCATCAATGCGAACCGTCTCAAGAAACCTTCATTGACGAGCATCTACAAAAGCCAATATCTCTCCAACTCAACCTTCACCACATCCCCAATGGCGCCTTACACCCTTCCCACAGACGCCGTCTGGTTCGTAACAGGCTGCTCGTCCGGAATTGGGTACGCCCTATGCTCGCACCTTGTCAAAAACACCACCTCCCGCGTCGTCGCCACAGCCCGCAACCCCTCATCACTCTCCTCCCTTCCCGATGGCCCAAGAATTCTCAAGCTCGCCCTCGACGTAACATCCGACGCCTCCATCCAAACCGCCTTATCAGCTACACTCACCCAGTTTTCCCGCATTGACGTCGTTGTCAATAACGCCGGCTACGGCATCATGGGCGATACGGAAACTATGGACATGTCTGCCGCTCGGGGCGTCATGGAAGCCAACTTCTGGGGCGCCGTCCGCGTCACACAATTATCCCTCCCCATTCTCCGCGAATCCAATGCAAAGACGGGAGTCAGAGGCGGACTCATTATGCAAATTACTAGCATGGGCGGGCGCCTCGCCTTCGCAGGAAACACGTTCTACCACGCAAGCAAATTCGCGCTAGAGGGGTTCACAGAGGGTCTGGCGAAGGAGATGCCTGAGGAGTGGGGGATACAAGTCCTGTGTGTCGAGCCTGGCGGCGTGAAGACGAGGTATGCGGAGACGAGTACGTCGGGGTTCGACACCTCGTCCAGGCTGGACGTTTACAGAGATCCCAACACTCCGACGAATCAGTTGCTGAAGTATAAAGAGAGCCTTGAGGCGACGAGGAACTGGGCTGAGCCGGAGAGGGTGGCGCAGGTGTTGTACGAGTATGTTGAGGAGGGCGGGGAGATGCCGCTAAGATTGCCGCTGGGGAGTGACAGCTGGGGCATGCAGAAGATGGCGCTCGAGCAGGGGTTGAAAGAGCTGGATGGATTGCAGGCGGTAAGTTGCAGTACGAGTGGGAAGGAGCAATTGGCTAGTATTGGCTTTTTGAAATAGAGAGTCGGATCCTTGCGCCTCCTCGTGGTGTCTCCTGTATAGCCTCAGAAATCGGATAAACCATGGCAAATAACACACAAATGAATGACGCCTCTGGAAAGTTTTAGTAGAAGCCATATTTTTTGGTCAACTCAGCGGCTGCCATAATAGATCCTAGAATCTTGGAACACAATCCCTGGTCTAAAGAGTAGGTACGTCTCTCTATGTACCATAGGCACCTATGATTGTCATTGCCGTTCCCTCTGCGCGATGAAACACAATCAACCTCTGAAACTCACGCGACCGTTCACCTTCTCACGGGTAGTTTTCGAGGCAAGCCTTTGTTCATCATTGCAATGCGCTAACGTTCGTAACGGAGACTTCGAGGCAGCATGTAGTGGAGAGTCGTCACGAGTGTGACCGCTCCCTATCCACTTGATGGCACGTCCGTTCGGAGCAGTCGTCTGGGGTAGACATGGACCTCGGTCCAATCCCCACAGCTGGAGCTCCGCGTTTACATATCCTCATCTCACCACGCCGCCATGTAGTACTCAACAATACACGGCCAGGCTGGTCCAAAGATTCTAAACCTCTACAAATCGAATCAGTCACAATTCATAGCCTTTGCAACAGATACATCCCACATATCAACCATGGCCTCCACGATGCTCAAACCCGCAACGCAGCCCCCTCCCACATCGCACGTCCTCCTCACCTATCCCGCCCCCCATGTCCTTCTCGTTACGATAAACCGCGAGCGCCAAATGAACAGTATACCCTATGCCGGACATACCGAAATGGGTCAAGTGTTTGATTGGTACGACCGCGAGCCGAACCTACGCGTAGCTATTATTACGGGTGCAGGCAAGAAGGCATTCTGCGCGGGGCAAGATTTGATTGAATTAGGAAAGATCAGGCAAGGTACGATTGAGAGGGATGTTGCGAAGCAAAGGCATCCGTTGAGCGGCTTTGGCGGGATTAGCAGGAGGGCAGGCAAGAAGCCGATAATTGCGGCGGTGAATGGGTTTGCGCTTGGAGGTGGATTTGAGATTGTACTGGGTTGGTGAGTACAGCCGTTCTGTTATTCATACGACCGTGCGACTACGTACTTGTTTGGCACAGTCAGGTGGCAGACGTGGGACTGGATGGACCAATATATTGCAAGATCAAGGACATGCTAACACTACCATACAGTGACATGGTCGTCGCCTCGCCCTCCGCTACCTTCGGTCTCCCTGAAGCCCTCCGCGGTATCTTCGCAGGCGCCGGCGGCCCACCCCGTCTCGTCCGCAATATCGGACTTCCACTCGCTTCCGAGATGGCCATGACCGGCCGCCCTATAACTGCGCAACGAGCGAAGGAGCTCAACCTCGTCAACCGTATCTCGCCCTCTGCCGACACAGTCGTAGACGAAGCGCTCAAACTAGCAAATGAGATCGCAGCCATCAGTCCCGACGCGGCGATTGTGACGAGGGCGGCGTTGAAGGAGGCTTGGGAAAATGGAAGTGTGGAGCGTGCGACACAATTGGTTATTGAGAGATACGAGCGGGAATTGAATACGGGCGAGAATGCGTTGGAAGGGTTGAAGGCCTTTGCGGAGAAGCGGAAGCCTGAATGGAAAGCGAGTAAGCTGTAGGCAGTATGTTGACAATGTTGGTGACACGTGCGTAAATAGGTCTCATTATGATTGTTGACATCAATCATTTGTGAGACTTAGGCGTTTCCGCATACATCGAGAGATTAGACTCGCGAGAGCATCAAGCTGTGGTGTACGCCTCTATCGAAAGCTTCAGGGATATGCCCAGGCAGAACAACGTTCTGATTGGTTCGAGCTTTACCTGGTTGCGCTCCTTGTTATGCGAGGCTGTCTCTTGCAACACTCGATGAATGCAACAACGAAGGATTCCTGACAATCGTACCAATCAAAGTGGTCGTTGCTTGTGTGAAAAACCCCAATACAATGATGACGCATGTTGAACAACCGTCTCGCTATCTTCTGAAGCTATCGTCTCGGTCCCTTGTTGCATGTATGCAGCTCTGTAAGGACCTTGTGCTGCAATCCGACATGTCGGTCCTTCCAGGGTTACATACATAGTAGTTACCGTAGCACGTGTGCACATACCGGCGATAGCTCAAGTCCTTGCTGTGCCTAGAGCTATGCGAGGTAAACCCGTACACTTGAAGTAGGCTATATGCAAGTCGCGCAGACAACCGGACTGATGGGCAATTCTAATGAAACCTTGTCCCCGTGGCACAAGTCTCCGTGCCAGTTGCACAATTCCAATACCAGGCTCAGAGTTCCGAACCACTCAGTCCCGTTCCTGGGGCTACTTCTACGCTCCCGCAGCGGCCCTTGACTAGACGTGGGCATGTTGAGGACCCTGTGGAACTTGAACCATTCTCATCCATCCTCTGACATCCACACCGCCGTGGCCGATATTCACCGGTGACCCCCATCCGGCACCATAAAAGGGACCTGAATAGCCTTCGTCATCCTGTCATGACCGGCGCGCCTCGGTACCATGACTTGGCCTCGTGTGCGAGCCTCTAGTATTGCTCACACGTGCGTTTTAGTGCGAGGTTGGCATGCACGCTGGCGATCAAGGTGGGGTTATCTCTCCATTTCCCCGCATTCGGGAAATGGAACGTTTGATACCGGACCCGCAGCGTGTGAGGGAATTGCAAGGGAAGGTTCCTCGGCAGGTGGTCAAACGACACACAGACGAAGTTAGGATAGATATTAATGTCGGACGGGCTCCGCGGTGTCGGATTAGATAGCGAGTCGATGTTTGCGACATTGTTCGATACTGTTCGAGACTCTTCGTGATAGCGATTCAGCACTATCGACTTGTTTGTACATGCTTCATACGGACCTTGCCCGTGATTGGAAAGAGCCATGGTGAACCGACGGTCTAACAGTGACGCCTCGGCCACGAGTCCGTTACAGGCCATTGCGCCCGTTGTCAAGCGCAAACGTCGGGCATCGTGTCTGGGTGAACAAGAACGGCGGGAGAGGAAGAGAGCAATCGATCGTGAGGCACAGAGGTCATTGAGGGAGAAGACCAAGACACACATCGCGGAGTTGGAGCGTACAATTGAGATATTGAGAAACCAAGACAGAAATGGCGCGACGGCGAGCCTTCTCACCGAGATCGAAGGGCTGAGAGCAGAAAACGAGAGGCTGAGAGATGTAATTGACGGAGTGAGAAATGTCATTGGAGGGGAAGTCTTTGGAAGGATGGCGCCGACCGCTTCAGCTACGGCCGGTGCAATTGACGAGACACCTGAGGAGAGCATGCCGATGGACGAGAGTGCTGGTATGCACACTTACACGATGTACTGGGGGCAATGAGATGACTGACACCGTTGGTAGGTCCAGCCTCTCCCCGACTTCGTAGAGACTCTATCTCATACTCACAAGCGACCACCGATGCCAAACCGGCGCCCTCACTGCCATCACCCGAGAATTCGCCGCCCGAAGCGCAGTACACCTCGCACTCATTCGAATTCAATCCTCAAATACCAGCGACAGCACGCGCCGTAGATCTGGATGGCATGTCAATGATGCCGATCGCTCTGCCAACCTCATCGGCCTCTGACAGTGCGCTAGATCTCAGTCTGGGCCTCGACGATATCACAAATGGACCAACGCACCAAGGTACTCTTATTCAAGCTCCAGACTCCCCGGCAACGGCTGCTTTTGCACCCTTCATCCAAGAAATAGAAATGTTTGGGCGTGCTTGGAACTGCCCATCTCCAATTATATTACACATTCCAGAGCCTGCCAGTGCTGCTTCATCTGCCAACATGCCCATCTGCCCCATATGGCGCAAATCAAACGAAATCTTCAACAAAATATATTCGAGCCGCCTACCTTCATCAACAGGTGTGTCTAACCTTTCTTCAGGCAGTGCATTTGATTGGGGCATGGAAGCCGGATTACTGTTCAAAGGGATCAAAGACGGCTGGACAACTTTTGACGACTGGAAACAGAGCCCGGTATTGCAGATCTTGAAAGCCGTGGACCAGTTCCTATTTGTAAAAAGTGGCAAGATGGAACGGTTGGCGGCTAGCTATAAGAGTTTCAAGCTTTTGAAGGTAAGTCTTGGGTCGCTAACAATGCCTCATCAAAAATCTGCGTACACTGTGTCACTCCGGGATGCGCAATACGGCACCCACAATCATGATCTAGTACTGTAGCAGTAGAGGTGTCTACGTCGACAACGAACTGACAAAAGCTCGCAGTACTACCTAAACCCGACCAAAGAAGAACTCGACAGAGTACCAACGTGGTTGCGCCCTAGGTACTTCCACCCTCGCATTTCCCTATCATCGCACTAATTCGCTTCTCCAGCGCCTTACAATCCTCGACCCACCACCCCATAGCCATCGACATGTTCGCCTGGCCGTCCCTTCGCAACCGCCTCGTCCACCACCACCACACACTCTTCCGCAATAGCAAACTCTCCAACGCCTATGCCAACCACTTGCGCTTTGATTGGCCCTTCAGCTTCGAAGATACTTTCTACTACGATGAAGGGATTGGAGGCTGGTATCCGAGCCCGCTGTTTGAGAGGTACCACGGCGATGTGAGGTGCTGGACTGTGGGGGAAGCATTCTGGGAAGGATTGGAGGAGTTGAGGGGGGATATTGAGGGCTGCGTCGCGTGATGGGAGGTTAGTTCGGGGAAGAACAATCAGCCTTCTCAGTGCAGGGTCTATGAGACTAGTAATATATCTTCAGCCTTTTCCAAGTGTGCTCAATGTATTGCCTTGCCGGACTGCAGTGTGGTGTAGAGATACCGATATATTCAATTCCGTGTCTCACATGCAGAGTCGTAAGTTACATGCTGGCATGTGGGTGCACATTACCGGCTCGAAAATCGTAATCTTGATGGACGTCAACAGTTTTTTGGCGCTGTACTTCGCAGACAAGTACATGATCTGATCACGATCTGCAAATTCGCACCATTCGGCCGGATGAAACACTCGCACTTCGAAGAGCTTCTGCCGGTCAAGCTCACTAAGCTTTACGATCCCCTCCCAGCAACCATGCTGCTGGATCCATGAGTTCATCCTGGCGGCATACTGCTAGTGTCCGGTGGCATACGTGAATACCTTCTCCGATAACATTCGAACTTGCATGCTAAGGTGAATAGATGTTAATTATTGTGGTATTTCTACTCTGAACACGAAGGAAGCCAGTTCCAAGACCTCGTACACGAGCACATCCCCATTGCGCAGCTGCCCAATGCATATACTACTGTTCAAGGAAGCGGTCACGACGACGTATAGTTCCGCGTGCGGCTGCCTACGTGGTGTACGGAGGTGTACCGAGTACTTCGTAGGCTGGGTTGTGTCCCGCTTTGAAAGTACATGGCCGCAGAGGGGCGCACATTCGCAAGAAGTGAATATAACCGCTGAGAAGATGGGGTCGTTCGGGATGGAGGTGATGCTGTGTGATAGATTAGATGATGACGTTGGAGGAATGATGTTATATGTGGATCGCTATGTGAGATCAAGCGGTAGAACGGTCAAATGGTAGTTAGAGACGGTAGTTTAAGGGCTTGTCTACGCTAATTGACCATGAGATCGCGACCACGCTTTGATGTTCCCCTACTAGCGCCGGCATCGTCAGATTCACACGGGTCCGACCTGGATCTCCCTTCTTGTAGAATCTTATTCGAGTGCGGCTACGTATGTCTCGTAGGCGCATCCCACGTCCGCGCCACATGGCCATTCTTTGTAAATCATGTGCTCATACCGGCTTCCCAGAACAGCTGGTCAACTCGCAAGCAGACGCACACCGACGTCTTCCCTTCGTCACGTAAAAGCGCGGCCTCCTCGCGCTGTATTGTGGCTTCCCACCAACCAATCAGACCCGCCCATTGGTACCACGCCTTCCCTAAGCTCACCTCTTCACCCACGCCCCCACTCCACCCATGCGTGAAAGATTTTGCAACCCTTGACCCATTTTGCGCCGGTCCAGTCGCTCCAATTTCCACCCGCATGACCCGACCCCGCGGAAGCAAGCGCGGGTATGCATGGGAATCAGTACAGGGTCCTTGTTCCGACTCTCTCCGACTAGCTGTTGGTGGTACGGTACCTGGAAATGACGATACTGGCAAATAGATCTTGCATGATGCTCATAATACTGTAAATCATGAACCAAAAGCCGAAGCCGACACAATGCGCCGTACAGGATGCCGATATTGTTGTAGGATGCATGCTAGAAACAACAAACGCTGCGGGCATAATCTATATCAAAGTCTTTGTGCGCTTCGTGGCTCTTCAGGTACCGTTCTCCTCGGTGGACTGCAGCGCTGTGTCGGCGCTTGATGCTGCTCCCGTCGAGTCCGATCGTTTGAATGCAGCCAACTCTCTGCGTAGAGCTTCCACTTCTTGGTCTTTCTGATCGAGTGCCCTGTCCTTTTCTGCACACTGCTTCTGGAGGGCTTTGATGTAATCGATGGCGGATTCGACCTTTGCCGCTTTCGAGTTGTTCGATTGCGCAGCAGTCATGCTCTCTGGGCTTTTGCTTTCTTTGGCACCGAGCTGCGGGGATGGTAGAAGCGCTTGCATCTCTTGCAGTGCCGTGTTGATACGATTTCGGCGGCCTTGCTCGGCAATCTTGTGCGAGGTTCGTTTTGAGGTCAAATTCGTGGAGAGCGATGTTGGATAGGAGACGCCCGGAACCACTGTGCCATCGAGAATATTCTGGTAATTCGACTTGGAGGCGAGCAGAAGCGCGTGAGTGTCACCAGAGACGGCTACTCGATGTCAGTTTGTCGTCAATGATTTTCAAGACATTATACACTTACAGCCGTCAGGAAGTAATGGTTTGATGCTAGGAGATATTTTCGGTCGCAGAGCAGGGCTCACCAGTGTCGAAGTGACGCTGTTCCGCTTCTTAGACGGACGAGCGGACTTTGGATCTGCCTTTCTGTTGGTTCCCGGAAAGAATGCTGGACTTGTAGGAGAGGAAATGGCGCTGAGCATCGGACTGGGACTGGGCTTCCCTGACTGCGCAGAAGCTCCAGACGGGGTAGACAATGGTCCCAGCTTAGGTGTTTTCCGTGCCGCTAATCTTGGTGTATCCTGGTCTTCTTGAAGTGCAGTGTCTATCCGTGATAGCTGCGGCCTGTCCAAAGAGGCTTCCGGCAATGTCAAGTCGTCCAATGCTGGTGGTGCATCTGCATCGTCGAAAGTAGGCGATGGGTGAATGCGCATCAGAGAAGCTGGAGTGGCAGGTGCAACCCCTGATGCAGAAGTTTGTGCACTCATTGCGGGAGACGGGTGCACCGAAGTCGGCTTGGGTGGAGGTCCCATCTCCGAGAGAGGGCCTGGAGATATGGAATCAGACTCTGAGCTCTCGCGGCTAAGACGTAGATCCGCTCCACTGGACGAAGGACGACGGACGCGTTCTTCCTCCAGCAGATCCGTTACTTCCTTGGGAGGGATGAGTGATGACACGGTAGCTTTTCGCCTCGCAGGTTTTACAATGGGAGACTGTCGTACGCGCGCGGGGGCAGCCGAGAACCGCGTAGGGGCGCTCCTCTTAGTTGCGCTCCTGAGTTTGCGGCCCTGGCTCGACTGGCTCATGGCGGGCTCCTCCAACATGTCCATATCTACATCCACCGGTGATGCTCCCGTAGAACTTCCGGAGGTAGTCCCATAGTGGCTGGAGTGGGTTTGCGCATGTGGGTAGTTTTGCGCATTCAGGGCGGGCGAGGTTAGTGGACTGAAGTATGCGCCCGGCACCGTGGTCATATCGTGTACTTGAAAGCGGGGCTCATGAGGCGTGACTGCGGGCGATACCAGTGGAGTGAAGGACTATGCAGTGGTTAGTGATGATAGTCTCTCTTCTTCCGTACTCCACATACCTCGTCCTTGCGCATTTGGAATCGCCCGTCGAACATAGCCTGGTGCGCATCCATCTGTTGCAGGTAGCGCGACGGGTCGCCGTGCAATTCCATACTATTTGGCGTGGGAGGCACTTGCGCGTGCGGACGGTACATGTCGGGCGCCTGGGTGAAGGCAGGCACGCCGTGTTGCTGGTACGGCATGCTGAACTCGAAGAAGCCGCTCTGCTGGGGCATGCTGTGGGGGTGGCCGCCGTTGCGACCGTCCAGGTGCCTTTGCGGCTGCGGCGCGCCGGGCGTGCGAGCACCATTGCGAAGTTGCGACTGCTGCTGCTGCTGCTGCTGTTGGATCTGCGGGCTGAAGGGGTTGTGCAGGTGCTGGACGTCGAGCTCGTCGGCGAGTTGCTCGAGCTGCTGGCCGCCGTGGCCGACGGAGGAACCGTTAGCGAACTCGGAAAAGTCGAGATCGAAGTCGAGGAGATTGCTGAAATCGTGCTCGGAGCCGGCCATGTCGAAGTGCTCGGCGCCAGACCATGCTGGAGGGGCACCGGTGGTGCCGTTCATCTATGCGACAGGGCGAAGACGGGCGCTCAGGTTGGAGACCCCAGAGGGGATTTTCTGCGTGCTGGTGAGGTGGTGGGGCGGCTGCTGTTAGCGGAATCCAAGGTTGAGCCGTCGCGCAAAAACCCGAACTGAACGCGGGACATCAATAGCGCTGGTCGTCCGAGGCAGCGCGATAGGCCGCCTTCTAGCTGGAGAGAGAGAGAGAGAGGGAGAAGAGGGGAGGAATCGACGGCAAGCCGACGTCGTCTCCCGTACGGCCAGCATCGTCGTGACCCCTGCGCCGCTGTACCCCACGCTTTACAAACGATAAGACGCCCACGTCCGAACGCCAGCACCGCCGCTCGAGTGCTGAAATCATCCCTCTCACGCGCCGCGGTCAACGCCGTGGCTGCGCCAGGCTGAGCTCTTTCGCCGATCAATACGAGCCCTGCCGTTGTATGTCAATAGCATTCTGGGGTAGCATGCGGCTTGCCGGTCTCATTCGTCTGCTGCCTCTGCCACGATGGCCCCCTAACCACCTGTTCACCATTGCCGGACCTCGCATCACGAGACGGAATGGCTCCGAGCAGTTGGACTAGGGAGGCTCCTATAGAGATCATCTCCCACTCCACACGCTTCAGGTATATGTAGTGCGCATCGTCGCGACTTGGAATTAAGCATCGCCTATCCTCGAGAGCGCGACATGCAGTTCGCGAAAATACGACAAACCCGCTGCTGACTCGCATCCGTCAACAGAACAACTGAAACTGACATCTGCAGGCCGTCACGGGCCATCTGTCACACCCAACGGCCAGAACCTCGTTGCAACTTTGCCATGGCCGGTGTTTCTCTGTTGATCATGTGCTGCTCACCATGTCTTGCACAAGCATCGGCGACTTTGTAGACATCGTCCTGCAACCTCCACGACATCCCGCACTTGATGCTGCTGTCGCCGAGCCCTTGCATGAGCGTCGTTGGCTGGACCAACCAGCGTCATCTCCGCCCCCGTAGCAGCCCAGGCCTCCTGTGTTCCTGTGCGAGCCGACGCCGAAGCCAAGGCACGCCGACCGGGGGCCTTTTCGAGGCCTCCTCGAGGGCTCAGTGGTGCAGCGCATACCACCCTATCTCGTCAGCCCGTACTACCATCTCCGCGCTTACTTGTGAGAAGGCGTTTAAACTGTCTGCTCCGTTGTTCGCGGATGGACGCATGAGGTGAGGTGACGCGCCACCGGGCCAATCTCGCCTAACTGGCAAATTGCCGTTGACGAGGCGTACATGACCTTCCTCTCCTGGTCACACCAGAACATGTCTGGAACCATCACAGAACGACGAATCCTTCGCCTCCGCTGCAACAAGCAAAAGGCGGGCCCGAAATAAGTCACCTCTACAGATATTGCCCATGGTGAATTGCTCCAGAAGTGGATGTATAAAAGAAGCATGGAGCCAAACATCTCGAGGGTGCTGAGCAGCTTCACCTTTGCCCTGTTATATTGTCGCTCATTCTCGTGCGACACGTACACTGACCCGCCCATCACTGTATCGAGGTCTTCGCGGTGCTCGCTAGACAAAACAGTCTAAACAGACATAGGATGTGTTGAATTAGAACTCTTGCTTTTGCTTCATACTGAAATACCTGGCAAGGCTGAATCGACTAGACACACCCAGAAGCTGATCCCCGCTGCGCTGCAAAGGCAGGCAGTAACGCTTTCCCGTAATTTACACATTGCTGAAAGTACATGGTCGGTCCAGGAAGGCCGCGTTTTGACCACCATGGGTATTATCCACCGCCATCCCCAAAAAGGTATATGAAAAGTGTGCCGTGAAAGGCTCCGCATGAACGCCGTTGCTGGACATGACACCCGCCATCTCGAGTCGTTTACATTACTATGCAGCAGCCGTTGCTCTGCTGAGGCGCGTAGGGGTCGTCCCGCTTGTCGATCTGCAAACTGTCAGCCGTATTCAAAGCAGTTGACGCCATGGCAGCCACGCACCGTTCCCCATCGCGATGGTACCATCCAGTCCTTGGGCTCCTTGTCCGTGAATGCAATAAGACTACGCGTATCATCAGCACACACTGCCTGTTTCCGATGCCAATTGGCGGCGTCTTACTCAATGGCAGCTTCCGACACCGGTATCCGGCGGCGCTCGAGGTCCTCGCGCAAACGCTGGTTCAGCTCGGTGAGGCGACGCAATTTCAGCTCGGCCATGCTCTGCTTCTTGCTCTTTCCATCGCCGCCAGTGCGGATCTCGTAGGGTGCAGCGGCCATCATGGTGGGCAACGTGCGGCTGCGGGGAGTGAGGGGCTAAGAATGGCGAAGGAGAGGCGTAGGGCCGTGGGTTGGAGCGTTTGTGAGTGGAGCGGCGTGCGCTGGTGATGCGTGGAGTGCTCGCGAGATGGTGCGACGTTCCTGCGTTGCGGCAGAGGACGTGCCAGAGACGGGAGAGCGGAGAGGCGGGTAAGGAGCGGCGGGTCGTGAGAGCGAGTTCGACTTGCGGGCCAGCGACCGTCACGGCAACGTTCACAGGCGGCGGCTGCGGAGGGCAGAGCAGAGGCGAGGGCAACGCTGTGCTGGGGAGAGCGTGGGCGCGGACGGGATAGGGGAGGGAATGAGAGAGCTCGGATGTTGGCTTGGTGCCCAGCCTAGCCGCATGTGGCCCAGCGACGATCAAGGCGCAAGATTGGATTGCTCACTGCGCACACTGTCAATACTGTGATGAGCTGGTAGTGCGCAGCGTGACGACTGAACAGCGGTCAGTCTACGCTGGCAGCAAACCGCTGGCTCTGCGATGACTGTGCATAGGTAGTGCTTGTTGTTCTGGAAGGTGGGCCCGCACCAGCCGCGAGCTGTTCCAGTCCATCGGCAACGGATGAAGCAGCGCTCCCCGAATCACCACGGAATGCTCAGTATGCTACCCACTGACTGGATGCGCCATGTTGCAATGCGAAGGCAACGGTTCTACAACTTCGACTCATTGCCGTCAACGTTGTGGTGGTCGACATTGAGCACGTGACTTTACTGCCCACGGTGCCCCCGCTTAGGCCTAAACCTAATGAGATAGCGCACACCAAACGCTGATTTTCGAAGGCAAGCCCACCGCAACCGCGTGAACCTCTGCGCAACCCCTCGCTGAGCCCGCTTCGAAGCCTCAAAGCGACACCGTAGACGGATCTGCGATCCCCAGTCTGCCCAGCATGGCGCCGCCGCCGCACAGCAAGCCTGAGAATACTCTGTCCGTCGCCTTTATGCCCAACACTCACGATTGCATCGTTGCTAACGGCCCTCCAGCAAACGCGCACAAGAACTCATCGGAGTGCAGCAACCCCAGGCCGCCCTACAGCTCCTTCACGAACATGTCATATCCAAGCGCACACGAAACAGCCCCATCGCCTCGCTCGAGCCGGTGATGATCCTGTTTGTCGAACTATGCGTCGACCTCAGGAAAGGCAAACTGGCAAAGGACGGCCTCTACCAATACAAGAACACCGCACAGAATACCAACGTTGGCACCATTGAGGTATAAACAACTAAGAGGCAAGACTAAAATCTGGGCTAATAGTGGGCAGGTCGTATTCAAGCGCTTCATCGAACTTGCGGAGAAGAAGGTTACCGATGCTCAGGCAAAGGCCGCCGAGGTGCACAAGGCCACCGAAGGCCCTTCTGATGGTGTAGAGGAGGAGGCAGCAGCTAAGGCTATTGACGACCTTGAGGCTTCCGAGACCCCCGAATCCATCCTCCTCTCCACGGTTTCTGGCGAACAATCCAAGGACCGCACCGACCGGGCCATCGTTACACCATGGCTGAAGTTCCTCTGGGAGACATACCGCACGGTGCTAGATATCTTCAAGAACAATGCGCGTCTCGAGATCATGTACCAGTCGACAGCCCTCCAGGCGTTCCAGTTCTGCCAGAACTACACCCGCAAGACTGAGTTCCGCCGTTTGTGTGAGCTTCTGCGCAACCATCTCCAGAATGCTGCCAAGTTCTCCTCCCAGATGCACGCAATCAATCTGTCGGACCCAGACACCCTTCAGCGCCACCTTGATACCCGCTTCCAGCAGTTGGACGTTGCGGTCAAGCTTGAGCTTTGGCAAGAGGCCTTCCGCAGTGTGGAAGACATTCACACGCTACTCACTTTGAGCAAGCGTCCCGCAAAGAACAACATGATGGCCAACTACTTCAAGCATCTTACCGAGATCTTCCTTCGCAGCGAGAACTACCTTTTCCACGCCGCTGCATGGAGCCGTTACTACAACCTCCTGCGACAGTCCGCTGCTGCCGTTGGCGCTGGACAGTCCAAGAAAGACAATCCTCCCGTTACTGAAGCCGACATCGTCAACACCGCCTCTTTTGTCCTTTTGTCCGCACTTTCCATCCCCGTGATCAGCACTTCCCGATCGCGAGGTGCCCTGGTTGATGTAGACGAGGCCAGGAAGAACAAGAACTCCCGTTTGACTAACCTTCTCGGCATGTCCCAAGCTCCTACCCGTGCCATTCTTTTCAAGGATGCACTCAGCAAGGGCCTCCTCAAGCGCGCTCGTCCGGAGATCCGGGATCTGTACAATATCCTTGAAGTCGACTTCCACCCTCTTTCCATCTGCCAGAAGATTTCGCCCATCCTCGAGCAGATTGGTGCTGACGAGGCCATGAAAATCTACATCGGCCCTCTCCAGCAAGTCATTTTGACTCGCTTGTTCCAGCAGCTGTCCCAGGTCTATGACTCAGTTGACATCAGCTTCGTACTTAACCTCGCCCAATTCCCTGAGTCATTCAAGGTCACTAGCGGCACTATCGAGAAGTTCATCATGAACGGTTGCAAGAAGGGAGACCTGGCCATCCGCATTGACCACGCCGCTGGTGTCCTTACATTTGATTCTGACGTCTTCTCTTCTGCTAAGGCTATGCACCCTGGCTCAGGCGCAGGTTCCGCCGAGAGCGAAGCACGATCGGTTCAGCGACTCCAGAGCACACCTGCTGAGATCGTCCGATCCCAGCTCACTCGTCTGGCAAAATCTCTCTTTGTCACCTGCCAATATGTTGACCCGAGCTTCAACGCTGAGAGGCAAAAGGCCAAGGAGGCTGCCCTGCTTCGCACCAAGGAAGGTGCCGAGAAAGAACATCGTGAGACCCTTGCTCGCCGCGATATCATTTCACAGAAGAAGGAGGCTGCTCTTAAGGCACAGCAGGCGAAGGATAGCGAGGAGCAGAGCAAGCGAGCCCTCCGCGTTCAGCAAGCCAAGGAGGAGGAGAGCCGCCGTCTTGCTGAAGAGCAGCGCCAGCGTGCTCAAGCACGAATCAAGGCAGAACAGGAGCGCGTGCAGCGTGAGGAGCTTGAGAAGCAGATCAAAGAGCTCAAAGACTCTGTGCAAGTTGACCTGGATCTTCCAGAGGACATCACTGAGCTCGACTCCACGCGTATTCGTGCTATGAAGCTGGCTGCTCTCGAGAAGGAGAAGAATCTACTCGGTGAGCAGCTACGCATTGCTGGCAAGCGTATCGACCATCTTGAGCGTGCATACCGCAAAGAGGAGATCAAGCATCTCAAGAATGATTACGAACGACAACAGAAGGAGGATGAGGACGCATACGAGAAGGCTAGAGAGGAAGAGCTCAAGGAGGCTGAGCAAAAGCACAAGGAAGATGTTGCATTGAAGCACCGTCTGTCCAGGCTGGTACCAACCTACCAGAACTTCGTCAACGAAGTCAAGCAGTCACGCAGAGCAGAGTTCGAGAAGCGCAGCAAGATCGCACAGAAGGAGCTCGAGCAGAAGAAGGCGAAGCGTGTTCAAGAGATCAAAGAACGCATTGCCAAGGAGAAGCGCGAACGAGAGGAGGCAGAGCGACGAGAGAGGGAAGAGCAAGAGAGAGAGGAGGCCGAACGGGAAGCCAAGGAACAGGCGGAAGCAGAGAGGCGGGAGAAGCTTTTGGCGGAGAAGGCAGCCCGCGATGCGGAGAGAGCGTACGTACTGGAATTCTGTTATTATCTTACAGCTGCTAACGAAACTTTCAGCGAACTCGCCGAGAAAGCACGCCTTCAGCGACAGCGAGAGGAGGAGGCCGAGGCAAGGCGCGCCGCGAAGAAGTCTGGAGCCGCACCTTTTGCCCGCGATGCTCCGGCACGCGATGTTCCGGCCCGCGATACTCCGGCCCGCGAAGAACCCACATCTTCTGCTGGTGGTCCTCCTAGACTTGCACTTGCGGGCAGCAAGCCAACATGGCGCGAGCGTGAGGCCATGAAGGCCGCTGGTCAACTTCCCCCACCGAATCCCTGCCCCTGCCCCTGCAGCTCCCGCACCAGCAGCTGAAGAGGCACCCAGGCGGAACGTTTTTGTTCCCCCTCATCTCCGTAACCGCGACGGCGGTGATGCTCCTGCTGCTGGCGGATGGCGAGAACGTGAAGGCAGCGGACGTGGGTCCCAGGCTGGCCGCAACGAGTCTCCTGCCGCTTCTTCCGGTCGTTACGAGGCGCCTGAGCGTCGAGGTGGCTTCAAGCCTCGCGAAGACTCTGACAGGACAGGATCTCCTGCATCTGGAGGCGGTTATGTGGCCCCAGGCCGACGTGGCACTCCGGGAGATGCTCCCGAGAGCTCGCGTCCTCCCCCAGCACAGGCTGCCAGCGACGGCAAGTACAGGCCCGGTGCGTTCAGGAGAGGTGGACAGTAAGTTTGTGATGCATTCAACGACGGCAATGTTCAAGCTTATGTAATGACTTCGATCTGCTGTGCGTGATGTTTGGTACAGCAGGTACTTTGGGCAATATATGGAGGATGGCGGACAAACACTGGGGCAGACGGACGGTTGGAATTGGGTTCAGGAGACCCGCTTTTTCCAATTCTTAGTATGATGTGCATCAGACAGGCATCCTTCTCCTTTTATTAGACAGAGCAGAGGTGTGGTTTTGTAGCATCATGTCTAATTTCATACGGTGATTAAAAAAGTTTTAACGTCGATATGATCTTCGAGGACCCGTTGTGCGTGTAGTCCGCGATCACAAAATATACCATTGCCTATACACATGCCTATGACTTTCTTTTGATGCGCCATGCGGATTTGCTGCTATCGGCACAACGAAGTGTATACATGATGGTCTGTCCTAGATCTTCCGACGGCACTCTGCGGAAGTACTTTTTTTCCGTTGGCCAGCCGCCCCGTCCTAGATGCTTGTTATAACCTTTATATTATATCCTTCGCACGTTTGTCATCTAGCAAAGTAGGCAAGGGCTAGCAAGGATATTGGTATACCACGTAGGGATGAAATTCTGTTTTGCTGTGTTGGCGTAGCATTTCATTGATGGAAAACACACTACCCCTTGGCACAGCTACAGGGTGCAGGGTTGAACGGTGGTGCGCAGGGTGTTCATATAGTGTTGTCAACCGGATATAGCCCGAGATGCTCCAAGGTCATGTCATAACGGGAACTTCTCTCTAGCATTGAGTTCGTGGGCCATCCGGAGTCAAGATCCTCTATTCTGCGCGCTAGGCAACATCTCACAAGTACAAACGAAGTATTCCTTTCGATATCATAGGTCTTTGTAAATACCATAGGTATGTGAGAGCGAATAATCCAGACACTCTAGGTCCATATTGAGTTTGAAGCTCGGCGCGCAGTCTTGCCGATGCCCGCAAGGTCTAGTCTAGACTCTAAGTACCATCCACCAATCTTGCACCATCGCGGAAACATTGTGGCCTTATACTGAAGCGCACTAGATAGCCGCGAGTACCGAAGCAGGATGCATAAGCCCATCTCATTGCCGTCAGCCCTATCTGAAACGCACTATTGTGAGCACGTGTGAAACGATACAAGCAGGGGTACACACATCACACCAGGACGCAGGAGCTGCTTTCTATATTCCGCCATCCACGGCTCTGCGCTCAAGCTGTCTTACGTGTATGTAGACAGTAGCTGGGAACATCATACGGCTTTAGCAATCTGGGGTGCATTCATATGTACCCCGCAATATATCTGCCGACATGGGAATTAGGACGTGGTAGTTCCAAGGCGAAATCCTCCGTCTTAGGCTGGCACCACCCGAAGTGATAGTGTTTCCACCATTCACATTGGTCAACGCTAACAGCATTTCTCCATGAATACCGAGATTTCGGGGGGCAAGCCACAAACGGCGACCCACCTGGTCCCTATTGTGTACCTGGGCGAGACTGTAGACATCGTGAGTTCAACTATATGTAGTGGCTGTCTGCCCGCCACAGCTTGTTGTTCCTTCAGTCTATCTTCAGGTCCTCGATCATTCGTTCTCCTTCTAGTTCTTTCGCATTTGCTTGCTGGCAAGATGAAGTCTTATATCGTTGCGTCCCTCCTTGGACTTGCTGCTACGGTGAAGGGTTATGCTGATCCTATGGCGTGCAGCGGTGTCTGCAACAATGCTCATGACCCTGCACTCATCCGTCGTGACTCCGATGGGAGGTACTACCGTTTCTCTACCGGAGGCAAGATCGCCATCCACAGTGCGCAGACGATCAATGGGCCGTGGACATACCTTCACGCTGCTATTCCCGCTGGCTCGAAGATCAACTTGGCTGGGAAGGATGACCTCTGGGTATGTGTTTTCTCCTCTAAACCCAGTTCAACCTTCTTCACATGGATTCCAGACTGATTAGGACATGATAGGCCCCCGATGTGAGCAAATTCGGCGACACCTACTACCTCTTCTACTCCGTCTCCTCCTTCGGTTCGCAAAACTCCGCCATCGGCGTCGCCAGCTCCAGCGACCTCGATACCTGGACTGACCACGGCGCCACGGGCATCAGCTCAAAGTCCGGCTCCGCCTACAACGCCATCGACGGCGCCGCCTACTATGACGGCGCCAACATGGTCATGTCCTTCGGCTCCTTCTGGGGCGACATATACAGCGTCAAGATGAACAACCCTCCCTTGACCGTCGCCTCAGGTGCTAGTTCTACCCGCATCGCGTACAAGCCATCCGGTTCGCACGCCCAGGAAGGCGCCTTCATCGCGAAGAACGGAAACTACCACTACCTCTTTTTCTCGGTCGGGCAGTGCTGCGGCTTTGATACGAGCAAGCCCGCCGCCGGAGGCGAGTACAAGATCCAGGTGTGCCGATCCACCTCAGCTACAGGTGGCTTTGTCGACAAGGCTGGCGTTTCTTGCACAAACGGTGGTGGAACTACTGTGCTCGAGTCTCACGGATGGGTGTATGGGCCTGGTGGACAGGGTGTGTACTATGATCCTAGCCTTGGGCCGGTGCTGTACTACCACTATGTTGATACCCGCATTGGGTACGCTGATGGACAGAAGAAGTTTGGTATCAACAAGATTGACTTCTCGAGTGGTTGGCCCGTTGTATAAGGAGTGGTTGAGGTGGCCAAGGTGCTGGCAACTGGAGGTATTTAGTTCGTGTATATAGTTACTCTTATATTGCTTGTCATTTTATCAATCGATCCGTGAGCTCCACGGTGAGCCGGACATTATCGGACATCTTCTTCTCGTGCGAATGATGCGTGACTAATGCTGAGACGAATTTATTCGTGAGTCCACCTTTTTGAAGGGAGCGAGAATCCTGTAGGCTTGACTGAGACATGTGAGGACCTACGTATGTTGTGCAGAACAGGATAGAGACAAGTAAGACGCTGAATGTGCAGATGCCTGGGATCCTGGTGACCTTTACGGATGTCGACTGATGTCGTCCTTCAAAACAATGACGAGATATCCTCGTGCATATATCCTTATGAAGCGTGACGAGCTAGGCCGGAAGATGTGCGCGATGGGTATATAGCGTGAGGAGAGTGAATTGAACACGCGCGCTAACCATAACGGCGGTGGATTCTCGGTAGCGGTTGCCAAGCACAAGAACTTCGGCGTCGACCTCCTACACCACAGCGCCGGCATCAGCAATTGTATCCCCCCCCCACACCGACATCCATCATGAGCTCCCTCCGCATTGCTCGCGCCGCCCTTCGCGCGCGGCCCCAAGCCATTGCCCGCCCCGTCATGCGCAGAGGCTACGCCGACGTCGCCTCCGACAAGATCAAGCTCTCCCTAGCTCTTCCGCACCAGGTACGCACGACCAGCAACCGCGTCCATTGAGGCGCCGTGTTCTGTGCAATTGGGCGCTACAGCCACTTGATGAAAGCTAACAACTATGTGCAATAGTCTATCTACAAGTCGCAGGATGTGTACGTCTCCGCCAGCCCGACCGAACCCTCACCTCGAAGCGAATACTAACGGATTCACAATGCAGCGTCCAGGTTAACCTCCCCGCGGAGACCGGTGAGATGGGTGTCCTGGCCAACCACGTCCCTTCGATCGAGCAATTGAAGCCCGGACTTGTTGAGATCATCGAGGAGAGCGGCGGCAGCAAGCAATTCTTCCTTTCTGGCGGGTTCGCCACCGTCCAGCCCGACTCGCAGCTCAGCATCAATGCCGTCGAGGGATACGCATTGGAGGACTTCAGCGCAGAGGTACACAGCGTCCGCGGCTGGTAGTAGATGATACACTGACAGGTTGCCAGGCTGTCCGAAACCAGATTGCAGAGGCTCAGAAGATCGCCAGCGGAAGCGGCAGCGAGCAGGACATTGCTGAGGCTAAGATTGAGCTCGAGGTGAGTTCTACTGCATACACTAAACCAGATGCATAATTCCATGCGTCAGAAAGCACTGCTAACAGTCACGCTAGGTCCTCGAGAGCCTGCAGGCGGCTCTGAAGTAATTGTGTAAATAGTGTGCTTTCCTCCGGCATTTCATTGCGTGACGTTGTACACTAGCAGGCGCGGGAGGTGCCTTCCACAGTGCTTTCCACGTGCGGCCAAAATATAGAAGGTGCTCGAGATAGCAAAACACTTCCCTGGGTCATCTTCGCTTCCTCTTACACACCCGGTTGAGTGCACTCAATCAAACCGTTCACGTCTTACCTCTATTCCTAATTTCTTTTACTTGTTTCCGTCATTCTACATTCCTACGTGCTCTTCTATCACAAGACGTCAACGCTACAGCTGCATTCACTTGCATCTCACGCGTCCAGTGTAAGTCTTCCATCCTATCCTCCGCACCACATGCGACGTGGCACTGGCCTGTCTGCACCAAGCTCGGCTCCTCCTTCGACAAATACCGGGCTTCGTAGCCAGTCTGCGACTCAAGAGAAGCGTCCTGTAGACGAGCTGTCTGCGCGGACGCCACGGGGTACTATCGAGCAATTACAACCCTCACTTCAACGGACTTTGGAGTCTCAGCCTCAGCCACTTCCACCACCCAACAATCTCTCCGCCCCTCAGACGACTCCTTCGAGGCCGAAGTCGCCATTGTACTTGACGGGCAAGAACCCCTATGGCAGAATCTTGGACAATGTCGAGCATCCCTACAGAGAGCGAAGAGCGCCAGAGTCGGGTCCACCCTCACAGCTCGGAAGCAACATGGGCGGACGCCCAAGAACATCTGGTTCTTTCAGATTCGTCACACGCCCTACCCCTCCGCCAGCGCCTGAGCGAAAAGTCTCTGTTGATGGCACTCCAAGGCCATCTTCTCTCCCTCCAGCACGACCGCCACAAAAGGCAGTATCTGTCAAGGATGCGAAGAGCCTTTTCGAGACAAAAGCCTCGGAATCTCGAAAGGCTCCTCCTTTTCCGTCTGCAAGAACCGCCACCATTGCCAAGGACGCCTCCACCGACTCCGGGATCAAGCAGCAACCGCACAAGGCCGGCCCTGTCATGCGGTCTACCGGTAGCAGTGAGGAAGCACGTCCTGCGAAGGAAAGGCCGACAAGACGGGAAATTTCTAGCGCTACCTTGCCTATCCCAAGACCACAGACAGAGGCTGCCGAGCGAAGACAGTCAGCTCAGCGTACCAATCCGTTCACTCGAGCGAAGGCGGACGAAGTCAGACCAAGGCTCGTCATGAGGACCGCCACTGGATTTGACGATGGCGAAAGACCAGTTCGTCGACGAAGTTCGCCTAAGCGTTCTGCAAAAGTCGCAGAGTGGTCCAATTCAAAATCTCTCTATGCCGCAGAAACGTCAGCCTCGGCTCGCAGGAGGTCTACAAGTGTGTCCACAGAACCAAAACCACAGGCAAAGCCGCTGAGGGGTGTTCAGCGCTCAATTGTACAGCGAAACCGGTTTGACGATCTCTCGGCGGGTACTCGTAGTACAAGAGCAAGTTCTGCATATCCAGAGCACCCACTCGCCTCTGATGAAACAGTGAGGCGCCGTTCGAACCGGAAGTCGTCCACTGCTGAGTCCCAAAAAGCTAGCCCATCAACCGATCCAAAGAGGACCGGACAAGCCCAGCTGTCACGGACTGGTAACGCTGTTCGAAGGTTTGCAAGCCAATTCGACCGCGGAATCGCAGGCAAAGACCAGCAAAGGGACTCACGACAAAGCCCATTCACTGAGCGACAGTCTCATAGCGCAACCTGGACCAAGAGGAGCAGGCGTTAGGAATCTCGCAGTGCCCCAATAGATCAGGAAAGTGATGCTGACGAGTCCGTGCGACGACCTAGGCGGGGATCGAACATGTCTGAACTCGAGAATCTAGACAACGATTTCGAGACATATGTTCACAACTTTGGCGAACCCCAACCGACGGTCGAGAAGCTTGAGGACATTGCTGCGAAAAGTCTTAGCCACGACGGTTCCAGCTCCGGTCATAGCCTCACAGAACGAACAACTACTCAGGCCGCTAATCCAAGTGCACATGTCGGTGTAGAGGAGGGCTACTACTCCATTGAAGTCCCCGACCACGTTGACTGGCGAGGTGGATACGGCCGACGCAAGACTCAGGACTTCGGGTTTCCCGGAGCGCGCATCAAGCCTGGCTCAACATTCATGGCTTACAAGAAACCACTTCAGGACCGTAATAATTGGATCAAGCGCGCTTGCGGTCACTTCTCGACTATATCGGCAATCGAGCCTCGCGAAGAAGCTGCAAGAAAGCCGTGTAGCCAGTGTCGTGCCGCAGCACCCCCACTACCTATGACGCCGAAGCACCATCACTCAAGGAGGCGAGCCGCAAGCGACTCCTCTACCGGCAGCGCACAAAGCTTCAGGAAGGACAGCAGGTGCCGTCGGCAGCATCATTCGGCGTGCGTCTCTGGTGACAAACGTGGAGACACCTTTACTCAAGATTTGGGATACGCCATCGACTCTATCCTCGGAGAGCATCAGAATACTCTGCAGAAAATCATCAACAATATCAAGATTAGCCGACCGAACCTTGCACAACATCGACAAGTCTCGGAAGACCCTGTAAACTGCTCCAATCCTGGTGGTCCTTGTACCGAAACTTGCCACATCATTTGCCAGTGTCCTGTATGCAACCAGGTCTGTCACCCTTGCCGGTCTGTATGTCAACCAGTTCAGCAGGTCTGCGATTAGCAACCGCCCTGCCCGCAAATATCGCCCAGGGCTGCTGAGAAGCTCAATGTCGGAGCGCCGGGCCAGCTGGGTCCTAACATGAATGATGCGCTGCCATGGCTACTTGACAGCGTAAAATCTGGTCCAGAACTTGTAAACCTAGTCAACTCTGCTGCCGACGATCTGGGTATAGATCTTGATCTAAAGTACACTGCGGAAGACGATGCCAAGTTTGAGGCAGCGCCGGTCGAGTGCTCACCCGAATGCTCACCCGAACGCTCACCAGAACCCTCCACTATGTCAAGGCACAGCTCGGTGGTAGAGCCTGTGGTCGAAAAGTTTGATGAAGAAGAGTTTCATGCACCGGACTTGCGGACGGCGACTATTTTAGAGTCGGAGAAAACGCAAGAGACCGAAGACGCGTGGCTACAGAAGGCCCGTAAACAATTGACCCAGCTTTCTGAAACGCGGAGTCAACTCATGGATGAGCTCGATGTAATCGCCGACGATCTTGGTATTCATCTTGATGATCGTCGTCGATCCTCGACATTCATCGACCCCGTCGAGCGTGCGCTTAGCAAAGTGAATAACAATCTTTTCAGAAAGTCGACTCGCCTTCGGAACAAGTCCGTTGATTTCGTTATCGAAAAAGTACCGAGGATGATCGACCAGGGAGTCAACGAGAGGCGATTGAGCAAGGTTCTTACTCGCATCTCAACGCAGTCTCGGCGAATGTCGATCATCTTACAAGGCCGGCTAGAGGTTGAAGCCATACCGCTAGAAAAAATTCAAGCATGGCTTGAGTGCGCACAAAACGAGCTGCCCGCTGCTATCGACTGTATCACTGCCGTCATGGAGTCCTTACCGGTGGTTGACCTTGCGCCAAGACTTGAGACCGAGGCAGTTGAAGCTTCTAGAGACGCAGAAGAGCAACCAGAAGTTGTGGTTAACGTGGCTACGCAACGTCAGACCGATCATCTCCGGGAGGTTGAAGAGCAGTCGCAATATGCCGTTGACTTTTCACCGGAGCTTAGGAGCGAGGAAGTGGAGTATCGTGAAGAGCGACCAGAATCTCCCATAAGTCTTGCACTAGAACCAGATATCTCTGAGATTGAAGAAACTGCTCAGGCTGAAGAACAGCCGATCTATGCATTCGACATCGTGACTGGACTTGGGACGCCGGAACTTGAGCCGGAGCTTGATTACTTCCAACCTCCAGTTGTCCACGAAATGACGGCTAGGCGATCGATTGAGCAATACCCAAGCCCAGAGCCCGAGCCGGAAATTGATTACCAAGCACGAATCGTTCGCAACGTGACAATAAAGCAATGTACTGAGTCAACGCCCGAATTGGAGGTTGATGATTTTCGAGTCCCAGTAGTTTTGATAACGAGGCGGGCCGCTGGGCTGGAAAGAAAAGCAACTTATATACCAACCACGGCGCTTGAAAACAAAGAAGTCCCCTCACCACAACGGGCTGCAACTTCGAGAAGGATCCTGGAACAGCAACTGACCCCGTCGCCGGAAGAGCTAATGGAAGAACGAGTTGCAACCCGTCAACCAAATGAATTGGAAACGGAACAAGCACCACCGGAGGAGGAGGAGGAGGAGGAGGAGGAGGAGCCATTATCACGACGAGCCTCAACCGCCATCTCGCGGCAGAGCACATATGACCAACCGACTGAGGTCGAAAGGAAGGCAACACGAGTACCCAGCGAGCGAGCACCTCCGGTAGAGGAGGAACTTGTTGAACGACTCGCGACTGGCATATCATGTAAGGGCCCGCCTGATCGACCACCTGCTGGCCTAATCCAAAAGAACGTGGAGCCGGAATTAGGAGCAGATCGAATCTCTTCTCCTTCCACACAATCCTCTGTGCTCAATGAGCCGTTGGCTGTTTTAGATGTCTACCACGGCCATCCGGCTCCATCAATTCTGGACTCACCTCAAGAACCAATTCGCGCTCCAGCCCGCAACGAAAGGATCCGTTCTCGACGTCAGCTTACCGTTGGAGATGTCCCGCTTGATGAGAAAACAGTGAGGATTCAAGATGAGCCTACAGCATTCTACACACCTCCTGCAATTTGTTCAAGACAGCCAAGTATTTCCACACCCGAACGGCAGCCAACAGCACCTCCACATGAGGCTGAGCACGCTCCGAACGAGACTCTAGCCGCACCAGTGATTCGCATTGCGGAACGACGCACAGTTCTTGCTGAAGAAATCCTAGACCAGGAGTCTGGTAGGCTTGATAGGCCTCTTACTGCCGAGTTGTCTCGACATCCGCAGTCATTTGAACCTCCATTAGAACGCGTAGCAACTGCTGTGCCTAGAAAACAGCGAAACACAATCCCTCGTGTGCTGGCTGTGTCTGTAGAGAAGCAAAGGAAACCTAGTTCAGCGGCTCCAGGGATCTTTGCCCCTCCCACTCAGTATGCACCGAAGAAGATGACGCCCACTGCTCGCAAAGGCAAGTCCAAGATACCCGTCTACGGTGTTAACCTCCCACCAGATCAACAACGACCTCCAGCCCCTGAATATCCAGTACGAGATACTCCAACGTGGACCAAGCCAGACACGCACACACCGCCTCCTAAGCCCAAAGAGGAGCCGCCGACTAAGTCAAAACCAGGCTTTTTTAGGTTCGGCAGCAAACCCAAAGCTGACCCTCGGCCGGTTTCGCGTGTTCAGCGTGAGTACTCACCTGAACCACCAGCACAAAGGGACCGTGAGCCAGTCCAACCCTTTCGATCCGCGGCACCAGGATCGACACCAGGATATCCTGGGGGAACGCTACAAAGGCCAAAAGGGAATAAAACCGCACCTGAACGAGATCCCATCTCCCCTGCCCGAAATGTGGCTCCACCCGTCCCTGTCTACTCCCCTCCTCGTCGAAGAGACGATCTTCTTCCCCAACAAACAACAACCTCCGCTAGGAAGGACGACTACTACCTCAGACTCCCACCTCTGCTTCCTTCACGACGAGGCTCCTGTTCTAGACCAGGATCAGCGCATGTTCGAGGAGATGTCTGCTCTCAGCCTCCACCCGCTCCAGCTAGAAGACATGTCTACTCGCAACCTCCTCCAGGACCAGTTCTACGAGACTTCTACCAACCACCTTCTCCATCAGCGCTTGTTAGACGAAAGAGCTATGCAAAACCTCCATCACCCCGACACGAGTCTCCTCCGCCAGTTTACAGGCAGCGTCCTTCCCGGCAGGACTACGCCCCTCGCAACGAAGTTAATGCGCGACCCCTTCGTAGCCAAGCGCCGAAATTCCTTCGCTATCAACCTCAAACGCAACAACACCTTCGTGACAAAGAGAAGGCCGCTTCTAGGCGTGAAGCGCCTCCACATGTTCGTCGGGCGTCGACTGACAAACAACCCACTCGCCCGCTATCAGTTCCGCAAGAGGCGACTAAGCCAGAGCCTGTCCGCCAGGACGCCCGACGTGGCCGGACAAGGAGCAGGACGTTAGAAATGTTGGTTCAAAAAGCTCCTTCGACGCAAAGCGGCAATATCGGGCGCCAGCCATCCAGCTCGGCAACGCGAGGCAGTCAGGCACCGCAGGCAGAGGAGTGTTCGCAAGAAAACTTCGGACCTGCCGTCTCCGAATTCGATCCCAGAGAAGGAGACGGTGATCTTGGACTCAGACAAATTACGGACGGTACCACTGAAGAGAGCAGTAGACCCTCCATCAAGAAGAAAGCTTATACAGAGCGAAACGCTACCGCCAGAACCACTCCCCCGCGCGCGAGTACCTTTTCAGCCCTCGATGCAGCGAGACGAATCTCTGCAGCGGGTCATGCCCTCAAGCTCAACCCCGATGATGCGCTCCTCAAACCGCTCTCACCAGTTGAGGCAGCAAGAACGATCTCGGCAGCGGGACACCGCATCAAATCACGATCAAGTCGAAGCCCAGAGGGCTTTCGATCGGGCTCCACAACGGTGCGAGCGGGTACCTCAAGGGCAGGAACCCCTAGGACGGGAACTTTACGAGGGCAATCGAAGGGAAGTTCAGTCGCGCCGACAGCGGAAAAGTTCTCGAGAGCGACAATTGGTGGACACGTCTCGCGAAGAGCGTCCGCGGTCGGGGAAGAGGCGAGAAAGACGCGAAAGATTACAGGTAGACATCCGTCAACAGCGCACGGCGCAAGATCACCAAGAACACAACAGAGCAGGTGGCGAAGCGCAAGTGATGCAACGAGAGCAATGGGTTTCTCAGGATCCTCCGTCGGTGGTACCACGCGCGGTCCGTCAGGACCGGGAAACCCCCTCAGTGAGGCTTCATCGGCAAGGGTCACCCCAAAGTCGTTCTCACGAGACGGAGGTCCCGAACAGTACGTCCAGAAAATCCGAACAATATCTGAGGCAGTAATGGATTCCCCACGAACGCCAATACAACAGCACCGTGGACCAAGCGTTCTCTCGCGAGAGACCTCCAGAGCAGACGTACCGCGCAGTCAATCATCAGTCCGGTCATTACCCGTACCAGAGCCGGCAGCAGCGGATGATTCATGGCTACAGCCCCCAGAGCAGCAGCGTGCTGACGCCAAGCGAAGACAGATCTTCCTCGCAGCGAGCCCGGCCCCATGGACAGATTCGCCAACAAGACAGAAGAGCTTTTGGGGACGAAGAAATAAGTCGGAGTCGCCGCCGCCGCGAGACAGGAAGAATGCAGGAGCTGGGGATGAGCCACGAGGATATGCTCGAGATGGGTCGACTGGTGGAACTGGACAGACAGGGGAGGATGGTGGAGGCCAGCGAAAGGGATACGGGGAGAAGGAGAAGGTTGGAGCGAATGTTGCGGCGGGGCAGGGGATGGGTCTAGGGTTGCGAAGAAGACTGTTCGAAAAGTGGGCGTGATTGCGTGAAGATGGGGTGCGTTGCCATTGGTCCTGGGATGGTGTTTAGACATCGCGCTGTATCAAATAGAACGCTGCGCTCACATCTGTGTCTTCATTTCAGGCATGATCAACGTGAGAATGGCCTCTAGACTCGGGGAGATTGTTTCGTAACTCACTGAACATAAAGCAATCCCCAATTGTATATCACTTTTCCCAGGAGCAGTTTGCAATCATTCTAAAACCATGGTGAGGGCACATTCACAAGGCCCTCCTCCACATCAAAAGGTGACTGCAGAATATACGATTCGTGTTGTATACTACACATTACAATCTTGTATATGAGCAAAGGGAAAAAAGGCAATGCTACGCTGCCTCTCCTTGTACTACATGTGTCAGATCAGCCATCCAGAACAACATGCAATGGTATCAAACGCCATCGTACAACCAAACCCCTAACCGCGCCAAAGGAATAAACTTTCCAAAATACCGCGAAGCGACGAGAATACCCTCCTACAACCAAAGCAACCATCTCAAGATACTCCAGAAAAAGAAGACTGTGCGGCCGACGACGCGCGATAGAGTGACGACGAGCCACGCGCACCACATGAAGCCCAGCAGCGCCCACTCGAGCAGCGTCCACCCAACGCGGCGCACCCAGCGCGAGCGCCGCCGCCGCATCCGCATCATGTGCTCGATATCGTCGGTGATTTGTTTGACAGCGAGCGGCGCATCGGCGCTGACTCTGCTCGAGACCTGCAGCGCCTCGTCGCCGCCTTCGCGGACGCGCGCGAAGAGGGATGTCTCCACGGTAGCCTTGATGTCCGTGATGCGGCTCTGCAATTGCACGACGGTTTCCTCGCGGAAGCGGCGAGCCTCGGCTTGGAGTTCTTCGATGCGCGTTTCGAAGGCTGTGGTCAGGATGCGGGCTGCGAGCACGTGCTCTTCTTTTCTGCTCACGCCGTAGAGATCGGCGTTTGCGCTCCTCGCAGCTCTTGTGAGGAAGGCTGGGGGGTTTTCGCGGACCTCGAGAGCGCGGCGGTTTATCTCCTTGGCTTTGATGCCGGAGCAGAGGAAGAGGGCGCGGACGCGGGCGATGTCGCTGGGGGTCACTATGGTCGTGGTGCTGGTAGCGCGGGCGAGCTCGGTTCGGCTGTCTGTGATGCTCCAGTGGCGTTTGCCCTCGAGGGTAGGCCGGGACGGTCTGCGCTTGGGGCTGATGGAGGTGCTGGACGGAGGCAATTTGTCCTTGGCGAGGGAGGTTACAGGGAGGCCTGCGTGGCCGACGCCGCCGGGACGTGCAAGGAGCTGGGAGATCCGATCTTGGCTTGCGGATGGGGATGGGGACGACGTGGATGATATGCGGGAGAGATCAAGGCCGGGGGGAGCAAGCTTGTCGAAGCGCGGAGAGCGATTGTTCGCTGTTTCGCGGGCCTGGCGGGCGATATGGTGGTCGGAGAGCTCTGAGGCGCTGTCCTCGTCTATCTTGTTCTGGTAAGAGGAGCGGAAAGAGGGGAGTTCGAGGTGGTAGCCGGTGGCCTTCTTGGATGTCTTGGAGGTGCTGCTGCCTGCAGTCTCGGCAGTCTCGCTCCGCGCGAGGTCGGGTCGATTCCTACGGCGGAGGGAGCCGTTCTCTTCGTCTGTCTCGGATTCAAGGGCAACGAGGTGGTCGGATGCTGCATCCGTGTCTGATTCGTCTGTCTGTCCGTCTTTGCGGAATATGAACCCTCCCATTTTTGAGCTCTCATTCTTCACGCCTTTGATGAACCTTGTGACGGCAGATGGCGGCTCCTTCAGCTCTTTCCGGTCTTTGTCTTTGATGGGACTTGTTAGGTTATTGGTGCTGTCATTCTTGCGATGTCCCAGAAAGTGTTTGACTGCGCCGGGTGCTGCCCATATCGCAGACCCAATACCGGTGCCCTCTTCAGCCTCTTCACTGGTATTGCGAGAGCTACGCTTCTTGTCTAACCCAGCTGGATCTGGCACGAGGTAGTCATGATCATGCTTCGCTTTGCTCTCTTCAGAGCGCAAGAAGTCCAGCTTGCTCTTCTTTGGCTTCTTTTGCGAACCAGCGCGACTTGGTGGTGGTGACACGTCGCTATCGATATGCGGGTAGTGTCTTGCGTGAATCGGGGTGCTTGGTGCTGTGCTATCGAACTCCTCAAATGATGATCTGTACTCTTTTGACGGATCTTTAGACAACTCAGGATCATTGCGCTGTTTCGGAGGCAACTTGAGCCCGTCTAATCTCACCCTGACAGACCCATTCGCCGAATCTGACACTTCGAAAGAACTTCGGACACCCTTTTCATCATGACCGTCAGCAGTCTCCTGTCCCCATTTGTTCGGGGTGTCCGGCGTGAACAATAGAGGGGGTTCCGTCCTCTGCGTCTCTTCGGCCTCTCGTTCCATGAGATGTTTCATTCTGAGCTTCAATGCACCGGTCTCGTTGTCCCCTTCCACCATTTGCTGAGTCTTCCGCGACCGACGTTTCTCCAGATCAGAGTCAGAGTCAGTAGAGTCCGTGTCACTTCCAGCCTGTTGCTTCGATCCGATCCAGTTATGTTTTCGGTGTTTCGGGCTCTCCGCACGGTTGAAGGTGGGCAAGAGCCTGCGCTTGCGGCCACGATCACTCAAAGCTTCGCTTTCGTCTCCAGTTGTGTTGTGGCTATCCGCTACAATGCCTTCGACCCAACTTCTCCTCCGTTTCTCGGGGTACTCTTTGCTGGCGCGGGCTGATAGGAGGTCTTGCTTCTGAGGTTCCTTCGGTGGGAAAATTTTACGTCCGTAGCGGTCTTCCACGATCGTCTTATTGTCGCCATGCTCGAGCCAGTGCGCATCTGCAAGCAGCTCTTCGGCACTGAACATCCAAATTTTGTTGGGTCTAGCGGGCCTCGCAGGTTCAGCTGCTGTTCCATGGTCCTCATGAAGCTTGGGCAAAGCTACTCCATCGAGTTGGCGGTACATAACAGATTTTGCAGCTTCTTCTACCCTGCCAACCCACTTGTGAACCTGTTCCACATCTGCAAACTCTTCTGGCGGATGCTCGAAACCTCTTCTTTCCCTTGCTCTGCTCCGGCGATTCCGTAACACTTGTAAAGGGTTATAAGGCCGACCAAGTTCATGATGTTTGTTCGCGTAAGAGGGCACCCGTGTTAATTGCGCGTGTGGACTGCCGGGAACGTTGTTTGCCGTGACCACGAAATTACCAGGCGCAGTAGAGTCAGGCTTGAGCGGGGGCAGGAATTCGAGAAGCCTCAGGTATTCTATCCTCAGCTCAATAAACGCGCGAGCCTTCTCCACTCGCTGCCATGTTTCTTCGCTCGGCTCTTTGCCAAGCTGCCCCTTTATCAACACCGACCCTCTGCGTTGTGCTGACATGGATATGTGGCGTCCGGACGATTTATCGCCAAATGGGGAGATGTTTCGCGACACTCTTCGCTGTTCGTTTAGGTATTGCCTCAAGTGATTACTTCCAGTGCCCGGGCTACTAAAACTTTCGTTCGGACGACCTCCGGATGTGGCATGTGCCTGTGGAGTGAGTAGTTGGCCAGCACTCAGGTTCCGCCGGCGACTCTCATTCAAGCTCAGAGCCATGTGTACAATTTGGTTCGGATCGAAGGCAGCCCGTGCTGTCGTAGCATCAGAGTGCTGTTCTCTGTTGTGTGCAGTCGAGGGTATCGCAGGTGCACCTGCTCTTGTCTTTCTGACATATACACCATCCGACGCATGGTCTTCAGTATTAACAGACTCTTCCCTCAGATTTGCGTCGGCGGGCCCTGCATCAGCCATCCTGACCTCCCTCGACAAAGGCGAACCACTCGCGATGCCATTTGCTGCATGTCTCTCTTCATGCTCGCTTCGTCCGTGCGTCTGGCTATGACGCGAAGATTGCTTGCCCTTTTCGTCCTTGTCATGTCCTCCGAATTGTGATAGTCGGCTCCGCGGTCCACTAGAGAAAGCGGAGTCTAAGAGGAAACCTCCAGACCTGCGATTCCGCTTGCGCTGCGCAAAGTCGCGTTCCCTAACAGCCTCCTCTTGCAAAGGACTCCCAGCGTTTCGCGGTTCCTCCTCATGGACGTTGCTCCTCCCTCGGCTGTTCTGCCTCGACCCTGCCAGGCTGGGTGGTTGCGACGAGCTGCCCTCCCCATTGTCTGTGTATGCTCCGGAGTATCTCGAGTTCAGCGTGGGTGAGGATGTGATCGAGGGCATGGACGACGTGGAGAGTCGACCCTCGCTGGAGGGGGCCGACATGACGGTGACGGCCGGTCTTATGCTACCGTCGCCGGCGAGGAACGCGCATGATCAACGGTGGTGTCTGCTGCCTCAAACGGGGGCATGCAGGGTGGTCATCAAACAATCGAATAGCGAGTGCAAACGCGTGGGAAGTGACAGACAGAGGCTGATACTGCTGGCAGATGTGGAGAGATGCAACGCGGCCCATGTTCAATCCACGATTTACGGGGGTCGGACCGCTTTCAGCATCCCTGCAGATCTACGTCAACGTTCAGAACTCCGCATGCGCCACGAAGCACCAGCCACGCGTCCAGGGCACGACAAGTGGCGCACCGTGAGCACTTGTGCACTTGAAAGGTAGCCGGAACCCGCGGAGTACTGAAGAGTAGTATAATATCAGATTTTACGTGAAGAGTAAGCTACCATGCTAAGGCGCCATTGTATGCTCGAATCCAGCCAACACCAATGTACAAAGAGACGACCAGCTCATCGCCGGCGCTAAGAAAATAATCATCAGCAGTTTGCTTACAACAAGTCCTTCAAGAAACTAAACATCCAAACGCCTGGGTCCATGGCTCCAGCTATGCATAGTCATATAACGCGCTGTATGAGATGCACATAGACACGCTCACAAGAGGCCCCAATGTCATACAATTCTGAGGTTAGTCTAGCTCTTGCTACACTTGTTGAGCCGTGGTCCCAATAGCGTGAGGTGGCGGCGGCGGCGCGCTCGTAGCTTCTGATATATCTCCAGTAGGTCTCTGCTGTGTTGGAGGAGGTGTAGGGGTAGGTGTAACGGCCTGGGCAGGGTGGTACCCCGTGTCTGTGAGCTGACCAGCTACAGGGTCGTAAGAGGCCCCGTGCTGACCTGCCAAAGGGCGCCCTGAAAGAGAATATTGGTGTTGCAACTCAATGTTCTCGTCGTCTTCGGAAGAAGAGTATTCGTAATTATCATGCTGACGTAGACTGGAACTCGCAAATGGGTTCGAGGCGGGAAGCTGTCCCTGATATCCAGCGACCTTGGAGGAGTATGTCGAACTGATCGTGTCGCTCGGTCGTATGCCCCCAAACTCTTCCTGCCTTCGCCTTTGCGATTGTGAAATTTGCTGGCGGAAGACGTTGCCACCGTGTTCATCGGCTTCCGGAATTGCTGATGATGTTCCCCGCTCTTCATCTGTAGCAGACCGCACAGGTCGCAGCGGTTGTATATCTTCTGCAATATCCACAGTCGGAGGCGGCATGGCGGGACCCTTACCCCACGCTCGAATGGGATATGCCCGACCTTTGCGCCAAGTTTCCGAGACCGGAGGAAAGTACTGACGGTAAGAACCCCATGCAACCAGGATACCCATCAAGCTGCCGGATAGAACATCGAACGGATGGTGACGGGCATCCATGATGCGGCTTCCAGCAATGAGCGCAGCCCCGAGCGTCGGTACGAGGACGATGAATGACTTCCAAACCTCACCCTTTGAATCGAGTACGTGGAGCTTTGCGGCAAGGTAGATGGAGAGGTAGAAAAGACCTCCGAACGAAACTGCGAATGTTAGCGTTGGGGCCTTGCGGGCTGTGCGGAAACCATACCACTGCTATGCGCTGATGGGAAACTCTTGAAGCCATCCTGCAAGATGTAATTGTCCTTTTGCATGCAATCCGCGACGGTGGCTAATATTATCCGTGATTTGTCCTCGGCGAACCTCTTCAGTACTTCATCCTTCAACTGGCATCTGGACCCTGTTAGTGTTCATTGTGAGCTTTACGTTGAAGGGCGCATACCTGTCCACGATATCCGGGCGGGGCTTTCCAATCGCATTCTTCAAGGCTCCTACACTCTTTATTAGTAACGAGAGCTAAGCCGCGGGGCTGCGCAACATACCAGTGATTGTGAAAGCAGCGCCCACACTGAGCATGAGCCCGAGTATGCCGCAATTCAGCTCCCAGAGCCTATCCTTCAGCCTATAGCGGCCAGTGAGGCGCTTCACCCCTCCTCTGCCCGTTGGCATAGCTGTCTGATGCGAGAATAACCCGTCGATGATCATGGTGTAAAACGTAATGATTACGATGGGGAAGCCGACAGCAAAGATGGCCGCCATGGTAACGGTGACGCGCTCCTTCTTCGCATACGGATAGTGGAGTGTCCAATTTTCGATGGCGAAGGGCTGGTGGAACGGCTCGATCTTGTCGACGATCATAAACACGGCGAGGAGGACGCTGTGATAATTAGGAAGGAGGTCGTGTGCGACGACACGCGCGGTAAAAGCTCACAAGATAACGACATAGTCGAGGATGTAGCTGCATCAATTAGCGGTATGTTCCTTCCTATCCTCTCCAGTAGAGCGACGCACGAAAATATAACCCTCTTGGGTAGGCGCTTCTTGGAGAAGGGCAACCGCTCAGGGAGCTTGTTCGTATTCCACTGATCCATGTTCAAGCTACCGCATCCAGCCGCGCAGCAAAACCCTCCGAAACTTCCTCAGGCTCGCACTGGTTCTTGGGGCCCCTCGGAATATGATTGCCCTATGAAAGGGTTGCTGCAAACGTCGGCGGCGTGGGTGTTTCGCGCAGAGAACGGGGTATCAAACAGGCGACTCTCGCGGAGAAGGGCGGGAGAGCGAAAAGGAACAGAAGGAGCGGAGGGACCACGGACGTAAAATAGCAGCTCGTTGCAACTGCAGGCCAGGGTTGCTCTTCATCAGCGTCTCCACAAAGGAGCTAGGCAGTGTAAAGTTGTATTCAGCGTGGCTGAGACTGCTGACAGGTGCAGCGCAGCCAGCAGCATCTCAAGTTAGCGTTGGAGTCTGTCGCTGGGCGACTTGGCTGCTCGGCGGCGCGAATCATACCCACTTCGGCGCGAGACGCCAGGGGCGCTCATCGCCCGGGGCGGTCCTCGCAAAAATGAGCGCGGCAGCGAAATGCGCGGTCCCACTCGAGTCGGCGCCCGTGCGATGCGATGGAGCGTCGTCGTGAGCTGCAGCTGGGGCAGGTCTACCGCCCTCGGCGTGGCGCTTCTGGCGATCATCCAAGGCTAGCGTTCCGGGCTGCGGCTGGTCCCTTGCCTATTTTCACCATCCAGCATCCTGGCGTCCTATCAGTGTGCAATAGCGAGCGTTACGCATTGTGAGGCGGGCTCTACGTGTCACCGTACATTTGTCTCGCAATGTCTACCATCCTCCCGGACTCTATTCGCCATTTCAAACGTCCGCCTCGACTTTACTTCTTCGCTGGCGTAGCTACTCTTGGTACTTGGATATTGCTAAGGTCAATTACCAGACCACCCAGTACAAGTAAATCAACTTTGATACATTCGCCAAAAGATACTCTATTACCGCACCTTACCGCTGAAGAAGCGAATGAATTGCCTTATCCACCGAATCCCCTGCCAGGACGCAGAGATGTAGAGTCTGCACTTGGTGAGTGTCCTCGGATGAAAAGCACAAGGGTATACTCACGCTTAATTATTTTCAAAGGTAGTACCCGCGTATATGAGTGGGGTCCAGAAGATGGGCGTAGAATAATACTCATTCATGGCATTTCCACACCAAGCATAGCACTTGCGAACCTTGCCCACAAGCTTGTTGCCAGAGGGTGTCGAGTGATGCTGTTCGGTAGGCCACATCTTACTAGTAAACCAGTTCGTGCTTTTGATTTGTATCCATCTTGGGGTGCCACGAGCGAGCTCTCCACATCAATCTGCGGTGCCTCGTCAAATGTTTTGGTACCTCGTGTTGCCCCATGATGAGCAGGCCACCCAAACTTTTGACGAGGTACCGGATTCTTCAAGATCACATGTACTTGTCACAACCAGACTATCTTCTGCACAATCCCCTGAACTCTCGGTCCTGCAAATCTACTCACATTCTATAGATCTCTTCGGTCGGGGCTATTCGTCCACCGCCTCTCCACGCACTCACCCCCACACTACTCTCCTCTACCTCGCACAGCTATCCAGCTGCATCAGCTCCTCAAGTATACCCTGGACCTCATTTACCCTGATCGGCTACTCTCTCGGTGGCGCTCTAGCAGCAGACATCGCGTCCCGCATCCCCGCATCAGTCCAAGGCTTGATTTTAATAGCACCAGGCGGCCTCATCCGCACCTCGCACATCACCTGGAAGAGCAAGCTATTGTACTCCACGAGCGGAATCCTGCCAGAATGGCTGATCGAGAGACTGGTGACGAGGAGGCTGTGGACGGGACCACACGTGGCGACCGAGCCTGAGAAAGACGTTACCGAGTTGAACGAGCATGAACCGAAAGGTGGACTTCGGTCTTCTGCAGTATACACCACAAGTCATCATAGACTCCTGCCAGACTACCCAAATAGTACCGCGGCCAAGGTTGTCGACTGGCAGATTGTGCACCACAGGGGCTTTATACCGGCTTTTGTTTCGTCGATTAGGCATGCGCCCATCCATGGGCAGCAGACGCGGTGGGCAATTCTAAGGAGAAACATTGAGAGAGGGTTGGGTGGGTTGAAGAAGGTTTATTTGGTGCTAGGGGAGACGGATCCGATTATTGTTGCGGAGGAGCTGGTGGAGGATGCTACGGCTGTGCTGGGGAAAGAAAATGTGGAGGTGAGGATTGTGAAGGGGGTGGGGCATGAGGTTGCGATTTCGAATGCGGATGATGTCGTGAGCGTTGTGGAAGAGTTATTTGCGGTTGGAAAAGAGGCATAAGTTCAGTCACGTATAGGTTTACAGAAGGAGTGTAGAAGGAGTGGTTCGAAAGCATCATCCTCCAATACTCGTGCTCGTCCAATTGTCCTAGGTCGTAGTAACGTACGCCCAGATATTAATACTAAGCGAAGAACGAGACGGCACTTCCTTCCCAACTACAACACCAATCCACCACCACATCACATCACCCCCAGTCTCTCTCCCATCCACACCAACCGCTCAGTGCCTCACCACCCTGTTCGCACCGCCACACCACCCTCCTTCCCCCCTGCTTCCCCATGTCGGCCCTTCTCCAGATCCCGACCCATGTCCCGAATTCCCTAAAGCAGCAAATCCACCTTTTCATCCCGCACACGCGTGTCAGCATTCCCCCGAGGTTCAGCCCCCACATTCTAAGAACGTTCCCAGAAAAGCACCGTGCTTGGTCATGGGTTTTTGCTGACGGTTCGCGCGTCTGGAGCGCGGAGGAGCTAGCTGGGTAGGGAAAAGTTTTGCGGTGTACTTGTCAGGTCAAGCATTGCCTTCCATGACTTGGTGATATTAAGCAATTGGACGTGTTTTTTTGTGATATAGAGAGCACAGCCGAGGTTGGCAATAGGTATAGTAGAAAGCGACCATAGAGATGATTGAAGAGGGGCTCAATTATAACATCATGCACTTCATCCATTTTAACAAGATCTAGTCCACAAGATCTCATCGACATATAGCTCAAAAGTATATATCCAGAAAACGCCTCCTATGTGGTATAGCGAACAACCCGCGTAAAAGTATCAAATCATGATTATCATGGACATGGCACTCTCCCACAGCCATGTCCCCAGCTCCAGCCCGCAATCATTAGCGATTACTATCCACAGCGTACATCCGTAGCATCCTCCCCCAACGCTTAGACATGTTGCTGCCTGAATGGCTCGTACGTGTGTCCCGACTGTCCGTGGTGACCGCCCATGTCGTGCATCTGGTGCGAGTTTGCGCTGGCACCCATGTAAGGCGATGCAACCCTCTCGTAGGTGTACGGGGTCTTTTCGACGACGACCTTCTTGTGGGGGCTCTTGCCAGAGCAGCAGCAGACGCTGATGAGCCAGAAGAAGCCGCTGGCGATGGAGAAGGCGACGCCGATCCAGAGGACGGAGAGCATCTTGGAAGACCAGGAGGCCTTGATGTTGTAGGGTTCGAGGACGGTGCGGAAGACGGAGATGAGGGTGCCGTAGAGGGCGGTCGAGGTCGCGGCTGCGGCGATCATGAAGACAGTTTGTGCCTGAATATGATGTTAGTCTACATAAAAGTAAGAATTGGAGATTCCTGGAGAAGACGTACGGTGGAAACGATGGTGGTGATCAAACTTCCCCACCTCGAGAAGATGGCCGAAATGCCAACAAGCACCTCAGCGATCGTGAGTACAAGCGCAATCATGTAGGCGATGAACATCCACCGCGACACCTTGTGGTAGGTCTCAATTCCGTTCTTGAAGTCATCGGGGAAAGCAGCCTGGATGCTAGTGTTCTCCAGCTTCCAGACCTCGAAGGGGTTGAACCAGAAGTAGTTCTGGCGGTCGGTGCAGTGCCAGTTCTCCTCCTTGCCATCCTTCAGGTCTGCCTCGCAGTAGTTCCACAGCCCAACTTGGTAGATGTCGCGCATGTTGCCTGCCGAAGCGGCGACCTGGAGCGCCTCGGTGAGATTGTTGTCGGGTGTTACACCTTCGGGTAGATTGTCGATAACGTTTTCAGGATCATTCTTAAAGCCTGTTGTATCCGCCTATACAAATCTAGTCAGTATGAAGTTCGCAGGTAAGGAGTTGTCGCGCGCGATGGCACGAGGCTGAATTGGGACAACGCACCCTGAAGAAAAACAATTCCTTGGACAGATCACTCTTCTGGTACGCCTGGCCCGACAAGACGATGGCGAGACACAAAAGACTCGCAATCGTCAACGCCATTGGCGTGAAGATACACGCGAAACGCCCTACTTTGCCCATCTTGTCTGGTCTTCAAACAACAATCGCGAATCGCGCAGAAGCAGTGCCGGGGTCGAACTTCGTGACGTAGTATGCAGAAAGCGACCGTGTATCCAGGGACCTGTGCGGTAACCCAAGATATATCGATGAACGTAAATAAGGAAAAGGCGTACGACACGAGAACGATGGTAGGATAGTGTTAGCGGCGTAGGATGGCAGCCAGCTTTTGTACGGGCGACGCCTCAGCTCGCGGCCGTTTGGGTGCCCTCAGCCCCCTTGGCTTGGAGCCTGGTCAGGGTCTGTGCCGGCCACACCATCCTCCAGGGCCCAGCACCAGCCTCAACGCACCTTCGACTGTTCCAGTAAGAGGCGCGCATGCAGCTGACGGACCTAAGCCTACTGTAGGAACGCGTGGAATGTCTGGCATGGCGGTGCTGATCTCTACGCGAAGTTTGGGACCGCAGGGCCTCCGCTTGGTGTCCAGCTGTGCGTCACTGACCGCTGGCTTGGACAGTCAGCGCTGTTTGTGCTCTGTTGTTGATTTCCCTGATTGGGATTGAACACTGCGAGCCATGCAAGTCCTATGTCGTGTGTACCCGACGCCAATTGACTCGAATCGGCAATGAGCAGCCTTGCGTTGGATCTTCGTTCACAAGTGTTCTTCAAAAGGCGTGGCGACGCTAGGTGACGTGCCCCAACGCGACAAATCTCCACAATCAGCCCGGGCGAAAGTTGATCTCCATCCGCGCGAAACAGACGCTCGTACTTCGCACACAATCCTCGTCTTCCTCGCGTACTACAATACCAGTATCCATCAGAGATGAAGCAGTGTGCAACGTGCATTGTATGCAGCCTCACCCATCGGCAGCATCTTCTTCCGCCTTACACACAAACACAAGACTCCTCAGCCCAGCCAAGCCCAATCTTAGCTCCATCTCAAGCCCATGTAAGCAGTGCCCCAGCAAAGCAACCCGCTGTTAAAATTAGACGGAACTCGCTTGCGGGGCGGACAAGTGCGAGCCTTGCCTCTTGTGGCTGGTGCTAAGCCTCCGTTGGCGGCGCAGTTCTGCGCAGCAGAGCGAGATTGCGAAAGCTCAACACCACGAGTGTAGCTCACGATGTCGTTGTACCGTATTGAGTGGATCGTGTGATGGCTCTGCCTTGTGGCACAGTGCCATGCCATCCGTTAGTGAAGAATCTTTTCCGTGTAGCAAAGAGTGCTCGGTAGACCATCCGGAGGGTGAGCAGGCTACGCCGCGAGTGTGTAGCATGTTGCGGATAGCTTCGCGATGGTTTGGAGAAGATGCTATCGTTAACCCTTCCCAATGGATTGATGCGGATATGACCAGCACAGAGGTCCAGCACAGTGCCTTCAGTTGTAGAGTGTGCTGCACTCCGTAGTTAAGAAGCTTGGTGACTTGTCCATGCTGCTAGAAGAACCACAAGTTCACTGTTGATGATGCGTCGAAAGCGTGCATCTTGCGTTGATGTGATTTCGAGCGAGTGTAAATGCGTGCAAGGCTAGGACGTGTGTAAGATGTCAACCGAGTCGTGCCTTCCTTTGCTGATGCTTCCTGATTACTACGGATGAAGCCCGACGTCTAACTTGACACTCAGACATTGCACGCTCCTGCGTAACGTCTATCCGTTGTACACGTGCCCATTGAAGTAATGATGGCGTCTGAAAATCATTCCGCACAGTGGAACATGCCACTATCACACACGTGACTCTACATGCCCACATACCCACATGCAGAATCCTCAAACCCCACCTTTTCTTATCATCGCAATCACGCAAAATCTGGATCACCCAATATACGCTTTTGAAATGCTGATCTTCTTGAATTTCTATATGCACTTCTTCTGCATGGTGGCCCTCGGCCTACCCTGCGTCAAGCGACGCGCGTCATGCTCATCCTGATCTTCGGATCCCCTCATCTCCCCCTCCACCACGTCGACACCCAAATAGTCCATGTGACTTTTCCAAGACTTTCCCTGATAGTCTTCTAGGTATAACCCCCTACACATGCTTCCAATGCACCAAATGCTGCCCTCTCTTAACATGCAAAGAAACTGTCTGTGGCTGTAACAAATGAAAATACACATCTCATCTCCAGATAGATGGAATATAGATGACCAAGAATGCAAATGGTATAAAATGTGTCGCCAAATCGCGCACGAACGTCGAACAGAAGCGAAAAATGTAGACATGTCAATCTCCCACCAATGTCGTGAAAATGCTGCAGATTGCCGATTCCCAAGAAATGGAACGCCATCATGGTGTAGACATTAAGCTTTAGGACTAATGTCTGGAAGCGATCGGTGCGCCAAAACGCCGTAGCAGCCACGTTCGATGTGATGCTAGTCAAGGTATAATGTTGTTACAAGCGCGAGCGATGTCGCGGCTTCAAAGTGGTGGGTATCGAGATAACTCATCTTAACCCAGGCTAGGTAGCGAACGCTCAGGTAACGAAAGAAGCGTGGCAGGGCCATGGAGGGTTCGGTGTGATGAGGGTCGAATCCATAAGAATAGGGTAGAAGCGAACGTCAGACAAGCGAAGTCTTCATCGTGGGTGCTGGTTGTGAGGATCCTGACCCGGGGTACCACGGCCCTGTTCTCCTCTTGAACGGATCCACTGGGCATTGCCGTTCGTTCGGCCTTCGAGTGCCTTCTGTGCGTCCGGGTCTGCTCGTGCAGAAAGCCGTCCGTTAATGATGTCGTCGGCGTTGATCTTGCTGACTGATTGTGCGATCGAGGTGATAACGTAGGTGCGCAGCTCACGGTCTTCACGCATGTCTTCACCTTCGAGGCGGAACTTCTCTTGCTTGCCCATGTTGTTTCGTCGCATGTTGCGAATCTCCGTCATGATGTGGTGGAGGACTGCCTCGGGTGCGCGGCTACGTTCAGCGCTGTACTTGGTAGGGTCTCGCACGTATCTTCGCGTGACGTCCATGGCGCCATCTGCGGAGAAGGCAATGCAGTATGAAAGCTTCTTGCCCCATCCTTGAGAACAGTCAATTACATGTACAGTGCGCTTGGAATGAGGAGATGCATACCTTGAGTGTACAAGAGAGGCTTATCCCAAGCCTCCTCACAGACGTCTACATGTACCCATCGCTTGCGGTGAACTGAGTAGACTTCGGTCCAAACCTGGTCCTCAGCGTTCCAAACCCATCTGACTCGTGATCCGACGGCTCGGCAGAGCATGCTGAAGCAGTTGGCCCATTCGCCACATCGACCTCGGCGGGTCTGGAGGAGCACAAAGGCGTCATTGTATCGCGGGTATCGCTCGTAAGTACCGCAGTGGTCTAGTGAACACTTGTATAGCTCGACTTGGTTGGCGCCGCGCGCCTGCTCGTCCGGGAGCGGTGCGGCCATACCGACGCCAATTGTCGGCGAGTAACAGCGGCCACATGGCGGGTTGTTCACCCAGGAGAAAAAGGAGCGTTTGAACCAGCGCATGAGCGCTCTAACGACACAGTCTTGGTAGCCCCAGGCAGCCTTCTTTCCAGCGCCGAGGCTCTCGGCTTCGGCCTGGAGAATCTGGCTCTCTTCTTCGGCTTCACTATAGATTTGCTCCAACGGTACTACCCGCAGGGCTTCGTCGAGAAGACCAGGGTTCTCCCACCGTAATGGCATGTTGGAGAGCGAGTGAAGCATGTTCTTGAAGCGGAGCGAGCGGGCGTCCTGCGGCGGTTCCGGTACGAGGGGTATGTTTCGGAGTGACGAATAGGACGGGGGAGCGTTTTGCACGGGCGGCGGCTGCGGCGTACCAAAGTCTCGCGGTGCGGGCGATGCTGATCGTGACTGTACGGATCGCGAAGAGAGATCGTTTAGGCGCTTTGTGCTGAGGACCTGGCGGAAGCGCTCTGTCAGTTCGGTGGCCAGCTGGGTGGCGTCGACATTGGCGGCGGACGGCCGTGAGGCGCCGTGCGAGTGCTCCATGGTCGGATGCGGTGGTGCTCGCAGCGGTCGCGAGAAGCGTTGTGTCGACAGTGTGGTGGTGGTTGCGTTCTGCGTGCGCAGAATGGGGGAGCGGCGGCGTTATAGTGTCGCAGGCAGCGGGTCCTGGCTAGGCGCGGTGCACAGCCCTAGATGATGCGGTGGAGGGCGCAGCACTGTGGCCGAGGCAGCAGGTATTCTGGGAGCGTCGTCTGCGACGATGCGACTGTAGCGACGGCAGCGCAGCGTGCAGAGAGCGCACAAAAACAATGTCGAAGAGGATCTTTCTGGTGCGTCGAGGGGACGGGGTGGGTTTGTAGGGGCCCGGGCGAAGATGAGGAAGCCGGCGCTCACTGACACTCGAGCATACGCGGCCTGGCAGCTGCAGCTTGCGTGGCAGCACGGAACGAGCCAATCGCGCGCCGCTCGCTTCGCAGCCTCTCACGCAGTTTCTTTCGCTCAGATGTTCTCGCGCCTTGCGAGATTCATACTATGATTATCGCGGCCGAGTGCGCGAGACCGCGTGTATTGCTGCTGTTCGTCGAGACACGCGCAGAGCTGTCCGCTGCGGTGCGTTGCGCCTCTTCCCTCTGCCCCGAATGCGGAAAGGCGCTCGTACTCGACCAGGTGGCGGTTGAATGCTCTGCAGACTCGCCTCCAATTGCGCCGTATCCAGCTGCAACCCAATACCACGATTTGAGATTGAGGATATTCGTCGCAGGGGCCTCAATATGCGTTATCGCGCAGACCACATCAATAGAACAGGCGTTGCACGCCCTCAGCACCTCTCCAGACGCGGTGAAGACGGCCGCGTAAGCGCGTTCATTGGCTCTTCACGCTGGTGCAGTGAGTGCGCGGCCACTTCGACTACGCTTACTGCATCCGTCACCCCTGTTCGGACTCCCCTCAACCGCTTCAAACTGATACATCGCCAATTATCCAAGACCTCATCCGTCCACTGTTGGCACAAGTTAAGACGACGGCCTCGCTCAACACGCAATCGTGCCTGCTGCTTTACCCGCTCCGCAGTGGAAGAGTCGTGATCGCGTGCGGACGCGAATCTCCCAAGGCGGTCCCACAACAGCCTCATCCACATCCCGTGCTTCGTAACGGGTGGCGTACTTGGCGGGCCACTCGTGTGTATGTAACTTAGTAAGCCTTTTCGATGCCACCTTGGCGCGTCGCGTCATCATTGCACTCCGTTCAAGACATACTACGTGCGAGAGATTGCCGATTGTATGACTATCCGTACTGGTAGGACTTGCGAGCACTGAACAGTAATTGGTGTTCGGCTGCGAATACATTGAAATATTTATGTTGTTGAGCTTGGTTTTTGATTCTGTGCGCTGATGAGATCTCTCCAACTATTGTATGTAACACTGAGTTGAGCCTTGCTGAGGTGAACGAGCAATGCCACAGGAATGATCCAGGTGCTGCCCAAGCCACGTGCAACGACGGCGATCATCAGAACGTCTCACACGGACCGCCGCGGTAGGTTCCATCCGCTGACGAAGCACCTTGATTCGCCGCCCGCGCGTTGCGCACATGGTTGCAACAAGTCGTTCGAGCTTACGAAATCGTCTCCATAGTCCATGTCGCAAAACGGGTTAGGCTTGCTTGGGACGAAGATCTACTTCTCATCTACGCTGGAAAACCTCTGTATTGCAAAAACATCGAGGTATCCCTGCCAGTTGGAGCCCAAACACCAGCGCCTTTCCCCGAAACGCGAACATCAAAATTGGGGACTCTGTGGCCACTGTGGCATGGAATGTTTCGACAAAGGTGAACGTGGATCCATTATTCGTGTGCGCCTACGAAGCGTGGGGGAAGGTCCAGTTCCCACGAAGGCCTCTCCACAAGGACTACTTCGAGCGGTTGGCCTTCTTTCCCTATGGGTACTATTCCTAGTATAGGTCGGTACTGAAACGTGTGCCACCAAGGCTCCGGTGTGCGTCTTTGTTGTTCCAGGGCGCCATCTGTGTCTTGTGCCACATCATCGTTTGCTCCATTCGTTGCGTCAACCTCTTCTCGTGATCTTCGAAGACTAACCAAAGCTCCTTGTTCACCGTCCATTTCGTTGTCAGAGTCGCCCATCTGTGCATCGTGTAAACCGATCTCTGTTAGTGTTTTCGACTCGTCGTCCTCTGCGCTGTCAAATCGCCGCATCTTCGTTACCGGCGCATCCTTCTCGGGCACCGCATCACCTGCACCATTGACACCCCTACTTGCGCCTTCCCTCTTACGCTTCTTTGACGCCTTGCTATCCGACTCCTCCCCATTGATCGAATCTTGCGTCTCGATAGACTCCGGGATGGGGAGGTCTTTGTTCAAGTCAAACATAAATAACCACCCCTCCCCATACAGCCATACGCGTCGCTGAATGGCATCCCAAATGCACCCTTTGGCCGGAGACTTTAGGATTCGGTACTGCGCTGGATAGCTGGATGGCGGGTTTCGTCTGCTCCACTCTGACAAGCGACCGGCTAGAACGTCAAAAAGATACAGTTCCTGGTCGGCAGACACCACTAGGAGGCGATGTTCTGTATCTGGTATCTCGTGCGAATGCGGGTGGGGATTGCCTCGTGTGGGATGCACCGCTGGGTTGCCTCGGGGCTCGGGCCGGGAATTACTGACCGACGTGGGTTCGAATGATAGCAAAGCGGGTGCGGATCTGAAACGTGGAAACAGATGCGCAGATGGGTTACGTACCCACCGCTGACCGAGAAATGTAATTCGCTCCTGCGGACCTTCCTCATCCTCAGAATCATCATCGTCAACAGGTGCAGCGTCGTTTTCAGACACGTCAACTTCAGGCGCAGTAACATCCTCGTGTCCTTCTGTAACCCATGTGTCTACGTAGCCTGCTATATCAGCTACAGCAAAGACCGACCCATCCTGAGAAAATTCGGCCTGCGATATGGACCTGCTGTACAAGCCGGAGGGGCTGCTGAGAGGATCTAATGGGTCATCGTCCCTATCTAGTCGGTATAGATGGAGGGGTTTGTGGAGAGCTCGCGGTCGCTCGTCTTCGGTTCGAACGATACGTAACATAGACACCTCGTTCGCCACGTTGATAATAGCTAGCCACTTGCCGTCTGGTGTAAATCTCACAAGTTTTGCACCCAAGGACGAAGGTAGCTCAAGCTTCCTGATGCGGAGGCCTGAGCCTGCTTCTGTGTTTGTTTCGAGCAATTGGAAAAGCTTGACTTCTCTTACCGTGGAGACTGCCAAAAGCCCACCATCTCGCGTAATGCTGACTGATGAAATATTCTCGTCGCCTTGCAAAGCCAAACGGGCGACAACTTTTGGCTTTTCGACATTGTCATCCTGGGCCTTGACCCTCCATACACGGATCTCACAATTCCACCAGCTGACCATAAGGCGGGCATCGGGAGCACTTAGCAATGATGGTGACTGGGGTAGAGCAGGAAGACCACGGCTAAGTTCCTTCCCAAAATTTCGGATGGGAAGAACAATAGGCTGGGTATCAATGCCTGTATCGTTAGCTAAAGTCGAAAGTAGCGAGACACTTACTTACCTCCGGACACTGCGACACTAAGACCTGCCCCATCATATGCAGCCATTGCCTTTACGTCGTGGTCGTGATATCTCTGGTGAGATACTTCGCGCCACTTTCCGCGCTGATTGCACGTGTAGTAGCTCGTCCGGCAATCCATACCCCCGCTGAATATCTTGGTTCCGTCGCGAGACACTGCAAGGTCGAGTACGTCCGCTTCGTGGGCCGATATGCGTTGTGTTTGGCTGTAGTTCTTGCCGTCATAAATGCAGATGTCTCCATTGGAATCGCCGGATACGAAGCCACCATTTGGCAATGTCCTCACTTTCCAGACCAGGGTCTCGCGCGGGCCCCCAGGACCTCTGTTGCCGAGTGAAATATTCCTGATCACAAAGCCGTTCCTTGTGTCATAGACCCGTATTGTGCTATCGGCGAAGCCGGCGATGACGGTCCTCCGGTCTTTAAACGTGACACTCAGTACTCGGGCTTTCTTGACCATTGACCGCGCGACGAATTTTTCGAACCTCAAATCGTTGTCTGCGGTCGAGAGGAGCACCAAAGTTCCGTCTGCGCAGCCTGCGACTAGCTTCTGGGGCGTATCCTCCTCTGCTTCGGGTCCTTTGGCGTACTTGGAGAACTTCGGCTGGGCTGCGAAACACCACACCTCACTATTGTTGCCATCTGAATGCCTGGCAGGCAGACCCGTGGCGACGTCCCATTCCGTAACACTGTTGGAATACCCAATGCTGAACAGGCGCAACCTTCCTGGCGTTGTTCTGCCCTTGCTATCTTTTATGTCCGGCTCTTGCGTCCATGCCAGGCCTTCGACGCTGCGATCCTTGCCTCCATAAAACACCTGTTCCTGTTGCCATGCGCCGTTCGCTGGGTTCCAGATTTCAATGTTTCCATTCGCCCGTCCGACAGCAAGTCTCAGACCCTCAGGATCTTTGTTTCCAAGAGTGGGTTCGGTATGAGAGAAAGCGAGCGCATTAATCGCGGAAGGTGGGAATGGCACGAAGCGCGATCGGTGAATGTCCATGGCGAAGTATGCCGTGGGTGGACCTGACGATGTTCCTCGGAAAGCTGGGTGCCTGCGCTAGCACTCGGTCAAAGAGGCTATCATGGTTGTGAAATTTACTTTCGAAGGTGAGCAGAGAAAGTTAGGACCGAAATCTTGGCAAGAAATAATTTTAGCGCGACTTCCACTATTGCGCTACGCTCGGTTGGGTCTATCACTCCGCCGCCGAACAACACCAGGTGTCCCTACCTTATGGTTCATTGTATGCTTTCGTTGATTCTCATGTCGTATTTATCGAGTGAGTGGCATTGAGATTAAAGTCGACAACTACTTTCCGAATCCTTGTTCTGCTAGCTACAAAGCTTCTCGATCAGACTCATCATCGGGAGGCAGCCCGGCTACACATTCATAGAGGGAAAGCCAGGCATTTGAGACAATTCTCATGATCAAGATATTTGGCGCTGTCTCTCGGCCCCCACGTCATGACCAGAGAGGTGAAATTTCCTCATCACGTAGATCTCTGCACGTGAGTGCGTGGCCCCAGGACCCAGGGCCCAGCCACGATCTACGTCATCCCTGCCTTCTGCCTGCGCCTCCAACAACGTACTATAGAATGATCTTGCCTACCTATCTCTACGGCTACACTTCGTAAAACCGAGACTATCTATTCTGTGTTGCACTGCTCATTGTCTTCTATATGAACGTCAGGCTGTTGGAATGACGTCTTGTTGACCTGCACTGCTTGTTTCAAGGCTTCCTGTGGGGCGCGGCTTGCGCACGTCTAGTCCGTCTTTTTCGACCCACGGCACTCCAGTCTCTACCTCTCGGCATCATGGACGCACAGCAAGTCTTGAATGCTTTGGTGAAGAACACTGCAGGCGGCCGGTTGGGAGTATGGGATGAGAAACCAAAGGTTAGAACACTTTACACTCCAAAATTGTGTCACATTGTTGATAAACATAAACGAACAGCCAAAAGGCTCCGCTCATAACCTTGCGGCGATAGTGTCGGCTTTTGTACCGACGTGGTTTACTGCAATCCTCTTCATCATCATTTTTGTACTCATTCGCAACCGATATCCCAAAATTTACTCTCCGAGGACCTTCATCGGAACCATCCCAGAGAAGTGCGCATATGCCGTCAAAGCCCATAGAGACACCACTAACCTTGTGTCCAGAGACCGCACACCTTCAGCCAGCCGATCATACTTCTCCTGGTACCATACGCTTCGTGTTGTTCCCGACAAATTCGTCCTTTACCATGAACATCTGGATTCGTATCTGTACCTTCGTTTTCTGCGTACCCTAATTTTCCTATGCGTAGTGGGGTGCTGCATCACCTGGCCTATTCTCTTTCCAATCAATGCGACCGGTGGCGGATCATCGTCTCAGCTCGACCGCATATCGATCGGCAATGTCGCAGATAAGAAGAAGCTGTATGCTCATGCCGTTGTTGCGTACATCTACTTCGGCTTCGTCATGTTTACCGTAGCAAGGGAGAGACTCTGGCTGATCGGACTCAGGCAAGCATGGAACCTGTCAAAGCCAATGGCGAAAAAGTTGTCGTCCAGGACTGTTCTTTTCGTTTCAGCGCCTACAGCTACGCTCGACCAAGAGAATGCGCAGAAGTTCTTCGGGGACGACGCAATAAGGGTTTGGCCTGCAACCAAAGCTGATGAATTGCGTTCTCTCGTGTCCAGCCGCGATACCACAATCGAAGAATTGGAAGCTGCCGAGCTCAAATTGATACAGAACGTGAAGCGCAAGCTGGAAAAGAGTGGAAACAGGGGGAACAGCGTCTTCAAGAGTTACGATGATCTCCCGAATCATATGAAGAAGTCGTTACGCCCAACCCACACGCTCAAGTCGCCGCCAATCGGTAAAAAGGTGGATAGTATCGATTACTATCGCGAGCAACTCAAGGAGAAAGAAGAAGAGATTCGAAAGGCACGCGATTCGAATGCGAATGCAGAAAGCCATGGCGGTGCTGCAGCAGTGTTTGTTGAATTTCGGACACAAGCTGCGGCACAGCGTGCGTACCAGCAAATTGCGTCTGCGGAGATTCTAGCTCTCAATCCGAGGTACACTTCGGTGTTGCCGGGTGAAATCATCTGGAACAATCTGACATTAGCACCCGCGAAGAGGATTTCCCAACAAGGACTTGCAACGATTCTCGTGGTTGCTATCATTGTGTTCTGGTAAGCCGTAACCACGTTATTCTAAACCTCCAAGCTAACGATCTACAGGTCGATCCCAATCTCCTTCGTTGGTGCATGGTCAAACGTACAATATCTTGCGAACACCTATAAATGGCTTAATTGGCTCAACAAACTTCCTGAGACCGTGACCAGCCTCTTGGCCGGACTGGTACCTGCTGCACTGCTCAGTGCTCTTGCTTCGTTTGTCCCGAACATTTTTCGAGGTGAGCCTAAGTCACCTTTCTAGGGTTTAGGATAGATTCTGACGAATGCAGCCATCTTCAAAGCGTTCGGTGAACCTACCAATACTTCCGTCGAGCTCAAAGTACTCCGGTGGTACTTTGTCTTCCAGGTCTTCCAGGTCTTCTTGATCAATACATTAGCTTCCGGTGCCGCTGCGGTACTGTCCCAGGCCGCAAATAACCCCTCATCAATCCCAACCATACTTGCAGCCAATCTGCCTAGCGCAGCCAATTCGTATCTTACGTACTTCATCGTGCAAGGCTTGACGAGTGCCTCGAACAACATGCTGAACTACTCCGATCTTGCGTCTTACATCTTCTTTGATAAGTTCTTCGACAAGACGCCGAGGCAGAAATACAAGAGATTCACGCAATTGAAGGGCATTCAGTGGGGTAAGGTATTCCCAAAGTATGGCAACTTCTTGATTATTGGTATGTGGGCCCTGAAACGCGGTATTGACTCTTTTGTGCTCACTTGTTATAGCTATCGCATACTCCTGCATCGCCCCGCTCGTCCTCGGCTTCGCTGCTGTCGGGCTTACCTTCTTCTACTTCAGCTACCGCTACATGCTTCTCTTCACCGTCTCGCCAAAGATCGACACCAAAGGTCATTGCTACACGCTTGCTCTACAGCAAATACTCGGAGGCATTTACATCGCTGAGCTCTGCCTGTTGGGTCTTTTCAGTCTACGACAGGCTACTGGTCCGTCAATCATGATCGCTGTCTTGTTCCTTGCGACTATACTCTTCAACGCCATGACGAATAAGTACTTCGATCCTTTGGAGAAGTTTTTACCTGCCGATCTGAGTGCCGAAGAGGAAGGCGAGGGTGCCGCGCTGCTAGGCGACCGAGAGACAGAAGAAGGGGTGGTTTCACATCACGTTCAGCAAATTGTTGAGCATACTCCGATCCCACCGAGGTATCTCTCTCCGCTAGCGCGATTCTTTGAACCTCAAAGATATGCTTCTCACCGTGCAATGCGGGCGTGGCTCCGCGAAGACACCGAATGGGATGAAGACGATGTTCCGCAGTACAGCGAGGAGCAGTTGCGAAAAGCATACCTCGATCCCGCTTTCACGAGCCAGACGCCGGCGGTATGGATACCGAGAGATGAGGCCAAGACTAGCAAGAATATCTTGCAGGGCTTGGAGGAGAAGCAGGTTGAAGCTAGTGATGAGGGAGCTTGGATTGACGAGAAAGGCGAAGTCAAGTGGACTACCGATGACTTCGACAAGGTACCGATCTTCAAGGAAGCAGTGAGGTGGTAAGTGGGGAAAGTTGATGAACACAGGGAGCGAAGTGGCTCGAATATTGCACAAAATTATCAATGAACGAGGGTATTGATTGGAAGCCATGCTACACATAAACATGTACCATCATCAAAGACTTTGATTTTAAGCTGCCGTCTCCTTGTCAAACACCTCGGTGACACCTTGGTTGCCGTGCATAACGATCTGCGTCTTGCTGAGGGAAGCCTGGACCGGCTTTTTCGCCCTGAAGATCTCAGAAAGCTCCTCGAGGGTACGGCGACGCGTCTCGACGTAGAAGAAGTAAATGAATACGAATTCAAATATGTCCCAGAAGATGAAAAGGAAGTAGTACTAGCACATTGGTCAGCTTCGAGGCCTCTAAACGATTGCAGCTTGTATCGTTGACGGCTTACCTTCCATCCAGCTCCAGAGAACGCAATGCCAGTCACGAACGTGTTGTAAAACCCAGCAATGTTGACCCAAAAGTTGTAGAAGGCCATTCCCTTCGCGCGTGATTCGTACCTGAGACACTCTACGGGGTACAACTGCTGCAGCGGCGTGTATCCGGCTGAGAAGATGAATCCGAAGATGAAGATGAAAGCAATAACCGCTTTGGCCTGTCCAGAACTCTTGATCATGGGTGTTCCAGAGTCATCGACCTTCGGCTTGCCGTCTGGTCCGTTGACGACGTTGGTAGCTACGAGCGCGCACACAATGCAGAAGATACCCACACAGATACCCGTGGAAACGAGCAGTTGCGGTCGACGACCCCACTTGTCGGTGTAGACAGCGCCGAAGACGGCACCGCCAAAGGAGACGACGTTCTGCATACCGTTGAGTAGGAGACGGCGGTGGTTGCTGGTGATCCCGGCACCCTGAAGCATCGTCGGGTAGTAATAGGAGACCGGACCGTTACCAGACCATTGTCCGAAAAATGCCATGGTGAGGACAATCATAGTCCTGTAGCGTTGCTCAGGGCTGTTGAACAGCTCGCGGTAATCCCACCAGCGTTTGTCTGAACCAGTCACGGAAATATCTTCTACCATCTCCTTGTATTCTAGCTGCACGATGGGTGAGTCACGGCTTCCTTCACCGTGGTACTTGGCCATCGTGTTCAGGGCTTCCTCGTGGCGGTCATTGGCGATCAACCAACGGGGCGTTTCGGGTAGGAAGGGCGAGCAAACTAGGACAACACCAGCGAAGAACATTTGAAGCCAGATGGGGATGCGCCACGAAATGGTGCCTTCCATCGTCGATGTGCCATATGGAACAAAAGTGCCGGGAATTCCTCCTACGAACCAAAATGTATTGAAAATTCCCGTGAGTACTTAAGATACAAAGTTAGTACATGTTTTAAAGGAGGGGGGATTTGCTTTGTCTTAGCTAAGCGAAGGGGAGACGCTTTTCTCATGCCCCAAATATGAAGACAAAAGGTCTTGCTTTCGCATTGCTGGGAAAACAAATCCACTTTGTATCCGGGTAACTTACCACCACGGTAGGCAGGATGGGCCATCTCGGAGGCGTAGGCGGGACCTGCGGTGGATGTGATGGCGACACCAAAACCGAGGACAAAGCGGCCACCCATGAAGCCTCCCAGGCTCGTGCTGCTAGCCTGAATGCAGGTACCAATGATAATGATGAGGCATCCCAAGAACATGCCCCATTTGCGGCCCTTGATATCAGTGGCGGGTCCCGCGGCGAAAGAACCGACCAGATTTCCGATGGTGTAGATGGCGTAGACGATACCGGTGGAAGGCGTGCCCTCATCGACACTGAAGCCGAAGTAACCTCGGTATTGGGGGTATGAGTTGATGGCACCCATCAAGGAACCATCGTAACCGTTGATGCAGGAGTTCAATGTTGCCACAAGCAGACACACGTAAAGCTATGAATGATGAGCATGCTGCCAATTCATTTGTGTGTAGAAAGAACATACTCTGAACATCGCAGGTGTCCATGGCGAAACACCAGCCTTCGCAGTAGCATCTGCTAGAGCCACATTTTGCACTTGTCGAATGTCTGTCGCACTCTCCCGACGCTCGTCGTGCGAAACACCAACCTCAGTCTTAGGTTCTGCCGACATTGTCAATTAGAGATGAGCACTCAAGACAAAAAGATATTCCAGAGTCGTTCTCGAACGCGAAACTCACAATTGAGCTCGAACCTCTGGCAAGTCAGTACCCGGGACGTCGCATGTATTTAATACTAGACACCGTGCCCATCGACCTAGCACGACCAGGAAATTCATCTAAAGTCATGGGCCTGAGCTGCAGGTAGAACCAGGGTTAGTGCTCCCTTGCCGGCTCAAGGATCGAATATCCGCGTAAGCGCAGGGATACCGGGAAGCAACAGCTCGCCAGACATGGGTGTGCTTTGAACGATTGGGGGAAAGCTGGAGTAAGCTTTGGGGTTCCGCGACTAAGGCGTGTTCGAGTTCCTGCAGTCACGCGGCTTTTGTGTTGCCATCTGATCACTGATGCCCATATGCAATTCTCCAAATTGGCTGCCCAGCTGTAGGATCCCGGGTCAATTGTTCGCTTCGTCAGGTTGACAGCGTCGCTGAGGACTATCGGGCGGTATTGTCGATCGAAAGCTCGGCCATCACACAACCACCATCTTCGAGCAGATTTCGAGCGAAGTAAGGAGCAACGGGCCGGCTATCCTGCAAGGTCGCTACTGTACCACGATGGTACATAGATAGCGTGAGTCTTCGTGTTGCGAACGGAGCGGCGTGAGGCTTTACTCAAGCTTTCAAGTGCAGGTCTTAACGGTCGCGCCACCGCGCGTGTTCGAGAGGTCGAACACTGTGGGGATAGCGCCCGCTGTCGCAGAATGAGCGATCTGGATACATTTAGTGCGGTGTTTCAATTGGAGGAGTATGCGAGTCATGTGTTGGAAGTGTGCAATGTAACGGAGGATGCTGCTCCGCATCCTGAAACGGCTAGCTCGTGAAGGTTTCCCTTCCCTACACGCCTTCCCTACATGCACCATGGTGGTGTGGCTTCCTTCCTGCGTGAGAAGTTCCATCAATTAGAGGTGTGAATGCGAAGCAATGTCTCCTTCGGAGCGGTGATACCGATCGGTTTCGACCTCGACTGCTATGTGTCGATTAATACTTCCGAGGTATCCAATCACGAACGCGGCACGGTAGCTCAAGGCTTTACTCAACACATCGGTTTTGCGGGTTCACATGGAAGCTATACAGAGCTTCTAGAAGTAAAAGGCAACCGAGGATTCGGTCCATGAGTCGTGGCTGGACTCACGTTCCGAGACCCCGGTTGAGTCAAAACCGCTTGTAGTTGCTAACCCCGAACTCTCGGAATCTTGATGATTGATGGTAAAGTCCCCTCAAATTCGTGGGGACTCTGCACATGCGTCCAGACATCCTCTGACTTGAGTTGAGCTCTTGCGAGCTATATTAAGGTGTGCTTCCCGACGCGATTGGCAAGGATGCCGGTCAAGATCTGCTCTATGACTGCGGAGAACTCCCCTTCATTGGCGAATGGCCCCTCCCGCCGGTTAGGGCAGTGATAAGTATACATTGCACCTAAACCCTCTACCAGGGATCTCGCGCTGAAGACCTTACCTCTTCTATGCAGATGACCAAATACGGTGTAGATCCCGTTGCCTGAACTGCGCAGCTGGAAAGCACTATGCGCAATATGTGTCGTTTTCACTGCGCTTCGACAGAAGCCATGTTTGAAGATTGATGAAGCCACGTTCGGTATATAGCCCATAATCAGCTGTTATCATCTGCCATGTGCTTTTGCTGAAAAACATTCCGAACGCCCCAGTATGCGGCTTACGCGCATGACTGTCGCTAGAGTAGATCCTCCGGCTATAGTCAATATGGCACCGGAGGTAGTGCCTCCGTACACTGATTGAGTACATACAGGACTTTTGTTTTTGACTACTAGTGTTCGAGATACATGCATTACAATCGAAAAGCGTGCTATGTCCCATCAACTAACTTGTATAGAACATTCCACTGCCATGTCATACCGAGACATAGGTTTAGTCCGAATTTCGAACACCGCATCGTGCCCTGAGTTCCCCATGATACAATTTGGGAATAGGGCAGCAGTTTTCGACTTTCCCCATACAAGCGAACTCGCGGATCAATGCAGTCTGCATAGTCGAATGCTACGAGTAGATCCAGGATGCCAGGTTCGGGTGTAGATGTGTGGCTGCCGCGAATGGGACCCCCGTGTGCTCGAATTTGCCAGAGGTGGATGGCAGCGGAATAGCATTGGAGGACAATGAGTGCTGAGGAGGGGGGCTTGCAGAAACCATTCTAGCGTTCTGATGAACACGAGCCGTGTCCACAAAATCTTTATCTTGCCACAGTAAAGCATTATGTTGGTGTTTGATATATTATCCATCTTCGACTGGCGTAAGGATTGCTCCTGGATGTGCTGACAATGAAGGTGAAGTGATTAACAGCGACAGAATTGTAAGACGTCATCACACACATTCGTGCAATACTGCGTAAGTTTTAAATGACCTGTTCGCTTTCTTTGTCGTTTCCAAGCCAAACGAGTACTCTACTCGCAACTTGGTGTATCCTCTTCGTGAGCAGGACGTGTATACTTTTCTCGATATCATCCTTTCGATGGATACACACAGCGTCGCCCCACAAAGTCCGTTTGTAATTCCGTATCAAATTCCGCGCAAGGCTGAGTCTAAATTGACTGTTGTTAATGTTCCCATTTCACTGTTCAGGCTTTGCAATGTATGTGGAGACATCATTTAGGTACCAGGTGAGACTTGGTCTTCGCATTATGGTCCATAGAGGACGATTATATAAGGCGGTGTAGCAAATCCTTGCCGTCGACATACCGCTCTACATTCTCCGCTGTCTCTTCGTACCATGTTCGCATTGTACTTTCTTCGACGTAGCCCATATGCGGGGTCAGAAGGACCCTGCTCTTGCCCTCTTCATCCCAGTTCTCAGTCCTCCACGGGCTATCTGAGGGAAGAGGTTCGATATCGAATACGTCAAGAGCAACGCCCCGTATGCGACCATTACGAAGAACGTCCAGCAAAGCAGTTTCGTCAATGAGCGGCCCCCTCGATGTGTTGATCAAAAGCCCGGACGGTTTCATCCACCCTAGCTCTTGTGCACCAACAATACCTCGCGATCGGGCGCTCAGAACGTAATGCAAGCTGATGCAATCAGATTTCTTAAAAAGCTCTTCTTTTCCGACGACATTGAATGTAGGCTCGTCTTCTGCGGCAATACCTCCTCCCACGGCCGGTAGTCCTACGTCTTCCGCCAATTGATCCGCCTTCTCTTGCGTCAAATTGGCGCTCCAACATACAATCTTCATACCCCAAGCTAGCAGCCCTACTCTCGCCACAAGCGCACCTATCCTCCCAAATCCAACCATACCGAGAGTTTTGCCCTGTAGCCCGATAGCCAGATCGGTTTGCCACCCTGCAGCTACTCCTTTACCTTTGATTACGGCATCATCCGCTGCAATATTGCGTGCCAGAGCCAATATCATCGCCCACGCATGCTGTGTGGTAGGATGCCCTCCACCCTTTTTGATATTCATCTTCGCTCGAGCCGATGGCCCACTGCCTTTCCCGTCGGTTCTCCCCTTCCCTGGCGCAGCAACCAATTGAATGCCTAGCTCCTTCATAGCTTCTTTGTCGAATGTTTCAAACTGTGTTCCTGTAGCAAATATGACTTTCAAATTTGGTAGCTTGCGAAGGAGGTCGCCAGGGAGCGGGGTTCGTTCGCGCATGGTCGAGAGAATCGAGAAGGGCCGTAGACGGTTCTCGAGTTGCTTGCGGTCGGCATCGTTGGTTTTAGGATGCGTATATGAGGGTAGCGTGTCATTGAAAGTGGTGATCTCAAGCTTGGAAGAGTCAATAGTGGAGAAATGCTGTGCTGCGATATTATGGTAATCATCGAGTATAGCAAGTTTTGCAGGGGTTTGAGAAGCCATTGTACGGATCAATAGACGTTTGGAGCCACGTGTATGAGGTGTGATGATCCGTGAGAGTTGCAAAACGCGTAGAGACATGTTGGGTTGCGGGCCATCGTCCGCGGCAAAGACATAAGGCGGCCGCTGTTTATAGGAGGGATTGCGACTGCGGGGTGATGTGATCACAACTCCATTTGTAAGCGATCTGGGAAGCTTCAAGTAACATTTGGATATTTTACGCTGCTCGCATGGTTGCTTCCCGCTTCAAGCATGCTCGAATTGATCGGTTGTCAGCGCTTCGGAAGGCGTGGCTGCGGAAAAGCCGACATCGCGCGGAAAAGCTAGCGCCGCATGAGATCGTGCTCCCAACCATCAACAACATGGATTCCTGGCGACCTTCCATTATGGAGTTAATCCTAGCGTATCTGTTGCAGGGAAATCAACTCCAGAAGTCAGACTAGATTCTCAGGTTCTGCTATACGCAGTAACAGAGATGACGACAATGCCCCCTTGATGCGCGACCTGTTCCCTAGAAAGTATTCTGGGTCGAACGATGTCAAAAGTATCGATCCGACCTCTTGGGAGCCAAGTAAGGGAACATATATCCAAATCTGGAAGCGAGCCCCAACATTCCGGGAGCGACCAGCAACATGAGCACGGCATGTGGAAGTCATTTCCCATGGCTCAAGGAGCATGACGCGCTTTTGAGCGTGGCAGTTTTGCTTCTTCGAAGAGCTGCTTGATCCTTTGCATCAACCACCGCAATGCCGATGTTCCCGCATATCCTCACTACACTCCTCGCGATAGCCCGTTTCCGAGGTATAACAGCAAGGGGTAACGGCTTTCGACACGAAGCAATAGACGCGTCAGATCAGCATTACGAACGAGTCGAGAAACTTGATCCCCTCATATTCGATCGTACCATCTCAGAGCAATGTCCGGTGCCAACACGTTCGATATACAGCTTGCTGTATCCCTCACCAGATGCTTCGGCGATTGAAATCACAAGTCAAAGCCAGGTCGTTACCTCGTATCTTCCAGAGATGACATGGTGCGTCGGACCACCCGTCGCCTTTGCGCCAGTGACGACGAAAGCGCCGTATCTCAACCACTCTACTGAATACGAAGTCGTCTCCGCAGGCACAGGGCGCTGCGAGACGGTCTACGTACCGACCGAGGCCACTGTCTGCGCCACGACGCTCACTGGAATCGCGTCGAAGATCATAGTGTCAGAATGTGATCAAGAAATCACCTTCTCGAGCGAATGTGGGTTCACATTGGAGACCCCCTCACCAGTGACATCGAACTTATCACTGATCACGCCTGCTCCAACGGTAAAGAGAATGACAACATATTGGGTTGCGCCGTGGCAATCTTTGACGGCGGGAGAAGCGCCATCTGAAGTGGACATCAAGGTGTGCACAGTCCAGGAAGACGAGAGCTTGGAGTGTATTCACTACCAGGAAGTGTGGGAAGTCGTTGTAGTCACAAAGACTTTCACAACGCATCGTAACGTGCAGTTGACTACCACTGTTACCGGTCCTGGTACGCTTATAGTTGAGACAATGACGGCGGTCATAACAGACACGGTGGAAACCATAGACCTGTCGACAACGCTTTTGCTGGAAACTGGTGTTGAGACGGAGAGTACGAGTAAAAAGAAGAAGCTCGTTACGCGACCGAACGAACCAAGTGATACGGTGGAAACAAGCGTTCCATTGGTGACGAGCGAACTGGGCACATCTACCCTATACATCACGAAATACGTAAAGTATAAGTCGCCTCGGTGAGCATTCTCTAGCATGCACCCAACATCATCTCTAATCACTGATTTAGACCCGAGCCTACGACTACCATTCGAATAACCTCAGTCGCACACGTTATCGGCACAATAACTAGAACGCGTCCCCGCAGCCGTCCCCTCCCAAGTTTGCTTGAGTTGCCAGACTTTTGAACTTAACGCATCATCGTCAGTCACTCACGAACTTCCATTTCTTTTATCTCTTGGATTGCGTATATAGATAGCTAAATATTTCACGTAGTTGAACATGGAATCTAGATGAATCACATCTACCATATGTTGTTTGTCTCTAGCATTCAAGCCTTGAAGACAAAAGAGCTTGCCCATCTCGGTATCAATGAATACTTTACCATAATATGAGAAACTCTCCTTCGAGCAAACCACCTCCTGTTAATGATGCGCCTCACACTTGTCTTATACCTGGCTTCAGGGAGTCTCGGGCTCGCTGATATAGGAATCGTATACACTACACGTCTCAAGCCCTCAAGTGTAACTCAGCCTATTGTCGACACCAAAACCTACACACGCATTTTCAAACATGATGCTATCGAACAAAACGAAGTACTCGCTCCCGGATTCTCCAAAGCTCAGTCCATCGCAGCAAGTGCCGCTGATGTAGTAAAGCGATCGTCCAAAAATAGCCCTGTGTCAAATCAGCCAAGGGCCAGCCGCGATTCTGATGACCTACCAAAAGAACTCTCATACTTTACCATGGTCCTCTCAGTCAACGGCTACGACGTTACGGTTCCGATCCTGACGGATAACGCGACAGACTTCTGCAAAACTGTTAGCAGCGAGTTGGAGAGCAGTGCCTCGCACTTACAAGCTTCCACAGATGCAAATGAGCCTACAGAAACACCGGTCAATACGCATACGAGTAAAATTAAACATACGAGCGAAGGCGGAGAGCCACAGCAAACGACCACGCCGGAGGATACAAACAACACTGCGACAGACACTGCAAGGACGATCACGGAGCCAACGAATAAATCCACGAAGTCACATAGGCCGGAGATAACCTCGACAGGCAAACCAAGCGAAACCACTACTCCTGATTTACAGAATTCTCCAGAAGACACATCGACTTCATCTGCTAAGAACGGGCCAAGTTCGATCGTGACAACAGGAACGGATGACAATCCTACATTGGACCGCACTTCTGCTTCTAGAAGTACGTTTAGTACTGTCACAGAAGACCCTCCTACCACAGATCCTGCCTCTGAATCGAATATCTCCAACAAGTATACAATCACTCCTGGAGCTACTACCGCGACTATTGACGACACCTCAACGATTACCACCATGTTCTCAAGCGACGACACAGGCAAGTCCCACGATCTGTCGCAAGTCCTGGCCGAGAGCTCGGAGGCATGGGCATCATATAACTCGTACATCGATGGACTTCACTCGCGCTTAAGTGAACGAGTGCCTAACAACCAGATAGACACACCGACAAGCACTGAAGGGCCGACACCAACAGAAGATCAGACAACTCACGTCGACAAGCCAGCCAGAACCGAGAGCGAGATAGCTATACGCCAGCAAAAGCATGCCTCTCAAGCCGCTGACATGCGGAACATCCTCCGTTGGATTCGGCCCCCGTTTATATGGGGGAGATCTACTGGATACCACCTTCACAATTCCTCCGAGATAGAGCAGGTGCAAGGCTTCTCTCACAAGTCCGACTTGGAGTCTTCCAAGAACAAGCGGCAATATCCCTACCTCTCCGTGCACAATCCCCTGACCGAGAAAGAAGATTTCGTGTCCAAGTTCATGGCGCAAGAGGAGCCAATGTCTACCAACAGCGACGTGATGACGACCACTGACACAGAAAACGGCAAGCCAACATTCGGATTCGATCCGCATCCACACCCACGTCCGCCTTTCACAGAAGACAAACCGCTTCCATCATTCACGCCCCACACCACCAAAACTCCTATCAGCACTTCTACAGAACCCAGCTCAATCCCTGAGTTAGGCGACACAACAGACCCACCTTCTCCATCACCCTCTTCCCCCATTCCCTCAGACACAATACCCGGGAATGCGACACATACAGGCCCTGGCAACGTCACGCAACCCACCGAGCCAACCAGCGGTGCGCATCGACATTGGTCCAAGAACCCGTTTGCTTCGCCGATATTTTGGGGTACAGGGGCGTGGTACTTGTTGATGGCATATTGGGAGGGGTGGCAGCAGGCGAGGGGAGAGTGGGAATGGGGATGGACGGATGGAATGTGCAGGTGGATTGGTGGAAACATGGTGAGGTATCTGTAAGGTGCGATCTGTGTCACTTTGGATTTGGGGGTGGTGCGGTTTGGCTTTCCGAGTTTATAGTCATGCTTTTGAGCAGTTCCTTTGACCGGCCAGTAAGTTCGATGAAGTTGTAGCGAGGAACGTTTCATGACGCTGAGACTTAGCGTTGGAGCAAGGTGTCTGTATTCTACAGCAAGTGTTGCTGGGCAAGAGTCTAAGTCTATAGTATATGCCATGCGATGCGCGCTGACGGTGCATGACCGGAAGCCTCTATGTGGCTTGGGTATCTTCAACAGTAATGTTACAATGTGTCTTCCTCTTTCTTACGTCAAGAGGATATGCGCCCCTTCGTGACTTATTATGACCTCTTCGGTATCGAACGCATATTTCCTCCGTACAAGCTCAAACACGATCAGCCCTGCGCTTGTACTCGGCATCTGCTTGATCGTGCTCATCCAGAAGCCTCGATAGAGGTACCGCCGCCAGCCTCCATGCATCTCTGATAGCTTCTTGCACTGTCTGAATGTCTCTTCGTACGCGTGGTAATACCGTCTCATGATTCCTGAAGGCTTCGACTCTTGGTGGGCTTGGAAGTCAAGCGCTTCCAGGCGACGATAGTGCACGTCTTGAAGTTCTGACAGTGGATGCTGAATGACCTGCGAGGTCAAGGATGCGGAGATGCCTGCTAGAAGGAGGAAACTGGGTTCGAGTGCATAATGGGGTTTAATGACTGGGCGGCCGTCATTTTCGTCAATGTAAAGGGCTCGAGATTCTAGAAGGGCCTCTCGTGTGCGGCTGCCGTAGTAGTGGGTTATGTAGGCATAGTAGGCCTGGCTCTTGACCGTCTCAAAAGTGCCGAAGAAGAAGGCTGCGCCGACGGAGTCCTTGATCAAACTGAGACCAAAACCGCCGAAGATGCCGCGTATTCCAATAGATTGCAGCTTGTGCCAAGAATAGTGCCACATTGTCTTATATTTGCCTTCAAGAATGTCCGAGGTTCGGAAGCGGACTTGAAGGGCGTCAAAGGGTGCTGCGAGGGTGGACTGAACACCGCCAGCGATCAAGCCAGCGGTGAAGGTGGTCTGAAATGAGGGCGGGGGATATGTTCGCTTTGTTTGGTATGAAGACGGTGTATGTAGGCTCGATAGGCTGTGGAGGTAGGTTGTGTACAGAACCGCACCAATGCTGCATCCGATCAGTACGTCTGACGCTCACTTGCTTAGAACGGTGGCATACAAGGTATTTGCGATCAAGGGAGGCATGACTTGATTCGGTATGAAGCTCCATCCTTCTGTCCGTATTGCATGCCAAAGCACTGCTGGAGTAGTCATCCGCCATGTCCATTTGGCCGTCTCTTGAAAATGCGGATTGATGGCTCGCGCATAGCCCATGTAGTCAATGCGGCCTCTGAAAAAGGCCTTTACTGGCGCTCGAAAATAGAATGCCACAACGCGCGCCGCAATTACCCTCATACCAGCAGCTTGCGCACCCGTTGCGGGCGCTTTATTTGGACCCTGGCCATCGTTGTTGGTTCCATCATTGCGGGGAACGACTCCTCCGGCGCGAGGAGTGGAGGCTGTGGTCATCGCATATCACGATAAGTAAGAGCGCGCTGCAGATTCATCTAAGAGCGAGGGCAGCTGCGAAAGTAAAGGCAAGCAACGGCTGCACGCGGGCGCGTCACCGGTGAATTCGGGATGACCTTCGCTCGGAAGAGGCTGAACTTCGGAAGAGGCTGAACTTCGGAACAGGATGCGGAACTCGAAGTGGAGCTGGCGTCTGTTCACGAAGCGCGCTTGAGCGGTGCCAAGACCTCTCACGCGTTGAACTTGGACCTCGCGACGGCGACTTTCTCATCAGCGCGTTCTTGTCTCCCACCCCACACTCAGCGTCGCAGTCAACCGCGAAGGCTTTGTCAGTCCCCGCCTTCATCATGGCCGACGACATTGTCATCGACAAGGACCTGTTCCATGAGCGCTTGGGCAACTTCATCTCCAAGTGGAAGACGGACAAGCGCGGTGGTGATCAGATTTTCCAGGGCGCAGGTTCGATCGCGACGGTCGTGGGCAAGGCGAGCGATCCAGGCAGCTACCTGAAGCCTGCTGCTTTTCAGGTATGATTGCGCAAACTGAGGAATGTTTAGGTTTGAACTGACAGCTGTCGCATAGCTATGGCTGTTAGGCTACGAGTTCCCCGCAACCCTGTTCGTCATCACACCTGATCTCTTTCAGATCGTCACTACCAAGAAGAAGGGTACGTAAAGCGTCGGATCAGAAGTTTGGGCGTCAGGATATTTGATCTGGACGGGCAGCAATTCTCGTGCTTGGAATGCTAACATATCGTCCAGCGTCATATCTCGAGCCTCTGAAGGGTGGCAAGATCCCCATCGAGATCCTCGTTAGGGGCAAAGATGCGGAGGAGAACAAGAAGCAGTTCGAAAAATGCTTGGACATCATGAAGAAGGCGGGCAAGAAGGTCGCAGTGCTCAAGAAGGACAACGCGACCGGCGGCTTCGCGGATGAGTGGAAAGCGGCGTTTGGAGAATCTGGCATCAAAGACGAGGACCAGATCGAGCTCGGCCCTATCCTCTCGCAGGCAGCCATGTCTATTAAAGATGCGAAGGAGTTGGTACGTTTCGAGTATACTGATGAGATCTACAACTACTGACGATTTCCCAGCGACTTATCCGCGATGCGTCGCGAGCATCGAGCGCCGTTATGAGCAACTACTTCGTCGAAGAAATGTCCGAAATCCTCGATTCCGAGAAGAAAGTATCGCACAGGGCGTTCTCCGACAAGATCACCAACAAGATCGACGACCAGAAGTTTTTCGAAAAGCAGAAGGTCTCGAAGAATTTCGACAACATGCAGCTGGATTGGTGCCTGCAACCCACCGTGCAAAGTGGCGGAGGCTACGACCTGAAGTTCAATGCTGAACCCGACGACAACAACCTGCACGCCGGTGTCATCGTTTCCGCGCTCGGTCTCCGCTACCACACATATGGTGCCCTGATTGCGCGCACGTTCATGGTGGATCCGAATCGCGAGCAGGAGACAGCCTACAAGATTCTTCTCTCGGTGCACGATTTGATTATCAAATCGATAAAGGATGGCGTCGTGGCAAAGGACGTGTACAGCAAGGCTTTGGAACATTTGAAGAAAAAGAAGCCGGAGTACGAGAAGCATTTCCCAAAGAATGTTGGCTACGGCATCGGAACCGAGAACAAGGATACGGCACTTCTTTTGAGCGGCAAAAACACCCGTGTTCTCAAAGACGGTATGACCTTGGTCATCAGCACTAGCTTGCAGGATCTGGAGAACACCAAACCTCAGGACAAGAAGAGCAAGACTTACTCGTTGGTCTTGGTTGACACAGTCCGTGTCGGTCCTACCGACTGCGCCGTTTTTACCAAGGACACGGCATCCGACCTTGAAAGCATCTCATTCTTTTTCAATGACGAGGAAGAGGAAGAGAAGAAGCCAAAGGTGAAGAAAGAGTCACGACCAGCTATTGCGCAGACAAATATCACCAAGACCCGAACGCGACATGAACGACCTACCAACAACGATGCTGAGAAGGAGGCGCAGCGGCGAGAGCATCAAAAGGAGCTCCACCAGAAAAAGCAGCAAGCTGGTCTAGAAGAGTACGGCGAGGATGCTAAAGCTCTCAACGGCACCGAAGAGAAGAAATTCAAAAAATTCGAGTCATACAAGCGAGACAATCAGCTGCCAACTTCGGTCGCCAGACTGGAGATCGTTGTCGATAAGAAGAGCCTCACGGTCATCCTTCCCATCATGGGTCGGCCAGTTCCTTTTCACATTCATACCATTAAGAATGCTTCCCACACCCCGGAAGCTGACTTTACCTCCCTTCGTGTCAACTTCTTATCGCCGGGTCAAGGTGTTGGCCGGAAAGACGATCAGCCTTTTGAAGATCCAAATGCACACTTCATCCGCAGTCTGACCTTCCGCTCGCACGACATCGATCGTATTGAACAGATTACCAAGGACATTACCGAGCTCAAGAAGGATGTTGTCCGCCGAGAACAGGAAAAGAAGCAGATGGAAGACGTGGTTGAGCAGGACAAGCTTGTACCTATCAAGAGTAAGAATCCTTTTGCCTTCCTCAGTCGTTGGACTAACATCTATAGACCGAAAACCTTTCATTCTCGACATGATCTTCCTTCGACCTGCCCTCGACGGCAAGCGTATCCCAGGTTCAGTCGAGATTCACCAAAATGGTCTCCGCTATGCCCACGGTGCCGGCGGCGTGAAAGTCGATGTTCTGTTCAGCAACGTCAAACATCTCTTTTTCCAGCCCTCGCAACACGAACTCATCGTGATCATCCACGTGCACCTCAAGAATCCCATCATGGTTGGCAAGAAGAAAACCAAGGATGTCCAATTCGTTCGCGACGCCACAGACATCCAATTCGACGAGACGGGTGCGCGCGCAAAGCGCAAGCACAAGGGCTACGGCGATGAAGAGGAGTTCGAGCAAGAGCAAGCAGAGCGAAGGCAGCGTGCAGCCCTCGACAAGGAGTTCAAGAACTTCGCAGAGAAGATCGCCGACGCAGCGCGCAACGAGAACGTCAGCGTCGACATCCCCTACCGCGAGCTCGGCTTCAACGGTGTGCCATCTCGATCCTCCGTTCTGATTCAGCCCACCACCGACTGCTTGGTGCAGTTGACCGAGCCCCCCTTCACCTGCATCACGCTCAGCGAGATCGAAATCGTGCATCTCGAGCGCGTGCAGTTCGGCCTGCGCAACTTCGACATGGTCGTCGTTTTCAAGGACTACAATCGCACGCCCGTGCACATTAATACCATTCCGGTGGAATCGCTCGACCCCGTTAAAGATTGGCTCGACAGCGTCGATATCCCCTTCTCAGAGGGCCCGCTCAACCTCAACTGGGCCACCATCATGAAGACCGTGACCAGCGACCCGCACCAGTTCTTCGTGGACGGAGGTTGGTCGTTCCTTTCCACAGAATCTGACGACGAGGAAGAAGAGGAGGAAGAGGAGAGCGCCTTTGAGGTGTCCGAGGATGAACTCGCGCAGAGCGATGAGAGTAGTGAAGATGAGAGCGATTTTGATGAGAATGCGTCTGATGAGATGAGTGATGAGGGAAGCGAAGATGAGTTCTCGGAGGGTGAGGACTGGGATGAGCTCGAGAAGAAGGCGGCGAGGAAGGATCGCGAGAGCGGACATGCAGAAGAGGAGGAGAAGGCGAAGAAGAGGAAGAGGTAGATATCTTCTCGAGTCTGGCAGCAAAGCTCGCACGCCCCATAGTCTTGGGGAAGGTGCGGAGAGTGGAGGAATCCCATTCTGGGTCCCCTCTGCGCTGATTCTTCTCCTTTTTCAAGCTTCGTGTAAAATTGCCGCCTTTTTTCTTCGCGGTCGGGCACATGGGTATTCCAGGAATCGGCTCGCTCTATCGGAAGCGAGCGTTTTGGCGTTGAGTAGCTTCGAGCTCCGGCGTGCACAATTATATCACTTTGATTTGGCTCATCATTCATGTCGTGCAAAGAGAGTAACTTGGTGATGTCGGCGCCTCGGCGGCTACCTTGAATATATTGATGCATTATGACATATACAATAAAGATGACGACAAAGCTGCCTGCTCATCTGCCAAATATGTTCAGTCAAAAAGACGCCTCTTTCCCAACATATAGCGAGCTAGCGACAGAAAGGTGGCTGCATAACGTCGTGTATGGCATGTACAACTCCAACGCATTGGGCATTATCCAAGCGGATATGCCAAAAGATCAAGGAACGCTATTAGGTACAGTCAAATGAAACAATATCTGATCTAGAAATGTGTTACCTAGATGCCGGCGAATAGTCCCTCAATGGCTCCCTGCCGTCAAGGGGTGTCGGCTCGGGTGTAATATGTATACTTGGTAAACGCTCTAGTGTGGGCAGTTGCGGCGCACCAGGTAATTGCGGCGCCCTCGTCGCAATCGGGCTTTCGTATATCGGCGGGTCTTCGTACGCGGGCGCATCCTCGTTTGGTATTTCGATGCTAGGGGCTGGATTGGGTGTCGTGACTCTGCTCAGATTTCTCGAATGCGGGTTAGAGTTAGATTGTGGGTGCGACAGCGAGACAACCTCGAAGTCGTCGGAGTTGGAGCGGTGAGTGGTCGTGGCCTCAGGAGGGAATTCGTACTCTTCAGATGCGCGGCCTGTCGAGACAGATCGTAAAGATGACGCCGATAGTCCTCGCTGATGCGTACTTAATGTCGTACTTGACATGCCCCTCGCCCGTCCACTGCTTCCAAACGACGCGGCGCTATCAAGTAGAGGTCGGTTATCGCTGTCCGTCGAGTTCGCTCTCAGCCTTGTTCCGTCATGCCTTGCAACACCTAGATCACCGTACTGCACGGAGGAAACGCGACGATCGCGGTTGGAGGTTTGATGGGTCGCAATAAGCAGCGCGCTGACGGATTCGTCGGCTGCCTGTTCCGCCCTCCTCCTGATCTCTGCAAGAGCCTCATAGTCGCCGCGTTGTCGTGCTTCCCTACGTGCTTGCCGTCGCTCTTCGCGGTCGCGCGCCTCTTGGCGGCGGGCAAGCCGGATCTGGTAGAGGGACTCCATTTCGCCTTCCCGACGGGATTCTTCTTCGTCGATGTCTTCAGGGAATTCGACGACGGTGTCAATGCCTCCTCTCTCGCCTTCCCTTCCCAGGACCTGCTCGTTTTCTCGCGCAGCGGGGGCATATGGGGGGAGCGTCATTACGCTACGGACCGAGGTATTGCGGTCCACGCCAGCGTTCGCATTGGTATTGCTGTTCTGGGCCAAGGACTGTCTTTCCGGATCATTCGCAACGGACACGCTCCCGGTCATCTCGCGATCGCGATTTGTCCCCGCATTGCTATTCCTCCCGGCATCCTGGTCTTGTAGGCTTGTAGAATACTCGTTGCGGCGCGGCCGTATTCTTAAGTTCTTCCATGAAAAGAGCGAGGGGAGTTTGTCCTTGGGTTTTCGGGTAGGCACACCTGATTGGCGGCGGAGCTTGCGGGTGAGAAGGTAGGTGACGAGGAGGATGACGAAGATTATGATGACGATTATTGCAATCTGGGTTGCTGTTAGCATCTCATAGTGTGTGCGGCGAGCAGACATGGTATGCGAGGGAGCACACAAGGCTGGTGGGATATGGAATCGGTCGTCGTACCACCCAGAGATTCCTCTGCGACTTGCTCATCGATCGCCGCTCCATCGCGCCTTCCCGCGCCGTTGGCGCTGGAATCCGCATAATGTCGTCCTATGCGACGAACAATTCCCCTCTGCTTTTGCTCTCCGTCCGACTTTTCTGCTGTAGGAGTTTGAAACGGAGTGAGGTCACTCCCGCGGCTCCCCGTTTTCTGGATCCGCAGTCGAACTAGGAACGTGCCCGCGCGCGTGGGACCGGTCGTAGGGCTCGTAGCACGGAATGTGCAAGGACGCTCGAGTTCGCCAGGTGCTGTCTCGGAGAAGTCGCATTCGCCAAGTAGCTATGTACAAAGGCAAAGAATAAGCAGCAAAAGATTGTCGAGCGTCTTCTCCGCAAGCTGGGGCTGAGGTGTGCCTGGCACAGGACGCACTAGGATCTGAGCATAAACAGGGAAGTTGGCGGTGGCTGATGCGCAGCGGCCGGCCTGTCCCTGCACTGCCGTTTGGATATCGTCACTCGTAGCGCTCGTTGGCCCCCTAGCGGCTCTAGATCTGAAGAGCGTAAAGAAGCAGTCAATTGACGGGTTTGCCACCGATACAGTGAGATTGCGAGGGCCCAAGGTCGACTGTTGTATCTTGTCAGCCGTAACGAAGCGTACTCGCCTAGCGCCGAGTCTCGGAAGCAAGCCAATTCTGGGGACTGTCACCGAAGGAACCGCCGCAGCGCCTACGGGGCTATTTTTGGGCGCTTAATTCTACGGCGCGCGGTTTGCGATCAAGACTCCATCACATGCATCTGCCATCACGTTTCCTGCACGTCTTCCTGTACGCATGAGGCGAAGTACTTTGTTGTAGTTGATCCTTCAACGAAATACACCACGCCGCTGGTTAATCTCGCTTTACACGGTAAATCTCCTTTATATTCAACCCTGAACATAGAGCCACCTAGAACTTCTTGTCCAATTTCTTCAGAAACCCACCAATCCCCTTCTCCAATTTCTCTGCCCTCTTCCCCATATTGCTCTTCGCCTGCGGTTCGGACGGCGCATGATGCTTTATCTGCGCTTCCTGCTCGGTGGGTTTGTATAGTTGCTGGTGCAAAGCATATGGATCGACACCCGGTTGCTGCTGTGTCGTGCTACCATATTGGTACTGCGCGTACCCTCCAGGTGGTGGCGACGCCATCGGCTGATATTGTTGCGGTGCATAGCCTGGCGATGGTAGAGGTGACTGTGTAGGTGCACCGGGCGATTGCACGCTGGGTGCGTGGCCAGGAGATCCGGAATAGTTTGCGAATTGCTGTGTAGGAGCCTGGCCAGGTGGTGGACCAGCGGGCGGTGGTGCGAAGGACGGCGGACTTTGTGGTGGAGGCGGAATAGATCCCACAGTGCTCGTCCTCTGGACTCCCGGATGCTGCGGTGGGCCGGAGAACGTGGATGTTCGTGATGGTGGTCCAGGTACATATGGTCCGGACGTCGGTTGTGGTGCGAAAGATGCCTGCAATGGGTTCCCATACTGCTGCGCATGTTGGTGCTCGTTATATGCTGCCGCATTTAGGCCGGTGCCGTCCGCGGCATCTGGAGGCGGAGGTGTCTTTTCGCGGTGGGCGATGGGTTCTGGGGCTGCTGGCGCGGCAGGATTGTAAGCCATTGGTGCGTAGTGGGTATTTGCATCTGCCGCCGGCGGGCTTGACGTGGGTGCTGGAGCTGTAGGAGGACCTGGGAAGGATTGCTGGGTATTCAGATTAAGACTGGGACTGCGGCTTGAATGCGATATGGCTGCCCGTTCGAGCTTTGCTACCACTGGATTCATGGGATCGCTTTTGTAGTCGGGTTGCGCTGGCAACGCTTGAGGGTTGGCTAGGATCTGAAGTTGCTGAGGCTGGACGACCCGTCTAACAGAATCCAGGAACAGTGATGCATCGTCGGGCGTCCAGAAGTATATATCGACAGCGGTTAGACGATACATGTATTTGCCATTGTTCTGCGGGTCAGGGGTGGGTAGATGCCACTGCGATATATCTTGCTGAGGACTGGAGGCTGCACTTCCATTCTGGCTACGGAAAGCATCTACCGTGAGGGTGAAGAGGCACGGATGCTTATACGTCTGCTCTATCCGAACAGTATCGAGGTCTGCATGTAGTCAGCATTGTTGTCCCACCTGGGAATGTGCAATGGCTTCGCTTACTTCCGGCAAAGGCATCCTGGTCTGGTGTCCCGGCGTGGTTCGCGACCTCTATCCGGCCGCTTTGCTGCATGGGGTTGTGATATAGGTAGACATAGCTGCCTTTGTCGAAGCGATGGTGCGGGGTCCTGTGTGTAGGAGGGGAGAAGTAATAATGTATATCTGCAAAGCTGTATAGGCATTAGTCCTTATGGGTGTTCGAGGCTGAGCAAAGCTCTCACAGTGTCAAAAGAGACACTTCTCCTTGTTGTGGCGGCATTTCCCTGTCAAGATGTCTGCAGACCTCGGATAGGTAGAGGTGCCCGACCAAAGTCACTATATCACATAGAACGCAAGAGAAGTAGACGAGTATACAGGAAGCGAAGCCAGAGGCACAATATATACTAGCAAGAGGATGCTGAGTCGCAATACCCGCAGACAGCCAACGGCCAGGCTGTATGCTATTTTGATCGTGCTTTACGCGCCCTCGATGCGTGGGTCAGCGCCAACGCTGTGCCCAGAGCTTCAGTGCATTCGGGCTTTCCCACGCGGCTGGTCCAAGCTTTCTCTGCCGATCCACTGCAAGGCTGGCGGACCTCCGAGAAATTTGGCCGCGACAAGCAGACCAGCGACCACACGACGCCATCCACCCAGCTCGCCGCGAATTGACGGCCTCCAAGACCCAGCATCGCTTGCCGCACGCCGCTCTATCGCGCCTTCCTCCCACTCCGTCGAGCGCGCCTCCACCACTGCCCCTTGAGGGCCACAGTCTCCGTCCCTACTCTACGACCGAAACTTCATCGTCACAATGTCCCTCGTCAACCTTGCACACGTGTGCTCGCACCTCCAGAATGCATCCAAAGCCCGCCTAGGGCTCACGTCGATACCCGTGTCGAAGATGCACGTCAACCTGATGCTCGGTCTCCAGCGCGAAGGCTTCATCTCCAGCGTGACCCTCGGCGGCACCACACCCCCTACTCCTTTCCTGCTTCAGGATCAGATCGACCCCGAGGAGCACTCGGACATGGCACAGAAATTGGCCGCCGAGCCATGGGCTGCGTACCCCTCTGCGGAGGCAAAGTCAGGCAATCTGCTAGGTGGTCGAGAAATATCGTACAATGTGAAGGTCCCACAAAATCCGGCCCGTCGAAGGCTGTGGCTGGGATTGAAGTTCTGGAACAACGAGCCCGTGCTCAAGAATATGAAGCTGGTTAGCAAGCCCACAAGAAGGATATGGTTGACAAGCGAGGACTTGGGCCGGATTACGAGGACAAGAGAGGCGGCATACGTGAAGGGATTGACACATCCGGGAGAGTGCATGTTTTTGACTACAGACAGAGGTATATTGGAGGCGCGAGAGTGCGTCGAGAGAAAATTGGGTGGTATGGCTCTCTGCAGGGTATACTAGAGACGATGAGACCAACAGGAAAGAAGGGAGGGGATGTCTGTGGGAAGCATCGCAGTGATCACCCTGTATTAAACAGTTTTCTTGGTTTGGAAAAGCATAGGAAAGTCGCGGCGTTCGACGTGTATTTGTATGCACAGCCTGTGGGGGATCGCTCTCTCCGCATGTACAGTATGTATGATAAACCACTACATTCGACACATGGCCAGCGATTGGTCAATTTCCGAACTACTGACGGCTTCATCAAAAGTTTGGACCTGTTTTCTATTTGCAACTTTTTGGGTCGTACAGCATGCTCCATGGCGCGTTGGCAAAGCTTGGATCGGCACCCAGGATGCCGATGCGCGTCACTTTTAGCAACACTCACCCCACCAGTAACGTCCAGCGCGACTTATCACACACAGTTCTGTAACACACATATCGCTAACGTCTAGCCAACATGGGTCAGGGAGGCTCAGCAGAAGCTCCGCACTTGTCCCTCGGTACACCTATCACTTCTCTTTCCACTCTATCTGTATCTACCACCATTTCAGGCAAACATCATTGCATGCGCCAAGCTAACTCGTGACAGAGCAGCTCAACCACAAGCTCGCGCAACGCTTCGCCCAAAAGTCATACACGCCCCTTGAGCTCTACTGCTTCAATTCGGTCTTCCGGTCGCTCGCCGATACCGAATCTGGGGTCAAGTACTGGAGCGAATCTACGCTATGTCGCTTCCTCGAGCTGCCCGATTCCCTAGCTGTGGGACCCATCCTATTTCAGATGAGCAGCTACCTCGGCGCATTCCCGTTCCCAAGCCAGGCCCCGGCGATACTCACGTATGAAGCGTTGCTGAAGGTCGTCACAATACTCACGGAGAGATATGGCGCGGTGATCAAGAAGAGAAACAGGGAGTTATGGTTGAGGGAACTGTATCGAAGTTTGGCAGTGCATGACAGGGGGCTGAGGCCGGATGATGGAGATACTGGACAAGACGAGAAGCCAGAATCACAGCCTGGTGGTGGTGGGAGCCAAGGCTTCGCGATTGATGCCCCAGAGGAAGGCGGAGAGGATGACGAGGACGACGAGCTTGTCCTCGCAGCTTTGGACTATATGGACGCAGACGAAGTGTTCAAGCACGGCGAGCACTCTGACGTGCGTCACTCTATCATTCCGACGGACAACTTCCTGAAACTCGTCGAGCTTCTGCTTTTAATTGCGCCAATTGACGCGCAAGAAAGTCTGTCTTCATTCACGGGCGAGCTGACGGCTGAGAGAAAGGAGAACCTCAGACGGACAGCGAGTGGCATCCTATCGTCTTTCGGCGTTTCGACAACACAACCCGGCATCACTTACCGAACCTTCAACACTGTCGTCTCCTCGTGCCTTCCCTACCTCTTCAACGGCCTGAACCCCCTCTTCGAACATTTTCTCTTCGCAAAAGACTTCGATCTCTCCAAGCGGAAACCCGGCTCCTCTAGCCCGACCGTCGAAAAGCACCCAGTAATACCAGCACCTAAGCCTGTGCTTGACCCTGTCCTTCGTGATCCGGGAGAAATCCTTGACCTGACAACACTAAGCCAGCTATCCTTCTTTCTCAGAGGCAGTGACCTCTTCCGCCGCCTGCGCCCACTATACAGCGGCAACACCCACGGCTTTAGCATGGGCTCCTTCGAAAAGCAGTCCTTCCACTGGCGCGCCCCCACCATCCTGCTCGTCTCAGGCCGCCTCCTCCCCGCCGAGCCCTCCAGCACGCGCGAACGCGCATTCGCAGACTCACTGCCTCCAAAACGATACCCCTCCTCCGTAACCCCTGACACATCTTCATCGGATCAAATCATCACATTCGGCGCCTACATCCCCGCGCAGTGGAAACTCACGCACAAAGGCTGCTTCGGCGACGCCTCCACCGTCCTCTTCCAACTCTCTCCTGTGCACGACGTCTTCCACGCGTCTAGCTACAGCGAAGACTACGTCTACTTCAACCGCCCGCCGACGCACCCTTCGGGTCTCGGTCTAGGCACGCCCGTCCCACGCCAATCCGCCTCCTCCAGCACGCACAGCCACGCTATCTTCCGCCCTGGCCCGGTGAGTCTGCATCTCGACGACGCGCTCGAGTTCGGCGTGTTTACGCATCTGGCTGAGGGTGGTGGGTCGTTTCATCCTTCGCGGCTCCCCGTGAGGAAGAGCAAGAATTGGCAGGATAGGTTTGAGATTGATAGCTTGGAGGTTTGGGGCTGTGGAGGGGATGAGGTGGCTGATGCGCAGAGGAAGGAGTGGGCGTTCCAGGAAAGAGAGGCGGAGGCGAGGCGGAGGATTAATCTAGGGACGGGGGATGTTGATGCGGATAGGGAGTTGTTAAAGATGGCGGGCTTGGTGGGGCAGGGGCATAGTGGCGGGAGTGTTTGAGGAAGTGATGTGTACGACTTGTAAGTAGGAAGTCATCAACCGCTTATGCGAAGATCAAGAGACTATTGCAGTGTCTGAAAGTTGATATCGTGAAATTTTGGTCTTTGGTGCTATTCTCACAATCATCATATCATCTAACAAGGAAAAGGTGCGAATAAACACGCGGGTATCACAAAACGCCGGAACTCGGACTCTTTCGATGCGTATTCCAAACCCCCGCCGCGGGTGCTGGTGGAGGAAGAGGAGGTATAGGCACCGTCTGCCTGACAGGAGATACACTTCCCAAAGAACTTTTACGTGACCCGCTCCCCAAAGAACTCACCACCGAGCTTGTTCGTGGTGTCGCTGCACTTTCCGGTGAGCTTTTGCGTGACCCATCCTCTAACGAATTCCCTGAGGAACTTTTCCGCGAAGTTGCCGCGCTGTACTGCTCTGGCGTAAGTGGACTGTCGAGCTCGAAGGTACCAATTGATTTGCGCCAGAGGTCTGAAGGCGTGACACTGGGGCGATGCGACGTCTTCCAAGCGTCCAGAAAAGTAATTGGTGATTCGGGGAGGCGGAACTCTTCAGCTGAGTAGTGGCGGTACGTTTGTGGATCAGCGTCGATACTTCGGGATGCGTGCTGAGAAGCTCTGCGTTCGGTTGATGTGCTTGGTGAGATGTAAATATGTGAAGCTGTGCGTTGATGCCTTCCATGTGGAGGTTGTGCTGCAGAATTGGTCAGGGCTATAGAGAGACTCATTCGAGGAGACCTACGCTCAGCTACAATCGAGACCCGTAGAAGTTGCTTCTGAGCCATCTCTCCGGCATCACTGGGATCTGATACCCGGCGCTCAAAAGTGCGGTGATGGTGGCGGCGGGACTTTTGCGTGTGGAGCCAGAAGAAGATTACGATGCCGATGAGAAGGAGAAAGACGAAGCCCCCGGCTGATGCTCCTGCTATGACGGCGACACTGGGACGGTTGGAAGGTGCAGCTGTCGCGGTCATAGAAGAAGACGGTGTTGTTTCGTCCGTTATCGTGCTCGGTGTGTTCCTAGCTACATTGTTTCTCGTAGCGGATGCAGCTCGATGTGTCGAAAAGCTCGTGACGGAGAATTCTGGCTCTTGTTTCCGTCTCCAAAGGTATGCAGGCCTGTCGTTTCCGTCTAGAGGAAGTTCGAAGGCGGCAGGTGGGATATTTGCCTTTGTGCAACATTCGTCGGTCTTGGGGCCAGAGCCGCACGCATTCCATTCGCCTACAGGCGGACAAGCAGGAGGGAGCTCGCGCTTTGACCAGCGAAGGAACATATTGATCTACTCTGTGGTCCGGATTGTCGGGTTCGAGGTCACCCAAGCAAGACCTTCTTGATCTGGGATCCTCCAACTCTTTAAACAACACCATCGTTCAGCCTAACAACCAACGTGGGCCTCTCACATCGTTTGAGATCAGCTCCTGGCCTGACCGTTCGCGCGCCCTACCAGAACTAGCAAACAAGCCATTCGTCCAACAACTCAGAGGAGCATATGACGCATTGGGGCTGCCTAGAACTGAGGCCAGCTGCGGGTCGCATATTCTTGGATATACGACAATGTACGCCTCGTGGGCGCTAGTCGAGTTCTCGTGGGCATGACTTGTTTGCCCCGCAACCACAGCCGATGGTTCGTCAAATAGTCGAAGGCCATTCGCAAGGTCTTGGAATCGTGCTGAAGATGAGGGCTCAATGTGCGAAGCATGCCTTAGCGTTTTCGCTAGACGGGGTTTAGCGCCCTCGAAGTCCGTGGTGAGTTGGCTTCGGAGGCTGAGTATGAAGAGGATGTGGAGATGAGCATACCGTAATCGCTGAATTTTCAATGTTGAACAGCAGGTCTTTTGATATATTGATTGTCGTACGAAAAAGTAACTCTGGATCGTAGGTCCCCATTTAAGAATTGGATAGGGCCTACAAGATGTTGTGCCACCTTCAAGCGACTGGTAGATGCTCGCTAAATTGATCCTCGATCAGCATGTTAAAGTGTGAGTAGGCCTAAATGTTAAATCGACTAAGCGGCACGATAAGGCACGCTAACGGTTGTGAGTTGTAGACATTCTGTTACAAAGGCGCGTCCCCTTCATTTCTCAAGTGGGGGCTGTGAACCGGGCTGACTTGACGTAAATGGTAAGCGGCTCTAGCCATTTTGCAATTCGGCCGGAACACGAAACTAGACCGAGCATATTCACCGGCAAGTCTTGAGATCAGCGACGCATGAGATGGAGAGTAAAGGGAGTCGCAACAATGGTAAAGGAGGGCATGATGTTGAGATTAGGTAGGTAGCTCGAGGGAAAGAACGCTAGACTACTCCTCGCTAATAGAGGCAACTGGGGTCGTGACTGCTACCCAACGTCTTGAACCGCAGAACCGGATGAGCTAAAGAGTGGAGGCAGTGTCGACCGAATCCGGTCCGCCCACGTGTATCCTCCCAAGACGTCGTTCAAGATGACAACTTGGCTGCAAACCGGGTCCTATCAAACACCACCTGCTCCCGCAAAGGCTTCCGGCACGTTCCGTCTGGGGGCCGTGAACAGAACACCTAACTATGAGTCCTCTCAAAGCTGACCGAATGTCGCGCCCCACGGATCATAGTCTGGTGACAGCATGATCTCTTGCATGTGCCTTCGTCTCATGGCGATATTCCCGCCATCGAAAACGGGTAAAGCCATCGCAGTATTGAGGAGTTCTGCGAAAGGCTGAGCATCGTCGTATGCAGTTCTGTACAGCTTGTCAGCAGCCACTTCGGAGCCTCAATGTACACGTCCAGTCAAGGCACTTACACTCCCACCACTTCTATGGCATCAATAACAGCCTTAACCGCCGATTCGCTACAGAACACCTTTGTCGCAAGCGCCAACTCCCTCCTCTCCTGATACGCTCCCGGTCCGTTCCTCAGCGCATGCCCGGCTTTCCAAGTGAGCGCTCTACAAGCCTCAACTTTCATCTTGATATCGCCCAGCTTGTCTGCCACAGCCTGGCGCTCAAGAAGCGGCGTTGCGCCTCGGCGGCTATCTGACTTTGCAAACGCCAGGGCAGCATTGAAAGCCCCTCGCATGACGCCTGTCGCCATGGCGCCCACGAGTACGCCTGTGTTGTCAAAGGAGGATAGCACGGCGTCTACTGCTTCAGGGCCGGGGCCACAGAGAATGTTCTTGGACGGCACGCGTAGGTTCGAAAAGCGGACGTGAGCGCCAGAGTAGGATTTGTGACCCATCGTAGACATGTGCTGCACCACCTGGAATGAGGCATCGCCGTTGCGGGCGATATCTGCGCGGGTTACTAGGACGATGACGATCCTAGCCTTTGGATCTTCGTCCTCGCGAGGAGGCGTCGTTACGTCGCGACACACGACAGCCTGAAGATCTGCTCCACGGTCGTCCCCTAAGGCGCAGGTACAAAGTCAGTTTGAGCCCAAACAGAATAGCTCGTACATGTTTTAGGCAAGCGAAGAAGAAATGTTCCTCTGTCGTATCGCATCCACTTCGCACCCGGTGATATACTTACACCCAGCGCAATTAGTACCCCAGACCTTCTCCCCATCAACCACCCACTCCTCCCCTTCCCTCCTCACCGTAGTGTTCATCCCCGGCGCCCCACGCTCAAGCCAATTCGCCGTTCCCCCAGGCTCACTAAACACCAAGCTCGCGAGTGGCGCATCTCCCTCTCCGGCTTCCAAAAACGGCTTCAGGAACTCAACATACTTGCCGGCCTCCGGAGCCAGTTGCAACGGCAACAGTCCTAGTGCCGTCCCAAACACAGTCAACGAAGTCCCACTTGGGTCCGCCGCATAGCACTCTTCCACGAGCAAGGCTGCTTCGACGAGAGAACCGCCTGTACCGCCGAGCGGGGGCGCGATTTGGGCTTTGATGAGGCCGCGGGCCACCGCTTCTGAGTAGAGAGACCGGGTGCCGGCGAAGCGGTCTTTCTGAGAGGGAGACAAGGAGGAGGGAGAGGTTCGAAAGGGGATGAGAACTTCGCGGGCGAAAGATTGGGCCAAGGCGCGGACGCCTGATTCGGTGGGCGAGAGGTGGAAGTCGATTGGCATTTTGGGAGGCTGTGGGTGAAGTGGTATTGTGTGGAGCTATTGCAGGGACGATTGCATGCTTTGATATATGCATCCTTGCTGACGGATAGGTTGTGCTAATTCAAAGTGTCTAACTTGGCTAAGATGCACGTTGCATATCACATGCGGCATACAGCCAACAACGTGGTCAGTGTAAACTTGTAATGTGTTAGCCTCGTAAATCCATTTCAGCTTCTCACATTTTTCTACTAAACCGTTGATCTACACCCAAAAGCGAAACAAGAAGTTGCTGAAAAAGGACCCACGTCATGTCTGACATGCAGTAGCCAGCTTCCCCGCATCAGCAAATAACATTCCACACCTTTTTCCATTTAGGCCACTGTGCCGCCTCCGCCCTCTCCTGCGCAAGAATAGCCGGCAAATCCATCTCCCTCCTCCCACTCGTAATATCAATCTCATGCACCCTCTTAAACTTTGTCTTCTTCACAAACTTGAAGACGATATAACAAGACGCCACAATCGGGAATGCGAGATAGGCTTTGAACCAGCTCTCGACGAGCTCAGTGGTACTCATCTCAGCGTAGCCGACGGGCGCAAACCCCGTCCAGAATTGCGCGATCAGAACAAGCCCGTTGAAGATGAGGCCCGCCCAGGAACCGTAGACTGTAGCCTGGGAGCGGAAGGCGAGTTCGTCGAGCGTATGGCCTTTATGTTTCCACGCTTGGCGGAAGCGGATGTGGCAGAGGCAGATGGAGCCCCAGTTGAAGATGGCTGAAAGGCCGGAAATAGCCATCATCCACGCGAAAGCTTGGTCGCTGATGTCGGAGCCAGCAGCCACGATGTAAGAGATGAAGCCGAACAATGAAGAGAAGAGTATGGCCACGAGCGGCCGACCGGAGCGATCGATGTAGCCGAAGATCTTTGGGGCCTGGCCGCGGTCCGCGAGGGCGGCGATTGTGCGGGAGGAGCCGTAGATCGAGGAGTTACCGACTGAGAGGACGGCGATGAGGATGACCACATTCATGATTGATGGGACGACGTTGACGCCGGCGTTACGCACTGCGATCACAAAAGGTGAAGCATTTGCATCGGTCGAGCTGGCACCGAGGAGCTTCGGGTCGTCGTAGGGTACCAAGCATCCAACGATTGTAAGTGAGACCATGTAGAACTGATGCGGTGAGCTTCTATTTGCAAATTAGAGAGTCTTTACACGGAGTTTCTCATACCAGCGTGATTCTCCAGAACACCTGCTTTACGGCCTTTGGTAGTGTTTTGCGCGGATCCTCTGTCTCAGCAGCGCATAATCCGACCAACTCCGTTCCTTGGAATGAGAACGCGGCAGTCACAAACACGGAACAAAGTCCCTTGAAGCCATTGTTAAAAGCTCCGGGAGTGTACCTGAAAGAGTGAGCTGACGCACAAATGGAGGACACTTCACTTTGTCTCACCAGTACTTCGCGCCGAGGTAACCATTACCGCCGGGGATGCCACCCGTGTCAATGATTATCCCAAGGATGATGAAGCCTATAACAGCTAAAATCTTTATGATGGAGAAGACGAACTCTGCCTCCCCGTAACCCCTGACACCGAACAAGTTGATGGAGATGATGACGAAGAGGAAGATGGTGACCCATGCAGCAGCGTTCGTCTCTCTTGCACCGCTCCAGAACCGGAGTGTGATGGACGCAGCGACGATTTCAAGCGGGAGCGTCACGAGCCAGGAAAGTGCGTAGCTGGAGAACATTAGCCAGAACCTGTAGACACTGGGTGAGAAAACGTACTTCCAAGCCATTGCAAAACCCCACGCTGGGTCCAAGAAACGCGAAGCGTAGACTGCGAATGATCCCGCGACTGGGAATGCAACTGCCAGTTCGCCTAGAGCCTGCACTGTGCAAAACAGCATCATGCCGATGAGCCCATATGCCAAGATCAAAGACGCAGGCCCACCGCTTTCCAGCGCAGAACCCGACCCAACAAACAACCCAGTGCCTGCAGATACTCAATCAATTTTACCCTCTACACTTCCGGAGGGTTAGAACGTACCGATAGACCCCCCGATAGCAATCATTTGTAAATGCCTATCCTTGAGCTTCATACTCAAGGCCGGCTCTGCAGGCGGCTGGTCCTCTAGCGGTCTCCCATCCTCATCGACAGCCTCCGTCGCCATGCGTGCATTCGGATTTCTCTTGAAGCTATCCCTGAAGTTCTCCCATCTGGTCCCTTTCGAGACCTCGGTCTCGCCGTAGCCGTGCTGACCGGAGCCGACGGATGGCGAAACATAGCCCTTCTCTTTCCCGGTTTCCACGTCGACGTCTGCCATCTTGACTCAATTCGAGTCGACGTAAGTATTGTAATTGGATAAGGGGAAGGGTGAGACAAGACAATGTTTTGCAAATCCGTCGACAATAATCGGGATTGTTATAAGACGCTTCGGGTAGTCGCACAGGGTGGACCGCTTGCGTATACGCGCCAACCGCCCCGAGATAAGGACACAGCGTGCTCGCAGGAAGTACCTCGCTCCACGCTCGCCCACGGCTCCATTCTTATTCTTATAAGCGCACATCTGAGCGGTTCGCTCTCCGGACCGCTGGGAAGGCGAGTGCACTCCGCCCCGTACGTCAAGCCGACGGGGAACGCGCACGAGGGCTCGTCGATCATCTTCACATTGGGCCTTACCTCATCAAGGAAGTGCAGCAGGCTGCGAGCGGAAGGAGCAATCATCAGAGCGCGCATAGCCAAGGGTCGGGTGTGATTGGCGAGCCGTGCCGTTCCCCACACCCGCGGATCAAGCTTTGACCAAGCATGCACAAGCTTCGCCGCACTGCGTGGCGGGATCCCTGCGATAAGAGAAGCCTCTGTTGCGTGATTTGATTGCAAAGACGCCTGTATCTGTCTGCGTATGCAGTGGGGACGTGAGATTGCTGCCGTGGGTAAATATCGCTGTTGGAGGAGCGCCTGAGCCTGACGTCACAGCGTCTGTAGAGGGAGACATGCACGATAAGCAGCATATGCAGTGTTTCGGAAACAGCAATCCCTCGTTATTGGCGAGTTGAGCGGGCAAGCACTTTTCATCCAACATGAGTCCCTCTCACGTGGTTCCTGTTCGATCATGTTGCACGGTATGCAACATCGATCCACCTGATACTTGCGTCCTTCGCGATTGATCTCGTGAGAGCCAGTTGTACGTGTTCAGTTACTTTTCGGCGTAGACGACGAGAAGCAGAGGCTGCCAAGTTGCGAACCGCCTTGGCCCAATTCCAACACATCCGATTGACCGTCCCCCTGTTGGCACCCACGAAGATCTGCCGTGCCGTTGTCCGCGGTCCGCTCGGACCGAGCATAGTCGCCTTGGCTACCACGTCAATGTCCACAACACCACCTAAGGTAGTATATGGTATTTATGCATAGACGTACTTGAACGTGCTACTCATAATGTTTATTATATACTACACCAAAGCCCCTGAGAGCCCTTGGTCTTATAAATAAATTTTCGTCATGATACGATGAAATGATCAACATGTTCCAGCACCTGACAGCGCCGACTGGGCTACCCGGACGTGTCGAACCCTGTCCTACCTTATCCAAGCTCGCGCCGTCGACGTTTGAGAGGAGAGTTTCGATACTGTGGTCCGCATTCGTTGACTGAGCCGTGATGAGAAGCGCAGACCATTCTCCCACGCTTATATCGCTTCGAGGAATTGACCCTGAGAACTACGAGACGCGGCGCTCATGGGACAATCCAACGGCGACTGTGTCTGTCTTGCCTATAGAAGCACAAGCGGTAAATTTTGGTGTTCCCAAGTTTCCCTGAACGGAAGCTAAGAGTATGACCTCCCAACAAAACTGTCAACGAAGATCGAGCTGAACTTAATCCTCATCAAATATTTGAAGAACGTTTTCGAGTATGGTGATGATGACGCGAGCTTGAAGCCCAGCGTCTGCCATGTTGTTGCCTTGATGCGGGCCCATGATGGACGGTCTGGCAGCGTTAGACAGAACCACAAAGACAGCCAAGTATAAACTTACGCCCAACAAATGCCGAGGTTGGCAGTGCTCATGCGGTTAACCTCTGATGATTGCTCCACCCTTCGTAGATGCAGCATTATCGCCCGAAGCGTAGCATAGTTGGGATCCGGGAGTGCGTTGATTAACGCATGCATCGAATCCCGCCGCATCGTCTCATCGTCGACGCGTGCTGCATCAATGAATTTAGTATAAAAATCCCGAGTTAAGAGAGGGTCCGGGAGCTCTCGGAAGAACTGTTTCAACAGACCAGCAACACTATTGACGTCGTGTTGAAAGGCCTCGGGGTTACGGAAATCGACTTGGGTCGCGTCACTGTCAAACAAGGCCTTCATGTGTTGAATGTGGGACGAAGTGCCTGGAATGCGGTAAATGCCTTCGACTTCCAGACCGTATAAATCGACGGCTTGAATGCACTGATATACCACCAAAGGTACTGGCGAGCCGTCTCTAGCAAACAACTGGTCTAGAGTGACTCCAAATACCGGGTTTGATGGAGGACCAACAGGGCTGTGCAACACTCCGCTCGACTGCTGTGCCGCCACTTGACCGGCAGGGCCTCTGGAATAGTCGGACTGTGAATAGGGGTTCTGCGCAACAGGAGAGTAGGCTGAAGTAGAGGCTTGTAGATGCGGTTGCTGCAGTGGCTGCGGTGGTTGCTGGTAGCCCGTATTGTACGTCTGATAACTTGGTTGCTGAGCAGGCTCGGCAGGATATGGGGGTTGATGCTGTGCAGGTGATGATGCGGAATCGTTCTGCTGTAGGCCAAACGAGGGGGGTGGTTGACTTTGTAACGACGTCCGGCGGTCTCCAATGGCGGCAGGGGGTGGAGTGGGCTGAGCTACTTTGGAAGCCTGTGTGGGGTGCTTGACGTATTGCAAGTCTGTTCGCACGGATGGTACCTTGGAGGCATGCTTTAAGATGTAATCATCGAAGTCTCGCTCGTTGTTGATTTGATAGACGAGCTGATTGATGCTTGGGGACGGTTGGCTTGTGCTGCCCTTGAGCGGCTGAGGGCTCACAACCTGGCCGTTGTTCACAACGAGCTTCTCATTGAAGGAAGCGTACTTCTGCATCTCCATAGTCAGAGCAGCATCGATCTCCTTGATCAGATCGACCATGGCAGTGACAGCTTGAGGACGCGTGGTAGATACCAGCTCCTTGCGGTATGACTGCGCTGTCTGAATTTTGCTCGCATAGTCTTGATCAGCAGCCTGAACTTTGCGCTGCAGGTCCTCCTCGTGCTGAGCAGCTGACTTGGGGCCTTTCAACCCAAACTTCCTGCCAGCGCCAGTATCTCCTGTCTTGACGCGGTCAAGATCTTCTGAAAGCTGGTCGTACTTGGCCTTTGCCTTTTCAGCCAGCTTTTCGGCGTCCTGGACCTTTGCCTCGGCAGCCAGGCCCTGCTGCTTCCACGTCTTCCGGCTGGCGTCCATCTTGTTGGCCAGCTGCAGCAAGTTCTCGTGCATGGCGTGGAGCGCGAGACCAAACTGTGTGCCGTTGTCGCCGATGCGCTCATTGGCGTGCATGACGAGCTCGAACTGGGTCTGATAGCTCTCGTGGCGCCCGTCAGGCTTGCGTATGCTGTCGAGTGTCGAACGGCTGAGTTTTTTCAGACTGTTGGCATGCTCCTCCTCCATAGCACCGCGGCGCTTCAAGAAGCTCGCAAAATCCTGCCATGTCAGTACACGGGCGGGGATGTTGGGCAGCAGTACCTACTCGAGCACTGGCGATGCTCGCCTTGAGGCGGTTCAACAGTGTATTAACGCCGATGTCAGACTGCAAGACATCGTGCACTTTCTGCTGTAACTGCGCATCTGGAGCGTCCTGCTTCTGCTCGTGCGCATGGGCGACTGGTGCAGCATGATGGTTGTCAATGGGCGACACGGGTGTATTTTCAGCATTGCCGTTGGCGTCCTGGAGGTTGGACGATGCGTTGAAGTCTGGATTGAAGCTCTCGGAGCTCTCCATTGGAGGTAGCGAAGGTGGTGCGGCCATGATGGCAGTGGACGTTGTCTAGTCAAGGTGGGCAGCAGCGATGCGATGGTTCCTAGACGTGCGAGGTTGTGGCGCAGCGTCAACCAGACGCGCGGGAGCGCTTGCTTGCTTGACGTATGCGGAAGCTTCGACTCCACTTAATCCACCCCGCCTTGCAGCCCGCGCGAACGCCTACACTTTGAACATCGCAACTAAGCTACCACACCACCCGTAATGGCGTCCTCCAATGGCCTTCCAGACGAGGTCACGGTCTGCCTACAGAACGCCCGTTTTGTATGAAACATACCCATTACTCTCCGGCTTCAACTGACCTGTTACAGCTCCATCTCGCGACTTCCGCCAACAATGTCCCGCACATCTCCCTCATGAACTACACCTACCTTCCCTCGACGCCCTATTCCCCGCATCCTACCATAATCATGACCACACCACCTTCATCGCAGAAAACCCACAACCTAGAGTCTAATCCACTCGTCTCCTTACTAGGTAAGTGCGGCCGAGGTACAACGCGGCTATTGCACCTGAATTCTTCAAACCTATTTCTAAGTTTGGAATCGTTACGGATTGTGGAGTACTTGAGGCAATCGTTGACATCTACCCCAACCATTTATGAGTGGTACGCTGATTGAGTCTCACCTTAGTCCACGACTGGGTATCCCACCGCCCACCTACCCTCGACGCAACCGCCCGCTCACCCTCCCCGACCCGCGGCGGTCCCCGCCCTGGCTCCCTCGCCGAGCTCCTCCTGGGCATGAATACCGCCTCGCTCTCTCGAATCAGCACCACCATCAACGGACTCGCGCAAATAATACCCAGCGGTAGTGACGAAGAAGCATGGTACAAGGCGGAACATCTGGCGAACAACACTTTTGGCCCGAGCGAGGATTCTTACTCAAGTTCCCCTGTTGGCGGCGGATTATGGGGCGGCGGTGGGCTGGAACGGCAGCATCGGGACAACGATACAGTGGAAGGCGATGGTGGTTCAAGGTGCTATGTGGAAGGCGAGGAGGTGAGAGTGGTCGTCGTGCGCATACGAGATGGGAGAACAGCCGATTGGAAGGGTCAAGTAAGAGACTGGGTCGTTGGAGACGCTGGGGGAGAGAATTTGGTGAACGGCGGTTGATCCATGCTTGGGAGCTTACGCGAGGGTATGTAGGACTCGTTGAAAGTCGTGTCGGCAAAACATGCCATCTTCGGATTCGAGTGTCTGATGAATTACATTGTATTTTAATCACTCTGCTCTGTTCTCCCAACGATCCCTTCATGTTGCCCGTAACGTATAAGGTATGCTTCGTAGCCCCGTCCAAACCGAGGCGTGTACATCGTAAATGCTAAATCAGCCTGCCATGCCAACGCATCCGCGTGGCTCGTTCGACCTTGCCCTAACTCCATCGCTATGCTGACCACCGCCTCGAAGAAATGCTATATAACGGATGTCGAAAAGATGCCCGGTCACACTCAGTGCCTGCACTCAGGCCTTCCTGGCCCCAAATAAACTGAGACTGATCGCAGTCTCGTTCCCACTCACATTGCCTCCACTTTCTGGGAGGATTTCCCACCTGCTTAACTTGTACGGCACAGGTTTCGCATCCACTCTTTCCTGTTTCGCACCGCTGCTCTTCGTTACCTTCATTGGTTGGCTTTGGGCGGATGGAGTCCTTTGTAGTTGAGGACTAATTGTATTCTGGCGCTGTTGCGCCATAGCTGCTTGCATCTGTTGCATCTGCTGCAGCTGAGAAGCTGAACTGTTCTGCCCATTCGATCCCATCCGCTGAAGTTGCTGTGAAAGTAGATTGTGGGGTTGCTGTTGCTGCGGATATCGTCCCTGCGATTGAGAATGTTGCTGTTGTTGCATTGACGGTCTTCGCGACTGCGCGGGGCTGGACTGTTGCTGACTCTGCATCTGTGGCTGGGTGGGGTCAGAGGCCTGCATCTGTCTTTGAGGAGAGACGGCTCTTTGCAATGACCTTGTGAGGCCCAGCCAACCATCATCTTGAGGGTCCAGTCCATACATGAATGCGCATCGCTTGTCGGAGCAGCATTTTATGTTTGAGGATCCGATGAGGCTTTTCCGGACATCCTCAGAGATGTGATCGGACAGTAAGACCGAGACGTCGAAAATGTACTGCGTCGTCGATGGGAAAGCTTGTAGTTGTGGATGTGTCAATAGATTTCGAAGATTCCACATAAGCGCAGCTTGATGTTGATGATTGGCTTTCAATATCAGGTCTGGGCTTTGACAAACCACAAGACGAAGTAAAGCACTCAACCTGCTTGGCATTAGCAACAGGTCAGAAATGGAAATGGGAGGTGGACCCACCATGAGCATAAGTCCGAAGGCAGTAGATTGTTGTCACTTGTTACTGCTTCATCACGTTTTATCAATCGGTGGTCCATCTGGTGCAGCAGTTCGGCGATGCCTCTGAACCTCTCAATAAGTGGGGCAAGAAGGGCAGCTTGCGTTATTCTTGCGTTGCTCGTTCCGGTGGCGCAGATAACATCTAGCAGTCGATGAACGAAAGGTAGCTCGTCTAAGCAATTGCCTTCTTTATCGTCCAATGTGACGTCGCACAGAAAAGCCGAGAAAGTCAAGACTTCTTGTTCTGCTTGTTCACACATCTGCGAATGTGAGTAGATGATGATAAGTAAAGGTGATCTTACTTACCAGGTTCTTGAGGTTCGCATCCAACCCAGCCACAAGTTCTAGCATATACGAGTGATCGAGCTCGAGATTCGACTTGAGAAATTTGATGAATGCCACAGGTAGACTCTCAATGGACTGTCCCACGGCTGAAATTGATAGGAACAGTTCTTGGAGCTGCAACTGACAAAAAGATAATGAAAGTTGGTCTGCGTATCTGAAGATCGCAGTGGCCTGCTCTTCGTAGCCCAGTTTTGACATATCTGAAGCAGTCAGCAACCGTCGAGGAGCATATCCGCTGTTGGAGGTGATCACGCCGCTTACCTAGAGGATTGGAAAAGTGCGTGATGCGATGAAGTAAAGACTTAATGCAAGCTTGCGAGGCTCCATCCGAGGTACGTCCGGAGATCTCTAGTAGGAATGACACGCTTTGCAAGTCGACGGTTGCAAAGTGTCTCAATACGCCCACAAGCCGATCATCCGACAGCACATGAGGAAGCGAGCCTACGGATTGGGATGTCGAATTGATGACACTCAGTTCGAATGCCTCTTTGATAAGATCCAGCAGACCGCTGTCTTGTTTCTGACAGAAGGCAGCTTGTTTCGTACGAAATTGATATGCCTGTTGGTGTGATAAAAGGTCACTCAATACGTTCTCAGGTAGAAGTGTCATCAAGCCATCGACCGCAACGCGAAGAGATTCGGATGGGTGGTTTGGGAGCAAATGTCGTATACAACTTCTTATCGTTTCCGCAAATCGAGATAAGGACAGACATCCAGAAATCACAAGCGGAGGAAGAGTGATGGCGAGTAAGTGCGGCTCATCATCCGTTAAGGTCGAGTGCAGCCATGAGGCTACTATGGCATGGAAAGTGTTTTCTTCAAGGTTTTGCAGGCGGCAGAACCAGGACAACAGATTGTCCGAAGGATAGTTACCTTGACAGGATCGCTGTTGAAGGTAGGACACGATTTTCTTGAACACTCGGCTCATCATATGTTGGTCCATGCTGTTGCCGCTGGATAGAATGCGCTCTATTTCGTCTTCTGGATCTGAACCTGTGACGTTTTCGATCATGGTGTCTGATACTGGTGAACACACGGCGAGAGAGTTCCGCTGATCGTAACGATTAAGATCATAGTCCAACAGCTGCCTGAGTTGTGAGTCGTCATGCGTCAAATGAGTCAGGGCACTGATGCTGAGTAGCAATTTTCTTTCAGGAAGGCGCATCGCTCGGATCTGGGTGTATCTCAACACTATTTTCTCGAAAAGCGGGTTGAAGGCGCTAATGGCCTTGAAGGCCTTGAAGTGATAATCAAGCGTATCGGCAGAAGCGCTCAGAACGTGTGAGTCAAATGAGGTAGCGGCAATGCCGACAACATCTGCTAGGATGGACAAATCTTTAAACTGTTCAAGGTAATATCGAACAGTCTCGAAACAGGAAGACGAGATCGTGCAGATTGAACCTGCCATGAACATGCTGCTCTCTTTCGTCGGTGCACTGCTCGACATTAGAATGACCACAATACAGGCCGGGCAGTACGCACCTGTCGCTGGCTTCAACCGTTGCCGCGACTTGTCGTCGTAACCAGATGGCTATGTCAAGATGCATTGTTCGACTGAGGCGCCCAATATCAAGGGTCATTTTACGCATGCTTTTGTTGCTCGCACACGTAAGGTCTGTCAGCTGTTGCAAAATGGCCTCTTTCGCACCGAGAATGAGACCGTCTTCTATATCGACTGAGTAAACTGTGCCACGAAGCATTGTGCTTCTTAGGTTCAGCACTTGCTCAGAAAGACCACTCAGTGGAACTTCAGTCAGAAGACGAAGTTGCCAAGCATTTCCCTACACCTTGTTAGCTTGACCAAAGTATTTGCAATCAAGGTTTGCCTACCGCGTGGAGATCCTGAGCTGGATCCATCGAGCCAGTCGCTATTAGCCATTGAAGATATTTCCCCAACGAAAACGTTCTTGAGCGGACCAATTCGCTCACGACTTTGAAGATAAGTTCCCACTCTTTGCTACGATCTAAAGCCACTTGCGGCAGATATCTCAGGATGCCTTCGGAAACATCTATACCGATTTGGTTCCATTTGCGTAGTAAGCGTGTAACGAGATATACGCGGTGCAGACCTTGCCGATAAAGTGTTGATGCCCATTGCAGGACGGCCGAGATAAGAACCTTCTGATCAGAAAACAAATCCATGCAATCGTAAGCCAGATTGTCTACGGAGATATCCGCCTCATAGTCCAAGCCGTCCAACAGTCTGTACAATGTGCGGAATGATTGTTGTGATGACGAAGATCCGAGGCTTCTAGAGTGCATGATATCCCTGTTTCTGTGGTCCAAGTCGGCTATAAGTTGAGAAAATTTAGAGTGTGCTCGACGCTGCTCAAAGATGTGCAGCACCTCCTTGCACCTGTCCCAATCATCAGGAAGCAGAAGGCATGCGGGCTTGTGGACAGCGACCCGAGCTATGATGCTCTCAAGCAGGCCAAGAACAGTTGTCTCTCGGGTCTCATCGCCTGAGGTATAAATACTCTCAGCATGACTCAGTAGTGATTCTGCCAAACGTTTGCCGCGACGACGGAAGGATATGAGACTGGACCAAAAGTCGGGGATGCAGGTTATTAGCAGCCAAAGGAACAACCGCTCCGAGGAGCAAGAGTCAAGACTGTTAAGAATCCAGTCCATGAAATGGTCTTCTTCCATAAGGTGTTCTTTGAACAAATGTGCCGCAAGCTGCAGAGCATATGTGATGCGAATCTTCCAGTCTTGCTGCCCGATGGTTGCTATTACGCCATCCAGAAACTGTTCAACCGAGCTTGTCCATCCTCGTACCCAGGTAATTGTGCCTGCCTGGCCCTTCCGCTTATGAGCCCGCATCTCGTTGATTCCCACGCACTTCGCTAGCCATAAAGCCCGAGGGATGGGAATGTTCTTATTGAGACATTGGTCAAGGAGGACCTTGCCGGTGATGCCGTGCGGGATAGTACGACTCAATCGGCGTAGTCCAACTGCGGGATTGGCCAAGTCATGCAGCCATGTCTCTCGAGTGGAGTCGCGTAAAGTCAAACGCGGAGGCGGTTTAAAGGTGTTGGGCGCAACGAGACGACTGCATGATTGGCGCTTTTCAAGGACAGCAATGAACAATGTTGACAGCGTCGACGTGCCAGATTTGTTCTTCAAGTTCGCCCATAGTGAAGGTCGCGCCGTGTTCGTCTCGTTGTGGATCTGAGACTTGTTGCTAATCCCACCCTTGACAAGTGCCTCGGAGAGCACATCTTCGGGATGGCTGCCCGTCCACGGGAACAGGTCGGCGGCTTCTACAAGGCTGTTAGTCTGTACCCCTCGCAGTGCAATCGTCTGAGACTCACTTCCCCCCGGGAGAACGGCGGCCGAGGCTGAAGTATCCTGGTTTACAGACTTTACCGTAGACGGATCAGCCTTTACGCCACTACCTCCAGGGACCATACGACGCTGATGGAGAGCCTCGGCGGGCATGGACAAGCTTGGTCGTGGGGGGACCGGTAGTGCTGAAGTCGTCGGACTGGGTTCCGAGGACTCGAAACCGCTGTTGGCGGCTACGCTGAAGAAGAGCTGAGGCTTGCCCTTGGGAGGGGCGCGCATATACTCGCTGGTATTGGTCTGTAGGCCATCGAGCGGGCCTGGTTTGCCCTTGGGTTTGGGTTTGGTCGGCGGTTCTCCAGCGGTGCGGTCGTGCTCTACTGCCGTGTCCTGGCCATGATGGCCTGCCGCCCACCGCGCCGCCGACGACGCAGGCGCATTCCCGCGGTGTTGCACAGGGTCTTGCGCGCCTTGGGCGGGACGGGAAGTCATCGCACGGAGAGCGGATTCATGGTGTGATTAAGGCGAGCGGACGGCGGGTGGATGGATAGGACTGGGAAGAGCGAAACGAACTCAGCAGGGGCGGGATTGTGGAACTCGGGAACGGCCGATGTAGGAATGGACCACAATCCGCAGACGATCAAAGAGAGTGGAGCTGGGGGAACTTGGAGGACAATGAGGCGATGGTCGCGGAGTCGGAGCGGCAATGAGGTCGGCCAGCCCGCGGGCAGGCACGGCAGGGTTCCGGAAGTCAGCGAGCGATCTAACGTGGGACCACCACTGCAACACCACCTCCACAGACCGTCGCCTTGCATCCCGAGCTCGCTGCATCACAATGGCGTCCAACAAGAAGGACATGAGACGGACCGATCTGAGTAAGGCTCCTGCTATCGCCCTACACGCTCCCACTTGCTGCTACGCTTCTTGAGCCCCTAAATCACACGACTTTCAGTGGAGCTCAAGTTGATGTCACGTGCGCTAACTTTGGTTTGCAGTCGTGCCCTATGCCGAACCGGCCAAGGACAAGTCAGATGGCGATATGGCCAGCACCATGGCAACGACGTTGCCAATGGCTGCGGTAAGTATCCCGCCCGTACCCTGCCCAGCGTGCATCTTCCTTTACTAACGACCCTCTCAGATATTCACTCGCAACAAGTAAGGTAGTCTTGGATTCAGGGGAGATCAGTCCTAACACTGTGTGCGCTTTAGAATGATTGGATGGGTTGCTGTAGTCTTTGCGCTGCAGTCGTGGCTCGCGGAGACCGCTGAGCAAAGAAAGACAGCTGCTACCCCGGCCTACTTCTCTGTAGGCATGAGTGGTAAGTTACCTTATGAACGAAAGGGAGCGGATATAGCTAACGGAATCAGTCATGTCGTTGCTTGTCGTAAGTTTCACTTTGTTTCCTTCCAATATCATTTTCTTGGGCTTAAGAGAAACAGGGCTACATGCCGATGTTTCTACCCCCAGTCGCCCCTCGAGTTGGAACAGGCTCTGGCACAGAGGCGCCGGCTGCCGCTCCCTCCTCTTGATCCTCTGGGATTCAGAATGGCCTCGATGTGCTAAGGATTAACGACGATCTGTATCTGTCTTTGTACGTTGGAGCACATGGATTTTGTAGTTCGGCCCTGCGAAAAGGGTTGGACCGAATGCTCATGGGTCGTTGCATCTCAGAATGAGTATTTACTTAATATACCATACATCTGTGTTTGACGCTATCTTACAGAGCGTTTATTTTACATGCCATGAAAGCGATGAATTACACAACAGTGCTCCAGATGGCTTCAGTCTGCCGCCGCCAGCCATACCCGACGAGCCCAACAGTCTTCCACCAATGATCCTTCGTGTCTTCAAGCTCAAGGCGCGTTATTAGGCAGCTTGATATGCGTTCACGTTCCTCGCATACTCCTCGGTTTCCTCGATCGACTTCGGCGTACTAAAGTCTGTGAAACCCCAGACCTTCCAGTCTTTCGCTGAACCCCGTATGTACTGCTTTTGCAAAACGAAATACTCAACCACATCGGAAGATGTTGTATTATCTTGCTCCTTACTTTTGCGAGAGTCTTTTGATCCACCAAGTGTAAGCTCCTGTTTGCTTTGAATGCGGAAAACGATCTGGTGTACTCCGGTATCCTCGTATCCAGGAAGTGAAAGGGGACTAGCAACATTCGACACAATCCTGCAACTCGGTTCGCCTCGAACGTTCCACCGCATCTGTACACCTGATGGACGAGATGTTACACGCGTTCTGAATTCATTCGCTACACCAGAAGCGCAAGCTTTCGAGATTGCGTTAAGGTCGGCCCTGTTAAAGTCAGTCATGTTTCAGCACAATGGCGGGGCAAGCGGAAGCCGTATGGACGTGACGCGGCTTACTTCGCAAAGGACTCGTAGAGATGTTTGTATTTCTCTACGGCATCATGATTCAACGACTTGCGTTTACTGAGACTGAGCCAGGCCATGTCGGGTTTGCTCTCAGTGAAGCTTCGTCTAAAGCGCCATAACCTAACCATGTGTCAATTTGGTGGTCGAACAATTCGCGAGCATCGATCGAGACGCACTGGTACCAAGCTGTGAACCGCATCCTGAGCCACTTCCATTCATACCACAATCGGTCTTTGATCGAGAAACGCGTCAATGGGAGCAACGGGGCGTGAACGAATGTACCTGTTATGCGTCAGTCCGCGGCACGCGGGCAACAGCCGTCCGACAGACTTACCTGGAACCAGGCCAATGTCGTCGGGCACGTTACGTTCATCGCTCAATTGCTCTTCTTGCATCTGGCTCGCGGCTTTGCCCCCCTGTTGTCGCGATGCTACTCCGATCGTGACGGGATCGACAGGTCGTCTTCTTCCATCGCGGGAATTTCTCTCTAGCGTCGGTGTGGAGGAGAAAAACCGATTCGATTGTGGAAATGACAGACACTGCCGATGCAATGGCCTCAGCGACCGAAGTGGTAGGTGTGTTGACATGGTGTGGTGAGCCGCGCAAAGTGGGCAATTGCTGGAGAGATCAAGATGCAGTCGCGGAGGTCCGCAAAATCCATAAACGGTCAAGCGCAGCCGATCACGTGAAACGATCATCTCCAGGGCTCCCGGGCTCCGGGGCTCCGGGGTTCTCCAAGATGGTCGGCTTGTCTGTCATCAAGGAATTCAAGCGCTGTTTCCGAAATCTTTGCATAATTGTATGGCTCCAACTGCGATGTTTCGCAGTAGTAATTTCTAACACGCGCAATCTAGGTAGCTAAGTATAGGTCTGAATGTATTGATAATCGTCTGCATCTCAAGGCGTGACACGAACAGCGACAGCAATTTTACGGTTGGTTCACAGGTTCAGATACCAAAGTAAGCTTTCTCGATAAGTATATTATCTGCAAGTGCCCAATGTAGGCCTCACAGACCTATGTCCTTCTCCTACTTGGACTCGTCCGCCGAGTCGTATGTTTGATGGTGGTAGTACAATAACTTACAGTGATCCTGAAAATGCCCAAGCTGAGATCGTATATACAGAATCGAAGAGAAGGGAGGGTATCAGCGCCTTCATTCCCGTTTTCTTCCTTCTTGTCCCTTCTTTGAACGCCGTTTTCTAAATAAAATTACCCCCATCAGTATGTGCTAGCGTGCAGTCCACTTAGAGGTTGCTGCTGGTTCCGAGGAGCTTCAACACTGCTTCATACGTGCCGAACATGATCGCAGCGCTCGGTACCACTCGGAACATATGAGGGACTAGCCCACCATAAAGCGCTGCCATACCCTCCTCTTTCCATATTAATTTGAAACACTGAGTCAAGCCTGTGTACTTCAGCTGGCCGTTCTCCAAAGGAGCTTGTCGCAATCGCGTTCGTACAACCTATTAATACAAAATTAGTATGAATCCGACATGTCATCAGATGCATGTGGATCTGGCCTACCTCGTGAGGATACGTCGCCAGAGCAGCAACGAACTTGGCCACACCAGCTGCGGACACCTTGCCCGTCCAGGCCACAGTCTGATCCCAAGCAGTAGGTGGCCGACCGCTATTAGCAACCCTCTCTTCTCGTCTCGCTAATGCCATCTTCATTTGCTCGTACATCATCCACTGAAGAGTGCTCTCTGTGACGCCCAAATAGCTTGCAGTGAGGCCGCGGTACAGACCCTTTATTCCTTCTTTTCGAATCGTTTGCATCGTGCAATCAAGCGCATTCTTGTACTGGCGACCCCGCCCATCAGCGTGCGTGTTCTTGTCGAGTTGTAGTCTAGTTTTGACGAGCCAGATAGGATTTGTCGCCGTGCCGGTAACGACGCCAGCAAAAGCAGCTGCGCAGAGATGTACCCATGCCGATTCCTTCCCGTCGTTGAAGTAGGTACTGATGATTCGCTTGCCATTACCGTACGTGTAAAAATTGATCGCGCGCGCCGGTACAACACCGATCAAATTTGGACCAAGACCCTTGAATAGTGCTCGCCAGCCCTCGGCCTTGGGTACCTGCCAGAGAATCTCTCCCGTCTCGCGAATGTGTAGCAGAGAGCTGCGCGTAAAGGACATGGTCTCGATAGGAGGTAGGCCGCGAGCTGTGCGCATTGCAGCGAGGTGCTGCTGGTAGTACGTGGACTGCAGGCGGGTCTTCAATACGTCGAGCGGGGCGGTCAGAGTGGCAGATGCCATTCCGCCGAGCCTGTTCCTAGATGTGAGTATGCAACTTGGTTGAGTGCATGTTGCGGAGGCGGGAACGTCTTACCCGCCAGCGATGAGATGCGCCCATGACTTTGCAAAGGGTGACTTTGCGGCTGCTACCGGAGTGCCATCTGGCTGCTTCGGGGGAACGACCTCGCCTGTTTCGCGCGATTGTGGGAGGAGTGTCTGTCTAAATGGAGTGCCGTCGTCGTGGATGCTTCGAGGGCGCGGCGCATGATCGAGGGTCATCGAAACGGCAGTGGCGCTGGCGGATGCGGTAGGCGCGACCAGGAGGATAGAGGGCGCGGCGCCGGTGAGATTGTGTGATGTCGGTGAGGATAGACTGCAAATGTTTAGCAAAGGAGGGAGACGTGGATGCTCGAAGCACTTTGGGAGAAATTTAGGGCCGGAAGCGGTTAGTGATCTATGAAGCGTCCTCCGCGTCATGCACATACATGGGCGTCCCGAGGTCGCGCGTCTCCACTTGAGCCTCCGCCGCATGTCCACCATCGCCCAACACCTATAGCCGCATGCGTATGTGATAATGCGGCCAACAGCACGATGCCTGACGCCCGGCTTTTTCAGGCGCAGCCTCGATGAGTTCAAGCGATTGTCTAATATCGGTGAATGCTTCCACCTCGCTTTGCCCTTCCCACAAAGCTGACTCCAGCAGCGCTCAAGCTTGAGGGATTGCGGTCGCCCACGAAACCGTTTCCTTTGATACTGTTTGATTCGCAAAACGCCATCACGCGGTGCAAACGCATGAGCGACAAAGACATCGGTGGCTTCTCTTCTGCCAACCTCGACTTCCACGCTGCTACGCCGACCGAGCCTGCGCACGCTCGCTTCCACGGCAAAATATCTGTCGAGCTTCCCAAAGATCAGCCGCATGTGCAGCGTACTGGCTACGCTGGCTGGCGCACACTGGACCGTGGCTTTACCATCTTTGGGAAGTCGCTGTGGGACGTGGATTCATATGCCTATCTGGCGATTCAATTCAAGTCTGATGGCCGCAAATACTTTGTCAATGTCCAGACTGAGTCGATTGTCCCGACAGACATCCACCAACACCGTCTCTACTCAAAGACGCCTGGTGAATGGGAGACTATCCTGATCAAATGGAACGAATTTGTGCGCACAAACCATGGCCAAGTGGTGGAGCCGCAGAGGGAGATGCTCACGCAGAAAGTTCGGACAATAGGCACGGCGTTAATCGACCGTATACCAGGACCATACGATCTAAGCATAAGCAAGGTGTGGGCGACCAATCTTGGAAAGGACGACGACATCTTGGCGTCGGTAAAGGGTGCCATTTCGGGGCTCCCTGCATCTTCAGCACCACAGCGCAGCTTCGACAAAGTCGAGAAACCAAAGTCAGTGCTTTCAGGTGACCACATATCATAGTTTGGATTATTGGAGCTGGGAATGTACACTACTGCAGGTCAGGATCGGATTGCTTTGATATTAATAGGATCTTGAGTGTAACCCAGCTACCAGTGTGGTGCCTGGGTATAGAGTCTGTATGTACATAGTATGCTTTGCTCTGAATCCAACGATACGTACCTTCTAAAACTATCGAAGTGCGCATCCAATTGACTTACCCAAGGTTGCTAAGGGCACCCGCAGGCGCCCAGTCACGTGATAGCGCGTTCTCGAGTTCTTCTCAGATTGGCTACGTCCCTCCAGTCCCTCCACGCCCAAGCTACAGCTCACCGCTGCACAACTCATCTTCCGCAGCATTGAAAAGAAAGGATTCGGCCACTGGTTTGTCATGAGTGTGCGCGCAGCATTTAAGGTGTATTCAAACCAACGGATTTATCGATCACCGCAGTAGCGTCCTCGCAACAGCGTGCCCCGTCGCCATGTCGAAACCGCGGTATCTCACCGCGTCCAAGATTAGTCTTTTAGTCCTCGTCCAGCTGTACTGTAAATCGGAATTTCCTTCCTCCGCCACCGTTCCGGTCCTTTCCTTCGTTCTCTCTCACACCTTCCCAACTACTTCATCAGCTGCTCGCAAGCCTCATACGGCAGAGCAACATGTCAGACCACTATCGGTTCAAACATTCGAAGACATACTCCAATCTCAAGCATCAAGTATTCCGGGAAGGACGCTCCTAGATGATTTCCTCAAATGTCTCTGGGACATAAATTCAATAGATCATCTTTTCGAACTGTTCAACAACCTGGGGGACTTATTGGGTCCGTCCAAGGAAAAGCAAACTCAAGAGACGAACTCTATAGGCCTACGCCTATCACCAGTATCACCACTCGGCGCCCCTACGAACTCTAAACGCCTACAACTTTCACCAACATCACCCCTCGGCGCCCTCGTTAGGCAAGCTCGCTTAGAATTTACTCGCCTTCCCTTCGATGATATCGTTCACCTTTGGTGTGCCTTCATCGCCTACCGCGCACCCACCGCGCAGCGGGCAAGGAGGCTGAGCGAAGTGACTTTGTCTAGCGTAGACATTGTGGCAACAGCTTTGGGATTGAGCAAAGAAGACAGCCTATTCGAAATCACTTACGGTCACCTTTTGGAGGGAGACACATCGTCCACTTCACTCAGTCATGATGATCTTGAACGCGTCCTCGAGTTTCAGCTTGACAAACTCCAACGCATGTATAGATTTCCAGGCGATCTATCTCTTACTGACGACCTGCAGGGCTTGGCTGCCGCGTGCCGGACGCAATGAAGGCTCCACTACGGCAACTTGTTGAATCATCCGACACCGCTCCTAGACAAGCGCATCTGGTCCTGTTCTTTGATGCCTGGAAAAGAGGTGATTATACTTCGGCTTTCGACAACCTCCATCGTTACTTCGACCATGCAATGCAAGCGCGCGAAAGGATACACTACCAGTATGCCTTGTTGCACATGGCGATACTTCAAGCCGACTTTGGGTGTTTTGGCGAAGCTATTGCTGCTATCAACGAAACCGTGGCAACAGCAAGGGAGAACCAAGATATACACTGTCTCAACTTCAGTCTGAACTGGCTGAATCACATGAGCAAGGCTTACCCAAAACAAATGAAAAGATCTGGATACATTGGAGTGCTGGGATCCGAAAGGGAAGGGCTAGCATTCCTGAAAGCCAAAGCCAGAGAAACTAGGACATACAGCCTGCTGAGTGCTACATTGTTGAACGAAGCGAAGCTAAGTTTGCTCTCGGTTAGCAGCTTTCCCTCCAGTCGCCGATGCTTCACAACTAACGTATGATAGGGCGACGTAGCTTTTCGGGCCTTCGAGCTTCTGTATCAGTCATCCCACTTGAGCCTCAAGGAAAGCATAGGAAATTATGGCTCGCATCTGCTGTTTCAATCCGCGTTGTACTCTCGCCTAGGCAATCCGAACTTGTCTGAAGTCAATTGCCAGCTCTTGCTCGATTGCTACCAGAGTGGATGTCCCCTGGACGAACGAATTAGAGCACTCGGTCGTCGCGCATTCCTGGTGCGGTCTTTGTTTCCCTCTCAATCTAGCCAAGCTGACTGTCACTAGGTTCTGCAAAGATGTCGTTACGACGAAGCCCTTCGCCTACTCGCGTCGACAGAACACTTCATGCAGCGTTCGCTGAAGTTCCAGCAGTATGTGTATCTCTGCACGGGGCTCGTCAAGCTCAAGAGAGCTATACGTCAGTACGTACTGCTTCTCAGACAGACATTGTTGGGTCTACCTACTGATCATTCGCTACAGCAAAGATTGGACAGCATGCGAAGCCCTCTTCTCTTATCTCCAACCCGACCCCTCAACGGACCCCGAACTTACCTTCCTACTCTCCGAATCTCGCATCGACTATCTGGTAGCACGTGGCCTATATTCGCAAGCATGGGACGCCGTAGAAAAGCTATCCATCACGCTCAAGGAAGAAGGCGCAGACTTTATGCAACGTATATCCCTACTCATTACCAAAGCAGATATATGCAGAAGACTCGGTTGTCCTGAGCGAGGTTTCAGTGTCGCTCTTAGAGCAGCTAGTGTGGCCTTCAAGGCGCACTTGAAGACGTGCTTGTTCACAGCGGTGGGCTTGATAGCAAATATATTGAACTCCAACGGAGACTACAATGCTGCAACGCGCTTGCTGGGCTCCATCATACCCCAGGTATGTTCGCCGCGTGCAATTGCAGAGCTGCACGAGTGCTAACTGGCGCGCAGTCGCTTGAAATCGGTGACATTCATGTCACAGGAATGCTATACTCGCACATGGGGGATGCGTACATGGGTCTCGCGGGTCTGGAGGACACACAGAGCCCTGCGAGTATGCGCTCACGAGCAATCTGTGTGAGTCGTGCTGAGCTATACATTGACAGAGCTCGCGAATGTAGGTCGAATCCTTCCACTGAGTAGATCTTTCCATGTCGGAGTGCTGATGATTCTCCAGGTTTCAAGAAGGCCGAGGATGTCGAAGGCGAATGCGAACAACTCATGAAGAAGGCGGTCATCGCAAGACTGAGGGGAGATGAGGGACTAGCTGAAGAGTGGGCCCATGATCACAATCGTGTATGGGACCACGGCATGGAGCGCATCGCAAGCAACAGCGTTGAAGTACACTAAGGTATATTGCACCTGAGCATGCAGACGTCCTGGGAGATTTTCACGAATGAATGCAACGATTGTGGATGTGATAGAAAGCAACGATACGTCAATGTGGGGGCTCGGACGAGACAAATGAAATGCATTGACCAGCGATCTAAGTTCCTGGATTTTATGTACAATATCGACGCATGGGTGCCGCAGCGTACTCCGACATGTTAAGGAGCTTTCACTCGTACTTCTTGTGGTAGTTGATGTTGAGAAGCGTTTACTCTTCCTTCTTGTGGTAGTTGACCTTGTCGTTCCAGAAAAGGGTCTGTTCAAGTATTAGCCAGCCACACTGTCCTGCAAGGGGCACGACATACCTTGTCACCATCACCCCAGAAGTAGTTCTTAGTGCGGATGTTCTGGTAGGAGTACTCGGGCTTCTCCTCCTTGGGGGGCGCGTGAGCCAAGTGCTCCCAGTGAGCATCCCACCTCATCTTGCCGTTGATGGCAGCAACGAGCAGGCAGGGCATGGCAACGCTGACAGCTGTTAGAGCGGTGCGGGACGGAGGCAGTGGGGGTGGGTCATACTAGAGGGTGAGCTTGTACCAGAAGACTGCAGCCCATTGTCAGCACAGTTCATACATGTCTCGACGCGGCCGGCGGCAGGCACTTACTACCGCTCTCCTCGGCGTGCTCGGCGATGCGGGCACGCTCGCGGTTGAACTCGTTGTCCTCGGCTCCGGCGAACTGCTTGGGAGACTCGCTGCTGTACATGCGGCGGCGGAGGGGCGCGCGGGCGACGGGAGCCATGCGCTGGCTGGCGCGGAAGAGGGTGCGCTGGGCAATCATGGTGGTGTGGAGTGGAGAGTGTTCGCAATTGGGGCGCAATTGGAGTCGGGGTGTTGTGAGGTTTGGACTGACGAAAGCGAGAGCTTGCGGCAGCTGCACGATCAGGCGAGCTTGGCGGATTTGACTGGTTTGCCGGCCGACCTTGCGGCTGCCGTGCGCCCTGACTGTCAGCAGTCCAGTCTAGCCTGCTTCGGCCAAGGGCAGCAACGTGACGACGTGCCGCCGACGTCTGGTCGTGTTGCTCTGCTGCGCGTCGTCCGAAGCTTCACGAAGAAGATAGGTGCCATGAGGCGTTCGCGCCGTGCCCGCTCGTCTCACGCACCATGGTCCGCATCACCACCTGGAACGTGAACGGCATCCGCAACCCGTTTGGATACCAGCCATGGCGCGAGAAGCGCACTTTCGATGCCATGTTCGATCTTCTCGAGGCCGACATGGTCGTCATGCAAGAGCTGAAGATCCAGCGAAAAGACCTGACCGATGACATGGTGTTGGTCCCCGGCTGGGACTGCTACTTCAGCGTGCCGAAACATAAGAAGGGTAACAGCTTTCTTGCCTTAGTGTTAGCGTACCTCATTGACCTGTCCCAGGCTACTCGGGTGTTGCAATCTACACCCGCAACGCAGTGTGTGCCCCGGCTCGCGCCGAGGAGGGCCTTCTGGGGGTTCTGTGCCCGTCCGGCTCTTCGACACCATACCGAGAGCTGCCCGACGATGCTGCCATTGGTGGCTACCCCACGCCCGCTCAGGTCGCCGCGCTGGGTGTTGATCCCGCCATGCTAGATGCCGAAGGTCGCTGCGTCGTGCTCGAGTTCCCCGCCTTCGTCATCTTTGGCGTCTACAGCCCGGCCAACAGCAACGGCCTCCGCGACGATTTCCGCTATGGCTTCCTTACTGCTCTCGACACGCGCATTCGTAATCTCAAGAAGATGGGGAAGAGGGTGATTCTTACTGGAGACCTGAACGTGTCTCGGGAGGAAGTAGACACAGCCAAAGCAGAAGAGAGCATGCGTGCGGAAGGCATCACAAGGGAAGACTATCTAAACGCCCCCAATCGGCGCGTCTTCAACCAACTCGTGGCCAATGGCAGAGTCCCTGGGGCTCGCGATCCTGGAAGAGAGGAGCCTGTGCTGTGGGACCTTTGTCGAGAAATGCACCCCAAGCGCGAGGGCATGTTCACCCACTGGGAGCAAAAGATCAACGCACGTCCCGGGAACTTTGGCTCCCGCATCGACTACGTACTTTGCAGCATTGAAATGAAGGACTGGTTTCAGGATGCGAACATACAAGAAGGGTTGATGGGCTCGGATCATTGTCCTGTATATGCATCTACCAAGGAAGTCGTTGAGCATGAAGGAAGACAAGTGCACATTGTTGATCTCATGAATGCGCCAGGAACCTTCAAAGACGGTGTGAGGTTGAGGGAGTACAGTCTAACTCAGGACTTGCTTCCACAGTCAGGCCGGCTCCTGCCCGAGTTCGACAAACGGCGCAGCATCAGGGACATGTTCAACAAGGCTCGCGCACCTGCTAAGGTCCCATCGACACCGCTTCAAGCACCTGCTGATATACAGGGAGACTCTAGAGGTCAGTCGAACCCCACCGTCGTCCCCGAATCGCCGCGCACAGCCAATGGCTCCGGCGCCAGCCAGAAGATGTCGTTGAACTCCCCCGAGAAGCGCCGTGCCTCCGGCGCATCCCTGTCGAAACCCGTCAAAAAGAGCAAGGCTAGCGTCGCTACTTCTTCCCTGGCCCGATCATCCTCGTCGAAAGGACAGCAATCGCTTCGAGGCTTCTTTGCACCAAAGTCCCTTCCCGCGAAATCCAAATCAGAAGACCCCTCAACCGCAATTGCCCTCAACCAGAGGCCATCGGTCGATGTGCCCGCAAGCCCTAAAGGAGCCAGAGCTCTCTCCTCGTTACCTCCGCCTGTCACTCCGCCGCCCGTCCGAGACCCAGAAGCCTCGAAAGAGTCATGGGTCAAGCTCTTCTCCAAGAAGCCACCTCCCCGATGCGAAGGCCACGATGAGCCCTGCAAGAGCCTTCAAACAAAGAAACCGGGGGTCAACTGCGGGAGGCAGTTCTGGATATGTTCAAGGTGAGCAGCAACCGCGTCTGCGTCATATTCACACGTTGGGTTCAAGTTTGCTAACTTAGATGTGTAGACCGTTGGGACCTTCCGGACAGAAAGAGAGTGGGACACAGTGGCGGTGTGGCACGTTCATATGGGCAAGCGATTGGAATGCGCCCAGTCCGCAGAAGTAAATGCGCTGTAGCTGTTAGCATCGGCTCCCGCGTATAGTCAGGGAGGGGCGCGATCTACGACGACATAGATAGGGATACATCATGATTGAACTGACATTGTCTCTATGCAAGCCTTCTGTAACCGGTGCGACTTCACGACTTCATGTCTTTAATTTCTCCACATGCCATCTCTTTGCAGTCTGACCATCAAGGTTGCGTACATCTCAGGGCATTCACAGTCAGTCATCACATTGCAAAGAAGGTCTTTTTTTGGATTTTGATTGACTATTGACCGAAACTACTATGAACATCTCGACAAAACTCCATGATAAAACTCCAAAACTCGCAAACCTTAATTGATCCTTCCACAAGTATTAGGATCCTTGAAAAGAAAACAGAAGTAGACCATGCTCATGCAAGGTATTTCCGTCCACACTCCATCCATATTAGTCTATTAGCAAACATAGTTGCGTTCCTTCCTTCCTTTAAGGCCTTGCGTCCTCCAACCAAGTGTACCAGTAAAGCCGAGTAATCCGTAGTTCAAGATGATCTGAAGGTCTGCTGTCCAAGGTGTATGTCGGCTCACCCCGAACCAAGGATAGCAGTGGGGAACAAGGCGTGTGCTAGTCGGGCCCTGGTGCGGACAAGCAAAGAGGTGATGTGGTGGAGAGATGAAGCGGGGTTGGAAAGTCCGAAGGGCAGAAACGAGGTATAAGGGGATCTTTGGGGTATAAAATCATGAGACCCGTGCGCGCCGTCCAGTAATGCGGGAGGGACGTATCGTAGATAGCAAGGAAAGGCGAGAGTCCACGGGGCCGGGATGAAGGTACATCTCGCAAGATGCAGTACGATTGGGCACATCCAGGCAGTAAGGCACCAGTGGGCGGAGAAATTAACTCAGTGACATCAGACACTGTCTTGAAATCTCGGGAAGCTTTGGTGCGGCTTAGGTCGTAACAGTGGTGGAATCGTAAAGAACACTGACCATAAAACGCTGAGAGACCCAGGTGCTGTCTCTAGAACATTTCTGACGTGAAACACGGTAAAGTGATGCTCGCATCGGCTCCATCTCGGAAGGCGTAACCTTCATCGCCGAGGAAATCATAAGGATCGAAGTCGAAATCGGGATCGAGTTCAACTTCAAGCATATTATGCCTAGCGGTCTCGTTGTCATGGAATAGCGGTCCTTGTTGTGACGGTGCATCGTCGACCTCGCTCATTTGGACTGAACCACCAAACAGAGTGTCATTGATGTTGTCCAGTATATTCTCGGAGGCGGCGAAGGTGTCAACATCGAACCCCACTGATACTGGGGATATGTCTGATTGAGAAGCCGAGTGAATCTCGCCTGACGGGGTAATGTGTGCTGGAGCAGTTGCAGTCATAGCAGCCCGTGCAGCCTTTCGGGATTGGCGCTTCTTCTTCTGGCCTGGCTTGCGAGGGCTGTACTTGTAGTCCGGATACATGCGCTGGTGCTCTTCCTTCGCGTCTTTGGCACGCGCTCGCCACTCGTCCTTCTGGGCTGCGGGAAGGTTCTTCCAATCCTCAGAACAGAGAGTCGCTTTGAAGAGTTAGCATCTGTGCGATAACTATGGGCGGACAGGTCGAGCAGTGGCAGCTGATAAAATTACTTACATATCTGTTGGACCGTCAGGTGCGGATATTGATAATTGAGTTGCTTGTGCCTCGTGTCGCGATACAGCATCCAGCAGTTCATTGGGCGCGGAGGTCCCTTGCGGATACTGGAAGCAGTATTGGTGGCGGTTGTAGGTTGCTCGGTGGAAGTGGAGGTGAAAGACGAAGGTTCTGCGCTCATTGAGAAATCGGGACCGCGCAATTCCTGCTCTAGCACAAATCGGACAATCGTATGAAGACCGTCGCCGCCGGTGTATACAGTGACCTTGTGACCGATTTCGAGGCCGAGCAGGTGAGCGAAGTAGTTCGCAGCCATTTCGCAGCCAAAGCGCTGTTCGACGTTGCCAGGGAGCTCAACTGAGCCGCCGGACGCTAGCTGGACTTTGCAGTACTCGAGGCTATCGTCAAAGGCAGTGACGGTGGCCTCTTGACCAGGCGTAAGGTGAGAGAGCTGCATGCTGCTGGGAACGGAAGAGTGCACGATTAGGTTCATCGCTGTGAGCGTGGTAGGTTTGATAGTAGAAGTGTTTGAGGTAGACTTGAAAAAGAAGTCGTCGGTGAGGATAGTGGAGTAGATGTAGCAGAAGAGAACGGGAGTGAGCGCGCGGCTTTTAGAGACGGCGGGGCCGCCAAGAACTGGAGCTAGAGGAGGAATCAGAGGTATTCACCGCGGGTCCGTGCATTCACCGTTGCCTAATCGTCTCTCACTTACCTGCACAGCCTGGTCAGGCGGAAGCAAACCGCCAAAAAAGCGCAGTTTCTTGGTGACTGGTTATCACCTTCACGCAAGTTTGGCTCAATGCGTATCGCGCGCACTGCACCCGTTATCTTGCTGATGACGCCTTTCACCGGGCTATCACCTGGGTTTATCTTTGGATCTTGGTGAAATCGCAAGCTCTAAGACTACCTCCGCGAATGTAGCCCGTGTTTCGGTCTTGTTGCGATAGAACTATTCGACTTTCAACTAGATTAAGCATGTCTTGGAGGCGAGCATCTTACGAGAATCAGTCCACACTCAGAACAAAAACGTTGTGATCCGAGTGCCACTGCCTATCTACGCAGCGTAGAAGACGTAGAAGGTGCGATATGTCCTTTCCTTGTACTATCAGTGGTAGCCAGCAATGATTTTGAGTCCGTCAAGGACGGTATCGTACCACTCGAAACGCGTCGAGAAGCAGAGGAGATTGATCAGAGGCAAAGATGCCAACGTTCTTTATGAGTATGCGGCACAGTTGAAAGGAAATATCTTTCCCACCCCAAGACAGTATAGGGGCTCCTCGGAGCGCTGTCTTCTTTGTCTCACCCAAAGAGGAAACAAAGCAAGTTGGCGCTACGCCACGTGACGAAAAAGTTGAACACCTCGTTACTACGAAGACGGACACAGAACCGATGGATACTACGGGAGAATGATAGCCTCCACATAGCACATGATGCATTATGTTAAGATGCACACTCGGATGCAGAAGCTCTTACAGATGTACACTATGCGCAGTAACGGCCCACTGCACAATCTGCTTCGCCTTCAAAATGAAGTCGAGAAGGGCGATTATCCGGGTTCCGAATGACCTTCGGATATAGGGTTCCGGTCCATAATGCGTACATTGCAGTGCGCCGAATCGCCAGCTGGCGTTGAAGACACATCCTTACCGGAAATGGTGACATGCAGGCATCTATAATACCGAAACACTGACCCAGCAACTCAAAGCCCACGATGGCAATTCCACAATCGAGGCGCCGGCTCTAACTCACACTCCGCGGGTCTAATATTCGTGCATATCCGAGTATGCAGCACGGTCGACCTTCGGCTGAACATTTTGATTCTGTAAAGCCTCGGGGCAGCGGAAACTCAACATGTGGAACTTCTCATCATCATCTGCGCGCCGATACACATCTTTGCCCTTGCATACTCCTATGATGGGTCAGAGTAGAACAAGCGAGCCTTGACTGGAGCATTACTTACCAATAGACTCGCTCACAAGTGGTAGATTAGGCCGTGGAAATACACGAGACGGGTCGAACAATTCAGGGAGTTGACGAGGCACGCGCTCAGACTCAGGATCAGGGTACATCTCGTACAATCAGCCGTAGTCTCGCGATCGCATTTGATACTTACAGGTTGGAGCAAGATCTGGCGCCCGTCGATAGCGGTGTATGTCGAAGCATGTTCGAGGTCCAGAGCCTACTTTTAGTGAGCAATGCAGAAAAGCGAGTTGATAGGTTGAAGTACCTTTCGATCGAAATCAGCCAGTGCGTCTGCGTCCGTGTCGGTGTCTGATTCGTCCTATGCCCATAAGAAAATATTCTACACGGTTATACGCATATCTTACATGAGAAACCTTCTCCGTGAGCGCCCTCAGCCTTTTGGTATGACTGTCAATGAGTGCTAGCCCTCCACGGGGTATGTGCACCTCAGGATCGGTGTTGTCTGTGGCGGGTTGAGTAGCGTGCAAGTACACCCTCTTGGATTTGGGTACGAAGAACCCTGGAGAATCCTTGTAGAGGAATTGTTGCCACGCCCTGAGACCGTTTTTGCCAGCACGAGCGGGATACGGTTTCAAGTGGTCAGAATTGATGATAGGCGTCAGGCGCGGAAAATCCCAGGGAAAAATCAAGAATGCCATGACCTCTTGCATAAGGAATTCAGTGTTTGTGACGAACTCCTCTGCATGTTTGCAAGATGGCACGCCGGATACCCAGTAGTGGTGAGGAAGGACTGCCGCTTCTTGCAACTTATCCAGCAGATGGAACCATACACTCTGCATAGTCGCCGTATCGAGTGGGAGGAAGTCGGCAAAATAATCGCAGAGATCGCTAGCGCAGTTCCAGAAGGCTTCAAGGAACTCTGGCTCACATTCTTTCATCTGGAACACTGTACAGGTGAGTATATAATCTTCTTTTCACATGAACGGGCAACGCATACCTGGTTCAGGATCTGACTCATTGTCCGTACTGAGGATGCCGCGGCCAGGATGATGAGACAGGGTCCTGATGTTGCGGTACACGGTCTCAAAGTCGATCTCATTGTCTCCCTTCACATACTTCATGGTAATTGGCGGGTCCTCCTCGAAGTCCGAGACGAGGATAACGGGCGTATCCACTTCTGGTGGCTCCATGGCTGGTCGCATCGGGGCTGCCGGACGGGGGGCTGGCGTACTCATAGCTGGCGCCCGCTAATGAAGTCTAGCAGGCGATCTTCCGGCTGAAAGGCGGTTGTCGAAATACGCTCACGGCTGCGTTGACAAGCGCACAAGAGTTGCAGAAAGGTTTAAATATGTAATGGTTCAAGACAGCCGAGGCGGGATCTGAGCTTGAGAACTAGAAAGGCAGGCGCGGACGCCAAGACAAGTACGCGGAGGGGCGACCAGGTAAACAATTGACAGAAAATCTAAGCGAGGAAAATATCGCCTCCTTTCACTTTTACAGGTACCGCGATCTCAGCTGGCTCAAGGTACTCATGCGGCCGTGCTGGATGTTACTCAGCAGCGCTTCTTCGAGAGCGGACTGGCTGATACTCGTATCTAATCGAAGAGTTAGCCATATCGAGATAGAGTCCGCAAAGATGCGAGACGAACAGAACTGGGAAAGCTGGATTCGCAAATGACGGAATAAAAGAATTGGTGACCGGAAGCAGGAATAGTCTCATCTCGTGCAAAAAATTACGGATACGTACCATCAATATCGCTGAAGCTGCTCCCCATACTTGGTGTACCTTCACTACCCTCCTTCCTTGACCTAGCTCCTCTACTCCTTGGACTGAGCTGCGCCATAGCCGCCCGATGATTGCCACTCGAGGGCTCGGGACTTCGAACATCTGGGTTTGTAGCTTCGCTGACAGAACTGGTCATTGATGAGCTTGTCTCAGGTCCTGGTGCCGGTTGTACCGTTTTCTTGTCGGTCTTGGTCAAGCGTTTATCGCTGCGCATACTAGAAATCTTCTCTTTTCGCCCCGCGGATGCTGCGCTATTGCGACTTCTTTCGTTGATAATACCCATCGTCCTCGTTTGTCTACTCGCGCGCGCGAACGGATAGTCCGTACTAGCATCTTGGGAACGATCATCGGGATCCTCCACATCTTCATCATATGTGAGCAACTCTTTGGCAGGCTGAGCTCTCTGAAAGCGAGGGGGTCTTTTGAACAGCTGGCTGCGTGTGGCGAGATTGTCATGACCAGAGTTTGAGAGAGAAGAGCTACTGGAAGAAGAAGCAGAATCAGCGGGTGAGCTCTGGCTGGAAACTCGCACAGGTTCCTGTGGTCTAGTCTGTGTCGAGCTTGGATAGTTTGTCTTCTGATTATCTTCTTTCTGTGGTGGTCGAAAGCCTGAATTCCGCACCGAAGCATGTTGGCCCAAGGCCTTCGACTGTGTGATGGTATTAGTAGAGGGTGTACGTGACAATGATGGTTTCGATCCTGGGGGCGCGAATGCACTTGAATCTTCTCTCGCTGCTTGATCCTCCTTTTGTCGCGCGGATGGTACAAACGAAGGTTTGGAGGCTCCTGATAGACCGCTACCGGGCCTGTTCGTCGCCACACTCGCTTTGGCTTGGCTGCTATCTGTGCGAGACATGGCCGGCGCTGTCTGACCACCCACCTTCTTCATCTGAGCGCGAACATGCTCCAAATGTCGTTCGTACAACCATGCCGCCTGCTGCAATAAGAAGGCAGGGGGTACATTGAATTCGCTTGCTCTGCTTACATTAATTGTGTTATCGCGATTAGCTGGACCACGTACAGCTTGACCCCTATGTCGGATCAGTACGTCAAGCATGATTCCATCATCGTCGAGCGACTTACAATCCAAGTCTTTCGTCTTTGCCGATTTGGAAACTATTCTCCAGAGCTCGCGATCTTTTGTAGCATCCCAAGTAGCCTAGGAAAGTGTAAGCGGAGGCGTGCGGCGTAGCCTGCGAGCAAAGAAACTCGCCTGCTGCGGATCAACAAAAGCTCCACGCTCAAAAGGTAGACGGATTAGCGCAGTGAACTGTATGCCGGACATTTTGCATAAGAACCAAGTATCATAGAAGTAATAGAATGATGGACCTAGCACGCCGAGATATGGGCGGTCGTTGGAAGGTAGGCGCTAGCCAAGCCCGCTATTCCCGCATCCTGGTGCCCATCCACGGGTTCATTGTGTGCACGTGATGAAAAGCATGTCCGTTCCTACATCTCAGGAAAGCCTGCTCATCTTATTGTGGGCTCGAGCTTGACATTTCAGCACCTAAAGTACATTTTCTTGCATGCCCATATGTACATCTCCCAAGCCTCTATGCGTTCTTACCCGTCAACATATCGCAAGCCTCCTTGTACTTTTGTGCCGTCTGCTCGACAATGTCGTCCGGAACCTTAACCCCCTCCTTGCCCTTAAGTCCATTCGAAGTCAGCCAGTCACGCAGGAATTGCTTGTCGAAACTGGGTTGTGCCTTCCCGAGATGCGCCTCCCAGGTATCCTTTGGCCAGAACCTGCTGCTATCCGAAGTCAAGACTTCATCCACTAGCACAACCGCATTTCCATTAGCCCTGTCCAAGCCGAATTCAAACTTCGTGTCGGCAAGGACGATCCCAGTCTCTTCAGCTCGAGCGGCTGCGACCAGATAGATTTCAAGACTCAGCCTCTCCACGTCTGCTGCAACCTTTTCGTCGCCGATAAGGGCCCTCGCTCTTTGTGGACTGATGTTTTCATCTTTTGCGCCGGCTTCTGCCTTCGTGCTTGGTGTCCACAATGGGGTAGGCAGCTTCTGTCCCTCAACGAGACCGCTTGGGAGAGTGATGCCGTGAACGGTGCCAGACTTCTTGTACTCGGACCATGCAGAGCCAGTGATGTAGCCGCGCACTATCGACTCAATTGGGACAATTTCCAGGCGCCTGACTTGCATGCTTCGGGGTCCAAGTGCCTCGTAAAGTGGCCGGTCGAGCGACTCAAGAGCTTTTGGCAGAGAACGAGAGATGAAATGTGTCTGGAGCGTCGGAATGTGGTCCTTGAGGTATTGAAACCAGTAGACACTGGAATAGTCAATTATTGTTGGTGTTTGTTATGTGCATTCTGTACCTCATTTGTGTAAGTAGTGCGCCCTTTCCTGGGATACCCTGCAGATGCATCAGTACAACGACAGGTCGTTCCAGCTTGGCCAGGCTCATATAGAGCCTTGAGGTTCAACTGGCGTACGTTTTCCATGACCACATCGTATGCGGATATTCTGTCGCTCGCGATGAAGAGGAGCGTCTCCTCGTCCACAGCGAAGAGATCGCGAACTTTGCCCGAAGCGACTTTCGGCAGCTTGCCGCCGATGTCCACTTCCACAACAGTCGAAGACGCCATAGCGAGTGTTTCTGTGCTTGACGGAGACTGCATACACAATTGCCGTATTGAGGTTGAGTCAGTGGAAGAGGGGGCTTGGTGCAGATTCGTGACCGAACTAGTGGGGTAGCTTCTCTGGCTTGTGCCCCGCAGCGCATGTGAGCGAGTGTTCATGAACATTATATTTCCGCTACAGATTTGGGTATACGTATATGCGCCTTCAACAACTCACTTTGTCTGCGAGCGGAATGCCACTATCAACAATGCTATCTAAGCGTTTGAAGCCTTCCTCTACCACCCACCTCTGGCTATGCTGTTTCAAGATGTTGCATGCATGTCCAACAACTAGTAGGCCAGGCGGGCGACTGCCTTCTTCTTCAACAGCAGCACATACGTTTTCTAGTGTCGTTCTTATTACCCTCTGATCTGGGCAGCTTGCCCGTTCCAGCACAGCACAGGGTGTGTCCTTTGGGTAATCGTGTTGTTGTAATGACTCAATCAAAGCAGAGAGTCGATGCAGTGACATCAATAGGACCACCGTACGTGTCTGAACATATGGCGGAGGCACAAGGGGAGCACCCTTCCGACCGGTGCCCGTGCACACCAGTACCTGATCGGCCACGCCACGATGGGTCAATGGAATATCGGCGAAAAGTGGTGCACTGAGCGCACTCGTGATACCGGGCAAGACAGTCGGTATGTATCCATGGGATCTGAAAAACAGAAACTCTTCTCCGCCGCGGCCATATATGTATGGGTCGCCCTGTTTGATGCGTACCACTCTTTTGCCGGCTTTCAGCCCTTCCAACCCCCATTCCAGTAGCTCTTCTTGCGCCTTGTCGGCATTACCGGGAAATTTTCTAGCAATGTGAACGGTTGCACGGCGGGGTACCAAGTCCAAGATAGCACTTGGAACTAACTTATCAGCCAGTACCAAGTCGGCCGAGAGTATTGCCTTATGTGCTGCCTGCGTGAGTAGATCTGGGTGCCCAGGACCAGAGCCCACCAACGCAATCCGTCCAGCGGCTTCGATGAATTGTTCAGGGTCAGCTTTTTGCTTTAATCGAGAGCTGGCATAGTCGTGTAACACGGCTTCCACGTCGGCATCGGATATTGTCGCAAGACGACGAAGTGGCCAGTATTCACAAATTTGCGAAAGCCAGCGCATCCGGCGACCACGAGCGATATCGGCACTTTCTGAAGTTATAAGCTTGTTGAATGTGGCGGTTTGTCCAGCGTCCTCCTCCTCTACCTCCAGATCTTGAGATAGCTCAGCAGCATGGTCTTCTTCCCAGATGCGCCGCCGCATTGTACCCAATCGCTCGACTGCATCACCGAGATGTGCTGGAAGGGACGACGCTATCTCTCTACGGATTCGCGCGGAGAGTTTGCATCCTTTGCCGGATGTCGTAACGCCAATTTGTAAGGGACCGTCGGAGTGGGTAGACAAAAGCGTGAACGAAGAGAGGTTTGGAGCATCGGTAACGTTGACTGGAATTCGAAGGCGTCGACACGAGTTCGAGATGAGTGTGCCTATGCGTGTGTCAGTATAGAGGAAGGGCACAGTTGTTTTCGGACCCACTTAGGTTTCCTTTCCCGCCCGCAGTCACAAACACAGCGTCTACAACATTATCCACCTCCTCGCGGCCCAGTGTCGTGAGATCCTCGTTCCGAAAGTTACGTTTCAACCATTGCACCTGCCCATCTTCGATGCGCTTAGCCAGGCCGTAGTGCAGGGTCGCATCTTCGGGTGCGAGTAGTAGCGGTTTGGCGCCAACTTCGAGAGAGCGTGTGCATCGTGCAGCTGCGAGTGGGTTGGACCCTATGATTAGGTGTATGTGTGACGCTGAGTCCACGGCAGTAAGAAGTGCTGGTGCCATGTATGGCAACTAGAGAAGTTGAAGAGGAAGTTGCGAGTCAGCCAGAGAAAGAATACCAGACGAAAGTTATCAAGCTCGCGATCGCGCCATTGCGGGAGGCAACCCAATTACGCGATGCCCTACAGGGTTCTTTTTTGGTCCGATATCGATAGCGCTAAGCTACTTTCGGTGGCGAGCGGCTTGCCGAGGAGAAATACCCCTCTGGTGCAGTCCAATGGCGAGCGCGGAGATAGTGATCCAGAATTGCAGCAAGTCACACCTCTGCGACGCATCGAGAACAAGCCCGCCGAGGAGATGGTAAACATCGAGGATTTCCGGACATAGCTCCGTTAGTAGAATGATGAACCTCTCTGCAGGTTGTGTCACGAAGTTCTCTGTCGTGTTGTAACGAGAACCGTGGTGTCCTTCAGATTGCGAGTAGACTTTTCATTCCGATTGCTCTTCACGCCCCATGACGATATGCAGGGCCTTGCGACTTAGCAAGACGTTATGTTCCAGCGCGTTCAGCTTGGCCATGGCCGAGATAAGAGCCGGATCCTGGCTCTCAACTCTGATCTTTTCTTTCACACGCACGTCCTGGTTCCGGAACTTGAAGACTTCATCAGCTTCGTCGTGGGCTGGCGCACGCGCTCCACCTAGAGCCCCATACAGCCTATCCCGCAGGTTGAAGCCAGTGTAACCCTCGTCAACAGCTGCGTTCTGTCCTTCGAGGGTGCGTATCTCAAGCACCAAGGCGGCGTCAAAGACGTAGAGGTGGAAGGAGACATTGGAAGGGAGCGGCGGGTCAAAGGTGTGCTCGTCGAGCGGGCTGTCCCACCATGGCCGCTGGGTGTCCGAATGTCCTTTGAGCGCCTGGCGGGCTTCTTGGATGTGATCGTGCAGTAGGCGCAGCTGCCCGGCGACAAAGTTGGCATCGGTAGCATCGCCGGTCCATGTAGTTACGTCGATCACGTCGAGACAGGTGTTGATGGCGGTGCGTATAGCCGTCAGCTGGGGGACAACAAGCGTTGGAGCTTGCGGTGCAGACGATATAGCCAGATCTATCGATGATGCTCCGCGCGGCGGTGGCAGGCTTGCCAGGCGAAGCTTGACATTCTAGAGCACTCCGTTAGCAAGCTGAGTTGATGATGCCGCGTGTGCAGGAGAGCTTACGCCTTTGACGATGCGTGTTCCCACACGCGTCACAAGACCCTTCAGGCTCTCAGAGCGCAGCGATGATAGCACCAACGTCGAGCCGCTTTCTGATGGTGCAAGAAGGGCGGCGCATTCTTCAATACCGGCCTTCAGGGACTGCAACGTGTCGCGCAGCTGCGCAAGCAGCCATTCGAGCTCGCGGGCCTGCACAGTAAGTCAACGACAGGGCCTCATGGCGCGGCTACACAGCGTCCTGCGTACCTGCGATGCGGCCTGTTCGCGGGCCAGCTGGGCGTTGTCCGTGGGCGGCCAGACAGCGGTAGACATGTTTTACTGAGATCTGCTTGCAGAGTGTGTCGTCGTCGGTTGCTGAACTTGCGTGCCAACATCACCCTTGCACATGGTCCATGCCTCGGCTGCTCCCATGCTTGCATGGAGTTAATCCCCGTAGCAGATCGATGTACATGTAATCCGTATGCCTATCTACTTTAAACACATACAGTTGACGGTGCACTGCTACACCGCCGATCTGACCATCGTCAATTGCGCATACAGTGGTCCACGATGGTGCTTTCCACGTGAATGGCTGCTATGATATCATCGCGGCAAGCGGCACTGCCGGAGCTTCTGTCTGCGTTGTACCCCATCCACGCCATCTCTAGATCTACCCAATACGTCACACTGAACCCCAACTTTCTTTAAACAGGCTGCGACCCCATTTGCATCATGCCTGCTTTCTTCCGCCCTCATCCGGGCTTTCCTGAAATATCAACGCCTCAAGCAGCATTGGATTGCCCTTGCAAATTTGCTATCTGCACTTGATTGAGCCTGCCATGGTTACTCGTACGTTGCGCCCCAGCCCCATATCTGCATCTGTGTACGCTTACTGGTATAGGACCTATTCTCGGCTTGGCAGCCCTATTCCTCCTGGCCGGCGGCCTCCTCCTGCACTGGTTCCTCGTGCTCTCCGGCGGCGTGAACAGCTCGCCCGAGAACCAGTTCTACTTCCTCGAGGCATCCACAAACGGCATCCCAAACGCACGTAATCCGTCGCGATGGACTTTTTGGTCCATCTGCGGCGTCGATGGAAATTCGCACAACGCAAATTGCGGATCGGTGGTTCCTGCTCTGCCGTTCGATCCCCCGCGTAACTTCTTCACGCGTCAAAATGTTCCGGACAGCTTCATCGGCACCCACCAGTACTACTATCTGTCTCGTTTCATGTTCGCCTTCTACCTCATCTCCTTCTTTTTCGCCAACATGGCCTTGTTCACCGGTATTTTGGCGCTCTTCAGCCGTCTGGGAGGCTATCTAAGCGCCCTCACCACCTTCGTCGCTCTGTTCTTCCAAGTTCTTGGAGCAGCTCTAATGACGTAAGTACCCACACCGAGCCGACGCGCCCGCGCAGCGTAGTGCAAATGCTGATCTCCCGCTAGTGCCTGGGTGGTACAAGGACGTAACGCATGGCGCAGAAATGGCTTCGATTCGCACGTCGGTACCAAGCTGATGGCATTCGCCTGGACTACCTTCGTTTGCTACTTCCTGGCTTCGCTCTTGTTCTGCATTGGTGGAACTGTCGGCCGCGAGTCCTCTGGAAGTTCTCGGGGAGTGAGGCGTAAGAGGTCAACACGGTCTAACCGGAGCAGAGGCAGCTTTTTGGATTCGGAGTCACAGCGTCGGGTGAAGGACAACTACTCCTGATTCCGGTGCCTCATGAAGCCGGGAGGCAGATCTGTGTCGTTGGAAGTCTGGCTGGGTAATATAGGCGCTGAGTTTTCGGGAAATGTGCACGTACTATTGTGATCCGCGCAGTCACGTAATGTATATTCGACCATGCTGTGTACTATATTTATATCTCGTACATACTCGACTATGTCGACTTTTGGAGAATATACCCTCACTCGTTCTTCCTGCTCAGGCCTGTTAGAGTTTTCTCTGGACGTGTTTGAGGAAACAAAAACTCGTCGGCTGCTGCTGCTGGGCTGGTCGGGACGCTTAAATCCTGCATGGGCGCTTCGACTACAAACATCTCTTCTCTTTTTGGTATACTAGGTGTTTCCGCGATAGATTTCCGCTGGCGTCGCTTGGGTAGCGGTGGCGGTGTGATCGGTACAGCCTCGTCTGAAGCTGATTTATTCACATGAGGTCGATCAGGTCCGAGGTGATCAGTCTCAGCCTCCATTGGGGTCTCGCTGACGTGCGGTGACGCTGGAGCAGACGGTACCGTGGGAGTCTTCGCACCTACGGGGACTCTCTTCGCAAGATTCACCAAAGCAGAAGCAGTCTGAGCGCTCCATGTCCCTCTTCTGTCCTTAGCCGGATGTGGAAGCGGAGTGCCAGGAGGTGGAAGAGGCTGGCCCCGTCCAATTGGCCCCTGGGGTATTTGAAGCCCGTTCTTCGAACTACTGCGTGAGTGCGTAGCCTCATTCAGCTCCTTTCCTTCGCTTCCTTTCGGAGAGGTATTAGCAGGATCATTGGCGTTTGTAGTCTGACGAGCGGCAAGCCACTTCTTGGCTGCATTCGTTGCAGTGTTCAAGGACTGATTGAGCGTGAGACGTTTTTGTGCCGAGGCAGCCTCACTTGGCTGCTCCGTTCCTTTTTCAGGGCTGGTGTTCCTCCTGATCCCAATTGAGGTTTCCTGGGCTGGCATGGTAGCTAATATGTCGTCGAAGCTGTGAGTAGGTTTGACTTCCTTACCACGGTCAGGGGAAGAGGAGTGGCGCCGCTCAGTAGATGTTCGAATTCGGGGTGGGAGAGGAGGATTCGATGGCGATAAAGGTGGCGATCTTGCAGCCGTATCTTTCATCAGCGCAGCGGCATTGACTTCCTCTCCACGCTCAATGCTTTGCGAGAAAGCCGGGTCCGTATCGACTGTGGGAGTCGCCGCACCGGCATGCGTGTAAGAGCTGGCTCGCATTGGTCTTGGCTTGATGCGGGGGGATCGATCAGCTAGAGGCGATATCTCTGAGCTGTCTTCGGTTGTCTCTAGCTGTGTGGTATTTCTTTTGTGGAGATTGTTCAGGCCCAAGCTAGAAACACTCTTTCCCGCATCTGATGCGGAGCTGTAGACAGCGCTCGAAGTTGATGCTGTTCCCGAGGGCAGCTCATCGGGAAGAGCTTGGGCGGGCTCCACGGGGACGACGTGGGATCCGATTCCCAGAGCAATTTCGTCTTTCCAAATACCGCCTCGGAATTGGCGCGATTCCGTAGCAAAAAAGGGCATATCATCCCAATTCGGTAACACCAGGGTCTCATTCACTACTTCTCGAATGCGACTTTCGATTGCGCGCAAGATAACCCCATACGTAATCTGTCGGGAGCTCACGATGGGCTCGACGGACAGCTCCATCTTTGGGGGAACTTCAAAAGTGACCCACAATCGGTTGCTTGGCGGAGGCTTCACCCGGATCAATATACGACCCTCCAAACTCTTCAAAATCGTTGCAAGAATTATCGTGACCTCTCGAGGCTTGAAGCGAGAGCCAAGCTCGATTCGTGCCACTGCCGATATGTCGATACGAAAATTTCCCTTGTAGCTGATGTCAGCTTCAACAGTCAGGTCACCATCTACAGTCAGTTCCTTCAGCTTTGGATTGGTAATGAATGGTGGCATGTCTCCCATATCCAACTTTTGCACTTTTACGCTGCTGATTAAGCTTGGCTTCTGCACGCGGTCTATCTTCTTCGTGATCTTGGTCCAGATAAAGTTCTCGATATGCTTGGTCTTGTACATAGCCAAGAACAATCTTCCTATCAAAGCGTTGATCCAACGGGTGTTGAAGTTCTCCTCAGAGGCATGGAGCTGCTGCACTAGTTTGATCAAATCTGCAGGGTTGAACTTCAGCGGCGGCGGTGGGCCTGGCGATGACTCTACGTGACTCTCTTGACTGCGTAGCATGGCATGATAGAAGTCTTCTTTCTCCGAGCAATTGTCAGAGAATAGATAGTATGATCTAGAATCGCCAACGGTGCTTGCCGGGTCTCTTGATGCTAAACGGATGCAGTTACGCTTGATCCATAGCTCGCCCTCCGGGATACGTTCGCCGCCGGCATATATAGATACGGAATAGTGTGCGAGTGATATCACATGGCGGACCTCGACTTGTTCGGAGTCATCGTAGAGCATGAGATGGCCAAGTCTGTTGATGTTAGCTTGGACAGCACGGTAGTTGAATAAGTGCAATGCAGACCTCAGGACAATATAGAAGACGTTCCGCGTCTTCTTGCTCTTTCCTTGAGCTGGACTGAAGGTAGGGCTTGTAGTCTTGCTTCTATCAAAGATGCTCCGGTACATGGATTGGTAGACGCTTGGGCTTTCCATAGCTGTCACCGCGCCTGTTGCTGGAGTGGTTCGCTCCGGCGGCTTTCCGTTGACACCACCTGGCACATATTCCCGAGACACAGCGAAGTACCCAGATGCCGCATCTGGAGCATGTTTGGCTTTCAACTTGCGAAGTAGATCTTCTCCCAGACCAGCTTCCCAGTCATTGTGCTCTACACCAACTTCCTTGTCCGGCGAGCCTGGCATCGCCTCTTCTGGGTAGTGGTTTGCATCGCGCGTGCCCAAGGTCCACAGTGTCCATACCAGCAGCGGCAAAAATGTCAATCCACCGATGATGTATCCGATCAGCAACCCCAGCCCCAGACCGCCCATCCTCTACTAGAGCAGCAGCCTACTCTTGTGATCGACTCGCGCCTCGAACACCTTGTGCGATCGAAAACCCCAGCCTTCAAGCGCATTCCACACTTGACTCGTTGACCCTTCTTCCTGCCACGTCGCTAGGTGAAAGAGTCCACCGTACGTTCTTCCGGTACGTGTTTACTGGCATGCGCAAGCGAAGCAAGCGGCGGGGTTTGGGCGGGGATAAAGCAGTGCGCATGCAGCAACAGATAGCGAATGGAGTCACGACGGTTCCAGGGTACTCTGATAGCGGGGGCGGGTCGAGGGGTGGTGTCGATTCCAGGCAGAAGAAGCGTTCATCAGCAGGATTCCAAGGTTGTACACAACGCGTTCCACGTGGTCGGTGTCGGACTGCGGAGCGGAGGTGCATCATAGCTGGTCCGAGCGTGACCACTTACACATGCACCAACACTAATCCATAATGTCCTCCAACATGCAGTCACGCAGCTTCACGAAATCGAGGTCCTGTTAATTTACGTAGACGTGTTTCAAAGAGTAGTCGTGAGGCACTCAGTATTTACGTAATGCAAGCTGACGTATGTACTACACCCACCATTTCAAGCTCAGATACACCTTGATTCGCCCTACCCTTCCATACTCACGATTGAGCCTAATGATTTAAGCGTAGATGTATATCTTCGCTTGACCTAGATAGCTATGCACGCTTGTGCGCGAACGACAGTGTCTTCGCATACCCAATTAGATATAACTTCGAACATCAGCTCACAATGCGGCTGCTGAAGACAAACGTTTGACAAAAAGCGTCCGACCACAAAGGAAAGGATACATGGCGTAAACAAGAACCACACTCCGTCGTGTCCAAATGCAGCCAACCAAAGGTGCGGGTCCAAAACGTGTTCGTGGACCAAAAGTAGGTCTGTAGATGGCAATTGCTTCATGGCCATCGTGTTCTCGAAGCGAAGAAATAAAACGCCGGAAGGATCCAGCGGCAGATTATTCGAAGGATAAGGCTTGTCGACATCATTCAAGCAATGTCGTAACGACGCGACGATAATAGAGGCCTCGTACAGGACTAGAGGAGAGGTATAGCAGGCCCATGTTGCCCATGGGCAGGCAATGCGGAGAACAAGGATCTCCAAACATTCGTCTCCGGACTGTATGTCGGTCAAGAAGTAGTTAAATCTTTGTACAAGGAATCCAGTTCAGATTATCGTGATAATGCGACCGGAAGGAAAACTGAAGCCATATATCGAGCGGAATGGGGCTTTTTTTAACGAACGTGTGGAGTTCTCGGCGAGCAATAGGCCATATTCTTGACCTTAACGCGCGTCCACAGGCCTAAACTCTCAATGGGTTCCTGCAGCGTTTCCTTCGGCGAAATACGAGTCCCTGAGGTGGGGCCGATGCGAAAAAAAAGGCATGATACCCCAGGAGTGACTCGATGTGAATATGAGCCGGCGATCGTGTCGCTATGTTAGAGACTCCATTGCACTAGCTCCGGGGTAGCTGTGCAGGCATTAAGTTAGCATAAACCTCAGCCGATTACGGGCGCTGTAAGAACTAACCGTCCTGCACCAAGCCCGGCGTTCGCCAAAGGATTGATGACACCACCACCACGGCCTCCTCTACCCCGTCCTCTACCTCCACCACGCCCGGGTGGGCCAGCTCCAGGTATCGCGAAATCAGGGTTGGCAGCGTTGGCCTCTAATATCACATCTTCTTGTCTCAACGGACGCCGTGGACCATACGGACCATATGGACCGGCAGGCATTGGAGGGCCTATAGATCAACATCATTAGCATGTTGGCGAGGAGTCGGTAAATTCCGTAGTGACTTACCAGGCGGTGGTTTCCAATTGGGATTGACCCCGCGTTGAGAGACTGAAGTGAAGTGGGATGTTTCCGATGCGGCTGGGGACCGAGAACCATCGTCTTCAAATGAATGTCGCAGAAGATTCGGGTCACTAATGTTTAATGAGGGATTGGAACTATTGAAAGGCGCGTTAGGATTGCTGAAAGGCGCATTCGGGAGGCCGCCAGGAACCAACGCAGAAGGAAGGACTCCTGGCGGGCCAGGATTAGGCAAAGGTTCCGCAAATTTGGGGTCCACGTCTTCGTAGTAGTAGTCCGAAGTTCGTTCGTTACCAGGTGCTCCAACCGTCGACAACTGCGCGGGCAATTCGACCGGAGAATCTTGAATAGGCGACAGGCCGCGACTATGGCTACCGTTCGTTGGTATCGTCTGGTCAGAGTTGTTGTGCCAGCCTGCGGTGGCCACCATGGGACGAGCCTCTTCCTGCGTGGAGTATTCTGAACTAGGACTCATTGGCCCAGACGGGCGGCGCTGCGGAGCCTGGGCAGGAAATCCGCCTTGTTGCAAAGCAAGCATTCCCTGAACGTCCCCGTCGCTCTCTCGCAAACCATAGCCCTGGTTAGCACCATTCCTCGAATCCATTTCGATGGCTTGTCCAATTGGCATTCGCTGTTGCGTGGCGGGCGACGGACCACGTACGTTATATGGTCCAGGGGGTGGGCCTTGACCGTAAATATCATTGTTGTAACCAGGTGGGGGAGGACCTCGCCCAAAGTTCCCTGGCCCTGGACGCGCTCCTCCATTCCAACCTGGTGGTGGCGGCCCTCGCATACCTCCTCTTGGGGGTGGCCCGTATCCTCCTCTTGGTCCATAGCCTCCTCTAGGCCCACCTCGTCCACGAGTGTACGCTCCTCCTCTGCCAGGCGGTGGCCCCATTCGGGGTACGTTTTGCATAGCGTAAGGGTCGTTGGGCATGGGCGGGATTGGGTTTCCATATTGATCTACCGGTGGTCGTCCACGGCCAGAGGGCGCACGACCAGGTGGCATCGATCTGTCATCGGAGCGAGCGCTGCTGGTAGTCTTGAGGGAGGGGTTTCGAGTGTTGAGCGGTATGGTATCGTCTTGCATACCAGGCCTCTGGACTTCATACGATGCAAATCCAGCTTTCTTAGAATTGTCGGAAAGCATTGTTTCGCCGGACATTGGAGGCGGAGACTCAGCCTTTGGTAAAGTCTCGACAGTAGTGGTGGCAATGCCATCGACGTTACGATTGGCGTAGTAATTCTGACCGTTCATGTCTGCATTCTCCGCGATCCTTCTCTTTCTCGCCTTGCGACTGACCAAGGTTCGCCGCATGGCGCAGGTCACCACGCCGCTCGCGACAATGATAATGGTAGCTGCCAGGACGATCCATCCTCCCCATGCCAGGTGGGGGACAAACAGCAAGATATCCACCAGAAACGCGAGCAACGACACTAGCAGCGTGGGAAACGTGAAGATAAGGAGCGCAAGTAAGTAGCGCGGCGAATGGGCAGGCGAATGGAAGTGTGCAGCTACGGCGAGAGAGAAGCATATGAGCGTCATGAGCGCAGCCACGGGATGCACGATGAGAATCGAAGAGAGCGAGTGACGAGTCGCTGAGGGCAGCGAGAATTCGGAATCGGGTGCATCGGCGAATAGATTGTCTAAGGCGGCTCAGCGTCAGCGGTGGTCAACAGCATTCTTACTCAACGCGTCCGTCTCATTGTTCTTCCTCCAACGTACCAGTGTCGTAGCCAATCATTGGCCCCTTGCAATTGTCGCCATCGCAGTAGCCAAAGGTGCCAAATTTGACACCGCGGAAGGTAGCGAGTGGAATGCCCTTGATTATAGGCGTGGAGATGGTGGACAGGAGAAGTAGCGCGAAGGCGGCGAAGAAGAGTATCGATAGGGGTGTCGCCGGTCGCAGCATCTTGACGGTGAGGGTCGGGCGTTGGCGAAGTCCAGCCTCAGCAGAGGCGACCGGTCGTGCTGCTGTGCAGAGGTGGAGTAGATGGGACCGCGACGTGGGTATAGGCGATCGCGCTCAGACGGCTAGATGAGACGGAGATGGGCCGTACGCTCTACGCGCGACGTCTCTGACAAGCGAATGACCGGGCCTGAAGAAGAGCGCAAAACTGGGCCAGCATTCCGGTTGCAATTCCGATTGCGGTACCTGCGCAGCGAGAGGGAGGTGGACGACGAGCGACGTGAAGAGCGCTGTTTGCAGCGGCCGTTGTGAATCTGTGGGGGAGGCGGGCGTCTAGCCAAGGCGTGCTCAAAGACGGTCCACCACGCGGCGCCCCGTCTAGTGCACGAGATACGAGATTAGATAGACCAGACCGGAGTAGCGCCCCATGCATCGGCTCGCCAACAGGTGCCTTCGTACTTCTGTGCGCTCACGGTGCTTCGACTGCGCTTGGTCAATCCACGAGCTTCACACACGGTCAGGTGCGAGGCGGGAGATGAACCTCGCCAGCTTCTTAGCGGCTAGACGCCTCGTCAACCTTCAAGGAACATCTGCATCAGAAAGAGCCGCATGCTGGGTACACATTCCCCCTATTGGACAATACAGGTGTAGCGTGAAGCCCCCAATCTCTTGCTCCACACAGCCGCGACGGTTTGACCCCTTGTCCGCCCAATCTAAAACACGCACCGTCTGCTTACAGCGCTCCACATATTATTTTGACACAGGCACATCTTGAAGTTGAAATGTTTGATTCTTTTTTAAAGGACCATCGTTATGCGCACTCTGCAGTGTCCCAGTTCCGTTCATATCCCATTGAGCGACCAAACGCCTATTCTGGGTATCCCAGACATGCACACAACTCATTCATCATCCTCACGTGCCCTCGTGCGGCATCACTGCTACATCGGTCCCCATCTAGTGACCAGCAAGAGCATAGGCCCTGCGGCGGTCACGCTCCTCAGCGATGGAGAGCTTGACACCCTTGCCCTTGGGAAGAGAGATCCATGGCTTTTCACGGCCAATGACGCTGCAGCATGATTAGCGATGGCGGCTCAGATCAGATCTCTAGATGAACTTACAAGACGTTGCTCTCACGGGTGGTGAATTCGTTGTCCACAGCATCCTTGACGTGGACAATGTTGAAACCTCCGTCGTGGCGCTCACGGTGAGTGATAACACCGACACGACCCATGTTGTGTCCACCAGTGATCATGACGATGACAGCAGTGTCGAACTTGATGAAGTCGGTGATCTTGCCAGTGGCGAGGTCGATCTTGACGGTGTCGTTGACCTTGATGGCAGGGTCGGGGTAACGGATCCTATTTCGTTCAGTAAATTTCTTTCGACGCAGCCAGAGTCTAGTCTGGTGCTTGATGTCGAGGATTGCTCCTTGACACCTTGCCCAAACTGTGCCCAACGGCTGATAGAGGCGACAAACTTACGTTCGCGCATCATGCGTAACACAGTAGGGAATTCCACCACGGCCGAGCTGAACACGCTTAACCTTGCCCAGCTTGTATGCGGCCTCCTCGCCAGTTATCCTGTGCACGGTGTATCGGCCCTTGGTGTCGAAGACAAGGCGGAAGTTCTCGCCGGTCTTGTCGAGGGTGATAACGTCCATCAATCCAGCGGGGAAGGTGGAGTCAGTGCGGACCTTGCCGTCGACCTTGACAAGGCGCTGCATGAGGATCGACTTGACCTCACGAGCATTGAGGGCGTACTTCAAGCGGTTTCGCAGGAAGATAACGAGGGGCAACGAGTCGCGGAGTTTGTGAGGACCGGGGGAAGCCTTGGGAGCATAAGCACCGGAGAGCTTGTCGAGAAGCCAATGCGAGGGCGCACTGAGACGCTTCTGGTGCTTCTTTCTGTTGTTGCAAATTAGCGAAAATTCAAGAGACGAGGTGCGACACAGCTCGCGAGAAAGCGCGAAAGCAATTGCACGAGATGCGCTTCGAAAGAGTCGACTTACGGTCCACGGCCCATGTTTGCTGTGTTGTCGAGGGTTAGTGGGGGATGCTGAAAAGTTGAAGAGAGGTCGTTGCCGTGGATTTTGGAAGTGTGCCTCTCGCTAACCCACTAGCGTTTTCGCACGGCCCACTTCGAGTCTTGGCCTAGCTCTCGTCACATACTGAGAACAAAAATCGGAACACATATGAAAGATGATAAAAGTCACCGTATTCACTATCGTTCTCCGGAGTGGTTCCGTCCCTAGAAAAGTTGGTTTCCCTGCACTATTCACACCAATACATGGTTCACAACGGATATGGCCTACACATTTGCAATCACCATTGAGCAAACTACATTGTAGATCTATATATTGGTGCAAGACCACAAGACTCGTGCGGTAGTTTAGTGAAATTGAAAAATTGATGACAGGCGTGCGACCACTCTGTGCGTTTATGCGAACCCTTTCAGTACCGCTGCTTCTGCGTTCAATATCGAGGAGCCCGCCGCACCGATAACAGCTACAGAATGTCAGTATCTCTATTTCATTGGATTCAGTTGATCCGACCGCATTTGAAAACTTACTGTTGTGGCTCAGAGCAACGAACTTGATGTCAAAGATGCCTGTCTCGTCCTCTCGTATACGACCCACGCTGACCGCATATCCTCTGTCCGTCTCCCGGTCCAACCTGGGCTGCGGGCGGTCCGGTTCATCCATCACGGCAATAGCCCTGTTGGGTGCGGACGGGCATCCCAGCTTCTGAACATCGGAGACATACTCCCTCATAGCCTGCTTGACCTGCTCGGCGCTCGGCGGAGGTCTCCTCTGGAAGCGCAGCGATACACAAGCTGTGTGTCCATCGAGGACAGGCACGCGATTGCATGCTGCGGATATCTTCATGGGTTGGTCCACGAAACCTGTGACCTCACCGTTGACGGAACCTAATATCTTTTGCGCCTCGGTCTCAAGCTTGTCCTCCTCGCCCGAAATGAAGGGCACGACGTTGTCAATGATGTCCATGCTGCTGACACCAGGATATCCGGCACCTGACACGGCTTGCATCGTGACGACCGAGACCTGATCAACGGGCCCGAACTTGGCTTGGAGCGCGGCGAAGGGGATGACTATGCCAATGACTGCACAGTTCGAATTGCACACCAAGAATCCCTTCTCCAAACCATGGTGGTTTCTTTGATGCGGGATGACATCGAGATGTGGGAGGTTGACGGTTGGAACGACGAGCGGGACGAGGGGATCGCGACGATAGTTTTTTGCGTTGGAGAAGACGGCGAGGTTGGCCTTCAAGAAGTCCATCTCTGTAGAGTTACATCAGCTAGTGTTTTTTGACCGTGTCTCCGTGGAACAAAGCGAACCAACTTGACCCGCAACATCGCTGTCCAGCCCTGAAAACACCAGGTCGCACTCTTTAAACTCTTCTGCTACACACTTCTTAACGACGAGGTTGCCGATGCGCTCGTTGAACGGCAACGCCTGCTTCCATTTTACCGCATCCTCGTACTTCTTTCCGGCAGATCGTTCTGAGGCTCCAACGGCGTGCAGCTCGAAGTGTGGGTGAAGCGCGAGGAGTAGGATGAAGCGTTGACCGACCGAGCCTGTGGCGCCGAGAACGCCTGTTGACCAGGAATTAGTACGAATTATTGTGGGACTGTGAATGTACGTACCACACTTCTTCTTGGGAAAATTGCTGGTCTTTGACGTGAAATGCTCTGCGTCCATTGTGGTGTGTGACTGAACCATCAGACTCATGTCCCCCGGCATTACTTTTCGTGTGCTGCTGTGACGCAGGGCGGGGGGCTAGCGGGGGCCTATCGGAGCAGAGAAAAGTAAGACCTCCTCCGATGGCGGAGAGCACGCGTGCGTGGTACAACCTTGGAATAGCCTCAACAGCTTTCACAAGCAACGCAATACATATTGTTCAAAGACACAAGCGTCCCCTCTATATGCAAAATCGACAATACATAACCAGCAAATGCTTTCGGAGGTGCTTTTGGTGAGAAAAGTTGAGACAACCACCCATGCAAATTCCCCCAGATGCAGCATTTAGGACGGAACATCCATGATCTTCCCCGGGTTCATGAGCCAATGCGGATCCAATGCGCCCTTGATGCTCTTCATGACATTAACCGTGTCGAGACCCAGCTCCTTCAAGAGCGAGTCTTTCTTTCCCAGACCAATACCATGCTCTCCCGTGCACGTGCCTTCCATTTCGAGAGCACGATCAACCATGTCCTTGACGCACTTCTCGACAGCGGCTCGTTCCTTGGGGTCCTTGCTGTTGTACATGATGCTTTCGTGGAAGTTGCCGTCTCCAATGTGTCCGAGAATGCTGGCGAACAGGCCCAGGGAATCCAATTCAGTCTTGGAAACCTCTACACTCGCGTTAGGAACCTTTCAAGAAGATGGTCTTATTACTTACCAATGATATCAGGTAAGCGTGAGAGAGGTACGGCGACATCAGTTGACCACACCTCATCACCTTCGCGGCGAAGCGCAAGCATACTCCAGAGCGACTCTTTCCTCGCCGACCACAAAGTCTTCTGCTCTTGGGCGTCTACTGCGAACTCAAAGTCACCACTTTTGTGTGTCTTGGCGATTGCCTTGACTAGTTTAACGTTCTCTTGTACCTGTTCACACGCAGTCAGCTCCGTTCTGGGAAATTGTAGATCCTAGGCTATACTCACCCCTGCTTTAGTGCCAGAAAACCTAGATTGCCGATTAGCATGCATGATCTCCATGAGGTGCGATTGGTCCGATTGTACTAACTTGAAAAACATAGTAGGCATTTCCTTCCACTTCTTGGTAGTAGAGCCTGCTTTATTGACCACGCCCATCTGCACGTCGTCCATTATTTCCATCGCTGCCACGGGTATCCCTGCACGCATGACCTTCGAGGCCGCAGCTGCAGCATCGCGGATTGTAGGAAATGTTACGACAGCCACGCTTGTCTCCTGGGGTATTACCGTCAGTTTGAGAGTGATCTCGGTGACTATGCCGAGAGTGCCCTCGGAGCCGATGAATAGGTTGGTCAGATTGTATCCAGCCGCAGATTTACTGGTACTCGTCAGTGTATGTGAAAATTGCCTGCACAAGAACATACCGCGGCCGTTTCCTTGTTTTGATAATGCTTCCGTCGGCAAGGACCACGGTGAGGTTGATGACCCAGTCTTTCATGGTCCCATACCTCACTGCATTTGTACCGCTATTCCGCTCTCAGCACTGCATAGGGACATGGGAGTGATCACGCACCTGCAGCTGGTTCCAACCATGCCGCCAATTTTCGCCTGTGTCATGATCAATGAGAAAGGTTAATGCGTCGCTGAGCCGGTCTCACATACAGATGGGCCAGGATCAACTGGGAAGAAAAGACCCGAGTCCTTGATCTCCTCATTCAAACTCATCCACGAGACTGACGGTTGCACAACGACATCCATGCTGGACATTTCTGGTCAGTCTGCTGTGCATCCAGCCATGTTGATCTGGCTTACTCATCGGCATGTAAAGACAGAATCTTGTCCATATGCGTGAAATCGATGCTCATGCCACCATACGGTGCAGAGAAGTTTGCCTCTAAACTCGAGCCTCCAGAAAACGGGACTTCAATTAATCAGCATCTGGCAAGCTGGGATAATGCACCACGTACTCATGGGTATCTTATATTTCTGACAAGTTTTGGCTATCGTCGAGACCTCTTCTGTAGATTGAGGGTACGCCACAGCTACGGGTAGCTGATCAATATTGATGGAAGACCATTCAGAGTAACCGTGTCGAAGAAGGTCTTCATCGTCGGTGCTAATGGTGTCTTCACCCAGGCTAGCCCTCAGCTCGTCAATGGCCTGATGACAAGTCAGGCGGTGAATAAGTATATGTTTTCAATTCATACTTTCTCCATATCTGTTTTCGATGCATAACGCGGCGTCTTAGAGTTGCGCCAGGGTAACGGGAAGCGAGTAAAATCATGGTTGACGCCGCCCAAGTAAGCCGTGGCTCCGATCAAAGAGGCGAGAAGGAAGACCCGGCTCGAGGTCCAGGACGTTTTCGGAAGGTCCTTCTTGGACTTGAAGATCTGTTCAGCTCGGGCACTCTGGCGGGACGCACCCCGCCTCAGACATGACGACGGGGAAGCAAGCAGCCTGAGCCGCAATGTCGGTAGACGGAACATGGCAGGACTAGGCAAGGTAGTTCAAATCGGGTCGGAAGAATATATGGCAGATGCCCGGGGCCATTAGAAATGCAGCAAGTTTTGGAGAAGAGCAGGAGTGAAGAACATGGCACGCGAGACACGGGCTACAGACGGGTAGCTGTGGTAGTATATGTATTAGGCGTAGAGCATGAGCGAAGCGGGGAGCGCTATTTTGTGACTACACGCAGTTGGCGCGCCTTTCTCTCCGAGGCATGGCTTGGATGCTATAGAAGGCCAACGCACAGGGGACGGTCGCTCTGCTCCGTGACATCGTCGACCTGGACCAGTGACGCTGCGGCAGGCTGACCAAACAGCGATTTGTGGACCAAAAATTTTCGAGACGAGGCTCGATTGGAAGCACCCAAGGAAGGCTGCATGATCACCTGCAGGGGTGAAGAAGTAAAAGCAATTGTGGGGAAGCATTGGCGACGTCAAACGTACCGGCCCTTCCAGATGGGGTTGGAATGTTGCTGTAGCGAGCCGTAACGCCATGTATGTCCATGGTTGTCCATGTATGTCATACAGGCTGTCGCGTGACGAACAGCCGTGGTGATACTGCGGGGGAACGAGCTGCACTCTTATTGCATTTACGACAGGCAAAGCCCGAGGTAGCGGAAGCTGGGTGGCGAGCCAGTGGCCTCGGGCACGCTCGAGGCATATTGCTTTTGCCATCGGCTGCTGAGGCGCATGGCCAGGCACGGTGCCTGGACGGCGGACACGCACAACCGTTGCGCTTGCGTGAGGCTCTGAGCAGTGGCACAGACAGACCAGCGGAGCGAGCGGTGAGCGATTTTGGATGGCCTGGGATGTAATTGGAAAAAGACAGCGGGTTACGCTCTCGTAATGCACGCCTAGATTTGCCCAACATTGGAGGGCAATTCCCTAGATACGTGTGGGGGCACGGTTGGCCATCCCACACGACACGACGGGCAGAGTGGAGCGCGTTTGGCACGGCAGGCGGCGGACAAATCGGTGTGCCGCCGACTCAGACCACGCACATACGCACACCCGATTCCGAAAGCATACAGTACACCCTTGGGCGCACCGATCCATGCAGCTAGGCCACTGCTGCAGTGAGCCATTGTCACTTTGTCGAACCCGTTCGCCCGCGAGGACAGCGACACTGCTGTCGTCCCCAGTGCGCTGAACGGTGCTCGTCGCTAGGGCGACGGCCCCAAACAAACTCTCCCACAGCATCATCCATCGCCACAAGTCACCCAACGCGCCGCCATGGCAGCTACAACCGCAGAGCTCGCACGAGAGCTCTCTACAATCATCACTTCACCCTATCCGGTATCGCTAGCCGTGAGTGCGCCCACGATAATGCATCTGCACGATGTGCACATGACCCACAGACCGCTCCCAAATGATTACGTTTAATAGCAACGCTGACTTCCGAGACGTAGAAATTGGCCGAAATCTGCACAAAGTCTGACGCACTCACCGTCCGTGCCTGCATCCGACAGCATCCCCCGTGTGCTATCGCCAAGCTCGCCTCGAGTCTCTACGACGCCCTTCCGGTGTGGCAGTGCTGCGTGATTATCTTCCGGTGTCTTTGTACGTCCGATGCTTCTCCAATCTTACCCTTCTGCCAGCTGACTCCTTTACGCAGCCCAGTCACTTGAGTTCAAGAACGAACTCCTCTCCCGTAACCCCGGTCTATTAGATGCAGTGCTCACCAAGGCGAATACATCACAGCAAGATTTCGACCAAGTAAGCACCACACTTTGTTCTGACGCCGATCAGGCTGATCACTCCCAAGTATCATGGGCTCTGCATCCAGCTCCTGGCAGATCCGTTGCCTGAAGGTGTACCGCTGCCCGCAAGCGTTCGGTCGTTCTTCCTGCGAGTGTTTGAGCAGGCATCACGCAAACCGAACGTTCAGAACTTGAAGCCTATCTACTACATGCTCACTGGAGCTTGTCGTGGGTTCCTTGCCCTCCTACCACCTGATGCAAGGAAGCTTTTTGATGAGCAGCTGTGCCATATTCTCAAGGCGAAGGTTGCTTCGGAAAACTTCATGCTATTGTTGTGGTGTTTCGGTGTTGCAATTCTCGCAGAACAGTGAGTAGACCCAAAAGCTCTGGGCAACTTTCGCTAATTGTTCGCGTGCGTCTAGTCCAGAGCTCATCGCCGGTGCACAGGGAGGTCACCAGCGTGACAAGGACACTGTAGCGAACGTAGGACCTACCGTGGAATGGACCACTGCCGCAGGTCGGAAGTTGTTCGAATCTTCAAATGCTTGCAAGAAGACTATTCATCTGGCCTGCTTGAGCGTAATTTGGGCTATCAGAGATGGCTCTAATGTCCCAGATGATGAAGCCTTAGAAGGCATCAGTAAGTTGTTTCTAGCCTCCAAATACGTGTTCAGATATCACGTAGTAGAAACACTTCTCTCTGAGAAGCATTCGAATTATCTTCCCCGTGTATCAATCATGCTAACATCGTACTTCCACCATAGGGATAGCGACCCGCGCCTTGCAACTGGTTGACACAAGACTGTTAGAACAATGGGCTAATGCGGACATGAACGCGATGAACACGGTCTCAAAGCTCTGGGAGAAGATCCAGCGATGTGACATCAAGCCCGCCATCCAGTGCGAGGTTCTGTACTTCTACGCTGTTGTAGCCGGAGCGAGTAAGCTGTCTCCGTCGATGGTAGAATTGTATGAGGCAGCCCTGGTGAACATGAATGGCTGGGGTGCTACAGATGTACAGAAATCGCTGTCATTCTCGCTGCCTTTGTTCGCAGTAAGTGCTAGCGTACAGCTCCACACCATAAGTGCTCACTTTGTCCTAACTATATGCAGAATCGCATGCAGCAAGCTTCGGTGCAATCTCTCCTCTGTCAATTACTGAAAACCAGTTGTTCTCCCACTTCAGTCGAGCAAGTGCAGAATGCCACAGCGCTAGCCAACGAAGTAGCCGCTACGGCTTTACATTGTGAATCATTCCACTCCCACATCATGACGGCATTGTCGAACCCAGAAATACAAGCAGATATCGAGGCGTTCTCCGCTTGCTGTACTCATGCCAACGAAGAAGATCAAGCCAGCTTCTGTCCAGATCATAACAATATGATTCATCGACGATGTGTCTCAGCAACAATATCTATGTTACTCACTATCATTCTCGCTGCTGGGCCGGAGCAGTCTCAACGTATACCGTCCCCACTAGGAATTGCTTTGGTTGAGAAGCAACGTCAGCTGTCAATGCCTGCGAAGCGTTGCACGCATATCTCAGGATCTCGCACTTCTTTCCCCTCTGTTTCTCTTTTCGAGCAACAGTGTACACCTATCTCTGGCCTTCCTCTGCAAGACTGGCGAGGTCGCCTCAAAAATGAATTAGAGAACCAGGCTTCCTACCAACGGGACTCGCTCATTCGAGCAGTTGGGCAGATCTGCCATGATCTGGAGAGCCGATGCGACACGATTGAAGGCCCGCTCCGGGTGGAACGGGAAAGAACAACAGCACTCGAGGACGAGCTTTCGCGATCCCACGCATGTGTAGAGTCTCTTGAACAGAAACGGGTCGACGACAGTCTGTTTCTCGGAACCCTCGAAGCGGAGAAGAGTCGGCTGGAAAGAGATAACGAGGATCTTCATGCTCGGCTTGAAAGCTTGCGGATGGAGCTGGAGAAGTCGAATTCGCAGGCGGACACTGCGCTTCATGAAGCCGCGGAGGCTTACCATTGCGGAGAGATGCGTCTGAGGTCCGTCATCCTCCAACATGAGGAGAATATCGGGAACCATGTGAAGGAGCAAGAAACTTTGCGCGAGAAGGCCGCTTCACTCGAGGATGAGCTTGGTAAGCAGGAGGCGGAAAGGCACGAGCTCGCTGATCAGTACAATGATCTTCAGACTCGTTTCGAGAAAGGACAAGACGCTTTGGAGAATCAAATGCAGACGAATGTCCGGCTGGAGGATCGTTGCAACGACCTCCAAGATCGCCTACTTGAAGCCGAGCGCAAATTGAATGAAGGAAAGCAATCTACTCTCCACAAAGAGGAGGAAATGGCTCGAATTGGGAGAGAAGCTGCTGCTCTGGAAAGTGATCTGCAACAGACAAGAGCCGACTTGGCGACGACCACCGGAAGACTAGACGGTAAGTATCTTCCTCCATTGGTTGTTAGGCATCACAATGACCTTTCATGTGCATTCAGATCTACAAGTTCGCCACCATGAACTCGCCCAGTCTTCTACCAAAGCTCTGCAAGAGGTTGAGGCACAATGTGAAAGCGATCTTGAGGCCGCAGCTTCGAAAGCTGCTGAAGAGTACCATCTTCTACATGTAAGTGACGCTGCCCACCATGAGTTTCTTCCTGGCCAGCGATCTTACGGATTGACGACCCGTTCGGGATTCGTTGTCTGGCGGTCTTGTGATGTCTATCTTCGGCCAATGCAGGCCTCCAAATGTGGCATGTATTGCTGTAGTAGCTATTTGAGGCACTCTCACCACTCTTACCAATTTTTGAGAGTAAAACTGACATCGCCGTCCTACGTTGTAGGAAGCTTACGAGGGCATCCGACGAGACTTCGAGCGAGCTCAAGCGTCCATTCCACCACTTCGCATTCAAATCCGGGAGCTTGAACAGGAATGTCTCACGAAAGACAATGAGCTCGAAGGTTTGAGAGCCTGGCAGAAAAGGGTATTTACCTCGATGGGATTGGCCCCGCCTGAACCGGCACCAGCGCACGCGAACCAGGGCATTACCGACACGGCGATGGACCACTTAACGGATGCTTCGTACTCGTCAAGCTCTCAAGTCTTGCGGGACGGCTCAACGCCAAAACGATCGAAACCGCGGCCTTCGGTCAAGGACCTTTCGACGCGAACGTCACACCCCATCCCTTCTACGATATCAAAGACCTTGTCAAAGAGGCCTAAAACGCAACGTTCCGCTCTGCGACCGATATCCCCAAACCGGAGACACACCACCGTGGGCGTCTCGGTATCCGAGCGGAAGTGTGATGAAGAGGGCAGACAAAGTCTACCCTTGAGAAAGCGGCGGGTTAGCTCGCAAGGAGGGCAAGAAGCAGACTTCGAAATGGCCTTTGCGACAAGTACACCATTCACCCCTGGAAAATTTGCTGCCGGAACTGGGACGTGGCCTCAAGAGAATGGTTCGACTACGGTGCTGTGAGAAAGTCTACCGCATGATCAAACATAAACACAAACTTGGATTGCGCCTCGTCCTATGGGGAGTTCTTGATACCATATCAATTTCGAATATCGATTCTTTATCATGAGGTCATAATCTCTTACTATAGATGTTTACGTTTCGCCCGCCGTAAGTCGCTCTGGCAACGTTTGAATTTCAATCACATTGTCAGGCGTGTCCTCCCGCCTATTGCTTTCATGCGCGCATCCGGCCGGTGCGCTCACCTGTTCTCATAGCTCCTTTCTTACTCTACTTCACCTGCGCATTCCGTTTCTGCGGGGTACCCAAGTGCCTGGGTGCAGTTGCTCTTTCCCGATCAGTAACACGAAGCAAACAAACGCTTGTACGCTACTGGGCAAACGCACTCATGAGCCGATAACTTTGGCCGGCTTGCTGACTTTTCTTCCTGCTCTTTGACAATACACAAAATTCCGCAGCACGCACGATGCGTCGAAACCCACAAGCCGGTTTCGCGGCACCACCGCCATCCCCACCCCGTGGACAAGCGGCGAACATGTCCACCATCTTTGCCAATTCAATTGACTTTGGGATCGCGATATCTGAACGGACGATGCAGATCATGCAAACCGTCGACGCCGTCCGGAATGTGAGAGTCACGCTGAAAGCAGGGGAGTTTAAGGAGATCGAAGTCCAGGTCCCTTTGATAATGGACGGGAAGCGCGAGAACGTGAAGTTCGCACTGCCGTTGTCTCTCATTGAGACTATATACAAGGTGGAAGACTCTTTACTTATACCGTTCAAATCAGTAAGTGTCCCACTGGTGTGGAGCAACAACCAAAGTCGCCTGCGCATGCTGACGCGCTACCACAGGCTCCGAAGTTTTGGATGCAGAAAGGTCAGAGTCAAGGTCAAGGTCAAGGCCAGTATCAAGGTATCTGGTGTCGGCAAACCGATATCGTGGACCGGAAAACTCGGGAAGTGCTGGGAACAACTCCGGTAATGAATCGCAAGGAAACCCCCATAATTGACATCGGTCATTGGACGACCTACCGGATTACCTTCATCGCCGCTACGTTCATGGATCCGAGATATAAGCGACTAAAGACCGCTCTCGCGGACCATGGTATTCATATCACTAGCGTCCAAGACTATAGCATACTTCAAGGCACAGCTCCAGCCATCTGGTCGCTGTTGGAAGACGAGATCTCTGGGACTCATCCACACCTCCAGGGTTCTGGTTTACAAGGGTCTGCATTCCACGAGCTTGTCACCGGTCAAGTCAACCTCTCTTTCGATGTTCGCTACCACTTGGAAGTCTGTGTGTCGAATGGACTACTCCAGGAGCACACAATCACCCGTGCGTTTCTGGAGCGTCTTGCGGCAATGAGCCCGGTGGAAGCCACCCACATGCTCGATAAGGTCGTGAAAGACAAACAGGAATGCTTTGACCCTATGCTGATCTTCGGCAAGCCTCGCAAGCCAGCCCGTTTGACGAAGCTTCCCAGCTACTGCATCCTTTCGCGATCGGCGAACATCACGCCGACATCGATCCACGTTGGTCAGCTCGCAATCGAAACATCTAATCGAATCATCCGGAAACACCTTGCGGACGCCGATCGCTTCATTCGAGTGAGATTCACCGACGAGAAGACGGAAGGTGAGCTGTTCGCTCAAGATAATGGCTCATCGGATGCAATCTTCGATCGAATCACCAGAGCCATGACCAACGGTATCGTGGTTGCCGGACGCTATTATGAATTTCTTGCATTTGGAAACTCCCAATTCAGAGAGCGTGGTGCCTATTTCTATGCACCTACACCGTCAAAATCCGCCGATGATATCCGCCGGTCGATGGGAGAGTTCGACCATATCAGGATAGCAGCGAAGTATGGAGCCCGGCTCGGACAATGCTTCTCGACCACACGTGCAATCAGGAGCGTCAATGTCAAGATCGAGGAGATCGAAGATGTCAAGCGGAACGAATATTGTTTCACAGACGGAGTTGGAAAGATATCGACCTTTTTAGCCCAAATGGCCGCGAAAGAGCTAGGCCTACCACACGCTTTCCATGATCCTCCATCGTTGTACCAGTTTCGCTTGGCTGGGTGCAAGGGTGTACTAGCTCTGGACCCCAGCATCACAGGGCACGTTGTTCATATCCGCCCAAGCCAGTACAAGTTCGAGGCACAAAATGGGGGCTTGGAGGTTATTCGAGCTTCTGCACTCTCGGTCGCGACCTTCAACCGACAATTGATCATCATCCTCTCAACGCTTGGTGTTCCAGATGCCGTATTCATTGAAAAGCAACAGGAAATGGTCAATGATCTCGAGCGAGCGACCAAGGAAGAAGATGTTGCGATTCAAAAGCTCCAACGGAACATCGATTTGAATCAAACAACACTCACTATGGCTGGAATGGTCATCGATGGCTTCATGCGGAGCCAAGAACCTTTCATGATGTCGCTACTGCAGCTGTGGCGCGCGTACCATATCAAATACCTCAAGGAACGGGCACGTATCATGATTGAGGAGGGCGCATACGTGCTGGGTTGTGTTGATGAGACAGCTATCCTGCGAGGCCACTACAACAATCCGCAATGTCGAATTGGCGCTACCAGGGAGGAAAAGCTAGCTACCCTACCTGAAATTTTTCTGCAGATTACAGACACGGTAGAAGACGCCAAAACGGACAGAAAAGGCCATTATAAGATCATCTCGGGAATATGTGTGCTAGCACGCAATCCGTCACTGCACGCTGGCGATGTTCGTGTAGTGCGAGCGGTTGACGTATCAGCGCTGCATCATTTGAAGAACGTTGTTGTTCTCCCCCAGACTGGAGATCGCGACGTTGCAAACATGTGCTCCGGTGGCGATCTTGATGGCGATGATTATATTGTGCTCTGGGACAATGACTTTCTGCCAGATATCATCAATGAGCCTCCCATGGATTTTACAGCAGAGAAGCCAACCGAGTCCAAGGAATCAATCACCGTCAAAGACATTACTGACTTCTTTGTCACCCATATCAAGAATGACTCACTCGGTCGGATCGCGACCGCCCATCTAGCCCAGGCGGACTTCAGTGACAAAGGCGTTAAAGATCCCAAATGTGAGTTTCCTTTGGGGTTCATGGCATTACCTAACCACTTCTCTAGGCCTTGAGCTGGCGAAGCTTCATTCACAGGCGGTGGACTACTCCAAGAGTGGAATTCCAGCGAGAATGAACCCCGAACTCCAACCACGCAAGAAGCCACATTTCCAGAGGAAGAAACATCAAGCGGAACACAAGTTCTACAAGTCGAAGAAGATCCTTGGGAAGCTGTTCGATCAGGTACAGCTGGTTGACTTCGTACCTCAATTTGAGAATAGGTTTGAACTGGGTATCCTGAATTTTTGCGTACCCGACCAAGGCACACTTGCAAAAGCGAAGGATATCAAGTACGAGTACGACTCTGAGCTGAGAAGATTGATGGCAAAGCATGCCATTCGTACGGAGTTCGAGGCGTGGTCTGTCTTCGTCCTGTCACACAATCTGGAGGCCCGCGACTATACCTTTGCTGAGGAATTCGGACGAACCATAGCATTGCTCAAGTCACGGCACCAAGAGCTGTGTTATGAAGCGGCAGGCGTAGCGGGCAGGCATGAGTTTGAGAAGCTAGCACCATTCGTCACGGCCATGTACACTGTGACCGCTAATGAAATGGAAGCTGCTATCAAGGAAGCTCGAGAGTTGGGCCGCTCGATGACACCTGAAGACATGCCGTTGATGTCTTTCCCGTGGCTATTCGTCAACGAGCTCGGCAAGATCAAAACTGTTAATAAGGTTGGTCGACGGGAGCTTGCTGTTCCCCAGCAGCATCAATTTGCGAAGAAGCATAAAGCTCTTAATGTACCGGAGAAGGGTCTAGGCGATATCGTGACGCCACAAGGTATCACGCACTTTGGCGAGATCTTGAAGCTTGACTTCCGTCAAGGTATGTATGCTACGTCGAGTGTGAAGCGGACGAAGTGATTTTTGCATGTGAGCGTATGTAATGCTAACCACGTCCACAGGCGACTAGGGTACCAAGGACATTGCCTTCTCGTCGGCTTAGTGTTGGGAGCATCTAGCACGGAGAAGCGGTTTATGTCTGCTGGCATGGTCAAAATACATCAAAATGGCATGAGAGTGTATTATCCATTTTCCAGCACAAGTCGGAGGACACTAGTTAAGGAACAGATCGAAAGCTGCAAAAGTTTCACAAACTCTTCGAGATGCCAAGCATGGTGATGGACCGGTTGATGTAACTGACTGTACAAAGATTCCAGTGTGAGGGGCTTATCGATAAGCACGTGCTCTGTCAATCCGCCGCCCAGCTTCCTCTCAGTAATTCCTTCGGCATGCCGCCAAACTCTCGCATACCGCCACTGCTGCAACCGTTTGTGCGCACGCCGAAGAACGACTCGCTCTTGCTTCTCACGAGCACACTCGATGCCTCAGCCAACTGGCTCCTAACCCGCTTTCTGTGCGATGCGCTGGGCTCCGGCGCAAAAGACGACGATAATGGCGGGCCCAAGAACGTCGTGCTGGTGAGCTGGATGCGTGACTATGAGTTCTGGAGGCAAGAAGCGCGTAAAGCAACTGGGTTAGACTTGGGTGGTCTGCGCGCGCAGGGGAAGATTGGCCTTTGTGGATGGCTTGTCAGAGCTCTTTCTCCCCATCGAGCACGACGATGGGGTAGCCCAGCAGCGGCCACAGAATCTGCCAACAACACCGACAGGAATGCCGGCTACGAGAGGGCCTCAGACTCTTCCTGTCCGCGGGCCGCCAGGAAGGACCGCACCTACGACTGCGCAAGCCTCGCCACGAACGCCAACGACCCCACCAGGCCTCTTTACGCTCTCTTCTACCTCGCTCGACCACATAAACGACACTATATCTACGGCGATCGCGTCCCTACGCCCCTCGACCGCCGCCACGAAGACTCTTGTCATCCTCGACAACCCAGACATACTCCTCGCCACCGATCCCAACCTCACCCCCTCCAAACAAACCTCCTTGTTCCTTTCACTACACACGCAGAAATCCGTCTCACACGTCCTTGTACACCTCCAATCCGACCTAGCCCTCCTCGCAACGCCAGAGAAGCCCTCGCCGCTGCAGATCGCGCAGCAAAATCTCGTCGTCAAGACGGCGCATATGAGTACGAAGGTGCTGGGCGTGAGGTTGTTGGATACGGGTGTTGCGAGAGATGTCAGCGGAGTGCTGAGGGTTACGGTTAATAGGGATTCATGGGCGGACATTGCGACGGTGAGGGATCAGGAGGACGGAGGTGCGGTGCAAGCGCCGGAGGAGAAGGGAATAGAGGTGCTGTATAAGGTGAATGGGGATGGGAGCGTGAAGGTTTTTGAGAGGGGCACTGGGGGTACTGCGTAAGAGAACAGTATCTTGGGCGCAGGTGGGCATGACGGAGCTTCGCGCGTGAGAGTCGCATCGTGGTGTGGAACGAATCGTTAGCAGGAAAGACTGAGCTAAGGTAGACTCAAGGAACGTGAGATGAACGCAGCAAGTGTTCAATACAATCAAAATTTGCACCAATTACAAAGATCAACGCATGCGGGTGGTACCTGACCACGACGCCGAGAATTCAATGACTAAGACTCCCGATGAATGCATCCTTGTATGCTGCGATGGTATCCAATGCAGGAACAAACTCCAAAAACGCACGATTACGCCATCCCCGTTCCAGGACCCCTACTCTATAAGCTTGTAACGAAAACAACAACACGTGCATCCAACCCCCTTCCTAACATCACCTCCTCCGTCTCTGCCTCGCACTCGCACTCGCACTCGCTTCTGCATGCCGCCCCTCACCATGCGTTTGCGAACTGACACAGCTCCAGTCAAAGGGAATACTCGACGCGGGAATCTGCACACCCTGATATCGTCTCAGACGTGGAGGCGGTGGAGGCGACGGCTGTGCGAAGGCTTCTTGTCTAAGGTGTTCCAGAGCGGTGTTTGTGGCGGCGAGGACTGCAAAGCGGCGATCCAAGACGGGGTCGCGCGGTGCGCCTGTGTTTGCGCGGGCGGAATGGTGTTGATGCTGGTGGGAAGGATGAGGAGCAAGTCGTCGGGAGTACGCTGGTGGGGGCTGGGGTTCGGAGGAGGGTTTGGTAATGTTGGTGTTGGCGCGTAGAGCGGCTGCTGCGCGGTGACGAGTGCTCTCCAGTCTGCGTTTGACTTCTCCGTTTCGAAGAGTTTGGAGTGGAATGGGAAGAAACGTGGTCGTCACATCGGGTGTTGGAGCTGCGCTGGCGTTTGGCTCCTCGACCTTTCAGCGTTGATTGTGAGGTGTGTTTTGCGTGGCGATGTCTCTTGCTCTTGTCATGCGAGGATCTATCAGGGCGCGGGTTCAGCAGCATCTCCTCTGAAGAATTGCTGCTCGTTGAGCCCGTAGGTCGGTACCACATAGCTATGCTTGTTAGTCGTTGCTCTCGATGAGAGACATTGGTTTATTGGCATACGCGGTACATTTACGGCTAAAGTAGGTCTATGCCTTGCCCCGCTGTTCTGTGTATACGATGGGCGCGTACGGCGATCTACGGTGGGAGGAGCTCTAGGTACTCTTCTGTTCATCTCTTTCGAGCGCCTGGTGTCGGGTCGCTCTGCTGCCTCTGCGACAACTGGTATCCTTTGATAGTGACGTGGATGATCGCGCTGTTCGTTCCATCTCTTCTCGTTTGACTCAGAGTGGGAAGTTTTGCGCTTCTTCTTGGGAGCTGCGAACAAGGCTCCAAAGCACATTTCGAACGACTGGTCGAGTATGCTACGCGCGTTACTCAGAGGTTCGCGAACCCCGCGTATCCCAGATTAACCTACTACTACCACTATATTCGGGTCTTGTATATCCTCTTTCCGAAAAGTAATACGTTGCGCAAGCGCAGTAGGTCACAATCGCAAAGCTGTCAAATCTCGTGTCGCGCAGCGCTTCGTAGGTAGCAGAAAGGTATGCGCCCGAGTTCGGCTTTGAGGAGAGTTGGGTAGGCGCTTCGTGGGATAGAGCAGGAGGGGACCTCAATCACACCAAAGATCCGAGTATAGGTTCTAAGCAAGGTACCTCACGTGTAGGATGACGGCGAAGGAACGGAAGCGCCATGTGCTCATGTGAAGAAAGACGGCGGCGCCCATGTTGGGCGCACCGCAGCGCGACTGTGGTCGCTCGGCCATGGCAAGCTAGAGCAACGAGGGATTCCAGGAAACACAGCACCTTCGCAATGCGCCGTCCAATAGAACGTAGCCATGTTTGGTGGGTGGGTTGAAGTCGTGATTCGCAGGCATGGATCCATTGGATTGGTGGCTGTCACGGCCATGTGACCTCTGTTCAGTTTGGGCTGACTGTGCGCCCGGATGAAGAGACCTCGAACACGGTCGAATCCTGGTGTGCGCGTCGCCGGGACGGTGCATGCTTTTATATACCTCTCTCGATGCCTCTGCAGCGACGGACAGTACATAAGGTCGTGGCCGTTGGCTACGTGGCACCTCTGCTGCAAGTGCAACTGAGGTTTGCGGGAAGGATGCGAGGGCCATCCCGGGACGGATGGTGGCGCCTGGGTGTGGCAGCTGACCGCTCGGCGTTCCTTCCTTGTCACTTGGCTGCTGCAGGGGCCGACCGTGGCAAGCCACATCTGCAGCGCGACTCGTGGGCACACCATCATCGACAGGGGCCGCCGCACGTGGCACCGCTATCGGACGTCATCACCGTTTTGTCCCGACATCCTTGCCCGAGTCGAAGCGGCGTATGCAGCGTATGCCAGCCGCCTTGGATCGGATGCCCCGATCAGCTGTCAAGCCACGGCGAGAGCTTGGACGTACCTTGCATCCCACACGGACGCCGATCATCTACGCTCGCCTTTACAAGTGCTACACCAGAGTATTGACGCCAAGATTGGCCCCCGTCTGTTTGTCGCAAGCACGACGCTGTTGTACCACAGTAGTGAGCATACTTGAAAGCGTGGTAAACTCCCCCGTGATAGATTGCGAGGCTGCTGTACCAGAAGGGGTGACACTGTTGTACCACAGTAGTGAGAATACTTGGAAGCGTGGTAAATTTCCCCGTGATAGATTGCGAGGCTGCTGCACCAGAAGGGGTAACTCACTCCCGAGGTCTACATATGCTGTGTCACCTGAGGTACAGTCACGGGACTCTGAAATGCCATATACTACACGTAGTCACTGCAGGCGCCACTGCCTCTCGGGCGACGCATCCTAACTTTTTGCCCGCCATGCAGTGTTACTTCGGCTGTATAGGTGAGGTTGCTGGTTCTGGACATCACACCCAGCGCTTCAAACATGCGACGTCCTAAGCTTTGCTTGGATATGAACGAGTCTGTGGGCGAGCTGAAATCGAACCCGCACTTGGAAGATATTGTATGCAGTGTGAAGCTTCCTCAAGGACGTTGAAAGGTGAAGGCCCGGTAAGAATATCGGGAGCGAACAAGACCAACGCAAACACACTCTAGTTGAACATTCAACCAAGAGTCGGGTAGCTTCTACAATATGAAGTCTAAGCTACCTCGTGCCAGATATCGCATTCAATGACAGGGTTGATTTTGATAATCGTATCCGTCGCACGCTGGGAAACAACAGCGGTGAGCTATTACAAGAGTTAGTGCACTCTGAGCAGATGCTAACACCATTGATATTGTACATGTTCAACCGTACATCTGCATCTGCAGCGGGTATACCATTGTATCCAGCACGTTGGGGGCGTCTTTCACCACTCCTTCCACCCGCGTCTCCCTAGCAACGACAATGTTCTCAAACTACCCAGCATTCATTATCACCCCGCCGCTCTTTCCTCGTTGCATTTTGCCTGGTTCTTGAACAGACGGCGCCGAAATTTTCAGCGTCGACTGCTCAAGGCCCGGCATCGCACATCAGGATCCAGAACAGTCCGCTCCTGTTCGGCAATCAAAACAGAAGGATTCGTCATCCTCGTGTCAACCGCGGCGATTACACGTCCTTTTCCAAGGTAGCCTGACGGGAGCCGAATCCCAAGATGCCTGCCCTGAAAACACCTTACCCTCGACTCTCGGCGGCGGCCACACAGGATACGATCGAAGCTGCATTCCTCGCCAGTCCGGATGATGTCGTGAAGTCATACCTACTGAGCGTCACATCTGAGCTTCTCGCCGTTCAATCGTCGACAATCTCACTTGGTGCTCCGTCTACTGACCGCTACAGCCCTTCTCTTCAGACACTCCACGATCGTCTCCGGGCTGGATATGCTTCGCCCTTCCCCGGGCTCGAGAACCGCAACAAAGAGGGCTTCAACCGCGTAGAAAAGGCGTCGCGCAAAGCAACAGTATCCCCGGCGACGGACCGACCATTGGGAGATTTCGAGGACTTGTACTACGCAATCTTGGCAACGGTTAAGGAGATGCACGAGGCCATCATCTTGAGGTTGAACAATGGGTTCAGCGATCCAAATGCCGTGCTCTTTCCCACTTCGCAGTTCACCATACACTTCTTCCAAGAATGGCTAGTTCACCAGTGGACGATCCTGAATGAACCATCTCTCGTCCTTGCTCTTGACGACGCGAGCCGGAAGTCCTTCGTAGAAGATACCTTGTGTCGAGGTCTACGCACTCAGGTGGAAGACGGTGAGATCACGCAGGAACAGGCAGAGGCCGCACGCGCACAACTATACCGGTCGGATGTCTTGGAAGATATGCCCGGCCTAAGCTGGGTTGGCAACGAACATTCTGCAATGATCAACGGTCGATTGAACGAGAAGTACCGTGTGGTATTCCAAGCAAAGAAGGAGGCACGAGAGAAGAAGCAGAGGTGGGCGAAGAAAAAGGACAGAATTCAGAAGACTGCCAAAACGAGTCCTAAGCCAACTGCTCGTCGAGGATCCGGCGAGTACCGCCAACAGCAACATTCGGTAAGCACGTTCTCCATAGGGACGGAGGGACCGACGCCTCGTAGCGAGACAACCCAAGCGGAGCAGGGATGCGGCCCAGCGTGGCAATCCCAGCGAGTCGATCAAACCCGTAGCGGTATGCAATCCTTGTCTCAGGAAGAAGTGCAAGCTTGGCGGCTCTACACCCAACAGCATATGTCTGCCCAACGTGAAGTTCAGCTCGAAGATCACGAACGAGTCGTACGGCGCAAAACGTCCTTGAACCTCGGGCAGCTGGTCAACACGCAACAGCTTACGCACACTACCGCGCAAGCTAGCGCGCAAGCTACCACACCAGCCTTGGATTGCTCGCACCACGAGGTGAACCCGTATACGCCACACGCCCAGCAGAATCAAGCGACACAGCCTCGCTTGCCACGCATGCTGCGAGAGACACATCCTCAGCACGTTAACCAAGATGGACTGAGTTCAACCCAAGAGCATGCCACTCCCGGGGCCAGCCCACGTGGGATGAGGGCGCAGCGAGTGACAGCATACCAAGCTTGGTTGAGGGAATCTGCCAGTGACGGCGCGAGGTGGGTGATGGGTCAGCCCAGCCAGATCCAGCCAGGCATGAGCGATGCCTCACTGCAGGAATTGGAAGGTATGGATGTGAGAATGGACGTGGACGATGGAGATGAATTCTGAGGGGGGAGTATGTCTTGGGCTTGAAGGGACTGCGGGGAAGTGGGAGAGATCAGGTCGCAATCGGAAGGCATTGCGAGATATTGGGAGGGGTTGAAACAGGAAAGGGCAACGCATGAAGTGAAGCGTGAAGTGCATCGGCTGAATCTACGTGCCGTTCCGCGTGGGCAGGTAGTAGTGACTAGTTACTACTTTTAGATAGAGATAATTCCATGGCAGCTGCAACGTGCACATCAGGAACATTGGGTTCTTCACTCAGCTAAACATCCGATGAAACTATTGGGAAGCACGCAGATCAATACATCGACCAGACACCTGTTTCGGGAAAACATATTGCACAGCGAACCCGGTTTTCGGGGTAGCTTGCAACCGTACCCCAATAACCGTTATAATAAAGGGTCCGATATAGAGCCGGGCCATTACTGTGTGATGAATAATGCATGTACGAGGACCGGGGCACCAGAGCTAGGAAGATACTTGTCCCGCTGTCAACCCCCCTGCTTGGAACCGTAGCGCGCACTGTATGGCTCCGGCGCGAAGGATTGCTAGGTGCGCAAGAACCACGCCCGCTTTCTAACGTCTATCTTGATGTATTCCAAATGTAATTTGTTTCAAGCCCTACAATGCTTCCATGGTGGTCTGATGTTACCCTTCCATACCAGGGGACGGATGTGTTGTATGTACATTATCAAGTATTTTTTTCAAATGAGCTAGGTATACCGAGATGAACTATACACGCACTGACCGCACCCAACCATGGTACCACAGACGGTACATGAAACTATGGCCCACCTGTCGGTGTAAAGCACTCCGGGTCACAGACAACACCCTCGTTCTCAAGTATGCTCGGATATCTTGCCCTTCGTGAGATTAGTTGGCAATCAAAGTCGATGCTTTCTGCAAGCTGCACGGATATCTTTCGCAAACAAGGTGGTCGCCGTTCTTCAAGGTGGTGCAAGCACGGATCAGTATAGCCTCTGCAAGCACGGAAGGTCGTTGCGCCCTGTGAGCACGGATACACCTAAGACCATACCTGGATCGGCGTAAGACCACACTTGCATCGGCCACGTGAAGCCGTTCCGAAATACTCCCCTGGTGGCGCATCTTCATTTCACGGGGAAGCGTGTGCGGATAGAGCGTGCGGGAAGTGTTTGCGAAGCACTCATTTGTCTGCACTAGCCCGCTTCTGCCGATCGTCCTGCATGCATGCCCAAAGCCATGATTCAGGGACATAATCTTGAAGCTGAAGCTGAAGCAGAAGCTGTCCATACTAACTCTTCTCGTACATACCACAACTTGACGCCGATAGGCTTTTCTTCGACTATCTACAAGAATCATAGCTCTGAAAATTCAGCGTTCTATGCAAAGCCTTGGCCGTGCTCTACACATGTTGTCGGAAACAGTGTAAGATAAAGAGCACTCGGGGCCGCTACGCCAGATTTACATGCCGGCTAACCCCGTGCACAGGGTGTGGTAGCTGCGATGACCAGCACCCGCTACAGGGGGGAAGACGATCGGCCAGGTCGTGCTACTTAGACTGGCATTGATGTCACGTGAAACATCAAGCGCAGAACTGTGGCGGTAGCACCCTTGAGCCCGTGGCAGTAATGTGACGACGGTCGACCTATGTCGTACCTGTAAGGCGTTGGTTGAAGACGTCTTTCGAACGATAATGGATATTGAGCAGGAAGGAATTTCAGATCCCAAACGCCTGCGTTCAGCCTGCATATCCACCACCGTGCCCTCTCCCGTGACTCATATTTTCCCTGTAGGCTCCTTGGTTATCCAGAGCGCCTTGACCTGGTATGTGACCCGCACTATCAATACTGTCCGGTTTGAAACCCATTGCCGGATCGAAACCTGGTACGTTAAACCTAGGGTCATATGCAGTGGCACTAATTCCAAGCTGGTGGCTTTGTAGTTGCGAATGCTGCGTATGGGCTTGTTGCAACTGAGGCGGCGGATGTCCATGCGCCTGGCTCGGAATTGGCGGACGAGAGTGCATCGTGGGCTCATAAGGACCGGGCGTTCCAGACTGGCTTGGAGGTGCTGATCCCGAGGAGTGGGCACTGTGAGGTGCCGAGGTGTCATACAGAGAAAGATCTTCGACTCTAGAGGAGGGCGCTTGCAGTAGTGGTTGTTGGGAGGTGTTGAATGGAAGCTGGGCACCAGTTTGGGCGGCAAGTTGACGTATCAGCTCTGTCGAAGGGTACGAGGGCGATGCAACTGGTATTCCTGTAAAATCATCGGTCACACTGGATGCAACTGACCCGATGGAGCCCGAAGTGGAGTCCATGGCGGACATGTTCTGAGGTATGTTGAGCGACCGAGGAAGCGGAAGGTTAGGTAGGACCTCGGATACTTTCGCGAGAAGGAGGGGAAGATAGCGGGTTTGGCCGCCACGGAGGGCGGAGAACAAGGTAAGGAAGCGAGAGACGTAGTCGCGCGGCCCCAAAGCGAAAGTGTCCGGCGAGAACGGGATGCAAGCGACTACATCAGTCAAGCAACAAGCTATGTCGAATAATTTCTCGATCTAGTATCATGTCAGTATAGTTAGCTTGTCCATAGAGATCAATGCCAAGATTGACCCTATGCTCGCTGAAGAACCCTGTGCAAGGCAGTGTAAAGGGTCAAAGTCTAGGCCTCGACAAGGACCCTGAAACAAGTAGGCTCAGACGCGATAGGAGGGAACAGAAATCCAACATAGCAAACATTGAGGAGCTAGAAGGAGGGAAACACAGGACGGGTGACGCTGCGAAAAGTTGTTCAACTCACCAAACCCACGCCATGCACTTCCATCGCATGCTGAGAGAACTGATGTGTCATAGAAAGAAGATCGCGCGAGATCTCGATGGGGTACTTGAAGGTGAGCGTATTGTCCGCTGCCACACTGCTGACGAGACCCTGGCTCACGCACAACTGCCATAGCATAGTTCGCAGCCATTGCTGGGTGATGCGTAAATCTGCAGCTTGACTCTCCGTGCAATCGAGATATGCTGGAAGCGCCTCCGTCAATTGATTTTGAAGCTGTGCGATCCATGAGGGGTTGCCGTGCGTCTGGACCTTGTTCCACAGACTGATGAACGTGTCGTCTACTGGCTTGTACAGATTGATAAGGCAACCAAGTCCAGACACGATTGGTCTATCCGAAGGTGATTCGTCCAATGAAGGTGGGTGTATAGTGGGATATAGTGAAATTGGACGGTGTTTGTGAAGCGCATGCGTTCTACGAGCCAGTTAGTCTCCTTGTCGAATTCTCGTAGCTCAGATCAGTACCTTTCCGCGACCAAAAGAAGCCAATACAATACGCGCTTGCGAGATATATCGAGTGGATCGTTCTTGTGGGTTTCTTCTTCGTGCAGACCAAGTAAATGCGCTTGGGTAGTGGCTTCTCTGAGATACGACCAAGCCGTATTGTCCTTGCCCAAACCAAAGTTGGATCCATAGAACAGCCAGGACGTTAAAAGTGACATGTGCGTCGGATTTTCCAGGTATTCAAAGCCTTTCCGGACCCGTACCGCCTCTTCCAGTAGGACGTGCCCAATGCTGACATTGGAAAGTTGTGCCATTTCAGGACGCGGGAGTAAGCTGGGCGAGACTGTCATGTTTGCCTGTATCATAACATATGCGCATAAAGCAACGATCATGCAGTATGCCTCGGAAGAATGCTCGACGCTAATCAATATTTCCTGCGCGCGTTGTTGGTGGAGAATTGGCTGCGAAGGATACACGTTGGCGAAGTAGAAATCGAGGCAGCTCTCCACGAGACCTGGCGGCAACAGACCCGGAGTGCGGGCAAAGGTTGTGGGAAGTGCGCGGCCATCGAAACCCAGCTCATGGGAGAGCCCCGCTGCCAGTTGGGCGTGCCGCTGCGTCTCCCGCAGCTCAGACAAGACTTTGGCACGGCTTCCCTTGGGACCCTTCTTCTGGGGAATAGCATTGTATGTGCAAGCAAGTCCTGCAGAAACGCAGTTCTTGCATGGGTTTGTTCCTTCACCAATGCATTTTACTTTGCGTCGATGGCAGCTGCAGTTAGAGAAATGAGTGGTGTTTGCCGAGTCAGGAATGATGCAAAGACGCACCTATCGCAAGCTCTTTTGACGGGAGCAGACGTAGTAACCGTTGACATTATGGAAAGGTAGGGCAGTGGAAGCTATTCAGCAAGCCTCCCCCGAAGAAACGAGGAGTATCCACGCGAATTGGAAGAGTGCAAAGATTTTTGGGCATGCTGCGCATAAGGTCGGAAGACGTTTTTGCATGCTTTGTGTCATTCTGCTGGAAAGGACGCCCACTCTCAACTGGCTAACCCGTCGACGTAGAGGCTTGGCTCACAGCCGCATTAGGCCTGTACTAGCAGCCCTGCCAGGATGGGGCCGGCTGCAGAAAGAGCCCAATGAAACTGTGTGGAGATATCGCCAGGGGCCCTGATTCACAGATGCCAAAGAAGGTGGACAGGGAAGTCTGCCGGACCCTTAGCCGGACGTGCGGCACACGCCCCCAGGGGCCCGTCGAGGCCGTTGGCTGGCACGCAGCAGCTGCCGTGGAGAATCGAAGGCATCGGGGGGTCGCCGCTACGCAGGAGCAATCTAACAATGGCGATGGCGTCGACGGCGGACGGCCCCAACGCAGCGGATCACTAGCAAACGACCTGAGCACTAACCGACAATCATCCGAGCATCGGTGGAGCTAGTCGCTGCTAGTGATGGCCTGCAGATGAAGAGGGTAGGTGGTGTGGGTTTGGGTCCGATGAGGTAGGTCTGCCGCTGTTCATCGCTCGGAGCTGCGGCGAGTTGAAACGGTCGTCTCCACGAGCCCACGATGCCCGCAGCAGCGACCATGTCACCGCAGCAGACGCTAGCCATGGTCCCCGACCGTCACGACGGTTCCGCTCGCGCATATCGTTGTCGTCATCGCAGGCGGTGCGCGCGCTCAGCTGCTCGGCGGCGAGAATGGGCACTTGGCTGCTCGAGAGGGACATGTGCGGCGCTTGGGAGTCCAGTAGGGGCGAGCGAGCACTGGGTCGGCCATGTCGAAGCCCAAAGGTGGTCGGGTGGTCGAAGGGCCAGCAGCAGTCGGGGCGCAGGTCCGCCGGGCGTTCGAGGCAAATCTGGGGGAAGGAGCTGTTCGGCATGCTGAGGCGCCCTCGTGTTTATAAACTCGACGAAAGGCCCGTCTACGGCCTCTCCGCGCTCGCCGTGAAGCCGATCGTCCGGATATACCATCGCAGATAGGTCATCATGCCTCGGACCAGCAAATGAAGACGTTTCGCGGCGCGAGGGCGGGGCCTTTGTCACTTTCGAGCATCGGTGAGGCCGTCAGTCTACACAAGAAGCGCCAGACGCGCAGGGGAGATAACGTCAAAGGTGGCTATTTCCGCACCATCATGCCTGGATTGATCGAGCCCTGTTACCCACCGCATCATCATGACCCACGAACGAAGCTGCCAAGAGGTAGCTCTCGCCCATCCGTCACACAACCACACTAGCTCGTCCGACACGAGACATAGATGAGCGCATCCAGTGTATAATCCAAGGCATGGTCGCACCGAATATCATGTTGAGAGGCAAATGCATTTCATATACAACATCGACATATATATATGCAACGCAATCGAAACAGTGAGACGTCGTCATCGTCAACCAAACTATTTACCTACATGTACAGCATGAGTTGCCTCCACCTTTTCGAGACCACGACCCGCTCCCACGCGCCTGAAAATGCACAAAACCAGAATATCGTCAAGCTTACCCGTCGTCATGGTCGTTATGAGAACTCAACGCGACTTCCACCCAACCTCGCCTGCTTCGCCTGGGCCCGCTCTGCTCTCCGCCTCCTTCGGTTTGAATCATAAGCGCTAACGTCTGTCTCTGTGCCATACACCTGCGTGCCCGGCGGACTGCTCATAACACTTTCACCCGCTCCTGGGATGGGCGGCGGAGGAGGGAAAGCACCTTGGTGCCCGGCTGTCGTGTGACCTGCCGTCGTTCCCATGGGAGGTGGCCCAGGCGGTGGCGGAGGGATCACCGGCTCAGGCATGGGTATCGGACCGCCAGACTGTTGTGCCATTTCTTGCGCCTGAGCGGCTTCCATTGCTGCCGTACGCCGCCAGCGTTCGTTGTTCTCCAGATTGCTCAACGAGCTCATGCTGCCGTCCCGACGCCTGCGATCCTTTTTCCGCGCTTCACGCTCTGCCGCAGCTTCTTCCTCGTTAAGCCTTCTCAAAGTCACATGTCTTCCATCATTGTGCATCTTCACCTTGACAGACACAGGCGGAGAGTTGACACTGCCGTCACGACTGCCTCGGCGCTGGCTGGCATCTCTTTTATCCGACGAGGCGCCAGCCGCTGCACCAAGAGCTGCGGCGCTTCCAGTATGATGTTTTCGATGCTTGCGGCCGCCTGCTGATGTATATGCTTCGGATCCGGAATCAGAAAGAACACCATGAGGGTCCATCGGGGGAGGGCCTGCTGGCGCTGTTGATAGTCCTGCGACCGTCTCTGTCTGCGTCAAGTGCGTCGTGCTTCTCGGTGGATGCAAATCGTGTCGTGACAAGCCAGGAGTTGTCCCTGAGATGTCACTCTCGGAAAAGATGGTGGACGGCGGTCGGTTTCTTCCGGGTAACCCATCCCCAGTGTACTTTCGTCGTTGGCTGTTTGCCCGAGCTATGCGCTCTTCTTCCATATCTTGATGTTTTACAGCTGCGACATGCTCGTCTTCCTTCTTGTTCCTCCTCTTACTCCACTGGTGCTTAAGGAACCCAGCAAACCCGAGGGCGGCTATTCCATCTCGAAGTCCGTGAGATTCTTTGGGTCTCTCGAGTTCCCCACTGAAGCTGGTCCGGCTGTCAAAAGATTCGATCGAGGCACCGCTTCGAGTGGCCCGATGATTTTGGCGCAAAGGGCTCGCCCCCATAGCGGCGGCTTGAGCAGCTTCTCTTTCTTCTACGCGACGCCAGTGGTCGCGACCTGGCGAAGCCGGGGCTCTTCCTTCTTCAAGCCGACTCAAATCAGTCTGCGTAACCTCAGACTGACCTATAGGCGGCCGGCTGTAGCTGACACTGCTTGTCGTTTCGGACGGTTCAACTTTCTTTTTACCGAAGAGGGATTTGATCGCAAAAATACCGCCCGCTGCCGCACCAGCACCCAATAGTCGGTCTCGCCAGGTGCGTTTATTCCGCCCAACCTCAGTGTATTTTTCGTCCACGCGCGACTCGTCATAATACGAGCTAGCGTGCGAACTGACAACTGTTCTTCTGCCGCTCGGCTTTCTGCGACTACTTCGACTGCGGGAACGGTTTCTTAATGCAGCTAAACCTGCACCTGCGGCCCCAGCTGTTGCTAACCCACCCAGCCCGTGGCCGCGATGGCTTCTGCGGCTGCCGCTCATGGTGGTTTCCGTAATGTAAGTGCCTGTGTCATCAAAGCCCATCTCGGGCTGGTTCAGATATGAGAGAACAAACCATGCACACAGGAGGATGAACGCCCAAACCGCGTAGAGGATGAAGAGCACCTTGGGTGACCCATATAATGTCAGTCCAAGGGCAACTTGTACAATGCCTAGTAGCGCGATCAGTCTCCCCATCCATTGATGAAGCTATAGAGTGTCAGTACACATCTGCCAGGAGATTGACACACTTACCATCAATTTCAGAGGGATCTTATACCGTTCCCTCCCTTTCTCTCGTCTGTGAATCACACATCCTCCGAGTGCTTGTACTAGAATAAGAGTGTATAGGGCGACACCGATTCCGTGGTGAGGATTCGTAAGAGATCGTTTCAGGCCAACTGCTTGGAATCCAAGAATGAAGAGTGCGGTTGACAGGAAGACGGTACCTATCTGCAGCCATATGTGCAAGCGTAGCGCCATGCGCGGGTTCCGGTGATAGAATCGAGCGAGGAAGATAGCTGCAGGGACAACAAAAAGGAACGTAATGACTGCCAGGATGCCATGCGCTTGGATGAGGCCATGGTAGCCATTCATAGTCTTGAAGCGGTTGCCCATGCCTGCGGCACCAGTCAGCATGGTAAGTAGAGCGTGGTTTCCAAAACTCACCATTGTACTGTGTCGTGGCAAGATTCAAGCCTTGCAGGTTCGGAAGCAAAAAGGTGTTTCTCTGCGAATCCCAGGTCCCATCTCCTACATACATGGTGTCGGACGAATAGGCACCGCTCCCAGGTGCGGATAGACCAGACATCTTGCCAGAGCCGAGCCCGGCCGTCCGAGCTGTTTGCGCTCACTAAAGCACTCGTGAGGCTCGTGGGCGGCGGGCAAGTTCGAGTCGTGCGCTGGCCCGACCAGAGCGTGTCCGGCAGCTGCGGACAGCTCGGTGGGATGGAGTCGGTGTGGCGGGCGAGCGAGGATGCGGGAAGCCTGCGAACCTGTTTTCAGAGGGAGTATAGCTGTTTGTGAGAGTGTTTCTTGTGAATGCGATTCCACAAAGTGGACTGTAGTGCACGTTAGGTGCAGGTGCAAGTGCTGGACTGGGCTGGAATGGCAGCTGCACTAGCCGTCCCGAGTACTTGTTTATCCAGAGTCACTACGGGCAACCATCGATAAGCCGCAGCGGTGTACACGTAGCGTCGGCCAATCACGCAGCCCCACATCCTGGTCGATCTCTCCAACATCAAGGTTCCACAGCCAGTGACGAAGCAAATGATGATGAAAGCACAGCAAGTGGAGGTGGGCAAAGTCTTTTGGGCGTCTCAAAATTAGCTGCATCAGTCCGCCGCCCATGTTGCCCTGTGCCCAACATCGCCATCGGCATCCACTACTTTTCCTCTGTCCCATTCTCTCGACTGGCCCCGCGCAGTCCATCGGACGTCTTCCTCGTTCTTCTCGTCGCCTCGTTCCCATTTCCTCACCTGCTCATCACTAAAGCCGGCTGCCTTCAGCCTCTCTGCGCCTTGCTGCTTCCATCGCTGGCGATCGCGGTATGCTTCAACAGCGTCGCCCCATTGATCACCATTGTTCGAGAGCGGCTCATTATCCAGCGCCGGGTCGTACGCGGAGGAAAAGCGCGCGTTGATGCCCTCCGCATCGCTCTTGTGTGCACCTCGACCGCGTGAGCGAACAGCTGGCTGTTTCGGTGGTGGCAGCGGTCCTAAGATCGCCTCGAGCGGATCAGATCCGTCCTCGGTAGTCGGGGAGGGTCGTGTTATAGCTCGTGATTTGTGTCTACTTTCCTCCCTGTCCGTTTGCTTTGTTGGGCTTCTGGACCTCCGCCTAGGAGAGTGAGCTCTTCGATGGTGCCTTAAGATTTTGTGATGTCGATTGGAAGGAGGCGAAGGAGATCGCGTGTCGGGTCTAGACCTAGGAAGTGATCTTGATCCTGCGCGTATGCGACCATGGTGCTCTTCATGCCTTGAAGAACATGCTTCGTGGGTGCTCCTCCGAGAGTGCTTCTCGCTTTCCCGTCGATGGTCTAAATGACGCGACGGTCGTTCTGTCCTGTCAACATGATGTCGTCTCCTATGTCCTCTGTCCTCGTCTCTCGATCCATGCCGCTCACGTCTTGACCTCTTGTGGCTTCGTCTGTCTTGTTCCTCGTTACTGCTCGAACGGTGGCGCTCCCTCCGCTCACGACGAGCGGCCTGGTCGCCGCGGTCCGGAGAACGTAGTCTGCCTCGTCGCTGTGTCTTTCGATCTTCCGTACCCTGATCTGCCGTGTCCAGCTGGCGCAGGCGCGCGCGCGAGTCTTTCGCTTCTCTAGCCAGCAACGCCGCATTATGGCTATCAGTCTGGCGTATGATGTGCCGCAAAAAATTGGTGTTCGGTTTCGGAGCGTCTGGTCTCAATCTGAAAGCCATCAGCTGCACTACACTCTATATTGCAGTCAAGTGACTGTACTTCATGACCCGCATCTGAGGCATTCAACGCACCTCTTTGCGTGGAAGGCATCCAGGCCCACGAAACTGTACTTTTTCGATGCGTCCACTGCATCTTGTTTGAGCAGCCGCGCAACGTACTCATCGTCATCGATGTTGTCGCCGGGCATGGTGTATATCTCGGTGAGTTCTGAAGCGTATGCGCGATGATGGTCGAAGATGATAGCAGCCACCGAAGAAGCCCCGCCGCGCTGCTGGACTTTATTCGCTAAAGCCGCCTCTGCGCGTCCAAACAAACAGCGCGAACACATTGACCCCGCAACATTCATAGGTAGATACCTGCGAACATAATTAACACATGATGAGGCACGAATCCGAGTCGCAATTGTCCTCAGCTTCTGCTGTGCTCGAACAGCTGCAGCAGCCACCATCATTGAAACTCATCTCTATCGCGGAGACCCTCGCGCCGAAAGACAACAACTCTCAATCCGCGGACAAACGCACTTCAACAATTTCGGACGATAGCGAACAGAATGGCGACACACATCCGGCGGCATTGCAAGCAGACCTACTACATTACAAGGTGGCCAGTCCCGCTATCAGACATCAGCCAGCGATCTAACGCGTCCAGGAACTGTTTGGTAAACTCCGATTCAGCTATGTCGAGCAAGTCACGAAAGAGAAGTTTCTGCGCGGCATAACCGCCGATCCACCGAGTCTTGTCGAGGCTACCGAGAACGAGGCAAAAGAGAAAGAGATTCTAGCTTTGAAAGCGACCTTGAAGGAGCGTAAAGTGGAAATCGCAGAACTATTACTACAGCTTGAAGCCAAAGGCCGAGACCTATCACTGCGGTACGAAGGTGTGCAGCTGAAGACACAACAGCTGGCGTCGTTACCAGCAGAGATCCAAGGCCTAGAAGCGAACATTGAGACCCTCAAAAAGGAACAGGTACCGCCCTCTCAAAACCCGGAGCTTGCGCTGCCGTTGCCAGAGACGGCCCGTCTGGTGGAGCAACGCGAGACTGAACTCGCCGCACTCAATGCACAGCTTGCGCAGCTCCAATCATCCATACCTAACCGTACGCGCGAATTGGAGAAATTGGAACGAGAACTCAAACCGTTGGAGACGCAGAAGCAAGGTACGGTTGCAGCTGCAAAGGAGGCTAGACGACGAAGAGAAGATGGCGGTGGCATTGGCGATGAGCTCGAGGAAAGAGGTCGCTGGCTTAGGGCATCCGAAAGCGCGTTGAAGAAGATGTTAGAGGTGTGAATTTAGGGTATGACAACGCGCGGTAATGGACACAGATACAGAGCACGCTCCATAGGGTCACCCACACCCATATACGAGGTCTTCTCAGCAGGATATTCAGCCATGGTAGCACTCGAACAGCAGCACCTCCTGGCGAGCTGCGTGTGGGGAAGTTAGTCAGTATGTTTGAGTGCTAGAAAAACAGAACGACTATGGTAAGAGAGGGCAGCTGGGTAGTTTTAATTCATTCGAAACAGTTGAGCGGAGTCTTGAAACAAGAGGCGTGGACTTTGGTTCAATCGTGACAGACCATGATATATTTCCTGTAATGCCACAGAAGCTCCGAGAAGTGTCATTCGTCCTCACATCCTTCTGTCGAGGATGATTCACCGGAAGTGATGCTCAAAAACGCCTGAGCAATATTCGATAACCTTGCCAGTTGAAAACCTGCCTGCCCTTCACGCTCCCGCCCAGTCAGCCCCTACGCCAAACCCTCTTTTGCCGTCATCGCGTCGTTTACGAGGTCGTGGGTCCCTTGGCGCCAGCGGGCGTGCCGTTTTGGAAACCGTTGGAGAACTTGCGGGACACGGTCTTGAGGTATCGCATACGTCCAGTGCCGGTGGTCTTCCTTCGCTTGGCCTTCTCGCCCCAGTTGACTACAACATGTCAATGCACTGTTCCTTCATCGTACAGAATTCGGCATCAACGTACACTTGCGGGTCTTAGCAGCGGGGTATCCGCACGAGGAGCAAGTGTGCTTCTGGATGTGGAGGGAGCGGCGACCTGCATCAAAATCTGTCAGCGCCATCCTTTCGTCCTCCGATTCATGTAGCCTCCGGTATCATGCGTGCCAGAAGGTGTATTCACATACCGCAACGACGGCAGAGCGTGTGCGTCTTGTTGTGGCGCTTGCCAAAGCTGGAGGTACCCTTCGCTGTATCGCGGTCAGTGTCGCTGGTTCGGGCTTTCGCAGATGGTTTGGTTTCGCGTACTCATCTTGTGGGAGAGGGTTCTGAGTATCAATTAGTTATTGCGCAGAATTTGAAGGGCGAGCAAGGCAAGGCATACCTGTTGACGCTGTGGGTTAGTTTGAGGTTGTCGAGTGTCGCTTGAGGTTGCTGTGTCGGAAGTCGATTTCGCTCATTGTGCGATGGTGGGGGCTAGCCGTTCTCAATCTAGTGGCTTGGCAGTCAAAACCGAGAACACGACATTTCTCCAGCATGCCTATGCATTCGCAGACACTACACAGCTGTCAATAGAGTAACACCCAGATTGTGAGCTTCTTCGGCCGCTTAGGCCTTTTTATCTTATCCTGTCTGAACGCAAGCGTAGGGCACGAGCATTTGTGCTGAGGCTCTTTCGCTTGTCTCGTCACCCAAATTGATGTACCAACATGGGATGAAGCTCTCGATTCATCTCTCACAAAATACACGGCGTGCTCGCAAAGCCGGAAAATCCATGTCGACCTTGTGGAGTTCGTCAAGCCGATTCACAGTGGGCACGACCGGAACCGATTACCTCTTCGACCCGGATTTCGCTACCTCTCTGAGGATCTATTGCGAACTTCGGCTACGTAGCTTTTGATTCCTCGTACTGTGCTGCTTTCGCACAGTCCGCTTCCGCATAGCGTGTCGTGGGGTGACACGTGGGTGCATGCCTTCTAAGGGGGCATTCTGCCTTATTTCTTTTGGCCGCTGTGATCTACTTCGAGACGTTGATCCCATTCCTACTTCATCTACCGTCGGTAGTCCTGAAGGCGCGGAAGCAACGTCCTGTCTCGGTTGCAGTGCTGCCATGAGGAAGGTTTCGCAGTGCCGAGACAAGTTTACCTCTCATCTTGACGCTGCCGATGGAATACCATCGGCTACACAGCTTTGGGCCCGTGGACGAATTCGGTCCAGTGTATACGCCTCTTTCCAGGACTGCCGCAGTGATGTTTTGCGGCGTCATGCACGATTAGGCCCGAGGTAAGGTGCGTGCGGGAGCCGATGCAGCGTGTGATAATACCCACACTAGCATGGCACCTTGGTCCCAAGGTTTGTCATGTCCGGTGCAGGGCTCTTTTAGAATTGCTCCCATCACCTACGACGGGTGACACATCTAGTAGGGTATCGTCGCAGAGTGGTCCTACACTCGTACTATCTTGGGAAGTGGAACGTGAAGACCGACTCGTAGTTACATGTGCATGCACGTCTCAGCGCACTGCTGCCTCCTCCCTGGTGGTTGCCTCCTTGAATGCTAAATAGATATACTTCAATACGAAGAGGTCCAAACATATGTTCGCCCACTGTCCGGACTTAGATGCCGCAGACCCTCTCCATACCGCAGACCCTCTGTCCGTGCCTGTCCCGGCATCCTGGGCGCCGGCGTGAGTGCGTGGAGGGACCCACGATCCAATACCAGGAATCGCATCCACCACGCTCCGCGTCTCTAAAGCAGTTCGCGTTCATGTCGTTAATGCATGCAGTATCTCGCCACATGCTACAAATCAGATTGCTTTTGGCTTGGGCATTTCTTCTACCGAGCGTGGCATCGAAGGATGCTAAGCGGCTACGAACCAATGAACAGGCCGAACTCACACACGGGCGCTGACCTCGAGGCTTGCTCGACGCACCCACGCGTCGCAGTTCCGCTGTGCCCAGACCCAAGAGCTCACCCGTATTGATATCCATCGCCATGGCGCTCTGCACCCCAGCACCGTTGATTCTTCACGACTCAAACACACCCAGCCTGTTGCGCAAAGAAAAGCAGGAGCTACCCGCCCTCGTCACTCACTCAACGCCGATCTCCATTATTGCTACCATCCATGCCTGCTCACCATCTCTGCAGGCTTACATCGCTTGTGGAACGATACACTGCTATTCCGCGAGACCTCAGGCAACGACGCAGTTGTTAGCCTCACAGCCGCGAATGGGAAACGTACGATAGGCGTTTTCCCCGTACGAAGCAAGCTGCAATACTTCTCGACGACTACGGAACCGACATCTGTTTTACCTATCTTGTTGTAGAATAGTCTGCAACACGAACCTTCGACCTAGCGCTGTGCAACACTTCAAAACCGCGATGCATTCACCCCCATTACCAAAAGCAGGTAATTCTGCTTATCATGATGCTAACAGCGTCTACGTAAGTTCATATCATCTGATCTACCAAAGCTGTCATTAACATATCACTAGACACACATTGCCGTGAGTTTGGAGCACCGAAGTTATTATGAGACGGTCTGCCTTCTTTGCTTACTATAAATAGGACCCAAATGAGCGGCGACGAATGGCCCTTGCTGAGGTGGACAAGGCGCCTTTTGGATGGTATCACGTGCGTTTAGCCGTGGTAACTGGTATTGGGTTCTTTACCGATGCTTATAGTGTACGTCTGATGCTAAATACGTACTGGAGATACTGACCCTGGTTAGTTGTTTGCGATCAACTTAGCGGTAATCATGCTTGGTATAGTACGTCAAGTCTATTCAAGGTCTGCTCTTTCGGCCCACTGAACGTAGTTCTGGCATTCACGAGGAATCGCGATGCACGCAATACTCGTACATGTACTTACTGAGCTTCTAGGTCTACTGGCAGGATGACGTGAATAAAGGCGTCATGCCTCATAATGCCGATACTGCGATCAAAGTAGCTACATCTGCTGGAGCCAGTACGTCATATCAGAGCACGAAGAGCATGTCATTCATTACGACGCGTACTGACATACTCTCTTTGCCCAGTCTTTGGTCAAGTCATCTTTGGCTATCTTGCTGATGTCCTGGGACGTAAGAAGATGTACGGTGTCGAACTCATGATCATCATTTCCACAACACTTGCGCAATCGCTTTGCGGGGAGTCAACGGCTGTATCAATCGTCGGAGTCCTCATATTCTGTAAGTCATGGGGAGCATAGTACCTATGCCTGAAAACTAACTTCGATTAGATCGTGTAGTCATGGCAAGTTATTGCCCGGGAGCGCTTCAATCACTGACCACCGCTAATGCTTCGCAGGGCATTGGCGTAGGAGGCGATTATCCTCTTAGCGCTGTGATCACGGCTGAGTTCGCCAGCACGAAGAATAGAGGTGGAATCATTGGTATTCAGCCCAATCGCAAATCTCTCACAGTAAAGGAGCCTAACGCAACACAGCCGCCGTTTTCGCGATGCAAGGTCTTGGCCAACTCGCTTCAGCGCTGATGGCCCTTATTGTAGTCGCTGCATACAAGAGCGAATTGCAAAGTGTTCCGGATGTAGCCTCTTGTAGTGGCGACTGCGTTTCTGCTGTTGACAAGATGTGGAGGATCATCATCGCCTTTGGGGGAGTGCCTGGCTGGTTCGCACTCTACTACCGCCTAACGATTCCTGAGACGCCACGATATACTTTCGACGTTCTGTACGATGTTGAGAAAGGTTCGATGGATACACGCCGCTATCGTTATGGCAAAGCCGGCAACACGGTTAACCCCATTGAGCAGGCACAGGTTCGGCGCGATATGGTAAGTCAGATTTTGATGCAATTTTGAATCTTCCTTTGCATACTTGGGCTACGCTACAGCCTTTACGTGATTTTTGATGCAAGGCATTTGCTAATCATGCATTCGATCTATAGGCCAAATACAAAACCCCACGTCCAACCGTTGCCGAAATATTCCGGTACTATTCCAAGAAGAGTAATTTTATTAAACTCTTCGGAACGTCCTTCTCATGGTTTTTCCTCGACCTGGCTTTTTATGGGTTAAGTTTCTCGAGCGCTAGTCTGTTGAGCACCATGGGCTTTGACAAAAGAGGAAGTCTGTACGAAAATCTGAAGAATACCGCAACGGGACAGATTGTCTTGATCTGCGCCGTAAGTAGTCACTTATCATTGACGCTCGCTTTTTAACCGCTATTTAGGGTGCGATTCCTGGATACTGGATGACAGTCTTCACCGTCGATCGACTAGGGAGAAAACCAATTCAAATCGGCGGATTCGCAATTCTCACAATCATCTTCTGCGTACTGGGTTTCGCCTGGAAAGGCCTCACCAAGATCCACCTTTTGGTCCTCTACGTTCTCGCGCAATTCTTCTTCAACTTCGGTAAACCCCCACCCGTCCCTAAACCACATCCTCCTCGGAGACCATAAGCAGTAACACTAATGCGGCCAGGGCCCAACGCCACAACATTCATCACCCCCGCCGAAATCTTCCCCACACGCGTCCGCTCGACTGGCCACGGCATCTCCGCCGGCCTGGGCAAACTCGGTGCCGTGATCGCCCAAGTCTTCTTCGCACCGATGATAAAGCGCGGCGCCACGCACGACAACCCTACACCCTGGATCCACGGAGTCATGCAGATCTTTGCACTCTTCATGTTCCTCGGCTGCCTAACAAGCCTCCTCGTACCTGAGAGTAAGAGCGCAAGGTTAGAAGATTTAGCTGGTGAGGGCGAGGATATATACGAATTGCAATTTCGGAGTCAGTTTTATACAGGCGGGGAGAGGAGTTCGCGGGGGAGTGCGCCCAGTGGGAGGGGAAGTGCGTTGAGTAATGGAGGAGATTATGCGCGGGGAAGAGGGCGCGGAAGGGGCGCGGAATCAGATGAGGATCCTGAGAAGGGAAAGTGGTGGAAACTAGGTTGAGCGGATGATGTACTTTTTGTCTGGTGTATATCAGCTCAAGGCGTTCTAGTGAATCAATTGATCATTTGTTGCCGAAATCCCATTGGAGGAGCACTGCGAAGATTAATCCATGGCTCTGCCAAGAGACTACTACTTTGTGTCGCTTCAGGATGAGCAATGCAGTACCTATCTGCTCATATAGGAATGTATCGCACGAAAGAGAAGCCATGCTCTTGCTGCGACGGAATTTGGCGCGTTTGCGGATTATTGGGCTTCTCCAGATGCGAAGCGAAGGCAAAGCGTCAGAAGATACGCATGTAACAGTGACTTCGCCAACAAGACTGGAGGAGGATGTAACAGTCCCACAATTAGAGAGGAAGAAGTGAGAAATTTGCATTCATATTTGCTTCTAAAAGGTCATTGCCGGCGTATGTGCTCAGTGACTCCTACCAATCCAAATCATCGCCCAAGACCAGTTGCTCTACATCATCTTCAGCGCTGTCTTCTTCAATGCCGTCTTCATCCAACTCTTCCGCTTCCGTATCGAGGAATTCCCCTTCTGTATCAGAAGACTCATCAACACAAATATCGTTGCCTTCTTCCAGAGCCTCCACGACTGTCCCCAAGTCATCCCTCAGCCCCGCCAACCTCGACTTCTCCCGAATCCTCGTGTAGAAAACAGGACAATCCCGACTGTCGCATCGAATCGTCTCACCCCATGCGAGATTCGAACAACTCCTACATATCGTATCAATATTACTCATCCGTTTCTCGCTCTTCCAGATAATATTCTTCACTCCCAGTAGCGCTCTTGCAGGCTTCCTAAGACACTGTTTGCAAAGCGGTAGTCTCAACCCAGCGTCGAGCGCATCGAGATTCCGCGGAAGAGGTGGCAGTTTGGACCGGCAGATGAGACAGACTGAACTCTTCAGATAGCCTTCGAGCGTTTTGATATGATTCGGGTTACCCTCCTTGACAAGGGCGGCCGCGACTGCCTGCTGTTGATTCAGGGGAAGCGTGACGTTGCGAATGCGCTGGACTTTCGGCATCTCGTCGTACCACTGCCGCACGTTGGCGCCCATGAGGTTGAAGATGCGCTCGAGAGGTGGTATCAGATTCTTCATTATGTAGTATTCTGCGTCTAGTTCGATGTGGTCGTTCTGGAGCAGTGTTTCGGGACTGACACAGCGATCGATGAGGCGTGCGCTGGGTGCACCAGTAACAACGACATACGGCACCCGCTCGCCATATTGAGGCTCTGCGCGGGGGTCGGCCAGCATGCGCTTGGTTGCGATGAGAGCGCCTGGCGGCGGTGGTCCACGGTCAGAGTACGTGCCTAATTTGACCTCTTTTGCGAACAGGAAGTCCTGGATGCTGACACGCCCTTCCATGATCTTAGCGCACTGATTTAAGAAGTAGCTCTTGACTTGCGACAGATCACTAGTTTCGAATAGAATTTTGAGTGCCTTTTCCTCAATCTTTTGCTCCGCTGGCGTTCCATCTCGCCGAACTGTTTCTATACCTTTGGCGTCAAAGTCTGGTACCTTTTGGTTGCGAGATTCGTACTTGTACCCAACGTAGCGCTTCTTAGCCAGAAGCACGCAAGGATGGTACACCTTCTCAAATTTGAGTTTCATCGGGCGTGGGTTTCTTCGCGTGATTGCTTCAGCAATCTCTTCTCCGATAGTGAAGGCTTGGTCTCGCGTGCGTCCCTTGAGGTAGACAAACAGGGAGTCTGTGTCACCGTATACGACTTCGGCACCCCACTTTTCAACAGAGTGGATGAATGCGATTGCCTTCTCCAACGTCTCTCGACCAGTCTGAACGATACTGTCGGCGATCTCAGAGGCCGGCATTCGGCCAGAAAATGAGGCTGATGTATATCCATAGGTGACGTTTGCCAACAACTTTAAAGCTAATTGTCGGTTGTTAAGCAGCTGTTGTAGCATCTTGTCGTCCCGATCTGTTTTCATCCCGCTCTTCACCATGACGCGGGTCTCCAATATCTCCCCAAGCATCTTAGCAAGTAGAGACTTGCGCATCTCAGGCCTGACGTACATCATACCGTTAGGTGCGATATTAACATAATCTTTGACAAGATTTAGCAGACCCGACTCGCGGTCGAAATCTGTAAAGCCAATCTTGTTTCTGCCTCTCCAAGGAACGACGCGACCCAGGCATGTAGAGTAACAATAGTTGTAAGCTATCATAACGCTGGGGTAGAGAGATTGAAAGTCAAGGACTAGAAGTGGGCCTGGGTAGAAGGCACTTTGAGGCTCCATAACCAGAGGTAAACACTCGAGGGCGTTCTGTTGGCCAACTTGCTTTCGACTGGGAGAGACGAGGATGTAATTTTCTGGCTTTGCGATGCGAAACATGGTAGATTCTACCTTGTATTGCGAGCCTCGCGAGATAACAGAGAAGAAGTCGACGCCGAGTAGTCGTGCCTGTTCGCTTGTTCTAGGGACGATCTCGTTGGCTTCTAGTATGTCCAGGTCAAGCTGCACTCTGGTGATGAAATAGTCAATGACTTTGGCCAGGTCTCGCGGCTTTGGACTCTTGTACCACGTTGTAAGGTCAGAGTATTGGTAGTGCGGAATTCGCTTGTGTAAGAGATGAAAGACGACATTCTCCATGGTATACTGAAGCAAGTTGAGTTCCCCTCGCATGGACCGCCAGATGTTGATCATATGACGACCAGTTACTCGGATAGTAGAAGTATGGGTAAAGCCCCACCGATCGGCTTCTTTGCCGAACCTGCCGTGCGACTGTGACTTGGTACGACTGATCTCATCGCAAAGATCGTACTCGAACTTCAAGCGAGCGCGTTCAATCAAGTAGCCCCATGAGCCATTATGAACTTCATATCCGGCCATTATGTCCGGATCAAAGTGCCGTACGATATCGACGATCCGATTGATCAAGTCTAGCTCATCTTCTTCATAGTCCACTGCGATTGATGTCTGTTTTCGTATCTGGTTTACGATCCCCTCATCATCAGAAAGACAAAGCATACCGGCACGGTGATGATCGTTGCTTGCACCCTCTTCACCTTGTATGGACCAGAATATGGACTGAATTTCGTCTTTTGCAGGGTCTGGCGCAAACGCTTCTCTCGTATTGATGTGTACCTCTAAGCTCATGATACTCATATACTGCGTTTCGTGCTTGACGCTCGTCGATGCTTTCTTTTGCGAGTACTTGAAACCATGTTTGTTTTTCTGAGTGGGTCCTTCTACTTGCGAGACGTGGTTCGGGGTTTTACGTTGCTGTAGTGGTTTTGTCGCCTTTGGTGCTGGGTCAACAGCATCGTCTTTCGACTCGTTACGAAGCCACCTCTCTACTTTTTTGTAAGATGGCGGAGCTACTCCAAGCTCCCAGTGTCGCAGACTGCATTGCAGGGTACGCAGGTGATACTCGACATGCTTTCTATCCACGAATTCTTCTTCGTAGCCGAAAGCCGAAGTACAGTCAGGGTCGAACAAAGGTAGATATGGAATAGTAGTACTTGGCAGGGTAAATTCTCGTCCGGCGTACTCCCGCGATCGTTCAGGGACGTCAGTCTCATCGCTGTAATAGGCATCTCGGTACAAGACCCGGAGCCCGCCATCAGATACTGAAGTCTGCACCGAACTGGCAGAAGGTGGCAATGCCCCATAGTGTAGGGTTTGCAGGCGGGTTTTGGTAGCCTCTGCTAATCGAGTCACTATAGAGCTCGTTGCTTTTGCGCCATTGCTAAGGCTATTTGTTTTGTGATCAGCAAGAGATGTAGGGTGAGAAGTCAGACGTGGTTGCCACGTCCCTTGATTGAGCTCGCGTCCAGGCGTTTTACCTTTCGATGACGGCGATCGAGAAGCGTGTTGTGATTTCGATTTCTCATTCTGGCTCAAACGCAGGCGGGTCTCGGGGGCATTTGGGTTCTTGACCACCGGAAATGGCAACGTGCTCGACCTGGTATCACCCTGCGATGAGTGACTGGGACGAGACTGTTTTGCTCTGTCGTGTAAGATATGCTCGTCGGCGTTTACAGGAAGAGAAGACACTCGAGCATTGTTCCTGTTGTCCTGCGAAAGCCGATGCTTTTTACCCAACCTTTCCTCTTCCCAAGAAGCGGACCGCTTTCGCGTGCCACTAGAAGTGCCGGAGTCGTGTGCACGATCTTCGTTATGATTATCTCTCAGTTCGTTGGAGCTGCCGCTGAACAGTTCACCTTCTTGCTCGCTTTGTTTTTTGTTCTGCGCTTCGGAAACACTAAGAGGGTCCAATGACGGTGGGTCATCCAAGTCGGTCGGATTATCTACATCCATGTCTTCGCTGACTTCTGCGATATCAGGACTATCCTCGGGTAGCGATATGTGTGATTGAGCATCTGGAAGTTCCAAATCTTGCTCACCTAAACCTTGAATGTGATCCTCGTCTTCTAATAGAGTATGTTTTTCAATTTTGCCAGGGTAAAGGTCCTCCACACTTTCTAGTGCTGTCTTGATGTGCGCTTCACCTTCAGTAGGCTTTACGAATTTTGCTTTATCTGCAACAGAACCATGGCGACTTTCATCCTCGACAATTTTTTCCAGGAGCTCTCGATACTCATCTTCGTGAACCCACCCTCCCTTGCCTGTATTCCTTGCATCTGCGGACATGGACACAAGTACTTCAGGTGGGAAAGGGCTACTCGAAGGGTCGGTCAGGCCCATGCGTCGTTTGCGCCGGAGCGTTTCGTCCCGCCACAGACCAGCCATTGAAGGAACATATTTTTCGTCTGGCTTCAAAGCAAAAGCTTGCTCGAAGAGATCGTGATGGATTGGACGTGAGTGTAGCTCATGTCTATTCAGTATGTCCTGTACGCAGACGTCCACCTCAAGGGAGCAATGACTCTGACGGGGATACTGGTCCTGGTCGGCAAGGAGATGGTCGGAAATTAATGCGTTGTGCCACTTATGGGTCGTGACATCGATTGTGTCGCTGTCCGGCACAGGCCCCCGAAATTGCACTTTCGCGCAATCGATATAGGCACACCCGTAAAGGTTGTAGTCGCACATCCACTGCAAGAGATACTGTAGGTGGCTTTCATAGGGTTGAAAGATGCGATCCAGGATCGCTCCTTGGTGCAGAAGATCGGCAAATCGTGTCATGTGTGCTGGGTTCAGCATATAAACCTTCAAAAAGAATTTATATCCAACATTGTATCCATAGAACGGTACGCCTTTTATCAAAGTAATGTGTCCTACATAGACGGCCTTCCCGTCGTAGGCGTTGCGTCGGTAGGTGGCGGCAAGCGCATGGTCGATCGAAGCGCGTAGACTTCGCATGTACGCGTTGACTGGGTAATTTAGCAATCTCGGTTTCATTTCTTTTCATATGACATACCTGAATCATGCTCCAGACTGCCATTATATTCCAAGTAGAGATACGGCAATGCGCCATGGATATGGGCGCATACTTTCTGCCCGGTCTCTGTGGCACCAAAGACGCGGATGACAGGAACTGGAGGGGCGCGCTGGCGCTGGGAAGAACCAGGTGCACGCCTAAGGGCCGGATCAAGCTCAGTAGGCACCGCCTGATAGTGATCGATGCAATTGAGGCGGAACCGGAACGTGTTCATGGAGGCACCGGATGCCCTAACGCGCGTTGCAGGGTGACGGTAGCGGCAGTCATGGGTGGGGATGCATAAAAATGCCCTTCAAAGAGAACATGTACACGCGAGCTGTGCTGCCGCAAGTCGTCGACTGCAGCTGAACGAGGCGATTTGAGAGACGTGACGGTGTAGTGATAGTCAAGACTGGATGCACGAGCGCGAACACGCACTCACGGTGTCACGGGTGGCGTCGGTTCGCTAGTGAGCTGCAGCCCTATGCTAGTCACCCGCGCTCAGACAGCCGATCGCGTCAACCTCCTCTTGCGCTCTTCCGCTGCCATCGAGCCTCCACCACCGTCGCATACGCCCACCATGCCGCCCGCACAGCCGCGCAAGCCCGACGTCGCCGCCGCCGCCAAAGAGCGCAACGAGTACATCCCGTCTTTCATCTCAAAGAAACCTTTCTATGCTGTCGACGAGAACGGTGAAGACGGCGACTATCTCGAGCACCAGCGTCTCCAAAAGCAGGAACAAGATTCGAAATGGTATGACCGCGGCAAGAAAATTGGTCCCGCGGCCACCAAATATCGCAAAGGTGCATGCGAGAACTGCGGAGCTATGACACACAAGAAGAAGGACTGCTTGAGCCGTCCGCGGAAGACAGGCGCGAAGTTCACAGGCAAATACATCGAGGCCGATGAGGCTGTTGAGGACGTGCAGCTGGGGTGGGATGCTAAGCGCGATCGCTGGAACGGATACGACGCAACCGATTTCAAGCAGGTCATCGAAGAGTACAACGAGCTCGAAGAAATGCGTAAGAAAGCGAAGGATGCTGCAAAGGGCGACCAAAATTCTGGAGACGAAGATGAGGATGAAGGAGACAGATATGATGCTGAGACGGACATGGGGAGGAAACAGGCTACTTCGACCCGAAATCTACGGTTGCGAGAAGACACGGCCAAGTACCTGCTGAACCTTGATCTGGACTCGGCCAAATACGACCCCAAGACACGCTCTATGGTAGACACAGGCGCGACCGCGGACAACGCTGCGGCGTTGGTGGCAGAGGAGGGTTTCATGAAAGCATCAGGCGATGCAGCCGAGTTTGAGAGGGCTCAACGGTACGCCTGGGAGACGCAGGAGCGCGGCGACAGGAACAAGGTTCATTTGCAAGCAAACCCTACATCTGGCGAAGCCATGCGGAAAAAGGAATTGAAAGAGGCCGAGGAAGCCAAAGCCGCTAAGCAAAAGGCACTGCTGGACAAATATGGAGGGCAAGAAAAGTTCAATGACGATACACTTCGCCGAGCTGGCGTTACCGAGAACGAGAGGTTCGTCGAATATGACGAGCGGGGTCTGATCAAGGGTGCACCAAAGGTGAAAGCTAAGTCCAAGTACCCTGAGGACGTGTACATCAACAATCACACGTCCGTTTGGGGTAGCTGGTGGGCGAGCTTCCAATGGGGATACGCATGTTGTCATTCAACGGTCAAGAACTCGTACTGTACAGGCTCAGCGGGCAAGGAAGCATTCGAGGCTGCCGAGCGCATGCGTCTGGGCACAGGCGTGCAGGAAGTCGACGAGGTTCCCAAGGCCGTGGCGCAAATAGAAGATGAAGCTCTGGAGAAACACGTGCCCAATGCGACTGACAGGGATGACAAGACAATACGGGATGACAAGCGGAAGAGAACACTTGAAGAGATGAGAGACGGTGTCACAGAGGCAGAGATGGAGGAATACCGACGCAAGAGACAGATGGCGGCTGATCCCATGGCAAAATATCTTGCCAACAAGGCAGCCGTGTAGGCATCCCGAAAACTTTTTCTTACACCATTGAGCACAACCCATCTTCAGTAAGCATTGCGTGGCGTTACGGTGTTATAGTTCCAACATTTTCAGTCGGGACATGCAATGGGCTCAGCATATAGGGCTTTCAACGAACGTATGTAGAATGACATCAAATTTAATGATCGATGCGTTGTCCGCTGTGATCGGTCTGCGAGTAGCATCTGGCAGATGCAAGGCAACGAGTACGGAAGCGCGCTGTGCTCGTGTACATTACATTCCCAGGGCTCGACCCCTCCAGTTGTGCCAGCTCAGCGGGGGCGACCAGGTTGCGCGTGCATTTCCAGGTGGGTTGGCTGCGCCGAGCCCGCCGCGTGGAAGAGCTCGAAGTACGGCATGCCAAGGCTGGAGCTTCGTCACTTCGTCACTCAGGCACCCATATAGCGCAGCGAGCTCTCAACATATCTCACCATCGAGTCGCCCGCCCACGGCACCAACGCCAACGGTTTCCGTTTCCATTCGCTCTTGACTGCGCGAATCCTCTCCCACGCGCCTTCTATACCGTCTTTCCACGCGCCTTTCCAAGTTGCGTGCCCCCCGGACGCCCCTGCCTGTGCAATAGCTGGCCCAGCGCCGTGCCCACGACAGCACCATGTCGCTCTACGGGTCCTCGCGCAATGTGGACATGGGAAAGTAAGGAGACTCCCCGTCGTTATGATACTTCCCATTGAACAGGAATCCAGGCAGGAACAGGACCTTGCCATCAATATCCGCAAGGCAACAAGCATTGAAGAGACGGCTCCCAAGCGTATGTACCTCTTCGAAGCCCTTTCTCTTGATTCAAGCTCACACTCGTGCAGGCAAACATGTCCGCAGCTGCATTGTCTACACATGGGACCACAAGAGCTCTGCCTCCTTCTGGCAGGGGATGAAAGTGTGCGTACACCCGCGAACAACCGCCTCGATCGCAGACGCCGCGCACCCTCCAATGATACTGATGCAGACCACAGGCAGCCCATTATGGCCGACGAAGTCCAGACATTCAAGGCGCTCATCACCGTTCACAAGGTCCTCCAAGAAGGACACCCCGTAGTCCTTAGGGAAGCACAGGCCAACATACAATGGCTCGACAGCCTGCAGCGAGGCACTGGCGGCGGCGACGGTCTAAAAGGCTACGGACGCCTCATCACCGAATACGTTTATTACCTTCAGGCCAAACTCGCCTTCCACCGCCAGCACCCAGAGTTCAACGGTGAGCTGCTCGAGACCGAGACACTGCGGGGACTGACATCAGGCCAGGCACGTTTGAATACGAAGAGTACATCAGTCTCAAGTCGATCAATGACCCGAACGAGGGCTACGAGACGATCTCGGACCTGATGACATTGCAAGACCAAATAGACCAGTTCCAGAAATTGATCTTCTCCCATTTCCGAAGTGCCAACAACAACGAATGCCGCATCTCAGCGCTTGTGCCGCTTGTTCAAGAGAGTTATGGCATTTACAAGTTCATCACGAGCATGCTTCGGGCGATGCACACCAGTGAGTGTACTATGTATAGATACTCTTTTGCGCGCGCTAACTTGCGCAGCCCTCGGCGACGATGAAGCACTGTCTCCTCTACGCGGCAGATATGACGCACAACATTATCGTCTTGTCAAGTTCTACTATGAGTGCTCGAACCTTAGGTATCTCACAAGCTTGATCACCGTACCGAAGCTGCCGCAAGACCCACCGAACCTCCTCTCGGAGGACGAGTCGGCGCCTGCACTACCCGCGCGGCCTAAGGCTGCGGAGGAAGCAGCACCGCCACCACGTGCACAATCTGTGGATCCCGAGCCTATTAACGAATTCTGGAAAAATGATCAAAAGAGACAGCAGGAGGAATACGAAGCCGAGCAGCGAAGGCTGCAAGAGCAATGGGAAGCAGCTCAGCGACAGCAGCAAGAGGCACAAATGCGCGCACAGCAGGACTTTGAGGAACAACAGCGGATGCAGGCAGAACAGGCTCGCTTAGCCCAAGAGCAACTGCTGCGCGAGCAATACCAGCAACAGACTCAAGGGCGTCTCGCCGATTTAGAGCGGGAGAACTTGAATGCGCGCGCGCAGTACGAGCGTGATCAGCTTATGCTCCAACAATACGACCAAAGGATGAAGGCCTTGGAGGGCGAGATTCAGCAAATGAACATAAACTTCCAGCAACAGATGGGTTCACGGGACGACCAGATCAAGGCGCTGCAAGAGCAGCTCAACACGTGGAGGTCAAAGTACGAATCGCTGGCTAAATTGTATTCGCAGCTGCGTCATGAACACCTCCAGCTTCTACAAAAGTTCAAGTCCGTTCAACTGAAGGCCAATTCTGCACAAGAAGCTATCGATGCGCGAGACAAGCTTCAGCGCGAATTAAAAACGAAAAATCTTGAGCTCGCTGATATGATTCGTGAGCGTGATCGAGCGCTACTCGACAAGGATCGTAGCTCTGGTGGTCACAAGGACGAACTGGAGAAAGTCAAGCGCGAGCTCCGCTTTGCCTTGGAAAGGGCAGAAAATGCAGAGCGAGGCAAAGGCTCGGAGTTGTCGGCCATGCTTTCGAGACATAATAGGGAGATTGCGGATCTCGAAGAGGCTTTGCGTAATAAGACGCGCGCTTTGGACGATGTACAGATGAAATACCGCGAAGGCGACTCAGACCTCGAACGCCAATTGCGCGAAAAGGAAGAAGAGCTGGAGATTTTCCGAGCAGGCATGGATCAAACTCTCCTGGAATTGGAAGCGATGAAGTTGAACCAGAACGCCGGCAACAGTGCAATGGACGATGGCCTCGATGAGCTCATTGCGCAGAGCTTGCAGAAGATTAACGATATCATTGACTCCGTGCTCCAGAGCGGAGTACAGCGGGTGGATGACGCCTTGTATGAACTCGACTCGTCCATGCATGCTGGAAATCAAAACGCGTCTGGCGCTTTCGTTCTTTCACAGATCGAAAAGGCGTCTACATGTGCCATGGATTTTGCTACAGCTTTCAATGGATTCATCGCGGACGGACCGAATGCTACGCACAAAGACGTAATCAATACTGTCAATGCATTTGCCGGTGCAATTGGGGATGTCTTGAGTGATACCAAGGGTCTCACCAGGTTTGCTTCAGACGACAACAAGGCGGATGCTCTCCTCAATGCCGCGCGGCAATCTGCAACGGCCACCGTGAAATTCTTCCGCAACGTACAATCCGTACGTCTGTATGATCTGGATGCAGACGGCAAATTCAACGTTGTTGTGAATAACAATGCCGAGGTCCTTCGCAATCTGCAAAGTTTGTCGAAGTTGGCAGATGCATTCGCACCGAAGAGCAAGATCACCAACGCTTCCGGAGATCTTGGGGAATTAGTCGAGGACGAGCTTACAAAGGCCGCTAATGCTATTGACGCTGCCGTTGAGCGACTTTCCAAGCTGAAGAACAAGCCACGAGATCAATTCTCGACATACGAGCTTAAGATTCACGACTCTATCCTTGACGCCGCAATTGCTGTGACGAATGCAATTGCTCAGCTCATCAAAGCGGCAACCGAGTCACAGAAGGAAATTGTTCGTGAAGGTAGGGGCAGCATGACCCGCACCCAGTTCTACAAGAAGCACAACCGCTGGACTGAGGGACTCATCAGCGCCGCCAAGGCCGTTGCCTCCTCCACGAATACCCTCATTGAGACCGCTGATGGCGTGATCTCTGGTCGCAACTCGCCTGAACAACTCATTGTTGCATCCAACGACGTGGCCGCTTCGACCGCGCAGCTTGTAGCTGCTAGTCGTGTGAAGGCTAGCTTCATGAGCAAGACACAGGACCGACTGGAGAATGCATCAAAGGCGGTCACAGGTGCCTGCCGTTCGTTGGTGAGGCAGGTACAGGACATTATTGCGCAGAGAAATAAGGATGAGGGCGAATCAACGGATTACAGCAAGCTCAGTGATCATGAGTTCAAGGTCCGACAGATGGAACAGCAAGTACGTTCATCCTCTAAATTTGCCCAAACCAACCTTGTACTGACTATCATCCCCAGGTCGAAATATTACAGCTCGAAAACTCCCTTGCTCAGGCCAGGTCGAGGCTGGGTGAGATGCGGAAGTTGTCATACCTGGAAGAGTAGAATGTGTGGAGCTGATCTGTATTACGGTTTGCACCAGTTGACTGGACGAATCATCGATCTGATGTAAGTTAGTCATAGAGCTATCATTATGCTGTCGAAGGCTGCTTCTGCAAGCTTTTTAGCGACTTGTTCGTGGATCATGTAGGAGTATTTATGTGCATCAATACCACTTCATTGGCACATACTGTGCTACTTGCTGTTGAGTGTACAGTCTACAACCGTTTGCTTGGGTACTGTCCCATGTACTGCGTGTGAGCATCCTTGTACTGCCGATACTGGGGTAAAACACAGGACGCAAACTAGACAAAGGGTTCAGCACTGTCGACCTATAGTCTGGCATGATATAACACACGTTCCTCCAACTAGGGCGTCCCAATTGCCGCCCAACCCACCCACCTGCCTTTAGGAAGGAGAGAACTTGGCCATGCAGGGTCTACCACTCAGGTCCACAATTCTGACGAGGAAGAGATGTGGCGCGCTCCAGCAAAACCTCGACCAAATCATGCATGGATATCGTACATACACTTGATGCTTCATCACCGTCCCTTCAGGGCAGCAATGCCGGCTTTTACCTCCTTAAGCGCAGCCATAACCAGAGGAACAGCCACTGGACCAAGTAGAGGTAGGTAGACCGCAACTTTGTGCTCGTCTGGGAAGTAGACTTGGCCCACCATGGACCGCTCAAAGAATGCTTTTTCAGCTTCCCCATTTGCAGTTCTCGCGTTCTCCAAGGCGTCTTGGAAACGGCCCTCGCGCAAGCTCTCACAAGCTTGATTAAGGTGCGCTAAAGACAGATCGACGGATTTGGCGACAGAGTCCGGGACTGGAATGGTAGGCATCTTCTGATACACCTGCGCAAGAGCGCCAAGTGTAGACGAACTTGAGAATATGAGCGAAGCGGCGTGGACACGTATCAACGTTGAGATGCGTAGAGGCAATGAGGCCGGTGTCTGCGGCAAGCCGAGAAGGGAGGTCAATTGTGTCGAGAAAACTTGCATGGCAGGCACGAGCGCTTCTTTGGTCAAGGTGGGGTCGCGTGATTGAGGATTCAAGATCATGACACCGCCCCACTGAGGGATCAGCCAGCTGTTATCCCTGCTTCCCTGGACGAGCAGCGGGGCTTGGCCTTCGTCTGGAACATAGAGAGCGAAGTTGATCGTCGGACCTTGACCGATGCTGGGGCTCAGAGGCCACTCGGCGGCGTTGATGAAGCCACTGACGTCTTCTTTGTAAATGGTCCACGCTTTGGCGTTGTCATCGTACTCTGGTTGCCGGATTGAAGGCGAGAAACCGGCGTAGAGTTGGACCTGGGTATCAATGGTGAAATTGCTGATCCCGGAGAAAGATTCGAGAATGGGTCTCATATACTGACGCAAAGCGGCGTCGATATCCCAGGCTGATGGAGTCGATGTAGGCGTGAACAAGGAAAAGGTGAGATGGTAGGTGGGTGCATATTTGAACGCGCGTGCTGATTGACGCTGAAGCTGGGCTGCTACATCTGGAGACGCGGATCTGCTTCGATAGGATGCATCAGAGATCAGGTTGGCCAACTGCGCCTGTTCCTGTGCATACAATTGATGCAACTCTCCAGCAATATAGGTTGCGAGCGGCGAGCTGGTCGAGGACTGTAAGGGTATTTGGTTAGGCGAGAAATATACATCGAGATTTGTCGAGTATGGTTGCAATCGCGAACGGGGTGTGGCTCCCGTTTCCACAGGTATCAAGCGGACGGATAGAGCAGCTGTGTCGTCCTCCTTTGCCGGACCGGTGCCGTCAACGATGACCTGTTGCGAGGCATTGGCAGGCGGCGGCGGTTCGGCGAAGGCGAGGCGCAGTTGGTGGGCGGGGAAGCTGTTCAAGTCGTTGAGGGCGTTCTGCGTGGCTTCGAGCAGATGATGAACGTCGTGGGAAGGCAGCGGGGCTTCTACAGCGATGTGGAGGGGAAAGACGAGCTTGCATTCCTGTGTACTGGTCAATGGAGTAAATGCAGCCTTGACAGGTGTTCCAACCTGTGCATTAGCCCAGGACATCATGTCCTGTAGCGGCAGCTCGGCACGATAAATGGCTGTTGTCCTCCACCATACTGGGAGACCCAGGAAGGCCACGACAGCCCAGAAGGATGCTATCACTGCGCGCCGCAGCCAGAGGCTCTGCGGCGTTTCCGGAGGCGGTTGCTTCGGCTCTTCATTCGTACTGGCCATAGTTGTTGTCTCCGGTGGCCGCGCGGTTTGCGCCATGCTGTCATGAGTGTACGGGGCGCTAGATTCGACGTTCCGCCCTTTCGCTCCAGGGCTCTCGCGCTATCACGTGTTACGCACCTGGACACCTGGGCACCTGGGCACCTGCAGATTTGAAGGCCCCAACCAGCAATTAAATAAAGTCACAACGCTGTCTCTAACCTGGATATAGCTGGCCTGCTAGGTTTGGTGCCCATTCAAAGGTCGGACGTAAGCTTATTTTGATCTAGTCAGATAACCATTTCAATACATCAATTCTAAGGGTACTACAGGTGTCTCAATTGCTAATCTGATCCCATATCAATAATGCTCACATGAAAGAAGCTAGAGACAGGTGCTGCTGTAGCCCTAGCCTTGTGGGCTTCCATCGCTATCAATAAACATGATTGTTTCACAGGGCGCTTTCAGTCTGATAAGATATATATGTCCACGGGTAGTATCCAATGGATGACTAGGTAATCACATTGACGCGAAGTAAATTACTGCTTCAATGATCACATCTACCTCTCCTTGTGCCTTTAAACTTGGTTTCAACAAAGCACCTAATACATGTACCTGAAACTCGGGTTCTCTTTGTCCGTCAAATCATCGAAAGCGTGCACAAGGTGGTCATCGTTTGCCTCCGCTACCTGCGCAGCAAGTTGGTCCTTCTTTTTGTTGCGAAGCATGAAGTTGAATCGCAGGAAGGCGATAACAAGGACGAGCAAGACGTAGCAACCCATATGGGTCGAGAAAGCGATGAAGTAGCGGGGCGCATCTCGCGAGAGGAAGACTTGAGGTCCGATGGCATTCCCAACGCACCAGGCGATGAAGTTCATGGCCACCACGGTTGTCTTCTTGGTCTGACCAGCAATGTTACGAGATAGTAGCGCCATGGAGAGCGTCTGCGCGGCCCAGAAAGAGAGGACAATGTAGTAGCTGATCAGAAGTCCGACTTGAGTGGCCTTATTGTGGAGTTTGACCGTCATCAGTACGATGGTGCCAACAAAAGATCTAACTTCTTGTTAGCAACGATTTTGCTTGGAGGGTTTGCTGCCAGACTTACGGAATGACATAAATGGCCATGACAAGCAGATTCTGTTGAGTTTTGTTGGCAAGCCATGTGGCAGAAATGAGCGTAATGATAATGACTACGCCGAGGACCATGGCAAGAAGTTGGGTCTCCAGGACGGAGAAGTCAAAGCCCTTGATGATGATGTTGGCAAAGCCACCGAGACCGGATGTTGGAAGGGTAGTGCAAATGGCAATGAGGCAGTAGCACCAGGATTGAGGGTCGGTAAGCGCCTCCTTCATCTGATAGACACGGAACTTCTTGTTCTGGAGACCAGTTTGGTTGGACCGGACACGCTCAATCATGAGTTTCTTGTCTTCCTCGGAAAAGCACTTTGCGCGCATAGGACTGTCTAAATCGAAGTCAGCCAATACGTTTCCCGAACTTATGGTGAGGGATACTGACCAGGAAGCCACCAGACGACGAAGATGCCCCAAAAGAAGGAAAGGATACCGTATGTCATGAAGATGGCTTGCCATGACTTCAATGGCGACGGCGGCTTGATTAGACTGAAGCAGTAGGCGAGCAGACCACCAACAATTTGCTGCATTCCGTTCATCATGTACCAGTAGGTAACAATTTGTGCTTGCTCCTCTCGCTTGTACCACATGGAACTGAGAATCAAAAACGTCGGCTGGCAAACTGCCTCGAAGATACCGAGCAGTGTCCTGACGGCGACCAAGGCGGGAAAGCTCTTGCAGGCAGCGTGTAGGGCGAGGACAGCTGACCATGCCATAACTGGAAACGAAGCATAGAGTCAGTCTCAATAAACTTTTCGGGACACGTAGGAGTCTGAGGGCGCTTTGGGCAGAACTTACTATTGAACCCTAGGTATTTGGCGATGGGCACCCTCTGAATCAACCAGTTCGTCGGAAACTCAACGATCAGCACAGCGATGTAGATACAAGTAGTGAGCCAAGCAAACTGATTAACGTGAGCATTCGATATTAAACTTCATTCGGCTGATGAAATACCTTGCTGTTATCCGATAAAACGGGAATGTCAGTCCGTAGACCCATGATACTAGCAAAAGACATGGTTCCTTTGTCCAGTGCCTGCAAAAAGTACGTGAAAACCATGATCGGCAGCACGCGCTTGTCAATCATACGCTTCAGTCTCTTGTTCTCCTCCGGTGTGATCTCGATGGCTTCAGCGTTGGCATATTTCGCTAGTTCGTCGTCGATACGGTCATAGTTAATGTGCTCGGCCTTTTCATCTGTCGACAACACACGCTCAACATTGGCGTTATCATGTTTAACATCGGGTGCGGCGTGCACGTCGCTGTGTACTGAACGGGCCATGTTGACGGACCTGAGGTAAGAGCAACCTTGACAGGAGATAACTGTGAGGCGAAGTTGTGGGTGGAGAGGATAGACCCGAACTCACGAATGTGATTCAACATGTGGAGCCAGTCTCTAAGTACTGCCTGCCATGCCCCCGGGAAAACTGGCCTACCCTAGCACCACGGGCATGGTGACCTTTCGGGGCAACACCAACCGCACGACTTACGCTCTTCGCGACCGATGTTACGTCTGACTTAGTCTGTATAGGGTTTAAGGGTCTTTGCAGGGGCACTGCAAGCCTAACGATTGAGAGTCATCCCCGGACAAAGTTCTCCACACGAATTGGCCCCCCGACTCAGGTTGTGGGGTGGACCTGGGGCGGCGCAATTAGACGCTGCGGAGAGTGCATCCGTGCACGACCCATCGATGCCTTGGCCAGCGCACCCGGGTGAATAGGCGCCGAAACATGAGCGACAGCTGGTGGAAGATTTGCTCCGGAGGCTTCAAATGAGGATTCTCACGTGCGTTGCTTGGCATTGTCCTCTCCGCCCCGGGTGCCCGGATCCGAATCCTGGTGTCCCCAACATTGGGACATGTGGTCTGCGATAGATCGGGGACATCTATTGACGCGGAGCAAGAGTTAGCGTAGAACAAAATTGAAGGTTGTCATGTGAGTTGATCCATGCCCAGGTGTGGCTCGGGGTGCAATGTAACGACGGTCCACTGCGGTCGGTACATTGCGGACCGATCGTAGCTCGGCAGCAACGTAAACAATTCCACTTCCAAAATATCTCAGGACTCAAGCATCCAATCCTTCTGTTTCCTGTCTTGGTTATACATTCCCACTGATACTTTCTTGGGTCACTTGTTACACCGTTCGCGACTTTCCCATATCTACGTAAACACAAGACAGTAAAGCGCGGGGTACAAACTGGACAAGGTTGGCTCAACATGTCGACACTTACAATCCACGGTCTGAAATCCGATGACATCCACTCGGCAATTCAGCTGCTCACGCACAATCTGATAAATATTCATGATACAACCGGCGAATTTCTCCTCAGACTCGAAGATGGGCGCGTGATCGATACCAAAGGCTGGGACGGATGGGAGTGGACGCATGGCATCGGCTTATATGGCCTGTGGCACTACTACACACTGACGGGCTCACAAGATACCAAAGACATTATGACTGGCTGGTTCCAGAAGCAATTGGCCAAAGGAACAACCAAGAACATCAACACAATGAGTCCATTCCTCACGCTCGCATATTTGTACGAAGACACCGGCAACCGGACATACCTACCATGGCTGGACACGTGGGCAGAGTGGCTCATGAACGGGCTGCCGAAAACCAAATATGGAGGTTTCCAACATGAGACGTACAACTCATTCAACAAGGACGAGTTGTGGGACGATACGCTGATGATGAGCGCGCTTCCGCTTGCGAAGATCGGTCTCACATTGAATCGGCCAGAGTACGTTGAGGAAGCGAAGAGACAATTCATCTTGCATTGCCAATATCTGTTCGACACTTCGACAGGCCTTTTCTTCCACGGATGGAAATGGGAAGAAGGCAAGGATGGCAGCATCGGACATAACTTCGCCAGAGCAAGATGGGGACGTGGTAATTCCTGGCTCACAATAGTTCTACCAGAGTTTGTCGAACTGCTACGCCTCCAGCCTGGCGATCCGCTCCGACAGTTCCTCCTCGGTATTTTCGAGGCGCAATGCAAAGCACTTGTCAAGCATCAAGGAGAGAACGGCATGTGGCGGACGTTGATTGACCTTCCCCTCGAAGACGGCAACTATGACGAAGCGTCAGCTACTGCGGGCTTCGCTTACGGTATGCTCAAGGGTGTAAGAAAGGGTTATATCGGAAAGGAATACTTGGAACCGGCGGTGAAGGCGGTGAAGGCAGTGCTGGGCAAAATTAACACGGAGGGTGAATTGCTCGAAGTGAGCTTCGGAACTGCAATGGGACCCGACCTGGATTTCTACAAAAAGATACCCCTTACTAGCATGCCGTACGGTCAAGCGATGGCCATCATGGCGCTAGGAGAGTTCCTGCGTACCTTCATATAGACTCAATAAAAGAAATGGATGATGTTATGGATGTATGTTTCTGTGGGATCAAAAAAGAATTTATATCAAGAAATATATGACTGCCATGCCATGAATCACTACATTGAGCCATGCGATGTCTCAGTAGTAAACCTGTAGCCAACAAAGGTTTTGTGCGCTCGCGAGACCAGCTTAGTGGGCGGACACGCTTTCAACCCTTCCGTAAGTCTTACCAATGTAAACACCTCTGAATCATGCTGATATGTACAGCAAATCGGCCGACTTGGCTATGCATCTGGCTCTGTGGGGCAGGGTTATGTGACGGAACCTCAAATTCTGCTCAGCAGACGAAACCGCTACAAGACCTTTATTCTATGACCCTTGTGCCCCTATAGCTACATCGAGCTGTTCGGTGCCTTCATCGCGTTCATTCCACCAATGGAGCTATTGTGCCTTGAGAGCGGCTTACAGCCGACCCGCGGGAATTAACGTTTGAAGGTTTAGGGAACCTTGCCAGCATAACCACCCCTATGTTACCCTAGGATACGCGAAGTAGAGGTCGCTTCGAGATAATATCTGGCGTGGTGATACACCCGGGTTATGCAACGACCTTCTCAAATCTTTGCTCTCCTAAAAATAACTTTCACAATGCCATACCACGATGGGGGTGCCGTATGGTTGCTCCGTGAGGTATGTCTGTGTGCGTGTGGGATGTTTGCCATAGAACAACCCGCTCATAAGAGAATACCCATTTCATCTGTGCCCTATGAACAATGATATGGTTACAGCCATGCCCAAGGATGCATTCCTTACTTTAATGTTGAAGTGCTGCCTCGCGATATCCGCGTTCGTCGTTCCTGATCGTTGATTCTATGGGTAGATACGACCTCACCTCGAGATATACGTAGCCATACCGACAGCTTCTTCGCACACGACATGTAGAAGTCTAAGCTGAATCATACCATGCATAAACATCAGATGAATGAACTACGCCAACATCACATGGCCGTTCCCATTCTGTTTTGTACATAGTGCTAAAAGATATCTTAGGTGTGCACTCGCAATAAGAGTTTACTCTGTGTGATCTAAACACTGGTAGGCTCTGACCAGCGCATCCACCTCTGTATTACAAAGGGACGTACAATGCAGACGCCCGGATGTGTGATTAACTGAGCGTTGTGGGGTACCAGGATCGTTAATATGACCAGGTGTCGGACCCTATCGTGACGTGATCTACTGTGGCTCCTTGAGATACGTATTGCAGTTGTTAGTTCGAACTAATGAGTGTATCTCTTTCCTTCGTTCAGAGCGAGATAAGAGTGTTTACCGCATTTGACGCTGTGCTCGATCGCTGGTATAATGTCTAGATGGTATCTACGTCCCAGGACGAGCCGAGGCAGTTATGGCGCTCGAGTGATGCTTTGATTCGGGGCATCGTCTGCGAGAGCTCTTTCATAGCACGATCTAAGTTTATCCCTGGAAGTTCATTCTGTGTCAGACTCGGGATGCGATATGCAGAGTACCCGTCCAGTAGAAACAAATACCATATTTATCCAAAAGGAGTTGTGGTTTCACAAGATGGGGCCACAAGAGTGCAATTGACAACCTGCGAGAGCATTCGAGATCTCCGGCACCGCTCAACATTTTCGCGTATGCAGAATGGTGTACAGGCCGGCCGAGGCAGACAGGCAGCCATGCAGGACATGCTCGCCGTACTTTACCCCAAATATGCCCTACAACCACCTGAGCCCCTGCAAGATGTGCAGCGGCCTCTTGTTGGTAGTCTCTATATATAAAGGACTCGACGCTGTCCCTCTAAAGAACCGCTGTGGTCTTTGCCCTTGTACCCGGCTTCGTCCCAATGTTATGAACCGCGGTGATAATTCTTCAAATGCGGGCGGGCGCGGCTGCAGTGGCTGCGGATGGCGGTGCGTCAGGCAGAACAGCAAACAATCGTCCAAGGGCTGCGCGCAGATGCAAAAGCACAGGCAAACAGGCTACAAGTGAGAGAGGCTGTGGGAGGGCGGTCGGGGTTGCTGGGGTCGAGGCGCAATTTAGGGCGGTGAAGGCGGCTAAAGGGCGTGATTGGTTCCCGCCAGCAGTTTCCATGCGATTCTGCCGTTCTGCTAGAAGATTCTCGAGCTCCACCACAGCCGTATATATGTCCACGCCTGCAATTCTACCTCTGCCTGCTCTTCATCTTCTTTGAATTGCTCATTGAGACCCGCTGCAGACGCATCTGCCCACCACTTACCACCCACCCCACGCACAGCTTTCTCGTAAAGCTACCGGGTTACCTACGACTTCCTTTTGTAAGTGCCTGCCGCCTGCGCCCGCACCTGCGCCTTTGAGCTACCCCACCGAGTCGAAAACTTTTCCTACTCGGGCTCGATCTTCGCTTTGACATTCCCAGCTACATTGGCACATTGTCTGACTGTTCGACAGCTCCTAGACCGACTTGCACATATACCCCACCATGGCGGAAACCTTCGAGTTCCAGGCTGAGATCTCTCAGCTGCTTGGTCTCATCATCAACACCGTCTACTCGAACAAGGAGATCTTCCTACGAGAACTCATCTCCAACGCCTCAGATGCCCTCGACAAGATCCGGTATGAGGCTCTCTCAGACCCCAGCAAGCTCGACAGCGGCAAGGACCTCCGCATTGACATCATCCCCAATAAGGAGGCAAAGACCCTCACCATCCAGGACTCAGGTATCGGTATGACCAAGGCCGATCTGATCAACAACCTTGGTACCATTGCCCGCTCTGGCACCAAGCAGTTCATGGAGGCTCTCTCCGCTGGTGCCGATATTTCCATGATTGGACAGTTCGGTGTCGGTTTCTACTCCGCATACCTCGTCGCAGACCGTGTCTCCGTCGTCTCAAAACACAACGATGACGAGCAGTACATCTGGGAGTCCAGCGCTGGTGGCACTTTCAAGATCTCGGAGGACACCGAGGGTGAGCAAATCGGCCGCGGTACCAAGATCATCCTCCACCTCAAGGATGAGCAGACCGATTACTTGAACGAGAGCAAGATTAAGGAGGTCGTCAAGAAGCACTCCGAGTTCATCTCTTACCCCATCTACCTTCACGTCCTCAAGGAGACCGAGAAGGAGGTCGAGGATGATGAGGCTGAGGAGACCACCGAGGAGGGCGACGAGAAGAAGCCTAAGGTTGAGGAGGTCGATGACGAGGAGGAGGAGAAGAAGGAGAAGAAGACTAAGAAGGTCAAGGAGTCCAAGATCGAGGAGGAGGAGCTCAACAAGACCAAGCCCATCTGGACCCGAAACCCGCAGGATATCACCCAGGAGGAGTACGCCTCCTTCTACAAGTCGCTCTCCAACGACTGGGAAGACCACCTTGCCGTCAAGCACTTCTCCGTTGAGGGTCAGCTCGAGTTCCGCGCCATCCTCTTCGTCCCCAAGCGCGCGCCTTTCGACCTGTTCGAGACCAAGAAGACCAAGAACAACATCAAGCTCTACGTGCGCCGTGTCTTCATTACCGACGATGCCACCGACCTCATCCCTGAGTGGCTCAGCTTCGTCAAGGGTGTTGTTGACTCTGAGGACCTGCCCCTCAACCTTTCGCGTGAGACTCTTCAGCAGAACAAGATCATGAAGGTCATCCGCAAGAACATCGTCAAGAAGACTCTCGAGCTCTTCAACGAGATCGCTGAGGACCGTGAGCAGTTCGACAAGTTCTACTCTGCCTTCAGCAAGAACTTGAAGCTTGGTATCCACGAGGACTCCCAGAACCGCCAGTCTCTTGCCAAGCTTCTGCGATTCAACTCGACCAAGTCTGGCGATGAGACCACCTCTCTCGCCGACTACATCACTCGCATGCCCGAGCACCAGAAGCAGATGTACTACATCACCGGCGAGTCTCTCAAGGCTGTCCAGAAGTCGCCGTTCCTTGACTCTCTCAAGGATAAGGGCTTTGAGGTCCTCTTCCTGGTTGACCCCATTGATGAGTACGCCATGACCCAGCTCAAGGAGTTCGACGGCAAGAAGCTTGTCGATATCACCAAGGACTTCGAGCTTGAGGAGACCGAGGAGGAGAAGAAGCAGCGCGAGGAAGAGGAGAAGGAGTTCGAGGGTCTCGCCAAGAGCCTCAAGAACGTCTTGGGCGAGCGTGTCGAGAAGGTGGTTGTTTCGCACAAGCTCACCGGCTCTCCTTGCGCCATCCGTACCGGCCAATTCGGTTGGTCCGCCAACATGGAGCGTATCATGAAGGCCCAGGCTCTCCGCGACACCTCCATGAGCTCGTACATGTCTTCCAAGAAGACCTTCGAGATCTCGCCCAAGTCTCCCATCATCAAGGAACTCAAGCGCAAGGTCGAGGCTGACGGCGAGGAGGACCGCACCGTCAAGTCCATCACCCTGCTTCTCTTCGAGACCTCTCTCCTCGTCTCTGGCTTCACCATTGACGAGCCCGTCCAGTACGCTGAGCGCATTCACAAGCTCGTTTCGCTCGGCCTGAACGTCGACGAGGAGGTTGAGACTGAGCAGGAGGCCAAGGCTGACGAGCCTGCTGCCGAGGCGACTGGAGAGAGCGCTATGGAGGAGGTTGACTAGATAGCCTTCGCTCTCCCGCCTTGAAAAGTTTGGCTCGGCGTTTGATTCCCCCTTTTACGTGTTACGGCTTTCCTCTTTCCATCCCTCCTTCTCACTACTTGCATGCATCGGATTAGTTCTCTAGTTCAGGCGTCTTAAAGAGTGGTTGGAGGATATGTCTTCACGATATCCTGGATGTGAAGTGTACTCTAGGTAGTATTGTAATGCTCGAGTGTCATGCCCGCCTCGGTACATATGAATGATGAAGCAATTAAGAAATTCCGAACCATTGTTTCAGTGATGTGACTCCCTTTGCATTCTTGCGTGATGAAAGTCGAAAACGTGTGGCTCATACTACCTGCGATTTTCGCGTTTTGCCCACTGACGTAATCTCCTCCCACCCACAGTGACTTTCATTCGACGCTGCGACAACCATAACCTGCAACCACTACGGCATCAGCCATGGCGTCAACCCAAAATGCACCTGTATCCCTGCCACGGGTAGCCATCACATATTGCACACAATGCCGGTGGATGCTGCGTGCCGCTTACGTACGCGGCTCTTCCACCCACGTGCAGCTCGACCTCAACATTAACAAATATACATAGTTTGGCCAAGAACTGCTCTCAACCTTTGGAACCCAGATCGGGGAGATAGCCCTCATACCGGCTACGGGCGGTCTCTTCACAGCCGAGCTTGTCAGTTCCAACTGGATTCATTATGTATCCCACCACCGGCTAACGTGCGTGCCGTAGACCTACATTCCGCCGAGTGTCAGTGATGAAGCAGGTGATGGAAAAGTCGAAACAAAGACGGTGCTGCTGTGGGATCGGAAAACGGAGGGTGGGTTTCCTGAGACGAAGGTGCTGAAGCAGAGGGTTAGGGATCACATTGATCCGAAGAGGGATCTTGGGCACTCGGATGTGGGAGGAAGAAGGGGCGGGCGGGTGACGAGGCGAAGGAAACGAAGGTGGACGCGAAGGTAGAAGAGAAGGTAGCAGAGAATGCAGAAAACAAGGCGGATGGCGGGGTCAAAGACGGAGAGGTATGCGAGGACTGCAAGTAGATGGTACGGCTTATGGCGGGTGTTCAAAGGTCAACGAGAGTGGAGCGAGTATTGATTCATAACTTCATGGGGATCATGCTGCGATTCTGCAATGGATGGCTTTATTGTAATGCGATGACATGCCGAATCCGTTTGATGATGCCCATGACTTTCTCTGTCTTCAATACGGCGCCCCCCAAGGATTCCATAATACAATGGCTGATATCTATGAGCAGCACCGAAGATCCGACTGCGTACTATTCATAGCCACTATCACAGCTTAAGAGGAGACAGCCATCAAATGCACGAAGAATGTCTACGTGCAAACCACCCTACTCCATCTCACTCCTGCCTAGTCCCTCCTTCCGTTCGAGCTTGTTGATGCGGCTGGTCATGCGTACTTCAGCGCGCTGGAACTTCCTCTTGAGCTCCAGCGCATCAGCTTCCACCTTGCCCATCCGTTCCTTCATGTCGTGGAGGTTGCTGCCTTGGCCGTCAGGGATGGTACCTTCCTCAGAGAATGTATTACGAGCAAAGTAAGTCCCTTGGGCATTCGGCGGACCGAGAGCTTCCCTAGTAGTGAAAACGCGGTTAGGATCTAGTTTACTGTATGTGACAATATAATGCTTACCAAACATTATCGATGCGCTCATCGTTGCTCGCCAAAGCCTTCTCGATCATCCGAAAGCGCTGATCGAACTCAGCCAGCGTAGCATTCTGAACTTGTGCGGCGACATGCAGGTGCTTGTTCATCATACCACAAACATTCTGCATATCTAAGAAGGCATCTGGTAGCTGTGGTGCACTGCGTATTCCAGGTATGATGTGGCTGTTGAAGACTGCGACGCAGGCTAGGACCGCCACGGTCACACAGCAAGCCCAGGAGAGATAAGACTGTGTCTTCATGATCTTGTCTCCCTGCTTGTCTGAGGCCTTATGTGGAATGGACTCCAGAAAGTTCATGGCAGCCCATGTGCTTTCTGCTGCGGCCGTCAAATGTGTGATAACCTTAGCCAACTCGGCTATGATCGCAGTGATGGCAGCGTCTTGGTTTTTGGATCCACTCGCATCTTCCGCTTCCGTATCAATGTCTGTTGTTTTCTCGCTTATACGTTTCATCGACGATGCTATTGTGTTACTGATTTTGATAGAAATGTCGCGTGCCTGGGCTATATACAGCGTGACGCAGCACTTGCTGAAGCTGGCCTGGATGGGGTGTTAGCAGATCATTTCTGCCATGTTGACATAAACGCGTATATGGTCAATCGTGATTCTTGCACGTCCTGTGGGATTACCGTGTTGTCGGGAGATAGCAAATTGCGGTTGCCTGTATTGTATTGCGTACTTACACGTTGGATGAGCGCCTCCATGCCTTGGACAGTGTCCTTGAGCCCCTCGGACGCAGCAGCAAGGTCAAGGTAGTTTTCGTACTTTGGCCACACTTTCAGAGGCCTGTTCTGTATATTCTGAGTAACGACATACACGCCAAAGTCGCTCATTGCGTCTTCTAGCGCAGTCATGCGGAAGAGGAGACGTTGTAGCTCGGCGCGGATGAGCTTGTCCTGGTTGTCATGGCCATTTGTGAATTCTAGAGGCTGCATTGCCGAGACGCCGCGATCTTGTTGCGAGTCGTCGGAAGAGCCGCCGTCAGTCCCTGCCAGAAGCCTATTAGCACGTGTCTTGATTGTCAGGTATGGAAGGTGCAACTAACGATCCAAAGTCATACTCAAGGTTCAATGTTGGTGGCCAGCTGGAGACCACGAGGGTCAAAGACTAACCGGCGTTTGAAGCAAGGGTTATGGGTTACGCATAGCAAGGCAGGCGCTGGGTGCTCATATGCCAAGTGCGGTCTGTTCAAGTGTTTTGTGTGAAGGTGAAAGCAGACAAACAAGCCTTCACCGCGCTCGAGCTTAGAGGCGCCGGATATGAGAGCATCAGTGCATCTGATGCGGGATGGCATGCTGCAGGCGCACAGTTCTTGATTTGACCATGCACGATAGCATCTTGCACCTGCCGCGAGGAGTCTGGTGGAGCATCTCGCAGCTCTCGCGATGAAGCTCCACAGGCGAGGCAAGAGTGTGTGGTACAGCGGCAGGCCAAAAGTTTGTGCACAGCCGGCCGCTAAGTTGTCTGATCTTGGGTAGCACAGGGAGCTGAGCGGGTCCTGTCCACGGGTAGATGCTGGCCGCGCAGCCGATGTGTTGAGTAAGCAACCGTACTTCAGTGCATGCTTGTATGCTTGTAATAAGCGACGGAATCATGTCCTCATTGGTGACACTCGAGGGTATACCTGTAAGAGACCAGTCCTACAGGTAGGTGCACAATCGCCTTTCGCGAGATTGATGACAGCTCAACTTCAGGATAGGGCGGGAGCCGGGGCATCTAGCTGCCGTCGAGTGGTGCTGTAGCTTAAAGCCGCGCGTCGTTTACTGTAAAGTCCATCTGCCAGGCGGGGAACAGCAGCAGTGGTGATGCAACGAAGCCGTGGGAGAGCCGTGGTGTTGCACACAGCCGTCGGAATCGCCACGCACCATTGGCCGACCAGTTGGAACGCACCAACACATCTCACGTCGAGACGCGCCGCTGCAGATCGGCGCTGACCCTGAAGATGGAATCGCAACAACAAGCATGTGCATCTGGACTCTCCCGCTCTCATTCCTCGCTCACCCATGGACTTCAGTTCAGCCTGGACAGCTGGGCGCTCGTGTGTGCCATGGGGCGAGAACCGCCTGCAGCAAGCCACCAGAAGCTGCCCTGAAGCGCCTGCCATGGTGCGCTCAGCTACGCCCAGTCGGGCCAATCTGTCGATATCCGCCGACAATCTGGAGCTGCATCGCCGGCTCCTTTGTAGCCGAAGCCACCAGATGCGCCTGAACGCGCCGTGCGCGGGCTAGCTGGGAGCCACCCCAGATACGCGCAAAGCTGAGGTCACGTCGGCTACCTAGATACATATACACAGCGGCCTCGTCCTACTTCGGAACGAAGGTCAAATCCCTACTTCGAAGCTCCCACCCCACCCACCGTGAAACACATACTTCAAACATAGTCCCTCCTCCGCCCCTGAGTCCTGACGTCTGGATCAACAGCCTCTATGAGCCTGCACCCGCGAGAGCCTCGACCACGGTGACATTGGATTCCACACAGTCGTCTACCCTACCCAACAGGCTTTAGACCTTTCAGAAGATAGGCTGTTGTTTCCGAGCGATTGTTCAACAGCACATATTCAATGCGCCGGGTCGAGAGGTGGGCGGGGTTGACGCGCACAGTGAGCAATTGGGACGGCCTGCGAAGAGTGAGAACATTTCTACTGTGATACATGTGCGTTGCTTACGTCTTTACAGGATCCAGAGCTTTGGGAAGAGAATGGAGACTGCCTTATACATCTCTACGCCGTAGGGCAATCGCGCCGCGGTCCCTCTTTTTGCGTTCCCTTCCGAGTGTTGAAGCAAAGTAACTGCGGTTCCATGTTTAGCCTTTGCTTCGCTCAGACAAGAAAAGAAACAACGTGGAGTCCCGGCTCTTCAATCTCGAAGCGACTTGTGGAGCTCTACATCCCAGCTCCCGAGGATACCACCCGCGAGGCGTCATTCCGATGGCACATAGCAACGCGAAACTTCTTCGCATTCGTTCTCGGAAAACCGCTGGTGGGGGATCATCTGGGACAGGCAATGATCGATCTGCAAGAGCGAATGCGCCTTTTCCGACCCGGACGAGTAGATAACCACCAGGATTTCCTAAACTACGTAGATGCTCAAGGCTATCGAAATTTCGTTGATTTTCCCGACTATGCTCTCGCTATGCTTTACTACGCTGAGCACTACAAGCTCCGGGACGCTTGGATCGACGCATTTGCGCACTGTGTGGGCATGAACGAGAAGCTCGTCCTCAGTCCTGAGTTCTCGGTAAGTACCTGCAGTCAAAGGACACAAGCTTGAGTGGTTTAACTTTAGCATCGCCTGACTGGCGTGATCACTCAAACCTCCGTTCCCGTTCCTGTACCGTATCTCAAATTTCATGGAGCATCAGTAACATTCATAGTCTCAATCTCGCCTGACGAAGGCTTTGATCACTCGAGCGTATCTGGAAATCGAAATTGAGCTAGGTCGATCTACATCGGCTGTGCGCAATTTTCTGGACGACGACCTCTCATCAGCATATCTGGGACTCACCAGTGGAGCCCGGAATCATCTGGATCGATTCAGATCGTTCTTGCATAGCTTCTACGTTGACAAATTTGGTTACTGGCCTCCACCTAAAGGGACGACATTCTCCAAGGCGCTATTTCGATCTTTATACTTCGATTTCAAGAACTTGTACGATTATATTGTTGACTCCGAGTCAACGGCAGATTTGGCGTCCCAAAAGCTGGCAAGCGGTGGCATATGCGTCCTGCAGAATGTCGACTCGTTCGATAAAAGGCACAGATTCCCGCCTCTGCCGCATCCACTACCACTGCTACCGTCTGAGGTATCATCTTCCAGGACGAGAACAAAGTCGCAGAAAACATTCAAATCGATGACATTGGGGACTAAGCAGGGCAAGGATGAGCGTTATCTGAGCGCTCGAGCTGCTCTCATCATGGCGACAAATGGGGAGAGCGAGGCCCCAGTCGTTCAAGCCTACATGCGCTTTGAGAGACAATGCGTCATTAGCAGTTCGGAAGAAAAGACCTCTATGGCAGATGCTCGCAAAGTCAGATGGCTTCTGATTTACGGTACTCTACAATATCTGGTCGCCGCACTTCGTGCTCCTACCGAGGTCCGCGATACTGAAGGCCCCAATTACCACCTTTGCTGCCTTGTCACTGAATCTGCGCAATGGCACACGGCAATGACTCCTTCGTCTCTCTCCAGTACCCATTTGGATGCGAATCCTATTGACAAGTACATAGCTGAACTACATGGCTCACCTTTCGAGGCGGGTGCTCCTGTAACAAGACTCTCGACCATCGAGCCGGACTGCCAGAATTGCGACTACTTGCAACACACTAATACCGACCCCAATAGTAGACGAGTCTCCATAGAGATTCCTGCACCTTTGAAGATTTCACAATCTTCTCGACCCTCATCCATCCGTTCGCGCAGGCGACTTTCGTTGCCCAGCTTAAGGTCGAGTCAGAACAGCATAAGCCTCAAACCGCAAACACACTGCGAAATCCTTGTTCATGGCTATGGCAACGGGCTGAATGACACATTGGTCGATGCACCTCCGGAGGTGCCATCGCGAGTCCCGTCGCGAACCTCGACCCTAAACGCTGGTCTCACAAAGCGTCCGTCACAAGCTACAATAGGACCAGAGACTTCCTGGCTGAGGCCATCCACACCAGAGCCAAAACCCCGTTGTTGCAGTCAGCGCCCAGGTGAGGTGGGGCCCTGTTGCATCGCCATTATGGACCCGTTACGGTCGCGCCAGGAAAAGGCTGTGGAGTGGTTGATGTATCCTCTCCTAATCGATGACTTCGCCACTTCAGTCACACCGCACACACCTCCAAAACTTACGAGTTCCCCCGACAGCACCTCGTCTCACTGGTGGAGCGATGGTGCAAGCTCTGCGTCATCGTTGTCAAGCACCTACGACGAACAGATCGAGCCCAAGGTCAATCCTGCTGAGGAGAGTGGGCTGTTGGGTGGTCTTGTATCTATCGTCATCCCAACGCTGGCCTCTTCGCCGGTCACACCTGTCAGACGCAGCTCGTTACCTTTCATCTTCAACAAACACCCATCAGCAGCTGAGACATTACCTGCACGAACAGTGGACGATCACTCAGGTATTGGTATTGCTATTACGGCTCCACATCTTTCGGAGAAAAACGTCCGGTCCTTGGCGACTGTTTCAAAGGCCTCGGACAACAAGCTCATAGCTAGGAAGACTAGCACACGAATCAGCACATCCATTAGTCGACGTTCGCCGTCTTTCAGGCGGATAGTGGACCTACCCCTCTCCTCGACGTCGGCACTCGAGAAGGCTCCAAGTTCATCGGACGAGGACCCACCGTTCGTTACGAAAATCAAGACCAGTCCTAGGAAAAGCAGCAAGGCTGAGACAACGCAGGTTGTTGGAGATGCGGAAGGAACACGCAAAAAGGAGAGGAGGTTGAGTTTCTGGAAACGGTGATTCCTGTCACGTCACCGTGTTTGCACATCGATATACCCGTCTACTTTCCTCTGTCCCGCAGTGGGCGAATTAATGACCGGCAACGTTCTTGATGGTTATGTTATTATAAACTTTCGTGACTATACAATGATATTCTATGTATGGGAAAGCTGACGAGCTATACCGCGCTTGTCTGCAGACTTTAAATGAATCGTTTGTACAAACGCTGAGTGCTATCTATATCGCATTAATACGTCCACGATTGTCGTAGTGTTGTGTTTCCTGAGCTATTCAAGAGCTTGGACAGAACATACACATCGGACTTTTTGGAATCGGAAGTAGCTGCACAATTATATGTACTTGTGACGTTGCTCAAGGACGACTAATAAATATCACGGTACCGGTATACTGGAACTGATGTTGTAAAGGTCATAGCTCTACGAAATCACGTTAGCGCCGGATTTATCGGTGGAGGCAACATGCCGGGTATCCATGATGTGCACGACTTGATAGCCCGACTTCAACCTCACCTCTCTGCTGTATCGCTTTTTGCCGAATATGAGCTCCTCGCAAGATCCTCGAGAGACTCCGAGCGAGGAAGACGATCCGCGAACCATTATCTACGATCCCACCGACCCATTCTGGCAAGATACCGAGGACGATAATGACGACATGGATTACTTTCCTGCCGAGGGAGGTAGCGGGGACGAGAGTGAGGATATGGATACGGCTTTTCACGGTACTTGGACTAAAGCCGCTTTTAAGGCGAAAGCAAGACTGATATTGCTTTGACAGATGCGGCAGAGAACCTCGGTGGATTTGAGATAGAGGTGGAGATCACCGAAGAGGAAGGCGGAGAAGCTGAAGAAGAGGACGAGGAAGATGATGAAGAAAACGAAGAAGAAGGGGAGGGCGCAACTGGCGCACGTACTGGACGACCGATATACAGTACGACAACCCCCCAGACGAACGCATCGGTATGCTGACCAATGCAGTATCCCGCGATCAGATACTCCAGCTGCTCGGGCGATCGGGACTTCGACAATTGTTCGCCACTGGCGGTTTTGCTACAACTGGAGTACAATTACGCCGCCGACCGCTTGTAGACGATGACGATGAGGAAGACGACGACGATGATAGTGAATATACCGATAGCGGCGAACGAGCGACCGGATATGATCCTGTCGGACCACGGAGAAAAAGGAGGAATACAGGCAGAGCCGCCTTCGAGAAGGTTCCAAGCGACCAAGGGAAAGAGCTCATGGATACTGGCACATTTGGCGCAAATCCTCGATCTGAAGATAGCATAAAGCGGAAGAAGAAGCTAGCCTATAACGTGATGCAGAGGGAACTAGGTCTGGGCGGCGACGGGAGACAGAAGAACGCCAGTAGACTTATGAGACAAGACATGATCCCGGAGGGAGTAGCTGATACCATCATCCACTACAATGCGCGATGCTACTCTGGGCAGTTTTCGGACGATGGCAACTTCTTCTTTTCTTGCGCCCAGGATTTCCGAGTGCGAATGTACGATACTTCGAATCCTTACGACTGGAAATACTACAAAACGGTGGTGTACCCCTACGGCCAATGGACCATTACCGATGCGTCCCTAAGTCCCGACAATCGCTTTTTGGCTTATAGCTCCATTCGAAGTATAGTATGTCTTGCACCTACTGACCCCAACAACGAGTCTGAACCGCATTTGCTTGATTTCGCCAACACCGGGACAACCACTCCCCATGGCTTTCACACGTACTTTGGGATCTGGTCGATTAGATTTTCTGGCGATGGTCGTGAGATCGTCGCTGGGACCGGCGACAACTCAGTCTACGTGTACGATATAGAGAGGCGCCAGTCTATCCTGAGAATACCTGGACATGAGGACGACGTGAATGCGGTGTGCTTCGGTGACTCACAGTCGCCACATATATTGTACTCTGGATCCGATGATACCACGATCAAGGTCTGGGACAGACGAAGTATGGGCGACGGAAGGGAAGCCGGTGTTTTCCTTGGTCATACCGAGGGTCTGACCTATGTAGACAGCAAGGGCGACGGGCGCTATGTGCTCAGCAACGGCAAAGATCAAACGGCAAAACTTTGGGATTTGAGGAAGATGATGAGTAAGGAGAAGGCCGACCGCGTCGACATCAATGCGTACACGACGCGATTCGAATATCGGAGTAATGGCTACGACGACAGTGATTATAAGCCCCATCCCCACGACTGTTCGCTGGTGACCTTCCGAGGTCACAAAGTACTAAAAACTCTTATCCGATGCCACTTTTCGCCTCCCGGTAGTACAGACTCGCGATATGTATATTCTGGAAGCTACGATGGTTCGGTCTACGTCTGGAATATGGATGCAACGATAGCCGGCAAGATCGATGTACTCAAGGCAACGAAAAACTCAAGACCGCGGGATCCTGACAGCATGTTCGACACGTACGATTTCCATAGGCGGAACGGAGGGAGGTGGAGCACGTGCGTGCGTGATGCAAGCTGGCATCCAAACGCTCCTGTGGTGGCAGGTATGTTTTGGCATGAATTGACCTCGAAACCTTAGCTAATCAATGTGTAGCGACTTCTTGGAACGGATGGGGAAATACTTCTGGTACTTGCACAGTTCATACGTGGAATGATGGGGTGGACGACGATGAGGCCGAGCCTCAGCTAGGCAGACGGGTGAATGCACAGCTACAACACGACGAGCGATTATACAGGAGCATTGCGACGGGCGGACGAAGGCATTGGTACGACGACTAGTCGTGCGCTCAGGATTCGCCTTTGCTGGTAGATTGGCTTGATAGGACGAAGTTCTAGCCCGCCAGAACTGAGAAGCATCATTGCTGCCCTACGACCGCAGAAGATGACTTTACGACTCATGAAAATATTGGGGTTTTGTACTGTGTCCACATGTACGGTCAGAACCCAAGAGTAACTCCAAGCTCGATGCATTGTGTGGAATGAAAAGGGATATATTGAAGCCGAAGTCCGGGAACCACCAGATGCTGGTATAGTACAACGTGTAAACGTGTTTCTAATGCGCCAATGCAGCCAAAGTGCGCCCCCTTTGCGCCCTCTGCGCCCGCCTCTTTTGCCAAGTATCGTCCCCCATCCTGCCTTGGTTTCCACATGTCTCTGATCACGATGTCTGACCGTCCTACAATCGGATGCGTGCGAAGAACTATGAACCGCCGACGAGAATGTTGTTGACAGGAACTACATTGCTGATTAGAAGACCACGCGTATATCGTTCGGAGGTGTTGCGCACTGTGGACAAGCTTCACAACGTATCCGATGACACCCATGATCAGGAAACCAACACCGACGGCCTGGGAGATCTTGATGAATTCCCGCTTGTCTGGCTTGGTGCAGCGGTTGACGAATTGAAGGCCGTCCTTGACGAACTCCTGGGGCACACTGCGAGGAGGACGGTTAGCGCGTGGTTCGATGTGGCTTGCGGGAAGCGTACTCGGCGAGCTCCTTGACCTGATCCATTATATGTATGAGAGACTGATTGTTGGTGGTGGGTAGAGGGTTGTGTGTCGCGTGGTAGATTATTAGATGGGCGATGTGCAATGGGGCACTTGGAGGACTGGGGACAGATTGCGGGCGGGTGCTGGCTCAAAGCAGTTAGCCGCCGCTGCGCCAAGGGGACAAGCTCCGCAGCCGAAGCTCAGAGATGCGACAGTGAGTTCACGTTCCATCGAGACAGTCTCGACATCCACTCCGCACGTCTCGCAGCACAGCTTGCGCCGTCGCACTCCTTATACGTTGCCGCAGACGTTGACATCGCCGTCTGATCTGTCAGCGCCTCATTGTCTCCCTCTTCAACGCGTGAAAGGCACACGGCTGAAGCGCGTTTGACGCCCTGCTTCTCCCCGTCTCTCATCTCGAATCGCAGGCCATCGCCCTGTTCTTCTTGACTGCAGCGCTTTCTCCCACACAATAAGTAATTGGCATCCTGTACGAGAATACTGCACGGGAGGCATTCGGCTAGTACGCAGGCGTCGGAGCTAGACATCCAACTTTCACATCTCTCACATACCTTCTGTACCTCTGTACCTTCACTATCCGTATCTGCCACAGAGGCGGTCGGACTACTTTATCTTGCGTTGGGCATCCTTTTCTGGACTCTGTATCAGCCCGCCGAGCAGTCCTGTACGTATTTCCTCTGTTCTGCGCCGAAGCCGCGCCTTGTTCTGCGGTCTCGATCCGCAGACCTGTCTCGTAGCCTTCCACCATCATGTCAAATAGTTCACTGATGAACCTCGCGCATACAGACCTGCATGTACATCAGCTGTTAACTTGCCGGATCAGTATTCAGAGCCAAATCAATACCTTGCTCCTCACTTTCACCGTTCCTCGGGCAAGCCTGACCTGAACTGCACCACCTCAAGACTACGACTTCCTCCTACTGACCAATAGCAAAATGGCCGACGACGATAACTTTGACATCGACATCTACGGCGACGAGTCCGGTCCAAACTACCAGGATGCCACTGCACCGCAAGCGCCCAAGCAACCCAACACCGTTGCGCACGACGATTCGCTCGAGCCGACCATGGACACAACAGAGAAACCGAGGGATGCAGATGCAGCAGACAAACGCGATAGCTCGGTCACGGGAACAAATGGAACCTCACAACAGGAGAATGGCACACAGCAAATCTCAAGCACTGGCGCGTCAGCAAACAACCAGGCTTTCCTGAAGCAGGCTCCGCAGCAGCAGGGCGTGAAGCGTAAACAAGGCGAAGACGACGACCGGCCAATGGATCCAGGCGCTACTGCGGCACTCATGATCAATGACCTAAACTGGTGGATCAGCGAGGAGGACATTCGCGGCTGGGCTAATCAAGGTGGCTGTGAAGATGAGCTCAACGAAGTCACCTTCAATGAGCACAAGGTTAACGGTAAAAGCAAGGGGTACGTAATACTGCCATGCCTGACGACCTTCTGCTGACGCCCATTAAAGCCAGGTTTACGTACAGTTACAGAGTCCGCAAGCTGCCACCGCCCTTAAGCATCAAATAGAAGCCCTTTACAAGGACCAAACCCATACTAAAAAGCCCACAGCTATCTTCAACCCGCCCCACGTCAACCCTTTTAAAACTCTCCCGAAAGATGTGCCCCAGCGTGATAAGAACCGCGGCGACCGATCATCTTCCGGCAACTTTGGAAACCAAGGTGGGCAGGGAGGTAACTTCAACCGCTTCAACAATCAAAGAGGCAACTTCAATAATCGAGGAAACATGGGCTTCCAAAGGGGTGGCTTTAGTGGCCCAGCAGGAAACATGGGCGGCAACATGGGTGGGTTCGGAGGGCCTGGCCCTATGAACAACTTCGGGGGTGGCCCAATGGGCGGAATGAATAACTTCGGCGGAGGCAACTTCAACCGTGGCGGCATGATGGGGGGTGCCATGCGGGGAGGCATGAACAATCGCGGGCGTGGTGGTATGGGTATGAACAACATGGGCGGTATGAATATGCCCATGGCAAACAACATGATGGGCATGGGTGGTGCAATGGGCATGATGGGTGGTAACATGGGGGGCATGATGGGCGGAGGCATGGGTACGTCAACCGTTCAAGATCTCTTCCGCAGTGGCGCGTTCCTGCGTTACTTTTCCCTGGTGTATTGCAAGGCGCTGACATTCCCTCCCTCGTGTAGGCGCAGGCCCTGGTGGTTTCGCCAACAATCAAAACCACTTCAACCCGGGTTTCTTCCAACAGGGCCAAGGTGGAGGGGACGGGAACTGGAACCCACACGGGGCCAAGAGACCGCGTCCAGAGTGAGCACCTTGGCCGGACGTACACATGTCCTCGCCCTCGACGCAGGACCGAACCAGCCGGGATTCCAACTACGGCTTGGCCCTCGCTGCTTTCGCTCCTACCCTATGAATGTAGGCGCAATCGTTTCTCTCCCTGTCCCTGTAGGACCATTTTCAAAACTCAAACATAATCTGGACGATATCAGGCGCAATCAGGAGCTTATGGCGCATGGGGGCACACGGCATCTCGAGGATTATGTCGGAAGTCGTTTCCTTCCTTCAACTTCGATTCCAATACAGTCAAATTTTGTCTCTGAGTTCTTCCGCATCCATAACATGGTGTTGCGGTGCACATGTATATTATTGTCTTCTGGCTGTGATGACCTCGCACTTCTCTCCATTGTCGCTATATACATTATCTCTACATCGTTTTCGTCTACATCATTCCATCAGCTTTCTCTATATTTGTTTTAATATATGATGAGGCATGCGGGTTTCTCGTTCTGCAGTCTGATACAAGTAACAGGTTCCCGGATCACGCGCATGAAAGTTGCGTCCTACACCATAGCATCCTGTCCACTTTACCCCGTACCTTGCGCAACCTGGATCGGCCTACCCGCCTTTGCGGCCCGCGAAAGCTGCACGCGACGCAAAACGTCCTCAGTGTACTTGGCGGAAAAATCGAAAGGTGCTGTTCATTTGGCTATAGGGCCGACGGGACCTGCAATATGGTACCGCAGGGAGCCGAATAGGCGAGTCGCAATTCAACCAATCCCGCTCCCTTGTTCTCCTATGCAGCCTACCTACTTCCTAGCCCGGTTCATCTCCCAAGCCCTAGGACTACCTTGCTTCGGGAATCGTGGATGGAATTTAGTCAAGCGTACCTCATGGAGAATAATGGGGTCGGCCCTTCATTTACAGGTCCCCCTGCGTCATTGGAGGAAATGAAGACTTACGCCAACATGATCATTTTAAAGGGAACATCGAGTCACTGGTATACAGAGTAAAATGATATATTTTGGACGTCGCCCATTCAATACTCGGTCGCACAACTACGCTAGTCGATCCAAGCTCGGGCATTCGTAGGAGTCCCGTCAATCCAGCGAAATGGTCGCCAGCTATGGGCTGATGCTCTTCGGAGCTCTGCTTCAAGGCGTACTTGCTGAGAACGCACCATATGCTCAATGTCAGTTTCCAAGACATCAATTGTCCATTGAGCAGAACTGACAAATACAGGTGGTGGCACAGGCTACACCGGCGAGACATCGTGTCCAAGCGGGTACACATGCCAAGCCCAGAATGATTGTACGCCATTCGTATTCTATATCACGATAAGATTCATTTAACACCGCCTGCGTAGGGTACCATCAATGTGTGCCTGGGACAGCAGCCACCAGCTCGTCGATCGCCGCTTCTTCCGCAAAGACAAGCTCCGTCGCTACTACGAAGACCTCATCAACTGTGACGACATTGGTGACCTCACCAACAACGTCGGCGTCCGCATCTGCATCCGCTTCTGCCACCTCTGGAGCGGGTGTCAAGTGCACGGGGACATTCACGCCAGTCTCTGCCTCGGCCTTTGTCAAGAATATCAACCCTGGGTGGAACTTGGGAAATACACTTGATGCCGTTGAGGACGAGGGAGATTGGAACAACCCGAAGGTTACCGAGGGCACTTTCGACGATATCAAGGCTGCTGGCTTCAAGGGTATTCGATTACCCGTGACCTGGGCTTGTAGGTGTCTTCGTGGTAGAACATCGATCACCGCTGACAGTGAACCCAAGACCACTTTACATCCGGATCGCCAAGCTGGGACGTCGATGCTGCTTGGCTGCAACGCGTTTCTGATGTCGTCGACATGATCACTGCCAGAGAATTCTATACGATTGTGAATGTGCACCACGATAGCTGGGTTTGGGCTGATGTTACTGCGTCTGGTGCGAATCTTACACAGATCGAAGAGAAGTTCTACAGGCTTTGGTACCAGATTGGGACAAAGCTTGCGTGCAAGAGCAGTTTGGTCGCCTTTGAGCCCATTAATGAGCCTCCCGGCACTACTGCTGAGCACGGTGCAGAGCTCAACAAACTCAATGGCATCTTCCTACAAGCCCTTGCCGACTCTGGCGGGTTCAACACTCAAAGAGTGGTGACCCTGGTCGGAGCTGGAGAGGACTCTGTCAAGACAAGTCAGTGGTTCCAACGGCCAGATGCGAAATACAAGAACCCGTGGGCGATCCAATACCATTACTACTCCCCATACGACTTCATCTTCTCTGCGTGGGGCAAGACGATCTGGGGCTCGGATGCGGACAAGGTACGTTCTACTCTTGAGCATACATTTCCCGATTTCTCGAAGGCTGGTCACTGACCGTTTCCTCCGATTTCCAGGCCACTCTAGATGCCGACTTTGCTGCTATTCGTAACAATTTTACCGATGTACCACTCATAATCGGCGAATGGGACGCCAGTTCCGTCCAAACCGAGACCGCCGCGCGTTGGAAATACTTCGACTTCCTCATCCGCACGGCCAATAAATACAACACCGCAACAGTCCTCTGGGACAACGGCGCAGACCACTTCAACAGAGCAACACACCAATGGCGAGACCCAACTGCGCTCTCCATTCTGACCAACGCCGCAGCCGGGAAAACAAATAGCCTACCAGAGAGCACGACCGACGTCTCCGCAACATCGCAATCCTCCTCCGCATACGCCTACCACAAGGCCGGCGCCGCAGTTACCGACACAGTATTGCCGTACCTATTTAATGGCAACACACTCTCCAGCATTAAGAACACTAAAACAGGTACTGCCCTCACCAAGGGCACAGACTACTCCAGCAATTCCTCCGCGATAGTCCTCACCGCATCCTTCCTCAAAACGGTAATCACATCCAGCACCGCGACCGGCTCCCTCGCAAACCTTACAGTGACCTTTTCTTCTGGCGGCCCTACTAATATCGACATACTGCAATACGCCACGCCAGTCCTCGGATCCACCACTCAAGCCCTGCCAGCCACGTCTGTAGACCTTTCAATTCCGATCACGTGGAAGGGTCAGAACCGTCCTGCGACTGTGAAAGCCATCAAGAGCGACGGAGGTATCTTGATTGATGACTGGACGCAGTATCTAGGCTCCCTGCAGCAAGGTCGCTTGACGTACTCGGGGCAGTGGGATTGGGACGCAAACAATGTCATCCTCAAGTCAGCTGTTTTGGATGCGGTGAGAAGCGCAGGGAAGACTACTACGTTTACCTGGGAGTTCTACCCACGCGAGCCGACGAATGTTGCCAACTTCACGCTGACGGTGTAATGTTGGTGACACTTTCCAGTTGATCGCACTGTGTAATTACAATAAGCAGGATATAATCAATACCGGCCGTATCAGTAGTCGGCCCGTTTCAGTACCAAGTGTTTCCTTCAGGATCAGCAATGCTGAGATTTGCAATATAAAGCCCTCGTCCAAAGATATTCATGCATGTGCACGAATCTGAACTACTAGATGCATGTGGGAGTGAACGAGTCTAGACTAACCGATAGCTCAATTCAAGGGATCGTCAGCCATTACTTATGAAGAGAGCGCTTGCGAACGAGACTCTTAAAGTTTTCATAACTACACGTTGTACGGTGCTTGTCGGTTGGAATGCGGGAAGGGGCGCGGGGTGGGGCTCGTGGATCTCGTTCAGTAAACACCAGAGATCCAGCCAAGGTCAGCGGACATAAGCTTCTAAACCCTCTCAAGCACACTACTGCTTCTAGAAGCTAATTATGAGGCTAAAGCTGGCACGATTCGATCGACTCGAGTCATTACGTTTCGGTTCGGCATAAGTGTGTCGGTATTCTACAAAACGTGATCGCGTCCTTATAGTTGGCCTCATCGTCACAAGTAGCTGATCTGATTTGTTTATTCGCAATAATGCCTCTCTCAGCTCAGGGTGCACAGAAGATCAAGACGGTACTCGATGCCGCTACCAAGGAGGGACCCACGGGTATGAACGGCCTCACCTTCGTGGCGGTCGACAAAGAGGGCAAATCTCTTATCGAACATGCCTCCGGCATGCGTTCTATAAACTCGCAAGAGCCTATGGACATGGAAACAAGCTTCTGTAAATGCTTTGCAATCTTACATTGGCATTCGTCCGTCTGACTGGTTTATCACAGGGATCGCATCCTGCACTAAAATTGTTACCACAATTGCAGTTCTGCAGCTTGTAGAGCAAGGTAGTATACCACTCGACGATGCTGAGTTCATTAAAAAGCTCGCACCGGAAATCGGCGCGAAGAAGGTGTACGCTGATGGGGTCAATGGCGTTGATCAACAGGGCAGTGTCACGATGAGAATGCTGCTCAATCACACCGCTGGCTTCGCATATGCTTTCTTCGACCCCAGGGTTAGCATGCGAGGAAGACCCATTGGTATTGGAGGTTAGCTCCACCTTCAACACAATCTTGGTACTAGGCACTGCTAATATTGTCTGACCAGAGTTCAACGGTGACGAAGAGGATATCATCAATTCACCGATGGTCAACCAGCCAGGTGAGCTGTGCTAATACCGTGGGATTCAGCCGATTTACGCAATTTGAAACCAGGGAGCATGTGGGAATACGGCATTAACATCGACTGGGCGGGCATCGTCCTTGAGCGCCACACCGGACAAAAGCTGAACGATTACATGCAAGAACACATCTTCAAAGCCCTAGGCATTTCCGACGTCACAATGTTTCCCACAGAGAACATGAAGTCCAACCTCGCATACATGCATCAACGCGACCCAACAACTGGAGCATTGAGCGAGCGCGATCATTTGTACCATCGTGCATTCTGGCAGAACACAAAAGAGCAGCAGCAGAAATTCTTCCACTCAGGCGGAGGTGGCTTGTTCGCGAAGCCGAAGGAGTATCTCAAGGTTCTGACGGCACTCTTGAATGACGGAGTCAGTCCCACGACTGGAAATCGTATCTTGAAGAAGGAAACGGTGGATTTGATGTGGGAGAACCAGATTCCGAATCAGCCGAACTTTGCGCGTGGTGGTCCGCCGGCGGCGGATCCGCTGCTGTCGAACAGTGTGCCTGAGATGTATCCCCAGACTGGGAACCCACCACAAGGATGGGGTCTGAGTATGTTCCTCACGATTGCCCCAGGAGATACCGGACGTGGCGCCAACACTGGATGGTGGTGCGGACTTGCGAACCTTTTTTGGTGGGTCGATAGGGAGAAGGGTATTGCCGGAATGCTCTGTAAGTGCAGATGCTCGAAGTTCCTGTAGCTGTGGTATATGCTTTTTCTCCATATACTGATTACCATACAGCGGGCCAAGTCCTCCCCTTCGGCGATCCAAAGGTAATCCAGGCGTGGTTTGCGGTGGAGAAAACGCTTTATGACAACCTTGAGTAGAACGAATCATTGTTTTGTCTTCGTTCGAATCTTAATAACAGTATTCTAATGTTGACCAGCTTGCAACACATATTGAAGCTCTAGTTTATAGTATTGAATGATGTATTCGCTTCCTATGTGTGACACATTAGAGTGCATATTACGAAGCAGAAAGAGGGAGGCTTACCAGTGTATCCCTCACTGACTTATTACTGGATATAATCCATAGGGGGTATAATTCGTGAAGCACTGATCGTTTTATCGCAGGGGTATCCTGCCATTTCATTCACCATCCGTCGCCACTACGAGACATCGAATTTGTCCCACCAGCACGACTTGTCTATCAAATAGCCAGTCTCGTCAAGCTGTACGCCCTCAGAAGCGAGGAGTTTCCTTTTTGACGTCTGGTTTTGTCCGCTCGGCACCTTCTCCCAGTCGCCCTTGAAGCCTCCGATAAACTGTAGGTGTGTCAGTCTTGTGCTCGTTCGATATGACGTTAAATCTTACTCCAGTGCTCGCAAGTACCCGATGACAAGGCACCCTGATAATGTCAGTACACGTAGTTGAATGATTGCTCTGGTTGCCGAAGCTTACTCTGGTGCGAACGGATTGCTGCGTAGCGCTCCACCGACGGCTCGTGGGCTGCTTTTAAGGACCTTGGCCAGCGCAGCATAGGTCGATACCTTGCCTTCTGGAATCTGTTCACCGCTGAGGAAGCTGTTGATTGTCTAGAAGGCGCGGCCTAACAAACCTGAAGCAAAAGGGTGTACACGCGCATTTGGAATGCCGTCACATTGCCTGCGGGTAGCGTCTTTCCCTGCATTGTGATGGATAGTTTCTTTGAGGACACTCGTGAGAAATCGAAACTGAAGCTGGGGGCCACGCGTTATATGCATAGTCATGGGCAACGCGCAGTCACGAGACTTGCTCTCAAAGTCACCACTCAGCGTGCGAGAGCAATTGTCCGTGCATACGGCGCCAACGTCTAGTGAGCATTGCCATCAGGTGCATAGGCTTATGGATAATTTCTCTTCGACTTCGACCCTGGAGTGACTCATAGGGAAGTACTTTAGGGAAGGTTTTCTAGAACGGTGTTGCTCACTGCGAAAGCGATAGTGCGCTGCGGTACCCGGTAAAGGCCCCGCTTAATTTTTGGGCACGCCGAGACGTCACTGCAACCATCTCCAGGCCATAGTAAACTCATTGGATCGTTGACACCACAACTCTTCCTCCGAACTGGTGTGTGCTCTCGTAACAGCAATAATTAAAGATGCCACCCAAAAGCAGAGATTTCAAACCGAAGGCCAAGTCGAAAGCTTCGAACCCACAGTCAGAAATTGAATACTTGGAGGCGGCAGAACAACATGAACAGGCAGGAGTAAGTGATGCCTCGAAGACAAGGTATCTCTCAACGTAGGGAGCTGGAAGATGCATGCTTTAGTTTGCGCACGATCCGATCCGGCTTTTCCAGGTTCTTAGCAACCTACTGCATTTAGACGTTCAGCTGGCGTGCACTCGGGTCGCTTACGCTAATTTTGTCTTCCCGTCTAGGGCAAATGGCGAGCTGGAGACGCAGCGAAAGGAGCAAGATTCTTCCAACGCGCAATTCAGATGTACGATGAGGGACTGGTGAAGTTTCCACAAAGTTTTGACCTCGCGTACAATAAGTAAGTTGATAATCCCGCAAGCCTAACTTGACTTTTCCGAATGCTGAACATACTCAGGGCACATCTCGAATACCAAACTTGCGAAGATGAACGCGTTGCACCTCACCTGGGCAGCAAGGTCGCCCTGCTGCAGGAAACCCTGGCCTCTCACCGTGCGGCACTCTTATTGAACCGCGAAAATTTAGACATCCAATTTAATACCGGACAAGTCCTCAGCTCGCTAGCAGAAGCACTATTGGAAGACGAGGCCGAGACTGAGGCGAGAGTAGCCGCACGTCCATTGCTCGAAGAGGCGGCCGATCTATTTGCCAAGTGCCTTGCTGCGCAACAGCGGGAGTATGAGCAGATGGCCCTCCAGTGGAACACTATGCAGACTGAGCAAAGCAACCTGCATCCCAATGATGCAGGTATGCAGACGGAAGCGGATGGTGAGAAAACCACAGATGCTGCCTCGGAAACTTCTTCCGCCACTGGGGAGTGGGCTACAGTCGAGGAAGCCCTTACACCCGAGGTCATTCTGGAAACATGCACTGCACAGCTTGGCGTTCTGACGACGCTCCTGGGCTTGTACAATCCCACTGAGCTATCGAGCCTTGAGAAGCGAGTTCAGGAGGGCCTTTACACAGTCAACACCAGCATCTCGACTCTGATCTCCCTTGTGGACAATGCTCCTCCGCCTCCAACAGTAGATGAAAGAGCCGGTCCTACATTATCCATATCGTCCCCCAGCACCAAAAAGGAGCACGCACTAACGCCCAAAGACGATGCTCTCCTGGCCGCAGCCATATTCCAGGTCGCCGTTGCAGAAGCATCCTACCGCAACGGAAACATCACAGCACCGCAATATGCCAGCACGATCTCGACGCTGTTTACCACGTTGATTCAGGGCTCACAGTCTCCAGAGCAGCAAGTGGCGCAGCAGTCCGCCTATGCCGATGCGCTCATAGACGTGGCGGAAGCAGCATCTACGTCTTCGGATGCCGAGACTCAATGGAATGCCCTCTCCGAAGCGCAAAAGCTCCTCACGCAACTAGTCAAACCCCAATACAACGCCCATCTGTCGCCTGATCGCCTCGCAGACATATTCGACACACGAGCGGACATCGACCTCACACGCTTCAGCCTCTCGTTCGCAGACACAGCTAAAGCAGCCTGGAGGTCGAGTCGAAACGTGCTGGTTTCTAATGCAGGCGTATTTTACCGCGGAGCGAAGAGCTACGCCGAGAGAGTAGGAGACGGAGAGCAAGCAAAAGCCACCGGGGCAAAGGCAGTTGTAGCGGAGGTTTTAAAACAAGTTCTTGAAAAGGGTGACGGTGCTATTACAGCCAAACATGAGTGGAAAGCACAGCAAGCAGAAGTGAAGCAGGCGCTCGAACAGATGGTAAACGAAAATATCTTGGGCCAACGCGAGGGTGAGGAGGTGTTGAGGATAGTATCTCAATGAGCCACTCCAGGGGATCTAGTATAATGTCGGGAGTCTAGCTATGTATGCTAGGTATGGCAGCTACAACCTAATCTGCTCATTGCAGTATCGCGATTGCATTCAGCGTCTGATCTGCCCAATCTGCAGATGCAACATCCAGTTTCAATGCCTCCCAGTCGCTGTCATTCTCGATCACTACGCGCCCCATTGATCGCATAGCTTCGATACGATACTGAAGTATAGTACCATTATCGTTTAGTTGGGGTGACCTTATGACCGGCTTCGTAGACCCAGATTTGCCAACTCTTGGTGTTGCTTCGGGCCTCAGTGCAGCAGAGACATGACGCAAGCCGTTTGTGTCGGATATAGAACTGTTCAATGCATCTGTTGGAAAAGCGCCTAAGGAGAACTCTGTGTCTGGTAACGACATACTTTCGTGGCCTCCATCGCCAATTTGAGCTTTAGTGGCCGCGACAGCAAGTCCACGAAGGGTATCGGGGCCTATTTCAACGCTGGCCCTGCGCAATGAGTCACGTATTCTGTGCTCGTATTGCTCCATCAAATGGCCGATGCAAATTAGCAGATCAGCCCAAGATAACTGGATGAGGAGTGCCTCCATCGTATGACGAAACCGAACTGAGCCTAAGATACTCCTGTCCGTCTTTAAAAAGACGTTAAGATGTTTTATATGAGGGGTTCGGTCATGGTCATTTGGTGGATCGCCACCACCAGATGGAGGGTCATCGACTGACCAGGCAAAAGGTAAACATAGCGGCATGCTTGTATTCGTTAAGTCTGGGCCTGTGCGTGGCTGTGGACGGACGGTGGCGGTAAAGTAGGGGCGACAATCAGATGAAGCAGCGACGCCCGGAACATCATGGCCGTGACAAGAAGGAAGCTTGCTGATGGAGGGATCCTGCTGCTGCATTGCTGCCGCAACTCCATCAGCAGCTTCCACAACGTCTTCCTTTCCCCTCGCTCCTCCCTTACGAGTTTCGATGGCGTATACGCGTTGCCTTTCGTTGGTAACCATGCGGCGAAGGAGAGGGGTGACTAGACTGATGAGCTTGTTGCCATCTCTTGGCCAGACGAGATCACTGTCTGTTTGTACTTCCTCTTCTCCTAATGCCCTGGCAACTTCTTGAGACTCACCCCCCGCTTGTCTCTTGCTGGCTGCACCCTCTCCAAAGAACCGCTCTCCAGCGCCGCCATCTAGGAAGCCCCGCACGCAGTTAAACAACCGCAATTTGACCATGTCAGTATCGCTTTTCCCTCTGTTGCCAACGCAGCTTTGCCGCTCAGGATGCGCAGAATCAAGCATGTACGATTTGGCTTCGGCTTGCAGATGCAAGAAGCTTTCAGGAGAGAGCTGTAACGACATGAACAGCTTCGACATTGGGAGGCGCGTATATTTACGGGGAACCTTCTCGGAAGGTCGGCGGAAAAGGGCTACAGCCGAATGTATGCCCGGTGTATTTGTGTCGCTAGGCTCTGCATTATCTGCCTGCTTGTCAAGGCCCGGGTTCAGATCAAGCGTACCCCCGCGCGCAACGTACTGTCTTGATTTATTAGTAGCTGTCGCATGCACTCGAGCGCGCTTGAGGCCGGGCGGTGCACCGTCTTCATCTCTGTATAGATTACTCGACGATCTCTTCCTCTTTCCCTTCCGTGTAATCATGGTGTTGGCAGTATCCGATCTAGCCAACACCTGCGCCTTTTCAGCAGCGGTAGTTGCAGCTTCCAGCAACTCTACCAAGTTATGAGTTTCTTGCAGAGCGCGAGTGGGTATCTCGGACATTTGAGAGGGCATGAACCCATCGCAATCGTTCATCGAGGCGGATCTAGAGGAGCCATAATCGCCAACTTCTGATGCCCACGCGACGTTTGCGGGTGGCAAGTGCTTCTTGAAGTCTGGCGCGTTTGCTGCCATGGTGACAAACACCAGTCGAGTATTCGGTGGCTTACTGCACCATCATGGTATCTAGCGAATATATCTAGACTGAGGAACGTTAGCATAGTGACCGAATTGCGTGCTAGCATCAACTGCGATAACAACTACCGACTGGACACGCATCTTACTGCGCTCTCTAAACAGCTCCGGATGATCCGAGGATGCCACATAACGGTTCTGATCGAAGCCAAGAGCAATAATGGGTGTCGATATCGGGTGTTTGTTGGACTCAATTACCTGTGGAGTGCCTGCGCTGTGCGTGCTTGTGTTGTGTTTGTGCTGTTTGTGTCGTTTGCATCCGCACTGTGCGGGCTTGCTGGTTATGTGATTGGTGGTACAGCTTCTTCTCCGAGAACACCGAACATCAAAACACAAGCATGCATTCCTTATGTAAGCTACAAGGGTCGTATATTATTACATCGATGAGCAAGGTATCTGACTCGCATGCATCAAATCGTCATTGGCATTGCCTCCATCTTGTACACTCTACTCATGCTTGCGAGGCAAACCTCCCTGAAGCCTAAGTTACCTGGAGGTGTACGAGTACCTACGATCAGAACCCATCTCCTTCGTGCCACTCCCGTCCAGCCTCCTTGGCACGATTTTTTGGATCTTTGCCCCTTTCCCAAGCGTCTGTCTTCAACTTGTCTATAATGGACCGAAGCCGCTGGATGTCCTTCTCCAATGAGGCCCCCTTTTCTGGCTCGGGCTGCTCCATTTGCTCAGCCTCTGCGAACTTGCCCTGGTCCTTTGCTTCTTGTATGCTCTTTCCCTGCTCTCTCCAATCATTGAGCTCATGCTCGCGATCCTCCAGTTCGTGCTTCCTCTTCAGGAAATCCTCAAACTCTCCTTCGCCGCCAAAGCAACTGCCATACTGATCACAGAAGCAAATGTGTTCTTTAGGACAATGCACGTTGTTCCCCGTGAAAACGAACTGCCAGACGTACTCCCATATACGGCCGGACATGGAATCATGTAGCTTTGTCGAAAAAAGCCAGTTGCGGTACCAGAGATATTGTGCAAACGGCTTAGCCTGGATGCGCTCACGGGAGAGGGCAAACTGAGCGCAACACGGCTGTGCAAGCACAGAGGGCACAGGGTCAAGAGGAAACAGCTCGCTCCAAGACTTCGCTAGCAGAACTTCTTCTTGCTTGAAAGCGTTCCTCTCTGTCTCTCCGGGATGCATCCAGTCCGGACAACCCGGATACCAGTTGCAGCGCATATTCACGAAGCCTTCCCTCCACACACGGGGCCGGCTCAGTCTCTTGATCATGTCGGCGGCATTGTGCCCAAGAAGATCGTCATTGTGCCAAGTATACTGGTGTGCATGCATGAATATGGCGACGTCAGGCAGGTTGTCGTAGTTATCGATGATCCACGATAGATAGACCATAACCTCGTGACCTTTGTTCTTGGGCGGGTGCAGCGGCGCGGTGGGGTCGTCCGCGACATATATGGCCTTCTCCTGGTCCACGAGCTCCCTCTCCATCCATGATATATCCTCCCGCTTGGTCTTGGCAATCACCAAAACTGAGGTGTAGTTGTGGTCTGGTGGCAGGGGCGAGCCAGCCTTGAAGTTTGGCTTTGGATTCCAATTGACAAAGTCCGGCTCTGTATGCTCTGCGCCAACATGATCGCCGAAGTGCAGGTGCTGGGGCAAGCTCTGCCAGGACTCGCGCGATGTGCGACTCGAGTATATGAAGAGACAGAAGACGAGGACACCGAGGGCAAGGAATGGGATGAGCTTCCGCTGCGTCATGATACGCGAGCCGGGAAGCAGCGCGCCACGGCTCGGGTGTTTTGCGTGGGGTCCGTGGTGCTTTCTGGAAGCGGCCGTAATATGGTCGTCGTTTGCGCGCAGCTCACCTTAATGATGATATTCGTTGCGACATGGGCGCGGGCGTAGCAAGAAGCTGGTGTAAAAGTGAGAGGTGACAAGGAACCGACTGGCCGCACTGTGCGAATCTAGCCATTACATCCCTTTCGCAGCGTCGTACTATGCCGCGCAAGCCTGAGACCAAGCGTCGTCAAGTCACCCCCACACCTTGCGTCCTAACGCCTTTGGCAGTAGCCGTATCCCTACCTGTCCTAGCTCTTGGCGCTGGCCGTTCTGTGTTTATAAAGGCCTACTACGCGTCGTGCAGGCTGTTGCACTGTGCATGCTAGGCAGGAGCCACGTTTCACCATGGAACCAGTCACCGTTGTACGTGACCCTGTGCTTAGATAATTACCATGTATTTGGAGCTACCCGCAGTGCGCTGAGACGCAACGAGAAGAAGCCTGATTGTCACAGCCATCAGCGAGTCATTCATTTACGACTACAGTATCATTCTATGTTGGTGGCTTCCGATGCAGATCTAGGTCGTCAGAGCCTACATAATGCTCCGGGTAGATGGCGTTTCGCCTACCATTATTCGACCGTCAGATTTATACGCCGAAGATGTTTTGGTGCACACCAATCGGGATCAATATATGCGTATACGTCCCTCACCGGGGATTTCGATATGAGCTTGTGAGCTTGCGCGACAGGTTTCGCACTGTGTGACCGCACGCAAGGCGGACGACACGCCTAGAGGGATTTTGACAAAAACGAAAGGAAACGGCAACGCACCTGTGTCTAACAGCAGAGTCGAGCTGAGGCTGCCATGCAAGCACGCGAAACCTACCGCCTGAGGAGAACAGTCTGAGCTCCTGGGCCTACGTAATGCCCGTGCTGGAATAACGCAATGCCCTCAAATCGTTGTCCAGGCACTGCTGGAGGATATACGTTATGGTACCGGCAATGTGAAGGACGATATTCGCAATCCTGAGATGACCAAAGAATGTGTCGAAGATCGCCGTGTCATGGAGGAATGAACCATCACTTGCTGTCGAGAATCAGGTGATGTGTGAAGAAAAGGCGAGAGATGTGGCCGCATTTATAGGTGTGATGTAACAGATATAGCGGATGTTGATTTCTAGCGCACTTATTGATGAGTGCGGGCGATGACAGTGGCTGCTGGCGCGCCCGCTGTCAGGGTGGAGCCAGATATGATATTGAAGTATTTAGACAGTGCTGAGGGCGCGGAATGTGGTGACGACTGATAGTTCTGACGTCCTGGACGCATCGAATGGGGGACATATAGAAGTACAATTTGGTGTCGACGCAGACGAAGACGCATTGCGCACCCAAGGCCAAGTCTGTGGCGTTGGGAACCTTTACCGAAATGTTGATACCGTTTCTCCTAAGGAAATCCACCGAGTGCCGAGAACCGTGATGAGATGCTGAGGCTACAAGATGGCAAACTATCGAGTATGCTACTTGCGCCGTGAACCTTATTGAAGAACTTTTGTCGACCATATCCCCGAACTGTGACGTAAAGCCGTATTAAACCGAACCGCAAGAAGTGTATAGGATTACATGAGAGAAGAGTCGAGGAGTGTCGCCCAGACTGGGATGTGCTCAGCAGCTCAAAACCGTTACGGCGCTGGTAGTGTCAGCGACGCGTCTAGCGGGAGTAGCGTTCATCACCACCACCACGGTCCTCGTATGGTCGACCTCCACCGTAAGCTTCCTGGCGAGGGGGAGGAGCGTCTCCATAACCGCCAGCTCCACCTGCAGGCGGGGGCGGGCGCTCGTTGTAGTATCCTCCACCTCCGCCTCCGCCACGGCGCTCCTCGCGGCCATAGCGGTCGTCGCGAGAGGCATAGCGATCAACACCACGCGAGCCGTAGTCGTCTCGGTCCCGGCGATAGGGTCGATCCTCGTAACGAGATCCTCGGTAGCCGTAATCGTCACGACGGCCGCCTCCATACCCGCCTCCGCCAGAGTAGCCACCACCACCGCGGCGATCCTCGTAGCGGTCACCGTAGCGGGGAGGACCTCCGCGACCTCCACGACCCCCTCCACCAAATTCTGATAAATGTTAGCTCTTGCATCTAGACTTCATTCGTGGGACTCACCACGCTTGGGCGGGCCGTAGTATTTGCCCGGAGTTGGGGTACGTGGACGAGCGCGACGGGCCTTCTCGATGCTCAATGTCCTGCCCTGGTGAACTTCACCCTGGAGGCCCTCCTTGGCAGCGTCGGCCTGGTCAGAAGTGACCATCTTGACGAAGCCAAAGCCGCGCGACTCCTTCGTATGAGGATCACGCATGATGTTGCACTTCTCGACTTCACCAAATTTCTCGAAGAGACGGGTGACTTCTTCCTCACTCAGACTCGGATGGATACCAGTCACGAAGAGGTTGGAACCCGGGTTGCGGCTGTTGTCGTCCTCATCGCGCGAGTCTGGGGGCGGGCCTCTGTGTGCTGTTAGTACAGCCGCATCGAATCCGGGATGACGAATATCATTACCGGCTGTCGCGATTGATGGGAGAAGCGCTGCGAACGCGAGAGTCATCTAGGTCACGACGGTCGGCGCGCGGAGACCTGCTACGCTCACGATCGTAGCCACGGGGCTCATCTGCGCGGTGTGTCAGTAAGCTTACCAGGAGCAGCAGGCGAAGCGCACGAGTAGAACATACCATCGTAGCCGCGTTGCTCGGACTCGTACTCCATCGAAGCCATGTTGGTAGATGGTGGTTAGTTGTGGGTTGATGCTAGTCGCTTGAGCAGCGAAGTGGAATTTTTGGTGACTGATCGACGCTACGCAGGCGGTCGCAAGGGGTTCCCAAGGCTTGCGCTAGGCTGCCGCAAAGGGGAGAGGGCGCGGTAGCTAAGGGTTGGTGGGTAAGAGACGAGTGGAGAACAGGACGCGGCAGACGAGCGCGGCGATATTTATGGCTGCAGGCCCAGTTGTGGACGGGCAGCGTTGGTGAGGGAACAAAGACGGCAGGCACGCGGGCTGAAGTGAGGCAGCAGCAACAGGGGTCACGGGTTTTCCACACCGGGCGTGTCAGCAGCGCAGCGCGTCTTCCGCCTTCACGCCTCACCATTGATAATGCGCTCCCCTTCAGCCCTGCACTTGCGCTGACGAATCTTGCTGCGAATTGAGCACACATATTGCACCTGCATTTAGAGAAACAAGATTATACATAAACATCATGCATCCACGCTAACAGTCCTGTGCAACCCTTGCAGGACATCGAAACACGTCCAGCCTGAGACAAAACCTTCTCAGAACCAAACACCAAACACCAAGCACCAGAAATGACAGAAATCCTATCGTGTACACTTGAAGATGTACATTACAAGCGCCGCCCGCGTCAAATCGTAAACATGACATGCAACCGAAAGGTGCTACCGAAGGCCACGGTTTCTGTTGCGCTTGTTTCGCGCAACCTCTTGTAGTTCCTCTGAAACAACTGATTCCGGTATCATGGCTTCGGATCCAGCCAGGCCATTCAGCTCATCGTCGTCCAGCTCGCTCAACTCTTCGCTCATATCTCGCAACACGTCTCTGCCGGGCCAACGCTCTTCGTAGACGGTTGTTCCTTCGGGATCGAATTCTTTCATGTACCAAGGTACACCACCGTGATGGATTGGGCCAAGCAAATCTTGGTCTGACCCCGGGGGCGTTGGCGGTGCCGCGGTCGTGTTATTTCTTTGGACCCCATCCACATCCATGGGTTCAGGATCCGCGACTATCTGCATGGTGTCCTGTCCGAGCTGGGCAGCGATAGCAGCTTCATCAGCAGCCTCATCCCGCGCAGATCGATGAACTTCGGATAGTTCCTCAGGCGTTGGTGCATGTGGCATGGTCTCGTCGCCTTTGGCTGCGACCCCATCCATGATCGTCTTCGCGGCTTGGACTGCACCACCAGAGGCCCCGTCTTCAATGCTCCCATGCACACCGTTAGTAGAAGCCGAAGTAAATGGTCGTGTACGTAGTTTCTGGTCAAGTATGGCCTCGAGATTCGGGACCTCTCTTTCGAACGGTCTGCCGGCCAAGTCGGACTCTTTATGCATTGCATCGTCAAATAGAGGTTGAATGCCCTTGATGATGCGTTTGGCCAGCTTCTTCTTCTCCTTTTGCTCAGCGGTTAGAAGATTGTGAGCACCGCCGCCAAGCTGTTGTTCAGCATCGCTGACGTCCACAATGGCAGCAAAGCCAATGACTGAGCTGAACACGGCTACCATGTCTTCGCTGAAGGCTTGCACAGACGTGTAAAACTTCTCTGCAAGCCTAGTCTGCAACTCCAAAAGGCCTTCTTTGAAGATGTCTTTGTTGTCATACCTGCAATGACAAGTTAGGGACCATTTCATACGTTATGAACCCAACTTACATTGCAGCTCGCTCGAGGATCGGTTCAAGCAATGGCGAGATCGGGAAATACATAGCATCGAGCATATTTCTTAAAATCATAACATCCTTGAGCCTCTCAGCCTCACGTTTCTTGACCGTTTCGCACATGATGAGGATCGACTCCATATCATCCTCAAGAAGCTCCGCAAAGTGAATACGGCGTTGAAGTCTAGGTCGACCGACAGCGCCCATTCCCGCAAAATTACGCCGAGTGATCTCCATCGAGGAGAACGCATCTAATTGAAGTTGAAGGCGTTTAATCAGGGCCGCGCCGCGCCGGGCTTCTCGTTTCAATGTCCAGTATTTGCAAGCTTCCTGGACGAATTCCTTGCGTTTGCGAACATTGAATCTTATGAGTGAGTTTTCCACGTTGTGATACACAGCATGGGGTACAACTGGAGCTCCAGATGGAAGTCGCCAAGACTTCACAGCTGGTCCTGGACGTCTGCGTCGATTGCTTGAGCCATCATCTTCCTCGGGACCTTCCACAGACGGTATAGGATGCGTAGAACCAATAGATAAAGCATATGCCTGGCTATCACCCCAACGAACGTGCCGCATCGTCTGTCGATAGAAATATTTGGCTTCAGCTAACGCACCGTCCACATCATTCTCGCGTCGCCAGTCGCTAGGCGAATGTCTATCGCAATATGCCTTGAGGACGCTGGCATCGTGTGGGTTTTGGGACGAGGAGGATTTCATCTTCAGGCACAAACGAGCCTTACGTGCGCACGTCACATGGAATGCCTCGAAGCAGGACTTGTGGCCGCATTGGATGCATGCGCCCATCTTTTGCTTGCAGATATAGCAAGTCTACAATCCAAGTCAGCGGCTGTGGAGAGTATCATTGTGAAGATCTTACCAGCTTCCACCGTGTCTTTGGCACCTTTTCGACATCTTGTACAGGCTCCTGAAACGTCGTGTTCGCTAACGATACTTCCGGAATCCACATTGCGCAGAGAAGATGCGCCCATTTCATTGCAGTGGTTTGCTTGAAGGCACCATCAATGTTCGGACAAAAAATGCAACCCTGTCATTGTTAGTGAAGCATGGATGTTGAGTAAAGGTGTAAAACGTACCGGCTGTTCACTCACAGGGGTGCCACGCCCCACTAGCTGGCATCGTCGGCATAGCCATTGTCCTTCCGGTATGAAGGGTACGCCGTAGCACTCTTGGTGTACTGCCAAATCGCAACCATCGCAAAATACTATAGCATTGGTGTTCTCACAATCACCGTCGTCGCAAACAGCGCACTTTGTATCCTGCTCGTCGCCTTGGCCTGCGGGCTCTCCATTAACTGCAGCTGCTGAGCTGGAACGTGGTCGATGGGTTTGTGGGGGTTTCGGGTTTGGTTTAGGTATCCCTGTACTTGCGTTAGACAACTTGCCGCACTAAACAGACGCAGAATCTTACGTTTCTCGAGAGCATGCCACTCTTTCTCGATTTGTGTGATGGTGACCTCAAATATTGCAGGCTTAATAGCCTCTACCCCCTCATCTCGCCGCTGCGCGTTGATAGTATCCAGCCACCGATCGTCCTGCTCGTCCATGTCATACTCCACACGCCCAACTCCAACCGCACTCGAGCCATCGCCTTCCGATTGTAATGTCAGGTCCAAGTCCTCCTCGATCGAACCTTCAGGCACACGGATCAACGCCTTCTCTGGTTTCGCGAAGATCTCGCTTTCTTGATAGCCGATGCTGGCCATGGTCCGGTCAACATAGTTGATTTTGACAGCTTCGCTTTCTTCGTATGCCTTGAAAGTTTCCACTTGGCGGGTAGAGGGCTTGGGTAGATTCAGCTTTTCCTTTGGATTCATAGTCGGCAAAGGGTTGATGCGCGGTCGCGGGGGCGAGCCTAATCCGTTCAGCATGGAGTCGATCTTGCGAGGCGGCCGCCCTGGGCCCCGTTTTCGGGGAGTCATCTGAACGCCATTGATAGTGGAGGCATCTTGCGAAGCTTGCTGGGCGCGAATGCCCTCGAACTGGGCGGACACCCCGCTGTCGATGGCATACTGTCCAGTATAAAACCCGTTGATAGGTGTGCCGGGTGCGGATTCGGGGGGACTTGTGCCGTCGACCTGGTCCGCGCTGAATATGGGCAGCTCGAGATCGATGTCCAATGTCTGATGAAACTCCTCCCACCCGCGCTCTTCGCGCGGCTTGTATCCGTCGTGTTGCGCCACTGCGGCGGCTACTGCGGCGGCCGAACTGGATCGTGGCCCAGCTGGCGGTCGTTCGCGTCGAGGGCGAGAATATGAAGGGGAGGGCGCGTCGAGAGGCAGCCCTTGTGCTTCAGCGTTCATGCGGCCGATGCGGCCACGAGGTCCAGTGTATGCGTAGCCCCCAGGTCCTGTGCCGCCTACCGGTGTCTCGATGCCGTCTTCGTCGACGTACCTGCCACCACCACCAGGCCCGCCAGGTATGTACTTGCGCTTTTTGAGCGGAGGCGCAGAATCGGAGATGGTTCGCTTGAGCGGTCGCCCGGAGCTCCTCACGCGTGGTCTGGGAGTGCCGGGCAGCGGCGCCATTGGAAGAATGTGGGTCCCAGCCAAGGTGGACGAAGGGCGCGCTCTCCTGGATGCGAGACGAGGGGTTCAACGCGTGGGTGCTGCGAAAGGTCGGGGAAAGTGGTCCTGGCGCGTTTATGCGGTGCGGCGCAACAGCAGCACGTTCATCGATCGTGCGGCGGGAGCGACAAGTGCCGTGTGGATGCGTGTCTGCGATGGGGCAATCCACGGTATCTCCTGCCGCGAGCGTTGAGGTTGGAGGTGCCCGCTGGCCCTAGTCCAGGGATGGCTAGACCCGCCGGGCAAGCGTGGAGGTACAGGAAAGCTTATCCAGTAGCCGTGAAAGGCGTCAACAGGTGTTTCCGCCCGAGTCGTATTCTCTAGATCTAACATCAGCCTGGCAGAACTTATCTCTTTTACTAATATCAGCAACCGTGCACTTCGACGTCGCGCTGTGAGAGTAGGAAACCCGGCGAGCCATTTTCAAGATCTGTACTCCAGGTCGTTGATTGCATCTAGAAAGTGACGCAATGAGACTGCAGGCCTTGTTGATGTCTTCGGCTCATCTACGGGCTCCAAGTAAATGGAGCGGATCTCAAGAATGTGCATACACATTACCATGCAGAGTGCGTTCCTAATTACATTTACGTGCAAGCGCATCGTGACAAGCAGGCCCACCTGTGATTGAAAATGCGGGTCACCATGTAGACTGATATGTCGCTGATCACATTCTCTGGCAAGTTGATGGCACAATAGACGACCAGCTGAAATAGTGCCAGATATCGGACTATGGTACTTATGAACCAGCAGCTATGTAGCTTGAGCATAGTCTACGTGGCCCCTGAAACTGATGCTGTACATGATATTGTTCCCCCTGCTCATGTCCAAGCGATACCATAATTTCAGATGAGTATGTTGCGATTGGTGTTGCACGTGTAAAGTCGTGCTTGCCCCGCCACCATCCATTCGCAGTTAGAACCTCCGCAATATCTCCATTCTCATGCGGCATAAGCAACAGCCCTACCACCTCTGACATCGTTCACCCCGGCATAGTCAACCTTTGTCCACAGTCGACCTATTAACCTCTTCAATAATGGCTGCCACCAAGGCCACGGTAGGGGTTTTTTCCATCGGCCAAATGGGCCTGGGCATAGCGCAACTACTCCTCGCACGTGGCTTTCACGTTGTCACCAATGTTAGCGATAGAAGTACCGCGACACAGAAACGCACCAAATCGGCGTCCATCGAGTGTGTCTCCTCGGATATGGAACTTGTTGGTAAAGCAGACTGTACGCAACATTCTCATTTTGGCTTGTTTTGAAGGCCTTGTAACCGGTTGGCTACCACCAGTACAAAGAATCGAACATTAGATCGTTCGCATCGATGTTCTGGTGATTTGCATCCGGCGACCTGCTAGTTGGTCGTATTGCATGTCAAACATTCCTCGCATGAGCACTAGACTGATTCTGAATCTTTGACCTAGATATATTATCGATCGTGCCTCCAAAGGACGCGAAAGCCAACGCAGAACGCATCTTGAGCGTATTTCATCATCAAGCCGACCCAAGGCCTGGAAATGGGGAACCTCTCTATTATGCAGATCTGAACGCGGTGTCCCCAGAGACGGCTAGGAACATTGGTGCACTTTTCCAGAAAGAAACGCGGGTGAGTTCAATCAGGATTCTCGATGCACCTACGGCACATCGTGCATACCCTTTATAATTTCTATCAGACTATATTAGATCTAAATGCTATCCGTTCACCAAGTAGTAACGAGTGTAGGTCATATTCCTCGATGGCGGCATAATCGGCGGTCCACCATCCCTAACCCCAGGGAGCATCGACTGGAAACGCCCCGGCATCCCCACATCCGGCCCTCACCCACTCTCCGATGCCCCAATCGCTGGACGCGAACTCGCAGACGTCCTCAACATTCGCCACATTGATGGGAAAATTGGCACCGCTTCAGGTCTCAAGTGCACTTTCGCAGCTCTCTCAAAAGGCTTCACAGCCCTAGCACTACAGTCTTTCACTACAGCGGCGTCTCTCGGAGTGCTACCGCAACTACAGGATTACATCGAGCAGTACAACCCCAGCGCAAAGGCTCGTGCGGAAAAGGGGATTACGGGGTGTCCGCCGAAAGCGTATAGGTGGGTGGAGGAGATGAATCAGATAGGGCAGTGTTTTGAGGTGGAAGGAGGGTGGCCGGATAGTGCGAATGTGTTTAGAAGCGTTGCAAGTGTGTATGAGCAACTGGCAGTTGCTGTGGAAGAGAGGGGCGGGGCCGAGGGCATGGAAGAGCTGCCAGGTGCACTGGGGGCTTTGACGAAGAGCTTGAAAGACGGACAGAAAGAGTCATGAGAGACGAATGTTTAACCATCACGGTATTAATGAACAATATGCCCAGGTTTGGACCAGTGTTCTCTGTCAAACGACCGTAACTTGCATCAAGAACCAATCTAGAGTATACGATCGTACTCCCACGAACAGCGCCATCGCTACCAATAAGATATACCCTATTTTACAAACGCATGAAGCATGAATTACACCACGAAGCAAAGCTTGTCACCCCTACCAAACAAAATCGGTGGATGTCCTCATAGCTACCAACAATCCTCGAGCGAGATTGCATTGTATCATGCACTATTGTGCGGACTCTTGCGTCGCAGCTTTCGCCTCGCTAGCAGGTTTAGGGCTCTTCGCTTGTTTTTCGACGCTCATCTCCTTCTTTTCGTCTTCGCTGGCCTCAACCGTTGGTGGGAGTTCACTTGCTTCTGCGTCCTTTCCTTCCTTCGTCTCAGGATTTCGGCCCTCCACATCCGGGTGAGGAGGCGCAACGCCTTGGTCCTCGGCCTCTCTAGCCTCAACAAGTGACTCATGTAGTTCGTTGCCTGCAGAGTCTACTATCCGTGTCCGTGTTTCGTACCGTGTCTTGAAGCTCACTTTCCCTTCCAAGGCTTTCACTTCTTCTTCGTCAAGTATTCGACCATTCTCATCACGGAACTCAATGCGTTCTTCCTTTGAGAGGACCGGAAGCTCGTCGGGCTGAACCGGGACGGAGACCTTAGGCTTTTCAGAGAGGACTTCGTCTGGCTTCTTTTGCTCTTGCTGAACCGGCGGAGGAACCTCCTTTGGAGCTGCTGATACAGGTACCGCGGGAGAAGAGGTATACGGAATGATCCCTTCTGTGGTGTATTGATCATACTGTAGCTGTTAGCTTGGTATAATTTTGGCGCAATATGTTAACTTACTGATGTCAAGAAATTGTTGCAGTCCCAGTCCCATGTGCTGAAGAGCTTGACGCTATTACACTGGTCTCTGGTCCAAGGGTTACCGTATGCAAGCGGCGAGTAGGTTTGGAAAACAACTATAGTGACGGCCAAAAATGCAACAGCAGCGGTTTGGCCGATCTTGGGATAATCTTTGATGCCAAGAATATCAAAGCGATAGGCGACGAAGTCGTACATTTGGCAAAACGCCATGATGGCAAAATAAAGGGCTGGAAGATAGTGGTGCAAGAAGAGCTGGCGGGCCATGAGGTAAAACGGGAAGTAATGGAAAGCCCATCCGAGCAGCGACATGCCAACTTCGTAGTCGAAACGCTTGAAAGTGACATTGGAGTAGTCACGGTAGCCGCGCTGCCAGCGGAGCACAGCAAGACCTTTGATGGCGATGTAAAGGCCAATGATGGCGGTGGAGCTCCACCAGATGACGGGGTTGCCTGAGAACGGTTAGCATATTCTCGGGTGTATGCGCAGGAGACTGACCGATTAGATATATTTGCCTAGAGTGTTTGCCCCAGAAGTTGATACCCCTTCTTAGAAAAGGCCACGAAGGGGGTCGAGAGTCCCAAGCGTGCGACTCGACGAGACCGGCATTGGTTTTCCACATCACTTTTTGCAGCTCCCAGAACTTGCCGAAGAAGCCAGGATTGCGGTAATTGACCTTTTCGGTCGTATCGTTCATGAGAGGGTGGACGTTCCCTGAGATTATGTTAGCGTGGCCTAGTTGATGGATTTGAACGACTCACCCTCGATGTACCATATACTGTTTGGCAAGGTTCCACCGCGTGCACATGTTACTTCCTGTTGTTCGAAGCCCCACTCCGGAAGCTTGACTTTGTGGGAGAACAAGACACAACCAGTCATCAGATGCACCAATCTGAACTTGGTTTGAATGGTCCTTAGACGCTTCTTCGCCTCGGCACCATCGGACATGGATTTAACAATCTCCACGCGGAAAAAATCATTGGCATCGCCTTCGAACCCTTCGTATCCATATGCTGATACTTCGTTCTGCCAATCAGCCTCTGTCACTGGAGCCCTGACATCATGCGAATGAAGACGACGGTCAGAGGTGATATGATAAAGCCTAAGAACGGCACCTTCCTCGATGTTGATAGGGCCCAGGTTGTCCCACGCTTTGGCACCTGAAGGCTTCGGGCCGTCCAACACCTCCGGGAGAGTCTGATTTTCCAGGATCCAAATGTTGTTCTCGTCCTTGTGAGGGTACAGAGTAATCTGCTGCTGCTTGCTTCCTGTCGGATACATGTGGGAATGAGAATGCAGGTACCCGCCTTGGGTGTTCCAATGACGAATAGAGACACGGCTTCCAAATGCAACATCAGCGGGCACATCCTGCATGCCTTTCGAGTTCAAAGTTGCCTGAAACTCAGAGGACATGAAGCCGTCGCCGTCACCGGGGTTCACAAGACAGATGAAGTGGATCCCGAACATCGCCATGTAGAAGGACAGCGGAATGACGACCAGGCAGAAGAGGCGCGCAAAGAAATGCTTGAACCAAAGACGCTGTACGGGTTCAATACCTTGAAATCAAAAGGCACCAAGGGCACTTACAGGAGTAACATTTCTTGTGTCGCCGAGCAGGACCCACAGCTGAAGTAAGGTCAAGCTGCCGACCCAGGCGATGGTGAATAGACCGACCCACTTCACACTGAAAGTTGCGCCCAGTCCAACACCAGTCGCAGCGAGCCAGAACCACCATGATGGCTGAAACGCTTTTGTAGGACCTTGCTCATGTTGGTTCGTAAAACTTGTCCAAGCGAGGGCAGTGATAGCAGTGAAGAGGACGAGTGGTGAGTCGAGTAGGATGAGACGAGACTGAGTGACGAGCGCATTATCTACACCATATTAGTATCTCTTCGTAGCAAAGCTGTGTCCCCACGAACCGAAAATGACCAAAGCGGCACCTAACGAAGCCGTAGTGGTTCGGCAACCAGCGGCTTTCAAGGTAAGGAACATAGTCGGAATGCTCAGAATGCCACAGACGGCAGGTAGTAGTCGCATGGCGACGTATGGTACACCTGGTTCTACGTAGTCCTTGCCAATGTCTTTGAAGTCGAAATTGCCATCGAATCCAGCGAGCCACCCGGCGAGGGTGATCAGTAGTTTCGCGAGGGGCGGATGCACATCCATGAAGAATTTGCCCTTGATATACTTGGAGGCAAATCCACCGAAGCTGAGGATAGTCAGAGGAATGCTGCTGTCTACCAGACGGAAGTGACGTACTGAACCTCATCGAAGACAACGCTGCTGGGCTGATAGATCCTGTACAGGCGCACGATAGTAGCCACAACGACCAACAACACAAGCATCTGCCAGTCGGATCCCGGCAGGCTAAAGATGTCATTGTCCCGCACACCCTCGGAGGTGTAGCCTACAACCTTGGGTTTCTGCTGTTTCCGCGCATTGGGCCCAGGAGAGCGCGAGGGCGATTTTCCAGTTCGACGTCCATCCGGTCTTTCGGCCAAGTAACCGGATGCCGCTGGGCGGTTCGCCATGGCGGCGGTCTTCGTGGGGTGACAGCTGGGGTTGTTCGACCAGGGCGATTGCTGGAAGCTATAGCTCACAGCGGCGCGCGTTCAATTGGTAGGTCTGGCGTCAGTAGCACTGCGCACAGAAATGAATCTTAATGACAGTACGAAAGCAGGCACTTTCGGCCTGAAGAAAGTGGTGGTAGTGAAAAGAGCTGAATTAGGGGCGACGACCACAATGTTCGCAGTCCGCTGTGTACCCTGGTTCAAAGTGCAAGGTGTCTTCGCGCCTTACAAGCGAGCCAAGGAAGGGCTGGAGCTGCAGCGGGCAAAAATAGCCAATCTGCAGCAAGCGTACGTACGCTGGGCCAGCTAACACCGGGACCTCGTCAATAATCGGGAAACTCCAGACGCCAAGGCTACGGGGGCCCTCGACGGGAACAACGTAGCACGTGATATCGTCGTCTATGGTCTTTACGTCTAGCCGCGCCGCCAAACTTCGAGCTTTGCGATCAACACCAGCTTTGCGCGAACAACCTCTGCGCAACGATGGCCGCTACCAATGGCGACTCGAGCGATATCGCCGACAACCCGCCTCCGAACGTTATTATACCACCCAAAAATGTGCGCGACGGCATTGCGAAGACGGCCGACTTCGTTCATCGTCGCGGCGAGCGCGACGAGGCCGCCCTGGTTACTCGGGTGCGCGATCAGGGCAAATCCAATATGGCCTTTGTGCTCCCGGAGGACCCTTACAACCCATACTACACCTGGTATCTGCAACAGCTGAAGGACGGCAAAGGCCCGTCCGCAGCAACGGCACGCGTGGTTGCAGACACAAAACCTCAAGGGCCACCCGAGCCGCTCAAGTTCCGCTTTTCGGCGCGCATGCCTCAGATCAACGCAAAAGATCTCGAGATATTACGACTCACCGCGCTGTACACCGCGCGGGTTGGTGAAAACTGGCTGAAGGAGCTGCGCAACCGCGAGTCGGGCAACGCCCAGTTTGAGTTCTTGCGCCCAACTCACAGCTTCTTTCCCTTCTTTCGCGCGCTCGTCGAGCAGTATAAAATACTCCTTGAGGAGGAGCAGACGGTCGAGGCTCGCATAGAGGAGCTTCAGCGCAACATACAGAACCGCTTTCATGTCTTGGACCGCGCAAAGGAGCGCGCCGAGTATGTAAAATATGTGACGCAGCAAAAGCAAAAGGAAGAGAAGAAGGCCGAAGATGAGAAGAAGGAGTATGCTGCCATCGACTGGCACGAATTCGGTGTCATCGCAACCGTATTGTTCGACGAAGGCGACGATGCGGCAGATCTGCCACCGCCGACAAATCTTACTGACCTGCAGTCTGCTTCGTTGGAGCAGAAAGCCATGGTATCGCTATCTGCAAAACGTATCGAGGAGGCCATGCCCGACGACGTCGCATTCTACAATACCTCCCAGCAACCTGTCATGCCACCTTCAGCATACCCAGGTATGCCTTCCATGGCGCTGCCAGTTCAACCTGCGTATGCGCCACCTCCCGCAGTATCATACGGCTACCAACAGACTGCATCGGTGGATTGGCAGGCAGACGAAGCCAGGCAGGCTCGAGAACAACAAGCAGAGCGCGACCAGGCTGCTCGAGCACAGGCCACAGCAAGAGGCGCACCAGGCACTATGCGCATTAGGACAGACTATGTTCCCCGTGGCAAGAAGGCGAACGTGACCACGGTCCAGTGCCCGAATTGCAAGCAGAGTTTCCCTTCAGATGAGATCGAGGAGCATATGCGAAGTAAGCCCCCTTCACTAATTTGGTTCAGATTGTTTGCTAACTGTATGTCTAGTTGAGCTGCTTGACCCTCGGTGGAAGGAACAGCGAGCAAAGACTGAAGCTCGCTACTCTACCGTTATTACCCCCAACGAAGCCGCGAACAACTTGAAACGATTCGCAAGTCAACGTGACGATATATACGACGGTGTTACTGGCATGCCAATAACTGAAGAGGAAGCTGCGCGGCGGAAAAAGGCCGCAACGTCCTATGATGGACAGCCCGACCCGGCGAAAGACGCAGCAAGGCTCCACCAAATGCAATCGATGAATGTGCAGGAGCAGCTGCGTCGTATTCAGGAGAGACACGGTGGTGGTCAATAAATCATGGAGGGCTCATAAGTTCGGAGTCTGGTTTGTGCGATCATGTAAAAGATACGGTACTGCATGGGATGGCGTTCAATTTGGGAGACGGTGTACCTAAGGGACACGCATTTCGATGCGGCGATGGAGTCGGCTTCGCGTGCGCAAGCCTCGCGCGGAGGCAAACCTTCCTTTGCTGAGGTGATCGCGATCCTCAGCAGGATCAACAATATGAAAATAACTTCTGTATCATGTGTGTGCCCAATTGTTATGTGTTCCAACGTGTAGCAACTTGCAGTAGGTTCGGTCGTAAATTATTAGCTCCAGCTTTGAGCTCGGACATCTGGTTTTCCTCCGAACCCAAGCCAATGATATAATTACCAACCAAGTTCTCCCCGCGCGAAACGGCCGTTCACACCGTTCTTACATACCATGCCATTGGCGCAAGCTATTAAAACCGACATGCCGTACCAAGTGCGCTCCCTTGTACGTTGCTCAGCCTCTGGTACCCTGGTGGCGCTCGCGCTGTGACGCTCGCTCGACACGCAGCTTGCCCCCACGAGCGCGCTGAGCCGAAGGATACTCGGAGCAATGTCACTAACGAATCCGATAGTACCGCTCATTATTGAGGCAAGGAAATCAGTTCGCCGCCTATAATTTCCGCGAGTATGCGAAACGGAGAACCCGCGATGGCTTCCGACAGCACCAGAACGAAAGCGAGGAGAGAAGGATACAAGAGCTCGTTCAAGAAGGTCTGAAGACGTTGCAGATGTTGAAGGTAGGCTGCCTCATGAAGATGGATGTGATACTGGACGCAAGCTGATGAGTGGATCGCAGAGACAAACCGTAGTCAGCCAATTCTACCAGCTGGACCGGCTGGTGGTCGAGGGTGGCAAGTCAGGGAAACAAAAGGGCGACGAGGGCGGGATTGTGAGACAGAAGGATCAAGGGTGAGCCATGAACTATCCGTTCGACGGTTGGCCAGCTAACACTGTGTAGGTGGGATTGAGCCTGGGTACGTGACTTATGAATCGCTACGGAATCGGCACGCTCCATGAGGGAAGCGCGAGCAAGTCCGTCAACATGATGCGGCCTGTGAAAAAGACGACAGTGTGCCTCCAATCATTATAGGAGGGATTGTACCATAGTGTGTGTTCAGAAAAGGCGTAGAAGGAAGGGTCACTGTATAACATGAGATACCTCACACCATACAATTGTTAATAAGACATCCGCTCAATGAACTTATAGTATCCGAAAGGCTGTGAGCACATGAAGCTACTCTCCTTCGTCGCAACGTTGATTGTTCAGACCTCCGTTGAAGGTTGCTGTTGAGCAATACCGCTGCTCAACAATGGTACTAGACAAGCAACCATGGAACTGTTCTCAACAAGGAGATACCAAGCAAAGCGCATTTCCTAGAATATCAAGAAACAACGTTGAATGTCTTGTGTCGATTGCTTTCACTTTCACTATCATCACCTAATGGTTGCAAACAACCAGTGTCCGCTGAACAAGGCTTTACATGTCCGGAAACGGATTAGTGCGGCTCGCACGGTCGTACGGCATGCGCGACTTCACCTCGGACGCGCCTGCCCTTCACGCACTGCATCGCGCCGCAACTTCCCGCGAAGGCAACGACGCGCTAGCCTCACCGAGTCGCAACTGCCACGGGCACTTGCTGAGTGAGGAGCCGTCCAACATGGCTCCGGTACGTTTCCTGTGTCTTGCTCATTCCGCGCGTGTCCGTTTGCCTACCGCGACGTTGCATTCCATCCATCCATAACGCAATATATCCCTAGCATGGTCAATGTCTATCCCTGAATCTAGCGAAACGTCTCGCGATGGTTACAGTTCCGCGTTATGAGCCGAGGAGCCTAGACAGAAGCGACCTGATCCAGGAAAAGCAGGACGAAGCAAGCGCCCGGCTCGTGCACTAATATGATATTTGTATATAACATTGGTTGAGTTTTTGTCATTGCATAATCAGCAGCTAACAGGCTTTTAGTTTCGCAACAGGGATCGGTCCAACAGATCTGGACGTGGTCAGGTGGAGCATAACGTGCTTGAAGGACTCCCCATCAATCAGTACAAAGAAGTTGAAATTACCATTGGCCCCAACACTATTGAAAACAAGCAACTGGATCAGAACGACTGGCCGGCGCCCCCTATGCCCCGGGATTCTCACATGTTACCTGAACATTCTCAGCAGATTCTTGCTAGAGCAAGAGCTGGGCGCATCTACAAGCCTCCGGCACCAGTAGAAGAGGACAAAGAGATCTTGGACGAGGAAGAGGAGCACAAGGAGGTTCGCCAGGGGTTTTCAATCAAGAAGTGGGTCAAAGTGCCGAGACACCTTGAGGAGCCCGAACCAGAGTACCTAGCCAAGCGGCGCAAAGGGTTACCATCGCAGTATGTAAACGGCGCCGCAGTAAACCAGCCCACTCCCATGAGGGAGACGAAAGTCAAGAAGACAGATGCAGAGGGCAACGTAAATGTGTACAAGGTTTTGGTCCCCGAAGGGCAGGCAGTTCAAGGCGAAGTACAACCGACGGACGCTGTCCCTGATGCAGCAGCAGTCCCCGCTCCAGGAACTGTGGTAGAAGGCGTTGGTGTTGTGAATGCCGAAGGCGTGGTAGTAGCAAATGATCTACTGCAACAAACTCCTCCCAGAAGAAGACCTCCTCCTCCCAAAAAGAAGAAGAAGAGTGGACCAGGGCGTGGCAAGAAGAAGGTACTTTTTGCGGAAGGGACTACGGAGACAGGAACGCCAATCTCCAGCACTGGCAGCGAATTACTCACCGTGCCGGGTGTCAAACAAGAAGGATCAGTCGAACCATCTGAGGGAGGCGATACTCCAATGCTAGATGCTGGGGACTATGATGAAGGATCCGGAGAAGAAGGTTCGGATGATGACGATAATGACGACCACGAGGACCACGATGACCAGGACGACGCTGGCCATACATCAACGCCTGCGCGAGCGACATCCACTCCTAAAACATCAGCCTCGGCGACGAATGAGTCCATTATTGAACAAGCGGACACGAGCATGCCTGATGCTGCACCCCTCGTGGAAGCTCCGCCTATAGCTGTGACTCAACCAGACCCTCCAACTGAGCCTTCGGCTCCTGCAGTAGACTCCATAGCTGCTGAAACCAACGAACCTTCTGTGCAGCCACCTGTCAAGCCGGAAAAGGAAGAGGCACCTCGGCGGGACCCCTCCAGCTCTCCAGAGCTCCCTCTTTCGACCGTATCGCACAGTCGCCAAAACTCTCTCAATCAATTACCACCAATTCCTACCCCTGAGACTTCGGTAGTCCCGGAGCCTGCTGAAGTCACAGAGCCTGTTGAAACCACCGAGACTGCTGAAGTCGCGGAGCCTGCTGAAGTCGCGGAGCCTGCTGAAGTCGCGGAGCCTGCTGAAGTCGCGGAGCCTGCTGAAGTCACGGAGCCTGCTGAAGTCACGGAGCCTGCTGAAGTCACGGAGCCTGCTGAAGTCACGGAGCCTGCTGAAGTCACAGAGCCTGCCGAAGTCACAGAGCCTGCCGAAGTCACAGAGCCTGCCGAAGTCACAGAGCCTGCTGAAGTCACGGAGCCTGCTGAAGTCACAGAGCCTGCCGAAGTCACAGAGCCTGCCGAAGTCACAGAGTCTGCCGAAGTCACGGAGCCTTTTGCGCCCGAAGCAGCTCCTGTTGAGGAAGTAGCAGCACCAGTCGTGGCGGATCAACCGAACATTACTGCTACGAATCTGGATGTCCCAGCGGACGTCGCAACCGCTCCAGATGGTGAACCGGATTTGCTAGGAAGCCTAGAAAGGCATTTGGAACAGGATAATTAAATCACGGGCACGACTCTATCGTCCCTTCCTGAAAACATATGGTTCAGTTTGTGGGCTTCTCGCAACGTATACCATTCAAACACGGCGTAGATTTGATCTTGCAGGGCGTACGAAACTTTTGGTAGGAGGAACAAGAAGTTTGAAACATCCGTTCTTTGTGCAGCTCGGGGTAACAGTGGTGTCAACGCCTTTGGGCACGCTGTATTATTTAAGTTTTGCTTTTCTACCTTTAACTAGTGTACGATACTACAGCATAATGAGTCGGGACGTTGGTAGATGTGTGTGCATACTGCCGCGCACCCCGTAGTCAAATTCGAATTTTCTAGCTGAGCTAGATATTAGCACGCCTGTCCGGTCGAGCCCATGTAATCCATGTGTTCCTCAACAGACTTTTGCATTGCATCCGTTGCCTCCTCCAGCAACGTCGTTAAAGGTGTATTCGACGCCTTTTCAGCCATGATCTTTGTGAAGTCGTCGTTAATGGCGTCGTTCAGGTTGATTTTTGCGACTCCACGCTGGATCACGCTTTGCAGCATCTCCTTATTACTGAACCACTCGGTACCGGCACCGTGTAGTACGAGACCCACCCTATCTCCAACCTGCTTATGGACACGACTTAATCTGTCGTAGTCGAGTTGTGGTCCCTTTGGCCCGTACTTGCCGTGGACGTTGCCAAAAGCAGGGGCAAGCCAATTGATGCCCAGCGAGACGAATTCTTCGGCTTGCTCGGGGGTCGTAAGAATAGCCTCTAGACCTAACGCCGATACATCTCCTACACCATCTTCACCACCATCAATTCTGCCCGGCTCCGCCTCGGTAATGATGCCCCTCTCGTTGCAGTATTTGACCAATTCTTTTGTCAAGCGGAAATTCTCCTCTTTCTCGTAGTGCGACATATCGACCATGATGCCGTCAAAACCACCAAGATCCGCGGCCTTCTTAACAATTTCGGGTGTCTGCGCATGGTCCATATGTACGCCTACAGGCACTTTGGCATTGTCCGCGGCCTCCTTTGCCGCGTGAACGAGGATGCCGCCTGCGAAGTGGATCGCCCATGGAAAGAGCTGGACGATGACGGGTGATTTCTTGGCTTCAGCGGCTTTGACGCTCGCGATTATGGACTCGATGTTGTAGCAGCAGATGGCGGGAACTGCGTACTTGTTCTTCGCCGCGTGGGTGACGATCTTGAGGCAACGATTTTGTGAGAGATTTGATGCCATTGCAAAGGTTTGGTATGAGTAAAGAAGGGCAGCGAGAGAAGCCGGCACCTGGATATATGCGCGATTTTGTCTATCAAAAGTCTGCCGAGCTACATGAACAGTCGCAATCAACTCTAGATGAACAACTGCCCCTCCTCCCACGCTTTTCGGAACCGTTCCGGTTACGGCATTCCGACATATTTGGTCCCACCGGTTCAATAGAGGAGCTCCTCCATGTCATTAGCCTGGCGGCGAGATTGCCGAAAGCTATGTCACTCAAACGCCGAAAAGTTGCGGGGGTTCGCGCTAAGTGAAACCCGTGGAGCCGTGGACACTTAAGCAACACGTGACAAACGCGTCCCCTGGAGCGCTTGGACCACCGTTCCAGCGCGACATCTTCGCGGTGCGCGTCGTACTCCCATATCTCCTACGCACCGATCTGTTCCGCGCTCTGCCACCATGGTCCGAGGAATAGAGGGAAACGAAATGTCGACTCCGAAGACTTCGTCTCAGAAGAAGCAGCCAGCATCAGGTTCGCAATCCATCAAGAACCAGAAGTCCATCCTGGGTTTCTTCCAGAAGAAGCCGACCAACTCGCCCACGCCTACACGCGAGACGAAACAGGAGATCAACACACCCACTCTCTCGAAGAACCTTTCGGCATCGCTCACGCCCCAACCAAGCAGCGACCCTGTCCAACCGTCGAGTCCCATCCGGCAAGAGCGAGGGATCAGTCAGGGAAAGAATAAAGAGAATGGTCTGCATGCATCTACGGTATCCACACACAGAGAAGCTGACAGAGCCTTGCCAGAAAATACAGGCATCGCAGTCAACAGTCCATCTAGAAAGGCATGTTTATCTCACCGAGACCCAAATGCGTTACTTACTGAGATCTAGGCCCGAAAGACGGTCAATTATACCGAATCGGACGAAGAGGATGACGATGTATTCAAACCGATTGCCAACGGAGCGCGGACAGGAAGGGCTACCAAGCGTAGAAAGGTGGTCATAGATGATGATTCGGACGATGAATTCGAACTTGATGAAGCGACACAGCAAGCCTTAGTTGAAGAAGGTAAGCGTTCTTTGCTTTCAAATTAAATTTATCTCGTTGACACGGCATAGACATCGACGACTTCATCGCGCCGGATGATTCTGAAGAGGATGCCCCTTCGAACAAACGCAAGCGTCAACGACCCATGAAGCCGAGCACAAAGACAGCAATGCCATCTTCACCGTCTGTGCCTATGAAGAGCGATGACAGCGACGACGGGAAAGACATTCTCATGGACGGTGTACCTTCCACTGCACAGCAATGGAAATACGACCCGGACAATCTCGAGCCCTTGAACCCTCGTACAGCTATAAGGGTACCGAAGACGAATGTAAGTAAGGGGAAGACCAAAGCTTCAGCCACGGCACCCGAGCAGCGACACGAATGGCTCACAGATATCCGTGATGCGGACCGGAAGCCTCCAGATCACCCAGAATATGATCCACGAACTCTATATGTCCCACCTGGGGCATGGAAAAAGTTCTCGCCCTTTGAAACACAGTACTGGGAGATCAAGCAGAAATTCTGGGACTCGATCGTGTTCTTCAAAAAAGGAAAATTCTACGAGCTTTATGAGAAGGATGCGGTGATCGGTCACCAGCTTTTCGACTTGAAGCTGACTGATCGGGTCAATATGTGCATGGTCGGAGTACCCGAGGCATCGCTTGACCTGTGGGCTAATCAATTCGTCGCCAAAGGGTATAGGGTGGCCCGAGTAGATCAGATGGAGTCTGCTCTTGCGAAAGAGATGCGCGAGAGAGGTGAAAAGAAGCTGGCGAAGGCCAAGAAGGAGGACAAGGTCATTCGACGTGAGCTGGCCGGTGTCCTCACCTTGGGCACCCTTACTGAAACCGGTATGCTGACAGATGACATGTCAACATACTGCATGGCCATTAAGGAGATTGACCGTGACAATCTACCCGCCTTCGGCATCGCTATCGTGGATACTGCCACGGCGCAATTCCAGCTTTGCGAGTTCACGGATGACATCGACATGACCAAATTTGAAACACTTATAGCGCAAATGCGACCGAAAGAGCTTCTCATAGAAAAGTCATGCATTTCTGCGAAAGCTCTACGCATCTTGAAGAACAATACTACTCCATCGACGCTCTGGAATTACCTTAAACCTGGCAAAGAGTTCTGGTCTGCTGACGACACCATTCGCGAGATCGAAGCGTCTAAGTACTTCGAGTCCGCCACTGAAGATGACATCGAAGCGTGGCCTCCAGTTCTACGCGAGGCTCGCGATCACAGTTTGGCAATGTCAGCTTTCGGCGCCCTACTGCAGTACCTTCGCGTCCTCATGATCGAACGCGAACAGGTCACTCTATGCAACTTTGCATGGTACGATCCAATTCGGAAAGCTACTAGCTTGGTACTTGACGGTCAAAGCCTGATCAATCTCGAAATTTTCGCAAACAACTTCGATGGTTCTGGTGAGGGTACGCTGTTCAAGATGCTCAACAGGTGCATCACGCCGTTCGGCAAGAGACTGCTGAAGCAATGGGTGTGTCATCCTCTAGCAGATGCAAAGAAAATCAATGCACGGCTCGATGCTGTTGATGCGTTGAACTCAAATCCCGATGTTACGGAAAGCTTTACGGCTTCACTGGGTAAACTACCGGATCTGGAACGATTGATCTCCAGGATACACGCCGGACGCTGCAGAGCTCAAGACTTTTTGAATGTCCTCGAAGGATTCGAACAGATTGAGTATTCCTTTGGGTTGCTCATGAAATTCAGCGAAGGTGACAGTATCATCGAACAACTCGTCGCCTCGATGCCAGATCTTTCCAGCGTCTTAGAAGATTGGAAAACTGCATTCGATCGCAAGTTTGTAAAGTCTGATGGCATACTCGTTCCTGCACCAGGTGTAGAGGAGGATTTCGACAACAGCCAGGAAGAGATTAGTACCTGTGAGGCGAATTTGAATCGACTATTGAAGAAAGCCCGGACGGATCTCACCTGTACAGCTATCGTCTACAACGACATTGGAAAAGAGATATACCAATTCGAGGTGCCTAAGAAGGTCAAAGTGCCGAAGGATTGGGATCAGATGTCTGCCACTGCCAAAGTCACACGATACTACTCGCCCGAATTACGTAAACTCGTTCGAGCGCTTCAAGAAGCGCAAGAGACCCACGGACAGATTGTTCGGGATGTGGCTAGTCGCTTCCACGCACGTTTCGACGAGCACTACGCGACTTGGCTCGCTGCCATTAAAGTTGTTGCTCAACTTGATTGCCTTATCAGTCTTGCGAAATCATCGTCCTCGCTTGGAGAACCAAGTTGCCGTCCAGTGTTTACCAACGAGGAACGCACAGTTGTGGATTTCCAAGAACTACGGCATCCCTGCATGTTGAACACCGTGAGCGACTTCATCCCGAACGATATAACACTAGGCGGTCATACTCCCAGTATCAACCTACTTACGGGTGCCAACGCCGCTGGCAAGTCGACCATCCTTCGAATGACATGCATTGCCGTAATCATGGCACAAGTCGGCTGCTATGTGCCTTGCACATCTGCTACGCTCACTCCCATCGATCGTATCATGTCTCGTCTTGGTGCCAACGACAATATATTCGCTGCCCAATCAACCTTCTTCGTCGAACTGTCTGAAACACAGAAGATACTAGCCGAGGCCACGCCGCGATCATTGGTGATTCTGGACGAGCTTGGCCGTGGTACCTCGTCATATGACGGTGTAGCAGTCGCGCAAGCCGTTCTTCACGACATCAGCACTCGCATCGGCTGTGTCGGCTTCTTTGCTACCCACTATCGCTCTTTGGCGAAGGAGTTCGAAGCTCACCCGGAGATCTCGAATAAGAGGATGCGTATCCATGTGGACGATGCTTCACGGTCCATCACCTTCCTATACAAGCTTGAAGATGGCGTCGCTGAAGGGAGCTTTGGTATGCACTGTGCAGCTATGTGCGGAATCCCTAGCAAGGTCATCGAGAGTGCGGAAGTTGCGGCGAAAGAGTGGGAACACACGTCGCGCCTGGGAGAACGAATGGAGGTAAGGAAAGAGGAGGGCGGGGCGTATTTGCCCCTCGGGATACAGAGCGATATTGCTTGGGCTATGCGGGAGGGCATCCAGGGTGTTGGGGACAGAGCGTTGGACACCCTCAGGGCTGCCCTTGCTGCCCTATAAAACGCGGCGTGTACTCGCGCATTCTGTTCATGAAGCGAAACGTTTTTTCGGGATGTTTAAGCAGCATCATCATCATGGGCGTTTCTGTTAACATGGATCATTATATCAGTGTATATTAGCGCCACAAAAGGGACCTTGGATCATAATACTATATTCTTTCGATCGACGTGTCGCAGCGGACAAACATCATTCTGCGTACAATTATATTGTCTCACATATCCTGTGGGTAACAGCATCGGATGCAGGTACATGAATCCGAAACTTTGAGCGTCCTTGATGCACGTTGACTGCATCTGGCACAATTTCGATTGTGTCGTATATGTATTCGAAGGTCATTCACCCAAGCCGCTCGTGGAAGCCCCTCTGTGCACAAAGACGCCAGCTGAACCGTAGCCAGGAATTCCTTGATACCGATAACGCCATCACCTGGTATCTCTAAAACATCGCGAATCACTGCAGTTTCCAACGCCAGCCTTCAAGCGCCACGTTAGAAACCACCTTGATAGTCACCATAGCCACCATAACCACCGTAACCACCATATATCTCATCAGCCTCCGGCTCCGGCTTGACCTTGATATCCTCATCATCCTCCTGCTGCACCTCGGCCTTCTTCTTCTTGGCGGGCGACTCATTGAATGTCTTGTCTGCGCCGCGCTTGGCGGACTTGGGGGTTTTGGCCGCGTTGGTCTTCTTGGGAGTAGAGGCTGGAGTGCCGCCGCTGACACCCGCACCTGCGCCCGCACCATGGGCCTTGAGCTTGCGCTTGATCTTGCCGATCGTGACGGAGGCGCTGCCTTCAGTGTAGCCCTAATGCGTAGGTAGAAAGTCAGCATGAGTTAGGACGGGGTGTGCGAATACTGTGTGCATGTCTCAGCCTAGCGAGAAAGAAATCTTTCTTCTAGCACAGAGATACATCCACTTTGTACCTGGTGGTTTGCTTACGGTCAGGCGGGCGAGCTTTTTGATGTCGATCTGAGAAACGATTTATATTAGGTCTCGTCTGTACTCAAGGGAGGTACTTGATAACAGGCGGTCTCGAATTAGGGACGTACCTTGGGTTCGCTCTCGAAGCACTGCCAGGCGAGCGCGAGAACCTCCATCTCGCGGGCGGTGAAAGCGGAGGCCTCTTCGGTTTTGGCCATTGTTGAGAATTGAGAGACGGTGGAGAATATTCTTTGGATATCGTGTGATTTCTGGGAGACGGATACCAATGTCGATGTGGCTGCTTGACGTTGGCGATTGATGTCAGAACCGTGGAGGAAAAGAAGAGGGAAGAGCTCGAAAGGGCTGAGATACATGTGTCGATAAGCGAGCTAAAGTGCGGCAGCGAAATTCGTGTGGTGAAAGTGAGTGATCATTGTCATATTGCGTGACACAAGTGAAGGGTATCGAATGTGTGATTCACCACGGCAACCCCTAATGAGAGCGGGAAGAGCCTTCGGAAGGAACGCAAACGGGCGAATCGGGGAACTTGCCGTCATGTTTCGACGGCTCTGTGTAACAGGATACAGGCATGAGGATGTCTTGTTTGGAGATAACATGGCGTCTAGTGAATCAGTACACTCTTAGGAAGCGCGATTGAGAGTGTTGGACTTCGCACGGAAGGAACTAGCAGACGCATCGAGGGACAATTATTGCAGAATTGGTATTTAGTGTTGACGCACTCTATATTCGCTTCACCTCCTTGTCCCGCAATTCCGGCCTTTGAACATCCAACTCGTCCCTTAGCGCAGCGAAAAGCGAATCGCCGACTATTATTGACAAGCCCAAGCTCCATACCAGAGTAATGGCGTAGAAGAAATTAGCATTACCCGAACCAGCGTACACCCAAAGATGGTAGAAGGCCGGCCCGAGGAAAGATGCATACAAGACGGCTGCAGAGGCGAGGAAGGTATAGCGCATTACTATTCAAACTTAACACACGTTCATTGTTTTGATAATGACAGCACTTACGAGGAAACAAATGCCTGAACAGAGGCACAAGCGAGAGGTAAAGGGCAGCATCTGCAACGCTAGGATACGGGGTGAAGATGGCAAAGATGCCAGTCAGGGTGGTAGCAACAAACAGAGGCTGTGTTCGAAGGCGGATGGTAAGTCCCGGGGTGTACGATGCGACGTGTAGCCAAAACACCCCCAGGAAGAAATCCCGGAACGAGTCGAACATCTCAGTGAAGAAGTACCACCACAGTCCCACGTTGGGGGTGAGGTCCGGGAGAAGTAGTCGGACGCCATAGGTAGCCTCCAAAAAGTCCCAAGAGCCCGTTAGTAGCGCTGATGCAAAAAGCAATGATCCGCCGACCACAAAAAGGCCCAAAGTATGTACCGAAGTGAAGACCCAGGGGTTGGGAGCTGTTTGAGACTTCTCAGCGCGAGCGTCGTAAAGTAGGACTAGTAGTGGCGGAAACAGGAGTATCGGATGCATGGCGAGATAGGACGCAGCGGATATGGCAAGCAGAAAGGTGGTGCTGGCTCCGTGGCAGGCCTTGGCCATGGCAGTGAGGATGAAGAGATTGGTTAGGGTCGTGGTAGAGCGGGCCATGCAGGTGGCAAGCGTGAAAGGATTGAACAGGAAGCTGTCACGGTCAGTACAAGGCAAGTATGGAATGAGGTACGCGGCATACCCTGCTACAATGGCAGCGCTACTCCATCGCAATCCATGGCGCGATGACTTGAAGAGGCGGGTAGCAGCAGCACACCCGGAGTCTGCAATTTGAGCCAGTGCATGGGCACTCAGCAAGTCTACTATTGTGAAAAGCAGATTCGTCGCAAACGGATGGTCGGAGGCATTGGGGAGGAGGGAGAAGAGCGGGAGCAGTAGCGGTGCCTGGTGGTACACTCCGCCGTCGTAAGGGGAGACATTGTGTGTATAGAGGTAGAGGCCTTCTTGGACTGACAGCGTCGGTCAGCAAATTGTATGGCGGTGGTGGGGAGCTCTCGACAACATACGTCTCTTGAAGCTTGACACGGGCGTGGACAGCTCAACGCGGCCAGTGAGACGATCTGGCAGAGACGGGAAGGTTTGGAAGAGGAGCAGGCGCACAGCGGCGGCGGCGGCAAAGAGCGCAGCCTTCTGCTTGGGTTCGAGAGCCATCTTGGTCACCGCTGGCACTGATGCTGGCTCTCGCAAGTATGCATAACCGTCAACAGGCGGGCGGGAGTGCAGAACCGCCCAGAGCGCAAGGCAAGGGTCCACTTTGGAGCTCCACAACGTCTCTCCCGCGGCGCGTCGGGTCCGGCGAAACTCATCGGAGGACCCGCAACATTTTCTATCTCCTCCGAAATCTTGGCTCTCGTCTTGACCGTCGCCGCGCAAAACCCGCCAACATGGCTAAGATACAGAAAAAAGGTACCTTTGTCTTCTGCCTTGGGTCTCAATCGCATGTGCAATCGCTGACAGCTAGTAGGAAATTCTGGCGCTGCCAAAAACTACATCACGCGCACGCGCGCCGTGAAGAAGCTGCAGATTTCGCTCCCAGACTTTCGCCGTCTGTGCATTTTCAAAGGAATCTACCCTCGCGAACCGCGCAAGAAGAAGAAGGTTTCCAAGGGTTCGACCGCTGCCACCACCTTCTACTATACCAAAGATATCCAGTATCTGCTCCATGAGCCGCTTCTGGCCAAGTTCCGCGAACACAAGGCTGTCGCAAAGAAGATTGCGAAGGCTCTTGGTCGCGGCGAAGCTGGGGATGCCGCACGTCTCGAGAAGAACCTCGCTCCCAAGATCAAGCTCGACCACATCATCAAGGAACGCTACCCCACCTTCACCGATGCCCTGCGCGACCTCGACGATGCTCTCTCTATGCTTTTCCTCTTTGCGAACCTGCCGTCGAGCCAGCACGTCCCTGCTAAGACCATTGCTCTTTGTCAGAAGTTGTGCCACGAATTCGAGCACTACGTAATCACCTCCCACTCGCTGCGCAGGTCGTTCCTATCTATCAAAGGCATCTATTACCAGGCCACCATACAAGGACAGGACGTGCTTTGGCTGGTTCCCTACCGATTCGTGCAAAGAACCGGAGGAGACATCGACTTTAGGATCATGGGCACATTCGTAGAATTCTACACCACGCTGCTCGGCTTCGTCAATTACCGTCTGTACACGTCCATTGGCTTGGTATATCCCCCCAAGTTCAATGCTGATCTGGACGCACAAGGCGCCGAATTGAGCGCGTTCCAGATCGAAGGCAAGAGTGTCGCAACCAATGGAGACGCGTCACACGGTGATGTTTCCGCGACTGCAAACCCGGAAGCCCAGGCGGTTGCCGACAGGATCGCCGCTGCGCCAATTGCTGAAGAAGAACAGCCAGATACTGCTCAAGCAGTGCAAGCCGTTGAAGACGAAAACACGGAGACCATCGACAAATTTGAGGCGGTCGCTCCTGACGCAGATGTCCTGCCTCAACCATCGGCCAGTAGTGCCGAGGTGGCCTCGTTGTTCGCACCGTATACTATTTATCTCTCGCGAGAAACTCCACGTGCCCCCTTGGAATTCATACTGAAGGCCTTTGGTTGCAAACGTGTTGGCTGGGACTCTACTTTGGGAGATGGTGCATTCACCTCGAACGAGTCTGATGCGTCCATCACACATCAAATCGTCGATCGAACATCCATTTCCTCAGAAGAGGCACCAGAAATCGTCGATGGAGCTGCGCCTAAGGTGCAATGGCCGCGGTCGACAATGCCCGGGCGAACTTATGTGCAACCTCAATGGGTGTGGGATTGCATCAATCAGGGAAAGCTGCTTCGTCCGGACCTATACGCTCCTGGTGCTGAACTGCCGCCTCATCTCAGTCCGTGGGTGAAGGCCAAGAAGGGTGAATACGATCCTAACCTGCCTTTGCAAGCACAAGAGCTTGAGGGTGAGGCGGAAGCGTTTGAGGACGAGGAAGAGGTTGCTTCTGAGGCGGAGGAGGCATCAGAAGATGCAGATGATGCAGATGACGCCATGGAGAGTGATGCATCTGTGGAGGCTGGTGAAGGCATGCAAGTCGACGGCTCCGACGACGAAGAAGACGTTGATGATGACGAGCCCCAAGTTGCCGCAGACGACTTCGAGGGATTCGATTCTGATGCTGAATCAGACGTATCTGAGGGCGAAGCTGCTCGACTACAACATCAACGCGAATTAGAAGCAGAGGCTACCGGCAAGAAGCTTGAACCCGAGGTTGAGACGACCAAGTCGAAGAACGCTGCCGTGCGCAAGAAGGCGGAGAAGAAGCGAAAGGAAGAGCAAGAGGAACGCGATCGACAGAAGATGATGCTTTCGAACAAAAAGCGAAAGCTGCTCAAGCGCATCGAGTACGGATCGAACAAGCGGGATGCTGAGGCGGAGAGCCTCAGGAGGAAGAAGCGGCGGCTCGACAAGGCAAAGGCGGCCTCGGAGGCAGTATGAGAGGCATAGACCTTGGAATCTTATTGATGAAATGTCTTTTGCATTTGCAGGCGTCCAGGCGCGTGGCGCATTGGCCATACGAATGAAGCGATTCTACGTACTAGCTATGTCTACCAGAAAAAGTGAATATATTGAGGTCGCGTTGAGCAATTGATGATTATGCTAATCCCTACTACCCGGCACCGTCTTCTTGTTCCTAGAGCTTCATCGGGACGAGATGCGAGACGACATCAATGATGAGGCGGTCTTGGTGGCAGGGATTAATGACTGTTCCTGCGTTGACTCAACGTTGCTCAGCCCCATGCGAATTTGTACATGTACTACAACTTTGGCCATTTCAACTTGCCGCTACCCGCAAACCCGACATCACTTTCACAGAATCAATATCGAACTTACAAACCGCCCCTCGCACAATCATCTCGCGGCCATTCATCTCGCAGCCATTCATCTCGCAGCCGTTCATCTCGCAGCCATTCATCTCGCAGCCATCATGGGTAAGTATTTCGGCTGTTGCTTCCCTATGCGTGGGCAGAAAGTAGCCCCAAGATATTGTCGGCGCCGTCCAGCTTACGCATTACAAGTGTAAATTCATCGGGAGATCGAAGCGCGGAGTTCCTAAGATCTCGCTTCCACTATGTACTCCACTTTGGAGGTCTATCGCGAGTCCCGCCCACATGCATGCAGCCGGCCGGACAGCGTCCGAAAAAAATTGTTCACCGAAATTGAGCGAATCTTTGCCCGCGCACTGAGTATAGAATTTACAGAGTGCAGTTGAAACCAGATTTTCCAGCCTATTGGTTGTCCTGATTGTTTTCTGTATGGTGGAAAGTAGGTGGCTGGTCTACACAATAGGACAGGAGCATTCACCACCAAGCTCGCTTGTGGTCACCCACCGTACAATACCTTGGTATTGAACAATAAGAACTCCAGCAAAAGCGATCAACGTCGACTGAGAAAGTCGTCACTCAAACAAACACACACAACTCTGCTGCGCCGTTCGTGGCCACCCAAAACTTTCTGGTTATGGACTATCGCGTCCTACTGCCGCAGCTTCCACCTGAGCTCAGAGACCTCGTCTACACCCAAACAGTGACTGAAGACAACCAAGCCACCTCTACCGGTCTTGACTTCACAAGGAAAGTCTACGACGCCAGCCACACTAGGGTCGACATCACCCCAGTCCACTGCGGCAATCCCGCCCTATTGGCGCTTCAGCAATACCACTTCCTAGAAGGCGACGAATACCGACACTTCATTCTCAACAATGCAATTCAGCTTCGCATTCACGTTCTCTTCAAAGGCCATACGAACACATTCGTGCAAGAGCATTGGGACAAAAAATTGACAGCGCATCTGAAGAACCTGGCTAAGCGATATCCGTGGCTGCGCAAGGTCACTGACTACGACGTGAGGATCCTGTGGAAGCCAGCGTCGTGGGCGCCAAGCAAGAAGAAGAGGCGCATTGGCGCAATTGCGAAGAGGATGGTGGAGGTCTTGACGCAGGAGATGGATAAGGATTTGAGGATGAGGCGCGGTGTTGTGAAGGCGGGCTTGCGTGTTGCGGATTTCGTGGTTTGCGATCATGTATTGAGGGGTCAGACGTTGGGATTAGGGGAATTTGTTTGGGACTTGGAGGAAGGAAGCGCGAGGAAACAGATTCGTGAAGTTGGCATTGCGCGGGATTCAAGAGGAGTTTGCGATGCGGTCGAAACAGACGGCTACATGCCTTCGAAGTTCAAAGCGGTGCCCAAAACGACCACGACGGCAAAGCTGCACGGGTGGGAACATCAAGAGGAATACGTCAGGAGCTTTCGACGCGATGTGCAGTGGGACCAGGAGGAGATTTTTGGAGCGGGCGAGGCTACAGAAGCACCTACGCAACGAGCTGCTCTGGCAATTGCTGAGGAAATTTCCGCTTTTGGAGAAGCACGATCGCGTAGGTGAGATTGCAGACTACCATAGTAGAACTGCACCAAGCATTGAGAGATTTTCCACATTCGGATTTCATGTGTGATTGTATGAGTTCGTGATTGGGTGCCACTCGGGCCGAGAGCACCCCCACCTACTCACACACCCTTGGCCTTGCACTTGCGCTTCTAGCCGCAGAGCCTCCACGTGGGTTTTGCCCTTGGGTCTACATTTGTGTAACTACTCTCGAGTCCTGCCAGACTGACTTGTTCCTTGATCCCACACAACCAACAATACCACAATGGCTGCGACGGAGAAGAACCAAGTAGAGCTTACCCAAGCCAAGCAACTCAACCATGTGCCTTGGAGTGAAGAATACGAGAAGATGATATCGGGCATGCTGTAACCGCCTCTCAATTCCTCTACAATCAGCCTATTAATATCACATTAGCTACGACTCCCACGACCCCAGCCTAGCAGCAGCCCGTTTCAAAGCCCGCGCCTGGGCCCATGACTACAACACCGTACATTCCCCCCCCCGTCCTTTCCTTTTCCTCTCTCCTGCCACCCTCTAACACCTACCATAGTACTTCCCCCCAGCATCCAGCAACCCAAACTTTGACTCTCTCGCAGCAGAGCGCCTAGAAAGACTCCGCGCTATTCTGGGCCACGTAGGTGAAGAGTCCTTCATCGAGCCCCCCTTTAGGATCGACTACGGCTGCAACATCTCCATCGGCAACCGCTTCTACGCGAACTTCAACTTGACGATTCTGGACTGTAGTTTAGTCACGATAGGCGAGAGGGTGATGCTCGGTCCTAATGTTAGTATCTTTGCGGCGACACATGAGACGGAAGTCGAGAGTCGACGGCAGGATATTGAGTATGGGAGGCCGGTGGTTATTGGGTGAGCCTCCCTTCCCCCTTCCATTTCTCTATCTGTGGTGAGGAGTGAGTGTTTTCAATGGAAGCTAACGTGGGTGGGCCAGGGACGACTGCTGGATTGGAGGGCACGTGGTTATTTTGCCGGGGGGTGACGATTGGTAAGGGTGTTACGGTGGCGGCGAGCTCGGTGGTCACGAAGAGTATCCCGGATTGGAGCGTAGTTATGGGAAGTCCGGCAAAGGTAGTCAAGAAAGTGACGCCAGTGCCGGATTTAAAGGAGGAGTGATTGTGTAAAGATGGAGCATAAGATGGCGCAGCATTGGGTATACAGGGCATGGATAGAGACGTGATAGAGTTAGAGGAATCTGGGATTGTCTGATGAGCGGCGACCATATGGCGGGATCGCCTGGGTAGATTTGAGGCATTATGACTATATTACATTGTCCTCTGTATCTCATCTCCTCGGACCCTGTGTCTACGAGCAGCAAGAGCAATCATTACAGCTCGAATCCGTTATCGTGGGTGGTGCCGCGCACGTCTTCTGAGCCGTATACGGCACTGTGGTAGTACTCGGACCACTTCCCTTGATCGTTGTCGCTTTGACCAGCACGGGTATCGATGCGCCGGTAGAGAGTCCAAACACACGGTGGCCAAGGACGCGCAGTAGACTCGCAATCTCTCCCGAGTGCGCAGTCACACTGATGTACGTGCTCTTGTCATTGCTGAAAACGTCATCCAAAACCTTCTTGCTCCGGATATCCTGGTCAGCGGAGGGTTCGGCGTGCAGCTCCGTCCAGTAGGGATCATGCTCAGCGAAGCCCCTCTCGAACTTGTAGGTGGGGAAGTTGGCGTGAATGTACGTCTTGTTGCTACGTCTATCACATGTATGAGCTGAGATGCCCTCGCGGAAGTACTCCTTAATAGTCGGGACAAACGGGCTCTTCCTTGGGAGAGGAAGGCCTGAGAAGGTTAGACGAGCGGTATCGAGGCAGCGGAAGAGAGGACTGGTGTAGTATGTCTGTGGCGCCGCGATTTTCTCCGTGGTCAGGAGCTTTTTCCAGAAACGGTTGACGTCTTGTGCTTGGGAGACACCCTTGGGGGTGAGGTGCGCGTCCGCCCAGGTTACGGTGGAGTTGCCATCCTTCTCGGACCAGTAGCAATTCCAGGCTGGAGTACCGAAGTAGGTTTCCGCGGCGTTGTGGTAGCCTTCACCGTGTCTTCCGAGGAAGAGCAGAGTATACCGTTCGTTATACCTTGCCTTGCGATTCAAAGTGTCGATGTAGTGATTCAGCCTCTGCCAGCTGGTGGGTTTCCTCCCCCAGTATGTCCCATCACTTGGATACTTCCTCTCGATCAAGCCAAAGTTTTGCGCTGTGAAATTGAAGCTCGAAGCATCCGTTGCCGCATCGTCCTGCTGAAAGATACCAGTGACTACCGTGTAGTTGACATGCGTCTTCACACTGTACGCTTGGACCGTCGCTGCGGCTGCGAGAACGCTTGTGAAGAGGGTGGAACACCACATATTAGTTAATTAAGAGATCGGTAGCAGGTGCTGGAGGCGCTGCGCGGTGGGAGTCGAGGTCCCAGGAACGCGGGTTCCTTATATGCACCCGCATTTGCGGTATGATTTGATCTTGGACGCGGAGTATCGATTGATGGCAAATCTACTCCGAGGTATGGTTGCGGTCCAATGACTTGGAAACGTGATGCGGGTGGTGCACCGAGATAGGAAGGTGGGTCCGTGATGTCCCTGTCTGCCGGGCCTCCCTCGACCTGGCTCATGGCTTCTGGAAGACGCTATGGACATTGTGTGAACGTCAGTACGGACATCTGGATCTGTGATAGATACCTAAAAAAGACGGGTCCCTGGCGTACAGCATCAAAAATATCGGTACTCGATCAGATGTTCTCGCACAAGTATTCGTGATAAAACGCGACATTGCATACTTACCGCTGCCAGTATACACAGCATGCCGCGTAATAGCTTAAAAGATACGCCTTAGGCGCGAAAGTTCTGATGCGGGCCAACATTGACGAATGATTTTCATCAGACCCACGTGCACGTGGCTTTCAGGTCGAGTATAGCTTGGTGATAGAGCTGCGAAGTCATGGTGGCGGCAATGGCCAGATGGAACTACGCGTCGGCGATTGAGCAGTGGATCCTGGTTTTCTAGGATCAGAATACATGTCATTGCTTTGACAAATAACGTCAAAAATGGATTTGCATATCGTCTCGAATGGCCTGCCTCTGTACGCCTACAACACGGCATTGGGCTACCCCTAAATAGTCGTCAATATCTCATGTTCTTCAATACATGGGTACAGGCTACGTCTTTGCTTCCCTGCCTTCCTCCCTCTTCACTCTGAAGAACGCCAACTTTGCGAACTTCCCCAGCGTAGCCCAAAAATGTCTTCCAGCGGGATGTTCGATGATCCTCTCCAGCAGCTTCACCACGGCAGCTCTGACGTCCTGCCTCGGGTGAAACAATCCCAGGCTCACATAGAAGAGCCCAGAGTTGGTCTCGGGTATGACGCAGAGAAGCTGCAGAACCGTGTCATATTGTAGCTGCTCGCCTGGCTTTCGGTCTGGATCATTGGCTATAGTCAGGGACCGCGAGGTCGTGGTGGTGGAAAGATCCGTGTCTGACGGTGAGGGCGAGGGTTTAGGGCCGCCGGCTTCTTCAACACAGCGGGCGAGTGCAAGGTATATAGCAGCCGATTGATCGTGTGTTAACTTTAGACAGCGGAGTTTGTCATGTTGATGGTGAAGATCGATGCCTCGGACGGGTCGCTTCTCCCACTGTCTCGCCAGATCCTGAATGAAGCTATAATAGCTCCTCGTGTTTCTCCATCCTTCTACACGGTGCACATTGGCTGCCAGCTCCCGCAATTTAGATATCTCGTCGGGCCAGACGTAGCCATGACCCGAGACCCCGTAGACGTTTTCTTCTGTCTCGTGGGAGCCGACGAAGAGAGCCGACGCGCCGTAGACGGTTTCTTCAAAGGCGGCGGCTATGCGAGCAAATTTAAGGACCCACGAACGCCATTTGGCGCGAATGGCGTTTTCACCGTGGCGGTTGGCAATGCTCGTTAGAAGGTTCTCCATGAAGTGTGTATCTCCTGTAGGATCGACGGCCCCTTTGCTATCGCCTCCTGATGGGTATATTCCGACAGGTATGCCTTGACTTTGAAAGAAGACTTGGCCTTCTGTTGCTTGAGGTAGTTCGATCTTGTTGCTGATTTTCATTCGCCCAGTTGGAAGGTCACATAATAGATCCCACCATTCAGGCTTATATGAGAAGGCAGGGTTGGTAACACCGGCGATGAAGCCGGGGACTTTGAGGAGGTCGTCGACCTTTGTAAGGTCGGTATAGGGGAAAGCGTGGCGCACGAATCCTCGCAGCATACCGCCAGAGGCAAGAGCGCAGGCTGCAAGAACAGCTTCGGCGACTTCGCCGGACGGTCGATTGTGGCCGAGGAAGATGATGCGCTTCTGCGTGAGAAGAGCATTGACTAGCACGATGATAGGATGTGTATAAGCGCCGCTTGTCGTCAGGTGGGGATGTAGAGCAAAAGGCTGCGGTTGGGTCATGTGAGGCGTCGAGAAAGTCTGGATAAGCTTGACGAGGGAGAAGTCACCAACTGTCTCAGGACTTAATACAGTAGGTACTTTAATGGGAACCGGAACGCCGTTGTAGAGCACTCTGGACTCGAATTCATGGGTATCTCTGGGAGGTGCGTAATTCTTTCTTTGCATGTCGGCGGACGAGGCCGAAGGAAGAGAGGCTCGCTCTGCCTCTTCGGATCTGCGTTGTCGTATTATCTGTTCGAACTTCTCGATGAACATGTCTTTGGCGTCGGTCGCTTGCAGGACAAAATTCTCGAACTGGGAGAGCTTGGGAAGCAATGATAAGTCCATGGCGTTGAGCGCATTGTAGAGGGAAGCCAACGTCTCCATGACTGGTGCTCGAAAATATTCCTCGAGAGCGAGTAGTAATAAAGGTTTGTAGATGTGTAGAAAGGGGTGTCTCGTGCAAATGGCCATTGCCTTGACGATGGCTCCTCTGCATTGGGTCAGCAAACATGGCGTGTAACAGTTTTCCAAACGCACCTCTTCACGGTGTTGTCCTGTTTGGTATTTACGAGGTTCAGCACGTATACAAGCGGCGGACCGTCAGGATCCATCTCGTCCTCGCTCTCGGAGTAGTCATCGTCATCGTACTCCTCTGCGCCGGCGGTGGTGTCCTCCCCATCCACATCTTGGTTTTCCTTCTGCTTGCCCTTCCTGCGCCTTTCTCTTCGTGCCTCTTTCTCCTCTTCTTCCTGACTCGTATCTTTGTGTAGAAAGAATATGGTCCAGTCCTGGCTCCGCATGTGTGTCTGGTCGGGCAACATGAGCTCTGCCAACATAGTCTCGTCCCCACTTATAGGCCCCGGATATTGGTGTTCCATGACCGACCCGCGGTCAATGTCAAAGGAGGCGACCAGAATGTACTCGACATGGTTCTCGACGGAATCGGCGGGGTACTGGGCGCGCAGCCTCATGGGTTTTACGTCTCCGAACGACGAGACCTGCGACAATTCGTCGACCGAGACGTCGTCTTCGCGAACCATTGGCGGCTGTGGAGAGCGCGGCGGTCGCTTGCTCTCATTGCGGAGGGAGACGGCCGAGGGGCTTCGCGATGGGGGGGAACGAGGAGAAGGAAGGCTGACGCTGGAGGCCACCCTGGGCTGAAGCTGACGGGCCGCCGTTGGTGCGCTGCTGCATTACTTCAGCCATTATAGGGTTGCTATCACTATCACTGTCTTAAGCAATGCATGGTGTGATCTTGGGACCGTGGGTAGTAGCCCCTCGTCGCGCCGGACTAATCCACGACTCGCGTTTCAGGAGAGCTGGAGGCCGAGGGATCGTCTTTAGAGCGATGCGCGCAATATCAGTTCATTCGAAGACGCCAGACATGGAAGATGCTCTCGCATTGGCCTGTCACATGCACGATGCCGAGCAGACAGCGCGTGGGGGGCACTGTGGTGAATTGATGTGGGCCCGAAACGTCCCAGGGTCCGCTATCGATAAACGGGGCGCTTGACGGGTGCGTTGCTTGGGAGACATGGCAGGCGCGTCAACACCAGCTAAACACCTACATCACCGCGCAATATCAGTCACCACAGCCCGAGAGCGCGCGAACATCACCATGGTAAGTAAGCTCATTGAAACTGAAAGTCGAAGAGCTGAACCACAACAGTCGACCACCCCGACCCCCTACAAGCCGTCCCCTCTCTCCTTCAACAGCCCGCGCACATCGCCCTTCCGCCGCCCCAGCACGCTTGCACAGTCACCGGGGAACTCTCCCTCGACGGCCCGTCCTACAACACCGAGCAGCTCGCCGTTGAAACCAACACCAGGCAATACACCCCTGCAGACGCCGTCGCGAAAGTTAGCAACAAGCAATGCCTCTCAGAACCCGCCCTCATGGCTGAATACGCGTGGAACGTCATTGGAGCCTGAGATTCCCAAGTCGCCTTCCCGACAGGTTTCCACATCTACACAGCACACTATTCGGCCATCCAACACAGCCTCGATCGCAGCGCGATTCGATGGTGGAGCGAGTACGCCCCCCGCTAGAACGGACCACGAGTAGAGAGCCTCTAGTGGAGCGACCCATCGAGCGGACCTCGAGTATAGATCACCTACCTGCACTGTCTCGACCGGCGAGCATAGACCAGCCTCCTCCGTTGCGACCAACACCACGACCAACCATGGCCCCGCGAACAAACTCCACTGACGCACTCTCCAAAATCCCGCCTCCGCTCCTCCACAGCATGCGCGAATCCTTCAGCGTGCTGGATCGCGACAACAGCGGCAGTGTAAATGCAGCAGACGTCGCAGAAATGCTTTCGCAGCTTGGGCTCACCGCTACGCCGTCAACACTCAATTCATACTTTCCTGACGGTGCGAAGTCGATCAATTTGGCTACGTACCTCAACACCATTTCGGATCTTCTTTCCGGGCTCTCACACCCGAACGAACTGAATGCGGCCTTCGAGGCTTTCGACGATGGCGATGATGGTCAAATCGATCTAGGCGAGCTGAAAGATGCGCTGTTGCACACTGCGCCTGAAGCTGGCGAGCGGAAGCTTACCGAGCGGGAGATTGACATGGTTGTGGAAGGTTTCAGTGGCAGGAGAGCCTTTGGAAAGGGAGGCAAGGGCCTCAACCGCAGCGAGGTCTTCAGATATCAAGAGTTTGTGGCTAGTATCACGGGCGGTGGCAATACAGAGAATGGAGGTGGTGCAATTGCACCTGCTTGAGTATGGGGATTGATTGTGAGATTGCATTGGAACGGCGTTTGGATGGATGAGAGGGACATTAACTCAACGAAATGGGATGTTAAGAAGTATGTGGAATCTGCAAATAATGGACGTGAAGTCTAATACCTTAGGCATCGCTGCAATGTGATGGATGCTTACAGCGCTGGGTAAAAATCCTAGGTACTGCATCGCCCAGCCTGGTGTAACACAGGATAACCAAATTCTTGGCCGGGCACTATAGCAGCATGAAGAACCATATGCTGTCGCCGTGCACTTAGCCAGCCGAGCGTTTTCGTTCGCAGAATTACCGCCAGTCCGTCATCAACATCTCCAGGTGAGGCATGCGATTCCGCCATCTAAGTCTCCTCTTCAGGTCTTTCCCAGGATGCACCGTGGCTTGACTCAGTCCACCCAGGCGACCTTGCTCAGACACTACACTAATCGCAGTGTAATCAGAAGGTATAGAGCATGAATGAGTAGAAGAAGTGTGGAAGAGAGGTGCCTTATGAGGCTTTAACAGAATGGGTTGGAATTAGTTGAAGTGATGACCACAAATGACAGTAGTCGCAGCGAGTCTAATCGAGATGCAGTGTAAAGGGCAAATGAAGGAGAGCTATACAGTAAATATTGAGATCTAGTCGAATACTTGAGCTTCAGGTGAGAGACTCCACTGTCAGTGAACAATACTTCAAATTGATGTCCGACCCAAACTCCTTGATCCAACGACGTGCATGTCCCTCAGAGATCCAATGAGATGCCAGCTGAATCTAGCCTCACCCACTACAGAGCCCCATGGCCCCAACAAGCCTTGCAATGCCTCGAAAGCCAATTTCCTAGAAGTCTTGTCAGTTATTCTTATCATCTATAAGGGTCCCATTGGTTGCATCAACGTTGCTCAGTACCATGCATCTATCTACTAGAGATAAGTGACCAATCGCTTATATACCGATAGTAAGATCGACCAGTAAGACCTTGTAGATGATAGGGTTTCCACAGACTGAACCTTGGAGCCGTGTGCCGTGTCTTTGTGGAGCCTCTCACCGTTGTCGATAAGCGGTACTGATCTTCCCAGCTACATAATCGTACCTAAGTACAATCCAACACCTTTGCTCCCCGCGTCTATGGGCCGGTAGTCTTCGTCAAGGAGTCGCTACAGACTACGGACATGCATTTGCCTGCCGTGGAAATACAAGATCTACTTGCTCGCCGTAGCTTCACAGTTGTCAACAGAGAGCTCAAGGACAACAAGAACATGCTATCATACCACCCGTTTTCTGATATTGCCGCTCTGGTGGAACATCTACGAGTATGACGCCCTGGGATCAAATGGGGGCGTGACCCTACAGTGCCATTCCAGCCCGTCTACCTCAACAATATCCTGCTGGATCCAGCGCTTGGAGATAGTACAAATACCCCATGTGAGCCAGCCTTGACAGACCTAGTAAAACACACGCCTTGCTGCACGGCGCTCATGTATTGCTGGGGAGAAGAATGGAGTGAGAGCACCGCGGGATATTGCAAATCACTCGAGATGCGTCGAATGGAGATCATAACTAATCGTAGCTGGCGGTAACCTCACCACGTTCCATTTGAGTTTGCAATCGAGAATAACTTTGACCAAACTCGAGTCTTCTCCTGCACTGTCGATTACGGAGTTGCTGTCCATGCTCTTACCAAAATCATCAAAAGGGCATGTAAAGAATCCGGAGTTGGCCTAGCAGAGTCGATGCTAATTAGCAAACTCGGCAATATCTACGGAAAAGACTGGCACAGTAAAACAGACGGGAAAAAAGCCTTCGGAAATCGGGCCTGAGTTTCGTTCGGAGGTCGGCGTACGCAAGGATGGAGATACACTCATTATCTCCTGGAGAAATCTGAATGGTGACTTGGGTAGAAATTAATTCGTGCTACTTAAGCTAACTAAACACTGTTTCTTCACACCGCTCTCAAATGACACGTGGGTCTGGTGGATTGATTATTCGATAGGATCCCTCGGGACCGAGAGAGCCATGAATTCCCTAAACTCTCTGATGAGCTCTAGGCCACAGACGAAAATTAGATTCGCTCAAGGCATCAATATTGGGAGCAAAAGATCTTGCTTCTCTAGCCTTAAGTATATCACAGGCCAACACTGGTCAAGCATGTCCCAAACTCTTGTTCTAGCAATGTAAAGTGAATCGAAGATATTGCGAACAATGTTAAGGAATCTTCTGACGAAGTTGGTATCATTCGTATCTTTTTACACGTCCGGGATCTGTGCTGGACCATTAGCGAAGCTAGCGCACAGAAAACTTCTCTCACCCCCACCCTATTGCTTCTGTTTGCCATGTCATTGCGAGTGTGCATGAATTTTCAATGCCAGTTCCTCATCGGTAGCCTATAACCTGCATTGGCCATGGTCTCCTCTTAATCTTGGGCCTTTTTATGTATTTCTTACCCAGTCATGTGACCATCAATTCACAGCAATACCGCAGTGGTATAGCCAAAGCTAGTAATCAACGGTGGTGTGGTGAAAAGGTATCACGAGTCGTTGTGGCCGACTTATTCTGGGTTCGATTCCCAGCACCGCCAGATAGCGGATTCGTTTTTCTTTTTTTGCTCCTTTGTCTCTTCTGCTCTTTCGAACACATTGTATACATTTTCGCCAAAATAAATTTCACGGTCTTGCTCTGTCACCAACATGGTCGACGCTAACAAGATCTGGTCTCCGCGTTCTTCAATCTGAAGTCGCTGATCCAGATTAGATACTAACGCCTAGATCTAAAGCTCTCTGTTGGACCTTGACATCCGGGGTCGAGGCTGCTTTTACGCGTTGAGTTCGGTAGGGACAGAGCCACAAAAGAGGGTTTCGATTTGCACTTGCAACATGATATCATCAACGAAGTTCTTCTCTCCTAAACGAGGTTGAAGCAGGCGTGGGAGGATTATACCCATATTTGTGGAATTTCCTGCAAGTCCATCTCTTTCAATGATTCTCTGTACTGCAAGCGGCAAGCTACAGCATGCGCTTACAAGGTAAATGATTGATACACCTGTCCGCTTGCTATTTCGAGCACGTCCACAATGTCCTTTTGTGTTACGAGTAGAAGGGCCGCAATAGGAATGTAACCAGCACTCAGACCTCTTCCAACAGTTGTGATGAATGGGCCAACAGATTCTTCCTGCCAGGTGAACCTAGATCCGCATCTTCCGAGACCACGCATGACTTCATCAAGACCTATTCAGCACTATGCTCTTAGCATTTGCCCACAAATCCAGAGCCACCACCCCTGCATCTCCGCGCAAGACCACCAGAACCGTTCCAGCGATCAAGCTTCCAGTAACCAACGCCATGTTCAAGTATGCATCATTGATCCACTTGCCGTGGTTCTCACCAATTATTTTGGCGAATGCAGCTGGCGCGTTACCATTCGGGAACTCAGTTTTGGGTTCCTCCTTGCCCAGAAACTGACACAATGGCACCCAGCCGTCTTCAACGCCCCATTCGAGAAAGCGTTCTTTCGGAACCATCCCTCTCACCATTGCGCAGTGTTCGCGATATACCTAAGAGACTTTAGCAAAACTCCACGTACTACAGTCCTCGCCATTAGGCACCTACCCATTTGCCGTTCGCTTGAAAATCACCGCGAAAGAATTCGGGCATTATTTGACGATGTACAAGCCTTTTCGACCAGTACAGGTCCGGCGAGAACCAAGAGCAAGTGTACGACCACCACTCCTTCCTGTTCGCCATCAAGGTCGCATCGAAACTTTTGTACCATGCATCCACATTGCTTCTCCTGTTTAGGATGATCTTCGCATCCGGGTATGCGGCCACGAGCTCTGCAGCAAAGGTCGCACAAGGCATGTCGGTCAAGGCATCGTATTCTCCAAAGACCTGGTCGAATTCTTCCGCGGTGAACGTGACATCACCACTCTTGGAATCACTGTGATACTTTTTCTCTGTGAGTCTGCTGAGTACAGGCTTTTGATGGCGATTGGAGGTTAACATGGTTTCGTAGCCATGGAAAACTCTTGGATACCCCAGCTCAAGCAAGGCTTGCTTTAACGAGTCCTGTATACCGTGATGAGAGAACTTCACCAAGAGAGCATGACGCGCGTTACTTACTGTACCGGAGCGCGAGGGCCCGACGCAAATGACCTGCAACGGCCGCGTGCGAGGCCGGTCGGGTACGGGGGATCGCATAGAGACAGCCGAACACGGCGTCAATCGCGTTCATAGTGGCACTTGGCATGCTGATGGGAATTTCTAGCGAGGCAGGATAGGCTTTCAGACTGTATTGCCGTCCGTTATAACGTTGCAAGAATTGGAGGTGCGGCGTAGTACACGCTCTAAATTCTTACTCAGCCGGTAGCGCTGCATCTTCAACCTTTACGGCATAGTGAACGATTAGATCTACAACGAGGGTATCAATCAGATTTAATATCGAGAGTAGAGTTAAGATCGCGTATGAGATTGCATAGCGCGCGTACCTCCTCGAGCTGCCTCCTCACTGTGTAGCCGTTCCATAGGCTATCAAGGAAGACGCTGTTGTCAAATCCGTTTTGCAAGGGAAGGGTGTCCATGAGCTCCTCGAAACCCGTCATATCGATATCGAAATCGGTGTTGGCCCATACTTCTTCCCCTATCGGAACCTCCGTGGGTCCTAGGGATTCATGTGGAGGCGGAAGCGCTTCTGATGGTTTCGGGGAGTCAACGGAAGCATCATGAGCAAGAGCTTGAGGAGCAATATTTGGAGGAAGATCGGGCTCCTTGGTACGTGAGTCTGCCCTCGTTGCATCAGTTCTCTTCGAATGCTCCTGCAACAACGTGCTAAGTAGTCGGATACCATGCGCGGCAACGGAGCTTGTCGGCCATTGTTCGAGAATCGTGACCGCTTTCTGGATCGCTTCAAGGTCTTTGATTGCTTCCGGTTCGCCTTCGGAACGATGGAACAGGTCGAGACCCAGGCAGAGTCCCGCAGTAACAACAAAAGCCTTAATGTGTCGTTAGTCAGGCATACAGCGATATGCTTCAGACAACGTACCTGCTCGACCCACCATTGAGGTTCTTTGGGAAGTCTTTTCTCCATAGCCTCAAGGACGGTCTTCGCGCTACTGATACACGCCCATCGTGAGTACGTATACCGAGGATCTTTGAAACTTCTGCCTAGGAAGCTTTGGTGGATCATTATGATCTTGTGCGCACAGGATGCATGATAGGATCTCCTAACCCACTTGGTCCATTCTGGCCAAGCGTCATTATAAGGCATGTTCAACGATAGCCATGGAGGCATTTTTTCGATGCATAGGCCCCGCATTATGGCGTCATATCTCAATACAACATTGTACTTCGAATCGATATCTCCAGCATCCATCATATCGTCGAGATAACGTACCAAAACATGAGCAATGTCGTTGAGGTAGTTGCTAATGTGGGTAAAAGTCGGCTTTTGATAGTTCACCACCGGTTCCCACGTTTCTTCATCAAAATGTCGTGGTGGAAGCGAGGTGTAATGTCGCTTTTGTTGTGTATACATTCCTTGAGAAGTGGAACAAAGCCAGTCTTGAGACGTGAGCGCACTCCACACTCTGCGACCGATTTCGCGTTGAATAAGGGCATCTTTCTGCCCTGGTGTCATCTTTGAAGGAGGGATCAGGTCTTCCGGATGCCGACCAAGCCTAGGATATCAGCTAACAAGCCACGGTTTTAGCTTGATGACTCACTTGTTCAGTCCCAGACCCCTTGCAATAACGGTCGAGGCTGCTTGATAAACTGCCCATTCTTTTGCAGAACCTACTAGATGTTCTGAGGTATGCATATTGAGAATGGCTTGTACAGAGTAGATGTGATGTTTTGAGGCATAATCTCCAAGCTGCAGACAAGAAATCATAGAGTTTCCCCATTGCCGAGACAATTTCAGCTTGTTAGCATCGGAGAAGCCCCACGCATTAGACACCTCTTCAGGTGACCCAATTATACTTGCCGAAAGTATGGAGAACAGCAGCGCACACCATCTCCAATCGTGGCATCGAAGATCAAAATGGTCGTCCTCCCCATATGCTTCCAACAAAGCCTTTCGGAGCGATGGCCCATGGTAAATACCACCAACCCAATACGCCATACAGTTTTGATGGTAGTCAATCATGTAGATGACTTGAGTTTTGCTAGGGAGCACCGACTGAAGATGGTAAACCTCTGCCGCCTGTGCGGCGGGCGAGAAGATCTCGGTCACCACTTCATCTAAAGCAGTCTTCGTGCGGCTTTGATTGAGTGTCTGTTCCATCAACGACTGGTTTCTTGAGTACTCCTCTTTATCGTTCAGTAGAGTTCCCATGCTGATATTCGAGAACTCTGATCTCCCATATGTGATGAAGTCAACATTTCTTGACAAAGGCTCTGAGATTTCAGACGAGTCTTGTACGCCATCCGAGGAAGCGGAAATCGAATCACCTCGAGCTCCGTCACCCTCCTTTGTCCGAAAATGCAGAGGGATCTGGCCAGCTGGCCAAGGTATTCCGGAGGATGGAGAGGCCTCCGAAGAGATGCTTGGGTCGGTCAAGCCTCGACTTGTTGTTGGCGAAGGCTTTTTCGGATCTGCCATCGTACAATGAGTGGGTACTCGTAGACGCATTTTGTCTTAGACTCATTCTGCGGGGTGGGTCAAGGTCACTTACATCTACGATGGACGGCTGGATTGTAGCCTTCTTTCCATTCAGTAGTACAGAGACTGAAGAAGAGTATACCATAAGCATGTTGGTTGCTAAGGACGCACTGCGTAAGGACTACTTACTGTGCTTCCTTGTTCAGTACACAGCGCGTGCACGGACTCTTGCGGTCGCACTTTTGCCGTCTCTGTGAGCATCTCGTACAAGTTTGCCTCTGTTTCGGCATAGCTACTAAGCGCGATGAATGCGGGTTGGCCACTGTAAGCCTTAGGCAGCTGATCTGATAAGATCGAACGATGAGGCGTCCTGATTTGACGAATCAAGTGGCGGCACCTGCATCAACTAGGCGAGAGGATGCTGGATGCACAAATCAGGCTTCTAGCCACGGTGGAAGTTGTACGTCGAAAGGCGATGGGCCATGCGGAGGTGTGGTGGTTGTACGAGCAGTTGTACGAAAAGCGTACCACGCTAATGCTCAGCCTAGACCATTCATGGGTAGACCAGGAGAAAGTCAGACAGCCTTTCCTGCTTGCGTCGTCGGGGCTCCAGAACTGTGCTCAGTGACGAATCTATTCTGTATCCTGAAATCTATGTCCTGAAGTCTATTTTACTTTTTGACATGAGGTGTTCTGGGCATTCGAGTATGTGGCGTCAGCGCGCCTATTACTTTGGCCTTGACTCAACTCGCTGAACCCAATGCGCATGCCTAGGTTTCTGCCTGCTCTTATGCTATCTGCGCCACCTTCCATCCAGTCACTACCATCCTTGTAATAACGAACAGGACCGCTCCCGCCAGCATCACTACTCCCGCAAAGATGTTCACCTTATCAAACCCAGTGCCATCCACAAGTGCTCCGGCGATGGGGTTACCCACAAGCCCCGCGAAGCTTACGCATGAAAACAAAACGCCTGTGCGAACGCCTATTTCTTGAACGTTGGAGATCTTTGCGATCTGCGCTGGCGCGAGAGACACGAAACCACCCGAGGCGAATCCGTACAAGGCCGCAAAGATGATGAAAGCTGCATTGCCAGATGCCGGCAGGCCTAATGCTAGGCAGAGTATTCCAGTGAAGAATGCCATGACAGCTTGTAGATTGTACGGTCCGAATTTGTCGGCAAGGGCACCGGGGATCACGCGACCGAAGATACTGCTTTTATTAGGGCTATGCCTTGGGAAAAGGAACAGAGCGCTGACGTACCTTGCCGCATTCAACATGGGTAGGAGATAACTGGAAAGATGTACAGACATGCCGTTCGTCATAGCTTCGACCTCAATGAAGTTGATAGGTATGAAGAGACCCAGGAAGAAGAGGAAGGAAGAGATAACCATCATGGTGAACCTGAGGTCTTTGAAAGGATCGATGAACACCTGGAGACGAAATTTACGAATCTTCGGCGGAAGTCGTGAACGGACCGTCGCGAAAGCGATGAGCAATAGACCAAGGATCATGAAAGCGAAAGTGCGTCTATTTAGGTCAGCTCTGGCTCCCGTTATTGCTACAGCGCTGTGCCGAATCTTTGAACACGAGCGAGGGTTCACTCACAAGGTCCACCCATACCCGATCTGTGGAATGAGATGCGATGCCATGATCCTAGCTTTAATTAGTAACTGTCAACGGGGAATGCCGTGGGAAACTCACGGGAAGATAATCCCCCCTAGGCCACTTCCGGCAGCAGTAACGCCATATGCGAGGCCGCGCTTCTTCAAGAACCACGAAGGGAGCGAGCTCACGGCCGCATTGAAAATGCAATTAAGCCCCAACGGACTGCAGATTCCTTGTGCCAGGATGAATTGATAGTATTCGGTGCACAGACTGGTCATCATGAGGCCAAAGACATGAAATAAAGCTCCGACCGCGATCAGGTATGTTGGGCCATGGTTGTCATAGAAGAACCCGACGATCGGGCCAGGGAAGAACATGACGAAGATCTGCAGGGATGATATCCATGCAACCTGCGAAGATGAATGGTCGCGTAGTTGGTGTGTCTCGTAGTAATTCTGGAAGACGCCGACGCAGTTGAGCCAGCCTATAATTGGGCATAGTCAGTGACAGACGCTCAAGCAGAGAGGTATATGTGGGCGAGGGGTCATAAGTGCAAGAATACAAGCAACGTTCGAATTGTTCGCATGGTGCCTGTCCTCAGCAACGTCGACCAAATCAGGCGCGTTGTTCGCGCAGAAAAGGTGCCCCGAGAAAGAAAATGTGCCCAGAATTACATACCAAAGCTGCAGAACAGGCAACAAAAGGCCCCCAACAAACACAGGTAAGCGTCCTTCCCGCCATCTGGAAACTGTGATGGATGCCACGGATTGATGGGTTCTGGAGCGGTTTGCGAATTGCTTAGATCTTTCTCTGCTGCCCTTTGCTCGACATCCGACTCTTTCTCACGTATCGAATCATCCGTCGCCGAGACCGCAGAGCTAGGTGGGTGCGACATGGCTGGTGTTGAACGCTGCTGGTACGACGCGACGGAGCAAGGGGCTTCGAGTGCCAACAGCAGGGTCAGCTCGTTACGCAGGTTAGTTTTGCATATGAGGATGCGAGCGAATGAAGGTTAAATAAAAGAAACTATTAGAGATGGTCAAAGTGGCATGTATTGCAAGGCAGTAAACGGACATCAGGATGTACATTTCGTACGTGCAGTACGACTGGGCAGTCATGCTGACGCCGCACTGAAATGGAAGCTGGGAGGTCAATCTCGCAGGTTTCAAACCCGAGAAGAGACCTGAGCCATAGCCGTCCAATGAAATCACGTTCGACCAAACGCCCCCCCGCGCTCGTTTCGCGCGTGCTCGGAGGGCGAGATTCATCTCCGAGCCCACTCGGCGCTTCGCTTTATCTGAAAACACCGAGAACACCGACCGCGCGAAATGTTCACGTCAACGATGCAATACTACTTCAAATTTTCTGACGTTCAAAATTTAACATCGATTGGGGGTATATAGAGCAACATTACTGCTTCACATCATCATCCGAAAGCCTCCTACCCGTTATTAGACATCACACATTAACAAGAACAGCTATCAGCGCTGCACAACATCCTCAGCAAACACCTTCGCATCCAACTCCACACTCCTGGGCACCAAGATACCCCGCAGTATGCAGTCGTTCCCGTTGTCAGGACACACGTTGCTGCGGTTCAGCTGTTTATCCTCTGGCCCAGTGGGTCCCTGTACAACGTTAGTGGGTGTTTAAAAAGGAGGGACTGGTACAATGGGAGGTCTCTGCAGAGCGATAGAATGTTGCTCCTATCACAACAAAGACACACCCACTCTCTGCTGGGGACGTACGCTGCTATATTTGGCCTGACCGAAAATCTTCACTTGTCGCTTGTCGCTCGTGGGATACTCCTCGTCACCCCAGCGGCCGGTGAAGCTCAGCCAGTTGACGGGGCTCGTGCCGTCATACGCGGTGAACGAGTTCGCTCCAGCATCATACTTGTAGAAGAGTGAAGACTGAAGCGGGTCCCAGAAGATGTCCTTCGCCGTGTGATCTTCCAAGACTCCTCCTGGAAGGTTGAAGTTCGGAATGGTGTGGTCGTGCGTACCAGTTATTGCGTAGTTGGCGTGCGAGCCATTCGCGGAGTAGGCGATCGGGCGCAGATTGTCGGAGTATTTTTCCGTAACACTGTACTTGAAAGCCTGTCCATTGGCGTGTTGCGAGTACCAAACGTACTCAGGGTTGCCATTGGAAAAGCGAACCATAGTGTGCTCCCAATCCCCAACGTGATTACCTGTGCGCCAAATCAGAGATCTGAGAGATGACAAGACCATTGGGAGCTTTTGACATACCGAAGTTCAAGGAGCTCAGCCCTAGTACCTCACCGCCCCAATTGTAAGTGTAGAAGTACATGTAAAAAGCGTCTACGGTGCCGTCGCCCTTGTCATTGACGATGACTGCGGCAGTGGTGCCTTCTGTCTTGCCATTGCCATCGGGCCTCACACCCTTCAACCATTCTGGATTCGTGGTGATATCATCATTCGACGTCAAATACACATCTCCGCCGAGCTGATTGAGGCTGTTAATATCCAACGGGTTGGGCGCGAAAACGGCGTTGAAGTTCACTTCGGGGGTGGTGTGAGAGAGATGAGTGTTGAGGTCTGACGGCATGTAGGGATCTTGGCCATGGAGATACACGACGGGAGCTGTGCAATGTTAGTCGGAAGCACGTTGAAGCTTGGTTGGTCAAATGCGTTCATGCTGACAGGCGGTGTCGCAGAACTTGTGGGGGTAGATGTTGTGTAGCATGTACGAAAAAGGCAGGTCTGAGGGGCCGTCGGACTTGGGACATTTGCTGATGATGTCGCCGGGGCCAAGACATGCGGAGAAAGCAGGCTGAATCTTAAGCTATCTCTTTCCGGCGGAAACTTGTGATGGCAGATTCGTGCGGGTAGAGAGATATACGTACCATATTTCAGCACATAATCAGGTACACCACTCGGCGCCTGCCTCTTTGCAGGCGCGGAGGCGACACCGGTAGCCAACGCTACGAGACCAAAGACCTTTCTTCCAAACATCTTTGATAGAGTTCCGCACCGGTCGAGTGGACGCCGATGGTAATTATGTAGAAAGGGACGAAGAAACGAAGGCAGAGCGCGGTCCACACAGCTTGAGAGGTACGACACATTCACCCCAGCGGCACCTCCGCTCTTATACATAGCTAAGGCTAAAAGGCCACCCCGGGCTTTTTCAACCTCACGTCCAAGAATTATGCCCTCCGCACCCAAGGCTCTCCCTCATGGCCCCAGGCCATGCACTGATTCGGCCTCTCTACGCGCATTCACCTCCCCGCCTACCCTGCGACCTACCGTTTTCCGCCATGGCGCCAGCGCGCTTTCGCTGCAAGAGCTCACGCATACCATTCGCGTGCCTGTATGTGGCAGGTAGGTGCAGGGCGCCCGGAAGAGGCGATACGGGCGTGGTTGAAGTGGCGCCGAACATTGGCGGGGTTCCTGGCCGGTAGCAGGGATCTTTGGGGAATCATTGGATAGTGTGATGAGGACGTGCGACAGGGTTTTGTTTTGGATGGCAGCGGGGATTGGTGGTGGGGGGCGGTGCTAAATAATCGTCTATCTTAATGTTTGATGATCATGAGGATAGAACGTGGATGCATGTGCCGTCCATGCGGTTGTGGCGAAAGGCTTCATTAGCCACTTCCCCAACAGGAGATGGTATGGATGGGTTCGTGGACTTTTAGTTCATTGAACCAAGCCTTGTTTGTGGAGCATCTAATTTCAACAGTCGTCTTGGAAGGCGTAAGGTGCGAAGACTCGATGTCCGAGAACGCAAAGTCTTGGTGACTCCGTAACCGCCGGCAGTCATTTGAGCAGAGGAGCACGTGACTGAGCTTGGTTCTTCACAAGCCTATCTGGGTCTAACGTAGATACCCGCGCATGTAGCTTGTAGATCAACACCTGCCCGTTCGTGATAGTAATGCACGCACAAATATACAACCCCATGCCGATTTAAGTCAGTCGGCAACCGCAAATGATCCAAGAGCACACCAAAGCCACTGTTTCCTTTATTCAATCGTACTGAAGTACATGAATTGCTCCCTTTCGCTACTGGTATCTCGAGAATACATCCGCGCGATACGGATCAGCGTTTCATCGGAAATCATGCCCGCTTATCAACGATTACGATGTCCGCTCGAATGCTTCCAAGACTTGAGGCTTAGGTGCAGCGCCAAGTGAAGTTCTCTCGGTTATCTTCTAACCCAATGTGCGTGTTGGTGCATTCCGCTTGACAAAGTCCATCATGAGGCTCGATCACCTCCCACCAACTACCGTCTCATGATCAAACGCGAATGTGCACTTACAACCTAAACTGAGTTATATCTTGGTAAAACCATCATACACAGCGGTAAAAGTTAAACTGGTGACATTGTTCGTGCGAGCACAACATGGCAACCTGCACACACAAATGTGAAAGTTGTATACTTGCTAAAATCTTTTAAACAGATAAATAAATAAACAACCAAAGATTAACACATATAGAGTCAAGACTAAGTAGGAATCATGACCAGCGTATACTCAGGCCGCTAGACTGGGCTCGTCTGACCTCCTACGCACGTGGCCGCCTTAGTCCCACACCTCAACGTCAACGTGTCGCTCGCGTCTCCAATCCAAATGCCATAATCCCCACTCACGTTCGGAACGACCCAGTTCTGGCTCACCACGTCCCATACACTGAGGTCTTTACGCGTGACGCGCAGCTTCACAGTCTGACTCTCACCCGCAGCCAGCTCTTTTGTCTTCTCAAAGTCTCGTAGCTGAATAATCGGGGTGTCGAAAGAGATGCCAGCCGGGAATTGTACGTAGAGCTGTGCGACTGCTTTTCCCTTCGTTTTTCCGGTGTTCTTAACAACGACTGAAATATCGTACGCGACATCGAAAAGAGCTGGGTTACCGCCTTGTGCGCCACCAGCTGCGACTCCGGCCGTCTGTACGTTCGAGTAGCCGGCCGGATAAGGATACTTCTGGGTGGAGTTTCCAATTTTAGCGGCTGCGTCGGCATCTGACTTAGCCAGAAACGAGTATTTGTAGCGAAATATGGCATTAAAGTTGTCTGGCCAATATGCCTCTGACGCTGCCGGGATCTCGGTCGAGTATGTTGGGGTACTGCCTTTCGCGGGACGCGTTGGAGGTGTAGAGGTCAATGTGGTCACTGGCGTGATGGTTGCGCTAGAAAAGGAGAATGTTGTGTAGCTGAGACCATGTCCGAAGGCATAACGTGGAGTTATGCCTTCTTTGTTGAAATGTCGATAATCAACGTAAAGACCCTCTGTGAATGTGTCTTGAGGCTGAACCAATACCACATCGCTGACCTGTAATCGAGAGATTGATTAGCGTCAATTTGGGTACTTTTGGGTGTCACACATACCAGCGATACGCTCTTGGGGTAGTCGTCCTCCGATTTTGGGACGGTGTACGGGAGATGGCCTGACGGCGAGACATCGCCGTAGAGGACTTGCATCAAGCTGTCGCCAGCTTCTTGACCCGGCAAATGTGCGAACAGAACGGCCTTGACGGAAGGCAGATCATGCCATTGTTCCAAGAGTATGGGGCCCACAGTGTGCACAATGACCACGACGTTAGAGTATTTAGCAGCAACATCCTTAACCAAGTTATCGCCGTTATGCCACAAGTTGAGCTTTGAACTATCTCGATCTCCGTTGTTGCCCTCAACTGTGATGTAGTTCTCTCCAGAGTCCGCGGTTACAAACACGACCGCAACATCGCTCGTTGAAGGATTCGAGTTCGACGGGAAAGAGTCGCTGTTGTAAAAGGAGTAGTTTGCGCCACGCGATTTGAAGCCATCAATGGGCGAGTCGATGTACGGATAGCGAGCGGATCCACTTCCCCAACCCATGCCAAGAGTGCCCTTGTTGCATCCTTGATCCGTACAGGCGTTTATGCCATCAGGGTTTTTCTCCGCATCTGTCCCAAAGATTTTAAGAGTTGCTCCAAGGGACAACGGTAAGGTGCTGTTGACGTTCTTGAGCAACGTGATAGCATCCCGAGCTACTTCCTTTGCCACTACCGCATGATCTGCTTGGACGTCAACAAACTCGTTGACAACACCTTTAGGTGAGCCCGGGGCAGCTCCAGGGTAGAGGTCTCCTTCAGCATCCTGCGTATTCGTGGAGAAGTTAGGCTCGGGGTAGTTCTTGTCCTGTCTCATCTGATACCAGGCGGCAAGGATACGAGTAACAGAGTCGTCCAGCCGGTCCACGGGCACGGAGCCGTTCAAGATGGCTCTCGAGTATTCATACATCCAGTAAGACTGGGCGGTGGCAAGAGGCACGGTATGGATATCGCCAGGCATGGACATATCCAGTCCAGCGAGAGCTGATGGTACCCCAGAGATCTGGGCTAACCAGTCTGACATTACGAAACCTTGGAAACCAAGCTCATCTTTAAGAATGTTGTTGATGAGGTAGCTATTCTGCGAGCACGCGGATCCATTGACCTAGAAGTCTGTCAGCTAATTTTGGTTGAGTTCCATTTATGGATGTGGAAATGTAGGTATCGAAGGGGATCCAATGGTGCAGCCCCGAGCCCGAGGTTTAGGTGCTCTTTCTCGCTGCATGGGAAGTCCGCACTCTATGTGTGATTCTCGAAATTGATAATGAAATGAAATGAGTTATCACTCACCGCATTGTAAGCAATCATGGCTGAGCCAACGCCAGCTCGGACACCTTCAGCGAACGGCCACGCGTAAAGCTCATGCAGAGTTCTGTCGTCAATATTCGATGAGATGCCCTCCTGGATGAGACTGTACATCCTGTACTTCTCCTGCTCGTTTCCGATCCAGTGCTTGATTGTCGCGATGACGCCCGTGCTCTGAACTCCCTCTACAGTCAGGGCAGCGCCGTACGCTTGAAGCACAGGATCTGCTCCGAAACCCTCCCAATTTCTCCCTCCTCTTGGCTTCCTACCAAGCGGTCCCACGGATGGTCCCAGGTAGACATTGACACCCTTTCCTCGAAATTCTTCGCCAATGGCCTCGCCACGCCGACGCATGAGGTCTTTGTCGAAGGTGGCGCCGATCGTGATACCTGCTGGAAAAGCCGTGTTGTGGTCGGTGTTCCGGACGCCCAGCGGACCGTCCTGAAGACAAAGTTGAGGGATCCCAGCTCTTAAAGCACTGCCCGTGTTGCCGACGCATCGTCCCATGAAGATGCCGGTGCCAGCTGTGATATTGGTTTTCTCAGCTAAAGTCATGCCTGCCACAACTTTCGCTGCCTTTTGAAAACTGTCGCTCCATTCCGGTACCCATCCACCATGCGGCGCAGGATACGACGGAGCAGCGACATAGCCAGCTGGGACAGCACGCTTGTCGATGGCCGCACCCACCGCCAGTGACGACAAGGACAGTAGGACAGCTAGAACCATCGTGTAAGAGTAGGGCCTCGGCTAAGGGAACGGCGTACACAGAGGAAGCGAGTATCCGTATCACAGGCCGTAAATAGTGGACGGAGAAATTGTAATACTTATACGGATACCCATGGTAGTACTAAGAACGGAGTATACGCCTTTGGGGACGAGTCTGCGTACGCTAACATGATTTAGCTTGAGTTATTAGGATAGACGCGAGATGCTGGGCGCTGAGCCGAAGCAAGAGCATCTCAAGAAACCCCTGGGGAAACCATATTGTGGGTAGTCGCGGTCTGAGAAGCCCTTCTAGAAGCTGCTTCAGGACTTTGAACCGCGACTGCCATATTTCGCGATACCCCGCGACTACGAGAGAGCGAGTGTATGCAAGCACGCTCATAACGCGTAATTCGGTTCAAATCGTGTTGTACATTGGTTGTCACCGCGCACAATGACACAGGGGGAACGGGCCGGTTAATGCGGGGCAGGGGCAACGCCTTGCTTCGAGCAACAGACCTCGGATCAAGTAACGATTTTGTTGGTTTATCGACATGCTGTTCATGCGGGGGGTCACATGGACGTCAGGGGTCCGTGGTGTGCGTCGCAAGGATGCCAAAAATCGATGAAGATCCGTTCGCTCGGTTCTCGATGCTGTCCCTGGCGATCACAGGTTGCACGCGAGCTGCCACGCAAGCCCGTTGATGTTCAGAGTGACTCCGGTCGGTTCTGATCTATGGAGTTTGGGATACATATGTCCACGCTCCGGTCAACAAGGAGGCGTGGTATACAGACGCTAAGAGCCTGTCGCCTTGAAGATGGTCGAAAGCCTGGTCGGCTGTAGGGCGCATCAGGCAAAATAACGACTCGATAGGAGGCTTTGAGCAATAGCGTGGAAGCTATGCTGCATTCTGCCTTGGACTGACGTATCTGCTGTTACCGAGATAACTGATCCAAGCGATGAGGTCAAGATACCTGTTCGGTCACGGACCTGCTCGAGATCCGATCGGTTCAACCGAGCCGCTTTTTGCCTGGCAAACGGGGACCGGGGGATTGTAAAATCCTCATTTCAATGCACGTGAACCCCCTTTCCACGCGAGCATCCATGCAGAAGCGGTGCGAAACCAGTTGCGGTTAGCGTAGAACATAGAACAGTTCAACGTTTTCTAACATGCCCTCTACAAGACCAATAGACGCAGGAAGTAGATTTCACGTTGATGCTACAGAAGACACAGCAAAGCAGCATTGAGCCTACCCGAGATAGGATAAGAAAATTGATGTCTAGATATGGATTTATGACCGAATCCCACCACGACGTCTTCTTTGCATTTAAACAGCTTTAGCAATCTTGTGTATTCCAAGATGTATAGTACACATTCGCACAACCATAGAGCGCGCGCTACCTCCCACTGTTTTCTAGTATCTTGACAACCCCTGGTAGCACCACATCCGCACTTTCACTACACCTGACCGCCTGCTTTCCAGTATTCGTCTCGGGCACATCTCCAAAGAATGTGTCCTCACCACGTACTCCTCCGATATTCAATATCCCGATCGGCAGACCGAGTTCTTTTGCATGCTTGACAAGCCGCCAGGCGGAGTACGTAGCCAAACTACTTCCAATCACCAGTATCCTCTCCGCAGCATTGACTGCCTGCTCCGCGGCATTCTTCCTCTCCAGCGGTATGCTCTCGCCGAACATGACCACACTAGGCTTCAAAATGCCTCCCGTGCTTCCTTCTTTCCATCCACCGTCATTGTCCACGCCCACACCTTGCACTCCTTTCTCGAGACAGGTAGGACACGCGGGGTATCTGAATGTTGTGTACGGTGCGCCAGGTATATCGACGTCGCCGTCAGGATTGGACTTCAAGCCTCGCTTTCGCCGCTCGTCTGGGTTCTCGGTGTCGAGGGCGCCGGTGGCAAGCATCTCTTGAAGGAAGGTAGACCAGGCGGGGTTCAGGCGCGCAAGATCGGTTTGGAAGTCGTTGCGAGAGTACGAGCTTTTGCAGGTGAGGCAGGTCAGGGTGCGAAGGTAGCCGTGGAGTTCGATTGTGGGTAACGAAGGGTGCGCTTTTGGGTGGAAGCTGTCGACATTCTGGGTGATCAAACTCGACACAATGCCCAGCTCTCCGAGCCTTGCAACAGCCTCGTGTCCCGCATTCGGCCTCGCCTTCAACATGTTTGTCCATCCCAGAAAGCTCCGCGCCCAGTATCTCTTGCGCATCTCATGGTTCTCGCAGAACTCATTGTAGTAGATGGGTCGATACGTCTTGTTCAGCGTATACGTTCCCTTCGTCCCTCTGTAGTCGGCCAGGCCGGATGCGACCGATATGCCCGCACCAGTGAGCAGCAGTGTCTTCCCATCCTTCTCTCGTCGCGACTCTGCACGCTCAGAACGGCCCAGGAATTCCGCGAGGGCAGCAATAGCGCCCGAGGCTGTGCCTGCGCTGGCGGGGATTATGCGAGGTGCCGGCAGAGGGGAGGTATACGGGATGCGCAAGAGAGGGGCACGAACGGGGGGCATTGCTCGTGTGCTCCTTCCATGGTCAAGAGCAGGTCAGAGCCGGCAGAACGGCGACAGTGGCGGAGCACACTGACAAAAAGTCCAATGGTTAGGTCATCGACGCGCAAAGTGGCCTGGTGCAGCTGGCGAGCTAAGCCGTACTGGTGGTAGCCGAGATCTTGAGCCCACGTTGCCGCAATGACCCGCGATCGTGGGGTGCGTTGTCCACCGGTGAGACACTATTTTTAGCGCGGGGTGCACGCTGCGGCTTTTGCGGCACGGTTGGTATGAAAGTGGGATGGTGGACTTGTGTATGCATGAAGTTATTGAATTGTGATGCTTCAGGACCGGAGGATTGGTGATGAATGGGGTCTGACTAGTCGAAGGAGGCTCTGCTAGTGGAGAAGGAGAGCGAAGCCTCGTGTCGTATGACTTGAGTGAAGCTTGCGTAGTAGGTCTGACTAGAGGTGGACGACGGAATGTACTGACCGGTGAGGATGTCGGGTATGGTCTGCGAACTGTGGGCGTCAGGTCTGCAGGTACCACGGTAGTCACAGGGGGGCCTTATAGGTACAATGCTTGGACAAAATTCGCAGGGCGTAAGGTAAGCTGAGTTACGCTAGGCTGCATATCACATAGGCATACAGGCCAGAAGATTCTCATCCGATAGCTCTTTGTTGGGGAATGATTTGGTATGGAAGTCTGTATTGTCGTATTTTGATAAGACTGCGTATACGCGTGTGTGTGTGCAACAACTGGACCCAACGCAACTTGGGGCTTGAGAAGGCTGGTGTAGAAAGGACCATACGCAAATCTGATTCGTTTTATGAACTAGATAGAGCGAAATCTATCCCATGAGCAACGAACTCCACAAAGCCTACTAAACGCCTCTCCATTAGTCTTCCATCGTCCTCTCGATGTGGGTATCTCCTAGCCAACAGGCCTTGCCAACGAGCCCTATCCTGCAATGTCGAAATCAGTAATGACGCAATAGCACGCTTATTCCTCTCCAATGCAGATGATGCCTGTAGTAAGAAAATAATGAGATATAGAAATTCGAACCAAAGAGATAGTCGAAAGTAAGGAAAGCTAGGAAATGGTAGATACAAAAATCTAAAATGCGCTCCTGCGCCCCGTCCTTCTCCCTTTCGAAAGTGATATCTCTTTTAACGATAGTAATGCGAAGTGAGACGCCGAATATGCCATGCCCCTGTATGATGATATGCGTGCGTTCCTTCGTGATGTGGCAAACAGCGAATGTCCGTGAGAGTCCATGCCTGATTACAAGTAAAGAGATACAAGAAATAGAGATGAAAAGATTGAAAAGATAAGAGATGATTAAAGAAGAACAAACCTAGCCCAGTCTAGGTATACGTGTACTTGGTGAGGATGGATCCGAGTTTGCCATCATGCTGGGTTCGTCCCTTCAAGGAGCGTGGTGATAATGGTACAAGGTATATCGAGGAGGGATCGTGAGGTCGTGAAGATCGACAGGAAGAAAGCAAGAAGGAAGCAAGAAGCGAGAAGAGAAAACAAGCCGAAGCTAGGAAAACAACGATGAAAGAGATGTGTCCGAGGACGTGAGATGGCGGTTAATGCTGCGGTGGGTACGAGGTGGGGTAACCCATTGAATGCTGACCGATGGTCTGCTGCTGCAACATGGACTGCGGGAGCTGGGGGTGCTGCAAAATCGAGTGGATGGAAGGCACACGCGTTTGCTGGTGGTGGAAGCTTGTGGGCTGCTGGTACGCCAGAGGCAATTGGTTGGAAGTGTCTGTTAGTACTGGCGAAGGGTTCTCGTGAGCGTCTTCGTCCAGGTCAGAAATGCCAACTCCACTGTCTTCGTTGATGTCGAATGTACCCTGCTTCCTCTGCGCCTGGCGGTACGCTTGCGTGAGGTTCTTCAATCCTTTCTCCATGCACTGCGCAGCAAGTTAGCTCACCGAACGTTGTACTGCAAAGAGAAAATCGAGGGGTTCAATTGATGGAGAGTTTGAGGCATGCTTTGAACATACCTTTTGTTCGACAAGCTGCCATTTTTCGTTTACTTTGGCACCCAGAATACGCCACATTTCGCTTCGAACCTCCATGTATGCCTCGGCCAGGACATCAAGTCTGACTCCATCCCACTGCTCAGCATTCTGTTTCTCCATCAAGCGCTCGTGCCTCTTGCGGCAAGCATTCGCAGACTTTGAAGGGAAATGTTTGGGAGAGATTTGGTTCCAATTCAATCCTTGAGCGCGTGCCTTGATCAAGGTCTCATCATCGGACTGAGACCACGAGGAACTCCGCACTCCGCCTCCCGCAGCAGATGCAGTGGAGACGGAAATGCGGTTAACCGACGAGACTCTTTCGGTCTTTGGCATATTTGCAATCATGGAGAAAGACAAAAAGGAGAGAGGAATAGCTATGGATGGAGGAGACAGCGAACGGGGGAGGTATGACTGAGAGGCTGAAGCGAGAGGAGATGAGTATTAGGATTAGGATAGAGGAACGAAAGTGATGCTGGAACGAAAGGTAGGAGACAGTCGAGACAGCAAGGAAACGAAGGAATAAGAGCTCGTGTGTGTTGGGGTTGGGTATCTGGAGAGCCCCCAAGCTAAGGCACGGCGGCTTGACTTTATATCAGAGCCGCAGCGGTTTCTGTGCATCTAAACAAAGGCCACACAGGCCGCCCGGAGAATTATCTGACACAGGGATCTGTTAGAGTAATCGCCAGATGATGGTGAAACTGCGGTCATGGCATCGGCGCTTCTCCCAAAAGACGTGGAGAGGCCCATAAACTGGTCGACCGGGCGTCTGAGCCGTTCCGTATGCGGAACAAGGGAGCGACCCGGGGGAGCAAGAAGCGCCTGTTTGAGGATATTTTCTTGTGCGGCTGGGCGCACCTGTTCTAATTTTGCGCAGTGGGTGCAGCCGTGAAGGTGGTGGGCGCTTAGTCGCACCTCACACTGATAGGGTCGCTACAAGACGGGCCTGGTGGCCACGAACAGGGGACGGTCCCCTATGCGGTAGGGCTGAGCACTGCAGCGCGGACCTGCAGCGAGTCGCTGGCGTCCGTGGTAAGCCAGCCGTTCTGGAAGGGCATGCAGATGGTGAGATGGTGAGATGGTGAGGATTGTACAGGAGCCGGAGGGCAGGGGCTCTGAAGCGGAGCAGAAGCGCATGCTAACGGTGCGCGCGACCGTCAGTGACAGCGTCAAAGAGCGGACGGCGCGGAGCCTCGTCGCCTTGTCGCCTTGCTGCCTTGCTAAGCGCAGCGCAACAGTGGAGCGGCTGTTTCGAAACAGATCGACGGTCGTGGAGACGGCGCGGTCGACGTTGCGGTCGCGCCGCACGTGCTTCGAATCACAGGGCAATATGTAGCGCTTGGTGGGCAGATCGCGACGACGCTGGAGGCACGCAAGGTACTCTTGCTCCGCAGTATGCACCGTCGACGTTGTTGTGCCTCCAGCGTACCTGGCCAGTTGCCTGGTGGTGTAGGCCAAGCCGCCCCGCTGGCAGGAATAAACACAGAGGTCGACTGCTTCGCACGCGGCAGCGCTATTCTAAGCTCCCGGATGTGTCTCCACGCGGGCCTATCCGGACCAGCGACCGTTTCCAGGTACGACACGATGCAGGTCCACTGCGGGTTCTGGTTGGGTGTTGCTGTCATCTCACACAGCCGTTCACGCAACCCCGCCAAAGCGGACGTCGACATAGCCTCCCTCAAGCCTCGCTATCGGCATCCGAGCCCTCACAATCGATAAAAGATGCATGCTGAGACATAATTATGGTTATCACTACGGACCTGCACGAGTTCGCTCGCCTGGCCAATGATGCCGCAGATGGGCTCATGGCTTCCAACCACCCGTTCGGCTGGCAAAGAACCCAGACGGATCATACGCGTCGCGGACTGTTCGCGCAAAATCCGCAGTCCTTAGCCTTCCAAAATAATCTTGCCGATAATAGGCATCGTTCGCAAAGAGCGGCAGGTACGCTTCTGCAGGCAGCTTCCCGCTTGCCTGATACTGTTCAACCAAGTTCCTGGAACCCGAGTAGAACTGCTGCGTAGCCACATCCATCCTCTCGCTGTCAAGCGTGGACAACCAAGACAGATCGAATTCGAGGATGATGCGGTCGATGTCGTCGTCCAGGTCGAGCATGTCTCCACCGGCCTCCTTCGCTTTGCGAGCAAGCCTCTTTGGGATTGGCTGGAAGGCGATGCTTCCGATTACCCCCGCTGCGTCAATCACAGACTCGGTCGTGTTTCTCCAGTTATCATAGATGGCCCCCAGGAAGTCGGCGCCCACTTCAACGCTTGGGAGTGGAATCATCTCCGTCGCGATTGTGTAGATCTCTGTTTTTATCACTCCAAAGTTGTTGAAGGTGAGTAGCTCTGAGTAGCTCCGAGTTTTTGTGTTGTCCGACACATGTGCTATGCGCGTGAAGTTGTCGAAAACACCCGCGGGCGGACTTGGTCCATCATAGAAGAGGAACATCAGCCATATATCGATCGCTCCCAACTGTGTAAGTTCGGCCGTCATGATGATACCCGCCTTATCATCCGGGTAGTACTGGGTAAAGTCTCGGAGCGCAGCCAGTATCTCATCAGACTTGTCTGCAGTGTAGACGATGTTACCGCCCCAAATCTACCAGCAGTCAGTAAATCCATCAGGGCATCCAGCGTGCCAGCACTTACTTGAGGGTCTTGTGGATGGGCCTTGAAGGTATAGGCCGTCACAATTCCGTAATTGTTAATTCCACCCTTCAAAGCCTTCCACAAATCCGCGTTGTGACTCTCCGATGCCGTCACAATCGACGCGTTCGCCAACACAACCTCATACTCGACAACGTTGTTTGCGACCCAGCCATACTGCGTCGACAAGAAGCTTAATCCACCACCAAGAACGAGGCTACTGAAAGTCAGCAACTTCGTCTAAAATTGACTGCTCTTAAACACAAAACTTACCCACCAACACCCACGTCGCCAATCCGCCCTCCGACAACCGTAACGCCCGTACCGTCTAATGCTCCGATAACGTCTTCCCAGTCATTTCCGGGTCCGACTCGGACAACGCCCTCCCCAGCGTCGTATATGACTTCATTGAGTTCGCGTGTAGATATTAACGGCCCACCATCGATACTCGCGAAGCCTTGGTTGGGGTTGTGTCCTCCACTTTTCACGGCGAAGGTTTCGTTGTTGGCGTCAAGGATGCGTACGATGGCAGCGACCTCTTCTGCAGTCGTTGGGTACAATTGACAAGACGGCTTAAGCGCTCCGCATTGAGTGCTCCAGTAGTTCGCTTGTTCAGCTGGGGTATGTGGTCAGGAATATTCAACATTGTGGACATGATGGAGAAGGTAGGATAGGATCCAAGCACAATCGGTGCTAGTATTGCCCATCTGGGGCAACTCAACGAGTACTCTGCTAGGAATCGAGGAAGGAAGAGGGAATACATACTAGCATACCCAATGTCAAGCTGCTTCAGGAGCTTAATCGATGTCGAAGCCGCAACGCTCGAGCACGTATCTGCAATCGCACCGGTCGCCCCCAACGCGACCGCAGCACAAGCAATTACTCGACGCATATCACGCATCATACACAAAGACCAACCACGAATATCAGGACCCTACAGCAAAGCGGAAAAAAGCCAACGCGCACCTCAACAAAACGCCCGATCCCCCCTCTATATATCTCCCTACCTTCCCCACTCTCTATTGCCTGCCAATCCTAATATTCGGCCATCGCAGGCTCGCACTGCTCGCACGATCCCTCTTGCTCGGCTCCTCTGCGCTCGCTCTCCACCTCGCATGAGCCTCGGAGAGCCCAGCGTACACATTGGCATCTGACAATCGCGCACACTATCACACAATCCTGCCGAAAAGAGCCGAGTGCCAGCATGCCTATAACGTACGCAGTAATACGGGCCTAGACTAGGGGCCGGGATGTTTCCCCATGCAGCTCCTGCGCGCAGCACGGCACCCAACCTAACCTTTTCGTGCACGCGAGCAAAGCTCATAACCCACCGCTCGCCCTAATCCTAGGTAGACGCTAGGATCAGGCCTACTATAGCTTGACCTTCTTCCATCGAGGAGCCGGAGACTACAGTGCTGTGCAGGCGACATTTGCAAGTTTCTCATCAAGGTCCCCGAGTCTGCAGTACTCGCAGTACGACTCTTTACCTCGGCGGGCAGCAATACTTCGCTAGGGTGTGCGGTCCACAGGGGCGGCATAACGTGCTGCATCGTATACGGGTGAAGTGAGCGGATCACGAGATGAGGATTTACATGGTATCAGCGCGTCGACTCCGTAGAGCCGGGGCGGTTAATGAGGCGGGGCCATAACCTAGTTCGGGCATAGACTCGTAATCGTCTTGACCCTCCCCAGCTCTCGCATCAATAATAAAACTGGCCAGGAGGAATTTCCTACCTGACCAAGCTCCTATCAGTCGAGCAATCGAAGATACATCCTAAGGTGACCCTGAATAGTATAGGTCACTTGATATGTGATTTTATGGCGTATGACTTGGCGTTCACATATATGCAAGAGCCAAGTTCCTGAGACTTGGAGTAGATAGAACCCTGAGGTAGAGTGTTTGGAAATACATTCATTACATAGTGTCAGTCGTAGCAACGCAGCTCCAACGCTGCTCTTAATCACCACCATCATCTTATCGATCAAGCCCTCACCACAACTAGCGATTCTTTTCGCAAGCTCCCCTATGGTCATGCTAGAAACAAAGGAGTCGTCACTCCTCGTGGCATTTTTTCGTACCGTAGCAGAACCGAGCAAGCTCGCAAGTAGAATGGCGGTCCTTTTTCATCTCTCGTACCCCTCGGTGCTGGACACCATAAGAGTCAACACGCTTGTATAAAGACTGCCGCCGCCCGAGGATTTCAATGCATCATCCATCGTAACAAAACCCGTGCGTTCAAGCACAAAGTACACCTTGCCCCCCTTGCTCCCATGGCGCAGGCAATATAATGAGAACGGAGCGACCGCACGCAATGAAATCCTGAACGATGCTTCAAGAAGAAGATGCGAGGTATATCGAACGAGAGGCGAACAATGAAGCAGTGGAGAACATTTCGCCGGAAAACCCGCCCGAAGGCCGCGGTCGATGAATCTGACCGGTAAGAAGTACATGAGTGGGAGCGTTTCGTTGCTTCCGTAACATCGTGCGCAAGTCCAAAGCAAAGGAATTTGATGTAAGAAAAGTCTTTTGCAGAACAAGTAAGCCATCGCAAAGATGGAAAGGTTGCTTTTGCTAGCTTCGCGTCCGAAAGACGTACGGGGATATCGCTAAAGTGAAGTGTCGATCGAATGTCGATAATGAGGGCTGTAGAAGTCATGAGTCCCCCGATTGTGTCATTCATCGCTGTTGACTGATCGTCCAGGATCACTGGTCGGTAATTGAGAGGAGCTTCCATGACTCGAAAGCTGTTTCTCTGAATCGGCCGCTCTCCCGGACTTGCGCCTGAAGAAGCTCTTCAGCTTTCCGGTCCGACTCGTCCGACCTGGACTAGTCGCTATAGGGCAATTCGGATCCAATGTTGTGTTTGTGGCGGTAGGGTCCAGCATCGCGTTTTGCTGCTGGTTTGGCGTTTCAAGGCCACCATTTCGATGGTCGCGCTGTTTTCGGGCGGGTCGCCACCATTCGCTTCGTCGGTGTATGTCACGTGAAGCGTCAGATCTGGACATAGTGCTGTCGTTGCTGAGCTTGTTGGACTCCCATGTCTGCATCTTTGAGCCATCGTAATTTCCGTTTGCGGTAGCGGAGAGATCTACCTCAGAGTGACTTTGCGATGAAGAGTGCGGAACGGGAAACATGTTTGTTGCTGAGTCAAAGTCAGGACCAGTGCCTAAAGGCCGGGAAGAAAGGTAGAATAGGGTGTCTTGTGGGCTTGGAATCTTACCCTGATTGCGTCTTGCCGATGAGGGCGCCGTGACTGGCCGTGTATCCTTTTCTTTCTTTGGCGACATTGTATCCTTGCGGTGTCCCGATGGAGAGGGCGACGTACGGGAAGGATGCTGGTCATCTTCGTTGTCAGGTGTATCTCCTGCGCCCGATTTCTGGGTTACTAGGATGGCTGTCAAGCTCGCATCACCGCTCCCTCGCCGCGATTGACTTTGGTTCTCCCGGGAACGAACACCAGCAAGGCCAGCACCAGAAGAACGTTGTGAGCCCTTGTCGACACCAGATGACTGTCGCGAGCTGGTCAATACGCCGTGAAAAGAACCACCGGAACCACGACGACCTCCTTCATCTGAGTCAACTACCCACGTCGAGCTCTGTACCGTGTGACCAAGCTGGGACGTCGGCAGCGTAGTTGGGGGAGGTGGTTTCGAGCCTAGAGGACCGCCCGAGAAAGGACTTGGCGTTGGATCGGCAGTGAAAGAAGGACTGAGGAGCCCCAATGAGAAGACTGGCTTTTTCGCCTTGTTTTTCTCATCACTTATCTTCTTCTCCCAAATGGCCTTGTTCTCCAGGATCTCGTCGACAGCGTAGCGCATTGCAGGCAAAATATCTGCAACAGCCTCAAAAAGAGGTCTTGCGAAGATGTTCATAAATCCGATTTGCGATTCCCCAAGCTTGATTATGTCGTCGCGTACCGGCGGTCCACCAAACAAGCAAGATGGTATCTCGAGCTCTTCTTCCATGACGCCTTGATTACTGAATTCGTCGGTGAGGATGTTTGCCCACCGAGCGGCTGTTTGGAATTTGCGCGCCTGAAAAGTGTCAACGAAATGTCAGTAGTCGCAGAGACGCACTTACCACGTTACTGATATCGGCGCATTTGATCAATACACCACAGGCCAGATCCTTGTTTTCTTCGCGAAGTTTGACGTTCCAACCGTCGATCATGCCTTTATCGTGTCCGAGTTTCTCTTGTAGGTGACCCAGATCACTCATGTACTTAAAGTGCAATCCCATGTCTGTGGCAAGAATACTATTGATCATTAATTTCCTCATAGCGGCATCAGAGAAGGCTCTGGGCCAGTAGCGGCGCAAGAGCTGCGAATATGCAGCACAGTGGAATGATTCGAGAACGGAACGGTCGTTGTAGAGCTGCGCCAAGGGAGCATTGAGTGCGACCAAGAAAGCGTTATTGACGCCGGGGTGCCCAACATCGTGTCCGATGGCAGACACTAAAAGTGTGAGTGCGTCGAACGGCTTGAGCAGCTGCGCGATCGGCGAATCCGGCGCAGCCTGGGCTCGCGGTTTGTCAACCGGATACCAAGGTAGTGTGCCTATTTGTACAAGAAAGTGAAATAGAGCCTGAAGGACGTCGACGACATGGCGGAAATTGTGATAGAGGACGAATTCGTTGTACGCTGTGCGACTGGCAAGCAAGAATATTGTAAGTTCATCTGACGCACGAAATGATTAGTGGAAGATCAGTCAATGATTTGGTGCACACACCATCAGTCATGCCCCATTCTTCTACTTCAGGCATTTTTAGTGCGTGTTTTAGCATGAGCAAAGCACCAAATAGGAGCTCATCATCGGTGAAGTCATGCGCAGAAAACGCCCAGGTGCCGACCGCTTTTGCGATGACTTCTTTTCGCTCCTCGTCAACGAAGATGTCCCTTAAATGATCAGTATCCTACCTTAATTTCGCGGACAGGAAGTCATACCTTGATTCCAGAGACTCGCCAATTGTTTCCGGGTTGCAAATGCCGCCCATCAAGTTCGAAACCATAGCCTCGCGCAGATACGCATACGGTTTTTGATCATTAACACCAACCCAGCTTAGCTTCCTGTTCCTCTTGGTCGTCAGGAAACTAGCCTCTTCTCGCGCAACCTCTTTGTGCACCCGGTAGGCGTGTATCACAAGACCGTGTACGCCGTCTTTCGATAGCGGACTCGATAACACATCCACGGCACCGGCATCAAGGTATCGGACCAGACGAACAGTATCAGTGAGTACCTGCGATCCATGGACTGTGGGGGAGGGCAACGTATTCGAAGCCCAGTCGCGATCCAGCCCGCTGAGTATCACCACAGGAATGACCAGCTTGGAGAAGTTCTTCGAAGCAATTTCGGAGGATATGTGGGTGAGCAGATGCATTCCGTAGATATCGTCGGGCTCGCCCGTATCTATTCGAATAAGACGTGTGGCTGTGGGCGATGGCGTTCTCGGCTCGCGCGATAGCCGCTTAAGCCGTTGCTCTTCGTCATAGGGAAGGTCTATGAGCACGATTGTAGGGACATTGTCTTTGTTGGATTCGAGGAGCTGCGCTATCTTGGCAAGACATGATCCGCCGGAACCGCACACATGGACTGTCCGTCTGTCAGCGCGTTGCTGCGGGAGCAAAAGGAATCCGCAGCGCCTACCTTCATTGAACGTAGAGAGAATACTCTCGACATTGGTGTGGACTTCGGGCGGGGGTGTTTTCGCAGAGCCGGGGAAGTAGCCCTGGGGCACGTTGCCTGTCGAGGTCCGCGCAACGAGTGAGCTGGACAGCGTTTCCCGTCGCACGTGTTCGTCGTTGGCGCGACGGTCAATGTATACGACATTGCAGGCGCCATGCTCCATCTTCTCCACTCCTTGCGCAGCGACGGCGAGGACTGGTCTCTGCGGTTCGGGGAGCCTCCCGCTCGATCGGGAGGATGTCTATGATGGTCGCAAAATGGGGGTTCGTGGTCGCGACGGCTGAGTGAGGCGTGACGGGGCCTGCGAGGGCGCAGGGCGCAGAGGAGGAGGGGACGGTGGCGGGATCAATTGAGACGGTCGTCGAGCGAGAGACAGCTGGAGATGCGAGGCTTTGAGCGCCAATCGCGGACGGCGTGGGGAAAGACAGATCTAACCTGAAACGACGAGGTTCCCAGGAGGACCCGGCTGCGCTGGAGGTTGCGCTGGGGCCACACACAGAGATGCGCAGTGGCAGCGAGGAATGGTGGAGGTGGCAGCCGGCGTGTTGGTGGTCGGCGCGCAGGCTCGAGCGAAGGCACGCGGCGGCCCGGTGTGGGTGTGGGGAGGAGGTGCAGGGCGTCGCAGGGCCGATTAGGCAGGGCGGCGGGCGCGGGAGGGCAGGCGCTGGGTGTTCGCGGTGCGGATGCTCTGGCCGGTCGCTCAAGGGAGGAGGAAGACTGCAGAGGGGAAGTGTCGCAGGACGCAGGGGCTCGCGCGCTCGCAGATGTGTTACCCCAAGGTGCACTGGGACGAGGCCGGCATGGCAGGACCCAAGCGCGCGGGCAGGCGATGAGGTGCGGCGCGCGGTGGACGGGCAGGGCAGACGTGAGGCCGGGGGCTCGAGGGCTCGAGGGCTCGAGGGTGGTAGAGCGACTGTGAGAGGACTGGCCTGCCATCATTGGCGGCGGCCGGACTCGACACAGTAGCACGGCTTCTAGAAGGACTGTTGGAAGCTCTCACGCGCGCGTCATTGGCCACTGCCTCGAGCGCTGTGGGTCGCCTTCACGCAGCGCATCGCAGCCTCGGAGCCCTCTGCCTTTCGAGTTCCTGTCGAGCCCAAGATGCCGCCCGCGCCCGCTTGGCTGCATGCGCGGGACTGCACCCGCCGTCTCGCGACGTCGCCAGCTGTTATGCCCGGCACCGCAAATGCAGCGCGCAGTGGCAGACCGGCGCGTCATGGCACGAAGCGATCTGCTGCCGCCAGCCTTCCCCGCCATGTGGCCACATTTCTAGAAGTCTGCTAGAAGACTGCCAGCCAAACGTCGTGACCGTTCGCCGCCGATCAAGCACGCAGATCCAGCGGCAACCGACTCGCGTCACCAGCGACGAGGCTCGCACGCTCGCTACCACAGCTGCGCTCACGATGCTCCGATGTGAAGTCTGGAGTATTCCGACCTGGTTAAAGCCGACCCTACGCACCGAACAGGCAGGTCCAAGTCTGTCTCGCAGCATGCTCGCCCGCCTACCGCTCGCAGCGCATGGCTGACGTGGATCGTGGATACAGCGTCCGCGAAACCCCACACAACACCCTCACCCTCCCTTCTCCTCGACAAGCAATGGACAAGGCACAAGACCCGCCTCGGCGATGCAACCCAGGGCCAACCCGCTCGTGGGGCGCGGTGGCGACCTGCTCGGTCCTATGTCGGCCAATCACGCTCCGCACTGCTCTCTTCAGCCTGGCGCCGCCGTCACGCACAAAATTCACATTCCGCAATTCATCGGCATTGATGCGCATTGCGCGACGCAGCGGGCGATCTTCGCCTGGTCAGCTGGAACCCCGGTCCCAATCTCGGCTGCCCTTGCTGTGTGATTGGCTTCGTCGTCGTCTGCGGGAGAAACACCCCGGGTGCTGCTTTCGGCTGTTTGTCTCACAGGAGAATGGTCGTGATAACCACTGGAGACGCCCAGAAAGACAAAGTTCAGCCGGACTAGGACCAGTGCGCTCCTTGTACGTGCATTGTTCGTCGTGTACTCACCACAGTATTCTTTAGAAGCAATGACTGTTGATCTTGACCGGCTCAATCAACCCAACCCTTCTCTTGAATCAAGTTGGAGGTCGGCTGTAAGCTTGCGAAACGAGGCGTGCATGAGTCGAATCTTAGACAGCCCATCATAGGGTGCTTCGAGCTGTGAGCCTCTAAAGGTATGTCCCGACACCGTATAGCCACCGTACACATCCCAGGAGAGGTAGGGAAGACATCTACACCGTCGAGCCCCTCGATCTTCGTTTCGGCAACGACAACTATGCCTGTCCGATGTACTATGCAAGTCATAATCATATCAAGATGTTAGCTATTCGAGTTTTATAATGGTATATCCCCCCATGCAATGCTGGTCAATCCCCCCATGCACGCCCACAATGCAAAGGTACCGCCGCTCCATGAACGCTAGTGCGCCAGATCAAGTGAAAATGCCCTCCATCTTGAATCGAAACCCTCGACTCTAGCCTTGCGCTGAGCCCACGAACTGCGCAAAGAAAATCCGCCATTCCTTGAACTTCTCGACGCCTTCGAACGCGCCTGCGAGGGTTCGTAGGTATCGATCGACCACATCCTCGCTCACACCCATGCCCGAAAGGTCCGTCCTCAGCCGTTCGACATAGGGCTCGCCAACCTTCTTTACGATCTCGGCCTGGAGGTTAGCGACCTCGTAGAGTACCTGTTTCGCCTGTGCGTCCTTGGGATTGAAACCGGCAGATGTGGGAATGGACCAGACCAATGGCGAGAAGCGCTCCACAACATAATTCTCGAAGCCGGGAATAGGTGCTGTGGCGGGACTTGTCGGAGTCGTATTGGCGCCAGGTCCCACTTTGTCTGGCCCACTCCATACCGAGGTCATGCGAATGAGCACCGAGAGGGCTAGGCGGGCTGTTGGATAATCGGATGTATCTCTCGCAAACGTGTCGATTGATGTGATGATAGTGTCGAAGGTTGTCTGGTTGACATCGCTCACAAATACAGACCCTAGACCGTTCCCTAGCACCACAGATATGAAGTTGAGATACTCTCGGCGAAGCTCTGCCAATTGGATTTCATCGTCTGTACCGGATGGAGTAACTGCTAACGCGGTGAAGATGCGTTGCAGGAGAGGCGTGAGGACCGTATCAAGTATACCAGCAATCTCTCCTTTGAAAGTATAGATAATTTGGCCTAAGACTTTCATGAACGTGGAGATCTCATCCATAGACGAACTGAGCGATAAGAGTCCCTCAATCCAGGACGGAATTTCCTGGAGGATACGCGAGCCGAGTACAGCGATCATGCGGGAGAATGCAAATCGAGCGGCGTAGCGGATTGTGCTTGATGAATTGAGGGACTTCAGAGCAATGAGAATGGCTTCTGATGCTTTAGCAAACTCATCTGCTACTTCACTCTGCGGAAGCTCGCTATTGCTGGAAGGGACCCAATCGGAGTATCCGCGTGCAAGGGTCCCAATAGCCATGATGATGTGATGAATCTGCAAGATCGAGCGCTCATCACCGTTCTGTGCTTGTGGCAATGTTTGCTCCAGGTCGGCGAAAAGCGGACTCATGATAGTCTGCGCGTAGAGCTTCTTATTCTCTGTCGAGACTGTGCCTGAGGAAGCAATGCATCCGACCGCTTCGAACAGGTATAATTGAGAATTGAACAGAGCATCCGCGGATTGATCTTCCTCGTCGGATGACATGTCATCCCCGGAATCTTCTGGTAACTCGGCTTTGATGGTGAGAAGGTCACCAATAGCTTGAATAATGTCGTAAGAGACGTTGCCAAGCTGTGCTCGTAGATGTCGAACTAATCGCTGGAACAGATACCAAGATCTCGAGCGGACTTTGACGTGATTGTTGTGCGTGAGACGAACAAAATTTTCGAGCACTTTAGGAATTTGATGGGAGTTCTGTTCGAAGAACTGGTAATACCGAACGCAGATTTCCATGTACTGCAGTTGTATGGAAGGGTGAGGGTAGTTCGCAATGTCTAGTTCATGTCAGAGTGCACTCTTTGCTTGAACCACACAGAACTCACCAGCATCTAGCATGCTATTCATCATCCCCACCAGTCGTTGTGCAGCCACAGAAGATGGCTCGCGTTTAGCGTATAGACCTGAATTACGCATGGCCAATTCTCCAAACAGGAACATCTCGTATAGCGCCAGATCCAGGTCGCGCCAATCCAATGCAGAATGGCCGCCCGTGGACAGTCGACTGAAGGTATCGCTTACGACGCGGCTTAGAGTCTCGATGTAAAAGTTCTCGTCAATGGCTGCTACTGTTAGTTGCAAGACGTGCAGTCTCTTTCGAAGATCCTGGAACTCGGCCTCATCCGTCTGTTCGCCCTCTTCGCCCCAGGAAACCGCCTCGTCGTACTTCATCTTTGCAATTATCGCCTCGAGCACGGGAGGAAGTATGGCCGCGTACTGAGAAGGTAGGGAACCAGTCTTCTTCTGCAGCTTACGGAAAAAGGTGAGAAGATCTGTCAGAGAAGGGATGACTGTTGAGCAGACTTCGTCATATTGATCAGCGAAAAACCTTAACAAGTAAGGCGTGAACATCTGAATGAGTGCGTCGGCACGCTGACGAGTCTGTTCATCGTTGTTGTCCTTCTCCAGAATTTTGACGATGTCGAAGACGATATTATTAACAAGTTTTGCTACGGTCTCGGCGAGATCATTGTCATAGTCAGATGTGCTCTGGTCGGCAAGGGCGGGGCTACTGATGAGCTGGCCTACAACTGAGCCAAGATTGAGGAATTCAATCAGTTGTATCTTGTCCGCAGGTCCCATCTTCTTGCTGACAATCTCGGAGAACGTATCGATTGCGGCATCTCGAACCCTTCCTTCAGGGGTTTCCGGCGAGGAGATGCCCTGTTGGCCTGCCATTTGCAGAAAATTCATGATCATGCTCTCGTTGACCACAAGCGAAATATCGATCCAGCTGACCCAACGTCCGATGGTCCTCAAACACATCTCTATGAGACCAAAGTCTGTCTCCCTCCATTTTGCCAGTATTTCTTGCCATGATAATGAGATTTTTTGGGCGTCACGTTGGCGAATGAGATCTTTCAGCTCTGTGTTCCGCTTCTTTTCGTCTTCCTGTCTTGCAACTAGAACGTCTGCAATCTCGTCATGCACCTGGGCCAGCAGCCTCAGGTAAAGCAATGTCGATGTGTAGTTGACACTGCCGATGGTAGCCTGGTCGCCAGCTAGCGCGCGAAAGTCGTCGAAGAATGATTGCCATGAAGACGGGTATAGAGCTACGAAAAGGTAGGTGATTGTCTGCATCAATTTGTTTTGTAGGTGACCCGCATCCGCCGAAGAGCTCCCAGATGCATAGGTCTGTCGAATATAATTCATGAGAGTGTCCTTGATGTATGACAAACTCTGGTCGTCCAGACGATGCTCCTGCATAGCGTTGTTTACGAGGTCGAGCGAGGTATGGCGAATGATCTCGGACGCACGAGGATCGCGTGTGAACAGCGTAAGGCCTGCCTGCCATGCTGAGCCTTCGGTGCGCAGCTGATTAAGGTATTCTATCGCTTGCCCGCGCAGCTGCTGGCTTGAGGTGGGGTCAGAGGCGATTTGGATCGCATTTTCGACCTAGTAGAATATACGGTCAGAGAAGTTCAAACACGAGTGGCACACATTGCCTACCTGGGCTTCCATTTCCCCACCGCCTCAGATGCAAGTCGATCTCAGTTTCCGGTCGGATGCCACAGGGTTTACTCAAGCAAAGCAACCGCGACAGTGGTAAGGTGATTTTTTTCTTGAAGCTACCGGGCCATCGGCGAAAGCGCTGTTTGCATTGTAGATGTTGCGACGGGCGGTGAAAGCGGAGCGCGGGGCAGTAGGGCTGCCTTGGTGGGGTGAAATAATCGCGTCGCAGGTAACTCAGGTTATCTAGAAGGTAGCAGCAGTGTTGTAACACTCACGGGAAGCAGAGACAAAACTGTGGTCTTTGTTCGCGTGACGTGGTTTGGGTTGGGTGACGGCTCAATGAATCAATTGTGTGCCGTTAGGCAGGTGGAACCCAACCATCATCTCGCGCACGTGCCAGTCGAATTTACGCAACGTGCGGACCTCACAGTTTTGCTATGGACGGTCTTTGGTTCACATTGAAAAAGCCCGTTGCTTCGCTTGCTGCACCTGTGTTTGTCTCTTTTTTTTTCATGTACAACCTCTAAGTTTTGGCACACTGCGCCTAAAGATTCGACAAAACGGTGGTAGACTTTTTGACAGAGAAGGCGATACCAGGAACTACATATCTGAAGTGGGTCACTTTTTGCTTTTACGTCAAGTCAGGCTTGTGCATGACACTCATCCTTTGCTTGCAGTCTCTGTTATTATCTGGGTAACTCGAAAACTACAGCGGCTGGTGCAGCGCTGTGAAATGCGAGGTCTATATCGCGTGGCTTTGGGTGACAAAAAGTTTTGAGTCTGTTAGAGAAGCGGTAAAAGTGGTATTCTATTTGCAAATCCGTGTCCACTGCATGGGAAACAGGAGAGGTTTGTGATGTTTTACATGAACACTGGCCGACAACGACTACTAGTCGCCTGTTCAAAGCTTTCCCTTCGATACAGAATCGCTTCTGTAGCGGTTAGTACGTGATAAGCCATGCCTACAGCCGACTTACTAGACTCCCAAGTGTTTCGCCGCCCATGCCACGTGATCGTCTGCAAATGTGGCCATGAAATAGTAGCTGTGATCGTAGTCGGGCTGCAACCGCAGGTTGATGCCCTTGTCGTTGCCCGCCTGCTTAGCCGCTTCGATGAAGTTTTCAGGAAGAAGCTGCTTTTGCTTGTAGAAGTTGTCGCCAGTACCCTTCGTATAATTAGGACCTCATTTTGGAAGTACATGTACAATAAGGGCTAACGAACCACGTCAATGAGGATGTCCAATGGACCCTTCCACTGCTTCACGAGCTCGGTCGCGTCGTGCTCCTTCCACTTCTGCTGCTGGTCCTCGCCGAAGTAGCCCTTGAATGCTTTCTGTCCCCAAGGGGCATTGATAGGGTTCGCAATGGGTGCAAATGCGGAGACTGACTTGTACTGTCCGGGGTTCTTAAGGAACTGCTTCCGGTTAGCTTGACCTTGCATCGTCGCAATCGCCATACAATTGTTAGGGCACCATGACCACCCATGCTATGCCCAGTAATGCTGATTCGGCTGCCGTCAAGCTCCTTGAAGTGCGTGAATAAAGCTTCGGGAAGCTCCTTCGTGATGTAGGAGTACATGTTGTAGCCCTTGTTCCACGGCTCCTTGGTTGCATCGACGTAGAAACCGGCACCGGAACCAAAATCGTACGCATCATCCTCGCCCTCGATCTTCAAGCCCCCTGTGTGAACGATTAGATTAGTGAGAAGAACAGATGTTCACATGCTCAACATACGTGGGCTGGTGTCTGGGTACACAACAGCAATGCCCTTCTGGCTGGCACCGTGCTGGAAGAAGCCCTTTTCGGAACAATTGTCACCCGTACAGGTCAGGCCTGACAAGTAGAACAGAACGGGAACCTTTGCGCCTGACTTCAGAGCTTGTGGCGGAAGGTAAAGATTTAGTGCCATGTCTGTGCCTGTGCTGGAAGACTGGTGCTTCAGCTTCAAAAGCTTGCCTCCAAAGGAGGCAATGGTAGCTGTGGTTTCGAAAGACATGGCGATGGCCGAGCGAAGTGCCTGGAAGAGATGCGTGATGGCGGTATAGGAGTATTATGACAAGATGCAGGCGCAGTTTGGGGCGCTGTCTGGTTTTGTTTTGGGACAGCTTTGTGACGTTGGGAGCTCCAATGTTACTAGACGCGGGGCATCTTTCCCCTCGCTCGAACCCCACCATGCCTAAATTGGGGTAAGTGATCCATCACTCAAATCGGATCCGCTCCAAGGCCCGCTATGCGTCAACGAAGTGTGTTAATTCGGTCTTGATTCGGAGGGTATGTGTTAATGATCGCTGTTACGCCGATTCGCCGAGCATGCTCCGTTTTACCTCCCCCGAAACTCCGTGCAAAATGCAATCCTCACACCTACAATTCCCCCACAACAGAAGCGTGTGTACATGAATAACGTGTGGTGCAACAACATGCGCATTTCAGAGTCCGACATAACTCGAGACTTTGAGTTGGCACTGCGTACAACCATCCATGCTTCCACTACGTCAGGAGTTCCTCACATGTCCAGTCCTCGTAGCTATTACACATCAGTACAGTCCTCGCGCATTCAACGCAGTTGCTTACAATCCATCGGGAAGATACCGCCGTACGACCAAGGGAATCTTCTTCTCGCGCAACTCCTTTTGAGCAATCTCAAGAGGATCCGTCATGCCCTCTACATCGATGAGGACTGGCGCGTTGCCGCTTCATTGTATCAGTCCCATTCTGCTCTCCTTTTCTAAGCAGCCTACGTACCTGATCTGCAAAGCGCGTGTTCCCAATATACGCGCCTTCTCGTACTTGGTCATATATGGTGTCGTCGAGCGTTGGTCGTTGGGCACCTTCTTTGACTTCTCCGCGGCCACAGTATTCTTTTGTGAAGATTTGGCTGCCGCTGCCGCGCTGGGGTCTCCGCTTTCGACGATGTTGTCTTGGTCATGGACTGTCTCTGGGTCTTCCTGCTGGCCCTCGCCGTCCGCGCCGTCGTCGTCATAAACATCTGGCTCTGCCTCCTCGTCGTATACGTCGACTACATCACTAAAGAAGCAGAACAGTCAGTGCTGTTATTCCTTTTACGCATGCACGCAACGCTATGCTCAAGGTTGGGAGAACCGTACTCGTTGTAGCCTCCCGCATCGTAGCCGTCATCGCCTCCGTAGTCAGACATGGCCGTAAACGTATATGTGTATGCGCTCGAGCGAAGCTAGGGTTCACAACGGGTATGGAGGGTTGTCGGTCTGCGCGCGGAGGGACAAGTGTGAGTGCAGTGGGTTCTGAATGCCTCGAACAAAGATTCGCGGAGCACGGGCCTAAAATTCTAGGAAGCCGCGACCGAGCCGCGCTAGCAAGAAATGCCAAGATTTCGTCTCCACTGAATTTTGCAGCCGGCTTGACTTGTTCACTGTTCCCGATGGCTCCCACCACTTGACGATCGATCAGGCTTCAACCATGGCAGCCAAACGCAGAACTGCAGAGTCGAGGGATGCACCTTCGAGCAAGAAGACTCGCACTGGTATTTCCATCGCTCAACCCGTACATGTCGCCCTCTGACAAGCTGAACAGCAACCGGGAGCAACGACTCCAACGCTTCCGACACTGAAGCCGACCCTAGCGTGGAATTTGATGCTTCCACAGACCGAAAGGTTAACTTCACAGATAATGGCAAGAAGCGAGCGGACAGTGAGGCGAAGAGATCATGGAACTACGTCTGCGACTTCGAAGGCTGCGGCCAACGCTTCAACCGGCCTTGCCGTCTCGAATCCCACATGCGCACCCACACCAAGGAACGCCCGTTCGCCTGCCCATACGAAGATTGCGACCGAGACTTCCCTCGTAAGGACCATCTACAGAGACACTTGACGCACTTCCACGCCGTGCCCGTACGAAACCATGTATGTCATTGGGAAGGTTGCGGCAAGACTTTCACTTCGAACGGTCGGCTGCAGCGACATAAGGAGGTGCACGACTCCAAATTCTATTGTACAGGCTATCCGCCCTGCAAGGAAGCTTTCCGGAAGCAGAAGACCCTTGACGCCCATGTCAAGACAGTACATCTAGAGACGAAGGCATACCCGTGCACCTTCGTTGACCCCTCGGGGACTCTTTGCACGCATGGATACCAGACCGAGAACGGGCTACGGCGGCACATAACTAGCGCTCACAGCGAAAAGGAGGAGCCTCGCCACTTCTGCATGGTCTGCCCTGCGCCTGGCACTGATTGTGATATGATTGAGTCCGCTAACGGTGAGACGGTACCTATACCAAAGGAGCCGTTGTCCTTCTCTACTGCCGCTGAATTGCAAGCACACGATGCAAAAGTTCATCCACCTACCTGCTCTATCTGTGGTCAGGTATTCAAGAACCAGTCAACCCTGAACAGTCACTTCAGAGCAGTGCACACAAGCTTAGAAGACCAAGAGCTATTCCAGTGCCCACACCAGGATTGCGGCAAAATGTTTAACAGGAGAGGCAATTTGAACGCCCATGTCTCGCAGGTCCACGAGATGCAATATCGCTTCTCGTGCACTGCAGAGGCTATGCAGCAGTCGAAGCATCCTGATCTGAGTGGCTGGAGTGGACAGAATGCATGCGGCAAGTTCGTTAAGACGAAGGCGGCCTTAGAGCAGCATATCCGGACGCATCATCTCGGCCTTCCCAATCGTAAAGCTACTCGAAAGGCTGCGAAGGCTCGTAAACGATTCATCCCAGAACCCTCTGCGCTTGCTCTGCTCACCGGTGTTGGTTACGATGACGGCCGGCCCATTGCCTGCTTGGTCGATGGTTGCCTTAGTCGGTTCGCAAGGGACCGCGACCTGAAGCGACATGTGATGGCTGAGCACAACTACACCGATGATGACTGTGATGCTGCCATTCTGGAACGTGGAGCCGCGCGTGGCGAGCAGTTCTGGATTGGTGGTCTCGACGACTTCGACCCCATGTCCATGAGCGGCTCTACAGAGCCTAGTCTACCGCAGACGCCGATGCCATACTTTGGCGACCATCAGGCTATGGAGATGGACGTGCAAGGTGCCTTTGGCAATCTGAATGAGGCGCCATTGGACCCGATGCTTATGGACGCAAATATGGACGACTTCGGAAATTTAGATGTGGATGTGACTGCCCTCGCAAATGAGGGTGATTCTCATAAGGGTTTCCAATATTTCTTGGATTCGGTCCAGCAATTCAACGATCAAATGCAGGGCTGATTGAAGACATGGAAGCTAGGACGAGCGTTATCTACTGGAGGTTAACACAGCGCGGCTGAGATGTTGGCACCTCGCTGTTTATACGTTTATGATTTGACAGAGCATCGATTTGAGCGGAAATACCGGAATGAACGGCGCATCGGCGTATCTGATAGCTCTTTTCAGCACTTTTCAGCACTTTAGATACCCCACGTAGCGAATCTGGCAAGACCTTCTCGATCTTGATATGCTCCCATGAAATGCACCCCAATTTCATGCTTAACCCGCTAAAGAAATAATAAGTATACATGCATTGATCAAGAATTCTATAACCTACTAGCCCACGGCCCTTCCCTCAAGCCCAAGCCCCACTCCAAGTGACTGAACTTCACGCCCATGCTCGCCTTCATCTTCGTCGTCCCCCACATAATCTTCCAGCCCTGCTTCGTCACCTGCCTCGTCATCGGCACCATCATACCTCTTCCCTGCATCACCAAAGTCAGCCAGAGCCTCGCCATCATCAGAGTGATCATCTACGAAGACCCGGCTCTGTCTCCTTAGCTCTTTGAACAGATTACCGCTCCGATTCGGCGATGCGGACCCTGAAGGCTGCAGTACGTGCTGTGATGGGCGGAGCTCGATCATCGAGTTTGGACGGAAATTCGCGTGAGGCGAGGCGGCGGGTGGGGAGACAGATCGTTTGTTGCGAGATCGGGCGCGTAGTTTAGACGAAGACGAAGCAACTGGTGTGTTTGCGTCTCGAGGTGAGAGCGAAGACCACCAGCCGGTAAGGCGCTTACCGAGGGAGGGGCTTCCGGGCATTGTTGGTTTACTTGGACCCTGGTCTGTACCTGTAGTCAGATGTGGTGGCACCTTCTTGTGCTTCGTCGAGAAGGAGAATCCCAGTGGGAGGTCGACGGGCGACCCAGGTCGCGAAAGTCCGGCGCTGGAAGATGATTCTGAGCCGGAGAGGGGATATGGAGCAGCGTTTTCGGACGGGTCATTCTTCGAGCGTTTGAGGAGGCTTTGGAGGTCATCTTCTGAGAGAACAGATACGAAGCCACCGTCATGGCCGCTCCTGGGACGGAACTGTCGCCGACCTTGTTGTATGACATGCTCCAATTTTGCGCGATTAGCGACGAATTTGAGCTTTGGGAATGTGCACTGTTGACCGACATGTATCATGCGCGCCAGACGTTCGGGCGTAGGGTCTGTCAATATGTACATGAAGTCTGAAGGAATGGTCTTTGGCCAGATGGTGATGGTGCCACTGAAGCGCTGCAGCCAGATCTCGCTCCAGTCTTGCCCAAGTGGCCGGGGGAGCAGTTCTAGATGACGCAGTACTTTTAGCCATTTTTGGAGGTCAAGCTTGATGTACTGCTCGAGAGCGGATCCGATGAAGCCGCCTCGCCACCCGCGTCCTCGTCGATGAGTGACTGGACGGCCAACGGTCCCGCGAGAAGAGAAAAAGAATATGTTGATGTGTGGGTTCACTTGACTGACGATGGAGAAGCGGACGTTGAAGTGCAGATTGAGCGCCTTGAGAGGTATATCAGTCCGCAAGCTGCCATCTTTCCATTTGTGGCCAAAGGAGTAAGGTGATAAAGTGCCGTCATTGTTCTTCTTCATTAGTACGACAGGATTAAGGATACCGGGTACTGCCGCACTGGCAAGCACTGCTGACCATATCACGCAGTCGGGTGCCGTTAGGTAGTTAGCGAGAATGGTGGGAGAATGAGGGTCGCTCGGGACGCAAGAAACGTTGAGTATGCGACCAGTCCTCTGATATGCTTCCTTAAAGGTCATGCTTCCTCTAGTGAACCACGCACAACGCTTGGCCCAGTCGACGCTGTCGAACCGGGCCCCGGTCTGGCGCCATCTCTTGAACCAGACCCAAAAGGTATCGTGGCATGCGGTGATACGGTTTGCCAAGGCAGGGACAAGCAGCTTCTTCAGCTCGTCATCAGTCCTAGTACCTAGCAAACCCGCGACAAGCGCTCCTCCTGAAGTTCCCGTAATGACCTCCGGCATGAGTCCTGCATCTAGGAGAGCTTTTGCTACACCAAAGTGGTAGTAAGCGAAAGTCGCACCGCCTGAAAGACACAGGGCGGTGCGTCCGAAGTTGGTGCTCAAATGCTTGAACATGGCCCTCTTATTCTCCTGACTGAGCTGGGACGTTTTCAGAAGGAAAGACAGTGACTTTTCTGACTCATCGGTGAAATCTTGAAGAAGGTTCTTGGTGCCATAGTACGTCTCCGACCATAAACGAGGATTCTCCATTCCGGCGAAGTTGTTCTTGATGCAGGCCTCGAGCAGACTTCGTAGCTCATCTGCCGCTTTTTGCTGACTCGTGCTCCCTCCCTGCTCCTCCACTTCGGCTTTCTGCCTCAGCCTTGCCATCTGCTGATGCACCCTGTGTATCGTCTTGCTGTCATAATATGCATAATCTGGCCTTTCCTTCCAAGCATCGTTGCCCAAATATGCATCCAGCTCCTTAGCCCCCTTTATCCAATCTTCATAAGTTTTCGCATCCTGCAGTTGACGCCGCAGCCGTTGGCGACGCCCGCGCCATGTCACCGAATGTTCGTACGCATAGATGTAGAAACGGGTAAGAACGTAGGCAATACTTAAGAAGGCTAGCCACCCAAAGACAAGAATGAGCAGCGGGTATTTGAGCACCTCGTAGAAGATGCCCTCGCGGGACTCGTCCTTGCCCCGACGCGGTGCCTTCTTGGACTTTCCTCGCCGCTTCTTCACCCTTTGATGTACAGGTCTCCAATCGTTGAGTGCTGTAATGAACTTTTGCTGTTCGGGTTGTGGTACTGTAAGGTCTTCGGTCGACGGCGAGGTCTCTGGAGCTTGCAACGCTTTCGTAAATTCGGCGAAGTCTTCGTCCGTTACGAAATCGTTGTCGAAGTCGGGAAGCAGAGCGGTATTAAATCCGTCGACGGAGTCGGGCTGCGGCCCGTCGGTCTCTTTCTTGACGTCAGCCATAGGGGTTTCTGTGTGGCGTAGACTGCATTGTAGTTGTAGGCCCTTTTTGCAGTGTTGTGAGTGTTGGGTGTTCGTCCCACACGCGGTTGTTGAGGTACGTCACTGGTGGTAGAGTGGCTCGTGCTTTCAGGGTCCACCGCTTTTTACGCGTCAGTCTTCTCCTGCGTGTGACTGATTCACCTCCTGCGAGATGTGATAGTAAGGCCAGTCATAACTCGGCGCCTTTCTTACTGACCGATCATCTGCACAGGTGAGCCGATGCGCGTGCCCCTGTTTGCCAATTATGGCGTCTTCCGCCCAACCCTCGCTCGTCCACCATCGCGCGCACGACGTTTCGTGACTCTAGCTATCGAGACGTCTTGCGACGACACCTCTGTAGCGGTCCTCGAAACAAAGACGTTGGAAGATCCTGCCACGACCCTAGCTCAGCTGCACTTCCACGAGAAGGTCACTTCCAACAATGCAGCCTTTAACGGCGTCCATCCGCTCGCCGCACTCGAGTCACATCAGGAGAATCTCGCCAACCTAGTGACCGAAGCAATCAAGAGGCTTCCCGGAAAGAAGAGGAAACCGGACTTTGTGTCAGTCACTCGGGGACCTGGCATGCGCTCAAACTTGTTCACTGGACTCGACACAGCAAAGGGCCTCGCTGCAGCTTGGAAGGCGAGTAGAGTTGCTTGAGATACGCCGACGCACTGACACTCATGCCTTTTAGATACCGCTTGTCGGCGTTCATCACATGCAAGCTCATGCATTGACACCGCGCTTGGTGGCGGCCCTCGATGCAGCAGAAAACCTCTCGTCCGCATGGGAAGTTACACCCCACAGAACCGAAGAAGAAATTGCTGCCACGCCGAACTTTCCATTCCTATCCATTCTCGCCTCGGGCGGCCATACACTCCTCATACATTCGGCTACGCTTATTAAGCACGACATATTGGCAAGCACGAGTGACGTTGCGGTTGGGGAGTGTTTGGACAAGATAGCACGCATCGTGCTTCCGCGTGAGATATTGCAAAAAGCCGGCGGTACCATGTACGGTGCGCTTCTGGAGCAATTTGCTTTCCCGCAAGACTGTGTTGCTCATCGCCATGAATCATCGTTCACCGCCAGTGAATTCTGTCGGCGGTTCGAGTCGCAATATGAGTATCGGGTTCCGAAAAATCACGAGGAAGAAATGCAGCGGAACGTGACTAAGTGGGGATGGGCCTTCAACCAACCACTTGCCAGAGCAGGAGGCGGGTCGAAGAACAAAAACTTGGAAATGAGCTTTTCGGGCCTGATGACCGCTGTGGAACGCGCTGTGCGTTATCAACACGTTCAGTCGACCGGCAAACTCACCAATATAGAACGTTCAGCTGACGACATTAGCCTGGAGGAACGACGAGACATGGCCGAATTCTCCATGCGCGCAGCATTCGAACACATTGCTGCACGCTTGGTACTTGCGCTACAGTCCACTCCCGCGACAACCGTTGTTGTGGCTGGTGGCGTGGGCGCCAATTACTACCTTCGCTATGTGCTCGCCAGTAAACTCACTGCCCACGGGTATGGCGACGTAATAGTTGTCTTTCCTCCGCCAAACCTCTGCTCGGACAACGCAGCGATGATCGCTTGGACTGGGACAGAGATGTATCGCGCTGGACATCGGGATAAGCTTAGCATTCGCGCGATACGCAGGTGGCCGCTCGATATGCTGCTCTCCCCACCTGTTGAAAAAACAACTTGACCTATGTTGTGAACGGTATCTCTTCCATCTAAGAGCATACCTGCACTGCCTGTGGCATAAATTTTGCTGACAGGTAAGCAATTTTGAGCGACTGGCTTTGAGGACAAGCTACTACTCTTCACTCGTCCCGTGTAGCACGCATCTATAACCTCTAGCTACCTACTCGCAAAGTCGATCCAGTCAGGCGCGGCCGGACTACACAACGATCAACTCGATGATTGACAATTGCGTTGGTCAAGTTGAGCGTGCCATACATGGAGGAACCGATTGCAGTCGCAGTTAGCAGTCGTCTCATCAGGCCCCAGCTTTATCCATGCAGGAGCTTCAGAAAAAACTACTAGAGCGAATCTGTCGTTGGCAGATGTCTATTGCGGGGATTCGTAAGTAACTATACGAACGCGTTGCCGAATAGGGCATCTTCATTCCGTTAGGAAACCTTCTGCGACTATAGGACGGCTGAAAATGAGCCTTCAGAGGTTCTAGATCGTTCTCCGACAGATACAGGAAGTTGTGGACGCTCATGAAGCAGCGTGGGCTTCGATCTTGCCCTACAGCTCGCCAACGCTCAACCCCAGTCACGACATTGCTTGGCTGCAGCCGCGTCGCTCGCGCAGTCTCGTAAAATATACAGCAATATACGTATACAACCCACACTCTATTTTTCCAGTCTTCGTGTCCATTTTGTCGAATCACTTTCTCGTTTAGTTTCTGTCATCGGAACTACAACTAAATATAGGTCTTCCAATCAAGCCACGACCAAGCATCATCGCGGTTCTCACGTAGCAAGCTTCCCTGAGCTGCGGCTCGAGATGCACCGCTGGACCTAGAACCAGGAACAGAAGCCGCTTGCCTCTCCACGGACCGTAATGCAAATTTTCCATCTGTGACATGTGAAGGAAAGCTCAGAAACACGACAATTGAGTTGGGCATTTCGTATCTTTCATTTGTTGTATAGTACTTGGGTTGTGTGACCTACGGATGGCGGCAGTCGAACGTCATATAACATCAACAGGTCTCGCTGGCCTGAGGGTATGTAGATCAGCGCCTGCTTTCGATCTAAAAAGCTAAGCGGTTCATCATGGCGCCTGCACGGAATGTCGTGCTTGCTTTACTAGGTCTTGTTACAAGGTCAGCAAGCCACTCGGGATGTTGGGAATCGTCACTGACCTCGAAAGCATACGCGCGATTCCTGCTGCCGTGCCTGAGGCTCAATTTGGTATTGGCCCACCACATTATTCGATTAGCTGGGATGCTCCACTGCCTGTGACGACCGATGACCCAGAAGACCCAGAAGACCCAGAAGAGCCCGAGTACCCTGCGCCGACACCCAGCGACGAAATCTCTTTGGGTCAGCCATCAGCTACCGTTAGCTGGGACGGCCCTTCCGTACCTACAGAAGCGCCAGAGCCTGAAGATCCGGAGGATCCAGAGGACCCTCAGCCGTCTCCAACCAACATCATTAGTCTCCACCCACCGAGCTACTCGATTTCATGGGATGGACCGAAGCCGCCAAAAACTACGAAGAAGCCATGGCCTCCAAGGCCGACAGCTAAAACGTCGACTAAGGGTTTCGTAAGTGCCTCTGTAAGCTGGAATAAAAGGCAGGATTCTCCATCTTACTCAATCACCTGGGATCTTCGGCCCCCGAAGACGACCAGTACGCCGTCGTGGTGGCCATGGTGGCCGCCAGCTTACACATCCACACACGGTTATGTGAGCGCTTCCGTTAGCTGGGGCAAGCGACAGGAAGACGAAGACCCAGAGCCCACCGATTTCCCTGATTTCCCAGAAGATCCAGAAGAAACGGAAAACCCTATTAGTTTTCCAGCTCCCCCCGTATTCACCCCACCCAACTCAATCGGCATTCAGCCTCCGCAGGTTTCCTTCAGCTGGGGCAAGCGCGAGGAAGCTGCCACTGCACCGTCGTATGGTCTAGGCAAGCCAACCGCATCTGTCCGGGTACCGAAGCCACCAAAGACCACCACTAAAGCATGGATCTCATGGGGCAAGCGACAAGAAGGCGATGATCCCACAGAGGTTTTCCCCCCTGCTCCGACTCCCAGCGACCAGATCACCCTTGTCAAGCCCACTCCGTCTATCTCATGGGGCAAGCGCGGTGCCGAAGCGCAGCTGCCTACATACGGCCTCGGCTTCCCGACCTTCTCCTTCGGCCTTCCACCAGTAGCGCCTTCTTCTGCGTACATCAGCTGGGGCAAGCGCGACGATGACAAGCACCACACAACCTTTGTAACACAGACTCCCCCAACTCTCACCAGCACGGAGTACATCCCGTCATCTGTGCCCAGCGCCTGTCCCACAGTCACGAAAACCATCGTCCCGCCGTGCGTCCCGCCCACATGCCCGGACAACCTCGTCAGCTGCAAGGTGGGTGCAGCACAGGCGGTAGAGGCCAGGGAGATCGAGAAGACGATTGTGACGCTCACGACAGTTGCGAAGCCGAGCTGGAAGCACACGGCTACGGAGAGCGTATGCACAACGAGTACGGCGACTATAATTGTCGGGTGTCCGACGTATACTTGTGTGCCGTGTGGAGATTGCGCATAGGTGAGATGATACCAGTGGGAGGGTGCGGGAAGGTTTCTTTCAATTGAGCTAGCTGTTTGTCACGCTCGCTAGAAGTAAATTTCATTATGTGGTTCCGAATTGCTGAAAAATGTACATTGCATGAACTCTCGCAACTCGAAAAACGTTAAAGCCAGGGTAACCCGTACGGAATGTCGTACGAGTAGAGAACTAATAATAGTACAGCATCGGATAACGCACTGCCAAACCCCTACATCTCCTAACAAAGATTACCCAGAACCGACGTCTGTACATTATGAAGACCGTTCCAGGGGACAGGGTATCACTTTAGCCTAGACGGCCGTGATCCGAGAACAAATAGAGACAACCATTCGTTTAATCAGCACCGGGATTGCGGCTTTCCTAGAAAGCAGAACAATAATGTCAAGCGAGTTTGGTTTACGACGCCTCGTTCTTGGGGGTGGCAGTGCGTCGTTCGAGCTTCTTGGGTTTCTTCTTCGCCTTAGGGGTCTCGTCTGGCTTCTCTTCATCTGCTTTGGAAGTTTCTTGCGATTTGGTCTCTTCTGTTTTTGAGGACGACGAAGCCTCTGGCTTTTTGTCTTGGTTGGGGACAGCTTTACGCTTTACCTCTTCCTTCTTCGGTTCCTCCTCAGGTAACGCCGACTCCGGCGGATCATCGTCGTCACTGATCTTCCTCTCTGCAGACTTCTTCACTGCAGCAGGCTTTTGGGGTCCGCCTCTTAGCTTGGACATGACCGTCGCCTTTTTCTCCCCTCCCTCTCCACTTCTCTTCTTCGTCGCGTCCAGCTTCTTTGGCACACCCTTTCTATTCTTGACTGAAGACGACGAAGCAGAAGGTTCCTCCTCAGGTTCCTCAACCATGAAGTTAGCCGCCATGCACTTCCCGCCGTTTTGATGCCCAACTTCGTTGGGACAAGCGCTCAGCACAACGACGATGTCCCGCTCAGCGCGGAAACGGACGTAGCTCCGTTTCTTGCACTTCGGTTCCTCAACTTGAAGCTTTGCGCCTTTGGCGCCTGAGCCTTCGGCTTGCGCGCTCGAATCGAGCTGTAAAGGAGCGTTCATGAAGAGATGCAATGGTGTGGGCGCGATATTGACCGTGATGTCTGCGCCAATGGCTTTCGTGCCTTTCAGGCCGGCCTTTTCGTTGACCTCACGGAGTGCGAGCACGAGATTCTCGGCGCAGCTGCCGTGCTCTTCGGGCTTATCAACACCAAGCGCAGCGTACATATTTGCGTCGCAGGCAGCGGTCAGGGTGTCGTGTGCGCCTGGTGAAGTATCTTCTACGAGAGTCATGAGGGGATTACGGAGATTGGTTAGGAGAGTATCATTGAGCTCAGGAACGAGGCGATGTGTTGCGGCGCGGGTGTGAGGGAGGGACAGGTATTCCATAGGAGGCTGATTGTTCTTTGAGGGATTCATCTGGGCGTAGGCATTGTACGCAGCGTAAAGCGACGACGCTGTGCCGGAACCGCTGGCGGCTAGATTATGTCAAGTTAGTCACGTAGCTCGAACGGTGATGATAGGAAAACATGCGTGGACATACCAGCTAGTGTACCTGCACCCACGGGTGTCTTTGAAAAGTCGTACAGTTGCTCAGCGTAGCTCTTGTTCGGGTCCCAGCTATTGCTCGACTTGAACGCGCTGACTACACCTTGGGTATCTGGCATCTGAAGATTGGGCACATAGCTTGAGAAGCCCTTTCCGGTAGGTAGGTATGACGACCATTTCTTCGAAGTCGCCTCATTCTGTGCTTTCTCGACCCTTTCGTTTTGTTTCGCTTGGGCGTCAGTCTTATTCTGGTTTTGGTTTTTATTGCGATAAGGAATGGAAGGGAGGTATGAGGACCACGTTCGCTTCTCAGGCTTCTTTCCGGCGGACTTAGCGGTCTCAGCTTCATCGGGCGCTTGCTCGGGAGGATCATCTGCACCTTCGCTGTCCTTCTTCTCAGAATTGTCGGCCTTCTCCTCCTGTGACGCGTCTTCTTTCTTGCTAGAGTCGGAACCTTCGTCGCTGACCTTCTTAGCCTCTCCATCCATCACATCGTCTTCAGCATCCTTTCCCTGCTCTTCTCCTTTACTCAACTCCTCCTTCAACTCGTCCACCTGGCCCTCAAGCTCCTGCTCGTCTTCCTCCTCTTCGCCCTCCTCAGGTGGTGCAGCCAGCCCAAACGCCCATGTACTAACCACCTGCTTCCCATAGGTGTTGATGATCTTAATCGTCCTGCCCCTCGGTACGAAAGTAGCCACGCCATGTCGCGCAGGTATCGTTTGAAGTTCGCCGGACATATCTTGCGCCGCGAAGTCGCTCTCTTTGTCTCGATCTGCTTTCGCCTTGCGTTGCTTCTCTATAGCGGAGAGCACAGAGACGAGGGCGAGAGAAGCGACGGCGCGGCGGTTGGGCAGTGGGAAGCGTGAAGGCGCCGTTTTGACTATGGCAATAATAACGAATGGTTACGGTATGTGCAAACCAATCCACGAAGTGTTGCAAGTGGATCAGGTATGATTAGCGCAAGGATAAGGATGTGGTATGATAGTTGCAGCACTGAGTAATGGGAAGAGATGTGCAGAGAGCTTCTTTTCCAGGCTTCAATGGAGCATGACGTAGGAGCTGTCGCGGCACGGAGAACGTCCCGCAGCGGGAATGCATGGAAAGACGGCCTAGTACGAATGATCGTCATGTACTCCTTGTGGCGGGTGACGCCAGTGGTTCCAAGGTTAGCGTCATGGTGCACCGTCGCTTCCCGGTTTTGGAAGGGTCACGTGCCGGGATCCAAGCCTGGCGGACAACACTCAGTGGACAAGAAGCGATCATAAGTCGGATTTTGGTCTTACTGGATCTTCGAGAATTCTCGAAAGGGCGGACCTTTCACCTTATTTCTCGAATCGAAACGGACTCCCTCCTCCTCTAATAGCTCATGCTTTCGCGAAGCATACTTGCCTTGCTCGCCCCAATGTCCACCGAATCCACCAAGCGTACCATCTGCAGCCAAGATACGATGACAAGGCACTTCTGGGGCAAAAGGGTTGTTCCTCATTGCATTTCCAACTGCTCGTGCGCAGGTCTTGTGTGATGTCAGGGTGATATAATCGGACATCGCTTGATATGTGCTGTACCTCCCTCGAGGGATCTGGCAGAGCATGCCGAGTGTTTGCTTCCGAAATGGTGTGAGTTTTGAATTAGCAATCCTTCACAACTGTACGTCTATATCCAGATCACGGGATGTAGCGAGAGCCTCCTCAGGGGAGACGTCTTTCTTTGGCGACGCTGGTGATGGTAGGAAGTAGGTCGAGATGTTGCCACTTTCGCTTCGCTTGGTCTTCTTGCTCGTAGCATCATCTTGAGCTTCTGACTTGCGCTTTTTGCCGGGACCTTTCTTGCCGCGAAGCTCCAGACTTCGCTCATTGAGAGGATTAATGTCCTCACTCCCATCAGCAATCGCTTCGCCAAGTTTGATTGCATCCTTCAGCTGTTGCTCCGACATGTTCTTGATCGCCGGAGACTTGACGACTTCCGTCCATGGCTTGTCCCTTCCGACAGCATTATCCAGTATAATGCGCGCGAAGCAGTGATCGAGGTGGACTGGCCAGTTCTGCTTCTTATCTTTGGCTTTTGCCATGGCCGGTAGAATTTGCGCGTACAACTCCTTCCATTTTTGTTGCAGTCCTTCCATCTCAACACCTCGAGGATGCCGCTTTTTTCATCAGAACGACAATGATGACTTAGGTATCGTCAAGAATGCATATTCTGGTCGAGCGATGAGGGTGGTACATGTCCATTCACTGATGTCATACATTGAAGCTTGGACCACCGCTCATCAAACCCATAGCGTTTGTCATTGTCAGACGAAGCAACGAAACCGTATACGCAAGATAGGAAGTTTCATCCTTGAAATTTATCCTAGCCAAGGTGAATTCGATCTGTTTGCTTTGATTTGGAGCAATCTAAGAAACGCATAAGGAATAAACAAACTGGAAACTGAGCATCGCCATTGTCTCCCTTGGTACCGCACTCGACTTACCTACCAGATACAAAGGCATTTGGGCAGGCTGGTCGAGCTTTTAGGTTTCTGTATGAACCGGGGTGATTGTCTTCCAGCTTACCTAGGTACTCTGCAGCCGTTCATGGTACATGCAGTCCGACTCTCTGATGTCTTCATTCTTGGTAAGGTATCGTTCGAAGCATCGCTAAACTCCATAACATCCAGACCTTCATAATCCGATTGAACAGCGTAGGCATTGATTGTCTCAACGGTATTAAGGTAAGCCTAGGCGTCGTGTTAAAATTCGCTGATGTCCAAATCCAGAGGTTCGATGTTCAGGAACTGAGAACCGGTAATATCTTCCGAATGATAGACATGACGGATAACGTCTGATGCAATCTCTCGAGCACTTTGCGGGGCTACACCTTGTGACTCAAAGGATGTTTCAAGGGATTGGCGAATTCTGTCCCATGCTGGCCCTACGGTACAGTCAGCTTCAGTGTCTCCTCGTACAAATACCTGAAATGGGAAGGGTTTCTCACGGTGTAGAGGACTAGCAACATTGAACAACCTATTACAAAAGTCCCATAGGCCCAAGGCACATTTCAACTGAATCCCATTTGCTGCAAACTGTCGCTTCAGCACTGGAACCTTGCAAATATTTTTGTGAAGAAGATCGCATTTCTCCAATACGGTTTGGCTACATATCGGGAAGATAATGGCCAAGGTCCGGAGATGGTTCAATCGAGGACCTACGACCTGCAGAATGTTTTCAAGACGATCCGCTAATTTTTGAAACATAGGTCCTTCTTCATGCACAAGTGCGAGAGTGTGGAGACTCGGTGGAAGGAGATGCTCTAGCGATCCCGATGTAGTGGCATCGTCAAAGAGACGTCTCATGTAGAACTCAAGGTATTCTAGCCGGTGAAAGTGTTGGAGCGGAGGGAGTGAACCCTCTTCAGCTCGATCATCGGTCAGCTGCAGGATTCGAAGACTCGTTTGATGGTGTCGCAGCATAGGAGATAGTTGGAGGTGCGCTGCTTCTCGCGTCTTCCATAGATTACCTGGTAGTACGAGAGTCTCCAGTGATTTACACGAGAGAACAAATTGGGATATAGCGCTGGCGGAGATTGTACATGAGTATAATCGGAGACTGGATAGATTAGAGGTGCCTTCAGAAGCTTGCCATGTATTTTCGCCGAAGTCTCCGAAAGCGGCGTTGGGATCGATGGCCCAGACTTCTTCTAGTATGAGCTCTCTCAGAGAAGGGAGCAGTAATATGGAGGATATTATGGATGAATCCAATTGCAACTTATAATTGCGGTAATCCCGGGAACCGATCCTCAAAGTCCTCAGGCAAGAAAATCTATGCACTCGGCCAAATACTATATTCTCCGCCGCGCAAAGTATAGGCACTAGGGTGGCCACGCAATGCCCAACAACTCGAGAATCCAGTCTCAAGCCGAGCCAGCTATCCTCTTCTCTGCGTCTCCACCAAGGCTTGCGGATCGAAAGCTTCTTGAGATTGGGAGTCAGACACACCAGGAGTAGCATCTGCAGGTCCAGACAGATATTGGAACCGATGTCATGGATGTATAGACGATCGTGCAGATGTGACACTGCAAGGTCGTGAAGGGTACATTCAATATTTCTCATCATTTCGGAAGATCGTGAGAAGTCGTAGTTTGTCCATCCTCGATTGATGATTTTTGGCCATATTTCCGTGATCTCCTGAATGTGCGAAGCTACCTCGCAGCGTCGAGAAATGAAATCGACAAAATGGGCAGAAGCTTCGTTCCAGGCGTGAGTATGATGTTTGTAAAGCGCTTCGGCTACGATACGATTCAACTTCTTGCAACAAGACGAAATAGCTAGGTAGGCTGCCTTCGCATCGGGCTGGCTTCTATGGTATGGTATGGCTCGTATGATACTCAGAATCAACTCTTCTGGGAGCTTGGTCAGATGGTCCTGAGTTGTCATAGCAATAGGATGTTTATCTCAACGGTACCGTCGATGCGGCAGGCGAAGTATACTAGGGAGCGCCTAAGTAGCGCTTGGATGAAGGCTTCGTCTGTCTCGGTAGGCTGCAGCTGAAGGATTTTAGTATTTTCAGCGCCAATCGAGACTTTCGAACTTACTGCGCTAACAGAAGTTTTGATTCCCAGTCTGTTAAGTGCTGTTAGGCAGATCTACGGTTGCTATATCCTTGGTGACGATGAGGAAACAGTAAAATTGTTTGATTGAGATGATGTACGAGTGATGGTTCGTAGAAGTGTCTTCTTGTGAATTAAATACATTGGTGTGCAAAAATCAATACCTAGAAGACCGCTGTCCAACGTTGTTGAATCCATTCCCAACCATGGTTCGTCTTAGGGCGTGCACCATTCGCCACATGATTTATGATAACGAACGACAAGAATTTCAGCTTCGATAGGACATATCGAAAGCGACCTGTTACACATTGATGCTGATACCAACTGGCTTCACGCTATCAGTCTTGTGCTCCGGATCGTCAGGCAGCTCCACGCCTGCCCACTTCCGCATCCGTTCCCTGAAAACTTCGTAATTTGCTCCCACCCTGAGCAGCCTCATGTTGTAGAAATCGTAATTAGATCCAGGTCTCCGATAAAGCTGCCATTTTTGCAAGCCATAGTCCACGATAAGATCAGCCGCCTCCAGAACTTCAGGCTCGATATCTTCAACGCGGTACTTCTGCCCTTGGCCTGTGAGATTCGCACTACTTCCGACCATTAACAAACCGTCTTCGTCGTTCAGTCTTCCAAGCTCGGTGAGGAATGGTCCCTCTGGCACGGCAATACCCACGCTTCCCTCTTTCGTGCAACGCTCCAGAGTCGCAGCGCTGAGTTGCTGCAGCCGTGGATGTTCTGCTCGTAGTTTTCCCACGATTCCCAGCGTCGCACCCATATCTCTCGTCAAGACATGTGTCAATTCCAACCTGCGTTGGTGCTCTTCTGCATCGTCTGAAAGCACGTGTAGCTGACTGTGCTGCAGATAGGTCCCTACGATACCGAGCGTATGTCCAGGTCTGCGTTGTTTGGCCGCGAAAGCGCGATCTATACCTTCTGCACTTGCAGATAGCAAACCGTAGCCTACGTCTGTGGGAACGATGACCACTCCGCCGGACTTGAGCATCCTATGAGCTTCCAGGGCATCGCGCTCCACATTTGGAAGATGGCCATCGGCTGGAATGATGCGAGCTTTGATGCGGGCGGGGTCCATTTTGCGACAAATGATGATTGTGATAGTTGGATATCTTCTTTTGAGGCTGTTGATGTTGTAAGTTTAGTGCTTATTTGCGGACCACATGATGCAGACGTTGCTTGTAGATCCCACGCGCTAGCCTTTCTGCTTGACCTTTCTGCTGAAAGAATTACGAATGTCGTTGTTATTGAATTAAAAAAATGGTTCACTGTTGGGATCAAAGCGTCTGAGCGTAGTGTCACACCCTGTCGTCGTTGCAGGACTGCACGGTAGGACTTAGACTCTTAATGTACCGTCTCGCCACTGACTTTGGTATTCAGCCCTCGCATACCGACTAGCGAAACAACAAGTCCTAGGATGCCCAAGCCGATACAGCAGAATAGACCTGTCTGGTATTGAGTGGCCAACGAATGTCCCTTCTTGATATCGACAGCATCTACGACTGCAGCCGCCAGAGCGAGACTGACGCCCGATCCAATCTGAAATGCGGTGTTGACCTGTTCGTCTAGTCAGTATGAAGCAACAGAGGCAGACTAATGAATACACTGACCAAGCCTCCGCAGAGAGATTTGACGTTCATTGGTACAGCACTAAGCATAATGTTCGTGATGCATATGTAGCAAATGGAGACTCCGACGACGACCATGACGGACGTTGGCATAACATATTTCCAACTAAATATTGTCAGCGTACATGTACTACGAAGCGTCTTTTCAACTTACAAATTTGGATCCTCAGCAGGCATGAGACTGGCTGGTACAGGGGAAGCAGCGGTCAATACCATGCCGAGCGTCATGAGGTACCGCACATTCATCTTCTTCATCCATTTGGCGAGAACCATATTGGTAGCAAACCCTGATGCGCCCATAGGGAGGAAGCGGATGGCGGTAGCACCGGGTGAGAGTTTCGAGATCTCTTGAGCTTGCAGCACGGCGTAGTAGATCACCGTTTGATAACTCCCATAAAGCACTGCCATTGTTAGCCATCCTCCTCCTAGGCCAATTCATGATATTGGTTTACTCACCAAAACCAGTAATCCAAAGCGGCGCGAAACTCTTAATCTTCCAGAGTGATAGCGGCATGATCGGGTTCTTCACCTTCTTCTCAATGTAGACGAAGACAGCAAGCATGGCAACCGAAATGATCAATATGGCGATGATGTAGCCCTTGTTCCAACCGTACTCGCCGCCGCTAGACAGAACAAACGAAAGCAGAATAAGCGCACTGGTCGATAGCGCAGCGCCGGGGATATCAAGACTCGGTTTTGAGCTGCCTTCCTTCCGATCCTTTGGCAGAATGAACCAGCCGGTAATAGCCAGCGGTGCTGTAACTGCAACAGCGATCCGGAAGATATACCGCCATCCCAGTGCCTCAGTGATGAAACCGCCGAAGAGAAGACCAGCGGAAAAGCCAACGGCACCAGATGCGCCGAACATAGTCAGGGCTACGACACGCTCGCTTGATACGAAATGCGAGGTGATGATACCGATAGACGAAGGCACGGTCATGGCTGCACCGATTCCTTGTAACGCACGGAAAATGGAGGTCTGGATGAATGACTGACTGAAGCCGTTGGCCAATGTCCAGATTGACAGCCATAGCATACCGATGACGAAGATGTTCCGTCTTCCATAACGGTCTGCTAATACACCCGAAAACAGCAGGAAGCCACCGAACGTAAGAGTATACGCAGACAATAGCCACTGCAGCTGTGCTGAAGGGACATCAAAATCCTTCTGAACCTTTGGTAGGGAGAGGTTGACTGCAGTCATGAAGATGTTGTCCATAAGCTGGGCGCCGCATGTAACAACGAGCACGAGAGTGCCCTTCCATGTCCGTATTGAACCGATATCCGGGTAGGCATCTTCTGAAAAGATAAGAGGTCGTGCTGAGGTTGAACGTGGCGTAGCCCAACCAGGCGTTGCAGTTCCAGTAGGACTCATCCATCCTCGTGGGGTTTCATTGCCTGGGGTCGAAGCTCCAGGTGTTTGTGCGCCGGCAGGAAAGAAGGACAAAGACTCCGACCTAGGAAGATTCGTCTGGAAATTGACTTGTTTCTTCTGAAAATCGGGAAAGTAGGAAGAGCGAGCGGCGATACTTGCCGGCGTTGGTGGTTGTACACCGGCATTTGGCTGTGAGTCCTCTGTTACTACAAAGGAGCGCCTTCGTTGTCCAGGCGCATAACCTAACTCGATAGTAGTCTGGGTAGACATGGCGGTAGTCTAACAGCGTCTCGTGTCACAACCAAGACCGACTAGAAGCTCGCCAGTCAACGAGGCGTACAGAGGTCAAATATAAGAACACGAAATTTTAGGGAAATTCGCTTTCTTATGCGCGTGCAAAATCGAAGTCAGACAACGGATAGCAACGTTCAGCTTTACACGGAAACCGGAGCTAGGTACAGTATACTACCACGTAGCGGCATACCGAATTAATCAGTGCGATGGCAATATCTGGCGAAAAGTTCCATCATCAGAAATTTTTGTGCAAGGAAGCGGGCTCAGAGTGGGCCCTCGTTGGGCCGTGATGTCAACGGCGGAACCCTCTTGTTGGACAGTTCGCCGAAGCTTAAGCCATGTGCTCTGCATCAGCGTATAAGTGCATTGCCACTGTACACTGATTTGACAATCACAGGAAAGTAAAGATAGGAGATGGTAGATATAGCAAGAAGAACGCCAGTGAAGATGGTGGGGTCGAATGATTGGGCGTGGCGTGACTCGTTAATCAGTGTCGCATTGCTGTAGCTGACTCGAGCGAACGAAGTATCCGTCGCTGCGCCGCAGATCCCGCCAAGTGGGCATGCTTCCGTCTGAGTGCAGCAGGAACTGTCAACGACTGAAAGGTCATGAGTCGAACTCGTACACATTCTGTATTCGCATCGCCTATCCGAGGGTGACACAAGGTGACGGAGCTTGATGGCTGAAGCTGTAGTCACCTCACACCGGCCAGTCCCGGATCTGCCTCGACAACACCATGCTGCTTGAGTACCTTGGTAGTCACGCCCCTACCATGATGCCCAGGTGGACCCGACTTCGTCTAAGCAACAGGGCGATCGCGCGCCCTGGATGACCCTCCTGATAACAGTCGTATACTATTCAACAAGTCTTTGCGCTCCGTTGCCATACTCACATGAGCAGTTACACCCGTCCTCGTGGCTACACTTCCAAGCTGCCTCGCAGTAGGCGCCTGCATTTTGGAGAGCCATGTTCGCGCATCCAGGTAGGCTCCATATTGTAATAGTATCGAGCCTGCTCCAAGAGGACCTTTCGCGAGAAGAGACGTTGATCGCCAATCGCGGTAGTGAATCGGGTACGTACCACTTTCGCAAGGCTAGAGTCGCCCTTTGGAGCAACAGAGCTTTAGCAGAAGAGAAAGATAGTGTTCACTGTGTGAGCAGGGTTCATTGTCTTCAAGGAGAGTCACGGAATGAACAACCCACGAAGACATCGGAAGCCTCCTCACCTGTGCCTATGGTGCGTAGAAGGCAGAGCCCAGGCAAGAGCCAATTCTTCTGAAGAAGCATGTCTGGAAGAGAAAAGCTTCAATGTTTGAGGCATGCGACACACCTCAGGGGTATAACTTCCGGCTTTGTGTTGACGTCCGTTGGAGGGGGGTCGGTCGCCGAATCACATGGCGCAGCATATTCACATGGGCCACCACCTGGACGATAAGTTTTGCATGGGGGACAACAGTACGTCGACGTCGACTGTGTACACCTGCTCTTCGCCTGCAGCGCTGCCTGCCTTTTGTGGTCCTCCGCCATCGGTCCCCAGGCGTGGCTTCCTGCACCTCGTGGCGAACGTCGCCATCTTATTGGCTCAACCACCACATCACTTTGCAGTGCAATATGCTATCACCCGCGCAAACGCAGAGACGCAACGCCTACGCTGTTCGTTCTCTGCAGTTTCTCTTGTTTTCATGCCTTCGTATTGATTCTATTCTTCTGATTACAGCCCTGGCGACTGCTTCTCCGTCGCACGTCTCCTACCTTGCGATGACCCACTGATCCCAGCCTACGCTATGGCTTGAGGCTTTTCTGGGCACAGTATCTTTTAATGGATCAATTCTGCAAGAGATAGCCTAGTGCCGACGTCGATCGTTATGTATCGTGCGCCACGGTAGTAAGACAGTCCCACGTGCCCCAGCGCTCACATACTTCCCCACACGACTTTGGCTCCTGTTGGTGGAGGTGCACGCAGGTATGTTCCTCCCGCTTGCTAGATGGTAGACTAAAGCCTGATTATCCTGGTATAGCGACTTCTTTGCTTCGGTGGGCGGGTCTACGGCACATCCATCAGGTCATCTCCTACGTTTCTAGACGTGTAGCACGTCAATCAGTCCAGCCGTATAACTGCAGCTCAATCCGTTCCATTGTTGCTTATTTCCGGACATCTGAACACTTCAAGCTCATACCGGCCGTCCATCCGTTCGTCACTTAGCTGTCGTACAGCGTCCACGCACCACGAAGCCACGAGACGAATAGCAACAGACGTTCAATACCGGCTGGCATGGACCATATGTCGAGACTGAAATAGCTCTTGATTGGTACTCACTATTATTTCATACGGCCGGTTCACAGACTTCCTGTAACTGGAGCAAAATCTCCTGGGACCAACTTCGCCGAACAGGGACATCGAACGACCATTCGAATTCTGCAGCAAGCGAAGCATCTGCAAACCTCAAGATTCCCATAATTTCGAGCTGCTCTGACAACCATACTTGAGGCCGTTATTGTGGGGCCAGTGCCAAGACAATTTAACCTTGTTCCTCGAATCATGTTTTCCCGCGCTTCTTCTACGTCGTTGCACCTTGTGTGTTTCACGACAACGATGCAGACCGTATTGGCGGCTGCTGAAGTTGACTTCACTCAATATGTTAATGTTTTGTATGTTTGATTCACTCTTCGTTGAAATGGGCGCTAACAGTTCGCAGTATGGGCTCCACTGGAGGAGGAAACCGGTTCCCTGGTGTCGCAGCTTGTGAGTATTACTATGCTGATTTTTTGTGGTCATTAACTAACATATCCGTATAGCGCCATTTGCGATGGCGAAGCTTGGGCCGGATGTTCAGTCGGGATCCACGGACGCCTACTCTGGCTATCTGGCCAGTGGCAACGTCTGGGGCTTCTCGATGACCCACGAGTCCGGGACAGGCGGTGCACCCAAGTACGGCGTCGTTTCGCAGATGCCAGTTGTTGGTAATGTATCGAATCCATTAGCGGACCTCTCGCAAAGTCGAGCGTCCGCCGATGAAGGACAGATTGGTTATTACAAGACTAGTTTGAACAACGGTGTTACAGTTGAGCTCTCGGCAACCGAACATGCTGGTTTGTATCAGTATACCTTTCCAAGTGGCAGCCCATCTACGATTGTCGTGGACGTGTCCCACGTGCTGCCAAGCTTCAGAGGTCTTGGATGGGAACAACATTATACAGGAGGAAATTTCAGCTCTTTCTCTGACGGCCATTATGAAGGTTCTGGTACTTACAACAATGGTTGGAACCTCTGTGAGTATTCCCGAGCGTGCTCGTGCCCGGTTATAATATCAGCTCTATATCCTAGATCGAGCTAGCCCTTGACCTGTGACCCACAGTCATCACTCACTACTCGTGAAATCGGAACTGACATATCATAGCCCCGGATTGGACTTTGTATTTTTGTGGCAAGTTCAGCCAGGAGCCGACAAGCTCCAAGACTTTCACAGGAACGGGCACTACATTGTCTTCATACGACAGTACGGCTATGGTCTCCGGCAGTGAACGGCTAGGCGGTATCTTCACGTTCGATGACGCCAACCTGGCTTCTAGGGTCGGAATATCCTTCATTTCTTCAGAGAAGGCATGTCAGAATCTTGACAGTGAGATCCAAGCGGATACCACGTTACAGTCTCTCGTCACGAAAGCAAAGAGTGCTTGGAACAGCCAGATTCTGTCGAAGATTGAGGTGGAAGGCGGCAGCGATGAAGACACGCAGCTTCTATATAGCTCATTGCTCGGCATGTGTAAGTGAACAAAGATGATTCAATTGGAGGTCTCCACTGACTGTTTGCCAACAGTCATGATACCTTCGAACAAGACGGGAGAGAACCCTGAGTGGACAAGCAGCGAGCCGTACTACGACGACATCTTTACACTATGGGATACCCATAGATGTCACACTGCATTATTCCAGATTCTGGAGCCTGTTGCCTACGAAGAGTTCATCCGCTCACTCATTGATATTTGGAGGCATGACGGCTTCATGCCTGATGCTCGCTCGTCCAACTATAACGGACGTGTTCAAGGAGGGTCTAATGCTGATAACGTCCTCGCGGATGCGTATGTTAAAGGTGTAAGAGGCGCAGTGAACTGGGACGATGGGTTTTCTGCCATGCAAACCGACGCAGAGAAGACACCACCAAACAACAACGATCCAAAGTCTCCCGAGTCGTCTACCAAGGAAGGTAGGGGCGCATTGCCTGACTGGTTGAGATATGGCTACATCACCCCGTCGTACAATAGAGCCGTCTCTCGCGCAGTTGAATATTCGACCAACGATTTTGGCCTTTATCAAGTAGCCAAAGGCTTGGGAAGAAATGAGGACGAAACGACATATCTCAACAGATCACGTAACTGGCGTAACCACTGGAACCCCGCCGCCTCCTCGACCAATCATTCCGGGTTCGTGGTGCCTCGCCGCGCTGATGGTACTTTTGTTACGCAAGATCCTCTGTCTTGTGGTGGTTGCTACTGGGGCGATGCATACTACGAAGACAATCCTTGGGTGTACAGTCTGAATGCCATCCACGACGTGTATACGATGAAGGAGTATATTGGTGGTGACGAAAAGTTCATTGACCGTATCGACAAGCTATGGGACTTGAATATCTTCAATGCAGGAAACGAGCCAAGCTTCACGTCCCCATATCTATACAACTTCGTCAAGGGCGCTCAATGGAGGACCGTAGAGAGAAGCCGTGGGATTGGGAAGCTCTACAACTCAGGTGCAACTGGCCTGCCCGGCAACTCAGATGCTGGCGCCATGGAGGCTAATCTTCTCGTAAGTCAGAACTCCGATCTCGGCGTAGTGTTTGTGTGCAGCAGCAGCAGCAGCAGCAGCAGCTTTGATCACCTATACCACCTGTATAGCGCGGCTGTCACCGCTAGAGTCCCATGGGGCACTATGCACGTTTTCAAACGAAAATGTGACCTTCGGATCTCGCTAAGAATCACACAGTGGCAGATGATCGGTCTCTATCCTATGACAGGTCAAACAACGTTCCTAGTCCTGTCCCCGTGGTTTCCAAAGCTCACGATTAACCTTGGCAACGGGAAATCGCTCAAAATCACAACGACGGGAGGAAACAAGGACACTGCGTTCTACGTGCAGAGCCTCAAAGTGAACGGAGAGTCATGGAACAAAGCGTGGGTAAGCTGGGAAGATGTGTTTGCAGACGGAGGTACGATGGATTTCGTGCTGGGGTCCAGCCCAGTAGACTGGGCGACTGGTGAACTGCCACCTAGTCCTGCATCAGCTGATAACGATGGGTAAGAAATGGTAGCCGCATGTCGTTGGAGCCAAGCACTGATGACGGTAAGGTATAACAAGGACAGGGAACGAGCGCGGATCTTTCTCATCTTGATGTTCTTGGGCGCTTGTTTAGTCCCGCCGAGCATCTTGCACGCACGCGCGTATATTCACGCAAGATCGAGGATTAGGTTGTTATGAAAATGACAGTATTATCGAATCCAGCGTGTGCCGTGATGCTTACCTTCTTGGTCTTCAACAGCCGCAGCATCTGCCACTTGTTTTGTGTAGATATCGGACTACAAACAGTAGGACTTTTGCATCCGGCGGTGTGCGGATAGGCAAACGGGCCGCCATGATGCCAACGATTGGTCAGTGCGCGTTTGACTGGTCTCGAGATGGGTCGCGGACGCTGGGCGCACTTGTGCCCACACAAAGCCAAGCAGCCGACAAAGAAGCATGCGTCCACGCCACAAGATGCGAGTGCATGAAAACGCGTCGCCCAGTGCGCCTAGTGGGGAAGCGTCAAGACTTTCCCAGCTTAACCATCGCACGAGGCCATCCGTCAGCGCCAACGCATGAAGGGTGCTCACAGCTACGCTGGTTCTTCCCGCTCGCCAAGGTCGCCATAGCTCCCCAGCTGGACGCAGGGTAGACTGCGCTTAGATCCTCCATGGCCCGATAAATACCTGGAGTAGTCCCTGCGCGCGTTCACTCCACCCCACGTCAGGTGCCTCGAGGCCTACATTGGACTGCCCGGCCCCACACTTTCAACCCCGGAGCTGCCTCTCTGGAGAAGGCCATGTCGTCGACAATATCCTCCGCCGTGGCGGCGGCCACGACCGCAGCAAACAAGGTTCCGCCACAGGGCGGCGTGCTCGAAGGCAGCAGTCCCGTCCAGATCGACCCAAAGAATCCCATCATTCTCTTCATTATCCAGGTTGGGTCTGCAATTCTGACCGCATGTAATGGTTCTCACATTTGCTAGGTCATAATCATCATCTTCTTTTGCCGCGCTCTTCAATGGCCTCTAAACAAGCTTCGACAGCCTCGCGTTATATCAGAAGTCATTGGAGGCATATTGCTAGGTCCCACGGCCATGGGCCGCATCCCCGGATTCAAGGACGCCATATTCCCAGAAGCAGCGATGCCTCAATTGAATTTGGTTGCCAATCTTGGTCTGGTGCTTTTCCTGTTCATCATAGGCCTCGAGGTGGACCTACGCTTCTTGGTTAGCAACTGGAAGGTGGCACTGAATGTCGGCATCATCAGCATGGCTATTCCTTTTGGCCTGGGATGTGCCATAGCCGTGGGACTCTATAACCAATTTCGGCATGAACAGGGTCTGGTGCCGATAGATTTCCCAGTCTACATGCTCTTCATCGGAGTGGCCATGGCCATCACCGTAAGTTTCAAGGTGTATCTTTTGTAGCACGTTGCGCTGATTTATGAAGGCTTTCCCTGTACTCTGCCGTATTTTGACTGAGTTGAAATTGCTTGATACACCGGTGGGCGTAATTGTCCTGTCCGCGGGTGTCGGGAACGACGTTGTTGGTGAGTTGGCCCCGTGATCTTTGTGCTCCCGAGGCTAACGCAGCTATCTAGGATGGATCTTGCTTGCGCTCTGTGTCGCTCTTGTCAACTCCGGTGCCGGTCTTACGGCGCTATATATCCTGCTATGCTGTGTTGGATTTATCCTTCTCTTGGTCTATATTGTACGACCAGCATTTGTCTGGGTCCTCCGCAAGAATCGCGCGCTGCAAGATGGGCCCAGTCAGGGTATGATTGCACTCACTCTGCTGCTCTGCCTGGCATGCTCTTTCTTCACTGCTATCATCGGTGTCCACGCTATTTTTGGTGCATTTCTGGCTGGCCTGATATGTCCCCACGAAGGTGGTTTCGCCATCAAGGTTGCTGAAAAGATTGAGGATCTGGTTGGGGCTCTGTTCTTGCCATTGTATTTCACGCTTTCCGGATTGAACACCAACATTGGTCTCTTGGATAGCGGGATCGTCTGGGCCTACGTTATCGGGGTGGTGTGTGTCGCTTTCTTCTCCAAGTTCATTGGTGCGACAATAGCAGCTCGATGGACTGGAATGTTTTGGCGGGAATGCTTCGCGATCGGGTCGCTAATGAGTTGTAAGGGCTTGGTTGAGTTGATCGTCTTGGTAAGATTCGTACACGGTTCATACCGTCAAGGGCTAACACACGTAGAACATCGGTCTTCAGGCTAAGATTCTGAGCCCTCGTACCTTTACCATCTTCGTTGTCATGGCCCTAGTCACGACTTTCCTCTCGTCGCCGTTGACGAGTTACTTCTATCCCGCATGGTATCAAAAGAAGGTTGAAGCCTTTAGACGAGGCGAAATCGACTGGGATACGGGCAAACCTCTCGACGGCACAGACAGCGTTGCCGATGTTGCCTGTTACGACAAGGTTTCCTCACAGAAAATCAAGCATCTTACCGTCTACCTTCGCCTAGATAGCATGCCCAACCTCTTAGCATTTGCGTCACTTTTTGGTGGACCAAACTCGCAGTCAAAAGCGATATCGCATCCAAAGGCTGCGGAACGGTCGACTAGTATGAGCAAGAAGTCCGGCGAGGCTCTTGACGAGAAACCAAGCAGGCCCGTGGAGGCATATGGACTACGTCTGTTGAACCTGACAGACCGTGGTTCTTCCGTCATGGCCGTCACTGAGGCTCAAGAATATACTGCTTACGATCCTGTGGTCAACATTTTCCGAACATTTGGCCGTTTGCACAATCTAGCAGTCAGCGGCGAAGTTGTCGTCGTGCCCGAGTCCTCCTTTGCCGACACTTTAAGCACACGTGCCTCTGAGTCCGATTTTCTTATACTCCCGTGGAGTGAGACGGGAGGTATGTCCGAGCAAGCCGTCATTGAAGATAAGGGGACGAAGAACAAGCTCGCAGCATCCTCGTATACCACTTTCGTCAACGAAACGTATGAGCAATCATCGATTCCAGTTGCTGTGCTCATTAACAAGAACTTCGGTGGTAGCAAGAATAAGGATAAGAAAGAGCGTGGGAAGCTAAGCCGCACATATAGCGCCGTCAGCCTGCACAGCAGCCGCGAGAAGACGGTCACGGCGCCCATCGCAGACCCAAGCCATCACATATTCTTCGCCTTCTTTGGTGGAGAAGACGACCGCACGGCGCTCCGCCTCGTCCTGCAGTTGGCCGAAAAGCCTGAAGTTACGGCGACCATCGTGCGCTTCGATGTAGTACCAGAAGTTCTCGGTGAAGGACATGCGTCCGCTTCGTTGGCTGCAAAGGGCGCCGAAGTCGTCACCACCACTGCGGCATCCGCGCAAGAGCAAGACGCTACATACTTCGCTTCGCTCAGCGCCTCTGTTCCCGCCGAAATCTCCGCTCGCGTCATCTTCGAGACAGTGTCTTCAATGGATCCGCTTAAGGACGTCGTTGCGCGGGCCCTTACCGAGGTCGGCCAAAACCCCAAGAACGCTGGAGATCTGGTCATTCTTGGAAGGAACATTGGACGCAATGGCGTTCTGTCTGAAGGCGGTGCAGACGAGATCAAGCCCGCGAGCTCTTCCGGTGCGGCAGCTACGCTCGGTGTGCTCGCAGAGAAGGTCTGGGATAGCAAATCGGGGGCCAGCATATTAGTCGTCAAGGCAGGCCTCGCACCAGCAGGCTCGGGACTCCAGGCATATAAGTGATATTCAGTGATCTAACGGGCGTTTGGGCGATGCATGAATTACATTGCTGTAGATACAACATTGGCTTTGGCTTGGTAAGAATCGAGTATACCCAATAGACTTTCTAGGGCAGTGGTAAACCTGTAGGTACCTATATTGGCATACGATCGCAACAACACGTTCTACATGTTTGTAAACAATGTGTCGACGACTCTTCCATCCGTCGACGTGATGTTTGACGCTTGATGCTTGTTCTGTACCCCGCCCCCTATCGATAGGGCAGCACGCACCCCACAGCGGCGCCAGCCAGCCCTGCAGCCGCTCTCACTCGCCCAAAGCCTCACTAACCGTCGCGACCCTGGTCGCCAAAATTTCCCAGAACGCGTCCAGCAAGAACCTCCTTTTGCGCGTCGCGGAGTCACCCCACTCGTCTCTCCTTGTTACCTCCTCACGTATACCTAACCATATATCTGTAATATCCTCTCAGGGCATCAATTGATCAACATGGACGCAGCACTCGCCACAGAACCCATTCCCAAGAAGCGCGGACGGCCGAGGAAGGTGGTGAGCGATGATGCGCCGACGGTTGAGCCCAAGAAAAGCGTGAGGAAGGCGAGCACGAAGACCGCAGCGGCGGCGAAGGAAGAGGCACCGAAGAAGGTTGCGAAAGCGACAAAGACTCCGGCGAAGGCTACGACCAAGACCACCGCGACAAAAGCCACAAAAGCCACGAAAGCTGCTACAGCACCGAAAACAGCCTCCGCACCCAAATCTGCACCATCGGCGAAAATCCCAAGTGCGACCAAGACGGAGCAGAAGGTCATCGAGACGCCGAAGGTAGAGGACAAGCCTACACCTGTCACACCCTCGACGAGCAAGATATTAGAGGAGGTCTACAAGACAGGCACAGTAAAACCACCAGCCACTGGACCAGCTCCAGAAAATGAGGTCATGCTGCCCACAGGCGGCGTTGCCAATGTAACCATGGAACAGCCCATACATACTCCTCCCACGTTATCGGAAACAGTCCCAGAAGTCCAACTGCCAACACTCACGCCATCTGCCTCCTCCGCGCCGCAGCCCTCGCCCACACCCACAGCCATACCACCCACGTCCTCGACGTCATCACAACCCCGCCACCTCGCCCATCCATCCCTCGATCCACCCCGGCAACCCCAACCTCAACCGCGAAACCCTCCCACCAAAACCCACCTCCCTCCCGCGGAAACCAACAACAATCCCCTTCCCACACACCCACTCAACCCCTCGAAACCCGCCCATCCTCGCCCGAAACCCATATCGCCCGAAGAGCTCGAGAAAGCCGCGAATGAGCGGCACATCAACGAGGGCCGCATGCCGCCCAAATACAAGGGCGCCGCGCGCCGCGTGACGACGATTCTTGTGGGCATACCGGTCATACTGGTGGTGGGATGGGATCTGTACAAGAGGTACGATGCCGAGATACGGACCAAGTTTGACGTGGAAGGAAAGCGCGTAGATTCGTAATTGACAGTTTTTTCATTTGCATAAAGACATTGACAGTGTTAACGCGCTCGTTCTTATTGCATGGATGGCATATATGTTGTACGATGTCATGTAGAAGTTGCTACTACCATGTCTGATGGATGCTCATCATCTTGCATGTTACATACTATACGAGGGCATGCCTCTCGTTGTACATAAGACCACAAAACGACTAATGCATGTATCTCTTTGGACTTTTTCTGCTAGTTCTGCCTACGCGTTGGACGTGAAGGCTGAACGAATGTCAATAGGAGTAATAATGAATGCAAGTGTATCGGATCTACATTTCCTCTTACACGCCTCTACCCATCCCCAATCTCTTCTAAAGAATGAAGTCAAACTCCGCTGTATGTGTATATGCTGCTAGGATATCATCTCTTATGCCCAGTCCTTCCATCGTTGGTTCGTAAGGCAATAAACGCCGCTCATGCATCGTGACAAAAGAAAATCTCAAACGATCGTAAGTGTGAAGCTGGCACAAGTAGGAAGCATCTCAAGCAGGACGCTCGCCACTCATGCTTCCGCTCCGTTTCTTCTTCTTCCTCCAAACGATGCCCCTCGTACCCGAAGAATCAGTCGGGCTGCCCCATCTCGGCGTCCCGTTACCCCGTCGGGACTCCCGCATCTTCCGCTGGAAGTAGGATTCTTCCTTCTCTTTAGCACCATTGCGTGTGCTTAGAGGACTACTTGCCGTGTTTTCCCGGGAGTTGACGGGGCTGAAGACGGGCACGTCGTCCGCGGCTACTTTATCCTCGTCCAACGAGCCTGCCTTCTTCAGGGAGGCGGTCGGAGCTTTCAGGTGCTCCGGGTTGCTCTCCGTGTGTTTTAAGCTCGGGATGTTGCTTAGCGGTTGCAACGTGCGCTTAACTTCCTGCTTGTATGCTGATTCTGCGTCTCCCGTCTTTGCTGGTGGATGGAAGAGCCGCTTGTAGCGCAGCTCGGGAGAGCTTGGCGCGGCGGGCGTCAAATCAGGATTGCCGTATTGACTGTTGAAAAGGTCCGCCGGAGCAGCTGGTGTGTGCGGATGTGAAACTGAAGGGTAAGGCGCGTGGGCCTGGCTCGCCGAGAGCCAAAGATCATGGATGCTTGGTGGAGGCGAATGTGATAGTGATGGTGAGGATAGGATTTCGGTGGTGTCGGATTCATTATTATCGGAGACGTCTGCGTCAGTGGGTGAGTCGTCGGCATCTGTCGATGATACTGCTTCGACGGTCGAAAAGGCGACTCTATTGAAATCTGGAGACCTAGCAGTCCTCATAGATGGTCGCGAAGGGAGATATGGTTTGGAGGCAGTTGAATCAAGTCCTTTTCCGCGCGATTCGGGTCGGCGGTGGAGATCAGGAGACGGGATTTCTGTAACTGGCGTGAATGGCGCAAGAGGAAGGCCTTGGCCCTCGGAGTGGACATCCCTCTTGTGTCGTCTGAGCGGATGCGCGGAAGGCAGCTCTGTGCCTTGCGATGCTGGGCGGTTGAAACTGAGGAGCCGGAGCTCCGCTTGACTTTTGCTGAAATGTACGCAGGGCAGAATCTTGTTAACTGCATCATCCAAGGCCAGCTCCACGGCAACATGATTTTGAATTCTGGACACTTTGAGCCAGGTCGCCTGCTCCCCGGTGAGCAAGCAGCGCAGCATATAATCGGTCGTTGGATTGCTAAGGATCTTTGGGAAGTTCGTATAGGAGATAGCGGGGAAGATTGTGATGTCGCCGGAGTATGTCTGATTCAGAACAGATCTGACTTTGCTCATAGTATTGGGAAACACTCCCATCTCCGCGAGCACTTCAAGGCGATGCAGAGCTTCCCCTTTCGCGAAGCTGGCCATGTTGTGCATCCAGCCAGAGCCAGCAGAGAAAGCAGAATCTTGTTGCTGAACCTCCGCACCTATGTCGTTCTCTTCTTTGGCAAGGAAAGGCACCACGTGCGGGTTGACTTGAGAAACGATAAAGTGATTGACGTTGAACATTTCAGCCAGACGCGTCATAGGCAAGTCGTTGTCCACCGAACCGTCGATCCAGCCTTCGTTGGGGGTAGGATCCCATGGCACTTCCCTCCCTGTTTTCCGGTCTTTGGCCATAAGAGACGCTGCAGAGAAGATGAGAGGCACGGAGCACGATGCGCATCTGTCTGAAATCAGCAACGGCCCAGTCGAGCTGCATTGGAAGAGGACTTTCGAATCACAAACACTTACACTGCAGACCAAATCATGACATCCGGCGCCGTAACGTAGTTCAGTAGCCTCGGGAGCTCATAGACGCTCGCGCTCGACACGGTGATATTAAGAATTCTTCGCGTCCGATTGTAAGATTCCTGAAATGTGATGTCGCCCAGCATCTGCCTCATGACTCTCTGCAGATGCGAAATGTCAAATAACGACCCATACTTCAGGAACCGCGAAACTTTCTGAATGACACCCTCTTCTGCACCAGCTCTCTCGAACACGTCCAAATCTCCATAGCAAAAGTCGGTCAAAACGCTTGGGATCTCAGCATCGGTCTTGGAGCACAAGACAGCGCAGACAATGCTCCCCGCAGAGGCGCCTGATATAATCCGTGGAAGAAGTTGCAATTCCCATAAGCACTTGACTACGCCAATGTGGTTCATTCCAAATGTACCCCCACCGGACAATAGAAGCGCTGTTCGGCCGAACGATTGGCGGGTGCGAAGGAGCTCTTCGGCGACTTTGTAGGGCTTGACAGGGCAATTGTCACCCTGCTTGGCCGCGACTTCAGGGATTGCTGCCAGTGTCTGTACTGCCGAGTCGATGTATCGCTCTATGAGTTTCTTCGTGCCGACATGTGAATGCTTGTACAGGCGCAGATCGCCCATGCCACCGAGTCCGCGTGTGAGGGTTGTTCGGACGAGGAACAGCATGCGCTTTACGTCGCAATTGAGACGAGCCTCGTCGAGCTGACCCAGGCGGACCTTGACGAGCTCAGCATCGTATTCAGACGATTTGTCTTCCATTTTCCAGGCATCGTTGCCTTCGAGTGTGTCCAATTCGGTGGCCGCGGCTTTCCAGTCATCATAGGATTCGGCCTGGGAGCAAAGTGAGCATGTGAAAGCGCACAGGTGTCCAAACACTCACGTCTCGCATGCGCAAATACAACAATTGCTTACGAGGTTCCTCATCTTTGACCTTCTGCGCATTCTCGTCTACGTCTCTGCCACGGCCGAGTACACCAAATGGATCTTTCACGAGCCGAATCAGAGGGTCTAACCGCCCGCGCTGGGTCTGGCATGACTGCTCCCCAACATCCTTCCCTTGGTGTCCTCCTCTTCCTATATGCAGTCGTGCACCACCAGAGAGTAACGTGTCAGATACGAATGACATTTGCAGCAAGAGGGATCCATGCGCGAATGTAGGAGGAGGTTCGGGGCCGCAGGTGGCCAGGAGGACGTCGAAGACGTGCACAGGATCGCGACCAGGGCACTTGATATGACGAGATGAAGTCAGGCGGGTCAAGGGCGGGAATATCGGTGGGTAGCGCGAGCCGTCGCCGGTTACGTGTACGGAGCGTCAAGATGTACGCAGGCACGTTGGTCGGTAGTAGCGGCTCGGGCAGACGTCAGTACCGAACTTGTACGAAGGTCACCGTCGGAAGGTGCACTGCGGTTTCAGCTGGCCGTCCAGCTGGACACTCGGGCATGAGATTAGACATGTGGTACGAGCAGGCACAGGGCTGCCAGCACAGCCAGGCTCAAAGAGGTCGACTGCGTGTGACCCCGATGACGCCAATGCCCGCGGCCATGTCGAAAGACGGCAAGGCGTGCGCACGGCCCCGATCACCGGGAGAGCATTTGACATGTGCCTGACACGTCTCCGGGGCTTCCTTGACACCTGCATTCCACGTCTCTATGCGACAAGAGCCGTTCTAACGTGCTCGTAGTTGTTCTCCGGAACTCCGAGCGTGCTCCTCGTCAGGCACCGAAAAGTCCTCCTGGAATCAGCTCCCCGCTCCCACAACAATGGGACAAAGAGCCACTGATCACGCGTGTCGCCTACCGACCCAGACTGTCGACCTTGTGGCGTGCCCATGAGATGCGCAATAAACGTGGGGAAACCCGACATCCAGGCACCGTCCGAAAACTCTTCCCCCTGCGAACCCCAAATCAATATCACGAGGCGCGCGAGCGGACCGCCTTCCGTAGTCACTAGCCATCACGCGGCAAAGGTGATTTGCTGTCATGTTTTCACATGCCTGACTTGTGGTTGCAGCAGAGCACTCGGCTCATATGTGTTCGTCAAGATTGTATGTCAAGGAAATGATCACCGTAAAGGCCTGCTAGTGCAAAAGATCATGCTGATTTCTATGTACCGCTCTTTTGGTATGAACGAGGTCGCTGTAACGGATGAATGGGTATCGATATTCTGTAACGGGATAACGCCAGCAAATACATGCAGAAATGCTTCTCAAAAACACAAGCCTCAACATTCATAAATCATCCTTCCAGGCCAGCACATCATATCCTTTCTTCTTCACTTCTGCGGCTGGCCTGACATGTAGATTCCCTGGCCACTTGTTCCGCGGATCAGGATCGACCTGCCCATGTGCATCAGCCTACTTGTTCTTTCTGTCGTTGGGTGAAAATGATCTCGAGGGTGAACGTACATTCGTGCTTCCTGTGAAAGACGTGGCCCGGTTCAGTCCGAAAACAAAGTCACGATAGGGATCACCTGTAGGCTCCGTCGGGTTGCGCGACCCGCTGCTCATTCGCTGTAACCTTGAACGACGTGTAGACATATTAGTGGATGTCGAGAGCCCACTAGGTTGTTTCGCAGGCGTAGACTCATGTATGGAGCTGGAAGAAGGCAAGGAAGGGAGGGCTCTTCTCGATGATGCTGGGAGAGACTGCCTTGGGCGCTCTTTGTTAGGCTTGGGCGCTGTGCCTGTCTTCGCCCCGGAGCTTTTGTTGAAGGCTGACGGGAGCGACTGTCTTGGTTTTCCTTGAGCAATTGGAAGAGGACTGGGTGCCTTGACCGTAGCTTGGTTCCTTGCAGGTGCCTTTGAAATAGGTGTCTCTGCAGTGGAAGCCTTGACACTAGAGCCTCGGGCAACAGAAGTCTTCGCTGTGGAACTTGCACTAGTAAAAGCAGCAGGAGCCTCGGGCATCCTCGCCCCCGTTCCTTTTGCGGTCGTAACAGTGGCATTCGCAGCTGGCCCACCCTCGAGCTCATGGATAGCAGCAGCCAAAGTCTTCCTGCTCTCAACAACACCCTCCGTGTACAGCGTATCCCGAATATTGTCCTTGTAGAAGCGATAGTAGGGTTCGGCATCTTCTCCATTGTCCAAGCATTGGTTTGCGTAGTCCCTGTAGTCTGTTCGATTGCGGATAATGAAGTCATCCCATTGCCACTTGGGCACCATTTTGTCTTGCTCGTCGAGTTTCTCCATCTGCTTACATTGGCCCAGAAAATGTCGGGTATCCCCTGTATAAGCGGGATACGTGGCTTTGAAGGTCTCAAATATGGTTGTCGATTGGGTGCTTGAAGGCATGGATGTGTTTCCCTCCTTTGACGTTGTCGCCAATGGCGCCACCTTGGAAGGCATGTCAGATAGACGTGAGGAAGGTGCCTGCGAGCGGCGAGAGCAATCGTAGTCGCTTATAGCGTGGTCAGCAACAATTCTGTCAACGCCCGCGTTTCGATCTAAGGTGGACTCGATACTGCCGTTCTCAAGATCGGCATCAATTTTCATATCAACATCTACAGGTAGCTCCAGCGCTGGCGGAGGACCCAGGAATGGATTCTGATCAGTGTCTTTTGTATCACTTTCGAGCACACTTTGTTTCGATCGCGGACGTTTTGTTGCAGGTGATGATGGCTCGTCATCAGATGGTTCGACATTTGATCTTTCGTGCCCCTCCATTGTTATACTTAGTGCCTTGTCGAATTCGTCAACACTGCTGAAGTTGCGTTTCTTAGGTTTGGGTAATGAAACCGTCGTTGCAGCAGGACTTTCTCGCTTTGATGGCTTCATATCGATAATAGAACGCTCTTGTAAATTGGCCAGCGGTTCGTCGAATCTGTTATCAGCTTTCTGCGAACTTGGAGATAAGGTAGACTGAGCCCCTGGTTTTGCATCACTGCCAGAAATACTGCTGGCTAGAGATACGGTCCTTTCCCTCTGTATAAAATCTTCATAATGCGCTTTCTTAACTCCTCGGAGAACTTCGTTGAAATCCGTCGTTGGCTTAGTGCCAAACCCCATGTACTTGGGAATCTTTCCTCGTTTTGATGGACGGCGACCTTGCGTCGAAGGGGACTGGTTGAACTTTCGCTTGGCATAAGATGGACCAACAACCGGATCTTCCCCTGAGTGCGATCTTTGGCCAGACACAGGAGTTTGACCTGGTGACACCAAGAGTGACAGCTGATCATTCGCAGCTGTTCGCTCGAGTTCAGGACGTGGGTTTGAGTCGTCAAGAGGTTTCAAAGGCGATGTTAAAGTATGCGTACGCTGTCGCTCGTCTTCAAGATGTGGGCTTGGCTGCGGTTCATCCCTTGCGCCTTTCATGAGGACATCGACTGGCTCAGCATTAGGAGCAGGCGTGTAATCCGCCGAGTAGAGTGGAATATTGTTTTCGGGCTCAACAATGTCTTTAGGACCGTCATTCGATGATACAGGCACAGCGAAGTTAGATGGCCCAACCTCGGTGTCACGAGCAACGCTCTTAGCTGAAGAGCTTGGGTCGTGGTAGGTCCCATATATGATGGATGTAGAAGAAGTAGCTTTGGAGGTCCCGCTCGAGTTTTGTTGTTGTGCATGAGCTACGACAATGGCATTGCCAGAGGGTGCTTGACCCCTGTGTTTAGGGTAAGGCGTTTCTTTCACCTGCACAATCGCCGCTTGCTGGATAGCTGTAGCACCTGGGGCAACGTTCCGGGTCGGGATACGATCCTCTAATCCACGCGGTACGTCCAGCTCCATGTCCATGTCAGAATCATCCCTATCAGGAACCAGAGGCGGTGACAAGTGATGGTCCATCGGTTCTTCATTGGATGATTGAAGAAACACAACGCGCTGAGCCTCTTGAACAAAGCTTTCCTCTCGAAGCTCACTCTGGCTGGCTGTACTCTTGTCCGGGAGACTGGAATCTGGGGGTAGAGCAGGCCCGCGCCTGAATGGTGCTTTCGGGGATTCGGCAGCAGGGGTGCTCGACCAAGATACGGGGCTATCGTCCTCCTCATCAGAGAGATTTTCGTGCTCTTCAGCTGGCAAGTTAGCTCTGGAAGCCGTGCTGTCCTCTTCATCGTCAATCGTGCTATTCTCCTTTTCGGGTGAATGAGCGTTGGAAGCTGAGCTGTCTACTTCGTCTGATGAATCAGGGTCAGATGACGTAGCATTCAACTCGAATTGTTTCAATGCCTTCAGCACGTCGATGGGTATATTCGCATCAGGGAAGCGATCATTGGTACCAGTCCTGTGCTTTTGCCAACTCGACAGCAACTTCTGTTGTGCTCCAGGCACTCTGCCACAACCATCCGCAAGACATGTATTTCTTAGCCACTCAGGTTCCAGATCTGACAAGAAACCCTTGTCGGTATGCGTTCTTGAAGGTTGCCCTGATTTGATAGTTTTAGGCCCCTCTGGAGACGTCTCACCTTGCCCGATGATTGATAAGCTATTGCCGTTTCTGGTCGCAGATGCAGAAAGCTTCTCAATTGCATCACCTCGCGGATAGGATGGTGGTAGGCGTGTTGATTGCATTCGATCGGCGGGTGGTAGTGCGGCACGTTCGTTGGATGCGCGACCAGTTGAGGTCCGTGTGAAGCCACCCGCGGAGGGTGCCTTCGGCGCAACGGTATGGGCCGCAGTGTTGGGAAATATGTTCGATCCATTTGAAGGCCCTGCATTCGGTTGATCTTCACGCATTGCCTGCGGCTCACCTTCCAGACCCATTGGGCGTTGCTCATTCATGGGAACACTCTCTTGATGGGCAGGAGGCTTTGAGCCCTTGTGGAGCAGACTCAATAAATTATGTCGTTTGGCATCTTCATTCGTAATTCTCCGCCGCAGCTCAGTCTCCTTTTCGGTGCTTTTGCTTGGTGTACGTATACGGTGTACAACTTGAGTACCGTACGCCAGTTGCGTATCTCGGTGACTCTCCTCATTGCCCGCCCCTTCGCTCTGTTGCCTTAATGGTGACATATTATCCTCTCCTTCCGCTTTGCATTCCACAATGCCAAAGCATTGGCGGTCTGACTCGATCCGTATTTGTCGTAATTTGTGCGCAGACTCAATGACCTCTTCGCACAAGTGTATGGGTGTGATGACACCAAGTGGTTCTTTGCGCGTAGCGGCCTGGCAGTCAAGATTGACACTGTCGAGTGTGAAACTGACACGATCTCGTTGTGGCCCGTATGGAGTGTAAATCAGGGTGTATTTGCGCACGGCGAATGAACGATCTGGATGTCGAGTTCGGAGGGACCGACGACACTCAGACGAGAGAGATGCCTCGATTGACACGGCGCCGTCAGTGAGAAGGAGTGGATCAGACTGTGGGTGGTCAGACTGTGGAGTTCTAGTCAGCAAAGGATCCTGCGAGAGAGGTTACGGTGCGTGCCTTTACTATGCGCAGACAATTATCACGACGGTCCTCGGGGACGCGCACGGAGATGCGCACGCAGCTACCAGAATCCTCGTAAAGACGAAGATTTGCCCATTCCTCGTCAGTAGTGCCGTCTGTTCTAGTCAGCCAGACTCTGGCTAGATCCAGCTGATACGCTATCTCTTGCTCAAGCCAGAGGTGGTTCATCCCCGCGCGCGGAGACGCGACGCGTGCTTGCCTAGACTGAAGCGCGCCAACACCACAGAAGGGCACAGTGGGACGAACGAAGGCATTAGAGTTGCAAACTTCTGACAGAGAGTACAGAGTCGCAAGAAGTGTGAAGCGCGTGGGTGCGCGTGGTCGACCTCAGGCGGCGCTCTTGCCGCCACGGTGTTCGTGGTACAATGCGAGCGTTCTTTCCTCGATCGAGCTTCGCAACATAACACCCACAACATATTCTGAGCGTTTGCAAGCCACGCCGCCCTCTTTTCAGAGCACAGCACCGTTCACACGCGCGTTTGCGCTGCTATACCTTGAAGTTAGCAGGTGCGGAGTTCGTTCGGAGGTGCCCGCTTACCCGCGGCGGCTGCGTCATCCATCGCCAGACCACCACCAGTTCAGAGTGCTGCCTCAAGCTGCACATCCACACGCCGCCTTCTATGTGCCTTACCGACGACTACTACTGAGCCTTCCAATACCAAGTGACGAGAGGCCGCCTTGCTGCGTTGCATACCTCGCCTTCGCCGTGCCATCGACAACCTTGCCATGCAATCTTGCACTCCTCACAGCGACTCGATTCACTTCGCGAAGCATACCTGATGCCGTCCACTCACAGCTGCCACGACCTCTATCCCGTCCTCTTAGGCGATCAATAGCCCGGCCTACTTGCCACGCATAATCATGGCGCAAGATTCGCGAGGCCAGTCTGGGTCGCTCCACCAGCTGCATGCCACCGCATCGCGCTCCGAGGGCTTGACCACCTTCGACGACCTGACATCCCCGCCACCCGCATCCATAACGAACGATGCCAAAAGCTTCGACATGGTTCAAAGCGGCCTGAGTGGTCTATACAGCCGCTTGAAGGCCTCGGTCGGTGGCAATAAAGAACAAGGCAACGAGCATCTTGAAGAGGTCATGGGTGGAGGTGCAAAGAATAAGGCGGTCAAAAGGCCAGCTCTCCCGAAGAGCCCAGCTGGAACGGCTGTATCCTCGCCTGTCATAGTGTCAGTGCCTTCTTCGAGACTGCAGTCTCCACTTGCGCCGACTTTCCCAGAACACCCTCCCCCGCCTTCTCGCGATTCGAATATCTCCAGCTCTGCAATATCTGCAAAACCTTCCTTGAATGGTTCTAAGTCTTCACTCGGAACGACGCGCTCGAGACCGTCTATAACATCCACAATAGATCCTGGCAAGATGACCCGCGAAGATGAAACCTTCTCTCATAGCCCTCTCAGCACCATGAGCAAACTCCATGGCACCCACTCTCTGGAAGCTGCATCCAAGAATAGTTCTTCGAGCGGTCTAGTGTCCGGCTCAAAAAGCAGAGATGCATCGCGTTATCGTTCCGAACGAACAAAATACCGGCAAAGAAATGATATGGACCTCGTAGAGCAAGAGAGTGATACTACTGAAGATGATGTAGTGCTTGTAGAAGGGGAGAACAAGGTGAGAGATAAGTCAGGGTCTGCATTTCCGCTGGATGTCGTAGGCGACGACCTCGCTCGGGTCACATCTCGAACAGAAAGGCAATACAAACTCCCCTCTAAACCAGCGAAAGAGCCGTCCAGTAATGATTCTCAAACAACTGAGATACCGCACGTTACTGCCAATGCTCAAACGCCTGTACTCGCGCCTTCGCCTCAACGTCCTCCATTGGTACAAGTTGGGCCGTCCCATCTGCCCGGCTTTCACCCATCACGGATGTCTTCGTCAGATGGCCTGAGCTCCGTCATCACAACTACCACGGTTCGTAGCCCCGCTGTGCCGCCTATTGAAGAGGTTCAGCGCCCTACTATCAGGCCATCCAGCACTTTGTCGCATGCCACCCCATCTCAAGTACCACGAAAACTCCTTAGTCGCGAATACTGGATGAGAGACGAAAATGCGAAAGACTGCTTCAACTGTGGGGACGCTTTCTCGACTTTCAGACGTAAACATCACTGTCGCACATGTGGACAAATATTTGACTCGAAGTGCACTGTCATTGTCTCTGGCAAGATGTTCGGTCAGACAATGAATGTCAGAGTGTGCAAGCCCTGCGAAGACATAATCCAAGGTAATGGTGACGACTCGTCCGAGTACACTGACGACGGAGATCAAGCTTCTCTTTATGAGCATGATGAGGACAACAGCATGGACGGAGACCAATTTGATCCGTCAGAAAGCGACCACACTAAGATTGGCACCCCGACCATCAGCATACCCATGTCAAGAAAGGTGGGCAGTGAGAAGAAGCGTAGATCTGCCGTGATTGAAGTCGCTCCCCAGCTCCCCAGACCCAGCTCTTCCCGGTCTTTGCGCTCACTGAGTGGACGGCCACGCTCGTCTAGTCACAAACGCCACCACCAGCATATGCGCAATGTCAGACATGATGAAAGGGCACCCTTCCACCAGTATCACACAGATCTTCCACGAAGCCGTTCAGCACTTCCTGCTTTTCACCACGATAATATCATCGATCCCGACCTCGCCCCATTCATGTCAGACGAGGGTTCCAGTGATGACGAGCCGGCTAGCATATTTGCGACTCTCCGGTCCGACTCGCCATCGCATACTAGTATGGATCACGAGAAAGGAGGACTGGGTGGACTCCTCGCTGCTATGCGAAAAGGCAAAGGCAAGGCCGACAGGAGCACTGTCGGCGGTGCCTATGCAAGAGACACAGACACTGCGAGCATCACAAGTCGTCACGTCAACCGGCACTCTAAGCGGAGAAATCTTAGCGTCAGCAGTATCACACATAGACCTTCACCTCGACGGTCGAAGAGTAACAGTCTTTTGAAACCTTTCGGTGCTGGCTTTGGCGGAACTTCGCCCATCCCACAGCCGGCCATACTACAACCTTCTCCCGCGCCGCCGTCTGCCTCTAAAATCACACGCAGTGCTTCTATGCAAGGTGGAAACGCTCCACAGATCGAACTCAACCAGGCAAGCTTGGAACATGTCCGCAGACTGTTGAAGCAGATGTTGCAAGACGCCGGCATATCGCATGCTTCGAGTTGGGAGAGGGCCCTTGTTCCCATACTGTTGCAGTGCACTGATGACGTCAACCCAGATCTTCATAGAGGTGATGATATCGACATACGACACTACATCAAACTCAAGAAGATTCCTGGCGGAAGACCTCGTGACACTTCCTATGTCTCTGGTGTCATATTTTCGAAGAATGTTGCTCTCAAGAGCATGCCTCGCAATGTTGCTCACCCAAAGATTCTCATCATCACATTTGCTGTTGAGTACGCGAGACATCAGACGCATTTCATGAGTCTGGATCCTGTCATTGCTCAAGAAAGAGAGTATCTCAAGAACATTGTGGATCGGATCGTGGCCCTTAGACCTAATGTTCTGCTCATCCAGCGAAACGTTTCCGGTCTTGCTCTTGAGTTTCTGGAAGAAGCAGGCATCTCCGTTGCCTACAATGTAAAAGAGACGGTCTTGAATGCGGTCGCCCGATGCACTCAATCGAGGCCTGTGTCCTCCGTAGATCAGCTGGCCGATCAATCCCGCCTTGGACGTTGTGGAAGCTTTGACGTCAAAACATACGTTCACAAATCGGCTAAACGGAACTACATCTTTCTATCCGGCTGTCAGCCGGATCTTGGATGCACGATAGCTCTTCGTGGAGACGGAGCAAAAAGTCTAGCGAAGCTGAAGCGCATCACGGAGTTCATGTGCTATGTGGTGTACAATCTCAAACTCGAGACTTGTCTGATGCGGGATGAATTCGTCCTCATTCCTGTTACTTCGAACAGTGGAACGATAGCTACAGACAATGAGTCGTTACCTTCACATAACACCGATAGCATTGACACTTCAGCCGAAAAGCCTCCCGTTGCAGGCGACAATTCTCAAACGACTGCACTTGTCTTGCAGGTTCCACAAGATGCACCAGCGCCATCTTTCTACAGTGAAATGGTAGAGAATCATCGCACCAAGCTTTTATCTGCATCACCATTCGTCAAGTTCATGCAGCCATACTTACTCAATCAAGCACGCGAGTATGAGAAGAAGCTTGGGTATCTCAAGCAGTTGCGAGACCAATACACCGCCACTGACACGGATACTGAAGGCGCGCCCCAGAAATTCAATTTAGTGCAACCTGAAATGGTGCATGGGGTGGTTGATCAAGCGTCAAAGCAAGTGCGTGAGTTTTTGCATGCGGTGCACGCGTCTGAGTACGAAAAAGCCCTGCATAATTACAAGACCCAGAAACGACAATGGGAGGCCTACCTAGCTACCAACTCTGAACTCTTCGACCCATTCAACCATCAGAAGATCGCGGTACTCTATAGTGTCGTCAATACTGCCTATTCCACGCCATGCATTGGTCCAGATATCATTGCACTGAATTTCTATCAGGAGCATGATTTCGATGACGGCTTTACTCCGGATTGCACGTTAGGTCAATATGTCGAAGACCTCTGTCACGGAGTGAATTCGCTTTGCGAGGTAGACGGATGTAACCGTAGAATGGTGGATCATTCACGCCAATATGTGCATGGAGAAGGCCAAATGAGTGTCATTGTGCAGAAGTACCCTTCGAAGATCAAAGGCTTGCAGAACACAATTCTGATGTGGAGCTGCTGCAGAATATGTGGTCAAGAGACTCAAGTTATCCCCATGTCAGATAGCACATGGAAGTACTCGTTCGCAAAGTATCTGGAATTGACATTCTGGAGCAGCCAATTGCATCCGCGCGCCGGCCTTTGCCCCCACGATATCCACAAAGACCATGTCCGATACTTCGGGTTCAATAATGCGGCCTTGCGCGTCCAATATGACCCAGTGTCCTTGTACGAAGTTACTGTGCCCCGCCCTATCGTCACTTGGAAAGTGGATAGCGATCTCCGGTTAAAGAATGACCAATTCTTAAAAATAGAAGAACGGCTCGACAGATTTATGGTATCGGTTCGCGCACGTATCAAGAGCATTCACGTGGAGAGCGTCATTCCTGAGAAGGTTGAGCTCTGCCGGATAGAGGTTGACAGACTGATGAAGCGTGCCAACGATGAGCACGATTGGCTGAAAGCAAAACTCCAAGATAAGTACTTGAACTCGAAATATTACGAGATCATCCCGATGAACCGAGCTATCCGTGCTATCCAAGAGAAGGCGATTGCGTGGGATGAGACCTTTGTTGAGTTCGAGCAACAATACTTCCCATCTGAGAAAGATATCAGGCGATTGGCAACATTACAGCTGAAAAAGCTTTTCCTGGAGCGCGACGAGTCTACCAGCTCGCTGACTTCTGTAGAGGAGGGATCAGAAACTTCGGAGGAGCGCTCCATCAACGAAAAGGGAGAGCCTCTCGCACTACCACCCATGCCTTCGAGTATGTCGCCCGAGCGTGCGCGCGTTATGCTGAATTCTGTGGTGGAGGAAGACCATTCGCAAAGTACTGCGCCACCTGAAGGTGAATCAAATAAAGCATCGGAGGCCCCACTGGCGCCGGAGCAATCGAAGGGAGACCAACTTCTACCAGTTCAAACCCCATATGACGCGCTAGAGCGAGACGATGTGCGGCATCTTGATCTAGCCGTGTCTTCCAGGTTCTCGGATCATCCAAATACTACGGACGAGGAGCTCCTAAAGACCCCGACAATGTCCCCTGAGCAGGATTTCAATGGACCCGGGTCACCCACACCTACGGCACTGCCACGAGTGGATCCAATTGACAAGATGGTGGCTGATGTCATTGAGAATATGCCATCATCTCCCACACCTTCTTACCCTGCAGGTGGTCCGCTGGAGAGCAAGATACCTCGTCTGGTTGACACTATTCGTCGCGAAACCAGCTCTTACACAAGACCCGCGACTTTGATCCGAACTCAGTCACAACCTGGTGGTATTCCTAAAAGCCCCAGCCCACCGCATGTTGTGGCAGCTAGCAAACCCTTGGAATCAATGAAGAGACCAGGCAGTGATGCTGCAAGGGCAATGGACCGCATAACCGACAGATTATCTCTTGCCACATTCAAGCAGTCGAAGTCCTCGTCAAAAATACCTCGCTCCATACCCATCTTCCGAAGTCAAAGAGAAGCATCTAAGGTGTCCAAGCTTGCAGAGCATTTTGAGCAGCTGTCGCGGGAGTTCCAGAGAGAGCGAATGCGCGAGCGGCGCAATGAACGCGGTCGACAAGCGCGAGCTTACCCATTAGCATCATCGAAGCCAATCGTAGAAGTGTACAAAGATGTGCACGAAGCCGTGCAAGAACACAACCCATCAGACGAAGAGATTGTGAGCTCACCAGCACGCATCAGCACCGACAATAGTACTCTCGAAGACAGTACCCTGACAGAGGCAACTGGTGCGACAGCTGCTTCTGAGTCACCAGTAGAAGAGCGGTACCCCAAGGAGTCCCACGCGCATCTCAGTACGGAGAGTCAGCCTACAACACCTAGTCATCCACCTTCAGACTTCGAAAATGAATTGAGTGACGTCGAAATAGCACCTGAGGATGTACCTTTGCCTGACTCGGATCTGCTGTCGATGACGGAATCACAGCTGGAAAATTCTCTGGAGCTTCCGAAGCACGAAAAAACCACGCTGATGAAGATGTTGACCAGCTTCTGGTCTGAACGGTCGGCAAGTGGCTGGACGCCTTTGGACTATCCATTCGCTCAGATAGAGCATGTATGGGAAGATTCTGACATCATTGTCCGGGAAGATGAGCCAAGTTCCATCATTGCGCTTGCACTCTCTGCGCCTCACTACCTGACTCAGCTTCAGTCCTTCCGCGGCGATATAATTGCATCTGAGAAAGGGGATAGCGGGCCCGAAAATCTAGAGGCCTCGATTGAACGCAATTTACTTCACGAGGCGAACAGCAACATCAGATATGGCTTCAACAATCGCGGGGTCAAAGCGCAGTGCAAGATTTTCTATGCTCAGTCTTTCGACGCCCTCCGCCGCAAATGCGGTGTTGCAGATCGCTTTGTGGAATCGCTCTCTCGATGCTCCAAGTGGGATTCCAAGGGCGGGAAGTCAAAGTCTATTTTCCTCAAGACGCTAGATGATCGATTCGTGCTCAAGAGTCTATCGCCTATCGAGGTTCAAGCTTTCTTTCGTTTTGCGCCAAATTACTTCGCCTTTACGCATCAGAACCTTTTCAAAGGTTTACCATCGGTAATTGCAAAGATGTTCGGTCTCTTCCAGGTCCAGATCAAGACACCCACTGGTCGCGATTTCGATTGGTATATGCTCGTCATGGAGAACTTGTTTTACGATCGAGAGCCGAATAGGCGGTATGACCTCAAGGGCAGTATGCGTAACCGCAAGATCGAGTCCACTGGCGAGCGCGACGAGGTCTTGCTAGATGAAAACCTTGTCGATATCATTTACAGCGAAACGCCAATCTTCGTCCGTGAACACACAAAGAAGTTGCTGAAGGCAAGCGTATGGAATGACACTCTGTTCCTTTCCCAGAACAACGTCATGGACTACAGTCTCATGGCTGGTTTCGACGATGCAAACCATGAGATCATCGTCGGTATCATTGGTAAGCTTTCTATAAAAAATCCTTTTTTGCACATGTGCTAACGGGCACAGATTGTATTCGAACCTACACGTGGGATAAGAAGCTCGAATCGTGGATCAAAGACCGTGGCAAGAACAAGCCAACAATCACTTCGCCCAGGGACTATCGCAACCGCTTCCGTAGTGCTATGGATAAGTACATCTTGCAAGCACCCAATTGCTGGCATCAGTTCTCGGGTAGAGTAGTAGGAGGGGCGCTCTTAGGTAGTCGTAAGACGATCATGCTGGAGCCAGGCCCTGACAGTGCTTCTGCGCAGATTATGGAGGTTGAGGGTGGTGAGATGGAGAAAGCGGAGGCTGCAACCAAGGTTTGAGTTGAGCGAGAAGGCGTAGCATAGCGACGGTGTTCGGAATTCTGCTGTCTTCGGACTTACTTTGGGGCGTGCATCGGACCTGCATTCAGGTCGGCATCTACTATGTCTTGTTCGATATATGCGAGCATTTAATACATGCTGTTTTCTCCGGCAACCCTTCTTCAGTTCAAAGTACGACCTCTCGCGTGCGTATGAACGTCGGCCCCATACACTGACAGGTCACGATCTCAGGGCTCCATTATACTTTAAGTCACCCTAAGACGTAGTAACGAGCGAGTGACTTACAGAAGCTTTACATCCAGCCAAACTCCATGTTGACACGCACGATACGATAGGCAAAACGCCTGTTAAGTCTAATCTGAGTCGGCAACGGAACAAGTGGATCAAAAGCCGACAGCCCAGGCACATTTGCCGGTCAAGCTACCCCTCCATCCCATCTCGTCATAGCGCGGGGCATCTGCTCCCGTCACGATGTTTTGCCAGCATTTTTGCCGGTGCGACCGCATAAATTGAGAGGCATTTTTCTTCTTTGAACGGTTGAACGGGTCGAAATGGCGTTGGAAGCTGTTGGGACAAGTGGGGGTTTGAGGCTCACGTCCAACAGTGTGGGTCAGCTGCTATACATAGGAGGGTATCGTTCTTACGCAGTGTAGTGGCTGCTCGGAGAGAAAGCCGAGAATACCAACATTCGATCATCGACCCGAGACGTTCATCGTTCTTCTCTCGTTTGTAGCAATTGAACCGTGCTATACACATTCCCTCTGGGTAACGACTTGCGAGAACGAAGGAAGCAATCAAGTACTACAGAAGACACATCCAACAGCATTCAATTGGAGTCGCAACCACAACAATCGCGTGCGTATAGGATACCGCAATCGTACCATAACAACGTAATTCACAATCTTCCCTCCTCCAGCCCTCCCAGCACCATGACTTCCAAACCCGCCATCGGCTTCTGCGGCCTCGGAGCCATGGGCTTCGGCATGGCCACCCACCTCGTCAAGCAAGGCTACCCCGTCACCGGCTTCGACGTCTACGCGCCGACCCTCGAGCGCTTCTCCCAAGCCGGCGGCACGCCTTCGACGTCGCTCTCAGAGTCCGCAAAAGACAAGCAATACTACATCTGCATGGTGGCGACGGCGCAGCAAGCGGAGCAGGCCCTCTTTAGCGACGATGGCATCGTAAAGGGTCTGCCAAAGGGGAGCGTGTTGTATCTGACGAGCACCGTGCCGAGTTCGTATGCGCAGCACGTGGAGAAGAAGTTGGGACATATTGGGAGAGGGGACATTTACTTCATTGATGCGCCGGTGTCCGGGGGTGCGATACGTGCGGGGGAAGGTACGCTGAGTATCATGGCAGGCGCGTCTGACGCAGCGTTCGAAAAGGGGAAGTTCTTGCTTGATGAGCTGACTGCGCCGTCGAAGCTGTTTATCGTGGCGGGCGGCATAGGCGCGGGATCGAACATGAAAATGGTGCACCAGGTGCTTGCGGCAATTCACATCATCTCTGTGAGCGAGGCGTTTGGATTTGCGGCGAGGCTTGGACTCAATGGGAACGATGTGAGAGAGCACATCGTGGGCGGGAAGGCGTGGAGCTGGATGTTTGAGAATCGGAGTGTGAGGACGTTGAAAGAGGATTACTTTCCAGGCGCGAGTGCTGTGACGATTATCTTGAAGGATACGGTATGTGTACAATGTGTCCGACGTCGTAAATTCTATGAACGGCCTGAAAACTGACGGAAGCAGGGCATTATCACTTCCATGGCGAATCTCGTCGATTTCCCAGTGCCGTTATGCTCCATCGCAGAGCAACTTTATATCACTGGCCTAGACAAGGACTTTGGTCCAAATGACGACGCTGGGCTTGTGCGCCTATGGACGTCTCAGCCGGTTGCAAGCATACAAAGCTCACTTTCAGAAGAAGACAAGCAAGCAAAGCTCGAGCTTGTGAGCAATCTCCTCAACGGTATTCACCTATGTGCCGCCGCCGAAGGTATAGCATTTGCAAAGCATCTCGGCGTACCGTTGGCCCAGTACTACGAGCTTTGCGTTGAGGCGGCAGGGGGAAGTGTCCAATATAAAGAGCAGGGTGCGAACATGATTGACATCTTAGAGGGTAAGCACGGCCAGGCAGCGGCCAACCTTCAGAGCTACCGTGATGGATTGAAGGTGACTATAGCGGAGGCGCGGGATAAAAAGATCCCGTTGCACCTAGGGAATGGAGCGCTGAGTCTGTTGGAGCAGGCTGGCAAAGATGTTAATCTAACATCTTTGTTGAAGCTGTACAGTGTACAATGAGGAATGGAGGAATGACGTAGAACATATTTCAAAATGATTTGTGAACGTGTAGATCAACGATCCAGACTCTAGGAGATATAGTGTACTGTGAAAGCCACAATGCTGGTCCTTGACCTTGCATATCATATTGGTTGCCTACTGCGTTATTACTGACGCGTTCGCGGGCATAGTCGACTTACCTGACATCCACTAATTATAGTGAGGCAAGCTAACATGTCCCCTGTGAGATAAGACGGGTATAGGATCTACACATAACTTATCCATTCGAGGAGCAGTATATCGCGAGAGACACGTGGGCCTTCCGATGCTCTCATGCGCAACGCGAGTCCACTGCCACTGTTACACCCGGCTGATCATTCAATGGAAGATCCGGAACCATCGGAATCAATAATTGACGATGATGGCATAGTCCAATATCTCGCTCGTATACACAGAAGTCTGGATTACTTGGATGAGCATGATCACACTGCGTCGTATGAGGTCTATGGCCGGAGAGCAGACCTCCAAACAAGGAAACCACTTCGGCAACTACAACAACCGGAGGCGTGCTGTCCTGACTCGAGATAACGACTTGATCGGTGAGTCTGCTGACAGCCCTTTATCGTACCTGGCGGGACCACGAGACGACACCGATCGTGTCGATGGCAACATCTGAACCATGTAGAACCATGTTGCGAAGGGATGCCGTTTTGAGGTTGGTGCTGACTGACATGAGTCTCGACAAATTGCCCAGTAAGCTTTCCCAGCGAAGGAGCCGGAGATTTTCTATCCCGGGGTCACGCTGGGTGAACAATCGGCCGCTTCAGGACGATCATATATTCGTAATCTGAAAACGCAGCCACAGATATGTCCGGCAAAGTCCGTCCGATGAGCAAGTAGAAATGACGACGCGCCATTGAAACACTAGGCACCGAGGCAATGAAACAACCTCGAGTATACTCGCGTACAGGTCCTAGCCAACGAACATATGGTCTGACCTTCTGACGCGACAGTAGACAATAGTCAGCCCCAAGGCAAGCGCCTCGCAGCGTTTCAGGTCCTTGTTGGCGACGCGTCGGCGCTATCAACGCGCCATTGCCAGACCGATGTGCTCGATTGATTGCTGTGCCGCGTTGTTGCATGTTTGTCTCTGCTTGCGCGTGAACATGTCGATCAAGCATCCGAGGTCTGATCGAGATTGCCAGGGCACGACATGCATTTCGAAGGAAGAGCGCGTGCGTTGAATGCATCATCTTGCTAAGCGCGCCTTGCGCGAGAATGTGGTACGTGCCTGTGCCGCCCTCGTCTGGAGAAGAGGACCCCGGAAATAGGGTTTCATGGGATTACGCGAAGACTAGAAGAGAGAGGGCTGCAGGGTGAGGTACAGTAGATAAGCAGTGGAGCGTGTGGAGCTTTGATCATATTGAAGGATGCGGCGGAGTGTGGCGAGTGCATCAGGCACCGGCACCATGAATTTATCGAGATGTGTGTCTCTGTAAACGGAGGAATTCGTAAGATCTGGAATGGTCGGTACATGTCGTCTGCCGTGGGCTCTACGAGAAGCGAAATTGATGTTCGGGAAAATGTTGAAACGAAGTGGTTCGTGAAGAGGCTAGAGGAGCGCTAAACACACGATACTGCCCAGTGTACATGTCACTGGATGATCTACAGGAGATTGCAAGCATGTGCAAACCGTGAGCGCCTCAGGAACACCCAAGATGTCGCCACTGTCGATTACAATGATTTTGACGTTGGTGGCGAGCCTGTAGGGCCGAATGTCAAGTTTTTGATGCCAATAATCGTAGACATTCCGTGATTCAAGATATGACATGTGGACACTGGGCCGTCTGCCACGCAGTTTCTGAGTTCGGCAATAGTAATGCTGGACAACTGCAATATGTCTCGGGTCTTATGTGTATCATACCTCGCGTACCTATCAAACACCATCTGCCCGAGGCAGCCAGAAATATTGGAGACTCGCAAGTGGATCCCCGACAAATGTTAGCTCTCCCGAGGTAAGCGTGCCGCAGCGCAGGTAACATCGTAGAGAATGACGTCCCAGCCTCTCCAACCCTGATTGATCTGATGCGCTGTCCATGGCGATGAACCGCCTTTGTCCATTTGAGCGGCGTTGAGTGGATTGCCCACTTAGCGGTGAGCAAGCTGCAGCCTTGCTGCCCGACGAACAGTCATCAGGATTGCTAGGAGCCCTGCAAGCCTTGTGGGTCAAGTTGAAGTTGCCATGATCTGCGAACAGGGATAGAGCCACGCAGGATGCGCTGTGGGTGCAGGCATTGAGAGGTGCATGTGATCTCGTATGCTTGCTTGCTCACTGCGTCGAAAAGGGTTGCATATTTCCAGACGCTTACCGTGCAGGAGCTTTGCAGCAGCCCACGTTCCCTCGTGTTGCGCCGCGGGATGCTGATGCGTCGAGCTGGCGTCAATCTCGGTTGCCGGTTATTCCTTCGCGTCCCTCGTAAGCACTATACAGAATGTCCACAAGAGATTCATAATTCTGAGAAGGGCTTGTGTCAATAGTGAGCCTGGAATTGGGGTACGGATTCGCTTAGCCCGTGCGAATCCTGTTTGTGGGAGGGCTATATCGATGTGTTTAAGCATTGAGTCCGTGTGTTTGCGCGTCAATTTGGTCATGGGATCGGATTGACGGCATTGACCGGCACACGAATCCTGTAAAGACGCTGCAGCTGCAGAAGGGAAGCCCTATGCGCGCTTGCGCAAGAAGCGCAGGATGCTGGGCGAGAAAGCAAGTACATGTCGACCCCACGATCGAATGCATAGCAAGTGATCACAATGTTGGCATGCCGTACACACTACAAGGTCTGATAGAGAATAAAGTGTCGTTTAGGCCCCTTGCTCGGTCAAAGGCGCTGACAAGCGCAGGCCAGGCACCACCGGGAGGAATACGGGTTGTTCTCCAATGAGAAGTTTGAGAGACAGTGCCTGGCAGCTCTGTGAACTTGGTTTTGAGTTTCGGTAACTGGCTGACTGCAGGGCGTAAGCTTACAGTTCGGGTGTGCCAGGAACGGTGACACCAACGCGACGTTAGACCTTGTGCTGCGTGCAGCAGATCGGTGACAGTTGCTCGGATTCCTGGCACCGATGTTGGTTGCACAGGTTGGTGAGCAAGCGGACGCGGCCTGGAGGCGGAGTTGGGTGGAATCTCACTCAATGCTGGGACTATGGGTTTGTTGAGGGCTGGTGAGAATGCCAGGGTGTCTTGTTGGTTGCCCTTGCGATGCATGTGTGCCCTGGTGGAGACTGCGTTGGCTGTACACAGTAGTCGGCCGCCCTCAGCGCGGCGTGATGAAGGGCAAAACACACCCCACGGCCGGCATCTCAAGGTGACCAAGGTGTCAGCTGGGCGAACGGCAGTGGCTGCCATGCGTTTCTCTCGACGTGCCGTGTCAATGACCCATGCGGGACACATGTGGGGTTTGATGGGGGTTGTCTCAGACGTACAACGCTGTGGGCAGGGCAGAGTCACGCGCGCTTCTTCATGCACGCTCGTATGAGCGGTCTGCTAGTGGTATGGGGATGGCTATTCAACACGTCACAACACCATGCCTCGTCCAGCGCCAATTGAAGCCGTCCCCAGAAGGCGCAGTCGTGAGCATGTAGAGTGGGACTGGGGTGGCCGTGGCCGTGTATGTGCAAGGGTACGATGAGGTGGATGATGGCGAGAGCATTGAGGGGTAGTCGCGACCGTGGTCCGCAGCGTGCTCTTGGGTCCTGCAGACGGCACGTCGTTCCCGTTCATGGAAGCGCCCGGCAACATGGGAGAACCGAAGCGGGAGCGTCACCACTTCAGCCGCAGTTTAAAATAAAACGTAGGTAGGTGTGATCATCGAAGACCAAAGTGATTAGAGCTAGCTGATGCATGGGGTATTCCGTAAATCCATAGGCGTGAAAGCCTCCCAGGTGCAACTCCCGAATGATGTTTCCCAAGTCTATGCTAAATGTACAACCATGCCCAATATCGCGCCAGCTAATGCATAGGAAAAGCAAAGGAAGATGTCGCTCGTGATTACAATGACGTGCTGAACAACAGCAGCTAAGGAAAGTGCTGACTCTGTCCACCCGAACCAGCGTGTGTTTGAGACGAGCAAGAAAAGACCCGGTGGTGAGTCAGAGAGGCGTTGCCAGGGGCATGCTGCCAAGAGCGGTTTGCGCTACACGTCAGACCAATGCTGGTGGATCCAAGCAACGCTGTGGCCGAGGCAGCAACGGTAGACTGTGGGTTGGCGACGTGGAGGAGTTCGGCATCCGAGCGCTGCAGTGGTGCGCCTTGTCCATTGAGTCTAGCGGCGTGTGGCTGGAAAGCGCTGCAGGAGGTGCATCCGATCTGATCGCGCTGCAAGCATGTGCTGCATACGGACCACAGGCGAGACTAGTCGTGCCATGGCGGGGGTGTGAGTGTCGAAGTGGGTGAATTAGGGCGAGTTGGTGATGAGATATGGTAGTTCGTGATATCGAGTAAATGCGTCAGAGTCGGATGCGAATGAGACGAGACAGGCGTGAAAGTTGGAATGCACGCTTCTATTTCGAGGGCACCGGAGGCAGAGGACGAGTAGGTGGCGGGCCCGGGCACGGAGGGAGGTTGTTCGTCGACATGTCGAGATCGTTGCAGAGGATGGCCATTGAAGCGGTTTGGGCGTGTGGTAGTTGTTGGGTTGCTGCAAGGCTGAGAGTTGAATGCTTGGATGGTTGGGGAGCGGTGGTGGTAGTGTTCACTTATAGTCAAGCGTGTCTGGATGTCTGATGAAACAAAAACTTGGGACACGACGGGGGGCAGGCGTATTTATGTTTGTGCACCGAGATTGCCAATCCGCAAAATGTCGGTCAAGTTACATGACGACTGCAATAATCACGACCTGGGCATGGCCCGAGCGGTGAGCTGATGAGGCGCTGGGCTGTTCGAGAAAAAGGAGAGTTGAGCTTGGACGGCGCGGTCAAAGTGGGGCTGCCCTTGACGCATAAGCTAGGCCGAGCAGCGTGCATCCTGGTCATATCGTAGCGCGCATGGCCACAAACACGGAGGCTCGTCCTCTTGCTTGCCGTTTCATCGCCCTCGTGACTGCGCGAAGATCCTGTTGATCCAATCCCGCTGCTGCCTTCGCTTGCCGTCGCATACCATGGTGCTGCCAATCATACAAGACGAGCGGGCAGAGCGGCAGGGGCGCAGGCACAGGCGTCGACACCATGGACCAGGAGGTAGCGTATGCCTAATTCTGACATCACTGCCACTGCTCGCCCGCGCTCCCCTGTCAATAATGGAGGGCCGACTTGTCACGTTAGCTGGCGTTCGTGGGTAGCCATGCTGCAATTAGCGCGAACGGTCAGTCAAGAGCATCAAATCTAGCGCCCTCCTTTTCAGGCCAAAAGTCACCGACAAGATGGTGAAGCAAGGCTGGTCCAAACGCACCCCCAGCGCCCGTAGCACGAGCCGCTTGCGTCCAAATCGGAAACAACCAGGGGTATTTTCGCCAGTCCTCGTGTCAGGTGTTGGCCGCGACCACCACTGACCACCCTCAGACAGGAGATGAATTTCACCGTCTTTTGTGACAGTTTGATCTGGCTTGCCGTGCCCGACTCCACTCCCGTGCCTTGTGAGGGGGATCCTGGCACAAAGACCGGCCTTCTCCCGCCTTCTACCGGCCTTCCAAAGTTCCACCGCAGCCCAACGCCCACATTCCCACCCCTGGAATTTGCACCCGCCAGGTTACTGCGGGCAGCCGTTGGCGGTGAGTTGGAAGATGCTGGCAATCATCCAAGTCACCAAGGTTAGAAGTTGCATGCGTGCTTGCAGAGCCCTGCATTGGCCGAGGCAACCTCAAGCAGAAGGCTACCGTATCTGTCATGATTATTTTTGTACACAGGCCCTGTTGTGCGACTTCGTATCCTGTCCCCTGCTTGCACGCGCAGGCCCTGTTTGCTGCTTCCGCCAGCAGCCACTGGCTGATATACTTGCTTCTTGCGTGCCTGCTGGACTCTCCCTTTTGGTGTGCAGCAGCGCCGGCCTTACCGACTGCACCTTCTTCAGTAGTGGTGTGCGGCGACCTGAAAATCCCCACCAACGAGAAGTTCCGGAGGCAATGCGGCAAACCCAGCTGAACCCAGCTCGGAGGTGTCGCAACCCACGTGGATGCACGTTCCAAATAGCGATCACGGTCCTTTTTTTTTTTGTCTTGCGCAATTTGTCTTTTTTCGAGCCCTGCAGAGCGCGCATTGTCTCGAGCTTTGCGCCCCTTTCCAAGCGTTTGCCGATTTTCAGTGTTTGACATGTAATCAAACCGATCGGCCGGCGCTGTCAGAAAATGAGCAGTAGTCAAAGTTAGAGAGCGGTCTGATCTTCAGGGGAAACTGACCAACCAAAGCCTATGTCGCAGATAATCTCATTATTTGCCACTCGGTACTTTCTGATTCTGCAACATGGGCGAGAAATTGACTCGTCTCAGACCAGTGGAGCATTTGTTTTGTCGGTGCCGCCAGCTAAAAACTGCTAAGCCGGTCTCGGCGGGCTCATGACGCTCGAGGTTTGCATACGTTGTCCCAGCTGTCCGGAAATGCGGAGGACACCAAGATGACGCCGAGCGGAGCCTTTTTTCTTTTTTTTTCTTTTCCTTTGGCGTTCGGTCGTTCCTCCGCCTAAGTAGGCACGTAGGCTGTTCAGATAGTGGCCCTGCCCCACTGTATTCGTTTGGAGATCAGTGACGCCATTGGCATTGAGTTGCATAACACGGATCCGCAATGCCTCCATTGTCCATTGTCCGTTGTTCGAGCTCTACGAAGATGCATGTCGCACCGGTGAATTTCGGTCCCCGGCAGCGAAGGCTGCTTTGCTCGTCCCGAGCTGTCATGCCGCTCCCTTGGTATCCCAGTACTATGAGCGCTCGCAATGATCGACGATCAGTCTACGCACGCACGCCGGCGTTTCGCAGAACCATGGATACAAACGCGAAGCATTCGATAGGTATCAAGTCACATTGATGACCTCAGACTGACAGGGGCTTTCAGGTACCCGCCACGTATGCAAGGTACGACTGGGAATTTCAGCCTTCTGTGGCGCTTCGATGATCCTGGTCTGCATGGGTGGAACGAACCTCGAGACGGACGCCACAGAAGCCTGCGAGCCCGGCATTTCCGGAGCCAGGAACCTTTCTTTTCGCCGACCTGAATTTTGCGGCAGATCAAGGCCTGCAACAGTCGGCGTTCCCTCACCGAGTGCAGCTGAGTCAAATCTGCAGTACAATCGAGTGGGTTACACCAAGAATAATTCAGTGTCGACCGAGCATTGGCTGTTGCAAAGTCTTGGTCGCGACGTTCCCAAGAAAGACATGTTCCAAATCGACTTAATTGACTCGATGAATGCGGAGTAAAACTTAGCTTCGAACTCTGTTTGTCCTCCACTAGTTCTTCCACACCTCCCAGCCCTCACATCGAATCCTTTGTTTCTGCGCCAGCGCAGGTCCTGTTGTGGCTGACGCTGATATTGAAGATGCTGCACGCAATATGCACAGCGCCTCTAAAAAAGCAAAAACGCGCCGATCTTTGGGTTGGCGTCCACGTGGTAAAACTTCCTGGGGCCGCTTTCTGATGTTATTTTTGCAGATGTAACTCGTATCAAGGTTCGCTTCGATATTGACTTGCCTAGTTGGTCCGCGCACAAGTATTGGCGGGGTTCCAATGAACCTGGCTCGTGTGGCTTAGCCAATATCTTCATCGTCGTCAACTTGCTCAGCCTGCGCTTGCGTTGACACCCAGTTCTCCAACATTTGTTGGCTTGATACGGGCGCACTGTTGCTGCCTGCCTGATGGCGCGCGCCCCGTCGCTTGACGACAAGACACAGGATGCGTCCGTAAATGGAGAATCCGTCGTAAGATGTATTCAGACCGAGTTTCTTTTTTTGGTCATGTTCACTGGCTGCGTCCGTGGTCTGATTCTCACTCCCGTCCGCTTCCGGTATATCCGCAAGACTAACAGGCTCGTCATCTTCTTCCTCTCTGATAACGATGGGCTCTGTTGGACCATCGCTGATCACCAACGGCTGCTCGCTGTTTCCTCCGTTTAGCCAATTAGTCAATTTGCCCGAATTGCTTTGAATGCGAGGTTGGTTTTTGAAAGCTTTCTGCTTTGTCAAGACGGAATGTCGAGACGACAGCTCTGTCAGAAAGATCGATACCTCGAAGTCCTCTGTTGCAGGTTTCAGCGTCATATGAGCATGAAGAAATGTGTTTTCACAGCACCTACCCTCAACAACAACGTCTTTCACACCCTTCTTTTTCGCCTTCCCTCTACCTCGGCCGTTTGATCGTTCGTTCTCCTCACGGAGCTTCGGCAGCACGAGCGGGCGCACAGCTTGGATCACGCGCGGTAGGGCAGGATTATCGCCTCTCAGGAGCCATGTCTCAGCGTCAGAAGGACGGTCGCTAAGTGAAAGCTGAGTCAGTCATGATGTCGAAACAACGAGATACATCTCAAACATGACAAGCATCACGCCCTGGAGAGAGACGTAACACTTACTGCTCAGAAATCAGCAACCATGATCTACGATTGTGCGACCATGTCTTACCAGATAAATGCGGACTTCCAAGACTGAGTGCTTGGTGATTCTGAGATACCTCCTGATCGGAGCCATGTTCCGCGTTACACATATGAGACTTTTTACAGTGAAGCGTGGGGTGAATGACGTGACTAAACGATGTCCGGGGAAGCCGCGTAACCTTGGAAGGCACGTTCTCACGTGGTCGCGTAGATGAGCGCCAAGCCCTGCATACAGCAAGCGCGATCTGCATCATCTTCAATGCTCTCATCCCAACAAGAAGCTGCGGAGTGCGCGTTGAAACATAAGCAGAAATGGTGTTGACACTCCATGTGTGGGGTCCAGCCTTTGGTCTTCCATCCATCGATCCTGCATGCATTGCTGCAGTAGCCTACCTCAACCGCACCGTCCCGCGCGACCGATGGACGCTTGTAGCCGACTATGACCCTGCACCTAGCCCTCAGGGTATGTCGTTCCAACGTCCAGAGCTTCTGCACAATACTGATTGATCAGGGGAGCTTCCGCTGCTCGTGGATGTCGAAAACAAGATTACCGGGTTCACCAACATAGTTTTTTACCTTCGCGAGAACTACTCCTACAACCTCGATGCCAACCTAACCCCCAAACAACAACAGGACAGAACAGCGTATGGTGATTGTACGGAGCATACTTTCGCATTCCTTCTGACTATTTCATAGGCTCATCTCCTTCCTCGAATATACCGCAGGCCCGCTCGTCGACCTCTACCTCTACGTCTCCTCCGAAAACTACGGCACCACCACCTCCGCTGCGTACACCGCAATCCTACCATGGCACACCAACTACACCATACCTCCCAAACGGCGCGATCTAGCTAAATCAAGAACGGCGCATCTGGGCTTGAGCAGCCTAGACGTGGCCGAGGCAAGCGAAGACACTCGTGGCCCAGGCAGAGGCACCGCAACGTCCGAGTACGAAGCCGCGAAAAGAGCGGCCGGCATTCCGTCTGAAGACCGCCCCCCAGCGCTTCACATGGGACGAGGGAAGGGAGGTTTACTCAGTTCTCCATTATATGCTGCGCGGTTCAAGCTCGATGCCCTCTCGAACGAACTTTTACAGCCGTTGGCTGATCAGCTGGGTACGAAAGACTACGTTCTTGGGGGAGATGAACCGTCAAGTTGTGATTCCCTGGTATTTGGCTACTTGGCGCTGCTTCGATATGCGCCCGTGCCACAAGCGTGGGTCAAAGAGGCCATACGACAAAAGTTTCCGAGAATCGATGTGTACATCGATCGCCTGCGGGGAGAATTGCTGCAGAATGAGAAGATCAGTCCCGCAGATGTGTGGTCAGTTGCTACGGGCAAAGCTGCGGCTAGCGACTTTGGCATGCAACTGCCTTGGGTGAGCAGGCAACCTAAAGCGTTTCTTCCACAGTTTCGGGCAGTGGTACATGATGGCATCTTGCCTCATGCCCTTCAAAGCTCTCCAACCGTAAAGCATGGTCATCACAATGCATCAAAGAGTGCGGATTCCTCACTCCCTAGCCCATTTGCCATCAACACGCTGGCCACGGTCACGACAGCCGTTGCTGTAGGACTCGCTGCGTTAGCGGTACAGCACAGAAGTTCACCACGAGACGGCCCAGTCATCTTCTGGGCGCTTCGTCCTCTACAGCCCGTGTTCGAGGGGTTCGGTGTTGAGAGCTTCTTAAGTGCGCTGCCGAGATGAACAGTCTCATCGAATTGGCTTTTGTAATTTAGATTTTGTCATCACTCCGGCGCTATATACCCACCCGGCATTAGGCCAATGTAACAATCGAGTGTCATTGCAATTACTCTCCGACTACCTTCCCTTCCTCCTTTCCACCTTCTACCGCAGCACCACCCTTGAACCGGAACCTCTTCAATCCCCTGACGCCCACATTGATCTTGAAAACACTGCCTGCGTTCTCGTCCACAGGCTTTCCTCCCTCACCGGCATTTCCGCCCGCACTCGTAATAACCAACTCTTCGCCCACGAAACACGGGCACGTAGGCTGACTCGTCGGTACCTTGATTTCCGCGACGATCTCTCCCTTTGGCGAGATCCTCAAAACGCGAGATCCTCCGTGCAGTGCTGTCCACATGAATCCCTCCTCATCAATACAATGACCATCCGGCACCGCACCCTCACCATACCTGTTGTCCTTGGGCATAACAAAGAACGGACGCTTGTTCGACACACTCCCGGTCTTCGCATCGTAATCGAACTGGTAAATCGTCTTGAACGGACTGTCGGCGAAGAACATGGTATCATCCTTTTGATTCCACGTCGTCCCATTCGGAATGGTGATCCCACTCAGCGGGCGATCAAGCGTCCCGTCAGGATGCAACTTGAACACCGCACCCTCGTCATTCATCTCACTGACCAACGGATCGAACATGAAGCCGACCCAAAATCTGCCCCCACTATCCACAGCGCCATCGTTGCCGCGGAACCTATCCGGCTTGCCCGCCTTGACCTCCTCGTCCGACCACACTTTCTTGATCCAGCGGTACTCGCCCGTCTGGCGGTTGCAGATGCCGTAGCCGTACTTGCCGCCGAAGATGAACTCGGTGTCGTTACCTTCGATGTCCGCGGTGCAGCCTATGCTGATGTCGTGTTGCTTAACGACTTTGTGGGAGGAGGGGCCGTCGGCGAGGGAGACGTGGTGGAGTTCCTGCTTTTCGACGTCGACGAAGCGTAGGGTGTTGGTGGATTCTTCCCAGAAGGGGGCTTCGCCGAGGGCGCAATGGAGCTTAAGCCATGGCTGTGTGAGGTAACGTCAGCCTTTGTTCGCCTGCATGGCGAATTTGAATAGTTCGCGTCGCAGTGGCAGTTTGCGCATTACATTATGAGTGTAAATGGGGCGTGATGATATCAGCGGGGTAGGAAGCTACCCCTCCATGTCAACGGTGATGGGTACGTACCTCGGAGATTTCATATTTCTTCACGCCACTCATACTTGCGGTTAACTGTATCGAGTGTAGAAGGTTGAAGAATTCTAGCTTTCCAGAACTATGCTTTGTTGATCGCTCGGGAAGTGGTCGCTCTTTCCGATCCAGATGAAGAGATGATGCCCCACAGTATGGATAGCGCAGCTCTTATGCTGGTGACGTTCGGATGAACGTTTCCCTATCATCTTTTTCAGTGTCCTACGTCAAACGTATACCGCATTTTGCAGATTCCTAGCAATTCGGGGTAAATGATTATTGCGCGTTGTTCTGGCGAGCGATGAACCGAGATTATTATGATATATCTTGCATATCGATTAGTACGTGAAACGGCAAAGGATAGCATGCTCTCACACGTATCGGCTCGACGGTCCGACAGCGCGAGCATTCGCTTGAATGTATGCGATGCAATAGCAATCAATGCAAGGCTGAGAAGTTGAAGTGGACTTCGACACATAAGCAGAACAACACAGCGAAACAATTGCACGATATCTTTCCTCCTTATACGACAAGATGAAGAAATTACTAACTAACTTCCCATTATAATCCCACCCAAAACCACGTCCAGATACATAGATTTCCCATTCCAGCATCCAACCGTGAGACATCATAAAGAATCGCTATACATGTGTACGTAGCCAAACAACATTGCGACTTGGGACAGTGAATTGTTCTAGCCAAATCGACCTGCTTATGGCGCAGTAAACCGCCCAAGCGAACATATTATCTCGCTGCTCCATCGCTCCGTCAGGGGTATACATCGTGGGTTGAGGAGCAGGATCATCAGATGAGTGAAGCGCTACAAGCCCTGTTGATCAGGGCTTTAAGCAGCAACTGGCCTCTCCTCCTCGCGGCCTCGGGTCTCAGTCGCAACCGTTGATGGGGCATCGAGCTCATCCTCCTCTTCCTCGTAACCATTACCTTGGTGCTCTGATGCCGGGATCCAGAGGCCAGACTCCCTGTCGCCGAGCGGCTGGTCCTGGTGAGATAGGTCAACGCCTTCACCACGGGTAGCGTTCTTGCGACGTTGCGAAAGTGTGCGAGCGCGAGTGGAGAGCTTGGAGCTAACGGCAGCGTTCTGTGTAACCCAATTGGTCAAAGCATCCTCGCAGTCCTGGATAATGCTGCATAAATCGTTAGCTATTGCAACATGAAATGTATGTGCATTGGACGTACGCCTTGCTAGCCTCATAGCCATCATATGCGTTCCTAGTCTCTCCGGGAGTGACTGGGGTGTCGTCAACAAGCTCAAGAAGGTGCTTTCCGAAGCCGGCAATAATGGCGATCTTCTCGCTGTGCTCCCGCAGGGCATCGAATTGGTACGTGAAAGCAGCCTTCAACTTTTCACGGGTGATGTTGGAAAGCTGAGCCTCAGCAACCAAAGACTCAGCCTCGGCGCGGACGAGCTCCTGCTCAAGAACGACGATCTTGGGCGAGTTCGGCTCTTTGTACTTCAGCTGAGCAATCTGATCAGTGATCTTCTGCTTGCCTGTTACAATTTTAGCGTGAAGCGCAGTACAAAGATGTATGTTCACTCACGGTCACGGCTGGGCTGCACAGACGCTTCGATATTCCGGATACTCTTAATGGTCACACGGTACTGATCGTAGCGGTCGACGAATTGATCCTCAAGCTCGCCGATCTCGTAGATGAGGACACCCAACTTGTCGGTCACATCGGACACATCGTCGTCGCAAGCTTCACCCCAGATTGAAAGATGTTGCTGTCGTGCTGTAAGCAATTGCCCGATTATGATATCATAGGTCTCAAACTTACAGCAACCTCCATGCGCTCCCTGCTGACAAGCTCCATAGAGCGCATGACGTTCTTCTCCATCTTCACCAGCTGGGAGAGTTTCTTCGCGAGATCGGGCCCGAAGGCGCCCGCGGACTTGTGGCGGAAGGTGTGCCCTGAGAGACTGTTAGTCCCCTTTGTTCCTGATCTATTACGAAGCGACGCATAGCGCGCCTTTTCCCCTAAGCCAGGCATGTCTCGTAGGTGTGATGCGATTCTTGGTTTGATAAAACGGTGAGAATGTAGAACCAGGCCTGGCGGAGGCACACAGATATGCGATGAGGTCGTACGGAAGGGTCCGGATGGCCTAAGATAGGTGCTAGAGATGCTAACGTACCAATGTTTCCCCTGCCAAAGAATCGTCCAGCCTTCGTCGACGAAGAGGGGAGGAGGCGGGTTCTGGATCTGCGACGCTGTGGGAGCGCGCGACTGGCGCATCGAGTATGTTCTGGAAAGAGGTCGCGGTCAGCGTTGGTGTAGGCGGCTTCGCATACAGTGTCTACTCACCGGTGCATTTTGGCTGTTGGAAAAGGTGGTTGCGGTTCGATATGTAGCGGATTGTGTATGCGATGGTGCTGTTGTGGTGTTGAGGAAGGCTGCCGCGAGGGCGTCGACGATGTTTGTACGGGAGAAGTGCAGCTCCTACGTCATCGGAGTTCCAGCCCCCGCTAATGAAAGCAGATCGTCTCCACCAGCACCGTGCGAACGCCGCGCATCATTCCGCAAGCTGCGGGAAATCCTGGCTCAGCTCCCCCAAAAGCGGTACGACGCCTTTTCTGTCATCCCAATTGGTCACCCGTGAGTGTCTTACAACGGCATGTGCGCCGACGTGTGCTTCCGTGCTGGGCCACAGCCCTGCTCGCCCATGGCAAGGCTGCGTACACATTGCACAACGTCACGTGCCCTAACCGTTTTCAGCAGTTCAGGAGTTAGTGTGTAAGTGGCGTCTCACTAGGTGCCCTGTCAAGTTTGCGCAGTCGGCGACATCGTCATTGAAAGGGGTCCACAGTGTAACTCGAGGAAATTGTTGGTTGGCGGACACTGGACAGTGCTATTCTGTGCGGCGACAACAAGATACACAATACGCACGCAGACTATATCACGAAGGGACTATGCTTTGTGCAGTGACGTTCTGTTTTCCTACCCCCTGCGACAAGTTTTGCCTCAGGCTGCGTCTAGCTAGCGAACGTCTCTGAGGCCCTGCCTGTTGAGAAATTGATTGTGATCTGGTTCCGACGGGGCCGCGATCCACATAACTGTTACATGTGATATACAAGATCTATCCGTGATACAGGTGCTTTTCCAACAGCCCAACCGCCATATCTGGCCATACTGGTCTGCACATGCTCAAACCTCATACAATATGATACAAAAAGTGTACACAATATACAACACACTCAAAAATGCCATCTGCCTTCTCGGACATCCTACTCCACCACCCTCAGATGATACGTCTCCCACTGCTCCTTCGTCGCCCTGTTGGGGCTCTTCACCAACGCATCCTCCCCACTCCCACTCTTCGAAAACGCAATAACATCCCTCACGCTCTCGCATCCCGTCAACAGCGTCATCAGACGATCCCATCCCAACGCAATCCCAGCATGCGGCGGGCATCCGCTCCTCAGCACATCCAGTAAATGCCTAAAGTCCTCGATCCGTTCTGGCTTCATCTTCAGCACCTCACGGAAAACGAATTCCTGGACCTCAGCATTGTGAATACGCCGACTGCCACCTCCGAGCTCCACGCCATTAACCACTATATCGTAGTGCGCCGCAATCACTTTAGTAGGATCTGTAAGGAGCATGTCAAGGTCAGCAGCGGTCTTTGGTGCCGTGAAGGGGTGGTGTGTTGACGCGAGACCAGCGGTACCGCCTTGGCCGGGCTCCGCGTCGTTCGTGGGCGAGAAGAGTGGGAAGTCTGTAACCCAAACAAATCTGAAATCCTTCCAGTGCGGCGGCTCGATCAGGCCTTGGGCAGCGGCCGCTTTGTACAGCGCCAGACGCAAGTTTCCGAGCATGGTTGATCCGCCGGTGAAAGGGCCGTGAGGTCGTGCTTGCATTACAAGGAGCTCTCCATGGTCTGTCGAGAGCTCGCTGGGTGCTTCCATTGTAAACCGATAGCCGAGTGGGCCAAGGCCGCCCATGGGTTGCCGGGCGTCGCCGCAGAAGGTGGCGGGTTGACCATCGGGATTTCGGAGGAAAGGAGCGCCTTCGGGGCTATCAAAGAAGTCGGCAATGAATCTGCGGTTCTCTGCTGGATCGTCTGACAGCGACATCTTGAATGCATCGATTGCGGGGTGTTTGAGTGCTGTTATTTTGCTGATGAAATCGGTCTCCAGACGTTCGGTGACTTCATGTATCTGCAGTATTTAGTAGCGTATGCTTTAAGGGAACCGCGGTACTTACCGTTGCGCTATAACGCAAGTCTGGTTTGTCCGAGCCGTAGGACGACATTGCCTCGTGGTAAGTCATTCGTAGAAATGGTGTCGTAAGGCGGGGGGCTGAGGACATTCTTTGCCAGACTTTGCTAATCAAAGCTTCAATTTCTGCCATTACTGTCTCTTCATCTGCGAAGGACATTTCCATGTCAAGCTACTTGTTGTCAGCCGTATATCGAAGACATCGCGAGGAGACTAGTCGCACCTGCGTGAATTCTGGTTGGCGATCCGCTCTCAAGTCCTCGTCACGGAAGCATCTTGCAAACTGGTAGTACTTGGGAAACCCAGACGCCATCAGTATCTGTTTGTATTGCTGAGGGCTCTGAGGCAACGCATAGGCCAGACCTTTGTTTCGAGTCGGCACTAGGAATTCGCGTGCCCCCTCGGGTGTTGACTTAAAGAGAAGAGGTGTCTCAATCTCTACAAACTCCCGTTCATGTAAGAACTTCCTTGCTTCGTGGATGGTCTTACTTCGCGTGATGAGGCGACCCCGCGCCGACCAGTCGGTGCGGAGCTGCAAATGACGCTGTTCGGGGCCGTACGCTGCTTCGCTCTTGACGATAATATCCTTGGCTACCAGGTTGAGCGGAGTGATAGATGTCAAGGCAATCTCCCTCGCTTTCATCATTGGTGTCTCGACTCGTGGGGTAGGTACGCGCTCTTTGAGTGTGCCTTTTACGACTACAGGTGTCCACTCCCGTAACGTTTTCAGTTGATTGTGAGCTTGTGCTTCCTCACTGCCCTCGTTGTTGGCATTCGACACGATCTGAATGGTAAGGTCCTGTTGTATATTCCGCAGTGCGGTGAAGGAGAGCTTCTTGTTCACATCACGGCGTGTATGCAGGTAACCACAAAATGCCACCTGTGAACCAGGCCTTGCAGTCTCCCACACATGAGTTAGCTTGGCAAGGTGACTCCAGTTTTCCGGGTGTACTATTACGAGGTCAATCAGACAGTTGAAGAATTTCGCTTCGGTCGGTATATTTCTTACACGTGGTCCTATAGCTATCCAGCGCTTCTCTGGCTTTCGAATCTGGTCTGATTACAGTGCCAATGCCGCGAAGAGATATTTGCGAACATGCTGCTGGAGCTCGGAACGCGGTCTCGTGATGGCGCGTTCGGACAAATCGCGATATCTCAGCGTATGAGCTCCAAAGACCCGAACGGCGACTACTCAGCTGTTGCGAAGCATGCCTCAAGCTCATCATTACCGAGCGACTCGTCTTCTTGACGCAGCTGATTGAGTCTATCAGAATCGCGTCCCCTGATGCTCATGTTCGATCTCGAAAAGATCAGACGCTAAATGCATGACTAAGCGTCAAAGCTTCCCACCGACACAAAATCTGCCGACCGCCGAACTCGTCTTGCTCTCTATCCTTCCAGTTTAAAACAAGTAAGCACCCGCGCGCCCGCATGCATCCCGCAGTAACTAACTTCCTCGCAGATGATGAAAGTCTAGCGTGTTCCAGATGAGCTGTCCTCCTCTTCCGCCTCCGAACTCTCCCTTTACTGGGCTTAAGTGGTTCGCCGTGTAGTCGTGGAGGCAGCATGATATCTGCGTTCGGCACACCCTTCTTGTTACATAACGGACGCTCGGACAAAATTTCTGACCTCGAACTGGCAAGGTGTTTTTGGGCAGGCGATACGATTGCGACCATTCGAATCAGCCGTGAAGGCGCCAAAGTGAAGGGCAGCCAGAACCGCGAATTACATACTCGATAAGCTATACAATGAAAGGTTAATTGCGCGGACGCACCTGTAGCACCGTGATGCATGCTTTGTGATTGTTGAGTCTTGGGCGACAGGGCTGTACTCTGCGAGGCCCCATTCGCTGGTCTACTTTATAAGAATGAGCAAGAATACCACTTCTCAATCTCAATAAACCGGCGATAGAATGATGCTCTGACAATCAGTCCTCCTTTCCACTCATGAAGGTTGGGATGTAAAAGCATTGCCACATACGGCCTGAAACGAATATACATCGTTTCCAATCTCAATTGCACAGATAGTCTACTATGATACATGTTTTACATGGTATATCAGTACAAATGTATGCTGTCTCGTCTATTGCGCCTGTTCGCCAGCTCCTGCTCGCCTCGCTTTGAACTCTTCCCACCCAGGACATGTAAGGCCCTCGTTTTCGAATTGCTCCTCGGTGACGATGCGACATACCTGTATCTTCGACTTACCAGATCGTATGACCAGCGCCTCCCAATCAAGTAGATAATGGTTAGGATCAGTCGTGCTGATGGCCTCGGGAATTTGTTCCCACTTCAGACCATACGGGTTCTCTACCGATCCGGAATTAGGTAGGACCACATATGCACCCCTCTTAGCTATCAGACGGTGGCCTTCGCTCTTCGAGCTAACAAGCCCAGCAGCGTGCAGCACGCGTGGAAATGAGCCTTCCGCGAGGAGTGATAGCGGCAGAGTTACCACATTCGAGGCGTCCTTTTTGGAATCTTCTGTGGTAGTGCCTGTAGTCGCTTGCGGAGAACAAGCATATGCCTTCTTGTATGCCAGAAGCTCAAGTTCGTTCACGTCAACGTTGTCCATCTGGTCCTGTTTCGAGATCATTTCAAGAGTTCTTCTGAGTCCTGAGAGTGAGAACGTATGTGTGCCTTGGCTGAAAGCCTCCTTATGCGCAGCTTCGGCCTTCTTTGCGTCTTCAGCTCCATGAGCTAGTTCCACGACTTCTTTAGCGAGAATGTGTTGAGCAGTGCGCTTCGATTCGTCCTGCCGTTGGTTCTCCATGACGAGGTCAATGTGTTGGATGGGCAAGAAGGTGAATAGCTTGAGGTAGCGTTCGACATCATTGTCCGCAGTCCGGAGGAAGTACTACTGCAAGTCAGCCCTTGTTCTCTTACGTGGCTTCAGACGCACCTGGTAGAGGTCGAATGAGTTCATCATCTGCTTATCTAGCCACACAGCATTGCCAGCGCTTTTCCCGAATTTCTCGCCCGAAGCTGTCGTTAGTAGTGGTGTTGCAAGGCCGAAAGTCGCATTCAGCATGTCATTATCCGTTCCCACTTGCTGGTCCCCGCGGATCTTGCGCATGTGGCTCACGGCATCCATGCCAGCACAAAGGTTGCCGTACTGATCAGAACCACCAAGCTGAAGCTGTACACCGTGCTTGTTGTACATATGCCACCAATCGTATGCTTGAAACAATGGGTAGCTGAATTCGGAGAACGCCATGCCTTCGCCATTTTCCATGCGCACCTTTACTCTGTGGCAAAGTTAGCAACTATCCATAGTGCCGTTGCCTAGGTTGTCTTACGAGTCTCGAGCAAGTAAAGAACCAAGCCGCATGCCTGATCCTAGGTTTCGCATCAGATCAATTGCGCTGAGGCTCGACAGCCAGTCGTGATTGTCCAGAAGTTTCCTAGTCCTGCTAATGTCCGCTTGAAACCGATGTTTTATCCCCAGACACTTCACGTTGGTCCAAAGCTTGTCAATCTGCCTACGCATACTGAGCACGTTCATTGTCCGAACATCATCTGCCTGGCGTGCCCGCTCGGTGGTTCTTCCAGACGGGTCCCCGATCAAAACAGTACCTGCGCCTAGCTATACCATGGTCAACGACGCCGGCTCGAGCATTGAGAGGGTGATCGCGCTCACCAATGTGACGGAAGGGTAGCCGGAAAGGTACATCCAAAATAGCGCCATGAATGGAAGTAGGTGTCCGACATGCATCGAGGGCGCGGTTGGGTCTACACCGACGTATGCGCCTATTGACTTTTGCGTGAGGAGCCAATCGAGTTGTTGTCGGCCTCTAAGCACCTTGTTAGGTGGTGTTTCGTAGCGAAAGGTCACGGCACATACCCAGCAACGTCCTTCACAAAGCCTCGCTCTTCCAAAGTAGTCAACATGCTCTTGTCGAGCCCGTTCTTGATCCCATGCGCCCGCTGTTCCCACTGTGCAGCTTCGACTTTCGGGTCGACGATCTTCTTGGCCCAGGTGCCCTTCCTCCGCTGGCTTTCGAATGTAGGCCGTTGCTTCCGTATGCATTGTTGACAAACGTACATACGAGACCGTGGCAGCTGGTTAAGGAGCGACATCGCCGCCAATGCTCCAGAGAGGATGCGCGCTGAGGCAGGTCGCATTGTCGTGAATCTCAAAAGTTCGCGGGTCGGGCTTGTCGGATGCTGATTGGACGGCGAGCGGAGGAGCTGCCCCAACCTTCTCCGCACACGTCACCAACGCAGCTCCACCTCTACCATCTGTTGGCCCTTCAGACCTGGATCCTTCCTCTCTTCTCCGCTGGACGGATCGAGATACTTCTGAGATTCCAATTGCGACAAGTACATCCATAGAATCTAAACGTCATCATGTATGCGACCCTTACATGCAACCCTCCTCTAGGGCAAACGACTGTAGTGCCTTCTCAGAAAGAGAACGTAAGTGTATCACTGCCTAGGTTTCCTTAGCTTTCCTTCCAGATGACTGATGTGCATAGGTCAAATTCATAGTCTTGATTGAGAGTTCGACTGAAAAGCCATGGAACGTGGCACTGCATTCGAACTTTGAGAATCAACAGAAATGGACAAGCGTGAATCTGGAGCCGACTCAACAGCCTACATCTTTAGTATGATTGGCTAGCTCCTATGCACGCCTTGGCTAATATGATCAAGTTATGGGCAAAGAATGATACGAAATCGGGTCTTCATCGCAAATGGTTCACGCTCGATCTGACAGGGCTACCTGATCATGGAGGGTCAGTGTCTTTCACGATAACGTTTCGTGCTGCTGAAGACGAGCCATGGAAATGGGCAAACGAGCAGTTCTCAACATCAGATGGCCACATCATCTACCAAACAGCAAGAACATTGAAAAATGATGTAAACAAGTTCATCGACGGCTTGCCGGAGACCTTGAAGATCCAAGAAGAAAGAAGCGACACTCCGGGAACGTTATTATGGAGCATTAATAGTCCGGCCGATGCAGCGTCTGGGAAAGCGTCCGGCTTCTCCAATAACAAGCTTGGTAAACCAACCAATTTCTCGAGATGGTTCGCTCTGGTGCGGTTGTGGTCCCCTTGGCTAGCACCACGTCAAGGCAAAGCCAGATTCAATCCGGACAAGGAAGCCATCATAGCAGCTTTCCAACGCGAAGACGGCTCACATCTTGTTGTTCTTGCGGTCAGTGGGATCAATGATGTGCTGACGACCCTGGGTCACGACGGAAATGGCAATATCATGATAAACTCCCGCAACGATAGCGAGCAATCTGGGTCAACCACACTCATTGTCGCAGTAGGCCACTCGCTGGAAACTGCTCTATCAGCTTCCATGTACCATGCTCGAAAGCTCGTTATGGAGTACCAAGCCGCCAGTGGAGAGATCGCTAAAGAAGAAGAGGCGTTGATGAAAGATTACAAACCCCAATGGCTACAGAACTGGTATGACGGACTTTCATACTGCACATGGAACGGCATCGGGCAGAAGCTCACCGAAGATAAACTATTCAAGGCGCTGGATTCACTCAAGAAGCACAATGTCAACATCTCCAATCTGATCATCGACGATAATTGGCAATCGCTTAATCATGAAGGAGGCGACCAATTCGAGAACGCTATGACCGAGTTTGAAGCGACTAGGATAGGGTTCCCAAGGGGTCTGAAGGCTGCCGTATCTGACGTTCGGGAAAAACATCCGAATATCAAACACATCGCTGTTTGGCATGCAATTGTGAGTCACTGAAACGATCTCGAAAGTCATATACTGATCGTCGAGTAGTTCGGCTACTGGGGAGGTATTGCTGCCAAGGGAAAGATCGCCGATGAATACAAGACCATTACCGTTCGTAAGAAGGATGGGGTTTCTGGAGGTACCATGACCGCTATAGCCGAAGAAGACGTCGGGCGTTTCTATCACGACTTCTACCAATTTCTGAGCTCTGCCGGTGTAGACTCGGTCAAAACAGACGCTCAGTTCTTTGTGGACGAGCTTGATGATGCTCCCGATCGCCGAGAGCTAATCAAAGCCTATCAAGATGCCTGGAGTATCAACCAGCTTCGTTTCTTCTCTGGAAAAGCCATCTCATGTATGTCACAGACACCGCAAATTATCTTCCACTCCCAGCTCCCGTCGAATAAACCGCGCATACTACTCCGGAACTCGGATGATTTCTTCCCCGAAGTGCCAGCTTCACATCCATGGCACATCTTCTGCAATGCACACAACGCCATATTTAATCAGTATCTGAACATTCTTCCGGATTGGGACATGTTTCAAACCTCACACGAATGGGCCTCTTTCCATGCTGCAGCGCGCTGTGTTTCTGGAGGACCGATCTACATCACTGACGTGCCTGGAAAACACGATATCGACTTGATCAACCAGATGATTGGCAGCACTCCTCGAGGTGACACGGTTATCTTGCGACCTCATACCGTTGGGAAAAGCACGTCTGCGTACCATTCCTATGATGACACGGTCCTTCTGAAAGTCAGTACATTCGTGGGAATGGCGCATTCCGGTGTCAGTATTCTAGGCGTTTTCAACTGCACACAACACCCTATCACCGAATTGATTGGCTTGGACCAGTTCCCTGGCGCAGAAAGAGGAACGTATATCATAAGAAGTCACACGAGTGGTAACGTTTCGAAGCCGACGAGCGCTGAAAGTGGCGACGCTCTCGTACACCTCGAAGTGCCAGTTGTTGGCTGGGAGATCCTGTCCGCTTTTCCTCTACAGTCATTCAAGCTCGAGCGTGGACGGCATGGTGCAGCGGGGCCTGCAGAGATCTCGGTCGCACACCTTGGGCTGTTGGGTAAAATGACAGGCGCTGCTGGTATAATTAACAGTGATGCCTATGTTGAGCGCGATTCTGGCAAGCTTAGAGTTTGGACTTCGCTGAAGGTGTTAGGCACATATGGTACTTTTATTTCCATTGAACAATTCGAGTTGGACGCGCGAATACTGACGCGTTATAGGTATCTACATCTCCGACCTCAAGGAACGCTCCATCAAAGACGATTTCATGGCTGTAATCTTCGGTCGACCCATCTCTTCCGAATGCGTCAAGATCAATAGCCAGTGTGAGAACATCCTCGAGATAGATACTGTCAGGGCCTGGGAAGAAACGGATCAGCATGCTGGTTGGAGCAACGAGGTTGCTGTTGAAGTAATAATTCGGTAGCGGTCGTAGCAAACTTCCTGTAGTATTGTGACTGTTAAGCCTAGGAAACCGGCGCCCTTCGTCCCGGGGGTCCTCACAGCCTCATTCTTTGTCATCGTTTCTTTGTTATGTATCAAGATGGCAAGCGACAATCAGTACCAAGTATCCACCCATGTCAGAGAGCTGAAAGCTAAAAAGGCAGAACCGGTGCCAAATTTTAACCTATACAATGACGTGGGGAAAATCCTCTCACAGCATAGCCCAGTTCTCTTCCTATTCCGACATCAGCAAATCTTATTCCAGGCACTGCACTGTTCATCCTAGTCTGTCTCAGGGCACCCAAAGCTTTCCTTGGATAATAGAAGAACGCGATGAATGGATACAAATTCATCGCTTTTATTCGCTGAGGAGATGGAAAATACTATTACAAGATCTATAACGTACAACAGAGATACTACAGTGAGAGAAAATTTACAACCACCGAATACAGTCAGGTCGGGAGGGAGACTGTCTGGAGACCAATCATTTCGAGGGCGCCCACTTTGATTGCATCAATGAACTAGCAGTCGGTTTTCCTTCTCTTTTCCCTTCATTTGGCTCTTCGGTTTGCTCTTTCTTCTTTTTGCCATTCCTTTCCCCCCTCCCTTTCCTCTCCTGTCCTTCTTTTGACTCTTCGATGTGGTCACCATTCACTTGGTTCTTCATCGACCTGAGGGAGTTCACCGCTCTTAGAGGCGCTTTCTTCAACGCGCGGACAGAGGAGTCTGTTCTCCTCAAGTCGCGTGACGTTCCTCTTATCCTCTGATGCTGGTGGTGCCTTGAATATTAGCCGAGCTGGCGCGATCGAGTCTTGTTCTTCTGCCTCGGCTTGAGGAAATTCACCGAGGCTAGTAGCGTCTACTTCTGCGGGAGGACTACGAAGAACGTCCTTTGGAGGATCCTTCAATCGCCTATCTTCTGATGCTAGTGGAACCTTGCACTGTAGTTTGTAACCTAGTGCCGTGAAATTCCTAGGGTTATTGGGGTCCAGTTTCGACGGTCCGGTTGTCGATAACTCACCTCCGTTCGCACTTGCATCACCCTGCCCATTGTCGGCTTGATCTGCACCCTGGCCGTGATGCCTCAGCCACTCCGCCTGTCTCCTGTTTTTCTGTTTAATCCTACTATGCTCCCTATTCTTCTCGATCCTTTCTGCCTCAGTCAACTGCTTCCTCTCCGGCCGAAATAAAGATTCTGTCCGCTCTACGCTCCGTGTAGCAGGGCCCGGACCTAAGACGTATTCTTCATAGTCCCGTTGTGCTTCATTCTCGCGGAAGCGTTCAATACGTTCCCATTGTTTTAAGTCTTGCCTGTATACGTAGCCTGCTCCCTTCCTCTTTTCAGCAAGGTGGGACCCTGTGTGAGGGAGGAGCACTGGCTTGGGCGTTTCCGGGTATGTGAAGTCTTCTCGATTTTGCCAGCCTTCGGGCGCTTGCTCACGAACAGCATACGGCCAGACATTAAGGTCAAGGCTGTCAATTGTTCGTTGTTGGTGGGCCCACAGCGAGTTGGCGTGTTGGAAGGGTTCATATGCGAGTATTTGAGTAGGTGTTGGGGTACTGGGGTTTGTGGGTTCGACAGGATCAACTTCGCCAATGGAGTCTTCCTGCTCAACGGAGCCTGTTTGGCGATCAGAGACTGTCTGGCCATCGCAGTCTATTTGCTTAACGGAGTCTGTCTGCTCAGCATCAGTCGTCCGACAACCGAGGCACTCATGTTTGAAAGGAACTGTTCCACAACCGAAGCACGTATGTTCCTGAGCGTCGCCCTCGAGCACGGCTGTAGGAGCTGTAGATTCGATTGTGATATCCGCCATGCCGAGAGGGGTAGGTCTGACCATGTCCGCCTGAGCCACTGTGTCGGTAAATGAAGGAGACACAGGATCGGTCTCTTTCTCAGTAATCTTTGAAAATTTAAGAGGAACAGGCTTAGGGTCTACGGGCTCAGTCTCGGCCTGAGCCTTAGCTTGTAAGTGTTGAAATGGAGCAAATTTAGGATCCAGGGGCACGGCCTCACTTGTTGTCGAGACCATTGTCTGTTGAAGAGAAACAGGCTCAGTGTCCAGGGGCATGGTCTCAGTTATCGTCGAGGCGGCTGTTTGCTGAAGTAAAACGGTCCTAGGCTCAATTACCAACTCAGTGATTCCAGACTCCCGTAGAAGGACACAATGAGGCTCTAAGGGCACTGTCTCAATGATCTTCGCCGCGGCTGTTTGCTGAAGTAAAACAGTCCTAGGTTCAGTTACTGACTCAGTGATTCCAGACTCTCGCAGAAGGAAGAGCTGAGACTCTAATGGCACTGTCTCAATGACCGTCGTAACGTCTGAGACCTTTAGTTTAACGCGTTCTGTTTTTGTGCCTCGCGATAGGGCCGGAGAAGTTTCAGCATTTTTGAGTAAACGCCGATATTCGCGAATGAACATGCCGAGTACTAGGTTGAGAGCTCCAGTAAAGACGAGTAAAGGCAAATAATCAGTTCGACCTGAGGCGTAATACGAGACTGGAGGCGGGTACGGTTTCGAGATGTTGTCGTTAATTGGATCGAATGAAACACTTGATGGTCTCGCGAACGCAGAGCTAGAGGCTTGAGATGTGCTGAAGGTATTGAACTTGCCAGAGCTGCTAGATGTGATTGAGCTACTAGAACCGCGAGACACGTTGGATATGCTGGATGTGTTGGTTGTGCTAGACGCGCTAAATGTGCCAAATGTGCTATGAAACGAATCGTTCTTCGGTTCAAATTTGTTGCTGACAGAGTGATTGAAGGATGATGAGATATCAACGGCCGTCGGAGACGACCTCCTGGGAATGCCGGAAGTGTTGCTGTAAGGAATATTGGGAGCCGGCGCCAACAAAGATGAAAGATCAGCCATCCAAGTACTTGTATTTTCATTATAAAGCGAATCGTTCTTGAACACCGAATCATCCTTGAAAACCGTGCTGTTCTTGAGAAATGTGTCATCTTCGGGGATTGTACCGTTTTGAACCGGTGTATCATCATCCATGGCAGAGTTATCGTCCTCGGTAGCTACATCATTCTTGATAATTGTATCGCTCTTGATAGGTTCATCGTTCGTGGCAGCGATACCGTTCTCTCCAATTGTATGATTGTTTACACTTGCTTTGCTCTTAGTAGTTGAAGAGAAGAACTTATTCAAAAGGCTGGCCGTTGGCAATGACTTGGTCAAGGTACTGAAAACGTTGCTTTCCCGATCCTCAGCGGACAAAGGGTTCGAAGAGGAAAGATTAACAACCCGATCTGCTGTGTCGTTTTCAAATCGAGGAAGATCGACCGTATCAGGCCGATGGAGTGGTATTGGCTGATTGATCGTGTCGTTGGAAAGAACATCAGGAGACGGTGCAGACGAAGGCGAAAATTTAGCGGAAAAAATGGTTGTGTCGGTCTTAGGAGTTGTCAGATTGATGGTAATGTTCTGATAGACCGATGCCAATGAGTTTGTCTCCTTTGTTAATGACGAGGGCCAGCTAATTGAGATATCTGTCACCGCGCGAGCAACTCTGGCAGGGTTGAACCACCTTCCCGGAAGAGCGCCCGCGGCGACAGTGATTAGAGGTAGGAGCGGGTTTTCCACGTGCGGAAAGGCAATGACGCTGATACATGCGGCTGCGAGGTTTAGGTGATCCGCCATTGTTAAGGCAGACTTCTGTGGTGGGTATGTAGATAAAGAGTAGGGCAAGAGAAGGTACTAGAGCTGAAGCAGTAGAAACGATAGAAGATGAATGATTTGAATGATTTACTCGCGGCTACTATATGGAGTGAGTCCGGCGAAAAACACAAGGGTATCTTGGAATGAGGTTCAAGAACCGGTTAAGGGGGACGGATGGGATTTTAAAAGCAGGACGTTGTTACCTGCTCCACGAGGTCAAAGGACAAGGCAATGGGAAAAACAATGCAATTGTCGTGCGAAACAGAACAAAGGACTTATAATAGGTTTTCCTTCTTTGTCCTAAACCTGGGTGTGGTCGCTGAGAGACTTGTCATGTTCAGAGCCTTCGACACGAGGCGTCAGCTAACGTCGAGATGGAAACATCAAAGAACCAGAAGCTGCTTAGCGGATAAGGAACACCTGGTCCTCAATATTCAGATCGTACTTGACGCTCTGCGCTTCACCGAACGTGATCCCGTGAACGCAACATTCTCTAACGAATACCGGATACTCATGCTTGGTCGGCCTTTGCCCACCGTATCGAAATCGAGTACATTCGATCCTGCCAAGCGATGTGTATGGAGAAAAGGCGCACTCTTTGAACCACCTTACTGGAAGCGATTGCAATAGTCGAGACTGAGTCCGGAATTGACGACTGGTACGCTGATCGAGTCGCCATTGGTCATCGCTGATCGCCGAAGAGCTTAGATGTACCACGACGAGAATATGGCGCAGTGCTGTCGTCTACTGGATCACTGATCACTATCACGCTCTTTGCAGGTTTCCAGCCGTCGCGGTGTCTCAAGGGAGACATAGGAGCCTCCGAGTTTCTGTATCCAAAGTTGAACGAGGACTCATGCAATTATCCTGCTGGCTTTCTCGCCGTTGCGTAAACGTTGAGTGCGGTACGGCGAGGATGTCCCTTGTCAGAGTTTTTCTAGTTACCACTGGATCGTTGAATGCCTGTACGGCACGGATGTCCCTGCCCAAGAACTGTTGGTTAGACCTGCCGTTGTTGCTTGGGGCACAAATATGGGACGCGATGCGAAAAGAACCATAGGCCAACTGGCGTGCTCTAACATCAAGGTGTTCGACTATCCGCTTGTAAGTATCTGGCTTTGGCACGGCCCTCCTGCACTCACTTTCGATTCCTTTAGCGTTATCGGGCGGGAAGCCTTTGGCACAGCATATGCGCCACTTGAGACGTCTCCGGTGGAAAAGCTTACATTTGCCGAACTAGACTGTGGCGAATACGAATCGTGTACTCTCTCCATGACAATGCAGTTCGAGAGTAGCCGTGCCAATAGTCAGCCTCAAAATCGCGACCTCCACCAAACCGCAGCGCTGTCTTGAAGATATATGTTTATGCGTTGGCCCCAGAGTCGATAACGCAACGCGATCCACTTGTATTATTGTAGAAATGAGTAAGAAAATGTGTCTGCTGGGACAATTGGAGAGCGCTTCCACCACGAGGTCAGCTCATTTCCAGTTACAGATAATCACTTGAAAGTGACAAAGCAGATCGTATTCGGAGTATACGCCTGGTTCCTCAGGTGGACGCTGTGGAACTTGTCCAGTGCCATTCGAGCGCTTGTGGACGCGAATGTGGCTAGACTACGCCTTCCTGGCGGACGTGACATGCACTCCTGTAGGTTTTAGCTCCTTTCGGTTCTCTGGAAATGGTTGAAGAAATAGTGCGTAATAAGTAATACAAGAAAAAGAATTGTTACCAACTCTGAATGATGCTAGAAGTGCGTTTGTCGTCGCTATGCGACAGAGGCTGACGTAGGTTCGGCCCTCAGCCTCCACAATGTTAGTAGGAAAGTAGCCGTGCTCTCCAAAAAGTATCATATAGTTTAAAAGACGTCGCTACCGGATGGAGAGTCAGAAATCCGCAGGGCGTAAAGTCATGATATTGATACAAGTTAGTACATATTAATACAATAACAGACCTAAGCATTCCGGTCCCATCCCCACAGCCTTTTAATGGTATCGCCTATTGTGGACTGTCCAGCCTCCCTCCTCTTCATTCGATTTATCCGCTCCTCAACGAATGTGTCCTGCACCTGTTTCGCCTGCCCGATGTTCGCTTGTATCTCGCCTATCAAGGCCCTCTTCTCGATGTCCTGCTCTGAGGGGGGCATTTCTGCCAGCAGCTTCTCGTACCGGGCGCGCGATTCGGGTTTGATAAGTTTCCACAGTTCTTGCGTGTCGTCCTCTACCTGAGGATTATCCGCGATTGGTGCCGCAGTTAATGATTGGCCTGACATAGCCCGAGCGACATTTTGCTTCGACAGCACGCTCTCGAACTTGGGCGGTTCTCTGCCCTCCGCCTTTGCCTTCTCGATCGCGGTTTCCTGTTCTATCATCTGCTGGTACAGCTTGTCCGCATGCATTTGTATCCGCTCGCTGTCTTCAGCGCTTCGAACGTCCATGGTGAGGTAGCCCAGTGCCTTCAGAAACTTGGACTGCATGTCATAGCAGCGATTGAACTTTCTCGACTCGGCATTGCACAGTGTTGAAATCTGCCAGTACGTCTTGGGCGCCCTGAAGCACTCGAATTGCTCCATGTACTCCAGCGCACAGTTCTCAAGGGCTATCCGTCCAACCTCGCCTTTGCGGTCATTGAAAGCGTCCACAATGTCCCTGAGCTTGTCTTGCTCCGACTTGGATCGATTTACTAGCTGGTTCTGGGGCACGTAGTCTTTCCAAAGATGCGCATAACGACCGTCTTGGAACTGCGATTGCGGCGGAACAACGGGCTTCTCGGGGCTGTCGGTCTGGTGTTCTGCAGGCAGCGCTGCTTCTCTGGGTTTCTCGGCGGGTTTTGACGGCAGAGACGGCTTTGGACCGGTCGGAGCTTCTTTCTTCAAGAAGTCTTGCAAGGAAGGATCGAGGTTGCTCTTAACATTGGAGTTGTCGCTGCTGCCCCAAAGCCAACCCATCGTGATACGAATGCGCAGATGTACTGGGATCGATTGGCCCGTTGGAAAGCTTTAGATGTTTGGCGGTTGGCGCTCGGACAGTGGAGAATATCCGTGCTCGCCCAACCTTTTTGGCTTGGGTGGGCCCGTTGCGCGTTAACGATCCACAAACAGTCAACACCACCTACGACACGCGACGCAGCCCATTGTTCACACATCTCAACTTCGCTATTGCCCGCGATGGCGCCCATCGGTATGCAACTTACAGATAATCTCAGTATGTGCACCTATTTAACGTGCAACAGACCGCGCAGAACGCGAGGCGCGACGGCAGCAGCGCAAGCGCGGCGCTGGGTGAGCATCAAGCACAACAATTACACACGCTCTCCAAGCTGACTCTCATAGCATAACCTCGGCGATCACCGATTTCAACTTTAATTTCAGTTTCGGAGCACCAGCTGCAAAGCATTCATCCGTCCCTCCGCAGCGCACCCAACGGACGCCCACCCCAAGGCAACAGACGCCCCGCACCTTAAACAGTTCGGCGAAACGACACCGCAGCGCATCGGTACATAGAAGCAGTAGTGTCAGGCGGCTCGTAACACCGAAAGCATTGGTGACCCCGCAGCTGGGCAAGAGGAAGCGGGGCTCAAAAGATGCGCAAGCCCTCGAGGACGACGAAGAGCCCGATGAGCTCAGTCCGGATCAATACAATGAAACGCACTCAATAGAGCGGGCGAGAAGGGTAGTGGGAACAGTGGCACCAATACACGAAGAGGTGAACGACGAGCCGGACGAATTGAGCATGGTGCTAGAAGGAGTAGGCAGTTGGCGCAAACACGCAGCTGATGCCGTGATCCCAGCAAAGATACCCACGCCAACTAGTGTTGCTCAGAAGAGAAGCCCAAGCGTCAGTGGAAGCGCAGCAGGTTCTATTCGATCGCGACTGTCTACACAGAGGTCTAAGTCGACTGAGGCACCACCAGAGACACCCAGCATAGTTGCAACCGGGGGCGCTAGTCAATTATCAGCTCAGTCCAACCTTATGACACCCGCTATTGCGCTTGAAGAGGATGAAGAGGACGAATTAACACCCGCGCCCGCCAGCGTCACTCCGAGGGTAGTGGGCAAGCAGCCAACTGTAGCGTCCGTGACACAGGAGGATGAAGTCGATGAGCTTTCATCGCCTACGCAACCCGCAAGCACCGGAATGACCCCAACTCCAATAGCGCCCGAAGAGCAGATACGACCGTCTCCTCCCGGACAAGAGCCTAACAAGCCAGCTGATCCAGCACCTGCAAAACGTGGCGGACCTAAGCGCGTCATATCTGAAGAAAATGAAGTCCGGTCGACCCCGGCAGCTACGAAACCCCGACGCAAAAAGACGAGCCTCGACGTTCAGGAGGAGTCCGCTGACGTTGAAGACTCTGTTGACGAGCTTTCACCCGAAGTCAACCGCACACGTAAATCAACCGCGAAACGAAAGCAGAATGTACAGCCTATGCGCCGTCAGGAGCACCCAGTTGAAATATCTTCAGCAGAAGAGGAGTTCGAAGCAGAGGAGCTCATGCAAGAAGACGAGGTCGACATCAGTGTGTTGCCAGCTCCTCGGGAGAAACCCGTCAAACGGATGGACAGCAAACCAGCGCGCAAACGACCGAAGTTTTCTGGACCGAAGCAAGCCATCTCTGTCATGCGCATCAAGGGTTCCACTGTGAGAGGCATCACTGTGGCAGATACGACGCGCACAATACTGGAGGAGAATATTGATCATCAGGTCCAGCGCATGGCTACCAAGATGCAGACGACTGAGGACTCGTCGCGTCGAAAAAAGCTGCGAGGGCACATCAACCTTGCACTCGCCTTCAAGGAGAGTCTGGTCGAGAAGCTGATGGATCTCCAAGATGCCAACGACACCCTTAGCGCAGGCTTCAAGAAGAGGAAGCTCCTTAGGAAAGACAACGTGGAACGACGAAAGGAAATTTTACAAATCCAGAACAACCGTCACGAGATCGCGCTGGAGATGGACGATGAACGAGCTGTCTATGACGCTGAAAAAACGAGGGCAGAAGCGAACAATCAGCTCAGTGCCAACATGTTCGAAATTCAAGCGGCCATTCAGAATGGACGTGAGCGCGCAAGAAGAGAAGACCGCGAAGATGAAGGCCCAGAAAGACCTCTGAGCATGTTGATTGAGAAGGTTGGACGCCAAGTGGGTTCCGTAGGCGGGGGACTACTGGCTTCAATTCAGCATTTCAATGAGGGGTTGGAAAGAGCCGCAGGATGGCTGGAAGGAAGGGCGTAATGCTGAGTGCATTGCGTCTAGGAGCCTTGGGCCCTGTTATAGTCATGTGCAAGATAAGATACCCCGCAGCAGCTTCTGAATCAAGGCGCATTCCTGCATCGCGTTCAGGCCGAGGCGCGAGCTCCCCAAGCTTTGCTAACCGGGTAGGATCGCGTTCCCTGTTCTTCCGGCCAATCAGTGAATGTCGCCCCACTTGTTTCATCATCAAGCATGATGGTCTTCGAAAACATGCACCCAAGATCGCAAGATCCATTGCATGTACGGCTCGTGTCCGCTCAGCTCCTCATCCCCCTACTCCAACTCACCACACATCCACAGCGTGATTGTTCTCTCTCGATGTGACATCTCTTACCTTCGTTTCACTCGTCATACGTAGCACGCAAGCAAGCTAATGCGAAGCTCATGTTCAACACATCCCGTGTGATAAGCTCATCGTTACGCAGCGACCGCGACCAGACCAATCTCGAGGGTTGAAAGCAATCGACTCAGCTGGTTTTTGGGGAGTATTCGACTTGCGGAGAACGCCTGTTGACGCGAGCATTATAATTCGTGTCGTCACGTACCACCAGCCACTCACCGCTCGCCAGGTTCTTAAGCCACGCCGAGCCGATTCGTCGACCAGCGTAGAAGTCCAATCCTTCAACTAAACGATGTCCGGATACTACGACACATTGTGCAGTCTGCAGACACCCACCTCGCCTTTATCGTACATTTCCTCCTTAGAGTCGCCGTCGCTCCCACCATCGCCTGTTCTTCCGACGCTATCAATCACCAAATGGTTGATTCAAGAGCAATATCTGCGCGTGTTCGTCAAGCACCTCACGTGGTGGGCTTCAGACCATGATTCAAGCTTGCAGTTCCACGGCAAAATTGGCGTCTTGCCCAGCCAGAATATCGACGAAACATACGAGCTTGGAAAGTCTGTCAAATGTGTTCTCACCTACGCTCACCATCCAGAAGCACGGAAGCAGATTGTGGTGCGTCTCTTCCCACCGCGTGAGGCAGATGGTAGATATGCGATGGTTGTCCGTTCCGGATCCGGATGGATGAGCGCACGCGACTTCTTCAATAAGGAACATTCTGTCATGCTTCAAGCAGAAAGCAAATCAAAAACTTTCAAGGAGCTCTGGAGCAAGGAAAAACGGACTGTAGCCTCCACTGCGAAGAAGCAAGACGAGAAGACCAAATTGCGGCGTCAGGCCTCAGTGCGGGAGGTAGATGACAGGTACACAGTCGCATTCGGCCCAGTATTCCATCAGTTCCTCAGGTTGCCACAGGAAATCCAGGATATGATCTGGGTGACAGCCGCTGGACTCACTGGCATGTATCGCCCGTGCCGCCATCGAACATCAAACGTGCCGGGCCCACATATACACGAGAACTTCTATCCCAGGCCCGACTCGCCCATTACGATATCCACCATGTTGCGAGTCTGCAAGGCGCTAAATGCACACATGGCTCCCTGGATCTACCGCACAACCAAATTTCAATTCGAGCTCACAGGCTTCACGAATTTCCTTTGGATCTCCGGCCCTGAAAATCGCAAGAATCTGCGTCGTGTAACCTTCAAATTTTCCTCTTTAGCTCTACTGCACTGTCTGCGCTGGCTCTCCCCCGACCCCGTCTTTCTGCTTTTCGACCCACCAGCCTATACCTCACCACACGGCCTGCAGTACTTCTGGCGCTGCCAAATCCAGGATCTAGCCCGTGAGCTGCACTTACACACCCTCACCCTCGACCTTCAAGGCGTGCAGCCAAACCACGTGCAGATGGTTGTGCGCATTCTGCGCCAGGCATTTGGGAGCGTAAAATACATTAGGTTTCTGGACGATAGCAAGGATATTCCAGAGGGCCACTGGCGGCTGCAAGGGCTGCGGGAGAAGAAGTCGTGGAGGGCTATGTGTAGGGAATGGTTTACGGCGTATAGCGCGAATGGAGGCTATATGTCTGATGCACGGAGATGGAAGACGATGGAAGATCTCGAGAACGATATGGATGTGAAGAAGGACTTTTTTGACAGCATAGATGATTGGCAGGGCGTGCAGATGCCGTGAAGGCTAGCTGCATTGTACTAGACATGATATAGGGCGTCAAGTGATGGTTTCTGCACGTGCTACAATCCAATGTATCACAACCTGCCTAAGAAACGAGGGCCCCGGGGATCGCTGATGCACATGGGCATGACGTTCGAATGTGGCTCGAAACAGGAAGGAGACACCGCCACAGCCTTCGATGGTTGCCTGCGCCCCGTCCTGTTTTTGCACCACTTGCCACGTAAACCACCCACCTTCAATGCCATCTTCACAAGCGCACCTTTTCTCCTGTATTGGAAGACACCGAGCGCGAGCGAATTTTGTACGGACTTCGCGTATGCAGCGCTTGCTGCATTGCTACCTCGTTATCCAAACACTTCCCTAAAGCGTCCAGCACGCAACCTACTTTCTCAGCCGCATGACCGGCTAGTCCTATTCCTAGACTATACCCCGGATCTCTACGCGAAACCCACTCATCGTTATCGCCATACCCGATTCAAACATGGTGGATCTGTCTCTAGTCAACCCTATCGTCGGCATGCGCGATTGGTTCGCCCGCCGCAGCGATGCACCAAGCAGCAACGCCTCAAGCAGCAACGCCTCAAGCAGCGATGCATCAAGCAGCTATGTATCAAGCAGCGATCCGTCGACAGTGAAGAAGGATCCTCTTACCAGCTTTCCAAGCCCAGAAGAGCTGAGAGAATACCCGTCGCCAGTGTCGTTCGTGGTGCAGGGCATGATATGCGACCAAATCCAATCGCCATTGTTCGGCAGGATCCCGGCTGAGATCAGGAATGAGATATTCAGATTGGCGCTAACTGAATACATCCCTGAGGGCAACGAGTGGACGGGAAAGCTGAGTGAGGTAAAGAGCCCTGGATTTGGTAATGTGCGTTCGACAGGGGAATACGTAAGAAGGCCCGCTTACGAGGGGCTGAAAACAGTCGATACTGATCTATTGAGGACATGCAAAAGGGTAGGTTGGTTGTAAAGTCGTCTTCGGAATGTGCGCTTACAGATAATTATCGCAGGTGTACGAAGAGACCAAGCTGCTTCCGCTTCTGGATCTGGAAGTCTGTCTCTACATGGCACACAAGCAAAGAGCGCCAAAACCGTACACAATGTCCCAATACATGGGTACACAAACATACACGCATCCACGGACTAGTTGGTTCAAACCGGTAAGCTATGATCTAAGAGCATGATGGAGATGGAAGTCTTACTCGTTGTAGGAGCACTGGGCTCGTGTTCACAACTACCATGTCTTTGGTCAAATGTATCTCCTCGAACAGGGATTCCGCAACCTCTTCCGAAACAGGCTTGACATCTGCCTCCCAAGTTCCATGACACTCACTCTACGCTACACAGACTGGTGGAACTGGGAGGTCAATGCGCCCATCTTCCCTATCCAGCATCATCTTTTTTTCCCGCTGCGCGACATCGAGCTGCCTTCCACCGTGCAGAAGATGACGGTGGAGTTTGAGAACATCGAGCCAAAGATTAAACAGCTAGACGCCGTTATTGGCGAGATGTTCCATCGCCGCGATTACTGGGTTTGGAAGAGAAGGGACGGAAGGAAGTTGACGGTGCGCGGGAAGGGGGTGGAAGGAGATGGCATAAAGACGTGGACGTGGACGGGTCCGACAACGTTTGGTTATAGGAGCCAGAAGTTTCCGCATCATGCTAAGGGCGATACTATGGAGTATGTGGTCAAGGTCGTCACTTGGGAAGTTGCCGAAGACGCGGATGTGGAAGATGCCGACGGTGTTCACTTTGAGGAGCTGGAAGCTTCAGCATCAAGTCGGGGCCGTGGGAAACGTGGCGAAATCGTCAATATTGGAGTCGTCGACGATAAGTGCCAACGCTGCACGAGGACGCGAATTCAAGATACTCTTTCCATCGGGTAAGCTTTGGCTACATCATGCGCGTGTCTGAACGCACAGGCCCATCTTAGGTTGATTATCTTACTGCAAAATTCATTCTCCCTTTTCTCGTGAGATTGCCTTTTATGGCTGTATGAATCATTTGTGTAGATACCGAGCTCCGAGGCCGGGATGTCGTGCTGTGTGCGCGATGCTGATTGGTGACTCACAACTTACTTTTCAAACGACACCAAAACTTTTGCGACAGCATCTTATCGCAACGCCAAAACATTGACTGATTTTTCAACGAAGCCGGATACTATGGCCTCGTCACTCTCACCAGAGCAAATCTCTGCCTACGTCCAACATATTGGATTACCTACCAAATACCACCCAACCAATGATCCCCCACACGACCTCGCCTTCCTGACACAGCTGCACGTGCACACAATATCTACGATTCCCTATGATAACTTAACACTACACTACTCGGCAAGCAAAAAGATCTCAATTCACCCCCAGGATGCATTTAAAAAGGTCATAAACGAAAACCGTGGCCGTGGAGGTTACTGCATGGAAAACTCCATTCTATTCTTCCATGTGCTCCGCGCCCTCGGCTTCAACGCCTACATGGCCGGCGTCCGGATCCGCCTTCGAGAAAATGGAATCCCTGCTGGGGACTACATTGGCTGGGTGCACCTCGTGAACATCGTAACCCTCCCCAGCGGCGAAAGATACATGCTCGACGTCGGTTTCGGCGGCGACGCACCCACGACCCCCATCCCGCTCATCCACAACCACGTCACGACGAACATCTTTCCGCAAGAGAACCGTCTGGTCTACGACCACATCCCGCAGCAGGTGTCGCAGACGCCCGAGACGAAGCTCTGGATCTACCAGTATCGCAACGGTGCGGACAAGGAGTGGAATTCGTTCTATGCGTTTCCCCTCCTAGAGTTCCTCGAAGCTGACTTTGAGATCATGAATTGGTATACCGGAAGCAATCCTGAATCATTCCAGACGTATACGATGCTGGTTATCAAGTTTCTGCGGAGGCAGAAGGAGGGTGGGGAGGAGGGCGAGATGGAGGTATACGGGAAGAGGATGTTGGTTAATGGAGTGGTGAAGGAGAATACCGGTGGAAAGACCAAAGTCGTACAGGAGTGCAAGACCGAGGAGGAGAGATACGAAGCACTAGAGAAGTGGTTTGGGATAAAGTTGAGTGAGGAGGAAAAGAAGGGAATTGCGGGGCATTCTACGGAACTGATTGCGCTCCCGTGAGATGCATTGCCAGCGTTGAAGCTATATGATGACACATTCCAGCAGACTCTTTTCAAGCGCATGTGTAGCTCGCATATTACAGTGATGCTGTATGTACCGGGAGGAATTGACAATAGCGATAGCGATAGCGCGTACAATTCAGATTGCAGCACGTTATGCTGGCAGGCTCCAGGCATTTAAGTTCTGAAGTTCCATTCTATAGCAGAAGATTTACTAAGGCGGATGGAAGTTTTCTAAATCTTCAACAATTTTGAATGACTAACAACGAATCATCATTGAACCTATACCTTGACAGCCCCGACTTTAGAGATCATCGCGACCACGTCCGCCAAGGTGCGGTTCCCCTTCACAAAGCCCTCAGCGTAAGGGATGCGCTCCTCCTCTGTTCAATCAGTCAGTAAGTCCATCACATGAACAGCCTAGCATCCATGACCAGAGTGTACTCACCAAAAAGAACCCGCGCAAAATCCTTTGGGACGCCGCCTGCACTCTCGTCCCAAAAGGCTGTTAAGAAGACACTGGTCTCTCCGATGCTCCCCGCCTGAGACGTCAGGTTGAAGGCCGGGTTGACGCGTTTCGCGTCCTTGACCCTGGCGGCGCGTGCTTTAGCGGCCGTCTCCACAGTGATGACGGGCGAGCTGAAGGGGACCCGAATGCCGTATCGCAGCGCCGTAGAGGCCCAGATCACGGGGTTGAAGTGCAGGTCATCACCGAAAAATGCGTCATTCCGCGACAGCGAGCCGTCATGTTCAATAGCGTCGTGGTGCGCCAGGTCCTGCAAGTTGAATGTCGAGCTGTTGCCCGTGGTTGACACGGCAAGGGCCTCCTGCGTGATGCCGACGAAGGACTCTGTGGAAAAGCCCATGGCGGCCTCGAAGGCGGACTGGATCGTGGCGAGATCAATGTTCTTGCCGTCATGCGGGAGCCAGTTATGGTTTGCCATGGAATTCAGCATCGGGCACGGCGCTCGGCCTGAGTAAGTCATGTCAGTCGACTGCGCCATGACTGCATATTAGCAAGCAAACTTACTATCACCAGAGCCCGGCCTGTGCCATTCATGTCCTGCGGGAGCTGACGAGGACGCAGCAGAAATGAGGCCTGCGGAAGCTGACAAGGGCACAGCAGCAACGAAGCTGCTGAAGACAAGACCCAATATACCAATCTGGGCGTACATTTTGGAAGTTTGTCGAATGTGTGCAGATTATGGAAAACAGCTAGAAATCAAGGAACAGACGACCGTTGGGCTTGCAGATCATTCTCGACAACACCAGCCAGGAGGCAGGCATTGTAGGGGCGGGCCCACCGCTATATAGCCCATGGGTATAACGGGGACGGCGAGCTTCCGTGGATGGAGAAATCGCTCTTTCTCTAGTCAGGATTGGACCTCTCTGGAACCTTTTGGCGCCGTCGACCGGTTGAGGGTTCTCCGAGGAATCCAATTCTGGACATCGAAAGTCGACCCCTGATGGTGATGATGGAAAGATTGTGTTTAGTGCAGGTGTTGCGAGTAATGTCCCGGGTGGGTCAAGCCGTCGGAGAAACGAGCCTGTCAGAACAGTAGAATTGATAAGCTTTTACCAAGACGGCTAGCTTCCGTTTATATCACTAGCAACTTGAGAACCTTCTGTACAAGCGTGAACGATAATCAATGAGGATCGACGACTTTGACTTTCTGGCCAGCTTGAACGCCTTTTCGTGGCGCTAGGATTTGAAATTCTCGAGAGTGGGCCAGTGGTTTTGGGCTGCAGCCGCACCGGTAGTTTGAGAGCACTTCCATGATACTCCCGTGCTATATACAACATACGTACCTAGGTCCCCATCTACATGCATATATTGGCTTTACTCACGCAAGTATTCCGAACACAAGCTTCGATAATTCTCTAGCCCCACGCAGCATTGAATGCGAGGGCACGCAAAGATACTCCTTAGCAGATTCCGAGAGAATAGACGATGAGACTCGGCAAGTTAGTGGTACTCTTAATCAATTGGTTAACGCTAAGAGCCCAATTATCCAACGCTGTAAAGTATGAACGGGCTATAGCCTACTCCAGCTCGAGGTCCTGACCAGCGGTTCTTCAAATGTCTGGATGTCTTGTGGATTCTCCTCAACCGCATACTCCGGTGTGGCTCGCTTCACCCCGAAACGCCTACTTATCTCGACCAGTTGAGAGACCATAAACAATTTTCTCATCTGGACGGCGTCCTTGTGTACGAATCCATCTTCCACCAGCGTCTTGCATTTCTCCCATTCCAGAAAACCGAGCTGCTCGATGTTCTCCTTCGTCATCAAAGAACCGATGTATCGATGAAGTGGTCCGTCGGCTGGGTAGGTGACTGGCGCAGAGAAGGGGTGCTTTCTTCTTTTGTACAGTTCCTGCAGCGCTATCAGTCACATATTGCGAAGAAAGAAATACTAGATTGGGAAGAATGTACCTCGGTGATAAAAGGCTTAGCGGCTTCCTTGAGGATCCACTTTTCGTTGAGCGATTGCGTCTCGGGATCGTATCGGAATTTCACCGAGGGTGGGAGACTGTTGACGTACGTTGTCAAGTTGTGGTCAAGGAAAGGTTGTCGGCCTTCAATTGAGTTGGCCATCTGGAAACTTTTAGCGCGCGGTCGAAAAGATGAACTGTAGTACTGACCTCCACCCGGTCGCCTAAAGCAGTCAAGAGGACATTTTGTAGGAACATCTTCTGCCAGATGTACAACGCGGAGTGTAGTGTATGCCTAGACGCGCAGGTACGAAGTCAGTTAAGTCGGAAAAGTGGGGATAGTAACAATTATTTATGTCGAAGACATCGACTTCGCACCCGGGCAATACTTGCCACTTGAACTGTATCTTCTTTCGCACGGTACCTGATATGAGGTTGTGCACTCCTACAACTCGTGGATCCTGGATACCAAACTCTTGATGGGCCCAAGGTGACAGCAGCGACTCCGCGGTCATGAATGCAGTCATAGAGATGATGCCGACATTGTTGATCTGCTTCTTTGCGTAGATCGCCGATGGTGGATCAGCGGCGCGAAAGTTTTTGATCGTCTTCTGGTCTCCACCTTTGCTTCGCTCTTCCTCCTCCTCCAATAATCTCACTCGAAGGTCATCGGGCAAGCGAGGCAAGCTGCGCGAGGACCAGCTCTGATCTGGTTCACGCAAGAAATCTGCAAGCAGCTGGCCATACCCAGCAAACTGTTCATCTGCTCCTTCTCCTGTGAGGATCACCTTGACGCCATTCTCCCGTGTGAGTCGCGATAGAGCGACTTTTCCAATGAAGTTGAGGTCGATGAGCGGATGTTCGCAGAACCATGCGGCGTCAGAGTAGTTCTTCACGAATTCCTCTTCCGTCATTCGGACAACGTGCTTCTTGACTCCTAGCCATTCAGCGGTTCTTTGTGCAATCGCTGGTAAAACATTAGCATGTACGTGTATTCATAACAAAAGTGTCCGGCTGTACATACGCTCTTCGTCGAACTCGTCACCTGGACCGTCCAAAAACTTTATAGAAAAGCAATTGATATTGGCGGTTGCAGATTCTTTGTTACCAAGATGAACACCCTTCTCGACCATTAGGTGTTTTATCATGCCTGCTACGGTGGAGCTGTCGAGGCCACCAGACGGGAAGATTCCAACGGGAACATCAGCTCTCAGTCTAACTCTGACGGCGTCAAGTAGCCGCTCTCGCACGCCTTCAATCATTTCTTTTTCGTTCCTTGTCTCGGGCTCATGCTAAAGTATCATCGGATCAGCATGTGTTCACAAGAATAAAGGTCCTTCACATACCTTTTCTGGATACTCGATGTCCCAGTACTCGGTCTGGGTAACTGTGTTGAATGACTGAACAGTCATGTAACGACCTGCTTGGATTCTCTGCACGCTTTGGAAAAGCGTCCGCGTGTCGGTCAGATACGCAAACTCTAACAGACTCTGTACATCCCACTCGGGCTGCCATCCAAAGGCCAGGAATGCCTTCATCTCGCTCGCAATCAACAAGCGTCCGTCATGTACTGTATAGAACAATGGTTTTACGCCATATCGGTCTCTTGCCGCGAGAACAACCTCGGCTTTGCTGTCGTACAGGACGAACGCAAACTCGCCCCGGATGTACTCCATCATCGACACGCCATACTCCTTGTAAAGTGCAATCAAGATCTCGGAATCACAATTCGATCCGAAACTGTAGCCTTCCTTGATGAGATCCGCGCGGATCTCCTCCCAATCGTAGAACTCGCCGCAGACCACAGCATGTACAGTATCTTCAGGATCGTGAAAAGGTTGCTGCGCCTCTGGAGAGAGGTCCAGAATGGAGAGACGGACGTGTCCAAGGGCTCTGACATATGTCAGTTGCCTGTGGAAGCCTTTGGATGGCATTTACATACCGACGCGGTTATAGTTGCTGAACCAATACCCTCGATCATCAGGACCTCGATGTTTAATCGCTTCGAGAGATCCTTCCATCTGCTCACTCAGAAGTACACGCTCTCGCTCGTAAGCTTGCGCCAAGTTCTTCGCGCCGTAGCTGTTTGGCTTAGGAGCGTTCCCCTTCAAGGTGATAATGCACGATATGCCACACAGCCTTTTATTCGTATAGACAGTCAAACAGTGAGGTAAACTCTGAACACATAAGCGGAGAAGAGCGTGTTAATATTTGTTCCTGCCGACCCCGTAGGTAGGAAAAGGCCCGTTGAGCTATTTGTGTGACTGATGCCTCGGCCTCTGTCATCTGAGTAAGAGCTTGCTGGCTGAGAGAGATTAAACGGTAACGCTCAAGGACTGGAATTGGCTAGCTGAGATAGTAATCCCATCCGAGGCTTGCCATTCCACAAAAGACTTTTCCATTCAGTTGCTCCAGTTGAGCGAAGTGGCCCGCAGACAAAACCCAGCGTCATTACGTGTGCAGCCACATTGTACCTGGTCAGCTCGGATTACGTTTCGATACTATCGTATGAGCATAATATTTCCGATGTCGCCGTGCGAGGTTGAGTGCTACATCTGCTGACTGCTCGGTAGGCCAAATCCGGCACTCTTCCATGAGGCACGGTGCTTACTGCGCACTATAAGTCACTGGAATGCTTGCTGGACCAAAGAAGCTTGTGAATCGAGCGCCACTTTTGCTTAATGTGAAGTAGCTGCAGCCGAGCAGCCGCCGAATGTCTATTCCACTGCCGCTTCCCCTGCGTATGCGCGCGGATCCTCCGCATGCAGATCGGGACCTTGCTGCTTCCTGGCTAGTATGCGTAGGTCATTGGACCTTGAGTCATCTTGTCGGACAGAAGTGTTCGAAAGCGGCTCTGGCCTATTGCTCTCTGAGCCACAACCTCTTGTGTGTGTGGAGACACGATAGCCTGATGTCACAAAGCCAATGTACACATGGTGTACACCATCAGCAAGATCCCGTGAGCTGAGAGATCTTATGTGCAATGACCTAACAGTATGATGACATGCCGGCCGGTCGTGGTACAGAGGCGTCAGATAGCGTTAGGCGTTCCCAAGATCCAAGTCTAATTTACGTCATACCAAATTGCCGGAACATGTCAGCAGTAGTTGCCCGCTCAGAGCGATAATTCACACCGAATATGCTCACACCAGCTGTTTAGGATGAAAGAGTTTTCCCTCAATGCGAAGGACAGGACCGTAAGGTTGATGGTATTCGGGATCCTAAACTACTCAGCCCGACGTATTTGGCGCCTTCCCCGTGCAATTAAACCCCTTTGGATCTTCAACATTACTGCAAAGGAACTCTTCTGGCTTTGTACCATTGCTCTGAACTTTCAGGTCGTTGTCGAAGATGTCGATGTTCGTACAAGGTGCTGCACCACTGCACTGCAGACTCAGCACAAGATTGTTCTTCGTCGTGCCTGTGGTGTTTCCCCAGTGCATGTTTTCAATGTGGAACAGACTCGTATCGCATCCGCCTTCGACGCCGTTGTAACTGGTGCACTGTGTTATGTACCAAGGAGTGTCCACGTTTTGCAGGGTAAAATTGGTGAAGGAAATGTTACGAGCCCATCCTAGACCGCCTCCTCCACCGTTGGGCGGCACTCCTGTATTGCGCCCAGTCCAACTTTTGATTCGTCCTGCGTAAGCAGTGTCCAAGCAAATCGTGTCGATTGCAGTGATGTTTTCGATGAAGTTGACTTGGTTTTCGTACTGGCCGATGCTTCCCATTGCATATGCGAGACCCTTGTGGAACGTGTTGTTTGCCATATAAATGTTGGAGCTATTTTGCTTCATCGAAATGCTGTCCTATATGCGGCAGTGGTTAGCAGATGATCCACCATAAAGGGCTTGGTTGTACCGACATCGCCAGATTCAACGGTCCATCGAAGAAATGTGATGTCTAAAGGTGGGGTACAAAGTCAGTGTAATGTTCAGCAACCAGGGAAGTGGGTGAGGTAGGTGTTCTGGCTAGCTGCTCATGTCTCACACTTTTAGACTTAAAGATGTAACGCTCGGAATCTTAGACAATCGCCCAGTATGAACACCCACTTTGTACCCCGACATTGCGTACAATTTGCATAGATGGTATCGACGCCATCCGTATTCACATTGCAGCGGTCGAATTGAGTGGTGCAGCTGTTGTTCACGTAGATATCGCTAAGCTCTACGCGCTCGCTACGCATAACTGTAGACGTCCACCTAATGAAAGAAGCGAGCAGTCAGTGAATTGGCGCTTCGCAGCTAGTGGGAATCCAAGACGAGTATCTGATCCCAACATTAAGGGTGCTAATGGTATGATGTTGCTTACATTTGCGATTGGATGAAGCGCAGACCTTCGATAAGCGAGTTCGTAGTGTTGTGTATCGAGATTGCATGCGGCCGACCTTGCAAGTTGCTCGTTCCGTTGTTGAAGACGTACCATACGTCTCCATTTCCGAACAGAGTACCATAGCCATGTCCGTAAAAGTGAATATTATCTAGACAAACACCAGAAGTCAGCCGAGAGAAGAGATATTGCAGTAACGCTCAAGTGATACATGTATCACGTAGATACACATTACTGTTACAGAGTGCCTTTCACATGGCGGAATTGATGCTGCGGCGTAGTACGTACCGCCGCCAAGAAGCCATGCGGTAGACTGGTTCTGGAAACCAATTGGAAGGGAGTTGTTCAGCCAGTAGTCGATATCCTTGGACCATTCCATGGTTCCCTGGAGCTCAATATCCACATTCTTGAGGCCAGTTGTTGTCATGGCTTGGCCGACATAGTAAGTAGTATTGCTGAAAAGGATATGACCATCTTCTTTGCATTCGTTGAACGCTTTCAGAATGGCCGAAGTGTCGTCACCGTTAGGGTCACCAGATTTGACCTCGCAGGTCTTAGACTTCGGTGTGATGCTGTCTCGACCGTACAGATACGGCGGATATTCGCCTCCGTACTCTGGAAGCCACGGAGCTGGAGGATCAGGATCAACAACAGCAGTCGAAAGCGATGCAATTCCCAACAAGAGGAATATGGTGTTCATGATGCTGGTTTCGCGGAGTCTCTGGATTCCAAGCGTCCAAAAGCGGGTGGCGCAAGCCACCAAAGCTTGTGCTATATACATACCTTAGCAAAAGTCGACCGGGCCGGCAGACGCAAGCTTCAATACATATTTTTTGGGCCTCCGCAATATAATTACGCTATCTAGAAAAGATGTTCAAGAAGTTCGGCAAGCGTCCCGATTAGTGTACTCCAGAATGCGGGGGCGCACTGTGTAAGGCAGGTGAGCTGCAAAATACCCCTCAAACTTACTGTGCCTGATGATACATCATGACGATGTAACGTGAACCCACATTCGTACGTCCGTAGAGCAAGAGTCGTTTGGAGGATGTTCTCGAGATCGTTCTGGAGAAGGACAGGGGTCATCTATGTCGCGCTCGGACCCAACCAGCAGTGGCGTCACTGCACAGAACACCATGCTCTTTAATTTCTGCTGACGACAACACCCACCATGCTGACCGATGAAGTGATCGCCAAAGTAGCCACAAGGGCCAAAGAGCTGGCTGCGCATTCTTGGGAGTTTGGCACCGCCGCAGAAGCCCTCCTCGAGTTGGAGAACCCCGAACTTTCAGTCTTTCACAAGCATGCATTTTCACACGGCAAGATTGCTTCGGAGGTGGACAATCGCTGTCAGAGCCTCAAATATGTTGCACAACACATTCAGATAGATGGGTCGAAAACTCTGTGCGCAGACGACACTGGCGTGGCGGACCCAGCATCTCTCGGCGTCTCTGCAATACTCCTCGGTCAGCGTCATCCCGAATACCTTGCTGCAGCACAACGCCAGGTCAGGTATCTTCTCGAGGAAGCTCCACGATACGGTGAAACAGCTATTAGCCATCGCAAAGACGTTGAAGAAGTATGGGCAGACTTTATTTACATGATACCGCCCTTCCTCGCCTTTTATGCGGTAGCAGTCGATGATATAAACGTTATGGAGGCAGCAGTTGCACAGTGTGAGGCTTACTACAAGGAGTTGGCACAGAAGGACGAAAGTGGCCCTGATCATGGGCTATGGCATCATATTGCAGGTCCGAAGCATGATGATCCTGGGTACTGGTCAACTGGCAACGGTTGGGTCGCGGCCGGTCTCACACGAGTCCTCGCGACGCTAATGAGTTGGGAATCAACTCGAGGTTCTGGCTTCGAGGGAGTTGTATCACTCAAAAGAATGATCCGGGACTTGATCGATGGCGTTGTCACGACAGACTTACATCGTCACGAAGAGGAGCTACTACCTAACTATTTGTATGCGAAGGATGATGAACCGTGGTTTGGGGATGTAGCAGGCACTGCTTTATTGACAAGTGCAGTATATCGTATGATGCGGCTAGACTACGAGCACTTTCGGCGTTACCGGCAGTGGGCAGACAGAAAGAGCAAGGCTGTGTTTAGTTGCGTGGATCTTGAGAGCGGAATTGCAAGACCAACCGTGGATTCCTTAAAGCATGCTCAGCGAGAACCTCTGATGACGGGGAACCCTGAGGCACAAAGCTTTGTTGTTCTCATGTGGGCCGCTATGCGCGACTTTTACTTCACGCAAGAAGAGTGTTGAGGTGACGCATACCCTACTGATGGTTCCACGCAGTAGCATAGCTCAAGCCTGAGGAATATGACTAGGGTTGATGGTCAGACTAACACGTCCATGATCGAATCCAAAAAAAAGCTTGTAATTCCCGTAGCCATCATTGTCGGGGATCTTGACCTTGCATTGTGGCACTGAGTTGATCTGGTTTTACGTCTCGTCTTCGTGTAGTTCAGGCATGAGAAAGGTACTTTTACCAATCGTAGCTGTTTCCCCAATGTTTCTTAGCCGTTGACATGATGTCATGGCTGACACCAAATTGGTTCGGGTCCGTCCGCGTGTTCTCATACGTCTTAGGAGCCAGCCTTAGCTTGAGCAGCTGGTAGAAATGGTCGACTCCCTGCTGCGGAACCTTCAACTCAAACTCCTCCGGCTTGAGCGTCGCCCCGTGGGGGGATCTTGTCATAATACATAGTGTATGTACGGTACGATTACGCGCAGAGTACGGCGCTAAGTGCTCTCTTGTAACCCGCAGTATCATGTTCTTTGCCTGATATGAGATCACAGAGAGGACTCAAGTTGGATACTATGTCAGCGGCCCCGTACCGGTGGTGAAAATATGTGAGCATCACAGAGTAGCAAATGGATGGTCCTGTACCTCAGGACGATTCATGTCGTTTGCAGAGAGGCCTTGGAAGTATGGAAGGTTCGTTAAATAGATGCCCAAGATCGATGAAAGTGCAACGGAAGGCAATGCAAGAGTTCAATGTTGATCAAACCAAAGCCCTACAACCACGAGTCTCGGTGAGATCTTTTATGCGAGACTTTCTGGTAATTGAGATAGATGACTTGATTATACCGTATCGAATCTACGTATGTACACAACGGGACATGTATTTGTCTACACCCAAAGCTACATACAATGAACCAAAAATCTCTTTTTGCCGTACCACGATCAATGTCGTCTTGCATGTGGTGAGGATTCGATCCTGAGAGTACCCCGTGTAGACATGGCTCGGTCTTCGGAGGTATATTGTGATGGACAGAATTCATTTAACGCTCTACAGACAAACGTTAGCTGTCCGACAGCACATATATTCAGCAAAGACTCCTCCCAAACAGTTTCCACCTAACACCAACTAGAGGGTATACCAAATTTCCAGTTCGCCAAAGCAGTGCGTGATCATCATTATGTCATTGTCGTCGCATCACATCCATCCGTACACCCTCTTGGCCTCTAGTCCAACTAGAACCATCGCCTGTTCTCCAACTTCTGCCAGTATCTTCCCTTCTCCACTTCTTCCCTCGGTCCAACAAACTCTAACACCTTTCCCTGCCTCCCAATGCGGATATCCAGATCAAAGATATCATTCGCAGATCGCATCTCTTCCCTCGTTCCCAAACAGAAGCTTGCTCGAACGCGCACACCCCCAGGCCTTGCTTTGGCCACTTCGCTCAGATGAGGCGCAACGTCCTCCGCAACGCGGTATGCGAGGGCACTGGGCGTGAATCGCGTTTTCAGCATGACTGCCCAGCGATTGAAGTTCTGCTGCCGAGAGGGCTGGCTGGGAAATCGAGGCATCATTGCAGGGTCCACGGGTGGAGCGCTTGATGGAGTTGCCGGCGGCGTGACAACGACAAGTGCTGTAGAGGCCGGTGAACGCGTGTCCATCCACGATTGAATAATCTCAGTGTCGCGGTACTGATCCTCGAAAGACGTCAGAAGCCAGAAGGATAGAACCAATTGCTTCAGGTTGTCGAAGTGCCGTAGAGGGTAGAGGAGCGGGGTGGTTATTGGTGTCAAACACGAGAGGATGGGACTGCCGTTGTAACCACACAGCTTCAATTCTTCGATGGTCTGTGCGTGGTGGAGGGCGATAAACTGCATGAACGGGGCTTCTGCGCGCCAACCATAGTACGGCTCAAACATGAAGTCATCAGAAACCACTGTTCCGTTCTTGTACGATGCCAGAATGCCATCGAAATCCTCTTCTTCAAGCTGGTGCGTCGCATCGGAGGCATGATTCGGATCGTGCTGCTTTAGATCTACTCCTCGCGCGCCCCAGGTATTCCCAACGGGGAAGGTGACCCCTATGAGAACAAGCTTCTTCAACCGGCAATAGTGTAGCGCTCGTACTAGCTCCCTCTTCTCATCACGAGGAATGCCGCCTTCGAGCTTGAGCTGTTCGATCTTGCGCATGTGAGCGGCGAAATCGCTGATGAAGCGGCGACGGCGGATGCGCTCTTCCCGCTCGTGAGGCTCCCGACCATCGTCTGTGTTCATTTCCCCATTCGCAGAGTAGAAGCTGTCCAGCCGTAATTCGACAAGCACATTGCGGAGATGGGCCACAACAACCCGTGTCCGGACCAACACATCAGGGCTCGGCTTCAGATGGGAGTAGAAACGATCCAACGGCCATGCAAGGCATTGTATCTTTGTGTGTGCCTCCATGAAACTTAGGAACATGTCCTCCAAGAGAAACACGCCCTCAGGCAACCCTGTCTCTGGGACCACGGCATTACGTAGTTGGAACGACCGCAAGTTTGGGAACCTTAGCTGTGAGAGTTGCTGTAGGTCGCTGATTGCTATAGTGTCGTTACTCGAGCCGTTTTGGCGCCAGAGAATCCAATCTAGGTTCAAGCTGGTCAGCGTTGACCATGACTTTCCAATGATGTTCATCATAGGATTTGTAGGCCCCGACTTCAGATTAGGATAGGGAAACTGGTTTGAGTCAACATAGGGTTGAATCTCCGGACCATCAAAGTTAAGTCTGTCCCATATCAACGTGTCGTAAGCGTCTGCTTTCGCTCTTAGCTCCGCAGGGGTTGGGAGCACGATTGCCGGTGTCATTCGGGGTGGCGGAGTGTGTATGTCCACGGTGGTATATAAGAAGCCACCAGCAGCGTTGTGCATTGCAAGATGTCTACCACCGCGGGCGAGCTTGTACTCAAACTGTGCCTTGCTTCGCGCTGTGGTCTCTTCGGGCTCTACGCGCAGACGACGAATACGTACTGATTCCAGACCTGTAGCATATTCGGGTGAGAGTAAGTCGTTATAGTTCGTTCCAAATCCTGACAAGCACGAGCTCTCCACCCACAGTTTACGCAGCGATACGCGTTGTGGCCGCCTCCGATCCAAGAACGCCGCCAGCAGTATTCGCGTCAAGTTGTAGTGTCCGTAGATTATTCGCAGCGTATGTACGTTTACCAAGTTCCGAACCGCAAGCCAGAGCAGTGTCTGTATGCGATTATCCTGCGACAGGTTCTCAGAATCGAAGTACATATGCGGTAGTTCAGAGAAGATGTTCGGTGTCGGGAGGTGGCAACGGTGCGTCAGGACCTGGACTTTCGAGGCGATCAATGGATTCGTAGCCAGAATGTACAACTTTTGGATGATCGGTGTATCGTCGTGCTAGAGCAAGGTATGTCAGCGCATGTCGAATACAAAGGGTAGACGATTGGGCGACGAAGCTGGAGTACTGTGTTACCCCATGGCAAGCCATGCAGAGGCGAACACTCAATTCTTGGGAACAGGACCGACTCACCTCGTCTGGCTCCCCTCTACCCCGGTCACCAAAGATGTTGATTGTCTCATCGTTCACGTGGAGGTGCCATCTATCTGAAAGATTGACCATCTTCCACAGCAAGTCGGTCGCATGGCGGTGAAAGCATCTTGAGACGAGAGAGGCTTCTTTGAGATCCGAGGAGGGCAGAAAGGCGAATATCAGCTGCAGTAGTTCGTTTGGGAGGTTCTCAATCTGTCGTGCAGGTCAGTCGTGCTTGGGCAAACACGAAGGCCTCGCACGCGCAGGGGATGCGCCGCGCGTGCGACTCACTGATGACACTGGCTCGTCCTCGCGAGCGCGCGGGGTAGCAACGGCCCAGCTGGTATTCATGCTGGGAAGAGGTCATGCACGCTCATTTGGGGCCACAGGCAGAGTGGAACGTAGGACTTGAAGCTTGCGCGTCGTGTTTACTGTGTACAGGCTCCGCCTACAGCAACAGCAATATGATGCATCTAACAGGCGTGCACGGTCCGGCGCCAACCCCGCATCGCTCCACCCGTTTGCTCTCCACCTCCAGCCCTACACACTGAACCCATCTGCAAGTCGAAAAGCTCCTGAGCCTCATGCTGAATCGCCAGGGGCTCGCATTGCCGCTGCTTGCTTTTCTTCTCGAGCCTTCTTGAACTCGGGATCGCCCTGAATCCGCAGGCAACGAAACATCCCTATCCCCGGTTTCACGTCCTCGAAGCCATATTTTGGGTAGATCCGTTGCCCCAGGGGATCCGCTACGAGACTAACATACGCGTGGGGCGCATGTTCGTCGGCGTAAGCCACCAGCGATTCCATGATGCGTTTTCCCAGACCTTTGCTCTGGTGATCTGGATGCACGGCCATGTCGACTAGCTGGAGAAAGAGCGCTCCGTCGCCCAGAAGACGTCCCATTGCGACGGCAGCTTGCTTCGGTCCAGGAGTCTGCTCGTCGATCATGTGCTTTCGTTCGTAGGCAACGAAGCAAGTGAACGAATTTTGTAGTGATTTGGGCACTGCTTCCGCCATCGCTTCAGGCGGCGGTGGCGTCAGGTCTGCAAGCTTCCGAAGGTCGTGATACCCTTGGGGTGAAGGGAGGCCCTGGAGGACGACATATTGCTCGGCTGTCATTTTGTTCAGTTGATGTTGTTATCATATCGCAGCGTTGGGATGAAGCGATTTTATATTAGTCGAATCAGGCCGAGGGGTATGGTTCCACTCCGATTCCGTCACCTCGGAATTTCGCTCCAAATATCTTCACTATTCCACTGCTGCCTGACCATCGTGCATAAACACTACAGTCTAGTTTGCCATTGGGCTGTATATAACAATGCTCTCAAGAATCGGAAGTCGCGATGCTTCGCTCTTGACACAATAAAGACCACGTTAGCTAATTCGTGGCCTGTAAAGTGCATAGTATAATTGCGAGTCTGAATGATTTCTACGAATTGTGATGAGACAAGTCTAATGTTTCCTACACCAAAGACTCTCCATGCCCAACCTCATATCACTTCCATTGTACCACCACCTTCTTGGCTCATCACAGTCACCCGAAAGCAGCTCTGCCGCCCTTAAAGCTCCCCTTCCTCCACCTTGTTCTTCTTAATCCCACACCTCCTCAAACAACTCTCCACCCCCTGCGCCAACGTCGCCGGGACCAAATGCCTAAACTTGTCAATATCAGCGCCCTCCAAGAATTCCAGGCCCAGCGCCAGCCCCGCAAAGTCATCGTCCAGCAAGAACAGCGACTCAGCGGGCGTATTCAACCCCGGATCCTCGTCGTTGAAGGTAGCAACGAACACCATCTCGTCGCAGTCGGGGTTGAACTCTAGGTGCAATGCGCCCTGTGGGAAGACAGCCATGCTGTAGGTGTTGTGCTCGGCGCGGATCTTGCGCACACCGGTTTCGGTGACGAACTCGGTTATCATACGGCCCTAAGAACGGTTAGATGGGCAACGGAAAAGGTACAATGAAGAAGAAGGAGAGACGGACCTTGACAATGATGGCGAGTTCGGTGGCGCGGTTGTGGGTGTGGGGTGTGTTGAAGCTGGGCCCTAGGTCAGCATTGTCCACTCCTACAGTCTATTCATTATTGCTGTACCCGCAGGGTTTCGTAAACCCAATGGCGGCAGCAGCGCCATTGCCGATGAGCGCGGGCATCGTCAGGCTGATTGCGTTCACAAGAGTGCCGCCGCGGCCTTCGAGCTTTGCAAAGGGCACATTGGGAGGATTGATGAAGTCAAACTTGAAGGCGTCATCCGGGAGGAGTGCGTGGCGTGTCACGGAGTTGGGTGACGTCCTCAGCCTGGCGATTAGTTCGTAGTCAACGCCGGGAAGTGTGGTATTGAAAGGGAGAGGTGCGGGAAGAGGGAAGTCGGGGTCATTTGGGCGGGATGGACCACCGTCGTCGGCGAGGATCTTCTGTACGGGTCCTGCTAGAGTGATACTGGCAAGTGCCAGGATGGTGGACAAGGCAAACATGGCGATTTTGAAGCAATTGTTGTGGTGATCGAAGTGGTGAAGATGAACGCTGCGATGGTTCCATCAGGGGCCGCAATGATGCCTCTTATATGTCGCTGAAGGCTCCTTTCATTCGGCCTGCTCCGGGGCTATCTTCGAGAGTTCGTGTGTGTACATCTCGAACTGCGGTGAGCAGATGTTCTTGGCTAAGACAGCTGCCGCCCATGTCAGCACGAGAAAGAATTTCGTGCATAGAATCCCTGCGACCATACCGCATGATGTTGAAGATTCTCATTCGATTCTCCAGAAATTTCTTTGTGGAGGCGATGCTGCGGAATGAGATCCAATACCTTCTGTCATTTGTTCAGAGTGGGCGTAGAGAGTGAGCGTCGAGATGTCAGCTGACTCACCAAAGTGTACACCCTACTCTACAGAATTGGTGTTTACAGCTCTCGATGGAACGATGATGACTGTGATCGGTGTGAAGGAAAGCAAAAGCAAAAGCTGGAGGTGGCATCTCATCGTTGCTGATGCTGTCGACTTCGGGTTTGCTTCGAAACCATATTAATGGATACTTTCCATTGGATTGGAATTGACTGCAACGGGACCCAATTATGAATCCTCAATGAGACGTATCATCGCAGGCAGTTTGCTTTTGCAGATCATCGGTTCGGGTCAAGATGCCCACCCCAACCCTGTGGTATGCGCCTACTCCATGCCCGGAAAAGGTTGGAACTATCAGGACGTACATTCGATGATACTTGCTCCCAGGCCTCTTAAACTTCTCTGTCCCGACGATGATATACCTCAGTGACTGAGTGAAGGACCGGCTACGACTATCAAGGAATAGGGTTTCGGGAGCAGATGGATTGGCAAGTTCCCACGCCGGAGCTTGGATCTCGCTCGGTTGCCTGACTCTTTGCTCACCAGAATCTTCATGGTCATCTGCTATCTCGTCGCGATGCCAAGGCGAATAGATGTCATCAGCCCATGAAATTTCTCCAAACGGGAAATCCATGAATCTTATGGCACCTGCTTAGGCCATCCATGACCAAGAAGGGGTTTCATCACGGAAGGTATCGATAGGACTCAGAGACCAGCCGGTCCGCTTCCAGAGAAGGCATCGGTGCAGGTAACAATCAAACATGCCAAACCCGCCCTTTGTCTTGAAAGTCCGGACCAACCTTTTCTCCAAACCTCTAATAGCGACCGGCCTGTCTTCCATGAATGATGAGCTCATGGTCGCATATTTATCGTATAGGTTTTGGAAAAGCAGGATCTTTATGCCCTTTACTGATGAGTCGATAGGGTTGGGGAAATCCGAGTAACCAAGAAAGGATGCTTTCTTACTGTAGTTGTAATTGTAAGTGTGAAGAAATGTTAGATAAGCGAAGGACCTACTTGTTCATTATGGTCAATGTCTCACATCGCACGCCTTCTCTGCACTCCCAGTATGTTTTGTTCTCAGCAAAATAGATGGTCCGCCGAGACAGAGCTCGCTCCTGTAGTAACAAACCACGACGATTGAGGTGCCCTTGTTCAACGTCTCGTGTAAAGTCATCAATGGCATCGCACATGTAGTGAGACATTCTAACTTTTTTTTTTTTCACCATTATGCAATCCCGATAAGGACGGGGTGTGAGAAAGCCGTCGGTTGTCCAACTGGCACAGGTGGCTGCGATGTTGACGTACGCGCTGCTATATACTTGTTCCATGAGCTCGGATTCTTTCGCCCATTCTTCTGTATCGTCCTGTATGATACAACGAGAGTCGATCCAAAGATATTGTATGCCTAGAGATCGACAGATTAGAATGGCATTCCGGAATGTTTTTGGAAGTTTGTCGATTGTAATGCCATATTGATGCTGAGAAATATTGTCCTTGTAAGTACAGAATTTGCGATGCTGTTCGGGTAAGCCCCATTGATGAGAAAGCGCCATGTACCTGCCTAGGCTTGTGTGACCTCCTTAGAACGTGGCTACGGAATGCTGTTATTGCTGACGATATGCTGTCGTCGATGTTCCTTCTCTTCACCTTCCAGCCACTGGTAGACTTACCAATGAGGAGAGGCTCTCGTTAGTGTATCTTCGATTCCTCTCGGATACGGAGGTGATGCTGCTCGTAAACGTCGTCGTTGTCGTCTTTCTCTGAAGCCAATAGTTCTCTGCTTTCCCCGAAGAACTTTCTGGTGGTTCGGAGTTCACCTTCTCACGAGAATCTTTTCTGGCAAGACTATCGGCTGTCCTGCGATGAGTTCCACCCAGCAATCTTGCCTTGTCGAGAATTAGGGTCTCTAACGTTTTACAACTATAGATGGACCAGATACCAACTAGTCCTGATATTACCTGAGTACCTTAATTGCTGAGAGAAATGTAGACGTAAAGCTTCTTGCGAGTAACAAGGCCAAAACCAGGCTCTTCAATCATGGGATGTCCTGGGGCTGAATGCGAGCTAGAGCCTTTTGGCTGCGAGCTTCGGTAAGCGCATACATTGCGGGCCTCACTTTGAACGATACGCATGCTATGGATGCTATGCAGCAAGGCTGGTAAACGTGTTGAAGTATAATTGGAGGTCGTCTTCGAGGTTGTTCACCGGAAGAGGAGGGAATAGGCTGAACCGCTCCTTGGCGTGAGGACTTGACCGGTGCACTCAGTCGGAACTACCCCCGCTTTTCCATCACCATAATTGCGACCCACACATGCGTACTGCATCGGCTGCCGAACCCCTGAAATTGTTCGAGGAGACCAACCGTTATGCGAGATTTGAGCCACGAATTCTTATCGTGCATCGCCAGGGCCGAGAGGGCAGCAGGCTGTCTGGATCCATCGAGTCGAGCCAAGCTGCATAATCGGCTTGTCACTATCATGCAAGACCCCTGAAGTGTCATATACTGACGCGCGCCACACATATGCACGCACTTCAACAGGTAGGGCTGGATATGGTCACGATTGGCTAGTCATCCGCCTTTCGCTAGAGATGCTTACTACCAAATAACATGCGTTCGAGAGAGAACGCTGACTATATGGTGCTTGCAACAAAGGCTGGGCATCGCTGAAGCCATAGAAGCTTTGCATTCGGTAAATTGCCGGCACGGTGATATGAAACCCGAAAACATTCCGCATTTCACTGGGCCTGACGGAGGAAGACTGGTTGTTTCGGACGTGTATGTCTCCCGAGTTCATGACGAGGGAACTACTAATGGAGCCACCACACCAGCTACGAAGCACCCGAAACTCTCGCAAGCCAATTCACACCAAGAGCACACAGATATGACGTCTGGTCCATCGGGTGCATCTTCCTGAAATTCTCTCGCTGGATCTTTCACGACATGGCATCGGTAGATTCCTTCGGCTATGCAAGACATGCGCCCGATTACGCATTCTATCTTACCAACAGGGCAACATCAGCATCAAGAAGAAGAACAGAAACACATCCTGTAGTTACCACAGCTCTGAGGATGCTACGTCAAGACGATCGTTGCCAAGGCGACACCATCTTTGAAGGGTTTCCCACCTTTACCGAAACACGTTTGCTTCAAGTTGAAGTAGATCAGCGTGCCACGGTCACAGAAATGATTAAACAATTTCGAACAACCGTACAGGATGCGGACGCGGAACCAGCCCGACTGCTAAACGACGTCACACCTCCAGAAAAATTGCGATTTCCCAAGCGTACTCAAACCGGCACTACGGTGTCCGTCGATGGCACGATACCTGAATGACAGGTTGTCATGACACAGGCCCCTTGTGTTGCTGCTGCTCACTATCTTGTAGGGTTTCGCCACGGCGCAATTGTTCTATGTTGTGCACAACGGGTAGTCATCATCTCCACCTGACTACGCGTGGATGGTCGTAATTGAATCTTATTTTGTCTTATAACGCTTCGTACAGCGGAGACGACCCCCTTGTACGCTACATTACTTTTTTGTACAGAGATGTTTCATTGTACACTATACACAATTGTCATTCGTTACTCCCGGCTCTTGGTGTCTTCAAACCTCCTCTATGGTTTTGGAATGGTGAGGGCTTGCAGACTGAGTATAAGTTATCTTTCCATAATTACAGCGGGCGTTGGTCCTGTAGAAATGCACCGCTAAATGTGGATACCAGGAACCCGCTTCTTCTACCAAGTGTTACTCAGAACTCCCCCATTCTTCCAATTCACCATGTTCGTCACCGGCCGCAATTCATCAAGCTTACCACCAAACTCGATACCCTTACGCATGACTTGGCGATAGTTCCGTCCCGGTGAGATCTTACCCAGGACATACCCTTGGCGGGTCTCGACGCGATCCGGCACGTTGATGCTTCGGCCGACGACAGCTTCCATACCTTGCCACGCGAATGTGATAGCTTCTTTCGCGTCGCCCGGAACGCCTGCCTCATCAAGCATCATGATTTTTGTGTCGGGGAACGACTTTTGCAAAAACGATGTGATGTTAGGGTTCTTAGCACCACCGCCGCACATGAAGATCTCAGCTAGAGGTCCGTATTGCTGAGGCATGTATCGATGATAGTGATCAACGATGGCTTGTGCAGTGATGCGGGTGATTGTCGCCACAATGTCGTTCTGCGACAGGCCCTTGGCAAGGCCTCTCGCGATCATATCATCGGCGATGGTATCCCGGAACACTTCACGCCCAGTGGTCTTGGGTGGCTCTAGGGCGAAGTAAGGGTGTGTCGTTAGGAACTCGTCTACCATTTCTTGATCGACTGTGCCCGCCGCGCCCATCTTGCCGTCCTTATCGTACTCCATCTTGCCGTTGGTGAAGTGTCTGACGGCAGCATCGATGAAGACATTGCCGGGGCCCGTGTCGAAATCGAAGAATTCCTGATTCAGCTCCCCATCCCGGTCTGGAGGAATAAAGCATACGTTGGCAATGCCACCAATATTCTGACATGCTCGGAGCTTTGTAGGGTGGTGGAGCACTAGTGAGTCGAAGAATGCAATGAGTGGCGCACCTTGCCGCCCAGCGGCCTGATCCGAGACACGGAAATCTGTGACCGAGGTGATTCCTGTTCTTGAAGAGAGGTATGTGCCTTCAGCCATGGTCAAGGCAGATTTGGTGTGACCTTTCTCCGGCATACTGAGTAGCCAGATTGTCTGGCCGTGCGAGCCAATGACATCGATGTTTGAGAAGGATATGCTGTGTTTGGAAGCGAACTCGATCGCGGCGGATGCAAAAGTCTCTCCAAGCAGAACGTTGACTTCGGACAGCTCTTCAGGCGTGGTGCGGTTGTGGTAGATCATGTTCATAACGCGCTTCTTAATGACAGGTTCCAGGGGTATCTCGTCGTATTGGAGGAGCTCAAAGTTCATAGGCGATGAAGGCGAGTCCTGACGAAACCTGCAAAGAGCACAGTCGATGCCGTCCATAGATGTCCCGGAGTTCATGCCGAGGACAGTCAGATCGAGGGGGGCAGATCCGTGAAGACGGTCCGGACCTTGCCCGTTGACCTGATGGCCATTTTTGAAAGAGACCATGATAGAGGGAATGAGGAATTGAGGAATTTGGATGTCGTCGGAATCAGACAGGATGGTTATGTTCAGATAAAGTGAAACGCTGTAGATATCGCCACGAGCCCGCCATGTCGGCCCTTTTACGGCGGCGGCGCCAGAAAGGAAAAAGCTCCGGGTACGCGCACGTAGGCGACAATCCTGACTCTGGACGAACACCAGCAGTTGAAGTGGAGATGCAGTGGGCGCAAGTAGGGCCGGTAACGGCAGCATGTAAGCGCAAAGCCATTGTGGAGTTGAGGAACAGAGTGGGCCGGTCATCGCGTGGTCAAGGCGTACCGAGGCTTCTTAACCTGAATAGGCCAGGATGAAAGCTTGATTCCTCCGTGCTTAAATGGCTAAAAGCTCCCCTTGCCCGCAACAATCCTCCGCCTTCTCTCCACCTTCGCGCCCCGCATCGAGGCCACTTTACCTGGGCTCATCGTTTAAAACATGACTAGCGACTCGAACCGGCCAGCAAAACGCCGGCGTGTCACTCAAGCCTGCGATTACTGCCATCGGCGCAGTATCCGATGTCAGCTCGCTGAAGGAGACATCCACCAGCGATGCAGCAACTGTGTCGACTTCAATCAAGCATGCACACGCGACCGCGCTGTGAGGCGTCGAGGCGTGAAGCCAAACCGGGGGGCATCGCAGCAGACGTCGCCGCCTTCACTCTACATGGCACAAACGCCAGACTCGAATGGTCTGACCTCATCGCGTTCCTCAGCTGCCGCACCTTGGACAGCGCCGCATGTCGCCAGCCAAGCTACCGTCGTCGACCTCATCGACGTTTACTTCGAAGTTGTTTATCCGATTTTCCCTCTGTTTCATCGTCCTAGTTTCTTGCGCAAGATATCTCGCGGTGAATACGGGAACTCTCCGGAGATGTTCGCTGTGACAATGGCGGCTTGTGCTCTCGCCTCTGCTCGGGCGGCTGATAATGCTCTATTCGACTCCACCTGGGATGGCCAGACTCTCGGGAGCACCTCTTCATCAGTCTTCTACGAAGCGGCTATCAATGCTTTGCCGAAAACAGACACACCAGAGCAGAGCCTGAACCTTATGCGGGCGTATGCACTGCTGTCACTTACTGCTATTCAACAGGGCGACTCCCGTGACATGCAGGCCTACCTCGGCAAGTACCACGCCCTGGTAGCTATGGATGGCTTGCATGACGAGGCCAATTGGCCCCGAGACCTCACAATAGTTGAATTGGAAGAACGCCGGCGGCTGGTAAGTTCCATGACTTTGTACAAGGGAGCTTGCTGATGACTCGTACAGTATTGGTCCATGTACACCCTTGACATCTTTTCTTGCATCGTTTTCAACAGCGTGATTCGTAGTCGGGAAGAACAATCAAGCGTTCGATATACGACAGAGCTAGACGATGCTTACTTCGATAACACCGGCTACAGAAATGAGCCCCAATCTCCGGTCGATGTCACCACTCCGTCATCCAATGTCTCACCAGATAGTTGGGTGCACGGATGGAACATTACAACCGATTTGTGGCGCCTGCTCGAACACGTCACAATGAAGCTGCACAGTCATACTAAGAAGAAGCGCTCTTTCTTGGAGGTTGCTGCCAATTTTGACGCGTCACCCTCTGCTAGAACACTCCAAGCTGAGGTAGATCGCATATACTACGGCTTGCCATTTCATTTCCGGGAGATCAACGAGAGAACAGGAGACCAGGCCAAGGACCGATACGGATTTCAAGCCGCGAACATCACTGCTACTGTGCAGCTTTTGCGAATGGTCCTTCTTGCATCAGAGCAGAATACTATTGAACAGCGCTGCCAGGTCGTTAGCGAGGTTGTCAACGCTTTCATGCGCATACCATCATCATATCTGCGCGCCATTAGCTCTCCATTGCTGCACCACCTGAGTGGTATTGGTTCAGTGCTCGGAGGCGTTCTCGAAGAGCCCTTACTAGATTACCAATATCAACAGGTCCGCACGGTTCTTCTGTCTCTAGCACAGCTTCTGGAAAATCTGGACATCGGCTTTCACTCGATCAAATCGGCGCATAAACTAAGAGCTCTTGTCGTTCAGATAGACGAGCACATGGCATCCCGGAGGAGTGGGCCTTCGACTGCAACCTTGTATTCGGAACCCCACAATCGCGACTTGCAGCTACCACAAGACGTACTGTCGGAGTGGCCATGGAAAACGGGCTTCATGCATTTTCCCACTACTTGAAGTTTAGACCGACTCAATGCTACAGGGGACAAGGGAATGTCATGTCATGACTCCAGGCTTTCGTCCAATCTCTTTCAGCATTGAATGGTCAAAACCGTGCCACTGTGCCTGGAAAATAAATTTTGTCCGTGTGGCTGAATCGCATGCGAGAAACATTTGCCGCGCGTCTGTGCAGCGGGAAGCATTCGCAAATCTCCACGGACCCTTGTCGCGCCAAGATCGGCTGTCATTGGTTTAGGACGCCTTTTATAGCATTCTGCCTTTTAACCGCTCACCGATACTGGGGAACCTCGTGTCCATCATTCTTGGCAACCTTCTCCCCATGGAGTCCCGCTTTTTTAGTGATGTTTCCCCATTCTGCATAACTCCAGACTCGGCGACTGCAAGGTCGACCATCTGGAACTCAAGACTTCTGATGAATATAAGAGCACTGTGAATCCTCATGCTACAGCTCACAACAAGTTTCGGTCTCTTTTCTGCAGTATGGTTTTCCAACCATGGCGGCGCATTCCTGGCAAGGTTCTGATGTTCCTCATCAATGCCTTCATCTTCATCGCCCTTATTTTTGAGGGATACAACCAAGGTGTTCTCGGCACGGTTTCTGGAACTCCAGGCTTCATCGACACCATGCACATTGGTGCTGATGGTATTGTAACGGACTCAACTAAGCAAGGCGGTCTCTCTGCCTCGTACTATTTTGGAGCCTTGTTTGGAGCCTTTATTGGTGGATGGATCGGAGACAGGTACGGCAGAAAAGTTGGTGTCTTTGCTGGTGCATGGCAAGGTGTACTCGGCGGAGCGCTGCAAGCCGGCAGTATCAACTCTGATATGTTCATCTGCGGCCGAGTTATCACTGGTCTTGGGATGGGCTTCGTGATGGCTATCGTGCCTCCTTGGGTTTCCGAGCTGTCTCAAGCACACGATCGCGGTTCCAACTTTTCGTTCATCTTCGTCGCCAATTTCCTAGGGATCACGATTGCCAACTGGCTCAATTTCGGCGTGCGCAACTCCGCCATCGAATTCAGGTGGCGCTTCCCGCTAGGCTTCATGTGCGTTCCGGTTTCCATCGTCGCCATCACGGTGATGCTGCTGCCAGAATCGCCAAGATGGTTGATGGCGCACGATAGGCGGGACGAAGCTGTCCAGATATTGTGCAAAGTACGAGGGGACATTGAACCCACCGACCCGACGATCAAGGAAGAACTCGAACATCTTCATGCCATTGTGGAAGCATCCAAGCATCCGAGAAATAGCTATATCAACCTGGCTCTGGGCGGGCGACACTCAGGCGTCTTGCATCTCGGTCGACGAGCAATTCTCGGGTTCGCGCTGCAACAGGTTCAGATGTGGTCAGGCATCATCGCCGTTGTGACCTGGAGCAGTAAATTATTCTCACTAGCGGGCTTCGACGAACTCAAATCCTTGTGGATGAGTGGCTTGGTCAACACTCTGGGAATCTTCGGTACAGCAGCGGCAGGTTTCGTCATCGATCGCATCGGTCGCCGCATGAGCCTGCTAGTCTCTTTCATTATCCAGGGTATTGCGCTGTTCATCGTCGCTGCTCTTATCAAGTCGTCCGAAGGCTATGCGGAAAGCGACCCGGGCAAGTCGGAGAGCCTTGGCCAGGCTGCTGCCTCGTTCGTCTTCATTTACCTATGGTTCTTCACCATGTTCAACATTGTTCCCTCCTGGCTCTACGGCACTGAAATCTGGCCACAGGACGTCAGAGCGAAGGGCTACTCATTCACCATCCTCGGCTGGGCGATTGGCTGTGGCATGACCACGTTCCTTATCCCTATCATGCTGTCAGAGATCGGCTGGTATACATTCATCTTCTTCGGTATCATGAACGCCGTGGCTATACCGTTGATCTACTTGTTCTACGTTGAGCCTGCAGGTCATAGCTTGGAGGAAGTCAATCTGCTATTCACAAGCGACAGTCCCTTTGTCAAGCGCAACAACGAGGAATATGAGAGGAGAGTTGCGGCCGCGGGTGGGAATTCGGCCGTTGCTGTGCGCCGGCTTATGGAAGAGGTGGATGGTCTGGTCACTCCTGAGGAGTTGAAGTCTGATGAGTTGAGGGTGGAGGACGCGAAGGCTTAGAGCAACGCGGACCTTACGTTTCGTTACGCTGTAAAAATTTGTACGATTAGTATACTTTTCCTAGTAAGATAGGTGCTATCTGATTCAAATGTAGTTCGCGCCACGCCATGGATGTGTCACGGCTGATTCTAAGAATCAACCCTTGACTGACTGGCCGGTTCCCAACCTTTCTCGTGTTTGACACCAAATGACTATAACATGGACATACCATTCTCGCTTGACACCTATCGGTGATAGCGTGGACATTCATTCCCACTCTGCACTAAATCCTAAAGCTGGAGGCAGATGTGTCAGTTAGACTACTCACAATGTTTTGCCTTTTCGTGTTATTTTGTTTCTTCTAGCTTCCGCATATATTCCTCCGCGTCCTTCTCCTCGATCGCATCGAGCCCCAATCTCTCTCCAACCTCACCCACAAATGTCTTCCCTACATTCTTAACCTCAATGTCCTCAACACCCTCCCGTTCAAAGCTCGTAGTCCTCTTCCCCTGAAGCCCACACGCCACAATGCGCCCAAACCACCATAAATCTGTGTTTACATTCAGTCCTACCCCATGACTAGTAATATTTCTGCGCATATGTACACCTAGAGCAGCGATCTTATCGTCTGGCGTCGTCCACACGCCTGTATGCTCCGTCGTCATAGCCTTGATATTATAACTCGCACACGTCGCAATCAGGCTCTTCTCTAAGAGACACACATAGTCTCTAGGCGTGAGTTTATGTGTGCGCAGATCAATGACGGGATACGCGACTAGCTGGCCCGGCCCGTGGAAGGTCGTTTGTCCTCCTCGCAGCGCCTCGACGAATTCAGCTTGCCCATGGTGCTGCAGATATTCCTGCTGCTCTGCGGACACGGTGCCAATCTCTCGGCGGCCGCACGTGTAGACCGGGTTGAACTCCGCGGTGATGATGTGCGGTGGTGGAGCAGGGAGGGAGGATGGCGGCTTTGAGGCGAGGAAGCGGGAGACGAGGGTTTCCTGAAGGGTTTGGGCGGTACGGTAAGAGATGGGGCGCGGAAAGTGGAGGTGAATTAGGGGCCGCATTGGGCCGGCGGGGAGTTGTTCAGCGCGATAGGGGCATGATGGAGTGTTTGTGGTTGGTGGACGTTGAGACGGGTACTGACGAAGCTGGAGCTGTCGCGTAGCGTGCGGGCCGATATCGATAAGAAATTTGGACGCGTTGAGGGCAATCAGTTCACTTTTGCCCGTCACAATCCTAACACCTTGGAATATACGCACGCTTAGCACAATGGGCAAGAAGAGGACAAACGACGGGAAAGAAAAGAGAGCAGCGTCGAAAGCGGCTGCGCACATTACACCCCCGAACGACACGCCTCCAGGCGCACAAGCTCCCCATTCCTCGAGCACACCTTCAGTAAAGAAAGCAAATGCGGATCAAACGCCAAACACCAAAAAGCAGAAGATTGAGAAGTTGGAAGGTATACCTGCCAACCCAAAACAACCTCACCAGACTCCTTCTCGAAAGCAGAATCGCAAAAAGCTCCCCAAACTACCGCCTAGTACGTTAGCTCGCTCTCCAATGATATGCGCAACTTATGTTAAAACCTCATAGATGCTGCTATAGCGAAACGCCCTCTCCACCACCCCGCAATCCCCGCGCCCTTTGCTTCCTTGGAGCATCCAAAAATCCTCTACATCTCACACTCAACCCCCTTCATTCCGACCGTAAAACGCATTCGCCGCCTACTCCTCGAGATCTCCAAGCGACAAGTGCAATCACAAGCCTCACAAATATCTCGGCAGCGACGACAAGGGCGGAATCGAAAACCACTGGCACCGAACGGGCGTCTTGCGCCGGAGGATGTGGAGCGGGAGATTGCTGAAGAAGGTAAAGATGAGCGAGGTGATGTAGGCGGAGAGAAGGTGTATGTCAAGGCGACGGGGAGGGCGATCGAGCGTGCCTTGAGATTTGGCGTGCATTTCCAGGGGGAGAGTGATTGTACGGTGAGGGTGGAAACAGGCAGTGTGATGGCGGTGGACGACATCGAGATACGGAATGTTGAAGAGAGAAACGCCAGTGGCGGCGGTATTGAGGCAAATGAGCAGTTGAATGATGATGATGTACCTGAGATGAGGGTGAGGATGGTAAGCTCGGTCACGGTGGTTATTGGGTCAAGGTGACGTCTTGTCCGCATGAAGAGCGAGAGGAGTAGGACAGTTCATGAATGATACCCAAATGAGTTCAGCAAATGCTAACGGATCCTTAATGACAATGATACTCTGAAGAAGTCTTTCCAGGGCTCGCTCTTCAGTACAGTCATCGACTGTCGGCCCTGAGGCTTCTTAGCCAATGTGCGCCCCGTTCATACGTGAAGCGTCCATTGGTGTTGGAGCTGTGGTAAGGCATTCCACCAGCGTCATATTCGCAATCACATGAGTACAGAGTATGGTGGTTGGGATGCATTGGAAGCATGGGAGGGAATACGCTAAAACATCCGATTCCTGGCCAGTGAAGATGATTACGATGAATATTATGATAAGCTCGAGGACTAACTATCATCTAGTCGTCATAGGTATAAGCACCCAGAAGTCGTCCTTGTACCTGAATAAAGTATGAATTGTCTGCCTTTGCCCTTTCCAAGGTCATTTCGGCGCGCTGAGTCCACCATCTAATAAACCATTATCTAGTGTCAATATATGTGCTCACCCGTGTGTCCTCCTTATCCCAAATGGATATTCAGTGCTCTTTACTTCCTTCTCGCGAAATCTAACTTTACCGATTTTTTAACATCTTCGGTTTGGCTTGCTCAGCTCCATCTCGCATAATAGCGCTCGAGTCTGTGCCTCGTTTCTACATGAATACAAGCTATGTATTACGCAGTACTTTCGATATATAGCATTGCTAATATTTATCATCTATAGTCCCCTACCTCAGTATGTATTCTTGGTTTGCGCGTGCCGATCGATCTCATTCTCTCGAACAACTGCCATGAATATGGGATCCCGATTGATCGTTTGGATAACATGAGACATGGGAAGAACGAGAGCACGCATGAGAGTGGCGTCTCAGCTATCGCGGGGTGGCATGTTGAACTATGGGAATGCACCATCTACGCGTTCCTTTTTTTGGACGAAGCAAAATTTTGGTAGACATATTTTGACACGACTGAAGCAGGTAGATCTCTATTAAGCTTTGTTTCAGGACCTCATACACCTGAGGAGCCGTTAGATTCTCATCATCATCAAAGGGAAACTCTAACACCTCCCCAGTAGACTGTTCATTCGGTCGCCATTCCAACACTGACTTCGATGGCGACGCTTGACACAACGTCTTACAGTACAGTTTCCGTAGCTTTCGCGGGCATTCTTCATGAAACTCAGCGGAACTGCAATTGTAAAGGAAAAAATTAATGCGTTGCGTGCAATTGGGAACGGTTCCCAATCATTTTGGGACTCCCAGAACGCCACAAAAAGAATTGGACTTGCTGGGAATCGAACCCAGGACCTTTCCCACTTACTTGGCATCAGCTGAAGGTCATTCAACCGTGCTAAAGTAGTGCTAAGGGAAAATTATACCACTAAACCACAAGCCCCGTTTTGTGCTGTTATTGAGGGATAGGGGAGCAGCATTATATATATATCTGTTTTATCCTGTGTGTCATGGACACGATCACGGAAACGTGTACGTATATTAGTTGTGGTGAGGTCTAAACGTGAAACGAGACGGCTGGCGGACCCACTTAAGCGATGCAGAATTTTTTTTCATGCGACTAAGTTAAAAGTTAGTGTTTAATTACAGATTTAGAGTATTAGAGACATGCAAATGCATTTTTAGGTATTAAAGTTAAATGTTGAAGTACTTCTGTCTCTCTAGGGTAGAAAACACATAGGTCGACTATATATTTTTCGACTTCGTGCGGTCCCTCTCCCCCTTCACACTACCATACTCCCCGTTCATGCTCAATTTTCTGGCCGTCAAACTCTAGTCCTCATAAACACTGATATCAACACAACCCAATCCCTTCGCATTCCAGGTAAGCGGCTTGTTTCCCAAGAAGCCCCCAGCAGGGTTAGGGCACGCTTCCAGCGCCTTCGTAACAGCCCGCTTGCACTGCGTCCTGGGAAGCCTCTTCGACGCAGGGCTAGGATGGCATCCCTTCTGGCTCGATGACATGCCAATCTTGATTTGCGTCTTCCCATGAGCTGCGCTGATGGGTGAACCAACTAATTCATCTAATCAGCATCCCACGCATCCGTGAGCAGGAAGGAGAAGTACTTACCATCCAGCTGTGCTTTGTTACAGATCGCAGCAAGGATGTCGTCGAGGTTGTCTTTGGGAATAGTTTTCGATGTGTCGACGAGGCAGTGGTCCGTGTATTCTTTCTTGGTAACCTTGTCCGCCGCTTCCTCGTCGCCGGCAGTGCCTTGCTGCGTTTTCAGCGCGGGCCAGGTATTGGAGTAGTCTTTGTCTTCAAGCCAGACTCGGTACATGGCTTGCTGCGGTGACTGCGTCTTGGAGTCCTTCTGCTGGTCGTTGGTGTATTCGACGAGCATCTTGCCACGTGCGGTTGTCTCGCCGAGTGTGTTCTTCTCCGCTTCGCCCATCATCTTCTTATAGTCAAACTCTATCTCGGAGGCATGCGCCAGCGGGCCTTTCTTGATTTGGGCCATGATCTGATTGATTAGAGGCGTGTAGAGCTTGACGCCGTTGTGTTTGGGGCGCGAGATGCTGCCCATAGTGAGTGAATGCTTCATGCGGTAATGGAGCATAAGTGACTTACTATATCTTGGGCTTGGAGTCTGCGTCGAAGATATCGGACAATTGGTGAGGCGGCGTGTACTTGCCAGCCTTTCCGTGCGTCGCATCCTTGATCAGATGGCTCCACATCGTCTTGTGGTCCGGTTGATCGCCATCCATAGCAACTTCCATGAAATGGCTTATCCAGTACCCCTTTTCAGAAACTACAGCAATACCTGTGCAGCCCTCGAGACCAGTGAGTGGGATGACCTGAGGTTTATTCGCAAAAGATCCATGTTTAGAAACGGCATACACATGACCGATATAGGTGTAATCAAGCTCAGTCGCTTTGTGCTTGATAGCCTGCGTTGGAACATATGTGTTGGCGTTGCTGACGGAATCAAGTGTACGACGGGTGAGAACAGGAGCAAGAGAGCGGCTGGTCTTCTTGGACTTCTTGCCACCACTAACCGGGCAAGCTCTCGTCTTGGATCCCTTCTTGCTCCTCTTACTTCCGCAGCTGCTGTTCTTCGCGCCACAGATGTACTTAGTCGGTGTAGCCTTTGCTGTCGATTGTGTCTTCGAAGTCGTCCTATCACATAATGAGTATGGATGGACTCGGCACACATCGCGTGGTATGGATGAACCTACTTGGACTTCACAGTCTTCGACTTTACGGCCTTCGACGTGGTTTTATTCTTGTTAGTCTTAGACTTCGTCTTCGACTTGGTGGTTTTGGATTTGGAAGATTTGGACTTCGTGGACTTCGATTTCGTAGTCTTCGTTTTCTTGGGTCTCGTGTGGGAGACTCTGGACCCAGTCCTCGTGCGAGACCCGCCTCTACCTCTGGCTACGAGCGTGCTTTCCTCCGAAACATTGGTCTCAGTCTCCAGGACATTGGACTGAACAAGTAAGTATGAGTCCTACTATTGCTGACAAAGATTAACTCACGGCAATGGCCAGCGCCGAAAGCAAAAAGAAGATGAAGAGACTAAGCTTCATTCTGACTGCTAGAGTGAACCACTTGTCATAAGAAGCCTAAAAGAGCGGCCGGGAACGAAAGGGAAGCTGATCAAAAGAGTGACAAAAATCGAACAAAAATTGAATGGAAACGACTGTATGGAGGCCAAGGCCGGACTGATTTCTGTTAGAACATCGCTGCCATGCATCTTATACGCGCCGGTAGCACAAGTGGATGGCTGCTGCCGTACAGTGGATGCCATCGGCGTGGTGACGAGCCCATAATTACGGTCTTCGGACGTTGCAGTGGCCCCCATCAGATCCAGCTACGCGGCCCTCGGAGGCTAGATTCTTGCAACGATCGCAAAGAATTGCAGCGATAAAGGGATGTTGCATAATTCTCCACGCAGTGTAGACAAAGAAGAAGACTTCATACAATGCATGGTGCTTCTCCATTACGGGAGGAGGTATACTCGACGTTGGTAGATCAACCCCCCCCCCCCACGTGGGTGTGACAGGGATTGCTTGCAAGAGAAGCGACCCACTTGGACGCCAGCCCCACTCCTTCGACTTTAAATATCATTCCCCATAATTATGGCGGCTTGGTTCACGTATGCCGAAGCTAATCAGCACTTTGAAACTTCACGTTCTGAACAGAAGCCTCCGACGCTGACGCAACAATTTCCGCGTCTTTCTTTGTTAGTGCAGGGTGGAGCTCTACACCGGTGTCTACGCTTCCGTGATCAGCTCATAGACATCTCTTGCGGTCGATCTTCCGTCCTCCTTACAACTAAACCTACTCACTAAGCATCTAACTCCAAATCTATCACCATGTCTACAAAGACCGCTCCGGAATCCGCACTAAAGGAACAAATGGAGGCAGCCATTCTCGCCGACTCAGTACCGCAACTCAAAGCCGCAATAGAGCATGCGGCCGATCTTCTAGACCTGGAGGAATGCACAGAATTCATGAACGATGCCCTAAAGAACGTGGTCCGTGGAGGCAAGACGGCACTCGCAGAACATCTCCTACACGAGGGCGCCGACATCACCGCACTCAATGTCCTGGACGTAGGACAGAAACCATCAATCGCTCTCTTCGACCTTTTAAAATCCTACGAATATGACTTCAACAAAGCCGGTCCTCCAGATCCAATGGCCAAAGGACGCACTCCAATCTACAAAGTCACACACGATGCAGAGCTCATTCAGTGGCTGCTCGACCACCGGGTCAGCGTAGATCTGGGCCAAGAGGACTACTGGTATTGGGCAAGGCCGCCGTTGCTGTTACAAGAGTGCGCTTCCATCGGCTCAGTCGCTTCGTTCAAGGCCATTAAAGAGCGGGGCGCTAAAGTAGGGCGGAGGACGCTGCATACTGCGGTGAAGGAGGCCGCGGTGTTGGGGTGCGATCCTGACGACGCTTCTCTCGATAGCAGGGAAGTCGACAAGGATGGACCAACGCGTGGGCTAATTGATCTGCCGGAATGGTTGCACAAGAGAAACAGGGTAGAGATGCTGAGGTACTTGGTGGGCGAGCTGCACCTGGATGTGAATGGATTGGATAGCGACGACCAGTCCCAACCTAGCGCCTGGGGTACGCCTCTGAGATATGCGCAACGGCAAGAAGGAACAGGCGCTGACGTCGCGAAATGGTTACTGAAGAATGGCGCGGATCCAAATGCTCCTCCTTTACTTCCTATGGGGACGCCCGAACCGCCTCAGAACGCGGACTAAATGGCCAGATCTAGTATTGCACAAATTATAGGATTCTGCCCAAAGCAGTAGGCGTGGGTGTTATTTTATAACGTAAGATGACGATGCAATGACTCGAAGAAGATCGTGGCAAGATGTCATTTCAAGTTCGAACAAATGCCTATTGAACAGCTACCATCGTATAAGCATTGATGATTTCGCTGCATATTCGTAAAGTCATCATAACACCCACTCGCTGAGGGCTTAATCAAGTTGCACTCCCTAGATGCTCAAGCTATGCACGTATAACAACGATGTCAACTACCTCCTATGCAAATGGAATGTTCCGCTGAGTTCGTGCAATGGAAAGACAAACAGACGACAAAGAAAACATCCTAAAAGGTCTTGATGATCTGGCTGGAAACTGACTATCTGGTTAGAGAAGCATGAACAAGCGAAAAGAATATGTATAGTTGTAGAAAATATGATTGTGATAAAAAGTGGGCTATGTACATGAGAACCGCTAAAATGATAAGGTGGTATAGAGAATAGAAGTAAGAAAGGGCTCGAGTCCAATGCTATGACCCAGCCGTGGAAAGAAGTGAAAAGCGTAGGTCCAACGCTATGTGACCTCGCTATAATGAACGAGAAGAGCGACCAACAAGGCTCTCACCAATTGCGGAGAGAAGACTCGTAAAAGTGCCGACCGTAGTCAGCGGCGCTGCTTCTCATGACACCTGTCTTTTTGTCGTCGCCTAGACGGACAAGACATGCATGTCTTTTTGGTCGGGCGTGTGCGGCACATCGAAGGCGAAGCCAGCAGCGGCGGCCTTGCCCTTGTGCGCGGCCAATCCCAAGCCAACTTCGCGCATCCGCTCGCAGCCCTTTCCGGGCGCGGGACGCTTTTCTTTGTTGCATTGTTTCTGCTTTTGCATCTTTTTGTAAAGCTGCTCTTTGCGCCGCTGACGCTTCTTCTCCAAGCCGACCTTGATGTCAATGGCCCGACGAACGGGGAACTCGTTGGGGGTATCCTCGTCATCGTAATCGATCTCTGGTGGGTTCTGAGTAACCGGAGTTCTTGGTAATGACGACGTCATCATTGGGACTGGACGTTCTGCTAAGCCCGCGAATTGGATCGAAAAAGTCGTGCGCTTGTTGGGCTCGACGAGGTAAGACGATCCCCTTCGTGTGGGAGGTGGCGATCTCAGACGAGTCGGCGCAGGGGAGCGCATCCGCTTTGGAGACTGGCCGAACAGTTTGGGAGGCGGGGATCGATGGACCGCGCGTTTGATGGGTGCAGGTGACCGGAGACGTTTAGGCGACTGGGCTGGCGAACGTTTCGTTGGGAGGGGCTTGCGGCGGCCACGAATGTCACCATTCAAGGCATCCATCTGACCGTGGAGCATAAAATGGTCGCTTTCAGATGCAAGGTGATCAGGTTCGGAGTCCTCGTCTTCCTCATCCATCTCCGGATCCGAGGTCGGGAAGGTGGGATCCACATCTTGAGGCGTCTTCTTGTGTTTTGCTTGACGCCTACGTTCCAGTGCTGACATGTAAGCCTGCTCAAGAGGGCGGTCCTCATCGAGGGTCCCACATACAAAGTCCGTGCTGTCCGGAAGTTCTGGACTGGGAACCCGAATGTTGACGGGTCGAGACTTTCGTCGTTTGACCTTGATCTCTGGTATGAAACGCTGTTCGCTTTCTACAGAACCAACTGAAGACTCGGAAATGCTTCGACGACTAGCAGAAGGGCGGATATGGTCCAGTTGCTCGATGGAGGTTGCCGCGGTCGAACGTCCAGGGGTCCACCAGTTGTAGTCAGAGCCTGCATCGCTGTCGGAGTCTGACACAGCGAAGCCCTCCTCGTTGTCAGTTTGGAAGCCCTCATCTGACGAAATTTCGGCTGCATCACTATCCTCGTCCTCTTCTTCATCGCCTACATCTTTCTCGACTACATCCTCGTCATCCTCGTCAAGCTCATCATCGTCCTCGTCGTCCTCGAGAACATCATCCTCTTCTTCATCATCCAAAGCCTCCTCTTCCGCTTCTTCGCCGAGCTGACGAAGATTGTTCTCAATGATGAGCGTGTCCTTGATGGTAAGAGGTCGTCGATGACAGGTAGATTCCTGGGTCCATTCCTCCACCTCTTCTTCTGAGCTGGCAAATTCGTGGAAGCGGAACGCTTCAGTCCGTGCTAGGTCGGAGTTGCTGCTGAGGCGTCGAGTGCGATCAGACATGCGAGGTCTACGAAGAGATACAGGCGAGGGGTTACGGATCGTCGAATCGGATCCACGGTGAGCTTTGGGCGACGGCTTGGAGCTGTTGCGCTGTCGTGGGGGAGGTGCTGGGCTAGCAACGCGGGTGGTACGCGGCTTAGTCGGTGCATCTGTGGAAATCTTTGTGGGGCACGCGAACTTGATAGTGCAGGCTCGCTTGGGCGGCTCTTCGTTCTGTCTGGGCTCAGGGACTGTCTTTGCGGCCTCGGGCTCAGGCTTCGTCTCTTTCTTTCCACCGCATGCAAAGGTGATGCAGCGTTTCCGGCCAAGACCGGCCTCCACCTTGTGCTCTGAAGGAATGGGAACGGGTGCGTCTTTCAATACGGGAATGGTGTTTTCTCCATCATATCGCATGATAGACACGGACTGTTCCAGCGGCTTGGTAGAGATTGGCAGCATGTTGTGGGATGAGACGGGGGGTAGTGGTGGGCTCGGCGTGCTCGTACGCGTGCCAGGGCTTGTGATGCCGCCGTCGCTCGTCAGCTCGGCAGTAGAGATGCTGTTGTTGCTCCAGGTTGACGTACACGACATTCCGCGGGGCACGTCGTCGGAGTGTTCCTCGATGGGCGAGGTCTCGTTCGAGTGTAGCGCAGTCGACAGCAAGGACGTTTGACGTCGATACAGCGGGGCGTGCTTCTCGAACGAACCTTTGAAGGAGTCATGAAGCTTGAGGGCAGAAGGTCGAGGAGTGCGTTGTAAGTCGGGAGGCTCATCGACGTCGGCCAACATGTCGTCTTCGGAGGACATGGAGGGCGCGGCGTTTGTGGGGGTGTTGTAGTTTGTGTGATTCAGCTGCGGGCTGTGGCTGCCAAGCTCGTTTTGTGCCATGATGTGCGGCTGCGGCGCTTTTCAAACGGGATCGTCGACACCGATGGTCTTGGCGGCCGAGTCGCGGGGGAATTGGAGGTTACCAAGGAAACAAGACGCGGTAGGTGGTTTCTTCAGTCGCGTTGATGTCTCCGGGAAGACGGCGCGCCTGTCTTGTGCAGGCGACGTTCAGAGGAAAATAGCAATTGGTCCACCGGGGGTGATTGGTAGGAAACGGGGAATGGTGACGGTGGTGGTGGTGGTGGCGGAGAAGAAGCGAGATATTACGGGAGTAGGTGCAGGGTAAGGCCCCGAAGGACGTTTTGTTATGATAAGAAAACCAGCATGGTGAAGTTGTAGAAAGATGGTCCTAAAACAAGTTTAAGGAAGGACTGCGCCATGTCAGAGCTGTCAAGTGGGCTCGTTGGACAGAGGGAGGGAATACCTGGCGGATATGATGGGAGATCCGCAGACGGAGTAGAACCGAAGTGGCGACGCCGCACGATGGCCGTTCTACGAGTCCGATTGCTGGTCTAAGTCGTGGCAGTGCGGAGCACCTCGCACACAAACGTGTCCCTGGGGATCTGCGGCGAGGCAAGTGAGGGTGGAGTGAAGTGCGCGCGAAAGGGGAGTGTGCGGGTTCAAGAGAGAGCGATGGGTGGGCGAGCCGACGGCAGGCAGTCTCTGCGGGACCAACCAGCAAACGCCCGGTAATTATTCATCAGCGTGCCGAGCAGGCGACGCCAATGCCAAATTCCACGGTTTGTGCAAGCCGCAGCTGACAGGCGTACTATTGCGTCGAGGACGGCACCGGCGGCTCTCTTTGTTCGCGCCAGGCCCTGCCTTTCACAGTGTTGTCAGCGCCGTTTCGGGGCGCCACACCGCATCGGGCCCGTTTCGTACGGGCTCGTCAGCCGGCGCGAAAAACCTGCTTGGGCCGTGAGGGAGGTTTTGCAAGCCAGGCACGGGGAGACCACTTTGGGCCGCTCGCCTGTCGCCGGCCGCCCCTGCTCTGCTCGCTTGTCCTGTCGCACAATCCGTCTGCACCTGCACCTGCACGCGCAGCCCAGCGCATGCATCCAGCCAGCAGAAAGTCCCTCACCCCGTTCGCCAGCGCAGCACCGCACCGAGCACCTCCAGCGCCCTCTGTGTTTGTTTGCCTGCCGTGAAGACTCTTCAGACGCCGTCTTGTGCTGTCTGTCCGGCCCCTCTTTCTCGCATCTTCACCGCTCTTCTCACCACCTCCCGCCCTCTGGCAAGCCTTCACCTCTGGAGCGCCGCTTCTTCTGGAGCAGACGGTGTCATCTGACACCTCAGCGACCTCACCCAGGGCATTGGCTCCGGACAGCTGCAGCTCACCCCACCTTCCCGACCATCTCTCGTGTACACCATGTAGCCACGCGCACACCGTCTAGCATCCCGACCAATTCGCGCCGCTCGTTCGCTGCACCGCAACCACCCTTGCTGCTCAATTCTCGAGAAGCGCCGCTGCCGGCTTGACCCCTACTTCTCGTGCGGGGAAGCTCTCTGGTGCTATCATTGTGAACAGTCCAGTGCCTGTGCGCCAGGAAAGCGTGATCCGGTATTGCTGTGCTTCTGCTGGGCATTCCTCTTACTCCATGTCTACCTAGCATCACACAAAGTGCTTGCCGTGGCGGGCCTCGCCCGACAGGGCCCTGCACAGCGTCTGGACCAGCATTGCTGCGCTGTCCCGAATATCATCCATCACGCACGGTTGTAGCCTTCATCTGAGATGCAAGACTACAGCGACTTGCAAGGTAGATAGCCGTTTCAGACGTCGTCTGCTTCTGGGACCACGCCGCGAGACCCCTGTGGCTGTGACGTCGCCCGGCGCCAGGCACTCTACGCTTGCATCGTACGAGCGGAACGCGGGATAAGGCACGCCCGGTCTGTTCCGTGCTTCACTGCCAAACGACATCATCGGCGAGCTTTTGTTCGTTGCAACGCTACGGTCGTGCGGAACCGCTGCCATTCACTGTACTTACCCTTTTGGGAGAAACGTGCACTTTGTGCGCGGGTAGCTGCGCCATCTGAAGCACTCTCACAGTGCTAACCCGTACCACCGCGCACATGCTATACATCTCACCTGGGCAGTCTGCAAGTTCGCGAGCATCGACACCTCTCAGCGCGACCGGCTTCAGAGACCGACCTACACCATGCGGCTGAACAGCAAGCCAGCTCTGAGTCCCACTCCTCCAGCATTCCATCTTCAGCCCACTTACCCACAGCTAATCCACCAACTCCATCACCATGTCAACAAATGCCCGTCCGACTGACCTCATCCCTCCCTTGACGTTGCGTACACCCATATCACAGCCAAGCATAGCACGCCCGTTAATTCTGCAATGCCGTTTCTTCGACGTCGCACAACCAAGACAGTTTCACATATCTCGTAGTAGCCAAGCGATACACCAAGACCGCTCGGCGGCCGGCAGCTTCGCTGCGCTTCTTGTCGATCACCCGCACCGGCGTCGGCGGGCGCGTGCCGAAAAATGCTGTGCTTGCGGCCAAGAAAGGGACTTTATTGGCACTGAGTCGAGACTGATTGTATTGTTTCAACGGTAGTACAAGGGCATTCGCGTTGCGAAGGACCCAGGGCTCGATTTCCTCTGGCTGTACTAGAATAACATAGTGAAAGACATTACGCAGTATAAAACAGACGTCTGAGGAAGTGCGGTATACCAAATCATCAAGCCAAACGAGCTTGATGCAACTATATGCCGCACGCTTCGCTCTTTCACAACATGCTTTGTACTAGCCAAACAACGAACGCTATGGTCTAAGCGTCGCGCTCTGCTCCTACGTTGCTTCAAGGACCTCCATTGTAACTCGTGAAATTGTGGACGTCTCGCTCCGTGCTCCTCGGCAGAGCACGCAGCAATCTACACACGCGCACGCCTCAAAACTGCCGAGAGTCTGAAGATCCATCGCAGAGAGAAGACTGATCGTCCCATTCGCCGTTTACCTTACACAGCTATACATACAAGATACAGTCGATATTTTACAGCCCATGCGCCCATCTATATGCATCCCTATCCCAAAATAGGCATGATTACCGCAAAAAGCCCACATTCCCTTTCCTTCTTTTACAAGCCCCTATCGTGTCAACAGTCCTATTACGCGTTCCTGTCTTTTTGTTCCTTCTCGTACTTCGCCACCAATTCCTTCTGCAGCTGCGGCGGCGCCGGGCTGTAGTGGCTGAACTCCATCGAGAACTCACCCTTACCCTGCGTGCTCGCGCGTAGCTGCGACGAAAAGCCAAACATGCTGTTCAAACTGCAGTCCGCGTAGACGGTGAAGTCCTCGGGGCCAATCTCCGTGTCGTTGATGATGGCGTTGCGCTTGTTGAGCAGGCCAACGACGCTGCCTTGAAACTCGTTTGGTGCAGTGATGGTCGTCTTCATGAGGGGTTCTAGAACCTGGGGTGCGCCCTGGATGAAGGCCTTGCGGAAGGCTTGTTGTGTAGCGTTCTTGAAGGACAGTTCCGAGGAGTCGACCGCGTGCGTGGCTCCGTCGTTGATGATCATCTGCGTGCCTAGCACTCTGTGACCGAGCAGGGGTCCCTTCTGCGTCGACGCGTTGAAGCCCTTCTCGCAAGCGTACAGGAATTTCTCGGAAATGGTGCCACCGCTGATCTGCTGTTCGAATTTATTCTCACCGAGGGACTCTGCGGGTTCCATCCAGCCCACGACACGAGCAAAATCTCCAGATCCACCAGTCTGCTTCTTGAGGGTGTGGTCGAAATTGACGCGCTTCGTCATGGTCTCGCGGTAAGCGACCTGCGGCTGACCAGTCTCGCACTCGACCCGGTATTCTCGGCGCATACGCTCCACGTAAATGTCCAAGTGGAGCTCACCCATGCCGGAAATGACAGTCTCTTGCGATTCGGGGTCAACATGTACTCGAAAAGTCGGGTCTTCACGAGTGAAACGGTTCATAGCTTTACTGAAGTTGGGGGTATCCTTGGTGTGCTTGGGCTTAATCGACAGCGAGATGACAGGTTCAGGAACGAACATGGAAGACTAAAGAGTCAGCACATTGTGTGTCAAGCTGATGAAGCATCACTCACCATGGTGTAACCGAGAGCACCGTCGGTGAAGGTGTCTCCGGAGGCACAGTCAACACCGAACACGGCGCAGATTTCACCAGCACCAATCTCCTGAATTTCTTCCATTTCGTTCGAATGCATACGCACGATCTTGGGGATCTTGATCTTCTTGTCTGACCGCGCATTGAACACGTTCATGCCTTTTCGTAGTGTACCCTGGTAAACTCGAATATATGTGAGCTGTCCAAAGTTGCTCTCTTCCAGCTTGAAAGCCAGTCCGACGAAGGGGAGAGAGTTGTAAGACACCAGCTTGACGGGAGCTTCCGCACGCTTCTTGTCCAAAGCCATGTTCTCAACTTCAGCAGGGTTCGGTAGGTAGTCGCAGACAGCGTCAAGCATCGGTTGGACGGACTTGTTGGCCAAGGCGGAGCCCATGACAACGGGCGTGAATTTGAGGGAGACGGTCGCTCTCCGAATGGCGGCCTTGATCTGCGCTTGAGTCGGCTCTTGTTCCTCAAGGAAGATCTCAGCGATCTCATCGTCGACATCCGCTAGTGTCTCGATCAACCTCTGTCTCTTTTCTTTGCAGAGCTCTACCATGTCCGCGGGGATTTCATCCGTCTCCCTAATGATTTCTCCGTTGGATCCCTCGTGGTAAATAGCCTTCATCCTGATGAGATCAACCACACCCAGGAAATCATCCTCACGTCCTATAGGTGCCTGAATCGCCGCAGCAGGTATCCGTAGCTTTTGGTTAATCTGATCGACGGCCTTCCAGGGATTCGCCCCCATACGGTCCATCTTATTCACGAAAGATATCCTAGGAATGTTGTATCTCCTCATCTGCCTGTCAACGGTGATCGTTTGACTCTGGACACCGCTCACGGCGCAGAGAATCATGACCGCACCATCTAGCACTCGTAGCGCACGTTCGACCTCAATGGTGAAATCGATATGCCCAGGTGTATCGATCAAGTTGATGTGGTACTTCTCCTCCTTTCCGTCTTCCTTCTTGATCCAATCACAGAAGGTGGCAGCAGACTGGATGGTAATACCCTTTTCACGCTCAAGATCCATGGAGTCCATCTTTGCGCCAACGGCATCTTTGCCACGCACTTCATGTATGCTGTTTACACGGCCAGTGTAGAAGAGGACGCGTTCGGTTGCGGTGGTTTTTCCGGAGTCGATATGGGCCTGTCAACTTGTAAGCACTGCACGCAAAGCTGCTATGCTCCCCAAGCATGCGGAGCTGTTATAAACCTACAGCGATTCCTATGTTTCGAACTTTCGACAGCCTTGCAGCTTCGACAGGATCTAGGTTCTCGACAATGGTCTCTTGCGATAATGTGCTAGGGTCTGCTGCCGCCTTCTCCAATCTGCGTGGCAATTAGCCCTGGCTTGCTCACGCGTTCAACACCACTCCAGTGGTCCTCCAACTCACACTGCCGCCGCTGACTGCCATCTCCTCTGTCCTAAAGTTCTCTGACTATTCATCCATGCTTCCGTCTTTGTTCCGCAGCTGAATTGGGTTCGTGACGCCGCCACGGTGGAAAGCGCGCATCGTGAGGGAGTGCGAGCGGCCGAACGCGCGGAGTTGCGGAGGCAACTTTGGGCAAGCGATTGCACCCGAACGAAGGATTGAACACGCATCGTGGCCAATGCTATTCGGCCAAACGCAGGTCCAAGGGATAAAAGAAAGGACGACGCGGTGATCTGCTGGTGTGCTGCTCTCCAGTCCCACACCTCTCCGCAAGAAAAGTTGAGCAGGGATCATCAGACCCTGTCCGCGAGTCGCCATCACGTGATACCCAATTGACCTGCGATCATGCGGTTGGATACGCTTTTCTTCTAACGGCACAGGACGCTGAGTCACTCTACGACACAGCACGATGAAACGGATTCGAAGCAAAAGGTTTCTATTATGCTAATGAAGGCATCGCATACATAGTGTTGTTCGATCAATACGGGAGGGAGCGCAACGACAAATCATGTGAAAGGCATGGCCAAGAGAGAATTATTCTGGCTACGCAACGATATGAATTGAGTGGATTCGTTATGATCCGGGGTATTGACACCTTATCCAGCCCATGACTGCAAACATTCCCTAAAACAAGCCTTCTAGTACTCCAACGCAATGCATACAAAACAGACCCACCCATCAACGATGTTAGCACTATCGGTCCCGATCGAGCTCTTCCCTACTCGATCGCCGCTGCAATCCAGTGGCCCTTCCGACAGCTTCGAAACCCCTCCAAATCGCGGTGACGGCAGATGAGCTGGCCTCTCTGAAAGAGCTACTGAGTTCTCCGGTTCGCTCCCGAGGTATCTCTCGACCTAGCTCGTCTCCTTCCTCGTCCCAGTTCGCCTCAATGTCAGCGTCAATAGGCCCGGCAATTGGCAAAGGTCTCGAGGCCGACGGAGAGTCGTTGCGGCTTAGAGCTGCCTGTGCCTGAACATCATCTCCAAGCTCATCACTGAACGAATCACGAGACTCTAGTCGCGATACGGCACGGTCGTGATAGGACTGCGACAATGACCGTACAACATCTCCTTTGCAGATAGGGCAGGTTCTCCGTCGAGTGACCAGCCAGGGTGTACTAGAGTATATTAGAAACTTGATACACAGGTTGATCGGCTTCACTTACATGCAGTCCGCGTGGAACTCATGACCACACGGCAGGCTCATCACTTGACTGACGCCGTCAACGTACTCCTCCAAGCAGACAACACACTCTTTCTGCCGGCCACCATACTTGCGTCTCCAAGCAGCCAACCCAGATTCTCGCTTTTCCTCTTCAGGTGTACGATGGCCTGGAAGTACTGAAGATGAAGTTGCTGGAGCCTCAGACTCGGTCGGAGATCGAGGCCGTGGTTGAGATGCTGTAGGTTGTGGCGACTCGTGCTGAAGAAGCGGAGTAGTCGGCGAAGAGGCGTTGGGAGTTGCCGAAGGGCTACTGTCGCTGATTGTGTGGTAAGTCCGGACGGGAAGGCGGTCAACGAGTGATTTGGGAGCTCGCCAGCGCCGACGCCGGATGCGGGATCGTAGAAGGAGTAATGCGTATACAACAGTCAAGGTGACAAGAGGGCTGACAACTAGGACGAGTAAAGTATCAAAGAATGGAGATGTGGACATGTTCGTAGGGGTTAATGTTACCCAAAGACCCTCGTGTGGGCTGGAGGGTTTGCCGTCTTCGGATTCTCTGTCCGATGGCATGGTGCTACTTCCCTTCACGTATGCATGTGTCAAGGGCTCCTTCTCTTCATCCTTGGATTCGTTCAACCACCACTTTGTCTTTCCGGGGTGACCACCTTCATACTCGCCGCTGCTAGGCGTGACGCTTCCGCCTTTGGTTCTGTTCAGCGTAGGAGTCTGCTCTGGGGTAGTCTTCGACGGAGATGGACTAGCAATGAAGGCGGGATCACGCCAGTCATGCTCGCCAATGATGAACTTTTCTGGGGTATGCGTAGCCACAATCTTCACATTACCACTCTTGGTCTTCCTCAGGCCCGCACTTTCCTCGGCCAACCAATTCAATTTGCCGCTGTTCGGAGGCCTGCGTGTAATATCTTTCGGAGACGCATCCTTGAGGTTCTTGAGGCCAAGACAGGAAAGAATCGTGCTGAACCAGCCCGCTTCCGGCGAGTTTCTGGAGTCACTGTGCTCTGACGCCCTGTGCGGAGCCTGCTTTGACTCTGTGGGAATGCTCTCTTCTTGTTTTCTGTGTTCTGGACTCGACCGCGCGTTCTTCGTCAAATCGCGGCTTGGAGTATCTTCTGACGACGAAGCATGCAAAACATCTCCCGTCGGTAGTAGCGATGAAAGTAATTGGGCGGTTGTATGCGACGTGAAAAGAGCTGGGATAGTGACGTTCGACGTGTCACCACGAGCGTACATTCGAACAAGAGCTCCTCCACGTTGATCATCCCCTACGATCAACGCCACGCCGCCTCGTCGTTGAGCCCACATTACCTTCTCCAAGAAGCCACACCCACCACGTTTCAGCAGGACGACCTTGCCTGAGATTTCTGCGGCTTGTTGGAGAGACTCGATATCAGCATGTTCCGGTGTCTTTCCAACGCGGTATTTGAGTACTTGTGAGAGCGGCAGTCGTGGCAGAAGAGTGTCGTCTGTACCGTCGTTGTCTGCGACAGACCTCTCGGCGACGTCGATGGCTCCGTGTGGCTGCTTCGTCAAGGGATTTTCACGCTGCTCCGAAGCGTCTAGGTGCTTATGCTCAGCTACCTCTGAAGGGGTATCCTCGGATCCATCCCAGCCCGGAATATCGCTGCAGCCCAGCTCGCCGCCCTTGCCTAGGGCATCTTCCCCAAACCCGCTTCCGATCCATAGAGGGCCACTCAAGCTCTCGGATGGAAGCGAGGGCCCAAAGGCAGCAGGGCGAGCGAGGAAGAAGGTAGAGTTGTCGTCTGTCAGGCTTATTATAGCGGATGGGGGAAATAGCGAGCCAGGCGATGTGAAGGAGAACAGGGCCTTGAATCCACTCTTCTCTTTGACAGATGCAGTGCGGCTGGCTGGATCCTCATTCTGCGAGCCGAACACAAGGTATAGCAGTAATGTGATGGTGATCAAGCTGGTCGCTAGCGAGAGGAGCAGCCGAAGCGGGCGCATGCTGGGCGGCGGCGGTCAACGGCACTGTGTGGGGTGAGTATTGAGGACAGCAAGATATGCTGAAGCTCTACAGTCGTAAGCGCATCCGGTAGAGGTCTTCTGGGAGTCCGGCGAGCGCGAAGGCGCAAGGCAGGTCGGTCGCGAGACAGCACGCGGGCAGTTGGATGATGCGGTAATGTGACGCGCGGGGGCGGATGGTCTGCCCAACAACAGACGCGGACACGAGGAGGCGGGTCGGCGAGGAGAAGAGGAGCGAAGGTAAGAGAAGACCGCAAACACGCGGGAGAAGCGAGGAAACAACCAAGATAGCGCACGGCAAGAAGGCTCGTGGTGTTGTTGCTCTCCGACGCCAGTTGGGCTCTTCTCCGCCGTTCGCCGCCTGCCCGCAACCCATGCCTCATGCACGCTAAAACGCTGGGATAAAGCGCGGCCTGCCCAGGTGGGGACGACTGCACGTTTTTGTCACACTTCACCATTCCACGCCGCATCTAGACACGCTTCCTGTGCTTCCGTCTGCTCATTCCGCCATTTCTCCAAGTATTCTTCGGGCGTAACTGTCCTTGTGAAGATCGTGTAACCTTTCACGTGCGTACAAGCCCACCTTGGCACATGAAGTATCCATCTGCTTCGTGCCTATGTCTGTTCCTGCACTCTAGATTCCACATTTAAAAACATGACCACGCTTCGGGCGATTTGGGTGACGCCCTGGGGGATAATCGTGCGCTGTCCGGAAGCAGCTTGGAGCAGCGAGACACTTCCTAGGCAGACGTAGTCAAACAACTAATCTCACCTCGTAGCCCAACCTCGCGAGAACACTGTCTTCAACTGCATCTTCTGGAATCTGAACGGTGTCGCAGTCCATCAAACAAAAGCATACAACCGACTTGCGGCATAACATCCAACTGGAAAATCATCGATCGAGGAACCATCATCGCCTACACCTACAGCGCCACACAACAATAGGAAAGGCTGACAATACTCAGACCTTCTCAATTGCGGGCTCGGCCCGGCGATGTTATCTGCACTCGCTCTACGGGCGCGGAAAAGACGTCACAACATCGTGCCTAATGTTGCTTCTCAACGATCTTAATCTTGAGGGTAGCATGAGGAAAGTGCTAGTCACCAATGGAGGGCTCCTCGTGCCTGCATCGTGAATGTCACTTCTACTTCTAATATCATTGCGTCATGTTTATGTTGTTGTCGCACTCGATCTCTGCTCCACTCCCATCCTTTTCCCCATACTCTTGTTTGGCACATCACACATCTAGCCTCTGTCCTATTTCTGCATTCGTCGGCCCTACATCCTATCACTTCCCTGCTATACCATTCTTGTCACTCGATTTGGCCTGTTTCTCTCTTTCAAGGACGCCTCGTCTCGCGCGTCGTCTCGGACGTTTCCGTCAAGCAACCCCACCTCGACTATTAGTACTCAGTCCCTCGTATACCGCCTACAATGAATGTCAACAGGCCCGCGGACAGCTTTATGGTCTTTCCAGGCATGAAGCCGACGTACACTGAAGATCCGAACCGGCCTGGTGAGAAGCGCCTACCGGGCTTCTCGTGGCTTCCGAACAGAGTCCGCCATCTGTTCATCTCAATGCTGGGGGAGTTTGTCGGCACTGCATTGTTCCTGACTTTCGCTTTTGCCGCTACTCAGGTCGCGAATACGCCTCCAAACCAGACTGTGGACAGCCCCGCAAGTACATCTACGCTTCTGTATATATCTTTGGCATTCGGCTTCTCGTTGCTTGTCAACGTATGGATCTTTTTCCGAATCAGTGGAGGGCTCTTCAATCCAGCGGTGCGTGCCTATACTCTCTATGATATCAGCTCCGCTAAGTTCTGCACAGGTGTCGGTAGCCTTGGCCCTGATCGGCGCCATCGGCTGGGCCAAAGCGTTTCTGCTCATCCTCGCTCAGATAGTGGGAGCTATCACCGCAGCAGCTGTAGTATCGGGCCTGCTTCCGGGCCCTTTGGCAGTTCGAACCAGATTGAGCAGTGGTGTCTCAGTTACGCGAGGTGTTTTCATCGAAGCGCTCTGCACTGCTGAACTCATATTTGCCATCTTCATGTTGGCCGCAGAGAAACACCGAGCTACGTTTATTGCCCCTATCGGCATTGGTCTTGCCCTGTTTATCGCTGAGTTAGCTGGTATGGCAATTTCTTACACCCTTCGCATACATGATGCTGACATGGACAGCTGTGTTCTTCACCGGAGGCTCTTTGAATCCTGCCCGGTCTTTCGGTCCCGATGTAGTTCTCGGAAGGTTTGATGGATATCACTGGATTTACTGGATTGGGCCTCTCCTTGGGGCTATCATTGCCGTACTCTTCTATCGATTGATCAAGCTCCTGGAGTATGAGACAGCCAACCCTGGTGCTGATGACGATGGACGCGAAACACGTTACGATGACCGATATGCTGAAGAAGAGGCTGGGGGATCTCGGCGAGCAGGTAAGTCTTACGCTCATGCGCATCGTGAAGAATCGTGCTCATTACTAATAGGGCCCTAGGACGTGTGACCACCGACGGCACCAACGACTCTGATTTCATGCCCCCGTTTCATCCGCTAAACAGGCCAGTGTCTGAGCTGCACAAGCCAACTCTTCCGCGCTACATTGTGAATGGGGACATATCAACAGAAAGGGGTGCGATTTCATTGTCGGATCTCCCCAACAAGCCTCCTGCAACCTTCCAACATGGCGGTGATGGTCATTACTCTATCGACCATCCTAACGAACGACCTCGCGCCCAGCACGTACCTGGATCTTACTCGATGCGCTCACACTCACAGCCCCGTTCCGAATCTCAATATGAGGAAGCTTCCGAGCAGAGCTATCGCAATGGCCCCAGTGTGGAGTCGGGAGACTCAGACTGTAGCTCGAGGTCTGGCTCCTGACATGAGGACGCATCGATTGATCCCGACTGCATCGAAGGCTACCTATACTATCCTCTCTGTTGGTTGCCGCATTTCGTGCTCCGAGCCTGTTTCTGTCCTTCGTGAGAGTTAGTACAAAGGGTATTGAGGCAGGCGGACTTGTCACCTCGAGGTGGGTGCTTCTCGGTTTCCTGTGGGTTGGTCGATGTGATTGCAATACATGGTCATCACGCTTGTCTCTTTGCCGCGAACGGATTCTATTCAATGATCGATGTCTTTGTAAGCGCTTCTATTGCTGTACTTGTACATCAACTTCATTCTCGCACCTCAGTTGCATCCTGTTACAGTAGTGTTGTCGCATGCCACCTCTTACCTGTTTTCCGATCACGCAAAAGCTTCCAGCGGAAACGCATTTGCCATTGCCTGGTACCCAGCCACATTCGGATGCAACCCATCACCTCCATTGTACTTACTATCCATCTTCGTCGGGTCTCCCTTGTTTTCAATCGCGCCGGCAAAATCGACAACAAAGTCAAAGTTCCCCTTCGCCTTGACGAAGTCATTCACTTGCTTGCGAGCCTGCTCATGCCCGGCGCTGTAATAACTGTTTCCACCAAACGGCGTGATCGTCCCTCCAATCGTCACCAAGCCAGCCTTCTTCGCATCAGCTGTGATCTGCTTGTACGCATTGGTCAAAGAACCTGCAGCCGCGCCGCTGCCGATATCGTTCACGCCTTCGAAAATCATGACGTACTTCACGCCGGGTTGCTCGAGGGCGTCACGCTTGTAGCGGGACAAGGCAGTGGGACCGAGGCCGCCTGAGAGCACTGTATTCCCTCCAGCGGCTTGGTTTCCGATGGCGACATTCGTGTGGTTAGTGGTCTGGAGGCGAGCGAGGAGGAGGTCGGGCCAGCGGTTGTTTTTGTTGTCGTCGGAGCCGCGGCCGTCGGTGATGGAGTCGCCAATTATAATGAGGCCCGAGGTGGTGGTGGGGACCGAGGCGTGGACGGCGGAGACGAAGTACCTGGCGCGATTTAGCACACGCAGCTCGAACAGTGATTTTGGTATCCCAAGGGATGAAGAAGGCGGTGAGCTTACCAGTGCACACTGCTGGTTCCACTGATCGACGTTGAATTCACGGCATTTCCCTTCACGAACCAGCTCGTCGTTCGACTGCCCGGGTGCCCGGTGATGCTACTTCCGCTCTGACCTGCTTGACTGTACAAGCTCACAGCAATATTTTGTTGTGGTTTGACTTCGAAGTCGATCTCGTCGCTCACCACGACTTGGCCTCGCGGCACTGTGAAGGAGGCTTTGCCGCCAACGGTGATTGCTGCAAGAGGCGAGGCCTCGATGCCAGACACACCTGCTGCGCCGCCAGTTGGCAGACCAACCGAGGCGGCCGTGATGGGAAGGTCGGAGCCTCCGAACGTGTTTGAAATAGCGATTTTGATCTTGGGGGAGCCAACTGTCATGTGGAGGGTTTGACGGAGTGTTGCGTCTTTGAGAACGCCACCGGAAGTCTTGGATCACGTTTAGATCTGGTATCCATATAATCTGGTCGGGGTTTCACTCACGAATTGAGATGGGGGCATGTTACTAGATTCGACGAGCTGGGGCATACTGGTCCATGTTGTAACCCAGTGGTTACCATCTTGACGTTTGTCGAGCACACGAGCGTTCAGTGGCGAAAGAAAGAGCGCGAACGTCGCGAGAGCGACAGGAAGTAGCGAGGGCGTTATCATATTGACTCGCACGTTATGGCTATCCGCTCTCCCTCAAAGTTGCTGAAGGATGGCAGCACGCTATATATGGAGAGCAGTCATGTGGGCTCATTTGGCATTTACAATGTGGGGAAGCGTGCAGAGCCGCGTTCCGATATTGACATTGCTCCACAATATGCGTAGAGCGATTGATGTAAAAGTAGCGATCCGCGTCCTGTTTGAGGCTAATTAATATCGTGGTTTATGTATAGTCGTCCTAACCCGTCGCAGGTAGCGTGCATGGTTCTTATTGGAAGCGGTATCCATTTGCCCAGAGAAATAACCAGATTAAGCACCTTCCCTTGGACGGCTGAAAGCTTGACCAGAGCGTTCAATTATTGTTCTAGACGTGTCGAGCTATTCTAAAGTCGGCACTCGGAGACAAGAAGTACTCTAGCTTTTCGATTCGTACTGTATGCCTATGAAAAATCAGCATTGTAAAATGCAGGACTGGGAAAATTACATCTTCGCAAGCTTATTTCAACGCGACTAATGCATGTCGCGTGGCGATGTTGTGGCTTCGATACTGAATGTGAATACGGTCGACTTCGTATTCTAACTTGATGCACAAATATCGTTGGAAAGAGCAACATTCCCTTAATTCATGACCCATGTGTTGAGCATTGTGTCTTACAATGTATATCGATTTTTTCCAGAGCTGAATCTACGTCGATGATCCCAGGGCGTCTGTAATAGTTCGTCCTCCACATCTGCAATCTTTGCCTCTTCAACTCAAGCTTCCTTTATAAAACCTTTTTCATTCTGCTCATATCTCGCTGCTTTACTCAACACACCCATCTCGCTTGACTGTCCCGTACTCTGGCTATGATCTGTCGTGATATGCATCCAGCTTCGGAACCCTCTTCTTTCCGGAACAGGTTTGGTGTTCATGTTGTTTGCACCCAGATCTGGGACGGTAGTCATCCGCGAGCGGAATCTCGAGGTGATAGATGAAAAAAAAACCCTTGGGCAAGACGCGCACAAGTAACATTCGGATTGCAGGTAGGGAGACGCAGGCGAAACAGCAGGCGAGTTCGATTTCCGTCCAAACGGTTATGGGAACATAATCCCAAGTTGGGTCTATCGTGGTCTTGAAGGTGAGGAGGGTACGTAGACGGACTATCGTGGCCACGCAACCACTACACTTTGGTCAGTAGTCGCTTCCAATGGAGTGACTCGAAGGGAGATACATACAGTGTTCCGATAGCGAACATGAAGCCCACCGCCATCTTGCGCCACCTTTTCATGTTCAGCGTCCAAATGCATACCAAAGGAAATATCAAGAGAGCAACATCCTGAGCAATCGTCGATGCGCTGTTTGCGTATGCGATGGCGTTGATGCTTAAGCACTTGGCATGCTTGATATCGCGGTCCCAAAATGCGTTTACAGGGTTACAATTGAAGATTGTGAGGAATATTAGGATCAAAGTATTGATGGCAATCCAGCCCAGGAGTACGAAGCATCCTCTCTGAGCACCTTGCGTTGGGAAGACCTCGTGGTAGAATAATGTCAGGGATATTTTCGTGAGACCGAGCACAAATGTGTAAGTTATCCATGCCACATAGAAGAATCGTAGATTTTGTAGTAGTTGTCCTTGTTGAAGGTTCCAGAGATGTTCGCCAAAGCCTCCTCCCGCCATCTTTAGCACGAGCCCCAGAGGGACAGCTGTGAGGAGCAGTGCTGCAACAACAATGCAGTCATCATAAGCGAATCTTCTAGTCACAACCCTACCGACAACCCGCAGAAGGACGAAGATTGCGGCGATCGTGTAACAAGTGATAGTATAGATGTAGGCATCGTGTTGCTTTGACTCGTTGGAGAGATGGCAAATATCTTGTTGCACTTTCGCCGTGTTCAGGCTGTCGACCATGGTGCAATTTGCTAGCATACAGGCCGAAAGTGTGTGCGCGAGTTCGACATTCTGGCATTGGCAGCTATAATCGTTAAGGGCGCAGCCAGTGGGTGGGACAGTGAGGAAAAGGCAGCTTAGCTGTTAGTTTGTCAGTCTTCGAATCCTCTTGAAATTTCAGCACATATGCGTATCTGAAATACTCACACCACATGGCGGTATATCGTCGATTGTCAACGCTCGTATCTCAACACTCTGACCCTCGTCCGACGCAGCAACGCCAATGCCACCGAGGCATATACACAACACAGCTGCTACCAGTCTTCGAAGTTCCATCTCTTTCATGCGCGGTAACCGAGTTGCACTGCCAGGGAACTGAATCAAGGAAATTGGCTGAATCGGAAGATATACAGGGGGCGATCAGTCTACGTACATACCCAGACCGGAATTGCCTCTTGAAAGCCTGGCTCATGCGAAGCATAGCGCGAACCTTACCCTTGATCTCCTGAAGCACGAACATGACGGGCGAATCATAAACGCCGGACGTAAAAGGCGCGGCTCAGAGCCTGTTCAGTCAATTTCTCCGGGTATAGATGATTTGGCGTATAGATTTCGGCTCTCTCGGATGACTGTTCATCAGGAACCGTACGGGAATAGTACCAAGGTACACTTCGGATCCGCCGGATCCTCTCTACCATATATACTCACGTCCAATCCCCTCGTAAGGAAGGCTTCTTACCTGCCTTTACCCCTTACATGCCCCCTCACGTGCCCCCTCTTTCTACGATCTATGAGTGGGATGGCAGCTTTTTGGAGCCTTCCGAACCGTCGATAATCTTGGCATAAACTTGCCTCTTTATTGGTCTATTCACACGGGCCGAGGGCTCGGCTCTAGTGTATAGATTACCTCCTAAGTGCCTCTTACAAACTCTGGTTACGTGGATTCATGACTGAACAGTCTTTTCACCTACACCGGAGTTGCCTGTTAGGCCTAGTCGTGGGTTGAAATACTCTGTAGATCGCTCACTGAACAGGCTCTCAGTTTAGCGTGAATAATTGTCCAGGTCTCTGGGTATATGTCGGTAGTCGCGCGGGACGGATCGACCGCGCGAGCTGGGGAAATAGCCTTGTAGAAACAGCAGGCATGCCGAGTTTTGACGTTTGGGAACTAGAAATGATGACCCACCTTCTGAAGCTTAAAAGTGTTGAGCACCACCACACCAACGCATGACTCTTGCGACGTCTGTCGATTCGAAACGTACCATTTGATGAACCTCTTCTGGACCCTCGCTTCTTCGCCTGCGCCTTCAATTGTAAATCCTCCCTGTGATGTGGGTGAAACAATTATTTTCCAAAGTGCTACTTTAGAAGGGGTTTGCCACTTACGATATGAGACTCCGAGCTTCTCTTCGTGAATTTCCGGCCTTATCGCACATCCTGGATCAAATCAGCACACAATAAGTCTCCGTTTATTGGGACCAGCACAAATTCTAAGGATCATCCCCTCCATGCTACTACACATGCATTCAACACCGGACGGGTCGTGAACCTCGTCTAGAATTGCGAGCACATGGTACAAGGTAAGGAACACGATCATCATCCCGCTGTTCTACCAGATCTCGTTATGACACTTGCACCGTCAACATGTTGCCAACACTGCCTCGGTCCCTGCTTTGATTTGATATCCCTTTCACCATCCGTTCAAACTGGCCATGAAGGGCGAGATCGCATTGCAGCTTCATGTCGCCCCAGTATATCGTCCCGGAACACATTCACTACTTGGTTGTCACCAAATTTTCTCTCTCAGCCAAGCTATTGAGCCCAGCTTTAGTCAGACTCTCGAAAAACTTGCAGGAGCTATATGAATGTGTTAGTTGGGCTAGGAAACTGTGGGTAGGGTAAGCACCTTTGCCCTTACGCCCAGTCTTCTTCTCTTCGTGCCTTCAGCGGTCGTAGACAAGTCGGTGAGATTTGTTTTGAAAGCATCCTCTAGGGAGTCACTAAAGATATGGGTATCGTCAACTCTTGGGTGAAAGCATTGCTGTCAGTCGCATTACTAACTTCGAGTGCGCAGTGGTTGTCTTTGGGGTGCGGACCCAAGGGAAAGTATTCCGATGTTATGTCCTCTTAGTTGCCCACCATGAGAGTTGCGTCCAGTGTCGTTTCGGTAGAAGATCCCTGACGTTCGATAATACTATCATCATCTTGGCTTGAACGGGATCTTACGTTTGTATTGTGCCCATGCGCGAACAGTGGCGTGGCGACCTACTATGATACCTAGCCAGTCGACGAGGGCTATAGACTCCGTGTCGGAGTCATTGAAGGCCATTCGGGCTGTTCAGCATCAACGACATTCTCAAGATGTGCTGGGGGCTTTAAGCTCTTTTGAAGGAGGTGACAAGGCTGCAACGTACCTCGTTATGCCTTTCAGCCCCAGTAGGTAAGCATAGCAATGTTACGTCCCGTTGCTTGTACGTCAGAAGCGACAATGTAGAACAATCAAGACTCCGCGAGACTGCTTGAGACCAAGCCGATGAGACGGAAGGCATGGCATGGCATAATCATCTCAGCGTGCGACCGGTGAAATCTCAGAAGCTTTCAAACCAAGGGCAGGACGTCGAGCTCTGTGGTATGGGATGATCTCACGTTTTCCGCTGGACGTCCGAGTTTAATTTTCATAGAACGCTCCGTCGTGGCCTCATATACTCCCATACATCGTTCAATCTATTGTGGAGCACCCGCCCGATCGATTCAATGCATCAGGCATGGTTGTCGAGATGCCCTGTAGAGTACCAGTGGCCGTTCTTCCATTTGCGTAATTGCCTCTTCTGATCGGCCCCTCTGACAGAGCACTGCTCATACTACACAACCTAATTTTTTGTAGATAAATCGCGTACCATTATGCATCATTCGTCCGACAACTTCGATTTCGTCCGTATCGTGCGAGCGAAGAGCTCCAGGTACGATGGTCTGCACGGAAAGCAGCCACGCTCATTGGTCAATGAAGCGATGTACGACAGCTCCGGCGGCTGCAATTCGGCTCCGACTCTCCAACACCTTACGGCCGTCTCCAAACTCATGTCCGATAAATACCCCTTGGCTTCACCATGAGATCAGATTTCCATTGCTTCGCACTTTCGCGCACGAAGCTGCTTGTTCCCGATTGTCCATTTGCATACCCATCGCCAGACGAGTCATTCTAGAACACATGTTACACAAGTCTGATTGTCTCCAGACACATCTTTATAACTGTTCCAGCAAAAGGTCGGAGCTTAAAAAACATGGCGTCCGAGCATGATTCAAATAGCAAGAAGATCATCATTCTCGGTGGTTCTTATGGCGGCGTCTCCATTGCCCACTACCTACTGAAGCATGCTCTGCCAGTCCTTCCACCAAAGCAGGAATACAAGATCGTAATAGTCAGCGCAGCCTCAAAGGCAATTTGCAGGCAGGCCTGTCCTCGCGCCTTGATTTCAGACAACTACTTTCCTCAAGACAAGCTCTTCGTCAGCATACCAAGCCAATTCGAGCGATATTCTACACACCACTTTGAATTCATCCACGGTTCAGCAACGGCTGTTAATCATGAACAGCGCAGGGTTACCATCGCGCCAGCCGCAAGCAGTCAAACACTTACAGTCGCCTTTCACGCTCTTGTCATCGCTACGGGTGCCTCTACACCATCTCCCTTATTTGGATTCAATGCCAACGATGAGAAGGCTCTTCGTGAGGCATGGGCTGAATTCCGCAGTGGACTGGAAACGGCAAAGAGTATTATTATTGCTGGTGGAGGGCCATCCGGCGTGGAGACTGCAGGCGAGTTGGGCGAGCATCTCAATGGTCGTGCTGGGATTTTCAGCTCAAAGCTCCAAAGCCCGAAAATTCCGATCACCTTGGTGACTTCGTCTGCGAACATACTTCCCTACCTCAGGTCATCGATTGCACAGACTGCCGAGGACTACCTGGCTAAGGTGGGTGTTACCGTCGTCAAGAACAGAAAAGTTCTCAGCGTGGCTCCAAACAACGCTGGAGCACGCTTGAACCAGGTTGCGTCTAGAACAACCCTCGAGCTCAGCGATGGTACCACTCTAGAAGCCGACCTCTTTATTCCAGCTACTGGCTTCAGCCCGAATACGAAATTCCTCTCTGAGGATATACTAGACCCATCTACTAGCCAAGTGGAAACCAATTCATCCACTCTTCGCGTCGACAAAGCCGGCCCTAGAATCTACGCCATCGGCGACGTTTCCAACTATGCTCGACCTGCGGTACACAGCATTATGGAAGCCGTACCAATCCTTGGCACGAACATCAAGCGTGACCTCTTACTTGCTGCTGGCAAAGCGGAAGGTGAAGTACCTGCAGAGAAGGCGTTTAAGGAGGAGAAGAGAGAGACACAATTAGTACCGATTGGAAGATCGAAGGGCGTAGGAGCGGCGATGGGATGGCGTCTTCCGTCGTGGGCTATCTGGTTGCTCAAGGGACGTGACTACTGGCTTTGGACAGTGGGACCGGTATGGAGTGGGAAGCAATGGGCAAAGGAAGCTTGATAGCCTTCTTAGTGATTCTACATGGCATGCGCAGCAAGATCCTAATCAATGACTGAAGAGGTACATGATGGTGCATATTCTTACTAATCAAAATTTATAACATTTCACAAGCAACCACCCCCACGATGACTCCGCTGGCTTAGTGACTCATTCAAAACCTCCTTTTCGATACATAACAAGAAGACAATAACTGAACAACCTGGATATTGATCATTCATCTTTCCCAAGAACATCAACATGCAACTTCAGTTCACGACCGTTGATGTCTTCACCAAAACACGCTACGTGGGCAATCCACTCGGCGTAGTCCGCGTTCCGGCGTCCCTCCGCTCTCGACTGTCCGAGCATCAGAAACAAAGAATCGCCAACGAGTTCAATCTTTCCGAAATAACATTTCTGCATGAGCCTACACCAGAAGAACCTGAAATCGCCGACTATGACATCTTCACCGCGCTATCGCGAATGACATTTGCAGGCCATCCTACCATTGGAACAAGCATATACGTTGCCGCGCATGCGAACGCATACCCAAATGTTAAGAAGCTCCGTACCATTGCGGGAATCATTCCTTTCGAGTTCAACAAGGAATTAGGCACGTCAACCGTCGGTATCCCTCACGACGTGTACTTTCACAAGGAGCACCTTCTTCCACACCCGTTTCCGGAGTTGAACGGCTCAGAATCATCAAACGTGCCTTTGGTATCCATAGTCAAGGGTATGGCGTTCAACCTCATCCGCATGAAAGACTTGGAGGCCCTAGCCGTTCCCACAGCAGGCCTGCTACCATTGGCGGAGCTTTACAAGGGCGAGCACCTCGATAAGGGCAGCGGCTGGGATACTGGCTATACAGGCAGCTTCTACTATACTGACCTAGGCTACAACGATGAGGAGCCGGGGGTGCGACAGCTGCGCACTCGTAGTTTGGGCAGTAGGGAGGATCCGGGAACGGGAAGTGCAAGTTGCGATCTTGCCGCCTATCTTAGTCTGACCGAAAAAGGAGGAAGGAAGAGAAAATTTCATCTGACTCAAGGCATCGAGATGGGACGTAGGTGCGATATTCATGTGCAAGTCTTGTTGAAGGAAGACGGAAAGGAGGTTGAGGATTTGAAGATGAGTGGGGCGGCCGTGGAGGTCATGGAGGGGTTCTTGACGGTGGGTGAATAGAGCTCCGTAGGGAAAGTGCTTTCTCCGCGCCATCTGGAATAGCCCGATAGAAATTAGCATCCGAGTGAGGACCGGATGTACGAAAAACCAACACATATTTGCGAAGCAATGTGAACAATGTGAACAATGACTGTCCAACTTGACCAGGATCAGGCCCCACCGACCTCGGCTCGTACCGAGTACGTCACTAGCGGCCATTCCCATTCCAAAAAATTATTCGAAGCTGTGAGCTCCGCCAACCCCACGCGCCATCAAACCCCCAAAATGCTCACCGAGCAATTTGTTGCGTCGATATCCGCCCAAACGAAAGCAAACACCGGCGTGACGAAGGATGCGGGCATTTTCCTCCACGAATTCCAGCCGCTTGCTGCACAGCGCCATGTCTTCAAAAAGAGCGCATCGGCGCAGAATGGGCTTGCCGTGAGCAGCTCGCACATCTTCGCGGCCCAAGCAGAGAAGGCAGTAGTACATGTGTATAGTAGGGAGAAGGGGAATCAGGAGGCAATCATACCGTTTCCCGAGCGAATTCATAGCATCACGCTTGCGGCCAGAGACACGGTGCTGCTGCTGGGTACTGAGAGTGGCAGAGTGCTGGCCTGGGAGGTTCGCAATACGCATACCACTAGCACTACAGGATGCTGACCATCTTGAAGATATCCTCCGGCCGACTGGTGTCGACCTCTACCTCCCATCTCCAACCTGTCACATCCCTCGCCGTCGATCCCACGTCCAACTTCTTCCTCTCCGGCTCGCCAGATGCAATGATCCACGTCTGGGCGCTGCCCGCCATCCTTTCCTTCTCGCCGGACACGTCGCGCTCTCCCATACATACCCTCTCCACCCACCGCGGCCCTATCTCCTCTATTGTCTGCGGTCACAGCTCTAGCAGTGCTAACATTGCCATTTCCACGTCTGAAGACAAGTCGGCTATACTTTGGGACTATTATAATGGACAGTTGCTCAGGACGTACTTGCTTCCGGAGCTCCCGCAGGCCATCACCCTCGATCCCGCTGACCGCGCCTTCCATCTGGCATACGGAGATGGAAGTCTGCAGACGGTCGACTTTTACGATGACATGCAGAAGACTACGGCAACGGACACTCTTCGAGATACAGCGTCATCACATCGTCCTATACAGCCCTCTCCAAATACAAGATTCAATGCGGAATCACAAAAGCTTGGTGCCGCCCTCGCTTTGAGCTTAAGCTGGGATGGGCAGACACTAATCTCAGGACATACCACCGGCAAGATTGCTGTATGGGATACTGCGAAGGGAAATTACCTGTCGACAGCGACGAATCTGCCCGGCCCCGTGACGAACTTGAAATTTCTTGAACCTGTTGGATTTCCGGCTGCTACAGAGCCGACCTTCAAGATCCAGACAGTAGTGAAGCCTAAGCAGGACAGCGGCGTACCTGAAGGCAACGCGCTTGTCCCGCCCAACTACACTCTAACTATGCAACTCAATGGTCACCTCAAGAGACCTGTCATATCCGCAACGGAAACAGTAGCGAAAAAGAACGCTTTCGAAGAAGCTTTGGTACATCCCAGCTTCCCGCAAGCTATGCTCGAAGCGAGCCTCGCTGAGCTTTCAACATGGAACGCTCCTTCAAGTGGAGGAATTGCTCCGGCTGCCGACTTCCTTTCGTTGAACGCAGACGCAAGGGCACAGGAGATGCTGGGCGCCACGCAGTCTAACGAGGTGAAAGAATTAAGGAAGCAGCTCGCCAGTCTACAGCGTGTCCAAAAAGTCACTTTCAAACAACTCTCTGAAATGCGAGAAGAGAAGGAATATCTGCTGAGCGAGGAGCGAAAGCGTTCCCAACGCAGCCAGAGTAAAGTCAAGGCACAGGGTAATCTCGCAAACGGAGGTACCGGCGATGTGGAAATGAGAGGCAATGGCTCGGGCGAGTCAGAATCGCACCACGACAACGACGACGGCGATTCTTCCGACGGTAGTTCTGAAGCCACTCCTTCGGAATGAGGTGATCCCGGTAACGATTCAAGCGTACTGTTCCTGCGGCTCGGTACGCGTCTGTCCATCCCCAGACGAGTCCTCGGGAGACCGTCCGTGCTCCAAGGTATGACTGAAAGACGCTTGAGAACCAAAGCGCGTATTCTCGATGGTACTCGAACTGGACGTGCCCTGTGCTATGAGTGCCCTGAGTGCATACATGCGCACCGACGGTGTACCGAGGATATATCGGCCTGCAGGCCACCATGTTTGACGGCCCTTTCCGTCGCTGGACCATCAAGAGTGCACGGCTCTAGAGCCTCTGACTTCTGTATCACAGAACGGGCACCGGACACGTACACGAGGCCCACGAAGCCCCAGGAGCCCCAGAAGCCTCTCATTAGTCATGCCCTTCACTTTGAAACCCGGGCTTTGCTTGTCACTATCATAAACCGCCCGGCAAAACTGCCCAGCACCCCGTGCCCAGCGATTCAAGGTATGAATACGCCGCCAGCGCCCAAGCTTCCTCGCCTCACTCTCCAATTCCCACCATCCCATGTGTACCCTGGGCTCACGCCATGTCTCGGAAGCCTTAGCCGCAGCATCTGCCCCTCTTCATTACGCTCTTCCGAAGCCTCGTACCAGCAGCGCCACGAGCGGACACTGAACACAGGGAAAGCGGGGTAGCATGTCGTGTCGGCGCATACAAGGTGCGACCCTTGACGAACCAGATGCCCTTGAGGCGTTCAGCTCGATGGACAGGCGTCATCTGCTGAGCAGGCGCGTTGCTGCGTGGCGCAGATTGCGCCGATGCTGTGCTACGGAGAGCGGGCGGGTCTTGTGGGCCTGAGCGGGAAGTCGTGCAGATGGAGGATCTTGCCTGTTCGAGGGTAGAGGGGACCTGATAGGAGGAGGGATGTAAGGGAGCGACGATGTCACGATGATGGGAGAGCGTGACCCGCCGTATCGTGAAGAAGGGGGTTTCGCTCGTAGTGTAATGTACTGAGTCCGAACCGGCTGTAGATAGCCATACTTCCCTCCTACTCGCGTCAGCCAAGCTCTCGTTCCTCCACACCTCTGCAGCGCACAAGAAAGACGGTGAACGCTTCGATCGATTCGCCGTGGAATCTTCCGTGCAGACGGGGGCGGCGCCTTCGTGCATGTGGCCTGGTCTGCCCGGTGCATGCTGCGCAGCCTGCGCGTGTATCACATACGTACATATATTATGCCTCAACATGTTTTCTTTTTCTCGTGTCCTCGCCTGTGCTGCTCAGTACCTGCGCTCAACGCCGTGCCTGCAGCATCTCCCGAGTCAGTCAGTCGTCGGAACAAGTGCTTCACGATTTAGCATGCCGTCAACCATGATTGTCCTGGACAAAGTTACTTTCGGTTGGGAGAACAATGGCCCGAGCTGAATGCGGGCCTAAATCTGTGTGCTTGCAGAGCCGCTCTTTAATGGGGCCCATCGTGTTACCGATCGTACCAAGGCTTTCGATCTAGTACCATAGTGGCGCCGTTCTGACTATTGAGTTGTCCCAGCAGCGACTGCACAAGCATCTCGAGCTCTAAGACATGTACTCAGCGGCGTGAGATGAACAACGACAAGACACGTACGGTCAAAGACATGATGATCAGATGAGCTACCGTAGCAGGTCGATAGTGCCGAGCTACTGTGGTGTTATTTGTATTTTCTGGCAGCTCTCTAGTTCTTATCTAAACTTTCCGCGCCCGAACCATTAGACCCGTGATACGCACGTCCACGGTGATGTCTATGACAGGAGCATCAGCCATGCCGCGCTCACCCAGTCATCCGCCTATGATTGCTTGTCATCCTCCTTAGCTCATCCCTGCGATTCGATCTGGCCAGCGGTGTTCGAGGCGCCTGTATTGCGCCTTTTTCAAAGCCTTAATCCTGCGGGAAACGTCGTGGACTTCCGTGGCGAGTCTCGGATAGTGGTACGCGTTGAATAAGTGATCGGGTAGCCCCGATCCGAGACAGACAATTATGTAGCAAGGCGTTAGCCCCGTCACGTGAGTGCTCGGACGACCTAGGCCCCCGAGTAATTGCTGGAGGGGCCGAACAGCCCTCGGGTACGAAGGCTTAGAAAGACCAGGAAAGACCGCGCATACCAGATATTGGTTGAAGTGTGGAGACGGCTGTGATTAAACAAAATAATGTTGATGAATGTATACCCTAAGAGAGTTTCCGCTAATACGTGTATGTTCAAGTTGGCACCCGTGGAGGTCGATAGTCTTGGTCGTAACTTCATCATCCTCGCGGGAGGCTTCTTGCAATCTGGTGACAAGTGAAGCAGACATCCGCCCAGTTCAGGTTTTGCTATGGAAATAGATCCGAGAATTGGAATAGCAATGGTATCGTCGTTAGTCATGGTAAGATCCAGGCCATAGAGGCAGGGAATGATGCAAGTACTGAAAGCAAATAGTGCTCGATAAACGCCGGCGCTGGTCGCTGAAAGGTCGGAATGTGCCTCCGAATGGTGAGGGTAAAATTCACGCTCAAAAGAAAGTCGTGCTACTGCGAGGCAGACTTGTGTCTTCCCTTGTTGCCTGTTCGGTATTCATGAGGTGACCATTCCTCGGGTTGAAACGATGGGTTCATGAAGTGACAGGTATTGAAATGCGAACTATGTGAATCAATACATAAAGAATTTCAAGTGAGTCAGAGCAAAACTTACTTCCGGAAAATGTTCGTCTGGAATGGGGTGACCTCGCCGGTACCAAAGCCTGGCTCCAGTTCGTACATTGAAGGCCTAAAAGGCCCCCCTCGCTCAACTGTGATAGGTGCTCGATCTATACTAAGCGGTGGAGGTGGATGTGGATGGAATGGAAGCTGCATGGGTTGCTGTTCCAGCTGGAGGCTGTGATGACTTGCCGGACTCTGATGGCTTATCGGGCTTGCGTGTACCGGAGACATGAAGTCTTGGTGAGCAACAGACACAGGTGCCACTGGAGCTGGTGGAGGAGGTGCATACGGCTGGATAGGAGTGATGTGAGGCTGCGGGGCTGGGGTCGGATCAAAATCGTAAGTAGCCGGCGGCCAACGATGTCCGAAGCTCTGGTCCACGGTCTGGAAGCGGTTGTGCGAATACATTCCAGGAATCATGGACAGGAGATTGGCGTCGGGTGAGGCTTCTTCGAAGTTGTGGTTGTTATTATAGGCAAGGGCCACATGTATGGTCGCTTGCTGTTGAGGGGCAGGCAAGTCCTCGGCTCTGTAGAGAATGTCGTAATGGCCCGGTCGGTAAAGCAAGCGGATCATGGGCAAGAGACCGTTGAAGTTCATCGGCTGCGAGATTGCATGGGCGTTGACCTCATCGCCGACGGAACGGTCCAGGTACAGGATCTCAAGGCCGATGCCGGCTGGTTTGACGAGAGCTTCTGAGAGCGCAGCCACGGCGATGTCATCTATTTCACAGACGGCAGCCTCAATGTTCTGCGAGCAGTAACTCTTTACGTCGATTTGAAGGTAATTCTGATACTCTTCCGCCCGCGACTGGATCCAGGCACTGGCAAGGAGCTGCTCATTTTAGTGCAGTCCAAGAGGTAGTCAGGGTTTTTTGCGTACCTTTACGTATGTGATGATGGCCATGGAGACGCCCATGTCGTTGAAGGCCTCGAGCAGTAGACTTGCGCCGTTGCCGACCTGCAGCGAGCCACCCAGCTTGCGGAGTAGATCGTAGGCCTCTTCGGCAAAGTCGATGTAAACATCTTCGGAGAAACCAGCAAGGTTGAGGAGATTGTTCATCGAAATCAGACGGGCTTCCTCGACGTCGAACTTGGCGACATCGCCCACATGCAGCAGGGCCTCGAAGTAGCCAAAGGCAATTGCTGCGAAGACGGGTCAATGCAAACACGTCACGGTGGCATCGTCACAAACTCACCTCGCCATCCGCAGTGGCCATCGCCCCTGCAGGTGCGGAAGAAGGCATATTTGCTGGGCAGAGCCTGCGTCTTGACCCTGTAGATGGGGTCTGCATTCGCGTATTCAGTCGCGATGGCGCTGCTGCTCTGGCGGTCGCCGACAAGCGGGCCCTGCAATGAATTGTCAGCGCTGCCCCACGGGCGGTGTTGGAAGCGCAACTGACCGTGACCTCGGGCTCGTACTCGTTGCTGAGCTTCTGGAGCTGGGCAAACTCCTCTTCCGGGGTCAGGAAGGGCGCGTCTGCCATGCTGGTGGTCTGGTTGTAGTGGAAGTGGCCAGCGGGAGGGTGTTGGTAGCGGGCGGAGGCTAGCTCAGACGGGCGGAACGGCAGGTGCGGCGGGCCAAACGCGAGCGGTGATTCGTGGTAGTGTGAGTGCGCTGGGACGTGCCCAAAGGCCTGGAAACCTCCGGCCATGACGGGTGTGGCCATGGCAGTGAAGGCGCGCAGAGTACTCTGAGCGAAGTCGATGCGCTCGTCGCAGGCGGGGGCGGGACGAAAGGGCTCTGATGGCACCGGGCGGCGAGCGTCCCTGGGTTCGTAGCGTGACGGGATCGAGCGGCGGGCAATTGGATGCTGGAATTCCACAGCGTCCTCGGCAGCACAGCAATGGCTAGCTTGTCCACGAGCACCCTCGGGGGACTCAGTCTCTTTAGTAGGTGCAGATGCCGCGGCCGACGCCTGGAGCTGTGTCGTTGTGGTGCTACCCACCTTTCACGGGCGCCCCCCAATATATCAGGAAACACTGCGATCTCCGGGGCTGGGGACGACGTTTGAATGTCTGCTGCCAGGCACAAAAAGCCCCCGGCGTACCCAAGGGCTTCCTCAGCGGCCGACGGCTTGTGTGGGTTGCACCAGGAGCCTGTATCGATCTCAGTCAGTGCTAACGACGCCTCCTGCACATCGAAGGATGGGGCTGCTCATGTGAAACCGGAAGGGGAGCGAGGAGTACAAGAGGGAGGCAACTCCAGTCCCAAGGGCGGACAGCGCCTGCGTCTCCTCGAGCAAAAGAAATACACAAGCGGCCGCTGTGATGACCGTCTATCAAGACCTGACGTGCAGACGCGTCTGATCTTCAGGAGCAACACCACGAAGCGAGCACTATACGACAACGTCACTGACTCTGTCCCTTCGCCAAAACCGTCGCTGGGACACAGGCCCGCAAGTCCAAGCTGGTCCAACGAACGGCCAACACGCCGCTACCCGGCAGGGCTCTGTGACGCGCAGCTTCTGGCGGCGCAAGAGGAACATGGAATTTCATGGAGTGTATGGGCAAGACTACCTCTCACAGACATCTCACACTGAACGCCTCGCGTCGGCTGCTGTCTCTCCTCACCCTCCGTGCAGCGCGTGATTCGTCCATTGACCAAGTGGCGCCGACGCGGCAAGCAAAAGGAACGCTTGACGCGCGCGCAACTTAACTACGTCGGCACAGTCCCCCACGCTGCACCCGAAGTCGGCTAGGTCTGAAGAAGGGGATTGCGTGGGCACATTGCCTGTCGCTGTGCGGCTCGCTTGTGTTCAGAAACATCAATGCAGACGATCCCACAATCCTGAGTTGCGGAAGCGGCGTGGGAGATACATCAAAGTCACCATAACCTCATCCCAAAGCATCACAAACATTGAGCGGGGCGGCGACGCGACGCGGGCTGGAGTGTCCGGCCGTCCGCACAATCGTTCCGCTACCTGTCGTGCTACACCAAGTCCCGAACTTCTCCGCCGAGGACGTGCGCCATTGAAGAGGACACTCCTGCCCTGTGCTACCTGCGTGACCAACCGTGCTCTCTTCTCCTGGGGATCCTGACCCGCATGTTTCAATTCACCAGGTCAGAAAAGCCTGCGTGACGGTATTGTGCAACTGAAGGTCCCGTGGCATGCTCCCAAAACCCAGTCATGTTGGTTCCTTGTGATACAGCTCGCAGAACGCTATCTGTAAGTCATCCTTTGCTACCAACTCCAAGCAATCGACCCGGACCCTTGCCTTTCAGAGCTCTTCCATGTTTGGCTCCCAAGCCGTTCAGACTCTGTTGTGTCATTGGTCCGCCGCCACTCTGTGCATACTGCGAACCGCCGTCGTCCGACAACTTGAACCCTTCTCCCTCGTTCAGGACCGTGGCCCACAAGGACCCAATGGCGGCGCTCCACTCTTCCATCGCCTTTACCCGATCCATGTCTGTACTACTCTCGATCTCAACCGTGCCCGTCTGTTGATTGATCTTGCCTCGAAGGCTTTTGTCAATGATGAGGAAGCCAACTATATCTTGCACCTCGGGAAGAGATATCTTGAGCTGCTTCGATATGAACGCGAGCGTGAACCGGGTGTAGGGAGCAACTAGCTTGACCACAGCCTTGGTTCTGACATTCCGTGTGACCTCGTCAATGTTCTCGGCGATGAAGGGGTCCTGAAGCAGGTCCTGGTTGTTCTTGAGGATTTTCTCGTAGTCATGGATATCCTCGCGCTGGTAAGCATTAACAAGGTCAGTCATGGTGGAAATACGAGGATCGTTTTGATACGGCTTGGTCTCTTGCGAATCGAAAGGGTTGATGTTTGAGCCCGAAAGCATGGTTGCGAGTACCAGGTACTTCAGCACTTGGATCCGCTGGAGAGACCCGGCCTCATCGTAGTTTCGGAAGCTCTCGAAAAAATCACTTTGTGCTCCCTTCCAGTTCTCTACCATGTATTAGTCACTGCATTCGCTCTAGACCACTCTAATTCTTACCTTCGCTCATATGCATCTTACCACCACATTCGCGGATAATTCCCATGATCTTGGGATGTGGCACGGCTGACTTCACCTTGAGAGCTCGTTGATAGAGAGCCTATAGGGTAATTAGAGGGGAAAGCGCAGTGGTAAAGTGATTCAATGAAACGAACCTTCAGGCGCTTGTTATTCCGCGTGTCTGCATACATGAGGATTTCTAATGAATAGACCTCTAGCGAGTAGGTTCCTTTGCTCGGATCGTCGGTTCCGTCTTCCTTCTGGCATGCCTTGTGCAGCTCGCGCACCTTCTCAGTCAATTGCCGGTATTCCTTTCGCTCCAACCAAAGTCGTGCCAGCTTGATGTTCGTCTTCAGCCACAACCGCTCGTTGTTGGTGCTCTGGAATGTGTCGAGCGTGAGAGCATAGAACCTCTCCATGCAGCGGTACGCCTCTGGGTCCTCGGCAGCCTTCTCGATGAAGTCTAGCATGTTGTTGATAGACTTCTCGGAGTAATTTCGCGTCACGGCCGACTTGACGTAAGTGAGAAGCTCTTTATAATGCCCAACAGCCTGCTTCTTTGTTAGAATCATGATCGACCGTGGCATCGTAAATATTGACCTTATCGTAGCGAGCAAGTTTGAACTCGAGCTTGATAGCCTGCTTCAGACCTTTGAACCCCCTACAGCCGGTCAGCCACACTCATACAGAGACTCCTCCACAACATACCAGTCGCCCTTCGCCTCCTCCAGCGCAGGTATACCCAGGAACTCATCGATCGCCGCTTCAGGTTCGTCGCCCTTAAGTTGCTTCGCGTTGTAGTATTTGTTCTCGATATCCACGTCGCCGCTCTGCTCTTCATCGTCGTCTTCGTACTCGAAGTCGTACCTATTACTAGTCAGAGCAGAGACAGAGATACTGCGTATTGAACGTACTCTTCTTCAGAATCCTGCATGAAATCATCGTCGTCGGACATTGCGTGTATTTGGAGGCCAGCGGTGACTCGCGGACCGTGGTCGCAAGAGACTTGGCGTTGAAAGGCAAGCGGCAGAGATTCAAGACGTGCGGTGAGATACAACAATCGCGGTCGCGGTTGCCTTGTACGAGCGGGAGGTCCCCGCCCCACATTAGTCATGGAGGGGCTACACTCGAACATCAACAGATACACGCACGCACCACTTTACATTTTGTTTGCGAGTTTTCTTCTTCCTCCACGCATGAGAGATCAAAGTCTTTATATACTCTTGGAGCAGATCAGGGCCATCTCTACATTGCTGGAGCCAATCGGACGTGCTCGGTGTCCCTACCAAATTGATGAGAGACAGCCCGTCAGCATCACACAGATGAGCAACAAACATAATCAGTAGGGTTGAACACGCAGATTCCGTTTGAGCCGGTGGCTGTATCATGCGTTCTGGAATAACACGCTACGTGATTAGAACAACAACAAAGGAGGGACGTCGGCAGGATTCTTTCGTGTGCCGTGCGCCAGAGTGATTACCCATTCTCTGGAATAAGGACATACATTCTGAAGTGTTGATTCACTGACAAGCAACATACATTCTGAAGTGTTGAGTCACTAACAAGCAACATACCTCGGTGTCTTCCAAGCGCTGTATCTACTAGCGGTCTGCTGGACTGCGTGATATGTCGTAGATAACGAGCGGATCGTGAACTAGTGGCTGGTGCTAGAATACCTCACAACGGGCTACACATCAGATGTGGAGCAGCTTCGGACAAAACGTGGGGTACAGAAGAAGACTGGACTGGCATGTCATCCGAGCCATTGCTTGGTTGATGACGTCGAGATCGCAAGAGTCTGGTTCTGCGGAAGGACTTGAAAGATTTTTGCGGTGAATTGCGATCGCGCGACGAGCGGTCGGATGCTGATGGTTTTGGACCAAAGCAGGTACCGAATGTGTTGGCAAAGGCGATCCATGGATGACCTACTTTCCGCGTATTGCCAACCTCAGTGTCTTGCCCTCCTCTCTCACCTCCTGCATTCCTACAACAACACCCACCTATCGTCCACGGCATCAACCCGCATCGCTATCTCAGTACCTAGGTAAGTGCGCATTCGCCGGCCTGATCGCACGCCGGCACGTAGCTAGCCGGCAGTCTGGGTGGTTGGCAGCGCGGGCGTGGCGCACTCTGTGCCCGGCCAAATGGTGGAGAGGCGAGCGCCTAGCCTAGCTAACGCATCCCAGTCGACTTCGCTATCCATCCCGTCTGCGACTCCAGCCCGGCCTCTGGAGCGCCTCTCCTTCGCTGTCGATATCCTTAACCGCCCTCCTACGCTCCCTCGCCTCGGTGCGACGCACACTGTCCTCGCTCGAGCCCCACCACACCTAAGAACCCCCCGTACCACGTCCGCGCAAGCGCTCGAGTCCCCAACAAGCCGGTGCGAATCGATCGCTCCGAACAACCCAAGGCCTTCGCGATGCCGCTCTGTGGTGGAACAAAGTCTGTGCAGCGCAAGCTAGTGCTCCTGTACGTCGCCCCTGCTGCCAGACGCAACTGGTGGATGCTCGGGTATGAACCATGACCCGGCGCGACTAACAGCTTCCTATAGCGGCGACGGTGCTTGCGGCAAGACATCTCTGCTCAATGTCTTCACGAGAGGGTACGTGTGTCTCTATGCGCCCCTATAGCATGCAAATGGATCATTTCAGCTGACCTCTACGCGCTCAGGTACTTCCCCACGGTATAGTAAGTCGCGCCGTTTCCCCCACTCCACCACATTGCGTTAACCCCACGCTCTGTAGCGAGCCTACCGTCTTCGAGAACTATGTACATGACATCTATATCGACAACACACACGTGGAGCTCAGCCTCTGGGACACTGCCGGGCAAGAAGAATTCGACCGGTTACGATCGCTTAGCTACGATGATACGCACGCTATCATGCTCTGCTTCAGCGTTGACTCTCCCGACTCGCTTGAGAACGTAGAGACCAAATGGGTTTCCGAAATCGCAGAGAACTGTCCTGGCGTTAAGCTCGTTCTGGTTGCCCTTAAGTGCGATCTGCGGAAGAAGGACGATGACGAAGAAGGAGCACAACCTGAGAAAGCCCTGATCCAATACGACGAAGGCCTCAAGGTCGCCGAAAGGATCAAAGCCCTTCGATATCTGGGTACTTCACCTGAAGACAGTAGCTAGTTCTGTGCTAACCTGAATGATAGAATGCTCCGCCATGAAGAACCGAGGTGTGAACGAGGCCTTCACAGAAGCTGCACGTGTTGCCCTGTCGGTCAAGACAAACAAGGATCAGAGCAGCAGCTGCACTGTCATGTAATGCTTCGAGTCTCGACCTATCACTGGATTCGAATCATCAGACGCCTCCTCTCATCGCTCTTCTCAACCTCTTCAATACCCTTCTTTATCTCTTCACTTGTACTTTGCTGAAATTCCTCTCTATACAGGAAAAAGCTCTTGGATAGCGTCGCGTCTTGGATTTGAACATCTCATACGATCAGCCTGAAGCGAGCATGGCGAGTGGATTGAGTCTTCCCTTCTGCCCTTATCAGCTTCTTGGCTTTCGCCTGGTTTTCCTCCTTCTCATCGCCTTTCTACCCTTCGAATGTGCATTTCTTGTCATCTTTGGATATCCAGGCTGGATAACTATAAGGGTGTGCCTCTTTTGTGTAGTCTGGTTTAGTACATGTTGGAACGAATTGGCTGCTTCGCAGTCAGGCCCTGTGGTCATAGAATACATATTCCCGCTTGTTCATGGTCTTGTTGCGTCATCATGCACTTGAAACTTTTTGCCTCTACACTGTCCGTAAACCTTCCACATACTTTCCTGAACAAGCGTTCTCCCTCGTCCCTAGGGCACTTGTCCTTAAAGCGCGCACGCGCTTGCTGCCTGCTGCAAGACGTCATTTTGTTTCTATTTGACAATTTGAATGACTTCAAAAAGTGAGCATCGACCTACGGTCTGTCCGCGCAAGGCTGTGGCGCTCGCTTAATCATGCATGCAGCTGCAGCTATGATCTGCTGGTACACTGCGGTCTGTATAGCTTTGTTCTTGGCGACATGGAAGTTCCAAAGACTTCAGCCTGATGCCCCTCACCCTTTAACGCAAATCTATAACGACGCTGACTATAGTTCATAGCGTCCGGCCACGGAACTCTACTCCGATGAACAGCTCTGACAAAAACAGCCGCAGCAGGAGTCGCCGGTGCTCTTGCACACCAGAGCGCTACAGGAGAATGATTCCGCTACCTTGGTGGGTGGATACCATACCACCTAAGGATGCATGGTCGCCGGCACGCCGGCTCAAAAATCGCAGCGTAGCATTCGAAGGAACATACAGTTCCCACAGATATCAAGGCTGTACGCCGCGTCGTACCCGACCAGTCCACTATGAGTTCTTGAAGATCTGAATATCTGAACCTACCCGTGGAAAGATGGCAACAGCGACCGTGGAGTGCATATTTCCGCCTCCCGAGTGAGTCATGTCCAAGGCTATATCATAAAAGATCGAAGAGAGTTAGAGAATCCCAAAGCTCAAGCGCTTCATTCCACTGGGAACTAAGAGCACGTCATCGCGAACCTTATAGGGTTGTATACCGGAGATTCCACCATCTTATCTCTGAGTCGATCCTGGGGCCAATTCCGCTAATCGAAGTCCTACCTTATAATGCAGGCAATCCCATCCAATGTCGCATCAAATTGTCCATGGAAGTAACATCTCCTTGCATCACTCGTACCGCTGTGTCGCATAGGTGGGGGGGGGGACAAAAGAGCTCCAGAATCCATGGTCCTCGCGTAGTATATAGGTATAATGACTCAAGGTCAACCGCCGTTACTAAGAATTTATACAGCATGTTGTGACGCATCGCCAAGATGCAAAATTGCTGCAAGAACGAAGAGCGATAGAGCGGATAGATGCCCTTTGCCAATCATACAGGACGACGCCATCCCGAGAAGGACATTTAAATTGAGTACATGCCTATGATATGCGGAGGGCCTCGCGAGGTCTTTGTGTGGATCAGTCCGCGAGACCCAATCACCGACGAAGCGATGTGCTACATCCGGAACTACCTTCCATCGAGCAGTTGCAAGAGGTTCCGCCAATGCTCGTTTAGATAACTTTAAAGAAAGCTCTTAGCAGGTCGCCTTTTTTATTCGTAACATCTTTAGCAAGCCGTACTGCTCGAGATTAGGGGTTTCCTCAGGAGCTGGCTATGAGCAGCACACGAACTTCGTCTATGGAAAGGAAGAACTGGCGTGAAAATATACATCGGCTCTGAGACTCAAGTAGCAGCCGCAGACTTTGGACCTTGCAAAAGCCTTAGAGAGGTACAAGGAGAGATCGCCAGTCTGGCTGCTCACTCTCATCTACTAGAAGCGATCACGAGGGCTCAATCTTGCAAAGTTAGTGTTCCCGTCCAAGGGTTATGTATGCTGTAGAGACAAGAAGGATTACACTTGAGCGGTATGGTCAAGCGGGGTGGAGTCCAGGATTTCTATTTAAGGTTATCAAGAGAATTCAGAGGATAACGTCAATGCTACTGAGGACAGAAGTTATGCTTAGTGAAATTTGAGGAGATCTGCGTGAGGGCATGATGCGAGGGGTCACACGTAAAGCAAATCAGAACAGTAGGCAGCGAAATGTGTATTTGTACGCGGTTGTGTGCCTAATCTTTTGTGCCAAAACACAATGGTATCTCGCGATCCCAAGCTCCTCCCAATGCAACCCAAATAACTCCTCCACATGCAATTAACACAGCTTAGTACTCGTCGGCCACAGAGTTGTCCGTGTACAGCCGTGTAGTCATCCCAGGTCTTTTACCGGCGGCCTCGGCTTCCAGGATCTTCCTACTCTCCTGCATAATCCATACACCGCTACTCGTTCCCAGCCTCGTCGCTCCCGCCTCCAACATCTTCAGTGCATCTTCCCAGCTCCTAACCCCGCCACTGGCCTTGACCTCCATCTTGCGACCCCCACCGCGTACGGGGCTGCCGCCGTTACTCTTCGTTCTAGTAGAGAGATACTCGGCAGCCGTGACCATGAGCTGCACATGCGGAAGCGTGGCACCGGGGCCGTTGAAACCCGTGGAGGTCTTGATGAAGTCTAGATTCGCCGAGGCAGCGAGGTGCGCCGCGGCGAGGATTTGGTGGTCGGTAAGTTGGGAGGTTTCTAGGATGAGTTTAATTACGGTGGGGTTGGGGCAGAGGGCGCGGATGGAGGCTAGCTCTTTATATATGGAGCTGTAGTCTGGAATCTCGCTTTCATCTTCTTGACTAACGGAGGAGACGGCGCCGTCAACCGAGTAAGGGCCCTCCGTGGCGGCGGTTCCAGCTCGTGGACGTGCATTTGCGGCTGTGTTGGCGGCGGTTATGGTGTCTGTTGTTGAGTCTCGCGAGGAAAGTGTTGGCGAAGAGGGAGGGTTATGCTTGGTCAGAATACTATAGTTGAGGACGAGATCGAGTTCGGCGGCGCCGGCAGCAACAGCGGCTCGCGCTTCCCGCAGCTTTTCATATGTATCCTGAGTACCTTCATGAAAGCCGACGACACAGGCTACAACAACGTCTGTGCCTTTGAGGTTGTTGACGCATCTCTGGACCCAGGGTAGGCGGACGCATACGCTCTTGAAGTTCTCCACCCTTGCCTCAGCGCACAGCGCATCGATTTGTGCCTCTTTCGCGTCCAACTTCAGCACCGTATGGTCTACCGTTTTCGCGAGCTCCGTACTTGCCGCTTTTGGAGCGTCGTACTTCCATCCTCTCCCTCCTTCTTTTCTCCTATCCTTTACTTCAGCCAAGACCTTTCTCTGCGTTTCCGCAATTTGTTTCGTCCACTCCTCATTTGTGTACCGGTCTGTCATAACTTCAACCTCGCCCAACTCTTTGTCGAGCGCCGGATTGGCAGAGAGGAACTCCCGAATGTAGATCTCGGACTCAGTGGGCTGCGGTGTACTAGCCATGTTTTATTCTTCGGCTTCTTTTAAGCGTGGAGGATGCCGCGGCGCGTAGAATGACGTCGAAGTTGGGGGCTCTGAATCGCGGAAAAGGCCCAAGCGCACAGACAACACCTCGTTCGATAGAAGTACTCAAAGGACCGTGCTGCGCTCAGTCGAGAAGGAAACCTGTTGTTCGCGGTGGACCCTTTGTTTATCGTGGGGTGACTGACTTATTTGAGCATCGGAGCTCGGCGAAATTTACGGTTTTCCTGTCATGCGGCATGCAGGTTCCAAGCCAAATGGGCATCTCGACCCGCGGCTCACCGCGGTGGGTCGGGAAGCTGCAGCTAAACCCCTCTCCTGCTTATGCGGGTAAAGCGCTGAACAGATGTCACGATGCAAGTCTTGGGGTCATAGACCACAATAGGTGAACGTAGACACCAGCCCGGGTAGTTCAAGGATCCCGGCATACGCCCACACCCTGTGCTTCGTCTGATTCTGTCTGTCCCCGGGTATCAGACGAATTGGTTGGCGAAGACCATCCATGGATCCATGGATCCATCAGAGGCATTAAATACACTGGTAAGGCTCCTTTACATATATCCCTAAATGTTAACAAGGAAAGCTCTGTCGTAAATACTTTTGCACGCATGTTTTCAAGCACATCCTTTCGGCACTGATCGCTCACTATACCCACACGATAGCAATGCATGCTCACAGCTCCAATATTACAGCGAGCAAGCAAATGCCCTTTCCATAGATACTGCCATCCCAAGGCATTGTCGTTGATCACAGCTGCAGGGTCCCCATTTCCGATGACCTGCCCATTGATAGTTATTTGGCTGGTAATGAGGTTGGGGTCAGCAAGTGCGGTGAGATTTGCGAAAGACCGCATTCTTAGAGATTGAAAGATGTCTGGTTTGGTTGACGATAGCACACAGATCTTTGAGAGTTTGAGCCCTCGTTATGGTGATCCTCTACAGGCACATCTCAACAGACACCGTTGTACCACGTATCACAGGGTAATGTTCTGCAGGCCGCAGATGCACATCGTGGGTTTGTATAAGAGTTGAAGAGAGGTTCACTGCGCCTGTTCTTCGTTCTGAATTGTGTAGCAATGTAGCTACTGTCATCGAAACTGAGCTGTAACCACCTCCATGTTGAGCACGCTATTCTTCTTCACATACTTTCACCCAGCAATGTGAATCAGTCAACAAGCGACCCCGCCTTCAATCATACCTGAGACCTCAAATAGTCGGTGCACGCCCCCCGCAGTCGTACGGATAGATGACATAGCACCAGGGAGACGAATACGAATGAAAGCATCGTAGTGATTGGGTAGATATGCGTTTAGTGGGCCTGTAAGATACATACTGGATTAATAGGAGTCCTACTCGTCAGGAACGACAAACGAGGAGTAGATTGGGGCAATAATACACGGGTTTCATAATGGGGTAAGCTAGTGTTAGATCATTTCGCTGGGTAACAGATGGTATCAACGTCAATTAAGTAGACTCATCCATGGTCAGTGAGCGTGAGGAACTGGTTGTTCGATTTTACAAAGGACCGTTGCAGGCGGGGACATCCTCGATATGCAACCCAGTCCTCGCTCTCGGACGATTGATCCGAAGCTCTGAAATGCTATCTCGCCTCCCACATGCATATACATGAAAGCTGTAGAAACGCATGCCGAACATAGGAAACATGATAGAAAGGGTGGCCGAGATCAACGCTGAATATCCGGAACTCCCGTTTTGATTTTGGCTTGACTCGAGATCCCTCTTCTATCCTGCGGTCGAGTCGATCGGAACCATATGAGATCTACACCCTATCCCATTATCATCATCGTCGTGAACCGTCAATCCTCCGCTGCCGTCGTCCTAGGACACGTTTACTTCCTTCGGAAAGAGCAGCCCTCAGTCAACCGCGCCTTGCCACCGGTCGGTTGGCACCTATTCTTATATTAGCCTGCGCCAGCTTCGTTCTGTTCGATGTGATGCCACTTACAGGACCTGCGAGCAGCCCTGGCAGACAACGACTGTGTTTGCGTGCGAGAAGACGGTGGTGATGGTGAAGCAGCCGGGGCACTTGACGTCCATGAAGAAAGAGCGGGGTGCGGGCACAAGGGTCTTCAGCTTGTGCTTCTTGGCCTCACTGCGTCAACGATTAGCGCCTGCGTGTGGACAGTGTAGTCGGAGTTTGGAAGCGTACGCGGCGGGGGTGGGGTTGAGGAGATCAACTGCGAGAACCTGTATGCGAAATTAGCAAAGGCACGACAATAGTAGCGGTTGTAGGCGATGAAATTGTGCACACGACCGCAGAGACACAAATCGGAGCGAATGCGGACAGTCGCGTGAACGTCCGGCTCGTATCTCTCTGAGGCGCATGTGTGATCGAGAAAAGGGCAGGACTCACCATCTTGACGTTTTAAGACGAGTTGGAATTCCTGGTTTAACGTTGTGGAATCGTTGTCGATGGATTGAGCGAGCGATCGAGGGCTGTCGAAAGTCGAGTGGCGGCCGAAGGTCGAAGTTTCTGGCGGGTGGTGTGGGCGCTTGGCATTGAGCTAATTCGCTTAGCTACCCAATTGCAGCTTTCCAATCAAGTTCACTCCATCAGATCCTTAGGCTCGTGACACCAAGAACACGAATTGTCTGCAGCATCTTTGGCTGAGGGCGAGAGTATATAGTCAGTGTTGATTCAGTGCTTTCTTGAGACCTTGCGCATTGAAATTATCGGATGTATTTAGAGTCGGTATTATCGGGCGGCTACTAAGTGCTGGATCGTCTTGCACAAAAGACATTGGAAAACTTGAATATTCTTTGCCCGTAGTCTTACTCGATTAGCATGAAGTACCATGTATGACATAAAAACCAAATTCAAGGATGATGCAAACTAACATAGCCCTTAGTCAGACCATCCATCAGTCACACAAGCTTTAGTTTCATCTGATTTGCTTAGAGTCTCATGTTCTGGTGCACGAATTCAAGTTCCAGGTAAGCTTTGCAATTAGTTCTTTACTTTTGATGTACGTTATGACACACTCATCCAAGTCATATTGCGAATCCATGGTTCCTGGACTATTGTGAATGGAATTACCACATGGTGCCGTGCCGTATCTGCCATACGGGCGACACATACCTATCATACATGATCTATTGATCATGTAGCTCGCATGATGCCTAGGTCACACAAGGCGCAAAGAGAAGTGTGTGAGGGTAAACGTGCACTGTGCGCAGGCCAACTAAGTGTGGTTCAGGTACCGAAAGCTGGCCAAAGATATGTAGGATCTAGGTCACAGTTGTAGCTTAATTTACATGACCCGAGAGTATGATGGCACGACAAGATTGCAGTTTGGACGGACGATGGCACTTGAATATTTTTTGAGTGAGTAGTACTACATATCTGTAGTGTAGACATTTTCCCACCCGTGAACCATGCTGGAGATGCCGAACCGAAAGGCAGGATAACCCCTTGTAGATATCATCCCGTCATGACCAACGCCAATCGTCCATAGAAATCATACTCCGGAGCGTGTTGTCTACTCCTCGTCCTCGTCACCAGCATCGTCGTCACCACCCTTCTCGGCGGCCTTGGCCTTCTTCCTCCTCACGCGGCCAGGTCGGCCTCCACCGAACGGCGAGGTGAGGGCGAAGTCAATGTGCTTCTGGGAGTCGAGACGGACCATGAAGGAGGGGACGTTCACGATCTGCTTGCCGACGCTGTTGGAATGTTAGTCGGAATTCGAACGCAGCGTACAAGGTGCTCATGCATACCGGATGTGGCGCTGGCGGATGAGGACACGAGCGTGGTGGATCGACTTAGCAAGGCCGAGCTTGTAGACGCAAGTCTGGAGACGACGCTCCAAGAAGTCCTCAATTTTGAGGGCCAAGACGTAATCGAGCTTCATGCGGGACTCGTCGAGCACACCGACACGGACGAGACGGCGAATGAGGGCGTTACCTTCGAAAAGGCGCTTAGGGTCCTTCTCATCGAGGGTCAAGAGCGAACTGTGCGCACGTTAGCAACCTGCGCTGCGCGAGGTCAGAAATCAGCCACTGAACGTACCGGGCAGCACGACGAATCTTGGACAGGGTCAACTGGACACGCCAGACCTCGCGCTTGTTGCGCAGACCATACTCGCCGACGAGCTTCAGCTCGGTATCCCTAATCCAACATTAACCAGAGTCGCAGACATAAGCGGAGCACGCTCTCGCTCAGTGGCCGTGGACTATACGTACAGACGAGCGGACTCGAAAGGACGCTTGGGGACGGAGTACGTCTTCGAGTAGCTGCGGGGCGCCATGGTGGTTGTCGATGAGAAGAGGAGAAGTTCAAAGTCGTGAGAACTTTGGAGGTGCGAAATGTTCGGTGCGTGCTAGCGTGCGCTAAGCGAGAGTTTTCTTGGCTGGCGCGCACCACAGGCGTAGCAAAGCAAAATAGTCGTCTCCAACACCACCTCGAACACCACCGACAAAACATCCCGCCACACAACACTCGCCATGGGTCACGCCGCCGGTCTTCGCGCAGGTACGCGCTATGCGTTCTCGAGGGATTTCAAGAAGAAGGGAATGGTGAGTTTGCCGGACGCTGCGAGATGCGCAATTGATACGAATTTATACAGATCCCGCTCTCGACCTACCTCCACCAGTACAAGGTTGGTGACATCGTCGACGTCGTTGCCAATGGTACAGAAACCCACACAAAGAATCGAATGTTGCATACAGAAGGACTTACCATGGGACAGGTGCCGTGCAGAAGGGTATGCCGTACAAGGTCTACCACGGCAAGACTGGTATCGTCTACAACGTGACCCAGAACGCCGTCGGCGTTATCCTGTGCGTTTAGACCCCAATGCGACGTACGATTGATTTACTGACCCCCGGACAGCCAGAAGCAGGTCGGCAACCGATACATGGAGAAGCGCATCAACGTCCGCATTGAGCACGTCAAGCACTCCCGTTCCCGAGAGGACTTCATCAAGCGCGTCAAGCAGAACGCCGAGAAGAGGAAGCAGGCCAAGACTGAGGGCATCCACATCCACTTGAAGCGCCTCCCAGTTGCGCCCCGCGAGGCTAGGACCATCAGCACCAAGGACAACAAGCCTGAGAGCATCACGCCTATCCCTTACGAGACTACGATCTAAGCGTGGACGAGGTGGCTTTTGCGCGTGGCATTATGGGACACGGATGGGTCAACGGCGTGGTTATGACGGTTCTCAATTATATTTTCTCTGGTCTGCATTTGCTCTAGCATATGGAAGCGGCGATGTCATGGGACTCGTCTTGCAGATAAAATGACGTGCCAATCTGGCGAAGGGATACCCTCCATGCCAATGAACAAGATTCTCAATCCCAAGTCTCGTACTCCTTGCTGGTCACTCATTGCTTACACGCAGCTATACGATCGCGATATGTGCTCTTGAGTTCTCGTGTCCTGTGGTCTCATGGTGAACGTGCGTGTCGTCGCTACCGTGACCTGATCGTAACTGGATCTTGCTTGTTGTACATGGAGCCTGTCCGAAAGTCTCGTCTGTGCTCTAGTAGTGGCTTCAAGTCACCACATGCTCAAGTACATAATCAACCACGAGACTACTAAGAGACACGCCGTAACATCATATCCTACACTGCATCGGCCGCAGATGCCTACCCCCTGGTTCCGTGGCACCGTACGCCTTATTAGGGCCCATCTGCACAGTGCCAGACAACTACACTACCATTTTAAAAGTCTGGGTACTGTATTTCTTATCATGGGAATGTGGAGATAAACCATCAACGAGGCCTCATACCCATCAAGAGGTGTGCTTAGAGTGTTCGAAGACCTCTCTCATTCCCTTCGTTATCTACTTTCACAGCGAAGTGTTTTCTTCTTCAGGTATCTTTAAAATTCCTGAAAGTGACCCGTAGAAAGACCGTTTTCCGAAATTGCTCAGCCAGAAGTCGTTGCTAGCTTCTCAATACTGTTGCTTACGCATTCAGTCACTGCTACCGACTGCTCTTGGCACTAGGAGTCTTTTCACGCACCGGAGCAAGAGCCCTGTTACTTCGGAGACAAGTACAACACGAATTACCGCTAGAATCTTTTGTTCGTCGTCGTACTGGATGTTGTCATACTACATCATCTTCCATCCCTGAGTACTTCAGATGGAGCTACATGAATTCTCGGCGAGCTCGCTCTTTGGCTCGTTGAAGTTTTCTGGGACCTCGAGAATTAGCTAGGTATGTCCAGAGCATAACAGCGTTATGTAACATTATGCCACCATCTGTTGAGGATGGGATTCTTCCGACAGCATGTGCTCTTGCACATTGCACGTGATCATGCCGGTGCAGGTGAAGTGTGGAGTCAACTGAGAATTTAGTTGAGAAGTCTCAGCCGCCCAACTGGCAGTGATCATCGCGCTGAAAGCGGTGTTCAGCAGGTTCAGCGGGGAATCGTCACAACCCACTCGCTCGACCTGCCGTTAACTCACCCTTAACCTCAGGAACAGCCAACACATTTCTCACCCCTTACCCTATGCTAACCCTAATCCTGCCTGAGTCAAGTGTGATATGTATGACCGTAGATCGAATGTGACATAACGGCAGATCGGGTATGATATGAGGGCAGATTGAGCTTGATTCAACGTCTTCCGTTCAGCAAGGCCCAAACGGTAAGGTACTCAGATTAGCGCAAGACCAGAATGGATCGCCTATTCCACTTTTCATGAAGATCATCAGACTCTTGCTGATTCCAGCATCAACACCCTCGCTGCTTTGATCAATAGCGCAGGGGAGCAAGGGGAAGATGCCTTGGTGCCTGATCTGCGTTCTTTTTGGCGGATAGGTTTGTGCTTCTCTAGACTGGCGTTGACCTTCTCAGCTTCGATCTCGTTCATTCGGGTATAAGGAGGTTTGAGAAACGGCGATAGGCGTAACTACTTCTCTTGTAGTCATAACATGATGCGCAAACCCAATTTGTCACCAGCATGCGGATCTACTTGTGCTTTGACTCCCCTATTACTAATAGCTTCGTGAAAGCCCCTTCAATGGCAGGAGAAGGTTATGGCGGGATCCAGTCTCTGCGGAATAACCTACCGAACTGCTTGAAGTAGTATGGAAGATCATGATCGGACTCAACGTATATTGCAATGACCGTATTCACCTATCTCGTGACGACAGGACAAGTAGACGACCGTGAGAGTGCTTCGCGCTGGTCAAACAGATATAGAGCCGGGGACGAAGACACACAGACGCCGCAATCGATGAGGCACGACCGTGTCGCGTATTTCGCAGTACCATCGCGTAGGGCTAGGCGTAGTATCGCAAGAGCTTTGGGTAATTCCTGGTTTTAAATATACGAATTCAAAGTGGCCAAGAAGGAAGGCAACGGGCTGCGGTTTCTTGAGGATGAGTTCTCGAAGATCCCAATGCACGGTCGCTAGAGTTTCGAGTCTTGTTGATGTTCTGAGGTGAAGCAATTTACTGGCATCACAGTCATGCTGTGCAACTGGGTCGGTGGACTGCCGCGCGCATCCAAAATCACGAGCCGAATGGCCCTTTCCGAGGCACCCGGGTACGAGCTCCTTCCCTTCGAAGGTCGTTCTGGACTGCAGGACGCGGCACAGTCAAAGGCATCGCTTCTGGGACCCTTGTTCTTCGTGTTTGTGCTAATGTCGGGAGACGCGATGCCTGTTCCGCGGGTGTCAAGTTGGCTGTCCTATGGAGTGGTGTTGTGAGGTTTCGAGACGATCCTCGGCCAATGGAGAGGATTGCTAGGCAAGGGGAGAAGGACACCACCATGCATGAGCTTTTAGCTCAACCGAGAGCCTTGGGCCGCTCGTATCGCCATGTTGTTTTGCGGGGTAGGCGAGGAGTGGTCTAGGTGTCACCTGACTACATGCAGCTGTTCTACGCCGCACCATGGAAGAAGTTGAAGTGTTCGGCTCAATGGGTCGGGGAGCGGGTGAAATGTTGCGGCATCTTCAACGTCTTTGTGAGCGAGCGAGAAAGAACTGGGGGCACGTTGGAAGGCGCAAATTCGCCTCCCTCATCATAGGTACGCGAGCAACCTCGGAATACAAGCAGCCTCGGGGCGCGCACCACAGCGCAACACGATTGTAGGTTATGCCGCTGTCAGGCTTGATTGGGCTATAAGGTCAGTTTTATAGGTACGTCAACCGCACGCGACTACTACCCCTTACAGGCAACGACCTCGAGCAGATCTCTGGATGAGGTTTGACACACGCTAACGATCCAACGTACCTGCTCTGCTTCAGACGCATGTCAGGATGCATGTGCGAAGTTCGAACCTTGGTAACGAGCGTCCAATACCTGGGTTGCACGTTCTTAGTGCTGACGTTTAATTTGCTTTCCCGCTGGCAAAACATCACGGATGCAAGGGTGCAAAGGTTGGAACCTCGAGTGTTGGGAACGTGCCGCGTACTGCGTTGACAGACATGCGTTAGCAATTCCTTCTGTTTCTCTTCAGCTCACAATGACTTTAGGGCTCCATGCGCTTGTCGGGAGGATGCTGAGCTCGTCGTACGTTTCGAAGGAACCGGATAGTCCTACACTCCCCGGATCGGCTTCCAAGATGTCGCGAGGCAAGCACATGGGCGGAGCACCGGGCGAGTCGGGAAAGTTCCTGCGCTCAGTAACGCTCAGTCGTCGCCGACGAAGCGGGGCGCGCCATTCTCTGGCGCATGAGCTGCCGTGAAAGTCTGACACCATGCAATGTCTTCACACATGGAGTCGATATAGGTACCATGTGGAGCGGTGAAGGTTCTTCCGTCGCCGCGCGGATTACGAAAACGTTCGGCATTCGATACTTAGTGCAGATCTTGCACCAGGAAGGGCCAAGAAGTCCCATCTACCCCAGGATCACTGCCCAGGAGAACCCCGTCACCCTGAGAGTCATGAAGGGTCGCATCAGCCGTTCAGCCCTCGTCCGCCTTCCCACATCAAAGAGACCACCATGTATCACAGCGCTTCCCACATCGTGTTCCGTATCTGATGACTGCTAGGTGCAATCGTGGCTTGCGTACGTGCGTTGTGCTGAGAGATGATTTTTAAACGCGCACACTCACGGACAGGCCCCACTGCCTGTGGCTCCATAAGAGAGATTCTCCACGTGGAGTGGCGGGGGAACTAGCACGGAACCCCTGGAATCTATCACACGACAGTCTCAGCGCCGCCGCTTTGCGCATACTCAAAGTTTAAAAGTCCTGAAGGCCCGGCGATCTCTCCACTCAGAGTTTAGATTGGGACTCTCATGCAGGCCTCGAGCTTCCGCCTTCGCTGACCCTAGCTCTGGGCCGTAAGCCGCCATGTGCCTTCCACCGGATGGAACAGCGGGCGGATGGCATAAGACAACTCGTTAGCAGTTGAACCATCCCAGGCAAGATAAGTGTCGAATGTCGATAGGGCGGCCCGAAGACGTTCACATTGCTTAGTTGCCGCCCTCCATGCATGAAAGCTTTGAACTACTACCGTGCCCCCTTGCGTCTGTCGCGTCCCTTTTCGTATTATATGGTCCCTCCCCGCGGTCCTACCACTCATCAATTCTTTTCGTGCAAACGTTATTCCCGTTTCCACCACCGTTTTTCTTCGCACGAGCCGCCGCATCTATCGACGCGCCGATACGAAGTTGTTTACGCATTGAGCACTGAAGCAATCCACGATAGCTTTTAGCGTCACAAGAGGGTGCACCACTTCGAATCGTTCAGGAGGGTTGAAAAGAACCATTGAGGGAGTGGCTTCTAGGTGGGGACAACACACCATGCCCAGATAACATTCAACGACGTACCACACACGATCCTGCATCCGCCATGGAGGACCCCAGAGCAGTGCTTGCAAAGCGCTACTTCGCCTATCCCAATTCGCTCGACCCAATGACGCCGACATTCAAGAAGGGCTTGATACCATTGGTCATATTCGCGATGGCCTCACTGGTATCCGTCTTCGCACTCCTCTGCTTCATTACCTGGAGGCTTATTGGATGGAGAAAGAGTTATAGAGAATATGTTGGGGGCAACCAATACATACTCCTGATCTTCAATTTGTTGATAGCGGACTTTCAACAAAGTATCGCATTCGTGATAACCTTCCATTGGTTGAAGCTACAAAAGATCTTGGCACCTACGGCACCTTGCTTCGTTCAGGCTTGGTTCTTACATCTCGGAGACGTTGCGAGTGGATTTTTCGTGTTGGCCATCGCGGTTCATACTTGGCTGGGTGAGTGCAAAACCGTATTCACCATTAATGGCGCGCTCTAACAGTGTTACAGGTGTAGTGAAGGGATATCGAATGCGCTACGGCTGGCTGGTTGTGTTGATTGTCGGTATCTGGGCTTTGGCAGTGCTCCTGACTGTCTTGGGACCTGCAATGCACGGCAACCGCTTCTTTGCCCGAGCGGGGGGCTGGGTGAGTGAAGTTTCTTACAAACATCTCGCCTTCATAACGTTTACCAGAACAACTCGACTGATGATTGAACAATAGTGCTGGGTATCCGTTGACTTTGAGCCTGAACGGCTGTGGCTGCACTATCTGTGGATATTCATCGTGGAGTTTGGAACCATGGCAATCTATGGGCACATCTTCTTCCATCTCAAGGGCCGTCTCAGAAGTATCATCAACAATGACACCAGCAAGCTTTCCCGCGCCACCAAATTCATGGTAAGTCCAACTCCGGGTATCGAGTGGATGTGACCTCTTCTCTCGCTTGGCTGAGACATTCATGGTATCATGCCTAATACGAATGACTTGCACTAACTCGATACAATAGATCCTCTATCCAGCCGTCTACGTCTTCCTCACTATGCCCTTAGCCATAGGCAGAATGGTGTCTATGGCAGGAGTAACATTACCCGACACCTTCTTCTGCATCGCCGGCTCGTTCCTCACATCCTGCGGCTGGGTCGACGCCCTGCTCTATACCCTGACCCGCCGAGTCTTCGTCAACTCAGACGTCTCCGGCCACGCATACAACCGCACCACCAACACAGGCGGCAATATCAACGTCGCACGCGCCGGTGACGACTACGGCTTGCACACCATCAACAAAGAGGTCGGACGGACTGTCACCATCGTCGGTGGAACCAACCGCCTTTCGCGCATGGTGGATAAGAAAAGGAGGGGGCATGGCCTGACCGAGCATAGCGCTTCAGGGTCGCAAGACTCGATCATAAAACCGATTGCAGGGACGAATGGTATTGCCATTGTCACTGAGACCAACATTCAGGTCGAGTCGGCGTCCGCGCGCGATAGTGACGAGACGCAACGGCAGGTCAGTGAAGGCGATCTAGGCAAGCATGCACAGCCATGACTGTGATTGGATTAGCTTAGCAATTATCTTTCACACAACTCATGCATTGCCATAGACATGTTTGTTGTGCCCGGTATAGTGAAACTGCTGGCAATTGTTGGCTTTTTTTGAAGCTACCTTTGCTTACTATCTCGTAAAGCGAACTGTAGAGAAGCGTTGCTTTCGCGCTACCAGTGTTCGCACGCTATCGGAGGTCTGACAAGGCTACCCACGAGTTGGGTACTATACTGGGATTTCGACTACAGTTCGATATACCCAAAGTCTGGGATCTCATTGCTCAACGTAGACAAACAAAGTACGTGCCACTGAGATAAGATTTGATAGACTAGAATGGAGAAGTCTTTCACACGCTGGTATATCATTCTGTCGCACGTGCCCACGGGGTATCGCTCTATTTTGTATTACACAATTATTAGTATACATTATCTGATTGTAACAAATGTATTTAACACAAGGGTGAAGTGGTCGGTCAGACCGGTATCAATTTGCAGAGGGGAAGCATCCAGCCAAAAGAATGGCTGTAATGGAGCATCTCTCTTCAACAGGTCCAGACACAGCATTGACCGTTATGAGCTGGACATATCCGGCTGGCAAGCGACAGGCACAAACACTCGTACCAGGAATGTCTTCAACAAACACGTAAGATCTATGGTGCAGGCCGGCGAGGAAGTACAATGCGGGTGCGGGCATCTAAATAGCTAGAGTCGTCTGTATAAGGGAAGATGTTATCATAGTCAGATGCAGATTCGATTTCGATCTCGATTTCGGGTGCCATCGAAGATTGTGTGGAGGACTCTGGATCAGACATGGCGGCCGCCACGGGCTTCCCAGATTCGGAACTTTTGTCGGAACTTTTGGGCGGTAGTGTGTTTCCTGCGCGCCTTTGCTCTAATATATAAGCCTTCTTCCTCAATTTGACAAGATCTTTTGCTTCCTCGAGAGCCTTTTTTGCATTGAGCTCTGGCTGATCTGTCTGTTGATTCCGCATCGACTGCGTTTGCAAGAACAACTGCTCTTCCTTGTTTAGAAGTTGTTGATGTTTGTTATTGAGCTGAGCTTCCCTCGAATCGAGCGCAGCTGCCCTCTCAAAGGATCCAGTCCCTCCCTTTTTAAGTGCATTTTCTCTCTTATCCAATGCAAAAATTTCTCTTCTAAGTGCATTTTCTCTCTTTCTAAGTGCAGCTTCTCTCTCACTAACTGCAACTTCTCTCGTATCAAGTGCAACTTGTCTCTCATCAAGTGCAATCTCTCTTTCATCAAAAGTCCGGGCCCTGATCTGCAAACGCTTATTGCGAGGACGGCCTTTGGTCATTTCCCACGGGCGTAATTTCTGGACCTCCAGCTGTGCTCTTCTGAAGTCCTTCGATGCGCGGGCGTTCTCAATATCTTTTTCAGCGTTCTCTTCATCAAGACTGTGATTCTTGTTCAGGTTCAGGCCGTTGCCCAGACGCACATTTGGCTGAAGAAGCCCATCGATCAAAGTACCACGGAAAGAGCGGAGTGCATTTCTGAATGCCATCTTGACCCTATGGTTAAAAAGAATTGGTAGGGAATCGAGTATGTAAGAAGGCTGAGGAGGATGTCCTTCATAGCTAAACTGGACTCGCTTAAAGGGTCGTTGTTCTACGGACAATCTTTCGCCGTCATAAGCATGACGAGCAAGTATAGTGCAAGATGGTTTAAATTTCGATCTTCTCATAAAGGGTTTACAGCTGAAGGGGGACTATCAGTTCTCTCACCGGGGGTTTCTAAAGGCAGTGGGCTTACTCGATGACTATAAGTCGGCCCAGACTGGGATCCTCCGATCTAGCTTGTCCCATATCTGGAGGAGGCTCCCGTGTAAAAGGCTCAAGCAACCTCATCTCGGCCTCCAAAGCGGCATGGTCCAAGTCATTCTCCGATGCAAGCGCATTCAGGTAGATTGAGCCGTTTGGAAAAAAGGCCCAACCAGCAGGACGCCCCCAACCTGGTCGGCCCACGTAGAGCTTGCCTAAATTGACACCATGACCTGCCAAGAGGGCAGCTGCCTTTTGAACCGACTTTCTGTTAAGGCGTCTAAGGTTGACGGTCTTCCTCGATGTGGGCGCAAATTTGGCCATGCTGCCGCTCTCTCTCCGCCACAACCCACCCTGTTGCAAAATTTTCGTGCGCCTGCCCTCCCTCTTCTCTTTCGCGGTAAAGCTATGCGATCCGATATAGTTTATGAGTGCGAGAACGATCGCTCGCTTTGTGACACGGATACGAGCGTGGCGATCGGTGTGCTAGCGAGCTGCTGCAATGCACATGTTCGATTTGCGTATGCGGAGCTATACCTGCTTCTCTCGGCGCGGGCAGATCGAGTACGGCTGGCGCGGGACTTGTGGCGGGTAGACAGCAACTGCAGCATGCAGGTGAAACATGCAGCAGTAACGAGATATTGGTGTGGTGGCTGCGAAGGATTTGCGGATGCAACTGGTGCATAGAAGGCACCTGCACAGAACGTGGATGCACGGGCCGCAACCGACAACAGGAGATCGACACCACGAGACATTGGCCGCCCTTAAATGCACCTCATTGCACATCACCGGGACCTTAAAGACCTCGCTGGTGCATACTGTCCCGTTCTTCTGATATCCTCGGCAAGGTCTCCCATCGTTGAGCATCATATAATACATGCAAGGAGTTTCTACACCACTACTCAGGCCCGCTGGCCCGGGCTCTAGCCCATCACGGGACTTGGCATCTCGTACGCGACGCGTCTGTGTACGGGACAAGCAATGACGACATACTCGACGACGCGCCCTGAAGAAGCTGTAAGATGATCATCAACATTCAAGAGAGGCCAGGTTATCTATCATAAGCATGCCACCCGAGTGTGCGCACGAACAAGTCATCATTCAGTCATCGCTTCTTCGTTCATGCCGGACGCCAACCTGGCGCTTTCCACTTTATGTCACGGAACTCGTCACTTCTACCGCCGCCAAGAGAACAACTCCAAGATGTTTGACATCACAGAGGCAGTAGCACCTGTGACCTCCCACCACTGATGCGCAAACCACCATGTACCCACGAGCGCGTCTAACCCTATGTCCGCCGTAAAAGCCCCATGTTGCTTTGCATCGAGTGGACGATGGCCCTTTATAAATGACGATAGTGGTGGGTAGGTTCATGTTTCTCGTTCGTGCCTTGCTGATCCTTCGAGGTCGCGGCTATCAGGAACATGGCTCGAGCGGAATATTGCTGTTACGACGCGTCGACTTTATCTACGATGCTGTCGATTGCCATGGTTCGCGTCGACGGAGTGGTCGGCGTCGGCGGTGCTTTTCCATCAGCTTGGGTCACGGCAGGCTGCAGCTGGGTCGACGACGTGTCCGCGGGCTCGCCCTCTTCAGGTGAGTCCTCCGCCTCACCAACGACCTCTTCGACCTCCCGTAGCCAATTCGCTTTCAACACGTCCATGGGCGGATCTAGATCTCCGGGCTTCCCGCCTCTTCGAGCCTCGGCAGCACTCATCTTTCTCTCACCCCTCTTGTGCGGGTGGAAATGCATTCTTCTCAAATGGCTGGCAGCGTTATAGCATTCGTTATACCTCTTTCCCGTCTGACAAGCCTTGCAATTGGCAAGGAAACTCTTATCGGGCGAGGTGTCGATGGTAATCCAGACCTTACGCATCTTCCTGTGCACGCGATTCGTGTGTCTTCGATGCATGGTTAGCATTCCTGGAGGCACATTTGGTCTTCTAGACGTACCGGCGCAGCTCATGTTCGCTACGGAATCCTTCGGGATATTCGTTACATTTCGCGCATTTGAGACGCAGCACTTTCCGTGGCGGGGTCTTTCCCGGGTTGAGAAACGTTGGCGACGTCGTTGCGCTGTCAACAAGGGGAGCTGTTACAATAAACTCCTTTGGCGGCGCTCCCGGGTCCGTGGTCTGAGTCCCTGAGGTGCTAGTAGGCCCGTCCTCTTTCATCTTCCCTTTTCGTCTTATTGGGGGCATATGCTCTTGATCCGGATCAGGTCAGAGAAGGGGAACAAGGCTGCGGCTGGGTCTGAAGTAGGAGGGATGCTCTCTGTACAGGTGAGGCCCACTTTTTTCGTCTCAGCGGATGCTCCGGCGAATGATGCCAAAGAGTCAATGGGTCGGTTTATCGGTCTTCCAAGAACGTCTCAAGGTCAGTTGATCGGAGCGGACAAGGCAGCGCCAAATACCTTCTGCCTGATGTTCCGAATTTTACGGGTTAGTAGGTTGTGCACGAGGCTCAGCCTCGAACGCTGAGTTCAGCCCGCACGCGGCGTCAGCCTCGCATGCTCGCATTGGCCACAGCTGAGGCTTGAAATCCAATAAGCACTCAGCTCGCCTCTCCAGGTAGTGGCTGCAGCTCAATCGCCCAGTCAAAGAGTCCAGGGGTGTATGCAGCTGCAAAGACCTGATTCTGCTGGCCAATACACTACAAAAAGAAACATCCTGCGCGACTTGACTCCATCCGAGCTGGAGTCCTCCAGATAAACGACCGCGACAATACAATCGCCGCTCCTGCTGCTACGCAGGGCTCACGACAAACTTGCGCAGTGCTTGGTCATCCATCTATCTCGGAACACTAGCGTGTTCGTCTATTTACAGCAGCAACGACCTCTCTCGTCCCCGCCCTGCATCGTGCGGACTTGTTACTCTGTTTCTTTCAAAATCCAAATCGAAGGGAACCTTTTAAGCAGTCCTCCATTGTCTCTTTGTTTCTGTCGTTTCTAGCTTTTGCGTTTAGGAATCCGGCGCATCCGCCCCACTGCCGCAGTTGACCGGTTGACTCGGTTCCAGCTGAGGAAAATAGGTTACCAAATCAGCGTGTAAGAAAACCTGTTTACAATACGAAGCGCCGGACCACGACCCAACCGTTCCCCAGCAAGCCGTACGCTTTTTGCGCGCATGCCCGCCTCGTCCTGCAAGCCTTTCGACGTTGGCTGGCTAACTCTAGGGGCGTCTTTGCAATCTGTCGCAACTTCAAACACCTCTCATCATGCATAAAACGTCTTTGAACATCCCTTAATACTACAAGTTCGACGAACACCAGGCTACAGGTGCATGCTATTCTCCGCCTTCGTCCGAAGCGTACAATGGGCGTTCGCGTCAGATCGGCTAGCAAGGACCGCGGCTGACAGACACGAGTCGCAGCCTCAACTCTGAAACCTAGCCTTCTTGCCAATCAGCAACGACAGCCGAAAATTCAATATACCGGTCATTGCACTCGCGATCTTTTTATGGTCATTACCTGCCTCTTAAGCTTCGCGAACGAGTACAACATTCGCACATTTGGATGCCGGCAATATCATCGAGGGCAAGGATCGGCAACTCTAATAAACTCCCGTTCCCTCCGCGTGTTGGTTGCGAAGGACGACAGCCTTCTCAGGTTAGAAGCTTACTGCTCCGTCAGCACTTCGATCCAATGCCCACAGTCACGACGAATCGGCGTTTCATCCGCATTACATATGGCAGAGTGAACATTGCACATATTTTCTTCATGTGGAGGTTGCTTCATGTTGCTAGAGAGGCACCTGGTAGACCAATCCGACATCTCAGCTGCCTTACACAAGTCAATGTTCAACACAGCTGACAATGGTGCGGCGCAGATAGGGCGCAGTCACTGTTGCAAATTTTCTGGCAAAACCGTGCAGGACTGCTAATACACGTCCCGTGGATGCCTTTTCCTCCTAGATAAAGAGCTTGGCTGACTGTATCACCTCTTACGGTATGTTGCGAACTGTGCCTTGTTTTCGGCATGGAACAGGCCGCCTAGCACAAAGTTGGAGCTTGGTGACTGGAATTGCTGACCTGATACGCGCAACGCTTCATCGCTTTTGTTGGTTACATGTGAGATGCAGCTAGGTCGACGTTGGAAAAGATGCATCTGCCGTGTTGTTGTCCCACAAGGATGGACGCCTCTACACACATTGCGGCCTGATTTATATCTTGTGACTCATTACAGGCCTCCATGAGGTCATGCTTGGCAGATATAGCAGAATTCTGCTCAGGTGTATCATAGCATCTTAACCTGTTGGGATCCCTAGGTCCTTAGTCCCCTTCGTTGCTCGACATGCCCTAGCCTGATAGCATCTCTATAATGGACGCAGGTTTCGGTGCACACAGCGAGAGCCCTACGAGAAGGTCCTTGGGCGTACTTATTAGAAGTGCTACAACAGGAAGTGCTACTGCGATACTGAAAGTTGACAGCCACACGGCGCAAATAAGGAAGAAGGGCGCTTTAAGAGCTAGGAAGTCGAAGCACCATTAACCACTACATTGGCAGCAATTCCGAACCCCTCACTCTCGCAGGCCGTGAGTAGATCCCTTCTCCGTCTTGATTTCTTGTAGGTCATGCTCCTTCGTGAGTAGATTGTGCTCCCCAGACCACTGTGCTGACATGCAGTAAGAACTTGTATGTGGCATTTAGGATCGTCATGTTTGACCCACGGGCATTCTAACGCTACGCCCGAGGCCTTACCTGTGCTGATGATGTTTACCTGGTAACGGGTAGAGGATGGAGAAAAGCCTTTCCAACAGACCGCAGCGTTCGTCTAAGCAGATGTACATCGCCAAGACCATCTTCTCGCACGTAGAACTCCTCTTCGCAACAGTCTACGGTGCTTCAAGCTCTGCTCGCTCAAGCAATCTGAGGAGATATCCACATTAACGGCCCATCTACAGGTCTGCTTGTTACTGCACCATCGGTCCGGCTGCTCACGAACGTCGAAGAGTTACGCTTATAGATGCTTGTGTACCGCACCATACCAGCATCAGCCGTGAACGATGCCAAAGCTCTGCACCCTGCCTCCAAGGTTGCTCAGTCATCAGCTGAGCGCTAAGCATGGCAACGTGACCTGCGCCCTGCTGACGCTGGAGAGCATCCACATACCTAGGATCACGACCACCATAACCACTTCGCCGCCAGGAATACTCAAGCTGAGACACATGGCAAATCGAAAGATGGGGTGGCTTGCAAGGTTGTAATAGCAATGTCGTGGTTTCCGCATGGGACCGCCGCCCACGAGGTGCTCTTTCCTTGCGCGTTTGTCTGGTGACGTCGATTCGGTCGAGGGCGCAATTATTACTCACATCGGAGTTGAATGTAATCTAGACGTTGATACCCGCTCTTGGCTTCACTTTTACTTCACCCCGTTTGCGAGAGCCGCTCACCTTGAGGCACCGCCGCAGCTCACCGTCTCCCAACTTCTTCCAATACACTCCAGACCTCAACTCTTTCCAAGACCACGGCACTAGAGCAAGCTTTTCGGTAAGTTGTCTTACTCTAACAACCTCGATACAATGGCAGCGCGGGCTAAGTTGCCTGTCTAGCAACAGCCCATAAACCCTTCGCATCTCGACCTGCGACCATGAAGATCGCCACTACCATCCTTGGACTTGCCGCGCTCGCCATCGCTCAGTTCAACTACGACGACTGGCGTGCACCTGCCGAAGGTGACCTCCGCGGTCCTTGTCCTGCGCTGAACGCTCTTGCAAACCACGGTTTTCTTCCCCGTGACGGACGCAACATCTCTCAAGCCGCCCTCCTCAATGCCACCGCCGCCGTCAACCTCTCCGCCGAGGTGACAATAGGCCTCTTCCTCGCTGCACTTAAGACCTCCTCAGACCCAGTCAGCGGTGCCTTCACTCTCCAGGACCTCAAGAAGCACAACATTATCGAGCACGATGGCTCGCTTTCGCGCGCTGACGTCGGCACGCCCGGTGCGGGCGACCAAGAGTTCAACCACGATGTCTTTAGCGAGTTCAAGAGCTTCTTTGGTGGCGCGATGCAGATCTCGCTGCCGCTTGCTGCGGCGGCGCGCTGGGGGAGGATCAAGAGCGCGCACAAGAGCAATCCACACTTCGTATATGGACCGGTTCAGAGGTTCAATAGTTATGCTGAGACGGCGGTGTACTTCTCGGTGCTTCTCGATCCCGCCACTGGGACTGTGCCATTAGATTGGCTGGAGGTTTTTTTCTGTAAGCGTTTTCAAATTGCCGATGTACTACTACATACTGACATATTATGTAGGTGAGGAACGCCTCCCAGCTCGCGAAGGCTGGCATACACCGACTCCCATCAGTGGTCTAGGTGCGGCTAGCGTCATTTTGCAGCTGTCTATGGCTACGGACGAGAAGAATGCTGACCTGGTGTTGCCACCGACCAAGCGGGGGTTTTCGGGGTTCACGCATACGGGAGAGATAGTGCTGTAGAAGGTATTGTGGGGCTGTGTATGCGTATGTCTACAGCGTGGTAATCTCGATGTGGTGGACGTGTATTTAGAAATTGATGGACTCTACCTGAGGACCGTGTCTAATTCAATCAGGCCTTCTCAAATCTCCCTGATCCCGTGAAAGTCTTGTACGTGCGTTGTAAGTCGAGAAAGTGTACGAGCTCATGCCCACATCATGATGTGTTCAACAAGTCGCCAAATTGTGCGGAAGAAATGACCACAACCATCACGTATCAGCTGTATTGCATATAGCTTCGATCTATTATGTTAACGTCAAATATGTATTCGTCGAACATCGCTACATTTTACATACTACTGCGTGCCCTGAAGCGGTTCTCCCATACCACCCAGTGTCACCATCTTCACGACTTCGTACTCCTTGATGCCCAACATGCTTCCCTCACGTCCAAAACCACTCTGCTTGACACCGCCAAATGGCGCCGCGGGATCAGAAATCAAACCAGTATTTACACCCACCATACCAACTTCCAACGCCTCAGCAATCCTGTAACACCGCTGTACATCGCGGCTGAAAAAGTATCCGGCAAGACCAACGTCCGACGCGTTCGCCAGCTTAACAACCTCAGCTTCAGTATCGAACTTGAAGAGGCCGGCGACAGGGCCGAAGGTCTCCTCGTTGGCGAGCTGCATGTCGGCTGTCATGTCGCGGATGACGGTGGGCTGGTAGAAATTGTCACCAAGGTCAGGAAGTTTCTGTCCACCAATGAGGATCTTGCCTCCCTGCTTCTCGGCGTCGCGCACGTGCGCCTCTACCTTTGAGACGGCGCGGTCGTGAATCAGAGGTCCGTGGGTAACGCCCTCGTCGTAACCGCCGCCGACCTTGAAGTTCTTGACCTTCTCCACGAACTTGTCGGCGAAGGCGTCGTAGATGCCGGACTGGACGTAGATTCTGTTCGCGCAGACGCAGGTCTGGCCTGACGAGCGGAACTTGGATGCTATGGCGCCGGTTACGGCGGTGTCTAGATCTGCGTCGTCAAAGACGATAAAGGGCGAGTTACCGCCGAGCTCGAAGGAAAGCTTCTTCATAGTGTCCGAGGATTGCTTCATGAGAAGCTTGCCTACGCCTGTGGAGCCTGTGAAGGAGACTTTCTTGACGGTCTTTGAGGAGGTGATGGTCTCGCCGACCTCAGGGGTGTTCTTGAGCGCTGTAACGAAATTGATGACGCCCTTGGGGACACCGGCACGGTGACCGAGTTCCGCGAGGGCTGCTGCTGTGAAGGGCGTCTCACCGGGAGACTTTGCGACGACCGTGCAACCAGCTGCAAGTGCGGGACCAATCTTACGGGTGATCATAGCTGCGGGGAAGTTCCATCTTAAGCTACATTAGCGATGTCGTAAATACGGTCTCAAGGTGCTCACGGTGTTATGAGTCCGCAGACTCCAACGGGCTCGTTGATGGTAAAGACTCTGTTTCCAGCGATACTTGCCGGAATGGTGTTGCCATATACTCTAGGCGCCTCCTCGGAGAACCACTCGAAGAAGTTTGCTGCATATGTGACCTCGCCCTTCGCATCGGCAAGCGGCTTGCCATTCTCCCACGTTATCAACTTGGCGATATCGTCGGCATTCTCAACGATCAAATCGTACCACTTTCGTAGCAGCTTCGATCGTTGGCGGCCGGTCGTCTTGCGCCATTCGGGGAAGGCTGCGGCGGCGGCAGCGATGGCGGCTTCGGTATCGGCGCGGTCCATCTCGGGTTGTGTACCAATGGGTTTGCCGGTTGCGGGGTCTGTACTGATGTCAGTCCCGGAGCTCTCGCAATACAGCTGTGTGCGTACCGTTGACCTCGAAGGTCTTGCCCGACTTTGCAGTTACCCATTCTCCATTGACATAAGTCTGTGCCTCTTTCAGCAGCGACTTGTCGTTGAGCTAGTGGTCGTCAGTCTTGTCGCAAAGCTTCCACTTTCCGCGTCACCGTCGCGAAGCAGTCGCAATGGATGGCTCTGTCCTCGCTTACCGGCGGCACCGAATGACCCATGGCGTATGATCTCTGAAGTATGACGGGCAGTGAGCTTCGCTGTATGTGACTCCTGAAACCCTGTTGTCTCGCAATCGCTCGCGTACAAGCTGCAAAAGAGCGCATGGCGGAGCACTTATACAATGACAATTACACTCCACCGGACGTGCCCAAGCTGGCCCACTACAGCTAGATCTCTAGCGCGTAACTGCGATAAGGCTCGGCGACGCAGGCTGGGCGAATGGCTTTGCAGAAAGTGGGCGTTGTCGGGTCGGTTTGGAGAGCGGACGCGATGACGTTGGGGTAGCTTGCTCGCTAGAAGTGGTGCGGGGAGCGCCGTATGCCCAAAGCCGTAGCACGTCGCGATGCGCCTGCCAACGCTGTTCCAGGAAGCTCAAATGAGATGCTGCGCCAGATGCCCTCAGACTGTGTGAATCTTCTGCAGCGCTTTCGGAGCAATTTATGACACGGCGTGCATTCTGTCGCCCGCGTCTAGGGCGTGTATACTCTGCATGGCCGACCTCGGGACGTCCTTCGTTCTGCTAGACCCCCACCGATGCCCATCTTGCAACATTCCATGTGAGGCATGGGCCGAAAACCTGAAGCGACCAAAGTATTAATTACTGCGCCAGCTAGCTCCTGAGCAGCTGGGAATATCCAACGCCATCCGTTCCTATCTATCACCCTTTGGCACGAAACGCCTTGTGCACAAAGCATTCAAAACTCCACCATATCCAGAGACCGAAGCCCATCATTAACTCCTGAGGCCATGCAGCAAACACCATCAGCTAGACCACCTAATTGCTTCCGTGGCTCCGTAACCTCCTGCCCTTTGCAAGTCCCGGTCCAATACTTGAGCTGAAGTTCGTAATTGTCAAATTCTCCCGATCACCCTTGCCCTCTCCACCAACCGTCTTCCTAGTCATCCTCTTCATCGGCAACTTTGTGTCCTCACTGCGTTGCTTCTTAAGCGGAGGCGCCGCTACGACCATGGTGTCAGAGTGAGACACAATGGGCAATGGCTGTGTGTGGTTTTCTTGAGCGACGACATTAACATCCAGCTCGCGAAGAGAGGCCCCGAGGGTCATAGCGACAGTATGTGCGCTGACGGAGCGGCCAAAGTTGGGCTTCGTAACCGAATCGAAAATGTCCGTTGTTTCATTTTCAGTGTCGTTGAAGACTAAACCCTTGGTGGGACTACGAGCATCTGCAGAGACAGGGCCATCGCGAAGACGCGATAGGAGGTTTTCGTGTGCCTCAGTCCGCGGAAGCTTGTTTGGGATGGTGTAGTTGACGCGTTGTGGTGTCTCTCCGGTGGGGTTGTACTCGAGCAGCTCTTGACCTTCAATTGCGTTACGGAGCTCCTGCAGGGGAGCACGGATGTTTGCGTCCTCCGCCAGAGCTGGCAATGTTTCTTTGAGCGCGGTTGTCTGAGCGGTAACGTCGGACTCAAGCGCTTGTACCCGAGCAAAGGATGTGGAAAGATGATCGCCGATGCTCGAGTAAGAAGACTGAACGGTGGACGACAGTGCACCAAGGGAGCTTGTATGAGCAGTGTGATGAGCGTCATTTTGCTCACGCACGCGCGACATGATATCGTCCAAGGATTGTAATTGTGTGTCCATCTGCTCCATCTGGGCTTCCACAATCTTCACTGTACTCTCATGCACCGAAGTGGTCGTGTTCTTGATCGAACTAGACCGTTGATTTACCGCCGAGAAATCACTCTTGATCTTAGTCTTGACGGTATCTTGCGACTTGGATATCCCAGCAAGGATGTCCTGGGACTTGTTGGTCCAGTTACCCACCCCTTCGGAGTATGCAGACTGTTGAATTTCAAAGGAAGCATTCGCAGTGCCTATTTCTTCACACACACCATATACCTTTTCGTTCAAACGCTTGTCCTGCGCCTCTGCATTAGCATTGATAAGCGACGTGACCTGCACGAGCAGCTGCTGGCGCTCTTCCGCTGATTTCTGCTTTTCCTCGTCAACGACCTGGAGGAGACGACCTTGGGATGCTTTGTTGGCTTGCACGAGGGCAGTATTTGCTTCTTGGACTTGCTGATGCAACCGCTCGTTTTCGGTTTGTTGCTCGCTGAGAGATTTGGTCAGATCGACGAAAGTGTTCTTGAACTCTCGGCCGAGTGCCTGGTAGGATGTATGGAGCTGTCACCGTTAGCAAAGGTTCTACCAGCATGTTGGCAACAACCCACCTCAGACTGGAAATTCTCCAGCTCCGTAATGATATTCGCGGATATTTTCTCAGCGGCTGCAGACAGCTCACTAAGACCAGCACCGACTTTTTGCTTTACGTCTTCTCGCAGCGTTCTAATCTCTTCCAATACTTGGTTCATGTCATCACGAGCTTTGGCAGTCTGCTCGTTGACTTCTTGCTCAGAAGTTCCGTAAGCCTTCATCTTTTCCTCCAGGAACGTCTGAGAGGCACCAAGCTTGTCAAGCTCATCGGTCACGAAAGCTTGCATCCTTGACGATAGACTCTCCATCATCTGCTCTTGTTGGTTGCGGAAATGCGCTATGCGGTTATCGACGAGTTGTGTTGTGTCCACGACCTGGCTCTGAGAAGTTGCCCAGTGCTGTCGGTTTTGAGACTGCAGTTCGGATTTTCGACGGATCTTGGAACGTAAAGCATCAATGTCAGACGTCGTCTTCCCGAGTGTAGAGATCATGCCCTGGCCGATCTCAGCAAGTTCGCCTTCCGTCTTGGCATGCGCTTTTCGCAATTCCGTCTCCTCAGCGAGATTTTGTCGCGTTAAAGTCAAAACGGCTTCGGTCTTTTCAAGTATGCCCTTCGTACCCTCAAGAGTGAGCCTGGTTTGCTCATTATCCTTTTTGAGGTTTTGGAAATTCGTTGTCAGGCTGAAAAGCTCTTCCACTTTATTGCGAAGGTTCGCCTCCATCGTTTCGATCTTGTCGCGCTGTTCGTCGCTCAGGATGCGCCTGGACTCGCTAATGGTTGTAATCTCTTCGTAATTTTCCTGCGTGAGGTAAACGCCATTTCGCTGTCTAGTGGCGACCAATTCGCTCTTCAATTTTTCGATTTCGGCCGTGAACTCTTTGAGTAAGGTTTTCTTTGACATGAGTTGGTTGACCTGGGGCTTATTACGAATATTCTTTGCGCGGAAGGCGTAGTCCAGGGTCGATATCGTCTCTTCGAGGTTGCTTTTTGCAGGCGACAGGGTCGCGATAATGCAAGTCTTCGTTCGGCCACCCAAAGAATCTTGCAGCAAGCGGGTCAATTTTGACTCTCGGTATGGGATGTGTGAGCTGCGTTCTACCAGCGCGTTGATAACGCGACCAAGAGTTAGCAAACTCTTGTTGATAAGACCTGCCTCAGCTGCGCGCTTGTTCTCTGCTCCACTGCGTTGAATATTTTCGCTTCCAGCAAGGTCGACAAGATTGAGCTTTCCGGCGCTCAAGTATTCCGCGCCGTCTTCCGACACGCGTTTCATGTACACAGTGATCGTGAAGACTGTGTGGCTTCGCGAACTGAGATCGTTGCACTTTGTCGCTGCCACTTGTCGCTTGTTGGTTCCGTCGGAGAGAAGCTTGATACCTTGCACAGCTGACTTGAGGTGGCACTCTTCCATTCCCTGGACCAAAGTCGTACTGTGCCCCTTCTTGCTATTATCGTCGTAGATCTTGAGCTTAACGTTATCGTCTGTCGATAGCAAATCTCGCAGCTCTTCGTTATAAAGCTCAATGAAGGAGCATTTGACCGAGTTTTCCGTCTCTTCCGATTCGAGTTTGCTAAAAAGCGCGTAAAGAACGCGAGGAATGATACCGGCGGCATCTGGAAGAGGCAGGATATTCGAGATATCGCCAGTCATCGTGTATGTCTTGCCAGTGCCGGTCTGACCGTACGCAAAGATGGTGCAGTTGAAGCCACCAAGCACCTTATACACGTTAGCTCATGGAATTCCATCTCGGCCGCCCTACATACCTCGTCAAGTATGGGGGCCACAACCTCATCGAAAACCATGTTCTGATCGGCAGCGGGCGAGAAGACTTTGTCGAATTGGTACGACTTGTTGCTGAGCGCACTCGGGCCCATCGAAAGCTCTACCGTGCTTCCCTTGATTCCATTCGTAGACACAACGACACCGGAATTTTCCTTAACTTCGCGATCGTTGCGGCCTCTACACCGGACGACAACATTGATATTTGTTTCCTCATCGGCGGCTTCGAAATCGCGTTCCTTGCGCTTGAGGTTCGACGACGGAGATGACCGCACAGTCCTCGTGGAAGCGACTGATTCTGCTCGCGATTGTCTTCCGTCTTGTGCAGGTGTTGCGGAGCGCCCGCGGGCTAGATGTGAGGTTGGGCGCATCAATGGTGGGCGCATTGAGCCGGTCGTCCGTTTTGTAGGCGCCTGCACAGATCGAGGAGGCCCCGACATGTTTGGCAGTGTTGTTGTTCTTTTCGTAGAGAAAGCTGATAGTGATTATCGTGTTGGTGGAAGCTCAGCACGTAAACAAACATTGAGCCGAACTGGTCGAGCGCTGATCCCTGTCGCGCTAGTCGCTTGATTCCGAACGCGCGGAACGGTAGCAGTCAACCAGCACCAAGCTCAACACCTTCAAAGACCAGCGGTTGATCCTGTCGTCCTTTTTCTCGTGTCGTAACATGACGAAACATCATCCGCTTTACCACTGCCATTCATCTGCACTAACAGGGTACCCTTGCCTATCATAAGCTCTGCTACGCCTGTAACCCCACCACCCCTCCTCCCAGTACCTCCACCCGTAGCCCACGCAGTCCAGCTACTGCATTCCAGTAATCGCGCACCAGTATTTCAAGGTCCTTGTTATCGCCACATACTCTCCTGCGGTCGCCGTTGAAGGCCGGATCGCGCTGCCTTAGGTCACGGTCTCACCTCTGACCGCGTGGACAAAGCACGAGAACAGCTGCCTGTTGAAGCCTTGGGATTTCGGAACACCTGAGCCGCCGTCCGTCAAAGCACCAGAGCGACCTATCGTCGAAGCCCGAGCACTCCCGACCGCTGCTGTACTACAGGCGCTATCCGTTGACGCTCTAGAGCCGCCCGCTGAAGCACCAGAACCACCTTTAAGCTTCTGAAGCCCCGACTCCTGAAGCACCAAAGCTCCCGAACATCGAAGCGCAAGTACCCCTGCATATCGTAGCCACTGTACCGGTGCAAGAATAGCTTCGTAAACGTCAGCTCGAAGATAGCAAAACGATTCCTCCGCTATGGAGGACGGTGCGGTGCAACTGGTGCCTGGGAGGAGCATTGGTTTCATGACACTTGGCTGCTCACTGCATGAAATACTGACAACGATAAAGGCAGAGGTCCGGGCATTTCCGAGGTTCCAGCTATACCACGACGACTCGCGACCCATCGCATCTCCCGTTCACATCGTTCTTCCAGATAATGGTTTGCGACTCCAGTTCGATGGCCCAGACCAGCGATTGCGATTGATCGAAGTGCTCGATTTTACGAAAGCGAGGTTGATCTATAAGGATGTAGAAGTGTACAAGCCAACGGAAGGTCATGGAGGCATATCGACCGGGCCCTCATCAGGGCCCAGATTTAGACACATATATGATAAGCTACTAGGACCGACATATGGAGGAGAATACATGCCCCCGAATAACGGCGATATCAGCGCGAACGGCACCTACAACCTCTCGTATCCAGGTGTGGCGTTCAACTTCCCTGTGCAACATGCCGCGTATTCTCCCAAGAAGGACTTCATATCCTTGCTATCATCTTCGGCTACTGGACCTGCGAAGTCGATGGCCATCTTTAACGGCGAATCGTGGCAGAAAGCACGAAGCTCTCTTTTCACAGCTCCACCGCCCAATCCGAGGGCTTTCGTGTTATCAGGGAAAGGCAAAGAGGGAAGTCCAGACGAAATCGAGCTAGTCAGAGTGCACGGAGAAGGGCGGATAGAGCTTGTGAGGCGATCGAGCCCTTCATTCTGGATCATCCTGAGCGAGACGACCCCTCAAGATCTCATCATGGAGTTGGGAGCACCAGACTCCATCTACAGGAAGAATGACCATCGACTTTCGATACACAAAGACCGCAGGATAAGCGACGTTTCTGAGACCTCCGGTGCAAGACTTACGCCCGATGAGTTGCTTGGTTCAGACCGCGGCTCAGCAATCGACACAGACAACGATGATGATTGGGAAGGTGACAACGAAGCTGCCATAGAAGTGCAGGAACGCGAAGTCGCGGCGGCTGAGCACTTCTACAACTATTATCATCATGGGTTTGACATTCTCATATCCCAGCCTACACAAATATCTCCGCCCTCGCAAACATCAGACAGCAGCACATCGGAAGCTCAGGGCGAACTGAGTGCGCAACCCCTCAACCACCTTACGGCCACAAAAATTATATTCCACGGCAATGTACCTGGATCATACCAATTCAATCGCCACCGGCGTTGTCGATGGACTTTGGATCACGTTCCTTCCGAACTCCGAAGAGAGCCGTTGAACTCCGAGATGAGTTTTGCGGATATCTCGAGGGAGCTCAAAAACGTGCATCGAGAGTACTATGCAACTGAAGAGGAGGAACGCTTGCAGCAGCGTGGAATGGCTCTGAATAGAGGTTGGGGCGATAGTCCGGGCAGCAGCGTCGAACTTTTAGGTGGCTGGGAGGATAGCTCCAACAAGAAGAGCAAGTTTGCGAACGCAGGCTCTGATTTGTTAGAAGGTGCTGGAGATGTAGGAAATGTCGAGCTCTTCGGGTTTCCGGGCATGGTATTTGAGGTTTTGAAGAACGGAGCTGTGAGCTCGCTCACAGTGTACTGAAGAGGCCAAGCTTGGAGGATGATACCAATAGGCTTATTAGGCTAAGTTATACCGGATGTGAGTTTCTGCTTGATGCTGCCTCTTGCTGGGCGCATTTGTGCTTTCGTACTTTTCTATTAGATATGTCGATGAGTCGACGCATGTCATATCCGGCCAAGTGAATCACACCAGCAATATAATACTACATACTTACATCCCGAACTTTTCCATGTCGAAAGCCCCCACGTAGATCAGTCAGCTCAAAGAGAAGCTGCTTGAACTTGAGTATCGGTCGGTTAGGCCCCAGCCGAAGAATCTCCGCACCATCGCCGAGGAAGCTGGAGCTTCGAAAAATGTCTCCAGCAGTCAACGCAGACAACAGCCCCGCCCAGGATGCTACTATGGTAGCCCCGACGCGACTTCTACGCGCGTCATGGTCGTCCACGCTCCGCCTCCCAAAATCGACCTTCCCGCCACGTCCATTGCCCGCGTCCACCGCCGAATACCTCCGCCGATGCACCGATGAGCACTATGCCTGGCAACAGAGCTCGCGCTCAGCACCCGACACCGATGGAGAAAAGCCTGCCGCGTTCACGCTACATGATGGGCCACCATACGCCAATGGACCGCTGCACGTCGGTCATGCGCTGAACAAGATCACGAAAGACCTCATCTGTCGGTTCCAAGTCGGCCAAGGCAAGAAAGTGAGCTACATCCCGGGCTGGGACTGCCACGGTCTCCCTATTGAGATCAAGGCGCTGCAGGCGCAGAAGAAAGATCTTGCGCAGACGGATCCTGTAAGCGTGCGGGAGGCGGCGACACAGTTGGCTACAGAGACGGTAGAGAAGCAGATGAAGGGTTTCAAGGAATGGGCTGTTATGGGCGATTGGGACAATGCCTACAAGACGATGGAGAAGGGCTTCGAAATCCGGCAGTTGGAGGTGTTCAAGAAAATGTTCGAGGCTGGCCTGATCTATCGCCAGTTCAAGCCCGTGTACTGGTCGCCGTCATCGCGCACTGCACTCGCGGAGGCAGAGCTGGAGTACGATGAGAACCACAAGTCGTTGGCGGCTTTCGTACGGTTCCCGGTTCATGTGACGAAGGAGTTGCAGGAGGGCGCCCTCTCGGGCATTACTGATCCGGTCAGCGTGGTCATTTGGACGACGACACCTTGGACTCTCCCTGCGAACCGAGCTATCGCGGTGCACAACGACATGCTGTACAGTGTCGTTCAGGATCCTGAGAACAACAATGAGAAGGTTATCATCGCAACGTCTCGTGTGGAGGAATACCAGAAGATGCTTGGTCGTAGTTTGGAAGTTGTTCTCGCTGAATTGCGTGGGTCAGATCTAGGGGGCCAGCTTAGCTACGAAAACCCCTTTCAGAAGGCGAATGGACTGCAGCCGGTTCTTCATGCGGACTTTGTAACGGACTCCTCTGGGACTGGACTTGTTCATGTGGCTCCGGGACATGGTATGGAGGACTACCACGCCTGTAGCGCACTTGGTATCGAAGCATTTGCTCCTGTGGATGACGCTGGGGCATTTACGAAAGAAGCTTTTCCTGAGCAACCTGAGCTCCTCGAAGGCTTAGCTGTTTCAAACATCAAGAAGACTGGTAGCAATGCTGTTCTCAACTACTTAGACAAGCAAGGTCTGTTGAGAGCGAAGCACAATTATCGCCATAAGTATCCCATCGATTGGAGAACGAAGCAACCAGTCATTGTGCGAGCAACAGCGCAGTGGTTTGCTAACGTCGACAACATCAAAGTTGGTGCTATGACTGCCATTCAAGACGTCAACTTCATGCCTGAAACCGGTCGTTCTCGGTTGGAAAGCTTCATCCAAGGGCGTAGCCAATGGTGCATCTCGCGTCAGCGCGCTTGGGGCGTTCCGATTCCTGCTCTCTACAGAGTTCTCGAAGACGGTCAATTGGACGCCGCTATGGACGCAGAGACGATCCAGCATATCATCAGTGTCATTGAAGAGCGCGGTATTAGTGCCTGGTGGACAGATGCTCAAGACGACCCCGCGTGGAAGCCTCAGCACCTCAATGGGTCCTATGTGCGCGGGAGGGACACAATGGATGTGTGGTTCGATAGCGGAACTTCATGGACAATGCTTCCTTCTCGAAATGATCGGCCTGTCGCTGATGTGTATTTCGAAGGCACTGACCAGCATCGCGGATGGTTTCAGTCATCTCTTCTCACACATGTTGCCACTCAGCCTTTCGAGAGTGGTGCGGCCAAAGCGCCTTACAAGACTCTCATCACGCATGGTTTCACGCTCGATTCAGATGGTCGAAAGATGAGCAAGAGTTTGGGTAACGTCATCGAACCTGCCCAGATCATGTCCGGCGAGCTGTTACCTCCAGTCAAGCGGAAGAAACAGAAAGGTGTCAAGGAAGCGGAATCCAAGGGCGCGGCTCCCACGTACGATGCTATGGGAACTGATGCACTGAGGCTCTGGGTCGCCAGTAGCGACTACATGAGAGATGTCACTATTGGCCAGCCTGTCCTCATGTCTGTCAACCAAGCTCTACATAAGTACAGAGTCACCTTCAAGTGGCTTCTCGGCGTGCTGTCTCTGCCATCCTGTCCACCTCTCTACAGCTCTTTCGGTGATGTTCGCAACAAGCTCGTTGGACAACATGATCTCGGAGCCTCGCAAGCACCACTCCAGAGCCTCGTGGACAGGCTCGCAGTGCATCGTCTCACCAGAGTAAGCCACGACGTCCACAACTACTACACCAAATACGAGTTTTTCAAAGGCGTCAATCTGATCAACAAATACATCACCAACGATCTCTCTGCCTTCTACTTTGAGACGCTCAAAGACCGCATCTACACAGGCCGTAGAGCAGACTGCCAGGAACTGCAAAAAGTGATAGGCCTCATCTTCTACGAGCTGCTTCAGATGCTCGCACCTGTCTGCCCACTGCTCGTCGAGGAGGTCTGGGACTACGCGCCCGATGCGCTCAAGAAGAACAGTATACACCCCGCCCGAGCGGTTTGGATACCACTGCCACGCGCAAAGCCAGAAACCCAGAATTTCCTGACCGAAACGCAAATATACATCGATCGTATCAACACAGCTGTAAAGGCAGCGCAAGAGCGCCTTCGCGCCAACAAGAAGCTCGGTTCTTCGCTCGAGTCCGCCGTTGCCATTCATTCTGGCGAGGGGCAATCCTGCCTGTGGTTCGAGAGCCACTTCTCTAAAGCTGTGGGCGGGACTGAGCCGAATGCTTCGACGGAACACTTGAGTCCTACCCAACGCAATGAGCTGGCGGGCTTGTTCGTTGTCAGCGGCGTCGAAATGGGTTGGAGCGCTGAGAAGAGAACAAAGTCCGCGAAAATGTACGCGGAAGAAGAGGTCTTCGTAGCTGATGAAGAGAAGGGATGGAATGGGACCGTGGTTGTGCATCAGGCGCTAGCGGAGAAGTGTCCAAGGTGTTGGCGGTATCAGAAAAAGGAAGAAGAAGAGCTGTGTGGAAGGTGTGAGGAGGTGGTCAAGGAGGAAGCGTAGTGTATGAGTGTATTGTAAATTTTATGTTGTATATAATATGGGTAGATGAGCATTGCATGGCGTTGTAGATAGATTCTTGTACTTTGTATCATATATATATATATATGCCTTCTATCTTTACCTTCCAGTCTTTAGAAACAGTTCCATCCATAAACTGGCCCGCGGTGTGTGGTTACATACGCCGAGTACCCCTTGGACGAAGTAGTTTTCGATTTCTAACAGGCACAGAGACCTGGAACATAGAGGCATGCATCATCACCTCACGACCCGCCAAAACAAAGAATTACAACAGCTGAGATATGCGCGATATGCTTCACCAATTCTGTTTCTATATGCAAGTCGCATACTTCATTTGGTTGTGCACTGTCGCGCTCAGGAGAGCGCCGTCCACCTAAAAGGCCCACAAAAACTCCAGGACAAAAACATACAACAGCGGGTATTCGCTGCTGGTCACCCACGCAACTACTAATCCGCCGGTACACTGCTTATATATGGCTGAGCGGACGGGAAGCCTAGTTTTCAGTGTCCTATGGTCGTATGTATTGACACTGAGAGCAAAGACGGAGTAAATACACAAGAGATGGCTGCAGGAAAACTCACACAAGCGATTGCTTCCCAGAAACAGATTCTCACGTTATTGATGGTCCTTTCTGGGTGACTAAAGACTCCTCCGCCAGAGGGTGGAGCCCCGGGGACAATGGCCGCACCTGAGGCCAAAGCTAGACTCATGCGCTCACGTAGATGCGAACATCGACCGTACGCCGTACAGTATCAAGCCAAGCTTTTGAAGACTCATCGTAGCCTAAGTTGACCTGGAAAGGACAATCAAGCTCGATTAACTCATGCTTGTAAATGGCTTTCGTCTTCACCCGGTAGGCCTACGAGACGTGGCTGGATTGATGACGATATTGGCAGTGCCGGTTTCTAGCGAAGCGGCGTATTCTTCTCGAACACATCGTACGCACAGGCGTACAAGCAGGTCGATCAAGGGCCCGGGATGGAATTGTTGAGACAGCCACGATGAACGTCTCTGCCTTCAATCGACCGAGGAAGCGGAAACCAAAAGCCCTCAGACCAAGAGTCCTAATCATTAATTCACATGAACACAGCTCAAATGCTGACCTCTGACGCAGTGAGATCTTGGACACGACAAAGCAGCGCCGTATCCAGACTAGCCCACAGCAATAGCTGGGGAAGGCCGAACCAGCAAACCATCGGGGATACAGCGTCGGTAATTTGTAGTAGGTAGATTAGACTGAGGCGAATCCCAGACATGTGTTGCAAGAACGGCTGCACGTCCGGGCGTGAACCCTCATCCACGTGGCAGGTGAGCTTGTCTGCGAGATGATCAGCACACGAGCGACAGGCAAGTGGTAAGCTTCCAACACGTTGCGAATCAGAGGTCAGGGCGGTCGTTTCCCGAGCAAACATGCGTCTCAGCCGGGCCCAAGCGCTGGGAAGTGGTGGGATCGGCACTGCGGGTATGCATGTTCTTTCACACCCACGTGTCAGCAACGTGGCATGCACGGCCCTACCGCAGCCCTGTAGGTAAGCCGGAGATGGATGCGAATGTCATTGCTGCCCCAGAGTGTCGTACTACAGGGCAAGACAAGGCTTGCAGAGACCGGCGAGTGCATGGAGCAAGCATTGCAGGCTCCTCTGTGCAGGTGCGGCCAACAGGCAGGAGGGCATACGTAGAGGGTCGGAGGGTGATGCATTTGTATCAGATTTGCGAGGCCGCATGCGTTAGCAAAACCCTTTCTCACGCTGCAAACGGCCATGTCTCAAGAAAGCCATGTGCCAGCCATGTGCGATTCGAGACGGCGGGAAGTTGGCACAAGGCCCGGCGGCAAGTGTCTGACGAGGCGGGCGTCCCATAGCACACAATTGATGTCAATTACTGCAACCGTCAAACGTTGCCATGTCCAGCAGATGTCTTCTCCGATAATGGCTGGTCTCTGCGGGTCATCAGCCGTGCCACCACACTTGTGCTAAACCTTAGCTGCATACGCATATTATCTCCAGATTCTCACGTGGCTGCGGAGTCCGGCTTGAGCGGGGGGAGCCGTTGTTGATGGACAGCTTCAAAAGGAGCGGGCGCAAAGGCACAGCGGAGTGAAGCAAGACAGAGGCCATGTAGTTTGCACTGTTGTAAATGCAGGCAACGACACGGGCGGTGCGGATAAGGCGACGGCTGCGGGGGCATGTCCGCACAACGTGGCAATGGCGTGGGGCGCGCGTGCATTTGCTGAGGCCAGCATCGCCGTCACCAGCGGCGCTGTGGCTGTCCGGATACAAGGACCGCACGCGGGCGACGCGGTGCTGCCAAACAGGAGAGCCGTGCGCTCAGGGCCCGTTTCAGAGTGCGTCTGAACACAGCCAAAGAGCCGCTGCTCCCGCCGCGAAGCAGCACTAGAAAGTCGTCGTTGACTCCCCCAAACCCACAGTACGCACGCTGGCCAGAACACGTCTCACGCCCACGCCTGCATCGAGCTCCTGCTGCGCCGCTAGCGCCCCTGCCTCGCACTTGTTCCGCTGCTGCTCGCTGCTCACGCCTTCTTCGTCACCCCCCTTGCCGATCCGCTCCCTTGGACGGCCGTGAAACCTTAGCCAGAGCACCGACTTTTCTCCCGCCTCCTGCTGCCACGACTCGTCCACCAGCCCGTCCTCTGCGCCTTTGTCTCCCTTTCCACGCGACCAAGCGCAGAGTGTTTTTGTGGGCGCAATAAGACCGCCCTCCATCCGTCGAAACACACCCACGCACCCTGTCACTACACAGTCACCATGACCCAATCTCTCGAGTCTTCCCGGCCCATCCTGGCCAGCGTAAGTAGTCCCACTATTCTTACGTCTTCTCGCCGTTTCAGACCGGTCCCCTATTCTCGGGTAGCATCTATCTGAGCTACTTTGTTACTTCCTGCCAATAAACACTACTGCTTCCTCGATCCTGCCGTGCTGTTTAACATTGCCCTCCATGTCGCAACCCTCTGACGCAAAGAACCCACAGTCTACTGGCAACCGCGCCTCAACACGCATGTCGACCTACAGCACCGCACCCACTCTCACTCCCTCGGTCGCGCCCTCACACCTTTCGACAGCCTCATCGACCGCCGGCGACCCAAAAGCACAAGAGATCAAGTCGTGGAACGAAGGCTTTGAGCGTCTCGAAGACAAGCGCCTTGTGCAACAACGCTACATGCTCAACAACGAGAAGACAGACAACATGAGCAAGCTCGCGCTCGGCGCAAAACTGGACCGCGCCCTTGCGCGACGCATGTCAGGACAGGACGCCGTTTTCCGACCCAAGGTCCTCAACGAGAAGAAGGTGGAGGTATAAGCTCGCTCGTCCATTTCATCGCTTGACTCGTCACCATGACGATCCGATTGTCCCTTCCCATACCGCTGTTGTTCGCAGCAAATCACAGCAACCTGCACTTCAGATTATGATATCCTTCGAGTGCGGCGATTATCACGTCGAATAAGAGGCCAGCATTGGCCTTTCTACCTTCTATCTTGCGTACCCAACCGAGCACGGCATGGAGGAGCCCGGTCATAGACGGAGGGAGGGGAGGCATTGGTGGTGTACTATGAGGCGGACCTCAACACATTTCCTACTACTTCTCATCGGAGCTTCTACCGGTGTTTTTCCAAGATATCTGGGGTTGAAGATATCGGCGTCTCTCCCACGGCCGGTTGTTTGTGCCGGCCTTGTCAACTCTATTTACTTTGTACCAGCATTTTCAGATAATGATTCGGCATATCCTCGATACCACCTCCCCTCTGTGCCATCCAACGAGATAGCCATGTCGATATCGTGACAGAGCCATTCGCACCGATGCTTGCCCGTCTCAACGGATGACTGCGTCACTGGTGTTGACGATCCTGTATCTGTGCCGTGTCTGTGCCGATCCCTCAAGGCGATAAGAATGCCGCCCTGTGCCAGGGCTTCGCGCGTGAATCCTGCCATAAAGTGTTTACACAGTATAGCGTCATCACCACCACAGTCTTCACTATTGGGCCGAACATGTATTGACCTGCGCCACTCGGGCTCCTCTAGCTAGTCGGATGAACCGGTGGACAACCGTTCCAACCTAGCGCTCTGCATGCTCCACAGTTTCCGACATGCAGATTTCAACACGACATGGCAATATGGATGTGCGAACAACGCGTTTGAGCAGTTTCATGTTGATGTAAGTAACGGGCTCAGTGTGTCGATCGACGCGTTTTTCCTGCAGCTTCCACGTGCGGGTCGCGATGTTCATGCAGGGCACGGGTGCACGGATACGGTCTGCGCTAGAGGCATCGAGGCTGGCCAAGAAGGGAAAGAGGAATGTCGAGCATATGTGGGGATTAGTCTTGGTAGTTATCGTAAAATTTACCGCTAATAGCTGCGTATCGGTGGACAGAGAAAGCTTGCATCATTACGACCTGAATCAATTCTACCTACCATAGTATGCCTTGCTTGTGGAGTATCGAAAAGGCATTGGCAGATTGAGCACAGCGGATATCGCAGAGTATACGTGGGGCTTGTACGGTTTCGGTCCTTCTTAAGTATGGAAGCGTTCCACTTGTTCCCATAAACTTCAAATGTTGGTACATCAATGTATAGCTCCGGAAGCCAAGGGAGGGGCCAACTTGGCGTGGGGAACGTAGAGCGCGAGATTGATGCGGGGGGACTCTACTGGGAGTTAATCGCTTGAGTGCACAATGAACATTGCAATAAAGTTCAAATCCAACAGTACGTAAGTGTTTATGAACCCACACAGGGCTGACCACAGGTCCGAATCATCTCCGCGACTGTCAAGCGAACGGACTGGACCCTGAAACGTCATCGAGCAGCCGCGACTGCGCAACCACAACAACAGCGGGGTCATCCAGCTCACCATGCCTCTAACAAAGCATATCACAAACCCCCACAATGTCAGCCGGCTACTTCCCAAAACGCGAAAAGGTTGGCCTTGAAGACCTGTTCAAGGGTTTGGTAACCGCCTCCCATATCCTCCACCAGAATAAAGTACTCGACGCATACGGACACGTATCTGTGCGATCGCCTGACAACCCCGCAACATTCTGGATGCCTTGCGACATGCCTCCGGCTCTAGTGTCCACTCCTGATGACCTAGTCGAGTACCAAGTTGATGATGCTACTGCGGTCGAGAAGAATGCGAAGAAAGGCTACCTTGAGCGACATATTCACAGCGAAATCTACAAGCGATTCGTGAGTCTGCCTTGCGCGAAACCAATACTAAGCACTTGCTTATTGAACGCCAATCTCCTAGCCAAGCGTGAACGCGGTCGTTCATAGTCACTGCTCTGAAGTGTTGCCATACTGCATCAGCGGTGTTCCATTGAAGGCATCAACGCACATGGCTGGCTTTCTAGGTAAGCGAGCTCTCAATTCCATCTCTATATCATCGTATCCGTGCCTAATGTATATGGCTAGGTTCGAATGTTCCTGTATGGGATATCTCCTCCCACTACCCGAGCGGGGCAAAACACGATCTTCTCGTTCGAGACTCACAGCTTGGTGCATCCCTCTCAGCTGCCTTCAAACCGGCGACCTCCGCAGGCTTCATCTACTCAAAAGTTCGATCAGCCCTCCCCGCCCAGATTGGGGGGTCACAGGAGCCTGATAAAGAACCTAACTATGCTGCGGTCTTGATGCAAGGCCATGGCTTCACTACACTTGCGCACGGGATTGAGGAAGTCGTTTACCAAGCGATTTACACGAAAGAAGCTGCTCAAGCACAGACGACTGCACTTACAATCCGTAACGCGCATTTCGGTCATATCGTTGAGGGTAAAATCGATGTCGAAGGAGGAAAGATAAAGTCTGCGAAGGTGAAGGCTGAAGGTGACCTGAAATATCTGAGCGATAGAGAAGCACATGATGCATGGGAGTCGAACCAAGGTACCGTTCATCGCCCTTGGGCTCTCTGGTGCCGAGAAGTCGAGGTCCATCCGCTGTACAAGAACGAATGCCCCGGATGCGAGGACGATTGATGCGAGATCGACCGGCTTTACGACGCATGTACCCCATCTTCTCCGGTTCCCCGCATTATCCACCTCTAGGGCGTAGTACGCCTTACGAACGTTCCAAATTCGACGATCTTCTCGCTCTCAAATGGCCCGAAGCAGTCCGCACGCGCGTGCTCTACGGATGGCGCTCACCGATCCTGGTAGCTACTTTGGATGATGTTTGAAATCGTAATACTGGGTTGTCTCTATAAACATCTTCGACTTGTTGAATCACCATGACGAGCTTGCTGCTGTTGTTTCTTTTCTCAGACTTGTTATAAGGCCTTCCCAAGCCCTTATCGGAGAACATTTGCTTCCCTCTTTGCTTCTCATACTATCTGTAACACCTTAATACTATGCGCGCTAAGCGAGAGATTGGTACATTGTACCTGACATGGGCGCCATCATCTGAAGCACACATGACAAGCCTAGTGCCCACGCCAAGCGCAATATAGTGCTACCTTACTTCGAGTAGGATAATGTTCCGCCACTACCATTGCTTGACAACTGCACCCCGGATTTATCGTTCGGTATCTCCCACGGAACAACGTGCTCGGTTCCGGCACCCCATATTACCAAACATATACAGAAAGAGCAAAACCGGGGGTTCAAGCTACAGCTGCACAGCTCCCTGGTAAGTTTTCGGTGCAATATTTGCGCGGACTGACTCTCCAGGCTCAAACCCCCGTACATATTATACACACACGTGATGCTGGCGACATTTGTGTGGCTCGGGCAGAGGTGGCCAGCGCGGAAATGAAGGGGAAACGGTAGAATTGGCGCCGAGCTACAATGGCCCTTACCAGAATTGCAACATGACGAGAGACTATATTATGCCCGGACGCTATCGTGGGTTAAGGATCTTCACAGCTTTGTACCGCTGGCGTCTCATCCATCATGTTCCTCCAAAGCGTGCTGCTGGCGACCTTCGCTTTCTCATCCTCCGCACTAGCTGCTTTCGGTATCACAACGTCTGGCAACGACATCGTTGTGGACGCGGGTTCAGACAATGCTTTCAAGGTCACGGTGAATAAGAATTCCTGCGACATTACCTCGATCTTGTTCCGGGGTGAAGAGTTCCAGTATCAGAGCACTGGTACACACATCTCGTCTGGTCTCGGCACCGCAACGGTCTCCAGCACTATCGTCAATAGTAAGTTCCTTCGACTCGATGCTAAAACGTCATATCGCCATGATGGACCTGCTGAGCAATCGCTGATGGGGACTCAGGCCAATATGCGAAGATCACTTGCACGACCTCGACTCTTACACATTACATTGTCATCAGATCGGGGGATTCAACAATCTGGATGGCTACCAACACCGCTTCCGAACCGAGTGTAGGAGAGCTACGCTTTATTGCGCGCCTTCAGCCTTCAAAGCTTCCGCTCGAATACCCCTTCGGCTCTGTCTCCACCACCGCCGGATCCTCTTCCACCGTCGAAGGCAGCGATGTTTACGTAGTCAACGGGCAGACTCGCTCCAAGTTTTACTCCAGCGAGCGCTTCATTGACGATTACACTCACTGTGTCTACCGCGACGACGACGCAGTTCACGCGTGCATGCTGCTGAACTCTTACTCGTACGAGCGAAGCTCTGGCGGCCCCTTCTTCCGTGATATTGATTCAAACAATGCTGGAGACTCCACCAACCTTTACTTTTATATGAACTCCGGCCATGTTCAGACTGAGAACTACCGCATGGGTTTGCACGGCCCATATGGTCTACAATTCTCTCGTTCCGGCATCCCATCCGGAAAGACGATGGACACCACATTCTTCGCCGACTTGGGAATCTCCGGATATGTCGCGCCTAGCGGTCGAGGCACAGTTACCGGAACTGCCACCGGTGGTACAAGCGGACTTCAGAAGGTTATTCACTGGTACAACGCAAACGACCAATACTGGGTCTACGCCGATTCCTCGGGCAAGTTTACTTCGCCTCCTATCAAGCCCGGTACCTACACTCAGGTGTTCTACCAGGGTGAGTACAAGCTCGCTTCTAGCTCTGTGACCGTCAGCGCAGGCAAAGCCACCACGGCAAACATCAGCGGCTCGCTCCCCTCCCACACCACACTCTTCAAGATCGGCGAATACGATGGTCAGCCTACAGGCTTTAGGAATGCAGACAAGTTCCTTCGCATGCACCCGTCCGATTCGCGCATGTCGTCTTGGGGTCCTCTCACCTACACTGTTGGCTCAAGCTCACTCACCGACGTACCCATGGCACTTTTCAAGGACGTCAACACACCGCTTACTATCAAGTTTACTCTTACGTCTGCGCAAGCCTCCGGTGCTGCTACCCTTCGCGTCGCCACCACCCTGTCTTTCGCGGGTGGCAGGCCGAGCGCTGTCATCAACAGCTACAGTCCCGCAACGCCAGCAGCACCTACCAAAATCGACTCCCGTGGTGTTACAAGGGGTGCTTATCGCGGATTCGGTGAAGTATACGACTTCGCTATCCCCTCTGGCAACCTGGTCAGTGGTAGCAACACTATCACGATCAGTGTAGCCAGTGGAAGCTCTGGAGACACTTACCTCGAGCCGAACGTTATCTTGGACGCGATAGAGCTGTACAGATAAAGGTCCACCGTTAAGCGTTGGATGGAGTCGCCTGTTCGCTCCCAAATTCGTTGTGTATATTTAAATTGACGGATAGTGTGAATACTAAACTGGAGCAATCATGGTGTCATGGGGACAAGCTGCAGTGAAAATGTGAAGCGTTCCATCCCTACTACACGCACTGTGGCCTTGATAACGATACTTTTATACTTGCGGTCCAATGACATAGGTATATGCGCATGGCTCAGGAATCAAAAAAACTTGGCCTGGAGGCTGCGCACTGTGTATTCGACAGGATATACTATGCCCGTTCAGAGCACTTCAAGATCCGGCCGTGACGGCTTACACGGTCCAGTACGTTGGATCCTGACATACCACGTATTGTACGACCATTTGTGCAAAAGTCTTTTCTTCTCCTACTCCGAAGGTTTGTGGCGGAGAGAAAGACTAAACAATGACCGGTTCACGACGACGTTCACAAGGGGATGAAACTTTACGTCACACAGAAATGTTAATTAGTTGCTCCCCCATCTTTGACGTCTGTTTGAATTGAAGAGCCTAAACTGCGCCGTGCGCGCCGTGCTCAGCAGCTTATTATTGCACATCCGATGTATATGACAAGGTGTGGAGTGATTCAACGTAGCATGGAACGCAAACTTCGGTCTTTTGACCCACAAACCTTGTAATAATGCTACTTTATCTGATCGTACAGTCAGATGTGGGACGTGAGCTCTTCAATGCGATTATGTTGCGAGCTTCTCCAATCGCGACTTCTTATCGTTTCCAATGAGTTCTGCGGCCACCCGCCCATATAAGAAAAGCGAAGGTCTTGTCGTGATCATGATTGTCGCTACGTATTTAATTGGTGGTTTAGTTTTGACAGAGGTAATGCAGTAACGGAGATCTGTCAACTAATCTGAGAGAGCCATTCACTACTTTAATAATAACAAAAGACCCTATGTTCCACAATAGTTGTGGAAACAATCGACATCGATTCGCAGAATCATTGGATGAGCTACTCCATGACAAATGAGTACTTTTCCACCATTATTAGCCAGCTTCAATTGTTCTATGCAGAGCCTATTTACCCTGATAGTCGGCAATTGAAACGATAATTTTGGGCTGACATAGCCAATGATATGATCTGGGTGAACTGAAGTCCGCATAGCGTGATGCCTGTAACGTTGGTGGAGTAACAAGTGGCCAATAGCTAACCGCATAGCGAGGTCAAGCTGCTTCGAATTTCAACTCCACTGATAGCCAATTGCGCGAATTATTTCTTGCGAAATCCTCACTGCCGACCTCAGGGCAAGTTTCAGACATTTGGCGCACAAACCCCCACGCCTAACCCCAACACATGACTCATCAGCCGGGCAATTCTCACTCTTGCGGCTAGCGGTAATAACGAACTACCGCTCGGAAACACCAGCCGAGCCTTCGACGACGCCTTCGAAAACCGACAGGTTGGACCAAGTGGACGTGACTCGGACGTGTGGACCCTCAGGAACCAACGACAGATATCCGTAAGGTAAGCGAAGTGTTGGCGACTTCAGGGTTCCGGAGAGCCAGAATAACCCAGCTCAGCCGGCTGAACAAGCGAATCGTTGAGTGACGGGAGGATAGTTCCGGCGGCGCTCAAGTGGTTCCATGTCGCATTTGTACGTTATGGCAGAAGATGACGGGGTTGTTGATTCAAAGCCGAAGGTTGGTGCTATGCACGTGGCAGTGCCGCGTGGGCGATAAGGTTGTCTGCTATGAACCGTAGACGAACAAATCGGCGTGCATATCCAAATAAATGTTCAAGGTTCGTAGAGACGGTCCTGTTAAACGGTCAGCAATCGTACCACTTCTTGGGTAAGCGAGGTGCAGATTCCAAGGAGGAGTCGTGATCGGCGATCGAGTTAATACGGGTTTCTCGCGAAACTTGCCTGACATTCGGCAAAGAAGTAATTCAGCAGAGAAAGTTGTGGAAGACATGTCATAGTGATCGGACTTTACCATCGACGCTGGTGGGGCGTAGGAAGTTGCTTTTGTGGCGCAAGGTCTTCACCTTGACTTTCCGCGACTTATGATTGAGTCAAGGAGAGCTGAGTGTTCAGGCCAGACAGCGGAAGAGCTAACCTAATGCAATCGTGGATGCATACGGATAAGGCGATCGACATCATCGAGAGTGATACAGATCCTGCAAGAGCCGGGAGACTTCCGATAGTGGCGCAACTAGGGCTGTGAGTACATGGATGACACCGTATTCTTTGCTCTCGCAATATCCAGCGTGATCAGGGTCGTTAACGTGCAGATCGACTAAACGGCTTGAAGCTGCAGATGAAGCAAACAACTGTTCCCTAGCAGTGCGCTTAGCATAAGGAAAGCTATGTCTCACAAGATTTACTAGTTTGCATATGTTAGATACTAGTCTACGTTTGCTAAGAAGAAGACTAATATGGCAATAACGATGAACGTCATAGTGGTCATACAATAAGAAGAGGCTGATACGTCCCCACGGGATACGGTACGACTGTCAATGATACCAGAGGCGAATTCTGAGTGACTTCCACTGATCAGTTGTCCTAACCAATTTCTCTAGACTTTGCCTCGCTTGTTCTTTATGCCACATTCATCTCGACAAAACCCTTTGTCTCCACAATCTGCACTCTGTGGATATTGTCAGGCGATACGCGCCGCGAGAAGCGCTTGCACTCACCTTTACACGTAGACCAGCGAGATATTGATTGGGTTCGTACAACGGTACCCAGTCTCCATCGTTGATCTCACTCATGACCAGATCACAGTTTCGAGCTCCATCTAAACGTCCACCCGGGAACGGGGTCTGATAGTAAAGGAACCCATGACAGTTGTTGTCGGCTCCACATCGTTCACCGCACTCATTTACGTTCTTCACCGATCCAAGTGCTGGGCGAGAACCTTTGAACTGATTGCGGCAAGACAGCTCAAATTGATATTCCTTCTTGTCCCCGAAGTCATGAACCTGGTCACCAGACCCGGGGAGGGGAAAAGCATTCCCTCATTGAAAGCCACTGCATATTCATGCATGATCAGCTGTTGTGGTCTTTCGACGTGGCTAGTTACCTACTGCTTGATTTGACGGGAATAGCCCCAAATTCCTATACTCCGTTATCGAAAATGTATGGGGCGGCATCCTTGGAGTAAACGACGGAGCAAGCTTGTTTGGAGGGATAGTAAGTAAGTCCATTGGAGTCGAGCTTGTGGTCGTGGCACTGCTTTTGGCACTGCTTTTGGCACTCCTCAAGGCTTCTCACTTTCGGTAGCCATTGATATGAGCCCCAAGGCGCGTTGTGGCAGTATAAGCAATACTCCTGGCCGTTCAGTTCCCGGACCTTTCTCCTGTGTCAGCTGTGATGTGCTTGGTGGGTCGGCCGAGCACCCACTTCGCCTTCCCACGATGGACAACCTGTCGCTGCACCACACTTCTTGCCCTTTTTCGTGTGGAACACTTTATCGATTGGACTCCGTAGACCCAAGCCTGGGCGGGGCTCATTGCGAGTCAGGGACTCATATACTTCGGGATTAGTCAGAGCCTCCTTGACCAGCGGAGAATTAGGGTCTTCAACCCTGTACATTAAGTCATGAATAATATGACTGATATAGCCAGAGCAGATAATCTACCGTCCACTCTGGGGGAAAGCCCATGCTGCCTGCAGGAAGAAGATCGCTCGAAGGAACATTTTGACGATCCAAGGGTAGGTTTAGCGTAAAGCTTGGATAGTCGCGCACGCGGTGATCTGTTTCAAATGCGCGCTGCGAGCTCAGTTTGTAGCTATTTCGATTTTGACACTAAACCTTTCGCTTTGATTCCGGATGGTAGACCACGGATCCATGATTCCTCGAAGATGTTTTGGCGTGCAGGTATTGCAGCGGTCGATGTGTTACTACACATGATGATCTGCAAGCGGATCCTCGGATGCTTTAGGCTCGTGCCGTGGTGGGTTATGATCCAGTCCGTACCAGACTAGAGCTATCGGCCAGACGTCCGGGATATTCTGAGGGACCCGAAGCTGAGGCGCGATGTGGGGGCATGCATCCAGAAGGTGAGTGAGAACCCGCATAGTGCGTACGTGTGCCAGCAACAAAGACGCGAAGGAGCGGGGGTTGCGCGGATGAAGCTGTGGAGTCCTCGGACACTGCTCCTCGTCTCTCAATCGAGTCGGCACGCTTCAAAACGCGTACCACCATGTCAACGTATAGTAAGTCGCGCAACGCAGGCGCTCGATGACCGATCGATGGACAGAACAGAATGGGGGGCATGGCCAGTTCACGGACAGTTCACGGACAGTTCACGGACAGTTCACAGTCGACAAGAAGACGACGAAATAATACATCCAAGACGAGTGGTGTGCAAGAGTAAAGACGGTGAACGTCGTGTCTCGTAACCATGCGTCTGCCTCACCGATCACGAAGGGTGTGCTGTAAGTGGGCAGCAGGAGCCGTCAATAGGAATGGTTGCCGCAAGCTATAGCGTCGGATAATATCGAGGTGCCTTACGGCTTTGGACACGTGAGCGGTGACTTGGTTTCGTCCACGGAGCCGGCCATGGACATGCCAACCCGCGTCGGACAGCGACATGATGCTGCATCGTCTGGTCGACTGCCCGACAACGGTGACGCTACAATAATAGAAGGTGGTGGGGGCGCGTTGAGAGCTAAGAGGCATCGATCGCGATCGAACGTGGCGCGCGTCTGAGCGCCATGGGCAACATGCAGGTGGTACGCCCACCACTCACCCTGCTCGTGTATCATCCCTCGCATCCGCCTGCCGCCGCACAACATCAGCGAGTGGCCGCGCGGGACGGCTGTCTTCCCCCCCGCGGAAGCGCAATTTAGCTGCCCAAGACCTGGCGTTGCCGGCGCTGTTGTGCCTGGTACGAGCAGAAGAAACCACACTACAGGCGCCTGCCTTGTGTACACAACGCAGCGCTCCGCTGTTGGCTCCTTCACACGTCGCCTTCGACAGTTGGCCTCGGAACCAACGAGCGAACCTCGACGTAATTACATCTCGCAGATCCCGTGGTTTGTGCAGCATGTCTGTGCTTGATTGCTGCAGTCCCTCTGCATCCTTCTGAACCCTTCCAATGGTTGTTGGCAGCCATGGCATTGCCGCTTTCCCATGCAAGCTTGCTGGAACAGATACTGTTCGCCTAGCCCTCGCTGCTCCCTGTCTGCCCGCTGACACTCAGGGTCGGGTTGGCCTTGTTCACCGTGTCCCATGTACATACTATGTATGTATTCTCTAGCGGGCGACCCACACCCTGACAGGGCTCATGGCGCTCACGTCTCCACACATGCATACGGCAGCACGGCAGCTACCATCCAGGTGGAATCCTTGCGCCGTCCTGATTATACTTGACCAAGCGCTCCCCCATGCTAGCTGACGAAGACTTACCCTCTTCGGTGTCATCTGCTTCACTGCTACCTACATTTATGGCGTACTAGACGCTTCTAGCGCTCGGTTCCCAATTTTTACTACTACTACTCTCTCTTCTCTCGCTGTTGATCTCTCCCGTCCAACATGTCTTGGAATTACACAGTCCACCAAATCAATCGATCGTTCGAGCAAATTGCCCAATGGTAGTGTGTAGAACCACAGGCAACGGAATACTCCCATGCTGACCAGTTCAGCCAGGATTTTCTACGTCGATCTGAGGCTGCATTCCGTGCTTTGCATGAGCGTGTGCTCTTCCTCGAACAACAACAGGCTTCGCAAGGCCCGAGCGATGAGCAGGTCGAACGAGTGCTTCGCAAAATACTCGCCGAGCGCTTTGGCGACACAGGAAGTCAAGGCACCGACACTCCAAGCCTATCGAAAGACGTGGAATACTTCGTTCAGCCCCCAGACAATAGCACCTCGATTCCTAGAGCGCCCCCTATAGACCCGATGATGCTTATCGTCGACCCAGATGCAGTACCATCCAAAGCCTACGGTCAGACATTTCAGATGCTGGAGAAGGGGCTGAGCCAATACCCTCAACTCGAGGATGCCAAACCTGTGGTCAGAGATACTACCCCGAATGACGAAGTCATCTTCAAACGTCCACCATTTCCACCCAACCATGGTAGACCCTGGTAGACGTTCAGCTTCTGGTCCGCAGCAATAGCGTCGGTTAACATAGAGCTCGAGCGAGAAAGGCGGTAAATTTGAGTTTACGATCAGAGGTTGAGCAGTCGCGCTCGAGGAAGAGAAAGCGAGAGCCTCACCATACATACTACAAGTGGACGAATACCTAGCGACACTTCGAAGGCGGTAACCCTGAGATATAGAACGTGCTTACGAGCAGCAGCAGAATTTCCAACCATGGAGCTGCATGGTAGCTACCGCCATATGGATTTTCATCTATTGGACCTAGGGTCGAGGTTGAATGGACAGGCTCGCACGAAATGGGCACAGACGCTGTTTATCTCAATCTGATGCTTGCCGGCGTGTTGCAAGTGGACAAGAACTGGGCTTCGGGGCTTAGGGCGATCGTGCTGGCTGATGCGCTGTTTGTCCTACCGAGTGAGGAAGGGTCCGCAAAAGGAGGCGGATATTTCCTTTGCAAGTTGAACAAGGCTTGAACGCAGCACTATATTGATTGTGCCTCCCGCTGGTTACAGCCGCCCGTGTATGCGGGTACCCGATTTGTTCCGGGCTCATCATGCCACTTCCGTCTCCCCGATACCGGTAATTGTTCAAAGCTGCATCTTCATACCATACTACCAACTTGAGTACGAGACGAACCATTCTCCATAGCTGTCATTCATTGGCTTCCAGCACAAGAGGACACCCGATGGCGGACTGAAGATGTTGCACAAGCGTTGCACCTTCTCGGTGGCCTCGTGCCTTTTGTGTCAACTCTATATCTCTGCCGGACATGTCCGCTTACGAGCTCGGACTCTCGATGGGATGATCACTGCCTACTTTATACCGAGAATAGGCTTCTCAACCAGCGAAATTCAGCCTTTCCGCGATACGACATGTAAGCCTGCCAATAAACTCCGATTTTCGAGATGACTTTGAATCTCTTGGGGGACCTTCTGGACGAAGTGAATCGAGAGTCAACGTCAAACTCAAGTGGAAGCATATGGAACACACCCAGCTCGTCTAAAGCTCGTCAACGCATGAGGCAAGTTCTGGTGTCCTACTGTGAGAAGGTGTCATAGTAAATCATATTTTCTTTCCTTTTGCACTACGGTTTGTCTAGTCTTCCACCTGGGCCCATCGCGTTGCACTGCAGACGGGCTTTTCCCAAACGTTGGTCACAATGTCGTTCGGGAGCCAAAATTATGAAGTCTTCAAAATACATCTAGAATCAATACCGCATTGAGTATAATAACTAAATATCAAGCACGCCACGTTGTTCCTGCCAGCGCGCTGTAGCACTCAGGCAAGGCCAGGCCACAGCTCAAAGGGGCTTAGCGCACGCCTTCGCCGCCGGCTCAATATCACTTTACTCACAAACCCCGCTTCTCGAATGCAACTCGCTCTAAGCATCCAAAACAGCATCACAAATATTTATGAGTGCCCTGTGTCACTTTCGCATTTAGTACAGCCCCCGTCCCATGTCGGTAAACGGCTCAAACGCCCAGTATGCGCTGTCAGCGGCTGAACGCCTTCCCTTAGCTCTGCGGCCGCTCAATGCCCTCGGGTTCCATGCCCCGGACGAGCTAAATCAGGCACGTGCTGCGCAGTCGACTATCATGAAACTACCCTACGAGATATTGGAGGCCATACTACTTCAGCTTCCCATGCAAGATCTTCTGCTTTCGCAGCGCATCTGTCGTCGTTTCAGAGACATGATTGCTACTTCCAAACCAATCCGTCGCGCTCTCTTCCTTGAACCTGCACATCATAATGGTCAACTAGGCGACTGGCCATTGCTGAGGTTCAACCCAGTTCTTACGAACGAGCTGGCAGACTCGTTGCATACAAGAGCGATAGGGGTGCATCGAAGTAAAGAGGGAACTGTGAAGATGTTCGCTCACATGCGCTACAAGAAAGAGGCTCTCCTAGACGACGAGTGGGCGGAGATTCTTCTTTATGAGAATGCAAGCTGGAAGTCGATGTTGGTACGTGCCGTGCCTTTGCATGCCTGCTTATGAGCTGCCACTGACGAGATATGTCATGCCAAAGGTGACACAGCCTCCTGCAACACTTTTGATGCATCCCAGCGCAAGTCTGTTTTGGAAGACTGCGATGGAACAAAGAGCACAATTCTATCGAGATGATGCGGGCTTCACGATCATGGACGCCTTGGACTGTGCAGATTGGTGATCATAGTGCCTCGCCGTACACAAGCAACAGGGAATACGTCACGCATGGTATAGGGTCAGTCGGGTTTAGCCAAGAAGCTTGTGAGAAACAAAGCGTCATCTGCAACTCTCCTGAGAAGTGCGCCTACCTGTCGGGGCTGTTACCTTCTTTCGGCAACTGCACCTGTCCACACGGGTCTGCGCGCATGTTGGGCTTGGAGAACACCTCACCATCCACCTCCCCTTTTCAGACTATCGCAATGTCAGCGTGCTCGGAGACGGGCGTTCACAAGTCACTGTGGTATATGATAGGTTCCCTGTAAGTACAGATTGACTGGCCATGCAAGGCACTTCTGTGCATGTCAGGGGTGCCCGCGAGCCTGATACCATGCAAAGCTTATGTATGTCTGGAACTGAAGTTCGACGGACAGGCCACCTTTTGCGGTCCCGCATCACTGATTACACCATGCCTCTCGAAGATCAACTTTATTATGTATCACAATGACAATGTAATGATGATGCCACTGAATTGCCTCAGGCACTTCAGCATATGGGGTACGATTATTGCCTTGGGGACTGTAGTGGGCTACTCTTCCTCCATCACAACTTTCCTTTTCGCCTTCTCTTCTTCAGATGCGCTTTGTGACCGTGCTCGAGGTGCAAATGCATTCACGGTTCTACTTGAGATAAGCCAAGTGTCACATGTACGACTAGCAACAATTGCTCTGCCTGACCAAACGTTCACGCTTGCTAGCCGGCATTTTTTCGCGTTATCCGTTTGGTTTCTCATGATATTTGCTCATCAAACTCGCTCGTGTTGGCAATCGAAGAAGTCAATCATCATTTGACGCGTCTCGTCTTCGTTTGACAAGACTTGGGACGCCCTTATCATGGGATCCATCGTGTTTCTGCCTTGTTGTCCCCACTTTCGTGCGGAACGCGACAGATGGCTGATCATGTGCATGTTTACACCAAACCCCCAATTCGCTCAGTCCATCACTAGCATACGAAGCATGCTAATAAAAGCTCCTAGCAAGGCTCGACCAGCTCGAAAAGTTGCGGACACCCACTGCCATAGTCGTTGAACACGTGTGCACGAAGTTGGCACAAACCCAAGATCAAAGCGTTTCAAGGCGGCACAGGCGCTTGCATTTGCTGTAGTCATGGCGATGACGGCTGGCTTTATTTAGCATACTTGAAGCGCTTCCCATCTGGGGGCTGTCACGATCTGAACGCTTGCCCTTTCCATACAACATGCACGGGCTTGCGCACGCCCTACGTTTTGAATGCCCTTTTATTCGCACGACAACTCCGCAAAACTTTTCGTGCGAGGTACCGCCTTTATCTCATATATGCTTGTAGGCATTGCCCTGTGCGCAGTAGCTTCACGTTAGCAAGTTAGCCTTACTTTCAGCCCGCACCGCGGCCGTCCACACGACTACTATGTATTGTGCCTCCACCCTGTACGATGCCACGTGTTGCGGGCAATTGTTATTCGGAAGCCTTCGGCGGTGCCGCAGGCTGCGGATATTAAACAATGTCAAACCGGTGGCAGTGAGGTAAGCGATATTCTCGCAAGGCTGACACTGAGCGGGCGAGGCTGAGTCGCTGGCAATATGCCTCAGGAGCAAACCGCAAGCGGTCACGGGGGCGCACGCAGGACCCGGCACAGCAAAATCCTAAGGGCACAGTTGAAATGTCATGAGGCTGTTATTAGGCGTGAATGAGGGGCTGTGGTGTGGTTTGGAGTAAATAAGAAGTGCTGGGGTCGCTTGAGGCTTTCTACACCCACTGCCACATCACTGAACAGTCTATATCTACGTGCTTACGTTCGTAGTACGCCTGATTGTTTTGGGCCTACTATCCTCTTAGGTGCACACATACCTTGACGGCTCCCCCACGGTCATCACATCATACCGCCACCAGATCCGTTCCTTTCCACAACACAAGATCAGCTATACATGATATTCCAGATCAAGGCACCTCTATCCTCCTTCTGAGCCCATACCACCCCACATCGCTCCAAGATGCCGCCAACCAATCTTCAAACACTAGCCCGCCGCTACACAACCTACGACTGCACCGACTACCTCTACATGCGCGACTGCGCACCCCACCGCATCATCATCGGCGCCATTGTCGCCTTTGTCATCTTCCTCGTCGTGGTCGTCCTCGCATTACTCTATGTCCGCCACCGCAAGCACAAGATGCGTAATGTACAAGCTCAAGCACAACGCCGGAGCCCGCACACGCAGAAGCAAACCGCCCTGAGAATGTACAGGGCTGAGCCAGAGCTCCAGCCGCCGCCGCCGGCATATTCTAGGGTCGACCCCGAGAGTGGTGTGAGGAGGGGTGGGTGAGAGATTGGGGGACTGTGGTGAAAAGTTCTTAAAAGCATTTCAAGGAAACAGGAGCAAGTGCGCAGCCGCTTTACACAGAGACAGACCCGAGACGTGCTTCATTCAAGGCGCTGTGCCCTTTCGTTGTGTTATATCCACGAACGCGAAGACGAAGGGAGGTGCAACAGTCGAGACCAAACGGAAGAGAAAACTCCACGAGAAAGACCGAAGTATCGAGGGACACAGGGATGAAGAGGAAATAACGTACAGAGGATGCATTTGTTGCCTGAAGGATGCGTAGGAACCACTGGGGACAGAAATCTATTGCAAGTGCACCCTTTCGCCGTCCTGTCCGTCTAGAAAGACCAAACACCGCCCTGTATTGAGCAAAGTAAAGAAAGCATGCCAAGCAGTGAATGAAGGATAGATAAACAGAAGAAGTATAGAATGAAACGCTCAAACGGAAATTCTTCGTCCAACAATGCCGTGTGATATCATTCGTGCAATCCTCATGTTCCAAGCCCAAATTTGAAGTTAAATATAAACAGGCCGTCAATCACAAACATATCTGCTCATCAACGTAGCATCGCGTCAGGCGTCGTGTGATTTCAAGCTCCAGGACCATGGCTCTCCTTGCTCGTAATTTGTGGTGTTCTGTCCGCCAGCTCTTTGGTTCTGTCTTACACTTCTCTCACGATCCACCCGCCATCAAGCCCAGGCCAACGGCATCTCCATTCTGAGGCACGCCGTCATCCCTACTTCTGCTGCTACCTCTTCCAATTTCCCTTTCTCTTGCTCTCCGACCCTCCATCAACCCTCTCAACCCGCGCTTTTGTAGTCCTACGACGGCACTTAGCTCCCCATTCCAGACCTCACGCCCGCCACTGATACCGCTTCCGTCTCCCGCATCGCTTGCCGATGCTGACGTTGCAGACGACACAGCTGAGCTGACTTCATCGTCGTGGTTTGTCTCGACGTCAGTGTTGATTCGGAGAGCACGAAGTCCTGGGTCTAGTGACCGTTCTGCAGCAGCTGAAGATATCGACGCGGGATCAGCGACCCCGTTTGAAGTGCCATTCGTAGCAATGCCGTTTGCTCCGATAAAGTTTACGCCGGACCCTCCACCTGCAGCCATGGCAGCGGCATTGAATATGGCAGCTGTATTGCGGTTGTCGAGGATCAAGTGCAGGCGCTCGATTATGGCCTCAAGAAGACCGTCGATGTGATAAGGTCGGGCAAGTTGCAGAAGCGAACAAAGTATTTGTGGCGTGCAAAGGGAGGAGTTCACTGGAGGTAAGGAGGAAGTGTAGAGAAAATGTATCAAGGCCTGTAGGGTAAGATGCGTATGCGGGAGGTATAACGTGCGAGGCCTGAAAGCCGGAGGTTGAGCAACAGGGTCTGGTGGTCCGATGCTAGATGCTGCGGCAGTTGAGGTGTCGGAGGTGATGGTATTGTTTGTGAGGGTCGTAGCGGCCGAGTAAGAGGTCTTAATAGACGGTGTTATGGTTATGCTCGAATTTCGAGAAGGGTGCATGCCGGCAACGGGCCTAAGCGTCGCGGTATCCGCATTCTCGGGTGCGATCGTGCTTTCGCGAAGCAGTTGATTAAAATACGGCCCCCATCGACGTGCAATTAGATGAGAGTTGACAGGGATGCGTTCGCCGTGTGTGGCTAGGAAATCCATGTCCGCCAATTCGCGCATGCCCAGAGCCAATTGGCCTAGCTCAGCTGCTGCAGGCGACAGCAATCGCCCTCCTGCATTCAAATCAAGGCCGTCTGTATATCCGGGCTCACTGACAGATGTGAAGCCTGAGCTGGGTGCGACCTTTCGCGGATTGTCGTACACTCCGAAAGCTTCCAACTCCACCACGCATATATTGGAGAAGTTGATCCGGCGGTGATTATAGTCTTCCACAAGGCTTCGCTTTCGATTGCCCAGGATAACGAAAGTGTTTCTGCGATTCCACAAAATTCCTCTGTTCCAGCTGCCTTGGCTGAAAATATTGCCGCCTGCCTCTATCCGGCCCCAGCTCAGGGTTCGTAGATCGAGTGCCCAAAGCGCATACTCTTGTTTCGAAGATGTTAGAAACGTCCCGCTTACGACAAAGTGGTTGTTTATCACACCCCCATTGGGGAACCGCAGGCCGGGCGGCGAAAAGTCTCCCTGCATTGTCCTTTCGGACAAAGTTCCATCCGAATGTCTGACCTGCAGCTCAAGCTTTACATCTAGGAAGTTATAATTTGAGTATATCAGCATCGAAGAGGCACCGCCGCTTCTGGATGGCGCGTCTTCCTCGGGGCTATCGCTGTCGCTCCGTGTACCGGGCGTTCCCATTCCAAGCTTACCTGGATCGATAGTCGACAAGGGGGCCACGACGCTTCTATAGGCGCCACAACTTCTGCCCAATGTGTTGGTTGCTGTCCACTTGAGGCTTCGCAAGTTGAAGACGCTTATTTGCTCAATATAATGATTGGCACTGTCTTGGCCACCGACAACGACCATTTCAGCTCCACCCTCGCCGTCGAGCTGCACTCCAATAGAGCCTTGATTGGGCAAACTTGAGGATGGATTGTGCCTTATCGCTGTCAAAGTAGCATTTGTGGAAGAGAAAACAGCGGCCGAAGGCAGAATCGTTGCACAGTGTGCATAGCGGCCCTGTGGAGCATCGGGTGTTGCTATATGCATCCATGTTCTGGTGGGGACGTCGTAGATATGTATATCGGACATGACCACGACTTCTGGCTGTGCATCTGCAGGAGTGCCCTGTGGTACCGCGGCGGACTGGTTTGTTTGTTGAGATGCAGGGGACATACCCCCGTAACAAACGAGCTTTGTGTCTCCAAGACCGCAGACACTGTGAAAGTACCTAGGCGGAGGTAAATCGCCTTTCGCATCAATCTTTGTCCAATGTCGCGTAATCAGGTCGAGCTCGTATAGATCCGAAGTGAGTTGTGGCCGCGTTCTAGACAGCCTCCTACCTCCAAATACATAGAGCTTGTCGCCTAATATGGTGGTGGTCGCGCCAACCAGCGGGTGCGGCTCACGACCCGTTGTACGGTGAACATTGCAGACAAGGCCTGATAGTCCAGATGTTGAGCTGGAAGGAGTACCGAGCCCCGCTGTTTGCATCAATGCAGGTGATACTCCCAAGCCAGGTGTCCTCGCAGATAAAGGAGGCGGCCGTTCTCCATCTTGACCTTCTTGTCGATGGAGGCTCGTTTGACTGGAGTTGACACTGGAATAGTTATTGGCTCGGAAAGTATCTGGATACAACTGCGATGGCGATGGTGCTGAGGTTTGCGAGTCGATGGTGTTTGTCCGGCTCGTGTTCGGCGTCTGACGGGCCATCATCCTGGCCGAACTCAAGACCCAGGGAGGGGAGACAGGAGATTTGATGTCCCAATCAAAGGGAAGAGTAATGGGCGATGTAGAGAATCGTTGAATAGGTAACGCCCAGTCCGGAATTACGATCTCCACATGCCGCGACCTAATGCTAGAGGAGTCGCCAACAGAACTGCGAGGCAGAGGAAAGCTCGAAAGACTGGGATGGCCACTGGATACAACCGTAGAGGTTCTGGAGGAGGAAAGTCCACAAGATGTACAAGGACTGTCAGGTGCTATGCTCGGAACATAATGTGGGATAAGGATGGGAACGTGCTTAGGCCTAAGCTTTGTTGAACAGGAAGAGTGGGTGACAACAGCAGAAGGGTGCTCAGCATGGACAGGGGCGGATGGCAATCCAGCGAGGCCAGACGAGACTGCCTAGAAGCCGCATGGTCAGCGCTTGCACTACGCGTGGAAGGGAGCCAGGCTCTGATATGAGTACCTCGGAATGAGCACGAATGTGGGAACTTGCAGCCTCGCGAGATCGTGTTCTCTGGTTCGACAAAGCGCGTTTGAGCTTGAATACCCTGGGCTTTTTCCAGATAGATGACGTCCCGTCTCCCAAAGGACCGGCTCCAACCGAAGGATAGGCTACAACTCCTAAAGGAAGCATTGTCAGTGATGAAACTTGGTGAAGACCAAAAGAGAACAGAAAGGCTCGAAAGGGGACGAGTCGTTGTTTTCAACGGCCACTTTGCATCCCAGCTGCAGACGAGGCCCCGTTGCAGGAATAGCCAACCAAGCCGTGGGTGCGATTTAGGAAGGGATACACATGATACAGATGCGGTGCGAGTGTATTGTAACACAGGCACGGCACCGCGGCTGCATCTGCACACGCTCGTGGGACAGGACTCAGGGCCGGCTGAAGGGTTTCTAAGGGAGACAAGAACATTGGCCTGGTCTCCAATTCGCGTCGAGTGCACGCGATGGGGTGAGATGGGCGGTAGCTACGGGCAGATGGGCATGACACGTGCTTGGGTGAGGGATGATGGAGGGGCGGCGCGAGATGTAAAGAAAGACACAGCCTTACGTTAGGTGCGCCACGCACAGCGGGCGGGAGATGCGAAATGAGAGCAAAGAGCGTTGGGAGCGGTACCGCAGCAGCCAACGGTGTGGAGAAAGGCAGCAGTCGTGCGTTTGGGCGCAAAGGTTCGTGGTGGGCTAAGAATGGAAGAGGCTTAGTCGGGTCTCGGCGTCGAGTTGCTGGAACCTGAGGAATGCAAGGACGTAGGCGCGGACAAAGGGCGAGCAGCGCGGTCTTCGGGCGGGCCGCAACAGCTGTGGACGAGAATAGAAGGCGAGTGTCGCGCTGGGGCGTGGGTACGGAGGAGTCGACTACTCCGCTCCTGGAGGAATGCGGTGAGCGACGGGGAGACGGGGAGATGGGGAGATGGGAGTAGGCGCGCAGCAGGGGACACGCGGCACAGAAGGCTGGACAGCAAACAAAATTCAGAACGTCAAGCAGCAGGATGCAGAAGCGTCGCACAGCTCCGTTGCCCGCAGAAGAGGTTATGTTATTCGCAAGCGCACCCGGCCTCCTGGGATGTCGAAACGCACGGCCCTGCTAGAATCGTGCGGGCGAGCAGCAGTGCCGGGATTCGGGCAAATGAGCTCCTTACATATAGGCACAAATCCACCACTCCTCACGGCGCGCGCACATGCCAGCAGATTCACGACAAAAGCAAGGCAGCATCGAACAAGTGGTTGGTATCATCCATTTGGCTACGAAAACCCTTCAAATCTTCAGCCCTATCGCGTGGCGGAGCAGGGACGGACAAGCCTCGAAGCATTTATCATGTTCTAGAAGCATAAACGTCCGATCCCAGCTCCTATCCGATAAGCCCTGCCGTCGAATCTCCGCGGCGCCCATTCAGAACGCCGCAACGCGCTGGCAATGCCTCCCCTCTACCTGTACAAGCTTATGCGGCAGAAGTCTTCTCCTTGGGGAGCGGGGTAAACCTGAGGTAGGGCTTCACGATCTTGAAGTCCGGGAACAGCTCCTTGGCCTGCTCGTTGTTGACGCTGGGGTGGACGATGACATCGTCGCCGGGGACCCAGTTGATGGGGGTTGTTACACGGTGCTTGTCGCCAGTCTGGAGCGAGTCGACAACGCGGAGCACCTCGGCCGTGTTGCGGCCGGTGGAGGCGGGGTAGGAGAGGATCAGGCGGATCGTCTTCTTGGGGTCGATGATGAAGACAGACCGGATGGTGAAAGCAATGCCCTTGGAATCGACATTGGTCGTGTCCTGGTAGTCAAGCCTGCAGATGGGTAAGCACGGGAATGGGCATGCCTGGACGCGCTTACATATCGTAGGCGTAGGCAACCTTGCGCTCCTTGTCGCCGATGATGGGGAAGTTCAGGCTGCTTCCGCTGATCTCGTCGATGTCCTTGATCCAGCCATCGTGGCTGTCGATTGTGTTGGCCGAAAGACCAATGAGCTTGACACCGCGCTTGGTGAACTCGGGCTCAAGCTTTGCGAAGGCGCCGAGCTCCGTGGTGCAGACGGGCGTGTAGTCCTCGGGGTGGGAGAAGAGAACGACCCAGTTGTCGCCAATGAACTCGTGGAAGTCGATGGGGCCCTTTGTGGTCTCGGCCTTGAAGTTGGGGGCGATGGAGCCGAGGCGTAGAGGCTGCTGGCGCTCTTCGTTTGCCATTGTGTCTGCCGGCGCGCGTCAGTCCAGTAGGCTGAGGGTGAGGGGTAGCGGGGTAGCAGGGTAGCAGCGCGCGAGCGGAGCTGCACTGGATGCGGCGTACCTTGGTCTGGTTGAGGCTGTGAAGGGGCGTGGAAGATGCAGGTATTGTCTGCTGTATGTGGACAGAGGTGTCGGGAGTGAATCAAGGTCAGGAGCTGGTTTGAGAGCGCTGGAATGTGCTCGTCTCGACCCCTCTTGTATACCACCAGCTAACAGTGGCTCACAGCTCGCATCTGGAATAGCGTTCTTTGGCTCCGAGCACGCAATTCTCTCTTGTGGGCAACAAAACCTTTTCTGCCTCCATACTCGCCCTCTCAAACCAATCAGCTGCCATCGTCAGAGGGCGGTCAGATGCATCACGGCGAATGCCATCACTGCCGCAAGCCTCAAGGAATATGTCGTGTTTCTCGGCGACCACGATTCCTCATCGTCCGAATCGGCATGCTACCAATCCGCAGCCGACGGCAATGCTGCTTTGCAATGCCTTTCTTTTTTCATTATGAAGTCCCAGGATTGGACAAGACAATGTACAAAGACGTCCGACTTCGGACGGCCTACGCGTGTGAAGCGGTCGTTTGGTGTATCCAGGCCCGCTTTCCCTAGACGCAGTCTAGTCTAGCAGTGCGGCAGGAGTATGCACCATAATTGTTTACATTATAGCACTTTCAGCCGCCACTCCAGTGACGTCTCAATTACTCGGTATACAGTCCATGCCGCCAAGAGCATCCTATCGGGGTCAGCACTGCGTGTCCGTTAGTGCATCGGTACCATCCCTGTGCAAGCAGGACCTTTGATTCGCACGATGCTACCGTCTACCCTGCCATGAACCAGTGGAGGTCAACCAAAGCACGTGGAAGAGGCCCTCTGAAGCACGGGAAAGCCCGTGGATGCCGGATGAGGCGCTTGATAACATGTCCTACCATTTGCTGACGGCTGCTGACGGCTGGCCGTGATGTGATGACGCCAAAACAACTTTGTCTCCAGGGCGATGCCAGAGATGCATATTCACAGACACGCCCCATTGTCGTGCAGATAGGCGTAGCTGATTCGAGAAGAGCAAATATCACGGCCTTGGATGCATTACTATCGATGCTGCGTTGGGGCCATCTCCAAGCCCACGGAGATTTACCCCACCTTTCACCAATCATGTCCCGATATTCGCACTATATCAAGCAGGAGTCAAGTCCAGGCTCCAATTTTTGCACAGAGGGCGTCAACCGCTTCTAATATCCGGCGGTCAACGCCCTATTGCATTTTCTTCGTCATATTCCCGTCCGCACCAACCCAATCCCCGGCATTCATCCGAACCAAAGGCTGCGCCGCCGATGCGCTTGCTGCTTAATCGCACAACTATCGGGACCTAGCTCCAATCCCACCGCTTGTGGGTCTTGTCACCATGGCAGAATATATCCCCTCTTTCCTGCATCCCATTCTGCTCTTCAATCTGACTGAGGAACTCTTGTCCCAAGGAGGACACAGCTCTAAGACGGCGTTGATGCACGCTTCTACCCATGGCAGATCCAGAAATCGAGCTGCCTCCGCAGCCCGAACAGGCATATTCCCGCGGTGAAGCTCCGGGAATAAACGCAAATACCCCGGGCATAAAGAGCTATGCTCCATCCGAACCCCAACCTCGTACCGCACGAAATTCGGTCGCAAAATTCGATGAAAAGAATGACAGTCAGGCTGTGCCAGAGAGCGAAGAGGTAGAACCAGGAGACATCGTTTTCCATTATCTCACTTACTCGACCGAACTGCCTCCACCAACATCAATATGCCCGACCAGAGAGGGCCAACAACCGGCCCCTGAGGCACCGAATCTCAAGAAATACGATAACCCATTCGACTGGCCTGAGACCAGGAAGAACGTGACCGTCTATTTCTCTTGCTTCATCACGGCTTTGACCGCCTTCTCAGCTGGATCATACTCGCCTGGTGTTCAACAAATGACTGAAGAATGGCATGTGAGCAGCGTAGCCGCGTTCGTAGGCATAACAACATTCACCTGCGGTAAGCAGTGCCTTTGTTTTTGTATCTTTACAGTTAGAGCCGTGTTAATCGTAACCCAGGCTTCGCAGTAGCACCCATGATACTAGCGCCCTTCTCCGAGATCAATGGCCGCCGTCCTGTCTTCATTGCTTCCGGCATCCTCTTCGTGATATGCCAACTATGTACAGGACTAACCCAGTCCTATGCCGGCATGCTCGTCGTACGTTTCTTCACCGGCGTAGGTGGATCTACATTCTCCACCATGGTCGGCGGTGTCGTCTCAGACATTTACCATACCGAAGACCGGAATACTCCCATGGCCCTCTTCTCCGGCGGTGCTCTCTTCGGAACCGGCTGGGGCCCTCTCGTCTGCGGCTTTATCGCGCAAAATACAACATGGCGCTGGATCTTCTACATGCAGGCCATCATGAACGGCGCCGCCGTGGCCCTGATCTGCGTTACCTTCAAGGAGACCCGTGGCAGCGTGCTCCTTAGTCGCAAAGCCACAGCGCTCAATAAGTGGTACGCCGCGCGCGAAGAAGCCGGCTACTACACCGTCAACATGCCCAGCGCAGATGGGAAAGCCGCCGTGCCCCAGCGCATCCGCTGGAAAGTGAAGGAAGACGAGCTGCGCGCTAGCTTGATGAGCATGATCCGCACCTCTCTCTTCCGGCCTTTCCATCTCCTCTTCACCGAGCCAGTCGTCTTCTTCTTCAGCCTGTGGGTCGCCTTCTCCTGGGCTGTGCTGTACCTCACGCTCGCCGCCATCCCGCTCGTCTTCCAGCGCAACCACGGCTTCTCGTTACAGCAAGCCAACGCGGTCTTCGCTGCTATGTGCGTGGGAGCCATCATCTCGACATTCATCTCTATATACCAGGAGAAGATTGCAAAGAAATATGGGAAATTGACGAACACGCCCGAAGGACGGTTGTACTTTGCGTGCATCGAGAGCGCGTGCATGCCGATCGGGCTTTTCATGTTCGGATGGACGAGCTTCTCAGGGATCCACTGGATCGTGCCGTCCATTGCTGTTGCTATTGCGACGATTGGTATATTCAGCATATACCTGTCGACGTTCAACTACCTGGCGGATACGTACCATCGGTATGCGAGCTCAGCACTGGCTGCGCAGAGTTTCTGCAGAAACATGCTCGGTATGTTACTTCCTCCTACTGCATCTATCATGATTGCATAGCTGACAATGGAACAGGTGGTGCCTTTCCCCTCGTAACCCGCCAGATGTACAACGGCCTCACCTTCGGCGGGGCCTCCAGCCTCCTCGGCGGCATCGGCACTCTGCTCACCATCGTGCCATGGGTGCTCGTCTTTTACGGGCCCAAGATCCGCCGCAGGAGCAAGTTTGCATCCGAAATCATGAATACGCACGATTGATCTCTCTATCCTAGAAGGCATTCGTCCGGAAATAGTCACGTCTCTGAGAAAGCGATCCTGGATAGCTGCATTTTGATTTCACGGCCGCTTCGTTCAGATGGTTTCGCACAGTAAATGATACCCAGATAGGGAGGAAGTCTGATTTATGAGAATTGTTAGGCATAGCGTATGCGCCTCAGTAACGTTGACTTTCAAATCGCAAGCGCCTAGTTGTTCCGTTAATTTTACTAAGGTGACTTTACGTTCTCATCAAATGAATAGATTTTGCGACAGTGCCTCGAACAATATTCTGGTGCCCTGTACTACACCAAATGAGCGATGCAGTGCCCAAACTTTTGCCCTAACGACGTATCTCTGTGCCCATGCACAAAGTGAACTTGAGTCGCGTAGGATTTCCTAGGAGCCAATTTCACGACTCAGGAAGAAAACAATCACGGATGTATGGGCGCAGGCGTGGGAGAACAATAAGGATGATTTCTCAACACTATCAACATCTCCATCTTCAGAAACTGAGTGCACGCCCAAAGCGTTTCTATCCGCGGCGCCTAGTCGTAGGCGCAGGGCTCTTTCCAGTCGCCTTCGCGTAGCTCGGAGACCCCTTAACGGTCGAGTCCGACGAAGGCCCCTTGCCCGCCGCAACGTAACCCTTGTTGAGCTTCTTGCTCTCGGTCTTCTTCGAGGTCGGGCTGTTCCAATAGACTACCATCTGCAGGGCGAGGATGGCGTTGAGCACGAAGCCCGCGATGAAGTTGTAAAGGATGAGCGGGTCGGGGACTTCCTGGAGGGTGGTGAAAATGCGGGACAGAGAGCCGAGGAGGTAATTGATGACCTGTTACCACAACGTTAGCACTTGTTCACATGGCTACCGCCAAGAAGGAAGACTTACAGCGAAGGCGCTCAGCTGCCCGGTTCCACCCTGCTGATACACGGTCCAGATCTGCGGCAGCTTGCTCGCCACGCTGAGCACACCGGCACCAGCCTGAAGATACCCTAAAGCCTTCACGTCGACGATGTCGGGCATCGCAAGCGCTGTGCCTACGGCGACAAGGCCTGCCACCCATGCGCCGATACTGCCCACGCCCCTCCCTCCAAACTTCAGCACGAGACTAGCAATGACCACGTTCTGTACGAGGATCAAGGCTGTCTCTCCGTAGGTGCTGAATGGGAATCCATGGCGCACATTGTAGGCGAGGCTGATCAGGTAGCTGCCGCTTTCCAGCAGGTAGGCAAGGAAGGAGATGCCGTCAGCGGACTGCGCGTTGAGGATCTTGAGGAGCTGCGGGATTTTGACGACGGACGAGGCGGCGATGATACCGATGCCGAGACCTTTGCTGATTGCGAGCTTGAGGCACTCTGGCGAGGCGAAGGGATCAATGTCGACGACAAGGGTTTTGTAGCACACAGGGCCGATGAGGCTTCGGCCGGTCTCAACCAGCGGAGCCGGGAGATTGTGGGTGATCGGCTGCAGCACTGAGCGAACGGCGTCCATGGTGGTGGTTGTCGACGGGTGTCTAACGATGGAGTGCAGTGTTGCTAGCTGGTGGGCTTATTATTACTGTGTACACAGTATTTGGAGTCTGTGACTGACGCACAGGCTTGGCGATCGGAAACGGAACCAGGGTCCTGGCACGTACATTCCCGCGGCGAGCAGCCGCAACATCTGTCCATCCTACTTGATTAAACGGGGGAACTTTGATGTCTCCGGGCATCGCAAAACTACCTTAGAAATTTCTCTGAGGTGGACTCAAGGCCCTTTCCAGTGGTGCAGGGGTGTTATTCCCCAGCAAGATGATTCGGTCTGGGTGTATTCAAATGCTTTGCGACAGTGAGGGGAGCTGAAATTGCCAAATTCCACCAGATGGTGCTTATTCCAGTGATGCAATATACACTTTGTAACGCTGTAATTTCTTGTAATTGACAGGTCACGGTGACGGCAAGGCAGTCTGGCAAGCTCGCCTGCAACATTTACATTGGGTGATCAATCCTAAGCTACTGCGTATATACACCTTTCCAAATATCCATGAGGTATCCTGTTAATGCAAAACAACGAGTGAACATCAGACCAAAGCGCCTCATGCACCTTCCCATGACCAAAGGCAACAACGCCAATTCTATGTGTCGCTTCACACGGAAGCTATGAATAAGTCGAGATAAGATCCACGTCCGCAACGGGATGTAGACCAGCAAAATAAACAAAAAGCGAGTGTGGAGAAGCGACCTTCAAACCCTGTCCTCAGCAAAGTCCAGGACCTCGCAATCATCTTCAAAAAACCCTTCCTCTTCCTCTTCGGCGCCATCGCGTCTAGTTCGCCTACGCCTGGTAGTGACAATGACTTGCTCAATCTCGTCTTCGCCGTCGCGTCGAATGAGCTTGTTCTCGATTCGTGCTGTAACGCCGGCAATCGCATCTTCATCACCCGAGTCAAAGTGCTGAGTGACAGGAGACGAGACGCGGATCGCCTCGATGTCTTCACCGAAAAGCCACGGCGTCTCGTCGTTCTCATGATGTAGGTTTGACACGAGCTCTGGTGTTTGGTACTCGCTACTGCTCACTTGTGCATCCGCAGGTAATTGGGTGAAAATGAAGCGTGTCACCCGGCGATCAGTGTAGAATGGTTGATATGGTGGATTCGTTTCGATCTCTGAAAAGCTGAGAGGAGCAGGCGTTAAACCGAAATGCTTGGTGGTGGAACCTTGATAGAAGTCAGCATTTGTTACCTGAGACCGTACAACACGATGCATCTTACCAGCCCTTCCTTTCCGAGCAGGCAGCGCCCGCGGGATCCATTCACCATGGATATCTTGAAGGTGTTCAGGCTCGTCTGATTGGGCATACAGCTGAGCAGTGATTGAAGGCGCGAGTACCGAGTCGCGGATGGGAAGGAGACCAAACTCGGAGATTTTCTTCTTCGAAACTGAATTCTCGTTTGCCGATTTGCCTTTTCCAGTTGCAGGTCGCATTTGCACCCGATGGATCTGCAACACTCCACCTGCGACCAGAGCAATGTGTCCCCGCCCTTTTCCAGTAAGCCATCTTACAGAATGAGCCTTGACGCCGCTAGAAGAAGAAGGTAATGCCAGCTTATTGTCGCCAGCATGACGGATGGTATTAATTTGCTTGCCTACTCCCGCAGCTACCGCTTTTCCGGATTTGGCTCCAGCAGCCGGTGTCATGCCGAGGGTTTTGAACGTAAAACGGGAACCGTTGCTATTGCTGCCAGGTCGGATCGCATCGAGGAAGGGCTTAGCTGTGCCGTTGAATGCTTGCATGGCAGAGTTGACAGTACTACCACGGCCAGCTTCAATCGCTTCATCATTTGGTGCAGTAGGGTCATTCGGTTTGCGTGTGCGCCTGGGAGGCGGCCATTGGAACGCCGACGCAGGCATAAGGAACATGTGCACAGTTCCCTTGTCAGTAATGACTGCCACTTTGTCGATTCTTGGTGCAGACCAAACCACGTCCACCACATTCGAGACAGTCATCCGACTGAAGCGCGCAACTTGGCGTACGTGTTGACCGGTGGCTTGCTCCCTGGTCGTTTTACGCGCTCGTCGAAAGTTCAAGCGTTTAAGATCCCATACTTCGTAGACATCACCTTTCTTGTTGATGGTCATTAGCATCAGACCGCCTGGCGAAAAAGAAAGGTGGCTGCAGCCCAGCGTCGCAGGAAAAGTGGCGATAGGGTTCAGTGCCATCTTGCTCTTATTTTCTTCGGCGTCATGGAGTCTTTGGAGATCGACAACCGAGATGACGGTAGCTTCCTGTCTTGGAGCTTGGTTATGGCCGTGGGTTGGCGGAAAGTACTGCTGCGGAGGATCCGCTCCATATACATTAGCTCCGTTTGGTTGAGTCCCCTTATTCATGTAGTTCTTGTACGCCTGGAAACCCTTTTCGGCGGCCCATCTTGCACCCTTTATTGCAACCTGTGTACCTTCCTTTGTCAGGCGGTTGATGAGACTGGCTACCTCGGGTGCATCCACAGCACAGTTCACAGAAGGTTGTGGTGGGACAGTGTGATGCGCCAATCCGGGAGGGCGTTCGTATTGGGCTGATGTCGAAGGCACGCCATTAACAGGGAAGTGCGCAGTTGATGCGGGAGGAGTGAAAACGAGCCATCGTTCCGATAGCGAAACGACGGGTACGCCATATATCTCCGGAGGAATATCTTCATGGCTGCCATCAGCGGCGCTGGACGCACTGGAATGGTTTACGCGCTCTCGAGGCTGGACAGTGGTCCAAACCTTCCCTATGCACCTAAAGGATTCTTGGTAGTCTTCACTTAGCGTCGAATAGGGGGCAAAAACGAAGACTTCACCACTAGCACCGGAGGATACGGTCACGAATTTGCCTTTTGCATCGACCGAGAAGTCGCCAACGGGGGGCGGTGGCTGGAAAATCGGGCTATCGAAGGGTGACGTGACCGAGACGAACGGACTCTGGTAGAGCACGGCAATCTTGCACTTCTCTTTGAGAGAGTACACTTCTACCGTCGTTTGGTAACTGGTAATCCTGGAGGTTGCATCTTTACCATGAGGAGAACCAGGGCGACTAGGAGAGTCAGAAGAGCCATCGTCAATGACAGAAGGTACATCGCTTCCACTGCTACTTCTGTTGTCACCCAAGACAGGTCCATGGATGGTGAGAACTATTAGAGGTCGTACGGCAGACAAGGGATCTCTTCGGGAGGTCCATGGAAGAATCTTTGCCCCTACCACGCCGCCTCTTAAACCTTCCAACCGGCCCAACACATCCATCTTACCTTTCTCCACCCTGAACACGTCAAGACCGCCTTGATACCCTACTAGGAGAACGTTCTCGGCGGTTCGAGCCGCTTCATCCGCCGCCATACCAAGCGTGTCAAAGCCACAGAAGTATCCCTCTTCGCCCGCAGCGATGCCTTCGGGAGTGGCATTGTTTAGTCCGAGGTCGAAGTCGGGCAGATTGTAGTAGTGTGTTTGGGGCTGATGCGGTAATGGAGGGTTCGCAGCAAATTGCTGGGAAGTTGGTCGACCTCCATGATGCGAAAACATAGACGCCCGGCGATTCCTTGGGTCTCTTGCTGGAGACTCTTGAGGCGACTCACGCAGGCGTCCGCCGAAGCTAGTATAATGGTCTGGGGTACTGCGAGGATTCATACCCACGACGGGAGGCGAAGGGGATGCGGCAGCTTGCCCGTATACGCCTCCGCGGACATTCGGTGAATTGTGGAACTGCGGCGGCGAGCCGTGTATCGGTATGCCGCCGTTACTCGGGGAAGCTTGGTTCGCAAAGAAGGGTAAGGACTTGGTCCACTCGTTCGTGTATTGAGCCGCAGATTTGGTGGTGGCACCGAGGGCCGACAGCAGCGGAGAGGTGGTCGCATTATACGAAGGGCCGGTAGGTGACGCGGAAGAGAAACGTTTCGCCGAAGGTGGTGACTTTGCTCTGTGTGAAGGAGTCAGCGTTCGCTCGAGCAAACAGTAGCCTGGGTACATATGTATGCGAGCGCCTGCTCGGCAGTGCTGGAACGTGGGGCTCTGGCAGTCGCAGCAAGCGGCTCGACAGGCGGCAAGAAGACGTTGAAGGGGAAAACAACTCACACCTTGCGCGGGTATATACGCGTAACCCTCTCGCCATTTCTATCTCCTCTTCCCAGCTCATTTCGCGCGGGGTTGCGACCGCGGGATGAGTCCACTGTGGGGTTGCGCGAGTGCTTGTGTAGGTACGTAAGGTCTGAGATGGACGGCGTATGGTCAAGCGTGGGCTTGGGCAATGGGCTCATTCAAATAGCTGGTGAGTCTCGGGAGGGCTGCTTGGAGCTCTAGCGGCGGGCTCTACGGTCTTGGTGCAAGTTGGGGCGTGGTGTTGAGGTCTGAGACGGATGAGTGGTTGGGATGAGACAAAGGGCGGCTGCGTCATTCACCGCACCAGGGCTGAGCTATCACGGGTTCAGCCACCAGAAACCGTGGACACGATGTCCTTCCGCGAGTTCGACTGCCTGGGCCGGGCGTGATCTGGCTTCTTCGTCGTCCCTGAGTATGTTCACGCGTGGTTCGACGCGGCGGAGGCGGGGCGGTGACGCGCCTGCACGAGCTCCGAACAGGCAGTACCGAGGGTTCCGAACGGACGTAGAAGCTGCGACAGAATCGCAGCAAGTGTGTCTATCGAACAAAAGCGTTTGATTTGGCGTGCGTCCCTCAAAACATGCGTTAATGAGAGCGAGGGTGTGACTCTATCTATCTCGAGGCACGCAGCTGGTAGTCTGTCTGGGTACCCACAGCGAGGGGCACCTGCAGCTGGAGCTTCCGACACGACACACGCGCCTACCGCAGCGTAGCCCCCCGCCCATCTGCCGTACTTGCGGCAGGTCTCTCCGCCAATCCAACCCTCCCTCTTTGCCTCATGGCCGAATGCCGCCAGGACGCATGCTTACGTTGACTCTGAACTGACGACAAAAATCGCCAGGAACCGGATGCGGTCCTGTGAGCATTCCAGGCATTCGAGGGTTCCAGGCCGGCACCTGACTTGCAACTTACAAGTCACCTGCGCGCTTCGGAAGATGAGATCATAGCCCACCCTGACTGCACTCATCGCGGGATCAACAGCTCGCTACCAAGGCTACGATCGTCTCGTATTGACGTCCCAGGAGCTCACCATTTCGAATGAAGATGTTTCCTGTGTGGCGCGGAAGATAACGAGATACGGCGACCCAGGGTCAGCATGTTCAATGACCGTATCAGTCCCAACTACTTCTCAGACAGGCAACATAAAGTAAAGCCTGCTCTGATCAATCCACGTTTTGGTGGTTACACATCAACTTCGCATGTTGTGGCGGAGCCCCCCATGCGCTTTCGTCCCGGGCGTTCCTGAGATACATCTCGCTTCTCCTATTCCAGTATCAAATAGGCTAAAATTCCGCAGCTATGCCGCGTTGACGCACTATGAATTGCCATTCTCTTTCTAGTAGGCTGTCAATACTGCGTTCCTTCCAGCGGTAGCAATAGTTTTATACGCGAGGCCCTCTGTCGGTTACTAGTGAACGGCCGCTGTTGTCTGCCCGCTATACGTTCTTCCACGAGCCCCGGTGCCGCAAGTCAACCGGTAGTCTACATTACCCGCTCAGCATCGTGAAGCTCGTGCTGCAGTCCTCCAGCATGGCACCCATGTACTGCCTTCTACTCACCATCACCGGCGTTCTCGCACAATACACCAACCTCCCAGACGTCGCTCCAGGCGTGTTCAACGTCAGTGCGCGCATCGAAATCGAGCACACCAATATCAGCGCCGCCTGGGACGTCCTCACAAACTTCCCCGATTATCCCAGATGGAACCCATTCGTCCGCTCCTCCATTGCCGTGGATGCCGCCAATATCTCACTTCCCACTCAGCGCCCCATCGAAAACACGCAGCTCATTTTGCGCGTTCAGATCCCAGCGCTTCCCCTTCCAGTCAATGAGTACACACCTGATAACCCGCTTGCTACGCAGTTCTCTTATGAGAATGTCACGCATGTGCAGCCGGAGCTGGGTCGTCTTGCCTGGGAAGCCTACCCGAACCCGCTTATCACAGCGGAACGGTGGCAGGCGTTGAGCGTAAATAAGAAGAACGGACGCGTGCTCTACGAGAGTCGCGAGGTGTTCAGTGGCCCATCGGCGGTATTGACACAGCAGTTGTTGGGGGAGAAGCTGCAGAAGTCATTCAATGCGCAGGCTCAGGGTTTGAAGACGTGGTTGGAGGGAGACCATCAGCCTTGAGAGACGTTGATCCTCGCCAGTAAGGCGACCAAGAAGATGGAAATACACGAAAGCAATAGATGCACCATAGGTGCACATGCAGGTACAAACTTGGATAATGGGCTGTATATAATATGCTATTGTACAAAGTCGATCGGAGATGTCGATCGGACTTGTGGACATCGTTCCTGCTTACACCATCACCTTACTGTGCACGCAGAACAACATTCGTACAAGGCCAAATACTCGTCCGTGAGCTCTGCTAATCACTCCTCGTATCCTCCGGGGTTGCTCGCGCACCAAGCCAACGGCGTTAGAAGCGTCGTCAGTCACGCTTATTGTAGTGTCTTGGTACGAGGCTGAGGCTTCATGAAGCAAAATGCTCGATGGTGATTCGTTCAAATCGTGGAGAACCGCTGTGATGGATCTGTTGGGCAACATTCCTACACGGACGTAAAGTGCACCACGTACCTAGGCACATCCGAGGGCTCGTGAGTATAAAGGCAAAGCCATGCAAGTCTCAACCTTGGAAGTGAACACGCGGTCCTCAGCATTTATTATCTGTCTCTAAATAGCGACTCTGTCTAGTCTTATTAAATGCAACTGCAGCGACTTACTGGGGTCGCGGCCCTTCTCTTGACGACCAGTGTCAGAGCAGCGGCGGTGCCCCAAGGCTACCAAACCACCGGAGACAGAGGAAATCGTTGGGTAAACTTGACTTCACTGCCGACCCCTCGACAAGAACACATTACGGTGGCTGTGGATAACAATACCATTGCGGTAGTAGGAGGCGTAGAGCGCATTGGAAATGAGGTACGTAGTACTGTAATCACTAAGAGTATTCCTTGAGTGGTTTCACTGATGGCCTATGCTCATCTAGTCTGTTCAAGAGCGCACCGTTTCCACCAACCTCGTCGAGTTGTACGACATACCGTCCGACACTTGGCGTACCGCAGCACCGCTTCCAATTGCAGCGAATCATCCGAACGCCGCGGCCGTGAATGGCCGCATCTATATACTCGGCGGTCTCGTCAACACGCAAGAGCCACCAACAGCTGAAGCAGACTGGATCGCTACAGGCAAGAGCTATGTCTACGATCTCAACAGCAATAACTGGACCGAGGTCGCCTCGATGCCGAATGGCACGGAAAGAGGTAGTTCGGTTGTGGGTGTCTACGGTGAAATGATATACGTAGCCGGCGGTATGACCGTGCTCAATCTGAACTACCAAGACGCTTCGACGACCGTCACGGCGTTCAACACCACATCACTGCAGTGGCAGCGTGTTCCATCGATCGCAGCAAATATTCCGGAAGGCCGTCAACATGCTGCTGGAACCGTCGTCGGAGACACACTATACGTCATTGGCGGGCGCTGGTATGAACGTACCAACGTCCGCGACACCGTCTTCTCCCTCGACCTTCGAAACCAGACCACTGGCTGGCAGACTTCTCCCGGGCACATGCCTACTGCTCGCGGAGGAGTGACCGGGAGTGCTGTCGGAGGGTCGTTCTTTGCGTTCGGCGGAGAGTGTAATCCCAACACCACGAACGGCATCTTCCCTCAGGCGGAAACATACGATCTGGATTCAAGGAAGTGGACGAGGTTGAACAACATGCAAGTGCCACGCCATGGTACTGCTGCGGTTGCTGTGGGAAATCGGATATATATTCCTGGAGGTGGGTTGCAACAGGATGGAGTACCAATCGAGAGGAATGGTGTTGTGTCATATGGGCAGGCCACGGCGCATTTCGATGCTTATGAGGTTGGGATTTGAGATGGTTTCTACGACAATGTGCTAGTCTTCACCCAGGTAAAGGACCAAGGCTTGAACTTGATATGAGTAGCTCCGCATATATACTCTTAGTCTACTTAAGATCAATCGCCGCTACCCATGGTATGCATTTGTGCCTATGAGCCCTTACTACTACAATTTTTTCCAAAGGCCTGTTCGTATTCCCGTGAATAATATCACGTACGCATTATATATGGTAATTGTTGATACGATCACAGCTAGGAGACGCTTGGCATGCCGCAACTGCGCACTACCGTGCAGGTCACCTCAGGCTCACCTTACTCAGATCCTGTTCTCCCGCCTAGTAATACCATGTTCATGCTATGCTAGTCGCGTAGCTCGCTTAGCGAGTAGGACCTATTCGACATGAATACGCTACCAGAACAACGCCCAGGTGAAGCGCCCACCGATCCCACCCTTCACCTACCTTCGCCGCTTTTCTGCGCCTCTCTCTCACTTGCTTCACGTCGTCGCCAGATCAATGCCAAGCTGTTAAGCGAGGCGCTACTGATCTGCGCACTGTATATAAGCCCGCCTGCCCTCGCCAAAGCCTCTCTCCTTCCTCTCCACAACACCTCACCCCACACAATTTCTTCTCCACAGTGGTCCCTTACCTCTCATCCATTTGATATGAACTATCAAGCTTTGCCTCAACATGAGTTACCTTCACTTGTGGTCTTTGCTTTGAAGTCAACCTCAGGTACTTCACCTTCACCCCCACCTAGCGCAACTGCTTACAGCCCCAGTCGCTCCATCACACAAGAGCCTCACATACACCATGAAGACGGGCAAGAGCTGTTGCCTCTTATCCACCGTGCACTATCGCACGTCTTCCACATGACGACTTTGTCATACCACCTCCACACTGCGTACTGAGCTGCTCACCTCGTGCCTGTTGTTTCTCACCATCACGGCCACAGCCATGACGCTGACACCACACCTCCCCCACTCAACATCTCTCATCTGAGTCACCTCTGTCATCGGCTTCACAACCTTTCAACACGCCAGTGCAGCAGCTCAGCACACCAACCCAGCGACAGCTCTTAGCGACTGAGCGACTTCCCCAACCGAACCAAACAGTGGAAAACACTGGGCACCGGACAGGAGATCGACAACGGCTATCTCCTGGGCGCTCCCGATCTGCGGATCGGTGCGGCGTTGAGCTCGATCGGCCTCAACATCAAGGATACTGGTACAGGGTGTGGTTCGAGGCCACAGGGTCCCTTGAGCTTGGAACACGGTTGGTCAAGAGTTGGTGGATCGGTCAAAGAGGTGGAAGCTGCACTCTGTCCGGCGCTCTTCGGAGTCAGGTCAAAGACAGAACAGCAAGTTGGCCGTTCAAAGACCTAGGGCGTTCTCGGCTCATGTTGCGGGCTGTGTGGAATCTGAGGGCCTTGTGCCTGACCTACCCGCAACCTCTCACCTGAGACCCCCTCAGAGTTTGCTGTCGACTTGGTGTCTAGGTTTGCAGGCCGTGTGGAATATGAAGGCTTCGTGGTTGGCCTACCTGCATTCTATGAGACTCCGGGGGGTTTGGTATCTTCTTGAAGTCTTTGGGGTTGGAACAAAGAGAGGGTTGGTCACTTTGGTGGTTGTTTTGGGTTCTCAAGTGTCGAAGGCTTCGTGCCTACATGACGGTCAGACGTGCGTTTGGTGTTCAAGGTTGTATGGAATGGGAGACTCAGTGTCCCATGTCAAAGTCCAATGGGTCTTGGTGATGGAAGGGACAGTCTCAAGACTAATGGCAATCCTCTCATTCAGCCATTGTACATCTCTTCTCTTTTTCGTGAAACTACTTGCCTCCATCGTGACGTGTATGAAAATGTACTGATAAGAATTGCAGGCATGCCAGAGACAGTGCCTCGGTACCCTGTGTCACCTAGTGCAGTACGCATACTCCCGATATAGTACTACAGTTGGTCAGGGACGGTGGGTATACTCTAGAAGAAATCCCCTGGAAGTCTAAGCTCTCACAAATCCTAATTCCATAAAGCGAGTACGTCGTTGAAAGATGGTTCCCAGACCCTGGAATCTATTACGCAACTAGTGTCTAGCGATGCGGATCACGCTTCTCTAGAATCTCTGTGCCACAACACCACGTCATACGTGCCGACATCGATGTACTGGTATGGAGAAGAGAAAAAAGTCTGTGAGCATGGTATTGCGGTTATGGTGGACTGTGAGCATTTTGCGCTTCTAAGTTTCATTCATTGATATGGCTGGCCTAAGGGCGCACCGTGGGTATTTCGCTCTAACTAATTAACAAAGTATAAAACAGATACAAAGCTTCCAAGCAATGTGTCGTAATTCGTAACCGTACAATAGTCCTAGTCCTCCCTTCGTAGTAATGCAGGTTCTTCAGATGAGTCCCAGATGCACTCCTGTCAATTCGTTTCATATTCACAGTAAAGATGTTGTCCAATATATGTGTAATGCTTTGCTCGCTCGCTAGCTTGCAGCTCCCGAGAGATAATCGACGACTTGCCATGGTCTAAACGTAGGATCGCGAACGGTGGCTGTGGTGCGAGCGGCGGGGAGAGCGCGAATGGTGGCGCGAGCCGCGGCGGTAGTGGTGAGTCTCGCGCTTGACAACGACGCGGTCGCGGCTGTCGTGATGGCGATGGACAAGGAGTGCCAGGATGAAGGTGAAGAAGAAGAAGATGCAGTTCCTAGTCATTGTGAGCTTCAACTCCGGTGTTCGGAATCCTCCGCTAAACTTACATGATGCCGAACGCCCAAGAAGCCTTCAGCATGGCGCATTGCTTATTCACATTGAGGGTGGGGAACGTGCCCGTGACAGACCATCCAAAGGCGCTGATTCCGTGCGTATCGCTTCGAGTCCAGTTGGAGCAGTCTGCATCGCTGATGCGGCGCAGCTCGACAACGGCGCCGATGAAGGCACCGACGAAGAGGAGGTCGACGAATGCGACGAAACTTGCCGAGTGCCGGGCACGGCTGTATAGGAACAATGTTCCTATCGTCCATGCGACAGCTAACGTCGATACTATGAACAGTACCAGTATGTCGGTCGGAGTGCGCAGAAGCTGACTGTCGAACCAATGAACGAACCAAGCCTAATCCTACGTCAGTCGTGAACCAAAAGCGTTGCCGTACGGTCCTCTTACCAGCATTCCCATGGTCGGGATGAGAGTGAGGATCTCCATGATCCTCCAGAAGATGAACGAGATGCCGGAGAACGACATGGTGACGACTATAGCCTATCGCAACTATGCAAGAAGGAGTAGAAGGAAGGCGAAAGCAACAGCTAAGCTGGTGCAATCGGGCGGGAGGCTGCAGTACGAGCCCGACGGGTACTAGCAGACGCTGGCTGACGACTTGCGCAGTATGAGAGGATAAGGCAGAAGGTGCGCGACGGATACAAAACGTGGATCCAGGCGGGCTTTATTGCTGCAGCTAAGAGTAAAGCTCGTGGCACGCAGAGTGACGTAAAAAGTTGGTGCGCTGGAAACTTGCTGTTCAATTAAATACACCATGGGAGGGCCTGCATCTGCATGGCGGGGAAGGTGGCTGGAACATAATCCTGTGGCTGGGCTCGTGTCGCATCTTCCAAGGCGCTGCAGAAAAGACGCGGGCTGAATCAGGATATCGCTGCAAAGGGGGTAGACATGGTCTGACAATGCAAGACGGCGTGGTAGGTGGCAACTATCGCCATGTGATGGTCGTGGTTTCGAGGTTCGCTGGGGCTGCGAGGCCGGCCAGCAGCCGCCAAGGACCCACCCATACGCAGCCCAGATGGTTCCCTGCGAGCTTCCATGGCAACGAACACGGAGGCCCATCTTGCGATCCTTGGACCTCGAATCGATCGACGTCTGCGTGAGGGTTTGCGGCATGGCGTGGTACCCAACGCCCGGGTTCACATCCGTTCCTTCATCCCCGGTCCGCTCTGAGTCTCGCTTGCCCAGGTGCAGGTGCCGTCCGAAACACGTGATGGGCTGCCGTCCACGGGTCCATGGATCCATGGATTGCACTCTCCTGCAAGGCGATATGAGTCTGCTGCGCCGTGCGAGTGCTGCCTCCATATACATGTCCAATCTCCGATCGCGAGCATGGCATGCTCTGGCTGCCTTCCATCGCCTCCTGCAGCGCTGACGCCCCGTACTCAATTCATACAGGCCTTATCTCTACGCACAGCTGTTCCGCCTCCAGCCCGTCTGCTCTTGCTCGTGTCACTTCGCGAGGAACCCAACGACTCTACCATTGGGCCGTCTCCTCGGTCGTAGACAGGCATCTGCCTCGCTTCCATGGCAGCTCCGACTGTGCCCTAAAGCGTTTGTTTGACCGAGCATCCAGCCCGCGACCGAGCGTGGAGCATGCAGGGGTCCTTATCGGGACCGCAACTCCTCCGCATATGCCGCATCTACCATCCCTAATATAGCACCTGTTCACCTATCGTACCTGACCGGCGGGACCGTAAGCGTCTTCGCGAAGCCCAATATATTCAGGACACCCTATCTCATGCAGCGACTTCATTTTCGCGACTTGCCCCGTAGACACATCCTGGCGAACGCTTCAGCTCCTTCACTTTCGGCCCGCACTTCTCTTCCTAAGCCACGTGTAAACCCTACTATTAGCCGGACTCTCGCATGTGCCCATGGGACGCTCTGTGAAGCATTGTTTCTCCACGCGTTTGTCCACTCCCACTCTCACTGCGCTTTGCAATTCTTTTTGATGTGACCTCCTCACCTTCCCTACCAGTGTCGAGGTTCATCCAAGTCAGACAAGCTCTAGCACAATGTCAGCGAGAGGCGCGCGAAGTCGGAAAGCCGTTGTCAAAGATATCGAAAAAAAGGAGAAGAAGGTTGCACAGAAAGGCAAAGCGCCTGAGGCGATACGCAGACCTGGCGATGCCTTTGCGGAATGGAATTCGGCCGGCACGCGAAGTACAATATCGACAGGTCGCATGCCAACAAGGCAGCTTACCGTTTCCACATCTCGAAGCAGCTCTGCCAACGGCAGTGGCAGCAGGCCACCCCTAAGAGTGACTGCCTCCCATTCGTCCTCAGATCATCAACGTTCACGGACCGCAGCTGGCCGGCCCGAATCCGTATCCGATAATTCGTCCACCGGCAAAGAGAAATCCAGGTATCAAGCCAATGGTAAAGACACGAAGGCACCTCGGGGCCGAGGGGGTGAGTATCCTTGCAATGCATCGTAAGTGCAGCACCGACTAATCCTACACCAATGCAACAGGCGGTGTCCCGACGAAGAAAGCTTCTACACCCGCGCCGCCTCTTTTTAGAGCCGAGTCAAGTCTCAACTATCCCAGCAACCCCGACCAGAAAAGTTGGATGAATTTTCGAATATGGCAGGGTGGCAACGAAGGCATGAGGCCTTACGGTGGTTTTGACTTCGTGAGCAATGTGGTGATCCGTCGGATACCGTGTTACTGACTGCAGCAGGACGAGGATCTGCAAGACGGAAATGTGCTCATCTACTTTACAGAAGAACAAATAGATGAGGATCGTCCGCTGCCACAGATTAGAGCGGAGCTGGATGTGCTCGAAAATTGCGGTTCTACTTGGTTGAATAACGCTTTACTTTACGGACGCATCGACGATAACGACGACTGGACGCTTGAAGATAGCGCGGAGTCGTCTCGACAGTCGTTTACTCCTCATTTCCCGCTACCGCCAGGCCAGCGGCAAATGCTGGCTCCCGTCTCCCCGGGTGGCATGTCGTCTCCGCCGCCTTTCAACATCAACCAGACTTACTATGGAGTTCCTAGATATTCTGATGATTCAAGGGCACAATATTACCCTGGTAACGCCCGTCCGGATGCCATGTCACCACCTCCATCGTTTCGAGCGTCGCAACAGCAACGAGCGACACATGAATTATGGTTTACAGCACCGAGACACTTGAAGACGCCACAAGCGCAACGGCTGCATCATGTCGCAGTGCGAAATTTCATCGCTATACTACATGACAAACCTATGGTAGGGGCCGACCTGTTCGAGATGTTGAATACGCTTCAGCCTGAGATTCAGGTCATGTATGATCTTGACCATGACGAGCATTCGAAACTCACGTCACGCGAACGCAGCGTCCAAACCATCACGAATTATCTGACACAGCACAAGCTAGACGACGTTAGGAATGGCATCAAGCTAGCCATCAGCTTGCTCACCTGGGCGGAACAAGACAACGTACGGTGGCGTCAAGGGTACTTGGAGAGCTTTGTTCATCTTGCTGGTATCTTGAACCCGCAGGTAGAGGAGCATCCAGATTTCAAGAGACTGTCCATTGCCACAAGGAGGAACTTAGGGATTGCAGCCAAGTCGCTACAGCTGCGAGTGATGGAGGCTGAAGAGAGGCTGGGCACGTTCGATTTTGACGATGTATGGCCGAATGTTGCAAAAGCTGCCGGTACGTGACTTCGACATCATGTAGACTTACTATACTGACCTGGCCGTGATCAGGCACACCCGTGTATCAGAGCTGTCAGGCTTTTCGACAATTCTTGATCAATTATCTCACCAAGATCTACGGCAACTGGCCACCAAGTCAAGGCCAGACATGGCTTAACAGGAAGATTGCACTTGATTTACAACGAGATTTCGGCATGCTCTACGACTACCTCGTCAACCGAGACGTGGTTTGGGACGTGCGGGAAGAACGACCTGGAAACAAGTGGCAGATGGCGAACCTAAAAACTGAGGACTTCAGAGCTAACCTACCCGAGCTATCGCTGTCGGACATCCTGGTGACTTGGGACAATAAGCACGGGTACTCCCATATCCCGCATGCGTATCCGTTACTACCGAGGGATGTACCACAGACGAGGTTGGCACAAAAGAAAGGTCTTTTCGGTGGTCTAAAGAAGAGCAAGATAGATGCGACGAAGGACGCTAAGACGCATTTACAGCTGTCGATAGTATTCAGCGATGCTACGAACATCGAAAAGCTGGACTCTTCATTTGGCGGCAACATTCTCATCGATAGTTTTGAGCAGTTTGAACTCAGTGCAGACCTCAAGGCTACGACACCGCGCGAAGCACGTCTCGGACGCTGGGTGCTTCTATACGGGATCCTTCAAGTTCTTTCCACTCTATCTGTCGACGTCCAATCCCTCAAACACACCGACGGGGTGCGTTACTTCCTTTGCACTGATCTCAAACGATGCCCAGAATGGGTGACGAATGGCCAAACTGAGCTGCTCGAAGCCTCTCAGCAGCGTACATGGTGTTGGCAACGCCCTTGGGACCCAACGCCCATCAAAGGCGAGCCTGTCGAGCTAGAAGCCAGCACACCTCCTCCCACGGAGGAACTGGACAGCACCACGCTTGACGGTGCCACCATGATGAACAACGAGATCCGTCATCTCGGCGAGAAGATAGACAACATAGGTGTTGCACGCGCGGAGAGTCGCTCTGCTGCTGATCGCAAGCTCGTAGCACGCCGCGAGGGCCAGAAGATGATCCAAGGAGAATTTGCAAGTCAGAAGATGGAACAGAGCTACAGGGACCAAAGCTACAGGGACCAAAGCTACAGGGACCAAAGCTACAGGGACCAAAGCTACAGGATCAGGGAGAGCGATTACGACACGAGGCCTTTGGTGCCAGATCGAAGTCCACTGAGAAGTCCCGGTGGTACTGTCCTAGATGTCCCTCGTTACCAAGGAAGGGAGCGCATTCGCAGCAACGCTTCCGAGTTGTACCCGATGAGTCCCCAAGACTATCCTGTGAGGGCATCTTCTAGGACTCAAGCAGAAAATTTTCCCTATGATGAAGAGCGCCGTGGCTGGAGGTGAGTGCTGGTCTGCACGGTCATCAGATATTCTCTTCTTATTTATGCTCGATACCCTTCGGACCGTGATATTCGCAAGGGCGTTATAGGAACCAAAACGTTGCGTGGGATTTCGTGAAGTGAGCTATGCGAAAAGCACGCTCACAAGGATTATAATCGAACTTGAAGCCGTGAAACGCGGTACTGCAGATGCACAGCTAGGTTCATGTAGGACGAACCTTCGTAGCTGAGAGTGTATGTATTACAGGGTCTCCATTGACCGAACCCAGAGCGCCTTTGATGCGTATTCCTACATATGATACACTTCTTCTGTCCTTGTACAAATCTCCAATGTCCCGGTTCCCTCTTCCGATGTACATGTTCGACCCCTTGCGTATATCTGTTTAACCGGTCGCCTCGTCGAAAATAGATCGCCCGTCTCTCGCATTCTCTATCCCTGCCTGCACGCCGCAATCGTTAGCCAATGTCCGAATCTCGCACACCACACCATGCTCTGCACCATCTCTGCCCCAGCTCAATCCTCCATCCCGTCTCCTTGCTTGTCCAGGAAGAACCCATACATACCTCTGTTTATGCTTCGGATTCTTGCTGCATATAATGTAGACGTACTTCCCTTTCTTCCTCCTCACGCTCTTGCACCCGTCGCACATTTTCTTGACCGACGACCGCACCTTCATGCCCCTCGTCTGCTGCTGTATCCGAAGACCGTTAAAGCGAGATGCCAGGCTAGTGATTGCGGAGGGATTGCGAGTGTGTAGACATGGTCGGGCGGCGGGGGTGTGGATTGCACGAGAGATCGTGGGAAGGCGGGCGGATGTGGTGAGGAGGGTACGGCGCAGGGGGAGGAGGAAGGTTCGGGCGAGCATCGTTACAGGTGTAGTTTCCGGTCGTAAGGAAGGTAGGTTGGGGGCGCTGAGGCGCAATTGGTGGTAATGTTGGCTGTGGTGATGAGGGTGCTTGCGGAGGTTGCTCGGTCTGGAAAATCGTAGCGCACGGGCCATGACGCGTGATGGTGGTCGTCACGGCCTCGAAGGCGGCGGCGCAAAGACTTTAGCATCGCATCTTTGTAACAGTACTTCAGTCGAACTAGCTTCGAGATGTTCACAAAGCGTAATTGATCCCATATTTGTGTAGTCATGCATAGATACCATTCACACGCTCCTGCAATGCCACGCCATGCTTCGTTTTCCAAGCCTGACACCTCTAAATGAATAACCTTTTTTAGCACACTAGATGCTCGTCCACGACCGTATCAATCTTCCACCGACCAGGGCTGGCGTTCCCTACAGCATAACCAATCCGACTCCGCCCATGGTCTTCGTGCTAGGTCTGCTCTGTTGATCAATGCCACCGCCCAGAGGTGCGGCGCGGTAGTTGTAGAGGTAGTAGTGCAGATTGCCGTCACCGGCACCAAACTTCTGTTCTTCAAGGAAGAGTGGGTTGTCGAGGAGAGTGAGCGCATTGAAGACGTCGAAGTCAGCCTAAGCACGTTAGGTATGCACAGAAGTTGTCGCGTGTGAATAGGTGGCTTACCTGCTTCGCAAGGATCAAAGCATCCTTGACGAGCTCATTGAGGCGCTCCTTCAGCACATTCTGGTCGTTGCCGAACGCCTTCTCCGTGGCGTAGTAGAAGAGATACGCTGCCTTGATCAGGTTATGCTTCTTGTGCCCAATGACCGTACTCTCGAGGTTGTAGAACGAGAAGAAGTCGGTGATCTTCTTCGTGTTCGGGTCCTCAACAACATATGCCCATACTACCTGCTCCTTCGCGCCCTTCTGATTGAACATCCAGTGCTCAAATTCTTCCTTGGTGAACTCCTGCGCCATGTCCATGCGTTTGAGGTACCGCTGGAGTAGGTCTAGTACAACATCGGTATCCTCAGGTTTGAGTTCGCGAACGCCGGGTTGAAGAGTATTTTCTGGCAGCTTGTATCGGACCACTTGGCGCTGCTTTGTGCTGTTATGCGGTAGGGGTGAGAAGCCAACATCATGCAGCTTTTCCCATTCAAGGGCGCGGTGGTAGTAACGACACGTGGAGACTGGCGTAGGAAGGAGAGAACCGACGGTATACACAGCCTGGAAAATGCCATTGACATAGCATCGACGTGTAATTTCCTTGATGAGCACCGGAGTGAGACGTTTTGCTCGCAGCTTCTTGTGGACGCAGAGGAAATTGATCTCCGAGGAATTGAGAACCTTATCGCGTACACGCAGCTGCAGTGGAATGCCGGAGATGAATGCAACAAGCTTTCCAGATTTCTCGGCACGTACGCCAACATGCCACTCCTTCTTCCAGCCAGGTGCTTTCAGGGCCCTAAAGTGATGATCAGCGCGAGCCCAAATTGCAGAAGATGATGAAGGAACCTACCAGTTCAGAAAGGAAGGAGAGTACCGAAATCGGAACATGGCCTCGTTATCCTCGACATAATGGTTTGATAGCAGCTCATAGACCTCCTCCAGCTCCTTCTCATCCTCGAGGTCCATTGTCACCCACTTGAAGCCTGGGTACATCTCACTCGGCTCCTTGGGTACTCGCGCAATATCGATATCCTTTATCGGACCGTCTACAATCTTGTCCTTGCCCGCCATCATCTCGTCGAAGCTCGGCACCGGCTGTGTCTTCCAGAACTGATGGCTGCCCATATCCTTCACGTTCTTGGCTTGCGGTGCGAGACCCGTAAGCATTTCGTTCATGCTGACCTTCTTGAGCATATCCTCTAAGCTCTGATTGCCCTTGTTCGCAAGTAATTGGTTCTTCAGAGCGGGGTTCGCGTCCAACAGCATGCTTAGCTGGTCTTTATTGAGGTGTGCTCCAGCAGTTGGCGCATCTGTAGACTCGATCGCGGGCGCCTTGCCCTTGCCGCTGAGAGCATCCTTGATCTTCCGCTTCCGGCTCTTCTTCTTCTTCTCTGTCGCGCCCGTAGCTCCATCTACAATTTCCTCCTCTTCGCTCTCATCGGCGGATTCGATGTGCGCATCTTGTGCGCTCGACTCGGCGACAGCCTCGGCGGCTGCTTTGGCGGTCGCGTCGGGGTCTGAGATCTTAGACGCCTCCTGCGGCATGGCTCAAGGTTGGGGGTTTGTTCGAGGTTAAGTGGTGCGCAAAGAGAACGTGGTGTGTTTGTGTCCTACCGCGCGAGTTGTGGTGGGGCTAGAATGAGGGGCGGGGCGCAACTGAAGTCCGCACGCACGCACCGTCGCACCCTCTTCGTCTCTCACCCATACCATGGCGGTCTCCCCTTGGCCCAAAATCTCAATTGCAATATGGTAAGCGAAGTGCAATGGATGCGATGTTCAATTCGCGATTCGGACAGCTGCTGTAGTACACCTTGATCGGTCACTGCATCGTCAAGAACATCGGAGCTGCATCGAATGGAATTAATCGATCGAGCAGATATACTCTCCCAGTCAAGTTTACGTAAATATTCAATAGACGCGCTAATAGTTGTACAGACTCATTGACTCCGATCTCTTGAGTGCCTAGCCACAGGCGAATTGTCCCTAGTTCCATCATCCCTCGCAGTGTTCTCAACCGCTGAGTCGCCGACTTCACGCCCGCTACGAAGTGTAGACACACTTCTTCTGGATGGAGAATCGTTCCCCATCTCGTGTATTTCTTCCCCAAATCCCCTCTCTTGCGCTATGTGCACCACCGGTACACTCCCAAGTTCTACCGGGCTTTGCAGGTGCGCGTATGTCGTCTTTGTATCTGGACTGAGCTCAAGCGCTTGATATGTCTCTGGCGGAGTGTGTCTCTTCCGTCGCTTTGCGAAGAAGAACCACGCACCAATCGCAGCGATTAGCGCCAAGGCAGCGCCTACGGCAATACCCGCTATTGCACCCGAGCCGAGCGAGGAAGAAGACGAGGCCATCGCAGTATGTGTCGCTGTCGGCGTTGAGCTCGATGTGGATTTCGATGTCGAGCTTGCCGTTGATGCTGGAGTAATTAGAGACAACGGCGCACTCGAGGAAGCAGCGACCTACGCACACGTTAGGTATAAGCAAGCATACTGCTACGCGAAACATACCTCAAAGTTTGCCACGTCTTCATACGAGTTATCGACACCCGGATTCCCCGCTTGTCTATTGATTTGCATGTCCCAAACGGTTCCTTCGCTACTACTTTGCATTCCCGGTTGCCCACCGTCTCCTGTTAAAGCGAGAAAAGATGTGTTACCTAGGAGAGCATTGCTGATCTTGAATCCAAATCCGCCATTACCGTCGTCGACCTGGGCAAAGGTCCATTGTTGACCCAGCTCACCACTCCTCTTCGCCAACTTCGGCAGCGCTCCGACATTTCCCTTGTCATCCTTTGCTAGGCCTAGTTGATACTCGGTCCACGATAGGTCGACTGAAGTCGCATACGGGCGGATGAACCAACGACCTTGTTGGTAGTATAGCTGCCAGTTCTCCGAGGAAGAGGTATTAAATTGGCCCATGTCAACGTTACCATCACTGTCTGTGATGTAAAGAGTCTCATCCGGACGGGCTTCATGGTGGAATCTGTAGTATGAGTGCGAATCGAAGTAGTCGGTCACGCCCCGTTTCCCGAGCTTTTTGGAGCTCATCGTCTGGCGAAGCTTATGTCAGTGGGATGTGTCGGCGATTGGCAAGTACCAATGTCCTCAGCCTCGCATAATTCACTGACACAGCTGACGTGTCCAATGGACTACACTGACTATCTCGGTGTGTTGGGACGGTGTGTTGGAGGGCCTTGCGCAGGGGCAGCAGGCATCTAACTGGGAGACGTGCATTTTCCATGCGGCGCCGGCCGGCAACATATAACGGAAATCGACACGGGGGCTTCAACATGGGGGCCAAGCTAAACAAATCCTTCCGGATGAACTTTGCATAACAGGCATCTGTTTCGAAGGCCCGAAGTACTTTGCGACGCGTTCCTCCGTTCGCGTTCCTCACTTTCATGCCAACACCAGACGACGTCGTGATGCGCCTCTAGCAGCGTTCAAAACCAACGATTTCTCGACGAGATGCCACAGGCGCCATTATGCGCTCGTGTATCTGAGTGATCGGCGGCCAGCCGCATGAGAGACTGATGTCGAATTCTAGTACAGCCAACGTAGCATATCGATCGCACAATTATCGACTCGATTTCCTCCACGAGCCGACGATGTCCTGAGCCTGTCAGCCACACTCGATGCTTGCGCAGCTGCTTTCACTCAAAGACTCGGATCCGAACGCACATCCTTCATGCCAGTCCCTGCGGAGATACTGAGGATACTATTGGGCAATAACTCGATTTGAAGATAGCAGCACTGCTCTTGCGATTGTGTGCCCGCAGGCTGAAAGGGCGGCATATCTGCGTGGCATACTCGCCGCTTATCAAACGCGTGCCGACTATAACGTGTGTGCGGCTGCCAGAAAATAGCTTCTACCAACAGTGGTATGACACGCGATATCTGATGGGGACATTTTAGAATGAATGATGCAACTGGTGCAAGCGGTGCTGGTTGGTGTGGCGTGCTCGAGGTCCTACCGATGCCGTCCATTTATGAATTTCGGCGTTCGCTCACTTTCTGGGTCTCGCTTGATGTGCACGCTCCTTGACCCAATGAATGCCTGGTGCCATGTTGCGATCTTCAAGTACGAATCTTCTTCATAACATAGGTATCTTGGCCTGCTAACGTGTTCCTTGAACTGCGCTCTCGTAGCTCTACTAGGACAAGCTTCTAACCCAGGACATTGCGCACCATGCCCTCAACGCATCACGCAAGGAGTGATCTCAGATGCGAGCCGATATCTATCCGATTCAGCGTCCTCACGCTCGGGTTTCCTGGTTTCATGCCTTTAGACTCACTGAGAACACGGCAATCCGAAGTTTGCGAACGATAGCCCTCAAAGGCCAAGCCAAAATGCCAAGGTCGCCAATCAGCGGGCGGTACAAGCGCGGATTCGCAATACTGCGGCACAATTGCGTGAGCAATAACGAAGCTACCCCAGCAGCCTAGCTGTCTGGGTTTACAGAGGGCTAATCAGTATAGTCTCCGTAACCTGTCAATGTGCAGATTCGTCTTCATCGTTTTCCTTCAAATGTTGCAATCAATACGAGCCGACTTTTTCTGGCGACGTTGTAGCGTTCCTGGAAACCAAAATGACTTCAAGAGGAACAATGTTATCATCCAATCAGTCAGCTCGGTCTCCAAATGCAGAGCCCAGGCAAAGCCATCTTCTCGTCGCTCCGATGCCCAGCTTTGACAAGCTCTTGGAACCTTTCACGCGGAGGAATGAGAGCTTCATCGAACCATCACGCAATAGCCCAGCACCCTTCTTTTGGTTCCAGATACGTTAAGATGCTCGTAATTACCAGAGGCTGAGAGGTCTTCAGGGCGCCGCACATGGCAGGAAAAGCACTTTCGTCACAGTGCGCGCCAACTGACCAATCCGTTGTATACACAGTATTCGACCGAGTGATATATCTTGCCAAGCTATGAGTGCCCGGTGGCAGATCCCGCTAAGGTGGTTACCGCTGGCTTGCAGAAGCTATTTCGATGGTTCGCTTTGGACATCCACTTGACATCTGCGTACCCTGTTCCCGCGGTTACCCACATCCAAGCTCTGACGCAGGGCGGGTTTTCATCTCAGGGCTCGTATATATATACAAGGTGCTCCGGTTCTGCGGCATAGCACCCTCACAGCTTGCAACTAACATGGCAAGCAATCCGGTTGGTCGCAGTGTGGCTAAAGTGCTTGGTATCAATGTCGACTACCGCAAAGAAGAGCTGCTTCCCTCCTCGGGTACTTCCGTTTCTTCTGTAGAGACTTGTGAGCATCTTACCTTGGGTAGAACCACGTATGCTAATGCAATGCAGATGTCGAGAAGGAACCCACTGCTTTCGAATATGTCTCTCAATTTAAGCCTTCACTTTCCGCCTTTCAGCGATACCTCCGCAGTTTGTTTCCTTTCTGGGATTGGATCTTTCATTACAACGCGACATGGCTTTTGGGTGACATTATTGCTGGTAAGTAAGACATGATCGCTATGCCATGCGACAGTCTGTCGGGGTCGACTCAGTCAACACACCACCACAATCAGATCACTACCTTTACACCATGTGCTGATTGTGTTCAGGTGTGACTGTAGGTTTTGTTGTCATACCTCAAGGCATGGCTTACGCAATATTGGCTCAACTGCCGCCTGAATATGGCCTTTATACTTCGTTCGTCGGGTTTCTGCTTTACTGGGCTTTCGCAACATCCAAAGACATAACTATTGGCGTAGGTCTTTCCAAACCTTAGTCGAACACTGCTCATACGTTCCAGACTGTTGCTGTCATGTCAACAATCGTTGGGAACATTGTTATTCGAGTGCAAGAGACAAATCCTAATCTTGCCGCCGAAACCATTGCAAGAGCCCTCGCTGTGATCGCTGGAGCCGTACTTCTCTTTATTGGGCTGACTCGGTTTGGCCGTGTTGTCGAGCTTATTCCTTTGGTCGCCATCACTTCTTTCATGACAGGTGCTGCCATCAGCATTGGAGCTGGCCAAGTCCCTCCTCTCATGGGCATCACCGGCGTCAATACCCGTGGTGCGACGTATCTGGTCATCATCGATACCCTCAAAGGACTCCCAAGAACAAAGCTTGATGCAGCAATTGGGCTGTCAGCTTTGACGATGCTCTATGGGATCCGGATATTCTGCAGCTGGATGACGAAGAAACAGCCGCACCGAAAGAAGCTCTGGTTCTTCATCAGCACCTTGCGAATGGCCTTCGTAATCCTGTTGTATATTCTGATCAGCTGGCTCGCTAATCGCAATGTCAAAGGAGATGCGAAGAAAGCCAAGTTCAAGATCTTGGGCAAAGTACCTAGAGGTGAGTGCATGCTCCACTATTGACCCTACTTGCTGACATTGGCAGGATTTCAACATGCTGGAGCCCCAACGATTAATAAAGAGGTCCTCACCGCTATTGCTCCTGATCTTCCCGTTACTATCATCGTGCTGATCCTGGAACACATCGCAATCTCGAAGAGTTTCGGTAGGATCAATAACTATGTGATCAACCCATCGCAGGAGCTTGTTGCAGTTGGTTTCACAAACTTGCTTGGCCCATTCCTGGTAAGGACGATGCCTTGTAATCTTCTAACTTGGAGACTAATTGTTTATAGGGCGCCTACCCAGCTACAGGCTCGTTCTCGCGCACGGCTATCAAATCAAAAGCAGGCGTCCGCACGCCTTTGGCCGGTATCTTCACCGCCGTTATCGTCTTACTCGCTATATACGCACTCACTGCTGTCTTCTTCTACATCCCTAGTGCAGGCCTTTCTGCTGTCATCATACACGCGGTCGGCGATCTTATCACGCCTCCTAATGTCGTCTATCAGTTCTGGGAGACTTCGCCACTGGAGGTCATCATTTTCTTCGCTGGTGTCTTCGTGACCGTGTTCACCAACATCGAAAACGGCATATACGTTACGATCGCCGCGTCTTTTGCTCTCTTGTTCTGGCGACAGCTGTTCACACATGGTGCCGTGCTTGGAAAGGTACGAATCTACCGTGCCACGCCCGATGCCGTCGCCAACAAGGACATCCACGGCTCAAGCCCAGGCGTCCGCGAGGCCTATCTTCCCATCAACCACAAAGATGGCAGCAATCCTCAGATTGAGCCTGAGTCACCATATCCAGGCATAGTCATCTTCCGATTCACGGAGGCCTTTTCGTATCTTAATCAACAAGGCTACATGGACGAGCTGGTCGCCCAGGCTCAGCATGTTGCGCGGCCCGGCATCCTCGACCGCTACTCCAAGCTCGGCGACAGGCCATGGAACGATCCTGGACCGCGCCGTGGCCAACAAGTAAATACGGACGATCATCGACCCATGTTGCGCGCTATCATTCTGGACTTCTCAGCTGTGAACCACGTCGACGTGACATCCGTCCAGGGCCTCATCGACGTTCGCAACCAGCTCGACCGGTACGCGCACCCCGAGCCCGTCGAGTGGCACTTCGCCTCCATCAACAGCCGCTGGACGAAGCGCGCCCTCACCACGGCTGGCTTCGGCTACGTCGACTCCGAGCGCTTTAATGCCCGTCGCTCGCAGCACTGGAACCCCGTGTACAGTTTCGCATCGCTGGATGTGTCGAAGCCATCCCCGGCGCGCGATCCCAAGCATCCAGATGTTGAGGCCGCAGACCAGATCGGGCAAGCAGGGAGGCAAATGGGCTTCCCTGGGAAACTCAGCACGGTGCATGGGCAGAACAGGCCGTTCTTCCATGTGGACGTGCCGGCTGCGGTGGAGAGCGCAATCGTGGGTGCGGAAGGGAGGTTGACGGTTGTGGACTCGGAGACTACCAGTGAGGAAGGCGCACGAGGGAAGACGGAGTGAGGCTTGTTGGTATGGTAAGGGGCTATCCGTAGAGTCGTTGTAATATCAAATGGCAATCTTTGATTCGCACGCAGGATTTGCGCGTGGTGAGCTGGAATGGTAGCGGCCCCTGAGGGTTCCGTGGGTAGAGCTAGAGGGTTGAGGATCATACCCGCAACTAGGCTGCAACTTGTTGCGCATAGAACGACTATTCGCGCATTGTCCGTGTGGGTGGGTATTGTCTATCCTGGGTTGAGTTGAGAGTTAATATGTAGGCTTGCAATTTATATCGTCGGCTCTTGCGGACGATGTCGAAGCTTTTCTAGAGTCTTGTCATCGAGATAGCGTATAGAACAAGTCAATTTCCTGAGTATTATCTCGGGGTGAGTTTGGGATCAACCCTGGGTCAAAGCTCACGTTCACCGTTGTCTCAGTCTCTGCGCCTGCAATTGTACTGTCACATACAATATGGCCAAAGACAGTATTCAACTCACCCCACGCACTTTCTATAGTCGATTAAAGACGTCGACGTCACTGCCTTCGAGATACACCTCCTGGCTGCATTTGCACATCCACCTCCACCAAAAGCACAGCTGAAGCTTCTGCTCTCAACCTCCACCGACGATACCTGTGCCTGCTCAACCTTAAGCACAACAGCAGGCCTCCAGTCGCTTCAGCTCATCTACACTCTTGGCTTGGCGCAGTCCTGCATTTCCCCACTACGGCTCTTCGCGCCGCGGCGCCTCCATCCACACTATCTAGGCATACACCGCACGTCAAGTCACCCCGTCAACCACCATGAGTCGTTCCGAACGTTTTCTAATGAAGAAAAGCCTCGAAGCATGCCACTTCGCCCCTTGCATGCACACCGTCTCTCCCGCCTTCCAAACCCTCTTCGACAAACTCCCAGGCCAACACACCTGCCCCTCCTGCCTCATCAAATCCATCATCCACACGCTACGCTGCGCCCGAACGGGAATCGGGCGGCGCGGTGGAATCTTCGTGTCGAAGGAGAAAGGTCAGGCTGACCAACCTAACAGCACGCGCAAAGCAATCCGGAATGAGCAGGTAGACCATGGTCGGTGGACTGACCTCTGGGGTATGGCGAGTGTGCAAGGATTTCGGGTTGCGGAGCTGCTTGAAGGTTTCATTGAGGAAGAGGGTGATAGCGAGAAAGAGAAGGAGGATGCGAAGAGGGCGGTTGAGATATGGAGGGAGTTCAGGAGGATAGCGATGGTGATGCCGGGGATGAAAATCGAGGGTGAGGTGGATGTGGAGTTGTTGACGAAGTATATCAGGTTGATGGTAGTGAAGTTGCTCAGGGAGGTTGAAGAAGAGGATAGCAAGGGCGTTCCGGTGGAGAAGGTGATCAGCAAGGAGGTCGAAGAGGAAGACTCGAAGGTGGCTCCGATCGTGAGGGCACATTCGCAGCAGTCCAGTGTTGAAGGCAGTCCAGCGCCTGGTCTTGCTGGTTTGCGGTCATGTCTCAAACGCAAACACACTTCGGATGCCATCAATACCAAGTCAAGATCCAAAAAGCGCGTCACGTTCGATAAATACGCGGCTGTCTCCTCAGACCATTACAATATCATCGCACACCCCTTCTCGCCGACTCTTCGCAAGCAACCTACCATCGAATCTCATCGACCCAACGCATTCCGCGAGACTCGTGACCGGCAGAAACTCATGCGGCGCACGTCAATGCTTTACAAACCTGGACGGTGGTCTTCCCCAGCGGGATACGAGAAGCAGAATACAAGCTGGAGAGGGACGGAATGGTGGCATCTTGTTGGACCCTTCGGAGTAATGAAGGCGGATGAAGAAAAGTGGGAAGCGCAATGGAATGAGGGTCTGCGGGTAGCAAGCGTCTTCAAGGAGATTTGCGATACTTGGATGGCGAACAGGAAGTCACTCGAGGAGGAAGACCCCAGTGACGGAGCGAAGTGTGGTAGCATGTGACTCTAGTGCTGACCAGCCGCTTACGTACATCCCAGCCCCTCTTGCTGTGCCGCATGCTCAACATCACAGCGCACCAAGAAACCAGCTTCGTATGTACAGGTGTGTGTTCATATATCTACATAGCTACAGAGGTATGCATGTTTCTCGTAAAACCGAAACCTTTTGTTCGTACAAATAACGCCTGTTTTGATGCAACCCAACCAGTCCGTCGGTGTGTAGCGAGCGGAGCGCCAAAGCGAGCAGGAAGCGCGTCGCTGGCATATATACAAAGCCAATGATGAGAATGGATATCAAGAGAACCCGCGACCGATGCAGAAGAAAAAGGATAAACCCGCCAATGCAAATGCAAACAATGTCGCTAATGTGTAGAAGAGAAGAGAAACCAACAGCCAAGGGCGCGAAGCGAAGGAATCCTGCGGCGAGTGCCGCTTGCCCCTGGTGAGATAAGGTGTTGGGAGCTGCTTAAAGCATCTGCTCGCCCTCGACCTCGCGCAGCGTCTTGTAGAGCTCGCTCTTGAGCCACGCACCCAGGACGTCGTACAGGTACTCAGCCTGGGTGGTCTTCTGGGGGTTGCCCCAGTTGGCCAGCGCCTCGACGAGCGTGCCGCACTTGCGCAGCTCGCGGAGGACGACCTGCCGACGCAGCGTCTGCTGCATGTCCTCGTCGAATTCGAACAGCCCGATGGTGATGGGCTGCACGGCAATGTTGAAGGTTGTGTTCTCGGCGGAGGGAGTCGCGAGCGGTGAGGAGAAGGCAGAAGATGCGGGCGACGAGGCACCGCTGAGCGATGGCGGCGTGGACGGGACGGTAGGCTTGACGCCCGCCGCGATTTGGTACCAGGTCAAGATCTTGGAGGTGATGCTGGAGTAGAGCATGGCGAGGTGAGGGTCGGAAGAGCAAGGGCAGTTGAGGAGCTGCAGCACGTTGGCAACAGCATCCTTGGTGATGGAGAGGACCGAGTCGAGGCTCTTGAGCTCAACGTTGGTCGAATTCTGCGGGTTGATGATGCGCAGGCTCTCGAGAGTCTGGTAGGCAAGAGTGTAGCAGCAGTGCTGCGAGGGCATCGAGATGCTGACGCGGAGCGGGTTCTGGGTGTAAGAGTGGACGCTCTTGGGGCTATGGGGAGAGACAGTATTGGACGGAGGCAGGAAGCCATTGTCAATGGGCATGCTGTCAGGGTAGGGGAATTCCAGCGGGTTCACTGTGGTGTTCACCGTGTCGACGGTGACAAAGTCCCTGATGGCCTGAATGTCGGGCAAATCAAGCCTGACCGACTGCTTACGCGCGAACGGGTCGATGAAAGTAAGCTCAGACTGAATGGGCTGGAAAGATTCGAATTCGGGTTGGAGCGGCATGTAAGCTGACATGTCACCCATGTAGTTGAAATCGGCCGATGGCTCCAGGTAGAAGGGCTCTGGTGTCATCTCGAACTCGAACTCAGGCGTCGCTGGCCAACTGGGTGTGGGTGACCAGTTGGACGAAGGAGTGGCCTCGCGAGAAGAGATGATGGGCTCAGGTCGGACCCTGAACTTGCTGAACTCGCTGCCATCGGGTGAGGGGCGCTGCTTCGAAGCCTTGATGAAAGGAGTGCCATCTGGGTTCCTCTTCCTGGTCCGTCCAGGCTTGCCGTGCTTCCTCGAGACACCGTAGACGCACTGCGAGCCATTGGCCCTGCACCGAGCGCAGATGGGGTGCTCTTTGCTGCACTTGACCTTGGAAGCTGCACAAGCATCGCACGAAGCTCGCAGCTTTGGTCTCCGGTCGCCGGCAGACTTGGGTGTGGTGGTAGCTGGGCGAGGAGTGGATGTGGGTGGGATGGGTTGGCTGGGTGTGAGCGGAGGCTGCCACTCCGGGGTCTGTTGGCTGAACTCCATGGTGTTCATTGTGACAATGGATGGCTCAAATGACTGACGATCTCTTAGGTCAGAAGCGTCGATCGAGGGTATGGGTGTTGTGGGTTGTGGGAAGCAGCTCGTGAAGCTCGATGCCATACTGAGACCGACGGACCTTATGTATCTATGCACCTGGGTCCTAGAGGCAGCCCCAGTGTGGTCAGACCTTGGGGCCTGTCGACCCGCGAGCGCCTCCACCCATGGTCGGACCCATGCTGCACGTTGCGAGGTAAGAGAAGCCCCAGCCTTCGTAGTGCCCAATTCGGGGCTAGGCCGTGTACGCAAAGATATTGATTTGGCACCAGGAGCATCGGACGCCTGCCTCTTCACACACTAGTTTACGCCATGGCCACCCATGGACTCTCCTGCACGCAGGCCCACGTTCACGCCGCTTGGGGCAGCTGCGCGCAGCCTCAGACCAATCGACGTGGAGTGGCTAGCAGGGGGCGACGTCGACGGCGCGCTCCTCTCTCGACAGGGGTGCGTCCACTTTGCGAACCCCGGCGCGATGCCCATGTTGCTGCTGCCAGGACACGAGAGCAAGGCTGCACGACATGTGCACGGCAAGGCTGGCGACACGCTTGGCAGGGACGGACTTGTACGTCGCTCTGCAGCACGCTTCCAGAGCGCAATATGTCTGAGACAGCCGTTCGTCGGGAGCACGCGCGCATCTGCCTCTTGTCAACCAGATGCCGCTCCCCTGGGATGCATTCACGCTATTCAAGCTACCGAGTACCAGCGCGAGCTGCCAGCGTGCAAGATGCCCACCCGCACCACGCCCACCTGCCAGCTCCAAATTTAGTCGCACACGGCCATCCCTAGGCAACGGCGCCCACTGCCTCGACCCACCGTCGGTGCCGCGCGATCAGAGCTCCACGATCGTATCGTGAGATCTCGAGGGATGCGAGTGCAGCGACATGGCCCCCGCCACTGGCCCGCCACTGGCCAGCTTCTGGCTAAAGTCTTGGTTCCCGCTTTAGTCCCCGAACCTTGACGGCAACGCTCCCAGGCACGCCTCAACTTTCAGGAACGGTCGGCTCACGCTGCACCACAGACCAGATGCTGTCCCTGGATCCTCCCTCCATGGCACGGTGAGGTGAGAGGTGAGACGTTAGCGAGCGTGACACGTGCGGTACCTGCCTGTGTTCGACGTGGGAATGGGCGTCGAGCCTCTTCTTCTGGAATTATTTTTGGCTTATACCCGCTTGCAGAGGCGAAGCACAGAGATGCAGTGGTCAGCTTAGCCAATCAGGGTGGCGCCCCCTTCACTGCACCCTCAGGCCCTCATTGGCGCCCGCCTACGCACGACGCATCAGCAGCTGGTTCCTCGAGACAGACAGTCTGCCTCGCCCGGCAGCGACACCCGGCAAGCGAGAGACGCTGCCCCCACGTGCCATGTCTCGTACCAGAACGGGCAAGCCGCCATCCGTCTGGCTCACCCAGCAGCCTGAGGGCAGGTTCAAGAGACGCTGGACGCTGCTCCGCGCCTACCCGAGTCGAACAGGACCAAGAGATTTCGCTTCGAGTGCCCATGCCATCGTCTACTGTACTCGTCTGCACACCGGAAGAATTGCGTATCGCTGCCGTAGTCCGACGTTTAGTCCAATGTATGACGGCACCACGCAGAGCAGACGACGGGACTAGCAATGCATCATTACAACGGTGGGCTACGCTTGGGGGTAGCGTACACGCACTGCGTACAGCGAACCGCTTCAAGGCTAATTTGTTCATTTCGCTCGCATGCCGCACCAAGTGCAGCAAAATACCCGCATGCACGAGGCGCAGACAGGAAGGACCTGAAGGTCCAGAACTGCCATTCCTGAAACACTTGTTTGCTCCGGCCACGAGGACGGAAGAATCAGGCCTTCCAAGCTCCGCGTACCTGCAGCGTGCTGCAGGCCCCATCCTGTTCGTACCACCTCACAATGCCTTCCATACAGGAGTCGGAGCGACTTCGAAGACGGCCGTCCGCCTTCGCCTCAGCTTCAGGCCAGCCTTGCTGTGCTCCTGGTCTACATCCAGCGCCTGTCAGCGTGACACAGCAGTCATGACCAGCACCATCTCCCAAAGGGCATAGACACAATCTCAATCGGGCAGGAGCGTCCGCAACCGTCGCCTAGGATGACCATTTGCGCTGCTGAACCCATCAGCGGACATCGCTAGGCTGGATGAATGCGGAAGAATCGTCACATCGCTGCTGGGCTGGGTGAGAGACAGAACGAGCAAACACTGGCTGATGGAGCTGATCCACCTGCTCTCAATTCGCCCTCTCGTCTGATCATCACGGGTGAGCGACGAACTTGGCCCCATTTCCTCAAGGAGCTTGCCTGTCTCGGAAGGGAGCGCGAAGAACGACCCCGAGCCCTTCTTCGGGAGGATCAATCAGCGAGTAGCATCTTTCCATGCTCACTCGACCCACGATGCGCTTACCATATCTGGCCGCAGATATGGTTCTTCCAAGAAGGTGGGGTGGGTGTCTGCGTCGGAGTTTTGGGATAAGCTTACTGGCGCACCTCTCCACCAATCAGGCGTCGGGCTGCTTTATTGATTCTGATGGCAGTGCATCTGTGCCCGCATTTCGGTGCTTGGGGCAAGACTGTCGTTGTCTGAAACGCTCGTTGTTGAAACTCGACCGTCGGGCATGTCGCTTTGGCAGTGGGAATAAACTCAGTGACAATCGCATCCTTCCAACGGCCAACAACAGATCATATCAAGGAGTGTGCGCAGATAGGCGAACAAAAAGGGCTTGATGCAAACGGCTCCATCGTCCTCACATCATGGCGCTCCTTTGCAAATCATTCTCTAAAATTGGCCCCAGCCATCTCGCACGAAGGATTGGGCCATCCACCCTCGACTGCCAAAGCTTGTGGCATCTCTCTCGTCGCATCGCAACCTGTTTCCTGCCGCACGCGCTGTCTAGCCCAAAATGCGATCCTGCATCTGCAGTCATTCCTTTTCCAAGGTGGACGTTGACGGCCTGACGCGAGATTCCTATCGTCAAAGCTTCCGAGATCATTTTGCTCTCATTTCACGCCATCGTCACGGGCCTTCACCGCCGGCCTGAAACAAATGCAATTAGCCTCCTTAGCAGGCACGCGAAATACCCAATCGCAATCCTTTGCGACCATTTCCATCACCTAATATCCCCAAAGTGGTGATATTAGTGGTGGCGGAGCCGTTGAGACACTGCCCAAATTGCGGGTCTTCAAGCATCCCTCGTCGAGAGGCCTCGCGTATATTTAACCTTCTACCGCACCTTAATCATCCCCTGCTCCTGGTACGTTCAACGCTGTCGATCCCCACTTCACAGACCTATTTTTGGTGGAAAGCTGCTGAATCATGGAGCCTCCCGGTTTACGACAAGGCTGTAAGGAAGCGCACGATGCGGGGTCGTTGAAGTATGCCTCGTGTACACTGCGGGTAGTCTAGCTGTGCCATGGTATCGTGGCCTGCACGTTGGTCGTTCGAACCTGGGAAGGGTTTTTCTCCGCCCGCCCTCCGATTTTCCGAGTAGGCGGATGGGGGTGGGGAAAGAGGCCGCATTATCGACTGAGTGACGGCAAAGCGACACTCCAGAACATCAACGACATCGCACGTGGGTCGAACTAATTATACACGTGCGTTCAACTGGTGGATAGGCGGTATTCGTGCGAGTCGAATCGAACACCACACGGCCTGAGGTACCATCGTGGCCTCCACCTTGATCGCTTGAGCGAAAAGTCTTGCAAGACTTGCCCCAAGATTTGGGGCTAATTCCCTGATTGGGGCGAAAACTCGTGAACAGAGCACCCGTCTACTGGGGCTGGCCCGCGTTATCAGACGACAACTTCCCAGCGCATGCGTCCTTCCGGTCAAAGGTGGGCACAGTTGGGGCCGGATGCACTTGAAGTGGAACCGCGTCTGCCGGACGGCGACCTTTGCGATGGCCATTTCTAGATCCCGGTGTGGTTCAATAGTGGACTGCAATGATTTGCAAGAGGCGGACGGTAGCAGATGGCGAGGCATCTTACTGTGCATTGTTCACGCAAGGAAATGTTCCTAGAAGCGGAACAGGCCGCAACCCTGCGGCCCGTTGCTAACGCTTCGTGGCATCGGATAGGAACCCTGCTCACCAAATTACGCCGAGGAAGGGACGACACTAGGCTTTTGGCTCTTTGAGCCTCAAGCCTGAACAGCCTGAATATAATTTTGGTGACATAGGGAGGCAGTGTTGAAGGATGCGATGGTGAAGCAGAGATGGTGTTGAATAAATGAGTCGGCTGGTTCGAGGCAACGAAGGCGGTTCTGTCGGATGGGCGGCAAGAGACGGTGTATGCCTCGACGAGGGTGCCACCACTGATGTACCTAGCCTTTGAGAGCGCGTTGCCTTCCGCTGGAGGAAATTCCACCTGATCCTTGAGGCTGCAAGGAAATTCGATGCAATGGTAGACGCAGGGCGCTTCCTCCACCGGTGCCGACACTGATGCCGCTGCAGATGAAAAGCCCCAGCAACAGGTTGACGATCTACATAGTCGATCACTCAAGAGCGCGTCTGCTATCTCCCGATGCATTTGGAATGTGGACGGGTTGCACGAGGTCCGAGGAAGCAGGTAGGCGCTTGCATCACTAATGCCAAGCGTAGACACAGTTGCGTTGATATCAGTAGCGATCGTCGGACCTAATCAAACGCATCAAAGACACTAAACGGAACCAGTTACGTCCTGCATGCTTGCAGAACGCGAGCCTTCTTGACGGGCGCGTGTACTTACCAAAGTGCTCTTCTTACGCGCCGCGCCTTACTACTGCGCGTAGTCCCTTGATGCTCGCCGAATCCTTCGAGACGGCCACGCAGCATGCACCAAATGTCCGATACCAAGACTCGCAGACCTGCACGTTTCTGGGGAACTTGGAATGTCTACATGACGCTAGGCAAGACATGTCACATCGCTTCCTGTTCAGACCTCGCTCTCCGTCACGCAATCCAATGTGAATCCTGCGAATCGCCCGCATCAAGGGGATTACCACACGTGCGTCACGCGTTCACGCAACCGCAAAGGCCGCCGTACCTAATTCCTCCGGGCGCGCCGCATCTGTAAACTCCTGACTCGACAGGATAGGTGCAGCTGTCCGTACCTTACGAGGCGAAAGCCAGGGCCAATGGTTGCGACACCTGGCTTCGGACTTCGTGGGTGGCCCGTGCGGGGCTTGAATCCTTCGAACCTCGATGATAGCTTGAAGTGGTAAGTGTTTAGAACATCTTTGCTATTTCAAGGGGTTTGCTCGTTGCCACGAGGCGTGATGATGTCGGCGTGAGTGCTCCGCGGCAGGGTCGTGGCGATTGTAAGCAGGGCAAACGAAGGATGGGAGATGGGTTCGGGCGTAGGAGATCTTCGCTGTAGGGACGAGACAGGTGGCGTAGACTATGTAATCGAATTGTCTGGAACGTGACGATCTGTTGAGGCCAGAGGTGTTTCAGGTGCTTGCGTTAATGGCTTGGAGAAATTTACGTCATCAACGGTTTACCTGCAGGACTCAGGGGGAGTAACACATGCGGGGAATCAGCAACATGCACACCATGGCACACATATCATATCGTCAGATACCAGCTTGAAAAAGTCCATTGTAGTGCTCTCGGCGTACCCCTGAGTGAAAGGCGGAACAAGCCATGGTAATATCCAGGTTGATGCATGAACGAGAGGAGCAAGGTCTTGACATAGTCTACACGAATTAGAATGCAATTATAGTGAAGCAATCAACCGCATCCGACGTAATGATGACCATCTGATCTAAGAAGAGACACTTGAAACTATAAAGCTGTCTTAAAATTATCCAGAAGGAAACCTTTCAGTTGTGTCCCGCGAATGTCCTTCTCGGATATAGACCACAGAGTCAACTGAAGCGCTAGAAGGGATCATTTCAACTTCAAAGTCGAGCCTTTCCGTGGCGATACCCCTCGGGCTCGTGTATTTAGGTACGGACGGCCACGGCACATCAAGTGTGCAATCAATGTTGTACATGGATGATACATCCTGAATGACACGAGAGGGAGGATCCTCAAGCAAAGTGTGGTGTAGAGTGAAAACGAACGAAAGTCGAGGTTCCTTTCTGCAATTCTTATAGAATGGATGACGTTACGAGAGCGTCTTTCCTGCCGCTGTGACATACCCGCTTCAAGTGCCATTTGATCTAGACCTGATCTTTCCAAATCTCTTCTCCGCGTCGATGCCTTCTCCACTTCGAAATGACCTGCATCCAATATGTCTCAGGAGAACGTTGAAAGCCAGTGAACGAGAGAAGTTCCGAGCTGGCCAGTTCCACCAGCAATACATGCTACCTTGCATACTAAGATCTGGCGATCTCGTTCCCTTGATCACATAGTAAAGTGCCCCATCATCACTGAGACAGCTTTAAGGAGAGCTCCCATTCAACGACTTTTCGGCCACATGGCATGGGCACATCTATCAGAGGGGAAATGATGCAGCATTCTTGAACCTGGTAAATTGATCTGTGATAGAACATTGTTAGATACTTCTCGATAAGCCTAGAAGTTAACCAGCAGTGAGTTTCGTGGAGCACTGAATCGCCAAAGGCGTTAAGAAAGGTTTCAGATGTGGAAAGTGACAAAAGTCGACATCGTACACAGCTCGTCAGGCTCAAGGTTCGATGTTACCGCGAGCATTGCTCCTGTATATTGGAAGAGGGTTTTCTGGAAAGGAGACAACTACAGTCGGAGCTTCGGATATCCGACCGGGCAATCGAGTTTGACACAGACTTTGGTAGACAGCTGGCTCACATAGAGTAGTATCTTCTGCAGGAGAAAGACAGTCTAGACTTCGAACTATTGTTGATGGAGCTGGAAGTTGGAGAGATGCGAGGAGTCCTTCAGAACATAGACAAATGGTGATCGAAACTGCACCGGTCGCTTGAGAAAAAGCTTATCTGATGGGAACGCATTAGGTGAGGTATCCTTTTACCTGTGCCTATGGAGGAATCTTCGTCCTTCGTCATGTACGTAGAACTAGATGGTGCTGGGATAACATTTCTGTTTTCTTTTACTTGTAACGAGCTAAGGTAGCCGGTGGTCGTTCAATCCTCGTCAAATGCGTGCTCTTCCGGCCACTTGATGCTCCTTTCCAAACAGTGCTGCTTGGGTATCGTATGTATACTTCAGATCCATGTGCCAGTACTCCTGGGTTGTAGCCTTTGCAGCCAGCCAGCCGTCGTCCAGCGCGTCAATGACCTCCTTGGGCAATGGTCCTTTGTCAAGCTGCGCCAAGTTGTTATCCAGTTGTGCAAGGCTACTGGCTCCGATTATGAGACCGCTATGTAAAGTCAGCTCAATGCACGTGAACATCAACACAAGGGACGTCACGTACTCGTTGCCACCCTCGGTTCGCATTTTGAGATCGCTGTGATGGATGAGCCACCGCATTGCTACTTCAATGAGCGTAAGGCCATGAGCGGTGACTACGGGCTCGATGATGCTGAGCGCATCAAAATTGCCATCTCGTATATATCGTGTGCGGTAGACCTTGTCTACCAACGTGAGTTGCCCCGGCGCATTGGTTTTACCTGCTTTATATTTTCCAGTAAACAGACCGCCTGCCAAACTGCATCTATGTTAGTGCTCCATGCGCTACAGATATCACCTAGTTACTTGCCCATTGTAGGTCACGATATCGAGGCCGTATCGCCGGCACGCAGGTATTAGCTCGGCCTCAATCCCTCGGGCTTGGGGACTGGTTTAGATTTTCCCTGTACTCCTCTGACTAGTTTCACTTACTGATGGCATTGTAGCAGCCTTGATAGATGGTCGGTCGGACCCATCCCTTGTCACGACACGTTATAACGATTTCCGCAACTTCGAATGCGGCGTAGTTGCTCAGCCCAAACTGCTTGAACTTGCCTTCGTTGTACAGCTCGTTAATCGCTTCGAGTGTCTTCTCAAAAGGGACACTTCTATCCGGCGCATGCAAGTAGAAGATGTCGACGTAGTCTGTCTGGAGTTGCTTCAGCGATTCCTCAACATTCTCGCGTAGAACCTTTGGTTCATGTTTTCCGGGCGAGTCCGGGTAAACTTTGGTTGCAACAGTCAGACCTCGCTTTTTGTAACCGACGGCAGCTGTGAAGGCTTCTTGTGCACCCCTCTGGTATGTGCGTGCGGTGTCGCCTTCGTTATAGCCAGCGGCCTGCAAATGATCCAGAAACATGCCAAACTCTTCAAGCGAAGTTGTTTTGGCGCCCCATTCGACGTCCTGCCTCCATTAGCTGCAACTAAACGTTCCATCACGGGCAGCATACCGGTCCAAATGTCATTACTTGGTATATTAGCTTCTTTTTCGTGTTGCAAAGACCTGCACTTACGACCCATAATGATTCTATTCTTGACTGTCATCTTGTACTTGGTGATGAAGTTTCTCTCGGTATAACTAAGATGAGTACTATGGAAGTCCTGCGAATGTCTTATAAATACTCGCAGATACGACAAAACCAAGCTAGAGCAATGTAATCGGACGGGACAATTTGAAACAAGTCGCGGTATTCCGAATTCGTATAAACTTGCCGAAAGAAGCGTAGCGTTTGCAGTTTGCGACTTAGCGTGAAGTGCGACCGGATGACGTAGGGTATGTGCCCTTTCAATTATTGCTGAACATCGAGGAGTTCATCTCTCATGCATTATACTTCCTTGACACTGGGTCGCACAACAATATTTTGCTGACTTTGGTCGCATGGTCGCGTGGTCGCGTGAGAGTCCGGGTTACCAACGCGCCGTTTCTTAATGCGGGGAGCGATGGTGGGGGAACAGGCTCTATGAACAACCCTAAGCTTCTGCTAACCCCAAATCAGCACTATGGATTCTTTGCTTTCGAAAGTAATTAATGCCTAGGGTTCACTTGATCATAGAACTCCAACTCAAGTCAAACTATGCTGGTGCACTGCGTAAAGAAAGAAGGAGCTGACAGCCGCGGATATAGATATCCACGCGGCTAACACCACGCAGAAGTCGCGATTGCGGGAACCCCGCATCCAGAGAATGGCTCTAGTCAGTCATTGTCTTCCGCGAGGATATGTTGACTCGTACTTCTGCTTCTCATAAGCGCCTTAGACTATAAGGATTCCTTATTCCGGCTTCCTGCGCTTGCTCGGGTCGGATACTGTCAATCAGCATCTTGTTTACAATTTCTTCTGCGAAAGACACCCATTATGCCTTCAGGCACGAATCAAAAGCGGCCCGTCCGCATTGCTGGATGTTCAGGCGGGTTCACCGATAGATACCTCGCACTCACGCGGATGGCTGGCGATCCCGAAGTCGACGCTGTCATAGGAGACTGGCTGGCGGAGATGACTATGGTAGTCCACGGGACTGGCAAAGCAAAACGACAAGCCGATATCTCCAACAAGCGACAATCGAATGGAGACGCAAAGCAACTGAGCCTCGAAGAGCGCAAGAAGACAGCCATGTATGCGGAAACGTTCATGCAGTGCTTTGAGCCCTGTATTGACAATGTGGTCAAGAACAAGACAAAGATTTGTGTCAATGCGGGCGCCAGTGACACAGAGCTGTTGACCGAAGTTGTTCTGCAGACGTTGAAGGAGCGTGGCGCAGGACACCTTAAAGTCTCGTGGATCTCTGGTGATGACGTTACGCCACAGGTCCGCAAGCTCATCCAGAAAGGCGAGAAGTTTGAGAGCTTGATGCACGGGAAGGCGCTAGAGGAGTTCGGAGCAGACCCAATATGTGCGCAAGCCTATCTTGGTGGGCTTTGCATTGCAGAAGCCTTCCGTGATGGAGCTGATATTGTGCTCTGTGGTCGAGTTGCTGATGCGGCACCTGTCATTGGCGTTGCAGCGTAAGTAAAACGTTAGACAAATTTGTTTTCCGATGTTAACACAACACCAGTTGGTGGCATGGATGGAGCAACGATCAGTTTGACGAGCTCGCTGGCGCGCTCGTTGCCGGACATCTCATTGAATGCGGCTCATATGTCACAGGCGGCTTCTACTCTGACTTTAAAGATCTAATCAAGGCAAGTCGACTTGAAGTTCAAGTCCCACTCCCTAATACGTTTGAGCTCTCGGAATTTAATTTCTGACTTCTACTAGACCGGCAAACACGTGAACATGGGCTTCCCTATAGCGGAGATCGAAACTGACGGCACTTTCAACATTGTGAAAGAAAAGAACACCGGCGGTTGCGTTACGGTGCGATCGTGCGCCTCACAGCTTCTCTACGAGATACAGGGACCGTAAGCATACGCTCCTCGAATCCGCTATGATAGTGCTTACCGATACTCAGGCTATACTACAACTGTGATGTAGTTGCGGATCTTACCGGTATCAAAATGGAACAAATCGGCGATGAATTGGTCCGCGTGACTGGAGTCAAAGGTCTTCCACCTCCCCCAACAACCAAAGTAGGAATTACGCTACCAGGTGGCTTTCAAGCGGAGTGGCACATTTGGTTGTGTGGCCTCGACATCAATGAGAAGATTCAGATTACGAAAGATCAGATTCTTTATACCATTGGCGACGACATCTCTCGCTTCACGAAGCTCAAGTTCCAACAGATGGGATCCTCGATATGCGACGGCGCACCGACACAAGACTTTGCGACGATAGACTTGCGGATATTTGCACAAACGCGAGACCCGGAACTGCTGCGACCAGATGTGCCAAATGGCTTCAACCGCTGGGTTCTAGAGACGTTCCTGCAAAGCGCACCCGTATGACCTAACCCTTGGAATGAATTTCTCGTACGCTAACCATCTTCGAGGGTGCTTCTCTAAGCAACGACCTGCGCCAAGTTGTCCCCAAGCCATTCTATGAGTACTGGGTATCACTCATGCCGCAGTCCGAACTTGGCGTGACTGTGCACAACACGTTTGGATCCCAGAAGACGCGGGAGCTTCCTCCGCCAGCTGTGACCAGGGAGTATCCAAGGAAACAACAGTCGTACGAAACCAGCAACCCTGTACCGCTCGACTCGTTTGGCGATACCGTTCTCGCACCTTTGGGCTACATCGTGGCTGGGAGGGTAAGGCCCTGGGCGACCGATGGTGGACTAGCTTGCTGACGTTTTGCGACAGAGTGGGGACAAAGCCAGCGATTGCAATATCGGCTTCATTGCGCGTCAAGACGATGAGTATAGATGGTTGCAGAGCTTCTTGACTGTCGACCGTATCAAGAGTTTGCTGGGTCCGCACGAGTATACAGGCAACCCTATCGACCGATTCGAGATCCCCGGTATTCGCGCTGTTCACTTCTTGCTCCATGATCACCTTGACGGGTAAGAGATCATGTTTGACTTGACCACGTGCGATTATACTGACAGAAGATACAGAGGCTACAGCCAGTGCTACAAATTCGATACGTTGGGCAAGAATGCGATCGAGTTCTTGCGCGCAAAGACAGTCGAGCTCCCTAAGAAATTCCTGGACAGAGGCAGGATCTAACTACTATACTTCTATTTACAATGAATCTGTACACATACCCTATATCCTTCCACTACAATCCCGAAATAACTCGAGCCTATTACTAATTCAGGAGCCTCAACTCTGATCAAGCTGCTAGATGCTTCCAGAAACGGGCACTATGATCCCAGTCAAAGCCCCAATCCAACCATTCTTCTGCAAGTGAAACGTACAAGCCATATCAACCCCTTCCAGAAAAATGTCATTCTCTCCAGGTCCCCAGCCATACTTCAAATCGCTCTCAAAAACTTACGCCTCCGACGCAGGCTGGCAGTGATATGCGATCCGCCTTCCGCTCTCTGACCATGTAGCATCTGCGACCTCAACGTTGCGCTGACCCGCCTCGTCCAACTCCCACTTCTGGATGACCTTGCTTTTGCCGTCCCATGCAGCAGTTGCGATGTACGTTCCGTCGGGGCTGAACGCGGCGCTCATGAGACCGTCTGTGTGTCCGTCCAGCGTAAAGCTGAAATCGAGGCTGTCAAAGTCATAAATCAAGGCTTCGTTGTGCTGGTCGTGTATAGTGGCGGCCGAGGAAGATGTTCAGGTCGAACGATATTGTTTCGCCAAAATTTTCGCCGGTGTACCCTCTGGAATACCCTCTGTCGACAATGTGTAGTGGTAGGTATCGTTATTCTGGTTGCCACAGCCTGTTTGAATAGGCCATGCAGTAGCTTGAGATCTGCTGTTCGATCCAAGAGCATTGAACAGAATCGAGAAGAGCATCACATAATACAACAAGCGCTTCAATACATGCACTGCTCATCGAGACTCCCAATAAGATTCCCTAACTCATCGGTGCCTTGTGCCATGCTCCCCCCAAAATCAAGCATACCGGTTCCGAAAGGAAACCCGTATAATGAGTTTGGATCGTTGGGCATGAAGTTCCAGGGCGGGTATATTGTATCTTGGACGTTCCAATCGACTCGTTGTGAGATGTTTGTAGTGGCGGCAGATTCCGCGGCTACAGGCAGTGTAGCAGTTGGCCCAGCCTGAGTTGATGATTCGAGCGCAGCTTCGCGGCTATCGTCGACGAAATCTGACTGGCGGAGTAGGCTGTGAATCGCGAGCCTCTGCCGATTGTGCGCGTCTCTGGAGATGTTGGGAGGGTCTGGATCAGGATCCCTTGGTGTTCCTTCTACGGGACCGTTGGGCTTCCAGCGAGTTTTGTGTTGGTCAATCGCTGCCTCGAGAGCTTTTCGCTAGTGCGCGTTAGCAAGCTGCGGAGTCGTTGCACAGCATTTCTTACCATCGACTCGAGCTGAGCGGAGAAGCTAAAGTATCGCTTTATGACATCAAGGCACATTTGTGCCTTGTTCATGGCCATTCGCATCGGGAAATCCGATTCACGAGAAGCATTGTAGGTACCGAACAGTACCAGTCGAGCGGCGTGATAAGCGCAGACTGCCGCATCGTGTTCGAGTAAGTGTTGCTCTTGCTTATGATGGATAAAATCCGTGAGTACGCGCACGATCTGCTCAGCGTGCCCCAAGCATTTATCTCTCATTAGGACTCTGTCAGGCTCAGACATTCCATTGAGAGCCGCATGCGGTCCAAGTTCGGGGTAGTCGGTCAAGAACGGACGGTACAAGTCGCAATGACACTGGTGCCACGACATGTGAAGCAGAGCATACTGAGGCGGCCAGGAAAATTCTTCCGGGGTAGCGCGCGGGTACTGATCGTTGGGTGCAAGTCGTGTGCGCAGACGAAGCAGGTCATTCTGATAACGCTCGATGCAGGTAAACAGTTCCGCTTTTGTGATTTCCTTGTCACATATCCGGCGATTGAATCTTGCATACATTAGCTTGAACACACGGCAGATTGTCAGGACCGTACCGCATGATGTCGCGTCTGATCAAAGCCAGTTTGATGAATGCTGCGCGAGACCCAAGCACTTCTGGCTCGATGCCTCTCCCAGACTGTAGAAAGCCAGTGGATGATGGCCGTCTCTCGTTGAAATCTGCGTCCTCACACGGTAGTTGCAAATGCATGATTTCTGGGGACAATAGCTCAAACTCTTTCAGTCCCACACAAAAGCTGTCCTCAAGCAAATAAAGTGACCATAGGGTACGTCTTCGAACCTCCTGGGCTAATGGTCCTAGCCCAGTGTGTTCGTAATTGAGCCGCAGGGCCACAGCCCATCGTGCAGCGAGGCCCGCTAAGATAAAGGCGCGTGGGAACTGTCCGTTCGCAGCTCGAAACCGTATTATGAGTAGGGAAGCCTGGATCAAGAAGATGGAAGGTTTCTCTAATCTGTCAAGTATACGCCGTTCAGCTTCTTGAGCCCATTCCAAACGTTGAGCGTGATGTTGACCCAGAAACATTGACGTGAGGGCGCATATGGCCAGCTTGAGGGAGTGATCGATGGATCCGTCGAGACATCGCTGAACAACAGTCTCCTTGTGGAGGAAACAAAATGCTGGCAGGGGGGCCAAGGAGTCAAAGTACTTGACAATCAACTCTGTAGCAGGCAGATAGGCACCGCTACTGATTGTTGACAAGGGTGAGGTGATATCGCTGGTCACGGAAACGGCCGGGGCACGCTCACTCGCAACACTAGATTCTTGAGGCGACACATGTGAGCTCCCATCGATGGTAACAAGGCTTCCCGGCGTGGTAGCTGAGCGCGAGGCCGATGCATAGGTGCATTTCCTGTTCCTCCTATTGCAATTGCTGCACCGAGGAGATTCCCTAGAGCAACGTGCCTTCATTGTACGGCACTCGAGACAGGCCTCAGTACCGCGCCGCTTTGGCGGGAGCTGTATTGCATATCCACCAGAGTTGGCGCCGGCTTGTTGGAATGAACAGTCGAAGCGTAGGCGCTCGCATGGCCTACAACAAGGGGCTGAACCGTCGCAGCGGACCTTCGGGGCGTTAGCGAAGACCGACTGCCGGCAACGTTGCAGGATGATGTACACGGAGAGCTGGGCAGCTCGGTTAAGGGTGGGTACAGAATGGGTGGACATACTTTGCGCACGCGGCATTGGACGCAGGCGGCCCTCATGGTGTGGATGCGATACTCTGGTCAACCCGGGTTATTGTCGCAGATGTGGTGGGTGCGGTTACAGGCTGCCATGAGGCCGCACGACGCGATGAGGCTCGGTGGTCGATGGCGACGTGGAGTCGCTTTTTGGCGCGGAGTCGTCCCAAGTGCGTTCGGTCGGAACGGTGGATCCTGGGGTAATCGTCAAAATGTGGGCCCATTGCGTTATGGCGCCGGGGTTAGCGCGGGCGTGGCTTTTCACACCCTCGGCCAATCTCTCGTGGCTCAGGCCGACGCCCCGTTTCCGCTACCCCTCTCGCCTACAGCCTTCCCATCATCCTTCTGCAGTCCCGTCCAACTCCCGCACAGCATGGACACGGGCTGATACCCTATCGACCGAGCCCCGGCATGCCACCATCACAGAAGACGCGTGAGCTCCCAACGCGCTGATCACTTATAAGCATTCGACTTGTAACCTCACACTTCTTCTTGCGCTGTCTCGTTGCACATACCAGTAGTTTTCTGGCCAACATCCTCTTCGCTAGCAGCACAATGGGGAAGCGTTTGGGCGCCTTCCGGGCCACTTACCTTGTGGCCCTCAGCTGCATAGGGTCTTTCCTCTTTGCCTATGACACGGGCATTGTAGGTGGTGTACTGACCCTGAAGAGCTTCCAGCGGGATATGGGCTTTACCGCTGCAAACAGAACACAGATCAGCTCGAATTCAGCCAGTCTTCTGCAGGCTGGAGGTACGCACGGCCACTTGGACATTGATTAGACGTTGACATTCCGCAGCGTTCTTTGCCTGCTTCCTTGTATGGCCGTTTACAGCTCGCTTCGGACGCCGCTGGTCCATAGCCTTGGCCTCATTCGTGTTTGAGGTTGGCGCTCTCCTCCAGCTTTTCTACCCTGGGAATAACGTAGGATGTTGGTACGCCGGTCGAACGATATCTGGGTTCGGCGTCGGCATTGCCACAACCATCATCCCCATGTACTCCGCTGAAATGGCTCCCAAGCACATGAGAGGCCAACTTGGCTCCCTATTCCAAGGCTGTTTCACTCTGGGAGTCTTTACGTCTTATTGGGTAAAATCACTTCCCTCTTCTTCTGATTCTTCTCTGACCGAATAGGTAACCTACGGTGCTACCAAAATGGCACCATCCACCAGACAATGGCGCATCCCCGTGGGCCTTCAGTTGCTTTTCGGTGGGCTGCTCGGATTGGGAATGCTATTCACAAAGGAGTCCACGAGATGGTTGGCAAAGGTCGGGCGCCATGATGAGGCGTTGAAATCATTGATTTGGGTCAGAGGCGGCGAATACGACCAGGAGATCCAAGCGGAAATGAACGAAATCAACGCTGGCATTGCGGAAGAAGACCGTTTGACCCAGGGGGTCACCTGGAAGGAGTACACTTTGCCAGCGAACAGATGGCGCATCATCCTCGTCGTCACGCTACAAATAGGCGTTCAGCTCACTGGAAACACGTCCTTGGCCTATTTCGCACCGCAGTTTTTCGCCGCAGTCGGTGCCGGAAACAATGCGGTGTTCATGAGCGGCTTCTTTGGGCTGTGCAAGGTCGTTGCATGTTTCTTCTTCCTGCTCTTCCTCGTGGAGCGTATTGGACGTCGTTGGGCATTGCTAAACGGCGCCTTCCTCATGGCTATCCTCATGCTCATCGTTGCTATCATCACGGCGACTGAACCACCGACCGGTAAAGCTGGCCTCACTAGATCTGCAAGCGCTGCCATTGGTATGATCTACATCGAGGCGATGGTATACAACATCTCTTGGGGTCCTGTACCATGTGAGTCTCCGTTTCCATCTCGTAGTACATTTTTGACATTATCAGGGCTCTATATGAGCGAGATCTTTCCTACTCGCATTCGCGAAGGAGCCATCGCGACCGGCACAGCCACACAATGGCTGTTCAACTTTGTCTTCAGTCAGATCACTCCACACGCCATCAATAACCTCGGATGGAAGACTTTCTTGATGTTTGCTATCTTCAACTGCTCGCTGATCGCGTACACCTGGTTCTTCATCAAAGAGACTAAGGGTCGGTCTCTCGAGGAGATGGAACTGCGTAAGTGCCTACGGTTATCTTTCAGGCGCAATTCCGCTGACTTCAATAGTGTTCAATCCGAGCGGAACCCAACTCAATCTGGAGGAGGCGAGACAAAAGGCCTACGACGCAGAAGAATCTGCCACGTCGCTTGATCATGGGAAGAGCGAGCTGAAGGTGTAAGGAACGTCAAGACGAACTTTAAATATCTTGATCATCGGCCACGAATATGCAGAATTCAGGCGTAATGAGGATCCACTGCATGCGTACATGTCAGTAATTATCTCCTCTCCTGTGCCAGAGACCTTGTCAGCGCTTGCTGTTTTCATGTACCGATCGGGGACCGCCTGATATTACAGCCAAATCGCAGCAATCTACCAGCAACTAGCGTAACATGAACTTTACATTTCATCGCTCGATGCGAATATAGCAGCTATCATAGTATGGACTGAATCAAATACGGTCACAGGCTACAGTCTCAATTGTGATCAGGCCAAGCTTGGACTAGACTAATGTCTCTTGATACGCGCATAACTAGCTCGCTTTTCCATTGGGTTTTCGATTCAGTTTCTGTCACATTATACGTTAACCTACTTGTCATCCAAGGTTTAGGTATAGTATAACGCTGCACTTGTGGCACTCTTATGTTACCTAGTATCCTTCGATCGTCACGCAGACACAGGACAGAAACATGCAAGCCATGCTTGCCATTTCCTGCAAGATACGAGATCTGCCTTGGCTTTGACTCGCTCTAGAACGGAGCTTCCTGCCCTGCCACCCTGCATACCTTCGCGTTGCACAGTTCATACCGCAAATCTCCGGCAAATAGATTTAATGCGCAACTAAATGCTTGCATATGTACCCCACAACGCCACCCGATACCCATACATCGCTGCACTATAATAGCGCCCAATAATATCGCCACATCCTTCGGTAAAATGTCAGGAACAAATCGCCCGCAATCCCGACGCTACCACACGCCTCCCAAATTGAACGTTCCTCGACGCCATGTAAACTTGTCTGCTGACTTTATACAACCCTATATTATCCCAAAAACACGCGTTAAACCAACCATTATGAATTGCAGGTACCAGGCTTCTTCACCAATCGCAGCCTCTCACAGAGCTGGGTGGACACGGAGATGAAGCGACTGTGGGGTATACGAGTCCCGACAGTTCCGCATACCAGGTAACTTTTGTTGTGCAGAATGAGGTGATTGTCATCGGACGTCGAATTGCTTTGCCTCTACGTAACGATCGTTCAAATGAAACATGTTCATACCCGCCCGATGCATGCACACGAACGCGGTGTCAGCCCCAGTCCATCATATCTTGAGCCCTTTGCACGCTGCCTGAACACCCGCAAATGTTATAATAAATAGGCTATCCACACAGCTGTAGTTCTCATATCGTTCCAAGGATCTTCCTACACCTTTCAACAACGACATAGACCACCTATAAATCTTTCCAACATGGTCTCCTTCAAGCAGCTCGCCCTTGTGGCGTTCGCCTCCACCGCAGCCGCACAAAGCGGCTCAGGCAAAACAACGCGATACTGGGACTGCTGCAAAGGGTCATGCGGCTGGGCAGGCAAAGCGCCCGTCAACCAGCCCATCCGCAGCTGCGACAAAAGCGATAACCCGCTCGCCGACATGGCCGCGAAGAGCGCGTGCGACAACGGCGGGGGCGTGGCGCACATGTGCTCGAACCAGAGCCCATGGGCGGTAGACGATAAGTTGGCGTACGGATTCGCGGCCGTCAAGCTGGCTGGTAGCACGGAAAATGCGTGGTGTTGCTCTTGCTATGAGTGAGTTCTCCTTGCACCCGGCCAGGGAAAGGTGGAGGACGTGACTGACGGGGCACAGATTGACATTTACATCTGGGCCCGTTGCCGGCCAGCAGCTCGTTGTTCAAGCGACGAACACTGGAGGCGACCTTGGCCAGAACCATTTCGATCTGGCTATGCCGGGAGGCGGTGTCGGCCTGTTCAATGCGTGCACCAACCAGTGGGGTGCGCCGCCAAACGGCTGGGGAGCACAGTATGGAGGCATATCGAAGCAATCTGACTGCGATGGATTCCCCGAGAAGCTCAAGGCTGGATGCAACTGGCGGTTTGACTGGTTCAAGGGAGCTGATAACCCAGATGTTACGTTCAAAAAGGTTACGTGCCCGAAGGCGATTACTGATAAGTCGGGCTGCATTCGCAATGGCGAGACCCCTACTCAGTAAAGGGAGACCAATGTATGAGGACGAGGAAATGGTGACTGGGTAGGTAGGCCCTGGAATTTGGTAGATTTGACATTCTTGTATACTCATGCTACTGAACAAAAACCTCTTTATCTTGATTTATGCTTTTAATGCGCGCCCTTAGATCCTTTCAGGCCTTTCTCAAGTGCTTTGTCTTGCAGGCTGGTTGTCTCGTCTCACAAGACATAGTTTCATTCTCATCTTCTTATCCCTCATATAGAAGAAGATTAATGCGCAAGCGGTGGTGACCACCGTCAATGGTACCGTCACTGCCCAGTAGAGCCAGAAGCGCGATGAAGTCATTCTGTCCGCATCTTTGGAGTTGAGATCGAAGAATTGCGTGCTAAACAGGGTCTTACGCCATCAGTGATGAACACGAGTGCAATGCTAATGAATGGCGACATACAGCGGTGAACGTCGGCGGAAGGAAGATGAGAGTCAGAGCGGAGATGATAAACATCGAAGAGCTGTCCTTAGACGTAGCTAGCGCGACTTGCTTGGAGTCTTCGGCGATAGCGATCATGGAGGCGCTGTCTCTGAAGCTCGCTCGAGAAAGATTGAGGGAGGCCTCGGCGGTCTGCATGTTGAGAGCGTTGTCTTTCTGAGCCATGAGACTGTACACCTGTGAGGGGTAAGTTACAGAACCTCCAACATCCGATACATGCTGGCCTGAATCTGTTCGCCATGTACACACGAAGCTTTTTTGCAGCTAAGAACGTGCTTACCGTTGACACGTATGCTTGCGATCGCTGCGTGAGATACTTTGTTCTTGGTTTCATCGCCTGCATCCATTCTCTCAAGTTATTGCTCCGTTTCTGCAGCGTGCTTGCATGCTTACTGATCCTACGTCTTTGTTCGTCGTCCAGGTCATTGAGCCACTTTTCATGCTGCTTGTCCATCTGATCTAGCAGAAGTGTATGGGCTTCGCAAGCCAGTTCACACTTCGCCAAATTCGCCGTCAGCCCAGTTAGCGCACGTGTAATGGGCACAAAGTCGCAGTGATGGAGGCTACAATCGACGTAGACGCCTTCACTTCCCGATTTGCCCATGCCAAGCTCGAGCATGATATTGTGCGTCCTGATGCGGCCGCTCTCGAGGTCATGCTCGATGATCTCGTTTACCATGTCAATGAGGCATACAGGAATAAACGTCGGGCATGCGGAGAGTTGAGGCGACGTAGAAAGCTCGTCGCATATGATATCAAACTCGTCAGGTAGTAGGCCGAATAGGAGGACGTTGGTTTCGCTGGTGTGAGAGCAGTGCATGAGGGCACACGTGAACGGTCGCCCATTCTTGTCGATGGTTTGGAAGATGTGTCCTTGCATATACATAATCAGAGAGATACAGTGTGCTTGCGTAATGAGCCTACCTGTGGTATTATCATCTGTGTCTTCGAAAGCGACAAAGCATGATGTCCGTGTACTGAGTACATATAGGAGGGCGTGAGGAAGCTTCCAATGGATTGCGAGGGTTTCGTATGATGCGCGTGTCAGCGCAAGCGACGGACGGTGATCCGACTTCGTGATTGCCGTGCAGGCACTACAACAGTCTCAATGATATCGGCGAGTGTGCTACGTAGCCGGATACCTACATCACCCGCAGCTTCTGTAATGGTGCCTTTTCTTGATCTCCTCCCTGCTACTGCAGTAAGCAAATGAGATAGATCGTGTGTTTTGCTGGTATTCTTACACCTGTCTTCAACCACTGTTCAATCTCTTTCAGGGTCAGTTTCCCTCTCCGGAATTGAAATACGCCAGAGGCCTATCTGTTCAGCCAGTAGCACTGCTGCATCAATACGAGGGACTTACCTCGGATGCTTCTACTTCGGCATACGAAAGGTAGTTAGCACCCGTGAATGTCCCCGGGTTGTTCAGCAACTTCGAATATCGACGTTTTTTCCATTAGCGTGAGACCAGAGTGGAGATTGTTACAAGAGCCGTAAAAAGCAAGCTCTTGCAACCATTAAATGTTGATGATGATGGTTCAGCCTGGTCGGCCCTGGTACGCACAGCCTGTCGTGGCGGAGGCTATACGCGGTTTAGGCACGCGACCAACAATATGTCAGGGCCAATAGAACATAAAAGTCGGATATTTTCCTATGAATAGATCTGGGATCGGGACGTATGATTGACGTCTTTGGCTGATCATTTTCAGAGGGCGTAGAGGGCGATTATGGTCGTGGAACCTTCCGCACATGGTGATGATTGTAAAAGAGCGTGGAGGGCGTTGGGACCTTAGAAATGCTCTTTAGTTCTTGCGATGTACTGTTACCTGAGCGATCCTAACTCCCTTAACGCTAATAGGCCTGCAATGAGAATTATGTGAAGGTTATGGTAAGGAGCATTTGCAGAAAACAAGGCTGATAGTGACGACAGCCTGTTAAATGCAACGTAGTGTTGGAGGAGGCAGTGCATGTAGACGCATACGACCAATGATACGATCTGGAAGCAATTCTCTGGGTTGACACTTTGATCGTTTCGAATGAAAGTGACTTCGGTTGATGTGAGCTACGCGTGGCTGCAGCTGAGAGGACGTAATCTACGAATGAGCGGCGGAGAACAACGTCTGCCCACTAGCTGCATTCTGCGGCATGGAAATGCAGTCGTTTAGAGAATCCCAATACGGTATCGCATAGCTGCGACAATGAGATGGCTGGTGATGATGAATGGATGTGCAGGAGACACTCCTGACGACGTAGGCATCTGGAGATCTTCCGGAGATCGGCAAGACCTCGGTATCATTGCCATCGTCCCTTCCACAACGACCACGACTTCACACTCTGTACCATCTGAAAGGGGACTTCTTTCATTTCCAGAAGGCCGTCTTCGAAATCTGCGTTGCTGTATAGACAAACCTCGACTGCATCATACCTCGCGTCCCTAATTTGCCTCGTATCTTGGCCCCACTCTCGGCGCCCGCGGAGTACGAGCGCCCGAGTCATAGAAAGCCTCCCCTGCACCGTCGATCAATGATGCTCTTCTTCATTTTCTCAACGCAGCACACGACGTCCCAGGGCCACCAGACTGCGGAGCTCGTCCAGCGCGCGATGTCTCTATCATAACACCAAGCTATAACTTAGCGTTTTCTTTGTTACCCTGGAAATATTTGTGCGTTCGTGACTGCCTAACGTTGCGCATGCAACTGCACCCTACCAAACCGCGCTCTTTTTTGGCATCCACGATGAAAGCGTGAGTTTGAAGAGAAGGAACCAGTCGCGCCTTAGACGAGAGAAAAGAAGAAGAAGAAGAAGAAGAAGAAGAAGATATGGCACGTCCAAAATGGCTGCAAAGCTTCACACAGCATGGCACGAAGCCGCCTTACCTCAAGTACCGCAGCTCGGAAGCCTTTATCATCGCGACGATCGCGCTGGCTATCTTCACGGACATGTTCCTCTACGCCCTCATCGTGCCCGTCGTGCCCTTCGCTATCGAGTCTAGGTCCCACGTCGACTCTTCCAAAGTACAGTACTGGGTTTCAGTCCTCATCGCTATTTACGCCGCGGCGTTACTCTTCTTCTCGCCCGTCTGCGGATGGCTGGCCGACCGAAGCACATCGCGCCGCTCCCCGCTCATCATAGGTCTATTTGCACTGCTGGGTGCGACGATTTTGCTGGATATAGGAAGTAGTATTGGAATCATGATTGCGGGGAGGATTTTGCAGGGGACGAGTGCAGCGGTTGTGTAAGTTCTCTTTCCACTTCTGACGTGGTCATCCGAAACATGACCAAGTCTGTTTCAAGTTCCCATCATCACTTTCCGATCCCAGATTCGCATCCTTGAAAAGTTTATTAATTGCGAATAGGTGGGTCGTAGGGTTGGCGCTACTGGCCGATACGGTGCCGCAGGAGAGGCTCGCGCAGGCAATGGGATACGTTGGAGCCGCCATGAGCATTGGTATACTAATTGGGCCACTACTTGGTGGTGTGGTCTTTGACCGCGCGGGCTATAGTGCCGTCTTTGGCATGGCATATGCCCTGATAGGACTCGACGTCATTCTCCGCTTGCTACTGGTCGAGAAGAAGGTCGCTGCGAGGTGGAATCTAGAAGCCGGTGGCCGAGGGTGGAACCATACTGTGGAGAGTGCGGAGGAGGGAAGTAACGGAGTGGATCAAGACTTGTCGAACGATTTGGAGAAGGACCTCGTGAGAAGTTTCCCAACAGATCCCGAACAAGGCATTCCGAGACTGGCCGAGCGGACGTCACTCGAAGCCAGCAGTACACCACCAAGACTTCGAGTTCGCGATCGACTACCGCCTCTTCTCTCACTCTTGTATTCCCGCCGTCTTCTCGCAGCACTATTCGGAGCCATCATGCAGGCCGGCGTTATGACAGCCTTCGACTCCGTACTCACCATTCATGTTGCGGACATCTTCCACTGGTCCTCAACAGGCGCAGCTCTCCTCTTCCTGCCCATCGTCATACCATCCTTCCTAGGTCCCATCTTCGGCTGGCTCAGCGATAAATATGGAGGCCGCTACCTCGCAACTCTTGGATTCCTCTGTGCATGCCCGCCGCTGGTCTGTCTACGCTACATCGACTCAAACACGATCAACGACAAAGTGCTCATATGCGCACTACTATTCCTTGTAGGACTGAGCCTGACAATGACCTTCCCACCCATTATGGCGGAAATATCGGCTGTGGTGGAAGCAAAGGAAAAGAAGATGATCGCGAGCGGAATGCGTGGCTACGGACCCGGGGGTGCATATGCACAGGCTTACGCTCTGTTCAACATGGCATTTGCTGCAGGATGCACATTGGGACCACTGCTTGCTGGGTTGCTTGTAGAACAAAAGGGTTGGTCAACCATGGCTTGGGTACTTGGTCTGCTGTCAGCGGTCGCAGCCGTGCCGACCTTCTTTTGGCTGGGCGGGTTTCTGTTTGCCAAAGCCCCTGAATGATTAGATTCAGACGGAGATCGACGCTCAAAGATAGACTGCGATAACATTGAAAATGCAAGGATGGAATGCCGCAAGAGATGAAGCCATGAAGTGCGTATCAGCTTTCTGTGTCGAGTCTCGTCGCGACGCCGTGTTAGTGAAACTAGATTCCGTGCCTGATTGGAACAGAGGATTGTTTCGAAGACCAACTTGAGGAATGAGGCAGGTGGTTTAGGATTGCGTTGGTTGCACTGCACGCCGGCGAACGGTAGGCCGCAGTGGGTCGACCCAACCAAGACGCAAGCGAAGTGCTGCTGTTACATAGTCAACCGTGGAATCACTGGGAGACCCATACGATGTACGCACGGTAGTGTCGGACCTGTAGTGCTACGGAGCTTCTGTGGATGCGGCAGTGCAATTACGGCCTGTGTAAGTTCCTGTATCGCGCGACATGCTCTGTCCCAGAAGGTGGAGAGAACAGGTGAGGTCCTAGCGATAGATTGGGGTATTCGCTACTATTAATGCGTATAAAAGCATGAGAGTGTCGTGGAGTCCGCGTCCAGGGTGCGTCCAGCGGGCGCCTCGTCCGGGCGCACCGGGTGCTACTCGGCGGACGGCACGTGACGTGTTTCAGGACAAATTGTGACAGGCGGTCGCGTCCAACAGGGGAAGGCCAACGGTCGCGCAGGAGACGCTTCGAGGGCGATCGCTGCTGGCGGTGCCCGGTGGGTGCCATTCACGGCAGGCGTGTGGCCGGCCGGTTAGGGACGAGGGCGTGGATCTGCAGGCGGTGGCTACGCGAGGCCCCGAGGGGTAGGCGGCGCATTTTTGGTGCATTCTTCGGGCTCCTGTGACCTCATCGCCAAGCGACGCAGGGCAAAGTTCCCCAGGCGCGCTTTAAAACATCCCTCAGGCCAAACAGGCCAAAACAGCCACGGCATGAGGTTCCAGGGGAGAGACCAACGGCAGAGGCGCAAACAGCCGGCCAGCCATGCGGCCTGGTGCGAGTCGTGTGTGTCGTGTCCGCCCGAGTCGCGTCGACACCGCCCACTTGTCCTTGGGCCCTTAAGGCATTGATCGCCCGCCTCGGGATTTGCATCGTCGACTCTGACCAGAGATGAAGATCGTCGGCCCGTCCTCGGACTTGAAAACCATTGTCCTGCCCACTCCCAAAGCCCTGTACCACACGCTCACTCGACCACTCTCACTGACGCCCTACCTTCGCGCCATCTCTACAACGGTACCGCGCCGTCGCCCATGGACCCGGACCACACATCACCCACTGTCTTTTAGGCTCGCTCGCGACTTCTATGCATGCCACGTCTCTCTTTCCCATCGTCGTTCCTTGAATCCGCATGGCAAGGCGCTGTGCCTTCCAAACAACCACCATGCCTCACCGCACCTTCCTTTGCCGCCTAATATTCTGCGCCGTCTTCTCAGTCTCTATCATTAACGTCTTCAACGGAGCCTCCTCGCCCTCATTTTTCCTCCGCTACTCCAGGCCAGCGGCGTCCCTTCAGCACGATGTGGTATGTCCGCAGTCAGAACTGGCCGACGATGTGCTGGTGGTGCTGCGGACCGGGGCTACCGAGTCGCGCCAGAAGGTGCCGGTCCACTTCAAAACGACTCTGCGATGTGTCCCCCACTTTATTATCTTATCGGATCTGGATGAGGAAATCGAAGGTCATGCTGTGCATGATGTTTTGGGAGGTCATGGAGGTGTCACGGAGAAGAACAGGAACGAGCACGACGACTTCAAGTTGTACCATCAATTGCAAAAGCATGGAAGGCAAAATGTCGACAGCCAGCGAATCATCATGGCCGAGTCGGGCTCCAGTAAGGGCGACTACTTGAACACTGGCAACGAAGGCTGGAAACTCGACAAGTGGAAGTTTCTCCCCATGATTGACCGATCTTACGAGGAGATGCCCAACGCGAAGTGGTATGTCTTCTTCGAAGCCGACACCTTCCTCGGCTGGAACAACCTGCTGGAGTACCTCGCCAACTTCGACGCGAGCAAGCCGTACTACATCGGCAAGCACCTCTACATCAACGACATCGAATTTGGGTACGGTGGCGCAGGCTTCGTCCTGTCCAACCCAGCCATGCGCAAAGTCATCGAGCAGCGCTCCATGCGCTTCCGCGACTACGAAGACTTCACCGCGACGCACTGGGTCGGCGACTGCGCCCTCGGAAAAGTCCTCGAAGACGCAAAAGTCCCTCTGCACCGCGCGTTCCCTCACTTCCAAGGCGACTCACCTGCGACGCTGGACCCCGCTACCAATAAAATCGACCGCAACGCCTGGTGCTTCCCCGTCATCACGTACCACCACGTCTCACCGTCCGAGATCTCGGACCTATGGCACTTCGAGCAGGAATGGTACAAGAGAGTATGTGTTCCCCGCCCTTGGTACACTAAAACCTGAAACGCACGAATTGTTAAGCTGACCTGCGCTACTCTAGCACGATATCTTACTTCGCCACCGCGATGTCTTCCGTGAGCTCGTGCGCCGCAGAGTCGGCGCGCAGGTCGCAGGTTGGGATAACTTGTCGAGTGACAAAGAGTACAACGCGCACGACCACGGCAGCTTGTCCGACCCGCTCGAGAGCAATGCCTGGAAGAGCTTCAAGCACTGCCACGCCGTGTGCGAGAGCAAGAAAGACTGCATGCAATTTTCCTACGAGCCGGGCAGCTGCTCGATCAACTTTTCTTTTCGTCTGGGTTATTCCAAGCCAACGGAGCGGGTCACGTCCGGTTGGATGACGGACCGCGTGGACGACCTCTTCGTTGGTCTCGAAGCCAAGTGCGGAATAAGGGATTGGTTCAGCCCGGCTGAGGGGTCGCACATACATGACCAGCAGCGGCGCAGAAGATAAGTGGAGGAGAAGAGAGCCTTGAATGCTCTATTGCATAGATTTGGCGTTTGGTGGACTTGAGCGTTTTTGCATTGTAGAAAGATACCCAAAAGGCAGATGGCGCCTCAGAAGCGCAGCACTCGCTTGTAGATAATAATACCTGGCCTGCACTGCGCATGGCTCGATCGACTGGATCAAAACATATCAAATCAACGTAAAATTAAACCTTGACTTCCAACACGTCTGAGTGCAAAGGCTTAACATCCACCGTTGCGCAAGAACCTTCCCCGCCAGCCTCGGCCAGTCTCGAACGAGCCCTACTCTAGCCCACACCGCGCTACAATACCCTAGGACGCCAAACAAAAAAATTCCCTCGTCTGATATCCCCACCCGTGGCTCAAGCCGTGGAGCGGGTCCCAGCAAAGCCTGCTAGCCCCCACACCGTTAACGCCTCGTACCGCAGACATGGAACATGCTAAAACAACGTCAAAGAAAGACTAAACAGCGAGATCGGCTGCTGCCTGTTCGCAGAAAGGTCGCACATGCTGCGATGGAGGCTAGCCGCCAGCCATCAGTAACCCCATCTCCATGCTGCCAAAATTATTGGTCTCGTGGAAGTTACTGGGACGCTGGGGTGGTTGAGGTGGTGAAGAAGATTCGTGCGTGTGTGGCGGCGACTTTGGCGGCGGTGGTTCAATAGCCTGCGATTCGGGGGATGGTTTAGAAGGACGAGCGACGGAAAGGGCTGCGCCACTCGATGACTTGGACTCAGACTTTGCTGGAGCTGGTACTGAAGCCGAAACCTTGGGAGGGCTGATTTCGGGTTTAGTAGCAGGCGGTGATGCCTTCTCGCCTGCCTTTTGCGCAATGAAGGAGTCAACCTTTTCTTTCATCTGATCGACTTTGGGAGGCGGTGGTGATTTCGTCCCTTGCTTTTTACCATCTTCTCCCTTTTCAGGCGTCGTGTTGCTGGATGTCCTTAGATCCTCCGCCGCTACTTGCACCCCCGGTGATGGCTCTGCCGCGGGCGATGCTAGAGGATTCACACTCGCCTCCGTTGGCGGCTTGTTCGTCTTCACTATCGGCGCCTCGATCACATCCCCATTCACATACGTCTGCTTATCCACCTTCATCTGGTCTTTCATTTCTTTGCCAGGGGACGCAGGACCGGGTGGGGTGTCGACCCAGCGGTTGGGGCTGGCATCTTGAAGGGCTGGTTTGCTGTGCTGTGGTTTCACTGGCTTCACTGGCTTCACTGGCTTCACTGGCTTCACTGGCTTCACTGGCTTCACTGGCTTCGGTGCGTCGATGGTGGGTGTGATAGCTAATGGTTCGATGAGCGCACCATTCGAAGGTGCTTCGACCTGCGCCTTCTGCGGTTTCTTCTCCTCTTTGCTCGGTGGCGAGGCTGGTGGTGTATGTCCCATGTCTTGCATGTTCATCTTCAGCTGCTCGGCCAGGCGGTCCTTCCAGTCGTCTGGTAGTGTTGCGCCTCCACCTTTGGAGCCCCGATCAGATGTTCCGTAAAAACTGATACGTGAGACGCAACCATATTGCATGCAGCGGAGTTCGTTTAAGGCGCAGATGGTGAGGACAGCGATGAGGATGAGGAAGCCGATGCGGGCTTTGGCGCGGTGGCGAAGAGAGGTTTTGCGTCGGACGGGAGTGGGCGAGGGAGGTGCGGAGGGTGTCTTCCAAGGGCTGGGGAGCGGCATCTTTGCTTTATTTGTTCTCTCAAATGGAGGAGGTTGTGGAAGCCTGTCGAATGCGCTTTCAAGCAGTTAGAGGTCTTAGGTCCTTTCTGCTGTTTGAAGGGATGTCCTTGAGTGCCTCTTGGCTTGTTACTTTTAGGGCTCAGGACTTGGTTCCAGTACCGTCCCCTCTTCCCGCTATCGCAGACAATTGGCGTAGTCTATGAATGTGTATTAGTCGAACAAGATCGAGCACGCGCCCCCACCAGCAGACAGTTGGAAACGATATTGGCAAAGCCAAAGATGAATGACGTCGCCTTCGGATTTCTCATGAAAAGGCAAGTCAACGCACTGAAAATTGCTCCTAAAGCATCAGCTAAGCCGGATATCACGTAGATTTGTGCTTCCGATGACATGCAGCGTCTTCGATTCGCGGACGGGTTTCTTCTCGGTGTGATCAAGGGGTATCGATCTGCTGGCGGCTTCTTGTCGTCTTGATCAAGGACTCGAGGTACAGGAAACTAGTGACGTCTATTGCAGCAATGGTGCTTTAGCTGACAAACAATGGCTTGCCGCGAGGTATTCGTTGGGAGTGTGAACAGGCGATTTTCCTTTTGAGGGGCTTCCTCACATGACTGGCGAAAGATGTTTGCCCAGGTGTCTGTGTTGTAGGATAAGACGCTGCTGCTGTATCGTAGCCAACGATCTGAGAGAGTTAAATTTCAAAAGTGCTCGTCGAAGTCGGATGACAGGTGGCCGGATAGAGACCTCGAGCTTGTGGTGTCACGATGGCGTACATGCAGGGCGCAATTCTCACAGGGAGCCCCTTCTTACAAGGAATTTCCCTCCCCTGAGTAGTTTCTTTCCCTAGCCCCTCTTCACCGCCTACTTATCGTCCCCTGCCTTAGGGTAACTCGCAAGTAGGAATGAAACGGCCGCAACTGACAATCCCACAAGTAAAGGCCCAGGAACTTAGGTATGTTTCCAAACACCTGGCAGCGCCAGCCAGGAGTGAAGAGAATCCTTTCACGAAGGCGGCTCGCTCCGCTCTGATTCTGCTTCTTTGTTTCGAAGTCTATTGGAATGGAGTACTCGACTGGAATGGACGTCCCTGGCCTTGGCGTGGTTGGGCAAGGGGTGTGGAACTATGCGTCCTTCCTGTCCTTGCTTCTGACGCGGTAGCGAGCGTATGCGCTGTAGAAGTTGGCGTAGGTAATGTAGAGGAGGAAGGCGATGTAGACAACCGTGAAAAAGACTGTCGCTTTCTTGATGTGTTGCTTCGCGGGGGTTGCAGTGGTCCTTTTGCTTGTGCTGAATGTCTCCAAGAATTGCGTTTTGATATTCCTAACTGTGGAACCGGATGCAGAGCGCTGGTGCGAGGCGCGGAAAGACATTTCAGAGACCGGTGAAATGAGTGGCGGTGAGGAGTACGAGGACGCTGGATATGGTTTATGAAGCGAGACGCGCGCTCAGGGATGAGATTATCGTTAAATGGGGTCCAGCGAAGTCGTAGTGGTTGGGACTCTCCCTTGTGGTTTGCGTACGTTCCACAATGTCCAAGATCGTCGGGATCTACCCGTCAGAGTAATAAGAAGGATATCTTTGTGGCACGTTGATTTGACTAGGCACCGTATGAAGATGCATGCGTACAATTACATTCGCGCTATCGCGCCTCTCTCCTTCTCGCATTAAGTTGGTAGATGGTATAAGTATTAGTAGCAAGCACATGAAAACAAAATATCTAGACCATCGTCATTCAACGTGCAAGATCATCATATGCGGGGGCTTTCCAAACATCGACGATGAACATCCAAGACCTCCCCCAAGAAAAGCGCTGAATTCCCAGCTCTTCTGCCCAAACCCTAATATAGACTGCGACTGGATTCCATAGTCTGTCTCGTATCTTGAAGCTGTACTGAATTACGAAGTGATAACAATATACGGTCGAAAGAGACAAGTGGGAGAATATAATGTTGGTGGTTGCAGGTCTCAACTAATAGAGATTAGACCGGGCGTGAAGCTCGTTTTCGGCTTGTGTTCAGCCTCTGGTGAGGGTGGTGAATCGACAATTGGCGGGGGCTGTGGTTCCGGATCAGCGCCGTTTTCTGCGTAATCTAGGAGAGCTTTCGCGTCATCGAGTCCTGAGATAGCAAGACCTTGCTTTTCGTCTTCCTCATGTATGACACTTTCCTGGATGCTTTCCTTCGTGCTCTGCTTGCTGTCGATGTCGAGGGATGCATTCTCAGCGTCATCGTCGTCCATGAGAGCAGGAGGTCGTTGACGCATAGCCCGAGCTTTCTCAAGCGAGATCGTCTTCTGTTGGTAGGTGGTCGTGATGGAGAGGCTATCGTCCCTATCGATAGTAGCCTTCATCAGTGCAGCCATCCATAGGCGGCCAACCTGGATGCTGTCGACGGCAAAGTAGTGGACGATTGGTTTGGTGAATTGTACACCTCTCTGCAGACCTGCACGTGGAGGTACAAGCTTGAATATGAACATACCGGCCATGTCTTCTTCGATGACATTGCTGGCAGCGGAAGCAGCGGTTGGAATGGTGGCACCGTGCGGAGACGATGGTGACGACGCCGCCCGAGTAATGGTTGCGTGGAATCCGGTAATTCGTTCGTTGTTGGCTGGAAGCACCCGGTGTGACGAGATATCAATCAATCCCTTCTCTTCCGTATCGTTCTCCGTGTAGAAGTAGGAAAGGCGTCGACCACGAAGTACGAATAAACGTGTCTTCCACGTGGTCATCAAGCTTGATGACTTCTTCTTCATCCATCCACTGTAGTCGCAGCCCTCCATGGCTTCTTGAGGAGTGATTTGTTGGCGGCCTCGAAGGTAAGCGCTCGTGCTGTGCTTCTTAGCCTTCTTCCTGCCATCTTTACTACTGACTGACATGCCCGTCGATCGCTTGTTCAGGTCAGGAATCTCCAACGAATTCGATGTTCCAGAGGGCGTGCTTGACCCTGTTCGGGTAGGTGATTGCAGGGGAGATTCCTTGATTGGAGAAGCAGTGATGTCTCCAGAGCTGACGTTTGCTCTTTCTGATCCTGTGACCGCGTCGGATATAGCACGCAGACCCATGCCTCTTGATTTCTTCGAGAAGAATGAATGCGAATGAACAGGGGCTGCCGGAGAAGGCGACGCACGTCCTTGCGACGACGCTTCACTCCCAGGTATGCGAGGAGAGCTCGCGATGGCATCGATGCTCGGGGAATCGAAATCTGGTAGCTTGGTCACCGTAGGAGGCCCATCGTTCATGGGCTTCAGGGGTCGCACGAAATCGAAGTTGCTCGAGCTGCGATGGCTCTTGATGCTGGAACCGAAGTAAGCCTTGGCAGCCGCCGACACAGAGCTGGCTCCGTCAGTTGCGGAATCCGCACTGCCAATCCTGCTGTGCCGCCGGTTGTATGTAGCGCGACGGCCATCTTCGGTCCTGAAGCTAGGGTTGCGAGAGTGGCTTGGGCTCTCCCTCTTACGGAGTACGTTGCGTGCTTTGCGGTTGTCGACCTCGCCCCCAGAGAAATATCCTCGGTCTAGATCACTTGCTGTCATTTGGCTTATGCCAGATTCGCGACGGCCGAATCCATTTTCATCTGGACTGGTTGGGGCTCCGTAATGTGAAGAGGATGGTCTTCTGCTGTCAGATTGTGGGGAGCCCATCACCCAGCTCCGGTCGAATGAAGGGGTCTTCTTGTGGGATGCCGATGCAACGGGTGGCAGTTTCATGCCTCCCGCAGAGGTAGGTGTGGGCATGTTCATGGTCGAGTCGATTGACGAGTGCCTCCGATTATGGTTCATGCTTCGGACTGAAGCAGCAGAAGGGCGCGTAGGTGTGCCAGGCGTGGGTGATGATGGTGTGAATTGTGTTAGAGGCGAAGTTGCCTCCACTGGGGGTAACATAGAGTGGCCTGCAGTCGAGTGAGCTCTAGGGAGCGGCTGTTTTCCGTGCATACTCTTCATAAACTGTCCATCTCTCAGACTGGGTATCCGGGGCAAAGGTACTGCACTCATCGATGTTGCACGGGCTCGAGCAGCAGGATCAAGCGCGGAGTCTGCAGGGCCGTCAAATGTCGCCATGGCTTTTGCAGCATCCTGTGCATTCTTCACTTCTTGCTGCAGTGCCTTGATCTTCACCCACGTTCTCAGCCGCGGTCCGACTGGGCCTAATTCAAACTCTTTCAGGAAGATGGTAGCCTGGTCCATTCCTAGGAGTGCCTCACCGTTGATTTCTTGCTCTTTGAATATGTCACAGTGCTTCTTCTCCACGCCCACGTCTTCCAGGTATTCTGCAACGCGCGCCGGAGACCAGTTGATAACTTCCTGCTCTGTGTGCAAGTTATGCTCCTCCTCTTCAGTTTCCTGGCCGTTGATATAGGACAGTCTGTGGTGGCTGCTGTACTCGCTTCCAGAGTCGTTCGAGGGCATGGGCCTCAGCTCCTTTCCAGCAGCACTATGACGCGGGGTGCTCATATCCGTAATGTGCTCATCGATGACGCTGAGTGTCTCGTGCATGACCGGACTTGATATGGTGGTCTCTTCCTCGCGCGGGACCTCGCCACTCAATGTCTGCCCAATGCTCCTCGGCTGCACAGACAATGACGATCTATTGGCGGCGGCTGCCTGCGTCGCAGAATTGGTGGGAGGGATCTGAAGAGGTTGTGTGCTAGGAGCCGATTCGTAAGGGGCGGCTTCGTTGGGGTCGGTCAAAGGTAGCGGGGCAGACGTAGGCGCGGCATCCACGTCGACAGGTTGCAGGGCATGCTGGGCGGATTGCGCTACAGGCTGCGAAGGGGCGCGCTGATGCAGCGCGGCCGTAATGGTTGGCTTCGGAGCAGGGCGTGTGTAGACTGTACGAAGGTTAGTGGGACCTTCTCTAGAGCCTGCATGCAGCTCATGAACAACGAGGTCTCAGAGTCCTTTGCACGTACCCTCGGGGAAAAGGCCGCTGTCGCCCGTCTCTGTATTCTTTCCCAGGAACCACCCATCACCGAAGTCGTCGTCGCGTTCTATCAGCTCGACGCGGTCGCCGCGAGTCAGGGTGAGCTCGTCGGGGCTCCGAGCCTGGAATTCATCTACGTCCACGGTCAGCACGTTGCCCTAATCCCGGTACGAGTACAGACGCAGCACTTACGCACGACGAGGAGCAGATCGCCCGGACGGACGTTTTCGGTGGGCGACCTGGCGGCCATGGTGGCTGTCAAGAGACAGGAGTGTGTGAGAAAGATGGAACACTAAGGAGACGCGACGTTCACCGTGGGCCCTGGTGAATGTTGACCATGATGCAGCCACAGGAGGTTGGCGCAGCGGCAGCTCCAGACGTAGAGGGCTACGGCCAAAGCGGTCGGGTCGGACGAGATAGGAGGCAGCGCGGGGCAGCCGAAGCGCGGCGGGCTAAGTATAGAGGGCGAGGGCGCAAACAGAGGCAGCTCTTTGTCGTCGCGAGGGTGCTGGCGCTGCGTGCGGAATCGTGGCGTTGATTGAGGGGGCTGCGGACTGCAGGAGGAGGATAGCGTGCTGTTGGGCGAAGACTGGTTGTGCTCCCTGCAAGTCTCCCATGAATTAGGCGACGTAAATGCGAGCCAGAGCCGCTCCGGCATGCGTGACAGGCATCGCAAACGGCCAAATTGCCGGCATCGATCCCACTGCTTGCGAGAGGAATCCTACGTAGGTACGCCCGTGCCGAGCACTGCGACAGGCGGCTCTGCTTGCTCTGGGCGGGCTGCAGTGGTCTGTGAGGCACTGGGATCGCCTTGGGGACATCTGGAGCCTTCGGGGCCAGGCGCGTTGGATCCCGTCCTCGTTGGCTTGGCGCCGTTTGTGCAACCACACTCGCGGAACTTCGACTTCTCAGCGCAACTTCCCCCACACTGTCGTCGCGCGCCTTCCTCCCTTCGCCCCCGGCCCTTCCCTTCACTGCCGCGCCTTTGCATCGCAGCTTCCACGCCCGCAAGCACCGCCAGGCCATGTTCTGATCATCGTCGCCTGCTCGTGCCCCCAAGCATGATCTCGCCCGAGACACCACGTCTACGGTCACTGGTCGACGGCGCCTTGCCACGGCCATATCACTTCAGACATCGAAGGACAAGGCCTCTCCGCCCAGTGTGACTCGGACATGCCCCGTGGAGGACGAGCCGCTCCGCCAGCAGCGGGCGAGCATGTCGCCACCCGCGTTACTCTGAGCCGTGCCCTGGGCAACCTGGGTGGGAGACAAAAGAGCTGGATGACCCCGGGACAGCCGTCCGTAGTCCCTTCGCACCCACCAGCAGACGCACCGCCTAGGAAACGTGGCAGACCTCGGCAATATCCCGAAGAATACGAACCAGTACGGCAGCCGCCGCCGGGAGTACCTGCCCGTGAGCAGCCAGCATCGAACTCGACCTCTCCTCAGCTTGCCAACGTCTTGTCACATCCATCCAATGGCCTTCCTGTACCTTCGCCTACGCCCGTCCTGCCATCCCCGCCTCCTAGCGAGGACGCCGTTGCAAATCATCATGCGTCGGCTGCTCCAGGTCATGGCCGACAAAGCGTGAATAACGGAGCATCGGGGAGCTTTGTTCCAGTCACCGGTGATCACCTTGTTAGAAACCCTTCCTACGAAGACTGTTTCCTCCAAGGCGCGCGACAAGCAGCCGCCGCAGCACCCAAGAGGCCAGCTGCGGGGGCAAGCCCACTGTTAGCGAGCAAACGAATCCGCCCTTCGCTCTCCGCCCAGCGACGGCCAGTTCCGCCGCCTTTGAGAACCTCAAGCGTCAACGTTGACTACCAGGACTTTGGCCGGCATGTCTCAGCAGGTCAGCTACAGAGCGCGAGCCCAACGGCCAATCAGCCCTTCAGCCCCGTCGTAAGACACCCGAACAACAGTCAGTCACCATTCCAGGCACCTCTCCAACAAAACGTCGCTCCGCAGCGCATCCCAAGCCAGACTCGTGTTCACACACAGAATAGCCCATCTCAAACTGTTCAAAGTCCACTCGGTCCAACGCGCCAACCACCCCTTTCGGGTCAAAATGCTCAGGCGATCAACGCGGCCGCCCCAGCAGGGCCACAAAGGCAGAGAGACTTACTCGCGCACAGTCTACAAGCGATAGAACACTTCAAATCATCGAACGACCTTCAGCAAGAGTCTTCGGATCGCAAACGTCTTACAGCTCTGGAGCTAGCAGCGAGACGAATGGACTGGGAGTATTTGATAACGCATCTCTTCTATTGCCTACTGACGCTCAATAAGGCGGCATTGCCTGATAGTATCAGGAAAAGCTCACACGCGGGTAGGACTGAGCAATTCCTGAGCGAAGTTCTTGACTTGAATACCGCCTTGACACCCGCCACGAAAGCCTTCTTTGTTCAATTTCCCCTACCACTGCATGAATGGGCCCTGATCAACCCATCCCAGTGCCGCATCGATGTCGAAAACTTTAATAACTTGATGAAGCGGTCCGCCAATTATTTTGCGTTGAAAAGCAAATGTGATGAACGAGATCTCCCGCCCACGATGCATGAGCTAGTGTTTGATCTTGGCATCAGATCGAAACAACTCCAGTCGATAGTATTCATTGCCTCGATCAGACGCTTGTGGTTCAAAATCGGGCTTCATTTGGGAGCCATTCTCAATAATTACGAGAATGAGGCGTTACGGTACTTGTCAACGATGCAGGAGGCATTTAACAGTCGCCTACACCAGGGATTTGACTTGGATCGCGATCGAGAACTAGAAATGCGGTCTTGGGTCGACTTTTTCAGGGGCCTACGCTCGCATTACGTTCCTTTAGCCCGAGAAGATCTACAGCGTATACAGGCAAGCCAACAGGTACCAGTTCTAGCGAGCCAACATGCCCCAATAAGATCCCCGCCCCACCAGCAACCACTGCGTGTGTCATGGAGACACACTGAACAATCTTCACTAACACGACAACTTGTGTATCCCGATCCAAGATTGCCTCCTCAGTCGGCCCAAGCTGCAATACAGCAAGGGCGGGGACGGCCGCGAGGACGACCGCGACTTGCGACGCAACAGCCTCGCTCTCAGCTGCCGCAGCCTCTGCCCCAAGCTCATTCTCAATCACGGCCCGTGCCGGAACGGTCTATCCTTCCACCTCCTCGCCATTACCAGCCTCAGCAAAATCAACCCAACCCTGCCCGTTTCGGACTCCACCAGGCCCACCTTAGAAGCTCAAAATTGTACTCAACAACAGGAGAACGTCTGTATCTATATGCGCAGTCGTTCATAGGGGTGCCTCAACGCCTTGTAGATGCACGCAACAGGGTCGAGAGATGGACTTTCACCTTGTCGCCCGAGCAGATGGCAAGGATACCAAGAAACGATGCAGATGTAGCGGGAAGTCCTCCGGTTCGATTAGTGGACGAGAACAGCTTAATGCTTCGTCTCCGTTGTGTGAAGTGGGACGTTGCTCAGGGATTCAATGAGCACAAGTGGGCAACCAGCGACACCTCGTGGATCCCATACAGCTACTTTGAGCTCAACAAACAGCCTCTAGAGCAGCGCAAGAAATTACATCATGGGAAAGACCTACCGATTGAGCTCACTTCGCTGGTCAAAGAAGGTGATAATGTTCTGGAGATTGCCCTTGTGAGAGGGCCAGAAAACGAGCAATTTCGCAACTACCTTCTCGCTATCGAGATCCTCGGTGTCAAGCTTCACACAGCCTTGATGGAGGAGATTCTGACGAACAGACACGTCTCATCAGCGTTAATCAAGCAGCGTATCAAGGATAAGCTCGCCGGTTCCGCTGCCGACGACGATGAAATTTTGGTTGTGAGTAGCACTCTGAACATCAATCTGTTCGATCCTTTCAGCCGCTCGGAGATTTGTAAGATTCCCGTTCGCAGCAAAGCCTGTGATCACTTTGACTGTTTTGACCTGGAGACCTTCCTCAAAACGCGCAAGCGAAATGCCGACTCTACCGTACCGGATGACTGGAAGTGTCCTATCTGCAGCGGCGATGCTAGGCCACATCAACTTATCGTCGACGGCTTTATGCAAGAAGTTCGCGGCGAATTGGAACAGCAAGGGTTACTGAAGACGCGGGCTATCATATTGAGTGAGGACGGTTCCTGGAAAGCAAAACCAGAGGTTACGGAGGGTGTGGCTGATCATGATGATGACGATGCGCCTGCTAATCCCAACGGGCAAAAACCCCCCGGGCAGCAGAAGACAGCCGCGCCGCAAGTCACAGAAGTCATTGATCTGGGCGACAGCGACGAGGACTAGCTTTCTTTCTCATTTGCGTATCGCCTTTTAGAACTTCATGTTGGCTTCGGTGCACGGTATGCATTTCAACTTTGGCGTTCGCGTTGAAACACCCTATTTCCTTGGTCTTATGGGCACGGTCGGCATTATGTATATACCCCCTTTCTTTTGTTTGATGGCGCGACGGTACGGAAAACATAGGGTGATTGGGATTGTGAGATGGACGATAAGCAATGGAATTGCGGCATGTTCAGTACCCGCTTGGTGCAGATGAATGACATCCGACGGTCTCTTCGTTTTTCATATCCTACCCTGTGTGGAGTATGCTGCATAAGTGATTCCCCGTCATCCCGTTGGAACATGAACGCCTTTCACGTCCTACCAGATTTCTTCGTTTTGCGTTCTGCGTCCTCTACGCAGCCGGCTTTTCGGACTTCAAGCGAGTTTTTCTGCAGCTTGACTGCGTAGTCAGATGCCCAAGAGAGCGCGCCCTGCGCGGGCTGTATTGCACGAAGTGCGGTGCGGACCGATGGATCAACCCCTTTTGGGCGTCTTGACCCTTCACGCACCGCGGCTGTCGTACTCCCGCCATGTCAGGCCCCGCATAACCGCGATGAGGTCCAAACTCTTCCTCTCGTAGCTCCACTTCTTTCACCGCCTTCCTTCTCCTTCTCGTCTTCCCGCCTCCCACATCGCCACCAAACTCTCCTGTCCCTTGGCCAAGTGCGCATTCATCATCCTCAGCACATGATTCGGCGTGCGGTACGCATGCGGCGGCCGCTTGCTCACGTCGCTCAACCCAGCGTGCGGTACTTTTCTCGCCAAATCCAATTGCGCTACCGATTTCATGGGCGTGAAGTGTTTCCAGAACGGCTGCCGTTCGACGTAATCTTGGTGGACGGCGCGCGATCGGTCGACGGTGACCTGGAACCATCTTGACACCGTCTTAGCCTGCTTTTGCGGGGGCGCGAAGGGGAGTGGTGGATCGTTTTCCTCCCCTGTGTCACCCTCTGGTGTTGGGGATGTCCGCGTGAGGAGGCCCGAGGGTGACAGGATATCGTCTATGCCGGGTGTTGTTTGCTGCGGAAGCGTGGAGGGGTCGTCTTCTCCGTCAAAGGAACCAGAAATGGCGTAGTCGTCTGTGTCTTGTGCGGTTTTGGGGTCGTGCTGCGTGCGCTCGAGGGAGAAGCGGATGGGGGAGGCGTCGAGGGCGGCTTGTGCGGAGGAAGAGTCGCGGTAGATGAGCAATGCTGAGTTTGGCGCGGGGGAGTGGTATTCGAACTATGACCATTTGACTGAATTAGCTTTTGCTTTTTCCCTGTGAATAATTTTGGGTGGCAGAGTCGCGAGGGTAGGACGTACATTCATGCTGTAGTACTTTGAGATGTCGCCAAAGCGCTGAAGCACGCGGTAGATTTCGCGGCTCTCGGAGAGGTTTGTGGGGCGCGGACTGATGCGCAGATGGAGGAAGCGCTGGGCGAGAAGCTCCGCTGAGGCGCGTCGGACGGCCATGGTGAGGTGTGACGTTGGTTGTTGCGATCAAGGCCGAAGTTTGAAAAGTCCGGGTGGGTCCCACGAAGCTCAGGTACCGGTGCCTGGGGTTCGCAGATCGCGGAGTCACGTGGGGGTAAGGTAAGTCATCCTTCTCTGCCTCGTCTCGTGATGACCGATGCGTCAGTCACATCATAGATTTGAAAGTCACGTCGTAATTACAGAATGGGAAATGTATGATGTAGATGTGCTCGCATTCACATGCGTGTGAGGCTCAACCACTGAGGGAGCGCTTCTACCTAATCAATGACGGTCCTCTTCCAGATGCAATCTATGCATCGTCCTTGAAATTATAATAATGCTATCCCATAATGATAGTCTTTTGTACCCAGTCTCATTGGCTCTCAGGCCCCATGTGGAAAGCAAGTGGTATATAGCGCGCCCCAACCGACCAAACGAAATCCCAAACGCCGTCGCAATGCAGCAAAGCAAACAAAGAAAGCGATCACCTCGAGGGCCTCTTCGCAATCCTCGAGATGGAACCAGTCGACCTGCGCATACGGGGTCTTTTAGATACCCTCGTGCTGCCGTCGGGGCGGTCACCGGCCCGGTAAAATGGCAGCATGGAGCGGATCTCTTCTTTAGCCGTGGGCGCGTAGTCCATGCTCACGCCCTCGTCGTCCTCTGTCGGCATGGGCGACAGTGACTTTGACTTGGGCTCACAGACGTTGCACTGGTCGACGTCGATCATCTTCTCGACTAGCGAGGAGATGTCCTTGATGTGTGCCAAGTAGGACTGCATGCGCACGTTGGCCTGTCGCTGCATGCGGAGAGTGGCAGAGTTCATTCGCGCGGTGGAGAGGTTGGGCCGTTCCGGAATGTGGTTCTCAAAGGTGCCATGGTCGCTTGGGGGGGTAAGCGGTTCGTTGGCGGCTCTGAAGTTGGGGTCGACAATGACACGCAAGTCCTGCTTGGTGAGTGCCTGAGCGAGGTCGTTGACATGGCAAGGCGGAGGTGTGGGTAGTCGAGCGGGATACAGAAATGGCGATGTCGAGGTAGGCGAGACGCTGAGCGGTGGGGTTTCCGTCTGGTGTTGCTCAGGAAGGCGCGAGGGAGCGTCGAAGGAGAAGTCGCGGAACAGTGAGGCCATGGCGGCGGGAGCGCAGCGGGTGCTCGTGGCAGAGCGGACGGGACGAGTGTCGATGGTCGAAGGATCCGAAGTGTCGTATTATGGATATCAACGACGACTGGAGAGCATCGGGGCGTGGGATCTGGCGGTACATAAGAGAGAGGTGCCAAGGCGACGGCGCAGTTCCGGTGGTGTGGGTGAGCAACGGGCGCCCGCGTCCAAGCCAGAAGCGGCAACGCCGGGCTGTGAAGAATTGGACAGCAGATGTACGCCGCAGCCACTCACAGGCGGGCCTGCCCAGCGGTGGCGGCTTGGGTGCGCGCCGGCTGTGAGCAGCCGGGAGCACATTCCCACCACCTTCGCACCCACCACGACTCGCTGCGACGCCGGCCACTTCAAGTTACATCCGCACGGCCCCGCTCGCCCCAGAGCCCGCTGCAGCAGCGAAACATGGGCCGTGTAGGCTTCGCGGGGGACGTCATCGAGGCAGCAGAGAGACGCACCGGCACGACGCCCGGCAGAAGTGAACTGCAGGCTGAACAGCAGCTGGGGACGACGACACTGAGACCACCGCTGCACGCCCAGCCGCTAGAAGCCCTGCAGAAAGACGCCCCGGTCGTCATCGCCAGCCATCGCCCCCCAACACGCCGCCCGCTCCAGACTCGGCCACTTCGCCAGCGCTCCCTCACCGAACTCGTTAGCTCGCTGAGAGCCGCCGTCAAACCCACCACACGAGCCCAGGTGTTTCGAGCCGAGGACTAGCACGCCTCCTTTCGCAGTCGGTGCGAATGCTGAAGTCCAGGCCAAGCAACAGCAGCGACACATCATTTCTGGGGCGGGCCCGCACTGGTGGGAATAAGTCTTGCGCCCGGACACCTGCTGTGCTATGTGTCCTCCTCCAGCCAATCGCACCCTTAAGCGCTCTGCACTTTGCGCTGCTATTTTCTGAGCCGTCTGACCTCCCTTTTCTCTCCTCTGTCATGTCCTCGATACCCGGCGCCCTGGATCTCGGGCCTTTGCCTCTTTTCTTATCGATGCCGCCAGCCCTCACTAGGATAGGGGCCGCTGCTCTCTCGTTTTCTCTCCTCACAGCCTTGCTGCACTTCCTGGAGCCTAGTCGAGGCTGGTTTAGCCCCCGCATAACGCCCCGACATCATGCACGTCGCTCGATGTTTGGGTTCCTCTCATCCACTACATCGACTTTCGCTGTGGCCGAGCACCGTTTAGAAGCCCGTCGGTGTGGCAGTGGATTGACCCTACGTTGTGTTTAGCTACACTATTTTCTCGCTATCCAGCATGGCAGTGCACCCAATCCCGTCGCGAACACCATGTTTGCCCATGTCGGTGGGTGTCGGGACGACCACTCAGCTTCTCGAGACGACCCTGACCTCCTCGCGCTACCAATCTACCGACCACAGCCGCAGCAGGCTGCTCCTTGTGTCGTATGATTAACGTACTGCACCACAGAGCTGTATCTTCACCGCTACCGTAGCCCCAGCTTCTGGTGGGTTACAACAAGCGAGAAGGTGCTCCGACAGGCGTATATCACGTGGCCGTATAATCTCCCTTTTCGTCCAATTGCACATGCATCAACCCTTGACCCACTTGCCCGACGGGCAATACCGCCAAAACGCCCGGATCTTATAGTGTCTGAGCATCGTGGTAGCTAAGCAGGATGAGCTAGTCGAACGCCACATAATCTCTCCTCCAAGTACACGCGAGTAATTGACCGGACAGTCTTTGTGTAACGCGGTTACAGTCAGCTATAGTGCGCTCATTTTCCAATCTTCCCATCATCGGCCTCACCGTGACTACTTCGATCCAATCATCATACGTGCAAGAGCTATCTGCTGAAGGAAGGGTTGAAGTCTTCTTGAAAGGCCATCGTGATATTGTCTAGAGTCAGTGCTCCACCATCATCTCGACGCAGGGCCAGTGTACACAGCTGGCCTTGACAGTATTTCTATCGAGATGGATTTGCCCGCCCGTGAGCATCAGCAAATCACACCACGTTCCCACACGGCGCGATGGCTTTCACGGTCCATGAACTCTTAATCGACACGCATATAGGTTTCAGCTAAAATGGCTAACCGTGAGTTGGACCGTCCTCATCTTTGACTCCGCTCGCGGTCGATGCTCAGCTGCAGTATGTTTCCAAGCTTTCAGGCAAATGTGAATTGCCGACTGCTCACTATGTCGGAGTCCGCGACGACACTCGAGCAGAACTCAGCTGGCTAACATATAGAAACACACTCACTAGTCGACTGTATTGGTCTATCGCTGGGTTCACCGGTTGAATCTCCTGGCCTTCTTACCAACCCGCTACGCGTTCAAGTCTTCCAGCGAATGAAGTTCATTGAGAAGGCCTGGCTAAAGCGAGCACTCATCAAGATATGAGACGGCTGTTACAGTCTACGCATCGGCGTCCGCGACAACAGTCGAATGGGGCTCAACTCCCAAGCTCACTTGTCGCTGCTTGTCTTTTCTTTGATGATTTTGAGGCTTCACGTGCAGTTCAAGGTACTTGACCTCTTTTGGTGCGTCCTCCCATACTGCTACCGTTCTGCACTACTGTAGTTCCCCCCCTTTACCCACTCTTGATCGCTTAGATAGGTCTTGCTTTGTTAGTGAGGCTCAGGAACGCATGTCGCACGCCGCAACCCAGGCATCGAGATGCAGCTACCGTCAGAAAGTCTTTGTCTTGCCCATCGTTCGTGTTTTCTATCTCTGCGCCTTTGTCTTTGTCGCGCAAACATGCTCCACGGTATGAGGTCTTTCCTAACCCGGCTACGTCGATCGTGAACAAAGAACACACAACTGCGCGTTAAAAGCTACAGACCAAGACGATTTGCTCTAACGTTTGCTACACTGTTTAATTTTAAGCTGATCAACTGTTTGAGTTCGAGCCCCTATAGTACCCGGTTTATTAACGCATCACTCGTATAATATTTCTTGAACACGGCAGGATGGCACAATTCTGGGACAGCATCAGCAGCGCGTTCGGCCGCTCACCCAGTCTCTCAGAATCTGCAGACGATTATCTCCCACCTACACCAAGCGGTAAGCGTAAGGCCAGCACTGCACGACGACCAGCTCGACCGAGCAAAATCCGGCGCCATAGCACTCCGCGCTCATTCCTTTATGAGGAGATTCCTGAGGAATATGAACAGAGCCCTCGTATTACGGGCTTCATCGGGCATAGGAATAGTCTGGACCGCGAGCCGCTTGGACGTTCCTCTGCACGAAAAGGCTCGGCATATGGAGGGTCGCGTACCAGCCAGAGGCGCCATTCTGAACCACAGGACTCAGCGTACGGGGGCTCTCCCACCTTCCAGCGCGGACCACCATCAACCCCCTGGAGACGCGGTTCGATTAATTCGCCTCGACAGCCAGGCGTGAGCTATCTCAGCGGTTCGAAGAAAGTCGTGGAGAGCGTCTTTCCCACGGTTACACACGGTGAAGTAGCAGAGTCGGAGAAGCCTGTGACCACCGAAGCAGTCATACAGGCTCAAATACTCGCGAATTACGATGATGACTCCGATAGTGAGCTCAGTGAGGGTGAATGGGGTCGCAAACATTTCGGACCAGCGCCTTGGGTCAGGCAACAGCTCCACATGGAGCCGGTAGCTAGACCGGAGGATCATTCCGATGACCGGTTTCGACTGAGGGTAAATCCTAAGTTCGTCGCAACACCTCGTCCTGAGTCCCTGTAAGTCTCAATGTGGTGATGCTCAGGGATTTCAACAGCTGACACTTTGGCATAGCCCCGAAAAAGGCACTGGGACGCCTGGGCCCAAGCTTGTATTGTCCTCTGGGCCTGACACCAAGTTTCAGCCTGTCTCCCAGATTAAGCCTCCCATATTGAAGAAGCCTGTGAAAGGGACGGCTGTCAAGCCTGTCACCAAGTCTATCACCAAACCCGTCACCAAGCCCGTCACTAAGTCTACCATCAAACTCGTCTCAGAGCCTGCGGTCGAGCCTCCTGAGCACATCAAAGAACGGACAGCTGCGCCCTCGCGGCGTCTCCGCAACATCATGAAAGAATACGGTGAGCACCCTAGTTCATGTGTAGGACAGGTTCTAGAGGAGCTCCAAGAGCCAGTTTATTCGCTCCGCGATGTCGAGGTCCGTGACATGATGTGGCAGATTCAGGATGGAATGGAAGACATTGCAGGTTTCTTCAAGGGCAGCTTACCTGCATCTTGGGCGGAGAGCAAAAGCAAGACCCTGGCCCGGTTATATTTCGACGAGGATATGAGGGACGTGTCGACGGCGCGGGTCATGAAGTGTGTGGCAGGCGGCAGATGGAAGGATGAAGGAGAATGGCACGACATCTTTGCAGACACCAACAAGAGACGTGCACTCGTATGCGGCATTATCGGCAATGTGCTCGTCGAGCAGGTCTTCAAGCACCCCTTCTTCGGCGGCGACGAACAAACTATCGACGCACTCTTCAATGTTCAAAAAGAACTCCGAGAAGACGAAGGTAAGCACCCCTTCTCCACTTTCCTCTCAAACTAATCCATCGCAGCCTTCGCCCGCAAATTCGCCAGTGCCTCGCTCCTCCGCACCCCTCTCTTCGGCAATCCCCCAGACACCAGCATCCTCGAGCCCCCAGAAAACCTTACCAAGCACGTTGCGGCCGTCGTCGCCGCGCTCGACGCCCACCTCCGCCCCCTGCTGCACAGATTCCTTCCTCTTTTTCAAGGCCCGAAAGCCAAGGACAGCGTCCATCTCCTCTTCATCGAACGCCTCACTCGCCTCGTCGGCACCGCCGCCCTCCTTTCCCTCCAAATGGCCGCAGATCCTCTTACAGTGTATTACTTCACTCCAGTTGCGAAAGGCGATCGCTTCGAGCCCGAGGCGCACGAAGCGGTCAATGAGAAGGACATGGAGCGTACGCATCCGCGCAGCCTGAAGACTACCTTCCCTTCTGAGGAGGCGAGGAGGCGCGCAAGGAATGATGAAGCGGTCATCAGTATGGTGCTCATGCATGGGCTCACTGCGTATCGTAAGGGCGGGTGGGAGGCGCCGGAGAGTGATCCGGATTGGGATGGGGAGATAGTTGTGGGAAGGTTGTATGCGAAGGAGGAGTATGGGGAGATGGGATATAGGGCGAGGTTGTTGACGCGTGGGTGGGTATTTTGTAAGTGGGGGAGGGCTGAGAGGTTTGAGGGCGGAAAGGTGGGTGTGAAGAGGGGCGAGTGAGGAGGGAGAAAATAGAGCAGATTGGGGTTGCTGTTAGCTTTTATTTCCATTGCAAGTCACTTTTAGTCTGCAGTACTTCAGTAACTCTCTTGGACCAGACTTACTGTCCCTTAACTTGAGATATGATAGCCGAGCAGTACTTCAATGAGTACTTTATGTTATAAGTACTTTACTTTCCAATCGTAACGTTCTTCCTTGGTCTATGTACCGTTTTTAGAAACAATGCAGCTATCTCTTACGGTATTTGAGATAGAAAAGTTGGTCTAGGCATGGTAGTAACTGTCAGTGTAGTAGCGATTTGACACTGAAATCTGGTACAGCCCGTTATCGATGACCTCTTACCCTACGTCCGGATTTCGATCGCTCTCACAGCATACGGTGATAAGTTACCAATTGCTGGTACATCGTTTCCTGCTTTGTACCTTGCGCGGTCGCTAGGACTTTACTTGGAGGTATCGACTTGTTATGCACTAATCGTCGGGGTTGAGAGGATCCTGTGCTGCTCCGTGAAGAATAGCTTCGCACATGGGATCCTTCAAGGTTGAGGGGACGAGAGATAGCCCGAAGTATCCTAAGGTATCATTTTCGATGACGCCTGGCCGTTTCCCCCCCTCAGTCACATCGCGCTGAAGCGGTAACAAAACGCAACTGAAGGATTACGAGGTCTATGCTTTTACACCTCATATTTATCAGGGCTTGTTGATAAGAATAGCGGAGATTAAGTTGAGAGGTGAGTTCGACGGTCTGAGAGAGACCACAGGGTAGCAGAGATTGCAACCAAGGTCGCTGGCCTTATTCAAAGGCCCGCTCACACACCAAGGGTCTTTTACATACCTGCATACCGTGTAGAGTGAGCACGACCCAAGATTCCTTACGTATAGTGTACGTCGAGGTGCATCCACGAATGACTACTGAGTAGGGTTGCCGACCGTGGTTTGACTCAAACCACTAAGCACATTGGCAACGCTGATGAAGTGGTGTAGCTGGAAGGTACACCCGCGCCAGTCAGGGGTATTCCGCTTGTGCGTCTGCTCGGCCCGATACCTTGCAGGTTCATCGTGCGCGACAGCGGTGGCTCTTCGGTGCTCAGGTGTTTGAGAAGCCGCGAGTGACACGCTGTTCGGCTCATGAACGACTCATAACGTGGACGGTGGTCCGAGAATCATGTATGTGTTTCCCCGCGCATGGTCATCTGCTCAGGCCGTGAGAAAACCCGGTTGAGACATGGTCATTTCAATCCTTGCAAGTGACTCGAAGAGTCACTTGTTAGCCACGCGTTTAGCTTGTCCATTCGATTGTCAGCCGCGAGGGCTCTGGAAGCAGGTGTGGATCGTATGTTCGATCGGCAGCAGTTGATCGTGGTAAACGGGCAGAACTTGAAAAGGACGAACCGTGGGCAACTTTGTGGCCCATGGCATCCTGAAGATCTCTCCAGGACTCCAACGAAGTTGGCACGGTGATGTTTGTTGTCAACGTTTGTCATCCTAGAGCTCCTTCGACAGTCGATGTTTGCGGCTGTGTGTTCCCAATCCACATGCGCCCCCCGTACAGGGGGTGCCCGTTTGCTTGTCCACGGGTCAAGGAGGGTCAGTGGTGAATGCATTTCAGTTTTCGGTGGGGGATGGCGTATGAGATTACCCTTTTCTGTTGCCCAGACGCGATGGAAATAATGTTACAATAGATTTCAACGATTGAACGAATATGGTATCTAATGGACGCCCCTGCTATGTGTACGCTCCAAGTCTAAGTATAATCATACAATCGCTCCACCGCATTTTGTTATACAGGCGTGGCAGCTCGACTCTAGTTCGGGCGTCGCATTTGCCTTTCACTATCGCTTTTGTCGCTACCTTCTCCAAGGCTCCAATGGCTCGGCGCTCTCGCGCCGCTTTTAGTTTTCATGTGTACCAACTCCTGCTCGTCATCCTCGACCCTCGTAACCGTAAAATTTGTATCCACCGTCTTCGTAATCCCTCCAAAGCTCTGCAACGCAGAACCCAGGCCCGATCTTGACTTTGAGCGTTTCGATTCGACTTTGTTGGTCGACAGCCGCGCGTTGGGCGTGCCAGAATAGTCTTTGTAGTTGGAGTTCTGTTGGGTGGAGGAGAAGCACGAGGGGAAGATGAAGGCGAGGCATTTGCGGAGCGCGGGCATGCAGGCGCAGAAGATGCCGACGAAGCACGCGAGGACGCTCCAGTAAGCGGTGGGGCAGTTGTCCCAGGTGGCGTTTGTGGAGTTGGCAAAAGCGAGGAGCGATTGCAGGCGGAGGATAGAGACGATGGTTCCGCTGATGGAGGTTAGCTTGTTGGGTGCAAGGGAGATAGAGATACTGACATTCCGCCCACGCTGAACATTGCTACGATCATGATACGTTTCTTGAGACTCATCTTCAGCTTGATGAGCTCAGGAATGGGAATCGCGAAGATGATACAGTCGAAGACGATGTCGATGATCGCGTGAGCCCAGACAAAAGCGTTCAAGTTGATGCATTTGCCATTGTGTAAGCCGTCCCACGAGGTCCATATATAGGATATTGGTAGGCAATTGACCGTGACAATGACAGTGAATATGAGCGTGCTAAGCGCTCCCAAGCCGATGAGGACCTGGACGGCTTTGCGGAGCTTCTGGCGCGGGAACACGCGGAGGTAGAGGAAGAGGAATGCCAATTTCGTACATCCAATGGCAACAAACCAGAATATCTCCGTGAGCCAGGTGTACTACGCATGCACGGTCAGTTGATGTTCGTTACCACTGGGCGCACAATCACTGTACTCACTTGAACGATTCGGTATATTTGACCTGGTGTGAGCGTCCAGATGTCCTTGCCGAAGCCGAGGCCTGACATGAGGAACTCCAAAACAGCCATAGGTATGGCAAAAACAAGCGCAGCCACACACATGGCATCGTCAAGCCAAAAGTCTGGCCCTGACATCCAGACACGTACGGCGACTCCAATGATCGCCGCAGCGCCAGAGGTTCCCGTTATGATGGGCGTAATATGTGTAATGTCGCGCACCGGAGCGCCACACATGGCCTGGGTCGCATTTTGGGCAGCTGGATAGTTAGCAGGTGAAGCCGAACGACACGGTAAGCTGTGCGTACCTAATGCATCAATCACGGTACAGGACTGCAGTACGCAACCCTGTATCGCGGCATTCAGAGACTCATCAGCGCAAATACAGGCTACATCGGTAGCTGTGCACTTGTCCTGAGCTTTGAGACTGTCCTGAAGGCATTTCGTCTGCAGAGATCAGTATATTGCGGAGGTCGCACGTTCCTCGGACATGTTGGGAACGCGGAGAATTAAACTTACCGCACAGCCAGGCATCGACTGGCCCGCCACAAGATTCACCAAGCCACCCAAAGGTGCAAGAAGGAGTGCGACTCTGGATAGCCTCATCTTCGCCCGCTCAGCTAACTGAAAGAACAGGACCAACACCCATGAGAACGGGTATCACTCCACTATATGATTCCCGAAGCAAGTGCCCATTTTTCAGGGCATGGTTTCAACATCAGCGGGGAGCCTGAAAAGATAGTGATCTGCTTTTTCCTCCTGTTTTCGTAAGGTCCAGGCATGCGTCAAGCATGTCAGGGACAGTCAAGGATCGTCGACGAAAAGAGCAACGGTTTGCGCAGCTTTGACACAGTTTCTCTCGTGGGATTCGTGCACACCTCCTCGATTGGCCTTCTCTCGACCGTTGATCCCAGTCCGGACACATGCCGCCGCGTCGACGGTTATGGTCGCGCCCGTTAGCCCGCTCCTTCGGCTCCTAGAGTGGAGAATGGCGTGGGTTTGCATAGCTTTGGCCATTTCCCGTTTCCGATCATGGAGCTGCGGGAGGCGGGTGGAATTGGCGCTGGGGCGCAATGCTCCTGTGCAACGTAAATCACGTTCTCTCCTTTTCCAAAACCCACGTTCCTGACATTCAAAACGTCTTGTAATGAGACCCGGGGCGCCACTGTTGGTAAACACGAAGAGAAAATGGTCTGATGCATGCGTGGGTGTGGCTTCGCACGGTGACTCTCTAGTACTGTTTCGCTTGCAGTGCTGCATGGCGTGTCACCGCGGATTGGGGAAGCGGGCTCCGTTCCGCGGAGATGACCGCGAGGCTGTTGAGAACCTGGTATGCCACCGAGCGTTTCCAAATCGAATTACCCAGACTGACATTGGCTCTAGTACGTGCGCCAAAATCGCTCGACTGGGGTGAGCGACTGGGGTGCGGGCCGTCGCGGCGGTCTACCAGTCGGTCCATGACCCTGCTTCGACCGTGTGGGGGCTGAAGCTCACTATGCACACGCTGAGTGCAGAAAAATCGCATTCACAAAAGGAAGTCGTGATGATCAGCATGTCTCCGCGGATCAATGACGAATGGTAGGTCGTTGCGATGGGGAACTGTGATCTACGAAGGTACTTATGGTATGTTCCGCTTGCTGCATCTCCTGGTTTGGGCTCATGGTACCCATGTAGCACCTTGGCTTCGCTTGGCGCACACAGCAAATCTCTGCCTCTCTGGGAAAGGCCTTTCAGATGTGGGCCAGAGGTTTGCGACAGTCCTTCGCAGGTGGCGCCAGCGCCGGCACTTGAAAGTGCATTTAGGGACGGGTGAGCAGATACGGCGCTGGACCCCAATGTAGAGGCGTACATATTGCCCCCTGGGTCGCTGGGACGTTCCAGGAGCATACGCTCTCTTTTTGCACCTGCATCGAGGAGAGCTCTCTTGACCCGTCTCTCTTTGTTGTCTCTCTTCTTGGAACATCCATCCTTTGTCATGGCCATCCTTCCGGAGACCATCCTGGGCCTTTCGCCTTGGACATGGCTGTTTAAAGTCGGTCCGATCGTCACTCTTGTTTACACCCTCTTATGGATGGTGTACGCAGTGACGCTGCATCCCCTTGCAAAAGTGCCAGGACCATTCTGGGCCTCGGTGACGCGGATTTGGTACATGTACCAGGTCTACATGGGCGACATGGATAAGGTGCAGCGTGCCATGCACAAGAAGTATGGTCCAGTGGTGCGGTTGGCGCCGAACGAAGTGACTTCTGCCCATGCGGCCGACATACCGAAGATCTATCGACTTACAGATCCGCTTCTGAAGACCGACTTCTATCCAATCTGGGGCGCGCCGCAGATCTCGAAACAGCCAGATCAGTTCACTTGCATCGACGAGAAAGAGCACACGCGGTACCGAAAGATCGTCGCGCCTGTGTATTCGCTGGCGAATGTCTTGAGACACGAGGACTATGTGGCGAAGTGTACTACCCTCTTTCTCGAGCGCATGACAGAATTTGCGGACAAGAAAGAGCAAGTCGACATTGGCCACTGGTTCCAGATGTACGCTTTCGACGTTGTCGGAGAACTCTCGTTCGGCAACATGTTCGGTTTTATGGAGAAGAACACGGACATTGGTGGTTGGATCGGAGCGCTTGAAGCCCTCATGCCCGTCTTGTGTGCCGCCGCAATTGCACCCACATACCTCCGACCGTTCGTCCTCGGCTCGGCCATTATCTCTCCAACTGTCTTTAAAGCGTTGAAATCTTTCGAAGGTATCCACACGGCGGCTGTTGACGTTGTCACAAAGCGTGTCAAAGAGATCAACGCCGGTATCGCTGATCGCATCGATATGCTGCAACAATTTAGCAAGATCGTTCGGGACAAGGGCGAACACACCGGCTTTACCGACAATGAGGTGACCTTGGAGGCCTACATTGCCATGCTGGCGGGCTCGGACACCACTGCGATTGCTCTTCGCGCCACCCTGTACTTCCTCATGAAGCACCCCGGGAAGCTTGCGAAATGCCGGGAGGAGATCGACGCGCATCGTGCAAGCCTGAGCTCTCCCATCCGCTACACTGAGTCGCTCGCCCAATTACCGTACACCGGTGCTGCTATCAAGGAAGCTATGCGTCTCCACCCCAGCGTCGGATTGAGCATGCAGCGACATTCGCCAAAAACAGGTGTCGAACTTTCTGGTTACTTCATCCCGCCTGGCTGGCGTGTTGGCAGCAATCCGTGCATCGTTCATTTCGACCAGACGGTATTCGGAGAGGATGCTGATGAGTTCCAACCTGAGCGATGGCTGGAGTCTGAGGCGAGGAGCCGCGAAATGGAAAAGTCTCTGCTCACCTTTGGTTCCGGAACCAGAGTGTGCATTGGGAAGAACATCTCTCTGACCGAATTGCACACGCTCGTGCCGGAGATCCTGCGTCACTTCGATATCAGCATGGCGCATGATCGTCCGTGGAAGACACAGGACACCTGGTTCCACACGCAGACGGATGTCGTTGTGAACATCAGGCGACGTTGAGTTGTACGTTGTCGTCAACGAAGTAGGAATGTAGAATGTCTGATTGACGCTATATCGTGCTTTCGCATTCCCTGTAGTGACGAGGAAGGACGCATGGAGGTGTTTCTCTACATAAGCGTCCACGTTTAAGTATATTTCTAAATTAGCTTCTGTCCGACTATAAGCATTCTAAATAATAATACGACCAAATTGACCTGCTATGAAGTGTGAGACTGCCCATTTCCAGAATGTGGATGGGTTTGGATGGAAAAATAGAGGTTCTCGTGACGATATCACGACGAGGACAGAGGACGTATCGGATTATCTCTGTGGTGAGCACTCATCACATCCACACCCTCGGATTGCCTCGATACATCCTGCCATCTGGATGGAAACTTTGGCGTTGCGATCTTGAACCGCAGGGCATTTAGCAGGTAACGGCAGCGGCGAACTTGGTTAAGATGGTCTCTCATTGCTGCGGCAACGTTCGTTGAACTTTCTTCTTCGATTTGCGACCGAAATATTGTAAGCGAGGTATTACTGCTAGGATTATAGGTGGCCGGGTATCGCTTTTCTGAGGTAACACACGTCACTGAAGCTTTGGTCTTGGTCAGGTTTGAGGAGAGGGCGATCCGGTCATTGTAGGAAGATGGAAACTCCTGATGTTGACACCGAAAAGATGTGCCAGAATATATAATGGAGGTTGAAATGCAATTCTAGTCCTGTGCATTTTTACATCTTCTTCACTCGGGTATTGAGCGACGATACCAAGGTTATAATCTGTGAAGAAAGTGTAGAGCGCGAAGCAAGCGCCGCAATCGCATCAGGACGCAAGGAGAGCCTCCATACATGCCAGAAGATGGTAGAACGACTCGGCCTTATCAGCAAGCTCCCCGTGCACTCCACGGACTATTTGAATAAGGTGGAGCAAGCTTTTGTTGGGGACATATAATTCTGTGGAGCACACTTCAGGCAACAACGCAGAATCAATCTTGAACGGCGGCATCGCTCTTTATGCTGGAGGAAAGCACGGGAAAGAGCTCGCGACGATCATCGCCGAGGATGTAAAAGCCGCGAAAGAGCTTGCCGGAACCGCAAAAGCTGAGACAGAAAAATGGCAGAAAGGCCTTTCAAGAAAGCTCTGGACAAGATGGAGTCAATTTTCGAAGTTGATTTCGAAGCATTTAGGACAACCATCTCCTCCAAAGCCATCGACGAAGACGCGTTGATGGACGCCCTCGAATACGTTAAGAAGTAATATAACGAGGAGCATCTGTTCGACTACCAATACTATCGCGGTTGGAAAGAATGCGAACAACATTACCAGGAAAAACTCCAGGAAGAGACATTAAGTGCGTGGCATCAGGCTACCAATTTTGCCACCCGTCGTTCCTTGGGCATGCCTGACACAGCTGACTCCACTGAGATTGAGAACCAGATTGGATACTTATACGGTCGCCTAGTGATCGATAAAGAGTTTGCAGGAGGCCCACTGCGTGGATTCCTTGAAAGCGAGTCCTTGGTGTATCCTGGGCACCGAGATCCAGCAACGTTGCTATACAACTATCCACAACATATCGAAAATGGTTCTTGGGTAAGGGTCTCGGATGGTATCGTCGATGTTGACAACGAAATGCCTCCGGGATCTAAGCCCCCAGTGCCACTTATGCTTGTACCGCGCACAGTAAGAGACCAAGCTATTGTCGAGAGAGGACGACAAGGCGCGCTGGCAGCGTGCGAGATTCTCTGCGCCCAACAAGACGAGAATTGGACACAGGTCACACATCAAGATGAGCAGAGAAACAATACTGGTCAGGCCAGTCAGGCATATGAACCTCCTAGGATAGTTCGCATGCCAGGAATGTCATCGCCTGGATCTGGCATGACTGAGGAAGCTTGGAGGTTTAGAAAAGGAGTGTGTGCACGTGTACACAGTGAGTCTCGCCGAGCGCGGCGTCATCCCTCGACCTTCGCTCCACCGGTGCAACATACACATCAGATTCTTCATCAACACTACCGTCAAAACGTCGTGTAATCACATAGCTACTACCAGAGCTCGTACGATATCGGTGCTTTGCGAAAAGAATGCCCCCACCCCTACCATGGTACAGCTCCCTATTTTAATTAACTGTATTACCTATAGTATATATCTACTTAACGATTAGTTGAAATGCGTTAGTACACCTATGTTAACAGCTTAGTGCCCTATTTTAACGTCTACCACAACTAGATCTAGCTATTCAACAGATCTAGCTAGCATTCAACAAGATTTAGCCAGTAATAGAGTGAATGTATCATACAATTGATAAAGGTTGGGGATCTGTACCATGGCCGGGTGGGGTTATTCTTCTCGCAAACGATAATATCAGTTTTGATCAGCACGAGGGCCTTGGCTATGAACTTCAATAATCCGTTCCTTCTGACCCTAAACACATGCAGATCAATCAGTTTGATGAATACCACATCCCACAAAATTTAGATGGCGGTCACTATCTGCCCGAGGACAACCGCAACGACGACTACGATGCAATTTAAGCGTATCATGATAGGTAAGGGTTGATCCCAATGAGATCTACCACGTTTTCACCGTTACCGTTGCTTTTGCTATATACATCGCTTATTCCCCGAACAAGTCTTGTAATTGCTTGTGTCCCAGACCAAGCTCTCTGCTGATTTCACCCTAGCTAGAAGAAATGAATCATAGTTACACGGCATTCAACTCATTAGACCGCAAAACTGAGCTATAAACATTCCACTTAGCATTCTGCATGGTTGTCACTCGCACAGATTTTTCATCTATCATGTAAATGTGCAGCAAGATCGACAAATGAGTTCTGCCAGCAACCCAGACTGATACATGAATACTCATCCAGAAAAGCAGTATGAGAAGTAGATGCGGCCCTATTGCTGAGCGATTGCATGTTGTGGAATGCATTCTATTCATCCAAAGGCGCATCAAGCCCGACCCACCGCCCCAGCTCGACCTCAATCTCATGTTTCCCAGAATAAGCTTCTCTGCTGATGTCATCGACACACGAGAGGTGGAACGACCTAGCTCTCATTGGGAAGATATCATTGACACAAAGGAGCTCTTAGTAGAGCGTGAACGAATAGATTACAGCTGCTCTGACTATAGCACTGCTCATGGGCGAGAAATCATACCTAGCATAGGCGAACGGTGTCACAGTTGATCGAGAATATCAAGTTGTCTTACACAAATTTATTCACTATCTACTCGAGGCAAAAACAAGAACCATGGATCTGGGATCCATTCAGAAGATCTGCGAGGGTCTGGGACAACTCGACGAAAAACAGTACGAGAAGAGATCTGGGATCTCTTACTTGAACGAGCGAGGGTCTGGGACAACTCGACGAACAGCAGCATGAGAAAAGATCTGGGATCCATTCAGAAGATCTGCGAGGGTCTGGGACAACTCGACGAAAAACAGTACGAGAAAAGATCTGGGATCTCTTACTTGAACGAGTGAGAGTCTAGGACATCTCACGTCTTCAGATGCCCGTAAACCATGACAAAAAACGCCCATCTAATCAGCCTGATACCGAATTTGAGGCTGGTCATCTTGCTGAAGCTGGTCATCTTGCTGAAGCTGGTCATCTTGCTGAAGCTGGTCATCTTGCTGAAGCTGGTCATCTTGCTGAGGCTGGTAACACTCGGGGTTGATATTTGCTGGGTCCAGGCGTGGAAGTGAAATGCCGGTGACAGTGTCTGGGTTGATTTGTACCATCCTGGCAACAGACGTAGGTGCTTGGTGCTGATTTGAGGCCCATCTAGAGCCGGGCAGCACACCACCTCCATTACCAGTCGGGCCTCTAAAGCTGCCTTGGGGCGCGGGTGCTGTCTGGAGGGGTTGCTGCAACTGCATTGGAGGTGCTGTCTGGATGTATTGCTGCAGCTGCATGGGAGGCGCTGTCTGGATGGGTTGCTGCAACTGCATGAGAGGTGCTGGAGCTGTCAGGCTACCGGGAGCCACGGGATGCTGTGTTGCGCGGTGTTGCGGATTGTAACTTAGCGCAATGTTGTCGTAGCGCTCCATCAAGGCACGGTACCGGTTCGCGATGTTGGCCTCGCGATAATGCAGCATCTCTATCTTGATCCCGGCATCCAGATTATTCAGATTTTTCTGGATGTCGTAGTGCGGATCCTGCTGGTAGTCGTTTATATAATCCTCCAGGGCTCCCAGGACCTTGTAAAGTCTCCAGTCTGGTTCTTCTACATACACGTCAGTCACAGGTCCCTAAATGCATATGCTGAATGTGCACTCACGTGAATACGGTCGCGCATTATTCTGACCCGCTTGACCCGCTCTCAACCGCTGAATCTCCTGTTGTTGCTGCTGATATAATTGCTGAATCTCCTGTTGTTGCTGCTGATATAATTGCTGAAAATGATCGCGATCCTGCCGCATCTGGATCTGCATCGTACTGGTCTGTTCGGCGAGCGCTTCCATGACAGGATCCTGGCTGCGGTTGCTGTTGCTGTTGTTGGTGGTGCGGTTGTTGCCGCGCTGGCCGTAGTTGCCGCGGTTGTGACCTCCGCGTGAGCTACGTGACGAGCGGTCAGTACAGTAAAGCAATGTGATGGAAACGACTTACCCGTGATACTGACGTTGCGACGGCTGCTGCTGCGAGTGCTGTGCAAACTGCGGGCTCTGAAGATACTGCTGAGCGTGCTGCTCGAAAATCTGACGACCCGACGGCTGCTGCTGCGAGTGCTGTGCAACCTGCGGGCTCTGAACCTGCTGAGCGTGCTGCTCGAAAGTCTGACGAGTCTGACGAGTCGGCGAAGCTGGCCGCCCTGACTTTATGTGGTGATCTACGTGGTGATTGTTCGACATCTACATGAATCAGTACAGGTAATTGTCGGGTCGCGGTCTACTTACTTGGATTGAGTTGGAAAGAGAAGGGCAGGAGCGCGGTCGCTGATTTCTACAGTGGGAGCTGAGCGCCGCCAAGCCGCCAAGCGTTGCTCTCTGCGACGGTGAGAGTGAAAGGGAAGGAGCGAGGTAAACAGAGTGCGAAATAGACGCAAGCATATTAGATTCGAGATTTGACGTTGGAAAATGCTTTTTAACCATCCAAATGCGCATCACGCCCGACCTACCGCCTCCAGCTCGACCTCACTCTCTTCCTCAATCGTGGGTAACACCTTGTACCTCCCGCTCCTCTTCTCCAAACATCTACTCGTATGCAACAGATGGCCTCTCTTCCCCCTAACAAACGTTGCAAAGCACGTCGCACTTACCGCAACCACGCCCCCGCTCACCCACACCGGGAAGCGAAACTGCTCGGGCCTTGTCCACACCATGGTCGTCGCAAAGCTGCACAGCTCAAACAGATTCTGCAGAGAGGTTTCGATGGAGGAGAATGATCCGCGAGTCGCTTCCGGCGCTTCCTCTTGTACGAGAAACTGCACGCAGAGATCGAAGCCCCATAGTCCAAGGCGGGAGAGAGTGACCCCTGCGACGAGGGAAAGGCCGGCAATCTGTGTCGAAGGGGTGGCGAGCGTGAATAGGGCGATGGCAAGGAGCACAGTAATAAGCTGGTAATTAATGAACCAGAGACCCGCGCGGACAGCTCCTATGCGGCGCATGAGGAGGGGCGCCACACATGTGGCGCCGAGTTCGAGGATGACGGAGACGAGACGCATGCCGGCGATGTGTGTAGAGGTGAAGCCCAGCGTGAGGAGGTATGTTGTAAATTGGGAGCCGAAGCCGAGGACCGTGAAGTAGAGCAGAGCAAGGGAGAAGGAGGCAAGGCTGGCCGGATTCAGGAAGTAAGCTTTCCATTGCTGGAGGGTATTGCGGAGGGAAGAGATTCCACGATGAGGGGCTAGAGATGGAACCTGCCGACCTTCGACGTCGTCAGGTCTAGCCGTAGACTTTGTGGACCGGCTCGCTAGACCGGGAATCGCGTCGTAAACTTGGGCAATGGCGAAGTATTCCTATGTAATCAACATTTATCCCACGATTCGAAAAAAGACACTCACAAATACAACACTCAAAGTGTTTTGTCCAAGCACCACCCAAATCGCGACCTTAGTCGAATACCCATCCACCAGCGATATCCCCAACGGCGCCACCAACTTACACACCAAATCAATCCTTCTCATCTGACTGTTTAAGTCCTCTCTCGGAACGTCCAGTCCCTCCGCAATGACGACCGCCCAGTCCCTCTCCACCGCCACCGTATTTCCCACGAACGCTAGCTTCTCCACGCCTGCCAACACTATGCATACCGAGAACCATGCAATCGACGCCCATGTCTCCGGCGCAGATTGGAGCAGTAGAAGGAGAATGCCACATGACGCAGCGACTGAGATACGCTGCCATATTATCGAATGCCGAACTACACTGAGGCGTTCTTTGCTGTCGACTTGGTGGCCTACGGCGGAGGAGAGAAGAAAGGCGGTGAGTGAGCGAAACAGCGCGTAGCAAGAGGCGTAGAAAAGCGTGCCTGGGAAGATGGTAGCTAGGAAAATGACGGCGCTGAATTCGAATGTGCGTGCGTTCCATGTCGATAGCGTATGCGATACGTAGAGCTTCCGGAGTACGGATCTGGTACTAGGCACTGTGGTCTCTGGTTGGATGAACTCGTCTAATGAGGATTCTGACGCATTACGACTGTCTATAGCCTCAGGTATAGTAGCCATGATCGATTGTTTGATGAGCAGTATGCTGCCTTGTGATGCAAGAAGAAGGCATCTTGCAGTGGAGTGACGGTCATGTGTGCGCGGTGGTGGTCCCCGCGCCTGCATGAGCCAACGTCAGTGGCTAACCCGATCTGCTTAGTCTTTGGACCCTGAAGAGCACCTGTGAGTGCAGATGTGCCACGTGTGACACGACCACTATGTCTATGGATGTGGTACGATAATACACAAAGATCTCGCCAGCTACTCCAAGATTGACCCACCCATCGTTGCGTTCTTAGACCCTCGTCGACGGTGCAGGTGGCCTTACTTGGGATGTACAGAACCGCCATGCTAAAGTGCAGCACGGTGCAAGTAGGCAAAATTTGAAGGCGACCAAATTTTCGAGAGACAGTCGTTAACACTCTGGATTGCTATAAGCGAAGACGACTATACGACTCTCCAAAAATTAGATCTGTATGATCTTCGCAAGCAGGACAGACTCGGGTTTGAGATTGGCGAGGTAACAAGTTGCGCAAACCGTCCCTCAAAGCTTTGTTCACGACATTTGTTGTGAACGGTCCACCCTCGCAATCCTCAGCTCCGTTGGACCGAGATGACATGGCCCACGACACGATAAACGAAGCAATGCTTGATGCGTGGCCCAGACACTTGGCCAAATTCAACAAACTTCTTGCAGCTTTCAACCCGTAATACTGACCGACGCTTCAGTGCCCAATCTCTCGTCTCGTTCTCAGCTGTACGCATGACACATTTTTCGAAGTAGTACTCATACCGCCTCTGCGCCAGCCGTGTGTTTTGCTTTCCATGCCCACTCTGCGGCGGGTACCCCCCGAGCTAATAACGTAACAGATGGAGAAACGGACCGAATGGGCGTGTGGCTGTCCAAGCTAAACAGATACGGAAAGATGTCGTGTGCGTGGCCGACCACTCGAGATGGAGACTGTGCCACAGAACGCGCAGAGAACGCGCAGAGCGTGGAGCTCATCAATCAATATGTGGAGGTGGATAACTAAAAGCATCGAGGCTCCCGATGGCTTACAGACTACTGAACCAATGACATCCAATAGCACACGTGCAAGGTGAGCTTGGCACACAGACTTGCTCCAGTCTCATTTCTCATCACATGCGTCGATTATTAAGGAAGTGAGTAATTACGCTCCATCTCGACGATGCAAGAGCACGGTACATTGGCGAACCTAAGCTGCGGCTCATCTGGTGACCAGCCTCATTCGAGCCGAGCTGCAGGAACAAACCTTGCGGTGCTGCGGCCGTCAGATTTCGCACGTGGATCTTCGCGTGCCCAGGGTCCTGACACGCGTTTCCGCGCTGCAGTCGTAGCTTGTGGTGGCACAAAAGTCCTTGAGCTCAGAACACCGTCTAGTTCTGAATGTTGAGGCCCGTCTTGTCTCCGAGTCCTTAGTGTCAGGCCCGAGTGTCCAATCGCTCGGGCCACGAAACCCCAGACTAGACAAGAAAGATGGGTCTCGTTACGATGGCGACCACGGCCAACAGCTTTGGTGTCGCAGGTGTATTGTAGACCTGGGACCGCCCTACCCAAAGCCTCACCTGCCGCCACAACCGGCAAGCTATTGGTCAAATTATTGGATGGCAGGCGGTGAGCGTGTCATCACTAGCCTGAACAAGTAGCGTGGTCCCTGATCTCCGAATAGGGTACGTTTTGTTCGCGTGACCTGCTGCACCGGGCAGTCATTCTGGGATCGTGCCTGCGGAAGTGGATGTACTCTTACCCGGGCGTAACGTCGTGAGGCAGGCCAACACGTCCGTGAAGCAGAAACAGCTAACCTCGCCGGTCAGGTTTCTGAACGCCGAACGACCGAACTTTCTTGTCAGAAGGGTATTGTTTGTTGCAAAATTGTGCCACTCGTGCGAACGGTTTCCAGCCCTAGCTCACTCCGCTAGGCCGCATACGCTTGACGGGCGCCACCCGAAGCCGCTATCGGATCTGGTCAGCGTTCTCGGCTGCAGCTCCGAGACGCGACGTCCGCCCGTTCGCACTTCGCATGCTCTTACCAAAGTCAAAGAAATGTAATCAGCTGTTTCGGAACCAACACGTTTGTGTACGTCTACCGCGTCTCTGAGCTGGGCGCAGGGATTTAGTAATGTAACGACCCGTTACGCCGATGAAACGGTGGCTTACTGTACATGTTGCGGACAAGGATCAGTGTTGGTGTGCCGAGGATTTGGTTGCGTAGGGGTATGACAAAAACGTGGGAGCGATCGACCGCCGCGTCGTGCTGAGATGTACACAGGGATGGAATAGACGCAACTATCAGACACCAAAGCACGCTTGAGGGTATCTGGTGCAGGAGGAGACGAGATACTTCATGAGCTCCTTGTTGGATAACGGGAGCGCTCAACATCCGTTATCTCCAAAATCCGTTGAAGGTAGTGCACTTCGCATGATGCGTGTGGTTGGCAAGGAGGGCGATTACCCGTTTACCTCCGCGAAAGGGAAAGCCAGAGGATGCAAGCATTGTCAATATCTGCTTCGAGATTCGTTCGCCTAAGAGTCTTCGCGAACCGGAGAGGTCATTGTTTGCTCTTGACTGGTGAGTGTTGAGAAAGCGTGCTGGGAGAACATCCGCCCTAATGATCAATAAGTGGAAATAGTCCTCTATCTCCGTGTTAACCTCGATATAGCGTATCTCTTCAATGTTCAGTTGAGCGATGGCTGGGATAGTTTTAATGTATATAAGGTGCATGTGCCTTTGTTAAGTCTCTGTTAAATCATAGTAATCTGAACCGAGGACCGCAATGACTAACAACAAAACCATCACCTTGATCACTGGCGGTAAGAGCACGACCATAGCTTGAGATTTTGAGCTGAGATGAAATTAACTCGATATGCAGCAAACGGCGGCATTGGTTTCGAATTGGCTGCGCAGCTGCTCAGTGACGCATCCAAACATGTTCTGCTTGGCAGTCGCTCCCTCGAGAAGGGCGAAGCTGCCATAAAGGAACTTCAGTCTCGCGGCCTGCCTGGTACCGTTGAGTTGGTGCATATCGATGTCACCGATGAAGACTCTGTGACTACAACGGCTAAGGAGGTGGAAGCTAAATATGGGCGGTAGGTTGCGTGCCACACTCGGTAAGAAGGCCACTGATTCGATCAGGCTGGATGCTCTCGTCAACAATGCTGCGATTGCCGATGCGCCGGGGACCACTTTCCAGAAATTGAACGAGGTCTTCCGCACCAATGTTGCTGGTCCTCACGCGACCGTCGAGGCATTTGCTCCGTTGCTTGAGAAGTCGAACCAAACCCCACGAATCATCAATGTCTCTTCTGGCGGAGGATCCGTTGGACTTCGCCTCGACCCGAATAATGAGTACTATGCATTAAAGGCTGACCAGTACCGCGTAAGCAAGGCTGCCCTCAATATGGCGAGTGCTTGCCAGGCCGTCGAGTATGGTCCTAAAGGATGGAAGATATTCTTGTTTTGTCCTGGCTTCACGGTAAGCAATCTGGGCCCCTACAACAAGCTGGAGAACGGAGCGAAGCCGACTAGCGAGGGGGCGAGACCCATGGTGGGTATACTGAACGGCGAGAGGGACTCAGAGCATGGGGGCTACTTGAAGGCGGATGGCCAATGGCAGTGGTAGAAAGTCTGCCGGGCGCTCTTTAGCTGCAACGGCGTTCCATAGTATCGAAACCAACGAATCGTAAGTGCGAGTCTAGACGACTTGCTTTGATATCCCCACGCCAAACTTGATGGTTCAGGACAAGCAAAAGCAGTTGGTAGCAACAGACCTGCCAGGATGGCGGTGGCTCGCTTCGTGAAGTGGTGTGTCTAGGCAGTGACCGAGTGCGCAGTCTGCCCTTGTGATGTGATTTCAGCGGTATGATTTGATTTGGGCCGTGATAGGCCGAAGTCTGGAGTCACCGTGATTACGGCGCAGTTTGTGACGAGCAAGTCTGACGTTCATGCATGTAAGCCAAGTCCCGCCCCCGGTTTGTCCTTGTATGGTGGGGGCATGCAAGACAGCGCTTCCTTCGCTTCCTTCAGCAAGAAAGCCGCGACCTCGGCGACGATCATTCATACCACTGAATGCCTTTACCCGAGGACTTGTCTACACCAAGTGTCAGGCAAAGCGGCAGCGATAGGTCCTGGCACTTGTGGCCCTATAGCTGGAAATTAGACATGGCTGGTGTACGTGTCTGTGTACGCAGGCTAATTGCAGCCACAAGCCTGCTGCGGAGGAAAGACGGCGCGAACTTAAAGTGGATGTAGTGCCGAGGGTGCAGATCCGGAATGGACTGAACCAGTAATGCGCCGCCGCAATCCGCCGACCTCATGCTGGCGGAATCGCTGGCGGAGACGAGAATGACGGCTCCAAGGGCAGCGCAGTAGGACGATCCGCGCAGAGAAGGTGCGGCTTAGCAAGAAGCTGCTTGGCGTCGGGCGCTATGGGCAGGTGAAGCAGACGAGATGGCTGCGCCAGGGGCCTCGGTCAATAATAGACGCGCAGCAGCCTCGCGACGACGTGTTCGAAGGGACGTGTCGGAAGAGGTCGAAGGGCCCGAGGCATAAGGGGTGGGTGGTCGCGCTGGAGGCTCGGGTCTCGAGGTGGCGTTGCGCAGAGGTGCCACGGTTCAATGGATGGCAGGCAGGCGCATCCCCGCCACGTGGGGACGCCGAAGGGAGGCGCAGAAGGGCTTCTAGAAGAGCAGCTAGAACAAGAGCCGCGCAAGGTGGACGGCGACGGCGACGAAGGGCTACTGCTGCTGCGCGTGCTGCTGGTGCTCACCACGGGCACAACGGCGGCGAGCCAAGGCGTGTCTGGCGCGGTGCTGTAGGGGTGCAGCAGCGGCCAAGGTAGGCTCTCGTTTAGCGCGGGCAGCTCGTCTGCCCTACCCAGCATCTGCTAGTCGTGGTAGGGGCAGGTGTGGGTGGGCGCCAGCCGCCGCTGCGATGATAATAAATAATAATGCGCCATCTCTCCTGGCCGCCTGCAAACATACACACTATCCTCATCCATCACGCAATCCTGACGCCGCCGCGTACCGAGTGCAGCCATTGCTAGCATCCGTCCGCTGCGCTGCCGAACCATTTCCGCGACCATCGCCCGCGCATCATCGCAACGAGATCGCCCGCCCGTCGTCAAAGTGGCAGCATTCATTTGACCGGCCGAAGGCGCTAGTCCTCCCAGCCGTGATTGGATCCCAGGTGCACTCTTGCAGCGCGTCACCGCTGCTTTCGAAACCTTTATATCCCGTCCTGCGCCCGCGATCCGGCAGCCCACTGTCCGAAGCCCAGCAACCGTAGCACTACTGGCCAACAGCCTTCTCTGCCCCTGCACAGTCATCCAGACCGCACAACCGCCAGCCCGGCCCCAACCCACATATTTACGCAACACCCCGTCCGCCGTGAAGCTGGAGTCCTCGACGCCACCGCCTCTCTGCCACTCTCCCCTCGCCAGCGACCGAGGGCGCGAATCCACCGCAGAGAGCACTCCCATCAGCACCCCCGTCGAGCACTCCGTCGCAGAGCCCTTTTTCGCCCGCCTCCGCAAGGACGACCCGCTCTTATTCTCCTGGCACCGCAAGCCCCACGAGCTTGTTCCCTGCGACCTGCAGCTCGAGCCCGACCTCTTGTTCGAAGACCCGGGCGACTGCAGCTTCCCGCTGTTCCCAAGCAGCCCGCCACAGCACACACATTTGCGAGACATGGCACAAGCAGCCTCGCCTATCGACATCGCGACGCCCCCGCGCTTCGGGTCGAATTCCCCGCAGAACCAGACGTCCAACCTCACATCTGCCCTGCGCGAGGCAGGCGCGAACCGCAACGACGTCGCACCTTCCAACCACCATAATGGCCACGAATTCCAGCGTCCCAGCCTCAGTGCCCGCAATGACTCCATTAGCGGGCTCGGCGGCTCCTTCTACGGCAGCGGCGCCCGTCCCATCTCGATGAAGGACAGGCCGCGCCGCGAGAGCAACGCCATGAACAGCCTCGTGAACGGCCTCAGCTGGGGCGGCGTCTCCGTCGGCTCATGGATCCGCGATGAGTAAGTGCTCACCCATATCTTCAAGGCAACACCAGCCTGTCAGCGCTCGGCTGAACGCAATGCTAATGATCCCAGCATCCTCATGACCGGCACCTCGCCCGCCGCATTCAACAACCAGTCGCCTTCCTATCACTCCTCGTCGTACCTCCCTAAGTTGGAGGCCAACTTCATGAAAGATTTTGCCTGCTGCGGCTTGACGCTCGCTTCGCTGCACGACCTGCTACAACATTTCGAAGAGGTACACGCTGGCGCACCGCCCTCGCGAACCTCCCAGGCTGGGCAGGGTGGTCTTCCGCCCACCACTGGTGCCTCGAGCGCCGGTATTACGCCCGGTCAGACACAGACACAAGGCGAGCCAGCCACAAACACCCAGTTCGGCTTCCATCCCCGGTCAGGCTCGGTCGGCGGCTTCCGCTCCAACCGGCTAGGATCGGATGGCTTCAGCCGAACGAACCTGTCAACGGTGCAAGATATGGACGACAACATGGACATGGACATGGATGACATAGGCGACGGCCTTGCCACTATAGAAGAGGCGCCCACCGGCTTCTCCAGCCAGCAGTCGCAGTTCAACCAGAACCAGGCCCAGCTGCAACCACTCAATATCAATATGGCAAACACCATGCAGAACCACCAAGGTTTGCGCACATCCACGCCTACCACTCCTGCTGCCTCACAACAGTACAACCTTCCCAACAATCCTACCGTCTCCTCGGTCAATACGCCCACACTCGGCACTGTACCCATGACGCACAACCTCACATCGCCAGAGTCTTCACATCCCAGCACTCCAGCGGAGCTGGACATGGACTTCCTCAACGGCTTCAACCAACCAATGATGGGAATTCCAGGCATGGACATGGGTTTCGGCAGCACTGGCTTCAACACTGGCATGCCCGGTTTCGACGGCACCATCGACCAGCCAGGAAAGCGCCTCTTCAGCAAACAAGGCTCCGGCCTCAGTCAGCAACAACTGCAGGCAGCGTTTAAGAACTACCAGATGAGCAATGGCGACCAGACCGATCTTGCGAAGAGACTGAGGGAACAGGCTCTCATGAACGGAGCGAACGTACCACAGTTCCCGTTCCCTGAAGAGGTGAAGCCTTTCAGGTGCCCAGTCATTGGCTGTGAGAAGGCGTACAAGAACCAGAATGGTCTCAAATACCACAAACAGGTAAGCTCACATTTCCCCTTCACATCACCCCTCTGTACTAACGCAACCGCAGCACGGCCATCAGAACCAGCAGCTGAAGGAGAACGAGGACGGCACCTTCTCGATCGTCGACCCTCTCACCTCGATACCGTACCCCGGCACTGTTGGCATGGAAAAGGAGAAACCTTACCGATGCGAGATGTGCGGCAAGCGATATAAGAACCTCAACGGCCTCAAGTACCACCGTGCCCACTCGCCAAAGTGCAATCCGGAGCTGTTGGGTGCCCAGTTCAGCCAACTGCCATCATTGCAAGGGTTAAACGTCGGTGCCAACGTCGCCGGCGCTGGTATGACGGGCATGGACAATTCCATGTTCTAGTCTTGTCCTGCAGCATTATTTTCTACAGCATCGCGTACCGTTCGACTTCGGCACTCATCTCACCTGATACCCCCTGGTCGAATCCGACATCTTCATGGCGTTCTTTCACTTCTAGATCGGAACTGGTTCACTTGACTCGGATTTCACCTGGCGTATCGGCATTCACACAAAAGTTACGAGCGACATCACTTCCTTGCATACGGCTCGGCGTTCCTCGAGGTTGCTTACGATGACCTTACAAGAACAGCAACGAAGCTGCACACTTGGATATGGCACCTGCATGACCTTTTACCATTCGTGTACATTCCTGGAGCTGCCTCTCATTTGACCAGCCACAGCGCTGGTATGACGATCTGATGTGCATCTTAGAGGTGTTATGAGTGGTTCTTTACTTTCTTTTATCGCGCGACCGTTATATCCCTTCTAATCGTCTGTTTTCAATAGACCGCTGGTGGTGTCGTCTTTTCAATGATCAAAAGTTTGGTACGAGACACGCTTAAGTGCAGCTCGTCGCTACAATTTCTTGGGTATATTGCTGGTTTAGCACTGTTGCATCACCTACTTAGAGAGGGTAGACTTGTTAGTGTTTTGGTACGTTCATAACTATACTAGCGTTTCATCGCTAGACATCATACGTCAAACGACTCTGTTCTCAGTGACTTTACGTCGTGAACATGTGAATGCTACTTGACTCGTGCAATCGCCTGTTCACACGAAGCACTGGAAGCAGTAACAACGACCGATGATGCCGGAATGCTACAGAAATGTCGTCACTGGTACAGGACGGGCGCCGGTCCCAGTACCACGTACCACTATATCTGGAGTTCTCTCCGCACTCCATCACTTGCGGTACTCTCATCTCCACATTCCGCTCTGCGCCAGCCTTCTTATCGCCAGCGTCATTCCGACGCCCCTCCTCCCTTCACCCATGGCACCTCAGCCGCAAACGCAACGCATTCAGCAACTCCATCGGCAACATCGACTCAAGTGCACGATGACGTACGCACGGCTGTCCAGCCGACCTCCCAAGACCCTTTACTCTGACGGAATCTTGATTCATCGACCGTGGAAGGGCCGCCGCGCAGGTGCCGACGTGTTGCCGTGCCTCGTTGTCTCGCTACCGCGCCTGAACCATGTCCTCTGCTGCGTCTGACGTGGAACACGCTGCACGGCCTTCTAGAAAGCGCGGATGCATCGCCGGGATGACTGGCAGGCGTGGTGACGGACATCCCGGCGGGAATGTCGGCGAGGACCCGTGGCAACACGTGGAAAATGCGGCGAACGTTGCGCCACTCAGCGCGAGCGTTTTCTGTTGGGAGATGGCGGGAGGAGGGTGGGAGCTTGGTGTCTAGTGATGGGTGCCGAGGTGATCGGCGTGTGCGATGCGGCTCTGAGCTAGGGTAGGGCGATTCATGGGTGAAGCTCGGGCAGGTCGCGGTCGGGGTGGGCCGAATAGGCATGGTGTTAGCCGAGGTGAGATGTATCTCTCCGTTCAGGTGGTGAAGTGGTATGATTATACCAGGAACCAGGTTTGGTGAGCTTCGGAGTACAGTAGTCCTGACGAACCGAGAGCGCGGTAAGGAGGCGTCTTTGCCGCCGTGGAATTATGGCTGTGTATGGTGCGCATGCGCTATGTCCCGTAGACTAGAGGGCAGCTTTGTGATTGCGAGGGGACATGTCCTTTTAAACGTTTAGACGACAAACCTCGCCCAAGTCACCGAGTTGTGGAGCAGCTAATCAGACCTCCCCGCCAGCACACACCCTCTTATCAATTTATTCACATCCGCGTTCTTCACATCTGTATCCACATCCACTAGTCCCCACCTCTCCAAATCACACGAGCTCGGAATCTTCCCCTTCAACCTCCCTCCCTCTCCCTAACCCCCAAATCGCCCAACAAACTCTCAAACCGCCCCAACCTCACCGGCACACCCAGTAACCTAGGAAATACCTCCTCCATCTTCCTCGCCAGTATCTGGAAAAGCCTTCCATGCCCCCCCGCAGTGTAATCCCTAGCCCAAGAGCGACACAACCAGCACGGATAGTACTGCAAGAACGCGTGTATGATTTCGTGCACGAGCGTAGACAGGAAGTCTAAAATGGCGTAGTCGCCGAAGTCGTGCGCTGTGCGGGCGGGATGCATGCTAATGACTGGGTTGCCAGAGAGGGAGGTGGTTGTGCGGCCTAGGACGCTATGTTTGATCTTCTTCCAGCGGAAGGATATGCCTGGGATGGGTCCGCCGAAGAAGAGGATGTTGATGGTTTGCCAGAGATGCTGCATTTCGTGGGTGGGCAGGAGTGCACGACCGTTGGGTTTAGCGTAGGTAGTGAGGACATCTGGCCAGCGGCGGTTGCGCCATGCGACGAGGGTAGCTCTTGCTGCGAGCTGCTCATCATTTAGTTTGCGTAGTGGTCGGTCAAAGTAGGCAATCACGCTACGAACGAGAGACGTGCCTTCTGCTGGCCATGCTGCGCGGGAGGAGAGCTTGGGAGGTACGAAGACGGTGTTGCCGAAGCAATTGGTGGTGAGGTGCGAGTGAAGGGCAATGGTGAAGTGTGGCCAGCGAATGCACTTGAATATTGCATGGCTCCTGGAGTTGCATGCGTCGCAGGTGCAGGGCTTATTCTTTGCACGAACCAACACTTCGAGCTCTTTGACGGTCTGGGGCAGTGGAGTCTGAGTTGCGAAGCCATCGAAGACGAGCCCGAGGATGCGGATGGTACGTATTGTTTTACGCATGAGGATGCCAGCTTGTCGATATCAAGAATCACAGAGGCATCTATCGAGAGCTTGGTAGACATGTCTTTGTTAAGTTTGCGCATTCAAACGGATTCCGTTGTGTAGACACACCAATCAATGAATGTGTGACATGATCTGCAATTCAAGATGCTACATATTCACATTCTGTACTGTCTCAGCGTCGTTGATGCACTCTGTTCGCTTAGGTGCCATCAGTTACTTCCTTCCAACAGCGATGCATGATATGTTTCGGGCGTAATTAAAACCTGTTTGCTAAAGTTCGATTACGCGAATTCTGAACAGTAAGGTCAAAGGGCGTTCAAGTGCAAATATGAAGTTAGAGAATTCATAGGATAGTATCAGAGAGTTAAAAGGACAGTATCAGAAATTTCCGTTTCATATCACAGCATTGACGAAGGCAGATGAAATAAGCCTTGATCACGGAATCCTTGCTTGTTTGCTGAGCGCCGATGGCGAAAGACACATCACGGTTCGCAGTGTAATCAATGAATCAATAGCAAAAATCACTCGATCGTACTTCCAATCTTGTAAAACACCTAAAGCCCTAGCCGTGAACGCCAGATGTTTTAAAATACTATGCAGACTGCTAGATTCTGAACCTCAAGAAATTAGAACTGGAAAGATAAATCCAGTCTGAGACCAGGTAAAAAACAAATAAATTCAAGGCCCTATATGAGGGACGCCGGTAACCTCTTCGCACGCTGTTCCTTCCTCAAGCGGCCTCAACGTCCGACACCCGTTTCTGAGTGACAATCCCCGCATAAATCGTGCCCGCAGTTGGGACAGCTAAACATTGGTATGTATTGAGCGCTGGCACCGCATGCGCAGCACTTGAACTTCGGCTTGGAGATAAAATTGACAGGTCCGCTCAGCTTTATGATTGCCATTGTATCGAGGATTGACGTTGTTATTTTGTAGGGTTGATGATGTGTTGTGGGGGTGATTTGATCGATGTAGATGGCCGATTTGCTGACTTGCTCACTTGCTGTATTCGCGATCTACTGTACGTGCTGTTCTGGCGAAGTAAGTCCGTGGATATTGAGCTATTATATATACTACAGAAGGCCGCCTTGCTTAACTAGAAGCACCGTTGGATGTCAACGCGTGTGAAGAGTGAGGATACATTGTTGAACCGACAGTGTTTGATACCTCACATATTCGGGCGTGAGTGGTGAATTTGCGATGACATTCCCCAGCCGATCGACTGTGTTTAGATTGACGCAGGAGATTAATAGCGATATCTCAAGTAAAAGCATTGAGACGACTCGAGCCCATTCGTGGCTGATTCAGTACATGAAAGTTACGAAGACAGGGCTGATGAAGGTAAATTAGAGTGACAGACAAGCAGGTCAAGCAGTTTAAGCAGTAAAGTACCAAGGACCTCCGACAGTTTTGATCGCTCATAACAGTACTAATCCTGGACGAAGGATCTGAAATGATGCATGTTACACTAATGGCCAGAACAATCAATATGAAGATTAGATGAGCACTGTCCGTTAAGGCCATGTTGACTTTCGAAGACACTACAAAACACGCAATCACTGGGATTGATGAGGGCCATACATAAGGTAAGCCAATAAACTTTCATAGGATGCTCCACCGTCAAGTGAGCTCAATGCATGGCACTGTTATCGATTGTGACGATGTGATTGAATGTTTCCTTGAAGAACAGATATATTATGCAATGTCATTCTCGGCATTATGCGCAATCAGTAACATCAGACTTAAGTAAGTGAATGTTCAATGTGACATTGATCTGAGGACTTATGCAATTGACCTATGGATCACAAGGACGAAGTGGCACTTGAAAATCAGCAATTCTTGAGTAATTCTACAGGGCGTTTCGGGAATGCAAGCTATGTGCATAGAGGCTCACAATAGATGAACGCTCGACAGGAAACCGTGGCTTTGTCTTTGTGGACGATTAGTCCCGGATGTTTTACTCTTAGAGCAAGCTGACAGCGATGTGGTACCTTTTCCCGGCCGATAGTGTAGGGGAGGCGCGAGATGAACAAAGAAATACGCGTCGCAACACCATCCTCACGGCGCAAGCGAGGCTTGATATTGTTCTCTGAGAGGCGCCCCATAAATCTTAGCACGCTTCCGAAATATGCGCATAGGAAAGCGAGAGGTACAATATTAACGTGTAGTTGGTTACGGAGGTTACCATAGGTATATATGCTCAAATTGGCGCGGTCAGAACGCTCCGCAGCCTTCTGAAAACTTCAGTGCAGTACATCGACTGCACCAGCGATTCACCATGTCACCCTACACCTTCGAGCATCACGAGAAAGCTGTGCAATCTCTGTCCAAAGAAGTCGCAGCCTTTCACAAGGCTCACATTCCTTTTCGCATCAATCATGGCTCCACGCACGCCACCCGTATGCGCCCACCCGGGACCCCGCAACTCTTTACCACGCACCTGAACCATATTCTCAGCATCAATGTTGCTGGAAAGTATGCGATCGTCGAGTCGAACGTCAAGCTCGGTGACATCCTCCACGAGGCGCAAAAGGTTGGCTTCATGCCGACGACCTTGATGGACTTCCCCGATGTCACTGTAGGCGGCGGCTTCAGCGGTGCAAGCGGCGAGAGCATGTGCTGGGAGGAAGGGCTTTTCGATGCCTGCGTCCTGGAGGTAGAGCTGATCCTGGGCAATGGCGACGTCGTGCGCGCGGTTAAAGGAGGGGCAAATGCCGACCTGTTCGATGCAGCGCGATGTAGTCTGGGTACGCTTGGTGTGGTGACACTGGTGAAGATGCGGTTGAGAGAAGCCGAGGACAGTGTACTGGTAACGTACGAGAAGAAGGACAGCGTGAAGGGAACCATCGATCGGATGGCCGAACTCTGCGACAAGCTTAATCCGGATTACGATTATATCGATGGAGTGGTGTATAACCAGACGCATGGTGTCGTTGTATACGCTCGTCATATCAACTCGAAGTCTACCGAAGCTAAGAGTTACCCCAAGCAGCGTTTCGATCGGCCACTGGATGAGTGGTGCTATCGTCACACCAAAGATGTTCCATCAGGCCACAGCGAAATCGTTCCGCTGCGGAGCTACCTCTTCCGTTGGGATCGGGGGGCATTCTGGGGAGGCGAGACTATGCTGGCGTACTTCGGTGTCCCAAGCAATCGCATTACCCGTGCCCTGTTCGACAAGCTGTGCAATGCTCGCGGCATATACAAAGCACAGTTATCAACGGGTTCAGCAGACTTTGCGATCATACAGGATCTTATTCTCCCAGTCGAGACTTCGAAGGAGTGGGTCGATTACGTGGACGAAGAACTGGGAATTTGGCCAATGTGGTGCACGCCGGTGAGGAAGCTGGCCGACGATAGCGAGGTTTGGGGACATCCGTTCTGGAAAACAAAGCCCGGAGAACAGCCCGCAGGTGTACCGCAGAAGAGAGGCAGGCTGTTCATGGATTGGGGTGTTTGGGGCGCATGCGACGGCGAGCCTGAGGCTTTCAATAAGATTAATCGTAGGTTGGAAGAGCGACTGAAGGAGCTGCGCGGAATGAAGCTGATCTACGCGGCGTCTTTCTACACAGAAGATGAGTTCTGGGATTTGTACGATCGCAAGCGATACGAGGATGCGCGAAAGAAGTGGCACGCAGAGACATTGCCGACTGTGTGGGACAAGATCCGTCGTGATCCACCCAAAAGCAAAGAGGAGACAGAGGAGGCCAATATGAGACCGTTGACGTTTTTCGAGCGTCTACTTTGGGTCTGGCCTATTGGCGGTTTGTACCAGGTGTTTTGCATCTTGTTCCGTTAGACTGTTGCCGATCGAGATACAATGAGACCATATGTGTGCGAAGCCGCCATATATCCAGATACGCAGTGAATCTAACAAAGTTGGCGATCTTCGCTCAGGAGTCGATGGAACCCATCGTGAAGAGCATACGATTCGTGATCGGTGATCCGGGTCTTTGCGTACCCAATGCGCGTCATGAATTCGCGGGGTGAAAGGCTGCCCAGAAGATCGGGACCGGTGACAGAGAGAAGGTTTTCTGCGAGGCGTTGAGCATCGATACGGTCATCGGTGAGGGAAGCGAGAATCTGCTCGAGCGCACGCCGTGAATAAGGTACGCGGACTTCTTCAGGTCGAAAACCAATCAGCGAAGAGTATATGGGCTCCTCGAAGCAGTTGAGCAATGCAATAGCGAGGGTGATGATGACGCCGCGAAACAGGTTGCGCTCTGATTCGGGAATGCTGATGTTCGGGTGCTGTTGTTTGTACCAATAGTCGAAGAAAGCCATAGCGGCACCGTAGGTAGTGGGAAGGCTAGTGCTGTACCCTGTGGTGGCGGTGGATGGCGGAGTGATTGGGCTTGAGCCGGAGTCGAAGGTCGCCGTGTTGGTAGTGTCCTTGGAGGCTGACCATGGTTCAATGGTCTTGGGTGAGGCGGTGGGTGCAATCGGAGAGCGAACGGGAGTCTGTGGCACCTGCTCTCGAGCTGGAGTGGTGCTGACTGCGAGGACTTCAGCACACGGCTTCATCTCCAAACGCGCGCGTTGTTGGTCTTCATCCGCACGCTTCTCTGTGCGCGCTTTGCTGCTGAACAGACACAGAATATCCCGTTTTATGAGGGCGGGAGTCCTCTTGAGGGAGAACTTTTTTGAGCGGCCACGTAGGCTTGAGAATGGAGGGACTCATCTTGGATAGATTGAGTGAGTAGAGAAAGTAGAAGTAGTTTGAATTTTTGATTGTGGTAGCTGTGCTATGCAAATGCGATAAGATCTGCTGTAGCAAGTGTGTGGGTGGTCAAGAAGAGGGGCAAGAGGTCCGTGACAAAAGAGAGTTACCTTGGAGAAAGTATGCCCGTTTGCAAACGCGCTATCGGCGAAAGTGGTACGTGCATTCACCTTCATCGAGTTGAAATCCACCCTCTCACCGCAGGCTCGTGCGCTCACCGTAAGGATGCGCTTGCTCTCCGAACTAACGTGGTTGAGCTCCAAGCATTGATATCGCTCAGAAAGTCCTTCGAGGCAGTGGGGATGGAGCACTTGTGTAGGCTCGGCTTGAGTATTGACACGCTATATACTATGTGTCGAATCGAGGCTCAAGTACACAAAGCCGAGGCCACACTAGCTTCATCGTATTGGAGAGAGTCTTTTGGGGTAGGCGCACAAATGCAATGAGCGGATGAGCAAGCTCACCACTGTGACATACACTGTAGAGAAAAATACACCAGGTAAACCTCCAGTATCCATTGTTTGTATACCAGGCGGAGTTGTACCCCAAATCTTCCATGATTCTATACAGTGCCCCTCACAATAGCTCTTTTCATTGTCTAACGACACAGGTTCGGGCAGCCTAAGCTGCCCTTGTATGTATAAACACTCTTTGTACATTTCATTATGACCCACCAGTCACAGAAGACAAGCTGATTTGCCCCTAAACGGAGAGGGACAGCAGCAAGATACGCCCTCACCAACAGGTGCTCGGCGCGTCTCATATCCCCCCGGGAGGTTATATAGACGTTGAATACTACTACTACTACTACTAACACTACTACCTATGGTACTCTATTTGTTGTCTCGCCAGCTGCTTTTCCTCGCCTGCGCAACGCTAATGCCTGCCAAGGGCAGCATCATGTGTGTCGCATATAGCCTTGTCAGTATGTCATATGAGGATACTAAGTCTACCTGGGAAAGCGCTGTGAAGGGGTGTATGGTGCAACCTGACATTGAAGTAAACCCTGTGGTACAGGTGGCCCAAGCGTCCACAAGTGAGACGCGCCTGGCTGATAACAACTCATCTTCTACCAAGCAATGTAGCCAGATGAGACGAAGTTCCACAGACACGATTGAACGCACACAAGTTGAATCGAATCGTACACAGAGCCTGCCCATGTCAGCCCACTTCAAGGCGATGTTCGACTCTCGCCGCCCCTCCACTCGACTCCACGTCGGAACAGACATTGCGCAAATTAACACATCGACAGATTATACCCGGCCTGTGTAGGTCTCCATACGCCTCGACATGCATGGTGCGGCTTTGAGATAAGCATACCCTGTTTCCATCATCATCGTGCGCTCCAAATTATGAGTCCACATCTGCAGAATGGACCGCCACTTGTGCCCCTGCGCTGCGATTACCTACAAAGAACGCTATGGTGCTCCACCACCAAGGCCACTATACCCCTCGGAGTTGAGCGCATTCGGAATTGCATGCTCGCTCCCAGATTTTCGGCGTTCGCCCCGGACCGGAGAGACATAGCCGCTAGCGCCCCCACAACATAAGTCTTTGTTGCCGCTCTGGTCGAACCCAGCGTCGAGACTCTGCGAGCACAATGGAACTCGTCGCAAGTCGGGATCAGCCACCGGGGCCACCACCAGGAGCACCGCATTCGCAGAAGAAAGATGCGGTTCAGGAGGAGCCACCAACGGAGCCGTACCCAGAAGGCGGACTAACTGCATGGCTTGTGGTTTTGGGTTCGTTTTGCGGGGTCATTGGAGCCTTTGGCATGATGAACACGATTGGGATATGTATGTTTCAACATTATTATCGGAATCTGCTGGACCAAACTGCAACCCTCCAAGAAAATGTGCTTTGATATGGTAGCGAGGGCTACAGTATGGTGAACAGCAAGCCCATTCCACGAATCCTTGGTGTGAATCAAGATAACAAGCTAACATCAACACAGTCCAAGCATATGTTGCCGAAAACCAGCTCAAGGACTATAGCGAAAGCACAATCGGTTGGATCTTCGGCATGTACGTCTTTTTGTCCTTCTTCTGCGGCATCCAGATAGGGCCTATCTTCGACGCTCACGGCCCACGCCTTCTTGTCCTCGCTGGCAGCGTCTGCCTGTGCCTCAGCATGTTCCTTCTCGGCATCTGCACTGCGTACTGGCACTTCATGCTCGTATTTGGTGTGCTAGGCGGCATTGGCACATCCCTCATCTTCACCCCAGCTCTCGCTGCCGTCAGCCACTTTTTCCTGGAAAAGCGAGGTTATGCGACGGGTATAGCAGCGATGGGTGGGAGTATGGGAGGAGTTATTTTCCCACTGAGTTTGCAGAAGCTGTTTCCGCAGGTAGGGTTTGCATGGGCAACGAGGGTCATGGGGTTTATCATTCTAGCTTGCTGTTGTGTGTCGGTGGCCCTTGTTCGTTCAAGATTGCCGCCCAAGCCTGGTCAGTCGGTCATGCCTGATCTGCGTATCTTCCGGAACATACCGTTCCTACTGGTCACTATAGGAGTGTACTTCATGGGTACGATGAACTTCTTATCTTTGTGCTGGAGTCATGTAATTCTGACTTTCTCCCAGAATGGGCACTTTTCATCCCCATAACCTACATAACCTCCTTCGCCCTCTCTACCGGCTCCCTCACCCCCGCCCTCTCCTACCAACTCATCGCCATCCTCAACGCAGGCTCCTGCCTCGGCCGCTGGGGCTCCGGCATCATGGCCGATAAGCTCGGCCGCTTCAACAGCATGGTCGCCATGTTGGCCCTGTGCACCGCCACCACCGTAACTCTCTGGCTGCCCGCCTCCATCCTCGATCCCAGTTCCCCATCAGACAACACCACTATCAAAGCGCTGTCCATCGTCTATGCGCTAATCTTCGGATTTGCTAGCGGGAGTAATATTAGTCTCACACCGGTGTGCGTGGGGCAGCTATGTGATACCAATGTGTATGGCAGGTATTATGCAACATGCTATACGATTGTGAGCTTTGGCACTTTGACAGGGATTCCGATTGCGGGAGGCATTCTGCAGGCGAGTGGAGGGCGGTATTGGGGGGTTGTGACTTTCACGTTTGTGTGTTATGTAGTCAGCTTGATGTGCTTTATTTGGGCGAGGGCGTGTAGTGTGGGGTGGAAGATTGCTGTGAAGTATTGAGGATATGGGACAAGCCTCGCCTCGGCAAGAAGTGTGGTGTAGAGGACGACTGCCAAGATCGATGGAAAGTAAGACACTGCCTTCGTAGGCGTTTCAGCTGGGTCAACGCGGCGTCACACCACACTAGCTCACCCCAACGACGAAAGCAGCCGTTATGGAACCTCGAAACCTGTCCGAGCTACGTCTTGCATGTTTGCCTTGGACGATGTCCATTAGACCTTGCATTGATATGGACGCAATGCGCATGCAATGCCTCGGATATGACACATTGTCTACTCGCGCAAATCGTTTGAAGCAAATTGGATGCAGATGCTTGCGCACTCACTGTAGGAATGCGACCAAAGTCTCCAACATCTCCCGCTCAGCAGATTCCACCTCCAACACCCCGTCTAGTTGTGCCTGCAATGTCCTTTTCACGTCCCTCAAGCTTTCATCTCGCTCACCCAGCGCCTTCACGATGGCTTTCTTCGCTCCATCATCTTCAGCCACCAGCCATGCAAGAATGGCATCCACACGCTCTAGGCAATACAAGCCTTCGTCAAGCCGTGACGGGATGTTCTCCACATCAATTTCGTCCTGCTCTTCTTTGGACAGCCCTCGTTTCCGGTCCTTGAGCCTAGCATCAAAGGCAGCGACACGTGCAGCGTAGTCTCTGCGCAGAGCCACGAGCTTGTTGACCTTCTCGTAGTCTTTTTCAAGGAACTTAGCGAGAACGCGGAAGCGGCAGTCGGTGTTGCCGGGTAATGAACGGAGTAACGAAGCAAAGATACCGAGTATGTGTTCGGTGGTTTCAGGGTCGTGTCTCTTAGTCTTCATAAAGGCGCTGAAGATGGGTTTGAGGCCTCGCGCTCCGACGATCTTCTCGCACACTGGGGCTGCGGTATTCGATATACTTTCCACAGCCTGCTTGCCGTTGTCTTTCGAAATATGACCGTTCGTTTGCGCCTCTTCAGTTGGAACGGATTCCGCGTATCCACTGACGTGGTCCAAGACCTTGAGTGACCGGCTTTTGCTAGTCTTGCCGTCCCTTACCATGAGCAGACACAGTTCCACACCTTCTGCGTCTATGAACTTCAACTTCCCCTCTGGCTCGTCGACCAGAGATGTCAAGCAATTGAAAAGGTTCTCCATGTATTCCTCCTCCTCGCTCTCCTTCTGTGGGTCGATTCTCCGGTATGGTGCAAGTTGTGTGAGGAATATCTCGACGCCGTTCGCTTCAATGATACGTTTGCGATTCGGCCGTGATGATTGAGTGAGGATAGAGAGGATCTCGGAAGCGTATTGCTTGTTTTGAGTTGTGGGCTTCTCGGTCTGCTGTATTCTACCGAGCAGCCAGTCTAGCAGCTTCTGCTCTTTGCCCACTAGATCCGTGTTCGCAGGTTGCGATAGTATGTTCTCGATAACACTGAGCGAATGGTACACGCCCGATGCATCCTCCGTGTTGCTCTCGTTGAAGCGACTAAAATTGGAGATGAGGAGACCCAGCAGGTCTGCCTCCATGAATGCCGATACCAGCGCATCCCACTGTTCTTGTTCTGCCTCCACATCTTCATCTGTGAGCTCCGAGATCATCTCAATAGCGGCAATTGCGATGTCCGTATTTTCGTGCGCCAGCAGTTCCACCAGCTTCATGGATGCTGCACTCTTCGCAAACTCCTCGTACAGCTCCGAGTGCTCTGATAATATGCTAAGACCCTTTATGCTCTCGTCCAGGTCGCCCTCCGATTCCATAAACTTGGTCGGGTCTTCCTCGTATTTTGCACGCAACGACGCGTTTTTGTTGACCTTCTTCTCGAAATTGAGACTCGCTTTCCGCAGCCATGATGAATCGTATTTTTCTTCGCCTATTACTTCCTCCCCGTCTTGTGCATCCAAGTAGTCCATCGCATCTTTCGCATCTTCGTCTAGCCCGCCACCGAAGAAGCGGCCGTCCTCATCGTCGCCTTCTTCGTCCCCAGAATCTGGAGGTAACGACGGTCCTGCCTCCTCGTCATCGTCTTCCTCCGCTACTGAGGCATGCGCTGGTCGCTTGGCGTCGCTATTCGAGTCGCTATTCGAGCTGAGTTTCGCGGTTTTGTAGGCTTGTGTCGGGTCGGATTCGGATGGGTTCTCGAATTTGCGCTTTATCGCCGAGCTCGTGCCTTTGAAGAGGTCGTCGATGGTGGTCATGTCTGACGTATATGCAAGGGAAGCGAAACGTCTTCACGATTGATTTCGTATGTCGCAAGTCGCGCCGGCTCGAGAAAGTTGAACGTTGGGTCCGAGCTTCCACTAGCGTTACTAGCGCGTCCTTCATTCCACCTCACTCAAGCGTCGGATGGTGCCTCACCACTGGTCAGCCTTGCCACCAATTTCGATTTAAGGCAATATCTATATATATCTTTGTCAGTGAAGAGATAGATAGGGAATACGAGGCATTCACTGGTGTCTCACGATTACAGCCTGCAGCTGCACAGTCCGTCTTGAGGGTCAGAATGCGAAATAAAGAACTATGGCAGCTGTCGATAGAGCGATTGCAAGGAACATCATCGTTCTTCTCAAACTGGGCATGGGACACTTCGGTTCTTCCACCACTAGCTGTGTACGTGCAGCGCCTGTGGCTTTGGCAGCCACTTCTGCAAAAGTAGAGCTTCTCGACAACGAAAGGCGGTTGATGACCAGGGTCTGGGTGTACACGTACAACTGGTAATTAGTCGGATTATTGGCGTGGTTGTTGTTGGCGTTCTGGCTGTTCTGGCTTCCACGTTGAAATGCGTCAAAAGTGGCTCTACGGTACATGTTGAGCCAACACAGGGAAAATAGAAGGGTCGAAAAAGGTGTTTATCGCTTTCAAAGACGCGGGAGCGAGTATACCTTGAGAACTGTTCCTCGAGTGGTTCGATTTCGTGCAGGTTTGGTGATCACAATATATATGGGCGTGTGATCCACGAGTCGCTGTAGGCGGCTCTGCCTCACCCTGCCTCATGTGCAGTGTGGCGGATGAGCCACGAACCTTACTCCGGTCGAAATGAGACACCGAATCCATGTGAGGAAATGACAGCTATTCAGACGAGCCGGATACTACCTGCCTGCAGGCGGCGCAATTCGGATAGGGCATAGCCCTAGTTGCAAGCGAATTGTCCGAAGATCTTCCTCCATGGGGATGATGACCCTTCGAAACTTCAGTCGCTACTTGTGCATCTTACTCATCGACGGACTGCGACTCAAGGATGCTGCAGGCGGATTTGCCCATCGTCTCCTATGAATGTTCACTCATCTGTGAGTATTCATGATCAGTGACTTTCACGGCACTTGAGCGAGTAATGATACTGATTGTAGTAGTGTACATACTATCGCCGCGTGACCATCCCTTCAGTGGCAGCCCGTGCGTGCCCACCGGTTTCAATGCCCAAAATCCCACCACCCACCAAGAATGCCGCTGGCGGCGACTCAAACCGCCATCAGCCACATACACACCCTTCCACCAACTGATAGTCGGTCATCTGTTAGTCAAGCCCAAAATTTATTCGTACCTTACCACACTGTCGGAAATCGCTTGGTATTGCCGCTATGTCACCAGTCAAGGTATCTACCCACAGTTATTGACGGCTGCGAAATACAATGGTCGCACTAGCGCCTGGTGCTTTGAGAAAACTTCACAGAGCCCCGAACAAGGCTCAGTAGCTGCGTTGCACGTTGCGCTAGACTGCGTACTTGGTACATTCATAACACTACAATCCGTAACCTACACCATCAAGAGTAAGAAAGCCCTAGCTTTCATGGCTACCTCCATTGCCGAATCCTTTCAGGCATCAATGCGCTTTCCGGCGGCGCAGCACAGCGCAGGAGGTCTCTGTAAGCTCTGGATAGAGCCAAAATTTGTGACATCACGCAATGCACATGTGGGAGCCTATTCGAAGTATGAACACCATGCTTGTGGGTGTATGAATAGGTCTGCGTGAAACATTTCATGGCTTTCCAGTCACGCGTCCACGCTTCTGCTGGTGACAGGAAGCCCCCGCCACTCTACCTTGCACTAGCAGCATCATACCTCAGGCATCCTCCTCGCTCAAATGAAGACACTCCGGCAGGAGCTCGTGCACTGTAGCTGCGGCATCGACAAACCGCAGCGTCGGAGCAGCTGTGGCGAAACGCATATGCGGCGCACGCCCCACGCAAACAGCGCCCCTATCCGACATCGCTTTTGCGTTGCGTAGTGTGCTGTGTAGCTTCCTTCTCGGCCGTGGGGGAAGACTTGACCAGCGGCAGCTGCGCTGTTGTACGACCGGCTCTGAAGGTAAACATGGTTGAAAGCGCTTCGGACAACGCTTCAAGCTAATATATCGTGTAAAATTATCTGACGACGCACGGCTCATTTACTTCGCCACAATAGATCTTCCACGGCTCGAGGTCTTGACCTTCCCGTCTGACTCACGATCGCCTCACCCATAGGAAACAGTAATGCTGAGCCATCGGAAAGACTGTCTATACGAACTGGCGGAGAGATGGGCACCACGGTGTCAAAATGGAGAAAACGCCTGCTATAACCCATACCAAGGCTACGTGGTTGAATCCCAGGCTTATCTTCACTGGTACACTGCTTGGATGTTCGAAGACTTGAGGCCAGTAGCAGTTTGAGTCCGTGCTGCCTTCGGTGTAGTGCTTAGGATAGGGCTACTTGCGACACGACTGTGCTGATAGAAGTATTATGACAGCTCCATGCTACGGAAATTCGCTATTAGCCCCTTACATCGACTTCGCTTGCCGCTCTTCTCAGAGCTGATCATCTCTGAGAAGAGACAACAAACGACCCAGACTCCAGGGAGACCAAAGATCGGAAGAGCCGCACTTGAAGCGACCCCGTCTAGGACTCACCGTCGCGGCACCATGCCCACACTGGCTCACCGGTGCAATCAATGCTGACCGCTTGGCTGTCTGGTCGGCAAGATTCTGCAGTGTGCCATGCTTCGGGCGAATGAGGTCGGGATGCCGACCTCCCTCGAGACTGCTCCCCCTGGGAGGTCCCTCAATGCCCTGGGCCGGGACGGGCTCGCTGGCTGGCTAGCCTTCTGTCTGGCTGAAAAGCACAACTCTTGGAAGGGCAAGCCCTGCAGCTCGTACATTGTGAAATGACTTCTTGAATGGCAATCTAAGGGGGCGGAAATTAGGGCAGTAGGATTGACGCGACTTGTGCAGATGTATAGGTTCGCAGTTATGGCCCCTCAATGTACATATAAAGAGCGATTCGACGCTGCGGTTGAAGCGACTACTCGACAACGCTCAACCACACCTCACCAACGGGATACATTGGTCCTGTCCCTCGGTCGGGCAATCATATTTCGACAGTCGAACTCGGTCTAGGTTTGTTCTTGCCTTGTGTGGGTAGGTTGCATCCATCAAATGCCTCCAGAGTCTCAAGAGCCTGAGCAGCCAGATACACCAATGGGCGTGATCCTTTCGAAAGCTGTAAGTTCCAAAGCCACACAACACGCCAAAGAGAGTAGGAACTGATACTGTGGAAGGAGAAGGTCAAGGCCCGGGCCACCCAGAAGGGGAAGGGCAACACCCAGATAGCCAATAACGACTTGGATCAGTATGATGATAGCCACATGAGAAACGGGGATTTCGAGGCCAGTCAAGATGGGGATGAAAATTTTCAAAGCGTCAACAATGCAGTCAGCGGAGATGTGCAGGCACAACAGCAGAAACATAACGAGCTCACTACTCTGAGGATAAAGCGGGACTCTAGAAAGCAGACAGAAGGGAAGAGGCTCGGTGGGAAGGGCACAGAGGTAGCATATTCGGGTCTGCCTGATAGTCGTGCTGACTACTTTGAGAGTTTGGGGCAGTCTCGGAAGAATTAGCTACACGGTATGCTCCTGGTATCGGCAAGCCGGTTCCTACACCAATACGAAATACGTGCTAATTCTTTATTAATCGGATGCTATCAATCCCACCAACCTCGATCTCGTAAAAGCCGCCTGTCGTAATGACTGACGAAGGAGCCTATTCGCGAGCGACACGTGTGCATGTGGCTGCTTCATTGCATTGATGGGGCACGGTCGGGTCGGCTGTGTCCGCCTGTTCTGCCTTCTTGGTAATACTCAAAGCGGGGTCTCGACGCAGCCTCCCAGCCTTGCGCTACATCCACAACCTACCATATCTCATATCTGCTCATTACTAATGTCCAATATCCACCAAGAGATCATGAGTCGTTACCCAGAGCAAGGAGAGCGGCCTTCCAAGGCCCATTCTCTTGGATTGTCCGGTGTAGCGTAAGAAATTTGCCGCAGGAGAATTTGTTGATAACCCGATGCCGCCGCTGACGCCAACATAAGCCATGGGTTCTTCACACCGTCCAGTGTACCATTCAGAAAGGCAAACAAAACCACAGTAACGATTTCTTTCCAACTAGACAGACACATGGCATCTCTATGGAAGTTATCGGAGGCATAGCAAGCGTTACTCAGCTCGCAGTCTACACACATACGGCCTGGAAGGTCTTCACCAGGTTATACGCCGAATTAAAAGAAGGACCAGCTGCGTGGCAAGAATACGTAACGAACCTTGAACACCTCATCCAGATCACCAAACGGATCTCGTACCTCTCCGAGCGAGCACAGCTCAGCGCCTCGGGACAGATAGCTACGCTTGTGTGCGAGTCACGCAATATCGCAGAGAAGGCTCTTTACACCGTTGCGAAGGCAAACACAAAGATTTTCGGTATCCGTTGGTATTCGATTGGGATAACAGAGATCTTGAATCGCGCTTTCGAGTCACTCAAGGCGAAGAGGGAGATACTGCTGCTGGCACTATCGCACGAGAACCTGGTCCAACTGGCTTCCATCAGTAGAGGTTATACTGAAAGGCAACGACATCTGGAAGACGCCACAATGGATCAAAATGCTGCGTCTAAGGAGGTAGCTCGCATAGAGCCTACGCCTACGGTAAGTGTTCAGACTTAGATCCGATGACTGGCGTCTTCCAAGCTTTGACTAAAATCCTCGCAGCTCGAAATTGAGATGACCTCCAAGCAGGTCGGCAACGGATCTACCATGGTATCGAACAATGGCTTGGGACACATACTGGAGCGAATAAACGGATCAGTGAAGTTGAGCACGAGCTCTGTGGGTGACCGCGTAGTCGTCAACAGCAACAACGTCTATATGGAGCCGGATGTTATCAAGAAGCAACTAGAGATTGCCGAGATATATGCTCGAGATCATGCTGGAGCACAACAAAGAGAGAACTTTCCGATAAGTGGGGTCAGGGCAAAGAGCGTTGAACCAAAACAAGACACCTTAGCGTTGGAAGCACCATGAGGTGTAGGGTTACAGGATGGTAGACATGTGTATAGCATAGAGATCGTATAGTCTTAAGCCTTATCTGAGTGCTGACCTTCGTGCATGAAGAACATGTTTCGGATGGAGCTTGAATGCTTTGGCTTCCTCTTCCTTAGAAGTATTATTCGTGGCGAGAAAAGCGCCCTTCCCATTTTGAACGGCGGAAGCATGGAGCCCTCTGTGAGGAACCGTATTGCCCCAGCCATTGTTCGCATATTGCGTGTTCTATCCCCTTTCTGCGAAGCGCTCAGGGTAATCCCTCGCTTTCCTTGTATCAGTTGCTGCTAAGACTGCATACTACGAAGTGAGTATTTACATGGAAGCAGAGGGCCTGGCTCATACTGCGCAAGTCTTTAGTGTGGAGAACTCGATTCCAAAATTTCGGAACGGGAAGCAATGCTGGTTGACTTTTGACATAGCGATTAGTCTTCCTTTTAGCTATCTATAAGTCGCGTTCGTTACAAGGAAGTACATCGTAGGAACTTTCTTACAGTGCTGTCGAATATATTTTGTAACGCATTGACCTTGCTAAATTTCCTCCAAATTCCTGTAAGCCCCCAATAGCCCCCACATGTTCAACACCCCGTCTCAGGCACTGACATCTGCTCGGCGGCGTACGTAAGATATGAACGGATTACTATATTTCTGGAACGCCTCTTACGGCTACACAAAGACAGGGATCTTTTAGGGACTCGTGGGGCGCTACAAGGAACGCACGGCTCGAATAAGCGGCAAAAGAGGGGTCGGCATCCTCAACGCAGCCATCGAAAATGTCACACAACAGGGCATTGCACTTGGAAGTATGGACCAAAGTTCTCGTCCTGGATAGAAAGGAACATTGGTAGCCAATGAGGGGGAGAGTATGGAGAACTATGAATAAAAGTGGGATAACAACCTACATCCATGTATGAAAGTGCTGCTGTAATTGCCTGGCTGGTCCTTCATGATCAAGATTATCGGCCACATCGTTTTATTTTTGCTGAACATTCGTAACGCCACGATCAAACATAGAGCAAGCTAAAAACAGCAACAAGTTTGGGCGACTGGTGTGCTCGATCTGGTGGAAACGTTCGATTTCGCCTTGAAGTTCGGCACCCGATGATTCTAGAAGGCTTAGACGTTGGGTCGAAGTTTTGGCCGCACTCGAAATAAGATAACATGCCCAAGCATACCAGGGTGGGCAACGTGGACTGTGGGGGCCTGCGACGAGAGGGCGGGAGGGTGAACATTGCAGAGCCTCACCGGTTTCGCCCCTTCCCCCAGAGGTAGGAACTGGGTAATTCTGGCAACATCCCATTTCTTCCCATCATCGATCTTCTCGCGCCGACCAGGGTTCCCTCACCTGCTTTCTCTCTCAACAACAACTTCCCTGCATCATCTCGTCTGCTACGACTGCTGCCTACGCGGGCATGCGCTGCTTGAAGCTGCCTAGAGGATACCTCCCGACCCCTTAACATCGCTACAATGTATCATGCCACACAAGAAGGAACCGATCAGCTCCAGATAGCCAATAACACTCACGCAAACAACCGAAGCACTAGGAACAAACACTTGAACCACCACAATCATACCACCACCGTTCACGTCTATGGAAATCATTATGACTCCGGATCATCGAAACACAGCTCCTTCGTTGGTATCGCCAGAAATCGCCTGCGCGATTGGCCCAAGAAACATAAGTGGATCTTCGCTGGGGCCTCGCTAGCCATCATCACATCCGTTATCGTACTATGCGTGCTACTTTTGACAAAGGGTTCGAGCGGAGTCCAACATCCTTCCACTGTAAGTACTCGCACCTTTCAAGGTGTTCTGACGATTATACTTGCCTTGACGTTACCCAATATCTCCTTCCATAACACGGCATCACTCTCCACTTTAATTACAGCCGTAACGCCATCAAGATTCCTCTCGCTCAACGTGGACCCACCCGCTGACCGTCACAGACCTCCCCAGCATCCCCAGCCTCACAATCCGCGCTCCCTACGTCAACGAATCCAACACCCAACCCTACTACCTCCCACCCCGCACCGACCACCCCACCACAACGCCTCTACCTTAGCGGGGGGGACACCTGCACCGCCGACTCTCAATGCTCGCCCCCGAATAATTGCCAAGAAGCTTCTTACCCCACGTCGACCTGCTGCGCGCCGACACTATGGGGATGTCCAGGTTCGCAATGCCGCAACTATGAAGATTGTCTGGATCCGTGGAAGTGTGCGGGAACGGAGAGTCTGAAGACGTGTTGTGGGAAGAGGGCGCCGTATACTGGGGAGGGGTGTTAATTTGAGGAGATAAGGGCAATGTGGGTGATGAATCGGGGTGGATGTGTATTATGTATATTATAATTGTGTTGTGTATATATGCTATGCTATGCTATGTGGGTATGTTACTTAGGAAATTACAGAATAAGACTGGACAATCATTAGACCTAGATCGCAGCGTTTGAGCGACGTAAAGGGGTATCTCGTATTCCTCGACCCTATGCCGTCCGGGCCGTGACCGTTTACGTAAGGAAAGAGTGTCGTTTCAAGCGTTGACCTATCCTTAAAGCCGGTCCAGCATCTTACTCATACTCAACCAACTCTTCAGCTCATCTTCTTCAGTAGGAGAATCTCCCAAAGAATCGAAAGTAGCTTTGTTCCTTTCCAAAACGGGCGGAGAACGTTCCTTGCCCGCCTTGGAAAGATCAAGACCACTGTCCACGCGAGGAGCATGGCGCGGCTGTTGAACTCCATCGTTAGGGACGGGAGAAGGCTTCGGTGGGGCAACGGTAGACGGAAGGGTCGGCGGTGTAGGCGGTGTGTAGCGAATAGAAAACCGGAGTGGTGCCGGGGTGTCTTTTGTAGGAACCTGTGGTGGATTGAGGTTTGTTATGGTTGGTGGTACAACAATGGGAGTTCGAGCGGAGGGCGCATTGGTGACAGTCGTGGATGGCTGGGCTGGCACGTTACGGGGTTTCCTTAGTACTTTCCTGCCCTCGTTTACTGCTGGCTTCTCCAGTCCAGGTCCTTTCATGCGCCCTCTGGAGTTTACTGCCGGAGGGGCCAGTTTGCGACGTTCCAATTCTTGAGCTTGCTCCATCAAAACCGTAATCTTGCGTTTCTCTTCATCTGGCAAGTGGTCCGACAAGCAGCGCAAAGGCGTAAGACCCTTACTATTCTCGCAGGTAGCTTTTGCGCCAGCGCGGAGTAGGCATGTTAACACCTGCGTACTGCCTGTAGCTGCCGCGACGTGGAGGGGAGTATTGCCTTCAACATCCACCGCAGTAGCCCTAGCTCCGGAACGTAGTAGCAAGTCAGCAATCTCAACGAGTCCATCCTCCGCCGCAATGAAAAGTGGAGTGCGTTGTTTATCATCGCTGCAGTCGACAAATGGCTTCCGGCGAAGCATCTCGTCTACGATTACAGGGCAACTGGCTCGCACGGCTGAATGAAGTGGATAACGACCGTCGTATAGCAGTGATGCAACTGAAAGTTTTGCGCCGTTGTCGAGCAGAAGTTTGACCAAGCCTAAACTTACACGCGGGCATTGCTCAAGAATGTGGGTGAGCGGATGCACCGACATTGGAGTCTGATGGGAGTTACGCACAGTCGATGCACGTGGAGGCTTTCGGCTCGTCATCGCGTTCGGATCCGCACCAAAGGCGAAAACCAGCTTGAGAGCATCGTGATCATAACTGGAAGGAAAACTTGGCAAAGAGATACTGTAATCAAGCAACGCCCAAAGGAGTGAACCCGGAAGCTTGCCCGATGGTAGACGGTTTGGATCGAGGCCCATGGTGAGCATGTCTTTCAGATCGCGAATTGGTAGCATCTTGGGCAGCAAGTCCTCATCATTGGCAGTACTGAACTGTCGATGCAGCCTTCCCATACGTCGGATCCATTCGTGCTCCGCAAAAAGGTTCAGAATCCGCTTGTTGGCCGCGCTGTCTGGCTTGACTGGTCCCTTCTTCCCTCGCCACTCACTCAGAGTGAACGGCGAGCCATACCTCAAGAGTACTTCCACGAACGTCACTTTGCTCGAGGTTGCCGCATAGTACAAAGCATTACGTTGATCATGGTCCTCGTGGGCTACGCAATTACTTCGCTCCGAGCCCTTCTGTGAAAGCAGTACTTCTAAAATAGGCAAGCCTTCCTCGGGAAGAGTTTTGGCTGCCTGTATAAGAGGTGTGGAACCCGTCTGATCTCGCATGCTACGGCTAACGCCCTTCTCACAGAATGGCGCTGCAGCAGCGGCGATGTGCTTCCATGTTGATGGAGCTTTCGGAGTGCTAATGGCAATGTGATGCAGGGCTGTGAGACCGTTATCGTCCCAGGAGTTGTTGCCTGGCTGTGTCGCAAGCAAGGCGACGTTTGCCCATTGGTGGTTGGAAACGGCGAGCAGGAGCGGGGTGCGTTTCTTTGTATCAGTCAAGCTTGTATCGGCGCGAGCTTCAAGCAACGACTTCACCGTCTTGGTCAATCCATTCTGGGCAGCGAAGTGTAGAGAAGTCCTTCCTGCTGGATCAACTGTTCCCCTGTCGGATGCTTTGATCAATTCTCGAAAATCTGGCTCATTGTCACTCGTCGCGCTTCTGAGACCATCGAGAAGCGGTGTGAGGCCCTTGGCGTTTATCGTATTGGGATTTGCGCCGTGCTTCAGGAGCAATGCAACACAAGGTGGCGATGCAGCAGCGACGTGCAACGCAGTGTACCCATTTTGATCTTGTGCATCGATGCTGACACCATGTTTCAGAAGCAGATGTACAATCCTCACCAACCCGAGATCTTGGCTAACGGTACGATGAAGCATCGTCCTGCCATCGGAGTAAGTCGTACTTGCGTCAGCCCCCCAGGAGAGTAGCAACTCAAAGACCGACGTGATCGCTTCCTTATCGCGCGACAAAGGGCTCGCCAGCGCGGCCTGAAGCACGTTTGGCCCATGTGGGTTTCGCAACGTGACATCCGCTCCATACTCCACGAGGGCTTGTACGACGGGTGCACTGCAAGCGTCGAAGCCCGCAAATATGGGGTAGAGACCAGATGCGGTCGCTTCGTTGGGGTTTGAGCCTCTCTCGAGGACAAGCTTGACAAGGCTCGCGTCGCGCGTCTTGATTGCCTCTACCAGAGCTGTAGAATCGGATGGGCATGCCAATCTGAGAGCTTCTGCAACCAGGTCTTTGTTGAGCGACGACCGGCGGCGCGAATCCAGAATCTGGTCCAAAAGCAATTTTTTTCCTTTTGCGAGTTTGTGCGATTTGCTGCCGGCAGCTCGAATGATATGGATAGCTCTATCGAGATCTTGTGCCTGAAGAGCTACATCAGCTGGACTGCAGCCCTGGCCGTTCAGCGATTCGTAGTTCGCTCCATGTTTGAGTAGCGCAGCAACGGCGGCGGTAGATCCTGATTTGGCTGCCGCGTAGTGAAGTGGTGTCTCATGCGTAGGTAACGTTCGAGCGTTCAAATCGGGTTCGAATCGGAGGAGGATGTCAAGGATGTCGTCGCGTCCCGCCTTGACAGCATGGTGAAGAGCGGTCTCTCCACTGTGAATGCATGCCGCATTGATGCTTGCGCCCGCTTCGCAGAGTATCCTGACTATGCCAGCATGTCCCGCTGTCACGGCAACACACAGTGGGGGCTGGGCAGCGGGACTTCCGTCTGGCGTTTGTCCTGCTCGAAGAAAATGTAACAATGCTGCTTCTCGATCGTGATAGACTGCGTAGTAAAGCGTTGTCCATTGCTTCGAGGGTTCGAATCCAGTATCTGAGGCTGACGATCGTTCGGGCTTCCCAAGCTCACATCTTAGCACTTCAACCAAGGTCTGAAGCTTGGAACTCTTGTGACCCGCCTCGTGAGTTTTTGTGTCGTTCCCTCCGTTAATCGCAATACGATGGGGTTCCATTGGGTCATCTGTTGTCTTCGGAAGCGAGATACAAGACAGACTTTTCATATTGTGCGTTTATGAGCGATCCATGAGCGAACGATTAGAGATATGAGAAGCGACTGTAAACAACCCAAAGGGATTCGATGGGCACGAAGCAAGGAAATAGAACCAACGCAATGGTGAGATTAGGTGCTACGCAGAGCGTGCTGCAAGACGAAGAAGCGTGGTGACACTCCACTATACGTGAGGGACGTAGATACCCACGCCTTAGCTACGTGGACTCCCGCATTCCTCTTCCGCTCCCACATTTACTCCCTTCGCCGGTTCCGTCAGGCCCTTCGCTTACAAGTCCTAAAGCGTCGCCACGGCGCGTGCCGAGCGCTCAGCTCTTCCGAAAGCGACCCGTGGACGGCGAAGGCGCTGCTGTAATCTCGTGCCAGCGGCGTGCCATCGCAACCCTGTCCTATCAATTGATAGAACCAGGCGTTTGCGCTACGGGCATCGAAAGGTGTCGTGGCGCTAAAGGGAGGATTGGCATCAAATGATGGGAAAGTTGGAACGGATGGAAAAGTACCGAGCGCACGGGTGGCGGTTATGACGAATGGGGTTAGCGTTCCCCTCACGTGCTACGCGCGTATGCAGGGCGTTTTGCCCCTGACCTACGCGAGTACGCTGTTTGGAAACGATCTGTGCATGCTGGTCAGTTGGCAGATGGGGATGCTGTTGCTCAGAATAGAAACGAAGCGGCAAAGACGATCAATTTGCCTTCACCACTATGAAACAACGACGATCAGTTTCAGTCCGCGGGCCCGCATCGCAATTTGATGAATTTGGATCTCATGATGATGGTGCCCCCTTTGTTGTCTAGTACGAAGGCAAATTTGGCCGAAACTCTATGATATCGCACTCGACAACGCACAAGCTAGGCTCGCTTATTTCAGCTGCTGCATGCAGTGTCATGAACAGACCTGCGAGTGAGGCATTGAGCTAATGAGGGAATCCCAATCGCAGCTCAACCCTCTGCTTCGATCTCATAAGCATTCGACTTGTGCTTAGGCTCAAACTTGAAGCCCTCTGCTGCAGGTCCAAGGAACATTTCGCTGTGCTGAGTTAGTCGAGCGATCATCTCGTTACACACTTGATATACGCACCTGATCTTGATCCAGTCTTTGTAGTTCTCGCTAGCCAAGAGGGTTTCCAGGTCGTCCCTCCCCTTAAAGCGTGGGGGCCGATCCTGGATGTTGGGCGGCAGGTGCGCCAGTAGCCCAAGAGGCACATACCGATGCGAGAAGCTCAGCCACTCCAGAAGGAAGCGGCGAGTCGTGCCAATACCCATTTCATCCGATCCCCATGTCTGCAGACCGTACTTGGCGAACTTCTCTACGTAGCTCAGACGCTCAGAGGCCGACTTGTCCAGGTATTGCCCCTTCTCAATTTCTTCGAAGATCCAGGGCTTTATGAGCGCGCCTCTAGCCACCATAACGGAGTCTACCTTGGCGTTCTCGATATGATTGTAGTAATCAACATGAGAATAGCAGTCGCCATTGCCGATGAAGTAGACGTGACCTTCGTTAGCAAGATCTCGGGGATCAGCTTCGGCGATGGTGTCGGTCCTTGCGTTCTTTTCCCGCTTCAGCCGAGCAATCAACGAGTTGCACTCGGCAATGTAACTCCAGTCGGCATTCTTTGTGTAGCGCTGCTGTTTGCTTCGTCCGTGGAGGGTGATTGCAGCAACGCCTGCTGTGCCCTTCCCAGACTCAACAGCTTCATAGCCACCAAGTACGAGACGCTTGATCAGCTTATCGGCCGTAGGCTGTCCATCTTTCGTACCCATTCGGATCTTGACGGTGATGGGAACGTCGTTGGATACGTAGTTCATACCGCGCAACGTAGCTTCGAGACGAGCATGGCTGTCAAGCATCGCAGAACCCATGCCTTTTTCGCAGACCAAATTGATCGGGCACCCACAATTTAGGTCAATCGCACGAAGCTGAGGGCAGAGTGCTGTCAATACTTCAACTGTCTTTGTCGCAACCCAGGGCTTATTAGCAGCAATCTGCGCTCCAAACTTGATGTCCTTAGCGTTATCGTAGCCTCGCACAACGGTGTTCTTATTTTTAAACATAACGGGTCGGACTTCAGATTCGTGAGCCTTCATCAGCGCCCACTCGCTCTTTTCGCCTTGTATGAGTGGAAGTCCCATGGCCATTTCCGACCAAGTGACTTGGGCTCCGAGCTCAACGCATAGACGACGGAATGGCATGTTGCCTTGCGTTGTGAGTGGTGCCAGGATGGGGGTCTCAGGACCGTAGTAAAGACGACGCTTCTCCGAGGGTCGGAACGGAGGCTCCACGAACTGTGCTCGGTTGTCCTCCTTCGCATCTGGATCAAGATTGTCTTCAACGTCGATCTTCCTCTGTTCGGCGGACTTGTGTTGCGAGTCAAAGTGCTTCCTTTCTTCATCAGCGATCTTGTTCACCCATTCGACATATGCATCAGCCTTAGGAGTTCCTCGCCGCCGTCTCGAAAGATCGATCTTGTCTTGCTTTGAAACGAGATTCACAACGCCAACTTCATCATCAAAATCGCGTGCCTGGTCGCCCTTCTTCTTCTCGGGATCTTCAAGGAGCACAAGTTCTTTGCGGCCGTCCCCCGTCTCCCTCTCTTCCGAATGGCTGTTGTGGAATCGACATTTCCAACCGAGAGGACAGTAACCCCTAGCTTCGTAGACAGGGCATTTCCCACCAAAAGTTTCAAGATCTTCTCGTCGCCCCTGCGTTAGGTACTTGCGAAGGTTGTGCTCAAACTTGCACTTCTCACCGAACTGACATTCTCTAGGTGAGAATTCGGGGTATGATGCACGAGAGGCACATAGCTGGAGCTTGTCGCGAGAATGTCCGAAAGTACGGCTTGTGTTTTGGCCATTCTGCTTGCCGTGTTTCTTGTCCTTTCTATTTTTCTTGCCCTTGCCTCCGTCACGGTTGTCGCGGGCATCAACCTTTTGGTAGCGCTCACCACCAGCTTCAGCAGCATCGTCGTTCTCCGCACCTCCCTTTGCTTCTTCTTTGCTCCCAACCGGATGCAATAAGTACCTTTCTGGTTTTAGTCAAGAGCAAGACGTCAGGTGCAATGACTCACTCTGTCTTGATGGGAGCAACGCCCTTGACGCGCTTCGCAGAACTTCCTGAGGATTCAATGTCTTCATTGTCAGGTCTGTCTCTTTTCCCCAGGCTTGACACTTCCACGTTACCATTGTCCATCTCTTGTGCGCAACTGTTTGTCTGCTGTCCCACAATCTCCTCCTGTACCAGTGGCACTGCGTCATTGAACGTGTCCGCCATTGTCGACGCTCTAGACCAGTCGCTGCAAAGCTCGCGGTCACTTGCTATTTTGGGGGCGACTGTGGAGAGAGCCGCTTGAAGATTTGAGAGAACGATTTGCGGCTAGGATGTAAAAGGCTAGTGCAGAGGGCCGTCCGTGCGCCACGGAAGCTGCGCTGAGGTGACGTATTTGTTCACAAGCTAGGCAGCGCACATTAAACCTGGTCGCGTTCCTGCCCGCACTCTGTTGTTCACTTTCCGTCACCTCATACATCAGCCACACGCACCGTGTCCTCTTCTCGTCTGGGCTTAAATAGCAGATTGCAGCTCTCCCAAGCTTTCACGACCTGTCGATTAACCCACACAACCCCGCACATAAACACACACCATCTCTGTTGTAGCTTCGGAAACATCGCCAACATGACGCTCTACTACAGCCTTGTAAGCATTCGCTCCTTCCCTTGCCATCTATAACGCCAATTGCTGGCATATGTCGATGTCGGCACCTCGCTTTCCACGTCCTTCCGAACAATCAGCCTCACGAGGCCAACTATGCTGCCCACATGCTTACTTTTGCTGTTTGCACAGGTCTTCCTCCTCCTGGTAACGGAGATGCTCATCTTCCTCGCCCTCATCGTCCCTCTACCGTTCACATGGCGCCGCAAGCTCTTCACCTTCATCTCCGAGAGCCCCATAATCGCGAAGCTACAATATGGCATGAAGGTAGGATGACCGGAATATTGCAGACGGGCGACATGTCTAACGAGCCAATAGATCACCTTCATCTTCATCCTTATTCTCTTCATCGACAGCGTGAACCGTGTCTACCGCGTCCAGGTTGAGCTGGCAGCCTTCAACAAGAGCGATGGCCGTGGCGGGTAAGTGAACGATCATGAGCAAGTAAGCCATCGCAATGCTAACAACTCTCAGACCTGTTGCCATGGGCGGTTCCGAGCGCATGGAGGTTCAGGCACGCAAATTCTACTCTCAGCGCAACATGTACCTTTGCGGCTTCACCCTGTTCCTGTCCCTCATCCTCAACCGAACCTACGTCATGATCCTCGATGTGCTCCGTCTCGAAGAGGAGGTCAAGACTCTCAAGGGTGACCCCGCTGCTAAGAGCGGAAAGTCTCTCCAGAACGCTGGCAACGTTGGCGAGGTCGGTGCTCTCAAGGACGAGCTTGCCAAGAAGGACCGCGACATGGAGAACCTGAAGAAGCAGGTCGAGAGCATGCAGAACGAGTACAACCGCATGGGTGATCAAGTTTCTGGATCCAGCGCTGCCCCCCGCAAGGGTCAGTAGAGCGTTAGCTTGGGCAGATTTGGAAAGAGTCATGCAGGCGACGTGCTGACAAGAATAAGCTCGCGCACCGCCAGCCATATCTGCTCGGATGATGGTAAGTACGAAGCGAGCGTGGGGAGGCGCTGCTGACGGTAGGCTGAGGCCGTGTTGAGACGACTACGATTGTATCATCGTTCTTGGAACATTATTATTGCATGGCACGGTGCTGGAGTTAGAAAACACTGTATGGTATATCAAAGGACTCGGACAGAAGCATCAATTCAGCTTCACGAATCGTTGCCAAATCTGTACCTGAAACATGTGATAATCATCGTACCTAGGTTTCTGCGAACGCTGAGCTGAGCTCATCCGGGAATAGCTTTGGCTCATGCCTGTCGTCTGAGAACAACGTAGCTTCATCCTCTGTCCTATACTTGTGTATCACAATATCATATGTCTTTGTAAGGCCACACATGATCGCCCATTCTTGAGAGCATCACTCCAATTAAGATGTCTGATCGCGCACGGACCGCATACATCAACTTCCCGGATGCGAAGGCGCACAACGTACCCTATGAAGCCCCTCCTACTCCGCAAAATCCGGTGATCAAGGGACGCCCATTGGCCTTTTTGGCTGCGCTGTATGTTGTAGAATTCCGCAGCGCCTGTTCCGTGCTAGCTGACAGTTACAGCGTTGAGAACGTGCCCCTCCTACCAACTATCCTCTATCGCAATGCAGGCTTCGCCGGTTTACGATCGCTCAGCGAGCTCGATGGAGTTGTCCCGCGATTTGATCCAACAGTGATACGGTTACCTCAACCTTCGGACGGAGTGCCGACGGACGAACCACAATACGCAAGCCTTCGTGTACCGCCTCGAGACGCGCCAGGCCGCTTCTACACCATAGCCGACTACCACGATGCCTACAAAAGCGGACGACTGACACCTTCCGATGTTGCAGAAGCTCTGCTGCTTCTTGTTCGTAGAGATATTGCCAATCGCTCTCCGCACTCCACGGCGTTTATCGATAGCAAAGCCGATATCGCAAGGGAGGCAGCCGCGGCTTCGACGAAGAGATGGAAGGATGGGAAGCCGTTGGGACTACTAGATGGCGTGCCCTTTGGTGCTAAGGATGACCTCGATGTCAAAGGATACAAGAGGTACATCGGTTCGACCAAGGACTATACGGAGGGTAAGGAGGTGGAGACTAGTTGGTGCGTAGCCAAGGTCGAGGAGGCCGGTGGCTTAATGATAGGGAAGCTGAGCATGCATGAGCTGGGAATGGGTATAGTTTCCTCCTAGGCCTTGGAGATATGAGATAAAGGCAGAGCTAACGTTCAGCAGACACTACGAACAACAACCCGAATTGGGGCACACCTCTAAATCCTTACAACTCGAGCTACTACACGGGCGGTTCGACAGGAGGCGGCGCTTATGCTGTCGCATCGGGTCTCATTCCCTTCTGCATTGGATCTGATGGAGGCGGCTCTGTTCGCATCCCCTCCAACTATTGCGGTCTCTATGGCTTGAAGCCTTCGCATGGTCGGGTTTCCACCGAGCCTCTCCAATCATCAGATAATTCAGTCACAGTCAGAGGACCTGTCGCCAGCAACATGGCCGACCTTGAGGTCTCCTATCGTGTCCTCGCAATACCCAACCCATCCGACCACACTTCCAGCAGGTTTTCTCCTCCAAGCCCCCTCGGAATCCCATCGAGCTCTCCAAGCAAAACACTAGGAATTCCCAAAGACTGGTTCGACCGCGCCGACCCGCCCGTCCAGCAAGCCTGCCACGCCGCCCTCCAATACCTTATCTCAGAGCACGGCTACACTACCATCGACATCGACATCCCGCTGCTCCGCGAAGGTCAAATGGCGCACGCGATGACTATTCTCGCTGAGACCACGGCAAATATCAAGTCCCTTGCCGGCCTTACACCACCCAATAAGATTCTCCTCAGTGTATCCCGCGCAACGCCCGCAACAGATTTCCTTTTAGCGCAAAAGTTGAGGCAGCTTCTCATGCAGCACCTCGCACACCTCTTTCTAACCCACCCGGGCCTCATCATCGTCACACCTACCACGCCCAATGCTGGATGGCCCATCGGCGACGGAGAACTAAGCCACGGAATGACGGACGGGAATACGCAAGTCAGGAACATGGAATATGTGTGGTTGGCGAACTTCACGGGCATGCCTTGTATACAGTTCCCAGTTGGGTATGTCGAGCCTGTGAAAGGAGAGGGGAAAATTCCGGTCGGCATGATGGGGGCGGGCGTATGGGGGAGTGAGGAGGAGTTGATCGGATTTGGGTATGATGGGGAGGAGTGGTTGAATACGGGTTATGGCGGTGGGAGGAAGAGACCTGAGGGTTGGGTTGATGCATTGAGGGGATGAGTGGGAGGTCCTGGAGAGACGTAAAGGGGAGAAGAGGGTGTTAGGAAGACTCATGCAAGGAAGAAAACCGTAAGAGTCATTTGACAGAATTGGGCATCTTGAACAAATGTAAGGTCTTCCGTTGTCGACAGCGTTGACTGCGGCTGTGAAATGAGCAAGCTCTGGTCCACCGAGTTGAAACGACTCAAGATACCAAGTTAAGGTCATGCAGAACCTACTTGCACTCACACTTCCCTTCACCGGGAAACTCATCGCCCCTGACATGATTGCAGTGATTTCCCTGGCAGAGTTTCGCGGATATGGGATTTTCGTGCTGGCCTGAGAGATGTTAGTATGATGTAGATAGCGATCGACCAGGAACAATACTCACATTGGCAGCATTTCCAGGTGGACTTACTGCTGTTGGTGGGATTTTGGGACGAGGATTGAAGCATTGGTTGCGGTCTGCGTGGTGGCTGAAGGATTGCAGTGTTTGGTGCAAAGTCACGGATCCTAAACAGTAGAATTTCGAATGTTTTCTAGCGATGGCGTTGAGAAAAACAGTATACGGGGAGATCTCTGGCGGATTTCTGAGCTTGCATACGACAACTGGAAATGATCCTGTTGGCGCAGTGAAAGAAATGTGAATTCAAGGTGGTGTAACTTCAAGCCTGGCGTGGATATTGTTTCTCTAAAGGATGCATGGCTTGGGTCGTGTCCGCTTAAATCATGTTCCAATAGCGGGGTCCTTATCTTACGTACTCATGAAAGTGGTCTGACTAGGTGCGTTTGCTGGAATATTGTCCGTTGCGCATGGCGAATCGGCGCACGTTTGCGCACAGGGTTGTGAATTGGATACTTTATATGGGGCACTAATGTAGGACTTGGTGTGACAGTACACTGAACGTCATATGGAATTGATCCTAATGAGTATATGACAAAGTATTAAAGTAACAAGAAAGTAGACCTGAATAAGGGACAAGACCAACATCGATACTCCTTCCCTGTTCGAGCATTTCATTTTGGATCCTTTCCCAGACTCAGATCCTATCCGGGACGTCCGAAGTCAACTGTACATTCACCACAACGCTTATGTCCACAATTTTTGCACTGCATCGTGTTTGCCTCTAGCGCCACAATATTCAAACGGCCTGCGTAAACATTAGCTTCTGGGTAATGCAAAACTGTGATTTGAGAGAGGTCACACACAGTCATCATCGCAGCACCACCAGGAAACTCCGTATTTAGCGTAGTTGGTAAGATCTTGGAGCGAATATTGAGTCACTGTGTATATGTATGAGTAAGTGGATGATGAAGGTGTATTCGTTGAGATTTCGTGCTCTGATTAGTTGTCGTTGGCGTAGTAGGACACTTGTTGTGTAGTTGGTCTTCAATTTTATCAAGAATGTTGTATGATAAGGTTCGTAGTACGGGGTAGAGCCTTATATATGCACTTATCTAAGACTCTGGTTGTGTGACTCTGTAAAACACATAGGATCTTTGTCTCCACTGCTGTTCGCGCTGGAGGTCAAAATTCAAAAATTTGCAACGCTGTGATTTGTAACCACCATTCACTTCCACTGATATGTATCTCTACCTTCCAGGACTACGCTGATACTTGTCACAATGAAGCTCTTCTATTCACTGACCTACGCATCCTCACCGCGTCGAGCCGCAAGAAGTTACGAGATCATGTAAGGTTACAGGGAGTTCAGCATTCATGTTATCCCTTCACGCCTTTTCAAGGCGGTATCCATTGTGTTAAATTATCGCCAACACTGGCCACCCTGTGGTTCATTTTCGAATCACGCCAAGAATGTGCTGCGGGGGAATACTTTGTACCACAAGCCCTCTGAACTAGCTGTTGTGCTAGAGCTGTAAAGTTAAATGCGCTTTAGCCTAAACTAAGCACGAGCAATGTTGCAACAAGTACACAGAAGTGGGAATTGGAAGGGATAATTGTATGGTATCTAGCCTGAATTTGACCGACGAGTATGCTTAAAGAACAACTCATGTCAATGAGCTAGCATCGCAGCATTGGCACGGACCCAGCCCTGTCAAATTTCTGCACTGGCCACATTGACGGTTTTGGGTCTCTCCTGTTCCATCTTTCATGACATATGGACTCAGAAAACCACCTGCATGGTCATCAGTACCGTAAGGCGGAGGATCGTGGAAACAGCCGGAGAGAACGTACAACGACAGCACCACCATTCGAGACCTGATCGCGGAGGTCTGAAGTTATTGGCGAGATCTTGTAGTGATATCTGAATCACTTTATGAACGACCTGTTTAGCTGGCTCTTGTCTGGTTATGTTTTGTAACGTCAGTGCGTGTGTGTTGATTGGTATTGTCAGACAGCATTGCGGACTAGGATTGAATATAGGTAAATTTATGAGGCTATCAGGTGATGAAACCTTGTCACAGATAAGTATTCGCCCTGTTCTTTGCACTATCAATTGATCTTCAAAGTGCTTCAGTGGTACTCTGACCGCTTCCCAAAATGGATACCACACTAGGTGTCAAGTACGGTGTGTACAATGCCTGAGTGTACAGTGCTTTGGCCGTGCAAATCACCCCTATTGCCCTTCCTATGTGACTTCTTATGTAAATGTCATGGAATATGGTGTCGGTGATCTAAGCATGCCCTATGAAGAAACGGGTGATATCAATGATATCAACCTTCCCATTGCTGACTTAGTGCTGTACCTATTCACAGCAAATGTCAAATTTCCTTGAAGAACAGGAATGGCACATTTCTTTGCACTCCTCAACACAAAAGCCTGCTCAAATGCCAGGCTCAATTTTGCTACTAACGTGAATTATTTGTGCATGAATTCTGTATGGCAAATAAATATAGCGTTCCGGTGCCAACGACAACCCATTTAGCCATACATTCCGCATCAATTCGCTTCTACAAAAGTGTGCATACTGCTCCTCTGTAAACATGAATGTGGTAGACATCATCTATCTCACGGGACATCCTTGATTGATTCAGAGGTTGCTTGAACTCACTGTTTTGACCTCGGGAAACCTGCGCGGCTCCTTCCCTTGAAGCAACGGCCCTCCTACCTTACCTCTGACCGCCCCATTCATCCACGCGGTCGTATACGCCACCAGGAGCCGCACCAACTCGGCTGGCGCAATCGATCCAAGCAGATCCGCGAAAGCCCCCGTCGTGTCTTGTCCACTGGCCTGTAACAGTACGAGCGCATCTGAGAAGCTCATGTGTGTCGTGTTCGCGACCTCGAGCCATAGCTTGGGACCCTTCAGCTGCGGCCACAACGCGTCCCAAGTGGGGTCAGTAACGTTCCCGAGCTCCTCGGATACAAGCAAAACTGGCGTGGACAGTCCCGACGGAGGCAGAGAACCGAAGAAACTGCCGTCCCAATCGATTGCACCGCGGATGCGAGTGTCCTGCCCGGCGGCATGAATAGAAGTGGCACCTCCAAGAGAGTGACCCATCATAGCGACGCGGTTGGTGGGGAATTGTCGAGGCCCGCGTTGGGGAAGCAGCCCGCCCATGGCAGTGGCGTTGCTCAGTTGATCGATTATAAAGGATGCGTCGGCGGCACGAGCGTACGTATATTGTGCGTACTCGTCGCCATCGGGGTTACCTGGACCGTCTCCGATGACCGCGTGGCCATCAGGATAGGTAATGATATTAGTGTCCCCCGGGTGATCGATGGTAATGACTGTGAAGCCCTCGCTGGCGATGGCAGAGGCAAGGACATTATAATAGAGGCGTGGGATGTTCCAGCCACCTGAGAAGAGTAGGATAGGGCCATCATCTAGGGGCGAGCAACTGCTGGGTGCTTTTGGACACACCGGTAGGCGAGCTTCCAAGAAAAGGGGCGTGAAGTTGGCAGAAATGTTGAACTGCTGTTGGAGATATGGCCCTTGGAATTCGGCAGTTGTGTTGGGCATATAGGTGACGGGCACAGTGGTGGCGCATTTCGCAGGCTGGAAGACCGACAGCACCAATGTCCGAGGCGTTGGCGTTGCGACTGAAGGATCATTGCGGGTGTAGTCGGTCAGGGTCCCGACTGTTAAGGTAACATTGTATTCACCAGGCGGATCTGGGACCAGGTACCCTGTAGTCGTCTTGATGAGCAAGAGGAAAACAATCGAAAGCATAGATTGCATGTCTGCGAGTGTCGTTACGGCGAAATTGCAATGTTGTCACATGGGAGCCCATTTTGTGGCAGCTAGATTACCTTATATACCTATATTGCGACCCGTACGTGCTGTCGGATTATCAGTGCTCGCAACGGAGCACACGCGGTGAAGCATTCCTTTGGTAGTCACTGGGGCGGAGCCTCGCAGCGCGGTTCGTAGTTCCGCGCTGAATCTGGTTTAGTCCAGGTACTGTACGTGACGTCTAGCGTCGCGCTAAGCACACCACGAAGGCATATACAAAAGCGGTACAGAGAGTCAAGAATGAAAAGCTCTTGCGGTGCATGACACTGACACCTCAGTGTGAACAGCATGCGCATCGATCAGCAGCCTCAAAATCTAGCAGGAGATCCTTTTCCTACCTCTATGCCGACAGCGACCAGAGCCGTGCGCGATACGAAGCAAAGTTGCCACAGGCCCGCTGTGCAGGCAGGCCCGACTCAGGAATGGCACCGAAGGTAGAAGCTAATAGGAAGGACCTGTTAGGATGCCTGATTAGCAGCGTCGTGAGAAGGAACCGCGTTTCGATGTCGACGACGGTTCCCTCGAACGACATTATGTCAGCATCTCGCTACTGACACCAATCTGGGTTAGAGGTCCCCTGCACCTCAGCCTCCTTTGATGTCGCAACACCGTGAATGCTGCTGTATGGCGATGAAGCTACGGCCATTGAGCGCTTCGCCAACGCGCCAGACCCTGAAAACCGTATCCCGACTGAACAGGAGTAGGTTCCGCGAACAGCATGTCTAGACACTCTCACAACAATCCTTTTTTGACATAGTCTTTGCCTTTGTCTCAGCCACGATGTCAGACAAACCAGCCGCGACCAAGCGGCCAAGAGACAAGTATTCCCGTTTGATCTGCTTGGGGTGTCGCGACAGGCGCATTCGGTGCGAGCTACCCAGTGAGGTTGAGGTTCCAAAGCCAGGAGAGCTCCGGACGATACAAACGCCTTGCTATCGATGCAGGAGATTGGGCGTTCCATGTGTAGTCAGACAAACCATCTTGGGGCGACCAGGCCGCGAAAGTCGCTCGCCTACTACGCCAGGGGCCAGGAACGTCGTTCCGCATGTTATTCTTGAACTTTCTGCAGTGACGCTGGCGCCCTCTCAAGCAGCTGCTGTACAGAAAGAGGCAGACCCAGTCAACAAGTCTGTCGTTCCGCTGACCAAGCTGCGTTCTGGAGGAGACCTACCGCCAAGCTGGATTGGAGGTACAATACTGGCCCGGAGACCCCAGTCTCCTGAGATCGTCTTCATCGGCCGAGCCATCGACACGCTTCGGTACGAAGGTGTCGAAGAGGAATGGTTCCAACACCTGCCGGCCCATTTTGGGAACACGCTCGCACTTGACCTTTCTATCAAAGCCCTTGTCGCCGCTTGCGCGTACAAAAGAAGTACGCCAAACGTCACTTCTGGTGACTGCTACCAAGCCCTAGCGCTCGCCCTCAATGCTGTGCAAGCGAACATCAAGCAGTCGCGCGGAGAGGCGAACGACGACATGCTTGCATCCACAGCGCTGCTAGCTCGTTTCGAAGGCGAGGTAAAGAGGAATTACGTTCCAACACGTCTACATGTTGAAGGGCTGGCTACAATCTTATCCGCCAGGCCTGCAACATATCCAGTTACGCAGCTTGCGAGAGACATCCTCGACTTCCATGCTGGCGAGTCTGCCATTATGGCATGTATTCAAGATACGTCCTCGCCGTTTGAAAACGTGGCCCGAGCGTACTATACCAACGACAGGCTGGGATGCAGCGACAGCGATCGAGCGCAACTCAAGTCTCTCAGCAATGAGGTCTTCATTCGCCTGCCGCGGCTGGTGAGGCTTGTTCGCTCGTTGCGACTCCAAATGCCTCTGCAGCACAAAGTGCTCTTGAGTGCGCTTAAGCTTTCAGAGAACCTTCTTGAGCTGCAAGATCCTCAAGCTGAAGAAATGTTACTCCGAAATGTCAAATTGCACACCTCCAGCGATTCCTATGCTGACTCGCTTTCCCGCCAAAGCCTGCAATTCGCCTGTTACAAGGATTTCGAGGCGCTCGCAAACTACTGGCAAAGCCGCCTGTCTTTGCTAAGAATCAAATGGCGACTCCATGGCCTGTACAATGAGCTAGGCGGTGTCTTCCAGCCAAGCCTTGGGCCAATAATTGATGAGATGCTTCGGCTTGCGAAGAACATCCTAATGTGTTCGGAATATGCCGCGACTTTGCTACTGAACAAGCATTTTCGCTTGTTTGCTCACGCGATGGTCATCGTGTGGGGGGTCACCATGAACGTACCGGAGGCCTTTGGCCATGATCAGGCCCGCAATGGAAGGAATATCCTGTCTAGTTTGTTATTACAAAGGGTCAACAGGGCACTGAAAGCTAAGCCAGCTTTCACGGCCGAAGACATAAATATCGCGGCAGAGATCTTTGTAGGTGGACCGCTAAGCGGTCGATTTGCGGAGCTCTTTGGCTTGTGATTGGCATTGACTTGGGCCGAAGGCTTATTTGGACTCATACTTGTGGACCTGTGGGTCAACACAGTCACTACAAAAAAGGCACCCTTTGGAGAAGTTCTGCTGTCCCCTGTGTTCAGAAACGAGGGACATTATTAACCAGTAAGAAAGTAAGACCAACCATCTGCTTGCCTCCATCGAGAAGCGGCTCTACAACGCCGTCCTGCTGGAACTTGTCATCCCCATCGCACAACTCATCCACCAGCCGCTCGGCGAAGCTAGATGAGGAGTTCGATGCGCAGAACGTCCAACCGGCGCTAGCGAAAACCAGGAAGCGCAGATGCATCACTGTGGTAGCAGAACTAGGAGTATGTATGTCAAGGGTTAGTAGCGTGTTAGGCGTAAGGAATAGTGATGTATGTAGCAGCAAGGGTCGTGAGGATGTAGTATATGTTTTAATTAGGTAGCATGGTCGTCACACTCGTACAGTGTGCCTACATATAGGCAATCAAGTGGTCCTTAGTCCTTACATTTTAAGTAGTTCAGAGCGTGGCAAGTCACATCACATTCAAACCATCTCACTTCACCAACATATTTCAATTTTAGAGCAATTCAACTAAATTCTTCGCGGCTGTAACAACCTCGTACGGGAAGTACTATGTGCAACCCTTAAATCATTCACTAAAGATATCTACAGTAGAACAGGACCTTCTCTTCCCCCACCTTCATATCAATCATGCAAACCCCTGTCAGCGGCTCTTAACGGTTCTTGGCAAACGGCCCAAAACTCCTCCTAAACTTTGCACTCGCAGCAATGCACTGCGAGTACCAGTCGTTCATTTTTGTGCATGTATAACCGCTCACGCACTCCAGCGCGCCCGTGAACCCAATGCCACCGCACTGTCCGTACGCGGCAACAGTGCCGGACGATGAACCCGAGTCAGAGCTAGAGCCGGTGGAGGGAGCGGAGGTAGGCTCAGCGGCTTCAGAAGTAGCAGCAGAAGCCTCCTCAGCGGGGGAAGAAGAGACAGGGGTAGCGACTTCGGAGGTAGCGGCGGGAGCTTCCTCGGCGGAGCTGGAGACGGGCACAGCGGGGTTAGTAGTGTTAGTCGCAACCTCATCGTCGGCCACCTTTGACGGCTCCGTGGAGCTGGCGGAGGCGAGTCCAGCAGGTCCAGCATTGGCCTTGACGTGAGCAGCGACGTCGCTCGCGGCGAGCGGCTTAACGAGAGAGTCCTTGACCTTAGCTAGGGTGCTGAGGACACTGTCTGCCTTCAGGGCAACGAGCTCGCCGGAAGACGAGTCGACAGAGTTGACTTCGCATGCGCGACCGAGAGAGCTGGAGCAAGCGCTCGCAGCGGACGAATCGGGGACAGTGTACAGCACGGACGACGAAGCGGCCTTGTCGGTGTTAGGCTGGCTGACAGACTCGAAGACGTTGCCTTCGATGAGCGCAGAGGCGCTGTCGTACGTGTCGAACGCATGGCCTTTCATGTTGGAGAAGTAGTTGTTGACGGCCTGGAAAGTGCCCGTTGAGCCGTCCTCGCCCAGCTTGGGAGCACGGCCGGAGACGTCGTGGTAGTAGTTCTTGTCGAGGGTGACTTGGTCGCCGTCGCCATAGAACATCATGGTCCAGTAGTGGTTTCCGTTGCAGGTCGCGGACGTGGTGGTTGTGCCGTCAAACTCATTGTTGGAGACGGTGAGGCGCGAGGGCGCATAGTGGCTGACGATGAACATGCGACCAACGAGGCTGAACTTGTTGTGGTCGACCCAGACTCCATCGTTGTTGCCGTTGAAGCTAAGAGCGTCGCCGCCCCAGACGGCGCTTGGGTTAATGTTCTTGAACTCGAGACCTTGGATGATGACGTTGGAAGCGCCGTCAGCGAGCGCGAGACCCTTGCCAATGAGTACGCCCTTGCCGTTACCGAGGATGGACTTGTTGGAGCCGACTGTCAGGGGCTTGGGACCAGCAGCGTCGTAGGTGATGGAGCTGATGGCGACGTTGTCATCGCCACCGCAGGAAAGGTCGCCGAGGTAGAGTTGGCCTCCATTGTCAGCGGAGCAAGATTTGCGGTCACATCCAGCGTCCGTTGCGGAGGTACCGGTGAAGTCAAGCTCGGCGTCGATGACGATAGTGCGAGCAGTGTCATCTGATAGAAGGTCGGCAAGCTCGCTCACGCTGGAAACAGTAACGGCTTCCGCGTCACCACCTCCCGTCACACCAGTAGCGAACCCATACGCAGTGCCGACGACAGACTGAGCAGCCGCTTGCGAAGCGGCAAGGACAGCAGCAGCAATTGAGTAACGCATTCTTCTTTGTTTCTTCGGAAGATTGATTTTGATCGAGCACAAAAGGCAAGAGCTGTATACACAGAAGGTAACTTGAAAAACAAAAATCACTCAGGCCAGCCGACGATGCAATTCAAGTGGTGTTCTAAAAAGGAGAGAGAATCCGGACGAAGCCGAATGAAGAGAAACGACTGAATGAAGGAGCGGAAGTCGATGGAGAAACTGCATAAGCAGAGTCGACATTCTACTATATACTTGCTACCAAGTGGCACATAGCAGATGGAATGTCAAGATTGCACGGAGGCTCCCGATCTTGGCACGATCTTGGGCATCTGTTTGATCGTCATTGAGTGTTTGCTTGGCAAAGCGCTGCGCAGTCCGCAATTCTTCGGCAAGCGAACTTCCAGCGAAAACCGACTGCTGAATCTGCGATAATACGTACTTCGAATGTACGGAAAAATGCCAGAACAATTAGGAGCATGTACAGTTGCAGTTGCATTACCACGGTGGTTCGCGCGCAAATTGCATCTCGAAATGTCGACATCGCAAATCGTTCGACCGACTCTTCGGGTCGACATCCTGGAAGCGATGGAAGCGATGTTTAAACAACCACCGTGCCCCCATCGCGCCATTCGAAGCGCATGATGAAACACGGATATCCTAACGCAATCGGTACGTTGTGTTCCCTATCAGCGCCGCAACGTTTCTCACTCAATTGCTTTCGTCTTGACGCCCGCTCGTCTCGCTCGAATTTCTTAATCAAGACTGCTTGCAGTTTCATTAAAACATGACTGCGCTAGATCCTTTCTGCAAGCCCATGCACATGCGGGGTGTTCTGTCCCAAGAACCTGGTTGTCCGCTGAAATGATAAGGAGGGATCATTTACAAGGGACGATAGTTTACACTCATCCCAACTAACCCAATGTTCATCGCATCATCTCCCGTCGCTCTTGACCAAGAAAAAAAAAGACGCCATTCAGTGCATTAGACGCAGCGAATTGCATGCCAAACGTCAAATACTCGCAATGCTGTCAATGCCCTACTGCCCCTGCAGCCCACTCCATGAACGCAGGGTCGTTGGGATGCGGAAACATTCCACGATCTTCTTGTTGTGGTTGAGGCTGCGGTTGGGCTTGTTGTTGTTGTATGGCAGCTACCTGATTTGCCAGCATTTGGCGCTGCTCTTCTCGTCTTCTTTCTTCCTCGGCGACACGCTGGCGCCGACCGCGGTAGTAGATAAGGGCTGCCAGAGCGGCCGCTAGCGCGAGGATGACAAGAGACTCTAGGACCTCCGAATCGATGTCGTCGTAACCGTAGTCAGCGTCCCCCCCAGGCATTGCTGCATCGTAGTCGTCGGGCTCTGCGTCCATGTCCCAGGCAGCCATCTCGGCCTCTAAAAAAACGGACACCCATTCCGAGATGGACCATTCCTTCCTGACGACTAAAGACGGGGTCAGTATGTTGTCATGTGAGTGCATGGGTATTTTTACCTGGCTCCTCTTGAATAGACTTGATCTTGCCATTTGTGACTTTGTTCCACCAGCTCCGGAAGCGCAGCTTATACAGAGCGAGTGTGACTGGAAGATAAGCCTCACGGGGATTAGTCTCCAGTGCCAGATCGTAGTGCCTCTTTGCCAGATGGAAGTCTTGTTCTATTCCGATACCGTTCTCGTGCATCCAGCCTAGATTCCACAGAGCCTGTGCGCTCATCATGGTCTCCGCGGCCGCCGTGTAACACGCAGCCGCTTTCTCGTCGTCAGGAGCGGTTCCCAGACCCTGGAGATAATAATCTCCGAGTTTGACCATCGAATCGATATTCCTCTGCTCGGCGGAGCGCGTCCAGTATAGCAGAGCAAGATATGCATCACTAGCCAAGGTAGCTTTAGCTTTGATAATCGGAATCAAGGAACTCAGAGTGAAGCGTGGTTTAGCTTGGTCGAGCAGGTAGGCCACGTTCGCTTGACCTGTCTCAAAGCCCTGCTCTGCAGCCATCATGTAACCAACAAGCGCCGTCTCAAGGTCACCATTGTGGTATGCCTCGTTGGCTTCGGGGAAAGAGGTCGAGACGGCTTCCGCCTTCTCTGCCACAATCTTGTAGTGAGCCGACGCAACGAGACAGGACTTGTCACGACCAACTCCAGCGTTCGTCAGTTCGGCCAGATAGTAATACGCTTCGAGATGCCCGTTATGGGAGGCGAGCTCGAAATACTTGATGGCCACTGACACATCTCCCTGGTCCAAGAAAAGTGCACCGATGCGGACTTGCGCGACAGCAAGCCCCTGGTCGGCAGCTGCTTTGAACAGGTCGGCAGCTTTGACGGGATTCTTAGGAACGCCAAGGCCGTCCAAGTACATGAGTCCCAGCGAGTACTGCGAAAGAGCATCGCCATGCTCGACACCTCGGTTGAACCAGGTCTTTGCGATGGGAAAGCTCTGGAGCATGCCTTCTCCGCGAAGAAACATACGCCCCAAGTACCCGGCCGCTTTCGGCGCCAGCTTTTCGACGTCTGGCGAAGCATTGGCTTTGATCTTTCCATCCTTGTTCCAGTACATCCGAGCAATCTCCAGAAACCGTCTCTTGGCCTCTGGGAGATTACGACGGGACGATCGAGCCCCATCATAATTGAGCTTGGCTAGATTGAAGCTTGCGCGCAGATCTCCCTTTCTTGCTTGAAGATCCATGTACTCGACTACATCGTCCAGAGAAGAATGAGCGTCAGAGTATACGCTGCCGTGTTTGGCGTTTGGTCCGGAGCTGGTAACACTGGCTCCCTCTCCGTATACTCCGCCTTCATCATCCGCGATTTTGTATGATTCCCGTACCAGCGAGTATCCTCCCGGTGGTCCCGACCGCATGTATTTGATTGCTTTGTCTGCGGCACTTTTGTAGTAATGCACGGCTTGCTCGCAGTTGCGCGGGGTCGAGATGCCGCCAGCGTGCCGGAAGGCGACCGTCATTTCTGACCGGATATCTCCGCCTTCTGCCGCAAGCGTGTGGTAAAGCATAGCTTTCGCCTGGTCTTGTTTCACTGCGCCTCCGATGCCTGTTGCGTACATGAACCCCACCATGTGTTGTGCCGAGGCGTTTCCGTTCAGCGTAGCGAGCTCGTGGTACCTTTGAAAGGCTTCGGTGTAGTTGCGGGGATGCGAGTATTTGCCGTAAAAGTTCGTTTCAGCGAGCGTGAAGATTGCGTCCGGATTCTTCGCAGCAGCCGACTCTTCCAACAGCTTGACGGCTTCAGCGAGAGGATGGTCGAGCTTCTTTGGCTGCGGATTTGTGGTAAGCAGGTCTTGCTGGGGAGGTCCGTTCATGAATAGGAGGAAAAAGAGCTCCTTCGCGTAGTATGCGCTGGTGCCAAAGACGCCAGACTTCTTGAAGTTCCACCATGGCGCCGTCGCTGGCTGCACCTTGTGCAGCAAGGTCGATGCCTTCTCGAACGTGGATGTATCTGTACCCTCATAAGCAAGGAACTCCTAGCTCGAAGCAGTCGTCCAACCTTGGTCTCCGTCTGTGGGTATTGGGCCCCAGCTGTCCGACGGTATGTTGCGCTCGCCGAGGGGTTTCTGAGCATGGGTTTGGTCGCTGCCGCGGAATTGCGCAGAGAGCGCAGGTAGAAATAGAGAGAGGAGGACTATCAAGAACAGTCAGACCATGTGCACATGCATCGCGCTACCATGGGGTTGGCGTACCGAACAAGAGCGGCACAAGCCGCTGTAATCGCGGTTTCATCGTGGTGAACTCTCGGCGGGGGAAGGCAAGACAAATGGTATCATCGCGACATTCAGAACATTGGGTGAGTGTATGCACAAGTCCCCGACGTGGCGTCGGTAAAGCGGACGTGTTTGTGAAAGATGCCAGCTATACACGTTCATCAAGCTCCAGGCGCAGCGCCGCATATGCCAAGCCTCCACCAATCAGCGCGTCGATGCCCCGACGTCACACGATCACGCAGCACGGCAATTCGTCACGCAACTATGGGAAGCCAAAAATAAAACACTTGAACGTACTCCAACAAGTAAAAGATCATGATCCAATCGCTCTACAACCAGACGACTTGATGTGCGAACGTAGGCTCCAATGCGGACAAAAAGGCGCGGTCGACAGACAGTGACACATCGCTAGCATTTGTCATCCTTGTTGCATCCAACATGACGCTGTGATTTTGCTCCGAACTCATCTCTTCCTGCATAGATCCATCGCTATAGACTTCTTGATCTATTCTGTGACTTCCTTGCGGCGATAATGTCCGTTAGAGATACTCCGGAGGAGCGAGCACCGCTGCTGCGCGATGGGGATACGCCAGCAAGCCCAGACGGAAGCCGCGTAGGAGAGGATAAGGCACCGGTTTTCTCCAGACTGCGTGGAGTGGTGGTATGTACATCAATCGGACTGTTGATATTCTTGCAAGGTACGTACCCTTTCTTCTTGGCCCTTGAAATCCTGCCTACCATTCAAATTGTCTATGTGCCACATCTCGTTGCCCTCTTTGGTGCACCTTCTATCCTTTCATGTCATTTGGCTCTGGAATTCTATTTCGGTGTCGCTTGTAAGCAGTCCATGCCCTCGTCACCGAGCTCGAAGATTGATGGTTCATCACGATGGTATGGCTACCTGGGCACTCCTTTTTCGAACGCCGAGCGCAAGTCCGGAGCGATGCGAGACCTGGAGCTGGCTCGAGCCAACAGCAAGGCAAACCCTTGAGCTCCTTGTCTTCGACACGCTCAACTTTCACTCGCTCCACGTGAAATCAAGCACCGAAAGCCGGCAATGGGCTGCACAAGCGCTCTTTCCCTGCAAAGCGCCGGTCTGGAGCTGGGCGAAGTGCTGGAGCTGGAGAAGGCGCAATTCAACAGGCGAGGCCGCGTTGTTGTCCCCAACCCCATCAACTTCTCCCCGTCCTGCTCAAATGTGAGCGGTGAAGACCAGCGAAGGAAAGGCTGCCCAAGCGTTCTTTCCTCAACCGCAGCGCCCAAATCCGGAGAGAGAGAGCCAACACCAAGGCGGAGTAGAGGATGCATCTTTGACGGCCTGTAATTCCCAAAGCAGGGCATCTATAGCTGCCCGCGCGCTCTTTCCATGGTGCTTTTACGAAGCCCTTGCTTGTGCTGTACTAGCTCTTTTCTCTCACCCTTTCGTTCTTTGCGCTTCCTCAATTCAATTCCGTTCCGCTCTCCCTGCTTTTTCATTACAGCCCCACCTGACCTTGGTTGTTCGCCTGTTAACTTCTACCAGGCGCCAACATCTCCATCCTCACAACAACTCAGTCGGCCATAGCAGCGGACCTAGATTCTTTTGAGGAGGCAACATGGTTCACCTCGTCGTACCTCATCGCCATGTCCGCTCTTGCTCCACTCATGGGACGCCTCTCCCAGCTCTTCAGCCCGCGGCTGTGCATGTTCTTCTCCACGGTGCTCATATGCTTTGGCTCTTTGATTACTTCGCTTGCAAACTCGCTAAAGTGGTTCCTGGTCGGACGTTCATTAACCGGTGCTGGTGGAGCTGGCATCCTCATCGTAGCAACAATCCTTATCATCCAGATGGTCAGCTCCAAGCGTCGTGGGCTGTTCATTGGGATGGCGAACACCGGTATGACCGTAGGCCTTTCCCTTGGAGCAGTCATTGCTGGTGCCGCGGAGCCCAAGATTGGATGGGTCAGTATTGCCTCAAGCATAGGAGCGAATAGCATTGACTCCTACAGAAACCCCTCTTCGGCATCCAAGCTCCTCTTAGCATCCTAGCAGGTTTCGGCATCCTTTTCGGTATCCCGTCTGGGTACAAAGCAAACAACAGTGATCTTGAGCACCGATCCCTTAGTCAGAAGCTTGCCCGAATCGACTACTCGGGAGCGCTGCTGCTCATCGCTACCATCATCCTCTTCCTCCTTGGTCTGTCTGGCCCTCGAATCCTGGCAACTCCTCTTATCCTTTCGGCCTGCGTGTTCCCTGTCTTTGTCTTGAACGAAACATACATTGCCAAGGATCCGGTCATTCCCATCAAAGTCCTTCGGTCTCGGGGCACGCTCCTTATCTGCCTTGCCACTGTAGGCGTCATGATGGCACGTTGGGTTGTCCTGTTCTACACGCCAGTGTATGCTATTGCGGTCCGTGGCTGGCCGGGCGCAATTGCTGGAACCATCCTGATTCCCACGAATGCAGGCTTCGCGACCGGAGGCTTACTAGCTGGGATCTTCCATATCCGCCGAGAGGGGAGCTTCTACATCCACACTCTTGTAGCCAACATGCTGTTCCCGGCCACTTTTATCGTTCTGGCCTTCATCTCCACGCCACACAGCTCCCCCGCTCTGTATGTCCTGATGGTATTCTGCAATGGGGCTCTTGCTGGTGCAGGCTTGAACTATACGCTCGTCCATCTGCTCCATCTGACCCTGCCGGAGGTCCATCCCATTGTCCTCTCGCTGCTTGCGACGTTTCGCGGCTTTTCCGGCAGCTTCGGATCTGCGATCGGAGGTGGTATCTTCGAGCGCGTCCTTCAGAAGTCCCTCACAGAGGGTTTCTCGAGGGCGGGTATCGAGGACAGGACTGGCTTGATTCGAAGGCTTCTGGGTAGCCCGGCGCTCGTGGGGACTCTGGAGGGACAGAGGAAGGAGATAGCGGTAAATGCGTATCGCGAGGGCATCAAAACGCTCTTCATGTGCGGAACAGGGCTAGCTATCGTCATGACGATCGTGCAAGCGGGGAGCGGTTGGAAGGCTCCGCCGAAGAGCGTCGCGGCGAGTGACGAAGAAGGCGTTGAGGGCGAGGAGGCATTGGCGGAAGGAGCATGAGGTCCGCCCCAATACTCTGCCGTTCGCGGAAAGGGGAGAAGGAGCTGTACGCGTATATTGGAGCGAGTGCCTCGAGGCGACGAAAGAGCAACTGGAGAATGGAAAACACATCACCCACGTTTCCAAAGGCTACATCTGCGTCGTATAGGAGCAAACAACATCCCCTCTAGGTCTAAGACATGGCGGAGCTATTGCGTCGAGTGACGCCACAGCTATGAAACTCCTATCGGACCCCCAAGCGCCAGAACATGGCAGTGAGGGGTACTCTGAGCCCCCGCAGTCGCATGCTCTGAGATGGCGTCTCATATAGTGTTTGCCATGAGCCTCACGCTGAGACATGCACTCCAGCTGCAGCTTGCCGTCTGCCGTCCGAGCTGTACCCGGTCCCGGTCGTCCCTCACCGGCCTACCTCTCACTCCTTCTGCCCTCTTCTGCTCGCTTCCGCCACTCTTTGCCCACCACCTCCATTTGAGCTAGGCCTGTAATTAGCGTCTTGTGGTCGCACCTGCCGACTATATGAAGACCTCCCCTTCACCCCCACCGACGCCTCCTTCTTCCTAACCTCCTCGACAATTAGTCCCTCGCTCATACATTGGGCGAGCTGAGCAGGTCATTGGGATTCGACTATCGACAAAGCTACTGTGAGTTCTGTCTATATTGCTCTACAGCATGGCTCTGCGCGCAAAAACGGTTTGTGTGCTTGCCCTTCGACTGACGGAAACTTCCGGTCTCCCCAGCCTTGTGCAGTTCACGGCCATCTGTTTGCTTCTGTCTCAAATGATAAATCACGTTGCACTGACTCTAGTTCGCCTAGATCTCATTCTCATCTTCATTTCAAGATGGCGCGTGGTGGTGGTCCTGTCTTGAACACCATTGGGGCTAACCCCTACAACGCGGCCCGCACCACTCCGCCGGACTTCGTCCAGTGCGAGCTCTGCGACCGTAGGATCCCCTTCAGGAATTGGGGCGAACACAAGAACTCCAAGAAGCACCGCGCGTACGACGACAATGATCGTCGCGACAAGGACAAGGAGAACGGCGGCAACTTCAACTCAGGTGGCGACTTCTCCGGTGCTCAAGATACCTGGGGTCAGGCTGATGGCGGCAACAACGAGACTGCTGGTGCTACGCGTGGCACTGGTCGTGAATGCCATGGCTGTGGTGAAGAGGGCCACATCAAGCGTGACTGGTGAGTGCATACATCTTCATGTTGACTATATCGTACTGACCTTGCCTAGTCCCAAGTCTGCTGGCGGTGGTGGTCGTGCTTGCTATGGCTGCGGTCTCGAGGGGCATCAGAAGCGTGACTGGTGAGGAGTTCTCAACATTACCCGCTTGTTGTGTACTAACCGTAATATAGTCCTAATGGTGGTGGCGGTGGTAACGACCGTGCCTGCTTCAATTGTGGGATGACCGGGTTCGTACACCACCTTGCCTATCTATCGCAATGACTGACATCTCAATAGACACCGCAAGGCCGACTGCACTGAGTCCCCTAAGCCTCGCGAAGGTGGAGACAGTGGTCAGCAGTGCTTCAACTGCTACCAGTACGGTCACCGCAAGACCGAGTGCCCCAACGAGCGTGTCATGAAGTGCCGCAACTGCGACGAGATTGGTCACGAGTCCCGCAATTGGTACGTATTCCTGTATCTCATGTCCCAGTAAGATCCTACTGGATACTAATAACTCATAGCCCGAAGCCTAAAGACTGGTCTAGGGTACAGTGCAACAACTGCAAGGAGTTCGGGTGAGTTGCTACCACTCTTTGATAGTATATCTGTTCACTAACAGTACATAGACACACCGTCAAGCGCTGCAAGGCTCCTCCTACCGAGGACACCAACGGTGGCGGCTGGGGCGACTCTGGTGCTGATGCTGGAGGCGTCTCTGGTGATTGGGCCAATGCCGACAACAATGGCGAGGCTTCCGGCAACGGTGATGGCTGGGGCGACGCTTCGGCTGGCGGTGGCTGGTAGATCTTCGATCTCCAGCGCCTCGCTCCTTCGACAACACACCGTTACTTGGTCGACAGTGCGTATCTGATCTTCATACATCGTAGTATTGCCTGGGCTTTTAATCAGGTGATTACCTTGTAGAGTCTCAGGTTTCCGGCGTAACGATTGGGATGGACTTCAACAACACGATCATGATTTTCCATGGATTGAATGAAAGGCATGGATGGCTACAGCATCCGCTGCAGGTGCCTGGGCCTGCTGACTAAAGGCATTTTGCGCCGCAGCTGTGATGTATATAACCACAGCAAATACAGAGCATTTGCTACATCCATCTTTCCCTTCTGCTTTGTGAAACCGCGGTTCTGCATCAAGACGTAGGCAGTCGGCCTCTGTGATCTCGTGTTCAGCACCCCGCATTCGTGCATTGATGGTCTTAAGTAGATGATACATTGTAGTCGTAATGTCATAACATGCTGATTCCCTCAGAAACATCGAAACAAACAATTATCCCCTCTTCTCAAATATACCCACTGACAACCTCCCCCGGCCCATCTACCCCGAGATCATTCAAACCCCCTTTTACTCCCTCCTCCTTCCACGCCTTCTCCACGCTCTCCTTCAACGAACTCACAAATCTCTCCACAAGCGCAGCCTGCGGCGTTCCCTTCCATTGCCCCGGCGTCCGCACATCAAACCCGTCCACCACCACTTCTTCTCCGAGGGGCTTCGCAACCCACATGATTTTATCCGAGCTAAAGTTGCTCGGCGCATCCGGACCCAGCGGCCTTAGATCCGCACGCTCAGCATGGCCCTCGCCAAAGAGGGAGAACAGAGTCGCCGCGAGTCCGGTAGGCGTATGCAGCGCATCGAACAGGTTCGGCGCCGGGACCGTCTTCCCATCCACCTTCACCGTCGTCAAGTTCCCAGCCTGCGGAAAAATCGGATGTCCCGGGCGGCCCAGGAACGGGCCTGGCGGCAGCGGCAGCGGCAGCTTCAATCCCAGGACCCCAGGATCCGCACTTCCCCATTTTAGATTCCCGTTCACAGCCGAGGGGGCATCGGCGCGGATCCCAAGCAACACGCGTTTCCCTGCTTTCTGGCATGTTTGCACTTCTCGACCCAGTGCGGTGCAGTTCAGTAGCCCGGGGGCTTGGATGGCTTGTCGTGGGTTCGCTGGCGCACATCCTGGGTAACTCCTCAAACTAGGGTACGCATTCGGTCCGTACCAACTCTGCAACAGGGGAAGCGTGACCGTTGTTACTTGTCCGTCGCCGCAGATTTCAGCAAGGCGTTTCACGGAGTCCCCTGTGGGGAACATTACGCTAGTTATGTCGATCACAGGCTTAGGAAGGGGAAAACCTGAGGGGAGGACGAGGTGGGGTATGGGGCGGCGCTAATGATGTGGGAGAGAGGACGGGGTGTGGGCGTTGGCGTAAAGAGCGGTAGCTTCGAGACGACGAGGTCTGAGGGGAAGGTGGTGTCTTCTAAGAGGGCAATGTCCAGTTCCGCACTTCCAGTAGCTTTGACTCCCAATCCAGGGTGGAGCAGAACATTAGCGATGGTGGTGAAAGTTTTGAGGGAGTCCACGAAGGATGGTGGCACGTCAGGTAGTGAGACATCTGTCTCTACAGGTGTTGGTGCGGAGAGAGCAACCGAGAAGTTAAACTCGCCAAAGTCATCAATAATGGGCGCAGCACTCGGCTCCACAAGATCACTTGGGATGTCCAACTCGCCGACATCACCAAGGATAGGAGCAATTGTCGGCCTCAAAGTATCGCTAGAGACATCAAAATCGTCGAAGTCGTTGATAATCAGAGTAGCCGTAGGCGATAGAATGCCGTTGGAGACGTCCGGGTCGTCGAAGTCATTGATAGGAAGAGTTGGCCTCGGATTCTCGCTGACAGGAATATCCTCACCCTCATCAAACGGGAATTCCGGGCCCACGAAACCCGCATCACTAGGCAATGGCTCATCCGCAGGTACATCCACGCCCAGAACCGACACATCAGGAACGTCTCCCACAGGGGTTGGCATTACGATCACAGTTTTGATAGTGGTACTCCTGATCTTGAGAGTCCTCGTTGTGGTGCTTCTCGCATCAAGCGGTTCGAAAGTCTCAATGGGAGGACGGGGCGAGCTCGCAAGGATAAGGGTAGGAAACGATTCAGGTGTTGTTCGAAGCGGGTCCGTCAGGATAAATGGGCGTGTTGGTCGCCCGATGGGTCTAATGCCTCTTGTATTGTTGAAAAATGGTCCTGCTAGAGGGAATGGTGGGATTGGTCCAGGTAGGGGAAACGGTCTGGGCAGAGGAAGCGCCTCTACCGTAGGACGAAGCGGGTTTGTCAATATCAGAGGACGGGATGACTTCGCGACCGCACTGGCAGCTCCGTTTGTTTGGTTTGCGAAGAAAGTTTGATTGAGGGGGAAATTTGTAGGACGAATGAGTGGCGGTGGGAGAACGATAGGCTTCGTCGGCCGTAGGGGCGTAAACACGTTAGGCCACGTCGGAAGAGCGCTTCTCCTAGATGATGTCTTTCTGGGTGGGCCCCTCCTTGTGGAAACCGCTGGCTTTGCAGTGACGTTGAACCCTGGCGGTGGCCATGACAGAACAGGGGTAACAAAGTCTGGTTTCTTCGTCGCTGGCAGCACATAGGTGCCATTTACAAGTTCCAGGAGTGGAACAGGCGCGCGGTCGTTGGAATCAGGACCATCTGTCTCCAGTGGGGTATTTGCTTCAACTTCTGCTGGCATGGTAATGGCCACATCCTCCCCTGCAAAAGCATTCAAGGACTCTTCGAGACCAGTAAAGACAGGTATCGGCAGCTCTGGGACTTGTTCGGTAGGGGTCGGCATTGTAACATTATCGGATAGATGCTCGCCTGGCCCAAAGAAGGGAAGGATAGACATTGGCTCAACAGTCTCGACAGGTAGTAGGGTCGCTCCCGGAACATCAGTAACTGGGGTAGTAACCACTTCAAATGTCTCTAGAGGGGGGATCTCATCGGCGGTCGCTGGGACGCTGAAAATATCAGCCCAGCCCTTGCCTGACGAATAGAATGGCAGTATAGAAAATATCTCTTCGGTCTGAACTGGTAGTAAGGTCGCTCCCGGAACATCAGTGACTGGGGTAGTGACCACTTCAAATGTCTCTAGAGGGGGGATCTCATCAACGGTTGCTGGGAGGCTGAAAATATCAGCCCAGCCCTTGCCTGACGAATAGAATGGCAGTATAGAAAATATTTCTTCGGTCTGAACTGGTAGTAAGGTCGCTCCCGGAACATCAGTGACTGGGGTAGTAACCACTTCAAATGTCTCTAGAGGGGGGATCTCATCGACGGTTGCTGGGAGGCTGAAAATGTCAGACCAGCCCTTACCTGACGAATAAAATGGCAGTATAGAGAACGTTTCTTCGGGTTCGGATGACTCGATGACTTCTCCAGTAGCGGTGATTGGCGCGGTGGATGAATTAAATGGCCCTGTGTTGGTGACGTTATCGGCTAGGTCCTCGCCTGGTGGGATGAAAGGAAGAATGGAGAAAGTCTCTTCAGGTTCATATGTTACGGTGATCCCGGAAGCAGTGGCATTTGGTGCAGTAGTTGCGTTGACCGGTGCGGCAGTGGCGATTAGATCGGGTAGATTCTCTGGATCTGGGGCCCCATCTGTCTCTATAGCACTCAGAAAATCATCGATTAAGGGCGTCGCTGAGGTTTCGAAATTGTCGAAGACGACAATGGGGGTGGGCTTGTGTGCAGGAATACCAGCGGAAGTGTTGATGAAAGGCCCACTTGGCAGCACCTTGACAGAAACTTCTGCATGGACCGACGCTGCTACATCCACTGATGCAGACGCCCCTGGCGTGAAGATGATGTGATGTGGCGTGAACACTCGGGTAGGAGCAAGGCCTGTAAGTTCCAGAGGCTCCTCGGTTGGAAAGATCGGCAAGATGGAGAATGCAAGCTCGGCTCTCGTGCTAGACTTCCGCAGCTGAGTTGTAGTGACCGTCTTCGTCGATGTAGTCTTCACCGTAGACAAAGTTGCTTCTATGGGTGTTGGTGTGATTGAAACAGTCGTCGTAGGCGAAGAACTCGAACCGTTTGTCGCATCATCAACTTTTAATCCGAGAAGCCCACCAAGAATCGTCCGGAAAATATCTACAGGGTCGAATTCGCTCAGAAAATTGCCCAGCTCTTTGAAGAAGTTCTTGCCGTCCTTCTTCTCGTTCGCAACGATCGCCACGTCGTCGACATTGTGTGTAATTGCTGCGTCTTCGGTGGGCGCGCGTACGTTGATGGTATTGGGTAAGTGTCGATTATAAATCTTATGGGGCGGAAGCACGCTTGCGTATGCAATGCTTGAAAGTAAAAGAATGGAGGTCACCATGCGCATGGCGAAGATGGGACTAGAGGGCGCCATGGTGATGGCAGCCCACTAACGAGTGAAGAGTCTTATAAGACGGTGATTAAACGACAGATTGTAAGCAGGAGAAGGAGAGACAGCTATACCAAATGGTTGCGTATATAAGTGTGCCAAGCAAGGGTAGCACGTCAAGGGAGGAATGTTTCGCCATCACAACACTCACCTGCGGGTATAATCGAATCCAGAAGCGCAGAACCGCCACGTCGGGATGTGGATCAACATGATGTTCCTTTTGGTTGGTCGAGCGCAAGCGTGGCATTGAAACCTTTAATTGCATTCCGGACGTCTGACGTTTGACACTGGAATGATGATTTGTATGCGTGTGACGCGGGATGATGAGTCTAGAGAGCAGCGTGAACATTCGACTGAAAGCTAGTAAAGAATGGGAAAATCGGTCCTATGATCGATGAAGATGGCAAACCTGTGTACATCAGGATGTCTCCATCGAGGCTTTGATATATTGATCAGCAAAACATACTCACAAGCAGCTGTGTACTTCCCGCGAGCGCTTCTGTCGTGTGTACAAAGCCAATGCGAAGTCCGTGGTGAAGGGATGGATTCGGATTAATAACCCCTCGTCCCGTGCGGTCTGCCTCTCGAAGATGTGTCTTGGGGTAAAACACACAACATGGAGAACGGTGACTAGCAGTCGTTGAACGTCGAGAGTCTGCAATTAGCCGGTTCGACGCCGGGTCTTCTTCAGCGGATTGTAAAGATATTTCAGTATCTTTATCTCTTTATCATGTCCGATATCATTCGAATGCCCTCACAGGCCGTTATACTACCTGACACGAGCTTCAATCGCTCGCCACGCATCCATAACGGGACCTGAAGTTCGAGTACAGTGACGATTGGGCAGACCGAAACTTCAGAGGAGTCATTAAGTAAAATGAAAACGCCTAGGCCGGCTATCAAGTATGGAGCCCAATAAGTAAGGCGAGGCCGTGATCCCTGTTCGCATGGACTTCGTGAATTTTCCCACAACGCCGTTACTCCCAAAACCCAGTTCAATGCCTCGCTCAAGTAGGACAACCGTGCGAAAGCATGACAGCATAGTATGACTGTAAAGCGAACAAACAATCGTTATCCTACTCGTGTAACGCCGGTCCAAGGTCACTTCAACCCATAACGACTGTAATGCTCACTGGTAACGCCCGTCTTTCTTGAGTCTCGTGTACTCGTCTTCTTCATACTTGGTCGGCCGCCGTGCAGCATTATCCTCACACCGGATGGGATTCTGATTCTCGCACCTAACCAACTTGAACAGATGTTCCTGTTTCGCCTTGTCCAGAATTTCGTACCCAACCACCTTATACAAGCCGTCGTATCGCAAACCGACTCTCGGGCGATAGCGATTTGTAAGCGGAAGCTGTGAGGAACGTAAAACGCGGACGGGTTGGTTCGGGAACTCTTCACAAGATTCAATCAACCGCTGGGTGTTTTCCGTTGGGTCTTTGTTGTTGGAATTCTTGTTGTCGGTTCCTGAATACCAAATTTCATCGCCATCGTCTTTGTCTTTATAGCCACCACTCGACAGCACGATTGAGTATGCGCCCTTTCCTTTCTGGCCCCAAATACCGCCTTGTGGAGCGCCATGAGCACCGTCCCGCTTAGCACACAATTGCGTAGGCCACCACTGGCCGAGAACAAGATGGCCTTCTCCATGAAAGTTAGGGCTGATCTTCTTGGCCCATTCCGGATCAATCCTGTCACTGGAGCGGTTCTTTTCCTTTCGCGTGACGATGCCTCGTAGTAAGTCAGGCTTGAAGTCTTGCTCATACCAGCGGAGGTATAGCTGCCAGGCGTCCGCCTTTAAATCCCATGGGTAGTCAACTTGTGTGCTCGCGAAAATCCGTGGCAGGCCATTTTCAACTGTCAGCATGTTTTTCTTACGCACGACGTATTTGTCAACGCCTTTAAGCAAGACTTCAGCCTTGTGAACATAATCACGCAGTTCGTCAAAGAGCTTTTCGAGCTGAGCTTTAAGTTTTCCAGCGGCGGTCGCGTCTTCACAGCGTCGAATGCGATCCTTGAACGCCTCGATTGCACATAGAGCTTGGGTTCGATCCTTGTCCGGCCGCTTTAGCTCTCGATTCAGTGAGGTGGTCAAGATTGCTCTCAGCCTAACAGCCGCATTAGTCAGTCAAATCTTATCACTTACGATCACAGAGTCATAGGAGTAAAGTGAGAGAAACACGTACCAGTCAGGTGGCGCTTTAGGTTCATATAGTGTCTTAACCTCTGTCTTTTCCACCTCAGCTGTCGAAGTGCCAGCAGTAGGGGTATGTAGAGATGCCGAGGGCCTTCGAGCTGCACCAGCCTTGGACGATTCCGCGATGGTCTCCTCTGGTGGTGCGAAGCCGGATGCTGAGGATTTTATTTCATTTCGAGTTGCCTTGCGTGCATCGCCAACGGAAGACTGCGAGGCTTTTCTCGTTTTTAACTTTGCAAGCCGTCTTGCATTGCGAGCTTCATCGTCTCCTACTTCATCGCTCATGGACGACCGATGCTCTTCGCGCACACGCAATTGATCTCCACTTTCCGTAGGCTTGTTCCACTGATAACTAACCTCCGAAAACTGTTCGAGGTCCTCATGCGAAACATGATAGACTGTTATCAAAGGGTCTTCGCCACGGGCCTTCGCCTCGTGGATCTTCTGGAACTCGTCTGACAGGGAAAAGTCAGAGAATTGCTCAGAAGCTTCGGCCTGCCAATCAAGTAGCCACTTGGGTGTGTTGAACAAGACTTCGTCCTTGCCGCTCATTGTGGTGTGTGTTGATCCAGGATGGACAATGCAAGGGCAGAGCGAGATCAATCTGAAGGACGAAGGAGTCGATGAAAGTGAACAAGGGGGGTCATGGAATTGCGTTGATAGCTCCCTTGGGGTGACGAGCACTACTCTGTCGTGGTGGCGCGGCAAAGTCGTTTGCAAATCGTCAAGAGGGCTGTTTGCCCGCGGTGGCGCCTTCCCAGAATAGCTTGGGTCTGCAAGGACAGAGTGGCCACACGGCTCAGGTCGCAGGAATGATATCAATAGATTTGATACCTCCTAGTCATATAATATGAGTCAACTCTTCGAGTTCGGGTGGTAGGTGTGTGATTCGAGTGGCAGCGATGCTACCAATAGCGAGTAAGGTGTTCCTGTTGGCGGCTAGTACACTCTACTCTGCTCGACTTTCGGGCAGTGGAGGCAATCAACTAATGATAATAAAAAGTTGAGTCAGATAATCAACGTAGGTGTGTAGTTTCAAAGAGTGAGGAATTCGACTGGCGACATTCAGGCTTATACAGGTGGAGAAAGCGAGTTGTCGCTCTTTCTGAATGTAGAAGCGATGCTAACGCACGGGCCACCGACGCGCTTTCTTGAGTGAGTACGGAACACAACGGGATGCACAAGCTGCCCAACCATGACTGGCGAGGTCTAAGCGGCGCGTGTATGGACAAGTGTATGGAAGATGGAAGATGATGGAAGTGGGATGGGCAATGCAGAGGTTGACCGCGCAGCTGCCAGTACTACGGTAGCAAGCAGCGTTCCACGGTTTCATTTCAGTCAAATCACAGCTAGTCCCACGAACATCAATAGATCCATGCATTACCTAACAGCACGTGATGAAAAGTGCCGAAAGAGAAAACAAGGGGTTGAAGAAGGTGATCCAAGGCTGACAATAGCTCGTCACTTCATTGCAGATTCATCACTGTGTTCACGCGTCAGGCTGGAGTCAGGCCTATACTTTTTGATTCATGTCATCGTATCATTGCAGGTGCTCATCTCTATTTACTGGTATCGACCCTAAAGACAAACGCCAACCATGCAAACCTACCAAAACGCCATGTCGGCTATGTACAGACGAACACCAGCGCCACACCATGGATATACAAGAGCTTCAGATCATCGCCTACGCCATCGCTCTTTCTTCGTTACTCACCACCTGCCCCAGAACCTCTCCCTCGACCATTGCGTCTCCAGGCCCCTTCTCCACCTCGCTCAATCCTCCATACAGCTCCGTACCTAGGCTAATCCAACCTCTTATAGATTCCTCCACATGACTCAAGATTTTCTCGTCCTGAGGAACTCCCTTTTGTAATCCTTCCACATCTTGCAGCTCCATGTCCTCTTTACTGGTCGCTGCAACTTCAATATCAGCATTACGCATGATTTGCAGCATGGCGCGCGCGTTGAGGCGGAGTACCCGCTCCGGCTCCTTCGCACCAAAAACTTTCGTCGTGATCCACGGGAAGAGAACACCAAAGTCGGACTGGGAGAGATGCGCCGAGGCTGTCGGGTAGAAGATGTGCGGGCCTGGTTGATTGGGGTACTTGACAGCGGAATCTGTCGGCTTGGAGACGATGCGCTTCGTGTCGTTCAAATTGGACGACCATTTGTAGAATGCCTCGGAGAGAATAGCAAGCAAGTTTGAGCCACCGGCTGGCGAATCGTAGCACGGCATGGGTTTATTGCGAAGCCATGACGTTGTCGGGCTCTGGATGGGTAGCGTCCATAAATCGAGGAGCATGACAGGCGTCTGAGGGGTGATTTGGCGGACGATACTCGAGTCTTCTGCAGGCGCGAAGAGTGGGTGATAAGACTTGAGTTTTGTTGCATTGTGGTAATAGACGGACTTGACGAATTGTACTGTTGTCGCTCCGCCGAAGGAGTGACCAGCGAAGGAGATCTTGCCCGGCTCATGAACATCTAGCAAGTGAGAGAACATGGTAAGCATGTCCTTCCCGCCTGTTCTTTTCTGGTCTTCCGCAACATTCTTGAGAGGCATCCGGTTGTCAATCTTGAGGAGAGCTTCGTGGATCAAGCCTAGCTCCCAGAGTCGTATCCGTAGCTGCTCGTCTCGTGCCTCGTATACCTCCTTGGACGCCTTGTGGGGCACCTTCCTGTATGCTATCGTTTTCATCTTTGCCTTCTCTTCTGGCGTGTGAATAAACGAGATTGGGCAGCTTCCGTCCCTATGTTCCGGTGCAACAACTACAACACCGTGACTTGCCAACGAGCCACAGATATGCGAATATGCGTTCCTGGACCCTCCAAGACCGTGTGAGAACATCATTACGGGCCAACGTTTCGATTCGGTCGGTGGCTCGAGAATATCGGCATTGTGATGCACGGGAACCGTAACGTAGTACAATAATTGTGGAAGTGTCCTACACGAGGTCAGCCAGTCTCTCCGAGACATCTCTTCGATTGTGTTCACTTACGCAAACAACCCTGCCATTGCATTACCCGCACCTAGGAACTTTGCATAAGCGCTCACAACCTCCTTCTGAGGGCTGGGTATCCATCTAACGCCCTTCTGCTCACTTTCTGGCCGTGCCGGGTAGAATACGCGGAATGATACCGTTGACAGGTTGGTACACGGGCTGTCCGACCGTCCAGGCGCCTCCAGCTGACTTGTTGGTACTTCCACATCCACTGACCCAACTTTGTACGGCCCCGTATATTCTGGAAACGACGGTGTCGGATTGATCTTGTTCAGCCAAGTCATATTCGAGACGGGTGCCCTGCGAGGCAGGCGCGTAATGAGGGATCTAGAAAGTTGTGAGAGTGACAGTGTGACGGTTCAGCTTTCACACTTGATTTCAAGAACGGTGGCTGAGAGTGACTGAGTATATTGATGCTAAGAAAGAGACAGTATGTTCGCACACGACAGCGGAAGAAGAGGAAATAAAAGTCACGCGAGTGACGAAATAGAAAATAAGCCCACGCATGGGCGAGGCGTGGGGCGCCACTAACGCAGGAACTCTAGAGAGGGCACGCGACCATGTCTGGCCGCAAAACTTGGCAGTAATATTGTTTCATGAAGTGCCGTCGTAGCAGTGACGTTGGCTGTTTGAAACCGGTCTCGCCGGCTTATTTGCGCTTCCGGTGCCGAAGCAATCGCTTTCTGAAATGTTAGTGCAAGTCGAAAATTCTAGATGGCATTATTGGTAGAAGGAGGCAAGGCTCGTTGATGGGGCTGGAATGTTCTGAAAGGGCCGAAAAGAAGTTGTCGTTGTGTGGGATCGGCGTTGCCGCGAACCCTGGTGTGTGATGACGTCGTACCGCTGGCAAGCCGAGGTTTCACAGTGTTGGATTCTGGCGCTAGCCAAATCTAGAACTTCGTCAGAATGTCATAGCGAATTCCTCAGAGGAAACGATAGGATACTGCATTAGGATGTCTTCTCTAGTCTCTGCCTTTCAATGATTGGCTTCTGAGCACCTCTATTTTCAGCCTTACACCTTTATGGCATAGCTGCAGCATCACACCTCATGGGTCGTCGAACGATACGAGACTTTGAACGTGCTGGAGATTCAAGCACTGAAGTGAAGGACATGGAACATGTTGCAATCGTCAACTCGCCTATGGGCGTTCAGCAGGCATGCCCGTGGATACGATATCTCAGCAAGCTATGTGGAGAACACCGAACTCGAAGTTTGATCATGTGACATACCTCTACCCGCAGGAAAGTAAAGCAAGCAGTACGTACACAGCAAACCTGTTCAGCCTCTCCAAGCTTCCCAGATAAGCTTTCGCTGCCGCATGGTATAGCGCGTTGGGCCCAAAGGGAGCATCTAAGTCAAACGTTTGGAACCCGTCGACGAATTTGACTTCCAGACAATTGCAGACCAACCTTTATATACCAGGTAACAAATACAAAAGGTGCCCAACATCTGTACCGACCTCTTGGTCCCACGTGCAGGTCCCGTCGGTCGACCCTACGCGTGACGGAACCCTGAACCGCGGTTCGCTAGCTGCCAACGGTACCATCGATAAGACACCCAGCCAAGCCTTGAACAACACAGCACCACAGCAACAGTCGCCTTTGCGGCGCACCGACCGCGCGCCTTGAGTAACCTATCTCTGAGCACGAATACACGTCTTCACCCTCTTACCACTTTACTTCGCGCATTATCCCCGCGCAGCGGCTTCGTGTTGCGACTTCACATCGCGACTTCACATCATGGGCCGGCCCCGGAAAGAAAGCAATGCATCGAGTAGGAGCGGCGAGGAGACGGCGAGAGTAGGTACGGGGCATATCCTCGGGGAAGATGCTATGCTAAAGAAGTGCACAGGAGCTGGGTAGCATGTATGATTACCTTGCGAAAGTCATACTATTAGGGCCAAGCGGTGCTGGAAAGTATGTCTCTTTCTGTCTCTCTTCCCTCTCTTCCTCTCACTTCTCTCTCGCATCTTTCTGTCGAAGGAGTGCGCTAACAAGAAAAAAGGTCCTGCATGCTCCACCGCTTCATCAACTCATCCTGGAAAATCCTCTCCTCGCAAACCATCGGCGTAGAATTCGCCTCCAAGATCGTGCACATTCACCCGCGTGACCCCTCTCGCGGTACCCGCAAGCGGATAAAGCTACAGCTTTGGGACACAGCTGGCACAGAGCGCTTCCGCTCGGTTTCCAGATCCTACTACCGCGGCGCGGCCGGCGCAATACTGGTCTACGACGTCTCGAGCTGGCGGTCGTTTGAAGGATTGAGGACATACATGGAAGATGTGCGCGCCCTAGCGAGCCCGGACTGCACGATGATACTCGCCGGGAATAAGATGGATGTTGCGGAGGAAGGAGGGGGAAGGATAGGCGGGAGTTCGCACTCGTACGCGAGCAGTTACAATAGCGACGGCCCCGATTCAGCAGCTGGTTCCGTTTCCTCGCGCTCCACGATACCCGCGCTGAATCATTCCAAAGCGACGATCGCGCCTGAAGGTCGCGAAGTTCCCTTCGACACGGCGAGCCGCTGGGCGGGGCAGAATGGGATTCCTGTTGCAGTCGAGGTATCTGCTTTCTCGGGGGAGAATGTGGATGAGCTGTTCAATCGGCTGGCGAGGATGATTCTCACCAAGATTGAGCTAGGAGAGATCGACCCGGATGATCCACAGAGTGGAATTCAGTATGGAGACATGGGAGGGTGGGGTGTTGACGACGGAAACGAGAGTATCAGAAGTCGAGGTGGGAGACGAGGCGGTGGCGGCGGCCAGCTAAGAGAGTGGGAAGAAGTATTCAGGTTAAGTGGAAGTACTGGGAGGCGGAGAGGATGTTGTTGAAGAAGGGGGGGGTCTTCGTTGACACTCGAGGCTGCAGTAATCTTGGAACATCTAGAAGCATTGCAGTCGGACTGCGAGCACTAGATCAAGTGTGCATCCATTCGCTCTGGAACGGCATATCTCAATTTTTTTACCCGTGGTTATTTCAAAGGCGACGAGGTGTACAGCGAGCGATACATAATGTAATTCCTAATCCCGTTGGTATCTGACCTGAGCTCCTTTCATATTAAATTCTTCGTAATGCTTACAATATCAGGTAAACTTGCAGACCTAACAAGCCCTACACGCCAAGAAACACTTTAAATGCGTAGCCAGACCCAAGGACCGAAGAGGCACCCTGACCCTAGAAACGGCCCTAGAATTTGAATGCTCCAAGAAGGTTCAATCGCGAGGCAGTGGACACATTCCTCCCAAGCGTCTGAAGCAAGTACGGCCAACTTATTAAGCTCAACTTAGGCATCAACAACCTCTTCTACACTTCCTGTGCCTCCTCTTCGCATGTCTCCACATGCCCTCTCACTCTAGGGAAAATATCCCTCGAACTATCTTTCCCCATCCAGCTATCCAAATGCCCATACCCTCCCACAACCACCCTCTCATAGTCCCCCATCCCAAATTCATGCGTCAACAAATCATAGCTCTCACTCGTACTCCAAGGGTCGAACACCACGTTTGCGCCGCCGCTCAAGAACTGTATTTTCAAGCCTTTCAATCTGTCTAGATTACCTGGTTCTGTCACCAAATCTCTGAATTCAGGTGGGCTGCTGCGGATATGGTGTGGGGAAGTAGAGCCCATACGTGTGAGATGGGACAGAAAGGACATGTGGATGCCGCCGAAGAAATTGCTGAGGTGGTTGTGCGTGGCGTGGTTGAGGTTGGCGTGAGTCCACAAGCGGCCGAAGACGAGACTGCCGCGGTGACAGACGGTGGAGTTGCAGAGTTCGCCGCAGGTGCCGACGGGGTAGAGGCGGAGGATTTGGTCGACTAAACGTTGAAAGATCGATGAGGTTGGCGTGGAATCGGTTGGAAACCATGGACCTGCGAAGGTCTGAAAGGGGAGAATTAGTTGAGTGCTAAGTGGGGGGTCTGTGAACTGCAGCGCTACGCCAACATTTGAGTACAGTGTGTTGTCGGTGTTAGGCAATACAAAAGCCGATTGTACTCAAACCTTTGACTTGGTACTGCGAGTGTGCTTACTTTGTAAAGTATTTGAAGCGCTTGCGTGCGGGACTTGATGCTGTTGATCTTTCCGAACCGAAGATGCATGAACACTTGACTCGCTGTCATACCTTGGATCCATTCAGCATTGGCTGTTCCCGTTAACAGTGCCATTCCTGTAGCGATGCTTCCCAAACAATGGCAGATGACATAAAACTTCTTGCCGTTCTCTTCTTCCCTCACATATTCCATCGCCGCCTTGACATCGGCTCGAGCATCGTATGCAGTGTACCCTACTTTGGCCGCTGGTGAAATTCCGAAACGCAAGGTAGAAACGTAGCAAGTGTATCCAAGCCCAGTAAAGTATTCGATTGCGTTGACTTGAATGGTCGGTAGTGAGAAGATCTGGTCATCTACAGAGGCGCCAGGTATGAAAAGAACCGGCATGCTGCGTTTGGTGGTTTCAGAGGGTGGGTGCCAAACTTTCAAGACAGTTTGGACACCGTCTTCGGCCCTCAGTTCCACAATCTTGGCGGGCAAAGCTTTTGGAAAGTAACCCGAAGTTGACTTGTCCGGAAATTGAAGAGGTCGGAGCGGACTGAAGAAGTATTCTGCCGTCTTTTTGGCGAACTGTGTAAGGAATCGAAAAGGTGCTAAGATGGTACCTCGAGCGCCGTTATGATGAGCAGGAGTTCCAAAGCTTTGGATCTCGTCGATGAAGTTGCGCCACGAGATCCGCAGAATTCCTCGTCCGGCTAGTGTTCCATCGAAATGAGTGACGGTCGTGTATAGAGTCGTCGTCGCTTTCCAAGACATCGAGGCGGAAAATGCCATCGTAGAATCCACGTTCTTGTAACCATGCAGCAGGTACGTGGTGCCTTCAGCGCTCAACATAGTGAGCTTGTAGACAAGATCCGTCCCATCCGATATCTGGTCGTCGGTAGTGAAGAACTGGGCTTGCCCACGTAGCACCATCAAAGGTGATTGCGATAGTGCGCCGCAGGAGAAGGTTCCCGTCGCAATCGAAGCGTTGTCGGAAAGCGATGTCAGATTGTCTAAGCTAAACGTATCAACAGTAATATACAGACTCGCTGAGCTGGCTGCTCTTTTAGCTACGTTGTGAGCGACGTCGAAGTCGACTATGTTGCCGCCAATATGGATGTATCCATCCATGACTTCGGTGAATCTGACGCCGGCGCCGTCTGCTTGCGACCCATCGTAGTGAGATAGGCCTGGTTCAATGGCGTGGCATACTTTTGGGTTTTCAAACAGGTCGATCGTCCCATTCTCGGTCTCATCAACTGGCCATTGCTTCTCATGAAGCAACATCTCACAGATCCGTTCAGCAAGAGCAGTAATAGTGGCAAAAGGATTCACACCTGTAGCACCATGAGCTCAAGTAATCGATCACAATTCCAGGTCAAGAACCGTACTCACCCAATGCTGTCGGGATCACAGCCGCATCAACACACAGTAAGCCATGATGGACTTCGGCCCCTTCTCCAACAAAAATGCGACCCATGTGATCCACAGCACCGCGCCGTCCAGTACCATCAGAACTCATGATGGCGCCACCTAAGGGATGCACAGTAATCTGCTCTTTGTTACTAGCATAGAAGGGCGCGTCAATGAGTGTTCCCCCGATTGCGCTAGATGCCGTCTTGAGCACCTCTCTCACATTCTTAACCCGCTGCGTCCTCCCGACACCAGTGAATTGCAAATATGGCTTATCGCCCGTCATTGTTAGGATCGCCTCGTTACTGTCGTGTGACATGACGAGATAAGTTTGTGTCCTACTAACGCTTCCACCGACAGCATACGGTCCAAAAGCCCTGCTTTTCATCCTCGAAAAATAGTGCCTTAACACTTTATACCGTCCGAGTTTCGGCATCGTTTTTCCTGGTAAATTCTCTAAAAGAACCTGAATGACTGGCGCCAGAGCGGATGGTATTGCACCTTCTTCGATGACATAGCCATCCAAGACGTTTGGCGAGGTGTTGGGGTCGCGAGCATCGATAACACCTGTGATCGTCGGACCAGGAGGGTTCGATGGATCTGGTGTCTCTGTACCCATACCATTGATAATCTCGTCAGTATTGTAAGCGAAGTTGAGAACGTCGCCGTTGCCGGACAGCTTTTGACCTAGTAAGGGCGAAACCTGGAGCCCATGTTTCTGTGAGCGAAGTAGAATAGAAGTGGTACCCAAGGCGCCGGCGCCAAGAATGCAAAGTTCTTTCTAGAAGGCGGTTAGCCACCCAAGCGGCAGAGATGAGCTGAATGGGAAGCACTTACAGCTCGAACCCACATCAGCTTCTCTAGATGGGCTTCTTCAAATTTCCCTCTGCCTGCGCCATGCCATGCAAAAAACACAATGTAACCGTTCCCGTCTTCTGCCTTCTGCACATACCTGACTTCACATTCACAGAATACTTCTGCGCCCCAATTCCATGCGTCTGCAAGGTACGTCACTAAGACTGTATTCTTCGACCCATCATTCACTCCCGTACAGTCTTGTCCAGACCCAGTCGACGCTTTCATATTAACACCAGCATTGTTTTTGCCGGAATGGAAAAACGTCGTCTGTGGGACGTGGGAGAAGTTATGCTCTTGTCCCATGGCTTTGGCTTGCCTTTGAAGGGCTTGGAGCTTCTTCAGAGGAGGAGACGTTTCCGGGTACGGCGTTGGGGTGAGCATTGTAGCTGCGCGTTTGTAATCTAACCTCGAGTCAGTTCCGCGTCCGTGGGCTCCTGACGATAGAGAAAGTCCATACACGGATCCAGTGCGCCTGGATGCTCGCGAATCTCGGGTGGCCATGCGCTGAGTTGAAGTGTGCGCTCATCTACAGGCAGAAACACATTTGCGTTGAGTAAAGACGTTCCCCCGAGCCCATTACCTACGAAGACGTTCTGTCCTTCACCAAGCACTAGATGGTATAGTCCTGTCCTCTTTCCGCACTCGAGATCCAGCAGTCTCCCCCCATCCCTCCCCGCGTTCCCAGAGACGTGGAACTCGAGCGCTGCATCCCCTAGACAATTTGGATATTCGCCTGCTAAAGGTGCACAAACATACAATCATTAGCTTCACTTCTGCATTTCAGAGGAAATGCGCGGAGTGTGCGCACGTACGCCATTTCTCTTCCCCGATCTCTAACACTGCGACTTGCTTTCCCGCCCGCGCCATTCGACTGGCTGCCACGCCTGCTCCGTAGCCTGAACCAACGACCACAACATCGTATTCGGGGCGCATCGTCGGAACAGGACGGCTTAATCGCGGAAAGCGACTTGGGCTGGGTGGGTTGGAAAGACATGAGTATGCTGTTGCCGGAACCTCCAGACCTGAGACCTTGTTTGTCCACTCCTTGCCTATCGAAGTTGGAGAATGGGCCATGATTGCTGCAGCAGGGCGAGGGAACTGGTGCTGGAGCATGAACATACATGGACCCCTCCATCTCTGAAGTACTGATAACCCATGTTTCACGCCGATGGCTCTAGACGCGTCTTTACCTGTGCCCAGGCAAATGAGGCAAAAGGGCCGCTGTGGGCGGGTGGAGTGGAGTTCTGTGTAACGAAGCTGAAGCTGACAAAGTTCAATAGCTGAAGACGAGCTATCACATGAATCCAAGTTGTGGCTATCTAGGTTCCAAGGTTGTCTTCTCACGTCAGCCAATGTGATCGCCCATGAAATACGGACTCTTCTTAGGCAGCAGCACCTATTGTAAAGGAATGGCAAATGCGCTGGTGGTGTGTAGTGCCCGTGGTGCCGGGACAAGTGAGCTCTGATTAAGCATGTGGGGTCTGCCTTGAGAAGTTAGGGTGAAGAAGTGAGCAATAATTAGCTAGCGAATAAGGGTTCCCAAACAGGAACAATTAAATTTCACGGTGGGACAGCTTCCGCCACTTGAAACTTAAAAGGTATCGTGGCGCGTAGGGCAGCCGTATCCGTGTGTACAGAGCCGAGTATTGCGGACAGGTGGGCGCTCTGTGTATGCCTAGCGCGCAACTGCCCTCTGAGGTAGGGCTGGGCCATGGAAGGTACCCTTCAGCATATGCAAGGCAGGTGTGTTAGCAAGAGAAGGGTTCGTTGTTCGATTGCCAACTTACTTCAACAGTACTAATGAGGACATCGTAGCAATAACACATAGTGTTGGCTAGCTAGTCATAGCAATCAACATATATATTTAAAGAAAAGCACGGCTATATACGGTGCGTCGCGCATGCTAACGAGTAAGGAAAAGATAAGAATAGCAGCGAAGTGCTTGAGGTATCCAACATCAACATCAAAAGTGGTATACGCACCCTTTCTACACCTTCCACTTGCTCAATGCTCTGCCATGTTCTGCAACGGCACATACCCCGCCTCCTCCCTATTCCTTCTCCTCGCCGCGATAGTCTCCTTAACCCACTCCACCGCTGTGCTGAAAAGCCCCCTCTTGGCGAACCCCAGCCTCTCCGCCTCCTTCTCGCTCTCCGGGACCTCGGCAGCAGGATCAAGCGTTGAGACCTTCATCCAGCTCGGTCGCCTCCAGAATCTCAGGTGCAACGAGCTAGCCACGACAGACACAGAGGAGCATGCCATTGCCGCACCCGCAGCCATAGGATGCAGACTGAAACCCCAGGGAAGGAAGAAGCCCATGGCAAAGGGCAGGCCGACGACGTTGTACATGCACGCCCAGGCGAGGTTCAACTTGATGCGGTTGAAGATGGCTTTGCTAAGGCAGAGGGAGGCAGGGATGGCGAGGAGGTCCGTGGTACTCATGAGGACGATAGAGGCGGCTTCCATGGCAACGTCTGTGCCGGTGGAGAGGGCGATGCCGATGTCTGCTGAGGCGAGGGCCGGCGAGTCGTTGATGCCGTCGCCGACCATACCGACGACCTTGCCGCGAGACTGAAGGTCTGCGATGATGGCTTTCTTGTCGGCGGGTTTGGCGGAGGCGTGGACATCTTCAGGGTCGATACCGACTTGGGCTGCGACAACGAGAGCAGACGATGAAGTGTCGCCAGTGACGATAGAGGCTGTCATGCCGAGGCGACGGAGAGCAAGGACGGCGGCTCGAGCTGAAGGCTTGATCGTATCAGAGAGAGACAGTGTACCTGTATAGGTCTTGTCGATGGCTGTGTGAATGGTCGTAATACCAGCAGAGCGCGTCTGAGTACCTGCCCTAGGGTTCGCAGATCTTGTGGCAGCGGGAGTGAGAGGTTCGTCGACGAAGTCAGGAACGTTGACACCCTCGGAGAGGAGATACTCGGCGTTTCCAATAAAGACACGGTACCGGGTGCGATCACGCGACAAAGCAGCTTCCACCGTCGCAGCGATACCTTTGCCAACAACGGCTTCAAAATCGCCTACAGAGCCATCAAGGTGACCTTCAGAGCCAAGTCGGAGGTGCTCCTTCGCAGACCCAACGATAGCCTTGGCAATGGGATGCTCTGAGCCCATCTCGGCGAGGCCGATAAGCGTCCACCAGAGATTCTTCTTCGAATCTGTACCCCACTCGCCCTTGATGTCGGCCTTAGAGACGCTCATCTTTCCAACGGTAAGCGTGCCGGTCTTATCGAAGACGATGTGGTTGACCTTGGTAGCAGTCTCAAGAGCAGCACCACCTTTGACGAGGATTCCCTGTTCAGCGCCTACACCAGTACCAACCATGACAGCCGTTGGTGTAGCCAAGCCGAGAGCGCAAGGACAGGCGAAGACGATGACAGCGATGCAGAGCTTCACGCAAACCATGAGCTTGCCACCACTGGCATGGTCGAGGAAGACTTTTGGTGGGTACGGAAGAACATGGCTAAGTACCATCCAAGCAACGAAAGTGGCCAGACCGAGGGTGATGATGATGGGAACAAAATATCCGGCGACAGTATCGGCCAAACGTTGGATGGGAGCGCGACTTGTCTGAGCTTCTTGCACGAGACGCACGATCTGGCTAAGTTGCGTGTCACGTCCAGCTCTGGTCACGACGAAGTCCAGCCTGCCAGCGCCGTTAACAGTACCTGCCATAAGTAGGGTGCCCTTCTTCTTGAGAATCGGCATTGCTTCACCTGTGACCATGCTTTCGTCCACATAAGACTCTCCGTGAGTAACAGTGCCATCGGCTGGAATCTTATCACCAGGCCGGAGAATGACCACATCTCCAACTTCGATGAGCTCAGTGGCAATAGTCTTCTCCTCGATAGCATTGCCTTCCATAGACTGGCGTGAATCTTTCTCGTCATCAACGTCCCATCCTTCAGCAGCCTTGGCGGCGGCGATGGGGTCGGCGTAGATAGTAGCCATAGACGGAGCCAGAGACATAAGTCGTGATAATGCCTTCGATGTCTGGCCTTTCGCGCTGTTCTCGAGGTAGCGACCTATAGAGATGAACGTGATCAACATAGTGCTGGTATCGAATAAGGTGGTAGGTTTCGAGTGAGGCGGGATGAGCAGTGAGACAAGCATCGAAGCGCAGCTAAAGAAGAATGCGGCCGAAGTTCCCAAAACAACCAAGACATCCATCGTAGGCGAGCCATGACTGAGAGATTTGTATGCCGAAACATAGAACCGCTTTCCGATACCGAATTGTACAGGAATAGTAAGACCAAGACAGACCAAGTCACCGAGATAAACACCGGGTAGGATACGGCAGCTTCCGTAGTCGAGAAATGGCAAGAACATGGGGAACAACATGCTAGTCAGAAATACGGGCACTGCGAAGCAGGCAGAGATCTTGACCGCTCGCTTCCATTCCATAATCTCCTTGGTCTTTGCGAGAGATTCTAGTTGAGCGTTGTTGTCGTCGGAGTCGGAAACGATGGCATTGTAGCCCGCAGCTTCGATGGTCTCGACCGTCACTCGTAGACCAATGATTTGGGGATCTCGCTGAATGACTGCTCGCGACGTGCCGAAGTTGATTGTTGCAGATTTGACACCAGGCCGCTTTCGGAGTAATGCTTCAAGTTCTTCTGCTGCTGTCTGGTTTGGCAGTCCATAAACTTTGAGGTGAATGGGACCATCATTTGCTGAGCCTTGCTGTACGCTTCCGTCTACAGATGACAACACCCTGGCATCGAATCCTCGGTCCTCGATGATCTCTACTATTTGCTCTGCGGTAAGCTTCGCCGGATCGTGGACCAACACAGCGCGATTTGCGAGTAAGCTGATGTTGAACTGGTAGACACCCTCCACATCCTTGAAACCACTTTCGATCGCAGACGTGCAGGCGCCACATGTCATACCTTCGACATCGATTGTTGTTGTCAAGGTTTTGTTCTTGTCCTTTTTACTCCGTGGTCGTTCCGATACCTGCGCCACTGTGTCCAAAACTTTCGCATCAAAGCCTGCATCCTCGATCGTCTCCGTCAGCGTCGCCGGAGATATTATTTTCATGTCGTGTTCGATTACAGCGCGCTCGGACAATAGCGATATGCTGAAGTGCTTGATGCCTGCGACGTCCTTGAAAGCTCCTTCCACTGCCGACGTACACGCGCCGCATGTCATGCCTTCCACTGACAGCGTTGTAGTTGCGATCGAGGAGTCTTCCGCTTCCTCCTCTTCCGAATCACTCAAAAATTCATCCGGCGCAGCCAACGGTACGTCTGAGGACAGGACCTCTGCGTCAAACCCTCGGTCCTCTATTATCTCCGCCACCTGCTCCGCCGATACGACTTCGGGGTCGTGCTGTACGACCGCCCGCTCCATAACCAGGCTGACAGACACACTTCCTACTCCATTTACGCCTTGGAAGCCCGACTCCACCGAGGACGTGCATGCGCCACAGGTCATGCCTCCGACTTTCAGGGTTGTAGTCGCCATGTGCGCCGTTGCGCCGCTCGCAGCCGTCGCGGAGGGCGCCATTATGTACAAAGGGTATCAAATAATTACTGCGAAGGGAAGAAGCGATTCGAAGCTTGTTCCGGGCGAATGTCGCGTGGGTCAGCGGCGGGGAGATGCGGCGGGCCTCGTGAGGCGGTCGTCGAAGGGGGAGCCGAGCGATGCCGTGTTACCGCATGCAGCAATATATTCCGCCGAGGAATCAATATATACTGAGGGCCCTCGCTTGGGTCGGCAGATGTACTGTGTAGAAGGCCAGCCTTCGTTATAACAATGCCAGATGTCTTGATGTTACCGCTACAGCGGAAGCCGCGTACCGATCTGCAGCCACAAATGGCGGGCCGTCGAGGGAGGGTTGGACGCTAAAAGCTTATAGGCTGAGGGATCCGGACTCACGCCACCAGCTGAACGAGTGCTTGGTAATGGTCACCTTCGCTGACGATACGACCAGCGCTCACAAAGCGATGAGAAGAGAGAAGGAAAGTCGTGTCAGGCAGAATTGATGTTGTTCTGCTGCCGTTTCGCTTCGCGGAAGGACGATGTTTCACACTTGGCACTCCACTGAAACTAGGAACCGTTTGGAGCTTGACATGCGACAAGCTAGCTCCGCACCTGAGCGGGTGTGAGCGGGTACCTGGCGGTTTGCGCACTTTCACTTTCTACCAAGTCTCTAGGCACGGAGTATGTTTTCGCGAAGCCGAGTTCTTCGTGTAGGACCGAATGCCTGAATGCCTTATGCTTTCTATTGAACCTACATTTGGGTATAGCCACGAGCGAATACAAAGCCACCATACGAGCGTACCTGCGCGTGACAGCGCCTCGTCACAATAAGCGATAAAGACAGATTTCCGCATGATGACCCTGCGCCTGATTACGAATATACATACGAATGAAAGAAATCCTTCAATAGCGTGAACGAGCCTGGGACCCGGAAAACGGCACCCCGGGGCCGTGGCGGGTGCACTGCGCTAGGCATACCTTACATAATTACTCTCTTATCGATAGCACTTGCCTTGACGTACAGCGGCCTGTTGACTACAATGCTAAGGTTCCAGATCCGGTACCGCCTCTGCCCCCTCTACACGTCTGATATCTCCTGAACCATCAAACGGTTACTCAGCTTGCGCAGCAATCAGAATGGAGCAGACTAAAGCGCTCAATGCGCTGGAGCCTTTTCTCGCACTCAGCAAGACAGCAACCTCCCCACGCGCAGCAAGCGACCTCGTAACGCAAGCTACCTCCGCGCCAAACACCTTCGTCTTTGCAGAGCTCATACTCACCCCCAACATCCAGAAGCTACGGGAATCTGAACACGCTTCGTACCTCACATTGCTCGAGATCTTTGCTTGGGGAACATGGGAAGACTACAAGGGTGAGTAAACCTACACTTCAGGATGGTATTGCTATGGCGTCTTGAGTACAATGCTAATGACTTTACAGGCCGTAGCGATCTTCCTAAGCTCTCAGACAAACAGCACGAGAAGCTCCTCATGCTCTCCCTCCTCCCACTAGCCCGCTCCCACTCCACCCTCACATACCCCGCGCTGATGTCCGCACTCGACCTCTCCACCCCGCGCGCCCTCGAACAACTCCTCACAACCGCCATCTACGCCGGCCTCCTCACCGCCACTCTCGACCCAGCACATTCCGTCGTCTCAGTAACCAGCGTTGCACCCCTTCGCGACCTCGCACCGGGCTCGCTCCCCGCGCTGCAAGCCACCCTCGCCAACTGGTCGAACCGATGCGGCTCCGCGCTCGAGGATCTGGAACTGCGTGTTGCGGAGGTCAGGAAAGCAGCTGTGGAGCGCGAAATGCTGAGGCGGAAGAAGGAAAGAGCCTTGGAAGTTATGCTGCAGTTGAGCGAGGATAAGGGGAAGGGCGGAGGACAGAGGCGGGATGAGGGTTATGAGGATATGATGGACGTGGATGAGCAGGGTGGAAGCGGGAGGCAGACGAGGGGTATGAAGCGGGGGTTCGCAGGCGGGTTCTCGGGTTTGGGGAAGAGACTTGGTTGAGGGCATGTGATTCGAAATATCAGGTTTATGAGATATGACATGACTGACTGGGAGGATGCTCCTTGTCGACGCAGGCCGCTTCGGAGCGATGCTCGGTCTAAGCTGAAAGACCACTTTCACAACATGGTTATGGGGAACATTGCATTTGCAGGTGTTGCGCAGGCATGAAGGACTACGAGCGTACGATGCACGAGTATACCATGTCGGTGAAGAAGAACAAGAATTTTAAAATTATTTGCTGAAGAGGGCACGCCTCACTTCCAGTGCGAAGCGTGGGTTCATCATCTACTGTTTCGAAGTCTGAGTGCCTTGCAAGCCACGGCATCGCGCAGTACAAACCTTGGTGGACTGCTACAAAGCAGTAATCGCAAAAACCAGTAAGATCGTTGCGTTCCTCTGGCGAGTCCTTGACGACTATGCCGAGGTCGGTCACATCTCGGAATTCAGCGACATCATACAGCCGCGTGGCAAGCGGAGTTGTTTCGTCAAGCCAAAGTTGCGAAGAACAAGCTACGGGTTTCCGTTCGAGCGAAAACCATGCTCTCTTCATTATGAATATGCCATGCCTATGCGTACCAAATGTTTCGACGGCGAAATCTATGCTACCGTTTTCCAATCAACAAGAGCAAAAATGATGAGCGCCCTCTGGCTTGGCTGCTACTCCTAGCTAGCCACCTGGGTTCTATCCAAAATCCACGGAACCGAAACCCTGTGGGCCCAATAACGCCTCCGAGACGCCATGCAGTGCTTCATATGTGTAAAAACAAAGTTGTCGCGCGGTGTGGTGGGGAAGGCTGTGGTATACGCGGCTGGGGGTAGTGCGCGCGGCTGATGGTGAGCGGAGTGCGTGCGTGGTGGGTGCTAAACTGGGTATTGAATGCAAGATGCCAACCGAGATTGAGGAAATGGTGAAAAGCTCACGCCGGAGCAGCAGGCGGGTACGGCTGTGTAGGCGCGGATGGGCCTTCGGACGGGTTCACTCTCGCGAGTTCGCCCGCCATAGTCCTCAGCACCTCTCTCGTTGCCTCACCGAGATGCTCGCCCCGCTCTTGTGCATCCTTTAGATATTGCTCCCACTCCGGGTCCATGGGCGCGTCCTGGCCCTGCTCTCGCAACGCTGCCGCCTGCATGAGCCGCTGGTTGAGCGCAAACCCCACGCTCTCGTCCAGGACCTGCTCTTCTCCCTCCTCTTCGTCGTCGTCGTCGTCACTGGAATCCTGCATCTCTGTGTCTACAGGTCGTACAGGGTCGGTAATCTCTGTTGAAGAGGGCATTTCCTCGATCTCAACTTCGATGTCGGTCTTGACGTTGATGCCGTTCTTCCCTCTAGAAGAACTTGTTCTCCGCCGGTCAACCCACTCTGTGATCTCCATGCCCGTCGTGTCCCGCACCTTTACACCCTCGTCGCGCTCGTACCGTTCCCGCGCCCAGAGTGTGCCTTCCCATCTGCAGAAGCCCTGGATCTCGCTGTCGGTCAGGCCCAGTCTGTCGAAGGCATCGAACAGCTTTCTGTGGTGCGGGAAGCGACCGAGGCGCCTGCGATGCGGGGCGTGCGCGTAGTTGAGACCTGGGTATCGCGCTTCAATGGTGTCGAGCGAGCCGTAGAAAGTGGCGGTTTCGATGCGAACCTCACCGACGAGGTTCTTGGAGAGATGTGCAGAGAAGGAGGGCGGGTCGTTGGGCGAGGGGGTGGGGAAAAGCGCGTTGTAAACGAGTACGGAAATTGGGTTCTTTCTGTGCATGGCTGTTGCGTGGGAGAGCGCGACGCACTCGGGTTTTGGCTTGGGGTGTGTAGTCGTAGAATGTGCAGTATTGCGTCGTGCCTCCCAGAGTGATGTCGCGGTTCAGCTAACAAGCTGACAACGTGTTCGGTGGTCCGATGGCGGCTCGTATGGACCGTGACCCGAGGAAACAGGCAGAAGAAGGAAACAAGATGCGCGGTGGCGCCTCCCTTTTGTTCAAAAAGCACCCGAAGTCGAATGCTGCTTATTCTCGGGCGTGACAGTGCGCAGTTGACCGTTTGCAAGGCTCCGAGGGTGTGCGCCGTCCAATAGTGTTCCTCAGCTCGATTGTCAGCCGCTGCGTGCAAGGCTCCCAGGTGACCTGAACAAGGGTTCCACGAGACTTGAAAATAGCTGGACTCTGCGAAACGTGCGGCGCGGGCGATCCGACTACTTAAGTTCCGGGGAGATTGGGAGATTGGCAGCGTGTGGATCGGCCAGATTCAAAAAGGAGGAAGCTCGGGAGGGCTAGAAGGGGCGTTTTGCGAAGTCAGTCAAGATGTGGAGGCGGCAATGTGCAAGCGTGCGGAACGGTGCCGGAGGAGGTTGTGTGCGGCGAGCAGCAGAACGGGCCAGCACGCAAAGGGGCACGACGGTCGACTTAAGCAGCAGCGCGTTGGTCTCACCGCCTCGTCTCGCTCAAATTAGTCGACAGGACAGCGGACTCGAGGATCCTCCCCAATGCAATGCATCCCACTGCCCAGGCATGGACCGGGGCTCGACAAGCCCAGCGAGGCCCTGTCGATGCCACCACAGGCACGGCCGCCCATCCACACGCCTCGCGTCTGGCCGTGCGACTGACATGTCCCTCTGCCTCTGCGCTGTCCGCCACCGTGTGTTGTTCTGTAGGTAATGCACGCGCGAGCCGCCCAATCGCCGCCTGCCCTGCGTCCTCGACATCACGTCGGCCTGAGGCGCGGGCGCTTGGTTGGCTCTTCGTGACTGCGAGCTTCTGCACGAGGACGGAAACCTGCAAGCCAAGCGCACATTTCCCGGGCCCTTCACGTGGATAGCGGCATCCCCAGCGGTGCCTATCGAGCAGCAGCACACCACCGTAGGCTTCGGGCTGCCGCACCGCGCTTTTGGCGTCCACCAGCAGCACCATGGCATTCGCATCCCAACCTGCGTGAGACGAGCCCTGGTTTCGGCCTAGATCGGGAAGCCGCATCCCGCCCGCCCCTGCCAATCGCTCGCCACTCGCCTGCGCATCCACGTCCACATCGCACCCCGGCAATGCTGCCCTCGGCCAACCTGGCACCTTGGGCCTCCACCAACGCTTCACGCACTACCCGATCCGGTAACTCCAGCAATCGTCGACTCGCCCTTCTTATTGTTGAGCTGCAATGAGCCGTCTCCGGCGAGCATGTCAACCTTCAAAGGAGTCGTGGCCGAGTTCCCTCAAATCCGGATCGATTACTTCAGACATCAACCCGCACATAAGGCGCCCTTGGCTTGTTTTCTGAGCCATGTACATAGTGACCACCTCATGGGCTTGGAATCGCTGAGGGCGCCCTTCGTCTATTGCTCGGCCGCCACACGTGAGATTTTACTTCGGCTGGAAAAGTACCATTACCGCATCAACTTTGCTCAAGGAAAACTGGAAAGCCGCAATGTCACCTACGACAGGAGCATGCGTAGATTGGCGAAGCCACTGCCTCTCGACACGCCTACTGCTATCGAGCTCGCCCCCGGTAACAATATCCAAGTCACCCTCATTGACGCCAACCACTGCATCGGCGCCGTCATGTTCCTCATTGAAGGCCATGGCAAAGCAATTCTGTACACTGGTGACATCAGAGCGGAGACCTGGTGGGTGGACTCGCTCGTGAAGAACCCGATTTTGTTACCATATACTCTTGGATCTCGACGACTGGACTGCATGTATTTGGATACCACGTTTGCAACCAAATCGCATCCCTACCGCGAGTTTCAATCGAAAGCAGAGGGGATTAAGGAGCTGTTGGATAAAGTCTCGAAATACCCCGACGATACCGTCTTCTACTTTCATTCGTGGACATTTGGATATGAAAACGTTTGGATAGCTCTTTCTGGATTTCTGCGATCGAGAATTCACTTGGACAGTTATCGGACTGGAATTTACGGCTCATTGTCCAGTCTCGACAAAAAGTCGCTACGGGAAGTAGGCCTCGACGTTAAAGTCGAGAACAGGTTCCTACGAGAGAGTGGTTTGAACGTCCAAGAAGCGCCTGCGCTGTGCGGTTTTCGGAATGGCAATCGAATGCAGCCTGGTTGCTTGACGTCTCGGCCGGATGTGCGGATTCACTCGTGTGAACGTGGTATGGGCTGTCCTGTCCTGGATCATGACAAGGTAAGTCAGATCGCCTTTGTCATCTTTGGCTACGTAACATGCTTCCGAGGTATCAATGGAGCATTGCTAATGGCTACACTCCAGAATGCTCGCGTGGTTCACATCATTCCCATTGTAACGCGAGTCAAAGGTACCAATGTAGAAATAGCCGAGCTGGGCGCGGGAGGTGGTAAAGGTGACCTAGATCAAAAAGAAGAGCTTGAGACAGGGAATGCAGCCAATATCAGTAAGATCATCGAGCTTTGCGCCAAGACCATCAAAGACGAGCAAGTCCTCTCGAAATTGTCGATCGTACTACAAGAAGCCCTCAAGGACCGCAATGGGACGATTGACCTTGACATGGATTTGCAAAAGGAATGCCCCGAAAAAGAGCCCGAAATTCGCCTAGAGAACCTCGCCACTGTTCTTTCAACGCATCTGACAAGACCTCAAGAAGTTGGAAGCCTCTTGAACAGGTATGGGCGCGTCTGATACCTCTGAACCTTGACAGTTTCCGTCCTACCATTGCCGCTGCAGTGACCATCGTACCTGAATATGCAAGGAATTACTGACGTCCGCCACGCAGAACGATACGCTTTCCCTACTCGCGCCACTCCTCCTTTGCCGAACTGTGTGAGCTAGTCGATGCGTTCAGACCCAAAGATGTGTTTCCCTGCACCGTGGACGAGAACAGATGGGATCCGGAGCTAGGTATGCGATCCTTATTCGGGCCATTCTGCTCGGGACATACCTTTCGCCATGACAACGAGATGATGAAGATATATGCAGCCAGATTGGAACAAGAGAATTACGAAAGACGCATGCAAAGTGAGAGTCAAAATCAGACGCAAAGCAGTAGCGCAGGTACCGGGAGCCCTCGTGCCGTCAATCCTACAATTCCAAATTTAAACGGTGAAGGCGCAGGTGCCGTTTCGGCAGAGCAGGACGTAGACTCTGCGAATTACTTCACGGCACCGGCAGATGTTTTAGTGTTGCGCGAAGAAACGACCCCCAAGGCCAGTGCTACGGAGAAATCCACTTCACCTACGAAGCAGCTAGAGGACGGGCAGAATACCACCACCATTACCGACATTTCTGAGCTTCCATCAGTTCACAACACCACACCAGCCACTGACACCAAACGCCTAGACAGTGAGACGCCCAGTGCAACTAACGAGCACAAACGCAAGAGACTCAAGAACTGGCGAATAGCATATGATGCAGCCCTGGGCATCAACGGCTTGACATGGGCTGATTATGGTGGCCTTGTTTCAGCACGAATGCCGGACGAGGAAGAAGAATTATAAACTAACACATCCTCATTTGCTTGGAAAGGCGTTATGGAATGATACCCAATGGATTGTGATCCCGCCAAGAGATCTATGCGCGTACATTGCTACAAGAGATATATTATATACAATGAATATAGTTCCTTTCGACTCGGCATTTACAAGATGCTGCAGATTCCATTGTACGCATCCTTAGCCTTGAAGCTCGTATCGAAAAGCAGCGGCGTAGCGTCCGCCCTCCAGCTGTCCTTGTCGCTGACACCCCAAACGGTGATACCGACGCAGTTGTCAACATCCAAACACGCTTGCACTGCAGTCTCATAGTCACTCGCCGCCGCGCCCTTGATGTCCAGCTCCGTAATGGCACACTCCTCCACTACAGCGCAGATGCTCTTCAGCGCAGCAGGATAGTCCGAAATAGGCCAGCTGCCAGCCAAGTGCGATTGCGAGCCAATACCGTCGATGGGGACGCCCGCCGCGACCCACTCGGTAACCTTGGATACCATGGCCTTGGTCTTGGCGTAGGATGCAGAGTCGAGGTTATAGTCGTTGATGTAGAGTTTTGCGGCAGGGTCGGCGGCGCGCGCGGTCTTAAAGGCCGTCGCGACGAAGTCTTCGCCTAGGACGTTGTAAAAGACGGAAGAGCGGAAGCTGCCGTCTTCAGCGAAAATCTCGTTGACAACGTCCTATCCATCCGTTAGCACAGGTCACGAAACGAAGAGGGGGAGAGGACGAGAGGGCGACTCACCCAAGCATAGATCTGCCCCTTGTACTGCCCAAGCAGCGTCTCGATATGCGTGTTCATGACCTTCTCTAACGTCGTCTTGTCCGTAATCGACGACACCCACGTGGGCAGTTGTGAGTGCCACACCGTCGTGTGCCCACGGATCAGCTTCGAATTGGCAGTCGCCCAGTCTACAAGGGCGTCGGAGCCGGTGAAGGTGAATGTCCCTTCGACATTTTCGGTAGCGTCCCATTTCATGCTATTGCCCGAGTCAGCATCGTCCTCCTATCTAGGATTGGGGAGAGGGAGGGGAAAGGGAAACAACTCACGAATTTTCAGGCGTAACCTGCCCAAAGTTATCCTTGATGATCTGCTCATTGGTCGCATCGCTGAGCGTCCCCTTATCAGCCGCCACACCGATGTACTTCTTCCCCTTGGCTATGAAGGCCTCGTTGATGGAGCACGACGCGCCGCTCGCGCTGCTGCCGGTGTTGTTCACAGCAGCACCCGTGGAGATAGGGGCGGCGGCGACAGAGGAGGAAGTAGATGGCGTGACGACGATCGAGCTGGTAACAGCTACATCGGACACTACCAAAGCTGTGGAAGATGCCGCTGCAGCAGAGCTCGCACGCGTGACCATCGTCGTTAATGCGCTGCCAACACCCGTGCCCACGCCCGTTCCTACTGGAAGACTGGCATTACCGGACGGCACCGGAGCACCGCTGCTAGGTCCTGCGACCGCATTGCTGCTTGCGACCGGGGCTCCAGAGCTGGATGCTACACCGTTGCCAGAACCTGGGTTGGATCCGGAGTTGGCGGAGGGGACGCACTGCGAGTACCAAGGATTATACTCCGTGCACTCGCTGCCAGAATCGCAGGTGGTCTCGCCGGTGTAGGACGTTCCGCCGCATTGGCCGTAGGTGGGGACCGCGGCAAGGACGGCGGAGGTGGAAGTTAGGGTAAGAACGGTGAAGTAGAGCTGCATCTTGAAAGATTCTTGGTTTGACTTGATATGATTTTATTCGGTGGGTTGGAAGGGGGACGACGTGGTGTAGTGACGGTCTGAATTCGAGCGGTTGGAGTGTTGATTGAAGTGAATGTAACGAAGCAAGCTTCTGTATCTGTATAGTAAAAGAATGTAAGGTCTTAAGAGATAGTAAAGAACGGAGACACCAGTAAGTAGTGAAAGTAAAGCTAAGCACAGCTTGGAGCGCGAAAAACTCACCTGGGTACACTTCATTTTGTATACACTCAGTGGGTACCCGCTAATGCGGCAGGGCATGGTCCGATTTGAGGAACTTCGTTTCAGCGGTTTATGAAACGACGTCCTGGAGATCATAGATGTATCCACCGCGCTAGGCTATCTTGGGACGGAAGAGATCTGGGCGACGAGGATGTGCATGAGGGAATAGATGGGATTGTAATGCCGGTGGGTGCATGTTTCTCGGTGTAGAATATCAATATCATTGCGATGGTAGACCAGGCTGGCGGTGTGCTAAGGAAGTGGATTTACTCGATAGAGGCGAGTTTTAGATGAAGGAGCAACAATTTGTACAGAGGTTTGGCGATGCTTCATGAGGGAATGTGGTAGCGAGGTGTTTTGACGGCGCACTCGCTTCCGCAAGATCGTGTTCTGTTTCCCGTCCGATCGCGCCGTTGACGTTGTCAACCTGGAACGGGGCGGGACGTGAAACGCCTCGCTTGATGAGAGGCTCTGCGCTCATGCAGAAGCGAACCGAACCACCACCGGTTCCCAACTTGTTCCAAGACAAGACGAAACCATACATAAATAAAGCAGAAACAGAACAAGAGAATAGCCAAGAGCTCTATTCATCTGCAAGTATGTAGGAGATCTATGCAACGCCTAGCCGCAGACTCACGGCCCGTCGGTGCGCCTCTAGCTGTTCGACGCGCGCGAGCTCCATTACTGCAGTGCCGACGTTCTGCAGCCCTTCGTAGGTGAGATTGGCGCTGGTAATGTGCTTGATGTAGGAGCCGAGGTTGACTCCTGAGTATTGCTTTGCGTAGCCGAATGTTGCTGTGCAGACGTTAGTATTGTTCATTCCGATAGCTTAGCGTTGAGACTTACGCAGTGAGTGATTCACGCCCGCCGAGTAGTCACCAACAGATTCGGGTGTCCACTGCCCGATGAACACGGATCCAGCGTTCTCGACAAGATCCACAACCTTCTCCGCATCCTGGACTTGCAGGATGAGATGCTCGGGTGCGTACTGGTTGCTCAACTCCATTGCCTCCTGGATGTTTTCTACTACTAGGGTGAGACTGTGCTCAATCGCGCCTCTCACAATGTCCACGCGCGGGAGCGCATTGGCCTGCTCGTCGAGTTCGTCCTCGATAGCGGCGAGTTGCTGTTCGCTGAGACCCACAGCAATGCAAATGACCTGCGAGTCGACACCGTGCTCGGCTTGACTGAGCAGGTCTGAGGCAACAAACTTGGGGTTTGCGGAGGAATCTGCGACCACGAGGACTTCGCTGGGACCGGCGGGCATGTCAATGCTTACACCGGCATTGGTATCGTTCGAAACGATCATCTTCGCGGCAGTAACGAACTGGTTGCCAGGTCCCAAGATCTTGTCGACCTTGGAAACGCTCTCGGTACCGTAGGCCATTGCTGCTACAGCTTGTGCGCCGCCTGCCAGGACGATGGCTTCGGCGCCGACTTTATGCGCAGCGTAGACAATCTCGGGGGTTACGGATCCGTCCGAACGCGGTGGTGTTGCGAGGACAATCTTCTTGCAGCCAGCGACCAAAGCAGGGACACCGAGCATGAGCGCAGATGAGGGTAGGACTGCGGTGCCGCCGGGAACATAGAGACCGACACGCTCGATGGGACGTGAGAAGCGTGAGCAGACCACACCGGGCATCGTTTCGACAACCAAAGGCTTCTCCTCCTTTTGCGCGGCGTGGAACTTCCGGATGTTCTCGAAGGAGATATCGATGGCCTTTGCGGTTTCAGGCGCGAGTTGCATGAGGTGTTCCGGGAATGGTGCCTTCAACACAGGTGATGTGAGTGACGTTGCTTTTTCGAATTTGTGTGTGTATTCCAACACTGCGGCATCACCTCGCGTCTTGACAGCCTCTATTATGGGGTTGCAAATGCCGATGATCTTTTCGCTGGATCTCTGTGACGGGCGCTGGAGAGCTGCTTGTATCTTTTGTGGCATTTCTTGTGACGTGACCATCCGCTTCATGGCTATCCGGCCGTTTTTCAGACCTGCTGGGTCATCTTTACTCTTTGGTATCGAAGCTGCCTCCTTGATTTCCTCTTTCGTCGCGGTTCCATTGGATCCCCCATTGGTCGCTGCTGTTGCTGCTGCTGCTGCTTGCGCGGCAAATGCAGGTTTAGCATCGCCTTGCCTTCTCTTGACCTTGATGCTCTTTGCGTCAAGATTCCGCTCAACGTCCTCTAATGATACGCCGGCTGAGACACACTTAGTCAAGGCGAAGTATAGCAGGTCGGCTGCTTCGAAGGCAATCTCTTGCTTCGTGTTCGCATCGCACAGCTCGGTAGCCTCCTCGAGAATCTTCGCTCGCAAGAGTTGGGAGTCGTTGAATAATCGTGCGGTATACGAGCCTGCCGGTGCAGATTCCTTGCGGCTCTGGAGGGTTTTTTGGAGCTTTGAAAGGCCACGATACTGGCCGAAGCAGGTTGGCGTTGCGAGGTGGCAGAAACCTGGTAATTAATCAGTCACGCATCTCCAACTCCTCCCATTATGCTTACCTCTGCCTTTTTGCCTCACAACAAACTGCAAGCAGTCGCTGTCGCAGTCAAACGATATGGAAACCAACTCTTGGATATCACCACTCGACTCTCCCTTATACCACAGGCCCCTCTTCCGGCTCTGATACACACCCCTTCCTGTTTCCAGACTCTTCGCCACGCTCTCCTCACTGCTATACACCAGTCCGAGCGCAATTCCCCGCTCGTCCGTCACCAGCGTAGTGAATAGTCCATCCGGTCGGTCACTAACCGCGTTTGCCATGAGCAACTTCGCGACGCTCAGTAGGCCCGGTCCTGGCTCCGCATCTACCTTGAGCGCCTGCGCGGGTATGACAGGTACACCACCCAGCTTGGCAATCTTCACCGCATCATCCAATGTCGGGTTCGCAAAGGATACGAACACCTCTGGTCTTTCCGTCCCATGCTCCTTCAGCCACGCCTCTACCAGGTCAAGGTCCCCGATTTGGTGAGAGTAAACGTCGACTTGGGTCCCCGAAATCGCTTCGATGTTCTCTTCCCGGGTACTTCCAGGCAGACACAAGACTATCCGATCCTGGTCTATGTTCTTCTCGAGGAGTCGGGAAAGCTGCGGGCGCGTCACAAAGACCTTTGCGGCGCCGGCGTCGAGCAGCGAGATAACGTCGTCGATGGACTCGAGCGAGGCGACGCCGAGGTAATTTGTGTAGCGACCGACAGACTGCTGGAGGTGGGAGAGGGCCTGATCGATGGTCTCGGGGGTGACGCGGGCAAAGACGTTGCCGATGTAGGACAATTGCAGAGGGTTGAGGCCGTGGGTGGGCTGTGTGTAGTCGAGCAGGTCAATTGCGGCGAGAAGTGGAGGCGCCATGATTGCGAGCCTTGCAACACTTCGTTTCGTATTGTGAGAGTGAACGAAGAGTGAAGTCTGGCTGGTGAGTCGAACGAAAAAGAATTGGAACTAACATCTGCATAATGAGCTAATCGCGGGGGCACCGATGTTGTTGCCGATTGCGGCCAAAGAATCTACCCGCGGGCTAGCCCGTTTTAGGGATGTTTCTGGAGCCATACCTATAAGGCGCTATTTCGTACCCTCATTTGCAAGAGCCACCAGAGACAAGGTCACTTGGCCCCGTCGTGTCGCATTGGCTTTTTCTCTTTCCCCTTCGAAGCGAGTTTTGGTGCCCCGCTTTGTGCTAATCTCATCTGGGACGTCCTACCCCAGCCACTAGTCGTTCTTCCATAGACACATTGTACGATCGCATACTAATCATGTTCATAATCCGAGGCATCCGTTCGGCTCGAACAAGGTACAAGGTTTCGTCCAACCCCCACCTACCGTGACCTCATGTACACAGTATCTTCTCCCCGCACGGTACGACTTGTATCCGTACCCGTAGCCTTGGCAAGCATATACCGATATACAAATACCGTGCCACAGCCATCTTCCCCATAACTCTGTATCATCTCCCCCTACTGAGCTCACTAGTTTACAACTCTCCTTGTACAACCGCAAAGACCCTCGATCCTACCACAATGACCTACACACCACCCTCCTCCGCGCGCCCCTTCACCCTTCACATTCCCGACCAGGAGCTTTCGGAATGGCGCCAGTTGCTCGAATTGTCCAAGCTTGGGCCCAAGACGTACGAAAACCAGCAGGAGAAGGAGGACTTCGGTGTCACATACAAATGGCTTTCCGCTGCGAAGGACCACTGGCTAAACACCTACTCCTGGCGCGCCCAAGAATCACACATCAATTCATTTCCCAATTACAAGATGACCATTGGTGAGATCACCGTCCATTTCGTGGCCTTGTTTTCGCAACGGAGAGATGCTATTCCGATATTGTTTATGCACGGCTGGCCCGGCAGCTTCATCGAGTTCCTCCCGATGCTGGAGCTGCTACAGAAGAGGTATGAAGGCAAGGAAAGCCCGTATCACATCGTTGTTCCGAGTTTACCCGGATATACTCTTTCTTCTGGTGGGCCGTTGGAGAGGGACTGGACGATGAAAGATTCCGCAGAGGTCATGGAGAAGTTGATGCGGAATCTCGGATTTGACAAGTATTTTGTGCAGGGAGGGGATGTGGGAAGTATGCTGTGTAGGCTCATGGCGCCCTCGTATGAAAGTGTTGTTGGTGTGCACTGTACGTTGTTCAAAGAGGAAAGGGAGAAGGGCTGAGACGCTAACGAGCGTGCGCAGTGAATATGTACAGCACACAAACAGAGCCACAGCGCGAGAAGCTGAGCGCTCTCGAGACAAAGGCTTTAAATAGAGCGCTCGAATGGCGCAACATTGGGATGGCGTACGCGCAAGAGCATGGTACGTAACGTCCTTCATCACACCTCTACATGACACTGACTTCCCACTCCTTCTCCCTCCAGGCACTCGCCCAAGTACTATTGGCCACGTCCTCTCCTCCAATCCTCTCGCCCTACTAGCCTGGATTGGCGAGAAGTTTCTCGAATGGACGGACGAAACCCCCCCTCTCGACACCATCCTCACAAACGTGTCTTTGTACTACTTCACCGGCTCCTTCCCGCGCAGCATCTACCCCTACCGATCTATCTTTCGCGGGAACCGAGTAGAATTCCCACCATTGACGAAGCCTACGGGGTACTCATTCTTCCCCATGGAACTGTTTCCAGGTATAAAGCACATCATTGAAAGCGAGACAAACTTGGTGAGTTACAGCGTGCACGAGCATGGTGGGCATTTTGGGGCGTTGGAGAAGCCTGAGGATCTGTGGGCGGACGTGGAGGAATTTGTTGGCAAGGTAACACAAGGACAGAATAAGGTGTGAAGCGACAACCCTGAAGAAGTTTCCAAAATGGTAGAGTCGTTACTTGTATGACATGACATAAATTCGCCTATCCTAACCATGGTATCGTGCCTAAGCAACCCATTCGATGCCAGCGTCGAGGTCCTTTGCTAATTGGTACGCCTTAAACGCTTGCGCTGGTCCCGGAACGCCGCCCAATGTATACACATACCCTCATAACCTACTCATCAGCCTCGTTATCCCAAATTTCTACCTCCTTATTCTCCAATTCCTTCATCTTGTCCTCCGGGAAGATAGTATCCTCGGGCAACCCCGTTTTCCCATAGTTAACCACCGGCCCAACCGTCGCACTCCACTGACCCCTCCTCTCCATTAACGTACGAATGGGCTCGCCTACACCAGGCCTCGTGACCCCAGCATTAGGCACAGGATGCGATCCACCCCCCGCACCACCAGGCCGCTTCGTCTGCTTCTTCCCCTTTCCGATGTTCCGGTTGCGCTTCAGGTACGCTTGGTTAAGCTGGCCGTCAAGATCATCCGCGATGTCGTTGTACTCTTGCTGCGCTACGCGTATGCCCGTGAGCTCGAGTAGGCGCTGTTTTCGTGCGCCATTGATGATAGACTGTTTACGAAGTTCGTCCTGGAGGACACGTAGGCGGGCGGCGATCTCATCGTCGAAGTGAGAGTCGTAATCGAAGGCTGTCATGTCGGTGTCGGCGTCGGTGATGATACCGTTGTGCTTGAGTTCCAGAAGGAGGCGTTCGTTGAGCGAAGCGTAATCTGTCCGCGTGCCGACGGGCGGCCCTTTCCAGCCTTGTTGTACAAGTTCGGATAACTGTGTGGCTGCTGGTACGGAGTTGTCGTTATTCTCGGTAGTTGCTCCAGCACCCTCGTCAATGTCCATAGCATCACCATTGACGCCGTTGGTGTCGTTGGCATTGCCTGAGGTACCTCGGCCCTCTGGTCGGAGTGTAGCAAGGAGTCGGGACAGCAAGGGACCGGTCGAGATATCCTCTGTAGTCAAGAAATCGTCTGTCATGTTTTCGTACGAGCCGCGTGCCTCGTTCGGTGGCAGGCGATCGTTGTTGTCGGCGTACAACTGCCCGTCTTCCTCCGCCCAAATGTCCTTGTAGTGTCTCGCACCCCTCCTAGGAAGCACGAAAGGACTCAGGCGATCGCCTCGCTCTTTCAGGAAAGCCATGTCTTCCTCTGTCAAGCGGCGTATATACGGCTCAACGTAATTCGCAAACACGCTGGCGTTTACTTGCGTCGCGGGCTTTGCGTTGGAGAAGTCCTTGTCTGGCGGTATACCCGCTGTCTGGTCCCGAAGATCACTCTCAGGGTAATCAGCGACGCTGAATATTTCCCTTCGCTCCTCCACGCTCATGCCAGGGGTGACATCTCTTATGTGGTATATAGTTGGGTCGTCGAACTTAGACGGATCTGGACCGAAAGTCTGGAACTGTGGTATTGCAGGAGCTGGCGGCGGCTGGTGTGATGCGTCGGTGTCGGTGGGCGAGGGCGCATCGGCTGCGCCAGCGCCAGCAGCTGAGGGTGCTGCTTGAGAAGTGGGCGAGGATAACGTGGAAGAGTTGTCTGCTGCTTGTGTCAGAGACTGGAACTCATTACGTATATTATTCCCATCGGAAGACATAGTGATAAGACAACCTCATGGGGACCAGTGGTTAAAGTTGACTGTTCAGTAAAGCGTGTTCACCGTGGAGAAAGTGAAGAATTTATAGGAAGGCAAATCGTGCATGTGAGGTATATTGGGGCTTACCTTTGTGAAGATCAACCCCGTCCTGCCGCGCAACGCCATGGGCGCCTACTGCAAGCGGTCGCTCGTCTTCAGCAGCTGCCTTCTTGATCTTTTTCAACTTGTGCTTGCGCTCTTCCGCGTCTTTGTCGGTTGCTCTTTCCTTATCCCGCTCGTGTGAGGATCGGTTCTTCTTGAGCCCCTGGAGTTCCCTGAGCGCACTGTTGGAGACGTCGCATCGTTTTTGGATGTTCCCAAGCACCTTGCTCTCAATGGCCTCGCGCATGCTAATCAACAGGGCGCTCGAGGGGACTGGCTGGGTCGACTGTGAATTGCCGCCAGGACGATCTAGGATGTCCTCGATGGTGACATCGCATTTCTTGGACAGAGCACTGATATTTGCCCTAAAGTAAGAATTCGATGACGACGGCTCGACTGAATTGCGGACGTTGGGCAGGGGCGTCGTATTGCGACTCCGCGGTGTACCTAGAGGCTTCGATCCCGGTTTCGCCTTGCCCTTGCTGCTTGTGTTCTTGGACATGTTTGCTGTGCTAGCGCTTCGCGACGTGAGGAATGCAGTGTGTGGTGGGGAGGCGTCGTCATACGGCGCGCGGGCGACTGCCGACTGCGGAGGGTCTATCGAGTACGTCGAAGATGGGCGACGGCAATGGCGATGCACCGACGAGTGCCTTGAGGGTGCGGCGGTCGTGGGAAGCAGCGCTGGCAAGAGGTTGTCGAGACTGTTGTTTGTGAAGGCTGGTGTTCGTTGCGGTAGTGGAGTGCCAAGGGCCACCCGCATTCGCAAGTATTGGCAGTCGCCATCCCCAGAGCCCGTCAAGTGTGACCCGCGTAACGTTCGCCAAGTATAGCGATGTATATGTGTCTTATTGCATACAGTCTTTGACTTGATAGAGCTCAATAAACTTTGTATAACACCTCGGCCAACCTCTCACGTCTGCCTGAAGCTCAAAGAGCATGCGAAGACGATCGACACGCACCAGCTAGCCCGTAAAATAAGCTTTGATAAGCTTTCTGCATGCTCGGCGGCAGCCCCGGCTCGAACCCGGCCCCTCCAGCCTCCGCATAACCCGCATCCCAGCTTTGGCGCCCACTCGCTCATCGCCACTTCTCCTGCGACACCGTCGCTGTCTGTACCTGTGTCGCAATGTCTTGAACGTCCGCGCAATCGCCTATCTCGCTATGAGCAGTGATACCCGCGTGCGCAACACTATCTCTTTGACCATCACTCGACCATCCAATCGCCGCGATGAGTACGTCACCCAAGCCTCTCACATTCACCGTGCGTTCGGGACGGATGCTGACAACCTCGCTCAGGTGCCGAAAGCATCAACATCATCACCATTGACTTCCCCGATCCCGACCGCACCGAGACTATAGATGATCACTTCGATCCACTTCCCGTACGCTCATCTGAGAAACTCTTGCACCTCATACCAGATCACGAACTAAGTAACCACCAATTACAGTCGAACGAGTCCTTCTACTTTCCCGTTCCGAACATACAAACACTCTCTTCGAAAGGCGTTGAGCGTGGCGACGACCCATATGGCCTCCTGTATATACCTGCCTTACAGACAGACGAATGCAGAGACTCCGAGAAGCAGTATGTACCGCAAAATGCCACACGCCTAGCCAATCTTCCGGCGAATTCCGGATATGCTCTCATCGCCGTTGCTCCGTGGTTCTCTCCTCTGTGTATGAAGGAGTATTTCGCGACGGCCCGAAATGAGCCGGTGAAGGCGTTCATCGTGTACCAACCGAACCCAAATTCAACCGCAGTACCACCAGAGACGAATGATCAAGCATGGGCCTTGAACGATGGTGGAAGCTGGCAATACAATAATCAGTTTCCGACTTACGCTGTGCCTGGAGCAAGCGGTTACCTGATAGCCAGCAAAATGAGCGATTATTCGGGCAACATGTCAACTGTGCCATATGGGGACTCTCTCAAGGATCAGTTTGAAGAATCAGACTATGTTCGATTATGGGCGAAGGTTACGGCTGATTCTGGCACTCAGCTTCCCAGCCTATGGGTCTTTCTGGTCATAGTCCTAGGCCTGCTCATACTGATCATCGGAGCCACCTCTTTTTGCATGCATGTCGTACAAAGAAGGCGACGCAATGCCCTGCGACGACGTGTCATCAACGGCGAGGTAGACCTTGAAGCTCTGGGGGTCAAACGCCTTACCGTGCCTGCAGATTATCTGACAAAACTTCCTGTATTCGCTTACCTTGGGGAGTCTGAACGCGGTGAAAAGAGTATGTCCCAGGCATCCACTACCGTCGATGCTGAGACAAGTCTGAAGGGGGTTCCGCTGAGTCGACGATCGTCTGCTCCAGAGGCTCCTTCCACAACGCGTGCTTCCGCTATCTTCTCACAGCCTACTTGTCCCATCTGTCTGGACGATTTCGAACCCAATGAGTCGCAAGTCAGGGAGCTACCTTGCCGGCATATATTTCATGTCGACTGCATCGACCCTTTTCTGCTCAACAACAGCAGCCTTTGCCCGATATGCAAACAGAGTGTGTTGCCACCTGGGTATTGTCCGCCGAAGATCACCAATGTCATGGTCAGGCGAGAACGATTGATCAGCCGCAGACGAACACAAAACGCGCCAGGTCACAACCATTCACCGGGTAACATTGTGGCCCGCCTCCCAGGGGCGTACGACTCCCTCCGCGCACGAGTAGGCAGGACCTCTGGCGGCCGCAGAATGTTTAGCGCACCAACGAGAACGCAATCACGGCCATTAGATATTGAAATGACCTCGGGGGCGCCTCCGGTCCCTGCTGTGCAGCCGGCCCCCACCGCAACCGTACTTCCAGAAATCGTTGCAGCGCCGGAGCCTACACGTCAGAACACTGCGGAAGAGTGTCCGCCGGAACCTCCGTCTCAATACCCGCAACAGCGCCGAGAATGGGCTCGGCAACGGGCTCTAGCCCTTCTTGGGAACCGGCATGCACCGCATGATGCTGAAGAGGAAGAACAGAACCGTTCGCGGTGGAGACGTGGCTTGCATAAGATTTTCCCAGGCTTCGGATGATTTCCTTTGATCTTTTGAGATACCACAGTCTATGATCGGGCGGTAAACTGTTGGGGGATGATTATGTGTGTTATTGCGGCGCAAGGTGTTTGGGTCAACGATTGATGTCTTGATGCATTTGCAATTGGTTCAGCGGTGTCTTAATACTTGGAGGTTCAGACTTGCGATCGTACGTATCAATGGAATGGGTCGTTGTATATATTCCTATCGTCACGACTAGCGAAAACAGATGAGTGATTCTCCATGAATGCTATTTTTCGGGTTTTGCTGCGATATTTCCCAGTAAAGTCAATGAGTAGAGGGTTTGTCAGAAGGCTAGCATGAAGACAGGAGCATGACTATGTAGTCTTCCGCAAGACGGAAGACTTTCGGTAGATATACCTGCCGTAAGCACACGCACCGAAACCGACCAGAATCATAGACCGAGAACGACAGCAACCACACGAAACAGTCCCAATACGCCGTGTTCCTTCGCGTGCAACATTCGACCCGTCAACACGACCTCGGAGATCCAGACCCCCGCCAAGCGCCCCGCATGCCGCGGTAATTCGTACATGTCCCCGTGGGCCCCTCAACACCAAACGCTAACATCGTGACATTTGAAACCACCGGAAAAATCATGCAGCTCTGGAGGCCCACATGCGCGCCGCTTTTGGACTTCCTTTGCGAGCAGCTGGTCCGTAGCGGCTTTGGCGGGTTACCATTCGTGGAAATGCACCCTGCCGTAAGGGTCGTCGGAGGCTAGAAAGGAACTAGCTGTGACGATGGAGGGGTAGCTTGATGTGGGTTGGGCGGGCGGTCGCGGGGCATAAAACCCCGGGGCAATCTTTTCGGAGGGCTGGTGATTGATACAATTTCTTTTCGACAATTATCTATTGTGTGTATCTACCTGTTCATTCCTTTCTTTCCCATTGACTTGCTACGGTCGCGTCCTGTTTGAAGATACCCCGCGTCGTTGGAGAAGCAGTACTGCAAAATGAGCACAACGACCGTTACGGAGGTCAAGCCGAACAAGGCGAACATTGGAGTCTACACGAATCCTGCGCATGAACTTTGGGTTGCGGAGGCGGAGCCGAGCTTGGAGAGTGTTCAGGCTGGCGGAGATCTAAAGGAGGGTGAGGTTTTGCTGAATATCAAGAGCACTGGTATTTGCGGCAGTGACATTCATTTCTGGCACGCTGTAAGTCTTCCGATCTTCATTGGGTTCCTGATACCAGCGGAGAAGTATTTGCGTGCTTTTGCAAGCTGCGGCATGTTACAATGTGGAGACCTCTTAGTGATGCTAGAGCACAGTGATTTCAAGATGTTCCTATTACTACATTCTGATTTGCAAAGCTTTGGCAATCCTGATGCTGACAATTGTCCCAGGGCTGCATCGGCCCCATGGTCGTAGAAGACACTCACATTCTCGGTCACGAGTCCTCCGCGCAAGTCCTCGCTGTCCACCCTTCAGTCAAGAGCATAAAGCCCGGCGACCGCGTCGCCATCGAGCCTAACATCCCTTGCCACGCCTGCGAGCCGTGTCTCACAGGCCGCTATAATGGCTGCGAGAGCGTTCTGTTCCTGTCCACACCACCTGTTCCCGGTCTGTTGCGCCGCTACCTCAAGCACCCAGCCGTTTGGTGCCATAAGCTGCCCGACAACCTCACATGGGAGGACGGTGCGATGTTGGAGCCGCTCAGCGTTGCGCTCGCGGGTATGGACCGCGCGGGCGTGAAGCTGGGTGATCCAGTAGTGGTGTGCGGTGCTGGCCCGATTGGCCTTGTCACTGCGCTCTGCTGCAGGGCTGCAGGTGCGGCGCCGCTGCTCATTACGGATATCGACCAGGGACGGTTGGACTTTGCGAAGAAGATTATCCCGAACATTCTCACGCACAAGGTCGAGTTCAGCCATACGCCTGATGACTTCCGGGAAAAGGTTGTTGCAACTATGGGTATTGAACCCGCCGTTGGTAAGTGCATTTACCCCCGCTCGGTCGCAGTTCTCGAATACTGACAATCCACAGCTATGGAATGCACCGGTGTTGAGTCCTCCATCAACGGCGTCATCCAAGCCGTCAAATTCGGCGGCAAAGTTTTCGTCATCGGCGTTGGCAAGAACGAGATGAAGATCCCATTCATGCGCCTGTCCACCCGCGAAGTCGACCTGCAGTTCCAGTACCGCTACGCAAACACCTGGCCCAAGGCCATCCGGTTGGTTCAGAACGGCCTCATCGATCTGCGACCGCTTGTTACGCATCGCTTCGATCTTGAGCAGGCGGTTGAGGCGTTCAAGACGGCATCGGACCCGAAGACTGGGTGCATCAAGGTACAGATTCAGAGTTTGGATTGATTGAGAAGGTGCGGAGGGGTTTGTGGCCGCGGCGAAGGAAGTGCAGAGAGTTTTAAGGCGTTAGGTGTAGTTAGACTGGGTGGGACAACGGTCGACCGGACATTAACGCGATAGACGTGCGTTGGCTCACCTGCGTACACATCTTCTGGCATACAGAGAGCCTCAGAACGCATTTGTGATGTGCTATAGTCGAATCATGACCCCGGTGACACCATTGGCAGCCCGAACATCTGGATGGTATCTGCATTGGAGCCCGTTCGCCGTCATGTTGATCAATGTGATCGTCTCTCAATTTTGGTGAGATGCGCGGCCGCCGCAAGGAATCCGGCTCCCTGATCCGGGTTCTGGTTTTTTCCTCTGCCGTCAAAGTACAAGTCAACGTATTTGTGTTCACCATCCACATCAACAGTCTTAGTATTCACATCTTCGGTGTCCCGATGGATGTAGATTGTACGCATACCTGCGTTTTTCGCTGCCGCCAAGTCGTAGAGATGAGAAGCTAACATGGTGCAGTCCTCAGGTGAGAGTCGTACCAGATCCATGGCCTTGCGATAAATCGCAGGATCCGGCTTTGTAAGCCCAAGCAGCTCAGACGAAAGCAACATATGGAAGGGCAAGCCCGAAGACTGCGCAATATCGAGCTGCAACCGCGCTGTTCCATTTGCCAGAACTACAAGAAAACACCCTCCGTCTTCCCGTAATTGGCGCAAAGCTGGGAGGACATCAGGCCAAGGAGTCTGACTGTGCCATTGCTGGACCAGCTTGTCTCGCACGCTATCATTCCATACATCCTGGTCGATGCTTTTCTCTTTCAGGATGCGGTCGAGCACACGGCGATGGGTGATATCAATATCCTCATTAGTTTCCCCGCGGTCGAAGCGGGCGTGTATCTCTTGGAAGAAGCCTTCCCGCCAGGCGATAGCGAGCTCCCGAAGTTTCGGTTCTGCTGGAGTCAATGAAGAATGTGGTGGGCATGTTTGTAGCGCAGGTAGCAACGAAGTAAGCCAGTCGCAACAGGTGCCCATAAGATCAAAGAAGATAACTTTCTGCTTGTGCGCAGCCATGTTGATGGAATTGATGGTGATGATGTGGCGGGCCACGAGGGGAAGGGAATGAGCAAGGATGCTCCTGATTTGTCAGACGCGCGAACACGGCAACCGCGACATTTGGGGCATCACGTTGGTTCTTGGACAAGCGTAAAAGATACAGATTATCCAGAGAGTCGCCAGGCTGGAATGCATGAAGGGACCAAGACTCAGTTCCGGCGGAGCACCGGTTCCGATGTAGACTGGTTCCGCCTTCCTCATCAGATGAATTGCATCAGACGAGGGATGAGCGCAACCCAACCCATTGTCAATGTCCACTTGACTGTCTCTCTGCCACTGGTCTGTTGGCGCGTTAGATAACTCAACACCTCATAGGGCGTGTTATACACGACAACACAAGTCGTTCCGCCAATGAAGAGGAGGTGGTGACGTAATGAAGGATGCAACCCCTCTCCTTGCGATGCTTTCTGATGAACCTGTCGAGGCAGGATTGATCAGGTGAAAATCGCCAGAATCTATCAAGCGCTGAATGATCCAGTCAGCGATCACTTGAGAATCCATCATAAAGGCATCCCTGACAATTGCCTATATTATATTGATGACCAGCCTGAACTTGTGGGCCTTCGAGTATACGCCTCTAGTATTGGATGATGAAGCATACCTTGTTGTCACGCCGTGGTCATAAAGAGGGTGCTGGCGGAGCAGATGAACACGTACGTACCATCAGCATGACCTTGACCATCTTCTCTTTATCGATTGATCGCTGCAGCAAGTATGGGAAGTCAGTGCGAACCAGTGGGATCCCTCGACAAACACTGATGGCTACGTCTCGCTGGGCATCGCCGAGAACTCCCTCTCACACGACGAACTCTCAGAATTTCTCCGAAACAAGCCTCTCGTAGATCCATCCGCAAAAGCCTTCACGTATCAGGACGGTCCAGCGGGATCAAAATCAGCCCGGAACGCCATTGCGTTATTCTTGGACACTTACTTTCATCCTGTCCAACAAGTCCAAGCCGACCATCTCATGATCACCAATGGCGTCTCCTCTGCGATAGAACACTGCGCATGGGCCTTGGGCGACCCAGGCGATGGCATACTATTAGGCCGTCCGTATTACCGCGCCTTCTTACCAGACATTCAATTGCGATTTGGCGTAAATGTGGTTCCAGTCGCGTTTGGGGACATAGATCCATGTGGTCAAGACTGTGTGGCTGAGTATGAAAAGGCGTTGCTGAAGTCGAGCACTGAAGGAGTCAGAATACGCGCACTCCTGCTATGTCACCCGCATAATCCGCTGGGCCGGTGCTATTCGAAGACCACAATCATGGAATTGATGCGACTGTGTCAAAAGTATCACATCCATTTAATCAATGACGAGATCTACGCGCTTTCAGTTTGGGAGAATACAGTCGACAAGCTGGAGACTCCGCCTACCCCTTTCGAATCAGCTCTCTCAATTGATACCAAGGATATCATCGACCCAGCACTTGTACATGTTCTTTGGGGCTTTTCTAAAGACTTCGGAGCGAACGGAGTTAGGATCGGCGTCATTGCCTCGCAAAACAACAAGCCATTTCTTACAGCTTGTCGGACTGCCTCCATATACTCATCACCTTCCTCGTTAGCCGAAAATGCAGCTGTTGCTATTCTGGCAGACTTCGGTTTCCTAGCCTCTTATATCAAGACCAATCAGAAGCGCATGTCCGCCGCGTACGCTCATGCTGTCGACCTGCTCCGGAAGCACGACATTGAGTATACGCCAGGGGCGAACGCAGCGTTCTTTCTATGGATTAATCTAGGAAAGAAGTACTTGGAAGCCTTGGGTGGAGCAGCTCGCGGCAAGTCAATGGGATCGATTACGAACGAGATCTTCCAGCGGCTCATGAAGAAGAAGGTGTTCCTTGTTTTGGGTGATGTAGCTGGCGCTGAACAGCCGGGTTGGTTTAGGATGGTGTTCACGCAACCTTCAAGGTCTGTGGAGGAAGGTGTTAGCAGGATATCTGAGGCTTTGAGAAGCGCATGATAGAGATGAGGGTGATCGTACAAGCTCTTTGAGGAGCGGTGGTCTTGAGGACAACGACCCGCCTAGAGCTTTCTTAACTAGGTCATGTAATGACGGACACGGGTTATGTCGTTCAAGTGTACCGGCGAAGACCACTGCAATCGATGGGGAATTTTAGTCTTGCCTTCTGCGGCAGGAACACGGTGGATCATGCGTGTAGACCGACTCAGTAAGTGTTCCTAAGTGTACCAGTGAAGACCACTGCAATCACCGGTTTCCTGTTGACCTGCCTTCTGCGGTGAGATCACGGCAGGATCATCTAGAGATAGGTACGGTCGCAGTCCCTTAAGTGTACCAGCGGGAACCACTGAGATCGACGGTCTATTGTCATTTTGCCTTCTGCGGAGGGTTCGTATTAGATTCATCTGGAAACAGACGCGGCACAAGTCATGCAAGCGTACCGGCCAGGATCACTGCGTTTGACGAATCTTCAATGACTTGCCCTCTATAGAGATCCATATGGGTTTCATCAAGGACTGACACAACCAAGCTTTTCCAAGTGTACCGGCCGAGGTTACAGCAATCGATGACTTTGCATTGACTTGCCTGCTGCGGAGATTTGAACCTTGGAACGTGTGAAATTCCGACTCGGTGTAACCAAGCCGCGATTTACGGAGTCATGCAGGCGCCTGGCGTGTTGCACGAACAATGGTAACATATGGAAAAGTGTACCGTGAGCCGGCACTGCCTTCGACACTCATGCACCGCACCTGCCTTTTGTGGTAGGAGGCGGTACCACTAATTATATCAACACCAAATTCTGTTCGCCACGGTCCCTTATCTGTACGATCACGAAATTCTCCTGCACCTCGCTTGGTTCCCCTGCGCAAGCATCATCAAGCGTACCACCGCCTCACAGCAGCATTCCACGCCCGCAGCGGTCTTGCCTGTTACGGAACTGCACGAGTAAGGAACGCAATCTCCAGCCGTGGCTGAAACCACGAGGTGTACCGTCAAAAATCTACAGCAATCGACACCTTTGTTCAATCTTTTCTCCTTTGAGTTAAAATTGTGACGGAGAACGGCACGTTAAAAGCGCCACACGTGAACCACAGTTCGCGATGCGAGCCGCGTCATGGCAATCGGCGACTATTCATTTGCGAGTTTGGCGCGGACTAAATAGCCAGTATTTTCGCTTTCGCTTTGGTTGAAAGGAACGCTAAAGTTAGGGCAATGAGCTTGTGCGCGCATACGGCGGCAACTGACCGCTCTTTCGGTACCGATATAGCACTCATCGTAATCATTGTTGGCTACATCGGCTACAATAATTGAACATTGATAGAAAAAGAAAGTTTGTTACGACATGCATGCCAATAGCACTTCAGTGGAGCTGGGGTACCTAGGTACACCCAATCGACTGCTAATCTAGCCCTGCACTAAATCACCACGGATCCGAAAGAAGGTCGCACTACACTCATGACGCGAAGAGTACTGGAGGGAGCAAGAGAACACTGAAATCCTTATTTTTAGAAAGCAGAGTTTGATCATGTTTCGATCAGACAAGATCTGATCAGACTTGCAGAACGCACATTGCACTGGATTTACGATCGATCACTGGTTGACTTGTTCCAGAACCGTTCGAAGCATGGGAAGCATGGGAAGAGGGCACATATTGCACAGAAGCATGTTTCGGCGAGTATGTATCCCAGAGTAACAAACCGCGCGAGAGGAACGCGTTCCATGTGACGCGTGGCTGTAGCGGCCAATAAATCCGACATCCCTCCAACGCGAAGGCTGCGCCTCTGAGTGACTTCAAATAATTGTTCTCGGGAATTTACAGTTTGTTTCGAGGACATTCCAGAGGATTCCACTCCTTCGCTATAGTTTGGAGCTGATCGCAGCTTTTTCTTGTCTTCCAATCTAGGACACTCACGATTGTTTGATACTGATCTTTGGTCTATCGAGCCATCTTCTCTGATCATATTCACAATGACAAAAGGCCGCATAAATGCAACACCACAAGCACACTTCCCGCCACTGTTTTGGCTGCCTTGTGGTATCCCCATCCATAGCAGTCAGCCACTTATGGAAGGAATGTCGGAAAGCACCGATGCACTCAGCCTATGAACTAGTAAGCAATGACAATTAGAGGCACTGCGAAGTAACGCGGTCGCCGAATGCTTGGTCTGGCTAAACCAGGATTTGCAAAAAATTCCTGTGTGAGCACACGGATCGATGAGATCTGTCCACTACAATAGAACCAGCTACGCGGAGCAATCGTTGGATCGGGGCTACCTTCCCATGAATCACGTCGGTTTCAATGTTACGTACAGATGTCCTCACTCCTAGAATAGGTTGTGTCTCTTTATTGCAATTTTCTGCATTCAGGGAAGTGAAGTATTTTCGACGCACCCGCATTGAACATGCCAATCTCAATGGCATGTAATTTCTAGAAAATGTACATAATGCATCCGATCGCCAACATTCGTCAGCACGAAACATCGATGACCCCGCAAACGTCAGCAGCTCTACGCATACTACTACCACGTGGTAGTTCCACTCTTGGCTACAAATCTACATTGAGTATACCGAACACCACCAGAGCATAATTTCTGACGAAGATTACTCCGTTTTCATCAGACTGTGCAGACGGTTGGCACAAGCTGTCATATCGCAACCGTGTACTGAGCGATAGGCGAAACGAACGACGCCGTAGAGACTGATGTGACATTTTTCTCACGTAGCATTTGACTTTTTGGTCGATTGTGTGGGGATCTTACTTCTTAACCCTATGTATTTCATATGTAGGCGTGTTCAGGAATCTACGCCCCGAAGAAAATAGGCAAACCAAAAGGGGTCCGTGAGCAGTACCGTAAGCTGACCTATAGAGACCTCTGACTTAATTGTCATATTGGTCATTGCCTCACGAAGTTCACGGACGTAACCTTCAACTTTATCTATCCTACGGCCAGTGAGGCAATCCAATCGTTCGAGAACGAGGTTTGTGCTCCACTCATGGTCTTCTTCACGATCATGCGAGAGGCAGACTCGTCAAATTTCACCAGGGCTGTGCTTCGAGGCTCACATCGTGATAGATTCCTGGGCCGCGATTGGTGTACACGGTCTGAGTGGCTTCGTTTGTATACCACAAGTATAGCCAGCATGAAGATACTACCAGACTGCTGTAACGACGCTCACTTTCATGCGACAGAAGTTTCTTAGAGGAGGCTAGCAGCTAGAAGTGTATAAATACCGCTACTTTGTCTGCTGTTCAACATCACCAACCAGCCCGTTCACTCTCAGCTTTCATACGTAAAAGCAACTCTCAAATTCCAGTCTTCCACTCAATCATCCTCCCATCATCAAGATGCAATTCACCATCGCTGCCTCTTTCATCCTCGCCGCCCTTGCCGCTGCCAGCCCAGCGTCTTCCGTTCAGGAGCGTCAGGCTCAGTCAGTCACCGTCACTTTCTACAAGAGCTCTGGCTGCAACAACCCCGCCGACATCATCACTCCGCCTTCCCCAGTCATCTTGGTCCAAGATACGGCCCCTTGCCATGACCTCAACGTGGGCCAAACTGTTGGATGCACCGAGCTTACCGCGAGCTCGCTAACCCGCCAAAGTACGTTGGACACTGGTATAGTGTGCGAACGTTGAGCTAACAAACCTTCAGTCCGAGTGTACGACCAGCCCGGTTGCCCTGAGACCGGTAACACCCACTTCTTCACTTTCCCAGAAGGCTCCAACAACAAGTTTAGCCAGGATGTCAAGTCTTACAGGTTCATTTGAGGAATGACAGAGCGGGGACAAAAGTGTGGAGTAGACCGCGATAGGGAACTGTGGTGATCACGGGACGCTGTGTTCACAGGAATTTCTTTGCTGTTATCGCACCCTCTTTGAGAAGTAGACTTGAGCTCCAGAAGCAATGAATACATAAGGACTCAGAAATGTGCGCTACTCGTGTGTTCATACTTTTCTGGATCATGTTTCCTACAAAGATAAGGATTTCACCCCAGACATAGCCTCATTCGAGCTTTCGTCTTGTTACTCTGTCAACCTCTGCCGCTGTAGCGGATTTTCTTTGATTTTTCCCGATATGTAAGACTCAATCAAACCATGCTCAATCTTTGGTCCATCGCGTCTATCACCGTACTCGCCGCCGTACGGATACTTAAAGTCAACCCATTCAAGCTTTTCCAGGTCTCGCAACATGGCAATCGAATCTGCCCAGCTTCCGTCTAGCAAATATGGTCTGTTCAACGCTAAGCGCTTTATTCGATCTTTCATCGTGTCGACGAGTGCTCGAAGCTCGTCCATCTTCAATGGAACAGACTGGAAACCAAGCTCGGAAACATCGTTAGACGGGAGCGGCATTGGCAAGAGATCGAATAGAGATATCTTGGGTAATTCGTAGAAGCATGGGTAATTCCCAAGACTCAGTCGAAGCCCCTGTAGGCGTGAAGAGCTGAATAAGGCACGTGAAAGAGCACAAAGTCCTGTAAGTTCCTCCTTTGGGCGGTCGTTATTCTCAGCCAGCGAGTCCCTTCGTTCCCAGCTGAGCACATCGAGGCTTAATTCTTTTGCTTGAGCTAAGACTGTCCTGACGGTTTCTAGCTGCTTGCTTGTGAAGTCGATACAGCGCAGGTCGGTCGGAGGAGTAATGCAGATGGTAAATGAAGCTGGCCTTACGGAAGAGTCGGCGAGCGCAGCGAATAGATCTGTGACTATATGGACAGGAGGTCGTGTTTCCATAGCCGTCATGAATGAGCCTTTCCAGCGGCTTTTCTTCAGACAGCTCTCTATCAACCTCTCAGTATAGAATCTTTCGACCCAGGGTCGACGATTCTTTCCGGGCCGACTGAACTTGAGGTCTTTAACCACGATCTCATCCAGGCTAGTCATTTTGTGCAGCGCTTGGGCAACTCTTTCTACGCCCTGGCCGGTCGCTATAGCCGCTTGCTGTTCGTCATAAAGTTCCTTGTATTCTTCATACGCGGTGAGTAGGAGCTTTTGCGCTTCTGTTGCATCGGACCTGATAACATCTTCGGTGGCCATAACCGCTGCAGTCCGGTTCCACTCCTCATTGACACGGTATGCTTTCGCGAAAATCTCCTTGTCCCCTCTATATTCTTCCTTCATGTTGCCGTCCTTGTCGTACCACCGATGGGTCGCCCGAGATAGTAGGTCCAACGTGTAGCCTAACTTGCTTGCGTTGTGCTCTACGAAGCGATGGCAGGACTTTGCAAGCAATTTGTCGTAGTAAGAGACATCTATCTGAACGCACTTTATGCTCTTCGAGAAGACAGAATGATTGCTGAGGGTCTCGAGATCTCGAATTGAGTTGCGGTTGAAGGAGACATGGGCTTCCGTGACAAGGAAAGGTGATGCGTTAGCGTTGACCCTTTTGGAGACTAGGCGGAGGTTTTCAATATCGGATTTACTGTCGCTGGAATAGAGAAAGCAGTTGGCGAGTAGCTCATTCGAAAGCGAGAGCAACGTCATCATAACGAGACACGAGAGATGATATACAGCGTTATGTCAAGAAGTTTGAATGCAGTGTGTGGCCCTGGGATAGGCAATACACGAGTCGATTGTACTCAGACTGTTGGCCTACTGAAGGTTGAACGGATGAGGAAGGATTGTGATGAAACTTATTGCGGCTGCGGCTGCTTAACAGAGGACACCGTCTTACTAAGATCCGCTTCAGTGCAAACCCCACGCCACCTTTCTACACGAAACTCGAAAAGAGAATCATGTTCGTACGCTGACTCCCCCGAATTCTACCTGCTCTATATCTTCGCGCGCGGACGCCATCGGATATATGGGTGACTATCCGTGGTCAATACTAGAGAGTCGACATCCTGCGTGTTGACCAGGCCAGGGTGCGCCTGATCAATATCTGTTATGCCGCACAATCGCATCGATGTTTCAAGCTCATCTTTCAGGACTAACCACGAGTCAGCTCCGCATTACTACTAGGCATCGTGATGAACTTACTCTGAGTAAGGTGCTCAACGCCCTCTTCCCCATAAGTCAGTGAATATAGGTACGGTCGCCCGATGCCGACGGCTGTCGCACCGAGGGAGATGGCTTTCAAAATGTCTGATCCGCGTTCGAAGCCTCCGTCGATGTACACTTCGAGCTTATCGAAGATCTCTGGGCACATGCGATGCAGTTCTAACAAGACGAGTATACTCGGTTGAGCACTGCGATATTCATCAGTATCCTCTCCGCGCACGTGCAGGGATGAAGCGCCTTACCCGTCCAGAGAGCGCCCTCCATGGTTGCTCAGCATCACACCGTCGCATCCCCAATCCGCCGCCATTCTTGTGTCCATCGCACTTTGTACGCCCTTCAGCACGACCGGCAGTCCGGATACCCTTTTGATCCACTGCACGTCTTCCCATATCAAGCTCTTTTCCACATATTGGGCCATCAATCTACCCATGCCACCCCCTTTCTTGTCGTTGCTGGCCACGGCGCCGGAAATGGCGCTTGCGACGTTTTCTGCCGCGATGCGTTCGTCTGCTTCTCGTTTGCCGGGTACGGGTGCGTCAACAGTAACGAGTATGGCACCTTCAGTTCAGTCAGTATGTCTCTTGCACGGATTGACACAGATGACTCACGTATTCCTAAAGAGGCAGCTTTACGAAGGAGGTCTTCCGTCTTGGGACGATCAACATTGACATAGAGCTGCAGAAAGAAAGGTTGATCTCTCCGCCCGGCTTTGACAATCGAAGCCAGCGGGTATGAAGCATTGCTCGAGATGCACTGCACAATTTCTTCGTTTGCACAACCCCGAGCCAGGGCCAATTCGCCGTCTGGATGGGCCAGTCGAGCCATAGCTGCCGGAGAAACAAAGAACGGTACAGAGGAATCACACCCCAGAATCTTTCGCTTTGTGGACACTGTCTTCACATCTCGCAGGACCCGAGGCCTGAACATCACGCGTCGAGTGACTGCCTTGTTCTGCGTGTGCGTCACTAAATCCGTAGCGGCCGAAGAGTAGAAGGCCCATGCTTTTGGTGTCAACGTATTGCGCGCAACTTCCTGGAAATCGGCCGCAGAGATGAGCTGGTGGAGATGCGGCTTCTCGTATATCTCTGGAACTTGACGTGAAAATTCAATGGGGCGTTGTTCGGGCTGCGGATTTGACTCTGCCGCCTCTGCTTCGTCGATTGTGCTTTTTGGCGGCACGTCGTTGGATGGGAGAATGTCGCCGACGAACTTACTGGTCGCAAGTGTTTCTTCGAGCATACCTGGGGCGTGAAATTCATTATAGACTGAAGTCGCATCCTGACCGGCGTACTTCAAGATTGCTGACTGAGCTAGTACCGTGAAGAGTGGCGCTGCATAGGTATTGGACATACCTTCTGAACCTCCAGGATGGTCTGACAGAAAATCTGTTACATCCCATACTTTGTCTTCAATTACTACCCAGCAGTCATCGGGACTGTTGTGTGCCTTGACTTCCTCAATCGATAAAACTGATTTAGCTTCCATGCTCGCAATGTCGCAAAATCTAGGTACCAGGAACGATATGGATGCTAAGTTCGTAAAGGGTGCAGCCAGAGAGATCCACGAAGCCGAGACATGACGCTAGCCGGTATGTAGATGTGCTCTCTCGGTGTTCTTCCAGGTCCCCGGATGTGGGCGAATCTCGGTGTTCTCCCAGGCTCCGGGGAGGTGTGGAGTGGCGGCCGGCCTTCTCGCCGTCGTGGACCCACACCACAATCCTGCACCTAAGGCGTGAAGTCCGGAGAACCTTGTGCCTCCACAATGTCGGTAAACTTCCGAGCGTAATCGTGGTGTTGGGAAGTGGTCATACGAGTCACGACTTTGTGGAGTTGTCTTCCAAAATCATGGAATCTGGGGCACCACCCGAGGCACCGGTGCGTCATATGACCTTGTTCAAGCTTCCTAAGGCACACACTGTGAAATTCAGATTCACATTATGCTCGGCTTGAGGTGGTATTGGGTGTCATGTATAGAAAGGTGCTTGGGGAAATACAGAAAATACAGAGAGCTGACTGGGAAGCAAATGAATATTGCACTATTCGACACTCATTTTGAGGCATTATTACCATTCAGGCTGATATTCTGCAAAATAATGGAGAAAGCCAATCATTAACTTTTCGAGCTACATTTGTCCGAATATGACAATAGGCCTTCACCACTGCTCCTTTGGGGACCTAGTGCACGTATCTGAACCGGACAATGGCCTCGCCACCGTGACCAGCCTTGCTTCCCTTGATACCACCTCCTACTCTGCCTTCCTCCAGCTCTTCCCTCTCCATCTTCGCGTTCTGTCTCTTCAAGTAATACTTGATGAAAATCGCGGTGCCTGAGCAGAGGAGGCACGCCGCGCTCATCATGCCGCCACCACCATAATAACGTGGCTTCTGTGAGTCGGGGAACGCATAGCTAGTGTAGAAGTGTGCTACACCAGCAGCCATTAAGTTAATAATGGCAAGCGCCGCGGCGCGTTTGGATGCTGGACGAGGCAGAGACGCTGAGAGCCACGAGACGCAAAGGTTGTAGGGGGCGTAAGTGCCGGATGTCATGAGGAACATGGAGAAGTAACGACCGCCTAGAGACGGAACGAACATAGCCTGATTGTGGTTAGAACCTTCGATCCGCAATTAGCATTGACGAGACTCACCAATAGATTTCCAAGCAATCCGACAATCATAGGAATAGCGATGTGCCAGCCACGTTCTTTCTTGTGTGCCGCGTGGAAAGAGACGCAAAGAGAAACGATGAACGCGAACAGGTATGGGGGTGCAGTGAGAAGCAACGTAACGGTCGTATCGTAGCCGAGTGTGCCAACGATGGATGGAAAGAAGTTATTGAAGGACTGAGCTGTGATCAACATCATTTGCAAAAGGATGAACATGTATAGCTTCGGGTCAAGCAAGGCCTGCTTGAGGCCCCACCAGATGGACTCTGGATCCTCATCGCGAATGCCAGCATTTTCTTTTCGAAGGCGATATTCGGCAAAAAGTTGGTGCTCACGCTTGAGGATCGGACTGGTCTTTTGGAGAGGGAAATCTGGAAGTATGGGTACACAAAGAAGTGCAATAACGATAGTTATACTGCCTTCAATGATGAAAAGCCATTCCTGCAGAATGTCAGTTTATAACAGCGACGCTGAGCTGAATGTCACTGACCCAGGCAGGTCGTCCGGCTTTACCTTCCATACGCGACACGATTCCAGCAGCTATGAGTCCCCCAAAGGCGCTTGCAAGCATGTTGCTACCGTACAAGATGGCAATTCTTGGAGGAAGCTCCGCGCGGCTATACCAGCAGCTCATCAGGTAGAAGACGCCCGGTAGAAAAGGTGCTTCGACCAGACCTAGGACGAACCTCGAAGCGAAAAGTCCTCCGTAGTTCTTGGTGAAGGCCTGGCACATAGAGACTACACCCCATGCCGACGTGATGCAGCAGATATACCATGAAGGACGCACTTTCGTAATGATCATGTTGGATGGGACCTGTGTGATAACATCCGCAGACAGTGAGCGAATGTCTTAGGATGTCGTACGGTTTACTTACATCCCACATAGAAGATCATCAAACAGGTGTTGTACTGCGAGTTCGTGATGTCCAGAGTTTTTGTCAATCCTGCGATTTTTGCGTTGGCGATGTTGTTGCGATCCAAGATGTTGAGCAAGAACAGCAGTGCCACGACAGGCATGAGAGTACAGTCCAGCCTTCGCACGAGGCTGCGTTCGAGCTTGATCCGTTCATCTTCGTCAAGATGTTGCAATTCTTCGGGCAGCGGCAGATCGTCCAACTGCGCGACAATCTTCTCTGTTGTCTCTAGTGAAGCCTTTGGCTTGTTGGCAATCACGTCCTCCATGTTGCGCTCGGGTGACAGCGTGGTCCAAAGCGATGGTACGATGGATTACTGAATGAGAAAAGGCGTCTTCCGGAGTGCTGTTGGATATGATAGAAGTACCCAGTCAATGCTGAGAGTTTTATAAGACTGCTAGTCCACCTGAAGCAACACGATTCACGTGCATGAAAGAGTGGGTCGATCCTCCTCCATTCCCCAGAGAACTTGGTGCGGAGTCGTGCGGCGAGAACTGCGAGGGCCTGTGGGGACACTAATTGGATCAGGCGACAAACTTGATAGACACGGAAAAAGACATGCACGAACGTGCATGACTCGACGGAATCGCACTAGGCCACTATTGAGCCACACAAGGTTCCCCTCAGCAAGCATGCATCTACTCAAGTATGCGATAGCCAGATCCGAGATGGGCAAAGAGAAATCGTGCATTACGTTGCAGTAGAATAATACCTTCTTATGCCGAATGAAGCCTATTTGCTGGAAATTAATCCATCTATTTACTCCATAGCTGTAATCTCTTCATTAATTTGCGCATGTAGCGAAGGATGTCATTCTTTCTGCGACGCAAGAACAGCAGGCTTATTCACGGGTGTCGAAGGCTCAACGCCCGTGAACTGTCCATCGGAGCCAACTACTCTGAGAATGTTCTTCATCGCGCCCAATTCGAAGTTGATGCGTGTATTAAGCGCTCCTCCGGCAATGTGGGTTGTAAGAGTGACTTGAGGCATGGCCGCGAGCTTTTCGGAGACTTGCGGCTCATGATAGTGGACGTCGAGCCCTGCGGCACTTATGTGGCCGCTCTGCAATGCTGATACGAGGGCATCTTCGTTTAGGACTTGTCCTCGGGCAGTGTTGATGATGCGAGAGCCTTTCTTCATCATGGCTAGCTGCTTTTCACCTATCAGGTCTTGGGTCTGAACACGCGTGAGTTAGTAAAATAGTGTGGAAGGAAGGAAGGGGCATTCGGTACTGCAGAGGCGGAGTAGTGAGTCTACATGATACTTACATGCTTGTTTAGAGGTGTATGTAACGAGACGCAATCGGCGATAGTGAGCAGATCACCTAGGCTCTCGTGGTAGGTTGCGCCTAACTCAGTTTCGACATCTGAAGTCGCCCGCACAACATCGAAGTAGTGAATCTCCATCCCTAGAGCTGTCCTTGCTTTGTACGCAAGCTTCTTGCTGATATTACCCAACCCCACGATACCCAAGATATGGTCTCTAGGGTTCGCACTAATGGTCGCAATCAGCTTGTGTGTTTTCTCGAACTCTTCGATGTCGCAAGCTCTTGCGGCCAATTGTGCGCGTGTGAAGTTTCTGAATACCGACAAGATCATATAGAGCCCAGTATCGGACACGGCTTCGTCAGACGCGCCCGCACCGTTGGCATACCAGATGCCGTGCTCTGCAAGCAAATCCACATCTGCCCAGTTGAAGCCTGCGCCTGCCGAAGCGAAGATACGACATGAGGATGGAAGAAGCGGGATCAAGTCCGAATCCCACTGGCCCATTTCTCCGCCCGTCTGAAAGTGCGGACGGAAGATGGCTACAAAATCGCCATATCTGTAGTTTGATGAGCTATTTGAATGGTTTGCACATCTGTTCCTACATACTTCTTGGTTTTCAGCGCCTCAATGAAGGAGGCCCGATCTAGATCCTCGTTGCGCACCACGTTAAATCGCTGTAAGAACTCGGTCTCGTAGATTTTATGGTTATACTTGATAGGCTCGCCAATGTGAAGGACGGTAGGCTTCGACATGTCTGTAATGGTGGGGTTTCAATCGAAGGTACAAGCTTGCATGCTTAAGAAGGGGCTCCTCCACGCCATTGGGCGTCTCGATGGGCTCCACAGTAGCCCACGTAGCGGCAAGAACGCCGGAACATCGCCGCAGGAGCGCGCGATGTGTGTTCGCGGGCGGCCGCAGGACTGCGCAGCGGTCGAACGAATCGTTGCCAAGTACGGGCAATGAGATGGGAAGACGTTAACGAGCTCGTGGTAGTGGTTGGGTGTGCGCCAAAGTTGATTACTAATCGCAAAATTCCTCCCAAGAGTGATCTCCATCGACCATCATCCACGCTCGCAGCCCGGGAACGCATCGGTCTATGAAAGCGCGTCACATTGGGTTCTGCGTTGCCTCTCGCTCACCCGGAAAGCTCACAAAAGAGTGCCAAACCTGCATACATCAAAGATGGCACTTCCAGATGTCATTTACTGCTGGACGGAGCTACCCTTCTATCCAGCCAACCTCAAATCTGCAGAACCTGATTCTTTGTCTCCAGAACGTGAATGCGACGTTCGCGATATCCCCAGCCTCGTCCCTATCCACCCATACGCTGGGATATGACAATTCCCTGTTCTCCCTCGTGCGGCTATTGTTCGTCATGCAGAAACCGTCGCCTTCTTCTAGCAGCTTCGATTTCCAGCTCTTACCACCATCACTACTTACACCAACCGTGAGCTGCTTCCGTGGAACACCCCATATGGCCTCTCGCGTTTGCTTGGGCTGATTTTGGCGTTTGTCGTCCTCGGGTGTGATATCATCATACAGCCCTTCCCGCTTGGCTTGGCCTTGCTCGAAGCTAGAATTGTTGTACACAACCATCCATCGGCCATCCGAGAGCACATCGAAGCATATTCCTGAATTCGGGTTCGGAAGGAGTGTAGGCTTGCATTCGCTCCAGTCTAAACAATCCTTGGATGTGGAAACGTACACGTTGTCGGCCCATCTCGACCGAAACAAGGCGGCGTAACCATCCTTGGTTGCTCGGATATTCATGTGCACACAACCAGTACTATTGGGAACTTCCTTCTCATGCCACGTCGTTCCGCAATCCCGGGTGTATTTGATGACTGAGACGTCGTCGTTACCAATCCATCGATATCCGGGAGGTGTGCGACAGTACCACGCTGGAAGAACCCATGTACCGTCTTTGAGTACGACAATGGGTTGACGTATGAAGAGTCCTTCGTCGTCGAAGAGGTTCTGTGTCTGCGACCAAGTCTGGCCTTCATCTTTCGAGGTGCGGTAGCGAACCACCGCCTTATCCTGGTTCCCGGCAGGCTGCGCAGTAAACAGTACCCAAAGTTCTCTGGTCTCTGGATTCAAGAACAATACCGGGTTTTGCTCGCTCCTATCAACATCTTCTGATATCTTCTGCGGATTGTTCCACGTCCTTGCTCCTTTGCGAAGGCGCGAGAAGTAAATCTACTAGCACCAACGCGCGTGAGTTTGAACGTTCGAAAGCTATTGAACGTCTTGACAGAGTGAGATTCGAGGGACAACTTACGCAGATATCAGATAGCCCTTCCTGTGATCCACCGAACCATACGCACAGTAGGTCACCACTAGGCAATCGGAGCAGATTTGATGCATGCACCTGCGGCGTTGAAGCTGGAATATAATTGGAGTCCACACCAACCGATTGCGCTGAAGAAACGAGTTCTGCATTAAATTCTGCCATATTGAAAAGCCAGGGACTATTCTTTGCTGTGGTCAATAGTGGACTGGCGGTACTATGTAAACACGCCTCGAGACGGCGCACACGTTGCTAAAATTGCACGTGGCCTCGCCTTTCCTTCCTCGCCCTCTTGCACATGGCGTTGGACTGCCGGCGATCAGCGCCGATCCTTCGCACTTCTCTCCGCGACCCCAGATAACGGCCAAAGTGCGGGGAATTTCACGCTCAACAGCATTTCCGGGGAAACTCTGGAGTAGAACCCAGCAATGATTGGTCTCTCATGCTCGCCTGATGTTGAGTGGCTTTCGATGCCTTAGCAGTATATGAAGGAGCCGTTGATACCTGCGGAATCGCTACGACTGAGCAGACCACTGGATTGCACCTCGACGAACTTTTCCCTTTCTCTCGTCAAGCTTTCAGCCTTGATCCTTTGCCGAAGCTATGGGTGGCGGAACTTCCCTATGGGCCTCACCTGAATGGAAGAAGGACCCCAAGTCCATCTACAATGGACGCCTGGCCTATCTGGCCGTTACTATCGCATTTGCGGGTTGCGCGTATGGATTCGATCAAGGAAACATCGGAGGCACCCTTGTCCTTCCAACATTCAAACATGCCTTTGGGCTAGATAAGCTGAGCGAAGACGCTGCTGATGAGCGAGCTGGTAACATTGCTGCGTTGAGTAAGTCGTATGAGTTATACACCAAAGGATGTGAGACTAATCATTGACACAGTGGCTGCTGGCGGGTCTGCAGGTGCCCTTATCTCTGCTCCATTCGCCGATTTCTTGGGCCGCAAATATTCCATGATAGTCTACGGCTGCATCTACCTCCTGGGGTGCGCGTTCCAGGAAGTCCCAAACCTGCCGCTCTTCTACGCAGGTCGCTTCCTTGCTGGTGTCGCTATCGGCTCAATGTCCGCCGGTGCGCCTCAGTTCCTAGCTGAAAACTCGCCAAAGGCGATCCGTGGCTCCATGACTTGCTTGTACAATCTCATGATAATCACTGCGTTATCGCTAGCTTTCTGGATTAACTATGGCGTCTCGAAGTGGAAGAATGTCAAAGTCACGGACTACACGCAGTGGCAGCTGTCGCTCGGCATACAGCTTATACCGGGGTTCTTCATGGTCTGCATGCTCTGGTGGGTGCTGGAAACGCCACGTGCACTCATTGCAAGGGGCAAAAGAGACGACGGACTCAAGAACCTCATGAGACTGCGCAAGCTGCCTGAGGACCACCCATATCTTCAGCAGGAGTACATGGAAGTGTGTGCACAAGTCGATCAAGAGCAAGAGGTGGCCGCTGGCCGCAACTACATGCTGGTCATCAAGGACATCGCTTTCGTCCCGTCCAATCGTCGTCGCTTCTTCTTGGCCGTCATGCTCTTCTTGTTTCACAAATTCACCGGAACCGACAGTCTCAACTACTTCGCGCCCGAAATATTCACCATGATCGGTGTGAAAGGTGGTTCTCAGGCTCTTCTCACAACCGGCGTCTATGGTCTCGTCAAGCTTGCCACGACAGTGGTCTATGTTGCTTTCATCGTTGATCGTGTTGGACGTCGCCTTCCGCTGATGATCGGAGCGTCTATGCAGGCTACCGCTATGCTCTATATCGCACTCTACGTCCGCTTTGCCAATCCTGTTCAAGGAGGTGGCACTGAGGCAGGCGGCATCATCGGCATCGTTTTTATCTACGTTTATGCGTTCGGGTGGTAAGTGACCTCGTCTACCGAATGAGTAATTCTTAGCTGACTTGATTCAGGTCTTTTGGCCACAGTGTAGCTTGCTATGTCGTCGCCGCTGAGATTTTCCCTTCGCGTATTCGCTCGGTTTGTATGGGATTTTGCTTCTTTGTCAACTGGATAGTTGACTTCGGAATTACCAAAGCGACGCCGTCGATGATGACGCACCTCGGCTGGGGCACATTTCTATTATATGCAGTTTTGACGTACATCGGCGTAGTCTTCATCTTCTTCTGCATGCCGGAGATGAAAGGCAGGTCCATTGAGTCCATGGACGACTTGTTCTCGCACTCAATTTGGACAATGTATAAACGCGCGTATCCGAAAGAGGAAGATAAAGTTCGCCATGATGTTGGCGAGATTCTGCAGGATAGCAAGGTAGCTGAGCTTGGAGAGAAACGCGATGGAGACGTACATGTCGAGAGGGTTTGAAGCAGGATAAGTCTTTGCCGTCGTGGGAAGGCTTATACTTTAACGAATGACTGGTGATCTCTGAACTACTCGAATCGGTGCTTTGACTCTAAATTTGAATGTCTTACCGTTCCTGAGACGCTCTCTTGCTCTCCGCCCGTGCGACAACGGTACCCGCGTAGTCCAAGCCGACACCCAAGATGCGTTCTCTCCGACCCACAAAACTTGTGCGCAAGCTTACGGCGTTCTCACCGGTGCTGCTTTGACTCGACTTGCTTTGTGTCTCACATATATAGCTGATTTAATGTCGGGTCATTGTTAAGGACTCTTGCGACAAGCAATACCGCAGCAATATCATCGCCGAAGAATCAGAATGGGATACCATCAGAAGACATTCCGGCTCAACACCGGCGCAGAGATCCCTGCAGTCGTGAGCTTCAATAGCCATCATTTGTTCATGCGTCAATTGCTAAGTAGAAGGACAGGGCTTTGGTACCTGGCAAGCAGCCCCAGGCGACGCTGGTCGCGCCGTCCAAACTGCCATCAAGGCAGGCTATCGCCATCTTGTAAGTCAATTACAACTTCCACATTGCGATTCAGACTTGATACTGATGTACTCTAGGATTGTGCCCCTTTATGTATGTCTGATCAAGCCACTGGACAAATACTATTTGTACTCAAAACTCACTAGACTGGAACGAGCCTGAAATTGGGGAGGCCCTAACTTCCGTACTCAAATCCACTCAAACCCCACGCTCCGACATATTCATCACTACAAAGCTCTGGTCCTCCTCACACCATGATCCCGAAGCCGCTCTCCGCAAATCGCTGAAAGACCTCCAACTTGATTATGTAGACCTATATCTCATGCACTGGCCCGTTTCGCTCCCCTCCAACGCCCTTGATGCGCCCAACTTCGGAAAGGAAGACCGCAAAGCGCACGCACAGGATTGGGATTTCTCCAAAACCTGGGCTCTGATGGAGAAGCTGCTCAGTACGGGTCTGGTGAAGGCGATTGGCGTAGCGAACTTCTCAACAGTGAATCTGGAGAAGTTGTTGACGAAGGCGAAGGTTGTGCCTGCAGTGAATCAGACGGAATTACATCCGTTACTTCCGCAGGATAAGCTCAACATATTCTGTAAGAAGCATGGCATTCATCAGACCGCGTTTGGGCCGCTCGGGGGCAAGGGGTCGACACTGCATTCGCATCCTGCGGTAGTTGCGATTGCCGAGGCAAAAGGGGTCACGACGGGACAAGTTCTGCTCTCGTGGGGAGTTACGAGAGGTTGGAGTGTCATTCCAAAGAGCGTCACGGAAGAGCGGATTAGGAAGAATTTGGAGATTTTCGAGCTGGGTGGAGAGGAAGTAGGGATTTTAAATGCACTGGCGATGAAGGAGGGGAGGAGGTTCAACAGGCCGGTTTGGGGGTCTGTGATATTTCATGATGACGATGAAAGCGTTGCTTAAATAAAATTGATCCAATTGGAGTAATGGTATCGAATATATAGACGATTGATCTGTCACGTTCGGGTGCAAGTGAAGCCATAGAAGTCGGAATCACAAGCTCGAGCCTGGAGTCCACAGGAATGGGAAACCGACAGTACGAGTACGAGTAATATTGAGTTGAAATGAGGGAATGAACATTTCATTTGCATATGTACCCTCAGGTCAAAAATACCAGGACTTTGAAAGTGGCACTACATCGAGTACAGAACATTGAAATAGTACACCTGCTGAAGTTGAGCTCCTCTATAGTTCAGTGCAAGCTTATACTATCATTGATCATCGTATGGGCCACAGCAAGACTCTGGGTAAAGCAACAGAAACAATGCACCTTCGCTTTTCTATTTCGATCCGTTCACGGCCGCCTTATCAAATACCTTATCCGCAATCGCATTCTCTTCCTCTTTCAACACACCCATGACCTCGAGCGTCCACTGTTGCATCTTCTCGGTCGCAGGTAAGTACGGTCTTCTCGGGTAGAACGTCTTCGCATCGCCCAAACCAAGCTGCTTTCCTGCAAAATGCCCTGCTGCGAATTTCGTAAGCGCAAGCGACTTTTTGCACGCCCACTCCGCGTTCGCGACTACATCCTGCAACTTCCTTGCCTCGTCTTTCTTTCCCGCTGCCCAGAGGTCGTATACCCGTGCTGTGGATTTGGGGAAGACATTGCCCATGCCGGTGACGCAGCCCACTGTATCATTTCATTAATATTAGGCGCTTGCTAAGGATGGTGAGGGAGGTTAAAGGGGACGTACCGCCGCCGCCTTCCAGCGTGGGAAATAGGAAGTCTGAGGAGCCACCATAGACGGAAAATTGTTGTGGAGTGAACTTGGAGGCGAGTCGGATTGCTTTGCCGACGTTCATGCAGGTGAGCTTCACGGCAACGATATTTGGGTGCGAAGCGAGGGAGGAGAGGTCATCGGAGTTGAGGTCGATGCCGGAGGTTACGCCTGGGAACTGTATACTTTAGTGCGTAGAATGAGACAAATGCCAGTATGACATACGTTATAGATTACGACGGGTATTGGCGATGCATCTGCAACATCCCTATAATACCCTAGCAAAGCCTCTTCGCTCACAGCTTTCGCCCAGTAACTCGGCGGAAGCAACAGTCCAAAGCTTGCACCCGCCTCAGCGGCATCTTTTGCCAGCTCTATGCTTTCATTTGTGCTCTGCCCGCTTATGCCTGCGACAACTGGGTACTCTGGCACACCCAGGTCGGTCACCGCTCTCCGTGCCATGCGAAGGATATCTTTCTTCTCTTCACGGGCGAGCAGCACGGCTTCGCCGTTTGTGCCTTGGTACACGAGCCCGTGCTGGCCACCACGGACGAGGAACTGGCAGTGCTTGTACATGGCATCGAGATCGATCTCTTGGGTTCTGGTCGGCTTGTAGAGGGTTATTACGGGGGTGTAGACGCCTGGGGGTAGCATCGTCTTCTTGTCTGGTATGGTGGATTTGGCAACGGGCATGGTGGCTGTTGAGGGGAGTGGTGGTGTGTTGTGACTGTGTGGGTTCTCAACGCGAACTTGGGCAGTAGCAATGCTTCAAGGTTCAGAAGCCAAGAAATCGTTTTGTAGGTTTACAAAGGATGTAGCAATGTTCAGTGCATGAAGAAGGAAGACCGTGGTCGCAAGATCTACTCCGTATTGACTGCGCCAGCGGGACTCGTTCCGAGTTTTGCACATGCCGCATTCCGAGAGTCGGAAACTTGCCCATAGAGCTTGACGCTGTAGGACGCACCGCGCAGCTGTCCGGTGTGGGCCGTGACATGGGGGGTGAAGCTCGAAGAGGGGTACGGAGGGAAGGCCGCAAACCATAACAGGGGATCGAGTCATGCTTTCCTCGCCAGCTGGATCCAACGAGTCAGGCGATTTGTCCCTCCCACGTGCCTCCCTAGAAGCCCGTACCGTCAGGCTGGTACGAGGCTGGTGTAACAAACGATCTCTTTCACTGTTGCTACCCAGTTTGGCTAGACTAACCTATCTTCCGAGCATTCTACTCAGCGTCTGTTGCGATTCCTGCTTGCCCCCAACGTTCGGCCCTATCTTGGTCGGTATGGCCAAGCGGATCTAGCAATGCACAGTCCTATACTGATTGTTTTGGGTCAAGCGTACCCACTGGCGATGCGGTATCTGCAGGTGCCCCCGCGATCCCTCGAAGGAAGGAACATCCATCACCATGGGGACAAAAAAGGACACATCGAACTTCTTCACCACTGAGATAGAGAGGAGTCAGTACTGGGAGGATTATCTCACTGCACGGCCGGACTATACCCAGGATGACTTTTACGCGCGCGTGCTGGAGTATCACCGCTCACATCAGGACAAATCGTCTACTGACAGAACCATCGCCCACGACGTCGGCACCGGACCGGGACAAGTGGCAGCCGTGCTGTCGGGTCACTTCGACTCCATCGTGGCCAGCGACCTGAACGAAAGCCATCTCGCCATCGCCCAAAAGCGCCTTGCAAGCTCGCTAGACAGCGCAGCCCTCGCCAAGATCACTTTTGAGCGCCTCGCTGCCGAAGAGGTTCATGCAGCCGGCCCATCCGGATCTGCAGCCTTCGTCGCCGTAGGAGAAACCATGCCGCTCTTGGACCATGCAAAGGCTTTCAAGTCTTGGGCTACGTTGCTTCGGCCCGGTGGCACGTTGGCCATATGGTTTTACGGGCGTCCGCATTTCACAGCTGCACAAGGGTATGACGCTGCGGCGTGTCAGCAGATCTACGATAGACTTGCAGACGCCATGTTCACCAAGCATATACAGAAAGAAGCCGGGCCAGCGTACAAAGCGGGCTGGAAACGGGCGACGGACTGCATGTCTAGTTTCCTGGACAACGTGGACTTAGATCCTGAGCAGTGGAAGGACGTGCAGCGGTGGAAATGGAACAGTGGCTTGGAAATGTCATTCTATGGACCTGGGGCTTGTGACTTTGACGTCGAGGTTGTCAGTCGCATTCGTGGTGAAGAGCAGGTGGAGTTGGTGAACGACCCTGGATTTTGGAGCAAGAGTTGGGCTGTACAGGACTGGATGCTGTTCTTGAAGATGAACCTACCGGCCTTCAGGCAGGAAGATGTGACTTCGGATATCGAGGATCTTTGGGCAGAACTGGGAAAGCAAATGGGTGGACCTGACGTTCGTCATGGAGTTAGTTGGCCTGTTGTTGTGATTCTGGCGTCGAAAGCTTAGAACATCCTTTCTATCTATACCTAATGTGTCCTTAATAGGTTAGGGGCTTCTATCAGTAATTAGCCTGGTCTTGGTCGGGAACATGCACGATCTTGTGCGAACGCATGAAGTAAAAGTAATAGACTCCATTCTACAGCAGATCCTGCCAGAGTAGGCCTAAGCGCGCTGTCAACAGACCTAAGTCGATCATACTCTCCACCTCTCCACGACCTCAGCAAGGGTTTCTTCTCCACCCACGTTACCAGGAAACACAACGTAGGGTAGACCTGGATGTTTCGAAGTGGGTTCATCGCACCGCCAAAGAGGTACGCCAGCGGCAGCTTGACCAACAATCGTCGCCTTCTTCATGCGCAATCCCTTCACTGCAATATCTGAACTGGTGATACCACCCTTGCTTATGACGTACTTAGGAGTAGCTCTTAGTTTTATCAAGAAGTCGACCAGGACTGCTGCGACCGTGGACCCAATGTCAAGTGACGAACGCTCGTCTGGTCCTGTGATCAACCTTCTGCTCGTCATAACGAGTACATCTTGCGGCTTCTCGAGTTCGCGTTCCGCGGTGGAAAGCGCTGCCTGTAGCTCTTCCTCGCGACTTTCCGGTGATTCCAGGAGCCTATTCACGTCCAATTCCACGGTTGTCAGCTTGTCGCCTGAGCGTTCACGAAGGGCCTTGAGTTGCGCTGTAGTCTTTGGTACATAAGATCCTGCGATGATCAGACCGCCTTTGGTTCCATCGAGGTTCAGCTGTTTAGCAGAGATTGGCGGGATTGGAGCGATGCCGAGTCGCGCAGAGACGAATGCTGCACCGGAGCGAAACAAAAACTTCTTTCCCTGTGCCGAAGCTTTAAGGATACCTTGCACAATGACGTCCATATCTTCCTCTGCCGCTGCATTGACAATAAATATGGCGCCTCTGGCCCCTTCTAGCAATCTTGCAGCGATAGCGTCTGCACCACCAGATCTGGCATCGGTGAGACTGAGTCCCTGCACACGCTCCCGTGCAATTGTCCCTTTTGACTTCTCGACAACCCAGTCGCGTAGATCACTAGACTTGTACCCGAAGGTAGCATCTTGTGCAAATGGAGTGTGACCAGCCGGGACTAACGTATCTCCTTCGGCAACGTAGTGTATATTTTCAATCGTGTACCGTCCTCCTTGCAGAAAGAAGGGCGCCAATATCCAGGCATCGGTCTGTCCAAGAACCTCCTCAGCTGCTTCCGGTTCCAGTGGAAAGTGTCCTCGGAGCGTGGAGTCACCACGCAGTACGATCTCGAACGGCTTCTTCACCTTTGCTGATGCAGCCTTGAGATTGGTGCATATTTCGATCATCAGCTCTCTGGCATCGGGTGGATGCAGTGCACGCGAGTTTGTCAGAATGAAGAAGCCCGATCCCGCTCTAGTATTAGCCAGCTCTTCTGCGAGAACTTCGATACTCCAGGTGGTCAATACTGGGATGTCGTGGCATGTTTGAGTACCTGTGGGGTCGTCGTCGAGCGCCACTAGGATTGGTACATGTGGGTTTGATTGAAGCTGGGCACGTGTCTGTGAACGCGTTTCCTCCAGAGACGCCTTGAGAGGCGGCAGTGAGTCGAGCGTTTGTTTGAGCGGCAACGGCGTGGAGGAGGACATCATGATGACTAACAAAGGCAGAATATTGTAATGGCTGGGGGCTTCATAACGGGTAGATGACGGTTTTGTAGCAAGGGCGGCTAACGTAGGTACTGCACGGCAAATGGCCCATCGTCGGACTTCTGGCCGGTCCCATTTGTAATTATCTCATGTGCTCGCAAAGCCAATCATTGAAACATAAGAGCACAGTTTTAGACAGTGCCTCTACCGGCCGTATAATTCAAAGGATGACGTCATTCATTTACATCGATAACAATGGTACTACATCTGCACCTCTCGCGGCCGATATGCTTCCTCCAAGAATCTGCAATCATCCTCGCAGAGCGCCACCTCGAATGCCTCCACAATCTGCTCCACTCTCTGCACACTAGTCAACCCTACAATCGGACTGCATCCCTTCCGCAACACCCATGCCGTCGCTACGCTCGCCATGCTCACACCCTTCTTCTTGCTCAGCTCCTCCACTCTCCTAACAATGTCCGAATTCGCATCACCAAACCACTTCTTTGTCTTACTGTCTGCTTCATTCCGCGCACTCGTTGCGCCTACAGGCTTGCCCAGGAGCCCGCGAGCGAGCGGGGACCATGGAATGATGCCAATGCCCTCCGCATTACAAAATGGAATCATTTCGCGCTCCTCCTCGCGATAAAGTAGATTGTAGAACGGCTGCATCGATGCAAACGGCGTCCAGCCGTTCATCTTTGCAATGTACTGGAGTCGGGCAAATTCCCACGTCGCCATTGAGGAACCGCCCAGGTACCGCACTTTGCCCATGCTTACTACATCATGGAGAGCGCGCATGATTTCCTCTGGTTCTGTTTCACGGTCCAAACGGTGCAGCTGCAACACATCGATGTACGATGTGCCCAGCCTTTCGAGAGATGCGTCTACGGCGTCGAAGATGTGCTTTCGACTGAGGCCCATCTGGTTCACCAGCTCTTGTGAACAAGGATCTGCGGGGCTCGGTCTGCTGTCGTCATCCATTACAGGGTTGAACAGCTTGGTCATGATCACCACTTTCGATCGTGAAATGCTGTATCTCTTGAGGAATCTTCCTAGGATGCGCTCGCTTTCGCCGTTGGAGTACGTGTCGGCCGTGTCCCACGTATTGATACCGAGATCCCACGCTCGTTTGATGACTTCCATGCTGGCTTCCTCGTTCAACGTCCACGGCGAGCCTTCCCATGTTGGTCTTCCGAAGGCCATGCCACCCAGAATTATGCGCGACACCTTAAGTCCACAGCGCCCGAGTCGAGCGTACTGCATGCTTGGAGGGGGTTTTGACGCATCAGCCGGCGAGGCTTCGGCCATAATGAACGTAGGATCCTAGGTCCTTTGTGTCTGGATAGGTGAGGTGAGCGCGGTATGGTTACAGTTGTCGGCGATCCAAGAGGGCAGAAGTTCCAATACCAGCATCACGAATTTTCCGAGAATTAGCCATACAAGCCAGAGTCGTTCGGTGTCAAAGCCGCAGGTAGAGGCCGAGTCCGGGGTAATTGTTCCCGCACGCGGGCGGGCGAGTACGCTGGCGGCTTTCTCGCCGACCCAGGATCCAACGAGATCTCGCTTTGCAAGCGTAGCATTGGACCCACAAGTACGCCTATAGAAGGTACAGATAGGTTTTTGTGAACCGCAAAAAATTTAAGAGTGAACGTTTTGTCTTATTAGGATATTCTTCACCTATACTCAATTTGCTCTTCATCACAGACCATGGGCTCCCATCCAAACTCCAGCGAACACATCCTCATCACGGGCGCAGGCGGCTTCATAGGCCAGGAACTCGCCAATTCTCTACTAGCATCCAATACAAGCGTTCATCTCACACTCGCGGACGTATTCGAGCCGCCAAGTGCAGATTCATCTCGCACGAAATCAGTCAAAGCCGATCTCACCAGCCCCGCAGCCGTAGACTCTTTACTGTTCACCCAACAGTGGAGCGCTTGCTACCTACTCCACGGCATCATGTCCGGCGGCGCAGAAGCAAATCTCGACCTCGGACTCGCCGTAAACATCGACTCCCACCGCCTGACCCTGGACCACCTCCGGAAGTACCAGCCCGGCGTCGTCGTCGTATTCCCGTCTTCACTAGCAGTATACGGCCCACCGGAATCGCCTGACCAGCAGTACGACGAGAAAACTATTCCAGTACCGCAGTCTTCGTATGGGGCGGAGAAGCTTATCGTTGAAACGCTGGTGAACGATTACTCCCGCCGCGGACTTATCGATGGGCGGGTGGTGAGATTACCCACCGTCATTGTAAGGCCTGGTGCACCTTCAGCTGCGGCTTCGAGTTTTGCATCGGGGATTGTAAGGGAGCCGCTAAAGGGGCTGCAATCGACACTGCCTGTAAGCAAGGACCTCGCGATGTGGGTGTGTTCGCCCAAGACGGTAGTGAAGAATTTGGTCGCTATCAAAGATGTCCCGAAGGAGAGATTTGCGAAGAATCGGGGACGCGTGGTCAACTTACCAGGACAGACGGTCACGGTGGGCCAGATCTTAGACGCATTGGGCGAGGTCGGCGGCGAGAAGGCATTGCAACTGATAGAAAAGAAGCATGATCCGAAGGTAGAGGCGATTGTTGCGAGTTGGCCGGCGAGATTTGACATCTCGTTAGCGAAGAAACTGGATATGGCGGGGGATATCAGTCTGAAGGAAGAGGTGCAGAGTTTTGCTGCGAATCTCCAGTCATAGCTTTAGTGTGTTCGAATAAGGTGATGTAGATTCATAATATCATATGACATCTATCCTACCTATCCTATCTGTCCTCTCGTAAGCGCAGGACCTTGAGCCTCATTACTACCCACTAAACCTCAGATCCCGTTGAACGCCTTCCCGAAACCCCAGTACCCCGCTAAACCATAACAATGATGCAGAGGTATCATTTGCAAAACCAAAACCCATAAAAGGTAAAGCAAATCTCAAACAGAGAAGTTGCGCTCCACTTTCGACGATGATAAAACTCTAGGCGAGGTTGACGAAATAGACGGCCTTGTTGGTCGGCGATTCTATCGTCTCGGCCCTCCAATGCCCATGCCCATGCCTACGCCGGTCATGCGCCCACCACCAGCATTGAGGCTCTGTCGTACAATCATTTCGGCAGCCTGCGCTGCTGCAAGGCGTTCCTGTATCATTGTGAGCATGTAGAGACTGAAAAGACCAAGGATGTCACTTACCTTTTGGCGACTCCTGTCACGCAAGTACCTTTCTGCTTCAGGTCGCATCCTTAGAATGCGCAGGATCATATCGTCACTTGGATCTGCATGAGCTTCTTTTCGCTTCTCAATTTTGGCTTGGCGCATTGTGCCCAAGTTACGTGAGAGCATGATAGTCTTGTGCTTGCGGGACGGCATGCCGACCAAGCCCGCTGCCCCACCAAACTGATGGCCCATAGCTGGTGGAGCAGACAACCTGTTCATACGCGCCGCCTGCTCTTGTTGACGGATATGAGTGGCAGCAGCCATGCCTTCCGATGTCCGGATGAGATCGTCGGTTGACTCGAAGTAGAAGAAGTTGAGGTTTTGCAGCTCGTGATACTTGGGCGACTTGAGCACATCAATGGGAACACCGTCAGAGTTACCATCTTCGTCCGCGGCATGGAAAAACTCGAACAATAATTGCAGCCATTTGAACACAATATCGACCTCCTGTCGCGTTAGTGGCCGCTGCTGGCTTAGCTTGTCGCTCAGCGGAGGAACCAGGAGAGCCTCGATGGTAGCCAACACTTCCTTCCAAAGTCTGGTCATGACCATGATCATCGCCGGGTCAGTCAATGTCTGCTTCATGAGCGCAAAGTTCTCATTGAAGTAGTCGAAGAGCGGCTCGAGGGCTCTGGTCACATCTTGCTGGGTCGGTGCTTGCATGACCGATTGGGGACGGTTTCCCGTGCGGAAGAAGCTTGTCACAGACGATACGGTCAGGCCACCGCTAAGCATAGCCTTGAGCGCTCTGCGTGACAAGCTGTGGTTGATGAATGCCGAGAGCTTGTCAGTAATTGTTCGTGTCATCTCACGCTCAGTCCTCTTAAGTGTTCTGAACGCCTTTCCAAAATAGAACTGGATGTCATCTCGTTCTCCCTCCATACTAACACGAAGAAGAAGCCGGCCTTGAGTATCCAGATCCAACCAATATTCACGAGGCATAAAGTCTCTGAAATGTGAGGGATCCAATTTGAGCGACGTCCGCCCAACGCAATCGTGATCACCAAGTGTGTCCCAATCCCAGATCGTCGCGATGATATTAAGCGGTCCGTTGGTAGTGATATCGATTGTCTCGTCCCAACGCGGGTTGAGGTTGGCATAGATGACACGCGTTTTTGCGAGTCGTTTCTGATATTCGTCGCCGAGGACGACGTATGGGTCACTGAGGCCGTTGATATCGCATGCTTTGAGATCCTCGGCTTCGATAATCTTGATAGTAAAAACATAGTTGTTGGAGCGCATGCGCTGTTGCGGTGGCGGGGCGTGCCTGTTGATAACCTCGGCGCATGCATCTACGTTAATTTCCTTTTCGAGCTTGTCCAGTTGCAACATGGCGTATTCAACGTTGTTTAGCTTGATCAATGACTGCGCAAAATTAGTACCGCACGCTTATACGAGTTAGGGTTCACTCACCTCTGGGTAGAAGTTGAAAGGTTCGATCTTCTCCTTCTGATTGTATAGGTCCTTTGCCATAGAGATCCACTTCTCTTGTCGAGTCTGGCGGGCTGCTGCTTCTTGCTCAGGCGTCATGCGATCCATTTCTCGGGCGAATTTCTGTTCTACGAGCTCGCAGTATCTCGCCAGGCCAACTCCTATTGATTTGGAGACTGCTGTCATAAATTTTGCGTATTGGAGGTCATCGTCCCAATTCAATGAAACTATTTGCTCAATACTCTGTTTGAAGGAGCGGAATATGTCTACGACAGACACGCTGTGACGTTCGTCGTCCATAGGCACTGGATTCGGAGATTCGATCTGAAATTTGTCCGCTTTGAAAGCATTCTCGACCCATCCGATGAGGTTTTCATCTGTCCGTTCGATCCATCTCCACACAAAGTCTTGCAATAGCCCTTCGATATGAAAGGCAAATTTGCGATTCGGAAGAGCGTCGCCATGGATTCGCCTGATCTCGACAAGCTCCTTATACAGCTCGAAACCGTCCTCGACAGGAACTTCATGACCATTCTCGTGGGCAACATCCAAGATTCGAGACACCAGGTCCCTCGCATCTGCTGCGTATGCCGGGAACATCTCTTCAACAAGACACATCATTGGGCTGGCACCCATGATTTCAGGATTCTTCTTATACCGTTTCTGTATTTTCTCGCAGAGTTTGACCACAGCACGACCGAGCTCAATGACATGATAGAATTCCCACTCTTCTTTGGTCTCCGGAATGTGCTTCGCAAGAAGTTCGCGATACTTGTCAGACGCCTTTCCACGGAGCGCTTTCTTGAGCTCCTCGGTATACTGATCTAAGGCCTCTGGACTTTCCTGGAATAAAGAATCCTCGTAAATGTGCGTGGTCAGCACATACATGAGCGGGCCCAATGGAGGCGCTTTTGTCTCGTATACGAGAAGCAGCGTTTCATACAGCTCGCGAAGCAGACAGTCGTGGAGCACTGCCAAGATGTGTTGCTTGAGAGCGTAATCGTGCACTGTCCATCTTGAGGTATCGAATAGCGAGTCTGCAACCTGTACTTGACTGAGGCGGTGCGACTTCTTGTCCGTCGGCGGCGGCTCCTTGGCGTAATTGAACGCTGCATCCAAAGTGTCTAGGTCGACTTCTTGATTCTCGTACTTCTCCTTCACCACGTCGAGGAACAGGACCAGTCGTGAAAACTGTGGAAGTCGCCATCGCAAGGCTATCTCCGTCAGCAGCTCAGTAGATTGTTTGGACAGTAACTTGAAGGAAGGGACGTCGGTTGTCGCCTCAGAGGGCTGCAACTGGGCATCTGCTATATCGTACGCAAGAGCCTCTCTCAGGATCGCACGGTAGTATGCTCGTGGGTCCGAGGGTATGAATGTGAAGGGCAAGTCATTGTCTCCGCCATTCTCTTGTAAGCTGAGACCACTCACATCCACAGGTTGGTCGATGACATATGAGCCGTTCTGCGTCGCGTTCGAATCACGTCTTGAGGGATCGTGATAGGAAGTTTCGTGAGAGGCATTTGGCTTGAACTGTGGCACTGACCCGCCGGGGGTACTTTTTGCTAGTTCGGGGTTCGACTGTACGATGGCAAGTATCATTTGCGACAGATCTTGGACCTCTTGATGCCTCCACGCTTGGTATGCATCATCCAGGTCAAAGTCATCGCTGTTCAAGGTTTTGCTACTCATCAGGCTCAGATGCGCTTGGTACGTCTTGAGGTCTTGCAGTGCCGCCTTCTCTGTCCATACAGACTTGTATCGATTGATATCATTCTGCACATCCTGATACGATATGGCGAATATGCGAGAGACTACCAGGACTAGGGGCATGTCCTTGACCTCGTAGCTGCGTGGAACCTCTACTTCTACTGTGGAACCCCCTTGTCCGCCATTGCGTTGGGCCTCTGAAGCCAAATCTTGGTCATGCATCAAGAGCTTCTTTTCCATCGTTTGTAATCGAGTCATCAACTCTGGCCGGTCTCGCGCCCAGTCGTGGTTCCGCAACGTTGAGCTGAGTAGACGGATAAAGAGTGCAACGTGGCGGTCCACCATGAGTTTCCAGCCGTCGTCGCCTGGAGGTTTGCCCTTGGACAATTCTTTCGTCGCGTTGGAGAAGAAAATGAGCAGCAAGTCCTCCACTCTGCGGTCCTTCTCCATTGACTTTCGAAACTGCGGCTTCTTGAACTCGTTCAGGAAGACAGCGAATGTGCGCTTCACCGTAGCGTCCTTGTACTCAGGCATGCGCTCTGTCCCCACCAGCACGCCCGTTATCCGCTTGTCCAGCTCGCTCATGAAATCTTTGGGGAAACGTGTGCTCTTGGAGTCGCGTATCAAGGAGAAGTCCTTCATGAGGTCGTTCACGGATGTCGACGACCGCTGTACAGGTTTGGGCGCAGCAGGGACATGCTGAACTCGTTTCTGGCGTGGCTGCAGCAGATATGCGAGATATGCTGCGCGAAGAGCGTAGAGATAGGCATCCTGGGCGGAGATGTTGCGCTGCTTCCCTCGCGCTGAGCCTGAGCCCCGCCGCGGGACGCGTTCACCCCGCTGGATGCTGTTGACGCGGCTGTTGGTGCCCTGAGCCTGGTCCATGGTAGAGATATGCGGTGTCTTCAGTAGCGGTGTGTGTATCGTGGGCGAGTGGTCGGGCGCATGTCAAGCAAGCGAGCTGCTGATTGCTGCCGGGCGTGCGCGGTGCGGCGGGGGGTTGATCCTTCTCTTTTGCGCCGTCCTGCACCGGCACGAAGGCGTTTTCTTCCTCTACCTGGATCGCGTAGATAGTGGGCGTATGTTCCAAGCCAGCGTGGCGGCGGCGGCTGGTCTTGGGCTTGGGACTGGGGCTTTTGGTGGCGGGAGCTTGCCCTGCGGTGCGTCACCAGTGCTTTCCTGGCAGAGCCCGCCATAGCTTGCAGCATGCACCATCGGCTGACTACAGCTCATGATACACTTTAATCTTAGAACAGTGCTGGCTAGTCTGCACCCTCGCCCATGCGCGAAAGCCCCCGACGCGATGACGCTCGCAAAAAACCCACCGTAAATAAAGTACCGCATCCGTCGCGCTCCCGAGGCGCTGGGCACTTTTCCCGTCGCCTTGTCCGCGAGCGCCTGTGCGCCGAGACCATCCACCTCAGCTGCTCTTTCACACATCTCAGATTGGATCTCGTAGCCTAACCCGTAGCGTCCGTGTACATGATGGCTGAGCGCGCAAACGTCCCGCGCTGCTAACCTCGAAGACGATAGTTTCGCGTCGACGCGCCGGCCGGACTTTCACATGAAGCCCATCCGGTAGCCCTTTCCTCGACACCCTCCACCTCCACCGCAGGCTCCTCACTCCGTCACAGGCAGCCGAGCCATTCCCTTTGCCGACGCTGCCCATCGCACGCAGAAAGACTTCAGATCATGTTACGTTTGGTCCTCGGACACGCAGCGGCAGATCGTCTTTTACATTCCTGACATACCAATACCACCCCGCAACCCTCCACAGACACCCGAAACTACAATAAACGTACACGATGACTTCTTCGCAAAGTCCACCCCCAGGCGCCGCCGATCGCCCACGCCTTACCGAAGCGCAGAAAAAGGAGAACCATATAAGATCCGAGCAGAAGCGCCGCGAGGCCATCCGTGACGGCTTCGACCGGCTTGCGTCTATTGTACCCGGCATGGAAGGCCAAGGAAGGAGCGAGGCCGTTGTTTTGGAAGCCACACTGCACCACATGCGAGAGAAGATCAGTGAGCGCCAGAAGCTGATCGAGGCCGGCAAGGCAAAGGGCTTGGACACGGCGGGCTGGGAACTTTCGCGAGAGACCGTCACCGCGTGCGAAAGCCAGCAGAAGCGCAACGAGAGCGAGCAATAGCAAGGTGGACAGCAGCGCCTCCATGCTGAACTTTCAAGGAAGGGATTCGATGAGCATCTGGAGCATTTTGGCTGCTTTCAGCCGTGAGCCTTTCTTGCAGCGAGCGAAGAGCGAATTGGCAGCGACAACAGCGTAGAGCGTCGACGTTGGTCATCACGGAACTATGCCCGTGTTCTTCAGATGTCATATTTGACAACCACACGGCATCATAGATCAAAGATGCCGAACGCGTTCGCGATTTGGCACGGGCCAATGACGGCGCGCCGTCTTATCGATAACTGATAGAAAATACACCATTCTTGACAAACCCCGCGGCGCAACGCGTGAACATGTCTTTCAGCTTCGGCTTTTCGGGCGATGACATACAAGTCGGCCCAGAAGATGCCTTTCAGGCCTCTCATACCTCAGCAGCAACGGCCCAGGATGCCCCTCCGCCGATCCATGCTCGAACACACGACTTAGATGAGTTGGTAGGTGTGCAACCTCGGCATCGCGCTCCAAGATGTTTCACGCGCAAACACACCACACAACATCGTTGTATCTATCCATGTCTAACATTGATAGCTCTCCTCTTTGCCGGACAAACTATCCTTCTCCATATCCACAATTACGTCCCCGCAAGGCCACACCGCGCGCCTCCCCCGTCGCGAACTCTTCGATGTGCGCCTCCAACTTATGGCCGAAGACGACGGCTCATCTCCGAACCCCCTAACCGGGCTTGATGTACGATTGTCATTTCTTCCTACACAGTCCTCCGATCATTGATCACGTTCATAGGACTCCGATGTTCAAACCAACATCTACGAAGGCGGCTACAAAACCTGGGAATGCAGCCTCGATCTCGCGCGCTACCTCCTCGACCGCGGCCCCCGCAAAGACCTCGACGACCTCGTGCGCGTCAATCACGTTATAGAAATGGGCTGCGGAACAGCCATTCCTTCCCTCTTGCTCTTCCAATATGCGTTAAAGAACGGGCTGGGGATGTACTTCACACTGACGGATTATAACGCTGATGTGTTACGGCTGGTCACTTTGCCCAATCTTGTGTTGACCTGGGCAAGCACGCTCGACGAGCAGAGGAGCAAGGAAGTGTTCGGCGAGGCGGGGAATCCGCTTGCGAGTGGCGGAGGGGAAGAAGATAATGGCGATGTATACCTGACGCCTGAAGTGCTTGACGCATTCAAAGCACAATTCAAAGCCACAGGACTAACACTCACCCTCCTCTCCGGCTCCTGGCTGCCGACCACCACCCTCAAATCACTCATCCCCTCCTCTCCCGAACTCAATACGCTCATCCTCGCATCAGAGACTATATACTCTCCAGGCAGCCTCGTAGCGTTCACAGATGCGATGGTCGAGCTGATGCAGCGCGTGAAGAGCGGGAAGGCGCTTGTTGCGGCGAAGAGGCACTACTTTGGGGTTGGCGGGAGTGTGGACGAGTTTCGGGAGGAGTGTGGGAAGAAGGGGTGCGTGGCGTATGAGATGGAGTTTGAAGGGTTGGAGAAGGGGGTTCGGAGGGCGATTTGTGAGGTGCAGATGTGTTGATAGGTTGGCAAGCAATCATATGGTGAAGGGAAAGTAAGTTACGAATTGTTTCATATAGGGGTATCTAGGTGTGTGCTACGAATGAGATGAGGTAGGGAAACGCCGTGTCGTGTCAATCGTCCGTTTTCTAATCACGCACCAAGCGGTGATGACGTCCAAAAGCTGCATGCCTGCCTTCTTGCAGAATTAATCCAACAGTCTACGTCCCTTCTTTGATCGATGGGGAAGGAATGTAGGTCTAACACTCAACGCGTTGTCTTCGCTTCTCCGCTCAACGACGGCGCCCTACGCCCTCTCGTCCTTCGCCTTTGCATACACTGTCGGCATCTCGCCGCGCTCCACTTGTCGCACATCGTCCCTCCCAACACCCTCTCGCATCCCCTTTCGAATGTTATCCCGCTCGATCGCCATGCTCTCACCACGGGCGTCGCGCAACCGCTCAACGCTACGACTTACAACATCAATATGCCACTGCAGCGGGATATCCTCTCTATATCCAACCAGCTCGGGTGCTGCAACACCATCGCGAAGGTTGTCAAGCCCAGAGCGGATCTCCTGGAGTTTGAGTAATGTGGCACTTACGTGCTGCACCGCAAGCGAGCGGTACCGCCTAACATCGTGAAGTAGCTGGAGTGACGCGGCGTTTGCGGCTTTCGACGAGCGGTTTCCACCAAGCATGGACCAGAGCTGCGCGAGGAGTTCCTCGCGATCGCGGGTGAGATGATGGTCATCGCGGTGAGCGATGTCAGCAATGATGTCTAGGTGATTGTCCAGGTTGTTGAGGACTTTGATGAGTGACTCGCTGAAGTGGATCAAGCTGGTGATGTCGTCCTTGAGCTTAGCAACGTGCTTCACGTATTGTGCGAAGATGAGTTGGTCGAGGGTTTCCGGTGGACCGTACAACATGGCGGCGGGGTTCATATACGAAAGGGCGACGGAAAGGGCGCCGCGGTTGGCTTCTCCGGCGGCGATGCCTTCTAGGACTTGAAGTGTCCAGCGGTTGGTGGAGATGACCTGGTCGGTAACGTAACCGATGCGGGCGTTGTACTTGGCAAGATCATCAGAAGCTTCGCGCGCGGTCTCGATGAAGGTATACAGCTCCACTTCGAGCTCCGCCCTAGATGGCAGGCGTGAAAACTTCACTTGCGTACGGAGGTCACGCATGGCGACCTGGCTCTTCTTCATGTTAGCCGGTAGAGCATAGGAGTCCTTGTTTGCTTCTAGGAGATCTTCGAAGGACGTTTGAATGTTGACGAGCTCCTCGAAATCCGGTTGGCGGTCGTTTGGCATCGTGTCACAGAACGGGAGAACATATCCGGAGAAGGGGAGCGCACAGAATGGGGCGAGAGTTGTCTGAAACGAGTTCTTGACATAGATGGAGCCAAATTGGATGGTCAGAACCAAGACGGCGATGAGCCCAGCCACACCGGCAACAGGCTTCAAGCCAGCAATGACCATTTTAAAGATGTCGTAAAAGTATCCAAGAACAGGCTGACCGGCGTAGTCCCAGAAGAGCTCCAAAAAGTGCCACGGGTTCACCGGTTCTTCTTGCTGACGACGGACTGGGGGAGCATGGCGGTTGCCAGTCCGAGGGAAGCGCGACATTTGTTGGCTTTGAACTGAGTTGCGCCTAGGTTTCCTGCTCTTGATTTGAGAGTTGCGGAGGGGTGATGCGGGTGATGCGCTGTTGAATCCGTTCGCAGATGCGTGGATTGAAGGCATTATAAAGGCGGGCTCAGGTGACTGCTGCGGTGTTGGCTGCTGAAAGGATCTCGAGCCGTTTCTACTTGGGTGTGGTCGTTGTGAAAATCGGGAGGTTGATAATTTGGTCGGCGTGTCTTGAACTTCTGAAGCCCGCGTAGTTCTAGGGTGCGGCATTGGCGTTGCCATATCGTCTTCTTCTTCGTCTAACACATCGCGCCCATGCTCTTCAAAGTAGTCGCTCTGGCTACCAGTGTCTGATAGAGAGTCGGCAGACTCAATAGAAACGTTGTCGTCCGAATATTCTGCAGAGCCCCATGAGTCCCCCAGGCTGCCATTGTGCCTTCACGGTCGCACGGCGGCCATAGTGGTTTAAATTTCCCCTGTTTCTTCCCTCAAACTTTGCGAATAGAATTCTCGAACAGTAACAAGATCAAATAGGGTATGCTAGGAGGTTTGGCAGAGTCCAAATGCTGGTGTCGTTTACATGCTGTGGATTCTACAGAAGAGAGTTGGAAACAAGGTTGCCACTTCCTTCAAAGGTGTGACGTGGTGCGGAACAATGAGCACAACACCGTAAAGCGCAACTTCAAAGTCGTAACGTTTAACCTTGAGATCTGTAGTGAAGAGGCAACATATTTGCTCTTTGCGCTATTATACACTTGCGACACAAGGAGACTTGATGTCGCATAGATGGATCGACGTCATTATTATTAGATAATTGATGTACGACTGTGCCAAGGCGCTAAGTTCTACGCGTCTCGAACGTGCAGCAGAGCTCTGAAGTTCGCCAGACTTCTCGATGCCGCGCATACGGCAGCTTTCAGCAGCGTCAAATCTTCTTGGTCGGAGGCCAATAGGTGCGACAATTTCTCGCAGTCATGTAGCAGTCTTCGTCAGGAGCTGCTCATGCTCCGCTCCTGGTCCTTTTCGGGAATCGGTGGTCCGCAGCGCGCAACGAGCTTCGCAAAATGCTCAATTGAATCCCACGACGTCCGATCCGCCCAAGCCCGACACTGAGGCCGACCACCGAGTAATCGCTCGATTGCATGACCTCTTCCTCACGTCTCCCATGTCCCCGGGATCGCCGCTGCTTCTCCCGAACGGTGCCTACGTTTTCCAAAAATTACAGGATTTCCTCCGAGCACAATATCCGCAATTCGGATACAAGGAAGTCATTACGCCGACGATATATAAGAAATCACTGTGGGAGAAGTCTGGTCATTGGGAGAATTATGCGGAGGACATGTTTAGTGTGCAAGGGCGAGGCGCAACTGGACGAACAGAGAATGCGCAGGCTGGCGAGGACGAAGAGTTCGGACTGAAGCCGATGAATTGCCCAGGACACTGTCTGCTATTTTGGGGGGAGGGCGAGCTCAAAAGCTACAGAGAACTCCCCGTACGGTACGCCGACTTTAGTGCGTTACATCGCAACGAGATATCGGGTTCTTTAACAGGCTTGACGCGAGTGCGACGATTCCATCAAGACGATGCGCATATATTCTGCCGGCCAGACCAGATCTTGTCGGAAATTCAGCAGACGTTGAGATTTGTGGGAATGGTGTACGACACGTTCAACCTTGGTCCGTACAAGCTTCTGCTATCAACTCGTCCAGAGGAGCACTATATTGGGACATTAGAAGAGTGGAACAGAGCGGAAGAACAGCTGACTAGTGCTTTGAACAACAGCGGAAGGGAATGGGCCATCAATGAGGGGGATGGTGCCTTCTACGGCCCGAAGATTGATATCATTTTGAAAGATGCGACTGGGAAGGAACATCAAACAGCCACTATACAGCTCGACTTTCAACTTCCCCAACGATTTGACCTACAATATCAAGCATCTCCCGAGGAGTTAGAGGTAGGCCCCATATCAGCTGGAGACAAGAACATTGATTCATCATGTCGCCGACCCGTCATCGTCCATCGCGCCATTTACGGATCGTTAGAACGCTTCATGGCCCTCCTCATCGAACACTACAACGGCAACTTTCCATTCTGGCTTTCGCCTCGACCCGCCCTCATCATGACCTTGAACCAAACGCCTCAAGTGCTCGAGTACGCCACTCGCGTCCAGTCCGCGCTCGCAGGTATCTCAGGTTTGTCGCACCCGAGCGATGCACGAGAAGGAACTGAGATCAAACCGACGCCACAGCAGCTATCTGCGACTCACCTCCCCATCGACATCGACTCTAGTGCCCGTGCACTAGGCAAGAAGTTTCACGAAGCCCGCACCAAAAAGTACAATCACGTCATTGTTGTCGGTACGGAGGAAGTCAAGTCTCAGACCGTGCGTCTACAAATTACGAATCAGACGAATGATGGTACCGTGACTAAGATCATCAGTGAGGTGTTGGGACGACCGCTGACGGAGAAAGATGACAAGAATGGAAATATCAGTGTCGGGGTTACAGTAGAAGAAGCGAGAAGATATTTCCTGAGGCTAGTCGAAGGGTTCTTGTAGTATATTGTATAGCAGTAGATCTGTATATTATGTGTACACACAGGTCGGTGGGGCAAGGTGAAATCGACTCTGCCCACGCTCTTCCCAATTCCGATGCCTTATATCTGCCAATGCCTGCGGCCCCCCTAATATTAGCAGATCCAAGAAGCTGCTCCTTCAACAATCGCTATGAGGCTTACTGACCTGTGTCAGATCAAAGGCCTGCCAATGGTGTGTCAAAAGAAATTGTCCGTGTTCACGGCGAATGATCCACCCCCCCTGCACCACAAGCTGAAAGACATGGATGCCGTGGATCTTTACACCTTTGCCGACTTTTACGCCGTCCCTACCCTCAAGAATCGCACACTGGAGGCCTACCACTGCTTTTACATCAACTCGTGGACGGGGAACATCGGCATTTTACCGTTTGTGTATCTCCAGACCATGGAGGGTAGCTCATTGAGGAAGCCTGCCATAGATCACGCGGTCGGAACCTAGGGTTTTCAAGGTATCAAAGATCATTTGTCCGGGACGAGTCTTCCAGAAGAGTGCCTGCTGGACATGCTTCAAGCATGCAGTCTCAAGAAATTCATCACAGGCCCTCAATTTGGATGCGATTTTCAACACCTTAAAAGCCATGTTTAGAGCGCGAAGGTGAGACTCGACTTCTGCCAGCGGTATCACAATCACGTTGAGGCCGAGTACCACGCGGTACATGCGTAAGTAAGACGAACACTTTACCCTCCGACGCGTTGACTAAGTATACCAGTGACGAGGCTATATCACAAGACAACGCCGTCCTTGGTGGTAATGCTTGTGGTAACGGTGGAGGCTGGTAGAGTGTTCGTTTTGTCCACTCAAGACACATCGAGAATTAACCGGCATAGATTGGCGATCCTCTCCAGGCTACTTTAAGGATACAGATCATCACCACATTGTGTAATGCCATTATTTTGAGACTGTCAGAGCGCACAGTACAATCTGGCACTGTGCTCTGGCATTGCCATCTGGCTTTTCCGCTCTGGTCCGTCCTTCATTCCAGGACAAGTCGAAGTCACACAATACCAATGGCAACACTCGAGTTATCAAGTCATTTCTTTCTGCCTTAGGAAATGAGGACGCCAACGTTTCTCGCACGTGCATATCGTGGCACGACTGCGAGAGCGCTCGGAGGTTAAAGGGTTAACAAGGTTGCGAACGTCGATAGTCAAGACCTCTCTCCATGTCTTTGCTACACCTTAAACTCATTATACCTTGAGAACACAGCCCACGCGCACAGCCGGGAAGCCTCAAAACCTCAGGGGTGTGAGGCTTCCGAAGGATTGACATTGCGACAATAGCCAATAGGCGAAGATGGCACGAAGAATGCTGGCAGGTGCAATGCTATCACTGATTGCTTTCAATGAGCTGCAAACTACCAATTTTCCGGTATCTCTTTCGCATACTGCCCACTACTTATCCAACCGCCGCCACTACCACTCATCCTCAGCCTCACCACAAAAGTGACCTTACCCCTCCCTCCTCCGGTCCTCGCTCCAACATGCCCCAGATACGCACCCAACTCCGCATCATCATCGATCCCCACACACATCTCGCCATCCCTCGTTCCGATCACGCCTTCCAAATGCACAACCTCACTACCGGGGTGCTCCCGTGTGGCTAACTTCCTCACATCTTCTAAAAGGGGAGCTTGCAGCACGCTCAACCAGACGGTTTTGTGCGGGAAGGGCGTGGCGCTGCGGGAGTGCAGGCGAAAGTATATGGGGAGTGGGGAGGGTATGGACGGAGGAAGGAACGTATGCGGCTGCGTCGCGAAGGAGCCATGTGCGTTTGGGGCGTGACTGTGAGTGCCATCCAATTCGAGCTGTTGAGAGGAGTGTTGACAGGGGTGCTGAAGGGCAATAGCGCTCGGGAGGATGGCGTCGCTGGCGGCTAGCAGCAACGAGGGATCGATTTGAAGGTCTGCATCTTGAGCGGTCTGGGGGCCGCTGGTGCAGTCCTCTCGAGCTTCGCGCATGTGCGGAACGGCGCTGACAAGCTCGTCGGTGCGGTTCTTGCCAACCACGGTGCTGTGTGTTGTTCTATTCTGAGATGGTGCAGAGGGTGGTGCGGGACCAGGACCAGGACCATGATGCGAGGTCTTGCGATTATCTCCAGATTGTTCTTTCCGTATTTGCGTACCCTCGGCCCGCAGCCGCTTCATCACATCGCGCGCCAGCACCTCCATGGCGCGGAGACGTTGTGCGCACTTGTCATCTCCGTCTCCTACACTTGGCGTGATTGCATTCTTCAAGAGCTCAGACCCATCAACCCAGCGCTGTTTCAGTTCGCTCCAGTGCTGACCACCTGCTTCAAACTTGTTTGTGAAGTGGTCTGCCTTCAGTATCTTAAGAAAAGCATGCTTGGCGTCGCGGGTCTGAGAAGGGTTTAACTTGAGCATATTCTTCGCTTCTGAAATACTCATCCGGGTTTCCATAACTCGCATGCGTTTGGTGACATCCTGACATATGATATCCAACGAACGCGTCTGATAATTCTTGGGTTTCCATAACGAGTTAACCTGCTGTAGCGTCTCTGCCTGTTGTTGAAAAACTACCGTCAGGTGGTGGTTCCCTCGGACGAGGCGTTGGAGCAGCTCAGCCCATTTGTCAGGGCCAGCGACGGTTTTCCTAAGGATACCTTCGGTTCTGCAAATCGCTTGGAACTCGTCACGTATCTGAGCGTATAGCTGGTTGTCTAAGCCCAGGTATGCTTTGCTCTCGTCGAGTGTGGTCTCAGAGGGAAATCGAGGCGGTTCACCGGGGGCATCCGCGGGAAGGCCAGCCCAACCTCTTGTCCGTCGTCTGCGTTTGCGCGCGCTCCATTTTTCATCGGACTCGGCTTGGAGTTGTTGTTGTCGTAGTTGTCGTCGAAGCGCTTCCGCCGGATCCAAATTCTCTGATGGTGGGACTGGGTTGGACTGAACAGACGGGCCTTCATTCTCGTGTTCTTCCCCCTCATTATGCTCCTCTTCGGACTCTTCCTCTTCGCTCGACCCTGCTTCCTGCAATATCGCAGCTGCTAGCTGGTCAATCAACTTATCTCCTGTAGGCACCGGCGCTTTTCTGTCCTTCTTGCGTCTATTCTCTTCTAAATTATCGACATCCTCGCTATTCGACTTGCTCCTTGTCTCTCTGAGGAACCACCTGAAGCGCGACCTCAATCGCATTAGCTCTCTATCATTGATACGAAATCCCTCAGCTTCCAGTACATTCATCATGTGCTTTTGCATCGTGTTCTTCTCCCATAGCTCCTTTACACGTGCGATGAGGGCAGTATTTTTGTAAGCTGGGCTCTGCTTGCCAGGGAAGCCCCATCGCTAACCAAATATTAGACGCTAACACAGTATGACGAAGGAGAAGCGGCAAGATCGGGATGGAATGGAAAGAAGGGGATGAAGGAGGACTATATATACCTTGAACTGCGTCTGAAAGGCGCGCTTGCTGCATCACAGCTATCAGTATGTGTGGAGACAGTGAACGTGTACGGCGCGCTGTTTTCTCAAGCGTGCAATTACGTACCTCGGTGTGAAGCCCCGTTGCTTCCAATAATCCACCACCTCGGTCAGGCTCCGCCTCTCGTGTACATACAACTGATAACATTCAGCTTCTTTGCCATCCCAATTGTACACCATCTGATCCGAAGCTATGTTGCAAGGGACGAGATGTCGACAGGGAAGTGCACAAAGACAAGAACAGCCCGCCGGAATGCCAAGCCACGGGCAAAGGATGATCCGTACGCTTTACATAACGATCTTCGAATGCGGGCTATGAACAGCATTGGGGTTTGTTAAGAATTTATCTTAGAGTTCACGACTATCGTGATTTCTGCATGATGCAGAAAACGAAGTGATTCCGTACATACCATCCCAGAACTGAAGTGGCGTCCCACACCCGCCCATGATCAGAACTACGAGGGGTATGTAACGAACCGGACCACGCCCATTTCCCATATCCCATGCTCAAATATTGCATTGCGGGCATGTTCATAGCTCGAACGAACGGGCAAGATGCCACCCAAACTACCCGTTGGACCGACACCCGATGCGCATACGTAACTTCGTCTAAACATCGTCCGAAGAAGTGCTGCAGATTAAAACGCCGAGCCAAAGTGCATACAAGGCGTGTGACGTCCTCCATCCTCTATATCTGTTCGTACAATGCCATGCAAAGCGCCATCATATCGCATACGGCGGCGTACTCGGTCTACTCGGGACGACTATCGTTTCCACGGAGTTGGAATCACAATGCTTCAACGTAAGCTCCTCAATCTTAGGTATCAACTCCGCAATGCGGAAAGGCTTCGACACGACATCATCCTGTACCTGTCAGTCCCAGCATTGACCAAAGGCAGTAAGATACTCACCATGCCAGCCTCCAAAAGCGTAGCGATCTGCTCACTCCGAGCATTCGCCGTAACAGCAATGATAGGAACATGCCCATTTAGTAACCCTTGGCCTTCAAACTCCCGAATCTTGCTAGTACATTGCAAACCATCCATTACTGGCATCTCCTTGTCCATGAGAACGACCCCAAGGTCGACAGCGTCAGAACCATGGCCCTTCCAGTAACGCGACTGCTTGAGCTTTTCGATGGCTTCGCCGCCATGGTTGGCTACATGGGTAGTGATGCCGCTGTTCTCGAGTTGACGACGCAATACCTTCTGGTTGACTGGGATGATCCTTAGCATTTGGCCCAGCATAGATAACCTCTTTACTTACCTAGATTGTCCTCGACAATCAGAACCTTCAGTTTCGGTGCCGGTGCTTTGCTCTTGCTGTTGACTGCGTTATCTTGCGGGGCCGACGCAAAATCCTTAACTCTGGGCGGTTGCAGCTGGACGTGATGCCTCTCCTTCGCATTCGAGATCCTTCGACCAAGCGTTATCGGCATTTCAATTGCCTCCTTGGGCTCGCTCGTCTTGCGGCACTTGACGTAGAAAGCGAAGGTACTGCCTATACCAGCTTCAGATGCCACACCAATCTCACCGCCTTGTAGCTCAGTGAGCTCACGGGAGATAAAAAGGCCCAGGCCCGACCCACCGTATTGAACGTGGGTACGAGGACTGGCTTGGGAAAATCGTTGAAAGAGCAACTTCTTCTCTTCTTGGTTAAGACCACGTCCGGTATCCTGAACGGCAAATTCCAGGTATATTTCTTGCCCATTACCCCAGTCAGGTCCAAGCGTTTGCTCTACGCGCTTGGATCTTGACGGGAAGAAATTGACCAAAGGATTTGGACTGGCTGAAGGTGGTATTTTAGACGCGGATAGTAAGACTTTGATAGTGCGGTTTGACTCGGTTGTAGTGAACTTGATTGCATTCGTTGTAAGATTGATGAGTACCTGTACTCGGATTATGATGCTGGACAGTATGCTCAGCGCAGGGAACTTACTTGGAGCACGCGTGAAGGGTCAAGCTTCACCCAGTCAACGTTTAGCTTCTTGTACGAGTCGCTCAGCACGAATTCCATCTGAATACCTGCCGTCTGCACTTCTCCTTCGAACATCTTGAGGGCACGCTGGACAACCTGCAAGGGTTGTGCGTCGACAGGTGTGACCTGAAACAAGTTAATATACAATCTGATGAGCAATAAACCTAGGACTTACCATAAGCATAGCGCTATCAAGTTTCGAGAGCGTGAGCACGTCGTCAACGATTCTCTTCTGATGTTGTGCACACAGCGCAATGGTTTGTGCTGAATCGATACTGTCAGTGAGAAGCCGCTGAGGTATCTCCCGAGCGCCAGATGTCCGAAAGTCGCTTAGGATGGTCGAGATCTCGTCGGCGCATTGCAAAATGGCACTCAAGGGGTTCCGCATCTCATGAGACGTGATGTCGATGAAGTTCTCCTGTTGCCGCTTAAGTTCCACAGCCTCCTCCATCTTCCTCTTCTGAAAGCCTTCGGCCCATTTTTGGGAACTGATGTTGGTGATACTGCCGAATACACTCTTCAGCATGCCGTCTTCGTACTTCTCTGGGAAGGCGGAAAACAAGACCCAGGTGTCACCCTTGTTGCCATTTCGATCTTGCCAAGGAGTCTTGAACCGGAATTCTATGTTTATTGCTGTAGCATTCTCGACCAGTCTCTTCCATTTTTCGTGTATCAGACCCTGGTCTTCCATTTTGACGTAATCCATCCAGTTATTCGTCTTTTCGGGATCTCTTGGGACTCTTGAGATCTCATACCAAGTGTCGTTGCAATACGTTATACGGCCAACGTGGTCTGCGATGAAGAGACCAGCAGGCGAGTACTCTGCCATACGCGTGAAACGAGTTTCACTATCTCGAGCTTCTTGTGTCCGCGCGGCGAGCTGCTCTGAAAGATGGAAGCGATCCTCTGCTGCAAGTTTCGCGGCCTTTTGGCCTCTGCGGATCTCCTCTTCGAAGAGAACAACAGAAGCTAGCGAAGTAGCAAGTTGTCGGCTGAGCAATTGCACGAAGAGGTTGTAATCATCATCATAAGGTCTCCTCGGATTAATACCCATAACCAGAAATCCAAGGATTGATTCTCCAGTCGTCGGATGGATAGGACAGATCACTATGTCCCGACACGGGTCTCCAAATCCGCGCCACTCCAGACCGTCCAGCATCTCGAAAGGAAGATCTCCAGAGCCAATGCTAAGCACAACGGGCTTGTCGGTCTTCATAACCTCCCTCAGCACTGGACCGAAGCCTTCGGTACCTTCTTTCAAGTCAATCTGTTCAGGTGCTGCTGCATGACTGGCTGGAACACCCAACGAGCCCTCTAGATAACACTGTTTCGACCCAAGCAAACTACTAGAGTGCAGGGATGAAGCATCGCTGTCGGTGTCGTCGGATACAGAATATAGCAGGACGAATGGTGTGTCATATTCATTGTCGGTCAAAGCCAAGAGAACTTGTTCCCAAAAGCCCTTCACGTCTCGCGCAGTCGCTGTACGCTCGCCGACTTCTCGCAAGGTCAACATTCGCCGCTCGGCTATTTTTCTTCTGGTCTGAAGGATTGTTAGCACGTACATCTGACGAGCGCTTCGATAGAAATGTGTTCTCAATACCAACACGTTCTGCGCGGGTGATAGCATCAAATGGGAATTGAGGAGCTACCTTTTCGAAAGCTGGATTGTATAGACCCATGACGGTACCATCTTCGCCAACCATGGGTATAATAGACCACGAGAAATATGCCTCTTCCAAGAAGCCGCTGCGTTTCATGAACAGACAGTCATCATCTTTCATTGTAGCTTGACCGGTTAACCTGGCATTTGTGAAAACGTCTTTCACTTCGTCCCAAATTTCAGCCCAAGCAATCTTGTAGCTTTGGCCCATAAGAGTGGGATGTTTCTGGCCAGCAAGACCTGGGAGGCGTTAATTAGATGGACGTTCGGGTTGTTTGTCCACGCATACCAATGTAAGCCTCATTGTAAATAGCAACCAATTCTTCGCCCCAATACATGGCCGCAGGATGTGGAGATGCCCTGTTTGATGTGTAAATGGGTCTGCAGTAGCAAATCAGATAATCTACACTTACATTATAAGATTGCACATGGCTCTAAGATCATTAGACCAGAATTCTATAGGTCCTAAAGGTGTCGAAGCCCAGTCGATTGAACGCGCGAATTGAATGTGTCTTGGTAAGGAAGGCGACAAAGACAGCCTTGTCCAGTCGAAAAAGCCCACATCATGTTCCGGGGGTAGGCTAGGGTCTGTATTTCTGTTGAAAGCGTCAACGTCGCCTGCAGCATGGGCACGAAGCACGCACTCATTGGTAAACGACGGACTTTCGCTGAAATCTGGCAGATGGGGCTTGTCTGGTCTCTGGAAAGGGATTATCGAAGGCTTATCGGCGGCTATGGGTTCGGACTTTGGAACGTGTTCTGGTGATAGAACAGGGCGAGGCTCCTGGTCAAAGTCTTCATTGACGGCAAGGGCGGGGCTGGTTCCAAAATAGTCTTGCGGTTCGTTTGGTGGTGTAGGCGATGCATTCAATTCTGTGGTGGTCGGTGTGGGGTCTTTTGACGGCGTAGGGGCGGCAAAATCAAGGGAGGCACTCGTCGAGGGGATGCTAGATACAGGAGGGCCTGGCGCTGCGCCATATGCCACCCGTAGACGTTTTCGTAAAGTATAGCAAGACCATACTATGCCACCATGTTCCACCGGCGAAGGGTTCACGTCCAGACTTTCACCTTGTATTACTGTGCTCAACAGCCATCCTTTGAACTGACTAGAAGCATGCGCAGTCGGATCGTCTCCTAAAAGATTCGACAATTTTCCAGCGACCATTTCCCAGGTGGCTATGCTCGAGCGCAAGGCGCTGTTCGCGAACAGGATCTGCAACCCTGGCGACTCTGGTGTAAAGTTTGCATCATCTCCAATGTCTACGATAAAAGTTGGCCGTGTATCCTGCTCGAGGAGCTCCACAATGCCTACCGATCCCAGCAACCGCAGGGGGTCATTGCGATCTCGCGCTTCAGGCGAAGCTGTTCGCGGCAAGCTTGACCGGTCGGAGCTCCTGCCGCTCGCTGCGCTCGTCGGCCCTGATGGGCTCAGGCCAGAAAAAGTGCCCCTCGCCAGTGTCACCGTCTTGATGCCGCTGTCCTCGCGGGTTTTGCTGAGCATCCTGGCCGCGGCCTCGGAGCTCGAGAAGCGGGCAGGTAGGTGGGGTCGGATGCGGCGCGAATGCGAAAAGAACAGCGGCGACGGAGGCTGTTCGCTGTCGTAGAGCTTGGCAGATTGGGCAAAGCTCAAATGGTCGAGTGAATGTCGCGTTCGGCTCACGCGCCGCCGCTTCACCAGCGGTTCGCTCGCAGGATCAGGGACGTGTGGGGAAGGTTGCTCAAGCGACAACTGGCGCTTTGTACCAGCGACCGCGGGCGGTGTCTTCACGGCGCCGCTGGTGCTCCAGGCGCCGCGATTGTGCCCCACAAAAGACGAAGATCGGAGCGTGTCACTGCGGTGGATGGGTGTGCGGTGCGTCCATGAGGCCTCGTGTGGGGTGGGAGGTTCTGCGGATTGGAGCGATGGCCGCTCGAGCGGTGTGGAAAGCTTCGAGAGCTCGGTCGCGGGCGCGAGACTCTTGTGGTATTCGGGCGTGCTCAGTCGGCGGTTCTCTCGGTTCGTGGAGTCTGGGGTAGCGGCGCTTCCTGTAAATATGGATTTCGGCGGCAGGTTCATGAAGGCTGGCGCACCAGCTTGCTGTGACGTTGGTCGGCTCGTAACGGGCCGATATGGCTCGAGTGTCCTCGAATATATGGACGCTCCAGCTCGCTCTCCCTTGACGATTGGCACCGAGGTGGAGGCAATTGACAGACTGACGACGCACTGATCCAATAGCATTAAGCGTCACTAGTCGGACAGAACGATGGGCTAGGCCGCAAGAGGGTTGGAAGAGTGATCGGTTCTAGTTCAACGGGTCTGGAAGCGTGGGTGTAGGAGCATCATGAGTCTCCATGGCCGGCTGAGAGACCGCAGCTTGCTATCTCCCGTCCGTTTTCTCTCACAGCAGCAGTGACGGGCGGGCTCGGACGTGGCTGCTGGTGGCGCCAATGCCTGCTCCAGCGTTACCACTGTGTCCACTCAGCCCTCTCGGTGCCATATCTCGCGACGACGTGCCATGCGGTGCTCTCCTGCAACCTTCTTCGCTATGCAGCTCCATCGTGCATCATCATCCCCATCGTCGTGGGGCGCTACGTCAGCGCCCGGACGCCCTAACGCCTCCTGTATGGCGTCGTGGGTCCACCAGATCGAGACACCATGTCCGCTTCCAGCACCGCAGAATCACCAACACCAGATCCCGCCGGCCTGGATAGCGTCTCTGCTAGTCGCAGTCGTTCTCGCTTCGTTGGTGCGGCTCGCGTGGCGATTCTACATGGTCTTCGGTTGTCTTGCTGAGGCTCTGTTTTCGTGTGTCTGGCCCGGAGGAACATCGCACAACAGCTTGACCGCATCTGCCTCAAGCAGCAAGTGTATGCCTCAATGATTACTCTTCATCTACAGAAACAGCCTGCGAATCGCTCGCCTGTCTCACAAAGCCCATCTCCGTTCCTCGACTGTTTCTGGAACTTTTCCCGGCCGTCGAAACCAGATCGATGGCACCCAACTCTGAGGCCTCACTGTGCTACACAGCGTGTCGCCTGTGACAATGTGACTCATGCTCAAATCGGGCGCGAGACTGCATGCGCCATTATCGACCGCCGAGACTCCCGCTGCATTAGCCACTGCTAAGCCACCTTCACCTCCAACGGGAATTGTACCAAACACAATCGCCGTCATCACGATACTTGCCGGTATCCGCTTACGCGACATAGTCCATACAGCCTTCTTGCCTCTTTCGACCCACAGAAGCCAATCGCAATGTCACGTCAATTTCTTTTCCAGCCCATCCGACGGTTTGAAACCAAGTCAGGCTGTCCATAATCTTCAACTCTGCTGACCGTGTACACAGTCACATAGAAACATATTCACGCCAAGCTTCACTAAAGTGGACGTTGCATGTCCCTTGAAGCTGTCCCCAACCGCGCAGAGCTTCAGCCCCTCCATCCCCCACTTTTTCCATCTGCAGCCGCGCTGAACACGCCCCTGGTGGTCTTGCACCCGTGGATACTGCGTTTGTCCCATGTTGCTAGCCCGTTGCAAATAGTGGTAGAACAGCGGCCCGCGCCGAGCATTTGACTGCGGCCTGATTCAAAAACCCCTCATTGTCCCCTCCCCACATCTTGTTCCAAAGTCCTCTCAAAATTTCATTCTATCGTGTAGTACTGTGCCGTTGTTCACGGTCACCCTCCCCCCATCACCATGGATTTCCTCAAGAAGAAGATGAAGGAGTTGATGGATGATGATGACAAGAAGGAGAGCAAGCCCTCTGGTATGACTTGCCGCTGGCTCTGCTTGACTTCTACCTATTTATCGCTTACCTAGATTCCCATGGCGGTTCGCACGGCAGCGGTGGGCATGACACGCGAGGTTACGACCCTAATGCAGGTGGATACCCACCTCAGCAACACGAGCAATACCCTCAACAGGGTTACCCGCAACAGTACCCTCAACAGGCTGGCTATCCTCCACAACAGCATCAGCAGGGCTACCCGCAACAACAGCCCTACGGCCAGCAAGGCTATGGCTCGCCTGCACCCCAAGGCCCGCCTGCACCCGTGAGTAAAATCCGCTTGATATATGTGATGTTCTAGTCCATCATTGGACGCCGCACTACTTCCAGATCTCAAATTACGCTTCTCAAAGCAATCGCTGATCATGATTTAGTACGGTGCGCCTCCACCAATGCCTCCCGGCTGGGTCGCACAATTCGACCAGAACAGCCAGAAGTGGTTCTATATAGACCAAGCCACCGGTCGCAGCCAGTGGGAACCTCCCGCACACGCACCTCCGGCTCAAGGCCCGTACGCGCCCCCACCCAGCGGCCCTCCAGGTGCGGCATACGGTCAAGGAGGTAGTCACGATGAGCGTGGTCTCTTCGGTGCCTCGCACGACCAAAGCCATGGTGGCTACCCAGGCGGCCATGGTGACCCTTACGCCCCAGGTGGTGGTCATGGCGATCCTTACGGCGAGAAGGAAAAGGACAAGAAGGAGAAGAAAGACAAGGGTCACTCGACTGCTATGTTGGCCGCCGCTGGTGTCGGTGGTGTAGCTGCTGGCGCCTGGATCGGACACGAGCTCAGTAAGTCTCGAGCCTCTCTCTGACCCCTTTAGACCGTAGCTAACACGAGATAGCCGAGGACTCAGACGACGACACAAAGGCCGTCCAGAACAACTACTACGGCGCTGCCCCCGCTGCCGCTGCCCCCGCCCCCATTGCCGCAACTCCCGCCGAGCCCTCTGCTTTCCAAGAGCCGCCGCCAGTTCCGACGCACGATGAGGATGGCGACTCCATCTCCAGCAGCGATCGCGAGTCGCTCGAGGAGAAGCGGGAAGAGCTCATCGAGGCGCAGGAAGAGTATGAAGAAGAGCTCGAAGAGGCGTACGATGACTAGACTAGCTGCCTCGATGTTGAGGCGGCTGTGCTTCCCACTCTCTTCTCGTCTTTTTTTTATACACAGTAACGACCGGTCAATATCTTTAGCAGTGGTAGCATAGCGTAGCGTAGCACGGGAGCGTGGGTTCCGTCACTCGTTTGAATTGATCGTATTCACTCTGTAGGCTCGTCCATGTGCCGTTTTTGAGGACAAGAGCTACCCATGTGATATACCATCCATCCGTATTGATCATTCCGCCCCTCCCAAAGAAAGGCGCAAATCCGAGCAGCCGTACGCCTGTCCCGATGCAAGTTGCACCAGGGCTTACCGAATCAAATCCTTGCCATGTCGCACGCCCGCCCAAACCACCTTATTTTCCCTCCCTCTAGCACAGACAGCACTCCAGACAGCACTCGCACGTCTCGCCGCAGAGCCAGCAGCAGCACAGTGTCGCAAGACTGTTCCCCGTTAGCAACCTTTGCCTTCCCCTCGTCCTGAGTTCACTCACCATGTGTACAAGCAGCCCCGATCTTCCTTCTTCTGTTCCTGCGGCGGTGGTGGGCCTTGTTGGTAGTACATCTATAGTTTCGTTAATACAAACAGGTGTGGCGCATGTCAAGAACACGACTCACCTGCTGCTGCGGCGGACCCTGCTGATAGTACCCTTGGTTCGGGGGTGGAGGACCGTAGTGCGCTTGCGGCGGCGGGCCGTTGTTGTAGTAGCCTTGCGAGGACATCGTCTACGTTGGGTGTGTAGGGTGGAGTGAGGTTGGAATTGGCAAGTGGCTGGAGAGCGAGCGTGGGTACGCTATATGGCTGAGGTAGAAGCTTAAGCGGAGAGGTGAGGCTGGTGAGGTGTAGACGAGAGGCGCCTGAGGCTGGTGAGGACAGCGGAGATCTGAATGCAATATATGGATAGGGGAAGGCGAAGCGGGATGCGCGGATCGGAATGGGTGCCGAGTGCGCTCGAGCTTTTGTTTTCGTTTGTAGAGGACAGAGCGCTTCACTTGCTTGCGTATAAAGTAGATACCTAGGCACAGCCTTTTGGCGGTCATTTGGAGGGAAGCATATGGCACATGAGCCACCTGGGAAGGCCCGTCCATGCTGCACGAACGCGTGTGCGAGGGCTTGGTATTGGGGCGCAAGGCTTGGTATTGTTTGTGGTGTCAGCGCTCCTTCTGCGAGGGTACCAAACCGTCTCTATGTAAAGAGGCTGATCACTTGTAAAGCCGCCCATCAAGATCACAATCATAACTTTTTCTTGAAGCATTGATCGACTGTGGTTGCCAAAGTTCAGATGCCAATCCAAAGAGAGTTATTGAGCAGAGTGCGAGGAAGCCGTATGCACAACTCGAGGAGGGTTGGGATGAGGTGAGGTTGCCGATAGCCGTGATGTGTGGCTTGGCTGCATATGTGGGGCTGTGTGGCACTTTGACAGCTCACTCATTGGTTGTTGCGTACGAAGTTGGTCGTTCACAACACCAGCTAGACTATCGTGAACCGTACGGCAAGCGATCTACCCACTGATTGGAAGAGTATGTTTGGTAATTGTTGATGAAGCGCTTGTTCAGGTTGGATCAGGAGCAACAGTACGATTGACCATAGATCTTTCCTATAGGTCCTTGGACAGGGTTTGGTAAAGGGCCTTCTTCGGTTAATGTTCTATCTCCGAGGTAATACCATTAGCATTGGCCCTGCGGAAACTTAGCGCGCGGTTACCTCGCCATACAGTTGCTGCGTGCAGTGGGTCTGTTCCTGACAGAAAAGACCCGCGTACTGAAATTTTCTGTCGGTGGCAGAACAAAATGGTGCAACCGGCACGTTTAGTGTGTTATGTTTCATAGAGGGGCGGTCGGTTCGGAAACGCGTTGGCGTTAGAGCCTGTTTAGTCAAGATTGCACGCTATAGATACTTTGGCGTGTAGATTTCGGCTCTCTTGGATGACTGCTCGTTAAGGAAACTACATAGGAACTGTACTAAGGTACACTTCAGCTCCACCAGATCCTCTCTATATTATATACTCACGCCTAATCCCCTTATAAGGAAGGCTCCTTACCTCACATGCCCCCTCTTTCTATATTCTATAAGTAGGAGGGTAGCTTTTCAGAGTCTTCCCATCTATTATTATTCTTAGCATATACTTAGCTCCTTATTAGCCTATTCATATGGGCCGAGAGCTTAACTCTAGCGTATAGATTACCTCTTATAGAGTCTAGTTATGTAAGATTATAACTAAACACTATTTTCACCTACACCAGAGTTTCCTTGTTGGGCCTAGGCGTGGATGGAAATACGATGTAGATCGCTGATTGAACAGGCTCTCATTGTCGATGTGGCGTTTGCGCGTTTGACTTTCACGTACTTGAAAACGCTCAGATCAACTGTAGCAGCACATCCTATTTTTTTTGTACACTACCTTCCTCTTTTCTAGGCACGAACCCTCTTTCTTCCCTTCGCTTCTGCACCCATTCCCCAAAGGGCCTCCAAATAGCTTCCTTCTCCGCCGGTCTTAAATTCGCCGCGAGTCCACTCGTGCTCGTTGTGACAAACACTCTGCTCCCTGGCGAAGACTCTTCTCCATCAATCTTACCCATGTTCATCTCCTCATCCTGCCATCCATATCGAAATTCCTCCTTTCGTACCGCCCTACCCTTTCTGTACTTCCATATCGCCTCCCAGATCCCTTTGCCTACAATGCACACCGCCTCCGGTCTAAACTCCCGGAACTTAGCCTCCAATTCTCCAGCACCAGCTACCATTTCTTCCTTTGAGAGTTCAGCGGCGTTTTTCGATGGGCGCGAAACGATGTTCGTGTTGCCCATACAGTATTTCGCAGGTAAGGAGCGGTCTTCTGTGGGCGAAAGACGCCGATCGGTGAGACCAGATGCGTGGAGTAATTTCCAAAAGTGATTGGAAGGGTGAGCGTAGGCATGGCCGGCGGTCGCGGTTTGCACGCCAGGGTTCGTGCCCACGAAGACGCATATCAAATTCGGCTCAAGAATGTCAACTAGAGGTGACAGGTGTGCATATCTAGAGGATGGCGCATAGCTGCTTGATTTGCGCTTCTTCTGGGGACGTGGAGACGGCTCGGTCAAACCATCGTCGGTGGTGGCGGCGATTGTCACGGCGGTGCGCGTGCGCTTTGGGGAACGTACGGAGACAGGGGACTTGGGACTGGCATCGTCGCTGGCGGAAGTGGTTGAGTTGTACTGAAATCTCAACAATTGACCCTTGAACGAAGCTGTGGTAGGGACGGTCGCGGTGGGTTCAGTGTCGGAGGCCTGATCTTTACGAGGAGAAAGTTTGGGCACTTCCTCCTCGGCAGTTTTCGCGCGCATGAAAGCGCGCGTTGGCGGCATTTACGTACTTGATAGTACTAGAAAGTGAGGTTTCGGAAGAGCCGAGAAAACCTACAGAGTATCTGCACATCGATCCCTGCAAATACGACCGTTATGATGCCGCAGAAGATCGAAGTCGCGAAACACGAGGTCCCGTGATAGCGTGACCAATGACGTCATCTGTCGCCCTCTCTGCGAATTAAACAATGGAACTCATTAAACTCAGGGTGTAAAGCCAAGCCGAATCATTAAAATTAAGGAGGTAGAAGTTGGTTCGCTGCGGGACATAATTATGTCTCAAAGTGTAGGTCTCGCACTGCTCAGCCCGGGGTAAAACAGGTCTCAGAGCTACTGTATCGATCGAGAACCACACAATCTGGCTGCAACAAGCACTTGAGGTCTTATTGACGGACACTCAGGAAAAAATACGTCCAGCTATACAAAGAGATAAAGTTCCTGTACGCCTCGCTCCTTTTCCTCATTGGAGCATAAATACATTATGCATGATTCATACCCGACATCATCTGTCATCCCATCGCGTGGCCATAATCGTCGTGCAGCACCAGCACCATCTCCATCGCTATCAATCACTGTTCTGCTTCTCCTTGACGTCCTTGTCATCAGCATCCTGATCAGGGTTCGCCATCTCGTATTCCAGAATCTTGATGAAGTTATAGAAGACGACAGCAAGCACGGCACCAGCAGCCGGTCCGACCCCTGGGATCCATTAATATACTGTCTCGGCAGCGACGGCCACATCGATTGCAACTTACAGTAGATCCAATGTTCGCGGTCGAAAATGCCCGTCACCACGCAAGGCCCGAAGGATCGCGCCGGATTGAGCGAGCCCCCGGTGTAGTACACGCCGACAAGCTCTGCGACGAACAGCGCGAGTCCGATACCTACGGGGGCGATGAAAGTTGCTAACTTCCCGTCAGCGCACAGCTCAAGTCGACTTAGAGTGGAGAGGACGGGAGGACTCACCCTTATGCTTCTCTTTTGCCAACATGAAAATCGTGAATACCAACTCTGCCGTCAACACGGCCTCGATGAAAACTCCCCTTGCGAGACTTGTATTTGCACTCAAGGTAGTCCTAACATTCAGCGGCGTCGGAAACATCACACTGACCAAATAGCTGCTAAAAATACTGCCCGCGAGCTGCGCAACCAAGAGCAAGAAGAAGCGTATTGGGGACATGGCCTTGGTAAGCAGCATTGCGAAGGTGACAGCGGGGTTGAACAGGCCGCCAGAAATGCGGAAAAAGATCCAGACGTTGACCATTAGGGAGAAACCGAAGACAAGGGAAATGTATTGGAGGACTTGCGGGGAGAAACCTGTGTCTGCACCTGTGGTGGTGTTGGAACTGCCTTCGGAGTGGACATTCGCCACTTGGGTGCCGGAAAAGGCAAAGAAGAGGAACATGGTAGTACCCACAAACTCGCCGACGAAGGCCACAAAATCTGTCAAGATAGCGTCAGTACGCGTTGCTGGAGCTGAGGCGGGACAAGGCGGCACCGGACAGTCTCTTGTTCCGGGATAGGGACACCAAAACCAAGGGAGAAGGGAAAAGACCTGGGACGCTTCCGGGGGGGAGGGTAAGACCTACGGTTCTTCGCATTCGAATTCATCCACATCGTCCACGGCAACCGCATCACCTCCTCTGTGGACGCCGGTCTCCTAGGCGGGCCTCTTCTACCATCATCGCCGTGCGCGACCCTCGGCCTTCGATACCCTCCGTCATCTTCACCTTCGCTACCATACCTATAGCTGGCGTGGAATCGCGCCTTGGTGGGCGTGTCGCTTTCATAGCCATACTCGTAGCTCGAATGTCTTCCATCCATACTGCCACGCGGATCTTGTTCGGAGGAGTACCGTCCCGTCGGGCCAAGAAAACGACCATGTGCAGGTGGCGGCCGAGTGCGTCTCCGTGCGGGACGGCGATATGCGCGAAGTCGGTCATCTTCATCAGAGTAGTCTTCTACGTACGCGGAGCGGTGGGAGAAGGAGCCTGGGCCTCGTCCATGGCCACGAGAATAGTGCTCTTCTTCGCGCTCTCTGTCACTGACGTGTGGCACCATCCAGCGACTGCTATCCCCTACTGTCTTGGCGCGGCTTCTGCTTCCACCGCCACCGGAAGCGGGTCCCATGCCCATCATGTTGGGAGAGTTTGGCATCGCGTTGACAGGCGACATCAGCTCCTGGTCTGGATGGTTCACATGTGCAGCATTAGGTTGAATGGGCAGTCTGAGGAGTGCATCGCGGCTGCTCTGGGAACCTAGAGGAAATTTGGGGCTCTCGACCACGGTGCCGTCGATTGTCTGACCATAGTATTGCGGCAGTGAACCTGATTGTTCGTGTGCCATGTATGGAGTGGATGTGGCCGTGATGTCCGGAGGTAGGTAGACAGATATGCGGGGCTTGTAGAGAGGACCAAGTAGCTTCTGGAAGAAACGATGCGTCTTGTGTTGATGTTTGAGCCTTGTAGCGGAAGACGTGAAATTTTGAGGTTGCCAAAGTGTACGTGTGTGTATCCAGGTAATACACGTCTGATCTCCTGGGTGAGCGATGTAAATGGACAAGATTATGGCGGGAAACCAGCCAGTGACCATATGATATAGGCTCGCCATAGCAACTAATATACCCTGGTCGTCGCCCAGCCCCTCCATCTCCGATACTGTCTCTTTCCCACCTGGTCATTCCTGTAGCCCTTCCTTTCCAAAAGACCATCTATTCGTTGATCGGCGCGACCACACCAGGATCTCTCCATCGCAGCGCTCGCAGAGACCGCCATGACGTCGAAAAAGCAAATTTTAAAAGTCAATAGTGAGACCTATCAAGGTGGTCCCTAGGCAGCATTCATGCGGGGCCGGCAATTGCAGCTTTCAGAAAGGACAAGACAGCGTCTGCGCCCTTGCGACCTTGGAACTTGCCATTCGCGATACAAGCAGCGCCCATGTACATTGTTTTAGGAACAGGGCCAGGGCCGTCGTCCGTACTCGCTAGCGTCTGTCAGATTGGCGAGGAACTGTGTGGTGTCTGGTGGAGAGGGCACCCCGGAGGGGCCATCCCTGCTCACATCGGTGGATGAACCCTGTACAGATCGATTCGCAACGCGCAAAGTCGGACGATGGCTGAACGCCTGGAAAGGGTCTTTTTCTGCGGACGCGCCAGCTGTGACGGTAGTGAAATGATTGTTTCATTATTTTTGGAGGGTGATGTCATGTGTGACGATCTGTCGGCGAAGGTAATATCGTTGTCCTGAGACCGGGACGCGAATCCAACGAAATTCTCTAGGCACTGAAGTTGAAAAATGATAGTGATGTTTGGTGTGCTGGCGTTGCAATTGCTTTTGTCGCAGTAATGCCATTTTTGACAAGCCGGTAGCTTTGGCGCCGTACATGAATGACAGGAGCCCGGTAAACGGTTTGCAACCACCTAGACGAGGATAGGATTAGCGAGCATGCTCGATGTGCTGTCTTTCCAGATCGTTTTGAAGAGGTCGGTTCAGTGAGCCCTTGACAGGTTGAGGAGTAACCATGTTCTGATGATCTTCATTGTCATTGCCATACCAAGCTACAAGTACACTAGGCCCACACAACATACCTCGTATCCTGATACATCCACCTATTCTTACACTACACTACAACAGCCTTCAAGTTGTTCGGTCTCATTTGTTTTTCGCGATGCTGACCACATTCCTCAATGTCCCGAACGGAAGTACATCCGCGATCCGCTTCTTGTTCGCGAACAGCATGACCAAGCGGTCCAAGCCGCATCCCCAGCCACCTGTAGGTGGCATGCCCCACTCTAAAACCTCCAGGTAGCTCTCGTCAAGTTCCCTGCCGCCTTGCTCGATTTCGGAATGGAAATCCAGTTGTTGCATGAACTTGCGTCGCTGCTCGAAAGGCGAATTCTCCTCTTCGTAAGCGTTGACGTACTCGCGACTGTTGATGAAGAGCTCAACACGCGAAGCGATGCGCTGATTGGTCGTAGGGCAGACGTAAGACTTGGACAATGGCGAGAGGGCTTCAGGGTGGTGTGTGATGAAAGTAGGTTTGATGCAAAAGGGTTCAATGTATTGTTCAGCGAGGGTATCGAGTAGGCGGGGAAGAGTGGGATTCGGTGGTACAACGATGCTCAGTTCATTGAACATAGCGATGAGGTCTTGATCTGCTGTAGACGATGTGAGATCAGGGAGTGTTCGCCCACAAGCCTTCTCGATCGTCGGAATGAACGGCAGTTGGGCGAAAGGGGTTTTGAAATCTACGCCTTCGGGCTTCTCAAGCGAAGGGAAATAGGTGGATCGAAGCATTTCAACAGCGCTATTGAGACCGCAAACAAGTTTCTCTGTTCTGTCGATTAAGGAAGGCAGGGTAGCCCCAACCTCGTAGAATTCGCATGTGGAGAACTCAGGATTGTGAGTGTTATCGACACCTTCGTTTCTGAAGGCTCGACCGATCTCAAAAATCTTATCTTGTCCTCCCACGATGAGCCTCTTAAGATTCAGCTCCGGTGCTATCCGGAGCCGAACAGGTGTGTTCGAAAGCTCGTTCGCTATTGTCTGGAATGGCCGAGCGATGGCTCCTCCGGCATTCACATCGAATATGGGTGTTTCCACCTCTAGAAACCCGCTTTGTATTAGTGATTGACGTATAGAATCGTAAATCAATGCGCGGAGACGGAGGATATCGCCAGGCTCCTGATTTGTGAGCTGATGCACATGAGGATTACGAGCGAGCGTCTCGGCACTCTGGACCTTTTCCGGAAGATGATGTAGGCAGGGCGCAACTATGTCGGGCACTTGGAGCGCTAGAAGCGAGAGCTGACCGGTCGACGTCCGTATTGGTTGTCCATGGAAGGCTGTCACAAAGTCAGACGAGCTCACCGAAAGGTCGTTGAAGCTACTTACACACCCAGTCGCCACGGCTAACTACTTTCTTGAACGCCTTGAAAGTTTCAAGAGCGGCATCGTAGTTGTCGAGCTTCTTCACTTCAATCATGATTTGCAGCCTCTGCGAGTCACGCTCGATATCGAGGAACATCAGCTTGGAGCCGAGCATTCGCACTGATCGAACTCTGCCTAACGTTGTCAGCGCGATGCTCTACATGACGGAGCAGCGCATCGTACCGAACACTGATACTCGATCACTAACACTGTCTGGCAGTTCTTCGTATTGAGTGTAGAACTCTTTAAGCGACATGTGTTCTCCATTGGCGTGATGTGCCAGTCGGGGATGGTACTCCCCCAGCGGCTTCATTCTGCGCAGTTGCTCGAAACGCTTCTGCTTCTCGACATCGTGCCGACCGGTGTAGGCATCGGCGGCTATCGTTTGCGCAAACCTTCTCTGGAAGGCACAGTAGGCGCGAGCAAGGTCGGGCTTGACTGCGGACTGGATGCCGCGGTTGAGGTACGGTCGGAGGAAATGGAGCGTAGATTTGCTCATACTTGGATTGTGTTAGTGCAGGCACAGACACAGATATAGAAGGGATCAAAACATGAAAGAGGCATCAGTGTAAGTGAAAAGCATTGTGAAATCAACCGCCAGAGCTGGCGTCATTCGCAACGGTTCTAAGGTTATATGTTGATCATCATGAAATGGAGCTGCTGGGCCAGTGCGTGAAGGCAGGACGCTGGCTGCGGTTTCCCGTTATGCGAGAAAACTTTTCGAGCTGCAGTGGCCGCGCTTTCCCGCCTTCCATTACATGCTCCGGCCCGCTATATTGTAGAAGACACAAGTACATACCTGCTATAGACTCAAAGAGCCCCAATATGGAGGGGCATGTGTCTCGTGGGAGAGGGAAGGAGAGATGGTTGCAGGAAAGCTAGAGAGCTTTGAGCTTTGAGCTTTGCTTATGTCATCAAGCGCGCACACGTCCACGAGAAACACGCCGCGACAGTGCTGGCAGCAGCAAGCTCTGCGGGTCCGGAGCGCTTGTAAAGAAGCAGTGGTGATGGCTGAGGATGAGGAGGCGGTCGCCGGTCGCTCCTATGTACTTGTAACGCACCTACAACCTGGTACGCGAGCGGCCGGCTCAGACCGCGATATATTCTGTTTACTTCACATGCTTCATCGAATCGCTGTTGAAGGTCCTGCCACTCCGTACAAGCAATTGCTAGCCCCACTGGTTACATCACGACGCAGCAACACCAAAGTTCGCAGAGCCGTTGTCCAGGACACGCCCTTCCTCGAAGCCTCGCCAGCGGCGAACAGCATCAATGAAAGATCAATCGACCAGCAAAAATTGCCCCGATCAGGCCCCCGAAGGAGACTGAAGTCGCTCCCAGCTCCGCGCTGTGCAATGCAGGCGAGAACGACTAGTGCCTGAATACTTGAGCTCAGGTACACTTCAAGAAGGTAAGTATGCCAGAACCAGAAGGAGCGCGAGGGAGGGCCGGTTTATATAGATTCTGCACGCGCTAGCGAGCCAAGGCGCTAAGAATCACATGACTGCGCACGTACCTAGGTATCCACCTGCAGGTACACGTCGGGAACCTCGGCTTGCGAACAGTAGACCTGGGCATCACCGACTACACACGGCATCACAAGCTACTTCTAGAAAGGGCCTACAGCAACCATACCGAATGCTGCTTGTTCAAGGCAGAGCACCAGCAGCAATAGAAACATAACAAGAAAAATCAGATGAACTAGTGGATGAAAGGAAATCAATTGGCAGCAGGCAGAAGCTTTAGTGTTGATGAGACCTGAAATCCTGCACAGGTCGACGGAGGTCAGCGTCGCAGGCATCTCAGCATTACTTTGGTGTCGCACATGTTCTCAAACCTGATCCATCTCATTTTGAGCGGTGCTGCCAATCTCCATGTGGAGTCAGACGGGAAGTTCCAGGATAGATTCAGGAGCTCACCCTACAGGTGCAGTTTTTCTGGTGATGGGCAATGGAGCGTTTGCTTAGTTTACTCGAAACCCCCATGATATGCGACACTGAGAGCGCTCGAACACGAACGGCCGTAAGAGATCCATTGAAGGTGTTCAGTGCAGTACCGACAAGCCACTTGTCGTGATTGGGTGTACCAGGTAACCGCCCCCTGGTTGGCGTATGAAACATCCCTTCCATCGTTCTCGTCCCAGTCAATTTCAGTCTGACAATGAAACATGTCGGAACTCGTACGTACGGACTTGTCTGCGGTCTTGACAAAGCGACGTACTTCAAATTAGAGAGGGTGAACACACCTGCACCCACAATACAGTGCCTACGTGGTCGGTGCACGCAATTCATCCAGCCTCGCTCATCCACTCGCAACTCTACTACTTACAAGTACAATTCAAGATTTCGTTCAGAGCGCGTGTTGTACCGAAGCACTACACGACAAGCCTGAATCAAAACTTGCGACTACCACGACAACCTCGACCATGGCAGACGCATACAATGGCATCCTTGCTGCGTGCTCCAGCGGCGATATTCCCACCCTAAAGGCATTGTTTCAGGAACTCCAGATCGCCTCCAACCACCCACAGAGTGTTTACAGTCTCGATCGAAGTCTTCCCGAAGAACAACAAGTACCTGTTGTTGAGCGAATGTTCTTGGCTGCCATTCAAGGTGAACAAGCTGGAGTCATAGCATTTCTTTCCGACCATTTCGCCAAGGTCAGTCTCTATGGTTATCCTATGCGGGCCGCCATCGACACAGGCAACACTCAGGTGCTAAGAGCCGCTTGCAAAGCCGATCCAAAGTCTGCTGATGCCGAAATCGGCGACGACGAATGCATCAATCCACTTGGATACGCAGCATCAAAGAAAAAGGGCGTGGAGCTAATAAAAGTGCTGCTGGACGGTGGCGCAGACCCAAACACGATCCCGCCGTTCAGATTGCCACAGTGCTGGAACGTATCCGCTGCGGTTCTCGGAGGTCTACCAATATCAACGTTTGAGCAGTTCTTCGACGCTGGGTACCAGGGCAATGATCATTGGGCTGTGAACTTTGCAGTGGAGAAGAAGCGTGCGGATGTTCTCGAAGTGTTATTCGCAAGAGGCAAGAAGTTCTCAGATGCGCGATTCCCACCGGAGAAGGAAATGATCGACATTGCAAACATAGATAATGATGTCAATATGGTTGCAGCCATTAAGCGTGCTTATGCGACCCTTTCCAAACGAAAGCTGGAACGAAAACCAGGATTGGTCGCATCACTCATCGGCAAATTGCGATCGCGGGTGTAGAAAAGAGACCACAATGCCCAACCCAGTACAGACCAGGGAATAAAACTTGCCTAGCCGTGATGGTTTCTCTACGAAGAACAACCTCCATCGAGCAACGCAATCATGGCACGGTCCGCTAGTGTCCCCTCTAAGTACTCGGCCCCCGAATCCCGTTTTAAATGCGCGGATTGAAGACCTGGGCAGACTGTGCCCACGTCTGTCACTACGATATCGACGAGATCCTACTGCGACTGTTATGGCTTCTTGTCCGTTCTCACCAATCGTGGCAGCCAGGTTGATGCAGTCTTACAGAGCAAGACCAGCGTTAACTTCCACAAAATCGCAACTTCTACCTCCATCCCAAGAGATCTTATCTCGCACACCTTTTCTCGGCCTACCGGTTAAATTACGTCTTAAAGTGTGGTAGTAGACGATGAACGTATAGGCAGCCATTCGGAGGGAAGAGTGTCTACGACGCCCCATAGGTTAGGAAGTGTTACAGTACGCGGTACCTAGGTCAGATATGTAAAAGACTGGACAGCTCCAAGGCAGAGTCAGGTTTGCATAGATTATGAAACTCAAACAACCTCTTCCAGCTTGCGCAGACTGAAGTATATAGCTTTGCAGGCCAAAGAGTCAAATAACAGTTTAGTTGGTCATGTGCATCAACGTAGCCCACTCTATACCGACTCCATTACCAGATATATCAGTTCCAACGCTACCAGTTGTAATGGCTAGAGGCGATCATCTAAAAAAAACAAATTAGAATCCATTTCAAGGTGTGGGCAGAGAGTTTCAAATACTCAGTAAGGCACACACTGCGAAGACTCTAGTGGATCACGTGGTAGAATAACTAATCATAGTCAACAAGTTGTGTCATTCATACATCAAAAGCGGGAGTTGTCTAGTGGTTATGATATCTGCTTTACATAATCGAATGTAAGACGCAGAAGGTCCCCGGTTCGACCCCCGGCTTCCGTATGTTTTATTCGATTTTTCTTTATTTCGGTATGTTCGTATAAAGCTATTTCATAGGTAGCACGACTGGAATGCTCGGTGTACGAAGAATGTTATTTTTAAGGCTCGTAGGAGGAGTTGGACGAGAAACTCCACCATTGCAGCCGACTATTGGACCAATCATTCTTGTGATAGTCGCTCCTGACCCATTTCCAGGGCTTATCACTCCGGTACGTGTAACCCACGATGACGACCCCAACAATCCCACGAATCACGAGGTTAGCCGCTATGATAGGTTTGCAAATACTCTACCCTGAAAAACTGCAAGAACCTATCACGCTTACGTCTGCGAGACGGCCTCTAGGTCAACGTTGCACCTCTCTTGCGGCATGATCCTCGACTCGGTGTCATACAGGCTCAGAGAGCAGAAAAAGTCCTGGACTTTAGCGATGATTCTATTTTGCATGACCATGAGTCGAGTAGTGACACTACTTCTAGAATCGATTGAGGATCTGATCTGGACTGGCTGTGTAAAGGACTTCGATACTGGGTGAAAGAAGCCACAAAGGTAACAGTGCCGTATCACTGACCAACCTGAGAAGAGCGGTGGAAGGATAATTCTGCTGTAGAATATTAGTGGTAGCATGCTGACGACTTGCAATAAACTACTTAGTGGCAAAACTCGATATACCACAATGAATAGGCGACCGCCGTAGTCAGCTGTGAATAACACCTGGCGATGCATGTAGGTGAACCGATTCCTGTACACCTGCGCTGCATCAGCTCACGTCCTTCACCTGCCACATGATATGAGATGGACCCGAAAAGTCACCTCTCCAAACTTCCATTCACCCCGAGATCCATGTTACATAGGGTGCTGACTTCGGCACGGTGGGAAGCTATCATATCGGTCCCGATCATCTTTTAGTTCGTCCGGCCCGAAGCCACGGCCGCCAATTGCCGACTTGCATCGAGCGCCACCTAGGATGCTGTTAGCCTCTAGTTCCACGTGTATCTGCGCGACATAGGCGGGCCGCTGGTGACGGCTTGCTTGTGCGGCTCGTGGGTTACCGGGATTTGAGTCGATTTCCGTTCACATTGGCGGCTGCAAGCCCGATAGAGCCTTGATGTTTACGATCTTCAGTCAAATTGTGCAGCAGATTGAATTTCACGTCCTTCAAGTACGTGTGATAAAGGCACTTCTGACGAGAAGGGGGCTTTTGGTGAACGGCTCAACTGTACGTTCATCGTAGACACCGCAGGTAGTGACTGACGCAGGGCACGAGGCCCTCCTTTACATCCCATGAGTGTGTCATGTGATATGTGAGGTCGGGAATTAGATACCCGCGCGGCCATGTGGTGATCGTTGCTCAGTCGGCATGGTCTTCAGGTGGGACGAACGAGCTGAGCTCTGACATTTGCCATCCCAATTCGACAAAGCTTGAAAATATCAAATCTGCGCGGCACGAGCGGCGTTGCACTGGTCGGTACATAGCATGGCTAGAGTTATCCATCCGTAAAACGTATTGTCTTTTGTTGCAGTAGTTGACTTGATGCAGTGTGCGCTCCTGCGGGTTCTGGGTCGTCGCATCAATTGCATGACGCTTCATGGGTTACGAACAGTATGGCGCGCTAGATCGATGTATTTCGATGCATATCGAGTTCGTTGAAACGATTCAGTCGTTGTTTTGCCCCTGTAGTTTGCCAAAGCCAAGGCTTGCATCTTCGATCATTGAGAGAAGTAGGCGATGCTTTGCCGTTAGTTCGTTGACCAATGTGAACCCGGTTCTTCGCTTCAGCATGCAAAGATGGTCAGTACTGCCTGGACGTGGTGACCCATGCCTCGTAAATGCTGGTGGACGCACCGAACGCTGTGCTACCACACGCGGAATCGCCCACCCCACATTAACGCAACAGCTTTTTCTATCCCCCATCTAGTGCTTTGCCGTTCAACCAGCGAGACCAACGCCTCTGACATTGATTGAGCTTCTTCTATCATCACATACAGGAATTATGTTTCCCTGCTCCTCGCGCTGTGGAAACGTAATGCCCGCTGCAAGTAGTATGGTGGGGTGACCTGTAAGGCCTGGGCGAACCGTTCTACGGCGTCAAAAAGCTTGTACAGGAAAGCAAGCCAAGTGACATCCTGGCGTAAAATATGAGCTGTGATGTGGTAGTGATTGTGGTATTCGCGCAATCAGCGCGAAATGGCTGTACAGGTCCGCACCGACGTGCCGCTTCGAGTTAGAGTGACTGGCCCCTGCGTCCTCCGTTCTCAAGAAGCCAGTCCCTGCAAAATCAGACATTAACATTCATCTGTTCCGCGCAAAGTGAACACTGCAGTCGTCTGGCCTGTCCAATTGACAGAAGGCGATAACATTTTCGTCAAGCGTTCCAGCAGCAGGAGCGTCCTTCCTATTGCGTCGATGTGCTTTCCAAAACTTTGTGCTTGCATTGTACCGAAGGTTAGGGTGGCCGTCCCATCTCCGATGAACATGTTTGCCGCCTGATGCGCGGGAGTAGTGTAGGACTAGGTTTGAAAGTGGTGTAAATAGAAAAGCACTGCCGCCACGATCTCTGCTGGTCGGGAATATCAACAATGTCGTGCGCCTGTAATCGGTTGTCACATGCAACCGTGTGCCCCGTCGTTACTCATAAGCTGTTGCCGGATGCAAAGGAAGCTGAACGGTATCTTCCGTTGGGTGCGCGTGCAATCCACGTTGGTGAGACGATGTATTGTAATTCTCTCAATTCATCAGTACCATTGCATCTGCAAATATGTCTTGCGTCTCTTCAAGGTCTGTTCCTCCTCTTCCTCGCGGGTAAATGAAGATGTGGAGAAAAGGACAACCCCTGGGGCGCTAAGTGCTTGACTAATGGGGGTCCGTATGACCTGCAGCTGTAACGGAGCACGATCGGTCTTCCCATGTGGCTGCATGATCTGTTTAGTGGGATGTCCCAACAACTTTGATGTGTGGAATAGTCGCCCTAGTACTGTAAGTAAAAGCATGACGTACGTCTGGATTTACTCCCTTCCATCACGGTATAGTACCTAATGATTGTAACGTCCAACGACATCCGATACTTGTAGCATGACTTGGTGAGGAGTGGCAGTGTAGCCTGAGATGCTTAGAGCTGTCCAAGACACATAATTAGCTGGTACAGGTTCGGTGTCTCCATGACAAGTCGACTTTGCTGAGCCATGACCCTGATTGGATCGTTATCGTTGGCAGCAAAAGAATTCCGCACAGTTCAACGCAAGCTGTTTTTACTCGGAATACAACCCTATGCATTGGCCTTAGCCGTGGCTGCTTTCGGGTGAGGAAAATAGCCATCTCAACGCGAGAGGGTGAGACATCGCCTGCGCTCATGCTCCCGAACGCTTGAAGGATATTTGGCTTCTGTTATGGCTTTTGTTTGCAAGCTCAAGATGGATTCGGACGTGAAGAAACATAGTGTCACTGACGTAGACGGTGCGGTGCTTCGAGCTTCGAGCACGGAGCCTCATCAACCGGCAACTGCGTCAAGCGCACCCTGGATGGACATCAACATGATCGGACGATCTTCTGCCACCACGTCTCGTAAAAGCCCCTGGACGAAGACAACATGGGAGATTGTGACTCTTCGAGGGCTTAGGGCGCTCGTATCTTCCCATTCAGCGCAATCATGAACATACGCAGGCTTTTCAAGAGCCGTGACTTCGAATGCAGTGTGACACCAGGATGAATGCTGACCGCATAGTAGGGTGAGGTCAGTTTGTGAGGCCTGCAAAGGACAGGAAGTAGAAATCAATAGCCTGGCTGTCTCTGACTGACGAGAGCACGATAATGTGCTGGTGTCTCACCGATCGGGTTTCGACATGTAAATACGGTACCCAACAGGATGTAAGCCTTCGGAGCGCGAAGGTGGGCTATGTTCGTTTCGATATCGGCTGCCCGTGCCTGCAGGTGCTGAGGCGGGCATTGGCGGCTGGGACTGCGGCTTTGGGTAATGGCGCTCCTTCGAAGAGCCACGAGCCGCGCTTCTCGAGAAGCATTTGGCAAGGAGACGAGTCCAGGCGCTGACAGGGCGATGGAGTGACGGGGCCTGCGAGCAGGGTATCACACACTGCATGTCGCGAGCATGTCGTCACTGCCCAGTAGCTGGGTGTGGGGAAGGCGGCTTTCAGGCAGGCCTCTACGAAGCCACACACCCTCAGTCTCTGGCGGATCCGGGACGAAAGCACGAGGGCCAGGGTTGTCCGGAATCACACCCCCTGGCCCTCGACAAGACGTGCAGGCCGTGTGCCCCGTTACCGCGTGAAGCTTGAATCCTTCGGCGTCGACGAGATTGAAAGGTGGTAGAGGGCAGCCGCGTTACCTTGGCTCCGTTGACTAATGCTGTTTCAGGGATACGTGTCATTGTCTTCTGGTACGCTAAGCCCTGGCGTGCTCGTCTCTGCTTCCCACGACGACAACCTTACTCCTACGCGCACCTCCCTCGCCCTCTCTTTTCTTGTCTCATATCTGTGCTGGTTCGGCGACCGCCGTCAGACCGTCTCGTGTCCCGCCGTCTACTGTCCTTGCCAGCGGCTGGCGCGGCTGCCACAAGGGTCACTCGGGTTCGGACCACCAACAGCGAAAGGAGCTACCCGTTGAGGGCAGGAGAGCTGTGAGAACCTCGCAACTGCTGGCAAATACTGTCAGAGATCGACCCTGAGGCCACGCCAACCAGCGCTAAGGCTGTCCAAAAGAAGTCAGCCTGCTTGCACAGAGTCTTCATGCACCGGTTGCCACTCCTTCGCTGTGGACCCCACCTAAGACGACGACAATGCACGACCATTTCTCCATGATAGAAACAGACCCTACCTCTAGCCGCTGACTGTTTTCCGCTCCCCCCGATCTGTGCTAAGTGGCGTACAGCAGGGCTCGCCACCAACTCTTTCATTCTCTGCCCTAAAGCCCGTCTCGGCACGCTTCCAGTGCTCCTGGTGCTCAGTCGAAAGACCGCTCTTCTTCCATTACATCCCTTCATTCTTTCTCTCGACGATTCGAGAATACTCGACGTTGCCTTGAACTCGTATTGCCTGTGGAGGCACATCGCCAGTTGTCTTTGCCACTTGTACTATCGCAACAGCCAGTCGAGCATCGCCTCCACCATACGCTCGACCATCCGACCAGAGTTTCCGTCGGATTCATGCATCAACTTCTGGAATGCTGTACCATATGACTGAGCAAAACTCGAAGTTACTCTTAGCTTCCGCACGAGAGCCATTCATACCTCGAGCGAGTGATTGATTACGGCGGTGCCAGCCCAAGTTTTCCTCAGCAAACTATGTTCCAGATGTGCTTGCCATCGCGTCCTTCTCGCTCTGCTACCTGTTGATAGCGACCGCCAAGACGCGTTCTCTTCTGCTCGCGGTCTCATTCTTGCTTTGTACATAGTCTGCAACTTCAATTTGGAGGCTCCACTTGACCGGCTAAAACCAGCTCATTCTGAAGACAACCGACGGGAAATTTGATATAGATCTGGTCCGGAAGGGGCGAAGCCAACGCTGACGAAGGGAAAGTCGCGTGTTACTTGTTGTCTCCCAGATTAAAAAGGCCCTGGCATTCGCGCCAGAGGAGCGCCCCACTGTTTGTACCCGTTCGAAATTCGTTGCGTTGCAAAGAGCATCGACCTATTGGTGTAAATGGCAACCTGCAACACTACACATTTGCTGCTCAACACTCATGTACCAGGAAATTTGCGTGCTGCGCTAATCTCGGAGAGCTTTTGTGGATGTTAGGGGACGATAGTTGCCAGAGGCAGCAGCTTATAGGCCAACTTACAACAGGCTGGGCGCCTTCCGGCATCAATTTCTTGGGAAGAGGCTCGGTCCGAGTTTGGCCTAGGGTTCGGCATGGCTGGTGCACGGTACCCAGCTGGCAAGCATGTTTGCAATATGCAACGGCTTTGTGCCGTACGACTGTATAGTTGTCCCTGCTGGAAACGGCTGTCAGTGTCTCGCGTGGAAGCGGCTGTATCTCCGCGAATGCAAGACACCATGCTCGCCTCATGCTGCTTTGATAATGACGCAACCTTCTTTAGACGACATGCCTACAACAATATTCAAGTCTCCTATGGCTCTCATGCCGTGTTTAGCGGCGATAGGAGCTGTACCTTGCAGGCGTCCTACCTTGAACAATCAACACATAAATTACAATACCGAAAATTTCGAGAAGCACACTGTCTTCGTATCTCATTTCATGCGCCGCTACAAGAAAAAAGGATAGTCCTGCAGCGGCGTAGCGGCACCCAAGCAAGCCACTCTGGCTCGATCTTCCACAATCGTGGGATCGTGCCACACCCACACACATTAATATCCGTACGCAATGCACGCGCACGCCAACACAGCCCAAGAGCAACGCGATTCGACCGCGGATGGTCTCCCGCGGACCGATGCCTGTGGATCTGCAAGAGCAAGGTATCTTACCCCAGCATGTGCAGCTACGTACAGGAGCTTGAATTAGTCCTGCAAGTAGACGCGGACTATGTTCTCTTCAGCCGACTCCAGGTACTTTGGTCTCTTTGTTTGGTTGCAGAAGGCACAGCGATATTGATTGTGTCGATTCCGAGCAAAGGGACAGTGAGTCTTGTCTCGGTCAGGTTTGGAAAGACACTGTCTGACGTGGAAGATGTGGCGTTGGAGTTGACAGCTTGCCGTCGGTATACAGTTGGCCTCCACTTGTATGCCATCGGCATCCTCAAAGCACTAGCTGCGGTGCTTGGGTTCAGCGGCTCGGCGAGGCCACCTGCAACGCTTGCGTATTTCAGCAGGACAAGTCGCTGTAAACAGGCAACTGCAGTCAAGCTGAGTCGAACCCTGCAAGAAATTCCTGCTGGTCACCGTTCGGACAAGTATCAATCAGAAGTTTGCTTCAAGTATGCGTATTGGAAACCATAATATCGCGATTAGCCGACGGCACGGCAGTGCGTCAGACGATAGCAGCCCCAAAAGAACGCAGACTGATAACCCTGCGATGAGCAGCAGGCGCTCAGTCAGGACCGCGGGTCCGCCTGCCGTCAGGACGCCGCTCACAGTGGAGAACGCTTGCAGCGGCTAGTGCATGGCGCTTTCACAGCGCAATGGCCTAGAGCCCTGATCGCAGATGTGGGCTGGCGCGCCGCCGCCAAGCGGGGACACGATATATTGGTGTGCGATCATCAGCCGCATTGTCGACGAGCACGCGCGCGGTATCTCACGGGAGGCGAGAAGATGACAGGCGCCGTCACGAGAGACAAGTCACGGACGATCGTTGGTGGTTCGGGGTGCACAGTCTCGTGCTCATCAGTATGGTCCCATTCCCCACCGAAGCGAGTGCGGGCGGCAGAGCACAGGCTGGCCGAGTACACGGCGCTCGCTGCAGACTGGGCAGAGGATCCCTGAGCGCCAGGATGCCCAAAATATGCACGTATTCAACGGCTGGCGGGTCCCCAGCAGGACGCTCGTGCTTTCACTGGTCGATTCCGCTAGTGTGCCCACCCTGGTCACTTCTGAGATTTCGACGACCTCACAATGCTCCAGCCATGTTAAGACTACCCCAAATGCTGCTAAGAGGATGTCCTGCAGCTTAAGCTGCGCCGGGATGCGAACTATCATTCGACGCCCGGACGTGTGGCTTGAATATTTAGTCTCCCGCCCTCCCTCCGGGGAACGGTCGGATTCCCTCCTCCATCAATGTGATCTTCGTTCCCGTTGCACTCGGCACATCTTCTTTCCTAGCACATTCGTTGGTCGTTGCCATGTTTCCGTTTTCATCATGGATGTTTCCTAATTGGAGTTGGTTCTGTATCTTCCTGGCCGCTTTGTACGTCAATCTGCTGCGACTCATTGCGCTCACCCCGCAAATCTCGGCATCTTGGACTGACTCGGTCTTGCAGCTTGTTTCGCTACATCAGATTATGGATCAACCTGGCTGCGGTATGGACATACACGCCCATTCAGCCGGTCGATGAACCCAGCATTACTTCGCAAGATGTGACGGTCATCATTCCAACCGTTGCCGAGGACATTCAACAATTAAAAGAGACGGTCCAAACGGCCTACCGCCTCGAACCCTTCGAGCTGCTACTTGTGACTCCCGACTCCCGTGTGAAGCGGCTGTACCAGATGGTTGAAGAGCTGGGCTGCCCCAAGAAGATCCAGGTGCTGTCCGTGAGCCAGGCCAACAAGCGCCGCCAGCTCTCGAGAGCAATTCCGGAGGTGCAGACAAAGATTACACTATTGTTGGACGATGACGTGTGGTTGCCGGAAAAATTCAACAAATGGATGCTGGCACCTTTTGAAGATGCTCGCGTGGGCGGCGTGGGAACGAACCAACAACTGCGTCGGAAAAACCGAAACAATATCTGGGAATTTCTCGGCGCGATATATTTGGTGCGAAGGACGTTTGACTGCACAGCGTGCAATTGGCTCGACGGCGGCCTCCCCTGCCTCTCTGGACGTGCTGTTGCGTACCGATCGGAAATTCTACAAGATCCAAACTTCACCTACGGGTTCACGCACGAAACGTGGGGTAGCGACCACTTTCTCAACGCGGACGACGACAACTTCATCACCCGATGGCTCTTCTCGCACGATTGGAAGATCCAATTGCAGAACCACCGCGAGTGCGAGGTGGAGACGACGCTGGAACACGATCCCAAGTACCTGCGGCAGTGCCTGCGGTGGGTGCGTAGCAATTGGAGGAGTAACCTGACCAGCTTGAGCGAGCTGCACATGTGGTTGTAAGTCGCCGAACGCGCCCCAAGCCCTGCGCAATTCGCGTCGAGGTGCCAAGCACTACCCCTCCCACTGGCCAGGGTTGGTCGTGGCTAACCCGTTCCGCAACAGAAATTATCCCTGGTCCCTGTACGCCGTCTTCCAGACGACCATTACGCAATGGGCCTTCCTCTACGACTGCGCCCTTGTTGCCGTCTTCTATCTCGCCATGGTGGAGGCGGGCTACTATCCAGGAGGGAACGAAGCGCAGCTCTACGCGGACTACAAGCAGACGCGCACGCTGCTATGGGCCTTGTTCCTCGGACACATGGTGTTCTCCAAGACGATCAAGCTAGTGCCACATCTGCTACGAAACCCGGGCGACGTGCGCTTCGTGCCGGTCTCGATCCTCTTTGGCTACTTCCACAATCTCATCAAACTCTACGGATGCATTACCGTAACAGAGGTGCGTAGACTAAGACGAGTTGTGTTATTTCCGCGTGGTGCTAACACCATGCAGACGACATGGGGCACGCGTGAGGGCGCCGACACGGACGACAACATCAGGATGCTGCCAATCCCGCCCATGGCCTCGATTACGCCGCCGCTCTCGCCGTCGCCGCATGGACGCATACTCCGCGAGCGCGCAAGCCTCATACCGACGGCAGTGAGCTGAGGCTGTGGTTCCTCGTCAGGACAGCCGACCCTTGCTAGTTGAAGCGCCGCTTGGCGGCCTAGGGAAGCAGTAATTTAGACGCACGACGATCCGTTGCATGACGATAGAGAGCATTTCACATCACGGTTGATTCTCACACATTGTTGTCTTTTGACAGGATTAGCGACGGGAGTTGGCTTCGGGCACTAAAAGGACCGGACGGATACACGGCGTTCAACAGGCGTCTGGCGGGTCCGCGGACTCGCTGGCGATGAAAAATTGTAGCGTTCTTGAGGGTTTGGCATTGCTGGGTTTGGCGACCATGTAGTCTATGCAAAAAGCACCGGCGCGTTGTGCGCTTCCCCATCTGTCATCGCTCCCCCCAGCCTGGACGTGCTCGCATGTAGTCATCATCATCATCACCACCACCACCACCGTCACACCCTCGCGCGGCGCTGGCGGCGGTTGCACCGAGGGCAGACGGGCAGACGGGCAGGCGACACGAAAGCTAGACGAACGCTCCTCGTCGTCGCCGCCGACTTGAGTCGATGATCTGAGGCCGTCGGTCGGCATGCACGGACCGCCCATAGCGCGAACCATCTCCCGCGGCGCCCGCACTTTGGACCCAGAGTGGCATCCTGGCGGGGGCTGGGGGCGCATATCTCGTGTGAGAGGCGGGACAGGCCCGGCGACCCTCTGTGCAAAGGCGGAAGGTGCGACTCGAGGTACATACGGGCTGGTACCGGTACGTGGACGTGCAGCGCCAGCTCCTCCGGCCTCAGGGCGCGCAGGGAGCACACGGCGGTCGGTGGATTGCGGAAGAAGCTGGCGGTTGTAGAGCGTATGGAGCGCCAACAGGTGCGGTGTTTTCTCGCCATGCGTGCCTGCCTGCATACGACGACGACGTCCCATTCGTGCACTGGCACGCGCCGATGGCGCACACAGAGGGCACCAACACCACCCGCGCAGCACCTCTGCGGGCCCCTCTTATCGACCCTCGGCCCCAGCCAGCACCGCGACCCTGGCGACCCTCAGCGTCGACACGCCGCCGCGCCTGCGAGCGCTCGCTGCCGGGCCTTGCGCGCGCCCTCGTGCTGCCTCACCACCGCCCGCGAGCCTCGTGGACCCTCTCACCCCGGACTGCCTGGGCGCCGACAGCCAGACCCTTTGCGCAAACCTTATGCCCGTCATCTCCCGGCTCCCGCAGCCCAGAGCCAGCTACTCGCTGTCTGCGCGCCCGCCGCATTGACGCCGAGTCTTGAGCTCGTCATCGCATCGCCCGGGGGGCCACCACGCCAGGCACGCATGCAGCGTGGTCGGGTGGCCAGAGATGGCTTGTTCGGGGCTTCATCAAATGGCAGCATGCAACCCACGCATGTTCCGTCTCCCCGATGCAAACGAATGCACGCTCCTCTCGTAACGGAGTAGGAACGCCCTTGCAGCACGAGCAACTCGTCATGGGGTGCTGCACCTGTCCCGAATTGGGCCGGCCTCGCCGCCATCGGTATCAACCTGCACCTCCATCCGTCTCCACGTCTGCACCCTACGTAGCGATGCAGATGCGCCAAGCTCAGATGAACCCTTCAGGAACCATTTCTCATGGACGTCACAGCGCTACATGCCCCTCAGGTTGCCAGATATGCACTCGCTCCCATGTCTTTGCACAACCCGCGGAGTCTGCTACGCACCTCCCGCAATTGGACTCACCCGTCGCCTGACACCTTCAACCAGAAACACTGGCAACTTTCCCAGACCCGCACCTCAAATGCATTCCCCCGTGCTGGGTCCGCGCAAATTTTTTCGTGCTTGTCCATTCGCCAATGCGTGCTCGGTTCGAGCAAAGCATTTGCCGACATGTGGGCTTGATGCGTTTTACTCACCGTTCAGCAATTACTCACATGGCTTTCCCTCCGTGCCTCATCTGGAGCATTCACTACAACACCAAGTACCTCGCACCCCGGGCTTATCTGCACGTAGGCTCCAAAGTAGACTAACGACCAAGATGTGTCGTTCCTTGCATTACCACAAACCTTGCTCTTCACATCCTTGCTCCTGGCAACGTTTGCGTTTCTTCAGCAGCCGCCTCAATTCATCAATTGCAAATTGCATGACGGTATCTTTCAACCGTCGCTCTCTTCGTAACGATCCTTTCTTCACCTGAGCAAGTTGCATTTCTCCACAACACGACGACATTCGCCACCTTCAAGGTGGGCTGTTCCTCTGGACCAATGTCATACATTCGACATACAAGGCATCATGGGAACTTCAAATGTTCATCACGATACTGTCACAACATCTAATAAGCACCCGTCACATCATTGCTCTATCAAGGCAGACCAAAAGTAGTTCGGGGCTAGATCATGTTGAATGACGACAGTTGTGACCACTAGAGTGCCTACCTGCACTCTATGCGCCGTCGGATCATCACAGAGTTATCAACACCGATACCCGCACCACGCGACCTGAATACAACTTTGGAAAACTTTCCGGATCCATCTCCGGCTATCTGATATGAACCAAGATTCTACCCGCGAGCATAGCACCTTGTACCGGGTACAATAGTGGGGGACATGCCCGAATCCACAGAAACGACATGGAATGGTCACCCAATTGTCCCTGCAGTGACATGCGACGTCGTGTTACATGCAACTCGCAAGTATTGTGCCGTTGTTTCAATCTCACGATCTGGACCACGGGAACACATGCCGGCAACTCTTGCTCCAAGTATTGAACACGAACCTGTTTGGGTTCGTGATGAAGCAAGATGTGCCGCCATGGAATGGATGCTTGTATTCGTCGATGCAGCTAACAATCCTTAGTGGAAATTCACTAATACGAAACCGAGCTTCCCCAGGCAATGATCAACCTTAGCGATATGTCCAAGGTGTTCACAGTTAGACGTCCCTTTCTAGCGCGACACTATCAACCACGACATTTACAGCCCGTGGCACAGTTCATAACGAGCGTTCACATGCGTAATCGTCCTGGAGTAGAGCGAGATGACATGATCTAAAGACCCTGGTAGAGCATCTGAATTTGACATTTGCATCGCAACACTTGGCAAACCCCATCTTTTGTGCTACGGAGTAAGCGCTACAGTCTAGCTGTATCGGAAGACCGGACCCATTCAACGCAATGCACCTAAAATGACTTGCAGCTCTTTGATTCTGCATCGTCATGCAATCAAGATCTCGTACTCTCCTCAGCACTTGTACAAGTGGGTAATCAGCGTAAGACGATTACTTCGACTGTGGCCTCGGCAGCAGTAGATCCAAAGGCACGGTAAACACGTGTCTTGTCGGGACGAATATCCGATCACTCCAATGCTGATGTTCATGAGTCATGTCCATTTCACAGTCGTTCTCAATCCGACTCCGTAGCAAAGACCAGCGTCTGCTCCAGTGCTACTAGTGTTTACGCAAAGGTGCCACGGTCGAGGCGAACCGTGGGTCTCAGGCGGGAGAGGCCAAAGCTCTTCGATGGCCTCCAGGCAACTGTCAGGGTCGTGTGGGGTGGAGCAAAAGTCCGCAAGCCGGACTCCGAGGTCTTAGTCATGGCGAGCAGCTTCGCTTGTCATGCAAAGTTTCGCCCGTCAGCATCCTCTTGCTAACGCGGCTAGACGTCCAAACCAATCTCATCCCAAACGGCACGAACAGGTTCTTCCCTGGCGAACTGCAGAGCGCCGAGGTAGGCCTTGGTCCCGCTATAAGTTGCGTTGACAGCGCAAATCGAGGCCCACAGTCGCACGACTACGGGACTTCCCTCGTACCGTCTTGTCCGAGTAGCGGCAATATCCGCTCTGATCTGTTCCTCTTGTTTGGTAGCGTGAACCTAGAGGAGCATTGGACACGTGATCGTCTATAGACCAGGCTTTGGTTCGGCCTGCTTTCCTCCGGTCACGGGCGGTGGTGGGGTAGACTGCGAGACCCTTGTCTACGACCCCTCCATGACTGCTTGAGCTTCCTGCTTGGGGCATGAGGGGTAGCCCACTATGCTTACGACTACTTGTATGACGATGTGTGGAGTGCAGTTTCGGTCTGCAAGACGAATAGATGCAATTAGCGCGGTCAAGCATCTGGAAGATTCTGCCTGGGCGTGGGGTGTTATGCGAGCTAACGCAGGTAGGTGGGTATGCGAAGAACTCAGTGTAGCGGAGAATCAGACCTGTGCCTGGGTAGCATCGGAGGAAGAAAGTGGACGAGGGAGATCGACTGAGTGCATTGAGTACGCTCGCAAAGTGCCTGTGCGCAGTCGCTTGTTCCTTTACAGGGATCGACCACATTACGGCTTTAATGCAAGCGGTACCAGAGCTGTAAACAATATACCGACAAACCTTTCAGAGAACACACGACTAACGAGATATCAATAGTAGTTCCCTATTCAAATAACGAGGCAAACGTTATCAGTTCAACCTCGCAGCATGTAAAGCGTAGTCTGTCGAGACAACACTTCGTTGCTTACTCCAGTAAGATAGTTGTGAAAAGTGCGTTGTATGCCAGTGATTCCACCTGTCGTGTACAACTATCATGATACCTGAGGCGAAGTAGAAGTACAAATCTTTGTTTCAGCACAGCGATCCGAATTTCTCCTCCATTCGGACGTTTTTACCCCGCCAACCCGAGCCTCGCTTTGGCACCACCAAGACACACGTGCCTTACACAAGTAGCTCAACGCAAACCATCATCCCTTTTAGCCGAAGCAACACTACGTTTCGAATCTCATTCGATCCACGGAGACTTGCGCAATTCTCAATACGATCAATCCCGAACCCCAACAATGCCGCTCAGAATCCTAGACTCCCACATCCACCTCTGGCCCTCCATCGCGACCTCCTGCACAGACCATGGCTGGATGACGCCCGGCTTCTTTTTAGCAAAACAGCATGGGATACAAGAGTACGATGCCGCCACTGCCCTTGCGCCGGTCCAGCCCGCCAGCTTCGTCTACGTGGAAACAGATCGGTATCTCCCCTCCTCTTCTCTCTTCGTCGATCCCGAGTCTAGTTTAGAAGAGAAACAAGAGAGGATAAGGCACTGGGCACGCGCACCCTTGCAAGAGTTAGAGTTCCTTCGAAGAGTGGTGGAGGGGAATGTGCAGGAGGGCGATGGCGCGAGCAAAGAGGATGGTGGAAGGTTGAAAGGGCTTGTGATTTGGGCGCCATTTCACCTGCCATGTAGTTTATTTGAGATCTATCTAGAGCTTGCGAGGGAGACGCTGGGCGAGGAAGCATTGAAACGTGTTGTGGGGTTTCGGTACGCTCAACCTCGTGAGACCTATCTGGTGGGGGAGTTGCTGACGTGCATAGTTATCTCCTCCAGGGGCGGACAGCCGAGCAAGTTCGATCAATTATAGAAAACAAGCACTTCGTCTGGAACGTGAAAAGAGCGTGTGAGAAGGGGCCGAAGCGACTAGCGTTTGATGTAGGCGTCGATGCGCACCGCGACGGCATAGAAACGTTGGAAGCAGTCTCCAAACTGATAGAAGGCGTAGAAGAAGGCGTAAACTTCGTTCTTAGTAAGTCTTTCCCGTCTTTCGCCTGACCTCCTTTATACATGCCATCCTCGGAACATTGGTAAATGTATGGGACAAGGCATGTGCTAATGTCCCGCAGACCACCTTTGCAAACCCGACTTATCCTCTTCCAACTGGGACGGCTTTGAACGCTGGCAATCCAGTATTGGACGATTGTCTTCACATCCAAATGTCTATATGAAGCTCAGCGGTGCGCTGAATGAGTTCTCGCCCTCTACTACGCCTTCGTCCGCGAAAGAGATCCTTGTAACATTGCGGCCATATTTGGATCATTTGCTGCAGAGTTTTGGGGCGCATAGGGTGCTGTTTGGGAGTGATTGGCCGGTACGTACTTCTTCATCATTCATTTTCCCCTTTTGGTCTTGAGAATCCTGGACGGGAGTTTGATCTTGAAAGGCAGGCGCTAATAATGAACAGGTATGCAATGTCGGTGGACCAAAAGGAGAGCAGGGCAATTGGGGTTACTGGGTTGAGGTTGTGGAGAAGTGGGTGGAGGACAAAGGGTTAAGTGAGAGAGAGAAGGAGTGGATTTGGGCGAAGACCGCGGCGTCGGCCTACGGGATTGCGGAGTTCAGGTGAATTTCGCTAGGGAAAGGGGACGAGGGTGGAAAGGGAAAGGCAGATGTAAACCTTGGGACTTTATTGCCAGCGTTGTAAGTTCTCAATCGCCGGTAATGACTTGGACTATAGAATAATCATATGCGATAGTATCATCTTCATTTGAACCCCATAGTATTGAGAGGGTACGATTGAAGCGGAGTCTGACCGCTAGCAACAGGTAAACAGATCACGGTTTGATTTGAGGTTATGATAGGACTTAGGAGTTTCAACACAACTTCCTTGCGAGTTATATCAAGTGCGAATCGCCGTATTCCTTCTTTCCTCAAGTTACCCTAGTACGTCGCACGCTTTGTTACCTCGGCACCCTTTCTCCCGAAACCCAGCTCTCGACCTCCTACACCCCACCTAAACGCGTCCGCCAAACCACACTGCCGCCGGCCACACTTTTGCGCATCATGAGGCCTTCAAAGTTCTCAGACACTATTTCCTCTACTGTCAAGGCCCTCCATCAACGTGTCACAGCTGCGCAGACCCTCTATCCGCCGTAACCCCTCCATTGCGAACCCCGCCACCTCCTATTCCAACCGATCTCAGCTACCCTTGTCCACACCCACAATGTCTAATCCCGCACAATTACTTAAGGGCAAATCAACAGCCATAACAGGCGGCGTAACAGGCATCGGTCGCGCGATCGCACTCGGGTACATCTCGCATGGCGCAAACATCGCGATCAACCACTTTGACGACGCGAAGTCGGCAGAGCAGTTCAAGAGCCTCCTTGACGAAGCAGCAAGCATACTAGGTAGTAAGGAAGAGGCACAGGAGCGCATAATTGATGTACCGGGTGATGTAGGAAAACCGGAGACAGGCAAGAAGCTGGTTGCGGAGGTGGTGAAGCGCTGGGGACGGCTGGACGTTGTCGTGAGCAATGCGGGGATTTGCGAGTTTAAGGAGTTCCTTGAGTACGCTGCCAAACCTCAAGACGCAACGAGATAAGCAACACTGACATCCTGGTATAGGATAACACCCGAACTCTGGGCCAAACACCATGACGCCAACCTCACCGGCGCATTCAACACCATCCACGCAGCCGCCACACAAATGTCCACGCAATCTCCCCCGGGCGGCTCTATAATAGGCATCAGCTCTATCTCTGCCCTCGTAGGCGGCGCACAGTACGCGTCCCTCCTTCCTGCTCCCGTTTCCCCTTCACCTTCTAACCTCGTACAGACAAGCCCACTACACGCCCACCAAAGCAGGCGTCCTTTCCCTCATCCAATCCGCCGCCTGCGCGCTGGGCAAGTACAACATCAGATGCAATGCACTGCTCCCTGGTACGATCAAGACGCAGCTCAATGACAAGGATCTTGAGGATGATGAAAAGAGGAAGTATATGGAGGGCCGGATACCGCTGGGGCGCACGGGCGAGACAAGGGATTTGGCGGGGCCGGCGGTGTTCTTGGGTAGTGCGGAGTTGAGTGGGTATGTGACGGGGGCGCAGTTGTTGGTTGATGGGGGGCTGTTCGTCAACCTACAGTGAGTGGGAGGACGAGGGCTTTGACAGGAAGGATTACATATGAATTGGATCGAAACATTGGGTTGAATACATTAACATGGTATATTTGGTATGCACGGAGTGTACACCTATCGTACGCCCGCAGGTAGTATCCCGTTTACATGGGCCTTTTTTTCGGGCATAGATCAATGCGGCTTCGTCGGCAACCAAAGACCCCGACCACCATAGTCATCAGGCCACTCTACAGGCGGGTTTAAGGGCAGGATGGTCGAAAAGTCGCTCTGAGTTTTCTTTTCCAACCCATGGCGTTCTACTCGATCTACTTTGATTTGATTACTTTAAACAATGAACTTGGTAGACGACCTGGCCAACTTGTAAACCTCAACCTTGAGTCAACTCATAATAAAGTGCTCAGGGGCATGATTGAACGATTCAATCGGTTTGAGTTGTTTCAGCTTTCGCAACCCTTTCAACTTGTTTAGCGCTCACGTTCTGGGAAACCAGGGTAGCTGAAGGATCTTTAGGATAGCGTCGAGTCACTTGCAAACGGGTTGAGAAGAGTTGAAAACATTCCATGCGTCACCTATGCAGTGCGCCATGGTAGGCAATTCATTGTTCTCACATTGCACAGATGGACTATATACTCATCTTATCTTCCCAACTTTCGTAGTCCTACTCAAAGCCTTCAAACTCACTTTCACTCGCCTCCTCTACCTTCCTCCGCGGCTCCTGTTCCTGCCGCTGCTTGCTACCAATCCTCGCTCCTCTCTTTCTGTTCTCAACACGCCGCTCATACCCGCTCTTCGTACTGATGCGCGCCTTGTTCTTCCCGTCATCCGTCTTCGCACTCCTCCTCGCCTCCACACCTTTCTTCTTCAATTCCTGCTTCTCCCTCTTCGTCGGCGTGGGCAGTGCATCTAACAGCCACTGCTTTACACTCTGCTCTTCTTCGGCGACACCCCTCAGCTTCTCCGCCGCACGGATAACGTTTGCGATGAGCTTTACGTATGGGATGTCTTCTTGAGTGTAGAACGTGACGGCGACGCCTCCAGCGCGACCAGCTCGCCCGGTTCGGCCGACGCGGTGCACGTACGCGGCTGCGCTGTTGGGCACGTCGTAGTTCACTACGCCGTTCAGTCCGCGGAAATCGACGCCGCGCGCGAGCAGGTCGGTTGTGATGAGGACCCAAATGTCGCCGCGACGGAACTTGGTCATTATGCTCTCGCGTGCTGTGCTGGAGAGGTTTGCATGGAGGACGGCGATGCGCGAGCTGCCACCCGCTTCGGGGGGAATGTCGTAGAGAAGCTCAGAGTGGAGGGCGATCGCACGAGGAATTGTCTGTGTGAAGACGAGGAAAGGAGGGCGAAGAGATGGACCGGAGCTCAGGGTGGGTATGGCGGTGGGATGTAGGAGTTGGCGGAGGCCGAGTAGCTTGCCCTGTTCGGTGGCGGCGTAGGTGAGTTGGTGTGAGATGTTGGGGATGGCGGTGTCCTTGAGTCCGACAACTAGGCGGATGAGGGGGCGGCGAGGGGGAGGGTTGTGTTGGTGGATGAGAGGGAAGTCCAGCGGGTGTTCAGGGTGGAAATGGCGAGAGTTTCGATGTTAGAGCCCATGGTTGCGGACCAAAGGCCGACACGGAGGAGGGGGTTTGTGCAAGCGTTCCATACGGAGACGGTCTGCTCCCGGAAGAGAGGGTCGAGGAGCACGTCGGCTTCGTCGAGGACGAGATGGCGGACGCTCAGGAGGGAGGCAAGGGAACCGTCGTTCTGCTTGAGCGCGTTGAGCAACGCTGCTGGGGTGGTGACCAGTATCGCAGCCTTGACTTTGTCTGCTCGTCTTCGCTTTCGCTTCTTCTGTTGCACGACCTTCTCCTCGTCACCACTATCCGATGCGCTCTCTTCTTCTTCCTCAAAATTCCTGGCAGCTTCTGCCTCGTCTTTGCTGTCTTCTTCTTCCGGCCGCTCGACCACCTCCATTCCCTTCTTCATGAGTGTCGCCTTCAGTCCGGTCCCCTTCGAGAGCTTCCTCGCCTCATTCACAATCTGCGACGCCAATTCTCGTGTAGGTGCGATAATGATAGCTCGGGGACCGTCGTCGCCTTCCGCGACTTTCTCGGACAAGAGCGCATCAATGACCGGAATCAGAAACGCTATTGTTTTTCCACTTCCAGTAGGCGCAACACTTAGAAGGTCAACATCACCACCATACTCCGCACCAGAGGCGCTCGCTGAAATCGAATTCCCATTCTGTCCCTCCTGCTCCGTCTTCCTCGACCTCAGCAGCAGCGGCAAAGCACCAAGCTGCACCTCAGTCGGCAGTTTGTACGCCTGTTCGCTCAGATTCTCTGCCAACCTCCTCGAAATGCCATATCTTATCCGCAACTGCGCGAAGGAAGTAAGAGGCTGAGGATATAACTGCTTCTTCGCATCCTTCTTCTTTTCCACGATCTTTTTCTCCTTCTTCCGCTTCTTTTTCTTCTTCTCGGGCTGCGCTTCGTCCTCTTGCGGCGCGAAGTCCTCGAGCACTGTGACCTTCAACTTGTGCGATCGCAGGATGCGCTTGCTTTCGTCCTCGTCGTATGGTTCTGCTTCCATTTCCTCTTGTGCGCCGTTGATTTCGGTGTCAGTCTGGGATTGGCTGGTGCGCTTTCGTTCCTTCTCCGTAGCTTGTATGGCAGGCTCTGCATTTTCCTTCTTCGACGTGCCAAAAAAATCTAGGTCAGCCGGCAGCGGCGCAGACATGTCTTGTGCATCCTTCCCTCTCTTTCGCTTTTTGCTTTTTCTTGTATCTGGAGAGACCGTGACTGGTTCATCGTCGCGGAATAGCTGCGGATTCGGAACTGCGCCGGCGGAAGGAAGCTTCTGCGAGGGCGCAGATTGTGCGGCTTTTGACGAGCGGGAGAGGAGTTTGAAGACGTTCATGGTGATTGTTGACGGCTGCGGTACTCAAACGTAGTAAAACGGGCACTATCGCCTTGAATACATTCTGTGTTGAAGCATATTGCGCTGTTGCAAAAAGTTCGAGATGCACAAAAAGTTGCCCGCGGCTCGGCGGCTCGGCGAAAACAAACGCCGCTAGTACAGTATACACCACTCGATATCGAGCACCGCAGTTCGTTGAGATCAAGGAAATGCATTGCCTAATTGCACAGAAGAAAAGAAAATCTAAATCTGAGTATGTGCAGCAATAATGGTACAGTGTTAGCCATTACATGTGCGCCGCATGCGCAAGTTCCACCCATCCGTTGCAGGTATCCGGTCATTACCAGATCGCCATGTCGCTTTACAATCAGCTACCCCTTCTGCATTCCTCCCTCACACCCCCGCGAATCCAACCTTGGTTCCCTCAAATTCAAGGGTGTTTCAAGTATTGTCGATATATGCATCTAGTGGTGTGCCTCCTTGGCGCGGTAGCCAACGAGCTTGAAACGGCCGATCATCTCGCCAACGGAGAAGAAACCAACAACCTCAGCAGCGACAATACCAGCGGAAATCCACTGTTGTTGAGAGAATCCCCTTACACGGTTGAGGACGTTAACGGGCTGTGCGGAGCTGGATTCGGCGGTGCGCGCACCGGCGTTGAGTAGGCTTGTGGGGTTCTTGAGTGCGTTGGTCACGGGCTGGAGGTACTGCTGGATGGTGGCCATGTTACTGTTCGCTGATTAGCACCTTAAGCCGAGCGTGGTAGGTTTTGAGGGATGTCGTACGGTGGTGCCATGCCTCGCTGATGAGCGACGAGCTTGCCAAGCTCAAGACCGACTCTTGAGTAGTAGATGACACGCGGGATCATAGCTATAGAAGGTTGGAGTCAGCATATCGTTTACAGTAACGTGTAGTCGCCATCATTGCGAGTCCTTTCGACACCGGAGGGCCACTAGCTGCAACGTGCCACTCCTGCGCGTCCAGACTAGGACATTTGAGCTTCACGTCGTGCCATTGAGCCCATTCAAAGCTCTCCGCCGGGCGCAAAAGCTCCTCCAGCTCCGAGTCCTCCTTCTTCTAATACATTCTCCCAAAGATCGCGTACTAACCTTGCACGCTCCCGATGAGCCTTCCCGTCCGTCCCCCAACCTTGTTTGCCGCATTGGTAGCCGCGCTTCCGACCTTGCTCGCAGCAGAACTGGCCGAGGAGGTGACGCGGGTCAAACCCTCCGATGCCTTCGACGATGCCTCGGCAGTCTTCTCCTTCGCGGCGCCAGCAGCTTCGGACGTGGACGACGCATTGCGGATGCCGGCGCGACGGACGGCAAAAGTCGAGTGCCGCAGCACTTGGCGGGAGGCTGCGAGAGACATTGTGACGGGTTTCGGACGCGAATTGGCGATGGGGTGGATGAGAGTCGGCGTCCTGGTTTTGGAGGTTGGGAGCTTCGGCTGCCAAATCTCACATTTTTCCGGCATGGCGAGTACGCGCACAGACCATGCTCGGGAGGTTCAGGATGGGATAGCACACGAGAGACGACGTTTTCTCAGCTACTCGATACTTGAATTGATATCTATTATTACATTTACTTTGGATAGCTCGTTGCCTCTGAATTAATACACATCAAATACCATCTTAGGCTTTTAAAGATGGAGGTTTTTGCAAATACCTATGGTACACTCAAACTCACCTCCTGAGGCCTTTGCAACATCACAGTCTAATGCGATTCGACACTTGTAACACCTGGTGGCCTGCTTCAGGCACATTAAAGGCGCTGCTTCCTTTCTACTTCTCTTTCTTCTCTTTCTTCTCTTTCACCTCCTTATCTTCCATGTACTTCGGCTCCTCTAGCTTCTTCCAATCTATATCAAACGTTCTCTTCGCACTCTGCTCTCTCCCCCAGTCGATAGACATATTCTTCTCCTCAGCTTCCTTCCCAAATCTCGCCTTCTCCACTAGCACCGTGGCATACGGCCCATGGTTCGGGTTCTTGGAGCGCTCCTGCTTGGTCATAGCCTTCGCTGTAGGTGTGCTAGCAACCGTCGGGGCTTTTGACGTAGAATCGCTCTCCGCAAAGCTCACAATCAGCTATGCGTCGTTTTTCGAAGCATGTTGGTCCGGTTGGGGCGCGACATACTCTGCAGTGATGGGGACATTGAGTATCACTCCTATCATGCCATTGCGTGTTTAATTAGATCGAGACATCTTGCATTTCCTATGTGGCGCTTTTTAACGTTGTTAGGTATGTGAATTTGATAGGTTTCCCCCTCCAAAGAACTCCATAAACACCAAGGACAAAGCACGCCAAGTGCCGTGGGATTCTATGCTTGTGAACATTGACGCGAATCACCGCTGCTCAGCCACATGATGGTACGTTCGACGTACAACTCCATGTCACTAATCTGCTTGTAGATGCACGTCAAGCCATAACAGGGTCTGTTGATATCTACGCGACTACATTCAAAATATTTCGCACTTGAGTCTACCCAAGCTTCATTGTACGGAGTTTCACGCATTGGAATTGTCTGAGTATGCATGGGTTTCTTCAAAGCTTCTACCTTCTACAATATAATGTCGAAGCCTGTTAGTACTCTGTATACTCAATTATTCTATGTACAGCACTGATAACCGAGCTCGATCGCACTTGGTAGCTCACCACTCGCATGGTACTGCCATCCATGATCCGGCCAAATCGATTCACAATGGCTTCAGGAGCAGGAAGACGAGAAGGGCGTAGAACTCCAAAAGCTCGGGTCTATGTTTTCTGCGATTCCAGAAGAAGCATTCCTCTTCTTGTCAAGAAGCACATGGAGCAACACAGCAAGAACAACTCGTCCGCCTTTCGGATCGAGCGTTGCACACGTGGGACATACAATTATGTTGTCAACATTGTAATTCGTGGTGCAGAGGGTGATGTATGAGGATACTGGGAACTAGCGTGAGGAGGAGGAAGCATTGCTCAAGATGATGCTCGAGATTCCTCCCTTGCGGAACGCCAATTATGAGACGTTTTGTGAGGCGCTCGTCGACGAGGAGGATGGTGATTGGGAGGAGGCCAAGAACATCTGGCGGGGTGGGTTCCGAAGCTTTTGGAATCTGAGAATGTTTGAGTGAAAGAAGCCGTAGCCTATCATCCGGTTTGTTTTGTGATTTGATGACTAGTTGCATTGGTTAAAGCACGTATGCTTAGGTATCCACACTAATACCAAGTCCACTTACCCGTACGCTCGCTTTTCTTAATTTCAAAATCTATGAACGGATGTGATACGATGTTTGCCCAAACGACACGCCATATATGCACATACAGTGCTCCTCAAGATCTGCACTGAGTTTAGCCCATCCTGTGTACCAGCTGAATACGTCCCTATGCATGTGTTCCAGCGGCACAAACGACAATCGCAGCCAATCGTTGATCTTGCACGTTGGTGATAAACGGAGTGTCCAATCAGATTACTGATCCATGTCCTCATGGCCCTTCCACCTCGGTTACATCCTGTTTCACGAAGCATACGCGCACACGCAATCAGTAATCCGGATGTCATGATGTTCATTCAAAGGCTCTGATGCCGCGTTCAACATCTACATAAAGTGAACGCTACCAGCCGATCTTGGAGGAGCGCCGAGGTAGGTGGTGGCCATTATAGGGAGCCATGCGAAATACGATGCGTCGACCAGTCCGTGAGGTGCTCTACGGTTACCCAGGAGCCGAGGTCCAGCAAGCTCACACCAACAGACCATAAGCACTCAACTTAGATGGTGTACCGGAACCCACGCTGGTCATCCTCCTGCGAAAGTTGTCAGCAAATGAGCATATATCGAACAAACATACAGAACTTACATCATTATACTCGAGCTCGACCTCGCCACGTTCCGCTTTCGCATTCGCGCGCCCGAATTGCAATGTCAACAACCCAACAATAAGAATGGATAACAAGCAGCACGCAATGCATGCGTAGATGCCTGGTCTATAATCAGGCGCATCCTGTGCTCTAAAGACAAGACCTCCAGCGATGCCACCGATACCTCCGAAACCAACCAGGGTTGCTGAGCAAAACGCACGCTTCCACTGCCCACGGATGTTGTTCGCCTGGTACGACATCGCAGCTGGGATGTTGCTGTTCGCGCCCGCAGTGGTGAGGAAGACGCCGAAATACTGGACTGAAGCTTTCTTGTGAAAGCCCATGATGGGTAGGCCGATCAAGCATAAGACCATGTTGAAAATGATAATGGGGCCGCGCATTTTGTAGCGATCTCCTGCCCAACCGGTGGCGTACATGACGATGGCGGCGAGGGCGTAGGGAGGGGCGACGAGGCATTGCGAAGCTCCGACTGAGAATTTCATCTTCTGATTTAGAATGATGGGAAGGAAATAGGCCAGCGCGTAGGTTACGGTGGTGGTGTTCAGGAAGATCTAGGCTGGGTCAGTGTGCACAAATACTTCACTCGGGTGATGCTTACCATAGCGTAGCCCCAGATCTTGACGTCCAGCGCCGCGCGGAAGAACTTGCCAGCGGAAAAGGGCTGAGGCTTCGCATCTCCACGGTCCCGATCGACTCGCGCGATGATGAAATTGGCCTCGCGCTGAGTCAAGAATTTCCAGCTCTTGTGAGCTCTATCGGGGAAGTCGACGAGAGCGAAGTACGCGCCGATACCCAAAGCGCAGGTCAATGCTCCCTCAATAACGAAGATCCACCGCCAGCCGGTCAAGCCTCCGTGGCCTTTGCAAGGAGGAGCTCTGCAAGAGCTGTTCTTGCCGCCTAATTGCATAAGACCGTAAGCGAGGATACCCGCGCATGCTGATGCGAGACTTCCGAGCATGTAGAAGACGGAATACCGTTTGCCAATGTCGTAACGGGTATACCAGGTCGAAAGAAGATAGACGCAAGATGGGAAGAATCCTGCCTCTAAGATGCCGAGAATTACTCTTAGGCCAGCCAGAGACTCCCAGTCCTTGACGAAACCCATACCGATCATGACTGCACCCCATGCAGTGGTAATGACAGAGAGATGCACGCGCGGGCCAAGTTTTCGAATAAGTACAGTCGACGGGGGTTGGAAGACTATGTAGGTGGTGAAAAATACGAGGGTTACGACAGAGTACCGCGAGACTGTGCTCCCAGCTGGGAAGGGAAGTGTAAGCATCAGCTCAGCGTTCATGCTGATATCTTGTCAGCTGTTATCATTGTGTTATGAGAAGTAACCAAGCGCATACCCAGCAACGGCAGCTGCCGACAAGTTTGTACGATCCATTAGACTAATGCAATAAAGGACCCCGACAGTCACGACGAGACGCCGGTCGATGCGGTGGATAATTGTCCTCTGCTCTTTCTCCGTGAACTCGGACTCGTAGTCAACATCGTAGGACGTCTTTGTCGGCGTTTGCTCCACATCCTCCAACAAGGTGGTCGGGTCCTTCTCAACGGCAGGGCCTCTGTCCATGCCTGCTTGAGCCATGGAGAAGGAAAGTCAGGGAAGAGAACAGGAATGTAGGAATGTTGGTGAGAGGTAGAAGAATGCAGATCAGATACACGACCAGGAGCATGCAATCTATATGTCACTGGAAGGCTCATTCTGGCAGGTGGCACCTGCACGACAGCTGTGAAGGCTGCCAAGGCGCATGCAGCGAACAGGGCTCTCGAGGTTGGAAAAATACCGAGGCAGTGGCAGCGGGATGACAGCGACACTGGGCCATGGTCACAGCCAGTTCGAGGACTTCCATCCTTTGCAGCCAACAGGAGCGCTGGAGAACAAGGGTAGCGGCGGAAACGGGAAGGAAACCTGGGGACGAAGAACGGGGTTGGCTTGGCACGTGTCCACCCCCGCAAGAAAGAACAGCAATTGTGGACTTGTGGAGCGCCACTGACCCCTCGCGGACGAATAGCAACTCACACCCCTTCTCCTACCACACCTCTTGGCCATCATGCCCGGGCGAGATTCCTTGGCAGTTGCGACAAAGATAGCCGCGGACCGTCACGCTTTGTGTTGCTGCGCGTCCAGCTTTCGATCGAGCCACGGTGCCACGAGTTAGTAGCACCACGACTCCGCCAGATTTCGCGGGGTACGGAGGGAAAAGGCTGGGCATCTGGGCATTGTCTGCCGTCTCCTCGCTCCGTTTGAAGCCTGCCCCGAGTTGGACACATTGCCGGTACTAACTCGTGCGGCTAGTCCAGGCTGTGCGGAGGCATCGTGGCCCGAGTGCTTTGGGCATCGGGTGATGCACCATCCAGCATCCACTTGCCAAGGACCAGACGAGAGCTTGACGAAACTATCGTATTGACCTGATGGCTCTGAAGGCTTAACAGACAGAGGCTCGCACGTAGTGCGCGAAACCCACCACTATGAGCCATTCATCCAGCCGAGGCCCATTCCATATGCCGAGTCGCCTTGCTTTAGTTGCACCGTCCATCTACTATGCTGCGCGTTCGCCCACAAGCTCGCACAATACCAACTCCGATTATAACAAGATCGAGTATAGCGCCTCATAGCAGAACCCACATTCGACCATCCCGACGATTGGTTAACGACAGTGACAATCCAAAGGAATCTCGGAGCGGCCGTGCAGCTCCTGTAGAATAGGCTGAAAGCGCAAAGTGGATTCCAACCTCCTTCCTTCAGCCCTCACTCAGCTCAGAACAGGCAACGAACTTTAGGTTGCCCAAAAGCAGCCTACACCGTCTTTCCAACTTACAGGGCGTTGTCTCTGGCAGCCTCCACGGGCGACGTCTCACCCATCCTTGTCGAAAGCTGACGCCACCCATCACAGATTGTGCACGAGCACGCGGGAGATTATCGAACTGGCTGGTCTTGGCTCTCTCGTGTCACCTCGCCAATCATTGTGTGCATATGCGCATCGCTAGACCCCTGTCTCTGTCCCCGAACGGATCGCCGGGTTCTCAACATTTGGACCGAGGCTGGCGTTTGCATGGTCTAGATGGACATGTACGTTTGACTTGGCGATTAGTTGATCGAGCAATTCACGACAACTGCTACGTCGTTCTACAAGCCACAGTATCTCAAGGTCTGATTTGCTGAGCCAGTTGATGAAGCATGTTTGATACATTCGAATACGGCATCTCAAGGTCTAGATATCAGAAGTCTATACTAGGGCTAACTGAGTGATCGTACTGGTGGCATGACTTCTTTCTGGAACTGGTTCTTGCATCTGACAGGTCTATTGTCACCTGAACTTCGCTCATCCCTTAGATCGGTTGACTTTCGCAATTATAATTTCGGTTTCTCTCTCCACCCTTCTTGATTGTTCTACGCCATCACTTGTTGTTTCACGCGCTCATCCCATTCATGGTCATTAATCCTACTCCGTGCTTGGCTGCAGCATAAGTAATGCATTGTTCATCCTCCTGAGAACCTACTAGTTCAACATCAAACGCAAAGAGCAGCATGGTAAGTCTGTACATTTTGATCAGAACCATAAGCCATCTGATGAAGAGATGGCGCAAGACATTCTATGAGAGCACCACACTACAAGACAGGCCATGTTCCCATACGGCAACAATGCGCTCGTCCTTAGCCTTAAGGGTAAAGATAATGATTCCGATGTCGCCCGTTGTCAATGGATGTCGTCCGGCTTTTGGCCCGCATGTATTACTGCAGTGCAAATTTCCACATCACACGTTCACAAGAGGATGTGGCAATTAGGCGCTCAGCTTCTAGGCGTCCGAAACATTCCCGAGATCTGCTAAAGGGGAATAGAAGACATGACTATCTATGATCCCTTGCGGCAGCTCGATCGTTCCGGGGTCCAAAGGATACTATGGGCATCATTGCAGGAGCCGAGGTTGACTTACGCCACGTACAGATCTCAGCACCGAAGAATCATATCATAGATCTCAACTAAGAGGCACGAGCAGATAGACAAGATGGATCCAAAGGTAATGAAAGCTGTATACCTCAGTATGGTTCTATATACAAGCTTTCCGAGGATCGATCAGGTTGACATAAAAGGCTGAGAATCTTGTTGCCGATAATCCGAAAACGTTGTTCATAGGAAGTGTCTCAAGACGTTGATTAGCAATAACACTACAGCTCACGCTTTGCTACCATGCAATAGCATTGCACTAGCCTTAGCCCGAAAAGCGAAGACCGAGATCCTAAAAGATGTGCCCTGGTGTACTATATTGTCTGGCTTCTAGCTTATATATTTTGCTACGTGCAAGATCCCGTATCCTACTCAACAGGAAGTCTACACACGTAGGCGAACAACAACCTCCAGTACAAGAAGACACTATGGCAAAGTCTAGAGTGGAATAGATGCATCTGTCTAAGACTCTACCGTGGCAGTTTGATTGCGTCGCGTTGCCGCGTAGAGAAGCCGAGGTCAATTTACGCCACGTTCAGATCAAGGCAGAGACGGGCATGGAGGACATGTTAGATGGCAGCCACAACACTTGGCGTGGGGCCGAAGCCAATCCAGATGTATTGTAAACATGCAATACTACCGGATGCTCGTTTCAATTACTATTCTCGTACTCAAGGAAGGCCATTCGTTGCTTATTTGTTTAGGCTTCGTGGCCGAGTATTCGTGAAATCTCAAGAGGATTCTCAGCCTCTTCGCCGTTCACTAATGTTATGCATGCTGTAGTGCAGACCATCGCCTGTTCCACCTGCCTCCATCATGGTCATCAGCGCCCTCATACCCGCACCTGCACCTGGCAAGGTACCTGGCGCAGGCTCGCCCAGCGCCTCCTCAGCGAACATGCGGAGTTGCATCGGCATCTGCCACGCACATGTATGTTAGCGATCGGTCTCATCACATAAACGTCGAGAAATCTACCTTCTCGTCTTTATAATGCTCCATCACATTCTCCTTCGTCGCTTTCTTCCTCAGATCGCTGAAATCCCCGCCAGTCTCCCCAAATTCTTCACACTCCTTTTTCTTCTCCGAATTCCACCAAGACGGCATGTACCCCCGCTTAAGCTCCACACGAAGGAGGAACCGCCGAAAGGGGACTATACTCGACGCTGTACCGGTGTACACACTGTCTGGAGTGGTCTTACCCTCCATCTTGTATGCATCGGCCTTCCGCATACGGAAGGCGTCGACGAGCAGCTTGAATACATCTTTCTCCGGGCGGTCGTGCAAGTAGGTACCCTTGTCGATACGTGTGAATGGGTCTGATATGTATTTCTCGAGATTGTCGCCGCGCTTCTGTTTGCAGGCGTGGGCGTGTTCGATGTTTGGTGCAGAGGCAGAACTGCTGGCTTGCTGGGAGCAGAGTTTCTTGTGGGATTTCCAGTCGGCCTGGTGGAGATGCATCAGCGTGAATACCGTCCTGGTTGCAGGTATCACAACATGTCCGTAATATGGTGTTTGCGTCGAGCAAACACATGCCGAGGCTTCGTTGAGCCTTATGTACATACCTTTTGGCATTCGCGACCGCAGTACCAAGTCACTTGACATTTCGCACAACGCTTCAAGTTAAGAGCCTCATCGGGGGTCCATAGAGAAATAGGTCAGTTCAGCGTATGTCACCTTCGAAGCATTGGCATTCACCTTCTTGCAGGTAGCACAGGCATTGTCCACCATCGCTGTTGACTGTGTTGAAGTGTGAAGCGTACAATGTGAGCATGTAGTGTAAACAGGTTGATTGTAAGAGTGAGGGAGGAGCAGGCTGCATAGGCCACCTATATAGGCTAGCGCGCACCTGCCGTACGCCCAGAAGCACCTGCTTCAACAGACTGTTGCAATTAAGATAGGATGGAGCGATACGGAGCCAAATAGATGTTGATGACTTGAATCGTGGAGCTGAGAGAAGAGCAAAGTCAAGTGCAATCCTATTGATGATCGTACGCGACTGGCGGGAGTGAGCAGTCACGTGCGGGGCTTTTAGCGGTGGAGACCCACCGAGGTGAAACAGTGACAGGCAACTCAAACACCACTTTGAACTGAATCATATTCACGGCAAGAATCATCTCAACACAAACGTTTCGCAGTCGCTTCGAAAATTTAACCGACAACAACTTCTTCAGTCAGAACGTGACGACCGACCTCGCGCTTCAAAGCTATCATGTGCCTTTGAACAAGCATAGGGCTCTCAAAACATGACTATTCACTCAATATTTAGCGGTTGAAGCGTAGAGATAATAGTTGTGTACTCTTTTTCGGATATATCAGTCAGCAAAGCGATCCCTATAGCCGACATGCCTATCGAGGCTCCACTAATGCTAGGATCTGGTCAACTGTAAATCTTCCCGCGATACCCGTGTATTGATTCGTATTTCGTGTGGGTTGCTATCGCATCTAGGCTCCTTGGCTTGGGGGCTAGAAATATTATTGTCCAAGCCACCTCTGTATAGACCTATCACAGTCTACCAGTGCCGACAATCTCACGTTTGGGACAAGTAAGGCAACGAGGCTGAGAGCAAGCGACCAACCCAGAGAATTAAGTATATGTTCCGCTTGCCCTTGCAAAGGTTGTGAGCCTCTCGGTCTTGCCTTTCCAATCTGACACCTGCTGCGTCCAGCTCAGTATGTTCAGATCAGCCATTTGTCTCGCACTGGCGACGTTAGGACGTGCACAGTGGGCCTTCACAGTACCAGATGGAGACCTAGGGGAGGTAGCGCCATTAAACGACGTCCGACAAGGCGACATTCACAACTTCAAGTGGCAAGTTGGCCTGGACAACCAGCCTGTAGCGGTACTAGACAACGACGGCCATGCTTCGCTCTGGATCACATCCGGGCTCGATCATAGTTTTAGCAGACTTCTTGCTGGTACGCATCCAACTACTTTTGCACTAAGTCCACTGATCCCGAACGCAGCAAACATCGACTCCTCTACAGGAGGAACTTGGGCTTGGGATACTGGCACTCTTTCGGACGACGTTATTGATTCATGCCAAGGAGTGTTCATATATCGCATTGAGCGGCCAGTGAGCTCTGAAGCAGCGACTTACGATTGGGACACGGATCTGTCGGTCTCGTCAGTTAGTTTCCGCATCCGGAAGAGATCAGACCTGGGAACGACGCAATCAGCTCCGACTACAACTGAAGCACAGGAGCCTATAATACAGACTACATTTGTTACCCAGACTACCGTTGCAACGTCCTTCGCTGTGGAGACAACGGAGAATACGGACTCGTCCACGACGGAATCCACAATAGTAGACCCTACGACGACCTCTGAGCAAACAGGCACGTCGACCACGGCAGCATCAAATCCGACAGACACTACCACCACAGCAAGGTCGAGCACTACGACAACAGGAGGCTCGACCACTGCTAGCGGATCGTCATCGGCGACTACCACGAACACTCCGCCAGCCTCAGATACCGGACTCTCCGTCGGCGCTAAGGCAGGTTTCCCTTCATTATTACCTTGAAAGATTACACGCTAACCTTGTGCTCGCGAATTCACAGGCAGGCATCGGCATCGGCGCTGTCGCAGCAGTTGCTTTGATCGCCATCGCAGGCATCCTCCTCTATCGCCGGCCACGTAAAGGTAGAGGTGCGCCGGCACAGATCGAAGGAGCTGGTGGAACCACCCCGGAAGAGAAACCGCACATCATGCCTACGCAGCAGCGCGAGTACAATGGAAGTGGATGGGCAGACTATCCGGAGGTGGCGCAGCAGCAGCAGTACCCGGGTGCATCCAGGGCGGAAATGACCGGTGAGGGTTATGGGTATGGACGACATGAACTAACCGGAGAACGGTAGAATGTATTCAGTAGCCTAGTCATAGCATATTAGTACAGTAAGGAATTATGATTGTCTCTCAGACCTTCTGCTGCCGAAATGTTTCTGATCGAGCCAATTGTCTGGCCTCTCAACCAACTCAAATTCGAGATGCCATGATAGCTTCGCAAGGATCAACTTTATTTTCGCGTATGCTTAAGACATTCCGATGCAGTTTCTAGGCCTGGTTGAAAAAAGCGCGAACGACGTAGATTGTCGTTTTTGAACTCACCTTCGCATAGAAACCGTTTTGGATGCCACTCTTCGTTGAATTCCAGCCTGTTGGCTGCACACTGGAAAAAGTGAACTGAAGTTGAGCAGGTAGGAACTTTCCATCAACTGTCTCACCTCCTGGTGGGACAAGGTGTGCACTAAGAGAGGGCACCGGGGGACAAAGCCGGAGAGTCTCTTCGATATCTGCTAGATTGCAAGAGGGGAATCGGCAATGTTGGAGGCTCTGATGTCGTTGTCGGATCTCAACATTGTCCACACATCAGAAGACGTTCTTTCCAGAGCTTCCGGATGCGTCAGCAGGAAGTACATCGCTCCTGGGAGAATTGTGGCTCCCGTATCGCTTCCTCCCATGACCATGTGGCTAGCACTCGTGACCTTTTGATTGAAAGTCATAACTCCTTCCTCGCCAGCCTTCTGAAGTACGCCATCCCAGAAATATCCATTGTTTGTTCTAAGCGGGATCCGATTCTTCGGTCTAACTGCTGAATACTCCAAGGCTTCAATCAAAGCTCCGCCGCCTTCGGCATGATGCAAGGCAGTATCGATATCAAGCCGCTTCATCACCGAGACCATTGTCATCGCTTTATCCACAATGTTGTCGACAATGCTCGATACCCACCAATGCATGGGTTTCCCTTCTAGCGAACCGAACGGTTCGCCCAAAGGATGGGAGGCAATAACATCCGAGAACGTCCAAGTAAACCACGACGTCATATTCCTCAGCCTGAATTTCCTCGCACCAGCCCTCAGCTGCGCCATGAGCTTATCAATACGCTCCAAGGCCTTCGGCTCTTGCTCTTTTAGAGACATATCGGAGAATGAAGGCAATCACAGTTTCCTATATCTGCGATGGTCGCTAAATCAGATCTCGTCGTGGATCAGGAAGCCGAATCCCTATGATCTGCATCAAAGGTGTTGAAAGGGTGATGGTGTTGTGGTCGGCCTGAGATGGGCTGCGGGCTGCTGGTGCGACCCACTCGATAAAGCTGCTGGGGGCCATTTCGTTACGCTAGTTCCTACCACAAGAGGACATACGCACAGCACCATATTCATTCCACAATGGCCGACACTAGGAACTGAACTTTTTGTGTAGGCTCTCGCGTTAGTGGGAACGTCGGCGATAGACTAAGAAACGAATTTATACAAGTGTCAAAGACCGCATTAGCCTAGGCTCTAAGATTGCATAATAGGTTGCTAACGCTTCGGCCTAGACACAAGACAGGGGGGATCTATGCCTACGAGTTCAATTTTGAGTGTCGGCACTGTGTTTGTTCACGCAGGCCTTTTGCAATCCACTGGATCCTTCGTGTAACGCTGAGGGCGCCTTACGTCATGGCTCCTCGCATCGCTGTAGACGACAGACGCGTGTTGGACTTCGGAGCTCTGCAGTCCGACGGCGGGACTTGGCCCGACGACTTCACAACATTATATCTAACCCGCGAGTCAGACTAAAACATGTCTGCACCCCTCCCTACAATTTCAATCAACTTTGCTGTGTCCACTCAACGCTGAAAGTTTTTGTTGACCACCTTTGACACAAGGACAGCTTCCATTCGCAAAGATTCAGCATTGCAAAAGCAGCGACCTGAAAGAGATATACATTTCCCTGAACCATGGCGGCTTCTACACATACAAAAGAGATGAAGAACCCTTCGATCGTATTGTACGGAGCTGGCGACGCAAAACTTCAAGATACACCCGTACCAGAAATCGTAGATTCCCACGATGTCCTCGTTCGGATCGCCTTCGTTGGAGTATGCGGAAGCGATGTCAGTAACTCACTTCCCCATCTTATCATATAAAATAATTGAAGGAAACCTCTTTCACACCGATACCATGGAAAAGCACTCGCTCACAACCTCCAGGTCCACTTCTACCGCCACGGTGGCATATCCCGTATGGTCGACCCCTCCGTGGGCATAACCATGGGCCACGAGGCTTCCGGGGTAATCGCAGCCGTTGGGAAAGCTGTGACAAGTGTAGCCGTAGGCGACCACGTCGCCATCGAGCCCGGTCAGCCCTGCCGCTACTGCCGCCCCTGCAAATCCGGAACCTACCACCTCTGCAAAAACATGCGGTTTGCCGCCGACCCCGGACCGCCCGTCACGCCCGGCACGTTATCAAAGTACTACTGTATCGCCGAGGACTTCGTGTACAAAGTACCCTCTAGTATCAGCCTGGAAGAAACGGTCCTAGTAGAGCCGACAAGTGTAGCAGTTCATGCTGTGAAGCTGGGGGACGTGAGGCCTGGGGAGACGGTTGTGGTGATGGGGAGTGGGACTATTGGACTGCTGGTTGCGAGCGTGGTAAGGCAGTTTGGTGCGCATAGGATTATCTTGGTGGATATTCTGGACCGGAAGTTAGATTTCGCAAGGACGTATTTGAACTGTGATACATTCAGGCCGGACACCGCACACACGCCCGAGCAGAACGCTGCGGCACTTCTGGAATCTACCGGCCTGGAGGAGGTCGACACGGTGATTGAGTGCTCCGGTGCACCCTCGTCCATCGAGACGGGCATCTACATCCTGCGCGGCGGAGGGAAGTACGTGCAGACTGGGATGGGGCGGCCGAAGATCGAGTTTCCCATGACAGTAATGAGCGAGAAGGAATTGCTCGTGAAGGGCTGCTTCCGGTACAGTGCTGGCGACTACGAGTTGGCTGTCAGCATGATATCAAAGGGCCTCATCGATGTGAAGCCACTGATATCGTCGACGAGTAAGTTCGAGGATGCGACGGTTGCATGGGAGAAGACGGCGAACGGGGAGGGGATTAAGAACTTGATAAGGGGCGTACAGGATTGAACGTGAAATCCAGATTTCCAATAACATAGACGATACATGATCGGCCACCAAATGAACTTTAAGCGTGTCACCTAGTCGACTGCTTAGGTCTATTTGGTTGCAATGTCGGTTCTCGAAACGGGCGCTAGGCTACAGGATTACCCGACACACACTTCGAAAGTATGTAAGAGAGTAGTGCAATCTCTCATCAACATACGCATCTGGCCTTTGTCTCGCCGATACAGAGCAATGTAATATACTGCAGCTTTGATCTTGATACCATGTATGTTTCTACCTGGGCAATACGGCCGTTAACAATACTAATCTGCCCATCCCAGGCTACACATCCTCTAGTAGGTAAATGCGCATACCGCACCATGCTACCATGCATCCACATCAATCATGTTGCGTAAACCTGAAGACCCGTTCATGTCCGTCCTCTTCATCGCTGCTAGAAGGATATGGGATGTCCACGCCAGGGTCATACTCGCTATCAATAGCAATATCGCTATCGTCGTGAAGGGTCTCATCGTCGCTATCACACGTCTGCCAATCGACCTGCGTTCCTCGATCGCGCTACGACCCGCCACCCAGTAGGAACTCAATTGCAGCTTGCACATTGCCTCCGCTCCGCCGTAGAGCGGTCACGTTTCGCTCAAACTCGTAGAAACCCATCTCGTTCAGTTGCCTGAGCTGGCTCTCGTAGACTTCCTCCGGTGGTCGGTTGTCTTGTGGAGGAGGCGTACCGAAACCACCGGCACCACCAAAGCCGCCGCCAGGCCCGAGGAGGGCGGCGAATGGGTTGCCTTGCGCCGAACTTGCAGCGCTTGTGGAGTCTGCGGGGTTGGACGGTGGCTGTCCAAAGGGGTTATTGCCGCCGGCACCGCCGAACATTTGCATAGCTGCGCGCATCATCTCTGGGTTCTGCATCATTTGCCGTGACATCTCAGCGATGGGATTTGGTTGTTGTGCGCCAGTGTCGGATCCAGTAGGTGGCGGGGCAAAGAGAGAGGCAAATGGATTCGCAGGCGGAGGTGATGAAGTGGAGGTGTTTTGTGCACCTTGGCTAATTTCTGTCGTTCCCGCACTCGTTGATGGATTCGCTTCTGTGCTGGACGGTGTCGATGTCGATGTCTGAGTTTGTTGCGGTGGACCCCAGGGGTTTGCGCCTCCTCCGAGTAATGAAGCGAACGGATTATTCGCTCCCGCTCCCGCACCGCCACCGAAGCCTCCGCCCAAAAGGCTTGCAAACGGATCTGCCGCCGCTGGGTTTGGGGATGTGGTGTTTGAGGTCTGGTCCTGCGTTCCGGTGGAGTTCTGGGGTGTGGTGTTGGTTGCGCCGGGCATGGGAAAGCTGGAGCCGCCATTGTTCTGGTTCATCGCGCGCTGCATCTGAAGTTGCATGCGCATCATCTCCGGGTTGAACATTGCTCTACGCAATTCTGGGTTGCGCAACATCTCAGCTACCATGGGGTTATTGCGGACCATGGGGCTATTCTGCATCATATCTATGACGGCAGGATTGTCCATGGCCTCGTTCATCTGTTGGAGGAAGTTCGGGTCTTCCATCATCTGTAGGAGCTGGTTGGGATCGGTTCCGCCCATCTACGCCTTGTTAGCATATGCAGTTCCTTGGCCAAAAACCTTTGAGTACACCGGATTGCCCTAAAATAGGTGATACAAGGTCGCGTACACCCAAAGTTTTGGTCTAGACCTATAGACTTACACCGCCATCCGGACCAAAGCTGTCCATTCCAGGGAGCCCATGGAATCCGGCATATCGCGCACCAGTCAAGCCAGCAAGAGGGTTGTTTCCTGTACCCGCCGCTATGTTGGTAGGAACCTGCGCCGCCGCCGGCGTACTTCCTCCAGTGGAACTTGCCCCGCCCGCTGGGTTCTGCCGCGCGTTGCTGGCGGCACCCTTCACCAGGTGTATGGTATGACCATCCTTGATCTTTGTGCTAGCAAGCGTGTCATGGTCCTTGAGGACGCGGCCCGAGTAGATCAAGCGCTGACGTTCGGGCGGCAAATCTGCGTATTCGACATCGGAAAGCTTGGTCTTCAGATCGGCCACTGTGGTGGCGGCAGGTAGCGTGAGGACATGTTTCTGGTCGTTGGCAGCCTTGACGTTGAAGGTGATTTGCGCATCCTCAGTGGGGGCGTCGTCGGCCATGTTGTGCTGTGGTGAGAACGCAGCCGGAGAGTGTTGCGAAGTCTTTCGTCCGCAGCGACCGTGGGCAACGACCTATGGAGGGGTCGTGCTGTGCTTAACGTAAAGCTGATTTAAAGATAAGCGAATCAGGTGGAGTAAAGCTGCAGAAGTTGAATCTTATCGAACGTGTGTGGTTTGTGAGCAACGCAGGGCGCAGACGGTTGACTGTTTGCTATAGATGGCTTTAGAAGGCCGCAGAAGGCGCGCACATGCAGGTGCGGACTCCATCGTCACGGCGGCCTCGCACTGGCGTCATGCACGCGCCACACACTGCAGTGGCTCAAGTCTTTAGTCAGGCAGGAGCTTTGAGTGGGGAAACTCTGGGGCCGAGGTATCTCGAGCAAGCATCCCATACCACCCGGGCTGCCGTGTCATCATGTTTCTCTTGCGAGCTGTCAATTTATCCCCTTCTGCAAGGTCGATTCCAGGCTAGACTTCGGATATCTCCAAGTATTGGCTCGAGTCGTTCAAACCACACACTAACGCAAGCACCCTCTCGCATATACCGCCCGTCTCATTCCAGCACGTTATCGCAATGAAGGGAATTCAGATCAAGGAATATGTCAATGTACGATACACAGGCTTTGGCCGGATAGCTCGCTCGATTCTCAAGCCGTGTGCCTACTAACACTCCTACAGGGCCCAGACGACCTCAATGTGACCACCCTCCCCACTCCCACTCCAAAACCAAACGAATACCTCATCGCCATCCACGCTTCCGCAACAAACTTCTTCGATCTCCTTCAGATCCGCGGCAAATATCAGCACCAGCCGCCCTTCCCCTGGGTCGCCGGCTCCGAGTTCTCCGGCACCATCGTCTCCGCGCCTACCTCCACCTCCTCTACGCCCAAGTACAAAGTCGGCGACAAAGTCTTTGGCGCAACACAAGGCGGCTACGCGACACACGTTGCATGCGCGGAGGAGCGACTACGGCCTGTACCTCGGGGTTGGAGCTTCCAGGATGCTGCGGGCTTGTTTGTCACGGCACCGACGAGCTATGCTGGGTTGGTGGTGAGGGCCGGGATCAAGGAGGGAGACTGGGTGCTTGTGCATGCTGCTGCGGGAGGTGTCGGTCTAGCAGCTGTGCAGATTGCGAAGGCGTTTGGGGCAAAGGTCATTGCGACGGCGGGGACGCAGCATAAGTTGGATGTCGCCAAGTCGTTTGGCGCAGACTACGCTATCGACTACAAGCAGAAGGACTGGCCGGAGCAGGTCAAGAAGCTCACCCCGAAGGGTCGCGGCGTGGATATTGTTTATGACCCTGTTGGTCTCATTGCGCAATCGATGAAGTGCACAGCGTGGAACGGACGACTACTTGTTGTTGGATTTGCGGCGGGAGACATCGAGAAGTTAGCGACAAACAGAGTACTGTTGAAGAACGTGAGCGTAGTCGGGCTGCATTGGGGTATGTATGCCGTGAACGAGCCTGACATGGTGGAGAAGGTGTGGGATGGTCTCTTCAAGCTCATGGACGAGAACAAATACAAGGGCACAGTATTCTCAGATCAAGAATACGTTGGGCTTGAGAGCGTACCTGCTGCACTGAAGGCATTAGGCGGAAGGAAAAGCTGGGGCAAAGTAGTCGTCAAGGTGCCGCAGGAGGGACAAAGTAAGATCTGAGAGGCGTGGTCGCCTCTCGCTTGGGGATTGCAGAAAGATTTTTTTCTGTATGTGGGCCTCACCATTCTCGAACAACTGCAACACAGCGATGTGTGATGCATGCTCAGGCAATGTGCTGATGTCCTTTTGCGGTCAATTATACTCCTTTAGCTGCAATTTTTGCATCAAATAACAAAGGCTCGGTGGTGTAGTTGGTTATCACGTCAGTCTAACATCTAGTTAGGCCACTGAAGGTCCCGAGTTCAAACCTCGGCTGAGTCATTCGTTCTTACGATTTCCTCCCGTACTGCGTTCGATTCGCAGCTTCATTCTTTTGTTTTGGGCTGCTTTCTTTCTTTTGATGTGAGACCATACAAATTTGACACCTTTTTGTAGCGCGTGGTGAATTCTTTTTAGCGTAACAATGTGCACTATCAATGTAGAGGGAACATCTAGACCACAACTCTGCACACTGCCGATTCCACACTCAGCAGTAGTAACAAGCAATCGTAGAGTTTCGCATGGATAAGCGTAGCATGATTCTGCCGATGAGGCTCGAAGGTGTACCAGAATGCTGTTGTCTCGTGAACGGAGAATCTTCCTAAGCCAGGAGTAGAGAGGCACACTAGAGCTAAAGCGAGCCAGAATACTCCACGCCTCCACATCAGTTTCAGCACCTCTCTCTCGGGATTTACATAGTCCCATCTGTTTGAACGTTTAGGCATCGCGTCTGCACTTTAGAAGGATCAGGAGCTTACAACGTACCTACCACACGGTGTCTATTCCCCCAGCATTAACCCTCTGTTATACTTCCTTAATCCTCGCGACCCTCATCTTTATTGATAACGAACAGCTCGACAATTGCCTAATTTCCATCTTGCTGAACTCCCTCGTTAATGTCTTTTCTAGTATCATTAGATCCGCACTTCTGTTTCCCTTGGCAGGATATCAAGGCCAATTGAAATGGTACACTCCAAGAAGACAAGAACGCCGAGGCAGATGAACGTCTTCGACAGAGCCAGCCACAGGCCTTGGGAAGCTTTTTGGTTTATACTTATTGTCAAGAGCTGGTTACCTCTTGCATCATTGAGCTCGTTAGTCACGGTACTGATACTCGGATTTGAGCCATTTACTCAGCAGATTATAAAGATCTCGTCGCGACGCGTGCCAATTCCCAACATGACTGGGTACATGACCAAAACACCTTCTTTCAATGTTAAATACACTCTGGCCAACACTGGTCAAGGTGCGTTGTTCAACTTGGCACCGTCAGATGGAAGTTACAGTTACTTGCCAGGCGTATTCACCATAGACCCTGGACTGAATGGTGTCATTGCTCGAGTCCTGTGGTATGTACTCAACCAATGGGCATCTGCAACAAGGTTCGCCCTTTGCGAACACCCTTCATTCTAAACACTTTGCGAATACCCTTCGTTTGGAACACTGGCTCTATGTCGGCAATGCAAGGTAGCTCGTCATCACAGACGTCACAGGCGTGTGCTTTACAATCTAAGTCGTTCCTCTATTGATTGTTTTCGTAGCGTTGCTTTTCTCTTTGACGAAGGAGGTGAGGGACAGAAGGAGGGGGCATATTAACAAAACGAGTTTGTTGTCTGTGCTGTTACATGGGCTTGAGGGGGTGGAGGGGGTGGAGGAGGGTGAGGAGAGATAAGGATATAAGGACACGAATAAGGTGTTGATGAAGGCGGCGAAGAGGGTGAGGGTGAGGTCGGAGAGGGATGAGAAGGGGTTTTTGGAGTTGAAAAGGGAGTGGAGGCCAAATATGAAAGACAAGTCGCCTATCTTCTCGTGCAGGTCCTTGTCCACCTTGTCTAGATACAGCGTCATCTGTGAGACGGAAGTTCCGATAGTTGTCGATGCCGCGGATGATGGTAGTCTTGAGTACGGTTCCTCTGTTCGGAGTCGGTGATGGACTCGATTAGGGAGGCAAGAGGCTTTCTGCCAATCTATTGGGGTCGAAAGGCCACTCAGTGCTGGGGTCTGCATGGGGATGCTTCCTTCCCTGAGTGGCGTTGTCTTCTCGCGCTTTCGGCCTTTGCTCTCCGATCCTCATGGCTCTGAGAAGGATACTGTAGGTAAGGGTGTGAGTGAAAGAATGCTCGCAGTGAGATCATGATACTTCCAATGCTTCCACGCACCGTTGACTGGTCTCATCCGCACCCCTTGACTCATATAGTTCACAAGTACCCAATCTAACACTTACACCGTCACAGCGTGACGCGGATGTACCTTCAAGATTCGCAATTCTTAGTTGGTATTTAATCGCGCTATCTACTCTCCCCGCCATCGCGTTATCTCGTTGTTATTGTCGGTATCGTGCCGTCCACCCAGACATCCTCAGACCTGCCAAACGCCAGCTCAGCCAGGCCCGTAAGCATAGAAAAAGAGCCACTGTAAATGCAAGCTAAGCGTAGAATGTACATGCAAACGCCCGCAACCCAGTAGTAATAGATCTTCGCACGCCTTCCTGGGAGAGGCGTTTTCCCCATCCGTACCAAGTCAGTATTATTGTAAGAAGTCCTTCCTGACATTGATGAACGCACCCGGTCCACCATCATCCGCCAATTCTGAGACAAGCGCCTCTGTCTGCTGCACGAGCCTTTCCAGTGCCGCAGAGCTCGACTTGCCCAGACTCACTGTGTCGGGTCAGCGTGGGCCTCCACATTCTCGGCAAAGAGGGATACGTACCTAATATCGCACTATTCAGCTCTTCCGCCACAGGTATCCTCCCGCTCGTGTCCAGCAAAGGAGCAAGACTGCTCTCCCTCACGTTCTCATACGCAATCAATGCGAAGGTGTCTTCTAATGCCCTCTTCACCTCTCTCCGCGGGTCATTGACGAACTCTTGCTTAAGCTCCATCCCATACTCAATCATTGCCTGCGTCGAATCCTGCAGCTTCTTCTGCTTCGCCTCAAGATCATCCTCGTCGTCATCTTCCTCATCGCCCCACGGCGCGCCATTGTGCACGCCAAGCTGCTCGTCGAGTTCCATCTCGAAGTCGTACTCATCGGTGGCGGTAGAGTTGCGGTTGTTGAGGGTGGATGCTGTGGAGCGCTTGGAAGGGGGTGTAGGGATGATGTGCGGATGGACTTGAGCATTGAGTTCGCTGCAGAGACGGATCATCTCAATGAACTTGCGGCAGCGGAGCTTGAAGTAAATGTTCTCGTTGTCACGAAGGACGGAAGGGTAATAGGCGTTTGTGTGTTTGAGGGCTTTGTCGATGTCGCCGTCGAGAATGGCGGCGCGTATTCCTAGAGATGAGTAAGCTCTGGGATAGGGTCTAGACGGTGCAATATCCTCTCACGTTGCCTGTTAATCGCGTCAATATCTTCCTCCGTTTGGAGGTATGGAACATTGGCCCGTCCATCGGCAGCCAGCGCTTGCGCCTCGCCGATTACTTCTCCCGCAAAAGCTCTTGCGGTTTCTACATAACCATCATGAGCTAGATATTGCCCGATCAAGCTTTGTATAAACTGCGTCTCGTCTGTCGAGCCATGCTCCCTGGGCTGGCCTTTTGACAATGCTATGTCTTGCTGAATCGTTGCCTTCTCTTGCTGTACTATGCTGTCGATGTCAAAAGCGAATGGTTCCTGTCCAAAGTTTGCACGGATGGCCTCGTTGGGCTTCTTCATGCCAATACTTGGGTAGTACTGGACATTCGTTTTCAGATCCTTGAATGCGGGACCTAAATTGTCAGCGTGGCTTTGGCATGTACGTAGCCTACGAACCTAGATACTGCCCATTCTTCGTAAAGAAGGCTGTGTTGGTGCGAAAGTTGATCCCACATCCTATCACATCCAGGGTGCCATACTTCGGACCGTACGGCTTCCCAGAGGTCGTACTAGTAAAGAATAGCCCGTCATCGCCGTGGTATGCAAACGAACCAGGCTCCCATCCAGGTATCCTGTTCAGAGGTACTTTTGCTTCAGAGAATCCGACACCGATAATTCTACTCAACCAGTGTTAGTTCGCAGTACGATCTGCACGGGAAGTGGGACCTACCCGTCTTTGCCTTTGGAAACCACGGTAACCTCGTAGTAATATATTCCACATTGCCGCGGCATGGGGAAATCTGCTCGAACTGCTGCTGCCTCATCGTGTCCTGACTTCGATGCACCAGCAAACCTGGCAAGCCTCCCGTCCTCTTCCACCTCCATCTGCGCGAATTTGTCTTTTTCGTCCCATCTAGTCGGCCATGGGGCGACGGGCTCCTCTATAAATGCTGGTGTCCGCTCGATGATTTCGTGGGCGAGCCCGCGGTAGGAATGACCTGGTTTGTGCAGATTGACGCTGCTCGAGCTTGTCGATAATGATCCGGTGTTCGAAGAGTGTGTCGAGCGTTGTTCTCGGTATACGGCTATCCTCGCCTTGTGCGCCTCCTCCAACTTCTCAGCATGTCTCGAGCCCCGGAGATACGAGGGTACAAAAAATGCAGGCGCTCCGGCATCTTGCAAGCCGCCATATCCACTCATGTAGCCCATTTGACTTGAGTATGATGGAACTGGCCCACTTCGACTCAGCGAGTTGGACATGCTTCCGTGGTGACCGTCAGCGTCTATAGAGCGTGCGTGGCGGGAGTGAGTGAAGGATGACGTTCCTAGCGGTATCGAGCCACTGTTGGCCAAGTGCGAGAACTGTCCTGAGCGCGCAGAGACCGGATTAGACTGGCTGCTTCCTGCACTCCCTGAAGCTACCTGCGCGTAGGAGCCTCGGCGGAACATGGCGGTGAGTGTTTGAGAGGCTCGTAATCGAATGTCGGCAAGCGGAGGTGGGAAGCAGGTTGGCGTTACTACCAACAACAGCCGCACCCAGCGCAGAACTCAAACACGATGAGCTGCGATATCTTGAAGAATGGATTGAAAGGCGTGAGCGGGCTACCAGAGGTGGTGGTAGGCGCGCGTGCAGCGGCAGTCAGAGGAGCTGCGAATGGTAGGTTCGGCGATGAGCTCGGGTGAGTTGGCAGCGGCGAGGAGGGTAAGGACGTTGGTCAACGCCGGCCAAGGATTTTCAAAGCTGGTCCTGCAAACGCATTCATCGTTTGAGCAGTTTAGTTTTGTGGTGGCGCGTAGATAGGAAGTCGCGGGGGGAGTCGGAGGCGTCGTCAATGAGCTCAGTGATGGCGTCGACGCGAACGAGGTTTAATGCACGCCCCCGCACTACGCTACCTCGCGTGTACATCTGCTCACTGATCTATAGCACGGAGCTTTTGAACGCCCGTCACAAGATCAATCAAAGGAAACAGTTGCCTGCTTGCGAGGACGCTGTGTTACCATCTCAGCTTAGCATGACCTTGTTCGTGATCGGCACAGCTTCTAGGTGATCCATAGCTCCCGCCGCGCGTTCATGCGAACAATAGCCCTCAACGGGCAGCTCTCATCTTGTATAGCCTAAGACATCTTGATGGATGACTTGGAAAGTCACGTAAATGAGGTATTCACCCTGCATCCGGCTTTCCAGTGCTCTGGATAGCGGTTTTAATTGGCTTCTTACCTAAACGGCCGCCTGAGCACCTCGGAGGTACCCACTACCGTCGCACTTTCATCGACATGCGATATCGTCCTCAGACCTGATTATAGCTCATCGCAAATTCAAAGAATCAAGTGGTTGACAGAGACCGATCAAACCTCCGCTGTACTGCTGGTTAGCATGTCGACCACAGTGGGACTGGATCTCCACACAATGTTAAGAGTCGCATGCAAACAGCTATAGAGGTTCTCGCTCAGATCTGTTTTAGCTGTGGACTTCTTGGACAGCCACGTATCCGCAAAGTCGATAGCATTGCATACCGTTGGGTGCCATGCGTCAAAACAGGCTGCTTATAATTCTACTGCCACGCAAGGTATGCACAACTGTGCAGCAAAACGAAAGCAATGTCAATTACACGTAAGAGTATCAGTCCCAGAACTAAGCTATTCGTCCACTTCAAAATAGTGCATTCCATCAAGTAAAGTACGTTAGATGCATCGTGTCGGTAGAAGTGAGCTACAGTTACATGCTCTTCTGAAGTGTACGTACGCTTATGCCCTCCTCTTGCTATACAAATACAAATAGCCGCATGAAGCCTTTTGGTGCAGCACGTTCAGAGAGAAAAGCTGGCACATCTCCATCAGAATTGAAGACGGAAGCGCGTCACACAAGCCGCCTGCCATGCAAACCACGAACGCCATCGCTGTCCAAGCATAAATCCAGAAACCAGTTTTGTCCCAAGCCCACCTTGGGTTCCAGAACGCCGAACGTGTACGCATAAATAAATGGAGGTATTATACAAACACAGCAGTAGAGAAATAAATCCAGGCAAGAGCGTGCTGACGTGACAAGCGAGATACCCAGAATGTCGGCGATGTGTGGATATGCAATAGAACGCGAAATCAGATGCATAGCACAAAGCGTATTTAGAAGCCGTGCTCACGGAAGGGCGTAGGATATCGGTGTTTCACGAGGTAGCAGCCAAGGGCGTTGGTGAACTCGCGATGCCATTGAGAGCGGGCGGCATCGGTGTGGCACTGCCAGCGTCTCCGTTGAGGCCGCTCCTGTCGCTGATGGCACTGCTCTCATCCTTGATCTTGGAGTCGCTTGAACCGGTGGTATCACTCTTGACATCTTCGGAGAAGGTGGTGCTTTTGGGAGGTGCCCGCCAGGTGGGCGCTTGCCATACAACACCGGTGAAGCTGCGAATATGAAACGTCTTCTTTCCCCACTTACGGCAGGGTTTTCCGGATCGGTCGAGCGCGCGGAGGTTGGCGTTGATGGTGCCCATGTTGGCTTTGGGGCCCAGCTTTTGGGCGGGTGCAGGCGCAGCAAAAGGAGCTTTGTTGTTCGGGTCGTTGATCATGTCGCCCCTGTGCTGCCATTAGCCGTGGCCTTGACTATACAGTGGGTGTCGGTGCTGTTCTTGCACAGAAGCCTGATCACCTGTGTTGGCCTAGGACGGGCAACGCAGAATCTACGGTAGTCGGACCTTTGACTCAGGCTGGAAGGCCGACCAATGCAAGGCACGGTGATATGGGACCCATTGATGGCACTTTCCTGAAAGAGGGCGATGGAAAGGAAAAGTACTTACATCCGTTGCTTCTTCTTGGGGCCTGGCTTACCCCGTACCTTCGGGATGCCGTCGACAGCTGCGGCACCTCTCTTGGTGCCGGCACCGCCAGCTCTCGGCCCTGGCTTCTTCCTGCCCTTGGCATCTGTCGCGGGCGGTGCCAACAGGCCGTTGTCGACGCCATTCATAGGCGTGGCGGCATCGGCAGGAGTGTCCGTGGGCGTCGGCTCGACGATCTGAGCGGGCGTGCTTGGCGACGACGAGAGCTTCTCTGATGACTTTGATGACGGCTCGTAGGGGAACTTGGCCAGCGCCTCAGGCGACAGCGGGAGCTTGACGAGCAGGGACTTCGTCTTTGCGGTGGACATGGCGGCGGCGGTGTGAGCGACGACGATGTCTTCAGGCGGCGGCGGCGATGATGGGTGCGGAGGGCAGCAGCGGTGATGATGGGCGTTGGTGGTGGTGTTGATGAGGAAGGGCGCCGTAGGTTTATTCAACAAGTCAGCTGGGTGGTGCGTACCCTATTACTGTAGCGCTTGCCCAAGCTTTGTGTGGCTAGGTCCTCGAAACGTGAGGTGGCCGCTCAGGGTCTGTCGCACGTCAATGGATGCGTGCTGTATCGCGAGGTGCAGAGTGCAAAAGGAGGATGGCAGTGAGCAAGGGCGAGGGCTGTTGGCGTGAAGCCGGGGTTGACACGGCGAGGGTTTGATGGGGCGGCCATGATGGGCTGCGGCGGCGGGCTCTGCGTGCACGGCGACTCTGCTCTCATCGCTAATGATTCTGGCTGGGTTGCGTGCAGTGGAGGTTCACGGCCAAGGAGGAGACAGGCGCGCTAGTCTACATCCGGACGCATGCTCTCTGCGCGCTGCATCCTCGTGCTCTCCAGAGGCATCTCCCTCTGCTCGCTGCTGCTGCTGCTGCGATGCGTGCTCGCGCTGCTGCGTCTGCGCGATCTGCTGGCGTGTGCGGGCTCTTGTCGCACTCTTCGCTGTGGCGCTAAAGTGCATTTTGTCTGGTTCGGTCGGCATTCCTCGCTGGATGGAAGCGACTGCTCCTACAAACCGACTTCCTTGCCTGTTGCGAACAACATGCGCCACAGTCGTCCCGTGGAACAAGCATGCACTGGAATGCCGTCCCCGGCCTTGTGAGCGCCTTGCTACTGCAGCCTGCCCCTGATCTCGGCTGCGAAGCCTGCGCTGTTGCAAACCCGGCCATGCGCCAGAGCTTGCGTGCGCCATTCAACCGTGATCCATCTTCTCCCGCCGCATCGCAGGCCCGTCAGCTGTCGCGTACCCCTTCCGCCGCGTCCGCCCGTCGCTTTGGCGCCTTCAGGTGCGCTTTCCCAGGCCCACACCCCTGACGTGCGTGGTGCAGAAGCTTGCGATGGCGCTGTGGCAGCTCAGCATGAGGATTCCAGGCTCATCCAGACTGGTCCCGTGTTTCCGACACCCCGGGGCCAGAGTCGCCCAGAGTCGCCAGGAGTCGTGGCCAGCCCCTGCGACCTCATCTCCAAACCCCTTTCGGCCTAGTCGCACGTGATGTGTTCGCCGTCTGCTGAGGAGACCTGCTGCCGGCCTCATAGTTCTCTTCCGCGCCTGTTGCTCTCTCTGAGCTCCCCATGATCAGCTTGTGATGACCACGCTATGAATTGTCATGATGCATCGTCTAGGCGGTGACGGCGCAAACCTGCCCGTCGAAACCAACATGGGCCGGCATCTCCCGACATCGATGCGATGCACCGACGCTCCCTGCGACCCGATGAGCTGGCGCTCTGCCTTCTGAACAACGGGCGCCTGGTTTTGTTGCGATGAATGACTCCACGATGCGTGTTGCGGAGGCTGTCCGTGCCATGTAAAGTGGAAGACGAATGCGTGCGGTGACAGTAGGCGCACGCTCCTGACTTTAGTATCTGCTGCAATCCCGAATAGACAAGCATTGACACGCTGCAGAGAAATACCTCGAAGCTTGACATGGGCTTTTGCAATTTGTATCATCTGCCCTGTAATGTTCTGCTACCGTTGCGACTCCGCCATCTGCGCTCCCACCTGTGGGTATCTTAAAAGAATGTTTCCCTGCCCAGCTTCAAATTTCCGACCCAATGAGAGACAAACGACCAATCCTAACCAGAGAAACGCCATACCGGTCATTACCTACCCATTTTGAGAAAACCAAACGCCAAGTACACCATAGCGAAGACTAAAGAAACCCCGACCAGCAGCGTAACGTTCGTCATGACGGGAAAGCATGCGTAAGCGTAGTCATGTCATTCAGATCCACCTTCTCATAACTCTGTCCAGTGGACAGTCTCGACTCGATCCAGCTCATAGTAGTTCCTCTTTCTCTTCTCCTTCTTCTCGCCAGGGTTCTTCCGCTTCAGTAGAGACTTCATACGCGAGGTTAACTTCCCCAGGGGATCGCTCTGCGCAGGCTGTTCTTCCTCGTCCTTCTTTTCTCGCTCTTCTTCGGCCGGTGGGTGGTTCTCCTTCTGCGGTTGTTCTTCTTGTATCGACACCACTGGGTGCGATGACAATGATGCGTGCGCAGGCATGTCTTTACTGATCAATGTTTTCGACTTGTGCCTCGAGAACCGCTTCTTTGGTGGCTTCTGCAGGGGCACGAGCATGTCCCATGTAGGCTCACGGGGAGTTGCCTCGCCCGACTTGACATGCGGCAACAGCACCAAGGTGGAGTCGTCCCAGTTTGAGCCCTGGCGTGGTGAGTATGCTGGTGTGGAAGGCTCCGAGTCGATCAGTGTACCGAAAGACCTGGCCGACATTGGTGGAGACATGGGCCCCGGCGTGGTAGGAGACAAAGCTGGCATGGGTGATATTGGAGGAAAGGGCGACCTGGGCTCGCTCGTACTCGGTCGCGGTGACGGCGGGAGGCCAGAGAAACGGTGTGGTTGTGTGACGAGACTGTTCGGCGAGAGTAGTGATGGCTCCTTTGGCATGCCGTGGCTCGACAAGGCTGAGTATTCGGTGCGAGAGCCGGAGCGTCTGTGGTTGCTTGCTGGGGGCCCAGTTGTAGATGATATGGACAGTGACCGCGCCGACAACGCGGGCGACCGGCTTGGATCCATGGGCATGGGTTGTACAAGTCTCGGTTGGTCAATGAAACGGTAGGCGAATGAGACACGAGATACAAGGGAGTCCACACGCGACCGTGGCCAGCGCCTAACAGTGGCAGCGGAAGTGGAGGGTTGGCAAGCGCCGAACGAAAAGGGCTGACGAAAACCAAGAAGAACAGCTGAGTTTAAGCACTCGGCCCACGCAGATTGCTTGGAAGTAAGCCAGGCAGAGGTTGTGTCACCTGCGAGGCTTGCAGGCAACTGTCATTATAACATGCCGACAAGGTGGTGCGCCGGCTCGGTGGAAACGGCATCCTCTAGCAGAGCCTGATGTGTTTTGCGGCGTAGTCGACCTAAACACGCAAGATCAGCCTGGCCTTAGTGTCTCATGCGCCGTGGCATGATTGCGGGTAGAATTGATGCTTTTGTCACCCGCGACCGTTGACAGAGCGTTGTATCTGCGCGCTAGACTCTGCAAAGCCCTGGCGCTTAGGATGCGCGTCGCCATTGGTGCGTGTCAAGAACAGCCCCACTGCTCACGGTTGTGGTTCGTCGGGGGGAGGGCGGCTGGAGGGGCGGAACGCGGCTGTTTCTAAAGACAGTTCATACACCTGGATCCGCAGAATTCCACTGGCCCCGGGGAGCGAGATGGTACGAAAGGCGCCGACGCTGATTGGTTCCACCCATCGCCGGCGTCTAACGAATGAAGATGCGCAAAGGGATCTTGAGGGCGTTGGAACACCATAGTTCCTCCATAGTTCCCCTCAGCTCGTGGCAAACGGAGCCTGGAGGCGACCCGTGGCCGATAGTCAGAGAGCCCGCTTTTTTGTTATTTCAAAGGAGGGGAACGGTACCAATGAGGAACGTGAAGAGCAGCTGTGCCGCAAAAGCACTCTCTGTCTCTACGCCGCCAGACGAGACCGGGGTTGACCGTGAAGCTGGGTTCAGCCGTTCACGACCTGCCCGTCGTCTGACTGGCCACATTCACCGGTGCCTTTCGCGTCGAGTTTGGCCGTGCCTCCCGCACGATCAACAGCATGTGCCACTCCCGCCGCCCAAAAGGAAGCTCCCGTGGCCTTTGCATGTAGACGGTGGAGACATGAAAGCCTACATGGCGGCGGCCTCCGTCCTGCAGTGTAACGCAGTTAAGCGCCAGCTATGACCGGGGCATCAAGCGAGTACACATGGTCCAAGGCCGCCGTCAAGGGTGCATTCAGAGCAGCAGATTCAACAACAGATTGAGAAGGAGCCCAAGGCAGACTGCTCGTTATCATCAGCATGATGATGTGGTCACAGTGGGCCGGTGGGCCAGTGGGCCGAGCGGCGGATGAATTGGCCGGACTCGGTGAGAGGCACCAGAGAGGCACAGTCTGTTACCGTATGCTCCGTGATATCGGCTCGGGTTGTGCTTGGTCGTGCCCATGGGGGCCTCTGAAAACGTTGACGCGCGTGCAGGGAACTGTGAAGCGCCATCTCGTCTAGATCGGATCAAGCAAGCGCGACTCGAAACCTCAACGCTCCCGTGTGAAGAGGCTATCGTCAATGTTCCTCCAACGCCAAACACATGCTGTCCAATAGACGGATCGTCTATACCACAATGAACAGGCTCGGTGAACCCTGGACTTACACTCCACCGGCCAAAATGCTTCAACGCCTCTCTACAATCGTGACTCAGCCACCCTATATTCATGCGCGCACCGGGGGCTTACCGGAGGGCACGGCCGACGCTTTGCCATGGCCTAGGCAATGACCCGTGGACGTTCTCTTCGACCAAGCACTGTCCTTTCTCTAGTCGTTGATGTTACCTTATCGCTCGGTAGGGGCGCTGGCTCATTTGCGCCAGATCATTCCGTGACGCAGCTCAAGCCAGATGGAATGTGCCGAGGAGGTCGTCAAAACACTTCGGCAACCTGTGGCACAGATCTGGAGGCGTACGGGTGTAATGCTGACAGTCCTTCCCTTTACTCTACAGCGTCCTGGTAGCGTCACTCGCTGCACTCGCTGACAGCCCTTTGTCAACATGCGATTTACTAGTCAATAGCTATTGTTGTGCCCACCGTTTCATTCCTCACTTACTGTATTGGAATCCGTAGGACAATTTCCCTGGCGTAACCTCCAGATCAGGACATCATGTGCTATCCTTCATTCCAGGACCAGGCCAAATCGTCTGCATCACAACAAGATCACGCGCCTCTCGATTCCAGATAAATTCACTACCCTGGGCCGAAACAGTCTCACACCTGTAGCTACCTCTCTGCTCACACTCCTTTTGCCACACTCCTTATATTTCTATTCAGGATGAGGTTTGAAGGCCTCTCATCTCTAGCCTTGTTTGCCTTGGCGGCCTCACACGCCATCGAAGTTCGCGCCCCTGCTGAAGCCGCTGTAGCGGCAACCGCTGGCGACCATGATAATGGCAAGGATTGGCACCCTCATACTAAGGAGCCACACTTCTTCAACTTGAGAGTCAACGACCGATGCGACCCATTCCACAGGCCGCAACCGGAGACCCTGAAGTCGCAGTGCCCATTTGATTCCTATGCGATTAGGCTAGAAAAGGGAATCCTTGTTGCAACACCCTACAACAAATGGTATGATCCCAAGCTACCGACCTTCTTCGTGGACGATGATACCCAGCTGTACACCGTAAGTCATACACTGTCTTATCACTTTCTGAGACCACGGTTCACTCATCTCTGGAACAGGTCAGCAAGGATCCCCTTCAACTATACGTTGACTCAGTCACCGGTGCTGTGAAGTACACTAAGGTCGGATGGCTCCCACCGAGCGCCATCTCCACTGGTTTCTATCATACTGGAAACAACCCCATCCAGCTCGTCGACCCGAGCCCGTCATACCTCACCTGGCCTTCGACGTACGGTATCACCAAGGGTGGGAACTTCGCCATTTGCCCACTTGGCAGCACCGGCCAATACCAGGTCTTCGTCAACAACTGGAATTTTGACCAGCAGGGTGTGGAGAAGAGGCGCTGCAAGTACTATGCGCTCGCGGCATTGAACGCGAATCCGTGGAAGAAGGAACAGTGGCGTCTGAAGGCACGCGACGATTATCCTACCTCAGACGATGACAGCTACCCCACCTGGGGCGATGACAGCGGCGACTCCTGGAGTGACGACAGCGACGACTCCTGGAGTGATGATGATGACAGCTGGGGCAAGGATTCCAAAGACGGTTACAAGAACAAAGATGACAGCTACGAGACCAAGGATCCGGGCTACAAGACCAAGGACCCGGGCTACGAGACCGACGACGGCTATGAGACCAAAGACCCGGGCTATGATACTTGGGAGAAGGATGACCCCAAAGATGATGGTTACAAGCAAAAGGATGATAGCTACGACACCTCTGATGAATGGTGAAGGAGACAGTGGACAACAGGACAATCCTTTTAAGCGATAGAGCTCAGCGGCATGTAAGGAGGCCTGCATGGAAACATTGATATTGTTGTTTTTACTACTCGTAATCAACCTGAACCCCAAGATCCCGACCTTTCCTACGTCTACACCTCTTGTATCTTAATTTGAAAATTGAATATCTGATGGTTTCTTACGTACACAGTATCTATTGCTTTCGACACCCTAAAGTCTACTCGCGGTTAACCGGTGTGGCTTGTGACCACGTGTGCGGGTATTTGCGGGTTGGGCCTGCCAGCGGCCGTTGTTTCTAGATTCTCCCTGAACTCAGTCTTTAATTCGACGATTTCAACCCATCATAGATTACTCGAGGACGCGCGTCAAATGGAATCTGGGCAGTGTTGTTCTATCAGGCTGAGTACATTAGGGCGAAGCCGCTATGGAAGTGTTGTGTGTTCGCGGTGATCTTGGACTTGCAAAAATTGAGTTTGATAGGTTCGTGGTGCGTCGTTGTATACTCTAAGCCGTTATCCAGACTACTCGTTATACAGCGGTTGATGTTACGAGTAAAATGTAAACGTGCCACTTCGGCATATGCACGAGAGCGTCTGCTGTGGGCAGGCTCCGGCAGTCACCGCCTTGCGCTCGCAAACGCTTCTTGCGAGGTTCCCGCGCTGACCAGAAGAGCGACTTGTTTCCTTTCAGCTTCACTTATCCTCTCACAGTCACCTTCACCACGATAAAAGCGCGCCCACCATGGATTTCAAGGCGCGCCTGCGTCGAGTTTGTTCTCTTCTCCCACCAACTCAAAAGCTTCTTCTTCTTCTTCTTGTAGACGATTTGATTTCTTGGTACATGTCGTCGTTCACGCCAGCGATTCTCAACGCAACTGCACTGGGTTCCTCGTCGACAATGCGCGGCAACGAACCTTCCACTGCACACAGGGAGGTGGACACAGAGAAGCGCGCCTCAAAACGTTCGCAAGCATGCAACTCCCGGAATAACTACAGCAAAGAAGATATCGAGCTCCTTGTGCGGAAGACCATTGACGGTACAGTCCATGATGATCTCTTGTCCCTCTTTACCGAGTGGATCCACGATGACCCCAAGAACTACGATACAGCGAGACGCTCTATTCGAGAGCTCGACTGCGATCAGGCAAGCCGCTGGAGTGGTCGGTGATTTATCACGCCTTGCTAATATGTGATGCAGGACACGTCCCGTATCTCGAATGAAAAGGTGCGCAAACTTGTCGAGGACATCTATGAACTTCGCCCAAAGTACGAGCCTCCGGGGCTCAAAGAGCGAGAGGGAACGGTGAGCCTGCTCGAGTTTCTACAAGAGAGCGCCATCGAGCCGAGTAAACAGCTTCGTTCGGTTCCGAGTTCGCGCGTATCACTTCATGCGCCGGCGTTGTTCGCGTCTCTCAAGAAGACCTTTGGATTTCTTCGTATACGTTCTGCGGGCTTCAAATCAGAGTCTTCCCCGAAGCCATCCAGAGTCGAACCGCTTGTATTTGAGGACCATGTCACCTCACCCATTGCTTCGACACTTATACCTCGCGAAGCAGTTCAAAGTCTGGACCCAGTTCCTCCGAAGAAGAAGGCTACTCCTGCTACCCCTGGCGGTCATTCACGAGCCCAAGAGTACCCGCCTGATACGCCTGATCGCCCGGCACCCTTGAGAATCAGGCCTCGCCCTGCACGTTCTCAACCACTGTCCGATTCCTCGTCTTCCCGTCATATGCTGTCGCCTAAGAATTCTGTTTCCCCTTCGCAGTATACTCGACAGCCGAGGTCGTCCGTGTACGATGACCCGTTCGTTTCCAAAGTTGATGGCAATGCAACACGCTGTGGAACCATCAGCACTACCACGAGCAAGATCACGGATGGCGCCACCGCTGATTTAGAGGATTTGTTTGAGTATCTTCAGGCCGCTCTCAAGCATGTTCAGCTCCCCAACTCAGAGTCTAGCTCGGTGTACTCGGACACCCATGAACCAAAACGGTATAGCGCCATCGTTAACAGCATTGCTGAGTCTTGTCACGATACGATCGTCAAGAAAGAAGAACATGCGTATGCATCACTATGCACCTCGAATACTGCCGATAACGAGGTAGACTGGGAGACGGTGCAAGAATCCGAATCTGAACTCGAGGTTAGGAGTCGCCACCACAGCTACTACGATTCAGATGGCTTCCTGATTCAGGACTCGGATCTGCAAAAGGAAGACGTAGGCCAAGAAACTTTAGGGGTAGTCATCGCTTTGCTGACTCTCGAATAGGACGGCGCAGCATGCCTTACCGACTCAATCTCCAGCATTCGCGTCCAGGCAGGTTCGCCGCGATCACCCCATCCGCCTCGACGCGACAGTCTACCTAAGCTCACGACGAAGATCAACCGTTCCATGGTGTCCACGATTCCAATTTGCGAGGTGCCGGAAGAAAAGGGCGCTGCTTCCCGACAATCGCGTAAGGAGGCCGAAGAGGCCAGCCGTGCTGCTATGAATGGCTTCCATCGACCTCTGCCTCTCCGCTCTTACGAAAACCAGGCATTTCCAGCCATGAAAGATAAAGGTTTTCGAGAGCGTAAGCGATCTAACTCTCTTTGAGGTACGTACTTCGCGTTCTTTCACTGCCCTAGCACCACCCACTGCCTCTTGTTCTTTGGCGAGTGTTTCTCCTGCTATTACTTCAGAGGTTAGAGGAATGTCAGGGGGATATGAAGAGGAGTATGAGAACGATAGCATGACCGAGGAAGCCGAGGATGGAGAGCGCTTAGTCATGAATCTCTAACATCAATGCGAATGTGTGCGTTGTGGAGCGGAGTGGGAAGGAGCAAATGGTGTGTAGGGTGTTAGTTGGAATAGGGGAATTGGGCTAGGGGAGTTGGGATGGGAGTGTATGAATAAGTTATTGAAGGTGCTGCTGACTTCAAGATGGCCATCTCGTGGGGCAAGTCTCCGCAAAATGAACTTTGGTTTAGTGGACTCGGAGAAGACTTGTACAATAATGAATACCTAAATGCCCTGTGTACTGTAGCATTAGTGACTGCTGTAAGATGATTTTGGAACGTCTCACAGTGAGGATCTTTGCCGTGCATACATGCCATGCCGAACCCGAAGGTACAAAGTCAGTATATGTCTCATAGAAGTGGGATAGTACGTTACCTCGTGCCTCAGCAAAGCAAATGACAGATTCTTTTCTTATGTAGTAGGTAGATGAAAATAGTATCTCTTTCGCTTGGCGGAATAAGCATCCGCTTGCCATACCATTCGTTGCTGAGAGCAAATACGAGACACAGATTCCGCATGTCATACCTCATATGTATTTTCCTGCTCTGCGTTTCTACGAAAGAAGGAGAGTCAAATTATCCTAAATCAAAGGTTCGCTTGAAGATCTTGGAGTTTTGAACGTTCCCTGGCAACGTCGTGCCTTAGCCTTGAGTGGGGCCGCCTGGACACGGCTGCATAGTCGAGACACACCCTCATATAACACACCCAGGATGCATCGCAGGGCTCCAAGATTCCTTCCTATAATAGCTACTGTATCGGGAGTCAAGTTACCTTGGCTCAATTATACAACAGCGGATGGTCTGAACAAGATAGAGTTTCTGATCGAGTTCGAGTAGCTCCAGCATCCGCGACATATAAAAACAGAGAGCCCTACTGGCCATTCTGTCCACACCTGCAGACTCCAGTGTTCGGTAATGAGATAGCTCTTATAATATGTGCCAAGTCATTTCAAGGACCTAGAACGCAGGCAGCGTAGATGTGAGGAAGGTGACGTTACATTGTGTCCAGATAGGGATCGATTTTGTTGGCTTAATACCCATTGTTCAACAGGTCGTGTTACACCAATACCTTATGAATAGCCGAACCTCACGGAAAGACGCACATCAACACAAAGTCGTTCCTTCTGTTGCTGCTTACCGCCTTCTTCGAGGCCTTTGTGTGACGTCGGAGAGAGATTTGCCGGTTGGTGGCCCGAGCTCTCACATGCAGCTTCCAGTGCTCTCCGCATAACTTACGAAGTACGCGACAAGCACTCCACCTCGTGCGGTCGCTGCGATCATGTCGGTGCTACTAGAAACGTCGCTCGGCGATATTACTATCGATCTTTTGGTCGACGATGCGCCCAAATGCTGCGAAAAGTAAGTCAGACTTCGGTACTTCACCATGCGACAGCAGTCGCATCGCCTTCCATCCGTCGCGCATAGAAGCAAGCTGAGTACAAAGCAGATACTAACGCGTCGCAACTTCTAGTTTTCTCAAGCTCTGCAAAGTCAAGTACTACAACTTCTCGCCCGTTCATAGTGTCCAACCGAACTTCTCCTTCCAAACTGGTGATCCTATCGGGCCTGGCTCTAATGACAGTGATGGCGGCCGCTCAATATGGGGTCTGCTTGACCCTACCGACCCAGCAAAGAAAACCTTCAATCCCGAGTTTCAGCCCAAGCTGAAGCACACGGAGATGGGTACAGTTAGCATGGCGACCGCACCCGCGCCAGACGATCCAGACGAGCGCTACGCGGGCAGCCAGTTCATCGTGACGCTGGGAACCAATATAGATTTCTTGGACAAGAAAGCTGCGATATTTGGGCAGGTTGTGGAGGGCTTTGATGTCTTGGAGAAGATCAACGCCGCATTCATTGACGACAAGGGTCGACCGCTGAAGGACATTCGCATACTGCATACTGTCGTCTTGGATGATCCATACGACGATCCAAAAGACCTCGTCGAACCGCCAGAGAGCCCCATACCTTCTGCTGCCCAGCTCGCTACGGTGCGCGTGGGGCACGATGAAACTTTGGAGCAAGAGACTGACCCAGAAGCTTTGGAAAAGGTTCGTCGCGAACGAGAGGCGCGCGCACAGGCACTCACACTAGAAATGGTGGGCGATTTACCGTTCGCCGAAGTCGCACCACCCGAGAACGTACTGTTTGTCTGCAAACTGAATCCTGTAACTCAGGACGAGGATCTGGAGCTCATTTTCTCGCGGTTCGGCAAAATCCTGAGCTGCGAAATCATACGCGACAAGAATTCCGGCGATAGTCTCCAGTATGCTTTCATTGAATACTCTGACCAGAAAGAGTGCGAACAGGCATATTTCAAGATGGATGGCGTGCTTATTGACGATCACCGCATTCACGTCGATTTCTCACAGAGCGTTTCCAAGATCGCGGACGATTGGCGAGATAACGCCAACATGAAGCGACGACGTGCAGCAGGCGGCGGCTTTGGTGGTATCGACAATCTGCAGAGGAAGAAGCAATACCGTGGTGATCATGGCCGCGAAATCATTAGCGACTCGGTCGTCAGCAATCTGATCATCGATCGTGATGCGCCTTCGAATGGTGCCAAAGACAGTTCACGAGGATCGCACTCAAAACAGAATGGGAGTCGCGATAAACGTGACTTACGTAGAGACGATGGTCGCAGAAGAGAGCGTCTAGAACAGTCATATCACGATGATAGATGGGAGCGGAATCGTAGCCGGAGCCCAAGACGCGATCGTCGTGATAGAGATGGGGATGGTCGATATGAGAGCACACGGCACGAAGAACGCCGGCGAGATCGCAGCAGAGATCGCTATCGAGACAGCCGGCGAGACAGAAGTCGCGACGGACATAGGAGGGATGATCGGCGGCGGCGAGATTGAAAGGTCGGTCGATCAAGCGAGGCTGGAGTCACTGTTATTGTGTATATCTGATGTATCAAAAGGTGCAGGTAGCACCGTCAGTTTTGGAATGAGTTCCATGATATCACGTCCCATTCAAGAACTTTCGTCCATCAGTCTGAGCCGTACGTCGAGAATCGGTACGCGTCAGTCGATCATGTCGCAATACGAATCACAACATTGAACCATATTGACAGCTTCGTACAAGCTAGCTTGCGATCGCATCTTCCTGCCTGACGTTGGACCCCGGGTGCAGATTGCGATTCTGCACGTTATTTAAAGTCTTGAAACACGCCACAAGCCCCCCTTCCACGACCACCGGCCCTCACCAATATCCTCTCACCAACCCTCAGCATAGACTATCTGCATGCACTGCGCAACCATCCGCGCCTAGTCCTCTGCTCACCCCAGTCAAAGTCCGCTCGGGTAAGCTCTTATAGGTCGAGTTTGTAGCGTGTGCCGAATCAGGATCGCCGAGTGGATTACCCGAACCGTTGTGTGTAGCCTCACAGCGCCAAAAGCAGACCACCGAACCAAGCGCCTCGAATTCTAGGAAGAATCTGGAGTGCTGCCGAGCATGTGTAAGAGGTACCATTGTGCCCGAACATGTGAGCTGGTACCCGAGACAGTGACATCGTAGAGACAAGTTGACTGCGGAGTCCGTCATTGTGGCTTCGACATGGCAAAGTTGGAAAGTATATATGGAGAGGGAGTTAGTAGCATAGAAGAGTATCACACAGCTCATCAGCTCAATACAACACACTGCCAGACTACATCAGTCCTTTCAGCTTCCAGCTTACAATATCTGACACACTCTTTCGAATTCCACAACTTCAATTTTTACAACCAATCACCACCACAACCTTTTCTCAAAATGCAGTTCTCCACCATCTTCATCACCGTGGCCGCCATGGCCACTGGTTTTGCCGCCGCCCGCCCCATTCCCATCCTCATCCCCGCGAATGCACACACGCACCACACGCGCTCCCCTCGATATCGCTGACCTCTGGGTCGTACGTTCTCCTCTAGCTCCTCGTCCTGTATCTCACTAAGATTTGTACAATAGGACAAGCGCTTCACGGGCATTAACAATGCTCCTACTATCAAGGTCTAGGCACCTTGACCATCCCTCTCATTAGAAAGAAGAATCAAAAAAGAAAAACGGACGACTTGTAAATACCCGGCGGCGGCGGCGACGGCGACCATTTTAATGTGTAAATATTTCGAGGAGTTTTTAAGACACTGTGTATACTTTTTATCCGCATCAAAAGGGCGTTTTGGCTTAAAGTGCGGATATTCATTCTTTCTTTACGAAGCATGGCATTGGGGGACATCTTGGACGCTCATTTGTATAGAGCTTTGGAGTTGAATGAAACATTCTTTTGGGTCGGTGAAAGATACCTTGGTCATTTAGCATTTTCGAATTGAGTTCATTACTATTCTAAAACGATGTCTTGGATATACATCGCATTATCTTTGAAAATCGTTAGTAAATGGAAGATCTGGCAGCAGAAGTTGTGCTGCAACCGTTGGTAAGAGAAGTCTTCAGCGCTATAGATGTTCCCTGCATAGGTGAGGACGCCTGTTGTTTATTTACTGAGAGCCGGGCAAACACGCAGAAGTAATAGATCATGGAAGCTCAATCCCGGCTTGAACAAAGAACACTTCTGTGGTGAAGCTCAATAAGACGTTGCCCTAAGGCTAAAGGGGCTAGCGCAAAGTGCCCAGGCTGCTTAGGTAACCTCCGCGCCGTTCTTTCATGAGGCGGCCGCCATCGCGCTCGAAGAAAGAGCGCCCCAGCGACTCACCCCGCGCTCAACCCACCCACCTGCATCTCGGTCACCCTGTTCGCGCGCAGCCATGGCCGATGCATACGAATACGATGTGGAGGACGAGGAGCTGTACGAGGACGACGACGGCATCGCCTCCTCGGACTGCTGGGCCGTCATCACCTCCTTCTTCGACACAAAGGGCCTGGTCTCGCAGCAGCTCGATTCTTACGATGAGTTCACGCGCAATACCATTCAGGACATCGTGTCAGAGAACGGTAACGTCATCCTCGACCAGAACACAAACTCCTACGACGACGACCATAATCCCATCATCAAGCGCCGCTACCAAATCTCCTTTGGCCGTGTCTTTCTGGCGCGCCCTTCGCACACCGAAGGCGATGGCACGACCATCCAGCTATACCCGCACGAGGCGCGATTGCGCAACCTCACGTATTCTTCGGCCATGATGGCGAACATCGACAACAAGATCATGGTGGCGCGCGAGGTCAAAGGCATGGATGAAGAGGACGATGACGTGGAGCAATTCGGGGGTTCGCAGATCAAGTGGGAGCGGGAAGATCTTCCATCGAGTGACAGCGCGGAAAACAGGGTGTTCCTCGGGAAGCTGCCGGTCATGCTTCGCTCGGAGCTGTGCCACCTGCGAAGTCAGAACGACGAGGCGCTTTTCGGGCTCAACGAGTGCCCGTACGATCAGGGTGGCTACTTCGTCATAAACGGCAGTGAGAAAGTGTTGATCGCCCAGGAGCGCAGCGCCGCGAACATCGTTCAAGTTTTCCGCAAGAAGCAAGGGCCGGTGCCATGGACAGCTGAAATACGCAGCGCCGTAGAGAAGGGTACACGTCTCATTTCATCTTTCAACATCAAATGGGCAGAGAATTCGCTCCTCCAGCCGCGAACACCGGGTCCCTTCGCGTACGGCTTGCTCCCATACGTCAAATCCGATGTGCCAATGGGCATCGTTTTCCGTGCGCTCGGCGTAGTATCGGATGAGGACATTCTGAACCACATCTGCTATGATCGGAACGATACAGCTATGATGGAACTCTTGAAACCTAGCATTGAAGAAGCCTCCGTGGTGCAGGACAGGGACAGCGCTTTGAACTGGCTTGGTAGTCGAGCACAGGGCAACCAGCAGGGTCCGAGAGACAAGCGTCTCAAGTTTGCGCGAGATATCATGCAAAGAGAATTCCTGCCGCATATTTCACAACGGGAAGGCCAGGACACGCGAAAGGCGTTCTTCTTCGGCTACATGCTTCACCGATTACTCCAGTGTGTATTGGGTCGACGAGAAGAGGACGATCGTGACCACTTTGGCAAGAAGCGTCTGGATCTTGCCGGTCCTTTGATCGCGAACTTGTTCCGCATTTTGTTCCTCAAACTTACGAAGGACGTCTACAAATATCTTCAGCGATGCGTGGAGAATAATCAAGATTTCAACGTTCAGATGGCTATTAAGGCTAGCATCCTTACTAACGGACTGAAGTACTCACTCGCCACTGGTAACTGGGGAGACCAGAAGAAGGCTGCCTCAGCCAAGGCCGGTGTATCACAAGTGTTGAATCGGTATACCTATGCATCCACCTTGTCCCATCTGCGGCGAACGAATACACCGGTCGGTCGAGACGGCAAGCTAGCCAAACCTCGCCAGCTTCACAACAGTCACTGGGGTCTTGTTTGTCCTGCTGAGACACCCGAAGGACAAGCTTGTGGACTTGTCAAGAATCTGTCACTCATGTGCTACGTCAGTGTTGGCAGTGAAAGCGCGCCCATCATCGACTACATGACGGGTCGTAACATGGAGCTTCTCGAGGAGTACGACCCTATAATGAACCCAAGTGCTACTAAAGTCTTCGTCAATGGTGTGTGGGTGGGAACACACAATAATCCGCAACAGCTAGTCACGAACGTACAAGAACTTCGCCGGAACGGAACGCTATCGTACGAAATGAGTTTGATTCGAGATATCCGAGATCGTGAGTTCAAGATCTTCACGGATGCTGGTCGCGTTATGAGGCCGCTTTTTACTGTTGAAAACGACACCAAGAAGCCGAACAAGGATCACTTGATCTTCAACCGGAGTCATCTCGAGAAGCTCTTGGCCGACAAGGAAATAGACACATCTGGCATGAACGATGAGGATACAGACCACTACAAGTATGGATGGAAAGGCCTCCTCCATGATGGTTGTGTGGAGTATCTCGATGCCGAGGAAGAAGAGAGTGCCATGATTGTCATGTCGCCCGAAGACTTGACTGAATGGCGTGAAGTGGCTAAGGAGGGTATGCCTGAAGCTGGAAAGCCAGACTATACAAAGGAGGAGTTCAAGTCCCTACGTCTTGCGCCTCTCAAACCGCCGGTTAACCGCACTGTCAACGCGTACACCCACTGCGAGATCCATCCTGCCATGATCCTTGGTATCTGCGCCAGTATCATCCCATTCCCTGACCACAATCAGTCTCCTCGTAACACTTACCAATCCGCTATGGGTAAACAAGCTATGGGTGTCGCGCTAACGAACTACGCACTGCGCATGGAGACCATGATGAATGTTTTATACTATCCTCAAAAACCTTTGGCAACCACGCGTTCTATGGAATACCTTAGGTTCCGTGAGCTGCCCGCTGGACAGAACGCCATCGTAGCTATTGCGTGTTACTCTGGGTACAACCAAGAAGATTCCGTCATCATGAACCAGAGCAGTATTGATCGCGGTCTTTTCAGGAGTTTGTTCTACCGCGCATATACAGAGCAAGAGAAGCGCATCGGTGTCAATGTCTTGGAGCAATTTGAGAAACCGACGCGCATGGATACGATGAGGATGAAGGGTGGCACATACGACAAACTCGATGATGACGGCATTGTCGCGCCGGGTGTTCGTGTCTCCGGCGACGATATCATCATTGGAAAGACGGCACCTATTCCAATGGACGATGCTAAGGAGTTGGGTCAAAAGTCGGCCAACCACACGAAGCGCGATGTATCCACTCCGCTGAGAAGCACGGAGAACGGGATCGTTGACCAAGTCCTCTTCACTACGAACACAGAAGGTCTGCGATTCGTCAAAGTGCGCACGCGAACTACCAAGGTACCACAAATCGGTGATAAATTCGCCTCACGTCACGGTCAAAAGGGTACCATTGGTATCACGTACCGTCATGAAGACATGCCTTTCACTCGGGACGGTCTCACACCGGATATTGTCATCAATCCCCATGCCATTCCATCTCGTATGACTATTGCCCACTTGGTCGAGTGTTTGCTGTCCAAGGTCGGCGCAATCAATGCACAGGAAGGTGACGCAACTCCTTTCTGTGGTGTCACTGTGGACCATGTCTCCGATCTTTTGCAGGCGGCGGACTTCCAGAAGCGCGGTTTCGAAATCATGTATAACGGCCACACAGGTCGGAAGATGCGAGCCCAGGTTTTCCTGGGTCCTACGTACTACCAGCGCCTGAGGCATATGGTCGACGACAAAATCCACGCTCGTGCGCGTGGACCTCTCCAGATCCTGACTCGACAGCCTGTTGAGGGTCGTGCGCGTGACGGCGGTCTTCGTTTCGGAGAGATGGAGCGCGATTGCATGATCGCGCACGGTGCGGCGGCGTTCCTCAAAGAGCGTCTTTTTGAGGTCTCGGATGCGTACAGGGTCCATGTGTGCGACATTTGTGGATTGATGAGCCCGATTGCGTACGTATTCCTACCACTCAAGTCGTATGTGCAAATACTAATTATGATACAGCCAAATCAAGAAGGGTCAATACGAATGCCGTCCGTGCCACAACAAGACGCGCATCAGCCAGATCCAGATTCCCTACGCCGCTAAGCTTCTCTTCCAGGAGCTTATGGCTATGAATATCGCCACCCGCATGTTCACCAACCGCTCTGGTCTCAGTGTGAGAGACTAGTACTCCTCATCACACAGCTGAGTACATTCCGTGTCGAAAGCAGCCTCACTGCTGATGCAGGTTTCCACGTTCCCTAACCTCATCATTCGTCCTATGACTGTGTGCCTAATGCGCTTCTGCGCTAAACTCCAAAACTCTCCAATTGTTATCCCTTTGCATTGCGCTGGCGTTCGTGTCGTGGGTATGGGCTGAAGACCAGACTGGCAGTGTACAATTTCAGTGTTTGCGTTTAACTTCCATTGATCATTTTCAGTCGAGGGCGGTAGATATCTATGAGTACCAGAGACACATGCTAAGGTGCATTGTATAGATAAGAAGTATGAAATGAGCTTCGCTTTGAATGCTGGCTGTTTGTGCAATCAATGAAGATGTCGTGTAGGCCGCAAAAGCCGAGATTTCAGCATCCCTTCTCCTGACTCAATTCCTCGGGCATATCCGGGAACACATCCTTTGCCGTCTTCTTCCCGCCCTTCCATGGAAAATCTTCAACGCTCGTATCAACTTGTGCAAATGATTGAGATGCAAATTTGTAGCCAGGTAGGCTTAGGATAGGGAAGTCTTGAATAATCACATTTGTTTTTATTACATAATGAACACCTCGCCGGTAAGGTTCTGTTTCCACTTTATACTAGCAACCCGAACGTTCTTCAAAAAAACCGAGTACGACCTCTCCAGACATGCCTCAAACCCCGCAATTGGCAATCCCACAATGAGTGATCGTATGCACGTATCTCAATTTGCCATTCTCCACTCGAAATAAATGACTGTCCGGCCACTTGCTATTCCCAAAGTCCAGTAGTACATCCACACTCCCAAGCGTCTCATCAATCACGTAGCGCCTATTCGTGAGCGGCACGCCCGACGGCACGCCAACATCACACGTCCCATTCGGTCCAGGATCGCCATACAGTCCGCCTTCGAGGCGCACGCAAGGTGTACCCCATGGCACGGTGACGTTCTTGTTATTGAACAAATCTAGATAGGCGTCTGCGGCTTTGCGGATGGTGAGTTGTGTGTCGCGTTTTTCTTCGGGTATGGCTTCCCAGTTCTCGTACGCGGTCCAGTACACGTATCCCGTGACGTTGAAGAGCCAGTCTCCAGGTCTCGTGACCACCGAGTCCACCTTGTTGATCTTGTGGTTAGTGAAGCGCAGCTGCGTACCAATAATGTAAGGATTCGTTGTGTTGTTCACAATGACCTCCGTGAAGGTTGCGCAGGAGGATGTGTCGTAGAAAGAGCGATTGTGCGTGATGGCGAGAGGCTTGGTGAGAATTCCGGAGGTTATGTTTACTTTGACAGAGTTCTCGTGATAACCAAGCCAGGTGGAGTTGTCGAAGTGGGTGGTGAAGGTGTCGATTTGGCCGATTGTTTGGGCGGCAAGGTAAGCATCGACTGCTTCTTTGAGGAGCGGGCGCGTGCAGTGCGCTGATGTAATTGCGGCGAAAGCCGTTGCAATGGCGATGGTTCGCACCATCTTGGATTGTGTGAAGGCGGAAATCCGATGTAAGCGGTGATCAGCCTTTGTACGAATCTACAATGCAAAATTGAATTGGATTAATTGCCAATGCGGGAGATGGTTGCCCTCGCTCATATGTCAGAATTCCAAGAACGCATTGTGATATGCAATGTTCCTAGCTGGTGTGCTGGTCTATCAATCCGCGGTTAAAGTGCAGCGGTGCCTGCGTGCTCTTAATATCGCCCCACATCCCCGTAGATGATGACCGCCACATCGTTAAGCCAGGGTCTTTTGTCGTCCAGAAAGCTACGTCGAACCTAGATAGGTATGAAAGACCTGTAAACCCGGCCAATAGCGTCGAGCGAATCCATAGAAGAGTGGGTATACTGGCAGTAGATGGTGCCAAAAATAGCTCAGGGGCTTCACAAATTGGGACAGACGGAGGATAGAGCAAGACTCGGGGGAAACGAATAATCTTTGGTATCATACACCATCCTAGTAAAGCGACCGAGCCGAAGAAAGTCGATAAAGATTGAGAAACAAGCTATTCATTCAAATGATTTTGAAAATGTACCGAGGGCGCTCATCCAGCTGTGTCATATCTTCCACTTCGGGGAACCAGTGTTCGAACAACGCTTCCGCGTCCTCTGGCTCTTCATCGCTACCGTCTTTCAAGCACTCATAGCATTCGAAGCGACCAATGCGTCTGTAAGTCGGTACTTTCGTCCGGGACTTCTTGAGAACAAGGCCGAGGATGGAAGAGCGGAAAGACATGCTGAGCAAAGCGCAAACGAGCGTCTCGCCAAGCTGCACCGTGTCTTCCCCACGAAGGGGTATAACATCAGGCAGAAATTCTACGCTAATCCCGTTTTTGGAGAGCGAGTATTCGTTCGGTGTATCCTCATTGAAAGTGACCTCCGTAGTCATGGCCGCTCTAAGCTCGACAGTGTCACCGCTGAAAGGTGAAAACACGTTTTGAGGGCCGACCGGGAAAGAAGCAGAGCAGGCCAGATCCATAGCAGATGAATTGTCGAAGAAGATCGGAGAGCCTTCCACAGATGCCCAAGACCAGCTTGGTACGTTGCGGCCTGCGACCTGCTTAGGCCGACGGCATTGAATGCCGTCATTTGGATACCATAGTAAACCGAGTGTGCTGCTTGTCCAGTGGCCTGCGATGTAGCTTGCATTAATAGCTCGTGAAAGGCTCTTAGCAACACCTGCGATAGCTAGCAATCGATCTGCATCGTAAGTGAGACTTCGAGCAGTGTACTCCGTCACTATGTAATTCCACAATTCGAAAGGATCTGCTGGTTCTGGAGGTGGATCGTTGCTTGCGTCGGTAATACTTGTGTTGGCGAGCTGGGAGACAACACTGTCCATTCGTCGGTGTCCATTTGCGTCGCTCAAAGCCGCACAATTTGCAAAGTCTTTCTTGATCGAATCAGTCTTCCTCGGATCGTATCTCGCATCATCAATCCTGCCACACTCGCACTGGAAAGTTTCGCGACACTCCAATATCATTTCACTGTCTGTAAAGTGGATTATACGTGGTGAGAGCAGTCTCTCTGCGTATGCCCAGGCTCGTGTCAGCAGCGGCGTGTGCGCGTTGGCCTCTTTCGATGCATTGGACGGAAGCTCCCAGTTATGCATGGATGAGCCTGCGTCGTATGGCTTTTTGAAGCTATAATGTGACGGTTGTTCCCGAACATAAACTTTCGAAACTGAACCCTTACTGTCAGTCGCTTGAACCTTGAATGTCTGCATTCTGGGCGCAAGCAGTCCCTTTGTTGGTTCCGCCGCGGATGTCGCTGCAACGGTAAGAAATGCATTGCCAAAGATGTCGTCTAGCCCCAGTGATGCGCGCAATTTATCCGCAGGATCGTCCTGGACAACGCAAAGTGAGTCAATCCATAGAAAGCGTACGCCGAGTGCCTTTGTAAGCACAACAGCCTCTTGAAAAGCTCTCGGCAATGTATCCCATGGGATGTTCTTCTTGTGTGCGCTGAGTGTTTTCGAGGTAGTCTGTGGCATCCCTCGGCCTATGCCCCAGCGATACGAGAGTGCCAAATACTCGCAGTGACTCTGTTGGGGGATTGCATGGGCCTCGAACTCCTGTAAATGGATACCCTTGAAGAGATCCCCTGCAGAAAGATCGAGTACTCTGTGAGGTAGAAAGCCGGGTGTCCCATCTCCACACAAGGAGTGATTGGCTTTGCACCGGTGTAACATGCTTTGTATCGTCTTGATGCCAGACTCATGGAGTGGATTCGTGATGATGTGGCGCCCGCGGCCAACAGCGGAGAATGCCGACTGACCATCTAGCACTATCAGCTGATCTTCTCGGGTCGTTTTGGGGGTGCTGTATAGGCTAGACCGACATGTACTAGTGATATTCAATTACAAAAACGTGGGTTTTGTGCCACATACCTTGATCTGTGAAAAGCTCCAGTTTCAAGTCTGGGTAATCCTCTTCGTGCTCATGGTCACTCATGTCGTCACATTCGTCTTCGTGGTGATTCCATCGCAGTTCAACGGATAAGTGATCCTGTGAAAGGGTCGGTCGTACCGAATGGAATGTTTCAGCGATTACTCTGATTTTATCCTCTTTGATGGTTGCAAATCGTCCATGATGTAGTAGGATTCCCTGCAGAAGCAGTGCGCACCCACGGCAAGCTCCGGAAGAGACTCGCAGATGTGGCAAGGTGGTGTCTACCCAGCGCACCGAACCGAGTGGCTCTGTCTCGTGATGTTGGTGGGGCTCTTTGAGATGCTTGTGTAAGCCTGTGCAGGTCGTACAGACTGAGTCCATGGTCGCGCATGCGGAGATGGAACTGTAATGTCGTGTCCGATAATGCTCGACGAATTCGCAAGGTCTGAGTTCTAGCGCAGGTGACGTGGGGTCGTGACGCTTTTGAACGAATATCTCCTATTAGGTAGGGAACGCACTTCCGTGACGCCGCGCTCCAGGTCCAACGGGCGCTTGCTGCGTGCTAGTGCTACGAGATATGCCCGCGCGGCAAGCCACTGACAGCTGCCGCATTCAGAGGCAACCATGTCTGCTGCTCCCACCAATCTCGGAGCTTTGGACGAGTCTGTCTGCATCGTGGCTTGGCAGTGCTGCGAACAGATGTAGGCTCATCGCGGGGGATTCTGGTCTTCGGGGAGCGTGGAACCTTGTGCGCGCTGCGAATCGAAGATCTGCACAACGCCAGGGACGCCATCGCACGTCGACCCGCGTCCGTCTCCCGCCTAGACTCGTGCCTAGACACACATGTGCCAGTCATTCGGTATCGTAAACTAGAACGTCCGAAGCTCACTTTTGGTAGGCTTGAAAGGCGGTGGCAGCCTCCTGACCAATCTTGAAGAGACAATCCGTGACTGGGCACCGAGGGCAAGCCATGCGCCGGGAAGGGAGGGATTCCAACGGACAACGAAACGATTAGGTACTACCTGGGTGGTTTTCGCCATGCTTCAGAGGTCAGCTCACTGACCGTGTCGAAACATCAGACATCGTGTCGTCTGGAGCTCATTCGCAAGCCTTCCATCGGTGTAGACGTACTGAAACAACGGCTGTGCAACACGGGCGAATTGAAGGCTGGCCTGTCAGGCCGATACAACCTGAGCAGCCCACGAATAAGCAACCAAGTGACGGGCCTGGGCTGGGCATGCAGCGGGAGATTTCTACCCGTGGCTTGTATCTGGCGCAATCACGTCGGCCCAGGCGGTGATTCGAGTAAATCGTGCACGTATTGCAGGTGGTGGGTTTCAGCTGGCGAAGCACACATACACGTAGCCAGCAGTAATGTCATTTAGCACGTTGCTCGCTCGAACCTGCAGCGCTCCATCCATGGACTGATGGAGCTCACGTGTTCTTGCTAAAATCAGAAGGGGCTAGCTTGCAACTGCCGATCTGGTGAACCGCCCCGCGACGACCATCGAGTTCAACGTCACCACATCTCAGAAAAACGAACATGGGTCCTGAGACAGTGATAAACTCATTGCGCCAGCAAATTACGTCATGTGAATCACAGCTCCAGGATCTGAAGCGGCAGCTCGCCGAAGCTGAATATCAAAGCCAGCAACAGCGGTCCAACCTGCAGTCAGAGCAAAGCGAACACTGCGCACCATACCCACTCGCTTACGACTTTTCCCATGGAGTTCATGATGATTTTAGAGCCGAGATTCTGGCTGCGCTGTCACAACCCGAAGAGTCAATTCCTTCTCCAAAACGTTGGCCGTTAGATCCGAACGAGTACAAGCGTTATGGAAGACAGTTGATCATGCCTGAGATCGGCCTTCAAGGTAGGCTGCCCGCCTACATCGTGATAGAATGAGGACTCACAAGCTTGAATAGGTCAGCTCCGTTTGAAAGGTGCCTCTGTACTGATCGTTGGTGTCGGCGGGCTGGGTTGTCCAGCAGCCGCTTACTTGGTCGGCGCAGGCGTTGGCACAGTAGGACTCGTTGATGGGGATACTGTCGAGGAATCCAACCTTCACCGCCAGATACTGCATTCCGCCGCAAGAGTCAACATGCCTAAAGTGGAAAGCGCCATGATCGCATTGCATTCGTACGTTTCTGCTTCGATCAACGCCGTCAATTACTTGTATGCTAACATAACCTACAGACTCAACCCCAACGTTGATATGGTACCGCACCATGGTCGACTTACACCCGAGACAGCCGTCTCTACATTTCAGCCGTATGATCTGGTTTTAGACTGCACTGATACTCCAGCTTCGCGCTATTTGGTCTCTGACACATGTGTCCTGCTTGGAAAACCCCTAGTCTCAGCTTCGGCCCTTCGAACCGACGGTCAGTTGATGGTCCTGAATTACCCACCTCGTCCCCCAGGGGACACAGCTGGCGGCCCATGCTACCGATGCGTCTTCCCAAAGCCACCACCACCAGAATCAGTCGTCTCTTGCGGAGATGGCGGTATACTCGGTCCAGTTGTGGGTACCATGGGTGTACTACAAGCCCTAGAGACCATCAAAATTTTGACGAGGGGACCATCTGCCTTATCAGATGGATTGGCGTCACCGGACCCTCCGTCTTTGCTCATATTCTCTGCTTACGCCAACCCAATGTTTCGAACTATCCGTTTGCGAACGCGGAAGCCAAAGTGTGCTGTCTGTTCCACACACGCAACAATAACACCCGAAGTCCTCAACTCTGGAAGTCTGGACTATGTACAGTTCTGTGGCACAATCAATCCCATAGATGTGCTAAGCTCCAATGAGCGCATATCCGCAGAGAACTACGCTAAAATCCGACTGGATGTAAATCCATTCACTGGACTGGAACCAAGCAAAGACAGTCACATCTTGCTCGACGTCCGTGAGAAGGTCCAGTTCGAAATTTGCAGTCTTGAAGGGAGCGTCAATATACCCTTCTCAACCATCTCCAGCACTCCCGCTGACGACTGCAAGGGAACAGCGACTGAGACAGGTCTAGAATCAGGTTGGGTGTCAGAGTTGAGGCAACATACCGATAAGCCGATATTCGTTGTGTGCAGATTGGGCAATGACTCCCAGATTACCGTCAAGAAGATGAAAGAGCTTGGGCTTGACAATGGAGGTCAGAGATGGATTGGCGATATTCGAGGTGGGCTACGAGCCTGGAGACACAATGTGGATAGGGATTTCCCGGATTACTGATGGCAAAGAGAACAGACCGGCACACTCTATGGACCGAGTCGCCCTTGCGTACGCTAAACACACATCGGGGCCGTTGATAAACACGCACCCTTCATCAGAACGCAGGCAGATGCGCTACTGACCTCATACGTTTCCGTCCAGCTGTGATCGTAGGTCACTTTTACCGTTCCGGAACTGGATCTTTGAGTCGCTTTAGATATATGCGCAGCTCAGGCGCGGCTACACCGATGCATTGTTGAGCGACAGGCCTCCAACCATGAAAAACTCAAGGAACGCCAGGGTATTGTCAAATGACAGCCGATTCGGAACAATCGACTAAAGATACCTAACCACAGCGCGTGTAGAATGCAAGCTAGGGTTATGTTCCTGCGCATGACGTAGATAATTTGAAACACATAGAAGCTGTGTTTCTCCGTCACCTCCTCCGCAGGAAGTCTCGACTACTTGGCAACGCTATGTGTTCATTACGTGAGCTCTAGCGCACTATCGCATGCAAAGTTAAGAGCAGTGATCTCCTACTAAGGATCTCCTACTGAGGAACCATCTGGGTGCCACCAGTTTTCAGCATATGTTGTATTGGTTATCAAAATCTTCCATAATATAACGAATGTAGAGCAACCACAGTGCTCGCCACCGACCACCTCCTATCACCACTACAACTATCACCACCCTTAACTCCTTCCTTCCTTCCTTCCTTCCGTCCTTGGAGTGGCCATCCCAGTTCAATGACTCGACATTCTGTGTCTGGCCTTTTATCTTGCGGGACCTCTTCTCATTGGTTGACATGACCGAGTACATGAGCAATTAAGCCTCAATCTGCGGCAGTTCACCGCGCATACTCCGACAGGCGACGACCCACCCACAATTTTCACAACCACACTGTCTCCACATGGAATGCGGGGATGCAGTGTGGTACGTCCAATATAACGGCAGCATGGCAATCAAAGCGGACCCAAGCTCATATACGCGCCAAGTGCAATCGCTACACCGCCCTCACTCTTTTTCAGTACTTCTCAGAGTTGCTTTTGTCTTGCTTCTGAGCAAATCCAAGCCAACATGCAGTGGTCACTTCTCCTCACCCTCGCGCTCACCGCGCAAGATGCCTCTGCAGGACCCGCAAATGGCCTCATGGCACGCCAATTCGCGCAAGCAGCCATGATGCGCTTCCAGTGCTCGCAACTTGTCTACGACCGCATCGATCCCCTCGTACAGCCCGGTCTGCTCCCGAGCACACATATGCACCAAGTCAGTCTCCTCTCCTCCTTTCCCCGCTCCTTAATTTACACAGACTCACAGATCGTCGGCGGCAACTCCTTTAACGCCACTATGACATCGGTTACCTACGACCCAGCGGAGAAGTCAACATGCACGACCTGTGACTATGCTGAAGACCTGTCAAACTATTGGACTGCAAACCTGTACTTCCGCGCCAAGAACGGAACATACAAGCGGGTTCCTCAGATGGTGAATCTCGGGTTGCAAGGCCGCGAGGGCGTGACGGTGTACTACATCCCGCCCTACGACGGCAAGAGCAAAGTCACTGCTTTCCCCAAGGGATTCCGTATGCTCGTCGGCGACGCGGGACTAAGGACAAAAGAAGGTCAGCAGAAGCAGCTGTGTCATAGGTGCTTTGCGAACAAGAAGCAAGATCCGTTTGGCGGTGCGCCGTGTACGGGGGATGATACGTATGATTTGCCGAAGAAGCAGTGTGGAGGCGGTATTCGCACCACCATCACATTCCCTACGTACGCCATCCCTTCCCCTGCACACGTCACGGAAATTGACAGATAACAGATGCTGGGACGGCAAAAACCTCGACTCTCCAAGTGAGTATGAATGCGTGTAGAATCTTCGTATGCTAAACATCCATAGACCACAAAGAGCACGTCGCGTACCCGACATCGGGCTCTTTCGAATCTGGCGGTCCCTGTCCGTCCACGCACCCAGTCAAACTTCCCCAACTAATGTAAGCACCCACTCGCCCTCCAGTCCACCAGCACACTCACTAACCCTTCTCAGGTACGAAGTAATGTGGGACACCACAGTCTTTAACGACAACTCCCTCTGGCCGACCGACGGCTCGCAGCCCTTCGTCTACAGCATGGGCGACGGCACCGGGTACGGCCAACATGGTGATTGTAAGAAACCTCTAGAGCCCCTCCCTAGCGTGAGCTTGACACTTACTGACAATGACAGACGTCTTCGGCTGGAAAGACGGCGTGCTTCAGAAAGCGCTCGATGCTCGTTGCAGTGGCAACGCGTGCAAGACGCTCAAGACGCAGACAAGTACTGTGAGCACAAAGTGTGCAAAAGCGCAGTCCGTGCATGAGGATGCGGAGGGATGGCTTACTGAGCTGCCTGGTGCACCTGCCGTCACTTTTGGTTGAGTGATTTGATAGCTTCAATCGTTATCGTTTGTGCTGTTTTATATGAGCAGCTATAACACAGTGTTGTTCTTTAAAGTAGTTCCGCATGGCGACGTGATGTTCGCGGAGGGATTCCCCAGACTATTGAATATCACATAATTAAGATCAAATTTTATGCAACCGCAAACGGCAATAGGAAATCTTTCTGTATCAGATTCAGCTAAGTGTACACAAAATACAGGTAGCCCACGCTACGCCCCACTATACACTCTCTCATGCTCAACCCCGTCTATAGTCACGCTTATGACAGCATCCTGCTCATGTCGTTCCTTATACGGTCATAGGTCAATAGGCCGTCGAGCTGGCCAACAGCTGAGACAGCAACATCGCGGTCCCAAAGCTTCCTCTTAGCAAAATCCATGACATCCTTCTCTGAGATGGCACCAACAACGCGCTCGATCTCCTCGGGTGCTAACCTGCGGCCGGTGGTAATGATCTGGCGACCAATGTCTTCGGCAACAGCAGTGGTACCGTCAAGGGAGAGGAGGAGGGAGGCCTTGAGCTGAGCCTTGGCACGCTCCACTTCGGCGTTGGAGACGTGGGAAGACAGGCGGGACCATTCGCGGAGGGTGAAGTGGACCAAGTCATCGATGCGGTCTACGTAGGGGGTGACAAGGTAGATACCCCAAAGACTGGTATTGTTAGCATGGTGTATCTTACCAATGATTTTCCAACAGGAACTTACCCAGTGTCTGAGTAGCTGGTGGAGAAGCTCATGAAGCTGTTGGCGAGGTTGTTCTGGGAGACGAAAGAGCTGAGCTTGGAGCCAAGGTAGTTGGAATTGCCCATAGCACGGTCCCAGTTGCCAACGATGGCCTGGGTAACGAGGGCAGTGAAGTAGTCCTCGTCGTTCCAGCTTACACCCTCAACAGCGATGGCAATGTTGGCGGAGCCCATGGTGTCGTCCCGGATCCTAACCTCAGAGCCGATAAACTCGGGCTTCTGCTTCTGCTCGGCGACGATCTTTCCGGAGTAGTTGGGAGCCTCGGCAGGTAGCTTGGAGAAGTACTTCTCAGCGAGCTCAACGAGCTGCTGGTGGGGAACGCCACCAGCTCCTACAAGAACCATGCGGTCGGCGGTGTAGTTGGTCTTAATGTAGTTTTCCAAATCCGACCTCTGGATGCTCTCAATGTTCTCCTTGGGGCCGAGGATAGTGCGTCCGAGGGGCTGGCCCTGGAATGCGGTAGCGTGCAGGTGATCGAAGACAACCTCCTCGAGCTGCTTGTCGACCTCCTCCTGCTCGCGGAGGATGACGTCTCGCTCGCGCTCGATGGCCTGAGGCTCGAGCTTGGAGTTTTGTAGGATATCGGACAGGATGTCGACGGCGGCGGGTACGTCGTTGTTGAAGGATTTGGCGTAGTAGACGGTGTTTTCACGCTGTCACTTCCCGTCAGCAAACCCATCCAAAGTGATTCTACCCCTTGCGTAGGTGTCATACCGAAGTGTAGGCGTTGAGGTGGCCGCCCATGTTTTCTATCTCGAGCTCGAGCTGCTGCTGTGTGCGCTGCTGGGTTCCCTGTCGCCGGATATCAGTCTTCTGCCATCCTTCATTGCTCCATACCACCATCTTACCTTGAAAGCAAGGTGCTCAAGGAAGTGTGCGGTTCCGTTGGTCTTGTCCGTCTCAGCGCGGCTGCCGGCATCAATCCATACACCGACGGTCGACGTCTGGGCCCACGGCGAGTGCTCGGTCGCGATCTGCGAGGGGGGGTCAATTGCAGTCCTGATAGCTGTGCAAGAAATCTACATACGGTGAAGCCATTGGAGAGGGTCGTAGACTCGGTCTTGGAGCCGTGGGAGACGGGGGTTGCCAATCCTCTGGTCAAGGGCGACTGTCTGCTGCGCTTGACGGCGTTGATAGCGGCCTTCGACCGCAGGGCCGTCTGCAGGTTCAATGCGAGCCGCCGGGAAGCCATTGCGTATGCTCGCTCGGGTTTCGGGGACGCGCGGGCGGAGAAGAGGCGGCTTGTGATGGGATGGAGGATGTCGTTGGAGCTGTACCTGCTTGGCGAGAGGTGAGGAAACTGCGATCGGCTTATTCCGGAAAGGGTGGTCATAGCAGCCAATCAGCGACACCCGACGTAATCAAGATGCACCACAGCGTTCGACCTCGGGTCGATGCCATTGAGCCTCAAGCCCATCCCGCACGTCAGTTGTCATCCTCCACTCCTCTCCGCTCTCCATTGCGCAGCCAAGCAAGCAGCAATGGCTTCGATTATGCGCCCCGGCCTGCTCAGGCAAGGCTTTGCCAGCCCCGCCGCCTCCCAGCGCGTCTTCTCGACCTTCACAAGCTCGACCGCACGACAATCTTCGCCGCTCATCCAGCAACTCCGCCCGGCCTTTGCGCGTTCAGCAGTACCCAAGGCGACCAGGATCGCTGCCTTCCATGCCACTCAACGCCAGCAGATCCTGCCCCCGCTGCCCCAGAAGATTGAGGGAGGTGTCAATACGGCCGTCCCTATTCCCAACCCAGACTACACCCACGGAAGCTACCACTGGAGTTTTGAGCGACTCCTCGCCGCTGGTCTTGTCCCACTTACAGTTGCCCCGTTCGCGGCTGGCTCGCTGAACCCTGTTACTGATTCTATCCTCTGTGCTTTGCTCGTCCTTCACTCGCACATTGGTTTTGAGTACGTTCAGCATATATGTCCAAGGAATGTTACATGTTGCTAACGTATTCAGGGCCTGCATCATCGACTACTTTCCCAAGAAGCGCATCCCGAAGCTCCGCGCTCTGGCTGACTGGGCCCTTCGCATCGGTACCGTTGCTCTTGGTGTCGCTCTCTATTCATTCGAGACAAATGACGTCGGTATCACGGAACTCGTCGCGAGGTTGTGGCACGCTTGAGTTGGATTTGAAAATGGCGGGTGCAAGATGTAAGGTTTAAGCAAAAGATTGGAGGAGTGGTGATCAGTGGAGGGGCGAGCGGCTTGTGACATCTACGTGTATTTGGAGTATCGAAATGCTAAGTGAAATTCCAATATGTCCAGGCAGGATAGTGATGTTAGAAGATGTCTCGGCCCTGCCTCAGAATCCCTGAGCTATCATTTCCAGCGAGATGTATCAGGTACAGTAGCCAGGATCTAGAAATGAGAACGCACACCCGTACATGTAAATTACCCTCCGTCCGCTGATACCTGGCAGGAAGAACTCAGAGCGCCCAGCGGTTGCTACTGCAAGTGTCTGATACTCGATTTGTGCCTTCCCTGGCAGCTGTTGAAATAGTTTGTAAAGACAGGTTTACTCTCTGCCCTGATGCATGTACTCCGCGCCATCGACTTTCGGGTGAAGGTCAAGTGGCACTGATCAACTGCGAGATGACGCTTTCACGCCGCGACCCCGCGACAGAGAACGCGCAGTCTCCTTTTTAGTCACCTTACGCGCATGTGGAGCGGCCACCCACCCTCACTCAACCGTCTCGTCCACTCAACCTAGATCAGCCCTTCTCACGGGTAACATCTTCACTTCAACGCCATGTCGGACGGAGATCGACTCGTTCTCACCGAACACGACTACGAAGCAGAGGCCAACGAGTTCTGGTATCCAACGCCGCGCCAGCAGATGAATCGCGCGGTGCCCACGCAAGAGCAGTTGGAGAACAAGGTCTGGCGGAAGTGTATGGACATAGGTTCTACTCAGAAGGCTCTATCTGTCTCTTGGCTGTAGACTAGGCCGGTAAATCGATATCGCCGCGCAAATCAAGTATTTCAGAATGGCATACGCAAGAAATCAAAGCAATTGCAACCCATCTTCTACACGCCTCGTGCTGCCCATGTATTGTGTAGGCAGGCGCAAGCTGGACGGTGATAGACACGCACATGCCCTCAAGTGCAGACCAATTAGGCTTAGGAGCGATACAGTGCCTGTAGTGCGCTTGTAAAGCTGTCCAACTATCCTCACAGGCTGATGTGCCATCCCCTCATACCACGCAGAATCATATGCTAACATGTCTACCACAGGAGGCTCCTACCGATGCTGCACCTATGCTCGACCCAGAAGAGAAATCCCGGGTTTTCCGCATCATAGATCTGCCGGCAGAATTGCGCCTAAACATCTACGCACAAGCCCTCACGGTGGGTAAAGTCTTCTACACGCCGACTGCTTTCGAGATTCGCAAGGGCCGCCGTTTCGATAGGTGCAAGGAGTACGAGAAACCGAACGTAAATTTAGCTCTTCATCATTGCATCAGTCGCAGCGCCCTGTATACTGTGGTACACCGGGCGGTGACGAGTCTCAAAATTATTCACGTAGTGCTACTTCCAGAGCATCTGAAGTTTACTGACTTTACATCTGCGCCTGAGGTCGCCTTACTCCGCGTCTGCCGCCAGATCCTCGACGAAGCCGTACCCGTCTACCTGTCCACGAACCTTTTCGTCCTACCAGTACAATTTATCTTCTGTTCTCCATTTCGATGATGGTCGAGCAGGACCTGGGGCATCTGTTGCGCCGCGGCAGGTCGTCCCAGACGACGAAGGGTTGAAGCACGGGATTCAGGATCGTCCGCTATTTAGTCAGAATGGCCTAAAACCCGTGCGGAATATTAGCTTGAGCTTCTGTAGCCAGGGAGATACTACGCAGCTGGGCATGACGCGCATTGCACGGGAGCAGCTTGGGGGGTTCAACTCGATGCATCTTCAACAACGCCAGATCCAAGTACATGACATAGCGGTTACTCAGCTCCATGGACAATGGCGAGTAGATTTGCAGATTGTCCCAAAGCTGTGCCACTAAGGACTCTAACATGCTACAGGTCGTGTTTCGAGCGATCGGCTTCCTACGTGCAGCCGAGGGCTATATTGAGCTCAACTATTCCAATTCCTTCTGCCCCTTTGGATGTTGTCGTCTTATGCACATGAGCTGCGATGTCATTAGGCGACACATGCCGAAGTGTGTGCGGGCGTTGGACACGACATTCGCTGGCGCTCAAGCTCTCAATGACAATGGTATGACGTATTTGATACGAGAGTGGGTCAGCAGTACGGGCATGACCGTGGAGAAGATGAAGAAGAAGTTTGGATTCATGGTGGATGGAAAGGATGTATGGGAAGCATACATCCTGGCACACAAGTACAAGCACAAGGTGGGGGCAGAGGCTTGAGCACAATCGAGCCACATGTCGCCCACTCTGGGAGTTCTGGCACAGCTATGTCGTTCTGCCTTGAATTCCACTTTAGACTGGCGAGAAGGGTGGCTCGGGTTATGTTGAAGTTCGGACACGGCCTATGGAAAATTGTTCGAGGCATTCATTCCATGACGGCTCTGGATACACGTTGAGCCAAGAAGTGTCCTCTGGTAGAGAATGCTAACGGGCGATCAATGACATCCAAGGCCCCTATGTCACTCATTGGGCCATAGCCGCCCATGGGAACTTTGCTGATTCTGGAAAACACCCCATACATCTCCTTTGGCTCGACTTGGATATCGTTTCGACTCCTCGTATGCTTTCCACCAGTTTCCTCTCAACAAATCTCCTCCACTTCCGTTTGCTCCGCGGGCTATGCTTTGTTATCAGACAATCATGGCGGGGTGTGGATACAACGGAGATACTTTTGGGGAATGGCCGTCAAATAAAGGAGCCAGCTGGAATGCAAACGGCTTGATGGCGGGAGACGGTCTAGCAGAGACCATATCTGATGCTTTCATGTTTGGACCATACTCAGGTTAGTGTCCCAATGATACTGTTATTCGCCATTCGGATACATGGGAGACCATAGACTCAGATACAAGGTCGGAGAATGAAAGTGCACGACATTTGCCGGATGTCCTGGATCTGCGTGTGACTAGGTAGTAAGCACCACTAATCACAACTTTGACATCATTTGAGAGAAATCACCAAAGAAATAGGCAGCAAATGAAAGTAATGCACCGATAGGATACGCGCGAAATGTACCTAGAAGATTCAGATGTTGCAACTCTCGTGCGGTCTCTGCCATTCCTGCCTCTCGAGGAAGCGCGCTAGATATACCTAACTCCAAACACATGTACCATTCCCACTTTTCTACCCCCGAACCCTAACACAGTTTCCGAACCAAATTCGACAGCAGGGACTGCACCCATACTTGGCTCCCTGAAACAAGATATCGATCCAAAAGGGACATGCCTCAGTAACGGGACTATCACAATTTGGATACGCATCCAAAGTGGGAAAGTGCCATGGTGCTCAACTTAGCTGCATCACCTTTTCAAATGCGATCTCGATCGTATTCGGAGACCTACGCGACGCGAACCCTGTTTTGACCTCCAGCCTTACCGCTTGAGATCCGCGCGATGTAGATTGTGCGTACGTGCGTCCGCGGAGCAGGCCCGGTAAACATAGGAGGCGACACCAAGGCTAGAGGGAAGCGAAACGAGATTGCTTTTGTTTTCATTGCGTTGTTGTTGATCACGAGAGACGTAGTTTTGGGACGCTGCTGCAGAGATCCAACAACAAGATTTAGGGTCTCAACTCAGAATCCGGTTGCGAGATGAAAAGCGGAGCAAGCGATAGTGGAGCGAAAATTGTGGATCGAACAAACACTGCTATATTGATTTGGGGGAATCTCTAAGATATATCCAAAGCCCATATGCGTTCCATTGCACCGACTGCCCCCTTATTTCAGGACGCAGCGGAAACCGTACATAACTCGGCGACGAGCTATAGGCTGATACACCAAGCGCCATCCTCGGCCGAGCGAGTGTCTACGCCGAACGATATCGGCCTTTTTGTCATGCCAGACAAGTCTTCTTCATTCAAATGACGAAAAACGCCAACACGCCATGTCGCCGTGCGCCAACGGACAATTACAGAAATAGCAGATGTCCAGCCTCATGGAGCAATGCCGTAAACAATGTGGTATAGTTAATGGAGGCGAAGATAGAATCTAAACAGAGTGGTGAATAGAAGTCAAACGGTAGTGTCGAAAGTGAAAAGTGGGTGTCGAAGTAAAAGTAGGAGACAATGAAGAACGCCGAGGGCCCGATGCCGCTATGCAACCGCTGGTAAACGCGACTCAATGTGCGATTGTGTATAGGTGAATCGCTTGTTGTCTTCTTGACGTAACGTGAGACGAGAGATGATCATGATGAGGTGGTAGTGGAGGACGGTCGGATGAATCGTATCGATCAAAGATGCGATGAGGTCTGGGTGGATGCCGATGTGGTGTGCTCCGCGCCGCAAGCCGACGAGATTCCAGACAGGCGGCCCGGGCGATGGGAGCGCTGATTGTTATTTGATGACTCGATTCTTTCCCTTGCCCTTGGTCTTGCCAGCTCCCGCTGATGTGATTTTACTCGTCTGCATCAGCTCACCAATATATCTGCTAGCGGTTAGACGTGTCTGAAGGCGATCAAACAGACGATTGGATCACTCACGATTGGAGGAACTTGTTGCCACCCTCGAGCTTCTCGTGTTCCGACTTGACAATCTCGACACGGTCCACGATTTCCATCAGGCTGGCTTGCAGAGCCTTGGCTTGTCTGACGAAGGTCAGTGTCGGGGTCCAGGCGTGGGGGCTTGAAGAGGGGACGGATAAGTAACGGAGCGGTAGCGCGTGGAGGCAGTCCATCGCACCTGCCTCGCGGGAACCGTCGGCGCCGGTGATGGCAGCCGGGTCCCAGGCTCGGAAGGCACGACGGTGGGATGCAACGAAAGGTATGTCGACTCACTCTATCAAGGCCTGGCGGGCCTCCTGGCCCATCTTCTCAATCTCCTCGCTGCTGCGCCGAGGGCTCATGGTCCTGGCGTCGCCGTCGTCGTACTCCTCCTCCTTGAGTTCGACGTGGGGGCTGTCGCGCGGTATTATGATGGTGCCGCTCGACTTCCTGCTGCCCAGGCGCGGGCGCGACGACAGCTTCGAGGGGTCCTCGTCGACGTGGCGGGCTTGGTCTTGCTCACTGACGGACGAGCTCGACGAGGTGGAGCTCATGTCGTCTGGATACGAAGGGCGGCGGTGGTCCTGGAGGGCGAGTGGAGGAAAGGGAGCAGTGACGGACATGATGGAGGGAGTCGAGAGTGCGGCTCTGGTAGAAGTGGTGGGCTGCGAGAACCGGCACAGACGGCGCCGTTAGAGCAGGTGGGCGGCGCCAAGCTGATTGGGGTGGGTTGTGCGTGTGAGTGCGAGGATGAGGAAGCTCCGCCCGGGATGACGCTAAAAGCTCCCGCTCAAGGGTCCTCGTCCAAAGGGGAAGTCGGCTTGACCCTGCTGGGCGTTGGTTTCGGCGTGCTGGCGGCAGGGAAAGTGGGCGGAATGCAACTGAAAAATGAAGGCCGGCGGGTGGCGTGCAGCTACTGTGTATGCAGGTGGAGGAAGAGCCGCCAAAGGGCCGGCAGACGAGGGTGATATTTGGAGGCCGCGCACAGGGCCGTCAAGTGAACGTGTCGTGCTCCCAGTTTTGACGATGTCGATCGGCGAGCGCTAGCAGTGGGACCACGAGGGCGAATGGCATACAGCGCGAAGCGGGCTAGCGGCGGCGGCGGTGAGGGTGAGGTGTGCGCTGGTGGCCGCGGATGTGCACACAGAGGCGGAATGTTGCTGTCGTGAAGAGTGACATCCAGCGACTGCGCGCTCGTGCGGTTTTACTCACCGCAGCCCGCCGCCCGCCCCCTCGACACGATGGCGTCGAGCGATCAGCGCGGCTGGCAACGCGCAGCACCGAGCATTCACCCTCGGGCGCAGAAATGACGTCGAGGGATTGCGTCGCTAGCCGGATGCAGGCGAGATTAGCGGGCTGCAGGGAAAGAGCCACCACGCACACAGCTTTTGCCTTGCCCCCGCCGCAGCGCGCCGTCTCACCAGCCATGCACCTGACTGGGCTGACATCACCGCTGCTCCTGTTCAGACTCCCGTGCTACCCGTGCCGGACATGACACGAGCCCGCTGCCCTGGGCACCCCCCTCCGCCAGCGCCTGCAAAGAAGAGACCCGCCCGCCTTCGAGAAGAATGTGCCGCCCTCCTCCCTAGCAACGCCGGCCGTGATTCAATAGTCATGGCTCTCCGGTGCGACTACCGTGTGCAGTACGCGCCCGCCGAAGCGTTGGCTGTTGGCTGTCTGCACGCGCTGATCGCCTGGGTGCGCCAGCCCGCGTCTTCTCTTTCGTCCAACCGTCCGCCTCGACACCCTAATTATACATGATCGTCGTATTCCTCTTGGACCCTGCGGCACCTGCGACCGTCCCCGCCTCCTTTGTTGCCGGCCACAGATGCATGTGTCGTTGTTGTGCTGCCGCCTCCTACTCGCCCTTTGGCTCCCTCCCCGCAATGCATTGTGTGCGACCGTGTCCCCCGGCGACGCTCGGAGCGCCATGTAACGTCCTTCGCGGTTGGCTGCGTTTTGGCCGAGTCGAAAGCGCTCCCAAAAACCCCCACGAATAGGGTCCTTCCTGTCTACTGGAAGCCATTATTCCGACTCCCCTGTCCAGGGGACGACATGTCGCAATCGTCAGCCCACCTCCCTCAATTTGTTTGTTCTTCGTTTTGGAAACGATGATCTCCTGGATCTCTTGGGGAAAATGACGTCGGCCGCTCATGCATTGGGAACCTTGCGCCGCCTGCGCACTGTCCCTGTGCCGACTTGGAAACCTCTAGCTACTCACAATCTCAACACCAAACTCTTTCGGTTGCAATGCTTGTTCTGAGTTTCTACATTCCGAAGAAGCCACTTTTGGCCCCGCTGATAGGCAGCTAGACAGCTTTGTCAACCTGCGCGGCCACCGCTATTATGCCTCGCGACGATCTCTGGGAGGAGGGGAAGCCAATCTCTCGCATGCCTCCACACAAGGCTGTTACAGAAAACAAAGAGTCAGCTTTGCACAATGGCACCCCCGGCAGCTGCCTGGTTGCCTTGCGTCGCAGTCGTTCGGCATGAGGTATGGCAGAGGTACCAGAGCCGCGATAAGCCCGTACCCGCTCACAGTCATTCATTTTGCGCCTGCAAGGCATAAGCCCTTGCGGTCATCATGTAGCAGCCTATTGTCGCCGCACGTAGTAGACTATACGAGACCGACAGCCTAACGACAAGTGCACGAGACCTTTGTGATCGCTCACTGATCGCGTTATCAAGCAAGCTTGAAAGCGTGGACCCAACATATCCCACGCTATTTCTTGACCATTGGTAATATTCTCCGGTCAATCCCTGAGACACCAACTTGCCGACCTTGTAAGATTAATGTACAGCGGTGTGTTAGCAGCATCGTGCAACTTGCTTTCACTCGCCGAAAGCAAGGCGTAAGGCACCGGGACTATGTATGCATGTCTACAACGTGCCGATCACTCCTGAAAGAGAAGTCATCTGCACTTCCCATTCTACACATCCAAGTCGCCATGTGTTGATTCCGTCCATTCGCAGCGAACGCTCAGTATTTGCACGTGTCCTCGTCGGGAACCTGAGCTACCATAGTAGAGTACAGCATGCCAGGGCCCGAGGCGCATTGATCCGATGCAAGGCAGGCATACCTTTGGCTCGCGTATACTATGTACATACAGCACGGCTGCTTCACCCGATAGCTCTCTACAACATCTCCGGGTGACCTGAAGCATGTCCCACGTCGGCCCGATTTATCACGGGATACGGCCTTGAACGCGAGGCTCTACTCGACCTATATACCCGGAGAGTAGGGCAAACGAAGGCTCAGGAACAAAGTTCCGAATGTGGGTGCCGCTAAAGAAGCAACGCGCATCGTGAACATGTCTCAATCGTACTTGATGAAATCTCAATTTCACCGCTTAAGAGCCGACAACCTTGGGAGCGCTACTGCAGTATCGTTGCCCAAGACAGCGGGTCACGAGTAATGGTGTAACTGAGTGGCTCTTGCGAACCTGTCACGAGCAGCTGCTAGCACTAGGTGGAAATATGTGTTTCAGTGTGCTTCGTGGCGAGGGACCCACCGTGGTACCGTTGAGTTCGCAAGGAGGGGCGCCGAATGCAAATTCATGCACTTGTCGGCTCCGCTGGCTGCTGCTTTCGGCCATATCCTGGAGCTGGGTGGATCTCGGCAAAAGTGACAGGTCGGTGTCTTGGTGCGCTGTGCCTTGTCAACATGGTACGCGTACAATCTATTGCCTATAATCCTACGTGTCTGTTTTCGAACATCAAGACACGTTGTTTGCACTGTTGCGAGACTTGAGTGCGATTCTTACTTCTCGGAACATGGTTTCCCCGCTGCCGTGGTCCAACGTCTGGCGTGTCGCCACAGGTTGGTTTGGGCGGCCAGCTCGGTGCTCCAACAACATCAGTCAACGCGCCATGTAGACACCAGGAACACGATTTCCACGTGTAGTGATAACCATAGCTGCTCCTCGTTGCTCAACCTCATGCTAGATCATCCGCAATGCTGTGGCTTCTCGTGCAGCTGTCGCTGCAGCTCCTCAATCCCTTTTGGCCTGCGGCATATAGTTCGTCTTCCAGCTTCAATCGAACAATCGGCTGGTCAGGGTCACAGATACTAACGCGTAGAGCAGCGAGCAATCTCCTGAAATTTCACAATGTTCAGTCACCCCTGAAGGCGGGGAGCGACTGCCCGACTTGTATGTGCTAACAATCCGTTGCGGAAGCCGCATCCTGAGAAACTCTCGTCGTGAGCCATGGACTGATTGAAAAATCAGCTACTGCGACGACGACATCGTCAAAAAGTCCAGATTACTTCGACTCAACCCTCGGTTGGTACGCTGGTGCGCCATCTGCTTGTTCCCGGCTCGCACTCATCTAACAACCGTCAAGGGCCTACCGCCACGGGAGAAGCACCATGGCTGGCTCAAACAAACGCAGCGCCCTTTGCTGGAGTGTCGTACATACCGAACACCCCTCTCGAAACGCAGGCGCCGATACCTGGCCATGAACACGGCCAGAACGTCTTCGAACGCCTCGGCATACTAAGTCCATACTTCCCGAACCCGCGAGGCTTTGGTGTACATGAGTATCCAATACCCCCAGGCTCCAATGTGACATGGCTCAACATGGTCCATCGCCACGGCAGCCGCTATCCCGAAGTGACAGGTACGGAGCTACAGCTCGCACACAAGCTCACAGACGCGAAGGGAAAGTTCCAAGCCCATGGAGCGCTGTCCTTTCTCAACGACTGGCGCAATGTGCTTGGCGCTGAGATCCTCGTACCCGTCGGCAAGCAGCAGCTATTCGACTCTGGCGTCCTCCATTACTACCAGTATGGCCACCTGTACCCGAACGATGGCAGCAAGATCATCGCGCGTACGACCACGCAAAGGAGGATGTCGGAGTCGGCAGAGTACTTCCTTGCCGGATTTTTTGGGCTGGGGTGGACGCATAACGCGACGTTGGAGCGGATCATCGAGAGCAGGGGTTTCAACAATACTTTGGCAGGATACAAAGCGTGCAATCGATCGAGCTGGGCTGTCGGCGGGCAGAGTAAGTTGATGATGGGCAAACCTTGATTTACCTTTACTGATGTGAGCAGCTTCGCGAGATTGGGCTCAGGTGTATCTTAAGGATGCACAGAAACGCATACAGGCCAACTTAACAGGCGATATAGACTGGACCATGAACGATACTTGTAAGACGCCCCTTCGGGTGCACATATGCAAGGCTGATATTGGCAAGATAACGCACAAGCTCTCTGCGCTTACGAAACCGTCGCGGTCGGCTTCTCCCATTGGTGCGGCCTTTTCACCTACGAGGAATGGGAAGCTTTCGAGTACAGTCTCGACATCGCTTTTGCTGGCGGCACAGGCTTTCTCTCTCCCGTCGGCCGAGCCATCGGTATCGGCTATGTTGAAGAAGTGCTTGCCCGCATGGAGCACCACGTGCTGTCGTCGCCCACCGCGCAAATCAATACCACGCTCGACAACAACACCGTCACCTTCCCCACCAACCAAAACCTCAATTTTGACTTTAGCCACGACTCAAATATCATTAGCATCCTCGTCGCCTTCGGCCTCACTCATTTCGCGGAGTACCTCCCGCCTACTCATATCCTGCCCGACCGCGAATTTATAATGGCGTATCTCGAGCCGTTCGCTGGACGCCTTGATATCGAAGTCATACAAGCACCTGCTCCGATCAACCCGAACCGTTCCGTAGCGCTTGACGAGGTGTACGAAGGCGGTCCTCCGACCTCATATGTACATTTCGTGCTTAACCAACGGACTGTGCCGCTAGGGACGAGTCTGAAAGAGTGTGGGAACAGAGATGATGGGTGGTGCGAGATGAAGACGTTCTTGGAGGTGCAAAAAGTGCAAGTTGAGAAGGCGGAATTTGAGTGGGCGTGTTTTGGGGACTATGAGATGCCAGAGTATGGGGGTGTCAGGGATGGCCGACCACCGAGGAAAAGATGAAGGCATGGATCTCTTACATGGCAGAGAGGAGGGAAATTCGTATCAAGTCAAAGGAAGCTGAAGGAGGTTGCTCTTTCAGGCAACTAGGCCATCCGAACAAGACTAATGATCTAGAAAGCCGCGGGAATACAACTCCTGCCAATATCGCATATAATGATACAGTACAAGACTCAAGCAGAAAACAAAACCACATCAGTGATTCATCCAGCAAGGGACCTGAACTATGGCACAAAACTTGTCTGCTCCTCGTTGCCGTCGACTTGCCTAGCTCATGGGGTGGAAAAGCTGTGACACCGCTTCTTCGTTCAAAAGTCACAGCAAGATTTCATTTACGCGCGCAATCCATCTTGCACGTGTAACCTGCGTCCCTCATCAATCATCGCGTCACTTCCATCAGCCACAGCGTTGACATCGGCGGTAACGTGGCCAGCGACAGAGACGGCAGTGGCAGCCACGGGGTGCAGGCAGTCGTACTCCGCAACACCGGACTCTCGCCGAGCATGGCCGTCGAACAGGTCCACGTCTAGGTACATGCTGAGGCCCATGTGCTGGTGGGCGTAGCTCTTCGTAGGATTAACACTCTCATAATCATCTCCACCGGCAACCCCCTCAACCGAGCTGCGCACCTGGTTGTCACGGAGGCCCAGGTGATCCACCAAGCCCTCAATTACCGAGGTGTCAAGCTCACTCACATCAGTCGTGGCGGTGCGTTGCAGCACTTCTTGACGGCAGTAGGGGCAAGTATCCTTGCTGCGGAACTCGAAGGCCTTGATCAAACAGTCGCGGTGAGAGGTGTGACCACAGCTCTTGAGCTTGATCGCAACTTGAGTGACGCAGAACAGCTCTTCGTGACAGATACCACACTGGTCTTCCGCCTCGTCTTGGTGCGAAGCCCTAGTGGCGATTGGCACTGCAGTGATTACCGTGGCATTGGCCTCCACACGAGGCTCCAAGTCTGATAGTCTAGAGCGGATCTGGGCCATGTGGTCATGCAGCTCGGCCTTGAGGTCTTCCAGGGTTGATGTCTGGTCGGTCGGTGTAGGGCAAGAGAGGTCCAGGCCGATGGCTTCGGCCAAGCGCATGAACTCTGTGATGCTGGCCTGGGTATGGGGACTGGCCATGTTGTATCTAATTCATATGTTAATTGATGGTTGTTTGGAATGTGGTAGACTCCAAGCTGGCTGGGGAGCTGCGAGCCGCGCGTGCTTACATAGTACCGTGCTCGAAGAAGTCCAATAAGTTTTGTGGGTTGAAGCAGCAAAGAGCACACTGATGCTGCAGGCTTGGACCAAGCCTATGAGTAACCACTTTCCTGACTGACGCCACGTTCACAATCGTTTTGGAGCGAAGGTTGAGTCTGGATATGCCGTGGGAACCACTGCACGGGTGTTAGTGACATATGTACACAACGGAAATGACGCGACTAACCACACAATTGCTTATGATTAGCTCTCTTGGAGACGAACCAGGTAGGGGGCAAAAGCTTTTATACCTCCTGTCGAGGTCAAAGCTCGCTAATCTTGTGCGTGAATGTTAGAAGCGCGTTGGCCAGGAAGCGGACGTGGAAGGCACCGAAGGGTTGAAAACATTGACATGGTGACTTGTATCCTCCAGAATAATTAGCATATTTTATGAGCTTGTGGATGGTAGTGTACATAAAAGCGTGCGAAAGATATTGATTTGACATTCTTCAGGGTATGCAGTTGACACAGTGCAGTACATATTGTAAGCGGCAAGACAGAGCGTGGTACCCAATCTGTACACATGAATACATTTGGAGCTAGGAGCTGAGTATCGTTGTACCGTTCATATGAGGCGCTGAATGTGAATGGAGTTGAAGCGCCGTCATGTAGAATGCCTTTGTGCTATGAAGCACTGCAACAACCCTGAACATGGTCTGAATTAGGGAAGCCATGTGTGAGAAAGCAAAGAAAAGAAACACTATCTGGTGAACAACGTAGACATGTCAAGTCAAATAAGTGATAAAGGGATCAAAGCCACCTGCATGCGGGTGGGAGTGAATCGGGCAGCGGAAGTGCTCAGATAGCAACCTGCAACGTGAAACCGTAGGACAATATGCTGATTAGTCGCCCAACTCGACACTGGCGAGGCTCGTACATGCTGCTTGTGGGCAAGGAACCAGATTTGCACCGGGCTGTCCCAGTGAATATAATATCGTTCGTATTTCGTCGTTCGACTATCGGGTGCCCCGAAACTCGGTGTCGTCGCCATCAGAGGACTATGTATGAATTGAGACTCAATTTGAGGATTTAGCAGAGCCTTGGAGAACTAGTCATAGATTTCGTCATCGTCGTCATCCATATCGATGCCACCAAATATCGAGACTGCGAGCAGCTCGTGAGGCTGGGCCTCATCAGCCTGCACCAAGCCAACGGTCCGGAATGTCGATGTAGAGGTCTCGCGAATGTTCATTTCAGGGTGCTGAACACGACGGGAGGATGATGTGTTTGCAGCTCGTCCAGTTGGTGAAGATGCATAGTGAGCGGTCGATGCAAGATGCTCCCGTACAGTCATGTAGTCAGTGTCGGCAGCTCGTCCAGTCGGACAAAGTTCACGAGCAACTAGCTCAGCTTGCGTGGAAGTCTCACGAATATTTGACAAAGGATACCTATGGTCCTGGGTCCGACTGGCGAGATGACTTGCGTTTCCAGTTCGTCCGGTTTGTGGAGCAGCCTCGCGAGCGAAGATCAAGCGGCGACAGTTAGGGCATGTAGCTTGATGTACTGGACCTCGATTGTGCTGCACCCAGTCTAGCCATTCGACCACGCAAATCTCGTGCAATGCATGTTTGCAGTGATTGAGTTTGATAGCAACAGGCGCGTCAGCTGCCATTCCCACAAGCTCATCCTGGCATATGCCGCACTGGTTGTTTGCCTCGTCTGTACCTGCGGAAGTAGCTGAGTCTGGTGTAGTCTGGAGGCGAGTTGAGACGGTCTGCAGGCGCCGAGAGAGCTCGTCGTGGGACATTGGCGCTGGAGGGATGGGGGACGATAATCGTGGCAGGCGGCGCTCTGCATAGCGCGGATAACGATGTAAAAAACCTGGCACGTTTCCTATGCCAGGAATAGAAGGTTGGCCTCTCTGCTGCGGGTACTGCATGTAGTGCAAGGCAGTCTCGGCGGGCATGTAGCGCGCGGATCCTGGCCCAGAGGGATAATTATGTTGGTCTATGTCTTGCTCCTCACGCCTCTCCATGCTAGCAGGTGGTTGAGCCAAGTCAGACGGTGTGGTTTGAGAGGACATTGTCAAGGGTTTAATATTCTAGGCGCTTGATATAAGCTCGTGATCACGCACGAAGTGTAGAATGTCGACTTTACCGTATGTGAAAAATGAACCTAGGGAAGGTTGGGAAAGAAGCGACGAGTCGACGTAGCGCAACAGGTTGGAGAGTCTGCGGAGGGACAGGCGGATAAGTCGGCTGTATACCAATAGACAAAGCCAGGCGGCTTCTGGAGTCACTGGAGGTCATATTATTGATGTGTATAGAATATCTGGAAGCCATCAATTACAGGTGAAACGGCGTGAAGTGCACGAACGCGACCTGAACTTGAAAATGCAGCCGAGGACCACTCTGCGCCCCAAAATCAGCACATTCGAAAGGGCTATTGGGGGTGACTTACTATTTGTCCTCTCTGGGTGGACAATTAGGTTCGTAGATTGGGTGGTAAAGAGAGAGAGAGCGCGTGTGCGGGTGATGGTCGGCGTGAGCTTGGAACATCAGCTTCACGAAATTATATACGCAGACACGTTTGCTCGCATGATGTGCACGTGGCAGCTAAGCTGGTTGAGCAGCTAATCGTCACTTGCAAAACAGGCAGTTCAGTGGCGTGTGCGTTACTAATATATTCAACAGTAACCGACAATCCCAAGCAGAACACGCTCTGTATACTCAAACTTCGGTTCTAAAATTTACGTGCCCAAAACGCCGAATCCCATAATGCAGCATTTCGTGGTGGAAATGAACATGTCGAATGCGAGGTATCCAATAAAATGACGTTGAGAGTACAAAGGGTAGCGCGGTACCGTGGTTTAGAATTGGGAAGAATCGTGTCGAAGTGCGTAGAGCTCAAACCCACCAGAATGTATCCAGAGACCCAAACCTCTCTTCGGCCCACCAGTTTGTAGTGGCGTCCCACTCCTCCTCTTCCTTGGTTTCCTCCTCGCACACGCGTCGACGGCAATATGGGCAGGTGTTTGCCCTCTTCAACCACTGCAGCAAGCAACCGCCGTGGAAAAGATGACCGCAGGCATTCAGCTTGATAGCTGTGTCGGTTTGATACACATTTTCCGTATTGGCTTTGGGTTTAGTGGTGGCGATCACAAGTTCGGTAACGCAGATTGCGCACTCGTTGTCCTCAGGTGCAGAAGTAAGGTAGGTTGATGCAGCTTCAAGTAGCTCAAGGGAAGTTGGCTTGGTTGGAGGCGAGGTGGTTTGGTGCAATTCAACAGACCAAAATTCTAGCGTGGCCCTGAGCTCTTCAATAGGTGTGCTGTCATCTATGGGCGTGCTGAAATCTATGCCGAAGGCGACGGCTTCCGCCACGAGTTCTTCGAAAGTAGGCTGAGAAGACATTTCGTCTAGTAGCAGGTGAATCGGAGCCAAATCTGTGCTACGTAGGGACCTTAAGTGCCAAAGGTCGTGTGCGTGGGAAGAGGTGGCTAAAGCGGATTTGGTCAAAACTTATTGTAGAATGGGAAGTGCGGACGGTGTTGTTTGACCCAAAAATCTAGGAAAAAGGGAGTATATATACGTCGCTGCCTACCGCTTAGATTTGTTGAGATCAAAGATTCTGATCCAGCGCCTTGAATTGGGCAGACATACTCGAAATTTCCCACGAAGCATCGCGCGGCTGGTACAGACAATTGGAGCCGTTGGAACGTGGAAAAGTCTGTTTTGTCGAAGCGGATGGTAGCGGGACAGCACCCCGAGCTATAGTCGATCGAAGCAACAATCACTGTAGGGTGACAGATAACGGTAAGCGATCCGGATACGCAGTATGCCTACCACAGGTAATTTGTTCAATTGACCGACATTCTCCCTTCCATCTCTACCACTATAAAAGGCTCAACAAACCCCTCAAATACCAGCGATAGTTGAACGATATGACATAACAGATTGAGTACGTCAGCAGTCAATGAATAAAGCTACGTGCCTATTGATGAAATAGTTTCGTCCAGCAGCTGAACATAAAGACAGGTACCGGACAACGATATGTCGACCGAGGAGATGCCGCCCCATTGATACTGGGTTCGATAGTGACGATCGCTCCATTAATAAAGCAACAGCCTCAGGGTGCTGTAGGCATGCTTGCCCAAACCTTCGCAAGCCTATCTTCATAGGTCAAGAAATGTTGAGAGTGCCTGAATAGTTACGAAACAACGTGGCACTTTCAGGGCCTTCGTACAGAGCTAGCTCGGCAAAACGTATCACGGATGTGTATAGTAGGCCGCGGGATCTGATTCCTAGGATATGGTGCTGTTGACATCACTGGGCGTTCTAACCGCTTTTGGAGCACCTGTGATACGTAGTAGACAGGATTTTGGGTACGACATGGCTATGTGAGATACGCCACATCGTATAAAGTAAATCTGTGGTGGTGTTGCCGGTGGCAGCTCTCTACAGAAAGCGATGAGACGAAGAGCAGGGACCTTGATGGAGTCAATGACTAAGCAGCTCCACGTGACTGCGCGGTCTGGGCTCCTAAATTTCCTAGGTTCGAATCAGCGGCTGCGCCGACTCCCGCATTCGCGTTCATCATAACAATGCTACGGACTCGGTGGGGAGGCATTGTAGCCCGTACCAAAGGGCAAAATGCCCCTTTGACCCCGCGACCATGGAACGGAACCTCAGCCTACCGCGCCTACTCCAGACTACGTGCCCCGACAGCCACCAGACAGGTCCAAATCGCAGAGTCACGTGTTTCGACCCACACATGCGCACGCGCAGGTGCGTTAGGACAATCGAAACTGCTCAATGAATGCCGACCGCCTATGGACCGTTTAGCGTCGCTTCCCATTGATGGGCCAATTTTTTACTCCGCCTTCCCCACGAAGACTGTCATCTTCTTGGTCGTTGTTGTTGCGGCCGCGCTCTACTTTGTCGAGATCAAGGAGGAAGGCTGGGCAGACCATGTACTCGCATCATTCTCGGGCGACCCTGGTGCTACGCCTCTTCACTTTTACAAGGACCGTGACGAGGTGGACCATTGGGTTCAGTACCATATTCCGGATCCAAGTGCCCCATTGAAGGATCCAGAGGTGATGAAACAGATCAGCGAGCAGTTTTCCAAGATCGCGTTCGGGTGGGAAATCGAACCTGAAGAGTCGCTTGAATTCGAAATACCAGTAACGCATGGGATTAGGTTTAGGAGCAACGAACCCTGCGTAAGCCTTTCTGTGTTTCAGGACACACCTCACTTGACAGCTTCAGCTTTACCCTACTATATCAACGATTTGATTCGACATCTGTGCGGCTTTATACTAACAACGGTTTAGGAAGATTACAACGCCATCGGTACCGCCCCTGGGCCAGGCTCGAAACCCTGGAACTATTGGTCGATTTTCGATGGTCATGCCGGTCGCCATACAGCATACTATCTCCAATGGACGCTTCACCCGAGCCTCTCCCGCGCCCTATCCAACTTGTCCCCAGAAGCTACCTCCTCTGTCATTCATTCCACAATCAAGGACGTCTTCACCAACCTTGATAACGAGATCATGACACGCGCAAAACATGCCGCAAACTGGTTCCCCACTGCCAACGCAGCCGCTGTTTCCGCACTTACGCCCGCTTTCAGCGGTAGTTGCGCGCTGTAGGTACAATGTGGGTGTTCAGGCTGGGTGATTGTCTAAGACTCCAGGCCTTACACCTCTAGGTCTGAAAATTTCAGACATTCGCAGCAGGCTGGAACACCTACTTCAGCCACTTCCCTAATTTGTGGACATTATACTGACTTTGTGCCCCCAACTGTAGCCTCGCTGCCTTTGATCCCGAGCAGAGCAAGCTGCGCGTCGCCTGCGTCGGAGATTCTCGTGCTGTCCTGGGTCGTTGGGATTCATCGGAGAGGAAGTACGTGGCGCAACCTCTATCTGTCGACCAAACGGGCTTCAACGAGATCGAAGTCTCCCGCATCAAGGAGGCTCATCCGGATGAAGACGACATTCTTGATCCGAAGTCTGGGCGGCTGTTGGGTCTCGCTGTCACGCGGGCTTTTGGCGATCACCGCTGGAAATGGGACAACACTCTCATCACGCAGCTGCAATCAAGATTCTGGGGAACGGCGCCGCGACCGCAGTCGAAAACGCCCCCTTACCTGACGGCCGAGCCCGAGATTACGGAGACAAATATTGTACGTGCGGATCCGAAAGACAAATCAGCCAGGAGCGACTTTATGATCATGGCCAGCGACGGACTATGGGATCATATCAGTAGTGAGCACGCGGTCGAATGCGTGGAGCGCTGGCTCGAAGCCAAAGAGCGCGGCAACGGCAAGGTCTCTCGGGATCCAACCATCCAGCAGCCCATCTTCAACAACAGCTTTAATGCCGACGAAGGTGTAGAATACGATGCTGAGTCTGGTCAACAGGTTAACTGGAAGGCCGAGCCCCAGTACTTCGCTATTGAAGATGATAACGCAGCTGTGTGTCTCGCGCGCAATGCAATGGGCGGTACGCGACGCGGGCTTTTTCTTGGCTTGCTTAGCATCCCCGGCCCGCTCTGTCGCCACGCAGTCGACGACACAACAGTCATGGTGGTCTTCTTCGACCGCATAAGCGGCGAAGGGAAGAAGAAGCCCGCAGGCGAGAAGAAGAAAAGCTTCTGGTGGCCTTGGTGAGTCATTGAGTGAGGAACATTTGCTATTCTGTGGCTCGGTCAGGGCTCTGTACTGTTGAGTGTATATTTACATGGAATGCTACGTAAAGCGCTAGCCATCTTGTCTAGTCTACGCAGAAGACTTTTCCCTTCTTGGACAAAACGAAAGAATGAATGAGAGAAGATTTCGTACAGGGCGATTTCAAGGCTCCTGTATCATGGATTTTCTGCAGCTCTCTTTCACGAACGTTGATTTCGTCGCATTAGTCCGCCAGCACAATATTCAAGTTAGGCAAGATCAACATCATAGATGAAGCGAGAAGACTCGAAGTTTAGCAATCATTGAATGCCAAACGCTAAATCAATCATGCATGTCATCAGACCCCTCTAAATAGAGGACCACCAGGGCTCTCTACCGTTTTCCACTGCCTACGTGTCCAGCACATCAGCCAGCTAGACACAGCCACCTTCAGCCCTAACCTCCCACGGTCTCGTCTGCGTAATAATACCCATCCTTATTTCATCGCCCTCCTCATGATTGTGTCTCTCACAGCTAACTATCATGCTATTCGTTCCCAGCAGCCTCGGTCGGAAACAAGTCAGATCCGGTCGAAGCTCCTCGGGTGGTGGCGGTGGCCGTGGAGGGGTCTCTTTTCTTAACCTTACCAAAAGTCGTTTGACTGGGCCAGATCTGATGTCCAACTTCGGCAGAGCCACTGGCTTTGGTCTCGCGGTAATAAGTCCTTGAGCATCGGAGACGAATATAGAAGCTTCTGCTGGGCAAACGATCGGGATACTGCGATTTCCTTGTGATGCAGAGTCCCAAAGAGTAGAATGCGAAACATTGCGAGGTAGTGCACCCCACGAGTCCTGACCAAACGTTGTGCCTACGCCGTGCTTTGCTAGACTCGAACTCAGCATACCCGTGCGAATGCTGTCCATAAAGGGTTTGAGGCCCGGGAGACAGGCTACCAGCACGGAGATGGTGGAATGCGCTTGAGTGACTATTGCGTAGGGTATACTATCGAAAGAGATGTCTCTATAGATGGCGCGGTCAAGCAAAATGACACGGGTCATGGAGAGGGCTACAAGCCTGCTGTTATGAGATTCCGTGCGCAAATGCTTTGATCGGGAAATCATGAGCTTACAACACGCGCAGAGCGAAGGTGGAGATGACGACCGCCTTTTTACGTGACGGGAGTTGGAGACTAGATACAATTTGGATAGGTAGGACGATCATGCCGAGATCAGTGAGGATATCGATTAGACTTGCTATGACCCAAAACGACAGCTATATAAACGGTGAGCAAGCTATTTGCACACTCGGTGAGAGGCGCAAGCTTACCAGTGGAATGCATTTGCCCTCGAACACTGTCCATGGGCGCGGCATCTCGCATTCAAACAGAACGGCAGTGGTGATTGCGAAAGTCCAAGATACGACAACTGCATACAAGACCACAACAGAAGTCTTGTGAGCTGAAGTACAAGCGAGTCGCTCGAGGAACGTAATGATTGAAAGCTTGGAGAGTCCGATAGTGATGATGTATAGAACCGTCGTCGTGTACATCTCCTTCTGGATGTCTTCGAGGGCGGATGGTGCAAGTAGGGAGACTTTCTTTCCAAGGCCCGATTGAACCGCAAACGAACCAGCTATGGTTCCACCGATCGCGAGCACCTGTAACTCCAGTTAGTCTTTCGATGATGGACCTGCGTCAAGGTTTCCACCTTGAAGGGCATTGTCACTGTTTTTGAAAAGAATAGTTCACTTACAGCTGCAGCCAGTATGAAGAGATCATCTGCAGTAGGTAAATTCCGTGAAGCAAACCTGACTCCCAGCCTCGTTGCTGTGCAGAGAATCTATACTTTGTCAGAACTCGTCAGTCACGAAGGAAGCTTGACCTGTACCAATGTGCAACCCAGAAACCAGATACTCATCGCAAGAAGCGGTCCATGATCGTCTGCCGAGACCACCGCATGCCCAGGACCTTTGTCCATTCTCTTTCTATGTGTTCGTCGCCTTCATCGACGAGTAGTCGCACGGCTGCATCAGTCAAACACCGTAGAGTAGGATCGAAGATTGTCACGAAATTATCGGCAAGTACAGCTAAGATCTCTGCATGCGTACAGCGAGATAGAGATAAAAAGCTGACAGCTCGCTCACATGTGGTGAGTACGACTGTGAGAGAGAAGCGGATTTAGGTGCCGAAAGATCCGTCCGAGTTGGCGACATGTGGACGACACCGGATACTCCTTATTCGAACACAGAGTGTCGCTTCCCAGTACTCGAAAACGCAATTTCCGAATTGTCGGAAACTCTCACCGGGCTTCGAAGCATCGTGAAAATCAAGGTATTATAGATATCGGTAGGATAAACGTACGCCTCAGTAAGACAAAATTAAGCCTCAGTTTCAAGACAACCCGCAAGCATCGGTTCCGACTGCCTTCAGTTGGAGAAACCCGGAAGCTATGATGTAATCTTGATGCTGGGATCTAATTGGTCGGTTGACGAAGATTTGACATTGACATCAAGCAATAGCCGTCGTCGGATTGTACCTGCTCTCGGGTGCCTGTAAACGCACGTTCGTGGAGCTGCCTCTCTTGCCACACGAACGACATATCAGCTTAGGCACTTCCAGTTGCCTCGTGTCACAGATAGTCTGAGGCTGGATTATAGTGTGCAAGAACAAGGCACGTTCGTGGAATATTGCGCTTCGCGCGAGTCCTAGATAGCATGGTCATTGTTCTTGCATTGAGGTGAACTGCATGTGCCCATAACGGGACAGATGCAGCAAATTCAACTGCATACCATAGGTATGTATGACGCGCTCTAACTAAATCTATGTCTATGTCAATGTAGCACAGTTTTGGACGATCTTTTACGATACTGTACAACACGCTGAAACATGATGACTGATATGGCGCGATGGAACACTCGTAAATGCTATCGTTTCACTTTTGAAGGAAGGGCTATGACGCGCGACGCGTTTGCGTTTGCGTGGAGTCATGCAGCACATCGACAGAAACCATTGGTCCGTGCCACTTCGCTAAATTTTGCCTGAGCTCATGAAGAAAGTTTACATGTGGAATCATTCAACGTCTACCCATAGACATCATGGTAAATCTTAGTACTATGTGTAACGATGCGAAGGCACTAATGTACCGCTCTAGGCTCCCATCTCAGGCAAAAAGCGCACTTCCGCACGCGCAAAATCGTCGCGCGCAGCCCGCCCGCAGGTCACTCTCCCCACACCGACCGGCGATGCGCTCTTCTCTTCGTCCAAGAAAGACAAACATGCCAGCAAGCACTCTGCATTCGTTAGCAAGATTGAAAAGTCGTCGAAGATCCAGAAGCGGCGGCGACCGAACAAGAAGCTGGTCACAAACCTCGAGTCTCTCGCGGATGCTTTGTCTGGTTTGGAAGATGGCGATGGAAGCGGCGAGGTTGTCGTTGGGCAAGCGAAGATACAAAAGAAGAGCCTGAAGAGCAGACCTGGAGCTATGAAGAAGAAGGAGAAACTGGAAAAGCTGGAGAAAGAGAGGTTCAACATGAATTTGGCACAGATGGCGACGACTTCAGCAGCGAGCAGTGCTACGGGGAGCAACCCTTCAGCTGATCGATGGGCAGCATTGAAAAACCACGTGAAAAATACCGCAGAGATCAAGTCGGAATTTCTGCAAAGGTGAGAAGTCCGGCGACATCATCAGCGAAACCAGTCTGGATGATCTGAACTCAACTTTGCTCTACTGAACGGAGATCCCGGCCTAGTCTGGATCTGAATATCAATGTTCGATGAGACTTATGGAAAGCATAACACGCTTTTGGCTTGTGTCAAAACGGTTGAATTACTTTCAGAGCTTTTCTTACCCTGGACTGCACCAGACGGTGTCCGACTGAAAACACCTTCGACACGACACCGTACGCGTAAAGCATACTACGACACATGTACAACGCTATCCTAATGAAAGCACACTAGGTTGTGCCGGAGTAGCAAGTATGCGTCCGAATGACAAATAAAGCGCTACTAGGCTAATCAATGTTACCCTAGCAACTCAGCGCCACGATATCTATGATCTTGGACTGAACCAGAGATGATGCATCGGTATGCGCTGGCTGCTGTGAGGGCCACCTCGTTCCTCCGACACGAGCTTTGCTTCGATACGAGATTGTACGCATGTCACATAGTACAGCATATACAAGGATAGCCATCAATCATTTTGAGCATTGCGCTGCCCTCCGCTGGAATATGTCCACCATGACGGGGCTGGCCGTTCCTCGCTCTCATCATTAACCCGTTTCAGTATGGTGTCAAGCTAGTGGAAAGTGACGTCAAGCCCCTGCCCATGCACGTACCATCGAACACTACACGAATCCAACAACAATGGCGCCGGCGAGCGCGGAAGCCTTGGAGCCCCTAAGATAATTCTCAAGATCAACGGTTACGATCGCAACTCCATCGCACTCTACGGGAAACCCACTGGCACTGCCACGCTGTCGCTGTTATGTGACATGTAGGCACACGACAACTGCCCTTCTTTCCTTTCCCTTCAACATCCTTCGATTGAAGCACAACTCAATTTCAATTGTCTGTTGTTAGGAACAGGCACGATGTCGTACATAGAGAGGCAGACGACTCGTATCACAGGCTATGGACGAGAGGACCCAGAGCTCTCACGTACGCACAGTGCCCTTGGAGGGTCAGGAAAGATTCCGAACGCAAAGAAACCGCGATCGCGACCCCCGCAAAGCCTACGCGACAAGCTTGGCTTCCTCCATGGACACCTTCCCGCGTCATCGGGCCCTTACAGCGTCGGTTCGATGGACATTGAGGTTCCGGTACAGTCACCACGATCGATATCCGACATAAAACGCAACGGGAAGCATATACTCCGGCTAGAAACTGTTCTCTTTACATTATACTATCCGGCTGCATTTGGTTCAGGCATGGGCAAAGCTCCGGGAGGGTACAAGAAATGGTCGCGGGAAACTTGGCTTCCACGACCGCGCCCTGAGACGGCGAAAGGGTACGCGAAGTTCGCTGGAATACCAGGTTGGTTAGGAGAGGCGGTTTTTGGGGCGACTACCGCTTTGACGAAGCTCCAAGCGTTCCGCAACACGCCGCCAGCCACACATTGGCCCCCCGAAGGTAATTCGAAGCGCAATGGTCGCAAGATCAAGAATCAACAGGGGCAACCGCCAGAGGGAGCTTCAGACGAGCCTAGATTCCCTCTATTGATGTTTAGCCATGGTCTCGGCGGTACGCGGACGTGCTACTCTACTATGTGCACCGAGTTCGCGAGCTACGGGTTCATTGTCTGTGCCGTGGAACATAGGGATGGATCTGGTCCGCGATCGATTATAAATCATACAATGGAGGGCGAAGGCAGTATAGAACACCTGGAGAAACAGCACAACTTGGAGCACGCGGACGAGGAGCGAGAGCGGGGTTTTGACAAGGTTGTAAGTACTATACCCACATATACATCAACAAGGCTGCGACTGACGGCGCAGGACTACATCTTCCCCAAAGGGAACCCTAAAGATACCGCACCCAACAATGAGAAGGGCGTCGACCGCGAACTTCGAAACGCTCAGATCGAGCTGCGTATGTGTGAGCTCGAAGAAGCTTATCGCGTGCTTTGCGACATATGCGACGGCAAGGGAGAGGAAGTGGCGAGACAAAATCTAAGGAAGAAGGGATATGTGGGTGCAAGTTCCCGAGGCTTGGACGGGGTGGACTGGGCGCGCTGGAAGGACCGTTTCCATGTGGACAAGGTCAATGTGGCAGGCCACTCGTTCGGCGCGGCTACCGTTGTCGAAGTACTTCGGAATACGGATCGCTTCAAAAACGTACAAGCAGGAATTATCTATGACATCTGGGGCGCACCGATACGTCCGCCAGCGGATGATCCGGCGCATCGTATCCGTACACCTATATTAGGGATCAATTCGGAAGCTTTTATGTGTACGCAATGCCCGGGTACGAAGTCGATCTGTCTTAGACATAAACACTTCGTACCATCTCCACTTTTATGACTTAGCTGACTTCGTACCTGCGCGTCTAGACTGGGAAGAGAACTTTGACGCCGTTATGTCGCTCATGCACGAGGCGAAGGACCAAGGAGCGCCAGCGGTCTTGTGCACAGTACGTGGTTCTGTTCACATAAGTCAATCGGACTTCTCCATTCTGTATAGTGGCATCACATCCTTTTTCTTTAAAGCCACTGTGAATCCGCAGCGAGCTATTGATCTCAATATTAGGTACGTCTCCGTTGGTCGCAGCATGCGACCAAGACTAACATCTATACCAGCGCCTCGCTCGAATTCCTGCGCGAAGTAACCTCCGGCGCCGGTAAATCGATTATCACGCGCTGCCTCACGGACGAAGAACTTCTACACACGCAGCTGCTCGAGCAGATACCCGATGACCACAAACCGAACGACGAATGGATTGCTGCACGTCTCAAGATAAAGCACGAATTTCGAACACGGATGGCAACTAAAGTGCAGAGAAAGATGAAGAGACAGCTGAAGAATGGTGCGCCTAATGCGGGCGATGAAGTGTGGATGCATGTGAAGCCGAACGCTGAAGAGCTCCGGGAGTGGCGGCTCGAAACCAAGGCTTCGTTTGGAGATTACAAGGACGACAGCGATACAGCCGTCGAGAAAGAAGCAGTAGAAGACAGAGAGCCAGAAGTTGATGCTGGGGACTTATTCGCACACGAAGAAGAGAGCGATGGTGGAAAACTGGCAGAAGCAGGCCATGTACCTACAGATGATGAGCAGGACACCTGGCTGGGTGCTCATCCTGCCCTTAAGAAAGATACCATCTCAGAGGAAGAGCAACCTGCCATCTCGCGGAGATGAAAGCAGAATTATGACGCGTCTGCACCTTGTCGGGCAGAAAATAGCACTTGCGATCGTCTGAGCTTCTTAAGAGGCGTTGAATAAGAGAGTCATCGTATGCCGGCCTGAAGGCATCCAGCCATATGTACATGACGATATATTTAACCCCAGTTTCCATCCCGCTGGGGTTACTCGAGCTGCTGTTGTTACTTGCACAGTCGATAATCTTGGCAATCCGAAGCCCGATTGTCAGCGCGCAGCTACATGTCAGCTTACTCCGGATGAGCGTTTCCACGTTCAACGCAAAGGTCTAAAGGATGCATTCAACTATCTTCTCAAGACCAAACACATGGCCGACTGCGCGTCGGATTAGTGTTGCCCAGTTGAATTCCCGCATTCAGGTCGTCAGGGGAGTGCTGGGCAACTTTCGTCCTGCGTTCACGATCCTTCAGGCCGTTGGCGCGGGTGTTGCTGTTGTGCGGGCCTACGAGAAGCACAAGTCCTCTGGAATGCATCTGGGTGATCAGCAGGAAGGGAATGCGCTGGACAAGCCTACCTGCTATACATTGACCAGTTACTTTACAACCCCATAAAACACTTGGAAGGATGATTTCCGCTCCTAATTGCGCAAGGTCAACGCAAAGTTTCTCAGAAATGTATCTTGGCCATCTCGACGCTAATGTAACAGTCTGCACACATTCCTTTGTCGAATAAAAGATGAAGACTCGGCCTCGATTTCCTAAGAGGCTGGAAAAGGTGGAGCCACTGAAATAAGATTGAGACATGATCGAGTTGCAACCGCACGGCGGTTATCCTGTGGATCCCGAACTGTACTTTTGGAGATGAACGTAACCACTATGAGACGAGAGGGAGTTAGAAGCAAGGATAGGCATGCAATCTACTGTCTCGGTACCTGTACCTGCTCCTGTTATTTTACTAAGCCGCTTCGGCACCCCCACGAAGCTTCAATCAATCCTTCGCCAGCAATGACCTCTTCAACCTATAAGATGGAAGTGTGAACCCCCGCGAAACCGGGAGAAAGTCTAACTCGCAGACCTCCCAAAAGCAGTCCAGAAGAATCACAGAGCTGTTTGCCTGCAGACTCCGTTATCACGTTCCATACATCCCGTAATTCGGCCGCCTCTTTGTCCTTAAGTAGTATCTCAATTAGGGCACTTCCGCTGTTGTTTCGCTCCGCATGCCGGCTCGACAGGCAGAGCGGTAAGTCCTCGCAGTCTCAAAAATCCCGCTAATGTGATCAAAAAACCATTCATCATCAAGTTACAACTGCTAGCATTGTGGTCACGAGAACCGTTTCTGCATGTCAGCAGACTCTGCATGATGCCATCCCTACACGTGATCTGGAGCGGCTGGTTGAGTCACGGGAAGTGAATGGTTCTCGGCGGCAGAACCGTTCAGTAATCACACAAAACCAAGCGACCTCGGCCCGCTGTCGAGGGCTGAACCAACCACCAAAGGGAATGAATCCCTTGTCGGCGGTGACTCGTTGCGTAATCTGCTGCCTGGATGTCTTGCTAATCGAGCAACCGACCCCATCTAGAAGGCTCTCGGGGGACCTGCGCCCTTGGAATGATGTCTGGTCGTTGTCAAACGTAGGCCCGTTTTAGGATTGGCCTGACCTGGAGCCGGAGGTCAAAGCGGACCAGGGGACGGACCAGGGTCTCTCGCTTACCAAGCTTCAGTTCTAACCGCATACATCGGGAGGGAGATGCCACTGTGTTGCACTTACGGCCGGATTGCTTTTTGTGTTTTGAAGACACTTCCGCGCGAAGGCGCCCTTGCGTCACTTTCCTCTTCCTTTCTCTTGCCCACGATCGGTTTGTTTAGGAAGATAATCGCGTCGATTGGTTGTTGATTATAGTTGCCGCAGCTTCCGGAGTAAGAGACTGCACGACTATAGGAAGTGGGAACGTGGAAGAGATTCGAAAATGGGGAGCTCAGACAGCGAGGAAGCGGCTCCTTCGAGGAAGAGATCAAGAGGGAGTGCAAACAGTGAGGATGCGGGTGGGAAGAAGGCTAGAGGGCGTCCGCGTGTAGATACCCAGGACGAGACAGCGGCCGATGTGAGTACATGGCTCCACAGTTCCCTATCTGGCCCACATCTCCGGAGGTATACTCGCCACCCGAGCCCTGAGCATTTTCGAAGCAACACAGGTAGAAAAGGCTCAGATTTGTGGTTGTGCGATATGATACCGCTCGCGTACCGGCTGAAACAATGATACCTTGTCACAACATTGTATACCGAGCCTTTACAAACATTGATCGATGTTCTATCTCTCCATGCTTCTAATTTCTAATATTTTAAAGACAATGTGTATTCATTCACTGACGCTACATGTAGCGACGCCGAACGCAAATCCGGCTTGCGCAACGTGCATACCGGCAGCGCAAAGAGACGACCATTTCATCACTGAAAGACCAAAATGATCGGCTCCAGTCCATCATCGATCAAATGAACAAGTCTTTTTTGCAATTCAACGAAGCCGCCCTTAAGTCGGGGCTCCTTCAGCTCAACCCGGTCTTGGCTCAACAGCTGAAGAGCGTCACCGAATCCTTCGTCTCCCTAGCCAAATCAGCTGCAGAGGGACATGCCGATGAGGAAGACGTGAATGAGATCATCGAAGCTGCCCCTGTACGAAAATCTCAGGCTCGGTCAACGCAGCCTCCACGCGTGAACGTAGGCTGGGGTTACTCGACTACTCTTAAAAACTCCCCGCCTGTACAGGCTACACCATCACCACCCGAAGAAGCTCGGTCACAGAACTATGGCGACCTTCCTCTACTACCCAACTTTAATGCGGAACAGGCGAAACAGGGTGGTCTAGTGCAGTATAGGCGACCACAGATGCCGGATCTATTCGCTCAGGGGGTTTCCTGGGCTCACGCGTCTCTCGATGAACGACCTAGCAATCAGCCACTGCCCTTCGGACTTCTTGATATTCTAAGTCGACAGGAATTCAAACCGCCGAGCCCACAGAACCGGAGCATATTCTCCGTCAATATCCCCACACCCCGAACGACGCCTCCAATACCACGCCTGCCGTCACCAACATATGGCAACCTCACAACCAAAAGCCCAAAGCCAATTTGGACTTACAGTCATGATGAGACGACTTTTGCGAGAAGGTTGACTCGGGCTTCGCTAGAAACGGGATTTCACTTGCTCAGCTCAGCTAATCAGCGACCTGCTGCACTTGAATATGTATTCAAGCTTTCGTTGCCGTACATGACACTGAACCAACTTCGAGACAGGTTCAAGGAGCTTTTGGCCCGGGGCACTGATGAAGAGCTTGACTTCTGGTCAACGCCATTTATACATCTGGGTGGCGCTGGCACTCACTATCCACGAAAAGACGCACAGGGTAGCATCATCAAACCGCCGAGCACATGGACTGTCCGCCGTATCGGCCCTATAGACAAGGAAATGATACGAGCGGAGAACAGCGAAGACCCAAGCCAAAGCCACGATCTTAACATCGACCTGACGGGCTTTGAGGGCGAGTGGTTCGATGCGCACGACGTTGAAGGGTATCTAGAACATGAGAAAGGTGTACGCATCGACCCCAAGAGCTCTTTCATAGACGCACTCGTAGACGATGACGACCACCCCGGCGATGACTATTTCACCACAAACGCAGGGCTGAACAGCCCTTCACCACCTCGCCGCTCATCAGACGACAGCACACCCAGTTTTGGTACAGATACAACAAGCGCAGAGTCACGCTCTGACCTCCCTACACCGCCGAAAGTTCAAGGTGCCACGGGCGCCAACGTGGACCACCTATTCGCTCCGTCCGATATAGCTTTTGGTCTGGATATGGGCATGGCGTCGGAATTCAAGATGCCCAGCATCGACTCATCCGCATTCTTCGACCAGCCGTTGGGCTTGGATCTCGCACCTGGATTCGACATAGGCCTCAACAACGGGTCTTTGCAGCCTCTCAACTTCCCCGACGATGCGAATGGGTCGAATATGGACATGCCTTTCCAAGGTCTAGAACCGATACCGGTGGTAAGACAGAAGCGAAAGAAGGCTGTGCTCATTGATGTCACCAAGCTGGTTGATGGTAAGTTTGCTGGGAGTGTGAGCCGGCTGTGGGATGGTCTGCTAACGATGTAGCAGAGATTGTCAAGCACGGTGTTTGTTTGGGGCGTACACCTGGGTTTAGGCGGAAGGATGTTGATATGGCGTTCCAGGCTTCGTTGATCACGACGTTTTGAAGGGCCATGTTTGTAGTGCGAGTACTGAGCTCGCTAGGAGGGGAAAGCGCGCCGAATGTTAGTTAGATGTCTAACACGAGCACATGGATCAATCTGCAAGTAATGTGCGAGTTAGGAGACTCTGCCTGAACGTTTAGTTTGCCTGGTTATCAGTTTGCCTGTGGATGATGTAGCTGACAAAGCCGAGTATCTTGGCACCTGACTAGCGCGCGCGGGTGGCCTTCGAAACCGCCCGGCAACTCAGCACTATCACCCCCGACACACCCCAGGCCTCGCAACCACGGACCGGAGCGCAGCACAACACTGTCGCACGAGCCCGAAAACCGTTCCAGTTGTTCTCATAGCTGAGCACTCGTCGTGCGCCGGCCTCGATAGTACCCATTGTAGCTATACCGCAGCTCTACGCTGACGTGCGTTTGCTTGCCTTTGACCGCCAACCGGCTATACCGTCACGACAGCTGCCCTCGGCGCCCCGTAGAAGACATTCGCACAAGAGCGCAAGGTTGTCCACGCGATAGGAACACCACTCGGGGAGAGTCGCCATGTCAAACAACGCCGTGGTCAGTACACCCACTGCACGTGGGGGTGTGGATCAGTTGAAGCAGCATGCTAACAGCAACACCAGGGCCTGGTCTACCAGCAGATCATCGAGCGGGTAATACAGGCGTCGCAGAATGACTTCGAGGAGTTTGGCGTCGATCAATCGACGCTCGACGAGATGAAGCAGGTACGTGGCGAGCACCGGGCGCTCTTATCTCGGACTCCTTTCATCGCCGCACCTGCCCTCTGCATCTTTCCTTTGTCACACGCGGTCGCATTTCGTTGTTTTATTGTTGTGTTGTCGGTCGACGTCGATTTCGCAGCGCGGACGTGCGGCACATGGCAGCCTGGAGGAGTTGTTGGGGCTGGCCGAAAGCGGGGCTGAGCTGCCGGGCGGTCTCGCAAGATCGGGGGGGCGCCCTCAGTATTTGGGACGCTTTTTATAGCCCCTGCGCTGGCACACGCCGCCGCCAAGCCCCGGCGATCCTTGCTCCAACAGGCTTAGCCACGTCACCTGACGCCCGTCCAGCGTCACGTCTGCCTCGTCCTGCATCAAGTATATTTCGAGAGGATGGTGCTGACATGCTCTACAGGGTTGGCAAGAGAAGCTTTCTGGGCTCAAGGTTGCTCAGTTCCCGTGGGACCCCCAGCCTGAGCCTCCGCGCCAGCCCCCAACGGTGCCGTCCAACGTGAAGCCCGAGCATGAGTTGCTCCCACCCGTCTCGGCGCCTCAGGATGGCAATGCCAACTACCCCGGTGCACCTATCAAGAGTGAGCGAGCCTATGAGCCTCCCCTCTCGTCGTACCCGCAAGCTGCCAATGGCGGCTACGCAGGTGGCTTCAACGGCGAAATCGCCCAACAGCGAGCCCACGCCCTCGTTGCGCAGCGCATGCACCAGCAGCAGACCCAGCCGCAGCAACAGCAGCATGGCGGCCCTATCAGCATGCAACAGCAACAGCAACAATATCAGTATCAGCAGCAGCAGCGGATGCACGCTGCCCAGCAGCAGCAACAAGCGCAGCAACAGCGCCCACCCCAGCCGATGCAGCAGCGTCCGCCGCAGCCCAGCCCTCCCTACAACCCCTCGCAGACTGACGGTTCTGGTGACGCACGAGAGGACTGGAAGGCTTTGGTGGCTGATAGACGGGCAGTGAGCGTTGAAGACCGCGTTGAAGCAGACCAGCTGATGCGTGCTCGGTTGGACGCTCTCGCATCCCGTCAGGACAGCGGATTGATGATGCCTCTCAACCAAATGCCGAAGGGCAGGAGGCGCAAGGCTGCAGTTCGAGTGCTCCAGGAGCAAGATGCCACCAAGGCTTCGTCGAGTGCAGCAGCCCCTGTCCCAGGACCTGCTCGCTGCGACGGCGAGGATAATAAGGAGGAAGAGCACGATTCGGATGCTATCAACTCCGACTTGGATGACCCCGAGGATGATGATAACAATGGCGACGACAGCGACGACGAGACGATGGACTACATGCTGTGCACGTATGACAAGGTGCAGCGCGTCAAGAACAAGTGGAAGTGTACCCTGAAGGACGGCATTCTGACTACGAACAAGCGAGAGTAAGTTTTGCTGGTATTGTATGGATGGGATATACATACTGACTGCCCAGATACCTCTTCCATAAGGCCAATGGCGAGTTCGAGTGGTGACTGATCACCGGCTTGCGGCTCGTTGCAGCTCGATGTTATGACCGGTTTCCCATAGTCATCTTGTACCATACATGATCCCGCTCTATGATCGGCCACCAATCCCTCAAACCAGAAAATCAAGTCCCACCAGGATTTGTCAGCGTACTCTAAATTTGGATACTCTCAGCACCACGAAGTGTACCGGGACATATCTCGATCCCCAATTCTTGCGCAAATTCCTCTATCTCAGACTGTCCTCTGGACTTCGACTTCCGATACCTTTCTGTTCTACTGAATCCCCGTCGGCGTTATCGCCCTCTCCCACAGGATGACATGCGCCACACGCGGGACATATTTACCTCTTCGTCGCCGTAACTTTCTCACGAGTCTATTCATGCTGGAGTTGGGAGGTTTTAACACGAATCAATTTGCTAGCGTCGAGGGATGAGGTAGCCTGGGGAGGACGTGCCTTACACCGCGATCCAAGGTTAAACTAGACTTGTACGTTAGTGTCTTTTCAGCGTCTCTCTCACGGGAGCTTTGCCGCATTGTCCGGCTATAGATGACGAAAACGTAAATTACAGCGCTTTTGCTGAAGACCTTGGCTCCGCTACATATGTAGTGTTTTCGTGAATTGTAACCTTTGTTTCCAAATACAACGCTCCCTTCCTATGTGAAAAGCAGCTCAACAATCAAATCGCAGATTCCACACCCTACAGCTCATCCTCATCCTCCATGACACTCCCATCGTTCTCATCCGCGTCCCCGCCCCAAAATTGCGTCTCATCCCCATCATCCTCATCCTCCTCAACGAGTGGCACAAACCGAAAATCCACAAAGCTCACCTTCCCCACCTCCACCTCGATCATAAACTGCAAACTCAGCACGCCCTGTTCATCCACTCTGACGCTGACCTTGGTAGCCACGCTCATTGCCCTGGCAGCACGCTGTAGCAGACTGAATTTGTAGCTTGCCCTAAACATTGATGTGGGATCGCTGAGCTGAAACGTCTCTAGAAGATTCGATGGGGCTGGTGGTGCATCTGCTGGGGCGTTGGGAGGCGGTGGGGACGGGTGGGAGTGTTGTTGAATTCGACGCGCGCAGAGCCAAGCGTGCCGGATGAGCTCAGGGCGAAGTACGGCTTTCTGGCCCGTGTTCGTGCCCACAGGGTCAGTTTCTCTGGGCTGGTGGAAGAAAGCTCGGACACGGCGTCGTATAGCCATGTCCCGCGCATGATTGTCTTGAATGCAAGGCCCTGCCTGTCGAACGGGATCTCCTCACTAAAGGCGGGCTCGTAGGTGGTAAGACTGCATGTGGTGCGAATACTCGCTTCAGTGAGCACGATGGTGAGCGGAGAGCCTGGCGCGTCGTAGGCGATGCGGCATAAATTGTTCATGCCGAGGACATTGTTTGAGAAGGCCCCACCAGTTGCAGTCGAAGTGGGGTTGTCGCGGGCCCATGGGGGCTTGGAGGTATTTGGATCGGTAAGGCCGAAGATTTGGAGGGTTTCGAGAAGAGCGGGGAGGGAGATTTGGAAAGTCGGAAGGGGTTGTTCAGAGTTCTCGTCCTCTTCATCGTCGGAGTCGTTGATCTCGCGTTGAGAGGGACGTTGTGGGGCAGGTGCTCGGAAGGTATAGGTTGTGAAAAGGTCTTTGGAGAGGAAGGCGGAGCCTGGAGATATTTCAGATGCGTGGTATAGCAGACAGGATCAGGGTGGTATACATACCTTCCATAACACTAGCCTCGTCGACAGAGAACTGCAAGCCCCCATCATTGATTTGTACATGTGCTTTGTCGGCGAAATTTATGCAGCGCAGGAGAAGGTAGAGTTGTCGGGCGGAGCTTGAAATGGCTGTGAGAAGCGGGAGCTCCTCTTCTTCGTCCATGGCGTGTGTTTGGGCTGTACGCTGTGTTTTTAGAGTAGAGGTGGAGAAGCAGATGTGAGTATCTTCGAAATCTTGACTTTATTTCATTCCAGTACACTACAGATGGCCCCGAACGCCGGCGAATGAGGAGAAGGAAATCAGACGTATACGCCGACCGCGCAAATCATGTAGACTGCGCCGAAGCTGTTCTTATGGTCAGAGATGCATTGCGCGCGCAAAAGTAGGCCACGTACCCGAATGCTAACGAAGCGGGTACGCCGAGGAGCGGGACGTTGATGGCCTTCAAATCTGCTCAAGTTAGTCGTCCGAATCTGTTACAGGAGAACCATGGTTGGCGCATACTGAGACCGAAGACACCTGCGAGGAGCAGCGCTGGGAGTAGTCAGTATAGGCAGCTCAAGCTCCCGCATCCCGACGTACCAATCAGCAGCAGGGTTGCGCCAACAATGAACTGCGAGTCCTTGGAAATAGATGGGTTGTACGGCGAGGAAGCAGCAGCCTCCCAGACGTCAAGCAGCGGTATCGACATGGAGAATAGGGAGCAATTGTCGTTGTGGAAGTTGGTTCAGTGAGGGTGCGGTACTGCTTGGTGTCCTCAACGCGCAACCCATGATCGACGTTGGTCTGTGCGACACTTCCGGCGGCGGGCGCGACTTCCGACTTCTACACGGCAAGCAGGAGCGTGTTTGGATACAGCACATCGCTATGGGTGCCACTACTGAGGAAGGTAAGTACGCTTTTCTATCTATGTCGCCGCCAGATCCGCAAAGCACTCTCAGCGTCCACCATGTCGGTGCGCAAGAAGAACGGGCGCCTGCGCAAGACGCTGGGCTATGCGACGAGCTCCCCCACGAAGCTGCACACTTCCCCGCCAAAGCAGCCGCCGTCGCCTCCGTCATCGTCGCCAGAGACTCCCTTGAAGATTCAAAAAGCTCTTTCACCTTCCACGTCGCCCGAGATTCCCCTCAGCATACTCAGAGCTCGTCAACCCACTCCGTTGTCACCCCATGTCCTCCCCAGCGAACTATCTGCTAACAATGCCTTCTCTTCTCCAGCCAAGCGCAAGGCCGCCGCGCCCCTTAACCCAGACTCTCCTTCCAAGCGACCGAAACAAGATAGCGAGACGCCCGACGAAGCCCCGCCACAGCCGAAGAAGCTAATACCTTTCCCGGAGAAGCCCGCTGTCATCGAGGAAAAGACTGGCGAAATTGAATTCAGAGTGGTCAACAATGATGGCAAGAGGGAAAGCACCATCATCCTCACGGGCCTCAAGTGCATATTCCAGAAACAGTTGCCTAAGATGCCGAAGGATTATATTGCACGTCTAGTGTACGATCGAACGCACTTGAGTATAGCAATTGTGAAGAAGCCTCTAGAAGTTGTGGGGTATGTCTGTGCCACTGCCATGGCGCATGATCTTGAGTAGATTCGACATCTGCATTATCCGTTGTCGGGGAGCAGGCGGCGCTCGAGGTCTTGTTCTGAGATATGGACGCGTACTAACACAATGCAGAGGCATAACGTACCGCCCTTTCCACGGCCGCCAATTCGCCGAAATTGTCTTCTGCGCTATCTCCTCAGATCAACAAGTCAAAGGCTACGGCGCCCACTTGATGTCCCACCTCAAAGACTATGTCAAAGCCACCTCGGACGTCATGCACTTCTTGACCTACGCCGACAATTATGCCATCGGCTACTTCAAGAAACAAGGCTTCACCAAGGAGATTACACTTGAGAAGTCACGCTGGATGGGTTACATCAAAGATTACGAGGGTGGCACCATCATGCAATGCAGCATGGTGCCCAAGATCCGCTACCTCGAATCCGGCCGCATGCTCCTCAAGCAGAAAGAATGCGTCAATGTCAAGATTCGTAGTGTCTCCAAATCCTTCGAAGTTCACGCACCACCCACTCAATGGAAGAACGGCCTTACCAAAATCGATCCCCTCACCATCGCCGCGATAAAACGCTCTGGGTGGTCTCCCGCCATGGACGAGCTTGCTCGTGCACCCCGTCACGGTCCCAATTACAACCAACTGCTTCACCTGCTCAACGACCTGCAAAATAATAGTAACGCATGGCCTTTCCAACAACCGGTCAACAAGGATGAGGTCCTCGACTACTACGATGTAATCAAGGAGCCAATGGATTTGGCGACCATGGAAGAGAAGCACGAGAAGGATTTATATCCCACGCCGGATGACTTCGTTCGCGATGCCAAGTTGGTCTTCGACAACTGCAGGAAGTACAACAACGAGAGTACTCCGTATGCCAAGGCAGCGAACCGGTTGGAGAAATACATGTGGAGTAAGATCAGAGAGATTCCCGAATGGGCACATCTCGAAGCGGACTATGGTGGAAAGTGATGGTCGGTTGATCGATGATTTTCAGCTTGATATAGGCTACAGTTTGTCTGTTGTATCACTTTAGCGGCATTGGGTAGGAAGATGATGGCGTTCACGGTTCGGATATGTTTTACGTATACCCTAGGTTGGGAATCACGACTTTGTCTGGCTTCACATTATTCAACAATATCAAGTCCCGATCCTCTCCTTCGATATCGGCGGATACAGCAACTGGGGAAGAAGAATGCATCGAATCCGCTTCACAGGGTGACTGCGTTATTCCTAGCCCGTGACGAAAAGACAGACCTTCACAATACAACTACATACCCCGTAACCGCAATAATACCACAAACCGCCCATTCCTATCTTCCCCTTATCCCCCCACTCCTCCTGATCCCCTTCCCACACCCCATGCTTCAGGACCCTCCCTCTTCTTTGCTAACATCACGCAAATATCAAATCCCCCGCTCACCACTCCCACCTCTGCTAACGTCTTCGTCTGATTGAACCACCTTGGCCGACTGCCCGCCCTATACCCAATCTTCTCTACGGGCCGATTGGCCAAGTGCTCTCCGCCCTCGAACGTCGCTATGTACGCCTCGATTAAGGCCCTAGCTCTGTAGACGGTCGTAGTGAGGGGAATACGGGCAACGAAATCATTGTCAACGTGGAGATCGACTGTTCGATCAAACATCTTGAGCGGGCCTGGGGGACATGGACTGACGGGAGGGTGGTGGAGGGTGGTGCAATGGCCGTCGTAGTGATTGTGGTTGGATTGGAAGTGGACTGTGAGGTAGGCTTCAGCGGTATATCGACTTGCTTTATACGAAGGAAATGTGGATCACACGCTGAGAGAGTGAGGGACGCCGGCTGGAAGGTGAGAGACACAAGTGCATGTGGCGCATTTGGAAACTGAGAGAAGGCAGTGAGAGACGTGAATGGAATAACTTGGATAGTTTCTACGTTTTGCTGTGTCTGCCTATATTCGTGTTGCTCTACAAGTATGCGATGACCGAGCAAGGCCATGTCCCCACGTGTTATTCATACCTAGACATTGGAAGATCCTTCTGTCATACTTGAGAGTGAGATCTTTTGATGTCTGGCACAGCAGTCACAGTTTCGTACCCTGTCTCATGATCATGTAACACCTCATCTCAGTGCACAGATCACGCTGCAATATCAAACGCACATTAGCGGTCTTATTTCCGCTGTCTGTCCCGCGTCATCTGTCTAAGGTTATCCAGCATATAATCAATCAGTGTGGTCGCTTTGCGGCACGTACAGCATTACAACTACCCATACACTACCCACGCGACAGTAGCTGCCCCGTCACACCACTTTCGGAGCATTATGTCTAGCTGCACTTTCAGTTCAGATACCTGCACTTCATCACCATCTCGGGTGTCAAAAATTAGTATACCACTTGATGACCACCGTTAGTGGGGGAAGACGCTGGAAAGAGACGGTTTCAATAAGAAAGACGTTTCCGTTGCAGCTCTAGGGAGAAGGGCAAGATGGGTGGGAGGTGGGAATGGTAGATCAGGGATGAGGTCAGGGTATATGCATGACAGAATCGACGGCTTGAGCTAGGGTTTCAAGCACAAAGAGTGTAAATCCATGTCTAGCTGTGTAGTCTTTGTCTCGTCAATATGAAAGAAAGCGCCTTCTAGAAGATACTTACTGCGGACTGGACGTGAACTTGGATTTCTTAGTTGAACATTCTAGCATACTTTGCTGCACTCTATCCCCCATAATGCTTAGTTTTGGTTTCCACGAAGTTAACTAACTACCTATAAAACAAATTACCTTAACAAACTCTCAGCTAATTGTCAGTCTGCAAACTACGTGTTCCACACTACACCTCTTATCGGTGCTCTCCACAAAGACGTGGCTCACCACCCACTGAAAAAATGTGGAAAAGGTGACATGCAGTAACAATGTTTACTATTAGAGCAGGTGTAGTTAGGCACTATATTTGTAGTATCTATTGTGCTACAAGAGGGGTATTCATACCATGGAAAGGTGGCAGAGGAACTCTGAAATGCCAGCGATAATAGATTAACCCGCATACAACACAAGTTACACGCCCAATCTCACCCACTCACTTCTAAGCCTAATGCAACTGAAAACCCGCGTCTGTTGCACTACTAAGCACTACGCGACCAAAACATATGTAATTCCGGCCGTAATTATTGCAATGACAGCTTTGCTGTAAGCGCAACAGTTCACGAGGTTAAAACCAGGCTTAGGAACTATTTCAAACCTATGAAATAGAAGCGTCTTGTCAATGGACCTGCGTATAGGATGGTTAAGAAAGTGTGTAAAGAGATCGGATGGTTCGAGATTGAGAAAAAGACTCTTAGGGAGGAGGGGGTACTGGATGGAGGCTGTGCCCTCTTCGTCATCATCATCCAATGATAGACCCTCCTCTTCTAGAAACTCCACCATCCCTATGACTGATTCAAAGCTATCGTCATCGACTACAACGCAAGCGAGGAAGCGTGAGCTGTTGTCAGGTTGTTCTTCACCGGAAGCAATCCACTCCAAAAATTGACTACACATAGTTTAGTCTCGTAGCGAGAAGTCGGGAAGGCGGTACGAAGCTATGTTTGTGAGATGACTTACTTCCGCGCTTGATTGACGTTAGCATCTTGCAGATCTGGGATTGACTGCACCGTCCAGTCTACTCGTGGGAGTTGATGTTCGCACTTCTCGTCTCTCCCCAGACTTCGCTCCACATTGTCTTTCAAATAGGCCTTAAACCGGTTCCACTTCTCGTCATCACCGGATGTGGTCCGGTAGATACGGAAGCTATAAGCATTATTAAGCTCGGAATAATTACTTAAGTAGAGGGGAATTGGTTCTGGACGGACAGGCTGATCTTCCCTGGGCGATAGTGGACATTGATCTAGGGTTTCCGAAGGCTTTGAATGAGAAGCTGGATCGTTTGGTAGAATGGTCGACATGATGCGTTGGAAAACTTGGTGTGGTGTAGTCTTCTGGTCAACTTCTGAAAAATTACGAATGAACTCCGTCAAATGATTATACACGTGCCTAACTCTTCAGATACTGACTTCAGGATATTATGCAAGCTATGCCCAACGGTAATGTCGTGTTGCAGGAATAGTCGACAAAGCTTTCCCCCCTGAAATGTGGGGGCCAACAAGTGAGATCGGACCGATGGCGTGGAGGTCTGCGTGGGTACATTTGGGTAGATGAGTAGATTTATAGAAACGGGAAAGTTAATTGCGCAGCAAGGACGGCTAGCTTCTTCAAAGCATGTCTGGAGTTCTATGATGCTACGCAATACTTGACGCTGACGATGGTTCATGTGTGTCGAGCTGAAGCCAAAGGTGAGGTGCGGATGCATTGATGTGGTAACTTGGAAGAAGGCGACAGAAGTTTCATAAACCAGGAGTTAGGCTTCGCTTCGGCAAAGCTTCGCTCAATAACCCAAAGGGGAAGTACAGTAGCAAGTACGGTTGAGGCAAGAGCTTTGGGGCAGATGGGTTATGTCAAAGCTTCGGCGGAAGCAGTTGTACTATACAGAGAGCCACCGTGGGGACAGCGCACGGGACTCCCAATTATTGTGAATCGCTTATGTTTAGCACTGGGAGGCGGAATGGGTGCGTTTCGAGCGTTGAGGTTCTTCACCTGGTATGAGCATCACGCTGCAAATGGACGTAATAGTGAAAGGGTGAATTTACACATACACATCCGAAGAGATACCTCGAACGATGCGTGGTGAGGTATGGCTTCAATTTAGAGAAGAGAAGAATGTGACAAGAACCATCTTGATACGCTTCCTGGTATCTTCAATCACCACAGCAAATACCCACATACAGTTTTTCAGGAAGCTGGAAATACGAGCCCCTTTGACTGACATCAGTTGCAACATCCATCAGATGAGACCCATATCCAGACTTACGCTGGTTCAAGGGGCATAACTACCTCACAGGTGCGTGTCCATTTTGAAGTTCAATGTCGATGTCACGATGATGCTACCCCAGGTGTGACCTCGCCCATTGCAATGACAATCGTGCCGTTGGGCATAACATTAGCGCTCACGTTGGTTTTAAGACCAAGTCTAGACCCGGAGACACCATTGGAGAGTTTGGGAGACGCGACAGTAGTGTTGAGCTGCCCGGAGAAGTAGGAGCAACCAACGCGCGCATCGTGGTGACAGTGAGGAGCGCTAAGATGAAGGCTGATGCCATGTCGACCGGATACCTTGTAGCTCGCTCAGCTAAAACTTTGCTATCAGATCTATGTTTGATTGACTGTGCACGAGCATTGATGAAGTGTCAGTACTTACTCACAGAAGGCGGAATGTGAACCGTTTCCTGAGGGCCGTGACCTCAAACGAAGTGGAGGTGCGGGAACCAATCGAAGTTTTGGAACTGGAGATGAGACGATACCGTTGAGGTCGAAATTGGCGTCGTGAATTTTTTTATAAGGCTTGCTGCATCAGCGCAAATAATGGGCGGGCTACCTTTCACCAGAGTGGAAAACGAGGGTGCCATGCCGAATGTGCTAGGGGTCGAGCTGGCTCTTGACCAATCCCTAGACATACGGTGGGTGTTGGTCTCAAGGCGGTAGCATTTTCTGATAATAGTATATGTTCAACAAAATGCACAGCAGTGCTCTACATGCAACTTGCCACGAAAGTCGACATTAATCCTGCAACTCCACGCTCCCGACAAACTAGGGATATTCGTGAACATCTTCACCGTCTCAAAGCCCTGTAACCATTCGTAATGCCCATCCAAGCCAACCTTCTTTGTGCCCGCCAAGCACGCCTTCGACTTCGTCTACCCTGCTCTCTAGGCTTTCGACAAGGCGCTCTAATTCTTCTACGCCGTCCTCTACATCGTCCACCTTACTCCTTAGACTTCCGACCTCGTAGTCCAGCTTGTCGCTCAACATAGTCAGATCCCTGACTTGCTCCTGCAGGATCGCGCGATTACCCGATATGATCTCATGCGCATCTTCACGTAGGGATTGATAGCTTTCGAGCGCTGGATAGTACAGCGTGTCGAGCTGCATGGCGTCTTGCTCGGCAGCAGAATCCAAGGATGTTATAGTAGAGATGTGCGACGTGGCCCATTGCGCATCGAGGGAGGATAGAAGAGCGAGCTTGTGATGTAATCTCTTCGCTTCCTCGCTGACTAGCGTAGTAGTAGCCAATGCCTCCGGGAGTTCCTGCTTTTGGTCTGGGTTTATAGGATCAAGTGCCACCGCGTTTTTCCACCGTAATACGCTTTCCTCTGCAATGCTGAAGGAAAGATGCCGCGGCCACCAATCGTCATTGCGGTGCGTCCGGTGGTAGGGATCGAGTTGATCGGAGCTCTGGGTACGGCGAAGCAATGGAGGAATGTCCTGGGTTTCGTCGATGGGAAGCTTGTCGTTGAGATCGATGCCGTGGTAGATGGAACCTGCTATAGAGGGCTCAGCGGTATGCGGCTTGGATGCGTTCTGGTTGTCTGCTGCCGTCGTTGCTGTCGATTCATGGGCGCCATCCAACTGAAATCTGCTCATACGACTCAAGTCGAGATTGCTAGCTGATGCAGTCGGTGTTTCGGTCAGAGCCTTTGTAATTGTTGGACCGTGATTGCTCACCGTTCGACGTGCAACTAGAGCTTCTCGTCGTAAGTTGTGATTCTGTTTGGATTCTGTTATCTTTGGCGTAGTGTTTCCATTTGCGCTCTGAGAGTCCGGATGCCAAAGGTCTGACTTGGTATGTTGTAGATGTAATGAGTCGCGGTGCGACTCATCTTTTGAGGGTTTGGGTTGGTGATTGCGCCGGCCAACCACATCCTTGATGCGATGAAAACCACTACCTGTCTCGATTCTCTCTGTAGCTCGTTTTATGGCTGCGCGCTTTGAGTTGGGGTCTTTCTCTTTGTCATAACTGTCGACTGTCAGATGAGAATCGGTGCGCTTAACGTCTCGACTATCGCGTGCTGAGAAGCTATGGCCTTCGAGCGTCGACTCTCTTTTGATGAGGCCCGCAATATGCGTTGAGCCTCGATCTTCAGGTGAGGGCGACCGTTCTTCTCGAGGCAGGCGGCTGAACATGTCGCCACTTCCCGTCTTGCGAGGTTTTCCATGCCATAGCCATTTCGCGCGCTCTCCGGATACAAGCTCGACGAAGCGGTCGATGTCTGTGGTTTCGATGTCGGCGATTCCGGCCTTTTCGCCTGCTCCTACCATGCCCATGACCATTTCGCCGCCCTTCCCTCCAAGTTCGGCTACTGCACCTTTGAATGCCCGCGGTACCGCCCAACTCTCTTTGCTTGCAGCTTTAGCGGTTGCACGGCGCAGTCTCTCCAGAGTTTGCCGGTCAAGCTGACGAGTCTTCGCAATCCTCTGATCCTTCTGAAAGTAGGAGATGCCTCGGCGGGTACTCTCAATGTCGAATACGTCTTTAGAAACAGGTGCATTGTAGGCTCGCAATCTGTTACGTGCACCCATAAGCATGCCAAGCAGGGCAGCGACAGTTGTAGGGCCAAGGACACCGTCGTGTGGCTCCACTGTGTAGTACTCATTGCCAAACTCGACCCACCAGTCGTTGATCGCCTTTTCCGTCACATCACACAACAAACCATCTGCATACTCGGGCTCGAGCTTGCCAAAGAGCACTAGTGCGACCTGACACAGCTTCACCAACTCGATGACGGAGCTGTTTAGGGAAATTTTGTCGCTGGTCCGGTAGAGTTGGTGGAACTTTGCCTGCGTGGCACCACTCGCTGGGGCAAGCTTGATTCCAGTACGACCAGAGCACCCAAGCCTTTTAAGATTCTCATTCACAAAGAAGTACTCTCGGTTCTTCTTCAGATCGCCGTCTGGTATGGGAATGATGGTTAGAGAGGAGGGGAAACTGCTTAGATTCGTAACCATGATTGTTCCCAAGCTTGTCTCTCTTCTTCGCGCATGAAACTCATCCAAAGCTCTAAAATAGGTTCTCAGCTGCGGCGACCACTGTGTCTCGTCTTTGGGCACGCTAAGCACGTATCCGTAAACGACATCCTTCGGATCTCCAGTATAGTTGGTGATGATGAAGGTTGGGTGGATGCGCGAGCATGCCCACTGCTCCACCAGATATATCTCGTATCCCTCAAGCTTCTCGCGGCGAGACAGCACCTGCGTAGCGGCATCTTCCTCTAAGTATCGAGCGGCTACGTTGTCGGTCAAGACGAAGCGTTGGTGGCTTGTAGAAGCCAACTGCGTAGCGTCGTCGTCGATGGCTGTGGTTGCTCTGGATAGATCGGGAGTGTTCGATTTCATGTGCTTGAAAGCTGGCGCAACGGAAGCGGGCTCGGTGTCGATGGGCGAAGATGTAGGCGGTCGTCTGCGGTGATCCTTCTCCCTTTCCCTCTCTTTGTCCATGTCGCGCGTTGCTGCGGTCATAGTTGGCAGATTATACGACATGTCGGCGTTTGCTTGCAGTCACAAGCTAGGTGTCGTTGCTCTCTTCTCGAGTTGTCCTTGCGTAGGAGTGGCAACTGCTTCATGATGCGCGCGCAAGCTCCGACGTAAGACCGCGGCGTCCTTCAGGAAGCCGGTGGCAGAACGTAATATGGCGACTGAGTAGGAGCGGAGCGCTATGCATGATTCGCGAAGTCAATAAGCATTTGGTCGAAGATGAGCGAAGCTAAAGACGGGTCGGCGCGGAGCTGTGGTTGCGGTCGCGCCTTCCTGTCTCCCCCACACGTCACACGCCAACATCCCTGCTCCGATCTCCGAGCTCTACCAACACGACCCCATACCGGCGCCCTCACCACCACGCCATGGGCGGGCTCTCTGATCTTCTATTCACTACTGGACCACTTCCACTGCCCTGCGCACTCTTAATACCTTTCGCTTATAGTCACATCCCTCGCTGAATCATGGCGCCACCGCCACCGACGGGCATGCACGAGCTGCTGGAGCAGTTAGACGTGCTGGAGAAGTCGGCAAACCTCTCGGCGAGCATCAACGATGTCCAGAACGTCATCGATCTGCTCACCACAGCTCGGGATAAGATCGCTGCAGGTGCGTGCCCGGTTCGCGTCTCTGAACTATGAGCACTGCCTAATCATGGCCGTGTAGACCCGCAGACAGCACCATTGACCCTCGCGAAGCTCCAAGATCCTGTGAAGAGGAGCCTCGAACAAGCGCAGAAAGACATCAAGCCTATATATTCTGGCCTGAACAAATATGGCAAAGCTCTGGACAAGGTGCGTTGAGTCCGCACGTCGTAACAACATGCGAGGACTGATATGAAAACAGAAGTTCAAAGACAAGCCCATCCCATCCGCCTCCAACGATGCGCTTTCTTCGCACCCGCAGCTCGTCAATCGCGCCATCTCCATGCACTTGCTCCGCGAAGGCGAGTTCTCGGTAGCGTCTACCTTTATCCAAGAAGCGCACCGCAACCCTCCGCGTCCCGAACCCACCGCCAGCACACCGAACCCTTCGATGAATAATTCTTGGGAAACGGATCTAGCAGAGGAGGCTTTCAATTCAGAGAAGCTTCAAGGACAGTTCCAGGAGATGTACCTCATACTACACGAGCTGCGACAAGAGAGGAACCTTGAGCCGGCTATACGGTGGGCACGGCAGCGAAGCGATTTATTAGAAGCGCGAGGGAGCAATTTGGAATTCGAATTGTGCAGGCTGCAATTCGTGTGTTTGTTCGTGGGTCACGGGCTAAAGCACAACGAGGATGAGCCTATGGAAGAAGATCCACAAGGCCCGCTGGCAGCATACAGATACGCACGGCGCGAGTTTGCGCACTTCAGAGGGAGATACTCACATGAGATCCAACAACTAATAGGTGCCATGGCATACTGGCAGAACGTTGTGGACTCGCCATACCGGAGATTCTTTTACAACAACACAGCATGGGAAGAAGTCGCTACCTCCTTTACTCGCGAGTTCTGCTCACTGCTCGGACTCTCGGCCGACTCGCCGCTGTACATCGCCGCCACGGCTGGCGCTATAGCTCTTCCGCATCTATTGAAGCTGCAGAATATCATGGAGAAGACGCGCACAGAGTGGACAACGCAGAACGAGCTTCCGGTGAGTCTATGAACCAATCTCTCGAGGAACGTCGCTAACATGGATGAACAGGTCGAGATACCCCTCCCACCGACCTACCACTTCCACTCGATTTTCGTCTGCCCTGTCTCCAAAGAGCAATCCACCGACGCCAACCCGCCCATGATGATGCCCTGCGGCCACGTCATAGCACAAGAATCCCTTGACCGCATCTCGAAAGGCACGCGCTTCAAATGCCCCTACTGCCCCATGGAAAGTCACCCTCGCGACGCAAGGAAAGTACGATTATAGGATTTCAATCGCGAAAGACGATGTGAGAAAAGGGTACGAAGCTGCAAGGTATAGGGTGTCCGGTTTGCAAAGGGGCTGGCATGGCTTTAGGCGGAGGCTCCTCAACGACGAGATTGTTGCCATGGAGGTATCGTTTCTTGGGATGTTACACAACGAGAGCTTTGGTGTGTGAGTTGACAATGTTGATGAATGGGATCGCTCAACCAAGTGGAGGTAGCATTGGCTCGATAATCCTCCCGAAGTTCTTGAAAAGGATAGCAACAAGGATAGAGAATACGGTGGAGAAGTTATGGATAAGGAGGAGCTTGAAGAAGATGAGATCGATCAATTCGAGGTTGAGTACGACTCCGACGAAGATCGTATAGAAAAATTCTTCCATCAATCCGAGATCGGAGTGATGGTGTTGTCCCAATTCTCGGCCTAGAGCATCTCGGTTTGGATATGGAGCGGCGTACTGGACAGATGCGAGCCGGCGCGCTCGCGATTATCCATGGCGTTTCTCCACGAGGTTCTTTCACGACGCTATCGATCATCCTACGAAAGAAACGGAATTATGCATCTGCGTCACCTTGCAATCTTGTGTCTCGCATCTTTGATGTTTTCGTTATTGTTTCTAGTGGGACGCGCACAGGGATGGAACTCCTGCTTGGTTATTCTTCTTCCGCCTAAAACCCAATATAAGAACACGTCGATTCTGCGAACGTCACGACGTGTCCGTACGTTTTGTACTCGCCGTCCGCTGGGGTACTTTCTATGACCTTTGTGACGCTAGATGAATTTCGGAAGGGCTTGTGATACTGAACACCGGATTCCGAGGTTTAGATGCGTTTCTGGGCTGTATTCGACCCGTAGCAAGGTCCCAGTATCATGCCAAATCAACTCTTGGAGTGAATCTTAATAGCTCGTTACCTCGATAAATAAGGACTGGAGTTCGTATAGTCAATGTTGTTTTACAAAGAAAGGCTACGACTGGATGCAGGATACACATGACTCACCATCTGTTGGACCAGAGACATAAAAACCTCCACTTTCCCGGAGGGCCTCTGCCCAGTTCGCAGTAATCTACATAACCTATTTAAAGCCTAAGTTCGACAAAGAACGCAACGATGAGTCTATATTGGCCTTCCGTAGAACCAAACAGCTGGAGCAGATTCTTCTGTTGCATGAATCATGGTTTGGACAGAAGGGGTCTGCAATAAGAAATCGTAGTTGCTGCATCTGATAGTGAAATGGATTTTGCCAAAATCAACGACTAAATGGAACGTGTTCGTCTTTCGGCTAATAAACGGGTGGTTTCGTCGTGCTTATGAGTTAGAATCCTCCTTTCGGTTTCTAGTACCTTTGCTACTTGCTATAGAAAGAGCAGCTTAATCCTAAGCTCGCAGAGTTCCTTGATAGTTGCATAGGCCACGGAAAATCTGACACTTTTGCGTGCTTTCTTAATCAGCGCCCCATGCTTGGCCGACACTGTCTTTGCTCGACCAGGGCTTGACTTGATTATCTTGACGTTTATTATGACCTTCTGCATTTGGGTAGTATCAATTTGCTAACTCAGTAAGTATGAACCCTTATATAGACTATTTTCGACAGCCTTTCTCACAGCAGCAGCCCCCCCTGTATGATGTTTCCGGCATGATAGGCATGTATCTTCGCCTTTCTTTACGTCGATGTCTCCTGGAAGTGGACAAATACTATTGGCACTTTCCAGAGTAGACAGATCCGCAGCAATCGGTGCATCACTGTACACAAGCGGTCGAAAACTTGTCGCGCCAGATACGCCTATGCTGACGTCGAGGTGTTGTACGCCTAGGCTCATCTCAACGTCAAAGCCTAGTGCGTCGTGAACAATAAAATCCTCATCATTGGGTTCGGGATACTGAGAAGGAAGCTTCGCTATTTCCTGTACTGATTCTGGTGAAGCCGCCGCTGAAGTAAAGGACTGACGCAGGTCCAGGCAGTCATTCTATGGTGGATTAGTGAACTCTTAGTCGTTGCTATCGAGTTATCAAAGGCTTCTAGAATTAGCTAACAAAAAGGCATTGGCATAGGCCAGGGATTCGAACGCTAGAGCTGCTAGTCCATTTCGTTTTCCAGATCGAAACATCAGTTCGTGTCGTGTTGCAGATCTGGAGAAGTAGAACTCGAAACATCCGTTCAATGTATTGTTGTTTTATCGTCTGCAGAGCACATGAGGCTGAGCTGTCAGTGCATGAAAAGATATCAAATTGGGTTTGCGCTAACCCTGTCCGGCGGACATTTCTACCGTGCTCTTCTGCGTTTACAACTGATGTCACCTGGTCTAGAGAAGCTTTCAACTGTTGACAGGATTTGATTCGAGGTCGGTGGTATAAGATGATCGAGTCGAAGCTCAGCAGCCTTCTGTAGGACTCACTCTTTTAAGAACCTTAGAGGCAAAGTGAGCTTTAGCCTGTTGTAGGTGCTCTACACATTGCAACACACTTAGATGACCGTGAGCGCGCTAGACAAAAGAGATCCAGCGGTCGACTGACTTGGAGAACATGCTATACATTGATTGTGTCTCGAGTGGCAATTGAATCGGCCGCCGTCTTAATCGCCTCAAAAACCTCGCCAGGCCGGCTAATCATAGGTGAATGGCTCGCTCCTATCGTCGTCCGCGCAAACTTGACACCCTGCTGTTCGGCACCGGCAACCATCATTTCCTGCACAGGAGGCGGGATCGCCTTGTCATCTGTACAAAAAAGAAACGTGCTCGGCACGTCCACATACGCCGCATACCTCGTCTTGCTGAAGTACGTCTGATAACTGAACGGCAACAGCCTCTCAACCCACCGTGTAGCAGTGGCATCATCCAAATCCGCATAAAAGATATCCCGTGGATTATCCGGGTGCACAACCTTTTTGTCGGGCGATACGATGAACCATGGCAAATCTTTGCCTTGCAGCGCATCCATGAGTGACACGCCCACAGGCGTGATGAAGGCCGAGCAGAAGACGTAGTGCGCCACGCCGCCCTTTCCACCGGCGGCTGCACGGTCGGCGCGAGTAAGTCCTTTGATGGCTTCGTTGGTCGGCATGCTGCCGTAGGAATGTGCGACTACGACTACGTCAGAGCCTGCTTCGACGAGAGGCTCGAGTTGGGCCCGGATCGCGTCGACGTCTGGTTCGAAATTGTCAATTGGCGTTGAGGATACTGACGGCAAGGAGACGTAGACGGTCGGGTAGCCTGCGGCCTTGAGCTGCTCAGCGACAAGGTCGTAGCTCTCTGGGACGTGCCATGCGCCAGGGACGAAGAGGATCGTAGGCTTTGTGGGCATGGTCTGTTTCCTTTGTCTACGTAATTTCTAGAAGGTGCAGTTGGAAATCAGGAACGGGTCGACGGCTCGGGTAAAGTGGTCATGGTTCGTTGTGAGCACTTTCATCTTTGCACGGCTTTATACGAGCAGCATGCGACTGCAAGTGGAGTTTGCGGGGTATTTAAAGTTCCGGGAAGATGGAGATGCGGGGCGCGATTAGTTCAATACTAGTAATGTGCGTGCCGTTCGTAACCTCCAAGTCTTCGTCATGCACATGCAAATAATCATCGACTTTCACGGGACGTGCCCTTCTAGTGTTCTTTAGGCGACAGACGGAAACCTGAGAAGCGATGCTGATATGCATATTGGAAACATTGTGGAAAACGTCGACGACGTGAGCCAAGAACACTTCGACAGATGCGGATGCATACCAGTGAGCTGCCAGTTAGAGAACTGGAGTGAGTGCCCTCATCGTTATGATGCTGAATCGGCTGCAGAGGTCATGGAAAGGAAGGGAGTGAATTCCTGACTCCGCTCAATTTTGAATCTCAATGACCACTTAGCTTGTATACATAGCTATATGCGACGATAAATACATGTAACTCCACATTTACCGTACAACCTCGCTGCCGCGTGTTCGTCCGCTTTTGTTGTAACAACACGGACAAACCAGCGTATTCAGGCCGCATATAAGGTGGACAGCGTCTATGGAGTCTGTTATGGGCAGAGGCTGCAGTGGACACGGTGTGTGCCGCATATGAAAAGTTCTTACAGGACACGTCAGTTCTGTCAGTGTACATCGGTCTCGTGCGCTTCGGTGTTGCTACATCGAGACTTAGATACTGGAATTGGTATATACGTTACTCACTGTATTGATTCGTGAACGGTGAATACCGGCTCATCGTCATCAGGGTTCCTCACTAAGGTAGTGGTCTTGATGTTGATGAGATTGCACTTCAAGTAATCATGACAAGATGTATATGCTTGAAGATCGACAGTACTATCGTTAAGTGGTACTGAGAGTCGGAAGGGTAAACCATGTTTGTGTACTTTATAACTGATCGTTGGGAACGAGAATTCAGCTATCTCTCCAGTAATATGAAGCTTGGATTGGAACGTCGTGGTATGTAACAAGAACTCATCTCCGCCGCATTGGAGGAAGAAATGGTCTTCTCGGGCCTGGATCACAGCATGATGCCTTTCTCGTCGTCTGTTGATTAAAAGGGCGACTTCCTTGTGTTGTTGAGCGAGCATCCTCCTTTGAGCGTCTAGCGCGCTAACTACTTGCTGTAGTGTCAGTATATCGTCTTGTAGCTCGCGGAGTTCCGTGCTTGTAGCGTAGGATGAGCCGGATGATTTCGTGGGACCGACTGAGCGAGGCTGCCTCTTCGCCAGTCCGCGCTGCGTGTGTCTGGTTTTGATTGATGCTTCATCCTTAGTCGTCGTCTTCTTCGACCGACCAGGGCTTGAACAAAGTATCTTGCCATGCATTTTGCCCTTTTCGATGTGAATACTTTTGATATGCTGGTTGAGTCAATTTATGTCCCAATATGGATTGATGCTCCCACCTTCCGCACTGCAGCAGCCCCTCCTACGAAGCATTTTCCACAGTAGTGGCAGGCCTTGTCGCCTTTCTTCACGTTAATAACCTCAGTCGGTGTATCGCTTGTGTAGAGACCTTGTAGGTTGGGCAGATCTGTGTCTAATTCTCTTGCGCTAGGAGAAACCCTCTTGAGACTTCTAGCGCCAGAAGTTGGCTCCTCGATAAATTTGGTATACCTAGAGGGCCGTGTCGGTAATTCTTGAACAAGCCCTGAGGATGCGGTCTGAGCGAAGAGATAGCGCGGGTTGATGCAGCCATTCAACGGAGGAGGGTCGGTAGCTTCGGCGGTGTCATAGAGATGCACAAGGTGGTCAGGCTCCTCAGGATCCGAAGGTCCATCCCTTGGTGTGAGCCATTGACGTAGTTGCTGAAGCTGATGATCCATGGTGAGGCTTGGAAATTGAGTGTGGTACTGATCCGCCTAGTGCTACGGTAACGAGTGAATTATTGTGACGGAATTGTGGCCAAACTGAGTTCATCTTGTTGATTGCAGCATGCGAGGCTGAGCTGTCATGGAAAAGCATCGAATCGGTTTTGCGCTAGCCGTTTTTGGCGCGGACTCCTTCCGTGTTTCTTCTACACCACCTGCACAACCGGTGGCACGTGATCTGGAGAAGCTCTTTCCTGGCTGTTCAGTATCAAAGGTACGATGCTGGTTTTTTTATCGCTCTCGGATTTGTAGTATCGTGATCTCGTCCCGTGTCATTACCGTCCTCGGGAGACAAAGAGAACCCTTATGTCACGTAGGCGCTCATAACATACTGAAGGTACTACGTCAGATGGAGAACAAGATTCATGGAGGACCTAAAGCAGGTTGCGCGGCTGCCGATCGAGGGACTCTGGCCCCGTTCGACGGTTGACAGTTGAAGCAAGAGGGAGTCATCTGATAGCTGCGGGTCTTCCATTTGTGTCGTTGATACCGTTCGAGCAATAAACCTAATTGTTTCGGGAGTGACATCGTGAGTGCGAGGCTGAAACTTCATATTGTTGTTGCGGCCGAGGGTTGGAAAGACGTAGAATCGATTTCGCGCTAAGCCTTTTTGAAAAGCATTTCCATCGTCTTCGGCATTGAAATCGGTTTCGCACAGCATGTTGAAGAATGGTTGCTCGCATACTAAGATTCGTGCTCATGCTGAGCGTGAGTTCTGAATCGTTGATCGCTGGCTCTTCTTTGCTCGTAGTCATGTATATTGCCGACCACTCGTCCGCACTTGAAGCAGCCGCAACAACGGCAGCCACACCGACCGCCACACCATCTACTATCCCAGAACATTTGGGCACAGACCCAACTCGCTGGGACCCAGCGGCAATCTGCGGCCTGATCATCGGCTTTTTGGCTCTAGCTCTTGCGGTACCACCATGCCTCTGCGCTCTCAAACAGATCCGTCAGGGAAAGCTGCAGCTCATGTCAAAAGCGGAGCGTGCCCCAGACAGTGAAGCGTCGACACAGTATATGACGTCGGCGCCACTTCGTGGAGCCGTACATGATCTAGCAGCTGGATCTCGTGCACCACCGACATTGCATTCGAGGAGTAGGTTGACTTGATCAGGCACCTCGACGTCGGAACGAGTGCTAACAGACGGCAGTATCGTCATCGTCCGACTCAAGTGTCTATATCCTAAACAAGCAACCAGGCGAGAAAAAACCAATGGTGAAGATCCCCGACATCCTTGAAGATACAATCGGATCGAATAATCGCAGTCTTAGTCGACTTAGCGATGGAGAAAAGAGCAGGGAGTTCCCTTCCGAGGGGAGATGGTTCCACCAATGCCAAGCAGTTCACATCTATTGCGTGTTGGAAAGAACGACAGTAGCTCAGAGCTATCAGAAGATGCCTCTGTAGCAGCGGGAAGATAGTGAGGGTTGGAGGAAGGGGGGTGATTCTGTGTTAGGCTACTCAGTGATGGTCGCTTCTCTTGGAATCTATAATTGGTCACTAAGATATACTGGAAAGACATAGACCTTTCGGTACTTGCTGCCCAACAACCACCGCGCGCAATTTAAACTGGCCTATCAGCAAGAACGCCACAAGTCAGCTGAAATCTGATTGATCTACGCATCGGGGTGTCTCGTATTAGTTAAACGCTGCTGTGATTACTTGAGCCGCACAGGTGTGGATACATGGGCTCGCAACATTTTGCGTACGCTTGCTCGACAGACTGGGAACGTGTTGGTATTTGCCAATGTGCCGGTCGGATTCGCCCGCCGAGCTTTCGGATGCTCCAGGCGCTTGGGAGATCTCGTATAGACGTCCGCCTTTTCAATAACACTGATTAAGCAGGACGATCGCATACGATAGGATCTCCGCGAGGAGCGCGTTGAGAATAAGCCGCGATCTCCGGTCTTAAGGTGGTAATTTGTGCACCTGTGAGCGTGACCTACACTGACAACTTAGGCATAGTCGAGCAGAAGAAGAGCTAGTTGCCTTCGAAAACGTGCGGGAATGGTGACTTGACGATGGACTCGCGCTGTCGTGAAAGAGACAAAGCCGCGTGCACAGTACCGCTATCGTGGACGCGCCCTACGGTGACCCACATGCGTACAGATCGCCTGGAAGGCGAGCTACTGCAGCTGGCTCGGGGCAGTGCGAACTGGACCTTATCAGAGGAAGGTCTGGGCGTGATAATCGTCCAAGACTGATACTGAAATGGCCGAGTTCCGAGGAGCACTTGCTCATCTGGGCAGCCTAAGGTACTGTACGTGCATATGGTCGTACTTGCGCAACACGCGCACGTGTAAACGTGTGCAGAGGCAGTGACTTCCTATCCAAAGTTCTATCAGCGTGTAAGAGTGTACGGTGCAGGCAAATGCTGTTGCGTTGTCGGCGTTGGAGGCGAACTGCTCCATCAACACGCTCTGTTGCTCACCGTAAGCAGAGAGCACGTGTCCGACTGTTACGGCGCTCGTGATAAGGTCGAGGGAAGCGAGCTGGAACAGCGTTATTGGCTGTCGTACAATATGAACTTCGCAATTGTTCGAGCGATGCGCAGCGCGATGCATGAGGGTTCGCACACAGGCGACTTCCGAACCACTGTCTCGGTAATGAAGGCGCATGGCAACCAGCCGCCAACCTGCGAGCCGTCTAGGGAGAGCGACTGCAGATGTCGCGTGAGACAAGACCACGCGTTGACAGCACCGTGGCCCTGGTTATCGGAAGCTAACGAAAGTTCCAAGTGGGCGATTACTTGCGTTCAGACGCGACGGGTATCTTGGTGGAGAGACGGGCTCTGTGGATTGGGAGCCGTGTCCGGGCCTATTTCTCTCCAGTTTCCACAAGCGGGAGGTGGGCACGAGAGGACGCGGCGGGGTGGCACCGGTTGTACCCATGCTGATGGTCCTCGCACAGCGCTGCGTGCAAAGCCATGCAAAGGCTGCCCGTCGTTTGCTGCGGGCGATGCTTTGGGCTTTGTGTTTCTGAGTGCTGTAAGCTGCGCCGAGTGCTCCCGTCGAAGAGGCTGCTCAGAGGCTGCCCAGAGGCTGCTGCTGCTCGGGGTCCACGACGATAAAGCGCCCGCCACGCCAGCCGCAAAAGGAGCCTCAACCGAAGCCCCGCGTTGATTTAGCGCGGATTCGCCGCGCTTATCTCTTACCCCAGCTGCGATATCCAAACGACCAGCAAATGAGACGGGCGGCCCCATTCCTCGTGATAAGAATCCAGGCGGCGCTGCAGGGGGGTCCGGAGCAGCAGTGGAGGACTTGGCGCGGCCACACGGCGGGCTCTGGTGAGAGGGAGTGGCGGACGAGGCCGGCCTGCCAATCCAGCCGAAGTCGCGGCGTCTCCACCAGCCTGGAAGAGGCAGCTGCCATTGCACGGCCAAGGATCCACAGCGCACAGAACTTCGAAGCGTCGTCTAGGCCGAAGATGTGGTCCGCCCCCCCATTTCGTAGCGTGTAGTGCGACCACAAATAAAATCCGCCTGGCGGCCCGGTGGGTGGTTACAGTTCCTTGCCCTCAACTGCATCAGAGGAATTGCCATCGTGCCAACCTTCAACATGGCCGACGTGTCGCGCGACCCTTCGTCGCTGATCTCCACGATACCGGGCGTGGTCCGGAATCCTGACCCTGCCTTGGACGTTGCACACGAGCACCACCACCATCACCTCCACCATGGCGCGAACGCGCACGCAGAAGTCAACGACGACAAGGCGTACACCAAAGGTACCACGCTCAATGAACCGAGCGTAATACCAGCGCAGGACCCGAATGACGATGCGCTTCATCGGCACGGCCACCCGGAGCGACAAGAAATTGACGTCGAAAAGTCTGGCGGCTACTATGAGACTGAACACGGCAGCTTGGAGAAAGATTCGCATACCAATGGCGTCGCCGAAGAGGCGGACCCTAAAAGACACAGGATCTCTGGGTACTACCGAAGATACCGCATCTTCGTTCACATCTTCATTGGGATGTTCTTCACCGGGTACGCTTTGCACAATACTTGCTGTTGCCGAGAACATGTACTGACGCGTACCAGTTGGTGGATTGCCAGCGTCGTAGTGCACCGACATGACAAGAATTGGGTCATCCCATTCCTGCTCTGGTTGGCCATTATGCTCCGACTCATCTTCTTCCATGTCCCGATTACCATTGTCACGCGCCCAATGCACTTTGTGTGGAACAACACGGGTGTACGATTCGTTGCGCTGATCCCGGAAAAGATGCGTATCTACGCTGGTGCCGCCTTGACCATTGCCGTTATGCTTGTCGGAACATTCGCAAGCGCGGAATCCGAGGACAACAGCCGATCAAATCGTGCCATCAGTCTGTTCGGCCTGGTTGTCTTCATCTTCTTTTTCTGGGCCACGTCGCGGAATAGAAAGAAGATCGTGTGGCATACGGTCATCGTCGGCATGCTCACGCAATTTATCATCGCACTCTTCGTCCTCAGGACCCAGGCTGGTTACGATATCTTCAACTTCATCTCAACCCTTGCTCGCGAGCTCTTGGGTTTTGCCAAGGACGGTGTGGCGTTTTTGACCACTGACGAGATCGCTGCCAACAACTATTTCTTCTTCAGCGTCATCCCGGCGATCATCTTCTTCGTCGCTTTTGTGCAGCTACTCTACTACTGGGGTATCGTGCAGTGGTTCATTGGCAAGTTTGCGGTCTTCTTCTTCTGGTCTATGCGCGTCTCCGGTGCTGAGGCCGTTGTTGCTGCTGCGTCACCCTTTATTGGGCAAGGAGAGTCCGCTATGTTGATTCGGCCATTCGTCGCACATTTGACCATGGCAGAAATGCACCAAGTCATGACTTCTGGGTTCGCTACTATCGCTGGTAGTGTTCTCGTGGCCTACATTGGCATGGGCATCAATCCGCAGGCGCTTATATCGTCCTGTGTCATGAGTATTCCTGCCTCTCTCGCCATTAGTAAACTTCGGTACCCCGAAGAAGAGGAGACTCTCACTGCTGGACGGGTTGTCATTCCCGACGACGAGGAACACAAAGCCGCCAATGCTCTGCACGCCTTTGCCAACGGTGCGTGGCTGGGTCTCAAGATCGCTGGCATGATTATCACCACACTTCTCGTCATCATTGCGCTTTTGAATCTTGTTGACGGACTCTTGACTTGGTGGGGCCGATACATCAACCTCGACGGAGACTACGACCTTACTTTGGAGCTTATCCTTGGCTACCTTTGCTTCCCGATCGCATTCTTGATTGGTGTACCTCGCAGCAAGCACGAGCTCCTTCTTGTCGGACGATTGATTGGTGTCAAGGTCATTGCCAACGAGTTTGTGGCCTTCAACAGCTTGCAAACCGAGCCAGCCTATGCCAATCTGTCGCCCCGTGCCAGACTCATTGCCACTTATGCCGTCTGCGGTTTTGGTAACATTGGATCGCTGGGAACGCAGATTGGTGTGCTCAGTCAGATCAGTCCAGGTCGCAGCGGTGACGTCTCGCGTCTTGCTGTTAGTGCACTGATTTCCGGCGTCGTCTCCACCTTGACCAGTGCCAGCATTGCCGGCTTGGTTGTCAGCGACCAGGTAAGCTTCGTTCCTTCAGCTCTTGTGTCAGCAGAACTAACCCTTGTAGGCGAAATTCACTGCGGTGACTACTTCTTCTTAGATGCTTTGGTGTCGTGCGCCGGGGCTGGTGTTGAATGCGTAATGTGTGTTGAAAAAATGGCCAGAGTTGGCCGATTGATGAGATACCCTGAAACAGGCTCGCAATTATTCAATGATAGATTCCGAACATTATTGTGACAAGTGTGTCAAGGCGGTGACGCCGGTCTGCTCTTGCATCAACTTCACTTGACATTTGAGATAGAGAGTTTGCATGTGCGAGCACGATGTCGTGGACGACGTTTGGAAAGAATTGAGAAAACGTCTGAAGAAGTGGAAGAGAAAGGTCGAGATGAAGTTCGGCTGGCCATGCGCCCTCCTGCTTGGCGCGCGCCCTTTTACACGGAGCGGCTACGCGTTAGGTTATTTCCCGTAAAATGTCGTTTGAGCTTGGCAAACTAGATGACTACACGCGTCGTTGCTAGGATTGTTGGTTGCCTCCGCTTCCGCACGTATACACAACATGTCCTCGCGATTGTGCTTAGGCGATGAGGTTATGCCCTGATGGACGACAGAACTTGAGGTTTGCCGGATCCTTTCCAGCTCTGGAGGGCGACTTAGAACGTGAGATTGCATCTTTCGTGCGTTGTAAGGCTACTGGGAAGTGGTGGCACGTGGATTAGAGTTGTTCCCTTCCCGTGTCGCGTGTCCGACGCGTCTGCGGACCCTTGGAAGGCGCGTTGTCACGTGCTACCTTCAACTCCGGCCAGGATGGTCCTTTCCTTGCGCATCTGCAGAACAGCCAGAAGGAACTATCGCTCCGTCGGATGTGGTTTGTGGTACGTTTGGGTGCACTGTGACATGTCCCCGTCAAGCCTTTCTGATTAGATCATGGCCGCCGTGTTCACCGAAGCGATGTCGGCACAGAGATGCACACTATCGGCCTCCCATGGTACAATTAGCAACGCGATCGAGTACTATGAACTCCCGATTCGCCCACAGCGGTACACTTCCGATGGGCGCGCAGGCTGGAGATAAGGGTGTCTGGGATGCACCAATCATACGCTTGGCAATGATAGCGCAACGGCCGCTGGACCCACAATCGCTGTCTCTCCACGAAACGTTACGCGACCACCTTGACCAAACCCTCAACCCTCGCGGAGATGCCTGCTTTACTTGCTTTTGACATGGCGCCCATGTCCTACAGCGCTGAAGGGACGAGTCTCCTCCACACGCTCATTGCATCTGCCCCGAGCCTCTCCACCGCTTGGAATGCAACGCACAGAAGAGCTACAAGCGCTTTCAGGAGTACTGCAACACAAGACCTCCGCGCACTACGCAAAAATACGATTCATCCATCAGTACATGCTCACAATGAAGTGGAGGAGCATCTGCAGCGTGACTAAACATGTCCGCTCACGGTTGCACACCTTATCTCGACCACATCTCGCTTCCTTATCAGTTTCCAGCCAGGGTCACGCCCAACCCAACGTATCGTTGCTCTTCCAGCCATAGTGAACTACCCCACGGATCCACTCGAGGGCGTTTACAACCAATACGGGGAATTTTGTAGCAAGAGTCATGTACAATTCGCTGCACGCCGATCATGTCGCAGCATCATTACTGTGTATACCTGCCGGGGCCGCCACTCGAGCTTGCCGTCTCTCTTTATCTTCACAAGCTTCACGCCATCGTCTCCGCTTACGGGTGCGCTAGGGCGTAGCAACTCTTGACAAGTCCTTGCGCTTTCTCGGCAGAAAGCGCGTATATAATCGCCACTCCTCCGGATCTTGAGCTGCAATTCCAGTCGCAGGTTCTCACCAACCTTAACAGCAAGAGCTGGACTGTAGCCATTGGATAGCACAATTGAAACAGAAGGACCATGGCAAACCCTCCTCCGCTGTCACAAGCTGTCGGCTATGGAGTGGTCATTGGGCTAGGCTTTGCCTTCGCGTAAGTTTGGTTGAATCACGGCCAACTCGACTTTTGATGCTGACACGTATGGTAGCTTCTTCATGATTCTCACCACTTTTGTCCTGAAACGATACAACTATGAGCTACAGACGTCGGAAATGTTCTCCACTGCTGGCCGCTCCGTAAAGTCTGGTCTCGTTGCCTCCGCCGTCGTTTCCTCCTGGACATGGGCCGCAACACTACTTCAGAGCAGTGCTGTCGCGTATAACTACGGGGTTTCAGGTCCGTTCTGGTACGCATCAGGTGCAACCGTTCAAATCATCCTTTTCGCAACAATCGCGATCGAATTGAAGCGAAGAGCACCCAATGCGCACACCTTTCTTGAAGTCATTCGAGCGCGCTATGGAGCGGTTACGCATGTCGTATTTATGGTCTTCGGGTTGTTCACGAATATTTTGGTCACGTCCATGCTGCTCACCGGGGGCTCTGCGGTAGTCACAACGCTCACAGGCGTGCCCACTGCTGCAGCCTGCTTTCTTTTGCCTGTTGGCGTCTGCTTGTATACGATGTTCGGCGGTATCAAAGCAACCTTCCTCACCGATTATGCGCATACGGTCGTCATCCTGATCATCCTCCTCATGTTCGCCTTCACCGCCTATGCCACAAACGCCAACCTCGGAAGCCCTTCCAAAGTGTTCGATCTATTAGTCGAAGCCGCCAAGAAACATCCAGTTGAGGGTATGTCTCCTCACTGATTGTATGATCACCTCGACTGACCGCATATGTTAGGCAACGCTGGAGGTTCTTACCTTACAATGCGTTCCAAAGAAGGCGCTATCTTCTTCGTCATCAATATCGTTGGAAACTTTGGAACTGTCTTTTGCGACAACGGATACTACAACAAGGCTATCGCTGCTAGCCCCGTTGATGCCCTACCTGGCTACATCATGGGCGGTCTGTCCTGGTTCGCCATTCCATGGCTAGCGGCCACTACCATGGGTCTTGCTGCTCTAGCCTTGGAGAGCAACCCCGTTTTCCCGACTTATCCCAACCGTCTTCCCGCTGCTGATGTCTCTGCGGGGCTCGTATTACCGAATGCTGCTGTAGCCATGCTAGGAAGCGGGGGCGCAGTTGCGACTCTCCTCCTCGTATTCATGGCTGTTACATCTGCCATGTCCGCTGAGCTTATCGCTGTCTCCAGTATCTGGACCTACGATTTCTATCAGACATACATCAACCCTCGCGCTACCGGAAAGCAGCTTATCTACATGTCTCACATGATGGTCATTGCGTTCGCTGTCGCCATGGCTGCCTGGTCCACAGGACTACATTACATTGGTATTTCCATGGGTTATCTCTATCTCCTGATGGGCGTCATCATCTCTTCTGCCGTTCTTCCTGCCACCCTAACTTTGATGTGGAGCAAGCAAAATTGGTACGCCGCAACATTCTCACCGCCTCTGGGTTTCGCCTGCTCGCTCATCGCATGGCTCGTCACCGCGAAGAAAGAAAGTGGCGAGCTTACCGTCGCTACCACCGGCGCAAACAACCCTATGCTTGCCGGAAATGTTGTTGCACTCCTCTCTCCGGTCATCTTCGTGCCCGTTCTGACATACACGTTTGGCCCCCAAAACTACGACTGGATCTCAATGAAAGCCATCCGCAGGGGCGACGATCACGATCTCGCGAACGCTGCCCATGTCGATCTAGAGCTTGTCCCGGGCGAGCGACTGCACACCTCCGTCGAGGAGGAAGAAGAGCAAGCCAAGCTTCTCAAGGCCTCGAAGATTGCGCGATGGATGACTGTATTCATGACGCTCGCATTCCTGGTTCTCTGGCCTATGCCCATGTACGGCTCTGGCTACGTTTTTAGCAAGAAGTTCTTCACCGGATGGGTCGTCGTCGGTATTCTTTGGATGTTCTGCAGTTCTTTCTGTGTGGGACTGTATCCGCTCTGGGAAGGACGAAAGACCAGTATGAGGACATTCAAGGCTATGTTCAGGGATATCACTGGAAAGGGGCGGACGAAGCCTGCGGTCTCCCAAGGAGAAGGGCTCGAGTCGCCGCCTACTGAATCGGTAGATGAGAAGGCGAAGCAGTAAGGTTCGAAACCTCAATGTTCGACAAACGATTGAAAGATCTGCCCTCTATGACCTAGACGCGGGTTCTACGTTGTTATTTATATGTCAGATATCCCAGTGATCCCAAACCACTCTTAGGATACGTTACCAGATTAGCATATTTGTTGAAATTGTATGACTAAACATATAATACCATGTGTATCCACCGTGTGACACATTTGTTCCCATCGTCCACTTGCGACATATGCTACAACGACGTTCAGCTCCCACAAAAGGTAATCGACAGGGCGTTTGTGGACTCGCCACCAAACCGAAGGGGCCACGTGGGGGCTTTTCCTAGCCTACCCTTATTCAGCACGGGCCTTTTCCTTATTCAGCCCACAGAGAAGCGAAACAGCACCTCAACTTGTAATGTCACGCGGAGTCTTAGAACCTCTGTTGCCTGGATTGCACAGGAGACACCAGCTACCGGAATTTGTGTCACGCATGTAGACCCAGTGCTGGGTCAAAGATTTGCGTACAATCGGCCTTTGTGTTGCGTAGACAAGCTCAGTGGTCCTGCAAACGATTACAGCAGAATTAGATTTGGAACACGAGTTATGTCCAGGTTCTATCAGTGACGAATCGACGTTCGAAGCCGTTCGACCGAGCCAGACGATCATTGTTGCGCAGGTCGTCATATGGAGACACCCGTAGTTGCAAGCTTCTGGGTATCGAAACCAGGTCATATTGCTTGTCAAAAAGCCGAGTGCTTTTGCGTAGTGGCTCGAAGAGACAGCTAAAGTATGGCTGCAGGAATGAAACATTCGTCCTCAATCGAAATTCATCTGACTTGTGGCAGAGTATGTGACATTACTAGATACAAAGAGATGCATTGTAAGTGCGATTCGGCTCCCCACAATTTGAGAAATAGCTAGTCCCACAGTTTCGTTGCGTTCTTGGCCTTCAAATGCCAGGATTCTTATTTGGGGCGCGCGAGCTAATTTTGGAGATGTGACGCGCGTGAAACAAAATTGAAGCTCACCAGGAGCACGGAAGACTGCTCGGCACTTCCTCTATAGATAGCAAGACAACGCTACAGCATATGTTCCTCCTCCTTTCATAGTAGAACTGGACAGTGCCTTCTTACCTGCAACGCAGCCATTGTCAGAGGTATCAAACGACGCAAACCAGTACGCCAAGTCCGATCTTTGGGTTCTGCATCCCATGTAAGCATACCGTACGCCTAATGCCATCCATTTGCGAAGCCAAGTCCCAAGACGAAGTTTTGAATACAAGAATGAAGACGTCTTACTCCGGCAACGGCCAGCTCCCAGTCTTGCCGGCTCGCGGCGGACTCGGGAATGAACTCGGCGACACCGGAGGATTACTCCTCAGCGCCATATCCGCAAGTTTTGGGGTTGGCTTTCGCTCCGGAACCGTCATGCCCACTTTCACAACTTCCGTCCCGCTACCTGCAAGCCCAAATCTCGGCCCAGACGGTAGGCTGGGTAGCGGAGGAGTTATGGGCCGCGCCTGCGATTCCACAGACTTTACGCTCCCAGCGCGGACGATGGACATCTCCTCCGCGGACTCAATGCTCCATTCGGGATCGCTCCTTTTCTCGTGGTTGTTGTTCGGGCCAAAGAAACTTTTGAGCGCAAAATTGCGGCGGGGAGGTCCAGGATCTTGACTGTCAGTCTCGCCTCCGCGACGTTCTCGAGCCTTCATTTTGCGACGGCGAAATAGTTCGTATGCGATTGCGCCCGCGATGACGAGCACTGCAAATGTAATGCCAACGCCCACACCGGCTTTCTCGCCCGGGCTGAGCGGCTTCACTGAAGAAGCGGGAAGAGGTGCAAGGTCCAGCGATGGAGCTTGCGTCGCTTGTGTTGAGGCAGAGGAGTCTTCTTCTGCTGGTATAGAAGTCGGTAGAGGAAGAACAGCAGAGGTCACGTAGACGGTTCTTGAAGACGTTGCTGTAAGTCGTTTCGTCGTAAGAGCAGAGACTGGAACGAGAGAAGAGGTTGGCGCTGGTAAAGCCAATGACGACAGACTTTCGATGATCGCAGTGCTAGAGGGAGCAACGTAAGGTATTCCAACGAGAGTTGCAAAGGTAGATTGAGGCTCGGGGGAATGCATCGGCAACGCTGGTAGGCTGCTCGAAGGATTCCGTAGGTGTTGCAGACGCTGCAACCAGAGTGGTGTTTGCTTCTGGCAAAGCCACCGAGGTTTCTGGATCGGCACTTGCTAGAGCTGCCGATGCTGCCACGGGCGCAAGATCCGATGGAGGCGAAGGTGAAGTCGAAGTATCTGCTGCTTCTTCGTCATCACCTTCGCCGGTCGGGTTGTTCGTCGCCGCCTGGTCACTACCTTGCTGGCCACCTTTTCTACCATTTCCGAATCGACCGCCTTTCCGAAAGCCCTACGTCAAAGGTGAGCAGCTGTTGACCAGAGAGTATATTGCATAGCCAAAACTCACCGGTCTGTGTCCGAATTGTCTCCCGCCTCTGTTGCCATCCCCAAACCTTCCACCGCCACCTCCGAAATTTGCATTCGCGTTTCCAGACAAGGCACCGCTTCCACCACCGTTATCCTGCGCCTCAACACCTCTCGACCCCAAAACCGCGATCCAACACAGCCAGACCATTACACTGATACTAGAAACCATCATTACGAGATCGACAACATACAGCTACAATAGAGTTTGACAAGCGATGCGAAGGAAATTCGAAATGCAGACCAGCTGCAGCACATGCGTCGCTTGGGCAGTAGATCTGAAATCTGGAAACGTTGGTGTGGTGGTTGCATAGTGTTGTATCCCTGCTACATCCGATGGAAATCGATTGGTCGCCAGGCGATTCCTTACCATAGAAACTAGGACTGCGTCAGGTGGAAGGCGGCGCATATCTCGCGCATTCTGCCACTAATTGTTCTACCAGTGGCGCAGGGTACTTTTCGCATATGTCGTGGAATATGAGGCTGCCGAGACCTGTGTGGGCTGAGCCTTGATGAGATGAAGTGTGACCGCTTGTTGCGGGTCCCGTATAGGCTGAAGCTCGTGGAGATGAATCGCTCTGGAATATGTTTGCATTGATGGAAGGCTCTGGGTGTTGTTTTAGAAGCTCATATTGCCGAATGTGTGGAAAGCACCCGCTGCTTTTTGCCTGAAACGTGCAACCCTGCGATGGAAAACTTTTTTTTGTGAGCAATGAAGATTTTGGATGAGAAAAGCCACATACGTAACCCTGAGAAGTAATCCGCACATGAAAATGGCGCAAAGAGATAGAAAGTGCAAGTCGGAAGTGCTTGGAGGAGAAGAGAGAACGATTCTGACAGTCACTGCGTATCGTCGCTTCGCACTCACGAATGCTTGGACAGTTCCATACTGCCGCACAACCGGAATGAAGTCCGTCGTACGCGGCCTGAGGGTGGGACGACTGCTGGGTCAGAAGGGGGTATTTCAGCCGCATACTGTGAGCTCAACCGCGTTTCGAGTCGAACTGCGGATGAACATCTTCGTCCCTTCTCTAGGAGCGACACGTTATGAGAAGTACATCAATAATGCATTCGTGGATGCGACGATGAGATTTGATGCTGGGACGTAAGAGTAGTGCACCAGTGTGGGGGCTCCTCCGGACGAAACGCTAACCGAATTGGGACGTTGGTTTCCTATTGTTCGGTCACGTTCATCATGTTGACCATTTGCGCCTGTTTTATTACTGAAATTCAGCGTGAAGAGATTGTTCTATATTGTGCAAGAGGTGTTAGGTTCTATCCATGTTTAAGATAGCTCGGCTTACGATGTTTCGAGGTGCGTTCCTACGGGCGCCCATGCGAGCTCATATCTATGGTATACTCTGGAGAGTGAAATTGATAATGAAAACGTGCACATTAATAACTTTGCTCGTCTGCAGCTATGACACACTCGTGCAGTATTTGTTATCTTCGCAAGCAAGGATACAGCTGACACCATCCGACGAGAGTGTCACTTAGGCCTCCATGAACCCGTACCTATTCGATGGAGTGTCTAATCAGGTGATCATAGTTCGGGATCGGAAGTCGGAATCAGCCTACTTTCCATCTAGTTTGCACGCAGCAATAACATCGCAGTCCTCCTCTTCCGCGTCCGCCAACTGGATATAGTGCGTTAGCGGAGAGTTTATGACCGCCGACTGTGCACTGATCGATGATACCAGCAAATTGAGCGATGCATGAGTCCACGTCTGGTGGTAACTCGTCGTCGATCTGAGTGATACTCACCTCGATCGATTCGCATCGATCACTGGCGTAGCCCCCAGTCTCCTCTAGACCAAATTGGTGGACAGTGGTGCAAAAAATTGTTCGGGGCAAGCTTGAGTAGACTCATGGAGGACAACAGTTGAGCTGGTGCTGGTGGCACCGAGAATCGCCTCGGTGTTACATACAACATTCGCAAGCACTTTTGATCCTCGTTGACTATGAATGCACTACGCATTGCATAGATGCGAGATCAGAGACCAGAGAGGTCCGCAGAAGTGGATACAGGAAGGTGTGATGAAATAGAGTGTTTACAAAACAGCAAAGAGCTGACCAAGTGAAGGAGAAGCAAGTGGGAGGCTGAATAAAGGAACAGATGAATGAATGCTGTGCTCTTTAGGTTGGGAGACAAAGATTCTGCTATATATCGCTAGATTCCGTGCCTGCGCTTAGTGCAATAGGTGCTATGCAACATGGCGAGCTCACCCTCTTCGTCGGAACAATTGCTAGAGCTCCGTGGATGCGTCGAAAACCTAAGTCCACGATATCCGCTCACTGTCATCGACGGCTTGGACGGGCGCTATCCGCCGTCCAGTTAGAGCATCAATGGTCGAGTCTGATCCTGCAATCGAGTGGCCCATCGTCCAGCCTCAACGAAAGGCTGTGGGTGTAGAGTGGGCCGGAGAAGGTGCATTATTAGCCCGGTTAGTGGTTCAGGGAGCCAGGATATCTTCCGCTAACCCCCAGCGGCGTTCCGATCCGACGTGTACCCACTATTCCAGGCAACGATACCCAGTGGTGCACCAGTATCGTGATAAAATGCGTCGTAAGAGCCATTCTTGCCTTCCCGGGCAGGCTTGTCTATTTACCGTCGCGCTTGTACATACAGGGTAAGCGTCAAACACACTATCGGTGCCTTCAGTGTTCCTTACACACGGTGCACACCTCCACCGGGCGGCCTCTGCGGCACAGCCTCTCCAACAACACTTAAGCCCCATTGCGGCTCGATTATTCCACTTTTCAAACTTCATACCGTCACTCAACCGTCGCTATGGCGGACCAAGAGTTCAGCTTGCGACTCGGAATTCCAAAGGAATATCCAAAGACGTGGAAGGTGCGCATGGCAGGACCGTTCACGTTTGTCGAGCAGCACTTATAGCGTCGCAGCGACGGTACAGCTACTACTGCCACAACAGCGATGGACTGGACAACTGCGAGTGTATGAGCATACATTCCAGAGCCCAAGAAGATTGTGCTTTCTTTGGACGCCCCATAGAACCTCTCGCCTTCCATCTGCCGCCTTTCTCCGACGTGAGCCAACAGAAGCAATGCCCATTATACGGAGTGACACCCAAGGAGATCCGTGATCTGATCTTCGAATACGCTTTAGCAGACAACGGTGCGCCTACGCCTGACAGTGACAACATATTGAGAAGAGAGCACGGCGGCAGGGCGGACGTTGCACAGGTCGATATAGCATGCGCACTGCTTCGGACATGCAAAGCTGTGTATCTGGAGACGTATCGTCTTCCAATGCTGCTCAATGGTACATATGCTCTTGTAAATACACAAGCGGACCGATATTGGTGCTTTCAACTATGTGATACATCCTGCTGACTCTATTGAACCTCTAGGCTATCTATCGTACCGCGATTCCGGGCCGTAGCGTCCTGATCTGGCGCGCCTTGCACCAGTAAGTAGATGCAATATGCACAGTAACCTTTGCCAAGCTCATGAGATATCCAGTGGCAGTTTGCCTTGATTCAACGACTTGATCTCAGCGTGCAGCAAGTCGGTTTGGAACAAGGTGGCCTTCAAAATGAGCTCAATGAATGGCACGCAACACTGCGGCATTCAGGTGCCTACGTTGCACCTCACTTCTACAGCATTTCCCGCCCTACGTATCGTACTGACGGGGTGATAGCGTCACATAACTTCGGCCTCACAACATTCGGTGAGGATGTTGAGGGTTGGAACCCAAAAGATGGAGACAAGGTGACCCTCCCGAATGCTTGCCAATCGCGCGATTATGACCAAGATATCGGTCGCTATTATCTACAAACGCAAGACAACTTCATCGCTCGCGCAATGGTGGCTCGCCCGCTAACTCATCTTACTGTTCGCATGTATGTACACTCACAACGCTTAATATACTTTACATGGCTGACTTGGTTGTTCCGCAGGTCGCGTACAGACTGGTGGACCTGGACTGACGATCCGAACACTAAGGACAAAGAGGAACAACTCGCTCTGGATCCCGCCTGCGGTGTGACATCGAGACCACTATTGGCCGACATGCTTTCCTTGGCAGCACAGCGGCGTGAGGGCCAGCACCCAGTATCCGATGGCTCGTGGGGAGCGGCCATCGGCAATCTTCCAGATCTGAAGACCTTCGAACTCATCCTCGAAACGTTTACGAAGAAGAAGGGGCAGCTTGAAGCTGTAGTCGATTGTGCCCGAGCTTGGAAGTTCCCGTTGCGGCACACACAATACGAGTTAGCCTGCGACGGGAAAGTGGAGAATCTACACTGGGCCAATGCGGCCAATGAAAAAGATGGCTGGGAAACGGAAACCGAGCATGAAAGCGAAGAGATGGACCTCGAAGGGAACACCATCCCTTCTTCCGAGCAAAGTGAAGATGCAGAGACTGGCAAGGAGGCAGCAAATGAAGACGAAGACATGCAGGATGTCGAGGACGGGGTAAATGCCGGGGAACGAATGCATGATGTTGTCAATGAAGACGCGGAGATGGCTGACACTGGCTCAACTCTCCCGTCATCATTTATGCGATACAACCAGGGCTTGCGGTTGGATACCACTGTAGGCGGGCCAGGACCATCCAGGATCGGGCCTCAAGCGAACAACAGTACGGCACCCGTTAGGCACCTTCTCTCTCCACTGGCCCCTGGTGACTATTCCGAACCCGACGTCGGGCTTGATTCGACAGAATATACTGAGCATCTCAATTCGTATCCGAACAGCTCAACATCTCCAGCGTACAGTCCCGCGTCTCCAAGTTTGGACGACTACAGTCCAACATCCCCACATTATAGTCCAACATCCCCACGTTACAGTCCCACATCTCCGATTTGGACCGTGCGCTCTACGGAGTTCGAAGTGAGGATCGTACGTTTCAGACGAAGAAGAGTGGACTGAATAGGCGATCATCATTATGTCTGAGAAAAACTTTGGAGGCCGCAACTGAATGTTCAAGGAATTGCTCTACGAGTGCTGAAGGGAGTGAGAGGTGTATGTTGCATTTCAACTTCTGAACTGCTGCGAGAATGTAAGAGGAGACTTGGGATCCAAACCAGACTGACTTACCTTGTGCTTGGGTATAGCGGTATAGCTGAGGGTACGAATTCCTTGGACTGAACCACCTATGAGGTGGTGACATTAATTCGTGAACGAAGTGCCTTTTTGGTTTCTATCATGAGTGGACCCATCCTGTGGATATAGAAGCCATGTATTATATTGGATATTTCCATGTCTGCTTGATCTTGCCCTTCTGCACATCATGCTTAGCATTTTTTACTGTTCACGCCGTAAAGGAAGCAACCCCGCCAAATGGCCCGGCCCCTCCGCGCCTCAGTCCAAAGAACCAACCCGTCATAGAACCTCCAACATTCGGGCTCATTTGAAGCCATGAGGTACTGGTGCCTAGACCTTGCCTGATGGTGAGAGGGATGTTGAATGAGTGCAATTCTTGTCATGGCGAATTCTGAACATCACCCCGCTACAAGAGCATCACTTTTTAACAGTCTCGATACTCCTGACTTGCGATCTCATTACGTCATTCACTTGGTGCGTCTGCTGCATCAACCTAGAATTAACGTACTGTTTGTCACAACACGCTACCTGCAGGACTCGAGCAGAATGCGTTCTATTTGAAAGGGCCTCAACCAAAACGCATGGATCGAGGTTTCCGAGCGCTTAAGCAAATTGGGTTGCCGGATGTACAGAGGGGGGATGGAAGAGTGTTGTGTAACGGAGCTGTAGTGTCTGAGCGGTTAGAGCGATACAGGACATGGGTCGGTGAGGCGGAGCGGAAAGTCATTGAAGATTCAGTGCTTTGAGCTCGATATCAACAATAGAGCCCTCACTTAACTCCTCAAGTAACGACGCTAACCCTCCTACCCGCAACCCAGTCCTCCACCCTTCCATCGTCCAACCGCCCAACAACCCTCACGACCTTCCTCTCCTCACTCAACGGGCAAACCCCGCCCTTAACCATGAACGCCTCTAACCGCGGCCCTAGCTCAGACGACTCCTCCACACACTCCTCGTTATCGCAGTACCACCCTAACATCGCACTTCTTCCCCGCAGAAAACTCTCGATCCGCGCGTCGAACAGGAAGTATGAGAATGCGGCGGAGGAGAGCGAGAGGGTAGGCTGGAGGCTGGTGAAGAGGGATTCCCACGAAGCGGGTGGATCGAGGCATATGTCGCCTAGAGAGAGGACTCGCAAAGAGGATGCGTGAGAGGAGAGAAGGGCGGAGATGGTGTGACTTGGCGTGTCGGCGTGGTGGATTGCGAGCTCGCGAAGATGCGGCCAGGAGTGTCTTTGATCCATGGAGAAAACATCCTGTAGATTAACTGGCGCACGCCCGTTACCAAGAGATCTGGTCCCGAAATCCACGCTAAGCGATCGCAGGCTTACGAACTTTCGGAGGAAGTCACGAAGATAGCCTTGCCGTAGGACGGTTTTGCAATTCATGATGTTCATGCTGGATTCTTGGGGGTCGAAAGTAGCATCGTGCAGTGCAAAGCGGAGATCCAGTCGTGTGATCTGCGAGACCCGGATATGCTGCAGATGCTCCATGTAATTAGGCTGACTAAAGACATGAAAGTTGATGTTCCGCGTTTCAAGCTGGCATGCCGAAGCTTGTGCGGCATTTAATGCAGCGACGAGCGGAAACATGTCTGTCGAGTGCTTGTACGGCATCCAACGGTGGTGGTGCAACATGCTCCTCTTTAATAATCCTTCGTTGGAATAGATTTCGAGCCTCTCTGAAGTGGCATTGGCGACGTGGTACCTCTTTTTCTCCACGATGATGCTTGTGAGCCTAGGAAACGGGGCGAGGAGGTCCGCGAGTTCGGCCAGGTGGAGGTCTTGTACTTCCTGCCCTTCAGCGACTAGGTTTCTGTACCGCTCATACTGGTCCCGTAGAAACCGATTATTACATTTTCCAATGTCCTCGTGTTCTGAGGATTGCGCGCGCTCCCACGTCTCTCGCAGCATCCATAGCTGGTGCGGTGTCAGGCTGCCGATTCGATGCTTCCATTCATCGAAGCTCAGTACATCTAAGCCCAGCGAACTAGTGTCCCACGTGATAGTCTCAACGAAATGTCTCAGGTGTTCGCGGTACCCTATGCTCTCGATGCAGCCCAGGCTGTGATAACTGGCGTGGAATACGAGACTTTTGAATAGATACTGTGCGCCAATATCAGCGAGACGTTTGCTTGCACTCCGATATCTAAGTATGTCATCCCTGGCGAGGTGGGAGGAGATGATATTGTGAATCTCCACGGGAAGGTGCGATGTAGGCATGTTTCAGTTGGCCAACAGCTATCAACTCGCAAAGCAGATGATAGTAAAAAGAGAGACGAGAATCCGATGAAAAGAAACGAAGCTCTCTCCGAGATACGGACACGATGAAAGGAGAGATTTTGACGTGCAGAAACAGGCCGTGCGGGGTGCATCAAGTGCAGCCTCGCGCTTTCGGCCCAAACAGTCTCCGTCAGCAGCGCGTCTCGATGGTAACATGCGACGTCACACTACTCAGCCAGGAGTATGTGCGACATTTTCAGTGCTGCGTCGGACTTCATGATGTTGCCTAGCTGCGCAGTATTGTAGTGCTGGTCCTGGTTCTTTCCGGGCACAGCGAGATGCCAAGGTCGCGGAATGTGTTTCCGGATGGACGACGAAGATAGCATCGCGCTGCCCACTTCGCGTATATCGTGGTCCAAGGGAGACGCTGGTGGCAAAAAAGGTATACGAGAGCGCTGACATTGAATCAAGACCTCACCGTCGTTGTCAAGGTGCCGCGCCACCATACGTAGGTATGGGACGCTCTAGAACAGCGTGCGTATACTCGAGCACGCCAACAGTGGCCTTCGTGAATGTCTCGTCCTACACTCTAGATAGACAATAACACAGTAATGTGACACATTGCGAATCGATCCTGTCTCGGTCGTCTGCGCAACATCTTGCAGAATCTAGAAAACGCGGGGTAGGGCAAGAATATTGGGCGGACGGAGGTCCGCCGTGGAGAAGCGAAGTCCGTAGTGTAGCGCGACGTCATGTCCAAAAGTCCTTTGTCGCAAACACATTGTTGCACCATTACAAATCTACTGTCACATTGCCAAAATGACATTACACAGTACACTGGAAGTACATGTAACTTTCATTGTCCGCAAATCGCATTTCACACATCTATACATGCCAAGCAGAAGACTCGAAACTATACTATACAACGCAGAACCCTAGCCTGGCTCGGAATTCGGAGGCAACAGAGGTCATTCAAATACAATTGTCCCCACTTAGCGCATGGCGCCATGCCGTCCACCCACATTAGTTGTTGTGGGTCCCAAAAACACCTTCGCAATGCAGTGAAATGCCATAAGACAATCGGCAGAAAAAGCAACAGACCGATTAGACGCCGTACTCGTACAATAAGAAGATATGTTCGAATTGGTACGCAGTCGGTCAAAACGGGTAGTGTAAGTGAACCAGCAAGAATTAGAAAGTCGACTTTTTGGTAGTTGTATATCGGCAGGGTGAGCAATAAGTTGGGAGTACAGTAAAAGTGACTGTTCAACACGCTCACGCACCTGCGACGTTGTCGTTATAAGTCTCCGAGAACGTCTTGGCCAGCTCTTGCTTTGTGGCCTTATCCTTGTGGTTGAACGCAAAGACCATATTCTCAAGCACAGTCTTGCCATCTTTTACAGAGGCCTCTTTGGTAAGGACCTGCGTCTTGTTGGCTCCCATGATCGAAGACTTGATAATGGGCGGGATGCGGTAGTTAACGCGCACAGCGCCGCTCTTCATACGCAAGCGTAGGATGACATGGTTATCTGCCTTGCTCTTCAAGATCCACAGCCTGCCATTTGCGATCTTCACCCACTCAGCTTTGGGGGCACCCTCCTTGTGGATCTGCTTGTTGGCGATGACTTGTTCGGCCTCGAAGAGGACATCGAATTCATCTTGCTCCTCGTTGGAGAGGATCGATTTGTCACTCTCCACGTGAGTCTGACCTTCGTCTTCGTTCACAGCTGCCCCCTCGGTAGCGCTAGCGTCCGCATCTGACGCTGGGGTCGCAGCACGCGAAGACATCGCTGACGTAGTAGCGGAAGGAGCTGCAGAAAGGAAGGCAAACGGAGAGTTGACAGCCTTCGGAAGTGCGGCGGACGATGCAGCGGGCGAGGCCGGCGTAGGCGTCGCGGGTGTGATAGTGAATGGCGTGTTGGTGTTGGTGCTTGAGCCAAACTTGATAGGGTCTCCAAACTTGAAGGTCTGATCTCCAGCAAAGATATTTTGCTTGGGGGGCGCAGACTGAGGTGCTGATTTCGCAGCTGCAGCGAAATCGAATGTAAACGGCTTCTTCGGTGCTGGGGTCTGCGAACCATTGATATTGTAGAGCTTGGAATTGATGGAGTTCAAGCTAGGCTGGCTAGCTTCTTTGCCTGCCGCATCTGATGCAGCCTCCGAATTATCCCGAGTCATGCGGTCGAGAAGACTGGGCTTCTTGGTAGTGTCTGTGGCTTCTTGCTCGACATCCGAATTGTCCCTAGTGATGCGATCGAAGAAGCTGGACTTCTGGGTTGTAGGCTTCTTGCGCCTCATCGATTCTTCCAATGTCTCAGATGATTCGGATTCCGCGTCCCCAGAATCGCCCAGCTTGCGCTTCTTTGATTCTTCCTCAACAGAAGGCCTAGCAGCAGCTTCATCGTCGGCTTCATCATCGCTATCGTCTTGGTGCCGTGAAGAAGCAGCGGACAAGTGGCCGAACAAATTCGAAGACGGGGTCTGTGCACCCAGTGGCGTATTCAGCACTGAAGGCGCCGGACTGCTGACCCTGGAGCCAAAGAAGCCTGGAGTAGATGCACCGCTTGCAAGACCCTGTGACGCGACGATGCTGTCTGAGGATGAAGCCGCATTGCTTGAGGCAGCATTGAACTTGAATGCAGGAGTATCAATCTTCTTGCCTGTCGCCGTGGGTGCAAACTTGAGCGTCGTGTTGCTGGTTGCAGCATCAAGAGCGGCCTGGCGCTCATTCTCTTCCTTATTCCAGCGAGCTAACCATTGCTCCCTGGTCTCATAGTCGCCTTCTGCTTCTTCGGAAGTCGTAGGGGACTCATAGCCGTCATCCATAGCCTTCTTCATGCGCTCTTCTCGCAGCTGCTCCATCGTCTTTCCGCCAAATTGACCGAAGAATCCGCTACTGCTGGAGCCACTTGTCTTTGAAGATGCTCCAAAGCTTGGTTTGAAACCGGTTGCACTGGAAGATGCAGATGTGCCAAAATTGGGTTTGAAACCGTCTTGAGTTGCCATGGTGGTACCTGATCCAGTAACCTTACTTTCGGTTGCCTTGGCTTGCGCAGGTTCGTCGGCCGTAGATGATGTTTGCTGCGTAGAAGCACTTGCGAACAGGTTGAATGGCTTCGAGGGAGGATTGGCCTTGGGACTTGTGCTGGCCATGGGCGGCACCTTAGCATTGGGAGTAGTGGGTGCCTCGCCACTGCGTGCCTTCTTGAAAGGAGATTCAAGCTGAACTGTAGCATCAGTTTTCCGTTTCGTAGACAAGACCGACTCTTCTCCAGTGATACCCTTCGCGGTCGCGGCTTGCTTCTTGAGGTCGTCGATCTTCTTCTTCAGCTTAGAAGATTCTTGCCAGTGCCATTTGGACAAGGCGGACCAATCAGCTCTCGTGGGAAGCTGGGCGAGTTTGGTGCGATAGATGTCGTTGATCTGTTCAAGAAGCTTGGTGTGCTCACGCAGATCGTCGCTGTTGTCATCTGGCACGGTCCAACTCGGAGGGACGGTGACCTTGGGGATTTGCGGTGCCGGGACCGTCTCAGCGGGCTCCGTTGCAGGTGTGAGAGTGGCTGTCAATGCAGGCTTTTGTGTTGATGCAGCGGGCTTCGCTGATGGAAACAAGCTGTTGCTGGATGAGCTTGAAGCTGGCACAGATGACGACAAGCTTGCAAAAGAGTTGGGCGCCTGCTTCTCGCTTTGGGCCGACTGAGCAAGTTGGGGTGCTTCGAAGGGCGCCTGCTTGAAGATGGTCTGCGCAGTAGTTTCGGTCGTGGTGGTCTCCTCTTGTGAGGTTTGGGTAGGGTTGGGGTCCGTCGCGGATCTTCTGGATATGTTAGGCTTCTTCTCTTGGTTGTTGAGGTCTTGATTCTTCAGAGGATACTTGTTCTTGGTCTTCAATGGAAGGCCGACATCTACAAAGGTAGGGGACATGATTTTGTAGATGTCCTGGAACCACTTTTTGGACTCTTGATCCGTTTGCTTGCGATCTTTGGGGGGAGGAAGAAGACATGGATTGCCATTTGGACGGAGAAGAGAAAACTTAACATACTGATAGTTACTGAACATTGCTCGCTTCTTGGCCGGAGCAGTTGAGGGACCTTTGTTAGACGACTTCGATATGGGTGTCGCGATCGGTCCAGTTGGAGCTTGCACCTGTGATTCTGTAAATAGGCCTGACATAGCAGGCGCGCTTGGGAACTGTGCCTGCAATGACTGGCCAAAGCCTCCAAAGCTCACCGGAGCTGGGGTGCTCGTAGATGCTTGTGTGCTCGCGCCCAGGTATCCAAACAAATTATTCGAAGGCGCAGGCGTGGCAGGGTTCACTGTTGAATTCCCGAAAGAGAATGCTGGAGTGGCAGCCGACTCGCCTTGTGTGCTCGCGGCCAGGCTATTGAGGCCGTTCGACTGAGCTCCGAATGCAAATCCTGGCGAGCTTGCGCGGAACATATTAGAACCGCCCGCAGTCGCGGTATGTGAATTGAAAGGACTTGCGGGTGCTTGTGAGTTTGCGTTCGGTTGCGAAGCAGATCCAAAACCGCCGAACAGAGGCTTTGGTGTCGATGCATTGTCCTGCGCCGCGGTTGTCGGTGTTGTGCTCGCGCCGAACTGGAACGGCGTTGAAGTATCATTCGCCTTGTCAAACGGATTCCCAAATGGTGAGGTAGGCGCAGCAGTGCTATTATTCGCGTTCGGACCGAAACCGCCAAACGTGTTGTTCTGGGTGGTGGCGCTCGTGCCGAAAAGCCCGCCCGAGGTGGCGGATGTCGAGGCGTTGTTGTTACTCATAGACAAACCGCTGGAGGCAGGCGTGCTCTCGTTGTTCTTTGCTGCTGCACCGAGAAAGCTGAAGCTAGTGGAAGCTGGCGTGCTCGCGGCAGTGTTCTGTGAAGCGCCGAAGGCTGGCGCTTGCGATGACTGCGCACCGAACGTGAAGCCGTTGGCAGGAGCAGGAGCCGAGGCGCCAAAGTTGGTCGTACTGTTCCCAAAGTTCATATCCGGTTGAGGGTTGAAGGGGGACGCAGAGCCGGCGTTGTTTCCGCCGAAGCCTGAGGCTGGCGGGAACGATGAGTTCGTAGATTGCGCGAATAGGTTGTTCGGCGTTGAAGATTGAGCGGGAGGAAAGCTGCTGGCAGCGTTGCTACCGAAAGCGAAGAGGCTTCCATCGGACGAGTTCTGTTGTTGCGATTGCCCGAACATGCTTCCGCCCGGTGTGCTCTGCTGCTGCGCGAAAGGATTTGAGGGGGCGGCGCCGGCGCTGGGGTCGGGGCCAAAATTGAAGGAGCTCGCCGAGGGCGGATTAGGGTTGAAGGCTACGAGGCCCTGCGCGCATATATTAGCTGAGGTGGTCGCGCGCGGCGCGAGCCACTGTCGCGAGCGCGACTCGGTAGATGTGGAGGGTTGCGCCCATGATCGGCAGCGGGTTGACGTGACTTACAGAGCTAACGTTGGCTCTCCGTGGGTTCTTCAACGTTTTGATCCTGAAAGGGGCGTCAGCAAAGAAGTACGAGACAAGGTGGGTCAGAGTGAGGATGTGCACTTACTTGCGCTGTGCCATCTGCGCGGCCGTCGCCTTTTTGGGCTCGTCGGCAGGCTCATCGGGACGCTCTTCCTCGAACTCGCGACCCGGTTGGCCGTGCTTGTACTCGCTCCCACGCTTGTTGCTCGACATGCCGGGTGGTGGTGACTGACGTGTCGAGTCGGAGTTGGATGCCGTTGCGGAGCACAACAAAGGCACTGGGGATAACTTTTGGGCGGGCTCGTGCGTAGCCTCGTCCCGACTCACGCTAGCTGGCTCCTTGGCGTCTGATGCCCACGTCACGGGTTTCACACCCTGCGCCTCAAGAAGCAAATCTGCAAATTTGAGGGGCATGGTGAGGGATGTGCAATGTATGAGTAGAGGGTAAAGAAACTCGAGCTGAGAGCTTGACGGACGATGTTTTCAAGGAGAGCACGGCCGCTTGGAGCAACGAAGAGGTTGAAGGTAAACATACTTGTTCCGTAACAGGCAATAGCATTTAGTGAATGACAGGAGCGCGCTATCCCTCACCAAGGCAACTGAGTTATCAGTTCCGACGACAACTTGTGAGCGTGACAGAAGAATCCAATAACGAGTATCAAAAGCCTGTTACGACCCGGGCAGGCTCTCGCGTACACATGAACGTAGACGATGGGCTATCAGATCTTAAACCTGAATACTCATCACTGGCTCAAGCCATCCCGCGGTCTACTATCGAAACCCCGACTTTTGGCGCCCAAGACGCAGGGACATGAACAGACTCGCTCTGTCCCGGGCAACAGCACCCATGATTGGTAGGAACGCATACAATGAATCATCAGAAGTTTTATACCCCGTGTTATTCCGGCACCTGGGATTGTGGATTGATTGCAGACCCCGTATCGATATTGTTCAAGAAAGAATCCTCTCCTGTAACAATGAAGAAGCGGGATCATTCTGGTTGCTGGTACCTTTCGGTATGCTCCCTCTTTTCTTTGAAATCTTATAGATACAAGCGTTCCTTTGGTTCACGCAAGAAAAGAACGAGAGGCATTGTCACGCCCATAGGAAGCTTCTTGTGTCTAATGTTTTCATCTTGATCAAGAAGTTACCCGACAATCAGCAAAAGAGGCGTGACTTGCACAGGTGACCCCCGATGGATTAAAAGCCTATCGAACCTCACCAGAAGGGCCCTAGGACTGTAGATTAACAAAAACAGTAATATTTCTGAGTGCGAGACAACCGCGTAACTACGAAAGCATGGTACCGACGACCTTCAGCGAGAATGCGGTAGCAGGGCTGAAAGAGCTGAGTCTCTATTGACATGCCGAGAGCTTCCTTTCAGATACCATTTCTATGTACAATAGAGGACCATCACCTTGAGCGTATGAACGTAGGCGAGAGTGAGGACAAGGAGGTGTGTAGGGGTGGTGTTGGAGCGATTGGTCCAGGAGAAGGAATGAATCGTGGCGAAAAGGAAGCCACTTGTCATTGCGCACACATCTCTTCTCTGACCGCCTCCCCTAGAGGAAATTCGTGGTGACCGTATGTAACCAAGATTGGCGAGTTTATGCCCTTCAATTTGTCGTCTTCCATTTTCGCGGCTTAGCTCAGGTGGGTGTTTGAACCTGGCCGACAATGCAGAAATCGCTGCGGTGCTCATTACGAAAGCTGTAATGCGCCTGGTCTCGAGTATATGAGCACGGCTTCAAGTGAAAGCCACAGTCCGTATGGTGGCGTCGGTAGGGTTGTTTCGAACCCAGGTCAGTCCGGTTGCTTCATGCAAATTCACCGGTTGCAGTTGAGATACGTAGAATTGGGTTATTTCTGGTGACCGGAGGAAGACGAGCTGACCGAACGTCTTGACTTGTGGTATCTATACAGAAACATGTCGATTCCTGAGTCAATGTGAACTATGCAACTTGTGAGTTTACCATGGGAGTGCTGCGCAAGGGCACGAAGAATGTTGACGAAGACTGTCAAAAATTGTGTTTTCGGGTCAGTACATTTGTATCACCGAACAAGAGCAATTAAGAAAAGTGCGATGTTGATGCAATGGGAACATGGCATTCAATTCAGCTCGATGGCTTGACCAAGCCAGAGCAAGCAAGTCCGAAGACCCAAAGCCAGTGAGTACAGCTCAGTGCTGACCTACCCAATCACTCAGGGCCCTAAACCGGATAGCGACCGAAACGCCTATTCCATAACCATGGAGAGCACCATGCAAAACAGTGTGGGGAGTATCCTGAACCAAAATCCGGCCCAATGCGCCCCTAGGAGAAGTAGAAATATGCAAACCCTAGAATGCCCGCGATATATGCAGTGCAGGAATAGGAACCGTGAAATCGTAAAGTGGAAGCCGTACACCATGCTGAACGTGAAACATAAAACGAAAGACATGCGGGCGGGGTATATGTGTGCCCAAGAAAAGATGTAGCGATGTGGACGTGGGTCCAATAAAGGGTGTAAGGATGATGTGAGTAATATGCAGGTTGCCCCACGTGATCAACGGTTTACGTAGACCAAAGAGGCTGAGCGGGGATGTTACTGCAGGTTAGCGAATCGATGTGGGACGTTGCCGATCAACGAGACCCAGATCCAACCTCTCACGACTGCACATGCAGCTTCGTCCCCATACGCAAGAACCTCGTCTTGAACCAAATGAGGAATCTGAGCCACCTTCCCTTAGCCTGCCGGCTCTTGGTCACCTTGGGGGTCGGTGCATAGCCACTCTTCTCCGGATCGACGGTGGCTACAATATTGGGCAACATGCTGGTGTGCGCTTCTCGGTGGTCAGAGTACTGTCTGGCGCCTACAGAAGGGCGCGAGGTTCTTTCGTGGCTGGTTGCATCGGAAATGCTGCGAGAGCGCTTCTTCTCATTTGATTCGGACTTGCGTCTCTCGCGCTCGTCTTTCTTGCATTGTTTCTTGGTGTCTCGCTCAGCCTGCTTATGTACCTCGCGATCGTGCTTGCGTTCCTTGGCGGCTTCCTTCTCTTCGAAGGCTTGCCGCGCAGCACGGATGGATGCGGCACGTGACTGTGCATCGATTGGAGAGTCTCGGCCTGGGCGAATGAAGCCAAAGGCTTTGTCGAACGATGTGCGGGAACTGGGCGAAGTGGTGTCCATGGACTTTACGGTGTCTCCTCTGGGCCTGGACTGTGCAACGGGCGATGTGAGTGAGACTGTGGACTGAGAGTAGCTCCCCGCCAAAAACGAAGAGGATCCTGTGGTATGTATGCGCAGCGCTGGCGCAGCTTGAGCGGGCGTCGAGCTGGATAGCGAGCCAGATTTTCGTGCGGGGTCGTACGCCGCCTGGCGCATACGAAACTCTTCGTCGCTCATGATATTGTCTTCGGGCTCGTTGTCACCGTTGAGTAGCGTGGAAGCGGGTGTTGACTTGGATATCGGAGGTGTATAGGGGCGCGGGCTCTGGCGGATGGACGGCATGGGCCGCTGGAGACTCGACGAGGTAGAGAATTGTGACGTGTTGGAGGTGCTGCGGGCGTGATTGCGCGACTTGACGGGCGCAAAATTGACATCGCTTACCGTTCGCGCGTATCCGCCATACTCGAGGATGCCCAAGCCAGCGAGGCGCTCATTTTCCGCGGCAGGCCGTGAGAGGTCGAGGTCGTTGTTGTCCTTGGAGGACAGCTTGCGCAAGTAGGGCTTGATCTTGTGGGAGTGCGACGTTGCGGCGGGCATGGGTTGTGTAATGTCGGTCCAGGGCTCTTGGTAGGTAACGGGCGTCTCGGAGCGACTGAAGGTGAACTGGCCGGGGCTCAGAGGACTTGTCATGGACGAAGCGGAGTTGCCGCGCCTGTGAAGACGGCCGTGTTTGGATGCGCCATAGCCGTTGTGGGAGCGCGAACTGGACATGGTGGTGGGGGGCAGCAGGCGGCGTGTCGAGGCATTCCAGGTGAAAAGATGGTGGTACACAGCGACAAGATCACCGAGGCGACGTTAGTAGCGTGTGCAACCGCCGGGAACACGGTCCATAAGAGATGCTGCTACCGCGGACTGATGGGAATCGCAGTGACGACTCTCTGGCAGCTGCAGCCGCGGGCCGGGAGGCGGCGCCTGCTGGTGCGGACGATCCGGGGACGGTGGGAGCTGGTTGTTGTGGCAGCCAAGTGGGCTCAGCTCGCAAAACACGATGACGGCGTAATCGAGCTCCACTGCGGCGACAACGGCAGTGCCGATGCGATACGTCTTATACGCAACACGCGGCACACTCGGGGCACTGGCGGAGTGAGGGGCGAGGGATCCGGCCGTGTATCTGGAACGAGATAAGACGGCGAGGCCTGAGATATATGAGAAGAAGAAGCGGTCACGGAGTCTGGCGGGCTGACAGTGTAGCTTCGTCGTGCCTCGGCGGCAGACGATGCATCCTTCAAGGGCTAATGCGGATGCTAATGCTGCCCTCACCGCGCAGCAGCACAGAGCGGCCCAGTCTAGCCCAAAGCCCGCGCTGTGAATGAAGCCATCCACGGGCACCCGAGCGTCCGCTCCCACCGCCGCAAGCGTATCTCGACGCCACAAAAGCCCAGGCGTCCTCGGCGCGCTGCGGCTCTCCCATCAGCCTTCGCTTCGCCGTGTATCTGCTATACGAGCTGTGCACTCTGCCTGCTGTGCCTCCCAACACGACGAGTCGCACGTAGACGTCTTCCCCGCTTCCTCCGACACGCCGCTTCCCGTAGTCGCCCAGCCGGCCCTGATGAGACACGGTGCTGCGTCTCTGCTCAGCGGCCTCTTGCTGACTTGCAAGCCAGCTCCGCTGGCGCTCATATCCCACGCGCGCGGCGGCATCTCTGGCCGCGCCATGCTCGCTGGTTGGCTGCCGTGGCCTGTCCTTCTCCGCGAAACAGGTGCCGGCGTCGCCTCGATGCCAGCATCCCCACTGTGATCTGAGGATCGCCAGCATGAACTTGGACCGTCTCCACACCGAGCCGAACGACATCATCACAACGCTCACATGGATGACCGCAGAATACATACATGTCTTCAACGTCGCGGGCTGATCATAAAACCCACATTATTACAGGAGTGACGTCTCAGGATCGCGTTTCGATTGATCGACCGATGGACCCGCGCGTGTACTTGGCAGAGGTTCAAATTGGCGGAAGAACTATTGGGTGTATCTACCGAGATTTGGGCATGTCGCTTCATCCCTCAGTGCACCACTTGTGAAAGGCACAGGACCACAAACGATCTACCTTATAAGCGAGCGGCCAGACGGAATGTCGAGAAGTAGAAGATCGCACTCATTCTTTGCACCGCTGTCGCAGCACAGAGTCACGCAATCATGCCATGTAGCCGAACACGTTCGAGGACCACTTCAAGTTTCGTACACCAAACCAATCAGTATTCTCTCATGTTCCCGAGCGGCTGATATATTTGGTAAGTGTGTCGTTGCTTAGTGATGACCCTGATAGATAACCGATCTATCGGGACCCTGAGCACTGTGCCGGGTCGGGGAGATATCCGATCAGAGGATGAGTTGCACAAGGCTACGGCAATGGTCATGCACGACTCTTTCACGGATTGAGCTTTTTCTAAAAACCAAAGACATAAACAGCATACCACCATATCGATACTTTCGGGTGTTGCGCTATTCATCGCACGATGGTCAGTCCTAGCAGTCATGTGTACTTCATAGGCGTTGGGCTTATGCACAAAATTGCGCAAGGTAGGATGTGAATGTGGAAAACATATGGTAGAGGGGCATGCTCCTCCAGGACTGCACAACAGAGATCAAGTAATCATGATCCATCATCAGACTTGAGTGAGTAGACTGTCATTCCGCTTGTTATGATGCACATGTACAGGTAGTTGGACTGTAGATTGTTCAACTGATGGTAAAGATGTCATTCGAGAGAGCCTCAACTAGATCCATCTTTTTGGCGCTGAGCAGACTCTTTGTCTGAACATGGGCGCAGGGAATCACAGTTCCACTATGTTGTATTGCGCGATTGCGGAGCATGTTGGCGACTACATGGATCCATTCCCTTTCAGTCCGGTCACATGACTCCGCGTGGCGTCGGAACTCAAGCGCCATTCCATCCGAAAACCGACCGAGCTTGTATGCAGCATCTCCAAGAGTTAGAGCTACCACCAAGCTCCCCCGCAAATCGAGATCAACCTCGGTCAGTCGCACCATGACCTGAGCCCACGCTCCTGCTACACGCCGCAATGTCTCTACGAAGCTTTCCCAGAGCTGCGACGGTCCTGCGCAGTGCTCGACCCGGTTTGCTGAACCCGGCATACAGACTTTCACCATGCGCTGTAGCACGGAGAAGAGATGGGTGGCGGGCGCAGAGGAGGTGGAAGAGCGATGATGGGGATAAGAAGCCCGAGGTGCCTTTTAACCTACAATTGTTTGAGAGTGTGACTGCGCGTGTGCAGAAGGCGAAAGAAGAGGAGATACGGCAGGCGCAGTTGCACCAGCGTACTGCGCGAGGGCGGTTCTTCGCAACTTTGTTTGGTATGCATTGTCATTGGTTCATTAACACGTATCAATGCTAAAACTCTGTGCAGCTGTCATCGTTACTGGCAGTATTGGTTACTGGTTTGGTCAGGCGACCTCCCCCAAGCCGGAATCTACATCCTCAACCGCCCCCCTAGCGACCATAGTCCCGCCAAAACACAACATATCAGAAGCAAACATGGAGGCTGCATGGACCGACTTCCGCGACATCGTCGGCAAGGAGAATTTATCGCTAGAAAAGTCGGAGTTAGAATCGCACTCTGGATCGTCATGGTCATCGCACCCTGCCGAGCCAGGAGACGTACCATTCTGCGTCGTGAAGCCCGGCAACACCCAGGAAGTCAGTGCAATCATGAAGGTGTGCCACGAGAGGAAGATTCCGGTCACTCCATATAGCGGAGGAACCAGTCTGGAGGGCCACTTCGCGGCGACAAGAGGTGGTATCTGCATCGACTTTTCGCGCATGAATAACATTCTGAAGCTACACAAGGACGACCTGGATGTGGTGGTCCAACCGGCTGTAGGATGGGAATTGCTCAACGAAGAACTAGCCAAGGACAACTTGTTCTTCCCTCCGGATCCGGGCCCAGGCGCCATGATCGGGGGTATGGTGGGCACGGGTTGCTCGGGCACAAATGCGTACCGCTATGGCACGATGAAGGATTGGGTGCTCTCACTGACCGTTGTCCTTGCAGACGGCACAGTTATCAAGACTCGACAAAGACCACGAAAATCATCAGCGGGGTATGACCTCACACGGATGTTCATCGGCTCGGAGGGCACCCTAGGCCTAGTCACTGAAGCCACCCTCAAAGTCACCGTGAAACCTCAACACACCAGCGTAGCTGTCTGCGCTTTCCCCACCGTCCGCCACGCCGCCGACTGCGTTTTCAAAGTTGTCGGCGCAGGGGTCCCGATCGCTGCCATTGAGATTCTTGACGATGTGCAAATGCAATGTATCAATGATGCCGGCCAGACGAACAAGACGTGGAAGAACGCGCCAACGCTCTTTTTCAAGTTTGCAGGCACGCCTAACAGCGTTAAAGAGCAGATAAGCCAGGTACAAGGTTTGGCGAAGAAGACTGGCAGTGTAAGCTTCGAGTTTGCAAAGAGCGAGGAAGAGAAGACGGATTTGTGGCAAGCCCGTAAGGAAGCCCTATGGAGCGTCATGGCCAAGGGTGAGGGAAGTGATGATGTGGGCGTATGGACGACCGATGTCGCTGTCCCGCTATCAAAGCTCCCTCGAATCATCGAAGAAGCGAAGGACGAGATCTCAAAGAGTGGGTTACTGGGCAGCATCGTCGGCCACGTTGGCGACGGAAACTTCCACTGTAAGCTCCTTCTCCTTCTCGGCCTTGTGCTCCCTGCTAACACGCGACCAGCAATCATTTTGTATAACAAGAAAACCGAATACGAAAAAGCCAAGCACCTCGTGCACGACATGGTCAAGCGCGCCATCGAGCTCGAGGGCACAGCAACAGGCGAGCACGGCGTTGGACTCGTCAAGAGAGACTACCTAGAGCATGAGCTGGGGACGAGCTCGGTTGATGCGATGAGGCAGCTTAAGAGGGCGTTCGATCCGCTATGTTTGCTGAACTGCGATAAGATTGTTCGTGCGAGCGCGCCGAAGCCTGGCGAGGTAGCGAAGTGGTAGATATTGATTGGGAGTGTAGGATATGTAGGGTCTATATACGAGATCTACTGGCTTTGCTTATAGCTTAGAGCGCTCTCCATGGCGTATTTGTAGTATGGTCAAAAAGTCAACCTACATACCTTCCATAGACAAAGCGCGCAGCTCATCGCCACATACAAAGCCACCCACCGATGTCTACTCACACTCACCCTGAGATCGCCAACTTAACGACCCTTCCTTGAAGACATAGCTATGTCGTGGATAGGCAAAGAAATCGGTGAGTACTCCAGACTCCAGACAACAAAGATAACACTCACATCTTCCACAGACTTCAACAGCCCGCTCCGTAGTTCCTCGTTGAGAAGGTCAAGCCTGACCACACTCATGCGCTGCTCGACCGCAAGGCATCTCCGAACTGCGCTACGTGCGTGACACCAGGCGCAGAGCTCCGCTGCGGTGCGTACAAAGACATCAACTATTGCGGCGCAGAAGGCCAGAAGAAAAACTGGTCTATCCATAAATTCGTCTGCAAGCAGTTCGTATCTAGTCTTGAGTCTCCTCGTGCCGATGCCGGCGTCCCTGGGTTCCTCTGGTTTCAGCATTCCCGTAGCGCATCGGATGCCCTGTTCTTCGAATATCTTGATCACGGAGGCCACGACGTCTCAGCATCTAGTCATGCCGAGATTCAATTCGAAGACGCGCGTCTGCCACATACTGTGGATCTGTGGGCGAAGGAACCTGCTTCTGCCCCGCCAAATAGCGATCTAGAGAGGATCTATAGGGCACCGAACAAGACCATCGAGCGGGCTGTGGGCATTGAGGTGGCGACCAAGGTTTCTGGGCCAGTTGTCGCCGTGGCCTTCGCTGGCGAAAAGCAGGCGGACGTGCACAGCAATGTCACGCGTCCGGTCATGTAGCATGTAGAGCTGAGAGTTGCGTACAATGGCGCGGTATTCAGGGAGCAACGGCAGAAGAGGGTTGCCAGCCTATCCTGGTTCCGTATGGGTTAATGACATGCATGCATTGAGACAGCGAGACTCAGTAGTACCGCTCAATGGGAATCTGAGGTATACTCGAGGGACAAACTCCATCATCCACTAGCCTCCTGTCATACCCTCTAAAAGGGCCTATACAGCCACTGACTGGGATGAAAGAAAACTTCGAAATCCACACCCCCAAACACCCCCACCGCAGGGAACAAATCACACTCACCCCTCAGCCCCACCGTGCCCCCCTCACTCCTCTCATCCAGCTCCTCATTCCCATCCCACCCTTTCTCTCTTTGCCCGTTCCGCGTTATAAATACATCGATGTCCATGACCTTCCCCATCTGACTTTGCTCATAGCTGGGCGGCTCCCTCGGCAGCGAAAATGTAAGACCAATCCCGACTGTCTCGCCAGGTTGAAACGCAGTCGTGAAGTCCACGCCGCCGTACGTGTCGTTCACGTACTTGCGTCCGTCGTCGCCATGCACACCCATACTACCGCGTTGCCACCCTGGGAGACGGAACGTCGGGTACGGAGGCGCGATAAACCCAATTGCGATGCCCGCGTCTGCTTCTGAGAGTGAGTATCCGCCGTGTCCTATGCCGAGGACTTTGAGCTCAAAGTAGATTGTCTTGGGACGCTGTGTGTTCAGGGGCGAGTCCCAGGAGACTGAGTACATGGGGAGATTGGTTAGGAGGGCGGAGTCGCGGCATTGTGGATGTGTGCGACATCTCCAGTGGCCGGCTTGCTGCATGGGAAATACATCGCCGGAGTAGGTGGGAGGCTTAAGGATAGCGAGCTGGCCATTTTGTATTGCGGCGTGCGTTGGGGGTGTGAGGCTTTGGGGTGGCCACAGTGGGTTCGCCTTGCACCAGTGGTCTGCGCGCTCGCCGTCTTCCTCTGTGGCGTTGGCTGTGGGTGAGGTCTCATAGCCGATGGATGGTGGAGGAGGCAGTAGAGCTGTGTCTGGGATTATTGTCCAGTCGTGGTATGGCGGAGGCTCCCAGCTGGGCGGAGGTTGTTGTGGCATATCTTTGGAGGGTGGTGGGCCTGGAGGCGGTGCGTATCCTGAGCTTGAGCTTGCGCCGGCATGGCTTGGAGGAGGCCCTGAAGGGGGCTGGTACTTCTCGTTCGGGGTGATGTTGTGACTTCCGGTTTGCTGTTGCTGTTGCTGTTGGAGTGATGTGTAGTTATTGGGGTGGAACGGGTTATTAGAATGAAGGGTTGACTGTTGGTACGAGGAGCCTTGCTGTTGCTTTTCCTGTTGTTGCTGCGGCTCGGAATGATCGTCGCCCTTCAGCTTGTCTTTGAACTTCTTGAACATGATGATGCAGCCTGATTTGGTAAAGATTGCTGACTCTGACGTCTCTATCCGGGGTGTTGCACGAACAATGTCATCAACCCGTAGCGCCAAAAGCTAGCTCTGAGGGTGTTCACAGTAATGGACACCTTCAACACGATGCGTAGCAAAGCAGCAGAGCAACTAATCGTTCATGGACGTGTTGAGCGTTAAGAGTTGTGGCTGCGCTGTACCCCGCCACGTGCCTACATTCACCGCTGCGTCATTGGTCGCTTAGCGCGTTGCCCTTTCCGCATCTGCGGAATTGGCAACTTCCATCTCGCATCGACTCAAATCGTATCTTACGTTCGCACTCGTTTATCCACATTCTCCCAACAAGATCGTTATGGATATATAACAGGGCTGCAATAAGCTTCCAAATTTAGCCTCCATATATTACTGCATTCATTGATCTTGTTTTTGCGCTCTAGTGGGGAATTTCACGGAGCTCTATTGGTAGACGGTAGGCCTGGCTAGCCTAGTCTACAGTGTGAGCACAGCGGGAGCTTGCCACTTCAACCTGCGTGTCCATGACTCGAGGGTTGCTATTATATTGGTCAGGGTATACGAGAACGCTGATACGGCCACCCGGTGCACTGAACACAGACAACCCTCTCGGGTCAAAATATTGGCCAAGGTTAAGCCAGCCTGAGGATTTGTGAAACACCCTTCAGCTCATGACGCAGACAGGTAGTATCGTTGGAGACCATAGCTCATTGGTGCCAGCAACATTCCTGTGTATAAAGGATGCGCTTAGGAGTTTGGAGGGTAGCAACATTCAGCTGAGCCTTCTCTCGCTTTGCACCATATACACTATCGTTCAAGATGAAGTACACTGTCACTTCCGCCGTTGCTTTTCTAGCAGCTACAGCCCATGGCAGTCTTGTCTTCATGGTGTCCACTGAGCCCGGAAACAAGGGCATTCAGAAATCATGGGTCACTGATCGTTGGGTTTGTACGTTCTCTCGTGCCCGCTTCGCACCTCAACGGCTTACGACTTCCAGGCCACGAACTTATAGAGCCGGGACTAGACAAGAACATATCGTGGGCTTACGTATCTTCTGGACTTGCGAATGGTTGTTACCTTTACGAGTAAGTATACCAGCATAGCATGGAAGTTGGACGGATGTTGATGACAGTGTAGAGATGCAGGGTGCAACGGCACCCACGCGTACGTCGAGAAGTACAAGGGCGACCTGTGCTGCCCCGGAGATGTGAACATGACGGATGTTGGTTTTGATAAAAAGGCGTCGTCTTGGGCGTGTTACTGAATTCATCCCAGCGGGCATATGCTCGCTGGCTGGAGACCACCAACACAATTTGGTGACGTAGAAGATACATCAAGAGTGCAAGAATACAAGGGAAAGATTGTAATGTACATTGAAACGATCCATCTTGATGCAGAGACCGAAGACAAATCATTGATGCCGACGTCAAGACAAGCGTTCGCACCTGCCCCATCCATCCGTGCGTCATGTACCGGCACTCAATTCACACACTAGCGCACCTGAACCTCCGAACACCTACATGCACGCGTCACCCTCTTCTCCACGCCTCCCTACGCGATGCCTCCGTGACAATCCACCATGGATGCGCACGACGATGCGCCATCGGCGCAACTACACCTCGAAATTCGCGATGCGATGGTTCGCAACCTTGCGTCGCGGCGGCCGATCCTCCACCATCTGAACGCCGACACGTCCTGGCTGCTTCAAATCCCGCGACCCGCCTCCGCAGTGAAGCACGGTAGCCGCATATACTACAACATCCTGATTGATCCGTGGCTGCAGGGCGGGCAGTCGGATGTTGCGCGGTGGTTTTCGCAGCAATGGCATGCAACAGAGAGCGCGGTGAAGACGATTGCCGAGGTGGAAGAAGTGGCCCGGCAGATTGAGATCATGGCAGGGGGTTTACGGCTGGGAAGAAAGAGGAGGACAAGTAATCTCGAGGTTGCGCCCGGCGTGGAAACCTTCATTGATGCTGTGGCAATAAGCCATGAGTTTACGGATCATTGCCACAAGGATACCTTGCTGGAGGTGCACCCGGATGTGCCTGTGTTCGCGACAGAGGTGCGTCTGATATTCTCCAGTATCATCAGCAGGGTTAGCTAATAGTGTACGCGTAGCAAGCGGCGAAGCTTGTCTCAAGCTTCAATCACTTCCGCACCGTCATCAATACCCCCACGTTTACGCCCGCGGACCCCGACTGGCGCGACTACTCTTTGCTACCATTACCCTCATGGCTCAGCATATCCCGACTCACAGCCTCGGGCGACGCGCTCTACTACCATTCCGCGCTCCTCATAACCTTCGCATCGCATGCTTTCTCCCCCGCGACGCCGAAGAAGCGTGCATCACTCTCTATATACGGCGAAGAAGAGTCCTTCTTAGCCGATTCAGACGCAGCTGAGTGTGTCATCTACACTCCGCATGGCATTCCTTACAATTCGCTCGAGCCAATCGCGAAGGCAGACCCGCCATTACACACACTTGCATTCTTGCATGGTCTACACGATGTCTCGATATCGGCGGCGCAGCAGTTGAACCTTGGTGCTAAAAATGGTGTGCTTGCGCAACGTGTACTGCACGCAAAATACTGGGTTGGCACCCACGACGAAGTGAAGAAGGGCGGCGGTCTGGTGTCGTGGTTTCTGCGGCGCAAGGTCTGGACGCTTGAGGAAGCGTTAAAGGAGGCAAAAGCCGTGGTTGATAGCGAGAGCGAAGGCAAAGCCGGCAATGAGTTTGCTGACGTCCACTTTGAAGATGTGGGGAATGGGGAGAGCAGAATCCTTGAATAAACGGCGTGAAGGATGCCTCAGAATACAGCAGATTACCCATCAGTGGGCAAGACGTGACATAACGTGAAAGGATTTGTCTCTTGCCCTCCAGTCAACGCATGCCACCTGGTCGAACGGCAGGCCGGCTCTGCGCGCGCCGTCGAGGCCACAATATCCTCCTTACTTTCTACCCTTTCCCCACGCTGCATCAAACGTACAACCCACTAACATAATACCCATACCTCCAGTCCCCCGCCAACCACACCCTCTCCTCCTCTTTATACCCAATCGTCCGGAACCCCAACTTTCCTAACACCTTCCCACTCGCCGCATTCTCCGGCGACCAAATAGCCTCCACATAGTACACCTCCTCTCCCTTCTCCCTCGCCTCCCTAGTCCCTTCCCGATACGCATCTACCACCGCGCGTCCAGCCTCGGTTGCATACCCTTTTCCCCATGCGACTTGCAGAAAGGAGTACCCCAGAGACCGGAGGTTGAATGGCTTGTCAGTAGCTAGTGAGGAGAGATGGGGCGCCGAGGGGTTGGTGGGCGTCTGGTCTGATGTCGGTGCTGCGGTGTCCCGAGGGAAGGGGGGAAGTTCGGCCCCTTTGGCTTGTGTACGGAGGCCGATATTGCCCAGTACCTCGCCGGGATATTCCAACTCTTTGTCTTCGGCGTCGAAGCGAGAGAACACGATGTAGATTATGTTGTCGTATTTTTCAAGGTGCTCGGTGAACCAAGCTTGGGATTCTTCGAGGGTGTTACATTTGCCGTGGAGGCTGAGGAAGTCAGCTTGGAACAATTGGGGTGGGATGCAGGATGAGAGGGGAGAGTGTACCTCCAACTTGTTGCCACTGGGTCCACCCAGTTTGCGTGAAACCATTTCAGGTGGTCGCCGTCAAAAGAGGTGTCTGATATGCGGATTAGGCGGAGGCGCTCCGTCTCGATGACTTCTTTTGTTGGAGGGCTCATTTTGTGGTAGGTTTAATTCTTTGATGGCCTCGTTGCCAATGGTAGCTGAAGCTATCTCTAGAATGGTCCCGATTTTTATATTGAATGATTAAAGATTGATCCTGACTCATTCTTTGACTCATGTAAATCCCTTATGAGGAAGTTAGGCTGATCGCGCAATGTCACACTGAGAGGTGTATGGCTTCGCTTCCATATCGCTGTGATTTTTGCATCGCTGGTGCTTTGCTGCCTAACTAGCCTTAGGAGTTCGGTGTAGTACGGGATACGGAATACGGAATGAGGGCACGTGAAAACGTGAAGCGTGTCGCGTGTAGCAATTTAGCGCGCGTTGGTAAAGCGGGGCAGATGTGAGGTTCCCTCGTACTCCGTATTTCAGATGAGCTGTAACAACTGACACCTCTTCCTCACTCACAGCACCCAGACAGCACTTGGCACTTCGAAAGTATTTGGAGGGGCAAGATGTAGGCCAAACATATAGATTATGTAACTCCACAGGTACATTACATATGTAGCTATCCTTACGTAACCTGTCACACAACCACTTCTGTCAGCAGATCCTCTGGCCACTTCGCCTGATCAACCCCATTTCCTCTTGTTCCGACATTGAACCTCAGCTGCACCGTGCCCTCGGGAAACTGGATGATCGGTTTCGGAGTCATTATATTCTTTCCGATTGCGCCAGAATGCCTCATCTCAAAAAATCCTGGGTTGAAGATGACCGGACCGGCATTTTGCTTTAGCATTGCGAGAAGACGTCCCAACGTGTAAGGCATGTTGTGGTAGTGACGGAAGACTTGCTTGCCGTTGCGGACCCAGACATCCTCCCAGACGGGTGTTGGGTACGTGCCGACGCTGTTGACGAGCCATTGGGAGTAGTAATTCAAAGCAATCTGAAAAGTCAGCACTTGCTGTCTCAAAAATTGGCAGTAGACTCACATCGACTTTGTAAGAGCCGCCTTCAGCGCCGCGTCTAAGGATAGCATCTAGAACCGCGATCACTCCAGCGGTACCAGTACAGAAGTCTGAGTTGGGAAAGACTGGCGTGACCGGCTCATCGTTCCCCATTGCTCGACCAAATTCCATCGATACACCCACGTTAGCGTCCGAGATCTGCTGCCAGCCACTGCGATATGACCATGGACCACTCCAGCCGTAGCAATTCTCTCTGACCACAATCAAGCCACGCTCACGATCTTTGGTCAGATCTAGTAATCCGTCAAGTGAGAAGCCGTATTTGTCAAGCACACCAGGTCGATAGCCTTGGACGACGACATCGGCTTCGCGTACGAGCGCACGAAGCTTTTCACGGTCTGATTCCTCCCGGAAATCCAGATGAGCGTTCCATTTGCCCCAATTGAGGTCGCAATGCAACACCGACATGTCTGTAATGTGGGAAGCAGTGACCCTCATCACACTCGCTCCCAACTCGGCTAGGCCGCGAGTAACAGCAGGTGCAGCAATGACCCTAGTCAGATCGACGACCTTAAGTCCAGCAAGAGGCCGCGCAGCGGATGTCTCCGGAACCTTTGGCCACCAAGATGGTGGTTGCATCTCGTTCCTCGCAGGATGTACCTCGTATAGACCCACGTGCGCATTTGCCTTTCCGTGCCCACTGTTCTTGTACTCGTTAATCGTCCAGCAGATTGTACCAGCCTGCTTATATACGTCGCTTGCGAGCTTTTGCAGCTCACCTGAATCAAGCTGAGCTATCTTCTCTTCGTACGGCTTCCACGACTCTTCCGCCGTCTTGATATTCGAGTTAGAGTGCGGAAGGCCGAGGCTATCTTGCGTAGGAGCAGAGTTCATACTACCATGGATGTGGAAATAGCGACCATCTTTACAGCGATAGATATTCGTTGCCGAATTCTTATACAGGCTGGGTCCGCGCTCGAATAGATCGCAGTCCTTGAAGCACTTGTCGAAGTCGGCTTTGCCTTCCGGAGTGTAGATGGACGAGAAGCTAACAGCTTTCCCCTCGGGGTCGATGGTCCAGAGAAGAATGGACATGATGAACAGTTGGGCGTGGTCGGTATTAATGACAGCTTTCTGTGGTTCGAGGCCGTACTTCCGTTTCAAGAGGACGTTGATCATAGCTGCCTCTAGACCTTTGAGCGATGCGATGCTTTCCGCGAAGCGCCAGTTGATGGGAATGCTGGGCTTGTCGGTGCCGACAAATTCGACCTTTTGCGCGCATTCTTCGATCTCTTGGGGGAGCGATGATGCGACGAGGGGATTGTTCAGGATGCCTTCTCGAAATACCTTCTTGGTTTCGCGTGGAATGGAGTATGTTGCCGCATCCTGTGAGCGCCCATTCCCTCCGTTTGTTGCCATCTTGAGAGAGAATACGATAGCCTGAGCAACGTTGTCACAGTGTTGTTCTTTGTTTCGGGTGAGGCGTAGTCGCTTCCTCTTCGGCCAAACGCGACCGAGGCAGGAGTGCAACTTGGTACTGTCGACAAGCGTCCTCGGTCTCTTGAAGCGAGCAAATCTTACACGCTCGAACGCTCTGTGGTTCTACCTCCGGTAAGATTGTATGCTACAGTGTTCGAGTCGTCTACGAGTTTTTGCTTGCGACTCTCAACAGCCGGGATGGGCCGAGTCAGTACGCTATCGTCCCCGCACTGAAGTGGAGTCTCGCAGTATGACACTAACCAAGACTTGGACGCGAGGTACATCAGACAGGAATTGGCCTCAAGCCAACGTTTCGTGGAGTCTAGAAGGATTGTATTGTGATCAATCGACCGATCACCCGTAGTGAGAAACAACACAAAGTCATTGCAAGCCCCCACATTTGACTCCACATCTTCGTTCACTTTACTGGTTTCACAATAGTACACTAATAGTGATTGGATAGCTCCATCAGACTACAACACGAGATGGACCTCACAACGTGGCACGTGTTCCGTACGTATTGCCAATTGTTCTGGCTACAAAGGCGCGTTACCAAATACGGTTCATCGCGCGAAGTGTAGCACAACCTCGTCGCCAGCTGATCCCGGCTACGACATGAGATACCAGGCCGAGTTAAGCGACGTGGGCTTCGTCACAGGCGACTGCCTAGCTCAAGTTAATGTCGGAGAGAATGCACAAGCACATGCAGCTGGTCAGCATCCAGGATGGGAGCAGACATGCTGGGATAGCATCGAGCAGACTATAGACTTGCTAGCGAAAAAGACGATAAGAGTCGTGCTCAAGGGCGGTGCGCATAATCCTGACCGCCTTGCTGAGAAGGTACAACAGCTAGTGTCTAGCAAGGGACTCGATCTAAAAGTCGCTTATGTTGTTGGAGAGAAGTTGCTTGAGGATATGAAGCATATTAGATTGAAGGGATTGCCGCCACATCTAGATTTTGATAATAGCAAATTGCAGTATGCATCATATGCTCGATCTGGTGAAGGAGAAAAGCCCATCGTTAGCGCAAACGTGTATCTCGAAGCACAAGAGATTGCCAAGGGTCTTGAAGAGGGTGCAGATATCATTGTCGTGGGAAGAGTGGCTGATGCAAATCCAGTACGTCTCGAGACAGGAACATGATCTAGCGCGTAGCCATTGGACTGGCTTTGGTAGATCATCGGAGCTGCCTGGTACTGGTACTCTGTTGCGTTTTTGGAAAGTCGAAGAAGGTACAAATTAGAAATGTAGGGACTGTAGTCAGTATTTGTTCAAGCAGGTGAGCCATCAGATGTTGGTAAAGAAAAGATGAGATCATCATTAGTAGCTACGTGTACCATATGGCCTACTTAATGCCCGTTGTACTCTCTCGCCAGCTTACTTCTCGCTCTAAGCTTGTGTCCGAACTTGAACATGACGAAAGGTATCATGCTGAGCGCTGTGCCGAACAAGGCCAGGATAAGCCCAGCGTACTGACTGCCCACATTGTGAAAGAAAGCATTGGCGAATAGCGGCGTGACTGCACCGAGAGTGTTCCTCATCAGACCCTGCCCTGCAATCGCCGACGAAGAGTTCTCACCATAACAGTCTGCAGTATAGCTGTAGGTGCTCTCGAATACAAAGAAGATGCCGAACGCGATTGGTGCAAGCCCGATTACTGGGCCAACCCAGATCAAGTACCCGTATTGAGTGAATGAATAAATGAAAAGGCCAATAGGAAGCCAAACCGCGCCAAACATGGCGCCGTACAGGCGGTATTCAGGCACGATCTGAACATTGGGATCAGCCTGCAGACGATCGTACTTGCGCATTTGAAGGTGATGCGCGGCCCATCCCAAGAATGTTCCGACTGCGAGCGAGATGTACGGAAGTCCGCTGACACCCTCGGACCAGCCGCGCTTCTCGGAGAAGGTGATCGGGATGACCGACAAGAAGAGGAAAACGACGGCCCAGCAGAAGGCGATCCACAGTCCGAACGCGAAAACTACAGGCTCGGTAACGAGCATGCGTATCGCCTTGACAGAAGAAGCTCGAAGCATGGACTTCACATCAGGTGTGTAGATATCGTCCTCGGCGACATAGCGTTCGTCGTTGGTAGCCTTGCGAAGCTCTTTAGCACGCTTGTGTAAAGCCACACCTCCGCGCGTCTCAGGGAAGAAGAGGAAGACGGCGATCAGAAGCGGCACGTTGGCCAATCCTTGGATACCTTCGATCCATCGCCATCCGATGGCTTGGTCGATGAAACCGGCATAGATCGGTGCTGCAACCGTCCCAAATATCGCAACAAAACTAAACATCGCCATCGGACGTCCTCGCTTATGTGGCTCGTACATGTCGTCGAAGGTACCGCCGACCAAGATAGTCCCAACACAGCCGAACAAGCCAAGTAGTAGACGCAGTCCAATAATAGTGCCGATATCCTTCGCTAAAGCCAATCCAATGAACATGAGCGAAAAGCAGAGGAATGCTCCGGCGTAGACAACCTTGCGTCCTGCAAGCTCACAGAGGGGGGCTAGTATCATTGGTGTGACAGCGCACGCCATGTTGAAAGTGAAAAGGCCGAGCTGACCGAGGATGGTGGGTACCCCGAACTCGGCGCACATGCTGCTGATGCCCGAGCTGTACGCTGTCGTGGCTAATCCGATAAACAGTGTCATCAGATTAAGCATCGTGCTGATACTTCGTTTATACCATGGATTCCAGTTGAACGGGTTTTGCGAGTCGCCAGTTGCGAAGGTAAGGACAATGTAGTCTTTGCCGTTGTGTTCAACTATTTCAGTGAGGGTAAGCGGCATGTCGATATCCACTGTTTTGATGGGCCCACAATCTGCATCGATATCTTGATTTGCCTCATCGAGGTATTTTCCGCCCACGATTCGTCCGATCTTAGATTCGCCCTTTTCATTGTACTGTGCCGAGTTGAGCGAAGTTGCCTCAGATGTGTCCGCCGCCTCGTTGGTTTTGCTGGTCGTCCGTGACAAATTTGTTACAGGCGTTGGTGCCATAGACATAGAAGCCGCTCGTGGTATTGGAGTGGTTGGTCTGCTTTGCTGTGGTGTGCGCGGGGCGAAGTAGCCGACAGAGTTCGCTCTGGTTGCGGCCAGAGAAGATGGCCTCGATGGAGGGGCTTTGAAAGATTTGCCATAGTAAGACATCGTGGTTTGTACAGAAGCAACGCTGTGATTGTCTGTGGCGTGTACTGATGATTGGAGGTTTTAAAGCAAACATAGCCATCTTATTAATTATGGAGGCCAGTGTATCATCGTCCGAATGTCCGATAAACTCACCGACATGCGTCATTGCAGTAAAAATTGCATGTCTGCCAGCACCCTTGGCAACAGTTGTTGACAGATAAAGTCGCGTTGAGGCTCTGCGGAGCTCCACTTAGTGCGCAGTGGTGCAGACATCGTTCGCGGGAAAGGCGCAGGGCCCGCCGGCATGACGTTGTAGTCAGATGTTCCGGCTAGTAAGCCTCCTTATCACAACGGAATATGCAGCGGAGTTCTTTTCCAATGTTGTTTGCTTCGACAACCCGGGCAATGTAACGTGAAAAGGGTGCAGTGAGCCCAAATCAGCCCTTTGTAAACCAATACATGCAGGGCTTCGTCGTGAGATTTTTGCTAAAAGGTTTGCCTTTGTGAAGACTTGCGAGCAAATTTGCGACAGGGTCGTGGTTCGCCATGATTTCGTTCTGCTAGCGCTTCCGCTTCATGCCGATACCAGGCCGACTTGATGGTGTCGCAGAGCACGTTCTCACATTATCCACATGGCTGGGCATGCTTTGCCTGCACCCACTTGTGGGCCGTTCGGGAGATAATCGTCTTAGCTGCCGTACGATATTCTAGGGAGACAAGGTTCAACCGACGATCGACTTCTCTTCAGAGGAGCTGATTGAGCTTATGGACGGCATTGGAGAGGCAACCCGGTCTTCTAGATAGTCTGCTAGAGGCAAAGGTGCAAAAGGAGACTGGGAGATGAAAGTAACGTGTCGGTAAGGAATTTGAGATGGTGAATGTACCCACGGACTGTTGATGGACGTAAGCCCAGAACAACGCTAAACTACTCCAGTAGCTGTACCGAGGCTCAGAAAGTGGGACAGAAACGCTATTTAGTTCACCGCCAACAGCTTCCCACTGTCCACTTCTTTGTCAGCTGTTCATGCGAGAGCACAAACACACGTCAATCTACTCTGACTTACCTAGAGCTCAACAATTCACGAACCGAGAAGATCTTTGACGAGACCGTGCACCTGTTGTGCTCACCGTTCATATCGACTTGCTGACAGAAGCAGCAGGGGTCGACATGTAATAAGCCTTGCAACACCATCGAGTGCGGGGTTTGAACTTCCAGCTCCGGCGATATATTCAGCCCGATCACTGTTGCACAATGCTCCTCAAGATCTTCCTACCTAACTTCCGTTATGGTCTTGACATCCATCTTCAGTTATTACATACTCGGTGTTGTCTTAGCGGCGACAGAGTCCTTGTGCGATCATTTGCTAAAATCCGCGGAAGGTGACCTGCTTCGAACAGCGGCATGCGGAGAGCGCCTTGCACAACGATTGTCTGACCAAGCAAACATCTACTGTCCCAATTCCGAGGAGTTTGAAACTTCGACACAGAGATGGTCTATTCTCGAAGCGCCGACGTTTAGAATGACGGTTGAAGTGGCGACGGAGGGTGATGTGATCGAAGTGGTGAAGTATGCTAACGAACAACAAATCCCATTCCTGGCTGTCAACAACGCTCATGGTGCGATTACCACGGTCGGTCGAGTGAAAAACGGAATTATGATATGGATGCGCCAACTCGATTCGGTCCAAGTTGGAGAAGATGGCCATACAGCGACTTTTGGCGGAGGCATCCTAGACAAGGCTGTCACAGACGCACTCTGGGCCGTAGGAAAGCAGACAGGTAATCTGTTTCACTGTGATTTACGCCACTTGGCATATTAACGGGACCAGTGACTGGGGGGTGCGAATGTGTGAGCGTGATAGGACCTGGGTTAGGCGGCGGCCATGGCTTGTTGCAGGCGCGACACGGTCTGGTTTCGGATCAGTTCGTCTCCCTAAATATGGTCATGGCAGACGGCACCCTTGAAATTATTGACCATACCCATGAGCTTTGGTGGGCATTGCGAGGAGCTGGGCACAATTTTGGGATAGTGACGTCGATTACTTCGAGGATCTACGACACCAAATACCCAACATGGGCCTTCCAAAACTTCACTTTCACTGGAGATAAAGTGGAAGCACTCTATTCCAACATCAACGAGCATCTACTGAGGAACGGCACGCAACCGACGGATCTCTTTCACTATTCCTTCTTCTCAAAGAATGCTGCTATCGATGCAGACAGCGTATGTGTTCATTCTATATGGTCCACGATGTCAGTAGTAAACTGACTTTTCCAAGCCCGCGATATTCTTCTACATCCTGCAGGAAGGTGTAGACGCCGTCCGAGAAGCCGTCGTTGCCCCATTTCTAGCCCTTGAACCCTTCGCGACGTTCAAGGGCAGTGGGGACTACCCAGAGCTACCCGGGTGGATAGGTTGGGCGAATGCTGCTGCAACTTGCCAGAATTCCGGCCTCGCCAATACTCGATTCCCGATCGAACTTCAGAAGTACAATGTCATTGCTCAGCGACGTGTGCATGACCTCTTGAGATCCACGATGAATGAAGTACCAGCCCTGAACAGGTCCATCATCCTTTTCGAAGGCTATTCGCAGCAGGGTGTCAAAGCTATACCTAGCCAGGACTCGGCATATCCTTTCCGTGGCAGCAACCTCCTCGTCTCTCCCGTCGTCAGGTTCAACGAAAATGGAGAAGAACTCACAAGAAAGGCGAAGACCTTGGGTGAGGCGCTTCGGGACATCCTTCATGAAGGTGAAGACAATCGCCATAATATCAAGCGTACTTATGTCAACTATGCATTCGGCACCGAGAGCGTCGAAGAAATCTACGGTAATGAGTTTTGGCGCCAGGAGAAACTGTTAGCTCTGAAGAAAAAGTATGATCCGGATGGAAAGTTTAGTTTCTATGCGCCCATTTCATGAGCACCCTAGATTTTGACGTCCTTTAAGATTAGTTGTCATTGTGAAGGAAAGAAAGGAGGCAATAATCAAAGGGTGTCGGGGCTTAGCTAAGAAGACATAACCCTCAAACATCAATGTCGAGGAATGCATAATCCTTATAGCACATGATAACTGCCTTCACCTGCTATAAGTGAGGTCGTCGTCGTGCCGTTGAGAATACCAGCATTTGTGTAGTTTGGCTAAGCTGAAATACGACCGCAAAGTCTGCTTATCATCAGCAGCACGATGAACGCACGTCAGTGTCAATAGATGGGTTATCTGGTCTTTTCATATATAACACATCAGAAGTATCAACTGATGCATGACGGTTGCCTGTCGCTTCCGATGTTAACGGAAGCGTCATAGGGGACTACAAGTGGGCCGACAACATCTACGTGATACCCTGATAGTACGGCATAACCGCTGCCCTGTCGATACCAACAAGACCTTCATTGAGCGGAAAGCAACAGTACGGTCGTTGTGATAGTGTATTTCGAATTAGGATTATGCTGATTTCCATCTACGAAGCTTGCTCCGAAAGCAACAACAGCAACCGCCGCGCCCCCAATGACGCAGAACCAACCGGAAGCAGTAGTATACAAAGCCTCATGACCGGCAATGATGGCACTTACGGCGCCCTGAATCACCTTGACAATGAGTCCTTGTTGATTCGATACCCCAAAAACGTATGCCTTCTTTTCCGGCACGCACGATACCAACATACAGGAGTCATCGATATAAGTCAAAGTCGGTGTCTTAGCTGTGTAAGTTTGGCTTCTCTTGTCGATGGTCCAAGAGAAATTTGTCTAATCGGGCCGAGAAAATACTCCCCAGTGTGAAGTCCCAACGGTGAGCTGGCCTTTTGTGTCCTACAAATCTGCATCGGGATATTCATCCGGTCGACCTTTGATGGTAAAATTGACTAGGAAAGAGCCGCCATTGCCATTGTCGAACGCGCCGTCTGTACGAAGCTGGTGTTCGGCCACTCTTGCGTCACGATTGTTGGACGGGTTACATCCTTCATCTTTTGTGTTGTGAAGGTGTGTGGGAATGACATTTTGTTTGGTAGGCTGATGTTGGCTCACGTTCTAGAGGGTACGTCCTTGGTGATCTCGTCGATGGTGAGTGTCATCTCTTCTGGCAGAGTGGAGACGAAGAGGGGAATGTTCATCTGTCTCATGCTCATGGTGGCGGAATTTCGTGGAAGCGATGTGATTGAAGGTAGGTTGAGAGCTTGTGTCCGGATAATGCAGATATTAACCTAAACTGTTGCAAGTGCTTTGCATCTTCAAATATCACAGCATGGCACCGGCGGTACACGCGCCCTAAAATCATGAGTATGGAGTCTAGGCGGTCATATTCAGCTGTCAATAATGCATCATTCTGCATCTGTTACGCATCTAAAGCCGCATTCTCGCGCGGGTTTAAGCTTGCGTATCGATGTGGCTTGAGGCCAGGGTATTTTCGTCATCACATTGGTCATAACAGCTTTTGTTGCCTACAAGAACAAGATAATGTCTGCAAGTTAATATTGGAGTTACTTCGTATGACAGCCGCGTCGCTCGCGGTACCGGTACCAAAAGAACAACCTTAGAAGCGTTATTCTAAGTGGACCTTGGGAGTGGGGATCCCTGCACAAGCCTGAAGATATTGGGTCGGAACTCGCAGTTACCAACAAGCCAGCGCGGCGAAATTTGCACGATGCTACAACTCTGGTAACAAAAACGCTGGTTGTGAATCCACAGATACACCCGGGGACGCTATCTCGGGCTACAAATACATCATTACATTGAAGCGACATTGAACTTGACTACGTGAATGAGGACACAACACTAAATCTTCCTCTCCTACGAGAGTTTCTGCGGATGTTGGATGTAGATCTTGCAGGGCTCTATGCAAGGCTAATCTTCTTGTCCATATCACTGATGCTTGTCCAGCCACAACGATAGAACCTCACAACGATAGAACCTCACAACGATAGAACCTTATGGCCTTGCGCAAGAGTATTAACGTCCAATTGGATGCTAGCACGCCTGAAATTGACTCTGCATACTGAGTGCCGAACGTGTTGGCTGTGAATGATGATGCATCATCAATTGCTATACCATCTACAACGAATTCACCCATACTGTTCAACCCCGCGTCCTCTGCATATCTATTACTCAAGGATGTAAGCTGTAGTTCCACCATTGTTCTGCAAGATCCCACCGCTTAGGTAAGTAACGTTCTTGTCCGCGAAATTAACATAGAGCGGAGCCATCTCAACTGGTTGCGCCGGACGTTTAATTGGAATCGTCTGAGTGAATGCAAGGAGTTGCTCCGTTGTCATGCCTACTTCAGCAATAAGTGGTGTGTATGTTAATCCAGGCGCTACGCCATTTACTCGGATGCCTTTGCTGGCGAGCGAGATGCCGAGCGTCTGGACGAGACTTGCCACTGCGCCTTTGGTCGCAGCGTAGTCATGAACATTGTTGACAGGGTTGGCAACAACATCCGATACGGTCCAGATGATAGAGGAACCGGGCGGCATGTTAGGAATCGCTGCGCGCGCGAGGAAGAAGCCGGCGTAGACATTGGTGCGGAAGGTTCTATCCCACTGCTTTGTGGTGTAGGTGGTGATATCAGGATTGAAATCGCCACCCGTTCTGTAAGGGTTTAGCTTCTTGGTCCTCAAATGAACACTCATAGCCTTACCCAGCGTTGTTGACCAAGATGTCTATACCTCCCAAAGCTCGCTGCGCCCTCAGAACCAACTGACTGCAAAACTCTTCGTCTAATAAATCACCTGGGATTCTGGTGATCTTGATGCCTTCTTTAGCAAGCAGGTTCGCGACATCTTCGGCATCTGGCTCTTCGGCCGGAAGGTAATTGATGGCTACCTTTGCTCCCTCACGTGCCATGGCAATAGTCACTGCCCGCCCAATTCCTGAATCGCCGCCAGTGATCAGGGCACGACGTCCGGCCAGGCGACCGTAACCTTTGTAGCTGGTTTCGCCACAGTCAGGCTTCGTTGGAAAGTCTCTTTGCAATTGTGGAAAGCTCTGGGGAGGAAGTTCCAATTTGAGGTCGCTAAATCGAGTCCGGGGATCAATCAAGACTGGATCTGAGAAGGCTCTCAGTAAAAACATGGGTCATAATATGGGGAAGAACTACCTTCAGCAGTCGATCCCACGCCATTGGATCCATTTGCAGATGCCATCTTCAGGTTGTAGTATGGAAAGTATTCGATGAGTGAAGCTTGGTAATCTAGTCGTTGCTGTGGAGGACTCTGTGCATCGCAGTCTTCAGCCTCTCTTATACCCAGACAAGAGAAGAATGTCTCGGAAAATGAAGGCATTACCTGAACTCATCACCCACACAGCTGAACAACTTGGCTCAGATTTAGAGAACGCGTGACGGCATCTTTCGATGCATCCAGCATTTTCTTCACGTAAGCTGATCGTGAAGGATGCGCACAAGCCATGAGGCGCCGAGGTCACTGAATTCTCGCCGCAGCCATACCGGGCTTGTCCGACGTTGCGTATACGTACCATACGTTATCGTGGTTTCTTGACTAAACTAATGAACATGTTCTTGTATACAGCCCTTAATGTTCGAGCACTGTACGGTGTGATCTAACCTCCAAGTGTCACTTGTTTGTTGTCAACTGTAAGTGTTTCACGGCTTTTGGTAGAGATATCAGGCATCTCTGCGTCAGCTGGTCTACGAATGATGACTAGACATGGCGCTTCGTACATTAGAGGACTGCAGTTGCTGTAGATGCTTGGCAAGAGTAATCACGGTCAATCATTGCTTCGCAGATAATGACCCGACAACAAGAGAGCACGTTCCCATTGTCAGAACGTTGAGGCGCAGTCTCTGAAAGGCAGCGTTCTGTCGAGGATCCAACGTCAGTGCGGTGAGCCTGTGATGCGAACGCCTCAAGGGTAAGCTTACGGTCTGTTCCTTGCAGATGAATGTCACGTGAGAAGCGAGCGGTAACTGGTAATCCAGTACGAGCGAATGACGAGGGCGATTGCCCAGAATGTGTTGCTATACGTAGAATAGCATCATGTCTAAGCGTCAGCAGCAGATCGTTTAGTACAGCTGAGGATATGAGCCTTGACAGAATTGCGGCATGCTGAGCTATTCAATGTTCATCCCATATCACCCCTTCCATTTGCCAAGGGTTAAAGATGGCTTAGACTCGCACTCTCTGCGCATCGGGTAAATAATCTGCCAAGGAAACAGAATCAAGAAGACAGGCACATGCGCCGCGTCCATAAGTTGGTACCTTTACTTACTCCAGGATGAGAAATGTAGTGATCAGTTTTCGGGTCTAGTACTCAAAGCACGCGTTGTCAACATGAGAAAAGCAGCGCACATAAGACCTATTTCAATCGGACTATCATCGCACTCTTAGCTCTCGTATGTACACTTGCCACAGTAACCATAGTCGTCACCGCAGGCAGTGTAGTCAGGATCCTCATCCGAGTCGAAATCGGGCTTCAGCCCACCTTGATCCTTGTCGTCATGCTCGTAGTCTGAACAAGCTGAGCCTCCTTCAAAGCTTTCCATTTTGCTCTTAGTTCAGATGGCAAAGCATGTACGCCTTGTCCATACTGCCTGCGAACCTCCAAGCGATCGACCGATGGGCAATGCACTTCCAGGAGGCCTGCGCCATCCTGCCTCGCCAGGTCGACGATCTTGTCAAGGAGAACCAGGAGGCGCTGGATGCCAGCTTGGTTCTGCCGCTCCCAGGCTTGGATGTTGTAGCTGACATTCTGGACATGTATATCTGATGTAGGGAAGGTTCCAGCACCGTCATGGTATGCAACGATAAAGTTCGGAATTTGCTTGATCCAAAGCTGGGGGTAAATTTCGTCCATGTCAATGAATTTTCTGGACCGAGCTGATCGAGTCTTCAGGTCGAAGATGTTGTGCTGCGGGATAACTGTGCCTCCTTGCTTAAGAGACAATAGGTTAACATCGTAAGTTGTTCCTTGACCCACAATGACGTTCTTGAGGTTATTAAGAAGATCGTCAATGTTGCTTGACTTCGTTTCAACTGTTGAGCTCGCGATTTTCTCCGAGCCAGTAGGAAGGTAGCCATCGCATTCGAATCGAATCACACAATTGAAGCGCCCAAGATCGTATCGGCACATGCGTTGGTGTGTCTCTGAACCTTCCACCTCCTTCTCCCAAGTGGTATACGCTTCGGGGAAAGTATTACCGAAACCATGGACGCCTTCGATCGTCTCTCGGGGATCGTCTTCTTTGCGAACTAAAAATACAGTAGAGCCGACGAGTTCAACACTGAACCGAAAAGGCTTATCGACCGAAAGAGCGAAACGAAGGAGGTTACCCATCGTACTGCCACACGCAAATACATCTACTTCCCCAGTAGGGAAGGCTGGATCGGTATCAAACAGCGCGCGAACGGCTGGCTCGGTCGGATAGTTAGGAAACTTCGCCGAGTTGGGATCACGGAAGTAGACATCGCCGTCTTCGTTGAGAGGTTGTGATTGCTGAAGGGGCATCCATAGAGGAGGCTTGCCTTCCTGGAAGTCAGCAGCGAATTGCGTCGAGATACTCAATATACTTGCCAGGCACCAGGATGGTGGGAGATCTCGCATCTATCCAATTGTACGAAGCAACATACTCGCAATTCGTGATCTTATCGACGTCTACTGCGCGATCAGGAGACTGCAGATCGGATACTTTGAGTGTTTGTAAAAGTTGTCCGAGCGGACGCTTCGTAATAGCAGGCTTTACAACCGTACGTTTAACAAAAGGACGTGCTCCACCTCGTCCTCGTCCTCGGCGTGGAGCAAAGCCACCTCTTGCGTATGCTTGCGCAAGAGGAAAGGACATGCTGGCGTTGTCTCCTATGGTGCTGTCTGCGTAGGGTACCGGAGCGGAACCAACACCAGAGGGGTCCTCACGCTCAGGCTTGGTTCGGGTGCACTAGGGGAATCAATGTACAGATGGGGTCGATAGTCCACAAAAACTGTTGTGATGGTCTTTTTCAGTTGAAATGATTTCGAATGAGATATAGAAGGAAGCTGTCTCTGATGTGTCAAGTTGAGAGAGGCCCGTCTTACAAAGCCCAGGATGATGCCCGAGCAAGCAAGCCTGAGTGGGGGTTTGGCTTGTTTGTTGTTTGCGCAGGTGGTACAGCATCAGCGTGACCAATGTCGATTTTTGGAGATGTTCCGAAGTATGCGGACAATCATCACTACACAGCCTGCCACACACGAACCACATCTTGTTCCAATCGCTCGCGTTGTTTCTTATCGCTGCGTATTCTCCTCGAAGAGGACTGTCACGTCAAATAGACAAACGCCCGTATTCGAACCTCCGGACAGCATTTGGATCGCCTACTTGGACCTGCCACTAGTGATCTCGTTCGCCAGAAGCTGCTTTTTCTCTTCTGCAGCCTCTAACCCGACGAAGATGGCTGACGAGGCAGCCGAAAAGCGGCTCGCCGGCTTGACAAAGCTGTACAACGCGGTGATCCACGGTCATCGGGAAGTCAAGAGTCTGGCAGATGGTAAGCGATTCTTGGAGGCTTTGGCTGTGCAGAAAGACGCGGTCAAGTGTGTGGAAAGCATCGTCGCGTCTACTGGAGGCTTGCCAGCTACTGCCAAGGCGTTTCGCTTTTCTGGGGATAGCGCCTTCCTAAACGGGCCTACGACCTCGGTACTTCGATATCAGGCAGACCCAGCCGTCAAGCAACTGTACGACGGACTTTTCCTACACCGCATCATCGAACAGATTATTCAACCGCCTACCTTTTGGAATGCCTTCGCCGATGCACACCTCTCCCTGGCTCTGTCTGAGGATGCCATCCTCCCCCTTGCATTGCTCCTCGTGGAGATCCTGCACGATCGTTCGGGCGATCTGCCCGATGTAACGAACTTCTTTCTCACTACAAGCACACAATAGGTACATGCGGGCGATACAAAACAAGTTCAAATCATAGCGCACCGTAGACTTTGACCCGATGGCTTAATCGCTCCAAAATCGAGCTCGTTGCGAAACTTCGGCCCCTACCTCACCCCACACTGCTCAACATACCCAAAGCGGCAACACTCCAAACCATGGATTGCAGCGCATAAGTCCCGCCGCGAACCGCGCTGACGGCGGTTCGATCTGGCGGCGGTCGCAGCGTGGCCGCCCACAATCCCGTGCAGAAATCAAGGGGCCTGGATTGCGATTAGTGTCTAGATAGTACTGGCTGTACCTTTGCAAGTGACTGCTAGTCATAAAGCAAGGTGTGGACTTCGTTTTGCCAGAGCAGGTGGTAGGAGAACGGTTCGCATCAAGGAAGCTGCTATCAAAACGATCGCATCTGATAACACTTGCCATCACGGACCAGCCTCTTCTCGGCTGGACTTCGTGGCTGTATCACCTTCTGCGCACTGGACGATGAAATCACAACTACAGCAGAGTCGCTGGTTGAGCCTCGTCGAACTCTGATTACGTCTTGAAGATGATGCAGCCTGCGTAAAATACCCAATCGGGCAGTAGATTTGGCCCGTCGATCGAGGTGTCTATGACACCAAGGGCACGGGGGTCTTCGTCCTGTTTACTGCTCCGACGTCTCACTGGCGATCGCGATGGAGCAATCCCACAACCACCGCCCAGTCAATGCACCCGTCACAGGGCATCACATATCGCATCATAGCATCGTCGGGCCAAAAGATTCGTTTCACGCACGAGCCATGCGAATCATAGATTCTTCATACCTATGGTACTGAAAAGAGTATTCCCATGGCGTGCCTTCTCGCGCGCACTGCTGCCTGCTTTCCTCTCTCCTTTCCTACGCTCCAACACCAGCAGCAACAAAACGTAGTCGTTCTATCCAATGAGCGTGTATAGCCGTAGCAATCATAATCATAACCCCAAAGTGATATGAGTCAAACAAGGAAAGGAAAAAGGTATCATGAATATGGACAGAAAGAAAAGAAGTTGGATCGAACAATGACAACGCCAGGTTGACGGGTTGGCAAGGGTGATCAAGATCGGATTACGACACCCTGCCTCCGGGTAGTCTTCTGCTCGTACATGTGCTCATCTTCCGATGAACACTCAGAGCTATCGTCGCTGTATCCGCAGCGGGAACCACCGCAGTCGAGCTTGACTCTATCTCCCGAGCGCGTGATGCCGTACCGCTCGCACGTGCAACAGCTACTTCCCGAGGAGACACTTGATGGAGACGACGAGTTGGTGGACCGCGAGGTGAGAGACGGCACGTCCGAGCCGGAGTCATCAGAGTCGAACTCCGATTCGTCGTCTTCCGAAATTGAGGTGGCTGAGGAAGCAGGGCTTATAGTGTGACGTGCGAAGCGGGAGGACAACGCGTCGAGCGTCGCCTTGTCGTACTGTGTTTGGATGACTTCGCGGGTTTGATACGGGCGGTTCGGCTTGGGCGCGACGATCTTGGATGGCGAAATGGAGCGACCCTTGGGGATGGACTGGGAGCTTACGCGGCGCTGTTCGCGACTTGTACCAGAGGAGCGGGAAGATGTGTGGTGCGATGTTGATGAAGATTTGGACGTCTTGCTGGGGATGTCGAGGATGTTGAGCTTGCGGCCAGTGGTGGGCTCTGTGGTGTGGTCTTTGGCTGGGTCGTGCGAGACGTGGTAGCCGTCGATGATATACTGCGGTTGTTAGATCGAGGTCGTGTGCAGCGAAGAGAATGGGAATACGCACGTAGTACCAATACCGCTGGCCCTGCTTCAGAGTCGCTCCCTGGAATTTGAAGCATCCCAACCAGCCACCGCTCTTCTTTGGGTCCTTGGAGAGCGGAAGCTGTCCCGCGTAGTTATCCCACGATCCTAGTAGGTGCACCGTCTTGCAGCCGCTCGACGTACGGAGCGAAAAGTTGAGCTGGATAGCTGCCATTGTAGAGATTGGATCCAACTCTTTCTGTCAATTGGGGAAAGGTTTGCAAATTATGATACTCTTTTTCCTTTGGTCCCGGCCAAGCTAATGGATAGACGTCGGATTGCTGAGTAGAGCGTGAAGAGAGCGTGAAGAAAGCGAGGTTGCGCAATTGCCGGTCGGTCGAAGTGCTGTCTCAAGCACTAAACTGAGGCAGATGGTGATGGCGTCCTGAGCAAGAGAACTGGTATTACGTTGTGTGTTGTGGACCGGCCACAGTATCGAATCGAATTAGCGTAAAAGAACTGTCTCTCCTCTTTCGAGACAAAGACGGTCGTAAATATGCAAAAAGTGAGGTTGGCGGTAAAGATGGTATTATGGGCACCAGGCCGAAGGCGGATGTGTAGTGTAGGAGGGGAAAGAAACGAAGAGAAAAAAAGGGTACAAGGAAACAACGATACACAGCTCTTGGAATTTCACACGCTTGCTGGAGAGAGAACGCTGGATGAGGGGCCGCAAGGCCTTTATTTATCGGGCCCTCGCCGGTTGGCAGGGTGGGATGGGCTTACCGACCGGCATATTGGCTGCACTCGCACTACACAGAGTTCGGAAGAGGTCTCGCTCCTCCCGGGTGCCATTGATTGCTTGTGCAGCTGCATCGCAGGGAGCGGGCAGGGAAGGCGCCGTGGGTTGCAGTCTATCGAATGTAGGCCAGCGCTTGACCGCGATGCGAGAGTGGTGGAGCCCAAGGGTTGTGTAGCCGGGCGTTGGCGAGGAGCACTGCCATTGGCTGCGCTGGGCGGGGTCGTGGAGAGTGGGTCGGCTGTCGTGCACGGTTGCCGAGTGAAAACATGCAGCCAACCACGGCGCCCGAAGCCCACCACTCTGTGATTCCTCGCGAGAGCCTGCAGCCCGCGTCCATCACACTGCAGCAAACCCCCCAAACGAGTCACCAACTGGCCGTTGCGGGTCATATTATGCCGTCTGCGCGTCCCTGCTCCCTGCCGCATTCGCGTCTTTTTGCACTCCCCTCCCTGCTGCATCTGCATTAATTTGCGGCCTTTTCACACCTCCACTAGCCCAGCTGAGCATCGCCTCCAATCGCGTGCGCAGACGGCGGTCATCTGAACACAAAATTCACCAGAGTGGGACTCGGCGCCTAATAGCTCGGTGGCTTGCCGGTGCAACCACCACGACCTGCTGCCTTCGAAGAGTGTGCCCACGGTGCTATCGCGAGCAAGAGATCGCGTGAAAGATAGGCTTGATGATGTGCAGCACAGTTGTGAAGGGAGCATGACGACTTCTCTAGGGGGATCCAAGGGCACAGCGGCTCGAGCAACCCAGCCATTCGAGCGGCCAACGTTGCGACGCCGTGACATGATTATGAACCCTGGCTGGACGAAGAACCACCGTGGAAGCCCACATCAGGCTCCCTTTGCAATATCGCGGCACCGTGGCCGAAACCTAAAAGTCTCACGGTCCTTCCTGCTCGCTGGTCTCACTCAATGTTTGCTGCCTAGGGAGACGTTGCTCAAGTCCAGTAGAACTCGTACGTGACTGAATCGTACTTCCTGGTATACTGTTGTTGATTCGTTCACCAAGATGACCTTCCAGCCCCCAATTTATCGGCAGTGGAGCTCGATCGGAGATATCTCATGCTTACGCGCCATCCCTGGCCAGTGATCATGCGTACTCGTTCACGCAACACCATCCAAAAACTTGCTTTAGTGGGTCTCACACCAACCAACGCCCGTAGACTGGAAGGTCCAGCCCAACAAGTTGGCCGTGCTAGAGTAGGGCACCAGGCACCAACGTCATGAGCTCCACCGACTCGTGAAGAGATTAGGTATGCATGTATTCGTACATCGTATCATGGTATGTAACTCAGCTCGAGCTTCGCTTGCACCCTATACTCCGAGCAGAGTATCTAGCTCTTCAGGCGTAAGTGTGCTCTTTCTCCGCTTGGGTCGCCCACCGATACGAGTCTTCATTGGCGACGACCGACTTGGCCGCCTCTGCTTTCGCTCTCGCTCCACACCTTCAGCATCATGCCTTTCTTTCTTGGCCGACCTGACCTGCAATGCTTCGGCAGTAGCGGCTGCTGCCGCCTCCGCCTGCGCGACTTTGAGCTTATCCTGCACGGTCAGCTTGGGCGACGGTTCGTCTGGGTGCGCATGTGGGCTCGAGTGCCGCTTCTTTGCCTGCCAGTCTTCGTTAGAAGCGAGAGCGGTTATTGCGTCGAGTGTTGAGAATGAGGGAGAGGAAGAGAATGTGTCTTTGCTCGCCAGTTTGCAGAGCTTGTCCACAATGAGGTCGCAACGTACGCTACGAGGTGGCCGTTCATCCTTGCTTATCGACCGGGATGTGCGCTCATCAGAACGGGATGTTGGGCGCGTGGGCTTTTCCACACCGACAAGGTTGAGCTCGGATGCCTCTGTGTTCTCGTCCTCCACCTGAGAAGGTGTGTTGGGGATCGACGCTGAGAATGCGACTTTGCGGGGCGATCTAGAGGGTGATTTGGGATTGCCGTTGGTCAACTTAAGCGCTGCAGGATTTGGTTGCAGCTTCAAGTTGAATATCTCTGAGGCCGGTGTCTTTTCGCGTAATGGCGCCTCTAGAAATGGTGGATCTTGGGGTTCATCTGCATCCTCTGCTTCATCTACATCCTCGTCGAAGACAGAGCTCGTGCCCTCCTCTTCAAAGTCTTCTTCATCGTCCTCTGCGATCAAGGACATGTCCTCCCTGTTTACTGACTCCAGTCCCAGGCCCAGACCAAGACCCATCTTGAGCTCGTCGAGGTTAATTGTATCTCCTCCACTAGCCATGCGTCTTCTCCATGTCTCCATCAGCATGAAAGCTTCCCTTAGTCTGGTCTCCATCTTCTCCCAGCCTGCTCTCAGCCTATGTATCTCCTCTTCTCGCGACTCTACCTCATCGATGGACACGAAATTGGGGTTCGTCAGAAGGTGCTTTAGATTCTCCAGCAGCGTGTCTAATTCGGTAGCCAATGCCTCGTAGCTTGTGGGTAGCGCGTGAAGCATCCCTTGTGATGTCCTGTCCTCCTCCTCTTTGATGACCGACAAATCCTCGCCTTCGTTTCGTTCTTCTGGTATGCCTTGTAGCTCCTTGAGGGTAGTGATGGCTGTCCTCACCAAACCAATCAGGTTGTCGTTCTCATCGCTCAGAGTCTGGCTAAGTTGCGTAAGGAACTCGGTCGTTTCTTGCTTTAGACTGTATTGAGGGTCATCGACATTGGGCGCATCGTCACGCATACTGGATGTCAGCCCTCCCGCGCCTGTAATGCCAGGATTGATCGTAATGCTCGCGCCGACTAGACCTGTCTTGTTCCCACGCTGCTGGCTGGTCAAATGCGTCTTCAACCGCTGTATTTGGACCTCACGTTTTCGTATATCATTCGCGCAGCTAGTTCGCACTTGTTGAACTGTAGTCTTGAGTCGCACCATCTCTTCGCGTAGACTGCGGGCAGACGATTCGGCGGTTCGGAGGGCAGCGCGTGCAGAGCGCTCTTGCGATTGAGCGAGGGAAACTTGTCGCGCCAGGTCTGCATTCTTCGTCTGGAGCCTCTCGATGGCGAGCGTCTGGCGCGTAGCTTCGCTGCGCAGGTTTCGAAGGGTGCCGGCAACTGTCTCTCGCTGTTCTTGATCACGCTGCAAAGACGATGCATAAGCAACAGGCAAACGTAAATTATCCATACAAGAACTTACGTCTCGCTTCAACAACAGATCGTGCACCAGGTTGATTATCTGGGCCATTGTGACTTCCTTCCCTCCCTCTCCTCGTGACGGATGCGCAAACTGTATTTTCTTGCCATCGCGTAGTAAGCCGCGTGCGAGTAGTAAATTGTTGATGTATTCGGAAGCCGTCTTTAGGTTGAAGGTGCCCTCCATCGCGGCGTTGGAGTGTCGTGAGATCGGAAGTTGTTGCGACTCTCAAACGGCGTTTCGCGAGAGAACGTGTAAACAAGACTCCGGATCGGGTCTAGTGCGCTTACCGTTCCGAAAGCTCGGGATGACCCTCGACATACACCCAGCTTCTGGAAGCTATCAACTTCGCAGTACGAAAAACTCAATGAACGCTCTTCGAGTGTGCTGAAACCGCTACACCCTGCTATGCCATCCATTCCGGAGTTTGGCGAATCCCTTGGACCTCCGCTGCAACCCAGCGCCGTACTCATGGCTTCCTTCAACGCAGAGCATCAGACGGAAGGCTCGCTTTCCTCATTGAACCTTCATTGCACCGGTACGATCAGTTATGTATCAACATCATACGCTAGGAAAGTATTCAGTTCTTGTCTTGACGTCACCACCGCTAGTTCCGAGTAAGGAATATACAAATGCGCGCTTGCATGTCGTTCTAGCGGGCCATTTCCGCCGATTAAATGGACTTCGAAAATGTCTGGCTAGGAAGCTCGTTCCCATTCCCACCACCCGCGATGAGAGTAAGCGAGGATTGGTTGGACTCGTCTAAACGCCAACGAGGATGGACCGTAGCAGATCGCTGCGGCGGACTTCATGGCGGGGACAGCTTTCAGGTTAACGCTATGCTATGCATGCGGATATCCAACGAATTCACAAAGACGATGGGATATGACACAGCAATGTGGAATACAGCGCCTGGGGGAAACCGAATACTTCATTTACGCATCCCCCACTCGCCCCTTGACCGTGTTGTTCCCATCCCTACCTTCACTTCTCCAGAGTCGCAGGTTTCGCAAACAGATCGGTTGTCTACCTGAACAAGCCTCCGAATCTGCCCCAAGGGATGTTCGTCCGTGCCGACAACATCTACAAAACTCCAGCCAGTCTCAAGCATCTACTCTGTTCAGCGCATCTTCGCTATCAGAGATATCAACCTAGTCTCCGCTTGCCGCGCGCTTTTCCCAGGCACGGCATCGTCTACATCTTCATCAGCTTGTACCAATACGGTAGCGACTCACGCGGACGGGACTCCGCATCAGCCACCGCAGTCTTCACCATTATCAGCTATTCGTCTCTGGAAGGATAGTCATCGTAGGCTTTCCGTTCTCTAATAATATGTATAGACTGGACTTTAAGCATCATAGATTAACAAGCGCATGGCTGGTGACCGCGCCGCGTCTGTTCCACGTCTACGGCACGAGGATAAGGGCGAAGAGCAAGTACGCTGTATCGCAGGAGTAATATCAGATTTATGGTTTTCTGCCGGTGCTACTGGCCTGCTGATTTTGCTGGGATGATCACTTCAACATCGCATCCTTCACAGTGACCCACTCGTTCTCCGGCATTCTCTGAAATACCTCGAACTCAACAGGCTTCAACCACATCGGCTTCGTAGTTGTCTGATACTCTTTGTAGTACTCTTTCGGAATCTGCACCTGTGCTATTGTCAGCATTTCCATCGAATACCGGCCCTGCCAACATTCTTCCCCGTTGTGCCCTCTCACATTATCTATAACGTGCGGTACGGTAAAGCGTCTTCAACTAGTACTGAATCTCTATGAGTCGAGGTAGAGCTTACATTCATTAACCACTCCACACTCGCGTTCCAGTTTTCGACGAACTTGATCCTGCCAGGTGTATCGGGCGATTGGTAGACCTCGAAGAAGACACACTCGGGCTCTGCAGTCACGGCGTCGTAGGCCGGCTTGAGGGCTTTCAAGAAGGCGGATATGTTGGAGGGGTCGATGTGGAATATTACGTGGAGGGAGATGCGAGAGGGAGGACCGGTGTAGGGTTGAGTCATGGTGAAGGTAGGGAGATTAGGGAGTGTTTGAGTGCGGGGTGTCTCAAATGCTTGAGTACCCTGTAAGGTTGAAGGTTGAAGAAGGTCGGAAGACCGAAGGTAACACTCCCTATCGATTACTGAGTGACTCAGCGCACGTAGGATCAGCGGTTTGGGGGGCCTGTGTCTGTGGCGACACTTGAGAATGCCCCGCTTGGACGCATGAAGATTAGTTGCTCTACATCGCGGTAACCTAAGTTGACAGAACACTGCTAGAATATCTCTACGGGACCTCTCCGATGGCAACTGAATGCGCCGATTGCTAAACCAGATATTATTTTGCGACAACTAATTGATAGCCTAGATAACGTAAAGCATAAAGTCGTAATATAAGACAAGAAATGGGAAAGAATCCTCGTCGCTAGGATACATAGTTATGCCTATTTCAAAATACTATTCGCAGAGTCTTGCTTCCAAGCAAGCAAGAGCTACGTGCTTAGAAGGTCGGCATACCATGTACCGCGGACGAGCAACGTATTAAACCTCTTTGCTCCGGGTGTTCTCAAGCTGCGAATTCTCGAAGGACCTTGCGCATTATATGCAAAAAAAAGTTGGCGCAGATTTTCTGCAAAACCTGTGACCGCTGGTCCTAAGACTTTTGTTTATGTCTCATGTCGAGGTTGATTTTGGATGTGAATGAGTGGAAATTGGGATAATGCGGTTAGTGCAGGTGCGACAAAACCCTAAGGCGAAGAGGAACGAACATTGCCAACGTTCCTGACTCAAGCTATTACACAAAATTCCCAAGACAAAGTTATAGGATATAACACGTTCGCCTTCGGTAGCAACATCCCCCGAAACCCGGAAACCGGGACGATGAGCTTTTATCATATGTACCATACCATTGGTACTTGGCCCTATGACATGAGAAGAGTATATAATCACCAAGGCCCTTCGACCGACATTGCAGCACCAATTTCTCCGCGTCCAAAACCGAGAATCGAAGGCGCGTTCCTTAACCTGGAGAAACACGATGATCGTCGCTCGCTCCAAGATGCGGAGCCCCGCGCCGTTCCTGGATTCGGGGTAATTGCGCCCGGAACCGTCTTGGCTCGTGTTCATATAAGAAAACTTCCCATATTACAATTGAGAAGGTACCTCTTGCCACTGAGGACGCATCTCGTGTAAGGGTAATCGGACAATGTATGTTTCATGGCTGTCGAGCCAATTGTTGCTGGCTGCTGGGCTAGCGAGCGCGAAATGGATCGTTCCGGGCGCACGATGGAGCGATACTGATGGGAACTTGGTCAATGCACATGCTGGGTGCGTGACGGTGGACGAAGACTCGGGCAAGTTCTTCTTGTTCGGCGAGTACAAAGTTCAAGGGCAGGTTGAGGGTGGTGGAGTGGCTGTCTACAGCTCCGACGATTTGGCGACTTGGGAATCGCATGGGTTGGCTTTGAGTATGTGAGAGCTGGTCTGCTGAATTTGTGTGTGATATTAAGTAAAAACCAGAGCCCGAAGAAGGACACCCGTACCTCGACCCGAAAATGATCATCCAAAGACCAAAGGTCATATACAGCGATGCCACCGAGAAATACCAAGTATGTGACCATGCGCATTCGCAAGAACAGTACACTGACAGGAAAAGATGTTCTGGCACGCCGACAACTCCACCTACGGGCTGCTCTTACAAGGCTTCGCCCAAGCCGACAACATCACCGGTCCGTACAGCTTTGTAGACGCAACCTCCCCGCTAGGAAACTGGTCCCAAGACTTCGGCCTCTTCACCGACTACAAAGACGGTCGCTCCTACGCCCTCTACTCCAACGGAGACCGGAAAGAAGCCCGCGATGTCTACCTCACAAGCTATAATGACAACAAAACCGCCCTCGATTCGGTCGTCCACCGCTTCGACAAGTTTGACCTTGAGGCACCTACTATCATCCAAACAGAGAAAAGCTACTTCGCCCTCATGAGTCACAAAACTGGCTACCGCCCCAATAACGTCGTCGCTTTCCGCGCAGACAAGCTCTCCGGGCCATGGTCCCAACCCTTCATCGTCGCACCCCTCAACACACGCACTTTCAACTCGCAATCCGGCTTCAGCTTGCGCATCAAAGGCCGCAAGCAAACCACCTACCTTTACCTTGGCGACCAATGGGACTCCAATTCCCTCTGGGAGTCGCGATACATATGGCTGCCCGTCTCAATCAATGAGCAGAAGAAGTCGCTGCAGCTAGAATGGTACGACATCTACGATCTCAACGTCAAGACCGGCGAGTATCGTGAAGTAAAGGGGACCATCTATCAAGCGCCGTCGGCAAAGACAGCAGGCAGTGCGTTCAAACAGGAAGCCACCTTCAGCGACACCGGCTCCCTCCTAACCGGCATCTACGGCAACGATTCCACCGTAACATTCTCCAATGTGCAGGGCAACGGCGCGAAGGACGGCCAGTGGGTCAGCTTCTACTACCAGAACACGGACGACATGGGCTTCGGGGACCAACCGGGGGGCACGCCGGACCGGATCGGCGGAGCCTGGCAGCTGAGGAGGATTGCGAGCGTTGTCTTGAACGGAGACACGCAGAATGTGGAGTCGCTGTACCAAAGAGACACGCACAAAGGGATAATTCTTAGTACGCCGTTGAAGCTGAAGTTGAAGAAGGGAACCAACGAGATCAAGATTGGAGGGTTGAGCAATGGCTTTGATGTGAAGGGCGCGGATATAGAGAAGATCGTGGTGTATCCACCTGAGGGGTAGACAGTGTGTAGGTCTGTAGGGTTGTTGTATCCAACAATACGCCGCGCGAGAAGCAACGCCATCTATCTCAACATATTCACGCACGAACACTAACTGTTCACGTCGACATGCTGCTCAATACAGGCGCACAGCAGTAATATATGCACTGACTATACAATGTTGGTGCTCGGATTGTTGTACCACTCCATCTCGCATCGCGAGCGAGGCGCAGATGATACATATAGGGTTCCCAATACTTTTGTCAACCAAGCCTACCATGTACATGTACGCACTCAGCCCAGCGCAACGACGCAGCATCGGACGCGTACAGGAGGTGCTTGCAAATGCAGAGAACCCTTTTAAGTTTAACGTTCGCAGTAGCTGATGGGGTTGTGGTATTTGTATCTACTACACCCAATATGAGGTGGAGGGCGAAATCGACGGGGCGTGCCAGACTCCCCGTTCATCTGCCCCGGAGGAGTGGCCCCGCTTTTACAAGCTCATTGTCGGGTTGAACAATAGATCACGCTACCTGTAATAGAGCGTTAGTAATTTCTAACACTCCCTTGTAGAGTCCGTGCGCGGCTTATGGACTCGATCGACAGCGACCTCATTGGTAGAGAGTACCATAGGTAGGTACTCACGATTTATAACACTGGACTTACAACGCACCCCGTCTTGGCCACCCGATTTGTATATAAAAAAGAGTATCGCAGCCTTTGATGTTACTTAGAAACTCCAGGGCTTCCTTATCTCTCCTTCTTTCTGGATATATACTGCGCTCTTGAATTCTGATCAACATGGCTTCCGAGATCGACCTAGCCCATACTTTTTTGCTCTCTCCGACAAGTCTTGGGTTGTGCTTGGTTGCGGCATTGGTAGGGGTCTTGCTGGTGCACTATATCACAAGGCCCATTTTGAGTCCTCTTCGTTCAGTACCTGGGCCTTTTGCCTCCCGTCTATCTCGTCTTTGGTATTTGCGTCAGGTTTGGCGCGGTGACTGGCACAAGGTGATTGTAAAGCAACACCGCAAGTATGGTATGTCCCTCAGTTATTTTTCGATGTATATCTCAATTGGGAAGGAAATTTGATGTAGATCACGCTACTGACTGAAAGGTTAAGGGCCCATTGTCCGGATAGCACCGAATCACTATTCCATCGACGATCCATCTGCTGTGCAAATCCTCTACGGCGCTAGATCTACTTTCGCCAAGGGAGAATGGTACTCCGTCAGTGCGAGTCCCGACATGCCCATTCGCGACGTCTTCACGGAACTGGATGCGAAAAAGCACGCTACACATCGGCGTCAAATTGCTCAATTCTACTCTATAAAGACACTACGGAAGATGGAGGACGCGGTAGATGAATGCATCAAAGAGTTCGATCAAAGGCTCTCAGAGATCTCTCGGTAAGGACGCAGCTGGAAACTTTGGATTTGTCAATCAATTGACCTTAACACAGTTCCGGCGAAGTGATTGATTTGCAGTGGTGGGTTCAGTGCTACGCTTTTGACGTAATAGGCGCCATAACTGTTCGCAAGCACCACTCTCACTCAACAGTGAATAACAAGGAGAGCACACGTCTGACCAAATATTGCAGGTTGCCAAGCGTTTCGGGTTCCTAAAAAAGGGGGAAGATTGTATGAACATGATCTCCAACATCCACCAAAGTCTTCTATACGTTGCCCGGATTGGCGTGTACCCGGAATGGCACCGAGTCATCTTCAAGCTGTCCAGTTTCTTTGGCAACAGCGGCTTCGCGGCGGTCATGGATTTCGCAGGAAAGCAAATCCAAGAACGGCTATCGAAATGGCAAGATGAAGAGACCGGAGAGAGTGGAGACGATTTCTTGACTAGTGTGCTGCGGCTGCACCGCGAGGACCCAGCCAAGTTTCCCATGGAGAAGGTCTTCTTGACTTGCCTTCAGAACATCGGAGCTGGTACAGATACGACAAGCATCAGCCTGAGCGCCATCTTATGGAACGTAATAATGGACCGCAGAGTTCTCGCTAAGGCAAATTTATTTCTTCCTCCCCGTCCTGCAGTACCATGTCTGACAATAGCACGACAGTTGCGCGCCGAGATTGACGAGAAAACGGCTGACGGCCAGCTTTCGGACCCTCCAACGTTTGCAGAGACCCAGACCATGCCATATTTCCAAGCCGTCATTTTGGAAGGTCTGAGGATCCACCCGGCTGCTGCTTTCCCCCTGGTTAGAATTGTGCCAAAGGGAGGTGCCCATATCGCTGGGCGATTCTTCCCGGAAGGAGTGAGTAGCACGTGCAGAGACGTTTACGACATGTTGAGTCTTCCGGTAGAGATTTCTAATCGAGTTTGAAGGTGTCCGTCGGAATCAACTGTTGGGTTGCACACGCCAACCAAGCCGTCTTCGGTGAGGACGCCGATCAATTCAGACCGGAGAGGTGGCTCGCCGACAAGGAGACCGTCTCCGCCATGAACAGATATTGGATCCCTGTAAGTGAATCGCACTTTCTGCAGAGAACCACAATCGTTGGGATACGATCTCTGATCTGATTGCAGTTCGGTCACGGTTCTAGGACTTGCTTAGGCAAGAATATCAGTCCGATGGAGATTTCGAAGGCTGTGCCACAGCTGCTGCGAAAGTATGATTTTGAACGCGCAGATGCGAATGCGGAGCTTGAGTGCGAATATGTGTGCTTCGTCAAGCAAAAGAACATGAAGTTCAAGATAATCCGACGAGAAGTCTGATATCTTCGCATCTTCTAGCAATAGATTGATAGTTGAGTGCCCTTCGGTCTGGCGAAGCACACGCGCATATAGTAAGAGTCACTGCTTCGAGGCAGAGCATGTTGGTATATAATTCCCGAAAAATTGGTTCGTGTTCCAACCTTCACGGCCATAACAACCTCTTGCTCCGCCAACATAGAACCATCTCAACGACGTCCAGTAGCAAATCATCCGGATCTTTAGCTTTCGCTCCGACGCAGAGTTCCGACGAGGCGGTTCCTTGTGCCTTGAGGAACGAAGAGACGAAAGGGCCTACACCGTCGGAGGCTATTGGGTGTAGTAGTGAACTATGTGAATACGCGAGCGCGCGGGTAGGCCTGAAACCCGCGCAGCCTCAGCACAAGCCTCAGACACACTAAGCTGCCTCAGAGGCCTGCCTCAGTGTTTGGGCGCGCAAATCATAGGAGACGGAATTCATGCGACAATCAAGGTTGCGAAAGCGAATCATTAGGATCTTCACGATGGTCTTCAAGAGGGGCAGCGAATCAATAGTATTCCAATGTTTTTGCTTGATTTGGTGTTGTATTGCTACATAGCTAGCGAGTGCAATACTCGCTGCTTTGGTCAGATTACCATGCGTAGTTAAAAAGCATAATCGTGAGAAAGTTGCGTCGCGATGCGTCTTTATCCAGTCCGATAGTCAGGTCAGGTCATGCATCCCAAACGCCTCCGCGCACTTTGCGCGGGAAATAGGTAGATGAGAAAAATGGTATCAGTCGCTCAATGGTGCCCGCCGCGTGATAATCATCGACTGCGAAGTGAAGTCTGTTGGGTGGGTCTATACACCACGACGCGTCGAGCCACGCTTGGGGAGGGTCCATGGCTCGGGGCAGACAACCTTTTGCATGTCAGTATGGGATGCAAGATGTAATGCTGGATGAGAACGTACCTCGCCTTCGCTGTAGGCCCAGAAGTATGCCATCATGCCGATGATGTAGTAAAGACCGGCGTTGGTGCCTTGGTAAATCAAGAGCGCGACGAGAGCGCTGATGGGATAGATGATCAGGCGGGCTTCGATGGATCGGTGTAGGCCAGAGCCGGCGAGGAAACCAACGGGCCCACTCCCACGCCAGTCCCACCACGCCCATGATGATGTTGATGATCTGAAGCGCGGGAACAGGCTTGACGGCGCCATCGAGGTTCTTTGTCAAGAAATCCCAGAAGATCTTGGGCCAGAAGAAGGCCTCAATCGCTGCAGCTATCTGGTCTGTCACGCAGTCAGTAATGGCGAAGTGCCGAATTGACTTCTCAGGAACACGCACAGGCAGCGGCGGTCAGGACGATGAGGCGCGCCCAATGATTCTTAATTAACTTTCCCATGGCTCCGAGGTTCGCAAAAGGTATTAAAAGAAAGGACGAGTTGCAAGACCGACCCGGCGGCAGAAGGCGAAGAGAACGGAAAGGTAAACGACTGTATCGCGCAGCGAGCTACCAGTAGCTACAGACCAGAGAGCAACTGGCAGCCCAGGGCGGGTCTAGGGTTTTGTTATACCAGGCGTCGAGGCGTTCGTCGGTCACGGGCAGGCGGTTCAGGCTTAGTGTCGTCCAAGCGGCGATGGGATGAGACTCAGGCACGGGAAGGGACGATTGCGGGCTGAGGCTGTCCTGCGACGGTGGAGCAGAGGGCTCAGGCAGTGTTCGAGGCAGAAAGGGTGCGGTTATGCTACGGGTGGTGTATCACGACGATGGATGGGGAGGGCAGGACGGCCGTAAATGCAAAGACATGTCATGCGCTGGGGCAGCCCGAGCTGGGATGCGCTGCCCTCTAGCCGCTGCCGGGCCCCGCCGCGTAGAGTGAATGGGGCTGATTGGCCGTGGCGGGGGGCGCTGATGCGTGTCTTGTGCCACGGCGGGCGCATCCCTGCCTCTCGCCTGCAGCCACCAGCACCGGCCTGAAGCCGCAACCTGCACGCCGCCAGTGAGCGTCGCCGTGCTCGCCCTTGGCTGCGAGTGCGAATCCATACTGAGTCCATGGGCATACCGCAGCGTCACGTGGCGGCGGGGCCAAGCAGATGCCGTGGTGCGAGATGGCTCGGTAGTCGCGCGTCGACGTCTGGTTCGTCGGTGCATCTTCCATCGCATTTCCAAGACGCGCAGTCGAGACCCGCTGGAATGCTCATCCCACGTGCAGCCACGAGAACCTTGGAAGACGTTGGATGATGCCATGGCTGGCAAGATGCGGTGAATGACCTCCACAGTCCACCATGCCCAAAGCCGCCATGGGCCCGTGCCGGATGCCTCAGTCCCGGTTTAAGAAACGCCTCAGGATACACAAATGCCTCCCCGGCGCGGCAGAAGCAGACCAGGCAGGTCATTGCAGGATCATCAAACAACATCGTACGACAACGTTTACATCAGAAGCTGCAGGCCCGGGAAGCCGCCTCCGGATGCTGGATGCTCAGGCATGAAGCTGGCGTCGACGCCCGCGACAGCGATCCACCAGAAGCTTGACAGGTGCTGTCAAAACAATATGGGCTGATACTGAGCGAGTCTCGTATGACTTTGTTTGCTGCAACGGCTGTCAAGCTTTCAACGCCAAGGTTGCGGACGCGCCAGGTTGGGGTATGCATCTGTCTGCGAGGTGCGAGCGACGGATGCCCCAAACAATGGCCTGAGGTTGTTTTCAGACCGCAGCCGTCGGAGAGGGAGTGGCTTTCTGGAAGGCCCGCAATGCTGATATCACACTGCCATTGCCCTTCCCGATCGGGCAGTGCACGATACACCCTCGGCCCGTTCGAGTCCGTCTGCGCTCTCGTTGAACCATGCACGACTCGGCAGCGCAGGATTCGAGCCTCGGTGAGATCTTTGTCGCACAGCATCTGCCCGCTGCAGCCGATCGAGGAGGCTCAGAGGGCACCCGACAGCCGAGACAACTGGTGCTCGCAGCTCGCCACAAGCATCGCCATCACAGCCCTAACGCAAAGCCCCACTCGCGATGCCTTTCCATTCACACGGTAGCTCGACTACCACAGCACTGTGTAGATACCGCGTGGCCGCGGTGGGACCTGGACGCAGTCGTCGATGGGCGCTCACCGTCTGGCTCGCCCGCTGCGGGGGGTCTAGTGCAGGGTCCTGAGCGGTTACAAGCCCACGCACATTGGCTCACACGGTGACGCCACGCCCGGCGTCCAGCCCCCTCCAAAGTCGTGCTGCCAACCACAGCCTGCACACGCCCTGAGAATATCCATCCTGTACGCGACTTCACGCCTCGGCGCCTCCAGCAAATGTTACCCAGCAGCCTCTCGATTGCTGCACCTTGCATGTGGATCCACTCCAAGACACCGCTGTCCCTCGCCAGCGTCGTGGCGCCTCTGCGCAATGCTGCACATAATCTAGCTTCACTTCTTCCACCTCCGTCGCATACACTGCTGTTGCTTGACAATTGCTGTTGGAAGCACATTGCCCTCTGTGCTTCTCTCCATTTGCGCGCGCCACGTCTTCCCTCACGTCACCTTGTCCGAGCTCCAACGTGAACTGTCTCAGCGAACCCCTGCGTATCATCGAACCGCCTCTCGCTCACGGCGACAAGCCCAAGTCCCCCAGCACAGAGCAGCTGTCAAGACGACATCGGCGGGTCAGGCACGCAACAAGATTGTGAAGAACGTGTCCAAAAACCCGCTGTAGAATTGATTGTACCGTCGTCGAACGCGGACCCAACGATTACATTGAACACCACCCGTGCTTCCCGCGCGCTTTGCCGCATAACCGTGCATACTCCAGGGTGAACGGCCCTCTCTTCCCCCATCAGTCAATCCCGCTACAAGGAAAAATGGTTCTGTGCCTGTCGCTTCAGGTTTGAGACGTTCCTCATACATTAGGCACACATCGCATAGGTGCACACCCCAACAACACACTCGGGAAGCCATCGCACCTGCCGAGCCATTCCAGGTTTCGTGCCGCTTCATCTCTGCCTGGATCGCCATCCCTATTCTGGAGGCTGCAAATTGTAATCCACCTTATTGCATCTTGTATGCAGCAAACCATCAGGGCTTCGGTTTGAGCCACGCCCGTTCCGAACGCGCCTGTTGGTTTCATCACAGCGTGCCGTCCTCCTAAACCGCACTGCTCTTCCGAGATCCACCTGATCTGCGCGACAGCCACTAGCGAGCCCCGAAAGCTTACCCTCTTTAACCCTGGGTGCCCGGAAGCCTTGGTCGTCATCTCTACCTCCGCTCCCTCCTACAACATCCCAACTCCCTCCACCGTCGCTTGACGCCGACATTCTTTTCTTCACTTCGTATCTGGCTGGCCGGTTTGAAGTCGACTGGGTCCCTTGCTCTCCGGTCGACATTCGCTTTTCTACCTCGTACGCTCTTTAATAGCTTGTAATCACCGTTGAACGGCCGGCCCTCTTGGATTGCGATTGATGCTCCGCGCTTGGTGCAGGATATAAGACGTATTATTATCGACACTTGAAAAGTAATCATGGCCGGAGGCGGATCGATTTGGCGCGGCTTCTTCGCGCCAAAGAAGCTGGCGTTCAACTTCTTCTTCTGGGGATTCCACTGGGCGATATTTGGCATAGGATGGTACGTTGCCGTTCACCATGGTCCCTGGGCAAGCACTAACCTACCGCAGGTGGAAACAGGCAGCCGAACCTCGACTTGCACCTTTGAACGCCCTTCAGTTCTCCGTGTGGACGTCTCGTGGTGCGGGTTTGGTGTTGTCAGTAGACACCATGGTCATCGTCATGCCCATGTGCCGAAATATACTACGAATGATTCGACCTAAGATTAGATGGCTACCTCTGGACGAGTCCATGTGGTTCCACCGACAAGTCGCTTACGCTATGGTTTTCTTCACCATCATTCACACCTCGGCGCATTATGTCAAGTACGTATCACCTCGCAGTCTGGCTGCATGTAGCTAATTGTGCCAGCTTCTTCAACGTCGAAAGAACACAAGTTCGTCCGGAGATTGCTCTCGAGATTCACTACACCCAGGCCGGCGGTGTCACTGGCCATCTCATGTTGCTGATGATGCTGCTCATCTACACCACCGCCCACCACAGGATTCGACAGCAGTCGTTCGAAACCTTCTGGTATACCCACCACCTGTTCATTCCATTCCTGCTCGGCATGTATACGCACGCCACTAGTTGCTTCGTGCGTGATACCGCTGCTCCCTTTTCGCCATTCGATCACGACAACTTCTGGGGCCACTGCCTCGGCTATGAAGGCTGGCGATGGGAGCTTGTCGGAGGAGGACTGTACTTGCTCGACCGTCTGTACCGAGAGGTCCGTTGCAGAAGGCAGACCCAGATCGTCAAGGTCGTCCGCCATCCCTATGGTAAGTCAATCGCTAGCGAGTTTCGAGCTGAGACTAACGGTCAACAGATGCTGTTGAGATCCAATTTACTAAGCCCAGCATGAAGTACAAGCCTGGACAGTGGCTCTTCCTCAACTGCCCAGAAGTCAGCTACCACCAGTGGCATCCTTTCACCATTACCTCCTGCCCACAGGACCCGTACATCTCTGTCCACGTGCGCCAGGTTGGTGATTTCACGCGCTCTCTTGCCGATGCTCTCGGTGCGGGTATGTCGCAATCCAAGCTCTACGACGACCTCGACCCTATGGGCATGTACGAGATCGCTCTGCAACACGGCCAGAAGATGCCCGCTCTCCGGATTGATGGGCCTTACGGAGCACCCGCTGAGGACGTTTTCGAGAATGAAATTGCCGTGCTTATCGGTACCGGTATTGGTGTCACTCCCTGGGCCTCCATCCTCAAGTCCATCTACCACATGCGCCTCAGCCCCAACCCGCCTAAGCGTCTCCGCCGTGTCGAGTTCATCTGGGTCTGCAAAGACACATCCTCATTCGAATGGTTCCAGACGCTTCTCTCGTCGCTTGAAGCACAGTCCATGGGCGGCAACGAGAACGAGCAGTTCCTGCGCATCCACACATACCTCACGCAGAAGATCGACTCCAACACAGCGCAAAACATTGTGCTCAACTCAGTTGGCACGGACAAGGATCCCCTCACCGAGCTCAAGTCCCGCACTAACTTTGGACGTCCCGACTTCCAGCGCTTGCTCTGCGGCATGCGCGATGGTATCCTCGATAGAACGTACATTGGCGGCCTCGAGAGCACTCTGCGCACCGACGTCGGTGTGTACTTCTGCGGTCCTAACGTGGCAGCACGTGACATCAAGAGGGCGTGCAAGTCGGCGAAATGCCAGGAGGTCAACTTCAAGTTCTGGAAGGAGCATTTCTAGATGCTATTTACTGTGTACGATGCAGGAAGATAGGGGCGCCAGCCGGACTAGACGGCTGATGGCGAGAGAGTCGGAAACGGAAATACCTACGCTATGGAAATACCTACGCTTTTCCCCTTCGCTTGTGGGAGAGGGTTTGTACGTTTTTTTTTACTTGTATGAACGAGTGTGCTACTTTAGCCTCGTATGTATGTCGCGTATCTTCGCATCAATTGAATCAGTGCTCGCCATGACAATAGCTTGTTGCCTCATTTGTGCTGTGCCATGATGATTGCACATCGCGTCATTGCCTTGACTTCTACCAGCCGACCAAGCTCGAACTCGGACCGCCACGCGACGAAACTCGCAGAGCCGCACATACATGCTGCCTGCATGCCTACCTGCCTGCCTGCCTCAGCCGTGGCCAAGCGCCAAGGTGCCAGTCATGTGTCATGTGTCAAGTGTCGTTCGGGTCTTCTTCCTACCGGTGGCGATACGTGAAACGCCTGCAGGGTTCCAGGGAGGATGGTGGTGTGAGGCTCGTACGGAGGATGGCCTCAGGCCGGGAGGAAGAGTGCCGTGGAGATGTAGTAGATCATCTCCGCGCCGAAGTGATATTGTGTTGTGGGGCTTTTGGCAGATGAGTGGAGAGTGGTGCATGTGTTGTTAGAAAAAAAGGTGGTAAGGCAGGGAGTTATAGGTAGGGGTATGTGAATATCAAAGCGTAGTTGAATAAATGGCGTATCCGATGTGTTGGGTGGCGGATGGGTTTGCAGTGGTGCGGCGTGGTTGATCTTTCATTATTTGCGGATAATGCTCGAGATGTATATTCGGTGTAAAGGACAATTGAGGGCGATTGAAGCGTAGCCTTGTACTCTGGAAACATAGAAACTGAGAATTGCAACTATGAACTACGCTCTTAGTCAACTCTAGTCTGCCAATTGCCACTTTGATTCATTACAATACACCTGAGAGCAGGCCATCTCTGCATGTATCTTTTATATGTTGTGCCTTTAATTCAACGTCCACCAACTATCCCCCCCCCTTCCTTTAGGCAGGCCAACCGTTCAATCCGGCCTTGTTTTATGCTTAGGGCACGACAACACCTTTAAAACATCTGGAGTTCTACACCTATAGCTCGCCTCTATCCCACACAGCAGATTCAAGATTCAAGTCTCGCCCTCTCTTTCTTCCTCCTCCTCCGACATGGCACGTACAACCAATGTCGCCTTCCTGCTACCGTTCTTCGTAGAACCGCTATTCGTGCTATTATCTGAACTCATGTCTAAGTCTCTGGCTCCCGAGTTCACCCGCTTCTTGATTTTCAACATCAAATCGCGACTCATGCTCGGTATCACATGCCTGATACTACTCTCTCTTCAAGGACTGTTGTCTGGGCTGCAAGGAGGGCTAGAGCCTAAGTCAATGACCTCGGAGATCCCCAGCTTCTGGTTTTCCTGGTGTTTCAGAATCATACCGAGATCTTGGAGGAGCTTTGGTACCGTGCTGTCGTCTGTTATGTCCGGATCGACTGGGGCATGGGGCTTCCAAAGATAGGTTTATCTTGGAGGGTTTCTCTGAGCTTCGACTTGGCTTTCGTAACTGTTCTCGATGTCGTTTGAGTAGATACTGAAGGAGTGTTCGCGACAAAGGTCTGAGAACGTTGAACTCTCCCTTGAAGACGTACGATCGGACTCACTCTCCATTGGTCGTTGAGAAGATGGTGGTGGACTTCCATCATCGCTTGGCTTATAGTCGGCATCAGGATCATCTGCAGTCTTGGGTCGGGTGCGTGTTTGCCTTCGGATGAGCGACATGTCGTCGCTGTCGGTGTCGGCCTTTGCATCTTGGGTTCGAAAACGTACACACCTCTGAATTAGAGGTACATCGTCGCTGTCGCTGTCGTTCAGATCATCTGCATGCTTGGTTTGGATGCGTGTATGTCTTCGGACTGGCGGTACGTCATCGCTGTCGCTGTCGTTGCCTACAGCAAACTTCGGTCTAATATTTCGTGATCGGTATGTTGTTATTGCTGCAGTTATCTCAAGTCTCTTCGTAATTTTCTCTGGACATAGCGCTGTTCGTCGGTATCTTTTTAGATGTCTGCGGCGAGAGTGCGCGTGCCTGATCAGCCAACATCGGATGAGAAACCGAACCACTTCAGCATCAGCCGGCCTATCCCAGTATAAACCCCGATATGCTCGGACTTTTGGTGGTTCATATAGATGCTCTCTCGCTTCGGAACCCCATAGCAACGGTCCGTATTCCATGCTGATCGTCCTGGCAATGTCGATAAATGCTGGCTCGTCCCTGAGTTCAAACTTTGTAGGCGCCGATCCAGGTTTAGATGGTTCTTCAGGGCCGTAAATAAGGGATAAAATTTCGCGGACTGTTCGCCGGATATCCAGTGCAAGAGCGTTGACTTTCCCTTTAGTGAATAAAGTCAAGCTCCTGCAAGGCTTGTGCTTCAGTCCAAGGTACTGCACGATATGCCGGATTTGCCACTGACTGATGGGCGCATTGAGGACTTTCGACCGGCCTTCCTTCGTGTATAAAGCTGCAAATGATATGAGTGACGACATGGTGTTCAGAGTCGGGATCGTAGTCTAATTTGGAGATTCAGCAAACGTCAAGAGAGGGATATATATTCTATAAACATGAGATATGTGTAGATATGACTTGACTGTTGCATGACTCCAGAGACTTATTTTATCTTGTGCTTGAGTGGTCGGAAGGTTGACACAGTCACGAATATGAATTTAGTACCACGGTTACGTTCGATCCTTCCCAATGCCTGGGTATCCCCGTGCTCAACGCTTCCAAAGGACACTTCGACTTTCCAACAGGTGAGCAGCGCAAGTATTATTTCACAACCATCCCACTTACTCCCAACCGCATCCCTTCGTCTGATCATATCCTCTCCCCGTGCTGTTTGATACACTCAACCTGGCTGTGATCGGTGCACTCGTCTCCATGACTAACTTCCTTATCTGCCCACCCCACCCACTCCCTCGCCATACTGCCACTCTTCGCTCGTAGCAATCCAACAGCGACATCGACTACATGGCTCCTCGTCTCATCGCTTGTATAGTAGAACACGCTCGCTCCACAACTACCACAGAAACTTCTCCAAACCCCTTCACTGCTGTGTTGATGCTTCAGATCCAGCCCCTCATTCGCACCACCATTTTCTGCGTCGGCGCCGAAGCGTACAGGTCTGGATGTGTGGACATTAAGGACAGAAGACAGCGCGACGTACGTCCACGGGCTAAGTGAGACGCCCATGGATAGGCGACAAGAGCGGCATGAGCAGAAACGCGCGAGGTACTTGTGCGGTTCGTCCGTCTTCATCAAGCTCCTCACGCCCTCAGGTTCTGTTGGGTACTCCGCTCTCCTGATCCTCAAATCGACACCGCCGCAGTGACACCGTGCTTCGAGCATTTCCTCCTGACCAGGTGCGGGATGCTGGCGAGAACTCTGCACGCGGGCGTAAAGAGCTTGCGGGCTGAGCTTTTGCGTCCCGGATCGAGCGTCGTAAAGTTCCGACTCGCCGTTCGTTGTGATGGGTAGGAAGAGTGGGACACATCCTCCATCGCCTAAGTCGTCGATGTACATATGCCCCACGAGCTGGACCACATCTTTAACACCCTCATCCTCCTTGGGCTCAATAATCCCCGCAGTGCAATACCACTCCTCCTTTTCCGCCTGAGGATGCTCCACGAAGCAATGAGAGCCGCACGTGCTGCAAAAATACCGCACGCAGAAAGGCGTGAATTGGTACGCTGTGAGATGCTTTCTGATCTCTGGGGGAGGCGCCCCTTTCAGGTCTGCGAAGGTCGGCAGGAGAGCGCCAGTGGTGTAGCGGCACGGATTGCAGTGGCATACTATGGAGGAAAAAGGAAAGCTGGTCTCCGCGAGGTAGGTGCCAGGGAGGGAGATCGCACCGCAGAGGCAGGTCAGACGGGCGGAGGAAGTTGGTACTGGCTTGGTCATGTTGTTATAAGTGCAGCCAGGCTGAGAGCTTGGTGACGGTTTTAGATTCGCAGAGAACTAGGCTTGATATGGGCGAAGAGCTTTGTGACAGTCGAAGGAAGATGTCGAATTTGGTGGCGAGCGTCGTGATTGTGAAGTTACGGTGCTGGTACAGTGGTGTATGTTTGTGACGTCATTGGGTGAGGGGTTCATGATGAACAAGCCTTCGCATTGCTCGCATTGGGGCACGACGATGGGAGGTGAGTGTTAGAAGTGGCATGGGTAGTGATGTAAAGGAAGGAAAACACCGAGCGCATTCTTGATCTACAGCTCACACAATGGAAGGCTTAGCAGGCAGCCAACAGGGTGCTTGTAATTAGCATATGCATTCGAGGTATCCAACACTAAACCGACTCGGTTCCTACTCCTCATCCTCGGAGTCGTCAACATCCTCCGCGCTAACCCCATCTGCCCCCTCCTCTGCTTCCTCATCTTCTTCCTCGCTCTCGGCATCACTGAACTTCTCCGCGTTCTCCTCTGCTTCAGCCTTCTCAGCCTCTCTTCTCTTCTTGTCCTGCGTCTTCCTCGCCGCCTCTTCGATCTTTTCCTTCTGCTCCCTCGTCTTTCTTTGACCGATCACGAACGCACCTAATGGTGTCTTCTCCCACTCCACTTCCTTGAGGAAGCCTTCCACACCCGCGCGGTCGTTGGGCGCAAAGTCGATCTTCGCTCTCCGCTCTTCTACCCACTTTGAGTTTGCCTCGAGTTTCTGCACCAAAAGCGCGAGCAGCGAGTTGATCTTGGCGTTGCGGTTGCCACTTGACTTCTTGGCCATGGTCTTCACCCAGCGCTTGAGCATGACGCTGACCGGGAGCGCGAGTTCAGGGAAAGCAATGTTCTTGCTCCAAAGAACGAAGAATTCAGAGAGAAGCTCTGCGACCTGCTCACCGACACCGTCTTGGTAGATACGAGTGCGCAAGTAGGCTTTGGTGGCGCGAATGTTGGTGCTGAAGTCCAAAGCTTTCAGCGTGCTGGGCTTAGGCATCTTCTTCATCTCGGCAGAATTGAGTACCTCTATCAGGGCTGGGGCGAGCGGGATGTAGGTCGATGTAGCGGACGATATGCGGAGGAGGGAGCGAACGAGCTGGAAGCGAAGAGGGAAATATTGCGACGTCGGTATCAGACGCATGGCCCCGAGAGTGACCTGGACGATGGGGTAGATGAGAGGCCGTAGAGCAGATTGCTTACCCGATTCTGCTTCCCGGAGAGACTCGCAGTGCACGGAGACTACTCGCGACCAGAAATCTAGCGAGTGGATGTACTGCCAGTTGTAGACCGTCTTGTAAGAATCCTTCGTTTTGTTGGTAATGCTTTGTCGTAAATGGACGGCAAGCTGTCTAATGAAACCGAAGCCTGTCGTGTAACCGATATTGGGATCCAAGCCCCATAGCTCAGAGGCAGTATTCTTCATGAGATTTATACCCTGGATGTTGTGCACTGTTGTGTTTCTGGCACCCTTAATAAGACCTTGGTAGGTCTGCTTGAGAACTGCTTCCCGAATGCCAGCATCTGAGATGACGACCAGTCGGCGAAGTACAAGGAATGCAGACAGCCTCGTTGCTTCAGTGTTGGAAGAATCCGCCCAGACAGACGAGACCGTCTTTGCAACGTCTCGTACGATCTTCTTGAACGACAGGATATAGGGAAGGAGCGCAAGTAGCGAGTCAAGCGTCATACGCTGTGTAGGAGCGTCCGAAAGATTGTCTAGGAGATGGTTTATTGAGACTGCGTGCGATTTGAGCAAAGGTGCAAGGTTGCGGAACTTCTTGGAGTCCGTCGACAAGTGTCTGAATTGTTAGCACGAGATTGACTGCTACGGGAAACGTGCGACTTACACTCTGCCGGATGCAGACTCCTTGACTGGCAGGTGATGCTGAAGGACTTTCGGAATCAGCTTCAAGGCGGTAATGAGAAGCTCGTGGTACACTATTTCAAGTCAGACTGTATCAATATGCTGCGGAATGGGGTCGACAAACCAGTTGAATCCGATATGGTATACTTATACTTCTCTTTCTTCTCCTCGTCAAGGTGGGCAGCAGACCGAAAAGCAAGCACGACCTCTCTCGTCGCTCTAAGCGATGAGCTCTCCTCCATGGAAGATTTCCACTTCTGAATAAGCTTCTTAGTCACTTCGTTGCCCGCTGATCCGGCTTCGTCGTCCTTTGCACCCTTGTCCGACTTGCGCTTCTTTCGTGGCGTCTTCTCGTCCTCGCTGGCACTGAGCTCAAGCCCCTCCAGATCGTCGTCCTCGAAATCAAGCAGTTCTGGGTCGTGTTCCTTCAAGTGCTTGTAGAACTCGGGGTCCTTTTCTGCCAACCCTGCTAGCTGTTTCTTGTGTGCCTCCATGTCATCGCCAGATTCACTGTCTGAGCCAGCATCTTCTGCGCCTTCCGCCGCCTCCGCCAGGTCGACATCTGAATCGTCCGAGGCGCCGTCTTCGACCGGCGTCCGCTTGCGCTTTCCCGTCTTCGGTTTTGTGGACTTCTTTTTCATTTCGGGCACTTGGAAACCGCCCTGGAAGAATTGGTCCATAGACATTTCACCGAACGCATCTTCCTTGGTTCCGTTGCTTGTTGCCTTCTTGCTGGCGTCGTTCTCGACACCGTCAGCGGGCGCATTGTCCAAGGCTTTTCGTTGCTTGCGCTTCAGGTCCATCTGCTTCCTCTGCTTGATCTTTGCGACATCTTTCCGCTTTTTGAGCACCTGACTCAGCTTGTTCTTCTCAAACTTCTTGGTTGCTTTTGAGACCGGCATTGTGAAAGTGTCCACTGCGCCGTCGGCGTAGGATTGGCGGGTGCAAAAGTCGCGAGATGTTGTTGCAAAAAGTTACAGCGGAAAAAGTGTTAGCGCAGCCAAGAGTTCGGCGCCTTCCCCACATAGCAGCAACCTTGGGCCGAGCGAGCACCACCGAGCGATGAGCGATGAGCGAAGCTTAGGCTCTAGCATCAACGCACCGAGCACCATCATGTATAGCAACCGCCAGCTGGCCTATGCGCCCACGCCATATATTCCGCGGTCAACGCTTTCTGCAACCATCAATCTCGATGAGGTAAATAACGTTACGCGTCAGATGCGCTGTCGATACTGATAGCCTGCTTGTAGGAGGTTAAGCTATCCTCGACGAGCACCGAACGCGACCTGTACGACTCTCTCGCCGAGATCTACAGCATAATCATCACCCTGGACGCACTCGAGAAGGGCTATCTGAAAGACTCGATATCTGAAGCTGACTACACCGAGACATGCAGCCGCCTTCTGAAGCAATACAAGTCGAATCTGGCCGATGAGACAGTTGCGCGCGCGTTCGGCGATCTTGAGACTTTCAAGCGCGAGTGGGATATGGAGTGCCCGAGAGCTACCGAGCGTCTGAGGGTTGGAATACCAGCTACTGTGGAGCAAGGTCCCTCGCACAAGCCGGCACAGCAAGGCGATTCGGCCGACGCGACACTCGTGATCAATGCGACCGAAAACTTCATTACGCTGTTAGATGCCATCAGGATAGGTCTCGTCGAGAAGGACACGCTGCATCCGCTGTTGGTCGAGATCATCCAGGCAGTCAACAAGGTTACGGACATAGACTTCGAAAGTAAAGGCAAGATTGTTCAATGGCTCATCACGTTGAACCAAATGCGCGCAGCGGAAAAGCTCGACGATGATCAAGCTCGGGAGTTCCAGTTCGACATGGACAGTGCATACCACGGCTTCAAGGCAACACTTAAGAAAGACTGAACGCGGAGTGCGGGGGCGGGGCTGCAAGCCAGTGTGACACGTTCTTTCCCATGACATCCTGACCCCGTTCTGGCGACATTAGCGATTCATGCTGCGTGAATCGATTGCAAGTATGCTGCATCTTGGGTAGTCTCGCGACACAAACAGTATCTCGTGCTCAAGTCGAGATCTGAACGTGCACGGGCCACATTATTTCTGCGGGTACATCGGCGCCTGTCACCCCGCTGCTGCAGCGTTCAGACCAAGATATGTCGCCTCTTAGTGGTAAGTCTGCCCAGAAAGTCTCCTTGATTGATGCTAATCACCTCATTGTAGTGCTAGATTTGCCCCAGCTTTACACCAAGCCCTCTGCCAAAGCCCTCCTCGACACACTCGCTCTGCTCACCTCCGCGCCTTCATCCTGGGATTACAATGCCGATCCCGACACAAAAGATGGGTTAGATCTAGATACACAAGGAGAAGTCGAGCGTGTACAAATCGATTCGGAAGGAGTTGCACGGTACCTCACAAGCATCGTGAGCAACAGTCTCAAGTGGATACCAGACGAAGAGGTCAAGGAAGAGATATGGAACCAGGCCAGTCTTCGACTCAGTGAGAGATCTGGTCGTACAGCAATGGGCGATCTAAATCGCCGGTTCACTATACCAACACGAGACGGATCCTTCGAGCTCAACATCCACGAACCTGCGCTGACGGGAGACGACCTGGGCTTGAAGACGTGGGCAGCCTCTTACCTTCTTGCAAAAAGACTCCACTTGTTTGACCTTATCCCGCCGGGACAGCGCGATAAGGCGAGAGTTCTCGAGCTCGGTTCGGGGACGGGATTAGTTGGTCTGGCGATGGCCGGCCTCGGTGCAGACGTTGTGTTGACAGATCTGCCGAGCATCTATACCAACCTTGCTCGCAATGCTAAAACGAATGCATCCATCGTGGAGCAGAATCGAGGAATCATACGGACCGGAGTACTGGACTGGACAAGCCCACATTCGTGCACACTGTTCCCAGAAGATGTTGTTGATACCAACGGCGACGGCGACGCACTCTCTGAGAAGTTTCCACTGATCCTGGCTGCGGATTCTCTCTATTCTCCCGATCACCCGCAAATGCTCGTGAATACCATTGCGGCTTGGCTTTCGGAAGACGTAGATTCAAAAGTGATCGTAGAATTTCCCTACAGAGCCGCATATCTACCCGAGATCGCCAGTTTCCGTAAGCAGATGACCATGATAGGTCTGCAGATACTGAACGAAGGTGAAGAGAAGGGCTTCGACGATTGGGGCGATGCTAGCAAGGACGAAGATGCTCTGGTGACCTGTTGGTGGTCATGCTGGGGGAAAAACCTACCAGGACAAGACTCATAACAGCCTCTTTCACACCGGTCCGACAAACTCTAACTAGGCTTGGTAGATTATCCCGCCCGTCCACGATGTTCCGTGGGGGCGTTTGCGTGGCGTTCAGCTCCGACGTCTTGATAGCGTCTTCCGTTGTGGGTTTTAGTCATTCAGCACGGCGCAGCGTGCCAATTGGCGACAACGGCAGTATCGATAGACAGCAGTACCCACGATAGACAGCACCAAATGCGTCTTCGGATAAATTAATCGGCTAAATTCCGAGCTTCCAGATGCCGCCTGCATGTTTACAGCGTGTTCCTGGAGCTAACAATGCGCGATTCGGCGCGGGACCGAGGCCAGAGCTCCTCCCAAGCTCCACCAGCTTTCCGCGGTTTAACAATGGTCACTCCGCCGTCTAGTGCTGCTAGTGCTACAGCTAGCTCCCCATGTCGTCCTGCCTATGCTTCCGTCACGTCTTCTCCTCGAAGAATAAATCTGCAGTGACGCCCGTGGTCGAGGAACGAAAAGAAGAGAAGCCCACGCCGCCCAGGATGACGACACAAACGAAGACGCAGAAGGTAGAGCTACCCCGCCATTCACCAAACCCCGCCACGCGCTACGCGACAATGACAGTACCACCAAATACAACCGCGAAGACAACATTCTTCTATGTGGTGTCGATGCTAAGTTCAGTCGCAGAACCCCTCCTTCATTCTCAAAGCGCCAAATGAGATTATCTACGAGGACCGTCCCGTCCCTGAGCTTCCCTCACCGTACGACGTCATTGTCAAACCACGATGGACGGGCATCTGCGGCTCAGACGTACACTACTGGGTTGAAGGACGCATCGGACATTTCGTCGTTGAGAAGCCAATGGTTCTGGGTCACGAATCGGCAGGTATCGTGCATTCGGTCGGCGACAAGGTAGCCACTCTGAAAGTCGGTGATCGCGTCGCAATGGAACCAGGCGTACCCTGCCGTCGCTGCGTCCGCTGCAAGGAGGGCAAGTACAACCTTTGCCCGGATATGCGTTTCGCAGCTACCCCGCCCTTCGACGGCACACTTGCAAGATACTATGCTCTGCCTGAGGACTACTGTTACAAGCTTCCCGAGAGCATGAGCCTGGAAGAGGGCGCGCTCATTGAGCCGACTGCTGTCGCGGTGCACATTACACGTCAAGCGGGTGTCAAGCCCGGTGACTCGGTGGTCGTCTTCGGCGCTGGCCCCGTAGGTCTGCTCTGCTGCGCGGTTGCGAAGGCATACGGCGCAACCAAGATCGTCACAGTCGACATTAACGACGAGAGACTACAATTTGCGCTAAAGTTTGCGGCGACAACGAGCTTCAAGAGCGCGAGAGTCAGCGCAGAGGAGAATGCACAGAACATGATCAAGGAGTGTGAGCTAGGTCCTGGCGCGGACATCATCATCGATGCGAGCGGTGCCGAGCCGTGCATACAAACGGCCATCCATGCCCTGCGCATGGGCGGAACATACGTCCAGGTATGTTTCCCACCCATTCCATCTCATGCCGCTCTGCCTTCTTCTCCAAATTACATATACTAACAAGAAAAACAGGGCGGCATGGGCAAACCTGACATCAACTTTCCCATCATGGCCATGTGCACCAAGGAACTCAACGTCAAGGGCTCGTTCCGCTACGGCTCGGGCGACTACCAGACTGCCGTTGACCTCGTTGCTACGAAGCGTATCTCAATCAAGGAGCTTATCACGAACAAGGTCAAGTTTGATGATGCGGAGGAGGCGTTTAGGGACGTAAAGGCTGGGAAGGGCATTAAGATTTTGATCGAGGGACCCGAGGAGTAAACTATGAAAGCAGAAACGGAAATGTGCGATGCTCATATGGCGTTGGATACGCATGGGGTGCAAGGCGTGTGGAGGCGTTTGGAATAGAGGTCACGCGGAGCGGGGCAGCTTTGAGGGCGTGAAGACGAGTTTTGAACCTGCATAAATCTATTGAGCCGGTTTGTATTTTGCTCATGCTAAGCGTCCCAAGCCTACCTAGGCAGCACTAAAATCTTCGTGCACTGTTCGCATCGCCGGAAAGCACCCGTCCACCACCACATCGTCCCAACATCACCGGCCTCGGTGCATGATGGTTGTACGGTTTTCCCGCACATCCCTGACTCCAGGTTCAGACTTCCCGGGATACACCGTAAGCGTCTGCAGTGATACGCTTTTGACACTAGAATCTTCCTCTCAGCTTCTCGGGGCAATGTGCAACCTTTCCACCATGTGTGCCCAAGTACAGCCTTTCAATTAACCTGAACGCTCGGTTCAGCCTTTGTCCGTTCCGATGAACTGTTGATATCAACGGTCTTCCGCTCCTTCGCATTTGGAAGCTCTTCGAGGCAAAGCTGGGATCCGAGAATTTCTTCAGAGGCAGCGTGGAAACCCCAAGAGGTTGGGAAAATATCGGATGCACGTCAGCCTCTTCAGTGCGCGCTCTCATGGGCCCAACCGCTCTCAATGGAAGTTGGCCACTACCCCTCTTGTTCGTGTATCCAGATGGATGTGGCCGCGGAGAAAGCAGTTACACACGATTATGACAGGCTCAATGCTCGCTTCCACGGGCAATCAACAAACGCTGAAGGCAGTTCCAAGACCAAGGTGGCTTTTTGGTTCCAAAAGCACTTGGCACGGCAAACACGTTGGCTTGAGTCCTCTTGATAAAGGTTACAGGTTGGAACACAGAATGGTATGAGACAGAGCTTGGCACTCTATGTAATGTGCTGATAGATTCTTGGTGAGCGCGAGGACAACATTGTGTTGAGTAGTCAAAGTTGGTCGCGAAGTATTGATCCACTATCAGCACACCACATCGTACCTGCGTGCCAACGTTAGTATTAGCACAATGTAATGGAGTTATTCATTCATGTTATCATTTGCTAGTCCTACATTGGGAATACTCTCTAGACGTGCAATCTCACAAGTCTGCCGAAGCAGTTTCTCTCTGCATCAATATGTTTACAGTTTCGCTGTGCCTTTCGAATCGTTGTCGAGTCATGACTTGTACACATGGATGACGTGGGCGTTCATGAATGCGAGGAGACCAGTCTTGCCCCACTCACCGCCGATACCAGACTCCTTGTGACCGCCGAAAATGGCCTGCGGTGTAGGCTTCTCCCAGGAGTTGACGAAGACGGATCCAGCTTCGAGGCGGCGTGCGACCTTGGACGCCTTCTCAACATCCTTGCCCCAAACACACGCACCGAGACCAGTGTTGGTGTTGTTGGCACGCGCAACGACTTCGTCGATGTCGGACCACGGCTGAGTAGGTACGATGGGGCCGAACGGCTCCTCGGCTATGATGCGCGAGTCGTTGGGTGGGTTGTCGATGATAGTAGGTTGGATAAAGAAGCCCTTGCCGGCCGCGATATCGGGTTCACCAACTGCGAACTTGTAGCCCTTGGCCTTGCTGTCCGCGAAGAACTCCTTGACCTTCTCGTATTGCATGGGGTTCTGGATAGGGCCGAGCAGGTTGTCACCGTCATCCGGGTTCCCGACCTTGACGGTCTTGGTGAAGTTGACCATCTCTTCCAAGAACTCCTTGTAGATGGACTCGTGGATGTAGATGCGCTTTGTTGCGACGCAAACCTGACCGGAGTTCTGGAACGCGCCCATGACGACCTCCGGCGCGACCTTCTTGATGTCGACATCGGGAAGGATGATTGAGGCATCGTTGCCACCGAGCTCTAGGGTAACGCGCTTCAATGTCTTCGCCGAGGTCTCCATGACCTTCTTGCCAGTTGCGATGGATCCGGTGAAAGAGATCTTAGCAATGTCTGGGTGCGCGCACATCTGCGCGCCGAGCTCGTTGTTGCCGCCTACCGCCTGCACAAGACCAGGGGGGAAGAACTCTTGCATGATCTCGACGACCTTGAGACCTGTGTAGGGCGTGAACGGCGATGGTTTGACGATGATGGCATTGCCGGTCAAGAGCGCAGGAGCGACCTTTCCAATAGCCAAGATCAAGGGGAAGTTCCACGGAATGATACCTCCACAGACACCGAGAGGAGTGTACTCGGTGTAGATAGTCTTCTCGTCGTCGTCGATCTTATCCTCAGGGATCTCTAGCGAGCCTTGATGATGGTCAGCGTACGCCGCTCATGTGCAGCCGACGGACCACTCACAGTGGTACTGGATGAAGCCAGCGATTCCACCGACTTCAATGGCTGCAAACTTCCTCTACCGAACCGTTAGCTACGCCACACGGGGCAAAGAGTATCCGCGCCACATACCGGCTTGCCCGTCTCTTTGCAGAGCAGGGTGACGAGGTCATCTGTGAATTGGCCGAAGTATTCGGTGAACTTGAGCAGGGTGTCCTTCCTCTTCTGAATCGGAGTGTCTCTCCACGCAGGGAACGCCTTCTTCGCGGCCTCAACGGCGTCGTTTAGATCCTTCTCGCTGCCAATGGGCACCGGCCAGTTGTCTTGGCCGGTGGCGGGATTGATGCCATGGTGGACGTTGTCACTGCCGCGCTGCTTGCCGTCGATGATGTTGTAGAACTTGTCGAACTCGACAGTGGGTACCTTTGAGGGAGACATTCTTGAGACGGATGTATGTGGAGGAGGCAAAGGGAGAGATGAGGAATTGGGCAAGGGGCGAAGGCTGCCGTGATATTTAAGTCAAGGTGAGTACAAGGCCCGTTTGGATGCCACACGATCAGCGTCTCGGTAGTTTCGCCGAATGTACACTAGTGAAAGCGCGATGATGCGGGCGGGGCAGTCGCCTCTGCTTCCCGCGGGGCAACCTCCACCACCGCAGAGGGCACCTTCGATGCTCGAGTTGCCTGTGTGGCGTACTATGCATCATGTCGCGAACGATGAATCGAACGCTTCCGCTTCCGCTTCCATCGTCCGGTCAGCGCTGACTACCGACGACGCTGACACCCAAACATCATCAACACAGAGTCGCGCAGTGGGAACCGACGGCTTTCCCTTGGCCAAGTGCCGGCTCATCGTGGGACGACCCGAGGACTCCGACATGCGCATCGTCGCACATTGCTTGGTCGCCCCATCAAGCCCGCAATGGCAGGTGCTGGCGCCAGCAACAGCCTCCTCTTACTGCCGCGAGCGCGCTGTGCCAAGCCAGTGAGTAGCACGAGGCCTTGTTCAGACGCCGGAGGACCACCCTAACGCGGCCTGGAAGCCACCAATTCGGTCCGAAGACGCCTGGATGCACCGAAAATGAACACGATAGCAAAGTACGGTGGACACAGAAAAGAGGATAGACAGCCATGTCCCTCGTCCACCCCACCCGAAAGAGGACCCCTAGAAAGACCCTGAGACGAGCTAGATCCACAAATGCGCACGCTGCCCGTCTCGGGAAGCGACACTAGGGCTGTCATTCTGCTCGACTTCGAGCTTCGACCTATATGATGTACACTATGTCTGCTGCTTTGGGTGCTTGCAGTTTTTGTAATCACCCTGTTTTGTACCCTCCAAGGCCGCTAATTGGGACCACTATCTTAGTGACTCCGCAAAAACTGACTCGGGCAAAGTACTCAACAAAGGGACGCGTCCTCGTTGACAAGAAGCAATTGTTGGAATCCAATTTTCTCTTCGTCGCCGTGTCAGCGTGATTTTCTGGCCTGCGGAAAAGCACGTGAGCTAGTGATAGTAGGTACCAGCTGACTGCTTTGCCTCCAGGTTCATCTCTCGCCAACCATGTTGATCAAGCATCGCGTTCCAACAATAGCCAGACAGAAGCCTTTTCGAACATTGTCTCGCCCAGTAGGAAACAACAAAAGTCGACTCAGGAACCTCGCAGCGCATCTAGTCCGTCGTTTGCCTTTCAATGAGACGTCTCGACAGCCTGCCCTTTTCACTTCGATGGCGAAGGAATTAATATCTGCTTGATGAGCGATACGAAAGGCAAAAGCTTTTTACCTATGTTCGGCAGGACCGTTGGTTTATATGCAAGCCTCTTCACGCTAGATTTCTAAGACAATCTGCAAGTTTCCGGCTTGTAATTAACCGTTGCCGTTCACCTCGCGAGTCGCGACCTCGACCAAGGTCTTCCAATCTATTATATACAACGCCGTCCTCTTTCGAGCTCAGTATCTTGCCATCATGCTTCCATTCCCAATTATCGCATGCTATTCTTGGATAACGGCCCTCAAAATACCCCGGATTTTTCGACTCTCTTGAGCGAACGTGTTCTCTTCGTGATCGAGCATGCAGCATTTGGCTTTCCTTAGTTAGCTGCATCCGCGAAATGAAGTTTATCTACGACTTCGTGCAAAGCACGCCAGTAGACCAAGTCAAAGACATCTGGATCAGGCTTCCAGAGCCTGCTAGCATGGATCACCATCTCGGATGTCGGTAGCGATATACTTTTTTGGGGTGCAGTACTATACGAGTCCGGAGAAGACGTGATAGTGGATAGTAAAGCTGCAGGGTCTCGCTTCGAATGACCCACAAGATCGAGAAAGTTTTCATGAACCATCACTAAGAGCTGATCTCTCTCTCGTACCCGGTTCAACAAAGTGGGCATATAAAACTTGGGTCGCTCGCTTCCTTTCTTGTCCACACTTCTCTACACATACGCCGCCACTTCCATATGTAATCTAAATCTTTCATCATTCGCCACACTACCTCATCATCGAGATTAAGAAGTCTACATCATTGAACCTCGCTAGGACTCAAATCCTTATCTACTTTAAGACCTCATTGCAACAATAACGGCATACAACAGACCGCAGCAATAGCAACAATGAAGTCCCTCGTCGCACTCTCTCTCCCTGCTCTCGCCCTCTCCGCACCACTCGTAGCAGACACCTTGTCCGCACCTCCAGCTTTCAAGATTAACAAAGTCGTTTCCGGCGGCTCCGGTTGTCCTCAAGGCAGCATCGACATCGACTGGACTAACAACGGCATCCTGCCCATTTGTACGTCGCATCATTACACCTTCTCCCACTCCATCTCGCCCCTCTTAACACCTTTCATCACACATTCTAACCACACCCACCAGACTTCAGCAAAGACTTCACAGCTACCGTCGGTCCCAGCGTGACCGCCGATCAAAGCCGCAAAAACTGCCAGATCAACCTCGACATCTCCTACAGCGCTGGTTACAGCTACAGCGTCTACAGCGCCGACTACACAGGCTGGGCGGACATCGACAGCGGCGTGAAGGGCACCGTCGTGGCGCATTACTATTTTTCCGGAGAGCAGGCTACTGTAACTAATCCTCTTTCTTCCTTCTATTCCTCCCCGCGCCTCCCCTTACGTCCCCACTCCCTACCCATCCATGTGCCTACTCAAGATATAAGGCTGACACAACCCCAGGGCTCAACAAGCCTCACTCTCCAAGGCCCATTCACCGGCAAGTACGTCAAGAAAGACGACGTCGCCGTCAGCGTGTGGAGTCCCTGCGGCCAGCAGTCGCTGCTGAATGTGAATGCTGAGGTGGCGCTCACGCCGCTGGGAAGCTATGCGAGCGGCCAGCTGGCGGTGAATAAAGAGACGGGCAGGTTTGCGAGTCAATTGTATATCCGGTGGAAGCAGTGTTAAATGGAAGGAGGCGAAGAAGAGGGCTGCGAAGAATTTGTTTCAGTATTCTTAGTCAGTTCTACACGCAATAATGTAAATATATGAGTACAAGAGCAGTTTCCCTTAGTTTACTACCCTTCGTTATGCATCGCCCGTCTCATCCACTTCCACTTCTTCAACGGCCTGTTGCTCCCCCTCTACTTCAGCGTACGCCGGCGGCGCAAGCTCGTCACCGCCCTCGAGCCACACCCTCCCCAGCTCTTCGTCAATCTCCTGCTTCCTCTTCTTCCAGTCCTCGACCTTAGCAAGCCGCTCGCGCAGCTCCGCGAGTTCCTTCTCGACGCTCGACTTCTCGCTCTCGGTGCCGATGCGCTGGAACTCCCACTCGTCGCCTTGCTCGCCCTGGCCGAGGGTCAGGGTGTACGTGTGGTACCGCTTGAGGGAGGCGCGCGTGGAGATTGTGATGAGCGCTTTTATGCATTAGCAGCATTTCAAGATATATGGAACGGTGGTAAGGGTGACTTACTTATCCCTTTCGCCTTTGCGCCCTCGTACAACAAGCCCTCCACGTCCGAAGATACAGCGCTCGTGCCCTCATCGATAAACGCGTACCTAGGCTCATGGTACAGCAAACGCGCGATGCCCATGCGCTGCTTCTCACCGCCGCTGAAGACGTCTTTCCACATCTTCTTTGTATCCCAGCCGCCTTCGCGGTCGGGGATATAGCCGAGCTTTGCCTCCTCGAGGATTTGGCTGAGCTCGATGTCGCGGCGCCCGGCGGCCTTCATGTCCACCTCAGTGTGCGGGTAGATGACCTGGTCGCGCAGGGTGCCTGTGCTGAGATACGACCGTTGAGGAAGGAACATAATGCCATCTGTGCCGATGGTGCGCGGGCGGCTGACGAGGCCCCGGTAGGTAGGCCAAAGACCGGCGACTATGCGTGCGACGGCGGACTTCCCGACGCCATTGGGACCTGCGATGAGGAGGTGTTCGCCTGAGTGGACAATGAAGGAGAGAGACTCGATGAGCTCGTCGCCGCCCATAGGGTAGAGAGCTGGCGCGACGACGGGGACGTGCTCGAGACGGAGGCCGTCGAAGCCTTTGTGGACTGTGCCTTGAATGTCTGAGAGGGAGTAGAGTTCTGGTCTGGTGCCTGGGGTAGGGTGGTATGCGTCTGAGTGTACACGGTGCAACGTGCTGATAAGGGTATACACGCGCGACGTATAGCCAGCAAGTTCCGAGAGATCTTTGATCGAGTACATCATGCGTCCTCCTGCATCGGCAAGCGAAAGCATGAGCCGCTTGTTAGTGATGAAGTCCTTCATGCGATTTCGCTCTCTGCTTCGCTTCTCGCCTCCTGATAGCTCTTGCGCACTGCCCAATCCACCCCAAGCGGGGAGGAAAACAGGGAGCGATGTGATCAGGTAGCCAAAGGCTGACCAGGAATACTTGAGCACGAAGTCCTCCAACATGTTGTAGCGGATCTTCAAGCTATATATGCCTTCCATCCAATGCTTCAGATCCTTAAAGCCTTTGTCTAGAAAATGCTTCTCCATGACATCTCCGCCGTAGAAGGCGACCTCTTCCGCGTTTGCTATCAAGCGTGAATGCAGCGCGCGGAAGTCTCCTTCTCTACGCCCTTCAACAGCTTTGAGCTTGCCGAATGGAGGCGACAAGCGTCGCAGAATTGTTGCGGTAAGGAAGTAGTTACTCAACAGCCCAGTGAAAGCCAGCGGACCCAGCGATTGGATAAGTTGGTAGTTGAAGACACAGATATCGACGAACGGTTTCCCGAGCGAAGAGTAGAGTGATGCGGCAGACGCGCAGAACAACGTAAGGTCTTGCGTGATGAACTGATCTGCTCCCTGGCCCACTCCTCCATCCAAGTTTGACAGCTTGTAGTAATTGAGGTGGTCGTTAAGATACAGGTCGTGAATGTATCTCGTGAGTCGTGTGCGAAATGCAATCGATACCTTCGACTGCAGGAATTTAATCATCGCGTTCGTGTATGATGAGAAGGTTCCAACACCCAGCCATTTGACAATGCCCCACAGGAATGCCTTGCCGTTGCCTGCAACCAGGTCTCGCACAATCTCTCCATCCAGTCTCGCAACGACCAGCGACAGATACGTTCTCAGCATCAAAAAGACACTATGGCTAATGAGCAAGCCAGATTCCTTGCTGTTCCATCGCGGTATCATGATATTGAGGAGGCTAAGGAACTGGTGCAGGAAGGCGAGGTTCAGACCAGGTTTGGTTTGCGGTGGAGGAGTTTGCGAGCTGCTCGCATCTGCCATGCGGGCGGCGCGAGGCGGCTGGAGGAAAAGACGACGGTGCGCATCGAATGTGGTGGGCTTCGTAGGGTTAATGACCACCTTGGATGTCGAATCCCGGTACGGCACGTATATCGTTCTTGACCCATCTTTTCCTCTCAAGCCCGAGTTCCTCCTCATCAACCGCTGCCCGGTTTCTTTCTCTGCGCGGGTTTTCTTGTACCATCTTCGCGCTCCATAGCCCGTGCCAATGATGGTAAGCGCGAGGGTGATCGTAGAGAAGAGCTTCGTGAGCTTCGAGGCGTCGCGGACGCGGGTGCGGAGAATGGCCGCACAGTGGTTGTAAAGGGCGAGGAGCGGATCATGCGGTTGTCGTAGAGTAGATTGTGCGGCCATTGTAGGCCATGGGGATCCTCTGGCAGAGGATTTTCATGTCTCGGGCATTGAAGAAGTCGGCATTGGCATTATTGTCTGTCATATGCAATCAGCTCTGTGAGCGACGATGCATGCTACATGGGCCGAGGCATGTGAAAGCCCCACGTGATGTTGCCAAGTCCGGGGTAGCGTGGACGAGACCCAACCCCACAACGACTCCATCATTGCCTCCCATTGTCGGTACAAACTAGATTGAGGCCGAAGAGCGTTTTTTGATATTTTCCCGTTTCTTGGTATCAGTATTGCTGGCTTGCTACCTTGCTGTTCACCCAGGCGTCATCAACGTGGGTAAACACGATAAAGATATGCATGCAGGCCATGTACAGTTATAGATCAGAAGTCTGGGTTCTCTATCGTCCAAGATAGGTTGACCCATGTCATGAAACTTATGAAGAAGCTTTGCAAATTGATGAGACCGTGGAGAATGCCAAAGTGCCAGGCCCACAGGAGAACTTGACATCGTTCAGTCATCGTCAGGTGTCCTGTGGTCTAATCATCTAACAGCACTAAATACTAAATTCTACAGATACTACAGAACAACGAACTTCTCGGAGCATCACATCCTCGACCCATGTCCACGTGCCGATCTCCCCCCGATAAAACTGTATCTCTGCCTCCAACTCAGCCATCCTAGCCTCCATTGACTGAATGTGCACCTCTATCGCACGAACAGAAGGAGTCCTCGCCAGGCCTCTATCTGGCAGTATATCCTTCTCCGAGGACGAATCATCAATATCAGCTTCTTTCCAAGGCTCACGGATAAGCGCAGGCTCTTGCTCCTCTTGTGGAGCCCATCTAGGCCGCCCTGAATTCCAGTGTTCCACGCCGCGCTGGGGCCGCGAAGGCTGGTACGCGCGCTCGCGAATAGGCTGCAAGTCTGACAATAGCACGCTATCCTGGGCTTCGATCACGGGTTGCACGCCGAAGTGGTGTTGGACGTTGCTATCAGCACTCTTCTCCTTACCAGTGACTTGCAATGACAGGAGATTATTCGAATGGTTATACTGGCTATTCCCGCTCTTGGATAACCATGAAGACCGCCTGCCGCTCAAAGCTGTTGAACTGTCCCAGCCTTTGCCAAAGCGCGACGGGCGCGAACGCGACGATGAGTCGTCGAGTGAGCCGCACCAAAGACGAACGAGAGCGCGAATCGTGGGTACGGCGGCACAGACGTGACCGAATACGCTTGCGACAAAGCCTAGGATAGTGGCGTCGACAGTGGTGTAAGGCTGGTCATCTGAGGAGACTACACCAGGGAGGGTCGGAAGGCGTGCAGCGGAGATGCCTATGATACTACACGGCATTAACCAGTCAACTAGATATAGGCGTCTTTTATCAGACTCACCAGATGCCAAGACCGAAGAAAGTGAGCAGTTGTATCTTCTTCGATCGCCTCAACTTCAACCTGAGAACTACTGGCACAGGCAGCACGAATATTAGCACCTCCGCGATGACTTCAAATACGATTGTTGCTCTGAGAACCGCAATCCAATCGATACACTTAGCCGTCTTCTGCGCTTCAAGATCCCATATAGCGTGCACAGGAATACACTGAAGTGCCGCAAGAAAGATGAGCGGCCCGGTGTAGAAGATCGTAAAGACGGTAAAGATCACAACGGCGCGCTTTAACCAAGGATTCGGAAAGATGCGCATATACAAACAGAGGATACTGAATTTCAGGATGAGCAGCTCCAGCGCCCACAAGATGGTGGTTATGTACGCTGGAATGAGATTAGCTGATGCAGAAAACCGGGCAAGAAGTGGATTCATACTCCACCTGCCGATACTCTCAACCTGATGGTAAGTCAGGTCCCAGATATGGTGGCCTATTCCAGCTTCGGCGTCTGTTGAAGAGCTTAGTTCCGAACCTCTAGCTGACGAATGTTTTCTCTTTCTTACTTAGGAGTGTAGCGACTGTCATTGGAATCACCAATATCTGATGTCGGTCAGCATAGCCTGCAATACTAATGGAAGACGCTTCGCGCTCACAACAGAGACCAAATGCAACCAGTCATCCCACCAAAGCTGACTTCCGCCCAGATGCCGCGATACGAAGCGCAGGACAACCGCTGCGATGGAGATGATGCCGGTTGACCATGCTACTAGCTTGACACTTGACGACTTGTTGTCGTGAGGCTTGTCGCACAGATCAGCTTGTACGTGGAGAAGCTCTGTTCGCCGGTGAGATTACGTTTCGACGGGTGACGAGCCTGATGCTGGGGTTGGTTCAAAAGCCTAGTGTTGCACACTTACTGAACGTCTCTTCATATGTACAATTCGCCTTCATGCATGGTTGGAGAATTTCGGTGGAATTCTTCGAAGCGCACTGGCATTCTACGTCCAGCAGTGAGCAGCCTATCGAGCTGGCTTCTTGTCCTAGACAAGTCAACTACACGACAGTGAGCGACCCTTCTATCTCCCACGCCAGGTTCAAGAAAGGCCAACTTACAGCACACTTAGGAATCTCATTGATGATGCTCACCAGCCCCGTGTCAACTGCGCGCGCAACGTTGCGCCCCGTCTTCGGTACCTCCACCGCGCCCACCGCTCCAAGCAGCAAAAGTACCGCTAAATGTAGGGTCACCATACCGCACAGATCTTGATATGAACCAAACTCAAGAGTGGAGCACCGAGGTACTTCTTAAGGACACGGCACACTTCCATACGTTGCGCCCCTGTACGACATCTATATCAGCGTGCGGGATTGCCCGTCACGACCCCACGATGTCCAGGCCAAGGGTACTCTACCTGACACTTACTCAGGTAAGGACCAATCCCCTTGCTTGCGCATACGAAATGTCTTTGCAGAAAGGTGGGGCTATGGATGGAGATCGGCTACTCGTTGAAAGCTTGGGCTACACGTGAAGGCCCTGCAGACCATGGGATCGGAGGTATATCATCACATTACGCCTCTGGGTGATATAGCCGAAACACTCGTGCATGTGTCGGCAGAGGTCCTATAACGAGCACGCTTGCCGTGCCTGGGTGATGGTTGCGGGGTACGTATGTAGCTTTGCTGCAGCGGGCAGCGGAGGCACTAGAGTGTTCTGTGCGGTTAGCATACTCACTTCCCCGATATAGAATATTGCGTGCATAAAAGAGCATATCTGCAAGGTCTGGTTGGCCAGTACTCGGAAACTGGGGAAAATCAGGTACCAGGTATGTATATGGTATGATATCACCTGACTCGCGGAGCACAAGGGCATTACCGAAAGGATGATACCTTCGAACCGGTCGATCTTTTCGAGCTGCTTGTTGCCACAAAGCGCTCATTTCTCTGGCTGTTCGCCGTTTGGGAGACATCTTGTCGCATCGAACTAACTAAGTAGAAATGCGATGACGTTCAAAATCCTCATTGGCAGTTTACGCGTCGAGATTCATGCAAAAACGCTCAACTTGCGATTTATCGTGAAGTTCCTTCTACATTTAGTAATTCGAGCGAAAGAAAAGAGCGCCTTCTACTTATGGTACCACCTTATCTCTTTCTATCGAGTATCTCCCGCTTTTCTTACCCTACCACAAGGGCCGCCTTGAAATGCTTTGCTGATCTTACCGGAATGAGCCGAAGTACCGATACGTGTTGATGGATCAACAATGTACAGTGTTCGTACTCAACAGGTGTTGTGGTAAGACAGGGGAGCTAAAAAAATTGGCGTTGATCGCGGTTCCAGGGTGCGGAGGTTTGCGACAATGGGGACCTTTGGAACCCCAACCGGTGGCTTATTAATCTACAGTATCTTGCACCAGGTTCTAGACCTAGGTAGAGATCGACATACGCACCTTTACTTGACCTCTTTCGTCTTTGCAATGCCAATGCAATAGTACTTGTGAGGGACTTGCTGTTTATTGCCACTTACTGCATTCGAGCAGTTCTGAAAAGGACTATGCAACCTGGTCCTGTTATTATCGGCTCTTGAGTACCTCGAGCAGTGATGTCCATCATATGTGGTAGGAGCCAATCTCGCAGGAGGAGCCATTACGCCACTAGCAAATGCCAGTCTGAACGCTGCCAAACGAGGCACATCACCACCATCGTACGACGCACCGCCAATGTCTCGCCTCGGTGCGGGTATCTTTCTGCTACTGATTACAATGTCCTGTCTTCGCGCTATAGGTAGCCTATCGTTGAGCGTTCAGATTAAAAGGAAGAATGTAAGTCGTTGTGGAAGCCGGAAGCCGGGTTGCATTCTACAACGTGCATGTACTGCGGATGCTGTGTCACCTCGAACCAGAACCCAGGCGTCACTATGCAAATTCATATGGCCATCATCTCCAGCAGTTTAAACATGTCTTACTGGAAATCCTGCACATAGATACAAAAATCTACAAGCACATCCATACATAATGGCAGTACGGGTACGGGTGCGCGCGTTGATATCGCGTAATTTCTCTTTCTGAAATCCGACTTCGTGGTTTTTTGAGATGAGATTGAGACAGGAATCGCTCCATACCTTTGTTGGAAAAAGACCACAGTCAAGCTGTTCAGCCTCTCCTTCAATCCAGCATATGAGAAAACCACCCCAAGAACACAAACATTTGAGCACGGTAATCCATCCTTACCACAACCTAAAAACCTGTCAATCTGACCTATCAATCCAAAAACCAACCTGGAACCTCGGGTCCCCAAACGGCCAAACTCTCATCTCCAGCCGCTCCCCAACCCACCGGAGTCTCTTCATTCACCAGATCCCCGTCCGCATAGTGCTCGATCATATTCCCAGTGGTATCCCACCAGTAATCGAATATTTGACTCCCTAGAATATGCCGCCCGACGCCCCACACGCTCTTATACCCTTTCTTCGCGAGCCACTCGTGGCCCAGATTTTGCGCGTCGAAGTCGTGCACCTCAAAAGAACAGTGATGCACGTGTGCCGTAGGATTCGACGACATGAAGAAAGTGTGGTGGTCTGTGAAGTTGGGGCCGATGTCGATGTGAAGGAAAGTAGCGACATCTTTCTTTTCCCCTTCTTCGTCCTGAACATAAAGAAAGTCTGTGGGGGCGAAGTTGAAGGAACGCGTGTAGAATGCGAGCTGGGCGGGGAATTGCGTGACGCAGAGGCCGTAGTGACCTAGTTTGTGCACTGCGGCCGGGCCGGGCTTGAAGCGCTGAAAGGCGGCGACCCGGGGCTTTTGCACTTCGTAATTAGTTTGGAGGACTTCGGGCATAGGACCGGAAGATTTAGGTATTTGCCCGTAGATGAGGTTGATTGGGAAACCCTCGGGATCGTAGACGGTGACCATGTATCCACCTCCTGGAGCGTCCGTCAAGCCCTGGATTGCGGATGCTCCTGGTATTCCCGCTGCCCTGCATACGTGTCGTCAACATGCGTGTTCTTCTTCTTTCGGGTTCCAGTGGGTGTACGCACTTTTCTAGCTCTGCATAGCTCTCGACCTCAAACGCACCGCCTAGGAACTTCTTCTCACCTTGTTGCGCATAGTATAAGTATTGATCCGTACCGTATCCCTTGAACCATCTTTTCCCTTCTGCTTTCTGCGCCACGCTCATGCCAAAGTCGCGCAAGAATGTTGTTATCTCGGCGAGATCAGGGTGCTGATATCGCATGTGCGAAACTTTAGTTATCTTGACTTGAGCATCGCGGTCTATATGTTGCGATGCTTGCCATTCTCGGAGGAGTTTGCGGTCGGCGGGAACGGCGGCATCCTGGGGAATAGTTGCGCCGCGGGCAGGTGAGGTTTCGCGACTCGGGTGCTGCAGCGTATATCAGTCAGGATGCCCAATCTTTGGCTCCAAGCGTTGTCGTAAGATTTCTTAATACTCGAATTTCATGTGGGGCTTGCCGTACGTTGGGTGTCATTTTCTCTTGCAGATCTTCAAAAGCCATTACCACGTCATGAATTGTTGTTCCCTACCGTGGTTGAAAACGTTTAACCACCTGGATTTAAGAGTTCCCATGTTGGTGGCGATGATATTCATGTACCGACCATGTGGGGAGGAGCAGCCAGATGCCGACGGACTTGCTGATGTGGGGTGCCGCGCTAAGTGTTCAGAAGAGCGGGACCTTGAAGGCTGACCTCTAGATCCGGTGATTACATAGTGTACTGAGATGCTGGGATACGGGAGAGTACGATATACTCATCATAATTCTACCTGGTCGAACTGCTTTTGGCGCTCTTCTCCGACCAACTTGTTCAGCCAAGTGGCAAGCCTAAGCGCCGCCTTGCTAATCTGCAACTCTACGATAGGTACTCCGCCTGCGGCATACCCATCTGCAGCCAGGTCGCTGGTGGCGTTTAATCGTCTATACACATAGTCGCACGTCCACTTGTTGCTTTCTCGTGCCCAACGCATCGCACAGTCTACAGCCTTGGATGGATCACTACATGCTAGCCACATATATGGAGCTTCCCAAAAAGAGATCTTTCCGGATGCGAGATACGAGGTATTCGAAGAAAGGGGCAATGGTCTCGTTCGAGAAGGGTTGGGTGGCCTTAGCTGCTGTATAGGGAATGTAGTGGTCCCATACCTGAGCTGACTGTTAGCTATAGTCAATAAATATGGAGTGGAACCTTACGGCGTGGAGCTCAGTCGACACGTTGCCAAACTTCACCCTGACGAAGTTGCCTCCTGCAGCGCGGCCGGATGCATGCAGTGGCTGCGCAATGTCGCCCAGGAAATGCGATACCCACTTGAGCGCGTACGAGCACGTCAAGTTTGCGCCGTTGTCAAGGCTGCCAGCCTTTACATCCGAAATGCAGCCCTTGAGTATGCTCGTCTGGTTATCGATAGCAGAGACTACGCAACCCCCCTTTTGCACAGTCTCTGTTATAGTAAAGATCGCAATGATGTGGCGGGTAGTCGTGGGAATCGATCCAGTGCCACTGGTAGGAGAAGCGACCCTCGTCTGTGTGCGCGTAGCCGTCAGCCCATGCTGCGGCGCGGCCTATTGATCCATTATATTGTGGTTCGAGAATGTTCGCAAGGACAGAGACGGTGTATGGCTCGAGGAACTGTTCGGCCATGAAGCCGATCTGGTTATGTACTGTGCAATGTTAGCAGTGGTGCCCACGACGAGGAAAGGCGCATACCATCTATATTCCAGGCTGATGCTGAAGCCAAGAACAGCCCTATCAAAGTCAAGATTTGCATTTCGAAGATATGAAGTAGGCTTGGAACTGCGCGAGGAGGGCGTGAGCCAGCGCTTAGCATTAACATGGAACCTGCAACGTGCGTACGCAGAAGGTGAGTGCTTGAGTCTACAGCGCGACGATCCCCATGCGCTCAAGCAATAGACTAAAGCCTCCTATTGTAGCGGTTCTCTGTAGTTGGACGTTGTTGTTGCAGCTGGGATGGATGACGCACAGGGGCCCAAGCTCCCGATTGCTGCAGGGACAGGACGAGCTAACTGTTAGGGGACGACCTTCAACGTTCCTTCCCACTTTTACCCATGCAAACACCACATTGAAACATCTCGAGAAAACAGCAGTACATGCTCTCATTTCAGATCATGGAATGCCGAATACTTCTTTGGCCGGAGTTTTCACGGCAAGATGGTCTTTTTGGAACAAGGCTCGCCACCCTGAAGCAGCTGACTGACAAACGGAAAGAGCAGCCAACAATGAACGACCGGCCGCGATTGCAACCAATCTGGGCCATATCAGAAGTAATTTTAGCCCACGTGGAGAAGAGCGTATTCCTTCCATAAGGGAGATTATGAAGCAAGACACTGACCGTTCAGCTTGCGCCTTCGGTATCTGCCACGCCATAGAGAATAGACTTAATCTCCCGCCACCTTATCAATTTGCCCTTAATCTCTCAAGTCCTCTCACCTCACTATCCACTGTTGACAGCAGCTATCCTTTCTCACCCCAACAACGACCCAGAAAGCGATTCCTCGAGATGATCCGGTACGCCTTCAACACCACCGGCGCCCGTATGCGCTCACCTCGTCTACCCGCCCGAATCTTGACCACCAGTTCGGTATTATGCAGCAAGGCACGCATCAGCCAGATCCTTCAGCAGGCACAGTCGGTTGCACCCAACATCTACAAGACCATGAAAGAGAAGGACCGCGATGACAAGGCCGCTCGCCGAAACCAGCTCATTTGGCTCGTCAAGCACTCACTCGGGAACGTTGAGGCAGCTGCTAAGGTCTCACCTCATGATCTGCCGTGGTCGACTAGATGTGTGGAGAAGGTTGGCGATGTTAAGGTGGAGGGCGGTCGACTGGATGTGACTGTGTGGCCGCACTTGTGGTAAGTATCAAAACTTCGAATCGAGGATTCAAGTGCTAATGAAATGGCAGGTGAGACAGCAATTCGGAAGGTCGTACGCGATTCGTTTAGGGAATATCCTTGAGCAGATCTTCGGGCTTTTGCTCCTCACTGCAAAGGAGTCATGGGCCCGGATTGACAGGGTATCGAAGAAAGTGGTGGTGCCACATCTTCGGACTCGCCTGAAATAAACATCTTTCTTCATGTCAAAGTCGATTGTCCGGCGATACGAGGCCGGGCCAAAGAGGGTATCTACAGGGTTTCATGATCAAATCTTCACAATACAATGGTCCTTTGGTGATATTCTCAAATGTGATGCTACTAGCTTATAAGTGCTCATCGTTCCCACTGTATCTTCTGTCGCAATGGAATCCCTTCCCAGGGTAACTCGATCAATCTCGCAGACCCAGAGAACTCCTGCAGCTTACTCCCCAGTGATTACTCGCTTGCCCCATCCTTCTGCATCTGCCTCATCGTCTGACGTAGTCCAATATGAAGCCGCTGGTGCCGGTGCCTGTGCCGCTTGCTGAATCGGGACTGCCTGCACAAACGCAGCCGGTGGATGCCAATCATACCCTGCCTGTCCATACGGCCTCACCAAAAGGCCACCCGTGCTACAATCGCGAATGGACTCAAGTCCATTTTCGGTGTACGTGTGCTTTTCCGAATGTTCTCACGTTGTTCCTATGACAGGTCAGCCACCTTCTTCCGGTGCACGTTCGAATGGCATTACCCATGCTCATCTTGCCAGCCAAGCTGCATCGTGCAGTGCTGATTCGGCTCTTGATGCCAGAACTTGTATATATACACGTAGGGAACGAGCTTTCCGGCAGGTGGATATGTGTTATGGCCAGACGCGAATGCAGCGACGATGGAGCCTAATGGAAGCCAGAGTATGCCGTTGGAGGCGCTTTGTCTTTGCTTTGGGAATCGAAACACGCCGGGGTCGAAGTAAACATTACGTAGAAGCTTACGATCCGGTGTTGAATCCTCGATATGCGTTGGTGATGCCCACCAGTCACCAGTTGAATGGTAGAAGACGAACTGCCGAGACATGATTGGTGCTACATGCGGTTTATGAAGGTGTACTTTGATGAGGATCTAGCGTAGAGGAGGTGTATATAGTTGAAGTCTGTCTCTGAGGAGAGAAGGGACGTTCGAAAAGCGATTGCGCATATGAATTTTGCGTGCCTGTTTGCGGGGCAACCCCGCGGTGAAGGTGAATGTGAGCACCATTCCTTAAAAATCGCGAAAGCATTGATATTGCAGATAGTTGGAGAGGAACACATAATCCTTTTATATATCACGATTGTTTGCTACCTCTGGTGGGAACGTGATGTGTGCTGTGCCAATGCTATACACCATATGACGTTTTCACATGTTGCTTGTTCAGGTATCCAATTTTCGAGAACAAAGGTGTTTGATAGTTCATAGGAACCAAGGTTACTGAGTAAATGCTGGGTTACGGTATGGATGTGATCATACAAGCGTCATATAGAAGTCAATACATTGGGCTTCCATGTTAAGCCCAAGGCCTAGCAATCTGCACACCAAAACGACAATGCTTCCCCACTGCGAGTTCACTCCAGCTGAACTTTGAAAAGTTTGACAACGTTGTCCCTGCTCCGGTGTATTCAACCAAACCTTCGAAGGCTTCAACCCACCCACTTGCTTTCTTGTCTCAAACACCGCATTGTTAATTCTGAACGCCATAGGCGTCGGTCATGCCCAATCGCGTTATCGATGTCTTACAAAAGTTCTTCCCCCACCTTTTCATGGCCCTGGGTACCCTTTTCGTAAATCATCAGTCAACATATGTAATGATCGCTAGCTGTCGGCCTGTTCATTTTAGTAAGTCTTTTCTAACGTCTACTAGGCGCAGAAATATAAACTCATCAGAATCTAGCCAATAGCCAGCCTCCTATAGTACATAGATCGGCTGAAGATTGCAGATGACGAAAAGGGTAACCGAGCCGTGGAAGGTGGGGAAGGAGCTTTTGGAAAGCATAGATACTCACGATGCCAAAGTCCCATTGTAGTACGCTCAGTGAGCGCAGCAGCGCGAGAACGGCTCGCATCTCGGGCACCTCATCTTAATTTACTTGCCACTTGGCGTTTTTAATGCAGCACGAACATACCATAATCACGGCCTTGCCTTCGGGACGAGCAGTAAGCTGAGAGTTGCGTATATGTGACATAGGAGGCTATAATAATGCGATGGCCCTCTTAGCTGAATGTTCGGAGCTCGACCACTCAGAGGCGTGGGAGTATTTCATCCCATTAAGCTTTACTAGTCCCGATGTGTTTAGCACTAGACATCTGCCCGCTCTGAAAAGCTCGGCACCTACCGGAAATAGTTAATTAAAGTTACATTGTGTACATCAATTCGGCTTATCATTTTCGTGCGATTAAAGGCTTATCGTCGGTACAAGAATATATGTGCGTCTCAAACGCCGACGCCAGGACTTAGGCACTGATACCCATTGACATATGTTCGCCATTTGCAGAAATCGCGGAACGCGATCTACGAGCACTGCCAGAATGACACGAACCGCAGCAATTGCTGGTCTACTTGCATTAAGTCTTCCCGCGCAAGCGTCATCAGGCCTTCCCTTCATCATCAACACGTGGGGAGGACCCTTCACCGCAGCCACCGACGCCGCCTATCTCTCGTTGCAAAATCCTGCCACTTCAGCTCTCGACGCTGTACAGGTCGGTTGTTCCACATGCGAGCGAAATCAATGTGATGGGTCCGTTGGCTTTGGTGGATCGCCCGACGAAAATTGCGAGACAACCCTGGACGCCATGATTATGGACGGCACAACAATGAAATCTGGTGCGGTAGCAGGTTTGCGACGGATTAAAGACGCCATCGCGGTCGCACGCTACGTACTGGAATACACGACGCACACTCTTCTCGCAGGCGATCTGGCCACGCAATTCGCTGTCTCAAATGGCTTTCCCTTGAGCAATCTTACGACGGCCGAGCAGGCAGCGAGATGCACAGCGTGGAGGGAAGACAACTGCCAACCGAACTATAGGATTAACGTGACTCCGGATCCGAAGTCATCGTGTGGGCCTTACACGGGTACCGCACTTAATTCGACATCGCCAGCTTACAAAAGAGCGATCACACCCGACGCAAGTCAAACATCCCACGATACCATCTCCATGATCGCAATCCACGCCTCTGGTATCATGGCAGCCGGAACTTCAACGAACGGTGCAACCTGGAAAGTCCCTGGACGCGTCGGTGACGGCCCAATAACAGGCTCTGGATCCTACGTTGACGGAGACATTGGCGGCTGTGGCGCTACGGGTGACGGCGACATCATGATGCGGTTCCTCCCGTGCTACCAGGCTGTGGAGAACCTGCGGCAGGGTATGAGCCCGAAGCTAGCGGCCGAGGATGCGGTTAAACGCATTCTAAGGAAGTATCCTGAGGGTTCGTATGGGATTGTGGTGGTCGATAAGTATGGCGAGCATGGAGGGGCAGGATCGGGTTGGACTTTCACATATGCTTTTAGGGGGGGGAGTATGAATGCTACAGAGGTGGTGTCGGTGCCGCCGTTGAACGAGACAAGATTGGTAATGCAAGCGTAGCTTTAGATATCCGAGAAAGGGGTAATGGACCTTAGGCAGCTTTGAGCTATCTTACAAAACAAGTACCGATTGTCCGAGGATGGTACGGGTTGGTACACATCTGTGCACATCTGAAGTTCGAAAACACAATTGCAATACATTGATTCTCTTCTCCAGCAGGTCCATAGCCTTTGACTCTAGGAGACAGTGTAATGTTAAGGTACCATGGAGTTGTTGTCCGTGAAGCAGATTTGATTCGCAGGATTTGCGACCGTGGGGTTGTCTATAACTACAAGCCACTTCTACGCACCTAGCTTATCTTCTTTCTATGGAACGCCTACGTTCCCAATGTGGAAGACTTTCCCCTTTAGGAGACAGAAAAATGTAGACTAAGCAGAAATAGAATCAATATCATAGATGTGTGTTTTTAGTGCCGTGGGTATCAACCATATGTATCATTCGAATCCCAACTCAACACCATACACCCTTCACACAAACATACTACGCCGGCCCACTCCCTCCAGCACCCGAGCTCTCACCACCAACATCCCTCCCCTGCTTCAGCCTCTGACTATGCTGCGCCTCCGCCAAGCTTTGCTTCTTCACATACTCCATGACGATATCCTCCTCAGTTCTCTGTTTCTCGAGGTTAAGTTTATGCTCTCTGTCCTGGCGCTCGCTCTCCTCGATCGCTTTGCGTAATGCTTCTTCCTCCTCCTTTCTAGTCGCTTCTTCCTGCGTGTCGACAGCCTCGCGCGCGCCCACTATGCTAGAAAAGTACTCATCGTGGTTCTCCTCCTTCGAATGGAGATGGTGCAGTTTCTCAGACTCAGCGAGAATGCGTTGATACTCTTCATCGTCTTCAGTATCGGAGGAATCCCACTCCGAGTCTGAGCCGTGCTCGCGGCGTGCACGTGACGTTTCCAACATAGAAGAGCGCAGCGTGTCTTCGAGAATGCGTTGTTCTTCCTCGGACACGCCACTCTTTTGTGCTTCCTCCATGCTGGCTGTCATCGCGCGTTGCAGCGCTTGTTCTTCCGTTTCACCGCTCTCTGGCTCACGCTGGAGTTCGACCATTGAGGCGCGGATCGCGCGCGCGATGAGCTCGTCTTCCTCGGAGTTGCCGCGCGAGGTCTCGGCAACGGAAGCTTTGATTGCTGTCTCGAGTTCGTGGCGCTCGGCTGCTTCGTCGTTGTTAACCAGTTGGACTTGATGGGGAGCTGGTACATTGTTGTGCGGGTGTGCAGGTTCAGGGTAAGTACGAGCATGGTGAAGCAGATGTATGGGGTCGTGGATCCCTCTATGACTCCTCGTGATAGCCGTACTCGCCGCAGTCTCCGAACGAATAAGGGGTTCTGGGAGGTCCAGAGAGCCTCTGCCGTCCGTCATGTACAGACGGGGATCGTCAGCACCAGGAGCGGTCTCTTGCCTCCTAGACTTCGCCCAACGGCCTTTCTCCTTCTTCTCCCTTCTCTCCGACATGTAGCTGTGTAAGGCTTGAAATTGTTCCTCGCCTGGGTTCTTCTTCTTCTTGACGTTGGTCTTGATGCATCTCCATCTATTGACAATATCTTGCTTCTCGGCCGTCGACAACACTGATGCCTCATCGTAGCCCTGCGAGATGCGCGCTGCAATGACGTAATTTTGCACTCCCGAGCCCTGGTTTTTGAGCATTTCCTGGTAGAGGCCTTTCATCGCGTACGCCGGAACGGAGAAGGCGCCGCCCATGACGCGGAAGGGGACGCTGAAGATGCCGCGGCCGACGCCTTTGACAAAACCCAAGCCACCTTCTTTCTTAGCGCCTTTATAAGGGTCAAGGGCGAGTCCGGCTATGCCATCGTAGAGACCGAACCCGAATTGCTAGAATCGTTGTTAGATACTCAAACATTAATGGGGAGACGTGTGTCACCTTCGCAGCAACCTTCAGGCCGCTCTGCAAGTTGGTGACCTTATCGACCTGTCTCACGTCACCGCCATACAACTTCGGCACATTGTGGAACCCCTGCGCAACGTTCATTGAGAAGTCTAAAGGCGACTTGAAGCCAGCGCCAACAATTCTACCAACGCCTTTGCCCGTGCCAACGATGGAGTCTTTGTCCATGCCGCCGAGCCTGTCTCCGAGGCTGGTCTTATCAGAGAAGACAGAGCCTGACCTATCGCGTAGCTCCGACGCTGACACCGACGCCGCACGGCCTTGACTTGATCTACGGCTGCGGCTGGATCCTGGTTGGAGACGGGTGCGATCTCGCGATGGCGACCGAGAATGTGATACTTCAGAAGATTGAGCCATTGCTTGAGCCATGAAACCAGACCGTTCGGTGTCTGTGCGGGGACTGGTAGGATTAGATGCACTCGGGGCCTGAGATAAGCTACCACTGCGACCGTCGGGCGTGCTAGGTTCTTGTATTGGAGTGATTGAAGTACTGCTGCCCGCGGTCCCTGATCCCACGTTCGTGGTAGTCCGTGATGCCTGCCCGCGGCCAGCTTGCGAACCGGATTCGGTTGTGCTGTCATTTTCAGTTTGCTTCGCTTTGCCTTTGCCTTTGCGTGAGGAGTCGGGATGGATGTTGAGAAGTTTCAAAGTCTCAATAGGGAAATCCGCTACGCCCATCATCATTTGTCCGGCAGTACCGACGAGGGCAGAGGCAGCGCCAGTGATCGGATCCCAAGGCCCTTCATCCGGCATGTATTCGCGCGGGCGGAACCTATCATGGTAAGCAAATATTTGATGATGTGTAGTTTCAGACTTGCAGTTTGAGATCAGAAAAGCTGAGTTCGCCCTCCTGGGTCAAGACAGTTGCAGCTTTGGCGCTTAAGCGCACCTGAGTGCGCTTGACTCTCCAAACAGCTGGGTGATCCGGAGCGACCGCACACCTTAGATCATCGTACTTGAGCATTTGGTGGAATGACTGAGCTCCGACTTGGGCTCCTTGTTCCTTTGCGATCTTGGCCGAGAGCTCCGCGGCTTTGGCAAGGGACTCGGGTTTCAAAGCCTCTCTTATAGCATCGGCCAGCTTCTCCGCCGTGAGGTCTTTGTATGGAATGGGCTCGGGCCCAGCGCCAGCTTTGGCTACCATGGAGCCCCAGAAAGGTTGGTCACCAAAGAACGGTACCACAACCGTAGGTCGACCTGCTGCTATACCTGCAGCAGTGGTACCAGCACCACCGTGATGAACGACAGCTGCGACGTGCTGAAACAACCAGTCATGTGGAACATTACCAAGCATGAAGACACCTTCGGGTACGTTGAGATCGTCACCTCCCAGGCCACCCCAACCTTTCGAGACTAAGGCTCGTTTTCCAGTTGCCTTGACTGCGTCAAAGATGAGCGTCGTCATAGCGTTGGGATCGTCAACAACAATTGAACCAAAGCCGATGTAAACCGGTGGTTCGCCTGCTGCTAGAAATTCTGCAAGATCTGGAGCTGGAGTATAGTTGTGTGCCAAGGAGAGGAAGAAGAAACCTGCGATCGATATATGGTTCCCCCAGTCCTTGGGTTTCGGGATCAATGCAGGAGACCTGACATTTGCATTAGCATATGTTAGTGGAAGATATAGACAGATGAGCGTTACCAGCAGTAGGTGTGTGGGATTTTCATCCTTTCCATCATAGCAGGACTCCAGAGTAGACTGATGGGATCTAAGCTAAGGACATCTTTGCGGAACTTGTTGATCAAATCTCCTAAGCCTTGCCATGTCAGCATATCAACAAGGATATACGACATGAAGTTGGTGATGGTTGCGTCTGCGTTGGAGGTTTGGATATTGGCAAGCGGATGCGGAAACGATTGCGTTGGGGACCATGGCATACTATCATTGTCAGCTGTTGCAATAAGATGAAAGTGAGAATCTCACGTGAACATCATGTGTAGGGGTATACCCAATTTCTCTGCACAGTGCAAGTGGCCAAAGCTGGGCGGATTCGCGATGATGGCGTCGGCCACAAAAGGCTTTTTGAGCTCGTCCGGTAGCTGATCCTCGACGCCCATCCATTCTTCGATGGTTTGCTTGAGTGGATCCACACCCAGCCCGTCGCCAGTCTCGATGCACGATCGCCATGTGCCGCGCAGTATTTCGGCGATACCTCTTCGGCGCTTGCCCACCTCGCCGCTGCGCAGCGTATCGAAACCTGGCATCAGCCCCGGGTTCTTGACCATGAAGGCCATGAGCTCGGCAGGGTCGCCGCCAATGCTGAAGAATTCCAGCCCATTCTCAGTCACAAAGTCTTTGAAGGTTGCGTGTGTCGCCAATCGCACGCGATGGCCATACGTATCCTTGAGCACTTTTCCGAGCGCAACAAAAGGCTGCACGTCTCCCCTTGAGCCCACGACTTGTATGACGATGTTGAAAGGAGGAGGGGGCTTCTGGCCGGGGGCACCCCCGAGCGACTCTGGGATATAGGGAGGAGGTGGTGCGGGTTCGTGCTGAACGCGGGTGAGCTGCCGTTGGAGTTGTGGTACGATGAGCTGCGACAAGCCGCGGCTCTTCTGGTCGATGCGAATATTGACTCGACCGTCATCCGCTACTGTAGCGTTCGCGCCGAGCTGGCCGCCTTCGTCTTGCAGCGTGCCTGGAAACTCGCTGTATGCTGGTGGAGGATGGTCGGCAGGGGCAGAGTGGTCGTCGTGGTCGAGATTGTTCAAACCGTGTTGGCTTTGTGCAGCAGTCCTAGCAGCGAATCAGTACTAGGAGGACAAGAAGCGTAAGTATACGTACGCTGGGCGAGAGAGACTCTGCCCTTCTCCTGGACGGTACGAGCCGGCGTAAGTCGAGCCCTCAGGCTTCGTCCGCGGCCTCTCCGGCACTTCCTCATTGCCAGTAGCACCATGTTGCTGCGCTGAGCTCCCGGGTGCGTCGCCTGGCAGCTCCGGGGTGTTCTCATTGTACGGCGGTGGTTGTTGTGGGGGCGGGGAATTGTCGCGCTGCGCTTCCCCGCTGTTGGGCGGTCGCTCGTCATGCGTCATTGTGCGCAACGTTAACAACAAAGTCGTAGGGGTATCATGGAGAAATCTCAAGAAAGGACGTTAGGAGTTTCGTGAAAAGAAGCAATAGGATAGGTAGGAAGGCCAGGCCAGCAGACCAGTTACGTAGGGCAGCTCTCGCAAGCGTAACCTTCAAGTGCGGGCCCTGTCCCTGTTGAAGCGCGGTCGTTCCAGCTTCTTATTGGCCAGTGCCGCCATCAGTGGCTTGGTCAAACAGCTCATCGTCTGCTCGATTACGATCTTGCGCATGTCGCGCCCTCGGCTGTTGGATTCTAGACATCGCCATATCAGATGCAAGATGCAGTTTTCTCCGGAGTCCGGAGGACGATGCTGGCTGTTGCAGGTGTTGCAAGGCGGAATTTGCCGCCTCTCGTGTTTCTCTCAACAACTACACCCGTAGCACCAAAGCTTTTCAAGACCCACGGGTCACGCCTTGTCTGTGTAGCACGAAACTTCAGCGACATGCCCGCGCAATGTCCAGCACGTCGCTGCTATGTAAGCTCGCGATTCGTAGTTCCGCGCCGAACGGCTGCTCCTGCCCGGTCACGCTCCTTGCAGTAACCTCAATTTCGCATTCTCACGCTCCTTGCAGTAACCTCAATCGCAGCCAGCACCGTCTCAGGCCACGCTTTGAGATGTTTGGCAGTCGAAGCCCACACGTAGCTCAAAGCCACGTACCTGGTACCCCCATGGCTTCTCTTACACTAGCAAGTTCCCCACTTGGTGCAAATCAGCCTTGTCATCGCCTTCTCGCCTGGCTTGTCGATGCATGGTATACCGCTTCGAGCACGATAAGCAACCATTTCTTAGGCCTGGCACTTCGAAGCGCTCAAGCATCCGAGACCACGCGTAAGAATACAGTAAATGATGTGTCGCCGGGAAGGTGGCCGTAGTGACCCGTAGCGTGGAAGTACCCCGCAAACAGTAGAGCGGATCCTCCGGGGTCCACGTCGGGTTCCTGCACAACACCTGATCTCAGTCACTGCTTGCACGTCCGAGCCCAAAGCCTCGCTCGACGAGACGCCGTGTATCGATAACACGCCCGCATTCACCTTCACCTTCACCTTCTCCCGTGGTTGGCACCCTCGAGTCCTGCTCATAAGGCAAACGACCACCCAGCCTGCCGCAGATAGTCCTCCCCCGATTACATTACAATATGCACCCACGACAACCTCGCGACTATAGGCGACCGGACGGATAAAGCCTGCCATGTCGAAGACACCATATAGCGGAGAATCATGGATATGGTGGATTGTCGTTCTTGCCATGATAGGCGCGAGGCTGTAAGTGACTTCCTCAATAAGTCAACGACCGAGACTGCAACTGACTGATCTTTCGCAGAATATCCAGAAGACTACTCTTGCGCTCTATCAACCATCTCCAGATTGACGATTGGGTTATGGGCTTGTTCGTCACGACGTGCTACACGACTTTCATTGTGATTTCTAACAAGTATCTCAAAGCCGGCTCGAACCTCGAGCCGCCTGGCTTCGACTGGAGCGCACTAAGCGTGTATGATATCTCTCGACGCGTTTACGGTAGCAGACTCATGATCGTCGTGGAGCAGATGCTAGTCCTTGTCATCTGGGCCTGCAAGGGGTGCCTCCTCGTCATGTACCACCGCTTGACACGCACAGCGCTGCATCAAGAGCACATCGCAATTAAGCTTCTAGCGGCCTACGTAGTTCTTGGCTTCGTTGTTATGGAGGTTCTCTACTTCGTCGCCTGGTGTCGTCCGTTTACCGAATATTACGCGACGCCGACTGCTTCCAAGCAATGCGATACCTTAGTCGACCATCGCATCACCAAGACCGTGTTCAACATATCCTCGGATCTCATCATGTTATGCATCGCACTCCAGATGCTTGTCCGGTCTTCTTTCCCACTCAAGCGAAAACTTGTCCTTTGCTTCATCTTCTCGCTGGGCTTATTCACCATAGCGGCAGCGGTGTTGAGCGCTTACTACGGAATTCACGACCCGTACATACACACTTGGTTGTCCTGGTACCTTCGAGAACTCTCTATGGCCATCATAGTCGCCAACATACCTTTCACATGGACCATCCTTCGCGAGCTTTTCGAGATAGACGATTTTAACGGTTCAAGCCCTCAGCCGTGGTCGTATTACCCAGCCTCGCGGACTACGACGCATAGCAATAACGCACGGATGTCTCAGGCGACTGGGCCGTCCATGCCGACTGCTCATACTCGCCGGGATCGATTGGCGGTTACCAGCATTGGCAGTCAGGACACGCAGTGTCCGACACTGATCGAATCCCATTTTGTGAGCAAGGGATCGGGAGATTCGCCTACCAAGGGCTTAAAGCTGGAGGTTTCCGGGAGGGATGATTTTGCCCAAGTGGGATCTTATGACTTTGCGTCGGCGCCGTTACCACAAACTCGCGATAAGGACGAGATCTCTCCCGTGACGCCTTGAAACAGCCAAGTATGCAAGCTTTCAGAAGCGGAAAGTTGTGCTGTATCACGACGATGATCCCGAGCGGCAGAAATTAGTCCCCAGCGTCGTTACTTAAGCCAATGTGTGGTTGGTCGACCGCAGCTTAGCACGGGCCTACCTATCTGCCTGATGCAAGCTAATGTTGGGATTGACTCGGCCCTGCGTTCTCTAGCCTGCTCTGCGACAGGTGTGCAACCATCTTCAAAGGGGGCGGGGGCTCCCACAGCGCTTCAGGGGCAAGGGGCACTACCCATGCCTCTGCGACCTTCGCATTCCGGCAGAGGCAGGATGCTTCGTGTGTTCCAGGATTAGGGAGTCAGTCAAATAACGGAGCTGTAATGAAGGATTGCCCTACTTCTATATCTTTCACTCTGAACGCACATTCCCAATCAGACCACGAACGAGACAGCAGATTGCTGGTGGGAACTTTGATCTTTTCTATTTGCCAAAGTTTTCTTAAGAATCGGTGGATTTACTTTTGAACTGTGGCGGGTGTTCGGTACACTTCTCGGTAATTAATGTCCTGAGTCGTGGCTCACTAATACCAAGGTCAGCCGAAGTCGATAGTTTGTTTTGTCATCGCCCAGCGGATGGTGTGAGTCGCAGGGCCTTGTATGTCTTGCTGTGGCTCTCCGAATGCTTACACAATCACGAACAATGCATGGCGTTTGGCAGCCGACGCGACTCTTGTACATATTTTCTCCGAGCAGCATACCTTCGGGTCTCAGAAACCATACATGACACTCAGTCACCGTCGGGGATCTCACCCACCAACGAAACTCCTCAAGACTAGTGTCAAAGCTCTAACATCTGGCCGCAGCTCTAGACATGTTCCAAGACCTTGCAAATGCTATAGATGCCGTCTGTAATCTTGGAATGTATTATCCTTGGATCGACCCGCTATGTATCATTCAAGACTCTTCAGAAGATTGGCTTCAAGAGGTCACAACTATGGGCGATGTGTGTGTTTCTACTACACATCTTCTGTTTCAATATTGACACCTGTATTCGACACGGTTATACGACCACGACCACGAGTTGGGGCCGGTGGACTCATACAAGCGTGATAAACGCATTAGCCTCGACGCTGAATGCTTTAAAGAACTCATAAGCGGTGTACCGTAAAGGGTGAAAGACTAGCATGGGCTCCTTGCATGCGCAAAATGGACTGGTGCCGTAGGTAGTAGGTACCGCTGATTGTGCAGACTTCGCCTTCGTCTTCCATTGATGGCTCTCTCCGTGCCCATTACGTAGTTCCGCCAGCACGAATTTCCTACATCGTCCCTTCTTTGTTGCTGTTTGAGTTTAGACTCCGAGTGCACGGACACCCGATGGAAACCCGGGCCGGTGTCCTCGGGCGCCGCGAACAATTCTCTTACTGGCACCGCCCCCCGAAGGCCCACCAACAACCGTCTGGCTTCACCAAGGTTTCCATCGGTCGACTTCCGCTTCCAAGAAGCTTGTTCTGCGCCACAGCGCCAGTCAATGGTGGACTCGCTGATCTATAGGCATGTCAGATGAAAGACGTGACGAGTTCATGTCCAGCCTCGTCGCTTGCTCTCTTGGGCAAACAACATGCCTTGGCGCTCGGTGCGCGCGCAACGCGTGCGAAACTTGGCCTCCGTATCAATCAGCGATCAAAACTTTCCTTGAAACGGTTATAAGCTTGTAGTCAGAACGTTACCATCATCCACTTCGTGTTGGTGCTTCTTCTTTGGCTTGCAGCTACTTTGCATCACTTCGACTCATTCTCGCAAACTGTTTCCGCATCTGTTCCCAAATCTGTACAAGCTGAGCGTCTCTTGAGACCCCACGACCAGCTTCCTCCCTTTGTTCTTGCGTCCAGTGTGACGCGTTGCTTCGCAATGTCTGCGGGCCTCAGGGTACACGAAGAGGTGGAGGAGCAGGAGCAGGAGTGGGTTGAACAGGGTTGCAATGAATCAAGATCGAGTTCCAATGTCGATGTCCGCTCACCACAAGAGGAAGAACAGCAACATGAGAATGCTGTTGTCTCGCTAGCGCGCAAGTTCACTGCACAGTCCCATCAGTCTCACCACGAATCACCATTCCAAGCGAGCAAAGGCTCCAATCTCGATCCAAACTCTCCCACATTCAATGCCCGATCCTGGGCGAAGGCTTTCTACAACGTTAGATATAGCTCAGATGTACCAGCGCGCGTAGCTGGCGTAGCCTTCAAGAACCTAAATGTCTCGGGCATTGGCTCGCCTACCGACTTTCAGTCCAGTGTTGCCAATGCTGTTCTCAAGCTACCTGCGATCTTTGGGAGAGGTGCGCAGAAGATCGATATTCTTCGTGACCTGGATGGACTAGTACTTCCTGGAGAACAATGCTGCGTACTGGGACCACCCGGCAGCGGCTGCTCTACGCTACTCAAGACAATATCTGGGGAGACCCATGGCTTCAAGGTCAGCCCTGATTCGGTGATCAACTACCAAGGCATCGCACCAGCAGAGATGCACAAACAGTTTCGTGGGGAAGCCATATACACAGCGGAGGTTGACAGGCACTACCCTCAATTAACGGTGGGAGACACATTGTACTTTGCCGCGTAAGTGACCTCTACCCCATAAGTAAATTGCTGACATGGAGCGTATTGCAGTCTCGCCCGCACGCCTCGCACGATTCCAGGCGGTGTCTCTCGCGAACAATATGCGGAGCATCTTCGAGACGTCATCATGGCCATGTTTGGCATCAGCCACACGATGAACACCCGCGTCGGAAACGACTTTGTACGTGGAGTGAGCGGAGGGGAGCGGAAGCGGGTTACCATTGCCGAAGCCGCTCTGAGTTACGCGCCCCTTCAATGTTGGTAAGTCGTCCACGATGCGGCATCTACGAAAGCTACGGGTGCGTTCATTTGGTCTAACAGAGGTGTAGGGATAATTCCACTCGTGGTCTGGACTCTGCGAACGCCGTTGAATTTTGCAAAACGCTTCGCACCCAATGCGACGTCTTCGCATCTTCCACCTTCGTGGCGATCTACCAAGCACCACAAGCCGCTTACGATGTGAGCCAGTCTAAATCTGTTATGGTGTATCATCGCTGATATATTCCATCTAGCTATTCAACAAGGTCACCGTTCTGTATGAGGGCCGACAGATCTATTTCGGACCCGCACAAAGCGCTAAAGGCTACTTTGAGCAACTTGGCTTTGTGTGCCCCGATGCACAGACTGTCCCCGACTTTCTCACGTCTATGACCTCTCCATCCGAGCGGATCGTCAAATCCGGATTCGAGGATCGCGTTCCAAGGACCTCCGATGAATTCGCAAGATGCTGGCAACAAAGTGATGAACGGAAGCTTCTCTGGGCACAGATCGATGAGTACAGTCGTGAGCACCCTCTGGACGGTGTCGGTCACAGCAATTTCGCCGCGGCGAGGAAGTTGGAGAAGTCCAAAGCTCAGCGCGAGCGCTCGCCATATACGCTGTCATATTTTGGCCAAATTAAGCTCTGCATGTGGCGAGACGTGCAACGCCTGAAGGCTGACCCAGCGGTGCCAATCTCAATGCTTGTCATCAATCTTGTCGAGGCTTTGATAATCGCGAGCATCTTTTTCAACCTGGCAGGCGACACTTCTTCTTTCTTCTCCCGAGGCGCTGTCCTTTTCATGATGGTCAGTACCTTGCTAAACGTTGCTGCCTGGGCCGCTAGCCCTTGAGTCCCGGTAACTGACACTTGCAGGTGCTCCTGAATGCTTTTGGCAGCATGCTAGAGATATTCTCTCTGTATGCAAAGCGAGAGATCGTGGAGAAGGTGCGACAGACTTCGTGGCCCGTGAACTATCATGAGCTGACCAGATGTCTAGCACAATCGTTACGCTTTATATCACCCGAGTGCCGAAGCCATGGCTAGTATGATCGTGGAGTTACCCTACAAGATCACGAATGCAACACTCGTCAACACAACTTTGTACTTCATGGCAAATCTCCGCCGCGATGCAGGAGCTTTCTTCTTCTTTTTTCTTATCGCCTTCTCGATGTTGCTTTCGATGTCAATGTTCTTCAGGTAGGGTGTCCGCCCAAACAATTGCCGCCTCACTGACCACGTTAGGTTTTTTGCTTCCATCACCAAGACTATTGCTCAAGCGCTAGCCCCGTCGTCTATCATTTTGATGGGACTCGTGTTGTACACCGGATTCGCTATCCCCGTAGCCGATATGAGAGGGTGAGTCATTGTCGCAGTACTGGAGCTCGAGAGCTAACCAAGTATAGCTGGGCCAGTTGGATCCGCTATCTCAACCCCATATCCTACGGCTTCGAAAGCGTGATTGTGAATGAGTTCAATGGCCGTCAATTTCCGTGCGCGCAGTTCATTCCATCCGGACCCTCGTACGAGGGTATTACTCCCAGTCAGCGAGCCTGCGCCGTCAAAGGTGCCGTTGCCGGCGCCAACTATGTCAACGGGACGGCATTCGCGAGCACTACGTATGACTATCAGTACGCCCACCGGTGGCGCAACTTTGGGATCATCGTTGTGTTCATTATCGGTCTCGCCGCACTGCACCTTATCACGTCCGAGCTAGTTGCTTCTGCTCGCTCTAAGGGAGAAGTCCTCGTTTTTCGGCGCAAGAATCTTCAAGCCCTGGCAAAGCGTCATAGACTTGATGAAGAAACCGGGAGAGATACTGCCGTACAAACCGATAAATATAGCAGTGACAGCGACGCTGCCTCAAAGGTGGAGAAGCAGCGGAGTATCTTCCATTGGGAAGATGTCTGCTATGAGGTGCAAATCAAGGGCGAAACTAGGAAGATTCTGCAGAACGTCGACGGCTGGGTAAAGCCAGGTACTCTGACAGCCTTGAGTAAGCAGCCGACACCACACTATTAATCTTGGCTTATTAGGTACAGTGGGTGTGAGTGGAGCCGGAAAAACTACATTACTGGATGTCCTCGCGAGCCGCACGACTATGGGTGTCATCTCCGGATCAATGTTCGTCGACGGTCGGGAACGAGATGGGTCATTCCAGAGACAGACGGGATACGTCATGCAGGTACGTCAACAAGCGCAGTGAATATACCACAGAGACTGACCCACCAATAGCAAGACATACACCTTCATAGCAGCACTGTACGCGAGGCACTCGAGTTCAGCGCCCTGCTACGCCAGCCAGCAGACTACTCCCGACAAGAGAAACTGGCATATGTCGACGAGGTAGGCTTCCATCTAGCTTGATGTAAGCAAGTGCTTGCGCTGACCTGCACCAGGTCATTCGTCTCTTAGACATGGAGGACTACGCCGATGCTGTTGTCGGTGTGCCAGGTGAAGGTCTTAACGTTGAACAGCGAAAGAGACTTACCATTGGAGTTGAGATCGCTGCCAGACCAAAGCTTCTACTCTTCCTTGATGAGCCGACCTCTGGTCTGGACAGTCAGACTTCGTGGTCGATCTGCGACCTGATGGAGAAGTTGACGAAGAATGGACAGGCGTTAGTGTTGCTCTTACTAACAGACCAAGCGCGAGCTGACCAATGTAGGATTCTCTGTACTATCCATCAGCCCAGCGCGATGTTGTTTCAACGCTTCGATCGCCTCCTTCTACTGGCCAGGGGCGGCCGTACGGTCTACTTCGGAGACATTGGGCGCGAGTCGCACACTCTCATCGACTATTTCCAACGCAATGGTGGAGCGAAGTACGACCTGAGTATGAATCCTGCCGAGTACATGCTAGACGCTATAGGTGCGACCCCAGGTTCGACTCACACAGACATCGATTGGCCTACGGTATGGAAGTCTTCCGCCGAGTATGCGGAGATCCACACAGAACTTGCAAGGCTTAGGGAGCTCCGGAAGGAGCCATCCGCAGTCATGGATACAGATGATTCCAGCTACCAAGAGTTTGCCGCGCCGTTTACCACACAGTTCCTCGTTGTTGCCAATCGGTGTGCTCAGCAATACTGGCGAACTCCTTCGTACATCTACTCTAAAGCTCTGCTCTCCATCGGCTGCGTAAGTTGACGGTCACACTGTAATCATGAATCTGGTGCTAACAGACTATTACTAGTCCCTGTTCATCGGCTTCTCGTTCTTCAAGATGGAGAACACAATCCAAGGACTCCAGAACCAGGTAAGCACTTCAAAGACTACGAAGATGTTTTTGTATTAAGTGTGAACTTGAACAGATGTTTGGAATCTTTGTGTTTCTCTTCGTCGTCATCCAGCTTCTGTATCAGATCATGCCCAACTTCGTTGTGCAGCGAACCTTGTATGAGGCGCGTGAACGTCAATCGAAGACCTACATGTGGCAAGTCTTTCTCTTCTCCAACATCTTCGTTGAGATGTTTTGGAATCTTGTAAGCCACTTTTGCATCATCGTTCTTGCTGTCATGCCTGCTAATTCAATCTAGATCATGGGTATCTTCTGCTTCCTAGTATGGTTCTATCCTGTAGGCCTGTACCGCAACGCGGAGCCTACAGATGCTGTGAACATCCGAAGCTTCGGAATCCTCCTCATCATCGTTGCGACATTCCTTTTTGCTAGCTCGTTTGCTCACATGCTGATTGCTGGCGCACCCAGCGAAGAAGTTGCGGGAGGTATCGCAACGTTGATGAGCATCATGCTCTACGCCTTCTGTGGCATCCTGTCTGGACCGGACAAGCTCCCTCGCTTTTGGATCTTTATGTACCGCGCAAACCCTTTCACCTATCTGGTGAGCTCTCTCATGAGCACAGCGCTAGGACAGGCGGACGTGTATTGCTCGCCGAACGAGTTCCAGAATTTTTCGCCGCCGCCAAACCAATCCTGCGGTCAGTACATGCAGGACTACATCAATATGGCTGGTGGATATCTTCAGGATCCAAGCGCGACCGATACCTGTGGCTTCTGTCAGCTATCAAGCACTGATCAGTTCTTGCAGCAGATCAATGCTACCTGGGACAATCGGTGGAGAGACTTTGGGCTGTTGTGGGTGTATGTCGTCTTCAATGTTGCGGCAGCTACGGCCTTGTATTGGCTATGCAGAGTGCCTAAGAACAAGAAGAAGACGAAGGCTGCATAGCAGACTCACATACAACGTCCGGGGTCCGGAGTTTGAGACTAGTAGAACAGGTCCCGCAAGGGTTTCCGTCTCTGCAGCTTGTAAGATTGGCGCATTGTTTATTTACTGTACTTTTAATACCGCAGCGCTGTTATTCAGAAATAATTGATACACTAGACTTCTCAAATAAGCATCAAAAGTCGTATATTGTGGCAAACCACAATGTGCTTTATTAACTGCTCGATAGTAGCCAGCTTGTCTTCGTTCCTCGCCTGCGATCATCGTACGACCGCTGGTAGGCGTGTGATAGATGATTGCCAGCAAATTATCCAGCCCGCAACATTAATTCTGCTTTGTTTTGTATTCAATGTAACGATAGGATTTGAGCCGGTAGAACGATCGCAAGTCGTACCTGATTTTCATGGGCTCTTGACTCGGAAGGCTTCCATCGGTGCGTGGTCAATGATCTCCTTGTGAATGGGGTTTCCGAAATCCTCTGAATCGAGTTAATTTCACAAATGCACAGGATTCTCTCCACTGGATTGTTATCGCTTACGAAAGGAATCTGCGACCTCCCACGGTGCTGGAATTGCTTTCGGGGCGAGTAGATGTGACCCATCGACTATCTAACTAATCAGACTCCTTGGTTAGTAAAGCTCTAGGGATACCTACTACTAAGAAGCTCATCTTACCGCTATATAGCTAATTAGCTTATCGGGAAAGTATACATATCTCACTCAATACTGTGGGAGGTAGCACGTTTCTTTTCAAAAAGCACCGATACTCGAGGTAGACTGAACAGACCACGCGCATACGACACTGACATTTCGCACGAAATGCGCGATCATATCGTCTTTGGGCTCCACCAGTAATCCAGTGAACGGCATGTTGACCTCTGCAATTCGATTGCAGAGTGGAGTGAGGTCCTTTTGGGACTGTGGACGACGGATATACATCATAGGCCACAGACGATAGGACACGAGCCATCGTTAGCGAAGTGTTCACACACAGGTTCAAGATCCGTGCACCGTGGTAACTCTTGGTGATCAACTAGCCTACACAGTCGTAGTAGGAAATCCGTGCTTTTCCTCGAGTTCTACTCGGGTTTTTGACTCTTTTGATAAACACATTATGTACATTATAGGCGGTTAATCCGATACCACCTGTCTTTGAATTGGTGCTGTGAACGGACATCGCCTACGCAAATAATCACTGATAAACCTTTTCAGAATGCCCACCAAAAGATAGCGAGACCAGGAGCTTCGATCTATATAATTTCCGACAAGATATGCGGAGAGATTGGCGGGAGAAGCACCATGCGTCTATATGTCTGGAACAAAAAAATCCCACGCCCAATGTGCAAGCTGCTTGTATATGTGCTCCAGCGAAGCACCAACACAAGAAAAGCAAGCGAGCAATACGAGGCCAAAGCTCCACCAGCAATCAAGCGAAAATTGACTCAACGATAAGCATATGGTGGCGTTATATCACTTCCGTCACTCTCTAGCTAACATACTACCACCACCTACACCTTCACAATTTTCACCGTCGCCTTCCCACTCGACAAGTCCACACTCCATCCGCCCCTAGCCGTACTCGCCCCATCAACCTTATAGCCTACAGTCGAACTTGCTGGCTTCTTCAGCCAAACAATCGCCGCCTTAGCCTGCAGGTCCGCCGTTTGCGCCGCACTTGCAAGCGTCAGTGTAACCGTGCTGCCGGTCTTATCAAAGTCCACTTTGGAGATGATACCAGCGCTAATCTCAGCCTTAAGCCCTAGGTCTGCGACGAACACGCGGCGTTTGACGGCATCCCTGGGCGCCACCGAGATTGTAGAAGCCCCGGACGTGGAAAGGAGGTTCCCGCCGAACGCAACGTCTCCATACTTCGTTCCAGTAAGAACGTATACACACTGTCCCAAACTTAGTCCCAAGAATCCTGGTCCATAATCTCCACTATATGGATCCCACTTGAGCAGCTCTGGGAAACTATGGAACGCCGCGCTCGCAAACCCATCCTGGTGGATGTTCGTTAGGGGCGCCATATTACCTCCAAAGCCCACTCTTAGCGCATACAGATCTGCAGGATGCTGTTCATAGTAGTTGAGCACGGGGAGCGAGTTCAGACCAGACCCGTAGTGGTGGAGTTGACGCTCTGTTTGTGCGATTTTCGCGGCGTAGTTGAAGTCCCAGTACCGGCGCGCGTTGCCATTCCAGCCCCAGTGAGCGACGGTAGGCATGTAGCCAAAGATAGAGTTTATAGCTTTGGTAGGGGTAGTAGCGAGCTTGAAGTAGCTAGGGAGCGTTAGTAAGGGCAGTATGGGCGATATGGGGCAGGTTACTTGGTCCAATAGTACACGCCTTCTTGCCCCGTAGAATCCCAGGCCATTTCACTGCCGAAGGGGACGGCTTCGGTTTCCCATAGGTTAGCGCGGTAGCGCATTGTCGTTTCTAGGGCGGTCACTTGGGTGGTCAGACCTTCGCGCTTCAGGTCTTCCAGAAGTTCGCCGAGCACCCATTCGCCCATCAGCCCAACAAGGCCATAGTCGCAATTTGCGGACTGGTTCGAAAGGCAGTATTGCGTGGTGTTATAAGCTCGGTTCAGATACCATGACCAATCTTGCCGAAGCTTTTGTTCGGGGTAATTCCTTGCAACACGATACATGGACCAGTACGCAGCCACGGGGTGAACGTAGTTGTACGCTCTTCGCGTCGTGTAAGCGCGTGTCTTATCCCAGGACGTCCAGGTAGTCCAATCCAAAGCTGAGTCGTACGTGTAGGAAACTGCGCCAGGCTGGTAGTAGAAAGCACTGGCAACGACACCCAAGCTTGCGTTCTGCTGAAGCGTGCCCACAACGGTGTCTTGGATAAAGTCATCAAACAGCGAGACCTCCTTGGCGTTGGGCTGTATGAACTCTTTCATCGCCGTTGCGACATAGGCACCAGTTCCACCCTCGTCGCTAATGCCGGCAATCCAAACGCGGCTATCTTGTTCTACGATAGCACCAACTTCGTGATCATATGTCATGATGGACGGTGCCCTGTTGAACGGATCTGTTTTGTTGAAGTACGCTTTGGTCGTGAAGAAGTTACCCATATCTGCGAGTGTCGAAGCTGCGGTCTTCGTGATGTGGTAATGTACTGTCTGTTTCTTCTCATCCGCGTATGTAACAGTGACGCGCGACCTTCCCCATGCTGAGCTTTTGGGTGTAAGCGAGTACTGTGCACCGGCTGATGTGTTTAAGGGTCCCGTGATGGTGAAGTCAGCTGCATCGATACTCTTGACCGCGGACGAGTAGTTGAGGTACAGCCTTGCGGTGAGGTCTGCAGGTACGACATAGCCGGGTAGACCAACTGCGAGGGGCGTGCCGCTCTTTACCACGGCATCTTCAATGGTTTGGATGGAGTCAGCCAGGACGAACTTGACTCCTACAGAGTAAACTTCTCCAGCAGCGAGCGTCTTTGATGTAGCACTGTTCCAGGGTGTAGTACTCTTCCACTCATTCTGTGCATATGCCAGGCTGTGGACTTGCCACTCATAGTTGCCTTCATAGGTCTGTCCCTGGTAGCCGAAAGCGCCCGACGATTCTGATAGGAAGCGCCACGCCTCGAAATTGCTTGAACCCAGCGGAGCAAGGACAAGCGCATTTCCAGTTCCCGACAACGGTGTTACTCGGATGAATCCTGCATCAAGGCCAATGTAAGGGTCGGCGAAAGAGCACTTCGCTTGCGTATCGGTTGCGAGGCGGTTGGTGAAGATGTTGTTGATAGCGACTGGCAGACCCAAGCTTCCGAGCTCGATGGAGGTTGTACCGGTGTTCGTAAAGTTGAACCTCAAGGCAAGACCACTGCCGGAGGTAAGCCATTCTCGGGTGACCTTAAATGGACGGGCCGTTCCAAGCGTGGGTGCTAGGTCTGCACCAGCGATCACTCCAGCTCCCAGGCTTGTCAACTGTGTGACCGCTTTCCTAGAGCTGGCTGTATCGACACTAGTCCAGGATGCGCTACTTGAGGTCCGATATCGAAAAGTAACATCTCCAAGGTGGTGGGCACCATTTTGAGCTAGCTGCGATATCAGATCTGTTGGCAAGAAGTTGAAGCCTGTGCGGCTTGAATTGAGGGATGCAAGCGTCCCGGAAGATTTGACGATCGTGCCCTTGAAATCAGTAGACTGTAAGTTAGTATAGCCACCTGAGAGCCCGAGATTATCCTGCCCAGCTGCGAAAGCCGCGAGGCTTCCCGCTAGGAACACTCTCAAAGTCGAGAGTAACATCCTGGGAATGCGTGCTGCACAAAAACAGAGCAGGCGTTGAGCGATACTGCGCCGCCGTGAACCATTCTAGAAGGCATTGACACTGATATACACCATCACACAGATAGCGCAACATCTCTACCTGCCGTTTCCATCAACTGCCCTTATTTGAGGGGTAGATCTATTCCATGACGTGCAAAGTAACCCTGGGATGCACCGACGATCCGGAGCAGTCTCGGACGGAGAAACTACTGTGTCGGCCACCAATGTGATATATAGCCTGATACAGGCTCGGCGGAAAGTTTCCGCGTCGCGACTACATTGCTGGAACTAGGATGTGTTGGAAGTTGACGGCATGCGAACAAGTATTGTTTCTTCATTGGCGATCAGACCATTGATTAAACAGATGCGAAGCCGATGGAAAGGAATAAGAAAGAAGGAAGGCAGGGAAAGTGTCGAGCGACAAGGAGGGGTACAATTGCCCTACGCCTAAAGCAGCAAGCAGCGCGCGTCCGGATGTCCACGGTGCTTCCATCAACCATCATGACAATTGAATTATAGTCGCACAGTTGCTCTTGTGGCATCCTTAACGATCTGCTAAGCTACATAGGTGGTCTCAGCCTGTAGCTCCTCGTTCCGACTTCCAAATGATCCGTACGATTCCAGCAACGCGCATGCGCGAAGGCACGCGGGTCCTCTAGAGCGAGTGGCTCCAGGATTCAGAGCGACGTCTATATGAGTACGTTCTCGTCGATGTGTTGGACTACTGCAATGCGGCCTCCGTACTGGACTTGTTTCGCGTATCGTGCGCAGCAGACTCGCAATATCGGGGTAATTCTGGAGGCACCCGCGCACCGCAAGCCAGCGCTGTGGGCATACGGCCACTGTCTGTGTCTTCGGGGACCGCAATAAGCGGCTGGCGCTTCACGATGTACTTCGCCTTCTATGACCACCACGAACTCTTGTCCGCCGTCTTGAGCTTGGCCTACTATCACACGTGCCTTGACATGTATGCATCAAAATGGAGGATATCGAACATCTCTTCAATATGATTGCTATTGCAAACATCGTTACCTGTAGCCCTAAACATGAACCCATAGGTGTCGAGTCTTTCTTCACGCCTTGAGTCCCACTCTTAGGCTGAGTAATCGCACTCCGAGCAGATTGCCATTATTTGACACTCTAGGAAGCAATAATGCCTCACCCAGCGTATAGAGAGCGGTCACCAAGCGTATACGTTGTGAGATTCTCTATGTACGTTATACTATGTCCACTATCCGCCACAATACACACTACGAATAGAAGTCGGTCTACCCAACTATGTCCCGTGGTACACCGACACCCGCGAACACCTCTAGACTCATTATGTATTTCCAAAAACCCCCCCGTTATCTCAACATATGACCTCAAATTTCCTACTTTCTAATGGCTGCGGCATCACCCCTGCATCAATGAGCGCGAAAGCGTCCCATTCATGTGCACTCTCGGTTTTGAAGTTCCACCACACCCACCCATTCGCCCTCGTCTCAAATGCCCCCATCTGCGCCTCAATATACTTCCTCGTCTGGTCCTTGTACTCTTGAGGCCACTTGGAGATGTCGTTCTGCCACTTGCAATCCCCAACCTTGGTCGAGCCGGGATACGTCCCATCGTATCGGGCCCCGATGCCGAGGCCGTTCAGGTACTTCGCGCAGTCGGTCATTGCGCCCGTCCATTCACCCACGACGGTCCACTTGTCGGCGCCGGAGTAGCTGCCGGAGGCAGAGCAAACAGCAGAGACGTGGGCATCGGGAGAGAGCGCGACGAGGGCGTCGGTGAAGACTTGGTATTCATGGTGGTCCATTACGACGTTTTGCGCGTTGTTATCGGATGGGGTCAGAAAGCCGTTCCAGTTTGATGTGGGGAGGAAACCGTCGTGCAGGACGATGGGGGTGTCCGACGTCTCTCTCAACCTCCCAAAGCCGTCCCGGAAGAATTGGCGGACGGTACCTTCATCTAATTTAGGGATTAAAGGCTCGTTGAGGAGCTCGATGCCCACGATCACGTCTTGGTATTCCGGTTGGGCGTACTTGGTTGAGATAGTGGAGAAGATTTCCAGGGTCTGTTGGACTGTGTCGCCGGTTGTCCAAGTCGGAGCGGAGATGCGTTCGCCGGAGTTGTCGAAGCCATTTTGGGACCCTGGAGCACCGTGGAGGTCTATCATTACTTTCAGGCCGAGGCCTCGGGCCCAGTCGATGGCGGCATCGACTGTGGACAGAGTCAGCGTGTGCTACGCGAGCGAGGAGGGAGATGACATCGTCTTTTCGCACTGGGGAGTCACATACTGTAAGGTGCGGCGCCCTTGACATACGGCGAGTCCAGTGTATCATACGCCCAATACCCAATCGGTATCCTCACAAGATTGAATCCTGAATCCTTGATCTTCTGGAAGTCTTCAAACGTAACCCAAGAATCCCAGTGCTCTTGCAGAATCTTAAGTGCAGCAGCCTTCCCAAGCTTTTGACCTAGAGTAAACTCATCGAGGATATCGCTGCGACCGAGTTTATCAAAGAGAGATGGCGTTATCCAAGGCTCCAGAACGAGCCATCCGCCGATATTTACACCTTTTACTTTCTCGGACCCCCAAGCGAAGGCGACGCCACGTTTGGAGCTAGATCTGGTTAGCTGTCTGTTACGAGAGGGATCTTGTTCTGTGGTGCGGAGGGGGCGCGTGTGACACTCTGCTCCTGCTCCAAACAGGCTTGCGCAAGCACATTCTACGCGCATGTGCTTACGGATAACTAAGAAAACACTCACGCAGGAGCCGCCGCCGCAAACCCACAAGCCAGGGCCGCAGCCAGCACGCGCTTCAAAAGCATAACGTAACGATAGAGTCTGCTCGAATAACAAGTATTTTGAAGGAAGAAGTGTGCGGTTGCACAATGCACTGTTGAAGAATGAAGAATGCGTCCCTTGCGTGGGGTATAGACCAGACAAAAGCGCCGGATGTGGCAACGTCGACCAAGCTGAGCAACCAGAAGTATTCGATGTCCGTTAAGATGCCTTTTAAGATGATAGCAAGGATCGCAGCAAGTAAGATACCCCGTCGAGCAAGGCAGATGGCCAGTAGGAGAAGCGAGCGTGGCCCTAGGGTAAGGATATATATTGTGCGGCGAAAACTCAGAACATGGAAAGAACGAGTGACAACACACACTTCGCGACCAAGAAGAACTACGATGAGGTAAGAACGAAGGACCGAGTACGGAGGCTGACGGAGCTTTTAAGAGTCGCAGTGGACTTATCCACTTTGCTGTTCTCGACCGTCCGTCACAGTCTCAGATCTTGGACCCTGCAGACCTTCTCACTCGGTTAAAAGAAGGGATGGCTACATCATGCATGCACGGCCGCGGTGCTAAACTAGGTATTCTCGCCATGCTCGATTTGGAGGTGAGCGAACAGGGGAATCTGCTAGCCTCGCCGGTGGCTGGTTCAGCATCTGAAACATGTCGTGTTTGTGCATGGCGTTGCCGGCAAGTTCTTGGATAAACCCGGGAGAGGAGAGCTGGTCGCGATACGAAAGATAGGGGGACGCGGTGTGCAACATGCGAGGCCGCTTGTGGTGTGTAGGTAGTTGGGAGTGGCGTTGCGACGGTCGGGTAATAGTACAAGATCGGTACGCCTATCGCAACCTCACGGCGGGCTAGAACATGTGAAAGACTGTACGATCGACACTGTTTTGTGGGAACAACGTCGAATTCGAGCTGTCTGATCATAAATGCTGCTCATGCTGCAAAGTCGATCGCTAGTCCTGCTGAAGAGCGTATGCAGCTTCTTTCGCTTCACAGGCACACCCACACCATCCCAGCTGCGCGCTCTTCTACTTACGATACGAAGTCTTATTATTTGAACTTGTCCCTCAACAAAGAAACAAAAATCTCATAAACCCGAGGGACTCGTCGCACTTCGTGGAAACTGTACTCCTACCGCACAATGGCTAGATACCAGTGTTGCGTCATATGCGAAGTTCATTGGAAGGGGAGGGCGCCTGTTATAATTAGGTGTGGCGCCGATCAACGTGGTAGCTATTTTGGGGTTCGTAGGGCTGTAGCTTCACACATGGCTTGGGGTGCTGAACAGCTAAAGTAGTTCGAGATAGAAGACTGGATGGTAAATTAATATGAGATGATAATGATTACTACACCCTTTTACTTATTCGTCTTTCACTAAAAAAAAAAAATGGATCGCTGCAGGCCTTTTATCTTGCATTTGCCTCCTTTGCACTGCTATATCAAGAACCTGTGGGTATTGTCTCTCGTTATAGACGGTTCGCGCCGAGTGGCGGACCCATGTGGTTGACCCATGTGGTTGACCCATGTGGTTGACCCATGTGGTTGACCCATGTGGTTGACCCATGTGGTTGACGGCCATTGCCGTTGTGTTTGAGCTCCACACTGCTCTTAGAAACTCGGTTTCGCACCCAGGACGACGACGCATCTCATGTTGATGGTGGGCAAAAGCAGCTAGAAAGACTCACGCCCTTCGCCTTTTTGTCCCGCTCGCTGTAGAGCCATTGGCCCTCCTTGCCTCATCACCACTGGCTGTTACCTCATCATCGTTCATGTATTCCCTCCCCGCTCCAGGACTCCGCCGTCTGAACTGTCCAGCTCCAACGGCCACAATCTCATCCTCGCTGTCGCTTGCCTCAATATCTAGCAACACAGGCATTCTAAACTCGCCAGGTTCATGTTGAGCGTTGGTCTTGACAGGGTCAACAGTTAGCACATCGACCTCTTCATCTTCCTGATCGAGCCTCCGCTTGTGCAGCTCCTCTAGTGGTTGGATATCAAACTCGTCCTCCTTTTCAATGTACTCCACGTTCTCCTCGACCTCAACGAAGTCCGGTGCGAGCGCAGACCAGCGCTGAGGTTGTAAAATGGACCACAGCCAGACGCGACCAGAGTCGACGCCGATAGCGGCAACAAAAGGCCGGAAAGGATGCCACTCTAACACAGACAGTTCTTCCTTGGTTCCCTCCAAGATCTTCACAAGGCTGCCTTGGCCGCGTTCCCAGATGTAAACGTGGTGATTCATGTACGTTGTCGCTGCGACGTAATCACCAGCTGAACTGAAGGTGACTGCATTCCAAGACAATCGTTGGACTAGATCTTGGAATTTGTGTTGGACTTTGAGCTCCAGCATGTCGAAGTCGAGCTTTGGATCGCAAAGATCAGGAAGAAGGAATGTCCGGATGATCCTATCGCTGGAATTCAACACAACATCGCGGCCTGACTGCGTCATGCGTATCAGGACGATGAGTGAGTTCGTGACTCTGTATGAGTATAGTGTGTCGTACGTTCTCGCATCAATTATGTTTAACCAGCCCTTGTTCGTGCCTGTGAGGATGTGTTCGCCGGAGGGAGTGAATACGGTTACGGTCGTCGTCTGTTTGGCGTCCTGTGCTGCCTGTTTCTCGGTGGCCTTCTCACGTCCAGTCTGCGAGCGGCGGGGGACGGTGGGAAGCGTGTGCTTGACGGGAACTTCTGCAGATATGTCCACGAGTACAGGCTGGTCTTCGAACAGAGCAGCTGCGAAGATCATGCTGCGCGGTGTTAGCCGTCATACATGATATCGTCGGGATACCGTACTGATTTTTCGGGTGCAGCTCTGCGATGAAGATGGCCGACTGGAAGCGGACGGTGCGCACGCGCGACCCATCCTTGAGGTCCCACAGCACGCATTTCCAGTCCTGGCCGGCGCTGAGCAGGAAGCGGTCGTTGGTGGACCAGCTCAGAGATTGGATCTGGCGCGTGTGGCCGCGCAGCTTGCGGGCGACGCCGTTGGTCTCAATGTCGAAGACGACGACAATGCCGTCGTGCTGGCGGCGTTAGCCGTAAGCCCCATGCTGATTGATACTGCTGCCTACCCGGCCAGAGGCTAACAAGTCGCCGCGGTGACTGAAACGGATCGACGTCGAGTGGCCGCTGCCTACACGCGGGGTGAGTCAGTCACGGTGACGATGAGAGGCATGATGATATTGGGGGACTCACGCAGACGGCCGGTGATGACCTCGGGGCAATCCTGCGCGAGGATAAAGGGATCAACCAGCGACAGGTTCATGGCTGCGGGCTGGAGCGTAGAGGGTAGCGCGCGCGTTCAATTTGCTGCACATCTTGCGTCTGCGCGCTCCATGCCTTCGTGATCGCGATCTTGGAGAGGCCCGCGCGTGCTGCGATTGACAGCCACACAGCTAGGGCTGTAGTGGTGCGCCGTTGTGCGATTCTGGCGCTAGATGCAACAGGTATAGCGCGGCTTGGCTCCTTTGTTCGCCGCTTCCTCTTGTTCTGCTCTGCGGCCTGAAACGCCTCTCGCTCCTGCACTCCCCCCCTTCAACACCACCACCCCATCTATCCCGACCGCTGTGGTGCCTGCGAGCGCGTCAAACATCTCGCCGCACCCGTCTGCGCTCCCGCCACTGCGCAAATTTTCCGCGCTGCCTGCTGCAGCGACGCGTGACCGATAGCGAGCCCACGACCCGCTCAGCCTTTGTCCGCAGGCTGTATTCTTCGACCGCATCACACCGCGCGCATCGGCGCATCAGCGATACTATACCTACCCGTGGCATACCCTTCTACGTACATTTAGACACTTTTTTTTGCAACCGAGGAGGCGCCAGCCCCGGCGTGGCCACCGCGGCCGTTCCCTCACTCACGGCTCGCCCTGCAGCCCGCGCTCACCGGTGACACGGTATAGCCAGCTCTCTACGCTCTCTGCGTACGTCAACTGCGAATCGCCGCACTTAACCTACACATCCGCCATTATGCCTCCGGGAGCCCCCGTCGTCTCGAAGTGCCCGCTGCGCACTATCAAGGAGATTCAGTTCGGGCTGCTCTCACCCGAGGAGATCAAGTCCATGAGTGTCGTTCACATCCTCTACCCTGAGACCATGGACGAAGAAAAGCAGCAGGCTCGTGTCCAAGGTCTTAATGATAGCCGGCTTGGAAGCATCGATCGCAGTTTTGTCTGTGGCACATGCCAGGAAGACATGCAGACCTGCCCAGGGCATTTTGGCCACATTGAGTTGGCCGTGCCCGTGTTCCATGTTGGTGAGTATCTTACGATCGTCATCTCATAAAGCTTTGTCTGACTTTGTTCAGGTTTTGTTGTGAAGATCAAAAAGCTACTCGAGACAGTGTGCCACAACTGTGGTCTAATCTTGGCTGACTTCGTAAGTCTTCCCTGATGGAAGACGAACATCGCGGCCTAGTGGAGTGCTTTGGCTAACCTCAGCACTAGAATCACCCAGATTGGAATACCGCTATCAAGATCAAGGACCCCAAAAAGCGCTTTGACATGATCTGGCGACTTTCCAAGGGGCGGAAGAACTGCGAGAACAACCCAGCGGACTCAGCTGATAAGAACCCGAAGCAGCCCCACGGTGGTTGTGGTAACCGGATGCCCGATTCTATCAAGAAGGAGGGTATGAAGTTGACTGCCTCGTACAAGCCGCGGAAAGACGAGGAAGAGAGCAAAGACACCGAGAAGAAGGAAATCAGACCGCAAGATGCGCTCAACACATTCCGACACCTCAGCGACAACACACTCGGTCTGCTCGGCCTGAATGTCGACTATGCCCGCCCTGAGTGGATGATCCTCACCGTGCTTCCCGTGCCCCCGCCTCCAGTCCGTCCTAGTATTTCGGTAGATGGCACTGGCCAAGGTGCGCGTGGTGAAGACGATCTGACCTACAAATTGGGCGACATTATCCGTGCCAACAGCAACGTGAAGAAGGCGCATGCAGAAGGTGCTGCGCAGCACGCTATACAGGAGTACGAGCAGCTACTGCAATATCACATTGCGACTTACATGGACAATGACGCGAACGGTGTACCCCAGGCGATGCAAAAGTCTGGTCGCCCGCTTAAAACCATTCGTGGCCGCTTAAAGGGCAAGGAGGGTCGTCTACGAGGCAACTTGATGGGCAAGCGTGTAGACTTTTCGGCTCGCACTGTCATCACGGGCGATCCCAATTTGTCGTTGGATCAGGTTGGCGTGCCGCGCTCAATTGCTAGGACTTTGACGTATCCCGAAACTGTAACCAAGTTCAACATCGGCAAATTGTCGCAGCTGGTGCGCAACGGCCCTACCAACCATCCCGGAGCCAATTTCGTCATCAAATCCGACGGTGTACGCCTTGATCTCAAACACAACAAAAACCTGAGCGAGTTGCAATTGGCATATGGCTGGAAGGTTGAACGTCATATCAACGACGACGATGTCATCATCTTCAACCGACAGCCATCTCTGCACAAGGAATCCATGATGGGCCATCGTGTCAAGGTCATGCCATATTCGACTTTCCGCTTGAATCTGTCCGTCACGTCACCCTACAATGCTGATTTCGATGGTGACGAGATGAACCTGCACGTACCGCAGAGCGATGAAACGCGCGCTGAGGTTAAGAATCTGTGCATGGTTCCGCTACAAATCGTCTCACCTCAGGGAAATAAACCACTCATGGGTATTGTGCAAGATACCTTGTGTGGTATCTTCAAGATGACTCACACAGATGTCTTCCTCACCCGAGAGCAAGTCATGCCTCTCATGATGTGGGTACCAGACTGGGATGGCCTTCTTCCTCCTCCGGCTATTCTGAGACCGAAACCTCGTTGGACCGGTAAGCAGATCATCAGCTTCGCGTTCAAGGACGACCTCAACCTCGTGCAATCGAGTGATTCTGCGGATGATAAGTTCAACGATTTTAGCGGTAAATCTGTCATTGTCCATGGAGGTGAAGTGGTAATGGGCCAAATTGTCAAGAAGCAAGTCGGCGCTTCTCCTGGTGGTGTCGTCCACATAGTATACAACGAACACGGCCCGCAGGCAGCGGTGGACTTCTTCAATGCTGCGCAGCGCATCGTCGCCTACTGGTTCCTTCACAATGGATTCAGTATCGGTGTTGGAGATGCTGTCCCCGACAAGGCTACGTCCGATAAGATTGTGGAGGCTGTAAACAAAGCCAAGGCTGAAGTCGCAGAGGTTCTGAAGCTCGCAACTTCGGACAAACTAGAACCGAACCCTGGTATGACTCTACGAGGCACATTCGAAGCCAAAGCACAGAAAGCTCTCAATGAAGGACGTGAGGCTGGTGGTACTGCAGCCAAGGACAACCTGAAGCCCTTCAACAACGTCGTCCAAACAGTCACTTCTGGTTCCAAGGGTTCGAACGTCAACATCGCCCAGATGGTGTCCCTTGTCGGTCAACAGGCCGTCGAAGGTAATCGTATTCCCTTCGGATTCAAATACCGCACGCTTCCACATTTTACAAAGGACGATTACTCCCCCGAATCGCGAGGGTTCATTGAGAACTCTTATCTACGTGGACTTACTCCGACTGAGTTCTTCTTCCACGCCATGGCCGGTCGTGAGGGTCTCATTGACACTGCAGTCAAGACCGCAGAAACTGGTTACATCCAGCGTCGTTTGGTCAAAGCACTTGAAGACGTCATGGTCAAGTATGACGGCACTGTTCGTAATTCCATGGGTGACATTGTCGAATTTGTTTACGGTGAAGACGGTCTCGACGGTGCAAAGGTCGAGAAACAGACCATTGACACGGTGCCACTTTCTCGAAAGAAGTTTGAAAATGACTACAGGATGGATGTGATGAGTGACAAGCCACCTATCCCTGCCGATGTGCTGGAGGTTGCCAACGAGATCCAAGGCGATACTGAGGTTGGCCAATACCTGGATGAAGAATTCGCTCAGCTTGAAGAGGATCGCAAATTCTTGCGACAGGGAATGAAGACCGATAAGAAGGAAGTCTACCTACCTCTCCACATCAGCCGCATTGTGGACAATGCCAAGACTCGATTCGCGATCAAGAATTCTCAACGAAGTGATCTCCACCCGATAGAGGTTATCAATGGTGTCCGCGACCTGCTCGAGAAGCTCATCGTCATTCGAGGTGACGATCTGCTCACTTTGGAGGCCCAGAAGAGCGCTACTATGCTCTTCAAATGTCTTCTGCGGTCTCGTTTAGCCTTCAAGCGCCTGGTCACCCAGGATCACTTGAATAAGCTCGCCTTCAATCACATCATTGGCGAAATTGCGGATCGCTTCCTGAGGGCTGCCGTTCACCCTGGAGAAATGGTGGGTGTGATTGCAGCCCAATCCATCGGAGAACCTGCAACACAGATGACTCTGAATACCTTCCATTTTGCTGGTGTGTCTTCTAAGAATGTCACTCTTGGTGTTCCTCGCCTGAAAGAAATCCTCAACATTGCCGCCAACATCAAGACGCCCAGTATGTTGATCAAGCAGAGCCACCCGCAACATTCGCAACAGACTGCGAAGGAACTTCGAAGCCGGATCGAACATACAACTCTTCGATCGTTGACGCACTCTGTTGAGTTATATTATGACCCTGATCCAAGGATTACATTGATCGAGGCCGATCAAGATTTGCTCGAAACAGCTTTCTTGGTTGATGACGAAGACACGGCGTCACAGTCCAAATGGCTGCTTCGTATTGTTCTGGACCGGAAGCATCTGCTGGATAAAAACCTCGATATACGGGAAGTATCTGCAAGGATCCAAGAAGAATTTGCTCCCAACATCGCTGTCATCACAGCAGATCCCAACGATGACGAGCAGGTGTTGCGCGTACGGTTTAAATGGGATCAACATCTCAGGAAAGACGAGGACGACGAAGAAGACCGGGATGAACGATGGATGCGCAAGCTCGCCGTTCATTTGTTGGACGATGTTACGCTGCGCGGAGTCAAGGGCATCGAGCGTGCCTTTATCCGTACCGAGCAGAAGGTTTTCGAACAAGAGGACGAGTCTCTGATTCTAAAGAAGGATGATGATCGCTGCGTGGAATGGGTCTTGGATACCACAGGTATCGCCCTGGCCGAGGTGCTGTCCGTAGAGGGCGTAGACGCATCTAGCTCTTACTCCAACTCGTTCATCGAGGTTCTCGGCGTTCTCGGTATCGAAGCTGCGCGGGCTGGTCTCTTGAAGGAACTGTCGAACGTCTTGGAGTTTGACGGTTCGTACGTCAACCATCGTCACATGGCTATTCTCGTCGACATCATGACCCAACGTGGTCTCCTCATGGCCATCACGCGCCACGGCATTAATCGCGGTGACACTGGCGCACTCATGCGCTGCTCCTTCGAAGAGACGGTAGAGATCCTGCTCGAAGCCGCTGGCTACGGTGAGCTGGACGACTGCCGCGGTGTGTCCGAAAATATCATGCTTGGCCAGCTTGCACCAATGGGCACAGGAGAGTTCGAGGTTGTCATGGATAGCCAAATGTTGCTCACTATGGTCGAGGACAACTCTCGTATGCGCACCGGTGCCACTGGAAACTATTATGACAACGGCGCTGCAACTCCTTACGATCTTGGCTCTCCAACTTACGAAGGCGGCATGAGTGGTCCGTCTTACAGCGCGGAGTTCTCGCCTCTGGCAGCTCCAGAAGGGAACTTTGGTGGTATGAGCGAGTACGCTCCGCAGTACGGTGACGGTGGTTTCAGCCCGTATGCTGGAACTCGCAGCCCTGGCATGGCAGGCGCTATGAGTCCCTTCAGCGGTGGCGCAAGCCCCTCTTCGCCATCCTTCTCTCCATCCTCCCCTCAGTACTCGCCCACGTCTCCAGGCATGACCAGTCCACGTTTTGGCGCCACCTCCCCCGGCTACAACCCCACGAGCCCGTACTCGCCCACTTCGCCTCAATTCTCGCCGACGTCACCTGGAGGATTCTCTCCGACGTCTCCAAGCTACTCGCCTACATCCCCGGGATACTCGCCTACGTCTCCGCAATGGAGCCCTACCTCGCCTGCGCAAGCTGCCGCTCGTAGCGCCACCTCTCCGGGTGGCGGCTGGAGCCCCACATCTCCACAATATAGTCCAACCTCTCCAATGTACAGCCCGACGAGCCCACAGTTCAACAGCGGTGACAGGCGTTCGCCTGCTTCACCAACGTCGCCTTCGTACAGCCCGACAAGCCCCATGGGCCAGTACAGTCCGACATCACCCAAATACTCTCCCACCTCGCCGACGTCTCCGCAGTACTCGCCGACGTCGCCCAAGTACTCTCCAACGTAAGTCACAGGTCATAGTTGTATAATCCCCATCAAGGCAACGGAATACTAACGATCAACAGTTCGCCTCAGCAGTGATTTACACACTCGTGAATATTTTTCATGTAAGCAGGTTCTTGCCTCGCTTTGTACAAAATTTGTCCTTTTCGCTCTTTTGAACGTGAAGGCTGACATCGGTGATGGGTAGCGCCGATCCGAACAAGTCTGCCTAGTCCGTTCAATTTGCACACAGCACGGCCACCACCAGTCACGATCGCGTCACGGCGTCGGCGTACCTTTAACTAGGCCCACGTCTACACCAACACGCACGACTGATGCAGCTGGCCTCTTCGATTATCTAATGTTTTGTTTCTACGATGTACAACAAACGAGCGACTTGTGCTTCGACAGCACACTAAGCCCCAAACCGCAAAAAGATGTCCCTATCCCGTCTGCATTACATACACGAACCACCATATCCGGGGGTTCACGGCGTCCTGTTTTTTGATTTGGTATTTGACGATGGGGCACGACCCTTCTGCACAAAATGCGAGGCGTCCAGGGCATGGTTGGGCTTTCTTTCACATTTCGAAATTCTCTGTTATTCAGTGTTTCTGCGTTTTAGATTGGCTGTGTGGCCCGCTAAATTGCGCGATTGGGGCCTAAGGGTTGCCAGTGAGGGTTTAGAAAATTTGCGCTGGATTGGTGATACCTATGTGAACGGTCAGGCTTGGGCAATGGATGGTTGATGAGTCAGATAGATAATATCGAAATTGACATGGTTTGTCGCAACGTGTGAGCCTAGCTGCAATTTGTGACTCAAAGGCCTTTGACGTAGTTTGCGAACTACATTCGCGCTTCTTCGTCCAAACAACCCAAATACACCTGCATCCAGACGTCATACCAGACAGCTGAAAAGACTCATTATGAGTACCGTAGTCCGGTCAATGCTAGCGCTTATACCCCGAACCAACGAGGTGGACGACGCATACTAATCTTACTTCAGCTCCTACTCAATCGTATGAAAGTTTAGCACACTAGCCATACAATCGGTCACTACATAGTTCTGTACATCCTGAGCGACCAAGCCACTACCACCAAGACCAAAGTCTCAATCATGTCATCTACCTCATGCCATTCCACCATCGTCCTTGATCCCAATGCGCCCTCACCTGCAGGAGATGCTAGTCGCAACCCCTTCGCCAGCAACAACCATGGTGAATCATTCAACAAGAAAGTAGAGGAAGCGCTACGACACTGGCGCGTCCCTGGACTCGCTCTCGCAATCGTAGACCACCACACCGTAATCTCTCACGGCTACGGTTCCTCACGTGTGGGGAGCGACGCGCCAGATGTGACGCCTGCCACGATCTTCGATATTGCGAGTATGAGCAAGAGTTTTACGGCGAGTAGTATGGCGCTTTTAGTGCAGGATGAAGAAGATGAAACGCTCAAAGAGGTCAAATGGGAAACGCCTGTGAGCAGATTGGATCCGGACTTGAGGTTTAAAGACGAGGAAAAGACGAGGAGCATTAGTGTGGAGGATATATTGAGCCATCGGACGGGATTACAGGGACATGAGGAGAGTGTAAGAGGTGTTAATCACCCTCATGCAGATACGCTAGCGAGCGTGGTTAGGAATATGAGAAACCTACCCTTCGCCTATCCCCTCCGCACAAAGTACGAATACAACAACCTCCTCTACAGTTGCGCTGCGCATTTGGTGGAGAGACTCTCTGGCTCGTCCTTCCCCTCTTACCTCGAGACGAATTTCTGGGACAAACTTAACATGAGCCGCACATGGCTAGGTCCGGATAACGTTCCCTCCTCCGAAGCACAACACATGGCGTTGGGGTCGATTTATTCGACTAAGAAGAAGATTATGTTGCAGCTACCGCATATTCCCGAGCCCGAGGGTTTCGGCGCGGGAAGTATTCAGTCGAACGTGGAAGACGTGGCGCGCTGGATTCACGCGCAAATTTACCGCCTCCCACCCCTCTCTTCCCAGTCCTACGACGACCTACGCGCGCCGCGCATCCTGCAGGACGTCCCTATCGAAGGACAGCGCGGCATGTCGCCCTCGTTCTACTGCCTTGGGTGGGAAGTGAGTTGGTATCATGGCTACGAGATCGTACGGCATGATGGGAGCTGGGCGGGCTTCGTATCTATCATGCTGTATCTCCCCGAGAAAGAATGGGGTGTCGTACTTTTGGGGAACAGTGAAGATGCGTCTCCGGTGGAGACGGAGATTCTCTTCCACCTCATAGACACGCTCCTGCAAGTTCCTGACGAGAAGAGGTTTGACTGGCGCGCACACTATGATAAGAAGATGCAAGAGTGGGCGCACGTCAAGACGAAAGACGAGCTTTTCCCCGAACTGGACGAGCACAAAGACGATGAACCGCACGAGGACCCCGCGTTGCAAACACTCACCGGCAAGTACACGAACAAGGGGTATCACGAGATTGAGCTCGCGTTCAACGCGGGTAAGAAGCAGCTGCAAGTTGATTGTTCGGACCGGTCGTACTCCTTCATCTGGGTCATCAAAGAGCGCGCGTATGGGTACTGGTATGTATGCGAGAACATTGACCCTGCGAGCGAGGAGAAGAGGACATTCAAGTGTACGTTCGAAGTCGATGGTGGTGGGCAGGCGAAGAAATTCGGGGTGGATTTGTATGCGGAGACAGGAGACCTGATATGGTTTGACAAGGTGGAAGCGTGAGGTGGGTTAGATTTGACGAGGATATAGACTATTCAGACGAGGAATTGAAATGTGATAATGACAGAAGCAGGACCCTTTGCGCGTTGACTCGCCATAACATTCAATTCTTGCATATCTCCATTTTTATTAAGCATCTGAGCCAGAACGAACAACGTCGGAAGCTAGCGTTCCGAGCAGGACGCGCACTGAGTACCGATCTGGTTAAAGGAGTACGTTAAATTGCCAATTCTGAATCCACAAACTGTACTGAATGTACGCACACTTTCCTCGCCATTGATTCTGTTGGAAACATGTGGATACAAAACGGAATGTGAAAAAGGAAATGGTCGGATGTGAGATACTAAGCTTGTCTCCAGTTGTGAAGACAGAACATGTGATAGGGACCGCACTCTGATCGCCACAGGATCGTATGCGCGTTCAAGGCCCCAAAAAAGTCTATACTTCCGGTGAATCGTGCGGACGATGTTGGTCCTGGCAAACTTCATGCGGGGGAAAGTATTCGGATAAGTCTGCTTCGGTCTGGAGTGCCATATTAGACCGCCTCTTTCTCTTCGGCAGAAGGTATTCGGATATGACCCACATCGCCACGAACAGTGGAACACCCACGCCAATTATTGCCTTTGCGCTTTTGGAAAGGCCAGCTTCTGACGAGCCACTCGAGGTAGTTCCTGCAACCCTTTCGGTCTCTTGAGGGCCATTAGCTCTGGTTTGGGCTGTTCTTCACGCAGCTCGGCAGTACGGTTGAGATCGCATTTGGTGTGGCATTCCTAGTATTGATTGGCTGCCCATACATATACAGTAGTCCGATTGCACATACTTTGTCCGGCTAGAGAACAATCTAAAGAAGCTAAGGTATACTACCTAAAGGCGCCATATTGGCAGACCTGGTGTTCACGACAATACCTTTGCAGTGGACAGTGATGGAGTCTGACGAACCATACTGGAACGGCTGCTAGAAAATTCCTAGAAACTAGTCACATTAGTCCTGTAATTTTGGTAGACTCTGAAAACTTACGCAGAAAAGTCGTGACGTTAGACGGTTGAGTCACAAGACCAATACATGCGAAAGTTCCCGAAGGTTCTCATACTGACATGAAGATCTTCTTTTCTCTGAAGGTCCTCAACTGAACGTAGTTCGAGGATGCGAAGAGGAAAACGAGTTGTTTTCCATGGAAAACAAACCCATACAAGCAGATAAAGATGGGCACGGTGTACGCAAGCGCAGTCACGGATGTTTTCCTGGCAGCCCGCCGGACACTTGTGCCACATGCACCGCGCCGCACACGTACATACGTGTTTCACCGCCATTACCCGTACGTTCCCGTTGGACCGAGTGTCCGAACTGCTGATGTGAAACTTGAACTGTCTAAGATGTCGATTCCACGCAGTTGTGGCTGGGTCTGTAGAAAGCCTATCGAGTAATCGTATACCACGCCAACGTGCCCTTGAATGCACAGCCGCTCGTATTGCTGGCATGCACCGACACGGTCGCCGTCCATTGGTTTATCAAATCAAACTAGGAAGACTGAAGTATAGACAATGACGCTGCTGGTGCGGTATATTCTCAGGAAACATGATGTTTGGTGATGCCTAGGGGACCCCATTCTATGAGGTGTCAAAGCAAACTTCCGGACCTTGCGAAGGCGACGAGCTATAGTAAACCTGCCGGGGCCTCGCTAGAAGATATCTGGTTGTAGCATAGCAGTCTAGTACTGGTATGTTGCACAGCCACCCGCATGCGGAGCGGGATGATTTAAATGGATGCGTAGACGTCATGCACCTAGAGGGCCAAAAAATTGTGGGAAAGTGCGAGAGAGTACGGTCGACTGCTCGTTGAAGAAAATGATGCCAAAGGGAACCTGGGAAATATGAAAAGGACGAAAAGGCAGTGGCAAATAGCGCGGTGAAGAAATTGAGGATGCAATCCTGGTGTTCCTTTTCGCTCGCCGGCTCATACATGATGAGTAGGAAGACAGCAGCGATGGAAAAAGGCAACGGCAGAAGGAGAGCAAGTACAATCGTTTCGCTGGGGACGCGATTAGGTTGGTCAGGCAGATTGACTGGACATGGCGAGGATGCGCTAGAAGCCGTTGCAACGGTGCTGCATTAGCATCCTCCAGATAGCGAACCAAGTGGGCCGTATGTAAGGCGTCGCAGGGCGCAAGTTCACCAGCTAATCCAAATCCTGGTCAATTTTTACTTGAACACCTATATTTGTAGAAGTACTGATCCTATCCAGCACAGATGCTGTGCTGTAGGAAGCTTGACATATGATACAGCTTGTTTGAATAGCTTTTTGAGCCCAGAATAAGTCAGCCATTTTGCGCCGTGACATGATGCGCCGCTCCCACCTATCATTCGTCTTCGTGAACTTTATCCTCAATCCCCAAAAAGCGTGAGCATCCCAATCTAACAACTGAACATGTGCACCAAACAAGCGAAACTCACGCGCTTCGCATCTCGATATCCTCCTCCTCGACCTGGCCAATCTTCCTCTTGTTGGGCGTGACGCTTCCCTCGTCGTCTGCATCGTCACCCTCGGTCCACTCTACGACCTCCCACTCCACCTTGACGCTGCCGTCGCGCGATGTGTGTCCGCCTCGCTGCTGCTTGAAATGTCCCAGAGCGGTATTCTTGACGATCTCCTCGAACCATGGTGCTCCACGCAGCTGCTGATCTGATCGGGCCACGGCTTGTGTCGATCGCGAGGGCCCGGCGGTAATTGCATCCTCGTCGCTGCTCTCTCCTCCCGGCAGGTATCCCAGCTCACCAAGCAGAGCCTGGTCCTCGTCCAGCAGACTGCCGACCGTAAGGCAGATGTGCTCAGCATCCTCCCTGGTGCGCTCGTGCCATGATGTGAGTTGGGTGCCGCAGTATCCGCAAAACTGGCGGCGCGAATTGGAAGCAAAGGGCGAGACGAAGGTGCGCTGGATGCTCGTCCGTTCCTCGTCGGGGAACTGTGCGAAGGTAGCGCTAGTGTACCAATTGAGAGGCACACGCAGCCAAAGGGTGAGTGGGTTAGCGGAATGGTGTCCTGGTTGGGTCAGCTATTGTATATGGAGGGGCTGTAAGACTGCATGCGCAACGAATGACGTGATGCAAAGATGGCAACGAAGAGCACTCCTACAGCAAAGGCAAGGACTCACTTGAAGCTGAAGTGTTGTCGTATCTCAGCTCGGCCAGCTGCGTTTGCTGCTGAGGTATCTCGACGACGTAGCGGTTGCGCCCGCATGCACAGGAGCCGTGGAGTGTTTGCGCGGCCATGCTGCGGCCAACGAGCGGTGGTGTGAAGTGAAACGGATGGTACGAGGGCCGGCGGCGGTGGTGTAGCGCGAGTCAAGGCGGCGGTGGTGAAGTAGCAAGCTTTGTTTCTGTGTGTTTGTGGTGTTTTCGAGGAAATTCGATGCAGCAGTTGCGCCCGTGAATCGCAATTCGGCAGGTGCGCCATGATTGGCCAGTGCGGCCGGGGCGCTCCTGGTCGTTGCTGTTGCTCGAACCACGGCCGACGTCACCGCGACAACGGACCAGCTCCTCTTCTAGAACATTCCCAGAACCATCGCGAAAGCGCGTACACAGTAGATGGAATCAGCCAAGTACGGAGAGGCATTGCGTTGTCGCTGATACATGCTGCCGATGTATCCGAATGTCCGTCCGCAGGAGAGAGGAAATCCAGGCGCATGGAGGTCGCGATAGCTCTTATAAGAGCGGAAAGCACTAATACAAGTGAAGGCGAGGTTAGTATCCACCAGTCCACCAGGAGGAGGCGAGACACGAAGTCAAAAACCCAGAGACACTCGACAGGCAAGGCAAGAGCCAACAAGTTGGGTACATAAGCGCCATTCATCATTTTATCATGATTATGTGTAGTACACGAAGGTTTCTGATGATGTCGGCCGTGGAAATCGCTCAGAGGTATTGATCCTTTCGTTCACCATTTTAAAAGCTAAAAGCAAGAGTAATCTTTTGCTATCTTCATAGCCATGGAATTTTTGTCCATGTCTTATTACCACTTTCTTCCCTAAGAGTGCGCCCGGAATGAGCAACAAGTTTATTATGTCAGTGTCTACATTATTAAGCAACGTGGTCGAGTTTACCTTTGTGTTGGAAACAGCACGCCGTATAAAGGTCCTGACTTCATAATAAGTGCGGCAGCAAGCATTGAAAGAGACGGCTAGAAACTGCACGCCTTGCGATAGGCCTCAATGAGCTGCTTGACCTCTGGTGTATTGGCAGCTAGAAGCTCGCCTATCTCTTCGCGTACCTCTGGGAGGCCTTCCTCTACAAAAGCCTGCATTCGCGCAAGCTTGTCCACCCTGGCCAACTTGATTTCTGCCACCAAGACCTGCTGGTTCTTATGGTATCCAGCGAGTAGCTTCGCATTCTGTCTTGCGCTTTCCGCCTATCGCGAATCGGAGACCGAGATGATAGTCCCTCTGGATGGCGTTCTTCTTCAAACTGTCCTGGAGAACAGCGCATAGTCCGTTGACGAAAGAGTGCTTCAAATGTTGCTGGGCGACGTGGCGAGTGTTTTCGTAAATGCTTGCAAGGTGACGCGCTGGTGCTTTGTACTCTCCGCGAACGGGTTGAGACTGGCAAAAGTGGCATCGCCGTTCAGGTTCAGGAAGGAAGGCTAAGGGGTTGGATCGCGCAGATAACTGATCAGGCCCTTCAAGATCTCACAGAAGCGACATTGCGGACCGTCACAGCTGTGAATGGGGTGATTGAGGGACGTCGCCATGACTATTCAAGGAATCGGAGTCAACCTTCGGTGGAATAGAATAAAAGGGAACTCTTAACTCTAACGTCAAGGTCTTCTGAAGGCCTTGAGAAGGTGCAGCGGGGTTGCGAGAGTGGACACAGGAGTGAGAAGCAGGACTAGTCCGTGCTACTCTTCAAGACAAGCATTCGCATGGCACGCTAGTCAAACCAAGAGCAGTGTGGTGTGGCAGGAGCTTTGACTACAGGAATGTCCCGACAAGATCCGTGTTGGTAGACTGTTCCATGTCGACCCTGCCTCTCGACGGACTTATAAGATTGTGAAAAGCTCTAAAATTGAGTCGGCTCTGCGGTTACAAGTAATAGCATACTGGTCAACACTGAAACCAAAACCTTTCCAGGAATCAAGTTGCCTTCTCACCCGAAACTGATAACAGTATCGTATAGTCAGTGCTCCTCGCTTGAAAAGGTGTTGCAGAAGGAGCAAGCAGGCCGTTAGACTAACACGACGCGCAATCGAGACGTGGGAAGGCTTCCTCATCGCAGTGAGCTTTACGCCGAAAGTAGGCTTCTGGCAACATCATTTTCATGTTCGAGCTTAACGTGCCTGCGATAGACGAACTTAAAGGGCGGTTCCGAACGTGTTGATCACCATCTGCAAATTATCGTACACCAAATTGACGGTTGATATGGTGTCACAGCTGCTGTTGCTAAGCCCTTTCGCTGCGCATCTGTTCGATGAGCTTGCTCGACCGATCATTTCCACGTGTACACACCTCGGTCCAATTTCGCTTCTCGCTTGACTGTTTCTAGGCTCTGGGCTAATTTGAATAGGAGGTTCTCCTCGCGTCCTTCGATTTGTACTAGTGCGTCTACCCAGCGTATTGTATGGGGCTTTCGCTGTCTTCCTCATTGCAGCGATAGTCGCCACAGCAGATGCGCCATTTTGGAAGTCGAGCTCCAGTACGCTTTTGCATATGACTTATGAAGCCAATGGCGAGGCGTGGTCGACTCTGGTTCGAACACAAGCAACAGAAGGAAAAACGAGACTTAATCAGGACGGGATCTTGTCGCATCTAGTGGAGCCATCCAAAGGGGCTCACTCGAAGCGATAAGCTAGGAAGGTAGTCACCGACTTCATACATTCAATTCCATAAACAAACCCTTACGTATCCGGAGAACTTCGTCGACGTTAGTCGTGAGTCGCAAACCTGCTCGTGGGCACGGTAGTGCCTGCGCCGTAGTCTCAAAGAAGAAGACAAGCGAGACGAAGTACACAAACCACGCGAGTACAACGTTGCTCGCGAAAGATGTCGTGCAGTAGACCCGATCCTGCGCGCTTCGTATCGTTTCTCGGGTCTGTGGATTGGACCTCACCTCTCACTCCTGCTGACCTAAAGATCAAGACTGTGCATCGATTTCTACGAAGATAATCCTATGAAGTGCTGTAGGTATCGCGATCACAGGAGGATTGATTCTTGAAGGACGACAGTAAGAACGAGAAGGACATCGGATCGTGGACCGTGAGCATGCGGCGTCACAGGTAGACTAATGGGCAGGGATACAAAGCCGGGCGGTTGGATCAGCGCGATGATTGGGCGCGGATCGCGGATAGATGATCGACATGTCTTTTTTTGGGGATTGGGGACGCGACCACCAGATTACTATGTATAATACTATAATGAGACGAAGATCTTAATCATTTGCGCAACAGAAATCGCCGGGTATTACGTCGGGGTCGCGACACAAGGTCGAAGAGTCTTCACATCGTGCTGGGATGACAGTGGGGCATGGGTGGGTTTGTCTTGTCCAGTTCTGGGAACCTCTCTGAGATAATGCCCTCGTGGTGGGCGTGGCTTAATGAATTGATTCTTGCATTCGCTCTGGGCGTTAACAAGGGTGGAGCTCGGTCGTATGTCCGGCATTGTTGGCATCGAAGACCAGAATCTTTACATGCCATCGACGGGCACTGTCAGGCGGACTTCCCTAGAATGATCCGAAAGCCAACGCTGCAACATGCACATGTTCGATGAAGTGCCGAGGAAGCAGCACGTTTCTCCATCTGTAGCCCACGGCTGCTCGGCAATTCGAGAATCCTAGGAAGGCACAGTCAATGTTGGATGCTTCAGGGAGGTCCATGCAATCAGCTGAGAAGGTTTTGGCGAGCCAACTGTTGCAGCGGCGAGGCAAATTCTTGCTGTGATAGCAGACGTTGGGTTGACATGGCCCATTGGCAAAGTGACGTGCGACCGTCCCATGCTAGTACGGACGGTCGTGTTAGCGTACCAAAGAATGACATTCACGCGACCACCTCAACCCTCAGGTCGCCATGATTCCTCGGTCGCGCTTTACCGGCCACGCTTTACCGGCCACAGCCTCGTTGCGGCCAAGTTCTTGATCGCTTTTGCGAGCGTGAGGACTACGTATAAAACGGTGTGGAAGTCAACGATGGGCGGCCTTACGCGTTAGCTACTCAATGACGATCAATGGGCTTGAGGAATGAATGCGTTGGCGAGGCAGATTCTATGCAACAATACGCACGAGTGCGGCAGAGGCTTTGCAAAGTCAGAAACGACACTTGAAACATGGAGGCTCAAGTTGGTGGTGGAGCAGGCGGCGCTTAAGTGCACGAGGCGAATATACACTTAGAGATGCACAGACGGTATCGGGCTAGCGTGGTGATGGTATTTCCAGAACCAGTCAAAAGGTTCCTATCCCTACCAGGACTTCATCAAGGTATTTTTATAACGCTCTCTGATCGGGGAGTTGATACGCCCGTAGCGGCGTTTGCGGCGCGTGTCGCGGCAAAGCCACACCATGACAGCCTTATGATATCGTATCTTAGAATGTCCTTTGTAAGTTATCCAGCACAGTGGGCGAACTACGATGTCGGTACAAAGCAGGATACATGACCCGCTATGGTGGTGGCGGTCGTAATTGCGACGGCTTACGGCGCAGCTCTCTACGCCCCTAGTGTCTTCTCTTCTGTTGTCTTCCGAGCGTATCGGCAGATGTTTTCAACCAGAGGACTATGCTTACAAGTCGACATGGACCATATGTTCGCGGCCTAGTAGCGTAGGCTAGAGGTTCGATCCTTCCGAGGTGATGGCGCTGGTGCTGGTGGCCTTACATGGCCGCAGCCGTGTTGGCGAGTGCTTCGTAGAAGAGTGTTGTGCACAATGTCTCGAAGCTTTGACTGCGATCGAAAGGAAGTGTAATCTCTAGAGTGAATCTGAAGGATTCGTTGTAGGTTGTGGCCTGCTGGAAGCCTTTCATGGGTTGGTCAGGGGGGCTTTCGCCAAAGGTATGTCCCAAATACGCGCCCACCATCCTAGCCTGACATTAGTGCGCTGTAGGCTTGCAACTATACAGGTCCTTCAGAAAGAAGGGCATGGATGTAAAGTAGCTGCACGGCGATGGGATAGCAAGATCGGCGACCAGACATGGCGGAGCAGCATAGCAGTCGTGGAGGAAGAGCCCGCGGGCAAATGCACGATATAGTGAAGCATGCTTCAACCAGAAGCCGTCAATGCGATCTCCACGAGTTTGCTCGAGATCGTATCCCGCGATATGAAGAGGTCGACGCTGTCAGTGTTCTCTGATCAAGTTATGAGTGGTGTCGATGGCAACTCTCGAACAACGCACGAAGTAGAGGTCACTGACGCAAAGCTTCAAGGTGAGGCTGGCCGGCCCTTGGAAGCACGAGACAGACCGGCAGGGAGCGTGCTGTGTCCTGAATTGGGACTTTGACGCGGATAATCCTGCGCGTTAGAGGCACAGTTCGTGGTCGAGGACCGCCACTTGTCCCAATTGATAAAATTCGTAACACATTGGACCGTCGGAGAGAATGGCCGGCAATAGACGACGTGGGGTTCATATCACATCTTCACGCTCGAGGTGTGACGACTGCGGGATGATGGCTTCCGGTGACGAGGCACTGGACCCTAGTAGCGATTCCTAGGTACGCCGGTGCGGTGTTAGCGAGAGATGTCGCCGTTGCAGTGGCCTTTGTCGATCAACGTGGGACGAAATCCCCGCAGCGATTTGGGGGCCGCAAAGATCGTGCATGCCGGAGGATTCGGTCACAGTCGCGTTCGCGTCATTTGGTGGGAGTCGGCCACGTCGGCCCAGCGAGCGAGGCCCAGAAGGTCAGAGGCCGGCGGATCCAGGTTATAGTGGGCTTCTACGCCTCAACTGTGCAGTTCCTAAGCGGACATCTGAATCAGCCGGTGTACAAGTCGGGCGGGGACACAAGTGCATTAGTGCAGGCCGGTGAGGGACGTGACGCTAAGGAGCCTGAGACACTGGCAGCTGTCGGCGAATCCTGGACTGGGTAGGTGTGATAGATAGCGTAAAAGAAATGCATGGCGATGACATCTGGTGTCTGTTGAGTGGCATTGCCAGTTCGGAGGTTTACGATGCTTACCATGCCAACCACGCTCGGTAAGTGTTCGCGACGGCTGGACGCTTGACGTGTTTAGGCGGCTTTCGGACTGGACCTAGAGGTCTTTGTTATCCAGCTGGATGGGTCTTGCAGTGAGCTCTGGGACCCGTGAGAGTGCGCAACGCGCAGCCGTGGACGAAGGCTCGCGGATCCCGTGCAGTAGCGCGTCGTTGCGGCGCTTAGAGCAGCCCCTGGTACCGCGTGTGATTGGGGAGATACAGCCAAGCGGGCGGCAGGGCTAAGCAGGGGGCCCGCCTGCTGGGGCCGCGAGCAGGTGGAGTAGGCGGCGGAGGAGGAGAGGTTCAGGGTGTGGACAACATCGCACATCTCACCTCGTCTCCACGCGAGCCAGGCGCGCATCCGCAGTCAGTCAGTCGGATCGGCGAAACGAAACGCAGCTGCATCCTCCACAGACCGCGCCTTGCGTCTTAGCAGCCGGCTGCTATTTCCCTCTACCTCAGACGTCGCTGCCGGCCGCTGCCCCAACGCTCCTTCCTACGCCGCGCATCCTGCCTGCGTTCAGCCTTGCGACCAGAGAGCCTCCGCTGCGCCCTCGACCAGCGGCCGCTTTGGAGACCGCGAGGGCCATACAAAGGGCTCTCATCACGGCGCTGTCTCGCCGTGCACAGAGTGCCTGAGGGGACGCGCATCGAGTGATGGCCACCGCGACGCAGCTCATGCCGTCTCCTACCACCAACGGCCTGAAGTCCTCGTTCAGCCCGTACACCGACTCGCCCTCCTCGCCAGCTCCCTTCTCCCAGGTCTTCTCCAACAGGTGCGCCGTCCACAAGGCATTGATAACGCAGCGCTAACGGAAACGGCAAGGTCCTCGAATGCCTCGGACCATCTGCAGCCCCCGCCGAGTCCCTATCCCTCCACTGTGGACCCCTCACCAGTCGACAGCAATGGAACCAGCGGAACTGAGGTACATAAGGCTGGGGCCAGGGCAGAAGACAGCGCTGACGGGACATGCAGATCGAGGATGACGCGCAGGTGAACCAACCTAGCGATGATGAGGGAAGCGACATCCACATCAAGTCGCCTCTGGACGACATCATCAGCCCTGTGAGCTTCGAGAGCCAGGCCAAGGTACGCCTCCCTGCAGGATGATCATATATTATGTGTGGATGCAGCTAACAGCGTGCAGCCTTCGCGACTAGACACCTCACTGCCTGTGCGGTTGCGCGCCGACTCGGACGATGCACCGCAGTCGGTCATTCATGCGCCCACCAACTTCAAAACATTTGTACGTGTCGCGTAGTTGTGGTTGCACCACATGGGCGCTAACACGACAAACAACAGAATCGGTCGAGCGTGTCTGTCCCATCATCGAATGAGACGACCTCCGATAACACTGCTGTGGTGTCTCCACAAACACCAGAAGCAAACATGATCCCCGACGAGAAGGTCCGTCGTGCACATGTAGCTCTGTCCCGGATTGTGATGGCTGAACGTCCACAGCATTCGTCTACTTATACACACCCAATTGATACTGCCGTTCCTTCCTCTGCCGCGCCAGACCGTTCCACGCCACGCGCCCAGACGCGTCAAGACTACGAAGATGATGGCAAACGACGCAGTGCCCGCGTCAGCGTTAGCCTTGCAGGTTCGTCCCCAACATCTGTCCGATTTTCAAAGCTTAATTCTGTAGACATTGCCGAAACGGAAGACATCAGCATATCGGAGACAGCCTCGAGTTCCACATTCGAGAACGACGAGAGCCCGGATGGCGATGTACAAAAGCCCGAATCACCGCTCGCTACCATGGCCGCAAGCGCAGGCACTCAAACCATGGGCGAAGTTCTGCACGGCATCAACGAATCTGAAAAGGAAATCGCAGCCCTCCGCAATGCTTTGCACGAGTGCTGGACCCTGTGTAACACCCTGGCGAAGCTTAGCCAGACCCACCGCCAGAAAATGTTTTACTATTCCGGTTCCCACGGCCAAGTCCAAGAACACGCATGGAGAACTTGTTGGCGCCTTTGCCAAAGGCTATACGAGAGTCGAGACGAGGATCCGACTACCCAAATCAAGCCGACTCTGGAACTTTGCCGCGACTTCTGCCAGGCCCTGTTCGACGTGCGCCAACGCGGCGATGAAGCTGCGGATTCAGTGCTGAGAGTGAGCTTCGAACTTAATAATCACTTGTACAATGCACACGACCGCAACTTGCCGGAGGCATTTCAAGAGCGCACTTTGGAATTTTATCTGACCCTGTGTCATCGATTGATGAAGCAAAGGACATCGCTTCCCGAGGAGACCGATGCACTACTACATGCTTGCTGGTCTTTGGCCGAGATGCTGTTCAGCATCCGTCAGAACAGCCGCGACAACAAGCCAGCCGACGAAGAGATTTTTGGATCGGCGATCCAAGCATGCTGGGAGTTGTGTGACCTTTTCCGAGAAGGGTGGACACAGGTACGACCGGAACGTGGAACACCCCGCCCGTCGCAGTACACGTTCACTGCCGCCCCCGCTTCTGTCGCACACTCGCAAACTACCTATTCCGATACGTCTGGCCGATCGTCAAGCCTCAACGAATCTTACCACTCCGCCGTGTCGATGGGAAAACAGCTCCTCATGCACCCCGAAACACCTACCACGATATTCGACGAGCGAGAAGAATTCTCACCTGCGGAAGAGCCTAACGTCCCGAACATCCTGATTCTCGGCCCAGAAGCAGGGCAAACGCGAACACATGACCGTTGGTCGTCTTCGTCCTCGAATCTCTCCACTTACTCGGACACTTCCCAATCCATTCACAGCTCCTCTACAGCCACAGCGGGTCGGGAAGACCCCAATCTTATTCGCCTCAAAGGTCTCATCGTCAAAGCCGCAATCAACACAGGATACTCGCGGCAAAACCCCCTCCCTGACTTCGTTCGGTCCCTACCCTCAAACAGCTTCGGATCCCTGCCTTGGCAAAGTGCTCTTTTCGAGCACTACAAGCACCTCGTTCTCACCGATCCCACACTTCGCAACATCCACACGCAGCCTCTTCGAAGGCTAACCGCAATCGAGATTGGCAGAGCGGTTCAGTGGATGGCGCGAAGCAAGAGCTTCAGCTGGATGTCCGATCTCTACCGCTTTGTGTTCGGCGCTTTCCCAGAGGATGCCGGGCAACGCAATCTCATCATTAATGCGTAATGTGTGACGCAGCGCAGCATCTGTTTGTTATTTCGCTTCGACATTTCGACTTCTATTCGAAGACTTGGGTTTTTCCGGTGTTGGTCATTCGTGCGATATACCCCATTTTACATTCTTTCAGGCGCGCAAAATCGGCGGTGTTGTAAACAAGGGTCGAGGTGTAGCTGAGACATACGCGGCCTACCACTTGTATATATGATGACCTTTATATGTGACGATTACGCTAAACTTTGGACATTTTTGAGTCAATAAAACCGCCTTGAAAGCCGTCATACCATACTTGAAACTTGTGATAGCCCTCCTAGATAGCAGTAGTAACATCTACGAAGGAAAGGCGCTCACCTGTAGTTCGCCAATGGCTTCTCGTTTGCAACTTCCCTAAACTGCGCTCGCTTACGTCATACGTGCTGCATGGCTAGCGCGTTCAACTGCGCGCCAGCGCCGCTCTTCCTCGCGGCGTGTCGCATGCTGCAACTATAAATTATTTTACATGGCATCGTCTCGTACGTCAATATACGTCGCCATGGCTGCTATTAACTAACGTTTAGACAGCAGAGCAAGTCCTGCAGAAGGCGGCAGAGGACGGTTCGCTCGATGCGTAGGTGCCCCTCCGACCGCTGTCGCATCGTAGAGCGAAATCACTAAAACCATTCGTAGAGCGGACTGGCCCAACACGCTCAAGTATATTCTTGACCGCCTAGACGAGGTAAAACCACGGTTGAGCATCGTCTAATCTCGTCCGCTTGCTAATGCTAGCCAGATAATCGCCGATTTCCCCAAGCCTCCCGATTCTGCCTCAGCCTCCGCCCCGACTACACCCTCAAAACAACAGCCGCAAGCCTCTAGCCAGGATTCGCAGTCAGGCGACAAGGAAAATGCAGCGCCCAAGACAACATCTCGCCCTCCGGTGCCAGCCTTCACGAATTCGGACTTTCAAGATCTGCCGCCAGAGACGATAACTTTCTATTCATCGATACGGAATGCTTTGTCGACCAATTTCCCCAATGGCGCACCCCACACGATTCAAAGGCTTGCAGAGCTTATCCTCGAACCAAAAAGACGGTACAGGTTCCTCTCACCGTACCTCCGCGCGCTCGACCGCGTAGTCTCCGTTTCCTCGCCCAACACCGTCTTTCCCCTCCCTCAGGCTGTCCTCCCAACGGCAACCGGCCTTTTCAATGGAACAACATCTACAAACTCAGCTCAGGCGTCCCTCGGCTCTGATGAGTCTCTCGGTGGAGCATTGCTTACGCCAATACCGTGGCTACAGAATCGTGGCCAAAACGAGCTCATATCTGAGAGCACCGAGATGGTCGATGGGCCAAATGGTGCCGGCAGGATAGAGACGGTCACAGTGGGCATGCTGAGCGGTACCAATGGCAATAACGGGGCGCCACAAGCTACATCACCGACAAGTTCGAATGGAGTGTCACAGATTGCGTCCTCACATCCTGATGGGGAGACACTGCCATCCACAGGCCCTGTCACGCAAGGCGAGATACTACGTCAAGAGCAGGAAGCTGGCATTGTCCTCAACAACCCGCATTCACTTACGGCGAACCCCGCCCGGACTACGGTAGGGGAGGCCGACGGAGGAGGCACGGTCATGGAGACCGTTGAAGGGGAGGAAGAGCAGCCACATGCGCGCGGTCCCGAGCTCATCGGCATGGAAGATACAGGGCCGCAGAATCAATCCGCACACCTGGACATTGAGGGCGCGGTCGGCCGGCCGAGCATCGAGCGTTCGAGCAGAAGCCCACAGCCCGTCCCTGAACCCATAGACGAAGAGATGAAAGAAGACGATTCAAAACCAGAGCCTGATAAAAGAAGCGGGGAAAAGGAGGAGGATAAAGACGGCGACGCCGAGATGAAGTCCGATGAGTAGTCTTTCTCCAACAGGCACGCCGATGACGGTCACTCCAATGGACTGCTTTCAGCCCAGATGCGGTGGAGTCAGGGTGCGGGAACGCCAATATTCCATCGTCGTAGGTGGCGCACTCAAGAAATAAGTCGTTATCATTAGTAGGGTGGTTATGGTAGCGTCGAGGTATACCTTTTTTCTCTTGCTTAAACGACGTTTCCCGCTGTCCTACACAGTACGTTTCCCACGCCACGACACAATGAACAATTCTGCGCGAGGGTTGCGCAAGTAACACACATAGTGCCCAGCGCACTGCCGATCGTCTCACCGGCTTTTGAGTGATATTACATACTGCATGACTTTTCTGCCAAGACCTGGGGTGCAGGTGCACGAGATTGGCATTTTACAATCTCGCTTTAGATTGGGTGGTTGCTTCCGGCAGAAAGGAAGCTGGAGCATACAACAGGTCGGTATATGAAGTTTTTTGGTGCAACCTCACAGTAGCCGACGACCGTGCTACAATGATGTAACTTGTGACTCATGAGGGGTTTGGATGGCGGTGATTTCGGTGGTGAGTGTGAATTAGCATTCCAGGCATGGTGAATACGCTGCCATGACGACAACAGTTGTATGAGAGCACTCGAAAGACAGTGAACGTCGAAAGAACCTCAATCACTCCAGAATGCATGCTTCTCATGGCTAAATCCTACCAGCGCCGTTACAATAGACGATCATGTTATGTACTTACGGAAGCTTCAATCCAGGACGATCGCGCTTCATATTGGGTATACCAATACTGACCGCAGCATCAGAACCTTCTTCCATCTGGTTGTCATCTCAATTCTAAACTCAACCCCGGGAACATCGATCATCATTCGCCATATGCACGTGTCCAGACCTCATTCACGGCAGATGGACAGGCTTGCATCCGGATCGCAATACCCCAGCACCACCCTCTGGCCAGCCGTGCTATACAAGAGCAGGATGACTCGGAGGAACCTTCCGAACAAGGGATCCAGTGATCTAATTATACGATAATCTCATTCAAGGTACTATGCACCTTGCGAGGGGTGAATGTGAAGGACTAGGGTTTATGCTAGCAAGTGTGTCTACAGTAGTATAAAGCAGGATTGTGCTAAAAAGGGGGTTACTGCCTTGGAGAACCCTCAGCCGAGTGAGCAACACACCACACAGCATGGCCGGCCACGCGGTCATCAGCCTCCTCACGGCGTTGTGCCTGTTCTCAAGCGCGTCGGCATTCCCATTTTTGAAGCGGCAGTCGTTGTCTATCGACGATATCCAGAAGCAGGCCCTCAACAATGCGTACAAAGTCCTCGATGGCACGCTCTCCGATGGCATAACACGCACGTCTACCTGCAACAAGAACACCGTGTCCGTGCGAAAGGAATAGTGCGTGCACCCGTGTTCCAGTTCGTCTGATTATGTTGAAAAACAAACGTCATTGACAGACTACGCAGTGGTGACCTCGTCAAAGAAGAAAAACTCGAGTACATCCGCGCCGTCAACTGCATCCGCAAACAACCTAGCAAACTCCCCGCTGGCAAATTCCCCGGTGCGAAGTCCCGCTACGATGACTTCGTCGTTGTCCACATGAATATGACGCCTTCTGTGCACTCGACTGCGAACTTTATGCATTGGCACAGGTACTATATCTGGTGTGTCCCTTCCTCTCTACCTCTCACCCTCTTGCACATCAATACATCAACATGCCATGGTCTTGCTGATGTTGATGGAAACAGGGCCTACGAAACCGCCCTCAAAACCGAATGTTCTTTCAATGGCGCCCAGCCCTACTGGAACTGGGGCAAGTACACCGACCTGCCTCAATCCCCCATCTTCGACGGCGGCGAGACCTCACTGGGCGGAAACGGCGACTACGTGCAACACGCTGGCGGTCTTATGGGGCGCCCCTTCCCAGCGGGTAATGGTGGAGGCTGCGTGACGAAAGGACCGCTTGGAAAGTACGTTCCCTCTCTCCCTTCTTCCATGATCTGGGCTCTCGTCGATTGATGTGCTGACTTGAGATGCGTGGTAGTCTGACAATATCGTTGGGACCTTTGATGAATACCATGGACCCCAAACTAAACATCAAGCCCAACCCCTCTCGCGACGGGTACGGTGATAACACGCGCTGTCTGAGGCGCGACGTGAATAACAACCTCGTCACGGTCTCTCTCACACCCACCGAACTCGCCTCCCACATCACGTCTAACTCTGCTATCGGCAAATTCCAGGATACCGTGCAGAACGATCAAGGGAGTAAGATGGCGATTCATAGCTCAGGGCATTACAGTATTTTTGGTGATCCAGGCGGTGATATATTTGTGAGCCCCGGGGAACCCGTATTTTGGCTGCATCATGGGCAGTTGGACAGACATTGGTGGATGTGGGCGAACTATTTGGCGGATCAGGTCAAGGCGAGGACCAGCATGTATGAAGGTAAGTCACTGTCCTCTTAAAATGTATCTGGGAACTAGTGTGGAGTGCGATTAGGGCTTGGAGAAGAGCGCTAATCTCTGTGGTGTAGGTGGTACGAACTGGATGAATCCAAACTCGGCAAAGGGCAAGTCGACGGATAGGCAGTGGCTCAATGTAGTCGCTCCAGCCGGACAGGACGGGATCTCGAGTGATCAGCTTTTCTCGACAACTGCGGGACCGTTTTGTTATGTTTATGCGTAGAGAAGGCGGGCCTGTCGAGTGGAGGAGGGATAAGACCAGGCGAGAGGTATTACCGAGTAGACAATGAACAGATGGTGCAAAATTGGAGAAGAGAGAAAAGACTACCAACTGCATCAGCCATTAAACTGTTAAACATTGAGCCGTCGTTTGGCTCTCAAGGTCAGCTTGTTTGTACCCCGTTTTCGCTTTATACGAAGAACGAAACTGGATACTCCAGCTGTTCGGCTGGATCGTACAAGTGGGGACGGGATGAGCTGTCCCACTCCAGCGAGAGCTCGGGGTTGAAATCAGAGCCAACCAGCCAACCTGGCCACGAAGCTACAGCTGCCAAGAAATGCAGTGGCGCCCGTAAAGATAATTGCTGCGCCATAGCCGCTGCCATATGCAAAAGCTGCATGTCGCCACGAGATGCCTCGAATGAGGGCTTCACTCAACGGGCCACTGGCAATGCTACCGATACCCTTCCCAGCCGCGAGGGTCGCGAAGACCAGGCCTGGGTCCTTTATATTCCCCTGCTTTTGCACCTCCTTCATGACTCCAGACCATGTGCATGGCCAAGAACACGCAAATAGACCATAGAGTATGCTGAAGACGTAAAGCATCGGTAGGTTATACGAGCAACCCCAGAAGCAAAGCACCGAGATGATCGTACCAATCGACGAAATGAAGACGCCGATGCTGAAGTGATATCGATCCATCAAAGCTCCCATTCCGACACACCCCACGCAAGCCGCTCCATTCAACAGGATTATCGTCAGACCGCTGAGAAAGTGGTTTGCGCCGAGCAGACGTGCGTGGGATGGCAAGTAAACGAAAGGAATGAAGTAACCGAGCGCCTCAATGATGTTGCCAGTCTGCGCAATGAGGAACACTGGAGAAACACAGTGGGACAGCGACAAGCCCCAGCGGCTGGACCTGGAGTTGGGTGGCACGTGAAGACGTGGTTTGAAGAACAGAAGCATGGGCGCAGTGAGAAGGAACATGAATATGGCGCAGACTCGTAGTGTGGTCTGGTATCCGTACGTCGACAGGAGCCACTCGATGAGGAGCGGAAAAGCGACTCCAGCAAATGCCGACCCGGCCTACCCGCAACTTAAGTTTTTCTTTCCGAAAGAGTTGGGGATACCCAGATGCAACTCACCAGCACAATGCCATACGCGAGGCTCAGTCTTTGGTCGAACCACTCCGGCAAGTACTGCAAGAGCGGCTATGTTATGTCAGACTTTCGTCATTGCTTGCATTGTAGCACGCACCGTCCAAGCGAAGCCGCCTCCGATAGCGTAGACAACGCCTTGAGTCGCAATGAGTTGCGGAACGCTGGTCGAGAAAGAGCCGAGTCCAAGGGCAAGACACATGACGCAGACGCCGCATACACTCATCCACCGTCGCATGCTCGGCCAGGCTCTGTTGATGGCGTAAATGATAGGCATCTCCAAGTACATGATGCCCATCGCGCATGTTCCAACGACGGCAATGCTTTGCGACCCAGCAAACGGAGCATGGGTGGTATAGTAATCCTGGAAAACCCCGAATACGCTTGGGAAGCCCCAGATGAGCGCTTCGAGCATGACCGCGCTGGCGAGAAAGAGCCATGCATCTTTTCCGTGGTCTAATGCAGGCAGACTGTGGTCATCTGCAGGCGACTCGTGGTCGGCTGCAGGAAGTTGAAAGGAGAAGTGGATCTCATCATGTTGGGTCGCACGCAGACCCGTCTTCTCGCCCGAGGTTTTGGAATGTAATGAGTGCTGTCCTGTCTCCGAAGCCATGGCTGCTTTCGTGTCTAAAATTTAACGATGAGGGATGCTGTGGCAGGACAAGGAGGAGAATTTCAAGTCAAGATAAAGGCGACACTGCCAGATAGTCGCCTCGACGACCGTTTCATCCGGTGAATGCTCATGCTGCGGTGCTAATCCTCCGCCCCAGTTTGCGGGCAAGCGGCGCAAGATACAGTAGCGGAAGCAGTACATTGCGAAGCCATCCCATGGAGTACCATTCAAGACCGTGGCAAGTATTTTAAGGCTTCCAACCAGGGAAAGAGCCCCGATCGTCGGCCAGGTACCGAATCCAATGGTAAGGTTAATTTCCTCCTCGACTTCCTGCGGGAGCGGCTCTCTGATATGACGAGGTAGGCACGTCAGTTCGAGCCCCGGTAGCGCTTACTTCCCCCCTGTAAATGGTATGCAGTGTTCGCAGAAAATCACAAGCCTCTGCCAATAGACCTCCGTACTCGATGCCTTCAACATCTAGTGCTCTCTCCGGAATCTTTGCACAAATCAGCACATCACGACAGTTTCATACTGCTTGGTGCCCTGCATGCTTGTCAGGATCGAGCTGCGAGTGTTGTTCAGTTGTTTGATAAACGGAACATCGACGGAAGGACCTTCGTATCTTGACAAGAGCATCTAAATATTCCCGTGAGGATTTGTCATTAGTGTGGGTGACCGGCCTCGAAGGACGAGCGATCATAGCGACCAATCAGAAACAGTGGTAAACGACGAAGCACACGCTGACCATGAACGAGGACCAACTGTACAGCGAGCGAAAGCTCAAGCCAAAGGCCATTCGTCTTGACGAACTTGCCTCGCTGCTTGCCAACGATGACTGTGTGAAGGTTGCAGGAATCGATATTGATGGCGTCCTGCGCGGCAAGTTGATGAGCAAGGACAAGTTTCTGTGCATCGCGCAGGAGGGATTTGGGTTCGCAAGTGTGTTGTTTGCATGGGACCTCCAGGATCAAATGTTGGCAACATCCTCAACTAGACGAACAAGGAAGTAACCTCTCGCAGATACACCGAGGGTCCACTCATTAGCCATGCCCAGAATGGCTACAATGATCTGTTGGCCGTACCAGACCTGCGTAGCTTTCGAAGAATACCATGGGAAGACGATGTCCCCTTCTTTCTCGTGAACTTCCTGGACCCAAAGACCAAGGAGAGCATCAGCGGGTGTCCCCGCAGTCTGTTGAAGCGCATTGCACAGAAAGTTGGCGCAACGGGGGTTACAGCAATGGCAGGAGGTGAGGATATCCGAAAATACATGAACCGGCAGCGGCAACTTTTTGCTGAACACCACGTCTAGTGGAATACGAGTTTAGCCATTTTCAGTTGCCTGAGGCCGGTGTTGCCACCCATATGAGCGTCTCCGACAAGCCCAAACCGCTCGAGGAAGGCAAGTTTGGGTACAGTATCGCACGCCCCGTTCACAACAAGGCCTACTATTACGATATCTTCAAGACTTGCGGAAGATTTCAGTGTCCTCTTGAAGGATGGCATGCCGAAGTTGGGCCAGGAATGTATGAGGCAGTACGTATTTACACCGGTTGCGCTAGAACCACAGACTAAGATTTTGGTAGGCGTTGGCTTTCGACGAAATCTGCGAAATGGCTGATCGGGCGGCGCTCTTTAAGTAAGTCGATCCTTTTGGGAGAACGCTATTGACGTGCTCCACAGGCTGGCTGTGAAATCAGTTGCGATCAAGCACTCGATTAAACCGTCCTTCATGGCCAAACCAATTGCCAATTCGCCGGGCTGCAGCAGCCACGTCCACATATCTCTCATGGATAGGAGGCTAGGATCTGACAAAAACTTGCTGTTTCGTGCAGCTCCTGACGAGAACGTGCCCATGAAGGCACTGAGAGACCTCTCAGACATAGGCAGACATTTCCTAGCAGGCATTTTGATGTCGCTGCCAAGCATACTGCCGCTGCTCGCTCCAACCGTTAATAGCTACAAGCGACTTGTGGAGAATATGTGGGCGCCTGTGACGGTGTCCTGGGGCCTCGAACACCGCGCGGCGAGTGTGCGTGTTATCATGCCGCCAACCTGCGCCCCCGAAGCCACAAGATTTGAGGTCCGAGTGCCAAGTGCAGATTCAAATGGAGCGCTCGTTCTGGCTGCAATTTTCGCAGCTGGATGGTATGGTGTAACGGAAAAGCTGGACGTTGACCTATTACCTCTGGATGCAAGCACGGCAGACCCAGGCAAGCGCCTTGCTAGGAACTTGCGAGAAGCGACGGACGCGATGTCAGCAAAGGATTCGATTGCAAGAAAGCTTTTTGGCGACGAATTCGTGGATCACTACGCCGGCTCGAGGTACCACGAATGCAAGCTGTGGGAAGAAGCAGTGACAGACTGGGAGGTCAAGCGATATCTCGAGATAGTGTAGCATGTCGTGCTGCTTTTTACTGGGTCGGTTTCAACGCTGAGTTCAAGCGCCTGGGTTTTCGATCCGTAGCGATAGGAAGAGACACCATTGTGTCAATTGTCTCGTGGTGATTGAAGCGGTTGTGAGTCCTTCTCCTGGTCGTGCTGGAACAAGCGTCGGAAGGTTATCTCTCCTGGCACATCATGTATGCCCTCAATCCACATGACACTCATGAGCCGCTTGTTGGCCTCCTTCCAAGTTGGTATGTGCTCACGCACTGTGGCAATAAAGCGTTGCGTAAGCCAGTCATTGCGAAATCCTGACAGTGAGCCTGCAGCTACCACCGCAATCCAGAATTCTAAAGCGAGGCGGTCCTTCTCCTTATAGTCATCATCCTGGTCTAGGAGCTTCCACGTGTACTTGAGGCGCGTCTCCAAGTAAGTAGCGCGAAATTGAACGGAAGGGAAGTTCATCGCATGTGAATGGAAAGCCAGCATAGCTAGTCGCATGCATTCGGAAAATGTATCATCAATTTGACCTTCCAGACGTAACAGGCGTGATTGTACAGAATTCAGTATCGGCTGGAACGTGTCGCCAGTGTGTCTTTTTTTCGTGTCTACACCTTGGTTGAGCAGCCGTACTGCATGTTGCATGTCTTGGAACACAGCAACTAGTCGCTCATCAACAATAAATCTGGTGGCCGAGAGACTGCTCTTCCTGGGATCCACGATTCGATTGTTAGGGAACACCCTTGTCCAAGATGTGAAGGCAGGTAGAAAGAAGGGATGTTCGCCTGACATCAAGGTCCACGTGAGATCAATGCTATGGGTAGGTCAGTCTAGGAAGATTGGAGGGAGTAGAGTACTTACTGATTGATTCTAAAGTGGAGCATCGGTCGATCAAGAAGGAAAGCAATACCACCTCTTAGTTGCACGATCTTGCAAAGGCCTGAAAGATGTGTTCTCAGGCCAACACGATCACCCAAGGCACATGCCAAGATGGAGAGCGTGAGAACCACATTGAGCGTTGAATCTTGCAGATGGGTATCTTCTTCGCTCAATCTGCTGTTCAGAATAGTAATAGTACGGTGGAGGTGATACCACATTTTATTGCCAGGTTCTTTCTTTGAGAGTCGATTGGCATCGTCCACCATGGCTGCCGAAGTAAGTACCGACTGCAGGAACGCAATGTCTTGTTGCAACCACTCAAAGCAAGCGGCGTCCCAAAGGGTAAAGTCAATGCATCGTTCCAACGGAGGCTTTCCTTGCTCTAATTTCTTGAAGGAGAATACTGAAATGGTTAGCGACACGTCGATCGCCTTTCGAAAGGCTACGCGCACTCTTGTATAGAAGTTCTTGAGAATCGCCACCTAGCTTCTCTGCGAACGGGACAAGCTGCAGGTCGTGAGGAGGCGGGGATGGGAGGCTTGCACACGCCGCAGCCTCTTTCTCTAGCAATGCAAGACGTTTAGCTTCCCTGCGAGAGCGGCGTGAATCTGGACGTTTATTCTTGTCCTTGGCAGCCCGGCTCCGGATGCGCAGCCTGTCTGCGGGCAATGCTCGACCAGCAGGGTCCATGGACACGAACTCGAACATTGTGTGGGAAGTTCACAAACCAGAGCGACTTCCCAAAACATTGCGTTGCTGGAGACAATCACAGGGGAACAGGATGCGGACGAGCAGTCGGCATCTTCGCAGGTCGTAGCAGCTGAAAAGGGTTGCATCAGCGGGCGTACTCGTACTGACGGCGGGCAAGTCTGACCACAGTGGCTTCCGTTTTGGGACTAGGCGACCCCTAGCGTCCAACACCCCTTCGGCAAGAGCACCGACAGTGGCTCAATGGCTCGTGGACACAGTCAGCGACTATACACCAGACGCGCGCCTGAGGGATTCTGCATACAGGTATCCGGCCTGGTCTAAAACAGCAAACGCCGTGGTTGAGCGTGGCATCCATACCTGCATTGGCATTTTGATATTCGTCCGATGGATCTATACAAATTGATTTGTTCATGGGATGCCATGGGCTCCATTGGCATGCTATCGCTTTGCTCCAAATAGTTCAAAATGGGATCCATTACACTCAAACCTAATCTTTCCCTGCTGAGGGTCATATCGAAGGCGCGGCAAAGAGATCGGCCTGCGGGACCATTGCCATCTCTCACAGGACAAACGGTCGTTCTTACTGGTGGTAGCAGTGGATTCGGCCTTGCAACAGCCGGAATTCTCCCATCACTCGGGGTTACACGTCTGATACTAGGTGTACGTTCGACGCAAAGAGGCGAAGAGGCGGCAAAGCCAATAAGAAGCGCAAGCCCTGGCTGCAACATTGAAACATGGGAGCTGGACATGCTTTCGTACGAGTCTGTGCAGGCTTTTGCGCACCGTTGCGCAGGGCTTCCGAACCTGGACGTTGCTATTCTCAACGCCGGAGTTACGAAGCTCGAGTATGTCAAACTAAATGACCAGTACATGTTATATACACTCTAATGATAGATAGATTTGCGAAGTCTCCTTCAACTGGGCACGAGGAAACGATACAAGTCAATTACCTTTCCACCGCACTCCTCTCTATACTTTTGTTACCGACCCTCATGGCGAAGAGCCCCCTCAACCTCACCTGGTCGCTTGACTATTGTTGGCTCTTCACAGGGTTATAGCTCCAGATTCACTGAGCGTACCGCGATTCCGTTGCTCAACGAATTCGATAAAGAATGGTCGGGCATCACAGTGGGTTCAGAAAGATACAGCACGTCGAAAACCTTGGTGCAAATGCTTGTCCATAAGTTGAGCCAATTAGTCCCATCCTCCGAGGTCACAATCAACAACTTCTGCCCTGGCTTCAGCGCATACACAGCGCTCGGACGTGAAGTACCCAAGGGCGCGCCTAGAATCCTCATGGGTATCATGCAGGCTGTTCTAGGTCGAACGGCTGAGCAGGGTGCTTGGACGTACATTGATGCAGCTGCTATCAAAGGCGAGGAGTCTCACGGCTCGTTCGTGTTCGGTTGGGATATGTTCCCGTAAGTTGCTTGCACGAGGTTTGCAGTTAACGTATACTCATGAGTGCGTAGTTTTCACCCTTTGATGTACACTAAAGAGGGAGAGGAAGTAATGGAACGACTCTGGAGCGAGACACTGGCAGATCAAGAAGCCTTTGGCGTCCGGGAGGCACTCGAAGCTATCGAACGATTGTGAGGGGGTATTACAATTGTTCCGCGACGCTAGCTTTACCTCTGGTAGACTAATGTTACTTCATTCGTTTTTCTTTGTTCATCATTTTGCATTCCTCCTTATCAGCAATGAGACGGCACCAACCCCGATAGTCACCAGAAGCGCAACCCATCTGATCAAACCTTTCTTCACCATTCGCTCAGCTAGCGCGTCGATCGCCTTCCCATCATTGATGTTGGGGAACGGCACATCAGGCACTTCCTCCCCAAGTGCTTTGCACAATGGTTCCCATCCCTCCTTTACATTAAAAAGACTAATCGTTCGGAGGGTACAATCTGTTTCAGCATTTCGATGTGCCGATGGTAAGACTGGACCGTCACAGGCTCGCGCTCGTCATAGAGATGCCCCCCATTGTTTTCGCAGTACATTGATGTAAGAGGGGAAATGGCGCATCCCTAAGATGTCAACGGCTTTGCCAAGAACGTTTAGTCAAACGCAGATGAGCAAGGTACATACCAGGAAGAGGAAGTAAGACCACACCGAGAAACCACAGCGTTGCCGCATTGGCTACAGTGTCCATGCTCTTAACCCAGGCATCCGGGTCTCGTACGGTACAAATGACTTTGGCATCCGGATACAGCTCCAGCATCTCCTTCACCAATCCTGCGGCTGGCATGTCCGTCACTGCTGCGTAGCCTTCGAGACGTGCCGCAAGCAGGGTGTTCACTGCGTGCCCATCAGCAACCTAACCTGGTGGAGATTCTAGGACATATACCAAGCTTCTCCTCCGATGCATCCTTGGGCGGCCAATGCGACAAAAGTTTGATCCATGACTTGATTTCGTGGGGTGGCGCTAAGGTAGCTTGTGTGCCACCGTGGTACACTGGTCCTTTTAGAATGATGCGCAGCGCTTCGCTGAAAGAAGCTGTTCCTGTGCGTGGAAGGCCTGCGCCGATGACTTGCAATTCGGTGCCTGGTACGGGGACTGACGGTTGGTTGCCCATTCTAGAGGAGTATGAGACTGCGAAAGCAAAAGGTTGGAAGAAGACATCATGTATCGCGCTTTGATGTCGAGTGTTGTCGATGAACCTACAAGCTTTGCACCCTGCATCCTTTTGCCCTAATCCAGTATGCGCTATACTCTTCATACGAGCAATGTCCACCTACTGGGGCTAGACTTGTCAGCTCACTACATACGCCCTGCATGAAACACAACCGGCTCACAAGGCAACGGCAAAAATTGCAGCAGCGAATCGACACATATGCATGGACTGGTAGACGTTCCGCAACTTGACGTATGTTAGGTGCAAGAGGAACTTGGCCCCAATTCGGCTACATCGGAAGGGATAAGATTACGCGAGACTGATGCTACCTCTAGACATAGTTGCCTGGCCTGGAGGATGGATTGTAGCATGTTTGCAGGATTTAGATCGGTAATGATTTGTTTCGCTCGTGAAGATTGTCTGGTTATCCATCGCTTTTCTAACATCTTATCTAGATCCTAGAAATTTGAAACGGCATCTTTCTGGTAAGGAGTATTGCACAGGTTAAGAGGTATGCAACTCGACTAGAATTGTCGACAGTGATCCTAAAAAGTGACTTTGCATGTCTAGCATTGTCACAAAACTCACCCTTTGAAACAAATGCGCACTTCACGTCTTGAGTTTGAGTTGTCGTGCCTGTATGACGTACGCGATCCACTTTTCGTAAGGCATTTGCCCGCCTTGCCAAGCATTGTGCGACCTTCTACAGCTAGAGACCCCGCTTTTGATAGCCTACCTCCGAGCATCCATCACGAACCACTACTCGGCTCAAGATGATGAACGTAATGCCCATTACTGCATGGCAGGCTACGTATAACACCACCAGTGTAAGTCTACCGTAGGTATTTAACCTGTGGAATGTCGACATAGTTCCTTTCAGATGCCCATATCAACAATTACATCCGCATTTGATTCTCTTAGACATGAAGTTCTCTATCATCTCTGGTCTGTGGTATCTTTGTATCGGCTTTGTCTCCAGCCAAGCTAGTCCGAACTACACATCACCGCTTGGTGTAGAGGTGTACAACCCGGACCAGTCCTTCACCGTGAGCGGACCCTGGAGTCTAATGACCAAAGCCGGGAACACTTTATACATCTCTGGCAAGTATACCAATTTTCCCTTTTCCAAGATCATACTCACTGTTGTTAAGGTATGCGCGGCTTCTACCCTACCAACACGACGCTCGCCCCAGTCGGTATGCCACGCGTCCAGCAAGCCTTCTCCAACATGGAGCAGCTCGCTAAACTTGGCGGTGCTAATCTTGTAAGCTAAATGACGTCCGAACATGCATCGTTGGACTAAACACGCGTAGACCGACTGCATCAGGCTGACAGTCTTTGTAACGGACATGTATCGTTGGAGACCGCTCGTAAACAACGTGACGCAAGAGCTTTGGAAGAACGTGGCACCCAATTATCCTGCGAGAACGATCTTAGAGGTCCAGCGATTGAATGATGATGATATCGTGGAGATAGAAGGGACGTTTCATCTGGGAGAACGATCAACATGACAAAACCGGGCTAGGCCCCCAGCCAACACGGCTCTCCGATTAGTTCCTGCGCATGAATTCCTAATCGCCACAGTAGATCATGCTTCAGGACACTGCTCCAACACTCATCATGATGACCGGAGCGGTCGCGTCATGTTTCTGCATAGATAGAACGTTGTGGAAGTCTTGGATTAAATAGAGGCTTAGACGTTCGTTTCGTTGATGAAATCGCTGCCGAACCAGGCTACCGTTGTCTCCTATTCTTGTCGAACCAGGTTCCCGGATAATTCGATGGCTGCCGTACCAAGCGACCGAATTCCTTTCATGGAGGCGCAGATCCCGAATTGAGCTGCCGCCCGGGGCAGCAATCTACTGCCCCACCGGCTATAGTTACAGCCTCGTTGTAAGTGCGAATCGCTAAACAAATTCTCGCTTTCCACCATTGACAGTCAAACCTTTGTATTCTCTTGACATTGAGTTTAGCTGGATCTAAAGCATTTCGGGTCGCATTTAACGTCCTTCCAAAGTGACTTTAACACAGATCCTTATTTGCCAAAGCATCCGGCGTCAATGAAGTTTGGCAGCATGCACGTGGTATCTTCCGTTCTAGCACGTCCAGAGTCTGTGACGAGGCTGAAAGCATGTTTAAAAAGCCACTGGATGTCCTTTTGCAACATTCGAAGACAGACAATATCCGCATCCTATTTGCTTGCGCGCGAAGTCTTTGACATTTTCAATTCATAACATGAAAGTACTAGAGCACGTTCTCGGCCTGTCGGCCTGCACTGGGGCAGTCTTTGGAGCTTTGACGCAGGTGACTGGCTTCGGCACAAATCCCACGAACATACAGATGTACCTCTCTGTCCCAGCCAAAGTTGCTTCAAATCCAGCCATCATTGTTGCTGTACGTATCATCGCTCCCTCAATCATAAAATGAAACGTAAGCTAAGGGGCCTTGAAGCTGCATCCTTGCCTTGGCAGCGCTTCTCAATGGTACAGTGGCACCAAGTTGCCGTCGTACTCGGAAAGTCAAGGCTTCATCCTCATTTATCCCCAAACAACAAAGTACTCTAATTGCTGGGATGTCAACAATGCCGGATCTCTTACCCATGGGGGCAATGGGGATGCCCTCGGCATCATCAGCATGGTCAACTACACACTCACCAAGTACAACGGCGACAAGGCAAAGGTCTACGTCATGGGCGGCTCTTCTGGTGCAATGATGACCAACGGTACGCAATGTCGGGGTACAAAGTGGGTGTTCATGCTGGCGGTTGTCTAAGACTCCGAGGGTTACAACTCTAAGTCTGAAAGTGTCAGACATGAGCAGCTGGCCAGAACACCTACTTCACCCACTTTCCTGATTGCTGAACATCACACTGACTTTGCACCCCCACCTTTAGTTATGGTGGGCTCCTATCCGGATGTTTTCGAAGCTGGCGCAGCCTATTCCGGTACCGCTTTCGGCTGTTTTGCAGGCTCCAAAGGTGACCCTACGCCTATGGGCTCAAACCAAACCTGTGCCCAAGGGCTCACTCATACCCCGGCACAGTGGGCTCAATTCGTGTATAACGCCTATCCTGGCTACACTGGAAAACGGCCACGCTTCCTGGTCGCCCATGGTCTAGCTGACTCACTCGTTCGTCCGACGTGCGGATACGAGCAGCTCAAGCAGTGGTCCACGGTCCTTGGCGTTACGAACACGGCCAACCAGACTGGAAGTTCCGTGGACGAAGGCGCAGCGTACACGAAGATGATCTACGGTGATTCAAACAAATTGGTAGGATATTTTGGACAGGGCGTAGGGCACATTGCACCTCCAGTAGAGCCTGTACTGCTCAAGTTTTTCGGTATCACATCTTAGGTACTCAAGTAGCATTTGCAAGCTGTAGTCAATCTCATAAACTAAGTCAGTAAAACCTTTTTGACGCACTCCAGAAGCGTACGAGAAGTAGAATACTCTCGGCTATTGAGTCGATCTCTTATGGCGTCCCCTAAACTTTTCCCAATCCCGACCAATATAATCTTCGAGTAGCACGGTATTCGTAACAGACACTATCACGTTCACCTCACAATACTACATCTGCTCGACACCTTCTCCTGCAGATCACTTGGAGACCCATCCAGTGTCGGACCGATATTATCAAGAACTTGCGTTTCACCATCGTCCTTTCGGCTTCTAGAAGTCCCTGTCTGTGAGGCTCGTGGAAAACGTTTGTACATGTCCAGAGGAGAGTTCATGATTGTGGTTCGAACTCTGTTACTGAATGTCACAGGCCAGAACTCGGAACTGTAGGATTTGACTGACGAAACTCACATCTCTTACGGTGTCGCTGAAACACTTTCTCATTACCGACAGTTAGAATCATTGTTTTTAGCTTTTTTCCCTTCCCGACACCGCCGAGGGAGTTCGCGTCGGTGCCCAGGTGAGATCGGAGACACACTCGAGTCCCTCGTTCTCCGAACGCGCCAGCAGCCTTCGTGTAAACACTCCTATAATGACGTCACCGCACTGATCTCATAAGATTGTCATAGTATCCTTGCAGTGGGATCCTTTCGCGTGGAAAATGGGCAGATGTTCGATCTGCTGAGCATGGCTCATAGTGATCCAAGCACTAAATTTTGTTCTGAATTAAAACTTCTCCCTCTGCAGCACTAGGGTTTTCACTGGATTAGCATGCACAATTCCTTCACTTGGACCGAGTAAAGGTGGGCCTAGATCGGCCTGAGCATTGACGAACATCTTTGTAGGACTCTCTGGGACTAACTTCTGGAAAAGTGACCGAGAAGTCTAAATCTTGATGGTGTGAACTAAAGCTACCATGCTGCTTGTCTTGTGAATAAGCCACTCGCCGATGATCTCCCCGTACATTCTGATTAGTTTCTACGCCGCCATGAGGCGTATTTATATCCCCTCTTCAAGAACAATCATTAACTGTGCTACGAAATACTGTGGTTGGTTTGAAAGTCACAGCAAGCATAGGTCTCCGGCTTTATATGAGTATGAGCCGATCAGTTAGATGGTAGTTATCACTCCATGATTGCTCAAGTTTCGATGGCGATTTTGCTTGGCTTATTCTGAGCGCAATTTGTTGTGTGCAAAGTAGATAGCATATTAAAACTCAGTTTCAGTATCTTGCACACTGACAGAAGCTAACCTATTGCGCCCAGCACCGCTTCAGATATGTTACGCCCCCGCTCCATCCGGATGCGTGGGATCTATCCATTTCACTGTCTCTGGTCTCTCTACGGGCTCCAGTCCCGGTAGATTAATTGCAACGGCCTCGCTATCGCTGCGCATCAACACACATTCTAGCTTCTCGTTGTCATTGGCATTGATCTCCTGGTGCGGCACGTACGGGGGCACGAAGATGAAATCCCCAGGCCCAGCCTCAGCTGTGAACTCAAGCTTTTCTCCCCACCGCATCCTTGCCTTGCCTTTCAGTACGTAGATGACCGATTCCAGGTGGCCGTGGTGGTGTGCTCCGGTTTTGGCGCCGGCGTGAATGTGCACTGTGCCAGCCCATAGTTTCTGCGCACCCACACGTGCGAAGTTTATTGCGGCTGCGCGATCCATGCCTGGTGTCATGTGTTGGCCTCCTACAGGCTCGAGGGAGTCTGCTGGAATCACACGGACGCCGGTTGTTTTCCAGGCATCTTCTGGGCCCGAATGGTGGTGCTCTTGATCGTGGTAATGGTCATGGCCCGATGGGGTCGGTGTTGATGATAGTTCTGATGTCATTATCGATGTTGTCGATGTGTGTTTATTCGAAACGGATTCTCTGGTTGTGAGGTCGGTTAATATGATGCTGCCCGGTAATGCAGACCTGACGATCCGATTGAAATAGCTGTGTGGTGGACAAGGTATAGAGTGAAATACTGATCAGAATTTGCTGCCAATAGTGAGCGTGTAGACATTGCAACAGATCCATGAAGTCTTGCGTGCTTGCCATGTGGATCCCGATCAGGTGTTCCGTAGTCCAAAGTGGGGCGGGTGCGGGGAACTGCAGCCTCGGATCATTTAGCAACCTCTTCGAGCAGAGTCCAACACCACGATTCAGAACATGGGATAAGCGATCACCTCTTCCCCAAGCAGTTGAAGACGGTATCGGCAGAGAAGTCTAGCAACATATCCTGGAATAGGTGCTCAGTGGATGAACGTAGCAGTGCTGGTTCTTGCTACACATCCTTAATCACAGTGTGGGCTTTACACACAACTTTAAGTGCAAGCAATACCAATCAGCCAAGAACATGCATTCTTCAAGATTGGGCCCTAATATACCTAGGGTTCAAAGTCCTCGTGCTCTTCATCATCGGTGGGTAGATAAGCTACGTTATAGCGTGACTTCTTCGACGCACGCTTCCGACAATCATTTGTCGTTTAGGGCGGTTTCGCTGCAGCCTTAGTCTTCACCAGCGTCTTCCTAGCTTAACGTGCCCTTTTTCTAGTCGCAGCTACACCTTTAGCTATAAGGATACTAGAAACTATATCTTCTTGCGTACGTGCACCTCGTCCTAGCTAACTAGCCTTATAAGAACTAGACCTAGTTCTATAGTTTTAGCCCGATAGAATAGCAGTCTCCATATCTATTATCTCTTTTTAGGTGGGACTGCCTCCGCTATTCGACTCGAGATCTCGCAGGGACGTAGTACCGTTATGGTCTGAGACAACGGGAGACGCCAGATTTGGATGTAGTTCGGGACTTGCCTCACATTCTGCGAAGGCCTCTTTATCCGCTCCCCCATTCTCAATCCGACGAGACATCTTCATAATCGCAGTTGAACGTTTAGTTGTGAGAACATGATGAGCCAGATCTGGACCGCTGTTGCGCTGGTGGGTGTTGGGTTGAGTGCGGTCGCGTTGAATGCCATTATGTTGAAGATCGCTATGGTATAGAAGATCGCCAATTTGACGATCAGGAGGTCCTTGGGCTGTCGTATGGTCACTCTTTGTGTCGGGGTGCTCGGGGATCGTTTGCTCTGTCTGTCGCGACAGCGAGGCTTCAGGGAAAGCTGCGACAGGTGGCTTTCCGAACTTCAGTAGTTTTTTGCCCAGTAGATAAAAGACAAGTTTACGGGTAAACTTCCCCCTACGTTGACTGAAGAATCCCTTCCCATAAGGGGGTTTGAAATTCTGCCATTCTAGCTGATTCTCTATCGCTCGGGCGGCTTGAGGCACCGATGTCCATGGAGATGGTACTGGTATGAAGAGTAGCCGATTTGCTTCACTCAACTTCTGCTTTAATTCTCCGAGATCAGTGCTGAATGATGCTACACATGAACAAAATATCGTTGATCGGCTCCTTGCTGCGCGCTGCGGGTGGCATCCTGCTCAATACCGGCCAACGAGTCTGTAAGCGAATGCAGTGTAGTTGTCAGTCGTCGCCCTCTTCGGTTGAAGGAGCCACAAATGATGACGCGCTCCGGGGTGGAGCAGGTACGTGTTGGCGGAGGGAAAGATGAAGTGCCCCCGCCTGCGCCTGCCCCATGTGTATACATGTCATCTGCCCAACTGCAGCCGCAGAGTTTCATCCCTAACTTGACCTTCGCGTCTTGTCCACCGAACGATTGGCCTTCGCGTCAAGACCTTCGCGTTGCTGTTGGGTATTAATGGTTGGTGGGAGAGATGGGCTGCAGGGGCGTGATGGCTTGGTGGATGCGGTGGTTGTATCGCGATGGTGTGAAGAGTTCAAACGCCTGTCTGTGGAACTTACCAGCTTGCTCTTCTGAATCCATGTCGGCCAGTGTGTGGTCGATCTAATAGCATGTAGCCGCGCTGCTATTACCATAATAGTAGCAGTGACTTTGTAATCTAAAGCTTCTGTTCCTTCACCTCGTTGTCTTAAGCAATTCGAGTAATACACTCCTCATGTGTAAGCTTTCTACTACACTATAGGCTTAGGATGGGGCGTTGTTGCTAATGAGTGTGGAAGACTGGCGTCCTTCTGGCGGAAGGCGCGTCTCTGCACCTAGTACCTAGTGCCGTCCCTTAGCCGTCCTTCTTCCACCTCACTTAAGTGCGACAAGCCTCTCTATCCTCTATCTCGAATTGATCCGAACGACCAAGCCCGACATGCGCAAGCGGACATACGACGAGCTAGTCGAGTACGATTCGCCCGAGTCATCGGAGTACGACTTCGGTGGTGACACGTCGCCTGACGATGATGACGAATACGGCGATATCAGCTCCATCGATCACGAGTCCCTAGACGGAGATAACATCCGTAATGATGACGCCGAAGATTCTGAGATTGTTAGGACAACACACCCGTCAAGGGACGACCGACCAGACTCCCGACTATACACAGGGTTGGAGCCATTAGTGGTCAACGAGGAGCTCTGTCTTGAGACTGGGTGTATGAAATTGAATGGCGTCTACTTTGTATTAGTATAATACATGTGGCCGTAGTTGTATGTCAAACATACAATGCACGTGTTCTGTTCATTATCTGTTGCATAACCACTCTTGTCTAGGCCCTCTTTGATATTCATTGACAGTAACCTGATGATTGGGATGTCGCAGCGTTACTTTACACCACTCCGAAGAGTCGTACGTAGGAAGGAGAACACACGTGTTGTGGTATTCCACGCATTATTTGCAAACGTCTTTCTTCGGGAATGGCTTCACCTCATGGGCCAGCCAGTAGACGCAGTGCACCCTGGCTTACCACCAAGAAGGCCACTGCTGGAAGTTGGCGTCACCGACTTCGACATCAACGATGGAAGCTCCTACACACAGGGCACAATGATGCCTGAGAAGCAAGGCCTTGTCATTGATCTCACTCGACAGTTCTACGCGTTCAAACCACAGCTCAGGAAGCTTTACGAGGGGCGATCCACTGCCAAAAATTGGCCACCTGAGGAGCGTACTGCCCACGATCTCGCCGAGATGAAAAGCATGGCCGTGTTAGCGCGAGCCACCCAATAACGTCTGTAACCCGATGTAGTTACTAACCGATGCGCCGTGAAGATGCGAAGTGCGATACCTGTAGGACTCGAATAGGACAACGGCCAGCCCTTTGCTCTTGCGCGCCCCCACTGGGGGATCTTGATGCGGTATACTGGAGGGGACACTGCTCTTCTACACGTTGTGTTATTTTTGCACGGGTCCAACCCACACTGTGACTCCACCGCAAACAAAGGAGACTAGTACAAGACAAAGCGTTGTCGTCCGGAGGAACTGTATTTAGTATTCCTTTCGCCAAAATCAACACAAAGTTTAAGGATCAGCCACTACTATTATCGTTTGCGAAAAGAATGCCCCCACCCGACCATGGTACAGATCCCCAGCTTTTATCAATTGTATGATACATTCACTCTATTACTGGCTAGATCTTGTTGAATGCTAGCTAGATCTGTTGAATAGCAAGATCTAGTTGTAGTAGACGTTAAAATAGGGCACCAAGCTATCAAAATAGATGTACCAACGCATTTTAACTAATCGTTAAGTAGATATGTACTATGAGTAATACAATTAATTAAAATAGGGAGCTGTACCATGGTAGGGGTGGGGGCATTCTTTTCGCAAAGCACCGATATCTTGCGTCGACGTTGATCGTAAAGTACCTGACCAATACCTAAAGAAAGGCGATCCGCACTTATTTTCCTATCAAGACGAGTGGATTGGACGGAGATTCCAACATTGTTGGGCCTTTGCTACCCGAACTGAGAATTTGGATATTACAATACCAGTATCATTGTTAGCGCACCGCGGCGCGTCTCCCTATACAAGGACATCGATAAATGGGAGCTATTCACATGAATAGACTACCTTGCCAACCTCATCAGACAGAATTGTGGCCGCATTGTGTCCCAGGCGGTTTCGCTTAACAGCATGGTACCTTTTGGCCTTTTGAGGATGGACGATCTTGAGTTTGTTCCGTATACGCTCTCCGCAGTTCGGGCACCTCGCGCGCTCTCCCCCCAGGAGAGCAGACCTACATCCTTAGGCCGTCCTATGAATGGCGTAAGAACATGTGGCTTCTCGCTTGCTTGTCCGTTCCCCACAATGCCATCCTCGCTTTACTGCGCCCTTTGTCGGATCATTATCGCATGCGCCGCGATCCGGGATCACGATCTTCGGGCATCGCGCGCTGAGCTGCAGAAAAAGACAGACATGGCACCTGGGAGATCAACGATGCAATAGACAGATTTCCCAGCATATCATTACACAGTATGCCCATGCGGAAGTCTCAGTATTCTAAGAGCGTCAAAACTACTCAACTTGATCATCAACTTGATCGTAGGCGTCTTGTATATCAGTTTGCTATCTATAAGTTTATTTGGCAAGGCCAATACTAAACCGCTAAGTAAGCATAATGGAAGGTCTCAGTACGTTAGATGCGGCGCTCTTTGCGTCCATCAGAACATTTGTTTATGTGATTGATGTCGAAGTCTAATCATTCAGCTTGCTGACTCATTCAATCGACTATAGATCACTGCGCGAAATACAATTAAAAACGAACAAACTTAGGATCCCAGATGGCGCTTGAAATCCATCTGAGAGGCTCAAACAATCAAAATAAGGGATATCTTGGTATGGTTACCTACATCGGTCTTCAATATATCCAAAAAGAGTTCAAGGCCTGTCAATGCCGAACTCGACATGCTGACTATGGGCCGACGACGGCAAGGCGGTTAAGACCCACGAAGGCTTGGAAACATAGTATGCGCCCTACCAATTATGTTTCGTTTCCTACGCCCTTCGGTAATGTATGCATCTAGCTTATTTCCTCTTTCGGTCCGAGGTCGACCTTTCAAATTAGCAATTCACTGCCACGATGATTCTCCGCCAGGGCCTTGTCCTCAAGATGATAAAGCGGTCCTCAGATCAGCCCTTCAAATGGTTACGACCGAGAGCCCCAACCTACATAGACTTACCAAGTGAGAAAACGTTAGAGCTAAATATTGCGATTCGCAGTCGCCTTTACACGCGTCGAAATTCACATGATAAGACGACCTCGACGAAAAGGTTTGGCGACGGTGTGTCAAGTAGGCGCCAGAAAGCATTAAAAGAGTTTGGAGCCAACAACTATCAATAGAATTTGAAACATCGCGTCCTAGCCTGCACTCGTATGTGATGAAGTCTCTGTAGAACTCTTCACTCGTCAAGCACCGGAAGTTCTGTCAAGATGTCATCGATTTGCAGGTTACGTAGATCGCTTGAAAGATCATCTATAACGCATTACCAACGTTCGTCTCGCTGTCCGGCTTGCGGGGAGGAAATTCGCGCGAATCCCTCGCCTCGTTCGGAAGCTTGCCTTCGATGCTCGTTCTCGCAGCCAACTGCTCCGCCGCTCCAGGCGCGAAATCACGGTACTCAGAGCTTGTTCCAAGCCTGAAGCCGAGGTAGATAGTCATGAGGAAGGTAGCACAAAGCATACCAAAGACGGTCCACTAAAACTTTGTCAGTGACAATGGGAAGTTTGCTACGGAAGGTTCACTTACATTGCCCATAGGGTAGTTTGGGCCGTCGGTTCCCGGAAACAGGAACGGTGCACTAATACCTCCACAGTTCGAGATGGCGATGGTAACACCGGTAGCCAAAGCGGTCGCTGTCGAGCCTGATACAGTAGCAGTGCGATGAGCCAGGAACGGCATGACGGCTGAGTTGGTGCAAGCGATCAGGAAAACGGCGACATAGCGGCCGATCCAGTTTGTTACCAAAGCCAGGATGAGGTAGCCGGATCCAACAAGAGCCAGTCCAGCAAGTGCATGACGAATACGCTCCCTGGAGTAGTCGGAGTGAATGCAGTTAGCGAGAATTATGATCAGACCGAAAACGTTCGGCGGCACCGTGAGCAGTTGTCCAGTGTAGCCCTTGAAGCCCAGGTTCGCAATGATTGTCGGGCTGAAGTAGGAGAAGGCGTTCAAGCTGTTCACCATGAAGAAATAGCTGATTGCGTACGTCCAGAAAAGCGGATCCAGGAGTGTTTGCTTAGCGATTTCCGCGCTGAATGTTTTGTCCTCCTTGTTCGGTGCGAAGGGTCCCATGCGGGCGACGGCGAAGGCACGCTCCTCTTCGGTGAAAAATTTGGCATCCTGGGGATAGTTTGGCATATATCTCCAGACAATGACACCAAAGATAACAGCGGGTATGCCGGTGAGAACGAAAAGCCATTGCCAGCCAGCGAGACCGGCCTTGCCGTTCAGGAACGAGATACCAGTCGCTAGTAGACCGCTGAAGGCTCCGGCAACCGCAACTGAACCGGCGAAAATGGCCAAACGAGTCGCGCGCTCCGAGGGTTTGTACCAGTAGCAGAGGTACATGACAACACCAGGGAAGAATCCAGCCTCTGCAACTCCAAGGAAGAATCGGATGGCGAGCAGACCTCCGAAACTCTTCACGGCACATGTGCAAATGGTGATAATACCCCAACTGATCATGATTCGACCGATCCAGACTGAAGGCGAAAAGAACTTCATGGCGAAATTGCTGGGCGCCTCGAAGATGACATAAGGTACGAAGAAGACGGCGACGGCAATGTTGTAGCGGTTGCCGGTAAGATCGAGCTCCTTGACGAGGTTGCTCTCAGGCGTATTGTTGTTGAGCGTTCGCGCATTACCCAGGTTCACCTATGGATCGTTAGCATCTTGCGGACGCATCAGAATGTATGCACATACGCGATCGAGGTAGTTGATCAAGTACGATATGCAGATGAACGGAAGAATCCACATATCAATCTTGCGGACGACGCGCCTCTCCATAGCTTTGTCGTTCAAGTCTGGCACGTATGTTGTTCCAACCGCGACATCTTGCTCAACACTGGCCTGGTCAGCATGCTTGGTATCCGTGGTCGTCACCTGCATGATTGGCGAATTCGGACTACACGGAAGCAAGATATTTCAGCGGTTGAAGATCAATGAATCAAGATATGGCAGTTGCGTGCGCGAAACAAGTATTCGGCGGGCGCCGGCTACAATTTGAATTCTTCATCCTCTTATCGAAAACCTTGTATGCTCAACTAGCTGATACATCGTTACCAGACTTGCTGCTGTACCAAGAGATAACAAAATACGATGCTCAGCCCAGTGGACATGACATCGCATCGAGGTCGGTCCTTCTACATTGTTATCGGCGTTGGCTGTGGGGAAGCAAGCCAATTGGAGCCCGTGGGGAGACCGACCGTTGACTACTGACAGGGGCCCGACATCGGATGGCACCCACAAATTTCTCGCCCTGCGTTGATCTACTGTGCGGCCCACTCGGACGACGGTATCTCAGTCATATTAGTTTGTAAGGGGCCAGCCAAGATCTGGAGATGTTATCTCGTCGACGCGTCCTGTAATGACTTTTTCCGAGAGTCCCCAGTTTACCGGAGCATCTAACCAGACAGTCTTAGAGAAGTACTGCTGGCAAATCGCTTCCTCTCTCTTTCCGGCAACTGCACTCCTGAGCGATTTCCCATGGATGTTTGTGCTCGCGGGCGAAATAATTTTGCACTAGCAGCAGTACGATGAGAATCCTCAGCCACCCGCAGTCTTCTCTCCGTCCAGCCTCTGACATAGGTGGCATTGATCGTTCTTCCGGAACTTACATTTGTACCATCTGCGTACAGACGATCCTTCAATAAGTTTACTCTGCGTATGAAAGCTATTCGAGCTGGAGTGCTGGGCGCGCATGATCCATGTTCACAGTGGAGGGCTCCAGCTCATCCAGACTTCCCAGGCTTATCGATTTGAACCGACGCACTGCGTACTACTTTTATGAGAGCGTGTGGACGTGAAAGGTGGCTCGACCAGCAAAGCGCATGAAAATCGGTTCGAGGGATCGCCTTGGATCGGTCATGGCAGGATACGAAGAGCGCACTCTTCACGCATATCAACGATGCATCACTCTTTTGGGATTGAGCAGAAAATGCTACATGACTACCATAGTGTTTTGCATGGACATCTGACAGAGTGATGTATGCCATGTTCGACTGGGTCGCTCGCTTTTGATGTCTTTGCCCGTCGAGAGGTTGTAGGTAGGTAGGTGGGTCAAGAAAAAAGATATTTCCACCGAAAAAAACAGGACTAGAGAGCCGAAAAAAAGCTGGACTCGCGGGGAATTGAACCCCGGACCTCTCCCATCGTCGATAGACAATATACAGAAGATGCAATCGCTATGCTAAGGGAAAATCATACCACTAGACCACAAGCCCTATACTTCATTTGATGACTAACCGTTGTCTCTATCACTCTATATCGAAAGAGAGTTGCCCTAGACATCGTGGGAGGTACTAGTAGATGGTACAAGTCTATAAAACCTGTAGGATAAGCAGATCAAGGGCCTAGGGTTGTGCAGTTGCAGGCGAGCTGCCTCCTGACGTGGAAGAAAAGCGCGCCATCTCAAAGAAGAAAGGCTATGACGCCAAGTCACATGCTGCAGTGGACCCCGGCCAAGCTCTCCAACAGTTCATCACCACTTACATCCGCAAAAGCGCAACGATACCACAATTCCACCCCGCGAGAAGTCGCTAAAATGCGGCTGCGGCTATCAGTGCAGCGAAACAACCTCCCCGTGTCCAACATTCTATGGAGCGTGCCGGATATAGCGAGCTCGCAGGCATACACGTTTGCGCGACTACTTGAAGACGTCAACCGCATTCTGCCGCTAGAAGCGGAGCAATGGGGTTTGGAGGACTACATTGTCGAGCTTGATGGCTTCGAGTGCCTCCATTTCTCGCCTGTGCCGCAGACGTTAAAAGAAGACGACCACATTTCGTAAGTTGACTTCGTGCACACTTGGATAGGCCTGCTAATCGTTCATGGCAGTATCCGACCTCTTCTGACCGCCGAAGTCCGCTCTCGCACGCTCTGCGGCCGCACACAGATCTCCGAGGACGGTCGCCATCTTATCGACGGCATTCCGTTCGGTCGACCGTATCTCAGGCAACCCTCCCGACCCGCCGTGACAATTCCGCCTCCTAAACGCCGCCGGATCGAAGACGACACTGCAGGAGGAAGTGAGGTGCCAGAATCTGCAGGATTCATCACAGCAGCCGAGGACGCGCCGTCCCCTGTAAAAAGCGCTGGAGCGGAGGGGAGCAGGAACAGAGTGCGCTTTGATCAGGCAGACGATGCAGGATCCGACGATAGTGAAGAGGACGAAGATTTTGTGCCCGGACATGTCAGCGAAGGCTCGATAGACTCGGGAAGCGAGGATGACAGTTCATCTGCGGCTTCGGAAGCTTCTGTCCAGCCTACGAAACCAGACACGCGTGGCCGCTCTGCCGAAGACGAAGCCTCGGACACATCATCGGTAGTCGAGACCGACAGCAGCTCAGGGTCATCTTCGGATTCTGAAAGCGACTCTCAGTCAGAAACAGATATGCAAGCTGAGGCTAGCGCAGACTCTGACTCCGACAGTGACAGTGACAGTGATTCAGACTCAACCGATTCAGACTCTGATAGTGACAGCGATAGCTCTGCGCCAGACGTTCTTTCCTCGAAACCTACCGTACCACCGTGGTCAGGCTCGAAGCAGACGCGAAGGAGAAATTTCAGGCGAAAACAATTAGTGAAGCTCAAACAACTCAAGGCGGAAGGGAAGCTATATCCAGACGCTACGTATGCCGACCTACAGCAATATCTTGGAACACCTACCGAGCCTGACTCACCGAAACTGACACTTGCGCACCCTATATCTAAAGCGACTGGCAAGAGAAAGCGATTAGACGACGAAGTAGAGGACCATGAGACGCAGACACTCGCGGATGAATCCGCCGAGCTTGAGCGACGTAGGCAAGAGCTCATGGCGCGCTTTGCAGATGATGCACCTGATGTCGAGATGACCCCAGTCGATTCATCAAATTCTACCGTAGAACAACAGGTGGAGGAAACTGCAAGCGTGAGCGCTTCACCAGCGGTCACACCAGGTCCCGCGTCCAAGAGAAGTACCGCTACGCCAACACCACCCACGAAACGGCTTCGACCCAATGTTTCGGCCATTGGCCGCATTCTCCAGCGCCAGGCTGTGAACGTTGAGCGAACAACGTCAAGAAAACTTGTAGTTGAAGAGCCTCCTGAACCCGAGGGCGCTTCCGATCCCGACTTTTGGAAGCAGCGTATCAATCTGTCCGCGTTCGAGTGCTGGGATGAAGACCACGAGCTTAGCGCCCCTCCTTTTCCGTTCGAGCAGCACTGGGATCCGGCCAGCAAGTTGATGCGCGAGAACCAACAGAACGCGAAGAAAAAGAAAACCAAGAAGAACAAACAGCAGACTGCAGCGCCGTATGAAGACAACGAGGATCAAGAGCCCGAGGAAACACCCATGCTCGACTATGACGACTCACCCGAGACTATGAAGGCAGGTTCCGACCCAACAGATGCCATAGAATGTCAGATTCTACAGGACGTGGAGCTTGCTGCGAAAACTGATCTGCCACCTCTACCTGAGGATGTCGAGTCGCTTCCACTCTTGCAGCCACATGATATTCGAGTTGGTGCGGTTGTTGTGTTCAGGATCTACGACATCGATCCCATGACCGTCACTCCACACATCAGCGACTACAAGACAGCAGTCGTTGAGAAGGAGGGTGACTCAGGCAACGGGGCGGGGACGTTCAGGTTGAAGCTTGCTGACCGTGATGTCCGGCAAAAGGCGAGCGAAACGGATACGGGCAATCCAGCCAAGAGCGGCGTCGGTGCCTTCAGGATGAGCAACGAGGAAGATGACGAAGACGACAGCATTTGGGAGGGCACTTTTGGTGAGCTGGTGGAGCCAAAGCTGCTGAAAGCTGCGCATTAGGGACCATGGCATGGAGCAATATACTCCCCTGACTCAGGGTTGTTTTAGGCGGCTGTAGTACATCAAATGTCGTTTTACGAGGGACCTTGCACTTGTGGCACAAGGGCAGTGCTTTTGCGCACAGTCGCGCTAGGAAGATTGATACCCCAATGTTATTGTCACAGTCCGTTTCCTCATACCTCTACTTGCAAGTTGTGTGATTTGCCTGTTGGCGTTCGTTTACAGCTCCGTCGGAACAACGTCTCCGCACGGCCGGGATAGGTACCCCTCCTGTCGTCATCCCGGCCGTCAGCTTCTCCAACACATGTCGCCATGTCTGCAGCACCTGAGGTGAGCTCCGATGCAGGCCGCCGTCTCGCCTGCATTCAGCCCATCATAAACCAGGTGTCCCTTCACGAGATGGCACGTGTGCAGCGAGATTGGCACGACAAGTACCTTTCCAGGGTCCTGGTGCGTCTCCTCGGCCTCGCATAGCTTCGTTAGCCCCTCCATCTCAACTGCCGCGGTGGGGTACCTCATGATGGTTCGGGCCAAGAGATTTTTTCGTATCAGGGCAACTATTAGGGCCCGAGGTGAGCTTCTGTACAACTGTCTTTAATCCCGTATTCTTCTGAAGGGACGCTGGACGTTTTATGTATATTGAAACCTTGAGGTGGGTGAGAATGGACCTGCAAAACTCTCCGAAGGATATCCAAAGCTGACGTCGATCCGTAGACAGAATACACACGATGCCTCTTCCATTTGGTGTATATAGAGCCGACCACGTAGGCTCCTTCCTACGTCCTAAGACCGTGCTCGACGCCCGTGAAGCTGTCGCCAACGAAAAGTCCACCATCACCGAGCTCCGCAAAGTCGAAGACGCCGCCGTCGCAGACGTTGCGCAGAAGCAAATCGAAAATGGCCTACGCTCCGTAACCGATGGCGAATTTCGCCGTGCATACTTTCACTTGGACTTTCTCCAACATCTGAGCGGCATCGAGATCAAAGGTCAAACCGGCCTCATCCGCCCGCACGGCTTCTCGCCCCCCGTGCTCGCCGTGACTGGCAAACTCGGTCACCCCAAGCCCATTCAAGTCGACGATTTTAAATTCCTTGAAGAGCAAATCAAGAAGCACGGCGGCGGCGCGACCACAAAAGTGTGCATCCCTTCACCCACTATGGTGCACTTCCGCGGCGGCAGGGCAAGCATCGACATTGAAGCGTACCCCGACCTGGACGAATTCTTCGAGGACCTCGCCCGTGTCTACCAGGAGGAGTTGGACAGCCTATACCAGGCAGGCTGCCGCTTCGTCCAGCTCGACGATACGAACCTCGCGTACCTGTGCGACCCCGACATGCGCAAGCAGGCCGAAGACCGCAACGAGGATCTCTCAACCCTTCCGCGCAAATACGCCGAGCTCATCAACAAAGCCATCTGCAAGCGCCCCTCCGACATGAAAATTGGCATCCACCTCTGCCGCGGAAACTACCGATCCAAGTGGTTCGCATCCGGCGGATACGAGCCCGTAGCCGAAGTCCTCTTCAAAGAACTCAACGTCGACGCGTACTTCCTTGAGTACGATGACGCGCGATCAGGAGACTTCAAGCCGCTCCGCCACCTTCCTGAGCACAAGGTTGTTGTGCTGGGGCTTATGAGCTCGAAGAAGGCGGGTCTGGATGAGAAGGAGGAAATTGTGCAGAGGTTGAAGCAGGCCTCAGAGATTACGCCGAAGGGCTTGGAGCAGCTTGCGCTGAGCCATCAGTGTGGCTTTAGTAGTACGGTAGAGGGGAATGAGTTGAGTGAGGAGGAGCAGTGGGCGAAGGTCAGGTTGGAGGTGGAGATTGCGAAGGAGATGTGGGGAGCAGACCTGAGCAAATAAATTATGTGTGGAGGCGTTGAAGTAGACAGGGAGATGATACCAAGAAGATGAACTTTCGAAGCCAGCCTCACATTGTTCTGTGTGCTGAACCTGTCTCGAAGGTCGTCTGCTAGTGCTATTATGTGCTGCATAAGAATTCCCATGCCGACAACGAAGTCTTGGGCCATCCCTTCGAATATGTGTACACTCAGTAGGGCATCTACTGTTTATAGTTCTTGTACACCAATGAACATCTGAATGTTCCTCAATCATTCTACTCATGTAAAGGCAGGAATGGCTAGACTGACTTACGGAGCGGATGAGACGTGCAACTTGCATTCAGATGTTGCCATCAGTTTGGGTTTATGGATGAGGCGTTTCAGAGTAAGTGGAGTGCTTTAGACTGCGATTGCGATCGTACGGGCGAACGAGGGAATAATAGGTAGAAACCATTTATCGCTCAGATATTCAGGTTTGGAGAGCCCGGATAAAAGAGGGATCTCATGGAGGCTGTGGAAAATTCGAAAAGGAATCCACGTGAGCGTCAACGAAGCGATTCTGGGAGAGTTGAAGGAAGCGAATCAACGACAGGTATGTGTTGATGGTGCCTAAGCTCAAGCGCTCCTGTGTTGACCACTCTTAAAAATCAAGAAACAGTAAACATTGCGGTCAAGATCGCGACGACGACGACTGAGTCTCGCATGCTCACGGGAGCAAGCCTCAAGGATACTATAAGGTTACTACAGAATCGTCCATGTTGTGTTAAAGCGCCGGAAGCTCCGGTAACCAACAATCTCTTCAGGAGTAGTAAAGGGTGGGAACTTGTAATTATCCAGAGGCTACAGTAAACCTACATACGTAAATCGTATGAGATTGAAGAGACGTTTGGGCGTTTTAAATTTTCTCCCAGATAGATTTTACCTATTAGGCAGGGTAACATACCCTTGCAAAGTGAAGTAATGGAGTTGGTGGCTACGCTGATAAACTCTATTTTGCCCGCGCCAAACTATTGACGTCTATCTAATAGAGTCGACAAACCATTTCACTTCTTCGATAGCACCCTGGAAAAGCTCTCTTCGAAGCTCGCCGCCTGCTACACTTTGCGCTTGTTGCAGGGAGAAGAGGCGTTTTGTTTCCGCGACCGCTTTCCTCTCTGAGAGTTCTTCAGCCTTAGCTAGATACTGGGTTGGTCCTTTCGAAGACTTCGAAAATTCGCTTGCGCTCTATCACACTTGTCGCGATCTTAGTGCTTAGTGTGGAATGGTCGATGTTTAGGGCTATCGGACTCGGAACGTGCCGGCATTGAGAGTGACCTGTTGCCCCACGCGCTAGAGTGATCTTGTTCATCTTAAAGCTGTGCAAGCCTTTGTACTGCAACTCGCAACGCGGCACAGTAGCACGGTGGAAGATCAAATTCCAAGCCTCACCAGACAACCTGCCACGTAGTATTCGAGAAGCCAACGATCTGGGAGAATGCCTCATCACGCTTGTCAAATTTCCTCAGTATGCGTCGCTTACCGTCCCTGCTAACGAACATCAAGTCTTGACCTGGATCCTTTTGTAATTTGCCTGGAATGTTCCTTGTAACAATGCGATCCACCTTCTCGATTCTTTCGAGTTGGTTGTATTGGAGAGACCAGAGGACATTATGGCCAAAGTTTGTTATAAACCTTATTCCGCTAGGACTGACGACAAGACGACCGGTGGTCTTGTCCTCGGTCGCGGTATAGCTGTTGTAGTCGTGTTCCGGATCGAAAGTAGGAGAGATTGATGCCACTTCGGAGGGCACTGGCACGGATTTCTGAGCCAGTAGAGTACCTTCGGCTTGGGCGTATTTGACGGCCCACTCCGCTGTGGTTCAGTGAGCAAACAGTCCAAACAAGCAGCATGCAACTAACCGTGTGTTGGAATATTCCAAAGAAAACGCTTGGCAGGCGATACTAATAGTCTGTACTCTGGAAAATTGACAGCGATCGGGTATAGAGCAAAGTATGTCAGACCCATAAGAAATGTTACGGTTTTGACGAACAACCACATCGGGACCAGAGCGGTAGCTAGCGTAGTAATACCGAGAACAATCATAGCACGCAGTGTCCGATGGGGAACTCGCCATTCGTAGAAGCTTTATGCGTGTCAGTTATTATGCCTCAAGTATAGCTGGGGACACCTACTTGCGTAAGCTTTCGAAGAAGTTGGCTAGATCCGCCAGCTGCACCATGAGCCATGGTCCCAAGCCCTCGACAAGTTGGTCGGACCAATTTTCGTCACCTTCCTTGACGATTAACTCTGTTAGAGAAAGAGCAGTCGCGCGTTGGTTTTCCCGATGTTCAATATCTTCGCGCAAGTCTTTCATCGTGTTGCCATGAGTGCGTCGTTGTACAACGAGATACAGGCATGCCGCGAGCTATTATAGTGAGTATGTACTAAATTTCGTAAGGTTCAACATAGAGGACTTACACAACCTGGAAGCAACATATCGAAGTACCAAAGCACTAAGTATACCAGTAAGTACTTTGCCGTTGTAGCCGGTTGCTCCCAACGATAGACTCTACGTGATGTCATGATGAGTTCTTGAAGCGGGGAAGAAGCCAACAAGAAGCGTTCTATGTTCGGCAAGATGGTTTGCTTCGATGGTGCTGGTGGATCGGAACCATATCCGATGTACTGCCCTCCGTATTGATGTGCACAGTAAATGAGCAGCTGTCATGCGTTAGATGGCTTCGCGGAAAGCTCCCAGAGCCGGAAAAAGGAACCCATTGGCCTACATTCTGTCCGTATGCTCTCCAATCAGTGATCAGACCTTTTCGTGGATCCTGCTTCTCGAAGTCTGATCTTGGTCTCAACTTGATCTCATCTCGCGGCAGACGCCTGATCTTGGTAACGTGGCGATCCAAGGTCCATCGCGCGTACGTAGCTTGGCGCTCCTTCAGCAGCTTGGAAAGATCTTTGATCGCAAGAAGTCGCTGCGCATCGTCTTGTGCGCGTTCAACTGCTTCAGAAGCATGTATCAGGTCTACTTCATCGCCATGAGGAACTTCCTTTGCTGTGATCTGACCCGCTACTTGCTGGTCGGTTTGTTCTGATATTTTAGACCTGACGGTGTCGAGAGGATTGTGAAGGAAGTCTTTCATAGTCGGCTTGTCTGGCTCTGGCGCATCAGTTACGTATCGTGATTCTGAAGAGGTGCCAGCACCCGCAAGCGCTGCCGTCGTGTATTCAAGGTCATCCGATGCTTTCCCTATATGTAGAGTCTTCCTGATTTTCAAGCCTGCTCGATGCTTTTTCGCCTTGATTGACTCGACAACACTGTGCGAGGACGTGTGCGGGCTACCAGATTGACACTGGTCATCAGAGTCTTCACTCGGCGTCTCGTGCGGTTCAGGGATCTGTATCTGCGCCGCTTTGGTTATCTTGGCTCGGTCGAGTCCCACCTCAAACTCATCGACCAGAACGGGGTCCTGTCGTGCTTGCATGTCGCCGCTGCCGTGAGTCCTGCCACGTGCGGTAGGGGTTTCCAAGGTTTGGAGGCAGCTAAACCGACGAATTTGGTATTAATATGAGGGATTAGGTTATAGGATCTAGGGTCACCGCAATGTAGCTCTTCCACGATCTTGCTATAGCTGGTTTGGCTGCAAACGCTTCCCGCGGCGAGCATGACGACGTCATCGCCTGTGACTGAGTAACATGACGCGGTGGCTCTCGCCTAAACCTACACGTATATTTCGGCGATACAGTATTAGATCAGGTCGCAACGCTGGATTTGGTGAATAATCTTGTCTTCAGTTTCCCAACACGGTCAGCCGGCATGCATATAGCCAACACGCATGTCGTTACGAGAGCTCGAAACATGCAAACGCGATGAGGCTGTGGAGTAACGATTGACCGCGAGCCGTGTTGAGCGTGACAGTTGTGGAATCAGTGTTGCAGCTGCAGAGCAGGCTGTCAGTGTCGCGGTTCGGGCCGATGACGACCCTGCTGATGATCCCCATGGTCGTGAAACCGGGGCCCAATGTTGGTGGCCCCAGAAGCTCGACTGCATAAGCGAGTCAACGTTACCGGTAGCCACCATTGTATTCCTAGAACATCGAATTCAGCTACACAAGATGATGGTAAACGTCTTCTGCGGAGTGACCTAGTTATGCTAGGCTTTTTGGACATACATACTAGGTACCAGGGCTGATTGTTAAACACGTGATCTCACCTTTACGGATTTGCCGAGGTAAGCTTGGAGGCGCAACGCTTCAACATGTCAGCGACCTTAGCTATACGCAGCAACAACAATGTGCAACTGTCGTCTATGATCACAAAGTACCTGGATAGCGTTATATCCACACCCAGCCACCAACGCTGAGAGCCTACTTTTCCGACTTGTTGATTGGCAGTCCCCTCCTACATCCCAGGGACCTTCGCCGAGGGGCCGAGGCACAGCATAACGGGTAAGGTATTGCGGGGACACTAGCAACATGCGTGCATTCAACTCCACACTGTTTCGCGATATATACAATCACAGTCTGTCTTATCGACAATTCGCTTGGACTAATTTCCGAATTAGCAGTCACCATGACTTCTCAATACAACGACATCAAATTCGAGATCAAAGGGAAAATCGGTGTTATTAAGGTACTCTACTCTTGAATACTCTACTTTTTCTCAAGGAGAGTTAACAACTCATCGCATAGTTTAACCGCCCTAAAGCTCTCAATTCGTTTGGTGGCACTCTCATCCTCGATGTCATCGCCGCTCTTCGCGAGCTCAACGAGCACCCAGACACCGTCTTCACTGTCCTGACTGGCGAGGGTCGTTTTTTCTCCGCCGGTGCAGATGTTCGAGGTGCAGGCACTTTGTCGCAGGTAATTTCTCTTTCCATTCCTGATTCTATGGTCGAGTTTGGGCTGTTGGCGATTTCAAGTAGCGACTAAGTGCATCGTGCAGCCGAAGGAATATAAGAACGCGGGCGAGAAGAAGTTGGCGTTCTTACGGAATTTCACTTATGGTATGTAGGCATGACACCACAACACTAGATTCGATTAGCCACTGATACGTGATCATCTACAGCTCACGAGCTCTTGAGAAGCATGATCGACCACCGCAAAGTACTCATTCTCGCACTGAACGGTCCCGGCGTCGGAGGTGGTGCCGCCTGGTTTCCAGGGATCGCAGACATTGTGCTGGCGTCTTCTTCCGCATGGCTTCAATGCCCTTTCAGCGCGCTGGGCCTCGTCCCTGAAAACGGATCTGCTCTCTCTTTCGCACAGCACATCGGTATTCACCGCGCAAACGACTTCCTGATGTTCGGCCGTAAGCTATCCCCACGAGAATTACTCGATGCTGGTATGTACAACTACGTGTGGGACAAAACGGGCGATGATTTCCAAGCCGAGGTCATTAAGTTCCTGGAGGGTCAGCTAGAAGTCAATGACGGGAAGAGCATGATGGAGACAAAGAGGTTGCAAAATGTAGGTGTGAGAGAGGAGCGGATGATGGCAGTTGTCAATGCAGTCGATGCTTTGGCAGAGCGTTTCGTCGAGGACGCACCGACAAGGAGGTTTGCGGAGAAAAGGAAGTTGATGGAGGAGAAGAGTAAAACGCGGTCGAAGATCTAGCTCTTTCATACAGCATCTCTCAGAAGTCTATGTCGCATTTTCCTGTCTACATTTTCGCAATGTTCATACATACCACCCTGTTGCCGATCACTCAGTCCAGGCAACATGTACCGGAAGGCTTCAATATGTAAGTGAATGGCCTAGGAAGCATGCAGTCTTCGCATAATTGGGTGCCTCGTCTACAACGGATCCACTGAGTGGGTTTGCTCATGCGATCAACAGCCTGGGACCTTGGCATAGCCTGACATGTTCGCATCAACAACTAAAAAGCTCTTTACAACGAACTGTCGCTCGCGCCCCACTTTCTAGATACCCTCTAGTAGAATTTCGCTCCACCAAGAGATTCAACCTTCAGCCTCGACTGCTCTTGTGCCCTACCATCCTTTCCTGCCCCCACCTCCTGCTCCTTCGCCTTCGCGTTCTTTTTCCTCTTCTTCTCCAACGAGCTCTGAAACAACAATTCCTCGTCCTCAATCTCCTGCAGCACTGCACACAAGTCAGCAATTGATTTCCCCTTACATCTGCACCAAAACCATTGTTAAACTTACACCCAGCCCACTCCTTCTCCCATCCCTCCACGCCCGCCCCCAGTATACCTTCAACATCCACGTCCTCCCCTCTTTGCACCCTCTCGACCACCTCCCGAAGCAGCCCAATCTTCGCCTCCGCTCGACGAGTCGACAGTGATTTTTCTTGCTTAAGCCACAGGATCTGAATCGCTTGGCTGCCCACCAGCAGCGCCAGCACAATATACGGCGTCGCGGGATTCCATTCGCGGCGCGGAACGTCCGAGGTTGAGGAGAGTGTCTCGCCGGATCGCAAGGGGCGCGGTATCATGGATTTCCAGAAAGAGGGCCGCAGTATGGTTGGTATGGTAAGGTGTCGCGCATGGGCGTGATGTGGAGAGAGTAGGGCGAAGGTGCGGGATTGCGGGCGGGTGGCTGGGGTGAGGAGGGTGCGCGAGGTATGCGGATGGCGCAGGAGCTGGCGGAGAAGGACGCGCGTGTCCATGCTTGCGAGAGATGTGGTTCGGATGTTGAAATGGGATGCGACGCGACCTCGAAACTCGAGAAACTTTTGGGGAACTACCGGTACACTAGGTGACAGGGGGGCCCGCTCGTCCAATCAGAGTGCGTCATCCTCCGGAGGAGCATGTGGGTTGCACCGCGATCGACACCTTACTCGCGACCTGGTCAATTGCAGGGAAAGGCTTACGACAGCATCAAAGTTCGTGTGATACACGAAGGCAAGATGTTATATGATGCTGAATAGCAAGAGCTCCTGACTCTCGCCTGAGGCTTTTTGGAATGACCTGGTGACCATTACCGAGTTCGCTGCTAAAACGCAAGCACACCCTCTAGTAGTACAACGTTGATAATGGTATCGTTAGGACAATTGACGAATCGTCTTACGCTCTTTGTACAATCAAAACTTGGCCATCGACAGATCCATTGCACCGAATCTTGTCGTGACTTATGTTCCCTCCTACGAACTTTCCCGGGAGGATCGCGAACATTGCCCGAAACACGTCTAGTCAGACGCACTTGTCCAGCTCACAAGATCATGTTAGCCAACGCCACAGACGTTAGGTCAAAGGTGTTAGATAAGATATATATTAGGGTGCACTAATCACTCTTCAATCTCTCGCGTCACCTCCGCTGCTGCCCTTGCGTCCGAAGATTCTGACTCTGCGGTAGCTGGTCCATCATCCACAGATGGCGTTTGTTCCGAATTTGGCGATGCGACGACACCAGCGGGCGGGACGAAAGTGTCACCGTCTTCAGTGTCGAGTTGCATAAGGAAAGTTTCCCAGATTTCGATGAGCTGGGGAACGCGTCAGTACAGCCAAACAATGGCGATGTCGCACCCCTCGCTTACCTCTTTCTGTGCCTCCACAGCGCTTTCCAAATAAGTCTCCACCCCAGACTTGAAATCTTCGACCTTTTCTCGTTCGAATCGCTCCAATTCGCTCCTCATCAAGCGACCCATATCCTCGAACAATAATCTTGCCTGGTGAACACGTCGCTCGGCGTCAGCAACGTCGGCGCTGAGTTGGTTCAAACGATCTTGCTGTGAGCGCCCTTGCCTTAGTAACTTATCCTGTGTTGTCTTGCGCTTGTGAAGTTCGGCTTCCGCATTGTGCCATGTGTGGTACGATTTTTGCCGTTGTAGGAACGCTTGCTTCACTGAGCCTATTAAGCGAATATACTCATCAATGACAATGCCCATAGTGAGCACATCTTGCTGAGCTTGGCGTTCGTAGAGTTCTCGTATCCGAATCTGAATATCTGATAAGCTGTCGAGCGGACCGGACAGCGACGGGGATAATTCGACGGTTGACAAAGAGTGTAGCGAGGCAGAGAAGTCACCGCATGCTTCAGCCAAGCCTTTGCGTTGTGCCACCACCGTGTCGGTAGCTTTGAGCAGAGCCTTCAATTGGTTCTCAAGCGCGTCGAGATAAATCTTTCGGTCGTGAAACCACTGAAATCGTCAACATAAAACATCGAATCAGGTTGAATGGGTACCTACGTCGTCATGCTCAACAAACTTGCCACTGCTTCCGCCTAGCATTGAACCGAACATGCCTTTGCTCTCTCCGAGGCCGGGGTCCTTCCGTTCCTTATTTTTGATATCAACGTTAAACGCATCACTCTCAAGGAATATCTTCAGGTCGCCGTCGTGTTGCAGAACGGAGTGCGCGGCAATCTTGTTTAGCATGCGCTCTAAAGCTGCACGTCTTGACTCCACAAAATCGGTGTCGAACCGACCGACTGCCTGCTTCTCCGGAGGTGGGGGGACGATTATACCGGGGTTGTTGTTGTGTAGCTGATTATACAACCATAGGAAGTCACGGTAGCGACGAGAGACGGTGAATTCGGAGTTGCGATACCCTTTGGAGGTGGTCTGATGGTCGATGAGCACATTGACGACCCATGCTAGGTAGCAAGGTGCGCTTACCTTGGTCATGACGGAATACTCGGTATGCGAGCTCGTCAGATCACCGACCTTGTGCGGATCTCCCACATAGATGCTGAATGTCGGCTTCGCTGCCTGTTCCACACTTACGCTTGGTTGTGTCGGGCGGATTGGCGCGGCTGCAGTGGCTGGCTGAACGGGAGGCGGTACTCGTGGGCCTCGCGCGAGGGGCCTTTCGTCGTCATCGTCGTCTAGATCCACGGAGTCGAGGGTCCCCTGCAGGGAGGGTATTGATGCGGCTGGTGGTGGAGGAGCGTTCCGTCCTGCCTGTTCTTTCTGCGGCGGTGCTGGTGGCGCCTCTGGTCCCGGAGTCGAGTCTGCAAGAGGCGCACCGAGAGGCCCCAAGGGATCCTCAACAGCCTCGAGCTTAGTTGCCTGCGCGCCGTACTGCTTCCTTCGCGGCCCTCGTCCGACGGGTGAGCGGGGTGCGGCCGAGGCATTGGACGCAGATGAGGTGGCGGGTTGCGAATCGGACTGCGGTGCTTTGTTTCATCAGCTCTGTCCTATATTTTGCGCTGCGCCTTTCGTACCAGACTCGTTCTCTTGGGTTATCTTGGGTACCTGAGGGGGCGGAGACCGCGAGGGCACATCTGCGCACGAAGTCAGTACTGGTTTTGCACGTCGAGACCTAAAGCATGCGACGTACCGCCCCATGGCGAGCTCCCTTCGTCGCCGAGATCCATTGCGTTGAGACGAAGTACGGAGCTGTTAAGCAGGCAGGCAGGCAAGCTGGGACGCCGCATGTGCGTCAACCCCAGCGTGGAACGTGCCTTCCGCTCCGAGCGGCTTGGCACTCCGCCTCGGTCATCCGTCATTGCCTCCGTCTGGGCTCGACATGACCCAACAGCCTCACAGAGACGCAAGCGCCTGTCGGTGCAGTATTGCTTCGCTAACCCTGTACAACATGGTACTCTAACGAAAGCCTCCGTGTATCACCCCTGGTGTTCTACCTAAGCCATCTCAACTAGCCAATAACCACTCCAGCTCCATGGCACGAGGTGCTCCCGGAGTGTATCTAGCCCAGGTGAGCACCTCATTGTCCACACGCTGTTATAAAACGTCTTGTAAAGCCTCCATGGCACCCACAAATCACTTCACGAGCCCGCACACGAGCAAACTTACACGTTGCAATAACATTAAACATTTACATTTTCAGGCAGCGTGCCCGTCTGTATGAACATACACGGTCATTACACCAAAACATCACCGCTTAGTTACCCGTTGAGTAACCGGTTCCGTTCGTCGCCCTGCCCCTCGCAAGACCGAAGCACTCCGCCATGCTGAAAAAGATATCGATGCTGTTGTAAACACCAGAAAATTTGTCCTGGCACGGTCCCATAGCGAACACAGGTACGTCGGTAAGCGAGTGCACACCCTGGTCGTTGCTCACAGGAAGGTTGCCGTTGATCTCGATACCGTTCTCGGCATCCTCTGGATTGACGTAGTAGTCGTCAGAGTCCTCCTCGAGCTCCACAGCCGGCTCACGTGGGCCGTCCTTGTGCACCGTGTAGTTCTCACGGTGGTCAGGGTTGGCAGTCAAGCCAGAAAAGAGAGTGTATCGGGGATCCCAGTTGCGCGGGAAGTTGGAGTCAACGTAGGTAAGATTACCGGTGCTCTGGTACTGCGACAGGCCCGAGTTCTGGTAGGTGCCGATAGCGTTGCGCTTCTTGCGCTGATCGTCCTGGGCAGCAAGGTACTTAGTGTCCACAGATCCCATGACGTCGAAACCGTGACCGTGGTCGGCAGTAACGAGGATGAGTGTCTCCTCGAGGCAGCCAGTTTCGTTAAGCTTGTTGACGGTAGCCTTGATGGTGTCGTCAAGCTCGAGAAGCTCACCGAGAGCGCGGTCATAGTCGAGAACGTGCATCATCTTGTCGATCGAGGCCGCCTCAGACATCAAGAAGAAACCCTTGTCGCCGGAGCGCTCGGATAGGATGTCGATAGCCTTCAGGGTCATATCCTTGAGGCCGGGCTGGTCAAGAGCAGCGGTCTTGTCACCGGTAGGAGATAGCGACTGGTTAAGGTTCTCGCGGTAGACGTTGCGGTCGAGCCACTTGGCCATGTTAGAGTACGTGAAGACACCAAGAGCCTTCTCGTTGCTCGGAGCAGCCAAGAGTGCAGTGCGGTTCTGGAGAACCTGGTAGCCCTTCTTCGCGAACTCGTCATAGTACGTCTTGTTCTGGTAGGTGACACCGCCGAGTTCGGGAGAGTAAAACTGCTCAGCACCTCCACCAAACAGGACATCAGGGCCATCCCACTCGGTCCAGGTGTAGTTGGTGATTCCGTTGAGGAAAGAGTCGACAACAGCACCGTACTCGCTGCGGGCACGCGTATGAGCAGTGAGACCGGCCGGAGTAGCATCGGCAAGGAAGGCAGTGGAGACGATACCGACGTGTCCACCAGTCAGACGGTGGAAGATTTCGGCGATGGTCTCGACCTTGGGGTCATCGAAGGGATCTTTGCTGCTGTCCGCATAAACCCCAAGAGCGTTCACGGAGCTCTTGTGGCCAGTGTAAAGAGCAGACGCGGAGTTGGCCGAGTCGGTGATGAAAGAGTCGATTGAGTGTGTCATCTGGTGGCCAAGAACTGGGAACTTGTCCATCTGCATTCTGGTCTGGTACTTTCCGTTGATGGTCTTGTGACCGATCAAGCGGGCAGCGGTGATCATATTGGTCGTCATGCCGTCACCAATGAAGAGGATGATATTCTTGGCTTTGCGCTCCTCTGCAAGGTCGCGTACGAGCCATGTGGCTTTGGTACTGCTGCCGTTGTTGTAGTTGAGCGTTGCGGTGTACTCGCCCGGTTCGTAGAGTGCGAGGCGACGGTACGCCTTGGATCGCACATCAACGAGCGAAGGAGTCTTCGCATCGCGAGCGAAGTAGTCTGGCCATGGTCAATTGCATTCCATGTCGTAAGTATTGATCCCTCTTACCCTCAAAGTAAGTAAAGGTCCAGTTCTCAAGCTTCGCATCCTCCACGCCGAAGAAATCGGTCACTGGCTTTGCCTCGCCATCACCCTTGGCAATGGTGAAGGTGAAGGCCTCATCCGCCGGGAGGCCAATCGCCTCGGAGCCGTTCTGAGGAGCATGGACCTCTAGACGAATGTCGAAGTACTGGCCAGCGAGGAAGTCGGCCCTGGAACCAATTGATTAGCTGGAGCTCCGAACGAGCTTCACCACATCAATGCTTACTGGTCAGGCGGGAAGACGCAACCTAGGATCTGTTAGTTGCTATCCCCGTCACTCAATTCGGGAAGCATACCAAGAGTTGGGCAAGTGCCCAATCTTTGGAACGACTGCGCCGAGACAGCGCTCACAAGGGCAGCTGCCGCGACACCAACAACCTTGGAGAAGACGGCCATGTCTCGTATGTTGACAAGTGCAGTGAAGGTGGAGGTGGAGGTGAGAGTCGCGACGCGTCTCGAGCTTCTGGGAGCTGCATATGCAGCTTTTATACGCTTGCCAGGGACCTCGACCTTGCATTCGAATTCAACCCGAGGAGCTGGCCGTTGTCGAGCTAGCTCCTGGTCAGGCCCAAGTCTTTCATTTGCCAGAATTTACACATTGACATGTCGGCCTGCGCCGCATACGCAGGATGCTGGGTCCTTTGATGCGACTAGACACCCTCGTGGCACGTTCACCTGCTTTCACTGCTCCGTTTGCTAGCTGCGCCAGGAACCGGGTCCACCAGCCTTGCCCGCTATGGCGGTGCCTGGCTGTCGGTCATGAAGGCAGGCGACCGAGCTGCCTCTTCCAGCCGGCTTTCGCCAAGCTCCTCGAAGTCGAAGACCTGTCTTGGCCAAAACGTGTATCGCGGGGTGGTTATGATTCGCAGAGGCATCGCTCCCCACGCGTTGTGGATGCGTCTTGGCCTGCTTGGCACACTTGGCGGAATCTCTCATCTCCATGGAAGTCATCATCGCGTGTTGTACGCGCGGTGGAGCGATTGGTCTCGCAGCCCCCGAGGACGGCTACACGGACGGAGCAGTCTGCACGCGAAGCTGCGCCCTCAACGCCAGTGGCGCTTCCCTCAGCATTGCAGCACGTCTTCCGCGAGAGCTTGTCGAGCTTGTATGCTACCCTTGAGGCCTATCTTGCGATGCGATGACTGTTTTTCTTTCATCGTATTCCGCACGTATCATGCTGATGAGGTCGCGTGCGCTCGAATGCCCGCATGCTCCTCCATGGTCGTGGTATTGCCTTAGCGTACCCGACCCCCTGGTTCCGCCCTGCAGTATAGATTAGCTTTGTCTCGGGAAGCAAGGATACCAATAGAGAGAGAGGCCTTGCTGTGACTCTCGTTCTATCAAAGGCAACGGCATCTTCACATCCTGAGGCTCAGACCAGACTTGCATGGCGGCCGTGCATCGATCAGAGCTGGCTGATGGATGCGGCTCTAATCGATGAATGGACCCGCATTGGGTTTGGCGCTGCCGACTAAAGACGTCACCACTTGCGATCCCTTTCACGAGCTGGTAGGTATATAGATGTAGGTACAGTAATTTTATTTTATTTCAGCTTCCATGATCTCCGCAAGAGGCCCTAGCACTAGAATAATCTCTTCCATTGCAACAATACCATTGTCAATCCGCGCAGTGTCATCACAAAGGTGTGAGCACGCGGCCGTACCCATCCGAACTTTTGCGACGAAAAGAGACTCCCAGACAAAACGCGCAACAGTAATCGACGATACATCTGCGAAATCAAAACAAAGCAACCCGGAACGTTTGTCCAACATGTCGAAGCGCACTTCATACGAACGATCCGAGCTCGGTCATCCCTCCACCAAACGCGCCAAGCAGATTGACGAGGACTTACCTTTCGACAGGCTCACCAAGTTGCTTGAAGCGCAAGAAGAGAAAAAGGAAGTCACAAAGGTAGTCCATTGGTTCCGTCCCAAGGATCTCCGCATTCATGACAACACTGGTCTCCACCACGCCTCGCACCTCGCCCAGAGCTCTGGGAAACCACTGGTATGCATCTATCTACATTGCCCTGCAGAAGAGAGCTGGCACGGTACAAGCCCAGCCCGCATGGACTTCATGATAGAAGGCCTGAAATTGATGCAAGAGGAGCTCAAAGAGCTGAACATTCCCCTTGTGTTCTTACAGACAGAAGAGCGGAAGAATCACATTCCCACTATTGCAAAGTTTTTGAAAGATAACAACGCTTCGCACGTCTTCGCCAACTTTGAGTACGAGGTCGATGAGATTCGTCGCGACATCGGACTCGTGAAGGAAGTCGACAGCAATGTGCAAGTCTCCATCTACCACGACCAAACAGTGGTCGAGCCGGGCTCGATGCTCACAGGTAGCGGTAAGCCGATGAAGGTCTTCACTCCTTATCATCGCGCATGGCTCGATAAAGTGAAGGAGGAACCGGGGTTACTGGACACTCAGCCTGCGCCAGCGAAGAATGCGGCCTCGGCCACCAAAGACCTCAAATCGCTCTTCGATTCTAAGCCACCAAAAGTCGGCGAAGACAAGCAATTCGCTTCAGATGAAGATAAGAAGCGTGTCCGCAAACTATGGCCCGCAGGGCATGCCGCCGGCCTGAAGCGCATGACTGCTTTCATCTCCCAAATTGACAACTACGCAGCCACTCGCTCGAATCCCGCTGCAAACAGCACCTCTCGGATGTCAGCTTATTTCTCTGCAGGCATGGTGTCCGTGCGGGAGGCACTATCCAAGGTCCGCGAGTACAACGAAGGTAGCTCTGACTTCAGCGCCGACAGGGTATACTCTTGGGTGCGCGAAATCGTCTTCCGAGAATTGTATCGCCAAACACTTATGACAACACCGCACACGGCTATGAATCTCCCCCAGAACTTAAAGTTCGACTTCGTAAAGTGGGAGGACGATGAGGAAGGATGGGAAAAGTGGTATAACGGGACGACAGGTAATGATGACAGGCTATCATCTGAAGTACTACCGTTGACTGACGATCACAGGCGAGCCGTTTATTGATGCTGGAATGCGACAATTGAACAGAGAAGCATACATGCACAACAGATTGCGTATGAATGTTTCCAGCTATCTGTATTGCAACCTGCTCCTCGATTACCGGAGAGGTGAGCGGTACTTCGCAGAGACGCTAATTGATTGGGATCTCTCAAACAATACGCAAGGCTGGGAGCCAAGCTACACGGTGTTCAATCCAGTATCACAGGCAGAGAAGAACGATCCTGATGGAGAGTACATTAGGAGATGTGGGTTTTGGCTACGGGTTTAAAATCAAACTTATGACTGATTATGCGCAGGGGTTCCTGAGCTTAAAGACGTCAAGGGTAAGGCGATCTTCGCGCCGTACGACCGACTCAGCAAAGAAGAGTTTGAGAAGCTAGGATATCCGAAACCGCACGTCGACTGGAAGGAGACAAAGCAGAGAGCCATTGAACGATTCAAGTCCGACATGCGAGATGCGACGCCTTGAGTACTTTCCTTGCCATCCTTTGACACTACCCATTCATTCCGCCCGTTTCCAATCTCGATCCTATTGCGACGGAAATTAGACAACGCCCATTATCAAAGCTTCAGCGACTATGAGAGCCGTTGCAAAGACGAGGTACAAAGCGAAGGCCGGACCTTCCAAACAAAGGCTGCTGACTACGCGCCAATCAAGAAGTGAAACATGCTCACGAGCGAAGATGCTGTGTCAGCATGAAAACAGAATCGGATGCAAGTACCCTGGACGTCAAAGTAGATCACGATTGATATTCTTTCCATTGCAGTGTACCTGACAGGCACCACGTCCTTGAGGCCCCAACCCGAAAGCGATCCTTCAACTCCACCGCGCAGTCGACCGATCATTCGCAGCCGGACTTATCCACTGGAATTGCGCCCCTGCCTAGTCTCGCAAGTCATCGTAAGAGTATTCCGTAGCGATCGATTAGACAGGGCAGGTCTAACACGAACCAGCATTTCTCAGCTCCAGCCTACACATTAAAGGTGTGGAAGGACTCACGCTGCCGCAGGATCCACAGGTCTTGGTGCCATCGCTGATGGAGGCGCTGCACTTGGGGCAGGTGCTATGTGCCATGTTGACGGTATGCTTTAGGGATATTGAAGGTGGGTTGCGGTGAAGGTTCTGCTGTTGGGCTTGTTCGCGGCGGGGTGGTGGGGTCGATAAATAATAGCTTTTGAGGAGGGGTCGTTTGCAACTTTGCAGCACGCAGGGAAAGAGCTAATGCGCGCGGTCAGATGATGGTCGCGCGGGTAGAGCGGGTTAGGCTGTGATTGGCGAGGTGCGGTCGTGGCTATCGCGGAGAGGTGTGCTGACGCTAGGAGTGGGACCGTACAGAAGAGGCGTAGTAGTCATGATATATATGTGCAGTGTCCAAATGGAGACCCAGGTTTGCTGTCTTGGAAGGATAATTACTTGGTTTCCTAAGACTTGTTGTGGGCTATCACTTCACCGTTGATAACAGCGAACCACCCATCCTCTTTCCCCTCCATCTCCCTCCACGTCCGCGCGATTTGGTGCAAGTCTTGCTCAGTCCCTAGCCCACTCTCCAGTACCCTAGCCGTGTAGTCGCTTTTGGTGCTGCGTTCGGCCCATAAGCCGCACCACCACGCTCGCTCATCAGGTGTGCTGAATGTCCACGCACTGACACTCGCATCAATATCACCTCTAGAGAAGCCAGCCTGGATGGCTATTGCATGTAGCCTCTTTCCAATGTCTGGGTCGCATTTGATACTCTTCGCGACTGATCTGTACAGGTCAAGCCACTTGTCCATGCCCTGGTGAGGAGGGTAATGGCTCATGGCACTGTAATCGCAATCGCGCACGGCGACAATACCGCCTCTTCGGGTGAGCTTCTTCATCTCTTTCATTGCGCTGAGTGGATCCTGTAGATGCTGTAGCACCTGGTGCGCATGCACAATGTCAAAGCCGCCCTCCTCGACACCTTCGATGATCTCCCAATTGAAGATGTCTCCAACCTCGAAACGCACGTTTGTAACGCCTTTCTCCTCGGCATGTTTCCGCGCCTTATGTATGACTTCTGCGGAAGGGTCGATGGCGAGGATGGAACCTTGCGGGATGCGCGTAGCGAGATCAACTGAGATGGTGCCGGGGCCGCAGCCTACGTCGAGGATCTTCAGAGACGATTTGCTGAGGTGTGGTATGAGGTGTGGGCACGAATTTTCGACCGTGCGCCAACTATGGGAGCGGAGGACTGAAGCGTGGTGCCCGTGAAGGTAGGGACCTGATGCCATCGCCGACGAGTACGAAAACTGAGCTACTGCTGTGAATGTGTTCACGCTCTGGGCAGATCAATTGAGGCAGGTAGCTATGTCATAGAGCTGTAAGCTGAATTAGTAGCCTTGTCTGATCAGAGCAAGCGCGTTGCTATAAAGGGCGGAGGGCAGCTTTATACGTCACGGCCACCCTCCGAAGTCGACGCCGAATTCGAAGCGGTGCGAAAGCGGAGAGATTACGCGCATATTCATCAGGGTAGTCGTGCTGCCTTTCCCATCGTAGTGGGAGGTCGACGAGGAGACAGTGTGAGGAGCTTCCGTAGCTCATACTCCGATATCGGCTGATCATGCTTACATAGCCACGTCGTCACGTGCATTGCGGTCGTTCGTAGATAGATTGCACCAGCCTGCCACGATGTATTTTTATGCCTGACTGCGTACGTGTGCACTCGCTTGCTTCGAATGAAAGTATGGACGGTTGAGAGATGCATGATATGCATAGTCTCGAGCGTTCCAATTTCTATACTTAACCTGAGGATGATTACCAGAGAAGCAATGTGTGTGCGGTCTAACTATTCTACCTAGTTTTCTACAGTGATAGAATGGCTTTAGTCAATGCAATGTCCAGTTTAAGATCACACAGAGTAAGGAAATTCTGACAAAACCCTTCATAGCTGGATTGTCTCCTTGATTCAACCTCTAAGAGTTTGCTGGCTGATGTGTTCAGATCGTCGTGTCCCTTGACCACCCCAGCTTCATCGTCTGGATTTTCTCGAGCCTTGCGCCCGCGGTCGAACTCGCGCTCTTTAAAAAATGAATTTCATGTCTACGAGCAATAACCTTTACAGAATGAGAAATGTTAAGTGGTCCATTCTGTATTTCCGCGCTACAAGAATGTGTCGGTATTGAATACGTAATATTGAGAAGGGCTTCCTATGCATCACTAATATGACATAAAATATGCGTTTACGGGAAATAATACTCGCCTCTCGCATCATTTATTACACTGCAATCACCCATTGTCTCATTGTTTCTCGCTAACAATGCGAGCCTAGAATCTCCTTCAATGGAACCGGTTCTTATCCGCCTGTACATCGTTCTCCAGGAACACTTCGATTTTATCGTTCATCTTAGGCTCAATGTCGTTCGAGAGGCAGCAACATGTTGTACCTACTACGCCAAACGCAATGCTCGTCAAACACACTGTCCTTAACGCTACTACGCAGCTCTGCGTCTATGCCGGGCTAGCAGCAGCGATCATAGCTTCAGTTGTTCCGGGCACCTTCGATATTGCCTCTGCGCCGAGCGGTAGCGCAGCGAGAAGTTTTGTGGCGGTGGTCTCGGAGCCGCCTGTAGCAGCGAGGGCGTTGGTTCCAAGGCGTGAGAATTGCCCAGCTTGAACATTGGGAAGGATAGCGAGGTAGATGGACGAGGACATGGCGCCCCCGGTCCAGCGGGCCACACCTGCAAGTGCACCTGAGATACCCAGCTGTGTCTGTGGGGCGCTCAGCTGAATCCACGTGATGCTCAGCGTTTGCGCCCACCCGTACGTTCCTTGGACGATGAAGCAGAAGACCATGATCATGGCCATGTTTCCAGTATTACCGAGCGCCAGTAAAGACCCAAATAGTGTCATGACAGTGAACGAGCCAATGAATTGACACTTCCAATGTCCAATCTTGATTCCGAAGAACCACAAAAGCATAGAACCAAATATGAGACCCGGGTTCTGAGGAAGAGTGTACTTGAGCGATAGAAAGCGGGATGGTCGCGTTGGTCCAGAGAACGTTGATCATGGTTGGGTAGACGATGTTGACAGAATCAAGTGATGAATGGGTACGTACTGAGGTAATTAGCATAATTCCTGCGAGATATAAGAGAAAGGCAATAGGAATGCAACTCACAATTCTCGACCCTTGTCTTTCGCAAAGATCTCCGGAGGACACAGGTCTCATTTTTTTTAGCGGCACCGATAGCGATATAACCTGCACCGACGAAGACGTTACTACCGATGACGAACCAACGTCGCCCGAAGAGATCCGAGTTCCCACCAAAGATCATAAACGAGACTAAAGGTGGGATTATCAAGTCAGTGTAATGTTCCCAACTCAGGAGAGTGGGTGACTTAGGTGTTCAAGCCAGCTACTAATGTCTGTAGATTTCAGAATCAGAACTGTAAGGCCTGGAGTCTTAGACAATCGCCCAGCCTGAACACCCACCTTTTTACCCCGGCTTTGCTTACTGGCTGTGCACATAGTGTTTCTACAGACATCATTAGTGGGTGTCCAGGGATTGTAACGAGTACATGGTTATGGACTTACATGGTAGTCCATTATGAGGTATTGGACGCGTTGCCTAGCTCAGCTGCTACTTAGTTTCTGGGTTGTCCCCACGGTCAGCGCCATCCAAATACAAGACCATAGGAACAAGAGAGGACCTGCCTACTTTAAAATCTGACAGATGCAGAACGAAGAATCTCAAGTACGTACGACTATTACCATCCATGTCGTTAGGGTAACCAAATCTTCGTTTCGAGCTTCATTGGGAATGTGATTGCCGTTGAGTGAAGCGCTCTTCTCAAGCTCGGAAACATGCGAAGAACTGGAGTTCTCCGTCATCTCCATGTGATCCATCTCGATCTTTTCCATTCCAGTGGACATGGTGAAAGCTTGAAGATCCAGGACATTGCAAGAAGAATGTAAAAGACCTGCTGACCCAGGCTGTTTGGACGATTTCGAAGCAAACCTGCGGGAGGCTGACCGATATATAGGGTTAGACGACGCCAGCGGCCACGTAGATACCGAAAGAACTCCATCCTTGAATCGTGCTATACTTCGCTCAGACATTTTTCTAATTCCCCGTCCAGGCTGTGAATCCTTTCGATGGCTCATCGCGGTTGCTCGGCAGCACGAGTGACCCAGTGCCGATGGCCCTCTGCATGGCTGCGATCAGTTCATGGCTTAGCGATGTCACACTGTTGGCTCATAGCACAGAGAGATCTACCATTCGCTTGGATGTAGCCGAGAAAGCACATTGTGATTACGCCACGATATCCACTGAAGCACTTCGTCTGATATTATCTAAGAGGGTTTGCACGATAGACAGAGTCCAGGTGTGAAGGAGACTTACGGCCGAGGTTCCCGATGGAGGGATATCGTTTACCGTACTAAGATCGTCGCAAGCAATGATTGGCTGCTTGTACATCATGTCCATCCAGTGCCTTCTCATCTCTCAGGCAACGGATAAGGCTACTTCTCGAACCGAGTGTCATGCTAGTAATTTCATGGCCGTCTCAAAGGAATTGCTACCATTTCAGAGAGAGCCTCGTTAAAGATACCGTGCAGTATCTAATAGTTCGAAGCTTCGTTCACATGATAGCGAGTGCATTCGGAGGGCTTGCGACACCTCCTTTGACATTCAACGGCTCGCTCGTGAGCATAAAAGTCCAGCGCTTCTGCTTCTCACATTCTTTCGCAAGTTCATCGAGCGCAAACATTTCACCGATAGGCTGTCAACCCCGAAGGTACAAAGTCAGTGTATGTCTCCAAGAAGTGGGGATGGTACCTTCGCTCGTGTCTCAGATAAGCGAACAAAAGACTCTTTTCTTGTGTTTTAAATACACAAACAAGAGGGTTTTCTCCGCCTTTGCTGGAAGACACATCCACTTTGTACCTGAGGGACTTGCCATTCCAAACCCAGCGAGCAAGATCTGGTGTAAGGCATGCTCGGATGGAGGCCAGGCTTCGAAACCAGGACAGTCTCCTGCAACAGCAGCTATTTGTGTATCCCACAGCCAGCCGAGTACTTCGAAATTACTTTCCATTCCTGGATATTTGAAGGGTCTTTTGGCCATGATCTTTTTCTTGGCTTCAAGACTTGCCTTTTCGAAGGCGGTAGTAAAGCCTAATCACTGTTAAAGCAGGCCTCCTGTTATCAAGATGGTGCATACCTGTTCGCAACAGGACGATGTCCCCGGCATGGAAATCAAAGTTGGATTCTTTGGCGATTTGTTTCGCAGTCTTCAAAGGTACAGCATGGAAGTCTAGAGGATCGTAGTGTATGTTGTTTTTCGCCGCATAAGAGACGAAATCTATGAGGACTCCACGCCCTACTAGACCATGCTTGGCCCAGGCTAGAATTGTCAGGGACTTCGCAACGTTGAGAAAGCAAGTCTCATCGTACCTTGTATACCCAGCCGTGAGGTTTTATTCTCGATGATCTCTCTTTGTGTGAAGCCGTTATAAAAGCGGCCATCATCGAATCCCCAATGCCGTAAGCCGTCCCACTGAGTGCTTGTTTGTGTGTTGAATGTTATACGGTCATCCTGGAAGGTGTCAGTAGCGCATCATACCAGATCCTGGGAGTCATACATTCATATTCTCTGCTAGCTGGAATATCTCATGCTTGATAGTTTCACGGAAGCCACCAGTATATTCCATCTGTTCTAACGCCCAGTTGAGGCCGAAGCGCACACCAGTCTTCACTTCTTTTGCGGCTGCGACGACACGCTCAGGTGTAAGATGGTTGAGACTCCCGAGCTCATCGTCCTTGCCCCAAAGGCCCCAAGCCGAGTGTGGAGGATGAGATGGATCAAGAGGTAGCTCTGAGAACTTTGGATACGCTCTCGTCATCTGTGAAGAAGACATGTTCCTGTGACTGCCCATGGCAGTGATACTGTTTCAAGAAGTACAGATACGGTACGAATGTAAATCTCTTAATCCGAACTGGTCTGGCTGATATTGCGGCTTTGATAGGTCCGTTGTGTATGCACCACAGGCAAAGGTTTTGCGGGGTCTCGGTTATTGAATTCCACTAGATCGATCCTGGAAGAGTTTAGCATGCACATCACGTCTTCGCACTACTATGCGGAGGACACCAGTCAAGCTGCGTTAGGACTGGAACTAGAGTGACGAAGCTAGATGAAGTGGCAGGGTAATTAGGCATACCATCTGATAGGCCAGCTTGGTGCATCAGGATTCGTGCCTGATCCAAACCTCTACGTATCAATGGAAGATGGTCCCAAGGTCTAAGTGCTTCATACGCGTTGCGTATGTGATGCTCTTGCTTCGTCTCTTCCACAAATGATAGGGATGGGCACTTGAAAGTTATGACAAGCGTTGCAAACATAGCGAAGGCCCTGCTTGACATGTCAGCACTATCAATGCATATCTCTCTTGGACCGACTCACGCCCACATAGAGAAATGTGTGCCCATCGTGCGACCCATTAGCTGCTCATCAGCGACGCTTAAGTATAAACAGCATCCTCTTATACATCCAGCTGCTTGATCTTTCATGACAGCGATAGCATTCTGATCGAAAGGCGCTCCCTCACCAATTCCGTGTTCCATAATCTTTAGCACGGACGGCCATCCTAGGACAACGAACAATGCGACATACTGGCCTCTGAGAAAAGATTTTCGAGGGTCGAAGACTGGAGTTGTGTCCAATGGAAATCGAACAACAGCAGGAAGATGATCGTACCACTCGCGAACCTGTTTTCTCAACTCTCGTGTCACTACAGGCGCGTAAATAACGCGCCCGCTGTGATATCCCACTACTTCAAGTGACTGCGTCAAGAATTTGCGGAGGCTTATCTGGGCAAGGAAGTAGTAGATACTTGAGTCCTCTTCCTCAAACTGGGGAAGTGGTACCATATCATGAAATTGGCGTATGCCAACTGGAAACATCTTCATCGTAGCTTCCAACTCGTGAATGATGGTCGATGTAGCCCAAAACGCGCGACTGAAGGCTTCTTGCTCCGTCGGAGACAAGTGATCCCTCATCCTGGAGCTGCAAATATGCATACAATCTCTTCCTGCTTGCGTGATAGAGTTCCAGGTTTGCAGGGGTCTGATGGCGAATTTGAAGTACGACGCTTGCAGCACGCGGCACTGGAGCGTCATAAGGTTTCCGTTCCTTAGTGAGAGGCGCTCCAAAATTTGACTGCATCGAGCCAGATAATCAAGACCTGGAAGTGTGTCCTTGGCAGTCTTACCTTTATCTTCTGTAACAGCACCCACAGCCAACAAGAAGAGTGCCAGACAAGTAGAAGGTGAAGATCCGACGAAACTATCCGAGATTGCTTGCTCGACAGCGTTCACACACGTCTGCTGATCAAAAATAGGAGTCCAACGAAGGAAGTTTTCCACGAAGCTTTGCTGCAGTTGTCTCGTAGTTCTCCTGGACAGGTCGACTGGCTGATCAAGCATTGCATCTAGCTGCTCTGATAGATGTTCGCCGGCGAGGATCTCGTCATCGTAGAAGTCCCTTGTGAAGTCCCAGCTCTCCACGTGCATATATGGTGGTGCGCGGAAGGTCAACAGGCTAGGTCTTGCTGTCTGGCTTTCTGTGGCTGTTTGTCTATAGGCGAAGTCGTACGTCACTGGCGTTCCCACCGAGCCATTTGACTCTGCATACGCAGAGGTAAGGTAATCCACGGCATGCCTGTTTACACTTGATCTTCGTGGGGGTGGTTCCAGTGGCGGTAGCATCTCGCTATGATGTGATGCGTTCGGTGAGATCACAGCAACATCTTGCACTTGCACTTGGTGCTCCGTTGCTTCCAGGCGCGACTCTAGTTCGGAAAGTCGGCGCTCAATATTTTCCAAAACCTCTGAAGGGGGACCAGTGGCTTTAGCCCTGTCATGTGGTCAGCTCTAGTAGCATTTCACACCAGGAATCTCTTGTCGTGACCCGGGCTGTGAGCGCATACGAACCTGTCGCCTACTGTTGGTTTGCGATACGTGCACTCAATGCCCAGATCCGTGCAGAACCCGCAGGATGGTTTTTGTGCATCGCATCTTGTTTTCCTGAACCGACACACATTGCACTAGAGCGCGTTAGGCCTCTCCAGGGATCTTGTAGAGCACGCAGGCAAGACTGACAGCAATTGCTATGCGTTTTCGGGGATAATTATTTGGCACGGGCGCCGTCTGCGGGCGGGTGGAAGCAATACTATTCTCTGGGCCAGCTCCCGACGCGTCGGATGGTGGCGAGTCATCATGTTTTCGCTTGGTGGCCATGGGTCTCTTCACTGGAGATGATGTCTGCAGGCGCTGTGGCCGGCGCAGAGCTGAGCTTTGGAGGTATTTGGTCGGCACCTGGCAGCCGTCCCGTCCGCCTACCTCCGCCCGGTTGCGAAGGTTGGGTTAGGTAGGTTGGCGCTGGCGTTTGGCGCTCCCCGCATCTTGCCCCATTGGCCCCTTGTGACATCTTCCCACCCATGAGGTATTTCCCTGTTGTCTTGGTCCGGTCCACTTCCGGTCATCAAACGATGTCCATGTCATTGTCAGCGTGGAGACCGTTCGAATGCTGTCTTGAACGCCGTTCAGATTCACTACACGCACGGAGAACATTGAGCTCAGGCTTCACCCACGTTGGATATGTTACCATGTTCTTCATTTGGCCCTCTGTCGCGCAGTCTGGTGCACTAGCCAGTCAAAGTTAGAATGATAGCTAAAGTATATATATAAATTCTAAGAAGGTGTGCTAAGCTTTCTCTAAATTCTGCATTTGACAGATACAAGCTAGCTCCTTCTCACTTCCTCCGTGGTCCGCGGAACAAGCCATCCTCGTATTGTGTTTACACTATGTATGCAAACGTCCTGCGAACAAAGCCCATGTTGAAAGGTGCCTTGCATTGTACGAAGGTTTCTAAGTGTTATCGCTACATTTAGCAAAACACATTGTTAGCTGAGAGAGCGTTCATTCATTGACACCACACTGTTACAACTTCTACCAGTTTATAAGAAGCATGCTTCTCATGAATTACCACAACCATAGAGCGCAACCGTGAGGCACTAACACGCCGTTTACCCGATATTCATTGAAAAATATATTAAAGGATATAACAGGTGAGTTCTTCTTTGACCAAGTCTTATCCAGCAACGACAAGCTCTTTTTTATTTGCTTACATTGAATAGCGTTCTAGTCTGAGCCTGGAGCGCCCGGTACGTTCAGACTTCTCCTTGCCTTGCCTAGTGCGAGCAGCCTACGAGGTCGAACCGACATCCAGACAGCCTTCATATCTATTTGGATCTATAATTTCAGCTTTGGAGACAAAGACAGTCGAGAGGTGAGCTCGCCTGACCCGCATAGTGCTAACATACGTGTAGGTCAGACATTACGGTTGCAAAGTTCGACTGGTTTCGTAGTTACAGATGAAGGTCTACGTGTATGTGTTGGTTGGAAGCCCATCACAAGACTCCTACAAACAATGCCTAAGACTATAAAGTCTACCTTTTGTACATAGATCACCAATCAATGGGTTTAACCTCTTCTCATTCAACAGTATGACAGGCTTAGGGATGGTAGAACAAAACGCTAACAAGACAAGGATTCACAAAGTTCCTTGATGAGGTTGAGAGTGATCCCATATTCATGCTCTGGCAGCTATTCACCCCTTTTACAGGTTTCGTTGTAAACCAATTATTAGACCTTCAGTAAGTAAACTTCATCAAACAGGAGGTATTATACAGCAGCACCAGTAGCAGCTTCCGTAGCAGTCTTCTCCTTCTTCCTCGCCTCGCGTGCAGCTTTCCTCAAATCTCTGAGGTCCGGTGGCTTCTCGATTCCGAGCCTTGTCCTGAGCTCATCCACGTCGGTCTCGAGCTCTTCCTCCCAGTACACGTTTATCACATCTTCACTTTTTGCGCCATTCCGTACCGCCCAAGGCCCATAAATGTCCCAAAATCTTCTCCACTCGCCTTTCTTGAGTGTGAAAGCGCTTAAGACAGCTAGTCCAGTCATAGGTAGTCCCGTGTTGGCAAATTCAAAAGCCTTGAGCGCGACTTCGCCTTCACGAAAGACAGGAAGGCCAACAAGTGCGTGGTAGAAGTCATGGCACTCGCGGTAACGCTGCATAACATATGCGCATTCCTCGTCATCTATGTATCGTACCTGGGCTCGTGTGTCGGGTGATACGCCCTCGCGATCCAGCCATTCGGTGTAGACATAGCCTACGGTATTCTTGGGTAATGAACGGAGTCGTGGGATGTCGAGCGAGGTGGACGTCAAACGTGGCCTGTCGCGCAGGATTCTTCGGCCCGTCGGATGTAGGAGCATGCGGTCACGAAGACGATTAATGAAGTACGGTTGCGCAGTGGCTTCGCCAAATGCCGCAATGAGATCTAAGAGATTTAGCCAATTGGACGCCGTCGCCCGTCTGATCAAGGACCTGACCTCCTCTTCGAGGGTCCAGAAAGCTCATCAGCCCTGAGCCTACTGCCAATCCCAGTCTCTCTGTCCGTGTGAGCGGCATGTGGCCTTCATAGTTCGGCTGCGGCCGATTGAGCACAGAGAAGCATCGGTAACTACAAGCCAGGTGTAAAGCGTGAGAGGCAACCTTGGGAGGGGCAGAAACCAAGGCCGCAGTAGACCGCTTCAAAGATCCCGCCATCGAGAGCGAGGTGGAGGTGAAAGAGGCAATGCGAAACTTGCATCATGCATCGTGACACGCCCCGAAGGTGGTCCAACAGCTTCAGCCACTTCTTATCGATAGCACGCGCCACGGATTACGCCACATTTCGATGTCACAACTTTCACTCTTCCCTTGACTCACAGTCTAATCCAGCACGCTCGACTTCCAGAACACAAAGTGCCAGCTTCAGAGCATACCACACTGGGTCACTTCGCATGGATTTGAAGAACGGGATTTCTCCGCCCAGAAGCCATCGTCAGTGGTTCACTGAAGCCTAACTGAAAGAAAAGCCCGAGTCCTTTAGGTAATTAGGAGGTATTATATCTTGGGCGTCACGAGGTTTGAACGGAAGCCTGGTGACAGATTGTGTTCCGTCTTTCTCCAGGTCCACGATACCCACACGAACCTTTCCGCGAACCATGGCCGCAGCTATGGACCCAGGAGAGGAGCACACTCGTTTCATTGAGTGGGCACAATCTCACGGCGTGGACATCAATGGTATCGCTCCTGCTAAATTCAAGGATCGCGGCATGGGGATCGTAGCCGCATCTGATATCAAGGTCAGTTTTCTATGTTATCAAGGGTTGCGAAAAGTCGGTTATCATGTAGCGAGTCATCTCAAGATCGATGGGCTGCACAAAGCACCTTTCCTGCAGCCGCTGCTGAATTGGAGACCATCTACTAAGTGTTCAAGAAAGGAGAGCAAATAGTGCACGTGCGCAACACATCACTAATCACCGTTGCGCAACACGCCATACAAGCGCTCAAGTTCCCGACCAAGACTTCAATACATGCCCGTCTAGCTGCGTATCTAGCTCTTCACTACGCAGACGAGGACTGCCAACATCAACCTTGGCGGGAGGTCTGGCCAAGTCAGGATGAATTCATTCATATTCTTCCACTGCACTGGTCGAGGAAGCTGCAGGATCTGCTACCACATGCTGCGACTGGTAAGATATGTCGAGCCATATTAGTTCTACAGCGGTGCACTATTGGCATAGATAAGATGTTGTTAGGCTACACTTGACTTCACTTGACTTCACTTGACAATGACGGTTGAAACAGCGATCAGCTAATACATTGCAGTGCTTCTCACAGCCCAGCGCTCGAATCTCGAGAGAGACTTTGTTAATATTCACGCCATCCACCCTTCCATCCCAAAAGTTCTCTTCACCTACACATGGCTTATCGTCAACACACGTACTTTCTACTGGGAATACCCTGATCTTCCAAATGCGCATCCGCGCCTTCCGAAAAAGCGCCAACAGCTGACAGCAGACGACTGCTACGCCATGTGTCCCTTCATGGATTACTTCAATCACTCTGATAAAGGTTGCGACCCTAAGGCTGATGCAAAAGGCTACTCGGTCACTGCCGATCGCGCCTACAAAGCCGGCGAAGAAGTCTACGTCTCGTATGGCTCACATTCGAATGATTTCCTGCTCGTGGAGTATGGCTTCATACTGGACACCAACGGATGTGACTCCTTACCTCTGGACCACCTTATACTCTCGCAACTCTCGTCTGAGCAGGCCGAGATACTCAGGGAAGATGGTTTCTACGGATCCTATACGCTCTCACCGACGACCCCGACAATATGCCATCGCACTCAGGCCGTCGTACGTTTGTTGACGCTGCCCTCGCGGCGATACACGGCTTTCGTGAGCGGGACCGATGAAGGAGTGGGCGACCAAGGAAAGGTAAATGGATACGTTGTTGGGCTTTTAGTCAAATACGAGAGGCAGATTATGGAGATTATGGAGGAGGTGGAAGAGCTGAAGGCTGGTGGAGAAGTAAAGACAGCACAGAAAGATACCCTACTACGGCGCTGGAAGCAAGTTCAAAGCATTGTAAAGACAAGTATAGATGCCCTGAGCAGCTGAGAAATCAAGTCTCATCAGCTTGTGTTTTGGCTTTCACGGGGACAATGCAAGTCGGCACACGACGTACCACCCAAGGCATGCGGGCAAGAGCAAGAGCTTTGAGTACGTTGCGGCGAGGTTCGCACAAATAGGGACCAAATCAATCTTTTGGTTCATCCCGATATCATCTAATGTTCACTTTGCGCAACACGACAGAATCCGCCGTGTCCGTGACTGCGTTCTTGTGTCACACGTTCGCCGATTTGCCTCTAGCGGTAATATTCCCTCAACTTTGCTTCTACGGACTACCAAGCATTTCAGAAAACTTCCTACCGATCAATCGGCGCCAGGGGGAAATATCAGCGAACTCGGCGAGCTCGTGTTGTCAAGATTGAGAGCGCCACGGCTTGGCCAATTACCACGTCAGGTCCCTTCATTAGAGAAATGAGATATCTATTGGGGATGATCTGAACTATGGACACAAGCATCAGCTAACGCCGCTCACAGGCATGTATAAATCGTCCTCAGCCAGGCAAATTCCTCTGGACGAGTAGGATGGGTTACGCAGATACGAGGCCAGCTTAAACTATTCTTTCGATCTATTCTTAGCCAGCCCTTTCGTTGCTTCCCCAGCATTTGCTTTGGCGTCAGCATTCCTAGCTCAACGCGTGTTATTCCCCTCAGGGTTAATTTCGCGTCCTGGAATGCAGCGCAGCCACTAGCTGTTCCAAGCTGGGACACAATTACCCAGGTTGGAAAAGAATAAAGCCAACTCGGTATCGCATAGCTCGTGCAAAGAGGTCAATGGCCAATTTAGGGGTGTGCATGAGGCTTGGCGGCAAGCCATACAGCTACTATATAGGTGGACTGCGGGGAAGAGCGGATGGGTGTACCTGCTCATTCTTCAGCACGTTTGCCTTGGGTCTTTACAAGCTTGGCTCGGCGTGCAATACCACGACATCCTACGTCACCACCATGAAGGCATTCCTACTCCTGTCTCTACTAGGAGCCCTCGCATCGGCGCAAACACCTACGTCGGCCTGCGAGTGTCCACTTGTCAAATGTTCAGCTAGCAATGCCGTCGTACGCTTCTTGGTCCAATATGTGTATGAGATGCTGATGTTCGTTCAGGATCTCTGCCGATGCCTCAACTCCCGCGAAACAATGTGCGAGAAGACCTGTCCAACTTACAAACCTACTTACCTTGTCAGTCCTCAATTTCTTCTATGGCGAAACAGTATAAATTGACATCGCGTAGCCCTGTTCGACGAGTCCGCCCACTTCACCGCCCAACCCAGGAGTGCACGCCGATGCAGCGTGCAAGTGCGAACAGGGTTTCTGTGCGCAAATGTGGCCAGATTCATGCTATTGCGCAAATGCACAGAAGCAGCGTTGTTTTGACAAGTGCGGAGGCGTACAGCCGGATATGCAGGTACATAACGACTAGTCGCCTGCGTCTTCTGAGAGGCCACTGACCTGCAACCAGGCATGTCCTCCCATGCAGACACCCTCACTCGTCCCCATATCCACCCCAGCCTTCAATGCAGCATCCATTCCCAGGCCAACCGGCACGCACGCTCCATGCGGCGGCGGCCGTAGCAACTATGGCGAGTGCGGCTCTGACGAAGTCTGCATCAAAGACCCATACAAAGGCGGATGTGGGCCAGCGTGCGATCAATCGGGTATCTGTGTGAAGAACAAGTTATGCGGTGGATTTGCAGGAACCGCTTGCGACATCAAGGATCAAGTATGTGAGGATGATCCGCGTGACGACTGCGATCCATTGTATGGTGGAGCGGATTGCGGAGGGCTGTGTGTATGGCCGTTGAGCTTACGAGGACAGCAGCAATGAAGAGTGGGTTTGACAAGTCTGTTATAGTCGGCATTCGCCAAAACGAACGAATTGGTAGAAAGGGACGAGTAACTTGATATACTGATCACGCTTCTGCTCATCCCATGCATTCCACACGACATCAGCCTCCTCCTTATTTCAGTTCTCCAGAATACCCGCAACCTCCGTTTGGTTGATCTGCTGCCCTTCCTTTATTCCTAAGTTACCCAGAATAGCTTTCAGTAAAGCCGTTTCAGATCCACTGTGACCAGCGATACAGTTCATCGACGCCTAACCTTGGCCATATCCATGACGATATCCGATATTTAGGGTGATCCAGTCGTACTTCTAGTTACTGTACCACTTTACGGCGGCTTCCTATTGGGAATGAACCTAGTTGCCTGAAATTCTAAAGTCAACAAGTGTAAGACACAATGGAACTCAGTCAACCATGCGATTGTTCCCAAGGTCTCGTCAATCATGTTAGAGTGGCTTCGCTTCACCGAGAAGTAGAAGAACTCCTAGCGTATCTGGATGTCATTTACAAAGCTTTATACTTGCGAAGCTTCTACGAGGAACAGGCGCACAGTAGGAATTTCGGCCTCACCATACATTACCAGCTCGTTGCATGTCGCGTTGGGGCCGGGGTGTGCAATTGCCGCGGCGGCTCTTGTACATAGATAGGTCATCGTTTTAACATCATCATCCCAGTGGGCATAGAGGACAAAAGCAGGTCTAGCCAATAATTCAGTGCAAGTAGCCTTCGACAAGAAGATGCCATTTCAACTCCTCTAGATTTAAGGGCTCTGGAGATATTGTATTAGTACCGTTAAAACAATTTTAAACGCGAATAATACTTACATCGCCAACCAATACCGCACCCAGCATTGTCGAAGTTGGGTTTGTAGCGAAAGCCATGCTCGACGCCGCTAACATTTATAGCAACACTTCAGAATGTGTTGACGTGTTCGTTTTGAACCGCAACAATTCTTCGGTGCTAGTCTATAAATACCACGCAGGACGTGGTACTGTTGTGTGAGCTAATCGGGACGGAAGATTGTGTGAAAGATGAGAAAGTAAACAAAGGCGAAGGGTACACCTTGCTGTCACTTAGCACCCTAAGAGTCTGGCCATGGCCAAACATAACACGTCGAATTGCAAAGCTAGCAGTGTCTGATCCGGTCAAAAGCTCGCAGTGAATTGCCGCAACAAACGCCGAATACACAGCTCACAGTGATGCACACGATAATCGGTATTAAATAGAACTAGTTGATGGTGTGTTAAGCTGTATCGAAAATCATGCCTCGAGTTGATTAACACACCCGGCCTTCTGCACAAATATCTGCCTTGAGCTGATTATCTAGCAACGCAGTCACACAAGTCTCTATCTGCCAGTAGTCTAACCAAAGACAAAGAAAGCACCCCTTATATGCATCCAGTGGTCTTATATATTGACGGTGGTATCGCCTGATCTATTTATCAACTTCGGTGTATTCTTCCGTCGCCCTAATAAACGAGACCTACGAACGCCAGACCCTTGATATCGATGTGTAGGGGTATTACGTGTGACGCACAAAAATCCCAACATGTTCACGCTAAAATACCTTCAAATGCGGAAGCCAGTGCCAGGGATCTAAAGCCTTGACAGCCTTTGCTAGATATCATCTCCCAGCAATCCATCAATCGCAGTCATGCACTCCGGAGTCGAAGTTCCTATACTGCGTCCGAAATGGGCTACTGAAGTTTTGGGGCTTATTCTTCTTCCCCTTGTCTTCCAATTCCGTCTCTGTGTTCCCTCTAGGAGAGCATGCCGTCTCTTCTGGGTAATCTTCACCTACGCGTCAAGCCCGTCAGCTACTTGATATCAAGTCTACAACATAAGAAAATCAATGACGTTGCGCAAGAATCTTACGCACTCGCAACACCTAACCCCTCACAAAGTTTCTTCCTCCACATGCCACAAACTTCTTCGAAACCATTGACAACGTCACCGCAAGCGGCGCCAACTTCTCGATCTCGTAACCGCCTGTCCCAGTCTCCATTGTCAATGTAGCCCATACCCAATTCCCGTAGATCCATATCTTTCTTCCACTCTGCTAGCTGGTCTTTGCTCGATCTGAGCTTTCGACTCGCCTCATTCGCCTTCTGTCGCGACATATGCAAGCTATCTGATACATTTGAAAAGTGCTCAAGCAGTTCGCGTGTTGATAGCGTAAGCTGAGAGAGGGCGATCAGGGCTTGTGGGGAGGAATGTGGGAGGAGCTCGAGGGTGCTAGCTATAAGTGGGAGGAGAACTTCGATCTCTTCGGCAGGAGGCATGATGGCACGGGGCCCAGTCATGATAGCAGTGGCGGAGTTCAATGTTCGAGATTGATGGGTGAGGTGTGTAGTCAGGGCGTCGTGGGCGGTCTTTAGTCTGCGGTTCGGGTTAGGGTGGACTTCTTCGGATATCAGGAAGCGACTCACCTTGTGGCTCCGTTCTCGATACCGATCTGGCTTCCGAGGTCTCGTAATTGTTCTGTCACCCGCTTGACTACACCGTCCGCCGCGCTGCCATTCTCTTCCATGCCCCGCCGTGCTAGGCTTTCGATAGCAGCCATGCGATTTTCGAGGGCAGGTGAGATGCCCTCGTTTGATTCCAGGTCTGAATCGTCCCCGTAGTCCGATCCGTCGTATAATGAATGCTGCCTCTGATGTTTCCTACTCTTGACTGCAGACTGTGGACTGAGCCTCGTAGCCGCAGGCGAAGAAGTCTGCATTGCGACGCCGCTGTCCCTAACACCGTTCACGGTGCCGACGCCTCCGTCGTGATCCACCGCTACGCCGATGTTGTTCGCGCCCTCGTGCGGCAGATCGTCTTCGTCCTCGTATTCACCTTCGACTCCTTCGTCGTCCTCGTCCCAATCATCAAGTTCCCCTAGTTCGTCGGCCAGATTCCCCAGACCGCCGTCTCCACCGCCATCGAAATTTTGATGTTCGAATTCCTGCGACAATCGTGGCGTTATTGACGAGTATCCGGAAGAGCGTCGACGTAAAGAGTTTCGATTGGACGAGGGCGTGGTATGGGACATGTCAAGACTCGAGGGGCGGCGGCGGTGAGACGAATTAGGTCTGTGTGTGGGTGTTTGCGGCGGCGAAGACATGTCGTTTCAGCTGTGATTTGCACTCTAGAAGATGCAGAGCGCTGATGGCGGGGAGACGGGAGAGGACAGAGGCGGTGGGTCTGCTGTGGTGGCCGGTGAAGGTACGCATCCGTGTGCGGATATGAGACGGCTTTACGCTGCAGGCATGTAGCGGCGTGCGGTCCCTTGGTATGCCCTGCGTCGTATGTTTCCAGGTCCGTGGACCAGGTTGCCGCCGCAAATGAGGGGTAGCGACGCGTGCGTTGGGTGGTGAGCCTTGGGGTGTGGAATGTGATGCGTTGTGGTCGCCGGTCTTGGCTGTCTGCAACGATGCAGCGAATGAATGTAATGGCACAATAGCGCAAAGTAGGCTTCTGGACTGGTTGTCACAATGCACGAGGCGCAATAGCAAGCGAAGAATGTGGTATGTGGAGTGAAGGCGCGAGCTGCGGGGCCGCACGTATGTTTGTTGACCGAATCGAGGGTGCAAGCTCCGTGACAACGCCGTCGTCGCCTTTCTTCTCGTCACATCCGAAACTATAAACATCCCAGCACATATACCCCCAACACGTCCAGAATGGCCATCACAGTCACCATCTGAAAACTTATCATGCAAGCAGTTGCTGACGCCCACCGACCTGCACTTTATCGCAAGAGCCAGTCTATTACGACTATATACAGATCAAGTACGAGCCATTTCGTGGGACCGTACGGAGTCTTTGTCGTCCTTTCCCAAGCACAGAACGACGCCCCTTAGAAGAGTCCAAATAGATGGGTATCCTTACAATACCAGGAATCGTAATTGCCATGCTCCGCCAACGCCATGTGCTGCAATGCCCGTCCTTGATTTACACATGTTACCGATCTTTTGAACAAGAACCGAACCGTCTTCGTAAACAGCCACCGTAGGACAGAGTATAGTGTAGTGAGAAGAATGCGATGGCCCGTGAACTCCCGTTATGCCCTAGAATGCCGCTGGAAGGAAACGCGTGACAACCGTATTGCGGTTACGAAGGCTTGGCCTGATCGAGGGACGCCAGCTGCTTCTTGAGCTGCGTGAAGAAGTCCTGCCCACTGGGCATGAGGTGTGGCATGTTGCCTGCATTCATGTTACTCCAGCCAAATTAGACCTGCGCAATTTAGGCATACCTCGAGAGCCCCAAGCACCGCTGCTCCTCTTTGCTACAGAATCCCCTTGTACCTTGTGGTATGCGGATGGTTGGTCTAGAGGTTTGCCATTAGTCCCCATGTCTGTTGCGAGCGCGTTGTTCGAGGCAGATGTACCTGCGACGCTTTCAAGGTATTCTGCGACGCACGTCAGATGCAGCCCTTCAATTGGCGGGGAAGCTTTGGAGGACATCGAGGAGCTCTACACTCCGAGTGATGGCCCGCTACAAGCTATGCGCGCTTACTCTTTTTCAAGAACTCCTTGACTTCGCCAGCATTGAAGTCCTTCACAGGTACGTGCTGTTCTGCGGGGACACTGGGTGTCTGCGCCTGCGCCCGCTCACCGCCGCCCTGTCCTTTTCCCTTCCACGCGTTGCCAGACAGCGCCGACATGGCCTGCTGCCTCCCGCCATCTTTGCCTGGGTTGTTCGAGCCAGAGGCACGGTTGCCTCGTCCCTGCGGCCGCTGCCAGCTACTCCTATCTGCTGTCAGACCAGATGCGTCCACGAAACGCGTCGGAGGAAGCTTACCGATTCTCGCCCGCACCGCTCATTTTTCGCTTCCAAGGCTCAGAAGGAAACAGGTGGGGTGGGGATGAGTGGAAGGGCGGAGGTACTGTTAAATGCGCACCCAGTGAAAGCGGAAAGCGCGACTGTCTGTGCATGATTGGCCCAGCGTTAATAAACTCCGATGCTGAGCCAATCATGCTCGGCGTCGAGCTCTTGACAACGCACAAAATCCACTGCCTCTGTACAGGCCATTGCCGCGTGCGCGTTAGTGCTGAGCTGCTTGCTCCAACTGCTGGACGAGAGAGCTCCAAGCTTACCGCGGGGCAGAGTCCAGGTGCCGCAGACATCACGTGGCGCGCGTTAATCTACGCATCGAGTGAACAGCTTGAAGCCGAGCCAAGTGGTACAGCGGTGAACGTGTTACGTTGTACTTTTGATCTATTCGTACCCAGAAGCTCTAGGCCTGCTCCGTAGCCGCCGCAGAGGGCTCCGGCGACTCGGAGAGATTTGCAGGCTCCATTTTCCGCCATAGAGCTATGAAGCCACCGCCGACTACCTCCTGTCCTGCTTTGGGCCGACAGACCATTGCCCACTTCTCTTCATTCTTGCCAAGGTCTTGTGCCAGCTCGTCGTCCCTGGCCTCCTGTCCCTTGATAACGTCACTCGACTCCGCGCCAGATGACGCATCTGGCGCAGCCTTCTGCTCCGCTTTCTTCAGCGCTGCTCTGGGGCGTACAGCTCTCACATCCCATTCACGGATGGTGCTCGCGCCCAGCTCGACGACTCGGTCGAGCAGGTAGGGCATCCTGTCTTTACGAATCTTCTCGACACATTCCACTATCTGGGTGATGCTGGGATTGAAAACTGCAAGCAGACCGTCGATATGTAGCGCTGATGCCACGACGTCCAAATACGTGTCTGCACCTGGGAGGTCCAAAATGACATGGGATAGGAATGGGTCTTGGGTCTTCCTAGCTTTTTGCTGTTCCTTGATCCAAGAGCCAGGGTCTCCAAGGTGGAAGTCGACACTGCCGGCATATATGCCATTCTTGAAGCCTTCCACAATCTTTTTCGCATGCTCCGAGTGCTTGCTGGAGATGTCAAGCGTGTGTACGATGGCACCCCGGCATGTCCGCCAGGACTCATTATTCGCGTCCTGTAGGTCCGCAATGGATTCCCCTAGGTAGACCGGGTCTTCCGCTTCCTGTTCTGAGGCATAGTTGTGGAGCTTTGGAAGAGGCGGATTCGCAGCATGTATTGCACGAGCGAGATGTAAGGTCAGCGCACCATGACCAGTACCAGCCTCGAGTATTTCCACGGGTGGGCTACCGTTTATGCTAGGGGAGGGCGTGTCGACGTGGATGTCTAGTAGAGACACGATCAGGTTCGCATCGGAAGGATAAATCTAGCTTCTGTTAGGCGCCCTTCACTCGTCTCGAAGGCGTTGGAGCGCGTTCGATGCAGTGGACGCACAGGAGTAACCAGTCGTGGCGTCAGACGGACGTACTCTGCAAGCGTGGGCTCGTGGATGCGGTACGCATTTCCTCGCGCCGAGTGTACAAGCTGTCGCGATTCTTTCCCGATAATGTCCGCATGTGCTAGGTTCCCACGATGGGTGTGCGTTTGCTTTGTGGTCTGAAGTTTCACTAAAATCCCGTCATGGCCTGCATTCTTCTTCTCTTTCAGAAGTACGACATCGCCTTCTGTGGAATCGTTAGCATCTGGTCGGCGGGTAAGAACGGACAGGGCGCATGCCTTGGAAAGCTCGCCTGAGGGAGGTGCCGGTCGCGAAGCTCCTCTTAATCGAGCGCGATTGTAGCTGAGCAGATGCGCGTTCAATTGACCTTGAAAAACGCATGGCTTGCATGTACAAGCAAGGGAGGGGGGTTGACGGCGGAGCGGAGGTGAGCCCGGAAGTGGCACTGAGCTTGAGGCCAAGCCGACAAGGCCAGTACACCCGTCGGCTTGCAGACGTTGAAACATGTCACCTGCACGACTACGGTTCACGCTCCATCCGAGACCCAAACACACTAACGCATGCGACTATGGCTATCTGTTGTACAGAGTCTCTTTGATATCGTTTAATGACCGCACCCCTGGTGTGAGTCCAGCTGTTTCCCCGCGGAGGTCTCTCAGAGCGCCATGCCTGCGCCGCGCAGAATCGCACGTCTCCCACGCTGTAGCCACTCGAGGGTACTAACTACAGTTCAGGTTCGGACATCGGTCCAGCTCGGTCTGCTCGTAGTCATCGTCGTTCTCCTGGTGTTATTTCTCGACAGCCGCTACAGCGTGCTCCCGCAAGCTGTGCACAACCACCTACCGCTCCACCACGAAGGCCTCGTAATCACAGACATTACTATACAGACGTGCTCATCGCTGAACCCGATAGCGAAGTGCCATCTCGACCAACAACAATGGCATCGTGTGGAAAAGGACTTGTACCTGGGCACGGGCTGGGTGTCGAAGGCATATGTTCACATCAAGCGCAAGAAAGAGGAGGAGCTCACAGACGAAGACAAAGTCATTCTGGACGTGCGCACAGGAAAGCTGGACCCTGCCATGGCAGACCAGTCGCAAGCATCCGAGAAATGGGAGTCGCGCCCGGCCGGCATATGGATCAAGCGGTCGGCCAGGCGGCACGCAAGCGACTCGAAGAAGACCATTACTGCTGTAGATGTACTCTTCGGCGCGGACGCGACAGAGTCTCGCCCTGGATGGCAACTGGTCCCCAATGGGGCTGTACACCTGGATACCGGTGGTGACGACAAGGTGCCGCATTTATCGATTCGCAGAGGACAACCGGAGGCGGTCACGAAACCTGTCCCTAGAATCACGAAGGATGGTAAATTTAAGATCATGCAAATATCAGATCTGCATCTCAGCACCGGAGTACGGCCCTGTAGAGACCCAGAGCCGAAAGACTACAATGGCGGACATTGTGACGCCGACACCAGGACCCTGGAGTTTGTGGAGAGACTGCTGGATGATGAGAAGCCTGATATGGTGGTCCTATCCGGCGACCAAGTTAATGGCGGCACAGCACCCGATGTTCCCAGCGTAAGTCTGGGCTGCTGTTTGACAAAGACATCATTAACACGTTATAGGCGCTTTTCAAGATTACCGCTGTTCTCATTGAGCGCAAGATCCCGTATGCCGCCATCTTTGGCAACCACGATGACGAAGGAGGCGTACTCAGCCGTGCTAGTCAGATGCAGCTTTATGAGTCGCTCCCCTATTCGGTTTCCGAGGCCGGACCTACGTCTATTGATGGCAGTATGGGTGTCGGCAATTACTACGTCGAAGTCCTCGCCCACGGAGCCAACCGACATTCCGCCCTCACACTCTACTTCCTCGATACTCACGCCTACTCCAAAGATGAGAAGAAGTACAAAGGCTACGACTGGCTCAAACCTAACCAGATCCAATGGTTCAAGAAGGCTGCCGATAGCTTGAAAGAATCGCACATGAAGTACACCCATATCCATCTAGACATGGCCTTCATCCACATCCCTCTCCCAGAATACGCCATTGTAGAGAACGAACGTCTCGGTCAGAGTCCAGAGCGTGTCACGGCGCCACGTTTCAACACACACTTCAAAGACGCTTTGGTGGAACAGGGCATTAAGGTTGTATCTTGCGGTCACGACCATGCGAACGACTACTGCATGCTCTCGAAGAGCCAGCAGAGCGATCCTGAGCTGTGGATGTGCTACGCTGGCGGAAGTGGCTTTGGAGGATACGGTGGCTACGGCGGCTTTCACCGACGGATTCGCCTTTTCGAAGTCGACACCAACCAAGCGCGGATTTCCACATGGAAAAGACTAGAGTATGGCGATATTGCTGCTCGACTGGACGAACAGATCATTGTCGATTCTGGCAAGGTATTGCCAATGCAAAGTCGGTAGCTGGGCTTTGTTGCTGATTCTGATACCGATGTACGGGTTCGAAACAAATTCCACGGCTGATCGGAGTCAGGAACTATTCATACCACATAGCGAGGCGTTCCGGTACTTTTGGGTTGGGCTGTACGTTGGGTGGGGTCTATCCCGGTCGCTCTCGGAATATGTAAGCTGAATGGCTTGACACTTCTTTTGTACTTGAGTTTATGCCCCTTTCACTTAGTTAAAGACTTGAATGACCAAGTATCATGTAAACTGTAGAGAATGGTTTTCTATCTCCGAACTATCACACGACCAAGAACACCTGATACCTCCCTTAAGTAGACGTCGCGGCCGCAGCCACCGAGGCTGAACTCGCAGCCGCACTCGCACTCCCTGCAATCGCAACATTTGTACTCATAAACACTTCAAAATCGCTCATCGCCGTCGTAACAGCGGCAATTTGAAAAGTATCGCCGAGTGTCCCATCAAGCCCAGCATTAAAGAAGCCGAACTTAAGCCCCTTCTTCATGCTCATTGTGTTGTTCAGAGCACTTGCGGCGACAATTTCATCTTTCCTTCCGTCTTTCCGTAGCCAGACGAGCTTCCAGCCGCGCTTGTACGCACCCAATGCCTGCACCTCCTCGCTCTTGGAGCTGCGCCATTCAAAGTATTGAGGGGCTTTGTTGGGCAGGCCAATGCAAAAGCAGTGCCTTGTGGAGTGGTTCTCGATAGTGATTTCCAGCGGATAGATAAGCTCGCCACCATCGTGTGGGAATATAGTCAAGTTCGAGGTACTTCCCATACCTTTCATCTTGAGTGTTGAAAGCGGAGATGCTTTCTTCTCAGAGCCCTGAATGAGCTTCATGGGTTTTCTCAAACCAGTTTGCACGACTGTGAAGAGTTTATTGTCTTCGTGGGGACCTAAAGAAAACGTGCTGAAATGCATGTAGACGTTGAATTGGGTTGGGAATCGCGATGACCGTAGGTGTTGTGAAACATGATTTGATGGCTGCGCTATTGAAGACTCGCTGTGGCTGTATTCTGGAGGTGGCTGCTGCTTCCCATCCCCAGTACGTGACGGTTGCAAGTCATTGTATGCGGGAGGTTCCGGCTCTGCGGCGTTGGGGCTGTTAAAAGTTGCGGGCTTCTCGGGAATTCTCATCTTGAGAGGTTTTGGAACAAATTGCGCAAGGGAGCGAGACTTGTAGGTGCTGCTGATGAAGTTGTCTGCGGATGTGGTGCTGATGTGGGAGTAGTTGGTTTCGAATCAAGTCTGGCTGTGCAAATTCTCGAATGCTCGTGATCAATGGTACGTAAATAATAGAAAACAATGGCAGAAGAAGTTCTTGTCCACTGATATATGTCTCGTTGGTTGCTCCACGAAATGGGTAGCAATAACAGCCTTGTGAGGCGGAGCACAGCGCTACCAAAGCCACCAAGATTTTGCCCCAATTTGGAAAAGCGAGGCATACTGGTGTGGCTGTACACTACACACATCGCGTACCTGCCTTTTGATAGTTATAGAGGAGCTGTTGATTTCGGAGACATACAATAATTAGAGACGGTAGCCGTGCGATTGCGCAGATGACTACACTGTTTCATTTCCGCGAGTAGGTATGCTTGCTTCTCAACAAAGGCATTCGTTTCTTGCCTACCTTGCCGCCAGGCAGCGCGGTCGTCAAGAGCTAGGTCTCCTTATATGTGTCTGTCGTAAGCAACATGTGCGATAAGAGGAAGCTCAGCCAAGAAGTATCATGGATCTGGGCGCAAAGCGTTGTGGTACGTCGTCATCAAAGCTGCCGTGACGCGAACCCCTGCAATTGCGCTAAATCGGAAATCACCTAGACTGTTTACGTTGGACGGGACGATTCAACCCACCAGAACATACGTCTCGTGCAACTCTCCAGCCTTGGCTTCCTCTTCCTATGATGTATATACTATCGCCTCTATGAATGATCGTGTATGCATACGAACTTCGATACCCTGAAAATATGGCCAACGAGGACGCGACGGCAACGCGCCTAGAAAACATCGAAACCGAGTTGCAGTCGATAGCAACATGTACAGCCACGACCGTCGCGAAGCTCCAAAACTTGCTTTCTATTGACACGGCGCAGTCGCAGAAAGAGAACGTACGCGCCAAAAGCGCAAGAACGACCAGCGCCCAATCAACAATTCGTCGACGACCCGGCACAGCTACTGCAGCGAAGGCGGAGCACGGCCTCTCTCCGCGACAACGATACATACTGGCGACACAGACAGTGAACGCCACCCTCAAGTCTCTTACCGACGCCCTGAAGACACCAGTGACGCAACGAACAGCCAAATCGCCGCCAGCATCAAAGCCCTCTCCGACCGTTGCGACGAATGCGCAAAAGCCTCACGCAAAGAGCTCATCTGTCACAAATCACCCACTGAAAGAGCGCTCAGTCAGCCAGGCCACCAACTCGTCGACAAGACCAAAGGGATTGCGCCGCTCCTCGTCCTACCCGACCTTCACAGACCCCGACGCAAGCCTGCTTGCGACTGCCGAATGCGCTAGGCTAGGATTCGCATATCTGAGCACATCAGAGGGTGCTCAATTCGTAGGGAAAAATTCGCCTGAACTGGCATTGGAGAATGGACGGCTGTCACTGGTTGGAAAGCTGGTGACTCATGGCTTGGACAGCCTTGCAGTAAAAGAAATGCGCTTATTGAAGAAGAGGCTGGACACATATACTCTGCGGAAGAATGGAACAGAGGAGTTACGACCTGCCTCTAGTCGGTCCGCGTCTCAGCAGGTACCCCCACCGGAAAAGGAAAGTCTGGCAGCACTCTTAGACTTTGGTGACGTGGATCGCACCAATGCGGCTATTCCCATCATCATCAATTTGCAGATCTACGTGCTGCGTGTGATTGGAAGACTCAAACGTCCACGACATGTAGAAGCGGTCTGGAACTATCTCAAGCTGTCGCATCCTTCGAACCCCACTAGCCTCATCTTGCACACTGCGAAAGAGAAGGCACAACAGCCTAAAGCAGCACGCCAGCTGGAATCACTCGCGCAGACGATCCTCAATCTTTGTCCTAGTATCTCCCCCTCAGATGACGATGAGCAGCCACAACCGTCTCCAGATATCGTTCTATGCTTGCAACATCTCGCGTTTGGGGTTCGACAACGATGGTGGGGATTGGCTCAACACCAGGGCAATAAAGACAAGGAGCTCATCGAGCCTTTTGGAAAATGTCTCGTAGCTTTTACGAGACGGTCAACCTTACCTGCCGCAAAGCAGTATAGGATTGCCGAGTCCTTGTATTCGAACTTGCTGGGTACGGGCAAAACCACTGACTTTTCCCAAAGAGATGGACAGGGCTTGTCCGAACTCAAGAATTCGACGCTCGCATCACTCGCACGTGCTGCAGATCTTCCCGAGGAAGCGTTCCGGTGGTTGGGAAGTCAATCTTCTTCTTTTCTCACGAAAGATTCTTCGGCAGCAATTACGGTTCGATCGGTTCGCGTCGCCTCCATTTCCCTCGAAGCTTGCCTGAAGGGCTCATCAAAGCCGGACCAAGACGCCACCATCGACACTGCTCTCGAAAGGCTTTCCGGTAGCTTGGATGGAACAGCCAGGGATCTGGAAACGCTACTGCTAGAGGTCCACGCATTACGGCGCGTAGCAAGCCGTATCCTATCATTGATTGCTTCAGTAGGCAATACAAAATGGTCACCAACGCTTCGCGAGCAGTGTGTACGCATCGTCGCAATTAGCATACACTTTTCTAGGAGATTCATGGGAAGCCGGCCTACCGAAGATTCCTCTCCTGGAAAGATAAAATCATACCAAGCACGTCTAGCCATTGCTGCTAAGCTTGTGAGGAGTACTGTTGATGCTGTGTCAGTCTGTTGCAGACTGCCATTGACATCAGATGCCGCATGGGAAGAGCTCGACGTATTGATCCAAGACTGCGTGCGCTTCACATCGCAGCTTGAGGAAGAGTCGGTAGACAATGATTATGCGGGCTTTGGCTCGCAAGAAGGCACGCAGTCTCTCTTTGTCAAGTTCTCTAACTCGTACTGGACCTTGCGGCGACAGTTACAAAAAATTGGGTTCTGACTCCGCACCCGATATAACGGCTATGCAACGATCTACCGCGCTTCTTCATTCAAGATCACAAGCGGAGAAGGAAGCCGGGCACCTCAGCTTGAAATTAGAACGACTAGGCGAAGAGCTAGACAGGCTTGATCGCGTTCAGGAGTCCCGTGAGGCGTACGCGGAATGTATTCGGGTATCACTAAATGACGACCTATGCGAAGCGATCGCTGAAGCCTCGTCCAACTTCCCTGTTGTGCATGTGTTTGGAACGGATCCTTCTGTCAGTGATTTGGGGCGAGTTCTCCGATTGTATCATCGCTCGTACATGAAAAACGGTCTACGCAAATCTGACGAGCTCGCTTTCTTCGACAACGTCGAATACACAGCTGTTGTGCGCGGGGCATTGCTCGAATGGCAGCTAGGAACTTACGAACAAACCTTATCGAAACACCGCAGTTGGGATGCTACTCTCAATTCGTCGGTTCAAGCTATCGTGGACCGCCTTGTCAACATGTATACGCCTGAACAGTTTCCGGTGAGACGAAAAAGGCTACACCTGCTACTTCTGCAACTATCACAGATGTACCCGAACATCATATCAGATGCCTACACTTCAGAAGATTACCAGCATGGAAGCGATGTGGACATCAACCAAACGAAGGATCGCGATCTGTCCCGATTCGGAGATCATCTAAAAGCCATGATAACCCTTAAGACTCTACTACACCAAGGTGACCTGTCGCTCCAAAAGCTTCGCAACTGCTTCAGTATCTGGGAGTCTATACTTGACACTACAGCATCTTGGGTTGAGGTGGAAGGTCAAGTTGATAATACTGACAACTGGCTGGCCGCGATCCAAGCAAGTGTGGACTTCCTCTGCGCTAAGGGCGAAGAATACGAAGCACTTCCAGTGCTTCATCTGCTTGTTCGAATTCTAGAGCTCCAGACAGCCTCAGACCGATCGGAACTAATCCTAGCCTTGAGCACCCTGGGCTTACAATCCTTGCGACTAGGCTATTCTGGCAAAGCAGGGCTGGCTTTTGCAAAAGCTGAAGTGCTGTTGAACCAGACCGCCTCGGTCGAGGCGAAGTTGCGATGGCACATAGGCTACGCTGAGTATCTCTTGAGCATCGGTAATGCCTCGAAATGGTAAAATATCTCCTAACCGTTCTATGTCACTTTAACTTACACACAATAGTGAAAGTACACTGTCCGCCGCAGAGACACTTGCTCGGAACAATAGCACTTTTACCGACCTGTCGAAGTCCTCCACAAGCCTTTCTGGGCGTATGAAGTTCAACAAAGTTATAGCAGAAGCTTGCTATGTCTCATCCCTTCTCTGTTCCAGTAGAGGAGACTACAAGAACGCGGCAAGACATGCTCGACAGGCTGTCGTGCTCAATCGACGTATCTGGGCTGCGCGAGAGGGCAATGCCAATACTCGCAAAGCTGTTGCGGCGAACAGTTACAAGTTGACAGAAGCCCCCATCAGCGCGCATTCTGATTTATCAAGTTCCATGCGCCACGAGAAAGGCGCATCTCTCACCAGCTCTATCACTCACGAGGCGCTCAAAGGACCGGAGTTCTGGTCGCTCGTTCCGTCTCTATATAGAGCCTTGACACAACATTCGATTGTCATAGCGAGCCAAGGGATGCTTGAAGAGGCTGTTTACGTACTTCAGCAAGCAGAAAAGGTGGTTTCTGCTATCGGTTCCCGGACAATGCTTGTAGACCACGCCAGCCGTCTTGCAGATCTATGGATTCAGAGTGGCCGACCCGATAAAGCACAGCCCCTGTTTGATGGTCTAGATGTGTCTCAGTCGGTCAAGCATTTGAGCACTATTTCCTATCATCTGTCGCTCGCGAGAATGCATCACGTAAGCCAGAGATTCGATGATGAGATTGCTCAATACGATGTGTTGGAAAAGCTGCTACACCACTTATCATCACCTTCATACGTAAGATCGACGGTAAGATTTACGCCCAATCTGGATGTTGTGACCGACAACGTATCTGCGCTCACTCTGGAAGAATCAAAGCCTGCAGATGTTCAACAGACGCGAAGAGTAAGGGCGCGAACCACAGCTGTCAAGGCCGTCCCCAATACTGTTACGAGGATGACAACCCGCACGACTCGCAAAGCACCTCTCACGAGCGAACCCACAGCCGTTCCGAGAGTCTCGAAGAAAGCCACTACTTCGCCTGCCTACGAGAAACAGAGCGCCAGTGAGCACTGCACATCACTGGATGCACTACAAGCCGACGTCTTGTACAGACGAGTCGCTACGTATCTCTTGCAGAGTGACGTTGTGAAAGCTATGGATGTTCTGAGTAAGGCCGAGAAGTCAGAACGTGACCGAGAAGGGTCTCATGCTTGGGTGCGCTTCAAGGCAATGTTAGCACAGGCGATCAGAAGTATATCTAATGATTTCACCTTCAACACTTTACCCGAGTCTACGATCGCATTTCCCTCTATACCGCCAAAAGAACGTCAGTCGTCTGACGGAGTTGCCGCCAAGCGCCCAGCTGTCAAGGCTGTCACGAAATTGTCGCGTGGTAAGAAACAAGCTGGAGACGATTTTGTTAAACTGGTCGAGGACGCTCGCGAAAGGCTGGTTGAGGCACATGCTCAGCACGCCACTGTTGCCAGCAATCATGTCTTCCGGCAGCTGTGTGCAGCTCTAAGCCATGCTACGGTTCTACTCTCCGCTGTCTCTCAAGGTCGCATACGTGGGTCTATTCACCCATTGTATTCTGCATATATGAGCGGTACGTATCATCTCAATATACGCGTAAGCATTGCTCACGGAACTTAGAAATCCCAAAGCATCATGCTTTAGCATCCGCTCAAGGCTCTGTTGAGGTCGACCAAGAGACGATGTCGCGAGAAGTGTGTTTGCAGTGGCCGAAATTCATTGAGAATGAGCCACCTACAGCATCACCAGCCGAGTTCCAACATGATTACATCGACATCATCCCCGAAACATGGACCGCTGTATCTTTAGCACTGAGTGAGGAACAAGACGAGTTGTACATCACTCGTTACCAAAGAAACACATCGCCATTTGTGTTGCGCTTACCGCTGTCTCGTCATTCTTCCCGCGACTTGGACGAGGAGGAATTTACTTTCGCAGACGGCAGGCGGGAGCTCGAAGAAATCATTGAGCTTAGCGATTTCACCACGCGAAATGCGAAGGACTTAACTTCAAGAGAGGGCAGGAAACAATGGTGGGATGATCGCCAGGCACTCGATACTAAACTCCGAGAGTTGCTGCTTAATATTGAGAAGATTTGGCTGGGTGGCTTCAAGGGCATCTTTTCGGACCACACCCATCAACCGGCTCTCCTGGCGCGCTTTCGCAAGTCTTTCGACAATGTCCTAGCTCGCCACTTACCTTCGCGGCAGAAGAAGAGCCAGCAAAAGAGACCGAACCTTGATCCAAGAGTATTGGACTTGTTCATCGGCCTGGGTGATGCCTCGGATCCGGAGCTCGACTTTGACGAAGCACTCACAGACCTCATCTACTTCGTCGTCGACATTCTCCATTTCAACGGCGAGCCGAACGCTTACGATGAGATCGATTTTGACTCAATGGTCATCGAGACGTACGAAGCGTTGCGCGCTTACCATGATAGTGCACAAAAGGCGTCTCCAGGAGCCGCCCACACCATTCTCATACTTGACAAGAATCTGCACATGCTTCCATGGGAGTCACTCCCACGCCTTGAAAAGCTCTCAATATCCAGGCTTCCTTCCCTAGCTGCGTTGCGTGAACGCCTCCTTGCAGCCAGGTCGCCGAGTGTGACTCAGAATGCACCTGCGGGCCACTACATCTCTACCAAGGCAGGAGGTACGAGCATGCTAAATCCTTCGGGAGACTTGGGCCACACATGCAAAACGATCAAACCTTGTCTGGATGATATGCAAGGTACATGGACACACATCACCAACCGTCCGCCCTTGGAGCAGGAATTTGAAGACTGTCTGAAGAATGACGAGCTCGTGCTATTCTTTGGACACGGCAGCGGAGCACAGTACATACGCTCACAGGCCGTGCGACGACTATATCTGAATGGCAAAGCGCAATCAGAAGGCGACAAGGAGAAGCCCGGCTGTGCAACCACGTTCCTGTTCGGATGCTCGAGTGTGCACCTCTCCGACAATGGGATATACGAGCCCTCGGGCATGCTGTCGAGCTACCTCACTGCGGGAGCGCCGGCCGTGCTAGGCATGCTGTGGGATGTCACTGATAAGGATTGCGATCGACTTGCTGTCAGGGCTGGCGAGCTGTGGGGTCTTTGGCCGGAGCCGGAGCCTGAGAACGAAGCCAGCATTGAGCCGCCGCCTACGATTAAGAAAAGAAAGGGGAAAGGGAGGGTTGCGCAGCTTGTAGAAGAGGTGGATGCTCCGATGGCAGCGAGCAAGTCCCGGAAGGGTAGTGCCAGTGAGGATACTAGCGTTAGGGTAGGAAGAAGAAAAAGGGGTATTGGTTTGGATGAGGCGGTCAGAGATGCAAGGCAAGCGTGTGTGTTGAGGTATTTGAATGGGGCTGCTGCTGTTGTTTACGGGATTCCCGTATATTTGGAATAGCTGTGCGCTGATAGAAGCTCTGAGACGCGAAAGGGATGCATTTGATCAAGGTTCTACACGAAAGATTCACGTTGGAAGACATGAATGCCCTGTATTCAGACACCGTCCTGCTGAGGGGAAACAAGTTTCAATGCCGATAGTAGATCATCGAGAAACGACACAAAAGTTGTAACAACGCAGGACTGAATGAGTTTCCTCTATGGTAGTCACTGTGACTAAGAGGAGAAGACCTCATATGCATCGGTTGATAGGTGTGGGGGATGCACTAGCCCAACTTTTGCGCATTGTTGTCCTTTTTGGCCAAACATCCATCGACCCAATGGCAGGTACATTGAGCCGGTGAAAGCTGTATGATAGCATATCAACCTCGGCACACCTGAAAACATGCGGTGAGCTTGTGGAAATCTGATAGACAATATCGATGGACCAACCCCGGTACGTTGCAATTCTAGACTCTCTTCATGTTGCACCTGGATGCCAAATACCGGTGAGTGAAAAAGCTGCCGAGACCCGCGTGCGCCAGAACTCAGCCTCGTTCAGGCCGTCTAAAAGCAGGCAACCGCTAGCCATGCCTGGCCTAGTTCTGCGGCACTTGTGAAATGATCCCAAGCTTCCCCGCCGATTTAGAACAGTTGAAGTCACCCACGTAGTTATCCTACACTGTCTCCACCACAGCTTTCAAAAGGCCCGCACGGCACGATTGGTCTCGTCGTTGCTATTCTGGTATCATGCTGAAGTGGGCGGGTACTGGGGGCGCTGCGCTATCCGGACATGCGAACCAGCCTGCGACAACAACGGCGCAGCAGGACAGCAGTTTCAAGGCGTGACACCATTTCCCGCCACAGCCTTATGGATCTATGCAGGTGCTTCAGAAGGCTCGGCTACCGAAATTATCCTTGCGATGTGGTTGGCCAGGTCCCCTTGGGGGCCGACAAGGATGCTTCAGGCAACGACTGCAGTTGCTGCATCTGGGTGCCTAATCGGATTTGCACACAGTCATTGACGGAGAGTGCAGGGCTGTGTGCCGCTGCACGATGAACGTGCGGTCGAACACATTCGGGGTGATCTGAGGGAGGCACAGGCGGCAGCGCGGGGCTTGTGCGGCACTGAAAGCTTGCTTTGGGGGACATATAGAGTGCGCTGGTATCGCTTCTTGAGTCTGGTTTCGATTCCTTCTTCACAAATCCTACTCACAATTTTGCTTTGCGCTGAAGAGCATTGCGACCCATAGACCTTGTTTAAACCTGGAAGCAGTATTTCACGAAAAACAGTCCCTTGAGAACGACACCATCGTCACCATACCCGTCGCACGTACAAACAAACAACTGGCACCGTGTTACACTCGCAAAGTGCTCGACAACCATCACGCCTGTCTTCACTGGCTCACGACCCACAATCATATCTCACAATGTCTTCTCCATCACCGGTCCTCAATTTCGCCATCCGCGGCTTTCAGATTGTTTTCGCGGCTGTCGTCCTTGGACTGTCCGTCGGCATGATCAAGGGCCAAGGACCGTTTCTTAGCTCACCAATATCACTTCGCTACACCGCATTCGTTGGCGGCGTCTCTTTCCTGACAGGGTTCGTCGGTATCGCTGCGGAGTGGGTCTCTGTCTTGCAAGGCATGGTCGGGCTGATTATTGACGGCCTGATCATACTGCTGAACATTGCTGGTGGTGTGGTATGTTATTCCGAATGTCTTCGCCCTCAATTTTGGAAGCATTACTGACCTATGTCATCATAACAGCTACTAGCTATCCAGATCGGCGTCCCCAAATGCAGTGACACAAGCCCCGAGAATCGCAGGGAGTTGTTCAAGAACCATCTTTTCAATGGTGGCTGCTACGGCAAAGAGGATGGCGAGGAGCAGTGCTGGAACGGTGGAGATCGTCTGGACCACTTGAATGAGAGGTGCAAAGAGGCGCAGGCTGATACCGTATTCTTGTGGTTCACTGCTGCGGTCTTGCTTGTTGCGGTGACGATGACTTTCTTGCGCACGAAGAGAGGCTACTAAGCAGGAAAGAGGAGACGTGAAGAGAGTGGCGGAGTGATCGGCGGACGGATAGCAGCAAGAGATGTGTGGGATGGGCAAGAGGCAGGGATATGGCGTCGCGACTAACTATCGTGTAATGATTTGGGCTTGCAGCGAGAGGGGCCGACGAGAACGATTGATATGGTGTGGTCGCCCATGGTATTGGCTTACGTCTCGCTCGCAGATTTTTCTTGTCCCTCGTTAGATACCCACAGGCGTATGATTGATGTCTATATCCACTTGTTTCCTCGAAGCTATTCCCGTTGATTAATAGAAGAGACAGTCCGGCGAGATTGGCACTCTACGGACGAATACGATGTTTCTTTCTACACAACAATGCACATTCTTCGCTCTTCCCCACGAAATAACTTCGACCTCAGCAACAAACCTCTTACGGAAGATCCTCCACCTACCTCACGATATGATACGTTATGGGCACTGTCTGAGGCATAACACGACGCACTGTGCAAATCGTCTTTGCATTCGTTGTTTCCGGGGTGTCAGCTGATCTCGCTGCGAACGCATACCAATACAGGAAGGTTTCGTTCATGTTAGGGTGGGCCATCTTTGTCGGTGCCGTGTCATTATGTAGCAGCATTGCTGGTCCGGTGTCGAATTGGTACGAGTCACTTGAGGGTAATTGTATGTCGTTTCTCGATAGATTGTTGGTCGCGGCGAACTTCTCGGGTGGAATTGTAAGTTGATGGCAGTCGAGTCGAGCATGCAAGCGAAACCAACAATGTATACGGCTCATTGCGATTGGGCTCAAGGGCACTACTTCCAGAACCAGGATCGCTGGGTCAAAATCCTATGGCCCAAATGAGACCGCTCGAAGGGAATGAATTGTAGGGAACGATGTCAGGAAAACCCGCTCGAGCTGATTGGACGGCTACGGATAAAGATCATTCGCCGTGCACACAGAACTGATTCAGCTTTTAGGGTCATGTTGGCTGGCTTCCGCTCGTTCACTTCCACGGCTGCGATCAATGGGGAGTTACTAGATGTGGTTGATGTTAATTGCAGCGGGCTGTAATTCCGTGTGTGTGTATGCTCTGTGGCACACATTGGGGACTGTATGTAATACTTCTCTCAAGCCTAGTATTAGTGTGCGATTTGCAATGTAGAAAATCATCGAAAGGTGTTCCAATGTTCCTCTTGATAGTAGTCCTCTACAAACATAGATATAATACATCTTACAACTTCATGCCAAGCGCCTTGTGTACCCTAAGTGCTTGCCTAATGCTCAAATCCAGCATAATTTCCTCGCTACCACCGGGAATAGCGTACGCCCTTACATCCCTATACAGCCTCTCCACCTTCGCACCTTGACCACCTCGGCTGTAGCTTAGACCACCAAAGATCTGGCTCGCTTCTCTTGCACAGAACTCGAACGTTGTTGTGCTCTGGGCCTTCAGACTGGCGATGGCACCACCAAGCTTCAACATAGCCTCCATCTCACCCATTTTTTGGCATTGGAAGATAAGATTCTCCAACCAGTTGTACGAGGCTTCAATTTGGCGAGCCATATGTGCGAGTTTGAGGCGGATGACAGGGTGATCGACAAGCCGCTTGCCAAAGGTCTTTCGCTTGTGTGCGTACTTGATCGACTCTTCGTAGCAGACGCGGGAGAAGCGGAGACATTGGATGATTATACCGATACGCTCGTGGTTAAAGTTCGTCATGACAACCTTGAAGCCCTGGTTCTCTTTGCCAATCAGATTCTCGACCGGAACCTTGACGTCTTCAAAGGTAATGTAGGTGGTACCGCTTGACCATACACCTTGGCAGTCCATCCTTCGCGTTGAGACACCGCCAGCCTCACGCTCGATGAGGAGCACGGAAACACCATTCATGCCCTTGTCACTTGTTCGCACGGCGGTGGTGAAGTAGTCGCACCAGATACCGTTCGTGATCCACTTCTTCTCGCCGTTGACGATGTAGTGTTTGCCGTCTTCGGAAAGCTTGGCTTCGCAGGTCAGGTTCGCAACGTCGCTACCAGCATCTGATTGAAATTAGTTTGGGATGCTTCGCAGCCACAGAAGATCAACGTACCAGGTTCAGTAATAGCAAGACAGATGCGCTTTTCACCGCTGAGAATCTTGGGACCGATACGCTGGACAAGCTCCTTCTTGCCGAACTTGAAAAGTGGCGGAGCACCGATGCCATATCCACCGATAAGATTCCATACGAGACCACCGCTACCGCTGCGCGAAAGCTCGTCCGTGAGCAGCAGCTCGTGAAACAGATCCCACTTTTCCGGAGGGACGCTCTTTACACGCTTATCCGTCAAATGCGTAGGGTAATGCATACCAAGCAGACCTGCGAGATATCCGCGGTCGCCCATTTGTTTGAAGATCTCGTCCGGCACCTTCTTCGCCTCATCCCACTCGGTCACGTTGGGTTGTATCTCCTCGTCTACCCACTGTCGGACTTCCTCGCGGAGCGCTGCATGGGACTCGTTGAAGTAGGGTGAGTGGTACGACTGGTACCATGAAGGATCAGCGTATGGAATCAGATCGCCGTACGGGTCTAATGCCTCGGCTTCCTCGGCCTCTGCAGTTGGCTGGGGAGCAACGACCCCAGAGTTCGCCTCCGGCTTAACTAGCTCCTTTTCTTGGGGAGGAGGGGTGGCTGGAGGCGTTGGGGGAGCTGCCTTGGAGTCCAATGAGCCGACCTGAAGTTGTTTCTGGTACTTTTTAAGGATGCTCTCATTGTGGTACTTCCAGAACTGCTTTGAGGCGTCCTTGCCTGCGACACGTTGCAGAACTTTGCATTGTTAGCCATTAAGCTGAAGGGTGCATTGAACAACAGACATACTCTTCTTGCCACCAGGGTGATCGTCCTGGAACTTGGTCACATCATACACATCCTCGTCGACAACGATCCAAAGGTTGTCGGCCTTGTTGTGCGACGCAACGTCGGCGGTGGAGAATCGCTGCGACATGACTGTTGCGATGCAATGAACGGAAGATTGGAGGAAAGAAAGAGAGAGTACACTGCTACCAAAAGGTGTTACAGAGAGAAGAACAATGCCGGCTGCCGAGGATGAATGACTTGTCACGGAAGTTGAGGGCTTTCACATGCCGTCGGGCCACGCTAGGCATGCGACATCTGACGGCCAGGAGTCGCAGCAAGCGTGTGGAGATGGCTTCGGTGACGCGCCCGAGATTCACAGACCTCGTGAGCGCTTTCGAAGCTGCGTGATTGGTGGCCGGCTCACTTGCTCGTGTGAAGAAGGTAAACGCGGCCGACGTCATGCGCAAACATGCCGAGGCAGTGCTGTTTCGGGCAGGCGCACGTACCATGCATCTTCACAAGCCCGTGAAGCTGACAATCAGCTGCGTCCAAATGCGTCGGAACTGTGGAGGCCCGCATCATCCCCAGACTGAGACGCGGTCGGCAGGCCTTCTTCGTGTCTTCGACAGGGTCTAGATGCACGTGAATCGCGAGAAAGCATGATTACGCGATTACCTATACGACCCCACGGCCATCTGTGACTCGACGCGCTCCACCCTTGACAGCCTCAGGACATGTTGACGATGTCAGAGGGTTCGATCGGCTAGTACACCTCGGCATAGCAAATCAACATATATTCGATATTCCAAAGTAGCCCAGGACGCGAGCAGGATGTCTTCTACTTGTTCTACTCATGTACATTCGACTGAGTATACATTATTTCCTGCCGTTGGTCACAGAGTAGAAGTCAATCACGATCCTTATCACACAATCGACGTTGGAACTTCTCATATTCGACTTTACTTCATAGCAGCTGTCTCTTCGTGTCCAAAAAAAAAGACCATCGGGCGCTGACGACCCAGTATTAAGTTGCAGGTTCGCAGCGTTTTGGCAGAGTGGCTTGTTGATAATAAAAGTACAAATAATCCTTGTCTCTCCACAAGACAGACATCGATAGCAGCTGTATCCGCATCCGCAATCGCTAATCATGCCATAACTGTCTAAGCACCGGGATGAGGTCCTGAAGAAACGCTCATCTTGTCACGATAAAAAAGGTTCGAAGCAGCTGGCAGCCCGGCGATAGAAGCATAGGGAGGGTGCTTCGTTCGATCAAGACATGATTGTGTATTCCCAGGCGCCGGATCTGAGGATTTGCAAACAGCGCGAAACCAGAAACGAGGTAAGAAGAATAACCGGTAGACTGGCCCAATGATTTAATGCAATTATCCTGGAATTCTGTATGAAATGAAGCCCCAAGCTGTTCTGGCAATCTGACCCGATTACGATCGTTAAAGACGTGGTATACAGGCTCTGTGTCCGTGTTCCGCGGGCCCTGGCCTACGTCGCTGAAGGAAGCGAGTCTTCTAAATCCTGAAGCCTCAACCCCAACCCCAGCTTCTCTCGAACGTGCAAACAAGCAATCTTCCCCGATCTTCAAGAGCTAGATGCCGGCTTCGTCCACTTTGCCTTGCGTGCGTCTGCCCGCTCTCGGTCTGCAGTGCTCATCCAATTGGACCCATTGTCGATGCGCCTGTCATCTCTCCTGTTGTCTCGGTTATCTCGGTTGTCCCGTCTCCTGTCACCTTCGCGATTGCCTCCTCGGTTTCCGCCAGCGCGTCCGCCGCCACGGCGTTTGTTCCTGCCGCCATCCTCGTTGTCCTCACGTCCTCGCTTTCGCTCTCGCTCTTTGCGCTCGGGAAGAGCCTCGTCGAGACCCTTAAGTGCTCCAGCCTCGCCAAACTTCTTTGCGCGCTCCAACTTCTTGAGGGTCTCGTCGTCCTCGATCTTCATGCCAAACTTCGCAGCGCGCTTTTTGCGCTTCTCAATCTCGGCATCGAGGTCGGTCGCAGCGATGCCCGCTGCATAGCTCGGAGCGGGCTCCTTGTCCTCTTCCGCATTTGCTTCGACGCCGCCCTCCGCCTCTTCGCCAGCCGGCTTTACCGAAAGATCGTCAGTCTTCGAGGGATCGATGTCGACTTTCTGATTGGGTACGGCCTGCGGATTCGGCGGCTGCCCAGTGCCACCTGCTTTAGCGACGGTCTCTGACTGGGTGGTGACAGCGGGCTCCTTAGATTCCGTCTCCTTGTCTGGATTCTCTTCTTGTTTCGCGGCATCATCGCCATCATCCCAGTCAATCTCGTCTTCAGGATGCGCGTTCGAAGGCGCAGGCGCAGGCGCAGCATCAGAGGCTTTCTGTTCATCATCCTTGCTGAGACGGTCCACCATATCTGCTTTCTTGCCCGTAGTCGGTAGACCACGCTCCCTGAGCATTGTCTGAAGCTCATCGTTCTTCAATTTGGCGTATTGGGACATGTTGAGCGCGATTGCAGGTGAAACGCGTCGTGAAAGGGGTTCCTGTTGAGAGCGGCGGAGCGCGCGATGTAAGCTCGATAACAGTCCTGCGCAACGGGCAGTAATGGAAGTATGGGCGACCTCGGATGTGGACTGAGGTTTGCGACGGTGTCTGAGTCCACAGAGCGTTGGCGTCGTGAAGGACCGACACGTAGACAAAGGTGAAAGGAGGAACGGCACATCGTGCCAAGCCACTAGCCACAATTCCGACTATGTAATCAATGCACCGCCTCACTTGTTTTGCAGAGAGATATACCATATGTGCGGTACTCGAAACTCGATCTCTCGTCGGTCGGCACACTCCAGAGGTGGCTCACGCTCGGTATGAGTGGTGTATGCGTTCATCTACGGTTTACGTTTCCATCCCGTAAGGTTGTCCGTGCCTTCCGCATTCATGCAGGAATAGGAAGGCACAAACAAGCCTCTTATCGTCAAATGTTTATAACACGTCGTTGACGAGCCGGACTATGACATTAAATCTGTAGATGGATCATCTGCAGCTCGAACATCGTTCTCAGCAGGATGTACCGCACAACTCCTCACCTAGGTCTTCGCGATGCTTTGCTATGAAAGCCATAACAGCAAGAATGGAGAGGATCACGCCTGCACATGATTCCACTGTCGAAAGCTCAAGGTCTCTATATCCAGATTTATATCTTCCGCAAACGTGATTTCGGCCGTGCACTCTCACATTGCACTTTCGGAGGCTTCACATAGCCTAAGTCACCTTACGATATGCTGTTCAATAACCGGTCTCTACAAGTTCAACATCCACAGAGGTTCTAGCCGACCTGTGTTTTGATACGAGATAATAGTTTGCTGCTCGACTGCTTGCATCATGACGCCTGAATACTATTGGCACTCTAACACCCAGGCAGTGACGGTATCCTCACACTAAGCGCCGGAGCTATCGTCATCAACGTCTGCACGAAGAATCCAAACTTGCAATCAAAGCTATCTTAGTATGCGGAGATAAAACGTGCCGTATATTGATAGTGGACCATAAGCTTAGGCTCGGTTCCAAGCAAGAGTGTTGCCAACACGCCATTATCAAGAGCGATATACTCTCGCATACTGCTCATGAAGTCTCCGCGGGGGTTGCTTTGATATGGCCCCAATTAGTCTGCACAGGGGCACTTGCACTTCAGGTGTGGTCCGCGATCTGATTCGCGGTGCTGAGGAGTGGTACGCTTGGGGACGCCCCGTCTGCCGTTCCCGTTCCACCCGCAACTAACGTAAATGCGAAGGTAAGGCATGCTTGTCAAAGCTCCAGACCGTCAACATCGAAGGACCGGGTATCAAGATGCGGCAGTCCACGTCAAGCCAGACGGCGGAATCGAAATTGAGCATTCGCACTCGATTCAAAGCTGCTCACCGATCCCATGATTCAATGGACGGTCGATATATCCTGGCAATAAGACAAAGATGCTATTGTCGTGTTGCATGCCCTCCGGCAGCAGGGTAAACAGAGAACGGATCAAGATGCATCACGCGATTAGAACTATCAGGTGAACGGTCAAATTTGCGGTCGAGAGCCGAGCTAAAATGTACCGAGGAGAGACGACGTACAGTTCGACTGGGTCCAAGTTGCTTGCGCTGATTAGTCGGTGTGCCATCGTCTATCACTGTTACATCATGCAAGGCGCATCCATCCAGCTAGAACGCCTCGATGGTGAACTCAGATGGTCGCCGTTCGCCCATGCTGCAATACCGACATGTCTCACAGCAACGCAGACGCTTGTCGACAATGGTGGGAGCAAGAAATGGCGGCGCCCCCCTGCATAGAGCCGCAGCGAGCGGTGGCCCCAAAGGTGCCATCTCGCTCAACCATTGGTGAAGGACCAAAGCATAGTTTACCTGTTGTGGTATAAGTTGATCACATGACTGGAAGCTCATGTGGCAGGGTTTACACGAATCACGCGTGTAACGGACCAATGAGGGTGCAGAAGAGGCATCAGACGTCGAAGTGGCTTGCAGGCAACCCGGATGCCGGGCCTGACCTGTTGGGGCGCAACCTCTGCAAAGACCACAATCATCTCGTCGAGCAAGAGACGGTAAACGTTCACGTACACATAGCGTGCTCTCGTTGAACATCACGTCACCTATCTCAGGGGAATGGTTCGCCTCTGCTGCGCTGGCAAGAGGCAGTGCAACAGTGGCGAGGCACCAGCCTCATCTGCTAAAGCTAATGCACCTAGCCACCCTTCAGCTTGCGCGGTCTCCCCGGAATTCGCAACCGTCGTCGGCCGGTGTAGCGACCGACGGTCACGAGAATATCATCAGATCCTCCAGCATTGGGTGCGCATGGCGGGAAACGCGCATCAAGACCGATGACTCCTCGGCGTGCGCATCATTCGTTATTGACCCATATCGACCCGGATGGCATCTCAGTACAGGCCGCGCAGGCCTCCCAACCAACGGCCCCTCCGGCTGGTTTAGGTGAGCTGCAGACGAGCTTTCAAGAGTGCATTGGTCCGACACTCTCTTTGCGCATCCTGGAGCCACATCCCTCTCACACCATCTATACGCACCATCTGTGACAAGCCGCGGATAATCTGTGGAGAGTCGGCCGGTGGACGGGGTGGATTGGGCCTTCTTCGCACGTTAGCTGGACGGAGCAGTGGCCTCACTGAAGTAGTCAATTATCATGCCTCAGCTGCGATGGAGCCGTTTCGTCTCCACCGTAGCGAGCAAAAAGCGGGCTTTCGACATGGCCATGGCTTCGATCGTCGGTAGCCGCATGAGCGTGTGGGAAAAACGATGCTTAGCAGAAGTGCTGACGCCCAATCGCTGGCACTTGCCTCTCGTCTAGTCACGCCTCCACCATCCCGTCTGTGCGCTTTTGCTACAGGGATCCGTTACGAATCGTCGCCCTCCACCACGGGCCCGGCGCCTCACTGGTCCATGGCCTCTCTTTCTCAGACCTCGAACCGCCCTCTAAGCGCAAGCGCTTTGCCAGACGGCAATGCTCCGCGTCCGCGAGCCTTCTTCCTTGACCAGGAGAGCGGCGCGTCTCGTTCCTTAGGTCGCGTTGGGCCGCACGCCATATATCAGACCTAGACTCCGCTTGAACTTGTCAGACAGCAGAGTCAGCAAGTCCGGACGCGCTCATCCAACGACCTAGATTGTCCCCTGGCGCCCTTTTGGTCTACGAACCAGGAGTCCCTTGAAGCTCCTGGTTTGCCTTTTCGCTTAGGACGGAGTCACTCGGACACAGCGGCAACTCACCCACGGCCGACGAAGGCCCGTGGAGACGAACACGGACGCGTGAGCTGCATCTTGGAAGTTATATTTCCTGTCGCTGGCCCAACCTGCAACGTCTACTCGCCTTGTAAACGGTTGCGCTACCCTTGTATCTTGGATGCAGGCACCGCCACAGACTATACCCAGGATCGGACTAACCGAACGCCACGACTCACTCGGAATCACCGTGGAGTGGCGTAGTACATGAGCAAGAACAGCCAGTCCTCACCGAGTCTCTGCTAGACACTTGGGAATTGCGTAGTAAAAGAGTTAGCTATCTTAAATGGCCCGGCTCCCGTCCCATGTACCTGAAGTCTAGTCAGATTTGCCACCCCCAGGCTTCCAGCACTTTGGGTAGCCCGAAAGCTACACGCAGCACACACCAAATAATCATCCGGAAGCACCCCGAGCTGAAGATTGCTGACAACACCAAGAACAATTTCGACCAACATACTGCAACATCGATTCTGGTGGCGCCCGGGGACCCTTTCTCGTTGACCATACCGATGTCTTCATGAATTGTCCAGCACGTACAAGCTTCTGTCATACAAGGCCCGGTCTACCGTTGCGCACACTCTTGATCTGTGTCGCACCGAACTGCCTAACATGGCTTCCTATAAATCATATTCCAATCTTCCAAAAAGGTCGGAGGATCAACCACCGTACCTCCATCATACGCCTTCCGCCAAGCTACCACAACGGTCTATCACGCCTACTGCGACCATCTCTCAGGTGCCCGGGCCCGGACCGTCAAAACTCCAGAAGAGGAGGCCTTCGAGAGATGACGTACATCTCACTAGAGGAGTTACTGGTCAAAGAGCGCCGACGCCAAAAGCACCGGTTCCCGTCGGGTCACGCCAAGTTGGCGCAACCTCCACTGTACCTATAGTCCGTTCTTTTCCACGCTCAACGGCTCCTAAACATGCTTTACAGGGCTCTTCTCGCTTGCCGAAAACTGAGATTTCAACGAGCACGCGCACGCCATCCCTTGTGTCAGGATCCTCCGCCTCTACCGTCGATAGCCCACGATCGAATCTTCTGAGACGCAAACAAACAAGCATTGGAGTCGGAGGTGGGAGAGAAGTTGGTCACACGCAGGGAGATACAAGGGCTGCCCAGGAGAAGATTTATTTGGCCACAGGCATCCCTGGAGGTTACAAGGATCCTTTCTCTGAGACAGTGCTGGGCATATCAATACCAACAACTTCTACGGTACCCGCTCACTCACAAGCAGAGCTGGAGCTGCCAGAAAATCCTCCTTATGACTTCGAATTGGGGCCTACGGAAGTTTTATCACCACCCGTTCCTCAATATGCCCTTTCCACCACTCCTTCCACGCGATATTCGGAATCACCTGGTCCATTCAGTGTCTCGTCGACTCCGACTTCAATGTCTTCTTATTCCCCAGGAATCGTGATATCGACAAAGAGCACAATACGTACGCGACAAGTAAGCCCGTTACAAGGTAAACCTCCGGTAGTCAGATATAGAACGCCCGAAGAGCGTGCACTTGGGTTGGTGCCGGAACCGATGATCTCTTCGTCCTCTGGCTCATTATCAAAGACGACACAGACGCGCCTTCCAACATCGCAGCGACCAGCGGATGTAGCCAAGAATGGAGTGACCCGAGGGCTCCGACGTCCATCACAAACTACCGAAGAGACATCCCAAGTACAGGCACCTCCTGAGTTGGCCCACTTGGCAGATCAGCAGCCGTCAGTAATGGCAGCTCCACGAAGACCCACGCGACCAAGCAGGGATGGAACACCTGAAATGATTGGGTTCTGTGGACCTTCACCTGTCATTCACAGTAACATGAACAGGTTTCCGTCCTCACATCAACGAACAACATCCACCGGATCGACTGCAAGCATAGCGACGAACAGCAAAACCAGATTCGGCATCATGTCGTCGAAGCAAGCGTCTCGCAATCCGTCCCCCAACCCGAGCCTTACTTCAAGCTTGGCCCCAACATCACGCATTCCCACTCGAGGACCTACACCGGATCTGCCTCTGGAGAAACAACGGTCATCAACGGTACCTACGCCTGCTCCTGCCCCGAGCCCAAGTAAAACATCTCGGTTTGGCTTCTTTTCGAGACGTGCCAAAACAGAGCCAGCCGGGCCCGCTGTCAAGCCAGACAAAAAGCTCCACCGCCGGGGACCAGCTGCTGGTACAGGCCACGAAGGGTACGGACGGCATGCTGTCAGGACGAGAAATGGAAGTGCAGCTAGCGGATCAAGTATCGGAAAGTCGCCAAGTGCTGCAACCACCACCGAGAGCTTGGACAGGACCCCTTCTACCCGCAAGAGCAGTGTAACAAGTACGACTAGTACGGAAATGGACGATTTCTTCCTTGAGCGACTCAATCCTGTCGTTATACGCGGGAATGGAAGCAATACCGAACTTACAATGAGTCCGGACCCGCTACAGAGCACGAGCAGCCTTGACGTCTCGAGCCCTCGACTTTCCCAGCTAAACACGACTATCAGCAACTCCTCGAGAACTTGCTTGGAAAGCGCATCTCCTGCACTATTGCCCTCAGCGATGTCCGATTCCGTTCAGGGCATCTCGCCGATGAAGAAAATGCCCCTCGGCTTACGACGTCCATCAGAGAGTGAAGATGAGGTGAAGAGATCCTTCATCCCATCCCTTGCTACCAAGCGCGCGTCCCGAACTTCGAAAGTGGTTGATGCAACACCATCGGTGAGGAACAATTTGAGTAAAACACGTAAGGGCTCCTTCAGTGGGGCTACTTCAGAAGGCAAAGAAGGGAGTTGGCTCAAGTCATCTAAGAAGGAGAAAACTTTACAAGAGTCTTCCAAGCCTCCCAGAAAGTGGAACTTTTTCCAGCGGGCTCACGGTGCCCCGCGTCTACCCACTCCAGCTGTGGAAGCACCAAGTTCTTCTCCTGCTCGTGTAGCAGTCTCGCGGTCCATGGCCCACTACGCAATAGTTGACTCGCAATCTGGACTCGACGCCGACGACATTGAAAAGATTATGCAAGAGGCAGACAGCACGCCCGAAGAAGCATCATCATCAGTGCAGCAGGATGAGACTGTAATTTCTAATCCTCAATATAAGGATACGGAGCGTCTACCATCCATGTTACTGCCACCGAAGCCCATCTTGCCTGACATTTTCACAGCACCTGCCCGTCCAGCTTCGCCAAAGGTCTTTCTGCGACCCATGCCGGAGTCTCCGCCAAAGCTTACTCTGGATACGAGTGTTACCGAGCAGGCTCATCGTGTGCCGCCCTCAGTGGCCGACTTGACTCCAGTGACAGATCTTTCTCCCACATCGTCTCCAGTCAGTCCGCTATCACCCGTGCAACTTTCCGAGCCTTTCGTTTCGCCTAAGACTCTTGTACCAGTCTTCCTACCGTCAACGCCTGCTACACTATCTCCTCTGGGACCACCGCCTTCGGATCCTCCACCAAGGCCCAGCCGCCTAGCTCAAGTAGGTCGCATACCTCAAGTAGTCTCAACTCGCCAAAAGTCACACCGTCCTCATTCCCGATCCTTCTCTCGTCCTTTTGCGATGAACCAACCGACCGCGTCTTCGCACACTTCGCATGGCTCTATTGGTTCTATGACCGCAACAGCTGGTCCAGCCGAGCCGTATCCTATTCTTCATGGGCTTAACGCGCTCACCCACGGCACGGCTATTGCTACTATGAGCCCGAGTGCGGAGGCATCCGTACGCCAAGGAGAGTTTTTCGTCTTCTCGTCCAGGAAGGGTTCTGAGGTGTCGTACTCCAGCAGTTCGGGGACATGGAGCTTTCCTGCAACCGCTGGAACTGCAATCGTTCCCATTCGTGGTGCACCTCAATCTGAAGACGAGGTCTGGAACGAGTACGATGACCTTATTGACGAGGTTCTTTCTCCTGTAGACTCGCAAAATGTTGTTGGTGGCGAATCTGGACAGAGACGGCCGTCTCTGGAGCCACTTCCACTTAAGCTAAAGCACTCCAGGGCGTCTTCACATTCGGCAGCTTCCACTACAGGCGTCTCAAATCCCTCATTGCATCTACGCCGCTCCCGACTACTTGCTGTATTGCACTCCCAGTCACCCACATCATCGATATCTTTGTCCGAGTTCCTTCAAGAGTATGGAGAAAGGAGCATTAGCGTAGTCGACCCGATAAGTGGACGTCTCAGCTTTCCATCCACTGCCCGCATGTCCATTAGTTCAGCTCCACGTAATCGTGCGAGCTCGAACCGCTCCAGTCTGCCAGCGTCTCTGAACTTGAGCGCTCGCCAATCTAAGGCTACTCTTGCCTCTAGCTCTGAGAGGGACCGCAATAGCGCCAGTGCGAACAAGTATAGAGACACCCGGCTTATGGAGATGGCTGAGACACAAGCAGACGGGCTGTCGTCAATGGCCAATCTTCGTTTTGGTGCTTTGATGACCAGCAAGTGGCTGTCTTTTGGCCGTGTCATTTTCAGCCCCGCGCACTTCGAGTTCAAGAATCCCGAGCATGATCGCATCCTCGTCATTGATGGCCTTGGTAAAGACTGGTCGTACTATTGCGCTCTCACATACCCCGAAGCAACCGTTTACAACCTTGGTCCTGGTCAACCGTCCTTGACAGCGACTACGAGCAATGCGCCTGAACCGTGGTCCACACTCAGTAACCACCGTCACTTCAACCATACTGCCCTCGGTGACCCGTTTCCTTTTCCGAAAGGCTTCTTCGCATGCGTTGTACTCCGGTTTCCATCCGCTGTCCCTACATCTGTTCACCGCTCTGTGATATCAGAGTGCAAGCGGGTACTGAGGCCTGGGGGCTATTTGGAGCTCAGCGTTCTCGATCTCGACCTCGTCAACATGGGCAATCGCGCTCGACGTGCCGTTCGCGGTCTCAAAGTCAAGATGCAGGTCGCGGACGAGGACGTGTCTCTTCGCAACATCAGCGATGAGATCATGGGTCTTGTCGGAAAGAAAGGCTTCACCGAGTGCAACAGATGCTTCGTAGGTGTTCCTGTTGCAGGCAATCTGCCCAGCCCAGACGACACCGACGCTGCGTCGAAGAAGAGGAAAGGGAGCACCGCCAGCTCTATCAACAAGCCGACCGGAGCCACTACTAAGGCCACCAAAAAGCCCAAGCCCGAGGTCTCGTTCTCAGATCTTCTCAACACACGCGCATCTTCCGAATCTACAGACAACACCATAACCGATATGGTGGCGCGCGTGGGCCGCTGGTGGTATTCGCGCTGCTACGAGTCCCTTGTCCTCCCTGAAGCTGGCGAACCAGACGCCGCGAACTCCGGCGACATTCTTCGGAGCAGCATCTGGCGCGACGAGAGCCTCATTAACGAGTGTGAGAAGCGTGGCACTAGCTTCAGGCTGCTCATTGGATATGCGCAGAAGCCCGAGGTTGGAGTACGCCGCACCGTGAGCGTTTGACAATTCCCTTTCATCTGAGCTGGGCTCTTGTAGGTCCAGGAGGCCGATTTTCACACATACGTTAATTTTACTAATGGGCTTTTCTTCTTTGCGGCGTTATCGGCTTTTTGCTGCGTTCAAGCGGTTTCTATACCCTCATTTGTTTTCTCGCTCACTGCATAGCGATGGTGGAATAGACTGCACACAGCAGTACCCTATATCATACAGATTGGCGCGAGCCATCTACTAGTGGGATGGTGGTACATTGTTACCACATCTCGGTGGAAGCGGAGTTGGAACATGCTGGTAATGGTCAACAAAGTGCGCATAATGTGGTGGTATACCCTTGACGAACGAATGTAGATATGAATGATGACAGATGAGATTGAGAACCAATAACCTGTACGCATCGTGAACCGTTTCCTAGTGGTATACATCACTTTTAATCATCTGGAACAAGTGCACTTGCATGCTCATGTTGGCAAAACCTCACTTCACATAAAGCCCTAAAAGACCCGAGAATACCACCCGCTCTAAACACCCCTGCCTCCGAGCTTTGACGCTGCCTCCTCGTTAACTATGCTGCACCCCTTAACTCCCAACAAGCATCCACGTCCCCGCTACAACCTCGCCCAACTTCAACCTCCTCACGAAGTCCTCCACATCCCACCGAATCCTCCCCACAACCCCGCCTCACCCTTTCCCAACCCCAGCTTCTCCCTCACCTGCTCCCCGCTCATCTTCTCAGGCTGCTCCCACACCAAAAACAAATAGCGATGCGGCGCGCTAAACCCGGGCGGCGCAGGCGCAGCCCATGACGCAAGTGGCTTCTCCAGGGTACCCTTGCCCCCGCCGCAACAGTCGAGGCCGTCAGCTGTACCCAGGTGTCTGTCGCGGTGTCCGTTTTATAGATGGGGCTCGGGGCTGGGGCGCTGCGAAGAGCGAGGTGATTGCGGCTGTGAGGTCGGTGTGGAGGTAGTGCAGGATGGGGAGGCGAGTTGGAGGGAGGGGCTGGGCGCGTCGAGATCGAGGGAGACGGCGAGGTATTTTGCGCCTGGGGCGTGGGTGCGGAGGCAGGAGTGCGCGAGGGAGAATGTGGGTTGTTGCGATGTGCTGGGCTTATTTGCTTTGGTGGCTGGAGCTTGGATTTGGGTGCCGGACGGAAAGGTAATGAGGAGATTAGTGGTCGCGTTGTCTTTGTTTCGATCGAGGAATTTCTTGATCGTAGGCGTTGGGGAGGGCATCGTGAACGATGCGTTTTTCATCTGTAGGGGCAGGCGGTAGTGTTGCGGCTATATGTTCGATGACGACGATGCTTACATCAGAGAGAGAGAACGCACGAGCTTTAGATATTGCTTCTCTATCTTGGACTTGTGTACTGCCCCTCTTACCGCAGCCGCATGTTCGGTCTCGTGCTGCTGTTGGGTTTTAGTCCGCACACGGCACGTAGCTTAGCTCAGTCAACGTTGCGTGTTACAAGCCGCTAGCTTGTACCAAGCTGCCAACGGAGATCATCGCAAGAGTAAGCGCACTCAGTCGCAATTTGCACTTTGATCCAAGGCAAAAGGGGGCGAGTGGAGATCGAGATCTGATGAGAGACCTGAAGCAATGCAATCGACAAAAGCAAGGAATCATGGGCTTGCGAACGAATCGACTTTAATTTTCCGTCCGCTTGGCGTATACTTCCAGGACCCTGTGACTACGACTTGCTCTTTCTTGCCGCATGCTGCAAACCTCCGACCAACCCTGTTGCTCCTGATAGAGAATCACATAAGATCGCTCATACCCCTGTCACAACTGCTGGCAAAGCCTCATACCAGGCAGCGTGAGGTCGTCTGCCGTGCTCTCCGCTCACTGCATGTGCTGCTACTCATCTCCTTGCTCCTGTGACAAGGACGCTGAATGCGATCTCGAATGCGACCTCGTCTACACGACTCTTGTCAGCAACGGCCGCCATCTCTAATCATTCCGCGCTCTTGATCGTGAAGTGAATCTATGGATATCGTGAAAGAAACCAGTACAAGGAAAGAAAGATGCAACGCTTCATAAACGGTCATGAAAAGAGGCATGAGATGGGAGATGAGGGTGTACTCATGCCTTCTCCTTTTCATGGTGATGCGAATGATGCTTGTGCTTTTTTTTCTCCTTGTCTGTCTTGGTATCCTTCTTCGCCGCGGCTTCAGCCATGAGTTGCTCGAAGGCCATGAAATCGCCTTCTTCTTCTGGATCACGCTCAGCCTAGCATTGATTAGCGTTCGTCCGTCAGATTCGAAGAGTCAGGATATCATTTTACCTTGGAGAACATCTCACCAATAATGACAAGAGCATGTGCTCGCTCGACGCGCTTCTCCAGCTTAATTTTCTTATCGTTAAGCACCTGATCGCAAACATCGCGCAGCACGCTCTGAATCTCGAACTTGCTTCCTCGCCAAGCAGCTGCAAGAATCTTGCCTGTGACTTTCTTCTCGTACTCGGCCTTCTTCTCGTCCGTCCAGTCTTCGCCGCCCTTCTCTTCCAGCTTGGCCATTTCCTCCATGGTGAGCTGGGCGTCAATGGCTGCCGACATAGTATTCCATGTCTCCTTGACCAGGGTACCCTTATCCTTGACGCGGGAGAAGAAGCCTGAAATTCCAAGGAACTTCTGCGACTTAATGAAAGACGTTGCTTTGGACAGGTAAGTTGCACCAATGGAGTGAAGGATTTCGAGGCCGAAGGACTCCATCTTAAGGTTTTCAATCTCGAGCTGGGTTTTCTCCTTAAAGGCCGCAGTCACATCAGCACCTTTGTCTGTCTCTGTCCATATAGAAATGCGGTCGACCAATTTTTTAGCCAGAGTCTGGACACGCTCATCCCGGATGCGCTTTCGCTCTAGCTCGTACGCTGCCAATTCTTCGCGCTGTTCCTTGGTCAGGCCGCCCTTCTTCTTCTGCTTCTCTCTTAATTCTTTCTCGGCGTCTGTAACACCCGCCGCTTCCAGCCGTGCATCCTCTTCTGACTTATCCATTATGGCGGCTCGAATCGGGATCCCTCGACCAGACTGTGGCGAGCTAGATCCAGAAGGTACGGGCTGCGCCGGCCCGGAAGAAGCCGCGGCGGGCTCAGCGTGTGTCTCTACGTAGGCTGGCGGAGGAGCATCGTATGAGGGAGGGGCAGCACCTCCTCCGGGGGCATTTGCAGCTTCAGCGGCAGCCTCGGTCGCCTTGGCTTCAGCAGCGCCTGAGGGTTCGGTCGTCTTGTCAGTAGTCGATGGTCCTGCAGCTGTCGGGGCGCCAGCAGCGGAATCCTCAGCCGTAGAGGCTGCAGCTGCAGCCTCGGCTTGAGCTGCTTCCTGTTCTTCCATTTCTCGCATGGAGATCTCCATGGTCTTGGTCAAATCCTTCATAAGCGAGATCTCACCGATCCAGTCCATGAAAGCCTCACCCCCGAAGATCATGGTGAAGAACTCGGCGGGGTCCTCGAACCCACTGCTCGGTATAGCACCCTCCTTACCATACTGGTCGTAGTTCTTGCGCAGCGTCTCATCACTGAGGACTTGATAGGCCTCGCCGATAGCCTGGAACTTCTCGTGCGCTGTCTCGTCGCCGGGGTTCTTGTCGGGGTGCAGCTTGATGGCCAGCTTGCGGTATGCCTTCTTGATCTCGAGTTCGGTCGCCGTGGGCGGCACCTGGAGTGCATCGTAATATGCCGTTTCCTTGACCATGGCGGCGGTATCAAAGGAACAGGGTGTATATAGGTTGAAGGGTGGTGGGAGCGAGGTGGGGTTGTTTTGAGCGTTGACGCGAGGCAGCACCTGTATTATTTTTGCACCGCCGCAGCCACTGCCACCTCACAACGTCACCGCCCACGCGGTTCGCCAAGCTTCATCCGGAATCGCGGGCGGAACAGCGGACCAAAAAACCTCGCACGACAGCTTTTACCAACGGTTGCATGACCACAAGCTGACGTGTGAAGTAACGCAGACGAGCTTTGTATACAATCTCGATGAGAATACTAGTAGAGCACATACTCATCTCACATGTCCGTGTCGAGGCGAGATATATGATTTTCAGCAAAAAGGCTTTCTCATGAATAACAAGATGGACTCAGAAATGGCTCTTATCGTAGATATATTTGCATAAGACACAGTCGTCTATCAAGCACAATCCATCCCCTTGATCTTAGGGTATACTCGTGGTGCCCGTAAATCATGCTAAAACCCAATGTCACACCCGTCGCCGCCCATGCTACGTAGACGCCATGCTAGAACCAACCAGCCAAGATGTGCCGGTACGGAATTTTTGTCTGAACCCGTGCAAAGGAAATTATGTAGATGGCATAACCAAAAAAAAACACCGCCCGGGCAGGCTGCTGTGGAAGACCGAACAACGCGCACGGCATGATATCCAGTAGCTTCAGAACCAAAAGCGATCGAACAACCATTTCGAGGGCTTTTAGACCACGAACTTGGCCTTCGCTCGGGTGCTACCGGCGTGAGCGGCGTCCGTGTGACCCGAGAATTCGACCGGGTCGTTCTCCTTGAGCTGCAGAGCCTGCTTGAAGCGGTTGCCGATCTTGCTCAGCGTCTCCTTGCCTTGCTCGAACGTGCGGCCCTTGTTCTGGTCACTAGGGAGAGCCTTGCCAACCGTCCTTGTCCAAAGACCAATACGATAGAAGCCACGGCGAACATTGACAACGACGCCCATCACTTCGTTGTCGTCTTCGTCCTCCAGGTTCTCGCCGATCGCAGCGAGCATAACGTGCAGCCACAGCGCATCGATGTTGATGGCCTTCTTGTCCTTGAATTGGAAGGCCCACTTGCCGCCATGCTTGTTCTGGGCATCTTCCCACTCGGGGCGCACACCCTGTTTGAAAAGGTGGTAGTCTGACTTCAATGCAAGATCCGAGGTGGGCGTGATGTTGTTCTACTAGATCGTTAGCGAACCTTTCGTCGATAGGTGAGACTGCTCCTCACGTAAATTCCCCAGAACTCTTCGACCGAATCGAAGGAAATGACCTCCTTCAGCAGCTCATTCCAGTTGTCGCCCTGGTCATGTTAGCGGAGCCGCAGGAACCGTCACCACAGAAGCGTACCTTGCCGCTCGGGGGCTTGGTGAACCACAGGGTCCATGTGTTCATAAGCGGATGCTTGACATTGAAGTTCTCGGGGTCGTGGAAAACAGTCCGGATCTCGCTGTCGGAGGCGGCTGCGGTGGAGCCCTGGTCCTTGGACTCGCCAGAGTTGTCATCGGACGGAGAGATGGGAATGGTGTCGAGCGGAACCTGCTGGTTCGGGTTGGGCGCGGTCGCAACGTCGGCCATTGTGACAAATGGAGATATGTAGCGGGGTGGGGAAGTTTGTGTTGACAGCGAGCGGCTGCGGACAGGATAGATTGCAGTTGAGAGTGGTGTGGACGTGTAGGTTGGGTCGAAGGCGGGGCTTTTGGGTTCGCACCGGGCGAATAAGTAAGAGAGCAGTCGCGGGGCGCTCACTGTTTGTTTGCAGCGCCGAGATAAAGGGAAGCGAAGAGTCGTCGTGTGGGCCGGCGCGTTTGTCTTTCTGCCTGTGTGCCTTCTGCGCGCTCACGAAGAAAATGCAGGTGCTGCGGTTGCCGCCAGTCTTGGCGGCGCTAGCGATCCAAACGATTGTGAAACTCGATGCATATCATAACCTCGCTGACTCACAAGACGTCACTCACAGGTTCAGATCAGACATGCATATGATTCGAGCGAGACAGAGGAAAGGAAATGTTTTGATTCGACTGCCCTTGGCCTCCATGAGGACATGTCCGCGCCACCACTCCAGACCTAACCCATGTAGGGAGCCAGGCTAGGAGCAGCCTCGTCGCCGAGCAAGGCGTGTTATGATATAAGCACTTCTAAAGCGGCACAACTACAGCCATTGAGTGGCAGAATTGCAATTTGACATCCGTGCTGAGGCATCACGTTGAAGAAAGCAGAGACAGGTGCGAGGACACCCGGGGAGCTGCAAATTAGTGTTCGCTTACAGGCATCGTACCTGTCCAGAAGAAAGGACCCGCCGAGTATTATAAGTACATATAGACATGATGAACGTTCGAACCGTCGCCGCACGCGACTACAGTTCGCTGTGATCCGTCGACGGCTTGCCATCCAATGGCGCACTGGCGTTGTCGGAGCCCACCGTGCCGAAGAGTTGCCCTAGTTGCTCTTTGGCTTGGCCAAGAGCAATGTCGAACCGCGCGCCCGCAAACCAGGCAACGACCAACTGGCATCAATGTCAATATCTACGTACGAAGCAACAGAAGGGTTACTCACCATTATGCCGGAAATGAATACAATGGTGCCTATGACGGCTGAGATCATGTAGAATGTCTCCCACTTGTTGTCATCTGCCTCCTTCTTCAGCCTTGCGGCTTCTTCCGCACTGGCTGGGTTCTTCTTCTCATCCACGGGCGGCTTCTGCGAAGGGAAGATGCTCTCGATGAATTGCTCAACCTGCATCAGTGTGTTTAGCACGGCACCATCTCCGTTGCGGAACTGCTTACCTTGCCGCATGCAATGCTAATCTGAAGAAAGTTCGGATCGTGGGGATTGTTCTTCTGATGGATCTTGCGTGTGTAGCGCTTGAACACATCGCACACCAATTGCAGGTTTTGTGTTGATTCAAGCATCAGCTGACAAGCGTCACCCTTCGTAATCTTGACATTTCGCTTGAAGATGTCGTGGTTCTGGAAGCAGGCATCGAGTGTCGCAATGGCCATGGACTGGGGAATAGCGCAAAAGTTGAACACACTCTGCTCCTTGATACCAGCGAGATAGAAGAGGCAGTCGTCGGCGCGCCTCAATGCCGTCAGGATCATCTCTGAGCTGCAGGCAAGGGCCTTGTCCTTGTTCTCCGGCTTGAAAAGGTCTTCGAAATTGTCCACATGCTTGGACCAGATCTCCTTCGGCCAGAAGCGTCGCTTGTCGTCGAAGTCTTCCTTAATGTCACGGATGATGTTGACCTGCTGCAGAAATTGGCCCATCGACTCGTGGAGCTCTGTCCTCTTCAGAAGAGCTGGGTTCGCCTTGCCCTCCTCGACGAATAAGCGCGTGCAACCTTCGCCGACAAGTCCCGCTACGTAATGGCAATATTTCTCGTAGTCCTTGACGCTGTTGACGCCATTGTTTTCGACGCCAAGCTCGGCATTCTTCACATAGTCTGCCATACCATTGCCCATCCGCTTGGTGATGTCCTTGATGATGGCCTGGTGCGCAGGCTTCAGCTTCTTAAACTCCTCGATCACAACGTTGAACTCAACACACAGTTGCCTATCCTTCTCGTCGGGCCCGTTCTCGGTGAATGTCCAACCATCCTGCTCGATGATGTTGTGGAAATCGCGTAAGATAGGCTCCTTCGTAGCCAACGGTATCGTCATGTCGTCCTCGATAGTATCCAGGCCGCGGAGGACTAGGTAGAATATGGCGACAGAGACGAGAATGTCGGGATGCAACTCGAGAATGACAGCGACAAAGCTGCGGCTCGTTTGGGAAAGGAAGTACATGCATCGCTTCAGCGACTCGCTCTCCTTGGAGTCGTCGCGCTCATGAACGGGGTTGTGCCACACCTTCCTGCAGCAGAGTAAGTATACTAAGGTACAGATTACAAAAGATGCGCGCGTCGCAGATGGCTTACCATTGAATGATTGAGCGCAGCTCCTTAGGGTGGACAGCGTAGTAAGCCAGATCCTTGACACCCGGCATGATTGCGGGTGACGAGTGGTTGAGATTAACGAGGTAAGGGAGAGCGGGTGCTGTGGGGAGATGGGGGGTATCGCTTAGCTAAAAGGACACCAGGAGCGGCGCTATATTAACAGAGGTCGTGAAAGGGTGCCGGGTCAGGGCGGGGTATCAATTGAAGGGGGAAAAGGGAGTGAGAGGTCCCTGGAGGCGCGCGTCGTGTGGTCGACAAAATGCTGCATGTGTACTCTCCACATTTTGCGCACGAGCCTCGTTAAATCTGTTAGATGCAGAATTCGGAGAAAGCTTGGCACGCAACGCGAAAATTTCCCCCAACTTTCAACAAACCTCTCTATTTTGGTAACCACATAGTCAAAAAGCCTATAAATTCCTAAGAAGATAGCTTTTTATGTAGCAAATCTAGATTCTATTGAATTTTGACATAATAGTTCTGTGCTGTTGAGAAATTAACAGAAATGTAAATATTTCAAAAATGCCAAGCTTTCTTCGAATTCTGCATGTGAAGTGGCCTAAGCTTTTAGCTTATTTTTAACAAAACGCGATTTTTCATCAACCTACATCTTTACAACGCTAAGAGATAGCATAAAAATTCATAAAGATCTAGATTGACAATATGAAATGCTATCTTTCTAGGAATTTACAAGCGTCTTAATTGCGTGGCTGTGAAACAGAGGCGTGTTTTAGCAGAAAATGGGGGGAAAAACACGCGTTGTGTGCCAAGCTTTCTCCGAATTCTGCATCTAACAGATTGCGCCGAGCCGACCGCGCCCTCGTTTGGGCATCGCAATTCCAGGAGTCACCAGTCTTGGTACTTTCAAGCGCGAAAAGCCTCTTATCTTGTGCTCGTTGCCACGTTGCTGCCGAAGTCGAACTACATCAAGGCTGTTCAGATGTAGTTCTGCAGATGAAGCTCATCACGGTTTACACAGCAACCATCGAAGAATCTTACAAGTATTCTGGCCATTGACCTCAAGCTCGACTCTCCTACAACCATCTGTGACACGCAAATTCGGCCAGGCCTTTCGTGCACTACCGGAGTACAGTCACTGCAGTCTCGGCTGTTGGGTGTTTGTATCTATGGTCGCTAAGATTCACACTTGACATAAACTTGTGTATCCTCCTTCCATCATCTCGATTGCGGCAGGTGGCCACTATGGGATCGATTTCCTGATGGCACCTTCACAGTCGCAATACGCATAATGAGATTCAGCTACAACTTACAAACAGTCCTCTTCTTCGCCCTGTGTCCTTCGCTCTCCTCTGCGCCGTCCGCCGTTGGATCTGCATCCTCGACATCTTGGTATGTCTCTTGCCACCATGACTGTGGGGCCTCATTACCTTGTAATGTTGCATTTCAACCGTGTCGTTGTGAGACCTTCCATTCCAGGCCGCCCACCTTGTTCAACAGTCCATTTGATGTCAAACGCTTCGATAGCATCTTGAAAACCCAATGCCTGGGAATGAGTCGTAGCAAAGGTGAGCCCTTTGATTGGCTTGTTCGTAGAACGAGATGACTGAGACTCACGATAGCCAATTTGTTCGGTGTTGAAGTCGGCATCGCTGTGACTGGTGCCGTTCACCTTTGTAATGGATTGCGGAACGAATGCTCTAAGCTCAGCATTATACCGTATCATGTTGATATGCGCAGTGTCTCCAGATTCACCCTCTTTAAGATTTCTCTAGGGTGCCCGAGAGAAAATGATCTTTAGCGCATTAAACGTAAAGACCATGATGACTGTAAAACAATGATGTAGAGCAGCCATTAGCTAGCAAGGGTAGCTTGAGTGACTGTTCGACGCAAAGGGCCACAGTGTGGCGGCAACGGACTCAAGTTTGCAGAGATCACACATGTCAACCGGCTCGGTCTGCCTGACGGTTGGGATTGCTGAATTACGCTAGGCACAATACTCGTCCAACCTCTTGCGCTACACTGCCCGCTGTCAGTTGTGACTAGTTTCTGAATCACTGGCTCACGTGTACCTGCTGGGAACTGTTTCGTCGGCTTCCTCTGTTTAGTAGTCCTCATAGCGATTGGTATAGCTGCTACGGCCGAACTCGCTAAAACCATACTTGGTGAGATCGCTGCGTTGGAATATGCTTCCATCGTCCTTCCAATCAATTCCGCTCTGCCGATGAACGCCATAGTCCGCAGCGGAAAACTCCTCCGATTCTGATCCGGCATTGGGAGTTCGAGCAGGCTGTCGAAGCTTGTTGTTGTTCGGGGAACCTGAAGGACCGCCAAAATGGCCTTCCTGGACATAGATCTGAGGTGGCTGTGCATCGTTGGGGTGAATGCTGGTATCTAGAGATCTATTGCTATCATGCTCCCAGGTTTCGGTAGAATTGAAGGAAGCAGCGTCGTCGGTAGCCAGTACTGGGTTTCCAACAGCGGAGGAAACCCGTAGCATTGCAGGTGGAGAAGCGATTTGGTCCGGTACATGAACGGGCATCGCAACACTGGAAGCGCCATGCTCCTGGCTGTGCATATGAGTCCACGCAGGGTCTTCTATGTCAAGGGGCATCGTTCTTGTAGCGAGTGGCCTAGAGATACCATATCGCAAAACCGCCGCTCGGGCTTCTTCGCGGGCCGCTACCAAGCTCTCCGGCGTAACCGGTCGCCTCTCGCGAACTGTAGCATCAAGATCAGTCCCACGCATAGTGCTAGGGTCAATGGCCGTCGCTTCGCAATCCTCGTACTCCTCATCAGAATAATGCTTTTCGACGTAGTACTTGTCTTCCCGATGCCACAATATCCAAACGTAGGTTGCGGTTACCCCAATTATGAGGCAACTAACGATGAATGGTATCAATGCAAGGGGATGTACGTGGAGGGAGCGAGAAGGCACCAGCCCAGGCGGCGGTGCGAGGGTGACTGTCGACAAGGCGCTGAACTTCGCGATGAGCGTCCGAGAAGAAGGGGCTGGAAATGCCATGTCGGGGACCTTTGATGTATCGAATGATTCTTACTTGTTTTGGTGAACATATGGTCATTCATAGCTGGACACAGCGCTGTACTTGTACGTTGAGCGATAGCGTCTGCGGATCGAACGGACACTTGGCTGTGAAAGCTCAGGTGACGATCAGCTTATGCGGGTACTTATTGCATTCAATTATCGGTGTTTGTACTTTTCCTCTTCAGATATCATGCTTGGCCCTCCTCCTGATTTCAGCCGCACCGACATCTTTCTTCAAACCTTGCTCACGATCGGAATCGGACCGACCTTCGCTGTTTCTCAAATCAGCCATCGATATCGGAGGAGGCTCGCGCTTTGCCTTAGGATCTCGCATCATATACATCTCGCGCTCAAGTGTTGCGGTCAGTCTTTGCAGAAGCCACTGTGCCTCCGTCCTGTTACCCATAAGCGGGCTCCTAACACCAAGCCAACTCCAGGCGTTATGTTCGCCTTCGTCTGCGGTGCCGAGATCAGGCTGGCTGTGCGGTTGTCGCTCATGATGCACCTTTGGTTTGCGATGAGCAGATGCATCGTTCTCGTCCTGCCCAACCAATCTAAGGTAGTAGTTCCATTCTTGATACGTGTATTGTTTTGGTGGTGAAGCGTCCACAGCATGCATAACTTTCCGTAGTTCTTTGGCCAGGATATAGTGATAAAAATGAATGTCGCGTAGAAGCTTCTCGCCGTGTTCACCAGCCTCCTCTGCTTCTGCAAGTTCGTCTTCTTCGATATGTTCTGCGAGACGATCCTGCATTGTCTGTTCCGCAGCTCCTCGTCCTGTCAGGCCTTTTTCTGTTTCTTTGTCGTCGCGATAGATTTTTCCGGTCTTCAATTGTTGGATACCAGTCTTCAATGTTCCAGTAACGCCATGCTCGCCAGGAAGCACAGTAAGCGAGCCAACCCAAATGGTCAGATCCCGGAACGCTTTGATGACGGTGTCCCCCATATTGCTGATCAAGATCGTGAGGGTGGGCACTGCGAGCAAGCTCCAGAAGACGAAGAAAGCTTTACCGGAATTGCTCGTAGGAGAATAGTCGCCGTAACCAATGGTCAACAAAGAGGTATAGGAGAAATAAAGCGAGACAAAGTAACTCCATCCCTGGGGTCTCTCGGAATGCATGAATACCAGGGCACCGAGGAACCAAAGGAGGAGAGCGGCCATAGACGACATCGCTAGTGCAGTATACCGCCTCTTGCGCTCGGCCTTCTCCTGGACTCGCCTCATAACGTTAAACTCTTGTTCTCTTCTCTGAGCCTCACTCAATCCTTGCTCAGAGAATTCGATCCTTTCCCACAAGCCTAGCTTAATCGTCCTTTTCTCTTCGTCCATAGAATCAAGCACTCTGCGCCTCTTCATTTCCATGAAACGAGCTGACATCTTTTCCTTGCCCCTTTCGAGCACTAGAGACCGCACCGAACCAATGACCAGACCCAGCGACACCACTCCTCCGATCGCATAGAAGAAAAGCAACGACCGACCTGTGTGTGATTTCGGAACGAATTCTCCACCAAGGCCGACAGTCAGTAGTGTGAAATCGGCCCAGTACACGGCATCGAGAAAGTTCCAGCCCTCGACCTTGGAAAATATCAGTGCGCCAACAAGTAAGTAGAACATGAAGCTGATCGTCTGTAGCATCAATGTGCGCTGGCTAGCCGTGAGTCGAAATTCTTTCGGATAATGTCCGCGATAGGCGCCCCAAACGGTGAGTATCATGAGCGATGCAATGATGAAGTAGAGTCCAGCGGCCATAATACCGTAGTAGAACGCTTGGCTCAAGGCATGCTCTGTCATCGGTTGAATGCGAAAGACGGATGTTGAAGCCACTACGACAAGGGCGATCAGCATGAAGGAAGCCAAGAACCATCCGATAATGGTAATAGGCTGCGCGATTGCAAATGACAGTCGTCTTGTCATGTTGAGTAGCAACGCCATGTTCGCGACAAGAGCGAAGACCAAGGATATCGAGTTGACGGCTACAAGCCACTTGGGGTCCTCCACTTTCGAGCCGTGACCCTCGTCGCCCCCTGGTGGGATATACACTCTCCATTTCTCGACAAGCGCGCATATAGAGAAAGCGTTCGCAATGGGACCAAAGGTACCTGCGATAAGAGGGCACGCGGTTGAAGCGAACCACCACCGACTGGGTCCCAATTAGTTCGGATTCCACCATGCATGCAATGCGCACGCTGCATACCTAGGATCGAGGAAGTCCTGCTCCTCAGCCTCCGCCTTCTGTTTGTCAGCCTCATAAACGTTCTCCTCCACGTCTTCCGCCGCCTGCTGCGCAGGTCCGTCAAGACCAGGGTCATTCATGGTTCCAAAGCTGAGGCTGTGAATGGTTTGACAATGAAGTCGAGGTCGGCGGGGAGTAGCACATGGTCCTGGCGAGAGATTAATTGTGCACGGGGCAGCAACGATCAAGGCAATGATGGTCTGGATGCGGTACGAGGCGCATGGGACAAACACGCGAGCGGAATGACGTTGGCATGCGCACGGCTGCACCTGGTTGGTGGAAGAGCGAAGCAGGGGTGGGTCATGCCTCCCATCCGTCAATCTGGGGTCGACACCTCCGTCATTGGGCGGATTGCCTTGGCAGAGCTTGGGGGCAACCTCATGCGAATGGTTGATAACGAAAGCTTGTCAATCGAGAATTATCATCGTATTCAGACGCTATAGACGCATTTCGATTGTGTAGCTTGTGGCTTTGTTCTGTTTCCTTACGAAACTGCGCTTCTCTGCCTTGTGGAATCGATGCGCAAGCCGATTTTGTTGGCGCACTCTCCATCGCACCATGCATAGTGGATCCAGGAGTGGAGGGAGGTGAAGATGATAGCCTACCCATGTGACTGACATTGGATTGTCAATGAAGCTATGTTGCATAGGCGATTATCATTGTTCGGCCTTGACATCCTTATTCAGGAGTAGTATAGCAAGGCTCAATTGCGCTCGCCTAAGAGGTACACGAGTACCTAAGTTCTTTATATGTTCGCCGCAGTTGCGTTGCTTCTCCAAAGCTACAAAACAAGGTCAATAAGGCGCATCGAGCCCGGAGATCAGACGTGTCGGATGTTGTGTCATGGCCGGGCAGGCAATACAGTGCAGTCGCCACTCGCCGATTGTGCATCTATGTTGCTCCTTCAGAGAGCCCGTAGCTAACAATTGTCGGAGCGACTCTCCAATATGGATGAATATTCGCTATGTGCTTCACGCTACAGAAGTCGGTTGCTGCAGCGCTGCTTACCTCGAATAAGAAACGGCCCGTACGTTAATATCCCTGGGCGGATTGAGACTTGTCGGGATCGTCATGTAGAGCTAACCTCAGACGGTGCGTGCTCAAGGACTCGATCTGAAGGCGGTATGTACCGCCAAATGCCGACTGGCAACCACGCATGCGTGTCTACACCGCAACAACAAGCTCCCAAGACCTGCCAGCGAGCCTCTCACCTGAGGACAGGCCTGTGCTCGAGGCATGAGCATGGTCATTGAGTGAACGCGCGTCTGCCTGCTTGTGAACCATTTCCACTCACCAATTAAATTTCTCCTCCTTTTTGCTCCGGTATATGAAGTGGTGGGTTAGGTTGACCATCACCCTTGGGTAACCAGGCCCAAGGGACTGCAGGTGGTGCAGTGGTAATCAGGTACGTATTCCCACTTTGTGTTTCAAAAGGGTAAAATGTTAAGACTTTTCCCTTTCCCCACCGCCCGGGGTTTTCTTTTTCGCGGGGGTTCGAGTATGGTTGTGGGCAACTTAGAAAGCGAGGTCATCTTTTTGTTGTGTTGCGGGACGCGCCGTTGGTGAGGGCAGAAGCGTGCATTCTGCCCTAGGCCAGGAATTAGAGACTAGGTAGGCCAATACGAGCTCATACATACTTGCCACACTTCTCTTAGGTTGAGTTTAGCAACTGCAGAGGTAGTTGAGCTCTTGTGCATTTGGAAACTGGTTTTGGAGGGCTGATGCGGTCTGTGTCCGTGACCCTGGGCATTGGTCTGCCTGCGTCAACACGCCGCTCCAACTCTAACACTTCACAACGGGGTTCGGAGTGATTTGCTGTCCCAAAGGAAGCAAGGACCCTGTTGTCATCGTGGCTGACAGTATCTTGGCGAGCACAGCGCCGCTTCGCCGCGATTCTATTGAAGCTATCAAGGACAACGAGCGATATCATGACTGGAGCCTTCATATGCTCACAGAGATAACCCAAGATGACAGCATCCTGACTGCGCGCGCCTGCGGACAACGAATAGGGTAATACGAGCGTGATCTGACAACATGGGAACTTCCAAGCGCTACGATCGGTACCAGTCGCAGGGCGTTGAAGGCGGAGGCGGAGGCGTTGTCACACAAGCTCCGGACATCTCGCACACACGTCGCCAGACACTTCGACGATGACAAGCTGACATGCCAGATGAGCGGACTTGATAGCAGCTGCGCGAGCCCCGGATAGCATCGAACGTATTGCGAGTTCGAACCTCCGTGGCCCAGGCGCTGTATTAGCAACCAGTTCGCTAAGCCCGACACCACGGATTCCGTATCATAGGGCAGTGGCCACCACGGCCCGCAGCAGCCGATCGAGGGTGGCGCGCTACATCTCCCGTCTCAGAACATCCGCTGTGGCTTTCTGTTCGATCCGCCGGACTTCCGCATTGTGTGGGCGTTGCTTGCTATACGGACAAGCTCAAGAAGTACGAGCGGGAAGCAACGCAATCCGGAATGCGGAAGGCTTGCAGCAAAGGTATCGGCGCGTGACTGCTACTACGTCTCCACCTCGGATATCCCCACCCGATCTCCGGTCGTTGATGCGGCCGAGAAAAAACATACTCAACAAGCCGGACACAGTGGGGGACGGAGGAGAATGCGGCGCAATGACTGCGAAAAGGGGGAAGCTCCGTTCTTCGCACAGCCTAAGGCATATTCTCCACTGCGATCGGTATGAGAGACCGCTCCGCTCCTAGCAAGGCTCTCCACTCCGACCCTGAGGTTGATGCTTAGCGCGCGCTGGTTACAAAAGGAGGAGAACGTTCGATATAAGAAAGGCTGTGACATGTAACTCCAGCTTCAGCAGTGCGATGACATGCGATCAAGCTGAGCGCGGCTGCCGCTGGGAACGAAGCCAGGGCTCCGGCAAGAGTGACGCGGGTAGAACGTTCATTCGTGTCTTGACAGCAATGCCGGACGCGACGTCGACACGTAAACTTACGACCAATGCCTGCACCACGCTGCTCTTAGCCGCGAGAAAAGGTCTGAATCGATGCCACAACCGTTGACACACAATAGGTAGATCACCGCTTCTTGTCGCTCATCTATGCGAGGGAAGGATAACACCCAGCCAGGCACGAGCTTCAGCGTAAAGCCACCTCGAGTTTATCTTGGCGAAGCTTTCCACGCTACTCGATGCCTGCGCATGCGCGTCATGGTTGTGCAAGGCACCCAGACAAGAGAAATGACAAGTCGGAGACCTGTCAATGGGCAATATGCAAGCCTTTGCTTTGACGCGAATAACCTGTGTAGTTACATGGCGCAGCCATACTCGGCCCAACCAAGGTAGCGATATGTGCGTATCTAGCGGTGGTCACAGTATCCTGGGACCTAAGCACCAGAACGCTCAAGTCGCCTCCGTCGCAGGTATGCTGTCCTGCCGAGACGAAGATACCAGGACTGGCAATACCCCTGGTTCGGTACCGAAGAACAAGCGCGTCGCAATGACCGAAGCAGCTCTACACATGACATGATGCAAAGAGACCTCGGTGGTACGCAGTCTTACGGGGTCTGATGCAATGGAGCTGGTTGATGGTCCGGTACGTCTACCGCAGGCCTTTTTAAGGAGCTGGACGATGCAAAATCCAGTCTTGCAGCATCGAGGAGGTACGATGCCCAGTTCATGGTGCATATTAAACCTCATAGAAGGATACGCGCAAAGCTAATGCGACCACGACTCCAGGCTCAATGCTGCTGGACATTCGTCACCAGCAGGTGATAGCTGAGCACGTCGGCAGGAATTTGAAACCAGTCGTTGCCTCCAACAGAGTGTGAAACTGAATGCGTCCTCGGTCGGGCCCAGTATCAGGCCAACACCAAGGTCAATCGACTTCACTTGGCTCCTCGCATGCGCAATCTTGTCCGCCTTCTCTGTCCAGCTGAAGTCCGCCGAGGCAAGTCGTCCAAGGAGGTCCAGAGTGCCGATTAACCATCTACAAAACACACCCAGATACTAGCTCTTGCTGGCGCTCTCGCGGTTGCTGATCAGCCTTTGCTTCCAGGTCATGGACCTGACAGAGTTCTGATATTGACTCGTCCGTACTGAACGAAACAAGGCTCTTCAGTACGAGCGTGGTATGAGAGACCTGAGCCATGTTTCCACTGCCATGCCCAACATTTTCCATAACAGGAACTGAGGCAACTCCTGCAGTGACCTGCTGGGTCTAAGGTTTGTTACTGCTTGAGTTGACTTTCTCATGCTCGAGCGTGAGGGCCTCCATACCAACGTCATATCAGCCAAGAAGTGTAATGCCTAACAAGGCTTCAGGACTGATCTAGTAGCCATTCCAGCCTCAAGTTGTCCGACTGTACTCTTCCCAGGCGCTTGTAAATCGGGTGCTCCATTTCGATCGAACCAAGCAAAGCGAGGCCTGTTGCTGTCAAGAGTCGCTTCCCCCGTCGCCATGTTTACGGCCATGTTTCCCATGCAGTATACAGCTGCTACTGCTTCAAATGCTGCTGGTTCTGTACCGGAAGATCTGACCGTCGTCTCTATTATCGAGCACAGGCTCTCACATCGACGCCTTCTTCAAAGGCGAACAAAACGGATGCTGCAATATGTTCTCTACCTCCAGCTTCTGGTGTCTGCTTTGGGGGTCCCAACCCTCGAGCTTTCCGCTTCCAGACTTTCGCGTGCGAAACATCGCCTGGATAAACCGATTCGCGCTGTATGCTGCAGTCGGTGATCCGCTGGAGAAGCTTGAAGGCCAAACACCGTGTAGGCAAACGCATGAGGCTACCTGCGAAGACGAGACTCAATTTTTGTACCTACTCGCGCCGAGTCAAGGACGAAGCAGGTGCTGGTGGTGGTAGCATTAGTACCAATGTGCGGCGCTTCACCTCCCTCCATCCTTGCGCTCATCGCTACATTTTTCTGCGCATTGCAATTGCCTGGACAGAGTTAGCTGCGCGAGGGGATACCAACGGCATTGAGCGCCGCTGTGTCGTTTGTTCTCGCAGCCCGGTCGTGGTGTTCTGAGCTCGAGTGACCAGAGCGTGGAGTCGTTCGCCGTCCGAGCCACCATAGTGTAGCGATGCCCGGCTCGCAAGGCTTGCCACCCCGTCGAGCAGCTGATGCACCTCAAACACAGAGTAACGCACTGCCTTTCCTTAACTCCTCCGAGTCCTTTGCTTATGTTCCTCGGCGCTGATGTGGCAGAATTATCGGCAGGAGTGCGGCGTCGAGGATGATAGGGAGGACCAATCACGTTGTGAGCAGGGCGGCGGTCGCTAGGGGTCGAGGAACAAGCTCGCAAACTTGCAGCTGCAGATGCGTAAGCAGAGCGCTGGACATTGTCGATGGGTACTTCGTGGTGGTGCGGGCGGCGACGTGGTTGGTCGTCGCGAGGGGCATGACGGAGGCTCTGCCGGCGTCCGGCTGCATATTGCCTACGTGAAGCTTCATTGCCGAGCAGCCTTTGGAAGCGTTTCGTGGCTGCCACTCAAAATGGCATGCTGCACAATGAAGAAAGGTGCTGTAGGCTTGAGACTCCACAGCCTGCCGGCAGCTAGCCATGGTTCGCACAATCATCCGCTTAATCCGCGAATGAAGACACGCAAGGGACACCAGCTGCAACGGGTCTAGACCCCTAAACATCCTCCGCATTTACGAATGTCTAAGCGCACGACGACATGTTGCAAGTTTCCTACCTCCTATTTTCCGCTGTGCTTATATGGACTGGGAAGCAACCATCTCGACTGCGGGGCTGTATCACATTATGCATGCTCTGCGGTGGACGTACGCAGCCTGATCAGTGCAATTATGCCAGTGCATCTGTACTCGAAGTCGGCCCTGTTTGTTCGGCGTCACAACGTCACATCAAGGGACAAACAAAGTACGCATTGCAAATACCCTTCCTACCCACGCGCAAGGACATTACCTAGCTGCAGGTGCTCCCTTCTTATCGTCATGTCTTTTACATGATACACTTCCCACTGAGTGCTTCCTTCAAATCGCGAGCCAAGCCAGCTCAACTTGCGTCAGTATCAATCCCGCTCTGTGTCCTCCTACCCCTCGAGATTCTAGAGCTATCTTATCCATTGGCTATATTCAAGCATCCTTCTCGACCTAGTTGCGCGCTATTGTGGTCAAAACACAGCAGCAAGAGATGAAGTGATTGCTAGCAGTAGTCCAAGGCTCGCATGCGTGGATTATTAAAGAGATAGCTGAGGCATGTATTATTCTCTTTGAATTGTTTCTATCCCAAGAGGTCCCCATCCGTGTCCGACACGCGCTCGTCTCATGTGTTGGTCCCATATGACGAACATGGAGTCATGTCGGTGCACAGCAAGCATTCTCTCCGGACACGATGCTGCGGTATTCCAGCATCAGTACACTGGACACTCCGCAAGGGCTTGCGGGGGACGCGGTAGAAGCTGTTTGCGCGGCCGTGGCTCTCGACGTGCTGTGCTGGGTTGTGTCTCGCCTCGAATGCAGCTCGCCCTCTGCGGGTGGTTGTGCTGTGAACTACGCGACACCACCTGTCTAGCTAGCTAGACAAGAGATGCCGATCGGGCTTCACGTCGAGGAGACGAGCCATCGGTATCGATGTTCTACGTAGCGAGTAGGCCTATGCTACAGCCAAACCTCCGCCATCCACGGAACGCTACCTAGGTAATGCTGGGCTTCTCCATACCGGCCACTTCTGGCATCTCATCTAGCAAAGCCAATACTTGCCACGCTACAGCTCTCGTAGTGTCTATTCCTCGGCGTTCACGGAGCCCGGTCTGCTTATACTAAGCATACTCGTCGACATCTGGTGCCGCTCGCCGTCCAGCCTCTCGCGCAGCAGGTTCGGGCCGTCCTACTTGCGTAGCTACACCTTGCCTTATGTCTTCACGAGCATCTCTCTTACGCAGCTCCGCGTCTGCTGCTTCGCGCTTCCTCATCCCTCCTCAGACTTTGCTGTGTCAATGTTCGCCGCCTTCACTGCCGCGTGTCCTCTCTCACTTGTTCAAGTGTTGGCATAGGGCTATAGAACGCTCTAGCGCCCTGCTCCTTCCTTCCTCGTCCTCAGCAATCAGAGCACTCACGGCAGCACCCGCACGCAGCAACGCCGCTAAGCGAGCACCACGCTCCCCTTTATGAACACCTGCGCAGCTGGCCTCTCCCCCCCATTCTCCCCCATAACCTTTTCGCTTTTCTCGAGGCCAGTCTTGTGCTCGCTTGCACACGTACTACACCCTCACTGAGCTTACCTCACAACAACGCTTCAACATGTCTGACGCCGGCGTAAGTTCTCTGCTCGCTCTACCTTCGTAAGACGTGCTAACCCGCGTGCGCAGACCAATGGCGTGGCCGTTGTTGACGATGCTTCTGCCACTAAGGCTCAGCAAAAAGGCCGATGACCTCCAGCGCGCCACCGAGGCCGGCTGGCAGAAGCCTATACCCTTCGAGTACCAGGCTGCTGGCGGTGCTGCTGGACCTGATGACGAGCCTGAGAATGTCAAGTGGCTGTCGGACGCCGTCGTCTACGAGTTCATCGACGACATCGGAGAAGTGGGCGCTCCTGATCTGGCGCTTGAGAAGCAACTCTTCGAAGACCCTGACATGCAGCGCCGTGGTACTGAAGCTGGTATGAAGAACCTGTCTTTCGAGATCAAGATAGACGGCCCGGAGAAGATCGCGCCTTTCCGCAACGTAAGTCAACTATCGCAACTGCTTCGCTTGTTGCTCACCTTGATCACAGTTCGAAGACGCTGGTTTGCACCCTGCCGTTCTTGAGAATGTGCAGCGTTGCCAGTACGACTCACCGACACCAATCCAGGCCTACTGCATCCCGGCTGTCTTGACTGGCCACGATGTTGTTGGCATTGCTCAGACTGGTTAGTATCAAGCCTAGTCCTACTTCTGCTCGATGCTCACCCCAGCAGGTTCTGGCAAGACTGCGGCTTTCCTACTGCCCATGCTTTCCAAGCTGATGGGTAAGGCTCGCATCCTCGCAGCACCGCGTGCCACACCGCAGAACCCTCGCGTCCGCGCTGAGCCGCTCGTGCTTGTCGTCTGTCCGACTCGCGAGCTGGCTTGCCAGATTTTTGACGAGGCGCGCCGCCTGTGCTATCGCACTCTCCTGCGTCCTTGTGTCATCTACGGTGGGGCACCGACTAGAAACCAGCGTGAACAGCTGGAGAAGGGCTGCGACATCCTGATCGCCACACCCGGTCGCCTCATGGACTTTATGAAGAACCCGAACCTCCTCTCTCTAGCTCGCCTCAAGTGAGTTAGACACCATCGAGTTAATCTTCCTGTTGCTAACCATTATAGGTTCACCGTCATCGACGAAGCCGATGAGCTGTTGTCTTCTGGTTGGGAGGAGACCATCGATAGTCTCTTCGGTGCTGGTTCTGACACCAACGTCGACGCTGACCACACCTACATGATGTTCTCGGCTACGTTCTCGAAGGAAGCCCGCAAGCTTGCCCGTGAACACATGGAAGAGGACTTCGTACGTATCAAGGTCGGTCGTATCGGTAGCACACACAGCAACATCAAGCAGTCGATCATCTACGTAAGTAACATTAGATTCATTGACACTAAGTGTGCGACCTTCTAACGATGTTTACAGGTGGAGGATCAGCAGAAGAATCAAGCGCTTTTCGACCTTATCTTCTCCGAGGGTCCCCAGCGCACTCTGATCTTCGTTAACTCGAAGGCCAAGTGCGACATCGTTGACGACTTCTTGTACAACAAGGGCCTCCCGTCCACGTCTATCCACTCTGACCGCACTCAGCGTGAGAGGGAGGACGCTTTGTGAGTTAATCGACTGTTTACGCCTGCTATCCATTGCTAATGATCGACCAGGCGCTCCTTCCGCATCGGCCGATGCCCTCTCCTGGTTGCCACTGGTGTCACTGCGCGGGTAAGTAGACGCTTGGTATCCTAAAGACAATCACACTGACAGTTCCTTCAAGGGCTTGGATGTGGCTCTCGTCAAGCACGTTATCAACTACGATCTTCCTTCGACGATGCATGATGGCATCACGGAGTACGTTCACCGAATCGGCCGTACTGCGCGTATTGGCAACGAAGGCAAAGCAACTTCCTTCTACAATGACCGCAACGACGACTTGGCGCCGAAGCTCGTGAAGCTTCTGCTGGAGGCCAAGCAGGAGGTTCCCGACTTCCTCGAAATGCATAAGCCTGAGGATCCGGACAACATCGAGTGGCACGATGGCACTGATGACGAGTCTGAGGCTGGCGACTTTGGTGGTGACTTTGGGGGCGGTTTCGGTGGTGCTGACACTGATGTTGGTGCTGGTGCTGGTGCTGGCTTCGAACCCAACGCTGGATTCGGTGGTGATGCCGTCTTTGGTGGTGGTGATACTGTCGGCTTCAGTGACGGCGGTGATAGATCCGGCGGTGGCGATGACTTTCAGCCGGATGGCGCCGAGAACAAGGTTGATGGCTGGTAAGAGCATGCTTGACGGTAGGGCTCAACTGCATGGGGACCTTCCATCAAAATGCTTGAGGTCACGAGGATGGTGGCTGACTGAACAACACCTTCGCTAAGCGACGTGTTCACGTCATGACGGCTGCGATCTCTGCTCGAAATCGGAGAAAATGAGAGTCTGAGCAATGTGCGATCATCTTTGACGGTGGCTTAGCCGCGGATGTGCTGCGGGTACTGGCACCATCTCTTCACTCAGGATGATTATGAACAGGTAGTCGTCAATATGATCTGATCGAATCTTGCCCTTGAAATATGATTGCGTGACTGTTCAAATACTATGCCGCACGCCAAAACTGGCCGCATTGTGGAAGGATCGTACGCCACGTACAAGGCGTGATAGAGTTAATCGATGTATGGTGCTGCAACGTTTGCTCCTCTTCTTGTAAACAAAAAGCAGACTAGCATCAGTACAGCCAGCTCTACAATCTACTCCTAATTGCTCTGGAGGTATCAAAGCCCAATATAGTACATATACATCGTACAACCAACATATAAGCCTTTCTAGAAGACGAACGTCCTCGCATACTTCCTATCCATCTCCTCATACTCCTCCTTCAGCATCTTTCCCCGTAGCTTATTCAACCGCATGACAACGCCCTCTTCTTCACCTTCCTTAGCCTCAACGTCCTCACGCAACTTCTGCGTCGCCCCCGGCCACAGCTTCCACCACAGCTTCTTCATGATACTTGACTCCACGGAGTCGCGTTTCTCACGCGCATCAGCCGCGAGGTACGTCATAATCTTTCCCCACGCCTCAAGTCCGACCTCTTCGCACTGCTCGCACTTCTTGCGCAGCGTTGGGTTACTCTGTATGCTGGGTATGTCTAATTGCGCGGTTTTAGCTGTTGAAACGGCGTCTCGCACCCAGGAAAGGCCTTGAGACCGCCCGGATGGGGAAGTAGCGACCGCGAAGAGTATCTCTCCGATGTAAGACTTTAGCGCTGCTTCTTCGCAGCGGTCCTCGGGACGGCGGAGGAGAACTTCATCGCCGGTAGGTGGAAGATCAGGGTACGCGGGCTCGGATAGTAGACTCAAGACTGTGCCGACGAAGCTGGAATCTTGAGGCTTGTTGTCGCCTTTTGGAGGTGCAGAGTCAGCGGCTAGACGGGCGCGGAGGAGGGAGACGAGGATGGGGAGAGCGGTTGTGGTATGTCCTTGGGAAGCGTGGAAGGTGGCGAGGTTTGTCGCAGCATAGACGATGTTGGGCGTTATCAATTCTTTGGGGGATGTGGAGGAAAGAACATGTGCTCTAGGGTCGATGGCTGTAGACGAGTCGGGCGTGGGGAGGCCGGAGGTGGCGATGTCGAGGGCCCATTTGTACATTTCTTCTGCAGAGTCGGGGAGCTGCTTGAAGGCAAGCCAATCTGCATAGCCGAGGGCTGCGGTCATGCGTTGGTTCGTAGTGAAGCCTTTAGAGGTTATGATCTTGAGATAGAAAGTCTCTGGTAGATCGGCGGCAGGTATGCGGTCCTCCTCGTCGGGGATAGGGAGCTGGGATGGAAGCGTGGCTTTGGGTCGCGGATTGCTAGGTGAGGGAACAAATTCAGGTGCCCAGACGTAGCGGCGCGATTTGGTTGTGACCCAGCCCTCTAATCTTTCAGCTGCTGTGGCCATGCCCATCAGGACCTCGTAGTAGCCTTGCCGCCATTCCTCGCTCTTAGCCGTGAGGTCGAAGCCTGCCTTTCCTACGCCAGGTACCAGCAGTCCACCTTCTTCTTGCTCTTCTATCCCGGCGCCATCCTTGTCTGGGTTCTCCAGCCGCTTCATTGCCCGCTCTAATTCGTCATAGACCCTAGCCCAGTTTGGGAAACCTTCCTCTTCATTGTTCTCCGGCACCTGCCACCACTTCCCTCTCCGAAATCTGAACCTTGTGATCAAGCTCCATTCGTGTGGTGACGGAAATGCGCGCTCCTGCCTTTCGCTCAAGATGCCCAGGCTTGCAATGCTGAAGCACGATGTTGCGAAGAAAATGAGCAACGTCCATTTGACCGTTTCCCGTGCCGTCTCTTTGATGAACTTCTTCTGGTTCGCACTAATGGAGAACAGACGTGACAGTTGAGCGTTGGAGAGGTATGCGCCGGAAGGGTAGAGGAAAGGCAGTTGCGGTCGCGGCAGGCTTCGGTGCGAGACGAGGAGAAGGCGGGGAGGCCTATGAGAGAAATGGCGGGGACATTGCGATTCTACGCTGTGTGTAGTCGGTGCATTCCGTATTGAGCGCTCAAGCAAACGTATGCGATTTGTCTGGGGCCGCATCGTGGGCTTTCGGGATGAGACGGTAGCTGTTGATTAAGTCAGTAACATGGATGCGATGTTCGCGTTCACCGCCAAGCTAGTCGCGTGGCCACCGCCCGGCAGAAAAAGTTACCTTACGAGAATTTCGAGTTCGCGCTCCGCGCTTCCTCTCGCGACACTACAGTCCTCATTATTCACCTAGTCCGCCCACCATGTCCAAGTCGGAGCTCAAGGACGAGAAGAAGAAGCGCAAGAGACAGGAAGAGGAGGCTACCGACGTGCCCAAGAAGTCCAAGAAGTCGAAATCATCTAACGATGCGGAGGTAGACAACGCGCCGGTCGCAGACCAGAAAAACGCGAAGAAGAATAAAAAGACGAAGAAATCGAAGAAGGGTGAAGCGAGCGACGATGCGACTCCCGCTGCGACGGTCAATGCCGCCGAGAAAGATTTTATAGCCTTCGACGATGCGCCCATGCCCGATACGTTCACAGGAGCAATGAACGGGACAATCTCAGGAGAGGAACGCAAGAAAGAGAAAAGAAAGGACGAAAAGGAGAAGAAGTCAAAGAAGTCAAAGGACGTCGTGGCGGATGAGACATCAGCGCAGGCGGAGGTTGCAGCGAGCGCAGAGGCACCGGCTGAGAAGAGCAAGTCCAAGAAGGATAAGAAGTCCAAGGATAGGAATATAGAGACTGACCTTGTCGGGAGCGCTGTGGATGGTGATCTTACACCAGCAAAAAAGGACAAGAAGTCGAAGAAGGAAAAGAAAGAGAAGAAGTCGAAAAAGAGCAAGGACAATGACGAGGCCGCTGAGCCCATGGATGTAGATGGCGCGGACGAAGAGTCAGCTGCAGTAACTGTTACAGAGCAGCTTTCCGACAAGAAATCTAAGAGGGACAAGAAGTCAAAGAAAGAGAAGAAAAAGAAGAAGGACTCCGCCGACGAACCCTCTGGCGCGGTAGAGTCAACGCCAACTGCCAACGGTACCGAAGACCAAGACGAGCAGGCAGAGGGTGAAGGGGATGACGCAGTGGACGCCGAACAGGAGGAAGCTGGTCCGCAGGGCCGCTTCATTGTTTTCATTGGTAAGTCTTCATCTTGCACCTTCGGACCATTTTCTTATGTCTACAGGCAACCTCCCCTTTAGCACCACAAAGGAGCAGATCGAGGAACACTTCGCCAAGCTCAAACCCTTCGAAGTCCGTCTCCGCACATACAAGGACTCCGGCAAGTCTATGGGTTGTGGCTTCATCGAGTTCGAGCGCTTCGACCATATGCAGACCGCGCTGATGAAGTACCACCACTCCGTCGTTCCTGACCCGAAGAAGAAGGAGGGGCGTAAGATCAACGTCGAGCTTAGGTATGCTCCATACCCAACAAACCCCGCGTTCTGTAGATCCTGACATGCGAACAGTGCTGGCGGAGGCGGCAACACAGAAGCCCGCGTGCAGAAGATTCACGCCAAGAATGAGAAGCTGGCCAACGAGCGCCAGCGCAACCACGACAAGCGCGCTGAGATCGAGGGCAAGCAAAAGGATCGTAAGGACAAGAAGGAAGCAGCAGCTAAGGGCAAAGAAGGCGAGGCTGAAGGTGAACCTGCGGTTGACGAGCCGGACAATGGTGGCATCCACCCTGCACGACTGGCCATGATGAGCCAGCCGGAGAGGCCGCAGAAGCAGTACAAGCCGAACCTAGGGAATGTACCGAAGTGGAAAGGTGGCCCGCCGCCGAGGCCCAAGAGGTATTAAGTCTAGGCGGAAAACAGGAGCAGCCTGTCCGCCTCTGAAATAGCAATTTGGTTAGCAGGTTTGACTAGGAGTTTACAGCGATTGATAAAACACATGAAGCCTACTTTCAAACTTTTCCCTGCAGTTGTCTAATCTGACGACTGAAGCCCTATGGTATCGAACGATGGAGGAAAAACACAATAGCCGCTCGCCTAAAGTTCAGACCAGGTTCATCACACTTCTCTCAGGTCTGATATCCTGTTCCGCGGCCCTTGGCAGCGGCGATACGACTCTCGTGGACTCAAGGGACTGTATGACTTCGGCTGTCTTCAAGATACCACCCAGTTTTGGATTCGCACCCTTTGTATCCAGCAGCTCGACACTCCCCTGGCTGCTCTTCTCGCTTCTGCCGTCTTCCCTGTTGCTTGCCGCACTCATTGCCCGGCTCTCGCCCTCGCCAAATCCTATGGAGGTCATCTCGTAATGGTCGTGCGGGGGCCTGCCGGCTTTGCTCGAGGTAAGGCTGTTGAAGCCGTTAGCTTTCGCGGAGTGCGCATTCGTCCCCACGCCGTACGCTCTCGAGAGATATCGCGGCGTTGTGCCCGTACCGCCGGTCCTTCCTATCGACCCGCGACCATATGTGGAGCCGAGGACAGTACGGAAGAGGGGCTTGAGGCAGGGGAGGTTGCCTGCCATGATGCCACGGAGGTCTCTATATGCGGACCCATCCGGATGTGCACGCGATCTGCACCTCTGTTCTCCATCGCCGCGCACAACGACTAGGGATGGCCACTTACCAACTTACAATGAATGAAATACACGTCAATTACGTGTCTTCACGATAAGTATGAGACGCTGGTCACTGAGGACGGGCTGTGGTAATAATACGGCATGATCTTGAGGCATCTTATTAGGATCCTGTTTACTCATCCCCAGAGATAGACGTCTGACAATTCACGGGATTTACAGTAATTTACACACATACGGAAGATTATCGTATGTATCCCGAGTTACCCCGATTTAACCCATCCATCCCTAACGACAACACACGTACAATCTCGGAACCATTCCCGAAAAGCAGCGGGACCTGACCCACTGACTGCCCTCGAAACAGCTCCGAACGCCACGGGCAAACCCGCCTAACGCTAGCGATTCAGGCGAACTGCTCTCACCCGGCCGCCGAACAACCGAGCATATTCTGGACACGGCTAGCTGGCTTAGCTTAACTGTTCGCGGGAGCGGATGAACTACCATACTGACCGAGCACCGTAGAGCGCCGGAAACTTCGACTACTTTTTGTGGAGAGACGATTCTCATTTGTATGTATCGAGAGTGATCTGATATCGACGCTCCAGGCTAGAGTATGTACTTGTACATGTGGAGCGCCCCGCCTCACGAGTCAAGTGGTGAGCTTAAACGGCGAAGTTATGTATAACCCAATCGACTTATAACGCTGCACTGAAATGTCATTCTTCTGTTTCCAGCGCGTTATATGTTGCAAGTGCGATGCCTAGAGCGCGTAAACGGCTAACAGTATCTTGCGGAGTTACGGACGAGCGTTCAGAAACGTGTCAAGATGCACTGGCCGTGTCCAATGTTATGAAAAATGTTTAATATATTAGCGAAGTCGCAAAACTCGCCTTGCCCTGTATCCCAGAAACGCCATCTATGCAAGGCGCATTCCCATGTACGAACAGTGACTATGAGACAAACGAAAACGGACATATGCAAAATGCCGCAAAAACAACCGCAGCTAATGAAGCATTGGCCTATATCTACACAGCTAGCGACTGAGTCGCCGAGCAGAGCTCCGGCAAAGCGGAAATATGCTACCGCCTCTCTACGAGCAGTATGTGCATGGCAAGGTATGCTAGTACAACAAAGGCACCACCAAAAACGGCGAGGCCGATGCAGTCCTTCTTCCACGCGAGTACGTCGAAGCCGAATGAGCTCAGAATTGCGGAGCCAGGGACTTCAATGTCAAGGCCGTATTTGTGATCGACGAGCGAGAGGTATCTGACTTCGTTGACGATGAGGCCTTCGAACGCGTAATGAAATATAGAGAGCTGATTTCACCCGTCAGTAATAGTTTCGAGTGAGAGCGTTTTGGAAACTTACGGTTTGTAACCACTTCGCCGCCGGAGGGATACTGTCCTTGTTCAAGAAGAATCCAGAGAAGAGCAAGCTGAACAGCATAACAAGTACGCCGATGAGATTCGCGACTCCTCCGTTGCGGAAGACGATACCGATGAACAAGCAGACAGCCGCGGCTGCTAGGTTGAACAAAACCAAGAACAGAACAAACACGAGGAACTCGGGCCACTTAGGAACCAGTCCGGTCATCGGATAGACGATAATACCGAGGATGATTGGCGGGATCAAGCGTAGTGGTACAATGTCGAAGAAGACTTTGGAAGCAAAGTAAGAAAGTGGCGAATAGTAGCCCTTCGCTCGTTCACGCGTGAAGAGTAGTCGCTCAGGTGCAAAGACCGTGAGAACAGTGAGGGTGCTGAAACCGAATAGTGCCAGCACGAAGAAGAAGAGACCCAGACGGTTCTGGAAACCCTTTATATCGTCGGTCAGACCGAAGAATAAGAACCCTAGGAATACGGCGAGAACAATTGCGATAGCGTAGTGCGTCAACATGAGCATCGGGTTTCTGTAGAGGTTGCGCCAGGTACGTCTCGAAAGGATGATGAATTGGCCAAGCAGTCCAACTTTCCGGAAGCCTCTGACTTTACCAGCGGCCACGAAACCATTGGCATGGTGGCTATCACCGGTGTTGCCATTCGCCTCGTTAGCTGATGAAATGGCACTGGCGATATCTTGGCGTAGAGCAGCAGCCACATCTGAGGCCGCATATGCGTGCACAAGCGTATCCAGATTCGTTCCTGTCCCGTCATCGGCCGGAGGGGGCAGCTCGTCCGGATCTTCTAGGATCTGGGGAGGCGCAGCACCTTGTTGACGCGAAAGTTTTAGCCACTGACCATTACTACCCTCGCGAGGTTGATAGGGGCCACCATCGTCAGATTTGGGGGACGTCGTACCGTCATTCACAGCTGTGCTCTTCTTCCTAGTGAAGAGCTCACGCTCCTGTTGTTGCTTAATCGATGTCCTGCGCTTGCCGTTCGGTCGAATACTGGAAACGCTGGGGCTGCCCACCGTGTCCAAATCGGTGTTAACACTTCGGATGGATTTGACTGCAATGGCACTGCTTGCCCTTGTGCCCAGGCCTTGTCTTGAGAAGAGCGAGTTATCATCATCTATAGAATGCGTGATGGCACTGGCGTGCATGGTAAGATCTACCAAGTAATCGGCAATATTGAACCCAGGCGGGCACGTGTATCCGATGTTATCAAAATAGGCCTGGCAGTCTTCGAACGGCCCAGAATATACGGTCCTGCCTTTGGCAAGCAAGATAAGCTGGTCGAAAAGAGCTACAATGTTAGAGCGGGGTTGGTGGATGGTGAAAACAACGGTTCGGTTGTAGGTCTTGACGAGGTTGACCAAGCACTCGACCACGTTGAAGGCATTGAAGGCATCGAGACCACTGGTTGGCTCATCCAAGAAAAGAATGCTGGGTGACGTAACGAGTTCACAGGCGATTCCGACGCGACGCTTCTCACCACCCGAAATACCACGACCGCTTTCTTCAGATCCGATCTTCTGGTGACGAATGTGGTGAATACCTAGTTGGCGCTCCACATCGTCTGCACGCTGCTCTTTTGATGCGCGGCTCATCTCTTTAGGAAGGCGCAACAATGCCGAATCCAGAATCGTTTCGTGTACAGTTAATGTAGGCAGCATGGTGTCCTCTTGGTCCACGAACCCGATAACACTGCGGAACTCGTCATCGCGGACCTGCTCTCCATTGAGGTAAGAATGCCCTCCTGTGACACCAATCTTGTTCTTACGAGCAAGGATGTCGAGGAAGGTTGTCTTGCCAGCGCCTGAGGCACCCATGATAGCCAGGAGTTCTCCTGGATGTACAGCACCGGTGATGCCGGTGAGGATCTGTTTGCCCTTCAGTCGGTAGGACACATCTTCAAACGTCAACGAAGCGGGTTTGTGGTCGGCCAAGAGTTTCGCATTTTCGTCTTCCTCGTCGTCGGACAGGTGGATCGGGCCCCATTTCCGCTTTTCGGCTCTTCGGGCAAGATACCAGATCACCAGGACGACAGCCACGATAAACAAAGCGCATCCTGCAATAACACCGGCAATCAGTGGAGTATTGATAACCTTGACTGGCCTTTCGTATCCGGGTACTTCGGTCTCATAAAGACACTCCCCAGCGTTGCACTTGAGGAAGATGCTCTCGTCGCCGAAGACGCTGGAGATCAGATCGTTCATGGCAGGTTCCGAAAAGATGCTGCCACTATCCTCGCTGGGCTCCACGGAGGAGACCGACTTGAATTCGGCTGGGCCTTTTATAGACTCCTTGAGGAAATCTCCAATGTCAATGGAGCCCTCTTCTCCGCAGAGCATCCTGCCCGGCACACAGGCGCATTTGATGTTGTCGCAGTTGTATTTGGAAATGTTACGATCGGGAAGGGCTTGGAAATCTGCGCTGCAGGTATCGAGGGCGCAGTAGAAGGATTCTTTCTGGTCGACCCAGACTGTGGTTCTGTCAGCCCATGTATGTGCAATCAAGGTAGGACCAAGCTTACATTGAAAATTGCATTCTTCGGTTTCAGCGTTGCAGGAGAAGGTCGCCTGAGGCTTCTTATCTTTGAGCGTGTCCAGGATCTTCCTGTTGGTGATGTCGCACATCTGATAGTTCTCTTTGACCAGCTGGCCTTCCTTGAAACAGATACCACCCTTGCCTTCGGGCATCATGGCGTTGCATGCTTGGTTCGTTTGGCAGACATTGCAGTTGATGCCTCCCCAGCCCTCTTTGCATTCGCACTTATCGCCACTTCTTGGGGCTCTGTTCCGGTTGCCATCTGGCAGCGCGCCACACAGTGGCGTTGAGCAGTCCTCTCCTCCGAAGCCAGGCGTACAGTCGCACTTTCCGTTCCCTTTAACGCATTTAGCGAACTGATGGCATTGAAAGTCGTCGAGGTTGCAGTTGAAGCATGGCGGACAGCCATCGGGTCGGTCGTCGTACAGCGAGAACAGGTCGAGAGGTACTTCGGCGGCGGAATAATTAGCAAAGGTCTTGCGAGCTGTGGCTAGTCCCGCGAGCGACAGCGAGACCAGAAGCGCGGCGGTCCATGGCGTGCGTCGCATGTCGCGCTCCACTCAATGGCGGTGCGGTGGAGATGCAGCAACCTTCTCGGAGCTTAGCTGTTGCCTTGGTGACGTCGGCGCAAGCAAGGGTCGCACGTGGTAGAGCGTGGGGAAGGAAGTCGGGAGGGTGGAGAGAAGAAACAATAGCCAAAAGAATGGCGGCAACAGGGATTCGTCAGAGAGACCCGGAGCTGGACTGTTATCGCATCGCGCGAGCAGGTGAGTTGCGGGGGCGAGGCTGGTCGTAATGGTCGCCAAGAGGGCGCGCCTGCCTCACGCGAGCCGAGGAGCAACCATCCGTGGCCCGTTCGAGCAGGCGTCATCCGGCGCTCCTTCAGCGGTGAGCACCCTCCATCAATAGGACCTGTGTCTGGTAAGCAGCTCCTCATAAGCCGCCGGCCTGAAGTCCCAAGTTCTATTGCGCGCATGATGCGGTTGTATGTAAGACGGCGCCGATCCAGGTACTGCACGTGGGCGGATGCAGGTCGCGTTAGCCTCCGATAGCACGACGCCCTATGTCAATTGCCCTCGATGAATAGATTCAAGTCACGGTGCAAGGCTTCGTACAATCATCAACATTGCTCTTCTCGGTAGCCTTCTAGATCAGCGATTTCATAATGGTTAGGATCGCAAAGTTTTCCGTCGAAGCTGTGAGTATTGCGCATGCCAGTTGCCATCCTTTGCCATCGCCAACACCACACCCAAGACGTCTCGTCGTAAGAGAACCAGACTGACAGACCACAGTGGATGGACAAGTACGAGCGCAACTGCAAGTACAACATAGCTGAAACATGCTGCGCTTCTGTTTCCATTGACCAGTTGCGCGAGCTTTCTGAGGTCAAAGGTCGCGAGATTTTCCAGACCTCCACAGCTCTTACGTACGGTGCAATACGAGGCTCTGATGTTTTACGTGACAATCTCTCCCGACTGTACTCTGCCCGCTCTGGAAAAGCCTTACCGCGTGATAACATCATCACCACAAATGGAGCGATCCAAGCAAATTATTTGGTCGCATACACCTTGCTCGGCCCCGGAGACCATGTGATATGTCACTACCCTACATGTACGTTCGCTATATGCTTCTTGGTCCTGCCGATCTGAGCTTACAAGATGATAGATCAATCACTCTATGAGATACCCAAGCAACTCGGCGCTGAAGTCTCACTCTGGAAAGCCACCCCTGAAAATAACTGGAACCCCTCAATCGGCGAGCTCAAGACTCTCATCAAGCCTAACACCAAGATGATTATCATCAACAACCCGCACAATCCCACCGGCGCTGTCTTAGGCAAAACCTTCCTCCAACAAGTCATTGAAGTTGCGTCAGAACGAAACATCATTATCCACAGCGACGAGGTCTACCGACCCATTTTCCACGGCATCACACCCATGAACGCAGAGTTTCCTCCTTCTATCGTATCCATGGGATACGACCGTGTCATCGCAACGGGATCCATGTCAAAGGCGTACTCGCTTGCAGGCATTCGCGTGGGCTGGATTGCATCCCGGGACTCCAACATCATTGAAGAGATTGCTGAGGCGAGACATTACACGTTGATCTCTGTCAGCATGTTGGACGAGCAGGTCGCTGCTTTCGCGCTGGACCCTTCGACAATTCACAGCCTGCTAGCGCGCAACATTGCTTTGGCTAAGATGAACATTGACATCCTGGAAAAATTCGTATTGAAGAACGACGATGCGTGTGACTGGGTGAAACCTGTTGCGGGCACCACGGCGTTCGTCCGATTCCACCGCGATGGAAAGCCCGTCGACTCAGTCGACTTCTGTGAGAAGCTACTGGAGAAAACCGGCGTGATGTTTGTGCCTGGAAGCGAGTGTTTTGGTGAAGAGTACAAAGGCTATGTGCGTATTGGCTATGTCAACCACACCGAGGGCGTGAAGGAGGGTCTGGACAAGGCAACACAGTTTGTCAGGAGGAACTTGGACGATGTGAAGTTAGCGGAGTAAAAGCACGAGGTAGCATGAAAGACTTCAAATCAAAATATGATTCCGAACCCACATGATATCGAAATTGAAAAGCTGCCATCATAAGTTGTCAGGATACATCGCTCGGAACCCGCAGCGGTCGTTTTTATCAGCAGCTACACGTACTCCACGTCACCCCTCGAACAACTGCTTCGGCAAGACGCCATTCCAAACCGTTCGCGTATATGAGTAGCTTGAAAACATGTTCTTATCGCTTTGTACGAAAGCGTATGGATCGTTCCAATATCGAGAATGCTAGACTAATGTAGAAGATAGATTCGACGTAAAAAAAAAAAACACGCTAGCAAGGGGGAAGTATATTTTCGAAGGCTACTACAAAGACATGAGGGAAAGCCAAAGGCTAAGAGGTAGGCAATAGATTATAAATTCAGAGCTATGGAGGCTTACATGTCCAACATCTACTACTAAGGTGTTAAGACCGTATTTCCTAAACTATGCGCGTATCATTAGGTAGTTCACTATGCGGTCTGCTGTGCAAGAGACGCTGAAGGCGGAGAGCCTTATCTAGGACATCGTAAGAATACGACCCGGTTGCGGCTTAGAAAAGCACCAGTACTGCAAGAGTTCGATCGAAATACAAATTCAATTTATTTGAGAAAATCCATATCGGCTTCGCTGCATTTAATATTGACTGACTAATGTTTATCGGACAAAATGCGAGTGCTTCCCTAGAAGAAGAAGAGGAAAGAGCGAAAGGATCGAGCCTAGACTCGCACCACGACAAAGTCACCTACACCTAGTGCTCAAATCCAGCGAGCACTATGCCACCCCAACAAAAGGGCAGCTCGTGCTGCTGCTTGGCAGATAAGTGGTTGACTGCTCGATGGCAGTTTACGCTTTCCTGATGCTACCTATGGTACGCTACCGCGTCCAAATTTTGAACGAAACTTACTTCACCGCTCAAAACCTCGCAGACGAGCCCTGAGCCCTTGCTCTAGCCTCCCTGGACATGAATGTATGCCCACTGATTCGGCGCAGGTGCATACGCATTACCCGCGACAGTCTGATCAGCGCGAAAACATTTATCCATAACGGCACCAGCAGCCCGCGCAAGCGCATTGCTACGCATCAATCAGCGAACAACCCCTCAGTCTGAATACACAGGGAGGTCACACATACCAGTTGATCTTTCCACGGGAAGTCGGACTTGTCTGCGCAGATATAGTGCAGCCAGCATTTTTACAGCCGATAGTAGGTCCCGCGACACCCACGCCGCATTTCTTCCCGTTACCTCCACGTCGGGCCAACGTATTGATGCAATTCACGCAAGCCGATCCCTACAGTACCATAGCTCAGAATATATCCAGTCGTGGGGAGATAGATGGGTGTAAGATTGACAGACCTTTGCCCGGTGGGTTAGAACATCGCAGTTGACACCGCTCTGCCTTTTCTCCGTGAGGCTCCCTGATGCTCTCAAATTCAGTATTTGCATATCCAGATATTAGGGGCATGGAGACTGACTAGCAAGAACGGTAGCATTGAAAGATGCCCAGGCCTCTTCCGGGGTAGCCGCTGTGTCGGGATTAGCCTCAATATCCTCGACCCATTTCTCCCAAGAGAAATTCGAATGAACCACTTTGGGCTCCGTAGAGTCCGGTGCAGGGACTGCGGCTGCTAAAGTGAAGAGCCCAAAGATGGGAAGTAGCTTGACCATGATGGCTGAGTGTTCGAGAAAGTACGATGCTCAGTAGAGATACTCAAGTGCGTTGTAGGATGACAGGATGATATGTTTTCATGGACATCGTGGTGGAATATATACGTGATCTTGTTTCTACGGTTTGCTGCAATGGCTCCTAACCTACCTGATATAAGACATTCAGGCCAGCCAGGCTCGCCGGTCCTAAGGGTAACCCACAGGCATCCTGAATAACGCCTCAGACATCACGAGCTGAGCTAGCAGTGAGAGACACTTCTCCAATGCGGTGTAGTTCACGATTTCATAATCAAGACGTGGATATTTAGTCGATGATCCTAGCAAGCCCAGGTGCCTGAGCGCCTTTTTCATCAGCCCAAAGACAGCTGTACAACGCATCACCGACCGAAGTCAGAGCCACTATACTTGTAATCAAGGAGAAGTCGAAGCAGCGCTGCCTGAAAGAAGCGATGCAGATCAGATCGCCCGATCCCCAACCGCCGTGGCGCTTTCGTTGATCCGTCAGTTTCAAGCATGGTGTATCTGATTGCCAACCACGCGACTCTCTCTATACACACAAATCTTTTGGCAAATGCCAACGATGCCAATCTTATGTGGCTGCGTAAACGTACAATGGCGATCAAACTATCATCGTACTACAGCCAGGAAAATCGTTGACACGGAAACCCATTCGCACGAAGCGGAACGAAAGCATTTGTAATGCTACCGCATTTAATATACGCAAGGTTAAGTCGTACCTGAATGCAGCTTTGATGGGAGGGGCGTAGGTCTGGGGCCAAATGCGGGTGGCCTTGGTGGCCTACATGATATTCCAAAGTAAATGGCGACATAGCCGCTGGGAAACACTTTGATCATGTGAAAGCTAGGTGTACACGAGATACAATGTGCTCGCCTATACTTGTCCTATGCTGAACAGGACCGCTCGTAATTTGGGAGATTTGCTTTACATAGTCTATGTTGTTCTAGTCATATCATCACGGCAGTGCATCAGAGGCGAAAGATTCTTATTATAGATTTCATACCTATGGTAGTTACTACATGTGAAATTCGCCTTTCCTAGGCTTCTGCGTGAAGGACGGTTGATTGAATAATGCAGACGTTTGCATGCTAGCAAGTATTCGTTTGCAGTGAAATTACCATAAGACGAATGCAGCGCGCAGAGCGAGAGTGTACGTCACACAGATGGTCGGAGATGCATTGCTCAGAAGTCGCCGCGGCTGACCCGCGGTACGCCGGCCATTCCTTATCATCAACCACATGTGCTCCAGATCACGACCTCCGCCACAATAACGCGAATGTACTTGATTGGCAGCATCGGTATGATCCGAATCACTGTATCGCCGCTGTCCGCTTTCACAGACGGCCGTACTGGAGATATAAGAGATGGGAAGCCTCCGTGAACATTGAAAGCCCAGAGCTTCGCACTACGAACCCGCAAAATCACCCTTACTGGACAGCATTATCCAAAATTCAACAACATGCCACACGCAACCCTTTCCAACATCACAGTTCACCCTCTCCCCCGCCGTCTCGGCTCCACCTACACCATCGGTGCCGAACTTCGCAACGCCAACCTCGAATCCCTCACCCCCTCGGACGAGGAGATCATAAAAAAAGCCCTTTACGAAAACCAAGTCATAATCTTCAAGAAGCAGGATTCCCTCACTCCCTTCGCTCAATACAATGTAACCCGCCTATTCGACCTTGTCGCAACCTCCTACGGCCACGGCAAAACCCTCGATGCAAAGCGCTCCATCCTACATCCCGATCTCAAGACTATCCCGCACCAGCCGCAGGTCCAGGTCATCGGGAATGGCTTCGTTCCGGAGTTTGAAGGGCTGAAAGATATTACGCTGAGGCATCCGCATCATAAAACGTTCCATAAGGACGTCATCAGTGAAGAAGATGATCGTGAGAATACGAGGTTCTATCGGTGGCATATCGATGCCGCGCTGTATGATTTGGAACCGCCTATGGTGACTAGTCTGCTTGCTGTCAGAGTGCCCAAGACGGAGTACCAGACGCTGAGATATGATGATAGGACGGGTGATGAGGTTAAGGTGCCGAGGGGCAGCACGGTGTTTGTGAGTGGGGAAACGATGTACGACCTGCTTTCTGAAGAGGATAAGAAGTTTGCAAGAGAAACGAAGGTACAGTATGCGCCACACCCGTATATTTGGATGAGCGGCGCGCGCTCACGAAGTACGGGGCTGGGTATGGTGTCTGAAGGGCTGGAGCTCGACGCAGCGCAACTTCCGCCTATCGAACAGGGGAAGATCAAGACTCTGCCTATGTGCTGGCGGAACCCTGTTACAGGAAAGCTGGCGCTGCAGATCCATCCCAGCGCGGTGCAAAAGCTCGTGTTGAAGGATGGCACGATGGTAGGTGGTCTAAAGGAAGCGAGGGAGATTGTGTACAGGCTGCAAAGACCTGGTATTGCACCTGAATTGGTGTTCCCTATTGATTGGGAAGAGGGCGACTTTGCGATTTTCAATAACAGGGGCGTGTTACACTCTGTTACGGGGAGCTTTCTGCCAGAGGAGGTTAGGATCTTCAGGCAGTGCAATATGGCTGCGAGTCAGCCTGTGCAGGGACCTGAAGAAGCTATTCTGGATGTTATGATGGAATGACTGTATCATTATTTGTTGGCGACCGTTTCATAGACCCAGCTAGGAATACCTACCCAAGGAACTTTGCAAATTTTGCATCAATCATGTCAATATCGTGACATGATGTTCAACTCTGCATCTCTTCTCACGTCTTCTCTTCCTCTTTCCCACCAACACCACCCAACACACCGCCCAAGAGACCGCCAACACCCTTGTGGACACCTCCAAGCGTGCTCCCCATGCCGCCAACAAAATCGCCTTTCCCAAACTTCCCTACGCCATCACCCAATCCACCAGTGATCCCTCCGACCGCGTCCCCCGCTCCTTTCCCAACTCCTCCCACGACATCACCGAGTGGTCCCCCGACAGTACGCCCCAATCCTCCGACCGCGCCATCGACGGTGTTGCCGAGGCCCTGTGAAAGTCGCGACTTAGCTTTGCAGACAAACGACGGAGGGTGACGAAGGAAACGCTCTGGGAGACACACACCTTGCCGACTCCGCCGACTGTGTTTCCGACCCCTGAACTAAGCCCGCCGGCTGTGCCTTTGAGGTCACCTTTGCCGAGGGCGTTGGTTGTTTTGCTGACAGTGCCTTGGACGCCCTGGAAGCGGGTCAATACGAAGTAAGGTTGAACCGGAACGATTAGAGAAGAACTTGCCTTCGTAGCATATCCTGTAGTGTTGTATAGGCCGTCTACTGTCCCGGTGGCTGTCTTGCCTACGTTATCTGTGATGTGTTTGACCGGCTTGCCGACGCCGGCGGGTACTTTATCAAGTCCCTTTCCTGCTACGCCCGTAATACCGTTGACCGTGCTATTCAGCCCGGTAGTAGCACTGTCAGCCACTGTGTTCACGGTTCCCGTCGTGACACCAACGCCTTTGTTTACTCCACCAGTGACCGCATTCGATGCCGAACCGACGACACCGGGCTTCTTCGGAGTCGTAGCTGGAGTAGCTTTCTTCACTGCTGTGGGTGTGGGTTGCGTGCCGTCGGCGTTGACGGCTGGGTTCACTGGTGTTTTCTTGACAGGCGTTGCTTTCGAAGTCGTCGAGGCTGTATTTGATGCGGGTTTTGCAGGAGTAGTCTTGGTCACATTGATTTTGGGCGCCGAGCTAGCTTGGTTCTTGAGGTTAGGGCCTTTTACTGCTGGCAAAGATGTTGTCGATGCAGGTGTAGTCTTTTTCGTAGAGGTGGGCGTCTTAGTGGCGGGCTTGGATACATCGCTAGCCGTTTTACTCGCAGCGACGGGTGTTTTCTTCGCGGGTGTTACGTTAGAGAGACCGGATGTGGAAGGTACTGTTTTCTTTGCAGCCGTGGGGGTTGTAGGCTTCACAGACGTACTCTTCGCGGCGGTTGTCGTAGTCGACGATGCCGGAGTGGACGTTCTCGTGAGTTTTGCAGGTGCTTTTCGAACTGGCGTAGTGGTAGTTCCCGTTGTCTTTGTTGCGGCGGGTGCAGTCTTCTTAACGGGTGTCGCGGCTTTCTGTGTTGCTAGAGAGGTGGTCTTGGTAGCTGAGGAGGGCGCCTTCTTCGCCGTCGAAGAAGTTCCTTGCGCGACCTTTTGAAGATTCGTTACCCCAGCTGCGACGGTTAGAACCACATTGCGAACACTCTGAGCAAGCAGATGTGTAGTTTGCACGCGACATACCCTGGAGCGCGGCGTTCTGCTGCTTCAACTGGTCCACAGCCGACATGGTATTGTTCTCTACGGGAGTAAAATCGTTGAATTCAGATTCAGAACTCGAAAAGCTTCGCAGATCATGCAAGGGCTGTATCGTTCGCCGACGCCTGGTGCATCCCATGACGCATACGTCATCCGCGTCACTCGACCAGGTTTCGGCCAGGGATGACAGCCCTGGAGGCGCCGCCAAAACCTGCCATCGCACGGGATGCGGGGATTAGCGAAGAATGGACACGGTTGGGGATCCGAAGGAATTTAGCGAGATTGGTAGAGTTCGTGCTGTAGTAGACGAGACGAGTGAGCGACGCACTGCAACTTCTGATCACACAGCGTTCAGGTACAGCATCCCTCCATTATACAGTGGAGATCTTCGTCAATGATTTCCAGACTCCAAGCATGGGTAGCAATGCTCAAGAAAATAGTCCAAAGCCGATCGTGTCCGAAGCGTAAAATGCGGACTATAGCCCTCCAGGTCCGCATGCATCAAATCGTAAAAGAAAACAAGCCGATAGATTCACTGTGAGCCGAATTGTGTGCTAAACCTTTCCTGTAGGAATTCTTTCACTTGCGGGTTTCCGGAGCCTTGCGCGGAAACCGGAAAGGACACGACCTTCAAGCCGTCCAGTGATCGCGCGCGACTGACTGTGAAAGCATCAATAGTCTGAATACACATAGGATAGCAGGAGTACTCACGAGCTACGTATGCTTGGCCTTGTTCGAAAGACTTTGATAAGTCCACAACAACCCGGTTCAACGTCATGCCCTGCTCATGTCAGCCTCTTTCTTAGCCCTGCACCATCGTTCCTGACCACTTACCTGACTTTTATGTGTAGTCATAGCCCAAGCAGCCATGAGAGGAATCTGCGTTCTTGATAACAAACTGTGAGGTGCACTATCCCCAAGTGAGTTGACCGTGCAGTCTGCATAGATCGTCCGCTGAACGCCGTTCAAGAAACTACACGTGACGTACAATCAGTCCCAAACCCTTGGGGTTGTTGACTTCAAGGTAACTCACCGAACGATGGGCCAAGCCTTGTACTCCATGCTCTTGGCATACTCTCGCAATTGACATTCGCGGAACACAGCGTGGTCGCCCTGCAGCACCTGAACACCGGACATTGGAAAGCCATCCCGCTTGTCGCGATTGTTAAGAGCTTTTGGTAGGTTTTTTGGATCATAGTCTTCAAAGCCCTGGATGGTACCCTGAGAACCATTGACAAGGCCCGCGCCGATATCAAGATTGTGTAGGAGCACTACAAGCATGCCTTTCTTCAATCTTATTCGACTCTCGAATCGATGCTCGGCCAGAGCCTGCAAGGAGCCATCGGGCGCTTTGAATTCACCCTTCGTTCTGAGGTTACCATGGGCTTCATTCCATTTAAAATGGTCGAGACATTGGTACGTTCGTTCGACAGAGCGCAGTGCCCTGAATCTCTCCTCGTTGACTCGATTGACCTCAGCCCTCGTTGCGAAGAGTTGGATGGCATTTCGGGTTTCTGACTTGTGATTCAACAGAAGTTCTGTTTCTGTCGGAAACAGTCGAATGCCCATTCTGAGTTTGTTCAATATATTGATAAAGGACCTGTCACTTTGCCGATGGATTTGTGTGAGGTTAACATGAGCAAAGTCACATTCTTGCCAAGCTGTGGACCGGAAAGCCCATTTGTCCTTGTCGTAGAATGTGCCATGTGCTCTGCACTTGTACTCGGTCTCTTCCTTGTTCATAATCGTTTCTCTACCACATTCGATACAATATCTGAAAGGCTTGACTGGAGGCAGCTGACAGAAATCGCCTGTCACGACGATCTGTACGCCACCAAAAGCAGTTTCTTTGCCCCTCGCCTCTTTCAGGAGATGGTTGATACGCTCAAAATGATGGTTTTCGACCATGCTGACCTCATCGATCACAAGGACGTCAGTTTCATTTAGACGTTTGTGCACGAATTTGCCATGCGAACCCGCTTTTAACTCTTTCAAAGGCTTTTTGTGATGATCAGGGGTCCAGCCAGCGTATGTCCACGTCGTAGATCCGTTGATATCGAGCGCAGCTCGACCCGTGGGGGCAATAATATTGACTTTCATGCCCCTCTCTGCAAAGCGCTTCACGAAAGCCTTCAGCACTGTAGACTTTCCGCACCCAGCAGAACCTGTATAGAATACGTTTCTTCCGCTAAGGATTAGGTCTACCAAATCGGCCTGCTCCTTGCACAGTGTTGGTTCCACAATGGGTACGATATCTACCACTGGATTGTCAAGCGGCGCAACTGTCCGATCAAGCTGAGATACATGGGCAGTATTGTTGAAAGCTTTAACCAATCTTTTGAATTCGGGAATCGAACAAGATGCGCCATCTTGGGTCTGCGGATATTGTCCTGGCACAGGCGGCGAATCTAACTCCAATGGATTTATTTGGGTACCCACGGCGGGTAATTGCGGATAATAAATAGGTTGCTGCCCGTAGTCTCTAGGCGGCTGTTCTCTGATATCTGGCAGCGGTGGCGGATCATCATCTTCATCGTCCAACAAGTTGATGACTTCCACAGACTTTTTGCGACTCCCTGCCGGTGACCTTGATGCAGAAGTATGATGTCTCTTGGGTGGCGGTTGGTGTGGGCTTGCGGTTTCTCTTTGCCGTTTCCTCTGATTTTCTTTCTGAAGTCTCGCGCCGAGCTTGTTGGCGGGTATTGGGGGAGCTGCATCTGCACGCATTCCGATATTCTGCCATGGAAACACCTGTTGCCGTTGCACCATTCTCTTGCCGGTTCTGCTGCTCCTGATCGTGCGAGGCGTCGTGTGTGGCTCGGCGTATGGCTGATGTATGCGATTGGGGTGCGACGGTATGTCTGGCGTACAGTGGGGATCTTGCGATGTCGAAGTTGACTTAACATTGGAGGAAGGTGATCTATGCGAAGAGCTGCAAACTTTTGGGTGCAGAGCGCGGGCGCAAAGGGTCTCGACGCGAGTTCACATATACAAGAATATTAGAAAACCTAAGACGTAGCGCGAGTGGCGCCGAGAGAGGGTACACATGGTGAAAGGGGAGAGGTGCGAAATAGCGCGTAAGCGAATTGGGACCCGGGAACGCGTGAAGTTACGCGACGTCACGCGCTAGATCAGCCCTATCAGACATTGTGCAATATGTAGTCAAGGAACGTACTGATTCATGGAACAAGGAATTGCAAATGAACCAGTGCTATTGATTACTGGGTTAAGCATTTTTATATACAATCCTCCGCGCTGCTAGCAGATTATATGGAGATCAAGCTACACAGGATACTGGCAACTACCCTCTTGACCATTCTGCCGACACCTGGCGCATGGCTGGTCGTAGTCACACCTCTGCTTCCTACGCCTGCAGTTCAAACACGCCGGCCTAGCCGAAGTCGTCTGATACTCGCATGTCTCTCCCTCTCCCAGTCTACGACATCTTCCGCATGGTCTATCTCCGTCACAGAGTTTCTTTCTGCGAGAGCAATTCGTACAAGTCTTTTTAGCCATTACTCGTGGTGTGGGATTCAAAAACATGTCTGGCGTGCGCGCCGCTAACATCTGCTCTTCGTCTTCTCTTTCATCTTGTGTAGTATAGGCACTTGTAACAGTCGAGGTGGGCTTGGAATCCAGTCTCTGTCTTTTGCGCTTTGGTATCTGCGTTTCAACATCTGTAGCTTCACTCTTTGCTCTGCCGTGCCCTAGCCACCCTGGCTTAGCCCAAATGGGCTGTAAGTAGCCATCAATGTGCACGCCTCCGACCGTACGCTCCTCGTTGTCGGAGTCGTTCGTTCGAGGATCATATCCATGCTTACGCCGAACATGCTCTGTGAGACGACTAGATCCGCTGAAATCTCTTAAGCTACCAGGACAGTCTGTATGTGGGCATCGCAGGCTACCAGAATCGAAGTATGGGCGCTTTACCAAAGGTCTCCTGTCTCCTTCAGAGAGCACTGGTTCGCGAACATCATTAGGGGCAGGTTGCACTTCGTCGGATGCCAGAAACTTGGAAGGCGTATATTGCTCCGATTTTGAGATGGGCTGCGCAGCCAGGCTTTCATCGAAAGTCCGAAAGTTCATACCTTCATCAAAAAGAGATGCGCACCGTTGAGCCGCTTTGGCAGCCACCTGCTTATCGAAACCGGCGATGGCTGCTAGACCGAGCATCTCGCTCCAATCTATCAGACCAACGCTCCTGTGGACCTCTGGAATACTAGAAGCATCGCTACGATGACTACTGTTGCTCGAAGTTGAATGGGTACGTGCTTTTTGTGGTTCCTCTCGCGTGTACGGTGGGTATTCATCTTCGTTTTCGCAATCGGCGCCATAAATTGACGCAGAGTCGCTCTCCGCAGCATTGAGCGCTTCGTGGCTCGGTCTACGAGGTTTGCCTATCTGCTTTCTCTTGGGCACGTGGAAGCGCGATCGAGATCTTGACGGAGGTTTAGCATGCGGTGCTGGTGTTTCTCTGTCCGTGAAACAATCGCTTCCAGAACCAGCGCGACGGAGACCGTCGCCGGCGTGATTTGATCGATTTCGACGAACTGCTAATACCAAATTATTAACTCTCGAAAGGAGCGAGTTGACAGAAGGCTCCAGTATACGTCTGGCCTCGTCATCATCAGCAAGAAAAGCAGCCTCAGTAACATCTGAGCCTCGGTGCCTCGTCTGACTCTGTGATGCGCTTTCTGACTCAGTGTCGACACGCAAGTCATCTGACGTCCCTTTTGTCCCGTCGTCTTCCTGATCTACGTTCAAGTCGTCTAGCTGCCTCGTAGTCTCCGCACCATCCGTTTCGGAAGGATATAGCTTCGAACTGGAACCTTTTACCTTCTTCTTTATAGTGCTCTTGCCTAGGTCTTGAGCTTTGCTGCTTCTGATCGCATGTGCTACGCCAGCCTCTGAGTCCGAGCTAGACAGAGATGAGGAGGAGATGGCCACATGTTCAATGTACGAGTTCGTGTCCTCAGCACTAGTTCGGCGCCTTGTCCAATTGCTTTTTGCCGTTCGTAGGAATAACGCAAGAACTTCTTCTCGCATGACTTCTCCGCAGCTCTGATCTGTAGACCTGCCGATGTACCATCCATCATCTTTGTCTTCTGTTTTACCCGTTGCAGATCCCTTTAACAGAAGGCGCTTAGTTGGTAAAGGCCACGCAGTCCATAGCTTCGACGGCACCAACTCCGTCTCCAAATCGCCGGTAAAGGGGTCGTTATATTGCAGCTCTTCGCCCTTCTTCAGCCATGCGTCCTTGCTCTGCCAGTCCTTGACCTTCTCCAGCTCCTTGATAGGGCGCCGTAAACGACGCTTGAGACTATGCGCATTGTAAAGGTGTGCAGCAAGGTCCGCGGATTCTAGGTTTTCCAACGACTCTACAATCTCACGATCTGCTTCTGTGTATCTCCGCCATGACTGTGGCTTGATAGTGCGGCGCTCGAGAGGGGCCGAATCGGCATCTGGAGAGCTGGGCTGAAAATCTTCGTCGAGCGAGTCGTCGGGTTCGGGCACATATGCGAACGATAGTGGAGGTGGATCTTGCGCGTTTTGAGGGCTTGACGAGCGTCCTGATAGCGACTGCGAGGGCGCGGTTGGATTGCTTTCGTCACCACCAAACAATGACATCTTGGTTGACGTCCAGGCTCATTGGATGTGCGATGCATACGGCGTTGGCTGAGGGACATGGTGGGGTGGTACAGAGAGCGCGGAGCATTTGAGCGGGGAACTTTTTCTGGCGAGTCGCCCGGGGACGCGACGCGACATTACGTCCCTTGGCGCGTCTTGCTTTCGTCGAGGAGCTCAACTGGATCGTACTCGACATCTTTCGCACTCATTTGTGCTGTCAGCCATTCAAAGTCTCGGCGGTCGACATCGTTCTCCGCGTCCCGATTCATGAAGGCTCTGGCATTGAGGCCATCTAAACCCCTTGAAAATCTATCGGCGCATACTTCAGCGCCGGGCACACCTTGTTACCTAGCTCTATCAAATCTAGAGAAATTGTGACATTGGCGCCAGCCAAGACGCGCGGTATACTGAATCGCAACTATTAAGGCATCCAATCAGCATGGCAGGTAGTGCGTGAGAGTATGAGAATAAAGGTATAGTCACAGCCGTCCAACACCACGGAACACTACCCATCCTTGCGCGCTTCTTCACGAAACGCCCAGAGGGCGGCAATCGTGCTTACAACGTCGATGTCCCCAGGTCGACGCCTGGAGCCATGGTACACCATAGCCCCACTCCCAACCAGAATGAAGTCGGGACGGAGGAGAGGGGGCACGAGCGACGAGGCGGCCGCGAAGGCTTCCTCGACGGCAGCGAAGTGGGCGGACGTGATGGGAGCCATGATATTATATTATGTATGTTATGTTGTGGGACAGATGAAATATGATGCAATGCGATGCTGTGATGCTGTGATGCTGGCGCAGATGGATTCATCTATGTCAATATTGACCCGGGCTGTCACTGGTTCATTCCTTCCCTCAGAACCACCCACCTAACCCGAAAGCTCTCGACATATTTGGAGTACTTTAAGGCAGCGCAAATAGACTCAAAATCTGCTTCGTGTTACCTTGCTCCTTCGCACCGAAGGCTTTACTCAACGCAGTCAGACTTAGCCGGGGTCCAGCTACTGTAAAGTGCTTCGAGTATTGTCAGCCTCCAATCTGACTGTTCAGAGCTGCATATTCATTTTGGCGCTACGGTATCCCGAAGCTTCTGGCGCATGCACGCTTCGATTACAGTCATGCGCCCGTTCGTCCATGGGAAGGCTCAGCTCAACCAGCCAAGGCTTGTTCTTCGGTTCGTTCTCGTCATCCATGGATGCAGCATTTACCATCAGAGTCTCCTCCTGATTCTTTCTGAAAGCTTCAGCGGAGCTGGGTGGGAGACTAGCGTAACCCTTTCTCTTTGCTTGATTCTTGCCTACCCACTCTTGAGGCAGCAAGTCCATGCGATCGTCACCTTCTTCTGCCAGCTTCTTCTTATTGTCGTAACGAACTCTCTGTGCCCCATAACCCTTGTGTACATGCCCAAAGCAATGCAGCCGTGGCCGTACTCTTGCGATCGCCCGGCGAAGATGTTCACATCCTGGACTGCTGCCATCTGCTGTTTTATCAAGGACATATTTTGGCGGCCCATGGGTCATGACGATATCAACCCCATCGGGTATAACTGAATCCTCTTTGCCAACATTTCTCGCCCACGATGGAGTGATATTCGCTCCGTTAAAACGATCCTCGTCGCTGCGATATTGAAAGGCTGAAGAGCCATACTTGGGTGTCCACGGCGACACAAAGATCTTGAAGTGTGCTCCAGATTTAAGCGTGAACTCGTGTGTTCCCTCTTCGAGAAAGCGGATTCTCGGTATGGAGATGGCTGAGCGTGCTTTGAGATGATTCTCTTCTGTGCCGCCTTCGGAAAGGTAATACTCTTTATCGAGCGAAATCTCGTGGTTGCCAGCGATGAACAGTTTCAGCTCGGCATCAACTTGAAGAAATGCATCAATTGCCCGCGCGATGGCTTCTGGTGATCCATCCTCGGTCAAATCGCCGCAGTGAAGGAGCACGTCGCTTTGCGGGGTGGACGGGAGGATTTCGTTTTGTCGATCGTGAGTATCGGACATAATGAGGAAGCGAACAGGAAGAGAAGCCTTAATCAAGCCGGACGAGCTTGAAGAAGCTGATCGAGGTTGTTTTGAGATGTTTTCCTCCTCAGTGGTGGACGCGCACAGCCCGTGAGAACGCTTGAGCGAAGCTTGGGTCGCCATGATGTGTTGTGAGAAGGGAAATTCTTTGGTCAGTAGCTGTGGATGTATGAGGACAGAATTTTAATGTGTATGTGGAGGAAGACTCACTCTTTAATGGGAGCTGGACTCTGCTGCCTGACCATAACCATGGTAATGTCTACCATCCCAAGGTTCTGCTCTCATTTCAGGGGTCATTCAAGCTAGTTAGATATTCTCACAGGTGGGACACTACTCGTAGTGAGACCAAAAGTACTGTGTGACATGATTTGTGCTGTTGTATGTCGTGCAAGTTAAGCCTGGGAAACACGCCGTTAAACTTTGCGCCCTCCACACCTTAGGGTACAACCTCCTTTGTCTCCATCTCCTTTTCCTTCTCCTTCCATTCCGCAAATCCGTTCCCTGAACATTAATATTAAAGGTTCTTCTGAGGGCCGCCAAGCCCATATCCATGAATAAATAACACACTTGATTGAGCGTCTCACCGCTCGTCGCAGTACAACCACACGCAACCTTGTCATGCGTAGCCGAAGACGAACAGAAAGTAGAAGATGATACCGATAGTTGCCCAACGTAACGCGTCAGTAGACAGCGCGCCAAGCATGATACATACATATAGTGGGCATGACTGTTATGGGAGTGGCGCTATAGAGGACACTGCGGCGACCACCACCTTGATGGTAAAACACAATGGTACACATTTAAGCGCGAAGAACATGTTGATTGCGCTGGAGAATAGCGAGACGAGTGAAGGATTGGCGAATGTAGAGAAGATCACGGAGCCTATCAGGGCCATTTAGCAGAGTAAGAACTGAAGGGAAACACGGGAGACGTTGTGTAGTATGCAGCTAGGACGACACCGTCCAATCATGGATTGTATGCAGCCAGAAACGCACACACACACACAACGAATCAATTTTGTGCATAATTTGTCGATAGTGCCCATGGCTAGGAAATGCTTCCAATTTAATCTCGAACTAGGTTCCAGCTTTGCCTCAATAACAACCGAAATTTCTCGGCGGGGTGTTTTGAACCTGTCTGAGCCAACAAACGCGTCGTTGAGCTGTGCAAGTACGGCATCACCCTCTTCCCAGCTTTTTCAAACGTTGCACCAATGGGGTGTATCTTGGACAATCTCTTAGCGTCGGCTCTAGGAGGTTGAGACGAATGCTTGACTTCATAACTGGCAGAGACCACAAGCAGCCTCCAGAGATGAACGCGAAAATGACATGCATCACAATTGGGATGCGCCAAATGGCCTGATTGTACATCTTCGTGAAGCCATAGTCGATCCAACACGCCAATGGCACTTCGCTGATGGGCAAAATAACATTGAGCGCATTCCCTGGTCCACATGCTCCTACCTCCAAGCCAGTCACACTGAGATACGTCGGCGCAGCTGAGCTAATTCATCCAATTGCGAACCCAGTGATCAGCCGGCCCATGATGAGAGAATACGACGAAGCTTCACTATGGCTGTAAAGACAGCAGCCAAATTGCCGAGGAAAATCGTGCCTCATCGACCGATGTGGAACGTGAAAGGGATCATAGCCAAAGCAGCAACACAAGCAGCGAAGTCTTAGGAGGTTTGTGTCATAGAATTGTGAATACGTGTGTAGGACGACTGATGGCGTCTAAAGAGGGTGGATGCAGAAGAATGTCTCCAAGGACACCGGCAAAGTCCCTGGGCGTGCGGGAGAAAATGAAATGATGCTCTAAGACTTACGCCGTACATCATGAAAGAAGTTCCGCATACAATCTCTATGAGGGCGTAGAGCGTTCGCCCTCTGAATTGGGGACAGAGCTCCATTTTGATAGATACCATATGTGTCCTGCCTCCTTCTATGGCTTACGGCGTGCAAGCGAAATCACGAACCAAGAGATGTCCAACCGCTAACGAACAGGCCTCTTGAGTACCTGAGCTTCATTTTTAATTCTTGGACAACCGACGCTACTCAGAACCCTTGCTTATGCGCCCATAATGCATTGAGTTAGGAAAGATGTGGACATGCTATCCCAGTTTTTCCGCTGATTGTGCAAGCAGGTATAGCTGATACCACTTCACTAACATAGTGGATTGAATTAATTGGGCAGAGAAACAGAGGGAATTGAATAGTAAGAGAGTAGACACTGTTGCATCCTGCTCGCATGCGTAGTATTCAGTGGACTACATAAGTTGCTCGTGAACCTGAGATTGATTTCGTACGGGAGGAGTAGCGTCTCGCTGTAGCTGCAAGTATCGCATTAGTGCAAGGAAATGCAAAGAGTTCAAGATATGTGTCACTAAACCTGGAGTCATCTGTGGCTAGCGTGCAGCTTGAGAAACCAGGTGGGTATCACCTGGGCAATAAGCCCAGCGTTCGCGACGCGTTCCACTCCAGCTAGCTAACCTGGACTGCTTAGCACCTTGGCAACGTATTTATGGTATCATTAGCGCATCAATTAATCTCCGCATTAGCCCTACGCTCGGCAATCCATGTAGCCATGCCAGTTGCGCCTTTCCTCTCTCCAAATCCTACACGCTTCCGTGCAATGTCGGACACGCTTGGTGAACATCACCTAGAAGGTTCTGAATGCTACCTCATACATGCGACAATCCTCCGTCAGCCACTAATGGCGTCTTTCTCAACCCTAATGTTCGCGGAGGGTGCAATGCAACGGCTTTCGACGTGATCCCTTGCCAGTATGAGCATGAGCAATATTGGACATCTGGACAGGCGTACGGAAGAATAGAATACTGCGGCGGTACTCGTCCCCTGCCTTTGAAGAATGAGAACTTCGTCGAAGGTTACAGAGATGGAAAAAGAGACATCCCACTGAAGTTGAACGGGGCGGATATTGCCTTGTCAATGAGATGCGGGCCATTCACGAGAAAGTTTGGAGGCATGTGTGAGGTGCAATGCAATAGGACTATTCAGCTAGTCATTGAGCCCACACTGGATGCACGCAATGAAATAACTAGCCATGCTTAGGCGCTTCGTCATAACACCAACTTGCAGACGCTCGGGCTCCAAGAAGATGAGGATACGTGCAGAACGTAGATACCCATTACGACTCATTATTTACCAATCATGATCCTTGTAATAATACAATGACATGAGACCAGTGGACGTGCTATGCACTCATTCTTCCTGCATCGAGTTCGCTCCGTGCGACTGTCATAGTATCATACACTGAAGGCAGCGACAAACAGACTACGTAGGGGGTTTTTAACTCGTTACATCGATTACATTTCCCTGCTAAGCTTTCATTTTCAATATGCCTGAGCGAAAGTCTGAGTGTACAATGGCACAATGGGTATGTACCTATACTTCGTGGTAAAAGGCTGAAGCCACGTCACGTGGTGTAGACGGCCCGTGCAGTATCTCCGACGCCGACGGCTTAGTTGATGAGCGATTGCAACACGAGCCTGACAGCTCCATCAACCATACGTACCCTCTGACGTCCCTACGGCGGCCCCGCAGAATCCCGAACGTTTCTTGATCACCGCCCTTTGCGCTGTAGAAAATACACCGAGCGGCCTTCGACTCCATCCCGACCCCGCCACCATGTCGAGCGGGCAGGTGCTCAAGGCCGAGAAGGACTTCACGAAGGAGGTCGACAAGGCGATTCCCGAGGCAGAGAAGCTCGGAACTGTACGTCTGGACCTTCTGTGGTGAAGGCGGAACTGACAGGAGCTGTAGAGCAACCCGCAGGCGGCAATCGAGAAGCTACTTCTGCTTGAAAAGCAGACCCGCCAGGTATGGCCACTTTCTCGGATTGGCACTATTTTTGATCCACTGACAGCGAGAAGGCCTCCGATCTCGCGTCGACCTCTCGGATCCTTATAGCGATATGCACAATAGCTAAGAATGCGGGAGATTGGAGTTTGCTCAACGAGCAGGTGCTCTTGCTCTCGAAGAAGCATGGTCAGCTGAAGCAGGCCACCACCAAGATGGTCCAGACCGTGATGGGATTCTTGGATGACACCCCAAGTCTGGAGACAAAGCTTTCAGTCATTGAGACATTGCGGACGGTCACCGAGGGCAAGGTGTGTGGCGCATACGTTTCAAGAGGCGTGGCGAAGCTGACTTTTCATGATAGATCTTTGTCGAGGTTGAGCGGGCTAGGATCACGCGGATACTATCGAACATCAAAAAGGAACAGGGCGATATCAATGCTGCCACCGACATTCTGTGCGAGTTGCAGGTCGAGACCTTCGGTTCCATGACGCGCCGCGAGAAGACTGAGTTTATCCTACAGCAGGTATCGCTATGCATACAGAAAGGCGACTGGACACAGGCTGGCATTCTTGCTAGGAAGGTCAGCACCCGGTATTTCACGCGCAAGCCCAAGAAGACGGCGGAGCAGCTGGAGAAGGAGCAGAAAGAGCGAGAGGAGAAAGAGAAGGCGCGGAGCGCTGATGACCCACCAGTGGAGCCAGAAGACGATGTGACCGACCTGAAGCTCCGCTACTACGAACAGCAGATCACTCTTGCCAAGCACGAAGACAAGTACCTCGACGTATGCAAGCACTACCGACAGGTGTTGGATACTGAGGCTGTGGAGGAGGACCCGAACAAACTGAAGGCTGTACGTGACCTGAATTTATATCTGGTGGCGCACCTAATAACTGCAGATCCTCCAACGCGTCATTTACTTCATCATCCTTGCGCCGTATGACAACGAGCAGTCCGACCTTATTCACCGCATCCAACGAGACTCGCGTAATTCAATGATACCGCAGGATGCGCAACTGATCAAGTTGTTCACCGTCCCCGAGCTGATGCGGTGGCCTATGGTGGCTAAGCAATTCGGTCCTCATCTCACGGAGACGGATGTGTTTGACGCCGAGGCGGACGATTCGGACGACCCCAAGGCACACAAGAGGTGGCAGGACCTGCGCAAGCGAGTGATCGAACACAACGTTCGTGTAGTGGCCAAGTATTACACACGCATTCAGATCCCCCGGTTAACCGAGCTGCTTGATCTGACTGAGGATGAGACGGAGAAGTACATCAGCGAACTGGTCACGGCAAAGACCATCTACGCCAAGATCGACCGACCAGCCCGCATCGTCAGCTTCGCTAAGCCTAGAGACGCTGATGATGTGTTGAACGAGTGGAGCGGGAACATGAAGAGCTTGCTTGGACTCCTGGAGCGCATTGATCATCTGATCACCAAGGAAGAGATGATGGCCCGCATCCAAGGAGCAAAGCTTGACAAGAGTAGCAAACTCTCTAAGGGAAAGGCGAAGTGAGGGCAGTGCTCAACATAAAATTCGCTGAAGAAGGATCATGATTAGTCTAGACATAGCCGAGCCTCTATGATACCGGCTCGCGCATACACTGCGCTTGTAATATAGGCTTCCGAACATCGACTTCCGTGCCGTGTTGTGTACTCTATCTTCTATATGCAACGCCATGCTAAGCCCAAGTGTAACCGGTCTTTGCCCAATGCTCTAGAAAGGCACATCCATATCTTCTACGCTCTCCTCTTTTTTCTCGCCATTGTCCGCCTTGTGTAAAGTCTCTTTAATGAAGCCCACCAGTGCTGCGACATACGTCTTCTGCAGAGTTACGAAGTGGCCACCAGGATGATGCACCACCCGTCCTTTGGTCTCCACGCACCGCTCCACCAGCGCTAAGCTCCGCGCCTCCTCCACAACGGTATCAAGTGTCCCAATGAAATGCAGCATGGGCGTTGTGATTTTCGGCTCGTAAAACCCACGATACAGCTCCACGCCCCTCGCTGCGAACCCCGAGTAGCTGACCGCAAACTTGAGCGGAGGGTGAATAGTCTCTTCAATGTACCCTGTATCCGCTTCGAACGACTGCGGATACGACATGCCGCCCTCAGGATAAAGCCTCTCAAAGGCCTTCCGCCGCTCGGGTTCAAGCAGCGAGGCCACCATCGCAGCCATTGCGCCGCCTTGTGAAAACCCTATTACACCGTCGAACGGTCCCTCCTCCTTCAATACGCGCGCTAGCGCCTCTAGCCCTAGCTCTATCCCCTCGTACACGTATGGCTCGCCGTCGCCTTTCCGTCTCCACCATGCCCACGCATCGGTCTCCTCTGGCTCTCCGTTCTCTTTTGCTTCGGCCGCGGCAGTCGGAAACGGAATATCTGCGTGCGCAAGACGAATGGGCGCAGTTGGGTAGGAGAGTGCGATCCCAGCAGGAAAGGCTTTCTGAAGGTTCTTTTCCAGGGCGCGCGTTTTAGCGTGGAAGTTTGAACCGGATTGGGTGAAGCCGTGAATCATGAGGATCTTGATGGGTCGCGATGGTGGCGCGGCGGCGGCCATGATGTGGGAACGGTAGAGCGTTACAATATTGGAGGGTGCAAGGTGGCGGGGGAAGAGCATAGGGTGTGGAGGTGCGGTGGGATGGCCGTGAATTGTCGCTCGGAATTCGGAATGATGCGATTGCGTCATTCGCAGGGAGGGTTCTGGGGGAAGTTGAGCCGATGCATCGAGAAATTACTCGAAAGCTGGGCATGCTATCACCCATCAATTTGACTTTCTATACTACAAATATTGGGTGCCTGCTAGTCATACACTGTACGCCGATTGGGGCCCCTCCTCCTTACACCTCACGATCAGGAACGGCCAGCTAGGAGGATTGAAGGAAGCGTAACGCTGATGTTGCCGTCAATGCTGGTTGCCAACTCCGCTTCTTCGAGATCCCATGGTACCTCAGCATGGCTTCCCACTGCTAATCGGACGAGCTTCACCTTTCCATTGCCTTGACGGACAAGATCCTCATTGGGCCATTTCAAAATCCCCGGCGTATTCATGCCGACACCTAGTTCAAGAATGACTGTCTTTCCCCCGTCACCGCTCAAGACACGTCTTTTGAACTTCTTCCAGCACGTCTCTCCAGCTTGGTAGGGGTTTTGATTAAACCAGTCCGCTGCTCTGACGCAAATGAACAGATCCCCGCCGCAGTTCTCGCACCTCGGCACGGCAGAATCATCTTTCAAGGACTGTGTGACTGGATCTATTAGTGGCAGCGCCTTGTCGAGATATGGTGTTGACGCCCAGTACGATTCTGGCGTGCACTTAGCCACGCATTGGAAGTAGTAATATTGCCCTTGTGGTGTAGACAACTTCGCCTCGTCCCAGCCATTTGCAACGAAGAGTCCGTCTGCATTCGATGTCCTGACATGGACATTGTCGCCAAACGGGTCCAGCCATCCGAGGAGCTGCCCGTACAGCTTGGACCGTTGCCAATTCCGTATCATCTCGAGATGTGTGAAGTAATAGCCCCATTTGACACGGTCTGAGGGCCAATCCACGAAACCAAACACGTCATACAAGCGTTCGAGACCGTACTGGAGGAACGCGGGAAAGTGTTTCTGAAACAATGTGCGGGAAGTGTAATCGAGTCCATCTGCGGCAGAAAGGCCGGCACCTGCACTGACGATGATGATCTCGGCTTCAGCGAGCCAGGAGCGAGCCGTTTCTATTGTCGAACTCGTGAGTGAGAATGCTCTTGCAGGCTCGCCAGTGTTCACAATCCAGGGAGGTCGGGGTTGGTCAAGAAGGGTTTTGTATATTTCGTGGTCATCCTCAGTGTAGGTCACGAAAAGGACGTCCGAGACGGTTGCCTCCGGATGGTGGGCGAACCAGGCTGCAACTGTTCCTACCGCAATACTAGCCGCAAGCCTAGACGGAAAAGCGAATAGGCCTGTCGAGATACCACAAAGAGCCACGCTTTTACCTTCCGATGATTCGGGTAACCTGTCCGCCTCATCGAGGACTGAGTAGTAGCATTGACTAAGCTGTCGTCTCTCAACATCGCTCGGATACGAGCCCCGCTCAAGCTGTGGCCCGACAGTGTGTATGACATAGTCGCAAGGCAAGCAATAAGCTTTTGTGGTGACAGCGTCACCCACGGGCAAGGCGTCCTGATAATCTTGTTTCGCTGAAGCAATATCGAAGCATTCCTGTCGTAAGCGAGGGCCGGCCCAGGAGTGTATCACGTTATCAATGCATCTATGCGTAGGCTGGAAGCAACCGAGCATTTGGGAATTCGCTGCGTTGGTAACGGCTGTTGTACCAGGCGCAAGGGTGGTTATGTCGCCTTTCCATAGCCTTATGGTTACGGGTGGCCTGCCTTCTTCTCGTGGAATGGTGGCTAGACAGAATGTGCTGCTCATCTAAGCTCGGTAAGCTAATAGTATTGTCAACATTCGTATACAGAGGGACTTACTGGGGTGAGCACGCGATGATTGCGCTCGTGAAGCAAGATATCATCGATATCTTGTAACACATTACTGGACAGCTGTGGATACGGTGACCGGATGCAAAGAAGGTGTTTAAGGATTTGTAGGTGCGTCGAAGAGTCGTTGTGGTCAAGATGCTTTAAGAGATGTCGAGTCCGGACGTCGCGAGAATCTGTGATCAGAAACCGCACAGTGCGCTCCAAGATCGCCGACTTGGGAGCCATGCTTCTTACCTTCCTCCTGAAAAAGGAATCCTGAACCTCCTTTATAGAAACATGATTTGGTACATGAAGGGAAATTACGGAGTTCACATCTCGATTTGCCGCTTTCGAACATTTCTGTAACGATTAGTAAAGTGTTTACACATTCGCGGAAACATGCCGCGCTATGCGAAGACGACGGCTTCGGAACTTTCGCACAGGTTTCTGATCGATTCTAAAGCCCATTATTCAAAGAACCACAGATTCCGCACGGCGAAGTGGCAATCAGCTGTGAGTTATTGTGAGTACGATGTGACTAGCGCGGCTTTGTTCGTAGCAGGTTCGGGTCAAGACAATACGTAGCTTCGTTCGTCGATATTCGATTGCTAAAACTAGAGAGACTGATCTCCTGTGCAGTGATTTATTCATCTATCCTCCTGCTATTTATCTATAGTGCACACTTCACCGAAAATGCCCCAAAGTACCATAAATGTGCCAGAATATCAGTATATATCCAAGCGGCATTGCCTTTCAAATTCGTAGCTCCTTCGTAGATCTTAAAGTCTGTCGCCCTCACCGCCTGATTGTTGGGTCTGTTGATGTAGTATTCTGGACTCACATGAGCAAAGTTCATAACGATAGGAGGAATGTTTGGTACGGGATCGTTCCCTAATATGCGGTCACAAAGTCAGTGTGAGTTAAGACAGGTTTAGCGAATACTTTGCGCATGTCTCAGCCTAGCGAGAAAGGAATCTTTCTTCTGGCCGAAACACACATCCACCTTGTACCTGCTGTTTTGCTTACAGTGCGTAATACGGTAATTACCGCCGGGTTGGGCAGTGATGTAGTTTGCGAGCCTGGAGCTAGAGACTCGGGGCGCGCCGAAGGAGTACAAAGTAACAGGATAGCCTGAACTACGCAGATCGGCCGCAGCGAGGGTGGCGATGGCACCACCAAGAGAATGACCTGTTGTTATGATTTGGTAAGATGGGTTGGAAGCTGACAGACTTTTTATGACTGCGGCGACGGCGGGCCGGGAATCGAGCCAGGACTGCCAGAAGCCTTTGTGAGCTGTGCAGCCGGTACACAAATTAGTCGACACGGCCTTGAAGTCCAGGTTTGTAAACCAGTTCTGAATCGAAGCGCTGCCGCGGAAGGCGACAACGATAAGCTTGTGGGTGGAGTCGAGAGCGACGTATCCGGTTACGTCGGTCGCAAGGTCGCTGTGAGGCTGTGAGTAGAAGAACAGACATATACGGAGTGACAGGTGCGTGGCGTCGGAAATCGCATAATCATCAACATTGAGCCGGTGAGGGAGTTCAGAACATTTGACTCACCTGTTGTACTCAACCACACTCGTAGCATTCGCAGCTTGAACAAGAGGACAAGTCCCATCGTTACACTTGATCTGGTCTCCAGGGGAATTGTAGTTGGACCTGCAGTAGGCCGCCGAAGCATACTGTTCGACCAGATTGAAACTTGCAAGCACATCATCGCTAACAGCAGCCACGGCTGCTTGTATTCAGCACTGAGTAGTTTCAAGCGGTGAATTGTTGGTTGATGTTAGTTGGCTTACCTCTTGTCGACTTTAGAGCCGGAACAGCACCCACGCAAAGCAAGCAAACTGAAATGAGCGACAGCAAATTAATCATGTCGAATGATTGTGGAATCAGTGACTGTGGACCTGAAAATCAATTTCTGTTGTTGAACGTTCTAATGTGTTACCTCGTCAATTAAGTAAATGCGAACTGGCGCCGTAACTAGTTTGACTCAATCCTAAAACAGTAAGCGCGGTGAATGCAAGTCCGCGGATCAAGCCACGCGGACATTACATAGCGAGCACATTCCGGAGAGACAAATGCATGAATTTCGTTGGACAAGGCCTCTGTACACGTGTGATCGTATGCACAACTATAATAGTCGTTTTCACAGGGGAAGTGCCTGATACGCGATCTCATTGGCTGAATGTTTAAGGAATGTTGAGCGGCTACGGCGTGGCGCGACGCCATTGTGCCCTACTACGAGCTTGACTCTTATCATTAATTTGTCTAAGAGAAAGGAAGATATTGGGATTGGCAGGCGACTAAGTGGCGTTTTGTGAAGGGCGGATGAAGGATACTCCTGGTCGTAGTGGCTCAGATTGATTTGCCGCCCGCTAGTGCTGCTGTGCACAAAGGTCCGTTTCAATTTATGCGGAGTTCTGAAATGAACAATCATGTACAGATGACAAAAGCGAGAACAAGTATCGAATCGTATCAGGGTGGTCGTGATGTGAGGGATGCGGGAGGCACTGGTCGAATCAATCGATAAATCATTACTATTACTTTGGGGTGTCCTCGAATACACCGAGGTGCCACGTTTTCACGTAACTAGACTAACAATGGGAGGAATATTATGACAAGAATGTGCAAAGAATGTTACAAGTGAGCCTTTCCGAGTCGCTTGCAGAGCCACTCCAACGTAGCGCCGCAACAACACGTCTCAAAAACCCAAGGCCAACCAGCAAGCGTGATTAACAGGGGGGTATTCGAGACAGGAGAATCAATAGACACCCTGTAATGTTGTTACTTCATGCCTCCAGGATGAGACGGGCAGCAATGCACTTACAGGAATGAAGAGATACGGCACCCTCTTCTCGTACTCGGTCCAAGCCTCCCCGTACGTCTTCCTGCACTTCTCAATATCGCGTCTCGCGCGATGGATGATCATACCAGCGAAGAAAACGGAGTAGAACCAGGGGAATGGGCTTTTAAACCCAGTTATGAGACCCCACGATACGGCGAAGAACAAGTCGCATGTGTAATGGATCTTGCGTGCCTTTCCGTACCAGCCATCGCACAGAATACTGTTACCGCGCTTCGTTGGGATGGTCTTAGGGCTGTGGATTTTGCCATACTTGAAGTAAGGGAAAGTCGTACGTTCGTCCACCGCACCACGCTCTTCTTGGCGAAATTGATTCTTCTGGCTATTGGTCGTGTCCCAGATGTAGTAGACACCGAGGTAGGCAACGGTGAGAAGAGCAGTGAACCACACAGGCCACTGGTACTCAGAGGGATGGTGGCGGGCAATGAAGAGGGTACAGTGGCAGTAGGTGAGAGGGACACCGGCCATGTTCCAGAAGATCAGCATGAATCCCAATTTCTCGTAGTACATATCCCTAGGGAAATCAACTTTTTGCGGGAGCATACTTGCAGCGGGAGACTTACCAGGTGGTGATGATCAGATGCTCACCCTTTGAGCAAGCGCCTGCGTAGAGGTAATGCGCGAATAACAGGAAGATAGCCTCCACTGAGACATAGCCATACTGCTCATACTGCTTCAAGCAGGTGCCGAGAGAAAGGAAGAGAAGAATGTACCATGGAATACGAACTTCAAGAAACATCTTGAAATCAAGGATACCAAAGAGGCGAGGGTTCAGTTCCGCACCAAGGAAGAAGTCGTAGATGGGATAGCCAGTCATGCGGATGGTCTTACCACGAACAACGGCTTGGAAGTAGCAAAGGGTAGCGCAGAGGAAACCGGAGATAATGGCGACACTCATAATGTGACCAAACTCATCAACAAGGGTGTACAGCTTGAACACACCCGTAAAGTGCAAGGCCAACGCGATGGCAACGCTGGTGTACAGGGACCACATGCCTGAGCAGTAATAGTCTAGCATCTTGCCTCCTAAGTGAGGGAGCGGCTTGCCCTTCCGGTACACGCCTGGTAAGAGCATGTAAAAGGCCATCTGAACAAGTCCAAATACCCAGTATATCCTCCACGCGCGAGCATTGGGGTACGCCTCGGTTTTAATCAAATCCCACATGTGCTGTGCGAATTGACCCCAGCTTTCGCCGTCAGCAGGTGCTGGGAGCTTGCCATCGTAGAAGTACGCGCCGATCCACATGTAGTACATGAGAGCAGGAAAGCCGATCATCATAGCAGACATGCCGAGGGTTCCACCGAACTCAGTCTCGCCAGAGGTATCGTACGGGCCAAATTCTTCATGCTGCTCACTTGCTGTCGTGACCCTTTTCTCATTCGCATTGCCGTTGGCGTGTCCGTTGGTATTGCCGTTCAATTGTCCATTTGTGCGGTCGTGAAGCCTATTTGCAGCACCGTGGATGCCAGTGGGACGTCCGTTAAGCTTCCCATTGCCATTGAGCGTTGCGTCTCCATTCGCAGCCTTGGTCTCTCTGAACGAAAGCTTCCAAATCGCTTCGGGCTCGGGCGTAGACTCGTATTCGCTGTCGCCATTCGAGATGATGGACTTGCGCGTGTATTTCTTGCGACCGGGAGTCTCCACAAACCCTGGGTTATAAGGTTTGCTGTAATTGTGCATGTTAGCCACGAGGTATATGGATTACCAGGCTGCGCAGCGACTCACCTGGGTGTCTTCCCCGTCTTGCTGCGTGTCATGCGTTCAGACATGTCTGCGGCGGAATTGCACGCGTCAGGGGTGCTGCAGGTACACTTGGTGGCGCACGACAAGGTAAGGACGGTGGAGGGGTTCAATTGGAAGCAGTCAACACAGGTACAAGAACACCGCAAAGAGGGCTTCAACACATGGCCGTGAGCGCTGAGCAGCGACTTTGGGTTCGCAATTGCTGGAATGCAAGGGCGAACAGCGACAGTGTTTGTATACATCGCTAAAAATTAAAATGAGTTTCGGATGAACCAATCAGGGTGGGGTATGGACGGCGGCGGGCACTACCGATCAGGAAAGATGCTCTCGCAATGATGTCATGGATTTTAGAATCTCTTCGTTCAGAGCGATGTGGTCTTTATATACATGCTCCTGTATCACATACTTGCCTCAGGAGTCTTCGATCCAAGAGAAGAACCCAAGACGATGTGATTGTCGCCGTCTCGAACAGGACTAGATCCCGAATATGTTGGGCTACCGGGATCACACCGCGCGGGACCAATTGCAGATGCTGGAGGAAGTCGGAGTCTAGTACGCTTACGGTCATACGTGAAGCGAAACCACTTCTTCCGGCACCTGGCCCAGGACTCCTGGAAACAGTTGACTTGTCTCACAGGCTAGTCCGAAGAATTGCCGGAGGACTGCAGAGATGTTCCGAGGCCCGTACCTGCTTGGGTCCTGTACACCACTGTGACCGATTTCTTATCTTTAACGCGTCTCCAATTCCAAATAAATGCCGTCACATTATTCTGCTGGTGTGATACTTGCACGCCCTCTTATGGGCGGTGTTTCCCTTGCTTCGGATCTGCTGATAGTCGGCCAAACACTCCCAGCAAAATTCGTAGCGGCACCGTGAACCTGAAAGTACACGTCAGGACTGCGGTTTCAACATACGAATTAGTATGACTTACATGTCATATGATCGCAACCTTGGTTCTTCTGAATGTTGAAAGCACAGTTAGGCCCCGGGCATTTCTTACTAAGCTTGTTTATGGCTGCGATGCTGGCTTCTTCTTGAGTTTTTTTCTCGCGCTCGTTCGCGCCGTTCACCCTGTAGGTATAATCATGGCAAGTCTCGCCTTCGTGCCAGTCAACATTATGAGTAAGGCAAGCTTTGTGGCCGCAGGCCACGCATGTGAATATATAGCCATAATCATCGTGTTCTTGCCCTGAGGTGCAGGCCGGGTTGCTGCACCACCTGAAATTGGCGACTTGACCAAGCGCGTCCCGCATGGCAAACGTATCATACTGAAAGAAAACTCCCGGACTTGCATAGGCTTGAACCTCATGGTGTGTGAGGATGACGTTACATGAGGCATCAGGGCATGTGATCCCTTTCCAGCCTTTTGTTGTCAGTTCTGATTCAATCCAGCGGGCGAAGCACGCAGCGCAGGTTTCGGGTTGATGCGCACACTTCGATAAGGAGGGAACATCAGCTATATGAATACATTCACTGCAGACTGCGCAGTCATGCATCAGGGCCGGTGGATTTTTCAAGGCTGGAGCAGCATTACAGTCATAAACCATGTCTCCATCTACTATTTCAGAATCGGAGCTCAATTCAATAGGATCGTCTGGAGTGCCTTGGCCGACTAGGTGACGCAGTGTTGATGCGTTGAATGCTGGCATCAACGAGCTTCGACTCACGCTCAAGTATGGCGGTCTCTTTGACGCTAAATTTCGGACAGTGCTCCCTTCGCTGGTCGGGCTTCGAAAGTCTAGATGGCTTTTGTTTCCATGCTCCAGAGGTATGTGCGGATCATACCTTCCGCTACTTGGGTCATGGAGAAGCATAGCTTGTTCAAAGCTAGGCGAACCCTTGAAGAGCAAGTGCAGATCTTCTCTGATTGCACGATAGTCTCGAGAGATTGGGTCCTTCCCATGGGATGTGTGCGGAAGATCACGCCTCCCGCTATCAGGGTGGTGTCGAAGCATCGATTGCTCATAGCTAGGCGAACCCTGAAATAGCCTTTGTAGGTCTCCTATCGTTGTGCGAAAGGGTTGGGACGGCGGAGGAGGGTTCATGAGTCTTTGCAGGTCTTCTCCCGTCGCACGGTAATCTCGAGAGGGTGAAGGGACGCTTGCTTGGGGTGAATGTAATGTGATATACTGCATCAAACCTCCGTCGTCTACAGCCTTCATCTTTTCACCTTGAACATGAAATTCATCGTCAAGGGTCTGAAGACGTTCAGCTATCTTTTTATCGGTGGACTGCTGATCTATAGCAGACAGTCTCTCAAGCTTTACCGGCGTCGATTGTTCCGCAAATGTCGAAGATGAGCGGCTACCCATGCGAGAAAGATTGAAGGACTGCCGCATAGACCGGCCCGGTGACGAGGTCTGCTCTGAGGCCTCTGTGCGGCGGATATCTGTATTATTGACCGATATTTGGCCTAGACCTGAGAGTGCTTGAACAGGCTTTGATGAAGCAGGAATAGAACTATCATGCGGCCCTGGGTCTGCGACATCTTCAGCTTGACGGTAAGTAGATCTTCGCTTCTTCTCCTTGCTCTGTCGTCGATCTGTGATAGGATTCGTCCTTTCTCTGATAGCGCGCCTTCGTTTGGGGCATTCCTGATCCATGTTTTTGACCTCCAAGGCAGATTGCTCAGATGTCGATAGTGATGGCGTCTCCGAAGGTTGTAGGCAAGCGGAGGTCGAACGTACCCTACTATGGTTCGAGAGCGAGTCTTGCAGTTCGGAGGACTGGATGAGCACCGGGAGAGACGGTGAGCCAGCCTTGTAGCTCCCAGGTGACGGCGCTGCCTCGCCCGGTCGAGAGACAAACGCCAAACGAGGTGAGAGACCAAAATCTACGCCGGCAGATGGTGCGGTGAAGCGTGGGCTCGAGACGGTCGGTACTTCATGCGATGCAGGAGGTTGTTGAAGAATTGGCAGGAGCGACGCCCGATCTTCACTCGTGAAAGAATCAATAGAATTCCTTGACAGCAAGTCCGGAGAACTGGGTGAAGTTGAGGGCGGTTGTTCAAGGAGCGAACGCTTCAAGAACTTGCTGGCAGGAGAGATGCGAGAGGGTTTGGTGCTACTAGACGAACAGCTCCCAATGGTCTCTAGGCGTGTAGCCGATGTCTTCGTATCGGTGAACGCCACCCCTATCTGGCTCACAGCCCTCCGGCTAGGGTCCGGACGTCGCGTTTGTCCTTTTGGACTGTTCTCACCGTGTGATCTCCAAGGATATGCGTAGCCAACAAGCTGTCTTGACAATTCAATACCATAATCCCACATTCTCCGCGGAAGCAACAACAAGAGGTATAGCATGAGTTAATCTGAAAGACAGAGATGGATGTAGCTTAAAGCTCCAGAAAAAAGGTGCTTGAGTGCTATCAAGATACACGGAAGGGAGGCTAAGCAGGTGTAAGGCTGAATCCCTCGGGCACAGCGATGGCTGAGTTGAGCGGTGCTCATCGGCATGCTGATACCGTTGGTTGAAAAGAAATCCAAAACCAATCCAGACCAATACGAGGAAAACTTTGGAAATGAGAGGGCATATGTGGTAGGCTTTTTGCAGAACCGTGGAACAGCCTCTCTTCGAGCGCGCATCACGACAGAGCTTGAACCAGGGGAATGGTGCATTGAGATATGTAAGTGTCCAAACAGTTGAGGCGCGGCAGAAATCGATCTCGGTGCTAGCGGATGTACACCGTGACCTGAAGACACAAAGTACCTTGCAGAGGCGTCTCGCGGCGGCCAAAGCCGCGCATGTTCTCCATCAGTGGGCCGTCTACGCGCAACTGCGTTGAACAAACAAAGCAGGAAAACGGACAGGCGCACTCCAGATTTGAAGACTTGTGTGGAAAGCTGGGGAAGATGGTAGAGCAAGAGTTGCTAACGATCTACGAGGGTGCCACCCAGATGGCTCTAGGGCAGGAGCAGCCCTGCAGGTGCCCAGGTGGCCGGGCGTGCACGTGGTTTCCCGTCGCGCTCGCGAAGCGCACCGCCCAGGCTTCCATCACCACACCCGAACATGTCCCCAACGTGAAAGGCGGCTCGCCGCGCCCTGCCCGCTCGCCTGCGATCCGGCCCACATGATCCTGCACAGTTCAGCTCACAAGAGCGCCACTCCGTGCACTCAACCCTTACCGTGACGCCTCCCTCAACCACCCGCCCATCGCGATACCCGTTGTGCGCGGCACATGATGTGGTTCCTCGAGCACGAGATCCTCTTTGGAGGAAAGGGCGTCTGGTTGCGGCCTGGATCGCAGCAGCTTTTCGGTCGTACAAAGAGCACCGATGGAGATGGCTCAGCGGGCAAGAACGTCTTCATAGATAACAAGAATGTGTCACGCAAGCACATGATGATCAAAGTCATGGACGTCCCACCTGCGGACGGGACGAAAGTGCACAAGAGGTCCCAAATTGAGATCACAGACTTCAGCTGCAGACAAGGTACAGTGGTCGATGGTGACAGAACGTTGAAAAGCTGCAAGCAGCCGGACGGCAGCATCGCGGAGGACACTACCACGCTCAACGGCACCGAGCACACGATCAGACTGTCAAGTTCGTATCCTCCATTTACGATAAAATGGCAAGATATCATCTTCACGTATGCCTCAAAAGAAAAGAAAGGCGCCTCCCAGTCGCAAGGCAGTACACGCAACGCCGAATTACATGCAATGGATATCAAGACATCGACTGAGTTTTTATATGGCAAGACCACCCATGTGGTATCGCAGAAGAGGAACCTGCCGAAGGTCCTGCAGGCATTAGTCTCTGGCACGCCTGTAGTCACGGTTGACTATATTGATGCCGTCCTGAGCGCAGCAGCACAGATCACGGATCCAGAGGGCAACTATATACCTTCGCAACTGGAGGAAGACTTCGAAACGTGGTGGCCTCAAGAGAAGGAATATATCCCACCCGCTGGCCAGGAGCCAATTCCCCGTCCCGATCAGATGCTCGCCCCGGACCCAGCTCGCTCGGAAGTCTTTTCGGGACTGACGTTCATTTTCCTGAATGAAGCACAGCATACTAGCTTGCACCAGGTTGTTGCTGGCGGCGGTGGAAAGGCGTTATTGTTTGATATACGTCTGGGCGAATCGACGGTGGAAGAGTATGTTGGCTACGTGAGAAGCGTTGTAGGCCAGAAGCGTCGTGGGAGGGCCAGCAAGGATGGCCTTCCGGTGGTTACCATTCGCCTTCCCACTTATCCAGAGGAACTAGAAGACTGGGCAACTACCTTCGTTACTGGCGTGGATCGATCTTTGAATCAACGTTCCATTCTGCAAAACGAGTTTCTTGATGCCATCATCGCCAACGACGCATCCTCCTTACGTCAACCTCCCACCGACACAGAGATCAGTCCTAGCGTGCCGGAAACCACACCAACACAACAATCCTTGCGCGAGCCGATCCCATCATCGCAGTCTCGAGCTCAATCGCAAGATCTCGAGCCTAGCTCGCTTCCAGCAGATGGGCCAGTCAGGACTAATCCACGTAAACGACCTGCTCGACGTGCTGTTACTAGTCGCTTCACTGGTTTTGATGATTACGAGCCGCCTCCTAAGATGCAGAAGACCGAACACACCCAGGTACAGGATACACCCATGGAAGATGTTCAACGCCCTAAACAACAGTCCGTACCGGAGTATGAGCCTGCAATGCAATCACAAATTCCGCTAGCGGATCAGACGCAGCGCACTTCTCGTTCACAACCACAAAACACTGTAGACGCGTCGAGTAAGATAGACCAAATGTTCCCCGCTTCTGCTCGTTTCAGGAAAAAGCGGGAAGCTACTCAAGCTCCTGCTGCCGCTGCGTCGGTCCAACCTGAAACTTTAACCGAACCTGCCCCGGACAAGACACAAATGCGTCTTGAGCGACTAAAAGTCATGCAAGAGCAGCGAGATGAGAAAATGAAGCAACATATCAATGTCAAAGAAGAAACCCGCAAACGTATGGCCGAAGAAGAAGAAAGACGCAGAGCTGAAGAGGAGCAGACGAGAGCAGACTTAGAAGGCGTCGACATATCCACACTGCACATAGACATCGAGATTCTAGACATGAAGATTCGTCCCCGCGAAGATAGAACCTTCGTGCGGACCCAGCTTCATGGTGAGGGATGGCACCCCGAGTGGGATGGGAGGAAGAATTTCAAGAAATTCAGACGTCGTGGCACCGACAAGGACGCAAGGACACAGTCGCAGAAAGTGATTGTTACGCTGAAACCGGCCCCGCCGAGAAAGGGTTTTGGTGACTCTATGGTCATGGATGAGGTAGCACCCGTCAGGACCGCAGAGGATGAGAAACTACTGAGGCGCAGACTTGGTGGTCGACTACCAGAAAACGACGACGAAAGACCGATCGGTTTCCAGAGAAGGAGACGTGCCAAGCCAACAGAAGCTGTCGACGTTGAAGACAGCGGGCCAGACGAGGAGGAATCGCCGAGGGCTAGTGGATCCATGATCAGAAAGAGTGGTCGGACGCAACGTGTGGTTGAGACTCAATTCGAAGACACCCAAATTCAGAGGCAATCAAAGAAGCGTGCAGGTGGCACTCTAACCGTTGCAGCTGGTCAGCCATCAGCCAAGAAGAGCCGGATTGGGAACGAGGATAGTGATGAAGAGGAGGGTGGCTTTAGATTCAGGAAGAGAGCTAAGGGATAGTCACACTTTAGACGAAAGCAACCGGTATATACCAAAAACTCTCTGTAGGACATAATGAATTGAGTATAGTGCATGCATCTAACCAGGTTGACCAGCCTGAAGCACCCAACGCCATCCTTCCTGTTTAAATTGATCCATGAAGTCGAAAAGCCTGCATCCATGCTGATCCATAACACATCAAGGCTCCCTAGTTGGTATCAAAGCCCACTCCTGCATGCCTGCATCTTTGTCGCCGGTTCTTCAGGGTGCTTTCCTCAACGCTTCCGCTCGAAGTATCCTGACGTGCCGAAAACAGCGACGCTCTGGTCCATGGTCCACTCGCCCACCCAGAGGTAGTTGTCGATCCACTTCTTCAGGCCGGGTGTCTCGGTAAAGTTCTCTGATTTCACACTGGGACTATCAGCGGGGAGCCCGTATGTTAGCTTCACGTTCTTTGTAGATAGGAGGACTACGGAGGGAATTTGGTATGCGGATTGGGCATGCGCTTGGAGAGGGAACGTACGTGAGGCCAGTGGAGCGTCGCACGCCGGCAAGGAAGGCGGATACTGCGAACGTCAGCTTTCGGAAGACTGGAATCCATATCCTTTGTATGTGTACTCAAGACTGCATCGAAGGCATAGTGGGCAACCTTGCCGAGCTGCGGAGGTGTGAGCTATCGAGGTACACCGGGTGGACACGTTCAGAGCGGGCCTCGGGCATCATGGAATTACGTACAACCATGTTTGCGGCGCGGCCAGAGGAGATGTTCTAGTGCAAAAGGTGCAAAGGTGTCGAGTGGTACGAGGGGTCGTGGTAGATCGCGTGCGCAAGGTCCAAGATCGAGGTGCCTGATGCAGGTGAAAGCGTGGCTGGGGCTCTGCGGCGCCGGGGAGCTGAGAGTCACATGTCATCTGAAGCGGTATGGGACCCTTCTCCAATAATGGGTCCCAGCGCGGTGGGCGAGCGGATGCGGGTGAGTTAGGAACGGGGACTCTCCCGAGCACGAGCAGACATATATAAACCCTCGGATGCCATGCTGCAGTTGTATAGACGATGAGCTCCCCACTGTATACATCCGCGAAACTGCTCACGATGTCGCCCACTCATGCCGCGCCCGCAAGCTGCTCACGGCAAAACTTGAGCAAGAACCCCATCGCTTAGCCATGGACTGATAGTCTGTTTCACACGGTTCGTTGGCCCAGGACACACAACATGACGGCAGTCTCTTCAAGGATCTGGGTTGCCTGGCCGTTCGTCCACCGTGCTCGCTCCGCTTTCGCCGCCCACAAGCTACCCACCAACATCGGAATCTACTAGTAGCGCCGCCGCGCGAAACAAATCTGTTCCATGACAGCCGGCCGTGGAAACACTGGACGGGGGTCGCCATGAGCAAAAAGATGTTGTCCTGGCGAGTGTGGGCTTATCTGAGCATCTTGGCTGCGCCGTGATGCAACGCGTGGGTGGGGTGCGAATGGCAGCAAAAACAATGAGCGTAACACGGCGCCGACGGCCCTGCATCCTGTCCAATGTTGCTTAGTACAGGCTGGATGTCACTTGGTATAAGACGCACATAATCCCGCGGTCGCAGAGCTCCTATCAAACTCTGCCTTTCTGCACGCTGTCGCACTGACCCTGTGAACTCGCGCTGCCCCACTACGACGCTCCAAAATAAAGTGAGAGCTCTAGCTGCTCGACCCCTCCCAACAGTCCAACACTTCGCTGGTGAGTTCGGCCCCACGATCCCCTACACCACCACAATTGGCCTTTGTCTGATTTTCTCCAAAGGTGCCGAACCCCCTCTTTCCGTAGCACCCAGAATCCCGAGACTTCCGCTCCCACCATGGCCAACGCGCTCGACCACCTCAACGCCGGCCGCACCAGGATCGAATGGCTCTCGCAGCTGAACACCGAGTATGCGCCCGCGAAGGAGTACCGCCGCACATCCATCATCGGCACGATTGGTCCCAAGACCAACTCTGCCGAGAAGATCAATGCCCTCCGCCGGGCTGGTCTCAACGTCGTGCGCATGAACTTCTCGCACGGCTCCTACGACTACCACCAGTCTGTCATTGACAATGCGCGCAAGGCCGAAAGCACCCAGGCGGGCCGGCCGCTGGCCATTGCCCTTGACACCAAGGGCCCTGAAATCCGTACCGGTAACACGCCTGGCGACGAGGATATCCCAATCGGCGCGGGCGATGTCATGAACATCACCACCGACGATGCCTACGCTACCAAGAGTGACAACAAGAACATGTATGTCGACTACAAGAACATCACCAAGGTGATCGAGCCTGGCCGCATCATCTACGTCGATGACGGAGTCCTCTCGTTCAAGGTTCTGGAGATCACCGACGAACAAACGCTCAAGGTCGAGTGTGTGAACAACGGCAAGATCTCTTCTAAAAAGGGCGTCAATCTTCCCAAGACCGACATTGATCTTCCCCCGCTCTCCGAGAAGGACAAGGCCGATCTGAGGTTTGGTGTCAAGAACAAGGTCGACATGGTCTTCGCATCATTTATTCGTCGAGGTAGCGACATCACTGCCATCCGTGAGGTTCTCGGTGAGGATGGCAAGGATATTCAGATCATCGCCAAGGTCGAGAACCAGCAGGGTGTGAACAACTTCGACGAGATTCTAAAGGAGACGGACGGTGTCATGGTGGCCCGTGGTGACTTGGGTATCGAGATCCCCCCGAGCCAGGTTTTCATTGCGCAGAAGATGATGATCACCAAGTGCAACATCGCCGGAAAGCCCGTCATTTGCGCTACACAGATGTTGGAGTCCATGACCTACAACCCCCGCCCTACCCGCGCCGAAGTGAGTGACGTCGGCAACGCCGTTCTCGATGGTGCAGACTGTGTCATGTTGTCTGGTGAGACCGCCAAGGGCAACTACCCCGTGGAAGCAGTGACTATGATGCACGAGACTTGTCTGCTCGCTGAAGTCGCTATCCCCTATGTGAACGCCTTCGATGAGCTGAGGAAATTGGCCCCTGTTCCTTGCCCGACCACCGAGACTTGCGCAATGGCAGCTGTCAGCGCGTCCCTGGAGCAGAATGCTGGCGCGATCCTCGTTCTTACCACCAGGTAAATTGAGATGTGTACTTCAACCCTCACAAAGCTAACAAATCTAGTGGTACCACTGCCCGTCTTGTATCGAAGTACCGACCCGTCTGTCCCATCATCATGGTTACGCGTAACGCGATGGCCGCCCGGGTATGACCACCACACCCACTTTTCGATAGTCTAAAGCTAATCATGATAGTATTCCCACCTTTACCGCGGCGTGTATCCCTTTTACTTCCCTGAAGAGAAGCCCGACTTCAAGTCATCTCCATGGCAGGAGGATGTTGATCGCCGCCTCAAGTGGGGTATTATGAATGCAGTCAAGCTCGGCGTGCTCAGCAAGGGCGATGCTGTCGTCTGCGTTCAAGGCTGGAGAGGCGGAATGGGTCACACCAACACCCTCCGCATTGTTCCCGCTACCGAGGACTTGGGTCTTGACCAGGAGGCTTAGATACGGAATTTCGGCCTTGCGTAATGTTTGCATGTAAGTCACGTCTAACATGAGATGATTCGAGCTAGACTGTGAAGGAGGAGATGAGGACCAACAGGCGTAATGGACAAACGGGGATCATGATAGCGTAGTAAATGAGATGAACACATGGAAATTTCAACCTTTCATGCTTGCAGATTCGTGAGGTGTCTTTCGCAATATGGCCCATGTGTCATCTCAAAGTTCCTTCATTCACTACAAAGACCCGGCGAGGCTTAGCTTAGTCACCCGGCGCGGCTTCAGGCAGGTGCCAAGCAGTGTTGCGACTACAAAGAACACTGGCACAAGCCATACTTGTGCCGCCCACACAACTCCGCCAACATGGACATTGCCGCCTTAGTTAACCCTGTGTCAGAGGCACTCCCGCGGCGCTCGCCGTCGGGTTCGCATAACACCATACTAGCGCCGAGCCCTGCGCTCTCGAGCGCGACTCTCCCGGCCACTCCTAGACAGTCACACACCAGCCTTATGAGTCGCAAACGCAAGCGACACGACCCAAAGCCCATCTGGGCCGTTCGCGAGGACGAAGTCTACGACGGCAAGACACTCCAACAAGATATCAACGAACGCCAGCGCCAGCAACCTCCCAAACCGCATCCGCAATCGCAATCGCAACCTCCACCGCGACCGCAGCCCTCCCAATCACAACCACCGCCAGTCGCATCGCGCAATGGCCAGTCGCAAGCCCAACCGTCGAGTACTCCGCACCCTACAGCGTCTGCGGCTCTAGCAGGCTTCGAGCGGCCCATATCCCACGATCCGCGCGTCTACGACGAGATACAACGTAAAGTATGTGATTTCCTCTTTACAAACATCATCGTCAATGATCGAATACGGGCGCTGCTTCAGGAGGCGCCAGATACGACTGTGGAAGTGGAGGCCCGTTGGGGACATATTGTTTGGCGCGAATCAGATCTGCGCCTCACAGGAGTCCACAGCACTGAATGTGTGCTCCATCCCGGAGTCAGCCAAAAGACCAAGTTTGAGAGCACGATGGACCTCCAACAGCATCAGCAAATGAACAAGTACCTGAACAAGCAGGTATTCCAATCCAAACCTGGCAACCCAAATAACCGACCGGAAATCCAATATAAACACACTAGACTCGTTGACCAGCAATATGAACTTGACTCAGAGGCTTTGTCTCGGCTTTCTCCCGCGGCACAGAACATCCTCAGGGCCAGCAGCAAGCAAGAACGCATACGCGTGTCGCGCGACCAGAAGACGGGTGAGATTGTCGCAGCGATCATCAAGCACAAAGTGAACAACCTCGAGATTAGTTCGCCACAAACGGAATGGGACTATCGAATTGGTGTCAACATCGAAATAGTCTTCCCAGGGCCTTTAGGTGGCCTGCAGGAGGTGGTTGAGAAGGGCAGAGGGGTTGAAGCGATGAAGCGCTACAAAGACCGCATGTCGTACTCATACCAAGATGCGTTTCAGATCGATTTGACCCAGGTCACGCAGGATAATCAAAGGATCCACGAACTTGAGCTGGAGTTGGACTCAAATGTCCTCCTTGAGCAGGGTGACCGAGTGAGGAATCAGCAGCCAAACGACTTCGAGCCTCTGATCAACGGGATGATCAACAATCTGAGGGTCCTGTCGCGCGAAGTTACACCTCCCAAGCGGTAGTGTACCATTGACGCGGTGGGAGCGAAGACTGGCAACTGTCATGTTGACGTTGAGGCTCTGATTCAAAGTGCTGGGCTTGCCGGTGCGCAAGGCTACCGACGAGTTGCCAGATTAGCTCGCAGCGACGGCACGTATTATTAGTATTTGTACTCTTCCGAGCCTTGGGCTGTTCGAGCATCCTGGGCTTCGGTCACGAGTCTGGTCTACCGGGGTTTCTGATAGCATCGAGTACGGAGTTTGAAAGTCAATGATACCCCCCTTTTTTGCGAGAAACATTTGGCTTCCGACATCGGTGAACGCGTGCTTCCTACTATTATCTGAATCTGGACATTTTTCGACGAGTCACAAGCAACTGACTGCACCAATAGTGACCCCACCTGTCGCGACTCTAACATCTGCATCGGGGATATAGAATATGCCGATTATGTGTTGGATAGCCGACCTTACTCCGGTAGTGCATCGTATGGACAGACTGCCACCAAAGACGCTTGTATGTAGAAAAGGTAATGATGGGCTCCAAACTTGTTGACCAGCCTCGAACTGGTTGAGACTTCTCAGGACAAACGGGATCGTGCTGCCTAGCTTTGGTAATCGGAAAGCGCGCACGGACCCCTGTCGTCAGAAGCAGAAGCTCCGACTGTGTTGTCTTGAGACCTCGCGCGCGTGGATCACCAAATCTTACCCACCCACAACTGCCATCTTCATTCTACACGCTCCCTCCTTTGACCGCGTGCCCCTCACCCCGCAGGTCTTTTCCGACGCCTTGAACGACACTGCCGCTGAACTTCGGTTCCGAGAGCTCGCCTGCTGGGGCGCCACTCCCAGCTCCGTCTCCTTCTACCGCCTTCGCCAGCTCGCACCTGCAACACCAGCATCGCGGGCTACCTTCCATCCTGCTGAGATATACCCACAAACCGCAAAGTATATCGTAACATGGTCGGCCTCACCTCAGCTGCCGGCGTTGTCGGCTTTCTTTCCGAACCAGATCCGGCCTTGCGGTCCTTCGCTCTACATCGGTTGAACGAGGAAATCGACCTGCTGTGGCCGGAAGTCGCTGGCTCTGTCAGTCAAATGTAAGCGCCCCCAGACATTGGCCGATACATGTAAGATCAGAGACATCGATGCTAACCGTCATAGTGAGGCCCTCTACGAGGATGAGTCGTTCCCGGAGCGAGAACTCGCAGCTCTCGTTGCGGCAAAGGTCTACTATCAGCTGCAAGAATACAACGAAAGTATGGTCTTTGCGCTCGGTGCTGGCAAGCTGTTCGATATCCATCATGCGGGGGAGTTTGAGGAGACAATCTTGGGTGAGCGGTCCCCGCAATTACAGAAAGCCCACCTTCGGACAACGACTTTCTTTCTATATTGCCCAAGGGTTCCATTCCACTGTCATACGCGAGACTAACGGTGGCGATAGCCAAATGTCTAGATACGTATATCGCCTTGTCCGCCATGCATAACCCTCCGACACCGATAAGCAGAGCGAACCAAGCCCCACCCCAGCTAACGACGTCTTTCGACCGCAACGCCGCGGGAGGCGCTAGTACATCAGCAGGCCTGACATCTCCAATAACGCCTTTCTCACAGTCGGCTTTGCCTTCGAAGTCGTTACTGTCCCGCGAGGATTCGTCCACATTCGATCCTAACCTTCCTGGTGGCGGCAATGCCGGTATTGCAGGAGCCCATCCTACTCCTCTTGTCCTGCAGCGGAGCGTACAGAAGAACCTCCAAGCGACCATACGGCGAATCTTCGAAAGCTGCTATGAGAACGGCGATTACAAGCAGGTCGTCGGAATAGCCATTGAAGCTAGAAATCTGGAAGTTCTACGAGAATGTTTCCTCCAAGCGAGCCAAGAAGAGAAGAAGCAGGGCAAGAAGCCAGCCGGCTCGCCTAGCAAGAGCGAAGAGTTGATGGAGTACGTTCTGGACATATGCATGAATGTAGTGCAGGAACGGGGTCTGAGGAATGAGGTAAGAATATCCGGCTTCTTAGAAAAAATGAGCTAATGCGACCTAGATCTTGCGCCTCATACTCGATCTGTTGAACGAGATCGCCAATCCGGATTATTTCTCTATCGCGAAATGCGTCGTCTATCTAAACCAACATACTTTGGCGTCGAACCTCATCCAGCAACTCATTAAGCGCGGTGACAGCAAGTCGCTCGCTATCGCCTACCAAATCGCATTCGACATATATGAAAATGGCACGCAGGAATTCCTGGCAAAAGTGATCGAAGAGCTACCAAAGGAGGAGAAGAATGAGGACAAACCCTCGGCTAACGGTGACGCCTCACAGAAACCTCAGTCTGAAGAGGCTGGAGAGACCGAAGGACTTCTCTCGAACATCGACACGAGCAACGTATCTACTGTTGTCTCACGCACAAAGCAGCAAACCGCGTCAGAAGAAGAAATGAAAGCTTTCACATCGGTACGTGAGGTGCTTCAAGGTACCAAGAGCATTGAGCTCAATCTTGAATTCTTGTACCGGAATAATCATGCGGACAAGAACATTCTCAACAAGATCCGGGACAGCTTGGAGTCAAGGAATTCCATCTTCCACACCGGCGTTACTTTCGCAAATGCGTTCATGAATGCCGGTACAACCAACGATACTTTCTTCCGGGAGAACTTAGATTGGCTGGGCAAGGCTGTCAACTGGTCCAAATTCACTGCTACAGCTGCTTTGGGTGTAATCCACCGCGGTAACATCACCCAAGGACAGAAGTTGCTCGACCCTTACCTGCCCAAGGATACCGTATCGTCAGGTAGTCACTACGAGCAGGGCGGATCACTTTACGCTTTGGGTTTGATTTACTCAAACCACGGAACCCACGTGCTGGACTACCTGCTGAAACAATTCCAAAATGCCTCGGAAGAGGTCATTCAGCATGGCGGTGCCCTTGGCCTGGGTGTCGCCGGCATGGGCACAGGTTCAGAGGAGATCTTTGAGGCCTTCAAGGCCATTCTCTACACCGACTCAGCCATCAACGGAGAAGCCGTCGGTCTTTCCATGGGTCTTGTCATGCTCGGCACCGGAAACATCAAGGCGCTCGAAGATATGATTCAATATGCTCACGACACTCAGCACGAGAAGATTGTTCGAGGTCTGGCTATGGGCATGGCTCTGATTATGTATGCTCGGGAGGAGGCCGCTGACGAACTCATCAACGGCCTACTTGATGACCCCGACCCGACCCTACGTTATGGAGGTATAATGACCCTTGCTCTTGCATACTGCGGCACAAGCAGCAACAAGGCGGTGCGTAGGTTGCTCCATGTTGCTGTCAGCGATGTCAACGACGATGTTCGCCGGGTCGCAGTTATGAGTTTGGGATTTGTATTATTCAGGAAACCTGGAAGCGTACCCCGTATGGTTGAGCTTCTGGCCGAGTCGTACAACCCTCACGTCAGGTACGGTGCTACCATGGCTCTCGGTATTGCCTGCGCAGGTACTGGTCTCGACGAAGCTATCGATCTCCTGGAGCCGATGATGAAGGACTCGACCGACTTTGTCCGACAAGGTGCTCTCATTTCTCTCGCCATGATAATGGTACAACAGAACGAGGCCATGAACCCCAAGGTGGCCACGATTCGTAAGACACTCACCAAGATCATTGGCGACCGACACGAGGACGCCATGGCCAAGTTCGGTTGCGCACTTGCCCTGGGCATCATTGACGCAGGTGGCCGGAATTGCACAATCGGCCTTCAGACACAGACCGGCAACTTGAACATGACTGCTATCGTAGGCATGGCAGTCTTCACGCAATACTGGTACTGGTTCCCGTTGACACACTTCCTTTCCCTCAGTTTCACGCCCACGGCTATCATTGGCGTGGACCAGGATCTCGAGATTCCGACTTTCAAGTTCCATAGCAACACCCGGCCAAGCATGTTCGATTACCCACCTGAGCAGGAGGTCAAGGCGGAAGAAGCACCGAAAGCGATCAAGACGGCGGTTTTGTCCACGACTGCCCAAGATAAGCGACGAAAAGCAGTGAAGGCGCGACAACAACGACGAGAGAGCATGGATGTCGACCAATCACCCACGACACCCAAGATCCAAGCTTCAGACGATGATAAGATGGACATAGATGAGGAGAAGAAAGACGATAAAGAGAAAGAGGGCACTCCGGCTGCGGAGTCGTCAAAGAAGAAGGCCGAGAAGGAGAAGGTTGGCTACGACCTTGAGAACATGTCGCGCGTATTGCCCGGTCAGGTGAAGTACATCAGCTTCCCCGAAGAGCGATTTATTCCTGTCAAGAAGGTGAGTTGCACGCAAAACGTTTCTAGTTATTTCCATCTAACAATAAGCAGCCTACTGGTGGTGTTGTACTTGTTCATGATACGAAGCCTTCAGAGCCGAAAAGTCTGCTCGAGCTGAAGGTCAAAAAGGCAGTGCAAGCTCCCGCACCTGGTGCAACAGGTTCGTCAGGCGACCACGCACCGGCCGGAGTACAAGCTGGTCCTGAAGCAGAAGATGTAGATGACAACCTGGTGGAAGAAGGAGACGCAGAGGCATCAGTACCCGGGGAGTTCGAGTACATTTCAGACACTGGGGAAGGTGATGAAGACTAGGTGTCCGTTGGAGAAGACCAGTGAACGTTTTGTACCATCATCATTGAGCTGTTCGCCATGTATTGATTCAGGCACTGGGAGGCAAGAGAGGGGTGTTCTGCCCGCCCGTTTAGACTCGATTGAGCAATGTATAATAGCCGTTGCGGTCTACAGTTCAATATGTATCTTATGCTGCTGGTGACTTGTGCAGTGCCTTTTATCACTATCTATGGTCTTCTCTAATTGCGCGTGATTCTTACCTATCCATGGATGCATAATCGCGCATAGTCGCGACTCGGCCCGACTCGCACCGATCCTTGGCGCGTGTCACTCCATGTGCAACTTGCATCCGGCAGAAAAGTTACAGTTCAACCCAACCCGCAATGGGCCTCCGAGCGCCGCCAATTCGATCGATTAACACGCAGGACACAAGCTCCGTGTGTTCACAATGTTGGCGCAAGCTTCTTCGAGCGCCGATGCCCCGCCGGCAGCCGTTCTCGAACATGTCATCTAGCCGGCACGCGGTCGCGGTAGGGAAGAGCAGGAATTCGTTCAGCAAAGATTACTTCTGGACCAATTCTACACTCAGAGAGACTCTTGGTCAGTCGCTGGCGCGGTCCAGAAGGGACATACAAAGTTCGATTGCTTCGGCTAGGGCAGGCGAGGCAGCGCCAGCCAGCAGCGCTCCGCAATCTGAACCTGTGGGGACGTCTGTAGAAGATGCGCTTCCGCATCGGCGGCGCAAAAGACGACGGGAAGGAGATGCCGGCGAAATTGCAGAAAAACGTTATCCTATAGCGCTGGACGCATCAGCGCAATTAGCAGACATCTCCTCGCAGCTGCCTCAACGGTCATTCAAACGAGTCTTTACGACCTACCTCTCTTTATCGAAACCTAGACTTTCCTTCCTTGTTGTGCTTACTGCCACCGCCGCATACTCTTTATACCCCGTACCCGGTCTCCTTGCTCCGGCCGCAACCGCTACGCCTTCGCTCTCTACGCTCACGCTGTTCTTCCTTACATCAGGAACAGCGCTATGCTCAGCCTCGGCCAATGCTTTCAACATGCTCATGGAGCCCGAACACGACGCCAAAATGAGCCGTACGCGGAACCGTCCTCTCGTGCGCAAACTGATTAGCACAAGAGGTGCCATGGCCTTTGCTATTACATGCGGAGTAGTTGGTACCGGTGCCTTGTATTATGGCGTTAACCCTACCACCACTTTCCTGGGCTTTACGAACATCGTGCTTTACGCTGGCTGCTACACTCCCTTGAAGCGGATGCACGTTCTTAATACCTGGATCGGAGCTGTAGTAGGCGGCATTCCCCCCCTGATGGGTTGGACCGCTGCAGCGGGACAATGTGCCCACGACGGCACATGGCAGGAACTACTTTTCGGAGAAGGAAGTGCAGGAGGCTGGCTCTGCGCTGCGCTCCTCTTCGCCTGGCAATTTCCGCATTTCAATTCCCTCTCGTGGTCCATCCGCGAGGAATACAAGCACGCCGGTTACCGCATGCTGGCTTGGGTCAATCCTGCGCAGAACGGCCGCGTGGCCCTCCGCTACGCCATCCTCATGTTTCCTGTTTGCATTGGGCTCTCATTCTGTGGTGTCACGGATTGGAGCTTCATCGCTACGAGCAGCTTGGTAAATGGCTGGATGGCGTGGAAGGCTGTGGAGTTTTGGCGCGAACAGGGACACAAGGGAACTGCGAGAGGACTTTTCTGGGCCAGTGTATGGCATCTGCCGATTGTGATGGTATTGGCTATGGCGCAGAAGAAGGGGTTGGGGGAGCGCGTCTGGAGGAGCATATTTGGATACCCGGATGAAGGGGATGAACTATACTACGAGGTTGGGGAGCTCGAAGAAGAGGAAGAGAAATTGAAGGCTCTTGTGGAACGAAGGAGTGCTGCGTAAGGCGTGGGGTACGTTCTTTTGTTACGTTTGTAAGTGGCGTGCATGCGTCCTGTCTTCGGGCCTCGACTGCCTGCTTGAGCGAACTCGATATGACCTGGTTTTCGGAATTGAGCTGACAGATTCCCTAGATGTTGTCGCAATATCAGCTGTATTATAGCATGTACTGTCATCACGACGGGTCTGGACTACTGCATTAAGCACTCGCCCACCAAGCTCATTCGCCTATGTATACGCACGTCATAGAAGAGTGCTGCCAAATGAAACAATACAATCAACTTCCGCTGTGTGTACGGTACCCAACACCGTTCCTACATCCTTTTCACTGTTGATTGTCTGATTTGGGCAGCCCTTGGACTGCGTCATAGTATCCATATTGATTCGGTGTCTGCCATCTTGCTGTCAACGAGCTAGCTGACCGAATTTAGCGTGTCACCCAGCCCCATATCTGAATTGCAACTCCTACTCGCGAAACTGCTGCTTCGGAACGAACAACACGTAGACGCAATCAGCTATGATTGCACACAAGCAAGCAAGTGCAGAACTAGAATCTAGAAACACTTAGTTCCGCGGTTTCTCCCGCGCTCGCAGGGTGGTCTTCTCTCTTCGCCTGGGAAACGCGGTGTTTCGCCATTGAGCCCAAACCCATCTTAATATAATCCTGGCCTCCCACGTTGCGAACACTGATCAGGTACTTAATCAATCCATACTCTCGAAACGTGACTGTTCTCATCTACAACAAATTGGCTTAATCTACGGATAGAATTTGCAAGCTCGGCATTGGGATGCGTTTTACCCGCCGGCACCGCGCACGTACCCAACGTACGATAACCTACCGTATCTGCGTTCATCTGGGGTGCATGCATAGTGCGACCGTTTTGGATAGGGTCTACGAATGCGTGGGCGCATGGCTGAGAACGTTAAGGGAACCCGGAACAAGCTGAAAGGCATATAAAGTGCCCGTTCTTGATCTGCCACGGATGCGAAGCCAGGGATTCACATAACTCTCCTGTATTACCTCCTTTCCAATAGAAAATGAAGTTCTTCAGTACCGTTTTCCTCGTTGCTACAGCCTCAGCACACTACACCTTCCCCGCTCTTGTAGCATCCGGTTCAGCAACTGGCGCATGGCAATATGTTCGTAAGACGACAAACTATCAGAGCAATGGGCCAGGTAATACTTCACCCACTTCCCTGATTGCTGAGCATTACACTGACTTTGTACTCCCACCTTTAGTCACAGACGTATGCTTCCCCTTTCCTCGTTCTATACCTTCCAGATGGTACTCAAGCAACGCACACTCACTCTATGCCAGGTAACCTCCAACCAAATCCGCTGCTACGAGCTCTCCCCCGGCGCCCCCGCCCAAGGAACCTACGAAGTCGCGGCCGGCTCCACCCTCGGCTTCACCGCACAATCCTCCATCTCGCACCCGGGCACTCTCCAATTTTACATGGCGAAGGTGCCTAGCGGAGAGACCGCCTCCACCTGGGACGGCAGCGGCAACGTGTGGTTCAAGATTTTCGAACAGGGTCCCACGATCACTGGTGGTGGTCTGACTTGGCCCAGCCAGGGGAAGAGTCAGGTCACGGTGCCGATTCCGAAGAGCTTGCCAAGTGGGGAGTATCTTTTCAGGGTGGAGCACATTGCGCTGCATAGCGCGGGGAGTGCGGGGGGTGCGCAATTCTATATTAGTTGTGCGCAGGTTAAGGTTACGGTGAGTGCTTGCACAATTTCGAAGTCCTTGGTTGCGGGTAGACTGACTGTCAACAGGGCGGTGGTAGCGGCTCGCCAGGCCCTCTCGTGTCGTTCCCGGGAGCTTACAAGGCGACTGACCCTGGAATCATGATCAATATTTACTACCCTGTGCCCACCTCGTATACTCCACCGGGACCCAAGGTGTGGACGGGCTAGGAACCAGAGTCAGGATATTAATTGTAGCCTAGCACAATTTACGAACAAGGACTGTTTTACTTTGAAAATCTCCTAGTCTTTTTGCTTCCTGGTGATATTTGTCTCTCAATCTTTGAATGAATCGCATAAATTACTCTCGTGTGTTCATTTCTTCATGTTTCCCAATGCTTGACATCACGACAGCCTTTCATGCACTTAAACAAAGAGTAAGACAAAGAAAACGCACGTCCACGGGTCCACGGGTCCACGGTATGGGTGGCTCACGTGATCTGAGATTCGATTATCATTTAGAGCTAACGTAATGTAAGGAGAACTATCTTTGAAATGAGAAGTCCGCAGGCCTAAACATACGCCTGGACGTATGCCAAAGAAAATGATGCAATAGCAACGCAATTGAGACGCCGATTCGAATCCTAGACGCACCGTCCTAGCCAAGTACCACCGTTCTGCCATGCGAAATGTTCGATACCACGCTGCTCACCCAGCTTATTTACTACTCTGTCTCGCGATAGCGTACTAAGAAAGAAACCTTGATCATGCCGTCTGTGCCAGTCCACATTATTATGTCTTGATTAAACAAAAAGCCACACGAAAGAAAGAAAGTTAAGCCAAAAGCAACCTTTAAGCGTGGGCGTTTCCCTCCTAGCTTTCGATCGCGGACGCACCGATTCGAGCATGCACTCTCTCCTCGGCTGGCTTGGACAACAGTGATATGGAGAATTGAGCAAGGCAAAGTAGAATGAAGACAGACTGTGAACAAGTAAAGCGCAAGACAATTCCTCAGATGCGCGGAACCTGCAAAAGATTCAAGATCGGCAAAAAGTACAAGACATCTGTGAGTTCGCGTGAAAGGCCGCTGCATCGAAGTCGCCACAGCGTTGAGGTCCTAGAGCTCCTCGTCTTCCTCAACAGTCTGCCACTGAGGAAGACTATGATAGGTCACGGACGGAGGTGGTGGGTTGTAGAACGGCGAGAGTTCATATATTTCGTCCTCGCTCATGTCGTCCTTGAGCGTCTTCCACCGAAGAAGACCGTGGTAGGATGTTGACCATAGACCCTCAACCTTGATGACCCTCTCTGTGAGTTGGCCGTTCTCATCAGTTGCTGCAACTTCTGGCGCAAGTACGGATTTCGAAGCAGCCGGTGTCGGTGCCGGGGTATTCTGAAAGAGTGTAATCTTCACTTTTTCTTGCTGCCTAGCCTTCTTTGCCGCTTGTAATCGCACGGGGTACTCTTTACGGTCGACTGGCGTTGGGGCCAATGATGTGGGCTTGTCACATATATGAGGCTTCTGTAGCTGCGCAGTGCTAATGATGCCATTGAATCCTTGATCAAGATCGGAAGCATCAGTAGATGCATTATCTGGTGGAGTGGGGAGCGCAAATTCGGACGAAGCCGTAGTAAGAGGCTGGCTTGCGGGAATAGAAATAGCTCGAGCTTCTGACTTTAGTCCGGTCTGCTTGAGCAACGTGCGAGGTCTCTTCGGCGAGAGCGTGTCGATGGCAGCGGGTTCATCATTGTCTGCGGTCCGCTTGCGCTTGAGCGAAGCAGTGTCGGTCGTAGTAGATGCGCCGTCATCTGCAACCAGCTTGCGCTTCGGTTGGGCACTGTCGATAACGTTGGGGTCGTCGTCAGTTTTGCGGTGCTCAGGCTTCGAAGAGGAAGAGTAGTGCTCATGTGGATTAGTCTCGGTTGGCGGCACTGCCTTCTCAAGCTCCTTGATCTGTTGGCGCAGGTGGGAGTTGGCTTCCTTCTTCCATAGCTTCTCCCGTAGTACACGATTAGATGTCTGCGAGATATTGAAGTGGTCGTAAGCTCTTTTTCCTGTTAATGGCATAGGATCACGCTTCCTGCCAGGAGCCACGGACGATACCAATGCTGAAGGCGGCAAGGCCTGAAGAGTCGATGAAGGCTCGAGTTCTGGCGTGATCGCTCCCGGGTCGATCTCTGGCACAGGTAAGGTTGAAGGCAACGGTACGGTTTGTGTGGCAGTCGCTATATGCTCTTTTTGCTTCTTCTCGTACTCCTGCTTCAAGTCTGTTATCTTCGCTCCGAAGTCTGCCTTCATCTCTTCTTTCTGCTTGTCTGACCCCGGCCTCATCTCTTCATCCTTCTTCTGAAGGTTATGCTCGATTTGCTTTACGTACTTCTTGTTCACGTTATGCTCGATAGACTCTGGCGTGAACGCTACCTGTTTGACCTTCGGCTCAGGTGTGGCTGAAGGCGATTGTGTCGGAAGCGGTGGCATTGCACTTTGCTTCTTGCCAAACCAGGCCGTCGTCTTCAGGTCAAAAATCTCCTCCATTTCTTTCCTGATTGCAACCTGTTGGTACTCTGACTTCTTCTCCATCTCTTCGTCTCTCTTTCCGAGTTCATGCGCCAGTGTCTTCTCATATTTCTTCTTGATATGACGCTCGATATCTTCCTGCTCGAGGATGGCGCTCTTTTCAAAACCCCCCTTCAAGGCGACTATCTGCTTCTCGGAGCCCGACTGCCTCTCTTCATGCCTCTCGAGGCTCTCTCGCAAGGTCGTGTTCTCTTTATCGCACTTGGCGAGTTCCGCGATACACTGTTCAAAGGTCTCGGCGAATTCTGCATCCTTTGCAGCTAGTTGCTGCTTGTGTACTTGTTCGCGCTTCTTGTCGCGGTCGATCGCTGCTGCAAGATCGAATATGCGCTGTTCCTCAACCTTCTCGAACTTCTGCGCGATTCTACGAATAGCATATTCCCATTGCCGCACAACGTCGAGGACGGAGACTGAATCGATGTCATCAAGCTTCTCGAGGCTATCCTGCGTCTCCAGCATGCTCTTCTGGATCTCCTTTAGGGGAGTAAACAGCGGCGCAGACGAGGAACCCTTCTCGAGGACTGTGACTTGGAGTTTCCCGGGTTTAGGTACCTCAGCCTTAGCTTTCCCAGCTGCCTTTGACTGGCTGATCTTAGAGGCAAGTTGGAGGCCGACCTTGTGGAGTTCGCCCGAATACAAGAAGTTGTTTGGCTGCCTAGATTTCCCCGGCGTGCTCAGCGCGGAGGCCAATTCGATTATGGCGGAAGTCTCTCTGCGCGATGAGATTTTGTACCCTGACAATTCGGCTGGTGGCGCCTGTCTTTTCGAGACGCGAGTAGGTGCATAAGAGCCGCTTGGGGGAGATCGGATCTCCGAGGCCATAAATTTGGGCGCGTCATATTTTCGACTGCGGTGGCGTGAACCCATCGGAGCTGGGGTTGGTACTGGGGGTAATCAACAAACACGACAGTGTCCAAAAGAAGTGTAGTTGAGAAGTTCGACGTGCTTAGTAGAGTGCTTGGGTCTTTTTGGGAAGAGTGCAAGGGGGATTTTGGGTAGAGTGCAAGGGGTTTTTTGGGCGGGGTGCGAGGTTTTTTTGGGCGGAGTTTATAATCTTGAGGTGAAAGTCAACACAAAACTTATGATGAATGTGGTTGCGTACGATCAATGCGCCACGAGCGCACCTCGAGCTCCCATTCCTATCTCGCCATCAATAGGCTCGCCAGCCTTTTATTTTACATAGCCGTCTGCTCGATGCTTCGTAATGTTTTACACGCTCTGAGAGCAGGGAGTGCCGTTTAAGCCCCCTTTGTTATATATGTACATGCTTTCCTCCTAGTTCTTCTCCTCGCGAGATGTCTGTGGGTGCTGGTATTGACGTGGAAGGATCATTGGCCGTCTGTGAATCTTCGCGAAGGCCTCGGCGGCGATGGGAGAGCTGTCGGTGCGGATGGTGGTACCGATGGCCATGAAGAAGCTTCACAGTGTCCAATTAGCAGGCTGCTTCCTCTCCTTGCGCGATAAGTTTGCTTACCCGAAAGTGGCTGCTGAGCCGACCATATATTGCCCCAGCGTCCGAAGCATACCGTTAGGACCAGGACCGAAGCGCACGATGTTTGTGAAGCCTGATACCATGAGCTAAGAGAAACATACGTGGAGATGGTGCGCACCGAAAATGAAGCCGATGATAAGGCCTACAGATCCTCCCATCATGCCACCCATCTTGACTACATGCTGTTAGCGAAGCGCCGGTGCGAGCAAGGTTTAGTCATTCACGTTTGTCGAGGGTGGATGGGCCATGTTGGCCGCCTGGCATTGCTCCTACTGGGACAGGCATTGTGATCTGTGCGTCTCGAGTATGTATGTAGAAAGAAGTCGAATCGGTTGCGGGCTGTCGTCGGTCACAGTGGTCCCACGCACGCTGCATGCACGTCGGCGAGCTAATATGGATGCGGAATAAGTCACATGACACATGTAGGGACACACGGTCCAGGAATGTAGATGTCAAGAAACATGCTAATGTCTAGTATCCTACCAGTATAGGCTTGTCTGCTTCTGCACTCGAATTTCCTGCTGCGCCGTACTGTGTTGTGGGTGTTTGTGCCCTTCCGTTTATATCACGTTTCGGGCTGCCGACGGCGCTCGGAGCAGCGTGTGGAGAAGGACAAGGCCTCACTTCATCCGCTTCTCAAAACGCCAGACTCCACATCGTAGCCGTGCATCTCACGAGCAGCAGCCCATCGCAGACCTCCATCGCTGCGTCCGTCATCCGTCCGGTTTCCACCCTCTCCTTTTCCGCAGCACATTCCTTGACGGCGAGCCTGCCCTGACGACGTCGCACGGGCTTTCCACGAAAAGCACACGACACGACAACCCGGCGCCCACGATCGCGACCCAAGCCGCCTGCCTGCCTGCCCCCGAGGCGCTCGCACAGCCCATGCGTGCGTGAAGACGCCTGCTGCATCGCCGTCGCTGCTGTCGATACTCGGCGGCGCTCGCGCTGTGGGTCCCCCGCTAGAACGAGCCAACAACAGCCACGGGGGTTGCATGAGGGAAAAGTGACGGCACACGCCAAACACGCGCCTGCAAACGTCCACCCGGGCAGCCGCGCTGCACATTCACTGTGATGACGGCAGTTGCTCCTCCTGTAAACTTCCAGAACAGATGGAGCGGGCCTAACGGCGTCCCCAACGGAGCTGCCCCCATGAGCGACGAATTTAGGATGTTCATGCCCCGGAAAAGTGCACAACGCTCCAACTCGTCCTCGTCGCTATCGTCGCAGGCATCGTCCACATCTACCGTCTCGACCGCTTCCTCTTCACAAACGAGCGGCGTGGGAGCTTCACCCACCGCCGACGGCTCGACCTGGGCTGCGCGGAAAAAGGCGCCAAGAGGGTTATGGCCTGCGACAAAAACGGAACCTGTTGCTGGCATCACCAACACTCGTCCTCAATCTCTCACCTCCGCTGGCCAAGGCCCGTCAGCTGCCGCCGCCATGACACAGTTACACTCCCCTGCGCCGTTGCCGTCGCAGCACAACGGCACCACCCAGTCGCAGACCAACGGCGCCCCGCGCACTCCGATGCAAGAGGCACAAGCGATACTGCATCTTATTCCTATGAACGGCACTTTCGAACGGAAGACCATCACCGTGCCGTTCTTCCCAGATGTTCTCCGCATTGGCCGACAGACAAACAATAAGACCATACCCACACCGCAGAACGGGTACTTCGACTCGAAAGTTCTCTCGCGTCAGCACGCAGAGATATGGGCCGACCGAAACGGCAAAATCTGGATCCGCGACGTCAAGTCGTCCAATGGCACCTTCGTCAATGGCCAGCGGCTGTCTCAAGAGAACCGTGACTCAGACCCACACGAGCTGCGTGAACAAGACATGCTGGAACTGGGTATCGATATCGTGAGCGAGGACCAGAAGACCATCGTACACCACAAGGTTGCTGCCCGCGTTGAGCACGCTGGTATTTATTCCAATACTGGTAACAATATGGTGGACCTCAACTTTGGCGAGATGGACGGACAACAGCTGTCAAACATGGTGGGGCCAGGTGGTCAGCAACAGATGATCAACATGCGAGGTCGCACACCGAGTCAAGGTTCGATGAACGGCCAACGCCTGCCCGGGCCCGCCGTAATGGGAAGCAACGTTGCCGCCATGCAGCAGCCGCGGCACCCCAACTTCTGGCTACAGCCAATTACAATGGAGCAAGTCGTCAAGAAACTGAATGTGAGTCAACACATCGACAAGTACTATACGCACGCCTTGAGCACGTACTAATTTATCCGTAGGCAGAGATGAAAGCTGCGCGACAACAGTCGCAAGACCTCCAACAAACTCATTCATACATCAACGCTATCCTTACCGCAGATCCAAAGAAGGATTCTACCAAACATTCGCCTATCAATTCTACAAAGATCTCCCCCATTAAAGATGGCAACCTCAAGGCCAGGTTTTCTGCTCCGCCGGCACCCCCGCCACAGCAACCCTTACCCGAAAAGCCTGATGCCCCCTTACTGAAGAGGACGGACACCGAGAAGCTGAAGACCACTGGATCGCCTGTGAGGTCTGATGCGCAAATGACGATATTGAACGATGCTCTACAGACTGCAAAGAGGGAGATAGAGTCTCAGGGCGTTCGACTTAGGGATCTTGAAGCTATGTTGACGGAAGAGCGCCGTGCAAGGGAGGATGCCGAGGAGAGAGCCAACCGGCTCGAACGTGAGCGACATTCCGCTGAATCAGAGTCTGCTAATGGAGACTTCCACAAGGATGAAAGCCATGAGGAGACAGATGAGACCGACACAATCATTGCCAATGGCTCTGCCTCTTCGAATCTTACTGATGTTGCCACGGCACGCCTCCAACAGCGACTCGACACGATGATGTCCGAGATGTCCGAGATGAAGTTGCAGATGGAGAAGTACCGGCAGCGCGCCGAAACTGCAGAGGCTGATCGCAAGAGCCTGGCGGAGATGATTGAGAACATCCGCAATGATGACGCAAAAACGGCAGGCAAGGAAGCGAAGCGTCGTCGCAGCCACAGTGGATTAGGCCAGGAGGCGATCGACGACAAGATCGAACATTCTGTGGACGCCGAGGACGCAGAAGAGGGCGAGATCACGATCATCAAGGAGAGAGATCCAGCTGAAGACGCCCATGGAACTCTGGTACAAAAGGGCCAGAATGGTCGTCCATCCGAGCATGAGCTTACGGCAGGGACCAATAAGACAACTCAGGCTCTCGCGAGACGCTCCAATCGAAACGATCTAGCTCTCCTCCATGGTGCACCGGCAATATCAATGCTTACAGTCGTAGCCCTGGGTGTGGCTGTGATGGCCTGGCTCAATGAGTATCCAAAGGTTGACCGGTGAAGAGGCCTCTGGCTATAGCACTACAAAGGAAGCATGCCGCGGCGCGTATCGGACGTCGGAACCGGGACAAGCTGCAAGCTTTGGCATAGTAATCAACAACTCGCACACCGCAGAGCGACCAGGGTCGACCTTTACGGACGCATCGTTGTATCACAAGAAGACGTTGGCATTGAAACCACGGCTACATCGGTTTGATCAGTCGCTCGTGTTGAACAACTGCAACACTGAAGTTGATGATCTGTTTGGGCGGCTGGGACCAGAACGACGTTGCACGACATGGAAATGGACGACTATCACCAAAGCGGACAACCGCGACGCAGCCTATCACGAACGCACACATGGTCGAAACGACTCCATATCCACGAACCGAACCATACATACCCTCATACAATCTGTTAGCGTTTTGTCCTCTTGTGCGCCGCATCATTCTTTACTGGCGTAAAAAGCAGGCCACTGTACATGATCACCTTTTCCTTGCATTGCAGGCTTTTGGTGGCGTTTCTCATAGTGGACAGGTTCGTCCAGGCGTACTGTGGCTTGGAAGGTTATATTTCATTCTGTGCTTTAGTCTCTTCTCTTGGAACGAGAGGTATTCCTTGTACACTTTTGGATGATGCACGAGTTGAAACTTGGCATCGTTACACTCTTTACAGCAACGGCTACGGCTACATGCTCTTTCCTTTGTTTAGAGCCATTCGCTGGGTGGTCTGGCTGTCGATGAAGAAATAACACTTCGAGCTACAATTTTTATCCTTGCCCGTGACGTTGCTTTTGTCAAGTCCGCATCCGTTGAAGGAGCCATCTATATCGCGGATTTCACTTGCGAAGAAGAGCTAGTATTGGAACACCTAAGTGTGCCGAACAACGGCGTATCACTTGTTTCGATCGAAATACTACCGCAGTGGTGCGTACCTTGTAGAAAGCTACAATGGCAAGGCTTCTGTATCATTAAAACCAGTGTTGGCGCAGAACGCATTACCTGGGTCGCTGTCAAGCAAATGTGAGCGTCACGATACCCTGCAGCCCCACAGTCATGCGGTCACCACTTCTCTCGTAAAAGTAGAATATCTCTTCGCTAAATTTTGCTACGATCTACAATCGCACTTGCTTGCTACTCAGCGGGTCAGCGGCCTACGATGCCTGTACCGCAGATAGCATACTTCGGGATCTCGACAATATCGCAACAACCACGGAAAGAGCGAAAGTCCGAGCTAGGCTTCCTGAGTTTTACATATCCGCGGAGCATGGCTAATACACAGCTCGCGCTTGATGCAAAAGAGCCAGCTGGGTGGGGGTCAGATATCTGACAGTGGGGGGCGCGGGAGGCCATTTGTAAGCGACTCACTCCCAAACAAGCATCTTCCAGGACGATAACACCCTAATGTCTAGCTTAAATCACAGTCGTCTCGTTCTGCCATATATGAACACCAGAACCAGTTTTGTGACTGAAACACAGTTCGTCGATCATATAGCAAGAGTTCTTCCAAGCGAACAATTACTCGATGCCTCACCTACGGAGTCCTTCTCTCCGCATCAGTATCATGATCTATCACAATCGATTGGACGGACATTGCAGCGACAGGACCGTTACGCATCTATGGTATATGGCCTGAAACAGATGCTATTCAATTAGAGGCTGATCGACGACAATAGCCGCATGTGCGGTCACATGACTATGTAACTTGTCAGATTCCTGACAGGTACACAACGCCAAGTCATGCTATGTGCTACCAGAATCCACGTTTTCCATGCACCTAGCCGCAGAGCTGAGGACTAATGAATACGGACTTGGCTAAGTCCGTTCCGTCGCATAGCCAGGCAGACAAGGTGGGACAATGTTCGTCATAGAGAGCAGTTCCTATACCTTGATGTGGTCCCGTCCATTTCCACTGATTTCCATCTCTTAGCAGTCCTCGAGCTTGAAAGTCTCCAGCAGAGGAATTGGTGGTGGCAACTTCAACTTGTACCATTACTGTTGATCTAACAATGTCCTACCTCATTAAGCACTCCGCTGTTGGCACGCTCCTACGTTTTGTTACTACGGGAAAGATCTCGTATCGAAGAGGAGCAGCACCAAAGAACATTTCGCCTGCGTCGACTTCGGTCAACTCTGCTACACCTAGACCTAGCGGTTCCAAGGAAAACGTTTCTAGCCAGGGAAAAGAAGAGGCTGGTATCGCAGTAACGAACCTTGTGGACTGGAGTGGGCCTGAAGATCCGAGTAATCCGCAAAATTGGCCTTTCCATCAGAAGCTGATCATCACAGCCGTGCTCTGGTATGTATAATCATACAGGCAGTGAGTCCTCAAGTTGACCGTGCATAGCTTTTGGACCTTCGCACTGTATGTTGGCTCATCCATCTATACTTCCAGCCAACAACATGTCATCGAGATCTTCGGCGTCACACATGCTGAGGGTGCGCTTGGTATCGCTCTCTACGTTTTAGTGGGTTCCCTCCCAAACTCACATATCTTTGATCACACTGACCTTTGATGACAGGGCTACGGCGCCGGTTCTCTCCTCTTCTCACCGCTCAGTGAAGTCCCAGCCATCGGCCGCAGTCCCTCCTACGCAATATCAGGCTTCTTCTTCATAATCCTCTGCATTCCCACCGCGTTAGTCAACAACTACCCGGGTCTTATGATTCTCCGCTTTCTTCTCGGCTTCATGTGCGGTCCATGCCTAGGCATCGTAGGCGCCTCCTTCGGCGACATCTGGTCCCCGGCCCCTTTCTGCTACTCCATTGCCCTCTGGTCCATGGCTGCCACCGCAGGTCCCGCCATGGGTCCTACGCTATCTTCCTACGCTGTCGAAGCTATGGGCTGGAGGTTCTCAAGCTGGGAGCTTCTTATGATCTCGGGACCTTTCTATATCCTGATGGTCTTCCTTCTGCCCGAGACTAGCGCGCCTACAATTCTGTACTATGAGGCGAAGAGGCGGAGAGAGGAGACGGGCAACAAGGCGTTGGTCAGCGAGGCGGAACTCAAGCAGAGGGATCTGCATGTTAGCGCGCTGCTGTGGGATGCGTTAGTCAAGCCCTGGGTGCTCAATGTCAAGGATCCGGCTCTGGGGTTTACGACGCTGTACCTCGGTCTTGCGTATGGTATCTTCTATTCGTTCTTCGAGGTGAGCATTTCTCCACCCTCCTAGCCGCGACAAGATCGACGCTGACGGTGTGCAGTCTCTCCCCATCGTCTACCCGACCGACTTTGGCTTCAGCTCCACCTCCACCGGTCTCGTCTTCCTCACTGTGCTTCCTGCCGGAACTATCGCCTTCATAATCCAGTACTTCTACCTCAAGTATCGCGTCTTCCCCGCGCTTTTCTCTGGCAAATTTGGCGAACTAGAGAATCATTTGCTCCCTGGTGTTGTCGCATCTCCACTCATGCCAATCGGTCTCTTCATCTACGCATGGACCGCCCGCGCAGAACACTCCCACTGGATCGCACCTACCATCGGTTTCGGCCTGATCATCATCGGTAAGCCACCTTGACGCCCTGCTCCCTCCACTTTTCATCTCTGTCACCTCAGCTAATGGACGTTAAGGTGTCTACTTCATTTTCCAGTCTATTTTGCTTTACATCCCCAATATCTATCCCCGCTACGCAGCTTCCATCTTCGCGGCCAACAGTCTGGCGCGCAGTCTGCTTGCTTTCGCCGCCATCCTCATTGCGCGGCCCATGTTCGAGAAGCTGGGTATTGACGGCGGTGTAAGCTTCTTGGCTGGGCTGATGGTGCTTTGTATGTTTGGAATTTGGGCGATCTATAAATGGGGTAAGGTCTTGAGGCAGAGAAGTAAGTTTGCTATTGCGTAGGCGACAATAGGGGCGTAAGGTGAGCGACTGTGTTAGAGAAGAGATCCTAGGACCACGGTACAAGCAATCTGAGAATTGGAACTTCGGGTATCGATCTGGCAAATATGTGGGTTTACAAGGGCGCAAAGGCGATGGGAAGGACGGTATTACTGTCTGCCTGTCATAGACAAGGCGTTCCAGGACAAGAGTGTTCAAGATAGCGATGTGTGAACTACCTACTTTCAAGTCCAATCCTTGCATCAGCGCGAGTGACTCAAGGCTGAACCTGTTCACTTCTGGAACTGGCACAAGCCAACCTGGTGATCCGCGTCTCCATTTCTCTTCGCAAAATCTTGACCTGGGAGCATAGTCGACACTGCTTCTCAAAATGGTCAAGGGCCTGTTGCTGTAGCTTGTCAGGCTTCTTCTCCATCTCAAAAACCATGGCGCTATTCTTTATTGCTTCGATGCGGCCGGCTCGTGCTTCTGCCTCGAGTATGTATTTGAATAAGTTGGCATCGTAGACTGTGTTGACGTTCGGATAGGTTGTGCGAACCAGCTGACCGGGTTTCAAGACAATTGTCGGGTCTTTCTTAGGTTTTCGCGAGAAGTGTTCGAGGGAATGCCGTTTCAGTTGGTGAATGGACTCATCCGAAAATCCTTTGGGCCAGGTTAGTGGTCGCGTTTCGGGTTTGTGGATGAGCTCCGGTCCGGTCATATCCTTCGAGGACCCAGCAATTGTCACGGTCTCTGGATCCTGCTCAGCTTCCTCCTGCATGCTTTGCTTGGACCTCGAGGGCCCGACAGCGGTAACATTATGTGGGACCTGCTCAATCTTCTTGTGCTTGCTTGGCTTGGAATCCAAGCATTCGGCAACTGTAACGTCACCTGGGGCCTGCGCAACTGCCTTCATGTTGCTTTCCTCTGACTTTGAATATCCTGCAGCGGCAACATTCGGTGAGGCCTGCTCGGCTTCCTCCTGCTTCTTCTGCTCGTAATGCGAGAAGCCAGCAATGAGACCGTGTTGTGAAGACAGCGAGGCTGGCTTCTCCTTGCCCTTCCGGTTCGTTACCTTCGACTGCTGACGCTTTGCAGCGGTACCGTCCTGTGAGTGATTGACCGTTTGCATCAACCGGAATAGCATCCTGTTCATTGCTTTCTCCCACTCTGGGGTATTGCCGTGCTCCTACACGTCATTGGGCATGTGAATGGTAGTCTCGTCGTCGTGCAAGGCCTGTTTAGCTGCGTTGTTCTTGTTATCCTCTAGCTTTGAGGATCTTGTAGCGGTGAACTTTGGTAAGGCCTGCTCAACATGTTTCTGCCCGCTTTGCTTGTGACTCGAGAACCTGGCGGTCAAATCTTGTGAGGCCTGCACAACTGCGTTCTGCTTGCCCTTTCGCTTAGTCACCTTCGACCTCGAAGGCCCGGCAGCAGTATTGTCCCGTGAGCCATTGTTGATGTGCATCGTCTTGACTAACGCCGAAATCATCCTTTTCTCGCACTCTGGGTTGGCGTCTTGCAACCCGTCAATTAGTATGGGAATGACTTCTTGGCCCGAACGCTGATTTGACACATTCGTACAATCAGTCTGGGCCGCAATACCGAGGGCTTTGGCCGCTCTCGCCGACTTCCTCTTCGCACTGCTCGGCATGTTGGTCAATCACACCGTCTGGTAACGCTCAAAGTCGTATCGAACGGTATGCTGCACGTGTAATGAATAGCTGCGTGTAAGATGGAAATATGGATAGATTGCGCGTGAGAACGATGTTGTGATAGCTAGAGCTGAAGTGAATGGTGGTAAACAAGAGAGAAGTGAGTTTATTGTCTACCAAAGGTAACACTGCCGCATGCTGGGAAGGTGCTCGGGAACCAAAGTAGGCAAGTAGTAGAACAAGAAGGTGCTGGGCCGGGATGCAGCTGCCTCCAGTGATTGAGAATTGCTATCGCAGAGTGATGCGCAGGATCTGAACGTCGCAGTAAGCATACAAAGCGTACGTATTGGTGTTCAAGATACACGGTGGTGGTGATGAAAAACAGGACTGATTTCGGTAGGCTCTCTTAGAGGCCAGCGCACGATATGTAGAGCGAGCTTTTGCACAATCTGTCCCAGGGTAAATTCAGCTAGATTAGGCATCTAAGTTGTAACTTCAAACTATATCTCTAATGCTCATACATGATATGTAGGGTTTGGTGCGAAGTTCAGTCTTTAGTGCCGGGTTGTAATCTGTTACGCATGCTCACATGAACGGAAACATATAGACTTCGTTTGAACATCTTTGCACAGCTACGTGGGTATCAAGATGTCTAGGTGTTGCTACGACCCCCTCTCTTAGCATACTCTTACGGGACGTCTCGGTATTCAATGCGAGCCCTGATCGGCGCCTGTTATCCGAGTTCTCAATTAACATGAGGTGTAGCTCTGGAGACTAATAGCGCTCCACTGAATATATTATACATTAGGGTATCTTACCGCTGCGCGACACATCGCCGACCCGCGGTATGTCGCTTCTTCATCTCTTAGAAACCTGCTCCGCACGCAACCTCAATTCTTACAAGTCGTATGATATTCCCTCTGATCAGGAAGTCCCAAGATGGTTTTCCGGACCTATTTGACGCATCGGAATGGACCCTGTCCTGAACATGTGCAGAGACGGCGTAGACATGCGCTGTAACGCTTCGAGTAGCTTTCCGTCGGGCGAGGATGCATACTGGTGTTAAATAGTAGGGCCGGCGCGTTTAGCCACCGTGGAGAGGGTTGCATAGCTTTGCACTCATGTACAGGCTCCGATTTCATCCCGCGACAAGTCGAAGTCCAACAAGCCCCAAGCCTACGTACAACCACTGCCCCATGTCTGCGGCCTTCTGAGGCACTGCCGATCCCCTACTCGAGGTCGTTGGAACTGTGTTGTCATCTCCCGTACTGTCGAGAGTTGCTGGACGAGCTGCGGTCGTGATGCTAGCCTCGAACCCTGTTTTTGGTTTGGTAACAGCAGCGGGCGCTTCTGTGACGGTCGCAATAACAGCGGTACCGTTTGAAGAAACAGTGATCAATGTTTGCCCAGCATCATTTGTAGTGATCTCAACATATGTCGCGGTAGCACCGTCACCGAGCGTGGAGGATAAGCCAGGCGTAAGAGTAAGAATAGCGGACCCCAAGGTTATCTGGCCACCAGCAGTTATCTCGGGTGCTGAACCAACAGGGGCGATGGATGCGCTTGAACCAGCTTCTGTTGCTTGTTGGGATTGCGCATTTGCGTGAGTTTGAGGAGTGGGATCATCATTGTTGCTTAGGCCGGTCTCACTCGTTGCCGGAAGGCGATTGTTGGGTGGGTTCGATCCGCTCCCAGTAGACGATGCAGATATGGCTATGCGCGATACAATGTCAAGCAACAAAGAATCTGGAGATGGAGTCGCTTGGGGCACGCCGGGTGTAGGACTGTCCTCTGGCCGCGTCGGTATGCCGACAGGCGTCTCGCTGGGTCTTCCGAGTCGTTGCTGTGTCGTTGGCACCACCTCGGTGTGTATGTTTACGAGGCTTGGTGTACTTGTCGTAACGACGTCCGCCCTGCCATGTTGCGAAGTTTGTACGCGTATGAATGATTCCAGTGCTGTGGTGGTGGCCAGATCCTCGAAGCCCGTCACCGTCGTCTCCACATGAACTAAGAATGGAGGACATGTGTCGGGAGAGTCGCAAGTGCCTGTCGCTGTTTCCGTGATGCCATCGCCCCATCCATCCACGGTACTTTCTGGGTGGGCCCTTGCTGGGGCGGTAGTGGGATCCGAATGGGTGGTGCTGTCGGTAGGGGTGAGGTTTTGTATTATTAGGGAGGCTGCATACGTCAGGCAGGCGCGAGTTGCGGATCGACGTCAGACTGACCTTGGGGTATCGCAAGAGCCGTAGTCGCCAGGAGCACCTGCGCGAAGACGGCCTGAGGAAGCATCGCGGCGCGTCGCGGAGGGGGGAGAGCGGAGGATCAGGACGGACGCGACTTGTATCAGTCCGTCCCTGGTCGACCCCACGATGTCCCAAGCTCGGAGGAAATGAAAGTCGAACCCCTGGCGCAAGCTCCCGCGATGCGCATGAGTGGGCGCTGGGCTGGGGCTCGTATTCGGCTGCTCACGCCCCGTGTCAACGGCGGAGGCGTCCATGTCCAATATTGTAGACGCGCATGGTCGCACCTCCCCTTGTTGTCCTAGGGCGTCGCCATGCACGGCAAGTCAGCGGGGCGCAGGGTGCGGTGCCTCGCGTCTCCTGGGGCCAACTGCTTTCCAAGGTTGCGAGTCAATATATTCCCACCCACATGTGATCGCCCGAGCGCTGGGCCCGTAGTCAGTCAGACCTCACCTCCTCCTCCTCCTCGGAGTGCCCTCCGTCGCGACCATGGTCCACGAGCGACCGCCCATCGCGGTCCTCATCGTGGTGTTTTCGGTGCTTGCACTAGTGGCTCATGCAGCGACGCCCCTCTCGATAAGGCCGAGCCAGGAATGGTTAGTCTGCGTAGTCGCGCTTCACCCGCAAACCCTCGACAGTGCTTCCAACCATCTAACCTTGACCGCAGGGACGGCAAAGAAGGTCCGTGGAGTTCTTTTCGCATCCAAGCTGGCACGCCTGCCCAGCAGTTTCGCGTCTTGCCCGCCCACGATCAATCCACCACATGGCTGGTGCTCAGCGAAGCCTGCAGCAATAACGACCAAGACTGCGCCGAAGATCGCGGTCGATTATATGCGCGAGACAACTCTTCGACGTGGCAAGAGAAAAACTTCTACGGGCTGGAGCCGTGGCTGGAGAGGCGCGTCGGTCAAGATGGCGATGGACTCTATGGATGGGACGACATCACCCTTGGCTGGGCGGGAGATAATATGCCTACCCTCAAAAACCAGTCCGTTGCCGGCATCGTTACAGACAGCTTCTGGCTCGGGTCTTTGTCCTTGAATCCGCGTCCAGTCAACTTCACCGACTACAACACTCCTATACCGAGCCTCATGCAGAATCTACGCAACAAGACCGACGATCCCATTCCGAGCCTGTCCTGGTCATATACTGCAGGTGCCTATAACCAAGCCCCAAAAGTTCTCGGAAGCTTGGTCTTGGGAGGTTATGACTCCACGCGATTCAGGCCGAATGCCGTGACGTTTCCGTTTGGGAGTGATCAATCATTTGATTTCCAGGTCGCAGTTCAGAGCATCGCTACTACTTTGGCAGACGACCCTCTTCTCGACACAGGCATCATTGCGTACGTCAGCACTTTGGTCCCGGACATCTGGCTCCCCGAAAGCGTGTGTGAGAAGTTCGAAAAGGCGTTCAATCTGACTTGGGACAACGCGACCGCACTGTATTTGATGAGCACAAGCTTGCACCAGACGCTGCTCGAGCAGGATCCTTCCGTAACCTTCACAATTGGCCCTGAGGTCTCCGGCGGTGGCGTGACAATCAACATGCCGTATTTCAATTTCTACCTGACAGCATCCACCGAATTAACCAACGCTTCTTCATCGAAGATGTATTTTCCATTGAAGCGTGCAGCAAACGACAGCCAATACGTGCTTGGCAGAGCCTTCCTGCAGAGCGCTCACCTCTCCGCGGATTACGAGCGAAATACATTCAATCTGTCACAGGCGCTATATCCCTCGTCTTCGACCGCCGAAGAGATTGTCGCAGTTCTCCCTCCCCTTGAAGAGACCACTCCAGGAGCCGGCAGCCCTGGCAATCCAGGGACCGGCAACAACTCCGGAGGCTCTGGTTCCCACTCCGACAAGTCTATGAGCACAGGCGCGATCGCAGGCATTTCGGTTGGTCTCGCTGTACTTGTCGGAGTAATCGCCGCCGTAGCCTTTATTATGTACCGCCGGAGGAAGGCCAAACCTTCGAAGCATGAGCTCGCGGATACGGATGTTATGCACCATGCCACTCATGAAGTATCTGGAGAACAACTCAAGGTTGAAATGGGCGGAGGAATGTCGCACGAGATTGCCGGAGACATGGATCCCAAGGCTGAGCTTTCATCTTACGGTCCGCAAAAACCAGTCGAGGCTGAAGGCAACTCAGAGCGCATCTACGAGATGCAGGGAGATGACCCAAGCCCTGCTGAAATGTCGGGTGAGAACGTGTATCAGAAAATACCTCCGTCCTATGCGACATCGGAGCCTACACCGCCCACAATCCACGTTTCCCCCGACGAAGGCACTCTTACGCCTCCATTGGAGCACTACTTCAACCAAGGATACCCCCGACAACACTAAGTTGTCGACTTGTAGCATCTTATAATATAATGCAAAATACATCTACCAAGCGTACCCGATCTGCAATGCGCAAGCCTCAATGCAATGCAAGTCGACCGTCTATAGCAACTTATGGACAAAGGCGATCCGAAACGTATCAAACGTAGAATGCGAAACATGATTGGCCACGTCTAGCTACGCGGCGCTTGTTACTGTTTGCGGGTTTTGATCGCCGTCAGCTTCTGAGAGCCCTTTGTCTCAATGACGCCAACTTCTCTTTCATTGTTCGTGTACCCAATCGTCCACCGCGCCCCCAGTACATAAACTCCCTCCAGACGGCTTGTGTGAATACATTCTCTCTCGAAATTTAGTTAACATCTCGCGTATGTATGATCGGATCTAATAACATGTGGCATTATGCTGATACACTTCAGTTGTTCAATATCCCACACGACGAAGACAACGCAACACGGTGACCTACAGACCATACTCAGGTTAACAATATGACCGACCGAGATTTCAACGACGAGCGGCTTCAGAAGGCCATTCAATACCTGGTAACCGAGGGCAGTGGCGACCCGATCGAATTGTATATTGCCCGCATTCAAGCGATCGACGAACATATACTACAGCAGCTCCCGGCACAAGGCAAATCCTTCGATCCCAGCCTCTATCGGCGCTTACGATCTCTGACTCGAGAAGTCCAAGACGATGTACAGGCCATCCACCAAGAAGAGAGCTCGCTGGACTTCAACAGCGATTCGAGCATCGAGGCGCTCTACAAGGGCATGGACGTTGATAACGAGCTCGAGGTTCATGGTGTAGATGTTTCTGCCGCCGCGCCATCCATAATACTGGACAAGGACGAACGCACCGTCGTTGCTAGTTCCTCAGCACCCCGACCGATCATCAAGACAATGAAAACCTTGGATTCTTCGAAAGCTCCCAGCAAGGACAAGGAGCAAGTGCGCTTTTCAGGAAACGTTCGTACCTCAATTGACGACGATGTGATCGAGAAATGCTTCTTGTACGGCGGACCGAACAATGACCCGGAAGTGTGGTACAAAGATCTACCACCTATTCTATCCATCGGTGAGACACCCTACACAGAGAAGTGGGAAAGCGCAAAGATCAACTACGATCTTGTTGGGTATTGGGGAAGGTCTCCCAAGAAGCTCGAGGGCCCACGGGATTTCGAACGAACCGACATCTACGATTCTGGGTCCCAGTACAAGCTGCCGGCTGGTCGCTCATATGCCTGGTCTCGTAACGAAGAAGAACATGCTAGGATACAGGGATTGTGGCCTTCCATACTAAGGGCGTTTAATAATGGATTGCAGGATTCTGATGCGCAGCAAGGGGACAAGAAATACGCTCCTCGTATGATACTACCCCTCGTCAGCGAAGTTTTCATCAAACCCTTCACAAAGCTGACTAGAGCTTCGAGTGGTCAAGCTAGCGAGGGGCGACGCATAAGCGAAGGCAAGGGAAAGTGGGAGGTGCCAGTCATCGAGGTTCCCAACGAGGGCCTTCATACGCACTCACAACGCTCGCGGTGGGAGTCTTCAAGTTATTCACGACCACGACTTCCTGAGACGAATTTGAGGAAATTCAATAGCAAGCGCGAGGCAGCGGCCCGCAGAGACAAGTCCGAGACGCTCAGTCCGCGCGAGAAGGCAGTGCTTCGGACCAGAGCCGCTCTCGCTACTACTCCCACCCCCGAGACGCGAGCCACAGCAAGGCCATCGGCTGGCCCTACGCTCGTCAAACGGAAGCAAGACCGCACCCCTAACAAGCCGCAAGACCCATCATATCCTCCGCGTCACAAGAGTCATGATGCAGAACTACCAACCATCCTGGATTATTCAACTCTCAAGGAAGATACCAACGATCTCGTCAATGCTGAGCCTGCAAGACGGAAGCGGGTCCGCCCTGCCAGCAAGCCACATGATCCGTCTTATCATCCTCCGCGTCGCCAAAGCCAAGATGTCAGTTCGCCAACAACTCCAGACAGGTCGACCCTCGAGGCAGAGATCGACGATCTGAATGATCCTGGGTCTGCTAAACGTCCACATAAACGCTCTCATAAGGGTTCTACAGACCCGAGTTACAGACCCGGGCAAAGTCCTGTAACTCCCACGAAGAGGAAGCGAGATGAGAATTTGGACTTCAAGGAGTCGAGCAAGAAGGCCAAGAAGCTCAGGGGGACCAAGAAGAAAAGTCCTGTGTCTTCATCGCATGTCGAATTCGCGGGAGAAGAGCCTGAGCCAGCCACGAAGGCAACTCCAAGCAAGAAGGCCACGCCTACAAAGAGCGCGATCAAAAAGCCCAAGCGCATATCTGCCGAAGACCGCGAACTTGCAAGCACCATGACCTTCGATCGGAGAGGGAAGACGAGGTCTAACAAAGATTACAAACCCAAGCGACTGCGTAGCCGAGATGACACAGCGTAATGCTGTCGTGTTTAGGTAGGAAGGTTATAGTCTCAAAGCTCGATAGTTCTTATGTCATAGTATGATGCACAATCAGCCCACAGTGGCCGCCATTGAAATTTGAAAGTGAAACGCTTAGGCGTGCTCTCGCATCAGTATGATTTTCGGCCATAGACTGTCAGGCTATAACCGTTTGTATTATGGAGTAAGCCATTCTAGGCTGTGGACTTATACCCTTGTTGAATACTTGATATCAGAGGTAGGGTCCGGCACCTAGAAATTCAGCTTGTAGTGTCGGCCATTGCGTCATTTCTTTGATTACAACCTCGTCTGATTACACCCATCACTTGTGCTTGCTTTTTATATCGTTTGTCCTTTCCGCTGCGGGCCGGCGACAAGGACCTCAAGTTTTGTTATACCCACATAGCCTCCGCCTCATCATATCCCATCTCGAAAGAAGCCTTCCTACACTCGACCTCTGAATTCACATACTTGAGCGCTACTGCCACCCGAGATTTGGTAGGTAAAAGGTTAAAATACCACGTGGTTATTCGCACATGCTGCCTGTTCGCTGTTGCGCTCGCTCTATTGACTACTACCATTCACTCGCCCAGGCAGCCACACCTTACACTCTCGTCGTTCGTATTGACGAGACGAACTCTCAGCGCTTGCTATTGTGATCGTTTGCTCTGCTATTGTGCCTAGCCACGCCATTGTAGATAGTTCGTCTGCGACAACGCCATCTGCCTTGACAGTGCGTATAAGTTCACGCCTGTCCTCGACCTTTGTACTCTCCACTTCGACAATCCCCAAAGCATTCCGATCGAGCTCGACTAATTGACACAGATCACCTATCAAATCCTCGAGATCACGCCAAGCCCGTCAAAGGCATCTGTTACCACCCACCCGCCCAACTTGACTCGAGTCGTCACAAGAACTCCACCATGTCCTCAACGCCCAATAATACGGGTTCGAACTCCAAGTTGCAGGAGAAGAAGCTGCCCCGCGATGACTCCAAGGAGGCCAAGAAGGCTGAGGCGAGCAAGGCGAAGAACTCGGACCATATCACGCTCGAGCAGTTCTTGAAGGAGACTCAAGAGGGACAGGCAACTGGTGCTGATAGCGCCAGCCATGCCGATTTCACAACGGAGGATGGCGCTGGCAAGGTTGATGGCGGCAAGAAGGGCGATGGTTCGAAGTGAACTTTGCCGTAACCTCCTACTTGCGGTAGAACATCGAAGTGGGTTGTTGTTTACCTGTGTGTAACGTGGGGACACTTGCTAACGGTATTATATAGGAAGCTACAGCAGGGTGGGCGAGCACGAAAGACGGCATCAGTTCGAACATCAAGGATACGGGGTGGTTATGCCTGTTCGGTTTGTCATGGAAAGGGTTCCACAACTATCAAGTGCATCCGGCCAGCGGGTTAGGTGTTTGAACACTTAGATAGCTGAAGTACACGGATCCATCTCGATTGTATTACTTTGATCGTGCGAACAGGCAGCGTTGTCAATCCGCAAATACACTACGAGTCACAATAGTCTACCACTTTGCTCGCTTTCGAACCTACTAACCCCTCGATGTAATCCAAGAACACATCGAGGTCCAGCATATCGACCTTGCCCAGCGTTGGACTGGAACTTTGCAAGATCTGCCCACCCCAAAGGATCCGGATGTACTTCTTCTCGCCATAGCCTCTCGAGTAGACTTCGAAGACGACTTCGGACCCCATGCCCACCCACACCATGACATCTACCTGCAAAATGCTCAAGAGTCTAGACACGCTCCCATCGTGTGCGACGTTGTGCCGGTAAATCACAGGCGACTTTCCTGAAGCAAAGTCCCGGATGTTCTGTGCTAGCTCCGCGAGCCACACGCCGTACGATCCCACGGCTGCTTGGAGTGATTGAGGCGAGTCGCGGTGAATGAAAGAGTACTCGTACTGTCCCAGTCTGTACACAGTATCTGCTTGCTTTTGCGTCACGCATTTGGAAGGGTCGTTGATGATGCAAGGTAGAGGTTTCGCGTGGCACTGACGAGCAGAAAGGTTATCGTAGTAATGGTCGAACGACTTGTGCCAGTCTGTTGAGTCACTTGCAACTCCAGAAATGGCATCCAATGAGTTGTAGAGTGGTTTGGCTTCGGTAAGGTGCTTGGTCCAGTTCGCCGCAGTACCGCCTACGCCATACGACGAGTACAGAGATGAGGCGGCAGGGCAGGAATACTGGGGCTCCAGAGAGTCTATGCCTGTCGGCTGAATGCGAAGAGGTGTCGGAGATTCTGGAGAGTACATGCCGTCAATGAGCATGCCAGCGACTTGACTCGTGATCACGTTGTTTGTCACGCGATACGTTACTTTGTCGCCGATCTCGTTGGGGAGGAAGCCAAGAAGGTCGTGGTACACGCCGAATAAATCTTGACCATGTTGCCAGGAGTCATCGAGACCTTCCCTGGAAATCTGCGGGAACTGGCAGGTACCATTGAAACCGTTGGGTGCAAATGGGTTCGTGTCCGAAGTGAAGACGCTCCAGAATGCGCTTGCGGAAGTATTGCCCGCAGGGTTCAGAGGCTGACCATAATAGAACAGTCCCTCATCGTTGCAGTCCCACCTGTAACTTTCTTTTGGAAAAGTATTCGAGGCGTAAGGCGTCCTCTTGTGGTGGCGGTGAATGCTGCGATCTGCGTTAGCTTGGTATGGCGCACAATGGTGCAGGGGGCCCAATTACACCTCGACGTATTGCAGCGTGTTTTCTTCGCTTGGTTTAGGGTACTCTTCACGTCGTACATGGCTAAGGCGCGTCAGTGCGAGTCAAGACAGGGTGGGCAAATACATGGCTTACGGCATGTTGCACCAGTTATAGCTCCCATAGGGAACGGTCGACGGCAGAGCAGAGCCATTGAAGTAGAAGCCATGGGTTCCGGAGCCGTTCAGGATTTGGTTCAAGTCATTGATCCAGGTCTTGTTAGGCGGATGCCAGGAGAGATCTAACGTTGAGTTCTGCGCAGCAGCTAAGGGGAGCCAGCCTGAAATAAGAGCCCTAGGAACCCGCATGTCTGTTCCGAACAATTGAGAGAGTGTGAAGGCTGTGCAGACGAAGCAGACCGCGTACATCGACACGCATCTCGCAGCTTGCATCTCTTATATAGGAAAGAAACTAGAGGCGAGCCCATGGCAAACGAAGATGCCGCCAGAATGTGAATGAATTGCTGAAGAGGAGCAGGGCACGTGGGGACAAGCATCGTCCGGCTCCTGCCAATCACAGTCAAGCGGGTGGGGCCCATCTTATTCCGGATGGGAAATGCTTGGCCCGCCTCTCAACGACAACACCACGAAGGCGTTCCAGCGGCCTTGCAACCGGACGTTGCTCTGAGCTGATGAGAGAGGCCTAATAAATGTATGAGTAGCATCAATATCACGTCATACTACCTGCCCACCGCCCTTACTGGGTCAATCGGCCTTGACAGGTAACTTCATACCTTCAACTGATGTGCTTGTGAGAGTGATATATAGTCAAGAAAATACAGACCGTTCGACAGCTTTAGATCGTGAAGGGCCAGTCGACATAGCTGGATGAGGATACCTTCGTATAATTTTCAGCTAATATGACAATGCGAGGACCCTCGGATCGTTTGGATATACGGCTTCTCGTGGCACCTGGATGATTGCCCGAGTGCGATCCCGCCGACGCCTTCTTCTCCCGAAGATGCATGCTCCAGTCGCGCGCTCCTTTCGCACTGCCCTAGGCCTTTGACTACCGTAGCTCCTCTGTCCATAGGAAATTGATGATTCTGCCCGATACATCTTACGTAACTCGTTTCGTTTGCGTTATCTTCTTCCACCTGGCGCGCAGTTCTCGCGGTATGAGTGAGTTGCATTTATTCTCATATTGCCGTCAACGATGCTTGAGGGTTAGATCATCAGCACTGAAAGGTCAGCTTCTCCCAGAATGGGCACTCTGCGGTAGGCTTAGACAGTGCTTTGATCCTGCATCGAAATCAATCATGACCCTTCCATTGTGTTCAGTCGTGATTACACTTACACAAAGGTTTCGAACGGGATACCGCGCAGTCTTGCTCTTCCATTGACTGTTTCGAATGGCTCTGGTCGGAAGCTCACTTCTTCCCAGGCACGGAAGAGCTTCCTCCAGTAGCACGCCTGTGCTGCTGGCGTCAGGTACCTGTTCCGGAACGTCTTCTGGCTGTTCTTCGCAATCGATCTTGCAAGCTTGGGGTCCTTCAAAAGCTGCTGTATCTTCCCGTCTAGGTCAGAAAAGTCGCGCTCAACCTCGACGATGTTCTGATCAGCACCAGACTTGACGTAGACATCCTGTTGAGGCTCAATCCATTCGCTCTTGTGCATGATGACTACCGAGCCGCAATTAAGGAGATATTTTCCACGACCGGAGTAGCTTCTCCCCTCAGTATGCATGAGGTACTGGTAGTTGCAGTGGTCCACCATTGAAATTGCCGACGCAGTGGAACCTGCCGAAACCTCGGTTCTGTTCTGCCACTTGACCTCTTCGACGTCGGCCCAAACTTTGTTTCGTGTGGCCCAGTACATGGTCTGACGTAGTTTATTCGTCTTCAACGCACCTCGCCATAACATCTTCGGAACCTTGTCTTCCCACGCCAACTGGTTCTGTATCATCTCGACACGGATCTGTTCATACGAGCCCACGAGGTCTAGCGGCCATGACCAATAACCAAAATCCGGGAGCAGCCATATGTTTCTGTCATGTGGTAGCCTAGAAAGTGCCCAGAAAGTGTGATGTGAATGCGTTTCGGTGGTGTGTTCATCGGGTAGATCTGTGATGACAATAGAGAATTCGATGTCAGGAACCGGTTCTGGGCTTGCGATGATGGCGCGATCGATCTGGTGCAGAACAGAAAGCACGCGTGAAGGATAGTAGTCATCGTCGAGTTTGGCCTCAAGAATGAAGAGCTATCCGGAGGTCAATACCCGGTCTACTAGCATGTGTAGTTGCCAGTACCTTTTGCCTCCAAATCATCGCCCTCACAGCACCGTCCTTCTTCCAATGCAGACTGATATCCGACGAAGCCACAGTCCCAATACTCTTCCTGTGTGTCATTGAGCGCTCAATCTCCCCGAATAGGACTTTAAATTCTGCGTCGCATTCTGATGAGGCAAGGCCATAACCATCGAATTTTGAGAACTTTTGTAATACCTCCAGAGGAATTGGCGCTTGGCTTGCGACGCTCTCGTTCGCGTGCTGTGTTGTTGGGGGTGATGGGGTGGGAGCTTGGTCACGTTCGGATGGGAGGGGCCGCCCACCGAAGAATGACGGGATGGAATATCCGCTAGGACGCGTATCCAAGATGAAGCCCGTGACAACAAGAAGGAATACACAACTAGCGCAGGCAATGGCGAGCGATGCGTGGCTCTTCAGCAATTTTATTCTAAGGCAAGGAAGGTGCATTGCAAAAAATGCGATGACTCTATGAGCGTTGTGGAAGTGAGGTTTTAAGAATATCACTGCTGAAGCAAACGAGTATTTTCCTCTATCTATGTCCCTTGGCGGGCCTACGTTACCAGGCAAGCACTCTGCGTCGTGTAGGCAGGAACATGGGACCCGAGTCGCTCCTACCACGCCAACCATCCTGGAACGATGACATCTGATGACGTTGCTGTGCATTCGGTAGATCATACATTGTTCGGCTTATATTATCGTTTGCGAATAAAATGCCCCCACCCTACCATGGTACAGATCCTTAACTTTCATCAATTGTATAATATTTTCACTCTATTACTAGGTAGATCTTGTTGAATAGCTAAATTTGGTTGTAGTAGACGTTAAAATAGGGTACCTAGCTATTAGAAGTGGCGTACTAACGTATTTAAACTAATAGTAGAGTAGATATATAAAATACTTACAAAAAAGGGGAAGCCGTACCATGGTAGGGTGGGGGAATTCCTTTCGCAAAGCACCGATACAAAGAAGAGAGGATGAACTCGCATCGAAGATATACCATAGATAGCCAACGCTGCTCACACGACATCCATGCGACCGTAAGCAAGAGACAAGAAGGCAGCGGGCGTGACGGATATGCTAGATCAGATAATGATCTTAGGAATATCAGCTGAGAACAAAACATCGAGAGACATTGTGGAATCGAACCATGAAGGATGGCTGAACTACCGCTACATAATCACACACTACCTAGAGCGGGCAAGAGGTCCCAAGGCCGCCGCCTGCAGCCAAGACATATCTGCATCTGTTCACCCTACACCTCAAATTCGTCTGCGAAGGCCGATTTATCTAGATACCACATCTCCTTCACAATGGCCACGCCCTCACCGACATTTACCTAATCTGCCAGCTTCACGGGGCTTCTCTGCTCTCCCTCGCAATCTCCTTCCATGTCGGCGACATCGCGGGCATCGCCTCTTTACCTAGACCAGGTATTGATACACTAGTGTACTATCTGGCGATAACGCGCCATCCTTCTTTCGTACAACACCATCGACGAATACCAAGTCGATCTCTCCTGGACTGGAATGGGAGATGATTGCTGCCTGCGATAGGGTCTTAGTGGGCTACGCAGACCATCGCTGGACTTGAGCCGTCGAAGACTACGACATCGGCACGATAGCCGTCAGCAATGCGTGCGATTTCGTTCTCCGTTCTCACTGCCTCTGCTCTTTTGATTGTTACAAAATTGAACGCAGCTTTGACCCTGAGGCTATCAGGAAGCTTGCGCGCGGTCTTTCCCTGTACATCCAGGTGAAAGTCCATTCTCGCGTCTGGCAGCCCAATGTGGGCCTCGAAGATGATCGAGCCAGACTGATTGGTATAGCATTTCACTCCGAAATTTGCACTTTCCTGGACGTTTGTTCGACTTTGCCCTTCTGTAAAAGACGCGTTAAAGCAGATTGGTTTTCCTCCGAGAGATATCTGCAGCTCGATGCTAGGTGTCAACGATACATGAGCGCTCGTCTTCCTGATAATCTCAGCGCCTTCTTTCGTAGATGCACCGCTATGCAAATCAGATACCATTCGTCCAGGATACCCGAGCTGTTTAGATTCCGGATGGCGCTCGCCTGCAAGACAGATTGTGCGGTCATCGTCCGGATGTTCTTCGCCTTCCCTTGGTTAACCACGCCTCGGGTAACTTCTTACGGCAGAAACCACATATCTTACGCGAAGCCCAGGGTCACTCTACGACCTCAAAAGGGAGTTTAGGCAGCCAACGCAGAAAACGTTTCCATGACCCAATCCTCAAGTGAGTTCCGTCAAAGACTTAGGTCGAATGTTCGGATCATAGCAGTACACTACGTGCATACCGGAAGGCGTCGTTGCTGAGATGCCGACAAAATTCGGTGAGTAAACGTTATGTGCATGATCTACTATGGTGGTCGTCCCGCCGGCGAGCGCCTCAAGCATGCCTGTAAGTTGTTCCTCAAACCCGTCTTTCGCTGTGTACAAGACAACGCCGAATCCAACTATCTCGGTTACAATCAAGTCTATTCGCAAGAACTCGCGGACAATCACCTGTTATCATGTAGTCCAGGAACAATTCATCCGCATGCCACCCCTTCAGCTGGGTCTGCCACGGGTCAGTCAGCCGAGCGAATGTTTTTTCACATTGCACCACTGCTAGGGTTCGGCGAAGCGCTGAAGTGCAGTATTATCAGGGCTTTCGCAGCAACCATCAACATATGACTGTTAAGCTCATAATTACTGCAACCTATATGGAGCCGATAGTGATGAGGCAGACGTTGCTGGACTTAACGACAGTCTGCGTATTTTGAGCGCGATCATAGCTCGATTCGCGAGAAACTAATCGACAGGAACAGTCTACAGTAACCACGATTTCATACTACGGATCTGAGGTTGTCGATGGAGGCGCGGATCTGAGGTGGAGCAGGGCGACGCTACGGCTGTCGGCGATTTCCCACAATGGCATCCGGCGCCTGTCGGCACCAGCCCGAACGCGAAAAGTTCAATCACAACGCCGCAATTCGGTTATACCTCTCCACATGACTGTGTTAGCCCAATACGACTCATTTTAGACCGAATCTTGCCATCTGGCCAAGAAGCACGGCTTGAATATACCATGTGGCGGCCAACCACGGCACCCAACAATCACTGACAACGGAGCCGTCCTAGCCTTTTCCCCGCAACCCCACAACCCCAGATATTACCTCTACAACTATGTAGCAAACTCATAAAACGAAAGCATGGCTACAATTTCCCGAGATTCTGGTTGTACATAAGCCTTAGGCCATCCTTCGTTCCAGAAAATCCATCACGAAACAGTTTGCTTGTTTTCCTAAGACGTATCGCCTCTGACAGACGCGGGAAATCACCACCATGTCGAAGCCCGAATGTACCAACACGAACACAGTGAGCGACGTCAAGAACAACATCACCATGATCGAGGGCGTTGAGTCACCCAAGGAGGTAACCGGCTTCGAGAATGACGCCGCTCTCGGTACCCAACAAGAGAAAGATATGCCTCTCGGGACAGCTTTCAAGCACTACAGGAAAGCTGCCATATGGTCCATCACGATCTGTACGTGAGCACTCCACGTGACCTTCTGTAGTACTAACATGCCGCGAGCCATGGCCACCATCATGGAGGCCTATGATATGCAGCTTATCAGCTCCTTCTATGCTTTTCCCCAGTTTAACCGCAAATACGGCACGCAGCTTCCTAACGGCACATATCAAGTCGACGCGAATTGGCAGCTGGGTTTAAGTTTCGCCTCGCTGATAGGCCTCATCTTTGGTGTCTTCGCGAGTGGATACTTAGGCGACAAACTTGGTCCCCGTTATGTCATGATCGCCGCCCATTGCATTCTTACGGCTTTCATTGCAATTATTTTCACGGCCCCAAATATTGAGATTCTGTTCGCAGGTGAGATTTTGTGGTGAGTCTTACTTCTGAAGTCGCACTAGGGCTACACTAACATAATTCAGCGCCTGCATGTGGGGTCTCTTTGCTGCAGCAACTCCGACCTACGCAGCAGAGATCGTTCCAATGGCTTTACGAGGCTACCTCACCACCTATGTCAATCTCTGCTGGGTTATTGGCCGCATTCTCGCGACCGGCGTCTTGCGGGGCATGCTACCCATCCAGTCGGAGTGGTCCTACAGAATACCCTTTGCGCTCCAGTGGATGTGGCCACCGTTCCTGATCGCCGCAACTTGGTTCGCTCCTGAGAGCCCGTGGTGGCTCATACGTAAGGGACGCATCGAAGAAGCGAGAAAGACACTGGATCGACTCGATAGCGCACCTGTCGGAGCCGTCAACAACGACCACAGACTCGCCATGATGCAACACACTATCGAGATTGAGCGCAAGCTTAAGGTCGGTGGATCGTTCATCGATTGCTTCAGGGGCACGAACCTCCGCCGTACGGAGATTGCCATGATATCTTGGGGAGGACAGATCCTCCCAGGCTTCGTCATTCAGAGTTACACCACGTACTTTTTCACTCTAGCAGGACTCCCATCGAGTGATTCTTTCAGCCTGACGCTTGGGACGTACGGTATGGCATTCGTCGGTACTTGCTTATCGTGGTTTCTCCAGCCTCGCATGGGGCGTCGTACCATCTACATCGCTGGCCTTGCCATTATGCTGCCAATCATGTGGATCGTTGCTTTTCTTGAATTTGCGCCCAACGCGGCCACCAACTCAGGCATCAAATGGGTTCAGTCTTCCATCTTGATGATCTGGTTCTTCACCTACGGTATGTGACTGTCTAATTTCTCTGCACAAGCTCTCACTTCCCTGACTCAGGTATCACCATCGGCCCAATTCCATACGCTATCGCCGCTGAGGTTGGTGCTGTTCAGTTGCGCTACAAGACGATAGCGCTTGGTCGAAACATGTACTACTTCCTGTCCATTGTCAACGTGACCATCTCGCCGTATATGCTCAATCCGAGTAGGTGGGATCTCAAGGGGAAGGCTGCTTTTCCTGCTGCTATTCTAAATGTTTGCTTGTTGCTGTGGGCTTTCTTCCGGCTGCCTGAAACGAAGGGTATGACGCCAGAAACTCTGGACAAGTTGTTTCATGAGAAGGTGCCAGCGCGCAAGTTCAAGAAGGAGGCGGCGCGCTTCCAGTAGTCCTGTCCGATGCCCTGGGAAATAGCGGACTGTGTGATGCTAGTCATTCTTTTAGCAGACATGCGTCTGCTTGTCAATTCATCTAAGACAAGCAAGACTGTTTATACAATGCTGTCAATGCACTGAACTACTACCGTCTAATCATCAACGTGTTAAATTAAAGTCTCACTAGGAGCGTTCCAGCTCGAATATTCTACAAGGTCGGATAGTCGAGATAGATCGCAGGTTGACTTGAGTCGTAACACGTCTCGAACTATGCAATCCATAGATGTACCGTATAGTCGACGCTTACACCTAAACGAGGGATGGTCAAGCATGTTCCCCACACGCAACTATATCGGTAATGACGAAATCTACAGGGCGCGCTCCTGAGCATGGTCGCTCTTCCCAGTCATGTGATTGTGGGGCGTGAACGAGCCGTCGAGCTGGATTTTGACCAATCGGGCGGAAAGGATGCCGACAAACGGACGCTCACAGCTAGTCTTCTCTGGTACCGCAGATGGATGCCATTGCGACCACCACCGCACAACCATGACTGCTATCCCGGAGAGCGAATACCACGCACACACTGAGACGAAGGGCGCGGTCATCTCCATTCAGACTCGTCCATCAATGCCCCTTTTCAGTCATGGTCGCATGTGCCCAGTGCAGACAGAGAAAGGCATGTCTCATTCCATAACCAGCAGGTCTCAACTAATCTTCCACATTAGGTTCGCTGCCAGGGCGGTCCAATCACCTGTGATGCATGCACACGACTGGGGTTTCAATGCTCAATGGGGCTGGCAACTACACCTTCATCCGGAACTGGCAGCGCACCTGTCCCGACTGCCCCTCAGCAGCGAGGTGCACGAGCCTGCGATACCTGTCGCTCGCAGAGGTCGCGGTGCTCGGGCGAGACACCGAGCTGCTCTCGCTGTCGGCAACTCAGCCTTCAGTGTAGCTATACCTTGTCCATTCGCCAATACCGAGGAGAGGAGCGCCGTCGCAGGCGTGTTTCTTCAACGAATGCACCGGCTCCGGACCTGCAGGATGAGGTCGAAAAATCTGTGCATAGCACGCCGACAACCGGCAGTGAGTTAGTAGCAAGCCCCGCAACTTCCGCATCGGAGCGCCTGGATAGGTAAGTGCTTCACGATGTATGAAGCACCTCCCACTTATGAGCTCTAGGTCTCTGGGGTGCTCTAGGGCAGTGATTCGACACCATATCGACGCCTACTTCGAGCATATATTCCCGATACCAATCTTCGGTTTCCTTCATCGAGCCGACCTGCTAGCCCAGTATGCGTCGGGAGCTGCATCCACTGCGCTTTTGCTCGCAGTTTGCAGCGTCTCATCACGCTTCTTGTCCTCAGCACATGAGAGTGCTATTCAGGTCAAGTCATGGGCTGAACTAGCAGAGATCATGGTTTTTCAGAGTCTGGGGAAGACCAGCCTTGCTACTATCCAAACCCTGATCATTTTGGCACAATATCATGCTCATAATCATCAGAATGGCAAGAGCTTCCAATACGTGGCGTTGGCGGTTCGTATGGCGTACCTCCTCAAGTTGCACAAGGAGAACACAAAACTAGCCTTCCTCGAACAAGAAAGTCGTCGACGGACAATTTGGTGTTTATTCACGCTGGACCGATTTTACGGAGGCGGTGTACCGGAGTTCATTCTTTTACCGGCGACGACCATGCAAGTGCAGCTACCGTGCCTGGATCGGTACTTTTTATTGGATATGCCGGTCAGCACGCCACGCCTTTATGATGAAGCAGAGACCAGATCTGAGCAACCAATTTCCACCTTCATCCTACGCGTCTTGGATGTCCGCAACCGCATTCTCCAATACACGAAACGGCTCTTGGATACTTCTTCTAGTCCAGAAAGCTCTTTGGTGCAGTTCCAGACTTTCGAGCGGGAGCTCAAAGTCATAGAACAATCTCTTCCCACCGAATTCGCATTCAGTCCGCGAGCCTACCAACTCCGTGCATTCTCACCCGAGCGTACGACATACATCGTCTTGCATCTCCACTTCCACCACTGCCATTGCGAGCTCTACCGACTACTGAACCCAGGATACCGTGAAGCTCTACCTCAAGCCGTTGTATCCTCAACATCGCCTGATCTTGTTGCATACGCGCATGCCAAATGCTTAGAACACGCGCTCTCTATTGGGCAGATCGTTGCGACGACATACGAGCTAACCGAGAATGATCCCTGGGTAACAGACAGTGCGTGTTTCGTCATTCTGTATCAGGCGTCGTGCGCGATTCTGTACGCCTGTCACCGCGATAGCCCGGCCTACACGATGAGCGCGGAAACCGCCCGACGTTATTTTGTCGCATTTATAGCGACGCTGCAAAGTCTGCTACGGTACTTCCCTAGGTACACTATCTATGTCAACGATATCCGAAATATGCTGCGAAGCATTGACGAGCCTGATGCTCCTCTACCTGCTCAGAAGGCTTCGGTGGAAGTCGACTTCCGCGCGCGCCCAGTACCTAGCGAAGAGCACTCCGATGGGGACAATACAGCGACACAGACGAGTACTATGAGAGTTGCTGATGCCACGGGCCAGATCGGGCCGCGAGTTGATGAGACGAATACGGCTCCGTTACATGGCCCAGAGGGTGTATCGTCGCATGCAGAGCTTCTCGATAGCAATCAGTATTCAATGTTTTCTGAGCTAGGGCCGGATCCGTATGACATAGACTTCACAGCGGATCTGAATCAGGGGGATACTTTGGGACTGGGCAGATGCATTGGGGTCGGGCTTCAATTTGTGAACATCAGATGGCGAAGCCAGATCGAGTACCGATGCACTGTATTAAAGAAAACCCTCTGGACGCAGGTAAAATCCTCGGGGGAAAGCCCACACTCGGATCCGTACGCCGCCTCCCACCTGTGGTGTTCTGAGTAGACCCAGAACACAGTACCTTGCCCGATTGTCAGCTTGGTGCTAGAGCGAGCAACAAACAGTATGGGAGAATCCTATGTCTATTTGCAATCACTCACTTTGAAGAACCATCGGCATACCCACAACGCAAGGCAGAATAAAGAGCATCGTCATTTGAGCAGTAGCGATGAACCTTTCGGACCGTCTCGCATCAGCGCTGCGCAGCGGAGCGGTGCTTTCCCATGTCACATGACACTGATATTAGGTATAGGCATCAGCTCGAAGATACCATGGTAGACACAATCGACAGTCCATCTCACCAGCGGCCAAGGTTCCCCGCACCTGCTGAGCCGCTTCGATAAGCAACGACGAGCTAACATTTTACTCCCGCGAGTCTAATTCACTAGCCTTTCCCGTCCACAAAATGCTTTCCTCAATCTCGTCTTTCGCGAAAGAACTACCACGGCATGCACCTCCCCCGAACGTCACAATCACCGGCTCCCGAATCCCTGCCGATGGCACCCCACCACACCTCGTCAGCCTCGATACCCGGCCCGCAGCAGATGATGCTACAGACTCATTTCTCATCCGCATTCCCGACGTGCGCAAGTACTGGGTCACAAGAGACGGGTCCCAATTTCGCGACATACACAGATTAGAAGTTCAGGAAATGTAAGAGTTCTTACAACCATATAATCTTCTTCCCATGTTTTATCTTTGGAAAGGCCTTCATCCAAGACAGCGATTGCGCGTACCAACGCAGCGAATTTTACTACAGGAACATTATGCCTCCTGTGCAGGCGTCTACTATATGTTCTGGAGTTTCGCTTTGGATGATCTACCCCAGAATAAGGATGCTCGGAGCTGGATCAATGAAGATCGGGAGAGAATTCATTCATATAAGGGAGATGTCTTCCTTGTCAAAGTCGCGCCTCACGAGGACGAGCACGAGGGTTTGGTGGCATATGAAGATGTTGTTCCAACCTTCCTTGAGGTTCTGGAAAAATCCCCATCTTAGGGTCAGTGATCAATCTTAATTGAATGTGTTTTCCATGCGCTGACTGTTCCTAGGCGAGGATGGCTGTTCATTATGTACAAATGGGAGATTACCGCGTTATATGGAAAGGGAAAGTTTGGATAATGAGGAGTAGGCTTTCCTTCTGAATTGACCAGCATCCAGTATTCTGAGCTTTTCGGAGCATCGTTGTCGGCATGTTGTGGTTGATAGCACAGGCGAATGCGACCCAGATTGTCATTTTATTTATGGACCATTTGATGGAAGCAATGTTGCGTTAGCGCAGCTCGCAATTGTCTTTGATAGTATCTACTATGTTGATGACTACCATGCTAATGGCTACGTGTCTGCCTTCACCCAGGTCACACCCCACGTCCACGTGGTATCGATTGCGCCACGCTAGCCGTCTTGAGGCCCATTGATAGAGTCTTCACTCGCGCCCGTCCTGCTCCCCATTCCAGGCAACAGATAGCACAACACAGATATACCACTGCGACTGCAGTTCCTTGCCCCGGCGGGCCCACGCAGGCCCCTACAGGTCATTGAACTATCGCCGCAACCTCCTGTAACCCCTCTAGGCGCCCCGCCGCATTCTTCAATGGCGTAGCCCGGACAAGCCTACCTAAGTACCGTAATCCACTAGCACCTACCGCTACTGTGGATATGAACAGCACCGATCGGTCGAGTGCATTGGGGAGCGGGGTTTCGTGAACTTCAGCTAAACATGGAGCACATGCGAGCAACTGCGAACCCGAACTAGGTGGCCGAAACTATCGAAACCTTGTTCACCAAGACTACGTCATAAAGCTCCGCTCGTGCCCCCAGAGGCCCATGTTTGATTCAAGGGCAATGGTGACGTACACGTTCATAGTAATTCGACAATAGAATGATCAAGTGCACGACATGCCGCAAGTAAAGCTACGCTAGTTGTTGATCACGCATATCGACAATGGTTCGATCATCAAAAAGATGCTAGCACCACTGCAGCAAGCCATCGACGTGCGTAAGCCCCGGACACAAGTGGAACTATCCACTATGTCCATCCCTGGTTTGCTTGAGTTCCGCTGACTTGTCATGTCTCTGGTACCTCGAATGCTGAAAGACCCGATGCACCAACCGTATGTACAGGGGTTACTAGTAACATGCTATTTGAGTACTTATTACTCGGCTGACTACACGATTGTCGACGACAACGGCACACCGGCCAACATAGACATTGAACAGGTCTGAGGTATATAACTGATGATTTTCCTGGTCGAGGGAGTCTGAATCCTGCGCTTATCAGCAGTAAGCTCGTGACAAAGCTTGAAAAGCACTGCAGAATAAGGAGTGTTTAAAGTTGGATTCAATTCCACGAACTATCCTATATGTTCCTTCACTCATCTCCAATCCTCCGTATCTCAATCTATTCCACGAGTCTTCCAAGCATCATCCCAAGCGCATCCAAATGAAGAATTACAATAAATACTCAGTAGTCTAAAAGTCGTGACGTCGCGGCTATGCCAGAAAGAAGAGTGCCTGCGAAGCGTTGAAGTCAAGGAAAGTCGTGAACAAAAGGAATGTGGGACCCAATGTGGGTAAGTATGTCCAGAACGCTAAAGTAGGTTTATTTATGGCTTAGTAGGTCTTGTAGCCGGTGGCAGGGGTGGGCACAGCATAACCGGGCTCAGAAGAGGGCTCAACGTAGCCGGGAGTGCTGGAGGGAGCCACCGGAGTGCTTGAGGGGACGACGTAGCCGGGTGTGCTGGAGGGAACCTCGTAGCCCTTGCTGCTGGAAGGCGTCTCGGTGGGGTAGACCATGGTCGAGGAGCTGGAGGGAACCTCATAACCCTTAGACGAGCTGGAAGGAGTCTCATAGCCCTTGGAAGAAGACGAAGAGGTAGGCTTGACCGGATAAGAGCTGGAGCTTGAAGGAGTCTCGTATCCCTTGGAAGAGGACGGAGAAGTAGGCTTCACAGGGTAAGAGCTGGAGCTGGAAGGAGTCTCGTATCCCTTGGAAGAGGAAGCAGGGCCGGTGGGAGTCAAGTAGTAGCAGCCGTCGATGAGTTTGCATTGCTGGCCTGTTGGGTACTGGTGAGCTGGGTTGCAGCTGTAGCGTCCCTTACTGTCGGTCGAACCGGGTGCCGGGCATGCAGAAGACGTGGGCTTGACTGGATAGCCGGTACCGCTTGGGACCGAAGAGTGGCCAATGGGGCCGGTTGGGTAAATTGGCGTAGAAACCGGGGGCTTAGGGCCAGGGGTGTGGATCGAAGAGTGCTCGACGGGATAGGAGCTTGAAGGAGCAGGGCCCGGACCGTAGGACGTCTCAACGTGGTAGGTAGGCTTGGGGGGCAGAACGGTCACGGTCACGGTCTGCGGGTGGCCGTTTTCGGTCACGGTGTAGGTCTTTGTTTCGTACTGGGGAACCTTGTAGACTGTCACCGTGGATGGCGGAGCACACTCGGATGCGTGCGGAGGCTGGGGGCCAACAGGGTAGCCGCCAGTAGGCTTGGGAGTGACGTACGTGGTGGTGTAGACGGTTGGAAAGTAAGTTGGGGTGAGGTAGGTTGAGTAGAACGTGGAGTATCCGTTGTGGCTCACAGGAGTGGAGTGAGGCACCCAAGAGTAGGTGCTGGTCGTGACGGTCTTGGTTTCAGTCATGTAGCTCGTGACCGTGTCCGTGATGGGAGTAGCAGTCGAGTAGGCCGAAGGGGTCGGCTTGGAGCTGTGGCTGTGGCCAGTTGGGTACCACACGTGCGAAGACTTAGAGCTGGGGGTGTGGGTAGGATATCCGCTGTGCTCCGAGGAGGACTTGGTAGGATAGCCGCTGTGCTCGGACTTAGAAGAGCTTCCAGTTGGGTAACCCATAGAGGAAGAGCTGCTTCCCGTAGGGTAATAGCCGCTGTGCTCGGACTTGGAGCTGGAAGTGTGAGTGGGATATCCGCTGTGCTCCGAGGAGGACTTGGTAGGATAGCCGCTGTGCTCGGACTTAGAAGAGCTTCCAGTTGGGTAACCCATAGAGGAAGAGCTGCTTCCCGTAGGGTAATAGCCGCTGTGCTCGGACTTGGAGCTGGAAGTGTGAGTGGGATATCCACTGTGCTCCGAGGAGGACTTGGTAGGATAGCCACTGTGCTCGGACTTGGAAGAGCTTCCAGTTGGGTAACTCATAGAGGAAGAGCTGCTTCCCGTGGGGTAACCCATGGAGGAGCTGCTTCCTGTTGGGTAGCCAGAGCTTGAAGGCTTCACGCTGGAGCTGCTTTCATGCGGGTAAACAGAGCTCGAGGGCTTGACAGAGGAGCTTGAAGGGGTCTCATAGCCCTTCGAGCTGGAAGGAGTCTCGTAGCCCTTCGAGCTGGACGGGCTTGGGGTGTAGATAGGGTAACCAGGAGTCGTGGAAGGAGCCGGGACAGAATATCCAGGGGTTGAAGACGGCGCGGGGGCAGACGAGGAACCACCCGTGGGGTAAGGCTGGGGGTTGTAGCCAGCATTGTAACCGTCACGGCGTTCAAGAGGCTTGGCGACGGCAGCGCCGATCATGGCAGCGGCCGCGATGGAGACGGAACGCATGTTGAGGGGGGTTGAAGTTCTGTGCTGGTGACTGTCTCGAATTGAGTATTAGGGGTTCTCTGAGATGTCTGGAGGCGATCTGGAGCGAACGACTGATATTAAGGCGTAGCTAGCAAAAGCGAACGTGGCTAGGAAAGGGTATTAGATTATTGATCTGTGATGATGGGGGAGTAGATGGGCGACAGGAGCCAGATCCTTTATACAAATGAAGACTCTCCCCCTCGTAGCAATGTCCACCGGCAAGCAGCATAGCGTGACATTGTGCCAGTAGTGGCCCGGAGTCATTTGCTCGAAAAATGGACAGCACGGAGGCAACGCGCTGGAGAATACGGTGAATCAATAGCGCTGGACAGGGGCAGCTGAGAGAGTCGGCAAAGCATAGCCCTACCGTAATAACGTGGTGGCTGCCCTACGCTCTTGGGCACGCTGATCCTGTCTTGGATTGGTCATGGCAACGAAGGGCCCTATCGGGCTGTGGCTGGAGAGCAGCATGTCCAGCAGCGTGGGCGAACAGCACGAGTGGAGAGGGCGTTGTGGAGTCGCCCGTTTACTCGGTGTCGGCTGGACCGTGGGGCGCGGCTAATTTTAACACAAAGCCATGCGCCTGGCTGCAACCCGCCTAGCCGCTTCCCTTTCGGGCAGTCCAGCCGCTGATGTTGCACAGGGTTACAGCGCTGCTCTCCTCCAGCTGCTCGTGGAATACACACATTTTTATCGCCTTGAAGACCCACGTTCGTCATGGTCCACACGCTCACGCCACAGCCCTATTGTCGGTGTGTTCAGGTAAAGGGAGGGTCCTGGCTGGTCAGGCCGAGATCCCCCCGGTTGCTTCTTTGACCAGCGTCTTGCACGCTTCCAGCCTGCCCATCTAACCTCAATGTGGCGCAGGACAACGACTCTCGTTGCTTTGGCAATGCTTGACCATGTTATCGTCATGTCGCAGCGTGCACAATCACGGCACGCTGTCGCCCGATACTTCACCGGCCGATGGTTAGGGCCGCCGCTTATTCACCTCGGCAGACATGCGCCAGCCCGGATCGGGCATGTCAACGCGGAAAGGGACTAGCGCAAACCGCGCATCAACACAATGCAAGCATTGGGCACTTGCATCCGACGACTGCCCGTCTTCCATGCATGCGCTCATGTCACCTTCGCTGCTGACCTGGCCCACGGAGCCTCATGTTCGGCTTCCAGAACTGAGTACAGCCGTGGGCCTCCAACAAGGGACCTAACATGCGCTGCTTCTATATCGGCCAACAATCCATCACGGTTGCCGGCTCACTCCGCTCCAGCAACGCCTTCTCAGCGTCACTAGACCCGCTTTGTATTTGCAACAGCCGCGCCATTCCGATTTGTCTTGCGGACGGGTAAACGATACAGGCGCCCAACAAGTCAGAATAAGACGCCCTCAATACCGCGCGTCGGCAACCCATCTGTGTCGCCGTCGCCCTGCAAACACTCAGACTAAACGAGGCCCACAACGACATTCCTGCAACACGACTTCAAGAGGTAATCCACGGCAATACGGCTGCTCTTGGTGCCGAAACCATCTTTACAGATCAGCATGGGGACCCGAGCAGCATGTTCTTATCGAGCATCCCACTTATTGAATCTAATCTTCATGGGGGCATCTACCGAGGAGCACCCCTGAATAGGAGTTTTCCAAAGAAGCGGATGCATTTTAGTTAGCGAATCTCACCACAGTCAACTTGGCCATCTCCACTGACATGGCTCTGACTTCATCAAAGAGCAAAACAACTCAGTGAACATCATAATTACGGAGAGTGTGGTGCTACTGGTCGACTCCTCACCGTCCAATAGCGCCACTGGCGGCTGAACACGATCTGCGGCTTTGCGTCAGCGCCTCTATCACGCACGTTATGGAGCGGACACATGGATTGTCGACATAGCCGAGATTGCTTCAGCTTCTTACCCGATAGCTGAACGTTCTTTGATTCAGGTGTTTATTATGTTGAGTAGCTTTTTAGCAGCGTAGAGAACACGACGCGACACTAGCCACTGTGACGAGAAAGGCGTCAGCAACTCACCGATAGTAGGCAGAGACTTCACATCACTTTGTAAGGGGCGTGTTTTGTTGGCAAACGCTCATTTTGCCTCTAGACTACTCGTGAGGATTTGGATACTACGATCTGATATCATCCTCACTTCTAAATTACCAAAGAAGCGATCTATCTCATGGGTACGTATTATTGGAACTCCAAGGAGTTGGTCACCCTATAGGTCTGACAACAGCGTCTAGGATGCTCAGGTCGACAAATGCCCATCAAGGCGCCGAATCGCCTCGCAAATCTTCGCGTGCCACCATAGAGCACTTGACCACGAGAATTGCTGTATCACAGAGGGAGTCTTCGAACCTTCTCCTTCCTCCGCGGCCGAATCTCCCATATTGCGCAACCAATCGCCCCACACAAGTCGTTCGGTTTCTGCTACTTCGTCGGCCAGCTTCTGCTTAAAAAGCTGCATACCAGGCTTTGTCAACATCTCCTCATGAGCACTCTCAATAGCGTCCATGCAAGAAAAAGTCGTCTCCCACATGCGCTCAACCGATGTCTGTATCTCAATATCTTGCTGACCATATTCCAGGCTACCTGCTACCTCGACGACGACATCAAGCAGAATCCGTAGGATGTAGACTGCGTCTTGCGCACCAGCGGCCGAGGCTGACGAGGCTTTGTACAGCGCCTGCACAAATAATGCCATGTCGTTCATCGACTTCTCTCCAAATCCGAAGACTATCTTACTGTCTTGATCCTTCATGATCCTTGCGCGCGTTACCAACATATGAACAGCGTTGCACTCACGGATCTGTGAGACGTAGTCCATGGTGAAGTCAGTAATCGCTTGCGCCGTAACATCGAACCCGTGGACGGACTCGAAGCAGATACGCTTACTGTTGCATGGTCTCAAGGACTCTGCGTCACCGGCATCTGAAGAAGAGTTTGGAAGCGCAGAGGAAGTCTCGACCGCTTTAAGGAGATGTGTCCTCTGTGTCTCACTGATGGGAAATGACAGCTCTACCAGGACGTTGTTACGCCAGACATCGCCATCAAATACTGCTTCTGCATCCAGGACATAGTCAGGCAGCTGAAGTTGTGACCATGAGAAACTAACAAAATGCGCAGGTGGAGTCATTACTTCGGCGATCTGGAGCATCGTGTCGTCAAGCGCCTTCCACACAGGACGACGCATAGGTCCGCGAAGCTCGGGTGGCTCGCGGTAGATGCTCTTGCTTCCACGAGGTGGCTCATAATAACTGCTATACATCATTGGCTGCACATCGTCGGAGATATTCCCCGCATATAATTCTTCCTCGGCGTCTCGCTGTACATCTTCGTACAAAACAGGGTTCAACCCGTCCGGCTGATTGTCGTCGAAGTACATAACGAAGTCCTCAAGACCAGCGTTTGTTTGATCGTAGATGAACTCAGCGACCTCCAAATCCTCGTCTTCGCAGTCATCCCCTGCGCGGCGGAGTTGTCGTTCGCGCTCTGGAGGGTGTAGAAGGAGGTTCATGACTGTGAAGCCAATAGCGCGACCTGTCGCAGAATCGTAAAAGTAGACTGCTTGGCTGTGCTTGCGCTCCTCAGATCCGTAAAGCGAGGTATGGTAGAGCTGGGGCCTTGTCTCGTAGTCGGAATCGTTCAAAGATTGAGTTGAGACGTCCGAACTGTCCTGCTTCTGCGCGTCAGTAGCGAATAGGGAAGGGTAAACATAGTTTTCAAGGCTTTCATATTCACTGTAGATCTCTTCTAGGTCCCTTTCATCGTCGTAGAGATAGGATTGTACAGGGGGTAGCGGCTCTTGTCTGTACTCAACCTGCACCATGCCCACTTCGATACGATTCAAGGAATCTATTCCTGGGAGGAATTCAAGGCCTGGAATGAGGTGATGTAAAGGCAAAGTTGATAGATCCACAGATTCTCGAGCGGGCTCGCTCCGAGCGGAAGCACCTTCAGTCTTGGTCTTTTGTGCCTTATCTTCTACCACAAGGTCCTTCATCTCGTAGCCTTGGATGTCAGACACTTTATCCACGTTCCTGACAAATGAGTTAGATGCTCGAGCGATCTTATGTCGGGCAAGACTATCGTCACTCTGGGTCTCAGGTGTCTTAAATTCCTCCGCCATCTCATAACATTCTTCGTCAGACACTTCTTCCTCTTTCCCAAAAAGAGAACTAAGCTCCCAAACTACTGGGAGCTTGCCCTTAAAAAAGGACTGCTCTCCTCAGGGCTCTCCGCGTCGAAAAGGATATCGAAGCTCACGTTCCGGGCCTCAGCAGTCAAAGCCGCGAGCTGTGTCTGCTCAACTTGATACTGACTCGCAGTACCAGCGAGGCCCTTTTTAGCTCGCTTCGAGCTCTTCCTGTTACCATCGCCAGTGTAGTACTCCTCCACTGTAGCATAGATTGGCTCGTCGCCACTGAGGGAGATTACCACGATCCCGCGCTCACCTTTAGCCATGTTCGATGTGTTGATATCGTACTCGGCGTACTTTTCGAGCAGCTTCCTGGTGGAGGTGAACTTGGAGGGGGCCGCCGGTGCCTTCCTGACTAAATTAGCGACGGAGAAAGCCATCTTGGAGACTAATATGGCTATAATGTCGTGAGTTCAAGCGACTTGTGAGTTGAGGTAGAAACTTCTTTCAATCTGATCTCCGGGATCAGAAACCTGTCAGTCGAGCTTGAACTGTGGACCCCGAGGACGGTTGGGACAACGAGTAGAACCTGAGGCAGAAATCCTGTGAGATATGTACTGCGCGCTACATTGTGTAGACCTCTTATCAGCGGGCATTGTGTGCGTGATGGAAGGGATGAAGACAATAGGGACAAGGCAAATTCCTACAATTTAGTCGTTGACGACAAAGACGACAACAGTACATATGTATGGAAACGCTGGAAATAGCACATGATTGTCTCTTTGTGGTAAGGCACGTCGATGCAGCGCTTGCAACAGTCTGTAGTACGGCTCAAACAGCCTAGTACTATTACCGTACGTTTAGATAATGGGGTTGTACTATACAGATACAGTGTAGTAGTAAATAATGCTACTACTATCTATACCATCTATAATAATTAGCTTAATACTTGGAGAGGAATAACAATAGTAAGGATCTTACTATAGTATAGTAGAAATATAGTATAGTTGTAATCTTAGAATATTACGTATACTTAAAAACTTAGTATGGACCGTATAATATAATTAGTAGTATGTGCTATTGCAAGCCGGGCCTCGAGGACAGGAAAGTATCGATGGCCGAATGAACATCGGCATCCACGAAATTGCCAGAGTACATACGAGCTGGGACCGCACAGGTCGATAACCATCCCATCTTCCTACAGGGAACCTTTGGATAGTGTGGGGAGATTGTTGTGAGCGCCACGAAACTGGTGCTCTTTGTAGTGTAAGCTCTTGATGTGGTTGCCACAGGCTGTCTTTAGGGTAAAGCCGCCTAAGTTTCGCTTCTGAGGCCAATACTATGTGTCTTGCAAGATACCTCCTAGCAGGTAATTTAGAAGAGCATGCCGCAATCTTTAATAGCAGGTGCTGGAGGCCTCTTCATTTTGCCAAGGGTTCTTAGCGGGATGAGAGCTAATGTGACAGAGGACTGGACGTGCAGGCGCATATTTGCTGTTCCGAATGCCGCATGCCAGAGAGCGCTGCCGAATCCCTCAACGTTGACAGGAAACTAATCTGGTATTATTGCGTTCGTCGAGGGAGAACCGGACTGTAGGCTAGAGTGCCTAATTCCGATATACTGACTTGCGATCCACTCCACACTTGGCGCCGAGGCACCAAGATCGCTACATCCTTCGCGAATGGATAGTCCGAACCCCACGTGTGTTTGGGAAGACATCTGGTTGCTGGATAGTCCTGGTGGCGTGGAGATGATCAACACGTGGGCACGTGTCTGTATACTACAGTGGGCAGGTGAGTACATGGATCAGAGGCGGCCTCAAATATCGTCTTGGAGGTGGCTTGGATAATTGGGGCATTGAACTATCGAAAAAGGTGATGGCGTCATGGAGAAATGGTATAAAGTAAAGGGTGGTGCAAGGGACTGCAGTGTTGTGCGAGACCAATCCTGTGTTTCGAGAGCAACCATGTTTGGTAAGACCTTTGTTTCTTCACTCGCTCTCCTGGCTATCACCAGCGCGAACCCGTTGGAGGTCAGGATTACAAAGGAGAAGGCTCCCAAGCCGGAAAAGAAGTGTGCAGAGTTTGATTATGAGAAGTTGAGCCTGCGAGAGATCGGTCAGAGGAACACCCTTGTAAGTCGCACATCCCGTGAATAGAATCTTTCTCTGATGTATGCAGGATTGGCGCATGTACCTTTTGCACCGAGATGAACCCATTTCCTTCTGGCACGATGTTCCTCTATATCCAGATCCAAGCAACAAGAACATCATCAATTTCGTAGTCGAGATCCCTAGATGGACAGATGGGAAAATCGAAACTCGTCGCCCGGAAGCTTTGAACCCGATATTCCATGATGAAAAGGACGGCGCACCGCGATATGTTGAGAGCGTATGGCCGCACAAAAGCTATCCATTCCTGTACGGCAGCATCCCGCAAACCTGGGAGAATCCCAACTTGAACCACACCTTCACCGGGTTTCCCGGAGATAAGGATCCTATGGACCTCTTCGACATTAGCAGAGACGATGGTTACACTGGTCAGATCAAGCAGGTCAAGCTCCTTGGCGGTCTTGCTGTGAACGATGGTGATGAGACCGATTGGAAGATGCTGGGTATCGACGTGAAGGATCCGTTAGCCGCGCTCGTCAACACCTATGAGGATGTCGAGAAGTATCGTCCTGGTACAGTTCAGGCGTTTCGCGATTGGTTCACCTACTACAAGGTCGCACGTGGGGATGATATTATTCCTATCATTGGAGAGACGTATCAGAACGTTTCATTTGTGGTAGACACAGTTGAGGAGAGCCACAAGTATTGGCAAGACCTAGTCAGTGGTAAGGAGGATCCAGGGAAAATCTCAATAGTGCAAACATCTCAGATCAATCTGTCAAGCTGGATCCCCTGCAAGGACGCCAGGAAGAAGCTAAATATCCCGAAGAAGGGTTCGAAGCCACAGGAACCCGCTGAAAAGCCGGAGAAGTACCACTGGTGGTACTACCTCAGTTCCGAGAAGAAACTCATTGAGGTTCCCGGGTCATCATAGACAGACACAGATCTGCGAAGATAATGAAAGACAATATTAGCATACACACGTACCTAATCTGGCTGCAATACTATTTCATCCTTACCCCTCCGTGTGCTGCTCCAGTAGCCAAGTTTAATAGACCCAGACGCTTGCTTCTCGAATATGGAAACGATGGGTTGTCTAAAGGGCACTTGCGTCCTTTTGACGAGTTACATGCACTGGCAAAATCTCGCCAAATGCGCTCCATCCTACTACACGATGGAGATCAATAATGCGTCTGTGCGTGGTGAAGGAGACGATGGCCGGGAAGTGAAGTGGACGATGAACGATGCCGCTTCGCACGTGTGGACGTCACTGTGATCCGGGGTAGGGAAACGCATCCCTCTTTGGCCTAGTGCGCCTGCTCCATATCCGACGCTCAGCCATTCAAGGCTTTCGGGCGACCAAACATCACTGCAGATACATGATTACACTTTAACACGCTACACATATATAAGATGAGGAGAAAATATTATCTTTGATGGATGCTATTCCAGCCACTGACTCGAAGCCCTCTGTCAGATAGGCGAGCACTGCCGCGCTCTCACAGCTCAACAACTAGCTTCGTCGCACTGACACCTGCTTTGGACCTCTTTAGTCCCTCATTGACATAGTCGAGCCCCTTTCCGACGATCGTGGATGGTGGGATGCATTGCAGCTTCCCCGATCGTAGCGCTGGCGTGACAAAGTCTTCCCAGACCGGCGATGCGATCTCGTTGACGGCGAAGATCATACCTACCTGGACATTGTCAGGTACATCCGAGGGAGGAGGGTGTACGCAAGCGAGGTGACCCCCGCCAAGCTTCGCAAGTATGCCGAGACTATGGGCGTACGTCTCAGGGATCGAGATGGCGTCGAAAATGCCCACAAAGTGTGATGTTCCCACGGCCGCAACGACCTTTTCCACAAGAGAAGGGTCTTTGTGATCGAATGTATCAGCGGCTCCGCAACGTTTGCTGAGTTCGAGATTGTGAGCGCCAGAGATAGCGATAACGTTGATGCCAGCGGCGATAGCTATTTGAGTAGTCATAGATCCTACTGAAGAAGAGCCGCCATAGACCACGAGTGTCTTGCCTGTCGAAGGCATGGGTTCGATTGAGGGGTATGGTAGACCAAGAGCGGGCGTCAGAACCCCTGGCATGCATGGGCCGGGTGCCTTGACCGAGAGAGCACAAACGGCAGCTTCCAATGCAAAGGGTACAACGACGCCATCGGTGAAAGAGATGGAGCTGGGAAGTATAGCTGCCTTGTTGGCCGGAACGACAGTATAGAGAGCATATGCGCCATCCTGAGGGCGTCCACTGACAAGGTTGACGGTGTGCCTAGGATTATCAGCCTTGCAACATGACAGCCCACGATTAGATCAGGCCACAACTAAACTGCAGAAGTTGGGAGTGCTATTGTGGCATCGAACAAACTTACCCGATGACGCGGTCTCCTTCCTTGAAACGATCCACGCCGTGTCCAACTTCGAACACCTCACCTGCCACGTCGCACCCGAATACTGCAGGCCACTGCTGGATGAAGACACCAGAGTCCTGCATATGCCTAAAGATGGTGGTACAAAGTCAGTGTGCCGTTCACAGATCAGGGAAGTGGATGTAGTAGATGTTCCGGCCAGCTGCTAATGCAAGGTTTCAGACCTAAAGGTGCAAAGCCTTAAGTCTTAGACAATCGCCCAACATGAACACCCACTTTGTACCCGGACGTTGCGTACCAATCTAGCGGGTTGATTGCAACGGCAGCATTCTTCACAACGATCTCGCCAGAACCGGCCGTGGGTAGAGGGGCGTCAGAGACCTCAAGGGCTTCGCCGGCTTCTTTGAGCCATGCAGCTTGATTTTTCGGAGCTGCCATTTTCGGGTGTCGATTTTCAAAGTCGGATTTATTGTTCAAAGAACGAACGTGGAAGCTGCGCGATGGAAAATCTACTACTCACGGCAGCGACACAGCTTAAATACGCTGTGTTATGGAGACAACCGGAGCGACATAGAGACATGATTTCCAATGCTATTTCAAAGCGTATAGGGAAGTGCGCGGAAATGTATACCTGCGCAAGACACTCGAGGCGCACGATTGGACGATGTCTGGGACAGTCTGATTAATCGAGAGTTGAGGCTCTGAGGAACAACACCATGCGGTACCGCTGGGAAAGGAGTTGGGGGAACCGCATGTGCCGTTCTGCGTGCGAGGGAGGATGAAACCGGCCTATAAGATGACTGCATGGCCACTAGTGAACCTCGACTATTTGCACCATGGCGCATTCTGGGCTTAGCGTTGACCGATCACTAGCCATGCGGTACACCTTGACCGACATAAGAATCAGGTGAAAGCCTGCTCAGAGAGATGTGTACAGCAGAGCAGTTGACGAAGTAGTGAACATCGATCTACGTTCTGTCCATGTAACCTCATCAAATACTGGAAAACCCCCAAAAGCACATCGCCAACCATGTCGCGCATCACATTAGGCTCGAGCAATCTGCTGGAGTACAACCCGGAATACGGCGTTCTAATCTGTCGAGATTGCGAGTACGCAATACAGAAGAGTGCAGTAAGTGCTCTCAAGTCATACCTCGGGGATACGACATTGAACTTGACTAGGTACAAAGCCACTTACTGCGACACAAGATTTATCGTGGCGAACGCCAGAATCTGCTCTCCTCAATCACTCGTTTTGGCATGTAGTCGGCGGACAAGCCTACCGACTCCCCTTCGCTAACCGATCGCACAGAGCTCCGCGAACCCGACGATGTTTCGCTACCAGATCCGGCCACCGGTCCGATCGCTGCACTGCCTGTTCTCGACGGATATCGTTGCCTGCACCATGGCTGCCGCAACCTGTGTGCTAGCGCAAAGCGCATGAGACGGCACTGGGTAGATATCCACGGCGGAGCAGAGGACTTTGACTCGATGGCACGGGAAGTCAAAATGCAGACCTTCTTCCGCGGAACAAAGATTCGCTACTTCGAAATCTGTAGGTCATTCCGAGGTGGTTGTAGAAGATATACATTCGCTTATTAGTACCAGCCCCAGAATTGGCGGACCAGACAACGGACGAAAAAGAGGCAACCGGAGAAGAAGACCTACTCGAGGAGAGCGAGAAACACTCCAGCGACTCCCGAGAAAGTGAGGACGAGCGAGCAAGCGATGCCGAGGAAGCCGATATACCCATGGAGGATGTTATGTCCAAGATGTTGTTCAAGCCTGAATACTCTTTATCCGAGCCACCTCCCATCGACTTTGACTTTGAGTTACTCATGACATTCCACAACTTCTGTTCATCCACCCGCTTTACCCTTCCTAGTCCAGGCGTTAACATCGGGGAAAGCTACTGGAAGGCAAACGTTCTCCCCCTAGCGTTATCAAGGCCCTGGATGATGTCTGGACTGCTGGCTATATCCGACTTTCACGTGGTCGCGCTGGCAGATGACGAGTCAATGGTAAAGGGTCACAGTGAGCGAGCAATGCGGTTCTTCGCAGGATTTCTCGCAGGGCGTAGGGCAGCGAGTCTCCCTGTGCGTGGGACTGTACGCGATCCCGAAGACAAGGACGAAGAGAGGAGAGTGGGCGGTCAGATAATGTGTGTCCTACGGTGTGCTCACTGGGCCCTGATGAAGCCTATGCTCGGTAGTCAGCGTTCGACTTCGTTCACCTCGTTCCCTTTCAATTTGCACAATTTCCTCACTGCTCTCCGAAGCTTCACCCTCGTCGAACGCAATGGCAACTATAGCACGCCAGAAGAGGTGTTTGCCCGCGCGAGTCAGATATTCAGACGCAGGGGTCAGTCTGAGGTTTCGCATGAGAGTAGAAAGAACATCGCACTGCTCGATCGCTTGGACAAGCTACCTTCTCGAATGTCCAACGTCTTTGGCAGGCCAGACAATTTGAGAGATGTTATGGCCACGCTGGCAGCAATCGCGACACTAGTCGAACATTACAGTGCAAGATTCACGCCCGACATTGATGTACCTTCAGTCAATGCTGTATGGCATAGTATGGTGAGTTACCATAGGAGTAGTCGCACGCTGTAACTAACCCAAGGGTATGACAGGTACAGTGGCTAAGCAAAGTACCGGAGGACTTTAAACATATGGTCTCACGACACGAACCAGCAGCTCTCGTCGTAGTCGCTTTCTGGGTGTCGGCGCTCGTATCCCGTGCCGAGCAGTGCGGGTACTGGTTCCTGCAGGGTCTGGTGCACAAACTACATCTCGAAATCTCGGACCGCCTTCGAGGGACCAAGGGTGCGCTGAGCTTGATCGACGGCCTCTTCTGTGAGAACCCAGAGGATCCCATGATCCACTAGTCATTCCACCATCTCCAATCGCATAAACATCTGTATACACGCGGGTCTCTTCAAGCGAACTAATGTCCCGAATCGCGTTTCTCATCACTCTTAACGCTTCGCTCTCTCCCTGCGAGCGAAAGGCTTGCTCATCTCTTTCGAAATAACTTCTTGGTCCCTTCGCCCCAGCACCACCACTTCGCCTCCTGCTCCTACTCCTCCCGCCTTTTCCCCACCGCCACCGCCCCGCTCCCACCCCAGTCCCGCGGATCATCCCTGCCCGGCCCTCTCCTCTTACGTTTCCTCACCTTCCTCAGATGTCCTCGCTCCTCGAGCAATGATTGCTTTAGGTTCGAAAGGTAGTCTGTAATTTCATCCAGCGCGCCTGCCGATGAGGATAGATGGGGGCAAGCGTTGAGTGCGAGACTGTTATGCCCATTCTTCCTCTGGTTATGTCTCGTACTGCTGACGAAAAGTCGGGCGCGCTATTTAGAGCGCTTTCAAACCAATGGGAGCGGAGCTTAGGAATACCTGCTTGGGTAAAGATCCGGTATTATAGAGTCCAGGATGTAAATGTGACGCTACAACGGTTCTTGTTCTTCCTTCTCTGTATTGTGTGGTTGCAGGTTGTGCCCCCAGAACAAGACCCCAAACAATCCCGTCGTGTGGGATAGTAGGGCCCGGCGTTCCACGGAGCCTCGTGCATAGGCGCTACTGGATCTGCATTTATCTATCTGGCGAGCGGCGGCGCACCAATCACGTCCTTTGTCAGCCGTTCTATAACTGAATAAGCATGCCGCTGGCGGCTTCAAAAAGCCCAGAACACGCTGCATATACTATGAATTGTATGCACGATGTTTCCTGATCCGAGCTGTTGCGATGGGCGAACAAGTTTTGGCGAACAAGGCTACTGGATTTGTGCGCCAGCCAGCAGCAAGTCTAGTCTCTTGGTGAACAAAGGGGACTATCCGGCAAAGAGGTGTAGAGACGTGCATTGCTACGTAGACCTGAGATGGGCGAGGTTTTCAGACTAGGTTTCGACTCGATGTAGAGACAACTCATCATACAGAGCATGATAAGACCGACCGCATATACTCGCTTTGGTGTCCGACAAATCCAATACACCTACCAGTGTTTCAACGGAATTCGCATTTTGCGATAACCTACAGGGCAGTACGCTGGCAAAAGCGGGTTCCCCAAAACTTGTTCGCCAAAACTTCTAACTAAAAGTGGTGTCTAACATGACGTCCCCATTCTTTAGGGTCCACAGGCTCGCTCCAAACGCCCCTACGCCCCCCAGCTGATAACGTAGGATATTTTATCGAAGTCGGCCCGTCGCGCAGGACGTAGTTCTCGAAGTAGAAGTTTGTTAGAATCTTGACTTTATCCTGCCAGCTTTTCAAAAGGTCAGGGTGTTTTGTGTTGGTTGTGTATCCGCAGTGTGTGTAACATTCGAGGTAAATGAACGTTTCGAAAGACATTGGCCGATGTCCTGCAGGACTGGACTGCCTTGGGGCAGAAGCTGGGGTTCGTGGGAAAGAGGCGCTGGAGCAGGGAGGTTGGTCTTGCGCAACGGAAGATAGCCGCCGTGGAGATTTCTATGCTACTAAGCTCATGGTTCTCAGAAAGCCCGCCATTGTCTTACTTCATACACAGTGGCTGGATCTTTGTGCTCTGGGCGGTTGTTCCTAATTAGGGGTAGCGCAGGAAAGCACGTCAGCTGCTTGAGACGTTGCATTGTGCGACTGTAAGGAACGAACAGATGTTGAAACGGGCTAAGCCCTGGAGATTTTGATTACACGTGATTTTTAATGTCGCAGTAGGGGGTTGTTGGAACGCTGTGTTGCTGTCAACCAAACATGCTGTTCATTCGGGGGTTCTATGGTCTAAGTGTATCGTACAGGCTCCTAAACTTAGCAAGTCTCTAGAACTTGTACACCTGGTCCTTTGAGTAACCGAGATCTTTCAGATAACCTGCAAGTTCGCCTTGATCTTGCGGGCTCTTCTTGCCGCCGCTTATAGCCTTGTACAATCCAGGAGGGCCGCATACGAAGATCTTGATTTTCTCGCCTTCCTTCGGCTCGGGAAGAACCGTCTTCAGGAGCTCCTTGGTCACATGGCCCTTACCGCCTTGCCATTGCTCAGGAGGGTTGTCCAGAACGTAGAAGGCCCTGTTCAAAAGTTAGCATGATGAACCAACGCAGAGCAGGGGAATGTCTTGCCTGAAACGTTGGGGATACGTATTTTCGAGGTGCTCAAGTTCCCGCTTCAGAAGGATGTCCTTTTCAGAGATGTTGCCAAAGACAAGGGTGACCTTGGTCTTATCCTCAGGGTCTGTGCGACTGTTAGTTGGGCTGCGCACACGTTGTGAGCATATGAAACGCACTCTTGAAGATAGCGTTGGCAACTTGCCACATGGGCGTGATACCGGTTCCACCCGCAATCATGGCGACATGGTCACTAGATATTGGGGAGCGAAGTCAGCAAACGTTGTTCGTATAGAATGATCGCTCACTTAAGGAGCGTTGCGAAGATGCTTTATGAGAAGGAAAGGGCGTCCTGACTGTTTATTGGCCGTCCACTGGTACTTTGGGATCGGACCCTTGATATCGAGGCGCTGTCCAGGCTCCAGGTTATGCAGATGTTCCGACATGGGCCCATTAGGGTATTTCTTGATGATGAAGTCAACGGTTCCCTTCTGGTCGACATCGCTCGTGGGGGTATATGGGCGGATGACAGGCTTCTGCATCTCAGGGCCCTTGTACTTGGTAATGACGGCAGCTGTGCACGTGTCAGTATCTTTTCCCTTTAGTAGGTGCGTGCTGACGTACAGGCGACGTGCAGACCGCTCTCCATGTCCTCCTCGGGCAGCAAGAAGGTGAGCTTCTTGGTGTTGTGATTGATGATCTCCGACTTGTCGAGCTTCAGCGAGAGGAAGCCCTGCTCGCCCCCCGTGAAAGCAGCCTTCGCAGGCTGTCCCGATGACGCTGGGATCTTTTCGGCCTCTGCTGAGGGCGGCGCATCACCGGCTTGACCCGTGGGTGTGTTTCGACGCATGTAGAAGTAGCCACCAGACACGGCGGCAAGGGCGACACCAGTGTAGAGCAGCCCATTGCCGCCGCTCTTGGGCGCATCGGCCGACGCGTAACGGCGCACCTGCTGTGGGTTTGTTAGCTTTGTAATGCAGCCGGGATGGCGAAAAAGGCCAACGAACCTGGCTCAGCGTGTTTGCTGGCCGGAAAACCCGTTGAGCGAACATGACGAAAGGAATTGATATTGGGGAGGCGATATCAAGGGTGGGAGTGAACGGCCGGGGAAAGGAAACGTAGGATGTTGGATCCGCTGGTTCGAGCTTGGTGGAGCTCTCTACGCGCCAAGCTATCGATAACGTCATCGGTCTCTCCCGCTCACAGCGGCCGACACTAAAAACTGAATCGATTCTCGCGTCAGTTCGCGGCTTTGAACTCGTACTATCCTGATTATAGACGTACAGCTAGCCTTGATGTTAACCGCAGGGGTCGATTTGTATGAGGCTGGTTAGTTCGGTTCTTTGTGTCGGCCGCTGTGGTTGCTTCCTCCGATGCCGAAGACACCATTCCCAAGCACAATGACAGCGATTGCTACCTTGCGAGCCCAATCTGTCGACGATCCGTCACACAGATGCTGTGCCACTTGGTGCCACTTGAATGAGCCGCATTGTCAGTCGCATTTGGCCTAGCACACCGTATTTGATGGACGTTTTGAGGCGCGGGAAACCTCCCATGCTATATCACCGCTCGAAATTATCTTCACAACGACGCATCAATATCATCGGGGGTATTCGTCACCACGAATATGCAATTCGTCAATCCGTTCATGTAGCAGCAGGTACGTAGTGTCCAACATGGTACGGTACTATCCAACATGGTGCTCCTTAGCGATGCATATACACATGGCCGTCGTCACTCTTCGTTCGAATTTGTATTGCATTTCATTCGTATGCTGTTTTACTTGATCTTTCGTTACGCTCATAAACGAGCCTCATGGGAACACCCCGGGTTTTCTTCCTCCACACGTCCGATTCCCTTCTCTACAACTTCGCCTTGTTTTTCTGTGCAGTGTGCGTCGCAATGGCATCCATCAGCGGTGGACTCAGAACGTCATACGACTCCAGTCCGACGCTCTTGAACTTGGACCGTACACCATCGATCTGGTCCGGAGGAAAGCCCTGCTCAATAATCGAGCTTACGAAAGCCGCAAATTGAGGCTCTTGCCACCCACTTTTGTCGGAAAGCTCAGTGTGAACAAAGTCAAGACCCTTGAATGGGTGATCTACCACGATGCGACCGAACAGGTGCACGCCGCACTCCCTGCATGCATTCCTCTGAATCGCCGCGCTCTCGTCGATGATGTGCAGTTTCTGCTCGTTGGCCGTCACGCTGAGCTTGTCGGTGGGGATGACGCCGACGACGGAGAACAGCGCCGACTTGGGCTTCCAGCACTTTGAGCAGCCGCAGGCGTGGTTGTGAAGAACATTCGAACCCAGCGTGACCTCGACCTTGTTGGAGGGGCAGTGGCAATACAGCTTTCCGCCGGCAAAGTTGGCGTCACCCTTCTTAATGCCATTGTCGATTGAGGGGTGGAGAGAGGGTGCCATGGTGAATGCGTTGTGGATGTATGTGAAGAAGCGTTGAGGGAGGGTTGACATTGGTGAAGGGCGCCGCGCAGGCGCATGTGCCCAAATATATACGGCTGCAAGACCCCTCACTAACCTTGCGGCAGGGTCCCGAGTTGAATGCGACGAACGAGGATTCCTTCAATGGCGCCATTGCTGTCCCCACGAAGCTGCTCACACGGTGCGTGTTTGTGGTTGCGGAGCCGCATCGTATTGCCGGATTAGGTCACAGGCCCCGGAAGGCCGCGCCGTGGTTGCTGTTGCATTGGGGCAAAACAGTGAGAACGACTACGAACACGATGAAAGGCCTCAGGCTGTTCGAGTTTGAACTTTCTGTGGCTTTATCTACCTATTTGCTGACATCGATGCGAATCAAGACATCTAAAGCCACGAACGTTCGAAAATCTGCATCGGAACGGCTTCCGACCAGCATCGGCTGAGTAGCCGAACGCACCACCATGATAGCCACGCACACGGTACGGAAAACAACTCGGATTCAGCGCCTACGAAACCCAATGAACAGTGTCCCGATGTTATTTGAGTTGTTTTTTGTTGAGCCACGTTCCTTCTGCCCGTAAGTACGTCATGTGCGGATGACATGCCCGGGCAAGCAACATTCTCTGTCCTACTCTTCAAATGCCTGACGTAGCACACCTATTAACTACCTGGTCGCCTTAGTGCTCACCGCTCATTACGAACAAATCTTCAGGTATTACCTCGATGGTGACAGTGTCTGTAACGGCATTTCGCAGGAATGGTACGCCAATGAAAACGACATCCCACCTCACCTGTCGGCGGCTCTTCTTCTAAGGTTTCGCACTTCAACGAGAGATCCGGGAGGATCAAGCCTTAGTGACCCTCAAGCTGTAATAGTGGGCAGTAGGGAAGAGTTTTCAATATCCTATGTTCTCGCTTCGAACGCGATAAGCACAAGCGTAGGCCACGAAGCGAGCGACAAAGCTCGATCTTCCCTCAACGACTATTATAGTACTTTTCACGAACAAATACATGAGTAAGCTATTTCTTTCGGTTTTCGAGACATCTTTCAGCAAGGGGTTGGCGCATAAGAGAATGTTTCCGTGCAGTATCACAAGGTACGTTACCCCAAGGTACACACTACGTGGACCACTTTGCGAAGCCGAGCTTGTAGAAGCGAGACAACTACTTGCATTGTAAGAAATGGTATGTATAAAGTTACCTCGGATGATGCCAGTGTTGCACATATATGTGTTCGATTCTGTATGTGAGCAACTGTGACCAGAGGACTCACACCCTTCTGCCAGATTTTAGATTACTTTTCCCCAGGTGAAAACATATAAGCTGTCATCTTGCTCCCTCGACGGTGGCTCCGATTTTCTGTTGACATGGCATGTAAAAGTTCAACTCTTGAAAGATGTTCAAAAGGAAGTGCAACTTCTAGAGAGTGAGTGGCTTCACAACCCCTGGTCACGAAACGTGTGCAAGCAACAGGCACATATACGCCCAATTCAAACTTCAATATTGATCAAGATGGCACCATTCAAAGAAAGATAGTCTCGCATGACATACACATCATCTGCGACCTTTTTAGTTCAGAGCGAAGAATAGACCTAGATACGCCTCGTTCCCGATTCGACACGCCTTTTGAAATTCACTGTCGCCACGTAGTGCGCTTCAATGGATACTTCGCAATGTCACTGGCCCAAGCGTCAACCCACCACCAGACTTCTCCGCTCCCTTGCCTTCCCTGCCGTAACAGCCGCCTTACGCACAGTTCAGAATCTTGCAAACGTCCTGCAGTCTATTGCGAGGTATTTCATGACATGATTTGGGCAATTGAACTAGAATAAGCAAGGGCAGGCCGAGTCCGCAGACGAAACCACGCCTCGAAACCAATTGAGTAAAGCCAGGAGCCCCTACCACTAGGCTGGGAACTCACGCAAGATTCTGAAACCAGAAAGCTGTACCATGTAAGCCACACACTCGCGCGAACTACTTGGGACAGGCCTCTACCTAATGCTGACGAACTTTCCCCACCTCTTCAGGAACGCAGGAGAGATCGGAAAGCAAGAAAAATATATTATATTGGCCATAGGAGGAAGACGACTACATCGAAGAAACCTATTATTGTCCACGACAGGGGCGCGGCCAAAATTGACGGATGCATGGATCGCTGTATGAAGCAGATACGAATCTTGCAAATCTCTAATTCAACGAGAGCGACCACTTCCCCATACATCTGGATACCGCAATGCTCGGCCTGGGGTAATACGAGGCATCAACCCTTTTGACAGCGCACCGCAGGTCTTGTGCATCATCGCTAAGCTCAGGCAGACCAGGAAAGAGTCGGATGTTGCTCGCGATAGCAATAAAGATTCCACGTAATGAATGTGCGGTCGAACTATAACGTGCAACATCTGTGAAAAGTTATAGCAGTCATTGTGTAACAATAGAAGCTGTTCATTGTGGGTATAAAGATGCAAGATCATCAAGAGTAAAACAAAATGAGACGTAGTCACTTTAAAGTGCCTGTAGAGTCCTCGGAGTTTCTTCGTAGTGCTTCCCCAACATCCCCTACAGAACCACCAACTTGCGCAGAGCCTCTGATCAGTTCACTGATACCAACAACTGATCCTCGTTTGTCATTCTTCTTCTCTTTCTTCTTTTCCTTCGCTTTCTCCTTCTTGTTCGCCTTTTGTAGTTTCTCTGACTCCTTCGCCTTAGCTTTTTGTAGTTTCTCTGACTCCTTCGCCTTAGCCTTTTCAACCTTTGCGTTCTTCACCGGCTTCACCTCCTGTTGCACAACTGTTGCGCCTTGGCTAGGTTTATCTCCTAGTCTCCAATATGTCGACTTGCCTAGGTCGCCCTCTCGTGCTTTATCTTCGCTCATCTTGAAGCCCTTAGGATCCCTGTTTCTTTGGACCCTTAGCATGTGAAATTCCCAGTCCCTCATGATTTGGAACGTGGCACAAATGAGCGCGGGATCCACCTCGGAAGACCGGATATACAGAGCCTCGTCGGGTAGATTGACGAGTGTAAAAGAACAGGTGGACTTGACGGATCTGTTGGCAAGGCGGCACTGCTCGCAGATATCATGATCCTTGCACGACTTGCACTTCCAGCACAGCCCGTTGATGGGCGATGCACCGCAACCAGCGCACATTACTCGATGCACCTCAGAATAGTCGATAAAGCCATCCCAGTATGCGTGATCTGCTACAATCTCGCCGTAAAGCGGATCACAGCCTTTGGGTGCCATAAAGAGCGCGTGCCGAAGGGCATCGTATCTGGCCCCCCTGAGCGGAACTTAGAGGCGCATGGGCGACCCATAGAAACACACTTCCATCGGGGCCTATAAAACGTAGGCTATCGTAGTTTTGGGCGGGAATGTAGGTTGTTATGAGATCATTCCCTTTGGGCGGCGTGAGTAGCTCGCTTTTTCGCATGCCAGTCATGTTATCTAATCTGAGGTTGTAAGTCCAATGCCCAGGAAGCATTGACCACGAATGTCTCGCATCTAGTAAGCTAGCGCCTCTGGACCTGAAAGTGAAGGAGTATGCTGGCTCGGTCGGCGTTGATGCATGCTGAGACGCACGGACTCTTCTCCATCCTCGACTCGAGGGAACATCCAACCAATCTGTCGCTTTTGGTGCTCTTGTGCTCGACCCATAGAGAGTATCAACTAGCGGAGGAAGTTTCCATTGATGTGGGTAAGGGACTTCTCGGTGCAACTCTAGATACGATGCCAGTGAAACAGGATCCATCGGTGATGACGCTGCGGGTGCCGGAAAAGCGGTACTACTCATTGTAGGTGCATATTCGAGTCCTTGTTCAAACCCGGCATTAGAATATGGACGCGCTGGAAGAACGACTTCTGGAAGGTCCTGTGGGGTTGGGGGCGGTTGATCGCCGACACCAGAGTGAGCCATCAGCATCCTTCCATCAGTTGTTGTTTCAAATGATGCCGGTGGAGGCCCAAAAGAGTCTGGTCCATAGAATGGTATTGATGAAAAGCTTTCAGAATGCGGCCTAGGTGGTAATGCTGGTAGAAGTGCATCCGACTGGCCTTGCGACGTTCGTGGGGCCAAGGAAGCAGCGTCGCGTAACGAGTAACTCGATGCTTGATGGCTCACAATGCTGCTTGATCTTCGCCTCGCTTCCTCCACTTCAATGTTCTGGAGCTTGTGCGCGAGAAGTTCGTCCTCGTTTAGTTGCTGCGGAGAAGTCGAAGTCTGCGGCGCTGGCGGAAGCGCCGCAGGAAGTTCCGCCATAAAGGCGGCAGGAGGCTCTGCAATGAGTGGTGCCCCATATTGAGGTTGGATGTAAGAACCGCGTGTAGCAAAATTATCGTATCCGTTCGGAATGCGTTGCGTAGAACGGTGTTTGGGGTCCTGTGCAGTAGAAAAGGACTGATACGGCGGAAGATGTTCAGCGTAGCCTGTATATTGATACTGGTTCGGCTCCATGATTACCATATGCAACATGCGACAGAAGTCGACTCACTGTCTGTGTGTGAGACTTGATGGACTACATAAGGCCAAACAGAGACGATATGCTAAGCAGGAAATCCGGAAGGATTTGGCCCCAGGCTCCTGCAACGGACACAGTGCCGAGTGGCTTAGACGAAAAAGGCGAAATCGCAATGAAGAGCGAGCCACAATCCTGAGGCTTGGACGTGTCTTCGAAGTGGAGCTAAACAATGCAGATGAACGAGCAGGAACGCGCAGGGCTGTGAGATGTATGCGGTCTTGTTGGTGTGTTGAGTGCATCAAAGGGCTGGGGCGCCTGGGTGCCTAAAGATCGTCCAGCGGCACTTGACGTCAGCCACCACAAGCGCCTTTGTGCGACCCCATCGCAAAATCATTTCCTAATCAAGGTCAACAATGGGTGGTTGGCAGTGCGATGAGAAACAACATGAGAATTCTGCCACGAATATGTTTACAATTGCAGCAGTGTTGAACTCCAATGGAATGCTGGTGGACGGAATTATCTTGCAATGCACAATGTAATGAAAGTGGCTGTGAATACGGAATTGCCTATTGAAGAATGTTACATCCCTCTGCCCGCCGTGTATTGGACGGTGCATTTGATTTAGGGCAGCACAGTGGCCGAGAATATGACTCGGAGATCTAAGTGGCAACCCTCTTGCGTATGAACACCGACGATACGATATCACGTCACAAATGGACGCTCATGATATGCATAGAGGCAACCTGAGATACATGATCCTGTGTGCAGCTTACTAAAATTTGCGCTTGCTAAAATCTGTCCGCCAGTAAACTTGATCTCAACACGAAAAGTATCGTGCGTTGGAGAACATCTGAAGATCAGGCCTGGACTCAACAGTGCCACGTCATCAGACCGCCCTGCGCCCCTCGAAGAGCCTCATGCGCAATACGGTCGTCAGGTTTACATCTTCTCAAAACGGATGGCTTATAGTAAGACGAGGCATTGGGGTCTGCGATCCGTCGGTGACTCGATAGGTTCTTTGGTGTTTGGTTTGGTAAAAGCTTGCATGTGACCGAGTTCACAGATGGCTTACCACTACTGAGATCTACTCATCCTAGTCCCGTAATCTATCGTCGTGCACCACGCAGCGATGCAGAGAAGTGACGTTGCTGCAAGACTCCGGTTTTCGTGCTCTCGTATAGCCCCTGCGAGCTGCAAGAGGCAGAATCGACCAATTAGAAGTCGACTATTTTAGTCCGCACGTGTTCCCCACATTGCGACCATCCCCACTCTGGCACGGTGCAGTCGATCGCGCATACAGTCATCCAGACCTGCCGAGGCGTTGCACCTTTGTCGAACGTCACGATGCCACCTAAGCGGACGTGGTCGCAGGCCAATGAAGGTGATGGCTTGTCAGCATCGCCGACGACGCGACCAAGGCTATCCGAGCCCACCGTTGACGGGTCTGGCTTCGCGCCAAGTATATCGCGGAAAGTCAAAGCTTGCGCCGCGTGCAGGAAACAAAAGGTCGCGCACCAGACTCTTCTAGATGTCGCTGGCTAATCGAGTGCAGATAAAATGCATCATGAAAGATGGACCACCTTGTCAGAGATGTGCCGAGCGAAATCTGTCTTGTGTCCTGAACAAGAGCCTACAAACACTGATTGAAGAGCGCTCGCAATGGAAAAGCACTGTGATCCAAGACTTGGATCGCATGCACTCCGCATTGCAACAGGTTCTTGGCAAGCTTAACCTCCCAGTGCTTCCACCACTCCAAACGGACTCTCCTGATCAGAACGAAACCTCGTCACATGACTACGCTATGGAAAAAGAAGAAGCAGGGCCATCTTGTGATAACTCACCTCGACTTTCTCCTCGTCAAGATGCCGTACCCCATGTTCCTATCGAATCCTTGTATCAGATTACCAGGCTACGAGCACTCCGTTCAGATGACACTGAGGAGACGAGACCGGCCCTTTCGAACAGCCCAAACCAATCCTTCACCGACTTCATCTCAAACGGACTAGTCAGCATTGAGGATGTCAAACGTCTAGTGGAGTTTTATTTAAATAGGATAGATCATTTCATGTATAAGATCGGCCGCGGGAGGTATCGTGACTTCGAGACGTTGCGTCGTGGCTCGCCTTTGTTGACGGCATGTATATGCACGGTGGCGGCACTGCATGACCCTTTGAGCAATCATCTATACGGAGTGTGCAAACGCGAATTCCAGCGACTTATGGCCGCGTCTATGTTTGACCGAAGGGTAGACCGGGACCACCTGCGAGCCATGTGCATAGGTACGAAAATTCGAAAATCTAGGATGAAATTTGGGCTAATCTTACTGATATCACTGTAGGCGCATATTGGCTACATGATATCTCTTGGACGCTTTCCGGTTATGCCATCCGACGTGCGACAGAAGCGAACCTCAGCGCCAACTACCATCGGCTATTGTCGAAAGGTGGGGAAGAGGCTCTAGACAGTATGCGAATTTGGTATGTCCTCTACATCTGCGACCACCATCTTTCAATATTGTACGGGCGGCCATCCATCGTCCGCGAGGATATCACCATCTCTGGTTGGGAGAAGTTAATGAAGGTACCCGGATTCGCAGAAAGCGACAAGCGTTTAGTGAGCCAGATGGCTCTGCTTACCATGATGAGCAATGTTCGAGAACTGTTTGGACCAGATACAGGCGAGCCTGTTCCACAGGCTTTCGCGCCTCAATTAACCAACTATAGCCGACAGATCGACCAATGGATGGGATACTGGACGACAGAGCTACTAAGTAAGTCGAGTCACCCACCGACAGAGTACACCGCTAAAGTCGATAGAACTTCATCAGCACATTGGAGAATTTCCTACGAAAGGCGTCATTCTCCACCACCATCTTGCAAAGCTACATCTACATTCGCACGTTTTCCGTGGACTCAAAGGCGCACCGGTGCCGCCCCATTTTCAAGGTAGCGCATCAGCAGCCGTTGCCGCTGCAACATCTACCGTTGAAATGCTTTTAGCTGACTATGACATCCGGGAGAGCTTAGTCGGTATACCTCATTACTTAATCTCTATGATTGCATTCGCCTGCGTCTTCCTCCTAAAAGTCGCCTCACAGCACAGTGGTCAATACATCGACGATACTGTAGTATATGATCTCACTACCAAAGCGGTGCAGCAATTCAGGGCTACATCGGTAGGCAAATGGCACTTGGTGCACATGATGGCGGAAGGGCTTGAAAAGCTTGTCGCATCAAGGACTACCAACCCGACTACACATCCTGATCAACGCACTATGCCCGCTACTAGCCAAGCTGGTCTAGCTTTCGACCACTCTCCACACATGACATCCATGGCAGCATCGAACGGGTTTTATGAGGGCGATCCTCTGAACAACGGTTTTGAAGACGATTTCGGTTTGGGAACTTCAAGCTTCTTGAGCATTCAGCCCGGGGAGCTGGACTTCAACTTTCCCGGCTTTGGCCTGTGATCAAAGCATAATGTCCAAGTCTCGTGCCGGTTCCTCGGAGCTTTAAGTAGTACTGTTGCCGTCAATACGAAGCCTCATGTTGGATTTGAGATATGAAACAAGTCAACATATGCGGCACTGAAGCGCTTCGATGCTGATAAAAATTCAAATTAAGAAAGATTATACCAGATAAGGGATTTTGTGCGTTTCTTGACAACCCACGAGAATGTCCATTGAAGGCATAGTAAGACGGGCACTGTCCTTGCAGTGTCCTTGTAGCATTCATTCTTCTTTGCCTACGTGTGCTGATGTGTTACACCTTCTAGCATGGCTTTTGCACTAGGTCACTGTCTCAGAGGGCCATCCTATGCCGTGCCTTTTACAGCATTACATGACGCAGGGACCGTTCTCTGACGCTTTTAAAGTGAGACTGTAGAAGACACGAGACTGCAACATCCGCGAAAGCAGTAAACGAGGACTAGGAATATGAGGACTAGACCGAGAATTTCCTACGGTGCTTATGACTTTGGAGAAAGCCACTTCTACATTCCGATAGACAGTTTCCTAGTCCATGGCAATTCGCAAGATACGAGGCTTATCTAGCCATGTGTCGAAATCTTATCCTCAACCAATGGAATCGAACTCGACATATCCCCGTACCACGTGGAGACACCCGACAAGGAGTGTATTTGGGCCGCGGATGGATACAGTCATAGACGTCTCGCGCCAGCTATACCCACTACTACCAACAGATGCTGCTGATTGGGAAGAACGAGATAAATTACGGGCAATGGCGGAGTGGGCTCGCCAAACTGACAATTGCATAGAGCGTAGCATGGATATCATATCCCAGGCTTCCCTTGGCAGACAAGGAGGTAGGACCTTGTTACAATCTACCACATGATACACAGGTAGTCAACAGTTTGCAGGTTGGACTTGTGATTCCAGTCCGATTCGGTTTTCGGCAATGGGCGCCATTACTACAACAGAAGGGAAGAGGCTCCTATAACCAAGCTTGGTATCCGTGGACACATCTTACAATGGGAGGATGCCACCACCAAGGTGCTTCCAGTAACGATCGAACCTATTGGTGGGCGCGATGCCTTGCGACGTGACAAGACAAGATCTGCACAAGTATAGGATGTTCGGTGTCCGTTAAATGAACGCCTGCGGCGAAAGTTTGCGGAAGGTCCTCTTCTCACCCTGTCTAATGTTATCATCATCGCATGGTACGATCCCGCTGAGCAAAAAGAGACTAACCTGTCTATGCATCCGAAACGATACTCGCCGGGGCGGTCCATGAAGCAACACTTGGCGAATCGCCGGGCGGATCTTAGTCTCAGAAAACTTCACCAAGTCCTGAGTTCGCGCAGATCGAAACTCAAGGGTGCGGAGAACTGGCACGTATTCACAGACATCACGGCCATTGTGGCTTACGTTAAGAAATACGCACTGAATATCGAGTTCAAGATAGCCATCAGCATAGAACCATTTCAGCCTTTCCGACTGGATGACTACGATCTGACATCTACTAACGTCTGTTCACCTGTTCCAAGATTCGGTCTCGTCAATTGACGCCCAAAATCTCAACTCATCCGGGGTTGCTGGCAAGAAGCGCCTGAGGATAATGACGAGGGTCCAATAGATTTGGATCCCGCTATACCAATGTGTTATTTTCACAAAGAGAAGCTATTTCAACTAGGTGATGCCTAAGAGTGATCCCTACAGCAACTTGAAAGCATCGGGCTTTCCCTTGACCCGTTTCGATTCCTGGTTCGAAGAGAGTTGGCACCTAAGCACAGCAAGCAACTTCAACGCATAGTAGACCTGATCCGAAAGCATGAGGTCAGTAGTCAATTTTGAATTGCAGACTTTGAAAGCGGGGGCCGGGGTGGACCGGAGATCATGCTCCTATTCCAGATCCCAGACGAAACCCAGTCAGATACGAAAAAACTTCGACCATCCAACTTCTACACTTTCCCGCTGAGCTTAGATTCAAGTCTTCAATTTCTCTACGAGTATCTACACGCATACGATCCCACTCCGGATCGACGGCGATGGCGCACTTACCGAAGCTGACGGATACTTCATTGACAAGTTTATACCTGGAGCCCGCCTTGCTGTAGTTTTAAGACAAGTGGAGAAAGAGGCGTCTCCCTGTCTGGGTTCTAACTTGGAGCTGCTGAGGGAACAGCTTGTTCGTGTCGCACTGAAGAGGCCTCGGAAATGTGCAGATATCCTAATATTTGCATCCTGCCTGGCACACTCCGCACAGACTTGTCTCTTCGGAGCACCTAACGGCAGCGGGCTTGTTTGGTGGTATGGAAGTCACTAATGGTACGCTAGCATTGGAGGACACGCTGAAGTGCACCAGAAGTTTAAAGTCCATCTAACCTGTTCAGAACTAAGATTGGTCGTTGCTTTAGTCATAACTCGACTGAGGTACGAAGGAGTAAGATGCCATTATATCTAGTGCGGTGCCGCTGGAAGATACGGTAAAGGCGCCTGAACGGGCTGATAGCTTACCGGTGCGGGTACGGGTATAGGAAACTCCCCCTGCGACCCTTTATCGTCAACTGCATGTAGAACGGGCGTCCGCTACCAACCGTGGAATGAACGACGCAGCCTGGAGGCAGAGGAGGTAATTGGCGCACATCTGCAGTGTATCAGTCACGAATAATCGCTGGAGGTTATACTTGTACTTACCTATGCGACAACGACAATGTGTCAAGGACTCAGGAGCTCGGGCGAACTGAAACGAATTTTACATCTCCGCTCCCAAGTGCCTAATCGCGAGTAGCAACTTTAATTGAGTTTCAGTGAAGGTGAAAGTGAGTACATGCGAACGAGAACAGGCATTCAGAACAACGCGACACGACGTCTCCTCACAGATTCTTGCTTCTACAGTATGGTGCAATTCCCGTACCAATCAAAGCCTTGCCTTCGTCTCAAGCGCCTTCCTCACCAGCTCGACCGCTTTCTCCGCCGTGCCCCTAAGTGTCATTAGCATGTCGCGTTCGTGCTCCCAGGATAATGTCTATAGAGTATACCTACCATGAACTTTGATAGCCTGCGCCCGCGTGTCCATAATTATGCACCACAGGCGTCCCATCTGCCCATCTCTCCAACTCAATCCTCGTGCCGCCTGTCCTAGTCGGCCTCAAACCCACATTATGCGAAATGACCTGCAGATCTTCCGGCCTGCCCAGCTCCGGACACAGTTCGCAGCACCGCTCCATAATGGTCTGCGCAAGCTCCATGTCCGGCTCCCCAGACCAGTCGTTGTCTTGTCGGCTACCGCCGAGGATTACGCCGCCACCGTTGGGACGGGGAAACTATACGAAGTCGTCATGTCAGCAAATGCTCTATTACAACCGCGGATTAATTTAGCCTTTGGGGACATCTCTGTCTCACCCTGGCCCTATGCTGCGTTCCGAGTTCCTGTCTGCACGTCGGATGGACATACACGTGTAACACTTTAACTTGATGAGCTTAGAGTAGGGCTTACAACATATGTGACCGTCGGGTCGATGCGTTTCGGTGTACGTAGGTACATACGCTTGATGGGCTTTTTCGGCTCAGCGACGAGAATGGTTTGCCCACGCGTAGGATACATATTTGTGTCTTTAACATCTTTCAGGTGAAGCGATCCGAGCGCGGAGCAGTTTATCAGCGCGGTGGTGTCAGGAAAGTCCTTCAGCATCGCCTTTATCGACGGGTAATGCCTCCTCACGGTCTTGATGTCCTTCCGAATGACTTGGTCTTGGAGCCTACCTTCCACGTCAGCCACCACCCTTGAGCTCCCTCCATCTAGAAATGAATCTCAGGGAAGGAAAAAGGGAAGGATGATTAAACATACCAGTTCAAATAAACCTGCGTGTTTAATCTAAATGTGCTCTTGAAATCCAGTCCAAACACCGCTCCCTCTGGCAACTCGTTCTTCTCAAGATACCTCATCCCACCCACCAACTCCTCGTACCACAATTTCCCCGTCGCCGGACTCAAAATCCCCACATCTTCAATCTTTGCATCAAAAATGGCCGTCAAGCCCATCCTTCCCAATCCAACCACACCTCCATCCTCTCCGCCCAATCCCTCACCAACCATCTTAGCAAATCGGTTGAAAGTCACACGATCGTAACTTTCAAGCACACCGTTGTCGGTCGCCATACTCGACCAGTTTGCACCAGCCCAGGGGGACGTGTACTCGATAGAGCGGTCGCCGGGGAAGTGCTTTGCTACGGTCGTGATGTCTGCCGAAGGATATGCTTCGCGTAGGGTCAGGGCGGTGGAAAGGCCAATGACGCCCGCGCCGAGGACTATGAATTTATTTCCGTCGTTTGAGGCCATTGCGGTGAATACTAGGTGAAATTTGTGATGATTGTGCTTCAGTCAATGGTGCTAGAGGGACTCCAGTGAGTCAGTGAGTATTCAACGTTCGCGATAACACCGACCTCCACGTCAAACCATTTTGTCGAGGTGGGCTCCGCATGTCGGCTTTCTTGTTACACTCCCCGACGGAGAAGAAGACTCCGTCGCCGACGCATCAGGGGTTGCCTAGACAAACCAAAGTAACGCGGGCGTACCTTCTACTTCTGTATGAGAACAGATTGACATCGGATCGTGGATTAGCTCTGATAGCAATTGGTTCATGCGAACAAATGTCCGGGGCTCAGCCGCAGTCACAGTTGGAGGCACGAGTCCGTGAACAAGTGGGGTTCGCTAGCGTGCTCTTCTAGCGGCATCATTTCCACGTTTGCGAGTTTGTGCAATGCTTTCCTGAGCATCCGACCGGGCAAAGATGTACGTTGTATGACTTCTCTCAAACCTATCTCAAAAGTTGTGTTCTCTAGTAATCCAATAATCTTCCGTCATCGCCATAGAGAAAATACAGACCAAGCGAGGTATGCACGATGATGTGCCAAATGATAAACCCTTCTTCACAGTTGCATCCGCGGACAACATCGAGTACGGTGATCATGCAAGGTCAAAGAAAAGAAAGGCTCACTTTCCTCCCCGTAGGTGAGGCATGCCCGGCGATTCTCCAAGTTGACTGTCGTTGGTCTGCTCCCTTACCATCTTTGCGATTGGACTACGGTCTCTCTCGCCGCCCAAGGTACCTTGTCTCTTCCTTTTGGTGACTGGAATGTCAAGTCCAGGGCCCGCCAAACTTGTTCCACTGGTGATTACTTCGTTCTCCACGCGGGGCATTGGATCTGCATCGGCATGGAAACTAAGCTCCTCGCCTAAAGCAGAGTAAAGCTTGCGCTCAATGCGACCAGTACTGTCGATGCTGGACATTCCCCCCTTGTGTCCGGGAACAAAGGTGTTATCGACAGCATCTATGTCAATGATGTCTTCAATATGGGCATGCGGCGGGGTGATGTTGGACGTGTTGTGGGGAACACCGTCGGGCTTTGAGGTGGGTACAGCTCCCGCAAGCAGGCTCTGATCATGTCGGACATCGAGAGGCGAAGAAGAGGGGAGTGCGTTGAAACCTTCTTTCCTAGATTTGATGCTACCGCTAGCTGTAGGAAATCGTACAGGGCTAGTCCTGCCCTCTTTCGAACGCGGGCGGCTAAGCGAGATCTTGTTAGCCATGTTTCCACAAGCAGACTCAAGATAATGACGGCTTACCGTGACAGCCCAGAAAGCATAGAAGAGGTATCGCGCATTGATATTTCAGAATTCATTCGGTTCATCTGCGCTTGTGGTATAGCAAATGGGTGTGGCGTAGGAACGCGATCTGCGTGCGAGAAACCGCTCAATAAACGAGGACCATCTCGCACTTGAGAAGGTGATAGACTCTCGCTGACCACGAATGTCTTGTTCGACTTCTTCTGCTGAAGTACTTGATAGGAAGCCTTGCGAGCAAGTGCGGCAGCGGATGGGCGTGTGGATGCTGGTCCTCTCATATTCGCGACTGGTGGTTGTGCCATTGGATGAGCTGCAAATGCCCCAGTAAAAGGACGCTGGTTACTTGGCTCGCGATCGCGAGCTTTCTTTGGTGGACTCATTGCTTCGATCTAGAAGCGGAATTTCTTCGTCAGTATCAATCTGCATGTGTAAGATCATCATATCAATTCATACCAGCCGGCCCAATTGGTCCTCCCGCAATGTTACAACCACCTGTCGATTTCCCTTTTCCCGTCGTGTCTGCTTGCCAGCTTCATTCTTGCCCGCCTGTAACTCGTGAGGTGCATTCAATATAGTCCATGGATCTCCAGGCTGCCCGTTGATCGGCGATGCATACAACATGTCCGGCATCGAAGTGTCTAAGGTGGAGTGAGAGCTTGTGCGCTTCGTCGACCAAGTGTCTGTACTCATGTTATCATAACCCCCTGGGAAATCCTCCAACGACGAGTCCCAGAGCCCTGTTGGTTTGGGCTTCCCTCCCATCGTGGGTCTGGGGAATTGTGAGAGATGAGGAGGATCTGCGCCAGGTCGGGGGAAGGGGTCGGGATTGCGCGGTCGCACAAACATAGTCGGAGAGTGCTGCGACAATAAAGATCGTGCGCGGTTCTCAGCGGCCAGATCGTAGGCCGCCTGCGGTCCAGGCAGTTGCGAAATCCGGAGCCCTCGAATGTCCGATGCTAGATATAACGGGTTGCGAATTGGCCAGGAGATGCCCGCTTGCTCAAGAATATCTGCCTGTATCAGTACGAGAACAAGGAGCGGTACATCCGATACCGCACAGCATTACGGTTAGATGCTCACCTTGTGGGGCATGTTGAAACGCGAAGCAGACTATGTCGTTGGCAATGCCCAAGTCCGGCTCTCCTAGGTTCTTATTCTTGCCCACCAGCTGCTCTGACAGCAGCACTTTGATCCTTCCATTGTGCTCTCGTGCATTCCATGATGGTTGTGTAAGGACGGTCTGATGGAATGGTGGGAATGTGAGGAAAGGGCCTCGTTGGCTCGTCGGCTGTAACCGTGGGTCGGTGACAGATCGTTTCTCATTTGCTATCAAACCATTAGACCAATGCAGGGAAGGGCGAGTTATCAAAGAAGCGTACCAATCTCTTGTGGCCATCGGGACACAGCATCGTAGAAACCATGACTGCGCCGTCATCAGCACAGGCTTCTGCAGCGTCTCCTTGAGACAGCTTACAAGATTCGAATGCCATCGACAATGACCTGAACTGCAAAGACCATTTTCTGAGAGCTTCTTTGGCGAGACTCAATTAGAGAAGAGGACTTCGCAGGTGCAGTCCAGGAGTGGATGGAGATGCGAAACGGAGCGGCGGCTGGGAGTGAAGTGATATAGCACGTCAGCGTGGGTAGCTGGTGGCCATCTGTGAACAACATGAGTAAGGCACGTACAACGGGAGGCAGGATAATGGGACTCACTATTGTCTTGGGTGGTGTAGCAGGTTGTCCGGAACTCCTGGATGGGCACGGCCGAGTCCTTGGGAAAGAGGATCACGTCCCAATCGTCGTATCGCATGGCAGGCGAGAGCTCTACGTCAATCCACAACCGACATCTTTGCAGGGTGGAAGAAGAAGAAGAAGCACAAAGAGTGTTTGTTTGGCTTCTCGGGCAGCGGCCATGGCGTCTAGTGTTGCCTCGTCTGCTCACAAAGAAGGCGCGGTCATGCGGGCTTTTGAGGCCGTACCCCTGGGTGTTTCGCATGCCGACTCTGCATTAAACGCAAAGGAACAGGTTCTAAGGAACAAGATTTCCGTGACTTGTTGCGGAATTGGCACCATCAATAAACTGAACGAAACGCATTATCAAGACAGCTCTACGAAGCGTAAGATTTGAAAATTAGGTGAATCGAAGGCTACAACACAGACGGCTCATTCCCGTCATAAGACTGCACCAAACTCCCTACCCGATGCCCACTGCAAATGCAATTGATTCATAGATAATCAAGAACAAAGAAGGATAGATAGAGAGATACAAGTCCGCCAAAGACATCAGGCTAATGCAAAGGCCATCAGCAAGGTGAGGTAGGAAAAGAAGCGCAAGCTACCATGCAAAGTGCAAACCGCCAGCCACGCTTTTATGGGTATAACCATTCGCGCCGGACGCCATGCTAAATGGACAGACGAAGAGTCAACTTCGCATCGAAACAGACTATGCAGGAGCCGTGACAACGCCTTTGGCTTTTATTCCATGATCTCGGATAACAATAAGCGTGCGGAAAGTATGTTCGAGCCGCGTCTATCAGGCGTGATACGGGCGAAGGAGATAGCAGGCGATGAATCTAAGGAAGCTGCTGAGAGAATGCGCCGTCGTGTCCGTCGCCGTTCGTCGGGTCGTGCGAGAAGCTCGATCCGTTGTGGCCGTCAGAGGACCCAGGCAGGCCGTGACCATTCGCGCCACCCATAGGTAGAACGGGCTGGTACGGGCTCTGCATCTGAGGCGCACCCCCACCGTAACTGTAAAAAGACCATGTTAGCAAGGCAACAAGTTAATTCGAGGCAATTGAATAAGGAACATGGAAATCGCCCTTTCCATCAACACCGCTCAATATGACGACCAACAGAAGCAAGGCAGCTGCTGCAAATAAGTGAAGGCAAGTCGTCAAGCACCCGAAACATTGAAAAGAATTGTAGATTGGAATGCCAATCAAAGCGCACTCGTAAAGAAAGGCAGAGAGCATCCGAACCGTAGAAAGAACTAGCTACAACCCAAATTCCATACGAGACCAGTAATGAACTGGCGGTAGCTGTTATACAGAAGGCTCTAGACATCCGGAAAAGGCGTCATACAAAGGGAAGCTTTTTGAGAAGACCGCCCAGGAAGAAAGCAAACCAGATCGCTAAGTCATTACAGGCAGTCGTGAAGGTCGTGAAAGAGCCAACCGGGTGAATCATACGCCATGCAATGAGAGAGAAAGAATGTGCTTACTGCAAGGACAAGTCAGTAATTGCGGGTTTCCAAGCCGAGCGCGTCACTTACCTTCATAGGAGCAAAGTTGCCGTAAGGATGTTGGGGCGCCATACCCATCTGCGGGTAGACAGGGGGCGGCGGCGCGGGGCGGTAAGGGTGCCTGCGGGGCCAGAGTTGTTCTGGCTGCGTCCCCAGCTAAGTCGAACGCGAGAGTTGCCGATCGGATATCCTTGCATCTGGTTGATGGCCATCTCGGCGGCGTGACGCTGCACGAACTGTACGAAGCCACAGCCCTTGCCGGGAGGAATCTTGACGTAGGTGATCTCTCCGAAGCCCTGGAAGAAAGAACGAAGCTCATCTTCGGTGACGTAGCCACTTAGACCACCAACGAAGACAGTGGTGTTGTTCGGATCGGTGAACTGGTTCATGGGCTGGGGAGCACCGTAGTAGCCGCCACCGCCGCCGCCACCGCCTCCCATCTGTGGGGGTGCACCCATGGAGTACATACCTAAAGGCCCGCCGCCAGGTGGCATGCCACCCATAGCGGGGCCACCAGGACCGCCGCTCTTGTTCTTCGGGGTGGCAGTGCTGATGCGCATGGGTCGGTTGCCGCAGTAGACGCCTTGCATCTCAGTGAGGGCCTTCTGTTGATCGGCTTCGTCGGTGAAACGAACGAATCCATAGCCGCGCGACATGCCGCTGATGGGGTCGGACATGATCTTAGCAGACTTGCAGCTCTGGTACTTGTTTTGAAACAGTTGTACGAGGACAAACTCGTTCACCTCAGGGCCCAGGTCGCCAACGAAGATGCTATACTCCGGACCGCGGTCATCGCGGCTGGGGCTAGGATGTTAGTTCGGTCCGAACAAGCGCACAGTCAAAATATTGTGGATCACGAACCTTCGATCAGCGAGACCACCACCAGAAGCCCAGTTCAGCTTGAACGGGCGGTTCGAGTTCGGGATCAGCTGTCCATTGAGCGCAAGGGCCTTGGACGCAGCTTGAGCGCTGGAGAAGTCGACGAAGCAGTAGCCGGCATTGGAGCTGCTGTCATGTTAGATGTACTTCGGGCAATGCATATATTTTGCGCCGCTTACCCAGAGAACTTGTCGCGAATCATCTTCACGTTGACCTGCTCGCCCATGTTGTACCAGATGCTGCGCACGAAGTTCTCGTCGATCCATGGCTCGAGTTCCCCCATCCTGCCCAGGATTAGTACATGTTCGCACGATAACTGTTTGCGCGAGTGCTGAGAATACGCCCATCTCGGCGCGCAGGGAAAGCTTACCAGAGGGTTGTCTTGTTATTTCCGTCCTGCTGTCCGTCTTGCGGGGTTCCAGTAGGACCGCCGATGTTTCCGGCGGGGAAACCAGGCGCAGATGTATCCATGGGCTGTCCAAGGTCGGCCTGGGGCGCGAAACCGCCAGCCTGTTCGCCAGTCGGCTGGCCCTGCTGGGCGAAGTCGTTGTTGAAGCTCATACTGGATTGCTAAGAACGAAAGCTGGTATAGCGTGGAAAGCTGAAGTTGAGCTAAGAGTGCTGTCTAAATATGTGACGGAAGGTGGCGGGGTTCAAGTAGACCTGCGCAAGAGCTCTGTTAGCGTCGGTGAAGCTGGGCGACGATAGCGCGCGACCACGGATGAGGGGCGGGTGTTGGGAGCCAAGGTCTGGTTGCGCTTACCAAATCACACGACAAAATTTTTGTCTATCACTGCAGGTTGGTGAAGGAGGTGCGAGGGCGAACAGGCGCAAAGAAGCTTCCTCTAGAAGACAGGGAAAGCGGGCTGGAGAGCAGAAGCCGAAGAGAGGCAGACAAGGTGCGACAAACGCCGAGGACGCGCCAGAAGCGGACTTGAGGTGAAGGAGAGGCCGTCGAGGTGTGGTGAGCGATGGAGAGAGAGATAGAGATCTCGCGAATCTGCGGGCGGCAGTCAGTCAACCGGCCAAGGCAGGCCAGGTGGGCAATGGTAGCACCGGGCAATCACATGCGCGGGCGTGACAAGCGGTCACACGAGGCAGGCGACGGCAGCAGAGGCAGCCAACTAGACGCGCGCCTTTGTGCTTCTGCTCGTGGTGATGCCGTGTGCGACAAACGCAACGGCCGCCGATGGCGCGCGTCGAGCGAAACAGACGCGGCGCAGAGCCGCCAGGCAACGGAGGGACGACGGCAGCAGAGGCTGGAGCAGAGGCCAGCATGCGCGTCACCGCCGGCTGCAGCGTGACGGGGGAGCAGCAGCGGATGCAGCAGGCGGGTGCAGCAGGCGGACGCCAAGCGTGAAGAAAATTGCGAGAGGACGTACCGGAAGGTGTGGTGAGAGAAGACGCTTGAAGAGAGATCCCCGCAGCCGCAAAGCAAACACCAGCAAGACGCAAAGAGAACAGGAGCACACGGCACGCGACGGCTGAGGCTTGATGCAGAAGGATGGCTGAAGGAGGTGGGGTAGAAGAGTGAGGGCGTGCAGGCGATGATGTACGCAGCACCCCGGCCCTTTCAACAACTCAGCGCTGCCGGCGAACCCGCAAAAGTCATGTGGCGGGACTTGGAATTCGGTAACGAGAGGAACCAGGTCCCCTAAGCCGAACCTGGGGAGCGATGGCGCAAAGCGGCCGGGCTGAATCAAGCTTTTGGGATCTTCACAGTTCGAATCTATCCCTCCATGACCACTGGCTCGTCCCACCGCCGGCCAGCGTGGCAGCCCTGCGGCCTGCTGCAGACGAGATCTGATCTGGCCGTCGCATCGCGGGCATTGGCTCGAGCCTCGCATCGCACGGTACCGCCGTCTTCGCTCGTCAACAAGCCACTTGGGACCCGTGGCTGCAGAGATTGCATGTGCTGTGCCCCGTTTGGCTCCCAGAGGTTGCAGCAATTGGGCCGGAAACAACCTCGAGGCCGCGCCGTTGGACCTCTCCATGCACTGCGACTGGCTGCCCACCGCCCGCTGCTCGACTTGGCAGCTAGCGGCCCACTCGGCAGCCAAGCAGCTTGGACGGAGCCGTGGGCGCACCACCGTTGCATCGACCACATACTATGGTACATAGTATCAATGCATGGACAGTAATCAGCCTTGTCACTGCACGTCGAGCACGGGAACAGCCCTGGTCAAATGCTCGCTTCGTCAGGTATCCTACGCGCATCCAACAACCCCTCGTTGGCATCGCAGCGCCCTATTTCGCCGGTATCCCGGTTGCGTGTGCGGCCTCTACCTGCTGCTGCTCCTCCCCAAAGGCACCGCGCCCCTCTGCGAACACCTTGTCGAAGTCATACTCGAACCACCTGATGTCGGGACAGAGACCCGCAAACTTCCACTCGCCGTCCACCTTCCTGTACCAGTGCATGTTGAAGCTGTGCGCGTGGCCCTTGACAGCCACCTTTGAGCGTGTCGCGTCTGTGTACCGCTGATGCGGCACACGGAGCTGGTGATAGCCCGTGATCGCATCCTCCGCCGTCTTCTCCCACCGGGTGCCACCGATGAAGTGCTGCGTCTTCAAGAGCGGGTTCCCGAGAACCGCGGGGTCAGAGGCCATGGCGACAAACTCATCGGCCGGCATCGCCTCCCACGCCTTGTTGAGGAACGAGGTGTAGTCGATCTTCAGGCTGGGTGCGATGCATTTGCGTAGGCGGTCCCAATCCTGCGTGGGATGAGACACTGTGCATCATCACTAGAGGACTGTCCTACCTTGCTGTCGTAGCTGTCTGCCCACTCGTAGCACGCCGACTGGCAGCCCATCACATCTGTGTGCCGTCAGTCTCGCAGCATCAAAACGTTGATTCTGCCACGTGCCCTCAAAGGTAAGCTTTTGTTGCGTAGCCATGGCTGGGCTCGGATGTGCGTATGCAGTCCAACTCTGGGGAGGTATCGTTGTGTATATCCTTCGAATGATTAACTCGTGGATAATGCTGCTATGAATCTGCGCATCTTCTCTTATACCAATCTGATGCTGCTCGCGTGTTGCGCACGTTGGCCGGCTCCCCACTTCACAATCGGCCTCCGATTGTCTCGGTCAAGGGTCTCGCTGTCCAGCGTCTCTCACGCTCTCTGCGGTATGCAAGGGGCCGATGCCCAATCCAGCTGCGCGGGCGCCTGTGTCTAAAGATACTCGCCGATTTCTGGAAATCATTGCACTTCCCCTACTTGATTGTCTACTTGATGACTGCTTGCTTGCTTGCTTGCTTGCTTATCTCTGTAAGCTGGCTGCATTTGCAGGTCTTATACCTAGCCTGGCAATCTACCGTAAACGCAATTTGGTGCTATTGTTGCTATCCAAAGATAACTTCATACCAAGCACATCAACACCGGACCTCTACTCGGTAGACTACAGCGGTTGTTTCTGTGAATGCCGGAAGAGGAAAGGTGCACAGACCACGTCCGGCGGGCAAGAGCATTGGGGTTCCGGCTGGCAACCGCAAGGACATCACGCAGCAACATCACGACGACTCGTTCATCGCCTTGACGTTGCGAAAATGACGACCCCTGCGTCTCTGCCAGCTGCCAATATCAAGTCAACTCGTCGCAGAATCCTGTCGCGCTGTCACACCCCTTGCTTCCCATGTTGCCGCATTGCCGGAAGCCCCCACCCAGACGTCGCCCACACTCCAATACCTCCAAGGCCATCGGAAGAGCTTGCCGCTCTGATCAAGATGTCAGATGTTCACCAAACGGACCCCAAATTCACTCACTCATCTCGTTCCTTTTGACACTGCCATGATGCGAGCGAATAACATGTCCTGCATTCAGCCCCCTGCAGCAGGGCACCTCAGGCTCTGACGTGCGCTTCAGCCGTGAATCCTTCAACCTTCGACCCCAGATCTTCTAGAACTTCTCCTTGCAGCCTTCTACACTCTTCGCAATGCAAAGTTCTGCGTCGCTATGTTCATCTTGTGCTTGGTCGCTTTCCTTTTCGCGCGTAGAGGTGCTTCCGCCGAAGGGGACCCCCCGCTGATGGGATGGTACGAGCCGCCGAACAAAAGAGGCACCTGGGACATCATAATTTCTTGCATCCTGACATTGACCATCTGCGTTTGGTCGGCTCTGCATCTTAACTTGCCCACCGAGGATTCGAAGCTCACAGAAAGGAATTACAGACGAGCGCGATGGATTGTTTTGGGCTTGTTCGCGCCTGAACTGGTGGTGTCGACTGCATTCGGCCAGTTTCTGACGGCCAGGTGGCTAAGTCGAGAGATTCGGAAAGACGTTCAATATCGCAAGGAGCATGTAGGTTGGTACCGAAAGCACGAATACTTTCTACATAGGGACTGACAACACCAGGGTACCGATCCAGCCTGGTCCTCAGAACAGCAGCTACAAGAATGGAGCATAACGCAGTGCTATTACGCGGTCATGGGTGGCATTCGCCTCCAGACTAACAGCGAAATTATCCCAACTCATGGTCGACTTTCATTAACAGCAGAAGGCGTGCGCATGCTGTCGTTCCTAGGTCGCCTTCCTGAAATTGACGAAGGCCAGATCGAAGATAAGAGCAAGGCTGACGGACTCGCGAAGTTTTTGGTAGTACTCCAGGCAGGCTGGATGATTATACAGACCCTCGCTCGGGTTCACCAAAAGCTTCCCGTAACCCTGCTCGAAATCAACACTATGGGGCACGTCGTATGTGCCTTTGCTCTTTATGGACTCTGGTGGAGTAAGCCGCTCGATATCAAAGATCCGACAATCGTTGTCAACGAGGATTGGCAAGACCGACTTGTGTCTTTGATGTGGATGTGCAGTCCAATCTGCTGGCACGACGATGATTTTATTAGCGAGGTCCGTTGCCTACAGTACACACCACCCTCCGAAAGAAACGCGCCGAGCAGATCACCGTCAGTCAACATCGAAGAGAATGCGATCAATACGCCAAGTTCGCCGATCGAGCAAAAGCCACAAAAGACACATTTCTCCGTAGGCTCTATTGGCGCGCAAGATCCAATCAAATTTATCGGACCATTAGAGCAGTTTCAACAGGGTACTGATGGGAAAGCAATGGACCACAACGTTGGCTATGTAGTCCATGGGAAGAAGTCGTTCAAGATGGCTCGAGAACACGCCATCTTCTTCCAGCTTCAGAAGCCACATCATAGCCTGCATCATTCCGCAGTCTACTGTCGACGCGCTCTCAGAGATTGCGACTTTCACGAAGAGCTTTCCTGTGCAGCTATCAGGCGCTGGGAACTGGCCTGTCTTGCAGTTGACGATCTCTGGAGTGCCTGCGAAAGGCGCCCTGAATTCCTGGAATACTTCTTCACCTTGTCCACTCTCGGCTCGAAAACCAAAGATGACTCGGTTATGGCGACGAAGTTCGTTGGCGAACTCGCATACGTCGCCGATCACGTCCCGAATTTCCCTGGTTTAGGCTATCTCGGCTCTGTCAACGTTCATCGGGACGCTCTGAAATCCGTGGTCGCTTTCGCTGGTGCCGCGTACGGAGGCCTGCATCTCGCGGCCTGGAACGACTTCTTTCCTACCGTAGCAGAGAGGTGGCTCTGGATGGCTTGCGCTCTGGCAACGGGGGCCTCGGGCGTTTTGCTCGCCTTGTTCTTCCTTGCATCGCAGAAGGTGAAAGCTTTCGAATATCTCGAGCACTTCATCCGAAACAGTAAGGCTATCAAATGGACTAGCGCGTCAATTGTCACGCCGTTGTTTCTTACAGCGCGGATATTCATCGTGGTGGAGGCGTTCATCAGTTTACGACGGCAGCCTGAGAACATATACAAGACACCGGAGTGGAGCGAATATTTTCCGCATCTGTGAGGATTGTTGTAGCAATTTAGTATCTGACATTCTAGCACAATCTAATGAATACCCAAGACCAGCACCTTTATCGAGGTGCATCATCTTTCTGCGGTGCACGTGTGAACATGCTTTCGTCATTGCAATTGTTCCTCGTTAACAGCATACGGCTCCCTCACATCTCATTTCGTCCTCTCTTAGTGGGATATATTGTACCGCCTTCGGGAGCCTCAAACATCTGGCCATCAGCAATTTCAAAACCCCGTCCACTCTGCGCTCCTGGTCGCGTATCCCTCAACCGCTGTGATCTTAGACTCTCGTGTATACTCGGTGGCGGTGGGCTGAGCGCTCCGGCGGTGCTGTCCCTCCCATGCGACATTGTACACATAGGCACGGTGTCCTCGTCCAACTGTGCGTACTTCGACCTCACACCCTTCTGGCCCCACTTGAAAAACCAGAAGCCTGCAAATGCAAAAGCCAGCCCGCCTATGAAGCCGCCGACGACGGAACCAACCAAGATACCCGTGCCCGGTGTTAAGGTGATACTCTTCTCGAGTTTAAGAAACTCGTCGCATCCAAGTGGCTGCAAGTCAATTTTAGCTGCGGGATTAGTGTTCCTATTGGCAATCCCATACTCTTGCTGCTCACCATCCCACCTCAACACCACACGGTCCGTAAACACCTTCCCCAATACCCACGTCTGATTCCCATACGCGCCCCAGCCACCCTTGCCAACCGGCACCGTCCACTCTCCTTCCTTTTCCGGGGCGACATCCCCAGGTCCAGGAATAGTCACATTAACCTCCAGGCCTCCCTCAATACGGAACGTCAGCACACCCGTATCATTCCCGCCCGACCCTTCAAATACAGTATAATCATCATACTCTGCGCTCACATTTCCCCCTACAATCTTCTCAAACGCGCTCGTCGCATTGGTAGGCAGGACCAAAAATTGTACCCCCGGATCAACGCATGCGGTAAACGTTTCCTGTATGAGCGTCGCGCCCTCCACCCCATGCTCCCTTGGACGCCAATTCAGCGCCTCGACCTTCGCTTTGATCAGGCATGGTAGGTCGGGGTTCACATAGCGGTTTGAAGGGTGAAAGGTATGCCACGCCCCTGTACTCGCGGCGCGATCTTCGCAGCCTAGACACAGCGAGTCGTTTGTGAGGGACCAGGAAGTGCTGGGTATCATGTCTGCCTGCCTTAACGCATTCAAAATGGTGGAGTTAGGCGTTAGTCCGAGTAGCGCGCTGCCATACCCGCTAAATGTTTTTCCTTCTTCTGCTATTTGAAAGGAGGAGGAGAGGTTCTTGCGAAGGGGTAGGGCATCGTTTGTGGTCGCGTACGCGTCGGCATAGTCCCCAAAGCGCCATATGTCGGTGAAGAAATGGAATGCTTGATTATTCGTGCGGTTTTCCTGAAAGCTGGGTGAGAGGCTGGGTTGGTAAGCGCCGCCGTAGGTTTGCGCGCAGCGGGTGAACCAGTCTTCGCCGATTCCTGCACCATTTTCATTGAGGGTGGAGAAACTTCCAGGCGAGGCATCGCGCGCATGCAGGTCCGTAAGCGCCACATGACTTTGTATCGTACGATTTGTCTGCGGTTGCGTAGATGTAGTATTAATTGGGGTGTCGTAAATGCAAGTATTTGTGTAGCGCGGTAAGAAGGTGTCGTCGATTTGCAGTGAGGGGACGATGGCGATGGACTGCCATGGCGACCCGATTTGTAGCGGGATACCAGGAGAAAGGACTCCTGGGACCGTGGAGATGGAGCGGTACGGAAGGTTGATGGGCGGTGAGGCGCATTTCGCTGCTGTCGTTGTCGATACGAGGAGCGCGTGGGTGACCAGGCCCGTCAGGCTGAGGACGCGCATCATCAAAACATGAATTGTCTTCAGGTCATTGCATATAAGGTCGCGTCCGACCTCCGGCGGTACGAGAATTGAGCCTGATACATTTCAAGGTGGCCAAGAGACAAGCACATTCCAGAACCTGCACCCTTTCCTCCGTGTACCCTACTGTACAGCCAGCAGCCCCCACATGCTCGTATCCCTAGCTAGAAAAACGATAGTGTAACCCTTGCAGCTCAGCTTACACCTTGCCCCGCTTTGCCTTCTTTTCCACATTGGTATTGCTTCCGAGCAATAGTGTGCTAGAGATTGAAGGGCCGGTACGTTGGACCGCGTGGCGGTGCAGATGCTATAGATCAGGATATGAGAACGCGGGGTGTGCGGGTAGTCAGGGAGGAAAGGAGGGAGGGGCGAAAGCAAGGTGGGATGTATACTCAAGGGACTAAGCGCCGATTATTCGCAAGGCTGAATGAACACGCGTCATGGAAAGCGTGCTTTGGATATCTCTGATACAGACATTTGCGAGAACTTTCCCTGCAGCAGGAGTGTACTTCACATTGTCTAAGCAGTCTTCAACCTCAGACATGTCTGTTATTGCCGGATAAGGTCCTACATGCGGTGCCAGTGAATAGGAGCTCTCTGTGCCTTTGTGGGAGATTGTGGAGGAATATGACCCTGTCAATCAAGGCTGTTCAGCTTCCCAGAGCCCGTATTTCCAGCTCGACACTGTCACCGCCAGGGCCGTAAAAGCTAGAAGAGCTTCGGCATCTTGACCATCGTCGCTGAAGTCCTATTCCTCGTCGCCAAACATGTTGTCCATGTTGTCATCCAGACCTTCCTCCGGCACCATGACCTTCTCGATCAGGCCCAGCGTTGTGCGTAACGGTAATCCTATTACGTTGTCGTGTGAGCCCTCGATCTTCTCGATAAGAATAGATCCTGCGCTCTGTATGCCGTAGCCTCCCGCCTTGTCGTTACCATCGCGAGTTCGTACATAGGCTACTAGAGTCGCGTCCGACGCTGTTCTGATTAGCAGACTCGACCGACCGCCATGCAGCAAGCTCATACGCACCATTCGGGTCAAACTTGACCACGGTCATCTCCACGTGCGTCTCCATGGCGTAGCCCGGGTCAACTGGGTTCTCCAGCGGCTTCATGACCGCCACGGCTGTCGCCACCTTATGTGCGCCTTCGTCCCTTAGCATCTTCAACATGTCGAGGTGATCTTGCGGATTCCGCGGCTTCTCCAGTATCCGGCCCTTAGAGCTTATGATGATGGTGTCTGCCGCTATGACGAGCGCCGGCTCGCCCTTTTCCTCATTGTTGACTTCGCGCGTGTAGACTTCGCGACATTTCTCGGACGCTGTCTCGAGCACATATTCGTAAGGTGATAGCGATTTCGAGAGGTCCTCTTTGAACGTAGATGGGACGATATCGACCTGCTTGAGGCCGAGCTGTGGGCGTTTAGCTTGAGACTGTTGGCATGGGTAGGAGCATACTTGCAATGCTCAGTAGCTGTTTCCTCCTAGGTGATGCAGAGGCCAGTACTACGCGCTTGTTCCGCAGCTGGTTCAAAGGCGGCAGGTCGAGCGGAAGTAAAGGTAGCGGCCCTGGTGGTCTCCGAGGCGACCGCACCGCTTCTGGGGCAGCATTGGCTGTGGCGCTGGCACTGATGGGCGTGGGGATGTTTCGCGACTCTTCGTAGGAAGGCGGTGGATCGGACGGCTGGCTGGCCATGGCGGGGTCAACTGCGGGAATGCGGAAATAGCGAGGGGTCAAGAAGATTGCGCTGCACTTTGGAATGTTATCTGTGTAATGCAACGGGCGCCTGGAGGAATATCGCGTGTTTATACAATCGCGTTTCGATAGCCAAAAGTCGGCGGTGCTGCTCCATTGCTCTTGCCGGCGCTGGTAGCACGTGAGGAAGCCCGAGCTTCACCCATGAGCAAGGCACCGCTGGGAGCGATCGCCCTCTCAAAGTCGACCATTCTGTTCTCCACGACGCCATTCATCAGTTGGCTGTCCAAAGATGGTCCTGGCCATACTCATCTCCTTGTGATCTGAAGCGATGGAACATTGAATTCGCTATATTTAGCCTCACTTCGTACCTCTTCGCCCTAGTGCTTCCAACACGATCCTGACTCAGCTATCGACTATCGGATTCCCATATCTTGAAGATATCGATTTGCTTCGGCTTCGACTCGGGTCCTGGGAGATATTGATTTCATACTCATCCGAGCTGCTACAAAGGACAATATGGTCACTGCCATCTCCGTCTGCGAAACGCTGCTGGGCATGACAGATCATCCTATGTATCTCACACGAAGTATCAGGATGCGGGGGCTCGGAGAATGGCCAGAAGAGGTTGGCGGGACGTGCATATACGTGGCCATCTAGGTGTACCGCTCTTCCAACGTCTGACATTGAAGCCTCGGTGCCGTACGAGTTACGGATGCCTCAATTTGACACTCCGCCGAGATGCAGCGCACAACCAGGGTTAAGGTTTTCCGGGTCGATCAATTTTTCTCTGGAACCATCTCGAAAGTTTACATGGACTGCGACGACGTCAAACAATGCCCTTCGGACGTTGTTGATGGTTTTTGACGATGTTAGCATTTGTCGAATTTCGACCTTCGTACCACGGAAGCAGTTGCGTCGCGTCAAACTCAGGCGCCGCCTTCGAGATATCCGCATTCGCCTATGCGTTATGCGACCTCCTTCGTTGCTGTCGCCACGGTTACTAATACACCCACCTCGTCCGGCCTCGAACCGAGGCATGTTGTGCGGCAGCTTCTAACTCTTTCAGAGCTAAAGCCGGCACCACTCCGTCATGGCTTTCCTGCTAGCCCCGCTTCGTTTCTCTTGCGGCGAAAAGATGCATGATCCGTGATAGGTCATGGTAATGCCTCTCGAGCCTGCAAGTAATCTTCACTGGCCACTTGCTGCACACCCTTCCCGATCAGGACATATCGCCAGTTCCGAACCAAAGAACGAACATTCCCCTCCAGACGACGGATGAGCTGAAACGCCCCATTTCGCATGCACATCGGCTGGAATTTTTTGCCCGCAATTGGCCGGATTGAAGCTAACGACCGAAGAGCACAGTTTCATCATGATGCAATTCTTCTGTGCTTTGAACGTGCAGGGTCTTGCGGTGTAGATGTACATTTATAAGCGGCTACACCGTTTACTACATAAACGAGAGGAGCTCACCTTCACATCAATCCTTCCATCCAGACCCTTATTAAAGCTCTCACATATATCCCGCATCAATTCCTGATCACCTTTTTTCCATATTTCATCACCGTAATGCCCACCATGGTACAGAACAAAGGCATCATCTTCAAGGACATCCCCAGCGGATGGCCCGAGCAGGGCAAGCACTTGACCGTTGAGGCTCGCGATTTCGATGTTGAGCAGACTCCTCCAGAGGGTGGCGTAACAGTCAGGACCTACTATGCCTCGTTCGATCCCTACCAACGTGGACGCATGCGTGCGGCCCACACCAAGTCCTACGCACCACCTTTCGAACTCGGCCAGCCCATCACTAACCGCACAATTATGAAGGTGCTCAAGTCCAACACCGACAAATTCCAACCTGGCGATGTCGTCATCTCGTCTGGTGTGTCCCCTATTGAGGAGTACTCCGTGCTCAAGGAAGACGAGGCTGCTCAGATCCGAAAATTGCAGAATCCGCACAACTTGGACCCTAAGCACTTCCTTGGCGCCCTCGGTATGCCTGGTCTCACCGCTTGGTCATCATTCTATGAGATCGGACAGCCGAAGAAGGGAGAGACCATTTTCATCTCCGCGGCGTCCGGAGCAGTTGGCCAGCTTGTTGGACAGCTTGCCAAGCACGAGGGTCTAAAGGTCATTGGCAGCGTTGGGAAAGACGAGAAGCTGGACTTTATCTTAAAGGAGTTGAAGTTCGATGCGGGTTTCAACTACAAGAAGGAGAAGCCGAGCGAGGCGCTTCAGCGCCTCGCGCCAGAAGGTATTGATATCTACTATGAGAATGTTGGTGGCGAGCACCTCGAGGCTGCTATCACTGCGATGAACAACTTTGGACGTATTGGTATGATCCCCCGCCTCGCCACCCGTTTCTGTCCCAGCAGCAGTTACTGACAAGCAGACAGTCGCTTGCGGAATGATATCCCAATACAACACTCCCCCACAGGACCAGTACCCTATCCGCAACCTCATCCAGGTTGTGGGCAAGCGCCTTACTATGCGTGGGTTTATTGTCGGCGACGAGAACATGGGTCCCAAACACTACCAGCAGCACCAAGAGAAGGTGCAGAAGTGGCTCGCTGATGGCTCATTCAAGGCGAAGTTGAGCGTTACCGAAGGCATTGACAACGGTATTGATGGCTTCCTCGGCATGCTCAAGGGAGAGAACTTTGGTAAGGCGGTGTTGCAGCTTGCGGATATCAACAAGGAGTAGAAGGGGCAGTGTCAGTTACGTAGACCACATTTTGAGGCGATTGTAAGCGATGATACCACAGCAATCAAACGTTAAATTTCAGTTTCGGCCCATATCGTACCCCAGCAACGGTGAGGTCTCTAGCCCCGCTTCGCAGTTTTTATTGGATCACATACGTCTTGAACTCCCTCGTCTTTACGCCCCGCTCGAACATGATATCCAGCTCCTCGTACGTCCTCCCCTTCATCTCCGGCACCCTATACCAGCACCATATGAGACACGGTACACTCAAGCCCCCGAAAATGAACCCAAGCTTCCCCCTCAGCGCCGCCTGGTCGGGATTGATAAGATACGGAATCGCGACACTCATGATAATTCCGACCAAAGCCTGAATGGCAGTCGCAACAGCAATCGTCTTAGACCGTACACGAGTCGCCGAGACTTCACAGAAGATGGCGTACGCTACGGGTCCGACGCTATATCTCTTCAGTAAACCCCACTCGCGATAGAAAAATCGTAACTCACCTCCAATCAAACGTAAAGTTCCACACGAGGAGTAGCGTACTCTGCGTCCAGACTGCGCCTTTCGTCGGCACCACATCCAGAATCCCTACTAAAAACATAACAATCATTAGAATCGTCAGACCCGTGTTATACAGCATTCTCCTTCCAAATTTCTGCATTAGATACCAGCTGAATATAGTGCTGACCCATCCCACAGCCATGAATCCGACACCCATATCGTATGCTTGCTCGGTGTTCAGCCCTGCAAGACTGAAGAAGTAGGTGCCGTAATTGATAAGGTAAATTCCACAGAGGACTTGTGTGGCGTACACGCCGATGGCGATTTCCGTCCTGCGCCAGTTCACGGCGCGGAAGACGTCGGTGTAGGTGGATCCGGCCTCCATCTGCGTTTCGAGTCTATCTGTTTCGATGAGTTGAGCGAGTACAGCCTTGACGTTCACGCCCCTGCTAGATAGACGTCGGAGCGATATTTCCGCTTCGTTGAAGCGGCCTTGTCGTGCGAGCCACCAGGGTGATTCCGGCGCGAAGAACATCCCTGGGATGATGAGCAAGATCCAGAACCACTGCAGCGCGAAGGGAATCGAGTACGCCCAGTGGCTGTGCAAATCTTTCGTTGCAGCCGTAACACCATTCCCCAGTAACTGCCCTGTGACAAAGCACAAATTCACGTAGCTCGTCGACACGCTGCGCATCGCCAGAGGCGTGACCTCACTCGCATAGCTGGGCGCAATAACTACAAACGCGCCTAACACTAGCCCGCCTAGGAGCTCTCCTGCCAACAGGGTTCTGAGTGACCTCGCAAAGAACTGGATGAACACAAGCCCCGCGACAAGCACGACGCACGCATTGAACGTCTTTTTGCGCCCGTACCATTCCATGGGGTACCCAGCTGCGAGGGCGCCGACGACTTGGCCGATGGGGTTCCCCATAGAGAGACCGGTTTGCCATGCCGCGGAGATTATGTAGGAGTCGTTGAAGAGGTAGCCGAAGTCGCGCTGGAAGGCGGGCATAGCGTAGAGGTTGCCTAGAAGTTGTGGATCAAATGCTAAGTCATTGTCAGCGGTGGGTAGAAGGATAGTGTCGTGCAAGATTGATAGGGCTGGGGGGCAAGAGGAAAGGAAGGCGTACAGAGCATTATTACTCCCATACTGAAGTACATCGACCATCCGATAGCTTTGGGGTAGAGCTTGACGGCTTCCCAGAAAGAGAGCGTGTGCTCGACTGCCACCGCCTCCACGATTTCGTCCGCATGTTCAGCATGTATCGAGAGTTTGCGCACTTCGGCAGGGACTTCTTCTTCATTCTTTCCGGTCGCCATAGTTTTTACTGTCTACCCACTTTCTCAAAATCGGTCGTGAGGGAAAGAAAAGGTAACACAGCGTCCCCAATCCCCACTTTATGCATGGCCCGTCGCACACTTAAGCACGCCCAATGAGTGCGATAAGACAACTGTTATCATGTCAAGGGCGTATGTGTGTGCTGTGGATGCGGGGGCGAGTATCCCTGTCGGATGCTCGTGCGTGCATGCTGGATATGGATGGGACGGGCAATCCCTGGGTGCGGGGCCTTTTTCCATATTGAAAAGGTATCCGTGAATATTGGATGATTCAAGAGTACGAACCGTCTCTTCATACAATCGTTCAGATCTGCCTTGATGGAGGTTTTGCGATGTTAGTAGTCTATGGTGATGGTGCTGGGGGTAGCAGCCCGCATGTCAAGTTTTGTGATGGTCGCAGCGCTGCCATTGCGCACGTACTTAGTCGTGATAGCGGATCAAGACTGCGTTGTGTTATGTGCAGTGAACTGGCGGTACCTTAGAGATCGTGTACGTCGGGTTCTGTGTGGCAACTGCGATAACCCTGTTGAGGCAGTCTCCCCGCGCCGTGAACGGCAATCCTTCCGCACATCCTCTGAAGACTTTCAGTCTCCTCGTCTCCAGGTTCGCGCCAGGAACAGAAACCGACAGAAGGCTCAACGCGAGATTAAGAGTTCTGAAATTCGAATATCGCTCGATAGACACAAAAGCTGGCCATCTGTCCGGTACAGCCAGGCGGCCCAGGCCGAGGTTCATAAATTAGTCAAATCTAGCATGACCTCCGCACGACCGCAAGTGCTCGATTTGCATCATACAATTGTCTATGCAATCTACTACAGAACTGCCAATGGGTCAGTCGTCGTCAAAGCTACCTTTGAATAATCAGGACGTTCTTGCGATCTCTCTGGTCTACTCGAATCGTTCTCTGGATCTTCGTAATGTCTCTCATCAAGATTGCGGTACGGGCCAGACTGATACCTGAATTGGTCCTTCGCAATACCATAATAAACTTCCAGATCATAAAGTTGATCCTAATAGGAAGACTCGCCGCAGGAAAACCCTAGTAATACACACAGCACTCATGATTTTGACGCACAGTATTTCTTATTCATAGGTCGCATGGCGAACGCGTACGTTTGCCTCTAAAGCTGCTTCTTGAGGATGATACACTTGAGATATGGGGGAGGCTATCTTACGGTGTCCAAGACCGAAATATGAACATGGCCATGAATTTGTACTCCTCCTGATCCGAATTCGAAGATGTCATTCCTAGCGAACGTATGGCGGGCATGCCTTTTCCCACGTAATAGCAGTCATGGAAGCGTGGTTAACCTCCCGTATTATCAGCGATTTCCAGATGCCGTTGTTGTCCCATTTATCTCGAAGCGTCCAGTCTGGGATCCAGCTCGGCAAATTTACATCCGTTTCGGCGCAACCCATTCGAGCGGCAGTCGAGCTTATTGAATAAGTCAGAACGTCCAGTGAGCCAGACTTGGTCACATGGTTTACGGCGAAGCTTGCATAGACTTGCTCAGTTGTGAGGGAGTAGTCTGGCGAATCGACCAGCTCTGCAGCATCAGTGGCCAGAGCAAGCCGCGAGTAGATCATGTCTTTTGCATTGCGCCGCGACAAAACGTCGTGAGATTCTTGATAAAAGCAAGAATGTCTGCCCTCGGAAGTGCTTGATCGTACCTCGCGCGCATTGGGCCCAGTACGCATTCCCCATTCGGTGCTAGCCCTGATCGCTCCTTCCTAATCCCAAGACCGCAACGAACATCGCTCAACACCGCAACACGGACAGAGTACAATAGCCCCTAACCATTACGCAATAACTGGAGCTTCTGCTGTCTGGCTCACGATATTGTCTGTGTTTATCTTCTTAAAAGTTCATTGAGTATGGCCCGATGACGAAGACTCTGAAGCACCCGGTGCCTTCATCAAGACAACAGGGACATTAGCGTCGGAGGCATCATACAAGACGTTGCAACTGATGTGTCTTTCTCGGAGAGTCATTCGTCTGAACAAATGAGGTAGTCTTGCTGTTCTCAATCACATACCGCTGTACTACTTATGGCCGACCAAAACCACCTACTCTGACTTCCCTATAAGACGAGTCTACTCCACGAATCCTATTCCTAAGATGGAAAGTTAAGTTTCTTTCGTGTATATTTCAATTTCACTTGCTAATCCGCATATACTCCGCTCATTTGCTGGGCTCCAGTAGGCGGTGAGTGTGAGAGGACGGACGCGAAATTTGGGTTTCCCTCTACTCGCCGTTCACCTGGGACTGATTTGACGCGAATGTCACGCGTTTCGCTAAAATTAGGGTCGTCGCGTAATTAGGCAGCAAACCAAAGCAAACGGCTTTCTTTCCTCGCAACGGCTGGCTTCCGCCTTTTCCTCTACACTCTTCACCTACTCACAACAGTCAAGTCCAGTCACCCAGCATGGCCGACAAAGGAAAGCCAACACTCCCAGGTCTACCTGGCGAGATTGTCAACAACATCGCACGCGAGCTCATCGACATCGACGTTGCATCGCTTCACGCTGTTAACAAGGCGCTCTTCGAGAAGACCAAGTACGCTTATGCTAAGCGCTACTTGACCCACATTCACGTCTTTCTTCACCCCACGAGCTTCGAAAAGCTACATCGCTTGGCTAACGACCCATTCTACGCCACTCTCATTGAGCACGTCACCATATCTACCTATGTGCTTCGTGATGGTACTGATCGCCGCAAGGGGTCAAGTAAGTCTTCTTCCCTTTTCAGACACCCTTATTAGGACCAGCTTATACTTGAACAGGCGTCAAACCCTTTGAAGAAGAAAAGTCGTTCATCCTCAGATCTGCGGCACAAGCGATCACCGACGTACTGAAGAAGACTACCGCCCTGAAGTCGTTGACTATCTCGGATTTCAGCAATGGTAGCACATATTGGCCCTCAGATGATAGGGAGCCACCCGCATGGGGTATCAAGGATCTCAATCGACTCGTTACGTTTAAACGCGGCAAGGCGGTGGTCATTGGGTACCAATACCCTGACGACTTGAAGGTGTGGTCCACTCGGATTAAGGCTTTCGAGGCTGCCCTTATCGGCATGGCGAACGCTAAACTTCCGGTTCACGTTGAGCTGAGGATGGTTCTCGAAGGTAATGCACCCCGTCCACTTTCTCCCACAGCACAGCCCCTTTTCCTACATGTTCTGTCTTCCGCCGCACATTTTTCTACCAATGTGGATACCTACGTGGACTCCCGAGAGAACGTCGACTGGCTCAGCAAGATCAACCCCATGACTCTGAACCTGGACTACGACTTGGGTGCCTGGGAGGCTCCTGATGCTCCTGGCCTTCATCTCCGTCACTATGATCGACTTGCAAACGTTCGGATCACGAACGCAAAGACCGACAGCTTAGAGCTCAACGACTTTCTCAATGCACACTCGAAGACGCTCCAGCGTGTTGAGTTGAAGAACGTCTGCCTCTTGTGGACCGATCTCGGCGACTACCCGTGGAGAGTCATCTTCCTGACCCTCGCAAAAATGGCAGCGCTGCAGCACTTGTGGCTAAACACACTCTCTGCGGTCCCGCTCGAATATGAATCTAGAGATACCGACTGCCGTGCTTTCCAGGAGGTCGCATGGAAGACCAAATTGCACGTCTCCCATGGCCTCAACATCCTATGCGATTATTACAATCGACAGGGAGCTCGCAGCACGTTCGTCGATATGGACTACGTGGATGAAAAGATTACGGAGTTGTACGGAGTGACAATATAGAAGATTCAGGATATCGGCATCACCGTCCGTACGAGAAGGCATGAGGGTCCCGGAATAGATTGGTGAAAGGCACTTATGAAGGAGAGCGACGAAGAGGATTGATGAACGATCCGGTGAAGGAGGAGAAACATGACATGATGACATCGTCACGGCTTGAGTTTGGTCGCTTGATCCAAATTTGCAAATTCTGGGCGGATTCTGAATACCCAATGTCATTTCGATGTGGACTTCACATGATCGATAGTACTCAATATTCTAAGGAGTGCTCTGTTCAAGTAACATGACAAAATACATTGCAGTTTGCTACGACTTATACATCCAGCCACTGGGTGATGTGGAAAGCCTCCAAGCTCATGCAGGCTCGGCTTTATCAACGCTATTTCTTTCCAAAGGTAATAGGTCCATAAGTTCCTCCTGCTTGAGTGCCATGGTTCGTTCCTGATATGTTTGTAGTGTTCTGGTGCGTGGTCACCGCTGATGTTTTCCTAAATCCTTCCTGTAACTTCCCGTCTTCATCTTCTACTACCTTCATGTTGAGGTCGGCAAGCTGCTGAGCTCTTTGTGCCAGAATCTTACGGGTTTGAGTTGCCCTTCGGTCTCTATACCTGCCTTGCGGCTTGATTCATGCCCGAAGAGGCGATGCGCAAACATATACCTAGGTATGCCGGCGAATGCATTTACTAGTTCATTTCTCTTAGAGCGTTTGTATGAAGTTGTCTCGTAGGCACAGGTGCGACATCAAAGGGCGTACATAGTATCGAATTGATGGCACTAGAAAAACATTTGAAGACGCATGTCTTACCCAGATCCATATTGGGTTAAATCCAACGGTGCGGCCAATGACTAAGCTCCGCTAGCGCGTCCTACACCACCTGTCAATTCCGAGCAACTGATACATGCATGGAAACCGCATGTGCCCACTCACAGCACCATGGCACGTACCGCAAATTTCTCATGGGACACTCTCGGGCCCTTCATAGTCTGGCAGTTCCTCATACCCTACGTGCGCAAATCACTTAGTCCCATCCATTTACGATCCTAACGCGAACACAGGCAGCGTCATGGCTTCAAACAATCCTCTACTCGATCTTCATCCGCGCTGGCGAACCCAAACCCATGCCCGGTAGCCCACGCTTCATGAAGCACCGCCGCCAAATTCTTATCGCAACCTACCTTGCCTACTTCGCCTTCACCATTTATGAAGTCGACTTCAACCTTCAGAAATCCAGCAACGCATACAACGACCTTGGTGTGCCTATTGACGTTACTGAGAACACATTGAATTCCCGCTTCCGAAGACTCGCGCTGAAATACCATCCCGATAAAGTAGCGCCGAAGAATAGGGATCGGGCAAATGAGTTTATGTCGCATTTAACGGCTGCGAAAGATGTTATATTGGATCCGGCCAAGAGGTGGGCCTACGATCGATTTGGACCGGATGGGCTGAGGGCATGTGCGAAGTGCGTTACGATTAAGGAATACACAGACAGCGCGCTGGTCGTAGCGATGGGCACATACGGAGCGCTCCTCCTCTTCCTTATCGGCGCGAACGCCCTCGGATTTCTCAAGGATGGCGCGTACTGGCGGTACCTGGCTATACTGGCTGTGGCCGCATATGATTTTCGCACAGCAATGCGCCCGGACCATCCTCTATTCATCACCAAGTGGTTGAATCCGCTAATGACGGGGTTGAAGCTTCGCCCAGCATACCTGCCATTCCAGGTCACAATCATCGTGAAAAAAGCGAGCATTTCCGCAGCGCAGTTTCTCGGTCTCCTCGTCCCTTTATACCGCGACGACCCACAAAAATCTGCAAAGGTCACGGACGACTCAGAGGAATCGAGGCACAAGCAGCTTGACCGGCTGGATGCTGTAGTACAAGCTGGGAACCAGGATGTCACGAGGATCTTGGAGCTGGAGTCTACGATATTTAAAGAGAATGAGAGGGCGAAGGGGGCGCTGAGAGAGGCGATGAAGACGTACATGGTGCAGAATGTGATTCACCAGGAGCCAGAGGTGAGGAATGCGATTGGGCAGAGGATAGGGAGACGGAGAGCTGGGGCGCCGCATGGAGCGCAGGGGACAAAGTGATGGGCGAGTCTGCATGATACCCTTTCTTCGCATGATGCATCTCATTTACTAAGTTCAGGATTGCATTCTACTACATAACCCTACTGAAACAAGCTTATGTCGGACGTGTCTAGAAAGACAGCACCCACACATCTTTAAGCCGCTCGTTGTTCTCACTGAGCCCTCCATGCACCACGACACTATCGTTCCCCTCCGCAGCCTTCACGACATCAGCGTCAAACCATCCTCGCGGGTCCGGCAATCGCTCGCTACCAGATGGTTCCAGCTTCGTCCACCACTTCTCCGCAATATCGTAGATCCACATATCGCTCAGCATCTTCCCCGCCCCGGCATGTCCCAGACTACTCGGGTCCCTCTCTCCAAACAGCGTCAACAATTTCTCCTTCTGAGCTATGCGCACCGGAAGCAGAACGCACACGCTGCGCGCCTCAGGCCCGTCATTCCCATCTGCCTGAAACGTCTCGGCAGACCACGCATCAGAAGCCACGTCGTAGATGTCTATGCTACCACCCTGCTCCGTCGTTCCGTCGAACCCGTTCATCCTGTAAATTTTGCCCCCGCTGTACGCGATACTCGTGCCTCCCCTCTGTGGCGCCGGCGCATCAGCACCCTTGGACCACTCCCTCTTCTTCACGTCGAACCTCCAAAGGTCGGATAGTCGACCCTTTTCGGGACATCCGGCGTGGACGAAGAAGGTTCTGTTTCCGTCGGAGGTGGCGCAGTGATAGGAGCGCGCGAGTGGGTAGGGTTTCGAGGCGTCGGCGGGTTTGAGCAGCTTCCACGAGGTGGAAGATGGGTCGAAGGACCAGACGGCGCCATTTTCCTCTACGGGAGCCATGTCGGTGCCGCCGCGGCCGGAGAAGAGATACATGCAACCCGAGAGAACGGCGGAGGCGGAGCCTACACGGGGCGAGGGCGCCTCGCTGGCGGACTTGGTGTCGAGTTTGGAGGCATCTGTACCTACGGTAGTCTTCGTGAGCGGGGCAATACTTGAAGATAATAGGGACTGTGTACCTGCGCGAAGAGGCAGTACATCGATCTTATTATCGACGGGCTGCCGAGGCTGCACCTCACCGCCGAAGATGTACGCTGTATCTTCAATGACTGAGAGAACCTGCGACGAGCGGCGCAGGCGCTCTGCATCGTGCAGGCGCGCCCATTTGGCACTGAGGTTCCAGATGGGCTTGCTGATAGGCATGCTGTTCTGCTTCAAGATCAAAGGGAAGGAATGATGTCAATGTTAAGATCAAGTTTAGATGGTTGATCAATCTTATCAGATTTCACTTGAACACCCTGATGAAGCGCTCGTTGTGCGGAGTCTCCGCGACTGCTGATTTGACAGTGATGTTTTGTCGGTAACGGCATCGCCCCGCGTCTCCGCACTTGCATGCGCTAGTAACGGTCTTCATCGAGCTTTACATCGATGATTAGAGCTGTGATGAGAATCAAAGTACACACTCGGGAAGAAAGCGAGCCGGAACTGGACTTTTGAAACTGATCAGCATTCCCATGGAATCGAATCATAAAGTTCTGATAATCAACCAAAAAGAAACGGCCAAGTATGGTAGCCGCGGAGACGCGTCTATTGAGCTCCATACCGTTTTGCCGACAGGGTGCTTGTGAGTGAGCATTCTCATTCGTAAAGTCTAGTAGACGAGTCTGTCAGACGAGGCTGCTCTGCGAACACCACACCATCGCCCCAACATGGGCCGGATCTTTACCTTTTGTGGAGATCTAGACGCGAGTGATTGGTTAGTCACCCACTCTGTCATGGGACTTCAGGCGTTCGCGATCGTCATACCACCCACCTGCGCTTTGCTGCCACTTCTTTCAGCTGCCCGGGCCAGGTATTCGCGGCGGTACGATGGCAAAAGTCTACCTATATATGCCACAGCCCTTCGACTAACGACTGCGCATCCGATCTGGGTATTCAACTATACCATCGAGCATGTCTGCGAACACCATTCTGCACCGGCAGCTCGATGAGCCCAGTACACACTCTGCCGTCCTTTCGCAGCAGCATGCGCCTTCATACGATGCATCGCAGAGGGATGAATTGCCCGACTACGAGGAGCCTGCGCCCTCGTACGGCCGCGAAACATACGAAGCGCCAGTGCACACATACTACCTTCGCGCGCCGGACAAGAAGAGCCTCATGGTCGTGCCATACGGTCCGTCATCGTCCGGCTCGTTCAAGATTACTTCGCGTAGCTGCCGTCCATTCTCCAAGAAGCCGGAGATGGAGGTCTGGCGCACAGTTCGTGCGAGCCTGCCAGCCACCGATGATGAATATGTAGCTGGCATATGGTTCGACACAGACGGGCCGTTACCCTGGTGTCCCCGCGCACGCTTTGTCCGTCAAGACCCGACGGAAGGCAACCGAATGTTCAAGATGGAAGCGCGGAACTTTTCAGACTGGACCGTATCAGTGGACGGAACGCTGTATACCTGGCTTCTTGAAGCAAAACCTTTCTCGCTAGTCCTTCGTCAAAATGGGAGGCAAGATACGGTTGCGCGCTTCAACTTCTCGATCCACGGACTTGTTGCGACTGGTGGGGCTGAAGTTGGCGATTTGACAATTTACCAAGATAGACTGTCGCAAGACAGAGCAGGCGTGGATGTGATCCTGTGCGGCCTGGTCACAGCCCTCTTGCAATTCAAGAAGATGGGGAGACACTATAAGAACGAGCCCGGTGCTGTCCCGGAGCGTGCTGCATCGTTGCCCGAGGAGCGAGTCCCTCTGCACCGAACCGCGGTAGGGCAATTTTGGTCGTATCAACAAGGCTGAAAGGAAATTCGATAATGGAATAGGAGTCAATGGTGCGGTCTGTGTTTGTGGAGCCCAAGAGCCGTTTTCGTTGGTCTTGGGTCAATGTAAGCCGCTCGTTCGACCTTGTTTCGGTCGCAGAAAAGCTGTGATATGGAGCGTGCGACAACGTTATAGTGTAGCCAATGTGATGATCGAGTCCATGATCGGAAGCAAGGCTTCAGCCTATTGTCTCTTGTCGCATTGTATTGTAGTCGTGGTACGCCGCAACCGTCGGAATGCCACATCAAAAGCGATGCTGTCTCGAGTCTACGTAGTCGATGGTCGAGTAAAATCCCGAGACGGCTTGATCAATGTGAGAAAACGGTAGCATCATGGTGCAGGATGCAGGGCCACCTGACACGAGGCAGCAGCTCGTCGACTTGAGAGGTGCGAAGTACGCTTTGTGAGATTGTCAGAAGCGGTTGCCATGGTTTTTGAGGCCTGCCGGGCGTGGAAATGAGTCTCTGCTGGAGACTGGCTAAGCGCGCCAGGGGTTCCCTAAGCGAGGAAACATGGATGAGCAGGGAAGCAAAATCGACGGCGTTCTCGACCGACAGCGATTCTACAGCGCCCGATCCGATGAGAGCGTCGCGCGGCGGGTCCGGGCCTCGGCTGGCGTCTGTTGGCAATGTATCGCCTGGTTTCGTGAAGCAAAGAGTCGCATGTTTCGTGCCGATCGCGCTCAGCAGAGTTTGACCGGTGGGGAAACGCAGAGACACAGCGCGAGACATGCGAAAGTGCGGAATTGCATGAACGGCCCTCGCGCGAGCGACTAGCCAGACCAGACTGACCGGGGGGGGAGAGCAAGCAGCCGGGGTGTGGTGCTTCTGTTCAGCCAGGCCGCGTCGCTGCCATGGACCACTCCAAGCCCAAATTGCACTGTCTTAGCCCTGTCGCGCCCCCGTTGAGCATCCACGGCTGCCGTCTTGGTGGTGCGCGCGCGGCTCGTCCTTTTGTTCTTCCATCCAGCTTTAGCCTCTCCGGATCTACCAACCCTCCGCGCTCCACGTTCCACGCTCCACTCGCGACCCTCCGCACATCCCAAGAGCAAACAGCTCGTCCCTTCCTTTCGCGTTTATGCCCGTGGCCTGAAGGGCGTCTGCCGTGTCTCCCTCAACCCTACGACGGAGCCTGCCTGCTTCGCTCCGCGCGCCCGCACCCTCACCACCACGCCGCTCCTTCCTCCGAGCCCGCATCAGATCGGACAGCAACAGCACGCCACAAGGCTCCGCCATCGCCGCCCGCGATAGGCAGGCAGTCTCTGGAGCGGACCACGAGGAATGGGAAGCTGACGTGTCGCAATTGCCTCCACTGCATCGTTTCAGCCCGTCCATCAGAACGCACCCATCTCAGCCGACACGCCTCGAGTAGCTGCGCGTGGGTGCTCCGCGACGGGGAGCCATGGTCAAGATGCGCATACCCATTCGTGAGCAGCTCGGGTGCTTGGTCTTGTTGTCCTCTTTGATCGGCCTGGCTGTCATAGCGGTTGCAACGTGGATCACCAACCACAACTTCGTGCTGGACGTTCGCTCGAATGCGCTCTCGCTGAGAGCGTCGCTCAAGGCAGCACAGGTGGCCTCCAATCTGCTTGTCATGGAGACGTCTGTGCGCCAAACAGCCTCCCGTCTCGCAATCCAAAGCGCCCTGCAACATTACGATGATTATGGTAATAACTCAGCCGATAACTGGTCGCGGGCAAGAGATGACTTTGATGCCATCTTCACTGGGGATGGAGATGCTCGTTTGGCTGTCCAGGCCAAATTGTATCCCAAGAACTCGTCGGACATAGCGCTCATCGCCATGACCAAAAACACCCTCCAGGGCCTGCAATTGCCCTACGATGGACCGAACGGTCAACCAGTACTATTCGGTGACAATTCCTCCTTCATCCCAGAGCTCTACCCCAAGTTTCGAACCTACTCAAGAGGAGTTAATGACTCTTTCGACCAATGGTTCGCCGAATACGACGGGAGGGCAATCAACGCAAACAGCTTCTTGATTAGCGGCCCGTATGCTGTCAACGATTCGCTCAGCCTCATGTCTATTACGATGCCTATCATCAACAACACGTCCAGTATTGACACGCTCGGATGGTTGACCACTGTTTTGGACGCGAATCTTATTCAGAAAGTTGTCAACGCTCTAGAAGGCTTGGACGAGAGTGGGCTCACCATGGTAAGTACACAGCACCTGATTCCTGCGATTTGCATTGCTTCGAGCCGATCATTCGTTATATGGATATGCAGGACGCGCAGCAAGATTTGCCATTTTGAATAGACAATGCTAACTTCAATTGTGTGCCTTAGTTACTAGGCCCAAACAACGCTACGAATACCTTCCCAGCCGGTGTCGTGTACAACGAGGATGCGCCTGAACATGAATCGATTCGGTTCGTGCTACCTCCTACAAAACGTGGCGCTCTGAAACGGCACGGCAATAATGACAACGCTGAGCCCGACGCACCCTTCGATTGGACCAACTTTAAAACAGTTCGACAAGGTTTTACTAAACGAACCGGTGCAGCAAGTAACGCTGGGAGTGATATATCTGTCAAGAACGAGTTGGGCAATGATGTTGCAGTCGGTTTTGCGTTAGTCCAAAGCTCCTTGGTGGACTGGATGCTTATGCTGGAGATGTCACATGGCGAGGTCTGGGCGCCAATCAATCACCTCCGCACTTTGATCTTGGCCTGCGTTTTCGGCACTATGGGCGCTTTATTGCTTCTGGTGTTTCCCGTCGCGCACTATTCCAGCCGACCCATCCGGCGCCTCAGAGACGCGACTAAGAGGTCGGTGTCACCAGCTGTACTTGACGAGTCCAGCCTCGGTTCCGAAGCGGACGGAGCAGACGACGATGGGGCTGATGCAGCACTTGCCCGTAAAGAAGGCTGGATAGGCTCCATCATTCATTACCGTCGCAATCAAAAAGCTAGCCGTGCTGAAAGAAGAGAAGCTGAAAGGAGACGGCAATTCCGGATCCCGTCAAAAGTAAAAGATCGGAAACATTTCATTCACGATGAGCTCACAGATCTCACAAAGACTTTCAATGAGATGACCGACGAATTGATGATGCAATATGAAAGGCTTGAAGAGAGGGTCCAGCAGAGGACGGCTGAACTAGAGCAAAGCAAGAAAGCAGCCGAAGCAGCTAACGAGAGCAAGACGTTATTCATCGCAAATATCTCGCACGAGCTAAAGACGCCATTGAACGGCATTCTAGGCATGTGCGCCGTGTGCATGTCGGAAGATGACCCCATCAAACTGAAACGATCACTCGGTATTATCTACAAGAGCGGCGATTTGCTTCTCAACCTATTGACTGATCTATTGACTTTCAGGCATGTATCCTCACTTGGCCTATTACCTGATTCCACTGACAGCGAGAACAGCAAAAACCAAGTCGGTCAGCAGATAAGTCTAGACGAGAAAGAATTCCGGTTGCGGGATATCAGTTCGCAAGTCATAGCCATCTTCGAGCGACAAGCAAAGGAGGGGGGCATCAACTTAAGTGTGCAATTTGAAGGACCCTACGATGCGAATTTAGACGAGAGCGGTCGACCCACTGGGAAGGGAGATCTTGGGCCTTTCGGTCTTGGTCGTCTTAAGGACATGATTCTCTATGGCGATCAACATCGAATATTGCAGGTGGTCATCAATCTGGTCTCCAACTCCTTGAAATTCACACCAGCAGGCGGTTCCGTCACCATTTCCATTCGGTGCCTGGGGGAAGCTCAAATGTCGGACAGTAGGAAAGCTTCTCTACAGTCGAGACACAGCTCAACACGCGGCTCTAGGCGAGCTCGTGGTTCCAGTTCAGAGATTGGGTCTATATCAGTAAAGGGCTCCCAGGACCGCTTCAACACCGCCAACGTCATTAACGCACATGACAAAGCGTTAGGATACCAACACTTGATGGGTCTAGATCGAGCTCCAACGCCGCCCCCGGGTAGATGGTTAGCATTTGAATTTGAGGTCCAGGACACAGGTCCCGGTATCCCGGAGGACCTGCACGACAAGATCTTTGAACCGGTAAGGATCTGAGTCTTACATCTTCAGGTATCATTGGCTAACTGGAGTGTAGTTTGTGCAAGGAGATCTTGGTCTCAGCAAGAAATACGGCGGCACAGGCTTAGGTCTCAGCATTTGCTCTCAGCTGGCAGGGCTGATGAAGGGTACCATTTCACTCCAGAGTGAGGTTGGGGAAGGAAGCGTGTTCACCATGGCTATCCCTCTCAAACATCTTACCAACCGTGCCGACAGCACAGCAAGCTCAAGCAACATCAACCTTGGGTCTAATAGCGGCCGCCAGAGCATATCTACAGAGGATCCAAATCAGCTGATAAAGAACGATGATGCGCTCTCAGGTCGGTCAGTGCACTCAGCAAACAGTGTGCCCATTGTAACAGGACCTGCGCCAGCGAGCGGACCGGTCACTTTCGAAAGCGACTCGAAGCCCCGCCTGGTAGGCCTAAGTCAGCCATTTTTTGCGTCCAATCCTCCCCTAGAATCTCCGAATTCTCAGCAAAAGGCAATGGCGCGTGTGGAAGCCGAGGCGACCCAAAGGGGCGACAAAGTCAGGGTTCTTGTGGCTGAAGACAATAAAACCAACCAAGAGGTCGTATTGCGCATGCTCAAGCTTGAGGATGTGTATGATGTAACAGTAGCTAAAGATGGCCAAGAAGCCCTGGATAAGGTGAAAGAGAGCATGGAGCGCCAGACTCCATACAATCTTATCTTCATGGACGTTCAGATGCCAAACTTGGATGGTCTACAATCTACTCGACTGATACGACAATCTGGGTTTGACGCACCCATTGTAGCTTTGACCGCTGTAAGTACTGCATTTTCAGTCTCTGCAATCTTTACTAACAGTTTCAAAAGTACGCAGAAGAGCAGAACGTCAAAGAGTGCCTCGACTCTGGCATGAATTTCTTTTTGTCTAAACCCATTCGCCGTCCAGCACTAAAGCATGTGTTGAAGACCTATTGCCCTCCTATACCTGAGGAGGAGGATGGAGAAACAACACCCCCACCTACGCAAGGCTCGGGAGCGAAAGCAAACGGAGGCGTCACTGCACCTGTGCAGGCGCGTCCACCCGCAACCAGTGGTGTTGTGAACACTCCTGTCGCAACTGTCGAACACAGAGAATCTCCCGCGATATCCCCACTGACGCAGTCATAGAAGAAGCTTCCACAGTCCCCAAATCCGTAGCGAACTTCCGCACACTCCTTTCAATCTTCTCTCTTTATCTGAGCGTCCGATGCATCCTATCTCCCATACTTGCGGGCCGTACGAATACTTAATGGCCGTATAATTTTTTTTCTTGTCTGCTCAGCAACAGTTGTCTTCTATTAAAGCACGGCGTTGGTGGATGTTGCCAAAAGCAATGCACACGCATGGGATCGGGCGTTTTTCACAAGCCATCAGTTGGCATCATGTTTGGGATCATGTCTGGGTCAGTTTTACTATTGGAGTTGAGAAAGTGAATAGCCCACCGTAAGGAAGGGTATGGGATTGGCGAGGCCTGCATGCTCTAAGTGTTTGCCCCGAGACACTTGGCTAAGACAAACATGTCAAACACTGTTTTAATAATGACATAAGTCAAGGCAATAGAACCGTCATCTTCGTTGAATTGTAGGAAGCAGGTTAGCCGAAAGGCAGGCCAAATCGAGGAGTCAAGATTCCTACCGGTCACTTGCGGTACAGACAGGGTAGGGTGCTCTCCTATTACATCGTGCATACTCTATTCTGGAGAGGAAGCATGTACCTAGAAACGAAGAGACCTTTCTAGGAAGTAAGAGATACGTATTGGAACAATCTAGAGAGATGAGTTGCTATTCCCATTTTATATTCAAGAGTTGAGTGGGTAATGCGAACGCTGCATTGACTGCTGTTGTGGCCGTACTTATTTTAGAGAGCATGATTCTGATATCAAGTCAATGAAGTTTCCTTGGCAGCACCTCTCCCCCGTCCACATAGTCCCGGCAGGTTTGGGCCACTGAGAATTTCCATGTTGAAGAGCTTGGGACAGAGGTTTACCGCAGGAACTCAGTATCATGTTTACGTTGCTCCGAACCCTTCGGCCTCGTGTTCTCGGTTTCCCTTGCTTTCTCTGCTTTCTATTTATTTTTTGTTTATCTTTGGCTTTTGCCGGTCCGCCAAAGACTGTCATCTCCGCACCTTGAGCAAGCAGGCTTCCGATGTCTGACACGTTGTGCGCCGCTGTCGGCGTTGGAATAGTGTGAAGCCAAGTGGAGCTGTTGCCGCCGTTCAACGCCTGGAGAATCCCTGCTAGGCGCTGGCACCCCGATTGGCTGGCCCCACTTGGAGGATGGGTGTTCGCGATTCCACTGCCTCCAAGCATTCACTCGTCTTGTCATTCTTATCGGAGTCCCGATTTCTGAATCGCGTTACAGGGTCTGCGGTTCCATGGTGAACTTCGGTCGTGCGCCCTTGCCCATGCGTGAGCCACATCCTTCGATGTTCCGCGCATACGTCACTGGTCACTCAACCATCTCCACAATCACATTCCTTCACACTCCTGCCCAAGCCCCTCACATTCGCGCGATTCTCTATTCAACACATTAGAATTATTGGACTTCCTCAAGGGCATAAGCCTCCTGCCCGCGCACCATGCACGCAGACGTTCGGTACAGCGCGCTAGCTTGCACGCTCCTCGCGTTCACGAACGCTTTCTACGTGCCAGGTACAGGATGCCGCTAGAGGTTCTACCGAAAGCTTGCCAATTACTTTTAGGTGTCACGTTCAGATCCTACCAAGACGGCGAAACAGTACCGCTCCTGGTGAACAAGGTTTACAGCGAGGAATCGGAACTCCAATACGCGTACACCGAGCTCCCATTCGCTTGCCCCCCCACCGGCCGCGTGCGGGCAGGCCGATTTTCGAGCGGAGCCAGCATTTCATTGAATTTAGGCGAAGTACTGCGCGGCGATCGAATAACAGTCTCGGATTACCGACTCGCGTTGGGCCGTGATGAAGAGGCTAAATACTTATGCTCGAAAGAAATTGATGCTGCTGCTATACAGAAGACAAGGTTGCTTATCCAAAATGAGTACAGGGCGGAGTGGATCGTGGACAATTTGCCCGGCGCGACCAGCTTCATGAGCACCGACAAGAGTAGGAAATATTATGCTGCGGGATTCAAGATTGGAGAGGTGGTGAAGAATACGGATGGCAGTCCTGAATTTGCCATCTACAACCATGTCACGCTTGTTCTGAGATGGCATCGTGCGCCAGGAAAAACCGGCGAGAAGGGGAAGAAGGTCATTGTGGGATTCGAAGTCTTTCCGAAGAGTATCTCCGCGAATGGCCGAAAGATTGACGGGCTACCACCATCCGGTGACGTTACTCACGATCCCTTCATCCTTACTGTACCCTCTAATACAACAGACGTGCGCGATACACCAGACGCAAGTATCACAATCCCGTTCACCTACTCAGTGTACTGGCGTGAAGACGAGAAGCTCGAGTGGAAGAACCGGTGGGACATGTACTTTGTGGCATCGGACGACAGCTCAAACGTACATTGGCTTGCGATTTTGAATTCGCTCGTCATTGCTGGCCTCCTCACAGCTGTTGTGGCCGTGATCTTGACTCGCACCATCCGGGGTGAACTCAAGGATGACAGTATCAGGCTCAAGCCCACGAAGCAACGGCCAGCAGGCTCAGCCAAGAAAGGCAGTGGTCTATTGGGCTCAATCGACGATATCGAGGGTGCGGCTGATGTTTCAGACGATGAAGACGAGGACATCGCAGGATGGAAGCTTGTCCACGGAGACGTCTTCCGCGCCCCTGCCCATGCCAGTCTTCTCTCTGCACTCATCGGATCCGGTACCCAACTTCTTTTTGCAATAGTCGGCATTCTCGTCCTCTCCGCCGTCGGTATCCTGAACCCAAGCTTCCGCGGCGGCTATGTCAGCGTCGGCATCGGCCTCTGGCTTTTCGCAGGTCTTTTCTCGGGCTACTTCTCCTCGCGCCTATACAAAACTTTCGATCTCCAGCACTGGCAACAAAACGTCTTCCGTACAGCGTCCCTCGTCCCTGGTCTCCTCTTCGCAACAATCTTCATTCTCAACCTCTTCGTTTGGATCCAAGCCTCTAGCACCGCGCTCCCCTTGACCACGCTCATTGCCCTCGTCGCCCTATGGCTATTCATACAACTCCCACTCGTCTACATCGGCGGCTGGTACGGATATACACAAGTCGGCGCTTACGCTCAGCCCATCAAAGCGAACGTCATCCCAAGAAAAGTCCCACAGCAGGGGTACACTAGGAGCGTGCAGGCAATTTTACTTGCCGGGTTCATCCCGTTCATGGTTGTGTTTATTGAATTAATGTTCGTGTTCAAGAGCTTGTGGTTGGATAAAAGTGGGTACTACTATATGTTTGGGTTTCTAAGTGTGGTGGGGGTTATCTTGGGGGTCACGGTAGTAGAGGTGGCGGTCGTGGCGACGTACGTGCAGCTTTGTGTCGAGGTAAGTACAACCTATTCTCTATTGCGCGCGATGGGATCTCGAGAGCTTGGTGATTCTCTTATGCTGTACTTATGGCGCCGCATCCTACTTCTGTCACATTCCCCCACAATCCTCGCTAACTCCGAGACAGAACTATCACTGGTGGTGGCAATCCTTCCTCGTCGGCTTTTCGTCCGCATTTTGGATCTTCGCGTACCTTGTCTACTACTTCTATACCAAATTGCACATCAGCGGATTCATATCGAGCATGCTGTTCTTCGCGTATGGCGCGTTGGCATGCGTGGTGTACGGATTATTAGTGGGCACGATAGGATTCGTGGCGAGTTATGTTTTCGTCAGGAGGATTTATGCGGCAGTCAAGGTGGACTAGAAAGAGAATAGGAAGAAACGCGAGTGAAGAGAACTGAGAGTGTCTTGTTTATCTCGATTATAACTACTCCAAATATTCGAATAGATATCTGCAGGCCTTTTGACTATGCATTAGTCGCGCAATGTACGACGCCACCTCATGGTCTGAATGTGAGCTTTCGGAATTGACATCGGAATTGTGGAACGAGGCCTGATGCTCGATAGGCGGCGATGTTGAAACTGCGCTTTAGGATAGGTCTGCGACTCCAGTTGCCGTTATACGGCTTCTCTCCCAGGTTGAGTTGGAGTGTGGGACTGAAAATCGTTGCTGAGGTACGTGGCTACCGCCAGAGAGCTCGGCTAAGTGATACGTGTGCCCCGACAGTTCTCCGAACGTCTGTCCTAGACGCAGACGTTGGTCTGGTGTTGAAGCGATGTCGGTACGCGTCTGAGGAGTGAGAGGAGTGGGACCATAGAGTTCAAACGGATCAACAAGGCCGGTAGAGTTTATTGCAAAAAGACTTGAGGTGCCTTCTTGTAGCTCCGATAGTTGCGTGTTGCTGAAGGTAAATGGCTGCTGCTCCTGTGTCCTCTCACCAGCATAGTGAATGGGACTAAATGATGGAGGCACACTTTCCTGTAGTTCGGTTGGTTGTGGAGGATGAGCAACGTATCTGTACCCCCAGCTCGTGTCCATCGGATATGGAGGGTCCTTGTCTCTGCGGGGAGAGGAAATTGTTGGCTGGGTCGCGCCTACAACGGTGGTGTAGGAAGGGGTTGGACTGCTTGGAGGGACAAAATAAATACCAGTTCGAAAGTGACTTTGCTGGTCAAACGCAATGGGTGACGGTGGGCTCCAATGCTGCTGCTGCTGCATGGAGACGCGCTCGTCAGAGCGTGGCGGTGGAATGTAGGTGGTCTTCATCGACGAAGGCACGGCACATGGACTGATACCGGGTTCCGATACGGCATTGTTGGTACCTTCATGGATCGTATACTATGTTTCGAGATATACTATCGATAGTGAGGTTGTCTTTAGCAGGCTGCGAACTGCGTCTTCTTTGCCTCGGAGACAACACGTCGCATCTTTATACTTCGGTGGATCCGTCGCGGCAACAACGTCCTCCATGCCCACTAAGTTCGCCAACACGTTCGACAATTGATGATGGCAAGTTGGTAACTCAGTCTGCCTATTCACCAACTTCTCGTGATCATTGAAGATCCACTTAAGCCTGATCTCAAACTTTACTGAACCGAGTGCTTGTTGCTCCATCCTTGCTTTCTCCACCCTCCTTCCTATCTCGTTGAGGACTGACTTGGTGCTCTGAAGGGAGCCCTTGATCCAAACGAGCTTGTTCGGTGTGGGGAGCAACCTGGCTTGTACGGATGAGTGGGACAGGAGGCGCTCGACTTCGAGGAAGTCGTTGCGCACAACCGTTATGGTGCGAACGAAGACTTCGTTTTCAGATCCGACTTCGGCGATCCGGACGAAGAAGTAGGTGATTCGAAAAGCACTGTTTAGAAATGCGAAGGCAGTCGTAGCGCCGATGGGCTTCATGATGTTTATTGGAAGGGGGGATCGGAGAAATGGAGGTTCAAGTACTATCGCTTGGCCTAGTCGGAAACCATTACGCAATATGGTCGCAATTCGATCATATTGATGAGAACCAAAAGGGTGCAAATATTATAACATCGGCTGCGGAGGGGAGACGAGATGCGATGGACAGGCTGTGATGCCAGGCTGTGTCAGTAGCAACGCTAGGGTTTCTCCTTCGCACTACATTGGGCACAATTCTTGCCAGAAAGAGCGCGCCTCTGGTTTTCATATGACGTTCTTCCTCTCCTTGCCTGGACCACAGAGCGGGTTGTGGCTAACGTTACGCTGCGAGGCCGAAACAAAGCTTTCAGGTTTGCGAACACGAGGTAATGCAAGCCTACAGAGAAGAGCTGTACAAGTGAAGCAGCTGAGTCCTTTAAGTAGCAAGATCTTGCAGCGTTCCCTGAATAGCCTCAAGCGTGTGATCTGTGTTCGATCGTGAAGCTGAGAAAGGAGGCCCAAACAGCTGCTCTACAGGAGCATCGAGGCCCGTCTACGAGGGGAAGTCGCAAGCCGCTGGGAGGATGCGAGGATCGAATTTATTTTCTCTGTTCCCATAACAAACCAAATCCAACTGTCGAACGCTGTCGGAAGATAACTCAGCCCCCAGGTTTGGGAGCCTCACCCTCTCATACAGTCGTTATCGGGTTGAACGAGGCGGAGTCAGCGGCTGTTTCGACTGTAGACTATAGACTGTCAGTCTTCGTCATCTAATACGCGGTTCTCGTACCCTGGCCCTGCATGAAAGAAATTACAAGCTACTCGATAACAATAAAGGTAGGCGATAACCCTTCCAACAATCGTTGTATCCTAAAACGGTCTTCAATAGACAGTAATACCAATGAATGCTTGGCCACAGCCCTTTCCTGCCTTAGATGTCGCCTTGTGCCATCATCTCTACATAGCTCTCCAAAAGCCAACGTAACCTTGACATCATGACCCCAACAACCTCCGAACATCACCAGAACACACCAAGTCTCGACGAGGGCTTCCTAAACATGCCTTCTCCCTTCTGCGAGGATTTCTCGCTTCCACCCTCCTCCTTGACATCCAAAACTCCCGTCGTAAACCCAGGAAGTAAGCTCACATCCTACCTTGCCTCCTTTCTACACCGCTTCACCTATAATCATCTCTCCAACCCACACTCCAACGATGAGGACAAGGATATCGACAACGAAAGCCAAGGCTACGAGCGCAAACCGCGCCGCCGTCACATCCATTGGGCCGACACTCCCTTGCCTCCCTCGCCTCCCTACACCAACTGGGTACTTATAGTATCCTTACTACTCCTACTCTCCGTCACAGTCAATGCATTCCTGCTATTCGAAGGACGTGAAAGGCATTACGCTACCGTGCCGCACGACGCATTCCAGATCAAGGAACTGGGTCGGAACTACACGTGCTTTCACAGGCAGAAGACGGACTTCTACAGAGTGGACAGGTACGAAAGGTTAGATGGCATGTATGACCACTACTGGCGAGATCTGCTCGGTGGGAGTGATGGGTACGTGTACACGATGTCGGACGGTGGGGTGAAGGAGGCTCGGCTTGGGATGTTCCATCAGCTTGAGTGCTTGTACCAGATGAGGAAGGCGATGCGGGAGTCTGGAAGGGGAGGTGGGGATGAAAAGGGCAAAGGAAAGAGGAAGGATTTTGTAGTAGTTGATCACGATGGGGTGGAGACCGCACGGGGTTGGGAGCATTGCTTCGATTACCTGAGGCAGGTGGTTTTGTGTGGTGCGGATGATACAGTTGAGTTTAGCGATGGAGTCGGGAAAGGGGCTTGGGATAGCTTTGGGTATGGGAGAAGGCAGTGCAGGGATCCGAAGTGGCTGTTCGACGTCACAAAGTGCGGTCGACGTGGATGCAAAGGCAGCCCGTTCTACCACGAGTAAAGGGGAAGGTCGTATGCTACTGGGAGGGAGGCAGAATCGAACATGAACATCTTCAAGAGTAGAAGTTCTCATTCTACTTCAATCATCCTCCTGTCATCTTCTACCAGTCTTCTCTCTAGACTGCATCGTAGCACCCTGTGCTTTTGTGCGATGCCGTACCCCTTCAATCGATCATCATCCTCATCCCAGTATACAGCCCACCCAGATCCGCCCTCCTCTTCCTCCACCGCTACCAGACACTCCTCCCCATTTAGCGTTAGTCCCTGTTCGTCGTCTTCCGTCCAATCCCAGGGACCTACGACGTGCTCTCGTGCTTCGACGCGCGGTCCATATCGTAACTCTCGTGTTTTCTTATCCGCGTATATCCAATTGAGCTTCGGCTTCTCCGACTTAGCTTTGCCTTTCGCATCGGAAGGCACCGTGCTGACCAGACCGAGGATGGGCGGCGCGGGTATAGACCGCTTGTCATGAGGCAAGTCTTCGGTTGGGAAAGGGAGGTAGAAGCCAGTGAACGGACGCGGCGCTGTATCACTGCCGTTGATTCTCTTTGGGAGTTTCGTACGCGTGTCTTTGGGCCAGAATCGGAGCTGTTTTGTCGCGCCCAATCAGCGCAAGTGCCTGCACCTGGGACGGCATGACGTACCTTCCCATTTTTCAATACTATGATAGTATCATGTACCTCGTCTTTCTTCCGTGATTGCGCATCACAGAAGACGTCAAGATAGAAAGGCGTTTGGCGTTCTTCGGACTCAGCTTCCTCGTCCAGCAGACGCTGCTGGTGTACGGCTTCGGAAGCGCCGACAGCAGTAGGTATAGCGGTCAGTGTGAGGAGATCGAGTACCATCGCGCTTTATCGGTCGTGGTATCTAAGCGATTGGACTGAGTACTGTGACATGGTAAATACTCAACCTGGCAGGTAGAGAGGAGCGCATATCACGATCCCAGATGGTGCGATGCTGTCATCGGTCGCGCGACCAGGAGCTTGGGCCACTGCTCTCGTTCCGTCAAGTCCTTGTCTGATTGGCCGGTGATGTTCGGATTGGTTGAACCTTACCTATGGTACTCCCGCAATCAAACTCTTTTAGAAGATTTCAGATTAGGAAACTTGAAAGAGGAACCCGTCCGACATCTCTCTGTATCCTGCTATCCATACTAACAACTCCATACTGTGGTGCCTGGATCTATTAGAGGGCTTATCGGACTGCCACGCCTGTATTACGACCTCATGCAAAGCCAGATTGCCATACTCCTGGAGACGCGCGTCAAAAGCCTAACGTTGTCAGCCTTTAGCCTTGGGAAGGACCAAATCTTGTTACGATTTGAACGGCAAGGAAGATGAATGACTACGATATCTATCGGATCAAGCAGGTCTGTCAACGTCGATGCAGCATTGAAGATTATGGAAGAAGAATGCTCATGAGAGCCGCGTGCCAATGTGTCGCCATTGATGTAGTTGTACTAGCCGCACGAGCTTAGTTTGCGACGCGTAGAGTAAAGGCCACTTGGAGAGGAGACAAAGTAATGTTGAGTGTAACCAGCACCTCGTCTTCGTGCGGTCAGCGAAAAGCAGGTGAGAAGACGCGGAATATGAACGTATTATGCAGCTCGCTTGCGACGAAGTACGTATGCCGTAGGTGCCTCCATGTATATTCCAGATTCCGTACTATAGGCTCTTCGTGGTTAGTCAATAGTTCTGGTCACATCCATACACGCATAGCCAGGTAAGCCCGATATCGACGGTTTCCTGTTCGTCCACGCTTATCTAGCTTTGTTACAGCTTATGCAAGGACGTGTATTTTTAGCCCAATATACATGTATTGACACTCAACTTCTGCACCGCGACCACCCCGCTCTCTTCCTAATTCTTCTCCTCCGCAGCAAACTTCCTCAACTCCTCCATCGTCGCCCCTTCCAACGCCCTCTTGTTCGTCGCACTCAGCACCACCTTCGGCACCTTCCTATCATTATCCCCACTCCTCGCATCAAACGCCTCCTTCCATCGAGCCACACAAAGACACCACTTACACCCGTCGCTCAGCCCCGCCTGCCTCAGATCATTCCCCCTGGCAGCGGAGAAATCCAGGAACTCGTTGGTCATGATGCCGGCCACAGAGTGGTTGCCTGTATCTGAGCGCGGCGCTTCGCAGTAGCCTGTACGGAGGAAGCCGGTGAGGGGCCGCGTGGAATGGAGGGTAAGGGGTTGGTTGTGGACTGTGTGGTAAGTTAGTGGGGGCGGTGATGGTGAAGATTGGCGGGTAGATGGGGAGGTGTGGTAGGGCAAGGATGGATCCTATGTATAGCGAGGGAGATAAGGCGGGAATAGTGCAAGGTAAGGTGAGGGTGTATGTGCGTAAGGCGGGTCGTCTACGTCCACGTGCTGTGTGCTCTTCGTCGCCTTTCCATGTCTGATCTGAAAGCTGGGGGGAGTGAGACGTCCGTGTAGCACCCAAGTTGTTTCACGCATAATGCGCTGGAAACATGAATATGCAGCAGCGAAACCGCCTTCCAACCCCAAAAACCAGGCAAACGATACATTCTTGCCTTGCCAAGAAACATGCACAGCACCGCGCCGAACGCAGGGGCCGCCCACGCACCTTCACGCCCACCTGAAACGCGAACTCCGCAACTCACCGTTTTTCTCCATGGTGGTCTGAGCTTCCTTCTCTTGAACAAACTTGATCTGTACGTCGTGCACCTTCGCGTACCGTCTCTTTGTGATGTTCGTGAGGGAATTCTTGAACAAGCGCATGGGTGGGTAGGGAGTTGTAGTATGTGGTGATGCTGTGATTTGGGCAAATGGGAGGGTCTAAACGTGGACATGACGTGAGGAGCATAGGGCTGAATGACGTTCGCGAAGCGAAAATAAGCAGGGATGTTGAGTGGATCGCCAGGCGATGAAGGGGCGATCGGTGGAACGGGTCAGGGCCAAGCTGATCTCGGATCTCGGATGAGAGTTTGGTAGTGACATCTATGTACTGTGCAAGACTGAGTGACCTTGGTATGCCCTGAGCATCTCACGCGACAGCTTGTGTGGACTTCGCGTCCAGATGCTGCCTGGCGTTCGCGCCCGAACCCACTTTTCCGGCTGCGCTACGTAACGGGGTCCTTGCGCCAAGTCGGCTCACGGGTTCGGCGACGGAAAACACCCAATGTGTTTAGTGTGTCAATGGAGCTAGCGTTTCCCTCAAGACGTCCAATACAAGACCAAATTGCACAAGATAGATCAGATCAATTGGGATAGATGGCTTTTGATCGGTGTTTTACACGCATCGTTGCAACAGCAAACTTGTTTTGTTTATCCATTATGCATCGTCATCGTTTGTAGGCATTGGTAAGCTCCAGCTGAGCACCGCTAAGATATGTATGAGCTGAGGTAAGCAGCAGAACTCCAGGACCCATATGCAAAGCCCGTCCTCGGGCAGATAGAGTATATGCAAAGGAGAAAGACATTCCATGCTCCAAAACACAGATATGAAACATCCCGAAGTAAACACTGAATCCTCCAACACCAAAATTTTATGCAATTTGTCTCATGGACAAAGACAGGCCGTGATGGGTGGTATATGTCGTGTGAAAGTGATGAACACTCAGCGGTGCGCGCCGGCGCCAGCCTTGATCTCTCGCTTCATCTCTTCAAGCTTCTTGTGCATCTTGAGCAGATCGTCACGCTGGGACTGGGTAGGAGGCGTGGCCGACTCGGTCAACTTCCAGTACAGAGCTTCATACTTCTTGTAGTACTTCTGGAACCTCTGACTGAGCTCGACGGTCTGGCGGAAGCTGAGACTAGGTACAGTAGGAGAGGTTTGGGAGGACGATGAGTCGCCCGGGGAAATCTGCGTGCTTTGCGGATAGCGAGATGCAAGCGAGGTATCGATGTTGTTGACTTTGCGAACTTTTGTGGATGGTGTGGAAGAGGTAGAGGAGCCGTCGGACCGGCGTTTGAGCGAATTGGTTGTAGAGGGAGTGTTGCCGTTTGGCCGACCGTTGGCGCCAGCGGGCGTGCCGTTAGGGGTAGAGCGGTCGACGTGAGGCTTTTTGACGGCGAGGTTGTGATTGTGGAGGTCGCTGTTGAGGTCGTTCGCCTTGCGCTTAAGTGAGCGATCCGAGTTGCCAGACAGGTTCTTTGCGGGAGAGGGAGCGCCAGAGAGGGCCTTGTGAACGGGGTGGCTGTCTTCAAAGTCACTAGCATTGACGGGCGGGGAGGCGGACAGCGGTGACGGGTTCTTGGGCTTGGTATTAACAGGTTTGGTCGGCCTGAAGGGGCGATTTTGGTGAAGATCGCGGGAGGCCATCTTAGGCTTGACGCGGGGAGAGGAAGTTTCGGCGGCAGGCGCGGCTTTCTTCGGGCGGATCTTGTTGGCGTCGGTGGGAGCAGTGCGTTTAGAAGGAGCAGCGGCGGAAAGTTTAGGCGTTGAGGTTGCAGCCGGTGCAGGTGAGTTCTTCGCGGGTAGCGGTGAATTCTTTGCTGGCGCAGGTTCCCTCAACGGCTTCATAACCCTCTCCTTGACTGCCTTCTTCGGTTTGGCTTCAACATCCTTCGCCTTCCTCTCGACCTCCTTTTCAGCAGCTTTCTTCGCGGGGGGCTTCTTCTCCGTCAACTTGGACATCTTGTGAAGCGGCGTCGTAGCCTTTTGAGGCTTCTCGACGGCCTTTACGTTGAGGCGTGAAAGGCACTTGCCCTGTCCTCGCTCGTCACGTGGCAAGAGAATCTGCCAAAGCTTGTCCTCCTTTGACAATCGCAGGCGGTCGAACGACTTGATGGCACTGTTGATGGCCTGCTCTCGGTCTCCCTGACTCTTGTAGGGGAATCTGTAAGGGTCGATTTCACGGAAAGACTTGTCAGTAAGCTGCCACTTCTCTGCGTCATCTGCGGTGTGTTTGGCGATCTTGGGCAGGAGATCTCGAATGTTTGCTACCGAGGTCCGACATGTTTGGGCCAGGTGAGAGTCTTTGGCCGGCTGCATAGCAAGCAGGTGAATGAGAGGAACGCGGAGAGCAGTGAGAATTGCCTGATTTGCGCCACCGGGTTGCGATGTGGGTGGTCTTTTCGTCATCGGCGAGGAAGGCACGCTGAGTAGCGGCGACCCGGTGCCGGAAGGAGCGAGATGGCTCGGCATGAAGCCTTTTGAAGGGACGCGGCGGTGTCCTGCATTACGCATTTCGCCAACGACAGTCCTACACGGCAGCACTTGTCAGTCTCATGGTCACGAAGAAGCTCCAGTTCGTAGCCAGCAGTACGACAGCAAAGCGTCAAAGATGGGCAGCCCGAGGGACACCGGGAGGGCATACTTGTTGGCTTCCTTCATCTCTTTCACAGCCGCCATGCTGTTCTTCAGCTGCTCCAACGCCGAATCCACCCCAGCAGTCACATTTTCCGCCTTATGCACAACGAGGCTGTGTTTGACCAAGCTGGTGAACTCGAGGTCGTCGTCGTCGCTACCAGTCCCGCTGGAGTGGTACAATTCGTTCCTGGTGGTCTCGGAGGCCGACTGCAGAGTAAGGGTCTTGTCGCCGCATTTGAGTTGCTGTGTGCTTGTCAGCCATGGTTCTTCTCTGCATTCCACCATCAACACACGAAGCGAAGACAATGGCAACGAAGCTCGTGTGGCGAGTTTGTAACGTACAGGCGTGCGTCCGAAGAGGATCTGTGGGGGTTTCCCGCTCCGTACGCTCTCGAGAAGCTCGTCGACAATGTCCTGTGCCATGTCCACCTGCATTGCCTGGATGGGCGTGGTTTTGGCTACCCTCGAGCCGATTTCGCTGTCCGGGGCGCCGAAGAGGGCAATCCCCCCCGAGGGAAGCAGCGAGGTCGCCATGGTGAGGCTGGAGTGTCGGGCCGTGGACGACGAGTGAACAGAAAGCGGAAGCAGGTGTGTGCTCGCACCCTGATGTGGTCAAGGGAAACGCAGCATGGAGAGAGCACCCAGGCACTCTGCAGCAAGCACAGCAACAGACAAGGTCGGGAAGTGCGGCCGTCACAGAAGCCCCGTTTGCTGTGTGGGATGTTAGGAGGGCGGAGGAACGAACAAAGGGCTCGCAGCTCGGAGGACCGTCAGACCAGGTCAGACTGTCATAGCGCGCGATGGTCCCGGAATCGAGGCAGGGTGGGCGCACGGGTACTAAGGTACGGTGGTGAAACGATTGGCTGTCACGAAGGGAATGAAGGCGGCGATGTCATTCAGTCTTGACAGCACGATGGTGCACGACAAGTGTGAGGGTGAGGTGAGGAGCGGAAGGGGCACGCTGGTGGCAGACAAGCAGGCGGGCGGGTGTTGGGCCAGCGTGCATGGCTGCGTGCCTCTCTAGCGGTGGGCGCCGGAGAGGGCGGTCGAGGCATAGCGACTAGAGCGATTTGGCCAATTCTGGAGGGCGAATCCAGCGCGGGCCGCGTCCAAGGTACCTCGTGCTACCTCGCGCTGGCTGCCCGCTGCAAGGCATTGCGCCCATTCCGCGCCCGGGCTGCCCCCATCCGCGAACACAGTCACCGTACTGTCGTGTCGAGCGCAGGGCCTGAGACAGGCGCGCGCCGGCAGTCGCTGACCGAGCACGGCGACGACGTGTGCTGAGGCTGGCTCTGGCGCTGGCTCTGGCGCTGGCTCTGGCGCTGGCTCTGGCTCTGGGTCCGCCGAGGCGTGGCAGGCCTGGCTCCGCGTTTAGAAAACGACAGCGGCGGAATTTGGGTGCCGGGCCCTGCTGCGCTGCACTGCACCCTGGCCCATCCATCCGCCCAGGATGCGCTGGCGTGCCTGTTTCGAGTGCGCGCTGTGCGAGCGCTTTGAGCCCCAAGCACCGCCGTCCCGCTGCCCTGCCGTCTCCTCCGACGCTCTGCGCTGCGCTGCTCTGCTCGCGCAGCCTTGGGAAGGGACGGGCGGCGTCGGCTGACCAGGAGAGGCAGATGCCCAGGGCTTCGAGGGTGGGCTGGCTGGGCTGGGGGGTGCTGTCATCCGCCAGGGCGGTTCGCAGCACCGCGGCGCTCCATCGGGAGCGCCACGGCAACGACCAGCGCCAGCTCGAGCTACGCTCCAGCCCTTGTCCCTAGGCCCCGCAGTCGTGCGGAAACACCCACCGAGCACCACGGCTCCACGACACTCCCGCACCGCGCCGTCTTCGTCTCCCAGACAGCGCTGGGGGCGAGACAGCCTGGGAGGCCTCCGTCTGCACGCAGCTTTGCACTTGCAGAGAGAGCCCACTCGGGGCAAGCGCAGGCGAGGCAGCGACTCCACCCCACTCTGTTGCTCCAAAGCGTGTCGTTCCGGCTGTCCTGGTCCACACCCAACAGGCCCCGAGTCGCCTCCAGTCCTGATGCGAAGACGCCCGTGTCGAAGCCTCGCCTACCCACCGTCCTGCAGCACCGCACTGGAAAAGACGCACTAGCGAGCGACCAGAAAGCCGATCCGGAAACGTATGCGCCATCTGCCATCTGACTGTCGGCTCGACGGCCAGCAGGATTAGCCGGCATGCCACGGCGTGTGCATAGTAACCACACCTGCAGACGACGTGCTCGTGGTCGTCCCCTCCTGCATCCAAGCCGACCGACGCCGACGCCGGCCTGCATGAACCACCTCCAATTGCTCTCCTGCCCTCCTGGCAACCACGAACCGCTTCTGCCGAACCCTCCACGCTCGCACGAAGCCCCTCACGGCAAACTACACTCCATTGTCTGCAGCTGCATTGGGCCATGCCCACCGAACCCAAGTCCCCTCGATATGCCCTAGCCCCCTCCCGTCTTCTGGAAACCTTCTGCGCTGCAATATGTGAACCCTGGATCTCTCCCTTTGCTAGATTGCTGTTGACGTTGACCGGGGTACATTGATTGAGTCGCACAAGACGCGCCACCAGTCGTGAGGAATAGTTAATCCTACCTACACAAGGGCAGCACAGAGTGAATTCTCCACTCCAGTGCGACCATGCAGGAACCGTATGAGTATCCTGTTTCGTACCCGCACATGACCACTCATTGGGCGGGAATTCTTACAGAACCCCATAAATCCAACATTCGACGCGACCGCGGACCTTGGTCTCGTTCAGGCGTATATGCCATCCTGATTATATTAACATCTGGCGCCTCCTTCGCTTTGCGAGGCTGTTAAGCGCGTCTTCCCCACAAATCCCGCCGGTACATGGTGCTGGATACGAACTCGATTGATTATCATCTGCACGTTCTATAACGGTAGCACCAGTCCTAGTACCATGATGGATTCACGAAGAAGTGTGCAGCAGTTCATAATATCCCAAATTATCACAACGGTCCTGCTATCTCCACCCCTGCTGATCGACCGTCCCATGCCATCCTGCCAGGCACACCCTCCACCACCACCCAAATTACTCCGCGTGCACCCCGCCTCTTCAAGAGCACTCGATCAGGTGCCATCTAACGCGTTCCGAGGCGTTGCGAGTTTGTAGGACCACTCGACGCTACGCCGGCATGTCACCCATCTCAGCCAGCACTCATACGTCTAGCCTATGTTTGGCAGTTCCAAAGTCGCCTCCAGGCACTTCGCTGCTTACTCAAGCGACAGCCAACGACGCAATTACTCACTATTAGATGCACGTATCACGCAGACGCGCTCACTCAGCACCACTTAGTTTTGCACGTCGAAGCCACAGACATCAGATCGTCAGCAGATCTGCCGAAACACAGTTGATCGGCGCTCAGTGCTGCGGCGCTGATCCTGCCATGTTTCGGTGTGGTTTCGACGTGCGGCGCAGCGCACCGTGGCCAAAAATTGGGGAGGAGGCGGCAGTGGCGCACGAGGCCCGAGATCGTCAACCCTAACGCTGCAGGGCCCATCTCTGCGCATGGCAGCCGTTGGCTATCCACAGGTACCGTGCCTTGACCGCGGACCGTCTTTTGGCCTTCCACATTCCCTCGCTCTGGTATGGTTTATCGACTTGCTGTTCACGAGCAAAGAGCCAAGTTTGCTGGGTAGAAATTATGGTCCGAGGGTGTTGCTGAGGTGGACGGGCGGTAGAGCGGGTGATGGACAGACGTCATCAGTGTGGGTGGGCACTCCCTGCGCTTACAACGTGTCATTGCGCTTTGAAATCGCACATGCGAGAATAGCTCGCCATCTCACCTCTGAAATACAGTCAAGTGCTAAGTACTGCCATCGCTGCCTCTAGAGGGGTCTGCAGACTCAGGTGGCTTTGTTGCAGTTTTGCTCTATTCTGCGTACCCAGCAACTATACTATGTTGACCTCGTGTTCTCAGCAGTGTGCATTTCGCGGGTGAGCCTTGATCGCCTGGCATTGCTCTGATATCCACACGAGTGCGTGCGTAGCAGTACAGAAGATGCAGACCTGTCGAAAACGTATCTATTAAAGTCGAATCAGGCCTCGCTCCATTATGACACATGTTGGCATTTCGACTTCGATGCGATTGAGCCTGCGTCCTCACGGAAGGCGGCACTTGGGCTTATGAGGACTCATGATAGGATATGTTTGCGATTGGTAATTGTTGCCATCGTTTACCAACCTTCTCATCCACTCGTGACTCCCCAAGCTCGTTCACCGTTGTGGACACAGGTCTCAGACCGCCAATATGATTTCAAAACCTGGGGTACAGCGTTTGGAACAGAAACTATTCAGTCACCTCCCTACGATGCACCACATCACACTCCACTAGGTCATAGAATACCCATCTTATCGCTCCGTCAACGCATGTGACGTTTAACACGCACTTCCTGGCTGCTGCTTCCTGTAGTTCGACTCGTGCGGTGGCACCTCCATACGGCACGAAGTTGTTATCATTAGTAACCTGCGCAGTATGCACCATAAGCAACTTCTCGGCAGCTTCTTCATCGAATGCCCAACCACTGACATCGATGTAGTCCTCCGAATCTTTGGGGTACTCAGGGTAAGCGATTGCCACGTTCGAGAATTCATCCCCTTCATTCTTCCCGAGGATCATAGTCCAGCCATTGTAGGGGCTTGTGGAGGAGTTGCGCAGCTCGCCGTCGGTGTCTTGAGATGTGTCAAAGATGATCATGCCATTCAGGTCGGGCCTTGTGGGACCGGCGCTCACGCGGAGGATACTGATGAATATCTTCCGAGGCGGGGTGGTGAAGGCGGTGGAAGACATGATTGCTTTGGGTGGAAGTGCGCGTAGGTGAGTGTCACTTTCTATCAGACGCGAGAATCGTTGGGAATCCAATAGGTTATACACGTCTTCGTTTGCCGACTAAACGCTCCTTCTATCATTGCCATCCTCCGCATGATCGCACAAACTTTGCAAGTGTCAAGCGCTGCATCAAACAATACCAGAATCCCAACTCCCACTCGCTACAAAACTTTCCCTCGCTTCCAATCAACAGTATCCGTTATAGAGATACCGCACAGCATCCTCGCCATGTACAGAGGGAATCCCCGCAACGTTCCTCTTTCTCACCCTCCGCCACCACCTACTAGAATGTACGTCGGTATCCAGGGCACTCGCAACGTCTGGATACCGATCTACACCAGCATCGACAAGCCTGGCTTATATGGCATCGTGGTCTGGAAGGAGGATCCTGTGCCTCTGCCAGATGGATGGCTGGTCGTGAAGGCGTCAGATGTCTGCCCATCTTGGACACCAACTTTTATGCTCAATAGTATCGGCATAGCGCATCCACCGGAAGTAACGGGGAGAGAGAAGGGGATACACATCAGTTTTCAAGTCATGCTTTAGTACTTACCCGAACATGTAGGACCGCAACATCGTCGTCGTTGTCATCTCGAACGACAGACTGACTGCGCAGCATGCCTTCGAAGCTAAGGTCGACGAGTGCAAAGCGCAGCACAAAAGAGACCATGTGTGTTCGTACGTAGATCTCGATGTGCTGACACTTGCGGCGAGGCGGGAAGAGAGCAGGTCATTCACACTGAATGGTATATGAAGATATCTGGGTATAGCTTTACTTTTTGATTTTAGTGCGTTAGGGAGCAATTGGGCACGCGGAGAGAGTTTAGATTGTACTCAGCTGGCTCAGGAGAAAAGTGGAAAACCAAGGGCAAGGGATGGGTAGTAACACGGATGGTGGGTCGTTGTAACTTGGGGAGTAAAAGCAACGAAACGGCCGTTCTTATATCTATCAATGACACGGTGGGCTGATAGGGGTTTGGTTTATGGTGTTACGAATGTTTTGGTCTCCGGTTGGTGATGTGCCTGTCAGTGTAATGATCGTCATACATCAGAACACAATGCGTCTGTACATCATGAGAGACATGTGCGAAATGTCGTGTTCTGGAAGAAAGTTGGCACCGGATATCTAGGAATTGCAGACCGGACAGCCAAGCTGAACACCTACGCTCAAATGCCCCGTCCAAACGCCACCCATGCCGTGCCGTTGCGATGCAAAATCGAAAAGAAAGAAGAAAACTTAGTCACGACTGTATGAGCATGAGACTGGTTGGTTCGCCCCTTTGTGATCCCAATGCCCGGGTACATGAAACATGCCGCCCCTATTGTTGCCCGAGACATGCAATGCAAGAGCTACCGCTGCGTCCAGGTTATTCAAGGCAGACCAAGTGGAAGAAACAGGTCCGTTTCGTAGCCAAACAGACCGACCTGCTGGCGCTGAAGTGTTTTGGGATGTTTTGGCGATCGCATAAACAGGTGAAAGCTGCCTAGAGGTCTGCCGCATCAAGCTCCTCGGGCGTCTTGTGGCGAGCAAGGACGAGACGCTTGAACTCATCCATGTCCTTGTCCCACAGATCCGCGGCCTGGCCATTGAGCGGACTCGAGCTATAATCCTGTCAGTACATTCATCCGGTTCCTCTGCGGACTGTCAACTCACTTGTTGGGCTCCCCAAGGAGACTCTGCAAGCTCAGCAGGACAGTTCCGATGTTGTACACGGCACTCCACTTATCCTTCAGAATGTCGAGGCAAATCCTGCCGCTGAAGTCGACGTTCGGGTGGTAGATGGGCGTCTTGAAGAGCACCGTGGGTGGAGCGTAAGGGTATGTGGGACCAAACTCCATGCTGAGCTTAAAGACCAAGTTCTCGTAGGGCGTTGAGGATGGGCCGTCGATGGTGGCGGTCCAGCGGCTCATGTTCTCGTCGTCGGGGAACGCGGTGATGCCGGGCGTAGGCTTCATCATGATGTCCATGAGCTCCTTCTGAAGGCTACGCAAGGTTCAGTATGTGGAATAGGCAGTGGGAGGCCAAGGAAAGCATACCGTTGCGCGACAGTTGCGCCGCCGCTGCCGTTGGTGCGGGCTCCGGACGAGAGTGCCATTATGCTCTTGTCTCGATGTTCTGGTTTATTGGATGCTGAAAAATGCCTCCAAAGTTATCGCAGAACCACCCAACTGCAGTCCTGTTTGATGGTTGAGTTCAAGGAGATGAAGAAGAAGAGGACAGGACAATACGGGCGGCGAGTAGTTTCGTAAATGGGGAAGGTGAAGTCGAGGTGTGAATGGAGCGCCAGCAATCAATGTCGGGCGTGCCAATGTTGTTTACGCCCGCGCTGTCACCCCGGATACCGTCTCGCTTGCGTTTGGCTAGCGCCTATCTGCCCCCACCCAATCGATGCGCGTCAGATTCGCGATACCTGAAACATGATGACGGCATGCTGTGCTTGCGGTAAAGAGCCTGTAGAGGTCTTGGTCTGCAATAGGGGCGTGCGGAGGAGGAGCAAAGAGCTAGACGTGGAGGAACGCACCGCACCGTCGACTGCCCCTCACTACGAGCCACAGAGGCCCTGCCCTCTGGTCCTGTGACTGAGCATGATGAACGCGATGATGTTTTCTTCTTCGATCAATCGCTTGGTATGCCACTTCTGAGCTGAGAGTCACAGTCGTCGCAAGCTTCAGCGCCTCCAGGCACCAACCGGTCAGCGAACGCGCGGAGTGGCGACTGCCCCGCGCAGCGCAACACTGGTCAAGACAACTTCACAGTGCCAAAGCATCCAAGCAACCGGCCTCCACGTCTGGACCGAGAGAATGTGCACATGTTGTGACTGTGGAATGCGTGCTCGTCAAGCTCAAGCTCCTCTTCCCCACACACAGCCTCGCACAGCCTCACCTCACCCCGCTCAGTGCTCGGCTGGCAGCAACAGGTAGGCCGCGCAAGCTCCAGCGGTCAGCACTGCCTCATTGGCAGCCCGCACAGGCAGCAGCAACACGGGACGTTAGCTCTGCCTATGGCGAGGTACAATCGCATTCGCTTCTGCAATGGCGGCTTCGAGAAGCGGTGCGTTGCGTCGCCGAAGCTAGTCTAACGTCAGGCGACGATGCCATGTCGATATAAGCTTTAGCTAGCTGCAATGTCCCATCTGCTTCTTCCTTCGTACTAATCTGCCGTATTGTACAATTAGCAAGTGGCTTCTCAGGTGTTCATTGTGGGCACCATCATGGCCGGAAAACCTACACCACCACCCTCCTGCAACCCCCTCCCCTCATCAACAACCTCCAATCCAGCCTTCACACCCCGCTCCTCCTCCTTCCCAGACAACATAGACTCCGACTCCGAAGACGTCTTCGACCCAACACCCGTGCACAGCCCTGGCGGCCCCCACTACGACGACCTCCCGCCTTCGTACCATGAAGCGCAGCAGCAAGCGCTTCACGATGCCCGGAATGGCGTTTTACCGCTGGATCCTGTGCAGCTGGACCTAGGTCGGCTGCATCTCGATGACGCAACTCCCGACTATGAGATACCTTCTGGTGCAGAGATGCACGCGCATCGCGCTACGGCCGAGGAGCTTGCCAGAGAAGGCGGGAGGAGTGTGCCGGTTCACCACGTCCAAAGTAGTGAGAATGTGCCTATAGGAAGAGTCGGAAGTACGACTTCGAGGATGCCAGCACCGCTGGATCAGTCTGCGCTGCTGGATGCAGCTTTGCAATTTACAAGGCATGAACCTGATACAGATGCCCGTTACGCACCGCGTCTCACGCGCTGCATCGCTATTCCACAGAATGTCCCCAACACTGCCGCTGCAAGAAAAGGCAAAGCTCGCGCTCGCCGCGAGGAAAGGAGAGCGGATCGGAGAGGCCAGTCCGACGCACACGTCCTTGGTGCACGGCCGGGCACGTCTACAGACACGCTTCCCATCGCATCCGAAGAACCGGCTCAGTTCCTCAGAGCCTATGCAAAGGCACTACATGCGCACTCCATTCGACCTGCAGAGTTTCTCGATTTCCTCGATGGACTAAACGCGCTATGTGCCACCGTGGGGTGCAAGCCTGCAGACCTCATACAGCCATCTACCTCGTCGAATCCCAACACCGAGCTCGTGAGGCATTACGTAAATGCTTCGAATGAAGCGTTCTTCGCACCTCGGGGGTTGAAGATCTCGCTGCGCTCTTTCGCCTCGCTGCTAGCCACCGCCCAGATCCCCGAAGAGCGAGGTCAACGTGCCGGCGCTGTGGCGGGTGCTTTTGATCCTTGTGCCACGCCGGCAAAGAGAGCGCAGGCGTTGCATCCGTGGGTCGAGGCACTAGAGACGACTGTCAATGAGCCGAGTATTGCGGCGGTCACGCTTAAGGAAATGGGCGAGAAGTTCAAGAACATTGCTCCGTCGCTGAGCGTAGCAACAACCAATAGAGGTGCCCATATTCCTGAAACCGAGAAGACACGCTTGGAAAGGGAATACGCTGAAAGAGACCGCGGCGCAGCTGCAGCGGACGATGATGACCCACCCCATTCCATCCCAGGAGAGTTCCCACACAGCAATGAGGGTCCACACTCACCGTCCGGAGGCTGGCGAGGACGTGGAGGACGGCGCGGTCGAGGCGACCCTGGGTCCCCTTTCGGTCCACCCGGTTACGGCCCATTTGGCCCTCCAGGTCACACTCCCTTCGGCCCCCCAGGTCATGGAGTCTATGGCCCTCCTGGCTTCGGACCCCATGGACCTAGAGGCTTTGGACCCTTCGGCCGTGGTGATTTCGGCCCAGGTCGGGGTAGTTGGGGTCCTCGAGGCGGCCCAGGTGCAGGAGGCAACAGCTGGGAAGCCCTCGGGCAGAGCATAGGAAAATGGGGCGAGGAGTTCGGCAAGAGGATGGAAGCATGGGGCGATCAGTTCGGCAAAGAAACTGCGGCCTGGGGCAACGATTTTGGAAAGCAGTTCAGTGGCGGTGGCACTGGATGTGGGACTGCAGGGCCTAGTACGCAGGGAGCGGCTACGGCATCATTTTCGAGCAGACTCCATGGTGCAGAGACTGCCACGCGCGATGCTCAAGAAACAGGCGTTCACCGGGAGGAGTCAAGCACTCCCGCCGACAGCCACTTCGCGATCGAGCTGGAGAAGCAGGCGGCAAAGAAAGCGACCCAGAAGCATGACGATGATGATGCATCTTCGTTCTCCTCCGACAGCTCCTCAGATAGTGAATCTGACGATGACGATGACGACGAGAACGATGAAAAAGCTTACATGAATGCATCCAGACACTTCACTAATCGCATCCGTGAGATCAACGCGACAGCCGACGCCTCACGTGCGAAAGGGAAGAAGGCTCCCGCAGCAATTGAGTGTGAGCGCGCTGCTGCCATTGAAAAAGCGGCGAAGGACAAGGCAGCGGTGGAAGAGTGGATCGACCAGAAGCGTACGAAGCGCGCCGTCATGCGGGAGTTCAAACATCAACGCAGAGATATGAAGCGCGACCATCGACAGACGAGGAAGGAACTGAAGAGGAAGGGACTGGGAAAGAAGAGCAAAGAATGGAAAGAGCAGAAGAAGCGCCATCAGGAGAAGAAGAAAGGTTTGAGACACGAGAAGAATGACGTCCGGAGGCAATTCAGGGAAGCGAGGAAAACGGACCGGAGTGAACGCAGAGGGAAGGCTGCAGTAGAAACAGGTTATGATGCTAGCGAAGCGGTATGGGTTTTGGTGGAGAATCTGGCGTAGTGGTGGGTAGAGTGAATCCTGAACCGGTTCTGCGCAACTCTGCTTTTTTGAATGTTCAGTCCTTGGCAGCACGATGATATGGTATATTAGCTAATGTATTATGATCCGAACAATTGCTTTCACACCGACTTGTACATGATTTTAACATGCCACGAGTGATAACAGGAATATGACTTAGCATAGAAAATCTTCCTACTTCGCACAACACGACGTACTTTGCATGAAATCGATAGATGTTTCCATCCAGATATGCGCACATATACATCACGCCTTCTCAGCGTCGTTTATGCCACCACTGGTGATGATGTAGGTCGCTTCTTTCTCAGGCATGTCTAAGTCCTAGTCAGCAGTAAGACAAGTCTTACAGGAGAGGTTTGTGCCTACCGGGGGAGTCTTGGATCTTCGCGACTCGTTCTTCTCCACGACCCTTGCGAAGCAAGATGCGAGTGGCAGAAGCGTGGGCGAGAATATGGCCCCCGACAGGTTTGCGACCATCTGCGCCGGCGAAGAGCGCGCTGGCTCCGGGATCACTCTGCACTTGGTTTGTCATGAACACAGCGACGTTGAATTCTAGACACGTCAGTAATTGCATAGGCATCGATCTCGAATATTCAATGTCTCACCTTCGGCAACATGTGTCAGCTTGGAGAGGAACTGGTTGAGCTTCTGCTGGCGCTCATTGAGTTCGCCGCGACCCACATAATCAACGCGAAACAAGGCCATGATGCTGTCGATGATGAGGAGGCGGTACTCGTTGTTCACAAAATACTCGGCGACCTTGTTGAGAAGCTCCATCTGATGTTCAGAGTTGACAGCGCGGGCATAGGTGATGTTCTCGAGGGCTGAGTAACATTAGCATTGAATGTAGCCCTGACGATGTACGTACTCTGTTCGGGATCCAACCCGAAACGTTCGGCAATCTGTGTAATCCTCTCAGGTCTGAAGGTGCCTTCCGTATCTGATACCGACGGTCAGTCCATGCGTTGCGTTACTGAGACTCGCACTCTCACCAATGAAAGCAACCTTGCCCTCGGCACCTCCAAGGTCTTTCGGAAGCTGGGAAATCACGGACATGGTATGAGATAGCTGGGTCTTCCCGCAACGAAACTCGCCGAACACCTCACTGATGCTCATCGTTGCGAAGCCACTACCACGATCAGCAGAATTCGTCCAGAAGAATCGAACACTTACCCTCCGAGAATAGCATCGAACTGCTTACTCCCGGTCGAGATCTTGAGAACCCTCTTACGTTGTTGACCAAGGTCGTGTGCAGTCTGGAAGCCGCCGCCGGATGGCTATGTGCAAAATCAGTCGCTGATCGCCGAGCATGGATGCACTCTGTAGAACGCTGCACACCTGACACTTTGCGAGAGCATCCTTGACCTTGTCGACCTTGATCTCACTGAACCCTTTGATCTTTGCAAGACTCCGCCTCGTAGCTGCATGCACGCTCGTGATGGTGTAGTAACCGTTGGCCTTCAACTTCGCGATATCCACTGCGCCAATACCGTGCGCTTGAATCGCATCGATGTCAACAATGAAGCCTTCCTGTTGCATATCGCAGTCAGATCATCGTCCATCCATGGTAATGCAGGGGCATTCCAGGGCACGCACATCATGGCCTGATTCGTCGCTCGCAACTGAAGATGGCGCCATTGCTGTGGGTGTAGCTAGAGGGAGAAGGGTGAAAGGTAAGGGGAATGAGCGACGAGCGAAAGAATACACAGTGGGAAGGGCTTTAGATGATAAGCATAAGAGTGAAGGGGTGACGTAATATTTTCAATGTCATGTTGCGAAGGAAAGAGCGGACACGCTCGCGCTAAGCCGCGTGGTCAGGTTGGGAGGCAGGAGCGCCGGAGGCACCTAACCAATCCATCGAGATGCATGAGCTGCCGCAGTGTAAGCATGGATAACACCCGAGAGGGCAAATGAGCATTTGCGTGCGAATTGCGAGCACAAACTATGGGTGGCCACTGCCTCCTGGATATGAGTGTACTAAGAACCCAACCCGAGCTATACGCTTCGCCTGCATGTAGCTTTAGCGAGGCTCTTGAAGAGGACAAATGAGTTGAGAAGTGTATGATTGATGAGGCATGCCATGCTATGCAGCTCGCCAGAGCGAAGAACAAGTTCGGGTAGGTAGACAAACACAAAGAAAAACCAAGGGGACAGGGGCAATGCCGACCAACTCTCCTCCGACAAACCCACACACTACATCTTCCGTACACGTTCCCATCCATGCCGTTCTCAGTCCTCCAAAGCCCCCTCCCAATCCCTCCAACTAACTTTCCACTACCAAACCACCACAGCCGCCTTCCCTAGGTTGTCCCCGACAAATTCTGGCCTATCCAAGTCTGTCTTCCCTCGCCAAGCCCAGAAAAGGGTTCAGACAAGATCTCGACAAGAAATACAAGGTGAGATAGAAAGTTGCCGTCCCTCAAGTGTCGCCAAGCCGTTTTGTTGTCCGAAGTAATGGTATGATAGAGTTTCCGCGTAAAGGGATATAACGTCCGTGGGTATCAGCATAGGATTCGTGAAAACTTTTCTCCTTTCTCGATGACAGTAACTCGTGATGCGTGAAGTTTGCCGAATGATGCCGGAAAGGCAAATTTAACGATAAGTGGGCAGCAAAAACAAAAGAACAGGATTGAAACAGTCGATGTCGAATATCACGATATTCGTTAGGGCGATCTCACTCGCACTCGACGCGTAGCAGCGTATTCCAATGCCATCTAAGCAGCGGCGGGCGTCGGGACGACCGGAGCAACGGCAGCAGGAGCTTGCGCGACGCCATCACCGTTGACCTCGGCCTGGGTGCAGTCGCGAGAGATGTGGCCAGTCTCGCCACAACGGTAGCAGGTCTTGCCCGCGGTGTTGAGCGGTCCGCCGTTAGGGGCCGTGCAGTCGCGGGAGATGTGGCCCAACTTTCCGCAGGCGTAGCACTTCATAGCCTGAGCCTGGCAGTCGCGCGCAAAGTGGTTGGGACCGCCGCACTTGTAGCAGGTAGCAGGGCGACCGCCACCGAATCCGCCCCTGAAGCCGCCGTATCCACCGCGGGGAGCGCCAGCACCGCGTCCAATCCCAGCGCCTGGGTTGGGGCAGTTACGTGCCAAGTGGCCGGTGAGGCCGCAAGAGTAGCATCGTCCGCTGGTGCCGGCGCCGCTCAGGCGCAGAGTCGGGCAGTCGGCCTGGACGTGGCCAAGACCCTGGCAGTGGTAGCACTGCTTGGTCTCAGTGGTGCGCGGGTGAGGGCATCCGTTCGACTCGTGTCCGGGCTGCTTGCCTGTAGTTGCATCAGGAACCGCTGCAGTTGTGTTGTGCATGGAGAGGACTTACAGTTGTAGCAGAGCCTCTCAGACGATGAGCACACCTCTATCGGTCTACGTCAGTATTGTGTTCCGGCAGCCGTGTTGCACAGCGCGTGTCTGCGCGACGTAGGAACCGTGAAACGCGCGGTCTTGCGACGACAGTTCCGATAAAGTCTCTTGTGGCAGCGGGACAGAAGGGCAGCTTACCGGCATAGTGCCCAACGTTGCCGCACTTGAAGCACGCACGACGAGATAGAGAAGACATGTTGATAATTCCTCCTGATATATCTGCATGAAACGTATGAGTATATAACGGATCGCGGGGTAAAAGCGAAAAGGGGCGGCGGGAGGTGTAGGAGGCTCGTAAGGGTGCTTTCGTTTGCAACGACGCTTGCGCGATTGCCGTTGGCAAGGTTGGGCGCAGGATGGTGAGGTGGTAGTGTGTAAATGGGCGCACACACCTTCTTCCTTTGCTTCTTCAGGACCTTTCCTCTGTCCGAGTGTTAGCGCAGAATTTTCGAGTCGTAGAGGGGTGATGAAATGTGGGATCCGAGAAACGTGGCGGCGCGCTCACAGGCACCGGGGGGTCCCGCGGACGATGGGAGGCGCAAACGTACCAATACAATCGAATCTCCAGTCCTTCCCTCAGCGACTCGGCTGCGTCCGTCCTCCGCGTTATGTTGGTGATGTGCGGTGCTTTATGGGTTGAGAGATCAAGGCTGCGGCGATTCCACGTTCCCTCGGGTCCACTACTACCCAACCCAAAATTGCGCATGCTCGCGACAGGGTCCAGAAGCGCCCCTGCTTTGCCACTAGCAGCGCCATCACACCGACGTGAATGGCCATTCGCACGGGAACGGGCCCCTTTTCGAATTTGCCTGTCCGCCTCAGCCGCCTGCACGCAAGCCGACGAAGCCACGAGCTGCCCTCTGCATCCTAGCACCCCGCGAAATGACACAATGCGCGATGATTGTCCGAGCCCAACTTGACGTCTGAGCTGGCCGCTACCTCGACCTTTGGTGCCAGATCCAGCTGCGACCCGCAAACGCCTTCAGACTTGCTTTTGCCGCACGCGCCTTCTTACCAGAAAAGTCTCTCACCGTCAGGAGCTCTGGGTGTTGCACGTGGGACAATGCTCGCCCGCTTTGCCGAAACTAACGTTACTGTATGCGGCCCTATTCGCTGTAGGGCGCCTCGCGCTGGGAGCAGCACAACCGCGCTTTTTGTTCTTGAAGGGCGAGAGCGATTGCAGACACGACGGCTAAGTACCTGTGAGCTTATTCTATGACTCGTGATGTTCACGTAGGCCCCGGACTGGGGGTTTGCTTTGTGCTTGGCAAAACAATAGTCGCTTGTGAGAAGAATTGGGAGCAGTACCCGAGGCGCAGGCCCCGTTGGTATCACCAGTCTGCGAACTGTTGCATCGGGGCAATCACACGCAACGGCACTCACGGAAATCGTTCTGGTTGATAAACAGAATCCATCATACCCAATATCTGACCAGTATACACATGCTTATACTTCGTTATATTCGTGATCCGGTAGGGTCCCTTTTTGTTGTGTACAACACTGACTGGCGTGGCAATTAGGATATTGCGCTCCGCCAGTAGCATACCATCGAACAGCTCCTAAGGCTCATTCTCGATGACAGCAGGTGCGGTAATCGTGGTGTTCTTGACGAAATCGAGACCTTCGCCGCCCTGCACATATGATTAGCACGATCCATCAGTAAACTCCCGAAAACACCTACGTATGAGATCAGAGGCGACACCTCGACGCCTTCCTCAGGGTTTTCGCTGACCACGGTAGCACCCGCAACCTCCACCCACTTCTTGCCCTGCGCCATAATGTCCTTCTTGCTGCTCTGCGGGCTGTCCTCACCGGATGCATTCTTTAGGGGCGAGAACTCATCCTCACGCTTGACCTCCATGCAGGCAAACTTATCGAGCGGCAAGAACGGGAAGCAGTCAAAGACGAATTGCTCAAGCTTGATGCCGTTGGGCTTCTCCGGCTTGACTGTCTCGCCCGTCTCGGTGTTGACGTACGGGATCTTCTTGCGGGCGACGTGGTGAGGCAGCTTCTTTGCCCACTCGGGGATGCTCTCGAGGAACTCGTACGAGTAGTAGTGGTTGACGATGTTTGCGGCGCGGAACTTGAGAAGACCAGAAGATTCTTTGGCCTCCGCATCTTCGGTAGAGATCTCAGAGTATTCGACGACGTCTGGGCGGCCGTTCTTCTGGAGGATGAGCCCGACAGACTCCTTGGCGTCACGCTTACGGACGACCTTTGTGGCGATGTCGACATTCTTAGCGGCAGAGAATCCAATGAAGGCGGGATCGGCGACCTTGACTAGGCAATTGTCGACGCAGTACGCGTGGATGTGCTTGATGCCGCGCTGGCCCATGTCCGAGACGACGCCAGCGTTGATGAGCGCTTGGTAAAGACCACCGTTGCCATCTGGCGCAACAGCAACCTAGAGGTTCAGCAAAAGTCAAATACCACAATAGTGCGGATATTACCTTTGACTTGCTCTCGAGGAGGATCTTGCCTTCGTTCGAGATGCAAGGAAGCACACCCTGCTCAAAGATGATCACATTCTCCTTCTTCAAGCCAAAGTAGTTCTTCTCCTCAAAGAACTTCTGTGTAGGGGCCCGCGTGGGTCCGCTGGTCATGACATACCAAGGGATTGTCACACCTTCCTTACCGTGCTTCTTCTTTGCCAGCTTCTCCGCCTTGGCTATCCGTTCACCCTGAAGCTGGAACAGCGACTTGCTACTGGGAAGCCCGATGTTGAAACAGCCCTTGGGGTCAGAGCTGCCCAATCGTGTGCCTTGTCCACCGGCCATCAAAACCACTGCCACCTTGTTCTCCGCAATCAGCTCAAGGCCGCTGTCGTACCACTTCTGCAGGTCTTCCGCGCTCGAATCGAGGACCGACGAAGTGGCATTCTCGGGGAGAGGCTCGATCTTAGATTCGGTGGACTCGGTCTGCGGAGGATTAAGGGCCCTGTCTGTGATCTCATTGATGTAGTCAGGGTTGAAGTTCTCAAGCTGCTCGTACAGCCCCGCCTTCTCAGCAGACGAGAGCTTGTCGTAGAAGGCGAAGACCTGCTCTTGTCCTGCTTTGGCGTACTTGGACTTGAGTTCATTGAGCTGCTCCTCGGTAGGCTCCTTTGCGGGAACGCCCTGACCACCAGTGAGGTTCAGCTTCTCGAGCGTGGAAGAAACGGCATCCTTGATGGCGTCCATGATGTAAGCGGGGTACTCTAGCGGGGAAGGGGCAATGGCAGAAGCAACGTCAAGAAAGAAGCGCGGCTGATACAATCGAAAAAGTATGGGATGGTAAGTGAAGACTTTGCACGATGTCGAGGCTTCAAACAATGTTTATTGGAAAGACTAGGAGACCAAGCTGCGGTGTGCTAACGCCGCCCTGCCCCACTGTCCCTGTCTTACGGTCCCTGTCCGCGCCTCAAAGCACAGGCAACAAAACGGCTCGTCGCAAGCGGCTGAAAACCATCATCGACCACTAAAAATAGGGCTCACAACAGATCAATTCATGAATCGTACATGGTCGAGTATCGCATCTACATGACCGTTCAAATTGTGGAAGAGTTTGCATCCTGCAAACCCTAAGTGTCTCCACGATAGGATGCGCCAGATCCTTCTAGATAGTAAGGGAAAGATGCGACGCGAGAAACGCAGATAGCCGAGCCAATGCAGTGTAGCTGAAAGATGTAAGAGAAAACATGCAGCGTCCTTCGCCCTGCGTGCATTATTGCTTCTTTACGCAGCGTGGCCGTTTGCTTGCACGCCATTGGCCTCGGCCTCTCCAGCCTTGACGGGTGCCTGCTCCGGAGCCTTCAATGACTTGGCCGGTGCTGGGTTCAAGATGTTCGTAGCATCAATCAACCGAGCGTTCGGGTTGAGTTCGAGACCAAACCCAGGCTTATCCAAAATGGATACATCGAGGTAACCCTTGGTAGGGATAGGCTCATTGAGGAAGAGATCACCGAACACTGGCAGCACGGACTTGCCGTCTGGAGAGTTTGCAAGATACTCCTGGAATGGTGAGTTTGCCTGGCTGACGACAAAGTGGTATGAATATGGTCCGCTGGCATGCGGGACGACGGGGATATCGTATGCGGCAGCCATTGACGAAATCTTCAGTAGCTCAGTCATGCCTCCTACCCACATCACGTCCGGCTGGAGTATGTCCAGGTTGCGACCCTCGATCAGCTTCCTGAATCCGTACCTTGAGTATTCGTGCTCGCCGGTAGTGAACTTCATCCGCGGATGTGCACGCTTGATCAATTCGAAGCCGTCCGTGTCGTCAGGTGAAAGACATTCCTCCCACCAATTAAGGTTGAGGTGTTCTGTCGCCTTCACAACCTCGATGGTATATTGTACGTTCAGGCTCATGTAGCAGTCGACCATGATGGGGAAGTCGGGACCAACGCTCTCACGGTGTTTTGTGAGGAATTCCACGTTCTTCTTCAGTCCCTCGGAACCCTCTCCAGGGCCATATGGCAGAGGAACCTTTGCACCCCAGAAACCCATCTCCTTGGCTGCCGACGGCTCAGGGCCAGTGCAGTAGAAGTTCAACCTCTCCCGTGTCGCGCCGCCAATCAGCTTGTATACAGGCTCGTTTCGGATCTTGCCTAGGAGATCCCAGATGGCAAGATCGATGACGGAGATGACGGCGACTGGTAGACCTTTTCGGCCGTAGAACATTGATCCGCGATACATCTGCTCGAAGATGTGGTTCGTGTCCCGGGGGTCTGCCGCCCGTCAGTACGATGGTTTGCTGCGATGTAGGTCAGAGCTCACCTTGCCCGACCAGGAACCGCTCAAAGTGCTCCGCAACAAGCCAGCATGCTGGCGGACCTCCGAAACCAGTCGCGAAGCCCTTGGTCCCATCAGTTGCCTCGAGCTCCACACAGAAGGAGCCAAGCACATTGATGCCCCAACTTGTGCGCGACTTCCTGTACTTCTCGTACTGGGACATGGGCGTGGAGATCTTGCTGTCTATCAGCCAATGGCCGCCGTGCACATTGTGGTAGTCGCCGCCAGACCCTGGCCCTTGCGTGATGAAGGTGCGGACATGTTTGATCGTGGGAAAGCCACGCGCGGCGCTTCCCTCGACGTTGGAAGGCATCTTGATGCGGAACGAGGTGGCGACACTGGACGAAGATGACTCTCAGAGTTGGACGAGAGAATCAAGTGAGGGGTAGGATCGTGGGGGTAACAGAGCATGAGTATCACCCATGTTTATAAACGAATCGCTGGTCATGTGAGGGGCGTCTCGGGGTATCTCACAGCGAAACCTCAATGATACCCCGAGGAGCTGTAGAGAGTGGGGCCCGTCCGTGGCTTTGCCGTTTTGATGGGCAAGGGGAGTCACCGTCAGCAACACACGGCGGTTCGAAGGGGCTGCATGAAGCTGACCACGATGGTACGAAAGTGCGCCGCAGCTTGCGCATGGCACCGGTGTGCGATCCAATCGAAGGTGCAAGCTACCCCTGGGTCCGTGGTCCGAAGCCGCCGTTTTCATTCGGGGCTCCGTGCACTGCGATGATTCGCCCCGTCTTCCGAGGCAAGCCCACAAGCTCAAAATCCGGGGCAGATGCGGGGAACATCGATCCCTCGTTTCCTCGGGCTATTGTCGAGCGATCTTTGCATCCTATATCCAGTCCCACAGGATCGTTATCAAATATGGATACGCCTTCAGTCAACGGCAACGGCGCGCGACCGTACGCCAGCCCGGAGAGTCACGCGAAGCTGTCGCAGCATTCGCCGACCGATGAGCAAGACGGCTGGAGCGGAGAGGGGTCCAGCGGCGACGAAGCCATCCAGGCCAGCGGCGCAACGAAGCGCAAACGCCCCCTTTCCGTCAGCTGCGAAATATGTAAACAACGCAAGGTGAGTCGACCGAAGCACAGCGTCTCGAGCTCTCTGGGGTCCACAATTGTTTTCTGTCGTGTGTCACCTGGGATGCTCGCTACACAACGGTACCCCTTCCTGCATTCCCTGCCTTTGCAGGTCTATGTTCGGGTGGCACACTGCGGAAACCTCCACTGGCCATGCTGGGATTGCGAGTCTCTTGTTAACGCCTTCATTCTTGCTAACGGCGCTGCAGGTCAAGTGCGACCGTGGCCAGCCAAGCTGCGGCTGGTGTGTTAAAAACCACTCTGGCTGCATATATCTTCCGCGAAAGAAGCCAGGTCTGCGCGCTGGGTATGGTCGAGAATTAGAGTCACGTCTCGGTAAGTGGATTTTCCTTCACTGACGCTCCGCCCCAGTCACCCCGATTCAATGGAATGAGAGAAAGGCCATCGTCATCCTAATGTGACCAGAGGATGCTTCTTCGGCGATTCTTGTTCCATGTTTCAATCAATTTCACATGATCCGAGACGGAAAAACTATAGAGCGAGCGTGGGATATGGGCTGACTCGGAGTAGACAAGCTGGAGTCATTGCTCCACCAACAGCAGAATCAGATCAACCAGCTTTCTAGCAACCAGGCCACGCCGGCAGTCACGTCCCCGCAGGCCGGGCCCGTCTTCCGGAGCCCGACCATTCTGCAGCAGACAACGCACGTTCCACGGCCTGAAACAGCTCTCTTCATACAGAAGCCAGGTAGTTTCTCTACTGCGACTGCAACCCCTCTGCAGCCAAGCTTTCCCGGGGGGATATCCGACGCGCGGCAGGCGCCATCTGTCGGTAGCAGTGGTTATCACAATTCCCCCGAGGATGCTGCGTCTAATATGAGTGGAATGCAACAAAGAGATGCATTTGCCTTCAACAACGATCGTTTTGCCCCACCATCGATGGCGGGAGCATTGGCGCGAGGTGATCAGGACTTCCCACCTTACGACTTGCTGTACGGCTTGGTGGACCTCTTCTTCAAGCACATTTACCCTTGGTGTCCGATTCTTCACCGTCAAGCGACCCTCAACTCACTTTTTGGGGACACTAGCTTAGAGGAAGCGGATAGGATTCTTCTTCATGCCATGGTTGCAACCACCCTAAGATTTTCAACCGACCCTCGCTTGACCGCAGAGAAACGAGAGCATTACCATCAAAACTCGAAAGAGAAAGTGCTGTTATATGGAATCCAGAACAGTTCAGTCAAATCACTGCAGGCACTCGTCATTCTGTCAGTAGATGTCGTGGGATGCTCGAACGGCCCTCCTGGCTGGAATCTACTGGCCCTCATTACCCGATCGATTGTAAATCTAGGGCTTTCTGTGGAGAATTCTTCGCCAAAAATAGCTCCTCAATATGCGTCCATCTATACACTACGAGCGATCGTCCTTCCCGAACCGACCGATTGGATCATGGAAGAGAGCCGAAGACGACTTTTCTGGATGATCTACGTCCTTGATCGATATGCTACGGTAGCAACTGCCTTTGAATTTGCGCTCGACGAAAAGGAGATTGACCGTCAGCTTCCGTGCCGTGACGAGTTCTTCACACGCAATGCATCAGTGGAGACTCGTTGGTTCCGTACGTCAACGCGCACGAACCATACCATGAACCGACCAGAGAATCTGGGTGCCTTCTCGTACTATGTGGAGATATTGGAGATACTTTCCCGGGTTCACAACTTCCTCAAACAGCCTGTGGATATCACATCTTTGACTGATGTCGAGCAGTGGCAAAGCGAGTATCGTGCACTGGACAGCACTCTCGAGCAATGGAAATACAATCTGCCACCTGAGTACGGCAATGCATCGCGCGTCTTCGCGGGACCGGCGGCCAGCAAAGATCTTAACAGTAGCTTGATCATGTTGCACGCCGCCTTTCACACGTGAGTGCACTACTCTTATGCCTTTAGCTCTTCTGACATGTATAGTACCGTGATTCGCCTCCACTCCTCTGCGGCATACCCGACCCATCGCTCCCCGATATTTGCACCTTCGTTCAGCGCAAGCCAGAGGTGTCTCAGTGCCGTTGAGAGCATCGTGGCGCTTTGCCAATGCATCCGGGAGCATGGCCTCTTGACAAAGCTCGGCCCGCCTTTCGCTTTCTCCCTGTGGGTTGCGGCTCGCGTTCTCTTAGTCCATGGTTCGACCATAGCTCACCGCGTGGACGAATCCATCAACCTACTGGTCTTGACTCTCCGAGAGATGGGTCAATATTGGGAAGTTGGGTCTCGCTACGCCAGCCTACTCTCCCGCGTGCTGCTAGAATATCAAGAGTCGCAACAGAGCGTGGGCGTTAACGGCGAGCGCATCACTCCATCCACCGTGAAGATACTCGCCGACATGCGTCGCTGTGCATTCGACCTCGATTTCCTGATTGCGCGACAGCCCAAGATGCATCCCAGCCACCAACCGACTCCAGCTCGCACCCCAGCACCGAATGAGTTGGAGTATCTAGATGTATTCGACTTCTTCAACATGCCAAGACTACCTGTTACCATGGATAGCGCGAACGGCTATGTAGCGTCCGACGGGTCGATCTCGACTGGAATGCCCGATGGGCAACCGGTCAACGAGTTCAACATTACGAATTATATGGTGGATGCTAGCTCTGATTGGTTTATCAAGGGCACGAATTGATTGCCGCAAGACTGCCAATAAGCGACCTTTCTACCCTGTACACCACACTTCCAGCCTTTGGCAATCGGACAAGGTGGACATATTTGATTCTGCACGTGTATTTCTTCTAGATACCCCCCAATCTCCTTTTGAGCATGCTTTTGGACAAGCGCTTGATGTAATGAGCAGACCAATGTTGTCACTTATCAATAGTCCATTGCCATTGACAACTTGAGGCCGCACACAAGAAGTCACCAAATGCGACACCAACGTCAAGCATCTGCCAAGGGGCCCTGACTTTCGAGTCAGTGCTACCGAAAGGTGGAGGCCCTGGTTCCGCAGCAGGCTGAGCCGCTGAGCCACTGAGCCATGGGAGTGGATGCTAGGACCGGTGCATGATTGGCACTGCGCCTCAGAGAGAAGGGCGAGGTGGAGCGCCCTTTGAGTATGGGGTTTAGGTGCGTAATTTGGATAAGCATCGGCTTTCCGCGTTACGTGATCACTTTCGCGGCAGCAGCGCGAGACTTGCACCTGCAATATAACAAAAGCCAACGTCCTCCAAATTCGAGACAATAGACTTGAAGAAACAACGTATCGAAGTTGTAGAAGTAGAGGAGGTGTTCACCCGGGAACAATAGTCCAGTCCGTCTAGCCTTCGACACGCGCAATTGTACTTGGCTGCGTGGAAGCCGCAAGCGCTAGCTGCGTTTAATACCGGCCGTGCCTGCCATAGACCCCAAAGCCCGCTAGCACACACCGCACCTGCCATCCTTCGTCCAAGCCTCCGCGGGTCTGAGCTAGTCCGATCTTGTCGCCATCCGCCCTTCGCACCTTGCACTGGTGCACTAGCTTATGACTCCGAACGACCCATACGAGCAACCACCGTAAGATCTAAAAGTCGGGACCAACCCGGCCTGAGGCCCTTGACTCATCTTCGCTCATTCTCCTCTCGAATATTCGAGTTGTAATTCACATCTGTACGAACGAGGCGCCCTTCGCCGTCCCAACGCAACCGAAATCGTAATCAGCAATGGCTTCTCAGGGCGGCAATAACGGTAACTTCGACTTCAACGCGGGCGCTGGCATCGACTTTACAGGATTCGGAATGCAGCCTGCCTTTAATGACTTGAAGGGTGCTGGAGGAGGTGACACTTCTTCGGCCTTCTTCTTCGGCGACGAGGGCATCGACACGGCTACCACGGCATTCGATCATTCATTTGACTCGATGTTTGCGCCCGTCGGTGATATGAACGGCACAGCGTTTGGAATGGAGCCCCTTGTATGTTCGCATTTCATATAGCTTTTACCCTTCGTCGAGGCAATCTGGTCATCGCACGGTGCCTAGCTGACCTTGACAGGGTCTGGATAACACCGCCATGGGTGCTTCATGGAGCACTACGTTCCCCACAACGCCTGCACAGTCCTTCGAGTCATTATACACACCTCAACTCAATAAGAGGCCACTTCAGCTAGAGGTCAATGACTTTCCCCAGGCGAAGCGCCGTGAGGCATTCTCTCCCTTTACCACGGCTTCCATCACGGGATCGAGCAACTGGGCGCTCGAGACCCAGCCTACTCCAGCAGCCAGCTCTGATGGTACTGGCTTGAGTGACGAAGCTGCTGACGTCTGTGCGACATGGTTCAGCAAGTACAATGTGCTCCCAAGGTGAATCGGCTTGTATACCTATGTCGCTCCTACAAGATCTGACTGCGTCACAGTGACAGACATATCGACTCACTAGCCCAGCTCACCGGCGAGTCAGCAACAGCCATCCGGCAATGGTTCGGTCAGGCTTTGAAGCAGGGGATGACCGGTCAGGATTCTGCATACAAGTCACAAACGGGCTTTACGCAGGACCCAATATTGTTCCCACAGTTAGCTACTACCACAGCCGCAATCACATCACAACAACTTGCAATTCCAGACATTTCATGTAACCACGAGACACAGGCGGCGACAACGACGGTGTCTCAGTCACCTTTGCGGGGTGGCAAGAAAGGTTGCAACCCAACAGAAGATCCAGAGCTACTAAAGCGGGACCCAAACAAAATCTACCAGTGCACACGAAAGTGCGGAAAGCGGTATGGACGGAAATGTGACTGGAAACGGAATGAAGAGGAAGGTTATCCCTCGAAAAGCTGGCTGTGCAGTAAGTGATTCCTTTTTCTTAACATGGGTTGAAATCATTTCGCTATTCCAGGAGAAGCGCACGAAGGCCGTCAGTTCGAAGGATAGCATGCACCGGGATATACCGCTTGCGTATAGTCGGCCTCGTGTGGCGCGACCGAGGGCATCTGCGCTACGATATGCCAACAGTTCTCAGCCTCCTCTTGCTGAATGCTTGCTAACTTTCCGTAGGCCTCTGTGTTACCGAGGGCGTCGAGCGTGTAAAGCCATGTTTCCGGAAATACCATTTCTCTCAGCACTTTAGGAATATCCACCCTGGGTTGAATTCTGCTGACTACGAGGAGTCTTCCGTGGTGTAAGTAATGATAGCCTAGCTTAACCTTCTCCATCGTCGAAGTAGTCCAAGGCTGGACAAAATTGTTTGCCCACTCGCGCGCACTTGTACATGGCTGACTTCTTACAGACACTCTGACACAAGCCTGCCGCAGGCCGCTAGGAAATGCGGCTTCTGCAGCCACCGGTTCGTGTCGCGACAGGATCGCATCGACCACATCGCGGAGCATTTCAAGAACGGCAAGTGCATGCTTGACTGGAATGAGGATGAGTCCAAGGATTCCGATGATATGAATGACGATGACGATGACGACGACCGACCTGATAGCGGTGGCTTCGGCAACGGCAAGCCTTTGTTCCCGCCGCAGAACGATCCACGTGGCTCTGGCTCTGGACCCAAGGACAACGGCAATGAAGGCAACGGCTCTCAGCCTCCGCAGAGCGGCTTCTACCAGTTCCAGGTTTCACAATTCGCGGACAGCGATAGTAGAGGCGCATCGCCAAGAGTCGAGCAGCACATTCAACGAGATCTCTCGGGCAAGCAGCATATTAAACGAGCCCTCGAATTGGATAGTGCAACGCGCAGCACCAACACAACAGAGTCTGAAATACCCACCGATTCATGCTCCGTGCATGGCAGGTACGACGCGACAACGAGGGATGACTCGCAGACTGTGGCCGGAGATGATGTCGCCCTCCTAAGCTCTGATATCGTCCAGCTTCAGACGATACCGCCCCGCGTTCCTCCAAGCGATGGGGATCCCGCGCCAGATCGTCTGAAGGCACTGACGCCAGTGACCACTGGTATGTGTATTACGCATTCAGGAGAACTTCACAGATTTAACCACCGAGCAGGATCACTGACCCGAGAGACGCAAGACCTTCTCGGTAGTCTCAAGCTCCTCGGTGCCGGCGGCTTTAGTACGGTTGACGAAGTCGTCCATCGCGAGACGAGCCTACGCTTCGCCCGCAAGACGCTGAAGAATCGGGAGCGCTCGGCCATCGAAGAACTAAAGAACGAGGTCGACGTTCTCAAGAAACTTCGTCATCCTCACATCATCCGGTTCGTGGACAGCGTTCAAAAGGGTGACAGGATGTCGATCCTTCTTTCACCCGTTGCAGAGACGACACTTGCCGCATGGCTCGATACAAAGCTGCAGAACAAGCCGGACGGACTAAGTGAGACCATCATCACGATGATGGGCTGCCTTGCCTCATCGATCCGCTACCTTCATGAGCAACGACCAGTCGTGAAGCACATGGACATCAAGCCCCAGAACATCCTTGTCAAACAAGGCGAGGAGGCTCCACATGTTTTCTTGAGCGACTTCGGCGTCAGCTCGATCGGCGAGATTACCAGAAACAGCAAGACGATGCCGCTTACACGCCAATATTGCGCGCCCGAAGTATCTGAGGGTGTCTCACGCGAACTTGCGTCTGACATCTGGTCTCTCGGTTGTGTCTTCCTTGAGATGCTCACAGTCGCATACAAGGATGATAACCCGCGCTGGCTTGATCTCCGCCAAGTATTCGGTGGTCGCAAGGGCAAATACTACTGGCAAGATGTCCCTGCACTGCAAGGCCTGCTGACCCAATCTCTCGAACAAGCAGCAACTCGAAATGAAGCCAATGCGACGAGCACTGTTAAGGAAATGCTCAGCTCCAAGCCAGCTGAACGTCCAACTGCGCCTAAGCTGACCATGGTGTTTACACCCGCACCTTGCTGTCTGAGCTGGCCCAACGAAAAGGTCGCATATCCTGGACCCTCCGAAGAGCTTCAAACAGTGAAGACCTTTTTCCAGGAAGATGGCAGGGATGGCAGTGCTCATCTGCATGATGTCGATGACCAACAGAAGCAGCAAAGCGACACTGTGACCAATGCCAAGCGCTGGCTAGAGGAGTGTTCACACGATCACGAAGCTTGCCGCCACATCCACCATGGACATGTTGCTGGCAAGACCTTACCCACACGTCTGATTGACATTTTACCAGATGGAAAAGCAGGCTTCTCCGTGCGCGTCGTTAACGGAGCGGATCTAGATGAACACAACCGTCCAGACTACACAGCACTCAGCTATGTTTGGGCAGATGATGAGCTGAAGCTCTCAACTGCTCGTCTGGAAGCAATGCAAAGCGATCTTCCTCGTGACATCCTACCCAAGGCTATCAACGAAGCCATCACCAAGGCGCAAGACATCGGCTTCCGGTACCTCTGGGTAGACAATCTTTGCGTACTCCAAGATTCGGATGAAGACAAAGAACGCGAATCCCGCGCCATGGCAGACGTGTATCGCAACGCGGCCCTTACCATCGTAGCAACACAAAAGGGTGTCGATCAACAAGCGCTTCAAGCCGCTGTCCTCCCCCTTAGCACTTACCTAACGCCAGGTTTTGCCTGGGATACGAGGGCGTGGTCACTACAGGAACGTCTTCTTTCGCGTAGGTTCCTACATCTCGGCGAAGAGCAGATGTATTGGGAGTGCAATGCGCTCAAGGCCAGCGAGACATTCCCCCGAGGACTTGAATCGTTCCGCCACGCGCTGTCTTCTCTTCTTTGGGAAAAGGTACATACGCGTGCAGACCTGCTCTCCGTCATATCCAATCCATCAGGCCCTAACCACGATGGCATGCACAAACACTGGAAGTTCGAAGTGGAAGGCACAGGAACCACCAACGACATCGCCGGAAAAGTGACCGAGTGCAACGCCAACGGGCAAGGCGCCCCATGCGCGAATAAGGCGAAAGGCTTTGGAAAGATGGCGACGCCTCATCAAGCGCAACGCGACTTTTCTCCGCATATACAGCGAGATTGTCAGTACATTCGGAAGGAAGGAGATGGGATCGGTGACTCTATGGAGGCCGCTCAAACGCAGCTCCAGCTTGCGACTGCAACTCGGACTAGCGGCGCCGCTGGGGCAATGCGATCCCGCCTTGTGGATGATCGCGCTGGTTTAGATGATTGTACGAATGGGGTTGGAGACCGAGGTAATGGAACCGGTGACGAAGGACTGTATGGGAAGAATGGGGTTGTGAGGATGGAGAATGATGACGATGAGGATGTGATAGTCTAGCACTCGATTTTGAGTGTAGAAGTTGTCAACACCTACTTTTCTTATGTAGTTGGACGTACCTGTGCCTACAAGAGGCGGTTCCAATGCGGACCTTGAATTGTGAACTTAGGATCGTTTTGCATATGTGACGTCTTTCTGACACCCACAAGGGATGTTTGATCAAGCTTTGGCTTCTTCTAGGACTCTATGCAGACAGCTCACTGTAGACATTGAACGGAGTCCACCGAGGACATGTCAATATCAAAGCTAAAACTTCGCAGAAGAACAATCCGCATGCTCCATGACACGACGTCACGCATAATCCTCATCATAACATGAGATCGTGTTTGCCAAAGATACATCCATAGGGTATCCCTTTACTTTTTCCGAACGTCCACCCCAACCCATCCCACCACACCACCCCTCTCATTTAGCTCTCCAGCCTAAGCTTGCCCCTCCTCTCCCTCATCTCCTGCACCCTCCTCCTATCCTTCTCAAACTGCTTTCTCAACCTCCCCTCCTCCTCCTTCCTCTTCTCTCTGTTCTGGAACCTATAGAAGCCGTCCAGACTACCCTTTTTCCTTTTCCTGTCCTCCAGCTCAGACTGTTTCTGCTGCGCGATCTCGAGCCTGGCAGCCGGGGCGCTGCGCCCGCCGCCCCGGGTCACGGTGACGAAGCCGTCTTCGTCGGGGACGGAGCGGAGGTGTGCAAGGGCGCGGTTGCGTTGGGAGGCGGCGGCGTCGAATTGAGTGAGGTAGGCGTTTGTGGTGGAGGAGAGCAGGGTAGGTGGTGGATGGAGGAGAGAGAGGTGGGATCTGTAGCCTATCCTGTGTTAGCATCGCCTGTTCGAGATCTGGAGGCTGTAAGTAAGGGAGACATACGTTCAACGCCCAGCGCCTCGCCGCCCTTCCAGTGTATTGCTGCGTGGTCCTTTACGACCTTCTGTACCTCTTTCAGCGCGCCTCGCATACTCGCCTTGTCCAGAAAAACAACCACAGCGCCCGATCCGCTCTTTCGCGCCGCGCTGCTCCATATCCGCGGCAGCGCACTCTCTCCATCCGCTATCACGCCTTCTGCAACCATCGCCCTCCCCTTCCCCTCCTCTCTCTTCCTTTTCGTCCCCCTATCAGGTCTCGCATCTTTCTTCCCATCCTTTTCTTCCACTTCCTTCACCTTAAAATGCTTATGCGAAACTTCCGCCGGAACGCTGGCATCGAACTCTACACTTTCGACTCGTGCACCACCCAGCTGCTCCGCGAAGAGGGCGCGCAGATTCGCTTCTGAGGCGTCGATCGGGACATTTGCGAGGAAGAGCGAGCGTGCGGTGGATTCGGTGCATATGGCGGGTGCGTGCGCCTTGACGTAGAGGTAATGCTTCGCATCGGTGCATGAGGATGGGAGGCCGGGATATGTGGGGAGCGTGAGCGGGAGGATGGAGAATTCTGCAACCGAGGTTGGCGCGCTTTTGCGAATCTTGGGTAAGGGAGAGGTCATGTTCGTGTTTGTGGGTGGAAGGCAATTGTGGAGGTTCGGTGATGGGATGCGCAGACTGGGTTCTAGAAATTTTGACAGGGTTCTGGGGTTTTCGGTGTTGCCGATCTAGGCAGTTTGGCTCACGACAACCAATATTCTACTTCATGTGCGCTGCGAACATCAACCAAAGCGGAAGATTGAATACATCGCTCGAGAATGCGAGTTCGCCTCGACTGTAGGTTGATAGTCTTCCAACAAGTTCTTATCTAAATTCCCTCAAAGTACTTACACACCCTGTAGGACCTTTGGTGAGCAATGAGGCCGCTGCTGAACGTTCGACTAGCGGCAGAAGGTGCATACATGTTCAGTGCAATTCGATACATATGTAGTAAACGGCGAACATTGTTCACGATGTTCTCAATTTTTATTCGATCAATCACGCCCACAGACGCCACCCATGCATACTTCGTGCTGCCTGTGCGTCCCAAACACACCTGTTCGTACATTTCCCCTTACGCTCCCGTTTCCCTTGCCCGTGACACCATACGCCTCGCGAAATGCAGCATTCTAGACCACACTACTGATACAATACACTGAAATTCCCACGTCCGAAAGCCTCCCCCGTATTAGCCTGCCATACCCGCGACGAAAGCGCGAGCCAAAATTTCAGTACCTCTTTTTCTTATGCGTGCGATGCACATCTCCACCCTTCCTATGCCTCCTCTGCCGATCCGTCGGCGGCTTATACGGCTCCCTCCCGTACTCATCCCTGAACCTCCCTAGCATATACTCATCGACATGCCGTCTCAGCCTCTCCCCATCAACACCTCCCGGCATCTCCTCGCCCAATTCACTCCCCGCTCTTGTTGCTCCCCCGGGCGTCGCCGCAGCGCTTTCGCTAAAGTCAACCTGATCATCGTGAATTTCATCCACGATCTCTTTCTGCGCAACCGTAGCAGCAGCCATGTCCTCTGTGTCTTCGACAGTACCCATGACGCGCGCATCACCAAGGAGACCTGCCTTTTCGCCCAACACGCGGTCCATGGCTGCACCTGCTTCGTCGCCGAGACCGTCGTCGAGGGCGTCACGCCAAGTGACGCGGTTGAAGGTGTCGGTTGTGAAATCGCCTTTCTGGATGATGACATCATCCAGAAGACGCTTCTGGTTGCTCTTGCGTAGGATATTAGCTTCGATGGTGTACTCAGAGACGAACTTGTAGATGTGGACGTCGCGCGTTTGGCCGATGCGATGGGAGCGATCCTGGCATTGTTTGTCCATTGCGGGGTTCCAGTCGAGGTCATAGAAGATGACGGTATCTGCGCCTGTAAGATTGATGCCGAGACCGCCGGAGCGAGAGGAGAGGATGAAGCAGAGGATGCGCGGGTCGTTGTTGAAGCGGTCGGTTAAAATCTGGCGCTGCTCGACCTTTGTTGCGCCATCGAGACGGAGGTAGCGGTGGCCGTGGATGTTGAGGAACTGCTCGAGAATGTCGAGGACCTTCGTCATCTGGGTGAAGATGAGAGCGCGGTGGCCGCCTGCTTGGAGATCTCGTAGAAGAGTGGCCAATCGTTGTAATTTGCCGCAGTCGTATTGCAGAAGGCGTTTGTCGGGGAAAGCAATGGACTGCCGGATGCGACTTTCGTGGAAAGGGTCCCGTCGGTAGGCCATATCCGACGACCGTACAAGCTGTACACCAGTGTTTGACAACGTCAAAGGAGCCAACTCCTCGGCTGCAACTGCCGGAGTGACGCAAGTGAAGCGTGTGACAAGCGGCTCGAGAGCCTCGGCGCGTTGCTCAAGGGTGGGTATCATGTCAGTAAAAGCATTGATCTTCTGTTGATGCCACAACGAAGCAAACGCTGGGTGAAGTGGTTGACGAAAACCTAACCTCCCGCGACGACCCTCTTTGGTCCCAATGACAGGTGGTAGTGATACAGGCCCATGTCCGAATGGGTTTGGCTGATGATACTGCATACCTGGAGGTCCATATGCCGGATTATTATACGATGGCTGCGGAGGCCTGGTGATCTGCTCATCTGGTTCGCGCGCGCCGAATGCATAACTCTCGTAATCCATGGTCAACCGATCGATTAGACCTTTGCCGTAAATGGGTAAGAACTGCGTCCGGGCACGGGTAAGCTTGAGACATGTTCGCAGGTGTTCTCGGACTGCAGTTCGTTCCCTGTTCGCCATGGCCGCCAGGGTGGATTGGATAGAGGACGGCACCGCCTCGGCAGCTTGGTTGATACGGCGTGTTTGGACTTCAATGAGGTCTTCCAGCGGACGTGTAGCGCGAATTTGCTGTGCCCTTCGGGCTTGCAGCGTCGAAGTACGCTCACGGTGCGCAAATACCAGATTCAGAGCCTCTAAGCTAACAACCTTATCTTCCATACCCTCTGACAACCGTTTCCGGATGAGAAAGTCTTTTATTTCGAACCGGGCAGCGACTGACTTCGACATGGCCATGGAGGTCACAATGGCTCTGGTCTCGAACAGGTCAGGGTGGTTGCAGACTTTTCGAAGTGACATTAAGCAGTTGATAATTGACATGTAGTTACCGGATGACAGAATCTCCTTGGTCGATGCGCGGCCCATGAACCCGTCATACAATTGTCGCTGTCGCTTGGACAGCTTGCAGTATACCACGTGTTCGTACTTTCCCGGCATCTGCTTCTCAACGTCCGCCTTCAGTCTGCGGAGAAGATAAGGACGTAAAACCTCATGGAGTTTCTTGACGATTCTCTGAGCCTCCGCGTCCAGCTGTTGCCGTCCTTGTTCCAGAATTTGCGAGGTTGGGTTCTTGAGGGCCATTGTAAACTCTTCTAGGCCGGCAATGCGACCTTCGCCAGCGAAGCCAGCTGGCATCAGGAAATAGAGCAAGGACCAGAGCTCGTCAATGTTGTTCTGGAGAGGCGTACCCGTCAAAAGCAATCGCCGCTCTGTGCGCAGGTTCAGCATAGTCTGCCATCGTTGGGATTTGAAGTTCTTGATGTTGTGAGCCTCGTCAAGAACGAGGTATTGCCACGCGCGCATCTTGAATGCTGCTGCGTCTTGGAGGATGAGCTGGTACGAGGTGATGACGACGTTGATCATATCTCGTCCTGTGTTGCGCCAGCCAATACGCTTTCTCTTGCGCTCGGCGATGTCACCGTAGTAGGTAAGGATCTTGAAACCTGGCAAAAACTTCTTGAACTCCATCTCCCAGTTGAGCATTACGCTGGTAGGAACGACAACCAAATGTGGCCCCCACTTTTGTCGATGCAAAGCAACGTACGCTAACACTGAGATCGTCTGGATAGTCTTGCCAAGTCCCATCTCGTCAGCTAAGATTCCGTTTGTGTCTGAATCGTACAGGTTGGCAAGCCAATCGAGGCCATCATGCTGATATTCGCGCAGTGTACCTCGTAGGAGAGATGGTACTTCGACGCGCGGAGGTTCAGACGGATGCCGAGAGCGACTTCTAAGGACGGCCTTTTCTGGTACAGTCTCGTCCTCCTTCTCGAAGCCACCCGCGTCAATTTCTATGGGGGCTGGCGCAGCTTCAGAGGTATCCTCACGTAAAATGCAGCCCATGTCTGCGGTATCAACATCTTCTGTCGTACCGTTGGTATCAGAGATAACTTTGACGTCCTCTTCCTCTTCTCTGTGGATTCCATTCGTACCATTCGTGTCGTGCGTTCCATTCACAGGTATTTCGTTATCTGCGTTGACATCGTCCACAATCGTCTTAGCAGACGCTTTCAGCTTCTTGATCTCAGCCGGGGTCAGGAAGCCCATTACGCCAACGTCATCATCTCCTAGCTCTGAAACGGAGGCTGATTGTCCTTCATCGTCTTCACCGACTTGATCAGAATCTTCGTCCTCGTCGCTCGACCACTCCTCGCTACCAGATCCAGATGCATCGTCGTCAGAATCTAACAGGGCTTCATCTACTGCGTCGAGTTCGACGGTAGCCGGATCAATGTAATCTGACTTCTTCTCATCGCCATTCACATCTTCGCCATGGAATCCGTTCGCATGGGTAAAGGGATCGTCCGGTGGTTCATCGCCGTTCTCCATTTCAATATGCATTTCCGTTTGCAGGTCCGGATCCGGAGTTGGCTCAGGTGTACCTCGATCATCATCCATGGCCTTATCTTCATCTTCATCTTCGCCTACTTCTTGTTCGTCATCAACGCTAGAATTGTTGTCTGGAAGGTCTGGTAGCTGTTCGTATTTAGCGCGCAATTGTTCAGCAGTCAGATTGGCATCCTCGTCATCGTCGTGACCTTCGTCGCTTTCGGAATCAGAGGTCATTTGATGATCCACGTCCTCTTCGCCCGAGACCTGCGATGTGCCGCTTCCAAAATCTCCACCTTCGCCCTCCGTGTCGCGGTCGTCGCTAACAAAAGACGAGGCAGAGTCTACGACGGTGCGGCCTAAGATTTCTTGAGCTTGATTGAACATGTCGTCCATGGCCTTGTGACCAAGCTGGACCTGCTCCGCTTCCCATTTTGCCACACGCTCCTTGTCAATCTCCACTCTGACATTCGCCCATGTATCCTTGACGTCCTTGACAAGCTGTTTGTACCGGAGCAGAGTGCGATCTGCCTCTTCCTGGTCGATCTCGTCTTGCGACTTCCGCTTGTACTTGTCTTTCCAGTATTCGTGAGCCTCTCTCGCGAGCGTCTTTGCCATTTTCCGGTGGTAAGAATTCTCCTCCCTCAGGAGCTTGTTGAAAGTAAGAGCATGATTGACGACATGGTCCCAATGACGATATTTCGGCGGTGGTTCATCGGCCGGTTCAGGCTGGAATACGCTACACCGCCCCAGACTCAGCACGCCCCGTTCAGCAGCATCAGCAATCTGCAGCCGGCGATAAGCCTCCTCTTTAGCCTTCTCCTCCGTTATCTTGTGGCCTTCTTCTCCTTCCAGCGCGTCGTCATGATGTAACCATTCGGCGAACGAAGCGTGTTTTCGAGCGGGTGGCAGGTGGTGGGGATGGCGGGTCGGTGGGGTGAGTCTTCGAAATCGTAGTCGAATGCGGGGTGCGGCGGAGTTTGTGGAGTTTGACATGTCTACGGAATTCCACTGATCGTCGTATGTGTTTTGAGGGTCTTCGGCTAGATCGAACAATTGGACTGCGTCATCGGTCGAGATCAGAGTGGACTTGCGAGCGCGTCCAGGACGCTTTCGCGTACTTTCTGGAGATGCCTTTGCGAGGGCTGGCGACAGGGGAGAAGTCGCGAGGGTGGCGGCCGAAGCTTTCTTGTTGCGCTCAGACTTGCGCGTCGGCGACTGCAGCGGCGGTGCTGGAGCCTTCTTCTTCGTTGCCGATGATGTTTTGGCCTTAGCCGACGTTGCAGCTATTGAGACTGCGCGCGAACTCTGCTTGCTGCTGCTCTTGGACGTGCCATTTGTCTGTGTTCCCTTCGCGACACCAATGCGCGAGCTTTTCTTTATGAGCGGCTCTGGCGGCGTCGGTGCCTCTCGGTTCACACGCGACGACTTCCTTACACCATTATCGAAGACAGTCGTCGGCCCATCCGCTGCGAACGACTTCCACGGGGGCGACGCGGCGCGTGATAATGACCGGCGCGGCGTGAGGCTCTCGAGCTTCCGTCGCTTTGTAGGGCGCGACGCCTGGATTCCATCATCGCCATCACCATTCTGCGCCGATGTCTCTTCCTCTTCCTTTATCCCGAGCGTCTGATTGCCATCGACAGGCTGCACGTCGTGCGTCGCGGCGGGGTTGTCATCGTCGTGGGCGTGTTCGGGCTGTTGCGGTGGGTCGGAGGCCATCACCAACACACGAGGGCCGCGCTGGAGGAAGCCTCACAACAGGTCACAGCAAGGGGACCACCGCGCGCCACCCGAAATCAACATGAATCAGCCCAGATGTGATGTCGCACGGATGGCAACGGTCTGGCGAGTACGCTGGTGTGGTCAAATCTGCTCTGACACGTCTCAAAGGCGCCGTGGAAGCCGAAACGTTTCTTCGACGGTGTCGTGGGTGATCTCGAAAAGAATAGAGCGTCCGGGGGTGTCCAAACGCCGCTGCCTTGAAGCGTGCATCGCCATACCAAACACAGTCTAGTCCCGATAATCCATGTCGCGAACACTTCGCGACGCCTGCACTACCACGACCCGTGTCAAGGGCGCACAGCGCTGACATGTCGTCTTTCCCTCTTGCTCCGTCGTCGACAACCGCATCGCGACATCACGCAGATCCTACACATTGCCTTCTTCTCGGCGCTGCGAAATTCCATCAGACTTTCGCTGTTCACCCGAACTAATGACGTCGCTGAGGCGTCACGTGATCATTCGACGCCCCGGGGCCCTGGGGAGCATGGCATATATGAATACTTAGACGATTGTTGCTGGCCTTAGATCAAGCCGCAAGCCTAGTATAGCTGCATTACAGGGGTATAGAAGCGCAATCAATTGACAATGCCCCATTCGATCAAGCCCAGTTCCATAGTCAACCACGAGTCTTGACGTACTCCCACGCATAGAGTCTCACTACATTCCAACAGCCAATACTCCAAGCTCACGATTTCTTTCAATCAATGCAACACATAGTTCTCCCCATCATTGAGCACCTCATCTACCCATCCTCGCCGCCTCATCACAGATCCGGCCTGTCCCCACCCTGACGGATCCGCTAGAATTCTCCTTGTAATCTCTACATCGTACTCGCTCACGTCGATTCCAGCAAGTGATCGAGCCTGTCGCAGCTCTACGAGAGCTCGGTCCGGCGTCGTGCTGAAGAGACCAGTCTCGCCCAAAGCTTGACGGCGAACTCTACGCCTCAAGTCCCTGTCGTAGTCCTGCATCACGTCACCGAGCTGCAAGCTTTGGAACCGATGAGGTGCAGTTTCGTAGTAGAGGTGGGCACATCGACACGCGTCCTGGCAGCTCAGTGGGATCTCGCGGGCTGGGAGGTAAGGGGGGTGGACTCGTGACCGTGGCCAACGGTTGTGAACTCCACGGCCATAGTGGACGGCCTGAGCGCGAGATCCTTGGACAATGAGCTCGTAATCGGTGTCGTCGGGCATGGCGGTCTGACTGTTGACGGGCGCAATGCGGGCGCGGCGTGTGGCCCTGTGTTGTTAGCGATTTATATCTGATTGAGACAAGCAAACGCCTTGTTTGACAAACCTAGTAATCCTCAAAGAATCCATCTGGTCCCGAAACTCGGCAATAATCTGTTCTCCAGTTTCGTGTAGAGCCGTGGGGATGGTAGCCGCGGTGGGAATCGTTGCAAGCACCGGGGGAGGGCCTCCAATGGCGACCATACGTTCTCGAACGCGTTCACGGAACTGATCTATCTCGGCGCTCATAGTCTCCCGGACACGCTCTCGGATCTGATCTAGATAGCCACTCAGTGTGCGGTTCACCTGTTGTGCGATCTCTCTACCCAAGCCTTCAGCGTCCAATGCCCGTGCCTCGGACAAGCTGGGTTGAACACGCGGCGGCATTTACTCAGACGTAGTGGGTATCGTGGTATGTGGGGTTCGTGGGAGGTTGAGGTAAATTTGCGGTTGAAGCGGTGTCAATGTGTCGCGTCGGCGCTCTGTAGGGCGGCGTGTGTTTGTATGTACCTACCCGTGGGCACAGGGCGTTGAGGTGAAGCCTGTTGCTATGGAGCCAACGACTCTACTTAGGCTCCCGCAGCACCCTGGTTTCGCGTGCTCCAGTCGAGTGCTGGCGAGCATATACTCAAATGGCTCCTGGCTTGCGGTGGGAGACACAACGAGTGAGATACCAGATAAGCTAAATGCACATAAAATAGTAGAGAAAGTGGAACAGTGAGCATCTCCAGTGGAAAAGTGAACGGAATGTGCGCAAATTGGACTCTGAATCTACCAGTGGAAGGTGCAGCGGGTTCCTGCGCCTTCCATGCTTGGGCAGGACCTGCCGATATAGTCGCGTGAGCTATCCAATGCAGCGCTGCAATCAGGGAAACGAGTATCAAGTTTACTTTTGTATAGAACAAACAGCTCAGAGGCTTTGATTTGACATCGTACACGAGAATACGCTGGTATTGTGACAATGTTAGTTTCAACGACACAATAGATGCGGGAACCCGACTGGGTGGTTGGACCACGTGCGTTCTTCTGGCACGTCGAGCAACGTTATCCCAATGGACGACAAAAGTTTTGAGCGTGGCATGCAGGCGGTGAATAGCCCTGTGTACGATCGGTTTCTTGACACGACTCAGGCTGAGGCAGGATGGCTGGACTGACCAAACATCCTGATTCGTGCGAACAAGTAGCCACGCAGAAGCAAGCCATGGTCGCCTGATCTCTCTACGATCCGTTGCCGTTGAGCAATGTGAGAGTGATGTGGAACGGCGCAAGGTGGGGAATCATGTTCGTTGGGGGTCGGAAGAAAGGTTCAGCCGAGTGCCGTATCTTCCTACATCGATCCTTGCGTGGCCTTCAACCACCATTGCATCTAATTAATTCAGGATGTCCCTTTGCTACTCCAGCCCTCCAGGATGATCTGCTGAATCGCCATCCGCCCAACTGCAGATTTGGTTTCGTTGCTTAGTCTATGAGCATGATTGTTGCACGTTCTGGAGAAACTGACCGCATCCGCCCTCCGCCCGAAGATAGGATTCCGAATATGGCGTTGATATGATACGTCAGATCAAGATGACACGTTCTCTTGGGCTGCTGGGAGGCAGGCAAGAGCACGGATAGCACTTCATGAGCCAAAAAACTGAGGCTTCGATCCATTACCATTGCACAAGCATGTGGTCTCGCGGGGTTCAGTTCCCCGTGGCTTTGAAGACGCAACACGCTCTGTGCGTGTCTGCACCGGCCTTCTAAGGTATCCTATAACGTGGAAATTACGATTTCAGTGTTACAGTACCGACAGTGTTCCCTTGGAAGTTGACTAGGATAGGCGCTACGGACATGGTCGCGTTTCTGCTTTGGTTGGGACAATGAGCATATTCAAGTCCTCGTTCGTAGCCCCCACTACGTAAAGTGCAGAGCCCGTCTTCGAGGGCCACCTGTACCCATGGTTAAAGCTCATATTCCATACTCACGTTCGGTTGCGAATCCTCCCTCCATTTTGCGTAGTTACGTACGAAGGTAGGATCGGCCGACAAAATTCCTCTGTGGCCTTGGAACTCATTGGGCACCAAGACCCTAGAACAATAATACCGGTCGAGCACAGCAACCCTTGGGCCATACAGATTATACGGCTGCATTAATGAGCCATGGACCTCTCGGTCTGTCTTCGAGAGCAAGCTCTCGTAAATCGAAGGCATCTAACCAAGCTCTCAGCGCGCGATACCGAGATTCAACGAGCTGAAAATGAGGTGGGCGGTACCGCCTGCAGCAAGAGAGAAGGTACACCGCGGAACGTACCTGGAGGCGGAGGAGGCGACGGGTGGGTTCGGCGGCAAAAGAGGGAAAGCGACGAGGTAAGAGAAGTAGGTGAAAAGTTCAGCAGAAGAGGGAGACGACGCGGGCGCGACTAGGTGGTAGAGTAGTGGCCGCGGTTCCTTGGTGACGGTAAAAGCGAACGACAGGCAGAGACTCTGACCCACCACGTCGAGACTACGAGAAGGCGGTGTGAAGTGGTACTAGATCATCATAGTTTGTGGACTTGAAGGCCCGCGGCGACGCCGACCGGACCAGGGTCAGTCTCGCAACTGCCCAAATTGTGTGGTGCTGATTGAGCAATCTATACATCCAATGCATAAGGCATCAAAGCGATTGCCATCATCAACAGTCTGTTGAGGACTTGAGATATTTGCAAGCGCAAGATTGCAACGCAAACCAAGCCAGACTCATGCGCTTCTCTCCAGTATGTGCGGGCCAAAGGTTTCACCATATCCTTCTTCCTCGAAAGCCTGGCAACGCCAAAGCAGTCAATGAAAAATCTTAAGCCAGACTAGATGTACCGCACCTCCCCGCAGCACATGGTGAGCCCCTCCAGAGGAACCGCGCCAACACCGACACACACCAGGACGCAGTATCCTCTTCATGACTTCCGCAGTCCCAAAACTGCAGGCTCTCCCTCTGGCAAAAGTAGTCAGGCCAACGGTGTACGAACACGAGCGTACCAAGAACTATCACGCCTCCCTGAATCAACTTTTGACATCGAAGCCATGGGCCTTTCGACCTATCAGAGAGCCGAAGCCACTCAATATCGCAGGCATCTTTACCAAGCGCCTCACGCCGCGTCTTGGTTGGGGTCTTCGTCATCGTCCCTGTCAGCAGAGGCTCAGTTTGTACGTGAAGGAACAAGATTGTTGATGATAAGTAGAAGTGAGAGAGAGGAGCGGGGCGTCCGCTTTATATACGGCAAGAGGGTGCGGGTCCGAGCGCGGTCACATAATGTTGGATGCGGGCTGGCGGGCGAGCGGGCTGCTCAGGTGAAGGCAACGGCGAAGCTCGCAATGGCCGGTGCGTTACCTTGAGGTGCAGTGAAGCAAGCAAGCAGAACGGACACCATCTCGCCGCATTCCGGTGTGGAAAATAGGCCAATGCCTTTGCCAGCTCCACTTATGTCATACATCAACATGTTTCAAGCTTGGATCTTTTACTAGACAATATTTAGGGCAAGTCGAAAACCTGGTCTGTCTGTTTTATATCTCACATACTCCTGCAGTCGCTCTCCACTACCGCGCTTTAGTCAATCCCAACGGTAAGTCTCAGATGATCACTCTGAGCACAGTTCTGAACCTTACGGACTAAATAACGTAGGCACCATGTGTGGAGCCCACTCTGACGGTGAAACGATCGAGAGCGCGTCTACCGATCTTGGTCCTCAACAGCGCGCATTCCTAGAAAATGAACCTCTTACCAACGCGACTGCCCAGGACGCTTGCACCGAAGGCCTCCTCACTGACAGCTTTGTGGCTGATGTCGACCTTGACTCCGCCGCGAGGAAGCTTAGATGCAACGCAGATCCCGATGCAGTGTCCTCTGCCATCGGTATTCTGCTCGACGAGCTCGACGACCGCGATAGGAAGATCGCGTTCTTCGAAAATCTGTTCGGCTACAGCGCAGAGCATATCATGACGTACCAAGAGCATCTTATCAGGTACGAAGACATACGGTTCTACGGGGAGCGGAGGTTGCGAGGGAAAGCACTCCAGCAGGCGATGCTACAGCAGACCGGCCACGAGCCTTCTCTACAGGAGCTAGGTGGCAGGTTCACTGTGGAGGTCGTACATGAGGAGCACTATGACTTTGCAGTGGCGTTACCGGTGAATGCGAAAGCTCGCGTTGATCGGGGATTGAGCAGTATTTATGTCCGCCTCGAAACATGACATAAAGCGCTGAAGAACGTACCAGGAATGCGAACAGAAGGGGCGAAAGCCGCTGATGGAAGTGCAGACGCCGCTGCAGAGGACATCGCCACTGATCCGCGAGCAAGTATGCGTTTCCCTGCAACCAAAAGAAGTGCGACGCTAAGTTTGCTCAACAGAAGTGCTTGCTGACAAGAAAGCCTTGGAAAGAGGGAAATTCGACAAGACCCTCTCGCAAGACTCCGCCACTCAGCATGCTACTATAGATGGCATGCTTTCCGATCCGCAACCCGCTTCAGCTCAAACCACATCGAAATATGAGGCTTCTACAGAGGCAGACGCAGCACGGCCCGAGACTAAGGGGCGCAAACGCAAGCTCACCATAGTGGTTGGGGATGACGAGGACGACGACCGTGACGATGGCAGAGCTAAGATAAGCAAGGCGGGCTGAAGTATCGTTACTCAGTGACGACGGTGAGGGCGAAGGCATGCGGAATGATCTTGAGCTACATGCACGGCGAGAGAAGTACACATGAATAATTCGAGTAGAGTATTACTTCACAAACTCGAGCCTGCTAGACACCATCGCTTTCAAACACCTCGTCCAACGCATTGCTGAGGCGCTTCCCTTCAATTACGCACGATATGCGCCCCTTCACGTAAAACGAATTGTTTACAATATCTTTTGCAACGCCTTCGTTGTCGAAAATGTTGAATTAGCTTCACCTACGTCAGCTGATAGACACAAAACCCCGAGTTGCTGTACTTTCCGCGCCAGCAACTGAGGGTATCTCGAGGATGAGGTGGGACTTTGTCGTCGCTGCGTATGGAGATCTTCTTCTGTGAGCAAGGAACTCTAGAAGAGAAACGCTGCTTCTCCGGCAAGTGAGCGTCCCTTCTTTATGCCACAATCCAAAATTGGGTGTAGGAACAGTACTAGGCAAATTGGAAGAACTCAAGTCTGTGATCATGTTCATGCACATCAGGCATACTGTGAGGTTGAAAGTCTGGGAGCAGTGGCTGTTGTTCCGTCAATTGCCTGTTCTAGGCCCCCATGCAGCCTCGCCACGTGCTGTGCCAAATTCAACGGCATGCCAGATCTTCAGCGTAAGCATCGACCTACGCGTCAGATCGATATGGAACTTTGAACTATATTTCATCATACGTAATCTAACCTACCTTGACTAGACACATTGAAAGACCAAGCGGCTCCGATCATAGAACACTTGGACCCTACGTAGAACAGTACATGCGTCGGCGCCACAACTGAATAAGAATGTTACCGTTTACAACTTCTCCATATGTTTTCGTAACCAATACATCCATGAAGTGAAAATATATTACACCCATTCATTTCAACCCTGCGCTATGCATAACCTGAATCACCCATGCCTACCCTCACACCCCTCGTCGACATTACTTCTCACCGTTACCCCGCCCTGCCACTCAAGATCCACGGCCGTCTCTCCCAAAATGTGTCCCCAATAATATCCACATGCTCCGTGACAATCTTCGCCTTCCCTCTCTTCTTCCTCTCCTTTTCCTTCTGCGTCTTACTTGGCTGCTTCGGCCGTCCCTCTAATTCGGCCGTCCACCCACTATCTTCGATTCCCAGAACCTTCTTCCCCTTTTCGCCCTTCTTCGCCCTCCCCTTCGACTTCTTCGGCACCTCGGGCGGCGCCTCTCCCACTTCTTCCTTGCTTCCCCAATCGAAGGCTGCGAATTGTTCCACGCCCATCCCACCACCAATAGACGGTCCTGAAGGCGGCGCAGGAAACGAATAAGCTCGTGAATAACTCGACCCAGTACGTGAGTGCGAGCGTATTGAGCCCCCCGGCGGACTCGGCGGAATCACCGGGTTCACGATCAGACTCTCCATCTCGCCGTGTCCGCTCGAACCGCCCGCTGAAAACTCCGACCCTCTCGTAGGTGGCGGTGGGGGACTCTGGGCCCAGGGCTGCGGCCCAGAGCCCATGACTGAAGTACGGACACCGACATCATCGTCATCGCCCGTCGGTGGACTAGGAAGTTCCTTCATAGTCATGAGTTGGTGGGGCGGCGTCCGTGATCTTCCCCCGCGCTGTGAGGACGTGTTCGCGGGGTTGCTTCCGGTGGGGTTTTCTGCGGCCTCTTGACGAAGGAGAGTGTAGGATTTTTGAGAGGGGAGGGAGAGTTTTCGGGAGATTGGTTCGGGGTATGGAAGAGAAGCGTTGGGGATTTGGGGTGGGCCGTGGGAGAGACCGCCTTCGAGGACGGACATGCTGGGGCTGCGTTTTGGGGAAGGTCTGTATGATGGGCCTAAAGTCTTCGGATGTGTTGAAAGAGAGGCGCTGGCGGAGTGTGAGATGGGTTTCACAGGTTTCTTCGAGTTCGATATGGTAGGTGAAGGGTGTGCAGCTGGCGTCAGTACGTAAGGGGAGGGCATCGGTGAGGTGTTGGTGTGCGTAATCGGATTTGGTGGGTTCAACGATAGAGGCGGGCGTGTGCTGGGTTTGAGAGTTGGCGGAGGAAGGGGTATGGGCATCAGCGCTTGAAGAGCATGGCGTGGGGCAGAAGCGTTGGCGGACGTTGAAATGGGGAGAAATGTAGGGTGCGAAAACGTTGAAGGGTAGCCAACGGATGACCGGTCTTCAAAAGCATTGGTGAACAAGGGCATTGGGATCGTCGGTGGTGACGGGGGAGGCGAGGGAGTTGTAGATGTAGAAAGGAAAGTCGGTCCACGAGGCGTTGATGCCGTCGCTGTTGATGTTCCGGAGGCAGGTGAAGAGCGGAAGAGATCATGATGTGTGCGTTCCAGTGGTTGAGACATTGGTCTTGCTATCGATTGCGGTGTTGGGTGCTGTATTGTTGGCGACTTCGCGGGTGTCGGCGATGATTTTGTTGATGTTGGGAAGAACTGCTACTTTCAGCCAGGGGACGAAGGAGTGAAGCCTATGGGAAAGTTACATCTCGGTAGAGCACGCTACCCTTCTTGAAGATTTCCGGTTCGTTGTTATAATTGATGCCGAACCTCTTGAACAGGATCTCGTTCTTATCACCCGAGACAGTGCCCTTGAGTTCTTTCTCTGCAACCCGATTGTCGAGACCGCCTTGTTGGACGAGAGCCCAGAATGTAGTGTTGTAGAGATTATTTATGTGACCTGTGCAGAGTGAGTTACATGCTCGAGCTGAAGAAGGCCCGACATGGGGTACATAAGGGTTTCGGATGTATGCATGCACGATCGCTCAACAGAGCCAATAGTAACAAAACTTACAGTCAGCTTGCCGCCAGCTTAGGTAGTCTCTTAAATTAGTGTTGCTGGGGTAGCACACTGCTCGCCCGTCGAATGAGGGTAAAGGGGCCGTCAGAGGTGCGTCCGGGAAGGACCTAGCCCACCCAAGCACGTAGCTGGCTGTGAATGTCGATACAATCGTTGTCACGAGCTTGCTGAGGATTGTTAGAACTCAACATGCACTATGGTGAGTGGTGAGGATACGAAAGTCCATACCTAGCCCGGCGCTCAAATAGCATGCAGTCCTTGTGAAAGACGAAACTACATGGTTCGTCAGCTTAGTTTCGCTCTTTTCCAACGCTCACATGGCGAATTCCAGCCCGACAAGATAGTTTCCGTGCAGATGTTGCAATCTTCATCAAACATGGACGAAGGGAAGACGGAAACACATACCTGAATTCGTCGCTCTGACCGTAAGCCAACACGAGGTCCGGCAAATCTTTCATAACGGCCTCAGCCGCAGCGTTCATCAAGTGCAGTGCCCTGCGGTCATTGGGCTTGACAAAGTTGTACTTTGTGGTAAGTCTGCAGTAGCGAGCATGTCAGCATACGTCGGGTAATGGCTTCTCGCTTCTCGAAACACTTCTTTCGACCGTATATGCGGGCAACCCGCCGGGACGCCCAAAGCGGAAAGAAGCTGTGCGTGCGGGAGCTGAGAAAGATGCAGTGCTGATAGGAATCGTACTTTGTAAAGCCGCGGCCATCTATGCGTACCACGATGAAGGTGTTGGGCAAGAGGTTATCAGGCTGCTCAAAGCTGCGCACGTATTCGTACCTAGCGGGCTCGTCAGTCTGCATTCGTCCGGTTGGCGGTTCGCTGTCGCAGGCCTCGCGAGCGCTTGCGCGTATCTAGACTCACTTTGAATTTGCCATTGTGATGGCGAGGTATGCAAGTGTCACCTCGTAGCTTCCCGGCCGCAGAGCATCGCAAACAAGTGAAGACACCTCAACGTCGAGGCACGGCAGGCATCGAGAGTGGAGTGTATGGACGTCAGCAGCGAGAAGAAAGACAGAGTTCGAGGCTGAACAGGCTCCCGGTTCGAGATGAAACGCAGGCCATGCACCTCGGGCCTACCTAAATTTACGAACTGTGACACGGCAGCGATCGGGCTCGCACAAGACTCAGTTTGAAAAGCCAGACGCCACAGCCGGGCGAGCTGTGTTCTGAGCAACGTTGGGGTCGAAAGCGCGCCATCCAAATTTTGGCGTTGCGACCCGCACTTGTTAGCCCCGCGAGAGTCACTGTTGCGGCTCGCACGCTGCACACGATGCCCACCATGTGCTTCGCATGAGACACTGCTCGACGTCGCGCGCTTGGCGTACGCTGCCCGGCGACAAGTGCACCCACGTTGGCCATGCCATGGCCCGCCTGTTCCTCTGCCCCAGCTCGGTGCGCCACGGCGGCTGGCCTTGGGTCCCTCAGATCTGGACATCGCCATGGCTCCCGGCCGGCTGTCAAGCTCTGGAAATGCCCATCGGACGTGGTTTCAAGGCTTCTTACTTCGACCGCATATAGGCAATGCGATTGCGCCATGCATGACGACTCAGCTTTGCTCTCTTGGTACCGAATTGGGCTTGAGCTCGTCGGATGTATACATCCGTGGCGAAGTTAGCTTCGACATACACTTCACTTCCACCTAGCACCAACGGCCTTGTATGCATCTTCAAATTTCACAGTTGCATCCAAACTGAAAAGTTATGGATAGATCACGAAGTGACTTGTTCATATTGAACCTGCAAATGCCATGCCATGCCGCTGAAGAGCCAAACCATCTGCGTACATCGCTTTCCCCGAATGTTCCAGACATGTCATCGAACCGTCTCACGCGGTGCTTCAAGCGGAGGCAGCAATCGGGGTAGCAACAGCCCCAAATCTCGCAGCCTTCTCCATGAATATCTTGTCATTCCCCGTACCCTGGCCCCTCCTCGTTCGTCCCCTCAGTCTTCTCCGCATTCTTCGCCTTTGCTTTCTGACTAACCTTATGTTTCGTCTCTAGCTTACCGGCCAATTTCGTACTCTTGTCTTTCTGCTCCTGGTCAACCTTCCTCTGCGCCTTCTTCTGGGTTCTCCAAGGCGCGATATTGTGAGGTTCGCCTTTTGACTCAACAAGAGCTATCTTCTTATCTTGCTTGTCTGGTTTCTTCTCCAAACGTTTAGCTTCCTTCTTTTCCATGCGTCGGAGCGTATATTCTTCCAGCGTTTGCCCCTTCTCTGCTGCGCGAGCTGCGTAGTCGATCTGCTTTTCCGGCGACAGTTGAGCGAGGTGCGTGTCGAAAGTAGACTGGCGTAGCGCATCGGTCTTTTCGCGGATCTTGCCGCGAGCCCTCTTTGCTTTTGCCTCTCTTCTCTGTCCTCTCCTAGTTTGTCGTTGTGCCTTGTTCGACATCTTGTTGGCGTTCTCGACGGCTTTGATGACCTTCTTAATTTCGCCGTAGTTCTTCAAGATCTCTTCTCTTGACCAGTTCTCGGAATTCAGCATCGGCAGTTCGCCCTTCACGATAGCTTCTACAACCGACTCCTTGACCATACGCTTCTTTGCAGCCCGTATGACCTTCTGGTGTTCGACCTTCGCGGCTTTCTTTGCGAGCTTCTTGCCAGGGTTCTTCGGGTCTTCTACGTTCGCCGCATCACCGTATGCACCAGCCTTCTCGTCATTCTTGGCCCTCGCTTTGATTTGCTTGCTAATCCGGGACGTCAAAGCACATAGCTTTGGCCAATCATCTGCGTTGATAGTACCAAATGCTGTCCGCACTTCACCCTCTGCTTTTGCCACAGCCCGTGCGTTCACCTTCCTCCCATCGGTTTCTTGTTTCAACTTCTTGGTGACCAGCAGATCGTCCTCCGCTTCGCACTTCCGCTTATTCTGGCCTTTCTTCGACTTTGTTATTTTCGCAGCATCGGATGCAGCGTCGTTACTGCTCGTAGACTCCGAGTCGCTGTCGCTCTCGTCGGTACTGTCGTCGCCTTTCGCAGTGGTAGGCGGCGTGCTCGTCCTGCTCGTAGGCGTTGAACTCTCATCGCCAATTGTTCCGATCAGACCCTCGCCCTTCACAAAGAATCCGTAGAGACCACCTCGGTTGATTCCTTTCTCTTGGATCTGGCTAAGCGTGCTCGTTTGACCGGTTCCTAAGTTCTGTAGGGATTCGTCAAAAGCTCTCATCCACCACTGATCGTCTGTCGTGTGGCTCGCTTTCTTCTTGCCCAAGCCCAGTTGGTCCTGCTTGTGGCTGATGAGGAGCGGCTTTTTAATGCCGCGGTCAGAGGTGTCGAGGGAGAAGCCGGCGCCACGCCAGCCTTGCCTACGGAGGAGGCCTTCAGCATTCATCAAACAAATATTCCGCGAACGAGCGAGACTTGCAATTAAAGGAAGAGGCTGTACGAAGGATGGATGCACGCCAGGCAAAAATTGTGGGGTTTGGCGCGAAATCTTGGCGCCAAACTAGGGTCTTCTGTCAAAGTTCCAGATTGGCAGCGGTGTGCAAATGCTCTGACTCTGCCGAGGTTCCTTTTGTTAGCGCGAATGCATGTCATGAACACATGCCACCCAATCGTCACTTTTAACAGCGTACACACGTGCAGAAAACCGCGTTCACGACTGTTCCCTTTAAATTTGACTATACCATGAAGATCGCCAACCGCACCTTCATCATCTCAGGCGGCGCATCCGGCCTTGGTCTCGCAACAGCCCGCGACCTTCACGCCCATGGCGCCTACGTCGCTCTCCTCGACCTTAACAGCGACGCCGGTTCGGAAATCGTATCGGAGCTCGGAAACCACGCCAAATTCTTCGAAGTTGATGTCTCAGACACAGACGCAATAGCGAAAGCGATTGAAGGCACCGTGGCATGGCTTAAAAAAACGGGAAAGCCAATCGGCGGCGTAGTAGCCGGTGCAGGAGTCGGAATGCCGGGTCTGATAATCGATAAGAAGAATGAGCCGCTGTCAATATCAAACATTGACTTTGTGCTGAATATCAACCTAAGAGGGACTTTGGATCTGATCAGGCAAGCACTGCCGCACATGACGACAGCGCAACCTGATGGCCCGGACGGCGAACGCGGAGTGATAATCATGGTGGCAAGTTCTGCAGCGTTCGACGGGCAGATGGGACAGGTCGCGTATGCAGCGAGTAAGGGTGCGGTGGCGAGCTTGACACTACCATTAGCACGCGATCTATCGAAGCACGGCATCCGTGCGGTGACAATTGCGCCAGCATTGTTTGAGTCCAATATGACCAAGTTGTTGTCGGGCAAGGTCAAGCAGAGCTTGGAGAATGCGATGGAATTCCCAAAGAGGGCGGGACAGGCGCCGGAGTTTGCGAGGATGGTGCGGGACTCGATAGAGAACAGCATGCTAAATGGCACGGTTATACGTTTAGACGGCGCTATGAGGATGCCGGCCAGGTTGTAGTATAATCATTCCATTTCAGATTCTTCCACCGATCATCGCTTCCGCTCCCGGATCTTGAATTTAACGCCATTCTTGTTGACTCCACCAACCGTGTGATTCATCTTAGCACGCTGAATCTCCAACTCCTCTTCGGCAGCCATAAGAGCGCGCTCTCGAGCTTTGACCGCTTCCAGATGTGTTGCAGCCCGCTCTTGTGTCCTTTGTCTCTTGCTCATGAAGGTCCGCTGGTCTTTTCGTGCCAGTTCTTGAGCTTCTTGTTGCTTCTTCGACAGCCTCTTCCGTTCCTTTGGTGTCGCCTTGTCCTCGTCGTCCTCGTCCTTCTCCGTGCTGCCCACCCTCCTCGGCAGTTCCCCACCCTTTCCAAACCACTCATCGTCGTCGAACTCGTCCTGCTCCTCCTTCTTGCCCACATATACAGTGTGTCTTCCCTTCCTCTCGTCTTCCCCATCCCTCAGCACCCTAACTTCGTCATCCCCCCAACACCAGCCTCCTCTCCAAATCTTCTCTCTCTTTCCGGACCATCTGCAGCATAGTCCGTATATACCCGGCGTCCTGAGTCTTCAGAAGCTTCACCACATCCATATCTAGACTCTTGTTCCCACGATCTGCAACTTTTCTGCCCGACTTGTCGACCGTGCTGCTCATCATACCAAAGGAGAACTCATCGGGGTTGCGCTCCATAGCTTTCTCTTTGAGGATCTTGAGGCGTGCTTGCTTGGCTTTGTGATCGTGCGCGCGGAGTTTGTAGTCCTTCATGCTGTCAGTTGGGCGTGCACCGGTGTAGGGAAAGCGGTACAGACCTTGCGCTTCTCGAGAAGACCCCATTTTTTGCGCTCCTCGGGCTGCGCGCGCTCCTTTATGGTTGCGCCGCTGAACGGCATTTCGCATGGACGACATTTTGGTGGTCGAGTCGTGTGGTTTCGTTGTGCGATTGCGGGATGAACATTCTGAATTTGGGAGATCGCAGCGATAAGATCTACGCGTATTTACGCTAACCAGACGTAGACTTAGCGTGGATTATGTAACGCTATTGCACCGCAGCAGTGGACATCTCCAACTCATGTCTAAGGCATTGAGAATGGTGTCCCAATGCCCTTGATGATAAGCTGCATGTCGCCTCTATCCTTCGTCCGTCTATACGCTGTATCGATTCCGATTGGCTTTGCGTTTCGGTCTGGGCGGAATTCCGCTCGCTTGCTCAATACCGACCCTTGTTACTGGCCCATTACGAACATCCTAGGACTACTACGCAAAACGCTGCTTGAACAAGGCGCGACTGACGAGAAGGCAAACCGTATTTACGCAACAATGAAATGACCGCCGGCATAGAATCACGCCGCCATGTATTTCCACGGAGCATCAGAACAAGAAATGGATAAGGTTAAATACAGCCCGTTGCGCACCTTCAGCTCATACTCAGCATCAGTTCCACATCAGTCAATTACGTCCGTTGGTACTTCAGTCTGTTTCATCTCGTACCATCTCATTCTTCATCTCTCTACCCCTATCGCAAACATACAGCCATGGTATCCTTCGACCCGACCCGCGACATCCCCCCCCTTAGTGGCAAAGTAATCCTCGTGACCGGCGGCAACATCGGCCTAGGAAAACAATGCATCCTCGAATATGCACGGCACGACCCCGCTTGCATCTACCTCGCAGCACGCAGCGCAGGCAAAGCTCAAGCCGCCATAAACGAGATCAAGCAACAACTCGGTGCCTCAAGTTCTACACCGATTAAGTTCCTCGAACTCGAACTATCATCCCTAGATTCAGTCAAGAATGCCACCGAAAAGTTGCTCGAGCAAGAGTTCCGCCTTGATATTTTGATGATGAACGCGGGCATCATGGCTGCAGCTCCGGGACTTACTGAGAATGGGTATGAGATGCAATTCGGTGTGAACTACCTCGGGCACGCGCTCCTATTTCAGCTTCTGTGCCCGTTGTTGGAGAAAACGAGTCAGCTGCCAGACGCGGATGTACGAGCCATCATGGTGACATCCGTGGGCCACCAACTGGCACCGAAAGAGGGCATCCCCTTTGACCAGCTAAAGACGGATTGCTCAAAATTCGGACCTTTCGAACGTTATGGCTCCAGCAAACTCGCTCAGATTCTCTGGGTGCGCCATGGGGCTACTCTTCATCCTAACATCACGTTTGCGGCGGCGCATCCTGGGCTCGTGGGGGGAACAGGCTTGGGTGCAAGTGCGACTGGAACTGGAGGTTTCGCAAACCTACTCATGGCAATGTCTCCCCTTGCGGCGACATCTCTGGAGAAAGGAGCGAGAAATCAGCTTTGGGCGTCTGTGGGAAAGGACGTGAAGAGCGGCGAGTGGTATGCACCGGAGACCTGTCTTGGAGTGATGCAGGTTGGAGTAGGCTCTCAGAGCGGTGCAAGTGCTCTTGCTAAGGACGACGCATTGGCGAAGAAGCTATGGCAATGGGCGGAGGAACGATTGCAGTCATATGCAATCTCATCCTAGTATTAGCGTTGTCTCAGGGCGCGGATATATATCTCATCCGATTGAAACAGACAAAATGTGCTGGGCATTGCAGGGTTGGTCCTTCTAAAATGCTGTTTCATTTAGGTCTTTTCGACAATTCCACCTCAGCGCCTTCCCGGCCCAATCTTCATCACTTTCGACCTCTGTCTCGATTGCTCTTCGCTATCTGCGGTGGGTGTGTGCGATACGGTTCTGGATGACTCGTTGTTTTCGCGGATGGGACAAGGAAAATACTCCTCAGAGACTCGAGCCACTCACTGATTCACATTCAGGGTTACCGGCCGTGATCTACCCACATTTCATACCTTCGTCTTTCACAGGAACCATTGACTTACCTCGTCGGGCAAAACTACCAATAACGTGCGACGACCTTCGCCTCGATTTAAATGATAAGATAAACACTATAATAAACTACGCTAGGACCGTAGAAAAGATCGCACTGCAGCGATACAATGATAAGCTCATAGTGTCTTCCCCGAGCCAAGTGCGACAGACTAACCCAAAATCGTATTCCTCGGGTCCAAGAACGTCAGGGCTTACCTTCTTTACATCTAATGTATATTCTAGCCTCTCAAGTCCGCATAGTCCGCAGAATTGGATCATTCCAGCTCAATACTCGCACGGTATGTTTTCATTATAAGAAGGAAAGGATTGCAAGATTATGGCAACCATCTTAGAAGTGTAACTGTATCGCCCTCTTGGCCTTCCGTCCGAATTTTGAACCGGAGTAGAATACTGGTGGAAGACAATTAAACATCATGACCAGCGAAACTGCCAATGGCCAGTCCGATAGCTCTTCCAACCGCATCATAAGAGTGGCCATCATTGGGGTATGTTCCTAGACCTAAACCCTTCTTCCTTCCATTTGAACTTTTTGTTCCAAGCCCGGAGCGCTCTAGAGCTCGAGTCTAATCGTGCCACAGGCTGGTGGCCACTTGGGTCGTCACATCGTCTCTCAACTCCTCAAAATCGGGAAGCATAGCCTCACCGCCATCACCCGTCCCGACAGTACCGCCTCGATTACAGACGAGATCCGCATCGTCCATGTGGACTACACCAGTGACGATGACGCGGCCTTGGTAGCCGCCCTCGAAGGCCAACAGGCCCTCGTCATTACTATGTCCGTCACCGCCCCTCGCGACACCGTGCTCAAGCTCATCCGCGCCGCCGCAAAAGCGAAAGTCCAGTTCATCCTTCCCAACTGGTACGGCCACGATCCCAAAAATGACAACTTGTGTGAGGACAGTCTACTGGCTCAAAATCGCGACGCAGCGTGTAATGAGGTGAAGAAGCTGGGTGTAAGCTCGTACTTCCTGCTGGCAAGTGGATTTTGGTATGAATGGAGTTTGTCCGGGGGGCCGGATCGCTATGGATTCGATATCAAGAAGCGTTCTCTAGTCTTGTTCGACGGCGGTGAGACGCCAATGAACACAACGACATGGCCTCAGAGTGGGAGAGCGATTGCGATTTTGCTGAGCTTGAAGATTGCTCCTGATAATGCAGAAGATCGGTCCCCCGCGCTTTCGCGGTTCCGAAACAGCCCAGTATATATTTCCAGCTTCCGGGTAACTCAACGCGACATGTTCGAGAGTGTGAAGCGTGTTACAAGAACGACAGATGCTGATTGGAGCATCAGTCACGAGACCTCGGAGCAGCGCTGGAAAGACAGTATGGGCGAGATAAAGAAGGGCAACTTCGGCGCTTTCACGAAGATGCTGTATAGTCGAGCTTGGTTTCCGAATGGGGATGCTGACCACGAGACTTCCCGCGGGCTTGCTAATGAATTGCTTGGGCTACCGGTTGAGTGTCTCGATGAGTGGACGGCTGTTGCAGTTCGTATGGCGCAAAACGATGATGTTCCGTGGATCATGCACTAGAAATCGTTGTTCTGCGTCGGATGTATTGCTTATTCGATTGAATCAGGCTTTCAAATTAACATGTTTGTTCTCATCGGGCTCATCCTGCACAGATACAGGATCTTTTTCCTCTCTACTCGCGTAGACGCCTTCGTGTTCTCGTCTCCGATCTGTCCGTCTCTGCATCCACACGAGCAGTGCCGTCCAGATTGCCACTTCTTTATGTTAGCTTAGTCACTGGATCAAACAGTTGACTCATACTTACAAGCAATGCTAGTAGCGATCATCGCGTACATGCCCTTTGTGAAATAAGGTGCGAAGTTTGCGCCATAGAACACAATGCTCCACCACGCATTGATGGCGTTGTTTCCCATGTTCATAGAAGCTATGACCACAGCTCGCAGACTGTCTTCCTCATAGCGCAAAACGTCGTTGGCCCATGCGAAGAATGTTGCTTGACACGCATAGACGCTTCCCGCCCAGTAATACATACCAAAGTTGATGCTGGTGCTTTCTGGGTAGGCTAGGATGAGAGCGCTGGTTACCACGCCTGTGATGCCGATCCAATATCCCACTATGCAGGGTTAGTCTGTTACACGATTCAGAAGAGGAAACTTACCTAGATAACGTCTTCCACCCCAGAAATCTGTCAGTGTCGCCCAGAACAAGGTGGACACAATCCCAACGGCCGGCACACCAGTTGGGTAATTATTAAGCTGCGAGACAGTATACTTCTTGGTCGGATGTGTTTTCATATAAAGTGACAGCAGCGCGTTTGAGCTGAACGATTCCGTCTCGCCTGCGATCATCCAAAGAACAACGAAGAAGTACCAAAACCAGGTGGAGAAGCAGTGTTTGAGAAAGCCCCAGGAGATTGGCGTGCGTTCTGGGATCTCGGGTACGCGAGAGATAGCAAGAGCTTTCTCATCTGCAGTAAAATACGGCGCTTTGGTGGTTCTCGGTGTATCCGGAAAGAGGAAAAACCCGTATACTGCAACTGGGAGTGTTATAATGCCTGCCAAACGCGAAGGTACAAAGTCAGTGTATGTCTTAAAGATGTGGGGGATGGTACGTAATCTTATGTCTTAGCTAAGCAAAGAAAGACTCTTTTCTTATGTTGTAAGCAGACAAAGATGGCCTTTTGTTTCGCTTGGCGGGAATAACGCATCCACTTTGTGCCCGGGAGACTTGCCATCAACTATAAAGAGCCAGCGCCAGCCCGACAGACCACTCAATCCATCCATGCTAGAGTGAATTCCGGTTTGTATGAAACCTCCAATCATGGTCCCAGCGAGTCCAGAAGCTGTGAAAATGCCCGATCGTTTGCCAAGCTCGCGTCCGGTATACCTGCGCATATATTGGTTCAAGATTACACATACTGCATATATCGAACCACTCACCACGACCCTAGAATGTAGTGGGTCCCAACAAATGTGGAAGCTTCAAATATAGCCTGGAAGAATCGAATGGCCATGATGTCTCGTGGATGATGCGCGCCGGCTGTCGCCATTGTGAGGCCAGCCCATACCACCTAGAACACGTCAGTGGTTTCACTGTTTTCCATCATGTACAATACTCACCATACAAGTTGGAAAGAAGATCTTTGGTTTCACGTAGTAAAGTGCTAGGTTGCAGGGTACTTGTCCGATTGTGTACCCAACCGTGAAGACAGTGTTGATTTGGTTGAGCTGGTTCCCGCGAAATCCAAGCTCTTCCTTCATTCCACTCACGTACGCGTTATTGAGGTTGGACCGATCCAGATAATTCAGGAAGTACATCAAACAGCAGAAGGTAAGGATAAAAAGGTCGAGTTTAACGACCAACTTCCGTTCGCCTGGCGCTCGTGGATCCCCACGAAGATACTGCATGAAAGAGGCCATGGTATGTTATGTGCTGCGAACAAAACGAGGAGAATCGCACGAGGCAGTCTGGAACCGTGTCAGCCGATATTGTTGACTGTGACTCTTGAGCGAGAGTGTCGAAAGGTCCGACTTGATGATACAGTACTGGGAGAGGTGGACCCGATGTACGAAGGAGTTTCCACCTTAGGCTAGCTGATCCTGCGGACTCTGATACCCGAATGGAGATAGATACGGCGTATCATTCCATGTTGCACTAACGTTGAGATAAGAATTGATAACTGCAGCCCGACCTTGGCCGAAAAGAATTCGCAACGACAAGCGTGCCGACGTACAAGTTCCAAAACCTGGATCGCGCAAGGAGGAGGTTCATCTTGGAGGAGAAGAGACGATTTCGGCGCGCGCTAAGACCTTCTCGGGCGTGTAGCGAAGTGTGTTGCCGAGATTGCGGGGTTGAGCCGAATCCGAGCTAGTGATGCTGGGACCCCCATCGTCGTCATGGAGGACATCTGATGCCTTCGTAGCTTCATGCGTGAAGTGGGGGCTTGGTGGCGTTAGCTTTTGATTGGGGTTAAAAGGCTGCCTTCTGCGTGGAATAACAAGGTGACCGGAGACATCGCTTTCCCGCCTCCTTATTTGCAGATTGATGAGAGACTCTGCGATTCGTGCTATGACGACCTCTTCAGAACTGAATTGGGAAAAGATCGCAGCCACCAAGAGGGCGGCCCTCGCGGAACAGATCCCACTGGAATATCGCATACCACAGCAGTTGTTGCCCTCTGATGATCAGCTTGATGTGACAACGTTTCCGAAAGAATCGGGATGGTTTGACCAGAAGGAATTGGAAATCACAGAAAGTAGCGCAACGCAGATTCTGAAGAAGATCGCTTCAAATTCATGGACGTCAGAAGAGGTTACACGAGCGTTCCTCAAACGTGCCGCAGCAGCACAGCAACTGGTGTGACCCTCGGGTCGCGTATCTTGCGAGTTTTGATACTAATGCATGTTTTATAGACGAACTGTTTAACAGACTTTTTCCCTACTGAAGCCATTAGTATTGCGAAATCGCTTGACGAACTCTTCCAAAAAACTGGAAAGCTCGTTGGCCCTCTCCATGGGTTGCCCGTCTCGTTGAAAGACAACTTCAACATTGTTGGGAAAGATAGTACAATCGGATTTGCTTCTTTAGTCGATGAGCCAGCAGCGTACAATGCTACGCTGGTTGAGCTATTAGAAAAGCTGGGAGCTGTGCGATACTGTAAAACCAACGTGCCAACAGCGATGATGATCGTAAGTAGAATCCTCCTTGCTGGAGAAGATGGGAGCGGCTAATTGTGCATAGCCCGAGTCGGTGAACAATGTATTCGGGCGCACACTAAATCCACGAAACCGAAAGTTGACATCTGGAGGCTCGAGCGGTGGCGAATCAGCTTTGATAGCATTCGGTGGAAGCGTTCTGGGAGTTGGAACTGATATTGTATGGGAGAAGCTCGACTGTGGTAAATAACAGCAGCTGACATTGCTTGCAGGGTGGAAGTCTTCGCATCCCAGCAGCTTGCACAGGTATCTTCACTTTACGGCCATCTTTCGGAAGGTTCACGACCCAAGACTGTCGCTCCGGATTAGCAGGTCAAGAAGCAGTCATGAGTGTCAACGGTCCGATGGCAAAAAGTCTGGAGGATATAACCTTCTATTCCAAAGCTGTGGTAGACGCACAGCCGTGGCTAATAGACCCGAAATGCCTTCCTATTCCGTGGAGGCCAGCAGAACGTAAAAGTAAGCTCAAGATAGCAGTCTTGTGGAACGACGGGATCGTCCAGCCGACTCCCCCTGTGACGAGAGCGTTGAAAGAGACGGTGGAGAAGTTGCAGGTGGCTGGGCATGAGATTGTCGGAGCTTGGGACCCCCTCCAGCATCTCAAAGCTATAGAGCTTCTGGTAAACTACTGGTCTACACTGAAAGTCGTCTTTCTAACGAAAGTTAGGGTCGTATGTTTGTCGCTGATGGCGGAAAGAGCGTGAGAAAACTGCTAGCACCGACCGATGAGCCGTGGCGTCCCGAGATGCGGAACTATTCGGAGGCTCCTGAGCTCGGGACGTACGACATGTGGCAACTCCATCTGCAACGATCTGAGGTGCAGAAGCAATATCTGGAGCAGTGGATGTCTTATGATGGTCTGGATGCTATATTGGGTAATTACTATCTCAAGCAAGATGCAATAGATCGACTGACGGCTGCATACAGCACCGACATGTCCCTATGCAGCCGTCGCGCATGGTGACTTTGATTATGTGGGCTACACTGGCGTATACAATGTCGTTGACTATTCGGCCGTATCATTTCCAAGCGGAGTGACTGTCGACAGGAAGAAAGATCGTCCTTCGAACCACAAGCGTCTGAGCGAAATGTGTCAGACTGTGCATGCAAAATGTAAGTAAGGCGCTGCAACATTCAATGTACTCGGTCCCTGAAATCAATCAGACAATCCAGAGGAAATTGACGGCATGCCCGTCAGCTTACAGTAAGTGATCTGTCATCACAAAAGCATAGGCAAGTTTCGCTAACCTTACTGGAGACTCGTCGCGAAGAGGCTTGAGGAAGAAAAGGTTCTTGCAATGACAGAAACGGTCTTGCAAGCTATATCCCCCTCCGCCATGGCGTCTATAATTTCGAGGATCAAAGCCAAGATTTAAGCATCTGAGCCTTGCTTCGGCAGTTCAATGAAATCACTACACTCTGCTTCTTGTCTTGAAGCTCTTCATGTGATCCTGGACGTATGGCCGTAATTCCTGATTCCACTTTGCATACTCTTCTTCTGTCAGATGTACATACCCATGGTAAACAACTAGCAGCTCTTTCCCAAATCGGATTCGAGCCTCCAACCACTGGATGGCTACAAGGATTCAGTGGGAACTATTCAAACATAGAAGATACCAGAGCGACTCAAACGAGAACACTTGCATGAAACCGAGAGATCTCGCTCCAGTCCTCCTATACAGCCCGATACAGTCCGATTGGTCTCTTGCATAACTGCTTTCAACACCTCGATGCTCTCGTCCACGATGGCATCAGGTATTTCCTATCAATAAAACATGTCGCAAGCGGAATTCTTACTCTTTGGAGCTATCCTGGCGCAGGCCTCCAGCAACAGGCGATATGATGGCTAGAGGCTATCATCTGAGCATAGCCAACACGATATAACTCGACGCCATTGATGCGAAACGGTTTCCTCGGCCGAAGATCGTTGGTGCCGGATACTAGAACCCATTGTCTTACATCACAATAGGACTCCAGTGGAAGATGCATGCCATTTTATTCGTCGCAAAGTCGGTAATTGACGTTCTCGCTCTTGTCGCCGCCACAGCCCGCATTCCATGCTGTACCTTCTTTCGCCAGGCGATCCAAATTGGTTGATTTCGCCATGGGTTTCAAGCATTCAAGCGTGGATTTTTCGAGGTATATGACTTCAATCCTGGAAGTATTCGAAAGGTCGGGCTGTGAAACATAAGGGTCGTCGCGTGCGTCGCTCATCTGGCTCAAAGGTGGACTGTACTTGAGTGCAAAACAAGCCTGGCATTTAGTTCAGGCCAGTGATATTGAGCAACCTTCTCGACGATCGTTCTTTGAATATCAACGAGGCCTTCAGCTTCGCTGCGAAGGCTTCTTTCGACAGATCGAGGAACGAAGGTTTGGACGGACATTGTCCATGCTCAGCGTTTGTTGTTCGTTTTCTTGGAAATCAGCAGAGCACTCAACGTTTTGACAGAGTGTTATGATCGGAGCAGTCGATATTACCTAAGCTGTGTGTATATAGTGTATCGCAGAAGCCGGGGACGTAGTAGTAGGGCAAGTCTTGGATGTCTTATGTAGCACAAAGATATACGATACTACAACCAGGCCAAGGCTGTCTTGAACACTATGGCTCGTTGAGGCGTTGAGTTGTGGTATATAGCAAAGAGGACCGTGTCTAGTAGTAGAAAGGCTGGCTCCAGGGCTGGGCTGTGGGTGAGTTCTGTTGAGTCATCGCGTAACTCGAGGTCTCGTTGCCGCGTCAGTTTCGACACCCCATTCATCGTAAATCATCTGCCCTGCGCATTAATAACACTTAGGCACCAGTTCTTCTTATAGAATATGTTGAGCACACAGCATTTTTGTCGGCATCACATCCATTGCAGTCATAACCGTCACAAAGCATAAGACATCTAGACGATGTGGGAGATGGGTATCCAATTCTTGATTGATCATGGTCGGGACAACGCCATCAAGCCCGCCACTATCTTACCCGGTAAGTGCGAAGTGTAGGAGGAAGCGACTACCATAGGTACCTTCAACCGTAAAATAACAGGCCATGCACTCACCACGTCCGTTGACCCTTGTTACCGTCCCTGCCATAACATTCATCTCATTCATACCTCTCATATCGCCTATTTCCTGAAATTCGATATCTCCCACGGCCAGCTTCATTCTGAACCCCTCCTCCACGCCCATTTGTCCTTCTGACCGTACTCTCCCGAAGCTGGTCGTTCCTTATCACATCGCTCTCTTCTCATAACACGCACACCTCCTCGCCGGCTCTCCGTTACTTGCCCGATAACGGCTCGGCCCGGCGCGCAATAAGTTTCAAGGCAGCGACACGCACCCTTGTACATATCGGCGATCTCGAGAGCTGCACCAGCCCTTTCTACGAAAAGGCCCTGGAATGGAGGCGAAAATAGAACAACAGGAGAAGAAAGCACCCGCGAGACGGCCAAATAGAGTGCAGCCTGGTCTTACAAGGAAAAAACTACCTTGGCTCGATGGCAAGTCTTCTATAGCATCCTCTCCGCTAGTTTCGCCAACTGGACATGCCTCTACTCCACAGCGCGAGGGTTCGATATCACCGTTGTCGAGACAGCCGACATTAGCGCCTTTAGAGTCTGCTTTCGAGCCGGTTGGGGGATCCAGCAGCGCCGTGGGAAGGGTGATAGAGTCGAAGGTTCGTCGTCCATCGGTGGCGCAATCCGTGCCGACCTTAGTGGGCCTCCCAGAACCAAAGAAGAGACTGTCGATGGTTCACATAGACGAGCCGGACGTCTTTATGGATGTACGATCCAGAGCAGACAGCTTGGCTCCTGTACCAGACCATCTTGAGCGTATCGAAACGCCAGATTCGATCCTCCGTCCAGTTAAGCGTCTTGTCCACGAGTCTCCTCCCAGAGTCATCCAGACTGTCCAAAGATCACCGAGCCAGCCAGTCCCCAGACCTAGCTTTTTCGAGCGCCATAGCCATCGGGGACTCAGTAACGCGATTGAAGGCTTGGAAGATCTTGTAGAGGATGCTGTTGTCACAGCTGAACTGATGGAGCGACCAGAGCACGTTAAACAGATATACACGATCATCGAGGACGCAAGCATTGCCGTCCAGGACGCCTCTTTAGAGCCCGCTCGACTTTTGATGAGAACTTCGTCTCCTCTGCAAGTCTCTGCCAAGGAGGTTTGTCAGTTTTCCTCCCCGCTAGGAAACCATCCAAAGGTTGTTGTTGAAGACGTTGTGTTCCACACCTCACCTAAAACACACCCGCGCAGCGTTGAGCGCAGGGAGTTAGAAACAATCGACTGGGCTTACCGCAATGTAAAGGATACCAAGCATCACCAGCAACTCTGTCGGTCATCATCCTCGTCTACTACATCAACTTCCTCAAGGTCTCGTCACAGACGGCCTTCCCATTTCAGCTCTGGCAGCGACCTTCTGCAGCTACTTCCTCCTGAGACCGTCGCAACGGCTCCCCGCGATCATGTAGACCACGTATTGCGTCCTATAATATCTCGCTCACACTCTCGAGGCCGATCGCGCCGACGAAGAGGCAGTCCCGAGGATTATCGGAGACCTCGCCGGTATCGCTGTAGCTGGGGAAGCGCAGATACAACATCGCACTCACCGCGCAAACATCGTCGCCATCGTGTATCTTCTGAATTTGGCACCTCGTTCGACGAAGAAGAACTAGGCGCTGTTGGTAGGCCAGAGGGTATCAGACGGTGCGGTGAAGAAAATCATGTACGGGACGCTCACCACCACACCTTCAGCTTGCATCGCAATCATCGCCGGCAACCGGTCGCTAGAAATTGGAGAACAGGAAAGAAGCGGATCTGCGCCTTCATTGCGTGTGCCAATACCGCTGTGCTTGGGATTATTGTGGGGATATATGTAAGTGAATCTCCAGAATGTAGCACTGAAGCTAATCGTTGCTAGGCTGGAGAAGTTCCTCGAATTCAGTATGTGTTGGCAGATGAGAATCACCATGTGATCGTCGGTAATGTAGCGTAAGTCAGGATGGGTTACCTTGCTGCAACTGAATCTGATCGACTATCAGCTTGTACTTTGGACTCGCACTTTCGACATTTGTCTTTTGGCCTCTACCCCTTCTTCACGGCCGAAAACCGTACATTCTCGCCTCATTGGCTCTTGCGATGCCGCTTCAATTCCCACAGGCACTTGTCATCAGCCAGGAGCGCTCGCCAATCGAGCACCGCTGGCTTGCCGGTCTCTTAATTGCTCGCGGCTTTACTGGCCTTGTTCTTGGCTTTGCCAATGTCAATTTCATAAGTATCCTACTTGATCTCTTTGGCGCTTCCTTGCAGAGTCAGCACCCCCATCAAGAGTTTACAACAGCCAGCGATGTTCGTAGACATGGAGGTGGCATGGGCATCTGGCTCGGTATTTGGTCTTGGTGCTGGGTTGGCTCGCTTGCTGGAGGCTTCCAGATCGGTGCTGGCATAATCGACTCGCTGACTCCAGATTGGGGGTTCTACATCACAATCATGATCCTCGCTGGAGCGCTCGTCATCAATGTCATGGCGCCTGAAACACGGCGCTCTGCTTATCGTCACTCTGTCACAGAGGTCTATGACCGTGACGAGAATTACATCACTCGACGTGTCGCTCGAGGCGAAATTAAGCTCCACATATCTACTGAAGGTCCAAAATACTGGTTCGAAGAAGTGTGGGCTGGCTTAAAACTCTCCATCAAGATGCTCTGCCAACCTGGCTTTCTTGTTCTCTCCTTGTACCTTGGTTGGATATACGCCCAGATCGTCCTTGTCATCGTCCTGCTCGGCGCCCTCCTCTCACGGGACTACAAGTGGCACTCACAGATGGTCGGCCTGGGTGTTATGTCCATCGCCATTGGTGCCCTCGTCGCTATTCCCTTGACCAAAGCCAGCATCTTCTCCCGCGAGCGAAAAAATGCCTTTCGTACAGATAGTATGACGTTCCAGAAGCAAGTCAGTTGGTCGAGTCATCTCATCCGGCGATGCATCTTCACCTTAGTGCTGCCGCTTATGGGCCTCGCGTATACTGTTTCTTCGGCTAGCCGTCCGAAGCCCTTCGCGGTCCCCATAGTCTTCGCTGGCGCAGTGGGCTTTCTCTCGATTCTCGCCATCGCGGAATGCTATGGTCTGATCATGGAGACTTTCGATACCTGCGATCTCCAGCCTGGTGTGAACACGCGCCATAGACTTCAAAGCATGGCCGTACAAGACCGCCGCCGCCGCACAAATTACTCCTCCTTCCCGCGCGTCAGCGCCGGCATCTTCGCCTCACACGCTCTATCCTTCTTCGGCGCGGCCATTGCCACAGAAGTAGGCGGCATAATGACCAGGCACATTGGCGCGCAGGCCTCGACCGGTGTAACCGCCGGCATCCTGCTCTTTCTGACGCTGCTGCTTACTCTTGTCCTGTGGCGCTTCAAGGAAGTCCAGGTCATTCCAAATCACACATTTGGGACCAGACGGGATACGGCCGCGTGGCAGGAGTTCAGAGAGTTGGAAAAGGAAGGCAGGGGAAGTGAGTGGAAGGCGGTGGTCATCGGAAATCCGAGTGGGAAGATGAGGAGGATGAGTGTGCTTGAGCTTGGAGCACTGAGTCGGTGGACTGAGATCCGGAAGCTCAATTTCTTAATCAAGGCGGATGACCGGGCGAGGAAAAGAGATGATTGGCATCAGGGTGGGAGTTGGTAGGGCTGCGGAATCGCGTCGAGATGACAGGAAAGGGGGATGGGGAGGACCCCGCATGGTGCGGTAGTAAAACGTGCTTCTGTATTGGTACTGAATGAGAGCCGATTTAACTTTTCCTGATAGCCATGACGAAGAATGCGTAGAGTCACATTTGTAGGGTGGGGTAGGTTATAAATGTTGATTCTTGTAATGTCCACGCACGAACCCGGCTGATGCATCAAATCAACGCTGCGCTACGCCATGATGATGCATTACCGCATGTCTTACACTCAAAAGAATAGTCTATCTAGAATGTGATCGACATTTAAGTAGCCTGTGCTCCGGAAAGTTGTCTCGCTGTGCTAAGAGTTTCTTCGCCTGGCGGCAGGACTTGCCTGTGGTGGCGTCGGTGTCTGCTCCTTCCGTCCCTTATCCGGCACCCCATGATTCAGCCCTTGCATGTTTCTAGTCGGCGTCCGCTGCACCTCTGTTCTTTCGATTTCTTCTTCTTCATCGTCGTCGTCCTCAACGTCGTCATATTCCTCGTCATCAACCTCGCCCTCCTCATCCGACTCCGCCTCCGCGTACTCGTCGCCCTCAATGCTTTCAACGATGGAGTCTTGCAGCCCGCCTGTCTCATCAACACTCGCCTGCGTAAGATAACTCGCCTCCAGATCCTCGCCGACCTCGCTCCCCTCGTCCTCACTAGGCACGCTTGCCGCCTCAGGACTTTCATCTTCACTATCAGTAAAGTCCTCAATGTCGAGCGGGCGTTCGCGCCAGTAGTTGAAGTCAGTGAACTGTTCGCCGCCGGGTGGCACAAGGAGGCCGACGGGAGGGAAGAAGTGGTCTACAATTTCGCGCATGGAGGCGTATCCAGTGCGGTAGGAGTTGAGGGAGAGGACGTCGAGGGAGACTTCGGCGTTCGAGTTTATGGTGAAGATGCGGGTGGAGGGGATGTTGACGGAGCGGTAGGAGAGAGCATCGGTGAACCGGTTTCCGAACCCAGCATAAAAGGGTGTCTGTCCTGATGGCTTACCAAATAGGTTCATGATATCCCGAAGACAGGCCATCTTGAACACTTCCGGCTTTCGTAAGTATACTTCTCGGCGCAATGCTGCTATTGTCCGATCTGGACTCATGATCACCGGCCCTTTCGGTAATCGGTAGCCCTCTTGTACTACACCGTTCATGTACGTCCTCGTTGTGTCTGCTAGGCCCACAGAGCGGCTTGTCAGGTAGAAGATATTGTATCCGTTGTTAACAATGTCAGTGTATAATTTCGCCACTCCTTCGTGGGTCCAGTCTCGACCGATCATGTTCAGGACATGGCCCAGAGCGTCCGATTTGGTGATTGTGCCATCGATATCTGAGATGACGATGGGGACGTCGTGCTTCCAGTAGAACATGTATGCGTTGCACGTTGATCGGTTGACGGTGAAGCTGCACGTATTGGAACTGATATATAGATTAGCGACCAAGCCCACTGATTAGCATACTTGAAGCAACCCACCCTGGTTTCAGATTCAGAGACTTCAGCTGGTCGCTCGTGAGGCGTAGCGTCTTTGCAAAGCTACGAGTTTCCCTATCCGTCTCAGGTGATTTTGGTGGGGTAGTCAAACCGATAGCGCTGTCAGAGTCCCTACGCATGTGTGGCGGATATTCTGCGGTTGTGTCGCTCTGGGCGTCATCGCTATGATAGCCGGGATCTGATATGGCATCTGTTGATCGCAGTGCTTCCTGAACGAGTGTAAGTACAAAACTTGGAAGAAACATACAATGCATCGGCTTACGTCATTTAAGGCTGCGATGCCTGACCTCTGCATAGCAGCAGCCTTGGACTCCTCACTGCTGTAAATCCATAGATTGCCATGTTCATCAGCGCCGATCAAAGCGCCAATGTCGTAGTTCCCCTCCAGCTCATCTGATAGTATCTTCCTGGCGACCACTTCGGCGCGCAAAGCTTCCTGTTCGCTGCTCTTGTAGCCGGTCATATCCAACATCAAGTCGCCGCTCTCGGTGACTTTGTTTGGAATGTTGGAAGTGAAAAGCTTCTTGGAAAGGTTGATAGCACGGGCCATGGCTTCGCTGGGTGATATCTAAATTCTGGTCAGCTTCGTAGTGATATTGCATGGTGAGGTAATGGTAACTCACGGGCGGCGGACTAGTTGATCGTTTCTGAATGTTCCATGCTGTAGCCTCGTCTCTGCTAAGCAATATAGGTTCGTGTTCCTTGTCCTCGAATGATTTCGCAAATTGAGTCTTTGCGGAGGGCAGCACTTCGTCACTGTTGGAGCGCCACGTCTGCAAGCCGGACCAGTCGCCTGATTTCGGTCGCTCCCCAAGCAGGTCCGGCCGTGGGACTCGGCCTTGCAGTGTCGACCGTCTCGCTCCGCTGGTACCGTCTAGCTCGAGAGGATCGGGTTCAGGGAGGGTATTGATGGGCTCATCGGTGGGCTTTTGCTCGGGACTTGACGCTGGGGATGCGAGCGGCGAGGTCTGCATGTCTTCGGGGATCGACGCCGTTGTCTCGAAGACGAAGAAAGCTTCGCCGCCCTCTCCGAGCTTCATGGCATAATTTTGCTGCTCGCCATTGACTCTGAATACCACCTTCTTGTCTGAAGGCCGCAGTATCTGGTATTTCCCGAAGCGGACGTGGAACGGCGAACAAGCCAGGCTGCCATCTTCTTGTTCAACGACTATGACATCTATAGCACCGCTCAGAGTTGCGGGGTTTATCGAGTTCCACCCCTTGGACACGCCGCTGGTGAGCGAGCGCACGTAGTTCATAGCTGCCTGGCCCGGAGGCTCTCTGCGCACCGGAGCGCCTGATATAGCGATTTGCCAAACGTCCGTGTACTGTGTATTTCTTTAGGATGGACGGTATGAGGGCGGCTTGTGCCGGTCGGTTTCGCTTATGGCTGTAGCAATGATCCTGATGCGGTGCGGTCGGTTCGGCGTGGAATTAGTGTCAATGAAGCTTCGATGCGCGAGGATCTGTTCACGAGCGAGTCGGCGGTGGGCAGATGTTTGAGCTCTGGGATAGCCTAGGCCAAGGTTTCGCAGCGATAAGACGTGTGTATGTGTAGGAGGCAGGAGTAAGGCTATCAGGAAGCAGCTGCTCGCATTCAAGGCTATGCGCGCGGTCACCGAGGTCACGGACGCACTAAAGACTTGTTCAGAATCGCATGGGCTGTCATAGGATTGTCATGGGATCAATACGCAGGACCGGGATCAGGCGGGATCGTGCGGCGCAGAACGAGTCGTTGAAACTTCTCCTGTGCACGCATGTGCACCTCGGCCTGGCATTGGGAGCATGCTCTGCGTGTTGTTGAGCTGCACCGCGCCGCCGGTCTGTCCCAGGGAGGAAGCACCACCCCACAGTAGCGCTGGAGGATGCGCTCGACGGCGCGGTACATGGCATTGATCCACTACACGTCAGACAGCAATCGCAGCAAACGTCGGGAGTCAGCGCCCGCACCGTTGCTGCAAGCTGCGGAGGAGGGGATGGGGTCGAACGACGTGCAGCTGGCCTAATTCCTTCTATCGGCCCGAGTCGGCCAAGGCTTGCGGCGCATGAAGACGCTGCCGCCTCCTCCTCCACCAAGCACGACACAAACAGGCCGGCGACGCCTGCGAAACGTCGCCATGTTTCCCGACACCGCTCACTCGCTGTACTGGCCGCCGGATGTGGCCCGCTACAACATGGAGGCCCTCGTCTTCCTGTCCTCGGGCTGGCTGAAGACGGCATGCGTGCTGCTTGCCCTCTTCTGGTACGTGCGGCACGCGACAAGCAAGATATATAGACACAGCTTCTGACAAACTGACTGTGCAGGGTGGCGTTCCGCGCCTACCGCGTGCTCTCCAAGCCCGTCGAAGAGCTCATCAACCTGCTGGGCCTCGAGGTGCCCGTTGCGCCCCTCGTGTCGCTTGCGGGCATCAAGGCTGACGGCGTGCTGCTGCACTGGAAACCCCCGGATCAGCGATCCTCGGTCGTAAAATATGTAATACGCATAAATGGAATTGACAGTATGGCAATCCTCTCCAGAAGATCCACAGAAGCTCACGTCCGACAGTTGGCGATGTCTCGCCCCAAGAAACATCCGTCACTATCGAGAACCTACAGCCAGACCACCACTACGTTATCCGTATCGTAACACTGAATACTGCCAACTTTCAAGCCCCCAGCGTCCCAATCCGCCTCCGAACCCTCCCCACTGAGTCCGAGCAGTTCTACGGTACTGGACCGCATAAGGAAATCCGAGATGGAGCGCAAGGTGACGACTATAACCCTACGCCTATCATCCGGCCGAACAAGAATCTTGTCGATTTCATTGTTCCGTCCATTACTGCACCAGCCATGACACGCGAGCACAGTAACAGTGTATCTCGACACCGACGCTCTGAACCGGGAAGGCGTAATTCTCCAGCCTCGGGGACAGCGGAGCAGGCACGCGCTGCGCAAGAGGCGGTGGACTCACAAGAGACGATCAAACAGTTGACGGAAAAACTGGACAGTCTGAGGCGCGAACTGGAGGATATGGAGAAGCAGATCCAGGACGAAGAGCAGGAGTTTGTCACGCAGAAAGCACTTTTGGTCGAGAAACGGGACGAGAAAAGGGCTTCTTTGAAGGAAAAGGAGGACGCTAGCCGCGATTTGAGAAAGGAAGTGGCGATTTTGGAACGCGCAAACGCCTCGGCTCAGGCCAAAAGATCGAATCAGGAGCGCTTGCTGCAAAAGAAGGAAGCCGAGAGGAAAAAGTTGAAGGATGACATGGCCAAGTGGGAACGCGAGGCGGGGGAACTCCGAACTGCTGCTCAAGGTATTCAAAAAGAACGTACCGAATACGAGGCATTGTCAGAGAACCGCATCAAAGAGCTCAAGGGGAAGCACGAGGAAGAGCTGCAGACAAACAAAAGTCTAGAGGATGTCATTCGTGAGAAAGGAATACAGATCAAGACTCTTGAAGAGGAAAGGAAACTTTTGGAAGACGGCGAGGATGTCGGTGATGCTCAAGACGGTGTTGAGACAGAGGCTGAAGACCGGAGGTGGATGGAGCTCTACAGCAGCCTCCAGCAACGATACGCGGAAGCCTGGCAACAATTCAACGAAGCCGAGCATATCAACAAGGAAGCCTCTGCGCGATTAGCGTACTTACAGCAGCGCCGCATGAGCCAGCCGCAGGTCATGTCCGTTACGGCGCCTGAGTTTGTGCCGGCCAGAAGAAACAGTGGCGTGCGCTCGCGACCACTCAGTATGCGCGAACCGTTGACCTCCGCCAACCTCGGAGGTTTTATTCCCTCGACGGCAGCACCTTTCAACAGCGGCATTGCGAGCACTTCCCCTTCATATACAAATCCAACGCCGTACTTCAATCCTGTCAATGGCATGGCTCTTCCTCCACCCAGTGCTCATGCCTCGTCTTTTTCTCAAGCGGATATTGAAAGTCTGACTGGTGGAGCACCAATGAGTCCGACCGCAGGAGCCCTGCTGCCGTCAGGACTGTTTGGTGATGGAACGACCGATGACGGACTGACAGATGAAGATGACCCAGGTCCTCCACTTCCATCGTTAGACCCATCGCCAAATCTTCGCCATATTTTACCTGGCCTGGGAGCTCCCGGGACATTGGAACAGGTACAGAGCCCTAGCTCACCTGTATCTGTGCAAAGCCGTTCTCCTTTCGCCAGTCCCCGCGAGAGTGTTGGCCAGCTAGGCTTCTACCCGAGCAACGAGAATGCATTGGACAGCGACAGGCGGTCGATCCGCTCCACTTCGAGTTCGTTCAAGAACCCTCCCACCACGCGATTTGGCAGCCTGTTTGGCTTGCACAGACAACGTGGTAAGACATTCGATCAAGGGCCGCCTCTAGGTTCCCTGAAGTCATCCCAAAGTCAATCTCTTCCTCGACAGGACCACGAGGACTTGGATCCTATTGGCACACGACGACGGCGCGGAAGCCATTCTGGAGGTGCTTGGTACAACGCATTTATACCTGGCAAAGCACAGCCTGAGGAGTCCTCGAGTAGCCCGAAACACGTAGCCACGCGAAAGCGGGCATTCAACATGTTTGGAACGAAAGGCGACCCTTGGTCGACCTCTACGTTAGGATCTGATAGGCCTTCTTCGCCTCGTCAGGGATCGACCAAATCGGGCGAAGCCAACGTCTTACCGAGGCCTAGTACGGAGAGCCAGACACGCTTCGGTTGGAATGTCGATGCTTTCAATGCGCGAAGTAGCCCACTTGGCGTGGACTGGAGCATCAATAATACCAACAGTTCTTCCTGGTCACGTATGCCTTCCCGGCGACCTTCCATTCAACACGGCTCAACGGTGAGCTTGTTGAACGACGGCCTGCTTCATGACGATATACCTGACTTTCCGTCCACGACACGCTCTCCCACGCAAGCACCCATCGGGACAAGACCGCAATCGTCGGCCTCGCACATGGCGCCTTTTGTACCTCCAACTCCACCCAAAATGCTCAATCCGGACGCCCCCACATTTACATTCGGGTTTGGAGATAAGGATGTAAAGGCGAAGAAGGCAGCTGAGAAGGCTGAGAAGGCCGCGGACAAGGAAGCAAAGAGAGCAGAGAAGAAGGCGGCGAAAGTGGATAAGTCATCCCGCAAGCAGTCTACCATCCCCGAAGTCGCGGTATCGGAGCAATCAAGCTCTCCGATAGCCGCGCGCTTCTCGAGAGATAATTACTCCTTATCCACCGCAGACTATTCTGAAACCTCTCCACGCGAGTCACTCGACCAGTCCGGCTCTCAGACCACTTCTGAACTACAGCCACCCGCTTCTTTCGGTAAGGAATCTTTCATGCAGAAGCTGTCTAGGAAGAGCAGTTCCAGCCAATTCCTACAGTTCGGCAAGGGTCAAAGGTCTCTTTTTTCCAAGAAGTCCAGTGAGGCGGTTACGCCTGACGAGACTGATGAAGATGGCGGTGGACTTTCAGTGAGGACTACGGATAGCCCTGGAGCAAGTCCGAGTATTGGAACGCCAAAGGATAAGAGTAGTGCCCTGAGTTGGAGTTCCATCAAGCGCATAGGCAAGAGGGGCGACAAGACGCCCAGCTTGCATGAGAGCGTCGCAAGTGAGACTACGGGAGACGAGGATGAGGAAGCAGCTGAAGGACTGGGCGTTGTGACTCAGTGATCGCAATCATATGCACCATAATGTCATAGCATAGCGAGGCGTATGTGAATAAATCCTTCTTCAAGTATTAGGTTTCTACCCACTTTGGGGCGTGACGTCGTCATCTCTGGTTCGTGCCAAGCGTCGGAGGTCCGACCTCAACCACCGCAGCTTCCTTTCACCGAAAGCAGCCCCCACGACTTCTCACCTACGCCAGCGCCCCACGAACAGCCCGTCATGGCTTCTCCAGGCGGCGAGAACATGCTCTCAACGCCTCCCACGACGGCCACCGGCGCACCGAATCCCAGTCCACCCACCGCCTCCTCAACACAACCTAACACGCAAACCACCCAACCCGCACAAATGAACGGCACCGCGCCGGCACCTATGAGCGCATCATTCCCCTCTACCTCTCTCCAAGATAGTGGCACATCTAAACGACCTCGTGACGCGCGCCTCATTCACCTTATTCTCGCTAACATGGGTGTACACGCCTATACGGAGCGCGTGCCACTGCAGCTCCTCGACTTCGCATACCGCTACACGAACGGCATCTTGTCCGATGCGCTCTCGTACGAAGGACCTCAGACCAACGTCGGAAAGAAAGCCGCGCCGAAGGACGATGATGGCATCAGTCTGAATGCGCTGCGCACGGCGATCCATGCGCGTGCGCAGCAGCAGTTTAGCTCTGTGCTGCCGAAGGAGTTCATGAGCGAGGTCGCGGCGGAGAGAAACAAGGTTGCGCTACCGAGAGTGGAGCGCGAATGGGGATTACGCCTGCCGCCGGAGCGGTACTGCTTCACGGGTGTAGGGTGGGGTATGAAGGAGAGCTGGGAGGAAGATGAGGAGGTGGGCGAGGAGATGGATGGGGTTGCGGGGCTTACTGGCGGGCCTGTGGGTGGGGTGATACGGCTATGGGAGGCGTGGAGGATGAGGAGGTCAATGAGGATGAGTTCGAAGAAGTGATGGGCTCGGGGAATAAGATGGATACCAGTGGCTGAGTGTGACGCAAGTTGATGTCGAAACAGAGAGCCTCGAGACGGTGCAGGCGGATGAGATCCCAGTCACGATTATGACGAGCCCGGATGTGAGGGAGAGGGAGCTTTCTACGAGACGGTCTCATCGAGTGCACAGCCGGATTTCCGAGCAGCCCGAGAAGATCATGGATTTGATTCGCCGCGGGGAACCGTAAAAAACAATTCCGATACCGGCGTTATAGGCTTGATGCATTTTGCGGCGTACAAGTACGAGGGGTTATCACGGGTGCGGGTATGATTATGGGTATACCAGAGCTGAAATCTTTTCCATCCACTTGCCTAGCACCCACACTCAAGGAGCTTCCCTGGCGAGGCACTCAGTATCGTACAACATGCTATACAAAAATACCTGTCTTTAGTGATACAACAAGCGTGCTGTTTGTTGTCCTTGTAATGCCATATGCATACAATGTTAACGCAGATCCTCCTAAAACGCCGTGCAAATGCAAGCCAAATACCTTGTCCTCTTTCTCTTCCATCTTCCTTTAACCCCTACCCATCATCGCCCCTCCTCCTTGTCCCGCTCCAGCTTCTCCTCCAACCTTTTTCCCTGCAACCTCCCCTTCTCGTCCAAGCCCCACCAATCCTTATGCCTCTTCTTGCTCTCCTCCACCAATCTCGCCCTTTCTTCTTTCTCTCGGCGCCGCTCTCCGGCGAGCGCGAACCACTCTGCGCGAGCTTTATCAAGTTCGTCCTGCCCCTGGTATTGCAACATGCACGTGTTCATGGCGAGTTTTTGAGGACGACATGCGTAGATCATGGTGAAGGTGCGCCCGGTAGCGCAGGTGGCGAAGGCTGCGGACGTAGTGAGCAATGTGTGTGTCAGTGGGTAAGAAAGGGGAAGTGGGCGGGAGGAGAGTTGTGTAGCGCAAAGCGTGGAGTATATGTAGGGCATTGGAAAAGCTTAGAGGCCTTCACTCTGAAGGCGCAATTCTGCGCAACGTGGTAGAGCGTACCTGCTATCTCAGCAGCGCATTTTGCGCGCACGTTTTTGTAATATAGATCTCGGACTTGCTGTTCCTGTGGTGCGGAGAGGGGAGTGGGATTCGAGGGAAGGCGTATTGGGGCTTCGGCTGGCGGTATGCTGGAGTCTGCTGGAGTCGCCATGGCCATGCTCGCGCGATGAGAGTGTATGGCGAGTCGAACGGTCGTGGAGCGGGAGCAATTGCGACAATGGTAGAGCTGATTGAGCTTTGCTACGCGAGCGGAGCTTCAGTGGTGGTGAGATGCGTGGGTTGCGGAGCGGGAAGTGGATTCGGAGTGAGCTGGCTTGGGTTGGCGCTGATTGGACCTGGTTCGACGACCTCCCCCAGATATCGCGAGAGGTTCCTTTAAAACAACGACTACCCTCACGATATTTTTTAGAAGGTTAATATGCTTACTAGTGTTTGCCATTTTCCACTCTCAGCAGTTTACCCTTGCCCATAAAAATAAATCAAGATTCGAACAAGCGCGGTACATCCACAAGTGTAAAGATTAAAATCGGTACTGGCATGGCGCCGTCACGTTTCTTGCCGCATTGTTCGGGCTCATGAAAACACATAAAGATGGCCGGGAAGAAGACGTTTCAGATAAAGATTCCAAAGACCAGAGCTCAACGACACAGGAGTGAAGAAAGGAGAGGGTTGGTTTAAAGCTCATGGCAAGAGGAATCCTGATTATTTGCCGGTACAAGAATGGTGCTATGAAGTGGCAGCGCTCAATGAAGAAGCTGTCGAGCTACCTACACCACTTGATTCGAGGCACGCCGAGATCTAAAGATAAAGGCAGCGACTGAGAAATTGTAGAAGATATTTTGGGCATATTGTAAGGCAAAGTAGCTGCACTTCCCACGACGTAGCGCAAGTACTACAACTTGAACTTGTGGAAATCAAGACTCGATCGTTTCCGCCTACAGAAGGAGCAAGATTATTGCTTGCCTGTTAACAAGTGCTGACGATTGTGAACAGTCGTTGTTAAGCTTCGGACCTGTGGTGACAGTGTCACTATCACCTCGCTAGCCCGATAGGGGCATACGTGGAGTTCCTTCCACGACAGCGAGTCGACCTTCACTTTGCTTCCTAAATTGCACTCGCAACCTCATTCCGCTTGATCGCTCGCTTTCTGTCGCTCCTTCTCTCTCTTTTTACACGTGTCCTGCGGCGCTTTCTCGCAATAATCTTTCCTTCACCATCTGCGTCTTCGGACCGAACTATCATGAAGCTGAAACAGGTCCTCTCCGCGGTCGCCGTGGCCGCTCGCGCGGTGCCGCTTGTGTCGCGTCCGTTCGATTACCCTGGCCTTTATTTCTCGAACGGCAAGTTCGAGATTACTATGTTCAACGATCTCCACATGGGTGACTTCGGAATTCAGGATGGTATCCAAAAAGGCGTCTGGTCCGATGATCTTACCATGGGTGTCCTAAACAAGGTGCTGAACTACGAGTCCGCCACCAACCTAGCTGTGCTCAATGGCGACATCACGACTTGCGAATGGCTCGCCGAAAAGGACTCCTATAGTTTTCTCGACAAGGCCATGTCGCCTTTCCTTAGTCGCAAGCTGCCCTTTGCTGCGACGTTCGGAAACCATGACTGGAGCGCAACGTGCAACACACGCTGGATGTCGGAGCACATTTGGAGAACGGCAAATGATCCCAAGAATGGCGGCCAGCTTACATTCACTACGAGTTCAGTGGCCGGCAACCCGAATATGGTCGGCACGACAAACTACTTCATTCCGCTATATTCCAAGGGCAATGGAAAAAAGATCCTCAAGATGATCCTGTGGTTCTTCGACAGCAAGGGAGGATTTGGATATACAGGTAACGGCGATAACAAGCAGGAGGTCTACAGTTATGTTCATCCTGATGTGAGTACGCTTTGTCATACGTTCAATGCTGTGCTGACAGAATAGGTGATCAACTGGTTGTGAGTTGCTCAATTTGCAACCATAAGATTGAGCAGTGTACTAATGACAGCGATCTATAGCAAGCGTACTCGCGCCCAACTTGAGAGCGATCACGGCGGCAAGACTATTCCGAGCCTTGTATTCGTCCACATTCCCATATCCATAACAGACAGCTACAGCCGTGCCGGACTGATCAGCGCAACCCGAACACCAGGCATACAATTCAATGAAGAGCTTGGGGTACAGGACGACAAAAAGGGAAACGTGTTCATGCAAGCGCTTGTTGACACGCCGGGACTGCTGGGAGTTTTCTCTGGACACGACCATAATACTGATTGGTAGCTCATCTCCCATTTGCCAAAATGAGGAATGATGCTAAACATTCTAGGTGTATGAAATGGACGAAGACTCCTAAGCCAGTGCCTGTGAATTGGCCTTCTGCTGATCAAGGCGCTGGACTCAATGTATGCTTCGGCAGGCACACCGGATATGGCGGTTATTCAGAGGTCATGCGAGGCGGACGGCACATTGCCATTTACGAGAATGCGCTCGAAGGCGACAATGCTATCGAGACCTGGAACCGGCTCGAAAATGGCGAGGTCTCTGGACGAGTGATGTTGAACTCGACGTACGGGACAAACAAGTACGCGCGCGTCGAAGTCAAAATGAGTGATGGTACGATGCCACATAGTGGCGTCGCCGGTAGAGCCGACGGCGATGAAGCAAAGACGATCGTCAAGGAATCTCACTCTTCAACAAGTAAGAAGAGTAGCATGGTGACAAAGGCTACAAAAGCAACATCATCCAAGATTACGAAGGCGACGAAGACTTCCAAAGATATTGACACCACAATCATCTCCATGACCGTAAAGTCTACAAAGACTACTCAGATTCTGAAGGCGACAACGACGACTAAGACCACAAGTCGTATCAATCCAGCATGACAAAGTCAGCTTTCCGTGAACACCCCACGCGCCGCGGAGCAAGGGCTTTCATACTCCTTCCGCTGAAAAGCCGACCAAGCCTAAATTTACGCCCGAACAGACGTTTAGGCCATGTGCATCCACCTGATTCAATGGGCCTGTGAGAGATTGGTTTTATGACATATGGCTTTCTGGCATTATAGAAGACTTCACTCGCAAGTAATGCAGCATACGAGATTATAACATGTTCACAACTTTAATCTCGATATTTCCTACACTGAATAGATAACTTTTCCCAGTACGGGGCAACGTCTATGGACACACGAACTCATCTCGAACCACACTCTCACTCCTCTGCAGACGAAGAGCCGAAGTATCGGTCCTCACTTGACACGGAATCATCACGAAGTACTATCAAGGAACACGAGTGAATGTTTGAACATGTTTTTAATTTCGCAACACAGACGTATCCAGTCTTTCCGCCAAAATCAAAACCCCTCGAAAACAATGTTTTCCAATGGTCTCGACTGTAGCCAGTAGTCATGTCGTCATGAACTCATATCTGTCAAAAGAAACGCTCGAAAGACTCCACCAACACCTTCCATGCAATATGCTTCCGAGACGCCTTCGCTTAAAGTCGACAAATGGAGTTCAAAACTGAGTCGAGAATCCGTTTCCGAGGGTAGATGTGTAGGGTCCTTAGGATCCGCGTTACATGCCCAAACGAGATGTGATACTTACCAACTTACCGTTGCGCGTAGAGTCGGGTGATAGGCTCCATTGCGCAAGCCGGTGGTTGGATGTCGGAACACATGCCAAAATGGCTGTGTTGGACATGAAAATTTGCATAAGCCGCCTGCGCTTCACGTCTTCTTCTACTTCTTCTTCCTCCTTCATACGATGCTTCGACACCTACTTAGCGGATCGTCGCCGACTTGACAGTGCTAGCGGTCTTCATAGACGCAGCACCAGCGGCGGCAATGGAAGGCTGGCCGGGCTTCTTCTCAAAGATCTTCCAGAACTTGAGAGACTCGTCGGCAGCGGCGGTGGCAAGCATCTGTCCGTCAGGGCTGAGGCAGCTGTGGAGAACACGAGACTCGTGGGCCGGAACCTCCATGGTTTTCACACCGGACGGGTAGCTCCAGATGCTGAGAGAGTTGTCAGGAAAGCCGCCAGTGCTGACGATCTCCTTGTAGTGGGTGCTCCACCGCAGGCTGGTAACCTGAGAGTCGGTGGAGATGTTGTTGATGCGAGCTCCGGTGGTAGTGTTCCAGAAGTTGATTTGACGATCGTTGGAACCACCGCCAGTTGCGAGGAGGTTAGACTGCCACGGGCACCATGAGATGGCCTTGACAGCAGCACGATGATTGGTCTTGGTGAACTTGGGAGCAACAAGAGAACGAGCGTCCCAGATCGAGACCAGATTGTCATTAGCGCCAGTGGCAAGCTGGGCTCCGTCGGCGCGCCATTCGAGCCCGCAAACTTCACCCGTGTGGGAGACGAGTTCGGCGACCTTGTGCTGAGCAATGCGCACATCGTGATTGTATACGAGACCGGAACGAGCACCGGTTGACAAGATGTGCTTGTTCCATCCCATTACACCGACGCGAGTCTCGTGGCCGAACATGCTTCGAAGCTTGGTGCCCTCCTCAACATCCCAAATTTGGACTTCACCAGATCCAAGACCAACACCAACGTAAGCGCCGTCACCAGACCACTTGACAGACGAAATGTAGGTATCGGTCGGGCACTCCAAGAGAGACGAAACGGAGCCGGAGTCAGCGGACCAGACGTAGACGGAACGCTCGAGGCCAATGGCGACTTGGTTGCCAGAAGACCAGTCAAGCAGGTTCAAGTAGTAGTCGTCAACGAGGCCGGGGGCATCGAGCACCCGCTCGGGTGCTGAGGGAATGCGGCGGCGGCTCTGGGCGTTGACGCTGCTAGCGGGCTTGAGAGGACGGTTATACTGCGAGCGGAGGTCGATGGGTTTCGACGACTCTGGGGGCGCAGGCTTGAAGGCGAGGATGCGAGTGTTGAGGTTGACACCGCATGCTGAGGCGAGTGAAGATTGGTATGCTACTGCGTCCGGGGCAGGCTTCTTCGATTGCGAGCGCTCCTCATCATCGTCCTCCAGGCTGAGACCTTCCAAGGAAAGGGTAGGCTCCTCATCTGATGTACGTCCGTTCAGGTCGAACGTGCTTGCGGCATTGGCCAACACTGACGACCCCTCACCAGTTGAGCTTGACTTTGGGCGCTGCTCAAGATCGATCTTGCCTGTGCCAACGTTGCAGGTAGCCTCGCTTGCTGTCCGGTTGGGGATAAAACGGTCAGCGGAGTTGTATGCTATCCTGGTTTTGGTGGGTCGTGATCGGACGGTAACATCCTTCTTTGCCCTGGGGGTCTTGGTCGATGTTGTGGTGCCCGTACCCGTCAACGCCCACTCCGAGACACCAAGCTCTAACCGGCGCGGCGAGCTGCGGGCGATGTTTGACTTTGGTGAGTCACGGGTGGTCTTGGAGACGGAGCGTTGGAGGCGGGCCATGAAGTTACCACCATGGATAGACTCTTGCGCCAGCGCATCTGGAGCCTGGTTGCGGGGTGTGCGTGGAGAGGGCGTCAATGGCATCCGGCCGCCGGCGGCGCGGGTGGAGAAGACTGATGAGCGGTTCTTGGCCGGGGTCAAGACGGCTGGGCTGGCCATGACTGCGAGCTCTCGTACTATGGAGCATCAGTACATCACCCGGGCAGATGCATGTGGGGCACGTGAGCTATCCTACCTGTGGTTTTCCTGTAATCTTTGGTGTTGATGAACGAATATTAGTATTATACAATGCGCGTAATCGATGTTTGGAAGTATTGATTCGAAGGTGTGTTGAGCGGTGTGTGAGACAGTGAGAGGTAGCGGGTATGGAGAGTGGATTATATAGTTTGTTTACTCTGTTGCCGAGCAACGGCGCTGGTGCAGTCGAGCAACGATGACATAATTGTGCCAAGGCGCTTGGGCGCGACTTCTTGTTTCGGAAGATCGTTCCTCCTGCCGACACTCCGCCAAGTCTGGCTTTGCAGCCAGGATCGAGGACCCACATTCTACACCCGCTTCATGCTCGACTGCTGTACTCGCTCTCTTAAGGCCGATTCGATATACTCTACTACCGCAGGTTATCCCTGTCGCCATTGCCGGGCTCACAAGTGCCTTGTCGGTGCCGATAGGGTGCACTACACAGAAACGAGCCGTCTGCGACGAATCCACATGAATCCTTTGTCCCCACTTTCGAGTGTCTGTGCATAACAATACCAATGGCGCAACCTCAACTGCCTGTCTCTCTGTTCGCTGGTAACCAGGTTGCACCGAACACGCCTCAAGTCGCCCTCACCTCCACGACGCTGAGCACCGGCAATTCCGCCAATAACACCTTTGTCATGTCTGCAAGCCCCACACGGAATCGGAGATCCACGACGGAGGGCTACAAGCCCAAGCTCATAACCACAGTTGGCGCGAAGCCCGCGTGCCTTGTCAATGCGTCGGTAACGTATGTGGGCAAAGATGAGATTTACGCTTTCGGTGGTTTCGACCAATTCACCGACGAAGGTGAGTACCTGGTATCACGTATATTGAGAGAGCCCACTTGGCTAACAGCGATTATTAGTGTACAATCATGTACTCCGCCTTAACCTCGTCACTCGCCAATGGAACCTCGTCGACAACTATGGCGACATCCCCGGCGTTCGTATGGGTCACACTGCCTGCCTTTGGCAGGGTGACAAGTTACTGGTGTTCGGTGGTGAGAATGAGCACCGACAACACCTTGCCGACGTCATCGTATTTGACCTCAAGACGGCTCACTGGAACCAGCCCGAACTGCACGGCCCTACCCCTCGTGGCAGGGCTCGCCATTCCGCAGTAATATACGACGAGAAATTGTACATCAGCGGAGGCCAAACCGGACATGACAGTGTGCTGGACGACATCTGTTTCTTGGATTTGAAGACATGGACTTGGTCGCGGACTTGGAGGTTCGTGCCTCGTTACGACCATGCAAGCTGGATCTGGAATGGCCGCATCTGGATATTTGGAGGTATCAACGACGAGATGGAGAAGAACAATGAGATCTGGTGGTTGGACCTACGTGGTAGCCCAGGCTTTGAGACCGCTATGAACTACGGCACAGTGGATCGGACATTGCTCTCTTCACGACACCGATTTGCGAATTTGGGATCGACCTCGCTTGCTACCGGTAGTACTGGCTACACCGCGAACTCCAGCATCCAGTCCAGCTCTCTAGGTCCTTCTCGATCTCCGTATAGCACAGCTCCCGGGTCCATATCCTCTCTGAAGTTTCATTCAAGTCCAAATCTCCCGTCGCAGGCTGCAGGCATGCATTTCCATGTATTCTCCTCGGGCTGTATGCTTGACTTTGTCACACCCGCGGAGCTGAGTTGCGAGACAAGCCTTTCCAGTCTGGAGCTCGATGTTCTTCGATGGCAGAAATTAGCAGACGGGAAGGACATGTACAACTCGAATTACCGCTGGCACTACTGCACTACCAACGCAGAAGGTACGCACGCTTGGCTTCTTGGCAGCCCAGCTGAGCCTGCCGCCGACGGCAATGGTGTGAGCCCTGGAGAATACCTGAGCGATGTGCTGGCCATTGACTTGCGCAAATATGGGATCCTCGGCAATGAGCTAGCGACAGATCCTCGGTCTAAGTTGCCTTCTTCTGATGCGAACGTAACGTCTCATCTAACGGGCATCGGCGCTGATCTATCCTTAACTTTCGATAAGCCCCCCGAGTCGGGCAGTGGAGCTGACTTCATTGTCACAGCGGATCCGGACGACCTAGAAGATATTATCTCGCCGACAGATGAGTCGGGGTCATCGACCGCAGTTGCGCCTGTTTCGCAACCCATCCACGTCCACAGACTCATCCTACATGCTCGTTGGCCACATTTCGCTCGACTCTGGAGTGCCCAGATGGCCGAGTTTCATTCAAAGAAAATGCACATCCCTGAGCCCTACTCCGCAGTTCGGGCTTTCCTCTTCTATCTATACACAGACAGCATCGCACCGCACCCAACAAACGGACCGACACTTAACGATGTCGCCGGTATGCTAGTCATGTCGAATATATACGACATGCCGCGCTTACGTCTACTTTGCGTCAATCGGCTAAGCCGTGAACTTGATATTGAACACGCAGCTATCATTTGGGAGCGCGCTGGGACCGCTAACGAAGAGTGGTTGAAGCGTCGGGCAGCAGCATTCTGCTTGAACAACTGGGGCAAGATTGTCCGCACAGCTGGGTTCCGAGCTCTTGGTCCCTTGGCCATCATGGATCTTTGCGCTGAGGCAGATGTCGACTCGCGCGTTGTTGGTGGTGAGGAGCTTGAGTTGTTGGGTCAGCTCAACCGCCCGTTTGCCACCAATCGAAAGCGTAGCCTCGGCAGCGCAGGTGTCCTTACCGCTGGCGAAGAGGAAGGCGATGACGAAGTGGAAGATGACGGCATGGACGTGAACTAGGTTCTCCTTGGATTATAGGGGAAAAGCTGGCTCATGAGCGCAGTGCATTCTTCCGGCGTTCTCAGTATTTGGATTGGTCATACATTTAGCATCTGGAATAGCGTGGTGTTGGTCGTTTTGGCGACTCTATATAGGCATATTTCGTGCTGTTTGGGGGTTCTTCGTTTTGCGAACCGAAAGTGTTTGGGTGGGTGTTGCACCGGCATCGTCTTGGCGTCTTGGATGGTCACGAATTATGATTGATATACCGAATAGTATTAAGAGCGAATAGATGACTTCAGATTATGTCGCCTTTGGTCTTGTTGTCGGCTCTGATGTGCATGTAGCAGTTGTTGTACATGTGTGGTCCCGGGGCAATAACGTAGAACCATTACGTGATCAAGTTTTGTCAGTATTGAAAAGTTCAAAGTTGTCAAGTAGGTGAAAAAGATGATACAATGATCGAAGGTGGATGCACGAGCTTCGTCATGGACGAGTGTATGTTGTTGTTGGGATATAGACGATCTGTTGTTCTCGGTGTCGTGGGGTGTGATCGAAGTTCGTTGCCGAGAATTCCATCCTTGACCAATTCACCGTGCAGATGAAGGTTTTAGCGAGACGTCTGATGATCGATCCGAGGCATCTTCATGGTATGTTCGCATATAGGTTGGCTGTCTTCCCTGAGTCATTGATCGTCTAGAATTTATGGCTAGGTTTGCTCTCTTCCCATGCACGTGGCGGAGTCAAGCTGATTCTGGCAGCCGGCAATGTCACAAGATCGGAGAAAGAGGTATACGGATAAGGCGGGATCTGTATCCTGTGTGAAAAGGCCACAGTCGTTCCGATGAAATCTTACGTCCAGGCGATGTTGCATCCTAGGAATGATTTGGTTGTGCGCCAATCAGAATTCGGAGGATTATGATGAACAGAGATCTGCGATGTGGCAACATTTGCGGTACGTACGAGCATTGATTTCGCGGCCTCTGTGGTTTGATGGAAGAAAAGTTATGAAAACCGCGCGGCTTTTGACTGTAGATGGCTATGATCGTAGATGTGCCAACGTGCAAAGACAATTGTTTTGATTTCCAGCACTGCATGGGGCGATGAGCACCAAGTAACAACAAACGCGTTTAGTGGCTCTAAATATGACGAAACTGTTTACGGAAAAGAAAGCCGCCCATTAGATAGGACATAGGCCCGCGCCGCGACATCGATGTAATCAACTGAATTGATTACAGATACCTCCATCTATAATGCCGTTCGTTGTTTGATCGAACTCGACCTTGAAGATTCGAGAGTCTATAATTCTGCAATATTCCGCCATTAGGCCTCCAACTCCGGGCTTGGGAATGTGGCGCACCGCATCATCACAATGGACGCTGCAATGACAAGGTAGACTGGACTGGAGGCGGGGCTTGAGCGAAAAGGAGAAGGGCGCAAAAATGCCCGGGTTAAGTCCCCCATTGAGCCAATGGAGGCGTAGAGTTTCTTCCATCGCCGCTCTACTATGGCTATGAAGTTAGCAACAGTACGGATATTTTGCTAACCGGACTTAGATCATGACTTGTCTCAAGACATGGTGCACCTGAAAAACCGTTGGCAACGAAGAATTGTGCATACCTAGGTAACGATCGGCCAGGGAAGGCTGTGACAACTCAAAAAATAGTGGAGATCAGAGAAGTGGGAACAGGAGACACTACGTATTTATTGATCGGTTCACACCCTTAGTGTAGCTCAACCGTTGGTTGCAGAAGTTCACGGTGGTGTGCGACCCTCTGCGCGTCCATCTGTCCACGACGGTAAGAGCCTCTTCAAAATACAGGAACAACATCGCCTCTACGAGAAACTCTCTAGAAGAAAAGCTCTTTGTTTTTAAGTGGACAATGTCACGATCTCAGACGAGATTGTGAGTGCACTAAAAATGGAACGCCCCCAGGCTAGCCGGCGTAAGACATCCGCAGGCTCACGGCTCGCTATATTAGCGTACAATACAGAAGTTACGGCCGATGGTCCGCCCAAACTGAGTCTGCTCCAAGCATCACACACCTTCTGTTAGGGCGACAGCGAGTTATAGCCTCACTCATAGCGAAGCAGCCGCCAGAACCGAGGCACGCTCCAGATCACTCTGAATCTTCGAACTGTGTCAGCTTCGAACCTCAGGCACTGCATCTATGTATCACACCCCTGAGCTTTCTTCTCGATCAGCGTCGCTTGGACCTCATCCTTTTTCCGCATCCAAATACTTTCACACTCACCGACGCGGGCGAGACACTTCTTAAATCGCATGGAATCTTGAGAGAGCTTGAATGCGCCGCTCATCCGGCTCATTCATTATGCACGGTGTATTCGCTGCCCAACAGAATAAATCCTGCAAGCCACCATAAGTAAGCTCACGGACAAAGCGGGACCGGTAGATTAGAATACCAGCGGAAACCAGAAAGAACTACCGGGTCGCTGGAACGTACAGCCTTACGGATCGTGCACCCGGCGCATCTGATGTGGTGGATCCCCCGCTGACCGTTTCGGAAACCTGGGGAGGCTCTGTAAGCGCTGCCGCGGTCGTGGCTTGCGGTCAGCGAAGAGAAGTATAAATGGAGGCGGAAGGAAGGTTCATTCTTGTTTTGACGTCCAGCGTCATTCGTTCGTTTAGTCATTTCGGCAGTTCAACGCGCGATCGTTCGGTGCACCGAATGTGCGATCAACGCGACTCGGGTACCCTCATCTTCTCCACATTTGCATGTCACGAATTACGGTTCCACAGATAGATCCATGAGCATACATCTACGCGAACGGATGTTCAAGAGTCATGCATGGCAGAGTTCGTCGCTTGCGCTTCCAGATGTCCCTAGCCTCCTGCCGTTTCGGCCCGCCAGTGTCAGCACTGGTTCCATATGTGGGAAAGTGTCATTCAAACAGGGCTGTCAAATATATGATGGAGCACCGCCTACCCGTATAGGTTCTAAGATAGGAGGTCCGTACAGTACTCGGCATCGATCTGTCCACTCCAGGCAAACGTCGATGGAAGGTCACAGCATTGCACCGTCGACGGATTCGAGCTTGATTGGTTGTGCTGTACCATCAGACTGATTTGCAGCGGGTACTTTTGATGATCGCGAGTATGGCAGGGAATGACCACAAAGAGATCCAAGGAGATGATGGTGAATCATCAGCAGCCCTACACGCGTGACGAGTGCGGGTTGCTACCTTGGAAAGTAGGCGCCTTCTCTAGGATATTGTTCAGATCTCAATGAGAGGTGCAAGACACAGGGAGCCCGATGTTTCGTAGAAGAGATATTGAAGTTTGAGACAAGTTGGGGAGACACCCGAGGTGTCCGTCACGGAAATCCAGGACACCAGCGCAGCTGAAGCTACCTGCGTCCACCCATTCATCATCGACTCAGGCAACCAGACACCATGTACAGACAACATACCTCGACACCCTAGCCAAGCTAAAAGATGCCTGAGACTCTACAGGAAGGCATACACCAAGTTTGCAGAGCCCCCATTTGTGAAACGACGGTCAACGCAACCGTAGCGTATGTAGGCGGTGCAGAGTGAGACCGAAAATGGTGTTCAGTCGGTAGATTTTCGGTCCTAAGTACGACCACTGCACCCCATGTGCTTCCAACAATTCAATGGGAGCCACCGATGACAAAGGATGGCATTCTAGCGTGCACCCGCGCCACGTAAGACCAGGTGAGTGCCACCAAATTGGCCAGCACGTATACAGCGGGCTAGAGACACAGATGTGAAGGGGAGAGGGTGTGGTCATCTTCTTTCCGATACCGGCGGTCGTCGAACATGGCAAGATTGTACATGGGAGCAAGCATCCATATGGTACCCGGTACCTGGACGAAAGACGACCATCTCAATAATCGACCAGGGAAGTTAATATGCATTCCGGTTCCCATGAGCGGAAGGACATTGCGAAGCGCGTTTTCCGGGAGCAAGAACAGACGGAGAATCGGACCTGAGGGACAGCAGGATGGAAAGAGTCGGCCAGGCGGTGTACGCAAGAACCTTGCAATGATGGTGGTCACTGATGCTTGTTTCTCGGAACCAGCCGCCATTCCCTGCCGGAGGCATATGCCCCCAATCTTTGGGGCCATGTTGGTCATAGGGTTACGGCCTAGCATGTTTGGGAAAGAGTAGGATACGGGATTGGAACCATATGGCCCCAACAGTCACCTCCACTATGGCACGGCCCGCAGCTCTCGCACGACAAGCTAAGGGAGATCGACCGCTGTACACCTTGCCGCAACCGATATCGAATCCAAAGCTCCGTTACGTCGGGTCAGGACGCAAGCGGAGATCAGATTTCAAGAAGCACAAGCAGTGCAAGGCCCCTCTGTTAGGCTCCCGATCCTTGATCGTTACGAGAGGAACCGGGTCTTGTGGGGTATCAAAGAACGCCTAACAATCGGACACGAATGTTGCCAGCCCCAACCCGGGAGCAGTTTCGCAGACGCTCGAGCATCCGCAGGTACGCAGTCCAACGGCGTATACCGCCCCAAAACAGGCCTGGAAGCGTTCCAAGAGGGTGGGGTCGATAATTAGTTCGCAATTGCAACTCGTCACCAGACGACTTTTGGATGGACATTCCACGTACCGAGGACAAGATCATCTGAGCAATGTTGCCTGGGAGAAACATCGAGGCACCGAGAAGTTCGAGTGCCTTGAAGGCAACGTACCAAACGTGAAGGAGGATTCTGTGCCCCAGGGGCGGTACCTTCACGCGCTATTCGATCGAGGCAACAATGTGATATTCCAGGATCAATTGCAGGCTTACAGCGCTGGCTTACACCAGTGTGCAATTAGCAATTGGAGAGGAACAGGAGACGGTCCACATGCGGACACCGAAGATCCACCCGCGGAAACGGGGCGTTTTCTATGAAGTCAGTCGGAGCAGGTACTGCAGAGAGCCATGGTTAGTCCGAAGTATGTCGGCTGAGTCGAGTGCGCCTGACTCAGTTTAGCAAAGATACAAAGTTAGAAAACGCAAGGCGTTCAGTGTGCTTCGCTCCTCCGCCCGACCCTATCAAAACCGAAATGGCGCGCGTCCTGATGGAGCTCCCCCATGGCTTTACGTTTTGTGTTCCGATGCAGTTGAGGGACCTTTTGGCGAAGCAGTATGAAAGGTTTACATTCGGGGTCCTCGCAAGATGTTCTCTCAACCCACCAAAAGAGGTTAGCGTGCTACACAGCCACTGGGCGATACTAAAATCGGCCAACACATGTGGGAGAACGGCGCTAAGGAGGTGAGCCCTCGGGCCAGCGAAGTCAGAGTGTTATTTCCATCACTGCATTGCGGTTCTTCCACTAATCAACGGACTCGATGTTTATTGTGTTTGGGAAGACCAGTTGCGCTATGTGCTTGCAGACCGGAATCTATGTCTGGCCACCGCGATTCTGCACGAGAGACAAATGTGGAAGCAACGTCTATACGCTTCTTGTTCGATGTACAACAACGATTCTGAGAGCATGCTGTTTCTCTCGTGGAACAGGGTAAACCAAGATCATCTTCACTGTCGTATTTCAGCTAGCAGTGTCGCGCAAGCCGTATAGGTCCTTCGAGAAGAGATAGCCGAGCTTCGATACTAAGATCGAAGAGGAAATATGGAATGGCAGTTCGTTTGTCAGGATTGTAGAATGCTATTCTTTAAGGATCTCCAGAATTAGATAGCGGACCTCAGTCCGACAGACGGACACCGGGCCATCGCGCTTCTACGAATCCGCCAAACCGCATAGCGCGAACATGCTTGCGCCAAAAATAGTCGAGAAGAGCAGTACCAAGCGGGCCGCTCTTCGACCAAGTCGCCTAGAAGCGTGCCGTGAGCGGTGCAGAACGAGCAACATCAGTACTGCTGCTGAGGCGGCCATATCGGAGGGAGGTCGACCTGCGAATGTCATGACATGGGAAACACACGTCGTCTTCGCCACCGCAGGGCTGCATGATAGGCACGATTAGCAATGTTCGAGATCTGGGGAAAGTGGCCACCGAGATGAGCACAGCGGTCGCGACGGCCGTCCGCGCCGGCGGATGCCTGCAGCGTGTGAAAGGCGCGGTGAGCTTCGTGGGGACCATGGCAAGGTCTTACACCGTCTTGCGAAGGAATCGTGAAAGAGTGATGTAGATGTCACCGCTCCTTTGTAGTGCTTCTCTCGATCCCAGCACCAAGATCACTGCGGAACAAGCGGTGACAAGCGTGGATCTGCTTCGCCCTAACCCAGTTTTAGCCTACCGAACCTCAAGTCATCCCACGCTACGCATCGCGACTTCCTGTCGCAATGACTCAAAACCGGCACCGTGCGGCAACAGTGAATGGTTGGAATGGGGTGAAGATGGACGAATTTCATTCTAGCGTATCGGCTCTCCCGGCCAGCAGCCCGAACTTGCCGCATAGAGTTTACAAAGTCTCCGATATAGACACATCAGATGGCAACTCGCCCGGACACACCGTACCGAGAAAGAAACGACAGACAATGAATCCAACCAAAGGGGGCGTAGTATTCAAATACTCCAAAGCCATGCAAATTGTCACCCGTGACAATCGCGCCATGCAGTTCACCCCAAACGTAATCGTACAAGCCTCAATCCGACGCCTGATATGCATATCGTCCTATTCGTCCCAGCTGTCCCGTCTGATATCCGTCCAAAGAAAACTCCGTGTGAATGCCTTGCGTCATAAACAGCCAAAGGATGAATACAACAGAAAGAAACATGGAGAAAGCGCCGAGTTGCGCCGAGTCCCGCTCGAAGAAGTGAATGCTTGCGCCGTATATGCACCCCAGAAGTCGATGAGGCAGCTCTTGAAAACTGTATGCAGGTCGTATGTTGGTTTGCAGCGTAGTTTATCGATGTGTCGAGTAGGCACCGCTTCCATAGCCAGAATCCGGGAGCACTCCCGTGCCGTAGGTAGCCTCTGGCCGGTGGCTGCTGTGACTGCTACAGGCATAACCCACAAGGACCGTTTTCTCTTGAATCGTGTGGCCACGCTGTCCATGAGCGGCACATGGATCGATCGAGTGTCTGTAGTAGAGGCACCGGCAGACTGAGTATCGTTCGACGACTTGATAGCACATGTTGCAAGGTATTGATTGACAACGACGAAAACAGTGGACGTGTGACGTTGCGGGAGTTCGAAACGATAAGATGATTGAGACGGGCTAAGAACGCTAATAGTGCAGGAGCAGTAGAGCAGTGAGCAGGACTGAGGCTTGATGAAGGAATGTTAGGATCCTTGAGGCAAAGAAGCTAGAATATATAGCAGTAGGAAAGCTGTAGAAGCAACAGAGGAGAGACAAGCTGCGGATGTTTGTAACCCAGAGAGAGGCCTGCCGTGACGCATGCTGCGGGACTGTCAGGCAACGGAATCCATATGTAGGTACAGACGCTGACTGTGCGCCAGATGGTGCTAACATGGTACTGGGATGGATGGGGCAGTAGAAAGAAGGAGCACAGCCATAACGGCCGCTAGCGATGTATGGGAAAAGGAACAGACGGTAGGCGTAGTTGGGAATCGGCTGCGGCATAGTTAGCGAAGATGGTTCGCTCGCTGGGGACGTTCTCAGCTGGGGTCTATCAGTCCATCGGCCCGCTCATTGGACAGTGCGACGACATTCGCGACTCCTTCGTCCGACGTGAAGGTCAAAGTCTCAGGCCGCGCCGCCCACAGGCGCACATTGCTGGCCCTGTCGAGATGAGCTGTAGTTGAGGGCCCTGTTCTGCAAATGCTACCAGGGCCGGCGAGCATGCGCAATGTGCCTGATACAGTGCGACTGTCCCTACGCAATGACCAACTTGTGCACCAGACGGTATGCAGCGTATCTCTCGCCAAAGCGGGAGCCCGAGATTCGGGGTCGGCCATGTTTCTGGGATGTATGGAGGCGCACATCGAGCGTGTAGGCGTGTGTGGGTGGGAGGCTGACGTGGGTTAGACAAGCCCGTCTTTTCTTTCCGGGGGGCTTTTCCCTGCGCCCGCACACGGTGTCGGCAAACACCATGCACGGGCAGGCAGGCGGGAGGGTAGCCTTAAACGCCACAACGAGATCCGAGACAGATGGCGTGCGCTTCTGGACTCCACGGGGTGGGTTGTACACAGATCCATGGCCTCCCATCAAGGTGGATGGCGTTTCACGTTGGCCAGACGGCTGGTTCTATGAAGGTAACGTGATCGCTTAGCTAACCAACCACATGCCAGTCGTCTCTCGCTCCAGCGCGATGCCTTCATCATCCATTCAAGCCACCCACTTCATCGTGCGCGACGACAGAAGTAGGCAATGACACCGCAGCCGCGCTGGGCGACGGCTTTGTTTAGTCTACATCAAGATCACGCCAAAGTCAAAGCATTGCTGATGTCGATGTGATGATGAAGCCCACTTCTGCGTGATTCTTGCCGATCACCTGTCGGCATCCCCTAGTCCAGCCGCCTACAGGCTGACCAGCTGAACGTCCACGCGGCTCGGTACCTTCCTGACGTTCCGAGGGTATGCATTGCAAGTGGTCGAGGAACGCGATGTCCAGGGTCCTCGTCGTCGAATGCTCTATCCTTCATCATCATCATGGTCCTCCGTCACTTTCAATTCTATCAGCTTCAGCGCTTGGTGTCACCAAGATTACGCCCTGACTGCATTACGAGGACGCTGTCAGGACTTCAGTACACGTTACGATTGCTTGTACTGAGTAGTCCGCACAGACTTACCCTGCCGTCGGTTGGCATTCCGTGCATCGTCTGTAAGCTTATCTGTGTAACTCCTGCAGCCCTATGCATGAACCCGTTTCTGCCCACGTGGCTGCAGCTCGCATGTTTCACTCATCAACAGCACTGCTTGACGAACGCAGAATTGATATTCATCACATAAGGCCAGCGCTCTCGGCTATCAAATTTCTTCGACTTGAACTCACTCCAAGTCATGTCACGACTCGTTCTGCAGCGCTGGGCAAGGCTTACGTCGGCTCTGCACCAAGGACAGGGTTTCGGAATCCACCAATATGACTGGATGAGGTAAGGCAGACTCTCGTGAGGCCGAATTTCTTTTTTGGCTTGCAGCTTGGACTTTGCGCCTTTCTCTTTGGAGCATAACAGCCCTCTGACGGCCGCTTTTTATATCGTCGCTTTGACTTTTACTACGTAAGGCACTTTTGCTGCAACGAGGAAACACCCGAGCTGAACGAATGATCTAACGATACAGAACTTCACACGATCACTTGAGAACGCCGTAGAAACCGTTTCTGCGACCAGATTCACAATTTCGGGGTCATGGGCGCTGCCGAACTCCGCCTGCTTTCGTTGAGAGCCGTGATTACTGTCTAGCTTAGGTTTCCTATCTTGAACTACACCGATCAGTTCGTTCACCTCTCGCCCTGCACGTTGTCGACCCCCGCGAGCAGCGTTTGCGGAAATCAAGCGCCTCGGTAGCGACCGCGTCTGCAACCCAGTCACCCAAGTCAAGGTAATCTACGCAAGTCCGGTGGTTACCATCACTGTCTGGAACGTTGTGACGTTAGTCTGACATCCTCTTGATTGCGTGTTCTCGAACGGGGGCCTACAAGCCCTGCTGTGTTTCCGCGTGGTAGGGATTTCAGGCGAGCTGGCGCATTGAGGTTGCCGAGTGCTGCCATCAGCTGGACCTGCCTCAAACACTGCGTCACGAGACAGTTCTATGCCACCAATTTTCTCCCGTTCACCGGAAAATCTGGTTTGGGGGGTGTCTTATTACAGTGACACTACAGAGTTTGACGCCAGCACCGCTTGCCTCAATCTCAACACATGCTACATAGTTCGACTGCCTGATGTTGCCCACACAATTCGTCGGCCCGACTACTTTATGTCACGGAGTCGAAGGCAATTGGCGTTTCCCGGAGATCGAGAAGCAGATCCACTGAAGAGGTTCAGTCATTGAGCGTAGGACCAGAGTCGTTGGACATGATCCAACCCAGACCACCATGGGTGGGGAACTTACTAACACGATGTGCAGTAGATCTATAATAGTATGAGTACCCCAACATCTTCAAATGAATAATGATCTCTGTGACACTTCATCACAAGGGCCTTCGAATAGATACGACTACTACTAGCTTAATGGTGGCCTTGCCCCATCTATTTAGTCATTCAACCTTAGCGTCACTCTTTGTTACACATCCGTTCCAAAACAACAGTTCCAGCCATAAACCTACTATCTCGTAGTATTTTCCGAGTAATTGGCATCGCAGTTAGCAACTTGCTTAATCTAATCTAAATCAACTCAACCTATGCAGTTGAGGGCACAATCTCAATTATTTTAGTAAGCCTACTCAGATGTTCAATTCCAATGACCTCAACAAGCCATATTATTGAAGTCATTAAACCTGACCAATCCAGATAACTCGGCCATATTAGACCACTCACGCTGCTACTAAAAGGTAAGTTCGCGCTTGGCCATATCCAGCGTAGAACAACATAGTATCTTTAAACCCCATCTCTCACTCGTCATCACTACCTGATGTTAAAATACATGGTATTGAAATACAATCCCATGTCACATCCAATTAAGATGAGAAAGTTTGAGTCTGGGCAGTTCCAGCATTGAGCCAGCTCAAGGAAGTTTGGAACTTGTTGGAAGTACGCACCAACCGTGCATCCGATTCACTCACTCCCACTACAATGGGTAGTCTGTGTGGATGCCGCGCTGCGGATAGCGTGCTGGAGTGTTCACGTATCGACCTGCTATGGAACCCCTCTTGTCCATGGTCAAGGCATGGTTGTATAAATTCGGTTTCATATCTGACAAATGCTCAGCGTACAAGCCCTCGGGTCCATTGATGTGGAACCACACATTTAAGCACTTTGTCTTTGCATTACAATTTATTGTAATAATCAAAGTCGATGGAACCCTCATGATTAAAATTCCAGGTAGAGGTCGAAGACATTCTTTACCACACTTCTACGGCAGGGCGATAATCCTATGGATAAGTTCCGATGGGTTCGGATCTAGTCGATTAATTATTGCGTCAATGTACAGAGCTGGCAGCGGTATTAAGCGATAAGGTAGATATGCGAACCAAGAGACATACATGCTTCTAAGGATAGATATAAGTAAAGGCGTGAGAAAGGTGGGCCGTACGATTGCTTGTTAGAGTGGACGCAGTATAGCAGGAGTGAGCGGTTCACACTGTGATTGTGTTCGAATGGTCAGAAGGATAGCTCTGTGTATGTTGTGATGAAAATTACTATGTAGGAACCACAACACACCACTGCGATGCTGCGATGCCCTCAAAACTAAACGGGTATATCCAGGAAACCCAAGAACAGTCCTTCTAATATTAACACCGAAACGCCGAGACCACTTGTCAGAATTTTTTGGTTCGTTTTCGGTTGTAGAAGGTATAAACAAGATGAAACTCTAGTTTGTCAAAGTCGATCGTCTATGCGAGCATGCAGAAGTAGATGACGGTCAAACCCATCGCATACCATCCTGCATATTTGCCAACACCAAGCGCGATGCCCGCATCGTCGGTGCCACCAGGAGCAGTCGTTCCATTCGGTAGCGTGCCGTTCAGGACCAAAGTCGTTGTACCATTGACATCCGCGACATTAATAATAGACTTGTTCAGACTGTCGTAGCTTCCGTTGCCGACCAGATCCTTCAGATACTGCTGGTTGTCATTTTCGTCACAACCGCACGCGCTGTACTCTTCGCAAAGACATGTAACGGGCAACGACGAATTGGTGCCATTGGGGTTCGTCGCATTATGGGCGGATTCGTTGACAAAACGGTACGGGTTGTGGAAGTAGTATGGGTAGACGCTGTAGAGCCAGAGCCCCGGGAGGAGACCGACAAGGAGTACGGGCGCAATGAGGGCACCGGCGAGCAAACCCTTTGGTGTCTTGCTGCCGGACTTGTAGGGTGTTGCTGCTCCTCCACCATAAAAGCCGCCACCACCGAATGAGCGCGCAGGGCCGGAGCCTGCGCGTGTGGAACCGCCAGCATTGGAGCTTGACGATGTGCGACCTGACGACGAAGAGCCTGAGCTACCGGAGCTGCTACTGCCGGATTTGCTTCCGCCTTAAAGATGTTAATGGATATTCAAGCTGTATTCTATAGGGTCGTAAGTCACTCACTGCTGCTGCTGCCTCCTCCACCTTTGCCACCACCACCTTTGCGCTTCTCTAGAGCGTCCTCGGGAGCTAGAACATCCGAACTCCTTACGCTGACAGCCTGATCATCGCGAACTTCCACTTTGCCATTCGGGACAGATACCGCGTGTGCTATGGAGATTGCGAGGGCGAAGTAAGTTGCGATATGTTGTATTCTCATGCTGGCGTTGTGGTATGAAGATTATCCGTGGTGTTGGAATCGCGCGTGGGTGGATGTAAGAGATGAAACCCAATCGACGTTTCTTATGATAGTAGGCGGTCGACGAGTTCTTTGTCGCACACAATCTTTCTGGCGAAGAGCGGAGATTAGAGAAGACAGACCGGCTTAGAGACCTATTATAGGTATGGTAGAGATGTATGGAGAGGAGGCAAACACCATGACATATGCACTGCCCTGCAGACGGCGGAAATACAGCGGACTCACCTCAGATCTTGGCAGCGCTAAGCCACGAGGGGAGAAATCGCCTCGACGAATAGTACTCACTGAAAAGGTACTGCGCCGCCAAACTCAGTTTTCGGTTGAGATGAGTAGACATGGTATCGATCACTTAACCCACCGGTTTTCATGGTAGTGAATATCGCGAGCCCGTTCAACCATCATAATTCGGGTAGACTTGCGGTGGTATGGGCACGTTCGGATTCCACGATCCGATTGCCAAGCCATGACTTCATGAGCGCTGATCTCCCGCGGATGTCGAAGCTTTCTGGAGAAATCATGACTAGTAAGCATCACCAGTCTGCCTTCTATGACGATGCACGCCTTCGCATCAAGGCAACCAGCACAAACAACTTCCTGTTTTGCGATTGCTGTGCAATAATGAACGGGACCCGTTGCTGCAAGGGCGCAATCCTGCGCTTGGCTCACGAATGCACAGCATGAATTGCCGTGGGTGGTATGGAAGACAAGCCAGCAGTACGAGCTTGTGTTAATCTGAGATGTTAGCGTTCCACCTTTCACACAAGCCAGAGACTCTGAAGAAAACGCTTATCCTGTCGTAAAGAAACTGTTGAAGAGCCAACTTGTGATGCCGATTGAGCACATTTCAAAGACGTACAAACACATTAAAATTCCTTGCCGATCACGCCAATTCAAATCGACATTGCTTTGTAGATCTCTAGTAGCAAGGCAGCATGCCTGCCCACTATTGGTATTACAAATATGTCGACAGTCTCATTCACTGCTCTTGAAAGGACCGTGGTCGTTGTACTCCGGTGAGCTTCAAGTAGTTGGCGCCAGTCACAGCCGCGTCTAACATGTGGCATAGTCCACAGGATGTTGACCACTCGCCGTCCAGCACCACCGACTCCCTCAGGCTGAGATTAGGCTGTCTGAGACCATGTCCCTTGCATGCTGATCGGAGAATTGTAAAGCCATGGATGCTATCTCGACGTCGTTATACGCCGTGGGGCGAAGCCGGGCGTGCCAGGCTGAATGAGCTGTGGCTGTAGCAGGTGTAGACCTTATTCTTCGAATACTTTGAGGGAAGCTCTCAACTCTCTCAAGTTACGCAGCTAGATCAAGGCCGCTGCTATGATGCTGTACTGCCGCCTGGCTGTGGTGCTGGCCCTCCGCCGTCCGAAACCTTCTGCACCTTCCTGTATTCCTCCTCAAGCGCCCGTTGCATCTCGAAGTCGGCTTGTCGCTCACGCTTCAGTCGCTGTTGCTCGTAGTCACGAATAACACCAGCATGCATAGCCTGGACGTAGCTGTTAGTTAAATGTAGATAGAAGTAGACAACTCCCTGCTCATACTGCTTTTTCTGCACGCTGAGAGTAGTGGACGAAGATGACAATGCCAATTGCACCCAGCGAGGTCGTAGCAAGCGTAAGCTTGGATGCGCGCGACATGTTTGCGGTATAAATGAGGATGAATGAATGGTGCGGAATTCTCTCGGTGGAGAGCCTCTGGGCGGAAGGAGCTTGGGCCTCCAGCTTGGCGGTCCTCCGCCGCCTACGATGCACCTTCCATGTGCTCTTGACTCCACTAGCTAGTAACACCAACTACGCTTTACACGCCCATCATGGTAAGTTTGATCGATTCTACCATTCTCATCGAACCTGACAGCTTCTAGTCCGCCCAAAACTCCGCAGGAATCCAGACGCTGCTTGACGTAAGGCACCCAGCCCACTTCAATACAGATGGAGCTCACACCGTACCTAGGCCGAGCGGGAAGCACAGAAGATCGTGCAGCAAGGTATGTCCTAGTCTAGAGATTACTGGGAACATGCGACTGACAGTTCACAGCAAGAGAATGTATGCAACTATTTCGACATCTAGGCCATTGCGCTGACCCCACTAGACCGCACGAAGCGAGTGAAGGACGCCCGAAGCGAAGCGCAGAAAGAAATCGAGGACTACCGAAAGGAGAAGGAGGATGAGTTCCAGAAGTTCGAGAAGGAGGTCCGTTACAGCATATCCGGCTATAGGGGAACATGCGCTAACGGCTGCGCAGCACAGCTCTGGCAACAAGAAGGCTGAGGACGATGCGAAGAAGGACACCGACGGCAAAGTCAAGGAGATTGACGACATTGGCAAGAAGTCAGGATCCAAGGTCGTAGAGCAGCTTATCGAGGCTGCCTCAAATGCGAAACCCGAACCGCCACGAGGACGGGACTGAGCTGTTCTCCGGCGAACCAGAACAACGCACAAAGCCTGCTGACATGAATCCTATCAAGGACGCATGAATTGATTTGTACAGGAAGTAGAGGAGGCCCACAGGATTTACATACTTCATGCTGGCAAACTGAAGTGGCCTGGGAGATTTGTAGATGGAGTATGAATATCACGATGACTTAGAACAATTTGCTCCGCGCACCTATGCATCACTTGTAAACCTTGTTTAGCAATGCTTTCACGGAGAAGGAAAGTCACATTAGAAGAATTAATGCCTGATCCGGGCAACGCAGTACGTGAGGGTGCAACTGTTAGGTCTAAAGAAGTGATCGACCTCGTTGTATTCAAAGCACGTCTTATTCCCCGGAAGCGGTGAAGCATAGACGTGGTCAGATTAAGAACATACAGCGTCGTGGCTTGTGAGGATTGCATGTAGCCAGACCTAAGACCCCCGGTCGCATCGTGCGCGTGCAGTTACGTCATCTCGAAACTTTCCAATACGGAGCTCATCAACACGCATATTCGCACCATCGAACAATGCGCGGAAACCAATGATACAGCTAACTGTACATGCGAGACTTTGCTCGCTACGAAAATTAAAGTGCGCCATCTTCATACCCTCCGCACGAAGAGCGTTCAGCAATGCGCAGATACGAAAAGAAGACCCGCGGCTGCAGGACATTGGACGCGTCTTGAAAGACGAGTATGCGGTGGTGAGGCGAAAATACGGTACGAATTTCACATGTACCTACATGAGCACTGCTAACGCTGCCCAGATACTCCCGTACGTTGAATATCCGCTTGACGTGATCCCGCGATCCCTGATCTTCCTGTAGAAACATACCCTAATACTTGCCCACGGCCTCCTTGGCTTCGACGAACTCCGACTTGCAGGCCAGTTTCTTCCGGGAATACAATACTGGAGAGGGATAAGAGATGCGTTGTCAGAAAAGGGCATTGAGGTTATCGTGGCGGCTGTCCCGCCCTCTGGTAGCATCGAGGCTAGAGCTGCACGATTGGCTGAGGACATAGCACAAAAGGCCCAAGGAAAGGCTGTGAACATCATCGCGTAAGGACAAAGCCTTTTGGTAATAGTAAAAGATTATACGCTAACTTGGGGTAGGCATAGTATGGTGCGTAGTTGAGAAGAGGTTTCATCGGACGTTTTGGCTGATTCTTAAGCAGGGGTAAACACATCGTTCCTAGACAGGGGACTGAGCTGAACGATTGTAGTGGACTCGACTCACGTTACATGATCAGTCGCCTGAAGCCCGATAATGTCAAGGTATTGTCACTGACGACAATCGCGACACCGCATCGTGGCAGTGCTTTCGCAGACTATATGTTCGATACCATAGGCCGTGAGTAAATTCTTCGTCTATAGAAGACTCACTGACATTGAACAGCCCGTCAGATTCGTAGACTGTACCGGATCATGGAGTATTTTGGTTTGGAAACAGGTGCTTTCTCCCAGCTGACGCGCAAATACATGCAAATGGAGTTCAATCAGAAAACGCCAGATGTAGAGGGCATAAAGTGAGCGTCATTTTTCTTCTCGCCGGCTTCAAATAATCGAATATCAGGTACTACTCGTACGGCGCAAGCTTGGAGCCATCGTCCTGGTCCGTGTTTGCCCTGTCGCACTCGATCATCAAAGAACGAGAAGGCGGGATCAACGATGGGCTTGTCAGGTTTGACCGACCTTGAGCTAGTACGTGAAGTGCGAGACTGACATGCGCAGTGTGGCATCGAGCCAGTGGGGGGTTTACAAAGGTACGCTGATAGGGGTTAGCCACTTGGATCTGATAAATTGGACGAATCGACTGAAGTGGTTTTTCTGGGAGCTTACGGGAAGCAAGCGGAAGTGAGTGTCCTTCGCCAATTCTCTCCATACGAGGACGCAAGTGCTGACTCGATGCAGCTTCAATGCCATCGCGTTCTATCTTGACATCGCAGGTACGTCGGACAAGCCCGTGATATGGCGTTACAGTGCAGCGCGTTGTCATCATCGTGATACGTCGTTCATCCTGTCACTCGTGTTTCCGCTGACTTTGGCTCTAGATATGCTGGCAAAAGAAGGCCTCTGAGCAATCTCGCCGTCTCTGCGGCCTGCCTCAGAAGAGTAACAATGTGTAATGGGACCCGACGCTTTACGCCTCAGCCGCCGAGATGGCCTTACCTGAGGCGAGCGCATGCGTTGTCACGTTAGGGAAAGGTTTGCGAACATAGGGGTTCCCGCGAGCTGCGGTCGTGGCTGTGCTTGGAGGTGATGGTGATGGTAGGCGGCGGAGGCTCGCGCAAAGCGGAACGCCACGCTGGAGCCGCATGCTGTGCTGCAGCCCGCAGATCTCGAGCACTCGAAAAAAAAAGAGATGCTTTCATAGTCCTCCTCTACTCCGCAAGAACCAAGAAACTGTATAGCTGCACCAAGCGTAGAGAATAATACTAGATGGGATTTTTCCGGACGCGCCCAGCATGACGTGTGCGGGGAGAGCTGGGCACGCGAAGAAGCCCCTCTGAACTTCCGTGCCTCTTCAGCCATATTCACAGCTACATACTGACTACGCGTCCTCCGGCTGTGTCGAACGCTTTGACAAAAATCCCTCCAGCGCATGTAGTGAGTCCTTTGTTCGCGACTGCCGCCTGATCATAAAACGTGTGACATGTGTCGCCCACCCTAGACAGGCGCTTGCGACATTACCCTACACAGTAAACAGATCAGCCTCTAGGAGATTATCGTGTGAGTGGCAGCAACCGCCATGCTCGTCCAGCTCCACCTCGACCAACCGCATGACGGTCCACAGCACTACACCAACCTCGATGTCCTTAGCGGCAAAGTCCTTCTCCGAGTTCCAAACCCTGGCAATGTCACCAGCATCGTGGTCAAGCTTGAGGGAGAGTCGCGCACGAGATTGCTGGCACCCGTGAGACCGGATCGGCCGGACAAACAGAGACCTGTGTTGGAAGTTCACAAGTTCTTGTACAAGACGCAGGTAGTATGGCCAGCTAATACTCGGCCGGAGGATGTCAATCCAAAAGCCAGCTTCACTATCAACTCGGGGAACTACGAGTACCCTTTCCAATTCAAGGTCAGTTCCTTATTGCGCACAGCTTGGATACTTACTAACGGTCGAACAGATCCCACTTAATACTCAATGTCAGCAGCAGAATAGCCTGACCACGAACGTTTCCTTCGCAAATATGGTGCCCGAGGTAGCCAAGTCACCAACACAGCACATCAAGACAACCCTTCCACCGTCCTTAAGCGGCTTTCCGGGCGAGGCGGAGATAAGATACTACGTAAAGGTGACGGTGAATGTGCCCCAGTTCTACAAAGAGAATCCACGGGCTACAGCCAATTTCACTCTGCTGCCCATCGAGCCACCTCGCCCAGCAGCAGCAGACGGCGAGGCATACGCGAGGAGGCAACATCAGTTCCTAGAGAGCTTCCAGAGTCCTACTATGGGCAAGAAGAAAGGCATCTTCGACAGGAAGTCTTCCTCAGGCCCTACATCACCGACTGCCACTACGACGCCACGTGTGACCGTTGATGCACGCCTCCCAAATCCTGCCATCCTTGCAGCGAACCAAGATGTACCATTGAGACTCCTTGTGAAGAATATGAGCGAGCGCACAAAGAATGTGTATCTACAAATGCTTCAGATCGAGCTTATAGGCTACACCAAAGTTCGGGCGCACGAGGTAACAAGGACCGAATCAAACAGTTGGATCCTAGCCAGCATGAGCAACATGGCCATTCCCATCGGCTCGCCCTCGGACCCAGTCGGTACAGAAATTCCCATCAACCCGGAATACTGGTCCGGCAAGTCCATTCCCAACTCTGTAGCCCCGACATTCACAGCCTGTAATCTGAGCCGGTTCTACGAGCTTGAAGTGCGCGTCGGCATAGGCTACGGCTCCTACAACCACGGCGAGGATCAGCTCGTCGTCCTCCCGCTTCGCCTGCCTGTGAAAGTTTACTCGGGCATTGCTCCCCCCAAGGCCCTTTTGGACGCTACGCTCGTAGGAGCCGACACGAAACTGAAGCCCGCAGCGGGACAAAGCCTCGACGCACCGCAGATGCCACACGCGCCTACCACGCCGACGCAGCAGGGCGGCTTTCCGAACGCGTTTCCGCCTGCACAGGGCTCGCCCCAACAGGGAGCGCCCGCGTACGAGGATGCGCCGCCCACTTATGAGGAGGCTATCGGGCAGGATCTACCGCCTATCAATGGCAATCGAGGTAATTATGAGCCTCCTCCTGTACCGGAGGATGCGCCTAGGTTCTCTGATGAGAAACGAAGATAAGAGGCATAGGAGTGGGAGGATGCGAGCAGAACAGCATGCCTATGCCTGTGAGCCTCGAGAAGGTCGCATGCGTTTGCAGACTGCGAGGGAAGATGGATATGGACAGGCGAGTTGCAGACGGCACGTCTACCGTCCAATCATCCAGGCATCTATACGGCCTCATGAGGGCTGGAAGGGGTCGATGAAACGAGAGCAGATGTGGTGGGTCTGGTTCGAGAGATGTGGTAGCCGATATGCAATCATGAGAACGTTTTGATCGAAATTTGTCTACTGCTAGCTTCTGGACCCGACAGTCCTTGATCGTTGTAGCGGAGTCGGCCGATATACGGCAAGTTGGTGGGACACGGTGCTGCAAGTGAGGCATTTTCGCGAGATGCTGGGGTTACGGTTGTGTTGCCGGGATGTAAGCAGAGCGCGGAGAGTTCGCGATGTGGCGACGTGCGTACGCGTGAAGAAGTGTGGCGGGGTCGGTACGCTGGGCTGGGCTGACTGATGGACGCGATGATACGTGTTTAGACGAATAGCCTGGCACGACAAGAAGGAAGCCCGCAGTCGAGTAGCGTTGGATGACTCGGCCGTCTCGAACAAGTAGTCCACGATGATGTCTGCCGTGGTGTTGAACAGGGCCACAGCGTCGACAACGGCTAGCTATCTTATCGGCGCACATGGTGGCCCCCGATTCGAAACTCGATGCGCCAAACATGGGCAGCGTCGACATGTTTTGCTGTTTGTTGTCGAATCGCGTCTCGAGAAATTGCCCGCGGCGCGTCAGAGGAACAGACACGCGACGGACGGGAGCACCTGCGTCGGGCTGGGACCAATGCTCACCGGTCTTTTGCGCCCGGCCACTGCTTTCCAAGGCGTCCTGCAGAACCACGGCGAGCTACTGCGTGGGAAAGCGCTTGTTTGCCGTGCATCCCGCCGTTCGATTGGTCCAGCCCTCGAAACGTTTCAGGCCCGGCTCCAGGCTGCAGGTGGGGCTGCAGCAAAGGTCGAATCGTCGCGTCGAACACGTCCAAGATACTTAAGGACACGCTCTTGCACCGCGAGATGGTCGTGTTTTCGCACAGCAATATCCAGCCCGAATCCAGCAGTTGGCACACTTGCGTTGCCCGACATGGCATCCGTCTTTGACTCACACCTGCGTCTCACGTGGAAGAGTGGGGAAGTGCAGAATGTCGGCGTCGATGGTAAATATGCGCGAGGAGAATGCCATCCTCAGGTTTCCCTTGTTTCCGAAGCTCTGCTACTTTTTTGCGAACCATCCATGTATGGAATCGAGACTTTTTGTCCATCACGACTGTACCTTCATGAGACATACGAATGAATTCACCTCCACGAACACCACCCGCGCTCAAGCGCACCGTGTCGGGCGAGAGCCACAGTAGCTATGGCAGTGCGGCGACGTCCGCTTCGCGATCAAGTTCGAGGCTCCTGTTTGGTGAAATCCCACTGACACCTGCAACTACCGTGGGCGGTCCATGTGAGATATCCTGTGTGCTTGCGCCGACGAACATCAAGTGTTGACTTCGTTAGCCACCCGGTCCAACAGCTCGATTGGTTCGATATGTAACCTGGTGCTCTCGACAAGCTCATCCTTTTTGCGCTTCTGGCTGAACGACACCTGCCGCGACAACCTCTTTGCCCATCTTGAGCAAGAAGATCTCCCCGACTTCCGTCTGGTATGCCATGACTTTGCGACGCGGGCGGCGCCTGTCCAATTTGCATCCCTTACCACGACCTTCAAGCCTTCCACCTTCTCCAAGCCGGCGCGCATTGAGGCTCTATCCCGCATAGGTCGCCATATCAAGACTTTTACCTTCCACATGCCTCACACTCCAGAGACTCTGCTACCGCCCATCATTGACCCGGACACTGGCGAGGAGAAGCAGTTCATCTACGAGCCGCAGTTACAGACGCCATCGAACATGCTTGGCCGCGAAAAGACACCCAAGTACGGCTCTCTCGAAATGACCAGCCTGCTCATCCAACAATATCCACCACTGTTCCACGCTGCAACCAACGTGCCGGCCTTCGTCGCTGCCTTCTCCGAACTCATCAACCTCACTCACCTCAAGGTCTCATGCCCCGGCTACGACAACGCCCCTTCTCACCGTCGCAGTGTCGTAGACTACGCTCTCATTTCCCTACGTATTGCTGTGGAGCGCGCTCCAATGTACAGTCTCACTTCCCTATCCCTCCATCCCATTCATCCTGGCGGCCTCCTTTACCTCCATCCCATGCACGGCTTTGGCAGCACACCGTCATCCGCAAAACGCTGGACCCAAATCCGCAGTCTCTCGATATGCATGGAGTCTCTTCTCAAGTCCCCATCTCCCAAACACAGGACGCAGTCCGTCGAGCACCTCCGCATCCTTCACGCGTACCTGCGCACGCTATCCCGGGGCTTGACGCGCCTCTTCTTTCGCTGGAAAGGCACACGCGGGCCCTCACCACTGAGCCTGGACAAGGAACCTTGCATGTTACCCATCGACACAGACTACATGCACCCCTCCCAACGTGGTGAAGTGCGCGGCCCACGCCCCCTTCGCTTCTCCCGCCTGCGCCACATGGAACTCGAAAACGCCATCATGGACTCCTCCCAAATCTCAGATTTCATCCACAAGCACCGCCGCTCGCTTGTGGAATTTAACTTCGAGGACGTCAAGCTCCGGCAAGGGAACTGGGATGACGCACTGGAGCCGCTGACGCTAATCAGCGGGAGTGAGCGATGGAAGAGGAACGCAGAAGAAGTCATGGATGTGCCTATCGTGCTCAGTCCTATCAACATTGAGCCAAGAATCATGGGGCCACTACTAGAGGAGGTTGACGCCGCGATTGAGAATCACAGCAAGGAGAGGGGACAGCATAGCTTGAGCCGCTGGTTAGGGAAGCCTAAGAGCACGTTGCGAAAGACGAACGGACATGTGAAAGAGAGCTTCTTCGGAGGCGACCACGTTAAGAGACTCTTCAGGGGGACAATGTTCCATCGTGCTGTCGGTGTCGCCGCATAGGGTTGGGAAAAGCGGCGTCTGTCGGCGTACTGTACTGTGTCTTGTCAACTGTATCACGGGTGGAAACGGTGAGGAAAAGCTCGGTCTTTGCATGTCGCTCGGAGTTCCTTGGTCTGGGTGGGTTCGGAGCTGGACGATGCCTTGCCATATACCCCCTTCGTCCGGCTTGGGTGGATTGGGGATGGTAATTTCACGGTAATGGGATGGCGCACACGAACAGTGGCCTCTTCTGGTGAGGAGGTTGGAACTGTTGTCTTGATTTCCTTTTCTTCTTTTTCCATCTTGACGACATTCATTACCTTTCTTTGATCCTCTTGCTGATATTGTTGTTCATGCGAGACGCTTGACGGCCTTCATGACGATCATACTTTACAAAAGTATGTACATACGAAGTTACGAGTAGCATACCCCACGATCTTTGAATCAAATTTCCTACTATAATTTGCCTTGAGTCTTCACAAGTTCCGCACTGATGAGTAGCGCAAATCATATAATGTGTGCATAGTGTATCTACATGTACCAAACAGAAGTTTGTATATCCATACCGATCATGTTGGTTCAATAGCATACTTGCTCTTTGCTCGGATCTTTGGTCCTAATTTATACAGTGCATACGGGATTGGTACCGCCGCAGCGCTGATACAGGCCAGTATCGTCAGCGTATGATGCGGACCCAGGTTCTCGTACATCGGCAATCCAACGACAGTCATTCCACCAGCAGCTAGGTACCTGACGAGTGCGACGAATGTCAGCGCACTCGCTGCATTGACTTCGTATGCATCGATAATGTACATGTATGCACTCAAGAAAATTGAGATAATGCCGGCTCCAATCATGACTGACGCCAGAACAGGACTCCAAATTGATATCGAAGGGTAATCTGTCCATGCCATCCAAAAAAGGCCGATCGGTATGAAGGGAGCGCTGTACATGGCGAAAAGGAGGCGTGATTCGCGATTCAGCTTCATACCTTGACCTTGGTCACCGTCTCGTGCAAGTTGTTTGTTAGTCTTCCGTACGATGAAGGGGACTGTGATCAGCTGCAGTAGCACGCCGATAAAGAGACCGACGAAGATAATGTTGCTCAGTCCAGTGTTGATGCCGTAGGTCCTCTCAAATATGTATGCGTAACCGTCCAAGAACGTGAACAGAACAATGTAAATGATCGTCAGATAGAGGGTACAGGTCAGGACAATAGGCTCCAGGGCCAGGACGAATGGACGACTGAAGTTCTTCTTTAGCACTTGAAGGAGAGTTTCGCCACCGAGCTCGCTGTGTGCCCTGAACCGCTCATCTCCAGTAAGTTGACGGAAGTATTGCGCCTTACGCATCAGGATTCGTGGTGCTAAGGTCTCTTCTTTCAGTGCCAGAACCAAGACCAAGACAAGCCCAGTTGCGATCAAAATGACCCAGTCTGCCCATCGCCATGACAAGACACCAGTCACGGGAATGTACGAGGCTATGACGGGACCCAGAATTGGACCGCCAAACCCAACAATTGCAAACATCGGAAATGCCCACGTCTTCTCCTTGGTGTTCCAGATGTCACTCAGACTCCCACCTGCCACGGTCAAAGGCGCAGACCCCGACAGACCAGCCAGGAACCTGAACGCAATCTGTGCACCAATATTTGGAGCCAAAGCAGACGCCATCGTCCAGATCGCAAATATCGCTAGGGCACCGACGTAGACGAGATACCGTCCAAATAGTTCGGATAGAGGGCTCGCAATCAATGCGCCAATTCCGAAGCCGATCAAGAAGATGCCCGTTCCGCCTAATGCCTCTGTCACGGGTGCGACGCCAAGGTCCGTGGCTGCAGCCTCTTGAACGGCAGAGTCGATACTGGAGCCAGCTGTGACGACGAAAGCGATGAGGATCAGGAGGAATGTAGTCTTCAGACGATGAAATCTAGACCAATTGTGAGGGTTCTGAGGGTCGGTCCCGGAATACCAGGAAACGACGTAATTCTTCGTGCTGTCGTCATAGAGCTTGGTTGTAATTCCTGGTATTTGGCTGTAGAGGTCTTTCTCTGAAGCGTTGGTATTGGGCGTGGAATCGCTTCCTTGTTCGATGCCTTTGATGCCTTCCAGGCGTCTTCGTGCTTCATTTTTTAGAGCACGATTCTGGATGAGTATCCACATCCTGAGTGCAGTGCCAAGACGTTGCTGCTCGTGATCGGTTAGCTGGTGGAAGCTGTGGTAGGAAGAAAAAGAATTGCGATGGCAAGGCGAACAGAGAATATCGCTCTGATTTAGTCAGAAAGAAATTTAAGTGCAACGCTTCACGGTTCGTATGCCATGATGGGTGTGAACGAGGCAGATAAACCTCAACAGCACCCAGGACACTGAATGATCGAATTGTGGAATCGATTCGAGACAGCCAACCTGATTACTAAATCTGTACCCACTCCGACATCTCGCCATTCTTACCAAGCAAGATGTCTCTATAGATGTGACGTTGTGCTAGGAAATTTTTGCCAAGAACGTCATAGAAGTGGGTTCCGCCTTGCGCGAGACTTCCGTTCGGACTTTGCAATGAGATCGAAGGCTATCTGCTAGGTACAACTTGCCCGTGATAGGCAACTTGAAGATCATTCCCTATGCTGAAACTTCTGCTCCATTGTGCAATGCATTTCGGTGTTAAAAGGAGCGTATAAGGCAGAGTACCTAGGTATAGAACTTAATTGTGGCTAAAGTCTCAGCTCTGGGGCTCTCGGAAAATCTACTCCTAGATGCCGACGCTAGCGTGCACGTGATCTAATAATTCTCTCCAACATTCCGTGCGTATATCTTAGGTACCCAGGATCACGTGAGCCTACTTCAACAAACAGGTGCTTCCTTTACATATCTAACTATGTATACAACAGTGTCCACCAGCCTAAAGAAACAATGAGATTCCTATAGTCGAGGGTACCTAGGTAAGCTCGCCGAGAATTCACATTACATGTCCTCGCGGAGAAGCAGACGCCATTGCCCAGTTCCCACTCGAGTCCAGGACGGCTTCACCGCATCAAGCAGCTTGCCAGTCATCGGCCAAGCTAAGATCGATAAAGTGAAAGGGACAATATCTAAAGGTGATTGCTTCTTCCTCGAAGGAGCCGATACTCTTGACTCTGATCCTTGGCCCCAGTATCAAGGCCGTAGCATGGGGTCGTCATGCGTGATGAAGTCGGCCGACCTTTTCCAGCATAAGGAATCCAGAGGCACTGTCTTTCTGGACTGCTAGGCTGGTGCTGCAAAGCTCTGTCTAAAGTATAACAAGCTGGGCTTTACCTTTGTGGTTGTCGTTCCACAAGATATTGCAGGAAGTCGTAAAGGTAGATTTGAGTGTAAGAGTGATGAATTGCTAGGGTGGCGGAAACCGCCTATATAGACTAGGGCAGTACGGTGGCTCCTGCCAGGTGCAGTGGAACGCCTTCCGCCAACAGATATTATGCGATTGCGATCTTCTACCTATGGTACTGGTCAATCGGTGGTCACTCGGCGATACGAAGGAAGGCGGAGCTCGGCTCACTTCGAATTTAACTTGAAGATCGTTCTTAGTGACAGCATGCTGGGCGATTGAAGCGAATCTGGCTGGTAGCTTCATCAACCAATAAAGATTTTTAGAGCCAAGCTATGTCATTCTCTGGCTTCGATATCATGCCATGGTAGGTAAGAAACACCACGACCAATAACCTCTTGTCGCTATTCCTTTACTTTGGTAATGCTTTGCTAGAGGCTGTCTATCTTCGACCAGCAAGCGCGGCTTCAAAAGTTTCGATAGAGGAGTTCCAAGGTTTGCCCACAGCCACGTGCTCATCGTCCTAGCCTCGGTATCTTCGTTAGCGCGCTTGGCGAACGCATGGATTCACATGCTACCCCGGATTCCACCCGCTCCGACTCGATGACCTAGCCACTGTCACAAGCTTGCTCGGCCTCTCAAGTAGGCATTATTCCCAGGGACTCATTGACACCTGTCATATAACACTTCAATCTATCATAGCACTACTACAATCATCGCCTGCGCACGCGATAACCACAATCAAAGCTCACGTAGCTATACAGACAAGCCCTTTAACACATCATGTCTCTCAAATCAGGTACGTTGCAACCCTAAAAACAAAATGGACATTCGGGAGGAACACGCTGGAGGGTCCTATCAGGTATCAATACTCTTTATTGACCTCGGTTTTGATCCACGCGCGAGACTTTTCAGCTCAAGCTTACATGGATGCTGACACCATTCTCTAGATGCGTTCCCCTCCTCTGCCGCCTTCGACGCCATCGCCGCATCACTCAAAAACGACGAGGCCGGCCGTAAAGACGCCATCAAGAAGGGCAATGCCATCTTTGCCTTCGACCTCAAGAATACATCGGGCGCAACCGAGTCGTGGTACATCGATCTAAAGGAGAGCGGAGAAGTGGGCAAGGGGGCACCACCCAAGAAGGCATCGGTTACACTATCGTTGAGCGACGAGAATTTTGGAAAGCTCGTTACCGGAAAGGCAAACGCACAGAAGCTGTTCATGAGCGGGAAGCTGAAGGTGAAAGGCGATGTCATGAAGGCGACAAAGATGGAACCGATCCTGAAGAAGGCACAAACAAGCGCGAAATTGTAGGTTAGAATCGGAATCTAGAATAAGAAACATACCGTTCTGAGAGTCAAAGATTTGAGGCTTAACAACATGGATCTTGTGAGCATCGTTGATTAGGGCAATGCGTTTGCTGCGTCCCGTACTTTGGCAAACTCTCCGAATGACCAATCTACCGAAACGAAGCTACAAAAAGAATACAGTAACATCAGGTTCCTCACTAAGACGAGCGACAACGACAAGGCCTGCAGTGCCTCCTCCGATTACGACATAGTCGTATGACTTCTTAGTAAATCCTTTAAGAGGCATAATTCATAGACCACAGTCCGGTGCCTTTCCAGAGATTGAAGGTCTTGAGGTCGGCCTGGACTGGACCCTTAGAGTTCTTATACGTCTTGTACGCGGGACGTAGTTAAGCCCAACACCTCCCGCAGGTGCTAGTGCGTGCTGAAGGGAAAACGCCTCATCAACGCTATAGCATCGCCATCAATTGGCAGAACAGCCATCTTAGTGCACTTGTAAGCGTACTCTAGGAATAATAGTCCATTACATAGGCAGTACCTTGGCTTGTGTCCAAGTCAACGTGCGGAAAGATTACATTTCATTAAGGATGTTAGTCGCGAATGCTTTTCGGAATGGAACCACTGGGCGGTGCGCCTCGATGATTATGAGGCTACCATAAAATAAGTATGTTCGAGTAATACCGAAAGGTACATCAACATCAACTTTGGGATCGCCAAGTCAACCCCACACATCCTACGTTGCTAGCCATCTCCAAGGGCGCATAAAAGAGCAGGAATGGCCATGTTGCCGGGTAGAGCCTCAGCCGCACCGCACCAAAATGGACACTCGCCGCCAACGACAATTTAACATGTGCGAGGGGTCTCTGCTTCAGTCATAATCTCAGCTTGTTACAAGCTTCATCGTCGGCAAGCACTCGAACGCTCCCAGCAATGCATACCAGCAAAACGACCATTGACACTTGATCATTAGTCCAACGAAGCTATGCTTCTAGTTACGACACGCTATAGATACATTCCGGCTCTCCGCATCAGCACTATACTTGCTTCTAACCGCACCCGTGAACTGAATGTGGACGTTGCGACGACACCACAACATGTCAGGCCAAATAAACCTAGTTGTCGTATTTTTGTAAAGGCCATTACCTGTTCTCATAGCCTAAGTTGGTGTCCTTGAAATCCAAGGTCATTGGGAGCATCGGTCAATCAAGAGAATGCGAGGTTACGGTTAAGAGGCAGCACCAGCTATCTCGGAGTCTAGCTGTTAGAGGCTGTCTTCCAGCGTCTCTTGATCAGCCGACCAAAGAAGCCGCAAGCATGACAAGTCCACCGAACGAATCCATCCCTGAGCACCACTCTTGCCAGTTCTGCTCTGAATCTCGGTTGTCTTCCTTTGCATCGATTGTTCCGTATCCACCGTACAAGTCCATCTCATCTAGCCTCACTAACTCGCCGTTTGTAGCTAAGCCAAACGCGGTACGCGGCAAAGGTTGTTTGTCTCGCTCGGCTTTCCTGTCAACGCTCAGTAACAGTCACGCAGGAACGCGAACCACTGAGCGGAAATTGAGGCGTACCATGCAAGTTCATTTGGTGCTTCCCATAGTTCTTTCTTCGCGGGAAGCGGTGCTAGAACAAGATTGGACTGGAGTGAGCACATGGCGCCGGGGTCGAAATACACAATCAAATTTATGACGCGGAAGACGATTCCGAGGCGGCGTCGGGATTCCATATACAGCCACTCAAGCCAGCAAGCACGGGTATCGCACGAGTGGATGTTGGGCACATAGGTGAGGTCACTACGTGCGAGGTGGGTGGCTGTGATCTATGAGCTTCTGATCAGTGCTCGTTATCATGAATTCAAAGTCGGAGTGATCTTACAGTCATTGTTGTGAGCATTAAGTGATCGAAACTGTTGAAGTTGGTCTCGCCTTCGCTTATGCGCAAGAGGATGTATATGCTTAAAGCGTGCATCGCTGCGAGGAGCTTCCAAGTATTGGACTTGCCAGGCTAGCAGCTGTCAGCTACAGATGTCGAAGAGGGCTTTAAGCGTTACGTACCTCAGCGATCATCCGCTCACACTCTGATCGTACATTCTTCCAAAACAATTTTCGACTTCCTTGCACTTTGTGACTGATCATATGCACTAAGCTAACACAATTGTTCAACGACTCCATATCGTTGCTCTCAAAGTTTGATGAAAGTAGGTGTGGGTGGATATAAGGCGGAAGAGTGCCGTCGCGGAGCATCATTTGCGGATAGGACTTCAGGGTGTGCAGGATCAGTGTGACTATTCTGTGAGATCCGGGTCTGGACTTGGATTTTAGTACGAGTGAGCGAGTATCATCCGTTACCATTGGGGGTATCGAAAAATTCAGTGCAGCTGAGATAGAGATATCTGGCATTCGAATTGTTGTGCTTGTTGATGGCGTGGAATGGCGTACTAGAGAACCCTCGCGGGTTCCTGATGCATCGTCCATGTCCACATCAATAATCGGAGAATTTAAGAAATCCGTGAAATTGATCTCAGGATCTCCCCAGCCGAAGTTCTCGACGCCTGAGTCTGATATGACAGTAAATGCGCCGGGAGTTGCGCCTTCAGCATTATTGTCTTCCGGAGAGGATTGAGCACTAAAAGATCCTGCCGCTAATTGCGTAGAAGATGTCTCAATCCCCGTACCTTCACGCGGAGCTGCGGGGTAATGACATTTGATGGACTTAGCCAAGCATCGCGAACACTCCGGGCGTCTGTTGTCACAACGCGATTTCCCTTTTGCACAGGCGATGCAGGAACGCGGACGAGTGGTGCTTCCAACTCTTCGAGACCTACAATAGTACCCATGTCTCTTCAATGTCGATGCTAACATTTAAAGTTACATTAGCACCCATCTGTTCCCTACGTATCCAGTCTTCCGGTAATTGTGCGGAGTCCTCACTTACGCTTGTCAAAGGGCTTGTTACACAGCTCGCACCGTAGCACCAATGGGGAAGCTCCTTCGAACATTTTCGACATGCTCGGACGTGACTCGTAGGACTTTACAGTGTCGAGATTCAACGTTGAAGTGACCGCTTGCAACATTGAAGGCGTAGCTGGGTTTGTCAGCGCTGATCACACCCGATCAGGCCTAGCTGCGGGCGGTACATTTTGTAGAAGACGGGATCATCGTGCATACAGAATACCAGAAATTGTTGTTCGCGTAATCTGCACCCTGACAAATCGAGATGATCGCTTCTTGCGAGGTCGGGTGGAACCGAGCTGTGCCTGTACAGACGAATCCATTACTAACAAGCACGGAGTCCGTGATATACGCTGTAGGAACCGTGTCTTGCTACAAAATGTACACTCCGATTGACACAACTCACATAGACTGGACGAACCTCGCATCAACGCTTGGGAATACTGACTTCACCACGCACCGACTTAATGTATATATAGTGCACTTCGTCACCTGAGCAGCTCAATCCGACAACTATAACACTATCAGTCCGTCCTCCCCAATATCAATATCAATCACTAAAAGATTATCGCATTCTATCATCATGGCTCCCTTCCCTTCCCCAACGAAGAAGTTCCACTCCACCGCCTACCCATCCATTTCCCCTACTCGACCCGAGCTGAGCCAGAGGGGCAAGACCGTCCTCATCACTGGCGGTGGTACCGGCATTGGTGCCGCAACAGCAAATGCCTTCGTTCAAGCCGGCGCCTCTCGCATCGCCCTCCTCGGGCGCCGCGAACAACCTCTCCTCGACACGAAAGCCTCCATCCAGCAGCAGTACCCCAGCGTCGAGATTTTCACAGCCTCCGTTGACGTAACCAAATCCAACGAGGTCAATGCCGCCTTCGAGGCCTTCGTGCCCGTGGAGTCAGGAAAGAAGATAGACGTCGTGGTCAGCAATGCGGGAGCTACAGGACCTTTGGGTGCCTTCTTGGCTGTGAGCGACGAAGATTACCTCGCCGGTATCATGGCAAACGTGTCTATGGCTTGGAATGTAGCAAGGGCTTTTGTCCCACGGGCTGCGCCTGATGCGACGGCCATCGACGTGAACAGTAACGCAGCTCATGTGAACTACTTCGATGGGTTTGCGTCGTATACGGTAGGTAAATGGGCGAACGTGCGCCTTTGGCAGCTGGTGCAGTTCAACAATCCAGGATTTAGTGTGTATTCGATTCAGCCTGGCGTTGTGGACACGGATATGAATAAGAAGGCTGGAGGGGTCAAGGCTATGAACTATGAGGATCACGGTAAGTCTTCACTTCTGGAGAGGAAGCATATTCGGGACTCACTGTGTGCTAGTTTCCCTTCCCGCAAGCTTCAATGTTTGGCTAGCCAGCACGGAGTCCAACTTCCTCAAGGGCAAGTTTCTGTGGGCGAACTGGGATGTCGATGAGCTCAAGGCGCAGGCCAAAGAGATTGAACAAACCAAAAAATATAGCGTGGAGATGGTTGGATATCCGTTCGGAGGCGAGCACGTCCCTGTGTCTAAGTGGGATCTCTAAGCTTCGCGCACCGCGGAGCGACGTCTTCCCATATGTTTCTGTACCTTGCGTCTAGATTATCGTCCATTCAGGAGAACGGCAGCTCCGCTTATTTGTGAGATGGGATCGGTGAACTACTTCCGAAGATACATAGCTAACTGCAATGGGGTGCTTATGGAGCCCCACATACCCCGCAGTGAACGAGCAACTCTCCACTTGAACTAGGTACAGCTGAAGTGTAGCTCCCAAAAGGAGTACTTGCCAAAGCCACGATTATGTGAGACCAGGTGGCCTCGATTCCTTTGCCGGCCAATCAATACACCCGATCTATACGTACGCATGCACGGTTTACGCACGCATGAAGTGCCATTAACTGCTAGACGTCGAGGCATTATAAAGCCAGCTTTCTACATTCCTGTCAGTAAACCTGCTCAAGTCAATTCTTGCAAAGTCCTTTGCTCCAACCGCTCAACTTCGCTATGTCAGCCCAGACGCAGGAGTTCGACTACATTATAGTCGGCGGGGGCACAGCGGGCGTTCCAATCGCCTCGCGCCTCTCTTCATACCTACCGGACAAAAGTGTGCTCCTTCTGGAAGCAGGTCCCAGTGCCATCACACATCCCAAAGTCATGGATCCCTCGAAAATCTTCGACCTGATCGGCGAGGGCCTGCTCGTTGACTACTCCACGACTCCACAGAAGCATTGCAATGACCGGCAAATACTCAATCTGGCAGGGCGCATGCTGTCGGGATCGTCCGGGGGAAATGTAGGCGTCTGGATGCGTGCGAGTAGCGCGGATCATGATTTGATTGCGGAGCGGGCGGGTCATGACCGGTTCAGGTTTAAAAACATGGTCAAATACTTCAAGAAGGCAGAAAGATGGTATGACGAAGATGCGGATGTGGATTTTCATGGGTTTGACGGGCCGTTGCATACAGTGGGTGGGAGGAAGTATCCTTTGCGACCGTACATTCGAAAGGCCGCGGAAAACATTGGATTCAAATACAATCCGAATGCTGCTGCAAAAGGGGACCCGACGGGGTTGGTCGATCTGGTGCAGTGTTTTCGCAAGACGTCGGAATCTAGCTCGGAAAGGCAGCATAGCGCGCGGGTGTATGATCTTTCGAACGTGGATGTGCGATGCGAGTCTCCTGTCGCGAAGATCTTGATTGACGACGAAGAAAAGCGCGCAATTGGTGTGGAACTGTTCTCTGGAGAGCGATTGTTCGCTCACAAAGAGATTATCGTGGCATGTGGTGCACAGAGAACGCCGCAGCTTCTCATGCTCTCTGGGATTGGACCGCAGGATGAGCTCGAAAAGCATGATATCAAAGTCCAGATCGATGCTCCATTGGTGGGAAAGAATCTATTCGACCACGCGTGCGTGACGCAATACTACAAGCTGAAAGACCCTTCAAAAGGCTTCGCGCTTCCTTTCGAAGGCACTATGCGTCCTGAATACGGCCAGGGCTTTCCCTGGGAATTCAATCTCTTCTCGCACATATCGCCTTCTGCGCTCGCGCCGGTACTTGCTGCGGACAAGGAGCGGGTTACATCTAGCGGGGATGAAGGGCAGCATCCTCATCTGAGAGACAAGAGATGCCATTTTATGCTCCTTCCGTTCTATTTTCCTATCCTTGCAGACCTGAATGGATACAACTCCGAGATTGTGGTCGGAGACGGCAAACACATCGCCGTCACGGCACTTAATTTGCTTCCGCTTTCGAGAGGCACCGTAACGCTTCGTTCGTCAAACCCTGCTGACAAGCCTGTGTGCGATCCTGAATTCATGTCTACGGAATCAGATCGCTTCATAATCCGCACCGCGATCCGCATGACGCTCACGCTTGTGTCTACACCGCCGTTCGCCGACGTATTGGATGGGGAGACACCGCCTGCTGATTCGAGATATCCGGTCCTGACCACAGAGAGCTCAGATCAGGAAATTGATGAGAGAGTCAAAGGGCATATGCAGACAATTGCTCATCCCATGGGGACATGCGCTTTAGGTGATGTGCTAGACAGTGAGTTCCGGGTGCAAGGAGTGAAAGGTGGCAATCTGAGGGTGTGCGATGCAAGCGTGTTTCCAGAGCCGCTAGCTGGAATGCCGTCGTGTACTATCTACGCACTTGCGGAGATGTGCGCTGATTTGATCGCTGGACGCTCGTGAGGACCCGGTCGAAAGCAATTTTGAGGTGGTATGCCATTTAAGTGATCTTACTATAAGTCTTTTAGCTTACTTCGTACGTAGAAAATGCCACTTCCTCCATTACATGACTCCGTCTTATTATCATCCTCACTTCCGACCCCGGCATAAAGCTCATTAGCTGTTATCTGCTGCACCTCCTCCGCGCTCAATCCCGCATGCCTGAATTGTTTTCCTATCCCAAGATCCCCCCACTTCACCCCCCTCACAGGGAAGTCATCTAATTGCGTCGTGCTTGCGCACAACACTCTGATGCTTCCAAACATCTGCGGAATGACGCCCTCTCTCCTATATCCAAAAGCCCACCAACAGCCTCCCGTCATCGCCAAGACCAGGAAGGCCGCGATCCAAAGCGGGTACGCAGCATATGTGATTGTGTACATCGAGTGCTCGACATGCCGTCCAGTACCTGTGTTGATGTCTTGCCATATCGTTTCCTGCGTTTGAAGAGCCTCGCCCAGCATCCAATGCGTGAGTATGGAATATGCCATAATGGGGAAGAGGATCTTTTTTGGTAGTTGAAGAAGGTAATCTTGGTCAAAGGACTCCCCTGTCACAGTCGTGCAGCGCAGGCGGGAGCGCTCGTGTTCGAGCCTGCCCCAGTCGTATTCTTGGTTGACAAGGGTGATGTTGTATATAAGAAGGAGGTAGAGAAGCGAATAGATGAACTGCGCGCCGTTCGATATCAGGAAGGAGAAGACCTCGTTACCTTGATCGTCAGGAGGTAAGGCAGCGATGGGTAAAGAGTGGTTGAACCCTCCCCAGCCACCAGACATGTAAGAAAAGCGTTCGCCAGGACCATCTGGCAGAATGGATCATTGTTAACTCCGCTCTTGCACTGCTCCTTTGCCGCAGTGTTAGACAAGCCCACTGGTACGGCGGCTGCGATCGAAGCGGCAACCATTGCTATACTGCAGAATGTCATGATAGTCATCTGCGTGAGTGCCGTATTTCCGAGATTTGAAATGAGACTTCTTTTGACTTTCGTAGCGATGGTCGGATGTATCTCGTTCGTAAAGCGGTCGACAGAGTTCCACTTCTTACATTTCTGGCAGTGACCGACTTCCTCGCCCGTTCGTGATTCTTGGGGGCTCTTGCAATGTTTATGACAACTATGCTTGCAATGCCTTCGATAACTCTCTTTCGCATTGACCATGCACTCGCCTTGCACGCGAAGCTCACTATGGGAAGCCGATGCAACGATGACGTCTCCAAACGTCAGGAGTTGCCGCTTGGTATGTCCTCGCGCTACGAAGTTGACAATGATCATGTAGATTGCCTTGATAGAGAGGGCTGCGGCGAGGACGAAAGCGGCATTCATTCGCACGTTCAGGCGACACTGTGCAGGTTTCTGGTCCCGCATGGTGCAGATTACGCTCTCGCTGTTTACGCACTCCCCTTCCGCATACTGCACGTAGTTGTAACCGGTAGTCTTATAGGTTTCCTCGAGACTACTAACGTCCTCCCACGTGCCTGCGAGACCCGAACAGTTCTCTTTCGCGTATGAAATGGACAATTTCGAGTAAACTAGTCCGCCTTGGTTGGCGGTGCTGAGGTCCCCGTTCATGAGCATAGTTGAGCGTGGAAACGAAGCGCGACCTGTTCTAAAGGAGCTCCAGCAAAGGAACGAGGATGACGTAGAGATGGGGCTCCCATCAATCGTGTTGGATGCGCGATTCATTTGTAGTATCCCCGTGTAAGTCGTCTCGTTGAATGTGACCGCAGGTGGAGGCTCAATGACGTAGGATGGTCCAATTAGTGAGTTCGCGAGAAAGTGGATCGGTAACGATGTGCAGACTAGCAACAACCACGCGGCCCAGGATTTTGCTTTTCCTTTTTCTTTGCGGTTGATGTTCCATGGTGAATTAGTACCCACCCTTGAGTCCCCGAACTTCTTAAGCATGTGTTTCAAATCGCTTGTTTGTAAGGACGTTAAGATTTGTTGATACGTATTAGACATTCCCAGCACCATAGTGGCGGCCACGTTGATCACGAGGAGCAGTGCGGTATTCGTTTTCGTGGCGATGTGGCAGTCCTGCGAGGCACCTCCAACAGACGAGGTGAACTTATTCGCTCTCGCGCCGAAAGCTTCTGCGTGAGTAGCAACGACCACAAGCATGGCGATGGCGAACGCGCTCATGAGGAGACTCATCCCCCTCAAAGAGCGATCGACAAGCAGTTGGTCCTTCCAAACGCCTCTTTTGACCCTGGTGGGTTCGATCTCGGCGGCTGGATGCTTGCGTATCGAACCTTGCATATACCGAGGGAGAGGCTTTCTCCGCACTCGGGCGACAATGTTCTTCTCCCATCCATCCTTGAATTTATGGATGCCACTGCTGGTTGACGAGGACGACTTCTCCGTGCGAAAGCTGTTCAGGCTTGATCCATCCGCAGTGTCTCGATGGTCCAAGGTCATGTACTTGTGTTGAGCCGCGCTGGGCAGTTTCAGCCATGAAGCGGAATCGGTCGCGTCGAATTCAGGCGAGCTGTCGGTCCTCCAAGCTGTATCAAGGTAATCGGCAATGCCTTGAGATTCGTGTAGGGCGGGAAGCCTATCGTAGTTATAGTTTATGGTCATCGTCGCTAGAGTTGCTGACGACTGAATGAAGCGCGCCCTCAAGCAGTCGTCCCGTTCCTATAGCGCGCTGGTATATCCATCAACAAGACTATCGCGCCAATAGATGACCTTGTTCAGGGAAAAATTAATGGAGGAGCGTGGTAGTATGGGACAAGACGAAAGGCACTGGTACACGTCCACACGATCACCGCGGGTCCGTGCGGCTGGCGTCGTGCAGCAGGCGATAGCCGCGTATTCTTAGCACAGGCAAGGAAAGCGGTCGTTCAGGTCCATGGGTACCTGTAACACTCCGCCGACAATGCGCGGATGCGGTCCAATAAGTAAAATTTGTAGATGCGAGGCATGATGGCCGTGCCACTGTCCCGTCCAATAGACAATGAGCGGGTGCCAGAGCCTAAGGATTTCAGGGGTATGGTTCCTTTGGGGGCCGGGTTGCGCCGCTGATCCGTTTTGCATTCGCGCAACTGTAGAGCATGTCCTTGCGACTGCGTCATAAGATCATTTGGAGATAACATACAGTATCGCGACGCAGATCATGTTGTTGCCTGTTGACATGCCTCCGGATGGTGGTACGCTCCCCTGAAGCCATGCTGACGCAGATTCTTTGTATTCAATGGCTTCCGGCATCCGCAATAAAGGCAGCTCTTACATCTGCTGGTTCAACCCCCATGCGGTGCTCGACAATATACTGCAATTTGGCACTGCAACGCCCTGCATTGGAAGGTGATACATTGAACAAAGGATGCGTTTCTATGCGTTACGGAGACAATCAGACGCGCGGGTTCTATACGTATAGACTTTCTGGTTGTAGACTGCCCTCATGCGCACATGCTCCATCCGATGCGATTGGCAGTGGACCTGGGCGCCTAGACAGCACCCCGATGAGAAACAGTCGGTTGTAGTTCTTCCGCTGTGGTCACGGTCAGGTTACTCTGGCTCTTTAAGCTGTTACCCGTCGAATGTTGACCAAATCTACTCGGGGATGCCTCAAGACTACGGCGGTTTAGAGCAAATCCATGCGCAGTGAAGAGAGAAAAGCAGCACCAGATGGTAAAGCTCAGGCAGATTTTGATGTAGTCAGTTCGGTGTAGTCAGTTCGGTGTAGTCAGTTCGGTGTATCGCTGGGACCGTGTATCGCGACGCGGCTCTGGGCTTGAAGGTCTCGTAGCGGAACCCTGGAGCTGGTGGCACCCCGTGGGAGAGGCTTGTGGCATGTGATGCACGGTTCGGGGAAGGTGCGGCTTCCGTCGGCGGGTCGACGTTTCCAGGGATTCGTAGAACACCTCGGCCCAGAATAAGCGCGGGTTGGCGGAGTCCAGTTGCAGCTTTGGTTGCCACGCATTGTCTTCTTTATACGGGGATAGTCTTCATTCTGCTCTCCTACACATTCACAAAATATGGCTTCCATCGCAAGGACATTCAGACCGCTCGCGCGCGCAGCAACGAGCTCATCCCGCACGCTGCGGCCAGCATTCGCGCGGACCTCCCCGCAGTAAGAGTCCAGCTTCTACATGACGATACAAACGACTGACGCGCAATGTGCAGGACAAGATGTCTCTCAGCAACAATGCCCCGACGCGAGGTCGACATTGCAGATATACCGCCCACGCCTATCTCCCATCTCTCCGAAACCGAATTGCTCATGGCTGACTCGGTCCAAAAGTTCGCCAACGATGCTATCCTGCCTAAAGTGCGGGATATGGACGAGGCCGAGATGATGGATCCGGCAGTGGTAGAGCAGCTGTTCGAGCAGGGACTTATGGGCATCGAGATACCCGAAGAGTACGGCGGCTCCGGCATGAACTTCACATCGGCCATCATTGCCATTGAGGAGCTTGCGCGGATAGACCCCAGTGTCAGTGTCCTGTGCGATGTACACAATACTTTGTGCAACACTGCCATACTCAAGTATGGCTCGGAGAAGTTGAATAAGAAGTGGCTACCGAAGTTGGCCACGGATACTGTCGGCGAGTCCTGCGCTCCAAGTAAAACAATGACAGCCCTTGCTAACATAATCAGCTTCTTTCTGCCTCTCAGAACCCGTGTCAGGATCCGACGCTTTCGCTCTCGCGACCAAAGCCACGCGGACAGAGAACGGGTACAAGATCAACGGCGGCAAGATGTGGATAACAAACAGCTACGAAGCCAACTTCTTCATCGTTTTCGCCAATCTCGATCCAAGCAAAAAGTACAAGGGCATCACAGCCTTCATTGTGGAGAAGGGTACACCCGGCTTCGAGATCTCCAAGAAGGAGAAGAAGCTCGGCATCAAGGCTAGCAGCACATGCGTCATCACCTTTGACGATGTCGAGATCCCCAAGGAGAACCTGCTCGGCAACGAGTTTGAGGGATATAAATATGCGATTGGCCTTTTGAACGAAGGTCGCATTGGCATTGCTGCGCAAATGACCGGCCTTGCTCTTGGTGCTTGGGAGAATGCAGCAGGGTGAGTGATGCTTTGCTCCCAGCGCATGGAGTTATACTGACAGTGAAGCTAGTTACGTTTGGAACGACCGCAAGCAGTTCGGCCAGTACGTTGGCGAGTTCCAGGGCATGCAGCACCAGCTCGCCCAAGCCTGGACCGAGATTCAGGCTGCACGAGCCCTTGTCTTCAACGCGGCCCGCAAGAAGGAAGCTGGCGAAGACTTTGTCATGGATGCGGCGATGGCTAAGCTGTACTCTTCGCAAGTTGCCGGCAAGGTTTCAGGCCAGGCTGTGGAGTGGATGGGCGGCATGGGCTTTGTAAGAGAAGGTCTGGCAGAGAAGTTCTTCCGCGACAGCAAGATCGGTGCCATCTACGAGGGAACAAGCAACATCCAGTTGACGACCATCGCGAAACAATTGCAGAAGACGTACACGCGGTAACCGGTGGCTAGATTGCGGCTGGACAAAAGTTAGATTTGAGCGATATCCGGACATCAATGTTTAGATTGCTAGAGCATGTGTCCTGTATCGTATCATAGACCACGCCAATTACGGAAGACTGAATCGGAACAATTCTGCATCGCGTATGTTAGATTTGCACATGCATTACCCTCACTACGCGGTAGCAGAGATGGCCGTGCAGGGTCCTTCGATCGCTCAGATGGCGGCGTGGCTGGATTCAGGCTAGCGAAGCGAGCAGCCGTGGCGCTGCTGTCCGTTTGCAGGGCCGAAGGCGGACACACAGCGAGGACGTGTGCATTATACCTGGCAGTGATATCGAGTCATGGCGGGGATGCGCCTCTCCTCCTGCCTTGTTCCTGCTCACCAGGCCCACCGGGAAGCGCCTGCCTCCACGTCTGCACGGCTCTTGGGCCACGCTTGTCTCCCCACCATATCGTGACCCGTTTATGCGCCGTCTCCGCCCAAAGTCGCGCCATTTTTCGGCCCACGCAGAGTGATGTCGCTCGTTCCCTTCTCTCAGCTGTGAGGCTCTGACACCACCACCTGCTCCATGACGGCACGCTTCCCTCGTGCGTCGACAGAGGCATCAAACGCCCGTTCTCTCCTTTTCCGTCTTCTTTTTTGTGTCTTCTACTCACCCCTAGAGCCGTTTCATGCCTACTGTTGCCAGCCTCTTTCCTATTCGCGGCCCCATTGTTGATTTTCGATTCCTTCGCGTGTCAATTCGCTCACCGCAGAACAACGTTACCCACCCTCCAACAAATCATCGGCCACGCATTGTCTGTCGCGTGGCATTCCGCCAGCCACAGCATACTGTTTACTATAGACGACTATAAACACGTCAATGTCTGTGATTCTCGATGCCTCCCAAATTGATACCGACATGGCGCCCGAGAGTGCCTCGGATGACCATCCCGCTCGCCATGCATCGCGATCACGTCCTAGCCGGGAAAACACCATACCGTCGGCCCTTCTGAAGAGAGATAGGTCTGCGTCAGCGACCCCCAAGGTTGAGCGCACCATGTCCATGACCGATAGCTTTATACTGGAGCACCTCAAACACGCCGGCCCTCAATCTCCTCCTTCCGAGCTTGATGATTCGCATCCTGGAACTCCTCGGAAGGACAAAGATACTTTCGCTCCCATATCCAACTGGGCCCACTTGTCATACCTAAAGACTCAGAGGACCCAACTTCGGACCGAACTCAAAGTTCACCAAGTTGCTGGTGCGGAAGCGAAGCATTCAATATCTTCACTGCGCCGTCTTGCATTTCGTATGGCAGTGAATATTTCTGTAAAGGAGAAACAGATTGCCAACACAGCGCGCAACCTTGCTAGCAGTCGCAAGAAGAACTATCTGTCAACTCGCGATACGGAGAAGAGGATTGCAGAGCTCACCAAGAGTTTGCAAGAGGAGGAGTATCGGAACAAGGATATCCTTGAATGCTTGGAGAAGGCTTCAATGCTCACGCTGCAGTGTAAGTTCCTACTTTGCCTCGATGTGCATACTTTGACACCGTTGAACAGATTCCGACCCTGATCAACAAGTATCGAATCGCATGCAGCCTGGCCTCGCATCTCCACCGAATACCCCGCCGACTCGCATTCTGCACGGATCCCACAACTCGACCGGGACGCCTAAGACTCCCACACGACCTACCAGCTCGCTATGGGGCAACAACGGGTGCGACTTCACGCCAGAGTCGAGCACTGCCGACATACGTACTCAAGACGGCCGTTTGATCCAAGCGAAGCGGGAATCAGACCGCGCCCTTGCAGTATGTCGGGACAGGGTAGCGCAGTTGCGGACAGAGTGCGCGAAGAACAACGATGCGGCGGGTCTATGGACCGCAACGCAAACGGGACTGGAAGCGGAGATCGAGAACCATCAGACGCGCATCGCGAACTTGGAGCGATCGAGAGCTGCTGTTGAAGAGAACTTGCGCCAGACGAAGTTGGAACTCGAGGAGTCGGCGAAGTTCCAAGGGGAGCTACGTGCCGATCTACAATCTAAACGCGAAGAAGTCAAGGAACTAGAGAGCACTTCCAAGGACCGACAAGATACTATCAGGAAACTGACAGAAGAGAAGGCATCGCTTCAAGCGGAAGTTGAAAATTACGACGGTCGTCTGCAGAAGCTTGAGACATGTACGACTGGGCTGGAGGAAGAGCTTAAAAATTTGCATAGAAAGCTCAGTGAAGCAGAGCAACGTGAAGCGGACCTTCGGGATCGCCTCGCCGAGAATGAAATAGTTCGCAGAACGATGGATCAGCAGTTGAGGCAGGGTCGCGAAAATGTGGCTACCCTGGAGAAGTCGGTCTTCTTTTTCCAGGGTCAGATAACGGAAGAGTCAAAAAAAGTCAAAGTTTCTAGCGGAGTTATCTCTTCTCTGAGGAATGACGTAAAGGAATCGGAAGAGCTCAAACGTCATGCAGAAGCGGCTTTGGCGGTAGTCCAAGGATCCCTGACTGAACTAGAGTCTAGGCTTCACTCGGCAGAGGAGGCTAACCACGATTTGCGAGCGGAATTGGATTCGTCTATCTTGGCTCACCGCGAATTAGAAAAAGGGCTTCGGTCGACCAAAGCGCAACTTGCTGATGAGGCTGGCCAGAAGGAGAAACTACAGACTGAGCTATACGCACTGCGACAGTCTCGGGACATCCTGGAGCATGATCTAGAGGCAGCCAAAGCACGAATACAGGAGCTGGAAGGAGCAGATGCGGCCACGAAACAGGAGTTGCAGTCTTTAAGAGAGTCTGAAGCCACAATTGAACGCGATCTTGAAGCCGCTCACAGACATTCTGGTGAATTACAAAAGGGCCTGGATGAAAACAGTGGCAAGCTTGCTTCGCTGCAAACGCACACGAATGAGTTGACCACTCAATTGCAAAAGACAGAACAGGCAAGGACAGCACTCGAAGCACAGCTACACGGCTCTGAGCAGAAGAGGAGTATGCTTGAGGCTCAGTTGGAGGACTCCCACAAGGCCAGATCTGAGACGGTGACACGTCTCAACACCCTGTTCGGCTTGAAAGCAGACATTGAGCGGGAGCGAAATACCCACCAATCTCAACTAGCTCACATGACATTGGAAGCGACTGGCCTGCAATCTCAGTTGTCCCTCTTGAAAGATGAGCTTCACCAAAGTCAGCAGACCAAGGTCGAGCTTGAAGAACGTCTTGAGAAGGCACAGTCCGAGGCTCAGGCTCTCAGCGCTGAGAGTTCAGCACTGCACGAGCAGCTGTCAGTCAATTTAAAAACCCATTCGGAAGCGCAAGAGCACCTGGGCTCTCTCCAAGGCGAAGCTGCAACTCTGAACATCCGCATTTCCGAACTGCAGGGCAGAGCCGACGCGGGTGATATTTCACAGGCTGAGGTAGAGCGCAGCCTGCGTGAATCGGTACAGAACCTTGAAATCTTGAAGCGCGAACTTACAAACACTCAAGACCGGCTATCAACCGTTGATGGAGAAAGCGAAACTCTCCGGTCGAAGCTATCTAGCCTTGAAACGGACTGGACACTCGTTCAGGCATCCAAGAAAGAGATTGATCGGCAACTGAAGGAAGCAACTGAGGATCGCAGCAAGCGGGAGAACGAAGTGGAGTCGCTCAGCTTCCAGCTTGGTGACGTGACTTCCGAAAGAGACGAACTGCTTGTGAGGGTTGCTGCGACCGAGCAAGACCTTAAGAAGCTGCAGGAGGCCAGGATCGACTTCGAAGAGCGCTTAGCAAAAGAGACAGAATTAAACATGGAACTGGATTCGGAGCTCCGGTCGACACGATCTAAATTATATGTTTTCCAGACGGAGAATGCAACACTGCAGACGCGACTCACCGAGAACAGCGCGGAGCTGAAGAACCTGCAATTGAAGCATAGGGAACTTGACGAACGCCTGACCACTGTCGCTGAGGGCAAGGCCAGCCTTGAGGAGGATGTCACCTCCGCCCGGGGCCTCCACAAGCAGTCAGAAACCAATGCTGCGACTCTCAACAGGCGAATTGTCGAGCTGAGTGAGGAAGCTGATAGTCTCCGCTTAGCGAAAGCCGAGGTTGAGCAACGACTTGAAGAAGTGACCAAATCTAACGAGGACGTTGAAAAGGAGTTGGGAGATGCTCGTTCCCGCTTGTCAGTATTCAAGGTCGACACATCAGCTCTGCATACTAAACTATCCGATGCACACAATGAGCTCGATATCGTGCGCAAGGCCAAGACAGATCTTGAGGAGCGCTTCAGCACCGCAGCTGGTTCAACAAATCAAGTAGAGAAGGATCTCGAAGCAGTCCGCTCACAGCTCCAGGAACAAGAATTTCAAGGCGCCACTATGATTTCTAAGATCTCTGAAGCGGACAAAGAGCTCGCGAAATTGAAGCAAACGAACGACAAGCTCAATGCTTCTGAAAAGGACCTGATGCATCGGCTCGAGGTAGCAGAGGAGGAGCTGCGGTCTGTCCAGACAGCGAACACGCGATTGGAGACATTCCTGGATAAAGTAGAACAAGACATGCTCAAAGCGGAGGCTGCGTTCGCAGACAGCGAGCAACGGCTCGATGAATTTGTTACCGAGTCTGAAGCGAAGATCAATGCTGCGACGACATCGAAACTCAAATATAAACGTCGCCTCACTGCTAGAAACAAAGAGATCGAGATTCTCATTGACGAGAACTCGGCGCTGCACCACCATGTCAGTGACCAGTCGCGTGAGCTGGAGTCGATCGTGCAGAGCAAGAACAAGCTGCTGGCCGAAGCCCAAGGCAAAGAGAAGACCATCCAGGAGCTCGAGTGGGCTCATGAGGAGCGACTGCGAAACGAACACAAGAGCAAGGACGATCAGCTCGAGGAGCTTCGACGGATCCAATTGCGTAGTGAGAGCGACTATGAATCACAGATACAAAAGCGAGATTCAGCCATGTCAGACCTCAAGCAGGAGCAGCAAAACCGGCTGCGGTTAGAACTACAAGCGAAGGATTCTAAGATTAACGAGATACAGAAGGACAAGGATGAGTTCGCTGCTTCCCTTGCTGCCGTGGAAGCAGAGCTTTGGGAACTGCGTGAGAACAAAGAAAGCTTCGAGGCGCTGGTCCAGACGCTCAATGAGAGGATACAGCATCTAGAAGAGTCAAATCGTCCACAAGAGTCGGTAGAGATTGCCACACCCACCTTTTCTGACGCAAAGATCCACCAGGAAGATGCAGAAGCTGGCCCCTCGACACCTCTTCCACCGAAACGCACCACAACCGTAGATGGTGAACATGGCAGATCCAGCGTCCAGCCGGACGTACCGCTCAGCAGCACTGAGCCTGCGGATGGATCAGAGTCATGGTCAAGGGAAGTTGATCGCGTACGCTTGCTTCGCGACGAGACCGCCAACCAACTCAAAGGCATGAAGAAGCTAGAAAGCGACCTGAGGAAGTCGCTGAAGGATAGTGAGAAGCAACTGCATGACTTGGAGCGAAGCGGCAAGAAGTGAGTCACCCCTAGCCACCAATCCTATCCCTACGTTGGGTTACTGACTGAAGACGCAGTAAGCGCACCCCAACCGTGCTCCGCAAACGTTCCCACTACACGCCCGCCCGCGATACCGAAACACTATCGCCCTCGCGCCCTGCGACCGCTGGCCTTCTTCACAACCGCAACACTTCCTACCAGCATAACTCGCTCTTCCAGGACAAAGATGACAGTCCTGGTCCGGAGCGCCCTGAAACCGCGAGTCCTGTTCGGCCGAAAACGGCAGGCCATGCGTCGTCACCGCGCCGGTGGTCTAGTCTACCGCGACCAGGGAGCTCGTATCGCCCAGCGACGAGCAAGAGCTACGGAAGACTGGGCACGGGGCTTCAGGACGTAGATGAGCATGGGATGATGGTAGAGAGACCGAAGACGAGTTTGGGTGGGCCTGTGGGCAGGAATCAAGGAGACAGTCAGAAGAAGAGATTCACCAGCCTGAGGAGGTTGTTTCACAAGGAGACGTGAGGGGGTAGAAGGAAGTCCAAATTCTTTTTCCTAAGTTGTTTCCTAGTGGGCACTTCTTTCTCTTATCGGTCTTTGGGTTGAAGAGAAAAGTTGGGGCATTACGCACGGCGTGCATTGTTTTTCATTGGCGTTTTGCTGGGCGTAGCGTTGCATTCTGGTCGAGCACGGCATTGTTTAGGTTCTGCATGGCGAAGGTATGGGTATGTCGTGAGATGCGATGATGATGGTGCACATGTTTGTATGTTATCAGAACTACTCCAAAGGGATTCCGAGGTAGTGACATATTGCCATGTGTGGGTCAGCACACCGTCCGGGGCCATGGACGGTATTTTCCACTGCACTGTTTCACTTTGCCAGATGGACTTGGGCAGGCGCAAGAGGCAGGCGTCGTGCAGTGAGAAACGACCGCTTCGAATCGTCGCGTGGGCCGGTTCTCGAGTCGAGCAGCGATGCGGTCGGAGTTGAAGGTTGGTGTTGTCAGTGTCGGAATAGTGTGCGGAGTACAAGGCGATATACACAGCAGGCGCTACGACGTCCACAAGGGCTGTGACTGGCTGAGCACTCGCCTGCGCCCTTTCCTCCACATTCTGTTGTTTGTTAGCCCTCAGGATGCGAGGCTGCGCAGGCATGCACCGTGTCCGTACACTGGTTCGCCTCGACTTCCATTGGACGGTTCTCTGCAACATGCTTCCGTCGTTCGCATGCGCCGGGCGCGAAGGCGGCCTGTCTTCGGGGGCCAGAGGCCATGGGATGCACGACCGAAGCGGCATGGCGTGCGAGGGTCGTCCAAGGTGAGTGGCTGGCTGCCGGCCAAGTTGACAAGCAGCGGGGAAGAAGGGCGTGCGACAAGTCGTTTTCCGGCGGGCTGCTAGTGCCAGACGCCATCTTTCTCACATCTACAGGCAGCGTGCGTCGACCCAAGTCCTGGATGACTCAAGAGACCACCCGGAGCAGCCATGTAGCTATAAGATCAGCTGCGCGCCTCTTTGCACCCCATGCCCACTCCACCGACACCCTACCCCCCACCCCGCCTCTGTTGTTCGGCGTATTCTAGACCGTAGGCACCTCTCCTCCGCCGTCAACCAATAAGCGGGACTGCCGCCCTTCATACCACTTTCTTTGTTCCTCCCTCGCGCAAGCCAAGCGGGCACGCGCAGCAAGAATGCCCGTCCATCACCTGGTGCCAGCTCCACCGCGGACAAACTCAAACGCCATGCAAGCCATTGGGACCCATCTTCAGTATCGCATGCTTCAAATCGCACACTATGGACAACCTGCCATCGACATCGAGCTTGACGAGAGTCAGCATGAGACAAGTCGTGCCGTCACCAGCTACTCCACCATGGACACCATGCAGGTGCACCTGTCCAGTCGCCAACAGAGTCTACGCTAACTCGGGAACAGCGAAGGGAAGGTGCACATCACCGTCCAGCACGACACCACTTTCAACGACATCGAGATTGCCTTCACAGGTATGTATATGCCTGCATGGGAATCGCTTGACTCGCCCCGCTAACCGTGGGTACAGGCATCGCACACGTATTCGTAGAGCGACTGACGGCCTCACCTTCCATGAGCGGACGGACAGAAGCATCGCACAAGTTCCTCACCTTGAAGATGCCTCTGAACCCTGCCGATCTCCCTTCTTCACGCGTCCTACGAGCAGGCAGGACCTATACCTTTCCATTCGTCTTCACCATTCCTGCTCAGCTCCTCCCGAAATCATGGTGAGTGCACCTTTAAGATGCATGCGGAATGCACATTAACATGATACTAGCGCCCATGCTGTTGCTTCAGACTATGTCCGAGAAACGCACCTTATGCTCCCCCCAAGCCTAGGCGATGCCGAGCTATCTGGCTTTGGTGGCATTCTCCTCGACGACATGGCGCCCGAAATGGCGAAGGTCACGTATGGAGTCAAGGCGCGCATAATGCAGCTACACGAAGACAAACTTGTACTTTTGGCACAGAAGACGAGGAAGGTTCGCGTGAAACCGGCCTTTGAAGAGCAGCCGCCACTCAACACCGATGGAAACAGAGAATATCGTCCCCGGCTCGAACGAAACATCAAGAAGGGCCTATTCAAAGGTAAAACAGGCACCTTGATCGCTCAGGCTAGCCAGCCGAAACCTCTCGTGATTCCAGGCGCGCGGACGCTGGATGCTGGGCCCATTGCGACCAGGGCCAAGGTTCTACTCCGCTTCGATCCTACAGACGAGAACAGCTCACCCCCAAGGCTAGGGTCTCTCAAAACGAGCATCAAAGCCTCGACCTTTTACGCTTCGTCTGCAAGGAACAATTTCCCCTCGCGAGAAAACCTCAGCTACGACCACACCCAGGGAGCATACACAGACACGATCTCATTATCAACCATGTGCATCGGCACAACCGCGCAATGGGTGAAGCAGCTACCGTCCGCTAACCCACCAAATGAAGAGGACCTTGAGCGCCGCGACTCTGGGATATCCGATTGCTCTAGCGTCTCTTCGCCGTCGTACAAATCCAACATTCCTGCTCACTCTGCAAACTACAAGGGTGGCTCTTTCTACACCGCCTCCATCATCGTTCCCATAACGATGCCCTTGAACAAGAATTTCTTGCCAACCTTTCACTCCTGCCTCATTTCTCGCGTATACGCCCTCAGCATGAACCTTTCCGTGCATGCACCTGGACTGGGCGATCCGACCCTGAACCTCAAGTTGCCGCTACAAGTGTGCGCTGAGGGCAGCGCAACGGGCATCGAGACTGCGAGGGTACGAAGCGAAGAGGCTGCCGGAATATTGGCGGAAGCAGACAGGATACTTTCGCCTAGAAGCGTCGCACCCCCGACTGTGGATCTGCCTCCAGAATACGTTGCTTTGTCATCTGGAGGCGGAGGGATATACCACCCTGGAGTCACTGTCGCGGGATGATAAAATCGTCCAAGAGAAGGATGAGTGAGGAAACCATGTATACCCGGGGAATCTAACACGGCGTTTGGTCTGGCTGATCTGACTACTGCGAGGAGCTGGGGTGGCAAAATTGTATTGACTTGTAGGTTTGGAGCTGTCGTTTCGCTGGCGATCTTTGTTGCTACTCTGCATCTATGATGGATTTTTGCTGTTGTTGTTCGATACCCTGCGTAGGCGCGCTGGATGTTTTCGCACAAATTGGAGGTTAGATAAGAATGCATCTATCTATTCAAAGGAACAGTGCGTGAGCTTCCTTGTGAAATCGTGTTGGCCTAATGACCTCACTGCTCTTCCCGACTTGGTATTAGCCTGCGAGACATGTATACGGATGTCCTCTACGTGATGGCGGGAAGACTAGGTATATGTGGTCGTTTGCATTAATGTAGATTTTGAGACCGATCTATAACGAGCTTGTGGGTGGAAGAAATGATAGTGGAGAACTTTGAAAGCATGAATTTCGGTGCTGCATTAGCCTTGTGTTTGATGGTCCTGAAGAGGTAGAGCTCCCTCACATGTACAAAGAGGTTATGCAGACTGCGTCGCAGTTGACTCAGACGCACTATAACTGTTTGTGAAGTATATATATGAAGCATTTCGAAAGTACTTTGGAAGTCGAATACAGAGGGTTGCCATGGAAATAAACTAGTCTGGACAGACATTTGGTAAACCTTTGATGACTCTAGCCTGTTTCTCACAAGCCATGAAACACATACGACCGTAACGGCTAAGATCCGTTAGTATTTCAATATAGACTTGGACGCTCTAACATGCTCTCTCACTCTCGCGATCTTACATGATACCCTCGTCTTGCTATCATTGCCCTTGTTACCCTCCACCCTAATTGACCCATGAGCATAATGGACATGAAAACGCCGTGGGAAGACCAAACTGGAAAACTTGCTAATGCTCTTCATATCTCACCTCTTTAAATAAACAAAATTCCTACATCTAGTTTTACGTCATATTGAGGAGATTAAGACATTTCTGCATCAGCTATGAGTCCATCAGAGTCTAGTGCCGTAGCAAATCTTGCGTAACGTACCTCGTCATAACATCCTTTTCCTACAATGGTTGATAGCACAGTGAGGGCCGCTTATTGCGTCGAAAGGCACATCAAGAAGTGGGGCGTTTTGAATTTTATTACTTATAGATATAAGCTCCAGATCTATGGTGACAGAATGTCTGAATTAGATCGCAGGTGATCATTACACAGATCCTATAGCTGAAGCTGATGAGACGGATTGCCTAGCAGATTGAAGCTCACATGGAGACCACAGAAATGAACATGATAATACCGGGAGGGGAATCATGCTAGTACTTATATCACCAGCCCCAGCGTGGTGGCAAGGCGACTCCAAAGAATGATAAGTTGAAGCAAGGGCTTCATCCAGCCCCAACGAAGGAAGGAGCAACCCGGCCATCATAAACAGCCAGACTATGGAACAACCCACGGCGAGTGGACTTACAGGACGCATCCGACAACTCAGCGCGCTGGTGTGTCTGTTTTATCCGGGGTAGCTCAAGCACATAGAGGTAGTGTAGAACCGTGATCATTTAAGTATCATAAAAATAGGTATATACACCGAATCACACCGCAGAGGCACCCAGGAAAGCTCAAGGCAAAGTAGATTGGGCGCTGCAAATGGGCGCGAATACTACTCAGCTGCCTTCACTTTCCTGACAACTTCGCGGTCTCGCCACCCCTGTACTTGGTGAAAGGGTCAATCAGCCGCTTCAACAAAAAAGCGGAGGGCGTCGTGCCTTGCAGTCTCATGCGAGGCCATTCTTGGAGGAATCGTAGGAGGTATTGTGGCATGTCTCGATCTTGACGATCTTGACATATAATGTCAGCGCAATGCAAGTGCGTTCCAACTAGGGAGTCCAAAGGTCGATTAGTCTATGCATGGTGCTCAAAGTAGACATTTGGACATATCCATGTATTCGCAGTACTCATTGAGCAGCAAGTGTGATCGTTCAGTTGTGCGAAGCCATGAGTCCATAGCAGCCTACAGCGGTCCTTGCTTCCTTATTACCTTGTATGTTCAGATGTTTACTACGTTTCGAGTTTGTAGTGCTTGGTTATAAGTTTGGGTACTGTATCGCTCATCCTGAGATAACAGTGTACCAAAACGTTTGATGAGGCACTGCATGTCATGGACGCAGCCGTGGCTCTTTGTGTGCTCGTTGTAGATTCGGACTTGCTGGACTGCAAGGCGTCTCTCATTATGAACTTTCGCAACCCCACTGCCACAGGCTAGCGCGCGCCCACCTCCGCCATCGCTCGGCCTATCTCCGTCGCACATCTGAAATCCTGCTGCGAGACCGTGTTCGTGCCTCGCTATAACACGGCGTACATCATGCCTACTCTAGCGCGACATCAGCGTATGTGAAACAGTCTGGCCCTCGTGAACAGATGCAAGGCACACCATGCCAAGAATTGCAACGTCTAGTCTGCTCCTTTACGGCCCACGTGTGTCGGTGACCGCCAAGCGGATACATGTTGCGATCGGGCCTCTACGCACTGAATGTGAGTAATAATACGCGGGGATTCCCGTGCGAGGCTGTCACGATTGGAGCACTAGTTTGTACGGAGTAAGTAGATGATTATCGAAACATGAATGATGTCGATGAGGAAGATGTGTGGTTATGTCAGAGGTTGAGAAGATGCTATTGCTGGTTGTGAAAGCATGGCAGCATCCCGCTGTCCGTGCTGCGTGTTGAGAACGAGCATGAATGGGGTCGCGGTGCTCATATGGCCCCAGCTTGTTCATCAGGAAGTGTGAGAATGACAGCGTGGGATGGTGTGAAACTTACCTCAGAATATCGATAGTGCTCAGCTGTATGGCAAGTTCCATGTACTGTATCTCACACTATGCTGTCTGAAGTGTCACTAGTGCCCGCGGAGGGACAGCGAGCTGCGCTGACTGTGGACCTTTTGGAAGGCTGACGGTTGACGTGGTCGAGACCGCGTTGATGTTGCGTACAGCAACCAGGGCTAAGGTTCGGACCGAAGGAAACTGGGCTGAAGGAACTGTCCTCAGCCTTATGCATCGTCCCGCCCTGTAACGCCGCACTTGACGGCAAGTATCTAGATGAATTAGCACGTTTCAGTAACAGGCTTTCAAGCATTCAACAGGAAATACGCACCATCTCATCCACGTGGTGACACAGCTCCTTACTTCCAACGTGCGAGCTGCTGCGTGTTAGAAGGCCAGTCACAGCGCCGAATTTTGTCCATGTCGAGCGGAAAGGTACCAGATCAACGGGAGTCGGTGAGGTAATTCCTGCAAGCCTCGTGGTATCTGCACATGCGTAGCTACTCGCGTCGCTCCTCACCGACATGTGCATACCCGCCAGGCCAGACCATCAGCCTGGTTCACGCCTTGGCCAGATGGAGAAAACATGGTCTACCGCGTGCGGGTATTCGGCCGGACACTGCATCATATCGGAACACAGCTTGCATACCGCAAGCCTAAAGTTAATCCTAGCAGTGGGAAACGAGGGGCCTGGGCTGGGATTGGATCTTCGTATTCCGAGGGCGCGTCAGCTGCGTATCTGGGGCATGTTGTTGAGAGGCATGGGCTTGGGGAAGATCTCAGCCTCGCTCCAAGGTCGGCAGTTTGCGTCAAACTGGATTGTAAGGCCTGGACGCGATACGGGCGCAGGGCTGCTGCAGGAAACATGTCGGTCATGAGTCGCGGAAGTCGAGCTCCATGCAGCAGTGATGAAGAGGTGCAGGCGGCGTGCAGCCCGCACATGGGCATGCGATGCGACGGCGGGAGGGTGATGATGGACACGTGCCGCGTCGTCGATGGGGTTGGAAAGGCCGGCCATGTGCGGCGACGAGCAGGCGTGGGTGACAGACGGCGATGGCAGGTGATGGCAGGTGATGGCAGCGACAGGCGACTGAGACGAGGCGAGGAGTGACTGTTGCTCGAAGGCCGCATCGTCGAGGCGCCCGCGCCCGAGGAAGGCGCGAAGTGGGAACGTCAGTCAGCCAACGGCGACGCAGGCAAGCGCCAAAACACTTTACTGGCGACGGCCAGCGATTCATCGTGGCCCTCACCCATGTCGGCGCGATGGTGAGGAATCCCCGCCTCCCCATTCGAAACCAAGCGTGCCGCGCGGGACGTGAGCTGCCGTCCCAGCACTCCGGTACCGGCCGGGTATATGGCCATTAAGAGCGTCGGAGCACAAGCGCTTGCCTTCACCGTCGCCAGCCCTCTCGTCGTCTCTTGCCCATGTCCTAATCGTCCGAACCGCCATGCATTCTGCACGCAACCTGCACACCCGTTTGCACGCACGTTTCTCGCCCCTCTATACTTGTCGCCACGGTGCAGATCCAACATGGCATCTCGTCCCGGCGCACTGGAGCCCTCGATCCTGACATGCAACGGCTGAAATCTCCGCCACTGACATGCAGTTACGCAGGCAGACTGGACAGCCAACAGCCCCGCTTCGTCAGACCGCCAATTCACCTTCCGCGCTCGCCATTGCGAGGCCGACGCTCGGCCCATTGGACCCGTTGTGTCGGGATGGCTACGAGCAAGCCTGCCGTCCAGGGCACCCGAAAGCGGCAAGTCATGTCGACACTGGCTCCCTCTCATGTCCGTAAAAAGCAATGTACGCGGTTCGACTCGGACAGCGCTCGCCGCCACCGCAGCCGCTGCATTGCACAAGACACACCCCGTAGCGTAGCCGTGCTGCGCTGCAACCGCAAGGTCCCATCTCCCACGGCGGCAACAGGAACGGCACGCCGTTGCAGGGTGCGGCTCAGTGCGGCTCGTGAGGTACCGAGAGGCTGGTCGCCGCCGAGGCCGCCGTCGTAACCAGTCGTCTCTCCGCACAACGCGCACTACGAGAACCCATGTTGAAGCCAGGAGCAAGCTTCGCTCGCCTCCACTGGTGTTATAGGAGCGGGCACTTGATCCAGCCATTATATAGCATCTAAACTGAATATCGGATACCGAGCGAGCCATTTCTCCTGCAGCGCTTCGCCCAACCACAGCGTGGGCCTCCAACACCGCACCGAAACGTGCGCCTCGGTGCTGCCTCCCATTCCCAGGCCGCTATGGAGCGACGGAACACAACGTCCGCATCGAGCGCGAGAACAGAAGAGACAACAGCCGCGCAAAAGTGGGCTGCCAATCGCATCCCAGCCCACGCGCCCAAATAGTTTTTAACAGCTGCGCCAACCAAGCAACGAAAACCACTGAGAAGGGTCGAGAGGGCGTGACATGACATGTTGCGGAATGGTAAGAATGAGAATCAGCCGCTCAAGAATAGGCCAGGCGCAATTACAATCTCCGTAGCTCCAACAGAACAGAACAACATAAGCATGAGATAGAGTGCCAAACGACAAAGGTATCAAAATACGGAACTGCGAGATGCTTGACCAAATCGAGACGAGAACGCCTGGTAGTGTGCAGCCGCCGACCAAGAACTCCATTTTTGTCCCGCACACGCATGCGCCGCCCAAGTGAAATAGCTCAAATGTCGTAAACAGAATCGAACAGGGAATTTCGGTAACAGGGCTAGGTCATGATCAAGATAATGGGGTGTCGTTAGGCGTAAGCGTGCCCTTTGTCCGCGCCAAGGACCGCCGTAATGTGATAGGAGTTGAGCGCATAGAGCCGTACAGCGTTAGTTGCTATTGGAGGTACAACAACGTCAACAAGGTCCCGAGGACGGGCGTAGTACGATATATGGGTGCCGCGGAATGCCCGAGACCGAAGCGGGCCGAGTAGGACAGGTGCCGAGCAGAAGCGCACAATGCAGACCGCACCGGTAGGATGAGTGATGTCGCTAACGGGCGAGGAATCCATGGTCTGGCTGCCATCATTGTCCTGGTCGGCGGGCAGTCCAGATGTGGCTATCGAGCAAGGGATCAGCGCTGTGACCTCAATGAATTGGTGTGACGGGTTTGACTTACATGTTGTTGTACGCATGAATCTTGCGGTTACATACTTCGCGGCGCACGGCTTCGACAAGCGGCTTGACGTGCTCGTTCATATTCCACCGGTTCAAGCGTGTGAACGGCGCAGCACTCAGAGCTTCCAGGCCCTCGGTTAAGCCCAAATTGTACCACCTACCAATATCCCTTTGGTGGGGGTCAGCGGGCCACGAGTTATATGGCGCACGAATGATGGTCTCTTGGATGTCGATGAAGCCGGCTGCTTGCAGGAGCTGGCGAGTGCGGTGGTCATACGCAACAGGGCGGTCAACGCGAGCTGTAGCATCCGCAAGGTAGTTGTACCACTGGGTGAGGTGGCTGTCCGGGGAGAGGGTGCCGTCGTCGCAGCGGGGCTCCAGGTCAATTTCGACATGTTCTATCCACCCAGAACCGGGTTTCAGGTGTCTAGCGAGATTAGCATGGCGACGCAGGGGAGCGCAGGACATGCATACGTGAAGATCTTCTGGTACATTTCAGGCCAGCTTGTGATACTGCCGCAGGCCATTCTGAGGTGAACCAGATCGAATGATTCCTCGCCGAGGGCCCACGGGCTCTCGTAGTCGCGTGGGACGCGAAACCGCAGGTTCGGGGGGAATCCTGTGCGCTCGCAGTCAGTAATTGCACCAATTGCGGGCTGCAGGACGCATGCTCACTTCTCGGGCTGGATGTTGACCAGATCCAATCCGTAGACCTATGGGCGCAGGTTAGCGGTCGTGGCTTCTGGCAGCCACGAGGCAGTCGCATACCTCGGAGTTCAGGTATTTGCTGCACGAAGATTAGCACGACGGAGCCAGGCTGGGGAGCAGATTACTCACTCGGCCATGTCGATTGCCCAGATGCCGGTGCCGCAGCCCAAGTCGAGAATGCGGGGCGCCCAATGCTGCGGGATCGGGGCCTGGTGCAGGTGTTCTCTCCGTGCGACCAGGAACAGCTTGTGGTAAATGTCCATGCGGTCCTTTTCGGGCTCGTCGCACGGGTACATGTAGAGGCCGCGTCGGAAGCCGTGGTAGAGACGGCCATTTTCCTCGTAGTTGTGAGAAGCAGGAACGACCAAGCTGCGGTGGCCGGTCAGCATGCGGTGGGGGGGCTCGGGCGGTCGCACCAGGCGGGGACGGGCTGCACTCACCCATTTGAAGCCATCGTAACCATTGGAGCAGCCTTGCTTCGCATACAGCGCTCGCGGGCGGGGACTGGTGGTGATAACTTGTCGAGCGAGCGAGCGAGCGACGGGACGGGTCGGCGGGAGGGAAGGAGCGGCTAGGCGCTGGTCATGCAGTGGTGGTGGAGGGTGTTCGCTATTATGCAATGTGCAATGTGCAATGCGGGTGGGTGCGGCGACCAGGTGGGAGAGAGCGACTGGGGTTGGGCGAGGAGGAGACGGCGGGAGCAATAAGGGCGTCCGGGAGAGGCGAGTCTTAATAACGGTCCAAGGTTGGCGGGACGGTGTGCTGGGAAAGCGGGAATACAACCTCAGACAAGGAGCAACACTAGTGCCCACGGTGCAGGGACGGCTGAGTATTTAACAGACCAAGGGAAGACCCACGAAGGATCCCTGGAGTTGCACGGCGCACGAGCATGGCTGCAAGAGCATCCCCCCATCCGTCAGGGCCAGGAGCCCGCACCTGCACCGCTGACGCCCACTCTGAGCATCGGCGGCGCGCTCCACGACCCACCGCGACTGGGAACTGCGCATTAACAGCTCGCGATATTGATTAGGGCCGCGACCCCTGCTACACGGAGCAGGGCAGGAAGCGGTTAGGGCGCGCCTCCCTCCAAGGCCAAATCCGAAGCCAAATGCGCCTAGTCCTTCGCACGAGCAGTCCCACTACCAGACCATCGGGAACGTCGTCGATGGCGAGCGCATTGCGAGCGCCATTGGCCAGCACGCCTCACAGAGTCCCGGTCGGACGGTCTCTGCCATCAGCTCTGCAACTGCGCCGCGACACCCCCGGATGCCGCCACGCACACCCACCCCAAGCCGCACCGTCGCGGTGCTGCCGCCGCAACCCACGCCCGTCTGCCGTCGACTGGAAACATGACAGCCCTCTCACCGGGCCATGGACGAGTGATTCACCCATGCGCGCCCCCGCCCAATCACCGCGCCTTGCATCCGACCTAGTTCGCAGTCCGTCAAACCTTGCCCACCGCCCTCACCACCACCACCTCACCACACACCTCTTCGTCCCGTGTCTGTGGTAGGTGGAAATGCAAAGTGCCTTGGGTGGCGGATCCAGACGACGACTCTCCAACCACCATCGTGGCCGACCAGCATGCTGACCCCCGGGCGAGTGTGATGGAACGGATGCGCCAGCTCGCCCAGAAAGGGGCACATGGCCGCACCGAGATATGCTGTAGAGTCGCAGGTGAGAGAAGGCTTGCAGCCTGGAAACTGAACCCGGCTGCTCGGTAGGGAGCATGTCAGAAGTTGCGGCAGCGTCTGAAACTCGCGTCTCCAAGAGGATGCTCTGCCTGCCAGTACCGCGATCCGCATTGGTCGCTTGCATGCGAAGGAAGGATTTCGATGCGTATCACGACCTGAACGGCCGTCGACTCCGGCTACCAGACCGACCGCCATAGGACAGAAACACGGTCGCGAGGCGTTTGGCAGCATCGCACCGCGAAGCGAACTAGCGGCAGGCGCATTGAGCGTGTGTTAATTTGCGTGGACCTTGATCGGAACTATTGAGCGAACAGGGAAACCGAAAATGACAACCGTCCCGGCAGAGTGGTTCACGTAGAGTGCCGTCTGGGATCGCCCTAATCCAAGGGGCTTTAGGGGCGGCCTGCTCCATACGTCTCGGTAAGGCTGTTCGGCGTGCTTGGTCAGCTCGAGAGACGCCGGCGGACCGCGGCACAACAAGGTGACGCTCCTGGCAAACTGCGCTTGACGGTGACGGTCAGCATGGACGGAGCGCTCGGAACATGGATTCATGGGGTCGTGGGATGTTTGGCCGAGTGGAGTGGAGCGACCACCCACCCCAGCGTGGCAGACGTCCATAGTGCTCATCCGGGCGAGTAGAAGCCGCCGTGAGACATGTGATGCGATGCTCAACACACACGCACGGGAAGTGGCCTAACAACTTCAGCCGCGGCAGTCTGGTAAATTGCGACGCCGTCAGGGCGTCGCTCGCGGTCAAGACACCTTCCCGCCCTGTCTGCTGCCCTGCGACGCCATTCGTGCTGTTTGTTCCTGCGAGCGGTGGCTGCATGCAACAGAGTCGATGCTCCTATGGCGACGGACAGCGACCGCCACAAAAGGGGCGCCGGCGCCATACGACTTCCCAGCCATGCAACCAAACTCTGAGAGGGCGCGGATGCGGGGCGAGCAATCAACGACGAGCCAACCTCCATCCGACGTGAAACTCGCTAAACAGCTTCCTCCGGCGCACCCAGTCCTCCGGTTCTGTTCCCACCAGATGGGAAACCTGAGCGAGCTTTCCGTGGCCAATTCATCTTCTTTGCAACCTCGCCAGCATCCTCTCGTGCCTGCCCCAGACAGCAGCCTTGTAGAGCCATCTAGAGGGCTGCCGTGCCCACGGTCAGCCTTCATCACAACCAACCGGTGAATACTTGCGAAGCGCGCACTCCGATGAGAATGGGGGCCTATTCCGGTCTCACATCGCTTAAAAGGACAACACTTGCCCTTTTCAGATTGTGGGATGGGCATCCACGCCCGCGCTCATGGGTGAGCACAATTGCGACGCGCGCGCTCAAAGCTCGGCAAGCAGTTACCCCTGTCTATAAACAAGATGATAACGCCCGCATGCGTGCATCGCTCCGGACACTACGACGCAGCAAGCGGATGTCGGTTGGCCATCGATTAATGAGCAGAATGAGGCCAGAACACGTGAACCCGGATCGATGGTCGCATGGCCCCCAGCCAGAACGGAACAATAATTGATTGCCGGCATCTGACAGGGCCCCAATTACCCTGGTCTGTCTCGCTGGTCCAGCAATGGACGTCCGATGTCGCGCCCGAGACCAGATTGCAGAGCTTTCCTGTCCTTGTACGGGCACCTACATGATCAACGACACTGCGTCACCATGCTATATATACACAGTACAGTTGGCATCGCCTGAGCGATTGATCTCACGCATGAACATCGGTTTGCCACGACGCCACCGCAGATTATCACTGGACACTGCGAGAATGGCGGTGTGAAGCTACTACGTGGATTGGCGAGACATCTTCAGCTATACGTAGTAGCATGCCTTGACGTTCTCGGCTGCAGGTTAGGGCCGTTCCACATCACGACTCGCATGCTTGGCTACACATGATGAACCCTCCGTGCCATGGCGAAGATGCTGCGCAGACCTGACTCTTGACTGAACTGACACAGGGAGGGAAATCCAGCAAGCATTGGATGACAGTCCGGGAGTTTCAAGCCATCGGTCGGAACGTACACGTCAAAGCACATTTTCTTGCTAGGCCCTTGTCAGGATGAGATCAGTAAGTACTATGGAACGTTTGTCAGAGCACCGTCTTGATGCTTTGGGGTCATTGTGAAGGGAATCGGATTGACTGCCATTCCTTCTCAGCTGCCAGCTGTCCAAGACGGTCTCTGACAGACCATCCACCGTAGCCGAATGAAGTCCTTCTAAATCCTAGCATTATTCCATCTGACCAGAAGAATTTGTTACCGCAGAGTGGCGACGACTAATGGAGCCAACAGTACTTGTGTCGAGATTTCACTCACTCAACTTCAGACCTGGCGAGGCAACTGCATGTACGATGGAGACCTCAAAATCCAAGTGCCTTCCAATGCAGCAGAGTCAACGGCCTAGCTTTGCTGCGCAGTCGTCGGCGTCGGCGTCGCAATACGAAGACCAGAGAGCACACTAAAATCCGATCAACGCCCGTCTTGCTTTCGAGAAATTTACTGGGCCAGACACGCTTGAAAGTAGTGTCGCATAAAAGGCGAAGCCACTTCGAGGACGACTGGTGGCCAAGCCCGGTTCTGTACGAGTAGAGAATTGAACCAGATTTTGATGGCGCGTCATGCATTACGACCTTTTCCCAGCATCCGCTTTGCATAACCTTCAAGGTAACCAATCTGAAGCTTACCAGCCTGGGAGTCCTAGTGGTCTATTGCGCGCTCAAACACTTCGTGGTTCCATCGTGGCTATCCCAGCTACCTAAGTTGTGATCGCGGCACTAATAACCAAATGCTTTCTGTGCTTGACTTCGAGGTCATCAGTAGTCTAGCGCGATCATAATATTTACACAAACAAATTTAAAACCGCTTCGAATGCCTCCGAAATACCCCACCTGGAGCCAGTTCAGCTTCAAAACTCAATAAAAAAGGAAATCGAGCGTGCATGTGTCTTGCATCTCTAGCGCCATGGCAGTACTGTAGTAGATACGGTGGACACCGGTCGAGAGCGACTCTTCCAGAAGCATAGCTAGAAATTCAACTAATGCAGACAGCTGATCGCCACACGTATCAAGCATCTGTTGGACCATGGTGCTCGCTCGCCACGTTGAAGACCTTAACACCTAGGAAACGCCGCACACGACGGTCCGCTGCCCGCTAGGCCACAGCACAACCAACTATGACTCGTCAACCAGGCTAACGGGCGATCCCACCGCCCGTGTACTAGGGTCACTCTACACGAGTGGGGACGGACCGACGAACACATTCGTGCAGCTGACACAGCCACACTGACTTGTTCTTAAACTTCCTATGGTCTGTCGTCGACGTTTCCACCAAAAGATGAAAGACGAAGATCGCCCGGGAGTGATTACTTATCAGCTAGTAACATCTATCGTGCTCTTAGCATTTGTACCCAGCGCTTGCGCGCTTCCGCAGCACCACACTTCCTTGGTTGCATATCAAGTCGTGAGATCATGTCGAATCTCTACCACTTGTTGCAAGTCACACTCACCGGAAGATGTTTCATCGTCAAGTGGTACCTCGTGCGCTACCAAACCATGACTTGCTCTCAAATCAGCCTACTGGAGCCCCCATCGACATTGAAAAAAGCATTTTTACATGACTTCGCTTGCCGAAAATAATCGGACCCTGACTTTGAGGCCAATCTCCTACGCCCAGTGCCATCTAGCCCTCAACCACTTGAGCACATAAACCAGAGCCACCAGAACTGGCACTTCGATCAGAGGCCCTACTGTGCTTGCTAGGGCTTGTCCACTTCCCGCTCCATATACCGCGACCACGACGGCTATGGCCAACTCAAAGTTGTTGCTCGCAGCGGTGAAACTTTGGGTGCAGCTTACCTTGTATCCGAAGCCCATCTTCCAGCAGAACCAGACCGTGCTGGAGAAGACGACCAAAAAGTATACAAGTAACGGAGCGCATACGCGCAGGACGTCAGTGATCTGTCTGATCACATGAGCCCCCTGGCTCGCAAACAAAACAATGATAGTATACAGCAGCCCGATCAGCGAAAATGGCGCAATATACCTTATAAACCTTCTCTGGTACCTGTCCTCGCCGATGAGTTTTTTGAGCACGAGGCGTGTGAGCACCGCTGCACCCAGAGGGATCCCGAGAAACACGCCGACGCTTTGAGCAACGTTTTCATACGAGACATTCGTTTTTTCGCCATGGCTGACGACTTGTACGTAAAACACGGCAAAAGGCGCGAAGAGCACGATTTGCAGAAGCGAGTTAAACGCCACTAGCACAGCGCAATAGTCGCCGTCCCCCTTTGCGAGATCTGTCCAGATGAGCACCATGGCAATGCAGCGTGCTATCCCCACAAAGATCAGACCCTCGCGGAGGTCTTGGCGGTCTGGGAGGAAAGCCCACGCCAGGCCTACCATGAAAAGTGGCGCAATGACCCAGTTCAAGACGAAGCTTATACCTGTGCGAAAGTTAGGAAAGCTTCTCCAGCTAATGTCGCTGGTATACGAATACGTCGAACGACAGGATTGCGTTGGTTCGTTTCACTTACCAACTTGTATCCATAGCTCGCGAGACTTGAGCAGCAAATGCAGAGACTCATACCTGACCTTGCACAGTATGGGATACATCATGACCAACAGACCAATTGCTGTGCTCTATTAGCCGTACTCTCGACGCTTCCAAATTTTAAAATTCGCGATGGCGAATGAGGCCGAGGGCGGCGGTACAGTAGCGCCTCGTAGTGCAAGCCCGATGGTTACCACGCAGCTGGTAACTTTGGTCTCCACGACTTTCCCACGGATAAGACGGGACCGGCCAGCGCCAGTCATGGGCGCGTGGCTACCACGAGGTCTGCAAATCTCCGACTTGATAATTACGAGGGCGATGAGCACATCATAGCTCTGCAGGGCTTTTCGCCCGAATTCTGGGTGACGAAGAGATCAAGCCGTCTCGCGGCTAACAGAGACACACTTGTGCCCTCGCCTGCCGCTTGTCCGTTCTGCCTGCTACGGAACGCAAAGCCGCTCCACTTGATCGCCGTACCGCCGAAGTAGCACCTATCCGGACGGGAATATGAACGTCAAGACACGTACCTATGGGTATGCTGACGCCAACAAACTCGCCCTTCTGGAGCGCCGGGCCGACTGAGGCAACTGTATTTCCCAGCACGATGCCGATGGCCATGGCAAGGACGATCCATATTACGAGAAACCGATCGAGGAAGGAGAGGCCTTTCAGTGGGGGCAGGATCTTCTCGTCTTCTGTATGCAGTGTAAGCGAGTTACTGCATGCATTGATTTAGATAGAACAACGTCCGATATACAAGGTTTGGAAATAAAGTGTGCTCGGTTTGTGTACCGTGGTAAAAGAAAACTTACCAGTTTGACGGTCATCACCTGTGGTGGTCGCGGCGTTGGTTCCTTTTACGACATCGTTCATGGATGAGGGGTTTTCGACGTCGAAGGGTCTTCCCTGGGTCGGTGAGTGTGCGGCTATTTCCATTTTGTTGATCGAAAATATGAGTATCTTCTTGCATCTCCATGCAATTGTTCCTCGCCGATTTTATGTCTCCAAACGTGGTAGTGTTTCCAGCCAATGAGGCAGAGGCAGTGACATTCCCTCTGCCAAGCCGCTACATTTTCTGCCAGCAGAAAATGAAGGCAGCTCAGATCTGGAAGGCGGTCACGGCATAGACCGAGGTAGCGATGGGCTGTTCCCCCAACGTCATCGGATCCAGCTATTACAGTTAAGGACCTTACAAGCTGAATTACATCAAGATACTGTCAAGCCGATCATGCTAGAAGAAACTTTCCCTTGACCACCCCGTCTACTCGTTTCCTTCGTCTGTGATCGCCCAGATGATGACCTCGCTACCTCGATCCACCAGAGCCTCCTTCACTCGGTCCAATCTCTCCATGATTCCAGGCTTGCGCCCTATGGCTAGGATCTTTGCGTGGTAGTATATCTCACGACGAAATACTGACAATTGCTCTGTTCTCGTCTCACACAAGACGTGCGGTCGAACGGCAAGTCTTTGTTGGTTTTGGTAAGGGTGTATCCCGTTGATCTCATGAATATCATTACTGAGGTAGCGAAGGTGGTTCAGCAATTTGATTGAATTGTGAAAGTGATCCTAGTAAAGACACTAGCATTCATACATATAGCAGTTCTTGGAATCGAAGCGGAAACATGTTCTGCAATAGTACAACTAAATCGCTCATATGTATAGTTCATTAATAAACGTCTCGCCCTGACGAAACAGTGGCATTTGCTCTTCATGGTAGAAGAATCACTGCTATAGCGATATAAGGGCCGGGGTCCTGTAATCTTCCTAGGCGTATGCTGGGCGCCTATCACAGAGTTCTCGAGGTAGTTCTAAGAAAACCTAATACAAACTTGTGGCATTTGTCCTCCGAGTAAGAAACAGCGACGTTATAGATCTCTTGTTGATTAATACACTTTTCTACTTGTACTCGTGCTGTATGTTCGGGCGCGTTGTCATGTCGTTTCATGGATTCGGGCATCTCGCGAGGTTGCTCCGCATTCCCGAGCAAGTCGCGATTCGTGGTCTTGCCACTTCAGGTGTAAGGATCGTCCCATGTTGCTTGATATGTGTATGACTATCAGACACCGAAAATCTGAGCCAGAGGCTCATACGTTTTCTCTTTTCAGCAACTTCGTTCTTGAGCCTAAGGCTTGTGAGCACGGCCACCACAGCGACGTGAAATGACGATACCTACCTGTTAAAGTGTCCCTTCGCGTTGGCGATCGTGAACGCGATGGTATTGGCACAGGATTGAGCGAGGTTGAACTCAAAGGTGTGCCCGGCGAGAAATCCGGTTTTGCATGCGCTGTCGACGTTGCCGGTAGAGTGACAGGCGCAGCTGCCGGCGTGGTACCTAAGTAGAGTATGTAGCAGCAGTGATGCGTTGCCGCGATTGTATTGGCGCTTGCGTTTGTTAAAGACGAAACCCTACATGTATGTGAACCTTCAAGACTGTCAACTCTGCTGGAGAGGAGAAGCGGTGGATGAGATTAACGCCAAGCAGTCGTAAACGGTGCACATGCTGAACAACGAAACGCCGACGCCGACGTCGGGGCCATTGTGGTATAGCAACGGATTAAACACTCAAGACTATCGACATAGCTTGCAGCAGTGTATGGTGAATGATATGAAAAGGCTCCGATTAGACAGCTTCAAGATGCTGATGTGTGAGCTGCGCGTACTTGTTTCACAATCGACTATCGAGGCGGTCTTTGTTTTTATTAAGAAGACGTATTCCTAGCAATGAGTATATCTGTTGTGCACATATCAAGCGCCTCTCTAACCCTCGCAAACAGATTCCAGGATGGGTAGTCTCCTCTGGAGAACGCACTCGGACTCTCAAATATGTGCTTGAAAAACCTGGGTTGCTCAAGAACCCAACCCTGGCTTAAGTGCATAATATCATGGGACACAGCGGCATGGTGGGCTCCGAAATTCATGCCATAAGGTGAGCCAGATATATACACTCCTCGTGGAACAGCTCAGCTGATGTGAGCCGCATCAGTATATCAGTGCATCGTTTGCGACAGTTCGCGAGCGAACGATGCCACAGTTCCGTCATCTACACTAATTCTTTCCCCCGATGTACACGAAGGCAAAGCATGTTCAAACCTCATAGATTCAAAAGGAACTATCTTAACTTTGAGGCTATCATGTGTATATGCAGTGTCCTTTGTCCTTTTAGGTAATGTATGGTGGTGGCTACGCGTAATAGGGCGAAGAAAGGTGAAGATATAATATCATCTCAACATCATATGTGATAGCCTAAAATTGGCTCACACAGTGAATGACTTGCTGTTCGTTTGATTGAGCTATGAGTGACTGATTGATATGATACGAAGAAGATGGCACGCGGTTGAACACATCATGGTATCCGCGTTTAAAGCAACGAGCCGTGAAAGAGAAGATGGAAAATATGAAGACAGCCGCATCTGACTTTTTTCTGCAAGGATCCTGCCAATGGTGATACAGTTTTCGACCCATAACAAGGTTGTAAGACTTCACGACAGCAGAGCTGAACATGTCGCACATCTTCCGTAATTACGGTACCCAGGTCGCCCCTTCTGTGGTCGTGTGTTGCGATGTCCAAAGGACGATCGGTGCGTGCTGAGCCGACCAAGCTTATAAGCCGATTTGGTGTGAGCAGCGATGAACGCTCATCTCACGGTCCGACCAGAATTGGGTGGCTTCTGGATGCAGCAACCTGAGACAAGGAAGTAACCGTTATAGCCTCGTGAAAGCAATGCGCAAGCGAGGATAGTAGATTAATGGCATCTTTCCCTCGGTAATTGCTCACTCAAGCCAGCCCTCTACCCACTGATCTTCTTCCATTGGGCGTGACGATGGTACGTAGCACTCAAGACCATAAGCCTGGAAATTGACATGCTGAGGAACAAGAACATCCCCCGAGGTACGTATCGTTGCTTCCGCAACGCCAGCAGGTAAGACGCCAGCGCATACAACAGCGACACCGTCGGGGTTGAGACGGCTGTTCAAGGCATGCAAGTCCGCTCCAAGCGCCCAGTGTCGCCCAATTCCCGAAAGTGTCGAGGTGTATTTGACAAGCTCTACAGCCCGCATTCCAATTGGACCATTCGGCATGGCGGTGTATCTCAGGTAGTGGCCGGCTTGATGAACGAACTTGACCAAATACCGGCTGTTGCGCTTGCTTAGCAGTGCATTGCGCAGACGGCCCTCGAAGAGTTGCATAAGGGTCAGACATGGACCTTGGCCCAAGTCATAGTCGCGAAGCGCATCCACCTGTTTCATGATTGCTCGAATGAGCGCATCGAGCATGCGACCTTCGCCACGGCCACTGACACCGTCGATAATCCTGGGCGGTACATCCCGAATAAAGGTATTAGTCGTAGCCTGCAAGATGGGACATGCTTCGTGATAGACTAATTTGCACGTCGATAGGATGGCGACGGGGACTGATTTCAGGATGACGGTCATGCGGTGCGATGGCTCATCGGGATGTCGTGTCTGATGGTGTTTGATTGAGCGTGGGAGATTTTCATATATAATCAGTCTGATTTCCTTGGGCAGATGTAGGAATCGGAACGGCTCGATTGCCTCGTTACCGCGCATCATAGAAAGGATAGCCTCGTATACAAGTAAGTGAGCGGTGTTGCGGGAGGGTGTAGTGTGGAGTATTAGAGGCACAAGAAAGGGGCACGCGATGCTACGCAGCGACAGACATGCATGAAGCAGAGAGAAGAACGAGCGCGGAAAGAAAGGCACAGGCGCAAACTGCACCACGAATATTTACGAGGCTGATGAGAAGAAGATGAGCTGGGCAGGCAACTGGGCGAGGGGGAGTAGCCCTATTTTTGGTTGCCTAGCGCTTAGTCGTTGCCCGCTGTGGCTTGTGGGTGGCTCATGCCGTGGCTTGAACCGTCTGCAGTGGGGGCCGTTTCCTCGTCACGCTCTTGATGGAACGATGATTGTCGAGAGCAGTAATTGAAGTGGTCCAGTCGTGTGCACGGCATACTACATCGCAATCGATACAGTGGCTCTGCGGTGTGGCTGGGCCATAGACGGACGACTGTCACAGGACGGCAATGTGCAATCTCGATGGTGCTCGCAGAGGGAAAGTGGAGCCGATGGAACGCGGAGGTGGGGCAGGGTCTGCGGGTGGGAGGCGTTCCCGTCGCTGGCATGGAATCTTGGAGCGGCTCGGGAATGGATGTTGGCGGCACTGGAAATTGTTGGGTGTGTCGGTGCAGGAACGGTCGCAAAGGGAGGGTGTGCGTTCAGTTCCTGCAGGTCACGTCGGACAGCTCGGTCTGACAGGCGCCGGACCAACCGACGGCGGACTGTTCTGCCTGCCTCGCCGCGTCTCCATGGCGAACGGATGCTGCGTCAGACTGAAGGAGAGCAGCATCCATTCAGTTCCTGCTCCAAAGGCGTTGCGGTCGCTTGTCGCCTGCACGGCAGTGTGGGACAGACCGGGAGGCGAAGGGCGGGTGCGGGCTACTCCGGAAGCGGCAAGGCGAGCTCTGCGTGTCCAAATGTCACGCCATGCCGAGTGGCCTGATTCCACTCTGGCGACTGGACAGCTTGTGCTTCAGCGCCTGGGTTTTCGTCGCTATCCAGGTGGCCCTCTGCATCCCGCCCCCTCGCAGCCCTCAGAGCACTGCGACGAGCCTAGAACCCATCTCCGCCGTTACCACAAACACCCTGGAGCTGGCCCGGCGCCCATCACCGCGTGCCGCCAGAAGCTGTGCTCTGCGAGACCGCCGAGCTACCCACCGTCACAACCCGGGCGGGTCCCGTAATCGTCCTAGAGAAGAAAAGACCTTCTGGCACGTTGCTGGGCCTGCTTCCTTCTCCTCCACACTCCACCATCAAGCCTCACCTCTCCAACACTCTACATTGCTGACTTCGTCTCCTGCGTGCGACGGAACGCGCGAGCTTATCTACACTTGTCGCAGCTTTGTCCACGCCTTGCTCTCGACGGATTAGTCTCACCACCCTGCTTGGCGCCTCGCCCCATCGTTACCTGACTATCTCCTGACCCTCGCGTGAGACCTCTTGACCCTCGGGCAAATCTCTGACAGTCACCATGGCCCTCAACTGGAATGCCTTTCTCATTGATGAGGCCTTCAATATACCGAACGATCAATGGCCGGACATCACAACACCACCAACAGACCCTACATCTGACATGCCAAAGTCAAGCTCGACCCGCACTTCAGGCTCAGCAGAACCTGAAGTCATCGCCAACTTCGACTCCCTCCTCAACGGTACATCAGCTGATCCTTACTTCAACGACTCCCTCTTTGCCCCCAACGATTACTTCCTAAGCGACCTCGAGGTGCTGCAGCCCTTTGGCGACTCGACCACTGGCGGCGAATCAACTTCCGAATCATCGCCAGAGCCCTCTGTTGGCACCGCCTTGACCGGCAACAGCCCTTTGACCTCTGAGAACCCCGCCTCGTTCAACCGTTTCGCCCACATGTCGCTCATGCAGAAGCCATCCATCTCGCGAGCCAACACCTTCCCCAACCCACAGTACGAGTCGTTGTTCCCCAACAACCTTGATTCTGGCTTCGTTGAAGACCTCACCTTCCCCCATGGACCCAACGGACCGAATAGCTCACCCAACTCAACAAACACGACGACTGAGAACAAACCATCAACAGGCACAACGACTAAACGTCAACACAAGGCCAAAGCTGACATCCTTTCGGCATGCTGGACATCGCCGCTGTGCCCCAACCACGATCAGGATGGCCCACCCCCGAATCCCTCAAGTTGTGGAGGCGGCTGTGCTCCCTTCTTGTTCGCTAACGATGATACCCTCCCCACCTCCACCATCAGCAACCTTCTCAGCGAAGCTCAGGAAGTCATTGCCGAAGACGGCGTTGTCGAGATCAAGTCACATTCGAAGAGGAGATCAGAGAGCGATGCCTCAGCCGATGAGCCGCTGGGACGCCAATTCACATCCCGAAATAGCATCGACAACGAGAGTGCTAAGGTGAAGAGCGAGTCCGAAGACTCACCGCAAGCTCCAGCATCCGAGGACAAGGCCAAGCCACGCCGCCGATTACCCCACAATCAGGTTGAGAGAAAGTACCGAGAGTCTCTCAACACCCAACTCGAATCGCTCCGCCGCGTCGTGCCCTCACTCCAGCAGAATCAGCGTGGTTGTGACGGCGCCGACATTGAGGACCTCCCCACGCCCTCAAAACCCAGCAAAGCCGTCATCCTCGCCTCGGCAACCGCGTACATCAAGTCCATGGAGAAAGACAAGAAGACGCTCCAAGACGAAAACCAGCTGCTCAAGACACGCATCAAGGCCCTGCAGGCACTCGTAAAGTGCGAGGATTGCTCGCTAATGCAGTACGTTATGGACCTGAAGATCAACCAGCAGCCCAAGTGATAGGCTCGCCATCTCTACCACTTCCTCCGCATATTCTTCTTCTTATTCAAATTCTTTGATACACGAATGACCGTTGATCATCTGCACTTGAGCTTCGATACGGCGTTCTGAAACGACGGGATGAATCGCTGCATAAAACGTGCTCTCCGCGTAGACTGGGGACCCCGGAAAAGTATGGCTTTGCTACTCTACATTACGACCACCACTACCACCCTTCTCAATCGATCCACAACCTCGATTATCTGCTGCATACTTGCGTTATATATCTGACTTGCCTGACGTCTCTGAGGACCAAGGCTTAATGGACAAGGGGCGGCGACCCCTGGGCGTTACAAGGATACTCGCCAGCCTCATCGGCGGCTGACGTTCTGGGAACTGGTGTTTTGATGTGGGTTTCGTCGTGGATGGGCGACTACATGTATTATTGTCATAGTACAATTGATGAGCATTCCTTACTGTTGCATGTAATTGCTCAACCTTATGCAGCTACTCTTCCACATCGTCGTTTAGCCGGCCATGTCCCCGCAATTCGAGCATACGTAGTCGCACGGAGAGTACCTTGCATCGAGCTGTAGGCGAAAGACGCTGCTGAACGCGGTGATAGCGTAGTAGCGAAAACTCGTTGCGAAAGGTGGTGGATAGTTCAATCTGCAAAGAAGACCTCCTGTGTCCTCATACTGCGCGCCATGCCATATCGTCAAGCTTATTCGCTGTGTGCATCTCATCATAGTTCGCATTCGAAATTGAAGTCATCCCCGGACCTAATACTATCCTGTGAATTGGTACAGCACCCAAAGTGTCGTTCCAGTCGGGTGCATTACTATGCTTGCCGAACCGCATCTCAAACTTTCGTTCCTTCTATAAAATGGAAAAAGGAATTTCACGACTAGTTGATCGTCTTGCGGAATACACGCGCATGGATCAGAGACTGGAGATAGGAGATCCCCTTTCGCTGCGGAAGAACGATCTATGAGTACGACGTCTTGCCATGCTAAGAGAATGCAATCTGCCTGCGACATGCTCAAACTAGGTCGACTTGAGAGGGCGAGCATACCGTTTATTTCATGGCCAACTTCAATTGATGGGACTGCAGTGTACTGTCAAACAGATAGGTGGAACTTCTTGCACTACTTGGAAAACGTAGTCCCGCATTCTGAATGCCGGAAAATCTATGATACTGAATCACGTCCTTTCCTACCCTAGCAATGAGCCTATTCGTACACACCGGTTTCTCAGGCACGAATGAACGCCATCGCTATGCTAACGCAAAAAAAAGTTGACTAGGATCCAATAGACCCTTGCACGCTTCTGACACCCCAAGCCACCGTTCTGCCTACCAGGAGCGTAGGTCCCGCAATAGAAGTACGACGGAGGCTCCCTACATCAGCCGCCTTTCCCTTGCCGTGGAGGATTGCAAAGCGGAGGAGGACCTGTACACCAACTGTCAGCCTGTTATGTGACAAAGGTTTGCGCTACTTGTCACTCTATGACACACTTCATAGGGATCCACAACCAGGGACGACTTACCTCTAAACATGTAACACAAATACTGATAACGATAAGGAAGATGATAATCCAGGTAATCCTCGTCATCTTTTTGTCAGAAATAGAATCAGACAGTATCTCGCCAAGATCGAGGAACACCCTGCAACGCTCGTTGAGGACCTGAATACGCGGTTTGATTTCGAGGTACTCGCGCACAGCGGTGTACAGCGGGTGCAGCGTGGGCTCCGAGTCCCAGAAGAAATTCGGCGTGTCAAGCATGTTGGATGCTAGGAGTGTATTAGTCAGTATCTCCTCATCTGTGAGGAGACGTTGGAGAGGCTTACAAAGGTTAACGTCCACGCGACTGGTGAACAGCTGCCCGATCATCTTAACGACGTCCGTCCGCGCCATGCCCAATTTTCCAGTCAAGGCGAGCCGCTTCGGGACATACTGCGCTTGGAGCATCGTTCTTGCCATGCCTTCTTCAAAAAGGCTCAGCTTTGTGCTTTGTGCGATGGCATGGCTCATGGCCAGCTTGATCATGTGGTCTCCGCTCTTCAGGGTGATCATATCATTGTAAACCCTCGGCCTGGGTATGTCAGGATTATATTCGAAGTGGAACTCCTCAGTTTCAAAATCCTCTTCGTTCAGCGGTCGAGTGGCAAGCAGGATATTAGTGGAGGAAGTGCTGAAAGTGAGATCGGCGAGAATATCCTTTTCTTGCTTCTCGGTGAAATTCCAGAAGACGACTACGCCGTAAGAGAAGACAAACATTTCCCCGAAGGATAAAGCATTGGGCGGAACGCGTGAGGTCATACCGTCTAGTATATCTCGTGACGGAGAGTATTCTTCGTACTCGCGACGTGGGCTGTGCGCAGGGTCTTCCTCGTCGCCATGCCGTACACTATATTCCTCGGTATCCTCGAAATATCCCTCACTGTGTTCCCTCCGCTCGTTCCTTTCGATTTCTTCGTCAAGCACTGTCTTTCCCCCAGGGCTCTTCAGCGCGGGACTGCTGCGTACGCGATAGCCATCGCTTCCCGGCAGGAGCGGAAGATGGTAGACACAGTACAGGCAGTCGTCGTAAAGCTTCGTCCGCGCATTATGTTGCGTCTTCACGAATTCGGCCGTACTCTTCATTTTGTATGCCTGCGCTGTGCAATATGCCGTGACCCTCGAAAGTTTCTCTGCTCTCCGCGCCTTTGGCAATCTCTCGGCATAGCTCTTGTCCTTGGGCCCGCCTTTTGTGGTCCGTCTCGCCAGATCCTCATCCGTGGGCGGACCCTCCTCCTCGTCATCGAAGTCCCCCTTCTCGTCATCCTCATCCTCCTGCGTATCTGGCAGCAACACCAACTTCTCGCTCAGCTTGCTCGTTCGCGACGGCATATGCGCAGGGATCAGCCGCCCTGTGAGCTTGGGATCGAGCGGATGACGCCCGCTAGGTGTACGCGTATGCATCAGGGGACGATGGCCAGGTGGACCGCGACGTTGCGCCGAAGGGATATCAGAAGCGTACTGGAGGATGTTGTCGACCGAGATCAGCTTCGCGCCAGGACGAAATTGGGCCGTGTCTTGTCTCTGCGTCAATGGTCGTCTCTGAGGCGCGTCACGGGTGTCAGTCATCAACACCGTTGGGTTTCTCTTGCTCTTCGCCGTTGGTGCGCTCATGGGCCCTTGGAGTAGCTTGAAGGAATCCATGTCGTCGACCGGCGTACGCGCGGACCTGGAGAGCTTGCACTAGTCTGGACGCTAGAAAGGGAAAAAAATATTGCAAATTGACTGCGGGTACTTTCGTACTCTCGCATAGGCAGACGGCTTCCTCGGCTGCGTAGTTAAGATGATTCAAAGCTTGAGGTCCAGCGGTGCACGTCATGGAGAGCTCGGGCCACCCACCAACGCCAATTCGCGCAAAGTGCACACCCTGCCATTCAATGCTACCACAAGACGTGCCACGCAAGAGGCTCTGCCCGTCAACTTGATAATGACCATGACCGAAATCTGCAGTCAAAATGCTGTCTAGAGCGATGCATGTAGTTCGCACCACTTTCGCTATTCCTCCAATCTTTTACGGTACATGAGTCGGTATCGGTTGAATTGCATTGCCATGACCTACGGACTCGATAGAAAGCATCGAACGCTAGAGATTCACGAGCAAGCGCCTGGAGAAGCTGATTATGCGTCTTTGGAAACCCATGGGACAGCCCACTCCTACACAAACACTGCGCCGAGAATCGAGCCCTTAAGACTCCGGTGGACCCAACCGCCCGACAAAAGAGACCTGTCAGACATGACTTTCCCCAATCTCTCTTTGAGCAACCCGTTGGTATCAAGAAAAGGAAAATACGAACCACTTCCCGCTATTACCGCAATCTTGGAATTACAATGAATGAATGTGAACAGAAAAAGCCATAAACATTAAGGGCCAGAAGTAGCAGGGTAGGAGCACTGTGTTCACAGCCGCTTACCTGGGACGAAGATGAAGAGGCAGCATACAGCGGTGTCAACGAGCACGAACAAGCCCAACATGGTGGCTGATCGCGCATTGAGCGTCTTCCTGACGAACGGCTCTCGTATTCGGTTGAAGTCCATCAGTGTGTACTCGCTGTAGCCGACTAAAGCCAAAATAGGATCGAGCATGTACTGATGCGTGAAGATGAAGTAGAGCGCTACTGTGAAGGGGAGGATGACCTGTGTCCGTTAGCATACATAACCCAAACTTCGAGGCTATGTTGTGTAATACCCAACAGCGAGTCGCTCTTGACTTGTTCAAAAAGATGAGGATGAAAGCTGTCCATACGGCGCCGAAGAAGCTGATGAGGCCAATAATGAGCCGGATCATCATGCTTTGAGGGACAAGATTGCCAAGTCCTTTGCTCTGTAGGAAACCTGGGAAAGCGTCCCGCTCCATGGCCTGGAAGACGTAGTCCTTTGCCGCGTCGAAAAGCTCGGGGTCGCTCCGCTGGTCGGGTCCTTCGATAGCCTCTTGTACATCGTGCAGGATGCTCTGTGGAATGATTATCTCTCGCTCCGAGCCAGGCAAAAGATACGTGTACAAAATCTTCTCAGCAGAAGCCCGCAGGTCCTCTCGTCTTGGCTGATTGTCGCCGGAGGAGTTCTGGCCTGGTGAGGAGTCCTGCGGCGAGTCTGTGTGCAACGTCATGAAGCTCGGGCGGCCTGGAACTTCACGACTCTGGTTGCTTCCTTGACTGTTTTGTGGCGAGTGTTGACGGCTCCCGTGATCTGACCGTAGGAAAGCGGACAAGCGCTGGTCAGATACGTTGCCCTTCTCTCCCGACGGGCCTTCTCCCGCATTATCCAGGATGTATGACGACCTCTTGCTGTTCTTCTCCATCTCCGGCGTGTCTTCAATCACAGAGCGGTGGAGGCGGCGCACGTACAGTCGGCATAGCTGAAGATGTTGAGACACGTCAAGCCTACTTCGTACTCAGTACAGGTTTAGCGATCACATGCATGCGGAGGATGGCATACCAGAAGTCCAGGTAATCTACCGACCGTTGCTGGTCGCGCATATATATGTAGAAGGAAAAAAGGTCGAGCGGGGCAACGGTCTTGCGACTTAACACTTCGAATAGGTTAGGGAAACGGTTGCGGTTGAGCTCCGCCGGCAGCGGTGAGTCCGTCATGACGGTGGTCGTTACGCTTTCTCAGCGTACGGAACAAACAAGCGTTTTGTTCAAATCGCGAGGTCCCGGTGTGGCTGCGGGCGACGGAGTTGACGTTGGGAAGCGCGTGCGATGCAGCTGCTCCCGGTTGCTGAGCAATGGTGCAGTGGATTGGAAAGAGCGACAAGGAGTTGCAGGAAGTTGGCGGGTGGGATGATGCGCCGTGAAGAGTTCGCAGAGGACCTGAAGGGGTGTCGGCGGCGCAACTGACGTTGTTCGGTGAAGTGAGCTCGGGAAATTAGAGGTGAGGTCGAAGTCAGGCTTGGCGCTTTGAGTGGAAACAAACGGCGGGTGGCTGAGGATAGCGCATTAGTGTCGCGCTCGCGCAAACAATAGAAGCTAACAACGCTGCGCGCACAAAGCTCGCGCGACGCGGTCGCAAAGGGGTGCGTTGGTGGAGAAGCTGTTGCCCGCGGTGATGTGGAGACCTGAAACAGCAACCGGACAGTCTCGGTCGGGACCTGATCGACTGGACTCCGATCTTCACGTGCCCGACGCCCTCACCGCATGTGTATCGCATACGTTGTAGATGGTCGTACACATTCTCAATTCTGTATTGCCGGGCTACAGATCCTGGGCGGTGTCTATGCGACAAGCGAATGACTCTTTGCAACAAGGCGCAGTGATGCTTTTACCACTGGGGAGCTCTCAGCGCTACCTAGGTACGCCCCCAGGCAGCAGGCATCAACAGTTTACATTCGCCCGCGCAACTATAAAGTGATGCATGTATGTCTTTCGCTTATGTATAATACGTGCCAGACGACCCGTCCTACCTCATATCTCAACATTGGCATATTAAGTCAACTCAGTCACCATGGCTTCATCTGAAAAGGTCCAGCTGCCCGACGGCTTCCTCGACGGCCCGGCTCCAAACCTCACCAAGCACGTTGTGGATTTCAAGAAAGAGGGCATACCAGCATATGACGGTCGATGGGCGGTCGTCATGGACGGTGTCTTGACGCAAGACGAATGTGCGTTGTTGACGAAGGCTGCTGAGGTGACTACGGGTGGTCAATGGGAGAGGGTGAGTCACAATATCGAACATCAATCTCGAGCGCCACAAGTTCATAGTAATAGGCAATGGTGAACGTTGGTAACGGCCAACAGCGACTGTACGAGGACACGCGAAAGTGCGGGCGCATCATCTGGGACGACCGCGACATCGTCGCAAAGATATGGGCAAGGGTAGCGGACTCCGTTACCGACATCCACCGGTTGCAGGATTGGGCAGAGGTGACTGGCATCGGGCCCGCAAAGCGGAAAGAGACCTGGAAGGTAACGCGCTTGAACGAGCGCATGAGATTTCTAAAGTATGTGGGAGGGGAATATTTCAAAGGTACGTATATCACTCCGCATTACTCGGCCAATGTTGACCGGGTAGCCCACAATGACGGCTGTTATGAAACGCCAGATGGCAGAGAGCGCTCGTATTTCACCCTCCATTTGTATCTCAACGATGCTGCAGGTCAACTCAAGGGTGGCGCAACCACCTTTTACGACTATCGAATGAAACAGAAAATCGATGTTGTCCCGAGGAGCGGTCGTATTCTCATCTTTCAGCATCGCAACCTCCTTCACTCTGGCGACGATGTATTGGGCGGTATCAAGTATACGATGAGGACCGACGTCATGTACACAAAAGAGACGCAAGAGTGAGGGGTCTCGAAGTGCAGGAAAAATTAGGTGGACGCATCGAGCGGTCAAACGAGGCAAAGTCACCAGGCGTTTCGGTCAATGGACGGTTTGCGCATACAGCTATTAGTAGTATCCTCGGTCTTTCATATTCTTCGGTCAGACATACCTGAGAAGGAAAAGAGTGAACGGCCTGCCTCGCCTGAGTAATCAGAATCGAATGATACCCTCGCTTTTTCGCCAAAGGCTACTCAAGTCCAGATACGCCGCGTATTGTACTACAGTGTCGCGCCGCAGCGCACACAATCTTCGCACCGACTCCCATAGAGACACCAAGACACCACGCTAGGCGCAGTGCTTGGGCCCTGAGCTTTCTGATGCCGAATGCAGACGTGAGTCACGCCAGGCCCTTACGGGCAGTCGTGCCAGCGCTCGCGGACGAAACACTGGCAGAAGAAGTGAAGATTACTCCGAATTTCTCATTTGCATAGAAAGACAGCACGAGGCAAGCTCGGTGTCCGTGTGTGAGCAAAGAAACGCAGCGTTGGAGAGGCAGACCGTTGAGGGGAAAAAGTGATGGTGAGAGCTGTGGGGTTTTGTAGCTCTGGCCGGGCGCTAGGCGGAAGGTTCGACCGGGTAGTACCGAGGCTACTGCTGCTTTGGACTGTTCATTCTACGTCAACCTATGGTAACTTTGCTTCAATGTTGTTAAATCTAAGCACCAGCAGGATATGCCTCATGTTGAATACATTACATAGCTGTCACCATATCGACCATAAACACAATCCGATGTACATTTCTGTCTTTTAGACTGCAAGCGCAGAATTAGTGATTATCAAGTCCAGAATCCAGAAGCATCAAGAAGTTTTGAAACTCTGTTTGATGCAAATGTAAATTGAACCTTTCTAATCATCCCCTGTCTATTCACACATGCAAGAAGGAGTGTAGATCTTCGTCGAGGCCCACGTAATGGTAAGCGAACCGTACCATCCTGGCAAACTCACATCATTTCGAGCGATTGCAGTAGGCGGTTCTGGCAAGAACATCGAGTCTGATTCGTAGAAAGTAGCGAACAAGAACAGAAACATGTCTGCCTTATCAACAGCGATGTGGAACGATGGCAATTGACATGGCAAGTCGACAGAATTCTACAGTCGTTGCTTAGCCGGGAATAATTGAGCATCTTTTCGAGTGGCAGCCTCTGGCTGGCTTGGCCATGCACAAAAGTCCTGAGTTTAGTTTCGGGACCTCCGAATATAATGCTGGTACACCTGAGCATCCTGTCGTCCGACTCACCAGTCTCTGCAGTGAAAGCTCAAAGTGTGGCGCGTAGCGTACCAAACTACTTCAAACTGTAATGGCACGCGCATGAAGTTCTACTGGTGCCCGGCACTCCCGTGTAGCTTCAAGTGACTACTTACGCAACCAATCTAGTAGCGGACCAGACTTCGAGATGATTCGAGACCTTGCTGTTTTACTTCATTTGCATACTAAACAATACTTCTACTTTTGCTCAAAGTGATGGAACAAGCCAAGCCAAGCTGTGCTGCGATAATCAATACATAAGGTCGTAATTCGTCCAATCAAAATTTGTCCAAGTTATCCCCAAATTCCCACCCAGTGAGGTCAAGCTGAGATACGTCGACCAGAAAACACCAGACCGTTCGCGTTTGGCCCAACCAAGGCAACATCGCCTAAGCTAAACGCTTAGCCGAAGCGTGTAACCTTACATTTCAGAATGGGGAATGCAGATGCAACATGCTTCCAAAGAGGAAATAGGTGCACAAGATGATCGCGCACGGTAAAAAGACACAAAGTCGAACGTCTAATGGAAACCTCCAGGAACAGCCTTGGTAGGAGACTCTGGGAGTGAATGGAAGTCGTCTTTCTCCTCCTTCTGCTCTTGAGTCTCGTGCGAAGTATGCGGGTGGAGCTCCTTATTAACGTGCTCAAGACGCTCGAAATCATCAATCGAAGAGGCAGAAGAGCCATCCTTTAGCGATGGCGTAGCTGGCGGACTTTGACCAGCTAGAGGTGACGGGTCTGTTGAGGCGTCGCGGAAAGGCTCCTCATTTGATGTGGTCGATTGGTATGAGCCTCGATTGCGAAAGGGGTTCCTAGGAGGAAGCTTCGGTGCGATAGGCTTGGCGACTTGGACAATGCGAGCGCGGGTGATGGGCTGGGGTGCTGCGGCTTGATGAATCTCTTCAATGATTGGCTCCTCTTCGTCCGAGACTTCGCCGTCTAGATCAACATCATCGAATGCTTGAGACTGTCGCACTGTACCCTGTGCAGTAAAATCAACATGTTTCTCTTCATTTTCTTGACTCCTGCGTGTTGGTGTGTCTTCAATGATTTTCGTTTCGGGAATGTTCGCTAGTGTAGGGCTAGGTGTGTGAGTTTGTCGTGGAGGTAATGGCGGCGGGACTTGTATCGATGTGGGTGCGTCTGTGTCCGTCTGTGTGCTCGTATCCACCATTTTCGACGGTGTCCGCGGTTCTAGGACACTGCTAATAGTGCTGGTCCTCCATGAGGACCTTCTGCTGACGCTTCGGCCATCAAAGCTTGAGCGATCGAAGCTTCGTCTGAATGTTGAGTAAATAGGACTGGTCGGAGCTGGGTTGAACTCGAACTGCTCACTGGTGGGCCGCTTGTGAGTGCCCGCTTCCTTGATATCCAAGCCCGCCTCCTGCAGTGCTAGTACTCCATAAGGGTCCGGGTCTTCTTTATCAGGAACGCCAAAGGTCTTGTCTGTGGGGGCCTCAATCTCGTAGTCAGCCGGGGGCGGCTCACTCGGAATCAGTGACTCGTCAAAATCTGCGTCTCCCTGTGCAGCTTTGATAGTCTCATGCAGCCTCTTGATCTCATAAGGCGGGTGACGAGCTTTGCCTTTCAAGATATCACCAACAGCTATCCGCTCTCCGTAGAAACGCTCGTTCTCATCTGTGCGCTCTATTATGATGGTGCCGTCGACCTGAACGCCGGCGTATAGGCCCCGCGACTTCATGTATGTAAATACGGGAGCCTGCCGCTTGTGAACTTCCGTCTCCAAGACTCCACCCACCCCAACAGGCCCGGCAACTGCGCTGACTTCTCCGCCGAGCGTACATCGAATCTTGGAAAAGGCGTCGAGCGCTTGCTGTGTATTGATAACAACAACGCAGTCGTATATGTCGATACCGGCTAAGAAACCCAAGCCGGCGGTATGTAACATGATGCCTGAGGGTGGTGACCAGGTACCGTCTTCCGTTCGGCCAATGAGGATGCCGCTTCCACCGGCTCCGGAGAACCAAAGACCGGTGCGCATGGTGGTGAAAATGGCGAGAGCTTTGGCATTCTTGATCACCTGAGAAATCCGTCAGTGGTGCACAATGCGCCACGATGCAAAGCAATGCAAACGTACCTCTGTCGGTATCTTCTTGAGCACTTTCTGTTTAGATTTCGGGCCCTCTGTGGTAGGCCGTTCCTCCTCCTGGTAGAAGCCATCCTTGCAGAAGCTTTTGAGGATGCGCGCAGCCTTGTCGCTCTCTTTGTCGAGGGTCGTGGGCCAGAAAGCTTCGGATCCTAGTTTGTTGCTAAGGCGATTGACAGGCGGGCCTAATTTGTCCACCAGTCCGTACAGCTTGTCGAACCCGGCCTTGCTGCTGGTCTTCGTCTTCGTCCACATGTTGAAAGTCGCCGTGGATCGACCAAGGCACTGCGCGGGGTGCGGGATTATCAACAGACAGACAGAGGGCTAAACATTAGGGTTGGGGCGGACATTGAGCAGGATGGGTCGCACGGCAGCGAGGCAGTGGAAAATGCAGTCTACGACATGACGGGGCGGGCACGGCAAGTAAGTAGACAGCGCTTCGGTAGGCGGCGGGAGCCCGTTAGACGTCGTACGTCAAGTGCTCGGTCAGCCATCAGCAGGCTACGGACGCTAGCCTGCCGTGGCGGACGCAAGCGGCTTTCGGGTACCTTACAAGCACGCGTGGCAAATCCCTGGTCGTCGCTCTCGTCAAGGCAACTGGGGCGCAGCGATGCTGCATGCGCGCAGGAACCCCGAACGCGTGCGATATTGCCCGGCCGAGGGTGCTGGTCTCGATTCGCCCTGTCTCCCTTGAGATGGCCGACTGGGACAGCCCCGCAACCAGCCCCCAGCCTTCCAAAAGCAAGCATCATATATTCGCGAGGACTGGAAAGGATCCAAGATGGGCCCCTCTGCGGCAGCACTCCAGGTTGGCATGTGCAAAGTAGATCCTGGGGTAGCACTCTCACCTACACCGGCGCTTGGATCCACATGAACAGTGTTCAGATGGCCGCTTGCATGCCTCACCCACACGGCTGCTGGGCCTCGTGCGCGAGTCAGGCTGCGTGGCCACTCCAGTGACTGTCCAGCGGAGGTGCATGTGTGTAACGCGAGCGAGGGCATGTGGGGATTGTAGGAACGATCTGAACGACTTCATCTCCGACGTGCGCCTAGGACAAGCTGCAAAGGAAGAGGCGGAACGACGTGCGGATCAACGTTTCGCCGCTCTCTGCCAAGAGGTTCGCGCCAAGGAATGTGCGCGTTGTTTGGTGAAGCTCTCGCGAAGGTTATGAGTGCGGCGCTGCAGCTGGACAATCGCCCGTGCACTACCCAATTCCACTGCTCAAGTCACGCGTGCACAACGGTGATGGGCTTCCGCACGCCGTAGCCAACCTCGACCTGTCCGTGCAATTGCGCAACAGCCTGACAAGCCTCGTTGCTCGCCCGAGAGCGTAGCTCCATCCGAACAAACGCATCATGTTCCGCGTGCCCGACTCTTCGTCGCCGCCCTCGACGCCCGGGCGATATGGCTATAGCACAAACGTACCGTCAACAACGCCCGCGGGGCCACCGCCAGGTCAATCATTCATCTCCTCTACCCCGGCCGGTCCACCTCCAACAGGCAATCTCTTCGGTACAAAGCCAACTCTCGAACCCGGTCGCCCCAACTCTCATCCGCCGCTGTTTCTTGGAAGCTCACCGCCCAAGAATGAGCTCTTTGAAGGCGTCGGTTCAGGTCACTTCAGAACATCGTCCGAGGGGAGACCAGGATCGCAGCGTGGGCGAGCCTCGAGCTCTGGCTTTGGCCGCTTTCCGAACAGTCCGACAGCCACAAGAGAGTTCCAAGTGCCAGATGACGATGAGATGGAGGAAGACGACGCAGAAGGGGAAGAGGACGATGAGCTTGACAATCCACACGAGCGTCGCATAAGAACCAGGGATAGCTTGTCTCAGTCACTGGCATCACGATCTAGCGTGGGCGAGTATAATGCTGGGCAAAGGGTCGTTCAGAGCGGCTCGAAGCAACACCAGTACGACCTGACCAATCTAGCTAAGGGCCTCACGTCCAAGGCGGATCGCGGAACCTTGGTCGAGTCGGACAACGTTATACTAGAGACAGAGCGCCTGCTGGCGAAATTACAAGACGCATCGGATGGCGAGGGGTCGAAGGCTAAACCCTTGGGGGACACTGCACAAGGATTGCTCGCACTTTGGCGAACCTCATCGGCCAAGAAGTTGTCTAATGCAACAACATTGGCAGAATTACTATTCGGCATACATCATCCAGATCGCCTTGTCGCTGAAGAGCGCACCTTGTCAGCATCCCGAGCGCTCATACAGCGTCACTCGGAATCCTTTGCACCCATACCCAAAGTACTCCTTGAATGGCTTAATACTCAACGGCCCGTAGACGATGAGATAAACACTGTCTTAAGCCAACCCGGTGGATACTCGGGGCACGTATACTTCTGGGACATAGTACAAGTCACAGCTTTGCGCGGTCAGCTTACAACGACTCTGGAGCTTCTTACCGGAGCAAACTTTTCGGTCGCACATACGGCACAAGACGATGAGGGAACTCCTGGATATAGAGGCTCTAAACTTGAGTATGCTACGCATGCTGCTCAAGAAGCTGTCAACCTGCTGCGTCAGTGTCCCGCACTGAATGACGATTGGAATGTAAAGGGCCATGACTGGAGCATCTTCCGGCAGCTGGCACGTCAGGCAAAGCGTAATCTCGAAGATCTTGCCGAAGGAGAAAGCCAGGCCCGATTCTCAATGTCTCAATCACTGGGAGGGTCCTACTTTGGCCTCTCCCAGTCTCGTGCGAACTTCAGCCTCAGCACCCATAGTCGAAAGGTGGAGTGCAAGGTGCCCTGGTCCGTATACGATCGACTCCTGAAATTTTACAACAACTTAATTGGCGACGAGGGAGAACTTGTTACGTGCTCAGAGACTTGGATTGAGGCAACTCTCTTGCTTACGATCTGGTGGGACGGTGAAGAAGACTTGCTTGCTCAAGGAAGTCTGGCAGCTACCCGTCGTCCTCTTTCTCAATCACAGCGCTCACAGATCTCGGACGTCAAAGCGTATACTGAACGATTGGCAGCTGCTCTAGCCTACGTTCTCGATGGCGGCGACGAGTCGTTCACGCTCATGACTAACAATGTATTTGAGGTGGGCGTTGCAAGCATTCTCGACGACAACGTTGAGGGTACTTTATATATACTACGCAGCCTCTCACTCGTAGCAGCGTCCGCGGTTGCCGAAGTGGCTAGTGCGGGTGGGTGGTTGAAGCGCTCTGATGGTATCTTTGGTCACCTAGATCAGAGTGACTTAATGCTTCTGAGTTTTAACCAACCAATACGGACTGGGTTATCTAAAGACGACCTCCTCGTCGCCTATGCCGACCAACTCTCGCCCAGAGACCAGCTGAAGAGCCAAGATGGAAACATATCGCGACCAGGGTGGGAGCTGGCCATTGAGATCTTGGGAAGATTGGATGACACAGCGCTTGGAAACGAACGGATTCAAAAGATACTTGACGAGCTTCCTCTTGCCTCGGCAGAGCAGGTTGATAAGGTCACGCAACTCTGCCACAGCATGGGCTTGTCTGACTTGGCTTTTAGCATTGCTCGGGTAGGTACAATTTCTTTTCACCACACTGAAACAAACCATATTACTCAGGTACATGGCTGATGCTTGACAGAAATTTGCCGATCACCTTCAAGCCAATACCCAGAACTACGGGGACGCAATCCTATACTACGCTCGTGCACGCGCAGGACCGAAGATTCAGGAAGTTCTGCGAGCGCTTGTTGCCCACTGTCTCGTCAAATCTATCGCCTACCCACCTCTAAACGAGCTAGACACCTCCCTCAAGAAGCTCATAACCTCGCCGAAAAAGAGCCTGAACGAACTTGCAAGCCTGGATATAGAAGCTGCCAAGCTACTATCAAACTCACTGAGCGGTTACGCCACGATACGGAAGTTCTACGACCTACGAGATGAGGAAGTGCTGCTCAAGGACGGCGAGAAACCAGCTCATCGGCCATTGGCGCGAAAGCGGACAGCAGCCAATGCGCTTACCGTTATAATCTCTAGCGCAGCGTCAAGTATTCGAGGAGGCCTCTATGATCCGGAAGTTGAAACTGTCGTCCAAGTTGACGTGCTGCTACCTCTACTTGGAGAGGTCCTTGTCTTCGTCAACCGTATGTGTTTTCCCTAAAGTATCACCACGGTGGCTAACACTGTCCCAGAGCCAAAACGCACGCTCACTCTCCGTGACCTCTACGAACTCCTCGCCGCCGTCGAAGACCTCTCGACCGCTCCCAGCATGATCCGAGCACAATGCGAAGAGGCGCTATCTACCACCTTACTTGCCGCGGGCGGTTCTCGCTTGTCGCTTCAAAAGTCGACATCCAATCTGACAACCGCCTCGTCACAGTACTCCCTGATTGGTAGTATGGATTTGGGATCAGTGGAAGGCGTGAGCACAGAAAGCTCAACTGTGTTGGTTCAGGGTGGAGGGGTGGACGATGTGAAGAGGGGATGGGATTGGCGCAAGGGCTTCCCTCGAGGTGCGAAGGGCGAGGACGTGATCAGGATACTGAGGCTGGGGATTGCGAAGGAATTGGGGAGGGCGTTTGCTGAAGGTGAGCTTCAGCCTTGAACGAGGATTGACGCAGGGGAGCAGGGGAAGTGACTGGCGAAAGTAATGATACCACTGTAAAGACATACGGGCATGCGTTACGATTCGCGATGCGTTTACAGTCATTTGAAGACACAGCTTCGGGAATCGACTTGAATTGGGATGACTTCATTTGGATGCGAAGTCTATGGCACAGTGCCCTATCGAAAACACGACTCGGCCTTGTCTCGATACAGTACGACGCAAGACTTTTGAGTACCTTGTTATTCATCCTGACGCAACACAGGGCGTGGTTTTCGCAACCGAGAATCGTGCTAGATCGACTCGCTTATACAATATAGATTAGCAGCTATGTAATATCGTATGGGACCAGTGCCCTGTATATCGACAAAAGAAAGACACAGACACCACGCTAAATAACATGCACATATGCCAAAGCGCCATAAACAAGGCCGTATACACCACTCGTACCTCCTCTTACAAATTGCATTTATACACAGGTCGGGAGACAACTACATTGGCGTATGCCAATTCTTATACAGACACGAGCACATCGTAGTCGCATCCTCTGCTTCAAGGCTGACGGTATCACCTTTCTGCCCACTCGAAGTGGTCTTGTAGCAATTTGGCACACCCTCACCGCCTGCCGCCGTCTGCTCGACACGCACGGCGTACGGCCAAGTGGTGTGACTCGTGTCTGGGTCGGGATCCTGATCGCTTGGATACTCCTTCGCCATCTTCGTGTACATGACTCCCTGTAGGTTCCCAACAAAATCGCATTCGACAGCGGCGTTATCGGATGTCAGGTTCGTGCTCGGGCTGACCGTCTTTGTTTGATCGATCTGGAATCGGTACCGCTCTTGCTCCTTTCCTTCGTCGAGAAGTTCCAGATTGGCGTTCTTGAAGGATAGACTGAAGGGGTTGTCGGTTGATGAGATTTTGTAGGCGCCTTTTGAGCCGGAAATTATCCAGTTGAAGGTCGCGAGGGACTTGGAGTTTGAGGTATAGTAGGTGGTGTAGGGAGCGCATGTCCAGGTCATGGGGTTGGACGTGCAATTCGTTTGGACAGTGTCAAGGAAGGTTACGAGGCTGTACGTGCCGAGAGGGAACTCGGAGGGTTGCGCGATTGAACTTGAGGTCGAGGTTGGAGAGTCGGAGGATTCGGATGTGGGTGTACCAGAGGCGGGTGTACCAAAGGTGGATGTACCGGAGTTGGAGGAAGAGCTTCGATGTGTTAGCTAGGGTGTCAAGTTGCACAATGAGCGGCATGGCGTACCTCTCGGACTTCTTCTTCTTCAGTCCTACACCCAGACCGACGCCCAAGGCGATTATCAATAACATAATGATTGCGAGTATGATGAGTAACCTTTTCCAGCCTCCTCTTTTCGCGACCTGCTTGTGGTTCCGCAGCGCAGCAAATTTCTCATTCTCACTCCATACATTGAAGCTATAGCCACTTGAGTGGGCGCTCGCACTCCTGTCCTCTGGTACATCAGCCAGTATAGGGCTCAGGCCGCTTTTCCGTCCCAAATCGCGATGCGCTTCACGTGCCTTCGTGGCTTGGTTGTCGGAGCTTCCATTCTCGAGGATGACGGTGAGGCGGTGGCCGGCTGAGGTGGAGATGCGCTTGGGCTGTTCTTGATGTTGCTCGAAACCGACCTGGTTGAGGTAGTGCTTCTTAGAGCTCCAGAGACCCATTGCGGCGAAAGGCTGAGCAGCTGTAGTATAGGAGGGTTGCTGAAGCAATCCCGCTAGTGTCGTCGTGTGTACCACGAGATCCCGAGGTCCGTTTCCAGCTCCTTTGCATGCTCAGCACGAGTGCTTTGCTTTTCTCGTACTGCTTTTTGATCGACGCGTTCAACAAACCATAGCCTGTCTATTCCGCTCAACGATGGACATCGCCAGGGTCCTCCGCTCGAGGGATCACTCCGAAGTGAGGTGATGAAAGGAGAAAGAATGAGGAATCTGAGGACAACGGGCGGCAAGCCCATGGCTGGCTCCCTGAACACTGGGGACGGCGCACGTGGAGACCTAGCTCCTCCCGTGGACGGCATGGCGCAAATGCTATGGACTGCCTTTTGCCTCGATGTGTTTAGTCAGACGGTAGCCGACCGACCTATTGAGTGCCAACATCAGCTGTTCGCGTCGATATCGGGAATAGCGCTGCTGCGAGGCACTGAATCTGAGTGTCGATCTAGACTTACGCCATGCTTTTTAGAGGTGGGAAGCCGGGAAGAGGTTCAGCTCCTTAGCGAAGGGGCGTCGAACACGAGCGGGAGCATCGATATCGGGTCATCAGCGGGAGCTGGACTGCAATGAACATCGACGTGTGATTCCGACATGTAGCATCTACTTGTAGAGAGCATATCGTGGGGTGTGTCAGGGCGCTGCATGACATGCACGACTCGCGTAATTCGCAAGGATGACAGGGCTGTGGGACCCTGTGCCAAGGCTGTTCTGCGAACACCACCGTTCAGTCATCCTCACTTGGGGACAGGATACGATAGGCTCCATAGGCTCCAAACGGTCACGTGCCACTTGGTGAGGGAACACCTGGGCAGCGACCTCAGCGACCAACGAACGCGCGTAATGAGGTTCAAACGCGTACACGACACATTTCGCGGCACAGAATCCGCCTCTTCACGCGACTGCTCCCACAAACGCTTTCGTAAACAGCAGTCGCAACCATGCCTCTTTCCTAAACATCGCAACCCCTCACCTTTCTCGGTTTCTTGTTGTACTCTGCAGCCGGCATTTCTTTGAGGAACTGCAACACTATTATTTGCGAGATAACCTCACAATTGCCGACGTCGAGTAGGCTCTAGTTGACTGGCCAGTAAGTACGCATGTAGGTTTGTTGACTAGCCCGTCCTGACAGGTAGAGTTGCGCGCCACATTCCAGCTCGTCAAAGGAAGACGGCAGCCATGCCTGCTGCTTTGGTCGTGGTACCGCTCAAGCCCGGTTCCGATGGGGATTACACGCATAAGCCCCCCGACAACTCGACCTGGACCCTCATTGATCCGCCGACTCTGTATCTGGAGCGCATTGGCCTGCAATGGATGCAAGATCGGGGTGAGGCCAAATCGGGAGTCAAGTACATCCTTGAACGACTGCCCGTGGGCTACACGCTGCAGGAACGTCCTCGCGCAAGTGGAATCAAAGACAAGTACCTCTTCGGCCATCCTGATCATAAGCAATTCGATTCACCCAATCGTTTCTACCCACATTTCAAGCACATGATGGAGCACGATGGCAATACCATGGGCTGCCCATGTACCGTCTGTAACCCACGTGGCGGTGTGCTTCCCGGTAGGCCACCATCGACCAGCGGTTACTTTAACAAGAGCAATTCTACCAAGGGTGATTCAAGCCCTTCAAGCTCGGCAAGAGTCAGCGGCGCGAACTCAAGGTCCGGCCGTGGCACAGATCTCAAGAAACCAATCACCACGTTCCAAGCAGGCCCTATGAATGGTCATCCCGCCAAAGTGCTATACAAACCCATGTGTCACCCAAACGTGACGCTCGCCGGTATGGACACCTCTCGCGTTGATGAAGACGGTACACCAGACGTATATCGTAACCTCATTGACAAACTCAAGCGTCTCGGCACGTTGGACGAGACTATCAAAGAACCTCTAAGTCTTGAGTGGCGTGCTGAGCAAGAAGTTATTCCAGACCTATTGAAAAAGGTACGTCGGGACCCGCAGTGGATACCTCGTGTGGGCGACATACTTCTTTACGTCCGAAACGTACTCGAAGGCTGCGAGATTGCACAAGATCCTCAGACATGCGAATATCATGTCTACGATCCCAACACCCACAAGTTCGTCAAGCAGGCTGTGTGGGAGGTAGGCATTGTTGGTCAAGCTCCCGCAGAACCTGCAGAGGATGGTAAGAGCGATTGGTATGTGAGTCGAACGGGCGTTCGCGTGGAGCCAGTACCGAACCCCAATGAAACTAACAAGTCTTTGTCAAAACGTTACACATATGTTCCCATAGAACATACGCGTCCATTCTGTCTGTGGGAGGCTTACGTTGGGTACATTCCGCGAGATGAGCGGCATCCGACTATCCAGAATGCATTTACCGTCTCGGCTACAATGTCTCTGGTGGGCAAGCACCGCTTTCACGGCAAGTGGCCAGATGCTCAGATCTACTGTCACGCTATATACGTTGGGTCAGAGCTGATTGCAGTGGGTGATACCGTTCGTCTTGCACCGAAAGCTGGCGATGAGGACAATGCTGTTACAGATGTCCTTGTCGTGAAGACAGTTAGGCTGAAGCTTTCTAATCTCGATAATGCCTCTTCCAACGATTACGACGAAGGACGACACTACAATTCCGAGATATGGATCTATGGCTCAGCATATACCACAGTAGCTTCACGCTCAAGCAAAGAATGGCTAAGTGAGCAGAACGCAGAGATACCAAAATCAGCGTCTGGGTATGGCAGTTGGTACCCACTGCATCCGGCTACAAAAGAGCTTGCGGTGCCGTTTTCCCGTATCGTGGGTCGCTTGTACGAACATAACGCTTTGGAATCCTGGGTTCCAGATCCGAATCCAGATAGCGGCCGTAATGGAGTTCTTGACGCGCGGCATTTTGCTTCAAAAAACGATAAGAGGATTGTGTCCAATCTTGGTACTACCTGGTACTGGGCGGATAGTCGTGCTGACGCCTTGGACTTACAAACCATCAATGGATTCGATGTTGGCAAGCATGATATAGAGCGCGATCCGAAAGAATGGAGAAAGAGTATCAAGATAATGGAAGCAGGAGCTGCAGTGTCCGATCGCGAGCCAGCGCCTCCCATGCGCAGTCTCCGGGGGTTCATGGCACCAAGCACGCAGCATCAAGGTGAAGAGAGCAGTTCATCAGGAAGCTCAGCGACAATTGGCAGCAAAAGACATGCCATTATGGTTAGCGACGATGAAGAAGAAGTTCGACGACAAACCCGCATTGTCACCAACGTCCCCTACAAGAAGTCAAAAATACAGGTTGTCGTCGACTAGAGTTACAACAGAGTGTATCCAGCTCTGACTTCTTATCGTCATCAAAGCTCTCACATCGTGGCTCCTTACCGCGGTACCTGCGCGACTAGCAACAGCCATACAACACAACAAAACTAATTGACCACAATTGTTCCCCTGACGCTACCAGAGCCTAAGTGCGATCAGGGTGTCCGTGCGTTCAAAGTACTGCAGAGCTACTATATGCTTATTGGATCTACTATAATGTCCCCATCGCTATAGTTGTCTACGACATTGGCAATAGTGGGGACAGCCGGGACGGTGGGAAAGGTGGTGTTGTCCATTTCTGTTTTGCAAATGCATATACAGACGGCGCTGGCATCTCGGCGGAGTACGAGGATTGATGTTGAGATACCATGTGCTCTGGCGAAGACCGGCGAAAAGGCCCGGCACCTGTATCATAGGAAAGGATAGACAAAATCGTGCAATATCCACGACCCTGGAACTCCAGATTTTCTCATGACAGGGCTGCATATTGTCTCTGAATGCCCTATGAAATTCACACCTCACAAAGCGGCTTCGGAAATCATAGAGACCAACGATTCTTCCCATTTTGGCTGGAAGTGCACACGTGATAACGCGCGAACCTCCTGATGTCGTGAAAGCATCGCTGCCTTACGCGCGCCCCACCAACACCTCCACCCCTCGCATCTCAGCCTTGATCGGCACTGCATAAATCCTTGGCGCATTTCACAATGCGTCCCAGCGGGGAAGCGGGTAGAGGCGTTTCGGTCTCCCGGAGCGCCTCATCGTGAATTTGCCCCCTCAGGGGCACGGAACACGGCGTAAGTAACGACAGACATCAGCCAGCATGTGAACGGCCGACCGCGGCTCGATAGTCAGCAGCGAAAATTCGTCGCTGTGTTGGGCATTTGATGGCCGTTGCACCGGAACTATTCTGGAATTCTTTCGTGGTGGATTTGGTCATAGCTTTGGACGACGGAGCGAAGGATGCACCCAGCGCAAGGGTGCGAGGACCATCGGGAGTCAGTGTCGATGGACCCTTCTTTCATCAGCAATGCCCTGACCTGAAATCAGCGCAACTGAGCAATAGATGCATGTGGCTTACGAGCACCTGTACACGTGCTTTTTTTTTTTTTCACTCTCGATGCCGCGCAAGAGCAACCCAATGCAATTCCTTTGTCCAGGCGGTCTCCACCCCAAAAAGCGCCACACCATCCATTTAGTTTACCCGAGCCTGTGTCACAACCCCTTGCGCTTTGTGCTCCTCTCGACCAGGACCGGGGCAGCTACTTGACTCTTATGTTGCCGTTTTGGGATTAGTCCTCATGTGATACCGCGTTGGCGCGTTTTGCTAATCAACGCGTCCAATCTCGCGTCGACATTCACTCGGACCTGGTCGCTGAGCAGATAGCGGCCTCTCCGCAGCCCGCCTATATAGCTACAGCGGTCTGCGCCCTCATTTGCCTGTAATCGCCTCTTGTCTGCCTTTCGAAGTTTCTGCCTGAGGACTTCCCTATCGGCTTGCGTATTCCCGGACAATTCTACACCTGCTGCCTATATACTAAAACTATAAATACTCGTCGGCCTTCATCCTATAGCACCAGTTTTCCCATCGGCATCATCGACTTTCCATCCCAACAGAAATGTTCTCATCATCGAACAGGTATCGAGAAGGCAGCTTCTCGAAACACCGAGCAAGCAAGTCGAAGTCGCACAAGAAAAATCCTTCTTTCAAAGATTCGTCTCGTAAGGTGGAGAGGCTCGCACAGCAGGCCACGGCCCAGTCACCACAGTCGAACCAAACGTCGCCAACGATCGGGAGGTAAGTAGAGCGACCTTATTCATCAGTCGTATCAGACGTTGATCACTAACGATGACCCATCAGTGCAATCATCACTCTTTCCATCGGACACGAGCAACGCCTCTTCGCTGCCCACGAAGACGTCCTCTGTCACTCGCCCTTCTTCCAGTCCGCCTGCCGTGATCAGTTTTTCTCTAGCAGCAACAAGCGCATCGACTTACCCGATGAGGATCCCGAAGTCTTCTCCTCAATCCTCGAGTACCTCTACAAGGGCGATTACTATCCCCGCTTAGAGTATGATACCAAGAGGAAGAGCTGGAACTTGGAAGACGGTGGAACTAACAGCGCCAATGAAGCTATCATTCACACAGTCGTCGGACCGATCTTGAAGGACACGGTCATCTACTGCCAGGCCGACAAGTACGGACTGCAGGAGTTGAAGAAGCTTGCGCTACGCAAGCAAGGCCTTCAGTCGGGCATCCAGTGCTCGACTATCCTCACATCGGCACGCTTCGCCTATGCCAATACTCCGGACAGCGACTCGAAGCTGCGAGCGCACTACCTCGCACTGATCATCCGTGCGCGACACACCTTCAAGCGCAGCGGCACGATGCAGAATGAGATGGAGAATGGCGGAAAGCTATTCTTCGACCTTTTCGTGGCGATGGTGAATCACATGGATGACCTCGCTCAGAAGTCACCTCGCTAAGTGTGTTCGCCATCGCCAGGCAACGATGCATCGCACGTCGCCGTCTTTCATCTCCGACTTTTACAATACTCTCTGCTCTTGATTTGTCTTTCTTCTCGGACACGACTTTGGCACGTCCGCGTGCGCAACTCTTCTCACCCCTTTACTCTGACTCACATCCCGGCACGCTCGGTTCGTCCCGACTTCCCGACAACCCCTGAATTATACCACGTAACATCAGCACGCACCAACAGAAAAACTTCACGTCGGCATCGCCGTCGTACTATTTTCGCTTCTTGTATCATACATTTCTCTCAGTCAGCCTCACAGCTACGACTCAATGAGCACCGAGGCTATTCATCTTTGTTCCATCGCGGTTTTCATCTCCTACAAGGCGTCAAGGGTTCTGCGAAGCGATACAATTCAGGCACTCTTTTGCCGACTCGTTGTACCAGTATCGTCCTGTTCTTCCCAAGGTCTATGAGTCTTGTCCTTACACTCAGTTATGACTGTATTCCTCCTCTATCAGGCAACTAAATTGTAGAAGCCCTGATTCGGACCCAAAGGCGTGGCGATGCCACGGTGTCCTAATGGGCTATAACTCTCTTGATATCTTGTTTCACATTTAATGATCTTAATGTGCCCATGGGTTTTGGCTTTCCTTTCTGCGGGACAGATGGCACCAAATTGTACTACTTAGAAGGATAGGTGGAATGCTTGTTGGCTCGATCGCTGGTGCGCTTGGGTATGCAGGATTCAGACTACGGCTAGACGCTGCATACGCTACTATGTGACCTCCAGATTTTTACACAATATGGATTGATGCTTGCTTTACGGACGTAGCCCTCTCTCAAGTCTTGTGATCTTGGTTGAGATGGAGAAGACGGTATGCAGCCTCGCTCACAGCCAGCGTTGGCTGATCTCATCGGGCGGGTGCCTGCATGGCCTTTCTTGATCGTGTCTCTACTCTGTCAAGATGCACGATGTATAACATGCAGTAGGTCTATGGCTCCCGATTTTGTCTCAACTGCCAATACTATTCTTGCACCAAGCTGGTGTTGTCAACGGAAAGGAACAATCCAACTTCTGCTCACCAGGACACATCAAGCCGAAACAGCGCTACGGCCGACAGGCGCCAAAACGGTACCGCAAAAAGCAAGGTCCAACACAGAAGACAGCGCCATAGTACTACACGGTATCAATGTTAAACACCAGCGAAGTGGAAATGGCTGCATTTGCGTCGCTGAGTTGCGTACCACCACGAACCTTATCGACAAATAGACTAGAAGTAGGCTATGGAGGGTCGAAAGCCTCCTCGATAGCTTCAACAACGGTTCGGCTCGATACAGGGCATAACATCCGACCAACAAGGTAGTCAGCCGAAACGATTAGAAGGTTCGAAAGGAACGCCACGGAACGCCAGACGTGGGTTGCCTTGCGTGGGTTAGGTGACTCTCCGCACCGCGAGGCGTCGTTGCTAGCAGGCACGCTATTCACCGGAACGCATGTATATGGCAGGGATACGCCGGACGAGACCACTGCGACGGAATGAGTGTCTCGGTAGGGACAAAGGAGGAATCACGGCGCCGTCACTACTAGCCATGCATGGATGTCGCTGTCGCACGGACAAGCCGCTCGTCATTCTCGATCGCCAAAGTGAGTCACAGTACATGTGGCTACTGCGACAGCAATGCTCAATGTCTCACAGGCGAGTAGCGATCTTCGGCGTGAGACGCAGCAAAAACAACGAACAGCGACCGGCAGGTACAGAAGCAAGGATCTCGCATGCATGCGCGGGTGGTCTCGCTCCGGTGTCTTGAAGCGGCGAGCAGAGATATTGTTGAGGAGGGGTACCAACGGCTGGCATTGGGCGAAAAGACGGGAAAGATGACCGACGCGTCTGGGCGCGCTGACGCGAACACGACCCGATATCACATGGGGTGGTCGGTGCACGCGCTAAGTGCCGCAACGCAGCCTTGTGCAACAGCAGACAGTCGCGCAGAGCCTACGCAAGTGGATTCAGCGCTAGCAATGCAGGCGCACTTCTCCTGAAGATCTATCTAGGTACATTGTTTGACTCACGATACCCAGCATGCCGTGCTCAGCGTGCTTCGGCGCACCAGTTGTTGCCCATCCATCACATCGGCGCGCCGTTGATGTACCTTGTTACAGATACCCAAGGTAGCGCACTGACGGCACAGGTCTGTATCTGCCCATCATGGGCCCCGGAACATACCCGGACAATGTCGGGATGCATTGGTGATACGTAGGCTCCTAGGCCTACCACTTTAGGTATCAGACCCCAGTACCAGGAAATGCGCCCTTCTTGTTCAAGACCACCATTGCATGTTCGCGCGATATGTAGCCCTTCATGAGACCCTGTAGGTGGTCAGCAATGATTCGAGGCGTGCACAGATATGGCAGTGAGCGGATGAGGGTTGCCAGCGCGACGTGGCGACCTTCACAAGCGCCCGCGTGGGAAGCTTCGTATACGCACCTTGTAAATCATATTGGCGAGCAGGCACTCGACCTCCTCATCGTCGACTCTCTGACCACCGCCTGATCCCATCCTCAGCGCGGTAGCAAAGTGCGCTAGCGGGATTCGGGTCTTCCTTATCCTGTCCTTCTCCGTCTGGCCCTCTTTGAGGTCTTCGTAACCCGCTGCACGGAAGACCTTGCGCAATAAATTGCGCAGTGCAATGTCGCGGCTGCGCTCGAGCGTAAGAAAGACGCGCCGTCGCACGAATTCGGGTTCGCCTTCAGCAAACGCCTTGTCGAAGCCTGCAAGGTCGCCCTTTTTGATAGAGCTGACGAGGTCGCCAAACAGGTTCTGAAGATGCGGGAATTCCTCGAGGATCTGAGCGGATGGGATCTCGCTCTTAGTGATGAGGCGACAAGGAATCAGGTATGTCAGGATGAGTTCACGGTTTTTGGTGCTTCCTTTGTAGCAGTATGCCCACGCATTGAACAAGGCGGTTTCTGCCTAGGGCACGTCAGTGGCTGAAAAGCGCAGGGACAAATACGACGCACCTTGTTGTAATCCTCCTGCAGGAAGGCTATGACACCGCAGTAGTACATGTAGGTGACCCGATGTGCCTTCGGGTACAAGTTCCATGGAGGCATATCTGCTTGGGCTTCAATTGATTTGATAAGGTTCTTGCACAACGTGATCGTTTTAAGCTTGAAATATGTCTTGAACTGTAGGTTCGCTATGCAGTACACAGCCCACTTGCGCGACTCGCTCAAGTTCGGGTTTCTGCAAACGTCAGTGTTACCATCAGAGCATCGGACTAGTACACTCACCTGTCGCTCATGCACAACGCAAAGATACGGCTGAAGACGCGAGCAGCTTCTTCAAGCTTCTGGTTCTTTGGTGTCGTGGTCACTACATCATCCGAGAAGCCTGCACTGAAGGTGACCGGCTTTGCTTTGGCTAGTTGTGTGTCCGCCTTGATGGCGAACTTCCTCAAATCATTCGCAACAAAGTACAGCGTGAAGATTATCCAGTGTGGCAGCGTCCCGTTGCCGATATACTTTTGGAAAGTTGACACCAGATCCTTCCATGCATCGTATACTTCCACCGAGTGTCGCTCTGAAAGTCTGCCTTGATTCTGCGCCTGATCTGCTTTGATGATCTTATTCGAAGCCCGCCAAAAGTCCGCGAACACGTCTATCCAGCCCTGCACTTCACTGCGTTCTATCCCGCCCAGCCCGTAGGTAATCGCGTTTTTGACGTTTTGCTCGACTCTGGCTTCGTTCGTGGAGCGCCAAAAATCGTATAGGCGATCGACGGGCGCAGTTTTGAGGCAGCTCGCAAGTTCTAAGGCATCGTGCTTATAATAAGCCTGCTGGAAGCCGGCAAGCGCACCCTCCATTGACATCGAGTTAGCGACGTTGAGTGCGCTGCACTTTCGGGGCGGTATAAGGTACGTTGACCCGGGTGCAGGTATGTAGCCTTCAAATATGGCACATCCTGTGAAGTTGACCTGAGTGACTAGAGATGCTTCCCAAGTCACAGCTAGAGGGGACTTTAGCGGGCAGCTGCGTCGGTGCTTGTGGAAGGTGCCGCCGATCGTGCGCTAACGGCGAAATCGGTTAGCTCGCACAGTTCGGCACGCAAGACAATTTTGGTCTTCCCTTCGCTACTGCCAACTTCGACTCTACGACAACACCGGTACTAACCACCACACCACAGCATCAAAGTGCGTTACCTATATCCTCAAATTATTGCGATTGCTAACAGGAATGCAGATGGGTAAGCAGTTCTTTCCTCGCCCGCCAAGTCCCAGCAATTGCAGTCCGTTCCACTTGGAGATGCGCCCGCCTACCTTCACCCTCGCGACCGCTGTCGATTGCGAAAATTTGATCAACTTCTGATTGGAACGACACAAGAAGCGGTATTCCTAAGAGCAGGATCACTCCGTGTCGCTCGCGCTGAGTGACGTTGAAGCAGCGAAGATACGCAGAAGCGAGGACGGCCGCCAAAATCCAGTGCTTGATCATACCACCCAAGGACGCGCACATCAACTGCATCTACTCAACTGATCCGGACTGCAATTGCTAAAACAGTGATTACAATACTTGCAGGCAACATGCTGACAGCCGTAGGTCGCCTTCAGGAATACCAGATCATCGGGCGTCACCTGCCCAGCGAGGCCAACCCGACCCCGAAGCTCTACCGCATGCGCATCTTTGCGCCCAACGAGGTCGTCGCCAAGTCGCGATTTTGGTACTTCCTTGGCAAGCTCCGCAAGATCAAGAAGGCGAACGGTGAGATCGTGTCTGTGAACCAGGTGTGTACCGACTTGCTCCGTATACTACGTTTAGCACCGCTAACTTCTCGCAGATCCACGAGAAGCGTCCCCAGAAGGTCAAGAACTTCGGTATCTGGATCCGTTACGACTCGCGCTCCGGCACACACAATATGTACAAGGAGTACCGCGAGATGTCCCGAACGGACGCCGTCGATGCCCTCTACCAGGACATGGCTGCCCGCCACCGATCCCGCTTCCGGTCGATCCACGTACGTTCACCGCTCTTCTCATCAGCACGCAACTAACCTTTCGCTCAGATCCTTAAGGTCATCGAGGTCGAGAAGTCCGCTGACATTCGCCGCCCGTACATCAAGCAGCTCCTCGTCAAGAACCTCAAGTTCCCTCTCCCCCACCGTGTCAACAAGTCGGCCAGCAAGAAGATCTTCTCTTCTTCCAGGCCTTCAACTTTCTTCTAAGCGTCTTCTTTCCTGGAGTGGGGTCTGGCTGGCAGGGATGATATGGCTTTCTCGGGCTTTCATGCATGGCTTCAAAAATGAAGTATACTAGGAACGAATCAAAATCCCTGATACCAATCATCTCGCCTCTTGTACGTGAAGGACAAAGGGACAACGTCGGGATGAGGATCGGATGTCGGGCATGAGTTACGAAGTCACATACACGGTACATGTGATCGATATTGGAATCAAAAAGCTTCAAGATCAAACGCTATTTGCTTGTGTCAATACTCAATGTTATAGCTTAGCTCTTGCACCCTCGACTTTCGGCTTTCCCACAACATCAATTGGATTCCACCACGGATACGCTGAGACGAGCGTGTTATCCATCGTTCCAGTGAACTGCGCAGGCCGTTTCTGCAAGAAACTTTGCACCCCCTCTTTGTTGTCCCTGTACTCTATGTTAGCTCGCCGACTCCACCCTCTTCTTATGGGCTACACTTACGCAGACGTGAACAACTCATACAAGATCCTCGAATCCAGCAAATGCTGCCCCTCAGCACTCCCCGTGTCCCTAAACATCATCTCCTTCATAAGATAAGTAGACACTACACTTGTGTTCTTCACAACCTCATTCGCAATCTCAATCGCTTTAGGAAACACATCTTCCGGTCTGTCCACAGTATACGCGAACAAGCCCGCCCAAATAGGGTCTGCTGCAGGATACGTTGAGCCCGTCGTAATCGCCGCCATCGCACGCGAGTGCCCGATCAGCCGTGGTAGAAAGAAGGAGCTGCACGCCTCCATGACGAGCCCGCGGCGCGCGAAGACGAAGCCAATCTTTGCGGTTTTGGGCGCGATACGGATGTTCATGGGGAGCGTCATGGTCATGCCGACGCCGACTGCGCTGCCGTTTAGGGCGCCGATGGTGGGCTTGCGGCAGTTGTGGATGGCGAGGGTGACTCTCCCACCACTACTCACATATCAGCTACAGCCCCCTTCCTTCATCTCTCGTACATGACATAGCATCACTTACCCGTCCCTGTGCTCATTAATCGGTTCCCTGCCGCCCACAAAACCCACTTCCAGGTCCGCGCCTGCGCAGAATATCTTCCCTGTCGCAGTGAAGACGATGCATTTCACTCTGTCGTCTACATCGAACATGGAATACGCTTCTTCGAGCTCGAGCATCATGGTGTTTGTGAAGGCATTGTGATTATTTGGCCTCCAGAGCGTTAGGACGATGATCCTGGGATCTCCTCCGTAGTTCTCGGTCCTGATTTCTTTCCATTGCAGGTCATTGTAGCTTCTTGGAAGGGTTGGGGCCGGACGTGGTTGGGGCATTGTGAGTTCACACTGGTCAGCAAAGCGGTAGTGGTAGATCTCAAAGGGGGCCTGGGGAGAGTCAAATGGAACGGAGATCACCGAAAGCCTATAGTGAGAAAGCTGGAAAGTTTAGTACACAAGATTAGTATAGTGATCAATGGCTTGGTTAGTCGCCTGTTGTGAGAGCAAGCATGTGCGGGGATGCGGAGTCTGGAGTAGGCCGAGGTTGATGTTTGGAAGGACGAGGGGGTTGTTTTCCGGCTTGGCGGGATAATTCCGTAGAATTCGACTCGCAGGAGCCGTCCCACTTCATTGTTTGTTCAATCTGGCAGTCCTTGCTGTAGTTCAGAAAAACCTCACGTGGGTGCCTCGATGATTACTGTTAATCTAGAAGTACGAGCTCACATGTTGGGGACTTTTGCTAGGTTGGATGAACGCATCCTCTGTAGCAGGTGATGCAACATTGTCTACTTCGTGTTTGCGTATCATGGGATACATTAATCAGCCTTTGCACATTTAATATCACTTGCGTGAACAGGTCGGCGAGCTTTAGAACTGTGATACTTACTATCAGTCAAACGATCGGGGCTTATTATTAATTACAGATTAGATGCTAGGGAAACATGCCGTATCTAGGCTGGTATATCCACCGTCCCTCCATTGGAGTCCAGTCCAATCTTCTCCCCAATAACCATTCAAGAGACAATACCACTCCCAAAGATCAGGTATAGAACGCCAAACGATGCAATACATGCATGTTCCTCATTCCCACTCCAACTATTTACGCCTTCACGCAGAAGCAAAAACACAAGATAGGAAATTTACAATTAACGATCGTTTTCCACCAGAGGCTGCCACGCTGCAGGACAAGGCTCCAGCTAGCCCTCCGCAAGCGCCTCTCCTAGAGCCTCCGCGTCGTACTCCTCAACCACAATCTTAGTAGGAGTCTCCTTGACATCGAAGAACCCCCAAATAGGCCCATTCTGATTGACGCCTGGTGCCCTCAAGCGCACTTCCTTCCTCGCCTCTTTCTTCTTTCCACTCACTTCCTTCTTCACTGTATCAGTGCTAGATTGGGTCTCCGCGCTTTGGCTCGAGTCAGGTCGTGGCGAAGTGGAGGTAGAAGTTGAAGTGGGCGCAGCACCCCACTTTCCAAGAACCCACCCACCGACTTTCCTACCCAGGCCTCCGGCTGAGGGAATTCTGTACCCTGCACTAGGCGCGCGTGGGGTACTGGAGTATAAAAGGGACCGATTGTACGTGCTGGAATCGAGGTCACGACGGCTCATACGCGCAGTCGCTGTAGCGGTCCAGGGTGTGAGCTCAGGATGCAGACTGTCTGCGCCTCCTGGCGTCGCAAAGCGTGGGGATGTAGATAGAAGTAATTGTGAGGGCCGCGATTGCAGGGTGTGAATATCCATTCCCGATATCGAGATCAATGATTCGTGAGACATGGCGCGGCGGAGGGTTGGCCGGGTTTGGAACAATGGTGACATGAGGTCTTCGAGTTCCTCATCGTCGAGACGAGCATTAGGTGACGGGGAGGCGAGAGTTTCAGGGGTGGTGTTAGCGTCGGCGTCAGAGGTATCTTCGCCTTCTTCTAGAATGGTAGGCTGCGCTTGCGGAGACGGTGAAAGGACGAAGTCATCGTTGGCAAGCGAACTAGCTGGACTGACGCCAGACACCACTGCGCTCGCTGGGCTGCTTTTTGCTGTTATCGAGATGGGTGTGCTTACGCTCCTGATCGTTGCCAAGCTCGGAGGCTTCAGTGACTGGGTTTTCTTGCGGTAGTGCTGATTGATGTCGCATGTAGTGTGCGTCCTTGGTCCGAACTTGGGTGACTGAAGGTCGATTGAGTCGGAGGGACTTGTCGGGCGGGAAGAGTCATAATTAGCGTCGCTGAAGACGCGGTCGTAGATGGAATCGCGATGTGATACTGAGAGAGGGGAGCTGGGTAGTGATGGTGCGAGGGTTGTTGCGTTGGACCAGCGATTCGTGTTGGGTACGGTGACGGCGGTTTGAGATAGTATAGTGGTTTGCGTTGCGGGATCTGCTTGTATAGGAGGTGTGAAATGTCCAGGTGTGAGACTGAAGCGCTTCTTTCTCGGGCGGCGACTCGGAGGTTTCGACGGAGTTTTTGCGAGAGGTTGGCTGTAATGGTGGTGGATATGCAGCTCTTGGTTGTAGACGGTTTCTCCGGCCAGTTCTTTCTGCAGGTTTGGAGTGGCAGCTTGGGGTGTCGCGAGCTCAGAAGGGCTCTCACTCGGAGACACAGGCTGATGGGCGCCCAGATACTCTCGGAGACGTTCCACTTCTTTGTTCGAGCTGTCTAGCATCTCGCGGAGTTCGACGATGCCATGTTGCAAGTTCGCGTTGTCCAACAGGATGTCCTTGACAAAGTGCGAGACCACATTTGTGCCACTTTTGTCGACTCCAGCTTTCGCCTTCAATCTTCCAGCCGCCGTGGCCAACTCTCCATCCACCGCCATGCGCCGCTCCATGCGCGCTACAATCTCGACATGCCTCTCGCGTTCTTCCCGTGACTCTTTCTCAATGCGATCGATCTGGTCCTGGAGATCGGCAATGACCTTTTCCGCTCTCCTCCATCGTTGTATGGCCGTCTTCTCATCTGTGAGCCTCAGCTCCAAACTCGTCTGTGTCTGCATCTGCTCCCTCTCCAGATCGAGCAGCTGCGCCTCGAGCATCTGGGTCCGGGCTGCGAGGGAGCTCAGCCTCTGAAGCTCCTCCTCGGTCGAATGCAGCGTATCGGTAAGCGCCTTGATCTGGGCATCTGAGCTCGCGACCGCGTCGTTCAACTGCTCCAATCTGTCCAAGAGTTGTCGGTTCGCCTTGATGACCTCTGCGTTCTTCTCCTCGAGCTCCACCTTCTCTTTTTCCAGGCCCTCGATGGTGCCGAGCATGTGTTTGCGTTCGCGCTCCGAGTCGGCGACGTAGGCTTCATGGCGGGAAAGAAGCGCCTGCAGGGAGAATGTGAGCCAGTCTCTCGAGTATCTCTCTGTGTCTAGCATCCTGTGGCACGACTACTTCCACGCGGTGAAGGACGTGAGGGAAAGTCATCGGCAGGGCAAATCACATACCTGGCCCAGCACGGCAGCTTTGTTTACATTCCGCTCGAGCCCTTCGACCAACTTGTCGTTGTGCTTGAGGAACGCGCAGTCGCTGCTACCGCAGCAACAACGTGGGCTGTCCGGAATGTTGTCGTCTCTCGCTAGCTCCATGTGCGTCTCGGCGGGGCGCACTCGTTGCGCGCGATACAGCGAATGCCCGGGTGGAGTTTGTTCGTCCGGCGGCGCGCATGCTCGACGTGTGGTATGTTGAGGGCCGGTGCGTGTGAGCGAGGAGGGGAAGAGGTGCTTTTGGTGATTCCCCGGCGCGTGGGACATGGATGCATGCGTGCCTGGCTATTGCACCCAAGGAACAGCTGAATCCTTGCCCAAAGCCCCGCCCCAGCCACCGCGTTTTGCGCAACGGCCACCTGCCATCGCATCAGGTTTCCCTGCCCAGTACCATTGGCCTGCTGTTTGCCATGACGCTCGCCCACTATGCACATGCGCATGCTGCCCTTTGTACCGCTGGACGTCTGCTTGTCTACGCCTGCCGCGCGACGCGGATGACACGCCTCCTTCGGGCATGGCTAAGAAAACCCTGGAGATTGCAATCATGTGGGACGCCGTCTACACAGCAAAGTGGACCTTGAACATGCCTTCAAGACAACACACCAGCCTCTCATGCGTTGCGCCTATCTCTCCAAGAGGCAAGAGAGCGAGACGTGGCAACTCAAGTCCGCCAACGACGTCTCTGCCTCTCGTCACGCCCACTTGCCGGGCTTTCCAACATACGAAAGGACAAGGCCGTGGTGGCAGTCGGAAGATGCTGCACGCGCTGCCTGTCGGACTCGAGTACATGGAGCAGCGCAAGCCATCATGACTGGTCGGCAGGCGTCCATGCCGACTCGCCAGATCTCGCACTCGTCCGCCCAATTCGGAGCATTCATCCTTGGCGTGGCCCCATCCAGTAAGCGAGCTGATATACCTCCCAGATTTGATCCAGCCGTACGTGTATAAGAAGAACAAAGGCAATATTGAGTGGAGTGGCTATTGTGTTCCATCACCGCAGCACTTCTCATCTACACCTGGCTCAGAGTTTAACTTTCGACATGAAGCACAGCTTCTAACGTCAACCCCTACTCCCAACGTCAGTCCCACTTCTGGCACCAAACTCACTTCTCGACGCCAAATTCTTTCACTGCTGTGCAACGAACCCTGATCCGACCTAGACTTTGACCAATGGCAACCATGTTCCGCTCAATATCACGAAGACATCCCGTACTCTCAACAGAATCAGCCAGCCACCGCATCTCCTCCACCTTCGGCACGCCTCAATCTTCCTCCCTCAGTCACTCCTCTACACATCTCACAACACCTCGCCCACCAAAACATCCAGTCTCTCCAACCAATAACACCTCAACCAATGCATCCTCACTCAGCATATGGGCCCAAATTCGCTCCTCCCCGCGCGCAATCCGCTACACAATCTACACCGGCTTTGCCCTGGCAGCTACTGCGGAGACCACCTTTTGGACGAATGTCATCTATGCAAAGTGGTTTGCCGGCGAGGCTGATAGGGAGGAGGCTGATGTGTTATTGGAGAGATTTAGTGAAGCGGTGAAAGGGTATAGAGCCAGGTATTTGATTAATTATGGTGCGTACTATAGTGCTGGTGTGTGGGGATTGTGAGGAAAACCAGAGAGAACGATATTGCCTTGGCAATTGTTCTGGGCCAACTACTTGGTACGACTATGATACACCGTCGCTATAACCTTAACTTGGGGCTATCTCAACCCAATATCCTCCCCGTCGAAGTCTCCTTTATCCTTACATGCCTTTCCTGGTCTTTATTGAATCTAATCACTGCCGTACACTCTCCCCGACAAGGAATTCTATGGCCTCGGCCTTGCTCATATAACCATAAAAGCGTACTATCGGCAATAGAGAAATCAGCAATTCAGATACAAGTAATATATCATGCTCCCAAGTTCTGTTCATCTGGTCCTAACCTCGCGTTTCACTTACATTTACCTATCCGTCCACTTCTATCATTTAGCCAATATAGTACAGACATCTACTACTTGAAAGTTACCGTTGGGAGGCTAAACTATCCTAGAGTACTCGTGGCTTCTTCAGAACAAGAGTTGGATGGAAGATAGGCAGCGCGAAATTGCTTGCTGATGACATGTAGAGGAAGGGCGAAAACATTCCATTATAAAACTATGGTCCGCGCCTTTCCCAAGACCCGGAGAAATCTACTTTCCCCAGCTCAACGACCACGCTCCCTGCCACGCTCCTCCCTTCGTAAGCTCATTCAGACTGCTGAGCTTCAGCACACCCGTCGCCTCATCGTACGCCACGTTCCCTCCGTCCACAGCCTTTCCGTTGAGCTCTACGTCACCAATACCGTCAAAGACTCCAAGGATGGTGATATTGCCTAGCGCATTAGGATCGTTATACTCACCCTTGGCCTCAACCTTCAGTTCTCCATCCTCCGCAATGAACGCCACTTCTAGCGTCGCATCCTGTTCGATTGACTCACCATCGTCCACGTAGAGGTAGCCTGACGCCTTGCCATCGTCGCTGAGCGCCACGATCAAACCCCAAGGGTTAGCGCGTGATTCTGTGGTCGTGTACCCTGGCTCCTGGATTGGTGTGACTGATCCGCCACGAAGATGGACAGGTATGTGGCCCAACGGTGAAGGGATAGAAGTATTCACGCCGGCCTGCGCATTCACCTTCTCTCCAGTGTACCAGTCGTACCAGCTCGTTCCGTCAACGACGCCAGGGAAGACGCCGTTGACGGTCTCGACTTGAGGTTCTAAGACCGGCGTGATGAGGATGTTGGGCCCAAGCAGAAACTGCGTGCCCACATCTGCGAGCTGCGGCTCTTGCGGGAACTCCCACGCCAGAGCACGCATGACCGTCGAACCAGTGGTATGGGCTTCATAAAACAACGTGTAGATGTATGGGAGAAGGGAATAGCGGATATTCATGGCGGTCTTTGAGGCAGAGGCCACGCTAGCCCAACGGAAGGGCTCCTGGGATAGGGCAGACAGAGTGTTATGGTTGCGATAAAATGGGAAGAAGGCTGAAAGTTGCATCCAGCGCGAGCAGAGCTCGTAGTCAGTATTGCCATTGAAGCCGCTGCTAAAGTCAGAGAAGATGCTCCTATCATATCAGGGCAACACTTACCAAGTGTCAACACCGAACATGGGGATACCGTAGAGCGAAAAAGAGAGCGCTTGTGAGATGGAGAAGTACATGTAGTACCATTTTGAAGCGTTGTCTCCACCCCAATGGCCGGCCCATTTGCCAGAACCGGTAGCCGTCGATCTTCCAATGATGAACGGTCGTTTGCCGGGGAACACTGAGAGGAGGCCTTCATAGGTTGCGTTGAGGATCTGGTGCCTATGCTAAAGTCAGCTATGCAAATTATATATTGCTCGAAAGAATTCGCTCACCCAAAGATGTTGTGCACATCGTATTCTTGTACGCCGTTGGCATGCGTCGCGTTCGGGCTGACAGCATGGACGGCCAAGTCTCCTTGGACGTTGTTGATCACATATGGAGGATGATTGACATTCCTTGCTCCGGGGGTCGGAGTAGTGTTGAGATAGCTAGTAGTGCTTGGTGGCGGTTCAGCTGTCGCACTGAGTTGTGAGGCTTGTGAGCTACTTGCAGAACTTGCGGAAGCAGCTTCAGTTGTGTTTGTAACATTGAAGCCTTCAGGGAAGTCATATATACGGTTTCCAACTTCTCCCGGAAGGCTGAACGGCGGGTGAACGGGATTCAAGGTGACGTTTCCAGTGCCGCAAGATCCAACGCAAAAGGAGGATACTTCAGACATGTCGATCCAGATGCCCGAGAATGGGACTTCCTTGTACCACTCAACAAGCTCCTTCACCCACCATGCTTGCCCATTGGCAGAGAGCCAGTCTGGGAAGACGGTATAACCCGGCCAAACAGCGCCAATCTAGCATTGGAGTCAGTGGGAGAGGTATCGACGTTTTCGTCATGCCACTTACGTATTGACTTCCGTCTGGGTTGGTCAGGAAAGAACCTGACTCGTTTCCGCGAGTGTATGTGTCATATGCGTCGGACGCATTCTGGGGATCCGGGATGTATATTGCCGAGTCTACGATTGGAACGAAGTGCTGGTTCTTGCTGTGGATGTAATCGAAGAACTCCTTCACGCCTGATTGTGGGAATGACACTGGGTCCAGAGTGAAGTCGCGATATTGATTCATGTAGTCAATATCAGTCCAGATTGTTTCCAATGGAATGTCGAAGGCTTTGAAGGTATCAACAATCTCTCGCAACTCGGTCCAGTTGTGGTAGCCCCAACGACATTGGTGATAACCAAAAGCCCAATATTGTTGTAGAGCGGGAAAGGCATCCAAAGATTTGAGATATTGCTTTGTGACTTCTGGTTGCGTCGGCCCGTCGTAAAAGAACAGATCAATGTTACCTCCAATAGTACGCCATGTGATCCGGTCGCTGGATAGTTTCGGTTCTTGTCCGTGAAGGTTCCTGAGATACACACCGTGAGAATGGGACTCGTATGTAGGTCCACCACTGCCGCCGCCATTCGAACCATTGGTCGGGTAGCCACCGTTCGGATTTTGATGCTTCGAGCCATGACCGCGCTCATCGATCTTAGTCTTCTTGACTAGCTTTCTCTGTCCTTCTTTGTCTGTTTCAAAGTACCTTGTCTCGAGATAGAACGGTTGGCTGCCGTATATATTGTCATCGATTGGATCCCCAGCATCTGCAGCATAGATGGTTGCGCTTAAGTTGCGATTCAATTGAAAGTCATGAATGCGTTCACCAAGGCCGTATACTAGCAGTAAAAGTTAGCTAGGCAACATTCATGTACATCCCAAGAAGAAAAGCCGGAAAAGCTCGTGTTGTTAGTAGCGCAAATTAGTGGACGACTGCTTGCTTGCGAGGAAATGTATGAGATACGTACGGTGGTAGTCCTCCGGAAGATGAGAGACGAATTCAATGAACTGGTCTTCATAAACTAGTCTAGTGTTCTCGGATGAGAAGATCACATCACCAGTAGAGTGCCTTGTAACACTGAACCAGAATGAAGGTTCATCGTCCCCTGCGCATGTCAGTCATGATGTCTCGTAGCCACGATCAGTATCTTACAATCAAATTCGAGGTCAATGTCTCCCGCAGTTGAATCTGCCTTCGGTCTAGGAATCAAGTCTTCTGGGACAATATACCAAGAGGAATTCGAGGCGTCCTACTCAAGTTAGGTCTCATCAAGTGTTTCAGATGGAGATAGGTCGGATACTGACAATGTTCGCAGGGCTGATGTTGATGGCAAGTCGGTTGGCACTCTGATATTCGACAGTCAGTTTCAAAACCTCAATATCGTTTCCATACACATTGCAGGGAGCACCGGCAAGCGTAAGCACGGCGGTCAAGCAGTTATCACTCTCTTTGACCTGCGATGCCTTGTATCCCGGGCAAACGGTCTGAGCGTCGATAGCTGCCGGATCATGGACGTTGGGCAAGAGGTCCGCTCCGACATCGACTGAGGCAGGCATCGTGAAGACATCGCGAAAGGTTGTTGGCGAACCGCCAATTGTTACAGTGTTGACTGTCGGAGAAGGATGTGGTGTGGCAGATGGCCCAGCACTATCTTCTGAATTGACCGGCTGTTGTGCAACTGTCAATGCTTGAAGAGAGAACAATGACAAGGACAATTTGAAGAAGCTTGAAGGAGCCATGGTGGGCCAGAGCTTGCGCTCTCTGACAATCTTCGCTCAAGAAAGGTAAGAGAGAGCTTTCGGGATGTCTATTATGGATGCCTTGGTATAATTGAGTCCAGAGGTATACAGATGTACCAAGTACCCGTCATGGGGGGACTATGGCCAGATATATCTGCGCTCATACTACTGGGTCACTCCGGCAGCGCACAAGCTTGCGCAAAGCTCCTAGATCCCCGCAATAAACAACAGAGCGAAATGACGATGGGGCAGGAACATGGACAGGCACACAGGGTGGAGGGTGCATGGTGCATAAGCGAGTAAGCCGGGACACCTCCACTTCAACACTTGGCCGTTGGGGCGTAGCCGTAGCGTGCAAACCAGATCGCCTTCGAAATTGCGGGACGATTGTACACCATGTTGGAGCAGCCACCCAATGCCGGTTGCTCTAAATGGCCGGGAAAAGCAGCAGAACTGTAGCGGCATGGCTAACCGTTGAAATTACGTTGAGTGGCGGCGGCGTTAGAAAGCTCCACAACGCGAACAGGTAGAAGTGGGCTCGAGAGTACATTGACCAGGTAATTCTTGGTTGTCCACAGGACGAGGAGATGCAGATTGCATGCAGAGTGATGATCCCATTGAAGCTCCTCGGAAGGATATTGACTTTGTATTGGTTCCATCTCGGAAGGCTGCTGGATGCGAAGTCGCAGTTGGGGTGCGGGAGGGTAGGAAAGCTTGCTCAACCGATGACGGAAGGCTCAATGTGGGGTGATCCCGCCGCTGGAGCTCGACCTCCACGCAACAGAACCAGATAGTCTGCAAATTGAAGCTCTACACTGTTACCTCCACAGGGCTTCCAAGCCAACCTCTGAGCGCCTCTGCCTTCCACAGCAAAGTAACAGCAATTCTCAATGTACAGTCCAAGCACATCAAGTCGTCCCTTGGTACAAGTAACAGCGCACTCTAGCAGCTACATAGTGCACTAGTGTACCCCGCGATGAGGCTTTTCAAGCTCAAGCTTCGTCGAGCAGTGGACCTTCCGAGGGAGCTCCCGAAGGAGCTCAACGATTGGCACGATGTCGGAACGGGTCCTTCACCGTTAGCGCGAACAACGGACTGACCATGACAGAAGCTTGGAATTCCGCGATGGCCGTCTTCTCGCTTCTGCGAACACGATGGTTCCTGGACCGCTGCATGTACGGAAACTTTCCCGGAACAGAAACGGGTGCCCGTGGGCGACGAAGACGGCACTCGTTGAAGGGCACGAGAAGATCCCATCTGTGTCGTTGCACAACCTCTGACACAAAGCGTTGTGCAAATGGTAATGACTAAGTGACTGTTGCCACTAACCACTTGTTGATAGACATATGTCTGGAGAGCTGGAGTTGAATGGCACTCATAGATAATCCGCCTTCCACGCAACTCAGGAACAACATCGAGAGCAAACACCCACACGGTGACCCGTTTGGAGACCGGAGGAACGTATTGGCATTACCAAGGACACTAAGGTCACGCGACCTTCCAAGGTTATGGGGACGCCACGTGGGTGGTATTACCTCGGGAGGCATCAGGTGCACCAGACATGTTGCGAGCTGCTACCTCTGCTGGTACACAGAGGGAAGATCTGCCACTTTATAACAACAACTACATCCAGCATCGCCGAACGTATACCGGGCCGATATGCGACCTTTAGCATGTAGTGTAGTCACCAGCAAGTCACATCCGAGGAACTGCATTACTTCTGCCTCTTCTTCAAGTCGCAGTCTTCCCTTGATCTCTCCGCCTCCCGATGTCGCTGCCCTGCAGCTCGGCCAATTCAACAGCGTGCAATTCCGCCGGCGGATGCCTCGTCTCTAACTCCTGCGTCTGTCCGATTGCCTGATACAGCTCCTTCCTGTCATCATCATATGACGAAGGAGCTACAGCGCCAAGTTCATATGGTTCCATTCTTTTTCGTCGCCGCATGAAGGCCCACCACCCGCCAACAACACATATTATGAGCAGCGCAGCTCCTCCTATACCGATGCCTACTGCTGCGCCTGTGCCGAGACCGCCAGGTGATGCTTGTGCGGGTGCGCTTGTGGAAAACAAGGTTGGTGAAGGCGTTGTGGAAGAAGAGATTATCGAGGTAGACGATATCGTCGTGAGGTCGGAAGTTGAGAATGTGCTGAAAAACGTAGGCTCGTTATCTGTGACGCAACATGTCCGGCATGTCTTGTTGGCGCACACCCAGTCGCGGTCGCAGTCATCTTCGCTGCTACATGAGTCTCCAAGGCAGTGCCCCTCCCAAGTACAGACCGCGACGCTGGCGCTACTGGTTCGTGACGCCGTGCGCGTCTGTCGTGTGAGCGAGGTGATGGTTGCAGACATTAAATTGTGCTAGGGAAGGAACCAAGGCCCCTTCTAACCTTCGAAGTGGGTCGCGTAAGAAAGAGGGCTGCTACGGCCGTGACTTTTGACTTGTAGGATACAAGATCGTAGAAGGCTGAATTCTTGGTGTTGCCAGCTGAGGGTCGCGGGTTCCAGAATGGGGCCGCATTGCCCAATCGATATTCGGCAACGATGCTCTGCCGACCAACCACTCCTGGACACACAGCCGAGCAAGATGGTAGGGGTCGATAAAACCAAAGTAGACAAGTATGGCGGCAATTGTGGGTGTCACTTTCCAATTGTTTTCTTTGTAGTATAGACCATGGACACCGTTGCTTCAGTCTACATGTGGAGACGGTCATCATGTAACATTTGCAGGTGTTCTGCTTTCAATGTGCCATGTAAAGTGCCTGTGGCTGCTGCAGCACGATGCATACTGCTGTCATCAGCTTCGGCTACAGCTGTGTCAGTTCCTCCAAAGGAAGCCTGCGATAATCATGCAGAAGCTCGCAGCTCCCCCAAACTACGTCCTGAGATGAGGGTCAACAATAGCGTTTTGGATGCTACTCTGTGATACGATCATCTCGTCCGAATTATTCAAGCGAGTGCGCAAAGCTGTTCCTATCGTGTAAGCATTCGCGCTTCTCGTCTCGCTTCCAGCCACTCCGTCGCATCTTTCGCATTCTTGTCGGAAAGAAAGACATGATACCAGACCTGGATGCTATTTCCTCCATAGCTACCGCAAGTCTCTCCACGAGGCTCTTACCCTGCCATTCGGACGTCGGCAGCTCCAGCGCTGTCGCAAAGACTAATCCTTCGTCCGATAGCAGATCGTGCGGCATATGACCGCTCTCGCGCTTACTCCGGACATGAAGTGCCTTGCGTAGTCAGACCGTAGAGGTGCTTTACTCCAAGCTGCCGCAATCACTCCATCTCGTCGCAGAAGGAGCAATTCTGAGGCGTGCATCCCCGCGCGCCAGGTGTGACATTCCAACCTTGCGGTATTGACTCGTGCGGCCCGTCAGTTCTGGGCTATCGAAAGAGGATTGACATGCCAGACAGTGTTGACAGGTCTACTTGGGCGCCGGGCGTCGTCGGCAAGTTTACCGTGGATGATTGTGTTGAGGGACGTACTGACATCGCCGAGCCAAACTGACGCGCCATGTCTGAAGCCATCGAGGTCTTGTGCGAACGATGTGTTGTGCTTCAAGTAGATACTCGCAAGCAGTCTTGACGTTGTGCAGGTGGAGCGGGAAAGAGGCGGAGCCAATCGCCGAGCACGCGTTGGATATTTAGTGGACGCGTTTCGATGACGTCACGACCAATGATAGACCACCCAAAGATGCAGCTGTCAGCAGGCGGGGTGCTCTCAAGGGAAGCCATAGATGTCGTGCACTCGCTCTGTAGCCTGTTTATTCACTTTTATGCAGTCATTACGCTTCCTCTCCCCTTTCCGAAGCTCCTTCAAGCTCCACACTGGGCTACGATCTAATTGCAGAACGGCTACCTTCACAACAAACACAAGAGCTATGGCGCAAGAGTTCAAGGTCAGAGGACTTTCTTCCTTGAACTTGAAGAATGGAGACAAGCAGGAGGTAGAATTAGAGGGTGTCGAAGGTGGAAAGGCCTTGATTCTCAAGATCCAGGATAAGATCCACGCCACTTCCGCCAACTGCACACATTACGGCGCACCTCTGGCCAAAGGTGTTCTTACACCGGAAGGACGCTTGACGTGCCCATGGCACGGCGGTAAGCTCAGCATTGGCTCTTGAGAACTCGGCCTAACGGCCGACAGCTTGTTTCAAGGTCTCCACAGGAGATGTGGAGGACGCACCCGCGCTTGATCCGCTCGCCACGTATGAAGTGTTCGAGAAGGACGGCGCGGTCTACGTCAAGGCCGATGAGAACATCATCAAAGCGAACAGGAGGTTCCTCAACCTCAAATGCTCGGCATTGAACGACCAAAAGGTGTTGGTCATTGGAGGGTAGGTCGTATTGTTCCAGTGATATAGTAACGCACTGACTCTGTCGTGCAGTGGCTCCGGAACCCTCGGCGCCATCGAAGGCCTTCGTGGAGGAGGGTACAAAGGCGCCATTACCGTACTATCAAAGGAGGGCTACCGTCCAATCGATCGTACCAAGTTGTCAAAAGCATTGCTCGCAGACCTGTCCAAAGCCGCTTGGAGACAGCCGGATTTCTACAAAGACGCCTCGATCGACATCGTGGAGGATGAGGTAAGCAGTGTAGACTTCTCCGCCAAGAAGGTGTCTACCAACTCTGGGAAAACGTACGATTATACGAAGTTGGTGCTGGCAACTGGAGGAACGCCACGGTGGTTACCATTGGAAGGCCTGAAAGGAGACCTGGGTAACGTGTTTATCCTCCGAGCGTTGCCTGATGCTCAAAACATCGTCAAGGCAGTTGGCGATAACGGTAAGAAGATTGTTGTCGTCGGTAGTTCCTTTATCGGTATGGAAGTCGGCAATTGTTTGGCCAGCATGAAGAATGACGTTACAATTGTGGGCATGGAAGAAGGTATGTTCACTGGACTCATCTAAGAACAAGCCTTTGCTAATTGTCTAGCTCCCATGGAGCGCGTGATGGGCAAGAAGGTCGGCGAGATCTTCCGAGGCCTCCTCGAGAAGAACGGCGTCAGATTCAAAATGGGAGCTAGTGTCGACAAAGCTACGCCTTCGAAGGACGATTCATCAAGAGTAGGGGCCGTCCAGCTCAAAGATGGTACCACGCTCGAAGCCGATATTGTCATCGAAGGAGTGGGCGTCGCCCCTGCCACAGAGTACTTGAAGAACAACTCGGCAGTGCAGCTGGAGAAGGACGGTTCTATCTCCACTAATGAGGCGTTTGAGGTCAAGGGTTTGAAGGACGTCTTCGCCATAGGTGATATCGCGACCTACCCTTACCACGGACCTGGCGGTAATGGTACTCCAGTTCGCATTGAGCATTGGAACGTTGCACAGAACGCTGGCCGATCCGTGGCGAATACCATCAACAATCCAGACTCAAAACCAAAGCCATTCATCCCCGTATTCTGGTCAGCTCTCGGTTCCCAACTACGCTATTGCGGAAATACCGTGGGAGGCTATGACGACGTAGTCATCTCAGGAGACACAAAGGCACCGGCGTTTGTGGCTTACTATACTAAAGGCGAAGAAGTGATTGCTGTCTCTTCGATGGGCAAAGATCCATACATGACCCAAGCTGCAGAGCTGATGCGAAGAGGCAAGATGCCTACAAAGGCCGAGCTTCAGAAGGGCGTCGATATCCTTGAGATCGGTATCCCCTCCGAGATCAAGATGTAGATGAAACACTGTTTCTGCCAGGTTGGGCGGCAGTAAGCATGATGGCAACACCGGGAGAAGGGGAGAGGGTCTTTTCTTCTAGAAAGCAACGGGGTTTCAATGCGATACAGAGTTAATGACGCCAAACATCTCAGAGCTTTTTATCCAGCTGCCGTATCCTTGACAATGATGCTCGCATTGAACGCACGATGGACGATGGCGCTAAGCTAAGCAATCGCGCGGAAAAGTGGGACCGACGGTCGATGCACGTGGTCTCACTAGCCGCCCAGGTTAATTTCCGAATCCACCTGCCCAGTGCTGGCTTTGAAAAGCAGAATGTTGCATTCCGTCCTTGCGACGAGGAAGACGACATGCCGCAAACTTTGGTCCTCAGTCGCAAATGCGAGTCATCGGCTGCGGTGTTGACTGGCGTTGCTTGGCGGCGCGGAAGCAGACGCAGGGCGGATCCCTTGCAGATGGAGAGCCGCGACGGCGGACGGGTGTTTACAGCGCGAGGGTAGAAGGTGTGGGATAGGGCAGGGAGCTTTCCACGTCATCGCCCAACGGCGGCGGCGAGAGATGGCGTTGTTTACATCGCGACGCGTCCCTTTTGTCGGTCTGGGTTGACCCAGGAACTGTTGCGCGGGTGGATCGAGATGCCAATCGGCTCCGGCTCCGGCTCTACTTGTAGCAACTGGCGCAACTTGGAGTTCGTTTTGCTGCCGCGCCGTGTGGCGCCGTGATGACTGCGATAGCAATGGTCGATGGAGCTCGGTGCAGGTCTACGCGACGGGTGATGAGCGCATGGCACAGCAATTTGCGCCATCCCGTTCCTATCCCGGCGCGTCGACTTGAAACACGGCCACCCCGGCTTCGTCCCCAAAAGGGAGAGACACTGCAGACAGGACTGGAGAGCAGCGCCCTGAGCGCCTGCCGGAGGAGTGGTGAGAGCATGGCAGATGCATGCGCAGAACGGGCATCAAGATGCAGAGATGCTCGCCCAGGAACGTGGCCTGCGGCTGCACGTAGCGTCCAGGGACGGCCCAGCCTGCCGCAGCACGACAGGTTGGAAATGTTGAATATATCCTGACTTGTCTTGTCCTCGGGCCCTGTGTAATGCCGGTGCTCTCCTTTTGAAGAACCGAGATTAGAGAGGGCCTCTCAGCCGCGCCTGCTTCCTTCACCACTGCCTTGTCCGACCTCAGCAGCTCGCTATCCCAAGGCCTTCGAGTCGACAGACGTCGCCGCCGCCGCCAACGTTGGACTCGGCGCCTTGCCCTTCGTTGCACGCCGGCCCACGCAGCCCCCAGCCTGAGGCACCCGCCTGCTCGCTATCGCATCCGCCATCCGACTAGCAGTGCATGTGAAGGCACGCCAGACGCAGTCCACAACGCGCCGTGCCCGAGCTCCTCTCTCGCCTGCGCGCTGCCGCCGCCAATTCCCTCGACCGTCCGCTCTTGACGCAGCACCCTCTCGCGCTGCCGCCCGCCTGGCCTGCGTCGACGCGCTTCCTCTGCGACGCTGCCGCGCCGTTGTGTCGGTTCCTGAAAGAATTGCTAGCCCCATTGGTTAGCCATCGTCGCCGCAACAGAAGGCACGACACGCCGCTTCCCCCTTATCCATGTCTGCAATCGCAAACCGACCCTACCCGCCGCAGTCACAATCGCCGCATTCACAGCAGTATTACGCTTCGCAGCCGCCAGTGTCGCCAGACTCGACGAGGCCCTCGCGAAATGGGATCATCGCACCAACAACACCCCAGGCTCACAACTCTCCGCAATCTGCAGCAGGTTTGACCCTGAACACCCCACGCGCCCAACCCGCAACCTCCTCCTCCCAACCATCTTCCCAGATGGCGACCGCCGCAGTCTCCAACGCCGGCGCGCCCATGCCTCCGCCCCGGACTTCTTCGCACCGCAATCAGGCCAGCCCCTCGACTCCCCGAACTGCACAAGACGCGTCTCAGTCACGCAGGAAAGGCAAGGACAGCCCGCATCAGCAAGGGAGCGCTAGCAGATCGCGGCCGACCCCCTCGCAACCGTCACACAGCCGCTCCGCGTCCGCTGTCGGCCAACCACCGGCTGGCACGAACCTGCCCCGTGAAGAAAGCACCGTCATCAACAGGATAGTCGTCGCAGATCCTCAAGAAGACATTGCCCGTGAACAGGCGAGGCAAGCAGAAGCAATACCCGCGACATCTGGACCAGGCATTACGCCGATAACCGGCCTCGGCCTGGTAGGCAGTGAAGGCGTCGATGACGGAGGCAGAGGCGCGGGAAGGAGCCGCCAGGATCATTCCACCAGCTCGGCAAAGCGCTCTCGGTTCGGCAACTATATCCTTGGACAGACGCTCGGTGAGGGCGAATTTGGCAAGGTCAAGATGGGCTGGAAGAAAGACAGCAGCGTCGAAGTGGCTATCAAGCTCATAAGAAGAGAAACCCTGGGCGGCAATGCAAACCGCTTGCAAAAGATTTACCGTGAAATTCACATTCTTCGCGGCCTCGAACACCCGAATATTGTACGCCTGCACGAGATGGTGGAGACGGAACGCCATATCGGCATCATATTAGAGTATGCGTCTGGTGGCGAGTTGTTCGACTACATCCTCAATCACAGATATCTCAAGGACAATGCCGCGCGCAGATTATTCGCGCAACTCATCTCGGGTGTCGGCTACCTGCATAAGAGGGGCATCGTTCACCGAGACTTGAAACTTGAAAATTTGCTTCTCGATCGCAACAGAAACATCATCATTACAGATTTCGGATTCGCTAATACTTTTGACCCTACCGATGAGCTTAGCGAGGACATTGAGTTCAACTTGAGTAACAAGGATTATATCAAGGCAATGGGACTAGAGGGTACTGATGGAGCACGTCGGGGCGATCTCATGCAGACCAGTTGTGGTAGTCCTTGTTACGCAGCGCCTGAGCTGGTGGTTAGCGACTCTCTGTACACTGGTCGGAAAGTGGACGTGTGGAGTTGTGGTGTGATTCTGGTACGTTTCCACTGCATGAATTACATACAAGATCTAACTATATTAGTACGCCATGCTCGCCGGTTACTTGCCCTTCGACGATGACCCAGCCAACCCCGAGGGCGATAATATCAATCTCTTATACAAGTACATCGTGTCCACCCCACTCACCTTTCCCGAATACGTCACACCGCATGCTCGAGATCTCTTGAAACGGATCCTCGTACCCGATCCAAGAAAACGAGCGGATCTATTCGAAGTTGCGAGACATAGCTGGCTCAGCGACTACGCTCATGTAGTCAGCTTCATTACCTCGAGCACGACTACCTCCAATGACGTGCAAAAAGCACCAACAGCAAACAGTATGTACACACATCGACTGAAGTTGGAGTCAGGGTATGCTAATGAGTTTCAGAAGATCCACTCGATGCTCCCCCAGCACTCGCTAGAAGCGCTTCCGTGCGCGAACCAGGAAAGCCCCATACAGCCGTCACGCCCGTTGGTGGTCTCACTGCCAAACGTGATCAGATCAACTCCCAACCGTCCGATAAGACCAAAAAGGACAACAAACGCCGAACCGTGCAAGTCGAGTACGTGGCACCTCAGTCACAAACAGCTCGTGGGGAAGCGTCGCCGCCCACTGCTCCCGCGGCATCGTCAAAGTCCCGCGTCAAAGACCCAGGACCCACCGAGGTTCCCGCAACAGATGGCTATAACGCTCGTCGATCAACCACAACCAGCAACATGGCCGCTCCATCAAGGCCAGGGCGAGAACCACAAAGATCGGTCTCAGACTATACGGCGTTTGGTGCAGTGCCTGCAACATCCACAGCGCGTCCTTCAACAGGCGGTACATTGGGTGCAAACTCACGCTTGCCTTCAAGAGGAAACTCGTACAGCCAGCCTGCTACTGCTACCGTTGCTCAAACCAACGTAGAGGGCCGATTTTCTCAGCCAAAGGGTAAACAATATTCTATTTCGGGACCGATTGCGCAGGGCGATGCGGGAATGGGACAGCCCAGTATTGGACAACCCAGCGCGCAACGAGTGCAATCACTACAAACAGAGCATAAAGGACACAAGCGCTCGAACACGGTTAGTGAGACCCTGGGCAGGGTGACATCGATGTTCTCGAGCCGTCAGCCTTCCTATTCGTCCTATTCGCAAGATCCCAAAGACTCGTCCATCTCTCAAAACTCGAATTATGCGCATGAGAACAGACCGCAGAAATCATATCCTCCCACAGCCATGCCTGGACCTATTGCTAACGAAGCATTTCCCCGACAGAGCAACGAGTCTAGCAGACGAACATCGTTTGGCTTCTCACGTAAAACTACGAATGACTCCCACAACACGGGCAAGTCGGGACGAAGGTTTTCCCTTTTACCGAGTTCATTGTCGAAGACATTTGGTTCGGGGCACAGAGAGAGTATGCCGGCGCAGCCACACTCCGAGCGCCGCGGCTCTGCAGCTGCAACAGGGAGACCAAGAGCTGGTTCTCGTCCGAGCGGCTTGGCCTTCGGGCGTGGAAATGACTCCCGGTCTCCTAGTCAGAGCACCACGGGAAGTAATGTTCCAGGCTTCTACGATGGATCACACGACAGCAGGCGCGCGGTTCCTGCATCCGCTCCACCCAATCAAACACAGTTCGACTACGCTTCGCCCATTGGCGACGACAAATTCCCTGGTCCGAAGGAACAGCACCCTTCTGCGAACAGACCGTATCGCCATCACACAAATGACTCAGAGGCGAGCGAGGGCGTTCCGCGGGGTCAGCATAGGCCACAATATCCGCCTGGCATGGGTAGCGATGGCCCCGAAGAAAGGCAGAGGAAAGGGGTGCTACAGAAGAGTAGGAAGTTCGCGGATGCATATGATGAGAGTGCGGGTAACAAGGGATCGAGTGGTAGCTCGAAGAGAGTGATGGACTTCTTTCGAAGAATGGGCCGGCAGAGAGGAAAGGAGGACCGGTGACGGAACAACAAGTAACGTGAAGAGCTCAGCATGGCTCTATTTCTTGCCAACATAGTTTGTCTACGCGCATGATGCGTGCGTATTGCTAGCGGGGCGAAGAGCAGCGCCGCGGTGGATGAAGCATACTGGTGTAGCAACAGTAACTGTGTGGGTTACGTGAGGAAGCGCCATGGGGTACTAATACCGCATCTGATTGGCGTTCTTGGCAGATGAGGGTTTTGTTTTGTTTCCAGCTTCAGGGGATCTTTTGGTAGAGCGGGGACGGGGGCATCGGCAGACGTTGTAATTTCTATTGTGTGGTTCAATTCTTGGATGAGAATATATTAGGAGGCGCAATCGGCATGGGCATTGCGAATTGAGGAGACAGAAGCAATGCAAATAGTGTAGGATGCAGGAATAGGATCATGGGATTTGACTCAGCTGCGGTATCTCTTTTCTCACGGCCTTGAAGGAGCGGACAATTCGTCCGAACATCATAAAGTAACCAACTGCGTAAAATCTCGACATCAGTCCTCCAGATGTTCCGAGCCCCGCAAGTGGAGAGCAACCCCAGACGCGGACGTGAGCGTGGCAATTCATGACTGTTAACGGGGCTCCCACGCAGAAAGGGCCCAAGCTCCCACTGACAGGGTCCACACATCGACGTCACAAGATTAGCCTGCATTTGCATCCCTGTTTGCTTTCAACACACATTTCCCCCCGAACGTATGTTCGCTCTCTGATTGTCGAGCGTCGCATAAAGAATCACACAAGTCGTGTATCCCAAAGTAGAATCGCGAACATGTTACGCTGGTAAGTGCGATCTGAACCTAGGGAGAGCGGGATCGGACATGGAAAAGGATGCTGATTGTGGGCACCGCAGGTACCAAGCAAAGCTGAAGAGCGCGCCGCTGCTCACGCAGAGCATCACTACGGCGGTATGATGATCGTCTCCTCCCTTCTATCGAACGCGATGCGCCCTCTAAGCCAGCGCCCACCTTCCACCACATTGGTTCGAAACAAAACATAACATAGGATGTGGTAGAACAATACTGATGTATGGTGAATAGGTTCTCTTCGCGACCGGCGACGTTATTGCCCAGCAAGCCGTTGAGAAGAAGGGCCTCGATAAGCATGATCCCTCGAGGACAGGACGCATGTTTGCATATGGCGGCTGTATGTTGTCTTATTCATACTCCTACCATTCCTCCAATCACTAGACAACTCATCACCCATTCTCAACTACCCATTCTCAACTACCCATTCTCAACTACCCATTCTCAACTACCCATTCTCAACTACCCGTTCTCAACTACCCATTCTCAACTACCCATTCTCAACTACCCATTCTCAACTACCCATTCTCAACTACCCATTCTTAACTACCCACCACTGACCCCTTTTTAGTCATCTTTGGCCCCGCCGCAACAAAATGGTATACTTTCCTCGCCAACCGCGTTTCTCTCGGCACCACCAACCGCACAATCGCCGCTCGCGTCCTCTGCGACCAATTCATCTTCGCCCCCGTCAACATGACATGCTTCCTCTCTAGCATGGCGTACTTCGAAGGCAGCTCAGTGAAAGACAAGCTTAGCAAGGCGTGGGTACCGGGCATGACAAACAACTTTCTGCTGTGGCCGTGGGTACAGGCAGTCAACTTCAAATTTGTGCCGCTCGAGCATAGAGTGCTGGTTGTGAATTTCGTGGCGCTCGGGTGGAATTGTTATTTGAGCTACCTCAACTCCAGCGGTAGCACGGAGAAGGGCACAGTAGATAGGATTGAGGAGGCAGAGAGCAAGGCGGCAAATAAGATTAAGAAGGAAATCTGATGAAGCTGGGCTCCTCGAAACAAAACGATTTGAAGCTGGGACTGGGTTTGTTGGTAATATGGACGCATATATGCGTTGGAGGTCGTTATGTACATGTAGTTGAAAGCGGAATTCTCTTGAGAACGATACCCTGCGATCGATGATTTGGCGGGCATTATACGCAGCATGGGCTTGTAAGATACTTTGATAGACTCGGCGTTCCTACTCACCAAGTATTCCACGTTCCTCAAGCCTTTTGCTCTGACTTCGCAAGTTTGATTCTATAACGATCATTCGATTCACATCCATATGGATAAGGTCACGCAGCCAGACCTCAAGACTGATCTGATGGGAAAGAAAATCGAGTTTTATACAAAGGCCGTTCGGAACTAGAGCTAAAGCCAAAAGCAGTACATGCATGGTATATCAAGCAAAGCCGTCCTTCCAATCAAATCCAGGCTCTCGGAGTCGACCAATGTTCCAGCTCGGGCCTAACTCCTCTACCCAGATCAGACCGAATCCATCCACACAGACCCGTAGTGTCCAGTCCAAATAAACGCCAATTGCTCTAGCCCAGCCTTCGTTTTCGTTAGAGACAAGGCTAGAGCTATGCTTCGCGGAACGCATACCGATCGTTTCGTTCGATTTTGGAGGTATAATGTAAACAAAACAAAGCAATCAGTCATTCAAATACGAGCTCTCGTTCTTTGACAGGATCAATCAATCTCCATCCGCTGGGCTGGTGTCGGTCCGCTCAAGCTTGGCATCTCGTTTCCGTAAGCCTTCCCCTCGCTTCCCCTCCCGACGCTCTTCTCGTTCACAAATGGCTTCAGTCCCTTGTTGAAATTGTGCGTGCAAATGCATGCTGTGATGATGGTGATGACAAGCAGCAGAATGGTCAGGACGGCGAAACTTGTCAGCGATTTTCGTGCAGGCTTGTAGTCCTCGAGACGCGCCGCATCGGCAGCGTACATGCGGACTAGCTTGAACAAAAAGTAGCCCAGGGCAATGAAGTAGATGATGATGACCACGATCATGCCGGCCACGGACTCTCGGCGGACCCACCACGCAGCCAGGAAGAGCAGGATGAATGTGATGACCAGCGCAGCCGCCGTGAGCGCGAGTTCTACCGTCGAAGTGTTCTCGACAACGACGAGGAATTGGACAGTGAAGGCGAGGAAGAAGAAGAAGTCGAATTTCAGCAGCGCAATGTAAATCTGTACATGTCAATCAAGGTTTACCCAGTCTGTCTGGGCGGGACAGGACTTACCTGATAGGTGAGGTAGCGCCTCTTCATGCGCAGATCTGCGGAAATGTGCTTGTAGATGGTCCAAGCGAACTCATCATACAGCTTCCACGCAATGAAAGCGAAGACGATGGTAGCTACCGCCATCAGAATTGGGAGGGCGACGAGTTCAGCGCGGATCTCGGTCCAGACAAACAGGTCGTCGAGCCCATTGAGTTTCTTTAGCTCAGTAATCGCTTCGTCGATCTGATCGAACTGGATGGCGGCATAGATGAGGATACCTAGGTTATATATAACCAGCCCGATGACCTGAATGGTATTCTTCTGGGCGAGTGCGTCGTAGACTAGGGCGATTTGGTAGATGTAGCCGAACATGAACACGGCGAGGTAGGTCGGGATCGTCCGCGACTCGTTGTGGTCGTTGACGTTCTGCTTGAGAGCATTCTGGAATCTAGCAAAGACATATCTGTGCGAAGTCAATTTAGCGATTGCGCAGCACGGGTCGGAAGCAGACGTACGCTTCGAGGACGAGGGCAATGACGGCCTGGGTCACGGCCGTGAGGAAAAAAGCCCAGGTCCACCTGGTGTTTGGGATGTACATTCTGCGTTTCCTTCTCGCAACGGGGGGGAGTTCTGTGGGGAAGCCCTCGCGGCTGTGGTAGCCGCCTGGCTGGGTCGGGTAGGGCTGGGGCTGCGGTGGGTGATGGTAGTTGCGATCGAGGGGCTGGCCTCCGAGGAGGGAAGTTCGTGCCTCGTGGTGAGAAATTTTGGCGGGAGTGAACAGCCGGTATACGGCTGAATGGAGTGGATCAAGTGGGTGGGCTGGCGTTTGCCAGGAGGAGCAGCGTGCGACTCTGGGCGGGGATGGCGGCGCGAGTTGATAATGCTATCGGCGGCGTGAAGACAGGGCTGAGACGGGAGTGAGGCACTTGGTGGATCGCTGGGGCCGCAGTGAGTGGACAGTGGCAGTGTGCGACGCTGAAACAGATGGTGGTGCGCGTTGGGGTGCGACTGGGTGCCTGCGGCTTCTGAAACGGGGTCTGGCAGGTGAAGGAGGGTTGCCGGAATGCCAACGAGGCGTGACAGGGGCGGCGAAGGGCGTGTGTGGGCGGAGTGCGTGCGAGCGAGCGGCTGGAGTGAGGGTCAATGTAGAAGAGAGGTGTTGTTGTGGACGTGGAGAAGGAGGAACAACGGGCTGCGGCTGGTGCGGTGCTGACCCCGTCGACCCCGTCTTGTGGAGCTGCAAAGCGCCGGATAGCGGCCAACTAAAGCTGCCCTGGCGGCGGCCTACAGCAGCGTTCGCCCACTACTTGTTCCTGACGGGCAAGACAAGCGTGGTCGCGGGAGGGCTTGTTGGGCAGTGGAGAGCAGATGCAGACTCAGGAGCGACGACGGCGCACGGGAAAGAAGATGGAGTCGCTCCCAGTCAGCCTGTTTTGAGACGATCGTCTCGCGTGACGGCGACGCTGACCTTGGCGCAAGAGCTTTCGTCCATCCAGGGCGCACAGCCGCACGAGACGTTATATTTAGCAGTCCTCAGCCACACACGCGGGAGCGGTGGGGGCTCGTCGACCGCTGTTCATCATTCTTGTTCAAACGAACGCAGGTTGCATTGCACCGACGCATTGGGTCCAACTCATGAGTCTGCTACGTTCTCCAACGGTGTGACGAGTGAACGGCGTGCTTCTCGTTCGTACAGCGCCCAGCCTCGTCTTACTAGTACAATACCCGGCACACCAATCCAACGCTGGGATCCCTACCTCGAAATTCTCCGCATCCTGATACGTTTTGGTTGCGTCTCTCTACGTCATGGAATGCCAGAGCTGCTCCATTAGACATGCCGAAAAGCTTCGAGGTAGTGAGTGCGACTCTCAGGTGGCATGTGTGCTGGTCAGCGGGGCCCCACTCCTTTTTACGTGGCGTTGTGCAGGGGTTACAATGAGGGCCGGGGCCAGGACGTACAAGGTACAGAGCCCCCAATCTTGTAACTGAACACCGAGTTACTCAACAAACCACTGTGCACTACAGCGACGAGGCCTCATTAGCATCAGAAGACACCGATTGGCCTCATGTACTGAAGCAGTGAAGCTTGCGAAGCAATAATCCGCGTTACGGGAAGAGGTCGCTGACTTTGGACTTGCAGATGAGCATCAGTAACCGCGCAGTGTCATGTCGTTTTCACAAATTCTACTCAGTAACCGCGCAGTGCCATGTCATCTTCATAATCGTCTCGGACTACTATCGAACTGGTGCAGACATGCGCAACGCACGGTCAGTGCGCTGTAAAGTCATTCGCGCGAATGCATGCAGTGCCTCGTCAAAAGGTTTGAGTCACCATGTTACTTACCCAAGGACGAGCCACGCAGCACCCACATGCGGGACATAGTACTGTACAGCTACAGGCCGGGAAACATCAGCATGATCAAGCTCCTTACGCCGTACCGGCGCATACTTATGACGAGAATGAGCAACCTATACGCGATAGAGCGCCATGAGAGCTAGTATCCCGAGCAACTGGCTCCATCCTACTTCCAATGTCTTGCCGACGCCCTGCTGACTTGGCGGCCTCTGACCCGTCAAGTCCTTCTCATAACCCAGCGTCGACTGCCAAATTGGCGTTGAGTCATGCGTGTTCGAAACTAATCGGTCACTTCTTATTTCATCAATGGTTCCGTTGAAATTAATCGTTACGTTGCCCTCAACAAGACTGCCTTGATTTGATTTGCCTTGGTAGAAACCTTGGATCTCGAGCGAAGCGCTACCATTGCTGAACCGTCCGCTCACTCTGGGTACGCTGTTGATGCTGGTATTGGGTGAGCAGGAAGATTGCGCTCCGACGATTGTGCCATTGTACACGGCTAGCGAACGAGTCGCACATTGGGTGTAGTTGAAGCGTAGGGCTTGTGGTGAGACGGTCGAGTTGCGGTAGCCAGTGAAGGAATAAGTAAGAGCTGCATCGTGGTACGCGGTGAGATTCCAGGGTGGTGCGGCTGTAGGATCGTCCGGTGTGTCTTTCGTGTTCATCCTGTCAATAGTTCAGCCTTATTTGCTGCTCGACACATGTGCAACACATACTGGACGGAGCTGATATCCTGGATATCCTTGATGGGACCATCGTTCATGTTCCCAGACGGCAAAATGTTCAGGTCTGAGTTCCAGAACTTCAGACTGAAGGCCAACGGATTGGCAGCATCATGGTTCTCCAGCACAAGATGCCCATTTGTCTGCGTAACAGCTAGAAGTGAGTTGTTGAAAATAGCAATCGGCCCTGAAGAAAAGTCTCCACATCCGATGTCTCGCATAGAGTCCTGCGGCTGTAGTCGAATCGTGGTCGAGCCATTGTAGTACCTACTGGGTGGTCAGCGCTGAGAGCTACGAGTCGCAGCGGCATAACGTACGACCCCGTCCAGCGATACAAATAATATATCAACCCTGTAATGTTATCAGGCCTGAGGTTAGATAACGGATCCATGTCGACTTCCGCAGTGAGGAATCCCTGAAGCACTGTGACCAGAAGCAGCCACGCCTTGCACCACATCTCGGCGCGAAGCAGGGTGCGGTAACTTGCGCACGCGGTCGCGTCCTATACATACGAAGGTCGGTATCTATGTGGTGCGATGCGCAATAAACGAAAAGCCGTCAGTCCCAAGGCGAATCGTACTCCATAGGATCTGGTGAGGGGAAGTGCCATGGCGAAAGGCCGCACAGGCTGAGCGGCTTAATCGGGAAAGATTGCGTGAGACGCTTGCTTTGCTGGTGGTTACACAGAGCTTGAACGAGCGCCGCTACACTCCCCTTGCGCATCGCGCGCGCCGAGTTCCATCGTCTATATCTTGAAGTGCTTCCAGAGCTCATAGAATTCAAGGGGAGATCAACAAGACGTGCGATGATAACATCGTGGGTTTGGAAGGTTGCAGTCACGGCAGACGGACGGTAACAGGAGTCTACAACGACGAAAAGATCAAGCGCATCGTTTTTCTCGATAAGAGCTTAGAACCAGTGGTTAAAACAAGCACTTATGAGCGGAGGTGCAGAGCGATTCCAAGGTTGAGCCCAAGTGTATCCAAAGGCACGGACCATCTCCCTTCAAGCTCCCATTTTCTTTCCGCGCGCATCATCACCATCACACATCTTGAACAATCCAAACTGCCAATACATCCCATCGATCCAAGGTTACATATCCGTCGCTCTACGATCCGCCATCCATCTCCCCGCCATCAAACATAACAAAACCGCCACAATGTCTTTCCTCTTCGGCCGCCAACCGCAGCTCTCCTCCGAGCAAAAGATCGCCCAAGCAGAAGCAGAAATCGACATGGTCTCAGACATGTACGCGCGGTACGTTGCACTCCCCCCATCCTCTCGTCGTCTCCACTGTCAGCTGGGACACGCCGCTGATTTTCTCTGGTGGTCTAGTCTCGTTCAGTCTTGCAGCAAGAAGTGCATCGACACCTCGTACCGCGAAGCCGACCTCAACAAGGGCGAGTCCGTCTGCCTCGATCGCTGCGTCGCAAAGTTCTTTGAGGTCAATGTCAAGGTCAGTGAGAAAATGCAGGGCGAGGCGCAAGGGAAGGCTGCTGGTGGAGCCATGTTCGGCGGTGGCATGTAAACAAGATTACGCTATGAACAGGGTTGTGCTGGGTGAATGAGGAAGGAGAAGCAGCGAGAAGCTGTATGTTTGAACAGACACTGCGAGATACGGGGGTTACGGAAGGCGAACAATAATCACCGCTTCACATATTTGGCGCTGGGTGGGCTGTTTGGGTCGGGAATCGGCATTGAACTGGATTGGCATTGTACAACTATATTCGTCGGACTGGGCAAGGCGCTCAGAGTGGTACGATATGCAAAATGCGAATGGCACTCAGACTGTGCACCAACACCCAGATGAACTGCAGCAAACTGTATCTCGTCTGTGAGAAAAGACGTCGAGCACATTGGATCGTGTGAAAATTCATCTTCCACCCGCAAACGATCTGAAAGACCTGACAAATTTGCGCTTTCTTACTCGCTTTTAGACTAGCACAATTTGATGCATCTCGAGCATGTAAGCGCTACCTTCGCCAGTGGATGCTAGATAGGATACGCGATGCTCAACCCCTATTTATGCTGTTAGTGTAACCTTCTATAAGCAGTTATGTGCGATCTGCCTACCCTTGTTCAGCTTCTTGAAAGCCACCATTCTATCCGTTCATGGCGGGTTCGACGTCACGCAAGCTTGTTGACGATGCCGCTGGAAATGCCGAATCCCACGCATTGCTGAGCAGACCCTTGATCAGTTGCACAGTCTCCTCGTCAAGACCACACTCGCAAAGCCTGTGCAGTCTCCCAAGCTCAACAGCAGACCTTTGCGCATATAGCTCCGCCTGACGAGAATGTTGCCGTGCTTGTGTAGCCGCGATTTGTGCGTGTTTACAAGCATCCAAAGAAGCGAGAAGAGCCTGTTTCGTTTGTACCGTTAGAACAAGCTCCTTCAGCATACTAACACGGTGGTTCAGGGTTGTACAGACCTCAGCGATCTCGAGGCCGCGCAGACGGTCCGAAGACGTGTCCCGAAGCAACGACACTTGGGTGAGAATACTGTTGATCACGGGTCCAGCGTCCGAGGTAGTGACTGCTGGGGCTTCTGAGATGGTATTGGGCGATAGGACAGCTTGGAAGTTGCCGTGCTGCGTTCCGGCAGCTTTCGAGGTAAAAGTGGGAGGCGTGGCGACTTGCACGATGTCGTTCTGCGAATGAGCCGGATAACGGTCTTCTCGAGATATTGCGCGACGGTTCGTCACGTCGGTCGCCTTCTGATCATGCTCCGCGAGGTTGGCGGAGCTTCTGAAGCGACCTCGTATGGTGCTCCCGATCAATAACGAACGCTTCGGAACTGCAGGTACAGGAGGCGTCTTCTCCCTGTTGTCCCGGGGAAGGAACATGTTCCTGAAACTACGCTTCGGGTTGACCGTCTTTTCACCAACGGTCTGATTCTTCTTTTTTTGTGATACCTTGCTGTCATTCTTCGACCGAGTCTCTAATCGTTCATCCTTCAGTTCACTTGGCTGGCTGGGGCTGTATGCAGGCTTCCGGAAGATGGCACGCTTGTCCAACATGCTCGCGTTGCGTGAAGACACTGCTGTGGATCTAGCATAGCTGGGCGAGGATCCATCTCGAGAGCTGGGTGTGCTTGGATTAAGAAGCGCAAGCCTCGCCTTGGATCGACTCGAGGTTGTATGCTTCGGTTCAGCAACGAGGTGTTGATCTAAGCTGGCAGATGGGACCATGGCTGGCTTGGGGGTGACCTTAGAAGATCGTTTTCGAACGGTGACGTTCCCCTCCCGAATAGGAGTGCTCTGAGGAGAGGCTGACGACTGTTGCAGCTCGCCACGCATGGGAAGTTGGGTGGTCCTATGCTCCGTAACAGCTACACTGTAGCTTGATCTCCTCCCACTAGCTTTCGATGTTTCTGCCCTAGATCTACCGGCAGAAAACCTTGACATCGTGCGGTTAGTGATCTTACTCAATGAGTCTCTCTTGAACACTGACTTGCTGACTGCGATGTCCGGCACAGGAGGTACATCCTTGCCAAGCAAGACAGCGTCTGCATCGTCTGCGATCTTGAGCATCGGGCCAGGCTCTGATTTTGATGAGTAACCAGAAAGGCGCTTGGTGCGGTATCCGGGCTGCTCAGCCTGTGGCTCATCACCGCAAATCGGCGAGCCAGCCGTCTGACTCCCGACGGTTGCCGACTCAGTCGAACTAGGCTTCCAGGCGGCAGTGTGATAAGTATTTGCAGACTCGGACATGCAGTGGGCGCTACTCATGTTGCCATCGTTACTATCAACTTGATCCGTCTCAACCGGCTCTATCTGCATCCCCATGCTATTACAGGCATTGTCGCTTGCTGTGGTCAGAAGAGGCCACTCTGCATCGCCCGCTTTAGCTTCTCGCTGGCGAGATGCAGCTGTAGCTGCGGCCTTCACCATCTGGGCTTGCGATGTAACAGGGAGAGAGGCTCGCTTGGAGCTAACGCGCGGCGGAATAGCAACCTTGTGGGCGAGCGGACTTTCCAGAGCCTCATCGTCAGGGGTTGTGAGAGCATGTAAAGTTGTATCCGGAGCGAAACCTCCATCAGAGAATGTCTGTGGTGTATCTTCAAAGGGTGATGACGATGTTACTTCCTGGGAATTGCATTCGTGTTGGGTAGTCGACAATACGGTAATTGAACGGTCTATGACACCAGTTGTTAGCTCATCTCCCTCATATAGCGACACGGATTCAGCAAGGGAATGGCTGCAAGCTGTGGCATTAGCAATGTTAGTATCCTGGCTTCCTCCTGGGCCTTCCGATACAACGTTATCAGGCGAGAGCGCCGGCCATCCTTTAGACGAAAGCGTTCCAACGACGTCTGCATCGATGAGGGTCCGTTGGGCATTGGGCGGGCTGAAAGCATTCATGAACTGTAGCGCTGGCGGGCTCGGTAGCGGCTTTTGTGCGGTTGCTAGAGAACTCCGCTTCGATTCCTGCGCGCCTGTCAGTATGTTGTTTCTGCGACCGACTCGAGGGGTCGGAACTGACTTGAACCAGAGTAGAGCCAGTGCCCTCCGACGCCTTTCCTAGGGGAAGACGAGGCTGTGCAGATTGACGAGATGCCTTCAAAGATCCCATATGCCCAGGTGCGGCAAGAGCAGAGCCAGGCGACTTGCGAGGGATTCGTGAACCCATCAGAGGCGAGGTAGTCATCGCGGGAGAGTCTGGGCGAGGATTATATCTAGGCGACCCAGACGCGGTGACCCGAAAGGGATTGCGGCTCTGCTGGCCACCTTTCGAAGTGTGGCTCTCAATTCTGGAGTTGCGAGCTGGAGGTGGCGGCATTCTTGCGAAGCTAGGTTGATGACCCAAGGGTTGTCAATAAGCGCGCGATATCCTCGACCGAGGTTTTCAGCGCTCACGCGGGTTATGGTCGTTGATGAAGTAAATTGTGAGGACTTGGGTGTTGTTCGGGAGGGCGACTCGGTGGGAAGAAATAGTCAGCGCGGGCACAAAAACATTGAAACGCGACGCGCTGTGGTCGACAAACGGAAGGGCGACGGGAGATTAACGGGTCTAATTGCGGCCTCATAATCCAGAGCATGATCGAGGTGAACGACATCAACTCGCCCCAAGTACGGGTTGCCCAAGCAACATTGTGCACTGGAGGAAGGAGCGTCTCGCCTTCTTGAATCGTGGCTTCGCCACCCGCAATCAGCCGCATGATAACAAAACCAAGAAAAAAGAACCCTATTCGAGATGTAGAATGTGGAAAGATCGCATTGATGGAGGTAACCAAGTAGGTCAGCGAGTCAATATTATGCCTAGAATGTAGTATTGTACTGGAAGCTTCGTTCACACCATTCTATTGCTGTCTTTCCTGTGAAAGAACCAGCATCTGAAGTACACATATAAGCCGACATTTGAAAGCTAGGGTGATTCCCACGTCAAGGGACTAGCTAAATTCCACCATCTAGGTCATAACGAATACCGCGGTGCATGTGCGTCTCGAGCGCTTTCCGGAACAACCCAGCGGGGTGCAGCTTTCGGGTTCGGAATCTCATTATATCTCTTAAAAACCATTCGCATCTTCGACGAAGTCTCGAGCGAAGCGTTAAACCGACCCGAGCGATATTCTTCTCCATGATCCGGGCCGCTTCCGGTCAAGGGGGCCGAGCGATTGCTAAATTATATATTTTTTAGGATAGCAAGGTACTAAATATGCACAGCAGTGCACTGCGGAACTTCAGAAGCCGATTGAAGTTTGCGTTAGATTCGGCATGAGTTGCAGAGACGTCGAGGAGTAAAGAGGATGTCGTTCAAGTTGGAGCACGGGCCGGCGGCACTAGGTAGGCGGCTTGTGCTCAGAGCTCCAAGATGCCACCTAGACGCGCTCCATACACATCATCTGCCTATATCAGTGAACGACAGCTCACTACAATGGCAAAGGGATACAAGGAGCTCAAGACGCAACATGTCTCCGGACACGTGGGGAGCTCGCTCTCCGACATCAACAGTGTTTCTCTCGCAATGCCTGTACCGTACATAACTCACCCTCCAACGCGCGTACCTAGACTAATCGCGAGAATAATAGTTGACAATCCTTTTATGGTCGGCCCTACAATCGCGCATGCGTCAATTCACGCCATACACTGCGAGCGCGTTCTTAATCGATCTTGTACTGAGTTGCGGCATAACGCTCGCCGCGACGACAGTTTACTCATCCTCCCCATGGCTTTTGAACGTACTTTTGGTGGCTCCAGCAGCCATGATATTCTTCACCAACTCAAGACCGCCAATACCTAGACGAAGCAGCATACGTCCACCGAAGAAAAGTGACGACACAGAGCAAGCAAAGCTGGACCTGCTCCCGATCAAACCTTTCCTCACGAACTATCGTGGGTCCATGATGGTCATAACTTGCATTGCGATCCTAGCTGTAGACTTTCGCGTCTTTCCACGTCGCTTTGCCAAGGTGGAGAACTGGGGGACATCGTTGATGGATATTGGAGTAGGATCCTTCGTATTCACAGGCGGCGTCGTATCCGTCCGATCGTCTCTGAAGACCGAGAGCGGAAAGCTGCCGCCTCTTTCCAGCAGGCTTCTTGCGTCCTTGAGACACGCTCTCCCTCTGATAGTCCTCGGAACGGCCCGCCTAATATCAGTCAAGGGTCTGGATTATGCAGAGCATGTCACAGAATATGGCGTGCACTGGAACTTCTTCTTCACGCTTGGATTTATACCGCCCTTTGTCGCACTCTTCCAGTCGCTTTTTGCTCTCGTACCATCGTATGCAGTTCTTTCCTGCGTACTAGCCTTCTTCTACGAGATCGTACTTGACAAGACCAACCTCAGGGCGTTCATCCTTACTGCTCAACGCACTGATCTCCTCTCAAAGAACCGAGAAGGCATTTTCTCCTTCTTTGGCTACTTGGCCATCTTCCTGGCAGGACAGTCTCTTGGCACATATGCCCTCCCCCGGCAGGTGCCGCTCGCCAAAGATGCTTCGATAATAACGTGGCTTCGGCACTCAATCCTAGGCAAGCTCATCGTATCCTCCGCCCTTTGGACCGCCCTCTTCTTCTTTTCCACCAGCTATTATGGTCTTGGCCTTGGCGTCTCACGGCGTCTCGCTAACTTGCCTTACTTCCTTTGGGTGTGTTCGTTCAACAGCTACCAAATCGCAATCTGTTGTGCTATCGAGACGATTGTGTTTCCCGACATCCATAAAGCTACGCTAAGGGAAGAGGAAAAGCAGAGGTGTCGAGAAGCGACAAGCACTATTCTGTACGCTATCAACCGGAATGGGCTGGCGGTGTTCTTGCTGGCAAATCTCCTCACAGGTCTTGTGAATATGACGATGCCAACGTTGGACATGGGAGTAATGAGTACTATGGTGGTATTGGTGGCATACATTACTTGCATTGCCGGGGTGGCGGTCGCTTTGGATCGAGCCGATGTTTCTATCAAGCTCTAGATAACAATTGAATCATGCCATGTCATCGTGGCTTCTCCGCCAACATTGGGATCTCGCACAGCTCTTTCTAAGGTGTCTTGCCGTATTACTAGGATTCGGTATGCACATCAGAAGGTGACTGTGGTCAGTACACACTTGCCAGTTGGTGGGGCGGGCACTTCCACGTGAAGACGCGTCAATGGCGCGCCTGCCGTTAGCATAAACCCCACCTTCCACACTCACCACCATACCTACCACACCCACAACTCCAGCTCCCATCCATCCCGAAAAACGCTCTCGAAACCAGAATATCCTGCGCCCATCAATGCCCCCACCATCCGGATGTCCACCCCGCAAGCGAAGCGCCGCCGGCTGAACGAAGCTACCAAGACACTGCACAAGCCGTTCAAATCGCCCTTTCGCACACCACTCAAGCCGAATCCCGGCTCTGATCCGCCCTCTTCAGATCCCCTAGAGGCTGGCACACCTTCGGGGTTTGCGGTATCGAATAATGGCATCGTTCAGGAGCGTCCGGTCTCCTACCGACCCTCCCTCGACCGTTTGACCACAGATGTGCCGATGCCAGTCTTGCTCCGCTCTAGCCTCCCAATACCTACGCACCCACGACTGTCACAGAAGAAAACCACGCCTCTGCAACAAAGCCTGACGCGGGAGATCATCGAGCTACGCAACGATATCCAGATACTTTCCCAAGCGCACACACTTGCGACGTCGTCGAAGGACAATGATCTGCTTGCGCTGAGCGAGCGGTGGCGCATAGCGAGTCGGGCTGCAGCTGAAGAGCTGTTTGCTACCACGCGTGATAGAGTGAATCGCATGGGTGGAGTAGGCGCCTGGAAAGATAGGGAAAGGGAGCAGAAAGAGTGGAGAATGAAGGCTGAGAGAGAACAGATGGAGGTCGAGAGGGAGAGGTTGGAGAAGGCGAGAGAGAACGGTGAAATCAGTGAGGAAGCTTACGAGCAATATGCGGATGCAAGTATAGGTGCTGAGCATGAGGAAAAAGAGACCTTCAAAGCTGCAGACGATGATGTGAGTCAACTGCGCCAAATCGTTTATATGATTTTATGCTGATTCTCAGCGGTCTTTCACTATGGACATGATGTTGAAGACACTCAACATCGATCTGGAATTGATTGGCTACAACAAGAAGGCGCAGCGATGGGACGGTTGATGCTTCTGCGCGGTACAACGGTATCCTATAGAGGTCAATTGCAAGCATGCAACTGACCCGCCACAGGCGCTTTCATTCACCCCAACCCTATCCCGACTGTAATGAACCTGCATGTATGAGGTTGGGACATGCTGCCCTCCTAAATTCCTAAGATATGTATTACGAGATATGCGTCAGTCATAACGTCCCTTCTTCTTGCAGCCCTCGGCACCACGCCGAGCAAGCTTTAGCTAGCGCCCGCACTGCTCGGTGCGGCTCCGAGATGGAACCCATCTTTTCAGAGCTGACTGTCCCATAGATACCAATGCGGCTCTACGATTATGACGATACGGATATTCCAAGGTCACGGAGATAACAACAATGGATATACGATGTGTGCGGCATCAATATATTATAGCGAAACGTGACGTCATGAGCATATTTCTCCACGGTTGTACTTCACTCATAAACTTTCGTAAGGTGCATATCTTTCAAAGACCTCACCAAACCCTCTATCTTAGTCCCCACTACCAACCTAGGCCATGTCCCTCAGGAACCAGAACGTCCTCATCACCGGCGCCAGCATCGGTATCGGCGCGGCCATTGCGCACCGCCTCGCACAGGAAGGCGCGAATCTGATCCTCTTCTCCCGGACCGAGTCCAAATTGAAGTACCTATCGCAAGACATTCAGTCCAACATCGGCGCCAACACTATCAGGATCTTTACTACAGCCGTGGATGTTTCCAATCAGGTGGAAGTGACCAAGGCCATCAGCAACGTGGTGAAGCAGAGCGGGCCCATTGACATACTCATCAACAACGCTGGCCTCGCACTTGGAGCACCGGCCGCATTTCAGGATTTAAGTATTGAAGATGTGGTTGCAATGACAGGAACGAATGTTAATGGGGCAAGTCTCCCAGGCACAAAGTGGATGCGTGTTTTCTGCCAAGCAAAAGAAAGACCATCTTTTAGTTACTATATAGAAAAGACTCTTTCCTTCGCTTAGCTAAGACATGAGGCAATGTACCATCCTCACTACTTTGAAACATAAACTGACTTTGTACCTTCGGGTTTGGCAGTATCTGTTCGCTACGTATGCTGTTCTGAACGACGGCAGAATGCGGGAAAGAAGGAAGGGAACGATTTTGAACGTTACGAGTACAACGGCATTAGAGGTCCCACCTTTCCCCGGCGAATCTATCTATCATGCCAGCAAACGCTTTCAGGAGGGCTTCACTGACGCTCTTCGGACAGAGTTAGGAGGGACCAACATTAAGGTTCTTGCTTTGCGGCCGGGTGTTGTGGCCACACATTTCCATGAGCAGAGAGTGGGTTTTGACAAAGATGCTTACAATGGTTTTATGGAAGGTAAGTTTATGTTGAGTGATGAGTACACCTAAGGTATAAGCTAATCAGTGTTCATAGGCTTCGAACCACTGCTTGCAGAGGACGTTGCCGAAGCTGCGGCGTGGATGTTGAGTGGGGAGGAAAGAATCAGTGTGAAAGCGTTAGATGTTGTGCCAAGTGCACAGAGGAGTTTGTCTGTATTTGATCGAAAGTGGAATGGGCGAAATGGGAAAGAATAAGAACTTGGCCGTCGTGTGGAGACAACTACTGGATGTTGCAGAATATCTGAACGCTGAGCAGAAGATATGATAGACATGACAAATGAGATTCCTCCTTTAGAAGCTTGCTGCGTAACTCAGCTACCTCTACCCGGCATTCAGCGGGACAAATCATCAACAGCCTGACTTGTAGGGCCTCCCTGACCAACGCATGAGCGTGGGCCATGGGATACCACGCCTTCTACCAGCCGCTAGTGTCCGCGCCTACCGGATTCCGGTAAATCAATTCGAGATCATCGACGCGTAACTTTGGGACGAAGCTTGGGCTCGTACTTGCTCGAGGTTGCAAAGTGGGTGGTTCTAGGCTGGGCGGCTTTCTATAGAGATGTAAGAGGAGCATGACAAGGTTATCAAGGGACAAAACGTGGTTTCAGGAGAACGGATCGTGTTTCGTGTGCTTTTTGACTATCTCGGGGCAGGCAGAATGGAAAGCAAATTGTGGTAAAACTGGGTAAGATTCTGAAAAGAGATCCGCTCTCGGAATCGATTGCTTAGCCTTCAGAGCGGAGATATTTGGTTACGCGAATGCTTTCGTGCGTCCGACGCCAGGACGTTGCTTCATGAGGTATCTAATGCTTCTCGCAGCCAACGTCTAGAACGTGTACTCTGCACGTGTGTATAGTATAGCGCAGGGTAACACATCAGTGTCAATTTGAGGGACTAGCAATATACTGTTGGAAAACCGTAGGAAAGTCAGCAAATCCCTGACGGAAGTGGAAGAGACTGCATTTCACGCACGACCAGGACTCATTCCCGCTTAGTAATGTGATAACACAGACATGATATGAGACACGTTTCAATAACTTTACGAAAACAGAGCACTTGCATCGCTTCGCCGCGTCAAGACGAGCGGTGAGATTGCGGATCGAGACGACAATCCCTTTCGAAATTTGCTCAACATTGAACTTAGAACAATTCGTCATGCTCCTGCGCGGATTCCGTGAGTTAGGATCGATGCGAGGGTTTCAGCAGGTTTCGTCGCGATTGAAGTACGCCTGTTAGGACTCACAGGAGCATGCGGACATCCAGAAATCCCCTAGTGCGCCAAGCACTGTGGGTCGAGCTTACCTTCGTCACCACGAACCTCACCTGTGAGCTGCAACACTCGAAAGCCTACGACCACGCCATAACGTACGTCCATCTACCGAATCTCGGCTGTCGCGTTCTGCTTACTCCTCAGCATGTTCTCCCGGCGCATTGTCGCGGCCCGCCCGCTGGCCCACGCCGGCGCGCCCGCACTCGCACGCCGACCGCAGTTCATCCAACAAGTCCGCACCGCCCTCACCGAAGCCGAGCACGCGGAACTCGCCGATCCGAACATGGTACCTTTCCTTCCAAGAGATATGGATGTTTTCGGTGGATGGGAGCTGACAAGGGCAGAACGGCGGCTACATCAACCCCCCGGCCGAGCTACGAAACAAACGCGACCCGTACGCCGACTGGTGGGACAAGCAAGACCGTCGTAATTACGGCGAACCCGTCCACGAGGACAACGACATTCAGGGCGCACTCTCGCTGCACGACTATGATCACTTCACGCCGGGCTGGGGAGGTGTGCTATTCGGCACCTTTGTAGTGGCAGTGTTCGGGCTCTGTGGGGCTGTGAGCTTGGTTTACCCAGACAGGGTCAGTGTGCCGAAGCAGTATGAGGACGGACTAGAGGCAGAGCTTGGTGGCCCGAGGGCTGTGAGGGTGAGTTTCCGCGATAGGCTAATGGGGGCGGAGAATATGCTGACATACACAGGCGAGGAAGTACGGCGAGGAGCTGAAGTAAAGCAGGGAAAGACATGACGATAAACGTGTATATAAACTGGAATCGATTTTCTTTTGTCTCGAAGATCAATACGTCCAACAATCTGAGATGCAGACAGTCTAGAGCTATTATGTATAGAGTGTGAATGTGTATGAAGCGACCTCGATCTTGCCGGGCGATGAACGACGTGGCGATGAACGAAGTGTACGAAAAGACTCAGTTGCCTGTGCGAGATGTTCAGAAAGCCTTTTCACTATTAGGTGCAGCTTCACCTAGACCCTTGCCTAGTAAAGGTAACGGAACACCACGCCTCAAAAAAGAAATCGTTCTCGGAAACATGTCTGTGGCTTCCATATCTCCGCGTCACCCAATTGACTCGCCCCAAACGGACATTATCCATGTATTCCTGCATGGGCAAGACAGACTGAAAGATAACAAGTAACACAAAAAAGAGGAGCAAAAGAAACGGACGCAATGCCAGACTCAACTTAGGCGAAGCAACCGCCCAGAAACCAAATTAATGGTTTACTGTTGGGTTCGAACACACGCTCTCAGGTTCGTCTGGTAGCATTGGTTACCACAGGGTTACAAGTCAGTCAGACTGCCTCGCAAACCACTATGCCATGTGCCGCAGGCACCAAGCTTAGAGCGGATGTTGATGGAATTTGCTCGCCTTAGAGCACTGATATACTCGTCAAGTGAAGATTGTGCAGGCCCTCGTGGGCCGCAGTGCCGGCAAACGCGCTCTTCTCTTTGCGAACAACTTCGACGAGGAAGGCGCGTGAGTGCCCGCGTCGACGAAAGCCGCGCTCTTGCCGTTGCTGAGGCAATGTGCAAGTTTTCTAATGGGCCCGCGGGCGTGTCTTACCAGCTCAATCCTTCCTCCCTCACCGCCCTCCATCGTTTTGTGAGGCAGCTTTACATTGACACCAATTGCAAGGACTAACCCAAGAAACCCTCGCAGTGCGAGCGCACTAGCTCAATCCGCGCAATTGCAAGCATAAAGCGCGAGATCGCTGGCGAAACCTTCCATGTGCCTCCAGTGTCGCAATGCAAAAGCCCGTTGGTCACTACGCTTAGGGATCAGATTCGACGTGCCTTTTTTAGGTACATTGCGGACAGCGCTGCAGCACATGCTAAAACTTGACGATACCGTCCCTATTACGGTGTACAACATGCAAGGACCGGAAACAAGGACTTTCCGCATGCTCGCAGAATCCTGATTCGCCGCGGCCCCAGGTCGTGAAATACTCCCGCAAGTTTAGATCTAGCAATGAGATTACAATAGATACCGAGGTATTCGAGAATTCCATCGCTGGGTACACACAGGAAGGTTTGTCAGCCGTCATTCCTTCTGAGGGAACGACAGCCACCGATAGGACTCCTACTCTTGGTCAGCCACTTCTTTGCAAGCCATGAACTTTTGGAGACGCTCGTGGCGTACCAGCCCTCAAAACGCGGCAATCGACGCCTTGAATGAGACAGTGACCTTGCCTTGAACAAGCTTGCTTACAGGAAATTGTCAACTGAATCCAATCCCCAAAATTTCGTCCTTGACACGTACACTCATCTACTGGAACCACAGAAACGGCTCTTCGTGACTTTACAGTGATTTCATACAAGAAGGTGATTATTTTCGTGTATTGGCACCTTTTCTCCAATTATTCCCTGGTTCCGCGCTTTGGCACCGGCACGAAAGGAGTTACTCGCAACGTCCCTTACCCGATCCCATGAAACAATCAATTGAAGAACGCCACGATTGTTGTGTACAACTATCACAGTCCTAAAAGCACGCTTAAGCAAGTCCTCGAATCATTGCCTAACGTCGTGCTATATTACTCTGTAGTCGCGCCGTCAACACGAAGCTGTTCTCTGTAGGATGGATGTAAACGTGTCTGCGGTGACATCCAGGGTTAGTGCGTGCAGCACCAGACTCGCTTCAATAGCAGTACCAGACTTACTTGAGATGTTCTAAATAATCGCATCGATATCAAATGCTCTTACTTACCTCGTCGTATCGGCTTACTGTCGCTACAAACTGTTTGATTTCCTCGTTGAATTTCCCTGCCTCCTCCCAAAATAGCCAATGACCACTCTCAAAAACGGACCATGTGGGTTTATAGCCGCCATTCCTAACTTTTTGTCCGTTCTCGACCCTTCGGATGGTCTCCTTCATGCCATCTAACGGAAAACAGCCGCTTCTTCTTCCGGCCATGACCAACACAGGTACACTAATCTGCTCACAAGCCTCTCTGTGATCGTACCTAGTGTGATCGGCTAACAGCCTAGCTAACCAGACCGTATCACATCTTCGACTTTGGCCTGTGAAAAACGTCTCATCACTGGTCTTGCGCTCTTCACTTGCATCATCTCCCGGAAGCGGCTTGTAACGGTACCCCAAACAGTCCGCAACAAGCCCCTTAAAAGCACCCTCCGGGTCTTGGATCCACGCCTGTTGGGCGACCAACATCGACCTCTCGTCAAAGCATCCTCGGTGGGCCTTGTACTCATCCCAAGAATCGAAGGTTGAGCGGTCCTGCAGAGGTGCTTGATCGACAAAGACCATACCTGCAAAGCCATCATCGCTGAAAAGCTCGACATAAGTCCACAGGATCGCGGCGCCAATTGAACAACCCACTGGGACTATCTTCACGTCCGGAAGAGCACTTCTAATGTGTGAGACGAGTTCTTTTAGGTCTGCGGCTAGACGGTCGACGTGGTATCCGCCTTTTGGACGACCAGAGTCGCCGTGCCCACGAAGATCGATGCCTATCACCCAGGAATCACTAGAAAGATAGCTGTAATTACGCTGAAAGTATAAGGATGATCCTGAGAAGCCATGTATAAGGAGCGTGAGGGTACTGTAATTCTTCTCCGCCGATATAGGGTCGAGTGGCTGCGAGGTTCGGAAGGCGAGTCTACAGCCATCGTTGGCAGTTATGTGGGAGTACTCCATCGTGTCTGTGATCTCCGGGCGAGCTTGAGGAAGTGAAGATGCATCTGAAACGCTAGGTGGGAGCTTGACCTTAGGTTCCGATTATGACATAATCATTAGCCCCACCCCACTCTATTCCATTCTGTACGTTGTTTTATCCGCACGTGCCTTAGTACTCAAGCGTATTCGGTGGTCAGACCCCAGAAACCTCTATCTTGTATGTATATGTGAAGGATTAACTAAGAATGCAGGCATAAAGCTAGTGTGGGCCAAGGCGCTGACAACCATGTGTAACTTTCCACGGAGGCGTTACAGGTTCCAATGATGAGACCCTCAAGTTGTGCTATTACTCTTATCTACCTTCTCTTATTGCCCGCGCTACGAATAAAGGGCTCGAGTGGGAAAACCTCCGTCTCCGGCTTGATGCCGTCGTAAATCTGAGCCCATCTGGAACGAAGCACTTCGGGTGTGCCACGCATTCTCCGGGTCGCGCAGCCAAGACCGCAGAAGGTGGCGTCTGCTCTCGATATTAGTATAAGTCGACTCAAGAAAACAGCAATGAAGACCAACGTTTTTTTTTGGGCTATCCGTGAATCCATCACGAGCATGGAATACTGCCAGGTTGTTTACGTATTGAATGTCACCTTTTTGAAACTCGGTATTGACACAGAACTTCTCCCCGGTGTAGTGAAGCGTGTCCAACGCCTCGGCTTGCGCTTCTGTAATGGGAGGTATTTGTGGGCTGCGAGGAAGAGCGCCAAAGCCGACGAAGTAACGGCGGCCATATTGGAGCGCGACCCGCTGAGGATCATCGCCATGAGCGGGCAGTAGATGTGTGAGAGGACGCTCAGACCATTGTTTATCAGCTTTCTCAAATCTGTCCATGTCAGTTCTAGCTTCAAGTTCTATGAGGGCACAAACATCTCGTAATCCCAAGATGTTGTCAAAGTATGGATCAAGTCAGGTCGTGCGCGGGCAATTTCGTTGTACACTTTCCAAGTACTCGCCAGTTTGCTAGCACCTCCGCTCAGTGCCGTCTCCAGCACAAACAGAGACACGAGATCCCCTGAGTCTGTGTGGAAGACCTGCTTATCGGTGGTATAAGCCGGGCTGCCGATGATTTTGTCTGGGTCTGAACGACTGAGGTCCTTGATATGCGACAATACTACATCGGCTGACTTTCCATCATATTTTTGATCTTGTCGACCTCGCTGAGGCGCGATGTGTGCAGATAGTCCAGCGTATATCATAATGTTCTCCTCTCGAGTATGTTTGTCGACCTGCAATCCACGGTTCACGAAGAACCCGTGACCGCTATGAAGCTCACGAGACAATTCTCGAAGCTCACCATGCAAACGAGGCAAGCGAAACGTCTCCTGATTGATATGACTGGGTGGTAAATTAAGCGCTGAGTGACCATTTTCAGTATTGCTTTTGGTGTTTTGGGGATGTATGTAAGTACCTTGGAAATAAGCCACAGCTTCATCAATCTCTGCCAACTGCTCGTCCTTCAATACATAGATCCAGTCGTATGTCTCGGCCAGTATCTTGCCGTCCCAGACCAATTTCCCCTCCAACTCTTCAGGAAACCCTTGTGGCAATTTCGTCTCGAGGCCCCCTGCAGCAAGTCGTCTAGCCGCACGAGCCTGCCACTTTTCGTAATTTGGTGCATAGTCAATGTCTGATTGGTCTGGATGACTTTGAGCTGCCGGTGTGACCCAAGTGACAGTGTTGGCTATTCTGGTAGTCATTTAGTGGTAGAGCCTCTGTCCGAAGACTTGTATAAATCCCTGAATATACCTAGGTAGTCTTCGTAGTTTGATGTTGCTTCGAATGTGGCATTGTTGTGACATGTTACTGCATAAGACACGTGATGTACCCCAACAAGAATCCTAAGCACGTCATGATGGGGTTATGTAGAGTGCGTGCTCCGGCAAACGTTCGCCGGATTAACATCACCATAGCCATTGGTTACGGCAACGTCCCGAAAACTGCCTACTTGTTTTCGCTATTGGCTAAAGGATTCGGAAGATATAAGTTGAAGGGGCCATCGGGAGGCAGGCAATACAGAGGTAGGGTGCGCTCTTAGTGCTATTAAGCAGCTACTTCGCATACTTAAGGTTATACCATACGCATCACTACTTAATAAAATACTAACAACCTTGGAATTTATATTAAAGCTATTCCTACGAGCGTTGCCTAACAGCACGTGAGAAAAGTGCTGAAAGAGAACACCTCTAGCCGTTGTCTGATCTGGGCAGCACCTTAGCTGTGCATGAGGTACATTAGTCCACCACCTAAGTCCTCTAGCCCTAGAGCACTGACGACGTACGCCTTTCCCAAATGGTCTCTCTTGAAGTAGGATTTATATGCCTATGGATGATGGGCAGAGATCGTATTATATCCTTATGGTATCACCGACTACCCCCCTTCCATCGAGTACAAGGTGTATCTCCAGCATAAGTATATCTATGCAGGATACAAGGCTCTATAACTTAGAAAACCTTCCCTGAGAACCTTAGTATATCACTCTATTACTATCTATACTAAAGTGCATGTTTAGATACCTTACAAGGGAGAAGAATAAGCGCTATATAACCTTATAGCCTAGTAACAGTAATTGTTTAGTAACATACGAGACAAAGATAATATGCTGGGATCTACCTGGTCTAATTACTACTCGATCTGATGCGAGCGCTGGCTCTCTAGGAGCTTAGCGTTTGGTGTGCTACGTATGTTTGATTGACACTCGAGTATATTCATGCTAGAAGTATGTGACTCTACTTATTAGAATGTTGGTACGCGATTTGCGGCGCTGTTACTAAGTAATAGGGCATTTTGCGCTGCTTTCCACACTCTAGTGCATGTTTTTTTTTCTTCGCCAAGCTCTATTCAATTCCCTACACCAAGTGGTGGGGACTGACCAGCCGATATCTCTTTCTATCCACTAAAGAGCGCTAGCGATATCCATCTTATGAGACATATATAAAGACCAGGACTAGACTTGATTATGTTGATTATTTGTGGACGACTGTAACGCATGCGGCTCTCGGGACGAAACAACCATCCATAACATAACTTTCCATGAAAGACTTGTACGGTACTGATCTGGTCTGATACCACCCAAACGAGCGGCCAAGCTATACAGCTGAAGACATCGCTTCGTAGTACACGTATAGGTAGCTGCATCCTTGTTGTCTATTAACTGCATGAATATGCTACGCCATACCATGTGTCTTAATCCTAACCTCATTCTTTACCATGCCCCTGTCGCGCGTTTCTGGAAGCCTACGAACGGTCCCTGCGTGTTTAATATGCATGTTGTTATCCGCATCATCTAGCTTCATGTACTGCCCATCAAATCCGTTGAATATCGCACTCATTGAGCTCTTTGTTATGTAAATGCTTTCCTTGACGAATGTGGTTCGCTCTAATCCTTTAGTGTAGAGCCATTTCTCCACGCGCTGGCACGGAAGAGGGCCGTGAGCTTGGGAAAGCAAATTTTGAGATTGCTTGACGTGAGATCGCCTGCGCCCCAGAACATGAGATAGTCTTGTTACCGCTGTTCTGAATGCGGACAGCGATCCCAACCGCGGCGAAGATTGGAGCGCTACAGAACGTCAGCATGATGGCTCCCTAAGGGAGGCTCGAACGTACTACATGCCAAACGTAAACGCAAGAAAAACGAGCACCTTCTCGAGCCGGTCCATCTGCAACTTGGTTACAGCGTAAATTGGAAGCAGGAGTATGATCTAGTGAGTGTGCTACAGCCGCCGCTTATGTTCAAGATCCATTTCTGTGACATCATGCGAAATGCAATGTCTCATGGCGGTGTTACGCATTTGTGTGACATAACGCCTGTAAGGGCATATGAGGCCGCACATTGGTTCAATGTCTGCCACAACGAGTGACGACGCGTATTCTCCCCACACAGATGGAGCACATTCGACGTTACTATTGTCGCATTCATTGCCGTAATATTTCTCTCCCATACTGTGACGAGTATAGTGAAGAAGTCTGAGTGCTGGCCTTGAAATAAGATCTGGGATAAGTCGCTTCCCATATGCGACAGTACCAGACTAGAACACGAGGTAGAGAACATCCTCGAAGGTTAAGATCTGTTTGACCCAGAAGCGGACGTAGCTGTGAAGGTTGAAGAATAAGGTGATGATGGGTATGTATATGGATATGGTGATAGTCGCAAGGTACCTATGATACATTGTACTACCTTGACTGGTGTGATGGAACCAGGCAAGACGTGTCGTAAGGTGTATTTACTGGGTACCAGCAACTGCGAATCCTGGAGTATTTAGAGATTGAGGAGCTTCTTTGGTTAAATGATACTAACAAAGAGATTAAAAAAATGGAACGTACATAAGCGATTGCTGATTAAGCAACGAACCTATTAAGTAAGGAAAGATAAGATCCAGACATCTTGGCACCTTATGTCCCATTGCCGTTCGTGAAATTTATAAGGATCATTCCATCTTTCCTAAATTTAGGATGAAGGTCTCCACTATGCTTGCTTATGTTGTGGCTGCCGCCACTGCAGCACCTGTCTGTATATAGGAACAATTGGTTTCGACTAGTGGCTATGCTAACTCTGTGTAAAGTCAATCGCGCAAACTTCGAGTCTGATAGTGCACTTCAAGTAGATAAGGCGGACCAATTTTCGTACGTAATAAGGACTATGTTCGGTTCGGATAGTGAGCTCTAGGTGGGCAGTGCTGGCGCGTCCCCCTACACGCAGAAGAGGAAGATCTTCGAACTGGATAGGGAGTCCTAGGTAGAAAATGCTGGTGTGTTATTGTATGTACGGGGGAATATCTTTGAGCCTGATGGTGCCCTTCAGGTAGATAGTGTCGAAGCATCGTCGTAGACATAGAAGAGGATCTTCATTGAAGCCGATGGTGCGCTTTAAGTCGATAATGCTGATGCGTCCTCCTATGCGCAGAAGAGGATAATCTACGATTCTGATAGTGAGCTCTAGGTAGACAGCGCTGGTACGTCGTTGTATGCACAAAGGGATATCTTTGAATCAGATGGCGCCCTTCAGGCAGACGCCGCCGATGCGTCCTCTTACACACAAGTAAGCGGGGTTAGAAATTAAAGTTCCAAATACGTTCGCTTCTTTTCTATTCGAAATGTGGGCGTCATTATTAGGCTGTCTGAATGCACTGCACTATCATTGTCGGATATTGTTAGCAGATAGCTCACTGATGATCAATTCGCTTCCGCAGTGCCTAGGCCTTCTCTCATTAAGCAATTCCCACCTGTGGCAAACGGCCCCTTGCGTGGCGTCTGCTATCCCAAGCAGGCGCAGATGTCGGTTACGTGGGCCTCAGCCCCCGCTGCATACCTATGGTTCACGGTCGTCCCAGCGTAACAATTCACTTCCTGCATCATAGCCTTGCGCGTCGCAATTTTTACACCTGCGTAAACACAGTAGCCTGGTCTCACATCGCAGATTAAAATCTACTACCACTATCTTACCCCTCCCTTCCAGCTTTCATCGTGTCTCCGCATCTCCACAACTAGTAGCACGACAAACATCCACCTTCACCACGTCCATCGCTTGCGCCAATATGTCAGCCGTGCAAGAAGAAGCGTCGCAGTGAGCTTTCGAGATAACAACAGTCTATTTCGAGATGTTAACCAAACGTAGATACACGACAGCTTTTGCCTTATTCGAAGCGTTAGAGTAGGTAAGTATTTGCGTTATCAGTACTTTACGAAAAGAATGCCCCCACCCCTACCATTGTACAGCTCCCTATTTTAATTAATTGTATTACCTATAGTATATATCTACTCAACAATTAGTTAAAATGCGTTGGTACCCCTATTTTAACAGCTTAGTGCCCTATTTTAACGTCTACCACAACCAGATCTAGCTAGCATTCAACAAGATCTAGCCAGTAATAGAGTGAATCTATCATACAATTGATAAAGGTTGGGGATCTGTACCATGGTCGGGTGGGGGCATTCTTTTCGCAAACGATAATATCGATACTTTGTCCATCAATGTTTTCTACCATCGAAGCAGGCCGGCATTACAGCATGTTTTGTCAATGTTGGTTCCGATCACCCTTCCATTATCGAGGCCATCATCAAAGGCAAACGGGAGCGACCAGACAAATGGTCGCGTTTCATCACGTGCCCCGCCGAGATCACAGTGCTCTCTATGGCTGACGGCTATGCTCGCATAAGCGGAAAACCACAAGCTGTGGTGATTCATGTCGATGTTGGAACATAAGCGCTAGGCCAAGCTGTCCATAATGCCAGCATCGCCCGGGCCCCTGTGTTCATTTTTGCGGGCCTTTGCCCGTATACCGAAGCTGGTGAGCTAAAGGGCTCGCGGACGGAGTACATGCACTGGTTGCAGCAAGTTCCAGATCAAGCAGCCATCGTCCGACAATATTGCCGATATACCAGTTCATGCAAATTCTCATACAGCGCCTGCGAAAGACAAGTAGATCCACGAAATTGCAGGTGTGGACATACGCCTATCATAACATCCGAAACGCCACGGTTGAAAACCCCATCAAAGTCTTACTTCCGCGCCACGTCCCGGCCTTCTGGAACCCTTCACAAGCCGCATGCACACATTTGAGGGGTATCCATCAATTTTCGACTACCCGTGCTCTAGTTGAAACTTCACAGCACAGCATTGTGGTACAGCTTCAGTATTACTCTTAGTATGGCCCATTCGGAGAGATACCGTTTCTTCTCGCATTTCCAAATTTTGCTGCTTCCGTGGCAGTGCAGTGCAGTGCACCTCGTTAACAGTTGCTTGCACATACTGACCCCACTGGTCTCCCTGAACCATCCCTTCTGGGCCTCTTTCCATGAGCTTATAATTCTGAACCTGTTTGTGTATGAGGCACTACAGCGAAAATATTAATCAGTGGTGGATACGGACACCATGCCTGTCTTCGAAAGGATTGGGCTTCAACGTGTATTCACCCTTCTTCAGCGCCCTCCTTCTCGCCCACTGGTCCAGTGCTTTCCAGTTGACACATGTGGTCTGTCCTTCAGATATCATTCGGAAGCCATCAGGAAGGACATGGGTTTTGTCCCACTCAGGGATGTAGACTGCGGTGTTCGGGTGACACATGATGTCGTCTCGCAAACGCTCGATGCAATGGTCTAGCCAATCAATCAGAACGCCGAAACGAAAAAAGCAGGTCTGCTTATCACGTTGTCAACAAGGTCAGACTTACCGGAGTGTTCTTTTGTCCATATGCCAGTATCAGGCTTATAGTCAGGGATTTTGTCATGATAGTAGTCCATGTGAATGACTTTACGCAACCTTTCCAGGCAATGAAGGCTATGCCAAACCGACATCGTGCCCAGATAATCGCCGTCGGTAAGCTGTACTCTGTTTGTCAGGTTCTCGCCTTGAAGTCTCATCTCTGCCTCTGAGACACGGATGATTTGACCTATATCGTCGCACGTAAATCAGAAAAAACGGATCACAAGGGGGGGCCAGTATTAACCTACCGGTGAGAAGCTCATTCCACAATGCATCTAGTCGGGGCCCTGGTTTCTTATCGAATGGCGACCAATCTCCGTCTTGCCATATTCGTTTCGGGGCGTACTGCACAACTTCATTGGCTGGGGCTTGATTGATCTCAGCTCATGTCGGTGGAATGCGCAAAGGTCAGCCAATAAATTCCTGTCTGCTTACAGTATGGTAGCCCCCCAGCAAGGTATAGGTGAGCATGGTGGTTCTGCATGGCTAGGCGTGTGTTCGTTTCGAGGAAGCAGATGTAAGCCAACGCGATGAGTACTATCGTCTTGAATAGGTGACGGGTACGATTGCTTTTCGTGGCGGAAAAACACCGGCAGCATTCTTTGTTCGGTAGCAGGGCTGCGCTTTCGACATCCTGCGCAAGGTCGATGTCATGGCCATCGTTCGATTTTGTGATCCCCATCGCAGCTAGGATTTGTTTCGAGCCATACATGTTTAACAGTCCCTGAAGGTGGATAGACTAGACACGGTGTGGATTTCCGCAAGTCTACGGCGCCCACGCAATGTATATCGATGTCGAATTTCCTAATTGAGTTCACAATAGACTCTTTATGTACGGCGTCAAATTGCAGGGAAGCGAAGCGAGGAGGCGCATATAGGGTTTCAGTCAAGCTCGAAGCGAGTGTGCCTCCTTTGTTTTCAAAAGCTTCAGCTCCGAGTCTTGATTCACGTGCGAGGTCCTGTTTTGGGTATCGTAACTTCGCGCCGTGGAAGGTAGCCTGCGACTTCGACGCTAAATATGGGTCTCGATCTATGCGCAACTCAAACATCGGCGCTCAATACTGCGAGTGCAGATGCCATGCTACCGCTCGGAAGGTCGATGACCATGCTTTGCACGGCGCTGAACGGCGCCAAACTTGTTCATTCGAGAGAAACGATTACGTCATCATACTAGACTAGCAACAGGTGGTGAAATAATTCGTGAGGGTTATGTAAGCTGCATTTGCCCCAGGTGCCTGGAACGTGGTGGGAGCCAGGCTTACATAACCCTCACGAATTATTTCACCACCTGTTGCTGGTCTATCGTCAGTGCCGTCGGTGACATTCCATCGATACTGTAGGTCTCACGGCCAGCATCCCAATCTCCGTCGAGTTCCATCTACCAATTCCCATGCATCGATTTGCGCTTCGACGCTTTGGTTCCTGTCGCTACATATCTCTCGTTTGCCGTCCACGCCTGATGTCTACCTTCCACCTCGACAGGAGTGTTTTCACCCCAGCCTTGTATAAACAAGTCACCGATATATGGCTAGTCGGCGCAGATGCCGAAGGGAAGAAACTGGACGACAGTGCGGTTCTAAGATGGTTTCGTGGCGACGCTGAGCTAGACCGCATATGCAAGGACAACTTCGCGCACGTTTTAGATAGCATCGGACCGGAACAGTTGCCTGAACCCACTGCGAAACCATTTCTCCAAGAGCTAGAGACGATTCAGGAACAGGAAAAAGGGAGTGATGGTTCGCGAACCGCCTGGGCGGCTTTGAGCATGGTGATATTGCTAGACCAAATGCCGCGCAATATCTTCCGCACAAATGAAGGCCTGAGCAAGGTGTACACGCACTATGACAAGATGGCTTTGGACTTTGTCGTATCATTGTTGTCAACATCTTCACCAATTGCTCGGCCGGATCTCCACCCACCATGGCAGAATTCCTTTGCGCACATTATGTGGTTCTACCTACCGCTGGAGCACTCTGAAGATATTGAGGCTCACAAACAACTTGACGATCTCGTCGCGCACTTCTCAGAACACATCGAAAAGTTGGAAGGCTATGAAGCGACGAGAAGCCTTGTGGAAAGTTTCATGAAAGCAGAGAAAATGCATAGAGAGCCTTTAGAGAAGTTTGGGAGGTACCCGCATCGGAATGGTGCTTTGGAAAGGACGAGTACCGAACAAGAGCAAAAGTTCTTGGAGGGCGGTGGTGCGACGTTTGGAGTCGCACAGTGATAAGGTGGAAACTTCAAACCATGCATTCGTCCTCTCTCCGATATCCCGAAACAACCCGCTCATGCCGCGGCACTGACGTCTCCCTAATTACAGTCTTCTCATGCTCTTCCTTGGCTTTCCTATACAAAGTTCACCACGCCAGCCTTTCTGACGAGATACTGCCTCTGCACCTCATATGCAAAACGAGCTGCGGTATACATGGATTGATCTAGCGATGATCTGTGGTTCTACCTTGAAAGCGAACAAGACCTCACTTCCTGATGGTAACGTTCGTCACGACCTCTTTTTCCCAAGGTCGCCAATGTGCAGTTGCTGGATGTGTCAGCACATGTTGGTAAGTTCCATGGAGGGCTCACAGAAATCATGCGGCTTTTGAGAAGCCTGGGACAGTGGATCACCAGGTTCTAACTCCTGCACTAGGTGATCATTCTATTCTTATCCTCAACTTCCAGCACACCATTATATGCGCTCCTAAACCAAGTTTCCACAGTCAGTGATCGCTCCAACATTAGGATCGTGGTCAACCAAAAATTCGAAGTCTTGTGCCCTAAATTTTCGAGCTCTTCAACAGCTGGATGGGCCCTGCATAGTAGAAGCGAAACGCGTGGCCACTTTATAATGAGCCGGGGCGATGGTAGACCTCTCGATCATAGGATATGTTCATGCGCAATCCAATAATTACATGTCACGCCAAATGATTTCAAGATGACTACTAATATGCTATACCAATTTTGACCTATAATGTTTCTCATGTACTATAGGATTATTAGCCAGGTTCTGTTGGATCTAATGTTCTCGGCCTGGTAGACGTTAAAATAGCGCCCCAAGGTGTTTAAAAGTCAAGTTGACCAATGATCAGTCTCTTATCGTCCTGTGAAGAAGGTACCCAGAGATATGATGAGGTGGGGAGAGATTACTGTAATCGACAACAACGCTTGGCTTGAAGCTCACTCAATCGCAAGGGACGCTACAAAAGGCACACTACGAAAATCTAAATCTAGTTGACGTGGCGCAGCACCAAGAGATATAGTCAATTACAAAAGTTCCTCCCCCGCCTTTATGTAGCTCTAGATTAATTCTTGATTGATTTATTAGATGTCTATGATTCACTCCAAAGCACCGATAGTGCAGTCTTTGTTCATTCTATACCGCACGTACATTGACAAAACATTCCTTCCTACGGTTCTAGACACAGCCTACGAGCGAACACATTTCAGTGGCGGCTTTAAAAATACCTGGATGGCCGGAATTGAGACCGAGATCGTTGAGTTTAGACAGCTGTAGAGTTCGCCTGGTATCATAGGTCTATACACTGACATGTCATTAATCAGGGAGCTGGTCACAAATGATTGTCCAAAGCCTGACTGGCGACTCAATCCCTATCTGGCGTCAACATTCTCAAAAGTCCTTGATCGTTGATAAAATTTTCGATTTCGGGATGTGTAGATTTTCCCTCATAGATCCGAGAGAGTACCACTAACCACTTCGCATCCGAGCTACACACCTATACATCCATTAGCCCGATCACCTGGGCTATTGCGGCCCCATAGCTGATATCGCACTATTGTAGCGTGATCTGGATATCTTTCGTATCACGCTTTCAGCTGCACATTGTCACATGTACGCCTTCTGTCTTCATGTCAGCTGCGTGGCCGGACTAATCGTAGCGACCAGTAACCACCCTCTCATAATCTTCGAGAATACCCGGCAAAAAGGCCCTTGAGTGATGCTCACTTTCTTGCAGAGAGCACGCAAACCAAGCCTTGTTGATGGGTCCTGGGTGCTAAAGAATCTTGGTAGTCATACAAAACCGGGAGCTCGCCGTATATGATCCTTTTCTCGCATGTCTTGTCGGTAAAGCAGCAATTTAAAACATCGAGCACAGCGGAGCTTTAATCTAGCGGTCTCTGCTTCTGCAAATCAAAACTGGGAAACATATATGGCGGCCGAAGACGACTCAGAGGGTTATCATACTGGAGGCTCTGCGAGCAAGAACGGAAATGCTTCGGCTTCGCATAACATCGAAGATGAATACAATGACGCTGTACATGAGCAAATCGTGCGACGTATGGAGATGCCCGACTACAAAGAGGAACTGCTATGGAATCGTGAATACTTCCACAGCACTGTCCGGACCCGAACTTGTCCGACTTTTGGACGATCCTTCTTATCAAACCCGGAATTTTCGCTCGCAAGGCGAACAAGGCAATCCAACATATTAAGGGTTCCCACCAAGGGAGGATCCTGTGGTTGACTGGTCGCTGATAGGTATGTCATGGTTAGCATACTTCACATCTGATACATGCTGGACATGTCCACTTGATCACATCTCTTTCTGGCTAGATTGGGACGACGCCGTGTGTATTCTGGTTATAACTCACAGTAACAACAGCGAATAATATTACAATAAGAGCCCAAACACAACAGCCGCCACAGCCATACCAACGGTTGCTGCATTTTTGTCTGCACTTCCAGGAAATTCTGGCGTACCCGTCGCCGAAGGCAGTGTCACGTTTCCAGTGCTGGTCGCATTGCCCGAAGTCCCGTTTGCTCCGCTCACCATCTCAAAGTTCGCACACGTCAACCTCGTAGTATTGCTTGTATGGATCACGAATCCCAAACCACCGAAAAATGCCGCACTGCTAGGGTCCGTACTGAGGTATGGATCAACGAAGCTTGTCATGAAACTGTCCTGGGCCATGATCTTTCCCCCATGTTTACCCGCCAGGTCGCCTACCTAAGGAGTAAATCTATCAGCGAATTGGTGCTATGAAGAACGACTCTCACCGCTTACCTGACAAGTCTCCGGAGCAGACGCATCGCACATGTAGTACTCGCCGCGATTTGTGGGATCGAGGTGGCCAAGTGTAGCCGTGCAATTGCCGTCGCTAGGGACGGATAGGGTGTGTATGTGGTATGGGAACGGTCCATATTGCGCTTGGTTGGGAAGACCAGTCAGGTTGACGGTGAACTGAACGCCAGAGTGTGTACCGACGGCTACGATAGACCCGCGAATCACGGTTTCTACATATGGGTCGAACATAGTGTCCGGTAGGTCGGCGCGATAGGTCGCAGCGGGCAGGTTCGATTGGGCAGTTGCGGTGCCAGCTAGCCCAGTGAAGCCCGGATTTACAGGGCCGGGATTGATAATGGCACCCTCGAGCGTGTCGACACCAGCGAAAGGCGTGCCGGTGGGCAGAACGGGAAGAACCCCTGATTTGGTGGTGCTGAGTACCTCAGGAGGCGGAGGAGGGCCTTGTGCCTGTGAGGCGGACTGGCCATGAGCAAGAGTAATGAGAGTGGAAGCCAGCAGAAGTGAGTGGTACATCTTGTGCGAGAATCGACGACGTGATTGTGATTACGCGAATGGAGGGGGCATGTATCGCATGTGAGGAAACAGACTAGCAGTGTACTCAACTTATATGCGATGCTCAATGCAGGAACAAAGAGTTTACCATAGACTGACATCACGACTAAGCTCGCTTGTAGCATCCAATATACCGTTGAAGCTCTGTCTCGCTACATGACAAGGGCCGCACGGTCAGAATCGATCTCGCATTCGCACTCTCGCGATGAAAGCGAGCCGTGGACGGCACAATCTATCCAGTAGCTGACCTGGGGTAGATGTGGGGAGCCAATAGATGCAACACTAGCCTCAGCAATCCCGATATTCCAGGTCTCAGGCGCGATTTCGCGCCTGGTCGCGGTATAGATGATTGGAGACGTAAGTGTGGCGCGACGCCAAGCTGACTTCACCACTCGATGAAAGGAGCCTAGTGCAAATGGAACAAGCACAGTACAGGGTCACTCAAGTCGACAACGTCGCGTGGCTGGTGTATGGTGGCAGGATCGCATTCAGGATGATTTTAGCAAGAGAGAGTTCGCACGTCGTATTGCTGGAATGCATGCCGGCACTCATCATCTTATGCCCAGGGGTACTACTATCCACGTCAAGAACGTGACGATCGCTCGATATCATTTGAAGATGCTATCGAAGAGCAGGATTTTACACCACAATATTCGTCCACGAAGCTCCACTCGCCTTCGCTATCCTCGCCGTCGTTACTACCACAATTTTCATGCCCATTGACTTTTGCCAGTGCCTCGTCGAAAATCAACTTTCTGCCCTCGGCGCTAACCCACTCGACCAGACTACACGTTTGCTGCTCATCTGGCGCGATCTCGTCCCCGAAGTCCTCACAGTAACATCGATAAAACATACTCCCGTTCCTGCTGTTACAGCAAGGGCAGGGAATTGCGCATCCGTTGCACGCACCGTATCCAATCTGCCAACAGCCAGATGCATTTCTGTGCCAGCGCCATGTATACTCGCCGAACCACCCATATCCATAAATCCTGGGGAAAAGCGATATCCTCGGATTAAACCGCGCTTGTTGTCGAGCCCATTTGGGTTGACTAAGGGTTGCACGTAAAAGAGCATGGCCGTACGCGTCGTAGCTATTAGTTGGGAGCGTCGTAGTACGAGACGAACCGGAGAATATGCTATAGTCGAATCCAACTACGCCCACTCGCGTTGCTTGGAGATGGTACGTCGCGTACGTCATAGGTCGTTGGCGAGGTGTTAACATTCTTCGCAGTCTGCTCTCTTTGACGGCGCGCATCTCTGTGATGCGCCGCTGAGCCCAAGCCGAAAATGTCTCACCGGTCTCTACATAATGCTCAGGGTTCTCGAACACTTCGGCATTCTTGTGGAGCTTCTCATAGCGGATCACATCGTCCATCATGCCTTCAACGTGCTCGTCGAACTCTTCTTCCGCATTCGTTTCCCACACGACCAATTCCATATTCTTCGATTTCCCTGGGGACCACACCTCTTTCCGTTGTTGATTGTCGTGAATCTCATATCTCAGGATATCTCGCTTCCTTCTGTTGTTGTTTCTTCGCCGGTCCGCGTGTTCCTTCTTCCTGCCTCCAATGCTTCGTGTCCGGGGCCTAGAATCGGGGAACCTGTGAGAGCGCTTGCGTGCGTAGGACGCAGCTCGCATGTCGCGGAACGGGTGCATGGTGGTGCGTCCCGCAGCATTCATGTAGGATTCATTGCGCAAGTCGGCCGCGAAGAGGTCTTCTCCCTGCTGCGATGCAACGATGTCTGAACTGGAAAGCTCTCGACAGCACAGACAGCCAAACCAGGTGATGTCGTCCCAATCGGAACATTCGCTGTCTGTCAAAGGAACCCGCGAATGAGCATCCCAAGAATCATTTGCCAAGAACCATGGAGGGTGCTCGGATTGTATTGCGACGTCCATGGCTGATTAATGTTCGCAATACCTAGGAATCTAAGATGACAAAGCTTTGGGAAAGCCTAAAGAGCGGCTGAGCGAGTATCTAGTTGCGCTCAAGGAAGAGGACTGTTGTTAGCAACAAGAAAGACTTGATTGATTAAGTACATGAGGTAGCAAAGGAATTGATTGCAGATCGACTTGGAGTCATCCCATTCCTACAGCGTTGCGCCTTAGCGGCCATGTAGAGGGCTGAGGCTGAGCGAAAGGGCGGAGGGCTGTGACGCGGATCGCATGTAAGCTCTGCCCACGTTCACGACTCACCAGTTCCCGTTGCTTGACTGCGCAAATGTTTTTGCGTCTCGTTGGGAAGCAGAGCCGGTTGGCGTGGCCCTAGGTACCGGTACACGGCCGTTCTCGGATCGCGTGGCGCTGCACCGTGCGATTCACATTCAAACCATCCCACCCACATCGAAACGCCTCATTTACTAAATGGAAGGGTTACAATCTCACATATGTATATCTATGCATCCGAGGAAATGACTATCAACACAGATACCGGCGTTCGCACGCGTATCGTCCTGAATCAAGGCTCCCAGTAGGCGGCCCTAGGGGAAGGGGGGTTGAATTGATCATCTAATAGTCACATGCCCATTTTAGCAGGGACAATTATCTCAGATAGGGTGAATGTATCCTAATACTCTAATGATGACCCAACCTAATCATGTGTGAAATGGTCTTAGGTCCCTGAAATCATTCTACAATGTATCTTTATATACAGAAGGAGCAGGTGGGTACATAGGGCAGGTGTATAAAACCTGACTAACGCACTCCATAAATCAATCCTAGGGCCAATGCGGGCATACAAATCACGTCCTGAAGCCATCATTTCCCATTGTGCGGTTACGAAGGAGACCTTGTCATAAAGCGTAACATTGACTCTCGGCATTGTGAAGTACACAAGTTTTGATCTTGGTATGGTTTTCCACGGCTGCATGCGAACAGCATTATCTATGACATCTTCCGCGCAACCATACCTTGATTCCAAGTATCGTCAAGTGACTCCACTACTAATCTTACCCCAGGTAGAGTCCATCTTCCTTCTTCCAAACCCATCCCAACAATAGCGATTGTCAACTATACCGCCCGTGCGCCTATTTCTATAGTATCGACTTATAGGTTTTAGGGATGGCTTCCCTCAACGTTAAGATCACCCGCCCCGCCAGATTGTGCACGCTGGCAGGCAGTGTTGTATCTTGCCACCGGCAAGTCAGGCTTCAGTCCTTCCCACAGTAATCATGCCAGGATAAATCTGGATGTTATAACTACTTACAGCAAATACAGCATCTGTGTTTATTCAAACAAACTCAAGGATGTATCACAGAGTAGCCCTAGAGAACAAGGCGGCCGGTCATACTCTGTTAGGCAAAGAGCGGATGCGCAGAAAATCGAGCTCTTTGTACTCTTCTAAGCGTGGCCTTGTGATGTGTAGCGGGTACCTGTTATCTAAGAGTCCGAAAGTCTCAGCAGGTTGTGAGTTGTGTGTGAGGACGAAGGCATGATGTTGGTTGTATCCGAAACCTGCGTGTGGCAATACAGCCTATAAAACACTAAAGATAGCTTAATCTTGAAGTACATGTCCATTGATTCGATCTAAAGGCATAGCCTTCTAAAGTATACTTTTAGGTTATTCTTAGGTAGGCCGTGCTTCAAGAGAGGATACTTATTATAGAGGCAGAAGGTCTCCCTACTATTACTTAGTAGTAGTATAACTTTTCTGATTAGCAAAGTCGAGATGGAGTATGTGGATAAGGTTATAGAAGATATAGGAGGACAGAATTGAGGTAGGCGATCCAGAGTTTAACTACGGTAAGTAATTACTTGGTGCTATCAAGTAGCTATATTGCGTACTATAGTTCTATCCTAGGCATTACTACTTAACAGAACACTAATAAATTAACACTAAAGCTATTCCCACGAACGTTGCCTAACAGCACGTGATCAATATGCCGAAAGAAGACATGATGTTGGCTTGGATGATGATGCTGACTGCAGTGGAAGGGTAAGATTGTGTCCGGTGATTAAACGTACCAGCCCCAAGAGCATCTTGTGATTTGCAAATGAACATTAACTACTTCTTGAACTTGCGGAAAAACGAACTAGTTTTCCCGCCCCAGCCACCACCTTTCTCCTTCCCTGCCTTTTCGTCCTCCTCCAAGTGCCTCTGCGCCTGTTCCTCCGTGTCCAACTGGGTAGTGTTCGCATCCATAACCTGCTGTGCAAATGATACTGAGGTCTGTGGCGCATTCCCCAACCCAGGTTGGGCCGGATGTAGCAGCGTTTCAGGACGGTGGAACGGAACGTGCCCCTGGCTACCAGTCCCTCCAACAACACCCAGCTCTTGAGTGGATTGCGGTGGAGAGAATCCGGGTTGTCCAGGCTCTTGCATGGTGAGGTCATTTTCGGGGAAGAGGTCGGCAACTTTGCCTGAGCCGAACAGCCTCTCGTACACTGCTAGGGTGGTGCCAAATTCCTTATCCTGGGATATCTGAATAGTATCGAGTAGTTGCAGAACGTATGTCTGACAGTTGTTGCTAATGAGGTTATAGCCTGGACGCGTGGTTCGAATGTGCTGAATAACAGCTTCGCCTATATGTATTCAGACATGCAAGCAACCTCCCGGCCACACGTAGAGCTAGGTGGCACTCACCAGTCCTCCTAAGAGCATCGTCATTGAATTTTGTCTCCCCCACTTGGAATGTGTGCCATTCTTTTGGGTCAATCTTGGCATTCGTGTATATGATATCGAAGTTCTCATCCATCCACAGTTGATGCGCGTATTCACCGACGAGCACCGCCCAATGCTGCGTCGGATCAGGATACTTGTTAATCTTCTCTGTGATCAACTTGCCCAAACCTGTATTCTCGGCGAACCACTTGCCCTGATGCGCGCGACAAAAGTCAGTATGAGACAAGACAGGGCGGGCGAGTACCTTGTGCGTGTCTCGGCCCAGCGAGAAGGCAAAGACACATTCACTTCATACATGGTGCGTTGCTTACCGCGAACCCGCCGACAGGATGCCACCCTACTTCGACAGTCCTTGGGGGTCCATTGGTAAACGGCTGAGAGAGTGGTACCACATTTTCGACAGCACCTAGGCCGATGGCGTGTTTGAGGGCTAATTCGCCTTTATTGTAACTCTTTTGCCTACGTCGAAGGTCAGAGCGATGACAATAAGAGCTGTGTCTAATCACAATGTCTCAATGCGGGGGTAGAAGTGGGGCTCTTCACCAACGTACAAAAACTGCCCGAGTTTGTCTCTCCTCCTCTCAGACGTCCCTGTGTCCTCGCTGGCTTCTGCCATATGTGGAGATGAAGGGCTTGTTGAGCGAACGAATATCGAAAGGATCGATTTCGCGGCGAATGCTGTGTTTGTTGCACAGCCACCGCCACGTGGCACACGCAGGAGGCTAGCGTGCCGGCATAGTACACCAAGCGGATTCAGTTCGATCTTTCTCTGCCTCAGAACGTATCGCCTGATCCACCACGGCAGGTACTCCGTAACCTGATATAAACCGAAACGCTTCGTAGAGACCGAGAAGACTTCATCGAGTTCTTCTAGCATCTTCAATCTCGTTTCCGGCTCGAAGAATACCATACTAGCCCAAGAGTATCCATAGTCCACACGGCTGGAAATGCATCTTCGACAGGTCAGTGACTCTCTCCCGGGACATGAATGGTCCAGCTAAATGGAGGCGCCAGGTGTTAGGTCCATAGTCATACACAGCCACGTTATCAATGAAGCCGACGAAAATGCCGAAGGCGCAGAACATCCGCCATGATGCCTAGAGCGCACCCCAGAACCAGTCTGAAGAAATGCAACATCTGCCAATTCAGCGTTAATGCCTCGCCAATGTTCGACAGAAGAGATACGGTGGCCGAGAAGATTGCACGCTGTCGACCGAGCTTTTCGTTGAGTGGAGCCACAAGCCAGGCATCGAGTAGACCGCTCCTGGGGTAGATGCCAGATTTGATCATTCCGAGGGTCAAGTTGTTGCGCGGTGTGTCAGCGCCAATGCAAAAAGCTTTAGGAAATTGAAGGTTCGCCCCATTGATGCTTATTGATGCTTAAAGGGAGGGGTAAAGAGTCAGTGTGATGTTCATAGATCAGGAAGGGGTGAAGTAGGTGGTCTGGCTAGCTACTGACGTCTGAAGATCCCAGAGTTAGAGGTGTAAGGCTCGGAGTCTTGGACAATCGCCCACCACGAACGCCCACTCTATACCCCGGCATTGCGTACTCGTCTGAAGTTCTGAACCCAGCGTTGAACCACAGCACCCAGCACTGTAGCTACAATCATCAGATATATGACCAACGGCTATCACCATTTTTTCCTGGGACTCTGCGTGAATCGCTGCTATTTGTTGGTCTGTATTGGATTTAGTTTCTTCGAGAAGCGTGGTTCCTTGTAGCAATAAGGAAGCCTATTGGAGAATGTCAAGTGTGCGGCTTAGGCTGGTGGATCCGTGCAGAGTTGACATCCTCTTCAGTTGCAACGTGCTCAAGTCTTCGTCAGGCGATACACCATATTCAACCCGGGTGTCTAGATCGTTCTGCGTCATCATGATATCGCGGTGGCCTCCAGGGGGGTTATATAATTGTCTTGAGGGCATCGATTGGAGCGAACACGACGGCGCGACACCGAAGCGGAGGCGCGTGCCAAACCGTGGGAACCGAACCCCGGATTAGCACTCACGACTTCCTGGCACTGTGAGGTTTACATTTCGCATATGCATCAAAAAGACATGAAGAGCATTTGACCCACTCTTCTTTATGATATGCGCTGCATTCCTGCTCAACGTTGCTGTTCCCCCCTTGTATCAGTGCTTTTCACAAGTTTTGCGGCCACCTTACCGTGGAAGAATATATGGAAAAGTGGGGTTCTATAAGATGTATGACTGTGGGCCTATAGGTGGTTGGTTAATCGACTTTGGTTGACAGATCCCATCATCATGATACCTCTACCAAAGTTAGATAGCCAATCAAGCCTAACACAATAATAACATACCCTACTGTTTCTATGGTAAGGTGGCCTCAAAACCTATGGAAACGATAATATGTTATTGGGATACTCCATTGAGCTGCGCCGGCGGAAAGGTTCCACATATTGCTCGAAGAGCATTCTATCTGACACTATATCGGGACCCAGCGTGCTTGAGCTTTTCGTCTTTCAAGCGTGAAATGACTTTCGTTGGCGATGTCCGCGAAGGAATCGACCAGCGCTCGGGCAAAGGAGAGGTGAAATAATGCCTTGAACAAGTGTGCTCCTATGGTTTTCCTGCGAAAGGCCTATAATGACATTATCACAAAACATAGTGCTCATCTCAGCAGAAACTTCCTGACGTTTCGTCTTGTGCTGTGACCCCTGCGACGACCACGCTTATTAAAGCCCCACTGTCGCGTTTCAACACACTCGCGTGCGTTGGAACGGAGAAAATCCTGTGCAGGTCTTCAAAATCCACGAACGAGATGATGTGCTGTCGAGCAGCGCGTATCTGTAATTGTCAACGGACTCACCATCCCTCATCAAGCGATCCATTCGGTAATAGGTATGGTTTTCCGTTCCATACCAGGTATTGGGCCACGCAAATTACAACGCCGGCTTTACTGAAGACTTGACACGATTGCTCTTACTGAATCTGCTCGGACCATCATACCACCTACTCTCGAGACAAGCATGTCATGTTTCTACGAAAGACTCGTATCGCCAGCGGCAGACGTGAACGGTGGCATGATGGATGAAACCCCTCTAATACCCACCCGAGCTTCGCACGGACACGAACAACTCTTGGCCCATGCCCACCAGCGATTTCATCCACCAATCAACTTTATTTGTTCCAGCCCCTGTCAAATGTTCCCAGATCTCCAGGACCATGAAATGGGTCCGAAAATCACACAATTTGAAAGCCAAGCTTTCTTGGCTCAATCTATCCCAGATGTTCATGAACCCCACGTATGGAAATCTGTTGTCGGGTGGTAAACGAAACGACCATGCCTACCTGTACGGGACCCAAATTGCAGTTGACAGCATTGGCGCTTCGGCTTACGATTGGTATAAGATGTCTAGCTTCCCCATTCTGAAGAAGGATATCGCAGCTGCGCTGACTGTCATTCACCAACGACTTTGATTTAGTCTTTTGTTCGTTCTTTTCGTCACTCTTTTTTCCAACACTTGTTCATCAACAATGAAGACTGCCGCTGTTGTTGCTGGCCTTGCCGCCGCCGCCAATGCGCACGCCACATGGCAATACTTGTGGAGAAACGGGGAGGATCTTGGAAGCACCTGTGTCAGAAAGGTTCCGTCAAACAGCCCTGTCGAGGACTACACTGGCACCGCGCTGCAGTGCAACGTGAACCCGGCCGATGCAGAGGGCAACTGCGAGTTTGCAGCTGGTGACACCGTCACTATCGAGATGCACCAACATGACACCCGCTCTAGCACTGAGGAAGCTATTGGCGGTGCTCACTGGGGCCCCGTACTTGCGTACATGGCTTCCGTTGAGGATGCTGCGGCTGCTACTGGTGCAGAGGACTTCTTCAAGGTTTACCAGAACACTTGGGCCAAGGCGCCTGGTTCGACCCAGGGTGACAACGACTTCTGGGGTACCAAGGACATGAACTACAACGGTCAGTCTCGAGAACATGCAAGAAGTGAATTTGACTGACGATCACTAGGTGGAAAGCTTGATTTCAAGGTTCCAGCCGATCTCGCCCCTGGCGACTACCTGCTCCGTGCCGAGGCGATCGCTCTCCATGCTGCCAGTGCTTCTGGAGGAGCACAGCATTATGTTGCATGCTACCAGCTCACAGTCACCGGCAGTGGTTCATTGAAGCCCACCGATACCGTCACGTTCCCGTCTGCTTACAACAAGACTGGCCCAGGCCTCGGTTTCAGCATACACGCTCCTCTCGACAGCTATCCTGCTCCCGGCCCTGCTCTTATCGAAAGCGGAACCGAGTCTACTCCTCAGCTTCTGACTTTCGGTACTATTGAGAGCGCACCCGCTGCAAGCGCCGCTCCCTCCACTGCCACCAAGCCTGCCTCCAGCGCTGCCTCTGCCACTCCAGTTGCAAGCTCTGCCCCCGCAAGCTCCGCACCCGCCAGCTCATCCGCTGCTGCACAGACTTCCGCTGCTGCACAGACTTCCGCTGCTGCATCGGCTACTGCCACTGCAGTTGCCGAGCCCGCACCCAGCAGCTCTGCTGCTGCCCCCTCTGCTACTGCTTCCAGCCCCGCTGCAGAGCAGAAGTACACCATCGCCGAATTCATCGCCTTCCTCGAGGAGGCTGATGCCGCTGATAGCTCAGCTACGTCCAGAAAGGCCAGAAGGCACGCACGTGCTTTCCGTGTCTAAGCATTAAACATCACGTTTGGTTGGAGGAATGTTTGAGTGTTGGTTTAGGGAGACTATAGAGATGGTTCTCCTCGATGGAGGCTTCGCTTCTTGTATCCAATTCATTGCATGGCCATTTCGTGCCGAATCTTCCGTACTGCACGCACTTTATGATCGCTGTTGACAATATATCGTAGCTTGGTTTCTCTTTTCCTACAACCAGAGCTATCTTTACAAAAATGAGTGAGCTTCATACTGATAGGATCTGCACGAGGATGTAAGGCAGCTATAGTAGAACAGCGGAAGCCTTGGAGTACGTGCATTCAACATAAAGCAAACAAAACTTTGGTCGTCTGAAGTGGGATGGTTGCTTTTTCATTCTATGCTTATCACTGCGGATGTATCGCGTGCGGTTGCAAGCCTTCGTTCACCGTCGGGAAGCGGCGGGGTGGGGTAAACCCAACACCCTGGAAACGGGGCTCTCCACGGATACGCCTTCGCGAAAGGGATATAGAAGTCCATTGCGGAGCCATCAACATTATTGACCACCTTTGTCTCTTCCCCTCATGACGCGCCCATACGACTCGATCAACGCTGAGCAGTTGCAACGTGATGCAGACGAGCACCTGCTCGCCTACGGAACTTCATATCATCCCGAGATCATTACTTCGACCGAAGGCGTCTATGTCGAGACACATACTGGCCATCGGATGATGGACTTCACCTCTGGTCAGATGTCGTGCCTTCTCGGTCACGGAAATCCTGAGGTAGTGCAAGTTATTCACGAGCACGCGCAGCACCTCGATCACATCTTCAGTGGCATGATCAGTCCTCCTGTGATCAATCTAGCAAAAAGATTGACAAGTGTCACACCTCAAGGCCTCGATAAGGCCTTCTTCCTGAGCACAGGGGGAGAGAGCAACGAGGCGGCGATACGACTTGCAAAATTCTACACTGGAAAATTCGAGATAGTTGGCCTGGCAGCATCATGGCATGGAATGACTGGCGCATCACTCGGAGCACAATATCACGCAGGTCGTGCAGGCTATGGGCCTCTTATGCCTGGAAATCTCGTCCTTCCGAGCCCAAATGCGTACCGTTCGATCTTCACGCATGCGGACGGTAGCTACGACTGGACAGCCGAGCTCAACTACGGATTTGACTTGCTGGATAAGCAGTCATGCGGCTCTCTTGCAGCTGTGATACTTGAACCTATCCTTTCCAGTGGCGGCATGCTCGTATTGCCGCCCGGGTATCTGAAGGCGATGAAAGAGCATTGTGTCAAAAGAGGGATGCTGCTCATCGTTGATGAGGCACAAACAGGTCTGGGGAGAGCAGGAGATATGTTTGCATTCACGCATCATCCAGAAGACGAGGGCGTAGTTCCGGATGTTCTGACATTGAGCAAGACCTTGGGGAATGGACTGCCTTTGAGCGCCGTGGTAACTTCGAATAGTATCGCTCAGCACGCAAAAGAGAACGGATTCCTTTTCTACACGACACATATCAATGACCCGCTTCCGGCTGCGGTTGGCGACAAAGTACTCGAGATAGTTATTAGGGATGATTTAGTTTTTCGCTCGCGGCAGCTAGGTGTCAAACTGCAGGCGGGTCTGAAGATATTACAGTCGCGCTACGGGTGTATCGGCGATGTCAGAGGCCGCGGCCTGATGGCTGGTGTTGAGATTGTCGGAGACCGCAAGACGAAGGTCGGGGCCCCAGAGGTTGGTAATGCATTGGCGAACAAGATGACAGAGATGGGATTGTGGGCTCAGCTTGCTACTATTGCATCGTTTGGAGGTGTCTTCCGCATCGCGCCTCCTCTCACTGTGACGGAGCAACAATTGGACGAGGCGCTATTGATTATGGAAGAAGCTTTGAGAACAACACCAGGAACTAAGCCTTTGTACTCATTAGAGGGATGATACAAAGGTGAAGGAAGGCTGTAACTTGAAATACGAACTATTAAAGCTTTGGCTTCCACACATGCTTGTCTTGAATGAGATATATTGAAAAGCGCATGTCCTCCTTGGCGTTTACATATTCTCTTTCGGCACTTTGACCACGTGCTGTAAGGCAACGTTTGTAGAAATAGCTTTAATATATCTTTAATGTTTTATCAAGTTATAATACCTAAGATAGAATACAGTACGTAATACAGCTGCTTAATAGCACTACGCAGTCTAACTCTGTATTGTCTACCCCACTTCTATCCTTATCTTCCACACCTTCGTCTATATACGCTGTCTAGACTTCGCTGATTATGGCTGCACTGAAGCTTGTGCCGCTGATTGGTGACGCCAGGGAGAGCTTCCGCCTCCACGACGATTCTCCCCTCCCTCCAAGTACTCTCCGCCTGAGAGTACTCTGTACATATGAACTGCACCACACATCATAAACAGATCTTGAGCACAGAATCCAGCTGGACCATCGTTCTTCGTTAGAGATAAGAGCGTCCTTTATTAACAGTAAGTACAGATCGGTAAGGCCGCTAAGCAAACCTGAGGCTTGTTGGATGATACCTTCGATGGTATCAAGTGGTTCGCTTTGCGACGAACATGTTCTCTGCTGCGATAAAGATGACATATCGAACAATCCTCGAATTACAAACACTAACATGGTTCAAGACCTTTATAGCCATTTCTTTTTTCCTTGTGTCTAAGCTATTTAGAAGTGACGGGTGGTGATCACTACACTACCAATTGGCTATGTTGCGACAACGGAATCGCAATATGGCCAATTTGATCCTGCTATCGTCCACTGTCTATCAGACTACAACATCATGGCCAAGCCAAGACCAATGACAGCCCCGCCCAATGCGCCCTTGACTTGTACTGCAGCACCAGGGAACTCAGAAGGTGAAGGTGTAGGTGCGGGCGCGCTGCTAGCGGTCCCGGCAGTGGGAGCAGCACCAAGAGCAGATGTGTATGGTACATCAGTTCCAATGGCAGTCGCGCCTGGGAAAGCGGGCGTGGGAGTTGCAGCGGGAGTTGGGTTCTCGATTTCGTCCTCCGGGTTGAGCACACTGTATGATGTTAGTCCAGAAAAATGAGTGTCTGCGGATGTGGACACTCACGTATCGATGATGTGCGCTACGCCGTTGCTGAGGATGATGTTGGCTAGGACGACCTTGGCGTTGTCTACGTATACTGTTCCATCGACGCCGACGCTCAGAGTGAGGTCGTTGCCGTTCACTGTCTTGACTGTTGTGTTGGTGATATCACTCGAAAACGCAACAGCACCTGTTACGGCGTGGTATGTCAATACATTGGTAAGAGTCTCAATGCTAGCGTTGGCAAAGGCAGATGCTGCAGTGGTGAAGGCATCGTTGTTGGGAACAAAAATGGTTAGGTCCGCGACGGAGTCAATTGTTTCAACAAGACTTGCGGCAGTGAGAGCACCCAGTGCGGCAGTCACTTCGACGTCCGGAACTTTCGACAGAGTAGTGGAGGCATTTCGAGGTACGGTAAGTACGGTGTCTATCTTGTGGACGGTGACGCTATTTGCGGCTTGAATATCCTGGTCTGGTAAGTCTCTCGTGGGGGAAGTGTCATGTTTGAATTACTCACTGCTTCTATCACGTTGGCGGACTTGAGCTCTCCGCTGAGGATAGTAGCATTTTCTCCGTCTAGCAACAGACCCACATTCTGCCCATCTGTAACATTCGTGCGAATGCTGCCGTCGAATGACGGCAAGAAGAGACTGCTCACAAAAGCAGGGGTCTCGCTAAAGTCAGACGAGACGTAAGTCCCATTGAGAACGTGGTACGCAAGTATAGCTGCGATAGCCTGCATATCGCTTGAGTTGACCGCAACGCTCTCTGGCGTATCTTCCTGCGCGAGGAGAGCCTCGAATGCGGAATTCGTGGGCGCGAGGATAGTAATGTTGCTTAGGCCGGCGAGTGTCTCCGCAAGATCGGGCACGCTGCCGAGGGCTGCACCGATGGTGGAAAGGTCAGGTTGAGATGCAATCAGGTCAGTAAGACTGGGTGCCTGTGCAAGCACAGATGATACACAGGCAAAAAAAGCTATCGAGGTCCTCATCTTGGTCGAGTGTTGTTGTGCCCCTGACGTTGAAAGTGATGTTGGAAGTGAAGATGCGGAATAGGTCTGCGAGCTCGAGATGCAGATACTGCGGTACTTTTTATAGCATGTGCATTGAGGCTATGCATCCCCGAACGATCTAGCTGATACATCTTTACAAGACTGGAAACTTGCATGTCTTCACTGCCGCGGCACTGGGCAGAATTGCATTCTACATCTGGATCGGGAAACCCCTGAAGTATCTATCACGATGGCTAGCTTGAGTCCAGTCGCCATGGATCGCCAAGTCAGCTCACTGGTCAGAGGTCTTTCCGTTTGCTAAGCACATCGTGGTGTTGCAGGGGCTGTGAAGTTATATGTTCCCAAAGTAGCTGGTAGTGACGTTGGCCAAGTGCGAGTCCGGTGAGTTTTAGCCGTGCGGAGTACATCGCGTATACTGGCGAGCTCGCGTGGTTTGAGCTTCGAGGTAAAACTAGATGCCTGGTACCTTGCAGAGAGATGCGGGGTGGACCCTCGAAATTTGTCTCATGCAATTGCGCACTGAACTTGTAATCGGTCAAGGTACTGATCGTGCTTGAAGGCTCCTCTGAGTACGTTCTACTGCAGATATCGCTTCCATACACACGGCCAGCACCTAAAACCGATTCCCGTAATTCGTAAGCTGTTAGCAGCCACCATAGACGGCAAATTCTTATCTTCACTCCGGTACCCCACCTTTTTGACGTATACTATTATCAAGCCTTAGCGCGCTCGAGCCGGTAGCATACAGATGCTGTTTCATAGTCAATCACACAAGTTCCTCGCCCACCTTTTCATGGCTCTAGGTACCTTTTTCACAAACTTCAGCAGCCTATGTATACTATAGCAGGTTGATCGTTAGAGGTTCTAGTAAATCTATATTTCTAGTACTGGTAAACGTTCAAATAGAGCACTAACCTGTCAAAAAGTTCAGTAGGATTAGCTTAGCCTCCTATAGTACATAGATTGGCTAAAAGTTGGCAGAGATACCGAGAGCCACAAAAAGGTGGGGAGGAACTTTTATAAAGCACCCGATACCTCGACTATGATCATAACATATCTCACATCCGTGATATCGTTCTGACCATCTTCCTGAAGTTCCACAACACTACGGTGTATGGATTTCTTTCGACTATGTAACCGGCAGTGTAAGTTTGATTCGAAGCCCAAGGGTACCAACGCGAAACGAAGGCTTCGTGCACCAGTCGCATTATTCATCGCATCCTGTAAGCCTTAGTCCAGTAGTCCTTTTTGCCTCAACCACGCCTCGCACAATCCTGGCCACGTGGATACTGGCAACTCCGCCGTATCTAATCCAAAACCATGCGGCGCGTCTGCGAAAACATGCAATTCGACCTGCGTCCCTTTCTTCCACAGTCCCTCCGCCAGCCTATACGCATTAACCACGGGCACAACTTCATCGTTGCCTGCATATACGATAAACGTTGGCGGAACATCGTCCAGGAGCTGGACATCCGGCTGCAGCGCATCATACAGCGCCTGCTTCTCTGGCGGCTCAAGTGGTGCCTTATCGGGGATGATAGTGCGCCCTTTCGCGTTTGTAGAGATAGGTGCATAGCCTATGATCGCGAAGTCGAGTTTCGGTAAGTTCGCTGAAGAAGCGGGAGACGTCCAAGCTGACGGGTACGACGCGAGCAAACTTGCAGCGAGGTGGCCTCCCGAGCTCAATCCGCATACGCCTAGCCCATTCGTCGCAAAGCCCTTCTCTTGGATGATGTTGAGTGCCCGCCGTGCGTCATCTATGGGTGCCTTCGGGCTGGACTGGGCATTTGGGAATCTGTGGATGAGGACAAAGGCGCGAAAACCGATGGTAGACAGCCATTTTGCGACGGCGACGCCTTCGCGGCCGACCATGAGTTGGGTGTAGCCGCCTCCGCCGAGGATGAGTACCGCGCGGCCATTGGATGGGGTTGCCGCGGATGCGAAGCTGAGGAGCCAGGGGCGGGATACTTCTGTTACTACGGCGTGGTCGAGAGAGTTGTTGGGTTTAGTGAACGTGAAGGCATTGTCGATAGGTTCGTTGTCCCAAAGTGGGAAGGCTTCGGATGCGTTTATTGGATTTGCCATTTTTTTTTTGTATATACACGGGTCTCTGCGTCTTTTTGAACGTATCTTGGGAAGGTCGAGTGGAGAGTGGGTGGAGCGTTGCTCGCTGCAACTTTAACCGAGATATCCCGATCGCCGTGAGCTTGCTTTGCTTTTGCTCTTTTACCGTATCCTGATCGCATGTGCTCGCGATCAATGGGCATTCTGCGTCCGATGACCTCCAAAGATTTCTAAAATCCTACGAAGTGCCGCACAACAACCCCAAAAGACTTTCACCGTAGGCATTATTGGCAATGAAGCCCCCCTCGGGCTTATACATGGTTTCTTATCAATCCGAATATACACTAGAAACAACATACAATCGAAGAGCGATGGATATCTTGTTCGCTCATTCCCGGTTCGATCCCAAATTTCCATCCCATTTCCGGCTGTGTAACCAGGCCCGCTAACGCCAGACGATGCAAACGCCGTGCTCGTTCCAAAAGCAGTCCTTCCCGTCCATAAGCGTTCGTGATATGGATTCAGGAACCAATTTCCCTCGATTTTTTTCAACTCGAATCTTATTTGGAGGGCGTGAATCCAAAACATCCACGCCGCGCTCACAGATCATCAACCTCAACAAACCGTCCCCTAATCGGCCTCTTCCTACTATCCAAGCTTCTCACGCTCCCGCTATCATTTGTACTTCCAGCGTCGTCGCCAAACCTACCCGGCGCAAGGCTTCCTCCGCTCATGACATGCGGACCTCTCACTGGCACAGGTTGTGCGTAAAACTGCGCGGGCGTCTGTGTCGTGCTCGGCGGCGACCTCGTATGCCTATCAGCCCCACTGAACTGTGTTCCCTCAGGGCTGGTCATACGGTCTGAATGTGAATTCTGAGAGTTGTGGGATTGATGGGAATGGGTTCGAGTATAGGGATCCGGGGGTGGCGGGTAGTAGACATGTTGAGTCACTGGAACGAACGCATGCGGGTGAGTGGGTGATGTCGGTGTAGGATAAGAGTATTCGCGCTGTAATGCTGCGCCTGGAGGTTGGTGGTAGACATTAGGGTCGTAACTTGGGGTATCGTAAGTATTAGTGTGTTGGTTGTAAGCAGCATGCTGATCTTGCTGCGTGTAATTGGGATGGGAATATTCGGTATTGTACGGTGAGGGATATGTTGCTGTTGAAGTAGGAGAATTGGATGGATATTGTTGAGGCTGGTATGGCGAGATGGGGTTCGGGTGCAAGTAATCGCCGCTTGGTGAGCGCGAATGTAGATGCGTGGTGGTATCGGGCTGTTGTCGTAAGCTCATGTACTTCGCGGTACCTGGCGAGGGCATCTCTTGTACTGGTGAGGTTGCTGCTAGCTCGACGGGAGGTGGTGGTGATGGGCCTTGGTTCTTCTCTCCTTTGACTTTGAGAGCCTTCTTGCGCCGACGGAGGCAGAAGAGAACGAGCAGAAGTATCAGAATGAGGCCGGCGAGACCTCCTACGACACCACCCGCAATAGCTCCAACGTCAGTCTTCTTTGATTTGCCGGTGTCTGACGGGGTTGCGGTTCCACTAGGAACTACACGAGTTGCTGATCGGGCTGAAAAGCTTGCCTGGCGACCGAAGTAGACGCTGAGATCGCCGTTATCCCAGCTGGAAGGCTTGGTCATTGTCGCGCCTCCTGTTGGTCTAGAACGCGTTAGATTCACCCTGTACCAGTATCAACCGAAACAAGAGCACACTCACCCTCCACCAATGACCGAGATAACAGGCGTAGGGACGAAGTACTTGGTGGCCGACGGGTCCCATTTGTCCCAGAGAACGTTCTTTTCCCCATTGTATCCGAGGTTCACTGGAAATAACAATCAACTCTGTCTCATCTCGCACATGAACCTCGCCAAGCTTACTATTGTGTTGCCCTTGAGAATTTGGTGCGTCGCAATCAGTATAAGACGAGTTGGTAAACCAGCCCCCGATGATAAGCATCTGGTCTCGGTTGACCACGTTTGCAGAGCAAGCTCCGTGCGGGAACGGTTGCGTGTTCGTGCCATTGCCTGTATTGAAGACGTTGATCCACTTGAAAGATGGCAGTGAGAGGATGTAAGCATCGTCATATCCACCTGGACCATCGGCAGTGAATCCGCCATACAAGTAGCTTTCAATGATTAGACAAGTTCACAGCGGAAGGGTGAAGAAGCCACTCACATGTTATATGACGATTGATCATCAGCCCAGGTAGCGCCAGCACAGAATTGTCGTCGCGCGCCTGGGACTTGTCCGGAGGCTTGCTGGGTATACCACTTGTTCGAAGAGATGTCGTATATATGGACAGTCTATCCATGGTGAGTACAGTCCTAAGAAAAACAGCAAAAGAATGCATTTCTTACGCTCATGTTGGCCTGATTCCAAATTAGCATGCGAACAACAGATCAGGATCCGCGCTTGACGTACCGCTTGAGAGCTTCCATTGCGACTCGGATCCTCGATACCTCCAAAGTAGACCAGAAGACCTCCGTCAGAAGCAGGAAGGTAGACCAACTGACCCTCAGCGCGGCCAACGTTGTCTGGTGGCCCACTGTTGTTGTTCAGCTGACCTGCGGTGAAGTCATAAGATATCAGATTGCTGGTAGCGATCTGTTCCCCCTTCCAAGTTGGAGACGTAAGGTTGTTCATGTAGCCTCCAAAGTAATACCCATAGCCGAAATCCTCAGCCGATGTTCCTGCGCCATAGGCCACTCGCTGTAGTGATGCGACGTTGCTGTTCGGGCTGGATTCGTTCCATTGGTCCAGTCTGGTATCGTAGGTCCAAAAGCTGAAATCGGGCGGAGCGCCTTGGTATTCTCCTCCGAACTGGTAGAAGCACTTGTTGACATCATCCGGCCACAGCACGGCGCCTGATACGCTCGGTACGGTGGCGTTCTTGGTGAGGTTCGCGTATTGGTTTGGCTGGCCAAAGCCCTGGGTCGTGGAGTTGAGGTCGCTGTAGAGGAGCCAGGTATCTAGGTATGCGGCGTTAGGGACATGGATTCATGCGTGCAGTGTGGGGTAGCATACTCGTGTAGTTCTGGGGATTGGTGGAGATGGGATTCCATGCTACCTGGCCCCCGTCAATGTACAGCTTGTTGTCTACCTGCGCGGTCTGGTGACCCCATCGTCGACAAAAGTCCTGGATTGGATCCTTTGCCTGCAGTGAGCGAGACAGCAATGCAATTGCGGCCAGCAGGGAAAGCCGTGTAGATGGCATGGCTGGCATTCATCCCCCCAGGGTCGTACAGACATGGAATGGTAAGGCGTCGCAAGTACTGTAAGGGAGCGCAACAGATGTTGCAGTCGAGGTCATGGGCAGCTGCAGGAGGGTGACGGCAGGGCTGAAGGGAGCTGCACCAGGTTGTCAGAACGCGGCGCACGAAGAGAAGCTGGCTCGTGCTGCATCAGCCCGTTCATTCGCGGATGCAGCGGAGAGATGCTGAGCGTTTGGGACGCCAACTCTCAGCCATGCTGCTGCTGTGAGACGCGTGCGCCAATAGCGCAGGACAGGCGGCGGAACGAGGTTAGGCAGGCGGCCGGTCCTGTGCAAGCGGGTACCCGGACCGGGTTCGCAGGTTCGAGGATGCGGGCAAACGGCAAGGATCGTCAGGTCTGAACGCGAGCAATCCGGCGTGCTCTATTCACAGCAGCAGAGAAGAGAGAAGAGGCATCTGGTCGGGTGACGCAGACGATGGCTGGATTCTGCAGGCGCGCTACCGCCGGCCAGGTCCCTCTCGGAAGCGGAACCACGGCTGCGGGGAATCCTCAGCTCCTGCGTGCTGTGGGAGCCCGTTTATTGCTTTGTGCACCGAGTCGACGTCGGGCCTGCCTGTCGCGACCCCTTTCCTCCTTGGCAATGCATCCATGGACATTGCAGTTGCTGATCGCAATGCGAAAGCATTCGCTGAGAGCGCACTGCCACAGCCGTCGCCCGTTCGTCGCTCGACTGCCCCAGGTGCATACGAGAGCATGTTCAGCACAGCCTCCGCTTGCGCATCTCGTGACATCAACCGCAGCTATGGCGAAGACAAAGTTGCTGGGGGGTATGTAGGCCTAAAGCGAACCCAGAGCTCCAAGACCGGCACAGAGAGCCAGCGAAAGCGAACCCCAGGATTAGAACAGCCGTCATCGCTCTTGGTCCATCGGAAAAGGCAGGTTCAGGGTATGCAGAACCGACCAGAAAGAATAGTCAAGACCGTGTATGTATGTAGGAAGAAGAAAGAAGGACCTGGGCAGAGCTGGATGTTGAAGATTTCGACCGCTCACGTGATGGCTTGGCGCGCTAGCTTCCATGCACGACCCCATTTCAATGAGAAGCTTGAATTTAAAAATATATGCGGAAGGCCTCAAGTGCTGATCCTCAACCAAAAACTAAAAAAAAATTTCAACTTCGTCATGTTCGAGTCGAGCTAATATATACACAGATGCTCATCACAGCCAATTCTCGATCCCCTAAAACCTCGCCTCCACCTTCTGCTCCGTATCCTGCAGCGCCCACTCACTCCTCGCTTTCTTGCTCCGCACTCTGTCAACCTGCTCCTTCGTAAACCCCTTCGCTACAACTGCAGGATTATATCCGAGCCCATTGATCTTGCCCACCTCCTCGCTACTAACATCTGTCGCCGCACTCCCATCAGCGCGCTTGTACACCGTCACCACCACGGCCCCGCCAAGCCCGAGATTGTGTTGTAAAGCGACCTTGGTGTCTTTCACGCTGCGGTTGTTGGCCCACCCACGCATGTGCCACACGAGCTCCGCGCATTGCGCAAGGCCTGTTGCGCCGAGGGGGTGCCCCTTTGAGATGAGGCCACCCGAGGGGTTGATGACCACCTGGGAGTTGGGCCCGTACGTAATGCCTCCTTTTCTGATGAGTTCATGGGCTTTTCCCTTTGCCGCGAGACCGAGAGCCTCGATGGTGACCATCTCGTTGGCGGAGAAGCAGTCATGCACTTCGCAAACGCGGACGTCCTTGGGATCCGTCTTGGCCTCGGCGAGGGCCGTTCTGGCAGCGAGTTCGGACATGCTGAAGCCGACGAGCTCGATGGCGGAGCGGTTGAAGAGCTGCGGGGTGTCGGTGGCGAGGCACTGACCTGCGATGAGGATGGCTTGCTTCTTGAGGTGGGGGCGGGCATCGAGGAAGGATTGCGAGACGAGGACGGCGGCGGCGCCGCCGTCGGAAGTAGGGCAGCATTGCAGCTTGGTGAGGGGCTCGTGGATCATGGTGGATTTGAGGACCTGGTCGAGGGTGTATTCGTCTTGGAATTGGGAGTAAGGGTTGTTCTTGGAGTGGGCATGGTTGATGCGGCCAATTTCCGCAAAGTCTTCGAGCTTCGAGCCGTATCTGTTTGCTGTTAGCATCGTAGGAGGGAGGAAGGAGGGTGCACAGGAGCGGGACGTACTTCTCCATGTGCTCTCGTCCTGCGTTGCCGAACAGTTGCGCCGCACCAGGCGCCTTCGTGATCCCCCTCGTCTCCTTCATTACTAAGTTCGTCGTGCTCGTTGGGTTCGCGCGATCCTGGAAGAACGTCTGCAGACTACCTGGGAACATCTTCTCGAAGCCCACGACTAGCACGCAGTCACTGGCGCCATGCGCAATCATGTTGCGCCCCATGTACAGCCCCGTCGAGCCGGTTGAGCAATTGTTGTTTACGTTGTAGACGGGGATACCCGTCATACCGAACTGGTAGAAGACACGCTGGCCGCAGGTGCTGTCGCCGTAGCAGTAGCATGCGACGCCCTGGTCGACGTCGTCGTAATTGATCTGCGCGTCGAGCATGGCCTTGACGCCGGCTTCGAAGCCCAGCTCCGGGTAGTCGACCTTGCCGCGGGGTTTTATGAACTTGGTCATACCCACGCCGAGGACATAGACGGGTTGTTTCTGGGTGGGCGCCATAGTGGTGGTAGGATAATGGGAAGGCTGGTATGAGAACGACAATACTGCGAATGCCAAAGAATCAAATAACGAATCGAACTATGGAGGATGTGTAAGAACACTCCGTGGCGTGCAACGTAGAGACATTGCGGCTTCGGCTGTATAAAGGGTCGCGAGTCGGGGAGCTGGGAAGGATGGTGTGGGGTAAGTTACCTCGGCACGGCACGCCGTGTGAGGTTGGTGGCACTCGTCCGTATTGCCTAGTCGATCCAGGATACCTTTTGCCGACTGCCTTAGGGAGCATATGATATGGCCTACTTCTAGGAGCGAACATCAACAAAACGTTATTTGTTCACAGTCAGTCGATGCCAGCCACAGTCCACGACTGACTCTGCATTTCATGCTTTTGAATCTCAGGCTAAGTAGACAAGGTGAAGCTGACACATGCATTTTTAGTCAGGAGAGGATGTTTCAAAGACCTGATTATGCGTTATATTCGAGGAATTCGGTATCCAATGCAGAAAATAGCAAAGCAGTGCGAACACTCAGGTATTGATAAGTCAAAAGCAACCACTCCTAGTGTGAACCAAACAACTCTACCCGAGTGTTCGATTCCATGTGATATACAATCCCTGATGCCAGAAACCATGAACAATCCGAGGGTATGCCGATCCAACCAAACGCCCTGCTTATATGATTCGTGAAATCGTGCCTATGCGCCGGGAGCAGACTACATTTGTAGCCTCTTATGCAAAAAAAATCTCTCAAATCGTTAACCAGCCCATCCTATAGACGGATCATCCAGAGCGCGGGTTGGGCTGGCGTATATCGCGTCAGGTAGGTTTAATACTTCAGCCCGCGGAGGAACGACCCCGTTCGAGGTCGACGGTTTGGGGGAGCTGGAGGCCGAGCTAACTGTTGAGCTAGATGCTGAGCTCGACTCGCTTTGAGGTATAGGACTTCTGACCTGCGAGGTGTCCCGTCGTGGTCGGGTCTTTGCGGGGCTCGCTTTTTCGCTCGTCATCCCCTCAGTCTCACCATCACTCGAGGTCGAGTTTCTCGAACTGACGAACACCGGCGTCACGATATGCGAACTGTCGTGTCGTTGAAAGTTCTCCTGTCTGAACGCCTGTATCGATGGCGGCACAATTCCGTCCGGCCAGCTCCCGCGCTCCCTGTGCTCGACACTCGGAAGCTGCTCTTTCTCTTTGCTCCACCGGCTCTTGAACCTGCTCCACCTCTTGTGCTTCTCACTCATGCCCATGCTTTCCCGTCGCTGTTGCTCGACCTCTGATTCTCTTCTTGACTGCTCGTCGCGAACGGGGTCTGCTAGCGTATGGGCTGCGGACGAGGGGCCGTTGAGCCAGATTGGGAAGAGTGCACCAACAGCATACGCCGCAATGACAACGCAGTACGCATACTGCACGTTCCTTGCCTTGACCACAGTGTACATGATGGGTGGCCAAACCGCTCCGCCACCGATAGCCGCCGTAAGTAGAACCGCTGCGTCTTTTGTGTGTTTGCCTAGACCGCGGAGCGACTGAGCGTAGATGAGTGGGAAGAGGGGGCCTTCGAAGAATTTGCCTATAACAATAATCGTGGCCCATGTACCCCCTGTGTCGCCAGACGTAGCAGCCGCTGCAAAAGCGATTGCGCCGGCAAAGAAGAAGGCGAGTAAGAAGCGTGGTTTGATCCAAATACATAAGAAGGCTGCAAGGAGACGCGAGACAGCGAAGCCGGTGTGGTCAATGGCCTGGAAATTGACAGTATCCAGCGATGGAGTAACACGGGTCAGGTATTCGGCGAATGAAGTTGATGTGCTTTCCTGGCCACCAACGTAGCAGAACATGGCGGAAACACCTAGGGCGAGGGAAACCCAGACAACACGCACGTTGGTAGATCCAACGGTAGCATCACAAGGAATTGGCATCCTAGCCGTTGCGTTCTCCAACTCCTCGTCTGTGGCCTCCGGCAGTGGGACATAGAAGAAAACGATGGCGAGGAGAATGGTGAAGAAGGAGATGCCGAGATAAGCCCATTGCACATCAATCAAGCTGTCGGCCGAGGCCTTGAACAGCACTTTCTTGGCGAGGAGCGGGGAGACGATTGTGCCGATGGCTTGTATGCCTTGCGACATGCTGAGTCTTGCTTCTGCGTATTCAGGCGGACCGCAGAGCGCAATGAAGGGGTTGGCGCTGAGCTCCAGAGTTGCCAGGCCCATACCGACGATGAAGTTGGATATAAGGAAGGCCGGGAAAGATGTGAGCACTGCAGAGGGCCAGAAGACCAACGTGCCACAAGCGTACACCATCAATCCAACGATGTAACAAGCCTTGAAGCCCCAGTGACGGAAAACAAGCCTGCCGAAGGTAAAAGGAGCGACGATGTAGCCGAAGTAGTAGGCGCTATGTTGACCCACGGTTTGACCATCACTCATCTTGGCCACCACCTGGAATTGCGAGTTTAGTGTATCTAGGAGGCCGTATGCGAATCCCCAGATAAAGAACAGGGTGGTGACCATGGCCACGGGATACACAGCCTCACCATTGGTCCTCAATGTGATGTTCTTCTTCTTTTGCATGTCTACAAAGTCGAAGTAGGCAGCGGAGCCTCTGCGAGCGCGAGTAGTCGTCGCGTAGGTGACCAAAGTCTCGTTGCGATACATTTCCGGCATTTCATTCATGTCCGGGGTGGTCAAAAAGTCCATCATGCCTATGGGCTCATTGGCGCCGGCGAGCGCTGGGGGTGGCTTCGTAGTGGTAGGCGACACCGGAGGACTTGGTAAATACGATCGCCTGGTTGCGGCTGTGATATTCGTGGGAATGATCATGCTGTCGCTCGTTCTGCTAGTCGACTTGTCGACTACGGTTTGATCGAGCACCCATTTTGGGAGGAAGCGTTTAACCAGAGGCTTCAGTGCCGGCACACAGGCGCACATGATTCCGGTATTGATCTCGACGGCGCTCCACATGGACGAGAATGCAGCATACCATGAGAAGTCGCTTTCATTGCGAAGATCCATCGTGTCGGCTCCTCCCATACCGGCCTCTTTGGCACGGAGGTTATTTCTTTGCGCATCTTGTAGATAGTAGATGCGGACCACGTCGACGACGGCGACGAAGATGCCGAAGCCAAAAGTGATGACCAGGATGATCTTCTGCTTCCTCGGTAGCCGCATGCCTAGGAGATGAAGTCAGTATACGGTAGACTGGTGTTGTTCAACGCGACATACCAGTCAAGAGAGGCATGGGCAGGAAAAAGATGGCCAGATCAGTGACGATGTTGAGCGGTGCCGAGGACAGGTATATAGTGACGATGTTGATGCACGTGTGAGGCGGTTCGAGCGGGGTATAAAAAGCTGCCGATACGGGGTCGCATTGGAAGATGTTCAAGAGGGTCAACGCCAGGCCGCCGACGTTGACCACGACGAGAGTCGCAATGGTGGCCCATCGGAAGACCTTGTTGGTTTTGGACAGGGTGAGGTAGAATACGAGGATGGAGGACTTGGTGGCCATCAATGCCGGGTTCTGCATGTGTTAGCAAACCAATGCTGTCAAGGTCTTGCACGTCAGAACCTACATATAGTACGGAAAAGGCATAGGCGGCCTTGTTCATGGGAGTGAGGTCATGTTCTGGGATGGTGTCCTGGTGCCTGCCGAAGCCCTTTGTGGTGCCCCAGCAGATGGAGAAGGAGGTGCCAAAGGCCAGAAGCCAGGCGAGTATGATGGTGTAGTCGTCCCACCCCGGCTTCTTCACGACGGCGAAGCGCGAGACGAGGCGGAAGAAGACGAAGACGGAGCAGCAGGCAAGGGTTGCGGCAGAGACGGCGAGGACGGCGGGCGCGCGCGAGGGCTCGTGGGCCATGGTGGTGGTCGTTTTGCGTTGGTCGGCACCCGGGGCATCGTATCGCGTCGCGATGCTAACGTGGTCGAGGGTTCCGTGGGTAGAACTGGGCGTCATGAATCGACATGCTTTGCTGCTGCGCGCATACGAGCTCGCACACGCTGCCACGATCCTGCGAGGGGTCGTGTCTGCGCGGCGATGCGGACAATTAGGCGACGGTGGACCGACCAAGCCTGGGGAAGGAGCGCCTTTTGGCTGGAAAGGACGCCGGGGACGGCTGGGACGAAGAGTCAAGGGTCTTCACCGCAAAGCCCCAGGTTTGCCGCCTCGCTGGGAACTGGGCGCAGAGACTGCAGCCATGATGGGTGCTAGCCGCGCCGGCGCGCTCGCTCTCGGCGAGCATTGGTGAAGAGGCTGGCTAGTGACGTCGTAGTGCACGCTTCTCCACGCCCCGGTCACTCGCCTGCTCGACTCTCCTTAGGCGCCCCAAGCACCTGCTGCCTCTCTCCAGGTGCCGGTCGCGGGGTGCAGCGCAACAGCAGCCGTACCCAGACTGTTGAGCATCTTCACGCTGCGGTCATGGGACATGCCAGAGGAGTGTGCACCTTTGCAGACGACAGCCCGGGGCCTGGCCGACGATCGGCGACCGGCATCGCACGCGAGCGAGAGAGATTGTGGGGAAACAAGGTCTCGAGGGCTGCTGGCTTCGGCGCCCCGGCCGAATTTGCGGGCCTCCAAAAGGTACCCACGGCAAGAGGCCGGTCATGTGAACCCAGACTCACCTGGGCACCTGGCTAGTCCGCCCTGTACGAACTCCTGGGGCTCCACTGCGAGTCCACGAGGGTCGCTCAGGCAGCCTGGGGTAATCCAAGTCCCTGAAAGCGCACGTCTCTGCAACCTCATTGGCCAACCGAGTGCTGCTTTTGCAAGTGTACTACTGTTTGCGAGTACCAAAGTTCGGAACCCTTCACACATCTCAAACCTTCTCGTCCAAGTCTTGTTCTCCACGAAAGTTTACCTACTAGTCCAGCATTGACCTACTACGACCCGCATCAGCAAGGCAATCCAGTGTCTACCACGTCCCTGATCACTACCATCCTTGATTAGTCAGACGGGAGCGAACGTGTACAACACTCCGCGGACCTCGAGCTGTCCTCGTTTAGCATCAGCTAATACGATCGGTATTAGGCAAGTTAGCCTAGAGTGCTTCCCTTTTTTTTTTGGTACCTTCCAAGGTAGCACTCCCTAGTCAGTCACGGACCTACCTCGAGCGAGCCAACATTCAGTAGACTCCGCGGACATCGACCCCTTCTCTTCTCTCGTGTGAACATGGACATTGGCCAGAAGCTTCCCAGTTGTCGAAGCCTCCACCAATCGGTCGTCCGATAGTAGATTCTAGGGTCACTCGGGTTATGATCAGCCTCCAGGGTTTAGTCTTGATACTGTCGCGCCGACGATCACATGTACGCGGAAACCCGTCCAGCATCAAGGCATTATTACGATTAATGGTAGCTTGGTATCCACACCTCCCCTTCTCACTCTCCTTATTCACCCCGTCTAACTCCTCTTCACCCTCTACTCTTCTACAAAAACCCCGCAAGACCCAGAACAACAGCAATCACACCGCCAACGGGGATATCCATCGGGCTCGCAGCGCCCGTGTTGGAGGAACCGAAACCCGAAGCCGTCGCAACCGTCGCACTCGACTCGCTCGATTCCGTTGCCGATGCCGACGTGGCGGTCGCTGTAGCAGATTGGGTACCTGCCGTCTTCAAGACGGATGCGACTGAGGCGCTGGATGCGCTGCGCTGACTGTTCACCTCGTTAGCTTTTGTTCTTCTCCAACTTCACATCAAAATGTAGGAAGCAGGAGAGGGGAAGGTCTGGGGAGGGTGACTCACGGTTCCGCCGCCAGACAAAACTGCGTGACCTGGTTCTGCACCGGCGGGCGGTCCTCGCTGCCCATGCAGTTGTTGTAACACGTCAGCTTGTTGGTGTAGTTATCGCACAGGCAGATGTAGTCGTTGCCGCTGCACGCCTTGACCTGCTTGTCGTATTGTTCGACGCAGGCGTCGACGATGCTATGAGCGTCAGTGAGCGTCTCTGGTTACCACCTTGTGTCTCCTTTCTCGAGGTGTTCGGATTGGCGTGAGAAAAGAGATCGGGGTTGGGTTGGAGGCGAGACAGGGGAGCGTCGAACGTACTTCTGCGCGCAGATGCCAGTATCAGTCGGTGTGGATGCGGCAGCGGAGGTGGTGGCCACGACGGCAGCGCTGGCACCGGCGAGGAGGAGAGCGGCTGGGAAACGCATTTTTACTGTTCTTTCGTCTTTCTTTTTTCGATTAGAACGTATGAAGCGACGTGTGTATCAATTAATCAATCAATCTAGTAGAGCAAAACCCAGAACGAGTGATGGGCAATGCAGGCGAAGCAGGAAGCGTAGGTAGCGAAAGGTGCAGTGTTAGTGTTGTTGACGACGAGGAATGCAAGGGAGGAAAACCTTCAGCCAGCACGGAGCCACTCATTTATTAGTTATGGTGTTCATCTCTCGCGCCAGCCATCTCGGCGCTTTCCATGCAGTCCCTGAGCCTTTCCCCAGACGGAGTGCGCAGTGGGCGTGTGTTGACCTCTGTCCGCGGCGTCAATCACCATCCCTTTCCCATTTGGGTGGACTAGCTGGGTTGGACTCGTTCATGGTTCGTTGCAGGTCACCACTCGGAGCCCTTCTTTTACTGCTGGACTGCTGAACGCGCTTATCCAGCCTCCAGACATGCCTCTCCCTCTCGTTGCCAGCCAACTGACCAGCTCTCGCCTTCGGAAGTTGACGAGTTCACCCTGCCGCAGGCTAGATGCGACGGGCTAGCTTCGGGAACCTGAAGCTGTGCGATTGGTGGGCCGGCGATCGGCACCGGGATGCTTCACCCAACGACCCCTGTGGCTATATATTGAAATTGAGGCGCTTCAGACGTCGAAAAGTTGTTGTCAGACGGTCTGTGTGCCTATCATGTGCGTTGGCGTTCAGCTGCCGACGTTGATGAAGAATGTTTTGGAGCGAGAGCAAACGGCCACTGAGGTTGCTAGGACTGTAGAGTAACGTTCGTTGCTGGGCTGCCAGCGTGGAAGTACGGCCTGAGTTCGAAGCCTTGGAGCATTCACGCAGGGATGGAGAAAGGAAGAGGCAAGTACGTCTCCCATACGCCGCATCCACATTATGCATGCAAGAGTAACCAGCTGCCATCGATGTACATACGCAATTCCATTGTAACCGCTATACCCATGCCGTAACAAATCCACAATGACAACTATTATCTACCGCCAAACACCATGTACAAGACCTTTGATAGAGACGGGACGAAGATGACTGACTGACTGACTGACTTCGGCGATGGAAGAAATTGACTGGCGGGGTCCTTGTCCGCGCCATGAAAGATACGTAAAAGATATGTGAGCATCGGTTCCAATCCAAAATATGCTTGCTTCCGCCTGCTCTGCGTGCTTTTGTACACAATGTTGGCCACCTTCCCCGCTCGATGCGACTACACAACGCAACCCAGCTCGTGTCCTCGTGTCCTCGTACATCTTGCGTAATAATCGTCTACTCCTGCCCGAATCCAACTGTTTCCTCGACGGCAATCGTGAGTTTCTGGTTGAGCGCCTCGAATGACTTGTACGGTGGCAAATCAAGACGATTGAAACTGAATGTTGTTAGCACAGTATTTCTCAACGTCGCAACGAGAATACATACCAAGTATGTGATTTCGGCAACTGAGTAGGCTCACCAGCCTTCTCGATCGTAAACCTTCTTGGTCCATCGCTACCCTGCAGATCCTTGAATCCGTTGACAGGAATACGCGAGGTACCTGTCGCGAACTGTAGCAGACGAGACTTCTGTTCGGCATCCCAACTCCTGATGCACTTCCAGAAATGTGCGATAACCTCATCATTTTCGGTGTAACCGCGGTAGTCGGTGTGCTTCTTCCAGTCATCGACATCGATATCCGCAATACCGCCAATAAGCAGCTCAAGTTCGCGCTCGTCGAACACATTCACCAGATCAGCAGGAATCAACTCATGGAAGCCAGAGATGAACGCGTTGAATTGTTCTTCAACGCGCTTCTGGATGCGCCACTCCGTGATAAGACTAAGCTTGTTAGTGCTAGCTTCGTAAGCTGAGACGCGCGATACTTACTCAACATATTCCTTCTTGTTCTCATTCGTGACTTCGATCTCCTCGCCTCCCGGCTTCAACTCAATGCTGACAGTCTCGCCGAATCGCTCGTCGTCCGTCGAGAAAGTCAACTCCAGCGCATCGGTGATGTCATTATTACTGCGACAAATTAGCGTAGAAAACTCACAGTAGTGAGCTCACTTACAGCATCCACTCCAAGTTGCGGTGGAAATCCGCGTCTACACCCTCCATATCTGACAGTGCCACCTTCTTCCTCAGAATCATCTTGTAGAACGCTCCAATGAAAAATGCATCCAAAAAGCGGCGGTGGAAGATGGCCAGACCGACGACACGGCCGATGAACTTGAAGTAATTCAAATGTTCGGGGTTGATGCCGGAGTGAGGGTTAATCTGGAGAGTGTAGTTGTCGTGTGCGGAGTATTCAAAAAGACAGTAAAAGGGATTGAACATCTCGTGAGAAAGCAAGAAGAAGAACTCTCGAGAAAGACCGCCGTAGTCCAGGCCGTCTTCTCCGTCGAACTTAATCATGAGCCTCTTCTTCAAATCTGCAGCGCTCTGCCGCATAATCTCGTGATATGAATCTTCGAAAATGTGCGTTCTCCGGACTTTGACGTGACATTGTCCAGAAACAATACGCAGAGCGGGTTGCGATCGGAAGTAGATCAACTTGCGACGGAAATCGCGCTTGTACTGCGGTACGTTTTGATCAAGCGAAGATGGTAGGCGCGGGTCGTCCCATGTCGTAGTCTTGGTGTTGTGGTCGACAAAATATACACGAGCAGTGTTGGTGAGACGCATCTCCCATCCCGAAGGTAGCGGTCCGAGCTGAGACACGGGTTGCTGTTGAATGGTACTATTATTAGCATTTTGCCCGCCATACATGCGGATGTACTGCTGACGGCGTGGGTCGACCCAGGTAGTAGTACGTGTGTTGTGATCCACAAAGTACGGTCGCCCTTCCGGTGTGTGTCGCTGTTCCCAACCTGACGGGAGTTCTCCAGTCCCAGCGGTCGTGGCTCCGGTAGCCATCATGCTGACAGCATTCGCAGATGTACCACCTGGTGGTGATGGCTGGCGTTCAGAAAGCGTGGGCGAATTCGCGCCGGTGCGGTCCTCGGGCAGCATTCGGTTCTGGTGTCGAGTCCGTTCCTGCTGGGTTTGAGCAGCCATTTGCGTCCTCTGGTCGGCTTCGTTGAATCCAGCACCTGGTCTTATCCAGGTAGTCTGCCTCGTGTTGTGATCGACGTAGTATGTTCTTCCCAGATGATCTTCTCTGCGTTCCCATCCAGGCGGTAAACGTCCCTGTGAGTCCTCAAAGGCGCTATAGCCGCGATTCTGGGCTGGTGGAGCTGAGCCGTTCATGGCTGGTGCAGCGGGCGGGGGTTGCAGGGTAGGTTGGCTGAGTCGCTGGGACGGCGGCTGAGAGGGCATCTGCGGTCGCTGGCCAGGATACATGTCGGGGTGGAGATTCTGTGTGGACTGGTGTTGACTAGACGCAACAGGCGCAGCCGCGCCGTTCACAGACGAGTGTGCGGAAATGGGTGGGCGGTTGGTGTTTTGTCCACCCTGGCTGATGGGCTGGCTCAGGTTGGTCGATAGATTGAGGATGAGTTTGCCGTGCACAACCATGTTGTCGTTCGACTTCTTGAGATCGCGGGTGAGCATTTCTGTGAGGATGTAAGCAGGGAGTTAACGTCTTCCTTCATGATTCGTACCATCGCCACCGGCGTCCAGGTCGATAACGCTCCCAATGCGCACGTTGATGACACCCAAAAAGCCCTGATCCTTCTTCTTGAACTTCTTCTGGTCGAAGATCTGGACTGCCAGCACGCTGTCTTCAGTAACCCGCCTGCCCATGTGTTAGCACTGGCCCCGCTCTGGTGCTCGCATGTGTGAGGGATATCGTACATGTCGAAGCTCTCGTTCCAATAGGGGTTCAACGTCTTCTTGATCACGCTCGTGGTCCGCGTCTGCTCGCCGCTGATCGTGGCAACCGCAAAGGGATCCGGAAAGCCTGTAGAAACGTGAGCGGAGTGCGGACGCAGTTCGAGCGGTGAGGCGTACGGAAAACATCACGCTTGTAGAGGCCATCTGCGGCGATGACTGCAGGATGTTAGTAGTCGTCCTCGTCTTCACGGGCTGTATCAGCCGCGGTAAGACGCACTTGTAACGCGCAAGTTGGGTTGGCCGGCGCCGTCCATGGCGTGCGGATGTCAGCTCGGGCGGCCGGTCGAGGGCGTTGTGAGGCGGCTCGCAGAGCTCGCGCGAAGGGGTAGTCGTTCGTCCTGGGCAAAACGGGCGGGGGTGTCTGTGGCCGGCCTGGAGGCACGACTGTCGAAGACGTGCAGTGGAGGAGGCTGTGCTGTGCGGTTGCGGCCGTGCGGCACGTTACAAAGGGCGGCGGGAGTTCGGCGGGCTCCCGGCAGCGTAGTGGCCGTGCAAAGCGCAGACGACGCTTAGCCAACCCTTAACAATCGCTGCAAAGACTGGGCATGCACTCGCCACGGGTCTCGGGCGTCGTGGTGTCGTGATGGACTGGGCCTGTTGTCGAGGTGCGGCGCCTGCTCCTTGGCGGATACCCCACTTGCCTGCGAAATGTTGGTAGTTGGCACGAACCGAACCGTTCAGCCACTGGGGATGCTCGTAAGCAGCGAGTTCGAGGCTGCTACACTCCAGTCCACTTCACACCTGTATATTCAGCTGAATCGGACTCCATGGGAAGGCAGTGCTGAGCTGCGTCATCCGTAGACGCCGCGTATGCCACCAATCTGCGATGATGTCAACCCGCCTCATGCGTCCAACTCGGAATCACCGCTTTGCCAGTAGTGACCAGCGTACAGTACCAAAGACTCCACATGGTGCGTCTTCCCGAAAATAGATTCCCAGCTTCGTGAAAACTGTTACTGCCAGTCTTGATCAAGTTACTGCGAGGAGGAGATCCAAGTTCGTCCTGCTTTGTGATCAAACGCTCTGTAAACGCACCCTCAAACAGACCGCTACCTACCGAGCCCACGTCCCAAGAGCATAGCCACATCCCATCAACACGGTGGCCAGTGTTTGAACAACATACCCGATAATTAGGAAGGTCTTCTAATCTAAATGTTCATCAGATTATCGTATCCTCATCCTCACGTCGTAGTAAAAACGTCTAGATCGCCTCGCCACCTTACTAATGTCTAGTCAACCATCGGATAAGTCGAATCTGCAACGGTGCTTCGTGGTTTTAGTGACAGCACACAGTATCGATATGATAGCAAGTCATCGCACACAGCAATGACTCCACTAGGCAGAAGTTTGAAGATCAATCAAAGATCATGACTTAGACTAGAGAACCCAGATTCTTCAATGCTTCGTTGGGCCGCTCGATCATTCCTATTTCACTGTTACCCACATATGCCTAACATTCTCTCATCTTTCAGTCGTATCTATCTTCCTAAAAGCCTCATATGTCCCTACTCAAACCCTCACCCATCTTTCGATATTACAGAGCCGTCATTCCAATCTAAAGGCATATTGAAAAACTCAGATCCAGCGACACATGCACTCAGTCTGTCGCGACGTGATCAAACTATACTGCCACTCAAGTATCTCAACACCGACCTCTTTCTATTCCAAGCATGATCTTGCACCGAGATTTATCTCTAAAACTACCAGGATTTCTGAAATCACAACTTTCGGTACAAGAAAAGTTATGATAGTGGCGCATGGGTGTTTTCGGCACGAATCCAAGTCACCAAGAAGCACGTAAGCCTCTGCTGTCTCGTTCTGTCACACATCTGTGCATCTTTGCCAGTATAGATCAGCCATCGCACGAGAGCGACAAGTTCATTGCCTACGTCAGATCACTCAACAGGTAGAGTAAGATTATCATCTGGTATGAATGGCTCGGTGCTATGGTCCTAGTACTTTCAAAGTCTATTCGCTCGCACACTCTTTTCAACTCAACATGCCTGCCCCCATGACGGGCATCCCACGCCTCGTTCGTCGATCTATCTACAATGACCACTACACCATATTGACACCGCAGTCGGTTCACACGCTAGGAGCCCGTAGGTCAACTTTCCCCATGTTTGTGCACTTAAGCTGATATCGGCTGCATCCCCAGCCTCCCCCTAACCCACAGTACCCACTCAAACAAGCCCAACCTAACCTCCACCCTCACATGCGCGGCGGACGCCCTCAGCCACACCAGCAGGTTAGCAGGCCAGAGTAAGCTCTTGCCTGTTAGAGACTCCAGCTGCTCCTCGTACACGGTGCGCGAAGCGTAGCGCGCAAGGATGAGGAATGTCCGGGCGGGTCCTTGTCGCGTGTGTAGGTTCTCGTCAAGGGAACGCGCTACTTCCGTTAGCTTCTCCTCTTTTTGTGCTAGGTGAGAGGAGAGGACAGAGGGAAAAGGTAAAATAGGTGACATACTTAAATCGTTCGTCTTCAAAATCAGCAGAATAACCCGCGGCACCTTCCCCAGGAGCTGAATTAGACTTTCCAGCATTCCATCGCCCAACGCATCGGTGATAACCTCCTTTTCCTGGGTACTCCTTCTACTACTCACGCCTTCCCTTTGGGTAATGACGCTGTAGTCCCGTCCTGTAATGGCGGAAGCAAAGAGCGGGAAGTGCTTGTCGTCGATGCCAGCGACTTCGTAAGCATACCGGCGCATGCGCGGCTCATCCGCATCGAGGACAGCGAGCCAGAGTTTTGCGTAGGAGCGGCGGAGATGCAGGGGGATGTCGCGGTAGAGGCCGTGGTCGTACAATATAACGTCAAAATTTGCGCTTCCATGGCAGGGCGAAGGATTGTGTCGTATGGCGATATTGCCGCCGTGGGGGTCGCAGTGAAGCGGAGCGTTCGTGCCGAAGATCATTTCGTTGAAGATGCGGGCGAGGGCTGCGGAGACCTCGTCTCTGTCGATGCCATGTGAATCAAGGTACTCGAGATCATCCGGGCGATGCCCACTCACGTAGTCCATTACGAGAATCCTCCTCTTTGCCCAAATGACGGAGGGGATGATGACGGGCGCATCGCGTACATGGGCGAAGTATTCTCGCGCGCGAATGGCGTTCTGGCCTTCTTGTCTGAAGTCCAGCTCTTGTGGAAGCGACTTATCCATCTCTTCTGACAGCCATGTTAGATCATACTCTGGAAACCAGTACTTGAGGGTTTCGAAGGTAAATCTCGTGAGCGCGAGATCGAGCTTCGCCCACTCGTCCAGCGCAGGATGCTGCACCTTGACCGCGACCTTCTGCCCTGTTTCCCTGACCACCGCCCGGTGCACCTGCGCTAGCGACGCCGCGCCGATGGGCAGCTCCTCAAACTCGGAGAAGAAATCGGAGAGATCTGTGCCTTCATCTTGCAGCACCATATCCTTGATCGAGTCGTACGACGAGACGGGGCACTTGTCCTGCAGCGGGATAAACGTGTCGCACCACTCGCTTGGAAGCAGGTAGTTCAGACTGCTCAGATGCTGGCCGAGCTTTATGAAAATGGAGCCATTTTTCTCGAGAGTGCGGAGCGTGCGTTTTGCGCAGCGGAGGTGGCATGCTTTGAGTGTGTCTTCGTATCCTTCGTCATGGTGCTTCTTCAACGTGTCTCGGTAACTGCACCTGTTAGCTTTTGCTTGAGAAGATGTGGGTAACGCTCACTCCTTCACGTTGACGAAAAGCGTCGAGAGCACTCTGCTGCTGCGCTGCACGGCTGTATACGCATGCTTCGCGTCGTTGTTGTTTGTGACCACAACCCCTGCGACCGCCAGTCCTCCTCCTACAACCAGCACTCTCCTCCTTCTCTTGCTGTTCTTCCCCGCATTCCCAGTTGGCCTCGGGCTTGCGTTTGTCTTGGTCGCAAATCCATTCCGAAGCTGTGAGACCTGGCGCCGAAGACATGCGTGACATGTCCACGGCACGGGCGCAGACCGCCGTATCAGGGGTGAAAAAGCATTGAGCGAGTTCATAGTAGGCGCATGATCGGTGAGAAAACGTCAAGTGCTCTATCGGAACGAGGATATCGAGGTAAGCGGGCAGTTGTGGTTCAGCGGTCTGCAAGTGGTTCGAGACTTTTCGCGATGAGGCAAACCCTTAGCGCCGAAGCATGGCGGAAACCGCGCCACATCCCTGTCGTTCTTGATATGCACGTCATACCTGAGGTATTGGCCGACAAATGATTGCATGAGAAGCACATCAAAACATGCCTAGTGCACTCATTACACGACCAGTCCCTAGTGTAGAGTATACATTAATGACACGTAGTAAGTGTATCAAATATAAACTTCCAGTATGCCTCCACCACAGACTAAATCATGGCATACCAGGAGCGCAATCCATTCTACATTGAAACCAGACAGCCGCCCAAAATCTACGTCAAGCCGAGGCCGCGGTCATGCTCCATCTTTCTGCAGAACTCCGCAGATTGCCACCCACCTCAGATATAGAAACTTTTGACACCTGCACCCATAGCCCACTTTTCCCACCAAGAAGTCCAGACACCATGTCGTGTATCCCTAACCTCAAGTCGCCCCTGCCCCTACGCATAAAAATACCTGTAGAAAGCGTCGAATGTCCTACATGTCGATGCTCTCGTTGAATCTCAGCACGCCATTCCCCCTTCAGGATTCCATCAACCCCCCTTCGGCATGAAATCGCCAATCGGCCTGGCGACTCCAAGGCTCGCTTCGGTGCGCTCGTGAGCTACGTTGTCCGAGACGTCGGTGACTAGAACGAGGCCGGCCGTCTTGATTGATTCGATAATGGCAGGTGCTAGACCCTGTGATTGTTAGCTCACGGTTGATGATGCTAGAGTACTTAGGAAAGAGCATACCAGCAGACGAGAGCTGCAGATCAAACCCATGAAGTTGTTGTCGCGGGCAATCTGAACAGCGTCCTTGACGGAGATCTGTGTGCGCCCATTGCTCTCCACGGTGTGCGAAACTTTCGTTTCTGAGCCATCGGCACCGAGCTGATTGCAGAGCATTACAGGGTCTAATCCCGAAGTCAGTACTGTCCAAAATCTAGGTTCATACCGGTACTCACAATTTGGCTGCTTCCAATTGATGACCGTGCAGATATCCTGATTGAACGAGCTGAACACGACGCTACGCAGAGTTCCATCGATTTCTCCCGCGCCCTGCTCTCTTAAAACTCTAGCGTGCTCGAAAACGACGGAGAGAATCTTGTCCGCAAAGTCGTTCATGTCTTCCGTGGGCCCGAGCCTGAGATGATCCTCTTCCGCTCGCGATGGGAACAGAACATGCAGCTCGACATGGATATGTGCCGGCAGCAGGGCCAAAGCATCTTTGAGCGTCGTGAACGATGAAGCGAGAACCTGGTATATTGTGGGAATGTCGCCGGATGTTGCGCGTTGCAGACTGGTGAGTTGTGCTGCGGCGGCCGGATTCTGCCTTGCGCCGATTGCAGCAAATTGTGCGTAGGTTAGTATGTTGACTGGGACGTCTAAGCCCTCGTGGCTGATCTTCCAGCGAGGAAACAGAACAGGAACTCCATCGCCGGTTAGCTGCACAAGTAATCTAACGTATTCTCCGGATAAGCTGGATCCGGTAATAAGGGTATGAGGTTGCGAATCTAATTGACTTGTTGCCTTCCAATAGGTGGCGAAATGTGTTATTTCGAGCGGGATTCCGTGGAAGGGCTTCACGACCTGGTAATCGAACGATATCCGGCCGATCGCACGTAACCTAGGGTCGAAGAGCTCCAAATGCCATTGACCAGTACTTTTCCCCTGGATTCGTGAAGACTCTTGACGATGCAACGCCGCGAGCGATCACCTTGGAACCGATAGTGGGATACACATCGAAATCTATCGAAAACGACGAGATGTTCTCGATCTGGAAGGAGATGACTTTGAACTCGTCCTGGACAGGAAGCAGAACATTTCGTGGAATAAGATCAGAACTTTTAGACGATATCGTGAGTCTCGCTGCTGGATACTTCGTCTCGTCATAGAATCGTATCGCATCTTTGCCCAGCCTTTCGAAGCTGATGACCACGAATGTCTTCGTATCCAGGAAATTATGACCGTATCGCCTAAAAGGTATAATCGGTGGTGGTAAGATGAATTCTGGAATCCCTTCTGCGTCGTTCTCGGTTTCCATCGGGCCTGGTGCGGTGCCGGAGGCGGTTGGTGTTGTGAGTCGAGGAGATAGTCCTCGCTGGACCCTCAAGCCAACTCCACTCCCGACAGAAGCCAGCAGCTTGATGCACTCCAGATGACCTTCCCAAGTCGCGTAATACAGGGCTGACAGGCCCTTCTCGTCCACAACATCCACATCCACCTGGCACTGGAGGAGGGTCTTCAAGCACTCGACATGTCCGTCGCTAGCAGCGTGGAATAGAGGTGTCCACTGGTAAAGTTTGTCCGGCTGATCCAGGTCGGCGCCATACTTTTTGAGTAACATCAGCATCTGCGGGGTCTTCCCTGAACGTGCAACGAGATGGGCAGGGTAAAGCCCTTCGGCATCTGGGAGCATCTCTGCGTTGCGCTGGAGAAGAAGTTCGACAATCTCCATCGAGCCCCATTGGCAAGCAAGGTTAAGAGGAATGTGCTCCGCAGGACCGAGACGAGTAAGGTGAGCACCGCTTGCGAGAAGTATCTGCACGCATTCAAGTTGAGAATGCACGATTGCGTGAATAAGCGGCGTGAAGCTGTCCTGGTCTCGAAAATTGACAGTATCAGGGGCAGCGTTGATGAGCTCCTGAAGCAGATCGACGCGACCATGCATTGCGCCATAGTGTAGGGGTATTCGGCCGTACACATCTGTGGCGTGGGGGTCGACACCTCCGTTAAGACCTAACCTCAACACCTCTTGCCTTCCACGGATAGCAGCCTTATGCAGGCAATTTCGCTCATTAATTTCATCTTCTTGTTGAAGCTTTACCAGGTTGGTGTCTAGTAATGACTTCAAAGCGGACTCCGGCGCAAATTCAACAGTGCTGAGGAAAGCACGGGTGATGCGTTCCGATGCATCGTTGAGTTTCTGTAATCGAGAAAGGCAGTCGTCGATTTGAATAACATTAGCGGTATTGATGGCTTGGATGATTTGATTATCCAGTTGGAGGTTGGCCTCTACTGATGGTTCAAAGACTCTTGACTGCGTGGGCTCTTGTGGCGCTTGCATGCCCTCGCCTTCAGACCACCCAGAGAAGTCGAGAAGGGCTTGAGTAGCTTGATCCGATAGGTTGCTGATGACATCACGATTGAAGCACGGTTGAACATCGACAGCCCTTGACAGATAGAGTTGTTTTTCTCGGGACTGGCATGAATGTCAGCCAGCGTCGCGCTATTGCTGTGTGGTATCCGACCTTGGATGTTTTGTCCCACTACTGTATGTTAGAACACTTGATGCCAACAGTGAGTAAGATCACAAACCTTCTTCAGTATTTTGGAGAATGCGGTTCCGTTCACGTCGACAAATTGCTAGCTATGGTTAGCGTCACCCACGCGTAGTCGCAGAGGCCAATCACCTCGAGCTTATTCAGGTCCATGCTAAACTGTTTTAGGCCTTCTTCAAGGGCGACATATCTGGATGACGACTTGGAGACGGACTGTGGATGCTGCTGCATCACTCTCTTCTTGTCGAGAAGTGTGGTCAAGCGAAGGCGCAGCTGGAACGGCGTTAGTCACGGGCATGGTAACAGTAGACAACACTAGTACCTCGGCCTCTTTCTGGAGGTAGAAGGTATTGACCTTCTCTAGTTCACGTTCCTGAAGACTACATGAGTACACGGGTACGAGTGAATACTTTGGAGCGCTCACCACTCGGAAGAAGAAGGTGGCCTTGTTGGCCTGCAGAGAGGTCTGCGGGTCGAATGTTTCGAGTCCATGGTGCTCTCCTTGGGCAGGTATGACTGGGGTTGTGCTCAGCTTCTTGATGAGCTAGGAGGTGTTAGTCGGTGGTGCATGGCTGCGGTGGTACAACGGTACCTTTTTGAGGGCCTTGTAGTCGACAAAGCTAGCGGCATATTCTGGAATCTCCAGCTGCCGCTTTTGTATGTGCTTCCCGAATTTCCTAGAAAAGCGCGGTGAGTCGGTGGGTTCGTCCTTGGTAGCCAGACTGGTTGACGATGCAGACTTCCTCAAGACCACGAGGGGGAGGGGACGGTGGTCCATTGGACTGAGACATACATGGTGATGACAGCAAGAAAGGAAGAAGCACGATAGTCGTACGGGCCTTTACGGCAGCGGACTGAGGGTGCGCAAGCGAGAAACCTCCGGCCAGCAGATGTGTGGATCTAACCATACAGACCGGGCTTTGGCAGGTGGTGCTCGTCAGCAGGACCCTATAGGGCAGGGAATGGCTGCACAAGGAAAAACAACCGTTGGTGAGGCTCTCCAAGATGCCGAGACGTGCGTCGGGGTAGTGTAGGGCGGGGAGCGCAGAAAGGTGAACCTACAGCGGTTGTGATGATGGACGCGGATGCTTCGATCATTCCAGGCACAGATTTGCGCGGGCTTGGGTCGCACGCAGAACTAGCAGCTGTGGCAGGTGCTAACGAGGGGCCGCCATCTGCGTGGTACTGCGGCACTCGTCCTCAGAGGGCCACGAGACGGTGCAGATGTTGCTGGATTCGACCTTCACACTGAGGTTGCAGCAGGCCAATCGCAGCCCCGCAATCGCGCACGCTCTCAGGACCGCCGCGAGGGTGGCCAGAAGGCGTGCCTGCCGTCGCGCGAGCCGAGGCTTGGGCCGCTTACCTAACGCTGCCTCGTCCCCAAGTGGACCGGCTAGCTGCCTGAAGCCATCGTGAAGACGCACCGACCTGTCCACTTCCTGATCGTGCTGCCGTGACGTCTTCCATGGGCGTCATTCACCTCTCGTCTGGCCTGCCGAGTCGCGCTTCACTCGCTGGGTGCTGCTTCGTACAATGCATCGATTGTGCCTAACACATCACGGCGAGGCGTGCAACATCCTCCCTATATTTTGACTGCGCAAGCCCACGTCAGAACGCCTCCAAGGGATCTGTGGGTATTGATACGCAGTTGAACATCGTCTGTAGCCCAAAAGCCCTGCCGTCGAAAGAAACCCCGCGTCAAAACGGACGCCCTTCCATGGGCGCATGCAACCGTCTACCACCCTCTGAAATTCCACAATCGCTCCCCTTCACAGCCCGTATATATCCCACCCATCGAGTCCGTCCCACCCGGCCCCTGTTGCCTTGGTATTTGCGTCGGCCCTATCGAACGGGGTGCGCCCTGCCGTCTTTGGGTCTAGGTCTTCGTCAAGTCACAACTCGTCGTCCTCCATGTCCGACGGCTTCAGCAGACCGCCAACCTTCATCGCCCGCTGCCGTTCCTCCTCCTTTGCCTTGGCGGCAGCAGCTTCTTTCTCTTCGGTAAACAGCTCGGCGTTGTCACCCGAGAACTCCTTGAGCGAAATCAGGAAGTCTCGCAGGATGGTCTTGAAGCGCCCAAGATCCGAATTGGTAGCGAAGAGACCGTCGATGAAAGACGCTATCTGGGCCCTGCGCAAGTCAGTTATTGTTCGTTGGAGTAACAGAGCACACATACGTCTGGAGGTTGGGGAACGCCGTCGACAGCAGGTTGCCGACAAAATTTCGCAGGAATTCGTGGTTCGAAGTGCCCGCTGCCGCCAGCTCGGGGGTATAGATCGGGCCATCCAGTTTGCCTGACTCTACCAACCAGAACATCTTTGCGAGAAGCATAGATTGTGACTTGAAACCCGCCTTGTGGTCGTTGTCGGTAAGGACAAAGAACACGTCCTGGAGGATAGTCGAGAAGAACTGTTGAAAAAAGGCGTTGCGCGTCTGCGCGTCCGTCTCGGACATGTTTGAGATGAGTTCGAAGCACATCGACAGACCTGCGCTCTCAACTTCGCGGTTGTCGTGTTTGCTTGCCCACATGCAGGAGTCGATAACGAATTTGAATGACCGGGCGTCTAGGCGCAGAAGAGCTGGGAAGCAGCGGAGGTTGATCGTCCTCAAAAGCTTGAAGAATTCCACTCGGTGTTCGGGGTACTCAGAGAAGTCCTTGTTGATCATGTCGAGGGTGCATTCGAACACGGCGTCCATGATGTTGATGATCTGATCTTCCATCAAGCTCTGTAAAGTGGTCAGCATTCGTTCGGGGCTTTTTGAGCGAGGCGAACCATATGTTGCACCATGTGTTTGCTCAGGTTAGGTCGCCAACGTACATGTAGCTTGTTAATGATCGTCGTCATAACATTGAGGACTTCAGCCTCGCGAGCATCGGGAACGTTGTCCCTATAATCCAGGAGCACAGCCTCGAGAAGTTTCGGCACAAGGTTGTTATGGATCATTTCCAGATCGTCTGCCTTCTCGACGTAGGTATTGATCAGCTTCAGAATCTCCTTCTTGATCGTCCGTAACCCTCGAACCCTCGGCATCTTCGTCGCGATATTACCTAGCTATCGTTAGCAATGGCACATTCCACGAACCCTCGATACTGACCTTCGCGTTTTACAGCTTCATCGATGAGGGATGAGCTTGCACGGTACATAGTGAGCATGTCAAAATAAATACGGCCAATCTGCGGGTAGAAGTAGGAGCCTATCGAACTGCAGGCCGCCACATTGGTCTTCATGATGTTGCCGACAATCTTGATAACCTCGCCATCTTGTAAAGAGGTAGGGTCCTGGTTTGCCTGTGCAATGATTTGGTCCCAAGCTGCGTTGGGAAGCGCCATCAGGTCGTGAATGAGCCGCTCCTGCATACTCTTCTGGCCTTGGGCGCTAATCATGTAACCGCATGCCTCGTAGAAAGTGTGCACTTGCTGTGGTGACAGATCCCCTGTGATCTTGCGAAGGTTTCTAACGATTTCGTCGATGAAGGGTTCCGTCTCCCCAGGTTGAAGTGCGACAAAATGCCTTCGGCACTTGTTGGCGATCTTGATAAACGTGTCGCAAGCCATGTCTTGTACGCCCTCGTGGGTTTCGTGCATGAACTCAAACAATTTGTTGACGACCGTCTTGAGGAATTTCCAGTGGGCCTTCAGGAAACGCGGATACTGTCCGACGATGTACATGATGTTACTCGCGACGACGGCCTTGTTGTCTTTGCCGCGCTTCATTTCGGTGAGGCCTAGGAGATCCTTGATAACAGTAACGAGGAATCGCTTCTCCGTCTCTTCATTCATGGCGCCAGATATCGAACCAATAGCCCAACAGAGAGTATTGCAATTGGCCCAGGACCATTCGGTTCCGTCCACTTGGCGCGCTAGTTTCTCGGACATGATTTGCTCGGTGTCGTTAACATCGAGATGCGTCAAGAAGACGAGACACTCGCGCGTCGATTTGTACAGTTGGATGGTGTCGCTCTCCTTAACGAACTCGCGGACAATCTCACCCTCGTCGTTTTCGACAATGAGCACTTCTTCGGGACGAACCATTTTCTCGATCATGACGGTGCGCAGGTTGGACAAGATCTCAGCGTACTTGTGCTTGCGTAATGGGTAGTTTGCTAGCATGGCGGGATCTCGCGCGCCGCCATTGGTCGCTGTGATGCCCATGTTCAGGAGAGGGTTTACATCGGTGATGGGCAGAGCCTGCATCTCGTCATACAGCTCTGACACGAGCTTGGTCCAGTATTCTAAGCAGATCTTGAAGATTTCACGGTCGTCGATCTGGCTGATGCGGATAAGATAGAAATGGCCGTGCGTAAGGAAATCGCGGTTCATGAGGTTCTCGATGACGTTCAAATGCATGGTGAAGAAGTTGGTTAAAAACAAGGCAAGATTCTGTACAAATTCCTGGTCTCTGCCGTTGCTCTGTGCATATGTGCTCTTGAGATCTAATGTGAGTGGAATGATCTTTGCGATGGCGGTCAATGTCTCGGTGAACATCTGTACAAGCTTGTCATCATAAGCGGGCTCGGTGTGTAGGCCGGCGATTTCGGTCAGGCACTTCAATGTGATGTTGCGGAAGTCGGGCACGTCGAGGAACCGGCTTCGCAGCGTCTCGATCAAGCTAGCACCGCTCGGAGGGGTCTCGAAGATATAGCCAAGAGGAATCCAATTAAGGAAGCGAAGGAGTGTTTCGAGGGTAGCTTTGATGAGGGAGGCCTCAGTGGCCGTCCGGAGGACCTCTGAGCAAAGCTGGTAGATCGATGTAAACTCATCACACATGCTCTGTTTGAGCTCCCGTCGCTTCTGGGATGTCATCTGGTCCTCCGAGTAATCAAAAACTTCTTCTGAGAGCAATCGGAGAATTGCCATGTTGTTCTCGCAAATGGGGAGACTGCTGTGGCACGCCGAGATGATTTCGTTTATGAACGTGGGCCAATTGTGAGGCCATTCCTGCTTCAAGATTGATACGAGGACGAGATTCAACTTGTTGAGGAGGGTGCGGTCGATCTGGGTTCTGTCCTCGTTGTTTGACAGCGAGATGATGAAGTTAACGACAAAATTCCGAATGCCTACAATGTGTCAGCTAATGTCCAGAGCAGCTACCCAACAAACTCACCTTGACATTGGTCGCGCGGCAAAACCTTCCACCGTGTCATGATCACATTGTCAAGCACTTGCAATCCCAAGTCTGCTGGGTGTTAGCGCCGTGCCCAGCCATCCGCGCAGAGGCATACTCACACTTGGTTTGCGGGTATTGTGCCTCGGAGAGGATCTGGTCGACCAAAAGCCATGAGTCCGGGTTCTCTTTGAACTAAGAACGGTCAGCATTTCAACACCAAAGCAGGCTTGCACCGCCTACCTGATTGAGCGTTGCTTGCGCCTGCTTCTGCGTCTCTCCGCGGCCCTCGTAAAAGGAACGCACGGTAGCGTCGAGCTCGGGGATGGTGCTGTATGACTTCGTCAGCAAATTATGATGGACACGAGATCCTCGAATATGCATGCTGTATGTGTTTGTGCAGGTGTAGACCGAAGGTACGTACGCAGACATGTTGGCTGCGCGCGGGACAAGCTCCCAGACAGCTTTCAAGGTGGTGTCCTCCCTCTCTGCAGCGGCGGAGAGCAGCTGTACGCGTAAGAAGAGGAAGGTTGAGGCACCGGCGAGGGGTCGGCGGAGGTGAGGGACGCGGTTAGGTGCCTTGTCTAGAGGTGCAAAGACGATAGTGGGGCAAGGCGGTGCGGCGGCGGCTGGTACAGGCGGCGTCAGTGGGCACGGCGTCTAGCTTGAGGCGCTTGGTGGTGAGGGAGGTGACAGCAAAGCTTAGGGTCCCCGATATTGTTGTGTCAAAAGTTTGCGCGCGGTGGACGAAGGCGACAAGGTGGGCTGCCTTCTGAGAAGCTGCAGCGCTCGGCTCGACAACGCGACGAACTAGCCGCTTTCGGGCCGGTCGACCTCCACCGCTCCGCGACGTGCGACGGCAACTCTCTCGTCATGGTACACGGATAGGAATGCATTATGTATGACTTGAAGTCGTCCTTATTGCCATTGCTCTTACCTTGGAGATAGCATCAATCACCCTTGACTTCACGAATAGCATATCGCTGCAGCTTGATCGACGTCACCGCTGTGTAGCACAAAAGCAGCCAATTATTGCAGACCGTTGTCTCAGCAGAGCCGCATACAAAAGCGGACACCGAGACACCATAAAAAGCCATCCACAATTTAGGAAATTGAGTTAGCAGGCAGACATCCCACCTGCTTCTGAGTCATTACTACCAGCATATCTTCAGCCATACTCATTTGAGACTGCCCAGGTGTCCTCTCTTGTTCGTCTTCTTCCAAAGATCGGGTTTCCACTTCCACCGCAACATACATGAGCAAACAGAGTCTGTTCAAAGACATATGAGGCGACCGTCTTGCCATTGAGACATCCCCCAGTGAAGGGCATACTTGCCGACTTTGGTTCATTGCTATCGATTCCCCGAGCTTAGTATTCACTATCTTCGGTCACTCGTTTCGAAAACTTCCGGGATAAGTCCTTCCTTCGTGTATACAAGCGGATACAACCAGTATAGTAGTCTGTAAGGTCCACTTCGAGTTCCATGGGGAAGAACGATGGTATTGATCTCCTCGATTTCCGCTGGCTGCCTCCTGCAAATGCCGATTGCCTCCAATCATTGAGTTAGGCTCGGTGTATCTTTCCGATTGTCATGATTCCTTTCACTTCATTTCCACTACACAAAGTCAAAGTGACCCGTGGTTGGCATGTCGATTGAGCCGTCCGACCCAATTCCATGGTGAGGCTTCGGTTATTGCTTTCCATCTCATGCTCCTTCAGCTCCAGCGAACATGCCAAAGACAATACCACCTCGTTCTTCAACTGGACCCCTCTCTGGCCATCACATTTAAAGGAGCCGAACCTTGTTGTTCACATCGATAGACCTTGAAATCCCATTCAGAAAAGAGTCACTACCACCCACGACCTCTTCGTTCACGACTGCCTACAATGCCGACAATCCGTTAAACAACTAGCGGAGATAATTTATCTTCCTCTTCCCCCTTTACCCAATGTCGTGACCTGACAGCAAGGTGCAGCAGCGTGGGAAGCAGCTAGAAGGGCCCAACCACCGGCAAAGCTTGAGTATCTCCGTGATAACACACGCAGAGATGGCGTCCTTATTTTCTGTCTCCCGCGCGAATACTCCGCCACGAAATCTGCGTATGGGCCCTCACCGATATCATCAACTTCGGCCACGGTCCCTTACAGGCCACACTGGTGATCCAGGTACGTCACCATGATCTGGATCAACCCAGCAGATACCTTCAATAGACGAGGACGATTGATGCTGACGAGCAAAATTTTCCTCCTCGAGGTACTCCAAACCGTTGCCCGTCAGCATAGAATCTATATTCCTGGACCAGAGGCTCGCGCACGGCTCGCGGAGGAGCACAAAAACAATCTCATATCTATGCTCCCTAAAGTTCCCCATACGCTATTATCTCTGATCAAGGGCACGGGGAATGCACCTGAGCATGGTGTCATGACGCTCGACAGGTGGGCATGGTAGAGGTACATGACGTTGTTGAAGACGGGACATGGGCCTGCGTCTGCGCAGCAGGAGACCCCTTATCGGCGCGGGGGAGACTTGGGCGAAAACAATCTTGAGGGTGAATGGCCTTGAGGATGTGCACGTTGAGGTGGTCGGAACAGCAGAGCTACTGCGAGATAGGCGCAAGAGGTCTTTGCCGATAGAGGTTCCCCGAACCCTGACGGTTGCGGAAAGCTAGAAGTCACATCTTAGTCCGATGCATAGATACGATAAGTTGGAGACGTAAAAACGTAGTAGTCCTACTAGCTGAAATATCCTTGTTCTCACATTATAGGCCTCTTGAAGAAAATATATATGAGGTATGTTTGCCCACCAATTTTATGAATGTCAAACCTTAAAGCTTCTTGCTTCCAAGTCCCCACATGCTATAGCGATGCTCCTCAGACGGGAGTCTAGCATCCACTCAGGAGCCTCCCAACTAAACCTCTGGAGTAGGATTCGAAGGTGAAAAGCCTATGCGGTCACATACATCAATGTACATGAACGGACGACGTATGACATGTCTTCGGCTTCGTTAGGTCACATTGACACTGTTGGCATGAGTGACACTGCTACGAGGGCAGATGTGTAAGGGTTGAGATGTTAGATGGAGATGACTTCGGACACGGTTTTACAGCTTACTCAAGGGCCATGGCACACCGGTATCCAGGTGCTACTGGCTAAGTTCACTGTCTAAGGGGGAGGCTTGTTCAGTAATCATGTGAAGTAAAAAGATGTGATGTAGAAGACATTTGAACATTCTCATGTAGTTTTGATTATGTAATGAGGGTATTGAAGGCAGCAGTTGAGCTCTCTTTCGAGGCGATTCCGTCGGTCGCGCAGCTCATCTTCACTCCCCAAAATGCAGCGCAGGAAGAAGATCTCCATCCCCTAACCGCTGTTACCAGGTCTAACAATCTGCTGCGGATCATGTGCCGTCATTCTGAGGCACAACAACGTGCTCAGATCTTCTGTTCTAGTACCTCACAAATCTCTGACAAAGTGTCGCCGAAACATCGATGTTTCTCAGTTCAACCTGCTGCCTCTCTGTAGAAGCTGATGGCGTTATTTCCACCTCCCAGCGCAAACATCTCGCTCCGCGTGCTCTTTGGCAGCCACTTCGCCGTCCATAGCGGTTTGTCTCCGTGTGAATGAGTGGCGACACACTGACGGGTCTCGATGCGCCATATCCTGGCTTTTCCCTCGTGAGATCTGGAACATGTCTTAGCGAATGGCTGCTCCGTGGGAGGTCTTCAAAGAATTTTCATAGAGATCTGATCAGGAGTGAGACGCCTAAGGAGCCTTTACATACCCCGAAAGTAGATACTCGCCCGTATCACTCCAGTCGAGCGTGAGCACCCAGCTACCATGACCTGCCAAGTTCGCTATCTGCTCGCCAGACTTGACATCGTACAACGCGATGGTTCTCGAATCTCCGGCCGCTGCAAGCAGTGTCGTGTTCGGGGAGAAGGCAACGCTGCGTACGGGCTTGACGAGCCCGGCAAGAGAATGCGTAAGGCGCCCTGTATCGTTGTCGAACACGTATATAGATCCATTTTCGTGGCCGGAAGCTGTGAAGCGTCCGTCCCGACTCTGTTCCCATGATCAGCAAAGGGTACGGATTCGAGGTGAGAATGACCTACCAGATCAATACACATGCCGAAGCTCCCCTTTCGTCTCATAGTCGCGAATCTTCGGTTTGCCCTCCTCGTCTAGACTCCACACGTTGATCTTGCCGTTTATGCTGCTGCTCGCAAGGTACTTGCCGTCAGCGCTGAGAGCAATAGCCCACACATCACCCGGTTTCAGCTGATCTGAGCAAGTTCAGCGTCCATACCTTTTGTCTCAAGAAGCCATAATGTGTAGTGAAAGGCTCAGGCGTACCTACCGCTGATCTCGCCGTTCGCCTTCCACGCGCCGTCTTCACCTTCGCTCCATATCTTGACTTTGCCTTCAAAACCTGCGCTTGCGGCGCGCCGTACATCTCTTGCGGTAGCGAGGTGGTGGATTCCTAGCGGGTGGATGCCTTCAAGAGATTGAAGAAGCGGGAAGTCGGCTTGTGTGGTGTCATGGACGTGTATCGTTGACGAGCCGCTTGCTGAGAGGATTGATTTCGGGGTAGGTGCGAGAGCGAAGATATCTGAAGGATGTGCGCCAGACAGTGTGTGAAGTGTGAGGTATTGTTTCGACTACGTCCAATCAACATTGAAAATTATATGATCTGTTGGGAAAGAGCTACCATTGCGACGGTCGCTCCGACTCAATGGAGCTGGACAGCCGCGTGCAAGTATTTACACCTGCTACCCTCTATACTGAGTAGTATGAGAGATTGTGAATCCGCGGGTGGAGGGGGCGAGTGTTTTGAGCGCAAGCATAAGTAAACGTCACTGCAGACGCGAAAACGCGATGACACTAGCTCACGAAGCGCTCTCGCTGCCCCGCCATCGCCTCGCCTCGCTTCCAAACGCGCCAAAGCGGACCCTGCTTGCGTCCCCTAACGCCAATCATAGGCTAATACCAATACCCCACGACCACCATCCAAATGTTCTCCATATGCAATTGATTCTCCCTGGTACCGCCAGAGTCACCTCCAACGGCTGCCTCCAACTCACACGCCTCCAGAGTTCCCCGCGACTGCTCAGGCATACCGGCTTAGCTCACGCCTCTCTATCTCCCTCTCCCCAACCTCGATACTTCAAGCAATCACCCACGGGCTTTAGAGCCTCATTTTCGGCACATCCACCCACCATGGCACCCACCACTCCGGCCAACACCCGCCCCATTGTTATCAGTGGGCCCTCTGGCTCAGGTAAATCCACTATGCTGAACCGCCTCTTCAAGGAGTACCCGGGCAAGTTTGGCTTCAGCGTCTCGCACACTACGCGCTCGCCGCGCGCGGGCGAGGAGAACGGTCGCGAGTACCACTTTGTCACGAAGGAGGAATTCTTGGACCTCGTGGAAAAGAAGGGGTTCGTGGAGCATGCAAAGTTTGGCAGCAATTACTATGGGACGAGCATCAAAGCGATCGAGGATATCATAGAAAAGGGGCAGGTGTGCATTCTAGATATTGAGATGGAGGCATGTTCCTATATCCGAGTGATAAGAAAGACGAGAAAGAATTAACCGGGAACAGGGCGTCAAGCAGGTCGCGAATCACCCTACGTTTCCGCGACCGCGATTCCTCTTCCTTTCGCCGCCATCTAAGGAAATCCTCGAGCAGAGATTGCGCGGCCGAGGGACAGACAAGGAGGAGGCTATCTTGGAGAGACTCAAGCAGGCCGAGGCGGAGATGGACTTTGCGAAGAGCCCAGATTCTCCTCATGAGAAGATCATTGTGAACGATGACCTGGACAAGGCGTACAAGGAGGTCAAGGAGTTCATTGTAGGCGCGGATTCTTAGAAGCCAGCAGGAATATCCTGGGCTCTATGGTCATCTTGCATGAGCCCCAGAGTCAAGTGCTATCCAGAAGACTTGGTACCACATCACGATAAAGCAAGACTACAGGAAGATTTGACAGCCGAATGCATAACATTACTACCTGCAATTGCATAGCTATTGAGCCATAATGTTCATCAGATACCGTCGTAGTAATTGATCGCCAGTGGCCACCCTACCGCTTGGGATTCAGGTAGCCTCAGTGCTTGACTCTATTACATTGATCTCATCACCTGAACAAATGGCTGAATGAATCTGGCTTGTTCGACCAAGCAGCGGAACAGCTGAGCGTGTCACTGTCCTCAGATCCCGTGTGAAAGGGTGAACACCCCTCGCGTCGAGAATAAGCCCCATTGAGTTACCCACCAGCATCTCCACGAGGTTGGAGATGTGGCCGGGCAATCGCATAGCCATAAACTGGACGAGAGAACCCTCCAAGCCATCATCGCGCCCTCATGCTCCTGTCCCTCCTCCTAGCTTCTCACACCATCAGCGGCATGCTTCAGAAACCAGCGGACTCGTATCGTCGTCCAGGTGCCAGCTCGTCTACACGAGCCTAAGGCGCAAGAGAAAAAGAGTACAGACGGGTGCAGGAGCCAGGCGGATGTTGATATGGGGAGGCCGCGCTTCTATGGCGGTTCGTTGCTGAAAGTGCGGATCGCTAGACCCGATGTCCGGGGACTTTCTCCCAAAGCATGCGTAGCGGAGACGTGGTGAGACGCTCTGTATGTGTGCTTCGTTGCGATTCTTCGAGCGGGGGGTGTTGAAGAAGAGAAGGCCGTGGTCCGAACTTGAGTTTTTTGTTTGGAACCGGGCCGCGAGTTTCGCCGGACGACAGGCGCGGGTGGCGCTAGGCAGAAAGCGGCTGGTGCCTTGCAGCTGCCTCCGCGAAAGCTGTGGTCTTGGCGGTGTCCAAGAGCTTCTTTCACGCTGCGTCGAACACAGCACTTAAAGACATAGTGCGCCCGTTGCGCTTTGTTCTGGTGTCGTAGACCTGCCCCCGTTCCAAAGACAGCTCCGTTCACTGCGACCTTGCCAGCATCGCGACAACGTCTCGGCGCACATCCTTTACAACACCAACGCGCACAGCTCGCTCGACCGTTGACTGTCTACCAGGCAAGTTACAATCATAAAGGCAAGTATCTGGTGATCCGTTCCTACGCAAGTGGCTCAGAGCACTACGTACATAGAAGGAGCTACCTACACTATCCGGAGTAACCAAGTGTACATGCTAATGCAGCACAGTATCTGCGACCGCGATGGCGCTCTTCGGCAGCTCGGCGCCCGCCGCCACGTCTACCACTGGGGATATCAGCAAAGACGTTGAAGTCAAGGATGGAATGCCCACGGACAGCATCTCCGACCTAAGCTTCTCGCCCACCCACGATTTCCTCGCAATGACCTCCTGGGATAAGAGTATCACCATCTACGAAGTTAACAACAATGGCGCGCAGGGAAAGTGGAAGGGAGTGTGCAAGACGCAGCAAGGGAAAGAAGAGATTCCACTTTGTTTGGCATGGTCAAATGTAAGTAGCTTCTGATAGCTCCGTTTCGTACATTTGCTCACTTAGTCTAGGACGGCACAAAAATCGCAGCCGGAGGCGCAGACGGAACCATCTTCTACTATGACCTCGCATCCGCAAGTCCTGGCGAACTCAATCCCACGGCTACGTGGCAACCGCATCAATTGGGCATTAAGGGCATTCGCTGGTTTACATTTCAAGGAAAGCAGGTCTTGATCACCGGTTCCTGGGATAAGACGGTCAAATACTTCGATCTGAGCGCAGCAGACCCTACGCAACCTATGGGTGTTTTACAGTGCCAGGAACGTGTTTACAGCATGGATGTGAAGAACAACCAACTGCTTGTGATTGCGACCGCCGAGCGCCACATTCACATTGTAAACCTGCAAGACCCCGCCAAGATCCACAAGACCATCTCAAGTCCGCTGAAGTGGCAGACTAGGGTGGTCAGCTGCTTCAGCGATGCCTCGGGCTTTGCTGTAGGCTCGATTGAAGGCCGATGCGCGATTCAGTATGTCGATGACAGTAACACCAGCCTCAATTTCTCCTTCAAGTGCCACCGCCAACAAGACCCCTCCAACCGCGACATCGCCCGCGTCTACTCGGTGAACGCCATCTCCTTCCACCCGCAACACGGCACCTTCAGCACCGCCGGCTCGGATGGCACCTTCCACTTCTGGGACAAAGACGCCAAGCACCGTCTCAAGGGCTATCCGGACGTCGGCGGCTCCATCACCGCCACCGCCTTCAACAAGGATGGCAACATCTTCGCCTACGCCATCTCTTACGACTGGAGCAAGGGCTACGCTGCGTCGGTACCGGGCCAGAAGCTGCAGGTCAAGCTGCACCCTATCATAGGAGATGAATGCAAGCCTCGGCCGGGCAGCAAGAAGCGATAAAGAACTTCAGCGAAGATGAGTGTGCTAGACGTATGTCAGTGAAGCTCTGCTGGATCACAGTCTGGGGGGCATCATCTTCTTTCGGAGGACAGCGGTACACGCGCTGTGTGGGATGGCAGGAAAAGCAATCTCACGAATTTCCGGTACGCAAAGTAATAGGGAGATGGAGTTGTTGACTCTGCATTAGCGGGCGAGGGATTCTTTTTGGCGTTACTTGACGGCTGCGCGAAAATTTTCGGATCTTGAATCATGCCTAAGGGCTGGATGGTTAGGTAGCAATGAAATGTATCGGAAGCTTTCATGGTGCTTGAGTTCTTTCCACATTCATTAGAGTGTTCGGAATGAGGCACCTGGGGTATAACCTGCAGTGTCATAGTGAGTGATGAAAGTCGAAGCTTCACAATTTGGCATCATAGCACGTTAAGCTGTTTTTAGTGGGTGTCCATCTTGTTGTTTTGTAGATGCCGTGCCTATGTTATATAGAGGGGGTAAGGGACTAGAGGACGGGCGTAGTCTAGGATACTATGCTGCATGGAGTGCAGTGTCTATGATTTGGATAAACCCAACCCAATCAATGAGTTCCTCCTGATGCTGATATCAGGCCGTCTGGTCTATCACACTATTGTCTCACTAGCGACATTTCACCGAGCATGTTCTGCCATGTCCTCACTTTTCCCGCGCAAACTTAGCTTAAAAGAGAAGTGGCTTGGAAGAGCCTATGCAAGCAGTCGTCCTGATGTGGGGTTTTCTGTGCTTACGCAAGGGTAGTCAGGAGACAGGACGTTGATGATAACTGACAACTCAACAGTCTACAGACGTTTAATTCGACGTTGAGCCGCGATGACATTGACCTGCAACAGTTTCCAATGACTTCGCAGTAAGCAACATATTTCAACGAGCACAAAGAAGAACCTGGACAGGCTGTCCCGTTGAGCTCTTTGTTGCGGGCTCTGCTTTTCGATTGACAGCGTTATTTAGTGGTTTACACTTATGGCATAGCGGGCAGTTTAGAAACATAATTGCTCTTTAATGTATCTGCATCACGATCGAACGACCTGAGCGTTCATGAGTGGGTGAAGACCGAAGTGATGCATGCCGGAAGGGAGCAGACGCAGGTAGTTAATGGTAAACAATTCAGTATGTATACCTATACACTCATCATCCACACCATCAGCATATAGTCGCCGTTTCAACGCACCGAAAACCATCTATCCAAGCGAATTCGCTTCCCCACCGCCGCGAAACATGACTATACATGAAGGATAGAATAGGGAAGATCTCGCCACGCCGCGCTACACCATTCGCATTCCTTGGATCCAACACACCGAATACAAGGAGGTAGATGATGGCCAGCTCGGCGCATGCTTTAGGCAACCTGGTTGGGGGAACAAAAGAAAAAGCTACGTGCATGGACGAACTTCGTCCGCTAGGCACTGAACGTCAAGCCAGAACGCCGATTCCCGTCCGTAGACGCCAAAGTAAGCAAGGCCGTGACGGAGTGCAACAGACTGCGACAGAGACCATATTTTGGTACCAGTCTTGATGACGAACGGAGTCAGATCGATCAAAATGGCCAAGACTACCGGTAATAAGCGCTGATCTCGTGGACAGAAATTATCACGTGACTCACGGCGTGAAAGAGAGCGTGTCACGAAGACTATGCCTGAGCAGTCTTCTCCGTATCATCGCCCCTCTCGAAGTCTTCGGCCGACGTTTCCCGGTTCAAACTCGTCTCGCGGTGCAGGAAGGTATTCTCCTTGACGGGGCTGCCGCTGGTGTGACCCTTCTCTTGGCCATTCTGGTTCTGGTTCTGTCCGTTTTGACTGTTGTGCGCGGGCGGGGCGATGTGGGGGATCTTCTCGGGAACGGGATGCTCGCGGCCGATGGAGGTGACGCCGATATCTGAGGCCTTGCCGGCCTTTGAAAGGGCATAGTCGCCGCTGTCGAAGTACTTACGCTCCTGCGGGGTAGCTGTTAGCGAAGAGTATGGGAGCTTTATGCTTTATGCTGCGTACCTTCAATTTGTTCTGCAAAAGGTCCTTCTTGTTGGGCAGCTTTCCGTAGAGGCGGAAGAGCCGTGCCTCATCCGGAGACAGCTTCTGTATCGTAATGTCAGATGTCATGATTTCTTGCTTCGCTGTAGCGTAGGAAACATCCCCTATAGCTGGAGAGGGTCGCAAGGGGCGCGCCGGTGACGTACGCTGATGTCCACTTTGTTCTGCTGGTGCGGGTTCATGTTGGGCGGCGATCTGCTGGAAGCAGTGGGTTCGGAATGTAGATGACGTGTTCTGGAGAGGCAAAGGAAACTGCTCTGGAGGCAGAGAGCTCTGAGGCGTGTAATTTAGCTCCTTATTTCCAGTGCCAGGGAGAAGATGGATTCGGCCTGTGTTATGGCTCTCGTTGGGCTGCGGAGGGGGCCTAGGGACAAGGACAGGGTGAACAACGTCTCGTCGCTATGGGCTCCGAGCGCCGCACCGGCGTGCGATTGGGCGGGTGGAATGTGGTTGGCCGGGTGTGAAAGCTGCTGCTGCCTGCCGGCTCACATGAACAGCTCGATGACTCTTGTGTTTCAGAATTGCCAGTTGCGGGCGGGGATGCGGGCGGGCGACGTGAAGCCTTCGAAAGTCGTTGTTCGTGGACGAGGACCCCTCTACGATAAGATGCGCCCGAGGTTCCGTGTAATCGGGCCGCACCCACAGCAGTACCGTAACGTGCTGTGCATGGCTGCCGTTAGTATTTGGACATTGCAACAGTGCTACGTAGGAAGCGGTACTGACTGAGTTGGATGTTGCTTTGTGGCGGGCAGAGAGGAGAGGTGCTGTGAGTTTGTCGTTGGTAGGGTGCTGGAGGAGGGGTAATGCAGCAAACAAGTAACAGAGCAAGCAAGTGGGCCGCCGGCAGCAGCAGTCACGCTATTGCTTATTGTGCGAGTTAATTCACTCACAAATGCAAGTCAGGCAGGATTGTGCTGGTGGAAGCGGTCTACTAGATTTTGGCAGCATTCCAATCGTACCAATCCTCGTCCACGGATCGACAGGGCCTGCTTGAGTGTGTGCCCGCGCACTTCACAGCAGCAGCACGAGACAAACATCTGTTCTGCATTTCCGGCTGTGCTGGCTTGCGCGGAGCTGGTCCGGCAAGCAGGACTGGTCGTCGCGTGGCCTCAGGTTGCCCTGCGCATCGTTACTGCATACCCAGCTGGACCACCGAAGACGCGCCTGTAGTCGGTGTCCCGCAAAGGCGGCCGTCGTAGGCACACAAAGGCCGGCGATTGGCCAATTGCACAGTTCGTAGCGTGCAGCTGACTTCTGCCTCCCACATCGAGCAAAGGCACGCCGGCGCATATCCCGCAGACTCAACCCACATGGCAGACATCAATCCACTGCCGGGCAAGACCTTTGTAGTCGAGCATTTGGATCCAGAGCTCGAGGCATGGTCGTCGCTCGAGTACTCGGCCATTGCGTCTGAGTGCCACGCTACTGGTGCTCAATTTTTGCTGTCTTCAGTCCCCACCTCGCTGAAGCTGCCGACCAACCTGCAAGGAGCAAAAGGCCTGAACGTTGAAACAAGAGGCATCGAGGACATCTACGCTGCTGAGAAGGACAAAGTATGCCTACTCGACCCCTCCGCCTCCAAGGACCTTAGCCCAGAGGACGGTGATGCCTTCGACATCTTCCTGTTCGGCGGCATCCTCGGTAAGTGTGCAGGCACTCTTCTTCCAATTATGTCTTTTTTCGAATATAGCTGACTCTGCAAAGGCGACGATCCTCCCCGAGGTAGGTGCTACACTGCGACACTGCCAGTCATGTCTGCTGACGCAGAGTAATTGCAGACCGGACCTCCGAGCTGCGCAAGAAGGGCTATCAGGGCCGCCGACTGGGACCTGTTCAAATGACAACAGACACTGCTGTGCGTGTCACGAGGATTGTGGTCCAGGGTAGAAGTACGCGTCGTGTGCTCGAAGATACCCTGGAAAGTCCTAATTAGCTGCAGTTCCTGTCGATGAGGTCCCTTATCTCGACCACCCCGAGCTCAAGATCAATAACAACGAAAGTACGCAGATGCCTTTCCGATACGTCAAGGGCGAGGATGGGCGTCCGATCATGCCGGAGGTAAGCGCCTGGCCTCTTTCTTCTACTCTGGTGACTGACCCATAGAGTAGGGCATGGTCGACTTGATTATCAAAGACTCCGCAAAGGGACTTGACGACCTCTTGTGAAGCCTCTACTAATAGCCTTTGCTACCTTGTTCTCGATGCTTTATTGCTGAGCGTGGAGTCGCAGATGCTATGAGCAAAGAAAGGGGTTGCGCCATTAGGGCAGCCCGTCTTTGATGGCATCTCGAAGCATACCTATTCGGGCAAGATCGTGAGGATGGTTTTGGCAAAAGTGTTCCATGTGCGAGGAATGCTCGAGGGAACTTGAAGCCGTTCACGGTCGCCGAGGACGGCAGTAACGTCGGCTAGCCCCCACAACGGTGGACTACGAACGGATATGTAGATTGAACAAATGCCCGACGAGCATGCTACTGTAGCTAAATCGAACGACCAGGCTGTACAGGCTAGACATGAATGACATATGTGCGAAACATGGTGAGTGACGGCAGAGCTCTATCCGACTAGGAGCTAGTTGCGCATACAAAGGATCCGCGGCGGTAGCCAGGTGGCAGACAACAGCAAGATGAAATCCAGATCTTCAGGACGGTACCCCGTTTTGACCAGCACACACGCAGGCCTCAGGCTCCCAAACGATGAGCTGTTACAGCCGTGATGCGCAGCCGTATGCTTCATGGTGGTTTGAGATGTTAGAGCGTTGCTGGCGGAGAGACTTGCAACCGAAAGCGCGTGACGATCTAGGCGCTTCGCTGCGGACGTTTTGGATCAAGATCTCAATTCCGGAGCACTTCTCGATGCCCTTGTCTATAACGCGACATTCGTATGCTTCTCCTGATCTTCCGTGTTGCATAGTCGGATCGTCCCGTGCAATCATTCATCACTTCCCCATCTTATGTCCGACGTGCTCTCGGCACCGTTCGCGCGCCATCTCTAAGATCCCGCCCACGCTCCGCCTCTCGCGCATCCCTGCAGCCTCGTCGTAAGCTCTCGGGGACACCTAATCCCTTTCGTGCCCGAACTCGACACTATCTTAACCATCCCTTGCGACACTTTGCGACTGGTACCATCACTCGCTCCCACCTGCAACGCTCGTTCGCGCCCAACAAAGCACACTTGGCGCCCCCGACGGCCGCGAGAGACCCATGCGATAGCGATATCCACCGCACCTGCTTGGCTAGCGCTCAGCACTCTTCACCATGTTGTTCACAACCGCGCCGTCGCGATGGCGGACAGCTTTCTTGGGCGGGCTGCTGACCTCGCTGTCATGGCTGCCAGGAAGTGCCGCAGCAGACGCAAAGACCCAGGCCGACTACTTCGTACATTCGCTGCCAGGAGCACCGGAACCACTATTGAAGATGCATGCAGGGTGAGAATTCTCCTGTAGGAACGATGTGCACAAGCAGCTGACGAATCCCCAGACACATCGAAGTCGATGCAGAGCACAACGGCAACTTGTTCTTCTGGCACTACGAGAACCGCCACATCGCCAACAGACAACGCACCGTCATCTGGCTCAACGGAGGCCCCGGTTGCAGCAGCATGGACGGCGCTCTGATGGAGATTGGTCCATATCGTGTGCGGGACGGTGGCAAACTGGAGTACAACAACGGCTCGTGGGACGAATTCGCAAACTTACTTTTCGTGGATCAACCAGTCGGTACTGGGTTCAGTTATGTGAATACGGACAGCTACCTGAGCGAGCTTGATCAGATGGCCGAACAATTTATGATCTTCTTAGAAAAGTGGTTCGCGCTCTTCCCCGAGTACGAGCATGACGATGTAAGTCTGCTCCAGCTATCGTCACCTGCACAAAAACTCACAGTATGCAGCTATATATCGCCGGAGAGTCATACGCCGGGCAACACATTCCATACATCGCACGCGCTATCCTCAACCGGAATAAAACAGGGCCAAAGCACACTTGGGCGCTGAAAGGCGTTCTTATCGGTAATGGATGGATATCGCCAGTGGACCATTACCTCTCATATCTGCCCTTCGCATACCAGACAGGCCTCTTGCAGGGCGACAGCCCTGAGGCTAGACGCGTCGAGTCGCTCCAATCTAATTGTTTGAAGGTGCTGAACGAGGGAGCGGCGGACCATGTGGACAATGCGGTGTGCGAGTCTGTCATGACCACGATCCTCCAAGAGACAAAACTGAAGGGTGGCGATCCGCGACAGGAATGCGTGAACATGTACGACATTCGCCTGCGAGACGATGGTTCCTGCGGTATGAACTGGCCTCCGGATCTTGCCACAGTCACTCCCTGGTTGCGCCAACCAGACGTTATTGCTGCCCTTCACATCAACCCTGACAAGAAGACGGGCTGGACTGAATGCAACGGTGCCGTATCCTCGCATTTCCGCGCTAAGAATAGCAAGCCTTCCATCAGTTTCTTGCCCGAACTTCTATCGCAGATCAACGTTGTCCTCTTCTCAGGAGACCAGGACCTTATCTGTAACCATATTGGTACAGAGAGTCTGATTGATAAAATGACTTGGAATGGCGGAAAAGGCTTCGAAATCTCCCAAGGTGTCGTAGCCCCCAAGCGCGACTGGGTTTTCGAGGGCGAGCCAGCGGGTACCTACCGAGAGGCCAGAAATCTGACCTACGTTGTCTTCTACAATTCCAGCCACATGGTTCCATTCGATTACCCGAGGCGTACTCGCGACATGCTCGACCGATTCATTGGTGTGGACATCAGCGCCGTTGGTGGCGCTCCATCTGAAAGCCTCCTCAACGGAGAGAAGGGACCGCTGGTGAGCGTGGGCGGCCATCCGAACTCCACCAAGGCCGAGGAAGATAAGACGAAAGAATTGAAGGAGGCCCAATGGAAAGCTTACTACCGCTCCGGAGAGGTTGCTCTGGTCGTCGTTGTAATTCTCGCTGGTGCTTTCGGATTCTTCATCTGGCGCGACCGCCGGCGACGAGCCGCGAGTGGCTACAAAGGAGTGGATGGAGACGAGGGCCGCGAATCATTGATCATGGGCATGGGGCTCGACAACTTCCGCAGAAGGGACCGAAGCCGAGATGTTGAGGCAGCTGATTTCGATGAGCGTGAGCTTGACGATTTAGATGGTGATGCAAGGAAGCCTTCGAATGGGCGCGCCAAAGGCAGAGGTGAAAAAGATAGGATCCCGCAAAATGACTCTACGTTCAGTCTAGGTGGAGCCAGCAGTGATGGCGAGGGCAGCGGAAGCGAGAAGGATCGCAGACTCGCGGCGAGGGAAAAATCGTGAGGTAACCTGAGTTCCCCAGATCTGAGTTTGTCTGTTATCACGGTTGCGGATATGTTGAAGGCTTTTTTTTTCTTGAGAGCAGCAGAGCATCTCCGGGCGTTTGCTTCTTCTGTTCTATCTGGGTTCAATGTGCTGTCAATTATGGACGACACGCTGTATAAAATATGGAGTAGGAATACCCATTACGAATCTGGATTACCGTCACTAGAACTCTACTCATCGAACCAAATCCTGAAGGACTGCAGTGTTGCCTGTCCACCACAACGCTCAATTTGCGGGTGGGGCGAACCCACGTGACTTGGCGCGTTCCATGATGTCTCATCCAGCGCGCTCGCGTCATACGCCACCAGCCATCGACCTTCAATTTCAACATCCCCATGCCCGCACTCTCCTGAAGCTACGACAATGCCTGCGTAAGTGGTTCCTGAAAATACTACGATATGGTATGTTCCCTACAAAATTTGTTCTGACACTCTGCAGACCAGGCGATCAGTACAACAGCGGCAACGTCACGAACCCATTCGAAGAACGCGTCGTGAACGGCTTCACGGCAGTAGAGATTGCCACGCTACAAAGTCGCCTGAACAAGCAGCTCGGACCAGAGTATATATCACAACGACCAGGCAATGGAGGGGGCAGGGTTGCATACCTTGAGGGGAATAAGGCGATAGCGCTTGCGAACGAGGTGTTTGGGTTCAATGGCTGGTCGAGTTCGTTAGGGCAGGTGCAGATCGACTACGTAGGTCGGCTCCACGCTTACGGGCTACACGGGGCAACACTGATGCACGCAGGTGGACGAGAACTCTCAGAACGGAAAAGTGAGCCTTGGACTATCTATTGTAGTGAGGATCACGCTCAAGGATGGAACATACCACGAAGTGAATATCTCGCGTCATCACGTATTAATCTACCTAACAACGCATAGGACATCGGCTATGGTTCAATTGAGAATGGTAAAGGCAAAGCAGCTTCGTTCGAGAAGGCAAAGAAAGAGGCAGCTACCGATGGATTGAAGCGCGCGTTACGCACGTTCGGCAACGTCTTGGGCAACTGTCTATATGACAAGGCATACCTCAAGAAGGTTCAGTCAATGAAGGTTGAGCCTGTCAAGTTCCAGGAGGACAACTTACACCGGCATTCGGACTTTGCTCCCAAAGTAAAACAGGAGATGGCGATGGTAAAGAGGGAGCCGCATCACACTCCGGTTAGGACCAACCCGATATTAAGAACGCGTACCGACCATCTCGGGGCATCGATATCGGGCGAATTTGATGACGAGTTCGACGGGAATTTGTTCGATGGAGTGGACATGGAGAATACTGGTGAAGACTTCAGTTTCGAGTCAGCCGCTGCAGGATCGGTAAACGGCATCAACGGTGCGACCCCCAGCCGAAATGCACCTCTACCAAATGGTGGTCCTTCACGACAACCAGATCCCAGAGCGCAGAACGCACCAGACGCAAGAGGCCCTCATGCTGTACAACAACAATCTCAGAACAACATACAGAACGGTGCCAGCAGACCAGCTATTGTGCCTCCGAATGCGAGAGCACCGCAGACCCCTATACAGCAGAACGGCAACAGTCGACCTGATCTGAACCGACCACGCATGCAACCACCGACCGTGGACATTCACGCCGCCCCGAAACCTCAGAACCCAAACCACCAATCATCAGGCCCAGCACCACAAATCCAACCACACCGCCCGATTCCTCCGCAAGCACAGCAACAGCAACCAAAACCATCCGGACACCCGTCCGCAGCGCCAGCTGCAAACCCACCCTCAAATCACCGTCCACCCGTCGGCTTCGTAACCTCCCGCGCCGCCGAACTCCTACAGAACCCCGAACCCCCCGCTTCTCTTACAAACCTCCCTGCCTTCAATCCAAACGTCGAATCCCCCATACCCAAAGAACAGCGCACTCCAGGCATCGATCACGCCTCCAGCAAACCCATCAAGCGCGACACAGTCAACGCTCCAGCACCTCCACCTCCCAACCTCGGACCACCTGCCGGCGGCTTCAATCGTCCAGGTGTAGGAGGACGTGGCAACTCCAACTTCGTGAATCCACATCAGGATGCGAACAGGAGGATTGGCATGCCGGGTGCGGGCATGAGTCCTGGGGGAATTAATAGGGGACAGTATAGGCCGCCGATAAAGAGGCCGCCGTTGCAGGATGTAAGTAACCAAGGTGCTGCGGGCGGTGGCACGGGTGAGCCCGAAGCAAAGAGGCAGAGGGTTGAGGCGCCTAGATCGGAAAATACGGGAGGTGCACCTTTGGGCAGTTCGTAAACCACTTTGTGACGATTGGAGGCCAAAAGCTTGATTTGGTGCTAGCGATGCGATCACTGAATTGCATGCACAAGCGGGATTTACGAGTTTAGCATTTTCACCCACTTGAACTTTGGCGTAGAGCGAAACGTCCCTTTCCCTTGGTTTTCTTCTAGCGAAAATGGGACGAGATGGACACTGGCGTTTTGTAAGTGGGATTAGGTGCTCGTTCTGAGCGAGGCGTTTCTTCTTATCATGTCGAGTGGAAGACGATGAATGTTTGCTATGCAAGGCAACTTTCAACATTATACTTATGCTACATCGGCTGCTTCAGGCTCCCGCAGTGGCGACTTGTGTGTGAAGACTATCCACGATGATATCGATACCAAGACCGACACGCATGCTGAGTTTCCCAGTCAGTGATTACTTTGGGCAATGTGCAGTCTGTGTATAGCACGACTTACCAAGTGCACTCGTGGAATAATAGAACCCAAAAGCGTCCGCCAAGTAGCCGGTGACAACAGGGCCAAGTACAAGCCCGATTGCAAAAGACGTCTCGGTCATCGCGAACGTCCGAGAACTACCACCGCCCGGTCCAAAGAGAGCGGGGTTCTCAGCTTTCAACTCGTGCATGATTGCTGAGACACAGACGTTAGCAAGTGGTCAGGTAGGGCAGATGGTAAGTGAAGACGTACTTGTCAATTGAAAAGTTCCTGCCCCTCTTACAAACGACCAGATGATTCCCAACCCAATGATGGCCGCAACAAAAGCTGCTTGCCCCTTAGGCCCATTCCCGACTCCCAAGAAGTTATCTTTGCCAGGCACGCCCAAGAACCAAAACAACGGGGTGCTCAGTGCCCACCCTAGCGTTGTAGGCCAGCGAAGGCCTATTCGATCCCGTAACCAGCCCACGAATGGTGCGAGAATCATACTGGGGATTTGGATGCCGAGGAATATGGAACCTACTGGCGCAGGACGCCAGCCGAATTCGTCTCTGAGGTGCACAGGTAAAGTCGCGTCGAAACCTGATATGATCATTGAGAAAGCCGTGACGTTGAAGAGAGCGGCGTATGTGCTTCCCTTGCTGAACATGATGCTATAGTATCCGCGAGAAGATGGCACATTTGCCTCTTCTAGTAGAGTTGCCGCCGCTTCATCGTGAGTGCGGACATCTAACGACAGAAGTGGTGATCTCTCGTCTTCAGCTTGACCTTGAGCTTCGCTAGTCGACGTCTTCGACTCATCTGTCGGTCTCTCTTCGATCATAGTCAAGCGAGCAACGAAGCAGATCGCAAGGAGTGCTAAAGGCACAGACCATGCAGCCCAGTAGCCAGCCCATTGCAGCAACACTCCCGAAATCACCGGCCCGGTCAGCACTCCCGCGGTGATGAAGGATCCAGCAGACCCCAGAGCTTTGCCTAGATGCCTAGATCCTGCCGCATCAGTCAACATAGCGAATCCGACGATCCATGCTCCAGTCCCCGAGATCCCCTGAAGCATTCGACCCACGTATACTGCCCATACTGTACAGTATTAGCATATGCTGCCGGAAAGGTGGGATTAGGATCACCTGATGGAGTCAATGCAACTAGGAGTGTGCCAATCGTGCATCCCACGAGCGATATCAAAAGCGGTACCTTGCGGCTAGTTGTCTTATCTGCAAAGTGTCCAATGATAGGCGCTGAAGGTACCGAGATGAGGCCCAGGATAAAGAGAAGCTCTGTTGTGAATCGTTGAGTGTATGCTGGGTCCAGACCTAGTCGTACTTCGATCATGTACGGTAGGATTGGGACGACGAAGCCGTAGAGGAAGTTCTCTGCATAGAAGGATTAGCACACTATCGAAAGAATAGTGATATCCTAGAAGGTGGGCATTCGTACCAGTGAAAAGCCCAAGCGTGGCTGTGAAGACTAGTAGAGCCTTTGAGGCTCGCCATGAGCCGCGTGAGAGATTACCCTCACCGGCCATGATGACGATGATTTTCAAGTTCTTTGGACAACACGATTTCGCCGAGAGTAAACCTAGAACACATATAATTATCCGCACTATATATGCAAAAGCACAGTAGGATGGCACAACATCGGCAGGGTGTCAGTGGATGTGTCATAAGTATAAGCTTGCAAAAACATCGAAGCTTGTCCGAGGTGAACAAAGTCTCATCCCCACCTTCCTATTTTCGCGCAAGGCTGAGGCTAGTGGAGCAATTCCGAGATCAAAGCTCCAAATATCCAGTCCGATTACTCCGACCACTTGAATAGACAACGAGATATACCAGAGTTTTAAGGTCATCAATAATCGGTAAAATATTTGCTCTTCGAATGATCCAGTGTCGAGGCGAAGAGAGAGCCTGCTTTTACGTAAGGACAACAAACGGCAGTCGGTGGGATACCAATCTTAGGAAGACATTACATTGATTTCATCAATTCCTAACTTACAACGAATTAACCGTTTCCTCGCGCTCCACCATAGATTTTCTAAGCCTGGATAGCAGACTAAAAGAGCTAGTACGTACGTGCACACAAGAACTTCAATACCCAGCTGCGCCCCACTGTAAACGAGTTCGACATCGACCATCGCTAATAGAATGCAGAGAGCTCAGAGCACACGAGACCCCCCGGGGGACCAGTGCAGAGATGTGGTTGGAGATTGGGCGGACGTTCAATCCTGGGGAAGAAGGGCTACATCATGAAATGGACAATGTCGGCATGCACCCTAACAAGACTTGACGACCTATGAAGTGTTACAAAGGTGAATAAGAGGACGTAAAGGTCGCGGAAAACCGCGAAGTCAGCCGTAGGGGTTGAGAGCGCTAGCAAACAACGACCCTGACAGCCCTCTATCATAATGCGTGCGATTCGAGCGACTCCTCCTCTTCCGCATCGTCATTTGCAACATTGCAGCTTCTCAGTATCAAGCACGTGAGCGCAATACCGCAGGCGCGGGCGGGCGGCAGCAAGCAATGGATTAAACAGCTATTTCCGAAGCACCCCGGCTTTAACATGATTATTGCCGAACCCTTCTCCTGGGGGCATCGAATACTGGCCAAGCATCTTGCACATCTCGCAGACAATCCAGAATTGTATGAGTACAGTTGACGCTGTTCGAAAGTATCCAGTTATCACCGGAGCACAATGTGAGGGTGGAGCGTTCGCCTTCGGCTGTGATAAGCCAATGGCGGCTACATCAATGGGCGGTACTTGCCTCGAACGCCATCAATTGCACTTTCTCTGAGCGCTCTGCAATGGAGGGTTTTTTTCGCACTACTGTATGTGGCCAGATGATACGACTCCTTTCTAGGAGGTCGCTACTTCCATACCCTGACGAGACTGATGCAACACGTTGGGAAGCGTCCGTTAAACACGCCAACGTAACAAAAGCGTTGCCAAAGGCGAAAGAATTTAGCGAAGATGGGTTATCGTCGACTGAAGCATCCGCTCCAGGTGGATTGGGTCAAGCCTCGACGACCGAAGGTGGCATCATTCTCGTAGGCTGGTACGGCCCGGATGACCCCGAAGTGAGTAACCTCGCGTTTGATTCAAGATGCGATCGCTAAAATTTGCACAAGAATCCCCAGAACTGGCCTATCAAGTGGAAGCTTTTAACGTTGACGCAAATGTTCATACTCAACTTTGGCGTTTACATTGGGAGTTCCATCTATGTTCCAGGAGAGGCTGGGCTCATGACTGATTTTGGAGTGAACGAAACGGTGGCGACACTGGGCCTGTCGATGTATACGGTGTGAGTGCTATTGAATCGCCACCCTTGCTCGTAGGAACAACGACTAAGACTGAACAGTGGCTATGGTTTAGGACCCATGCTGTGGTCCCCGCTGTCTGAGATGCCAGTCATCGGACGCAGCAGTATCTTTGTCTGGACGCTCTTTGTCTTCGTCATACTCCAGCTCGGAGTCGGTCTTGCTCCAAATCTAGCAACATTTCTTCTCTTCCGTACGTTGACGGGCTTTTTCGGCAGCCCATGCCTGGCCACGGGAGCAGGCACCGTTACCGACATCTTCGCTCTGGACCAAATCCTTGTTTACGTTTGCATATGGAGTTCTTTTGGAATTTTGGGTCCCATTTTTGGACCTATAATCGGTGGTTATGTTGCTCCGGTCAAAGGCTGGTCGTGGACGATATGGATATGTGGGTCGCTCTCCTTCGTAGTATGCCAGCGATATGCTGACTCTGACACTATAGTCACATGGCTATGCGCACTCGTACTGTTGGTGATGTTCTTCTTCCTTCCAGAGACGAGTGGAGCAAACATACTGCATAACAGAGCAAAGCGTTTGAGACGACTGACCGGAAACAAGCGATTCAGAAGCCAGAGCGAGATCGACGCCACCAACTACACCATGCAAGACCACCTGATGGTGCTCGCGAGAGCATTTACGCTGACGTTCACGGAGCCAATCGTTCTGCTCATGGATTTTTACACAGGTCTTTTGTACGGAGTCCTCTTCATTTGGTTCGAATCATTCCCCATCGTCTTTGGTGAGATCTACGGCTTCGACGTCGGAGAGCAAGGCCTGGTATTTCTCGGCATCTTCGTGGGTTCGTTCATCACCGCTCCTTTGGTCATCCTCTGGCTCCGAGTGAGGATCGTCCCGAGGGTTAGTAGTCCGACCTTCAAGCCTGAAATGCTTTTGCCTCCCGCGTTCGCCGGTTGCCTAGCTTTTCCTGTCTGTCTTTTCTGGTACGGATGGTCTGCCCGACCAAGCATACATTGGATCATGCCCATCATTGGCACAAGCTTCTTCGGAATCGGTACGTACCCTTCTATAACATTTTAGCGTTAATTACTCACCAGCGTATCTCAGGTATTGTCACTCTGTTCAACTCAGTGTTTAACTACCTGGCGATGTCGTATCCATCCGAGTCAGCATCCATCTTCGCAGGAAACGCGCTCTTTAGGGCAGCTTTTGGCGCAAGCTTTCCTCTCTTTGTATGTTTCCTTATTACGCTCGTCCCATGAGCAATGGGACTGACTGGCATGTAGGCTCGGACGTTCTTCAGGAAGCTCGGCATTGGTGCCGGTAACTCGCTTCTCGGAGGCATTGCGACATGCTTCATCCCCGTCACGTTCGTGTTGTACCGTGTAAGTACCGTGTAAGCTAGACCTTTCGCATATCTGATGGTGGTTCAGTACGGAGAGAAAATCCGCCATATGAGCAAGAATGCGCGACACGATGTGTGAGATTAGCGGCGCTGTGCGCGCTCGGACAGATACGGACAGGACTTCCCATGTGCAAGATGCGCACGACTCTGGGTGTCAAGTCTACGCTGTCGTGACTAAGCAGAACGAATCAGGACGGCGATGCAAGGTAGGATAGTCAGAAAGTATGCTGGGGTCCTGATAAAGGAAGTACGCCGAGCACGGCCTTCGGCGCCTGATTGTTGTGATGAGCGGCAGATATAGACGGTACTTGTTGTAACATCATACGCCGTACGAGGCCCGAGTAATGACAAACGAATTGTTACCTGATACCGACTAACAAAGATGTGTGCAACCTCTTGCTCCGACGTCATAGTCTTGATCCATCTCCGCTGCACCCCCACAGCCCGCTCGTTGCAGAAGCCGTTTCGAAGCAGAAGTGGGTCAGCCTTGCGCACTGCACCTGTTCATCACTGATCGTGAATCCTTCAGCGCTTTTCGCCGTATCTACAGCTGGCCTTTGTTGTGAACGGACCACGGCACGTTCTGCAGATTCTGCCACGCGCAATGCTAGCCTGACAGCGGATGTCTTCAGAACGCCCCACAGAGGCGAAGATGATGTAGGTTGACGTCGCGTCGAAGGCGCAAAGATCAGAGCCTCATCTCGCCGATGACTGGCCGTACCAATAGGATGGAAGCGGTCTACGGCCGATTTCTTGACTAGGCTTAATCCACTGGTAGCGCCCGACGTGTTGGTGAACAGACCACCTTCAATATGACGTCGTGTTCAGAAAACTTTGGAGTTGCGGAAGGCAGGAGAAGCCGGGGCCGAAGAATTGGAGCCTTGGGGATGTGGGAGTGGGTGATGGAGGGGTGGCGTGTGGAGTTTATAAGGCCGGAGGATCCCCGCGCGAAAGGACTTCGTCGATACATCCTCTCCATCTTCGCAAAACTTTAGCCAGAAATCCGGGACTCACCTACAGTACGCCAGGTCTCTGATCTAACATGGCGATTATGGGTCGTTTTAGGGGTCTTCCCCAACCCCCACCCTCCACAGCAGATCCGGAGAAGAGGCCGCAGCAACTGCAATTTAGCGCAAAGGATCGCTTTCGACCGCGAATCTTGCTTATGGCAGTGTTGGTGTCCATGGGCGGTTTCATCTTCGGTTACGACACAGGCCAGATTAGTGGTTTTCTGGAAATGCCCGACTTCCTCCAAAGGTTCCATGACACTACTGACCCCGAAACTGGAGACCCTGCCTTCACGAATGGAAGGAGTGGAACCATTGTGGGCTTGGTACGTTATCCGCTACCTTGGGATGACTGTCGAATCTAACGATCGTAGTTGTCCATCGGCACACTGCTCGGTGCCCTCGTCGCTGCGCCCGTCGCAGACAAGTTCGGCCGTAAATACTCCATCTGCTTCTGGAACATCATCTTCTGCGTCGGTGTCATTGTCCAAATAGCTACTACCAGCACATGGTATCAGATCGCTCTGGGCAGATGGGTTGCCGGCCTTGGAGTTGGAGGTCTCTCTGTATTGACTCCCATGTACCAGTCTGAAACTGCCCCTCGCTATGTACGCGGTGCTCTCGTCTCTTGCTACCAACTCTTCATCACGCTCGGCATCTTTACTGCCTACTGCATCAACTTCGGAACATATAATGATCGGAGTGCGCGCGCTTGGAGGCTACCCATGGCTATTGGATTCATCTGGCCCGTCATCATGGGCTTCGGTATGCTCACTCTGCGCGAGTCACCCCGCTGGGCCTATCGTAAGGGCAAAGTCGAGGATGCGCGTAAGACAATAGCACTTAGCTACGGCGTCGCTGAAGACCATCCAGAAGTTGATCGGGAAATCAGCGAGATCAAAAGCAAGCTCGAAGCTGAGCGCGCAGGCGGAGGCAAGCATCCTTGGTACGAGATCTTCACCGGACCGCGCATGGCATACCGTACCCTTCTGGGAATCACTCTTCAAGCCCTGCAACAGCTTACAGGCGCGAACTTTTTCTTCTATTATGGTACCACCATCTTCGGTTCTGTTGGCCTGCCCAATTCGTACGTCACGTCCATCATTCTCGGTGCTGTCAACTTTGGCACGACATTCCCTGGACTCTACATCGTCGAAAAATTCGGTCGCCGTCCCTCCCTCATCTTTGGTGGTCTCTGGATGTTCATGTGCTTCCTCGTTTTTGCATCGCTCGGCCACTTTGCTCTTGACCAGGAGACGCCACAGAACACGCCTGGCATCGGATACGCAATGATCATCTTCGCCTGTTTCTTTATCGCTGGTTTTGCTATGACATGGGGTCCTATCGTCTGGGCTGTTGTCGGAGAGATCTACCCCTCGCGTTACCGAGCAAAATGCATGGCCCTTGCCACCGCATCGAACTGGGTATGGAACTTCCTCATTTCCTTCTTCACGCCGTACATCACTGGCTCTATTGACTACCGCTACGGATACGTTTTCGCCGCATGCTGCTTTGCGGGTGCGGTTGTCGTGTTCTTTTTCGTCTGCGAGAGCCACGGAAGGACTCTTGAGGAGATTGATACCATGTACATCTTGGGTGTCAACCCCATGCAGAGCAAGCACTGGCAGCCACCGGAGGGTGACGAGCTTCCCAAACTTGGACAACACTTATTTGACGCCTGGAGCGAGGGGTATCAACAAGAAGCAGGAGGCCAGAGCGCCAGAGCAGATGAGGCAGGAGCGTATGGCTGTGCCTGTCTCGCCGGGATTTGTTCCTGAATCGTCAGGCGCCATTCGATAGTTATAGACTTAAGCAAGGTAGAACGTTTTGTTTATCACTTGAGCCCTTTCACATACGATATGATCTCACCATAGCGATGTGTTCGCATTAGCGAGATTTCTTCGCAGCCGTGACCATGGTAACCTCTTCAAGTTAGATATATTATCAGCGCTGCGATTCACGATTCCTAATCTGGTACTTACGTGGGTGGAGCGAGGAGCGCCGCGACGCCTTTGCCGCTGTCATCTTCTGGAATCTTCGGTTGGACCTCGTCGCTTGGTTTGAAAGATCCTTTCGTAGTTGGAGGAGCGTGCGACAAAAACATAAGATGACCACACCGACGCAGCTTCTTTGGCAGGCACCATGGGGCCGTCGAGGTCCGACATTCCAGGAAGTGTCTGTCACAATCGGCATACTGTTTGTTTGTACTCGGACGCGGCAACCAGGGTAAGGGCCGAGGATTGGACGCAGCCCGCCTAAAAAGCCGCGAGTTTGGCGGTGTTGGGCGGATCTGAATGTAGGTTGGTATAGATAGACTCACAGATGTGTGCGGTCGGCGCCAACAGGTGCGGAAGGGAAGTCAAGAGCTCCTACACGCTGCAGCTCGAAATGCCGAACGTTAGAAGGGAATTACGATGTTGCGGAAGGCGCTACGCCATCCCTTGTTCCCTCCAGCCTTTGTTGCACCATTCCCATTGCCAAATATCGCCTCATTCCCTAGTACAAAATCTCCTGGTGCTGGCCCTAATCCTATGTATAAACCCGGAATCGTGAAATAAGGAGAACTGGCTTCCCTTCTTCTGCGTGCGCGATTCAGGAGGGGGTCCCCCGCTTTTGCATATCCTCTAGGTCGTGAGTCGTTGCACCCTCCCCCAACCCGCTTTTGCGGTTACTAACCCCCCTGACAGCTGCGACACACCTGGTACCAGACACAGATACGCTGCGAAGAGAGCTGTTCTTGGGGTGCGGGTGCATCCGTAGTCTCAAACCGTTAGGGACCGATATCCGGATCGCACACAGTGGCAAAAATACCCCACCTCCTGAGCTCTATAAGGTCATCATGCTGCTCCAGCATGCTATCGTCCTTGCTTCACCTTCCCGCAACACAGTCCGCTTTGTGGCGCGCTCCTAGCCGTATGCATACGACTAAAAAGTTCGGTGGGGGCTTCCGGAGCCTGAGGAATCGCCAAAAACTCAGCATCGACGGTGGGGCTCGAACCCACAGCCTTTGGATGTCTCACACTGCGTATGTAGAAGTCCAACGCGCTACCATTGCGCCACGCCGACGGTGGAAAATTTGTAGTAATACGAATTTGCCAAAATTTTGGGATACAGAACATTAGATAGCGGATGCCAAGCAACTTCTCTATGGGATGGGGTACTCACAGATAGACTTTGGCGCAACCGTTCGCGAATTGGTTTCGGTAGATAAGCAAGTGCTAGTGACTCGTCATCGAGCATGTGGAGCTGTGGAACGAGCGAAGCACGGTCTGCATGTTTCCGAGATATGTCCGAAACGACGACCCACGAACACTACCACGTGTGACGTTTGTAGCATGACAACACATCGCAAACTTCAATCCAATTCCCAGAATCTCCGTAGCCTTTCCGCGAGCGTGTGGGGCCGGATACCTCCTTTGGCCTAGCGACGAAGGTTCTCCACGGAACGTCACGCAACGGGCCACAGAGTACTCGCCTTCTACTTTCGTCAATCTTTGCAGCAGGGAGACAGAGAGAGGAAAACCTACTCTTTATGAATTCAATAGTTTCTATGCTCACAGAATAATGTGAGACCTAACAGTTGCTATCTCTTGAAATATCTACGCCAGTGCTGCTATAGTATTAGTACCGCAGGGCATCACATTTATCAAGGAACAAGACAGCAAGGTCACTCCGAGATGGGATGAGAATAGAGTAGCAGACGCGTTTGCCATTATCGGCTAGGCTACCATCATCTGATGGGGTGCGTTGTGTGGGGTCAGGAAGGTGAGGGGCACCGCAACAAACAACGCGCGAGAGTGTAAAGTCGAGACATACATCTTCATTGCCAAATCATTCGCTCACTACATTCATAGTCTTACACCAAACAATTACTAGACGGCTGCCCACCATGTCTATTGTTGACGAAGCTGCTCATACCCAGTTTCTCAGGCTGCAAGAGCAGGACCTCAAGGGCAAAGTCGCGTTAATAACGTGAGTATAGTCTGCTTGTAGGCCCTGCATCAAGTTTATAGAAGCGCAGCCGCTCTGACATCTACCCTAGTGGGGCAACCAAAGGCATAGGCCGCGCCATCACCATCGAACTCGCAACCCGCGGCGCCTCCATCATAGGCACCTACTCTTCTCCCGAATCCGTACACCTTTTCTCCACCCTCTCACAAACTATCAGCAGCCTCTACTCTTCTAGCTCTGTTACCACACTAGTACCCAAATTCATAGGCCTACAATTCCACATCGCTCTGCCGGACTCCTCCGGCGCGGTTGCCAACATCCTAGAAGCCCTCACCACGCATTTCTCCAGCAAGATCGACATCGTGATCTTCAACGCCGCGGTGATGACGCTTGCAAAGATGGGCGAGGGCAGCGTACGAGAGGATGTCGTGGACTTGGCGTTGGCAGGCAATGTACGGTTCCCGGTGATGTTGGTGGAGCATCTCCTCCGGGAGAATGTGTTCAGGAAGCAAGGGAGGGTGATTGCTGTTAGCAGTGAGGGGGTTAGGGCGAGGCGACCCGATGGCGGGTGAGTTTCCGACCGGGAAGGAGAGTAGGGAAGAGACCTGATGGACATGTAGTGCAATTTATGCGGCTACGAAGGCTGCGCTTGAGTGTCTGATGAGGTAAGTCGAAAGTTTTGTGCCTTTGCTCTTGTGCGTGGCTTCAGATCCCTTTGTCACGAAGCTTGCGGTACGTTATCCTAATTAGCTCCGCAGTGTTCTGGTTTGCCTCATGGAAATGTCCAACGAGAGGGTTGCTCTGGCCTTGCAGTCTGACATGCATACAGGAAGTGGGCGGATGAACTAGGCAATCGACCTGGGATGGAAGGCACGACCTTCAATTCGATCAGCGTCGGCTTCACTAAGACGGAGGCTTATCGTAAAATTTCTCCCGAACTTCGAGACAAGCTTGAAACGTCTGATGCGGCTGAAGTGGCAGTTGCGAACCGTATCGGCGAAGTCGAAGACGTCGCGGGAGTGGTTGGTCTGCTTGTCAGTGAGAAAGCGCAGGTGAGTCAAATGTGATGAGTGAGTCTTTTACGGCGCTGATGGTCTGCAGTGGATTAGTGGAAGTGTGGTCGATGCTTCCGGTGGTAAGGCGAAGATTTTGTAGTTCTGCCATACATCTGTCATGATCATGTGGGTATCTTGTGGACATGGTTTCGATCTTACGCAACCCGGATTCCTCCAGGTGCTAGCCTGGGTTTCCTGTTTCTGGTGGAGAGCTTCTTGTCGACGAAAAGGATACGCCCACGTTGGGGTAAACTCAATGGTTAGGTTGACTACTGGTTAGTGTATCGTGCGTCGAGTCTAATTAGGCCACAGTATGTGGGTTTTTCTCAAGTCCTTCAGTCGCACTTCAGCGCAGATATCCATTCCAAGGGTACCTCTGAGGCGCTGCCGTCTCGAGAATGAAGGATACATTACTACCAGTCACGGGAGGTCACAGTCAGCGGGCGGGCGATGCCGAGCGATCGTACCGATAGTAGACGTAATCCATATTCAGATTGATTGCTCGTCTGCTAGTATCGCGTGGTGCAACGGGGAAATGTAAATTGCTGAGATGACGTGACCATCGAGTCGTGAAACGCCTGCCGCGCAGCTGGTGTCAGACAGAGTAGACGGAGAATCTCGCAAAGCCACTTCATCCTTCGAGACAATGTGCGAGGCGGAGTCGCGATAAGCATCAGGTAAGCTACTCGTGGAGACGACAGACTCCAGAAGAGTTTTCCAATGCACTGATGCTCGCGTAAGCTTAGCGATGTCGCCTTGTGGATTCCTTGCCGCCGAGAGAAGAACGAGGCCATCCGAGATGAAAGGCAAAAATCGAAGCGGTAGCCATCTCGCATCTCGAAGATGCGGTGTCCCGTCACAGGTAGTCGGTGGAGCGGCTTGAGGAATTCTTCCCGGGATATGTGAACCTCATCTACAAACAGCCTCGTGGCAGTCGCAGCCGGTTAAATCGCGGACAGGCAATACACCACGTTGCGGAGGAGACCGTTCGGAAACAGCGCAGCGAGGTCCACCGCGGTGTACACAGTAGCACGGAACAGTGGATCGAGGAGTAAAGGAGACCCCACTGAGTGGTTCGCATCTACGGTTCTTTCCGAACGTGGCAGCCAAGAGAGCCGGATAGGGCTGACTTACCATATCGAGCCGTGCGCAAGGGGACTGGGGCTGCCTTTCCAGCAATCCTCGGCTACTAACAGACGTCGAGCACGCTCACTCAAACCCGACATGGACATTATCCCTGGGCTCATCCCCGGCTACTGTTGCGATCTTTTACCATTCTGAAGCCTGGACGGACTCGATGGTGGAGGCTCGGCAGAGTTCTGTCGCGCACCCGAGGCAGTGCCTCAGGACGCCTGCTTGGATGCCTCAGCTCGTGGCTCAAGTAACAGAAACGACGGCGCGACACATATCTCCACCAATCCAGAGACCCCGCCCGCTCGCTGCCCGCGTCCAGAGCGCACTGTCGGCGCCGGCCATGGAGAGCGGTCGATTGCGGGTGAGCGACAGCCGCCTCTCTGGGCACTCCTATTGGTGCGAAATATATTGCATGGCGTCGGATAATCTCGTACCCCAGTTGAACCAGATTTATATGGGGAAAAGCTTGGTGCCGCTCCGCATTGCACAAACTGCCCAACGTGCGTGCCTTGGCGGAGCCGCGGACGGCATTTTGAGAGTCCAGCCATACGACGGCTCTGAACGCAAGAACCGCGCGGGATCGTGCGGCACTTTACGATCTTTCCGTATGGCAGAACCTGGTGCATCCTCGCTATCGCAACCATCTTCTATACGTCGATCAGAATCGCGTTTTGTTTTATATCCTCCTCGTTGTCACTGGACCGCCCGACCCCTACCACACGTCTGAGGACGCGCAAGACAACCCAGTTGACACTGGATACCCACATCTCCCCCGGCTCACACGCAAATTCGGAGATGGTACAAGCTCTCCGCGACTGCTGCACTCTGAACACCTCCCGTCGCATCCTCGCTGAGGTACAGCTCCGCATCAACGGCTTCAACGTATACGGCTAAGACCCCCGCGCGCAAACCGCCGCCACACCGATTTACCGCCTTATATGGCGACCATGATACAAGCAGAGAGCGTATCCACAACGCAGCTCAAAGAGGTCGGCACTGTACAGGTCCAGGAGATACCGAGCGGCGACAAGCCAGCCTTGTTGCTGCTGCACGGCGAAGGGGAGGAGGACATCGTCAGTATCTTTGCGGACGTGCTGGGACAGCCATGGGAGACGACGACATCGCTTGAACATGTAAAGGCAGGGTCTCAAGGAACAATCTATGGCATGCGCAGTAGCTTGGCCGTGTCGCAGGCCGGCAGCTGGGATCGGTCACGCATCCTCATAAACACCCATTGCGTGGACGGACCGCACCCGCGCGACGACAGCATCACCGAGAGCTGCGATTTCGAGTACCTGTACACTGTGTCGACCTTTTTTCGAAGGGACGTTGCGCGCTTCCTGTCACTTATATTGGGTCAGATCAGTCCTCATAGAGACTTGACCAAGAAAGCGCGCACCACACTGATTTCCACCACCTTCCCAGATGTCCACGCAGCCCTTCCAAACCTTGATATACTGTCAGTGGGCGCAGACGCGATAGAGATAAGAGTAGACCTTCTGGAGGAGCCTTTGCCCGATGGGAGCGTCAGCAAAGTACCCAGCCTCAAGTACGTAGGGGAACAGCTAATGCTCCTGCGCCAGCGGACAGAGCTACCAATCATCTATACAACAAGATGCACCAAGGAGAACGGTCGCTTTCCCATGGAGGACCCTAACCTCTTCTTCAAATACCTCACCCGTGCCATCCAGTGGGGCTGCGAATATATTGACGTCGAGCTCTGGCTTCCCGAAGATATCCGAAGGAAATTGTCCGAGAGAAAAGGATGCAGCAAAATAATCTCCGCTTTCCATGACTTCTCGGGCAATTTCAAGTGGCTCGCACCAGAGACACAGACCCTCTTCGAACGGGGAGCGGTGTACGGAGACATTGTAAAAATGTACGTGCTGGTAAATTCGATGCAAGAAAACATGGAGCTTGAGTACTTCCGGACAACGATCCAGACGAAGTATCCGCACCCACCGTTTTCTGGTCTGAACATGGGCCCCACAGGACAACTTACCAGGACCATGAATAAGATTTTCACGCCGATAACGCACCCACTTTTACCCATGATCGCGGCTCCTGGACAATTAAGTGCTGCCCAGATCAACTCGGCTCTTCACAGCATGGGTCAAATGCCAAAGCTAGACATCTATGGTATCGGTAGCTTCAGGTCGACGTCGCAGGCCATGTTCTTCGAGAAGTGCTTCAACGAATTGAGCTTGCCACACCAATTCATGTTCGCGGAGCGTGCACCCAAAGCCTCGATCGAGTATATCCTGCGGCGACCGAAGTTTGGAGGAGCGTACGTCAGCCCTCCCCTGGTAGCAGCATCTGCACCGTATCTTCCGGCCTTGTCGAATGCTGCGCGCGCAATTGGGCAGGTCGATACCGTGTTGGTGCGGCAGGAGAGCGGTCAGCAAGTGTTCATTGGCGACAATGCGACGTGGAAGGGCATTCGAGCGACACTTAGCCGTGACTTTGTGCCGTCGGCGTACAGCGGACGAGCAGCGTTGCTGTTGGCAAGCTCCGAGGCGGACGCGTCGGCTTCGATATTCGCGTTGAAGAGCCTGGGGATTGGCCCGGTCTATACGATTGGCTTCAGGGCAAAGGGTTCTCTTTCTACGGAGGTGGAGCCGGTGCGGTCTGTCGAGGACATGAAGCGACTGGAGCAGCCGTTTGTGATTATTTCAGCGCTGCCGGCGGAGAAGTCGCTGGTGGTGGTGCCACTGTTGAAGCACTACCGGGTGAACGGTAAGCAGGGCAGCGGCACAGGCGGGCACGGCATGAAGCTGTCGGGCAAGGTGTTTGTGGACCTAGCCAGTGGACCTCGCAAGGTCGACCCACTGGATATAGCGACGTCAGCGGGCTGGACAGCGTACGGGAGCGCGGACGTGTCGGCATGGACCACGGTGGAAATGATACGGCTGCTGGTGGGACAGAATATACCTTACGACTTCGTTCAGCTAGCGTCTGGCGTGGGCAGGGGCTTGTTTTAACATCTGCAAACTACTCGTCGTCCGCACACCCTTCATCTTCTTGGTAGACGTCTCTAACGTGGAGCCGCCGTGCACAGCATAGCGGGCGCCCCTGCCGAAATGAGGCGGATGCGCCACGGCTGCACCTGCTGCTGGGAACCGCGTGGGCTTAGCTCAGCGGCGGCATTGACCACACCACCAGCCTCAGATGCATTTTCCTCAGCCCTGGCGATCAATTGCGAGCGTGTCCCGGGCACCGTGTCCGCTGTCTGCGGTTTCGTCTCTGTTGCCCGGCGCGAGTCGGTGAGGTGAGGTGAGGGGAGCGAGCCACGCCGGGATGCCCAAGACGACGCTCCGAGGCCAGCGTGCCTGGCATCCATCGAGTGCAGCAACACACACGCACACACACGCACACACACATACACACAAGTACAGCGCGCATTCGGCCATCTGGCAACGGACCGGGAGCAGCAGACGCCCCGGCTCTCAGACGGGCCACAGCGCCCGCGTGGTGTGTCGACAGCGAACCCGGTACAGCGCGAGCACCGCAGGCGCCGCATTCGCCCGCTTCGCTCGTTACCCCAGATTCGAAGGCGTCTAGAAGGCAAGCTCCGAGCGCCATGTCGCGAGTGGTCCGACAGGCAATCTAAAAGGCCCCGATGTGCAAATTGCCAGCGGCTGCCGTCGTCTGCCAGGTTTGCGGCGCCAGGGCTCTAACCGAGGCCTACGGCGATGGTCCCGTACAGCGCCATCTCGAGCCCATGATGAAGCGCTAGGCGCAACCCTTGCCCTCGTGGCCGTCTCCTCCACACACCGTTGAGCGTCGCCAACGCGCCCTCCGCACCCTAGGACGCCAGCGTCGCCGGCCCAGCGCTGCTCCCCAACTGCCGCATCAAGATAGACCGAGATCGTCATGTGCTCGTCCCAGCTTTTCCGCCGCTGCGTCCTCAGAGAACCTGGTCGCGGACACACTACTGATTCGTATCGGCGCCCGCACTCCCGCAGCTCGAGGGCCCTGGTCGCTCGTGAGCACACCCTGGCCGTTCCCCACTGCCTGTGCGGACGCCAGAGGCCTTAATTTGGACCTCCATCTGACGCTCTGCATTTCCCGCTCTTTTCTAGACGGTTTGCCCTGCTGCCCGCGTCACCAACCGCCAGACATGTGCCTTGTCCCTCTGTGCCTGCACCAGCACACTTCATGTCCACCCAAGTCCTACACTCTCCGGTCTCTGCCATGTCGAGGCCACAGATCGGCATCGACCGCCTGCCGACCCGCCGTGTCTCCAATGAGCCGCGCGAGGCCATGAACTGCAAGAGCTGCCGCAAGCGAAAGGTATCATCAGACCGCATTGCCGTTGCAGCCCTCGTCTGACTCTACCAGATCAAGTGCAATAGGACACGTCCAACCTGCGAGGCCTGTCAAGTCTTCAACTGCCCTTGTGTCTACGGTAGGCATTCGCCTCCGGTCTCGCTTGAGTAATGCTCTGACCCGCCCTACCAGATGCTGTTCCCAAAAAGAGAGGGCCCAAAACGGACGTGCTTGAAGCTCTCCTTAAGCGCGTAGATGGGTTGGAGAAGCGTCTACATTCAGAAGGCAAGAGCGAAAGCGCCATTGAGGATGAGCCCCCCGGCCAAGAAGGTGTACTCGAGCGCAAGAATTCAGCAGCGTCCTCGCAATCCCGCCCCATCCTCGAGATTACTCCGAACACCGCCAATGCTGCAAAGCAGTTGATGTCCCCAATTGAGCCAAGGTGCCTATAGACAATGCCTGTTCAAGCACCCAGAATAGTAGCTAACTGCGCGCCAGCCTGCAAACTCCCAGCTTGGCCCCGGATCTTCTACTCGACACCTATTTTGCCAGGCTCCACGGGAAGCCATACCATATATTGGACGAGACAACGACCAGGCAACGACTGCAAGCCAATCAGCTACCCTCCTACTTAGCCTATGCCATCTACGCAGTCAGTGCACGGTATGTCAGACGTCACATGATTCTCGCATCGCCAATTAATTCTCCTCCTGTAGATTCACACCCCATTTCGGTGGGTACAATACCGCAGTCAGGGTCAGCGACGAATATGCACGCCGAGCGCGCATGGAGCTCGATATTGACGAGCCATCTATCGAAGCCCTACAGGCCCTGATGATCCTTGCGCAAGCGAACTTCCAATTGGGCAAGGGCAAGAAAACCTATATGTTGCTGAGTACGTGATCTGCATCGGACGTCGGAGTATTGCCTATCGCTAATCTTGTGTCGCAGCCTCTGCAATCAGCATGGCATTTGCGCTTGACCTCCATCGTGAATTGCCACTTGCCCTCAAAGTGTCGCAAGGTGAACGCGAAGGTCGACGACGATTGTTCTGGTCCTGCTACCTCATGGACCGCTTCGCAGCCGCAGGTTCCAAGCGGCCATCGTTGGTCGCGGATGAAGCCATCGTTCTTCGCTTGCCATCATGGCAGCTGCACCCGGGCGGCATGCTGCTCGAAGGCGACTATTTTCCTAATGGTTCAAATCTACAATACATGGCTGGCGGACGCGCTGGGCAGGGTAGCATGGGTATGCTGATCGGCATAGCAAAAATCCTGGGCATTACGAACCGGTACCTCGCAGCTGGTGGAGTACGAGGCGACTCGCACTTCCCTTGGCATTCCCTCTCGAACCTCTCCAAGATCCGACAAGAACTCGACATTTGGGCTTCGGAAACACAGGACACGTTCACTTCAATTGACGCCCTTTTTGGCCAACCCGACAGCACGATCCTGGTTCTTAGCAAACTCGTATATCACCTGATACATTGCCTGATCTATCGCCCCTTTTTACCCGTGGACCTTGCCGAACTCTCTGGATCTTCGCAACACCAATCATGGCAAATCGAAGCGACGAACTTGTGCTTCCTCCATGCGAACGCCATCGCGGAACTAGTCGAAATTGGCAGGGCTTCTTCCATTATCGACTGGCCTGCGTTTGTAGGCTATTGCGTCTGTACTGCTGGTACGATCCATATTCATGGAGCACACTATCGTGGACAGGAGGGTGAAGTGTTCTCCGTCAGTCCTGAGTTCCTGTCGCGAGAAATGCATCAATTGTCCGAACTTCGATTCGTCTGGGCGAGCGTGCAGCATCAACGGGAGACTCTACAAAACATCTATGGAAGCCACACCGAACTCGTCAAGTCCTTGGCGACCAACCCTATGCGCTTCTCGTCCGTCTTCCAACTGGAAGACTTTTTCGACCGGTATCCGGGACACGTCTTTGATGGTTCGCATGTTATCTTCACAGACATCCCAGTGGAGATCATTCACGAAAGGTGTGATACTCTCATACCCGAAAACCACAATAGCTAATCCAAGACAGCTTGCCAGCATACAATGTTGACCAGCGCACTAACGTCTACATGAACACTGGCATGGGCAATCCGAACGTGTACCACCCATCTCCAACGGTACCGTCCAGCACCACGTATTCGAATGGACATCCTAATAAGAAACGCCGATCGAATACCATGAGCTCCGCGAAAGTTCTTACGCCAGCTGTTCCTGCTCCACTTTCCACACCGACGTCATCGACACATCCTGTGAACTCAGATGCAAAGCCAGTCATCGCTGAAAACCGAGCTCCATCTCCCGCCACTTCAGGGCCGTCTTTTTTGCCACCGCCGCCAGACAACTCCACCAATGGCACACAAGGCAACAACGCCCCTATGAACAGTTCCAATCTTCCGTTCTCGCCCAATTTCACATTCTCACCGTTGCCTCCGATACCCAGCTTAGCGCCAACGCCGACCCCTGGTCAGACACAGGCTCATCCACCGCCGCCGCAGGCTCAGGATACGCCGCACAGTGCATTTGATCCCATGCTCAGCATGCCAACACCATATGACCAGCAGCCTACACCTGGAGCTGCGAGTACATCGGGCGGATCTGTGCATACGGATCCCGACAAAGACCCTTTTCTGAGCCTGCTTGAACAGCTTGCTGAGAATGAAGTCAGCCGCGGAGGACCGTCGGAGTTGGACTACTTCTTGAGCGGACAGACCGGATAACATGTCGCTCGCCAATCTCGCTTCAATCAACCACCTGGTCAGAGCTTAAGGAATGCTCTGGCCTGTTTGTGTAACGTCGCGTATACGTTACGCATGCGTACCTTCGGATCAAGGTCCTCACAATCAACTTCTCTTCTCTATGCATATTGAATCGCGAATATATTTCTTTTAAAAAAGGAAAAGGTACGGAACGAAAGCGCGGCGCTGGAGGGGGGAGTTTGGAATTTATCATTCAGGTCTGGATGAATGGGTACGGCACGGAACCTTTCTGGGACGCGAAACTGGACCGGAAGGAGGAGTCGTGTTTTTGCTTTGGGTTGTCACGGCCGTCTCGTCTCGTTGCGTCTCATCGCTGCATTTCTTGCACTAGCATCATCTATTGTACGAAATATTCCACGGAGCACCAAATCTGGTCACGGCAAATACCATGATAGCGTTTTGCATTGCTAATTGCGCATTCTCCACCCACACGTCCATTGCAGTGCTTCGCCGTTTACCATGAGCGGACGTGACGCATCGCTTAAGAGATGCTCACCTCCTCCAATCTCCGCTTATCAGGCAGCGTTAAGATCGCCATAGGCGCACATCGCACCAGGAACAGTGGAGCCTGACTTGGTTGGGTAGAGCGAGCAGCCGTTCCCAGAACTGCAACCGAACTGCGCAGACCGTTGACGGATACGTCGCGATACGCCCATAGACGCAGGCAGTCGCAGTGTAAGACCTCTAGGCACAGCAGTGGCGCACCCGTGGCACGTCTATCCGGGCTTGCCTGTGCCTGGAATTCCCGCGCGTGGCGTGCAAATCAAACGGTGGGCAGATTGCCTTTGCGCCAGCGACAGGCACACCTAACGAATCCTAACAGGTTGGCCTAGCATGCACAGCATGTTGCAGCACTCGCACATTTCCCAGGAGGGCATGCTAGCCGCTCGCAGGCGTGATGGATGTGAGGGAGGGTGCGCATTTCCCGGCTTCCGGATCGCACATGCGGCGGTTGGTGTGCCCTGGGAGGGAAGGGGTCGGGCGGCCGGCAGTGAGAAGGGCTGATTGGGATTGAGCCCCGTGCTTGCATTGCAGACGCAGATGTGCATGCGTGCTGGGTCCAGGGTGAGAGCATGGGAGGTATGGAAGTGCGGGGTGTGTTGTGCGACTTGACCTGCAGTGCATTGACGCTCGGAAGACACGTGAGCGGGTTGGGTTTGGGATGAGATGGGCCGCAAAGCATCGTCGAGCACTGTACCCCGCGGCGTTTGCATTGTAGATATTGGATTGTTTGGGGGTTATGCGGAGAAGGTGGCGTGTCGGTGTGCGTGGGTGGCTTGGAGACATACCATAGTAGGTGGGATCAGACGCTTCAATCTAGAAAGTCAACAACATGTCCATGTTCATCTAGCCTCGCCTTCGTGAACACTTGGTCATCTCCCCTCGGACAGTACGCGGTAGGATGGACGAGGAAGACCAGGAATGGGGCGGACAGGGAACCGTGACCGCTGAGCGATCGAATCAGTCACGCAGCCCGATGTCGCGCTCCCGTAGCTGCCACGCCGCGCAGAATGTTGACCAAAAGCAAAACGTGACATGACTGTGGGCAACAGCGCAGGGAAATGCTCGGTGGCGCCACGCAGCTCCACTGGAACTAGTCACGGTGTCGACTATCGTTTGAACAAGGGGCGGCTATCGTTTTGCTAGGTGGCTAGTAGCAAAGGGGCTGGCTGGCTTGTCACCTTGTCATGGCGAGCTTGGACACGGGAGTGACCTTGGTCCACAGTCCGACTCCACTCCACCGATCGCGCTGCTCAAACCTTCTTTTCTGTTACCGACGGGCATGGCGTCGTTGCTTTGGCGCGAACATGAGTCAGGTACAACTGGCGAGAACGAGCGGTCGGCACCTGTGGGTGGGGTGCGTTACTGTACCCGGAGTACGTACCGCCTACAGTGCCGCCGAGGTACATGCAACATCAGATAGCAGGCAGCCACAGAAAGCTTCTGATCTTAGACCATGCGTGCCGGGATGCTGGATGTGATGTCGGGAGTTGTGCGCGTCCTCGCGTTCGCTTCACTACTACCCGACCCCGACACGACGCCGACAGGCAAATTGCAATGGTAGCAAAACCTGGAGTGCAGTCCCGAGCGCCCGACAGACGAGAGCTCTTTTGCGGCTTGTTGCTCCCGCACCGCAAGCTGCTGTAGTGCGAACCTCAGTCCGCCTGGCTTCCACGCAACGCAATTGGACTGCTGTCGTAGCACGGCGGTTCGTCACGCTCAATGCTGCCGTGGGACGTGGTACGCTCTAAGCGGTGCTCACCTTTTACGTATCCTTTTCCCAACAGTGCTTCTTACGGGCACCAGAAGCGTGCAACAATCTACGAGGTTACACGGGTGATTCTACCTGAGGCGATGGATCCTGGTCGCGACAGGACGGTATAGTAGGTATCCTGGGTAAGACCCCAGGTTCGTGCTATGCGAGGCCGTTGGGTAGTTGCTGACTCAGGAAGGGAACAGGCATCATCGTTGGTGGCATAATATCCCGCACTTTGTCGCTGTATGCATGGGCGTGCGAAGACCCTGATTTGCAGGCTGGGGGATGGATCCAGCAAAGAGCCTCGCTGCGAGCGAACGTGATGCTGAGCTTCCACATGCGATCACGAACCCCAGCATCCCATATTGACGACATCGTGGGCAGTGTGCCGCATCCATGCACAATCCAATCAGTTTCGTCCAAGTGCAAGTCCTTATCGCAAACCATCTGTGCGGTGACTACATGAACAGCATTATGAAGAAGACCGCCCAGAAGGCTACCCAACCGATGCCCGTTCCCAGCCTGCGCCACCAGCATCAGGATGCGCAAGAATATCTCCTACCGCAGCTTAAGTCCGAGGCCCGACGTTACTGCAGAGCACCCCCCGAACGGAACCCCAGATTCACGGCAAAGGATGGCTAGTTTGCAATCAAGAAGGTCATAGCTCCACGGAGCATGCGGTCCGTGTGGCCTAAAGCGGAAGTGCACGATGCACAGAAGACGCGTCTGATTTTTCTGGAATAATCTATTCTACGCTCCCTGTGTGTAAATTACGGTACTTTAGTCGCAGATCCGGGTGAGGGGATGAGACTAGGTCATGGTGACCTGGAAATGGTGTTAGCACGAGACCAAAGGAGCGTAGACGCGCTGGACCTGACTTACTAGTTCCTCTGCTGAAACGGGATGAATAGCCTGGGACGGTACGTTAGCGAACGTTGGTTCAAACTCCAGATCTGTTTCCCCACATAACACAGGGTCGCAACCACCTGATGCACATGTGCAATCAGGTCTGAACCCAGAGTAGGCATCAAGACGGACGGTTTACTTACCACACAGTTGTCGAAATCCTTCTTGGTGGCGCCCATCTTGATCGCCACACCGAAGCCCTGCAAAATCTCTGAAGAGCCCTGCCCGAGAATGTGCAAGCCCACCACCTTCTCCTCCTCGCCGACGCAGATGATCTTGTAAGCTGTTGGTCCCTTGTCCTCCTGATCCATCATCGCGTAGTACATGCCCGTGAATTCCGTCTTATAGATCTTCACCTTATCCCCGTACTTCTCGCGGGCCGCAGGTTCGGTGAGACCGATGGACCCGATTTCCGGGTGAGCAAACACCACAGAGGGAATGTTCTCGTATGATAAATGAGCGTCAGACTTGCCGCCAAAGAGACGGTCTGATAGCCGGCGTCCTGCGGCAATTGCGACAGGGGTCAGCTCGAAGCCGCTATCGGATACATCGCCGATTGCGTAGATGTTGCCGATGTTGGTATTCTGGTACTCGTCGACCATGATGTGGTTTTTGTCGTTCAATTTCAAACCAAGGTCCTTCACGTGCAGATCCTCGATTTCCGGGGAGCGGCCCGTGGCGAACAACACTTGTTCGACCTCGATAGTACCCTCCTTCTTGCTCTCGGTCTCCTGATAGGTAACTCGCTTCAAGCCATTACCAATGTCTTCCACCTTTGTAATCTGCGCACCCTTGTACAAGTGGACGCCCTGACGTTCGTACTCCTTGGTTACGGTGTCCTGAATCATGGGGTCAAACGTGCGGAGAAGTTTCTGGCCCCGAATGAAGAAATGAGTGTCCGTTCCTAGTGCATGCAGCATGCCCGACATCTCCACACCAATGTACCCTGCACCGCTGGTAGCGATGCTCTTGGGCTGAGCTTCGAGGTCAAAGAAGCCATCGCTGTCAATGCAGAGCTCGGCTCCAGGTATCTTAGGTACATTGGGACGCCCGCCTGTGGCGATTAGGATGTGCTTCGCTTTTATCCTCTGGGTGCCTCCCTCGTTCAGTGCCACATCGACCTCGTCTTTCGCAACGAACTTAGCTCTGCCCTTGAAGTGCTTGATCTCGTCCTTGTTCAGGTTGTTCTCGTAGATGCCGTTCAGCCTCTTGACGTACGCGTCCCGCTTCTTCTTGAATAACGGCCAGTCGAAGGTAGGCGTGTCGTATCCTCCGAATCCATATGCCCTGGCATCTTTAAAGGTCTCCGAGATAGATGCCGCATTCCAGGTAATCTTCTTAGGCACGCAACCCACGTTCACGCAGGTACCACCATATCGCTTCGACTCAATGGAAATGACCTTGGCGCCATGCTTTGCTGCTCTACGGGCTGAAGCAATCCCTCCACTACCGATACCGATGACAAGATAGTCGCACTCTTCCGTCTGCGTGACGGGAGCCATGGTGGGGGTGGAAGAGGAAAAGTGAGAAGAAAAAGCTGACAAACGAGAAGCGGCCACTGTTGTTCTTGAGGGGGCTGCGAGAGCGGGGCGTCCCGAAGCAAGCAGGCGCGGGGCAATAGAGCAAGGAGCAGTGAATGCGGGTCTCGGAATGAGCCTTTGCAACTGTCTTAATGCAAGTGTTCTACGCATGAAGGCAGCAGTGTGGACTAGACCTTGTACTTATACGATGACGCCACTGCACCCGAGCCCAGAAGGGAGTGGAAAACCACGGGTTAGTAATCCTGTGCAGCCTCAGCAAACGAGCGACGGTTGAAGCTGTTCACCGGGGGGATGCCGTGTAGGATTTGTCAAAGGAGTGGATGCTAGGCGAACAGCAGCTGTGCAACCTCCTTCCGAAGCAGTGAGCGGTCTCGCGGCGTTAAGCTCCGTAAAGGAGGCTGAGCGTGAGGATCGAGAATCGACTTCTTTCAAGGCTGGTGATGACGAAGCGTGAAATTCGTGCTCCGGATAGCTGCATGGCGCTATGCCTCTCTGAGAGCTAAGCTCGCGATCATCTCCTCCATCGCGGCCTCAACACCATTCTCTGTCATGACTGATTCCATATCACACGTGCATTCAACCGTTCCACGACAGGCGAACTCGAGTACAGCGTGCCGAAGCATGTCGGCTAAATTGAATCAGAGCAACCGCCTATCGTAGCTTGCCTCCGAATCGTACGACATTCGTAGTGACCGTGCACGCACTCCTCTTGTTCACTGGGCTCGTCAGCCATCGCCTGCACCACTCCTCTTCGAGGCCTGCCAAAAAACAGTAGTTCACCATGGGCGGCAGGCTATCCATGCCCCGTGGCCCAGATGGCGTCAACGCATCCAAGCCTACCTCTGGCCCTACGCCCGCTCGGTTGAGCCGGAATCGGGGGATCATTAATGGGCGAGTACGGATTGAACGCTCTGCTTACCGAGCGCATGCATACTGATTCCATGAGCAGACAGTCATGGCACCTTTGGCGGCATTGACCATGGCCGGCCTCCTCTTCGTCTACGCAAGGACGTCGATTCGAGCAGCGAAATTGAACGCGCAAAAACATCGCGAGGCAGATGGCGGGCAGATCAGCTGGCACAAGGAGAGCATGCGGAGGCATGGACAACTGGAGAGAGTGGACAATGACCGGAGTACGCTGAAGGAGGCGCTCCAGGCGGATTTCTCGCGGTCGAAGAAAGAGGTGGCGCAGGAGGAGACAAAGGTCAGGACAGAGCGATCGGCTGAGGAGGGAAGATTGCGCAAGATGATGGGAAAGGACGACTGAAGAGCAGTCTGGGAACATGGGACTGGATCATGGCACAATATTCGGCCGGGGTGGGTCCGCGCTGCACAACTGGACATGTTTCTGGATTGACACCAATTCGTGGGTATCAAAAATAGGATGGGAAACAGCGATGATGTTGGTCGGAAATCCACATCAATGTCGATGATGCAGATGGTCATGAAAAGATAAAGATTCGAACAAGAACCGCTTCGTAGTTTGACCTTTCTAGCAAGCATGCTGATGAGACCGAACTTTGCTGTGTAGCGGCGCCCTTTACCTGGCTGCTTGTGCAAACGGTAAGCAATGCGAGCGGCGTAGTAAACAGTTCAAGATATGTCGAGGCATCTGTTCGTCGAGATGTGATTCGCTAAACGTTCCTGATGGTGGTGATGAAGCTTTCACATGGTAATCCCAACCCCGCATTTGCAACATGGCCCATTGCGCTTCATGATAGTCTTCCATGTACATAGAAGTGAGGGAGGGGGCTCTGCGGCTGCTTGTTGCTCTCTGCTTGCGCGCTGCAGGCATTGATTAGATGAATGAGCGAATATCAGGCACGCAGGAAAGCTACAAAAGCGCATCTGAACGCGCTGATCGCCGCGGTGGGCCAATTGCAGCCCCTCCAAGATGGCTTTAGACCGTTTTGGGGCTGCACGTTGCACAAAGCCGCGAGCTTAACCCCACCATTTCATCACCACCAGCTCAACCTCGCGTTGCCATTGTCGCCCGGCCACACGTCCATCCTCTAACTTCTTCTCGACAGGACCCTCGGGCCATCCAATACTCTCCAGCTTGATCTCTCGGGCGACGCCTTGATGGAGCTTGCCCGGCTACTGGCCTCATCGCGATTGCCGTAGGAAGACGTAAAGTCTTCCACAGCTAGCGATAGCCAGTATGCCCGAGCGTGGCCCCGATAGGACAGATTTAAAGCCTGCGTATACCCGCCCCCGCGATGTCCACGACGTTTCGAGAGCCGTGTTGCGCAGCGAGCAGGCGAAGCGGTGGACCAAGCGATATCGTACCGAGGTAGCTGCGAGCTCCAGCAGTCTGCTCTCAACCTTCGTTGCGGTGCGTATTGAACGTGGCCATCAATCGCGCTCTAGCTGACAGCTCCCAGTACCCTCTTGACTCCGTGAAGACGCGCCTGCAAGCGTGCGTGTACATCGCTCCTTTATTTCCTGCATGAGACCTGACGATGAGCAGCTACCAATTCAAGTCCTTCACCGATTGCGTTCTCCATACATACAAGACGGAGGGCTTCCACGGCTTCTATCGGGGTGCGCTCATATCGTATAGTTGGGCACGAAACATCAGCTGATGTCGCATCACAGGCGTTTGGTCACCGCTCGCAAGCATAACACTCGTGCGGACGGTCTCGTTCTCGATTTACCAGAGATCCAAGTATGCGATCGATGACTGGATGTTCCGAGCCACGGGAAGCTCTCCCCTCGTTATTGCAAATACAAAGGATGCACTTCCTACACTATCGACGGTCGCGTGCTTTGGACTCTCGGGGGCAACAGCGGGTGCTGCTATCACGGCTATCGCTTGTATGGAACATTGCCACACCCTATTCATATCGTGATACTTATGTTGCGGTACAGGTCCGTTTGAGCTGACCAAGCTGAGCGCGCAAATATCGGTTTTGATGGCTGATCGGAAAGACGGCAGTGGCACCAACGACGCGGTCCGAAAGAGCTATCAAAATCTTGGGACGTTCAGGACAGCACAGAATCTTATTAGGCATCGGGGCTTGATGGGCCTATATTCCGGCTTCCATTTGCATCTGCGTATGTGTTTTGGACGTGAACGCCTATGTCTAAGCTTTACTGACAATTTCAGTCCGCGACACCATTGGCACTGGGATATATTTCGTAACGTACGAGAGCGTGAAGCAGATTTTGGCGAACGCCCGCGGAAGCTCTCCCACAAGTCCCTTGGCTGTCGTCGTTGCCGGCGGCATGTGTGGGCTTGTCAGCTGGGCTTGTGTATGTCACTGGTAATTGCTTCAGAGAAACAACGTGCTGATGTGCAATGCAGATCTTCCCGATAGATACCGCCAAAAGCATCTATCAGCGGAATTGCCTTGTCGGTGGAAAGGAGAAAGCGGAGAGGCCCAGGATACACTTTTTCAATGCGCGGATGTATCGCGGTATGCTTCCAGTGACACTCGACATACTGTGGACATTCTGCTAATGTGATTCTAGGCCTTGGTGTTTCAATGGGCCGTTCATGTGTCGTGAATGCTATTTTCTTTACAGCGTTTGAATTCACCAAGAAGCGCATCAATCGAATGACGATCGACGAGGAGCTCCTGCGCGCGCACGGAGCATGAAAATCGATTTGGCGACTTGTGATATCAATATCTTCTGTCCATGATTATGGCTGGCTGCATAGGGCATGGAGTTGGTGGAATCGGCATGTAGTCTTGGATCTTGCTGCTGCTACCAGTATGCCATTGAATAAGCATGCAGACATGTCGTGCGCTTTCGCATGTCACCTCACGCAGTATGAAAGTCATGCACCGTGTCGGCTGATACTATACGGGTTCGTCTTCGCGACTTGCGATTACGCCATGGGCTATCGTGGCATGCTTGATTGCTGACATTGCTGCACGTACATGCCACAACTCTTCCAGGTCTTTGGCTTCCTCCAGAAAGTCTGAACGGTAGCCGTTACGAGCGCCTGTCAATCGGTCATTGAATGCAAGGGATGATTTGTTGACGTGCCGCAATCGGGTCCAAAGCGGATGAGATAGATGAGAGCGACACTTGTTCCCGGTCAACTCCAAGATCGAATATCTGAACGCTGTAATACAATGAGGCCATTCGGTACCTTCTCTTACTTTTGGCGGTCAGTGTTTACAGGGTAGATGCGCAAGTTACCCGCCTCCCCCTGAAACGACATTCTACACGTGTAACGCTGAAGAGGACTACAGAAGCGCAGCAATTCGCTCATTTCAACGGAGATGGGGGCAAATTAGGTCCCCTACATCATCGCAACGGCTGGGACAAACCCGAGGATTTGGAACCCATGACGAAATCAACACAGACATGTGCTTCTACCGACGGGAAGCCTGGGAGCGTTGCTTGGCCCAATGCAGTCACACTGTTTGCTGGATTCTTTGGCCCGAGAACAGGTCAAAGTCTTGTTGCGCGAAATATTTCATAGTCTTGGTGCTTGATGGCCTTGTAATAACCGCTCTTCAACTTCTCGCTAATTGTCTCAATACTGTTCTCATCCAATCAAGCCTTGGCTTTGAAGATGTTCGCGTTCTTCAGCTGGTCCTCTGGTGCTCGATGCCCCGATCCACTTGGTCAACGTTATTCATAGTCGACGCTCCATTCTTCAAAGAGGAGGGTGTCTCTACGGTGTCCTCGTGCTGAGTCGCGGAAACCATCCTTCAAGTCCTGTAAGTATTTTATATGCTTACAATCGCTGATTATGGTTGAAAACACAGCTGCTACGGTGATGGTATGGAAAGACTAGAGGCATCGTCATCGGCGCAGCATATGCACACTGGAGCACTGATGTGGTTGTTTGTCGTAATCGTGGCGCTGTGTCTCCTGGTGCAAGCAGTCCATTGAACAACCACGTCAGCGAGTGACACTGGAGTGAGAGGATCATCGAAATGTTAGAAACGCAAAAGTCCATCGCAGACTATTACGGAGATTCCAAGGGGATCATTGAACGAGCGTCAGGCGTTATTAGGAGAGAACTTAGCAGGTCACTGAACAGGCAAGAGTAGGGACCCGCAGTAGACATCTTGAAGGAGTAGTGGGAAACGTACCTACACAGGTTACGGCACTGTCCATACCGAAAGCTACCATAATGGAGTCATCAAGAGTTGAGTGGAAAAACTACAACTTATCCCCATCGGGATCAAGGTCCTGCTTTGTATCGTGCAATGGCTCTTTTGGGCTGGTTTCCTTGGTCTTAGCTCAGACAAGGACGTACTCGAGCGCGCAAACACTCTTATTCGACATGACTAAACACGCCCGATGTCTTGTCCCTAACCTTGGAAAACATACAGTGGTATGGACGACCTCCTTCCTTGGCTATCGATTCTGTTGCAATGATTCCGCAAACCACAGCTGGACGATAGCAAGTCTTCAGCAGTTTCAATAATCATCACCTTGTTGATGCCATGTCAAGTCTATGACACATGAAGACGGCTGAGAGCGCAGTCATGACTAGCAGATGGAGACTAATAAGGTAAAAAAAAGCTGTCGAATGAGTGAACAGTCTAAGAAACGGTATCGTTGCTTCAAACGATGTGATTTTCATTATTGTTGTTTATCCAAACTCTACCGAACAAATTGGTCCTACTTTTTCTGATCGACTGTTCTTCTAGTATCAAGTCCTTGTTGACTTGTTTCAAATTTCATGCATCGTGGTATCTTTCTTGTTGCCGCCGCTTTCTGTCAGTCCATTAAACAAATCCTCAAAAATAGCCCAATAACCCAACAAGGAGAGTTCGATCGGCTCGCAAGATCAGTAACCAGACAAAATCGAAATAATATGAAGCAGCAGAGTAAAATCATGTTGATTACAGTCATGCTAGCTTGGCGGAGCTGATATTTCAACAGTGCTGGTGTTAATGTGATAGTGGACGGAAATTGCCTACCTGTCTGCCTAATGTTGATGTGATTATACACCGTGCAACGAGCTCTCCGATCCCAAAGAGCTTCGATCCGTTGGCCCTCAGAGGAGACACTGTAATGTGTTACGCATCGTGATGTTAATCCAGCCTGCATTGCACGCACATAATATTCTACTCCATCCTGTGGGGTGTTGTCTGCCTGACCAGATATCTAGACCTGAGCTCTCCCCCAATGGTGTGAGGCGTGGTTTTTGATTTGAGTCGTTAGCAAATGAGTCAGCGTTCGGATGTTGGTGCGAAGAACACTGACTTACTGTATCCCCTGGTGATAGGACCCGTGCAAAGCCCAGGGTCTGATTTAGCGAGCGGTGGATTGGATTAAAGTCTACACCTGCTAGGTCTTGCGTGCTTGAGATCTTCGAAATCCGCTCGGAGAACCTTATCAGGTTAGTTTCCCCGATCCAAAGCCATTTAAAATTGTGGCCTTGCTGTAAGTTTTGCCTTCGGCTGATGGCCACATAATGATACCGTATGTAGCAGAAAAAGTGTCGTCAAAGGTAGTGTGTTAGACCACTCTTCGTAGACTAATGGCAACACCGTCACAGTTCGCATTCACACAAAGGCAATTCAACTCAATACTTGATACCGCAACAGTTAATTCGCAAATGCCCATGACAGATCAGCCTAACTTTATGCCCTAGAGGCGATGCTGACCTCAGGTTGAAGCAAGCGATTGGTATTTTGGACTACGTTTTATACTTTACGGTGCAGGATAGTAACAGTAACAGTAACAATGTTCACTAGCTTCGTTCAGTAGGATGACAGCTGTACGATTACCCATCATTCACTCACCGATTCTTCAAATTCTCTTCGTGTGGCCCAGGGAGTGCTCTCGATCCAAGCAAGCAGTAGTGAAAGTGACGGTGGCAAAAACGGGTATGCGAGCAACGATGGAGCTGTTGAGAGTTTCGAGACTACGTTACTTGGAGAAGTACATACATGTGGATGCCGTCTGGGTGCTCACGCACATAAGGCTGCTTGTCATAGGATGGAGTATCGGCATATTGCGCCATGCTTTCTAACAGTTCACTCGATATTCCGTGATGCTTAAGAAGTCGATGTTCACATTAGCAGCTTAAGTTAATTTTAGGTCAGGTGGAACTCGGATGTGGGGATGAACTACCCAAAGTCAGAGTAAGAACGTATCACATCGCAAAACTAGCACACCTAGTGTATTTGCATTAGCAGTATATCAGTGCTTTGTGGAAAGACTGTGTCACCTCCTAGGGCGCTTGAATTAGAAGATTAAGATTTTCTAAGCGACATAGTTACTGTAGGGAAGAAACTTGAAGTATTAGCTAGATCTTGTTGAACTTATCTATTAGGCCTAGTAGAGCCTAAAATAGGGTACTGAACTATCAGAATAAGTGCACTAGAGTAGTCAGACTAATACTTTACACCCTATAGTAATTACATCGCTTAAAAATTCTTAACCTTCTAATTCTAGCGCCCTAGGAGGTGGCATATTCCTCTCACAAACGATAATAAAAAAAAGTGGGGGAATGGTAGCCCAGAAACTTAAATCCAATGTGACGTACAGTCTACCAGCTAACTACCTCGTAGCATACACGTCAGTCCGCATTAGACTTTACATTATTTAGGACACATATAGGATCCATGATCGCATTGATATACTTCCTAGTGTCGGTCATTTCGGCGAAATCGCATCGCGCGAGAGGTGCTGGCCCATGAAGATTAGACAACGGTCGCGGATGATGTTTCTATTGTTTCCACCAGAAATTCTGTGAGATGAGCCGCTGCAGAGGGCGACATAATGTCCATACCGACGGCCGCGATGACCAGAAACAAACTTGAGAGAGCTGTACCGGAGTAGACAGAGATAGCCAAATCTCAGTTAGACAGGCTGCCGACCTTCGCTACGAGGGCTTCTTCAGTTGATCCTGACGAAGAAAGGGGTTTTGGAGGCTGGTTAGCGATAGTATGTGAACATTTTGTGCGGTTGCAAGCTGCTCACGTCATCATAATGGCTCGTCCCAAGAAAAAGAACGTTCCAAGATGCCCACGGGACGTTCTGGCTGCGGTTCAGCATTCACGGAGAGGTCGGTGCAGCCCATACAGATGGGTGTGAACGCACGATAATTCCTGGACGTACATTGGCTTGAAAAGTGCCTCTGCCTGCTGATCGGTAGGCGATTTCCCATGCTGACTACTATGTACAATGGATTAGCAGGTACGAGCTTTTCGAAACGTGCTTGTTCAAGCCACAAATGGTGATTTGTAGAGGAAAGCAAACGGAGCTTCCCGCATAACCTTCGTGTGCATTGCGCACTGCCTGTCAAGTAATCTTGGAAACTTGCCACAGAATACAAAGATTAGCACCTCGCAACCTCAAGTCGCGTGTAGGAAATAAAACCTTAGATTTCTGTGGTGGGTTCTGGTCCATTGGATTGCAATCCTAGTTACTGCTCGGACTTTACCCTGGATTATGTTCATCGAAGCAATTGCCCTTGTTCTGAGTCAGCACTCAATACCTAAGGCTATTGATACCCTATGAAATACCGCAGGCTCGTGATTTGGTACAAAAGCAATACATACCAAGACGTAGACTCATATTCACTGGATGGGACATCACATATTTAGATTCATAAGCTGTCGTTAGTGTACACTGGGTTCTCTCTATGTCACCTCTCCTCGGGCCTCTGCGTCGCCTCCTCGTACGTCGGCGGCGCCGGAAACGCTTCTTTCTCTCCAAATTCTTCCATCGACGACACCTGCCCTACCACTGATTCTCTCTGTAATCCAAGCCTTATCTCCATAGTCTCCAGATCTTCAAGCTTTCTCCCTGGCATCAAACCGGATCCGATCCGCACAGGTACACGCAACTGCACGACAGAGACGCGTCCAGCCTTTCCTGCATGCCTACACTGCAGCCCTAGCAGAATTTCGGCCTCGTATCTACGCGATATGTTGCAGGCGTCGAAGTTGGGTACCGCTGTCTCTGGAACGCGTTTATCGCACCACAGCGTGGGGTCGATGTCGCATTCTCCTTCTTCGTCGCCCAGCGCAAGTCTCAAGTTGAGGTTACTGAGCGATTGTATCGTCCAGCAGCTCATCTGACCGCTTGAAGCTGAACCAGCACGGATGTCGGTATACGCGAAGAGCAGTAGCTGGAAACTTGAGAGGAAAAGGAAATGTGCGCTGTTGTTCAACCCCTTGGCAGTGAGGCGCAATGCGACGTTGCGAGCGCTTCCAGTTGAAAGACAAAAATCTTGAGGAAAGCTCGCGGTGATGAGGAGGCGTGTGGGCTCCGTGACGGTGGACAGAAGCTGCATAGCGTTGCGCGTGCTCGTAGGTGTGGATAATTCGGGAGGTCCTAGGATGCTTGCCGTGACAGACTTTGTGCTTTGAAATGAGTGTGGCAGTGTTATAAGTGCAGAATCGGGACTTGTATCAATTGGCCATACGTTGATTCGTGTGCACTTGAATTGAATGTCAGTATACGACTGAAGTGACGAGAACTCCACAGTTCATACCCTTCGTGTAGTTGACTTGAACAAGTTCTTGTAAGTTGTCACTGCCACATCTACCCGATACGACGTATTGGCCCCCCTGACAAGATCTTCCATAGATGGTGGAAGCTTCGACGGTCCAAAGTTTCTAATACCATCGTCGAACAATGGAGAATTTGGAGGACACGTTGGGCATTCCGGGAACCAAGGAAGCTGAAGTCATGGTAAGAGGCTGGTTTCAATCTTCGGGATCGAGAATAAATACCTTGAGCGCAAATTCGAAGCGATGATATCCAAATCCAAGCTTTAGACTTTCTACCCTTGTGTTGTCCTCTCTGTTCCAATTTGGGAGCAGAACTTGGCTTTCATGTACAAGCTTCGAATCCTTAGCTTACCCATGATGAATGTAATGTGTGAACCTACGCAATGCTTCTCTTCTTCTCTGTGATTCATGAACAGCCCAGTCGTATCTGTGAGGACGGATGTGGTTTCGCCAGTGAGACTGGCTGAGATCTTGGAGACAATAATCGTAGTATTTGGACAGTAGACAACAACGCGCCCGTATATCGTGTCCCCATTGGTAAATGTGGCATCGGGATGATCGAGTTCAATTGAGACGTTCATAGTCGCTACTAAGTAGCCTTCGAGGAGCAGCACGCGGACTGAACGGAACGGCACGTGATATCAAAGATGTGTAAATGATGGTTCCGACGTACTGAGATGAGAATGTGTGAGAAATGAAACTGTAACGATAATAAAGGTTGAAGCTAAGCTGAAACGATTAATTTGTTAAAACATGGTAGCTCTTTCGACAAATTTTATACAACGTGCTGGTGTTTATCTTGCGCGAATCGTACACTTGAGCTTCCGGCTCCGAGCTCCCCGGCTATTTTTAGTCGGCCACAAATTTGCCAGCGATAGAGTGTACCTCTTGAACTTTTTTCGGCGCGTCCGACACCCTATAACACCGCGGGACACAGTTTGAGTGTTTCGGCATGTTCGATGAGGGGACGGTACCCTTGTGCAAGAGGCGCTAGTTGGCTTGGCTAGACAAGTCGCCAGAATTCCAATCCTTGGATTTCCGTGCCGCTCTTCGCCTGAGACAAGGACTTTGTTTCTCGAATCGATGTTGAGCTATCTGATCGTGTTGCACACAAGCCGATAAGTGCTCTTGGCGTCCAAAAGCCCTAAAACAATTCACGCCAATTCACTGTAGCGAAAGGGACAAGAGTTATAGCTCTCCTTTTTCAGGAGTTATTTTATGCACTATCTTTATGCACTATCGAAGAAAGAGAAGTCTGCATCCAGCCAGTCAAGGGTAGGCTGGATATCGAAGAGCTCCCAGCCTGGATCAAGGGGGGTAACAATGTCATGATGAATATCTGTCAAATCGATTGGAGTGGCCGCAGTGGACGACGATTGCTGTGGCAAAAGAGCCTCCCCAAGTCGGTCAGTGTACGTCTGTTCGGTGACGAGAGGAAGAGAGGGATGCGAGGTGACGACGAAGTCTCGCGTGGATTTATCATGCGTTCCGTAGTCCCCTTGCCTCGTAGTTGGGCTGCGACAGTCCGTGTCGTTCACAATTAGGCCTTTGCAAAGGCCGACGAAGGTTTTGAACAGAGCTTGTAGCCTGGCAATTGACGGGCTCCGGTCCGCAAGGCCGTCAAGCTGCGATGTGACAAGCTCAAGTGTCTCGAAGTCTTCTTTGTGGGAAGTCGCAACGACGTTGCAGAATAACACAAAGAATGGTGTCAGTGGGTGGTATAACGCGGTCCTGGCTTGGTCAGTAAGGATACGTGAAGCGTGTGTCATGACCAATACCAATGCATGTATGCGATGTGGCATCGGCTGTCGGTAATAGTCATGGATGACTCCTGAATTGCGCGCAAAGTTGCCATCGCCATGCGCGCAGACTCCAGACAGTCGGTGTCGATATGAGGCTTTGTTGGCAAACAAATCTGTCGAGAACGAAGAATGGACGTGCGCAAGGAATGGTATGAGAATTGAATGGCATTCAGTTCACTTGCGGTATGTAGACCATCCCATGAGCTCGAAGGTCCATGTAACTGCACACTATTAGATCCTAAGTTGCAAGCTGCAGTTGAAGTAGCTCACCGCGCTAATGCGTGCATGCACGCGCTGTAGTCTGTCTAGGAGATCATGCACTGCGAATTCTACGCCTGCCACAAGTGAGCTATCGTTCACTATCTTTGAAGGGTGAAGATCAGAGATGAACAAAGCCTGTATAGGCACAAAATGGAGGTATGTCGTCAGCAGCGACGACATTGACCGGTTGAGAGGGTGAGAGATGGCCAAGTCTACCCCATCAGACTCCAAGAGGCAGCGACTTCTCCCGAGCATCATGGAGTAATTCTTGTCTAGGATATGACACCAGATATAGCAATAGAAGGCCTCTTCATCGTCTTCTGTTTCGGTGCGACAAGCTTCGATCCGAGAGCGTAGATCAAGATCCTCACATACTTTACATGCCGCGGAAATAAAAGCCCAGCAAGATGTGGAATCTCCTGTACCCTGCGCAATAAAGGCCTGTTGATAACGTCAGTACAGCTTGTACATTCGAGCGTTGAGCTTACACTGCACAAGAGAGCCTGAAGAAAGACCAGCGAAGGAGTAGACAGAAGTTGGATACGAGCCATGGCCAGCTTCACGCTGCTGTGATATGTTGCTGCGCGTGAGCGCACCCCGTCTTCGACATGTCCGATATCACTACCTGAGAGTATGGTATTTATGAATTTGAATGCGGCTGAGTTGACGCAGATTGAGTAGAGAAGTAAGATTTCGGAGCTTCCAGATCGATTGATAAGCGCAAGGCCCATAGCTTTCAGAGACCTCGGCGAGACATGCTTGAAGTAATCCAACACGTGCGGCCCGATGTTGTTGCCTTTTAATTCTACCTCGAATGATTAGACTAAAGATGATTTGGAGGAGGAGTAACATCGAACCGCGAAGCATCCAGTACAAAAGCTCAATTGATGGATACGTAATGCCTTCCATGACGTTGGCGACTCGACCGGCATGAGCATTGTAGGTGTTGGGTTTGCTGGCTCGGAGAAGATGGTTCACGAAGGACATTGCAGAGTTCAAGACTCCAAGTCTCTCCGAAGACATATACTGAGCGGAATCGATTTGCCACCGAATGAAGTCCTGAGCTCCAATGACGGACGGCGATTCGGACACCGTCGGAGAGTACGTAGAAGGCGATGTGGAGGGGTCAAAGTCATGCCGCCGGCTGCTCTTCTTTGACTGTGCTGGCGTGCCCTCTGTGGTTCTTCGGCGTTTGGAAGCATTTCGACTTCGTCGAAGGGAAGATGCTGTGCGTATGCATGCACTGTTGCCGTCGACACAATTGCCGCAAGGGTCGTCACGATCACATCTGACCTGCTATCTGTTCAAAGGTGTGCATACGAAAAGCAAGGTGGACACGGACCTTGCGCACTCTGCAAGAGTCGCACTAAGACAATATAAGTAAGGTAACGCGGGTTGTGATGGTCTGCTACTCAACAACTCACCACAGTATTTTGATAAGACGTCATTTACCCGTCGTTTGCGTAAAGATCTAAACAAACTATGAACCCCGACGACAAACTCGAGGCCTTGTATAAAGGCCGCCGCGCGCAGGTCTTGTCGCGACATGGTGACCTTTAGGGCTGAACAAAATGCGTTGCCAAGCATACTATTGAAGGCGATGAAAACTACTGGGTGCCGAAAAGGGGTAGCGCCCACAGCCACGCGAGCCACACGTAGTCTGCTGCGGTGGCTGAAGTCATTGAGAGCCAAGCTGTACAATTTCGATCAAAGACGTTATCTGTGGTGGCAGCCAAGCATCTTGCGCTGAGTTCGTGGCGGTGCAGGTACCTAGGTACCTTTCTGGACTTGGCGCCAGGAACGCGTTGATGCCCAGGTGCCCAGAAGGACCCCGTCACCAACACCCTTGGATCTTTCCCCCAGCCAAAGACGATGCGATGCTGCATCGGCGCTCTAACCATGGGTTCCGCTCCCTTGCACTTCACTCCTCCGCTGTTTCGCGGGTCCCTGACCTGACCGTGACAACTGTTGTAGCCGACTATTTTTAGCCGGGCGCACGCCGACCCTTTTCGTTGACAGCAAGGGCGATCGAAGATTAGGAGAGGTGTGAACATGTGAACTTATTCGTCTCATCTAGCTTTTCGCAACTACTTGGAATCCATTCGTTGCTTACGTTGGGACTCTTGCTTCATATTTACATTTCCTTGGGTGAATCGCTTTACACGTGATATTGTTGGACTACGAGAGGCATGGAGCGTCCTCCCGGGTATCAGCTGCAAGACCTTGCTACTCCTCAGTACGCTGCGAATCCAGTGGATCCACCTGATGGTCTCCAAAGAGATGCGGAGCATTATCCACAGCATCAGCTACATGACCCGCCCTTGACTTCGCCTTTGACTTCGCCTAGAGACGAAGCCGATCACCGGCTGCTGGACGATGGCCCTTACGAGCAACCGGGGTATTACGCACCACCTCCGCCCCCATCTTCTGTCTACAGTCTTACGGACACGGCTCTCTCATCGCATCCTCCAAACGCCGACTATGGCGGCGATTTTCACGACGAAGCCCACGACTACGGCTATGACCATGAGCCTGCACTCACGGATAACAGCTGGGTACGACGGCAGCACACTGTTCGTCAAGGTGTCAAACGGTCCAAAACTCGCAAGATCAAGCTGGTCCAGGGCTCAATCTTGAGTGTCGACTATCCCGTCCCAAGCGCTGTGCAGAATGCTATAGAGCCGCACCATCGTAATGCGGAAGGAACATATGATGAAGAGTTCACTAAGCTACGCTATACTGCAGCCACTTGTGATCCTAACGATTTCACTCTCGCCAATGGTTACAATCTTCGCCCAGCCATGTTCAATCGACACACAGAGCTACTTATCGCCATCACGTATTACAACGAAGATAAGGTTAGAAAGGACCCTTCTACAGCCCAATTCTCATCCCAGTAGATCAATCTGAGACCTGAGGACACTGACAACTTGAAGGTTCTCCTTGCTCGTACGTTACACGGCACGATGCGCAACATCCGCGACATTGCCAACCTAAAGCGCTCGCAATTTTGGGATGTTGGTGGCCCAGCGTGGCAGAAGATCGTTGTGTGCCTCGTCTTTGACGGCATTGACAATGTTGATAAAGATGTGTTTGATGTCCTGGCCACTGTTGGCATCTATCAGGATGGAATCCTCAAAAAGGATGTCAATGGCAAGGAGACGGTCGCACACATCTTCGAATACACTAGCCAGATTTCTGTCACGCCAGAGCACAATCTCGTCCGGCCTAATGCCAATGATGGATCATCGGCCAACCTTCCACCTGTACAATTCATCTTCTGCCTCAAACAGAAGAATAGCAAGAAGATCAACTCTCATCGCTGGTTGTTCAACGCTTTTGGTAGGATACTGAACCCGGAAGTTGCAATTTTGATTGATGCTGGGACTAAACCAGGTCCGAGGTCATTACTCGCACTTTGGGAAGCCTTCTATAACGACAAACACTTGGGGGGAGCCTGTGGCGAAATCCATGCCATGCTTGAAGGTGGAAAGGCGCTGCTCAACCCACTGGTCGCCGTCCAAAACTTTGAGTACAAGATATCTAATGTCCTCGACAAGCCCCTCGAAAGTGCGTTCGGCTACGTCAGTGTTCTGCCTGGCGCCTTTTCTGCATACCGGTGAGTACCTATTGCTAATTCACTCTGAGTCGTACTGATTTCGCATTGCTGTTTAGCTTCAGAGCGATCATGGGACGTCCTCTCGAGCAGTATTTTCATGGGGACCACACTCTGTCCAAGCTGCTAGGACCAAAGGGCATCGACGGGATGAACATCTTCAAAAAGAACATGTTCATGGCCGAGGATCGAATATTGTGCTTCGAGCTCGTGGCGAAAGCCGGGCAAAGCTGGTAAGTATTTCTCTTGGCATTTGTCCAATACTGATTGGGTAGGCACTTGTCCTACGTGAAAGCATCGAAAGGCGAGACCGACGTTCCCGATGGCGCAGCCGAATTTATTGGGCAGCGACGAAGATGGCTTAATGGATCCTTTGCAGCGTCTTTGTATTCGATCATGCACTTCGGGCGACTCTACCAATCCGGCCACGGTATCGTGCGACTTTTCTTCCTGCACGTCCAGCTCATCTACAATGTGACCCAAGTCATCTTCACTTGGTTCTCCCTTGCCTCTTACTACCTCACCACTACTGTCATCATGAATCTGGTTGGCACTCCACAGCCCAAAGCCGATTACCACGGCTGGCCATTCGGCGACAAAGTGACTCCTATACTCAACGTTGTCATCGGATACATATATGTTGCCTTCCTTATCTTGCAGTTCATCCTTGCATTGGGCAACCGACCCAAGGGCTCCCGAAAGAGCTACCTAGCTTCGTTCGTCGTTTTCGGTGCCATACAGGCATACATCCTCGTCTTGACGACCTATCTAGTGTACCGTGCTTTTAGCACCAAGCCGATCGAGGATCAAATCAGCGTCGATTCCGGGAAAGCCTTTTTCGACTCTTTCTTCGGCGGCAAAACCGGAGTAGCAGGCTTGATCCTGATTGCCCTCATAACCATATACGGGCTGAACTTTATTGCGAGTTTTCTGTACCTCGATCCATGGCATATGTTCCATTCCTTTCCGCAGTACCTGATACTCATGTCAACTTACATCAACGTGTTGATGGTCTACGCGTTCAACAACTGGCACGACGTCAGTTGGGGCACGAAGGGATCCGATGTCGCAGAATCCCTACCTTCCGCTACCATTATCAAAGGGGAAGAGACGCTCGTTGAGGAAGTAGAGCAAGAGCCAGAAGACATTGATGAGAAGTTTGAGAAAGTGGTTAAGCGCGCCCTTACTCCTAGTAAACCCCATGATGGCGGGTCACAGAGAAAAGATACCGAAGACTCGTACAAGAGCTTTCGCACTGGACTCGTATATTCCTGGTTGTTATCCAACATTGTATTGATCATTGGCGTAACCAGCGATGACTTTTTATCTGTGGGCGTTGGGGTACGTGTCTCTTTGCATGACTTCAAGAAGAGGCTGACAAACTGAACAGGAAGCATCAACGACGAGAACGCCACTTTACTTCCGTATCCTACTCTACGCCACGGCAATTCTGTCGCTTATACGCTTTTTCGGCTTCCTTTGGTTCCTATGCAGGACAGGTCTGATATGGCTGGTCAGCAAAAGATAACCACGGCATATAGCCTGGCGTTCTCATAGAAAAGGTCATTGTTCGTCAATGAATTCTCAATAGTTGCATGTTGTCGTAGTTCTTAGGGAACTCAGCTCTTGCATGTAGAATGTAAATCAACTGGTGGTGCAAACCCAGGACCTAAGCTTCCCCCGACGCTTTCGAACGGCAATATTCGAAGTCTTCTTATTATGGTAGCTGCTGGTTCGCGGATACCATTCTATCATCATCAATTTTCTTCCTCCCACTCCCTTATTCTTCCCGAGATATACAGGTACAGATCCTGTAATTCAGACATAATCCTTCCGTTTCTATCCACAAAGCATGCTCTCGTCGGCAGGAATCACAGTGCTCTTGTTGATGCTCAGCAATTTCGTTCGCTATGATGAAAAATTGGAAGAAATTAGCTGCGATTCATCAACTCCACCGGAACAAGACGGCATCAAAACCTGCAGCCGCAGCGATCAAGGTTGCGGCAGATAGATAGCCTTGTTATAATGCCTACCTATACCTTTAGTATAATTATAATCGCTATTCTTATACCTATTATCGCGTACTACCTTTTAATAATGAGGACTGGCGCGAAAGAACTTCTGGTAACCTCACATACGTGAATATTCGCTCTGGGCGACACTAAGCTAGCTTCTACCTTCTTATATGTGTATTGCCCTCTACCTACGCTGTATGAGACCCTGACTAACGCCTCCCTAGAAAGTAAGATAGGGAAAATATACAGGTCTGGTTTTATAGAATCGGATTTAGATTCATCCTAGTCTCTGGCACGAATCTAATACGTAAAGCCTTGACGACGGATAGCCACCTCAACTGGAACCACGTGAGTGCTTAAATGTTCGGGCGCTTGTTTAAGGCGCTAAAGAGGATCTGCGATACTAATATTGCTAACGACTTAGGAGCTGGGTTAAGACTATATCCGGGTAGTAATGTCTACCTAGCGCAGTGCCTAATCCGTAACTAGGTTCTTTTCTTTAACGATACATTCTTAAAGAAGAGTATGGATGAGTTGGTCCCATGGTTACTCCGCAATCGGTAAGGGAGATACAAAGACTTCGATGATAGTGAGGACTGGGTAGACCTACCGATCTTTATATATTTCTGCGTAAGTTTGTGTTCCGTTGCGGTATCGTCTCTTTCTACTGTTACAAAATGCTCTACCTGAAACCAGACATGAAAAAAAATTCACAGAGTCCGACGATAATGTCCCGTTCCTGACCGCGGGGGTTACCACGGTTCATGAATTCAGAATGTCTAGCTGCCGTCAAGCGCTGGAGAAACGAAGCTGTACGGAAAAGTAAGGAAAAGCAGGAAGAGGACAGTGAATGGGGGCCCGCATAGAGACTGGGAGTAATAAAGAGGAGGAACAAGCTGTTCAACGCAACCGAAGGCCTATTCCATGAGGATGTAATAGCGGCTAGTGACCTGATCATTATGTGGGCGTAAGTCGTTCCTGTGACCCTGTGACTCTGTCTGCTGTTAGGGAGCATTACGTAACAAGAAGCAGCTTTACATTAAACGTAATACCAGCCACTTTCTGGTCTCTTTTCAAGATTATCCGCAATAGAGACCTCTACAAGCAGTTAAAAGTAGCACTTAACACAGCCCCTAGCCCCTATGGCTCATCCCCTATATTAAAGATAATTAATCATGCTCTCCTTTAGTCTATGAGGTGCTGCGTCTGCACACAGCTTCTCTATTAATTCGGACTGTTAAGAAACCTCATGACCTAGACTTATTGGCCTTAAAGAGAGATCAGACGGTTATGGTATCCAGCCATATCTAGTATTATTAACCATACTAGAACTCTGTGGACTCTTCCGGGCGCAAACATGCACTAGACGATTTCTGAGCCGAATGCTTCCTCATCTAAGAAGGCGATTTTTCGTTAATTAGCTTACAAGGTAAGTATATGCTCTATAGTAAGAGTGAGCATATATGCCCTAGTCGACACTTCGCAAAGTACGAGATGCTTCTTAGCTTTGCTGTGTTGGTGGACCAATTCGATATCGACACTATGAGCCCGAAGGATTGGAGACTAGAAAATGGCCTGAGTAGGTACGGCTTTGGCGCGGTACACCTGAAGTAGAGACTTGAAGCATGTATTGGGAGAAAATCCTGATGAAGGTGAGAGGGCTGACATGACCATATAATATTAGTGCTTGGGTTTGTCCTCTACCAACTGTCTTCTCAATCCTTTAGCAAGGGTCGGTAGAAAATTCTGTCGCTCAAAGACTTGACTTTACGAGCACAGCGAATACTGTTCGTATGTCCAACTGAAGCCATTCTCAAAATTTCCTTAAGTCAAACCACTAAAGCCCATCACCCCCAAGACTTTTCGAAAGTTCACCACAGCTCCTTTGGAGACGAATCCTGCAGTCGTTACTAAACTCCAAGTATCCCAGTGCCGCGCTGATACTGTGTGGTGCCCATGGTAATGGGACGAGTTAAAGTAGAAGGTGGCATGTTCCGGCGCCACGTGCATCACACACCATGAGCGCGTATATGTGTAATGCTGTTCACCAGCTTCGCCACGTTGTGTCTGATAGAAGCCCTCCTATTGGCTTGCAAAATTTTGCATTGTTATTTGAAGGGGATATAGGCTTACTTTTTGTCTCCATCCCGTTAACCTCTTTACGCCACTTTATTTCTTTCAAGGACAGCAATGACATAGTCAGAATAAGAGCAGTACGTTCCAAAAATCACTTCGACTAATATGAGTCAATTTCTCAGCGTCGTCCCACGCACTACACGCCGCTTAGTGCCCTATCGTATCGCCACGTTTGCTGGTGCTGCAATGCCGCGTTCATACACAGCCAGCTAACAATTATTACACCTCATGTAGGACCTCGCAAACCGAAAAGACCTCGACTTTTGCAGTGCCAGACCCAAGCTTTGGACCTTCTTTTCGAAAGGGGCCTTGATATCCGGGATGAAGGCGTATGTTAACGTACAACGGCGCCGCTCCCGTCGCTCTGCCAGTTCAAGCACTGTCAGTTTATTCCTCAACAATCAGTATCCACACCAGGTCTAAGATGGTCAACTGTTAAACTCCGTTCTCTGCAAAGAGACGACGATTCAGACGATTACCCATGGTATGTAGAGGCTGGACTTTGTCGCTTGTAGATGGGAGGGAATAAATCACCCACCTGAAGTTACATTTGAAGGGGCACCAACTAAGCAGGAGCGAAAACGAGCCTTGAGACATGTTACACGGCGGATGGAGACAAATACTGGAAGAATCAAGCGAACCATGACAAGAATAATGCCAAGCGTGAGGACACATAATCTGAAGTCAAGCATGAGGTGCCGACACTTTTATTTCGATCCGTTGCCTTATAATAGCCCCTCGTCTACCATGGGTAGCACATCCGGCCTAGATAGGAATACACATGTCTCGTAACAAGTTTGAAAAGGAATATGAGGCAACACCGGACGTGGCCATCCACACCCACCTCCGCCTGTCAAGAATACAGCCCAGACCGATCCCAACGGAAAATTGCACACATACTAACATAACATGACAGTTCAACGCCCCCACCCATAGCTTTTGTAAATGCACACATTAGGAGTGAAGCTTGCAAGCCACCCATTCCAAAGAGAATGAACATAAGATGATACCGAAAAGTCGACACAACACCAACGCTGTGTTCGTACAGAGAGCGAGTGCATCTCGCTCCAAGAAAGAATCGCGTGTCAGACCGGCCAGCAGGTCCAAGATCATGTCATGATAGGATATCGTTACAGGCGCTCGCGCTGCTGGATCCGCTCCACGCGGTCAGCAACGGGTCGTCGCAGGCCCACGGAGGCCCAGAAGTCGTCAGAGACATCTTCCCTCCGTGCAAGTCTCTCCAGGAGGGCTCGCGCATCGCGGAGCTCCTGGTCCAGCGGCATCTCTTCGTCAGTGGTGGCACGTTCTTCGGCCGCTAGCTGCTCCTCCATCCGACGAGCGTGCTCAAAGGGCACTTCGCCGTAGAAGCTTCGCACGTAGCCCGTCGACTCCCGCGACTGCTCACGGATGACACGCGAGTAGAAACCTCGTGGGGGAGGCGGCCTGTTCGATGCGGTGCCCGCTGTGGGTCTTGGGCGCATCGAATTTGAATCGAGGATATCATCCTCTGCTTCTGTGTCGGACGCACTGTCATCTTCAGATGTGTCGCACGCGCGCAGAAAGTCAGCCGACCAGGATTGACGCCTCGAAGGTACCGTCAGGTGGGTCCGTGAAGAAGAGGCTGAATTCGAGTTGGAGCTTCCGGCGCGCGAACTAGGGTTGGAGAAGGAAGCAGATGCTGCGGCCGAGGCGAAGGAGGATTCTGCAGTGGGAGCCAGAGGATCGGGCGCGACGCTGGTGAGCATCGTTTCCCAGTGATCGTCGACTACCGGACTCATGCTGCGCTCGCGATCACCCAAGCCATCGAGGGTCGTAGCGGGGCTCCAGGACTCCCGCAAAGAGCTGGAAGGCAATGGACCATCTGCGATGGTGCGGCGACCCATTCGACGTAGTGGTGGGAAGCCTACTGCGTTGTCGCTGCTGTCCTCGTCTGCATCCGCCGGCACATGCCCAAAGGGAACAGGCGAGCGATTGCCGGACCGTCCGAGGGTGTGAGTCCGGGCAAGCCCATGTCGACGCAGGACCGGTCCGCTCCGCCGATGTTCGACATGTATGGCAGGGGCAAAGTTGGGGGTGAGTGCGGGCGTCGTGCGACGTTCGGCATCTGTCACGAGGCGGAAGTACGCGCGCGAAGACGAGCCATCGTCATGGGGCGTGAGCTCTTCGCGTCGCTGGAGGTTGCGCGCAGGGACGTTTGGCGCAGGCGGATAGGGTCTCGCAGGGCGCGTTGCGGATCGCAGCGTCTGCACGTCCAAGTCGCGCGACCTGGGCGAACGCGTGGGCCGGCGCCTTCTGATGGGCGACCGCGAAAGGCTGGCGGGGTCCTTGAGCGCATGCGATGGAGCCTCGGGGGACGGCGCGCGCCACACTGGAAGGCCCATTGTGTGCAGGGCAGCGGACGAAGGCAGAGGTAGACGGCGGGCGATGCGCGATGGGCGATGGGGGCAGATGCTGCTGTTGATGTGGCGACTCGGCGAGGTGCCTGAGGATGAAGACGGGGGCGGCGGGCGCGAGCCGAGCGGACCCTGCCTAAACAGTGAGGCTGAGGAAGAATGGTCGCAGTCGTGGGAGGAATGCAATGGCGCAATGTGCGCGCACGCCGGCTATGTATCGCACGGCGGGCGGGCAGTGGCTGGGAACGACACGACAGCGCACCAGATGGGCAGGATAGATGCTCGTCTCGGGCTGCGCGCTGTGTTGCTGTATCCTCTTGTTTGATGCTCGCTGACGGCCTGGGGCTGCGGAAATCACGTGACGGACCGCGCACTGGCCGCATCTTAATCCCCGAAAATGCCAAGCTGCGTCCTCGTCCACCGAAGCCTTCGACTCATCACCGTCTGCAGGACACTGTGACTCTTCGTTTCAAAACTCCCAAAACACCCCGCAACTGCCCACAAACGTCCATGTGGCTCTAGTCGTTCACAACCCGTGCCCATGATCCAGCCGGGGCTCGAGCGCATTGGCCGTCTGCTCCAGAACGTCCAGTTCCCCTGGAAAGCCGTACACGTCGCGGGGACTAACGGCAAAGGCTCAATATGTGGCTACACGAGCAACCTGTTGACGTGTAGAAATCTCAACAATGGCCGCTTCACATCGCCTCATATAGTCAACAGGTATGCTAATCACGTGATCGCCTGTCCCCGACCCTCCTCTTACCATGAATAGATGGGACTGTATCAACATCAACAACGAACCTGTTTCCGAGAAGGAATTTCTCAGGGTCGAGAATCATTACAAACAGCTAAGCGAGCGGGAGAACATCAACGCCTCGGAATTCGAGCTCCTCACCGCAACAGCCTTCACGCTTTTTAACGAGAAGAAGGTCGACGTTGGGATCATAGAGGTGGGCATGGGCGGCAAGCTCGATGCTACCAACATCTTGAACAACCAGGTCGTCTCAGTCATCTCCAAGATTGCTCGCGATCACCAAGGCTTTTTGGGCAACACGCTCGAAGAGATCGCGTCGCACAAAGCCGGTATACTGCGACCCAATGTCCCATTCATCGTCAACCCTATGAACGACTTCGGTGTGCACGAGGTCATCGAAGATTATGCGAAAGAGATTGGAGCCGGACCCCGACTCCTTGTGGACACTGTAGATCTCAGAGAGCATGTGTTCAACACTAGCTTTTGGCGCGACTTCGCCGATGGACTGCTGCCTTTTCAACGCGATAACGCCGTTTTGGCCTTTCTCGCATATATCGAAGTGCTCAAAAGCCTCAAGCTAAACTCAAACATGCATAAAGCCGTCCAGATGCTCAGCAAGATACGAAACAAGCAAACCCTGCCGGGACGCCAACAAAGGTTGTTCGTCCCCGTTGTATTTGGCAACAGGAAAGATGTTTTAGTCGATGGTGCTCATAACCCAGATGCGGCCGAAAGTCTGTTAGCATATGTGGAGAAGAACCTGAGGGCGAGACCGGCAAACAGTCCTAACAATGTGTACAACCCGCCAAACAAGGACAACACACATCACATAACGTGGGTTCTGGCAATGACAGAGGGAAAGGACCCTCGTCAAGTCCTGGAGACGCTGCTCAGGCCCGGAGACTATGTCCTCACTACGGATTTTGGTCCCGTGGACGGCATGCCCTGGGTGACACCCATGGGTCCCAAAGCGCTATTGAGTATCGCACACGAAGTCTGCCCTCGCATCAGAGGCTTAGCTATATCGAAGCGCGGTGTGTATCGGGCATTGTGCGCCGCCAAATACATCTCGAAATCCGCACACATCGTTTTGACGGGCAGCTTATATCTCGTTGGAGATTTTTTTCGCGAGCACCAAGTTGGGCAACGATGTTACAAGGACTCAGAGGAGTTTCCGAGTATACAAGAAATTGACCTAGAGGAGAGAGCCCGAGTGAATGAGTTCCTCGATGAAGCGGCACGAGGAGCAGATGAAGAGGTTTTCCAAGCGAATGGTGTTCGCAACTCGGTACGTATGACACTGTGATTATCGTCATGGGCGTTTTTACCTGTAGATTGCGGATCCAAAGATTTGAAAACACAGCATCTGCCTTTGGAAACTGAGTGTGAAGATGCCAGAAAGCTGCAACTAGAAATTTCAAAGCTGGAGAATGAGTTGCAGTCGTTCCAACGACGCAGTTCAGGAGTGTGTCAAGCATTCCATCCACGAAGAAGTTTTTCGAAGACTTTGAGGACATTCGGACACATCTAGAGAACCTACCGCCCAAGTCTTCGAAGGCCAGGATCAGCCAATACTTGACGCACAAAAGTTTGCGGAAATGAGCCGATGGAGAAGAGTTTCAAGCCTGTTGGCGATGCGCCCATAAGCGTCGCTGGAACTTCGGTACCACGACGTCTCCTCGTGGTTGGATTTGAATAAGCAACAACCCAATGAGACACACAAACGGAACGAGAAGCTCAACTTGTTTCGCTCTTAATCCAGGGATGATGATGGAATACGATCGGGATCTTGGAAAGATGTAGTGGAAAGGGGGGAGAAGGAGGCGGACAGGACTTGGACTAAGCCTGGGCACGCGCGAACTCGTCTTGAGATATTGGTTGCTGGATTAGTCCTTTACGGTTGGGTGTTTCGCAGCACAGCATCGGCGCCGTGGGTGGTTCCATCTCCAATCAACTTGGCGACATCGACGAGACGTTGGACACGACACTTCAGACAACGCAAAATAACACTCTTTGTTTCTGTACCGTGCCGGGCCAAAGGATGGTCAGAATAGACAACAAGGAGAAACGATTCGCACTGGCTATGAATGTACATGTCAGGCAACTGCTCGCCATAAAAATCTTACATTGGAGAGCAGCGCAAGCGCTTTACACGCACGATAGTCGAAGTCTCCGGCACATTCTTCGTCGATTCTTGTTTCTGCACAGATCCATCAGATAGAGGAAAATTTGCACAGACCTCGAATACGCAACACAACGGGGCTGCACACGACCACCCACCATCCCTAATCTCCCATCTCGACCTGGGGAGATCGATTGACCAATTGTGATCAGCATTGCATAGCGATCCGGCATTTCCGCCATACATTTCGGAATTTCCGGGTGCTCAAACACGTAGCCTATAGCGCCGAATTATGAAGCGGGCCGACCCTTGTCGGCGACAGGGTTTACAGCCGGAAATGTAGACCTTTTTGGCACTCAACCCCACCCCGCTCCTACCATGATCCCCCAAGACAATCTCGTTTGACGCGTTGCGTAGTTGTCGGTAACTGGATTCGGAACGTTTCGGTCGATTTTGCTGCGAGCCGGATCTTCCACGGCGATCATTTCAAGATGCGTTTAATGTGACTACATGCCCCGGGAGTTGAAGATCAGCTTCTCAACTGTGAGTAGACAAGAACAAAATGCTTTTCTTTTCGCTCGTTACGCTGTTCGGGGCTGTCGCTGCTGGGCAAGGCGCTGCAAGGCGCGACAACAGCAGCCTCGTAGTTACGAAAGTACCAGACCATGTCCGTCCCTACGTCGTCCGCGCATACACCCTCGATGGCGTCCGCATCGGCTCCCAGATCTACCGGTTCCCAGTCACGGGGCCTTCTTCTGACAATGCATTCACGCTAATCAGCACCGCTGCTCCCGCGAGCAGCGAGCTGGGTGTGCTTCCACACGTGTGTCTCACTCTCCAATCGACCCAGCCATACACATACTGACGGCCTAATCAGATCCACCAAGCCCACTACGAAAATTTCTACAACCTCCGCGGCCGCTTCGCCCTCTGGGCCTCCAAGGACAACGCGACCTCTGGCCGCATCTTCACACCCGGGGACTACGGCGCCGTACCCCACAACACCACGCACTCCTTCCAAATCCTCGACCCCTTCACCGAAATGGTCGGCGTAATTCAGCCCGGCGGCTTCGAAGAGTTGTTCTACTTCCTCGCCTCTGCGAACTACTCATCTTCGACATACGCGCCGTTCCCGCAGGGAAATTTCACTAGTCCCGGCGGAGACGCAGACACCATTAGCAAGTTGCAGCAATTCGATGTGTGGGCGCAGGTTCAGTTTACTCCGCCGATGAATTTCGATGCCAATGGGACGAGTGGGGATGGGGGTGCTGTTTGGAAGAACGGGGTTAATGAGTTGGCGAAGGATAGCGAGACGCCATTTTTTGTGGCGAAGGGGTATGGGCCTAAGGTACTTTCTTCCTCTGCGGACAAAACGAGTTACTACGTCGTAGAGCCGTTTATCACGGCCACGCAGTCCGATGGCAACTTCACCGAGGGCACGATTACGTTGTCCCAACTTCCTCCCTCCTCTCAGCCCCAGGAGTGGTCGCTGCCGGGTCACACAGCGCTGGAGGTGGTAGATGGGTTAGTCTGCGTGAAGGTGCAGGGGTACGAGGAGGAACTGAGTTTGAGTGTGGGCGACGTGGTGTTTGTTCCAGGAAATACTACGTGGAGCTTTTGGGGGGAGGCTGCGTATTCGAAGGTGCTGTATGTGGGACAGGGGAGGGAGACATTGGATGCGAAGTTGAGGGCGGAAGGGAGGCAGTGGGAGAGTGTGGTGTGGCCGGCGTAGGGGTTGCAATGTTGAGGCAGGAAAGGTGGTGCAGGTAGGCACGGAGGGTGGAGTCCGAGATACTGTGGATATTACCAAAAACAGGTGCATATCGTGAGCAGAACAACTATCTAAATGCTTCGTACGGATAATTTTGGAAGCCACCTTGGTCAGACGAGAGGGCGTAGAACGACGTACGGTGAGTGCTCTGACACATTGCTCAACTGTCCGTCTATTTCTAATATGCTGATGTGTCCCTAAGAATAAGGCTCGATCTAGGCACAACGGACGGATTTCGTAGCCTTGATCACGCGTTTCAATTTGGTTTTCATATGCACTGTCCCGTCCACTATCGCTCTACATTATGCAATAGTGTGAAACTATTCCTTTGTCACGCAATTGGCTTTGGATATGTATCAAGATTCTGCACTTCACTGAAAAATAGCTCCAAAGCGCTCTTGATTGGGAATTGTTTGTCGATCAATGGTAGGCTATGCTGAAGGAACTGCTTGGGCCAGACACTAATTCAGAATAAGTGAAATTATCCGACACAGACGAGGGCAGGCACTTTGGTATCCTATTGAGCTCCCTGGATTCCGTTGCGCTGTGGCTTGCAAAAGCACGCGGAGACTCATCAGATCGACATAGTGGCGCTAGTAAGGTTCGAGAATAAAGCAAGTAAGCCATGCCTCTATCTGACGGTTCAGCGCCCCAAGCACTCGAGTAGTTCTTCGTGGAAGGCGTTCGTTTGAAAGTTGTTCCTTTGGGGACAATCACCAATGCCCAGGCCCAGGCCTTTGCAGTTAGCTCCAATACGGCATTAGTATGGCTTCTATCTGTTTCGCACGCATTCCACCGTACCCAAAAAAAATCTCAATACTTTCATACTTTTCCGCAACCGATCTATCACCGAGAGCGCGTGTGCAGTAAATAACAGGAACGGCAGGTCCTCAGAAAGCGCCACTGCTCAGGTACATCGCTTGAATCTCATCACTTCTTTATTTTCTGGTATGCGTTACAAGCAACACATAAATAGCCAGAGCTTGAAGTGCTCTTTTGCTACGTTTCGCAGCACCCTTGCCGTGCAGGGCACGTCCGGCCTCATGACTGTCAAGGTTGGCCCTGATAGTAAGACCCATACGCTTCACACAGACATGCTCGCCCATCACCCAGAATACCTCGACAAAGCTCTCAAGTGCCTGTGAAAGGAAGCAGGAGATCGGGCTGTGAATTTGCCGTTGTTCAAAATAAACGCAACGACCTTTGAGCTGTTTTTTAACCGGATACAGAACGGGATGATATATACAACCGCCGCACGAGAAGCCAATCGATCTAATTGGAGTGACATGTCCCCCGCCGGTATAGAGGACTGGAGGGCCTGAATGATTTTGACGCGGCATGCGTCATTCTGCTCAAGGCGTGGACCTTTGGCGACTGCCTCCTAGTGCCAGAGTTCAGGAGGGCGATTACTCTTTACTACGTCGTGTACATCATCGCCAATGCGCCTGCAATGTTCCAGAACGTACGTACGCGCTCGATATGATCCCCGAGACGAACGAAGTTCACCCAATGCTGGAGGTGCTTCTCGCTACACATTGCCATTGATGGGAATACTTCAAAAACACATATCTAGATGAGGAGCTTTGGTGAAAATTGCCCGTCGGATCTATTTGACGGGGTTTCCCGTGCCTTTTCTACCGGGAAGGACAAGAATGAACTAGATCCATGTGATTATCAAAATCCCCACCACTGAAGGTGACCGTCAGGCCTGCTATGGGCGGGACCGGCAGCCGACGGATGTGCCTGACGGGTTGTGACGGTTGTGCTGATCTAAACAGGCAAAGCTAAGGAGGCTCTGCGGAAATTTACGATGCCCAGTGCACGCGTGGAAGCTGTTCTTAGGGAGCATGGACTCGACCTCCACAGTACGATATCTCGACTTCTAGGAAATCATACTCATCATATGGTATGCGGGTGTTCAAGGTCGTACCGTTCATGGAATTTCATTGTTAAATCGTGTGTAATACATGTTCAGAACCGCTCTCCGTAGTAGTTGTTCTTCACGAGACGGTGAATTACCCATTGTAGAGAATGAGTTCTACAGAAGTCGCAGAGCTTAGTTGAGGTATGAAAAATGCGAATACAAGTAGTTGTAATGATATTCTTTGTGACATCCATACACAAATTAATGATAGCCAATCCACTAGTCTTAAGTCGTGACCTGTGGTGAAGTGGCAGCATCTGAAGATTGTAAATTTGCTAAGAATGTTGCTCAACACGAGCGCATGTGAATATCTCATAGGAAATGAGACCGCAGATTGAGGCGCTACAGGCATGCGCAAGTGGGATATAAGACGATCTTGGCGACTTTGATCTATCCTAGGTTCCTTCAATACCTCAAACGTGAGAAACAGGACACGAGATTGGTCACTCTGCAGCTTCAACCTATGTCCTGACGCACTCATTGCTATGAGCGGAGGACGAAAGGATTGCTCTGTGGCGAAAAACAGCAATCGATCGGTGATTCTCCATGAGCAATCCACAGTCCAGCATGAGCTAGATAAGATAAAAAGGGTCCTCCAGTGATCATGAATGTGTTCGGTCTCAGCTCACTGATCGTAAGTTGCCTTAAACTGTCCAATGCCAAGTAGGGAATATCACTTGTGAACCTGGCTACGCAATGCATTGCACCAGCCAATTCCCCATGCACTGGCCAATGCTGTACCTTCAATATGAAAAAAGGCTAAGCTGAATAGGGCGTTAAGTTGGTAATAATCAATATAAACACTGCAGACAGCACCATATATAATACGCATACTGGCACCTGTCCCGCATTCTCTGGAAAAGCGCATGTATCGGTGTGGTTAAGTTATAGTTACCTCTTTGAAGTAAGGTGATTGTGAACGATGGCAGAGTACTGTCCGGTGTACTCGGCCTTCAGGCTCATTTGGGCTGCGAGTTATGCGGGAAAGCTCAGCCATGATTCTCTGGAGAGAGTTAGAAACGAAACAAACTCACCCAGTAACTCGTCTATGATCATTGATGGGTCATAGTTTCGGCTAGCGAGCGCTAAAAAGGGTTTTGTCTATCAATATCTACGTTCAGTTTCCTCCTAGCGACACCATATTCTCTCACAGTGGAGGCTGATGCAAGGTCGCACCTTCGCCTTTCAAGACAATTGTATTCATATTTTTTCTAGCCAAAAATGCATCGATTATAAATTGCGCATATTGTCGAGGCAACAATTTGCGCGCTAATTGAAGACAGAGATGATACAACAAAAAATAATCTTCAATCGGACCACAGTGCTCAACCAGAAAAAGTCGTCATGTCTAAGAAGTAGCCACCTCCGCTTTAACACGTTACGATGCTTCCTTATCCAGAGATACATCAGTTTATGTTGTTCAGCACCCTTGCCGAACAGGGCCTCGAGTCTCTTGTTACCGTCGAAGTCGGCTCGGACCACAAATCTTACTTCGTGTACAAAGAACTCCCCGCGTATTACTCAGTCTATTCCGTTGCTTGTCTGGATTGCAGAAACCCGATATGGACAGAGGCTGAAGATTGCTGCGTGCTATTAGACTGTCGAAACCCGTGCCTTCGACATCTTCGTCAATTGGATTTACGGCAAGAAGAAAACGGTCAAGTATCTTTACGACGCTGGAGACAGTCATGAGCATAGCTGGGATCTAATTTCCTGCGGACTATCGATAAAAGGAGCCCCCACGCTATGGGATCGATTACTTGTCCGCACAGACCTCGAAAATGCTACCAGCATCCCGCTCGTTGACCACTTCATGGAACACTCGCCAACACCGTGCACTGTTCAGCATGTTGACTACGCCCGCGACATGCTTTTAGAGCAAATTTCTATCCTCCAATTGATGGCAGATGTTGTGATTGCGCTGTCTATTCGGGGTTCCAGTGGAGCTTCGCCTGTCATTCGCGGTGGGATGAATAAAGGGTGATATATCGGGTTTCTGGGAGCGTGATTCGGACAGCAAAAGGACTACTAGTAAAAGGTTGAATGGATGGGAGCTACCTATTGCCCTAATGTTCGTTACACTAGGTAGAATGTACGATTAAAGAAGGCGAAGGGAAGGGTATCCATGCTCGGTATCTTCCGTACAGTTTTTGGTGAAATGTATATGTAAAATAGTACCGCGATAAGAGGATGATAGGATGAGCGAAAGAGCCATAGGAGAGAAGTCGGAACTCGTGGCACGATCTCGTGCTCTCGAAATCATCCCTTCATAGAACTCCTGCCTCCCGATCCCATGCTGTGAATTCTTCACCGTCCTCTGTGAGCGTTTCATGAGGTCAGACTATTGCTCCCAGACACTCGATGGCTCAAACGGTCGATACGGCCATGCTTCGCATGGATGTTATGAGACCGAATACAATTGGACAGGGACAGGCTGGCTTTCAGGCTTTCACTTGGGCATAGCCCCCGGACATCACCCGCCTAGAGCCGCGTTCACACGAGATTGCTCATCCCACCTCTCGATCCCGGCGCCTCGACTCCGAAGAGAATAACGACACATTGTGATTATGCAGATAAAATGTACGAGTATGGCGTTCGAGGTATACCTCCATTCAACATGAGGGTTTATCGCCTCGATTGCTAGCAGTAATCGGCACGATTGTTCAATGGCACTCACTATAGAAGATTTGCGTACATTAAGGGTCCGCTCAAGAATATTTTACCGAGTATCGATGGTTTTGGTAGGTACCTACGTACCGGGTACCTATGAGTGCCGCAAGGGCGGTGCGAGGTTCACTGTTTACACTGAGCACTCCGTTTGTGGAAGCTGTGGTTGCGATGTGTTAGCAAAAGGCATAAACAATGGTAAAAATGGTGAGATTTTTCTCTTTACCCCAGACTCGTGATATTCTCGAGCTTGCGAAATATGGTTCCAAGGTTTCCCAGCAGTCATGCGAAGATCGGAGTTACGAGGGCGCTCTTTCCTTCTTCTCATCATTCGATCATTCGAAACGGTCTTGGTGCTCCTTCCTTGATACTACCTCCAGAGTTGCGCAGCACGGCCGAGCTTGTCTTTCTCCCTCTTCTCTTTCCGTCGCCACCCCACCACTGTTATACTCTGTCGTTCTCCAGCAATAACCTATTGTGTCCGGCTTCAGCTTGACGCAATCGGCCGCACTCATGGCAACGGAGTCGCCAGTCCTAGGGTAACCAGACAAAGGCTTGCAAATTAGGGAGCTGCTAAGTCTTTAGTCTCATCCTTGAGATTGGCCCAGATGCTACGTACACAAAGCTCTCTTGAAGCACAATCCAGATTCCTTCAAGAAAGCCTTGACTGGGATCTGGAATGAGGCACAAGAAGGCATGATGTAACTCAGTGATGTAGAGACTGAGCCCTGTAAATGTCAGCTTCCAGTAGGAAATATGCGCGTTGCACCAATAGAGCATTTAGTTGAGATCTTCGTCCAATAGCTTTATATCAAGAAACTCGTCGAAGCCGAGCAATGAGAGATGAATGACTGCATGTACTGCGACGCTGGAGATGCTCATCGCCGCGACCTTACGCAATGTCTTCTAGCCCTTAAGGCATATGTCCTTGAAGATAGGCTAACCCCCGACTGCTCTCGACGACAGGCTAGCGACCTTGCTATTGTCTTGCTCCGCTGCGGAAAGTTGTGCTGTCATACTTCTTCGAGATGATTATCTATGCATTCAAGCATATTCCGTCGCACAAGCCAATCCTACAACACCTCTTATATGAACGTTGTAATGCGACCAGGGACAATGCGGAGGACATCGAGAAGCATGTGAAAGTCCAAGGTGTATGCATCGGTTTCGGGAGCTCGTGGAGGAGCACAAGACCAGGGAGGCGGTAAACCTGTCAGCAATCCCCGCCGGTGCTATCGCGACCATACCGATAGCGAAGCAGAGTGATGTGGACTACGGCATATGACATGCAATGAGAAGACGGAGCTCGGTCATCATCCGAAACTCCACTGAGGGTACGGTCAGTTCGAGCCGGCCTTCAGCGCTCCTTTCGGGTGTCACGCATCTGATATCGACGTGGGCCAAATGATCACAACAGTCAAATAGCATCCAGGATATGTTCGTGGACGAACAACATCGCGCATACAAGATACGGTTTCCAATAACACGGATTCAATTTTGAAAATTGATAGATTCGTTCCTCGTGAGCTTGAGCACTTCAAGCAAGCAGCATAACTGCGTTCCCACAGACCCGTCGAAAGTCGTCGAGAAGAAAAGGAAATTACAACTTGTATACACACGCACGCGCTTGACACCGCAACCGTCCAGAAATATCCGATGCGCTTCATCGCTGACAAGGGTACCGTGAAGAACGCCACCGCACAGACCTATCAAAGAAAGTTACGCGCGACGCTTAAGCGGGCTTGCCCTTGGGGCCTAGAACGTCATCAACGAGACCGCCCCAAATCTGGCGCGCCATCGAGGCACCCTCCTCTACGGGGCGCTTGAGCTTGCTCGCAACCTCGAAAGCCATGCCCTGGAAATCGATGGTGTTGTTGTCGTGGACTTCAGACATGGCAGCGGGGGCGTGGACGTGTGCGGACACGGTGTGGATCATGGGGAGCCTCGTAGAGTACTAGGATCTGTTAGCATTTCCAGTCCTATGGTATAGGATGCCACAGGAGGTGCTCACCTCCTCCTCTGCCTCCGCGGCCTCGATCGCAGACGCGAACGTGTAGCTCGGATTCGGCGTGGTGGTTGTGGGGAGAATGGGTACCCGGATACCGACGGGGGAACTTCCGAGATCAGGGTCGAAGTCGGGGATGAAGGCGAAGTCGATCGTGGAGCTGTCGTTGGGTGACTTCATTTCGCGGCTTGTGTTGAAGTGGCGGAAGGAGTGGCCGGTGACGGGCGCGCCTACGAGCGGTCGTTTTGAGTCGTTGCCCGCGGTGCTGAAGGTGCGAGCGCCGTTTGTGAGTTCGTGTGCGGAGAGACGGGATTGAAGCTATGGCGATCACGTTAGGAGGGCTCTTTGCATAAGCGTGGTGAGCTATGAGCGTACCTCTACCTTGGAGCCGGTGGTGGGGAGCTTGAGCACCTGGCACTCGTAGCGCAGACCAGCGAGGCTCTGGGGATGGTTCATTGCGGGACGCTCAGAGGTGAGGAGATTTGAGTAGGTTGCGGGACCCGTCATGTGGAGGCTGCGGCTCTGCTTGCTGCCAGCAGCCTTGAAGGCGCGAGACGAGAGACGTGCGGCCTGCATGTTGAAGTAGTTGTCTAGGATGGATCGACGTGACGAGGAGCTAACTCAACGACGAGAGAAGACGAGTTGGGCGATTACTATGAGATTAAATATAAGATAACAAGGAATGGGCGGATTCTGGTTGCTTGCTTCGGCAGTCCCCGGAGTCCGCTGGTCACTGATTGATCGAGAGGAATGTGTGTGTTGAGGCAATGGGACCGCAACCTTGCAGCTTAGAGCTCGCGGATATATACGACGCACTCGGGAAGGCGGTCAAGCTTTTGGGATTTGTACAGAATCCGTGCTGAGGCGCGGCATGCACAATTCGAAGCCGCCCACAAATATACTCACACAATTGGAGCCGTAAGGGGCCTGGCTGATGCTGTCGCGCAGTTCAACCATTGTACGGCGGCCAGATCAGGACATTCCCGCGGGAAGGACACCGCAATCGCCCTGCCGCGGGAGCGGTCCCGACCCATTCACACAGGGGCTTCCCCGCACTGGAAACGATCGTCGCGTGACAATGTGTAGTGCAACGGGTCTGCTTCCGACTCGATTTCGGGTCCACGATACAAAACTTGACCAGACGAACGGTGTTGCGGACACATGGTGCGGACTTCGGTGGAGTGATGAGCACCTCATCACCTGATATCCTTCCAAAGCAACCCAGAGTCGGTGTGTCGCATGCGGCACCACAGTCATGCACAGGCGCATTGGCTCCCGCCCTGGTAGCGACATCGGGAAGCAAGGGCCGTGCGTCTTGTGCCTGATCGGTTCTCCGCCTGGAGTGCATGCGCAGAGTCCGAAACATGACACGGAGACTTTCTGACTGAGATAAGCCGGCGGGGTTTCGACATCATGGGGTGCTGTTGGAATAGACGTGGTATTTAGAACCGTTCAACGAGGGCTAAGGTCGCGCTTTGCAGTGACTGTTCCAAGCGTGCACTAGGGTGCTCGCAAGGTCCTCTCCTTCCGGTTAAGTCAAGTCCATGCGCTTGTAGGTCTCGAAAACCCAGGTTTCTCGTTAGAACAATATCGTTTGCGATATATACGACAAACTTTACAATTTTGCCATCAAATTAGTTGAAGTTCATCGGCTCAATGGTCTAGTGGTATGATTGTCGCTTCGGGATTTTACGCCTGGATCAATTAGGTCTATAATGTGACAGGCCCCGGGTTCGAATCCCGGTTGAGCCCGATTTGTTTTGCTCTTACCTTTTGCTTGTGCAGCATCCTTAGCACGCTAATCTTTTTGGCTTCTAGTCGACTCTCGATATTGCTTCTTGACTGCATCATAACATCTCCCCAGAAGAAGGGATCGAAGTATCGAGGCTGTTGCTTCCGTGCTGATGATCGTCGAGCGTAACTTGCAATGATGTATGCCCTCAATGTCGAGGTTTCAAGACTTGGCAAAATATGCGTGTAACCACTTTGCAATCTTTCTGGCCCTTAAGGAAGGACTCAGTGTCGAAGGAAAGACTTGGTCCATGCCGAGATGTGCGAGAGCCAATCGTGGATCTCTAGCCTGCTGTTTATTGAGATGAAGCGGAGATAGCCACGAGAAACATGAGATACATTATGTCTCGTGTATAGTACATAGAATACATCAGTATTCGAGCGCACACGACGCCTTGCCGAACGAGAAGTATATGAACCGTATCAGGTTAGCTCCAAGCAAAGAGATCTTTGCACTAACCACCTTAGGCATGAACTCACGCGCCCCTTGGTCGATCTCTGCGCCTCAGTGAGCGACCTACAAACGCGCTCGAATGCTTTACGAGGTTCGGGCTGTTGCCAATAAAGGCTTCGGACTCTTTTCCAAACATACTATACCGCGGGGGACGCGGATCCTCGCCGAGAAGCCGCTCATTGCACTGCGACCGGGGCAGCGACCGAGTGACATCCTCAGCTATGCGAAGCAGTTAGATAGCAAAAGCCGGGAGAAGCTTTTAGGACTGAGCTGGCATCCTGGAAATGGTATCCAGAGGCTGGGAAGATGGTGCGAAGCATTGGGTTGGGTGGTGAGAGATCGAGTGACGATAAGTCATACTATTTCGCGAAGAGAAGAAGATGGCATTGAGAAATCATCGCCAAACGGTTATGGGCGCTTGAGCGAGATGGCGAGAGGTTTAGATGAGGCCTTCCGGATATTGAGCATTTTCCGGAGCAACTCATTCAATCTAGCTTCATCAGCAACTCTTTTATCGCAGATACCTCTCCCAAGACTGTCAAGGTCAACAGACTCAAATACCTCACTAGAAACTCCAGCAACACATGCAGCGGCCTGCAGCACCAATCCGGCACCAAATACAAGAATGCCATCGCCCTCGCCAGTATTTGAACTCGCTCTCTTTCCAGCCATCGCACGTATCAATCACTCGTGTCATCCGAACGCGCAGGCAAATTATCATCCAATGCATCAGACTTTCAATATTCATGCCACAAGAAACATACCCGCAGGCGAGGAAGTCAGCATCAACTACCTTCCCGAGCACGGCCAGTTGCGGGATCAACGCGTCGCGAAGCTCGAGGAAGGCTATGGGTTTACGTGCAACTGCCCTGCTTGCAACATCGACACAAAGGAAGGACAGCAAGTAGAGAAGAGGCGGAAGGACATGCAAAACAGTATGAAGAAGACCAAAGCGTTGTTCGCGGACAGTACGAGTGCGACAGAAACGGCCAATGCGGGATACGGCGCAGATGGCATGCAGGAAAGACTTCCCAACGCACTTTCGGATGAGGAACAGCAGCAGATAGATGCACTGAGAATGATGCCCGAGAAGGATCGCCAGACTCGGCTCCGAGACCGCGAGCTCGAGGTCCTCAACGCAATGATTGCTATGTACCAGGCGGAAGGCATAGTTGGACGCGAAGTGGCGAGTATGTACTACTGTATTGCAAGACTGCAGCAGAGCACCGGTTCTTATGATGCAGCGGTGGCTACCGCAGATGCGGGATTAAAGCTTGAAAAGGCTTGCCTAGGGACGGATCATCCGGCATATCTCGAAGCGCTGTCCTTTGTTGAAGGTATCTCAAAAATGTCGCTAGCTTCCACTCGATATCAATCCGGAGTGCTTGCTGCGGTTGAATGCGATCATTCGCAAGAGACAGACACGGCCACCCGCAACGGAACGAAGCTGGATGGTACGATCGCTGCGGGAGAGAAATCCTGCGAAGCGATAGATGGATCGAGATAACCTGCCCGCGCGTACATATGCCGTTTGTATACGTGGATACAGATCCGATGCCCCAACCATGCTATAATAAGAAGCAACAGTCAAGAATGGGTGAAATGTTTCGAGAAGCCGTTCCTAATAACGCATAGAAGAGGATTTTTGGGCTGTTGTAGAGCCACAAAAGCCTGAGCCTCGGCCGCGCTCCCCCAACGCTTTTTCTTGCTTGCCTATGCGAACGACAGTAGGAAGAGATTACGAGGCAATTCTAATTGTAATCTCATGCATTGTTTTACATAAACAAAGCGCCTAACACTGCGTCTTTACTCGCCCAATGCCCGGAAGAACGTCCAATTGGAGCATGGTTTCGGCGATCATTTTCGGAGATCATCAGATAAGATCATCAGATAAGATTAGATTGGACTCTCCACCCCATTCTATCGTGCATTGCATCAATGTCAAGGCCTTCTACTGCAGATCATCCGAAGTCGGTGAACAAAATCTGCTTCCTTGTGATGAGCAAATCTGCGCGACGCCGACCGCCAGAATGGGTACCCCTAAGGCGTCCAAGTCAGAAGGCTACTCTCAATTTACTATGCGCCCATCTGTGCAACAGTACGATATAATTTAGCCCCTGTTGGCTTTGTTCTTCTATCGAAGACCCCGATACGTACGAAGCTCCACTTCCTCTTGGTTGCTATTTCGCAATGGATAACACAAAGCTGCCCGAGTTGCCAAAACTCAAGCTCCAAGAAGGCGTCCAGAAAGAGGATATTGACGCGAAACAAGTCACTGCTAATTGGCTTTCCCAATTAGAACGCTCGTTTTCTGAACGAAGTATTGACCTCGTTTCGAATCTCTTCATCGAAAACTGCTGGTGGCGAGACATCGTCGCTTTGTCTTGGGACTTTTCTTGCAAGCAAGGCCAGGAGGCAATCCGCAACTACCTGGTCTCTGCGACTCATGGACTTTCAGATATCCGAGCTAACACTTTCGGTGGGCTTCAGCCCATGCTGGTCGAGTTTGGAGGCGAGAGTTGGATCCAATCTGGCTTCACGTTTCGGACACCACACGGAGACGGGAAGGGGCTGCTGAAGTTGATGAACGTTGGGGTTGGGAATTGGAAGGCTTGGACTGTGTTTACGCAGCTAGAGAAGCTTGACTACATGAAGGAATTAGAGAAGCAGAGGGCAGCTTGTGTACCGCCGACTTCGGTGCCGGCTATGATTGGGGCCGGACATGACGAAAGTGAGGATAATCAGGTCATAATTGTCGGAGCTGGTTAGTGTACCGCTCACAATTCTCCTTCAATTCTAATACGTCATAGCTCAAGCTGGCCTCATGCTCGGCGCACGCCTCAAACACATGCGCATCAAGACGCTTCTTCTCGAACGAAATGCACGACTCGGCGACTCGTGGAGACAGAGATACCAGAGCATCACCCTCCACACGCCATCTTATACAGATCATTGGGCTTACATGAAGATACCTGAGACATGGCCCAGGTTTCTCGTAGGGGACGAAGTCGCCGATTTCATGGAGCACTATGGACAGCTTATGGGTCTCGACATCCAGTATAACACTGACGTTAAGAATGTCTCCTACGACGAAGCTACAAGAAAGTACACAATTCAATCGGCAACACCAGAGGGAATGCGGAGTCATTCTGCCACGCATTTGGTACTAGCCACCGGCCTCTTTGGCGACGAACCCATACTCCCAACTTTCCCAGGCCAGGACTCTTTCGAGGGTCAAATCTACCATTCCAAGTACCATAGGTCGGCTGCAGACATCCCGGATACGCACAACAAAAAAGTCGTCATCATCGGCGCTGCGACTAGCGGCCACGACATTGCCGCCGACTTCGTCGCCCACGGCGCCGGAAAGGTGACAATGATGCAGCGACACCCAATCTACTCCATTTCGCGTGAGTCATGGGAGACGTTCATGCTCGGGTTATGGAAAATGGATGGTCTAAGCACGGAGGAGGCAGATATCGTAGGCAATTCATTCCCTTTGGCGATCATCCGAACGATGAGTGTCGGGCTGACGAAGATGATGGCTGAGCACGACAAAGACGTGCATGATGGGTTGAAGAAAGCTGGCCTGGCGCTCAAAGAGGGTGATGATGGGTGTGGCCTGGCAGATTACCAGCTGATCAAGGGTGGGCAGTATTACATTGACCAGGGCGCGAACGAAATGATCATCGATGGCCGTATCAAGATCCAGCAATGCGAGGAAGGTGTGAAGAAGTTCACCGAAGATGGACTGGTTCTCGCAGATGGGACGAAGCTCGAAGCCGACGTTGTAGTGCTTGCGACTGGGTTCCAAAAGGAGACCACGACGATAGAGAAGCTGATGGGGTCGGATATTTTAAAGAGGCTGCACAACAAATTTGGGCAGCTGGATGAAGAGCAAGAGAGATCTGGGTGGTGGAGATCTACGGGACTTCCAGGGTTCTGGTTTATGACTGGAAGCTTCATGTACTGCCGACAATTCTCCCTCCCTTTGGCGCTGCAGATTGCCGCCGTTGAGCTGGGCCTGAACAAAAGGTACTACAAGGATTCATGAGCATTAAAGAACGATGTACGTGCAGGATCGGTACCGGATCGGATCTTCCGAGAAGTGCATGTTGCTTCAAAAGTCAACACACAGCCCGAAAATTCAAATGCATTTTCGATTCATCTATGTCTATGAGGTTGCCGTATTCTGTGATGGGAAGCCCTTGATTTGCCTTTTCTTAGTTCCATCCACTAACTCCGAACCTCGGAAGCTAAATCCTGCGCCCATCTTCCAACCCACCAGTTCACCTTTTCCACCAACACAATGCAATGACCCACAACACAATGGCTCCGCCCGCGCCAAACGACCTCCTTATCGACGTGCGCACACGCACCGAATTCTCCACCGGCGCTCTCTCCAATGACCTCCATACCGCCACAAACATCGAATACCAATTTATCGCATCCCTCTCCACCGTCTATCGCGCTCTCGGCACCGAAGTCTCCAAAACAGACAACATCACGCTGTACTGCCGGTCGGGGCGGCGATCTAATATTGCGCTGCAGACGCTGAGGGATCTGGGTTACGAGAATGTGAGGGACATTGGGGGACTTGAGGAAGCCAGGGCGGTGCTGAAGAGGGAGGAGTTTGGAAGAAGTACGGGGGCGGATGATGAGATGAAGAGGTTGAGGTGGGGGAAAGAACAAGGGAAAGAGGGGACTAGCAAGAAGGCTTTTGGGACGTTACTTGAAGGGCTGAGGGGATGTGAATAAAAAAGATGAGTGCCATGGAAACTCAAGAACGCTCAGAGGATAATATGTTACTGTCGTATTGGTCAATATCTGCAGGTAAACATCATACTCTTTCGTAAACGAGTGGCTAAAGTTGGCTAGGTACCCAAGCGCAGCCCCATGCCTGTCCTGCCTGTATCTTTCCTATTGATTGTCGCGCCGTCGCCTACTACACATTCCGGAACATTCTAAGCAGACGCGGTAGCAGTGGGCAGGTTGGTTGGGCGAGAGCCGGTAGGAGGAGGTCCACCGGGTCCACCAGGGCCACCAGCACCAGCGTTGGGGTTGGCGACACCACCGTTCTCGGTCAGGTACACAGCAGGAGTAACGTTACGGGCAGCAGCAGTATCAATGCCGAAAGCAATCCAACCAAACAGACCTTCGGAGATGCTGTCACCAAGGTAGACATACTCGACACTCGGATCAACATTGGCAGCCTCCTCCTCGAAGATGAAGTCGTCCTTGTTGACCGTAAGTGCCTGTGTGTTGGTGTTATAGGGCGCCTCCTTCTCGGCTTCCGTAATGAGGGCCTGGTCGAAGAAGAACTGGCCGACGTGGGTGATGTTACCCCCCGGAGACGGTGTTGTTATCATTCAGGGTAGCGCCGATGTGCGTCAAGACGTGGATGTGGGTGGTACGACCGGTGTCTATTCATTTTCATCAGGAAATCATCATCGCCAATCTTCATTGCAAGAACTTACAGTGGCCGGGGAATAAAGTCTCGAAAGCAACCACGCCGTCATTGTCAGTCTGCTGAATGCCACGGAGCGCAGTGTTGTTGATGTTGGCCAGGTCGGCCTGGTTGCCGTTTCCGCCAGCAACAACACCATACACACCAGTCGAGTTGCAGTGCCAGATTTCGGTGTAAGCCTGAGGAACCACTTCGCAGGTGTTCACATCGACGACCTGGATGTCGAGCGTCAGGGGCACACCGGCCTGGCCATCAACAATGTTCTCGCGGACGAGCTCGCCAGCCACCCAGTATGGGCCCTCGGTCGTCTCAGGAGTAAGAGTGCAGCTGGCATTCCCTGTGAAAAGGGTAGCTGGGTCAGCTGTCTCGGGAGTGACGGTGAGGTTGGAGTGGTGGTCGGTGTTCAGGACATCGTCGAAAGAGCGAGCCTTGAGCAGAGGCTTGTCTGAGATTTGTAAGCCATGGTCTTGTGCACACCATGATTATCAACGTACCGGTGCTGATTGACCGCTTCTTGCGCATAGCCTCAAGTTTGGCCGAACGGCGAGCTTGGAGGAGGGCGTCGTTACCCCTCGCTTTGAGCTGATCGGCGCAGTCGGCCAGAGTTCTCTTGTTCATTGACCGGTATTCCCGGCGCTGCTGAAGCTCCTGTAGGGCTTCAGCCTTGCTCTGTCCCGGATGGGACATGCCCTGCTGGGCGAGCATTGCAGCACTGAGGATGGTGGAGAACTTCATCTTGGCGGTCAAAGAGCAGGCGTGTATGAGCAGAGCGGCCCCGGAACGAATGGATGGTTGAAGTGGGTGGACAGTGGGACGGAGCGGTGGTGCTTCAACAGAGAGCCTCCAAGCACCCTTTATACAGCCCAAGACAAGATGTCTGTCAAGGAGTTCGGCACACAACCGCCTTGGACATGACAACAAGCATCTCGTCAACGCGTACGCGCAACAGAATATCCTTAACCGCTCTGTCCCCCGACTTGGCAGGACCCATCTCATTTAGAAACAACATGCTGTCGAGCGAGGACAGCGTGTGTGTCTCTGCGATGTCGTTTCGCGCCCGCATAAGCGGGAGTGAATGCTAGGGTTGCGGACGGTTCGCCCCATGTTCCTTGGAAGGATCCGAACCAGCAGTGTACGCGACGGCCAATGGGCAACAACGATTACTACGGCTCAGGCCACGGTCCCTGAGCTGCCTCATCCGACGTGGGCGGCCCTGAATCGAAGCAGCGGGCGCCCACGGCGACTGCATGTCGGCGAATAGAATCCGACGCTTTACACAGCAGATCTACAGCCAAGATCTTCAACGTGAAGCTTGCGGGCCGCACCCTGGAGATGGGCCAGGCCCTGTGCTTGGAGCCATTGCGCGTCCTTTGTTGAAGCCATGCCTGTTTCGTGTATACCGGCACCCATAATTGCCGCACTTGGATAAGTCGCCGGCAAGGCCACGACGCCTCTCTGTGTCTCGCACGCTACCATCGCACGTCCTGCTGGACCATCGACGCCTGCTTGTGTGCCGGTGCAGCGTAACAGTTAGCTGTAGAGCAGAAGCAAGAGTTCCGTGTCTCCCACCTTGGAAGCAGTCGTTGCACGTGTACCATGTGCAGCGTGCTTCGAGAAGCTCGCGTATGCCAAGGGTCCGACACGGGAAGCAAGCCTGCGCCAGACGCTTGACGACGTGCTTGTTTGCGGCCATGGACATGCGATTGGCGGAGCCATGGGATTGTCTTCGTTTCATCCGCTACGGAGCACAACAACATGCTGTTTCAAGGCACTTCTGCATCACAAGCGACTCGGCCAGTGCGGAACCAGAGGCAGACATGACTCGCGAGGGCTGGCCGGTTTGTTGAGAGCTTCTTAGCCGGGAAGGCACGATGCAAGATATATGGGCACGGCGCATTCTTTCATCGGGAAGGTGCGAGCAGCACTCGTGAAGCTACGCGAGGCCGCCATGGAAGAAGACCGTTGAGCCGTCAGACAGGCCGGGAGACCGTTATGGTGAAGTGCGGTGACGTACATGTCGTTCCAATACGGCTGCGGGTTGCTTTGGTCAAAGGCGCACTAAGAAAGGAGAGTCAATGACTTCACTTAGAACCGCATATACACAGCTAGAACATTGCTCTTCGTTCCCATTATTGCACATCTCCACACCATGAAAGTAGAGACTTGTCGTCGAATTCATATCTAACACTTCACCTTCACTATCCCTCTCCCCATCGTCAAATCGTCCTCGTCCCCACTCGTCAAAGGTATACAAAGCACATCGTCCCGACATGACAACATGAAACACCACGCCCGTCCTATGCACATGCAAAGCCAAAGAAAAACCAGACGTTACAGACCGCCGACAAAGTGCGACAAAGAGATGAGTGCGCCGCCCATGTTTTATAGAAATTCCCCCTGCTATTTTCAGTACCTCCCAGAGGCACTTGACATGATGTTGTTTTGGTACATGCGACGACTGCCTGACTCCTGATATATGCAACTATGATAGAAACCGAACTTGACGGGTATATGCGTGCTTGTTACCAGGACATTATGAGATGGTAGTCGTACATGTAGATCAGTAACTGAAAAGTATGAATGGTAGCGCAACAGCCCAAGTGGATCAGTCCTCACCCGGTGGTGGGACCTTCTTCACCGTGCCGTTACTCCCGCTACGGTTCGAGCGACGTCGATATCCGAATTCTTTGCGAACATTTGAACGGGCGAGTTCGGCGTTGGTGATCGACTCACTTCGGGAAAGCTTCGTTGCAGGCTTCTTCTTCCCCATCACGAGAAACTCCTCCTCCGAATCTTCGTCCTCGCTTTCGACGGCATGATCTCCATCATAGCCGGCTGGATCATCAGTGGGCGTGTTGAATTGCTGGTGGAGATGTATAGAACTGCCAGAAGCTGCCGGCGTCATCTTGGATACCGCGTACTCATCAAGCGCCAACGATGACGTTGCCGAAGCCACAGAAGGCACGGACGGGTTCGAGGTTGATTGGGATATGCAGGTGAACTGTTCTTCTGACGAGCTGGATGCGATGGGCCTTGGCCGAGCTTGACTGATAACTGGCCTGGTGACTGGACTAGTCGCGTAAGGCGGTTGCTGCTGCTGCTGCTGGTTGAGAAACTCTTCGACTTTCTGGTGGCGCTGATAGAAGGTTTCGTCGTCAGGGCTAGGAGGACATTCGCGCTGGCTGAGGGCAGATGGAGGTCGTTGAGACGAACTCGAATCTGCTCTTTGTCGATCAAGCTCTACCTCTCGGACCCTTCTGCGGACGAACTCATCTTTCGCCCTGCTGAACCTGTCCTCCGACGTCTCGCGGCCTACAGGCGGGGCTATGGGGATAGGAGGTAGCTCCAGTGAGGGCCCGACTTCCAATTCATTACGTGTAATCCAAGTCTTGTGTAGGCGTGATGAGACTGACGATAATGAAGACTGCCGGGACGATGCCCTTTCAATGTGACTGGGCGTGTACAAGTCCGAGAATTGAGGAGACGAGCCCAGGATGGTCGGAGAGAGCTCTTTCAGCAGGTCTGGCTGGTCGACATGTCCGGAAGCGAAAGCAGTGCTTACTGCTAGACTCGGCGTCGCGTGAGGGTCATCGTTTGAACCAAACATCCTGTCGATAGACTTTGCACGACTGACTTCGCGGGGAGGTCTCAGCCGCTTCTCTTCAGACCTTGCATTATGCACGGCGCGTTTTGGCATGCCGCCGTAGATACCACTGAGGCTGGAACCGTTCGGAGTATCGAGAGCCGTTGGTGTCCCAGGTAGCGCTGGTGGAATGCCTGGAGAGGAAGGAAAACCATGGCTAGACCTGTCCGATGGGCGGACAGTACGAACCGAGGCGGCCGACGACAATGCGGAATGCGCACGGTCTGGAAGACGTGGTCGACCACCCAATGCCAACGGGGACGGATGCTCACGACTTTCAGTACTATGAGCCGGCGACACGGTCCGAGAGTTGGTGTCCTCAAAATACCGGGGCCTGTTGCTCGTGTCGGGGCTTGCGGTTACGCTGTGGGAAAGCGGATGTTCCGATTCCCTCGACTTGCTGAGCGCTTCGTATATGGACATGCCTGGGCCTAGACTTGGCCGGCGACTTTCTTGGCTGATGGTACTGCTCGACGAGTTCGCGCTGAGATTCGGAGGGCCGTCTTGACCACTCGCGGTGCTTTGAGCCCGATTACGTGTTTTCGACTCTCGACGGGTCAAGCTCCGGGTAAGATCTTTTAGCTTGCCGACTGTGTATCGCATCTTGTCAAACAGAGCACCAAAAGGAACAACGGCCTTTTCGATATCTTCTTTCGAGATTTCAATCTTATTACCCTCAAGTTGCTTGTCGGTCTCTTTCACCCATTTGTCGGCGTTGTCGATGCCTTGCATAAGCCAGGCGTGACGCTTGATGTCTGGGATGGTGATTCGCTTCCGCGGGTCTTTGATCAAAAGTCTTTGCAAAAGGTCTCGAAGTTCGTCATCGACGCATTCGTAATCGAGATCGTGGTCTGCTCTCTTGGCGCCGGAACTGAGATACATGCGACCATGCGAGTTTGGGCGAGAGCTTGGACTATCCTCTACAGGCTTGAGCCGATACTGGGGGATGTACGGCTCATCGTCGGTGATCCGCTTCATCAGGAAGAACTGGTTCTGATCGTGGAACGGGACTCGCCCATAGATAAGGCAATACAATGTGACACCAAGTGCCCAAATATCGATGGCTTTGTCGATCTTGTAAGTTTCAGCGTCTAACTCGGTCTGACATAGTTCGGGTGCGTAAAAAGCCGGAGTGCCCACTGTCTTTGCCAGCTCGATGGCCTCGTCCACGTCTGGTGCATCGGATTCGGACTGGTCTCCATTGCTGTCCTGGCGAGGTGCGCTTCCGAGGTACGATACACCAAAGTCGGAGATCTTGACACGACCTTGAGAGGTCATTAGTAGGTTCGCGGGCTTAATATCGCGATGGATGACATTCTGAAAATGAAGGTACTCCAGTCCGAGAACGGTGTCTCGAAAGGCTTGACGAGCCTTTTCAATAGTCATGACGGGCACGTAATGGAAATGCTCTGGAATTTCGTCCTCGCCGTTTGTAAGGTGAGAAGAACTGCTCCCAGCGATACTCGGGGTGCGGCCACGGAACGCTTCCGTGTCGTAGGCCCCATACATTGTTCCTTCTAAGCCGGTCGAGCAAGAGGTCTCCTCTCGAGCGCTGGCCGAAGGTGTACCTGCGCGGAAAGCAGTCTCCATGTTGGCATCCTGGCTGATGCTTGATCCTTGACGATGGGAATATTCCAGTCGACTGGCAGGCCTGTCCCCACCGCGTGCTGACGCACGAGAGCTATATTCATAGTCGGAGTAATCGTCTTCCGAGTCACCACCAAGTTCAAGACTCCAGGCTTCGTTGCCGTTCTGTTGCATTTTCATGAGCCTGCGCTTCCTTGCTTGACGTCGTTGTTGCCGTTGAAGCTTCTGGTGGGCTAGCTTGATGATGGCATCATCTTCCATCTTGGCACTTTCGTTGTCGAAGATGCCATCAGATTCTCGCTGGATGCGGCGCCATTCGACTAGACAGATCTCTTTGGCGCCCTCTTTCCTCCACTTGACCTCACCGAGTGAGACGTGCTCCAAGATGATGTAGACCTTCTTCTTGGAGGGGTCATCGATGACTTCGAGCAGACCGACGATGTTCTCATGACGAGCCTTCTTGAGGATGGCGATTTCTCGCTTGATCTTGTCTTCGTGGCTCGTGTTCTTCCCGAGCCGACGACGTTTCGAATAGCGGTCGATGATTTTGATGGCAACCGTGGCACCGCTCTGAAGATCGCGCCCTAGCTTGACTTTCCCATGCATGCCGCGGCCAAGCTCATCCAAGATCTCATAATGGTTGATGATCTTACGTCCCGACATTGGGTCCACATCGACATCGGCCACGTGCGTTTCCTTTGGTGCTTGTCTGTGCGTATAGTGGAGCCAGGGACCCGAGTAGAGGTTGTCGTCAGACTGTTCATTGTGCCGAAGTCGAGGTTCGTTCGGACTGAAGAGACCAGGGCTGCTCGCTGGAGAGTTGCCAACGGTGCGAGAGCCTGTGTCCATAAGGCCACCGCGGTAATGTTCACCAGGCAGACCAAACGTGGAGATATGCGACATTGAATAGCCTGAATGATGGGCAGGCTGCGAGCTTTTCGCACGCAGGATGTAAGGGGCATGCGTCGAGTGCTGCTGCATCTGGAGCGCGGCATAAGATTGGTTGGGGTAGACCGGACCATCCCGTGGTCGTGGAGGGGGATAGCCATGGGCCGCATCCACAGAGTTCGCTCGCACCGTGGCAACGCTGGCTGTGGATGTACTCGAGATGTCGCGTTGATACGGCGGCCGGTCAGACTCTGGAGGAGGGACGGGAGACGGCCCAGTTGCCCGCCAGGAGGACGCAAAGCTGCTCGACCTCGTCGGATCTAATGCAGCGTCGCTGCCCGTGGGCGACGGCTCGGTGGAGGGGTTGGCGTGCGGTATTTTAGAGGGCAGCACGCGGAGCGGCTGAGGCGAGAAGTAGCTGGGCTCTCCGTCGAGCGGAGAGGTGTGGTGCAGCAGCGTGTCATTCACGGCATCTGAGACCGAAGGCACCTCTGAGCGCGGCGTGTTGTCCGCTTCGGCTCCCTCTGGCCAGGCGGGAACCTGGGACCGCTCATGTTCAGTTGTGGTGGGCGTCTCTTGTTTCGGGTCGGCGCGGGAAGGGGCAAAGTCGTGAACGGCAGGCACAGACGCCTCCTTCGCGTCCACGTAACACACGGCGGACGAGGGCGAGTCGGATTGCAAAAGTCCTGCCCTCGGTTCCACCTCTTCCGCTGTCAGACTCGTACTCGGGTCGTCGGCCATGACGGCCGCAAGTTCCGCGTCCTGCAGGTTTGAATTCATTCGGAATCAGGCGCCAGATGGCGCCGACGTCGCCTCGCTCCCTTAGGCAGATGGCACAGCCATGTCGTGCAGCGTTGTTTTATTCGTGATGGGAGGGGAGCGTGGGCGACGGGCGTGGCATTCTGGAGCGGGCAGGCTCGATGCGAGTGCAGCGGGCGGGTGGTGCTGGGCAGTGTCTGAGACTGCGGGCTGGCGGGGCGCTGGATGTCTTTGACAGGCCGTGATGTTGAGGCACTCGAGGCACTCGAGCGATGGCCCGACGTGGAGGCGGGCTAGCAGCTCAACCGAGCAGCCAAAAAGCAGGACGTAACCACTACGGGCAACGATGGACGCAGAGCTGCAAGTGTGGACGGCGGTATATGACGCTGAGGTGGGCAAAGACGGTTAGGTGGGTCGTCGGAGGTGCGCCAGAACTTCAGGCCGGTTGAGAGACGACAAAGGCCGGAAGCTGCGTGGTTCTGAACGAGCAAGGAGGCGGGCAGAGCACGAACAAAGCACGCTTTGAAGGGCAGGCAGGAAGTGGGCCTGTCTCTCGGACGCTTCTTGGGGATCTGCTCGTCTGTCGTCCGCGAAGAGCGAGCGAGCAGATGGCTCGAGCGATGCCAATGCGCTGCAGCGTTTCACGCCCCACCTCGCGAATCCTGTCTACCCGTGCTGCGGCGCGCGGCCAATGGCGTCTGCTGCGCCCGCCGCCCACTGACGATTCGGTACGCGGGCGCCCGTAAGAATGCAGCGCCGCGTGCCAAACCTCCCTGCTGCCGCGCCCAGCCGCGAGCCCGACGCGGACAAGCAGCGCCTGGGCACGCTGCAGCATCCCGGACACGCTCTGTGCAGGGCTCGTTAGGGATCCCAACACGATGCGTGTGGCGTTCCCAATGCCTCGCGAGGTGTTCGCTGATCGGCGAGCGTGAGCCTGCGTGCGTGCGTGCCTGCGTGCGTGCCTGCCTGCGTGCCTGCCTGCCTGCGACGAGGTGCTTGGGGTCACCGCCGCGGCGTGAGGCAGGCCGACTCCCCACCAGCGCGTTGTTGGCCAGCCCACCACCAGCGCATTGGCGGCCAACCCACACCAGCGCAGCGTCGGCCAACCCGCACCAGCGCATGGTTATTGCCGACGCAGGTCGACGGGCCCTGGGCAGACGCCGATGGTCGTGGATGGGGACGCCTGTGCGCTATGTAGGCCTGTGCGTGTATTGAACACCCTCACCCCAGCTGCCGTCATGCAACTTTTCCTCTAGCCGCGATAAGCAATCCTGACCAATGTGCTTTCGAGGCAGCAATCAACCCCAGATTTTCGCCTCCCCCCTCGTCTGTCTTTGCTTCTTCGCTCCCGCACTGCTGCACCCGCCGAGCCCGAGAGTCCCGAGTGGAGCGTCTCTCCTCTCCGCCCGCCCATCGCAATCCCACCCCAAGTCCGCTCCAGTCTCTGCACAGCAGTCAAGACTTGACCTGCCCGCTGCCAGCCGCCGGTTTCCCAAGCGTTGCGCTGCTGCACCACCACGACTCGCCTGGCCGTCGTCACCATACCTTATCCGACGCCCGCGCCGGTCGACCGCGACCGAGCTGCGACTGCAGCACGCATGAGCTATCGTGAAATACCCTTTTGCGTTAGACTACGGCTTCATTTCAGTCGCTGTGCCTGGCCAGAGCGCACCTCTGCGGCTGCCGCACTGGCCCAAAACCCTCGCCTGCAGTCACACCCTGCGCCTTTGTGCAGCACCGCTTCGGCGCCAGCACACGGACCGCGGCCTGTCGACGTTCCAGGCCGTCCCGCACTCTCTGTTTTCCATCGTCACCATCTGCAGCCGTCTTGACCATTCCCAATCCTCGTCATCGTCTTCAATCCAACCGCCGCTTGATTGCTCCATGCCCACCGGCCACGCCCAGGAGGCCACGCCCTCGTCCCAGATTGGCGCTGCACCTCCATCCCCATCCTCCACCAGCTATCGTGACTCCACGCTAAGCGTATTCGCCCTGCTGCTTGCCTTCCGCATCGTCAACGCTTTGACGCTGCGCACTTTTTTTCCAGCCCGACGAATTCTTCCAGTCCCTCGAGCCAGCATGGCAGCTGGCCTTTGGCCAGCACGCCCAAGCCTGGATCACATGGGTAAAGCCCCCCACCGCTCATGCCGTCGCATGTCTCGCGTAGACTCCCATCATATCTCACACCTTGTTCAGGAATGGACTGCCCAACTGCGCTCGTCCCTGCATCCCGAGCTGTTTGCCCTCGTCTATAAGGGCGCGGCAACGCTGGCAGACACCTGTCGCTTTAGCCTTCCTGCAAAAGCCGAGCTGCTCTTGGCCGCGCCGAAACTTACTCAAGCGGTATTTGCAGCTTTGCTAGATTGCTACACCTGGAAACTTAGTGAAAAGGCTTACGGCCGTGGCAGTCGCACTGCATATACTACTGTGCGTAGCCCGCTTGTCAAGTTCCAGCCGTCCCTCATATATTCTGATGCTTCGCGACTGTAGCTCGCATTGTCCGTATGCAGTCCCTGGCAATGGTTCTGTTCGACCCGGACCTTGTCCAATTGTCTTGAGACGGCCATAACAGCTGTTGCATTTTATTACTGGCCTTGGCACTGGCTGGGGTCAGCATTGCCTGGTGATTTTCGCTCCGACGATGAGAAGCAACCCAGAATCGCCTCCCGAGGCTCGTCCTTACCCTTCATCTTTCAGTAAGTGTGATGGGGAACATTGAGATGTTGTCCGAGTAACCCTCTCTAACGCCGGCACTGATACATTTGCTGCAGGCTGCGCCTGTCACTGCTCCTAGCTGCCTTCGCCTGCATTCTACGTCCAACCAATGCCCTCGTCTGGATCACTCTATCGCTGCCAACATGTTGGCACGCCTCAAACCGGCAACAGTACATTCTGATCCGTGAGATCTCGCTCTGCGGGTAAGTCCCCATACATCCGCCTGCGCTGGTCCCTTTACTTCAATCGACGATCGACTGATAACATCAGTGCTGCCACGATCGGCTGTTCTGTCCTCTCCGACAGGCTTTACTACCAGACATGGACCTTCCCGCCTCTCCGGTTCCTTCACTTTAACATCGTCCAGTCATTGGCCGTTTTCTATGGTAGAAACCGCCCAGACTATTATCTGACTGAAGGGTTACCACTTCTGCTTACCACCGCACTGCCCTTCGCCGTTGTTGGGCTCTGGCACGCACTGTCCACGAACACCTCCAAGCGATCCGGAGATCCTCGGGACGTGGAAGCCCAAACGGTGCTCACCCAACTTGCGTGGACATCGCTAATCATTACCACTTCCTTGAGTCTGATCGCCCACAAAGAGGTCCGCTTTCTGTATCCCATCCTACCGTTCCTCCACGTACTCGCCGCCAAGCCCTTCACCACGTTCTTCCCTTCCCAGCTGTCGATCTCTCGCAAGGCATTCCTTACCCTGCTCCTCACTATCAATCTGCTCATTGCCGGCTATGCATCGCAGGTTCATCAGCGCGGCGTCATCGATGTTCTGACCTACCTCCGCCATATACACGAAGCAAGTAATTACCCTACATCCAATACCGGCGCAAGCGCGGCCAACACCACAGCCGCCTTCCTTATGCCCTGTCACAGCACGCCCTGGCGCTCCCATCTCGTACATCCCTCTATTAACGCTTGGGCCCTGACCTGCGAGCCCCCACTCAACATCCCGCTTCCGGACCGAGCCGCCTACCTAGACGAGGCGGATCAGTTCTTCCTGACCCCCGGGCCCGCTGGTTGGCTGCGGGAAAATATGGAATACGTCGACACGGTCGGGGCGAGCGGCTCGCGATCGAGCCGCCATTGGGGTCGTGTTGATCCTAATGTGCAGCGTGCGAGCAAGAGGCCGTGGCCGCAGCATTTGGTCTTCTTTGAACAGCTCGAGCCAGCGTTGAAGGAGTACCTGGGGAACAGTAGGTACAAAGAGTGCTGGCGCGGGTTTAATTCGCACTGGCACGATGATTGGCGGCGGAAGGGTGATGTGTTGGTGTGGTGCCTAGACTGAGTTGAGACGATCTGATCTGTGCCTTGCATGGACATGCTGCTGCATTGTGGTGTTTGACAGCTTTCCAGGCTTGGAGTGCGTGCCGGTCCCGAACGGGGAGCTAGTGGACGGGCCGGTCCTTCGAAGGATGAAACTGCCACGCCACCCAACAGCTCACTGCGGATACCGATCCTGCAGAGCGGTGAAAATTTGCACGCCCACTGCAATTGCCGACGTGTACAATTGGCTTGGCTGTCCGTTGAGCTGCGCTGCGTTTTGCATTGCAGAATCTGTACAGCAACATCGTAGCGCTTTGGAGCGGAGCATAATGTACCATCTAGCAAACTGCCAGAATGCAACATCTCCAATGTATCCCATTTCCTTTGCGCTCTTTATTCTCCTCCATGAGCGCATTTCAAATATATCCGCATTCTGATATGTATTGCTTCAGTGTTTCACCTTTCTGAAGCTCTATAGACCATCGTGCATCCCCAGGAACATAAGTATTCCAAAGTGCAAACGGAGTATCCAGGGGCGACGCCCGCATGCCTTCCTCTTAAAATAAAAAAAAGCCACTTTCTCACACCCACCTGTCATACTCATTTGACTCTCGATCATACTGTGTTCCATGTTATATAAATGAACTGCCAGTGGTTCGAGGGGCGTGAGGATTGGACTTAGGATTTTAGAGCGCGACTCCAAGCTCACCCCACCCCAGGTGAAAACCATATCTGGCGGCTTCAATTTAGTCTTTGTGCCGAAACTTGTCACGGCAAGCGGCCATAACACAATTTCTAATGCGTCATGCGGTTCCTACTCGATTGCAATGTCGACTACTAACGATGACTGACATGCTTGCAACCAGCAAACTGCAGTCCGAAACGCGCATTGAAGTAGAATGGCTGCAGGAACACTATTATGGACGATCCGTGTTACCAACCAAATGACAAGCAGCTTAACACATCAGCCACAAGCGAAGAAATTACGACATAAAGCCGAAGCCAAAAGAATCCGTCAGCACAGTACCTGAAGGGTACAAGTTCTCCTTTCGATGCTGAATCGCCAGCGCGCGTGAATACTTCTCTTTTGTTTCTTTTTCAAAAAACTTAAAAAAAAAACAAAAACTGGATGTAGACAGTGCGTGAATGTCTAGGCACAGCTCGAACGAAACAGGATTTCAAGTACTGCGGACTGACCGCTCGATGCGTTGAGATGACGCTATATACAACGCAATGCATAAGAGGTCCTAGATTACAACAAAACCTTCGCGGCAACGCTGACAAGCCATGCTGCATCGGCCCAGCCTCCACCTTCCTCACCCAGAGTCGGTCTCACAGCAGCTCCAGCCTCATCACTCGCTTTATCTCTGTCATTCGGCGCCTGAACAGCCGCTGCCGCGATGATAGCCTCACGCTCAAGATTCCTCCGCTTGGCCTCGACCTCCCGCCTGAGCTTCAGCTCCTCCTTCGTCATGTTCTCAGGTCGGGGCGTTTCGCCCTCTTCTTCATCTTCTGAAGACGACTCTTCGCCATCTTCGTCCACGCTGAACAGCGTCCAACCCATTAGTCTGTCTACCCAGGTACCAAGGCCGAAACCACGCTCGCGCGCCAAACGAGCAACTTCCTCCTCGTCGCCCTCGTTTTCTTCATCAGCCTCGACGAAGTCCGCTTCTAGGGGACCCTCCTCGAACATGGCGTCTTCCATCTCCAGGCTATGGCGCGCGCTGGGTGTCCGCAGGCCGGCAGTCATGGTGAGATCGGCGCGGCTGCCCACGCGGGATCCTCTTCGACTTGTGCGCGCGCTAGGTGCACGACTCACAGCACGGCTCTGCACACGGCTTTGAGCACGGCTGCCGGCCCTCGAGTAGCGCGGTGTGAAGATGCTGTACTCGACGTCGGTTAGATGCTCGCCAGACAGCAACGCCATGTGCCGACCCTCATGGGACGGATACTCCTCGTAGCCGTCGCTCTGGTGGACCAAACTCGTGGAGCTCTCCCTGCGCACCAGCCAGCCCTGTCCCTTGGAGTCTCTTGTCTCTCCAGCTATTACCATGCCTGCGCGATGGAACCACTCGTTCGTTGACTCGCCGGTGTGGTGTCGAAGGTGGGCGGGACGTAGAGGCAGCGGCGCGGTGCCCTTCCGCGCGTGATGCCGGCCCTGAAGCTTGGGCTGGTCCGCAAAGCTCACGCCTGGAAGGAGCGCGGTGGTGCTCTTCGCCTTTGGAACATGGCCCGCGTCCCTTACAGGCACATCCGGGTTCATGAAGTAGCCGTCGTAGGCATATGCTTTGTTATTGCGCCTGCCATTGCGCGAGCTGCTGCGGCTCTGGCTCAGGCTGAGGATTCCCGGGGTGGTGGGCGCGCTCTTTTGCGCAATATACGAGGTACGCGGGGTGTAGATGCGGTCCTCGTCTGGGGATGGGGGTGCGGAGGCATCGAGTGGATACTGGCTGCTTAGTGGGGCCAGCGAGAGGTTGTGCAGGTTGGGGTAGGAGCGGCGCGTGGACTGCGAGCGTGGAGGGTCCATTGTGCTTCGATGATGGCGATGGGCGGGCTTTGCTCTGGTGCAGGCTATCAAGAAGCTGGCTTGTCTGTGGGGTGATGGAGTGATTCAAGACAACGTGACTGCTGGTCCCCCGAGGTCCACCAACTCTCAGAAGCTCGTGCACTGCAGCGCGCCCGCGGGCACGGCCTGAACACGGGAGCGCCAGGCCCAAACGGGCATCGGGAGACGTCACATGCTGACCCTGTTCTCGCAGTTGTGCCATCTGCATCGTTCCACTGGGAAAATGGCAAACAACGACAATAGCATCAGCACCAGCATCAGCAAACAGGCTTGGTGTCCTCGGGGCTCGCGTCGGAGGAAACGGGGCTCAACAGCGCCGCCAAGGTGCTGGCGAGAGCCGATGGCAACGGTGGTTCAGCTAGACGGAACCAGCGAGCGGGGGCGTCTCCGGTCAAAATCAGACTGCTTGGGTGCAAGCAACGCTGAGGACGGCTGTAACCCCCACGAAGAGTCGACAATGCTCATGCGGCTCTGCGATGTTGCTCGACCGCGGGCAATGCCAACGGGCGGTGACGTCGTCCCTGCCGCGGGGGAAGTTCGGCGCCGTCAAAGTCCTCGTTCTTCCGAGCGTCCCCTGACTAAGCCTTCAATTTCTGGGACGGTTGTGCTCGCGGCTTGATCCTCTTCAACACTACCACTACCAGTTTGCACCTCGCGTAGTCTAGCCTGACCTCCGTCACCCGCGCCTCCACACACACATTCACACTCACGCAGACATCCCTCTGCACACCTGCGCTTCGACCTTCAACCCTCCGCCACCCTCCATCCTTTGACGACCATGCACATTGCCAACTTCACGGTCTGCGCCCACAATACACCATGCGTCCTTTAAACCACCGGTAACCGCGAAGTAAGTCACATTTCCAGCACCTTCTTCTGTGCAGTACCACCGGGAGCCCGCCGCACTCGAGGCTGGCATGTAGGCACGCAACATTGTGACGACCACGGTTCCATAATGCGATTTTTCCATTCTCGACTCACAACGAACCAGGCTTCGCTCCGCAGGTGGCTGCCCTCCTTTAAAAGAGGAACGCCTCCATCGACTTCCCAAATTCAAGTTTACGCGCATTTGGGAAAGTCTACACCACCCGACCCTTCACACCGAATCCTCCGACGCGAGACGCAGGTCTCCGAGCGCCGGAACAAGCGGACTTGCTTCTCGTGACGTCTGCCGTAGGCTACGAATTCACAGCAAGCCTACAGAAGCCTCAACCGTCGCCCAATACCAGCCAGACGTTAGACCAGCGGCGCCGTTGAGAACACCCCCCTTCCAGTCGCACCGTTACGCGTTCGCCAACATGTCTACCACCAACGTCGAGCAGCCTACAGCCAGAAACAGTCTCTTTACCAGCGTCAAGAGCTACTTCGCCAATCTTGGTTTGTCTACCAGCAATCTGCTCACCGAGCACGCTGCATGCACCCACCACGAAGACCTCGTTGACGGTTCGGATGGAGCCGACGCAGCCAAGACACGCACCCCTTCCCCAATCACAGAAACCATTGCTCCCGGACGGTTACGTTCTCTGTTTCCGCCAAGCAACTATGGTGCTGTTGTCCCAGGCAGTGTGTACCGAAGCAGCTATCCCCAGGCAAAGAACTTCGACTTCTTGCAGAGCCTGAAGCTAAAGACGATCATCACCCTCGTGCCTGAGGGGATTCCGGAAGACTATCAAGAGTTCATGAAGTTGGCCGGCATCCAGCACTTCCAAGTGCACATCAACGCCAACAAGGGCGCCGTGCGCGTCCAGAGCTGTGATATCAACCGCGCTCTGAACATTGTTCTCGATCGCACCAATCACCCCATCCTCATTCACTGCAACAAGGGCAAGCATCGCACTGGCTGTGTTGTTGCTACCATGCGACGCATCCAGGGATTCGACATCGAGGCCATCCGCCACGAGTACCACACGTATGCCGACCCGAAGGCCCGTTTCTGGGACGAAGTCTTCTTCGAGCACTTCGATGTCAACACGGTCATGTGGCTTGCGCGGAAGGAGAATTGGGTGCTTCCCGAGGTCGATGGTGCTCCCATCTCGCCTCCGCCCTCACCCGTCTCGTCGCTGGCCGTCGCGAAGCCGTTGGCATAACACCCGCCAGGTCAACCTCAATGCGGGCGATTTCCTATGTTTTTTTCATAGATCACTCCAGAAATAAAGTGGATATCACTTATCTTGCATTAGCGGCGGCGTCGGGCAGGAAAAGACTATCATCAAGTCGAAAAGAACTGGGCTCTGGGGGCGTTTTGTACAAGAGCTGTCTACCTACCCATAGGACAGTTTCCGGGGGCGGGTTTTACGCATCTTTTCTGGCGTTTCTTCGTTATGGTCAGCCCCCATTAGTGGCAGCAAAGGCTTATCATGGCCTCGGACCCTGTTCGAACTGTGTATTGTGTTGTGTTCACTAAATATGTATTTTTATTCCGAAAATTTTACTGGCTGCACCGCGATGTGCTTTACATTCGCCATCACCACCCATCAACTCATCATCTCAGTGTGCAGTTCTAATTCCGATATCCTCTGGCATCATTGAACGACCGAAAATTGCCACCACGCCCGAATACAGCCCTAAGGGGTATCACATATGCTCACAGTAATTCCACGCAGCTGCAAACTCGCCTCCGTCCTCATGCCGTCGATTTCAGGTCGCGTCATACCGGTGGTAGCTAGTCATTCAAGGAAGTCGTGGCCTGATTCCGCAATGTTGATGCATTCCACTGCGTCGAACAGCATGAAGGAGTGGCGTGTGATGTATATTTGGAGGTATAGTAGGAGTGGTGGAAGCAATCGCTTGCCAACGGCGACGAGGTCTCGCGTAGTCCCTTCTCTCGAACGCAGTAGCGTGCTAGTCTTTCTCTCGAACGCGGATCCGACACTCTGACGACAAGCTCACTTCATTCTAAAACCAACATGAGCTTCGCTAGCCTCATCCTTGCTGGGAAGACATTAATTTCTAATAGACCAGATTAATAGACAGCTGCTTTCAGCGAACGTTTCTATTTATCAAAGCGAGTGCAGCGGCAGGTGCGAAGACCGCCAGGGTATCTTTATCACAACTCCACTTGTCAGCCACAGACTTCATGCCTCCACAACCCCACTCCAAGTCGTGTCACCGGTACACCATCGATAGAGAGCCATGGTCACCTTCCGCGCTTACTCGTAATAGCCTAGATGTCTCTGCCCATAGAACCTCATGATTGGGTACCGCGCCACCTGCCTCGGCCACTCCATATAATGCCTTAACTCTGGAGGTATGTTCCTGTAGATGCCATCAACCCATCCTAGCACTGAAGTCGGCGCATCAACACCTTGGGAAGCCCACCCTTTCGAGCATCAAGATTGGCGTGAGCACAGCCTGCAGGGCGATAAAATGAGCTAACAGAACCTGAGCAACCGTGTTGTTCGGGTCGACAAAAGATTGGGAATTCGTCGTGGGTCCATCGTGATGGAATATTGTACAGTTGCACGAAAGTCGTATACGCTTGGATCGGTCTGTCGTAAGCATTCTCAACTGTTCGGGACAATGTGCCCCAGAAAGTCTTTTCCCATTCTGTCATGCTGAGCATTTCGATGTCGTGGATCGATAAAGCGGCCAGATCCAGGTCATCTCGATTAACGAAACTCTGTTGTGACGCGCACATGCGTGTTCGCATCGTCGCAAGATGTCCATCTTCACGGAATGCCTAGATGCGTCAGCCTCCGCCTATTCTGCAAGCCGGTTAAGCATGGCAAAGGTACGTACATGAAAGGCCGAGTCCACATTGTCCAGTGTGCCCTCCAAGGCAATCAAATTACAACCTCTCACCATCGTCAGAAATTCTAGTAGACCATCCTGGAGATGACTCGATTGGAATGCGAGTGCCAGTGCCGCCGCCATTCTTGCATCACGTTCATTTCTCGTCTTTGGTGGCACTGATAACGCATCGTTCAAAGCTTTTACTGCTAGTATCCTGTGCGATATAGCCTCTTCAGCTACATTGGCGCTCGAAACTGCATCCAGGTGCGATGCAGCCAGCGCCAGGATTGAATGAATCAGGTATTTGTACTGGGAGAGATCAGTACCGGCTAATGATGTTGCGAAGATTGCGTGTTTGGTTATGGCATCGAAGTCCGACTTTGTGTAGGAAGCAAATGCAGAATTTCTCCTTATGAGACACGACTTACATTGTGTGCGAAACTCGGTATCACAGTGATCCATATTTTGTCGGCGCCTACCGGCAGATGAGGGTATGCTGTGATCAAGAAGTGGTGGAAAAGGCGCATATCCGCCATGGTCTATAGACATCAGATGCTGCCAGGGGAACGCTAGACATCTGGATCACTCACGAACAAGCCAGGCGTTGAGCGCAGATTCACCATCTCCTGTGGGTTTGGAGATGACGGCAATGGCTGCGTTGTCTGGATGATATTTGCCGGATACTCACAGCGCAACCCTGCCTTGATGCAGTGGTTGCATTCCGGGTGCCTTTCATTACACTTGATTCTACGTCGCTTGCAGTTATAGCAGCCTCGTCGTGATTTGGTGTGCCCCTTCCTCGGTATTGGCTTGCGAGGCTGAGGGGGCGGTTGCTGGCTCTCTGCCCGGCTGTGGCTTCGACTTGGACTCTCAGGGCACGTCCCAGGATAAGTGTCGGGCGAACTGTTGGTAGAGCCGTCGGAATGGTCCGTGGACTGGCGACCAGGCAGCGATGGCAGCGACATGGAAGATGTCAACATGCGTGGTGCCGCGAATAGCCTCCCCTGCGCGATATATACAACCCGCACGGCTGGTACACACTGGCTCGAAAGCGAATTTGGGGCCTTAGACCGGGAATGGGGAGCACCTCTCTACGAGGATGTAGGTGGTCCTGCTCGGCCAGGAGAGATGAGGTGTAATGTCCAGCTGAGTCACAGCGTTGCTCGTATCCCAACGAATAGGAGCCTTTCTGCCACAGTCCTGTCGGCCGCGCGACGTGCCTGCGGCCGTTGGCACGGCAGGATGAAGCTCACCGGCGGTTTGAAGGCTGAGCCGATTGTGCGGTCAACCCGCAGCACGAAGAGGAAGAAGCCTAGGTTGCCACTTCACACGACTTTCCGCTTCTCTCTTCACGGTCGCAATCGTATAATCCGTTTGAAAATAGCACTGTGCAACAAAAAGGCAGTTTCAGTAGGCGGACCCCATGTCCGACGACCGCAGGCTATTTTTGCGCTCCTCAGGAGACAAGCCTTGCCAAGCTCTGGGAGATGTGCGGTGATAGGCGTCCGAGGGCGCGACTCCGCATCCTCGATGGGCGCGCGACGAAAAGATGAGCCATCCGTGGGATTGGCACGACCAGCACGAATCAATTATATCTCATGGTCGAGATGAAAATCACGCATCTCCGCTGCGTCGGGACGCGTCGTCTGGACATGGCCAAGCGGACTAGACCGTTCTTGACGTGGACGGCGTAACGCTCCCTCATTGCCGCGCCTACGTGCTGCCGATGTTGTTGCTATATCTGCTTCCGATACGAGGAGTTGTTGTTACCATCAACATGTCCGACCCCTTCCAGATATACACCGCCTCGACATCTTTGCAGCCCCACCATTGGTAGAACCTCATGCTACTTCCAATGCAGGCCAGTCGGGAGCACTGCCACAATGCCCATCGCAATACGAGCTTGCTATTCACAGTGCGTAGAACGTGGAGCAGTCCGAACCTGCAACAAGAAGACGGGAAATGGAAATCTATATAGCGACCGCAAAGTCACACACGCGTGGGAGAGTCATGGCATCGACACATTCAGCAATATATTCGTGATATCATCCAGTGGTCTTCTGGTTAGGGAAGTCCCTTTACAACAGCTAGCTGCGTATTCTTTCACAGTATCAGGTCATGTCTTATGCTGGGCATATACACTGAGAAAATGCATGCGGTCGTATTGCATTTCGCAGGATCGGAGACCCTGTTGTGGGTCGCATGCCATTGGGCGAGTGGTTGCACAGCAGGGGAGGGCAAGTCTGGAATCGAAGCGGGGTTGATGGATACAGGCCGTCTTCCTGACTCACTGCCATGCGGACTTCGCTTAGACCAGAAAGACAAGATTACAACGAAGCGCTCGTTACTGATTGTGCCTCCAATAGTTGCATGTTTGGATTTGCTACATTTGAATACTAGGTCTTATTAATCCACCTTCGAAGACGTCTGCGCCTCGAACGTATTGCACAATCCAAGCCACATAACCTTATTCATAGACAGAATCCGATACTCTGACAGGCAAGTCCAGACTCCGCCATTGCACGTGTTATCATTGTCTCTATCGCTATTCAAGTAGCTTGTCGTGCGACCATCGGTAGCTGCCATAGACACCAAATGCATGAGCACCTGCATGACCCATCCATCGATGATGGCCTTGTCATCTGAGAGGTTCCCGTTGGCCTTGCTCTTTAAACATGCGAAACGCTTCGCCAGAAATCCAGGTTTTCCACATGCTTGGGCTTGCGGGGGCTTGCCACAGCCCGCAGAGAAGGAGATGATTACCGCGATAGAGCGGTCTCCATGGTCATGTGAGTGCCTGCATCTCGCTCATATGATTACATTGAGGTTTCTATGCTTAGCTTAGACGTGACTACGAGAGGCCATGTCAAAGGCGCACATGAGTCTGTGGCAATGACAAAGATGTCTGCCGCCTACCCCTTCTCCACACTCTCACATCTATCTCGATTCCAGAACGTAGCTTTTTCGGCGACTCTTCGCTTCCAAGCGCCTAAGGCGGTATACGTGCGCGTCCCGGCGCTGCCTGAGTATCGATATCGATGTTGTGGTATGTATCTCGTCTCCTTCGATAATGGTAAGTTGGTGTAGCTACGGATTGCGCATGATTCACCTGGATGGGATATACAGACGCTCGATGCATTCTTGTATTCTGATCTAGATCCGCGATCACCTGGCTTGTCAACGATCACTCGTGCAGAGATGATAGGAAATCGTTGTTCGGAAGCATATCAAGAAGCCCAATGTTGTAGATTCGACGCCGCATCGCGCGCCCTTCACCATGATGTTTCTTGATCTATGCTGGATCGGCCCCAGGAAAATTACAAAAGTGCCGACGTGTCGTTGTTTCCTGTGTACCAAGTCTGTTATACCTCAACGTGGTGGTGTAATACCTCCACCCACCTGTTTTCTCTCTCGGCCATATCAAAGAGACAATTCCTAGCGAAGCTCGCACATGTTCAGAGCTTTATTGTTATCTCACAAGCTGCTCAAGGGTCAAAATTCATGTAACGTTGGTGTTGCAGGATCGACAGGGTCGGGTTACTGGCACAAATGACGACCCCGCAATGTACCTCTCAATCAGGCAGGAGCTACATCTAACGTGACGTCTTACGGTACTGCGCAAGAACCGATCCCTAATAAGACAACAATGGCTTCTGAATACTTTGTCTTCGATCTGTCGTCGCGTTCGCTGTTTGCGACTGTTACTGTTGCAATGGTTCATTTCTGGTGCTGGAGCGCAGCGGCGGTGTGCACGACCTTACCCATCGCAGCGAGCACATCCTTGAAAAGTGCCAATGATTCAGAAGTGCTGGAATATGTCAATCCTTTGATTGGAAGCCAGGCAGGAGGCAACGTGTTCGCCGGCGCTACGTTGCCCTATGGCATGGTGAAAGGTGAGTGCACAACCAGGTGACATGAAATTATGTGGATGAAGTATGCCCCATACCTGCGATTGGTGCGAGAATAGTCGCAACACCTTAGGATTGTAGACTGTGGGTATCGGCGATACAATGTTTGACCCTTCCATATGTCAAATAACCACGGAATTCAGGGGCGATAGCTAACGCCCCTTGCAGCTTCCCCAGACGTCAATGGCGAGAATACAGGAGGATTCTCCACTGATGGCTCTCAAATCACCGGCTTCTCAGCTCTCCATGACTCCGGAACGGGCGGCAACCCTAGTCTCGGCAACTTCCCTATCTTTCCTCAAATATGCCCCAGTAACGATATCAACACGTGCAAATTCCCCTTGGGAGCGAGAGCTACCAATTATACCAATGACTCCATCATTGCAAAACCAGGATACTTCAGTGTATCTCTTGAAAACGGCATCAAGGCTGAGATAGCAGTCTCTGAGCATGCCGCTCTTTTCGAATTTGACTTTTCTAGGGGCTCGAACGGAAATGGAAGCGCGGATCCGTTGATCATGCTCGATCTCACTGATCTCTGGGCTAGTCGGCAGAACGCATCTATCCACATTGAGGCAGAAGAGGGAAGTGAAGGCGGAAGAATCAAGGGAAATGGAACTTTCCTACCCAGCTTCGGAGCCGGATCTTACATCGCATACTTCTGTCTGGATTTGAGCGGCGGTACAGTGAAAGACTCTGGCGTATGGGTGAACAACCGGGCTGGCACCGAACCCAAAGATCTATACGTCACACGTGGCTTCAATCTGTTCTACCTCGAAGCTGGAGGTTTTGTTCGATTCAGAGGACCGATATCTGGACCAATCTCCGCACGAATGGGTATCAGCTTTATCAGCACTGATCAGGCTTGCCAGTCTGCACAGGACGAGATACCTGGGCCAGACTATGATTTCGATGGTCTTGTGAGCAAAGCGCAGGACGCGTGGAGAAAGAAGCTCGCTCCAATCTCTATCGAATCTGGCGGGGTAGACGAAAATATGCTCGTCAGCTTTTGGACTGCCGTCTACCGCACCATGATATCACCGCAGGATTACACAGGTGAAAACCCACACTGGACTTCATCGGAACCGTACTTCGACTCCTTCTACTGCCTTTGGGTGAGCACTCCCTAGGGAACAAGTCGGTGTTTTTGCTGTTGCCGCTATTTTGGACATCCAGGTTTTTCTCCAACGTGCGAGAGTATTAAATATGAACGGCCAGCCAAGACACCTGCTCAACCCTAATTTCCCTGTTCTGTAATCATTACACTGACTTAATCGCTCGGCATTGCAGGACATGTGGCGCGTGCAACTCCCTTTCCTTACCATACTGGACCCTCTTCAACAGTCGCGCATCGTTCGGAGCCTCCTAGATATTTACAAGCATCGTGGTTGGCTACCCGACTGTAGTATGAGCACCTGCAAAGGCTGGACGCAAGGTGGGTCTGACGCAGACAATGTACTTGTCGATGCGTACGTGAAGAATCTTACCAATATCGACTGGAATCTCGCATACGAAGCGATAGTCAATGATGCAGAAAACGAGCCACTCGAGTGGAGCGTCGAGGGACGTGGCGGACTTGCCTCGTGGAAGCGACTAAACTAGTACGCAATGCCGGGGTACAAAGTGGGTGTTCAGGCTAGGTGATTGTCTAAGACTCTAGGCCTTACACCTCCAGGTCTGCAATCTTCAGACATTCGTAGTAGGCTAGAACACCTACTTCAACCACTTCCCTAATCTACGGACACTACACTGACTTTGTACCCCGATCTTTAGCGTACCATACCTGGATTTTGATCCCAACGGGTTCGGCACAAACTCGCGGAGTATATCGCGGACACTAGAGTATTCGTACAATGACTTCAACCTAGCCACTCTTGCAAAAAGTCTTGGAAAAGATACTTACAAGAAATACATCGCACGTGCGGGTAGTTGGCAACATCTGTTCAAGGCTGATCAGCCATCGGATATCAACGGAACAGACACAGGCTTCACAGGCTTCTTTCAGGTAAGCACTCACGTAACGGAGACAATCTGTATGTAAAAAACTCTGATCCTTTGTCAGCCCAGGTACCTAAACGGAACCTGGGGCTACCAGGATCCGATCGCTTGCTCTCCACTTGCCGATTTCTGCTCCCTAACAAGTAACCCGAGTGAAACTTTTGAGAGTAGTGCATGGGAATACATGTTTGTGAGTAAACCAACGCCCATACCCCACGTCTGGGTCCTAAAGTGCTGGCATAGTTTGTACCTCACGACATTGCCAAACTTATCGAGCTACTCGGCGGAGAAGAAACCTTCCTTGAGCGACTCGACTTCTTCCACACATCCGGCCTCGCAGATATTGGCAACGAGCCTGTCTTTCTTACAGTTTATATGCCGCACTATGCGGGTCGTCCAGGACTTAGTGCGAGAAGAGCGCACTACTGTACGTTCAATCATGTCCGCATCAATGAAGTTTCGCTATCTAAGAGATGTTTAGACATACCCTCCCACTTTAACTCTTCGCTCGACGGGCTTCCAGGAAACGACGACTCGGGAGCCATGGCGTCTTTCACTCTATTTTCAACTATTGGCCTCTTTCCCAATCCTGGTCAAAACGTGTACTTCATCATTCCACCCTTCTTCGAATCTGTCAGCATCACCTCGCCCGCCACGAACAAGACCGCCACGATAAAGAATGTCAACTTTGATAGGGGGTTTCAAAACATCTACATTCAGAGCGCCAAGCTAAACGGGGACGAGTATAGCAAGAATTGGATCGGACACGAGTTCTTTACCGAAGGATGGTCACTCGAGTTGGTACTGGGGAGGGAAGAGAGTTCGTGGGGAACTAGAGTGGAGGACAGACCACCGAGCTTCTCGGACGCGACTGGGAGCGTAGGTTATATGGATTGATGGGGACGGGAGAAGTACGAGATACATGTTAGTTTCGCACAAAAGACCTAATTCTCGCACATTCGGTGATTCTGCTACAGCCCGTCACCATCCTCCTTCCGGCTCCTCCCCAGATCCACCTTCTACGGCATACATAAGACCAGTTCTCATAGTGAACTTCATACCTTTTACTAAACAGTAGGACGCGACCACATGTTGGCTCAACGTACATGCTGTGATGCATATCCCAGGCGTAGAAGGAGGTTACGCCGCCTCACTGAAGTACAGATAAATCTTGAAAGAATATCGCTCGGTGCCGACCGGCGCCTTATATATGCCATCACAATGTGCTGCCAGATGCGGGATCATCATCCTGGATAAGATCGCCCTACGGACCATATACCTTTAAAGTACTTCCCACCATTGTGCTTCAGGAACAGAGCACGCTCGTTCAGCCTCCTAGCGACCCATTGTGACGTCCGGCCAGTCCCTGATTTTGTGAAAATCAGGCACAGCCCCTTCGACTCTTGCCCAAACTTTTGCCATAGACTCCCAGCTATCCCGAATGATGCGACCACACTTCCGTATCCTTCCAGACAACATTTGTGCCCCATGTCCGATGTTGATCATTGCTCTTTCTCACTCGCCGTTTGTCGTCGCTTTAGCAGCTGCCACCAGTTAACTGCATTCTCCTTTGGCCAATACACCATTGAGCATCGCTGCGTACGAGCTGTCGTAGTCATGTAATCTAGCTTTGACAAATTCGATCTGGAATTTGTTCAGGGCATGTGGTGGGCCGTCGAGGAAACCCTCGGGCAAATCGCGTGGTGGTACCATGTTATCGATGCTTTCGACTAGGCTGTTACTTCTTGGAACCTCGAAGAGCTCTCAAAAATTTGCCAATATGTCGTTCGAAGAGGTTAAAGGGGATTGCGCTTCGGTGTTCCAAAGATCAACCCTGTATGCAAGGCTGGGGAACCACTGTCCCCTTAATGGTGGCCTCCATGCTGCACCCCGTGTCAGGCCGGCATCGCCCCTTTACCAAACTGGTTCATAGATTGACATTTTCGTCTTTGATAATTTGAGATGCGATCAAACATTGCAAACATGTAGGACTCCCAAGGCCGTAGCTTGAAGCAAGCGGTCTAGCGCCAGTCGCGGAAGCTGACACGGTTGCTCCACACATGCACTTTGGATGACGTTGATTTCCGACGTTGCTTTGTAAACACGTACAACTCCCGTAACCCTTCTAGGCTCCGACAGACACGATCGTACATTGGTATTCCCGACACTGCAGCTCAGGAATGTGCAATCCCTCCTATGAGATGGACATGACGACCACTAGACCCATGACCCGCGTAACGCTCTTTAGGATCCCCATTCCTTCGGATGCCCAAACACTCCTCGGGACTACCGCAGCATGTCTACAAACGCACTCAAAGATGGGAAACCCTACATTCACTCCGTTACGGCCGGTCCTACGTTCGAAGACGCAATAAGCCAGGACGTCATCAGCAAGCTCAAAGACAGGGAGGACACGGTGTACCACGATGAAGGATGCGCTGCGCACGCGGCGTTGAAGATTTTTGCGAAAGACAGTTTTCAGGGTGTTATGATGCTCTGTCTCGAGGATGTCACCGCAGAGTAACAAGCACCAAAGTGCTCTTCAATGAAAGGTTTATGAGTTGCTCATTTCATTATACGTTCGGAGATATGATGCTAGGAGAGGTCATCTGTCAACGTGTCATGATCGTACACCATCCAACCTGGCAATGCTCTTCGTGTCAAGCGAAGTCTGCTTTCACTTTCCCCTATCTGATGCCATCGGACCGTTCTTCATTTTCTTCATGAAACCACTCATCTTTCCCCCACCCTTCCCCTCTATTTGCGATCCAGATATTGGTGGGCCACCGTATGGTGTCTTCCAATCATCTTGAGGGCCGACACTGTCGTGAGTGACTTTCGGCGGTACTTGCGGGCCATGCTGTTGCTGGAATTGCGGCTGAGGTTGATACTGCGGCTGCTGCGGGTAGTGATGGAAAGACCCTGTCTCAACTTCCGAACGTCCTGTGTCGATAACGGCTTGGTTCTTTGCGTGAACAGCTGAGTCGGGCTTCGCAAAGCGTTTGTCGACGGTTTGGTTGAGCGTACCGCGGAGTGCTTCGCCGGCGCCCTAGAACAACGTAAGCCGATTTCACGAAATCAAAAAGTGAACTTACATGAATACCAGCAGCTGCCGTTTTTAAATTTGCTAAAGTGGACTGCTTCTGCTGATTCTGGGGTTGATGCCCAGGCCGAAGTGGTGCAGGGTGAGCACGATCCCCGTAGCCCACCTGAGGATAAGGTTGATGCTGTTGCAAATGATCATACGGCTGCTGAGAATGATCAAATGGTTGCTGAGAGCTGAATTCCTGAGAGGGAACTTGACGCGGAACGCCAGCTGGTGGTGCTCGTGCGGGATATGAGAAATGTAGCTGCGACGGACTCGAAGGGCTAATCGGGCTGACCAATGGATTTGGTCTCTCGATTCCTGGCGAGACCGAGTCTAATTCGACACGGTTGCGCATGTTGTTCCTATTGGGAATGGGTGGTGAAGAGCTTGGACCAGGAACAGCTGGACCCGACTGCTTAGGTGGGGTGACACTTTGGTGCTCCGCTGGCAGTGGCGGAGCTGGGGATGGTGGGCTGGGTCCAGAAGTGCCTGTTACGCTAGCGTGGGTCGATATCCTGTCGTCGTGCCCTGCAGGTTGCTGCACGGTTGTAGACCCACCTGGTCCGGTGGTTGTGGTAGTTGTAGTCGTAGTCTATCAATACTGTGAGAGGAAACATTACTAGGGAATGGGTAAACTGACAGTCGTTGTCGTGGTCACCACGTTCCCGGTTCTTTGATCGGTGTACGACTCTCTCTGCACGTCGCCCGCGTCTTGGTGAGCTGGCGCTGGCGGTTGCGTAACTTGACCATGATTGAGCGATGCAGAAGGGGTGGGTGGAGTGACACTGGTAGCCGGTGGCTGTAGTGTCGCAGTCGGTGCCTGTAACTGTTCACCACGCGAACCTCGTCTCTCGGCGCTTGAGAAGCTCGGGTGTCCACTTGTTTCGTCTGAGCTGTTGACGTGCTCACTGCTAAAGTAGGCGGAGTCTCCGGCTCTCGCTGAGTTTTCTGCAGCTGTTGGGTTCTCGGCTGGGTTTTGTATCGGGGCGGGGTCACCAGCTGTAACTGCTACTGCATCTGGGCGCTCCTTGTCCTTTGAATGGAAAGGGTTTGAGAGGCGCCATTTCGATCTTTTCTCCTTTCCGGGCGACGTGCCGGTTTCTTGGGGCATCGGGTCAGTTTCCAAATCTATCTGGGGGACGGCGGGTGTATCCTGTTGCGAATGTCGGTTTCCGGACTGAGCGCGATCGCGGCTAGGAGAAGGCCCAGCACTGCCGGTGCGTCTTTTGACCAATTTTCTTCCACCTTGTCGTGGAGCTTCTGCCATGTTTCGATTGTATTATCGTGGGAAAACAGGATGAAGTCAATTGTTGTAGGAACATTGAAGGAAAGCCATCATAAGCAGGCCTCCAACATCTAACCTGGATGACATCATGGTCGGGGTCAGCCACACTGTGCACCGCTTTTTGTGGCTATCTGGCGCCGGCACAAGTCCACGATCCAATCATCACTCGCCACCATGTCGATCCCACACGCGAGGGGAACGGGAAGATCGCAGGGGATTCGTGAGGCTTGACGTCGGTGGAAGGATCGTCTTCTGCACCAGTGAACTTGTTTCTGCGAGCCAGTCTAACGGTTCATGGTTAGACCAGGTACACGAGCACGAACATGTTCGCCTTCGAGAATTGACCAATACCATTTTCGTTTCTGGGAACTCGTCAAGCTTTATCCATTTCTCTTCATATCCGCTTTGTTTTACCTTGATAACACTCACGACCCATCCGTGACTCAAGAAATACCCACGCCTGGTTCCCGTTGCGACATCCTCTTCAGCAGAGGCTACACTCTCGGCATACTGATAAAGTGACCCTCAGAGCTTGAGTCCAACACCTGCAATCTGCATGATAGAAGCGACAAGCCCAAGTGTCTCGGCCATTGGAATGTAGGAGAGACGGTCTGATTGAGTGCTGGATTAACACCAGGTCAGGCCTGAGGGGAACCGAAAAGCACTCAGGAAAGCTAAAGAAAACGGCCGAACTCACATACAATAATACAAAAGAGGCATATAAATTAAGTCGTAGAAGGGAATCTTTAAGATTCCGTAAATGAGCAGGTGAGACGAAATTTCTGGGATGCTGTGGTCGAGCGAGGTGAAGATGGGGAAAGTGGGGGGGCTATTTCCCCACGAATAATAACACGTTCCAGAGCTGCTCTCTGTCAATCTCAGAGGTAAATCATGTCACAAGTGGGTAGACCTTAGAAGGGTTCGACATCGTGCAGGTGCACTCCAACGATTCACCCCCAATTATGAGCTTTTTAAGATGCTAGGTGGTAAGCATTCCAGATATCTTCTGATGTCATAACGTTGCGCTAACAGTGCTTCACTTTGGTAGGCTCGCATCATTGCCTCCTGTTTGTTTCGATCGATAAATGGTAAAAATGACTAACATGATGACTTTGTAAACTGGACAATAGACGCCGTAGGATCGCACCAAACAAAAGACCAATTAGATTGCTTATACCTGAGTCTTTTTGACAATGATTGCTATGCGGTAAACACTAATTCAAAGAGTATTCAAATCAGTTCATCATCGCCATCCCAATCACGCCACAGTTTTCCAACAACCAGAACCAATCGAAAGCAGACCTGTCTTAGAATGGCATCCGATATACTCAAAGTCTTGCTGCTCGGGCTCGAGAACCATGATCTCATGGTGCAGCCGGAGGGTATAGTCGTTGTTAAGCTCTTTCGTATACTGGAGAAATCGATTAAAGATAGCGAGATGCGTCTTATGCATCTTGCTCCACTTCTCCAGCGATCCAAGACTGTCAAAAAATCCCAGGCCAAAGGTTTTGTCTGTAGCTGCGCTTAAGGTTTTCGGGTCGATCACAGACATCATGCGATTTTCGATACAGCCAACTTCTTCACCTTCGTCTCTTAGGAAGTACATGCCCTTCTCAAGAACAGGATGCATGGTTTTCAGATATAGATTGCGTTCCTCCGGTCTCGTAGCTGACCAGTCCTGTCCTGATCGGATAACGCAAAGGTTCTTTTGGCCCTTGATCTTGATGCGCTGGTTGATGGAGTCTCTTTCGTCGTCATTGGAGGGCGCTCGTGAGCCTTCGCCATCCAGCGCTTCAGTCTGAGCAGCCGGCAGCCTATCACGCGCCGAACCCCAGTATACGTGCTCCAGTATCTGCCCACTCATACCCTGGCGCATATGAGCACATCCCTCAGGTACTTCTTTGTCTGAGAAGACCGTCTCGAAGCGATCTATAGGCGGAAAGAAGACTTCTTTGAACCATCCAACCTTTTCCGACCCCGGCTTGAGACTCGTCCACCACTTTTCGAACCCACTTGAGATCAACCACTTGTTATATTCCTCGTTGCTGTTCCAGTAGGATATAAGTGTCTGCATTTCATAGTTTTGGCTATCTATAGCCGATGCCATGTCCCAGAAGTGCGGAGCATGCGGATCTTTGCGCTCAACAAATGCTATCACCGGAGCTAGCGGAGACGTTGGCAATGTCTGTGCTTGCACACCATACACAGCAATGACTATCTCTGTTGTATTGTCTGAAAAGCGGGCTGTGTATGCCGGTACTGGAGGCACCCAACCAGGAGGCGTGTTGGTCGGCTGCGAGCGTGGGCAACGCAAATGTTGGGGGATTGCTGTGTCCAGTTCCATGTTTATGTATTTGGGGAAAGATAAATAGTATAACTTGGCTGAAGGATGCTGATGTTAACGCTGGATCGTTGAAGCGAAATTGTGTCGATTAAATCAGAGCTTCCCTTTCGGAAGCATTCCGCGTGAACCAAACAATTGCATAGGCTTATCTCCCATCTCTGCCGAACTCACGAACTAAGATCTGCGGCCGGCGCCATTTCCGGTCCTGCTGCGGCGCTACTACATGTGCATCATCCGCCACATAACTGGTGGTTCGTGGCCTCTCTGCCCGACCTCGGTATGTTTGACACCTGTCAGAGGTCGAACTTGCGGAGAGCCAACACCCGAACGAATTAAGAGAGGCGCAAGGCTTCCGTCGAGACGAATATGTTCAAGTGCCATTACACCCTTTCGTGCTACTACCATATGTTCTTGCCGATTATGTGTGCGAGTCAATTTTGGTAGGCGGTAAAGAGCTGCAGGACGGTAGTGACTGGGCGGAGAAGAAGTGGTTGGTAGTACCGACGAACAGCTAAATTATCTCACCTGATCAAGAGAAGTCCACCACTTATCACCACCCTTCTGAAGAAAAACCGGACGCAATATCATTGGTGAGCTTACAGGATACATCTGGGCGGAGATCTGGGGCCTATGCAGTCTGCAGAAGTGGACTGATCCGTGCATCGGTCAGAGAAAGACTCTAAATGACATACGTTCTCGCTCAGCAGAAAGGGATGAAGTACGAGCCTGTTGGGGCACTTTCTTTTTTCCCTTGTGACGAGTCAAGGTCCGTGATCGTGACTGCCTCTTACTCAAGGCCTCCCCCATTAGGAATGATACCGATGGAAACAGAATCGATCCACTTGGAGCGGTTACTTCGAAAGCAGCAGAAGATGATCATGGCCCGATCTCTGAAGAGTATAGGAAGAGATGGAAGAGGCATATATATGTTACCCCAATCATTCCCGTGGCATTTGGCCAACTGTATGAAGACGTAAACTCCCCTGCTCTTCACTAGGAGTTCGCAAGTGATGATGTGCCAGCTCTCAATTAGGAAACAAGGTCTTGGGTCGATCGTGCGAATGCTCTAGAGAACTTCGACTTCGATTCGTTCCTGGATGTTGACGATAAATCCTTAAGGCTCCGCTACCTCCGCCTGTCAAGGTAAAAAAAGAGATGAATAAGCCAAAAATCAAGAGAACTGTCACAGAATTTAGACTAGACAAAGCAGTTGTGCGATCAGGCCCAGACAATCCCGAGGTCGCAACGGGCACGACACAATCAATCCGTGGCCTGGCTCTAAAGCGATTTGCGGCCAAGAAGGAGAAGGAGGACGAGGCGGAGGACGAGGAGCTCTGCAAGTACAGAGACAATCAAAAAGATGAGTCACTTCATTTCACCGAAAGGAGGTATCGAGGTAAAATTGATCTGTCAGTCCATGAGCGACTTGAGTCTCGGCATGAAGACATGCCCATCGCACCCGGCCAATTTTCTGCTAAAAGCGGAACTGGAAAAGGGCCAAGGAATGAGTCCGGATCTGAACGAGATAATTTGAATAAGGAAGTCGTTGACCTGTTGAAAGATTGGACTACCCTGCTATGAAAGCAAGGCCAACGCCGTACGAGGGGGCGACTATGTTCGACTCACTCAGCCGATGGAAACAACAATCGACAAAAACATTCAAATCTGTTTGATATTTGCTGTGCTTGTTTACGGTTGTCCAGAGGCCGTCTAAACGTGGGAATAGAATACGCACATTAACTTAGGGAGCTAAAACATTTCCTAGTGGTGAGAAATTGTTGCAGCTCGTCAGTGTGGTCGCTGATGATAGGAATGCTAAGTCACGGAGCTGAGAGCGCTAAGTACTACTGGAGCAACACGTCCACCGCTACGCCTGTTGGTGATAGCTTATCATCGCGAACGTGTTGTCGAGCACTGAGTTATGAGAACGTGCCTTGGTCCAGCTGTGGCTGGTAAAGAGGTTAAGTAGAGGTATCCTATGCATAGGGACTTGCCCAGAAGAGTAGCCTGATAATGGCATGCGATGGCTGAGCTGAAGCGTAGGAAAGCTCAGATACTTATACAGTTGGGATGGAGAGCTCCGTCTGGCTGAGCAACATGATGTTGAAGCTCACTGTTGGAGCACTGCCTCTTCGAAAACTTCGGTGAAACAGACTTCTGAATGTCGCCTTTGATACATCCTAAAACTCATCATCAGCACCAACTCTAGTCATTAATTAAGACACTGAGGCTGATGTAACACGTCGCTATATTAGTATTTGCACAATCGCCTCCCTGCCACTAAACAAACAATCAACCACTAATATCTCCAACGACCCGACTGGCGCCCACGCCTCCGCCACCGTCCCTAGCGACGGCATGGCGCGCAACCTGACCGGTCTCTTCCACGGAAGCGCTATTGCCATCCACGACGCCATCGTCGGTACATCCGCTCAGCTGACGCGATTCACGGATTCGACGCGCTGCTTCTTTCATAATTATAACCACATTATTGATTCGAATGGGAGGGAGAACAGCTTTGCGGAACTGGATGGGGATAAGACTGATTAATGTTGGGATGGCGATGAAAGAAAGAGGCAGAGGTACCCATTGATAGTTGTCTCTTTGTCGAGGATGGCTTCGTGTGGAAGTGGAGGAGGTTTTGGTCCTCCTTTCTCTTTCCCTATTTTGCTTTCGTTTCTTTGTTTTGATCATCCGGGTAGAACTGTGTCTTGATTTCGAACATTATAATACTGCCTTTACCTTCCACGACGACGGCGAGGCCTACCTGTTGACATCTCTAATAACGCTACGACAACAGTGATGAATGAGTGATAGATACCTAAGCCTGTAAAATTACTGAAGCCAAGGCTGTCACGTTGTTCCCATCATTGTATGTCGAACGTCATGCCCAGTAGGAATATCCAGGCATCAAGTCGACGCGGGTCGGTGGGTAGCGCAGAGCACAGACCACCGAAATCTTGGCCGCGTCTTCTCCACCAAAAAAGTTCTTGCCCGCATTGAAGTTCGGCGCAATACCGTTCTTGAGGATTGACAAACGTTCAAACGTCAAAAGCCTACTCACAGATCCGACAAGCATGGCGCCCGTGTCATTCTCGCCGGACAACTCAATCTCATCCCACACGCTCTCCGCAGGCTCCGCCCAGCCCTCACCGATGGACCTCAACACCTCGAACCCAGCCGCGAAGCTTCTGACAAGCCCGCTCGCCTTTTTGCAGCCGACCACACAAATGAATGGCGCTTTCCTCGCCGCAACCAAACAATTCCTTGACCCGGTCGCAGCGGGAGTGAGCGAAGAACAGTCCCAGCGGCAGCAAGAGGTTAGGAAGAAGAGGAAGCGGGGTGAAGGCTATGATGGCGATATCAGCGTTCTGCATCTGAAAAAAGTGCACTTGCAAGGATTTGATGTTAACCAGGTCTTCGAACAGGCCAGGAAAATCTTGGATGCTGCAACAGAGGAGATTGAACTGGCGCTACCTCAGGACGAGGATGAAGCTGATACCTTGGCAATCAGAGCGGGCGAGGATGACGAAGATTCCGAGGGCAGTGGCGCAGAATTGGAAGAAGGAGAGGAAAGTTCCGATCTTGGTGAGGAAGGTGTAGACTGGGAATACGATGGCGAGGATGTATCTGGCGAAGGGCTAGAGGTTGAAGATGACGAGGACGATGAAGCTCTTGATCATGAAGATGTCGACATGGAAAATGACGAGGGAGGTATGTTCTCCGATGCGAGGTCCGATTTAGACGAGCCGGCAGCAACCTATCAAGAAGATAAACATGGTTTGAACGATCCATTCTTCGACATAGATATGTTCAACAAGCAAACGGATTTCCTCGAGCAACGAGATAATCAAGGCGAGGCTGCGGATACCGATGAAGACGAGATCAACTGGGAAGCCGATCCGTATTTCGCAAACGCAAGTAAAAACGAGGCTGCAGGCGATAACGAAGACATGCCGGATGAAGGCTCGGACGAAGAAGGAGGCCCAACTTTCGGCAACGTCGATCTCAATGCACCGGAAGGTGAAAGTGACGACGAGGAGCTCCAAGATGGCGAAATGGACGGTATGGAGGAGGGAGCGAACGCAAACAACATCATGTACGCGGACTTCTTCGCGCCTCCTGCGAGCAAAGTGGGCAGGAACAAGAAGAAACGAGGACGTCCCAATCCGCACAATTTCCCTTCTGCGGATGATCCTCAAAATAACAAGCCAGACGAGGAGGACATACAGAACGTCATCTCAAGAGTTCATGGCGACCTGTTCTCCGATGAAGACGACGTAGGCTCGGACCACGACCTTAGCGACGTCGATCCCAGCGACCCCAAATCAAGACGATCAACTCATGAGCGTCGACAGGCCAAGCTCGCGGAACAGATACGAAAGCTGGAAGCTGCCAATGTAGCAAAGCGAGGGTGGCAGCTCTCTGGAGAGGCCAGAGCTTCAGACCGACCCGTCAATTCGTTACTGGAAGAAGACTTAGAATACGAGAGAGCGGGCAAGCCCGTCCCTGTAATCACTCAAGAGGTAAGGAAGAAGGAGATCCAGATTCTCCTTTGAATGTTAACTCGGACCCGCAGGTATCGGAGGACATCGAAGCTCTCATCAAACGCCGCATCCTTGCCGGCGAATTCGACGAAGTGCCGCGCCGCCGCCCTGACGACCTTGCCACTGGCCCCCGCGAGCGCCGCGGCCTCTTCGAACTCGACGACGCGAAGAATACCAAGGGTCTTGCTGAGATATACGAAGAAGAGCACCTTAAAGCTGTAGATCCCAACTTTGTCGACGCGAGGGATGAGAAGCTGAAAAAAGAGCATGCAGAGATAAGTGAGTTGTGGAAGAGCATAAGTGCGAAATTGGATTCCCTAGCGAGCAGTAATTTCAAGCCTAAGCCTGTGGCTGCGAACCTGGAGATCCGTGTCGACGCGCCCGCTATACAGATGGAAGATGCAAGGCCTACGGCTGGCGGCGATGTCGCTTCTGCCAGCATGCTCGCGCCTCAGGAGCTGTACAGGCCGGGCGAGGACAAGGAAGACAAAACCGAAATCGTCACGAAGGGTGGCCTACCGTTTGCGCGCGAGGAAATGACACGGGAGCAGAAGCTCCGCCGGAGACGGAGAGAAAAGGAGAGGATCAAGAAGGCGGGTCTGCACGAGCCGGAGAAGAAGGACTCGGAGAAGTCTGGTAGAGAGGAGAAGTCGAAAGAGAGGAAGCAATTATTGGGCGATTTGAAAAAGGGCGGGGTGCAGGTAATTGGGAAGAAGGGCGTTGTTACTGATGTTGAGGGTAAGGAGGTTAAGGAAGGTCCTAAGAGGGGAGCGGGGAGTTATAAGCTTTGAGCATAGAGGGAGAGCTGCGTTTGACGGCGTTGAAATGTTGGAAGCATATTGCATTTGTCTATAGCTTCACTCGGAACTGTTGGTTCGTATCAAGATTTCTAGACGATCGGCATTCTGATCACACCCTCAGCGTAAGCGGTACTTCAGGATGCAAAGCGGATACTAATCCGCATGAAAATCATGCATCGTGGTCTAGCTCAACACGGCGCAATTCAAGGCTCGTATTCTCAAAACTTGTCGTAAGTGGACTTGCGCGTCTACGTCCAATTCAACGAGGCTCTCCGCGGAATTCCCGCACCTCAACCATACAACAAAGAGATTCGAAGAACAGGAAATGAATTGTAGAAGATCGTGGTTCATTGTGTTGTGATATAGTAAGTATATTTCCTGAGAATACTACCAACCCCGTATAATCGCGTCGTCTTTGACCTCAAACTTCCCATGAAAACACTTTCTGCAAACATCCCCCATATGCTCATATCCTAATAATCATCGCCGCGACTCACAATCTCCTTGCACGTCGGCCGAAGGATAAATGTCTGTTCTAGAGTCAGCTCACTCCTTTCAAGTCGTTTGATCGGGGAAATGGGGATTGGCTTACATGTTCACTTTGCGCGGTATAACTTCCCTTGATATCGCACAGTGGGGGGTATGCCTCGACAATACCAGCCGAGACGAGGTTGTTTAAGCCCAGCAGGTACTTGTCGTGGCCCAGGCGGTCAAGGTAGCGCCGGCAGAATGGCAGCGTGCCGAAGTTCTTGTTAATGGAGTTGAGCAGGGTGCGTGCGGAGGAGACGCGCAGGGCGACATTTGGTGCGTCTTCTCGCTTGGCGTAGTGGGATGTTTCCATCTGTTGGAACGTTAGTGGGAGTACCATCCAGAAGGGAGGGCGTGAGGAATTTGGGAAGGGAAACGTACGTCGTCCCTAACATAGCCCTTGCCCGTGCTGCCAAAGGTCTCGATGGCAAAGGTTTCACCCTCCTCCATCTTGGTTTGGTCGCCACCCTTGACGATAGGCACCGTCTTGCCGCCGTGGATGCTATACCGTCCGATGCTGTGGCCGTTGAGATTACGAATACACTTCACAGGGTACGTCTGCCCCTTGATCTCGCACTCGTAGCTCTCCATGACCTCCTGGATCGCGGCGCCAATATCCGACATGCGCACGTCGATACCAGCTTCCTTAATACCAGCGTTGGTCGCGTCCTTACACGCATTGATCAGATTGTCGTACGTAGGGTCGAAGTGCATAGTGAAAGCTGAGTCGACGATGCGCCCGTTGATGTGCACACCGAAATCGACCTTCATGACGTCCTCCTGCTGGAGGACCATCTTGTTGCCTGCGTTGGGCGTGTAGTGTGCGGCGCAGTGGTTGATGCTCAGACCCGTAGGAAAGCCCATACCGGCCTTGAGCGCATCACCTTCTTCCAGGCCCTGGTGTCCTGTGAGCGCGCGCACCGAGTCCTCGATGCCCTCAGCGATTTCGGTGAGTGACATGCCCGGCTTAATCCAATTTTGCGCCCACTGCCGCACCTCGCGATGCACCTCGGCGCCTCGTCTGTAGTCGGTCAGGAAGTCCTGGTTCATGCGGTCGAGGTGGCGCTTCTCCTCGCTAGTCGTGCGGAACGCATTCTCGTTGAGGTACTCGTGCGTCTCTCCCGCCGGGTAGGAGTCGTTCAGGTATATCTCGTGGACAGGAACGCGTGGCGGGGAAGTCTGCACTTTGGGGCCTGAAGATGCGCCGGCCTTCTTCTTCTTGCGTGGTTTGCGCTTTTTCTTTTTCTTTGCGGCGCCTTCTGCGGTAGCCTCGGGGGCACCGTCGTCGGCCTCGGCGTCGTCGTCCGAGTCTTCGTGGTCTATATCGCCATTATGTGTGCCGTTCTTGAGGACCCCGTTGGGGGCCTTGATGCTAGAGTCGTCCACTGCGTCTTGTCAGTTGCGCTCCTCTTGCAACGCGGGGTTTGTGGGAAGGGGTGGATTACACTTGAGGTTGTCGAGAGCCTCCACTGCTGTGGCCGCCATGATGTCGTCTGCTTCGTGTTCGCGGGCGAGGGCGAAGAACAAAAAGAAGTCGGCGCCCCAGGGCTCTATATGCAGTCAAAAAGGGCCCCGCTTCTATTGGGCGGGCGGTCGCGCAGTTGGCCCAGCACTCTGGCCTCGCCTCGAATTGCCTTTCGCTAAACTGATACAAGCCTTCTGGATCCCTGCCTTTGGATGACGTCTCGAAGATGTCCCGAAGGTACGGGGCTTGGCTGGCTTTCAAACGCCCACAAAACACTTGCCCTGCCCACTTCCAGTTCCTCCACGAATGTCAAGCCATGGACCATGCCTCTGCACCCGCGCTCCCTCCTCCATCGCCCGCAACCTAGAGCCCTTTGGATCTGCGCTTCATGCCTTGCGCGCACCTCGCGCACCAAACACACGCTTCCTCCACTCCGCCGTCGCAGCAACCGCCTACGCCTTCCCGCTCCCCTCCAAACCGCCGCCTTCCATGTCTCTTCGCGACGGCGCGTGGCCGAGACGCCCAACCACTACCATATCTTAGAGATTAGACAGGATGCATCCGCCGGCGAGATCAAACGCCAATTCTACACACTGTCCAAGAAACACCACCCCGACCACAACGCCTCTGACCCCGACGCCTCGACGCGTTTCGTCGCAATAAGCGAGGCCTACCATGTGCTCTCCGTCCCCGAGAAACGCGCTCAATATGATGCCCAGCTGTCACACGTTTCCTCCCGCTCGCTGCGCTGGGGTCCCCACGCCGGCGACCACCCGCAGGGCAGCTACAGCTCAGCGTCCTACGCAGGCTCGCGCCCCGCCAGCGGTCTGAACAAGAAGCGCAGCACCTTCCGCGGTCCCCCGCCTTCCTTCTACAAAGCCGGCGGCTACGGGCGACACTCCGCAAAACGCGCGGAGTACGCCCAGCACCAGCACGCGGGGCATCAAACGGAACAAAATACCAGCTCTGACTCGTACGGCGCGTTTGGAGAAGGGTTTGGGCCGGGCCAAGCAGGCCAAGGAAACGAGGTCCCGCACTTCGATGACAGGAAACACAAACAGACTCACGACACTGTTCATGAACACATCAGCGCGAGGAAGCGGAGGGCGCGGGATGCCGAGATACCCCAAGAGTTTGATAGAGGCGGCATGCTAGCCAACTTCATCATCGTCTCGACTGTCGTGGGCATTGCCGCCGCTGCCACCAAGATGTTCAGCAACAGTACCGAAGGAAACAAGAAGGCAAACGCATGAGATGAGAAGACGGCCATCCCAAGGTGCGGAATCAAGCCCTCCTGTGCGCATAATGTTTCGAGGTAACTTGATTCGCGCTGTAATTGTAAATATTATATCACATACTGTACAAGTAGCGTGCACATTAATGGTACGAAGACAGAGGTCTTGGAAATGAACAAGTATTAGAGATGCATTGAGACAAATAGTTTTACATGCTAAAAGCCACAATACATCGCTCATGTCTGTACGGCCAGCCAGAGAAGCGACTCGCTATAGAACCAAGCCAAACATCTTCGTCTAACCCAAACTCCGCACTTTTGCCATCTAACGCGGCGCGCTTATCCCTCAAAAGTAAAGCTGGTGCCGAGCTTGTGACCAGACTCGTTGAGCTTCTGGGTATCGAAAGAGCCACCAACGCCGAAGGTTAGGCCGCTGTTGACCTTGGTGTTGTAGGCGAGGGACGCAATGCCGAGGTTGTTGATCTTGGCCTGCCGAAAGTGTCAGAGATTTCACATAGAACACTCAATGTTTTACTAACCTTGGCGAACGACGCAGGGTCGATCTTGTACTTGGCAGCAAGCTCAAGGCCAACGGCACCCTGGGCCTTGGAATCCCAGGTGGCGCGGGCACCAGCCTCAACGGCGGTGTTGACCTTCTGGTAGTAGGCAGCGGAGAAGACGCTGAGAGAGTTGGTGGCGGTAATGGCGGCGTTGTAGATGGGGGTGGTATAACCGACGGCAGCGGAGTACTTGGTGATGGCAGCCTTTTGGACGTCGTAGCCGACCTCACCACCGACGAGGAAGCCCTCGTGGCTCAGGACAGCATCGGCGATGGCACTGACGGCGCCAGAGGCCTTGAGATCACCGAAGACACGGCCGTGGAAGTTGTTCTGCTTAAAGAAGAAGTTGACCTTTTGGCCCTGGTTGCCGGCATCAGGCTTGAAGTTGTTGAGGATCTCAGTCTTCAGGCCAGAGGCGAGGGTGTCATTGAGCTCAACCTTGGTGGCGAGGAGGTTGGCAGTATTCCACGACTGGGTGATGCTGATGCCTGTCCGGCGCTTCGTCAGCATGTGTATTGAGTAGCCCGTAGTTGACATTGCTTCTGGAGGGCGACACGAATGAAAGATATACATGGGTATGCGTCCGGGTAAAGCGACAGGTATCATAATATTGAAAAATGGGAGGTCTATACCGTTGGAGAGCGACTTCTTGCCCTCGAGCTGTTGATACGATTAGCATTGGCTTCTGAGGTCTTGGATGTTTTGCAACGTACCGAGGAAGAGACGGGTCCATCATGCGCCGACGTGCCCTTGGCGGTGAAGTTGACACCGTTGGGAGCCTTGAGCTTGACCTCGAGCTGGGCTGCGCGGTCGTTAGCATGCGCAATGCGACTTCGAACGATGCGCCTGACCTGCAGCAGCGTGGTAGAAGTCCTTGTTGATGAGCTGCGCAGTAGATTAGCCAATTGTGTCATCTGTGAGCTGTCCGGTCTCAGCGAGAGCGTACGTCGTTGGATGACTTCGCAATGTCGCTGAAAGCGGGCGGCGGGAGGACCGCAGCGATCTTCTGTGCAACGTAGGCATCGGCCATGATGGATGTGTGGTGGAGAGAGAGGTGGGGAAAGATGTGGTTTGAGGGTGTTGATGATGGTAAAGTTTTGCGGAGCTTGGGAGGGAAAACAACGCAAGATGAGGTAGGTCCTCGCGCACTAAGGAGGCGCTCGCGGATAATTCCGGTCTCTGCTCGGGCAAGCGCGACCAGACAACCGAGAACGTGGAGGGCAGGCTTTGGCGCGTACCCGCTCCCTCTTACTTTCCAATACCGGTCTCTCTGAAATGTCGTTTACTGCTTGTCAACCCGTCAACAATTATCACCCCATTTTCTCTCACTTATCGTCTCATTGTTCCCACATACCCTTCAGTTTACGCCTTGCGATGCAAGCTGCTCTACTGTGCCCATGAAACAGCCGACCCCTTTTCGGACCTACTCGCCTACCAGACCCCCCGCGTGACGCGCCTGGCTCTTTGCCTAGCTGGCATTGCTTGCAGCCATCTGTCGTAGCGAAACGTGGGCGAGGAAAAGGTGCTACATCTATCCCAGGTCGATATTCTGAGATCATCGAAAATTATGGTTCGGTACCAACGCTCAAAGCATCCAAACATAGACTGAAGGCGAGAGAGTGGAGCATCACAAACGGTTTGCCACTATTGGACCTATCTAGAGAAAAGCGATTCGGCACGTCGTCTTCTTGTCCTCCAACGAAACATGCCGCCGTTAGGTCATTACGATGTCCAATGTAAGTAAAGTCGTTGAGTTATAAAAGCATGCGTAGCTAAAGATAGGCCCGTGGATGTAACTCATTCCTTAATTACTCTACATGCAATGCTCTACTACCATCTTGGTCCGCTATAGTACAATCTACTGCGTATGCTCGTGTCTTGCCGCCAATCTAGTTCCCTCATCATGTCGTCCTATCCTTACAATTTGCTCTTTGCCAACGGCTCCACCTTCTTGAACAACACCTCGTTCTCCGGGTACGGATCCACAGTCACCCCGTTCAACGGGTTTAGCTCACTCGCCCTGTAGAACATGTCTTCGTAGACCTTGCCATCAAACCTTCCAAGCGAAGAATCCAATACCCAGTCATCGAAGCCCCAACCATCTACCAGGCGCACCGCATGCGGTCTGATCTCCTTCAACAGCTTCATCACAGCATTCGTCCTAGCCAGACTGATTTGGTGCCTTGACGACGCCCCCGAAGCGAAGAACTCGGAGCCTTCCTGCTCAAGGGTGTGCAGCGCCCAGAGGCGGAACAGCTTCCAGAGAACATCCTGGGTCGTGGCGTCAACCTCTCTGCCGATGTTGCCGTGCTTGAGCGCCTGATAGAAGTTCTTAGCGACGAGATACTGCGAGTGGGCCTTGGAGAGGCGGTAGAAGTCGACAAGAAGGTCGTTCCAGGGCTTCTTAAGATCGTCGCGGTGCTTTAGGGCTTCAAAGGTGAGGAAGGAGGTGCGCCAGGCGAAGGCCGACACAAGGTCTTCGTCGGAGCCGAGGATGTCGAATGCACATCCGATCTCTGAGCGAGCACAGAAGTCACCTAGGATGCGGGTGGTGTCATTGGTTGGCTTTGCGCCGGAAAGGACGGAGCGGGCGGACTTGAGAAGCTGGGGGTAACAGCGTCAGTATTGCGAACGTAAAGGAGGCGATGCGCTGTGCGACTCACATAACGAGCCACCTGCTGGGTCAACATGTAGTTGTCTCCCTCCCATGTTACGGTGGGGAGATAATCAGCGTACTATTCGCGATCAGCTGACCGTCATTGAAGTGAGTTGATGTAGCGTCTTACCCAAGAGCCGATACCACTGAAGGCGGAGTATCCGTGACCACCACAAGCTCGGCGACATACTTCAAGACCTTCAGCAGCAATAGTACTCGAGAGAGCCTTGAGTCCGCAGGAAGTAGCGTGCAGATCTGCGAGGATATCACTACCTGCCTGTATCTCTTCAGGTCCAGCACCTCGCCTGTCTGACTCCCGCTTCGCGCCACTCTCGTTCATCCGCTTCTGGTTCTCCTGATACAGGTTCATCATGCCTTTCCCAGTGAAGTGCAAAGCGAAAGTGGCAGCGAGGAGTGGAAGTAGACGGATCTGTACCATCGTGTAGTTGAGGACAGGGTTCTCGCCCGTCTCCCCTTGCGGTGCATCACGGTCCTGGAATTGGCGTCGGACGGCACAATAGCGGGTTGCGATAGTTACGCCGCGGGCAAGGACGGAGCCAGCTTGCATGACGATGGTCGACCGAACCCAAGTGAGAGTTCCGTAAATAAGGGATGGGCTGCCCTGCCGGACGTACTTGTTGGTTTGAGGATCGATTCTGGAGAAGCGGCCTAGCATGTTGAAGTGCGGCACCTTGACCTTGTTGAAAAGTAGGAAACCATTATCCATCGTATTGTAACCGAACTTAGGCCCGATGTCACCCACGTGGATGTTCTCCAGCGGTTCGTGTGTCTTCAAGTCGCGGACCTGAACAATAAAAGGATGAGGGCCGAAGCTCTTACCGCCAATGTAAAGCTGTGCCATGACACAAGCGAAGTTGGCAGTTCGACCAAGAGATCCAATCCACCACTTGGAAGCGGTGAGATGTGGCGAGTGGATCGTGAAGGACTTGTCCTCAGGATTCCAAGTCGCGGTCGTCTCCAGCCCACGGACGTTAGATCCATGTCCAAGTTCTGTCTGGGCATAGCAGCCAATAATCTTGTAGTCTGTGGCAGGCTTCAGGAACTTCTCCTGCTGTTCTGGTGTTCCTTGCTCGCCAATGGTGATCTGATTGGTTAGCCCTGGGCAATTCAAGGGTGTGCATTACCTACTTTGAACATGGATTCGTGTAAGGCATAGGGGCCAGGCTCTCCAACAGCTTCGTAAGCAGTTCGGAGCTCGTCTGTATTCCAGTTGTGCTTCCGCCTCAAAAGCTGGAGCTTCTTCTCGCGGGCGAGGGCTCGCTCGAAACGCTCCATTCTTCCGGAGAAGTAGTTGGACGACTTGTCAAAGACCGGCTCTGACTTCAGGATGCCTAGAATCTTATTCCTCCTCTCAATGACATCTTGTGTGAGTAGCAACTGCTGTAGCATCTCTACATGTATGGCGCTCTTGCCGCGCTCGGCGGCGAGCAATTCAGACCCCTGCGGACCCGAAGGCTTCAATTGCTTCACCCAGTCTGGTGTCGGTGCCATTGTAATCTCTTGATAAAGTAGAAGTAATGGGAGAGATGGACAAGACGGATAGCTTCGGAGGCCCAAGTAGATCTATGATAGCATTGCCTCGGTCGCTCTTACCAATGATGCGGCGTCAACCCACGCTAGTGAATGTCCCGAGGCACGCACTGATGCCAACAACGCAACGCGTCCAGAAGCTTGAACAGCGCCGACCTCGCAAGCAGCCACTGCAGATGAACCTGGGCTCTCTGGTTTTGGCGGTCGAAGCGTCACTATGCTTTGCAGCCGAGAGATAGATGATAGACGCTGCACGTGGCCATGTTGAGATGGAGCAGAGATGTTATAGGCCACAGGGATTAGCTAATTTTGGAAGCTGCATCTCCTCGTGACTGGGGGTTTTGGACGCTCTTCAAGATAACCTGGTGACGGTTGTTGATCAAAGCAATTGTACCAACATTGAGACGAGCTATGTCAACTTGTAGATTTTTGTGAGACTACCGAAGAAGTCTCAAGTTGCATGCTCACATGGCGCTATGCGGCGCCCAGACAATTCTCACTGCTCTCGCTAACGACTAGACGCAGGACGTTTGTGCGGTGCAAAACTCTGCGCGTCTGTCAGCCGCAGCCGCACCCGCCGCCGGGGCGCTTCGCTGTGAAACCCGTCTGACCGGAAGCACGCGAGTGAAAATACACGGCCTGAGGCGCAATTGAAAGAGTGCAATGCGAGGCAGGCCGTCCTAGGCAGCAGCAGCCGACTTGGGTGTACGCGCTCCGAGAAGATGGTTCTTCTGGAACCTGTGGCGATTCGACGTATTGCAGAGTACCTCCAGCATCAAAATAGAGACCGAAAGTTCACTGGTACTGTTTGGGTGGAGAACCTCTGGGACAAAGTTGGACCGACAAGTGCGCCCTGGAGCGTTCGAAGCACAGCGTGCAGAGCACAGAGCAATGACGATCAGCCACACTGCACCGCCCAAGGCGGACTAGTGCGAGTGGTCTCGTTCTCTCGGAGAGCAGAGTTCCATCACACAAGACACCTGCACTCGCAAACCCCCTCGTGGTCCGCAAAGACCGTTGCTTTTCTCCCTGACACCTTCCGTCTCCGCCTTCCTCGTCTGGTCCGCTCGCCGACCTGACATATATCCGCGTCGCCCATCCTCTACCCGTCGCGATACCCCACATCCAGTGACGCTACACAATTCTATGCCCGGGAAGCCATTCACGCTCCGCCTTGACATTTCCCTCCTTCACTCCTCCACGTCCTTGTAGGCCGCGGACAGAATGGGTCAGACCCTTTCCGAGCCCGTCGTCGAGAAGGTATGTCTGCCAAATGCCCCTCCCCGCCCCCGCACTGCGCACTTTGACCCTACCGCCTGCCTTGGCAACGGTCGTCGGCGCGACTGTGCGCGCCGAGGGCCTTTCTCTGTGGTTTGCTGGACCATTTGTTGATAGTCTACTAGAAATCTCAAAGCGGCGATGGCGACGACTTGATTTGGGGTGTGTCCTCGATGCAGGGATGGCGAATCAGCATGGAGGATGCCCACGCGTGTATCCTAGACCTGCAAGCCCTCAGCGAGGAGGGTAAGCCCACGCCTGCAGACAAGCGACTGAGTTTCTTTGGCGTCTACGATGGTCACGGCGGCGACAAGGTAGCGATATACACAGGCGAGCACCTGCACGAGATCGTCGCGAAGCAGGAAGCGTTCAAAGAAGGCGATGTAAAGAAGGCCCTGCAAGACGGATTCCTAGCGACGGACCGGGCGATACTCAGCGGTACGTTGACTTAACATCTTCAGCCTCGAGTGGTTGCGCTGACTCGCTGGCAATAGACCCAAAGTACGAGGAAGAAGTCTCGGGTTGTACCGCTTCGGTCGGCATCATCTCCAAAGACAAGATCTACGTGGTATGTGAGATATCGCAGCTCCTCTGCACAGCGAAAGTTGACAGCGCCAGGCCAACTCGGGTGATTCACGAAGTGTACTGGGCATCAAAGGCCGGGCAAAGCCCCTATCGTACGACCACAAGCCCCAGAATGAAGGTGCGTTGATTTCGCTGCTATGAAGGACACATCTGATGATAGGCAGCCGAGAAAGCACGCATCCAGGCTGCTGGGGGCTTTGTCGATTTTGGACGTGTCAACGGCAACCTCGCTCTCTCTCGAGCTATCGGAGACTTCGAGTTCAAGAAGAGCGCCGAGCTTCCACCCGAACAACAGATAGTCACCGCCTACCCTGATGTTGAAATCCACGACATTAGTGAAGACGACGAGTTCCTGGTCATTGCTTGCGATGGTAAGGGTTCCCATCTCCTCTTATGGCTAGGCTGCTTACACTTCTATAGGTATCTGGGATTGCCAGTCTTCGCAAGCTGTTATCGAGTTCGTTAGACGCGGTATCGTTGCGAAGCAGGATCTTGCATCTATATGTGAGAACATGATGGACAACTGTCTGGCAAGCAACAGTGACACTGGCGGTGTTGGCTGCGACAACATGACAATGATCGTCATTGGTCTTCTGCATGGACGGACGAAGGAGCAGTGGTATGAAGATATCGCAAAGAGAGTTGCAAATGGAGAGGGACCTTGCGCTCCGCCAGAATATGGCAAGTCTGAAGATCCTGCCTCTCCTGCCTCAGAAGGCAGGGAATAGCACATTATCTAATATAAAGTCTTAGCCGAATTCCGCGGACCAGGAGTGCATCACCGGATTGATGATAGCCCCGATGACATCGACATGGACCTCGATGGTCGCTTTCAGGGCAACCGTGGATTGAGTGGTGAGTTACCCTAGGCTAGGTCTCGGTTCTCATATTGACTCCTCAGGCGGAGGCGGCCGCATCATTCTTCTTGGTGATGGTACGGAGATAACGACTGAAGCTGCCGACGCCGACATGTTCGACAATGACGATGAAGATAGAGACCGCGATTTTCAAGTCGACCGGTCTAACGGTTCAGCACAGAATGCACGTGGAGAGACACCCGGGCCGCAAGGCAGCTCCGCGAAAGAGACCACGGAATCACCTTCATCTGTCAAGACAGAAAAGTCAGAGGAGCCATCTGCCGACAAAAAGGATACTACTGTGCCAGAGAAGCTCACTGATGTAAGTGAAAAGTAACCAACTATTCTTGCACGGTCTTCTTGAGCAAGTCTCCGCTGAGAAGCTCTTGAGCGCGCACTGTACGCGCCCGTGGTTTTGGTCATACCTGGCTTGAAGTTGCTTTTGGGCTGGGGAGAGCTTCGGCTTCCGGTAACTATGGTTCACTTTATGACTTTAATGCGGTGGGTGGCGGGCTTTTCTGGGCCGGGGATTGGGCTTGACTTGGCAAGCATACACGGGCATGGACAAGGCAGAGTCACTGACGGGGTCTTCCGATCAAAGCGAAGGCTCCCGATGCATGAGATATGAGCGTACGAACAACCTCATCCAAACAGGGCCTCAGCACGAATTGATACCTGGCGTCGCATGTCGTCGTCCTCTTTCTTACTATACTACTCTTTGAGACTTGCCTTCCCTGTTCTGAGGGTATGAGAGCGATGCACTTCTTTCATAGATCGCGAATTGACATCGATGGGCAATGTACGTTGGCGGGCAGGTAGGATGCAATGAATTACATTTCCTTCAAAAGTGCGGCGCCGGTCACAGCAGTATACCAAAGCTTAGGGTTCGTGCTAATACATATATGTAGACAATCCAGAGCAGCTTACAGCTTAGACGTCTTAGGTTGAAGTGGGTATTTCTTTGGACCGCATCAAAATACACGCAGTGAACCCATTGTCCACCGCCCTCTGCAGCAAGGACCTCGTCAATTCGTCATCGTGAGGCATGTATAACTGGAAAAACCTAACGCCCACTCCCTTCCGTCCATTTGCCAGTTCATCATTCGCCTTCCCAATGTCCTCGATGGGCTGCGATTCAGCGGTGCTGAGACAGTATGGCAGATTGAGTTCGCCGGCGTCGTTGTAGATTTTATTAATGCCTATGGGGGCGAAGCCGATTGGGGCTGAGACGGAGTGACCCCAGATGGAGTGCGCGGTGTCGCGATGGTTTGTGTCGACGAGCATGCGGGGGATTATGCGGTGCCGGTAGAAGGATTGGCGGTTGGCAGTGTGGGTGTGGGATTGCCTGTGCATATTTCGATCAGTAAATATGTCATAGTGGGCAATGGCTGGATCGGAAGATGCAGTGGGATAGGAAATTAAATACCCAGCGTTGCTGGAAGCATAGTACCAGCCATTCTGCATGAGCTTACGCTGGGCTCGGCGCTCGAGCTCGCCGGGCTAAGGGTTGCATGGGGGGACTTCGCCCACGTTCGACTTCCAGAAGTTCTCGCGTTGATAAAGGCGTATTGAGGTGTGGAGCGGGACTCGCAATTGGAATTGTTGGGATCCATCGCGGTAAGAGTTGAAGCTTTTGATGAGTCTGCAGGCGTGTAAATGAGCTCTTCAATGCGTCTTTGAAAGTGCAGCCATGCGGCTCTGGGACGCTAGAACGCAGTAAATATGAAGAGCTTCTTATAGCCCGAGAAACAGTACTAGCAACGAGATAGCGAGAAGAGTCTGGTATCGAGAACGGAAATTTGAGGATACTGTAGTAGTATCTGAGCTTCTAGCTCGGTCAATGCGGATATCAAGATAACGACAGTCTTTGTGTAAGGCTTTCAGGTTCATCGGGAATAACGGGAGCGCATAGAGCCATGGTGACGCTTCAACACTTGGTCATAGCTATGTAGCTTGGACCCTGTTCCGATAGCCGTCAATGTCCGGCATCTTGCGCCACAGAGCCGTCGTTTATGCGTTTGGAATCACTCCTGGATGCATGATATATTCTCGAATATAAACGTGCAAAGCGAAAATCATCCTGACGAAGTAGATATAGTGGAAAAAGGAAGGCACGTTCCGCTGCGGAGGTGTCGTCCAAAGGTTCGCCCCGATGCGGACTGGGCTGAAGCCCAAGCTAATGGCTCATGTGGGGCTCCAAAAGCTTAGCTGTGTGATGCGCTCTAGGAATGTTCACCGCCAGCTACTACCGCACGTAGATGACTGGCACAGAGTAACGTGCTCCCACTCTGGTCGCGCTGTGAAATCGCAGCCAATACACGTCCACATTCCCAAAGCAACTGACCGTAGTGGACGCGCTTCGACCAATCGGAGCACGTGTAATCTCCAAGACCCCGCCAAGCCAGTACAGCTTCACGCAAGTCGACCGCGTAACCATCGAACACACAACATCTTCTCGTCGTTGCGCACCATGTCGGCTTAGGCCTACCGACACTTTGTCCACAGCACCTCTGCCGTTGCGCGCCCACCTTCCACCAGGTCCCCCAGCATGTCGGTCATCCTCTGCACTGGTGAGTAGCTTCTCAACCTCGTCTCTACCTCAGGGGACCGCGGTATTGACGGTTTACAGCGGGGTATGACCACACAATTCGGTACGGAAAGCTACGAACCAGCTGCCCGCGCAAGGTACTGACCTGCTAGTTTCTGGGAGGCGCTCTCCGGCATCTGCTCACGAACGATCCCCCACCCAGACTCGCAAGTGAACCGCTTGTGCATTTCGCCCGACAAGCGCTTCCTTGCCGCAGCTGGCCACCACACGGTCAAGCTGTACGAAATCAAATCGACGAACCCCAATCCGGTGCTTACCTTCGAGGGCCACACATCGAACATCACGGGCGTCGCTTTCCATTGCGAAGGCAAATGGATGGTAACGAGCTCTGAGGACGGCACGGTTAAGATTTGGGATACCCGCTCAGGCAGCGTCCAGCGCAATTATACACACGGCGTCCCGGTCAATGATGTGGTCATCCACCCGAACCAGGGTGAGCTAATTAGTTGCGATCGTGGAGGAAACGTGCGCATCTGGGACCTAGGCGAGAACAAGTGCTCACACCAGCTGATTCCCGAGGACGATGTATCCGTCGCTAGCGTGACAGTAGCGAGCGATGGCTCAATGTTGGTTGCTGGTAATAACAGCGTACGTCTCCTTGTTCCATACACCCCTTTGGTGTACTAATTTCACCAGGGCAAGGTCTACGTCTGGCGCATGGTCCAGCGGGGCGAAGTCACTTCGCTCGTACCCGTGTGCACATTCGTCGCCCACCAGACCTACATCACGCGCGTGCTGCTCTCGCCCGACGTGCGCCATTTAGCTACGTGCAGTGCCGACCATACAGCTAGGATATGGTCCATCGACACCTCGCAGCCGCACAACGTGACCGTACAGGACAACCTCCCGGGCCCCGCCGACCGTGACGCCAACGCCTTCCCACTTGAGACGACGCTCCACGGACATCAGCGCTGGGTCTGGGACTGCGCCTTCTCCGCCGATTCTGCTTACCTGGTGACTGCATGCTCCGACCACTATGCGCGGTTATGGGAGCTGAACAGCCAGAGCATCATTCGGCAGTACAATGGACATCACAGGGGCGCTGTGTGCGTCGCGCTGAACGATACAGCTGTTGGTAACTAGGAGTACGAACAGAAAGTGGACGATCAGGAACAGGAAGTGTAAGTGCAAATTCCTTACTTATCGCTTCCCTTTGTTCTTGGCCTTTACATTGCACTACAACTTGTCTTCCATGCCATCTTCGAGATTCTTGTGGCTTATTGGACAGGACTGTCATGCGTGCGGAGCCCGTTGATTGGAGGGGCATCAATGATAAAATTCCGAAAATCCTTCGATGCTATGCGTTCGACCACGATTTGGGACCGAAAATGATGGCTCGTTCTTCCACGTGCGTTTGGCCAGGAAGAGAGGGTGGAAGGACATTCTGCTGTGGATATCACAGCCACATTGCGAACCGCCCCGGTCCTGATGGAAAGGTTTAGCGTAGGGATGGCGGTTGTCGAACGGACAGAGAAGATAAGAGCGATTTCGGCATGGCATTTGACACTGGTACTCTTAGGCAGAGCGAAATGGTGATGAGATCAGGATGATGCAATCAACGATAGCTTTCGTGAGGAGTTCTGAGTTTTGTGCATATTATGACCAATGTATGAGTATAGCGATACACATACACGTTTTTTAAACCCAGTCAGGCTGCATTTAGCAATAAGTTCTCTGCTCCGAAACTGAGTAAAAGAATGCTAAAGGCTAGAATGCATGATTACCTTCCACCAGCAGGGCGTATCACGTACATTCTGATCTGATCGCTTACCGTCCCCCATCATCCATCCCAGCCCATTCATCTTGATAAACACTACCGCCAAATGCTGCCACCATTAAATATACACATGCTCATGCCCCTGCACAGGGCAATTTCGAACAAAACAAAATGTATATAAGACGCTCACAATACCATGCAAGTCCAAAGGATAGGGGCCCTCAAGAACGCCATGCAAGAACGCTCGCAGTGAACAAACTCCGTGCATCGTCTAGCCAAGCAACAAGCTACAGGCATGACAACAAAACAAATATGTACAAGAGATAATAGGAGGAGAGAAAAAATTACTAACTTGTAACAAGACACTTACTGATGCGAGAAGTACACACTTTAAGTCTAATACTAACCTTCCAAAGTATACAACCCGAAACTACTCCCGTCCGACGCAATATAAGTTTGCTTCTTCACCGTCCCAAGAGCCCGGAAAACCAATTTGTAAGATGCTTCGAGCTCGTACTTGGCGTCCAGCTCAACGCGCTGTTTGTCCTGCCTCCGCTACTCTCAGGTGTCTTCGGACTGCTCCCCAGGAGCGGCACAGTCTTGCCTCTCGCGCGGCCTGACGACGGTGTCCGAGGGCTGGGCTGGTTTTTATCGCGGGATCCGAAGAGCACGGCGCGGGAAATGCGATGCTCAGGCATCTCTTGCTTCGATTCCGGGCGGGTCGTTGAAGCAGACGTAGATACCTGTGAGAGCGCGGATGGTGTAGGGGTGCCCTGCGTACTGAGTGCGGGGCCAGGTTTCGAAGTATGAGGGCTATCGGAGTCGACGTGATGTATGGAGTCTACGAGGCAGATGGTTGAGCTGCTAGGCTTCTCTTTCGATAGGTCGGCGAGGATAGGACTGTGAAGCCCGTGGAGCGATAAGCCAGTCTTTACCCAAGGACGGACCGTGTACGTGGGTTGTAGGGAATCTATCGAGCATCGTATTAGCACGAAGCAAGGTTGTTGAGCTCAGAGATTATGCGCCGCCACCTTCAGGGGTAGGTGACCGCTCCTCGTTTGCTTCTTGGTCTGCCTCCTCCGTCGCAGCTTCGCCATGTTTCTCTTCTGTGCCGTCTCCGTTCATTGCACCCGCGGCAGCCGCTGCTGCTTCAGCGGCTTGTTTCTCGGCCCGAGCTTTCGCTCGCGCAGCTTGCAATTCGTGGTTTTCCTTGCGGGCGCGCTCATCTTTCGCTTTACGGAGGCGCTCTACTTCCTCGACTCCGCCGCTCTTCTTGAGCTTGCCTTCTCCGACAAACTCGCCAAGTTCCTTCTTGAACTCTCCCCCCATCCCGGTTTGCAAGTTCGCGCTGTCGGGCCTTCTCAGCGCGTTCAATAGCTTCAAGTCGGCTTTCGTGGTTTGGTTGCAAAGCCTTCACCTCTCCTAGCACACCATCTCGAGCTTGACGGGGATCAACAGCCTTATCGAAGGCGACCGCATGCAGCAAATTACGCCCAGAGGCCGAGCGCGTGCCCTGCCCCTTACCATCTTCAGTCTGCAAGTTCTGTTGCTTGGTCGCTTGTTCCACAAGCTCAAGGGTCTCGGCTGCCTTCTCAAGGTCGTCTTGCAAGTCAGCCGCCAGGTCTTCCTGCATTGAGAGCAGATCTCTCTCTTCGCAGACAGTCTGGAGTTCTTGCTCCCAAATTTTCGTCCATAAAGGCTTTTCTTTCGCCAGAAGATCCTGCAGCCTCTTGAGCTCGGAAGTGGCCTTCGAAAGATCCTTGGCAGCGATTTCAAGCTGACGCGGCAACGGTCTGACACCACGAGTGACGACATCTTTGCGCAAGTCTTCAATAAGATCCTGAATATCGTCTACGCGAGTGACCATCTTCTCCGAGTCTTCTTGCAACGTCTTCTTGCCATCGTTGATATACGCACGGCCAGTGTCACCCTCAAGTGTGGGCAATGCGGCCTTCACGGCGGTGGATTTCACGGCGGCGGCCTTAGTCCGGATGGCAGACATGCTTGCTTCGATATCGGCCACCATAGACGAATATGTCTGCTTGACAACAGCGAGATCTCTCCGCAGTGACTGGACTTCGTTGAGTTGAGCTGCGGACGAAAGTGATACTTCCGAAGAGCCTCCGGTCGGCATGGGAGAGCTGGGAGTCAACAATGTTGAAGCACGGGCAGAGGACAAAGTGGAACCAGCAGCGATGCCCGCAAGTTCCTTGGACGTCTGTTGTTGACGTTCCGCGACGCGCTGAATTGCCGACTGTTGGTCTTCGACAACGCTTTTGATGTTCTCCACGAGGCGGTTCAGACCGTGGAACTTGTCGTCAATATGACTCTTCACCTCGTCAAGTTGTTCGACATTCAAGACAAGGACTGATCGCTCTTTGATGTCGTTCATGTCCTCAAGTTCGTATCGCACGCCAGAGACAGGATCTTGAATATGAATCTCCGGGAGCTCGCCATTACGGTGTGTATCCCATGCAAACTTTTCAATGAATGCAAGTTGTAATCTCCCAGGGTTGAGGTCTGCGCCGTCCGAAAAGACGTATTTCCGGATCTTACTTTTATACTGCAAGAAAATCGTGAGCTCCTTGCCGGATTGTGGCGATTGCTCTGGTACGAATGGTTCCGGCTGTGGCGATGGAGATGGGGTCTTCGTTCGGCGCGAGTTCATTCGAGCGGGTATACTGGAGGCCTTTCGTGGCTCTTTGACTGGCGATTCCGAGGGTAGTCCCGCAGGTTCTACCAAGGGGCCATTGAGCGTGGCTCCAAGCTCAGGGGTGTCGCCTTCAGGGTATTTTGGGGCACCGAGCTTGTCCTCGGGTGTTTTTGCAACAGGACTGTCCTCAGGCGCAGGTTCTTGTGGAGGTTGAACGTTCAGTGCAGAGCTTCGAGAACTCTCTTCGGAAATACGCCGGGATACATCGTTGGTTCTGTCGAACTGGGTTTCAACAGCGGGTCGAGCGTTGGATCGTTGCCGGCTGTGAAGCACTGATCCCCTAACACGAACAGCGTTCATAGACTCCCGAACGTCTCTTCCGCGATTGGGTATGGGAGAGTTCTGCACAGGCGGCATGGGTATCCCGTTCGTGCCCAGATGTTTCTGAATCTGATATGCCGAGAACCTTCGCGAAGCTCTTCTTTCCAACTCTCCACCTCGCTGCAGCGCTGCCAGCGCATCTTGTTGCTTCGGAGGCGGCGGAGGGGGAGGAAAGTTGGCCGGCCAATCTTGCTGTTGTCGAGGGTCGGGCGACTTTGGCATGGGGTCTTCTGAAGGGTACGGGGCGATTACGGGTATCTGCTGCGCGGTAGTGCTAGACAGAGAAGAATCGGTCGACAGCTGGCTGGCATTCGTTGTGCGATTTGCTCTTGGGTTCGAGGGCAAGGCATCGTACTTGGTCGGCGACGCTCTTCCGGGTACAGAAGACGATCGCGGAGGCAGGTCTGGGCCATTTTCAATCAAGTCGCTCTCTTGGCGCGCGGGCAGACGAGTGCTGGCCGCGCGTGCCTGCTGAGGTTCCTCGACCTCTCCCACACTGCCAACGCTTCCTTGCCGCGGGCTACCTCCAATAGGGGCGCCATTTCGTTGCCGGAGGCGCTGTTGCTTCTTCTTCAAGCCATGTAGCAGATTGATTATGATGTCTCGTATGCGTGGGAGGAAGTTATCGAGGCTGGCCTGAGACGCTTCCTGGCTAAGTGTCTCCTCCAAGATACCGCGCAGCAGTTCTGGAACATTTCCAAGATCTTGTGTGTCGACTCCAATAGCGTTGAACGCTCGGGATGCGATGTTGAATTCATAGCCCAGGCGTACGTAGACATCCGAGACCTCGCTCTCGGTGGCAGTTCCTCGGGACCATAGTGTGAGGGTTTCGAGTAGTTGCTTAGTTGCGACGAGGAGGTGTGTGACTACAAGCAGTCAGCGGTGACACGAGGCGAGCAGAATGGGGTGAAGCTACCTGACTTCTCGATCTGGCTGAGCTGCTGTTGGGGCTGCATAGCGGGGAGAGGTTAGCTACAGAAGTCCTGCATGGGGCTCGACAGGAATGTCGGAGCAATCGGGCGCGTGGCAGGAGAGTACTCACAGTCTGTTGGCCGCGCCGGGCATGTGCTCCGCGCGACGAACCCTTACTCGAGCCCTGGGAAGGTGCATACTCGTCGCTCAGAGTCATGCTGGAGGCTGTGGACGGTGGGTAGAGCGTGGCTTCTGAGTCGCGCGAAGGAGTTGTTGTACTCGCACTGGACGAGGCGTACTGCATGGGCGATGTGGCGTGCGGTGCTGGGAAGCATGTAACGCGAGTGATGGTGAGGTGGACGTGAAATGGCTTGGCAGGCGGCGGGTGATGTTAGCGTCGCTGCACGCACGTTCGCCTTGGTTCTTGCTAAAGGATGCTTGAGACGCCGTTGCACAGTCAGTGCTAGAAGATGGATGCTGGGGGCGCAGACTTCGACTGTGCTTCAAGATGGAGGCCGTGCGAAAGGTGCTTGTTTGTGTGACGGGCAGGAGCGATGGCTAGTCCCGGGAGTCTGCTGCGACACACCCAAGACAATACGTACAAGTCATGGACGGCACAATCCTAAGCACGCACCATCTCCAAAAGACCAGTTCGGGGTACGAGGCCAAAGTGTGGCTTGGGAACTGCTAGCTTCCGAGCGTACCCAATTTCTCGACGTTTGCCTGTGTAAAGCTATCGCGAACTCCTCCACTACCACTATCACTTCTCCTACCACTGCTCCTCCTCCTCCTCCGCCTCCGCCTCCGCCTGCGCCTGCACCTGCGCCTCCGCGACCGAGCCCAAACAGTCCCCGCTGCAGCGCGCAATTGCACTCGATCGCGCTCTGCGTCGCCGCGAGTGCTTGGCCATTAGCTCCCGCTCCGCGCTCCGCCCGCCGCGTCTTGACCTTTGGGTTGGGGGCCGCGCCGTTTCACCATTGTCGATCCGCGCACTACAGGAAGCCTCCGCTATTTCGAAAGCGCCAAGCGTCAACCGCGCCTTCTCCTGCAACTGCAACTGCAACTCGCATCACCCGTGCACTGTACACCAGCCCGCCCCTTCGCTCAGCTGCCCGACCGCGTCCATCGCAGGCACACACTCGCCGACTCTCCTCCTCGCCAGTGCCCCTCTTAGCATTGGGCCCTTTGCGCTGCCTTGCGCCTTGTTCCCCATCCCGGAGAGGCACGCTGCCCTCACGCCGGCACGCCCATGTCCAGCACCGCCGCGGCCACGTCCACCAACGGCGCCCATGTCAACGCTCCTCTGAACCCCGCATCCTCGAATTCCTCTGCAGGCCGAGCACAACTGAAAATGAACACTTCGGCTAGAGGCCCCGACGGCGCGCGCAAGCAGGCTGGCAGTCCTGTCGATGCCGCTCAAAAGTAAGCTCCCCTTGTATTCGACCCCGACCGTGTTTTGTCTTCCCCTTTGCACGCGGCCACCCACGGGTCCTGCCGCTTTCTCTCCCACGCCTCGAGAGCTCGTCGGTTCAAGTTCGCGTCCAGCGGTACTTACTCGTGTGACGTGCAATCAGTCACATGGAGCCACGGTGCAACGCTCTCATCCCGCACACAGTATACCCTCGCACTGCCGCAGTCCTTTTGCCATTGCAACCTTCTGTTTCTGCGTGCCAATCCCTGTTCCCTGCTCGTGCCCACGGCGCTGACTCGAGACCCCTCTTCCAGGAAACCATCACAACCCAGAGCATGGCAGGGCACCAACCCCATTACACAACGCTCTACAAACCAGAACACCAACGGTGTGGTCAACGCTCCTAGACCGTCGCAACCCGCTTCGGCGCTCTCCGGCGAGACCATCACACCCATGAGACATCTCAATGACAGGATGATGTACCTGCTCGCGAATCTTTCGGTGCGTTTCACACTGGTGGCAATCGCGCTAAGGGCAAGATCTAATATAGTGCGTCCAGGGGCTTCCGGGCAACATAACACTGAAGAATGGCGAGACATACACAGGCGTGCTCTCGGGGACTAATCTCGATCCGACCGAGATGCGCTATGTCTTCAAGATGGTCAAAAAGGTCCAAGCAGCAAACGACACGCATGTGAACGGTAACAGCGAGCCATCGGACGATTACATCGGCTCAGGCGATGACCATGTCATGATCTTCGATATGGGAGACGTTGCGGATTTCCACGTTAATGGCGTTGTCCTTGATAAGACACACTCGAAGGGCCAGAACGGTATGTGAGCAAGTGACAAACCAGCCAAAGCCTGCTGACACCATGATCAGGCGCATCTAGCTTCCGCACCGACACGGACATCTCCGGTAACGCAGCCTTCCGCGAAAGGACTCTTCAGAAATGGGAACCGTCGTCAGATGCCAGTGCAAACCTGTCTCTTGAGTCATCTGGCCAATCAAGCGGTTGGGATCAGTTCGCGACGAACGAGCGGCTCTTTGGCGTTCGGAGCGACTATGACGAGAACCTGTATACCACTACCATCGACCGCAGCCATCCGCAATATGCCGAAAGGGCGGCACTTGCCGAGAAGAAGGCTCGGGAGATTGAGGGCAGTTCTGCTCTCAATGCGCACGTTCGTGAAGAGCGAAGCCAGAATGTGGCTGGCGGCGACAAGGGCGTGGACGAAGAAGACTTGTACAGTGGAGTACACAGGCCTCTCACCAGCGGAACGTCGAACAAGTACACCCCGCCTGGGCGTCAGCCTCCGTCCGGCCAACCTACAGTTTCTGGCGCTCCCGTCGATCCTGCCATCATATCGTCTCAATTGGCTCGCCCCGAGACGAAGTCAACACAGCGGACGGCAGGTCCTACGACTGAGAAGCCCATCACCACTGAGCCCCCAAAGACTGAAGAGCCTAAAGTTGCCGAAGTACCAAGCGTGCCTAAGGCAGAGCCCTCTAGTGGTGCAACTTCCAAAGCGGAGACAAAAGCCCCACCCACAACTAAGCCCGCCCTTGATCAGGCACAGAAACCTAGCACTACGCTAAAGTCTACCGTGGGTGGGACTCAGCGTAGACCACAGAACGCGACAGCGAATGTTGAGCACGAAGTCCTGGATTCATTCAAACAATTCTCTGCTGCTGAAAAGCTGCGCATGTCCGAGCGTCAACGTACCATACAGCGCGAGTCCAAGGCTGTGAAGCTGAACGATCTGAAGAAGTTCTCCCAGAACTTCAAGCTGAACACCCCTGTTCCATCAGACCTCGTTCCTATACTTGCCAAAGACGAGGTCAAACAGGCACAAATCGTCGAAAAGGCTCTGAAAACAGTGCAGGAAATCAAGGCCACTCCTCCCAAACCCGCGGCCGCTAGTGTTGATCCGAAATCAGTACCTCGACCTGCGAACGCCAAGGCTGATGTACCGCAGCCATCATCTAACGCTTCTGTTGATCGCCAGCAAATCCAGAGGCCTCGACCAGGACAGGCTCCATTCGGATCCGCGACGATGCGCGAGCGAACTGGACACCAACAGAATATCAGCCAGATGGCACCGCGAAACCATGGTTTGCTGAGCACACGCTTACAATTGAACCAACAGCAACACAAGCAACAAGGCAATGTGCCATATAACGGCATCCCTCAACCTATTCCCGTCCAAGACATGCGCATACCCCCTCCTACTGGCCCATCCGCATCGTCTAGCGGTGTACCAACGCCAACTTCTTCGAGTGCAACCCCAAAGTTCAACGTCCGGGCGACCGAGTTCAGGCCCACCGCGAATGCATTTCAGCCTGGTGGACAGCCGAGCAACCACTCGAGTCCCAGGCCAGGCTCAGCGTCGCGACAGGAGCCTCCCCGCAAGGTCCAACTTACGAGCTTTTTTGGCGGCAAGCATCCGACTGTGCAGCCGTTGGATCTTGCCGAGTTCTTTAATCCCATTTTGCGTTTACGCAAGGAGTCCGCTGAGGACCCACAGAAAGCCCGCCAGTACGCCACCAACGGCGGCATTCAGCCCACGTACCACACTCCACCTACTTGGGACTTCCCTACCGCGAACACGGACAAGGGCTACAAAGACATGTTCGAACGCCCCGCAACCCAGCCTCTGTCCACCCCACACATGATTGGCAATGGTCCAGTGCCTCACCAGCATCAATTGCCTCCTCAATTCCAAGGACCCCAGGGTGTCCCTCAAGGTCAAACGCCACATCACACCCCTCGCCATCCACCTGTGCAGCCACACCACGCCCCTGGTCCACACCAATTCGAGGCTCAACACATGCAATTCTCTCATTCAACATCGTCGGTACACCCGTCACCTCGTCCCATGCCTGGGTATATGTACGGTTCTCAGCCGCAGCCTATGTCAGGTTATCCGCAGCAAGTGCCTATGCAACCCTACGGCATGAGCCCGAATGTCCAGCACGTTGCGCTCAGGGCTGGACACGGCGGTCCTCAATTTGTTACTCCTCCCGGCCCTGGTATGGGTGGACAAATGATGACGAATCAGCCTTCAAACGGGCCTTACATGGGCATGCCTACCAATCCACCGATGCAGATGTATCCAGGAGCCCCGCCCTCTGGTTTCAATCAATACCCTGGTCAGATGCCAACGGGTCCTGGTGCGAACGGGTACCCTAATAGCCCAAGGGTAGGAGCTCCCATGATGGCTCACCAGGGGTCACAGCAAGGTCATACTGGGCAGCAAATGATGTTCATGCAACATGGCGCGCAGGGACCGCCGATGTTCACTCAAGTCCCGCCTGGCTCCAGTATGTGATGAAATGCTTTTCGCTCCGACCAACAACTGACACAATTGCAGTGACACCCATGCGAGGTCCCTTCCCTCAATCTCATCAGCCTCACTATGGATCCCCGCATCAGCATCACCAGTTCCCTCAAGCACCACATCGAGTTACTCCAAGCGGTAGCTACTCACAGCCCATGATTCCTCAACACTCGCTACCTCCTCAAGGTCCTCCGACTGGCCCCACTAATCATGGTCCAGAGGGGAGCGAGGAGGTTAAGTGAATGTCCCTTTGAATCGCACGGCATCCACTTGAAGAGTCGCGCTTTGTAACGACTTCGAAGGTGCCCGCAGCTTGGCGTCGTCTTATCCCGCTCGTGTACGATGGCTCTTTCACCGAACTTTTGGGTCTGCATTAGCGTAGGCGATATGACATCCGACTTTTTTTTGGCTACAAAATCAAGCATAAGCGACCGGCGTTGGGCGCACATGGCAGCGTCTAAAGACCGCCTCGGACTCATCACAGTGACGGGGAGTCCAGCTCATGGGAAGCATTTGGACCAGGCTTCTTTTTGTTCACGGCATCAACTTCAAGCTCGTTCGACCGCACCTGCACTGGCCACGGGCGGGTGGGTCAAAGAATCGCTTTGGCGTTTTCGTACGGAGATGGCAGCTCAGTGCGTACGATAGCAAGGGGTAGGAGCTTGCGATTAGGCGGATGTCCCATCCCAGGATCGTATCCAAGTCACTCAAGTCTTGCTATAGCAATATAACTAAGCCAACCAACATGTCGGAAATTGAAGATCTTGTGAAGCGCACTGAAGTGTACAATCACCGTGTCATGTTCTTATGATTGTGGTGTGCACGAAAGGGCATGCTCGCAATTTCAGGGCGGCTTTGACTGCCATTTTAGAAAAGCTAGGGCCGTGCGTGAGACCCTGACCACGCGGTTCCGAGACGATGGCATTCCGACGTCCTCCCCAACGCACGCGACCACAGCACGACTTTTTCTTATGACATTTCTCTGGATGTAGTCGCAGGAGTTCGTCTGTAGCGTTGGCTTCCCCGAGCATGGCCGATACCGCTGCTGAACCGCTCATTGCCGGCGGTCCCGACATTCCGAGAGATGACGATTTTGAGGAAGGGGTCGACGTGGACGAAGGTGCGCTGGTGAAGCCGGGGAGGTTTATCTGGGTGCTTACGTTCTGCGCTGGGGTGTCGGGCCTGTTGTTTGGTTATGAGTATGTGCTCTATATTTCCTCAACTACATACTGTATTGCGACGCTAAGTGCGGCATGGTGAAGTTGAAGCTAATAGCACGGATGCAGCACCGGTGTCATATCCTCAACCCTCGTCTCCGTAAAATCAGACCTCTCCTCCCGCCTCCTGACTACCCTCGACAAATCCCTCATCACCTCCGCGACGTCCTTCTTTGCTCTCCTCGTCTCCCCGCTCACGGGCGTCCTCGCCGATGCGCTAGGCCGCAAGACAATTATCCTTAGTGCAGATATTCTCTTCGTCGTTGGTGCGCTGTGGCAGGCCTGGACGAGCAGTGTGTGGGGCATGGTTGCGGGGAGGAGTGTCGTGGGTGCGGCGGTCGGAAGCGCCTCGTTCGTCGTGCCGCTGTATATTGGGGAACTATCACCGGGGCCGTGGAGGGGGAGGATGGTGACTATTGCCAGTCTATTTATTACAGGCGGTCAAGTGGTTGCGTATGTTGTCGGCTGGTTGTTCTCGACAAAAGTCCATGGCTGGAGGTGGATAGTGGGGCTGGGAGCATTACCCGCGTTAGTACAGTTTAGCTTGCTATTCCTCATGCCTGAGACACCAAGGTATCTTGCCAGAAGTGGGCAGAGAGAGAGAGCTAGACGCGTGTTGATAAAGGTGTATGAGAGGTGTGAGGGTGTGGACGCGGACAGGCTCGTGGACAGTGTGCTTAGGAGAGTGGAGAGGGAGATTATGGAAGAGGAGTATGCTACCCGAGGAAGAGTAATTGGGCCTGCTAAGCAAGGGTGGGCTGCAAAGATCGAGAGAGTGCAGGAGAGCTTCACGCAGCTAGTTAGCATCGGAGGAAACAGGAGGGCGCTCATCATCGCATGTATGCTTCAGGGTGCTCAGCAGCTTTGTGGGTTTGTAAGTTCTCCAGTTCCTCGCTATTGTGGTGCTACAGCAACCATTCCTGGCATATTCGATCCTTGCACCCTGCAACAATTAAGAAATTCAGACACTAACCGCCCTCAGAACTCCCTTATGTACTTCTCCGCCACCATCTTCTCCCTCGTTGGCTTTCACTCCCCCACCCTAGCCTCCCTTTCCATCGCGCTCACAAACTTCCTCTTCACCCTCGTAGCCTTCTACTACATCGACCGCATTGGCCGCCGTCGCATCCTCCTCCTGTCCATCCCCGTTATGGTCCTCGGTCTCCTTCTCTGCTCCGTGGCTTTTAATTTCCTCGATGTACCCATGGAGTCGAACAGCCTGCGCGGCCGAGACGAGGGAAGCATGGTTTGGCCACTCATGATCCTCGTCGCAATGGTCATCTACGTGGCCGGGTACGCCATCGGACTGGGCAACGTACCCTGGCAGCAATCCGAACTCTTCCCACTCTCCGTGCGCTCGCTGGGCTCTTCACTCGCGACAGCGATGAATTGGGGCTCCAACACACTCGTGGGACTTACTTTCCTACCTATGATGCAGTTCTTCACGCCAATGGGGACGTTTGCGCTGTATGCGCTAGTGTGTGTGGGTGCGTGGGTAAGTGTTAAGAGGATTTACCCTGAAACTGCAGGGTTGGGGTTGGAAGATGTGGGGAGGTTTTGAGGGATGGGTGGGGATCGAGGACAGTGTCACAAGGGTGAGAGAGAGGGCGAGGTGGGGTCAAGCGGAAGGAAGGGTAACTCGGATGCCTATATCATAGTTCCCAACTTGACTGTGAGACGATCTTGATTTAGTAGGACGTGTATTGAGGTAGGTTGCGACTCAGGTAGCGTTCCCCTCATTTATAAGATAAAAAGAGATAATCCTATGCCTTTCCCTTTAATAAATTCAAAGCCTTCGAAGGGTCAGAACATGGCTGTTCAGAAGGTTATCAAGACATAGCACATACTTCAGGGGAACTCTACCTTCCAGTGAGAGCACTCCTCTCCCATATAATCACAGTATGCCGACGCAGACTCCATCAGAATTACATTAGCCAAAAAGGTGCCTAGTATGGTGTCAATCACGCAAGTTTACGTGAATGCGGTACTCAATCAATCTATAAGATGCTCCTCCCCCATCGCAATCGGCGACGACCTGGATTTTAAAGAGTGAGTTCCTCTACCCTTGACCCAACTTGATCCCACCAATAACGCGCACTTGAGCATTTTATGGCCTCGGAGTTGTAGCGCAGGCCGTCAATGTATGCGAGTGATGGAGATTGGATGGTTCTGCAGATGGGGTTAAGCCAGGAGGTTAAATTCTTAACGTGCTCGCCAAGCATATCTACCTAGGTAACGTTGCCCAGCTTACTGCACGCAATGATCTCCGATGGCCCTTCTATGTTTCGGGCATGGCATTCATGACCGATCAGACAGGATGATCTCTAATCGAAGCCTCCGTCTCGCCTTCCTGTACCTATCTTTCTGGACTCCTCGGGTGGTCCATAAGAGAATAGCCTGGACTACGCGATCGTAAAAGCTCGATTCTACAGCACCAGTAACATTCAGGCGTGGGAATATGATATATTCATGTTCTGGAAACATTGCTGCCAACACATCCCGTACGCTTGACCATTGAGCGAGGGTGGCTGCGGACAACACATGAGCACGCAGAGAGCTGCATTACCAAGGCGAGACGCTGTGGAGAACACGGAATCAACACCCATGTGCTTCCAACAGCCCTGAAATATTCAATGGCTCGCATGACTAGCTAAGTCTCCTTTGAATGTGATGCGACCGCCATCGGCTCTCCATTCACTACATAGGTAGCAAGGGCATGTAGGCGCACGACGCAGCACATGGCTTTCGGCCACATCGATTTACAAGCAAGAAAGCAAGAAGCAATTCACAGACAAAACAGCGTAGAGATCCTTGATCGGACAAGGACGGACGCCTGGACAGGCTGCCCATCAGGTTGGCAGCAGCTTACGTAGAACACGTTTTCACCTTAGGTGCTCGGCGCATCTTTATGTCCCATGGGAGGCTTTGTAACTAAGAGCAGAAGCTTATAGCTGGACGTAAATCTATTACCTACCTCTCTATCCACTCACTAGGTCACGACCACTCTGCTTACCATCACCGATCAGCGCTGCCAGGTCCCGCAGTATGGTGACGTCGCCGCGACCTCGCTGATAACAATATGGAGCACCTCGAAGAAACTTCGCATCACCGGCGAGAGACCGAAGTACAGATTCTGGTGAACAGGGTGGATGTATAAGCGTGCGTTGGTTGCACGATACTCATGGACCAGCTTGATTCAGTCGCACAAGACATCAATAATCTCCGCAATTTTCAAATTAACAGTGTACTGCTCAAAACCCCTTCTGCTGATTGCGGCCACTCTCCTCACTTTCGCGGGCACAGTCGTCTCCGACGGAACAGAGCTAGCAAACCAGTTCGGCTTGATCGGCCCGTCATCCGTCGTGCTCTTCTTGGAGGACTTTCACTTTATTTCTGGACATCTCGATCAGGTGTTGCACACGAACCACCACTGCAGCATCATGTCTGCGGATATCATCCAGCGCACGTTTCAGGTGCCGGACGCCAACCCCACTCGGCTCGCTGGAATTGAGAACACGATCTCAGGCGAAGCTTTCGAGGGATTGCCGATAAGCGAAAGGGAGCTGTGGCACTCGCACAAGTACGAGGTCACCAGCGGGCTCTTAGTCGAGCCTGGCATGCCTGACAATGTCGATAAGGAGGTTATGAAAATTCTCGATAACATGCATAGCAAGACATTTCACACGTGGCCATACAGGTCGAAGAACGGCTCGATTTCCCTTAGCATCCCTGAGATTGTGAAAGGATATACTGCGGATGGACAACTGGAGGCCTATGTGGAGAGGAGGGACAACATGTTCGGGTTGAATCATACAGCTCCGTGCTCAGGGCTTGGGACGCTGTGAGTCATCGCCGTCCATCTTCTGACTCAGTACCTGCTCGCAGGGCACGCTTATCACAAAGCTTAGACGGCGTTTACCTCGCTTTAAACATGTTAGAGTGATTGTGAAATTGCGGTGCAGAGAGGCCGGTTGCCATGTAGGTTTTCATGCGCAGCGGTGTGACGTGTGGAGTTAAGTAGCCCTTGTTTCAATCAAACAAGAGCGAATTATTCCTTCAGGTTGGGGGTGCGAAGCTTATAGTGGGCCCTTTGATGTGACAAAAGCTCGCTCTTCACTTTAATGTGACAAAAGCTCGCTCTTCACTTCAATGTGACAAACGCTCGCTCTTCATTGTAATGTGACTAACGTTCGCTCTTCACTTCAGAATTGCGGAGTAATTCCAAGAGTCGCACAGGGTCTTCTTTACTAAGAGATCCCTCCTTACCTATAAATCTGTGTACTCCATATGCCCATAGCACAAGTTAATACTGCTCTCACATTTGCCTTGCTATACTCAAAAACACTCGACGAACGACCTATTACCTTTAAACGTCGTCAAGATGTACACCATCATTTACCTCCTGATCTCCTCAACCATTACCTGCCTCGTCCAAGCACGCGCTTTCCACAACGCAGGCCTGACATCCCGTCAGATGGCATTGTGCCATGTTGGAGAACCCGGTGGCATTTCCATCCACGTGTTCACGCCTGGAGAAGGGCCAGATTATCCCAGAGCAGACTACGACAGCACATACTCCGCACAAGAGGCTACAGGATGTCTCACAGCCGACTATCTCAGGGAGCATGCAGCTGGTAGCCAGAAGAACCAGGCCAGTGTCACCAACATTAGCCCCGACCTCGGTGGACATTGCATGCTGTATTCCACGGAGGAGTGTGCGGGCAATTCCGTCATGAGGCTTCCCAACCCGCGCCACCTGAACCTGATCTATCCCGAGTAAGTCAAAGACTCGACTAGCGAGGGATGGTGGACAAGACTAATGTATTACAGTAAAATCATCTGCCCGGGCGTACCCAGGGACATGTTGCCAGACGATTTCAGAGCTATTAAATGCTTCGACTATTACCCCCAGTGATGGATTGAATTTGGGAGTGGGGCATTATCTGCTTCTTGTTAAGCCGAAATGCGTAGCTTTTGTGTATCGGGTGTTTGACAGTGGTAGACGTTGTGTACCATGAATGTTCAAGCCGAGATATAATTGAAGCTTTAATCCACCGTACTACGTGTCATGCTGAATAATCGACATGTAAATTGCCTTGATCTCTTCAACCGTGTATATCTTCGAAATGGGCTCCGTGGATGTCTTTACGTTGACATTTCGCAAGCTAGCAATGTCAGTGATTTCTCGAATTAGGCGTACCTGCTTCCGAATCTATCATTGCATGTATTGGAGCCTCATGTTCGCATCCTGCGCAGAGTATATGCGATGCTCGATTTTGCCGTGTCCTTGCTCTGGTAGGATGGTAATTAGAGCCTCCTCCAACAGCGGAGCTCGAGTCTGAAGAACTACTCAGCCTAAAGGCGGACAACATGGTTGTGCAATGCCGAAGCGCTACCTAGGCCAGGCCAGCACTCGGCTGCTCCTGCCAGTCAATTCGTGCTACCCATCTCGGTCTTCTGCTCAGAGCACCTGTTGCTGGGGATGCTGAGCCAAGGCTGTGTGTCTCTGTTGACGTTCTCTGCAAGAGGCTCAGACCCTGCCGATCCGGCACTCGGACCGATCGCTGAAGAAACAATCCTGCCCTGAGGTTTCTGTACCTGCAGTCGAGCGGGAGTATCGATGGCACGGGGCGATGGAGGATTGACCAATCGAAAAGCGCCGACTATACTCTTTTAGATTGCTGATGATGTATGGAATCTTCCGATGATGCAGGAGCCTTTACATTGATACCACCAGCTGCTTTTCACTGGCTGTCTTTGTACATGCTGCATGGCCGATATCGATGTTCAAGGCATCCGGCCTGTTCCGGACGACAGATGCATTGTCACCAAGTACTCTCGACACGCGACCGCACCGCCGTCACGGTAAAGATTGCAACTTGCTCTTCAACATGCATACGGGCCGGAGGGGTCCCTTGTTGCAAACAAGGCGCCGATGCTCCGTCCGCTGAGCATGCAACGACCAGGTCTTGTGCGTCGGGCGACGGGCCAGCGCTCACCATTGAGTCATCCTGCACCGGAACACAAGCGAGAGCACGGAGCGCGCAGGGCCTCCGACGCGTGCGTCCGGTGTGGAAGAAAATTTCTTGCCCTTGTTGCCGTGCAAACCCACTCGAATATTGGACAGTGTGGTCGACGTTGGATGTCCGGTGTAGAAGACGAACACGTGTGCTGGGCAAGAGTCGTGAGTGACGGACCCTGGGGTGGGTCGGCTTGCAAGTGGGGATTGGGCGGGCAGACCCGTTGGTCGGCCCTTCTTGTGGTCGTGGACAAGCGGACCGTCTGCGGATCGTCTTGATGGCGCCATCTCGGAGACTTCAGTCACGCCAGCATGGGCAGCGTGCTGTGTATCCCGTCGCACAGCACTTTGCCGTCGAGTCCGGTGCTCAGCCACGGCACGAAGCCGTGGTCGGGTTCCGAGCAGGCGCTGCCTCGGGCGTGCGTCGTTTGCGACATGGCCTCTGGCGAGTGCTGCTGTCCATGTCTGGCGTCCCATGCCGCAGCATCGAGAGGAAGGGCTTGCATCGGCTGCTTGCAAGCTGGCTGCCCCTGCTCCGTCGCGATTCGTCTCGGGCCGTCGTGCGTGCGGGGAAGGCCAAGGGTTGCGAAGGATTCTTGTCGAGCCCATGCACCGCACGACGAATGCACCGCACGCAGCCAATGCTGGGGCACCGCGGCGCGCAGCAGAGAGGCGAAAGCGCAGGGGGCGTGCAGCGCGGAAGCACCACGAGCCCGCCGCAGAGGTCCTCCAACGAACCGTCGCAGTGGTTGATGAACCCTCGTTTTCGTTGAGGAGTTGCCTATCTGCCATCTGCACATTTGCCTCTTGCGGGCCGCTCACACCACCGCGCTGCTTGGGTCTTGACCAGATGCTGGTGAAAACTCTGCACGCGGCTGAACACCCAGCAGGAGGAAGCGCCCGACGCCCTGCGCCGTTTGCCCGCTTTGGGTGAGAGAGTCGCAGTAGAGCAGCCTGGAGACGCCACAGTAGACGCATTGCGCGCGTCTGGGCCCTGCGTGCAAGGGGCGCATCAGTGTGCGAGGTTGCATTATCGCCATCCCAAACCTCCATACAGTAGCTGCCCAGAAGACGGGACCGAAGACAGGGTGCGCGTCACTCTTCACGTGACGTCGTTTTGACCTCGGGAGCACTGCTGTTGGACTACGATACATGGACACGGTTCTGGTAACAGAACGCAGACCATCGTGGAGGAGCTAACATGGTCTTGTTAGCCATGACTACAGCCATGGCTGGTTGTTCAATTGCCGCCGTGGCGAGAACTGCCTAAGACTATGGGGTATGTAGAACAGGAAAACGCCGTCGCGTTATAATGGAAAGTGGTGGGAGCCAATCCTGCGCCAATGGCTCCATGTCCGAGTGCTGTCCGTTACATGTACAGCTGCCAGCAGGACCCCCAGACCTAGACTATCCGACACACGCTTAATAACACAGAGGCTAGATGACTCCCTCAGATTGTGCTCCGAGAGCGGCCCAAGCCAGCCAACCAACACAAACACCAGAATAATGCTTTTGGTACACTGCCTTAAGCAGATTGATGGATAACAAATGGAAACTTGCAGACGAAACTGTATGCTGCATAGCCGTGGCCCATGCACAAGCCCAACTCCGAGTGGGAAACAAACGCCGGGTCCCAGCGTCATGGTAACGCGCTGGTGTGGATATGCGGTGGTAAAGCGAGCAAGCGCAAACGATGATAGCTTGAGGGAGTAGAGCAGCCTCCCAGGCTAGTGCTTCGGAAACTCCACGAGGCACAAACAAAGGCCGTCAGAACAGTGGATGGCGGTGGGCGGTGGATTGCCCTAGGTCATCCTTCTCTTGATCTCGCGAACCTGGTCGAAGTTTCGGGCGTAATAGTTGAGTTGACTCGCTGCTTGAGCGGAGATGCCCGTCGTCTGGGAGTGAGCAGACGCTAACGACGACCGTGAAGACGAGGGTGTGAGGCTGCGTTGTTGATGCTGTGATTGAGATGCCGACGCCGTGGGTGCGAAGTAGGTGCCGTTGTTGGTGGGGTAATAGTGGTAGGATGTGTCGAATCCCCTCGACGGTGTCGGTGTCTTGTATGCGGAGAAGTTGACTGCGGGTGGGAGGTAGAAGCCGTTGGTTGACGAGCCCGTCGAGGAGGCTGACGAAGACAGCTGTGAGGGTGATTTGGCCTTCTCCAGGTCTGCTAGTCGGCATGCTTGCGAGCAGTAGGCACCGCCTTCGGCTATCTGGCGGTCGCAGGAGAGGCAGAAGTCGGGAGACCACTCCATGTTGGAAGCCATTTCGTGGGCGTGATTGCGGGAACAAGGCAACGAGGCCAGCTATATACGGCGGCTGGCAGGCGGCAGGGCGCTTGGCTGAGGGGCGGGTGTGGACAGGTGGTGACTGTTTCGGGGCGAGCTGGGAGACTATGAACAAGAGTCAGAGGGGTGTAGCGGGAGGATGCACGGATGGTGTGTCGCTCGGTGGAGAACGGGAGCGGGCGATAGAGATGGTCTTATGGCGGACCCTCAGGCACACAGAGCTCCACGTCGGCCTATCAGTGGCCTGTGCCATGCAGCATGGACAGGGCCTGTCGCACCCGAGATGCAAGACCAGCATCTCCGCACTTGACCGCAGCGTGGACCGCGCGCCGTCTTTTTGCTGTACGCGCGCTACGCTGCAACTGACGCATGGCCCCCTCAGCAAGCAGCAGCAGCAGCAGCAGCCTGTCCACGATTGCACGCTGCCCATTCGCCCGCACCGCGAGATTGGCATGCAGCGCGTGTGGCCGTGGGGGGACCGTCATGGCAGCATCAGCCGATCGACGACGAGGAGACTTTGCTTGTGACACAGGACGTGTGGTAGCTGCGCGGCCTCACGCCTTTCCCGGCCTGACGACATGTCCAAGAGCAGCACTAGTCACCAGGCCTGCCCTGCGCCGGACAGATGACGGAAAGTTGCAAATGTAGGTACCCAGACTAGCTGCAATCACGGCGAGTCCACCAGGGCGTGACCCCAACGAGAAAGGGAGCAAGGCATCGGTTTCATCGGTCATGAGCCATGTTTGCCATGGCTTGCGCAATGCCAGAGCCCCGCTGCTGCCGTGCGCGTCGCTCGCCTGCTGAGTGGGCAGCCAGACCGCACACACCCCCAGCCAACGCTTCACGCTGCTCGAGCTCGCCACCGCTGCCCCATGCCTGAGGCCAATGACCGCACGCTGTGCAAGCCGTGCGTGCAGGGACTGTCCGACTGATTACTGTACTGCGCTGTGCTATACCGTGTCAGCCCTGCAGCGGTGCCGAAAGAGTACGTACCAAGTCCGTCTCCCACGGGCGCTGGCTGCAAAGGCAAATCGTGTCCTTGTCAGGCGCGATTCCCGCCTCGTGCGCCTGGTGCGAGGCATCGCTATCTTTGCGAACACCTTCACCTGGGCCCGGATGATCTCGTCGTAACCCGAACCAGCATGGCCACGAACTGTATCGCGCAGCGCAAGCGACGTTATCTAGCTCCATGGCCATGCTCACACACCATATCTTCACTGCTACTGTTTGCGTGCTATCTCCATATATCAGATACCCGCGACACCCGTGACGATCTTGGCTGTCTCCTTTGGTGCTATCTCTCAACAGCGAGCACCGTGGAGGGTGTCTGCTGCAGAATGGAGGCGCTCCGACTCGATTCGATATACTGATCCGACGGCGACAATCAAGGCAGGCCACCATACGGGGCGCTCAGTGGCTCGCTTCGGGCGCGGCAGCTCGCCTCTCTCGTTCGGGACCGACGGACGACATCAAATCTGGATGCACTCGTCTTGCAGCTGGCCAGGCCCGAGCAAATATTGGCAGCGCACAGAACCACTGTTCGTACCGTCTGGTCCCCTGGCGCGCGTGGTGGCGAGCACCGTGGTGGGTACGGTGGATCTTGCTCAAGAGCGATTCTGCATCCAACAAGCGAAATGAAGGATGCCTGCTCGCTATCGCTGCAGTTCATGCCCTCCCGCCAGTGCTGGGCGCTCTTCGAGTGACTTGCATATCGCTGGCGAATGGCAGTCGGACTCGATATGCACCGTGGCACAGACGACGCATTGCTGACCCCCACGCTGCTCTTTCCACATCTCCAAGCTGTGAAGGAGAGCCAGAACTGGCCCACCATGCGCAGGAACATGACGTGCAATATACCTTATCTCAGCGTGCTGGAGGCGCCCTGCTTACCCCTCTTTTGCGGAGAGTGCCGTTGGTTGCATTGTGGACGAAGGGGAGTCGTTGTGCGACGCCTAGGGCTACGAGTCGTGGGCCAATGAATGACGAAGCGTGTCATGGGGTCCGAAGGCTTGAGCTTCCCCACATTTGCACCACGCCCCGTGTGCGGAGAGAGTCGGCGCCAGCGGGAGGACAGAGCGTCAACCAACAATGTTTGCGAAACCTCAGACCAGCCTCGTTGTCAAGCCCGTGTCCGAAGTAGCGCTGCGGTCACTGGACATGGACAGGGTGCCGTGGCTATCCCGCAGCGACAGCACCTTGCGTGCCTCGAAGGTGCATACACGCTCGAGTCGATATCGCGCACGCAGAGGATCCTCGACGATCGAAGGGGAGGAGCCTCTCGTACATGCCAATGGGCCCGAGCGGGGCGTCGCGATGCCGGCTTCCGCAAAGGAGCGCTCCACGGTGCGGGGAGAGGGTCGTAAGCACGACATGAGGGACCTCATAACGGCACGGAATGCTCAACGCTGGGGCCGTGTTGCGTGCCGCCCGCTGTATGCCTTAGAGTGCCTTCCTGCTGCAAAGGAGAACATGTCGTTCTAGGCACACAGCCTGGCTATTCATGTCTGCGCCGTATGCAAGCGCCCGGGAGCTTTCGTTGACGCAGTGTAACATGGGCAATCAATCGTGAACTGTGCTTGGGCCAGCCATCTCCCGAGTCGGCCCGTCGGCCGTGCGATCAACGACGGATGGGAGTGCTCGGGAAGGTCTGATTCGCCGGTTGATGGCGACATGTGTGAGCCTCCTCCGCATCGTCTGTCGGGCGTTGGTTGCTGAGACGTCCGACGACCTCAACTACTCGGACTCCGATGACATGATACAACGAAACCCATTGAAAAGCAGGCTCTCCGCCGACAGGTGTGGTCATGTCCCACAGAACTCGTCGCTCGGAGCCCATGTGGAGAAAGAACCGCTGGCAGGTGCATCAGGGTCGGGCCTTCCCGCTCCGACAATGGCTTCAACACCACGACTCGGTTACCGAAGGCCCTAAACGTCACCTCACACGAATTGCACCAATTGACCACCCCAGCTCAAGGCCACGATAGCGGACAGCACGCAAGCCAGGCGGCCGCCTATCTCTCCACGTCCCGCACGAACCGCCCACAATGCCTGCAGAATACAGTGAAGAGCTTGCGCTTGCGCTGCGTGTGGTCCACGCCGCATCGGTTCTCACAAAGTCGGTGCTGCGTTCCCTGCAGAACAGCGTCTCAGCCGAGACCAAAGCCGACGACTCTCCCGTCACCATCGCCGACTTTGCCGCCCAAGCAATCATAATCTCCGCCCTGCACGCTGTGTACCCAGCCGACGCCTTTCTTGGCGAAGAGAGCGCCGACCAGCTCAGGGAGGACGAAGGCCTCGCGGACCGCGTCTGGCAACTCGTGCAACAAGCCCAAATCAGCGACGTGCAGCACGTGCAGCAGCGAGAAAACGGTCATGCGAGCTTGATATTTCCCGCCACCAAGGAGGAGATGCTGGATGCTATTGACCGCGGAACCAACGCGCAGTTAAAGGGGCGCGTCTGGGTCATGGACCCCGTTGATGGGACCGCGACTTTCATGACAGGGAATCAGTATGCAGTCTGTCTCTGCTTGCTCGTGGATGGCGTGCAGCAGGTTGCTGCGATAGGGTGCCCCAACCTACGTCTGGACCCTAAGAATCCAGTCAACCTCAAGGTCCACGAAGAGCTTGTTGACGAGACCGGCTTTGGTGTCCTGCTCTCTGCCATTCGCGATGAGGGCGCCCACGTCCGAAGCATACTTAGCCATGGTCTCGGCGAACCTTCCAAGCTTGATTTTCGATCAAACGCCGGCGGCAACGACGACAAAGATCTAGACTTCATCGAAAGCACGCTCGGCAAGACGTCACTTTCACAAGCCGAGCACAAGACCGTCGCTGAAGCACTCGGTGCGAAGTGGCCTGGTACCGTCATCTGGAGCCAGCAGATGAAGTACATTGCCCTGACACTAGGTGCTACAGACGTCATGCTGCGGTTGCCTCTTGACAAGTCTAGATATACACATGTCTGGGATCATGCTGGTGGACAGCTTCTGTTCACCGAAGTAGGGGGTATTATCAAAGACATCAATGGAGGATCGATAGATTTCTCCCACGGGAGGCGCATATTGGGCGACAAGAACTATGGCATGATCGCCACGCAGCCCGAAGTATTCGACAAGGTGAACGAGGCTGTAAAGGCCGTGCTAGCTCGGAGGACCTAGTTGGGTATCTTGCAACACCCCAAGACGGGTAAGCCGACATTACGGCCACTTTCGCCTTTGGGCTGTAGATGTGGTGCAAGGCGAGAGCCTGAAAGACGGTGTGACAGAGCCTCACCGGCGGGTGACACAACTCTTGCGCACAAGACGGAAAGAATGTGGGGTAAACGAGAAGCGGACGAGCATGCCCACGAGGAATTGAGACAATTCGGCGGCGTGCATAGTCGTGACGGCCTCTCCAGCGGCATGTCATGCTCACTAGATCCTAGTAGATCTCAGCCGCAACCGAGTTGTGTAGCCTGATAATTAATTGAAACGCAAACATGCGGTAGCGTTCCGCATAGATGCTGCTTCTAGCCGCCGAAGCCCTTGTGAATCGCTCCCACAACAGACAGAGTTGACCCTCAATTCATCATTTCCATGAAGTATGCATGTGCTATGCACAGCCAGTGCCGCAAAAAGCCAGATCTAGTAAACGATCATGACGCCCCACCGCCATTCTTGCGGAACGAGACCTTTTCCACAGCAACGTTCTCCACGCCGTTTCCATCCTTACGCAACTGGTACACGTACAGCACGAGAACGTCCCCTTGCACCTGCTCCGCAGTCAGTCTCCATCCTCGGGAGGCCCTCCACATACCAGCAATCGGGGAAACTCACATCCATTAGCACAAAGCTCGGCACAGGCTCTTCCTCCTCTGTCCACCACCCCGTTGTCATAGCCCCCGTCGCACTCCCTGGGTTCACAAAGAACTTGCCCTCCATCTCATATGCCTCGAACTTATGCGTGCCGCCCCACAGCAGAATATCGACGTCCATCTGCCGCGCTGCTATGAGCAAACTGTCGCCATCTCCAGGCGGCACTATTGTGTGCCCGTGCGTGAAACCTATGCGTAGGCTGCCGTGTGTGACTACTTTTGAGAGGGCGAGGTTGGGTGCTTCGACGTCGAAGTCGCCTTTGACGATTTGTAGGTCGGGCGCGATGCCGCGGAGGAACTCGTAGGTTTCTTTGTCGGTGATGTTGCCGAGGCAGAGGATTTGGCCTATCTTCCCTGGAGCGAGGAGCTTCTTGAACTGCAGTGGGGACTTGTTAGCTGGAGCTCACGGGAGCGGCGCTAGACTGTAGGTTTCTGGTGTGGACCTGTGGTTGGGTAAGGTCTTCAACGTACCTTCGCAGGTATATCCTATGCACCCTGTAAGCTTGTGAGGTCGAGCGACATGCGCGCGCACATGGGAGAGCTTACTGGAGCTCTATCTGGTATGAAGAGGTCGCCTAGGACCAACACAAGTCGCGAAGCCATTGCGGCAGCTCCGCGTGGTATGGGCGGCGCTCGGACGATCGGGAGGTAGACTGAACTCAAAGAATGAAAGTTGAGACTATGACAACTACGAAACCGAAGTCCGGGTCGGGAAGCTCGAAGTGTGTCTGCGGAGAGATGCCTCGGGCTGGAGCTATGCGGTCGACCTAGGGCGGTATGGCACGGCAGAATATTCGCTTAGTAATGGCCTGCAGCTTTCCCCATGTGTGAACTCTGGATCTTCAACTGCAAACTTGGCGATTCGAATCTGCTAACACATACATTTCGTTTCATATGGATTTCAGGATACACACTTCTGATCAAACATGGAACAGCATGCGCTCGAGTATGCGCTCTGTTTCCTCGGTGGTCAGCTTGTGCACAGTCTGCAAGTGCACTCTCAGCTGTTTGCGCGTTCGAAACGTTGTCTCCTTCAGTACCATCGAGCCTATGTTGATTATGAAGCCGAGTCGGCCATACATGGGTCAGTGACAAAGGCCATGGGTGAGCGTGAGCCGTGGTATCACTCAAGATCTGACACAATTCAACGAGAACGTCGGTATTGTAGGTCTTGGATTAACACAGAGTGTACGCTTGTGAAGACCTCCCAAATTTTATTTGCTCATTGTGCTACACTGTAGACGATTACGCCGCTCCAAAGATTATCACCTTCTTGGAATCTTTTGGGAAAGTAAAACCATGCTATTTATTGAATTTTGCATGGTCTATCTCTACATGCTGTTATAGGTGACAACGAAGATCACTATGGAAATGACAGTAAGAGGTGAAGATACTTTATGAATCAGATATTAGAACACCGCAAGTGAACTTTCCTCCCGCATACTGGCGGATTATCCTGCCCAGCTTTCCTTGTGGTACAGGGTTGATCTACTCGTCTTCGACGACATCCTCGGTATCCTCCTCGACTTGACGCTTGCCAATTGGTTGACCTGGAAGACGACGAAAACCAGAGTGCCATGCTGGGTTGGCTTCGGCCTCAGCCTCGCGCTTGCCGACCGGGCTGGCCTCAGCGACGGGGGCAGCGACCACACAGGTGGACACAAAGGCAGCGAGTGCCAGAACAGTAATAGGGAAATGCATTTTGAGCTTCTCAGAATGAGTGTTTTGTTGAGATCTCAAACGATGGAATGGATATTGGGAGGTGGGTGATTGACAGGAGGTGACCCAGAGGCCCTTTTATATAGAAAGAGGAGGTGACAGTGAGAAGAGCCACAATAGCGCTCGGGAACTAAGCGGAAGAGGCGTCACAATGAGGCTGAATTGTGTGTTGTCCGAAATGATTGGTTGTCGCTCTATTGAGGCATATTTTGGGTCAGTGAAAGAGGTATTGGTCGGTATTACTGATGTCGGCGCAATTCGCTATTGAGACATGTTCAAGGTGGATTTCGCCTCGGGATATGAAAGAAAAATACATTGCTAATGTTCCAAAAAAAGAACACTGACGAGAACCTGTCACCTGGGGTCCTAATTCGCCTCCCCTGATATTCTTGTCGGCGCCTTGCCCATGGCGATTATGAGATTGAGTGTCTGGTCTTTGTGAAAGCATTGAACGCAAGCCAATGGCTGTCTGTCGCCATGTTGTCGATGTGTCCTAGAGGGTCTTTCTTGGGTATGCTCAGAAGAGCTTGCGACCAGATAGTGTGGGGTTTAGAAAAGTCACAGGTTCGGGTGACCTTTCAGATCAACACATGCCTAGAGCGAGTATGAATAGTGAGGTGCCCCACGAACCGGATCGTGTCTAGTCGCATGGATGTGGGGAAACTGGCTATCATTGCCCGGATCAGGTGAACATAGCGCAGTGTGCGCTAGTACATACAGGACAAAATGAAACGATCTGACCGTGTAGCGAATAAGTATCAGGCGCTGTGCGGTCCTTGATGCATATTCCAATCATCGGGCGCAGAAAGAACGAAAATCTCGCTTGCTAATGTTGTAGGAATGGAAATTCGGATGCGGTTCGAAGGTCGAAGACCATGGTATTTCTGTCTCAGAGCCGCATGCGTGGCCATTGTTACGGAATTTATTTAATTGGGTGGCATTCTGAGCGGTTCCCCATTGATTCACAGCAGCTCGTCATTGCGGTCCGCACCACCACCTCCCCAAATTGGTATCTGCTCATCCGCTTTGAATCCAGTACACAAACCTTTGGTCGACCTCCACTCCCACTATGGGTCTCGTCTGCTCCGAGACGGCTTTGGAGTATCCCGTAACTGTTGGTTTCGCCTAGTTTATTCTGACTGAGCATTTCTACTATGTAATCCGCACAAGGTACATGGGAATGGTCTAGAACTCGATTGAGCACTGCGCATATTTATCGCAAGGCCTAGCGTCCTAGGGATGTCCTCGGAAGATTGTACTTCCGTCACATATGAAGACCCCGCCACGCCGTTAAAGCTCCTTTTTGAGGACGACCTAGAGTATGTAGAGGATATCAATTATACCATTCTCGGTGCCTTGAAGATGTTCCTCCATCGCATTCCTATTGCATAGATACCTTCTCATGTATTTTCAGCCATTGTATGTACTATGGAGGCCAATTATTAGCTTAATTATATTAAATCCAACATTTTTAGACGTTAGAATAGGGCACCAAGCTGTCGAAAGACTAGACTTAAGAGAATTTGGCCAAGCGACTTTGTAGGCCTTTGGCTGGAAGAACTGGTCTCTTCACCTATGAGGATTTGTTAGCCACACGTGGTACCAGACATGATTTTTACGTGACTTACTGGTCACAAGACTTGAGAATTGTAAAGTGAAACAGTGGACACGCCCTTGAGTCTCGATACAACATCTGAGCGCCGCAGAATAACTCGAGATTCCAAGTGTAAATTTTGAACGATCGTATGCTCGGCAAGTTCTCCGTCCATTGGGAACGAGCCGCGTATGCCATACATCAGTGATAGGCCAGCTTCAACAGTGGAACGCATGCTGGAATTCGCGTCGAACACTGCCTCCACAAACTTGACGACCGAATTCAGATCCGCAGGATTTCCGCAGTGGTCACATTCTGCAAGGGGAATGCCGCGAACGGGAACCTTCATCTCAAGACCAGAGCAGTCGAGCTGTTTTGTGAGGTGCTGAGAGGGCTCATGAAGAACTTTGTAAGGTCGAGGGGCCCCCGCGACAGAATGCGCGAGCGCGCAGCAGAAGGTGCGGGGTTCGTCTTTCACATTCACCGGCGCTCATGACGACCCTTAAGCCGGCTACTGGTAGTGCACCCAATGCAAAAACACGGTTGCTCTGCGGGAGGTCGAGGATTACTTCGATTGCGCGGCAAACTTACTACCAGGCTCAACTGTCCACAACACTAGGCGCATTCACTCCTTCGTTGATCCGAGTAGTGAGCTTACTGTGCTATCATGTCTACCGCTCAATCTGCGCGCACAGGGTAAGAGCAACCGATAAGCTAGCTAATGTGAAGGACCCACACACAACGGATGGTCTTCGGCGATCTTGGACTATGATGACAATTGTAGATCTTGAAGGATCGCTTAGTCGACAGCCTCTGTCAAGCTTTGTGCTCATCGTACAATCGCTGTACATCATCAGAAAGTCTCTTGATCGAAGTCCAAGCACCTGAACGAACTATTCAATCTGTCAGTCCTAGATCCCGATGGCGATCAAAGCAGCTAGAGCTCTGGACAAGAAGCGAGTCGGAAGGAATACAAGTCCCATGCTCAAAACCGTGATAACGCCAGTCAAACACCAGCGCTGTGCAACGCCTGATCAAAACACAAATACAGATCAACATCCGTCCAACCCTCTTGAAAACAGTGAACACCTCAGCACAAACTAGTAGGTACATCTGCCTACGCTGCAGCCTCCCTCGTTCGCCTAGCCGCTTCTTGCCTCTTCTCCATCTGCTTTCTTGCCCACTCTCGACTAGCGATACGTCCGCGCTCAGCCGCCTCAGCGCGTGCCTTTTTCGCCGACTCTTCCTTCACCCTACGCTCGTTGTCACGTGCATCTTTTTCGAGCTTGTCTCTATTAAAGACTTCGCGGCCCCTATTTTTCTGAGGCGCCGCAGCACCTGCAGGACCCAACTTCGCAGAATCGGGATTGATCTTGACGCTGTTGCGCTTAGAAGGAGACGTGGAAACCAAGCGTGCCTGGACAATGCTGCTAGATTTGTTGGCTGTTACAGAGCCTGAGCGCTGCAGATGCTGGACAGTCGGGTCAGATATGTTTTCTTTGCTCATTAACCGTTCACGTGCTTGGCTTGCTGCGGTCTGGCGGACGGGCGCGATGACCGACCTCCGGACTGGTGCTGGGCGGGCTTTGAATGCAGCCTTTGTCGCGGCTCCCGCCTCCTCTGCCTCATGCTTGAGCCGCTCTTCTTTCCGTGCTTTTTGCTCTGCCGCGAACTTCTCGCCAGGAAGTTGAAACTTTGGTACTGTGGGAGGCTTTGATGATTTTGGCGGCGGAGGAAGGTTGATCTGACGAGAGGTGGTGGCCTCACCTTCAGCCATCCGTCTGAGACGTTCCTCCTTCTTCGCTTTGAGTTCTGCGGCGATGCTTTCGCCTGGAAGTCGGAAGTCAGACTTGGTCGGTGGTTTAGTTGATTTAGGGGGCGGCGGCATGCTGATAAGTCGTGGTCTCGGTGCTCCTGCCTCAGCCATTCTCTTGAGGCGTTCCTCTTTCCTGGCTTTCAACTCTGCAGCTATTCTTTCCCCCGGAAGTTGGAATTCAGATGTTGTGGGTGCCTTGGTCGACTTGGCCGGAGGTGGCGGAGGCGCAAAGGTCATGATGATGGGCCTACGCCTGGAAGCCAAGTAGTCCGTGGCCCCTTCAGATCCCGTTCTCTCCTTGGGAGGTGCGCGTACACTAGATGCTCTCGATAATCCAGTTGGCTTCAATGACCTGGCCGTCAAGCTTGGGCTTTTCGAGTCCTTAGGTCTCATTATAGTTCTCTGAGCTGTCTGCCGTGGAGACTTGCCAGGAGTTGCAGTCCTGGTGAACTTTGCCTTTCTGGGAGACTTGTCGTCAGCCAATTGGTCGAATGACGGAAGAGACCTTCCGACGTTCTCGAGAGCCTCCTCGAGATCATCAATCGCACCGATGGATTCTTCTAAGCGCATAGGTGTCCTCGAGGCAGACCTGGTAGAACTTCGGGAGATAGCTCGGCTAGGTGTAACGCTCGTCGTTGGGGTCACAGCGTCCTCAAGAGGTTTCTGGGATGTCAACACCTTTGGCTCAGGCTCAGTCACTTCTAGAGAGGGAGTCGTAACCTCTTGCTCGGGGTCATCAGCAATTGTACCTGCTGGCTCTTCTACTTCCGTTTCCACAGTATCTGGAACAACCTCCACTTGTGGCCCGACCGTACCTTCCTGGTCATCGATGTTCTCTTGTTCTTGCGCCTGTGAGAATTCCTCCATCAGGTCTTGTGATGCTTTGAGGTCGGAAGCCGCACGTGGCTCTTCGGCAGGCTCTTCGGCCGACTCGGGGACGATCTCTGCATACGATCGTCTAGTAGCTTCCTCTGTCACCAGTTTCTCTGCTCGTTTTTCTTGTACTTCGGATGGCGAAGGTTCCTGGGCAGTAGCAGTTGTGTCTACTTCGACTGCCTCTGACTGGAGTGGACCACTAGAGCGAAGTGAACGCGAGAAGTCCTCCTCCTGCTTAGCCAATTGACGACGGGTCATGCGTACCGCACGCGACGGAGAACTTGCAGGTTGTTCCTCGCCGACAGGAGCTTGGGCCGTATCTATACCCCACAATTAGCAGCGCACATTAAGACAGGTCGCAAGCGCTGCTGGCACGCACCTTCGATGGGTTGGCCGGCCAGCTCGTCGACAGCGGCATCGCTCGCGGGGCTACCTGCAGCTTGACGCCCGTCATCCGGAACCAGGGGCCCATCCTTTTCCTCGTCTTGTGCAGCTTTCGCCTTCTTCCCCTTTGCGCCCTTCTGCGCAGTGCCCTTTGCTTTGCCCTTCTTCACTGCCATCTTCTTAGCCGGCGCGTCCGTGGAGTCGGGGTCGAGGACGTTGTTAGCGGAGACATGACCCAATGGAACGCGGTCTTGAACATCGGTACGCGTGATTGACGCGTCGTTGGTCTCAATGTCGCCGTCGGCGTGTTGCGCATGCTCCACGCGCGACGCCGCTCGAGTGACGCGCATTGCGGGAGCGTTCGATAGTGGTGCTAGGATGGTGTGTAGTTATACAATGCTGGGGCGCATGGACGAGACGGTGGTGCGGGCGCTATCGTGCCGCTCAGATGTGTGGACGGCCAGGGTCTTCGATGTTTACATGGCTGCAAGTTCCGTAAACAAAGCACTGGCCAATCAGCGCGCGTCGCCGTCGACAGTCACGTGCCCATGCGGCTCCGAGGTCCCGTCCGGGGTCGCTGAGCATGGTCCCGAGGCGTCGCGGAGCCCCACCGCATCTGCAACTGCGCGTGCATTGCGACGGAAAATTCGGCGGCACATCAGACCGGTACAGAAGCGGCCGGCGGCTCCTTGCTCCCAGACATCCCGCGGGAACGCTCCGGCACCTGGTCGAGAAAACTTAGAAGCCAGCTGCGCAGACACCGAGCAGCACAGCACAACCAATACCGCACACAGGACGTCTCTGCAAGCAATCGCTCGCTCCGACCTATCGCATCCCTCCCGACCCCGAGCATTCGCCGCATTGCCCCTCTCGCACCGCCAAACTGGCTGCCCCGCGCCGTATCCTGGGAGCCTTGAATTCCCGTCTCTACCCCTCGCGCAACATCCATTCCCGCGCCTTTAACTCCGCATCCGTCACCGTGGCTCCCTCACGCCCAACCTCTCGTCTCAGTCTCTTTTCTGCTCATCTCGACGCTAGACCTTTCCTCGAGCTCAACACACCCTTCTCTACCGAGCGAAGTGCACATCTCGAAGACGACCAAGGAAACACAGCACGCAAACCACCTGAGCCTGAGCAACCAATTGACGAGGGAACACCAAAGAAAATGTCTAGCCAGCCGCCGCATCCCGCCCTGCTCATCCCGGGCCCAATCGAGTTCGACGATGCTGTCCTTCAGTCTATGAGCCATTACAGGTACGCCCGGCACCATACTCAAACTTACGTCATTGACATGCTGACCTCTGCAGTGAATCGCACGTCGGCGCACCCTTCGTCAGCACCTTTGGCGATGTTCTGTCCAACCTGCGCAAGCTCTTCCAGACCACCGACCCCGCCTCGCAGCCCTTCGTCCTTTCCGGTTCGGGTACGCTCGGCTGGGATCAGGTCGCTGCGAACCTCACCGAGCCTGGCGACGAAGCGCTTGTCTTGCATACTGGATACTTTGCCGACTCGTTCGCCGACTGCTTCGAGACATACGGAGTGAAGGCGACACAGCTCAAGGCAGCCATCGGGGACCGGCCACAGCTCGACGAGGTCGAGCAGGCACTGAGGGAGAAGAAATACAAGGTCTTGACCGTCACCCACGTCGACACTAGCACGGGAGTGCTTAGCGAGGTCAAGGCGCTGAGCGAGCTTGTGCACAGAGTCAGCCCGGACACATTGGTCGTGGTTGACGGCGTGTGCAGTGTCGGTGGCGAGGAGATCAAGTTCGACGAGTGGAAGCTCGATGTCGTCCTTACGGCTACACAAAAGGCCATTGGCTGCCCTGCCGGTCTCAGTGTGCTCATGGCTTCTGGCCGTGCCATTGAGGTATTCAAAGCAAGGAAGACGAGGCCCAACTCCTACTTTGGATCGTGGAAGAACTGGCTGCCAAGTAAGACAAACTCACTTTACACCTGTTTCAGCGCGATCTAACAGCCTTGCAGTCATGCAAAACTACGAAGCCAAGAAGGCCTCCTACTTCGCCACACCCTCCCCTCAACTCATCCACGCCCTCGACACAGCCCTTAAACAGATCCTGTCGCGGCCGCTTGACCAGCGCTTTGCCGACCACAGAAACGCCTCCCAGAAGGTCAAGAAGGCAATTGCAGACCTCGGCTTGAAGCAGCTTGCTACCAAGCCTGAGAACCAGGCTAATACAATGACGGCCATCGTTCTGCCCGAGGGTGTCACCCCACCGGATGTGGTCCCTAGCCTGCTAAAGAAGGGTGTCGTTTTCGCCGGTGGTCTGCACAAGGAGATCGCATCCAAGTACATCCGATTAGGTCATATGGGTGTCAGTGTTACGGATCCAAACCGCGGCGATCTCACCAAGGCCATTGATGCGTTGAGAGAGTCGCTCGCTGAGGTTGGAAAGGCATAGAGTATCTGCATATGAAGTAGCTTGTGTATAACATTATAGACATCGACCTCGAACATAGCCAGCATTTGTACATTGCTCGTCTTAATCGGTTCTCTCATGTTTCACATAGGCAATCATTCGTCTCGTCGGCAGCTTCTCGTATTGTTAGAACAGTTCCATGTTCATCTACGTCAGAGTCAGTCTAAAGCACCTGCCATTTTAGGACACACCTGGGGAACAGCATTCCCTCCTAGATCCTAGATGAGTTGGTCACTATCATCCCAAATTAGATCCATGGATGAGATAGAGTCAGATGACTACGTAGTCTACTATCAATCTCAGTTAGGAAAATATTGTTTGCTCATAAATTCCATAATCCGTAAGCAGAGAGACATGGTACGTGTGGGTATGCCTGCAGTGATCATACGAATGCGAACCGTGCTGGGTTCCCAAGTGTTATGATAAATGAAAGAGAGATGGCGTATGGGAGTTTGTAAGTTCTTCCTGCGGAGGATACGATTGATCGTGTGGATTTTGCGCATGCGTTGGAGCATGCGAGGTTCTTGATGGGATGGGTGGTGGAGCTAGGCTTTGCGAGTTTGTAGGAGATGCCCGGTGCCGCTAAGATTACAGTAGGTTGTAGCGCGAGTTACCACTTGCTGTTCCATGATGTAACATTACTTCACTATCACTATACTCATTTCCTCGCAAGAAACGTCAATGCAGCCACACAAAGCGCATCCACCCCCGTCTTCAGCGTGGGCTGAATGACTGGCGCAAAACCGCTCGAGTGATTCTGCGGAATATCTTCTATCAACCTTCCCTCCCTCTCCTTCTGCGCATAAAGGTCAGGATCGCAGCCTCCAAAGAACCAGAACAGGCTGGGCTTTCCCTGACTGGTAGCCAGAATTGAGACGTCCTCACTTGCATTCGTCCGCGCAATTCGCGGATCAAACGCGTCGCCAAAGAAATCCCCAAAGCTGCTAGCAAGCTTGTTTTCCATGTCCTCATCATTGTCCGTCGCAGGGAAGAACCGCGTTTCTTCGATGGTGGGTTCCTTGGGCGCCCCAGCGGCAATGTACTCCGCATGAACAACGCGCTTGATAGATGCAATGACTCTGTCGCGCGTGGTCTTGTTGATAGTTCGGATGTCAATGCCGAGCTCAGCATGGTCGACGATGATGTTCTCGGTGTGCCCGCCTCTCAAATATCCAACCGTTACGACCGCCATGTCGCTTGGATCCGTTTCTCGACTTACAATGTTCTGCAGTCGGACTACAATGTTCGACGCCATCATAACGGGGTCGATTGTGCGGTTCGGCATGCTGCCATGACCGCCGCGGCCGAACACGGTCACTTTGAAACTGTCTGCTGCTGCCATAATGGTGCCTACCCTGCTGCCGATCTTGCCTGCTGGAAGCGCCATTACATGCTGACCTAAGACATAATCAGGTACTGGGATGTTGTGCTTGTTTTTGTCGTAGAGCCCGTCGTCAACCATCGCTTGAGCGCCAGTGCCGCGTTCCTCGGCAGGCTGGAAGAGAACAACGAGTGTGCCTGACCACGAAGAGCGCACGGCGCAGAGATGCTCGGTAGCGGCCAATAGACAAGTGAGGTGGAGATCGTGGCCGCAGGCGTGCATTACGGGCAATTCGTCGCCGGTTCGTTGGCTGACTTGTGTCACTGTAGACGCGTAGGGAAGATTCGTCAGCTCCTTAACGGGCAGTGCATCCATATCGGCGCGAAGGAGGACAGTTGGACCAGAACCATTATGGAAAACGCCTGCAAGGCCATAGCCGCCTATATTGGTCGTAATCTTAATATCTGAGACTCTCGAAAGATGCTTTGCTGTGGTTGCTGCCGTCTCTTTCTCCTGATTGGACAGCTCCGGGTTGGCATGATAATGTTTGTACAACTCCTCATAAGGTTTCAAGTCAAGAGGTTTGCATGCTAGAAGATCGGAAATAGACACCATCTTGTCGAACACAGGTTAACGTCCACCTTCGTGATACTACGAAAGTATATATGCGCTGGTGACGTTACGTTGTGAGGGAACGCCTTCCTATACAACATTAGCGCTCCCCACTATGACTTCTCCGACGGGTAGGACGTTAACACGGGTGGAAATAATTCGTGCGCGATGAGGTAAGCTAACATCGCCAAATACTTAGGCACCTAGCAACGGCCACTAAAATAGGATATATTAATATATCTAAGGTCGAATTTAATAATAGGTGTTAAGGAAAATTAACTTAGTAAGTAAGCGAATTAAATAGAATTACTATATAAGAGATTATAGGTAGGTTAGCGTAGTAGTAAGTGTTACTAGGCTAAGGTAGAGGCCTTAGTAGATATCTTAGACCTTAGTACTTTCTAAATAAGACTAGTACCTTACTTAGGGCTTAGTAGCTATATATCTCTATAGAGACTCCTAGCTACCCTAGATAGCTTTCTATTATAATTATTATTAAAGTAAGAGTAGAGGCCTCTAAAATTACTAAGCTTATTTTAAGTAATTATAGAATAAAGATAGTATTATAGAAAATAAGCTTAGTAAATAAGCTAATTAATTAGAATTACTATATAGGAGACTATACTAGATTAGTAATATATATAAGTACTTATAATCTAAAATAGGTTTTTACTTATACTAAGTATTCTTATATAATTAATTTAATGGCTAGTATAATGGGGCCTCTAGGACTCTATTACTTACCGTGGCCCTATTAGGGTTCTTGTAAGAGATAAGTAGCGTGTAGGGTTATATAGATTATATATAGTGTAAATATTAATTAATTACTACTATAAGAGTATATTACTAAAAGCTTAATAGTAATCTTCCATAAGGAAACTAAATGTAGGTAACTATATTATAGATTAATAATAAAGGTTTACCCTATAGTAATCTATTATCTCTATATACTACTATCTAATAGTGGCTCTATAGGCTCTATTTATAGATTCTTATAGATCTATAGATCCTAGCTCTATGGCTCTATATCCTTAGTATCTATAGATTTATAGATCTAATTACGTAACTTCTTTATATATCTATATTATACTTAGTATCTAACCTATAATTATATTCTTCTCTAATATAATCTAATTAGTTACTACTATTATTAATATAAGTCCTATAATTCTATTATAGTATAGTAGCTATAACACTATCTCCCCCTTCTAAGTCTTTAGCCTAAAGATTAATTTATTATAGGGGTGGTGCTATATTAGTAGGGTAAGCCCTATTATAAGTTAGGTTATTATTACCCTCTATACCTTCTTATAAAACTAATAAACAACTTATGCTTACTAATAAAATTAGTTATTATAGATTCCTTACTATACCTTACTCTTACTATAATTAGTTAAAAATTCTATATAAGCTTTCTCTACGTAATATACCTAGGCGTCCTACTTATAAAGCTTATGTTTATTTAAATGTTTATAGTTCTTATAATATTAATAGTATCTTAGTGGCTAAGAGTATATTATCTACCACTATTATTCTATTTATACTAATTATTTATAGTATATAACACTAGTCGCTCCTAAGCCAAAATTTAAGCTAAACTTATTAAGACTAAGAAAGCTTAGAAAGATGCTCTAGATACTACTACTACTACTACCTAGCGCTTAGCTAATACTTATTTAAGGATATTATAGTTATAGAAATAGAAAGAGCTTCTTAATAAGTAGGAGGATCCTTAGTTAGTGTTCCTAGAGGCTAAGCTAGATTAGGAAGAAGTAGAGCTAAAGGCCACTAGTCTATAGAATAGTTCTAAGGAGGGTAAAGTAGTCTCTTAAGATACTACTTATACCTTTTCTAATAGTAGTATTCTTTATAATTTACTATAAGGTAGTCTAACTCTTAGTCTAATATCTCTAGGCTTTCTTTAAGAGATTAGTTTAACTAAAATTCTTCTAACTTCTTAGGGTAGTTAAAATTACTTTCTAGTTCCTAGGTATTATCCTATAGGTTCCCTTTTCTATTATATTTTAGCTATTTAACCTTATAGTAGTTCTAACTATTTACTAGTTAGTATCTATTAATACTTACTACTTCCTATTCCTCTTATTATTCTCCGTATATATCTACCTTATAAACTATAGGTTCTACGTCTTATAGTGCTTTTTCTAATAAGGCTACGTAGAATACTAGGTATATTTTTATATTATTTAGAAGGCGTAGTTTAAATAAAACTAGGGTAATCTACTTAAGGACTTTATATAGTCTAATTTTTAGGTAGTCTAGTTTATTTAATAGTTGTTTACTAGCGATATTTTTTTATAATAGCTAGACTTTCTCTCCCTTCTCTAGCGTAGGCGTAGGCTTATACTTAAGATTATAGTATTTACCTATCTTTCCTTATAGGAATATGGTATCTTATTAGAGTTAGGTATAGATTTATATAATTTTCTTTACCTAATCTTCTCTATCTACGCTCTAGGATCTTATTACCCTAGGCACTTAATAAGCTACTAGGTTAAATCTATAATTTACAAAGAATAGTAAGACTCTAGTAGCACTATATTATAAGCTATTATAGGCTAACTATGCTATAGGGAGTAACCCTACCTAGTTATTTTATTAGTAGTTTAGGTAACATCTAAGAAACTATTCTACTATCTAGTTTATTCTTTTAGTCTAGCTATCTATTTATAGATAGTATGCTGTGGATATACTATATTTAATACCTATAAGGGCGAATACTATCTACTAGAATTTAGATGTAAAGTGTATATCTCTATTAGTAATAATTTTATTAGGGGCACTATGCTATACTATTACTATAGAGGTAAATTAGAATGCTATATATTCTACCTTACTAACTTCCTTATATAGTAAGAAGTAAGTGTATTTAGTTATTTTATTAATAATAACTATTACTCTATTATATTTAACCTTATTATCTAGGTCCCTAGACTTTAGTAATCTAGTTATAAAGTCTATTATAATAACTCCCTATAGTCTATTTAGTACTTCTATAGGTTATAATTACCTATATAGTGTATATCTATTTAGCTTATTTTTATAGTAGTCCGCGTAATCCCTAAGGACTTCTATAACTATCTGCTAGGCTTAAGGGAAGTAGTAGTCCCTTATTAGTTATTCTAGTGTTTATTTAATTCCTTAGTGGCCGTGTGCTAGCACCTTATAGAATTATTATACAAATTCTCTCTAGATTTTTGCTAGAATAAAGATCCTATTAAAGACTCTATATATATTATCTTTATACTTTATTTCTACTAGTAAGTAGCTTATACTTTCCTTATTAATTATAGTTTCCTTCTAGATCTAATTAAGCTATACACTAGCTTATATTTCTACTATTACTATAAGCTTAGGTGTATTATATATAATAGTACTATTAGCGTTAAACTTAAGTAAGGCTTCTAATACCTCTACCTTTCCTTAGAGGTCTAGTTATCTACTTAGGGTATTAGCTTAGAGGTTTTCTATTTCTCTAGTATATATAATCTTAAAGTTATATATTAATAAGGTCTATGCCTATTTTACTTACCTAGAGGTAAGGGCTTTATTAGTTATAAATCCTATTAGGTTCTTATAATCTAAGAATATAGGTGTCTAATATTTAGCTTCTTAGAGATATGTTCTCTATTCCTTAAAGGCTTTAACTATTACTAATATTTCTTTATTATAGATATTATAGTTAAGTTCTATAGCCTTTATTTTCTAGGAATAATAACTATATAGGTATTTTTTATCTATTTTTAGGTCTTACTAGAGCAAGTATGCTCCTATAGCAAAATTTAATATATTAGTTTTAAGTATTACTAGGTAGCGTAGGTTAAAGATCTATAGAATAGATTCTTTTATAAACTCTTCTTTTAGCTAATCTATTACTTATTAGTACTTATCTATCTACTTAAAAGGGACTTCCTTCTTAGTTAACCTTATAAGTAGTTCTATAATTCTAGTCTATCCTAGGATAAACTTCCTATAATAATTATAAAATCCTAGGAAGGACTAAATATCCTTAATATACTTAGGGGTTCCCTACTTAGAGACCTCCTATAGTTTAGTTTATTTAATTTTAAGTTTCCCTAGTTTAACTATAAACCCTAGAAAGATGGTCTAGGTTATATAGAACTTATATTTCTTAAGCTTAAGGTATAGCTTAGCCTTACCTATTTATTTAAGCACTTCCTTAATGTGCCCTTTATATTATTATTTATTTATTAAATAGATTAGTATATTATCTAGGTATACTATTACGTATTCTCCTAGGTATCCTCTTAAGATAGTATTAATTTATTATTAGAACACTACTAGGGCGTTAGTAAGCCTAAAGGGCATAACCTTATATTTAAAGAGTCCTAGCTTAGTTTAGAAGGCTATTTTCTATTCCTTACCTTCCTTTATCCTAATTTAGTAGTATGCATTTTTAATATCTAAGCGTATAAAGATCTTTATATCTTATAACTAATCTTATAGGTCTAAGATTAGTAGTAATAGGTATTAATCCTTCTTAGTTATAGCGTTAGTTTTCCTAAAATCTATATAAAACTATAGTTTAGGGTTACCTTTCTTCTCCGCGAATGTAACTCTATAAGCTATAGAAGATTTAGAAGGTTAAATGTACTTCTACTTAAGGTTATTTTTAATATATTATTTAATAACCTTAAATTCCTTTTCTATAGTCTTATAAACTAGTCCCTATATAGGTTATTCTCCTTCTTCTAGTTTAATCTTATAATCCTAGTCTACATATTCTAGTAAGTAACCTTCTAGTTTATTAAAGATGTCTGTAAACTCCTAGTATTATTCTAGGATACCTAGAATTTGTTCTTTGCTAGTGGCTAGCTAATAAGGGTACTTAATTTCTTTAGTTCCCTAATAGATAATTAGATTAACTTACCTTAGCTATAGCATCCTAAGGATTATATCCTACTAGTTATCTATTTTAGCTAAATCTATAGTAAAATTATTAATTACTAATCTATCTAATAGGAAGGTTCCTAGCGTAGTTTCTATATTAATTTACTCCTAGAATAGTAGCCCCTTAATATTATATAGGGTCTATTATTCCCTTTTATTTATATAGTAGAGCCCTTTTTCCTCTATAAAGTCCTTTAATATAAAGTTCTAGGTAGCTCTACTATTAATTATAGCTTAGATAGGTCTCCCTTAGTATTCTCTATTAAGTATTATATATAGCCTAAGTATCCCTCTAAGGGCTTCTTTACCCTTTAGCTAATGCTTAGTCTAGATTTTTATTACTATGTGCTTTAGGCACTTATTTTCTAGGTATTTATACTATAGTTATCCCTTAACACACTTATATAGTAGGAGGGGTCCTAGAGCTAGTACTAGGTATCTACTAACCTTCTTTTCTAGATGCTATCTATGTACTTTGTCCCTTTAGATAAGATTATTATATAGGTTATCTATTATTTAGATTAGGAAGGCGTGGTATTTCTTCTTTAGTACTAGGTATATTAGATAGTTATCTACTATATACGATGTCTATAAGAGTTTATAATACGCTAGATATTTAGTTAGTATTTAGGGGTTATCCCCCTCTATAGGTTTAATTTTATCCTCTAAACGTTCTTCTTTAATTAGAATCTAGTATTTTATTATAATTTAGGGTATATGTGCTTTGTCTACCTATTTAATTTTATTAGCTATTTAAGCCTAGGTTTAACTATCTAGCATCTCCGCCACTAGAATTATATTCCTTTTAACCCACTTATTAAAGCTAGTGAACTTAGTATTTCTTAGGAACTAAATTTTCTAGTTCTTATAAACTTTGTAGATTGTTTCTCTATATAAGTTTCTGTAGTAAAAGCGTATTTCCTTAATTTATCTAAAGTTAGCTAACCTAATTATCTTAGCCACCTTAAGGGCTAGTTCTTCTAGCTAGAAGTACTCTATTCCTCTAATATAGATGTTCTTTCTAGGAGACATAGGTGCTTTCTATACTAGTAATAAGGAGAAAGGCTCCTCTCCTTAGAGGGTTAACTAGGATAGGGTATTAATTAATTTATCTAAACTACTCTCCTATTCCTCTTTATCTAATTTACTATCTAAGTCGCTTATATTAAAGAATCCTAGGACTTAGGCATTTTATTCCTTAAGCTATAGAATTATTTGTCCTTCTTAGGTTACTGCTAACTTTTTACCTATTAGCTAGTATCCTATATCTTTCTTTATCTTTATATGTAATATGTACGTATCCTAGGAGCACTTAGCCTAGTAGGTAGCCTTATATTCCTTACTACTAGCTAGTTTCTCCTTAGTATCCCTTAAAGTTTTCTATTTCCTTAGTTCCTCTTTAGTACCTTTTATAGACTTATCCTAGCTTTTACTTAGGTAGTTCCTAGCTATATAACCTTTCTTACTATAGCTAAAGTAGGCGCCTTCCTTATATTACTTTTCCTTTATTATATCCTAACTTAATCCTTTTTCTTTATTAGTATCTAAGACTATTAGGTCCCCTTTATTATAGGTTTTATAGTTCTAGCTATTTGTGCTATATCTACTTCCTCCCTTATTATCTTATTTCTATAGGAATAACTCGTTGTCTACCTAGACAGCTTATTTAATTATTATAGGTAGAGTTATTAGCTTCTCTATCCTAATTATTTTATACCTAATATCTAACTTTAGTCCTTTATAGAACCTTTATATTAGGGCCCTTTCTCTGTAGTCTAAGACCTTATTAGCTAGCTACTTAAATGCTAATACGTAAGCTACTACTATCTTAGTTTATTAGAGTTTTAAAAGTTTCTATTTAGCTATGCGTTCCGCATTAATGTTACTAAAGGTTAACTATAGTTTTTCCTTAAAGTAAGTATAGCTTACAAAAATAAGGTTAGTTTCTATTTTCTAGTTATTAACTTAGCTTATTCTCTAATCTATAAGATAACTATTAAACTAGTCCATTACTTTTCTAGTAAAGTAGGTAGCTATATAGGCCACCTTCTAGTCTTTATCCCTAAGATATTCTTAATTTAGATCTAGGTAAAGAGATATTAAGGCTAGGAATCCCCTAAGTTTAGTTTAAGTACCGTTAAACTTCTCTAGATCTATAAGTTTTAGTAGTCTATTCCTTATTTAGAGTTCTATCCACTAGATCTATTTCTTTATAGTATTATTAGCTCTTCCTACTGTTCCTTCTAATATAACTCTTACTTACTTAACTAATTACTTATAAGCTTCCTTAGCCCTAGCATTCTCTTTATTAAGGTAGTTAAGTTATTCCTTTATCTAGACTAGGTCTATTAGGTCTAATAACATTAGTTAGTTTACTATAGGAGCTATTATTAATACTAATAATCTAGGTACGTACCTATAGAGACTCTTAAGATATAATTATTAAAGTATAATAGGGCCTCTAGGACTCTATTACTTACCGTAGCCCTATTAGGGTTCTTATAAGAGATAAGTAGCGTGTAGGGTTATATAGATTATATGTGGTATAAACGTTAATTAATTACTACTATAAGAGTGTGTTACTAAAAGCTTAATAGTAATCTTCCGTGAGGAAACTAGATGTAGGTAACTATATTATAGATTAATAATAAAAGTTTACCCTATAGTAATCTATTATCTCTATATACTACTATCTAATGGTAGCTCTATAGGCTCTATTCGTAGATCCTTACAGATCTATAGATCCTGGCTCTATGGCTCTATATCCTTGGCATCTATAGATTTATAGATCTAATTATGTGACTTCTTTACATGTCTATATTATGCTTAGCATCTAACCCATAATCGTATTCTTCTCTAACATAATCCAATTGGTCGCTACTGTTATCGATGTAAGTCCTGTAATTCCGTTGCGGCGTAGCAGCCGTAATAGCTAGCGTTTTATTTACTTTATAACTTACTAGTTACCCTTTTTCTTTTATATAGATTTACATTACTATTACTATTACTATTACTATTACTATTACTATTACTATTACTATTACTATTACTATTACTATTACTATTACTATTACTATTACTATTACCTACTTAGCCTTTTATATACCTAAACTTTTATAAGCTCCTACTACTACTAAATAATCTAATATAATAGAACTACTATCTTATTATTCTTATATTACTATAACGGGGCCCCTAGGACTCTATTACTAGCCGTGGCCCTATTAGGGTTCTAGTGAGAGATAAGTAGCGTATAGAATAGTATAGATTACGTATGGTATAAATATTAATTAATTACTACTATAAGAATATATTACTAAGGACTTAATAGTAATCTTCTATAAGGAAACTAGATATAGAGAACTATATTATAGATTAATAATAAAGGCTTACCTAGTAGTAATCTATTATCTCTATATACTACTATCTAATAGTAGCTCTATAGGCTCTATCTATAGATTCTATAGATCTAGGCTCTATAGCTCTATTCTATAGATCTATAGATCTAATTACGTAACTTTCTTATATACCTATATTATGCTTAGTATTTAACCTATAATTATATTCTTCTCCTATATAATCTAATTAGTTACTACTATTATTAACGTAAGTCCTATAATTTTATTATAGTATAGTAGCTATAATACTATCTCCCCCTTTTAAGTCTTTAGCCTAAAGATTAATCTATTATAGGGGTAGTGCTATATTAGTAGGGTAAGCCCTATTATAAGTTAGGTTATTATTACCCTTTATGCCTTTTTATAAGACTAACGAACGACTTATACTTACTAATAAAATTAGTTATTATAGATTCCTTACTATACCTTACTCTTACTATAATTAGTTAAAAATTCTATATAAGCTTTCTATAACAGGGCCTCTAGGACTCTATTACTAGCCAAGGCCCTATTAGGTTTCTTATAAGAGATAAGTAGCGTATAGGGTTATATAGATTACATAGAGTGTAAATATTAATTAATTACTACTATAAGAATATATTACTAAAGACTTAATAGTAATCTTCTATAAAAAAACTAGATATAGAGAACTATATTATAGATTAATAATAAAGGCTTATCTAGTAGTAATCTATTATCTCTATATACTACTATCTAATAATAGCTCTATAGGCTCTATCTATAGATTCTTATAGATCTATAGATTCTAGCTCTATAGCTCTATATTCTTAGCATCTATAGATCTATAGATTCTATTACGTAACTTCTTATATATCTATATTATACTTAGCGTCTAACCTATAATTATATTTTTCTCCTATATAATTTAATTAGTTACTACTATTATTAGCGTAAGTCCTATAATTCTATTATAGTATAGTAGCTATAACACTATTTCCCCCTTTTAAGTTTTTAGCCTAAAGATTAATCTATTATAGGGGTAGTGCTATATTAGTAGGGTAAGCCCTATTATAAGTTAGGTTATTATTACTCTCTATACCTTCTTATAAAACTAATAAACAACTTACGCTTACTAATAAAATTAGTTATTATAAATTTCTTACTATACCTTACTCTTACTATAATTAGTTAAAAATTCTATATAAGCTTTCTCTATATAATACGCCTAGGCGTCCTACTTATAAAGCTTATATTTATTTAAATATCTATAGTTCTTATAATATTAATAGTATCTTAGTAGCTAAGAGTATATTATCTACTACTATTATTCTATCTATACTAATTATTTATAGTATATAATACTAGTCGCTCCTAAGCTAAAATTTAAGCTAAACTTATTAAGGCTAAGAAGGCCTAAAAAGATACCCTAGATACTACTACTACTACTACCTAGCGCTTAGCTAATACTTATTTAAGGATATTATAGTTACGGAAATAGAAGGAGCTTCTTAATAAGTAAGAGGATTATTAGTTAGTATTCCTAGAGGCTAAGCTAGATTAGAAAGAAGTAGAGCTAAAAGCTACTAGTCTATAGAATAGTCCTAAGAAGGGTAAAGTAGTTTCTTAAGATACTACTTATACTTTCTCTAATAGTAGTATTCTTTATAATTTACTATAAAGTAGTCTAATTCTTAGTCTAATATCTCTAGGCTTTCTTTAAGAGATTAGTATAACTAAAATTCTTCTAACTTCTTAAGGTAGTTAAGGTTACTTTCTAGTTCCTAGGTATTATTCTATAGGTTCCCTTTCTTATTATGTCCTAGCTATTTAACTTTATAGTAGTTCTAACTATTTACTAGTTAGTATCTATTAATACTTACTACTTTCTATTCTTCTTACTATTCCCTATATATATTTACTTTATAAACTATAGGTTCTATATCTTATAGTGCCTTTTCTAGTAAGGCTATATAGAACACTAGGTATATTTTTATATTATTTAGGAGTTATAGTCTAAATAAAACTAGGGTAATCTATTTAAGGATCTTATATAGTTAAATTTTTAGGTAGTCTAGTTTATTTAATAGTTATTTACTAGTAATATTTTTTTATAGTAGCTAGACTTTCTCTCCCTTCTCTAGTATAGGCGTAGGCTTATACTTAAAATTATAGTATTTACCTATCTTTCCCTATAGGAATATAGCATCTTACTAGAGTTAGGTATAGATTTATATAATTTTCTTTACCTAATCTTCTCTATCTATACTCTAGGATCTTATTATTCTAAGCACTTAATAAGCTACTAGGTTAAATCTATAGTTTATAAAGAATAGTAAGACTCTAGTAGTACTATATTATAAGCTATTATAGGCTAACTATACTATAGGGAGTAACCCTACCTAGTTATTTTATTAGTAGTTTAGGTAACACCTAAGAAACTATTCTACTATCTAGTTTATTCTTTTAGTCTAGCTATCTATTTATAGATAGTATGCTATAGATATACTATATTTAATACCTATAAGGGTAAATACTATCTACTAGAACTTAGATATAAAGCGTATATCTCTATTAGTAATAATTTTATTAGGGCACTATGCTATACTATTACTATAGAGGTAAACTAGAATACTATATATTCTACTTTACTAACTTCCTTATATAGTAAGAAGTAAGCATACTTAGTTATTTTATTAATAATAACTATTACTCTATTATATTTAACTTTATTATCTAGATTCTTAGACTTTAGTAATCCTATTATAAAGTCTATTATAATAACTCCCTATAGTCTACTTAGTACCTCTATAGGTTATAGTTACCTATATAGTGCGTACCTATTTAGTTTATTTCTATAGTAATCTACATAATCTCTAAGGACTTCTATAACTATCTACTAGGCTTAAGAGAAGTAGTAGTTCCTTATTAGTTATTCTAGTGTTTATTTAATCCCTTAATAGCTGTGTACTAGCACCTTATAGAATTATTATATAAATTCTCTCTAGATTTTTACTAGAATAAAGATCCTACTAAAGACTTTATATATATTATCTTTATACTTTATTTCTACTAGTAAGTAGCTTATACTCTCCTTATTAATTATAGTTTCCTTCTAGATCTAATTAAGCTATATACTAGCTTATATTTCTACTATTACTATAAGCTTAGGTGCGTTATATATAATAGTACTATTAGTATTAAACTTAAGTAAGGCCCCTAATACTTTAGCCTTTCTTTAGAGGTCTAGTTATCTACTTAGGGTATTAGCTCTAAGGTTTTCTATTCCTCTAGTATATATAATCTTAAAGTTATATATTAATAAGGTCTATGCCTACCTTACTTATCTAGGGGTAAGGGCTTTATTAGTTATAAATCCTATTAGGTTCTTATAATCTAAAAATATAGGTATCTAATATTTAGCTTCTTAGAGATACGTTCTCTATTTCTTAAAGGCTTTAACTATTACTAATATTTCCTTATTATAGATATTATAGTTAAGTTCTATAGTTTTTATTTTCTAGAAATAATAGCTATATAGGTGTTTTTTATCTATTTTTAGGTCTTACTAGAGTAAGTATACTCCTATAGTAAAATTTAATATATTAGTTTTAAGTATTACTAGGTAGCGTAGGTTAAAGATCTATAGAATAGATTCCTTTATAAACTCTTTTTTTAGCTAATCTATTACTTATTAGTACTTACCTATCTACTTAAAAGGGACTTCCTTCTTAGTTAACCTTATAAGTAGTTCTATAATCCTAGTCCACCCTAGGATAAACTTTCTATAATAATTATAAAATTCTAGGAAGAACTAAATATCTTTAATATACTTAGGGGTTCCCTACTTAAAAAACCTCCTATAGTTTAGTCTATTTAATTTTAAGTTTCCCTAGTTTAACTATAAACCCTAGAAAAATAGTTTAGGTTATATAGAACTTATATTTCTTAAGCTTAAAGTAGAGCTTAGCCTTACTTATTTATTTAAGCACTTTCTTAATATGCCCTTTATATTATTATTTATTTATTAAATAGATTAGTATATTATCTAGGTATACTATTATATATTCTTCTAGGCACCCTCTTAAGATAGTATTAATTTATTATTAGAATACTACTAAGGCATTAGTAAGCCTAAAGGGTATAACTTTATATTTAAAGAGTTCTAGCTTAGTTTAGAAGGCTATTTTCTACTCCTTACCTTTCTTTATCCTAATTTAGTAGTATATATTTTTAATATCTAAGTATATAAAGATTTTTACATCTTATAACTAATCTTATAGGTCTAAGATTAGTGGTAGTGGGTATTAATCTTTCTTAGTTATAGTATTAGTTTTTCTAAAATCTATATAAAATTATAGTTTAGGGTTATCTTTCTTTTCTATAAATATAACTCTATAAGCTATAGAAGATTTAGAAGGTTAAATATACCCTTATTTAAGGTTATTTTTAATATATTATTTAGTAACCTTAAATTCCTTTTCTATAGTCTTATAAACTAGCCCCTATATAGGTTATTTTCCTTCTTCTAGCTTAATTTTATAATCTTAGTCTATATATTCTAGTAAGTAACCTTCTAGTTTATTAAAGATATCTGTAAACTCCTAGTATTATACTAGAATACCTAGAATTTATTCCTTACTAGTGGCTAGCTAATAGGGGTACTTAATTCCTTTAGTTCCCTAATAGATAATTAGATTAACTTACCTTAGCTATAGTATTCTAAGAATTATATTCTATTAGTTATCTATTTTAGCTAAATCTATAATAAAATTATTAATTACTAATCTATCTAATAGGAAGGTTCCTAGCGTAGTTTCTATATTAATTTACTCCTAGAATAGTAGCTTCTTAATATTATATAGGGTCTATTATTCCCTTTTATTTATATAGTAGAGCCCTTCTTCTTCTATAAAGTCTTTTAATATAAAGTTCTAGGTAGCTCTACTATTAATTATAGCTTAGATAGGTCTCCCTTAGTATTCTCTATTAAGTATTATATATAGCCTAAGTATCCCTCTAAGGGCTTCCTTACCCTTTAGCTAATACTTAGTCTAGATTTTTATTACTATGTGCTTTAGGCACTTATTTTCTAGGTATTTATATTATAGTTATCCCTTAATATACTTATATAGTAGGAGGGGTCCTAGAGCTAGTACTAGGTATCTACTAATTTTTTTTTCTAAATACTATCTATATACTTTATCCCTTTAGATAAGATTATTATAAGAGTTATCTATTATTTAAATTAGAAAGGCGTAGTGTTTCCTCTTTAGTACTAAGTATATTAAATAATTATCTACTATATATAATATCTATAAGAGTTTATAATGCGCTAGATATTTAGTTAGTATTTAGGGGTTATCCCCTTTTATAGGTTTAATCTTATCCTCTAAACGTTATTCCTTAATTAGAATCTAGTATTTTATTATAATTTAGGGTATATATACTTTGTCTACCTACCTAATTTTATTAGCTATTTAAGTCTAGATTTAACTATCTAGTATCTCTACTACTAGAATTATGTTCCTTTTAACCTACTTATTAAAGCTAGTAAACTTAGTATTTCTTAGAACTAGATCTTCTAGCCCTTATAAACTTTATAGATTATTTCCCTATATAGTTTCTATAAAAAAGCGTATTTCCTTAATTTACTATCTAAAGTTAGCTAACCTAATTATTTTAGCTACCTTAAGGGGCTAGTTCTTCTAGCTAGAAGTATTCTATTTCTCTAATATAGATATTCTTTCTAGGAGATATAGGTACTTCTTATATAGGTAATAAGGAGAAGGGTTTCTCCCCTTAGAGGGTTAACTAGAATAGGGTATTAACTAATTTATCTAAACTACTCTTCTATTCCTTATTATCTAACTTACTATTTAAGTCGCTTATATTAAAGAATCCTAGGACTTAGGTATTTTATTCCTTAAGCTATAGAATTATTTATCCTTCTTAGGTTACTACTAACCTTTTATTTATTAGCTAGTATCCTATATCTTTCTTTATCTTTATATATAATATATATATATCCTAGGAGTACTTAGCCTAATAGGTAGCCTTATATTCCTTACTATTAGCTAGTTTCTCTTTAGTATTCCTTAAGGTTTATTATTTCTTTAGTTCCTCTTTAGTACCCTTTATAGACTTATCCTAGCTTTTACTTAGGTAGTTCTTAGCTATATAACCTTTTTTTACTATAGCTAAAGTAGGTACCTTCTTTATATTACTTCTCTTTTATTATATCCTAACTTAATCCCTTTTCTTTATTAGCATTTAAAACTATTAGGTCCCCCTTATTATAGGTTTTATAGTTTTAGCTATTTATACTATATCTACTTTCTCCCTTATTATCTTATTTCTATAGAAATAACTTGTCGTCTACTTAGATAGCTTATTTAATTATTATAGGTAGAGTTATTAGCTTCTCTATTCTAATTATTTTATACCTAATATCTAACTTTAGTCCTTTATAGAACTTTTATATTAGGGCCCTTTCTCTATAGTCTAAGACCTTATTAACTAGCTACTTAAATACTAATATATAAGCTACTACTATCTTAGTTTATTAGAGTTTTAAAAGTTTCTATTTAGCTATATATTCTATATTAATATTACTAAAGGTTAACTATAGTTTTTCCTTAAAGTAAGTATAGCTTATAAAGATAAAATTAGTTTCTATTTTCTAGTTATTAACTTAGCTTATCCTCTAATCTATAAGGTAGCTATTAAACTAGTCTATTACTTTTCTAGTAAAGTAGGTAGCTATATAGGCTACTTTCTAGTCTTTATCCCTAAGATATTCTTAATTTAGGTCTAGGTAAAGAGATATTAAGGCTAGGAATCCCCTAAGTTTAGTTTAAGTACTATTAAACTTCTCTAGATCTATAAGTTTTAGTAGTCTATTTCTTATTTAGAGTTCTATCTACTAGATCTATTCTTTTATTATATTATTAGCTCCTCCCCCTATTCCTTCTAACATAACTCTAACTTACTTAACTAATTACTTATAAGCTTCCTTAGCCCCTAGTATTTTCTTTATTAAGGTAGTTAAGTTATTCCTTTATCTAGATTAAGTCTATTAGGTCTAATAATATTAGTTAGTTTACTATAGGAGCTATTATTAATACTAGTAATCTAGGTATATACCTATAGAGACTCTTAAGATATAATTATTAAAGTATAATAGGGCCTCTAGAACTTTATTACTAGCCGTGGCCCTATTAGGGTTCTAGTAAGAGATAAGTAGTGTATAGGGTAGTATAGATTATATATAGTGTAAATGTTAATTAATTACTACTATAAGTATATATTACTAAGTACTTAATAGTAATCTTTTATAAGGAAACTAGATATAGAGAACTATATTATAGATTAATAATAAAGGCTTACCCTATAGTAATCTATTATCTCTATATACTACTATCTAGTAATAGCTCTATAGGCTCTACCTATAGATCCTATAGATCTAGGCTCTATAGCTCTATCCTATAGATCTATAGATCTAATTACGTGACTTCTTTACGTATCTATATTATGCTTAGTATCTAACCCGTAATCGTATTCTTCCCCTATATAGTCTAATTAGTCGCTACTATTATTAACGTAAGTCCCGTAATTCTATTATAGTATAGTAGCCATAACATAGGCTCTATAGCTCTATCTAATAGATCTATAGATTTAATTATATAACTTCCTTACGTGTTTATATTATGTTTAGTATCTAACCTATAATTATACTCTTCCCCTATATAATCTAATTAGTTACTGCTATTATTAATATAAGTCCTATAATTCTATTACGGCGTAGCAGCCGTAACATTTAGCTTATATATAATTACCTTTTTAACTTTCTAGATAAGATAGTAGTTAATTTAGATAATAAGGACCTACTTAGTGTAGAATATATAGAATAGCCTATAGTAGTAAAGAATATAGCTAAGTAGAGTAGAGCTAAACTAAGTAAATACTACTTTAAGACTAATAATAAGTAGGGGTATCTATTTAACTATATAACTATTCTTAATCCTATATAGAAACTAATAGTATATAAGGTAGTTATTATATTTATTTATTATAGTATAATACTAACTATATACTTAGGATAAGATATAAAAGGCCTACTATAAATATATATACTAAGAATAATTCTTTACCTATTATTACGGCTGCTACGCCGCAACGGAACTACGGAAATTACATTAATAATAGTAGTAACCAATTAGATTATGTAGGGGAAGAATACGATTATAGGTTAGACGCTAAGTATAATATAAATACGTAAGGGGTTACGTAATTAGATCTGTAGATCTATAGATACTAAGGATATAGAGCTATAGAGCTAGGATCTATAGATCTATAAGAATCTATAGATAGAGCCTATAGAGCCATTATTAGATAGTAGTATATAGAGATAATAGATTACTATAAGATAAGCCTTTATTATTAATCTATAATATAGTTCTCTATATCTAGTTTTCTTATAGAAGATTACTATTAAGTCTTTAGTAATATATTCTTATAGTAGTAATTAATTAATATTTACACCCTACGTAATCTATACTACCCTATACGCTACTTATCTCTTACTAGAACCCTAATAGGGCTATAGCTAGTAATATAGTTCTAGAGGCCCTATTACACTTTAATAATTATATCTTAAGAGTCTCTATAGGTATATACCTAGATTACTAGTATTAATAATAGCTCCTATAGTAAACTAACTAATATTATTAGACTTAATAGACCTAGTCTAGATAAAGGAATAACTTAACTACCTTAATAAAGAAAATACTAGGGCTAAGGAAGCCTATAAGTAATTAGTTAAGTAAGTTAGAGTTATATTAGAAGGAATAGGGGGAGGAGCTAATAATATAATAAAAAAATAGATCTAGTATATAGAACTTAGAATAAGGAATAGACTACTAAAACTTATAGATCTAGAGAAGTTTAATAGTACTTAAACTAAACTTAGGGGATTCCTAGCCTTAATATCTCTTTACCTAGACCTAAATTAAGAATATCTTAGGGATAAAGACTAGAAGGTAGCCTATATAGCTACCTATTTTACTAGAAAAGTAATAGACTAGTTTAATAGTTACCTTATAGATTAGAGAATAAGCTAAGTTAATAACTAGAAAATAGAAACTAACCTTATCTTTATAAGCTATACTTACTTTAAGGAAAAACTATAATTAACCTTTAGTAATATTAATGCGGAATATATAGCTAAATAGAAGCTTTTAAAACTCTAATAAACTAAAATAGTAGCAGCTTATATATTAGTATTTAAGTAGCTAGTTAATAAGGTCTTAGACTATAGAGAAAGGGCCCTAATATAAAAGTTCTATAAAGGACTAAAGTTAGATATTAGGTATAAAATAATTAGAATAGAGAAGCTAATAACTCTACCTATAATAATTAAATAAGCTATCTAAGTAGACGACAAGTTATTTCTATAGAAATAAGATAATAAGGGAGAAAGTAGATATAGTATAAATAGCTAAAACTATAAAACCTATAATAAGGGGGACCTAATAGTTTTAAATGCTAATAAAGAAAAGGGATTAAGTTAGGATATAATAAAAGAGAAGTAATATAAAGAAGGTACCTACTTTAGCTATAGTAAAAAAGGTTATATAGCTAAGAACTACCTAAGTAAAAGCTAGGATAAGTCTATAAAGGGTACTAAAGAGGAACTAAAGAAATAATAAACCTTAAGGAATACTAAAGAGAAACTAGCTAATAGTAAGGAATATAAGGCTACCTATTAGGCTAAGTACTCCTAGGATATATATATATTATATATAAAGATAAAGAAAGATATAGGATACTAGCTAATAAATAAAAGGTTAGTAGTAACCTAAGAAGGATAAATAATTCTATAGCTTAAGGAATAAAATACCTAAGTCCTAGGATTCTTTAATATAAGCGACTTAAATAGTAAGTTAGATAATAAGGAATAGAAGAGTAGTTTAGATAAATTAGTTAATACCCTATTCTAGTTAACCCTCTAAGGGGAGAAACCCTTCTCCTTATTACCTATATAAGAAGTTATTAAATCTAGAAAGGGTAGCTAGTCCTAAATAGGTTAAGGTTAGTTCTCAGGCAAGACTTACTAAGGGGAGGAAGAAGGGGTTCTTATTAATATAGAAGTATCTTATAAAGTATAATAAGTTAATAAGGGAGGCCTAAGTGAATCTAAATAATAGATTAAAACTTAGGTTAAATATAAGTATAAAGGTTTATCCTTATATTCCTATATAGGGATCTTACTTAGTTACTTAGGGGCCCTAAATAACTAAGTAGGTTACGTAATAGCTCTTAGCTACTTAGGTGTTTAGGAACCCTAAGTAGCTAAGTAAGTTACGTAACTACTATCTAAGCAACTTAGCGTATCTTTATCTTATTATAACCCTAGCTATTATATCTTCTACCTTTATAAGCGCCTAAACTTCCCTACTATTATCTAGTTTATAATATTATCCCTCCCCTTCTTATTCTTCGCCCTTAAAGAATTATGCCTACTAACTATTATCCTATAAAGCGTTATTATAACCTTATTTTTACTATTAAAAACTATAGTATTATTATAGTATTAAAGTGCTTATTCTATTAGTTATACGCCTGTGTTTATAAGGTCTACATTAGTTTAGGAAAGTGTAGTAAGTGTTAGAAGTAAAGTTTAAGGTATAATATTACTATTACTTAGAATAAGTTTTCTTAGTTAGTTACTAAGAAGAGGAAGTTAGAAGCGCAGTTAGATAAAGTATAAAAGAAGTAGGATACTACTTTTAAAGCTATATATATAGCTTAAGCGAAAGAGGATTAGTTAAAGAAGTAGTTATTATAGAATAAGAAGCGTACTAGTAAAGTTATTACAGTAGAAAGTATAGTGTTAGTAGAGTTAAATAAAGATCCTATTTAGCCTACTTAGCCCACTAGTTCTGCGGAGCTTCGCCCCTCTATTTAGTTAGTAATAGATAATCTTCCTTCTAATTTCTAAGAAAATATTCCTCTTATCTCTAGTGGCTAGGTATGTTTTCTACATTTTCTATTATACAACTAGTTCTATTAGTTTTACTTATATTCTTTAACCACTTATTAATAGTTATCTAGATTACTTCTTAGTTCCTAAGTATTTTCGCTATCTAGGTATCCTTTCTATTTAATAAGGTACTATTAGCTTCCTTTATAGGTTCTTACGTGTATAATACTTTTAACTTTAAATTTAGTTTCTTCTTTAGCTCTATAATAGAAGGTAGTTTTAACTAGTGTCTTAGGGTCTACTAGTTCTAACAGTAATATATAGAATATAGGGTGTATTCTTACATCTAGTGGTAATTCCAATCTATAGTTTACTAGTAATATTTATTTAGAAATGTAAAATAGTCTAACCTTAATATAATCTAGTTTCTTATACTTTTTCTTTTAAGTTTAAAGGTTCTTTATAAGTAGATATGCTTTATCCCCTTTCTTTAGCTAAGGTGCTATTTTTCGTTTCTAGTTTATATATAAAATACTTTACTATTAAGCTTTCTTAAGGTTTCCTTAGAGTTTATTATGTATTTTTTTTATATTATCTACTATATCTATGGCTTCTTTTGCGTTGATATTCGTTAGTAGTTATTAATTAAAGAGATTTAGATATTTTCTATGTATAGCGTAGTAAGGTGTTTGCTTTATTACTATTAATACCTTATTATTATGCGCCAATTGTGCCATAGGTAGTAGTAAAACCTAGTTATTTTTCTATTTATTATAGTATATTTGCAGATATATTTCTATAGTTTAATTTATTCTTTCTGTTTTTCTATCCATCTGTAGATAATATACTATAGATAGTTTTTATTTTATTCTAATAAGTGCTATAAACATTATCTAAAAGTTTAATATAAAGAGCTTATCTCTATTACTAATAATTATCTTTAGAATACCATAGTGTCTAACCCACTTATCTTAAAAGAGGTAAGCTAGTTCTTTAGCTATTATATTCTTTAGACATGGAATTAATTTAATATAGCTTATAAATTAATATATAATTACTAAAATGCTATTATACAAGGTTTTCGTGGCTGGGTTAATTAAGTCTAGTATTCCTATAACAAAGTCCATAGTAATGTCTTTAAAAGGTACTATTAGTATCCTAATTAGTTATATTTCTCTATACTTAAGGTGTGTGCCATATTTGTTTCTCTAGTAGTCTATATATTTATAGATATATACTATTACAGCTTCCTTAATTTCTCTAAACGTATAGTTCCTCTAAATTAATTCTAATGTTTTCGTAATGCCTAGGTGTCCATACGTTAGGTTATCGTGGTATTATCTAATAATCTTAGTTTGTAGTTACTTTAGTACTTCTTAGTTTATAACTAAAAGTTAGTTAAGTTCTACTATTAGTTTAAGAGATCCGTTTTTATTTTTACGAAGGATTACTAAGTAGGTCTTAACCTTTTCTCCTACTAGATTACTTTATCTACTAAGTACGTCTACTCATCCATTTTCCTTTCCTACTATATAGATAATTTTAAACTTATATTATCTAGTAGTCTATAACCATCTTTGCTATTATAGTGTTAGTTCTTTTATTATTGTAAACCTAAGTAGGTTTTTATAATCTATGTAGATTTCTAGTGTTAAATAGCTAAGAGCGTATATTCTCTAGTGCTTTAAGGCTTTAATAATAGCGTAGAGTTCTTTATTATATACGTTATATTATGTTTCTGCGTTATTAAATTTGCATAAGTAGTAGGCTATTAGGTGCTATTTACTATTTTATTCTTATTTTACGCATGCTCCTAGTGCGAGATTACTTACGTTAGTTTTAAATTATAGTGGTTTATCGTTCCTAAAATAAACAAGAACTAGTTCTATAATGTATACTATCTTAAGGAGTTAGAATAACATTCCACACTTATCTATCTATTTAAAAGGCGTATCCTTTCTAGTAAGGTTTATTAATAGTATTGTAACCTTTATATAATCCTTAATAAATTATTGATTAAATCTATAGAATTCTAAGAATTCTTAGATATTTTTTATAGTTTTTAGTATAGGCTAGTTTCTAATACTCTCTATCTTACTTAGTGCCATCTCAATTCCTTCCATAGTAACGACGTGTCCTAGGAATTTAAGTTATTTAACGTTAAATTAGTATTTCTTAAGTTTAATCCTTAAGTGTGCCTTATCTAGTGCTTTTAGTACTATCTATACATGTTTAGTATAGTTAGATTTATTTTTAGAGAAGATAAGAATATTATCTATATATATAATAATAAATATATCTAAATATTTATAGAGTATATTATTAATAAGTGCTTAAAAGGTTACTAGTGCGTTAGTAAGTCTAAAAGGCATTACTAGGTACTTAAAGAGTCTATAGCGTAATTAAAACACTATCTTCTATTTTTTACCTTTCTTTATTCTAATTAGGTAGTATCCGTCTCTTAAGTCTATTATTATAAAGACTTTTACTTGCGAGAGTCTATCTCTAAGTTCTAAGATATTAGGTAATAGGTATCTGTTTTTAATTGTTATGTTATTAATTACTTAGTAGTTAATATATAGTCTGTCTAATCTATCCTTTTTCTTAATAAATATAAAAGGACTTACTACTAGTAACTTTAATAGTCTAATGTATCCTTTTGCTAGGTTTATCTTAATAAATTTATATTCTTTCTAGAGTTCTTCTCCTATTTTACTATATAGTGGTCTAAAGGGTGGCGTCTTCCCTTCTTCTAGGTTAATTATATAATTCTAGGGTTAATATTCTAGTAGGTTTGCCTTTTCTTCCTTCTCTATAAATATATATGTCTATGCTTTATACTCTCTTAGTACTTCTAAGGGTGTGCTTTCTTTCTTCTTCTTATACTTTATAACCTAGTAGTTCCTACTAGCGTCTACTAAGGGTAATTTCTATTTTTTAACTTTCTATTATAAGTCTATATTATTAATAACACTCTTATCTACTATTAATCTCTATTATTGCGTAGGCTTAGCTTATAATATACATTTATAGCATTCTAAGGATAGCGTTCTTAAACCCTAGTTAATATGTAGGTTATGCTTCCTTAACTAGGGTAATCCTAATATAACATTATACCTAGATCTATCTAGTATATTAAGTGTGATTGTCTCCCTGTATCTATAGATCTAAAGTATAGTAGTAACTTTATAAGTAATATATAGCGTATTTAGTATTTAGCTTCTATTTATAATATAGATAGAATAAGCTTTGTCCTTAAGTATTAGCTAGAGTCCTGCTTATAGTGCTACTTCTTAGGATATAAAGTTTTCTAATATACCTAAATCTAATAGTACCTTAATCTATATTTCCTTAAGCTAAACTAGTAGCTTAATTAATACCTTACTATTAATAGTATTTAACTCTCTAATAGCGTCTCCTTGCCTATCTATAGGTCTTTAAGGGTTTCTTAGGCCTTAGGGGCTAGGATTTAGTCTAAAAAAGAATTATTCTTAGGAGCTAGATAGTCTATATTCCCTTTTTATTATTTCTTTTACTCCTGCCCTTCTCTTCTTCTACTATAGTTATTCTTCTACTATAGTTTCTCTTTAGAAGCTTCACCTTTCTATACTATACTTATTTCTATATAAATGTTAATAACTATCCTTAGTTAGTTAGGGTTCTTACTAAATCTATAGATACACTTATCGTCCTAGTATCTACTATAATTAATATTTAGGCAAGTTTGCCATCTATCTTAGGTGTATGTTCTATTATAGAGTGTACTAGTTACTACATTTTACGCATTATTTATACTTAGAAAGTATAATCTTTCTTACTTATTCTATAAATGTTTATTGCATTTATTAATTAGGTAATTATACTATTCCTAATAGTATTATTATTTATTTAGTAGTTAATTACCTCTATATAGTTCCTTAGCTCTATAGTGGGTTGGGCACTAGTCGTATCTATATTTAATCTATTAGATATTCGAGTGCTATAGGTTTTAGTAGTCTAGGTAGTACTTTTATAAATAGTTTAGGTTCTTATTATAGAAGTGTTTACTAGGGTCTTATTATATATATCTATAATCTGCCTATTATCTATCTTCCTTTATAATAATTTCTAGTCGGCGTTTATTATAAGCTTCTAGTGGTATAGAGAATAATAGTAAGATTATTATAGGTAATAATAATATGTCTCTATCTTATAGTTAGATTAGTAGTTTATCTAAGTATTCCTATACGTTTACTCTATTAGTAAAGATTACTTCTTTACCTTTAAACTATAGGTAAGGTGTTAGTGTCCACTTAACTTCCTTATCTACTATTTTAGATTATTCTTCTTCTGTGTCCTTATAGAGTTATGAATTAGTTAATAACTCTAATCTAGATTTATTATTAAGTGCGAGGTTATTAATAGCATTTATAATAGTCTATTCTTCGTCCTTAATCTCCTTTATTAGGACGGTAAGTATATTTAACTACCTAATAACCTTATTCTTAGATCTATAGTTCCTAGCAATATGGCCTAGTTTGCTATATATAAAATATGTATAAGTCTTAGTCCCCTAGTGTTAGGTTCTATCTAAGATATGCGTATTAGGCTTATAAAAGCCTAGTCCTTTTCCTTTTCCTTTGCCTAAGTAGTTAAACTAGACATCTTCTATTAGCTAGTATCTATAGGAGTCTCGTAATTAGCATTAAGGTCCTTTTAGTAGCACCCTATAGACTATAGGTGCTAGTTGTCTAAAACTAATGTTCCTTAGGTTATATTAAAATTCCTATTACAGTGCGAACTATTCTCTATTAATCCTAATTAATTTGTCGTATAATTTATTAAGGGTTCTAATAATTCCTCTACTACATAGAAGTTCTTCTTATAGAGGTTTCTTAAGACCTTATTTATATATTATTATTAGTAACTTATTATCCTAGTTAAGTTATACAGCATTCTTATAGAACTCTACTACATACTTGGCTACTAATTATTATTATATTATAGTTTAAATATTTCGTACCGTAATAGGTATTTTGTTAGTAATTCCAAACATCTATTTAAGGTATTTCTTAAAATTAGTATAGTCTTTAATAATGTTAACCGCGTCTGTATAGTTATCTATATATTTCTTATCTTTGTTGTTATAGTCTATTTCTAGATACTTAGTTATATAGGGTTAAATCTATTCTCTAGTATTACCTTGCATATAAGTAGCTACGAAGATAACCTTTTGTTTGTCTTTAGGTTATTTATTAAGTTTAAAGAAATAGAGGTCTAACTAAAGAAGCTAGATATTAGTATGCTTTCTATTACTATAATATAAATTAGGTTTATATACTTTACTCTTAGAGTTGCCTATTAGAGTAATAGCATTATTATCTAAAGCCGTAGAAGAAGTAGGAGTCCTTATAGTTATATTAAGGGTGTTTAAGATGTTAAATCTAGAAAGGGTAGCTAGTCCTAAATAGGTTAAGGTTAGTTCTTAGGTAAGACTTACTAAGGGGAGGAAGAAAAGGTTCTTATTAATATAGAAGTATCTTATAAAGTATAATAAGTTAATAAGGGAGGCCTAAGTAAATCTAAATAATAGATTAAAACTTAGGTTAAATATAAGTATAAAGGTTTATCCTTATATTCCTATATAGGGATCTTGCTTAGTTACTTAGGGGCCCTAAATAACTAAGTAGGTTATATAATAGCTCTTAGCTACTTAGGTGTTTAGGAACCCTAAGTAGCTAAGTAAGTTACGTAACTACTATCTAAGCGACTTAGCGTGTCTTTATCTTATTATAACCCTAGCCATTGCATCTTCTACCTTTATAAGCGCCTGAACTTCCCCACCGTTATCTGGTTCGTAACAGAAGTACCTATATCTCCTAGAAAGAATATCTATATTAGAGAAATAGAATACTTCTAGCTAGAAGAACTAGCCCTTAAGGTAGCTAAAATAATTAGGTTAGCTAACTTTAGATAGTAAATTAAGGAAATACGCTTTTTTTATAGAAACTTATATAGGGAAATAATCTATAAAGTTTATAAGGGCTAGAAGATCTAGTTCCTAAGAAATACTAAGTTTACTAGCTTTAATAAGTAGGTTAAAAGGAATATAATTCTAGTAGTAGAGATACTAGATAGTTAAATCTAGACTTAAATAGCTAATAAAATTAGGTAGGTAGACAAAGTATATATACCCTAAATTATAATAAAATACTAGATTCTAATTAAGGAATAACGTTTAGAGGATAAGATTAAACCTATAAAAGGGGATAACCCCTAAATACTAACTAAATATCTAGCGCATTATAAACTCTTATAGATATTATATATAGTAGATAATTATTTAATATACTTAGTACTAAAGAGGAAACACTACGCCTTTCTAATTTAAATAATAGATAACTCTTATAATAATCTTATCTAAAGGGATAAAGTATATAGATAGTATTTAGAAAAAAAAATTAGTAGATACCTAGTACTAGCTCTAGGACCCCTCCTACTATATAAGTATATTAAGGGATAACTATAATATAAATACCTAGAAAATAAGTGCCTAAAGCACATAGTAATAAAAATCTAGACTAAGTATTAGCTAAAGGGTAAGGAAGCCCTTAGAGGGATACTTAGGCTATATATAATACTTAATAGAGAATACTAAGGGAGACCTATCTAAGCTATAATTAATAGTAGAGCTACCTAGAACTTTATATTAAAAGACTTTATAGAAGAAGAAGGGCTCTACTATATAAATAAAAGGGAATAATAGACCCTATATAATATTAAGAAGCTACTATTCTAGGAGTAAATTAATATAGAAACTACGCTAGGAACCTTCCTATTAGATAGATTAGTAATTAATAATTTTATTATAGATTTAGCTAAAATAGATAACTAATAGAATATAATTCTTAGAATACTATAGCTAAGGTAAGTTAATCTAATTATCTATTAGGGAACTAAAGGAATTAAGTACCCCTATTAGCTAGCCACTAGTAAGGAATAAATTCTAGGTATTCTAGTATAATACTAGGAGTTTACAGATATCTTTAATAAACTAGAAGGTTACTTACTAGAATATATAGACTAAGATTATAAAATTAAGCTAGAAGAAGGAAAATAACCTATATAGGGGCTAGTTTATAAGACTATAGAAAAGGAATTTAAGGTTACTAAATAATATATTAAAAATAACCTTAAATAAGGGTATATTTAACCTTCTAAATCTTCTATAGCTTATAGAGTTATATTTATAGAAAAAAGATAACCCTAAACTATAATTTTATATAGATTTTAGAAAAACTAATACTATAACTAAGAAAGATTAATACCCACTACCACTAATCTTAGACCTATAAGATTAGTTATAAGATATAAAAATCTTTATACACTTAGATATTAAAAATATATACTACTAAATTAGGATAAAGAAAGGTAAGGAGTAGAAAATAGTCTTCTAAACTAAGCTAGAACTCTTTAAATATAAAATTATACCCTTTAGGCTTACTAATACCTTAGTAGTATTCTAATAATAAATTAATACTATTTTAAGAGGGTGCCTAGAAGAATATATAATAGTATACCTAGATAATATACTAATCTATTTAATAAATAAATAATAATATAAAGGGCATATTAAGAAAGTGCTTAAATAAATAAGTAAGGCTAAGTTATACCTTAAGCTTAAGAAATATAAGTTCTATATACCCTAAACTATTTTCCTAGGGTTTATAGTTAAACTAGGGAAACTTAAAATTAAATAAACTAAACTATAGGAGGTCTCTAAGTAGGGAACCCCTAAGTATATTAAAGATATTTAGTCCTTTCTAGGATTTTATAATTATTATAGGAAGTTTATTCTAGGGTAGACTAGGATTATAGAACTACTAATAAGGTTAACTAAGAAGGAAGTCCCTTTTAAGTAGATAGATAAGTACTAATAAGTAATAGATTAGCTAAAAGAAGAGTTTATAAAGGAACTTATTCTATAAATCTTTAACCTACACTACCTAGTAATACTTAAAACTAATATATTAAATTTTACTATAGGAGTATACTTACTCTAGTAAGACCTAAAAATAGATAAAAAATACCTATATAGCTATTATTCCTAAAAAATAAAGACTATAGAACTTAACTATAATATCTATAATAAGGAAATATTAGTAATAGTTAAAGCCTTTAAGGAATAGAGAATATATCTCTAAGGAGCTAAATATTAGACACCTATATTCTTAGATTATAAGAACCTAATAGGATTTATAACTAATAAAGCTCTTAGCCCTAGATAAGTAAGATAGGCATAGACCTTATTAATATATAACTTTAAGATTATATATACTAGAGGAATAGAAAACCTTAGAGCTAATACCCTAAGTAGATAACTAGACCTCTAAGGAAAGATAGAAGTATTAGGGGCCTTACTTAAGTTTAACGCTAATAGTACTATTATATATAACGCGCCTAAGCTTATAGTAATAGTAGAAATATAAGCTAGTGTATAGCTTAATTAGATCTAGAAAGAAACTATAATTAATAAGAAAAGTATAAGCTACTTACTAGTAGGAATAAAGTATAAAGATAATATATATAAGGTCTTTAATAGGATCTTTATTCTAGTAAAAATCTAGAGAGAATTTATATAATAATTCTATAAGGTGCTAGCACACAGCTATTAAGGGATTAAATAAACACTAGAATAACTAATAAGGAACTACTACTTCTCTTAAGCCTAGTAGATAGTTATAGAAGTCCTTAGAGATTACGTAGATTACTATAGAAATAAACTAAATAGGTACGCACTATATAGGTAACTATAACCTATAGAGGTACTAAGTAGACTATAGGGAGTTATTATAATAGACTTTATAATAGGATTACTAAAGTCTAAGAATCTAGATAATAAAGTTAAATATAATAGAGTAATAGTTATTATTAATAAAATAACTAAGTATGCTTACTTCTTACTATATAAGGAAGTTAGTAAAGTAGAATATATAGTATTCTAGTTTACCTCTATAGTAATAGTATAGCATAGTGCCCCTAATAAAATTATTACTAATAGAGATATACGCTTTATATCTAAGTTCTAGTAGATAGTATTTACCCTTATAGGTATTAAATATAGTATATCTATAGCATACTATCTATAAATAGATAGCTAGACTAAAAGAATAAACTAGATAGTAGAATAGTTTCTTAGGTGTTACCTAAACTACTAATAAAATAACTAGGTAGGGTTACTCCCTATAGTATAGTTAGCCTATAATAGCTTATAATATAGTACTACTAGAGTCTTACTATTCTTTATAAACTATAGATTTAACCTAGTAGCTTATTAAGTGCTTAGAATAATAAGATCCTAGAGTATAGATAGAGAAGATTAGGTAAAGAAAATTATATAAATCTATACCTAACTCTAGTAAGATGCTATATTCCTATAGGGAAAGATAGGTAAATACTATAATTTTAAGTATAAGCCTACGCCTATACTAGAGAAGGGAGAGAAAGTCTAGCTACTATAAAAAAATATTACTAGTAAATAACTATTAAATAAACTAGACTATCTAAAAATTAGACTATATAAGGTCCTTAAGTAGATTACCTTAGTTTTATTTAAACTATGCCTCCTAAATAATATAAAAATACACCTAGTATTCTATATAGCCTTATTAGAAAAAGCACTATAAGATGTAGAACCTATAGTTTATAAAATAGATATATATAGGGAATAGTAAGAAGAATAGGAAGTAGTAAGTATTAATAGATACTAACTAGTAAATAGTTAGAACTACTATAAAGTTAAATAGCTAGGACGTAATAAGAAAGGGAACCTATAGAATAATACCTAGGAACTAGAAAGTAATCTTAACTACCCTAAAAAGTTAAAAGAATTTTAGTTAAACTAATCTCTTAAAGAAAGCCTAGAGATATTAGACTAAGAGTTAGACTACCTTATAGTAAATTATAAAGAATACTACTATTAGAGAAGGTATAAGTAGTATCTTAAAAGACTACTTTACCCTCCTTAAAACTATTCTATAGACTAGTAGCTTTTAGCTCTACTTCTTTCTAATCTAATTTAGCCTCTAGGAACGCTAACTAATAATCCTCCTACTTATTAAGAAGCTTCTTCTATTTCTATAACTATAATATCCTTAAATAAGTATTAGCTAAGTGCTAGGTAGTAGTAGTAGTAGTATCTAGGGCGTCTTTCTAGGCCTTCTTAGCCTTAATAAGTTTAGCTTAAATTTTAGCTTAGGAATAACTAGTATTATACACTATAAATAATTAGTATAGATAGAATAATAGTAGTAGATAATATACTTTTAGCTACTAAAATACTATTAATATTATAAGAACTATAGATATTTAAATAGATATAAGCTTTATAAGTAGAACGCCTACGCATATTACGTAAAGAAAGCTTATATAGAATTTTTAACTAGTTATAGTAAGAGTAAGGCATAGTAAGAAATTTATAATAACTAATTTTATTAGTAAGCGTAAGTTGTTTATTAGTTTTATAAGAAGGTATAGAGGGTAATAATAACCTAACTTATAATAGGGCTTACCCTACTAATATAGTACTACCCCTATAATAGATTAATCTTTAGGCTAAAGACTTAAAAGGGGGAAATAGTGTTATAGCTACTACGCTATAATAGAACTATAGAAATTATATTAATAATAGTAGTAACTAATTAGATTATATAGGGGAAGAATATAATTATAGGTTAAATGCTAAGTATAATATAAATACGTAAGGGGTTACGTAATTAGATCTATAGATCTATAGATACTAAGAATATAGAGCTATAGAGCTAGGATCTATAGATCTATAAGGATCTATAGATAGAGCCTATAGAGCCATTATTAGATAGTAGTATATAGAGATAATAGATTACTATAGGGTAAGCCTTTATTATTAATCTATAATATAGTTCTCTATATCTAGTTTCCTTATAGAAGATTACTATTAAGTCCTTAGTAATATATTCTTATAGTAGTAATTAATTAATATTTATACTATATATAATCTCTACTACCCTACACGCTACTCATCTCTCACCAGAACCCCAATAGGGCCACGGCTAGTAATAGAGTCCTAGAGGCCCCGTTACACCTATCTTAATTACTATAATAACTCTTAATATAATAGTAGATAAGGAAGTAGGGGGAAGGGTTTCTTATTTAAAGTAAAAAAGGCCTAGATATTATTAAGAGCTAGAGCTATAGCTATAATTAATATCTATTATAATTTAATTAATAAGCCTTTTTACTATTTATATATATATCTAAAATCTTATAATATTTCTATTATATAATATAATTATTTAAAGTATATTTAGTTAGCGTATATATTTAAATAGAGATAACTAAGCGCTAGGTCTTATATAAGCTAACCTAACCCTAACTTAGTATACTAGTAATCCTACCCTAACCTATACCTACGCTAGTATAACTTAACCCTAACCCTAACCTAGTGTCTATGTAACCTATAACCTAACCTAGACCTACGTCTAGTAACCCTAACCTAGCTAACCAGCGTACTCTTTAAGATTAAAAGTAAGCTCTATAAAAAACCTCTTTAGTATTATAGCTTCTTTACTTATATACTCTAAGGCTAGGAGTTTAGCTTTAGTTATAGAGATAGTACTTTAATAAATAGCTTTCTAGATAATTACTTCTCTAAATAGTAAAATTATATACTTATATAATAATCTTCTTATCTCTTAGTTATCTATAAAAGAGGTATCTCTATAAATTAATAAGTTAGGGCTATTATAGCCTCTATATTAGATTACTTACTAATATATTTTCTAAAGATATATAATTACTTATTTAATAGTAGTTATATATTTAGGGCCTAGATTTATTAGAAAGTAGGAGAGCTTTAAGACTATATATATATAATATTAGGTTTTAGTATAATTACTATATAGAGTACAAATTTTATATATTTTTAGTATACTTTAATTTTTTATAAGGTTACTTTTTTTTATTTTTATAAGCTCTTTTAAAGGTAGAGGTATTTCTAAAAAGCTTTTTAATTTTTAAGATTAAATTTCTTTATAATTTTATTAATATATATATTATAAATAAGTATAATAGTTTAATTCTTTTAATCTCTAATTACTCTTACTCTAAGAAACTATTTAACTAGCTCTTAATACTTAATTTTAAATTTTTATTTAATCTTTATCTAGAGCTCTTAAACCTCTTATTTATACTCTCTATAGTAGAGTAGTAGAATATTATTAATATAAAAAATAAAGATCTTTTAATCCTTATTAAAGAAGAGGTATAGCTCTTCTTTTAAAATAGTAAGCCCCTAAGCTCTTAGTAATTCTAAGAACTCTTTATACTATAGAAGTAGTAAGTTTCTAAGTCTATATAAAGCTTATTTTAGCTTTATATACTTCTAATCCTTCTTAAATCTATCTAGTATTTTATAGACTACTAGGTTATTTATTATAATCTTTATATTTAAAAATACTCTAACTATATTATATTAGATAATCTCTATATTAAACTCTACTATAATCGCTATTACTAATCTAAAAGATTAAGCTACTAATATTATTATATATATTAAATTTATTATATCTTTCTCTTAGAGATTACCCCTTATAACTATTTAAGCTTTATAATTTTTAAACTACCTATTTTAATTATATTTATATATAAATACCTATTTTAGTAGAAGTAGTTATTTTTAACTTCTAATTAATTAATCTTAGTCTAGGTTCCTTTCTTTTATAAAGTTTTAATCTCCTTATAAGTAGTAAGGATAAAGAGCTATCTATATAAATATATATAGAGCTATTTCTATAATATAAGCTCTAGTAGGAGGTTATCTTTATAGATTTAATTAGAAAGCTTTACTTCCTATCCTTTATTAAGTATTACTACTATAAAAATAGTATTAACTATAATATATAGGTATTACTTATTCTATACTTTTTCTATTTCTAGTAGGAAAGTATACTTAAAGTCTTTCTATAGATTATTCTTTTATATTAAATCTATAATTAGTATATATACCCCTAATATTCTACCCCCTAGCTAATTATCTAGATCTACGTTTCTCTTTAGTCTTTATTTAGGTAGATATATACTAGTTAGAAAATCTCTTTTTAGTACTTCTTCTTATATCTATTTACTTATTCTTAATTATAGAGCTTACGCCTACTATTACCTTTAGTAAACTAGTAGTAGGCCTACTTTATCTAGCTTAGTTAAGTTAATATAGTTAGTATAAGAGGTAGGGACTAAGCTCTAGAAGCTCTAGAATATTATATTCCTAGAATTTAACTAGCTAGCTCTTCTAGGCTATAGCTCTTCCTAGTAGCTATTAAAATTCTTATAATCTCTTAATTAATTATACCCTAAAGTAACTAGCTAAGGTATTACTTTAGGGGTTATAAGCCTAGTAATCTCTTTCTAATCTATATAACTTTTTAGCTACTTACTAGACTAGCTAGTAGCTTATATATTAGTAGAATTATTAGCTTCTTAAATACTTAGTAGTTTATGTAAGCTTTTAGGTTACCTAGATTTATTACTTCTAAGATTTTTATTAGGGTTTAATTAGTAATTCTAGTTTACTTACTTATTAAGTTTAGAAAAAAGATTAAGAATACCTTTATATACTTCTTCTATATTATTAATTTCTTCTGTATAGAGTATTTTAATACTCTTTATAGCTTCTTCCTAAGAAATACCCTAATTAGCCTTTTCTTTATAGAAGTATAACTTATTAAAAGTTAAATTTTATATTATAATTACTTAGTTAAGTATAGGAACCTATATTTTATAAATATTAGATACTTTATAGCTAACTAAGTATCTAATATAAGTTTAAGGATTAGCTTTAAATTCTTTTTAATTATAACTAGCTACTTAATCTCTATCTAGAGGGTAAGCTTAATAGCTATATATATAAATTCTACTCTAGTCTAGGTATAAATTAATTATTAAAGCTCTAATTTAAGCTAGTTTAAAGTATCTAAAGTACTAATAAAACTAGTTATAGAGAACTTCTTTTAGTAATTAATATCTATATTTTATACTTAGACTTATTCTATATAACTATACTACTATATTAAGGATCTCTAGCTAAAGCTTAATTAAGAGATTTACACTTAGCCTTATTTTAAGTACTTTTATTATAAGCTCTTAGCCTACTTATTCTGTACCCCTATTTAGCTTATATATATATAATAGAGGCGTTATAAGCTTTATACTATAATTTTTTACCTAAATTAAATATCTTAATTATCCCTACTAAGGGATTGTTATTAGATTATTATCCTAATATATTATTATAATCTTAAGGCTGTATTTTATCTATATTCTATTTTAAAAAATTTAAGTATAGTTATAATCTCTAATTAAGATTTATATATTAGGTTTAGTTTTGTAAATTTTTAGTAATTACTAACTTAGGTTTTTATTTTTTTTTTTTTTTTTTTTTAATAATAAAGCTGCTATTACAACTACCTAATAGTAAAGAAATGGCTAGTTAGTACTATATATTAACTATAAATAGCTCTTTGTTATATTCTATATATAATAAGATAAGAAAAGAGAAAGAAATAAGAAAGGTATATTTTATAAGGTTCTAGCTTACTAAGGCAAGTTACTAAAACTAACCTAAATACTAAGACTTACTAGCTTAGAGGTTTCTCTACTATACTAGGTAACTAAGTTATAGCTACTCCTTATTTATACCTAATACTAAGTATACTATTATAAAGAGGCCTTATAATATTAAGATTATAAATAGAGATAAGAAAGGCATTTACTAAGCACCTTAATAATAGTAAAATCTAGTTATTAGGAATTAACTTATAAAATAGATAAGTAGAAAAGGCTTAAGATACTATAAATACCTCTAGATATTCTATTCTATCTATAACTAAATATAGTAACTAGATAACTAATTTTAGGTAGTAGATTTAACCTAGCCTATACTAGTAAAACATTTATCTCTATTAACTAAGTAGACCTAATAGACTACTACCTCTATAAAAAGCTTAGAAGTATTATATATAATATTAGGCTCTAATAGCCTAACCTTATACCTAAAGTAAGGATACTAAAGCTATAGTCCTAGAGAATATATTTATAGATTTTATTAGTAAGTTAAGTGTACTATTACTATATAATATATTACTAACTAATATAGAATATATAAGTAAGTCTCTATAGTAGGGGTCTAAGAATAGAAAGTTTATTACTACTTAGTAGGAGAAGATTAAGGACTTTATTCTAGGTAGAATAATAGGTAAGCCTAGCTTTATAGTATAGGTAATTATATATAAGACTATAAAACTAAAGTAGCTTATTAACATAGAGGAGCTATTATAGGAATTTATATAAATAAGAGAGGCTATTAATAATAATATAGTAGATATAGTTAAGAGTGCTAAAGTATATTACTTAGGTTATAAGGTATTAGTAGGTAAGGATAGAAGGTATAGGAGATACTATTAGTCTACTTAGAGAAATTAAGTTACTATTAGAAAGCGCTAGGTATATTAGAAAGCGCTAGGTATATTATAAAGTATTAAGGAGATATATTAGTATTTAATTTACTATTAGTTAGTACTGCGTTAGTATAGAAAAGGTATAAAAGGGAATAAAAAATATATAAAAAGGAATAGAAAAAGGTTCTCTCTTATTATAAGTATCCTATATAGTCCTATGGGCCTAGATCTGGGTCTAGACCCGTTCTAAAGGTTATAGCTAAATTTAATACTACTTACTTATTAATAATATTAAGTTTATATCTATTTTAATTAATTCTAGGTATCTAACCTTTAAATTTATATTAAATAAGTTTATAAATAGAGCTTACTTATAGTATATATTTCTACCTAAGCCTAGGGAAGTAAAAGAAATTAAAGGTATAAGCCTATAAATTTAAGAAATAGTAAAGTTTAAAGTTAACTTAGCTAGCTATATATAAACTATATAGGTATATATATCCCTAGATAATAATACCTATAACCTAATCTTAGGGCTTTTATAAATAAAAAGGAACTTTATAACTTTAGTCCCTATAAAGAAGTCTATCTAGATTAGCTATTTAGGTACCTATATTAGAAACTATAAAGGAAAAGGACTAAAGTATAAAACCTAAGAGATTATAGTACTAGTATTTATAGCTCTTAACTAGAGAAATAAAAAACAAAAAATAGATTATAGGTTTTTTTAGCCTTACTAAAAGATATTTAGAAAGTACTAATTCTAAAACTAAAAGTAGATTTCTAAAAAAGCCCTCTCTAAAGCCTTTAAAGATTTTTAGTAAGTCTTTAGCTAGAAATAAGCTAATAAGCTACCTCCCCTATATAGCTTAAGAGTAGACTATACTATTTTACTTATTAAGATTAAAGGGAAATAATCTAATATTCCTTATAGCCTATTTTATAATATATTTAAAGAAGAGCTTTTAGTACTCTATAAGAAACTTACTAAGTACTTAAATAAAGGGTTTATTTAAGTTAGTAAGTTTAGTATAGCTATACTAGTTTTATTTACTAAAAAGCTAGGGGGTAGGTTATAGTTTTATATAAACTATAGAGTACTTAATATATTATTTAAAAAGAACTAATATATTTTCCCTTTAATTAGTAAAACCTTATAGCTTCTAGTAAAGTCTAAGTAGTTTACTAAGCTTAATATAATCTAAGTATTTTATAAGCTTAGAATTACTAAGGGAGAAGAATAAAAAAATAGCTTTTTAAACTTAGTTTAGGCTATATAAGTAGCTAGTAGTCCCTTTTAGCTTAGCTAATATACTAAATACCTTCTAGTACTATATTAACTAGACCTTATAATAATACCTAGATAATTTCTATTTAGTATATATAGATAATATACTTATTTTCTCTAATAGAAGTTACTAAGACTATAAAGAGAAAGTTTAATTAGTTATTTAGAAGCTAGAAGCTATAGGACTCTATTTTAATATTAAGAAATTTAAATTCTATATAAAGAGAACTAAGTACCTAGGGTTTATTATAGAAGTTAATAAAGGAGTAAGTATAAACCTTAAAAAGGTTAAGGTAATTATTAAATAAAAAAGGCCTTAATTTATAAAAAGTTTATAGCTTTATTAAGTTTATAAACTTCTATTAGAGGTTTATTAAAAACTTCTCTACTATTATAAGCCCCTTTATAAAACTTATAGGTAAGGGCGTAGAGTTTTATTAGAAATAAGAATAATAAAAAGTATTTAATTTCTTAAAAAAGGTTTTCTATACTAAGCTAGTATTAGCCTATTTTAACCCTAAACTAGAATTAGTTCTAAAGACTAATACTTTAAAATAGTTAACTAGTAGCTACTTCTCCTAATATAGCTATAAAGATATATTAAAGCTAGTAGCTTACTTCTTAGCTAAGAATACCTCTACTAAGTATAACTATACTATCTATAATATGGAGATACTTATAGTAATTAAGTATATTAAAGAATAGGACTATATATACTAAGCTATAAAGTACTTTATAGTATATACTAACTATAAGAACCTTATATACTTTACCTAGTAATAGAAGCTTAATAAGAGATATGTCTATTAGGCTAATATACTTAGTAAATAGAATATAATATTTATATACTACTTTAGAGTAGTTAACTTATAAATAAATACTCTTTTATAGAAGAAATAGAACTTATTATTAGAAGCTAATAATAAGAGACTAAAGTTAAGATACTTTATACTTTTAAAGGAAATCTCTATAGTAAATAGATTATAAACCCTAGTTTTTTAGAAATTTATAGTAATTAGTAATAACTCTAAAGACCTAGTTTAAACTACTTTATTATATCTATTAAGGTACTCCTAGAGACTAGTAGAAGTTAAGAACTTAAAACTAAAAATTCTAACCCCCTAAATAAGTAAAACTACCTAGAGGTATATATAGTTAGCTCCTAGCCTAAAGAACCTAATACTATAGAAAGATAAAAAAGCTAAAAGGTTAGAGCTAGAACTTTTAGTACTAGTAATACTAACTATTAAAGGGCTAACTATATAATAACCTAAGGAACCTAACTTCCTTACTATATAAAAAACTATAGAAGAGTTAGATAATAATATAATCTACTAAGCTATAAAAGTAGTAGTTAAGGAAGATACCTAGAGGTTTAAACCTAGTTAGAAGTTATTAGTTAGTATTAAAAAGTATAAAGTTAAGCCCTAAAATTACCTATACTTTTATGAAGGAGGTAGATACCTAAATTAGAATTATTATAAACTAATTTTATTACTATTATATACTACTTCCTAGCTTTAGAATACTTAGAAAAAAGAATATATATAAGATTCTTTTCTAAGACTACTTTTTTCTAGGTATATCTAACCTTATCTACTAATATATAAAGAACTATAATATTTATAGAAGAATAAAACCTTAAAAGAAAGTAAAATAAAAACTACTAAAGCCTTTACTCTTCCCTAATTAGGCTTAGAAATATATTACTATACACTTTATTATTACCTTATTATATAGTAATAACTATATAAATATTATAGTTATAGTTAATAGGCTTAGTAAAGACCCTAAGTTTATAGGGCTAAGTTAAAATAGTTATAGTAGCTTTCTTAAAATACTAGGTTACTAACTACTTCCTCCTAGATTCTATAACCTTAAATACAGGTAGATAGTTTATAAGCTTATTCTAGATAAAGTTATATAAGCTTATAAAGATTAATTAGAAACTATTAACTACTAAATACCTTTAGACTAATAGCTAGACTAAGAGAATAAATTCTATACTAGAAGCCTACCTATAAGCCTACTATAACTACTAATAGTCTAATTAAATAAAGTAGCTACCCCTAGCCTAAATAGTAATTAAAGGGAGGGTAGCTATTTTAACTAAAATAAGCCCCTTCTTTCTCTTCTATAGTTAGAATATAGAACCTATAAAGAGCTTAGATAAAGGAGAGCTTAGAGCACTAACTACTAAATAAAGAGATTTCTAATTTATAAAAAAAGATAGTATAGAAGTTTATAAAAGTTTTTAAGTTTATATAGGCTAACTTAGCTCTAGCCTAATAAGAATAAGAGTTATAGGTAAACTATTACTATTATAATACTTCTATTCTAAGAGTAGAAAATAAGGTATACCTAATTACTTATACTAATACCCTTAATAGGGCCTCTATATTAATAAGCCACTTTAGCTTTATAGCCTTATATACTATTACCTATACTATAAAGCTAGTATAGCCTTTTATCTAGTTCTTAAGAAACTGTTAGGATCCAGACCTAAGTAAGGGTTAGAACCTTATTTTATATTATAATAATGCTTACTATTAGCTTACCTAGGTAGGGCACACGTTTTAACTATACCACTAGGCGCTAAAAAGGATATTACGTAACTAATAGTTAATAAGTAATAGTTAATAAGTAATAGTTAACTACTACCTAAGCTAAGTATATAAGAGCGTAAGTATAAAGACCTTATACTTATATTTAACCTAAGTTTTAATCTATTATTTAGATTTACTTAGGCCTCCCTTATTAACTTATTACACTTTATAAGATACTTCTATATTAATAAGAACCCTTTCTCCTTTCCTTAGTAAGTCTTACCTAAGAACTAACCTTAACCTATTTAGGATTAGCTACCCTTTCTAGACTTAAAAGAAACGCTATAATCTCCCTTTATTAGTTAGTAATAAATTCCTTATTCCTAGCCGTCTACTATAGAGGCTTGCCTATATAAGTAGTTAGTAATATATTATATAATAATAGTATACTTAACTTACTAATAAGCTCTATAAAAGTGTTCTCTAAAACTATAAGCTTTAGTATCCTTTTACTAAGCGTAAGGGGTTATTAGAGTTAGAGTTAAAGGCTATATATAATACTTATAAGCTATATATATAGGTAGGGCTTTATTAGATCTACATTATTAATAGAGATAAACTCTTTACTAGTATAGGCTAGGTTAAAGCCTTTACCCTTAATTAGTTATCTAGTTACTATATTTAGAATATTTATAGATAGAATAGAATATCTATTACTACTTAAAGTATTATATACCTTTTCTACTTAGTTATCTTATAAGTTACTTCCTAATAACTAGATATTACTACTACTAAGGTACTTAATAGATATAGTAGGAGCCTCTCTATTATCTCCTTTTACTAATCTTAATATTACAAGACCTCTATATAAATATATACTTAGTATTAGCCTAACTAAGAAGTATACTATACTACTTATTATAGCTTTCTAGAGGTATAGAGCTGTAACTTAGTTAGACCTTCTAGTAGTAGTAGAGAAACTATTAAGCTAGTAAGCCTTAGTATTTAGGTTAGTTAGTCTTAGTAACCTACCTTAGTAAGCTAGAACCTTATAAAGTATACCTTTCTTATTTCTTATCTCTTTTCTTATCTTATTATATATAGAATATAATAGAGAGCTGTTTATAGTTAATATATAGTACTAACTAGCTATTTCTTTACTATTAGGTAGTTATAATAGTAGCTTTACTCTAAAAAAAAAAAAAAAAAAAAAAAAAGCTTTTTATATATCTACTAGCTCTTTAAAAGGTTCTAGTATAGTTTAGTCTAAATAGGTATTATTTAATATAAGTTTATCTAAATTACTAGAAATAGAAGAAAAGAGTAACTCCCCTTCTCCTTTTAGGGTAATAACTCCCTTATTTAGATAAATCTTACTAATACTATAGCCTAAGAATCCTATTTCTATAATTACCTATATATCTAGGCTACTTATATCATATAAGAGAGTAAATTAAATATTAAGTTTATAGTTATATAGTAATATAGATATTAGTAAAGTCTAAAGTAGGTAGTAGATAATTAGATAAATAATTTACTATCTAAATCTCTTAGATAGGTTACTATCCTTTATACCTTAAGATAGGCTAATAAACGCTAGGCTCTACCTTCTAGGCCTAGTTAGCACCTAAATAGGGTATTTAACGCTTATGCACCGCAGGTCCTAACATTTAAAGTCTAAATAAAATAACTTTAAATAAATTATTTCTAGCCTAATATTAGAGCTATTTTAACTTTAAAAATGGAATTAAAGTCTAAAAAGTATACTCTATAAGTCTAGTATTCTAGAATAATTTAATTCTAATATTTATTTTAGTTTTTTTTTTTTTTTTTTTTTAGAGTAAAGTGTAAGGGGCTAGGTGCTTAGTAAGCTAAATATACTAAAAGAATACTTTTATAAATTAATAGGGTTTCTAATAGACTTTAAGTTAAGTTATATATTTTAAAAGTAGCTTAGTTACCTTATACTAAAGTTTAAAGGTTAGATAACTAAGTATTAAAATAAGGTTCTTAGCTTCTTATATACCCTCCTTACTTTTTTATATAGAACTAGGTTATATAAATAGTCTAAGAATAGAGAAGAGTAACTTAATATTATATTATTTTTAGTCTATATTAAGATCTTAGGGTTTAAGGTCTCTAAACCCTTAGCCTATTTCTAGCTAAAAACTATAATTCTAAGTATAAGAGATTTAGTTCCCTAAGTTTTATAAGTATATTAATCTTATTTAGTAGATATTCTAGTTTAATATTTTAAGTTTCTAGTTTATATAGTAACTTATTTATTTAAGTTTTATTTACTTTTACCTAGTATATTTAAACTTTATCTAATAGATAAATTTAAATATATCTAGAACCCTTAAACTCTTATAATATATTTACTTTACTTAGTTAACTTCTAGAGCTAATATTCTAAGTTTTTAGTTACTATTTATAGTTTACTACTATAGCTTAGGTTATAACTCTAAGTAGGTATTTAAACTTTACTTTATAGTTAGGTTTTAAGATTATTTACCTTAAAGAAGTTCTATAGTTATCTTTATTTACTAGTCTTATTATAATTAGCTTACTATAGAGTAAATACTTAATTTATTACTATAATAAATCTACTTCATACTCTTATTTCTCTTCTTTTTACCTATAACTTTAACTTTCTATAGTAGCTTATAACTTTTCTACTTTAGTTTTCTATTTATATTATCTACTTTTACCTTTTCTTTAGCTACTTTATAGCTTTTCTACTTTACTTTATAATAGCTAGCTTTTATTCTTCTTTAGTAGCTAAGTACCCTAGCTTATAGTAGTTTAGTATATTACCTAAGAAGAAGTCTAAGACTTACTTAGTAGTAAAGGTTAAAATAGTATCTATTAAAGTAGTAGAGTTAGTACCTAATATTATTAAAATTAGTTTTTATATTCTTAGAGCTTTTTAGGTTCTTTCTAATTTTTTTTTTTAGTAGTTTAAGAAGCTAAGTCTCTCTAAAAACTTTATATTCTACTTTAATATTAAGACTACTTCTAAGTTTCTTATTAGTTATATTAATTAGGTTTATAGTCTTTACCTTAAGTATAGTTAAGCCTATTAGCTTTACTTTAAGAATACTTTTACTTATTATTCTTATATAACTACTAAGAGTAGCACTAATAAATATACTAGTTCTATAAGTTTTAGAGCTTTTTAACTCTATCTAGAGTAGTTTCTAATATTATTTTCTAACTTTATTTCTACCTTAAGAATAAGGACCTTACTAAGTTTATAAATATTTATATTTAGTACTTTAGCCTCTTATACTCTAAGCTTAAAGAGTATAAAGCTTTTATTTATCTACTTACTACCTATAACTTTCTTAAAAGTATTATACCTAGTATATAGAAAGCTTTTCTAGCTAAAAAAAAGTTAAAAAGTACTAGTATATCTCTAGTAGGTATTTAGAAGATTCTAAGTAAGGTTTTAGAGCCTATTTAAGTTTTACTAGATTAAGTTATTAGTAATTTTATAGAGATTAAGGCTTCTATCCCTAATAAAGTAAGTATTTAGGTTATCTATTATAGTTTTTAGACTAATATTCTAAATTCTAAGTTCTAATACTTACCTACTTATTAATACTCTTAAAAGGTTACCTACTAATATTACTACTATATCTTATAGCTTTTAGGAAAATATATTATACTTTTATAAGAAGTTTTAGTGCTCTAGCCCTACTAATAATAGTTTTATTAAATAGTATAAGTTATACTACTCTATAAAGTTTATAACTTTAAATTTTTTCTAACTTAGCTAGAGTACTCTACACTCTTTATAGATCTTTATATAGTAAAAAGAAGATCTATTACTCTAGATAGATATTCTTCTATAAGCTTTTTTACTTTATATCTTAGAATTTATAAGAAGTAGTAAATAATTTCTAGGTAGTTTTTTCTAGTTTACTACTAAGGCCTTTAGCCTTATAGCTTAAGCTTATAAATTAAACTCTTTTACTTTAATTTATCTCTACCTATAAATATTATAACTTATAAAGTAGAATTCCTAGTATAGTTTATCTAGAGTATATCTACTAAAATAGTAAAATTAGTATTTATTATATCTAAAGTAGATAGTAGAGTTCTAAGCTAGTTTTTTTAACTTTTCTATCTAAGTTTCTAGGTAGAAGCTAGTTAGGGTTTTATTATCTAGTAGGTATATTATAGTTATTAGTATAATTCTCTATTATTATAGCTACTAGGGACTCTCTTCTTAAGTTTAGTATTTTAGACCTACTTAGGTACTAAACTTTTAGATACTAAATATTCTATATTATTTTAATATAGTAAAACTTAAGGGATTTCTTATTAAAACCTTAGTAGGAGCTATCTAGCTTTATTCTAATAAGGTCTAGTATACTTCTTTTACCTATTTAGTATAGTTACTTAGTTAAAGTTCTATTAAAGTTTCTATATTTATTATAAGTAGTTCTTTTACTAGACTAAGTATTTAACCTTCTTTTTATTCTAAAACTACTTTTCTTTATAAATATCTACCATATTAAACTCCTCCTTACCTTCCTTAGTAATTATAGCTTTAGGTTAAGCATTATTAGTAATTTAGCTAGGTAGTAGGTTATTAGGTAATAACTTTAGCCTATTAATATAAAACTTAGGGTATATACTACTAGGGATATTTAGTTCTATAATATATAAGTTAATTACTTTCATTATAATAAACTTTCTATTTTTCTAGTCTAGCTTTTTACTTAGCCTTATATTTTTAAGGTAGTTACTATATTTTAACTAGCTATTAATAACGACGTAGTAGATATAGTTAAGAGTGCTATAGTATATTACTTAGGTTATAAGGTATTAGTAGGTAAGAATAAAAAGTATAGGAGATATTATTAGTCTACCTAGAGAGATTAAGTTACTATTAGAAAGCGCTAGGCATACTATAAGAATATTAAGGAGGTATGTTAGTATTTAATTTACTACTAGTTAGTGCTACGTTAGTATAGAAAAGGTATAAAAAGGAATAAAAAAAGTATAAAAAGGAATAAAAGGTTCTCTCTTATTATAAGTGTCCTATATGGTCCTATAGGCCTGGATCTGGGTTCAGACCCAAAAATAGCTTAAAAATTAAAGAAATATAGTTAAGTTAGAATATATTAATGCTATATAGGCCTATTTTAAAGCTAGGGACCTAAGCGCTCTTATTAAACTAATAAAGATAATAAGTCTATTATATTTAGGCTATAATTTTCTATTATTATATTTACTAATATAGAAATAGCTATATAACTATAATTAGAGGGACTATTATAACTTTAATTACTAGAAGGATAATTATAAACTATATTTTTAGTCCTCTAGTATATACTTTACTATAGAATAGTTAAAAGTTAACTATACTCTCTAATTTACTAGTAATATTCTAAGAACTAACTAGAAAACTAAAGTCTAGTCTAGATAGGTAAAAGACCTACTATAGAAGAAGACCTAAAAGGTACTTAAGTTAAAAATACTTAGAGTACTAGAATTTCTAGAGAAAAGGTACTAATTAGTATATACCTAGCTAAAATACTATTACTAGTATCTAGGTTAGAGTCTACTAAATCTTCTAGACTATATTTAAGGCTATTAGGAAGAGTTAGAAATAATAGATATAGAATAGTAGAAGTTAGACTATATAGAATATCTATACCTATAAATCTACTAAAGATTATAAACTATACCTATTAGTTTAAAGAAAATAGTTACTAATATTAAATTCTAGGCCTTAATTATTTATTATATAGAATAACTTTCTAAAGGAGTTCCTAAGAATAGCTCTCTAATAAGAAAAGCTAGATAGACTTAAAAGAGGAAGAAAAATATTAAAAAGAGTAAAAGACTATAATAGAGGTTTAAGAAATATAATAAGTAGGGTAAAGGTCTAATTAGAACTAAAAGAGTGTAATCTAGTATAAATTTAAATACTAGTCCCTTAGTATATTACTATTATAAGAAACTAAACTACCTCTAATATAACTACCTAATATTAGAGAAGCTAGCTACTCTAAATTCTAGAGATATAAAGTAATTATAAGATAAAGGAGAATAGTTAGAAAAAGAGTAAAAATAAAAGGTATAATAGTTACTCTATTTACCTATATTTATTTAGTTATAAGCTATATTAAATATATACTAGAAGTAATTAATTAAGGTAGCCTATTTAATTAGCTATACTATTACCCTGAAAGGATACTAATAATTTCTATAAAGCTATAGTCTAGTACTATTAAAGCCCTTATAGACTCTACTTTAGCATTTAACCTAATTACTTAGGACTTAGCTATTAAAGTAGGTAGATTACTAGAACTATTAGAGAAGTTACTAACTTAGGTAGCTAATAGTATTAGACTTAGAATATATAGAACTACTATTCTATAAATAGAGCTAAGTAATTCTAAAGGTAGAAAGTATTAGGAATTAATACCCTTTATAGTTAGAAATATTATTAGCTACTAAATATTTCTAAAACTACTATAGTTAGATAAGGTAAATCTAAAGGTAAATTTCTTAAGTTAAAGACTACTATTTAGATAATTTTCTTCTAAGAAAATATTAAAAAGGGAGAAAGTTAATATAAAAGATATAAAAAAATTTAATAAAAACCTTTATAACCTTATAGCTACTCTATATATGTATATAGTATCTAATACTAGTAAAATAATAGTAGCTAGTATAGAAAGCTATAATTTAGTATAAATTCTAAAGGAATACTCTAAATATAATAATATTACTTTAATAGATAACTATAAAGTGCTACTAGAGTACTCTTTAAATAATCTAAAAATCTAAACCTAAGAAAAAACTAAACTATTTTACTTTCCCTTATATAACCTTTCTATTATAGAGCTAGAGGCCCTTTATAAGTATATAAAGGAGTACTTATTAAGGGAATAGATTTATTATTTAAAATTACTAGCTAAAGTACTAATCCTATTTACTAAGAAGAAGAATAGTAGTCTATAACTCTATATAGATTATAGGCGTCTAAATTAGATAATAATTAAAAACTAAGGACTACTTCTCTTAATTATAAAGTTTTTAGACTACTTAAAATAAGCTAGAGTTTTTATAAAGCTAGACCTTAAAGATACCTACTATTATATCTATATTATAGAAGGTAATAAGTAGAAAACTACCTTTTAAGTAATATATAGCTATTTTAAGTATATAGTTATACCTTTTAGCCTAATAAATACCCTAGTATAGTTTTAGGGCTTAATTACCTATACGCTAGTAGAATTACTTAATATAACCTATATTATCTATTTAGATAATATATTAATCTTCTTAAAGAATAATAAGGACTATATAGACTATATAAAGAAAGTTCTTTAATAATTAAAGAATTTTAAGCTTTACCTTAACCTAAAGAAGTATAAATAGAAAATAAGATTTATAAAGTACCTAGGTTTTATTATTATACCTAAGGGGTTAAGTATTAACCTAAAAAGACTAGAAGTAATTTAGGCCTAGCTAAAACTAACTTATATATATAATATTAGAGTCTTTATTAGCTTTATAAACTATTATTAGCGCTTTATTAGATATTTCTTTAAACTTATACTACCTTTAATAGTTCTAACTAAAAAGGGCTAAATAGCGCCTATTAGGGGCTAGCTATAAGAAAGGAGGAGAGTATTATATTAAATATTAGGTATAGAGCTAAAGAAGCCTTTTAAAAGTTAAAAGATACCTTTTTAGCTATACCTATTCTAGTAAATTTTAAAATAGGAAGGGAAACTTACTTAGAAATAGATACTTTAGGAGAAGTAATTAGTACTATTTATAACTAGCTAGTACTAGTTTCGAATAGTACTAGTATATAGAAGCCTATTAACTTCTTTTTATAGAAGTTAAATATAATATAGTATAATTATAATATCTATAATAAAGAACTCCTAGCTATTATTAAAAGTATAAAGTATTAGAGGTATTTTCTCTAAGGGCGTTACTTTAATATTTTAATAGACTATTATAACCTATAATAGTTTATAGATACTAAGATATTAATAATATAATATATATAGTTATATTTAATACTATTAGAATATAACTTTAGTATAAAATATAGAATAGGGATAATAAATCTAGTAGATAGGCTATCCTATTAACCTAACTATATATAAAAGGTAGAAGTACTAAAGTAAAAGAACTATAAGGCTTTTATATAGCCCTTAGTAAAACTATTATCTTCTAGAGATACTAGCTCTATAGAAGTCTTGATAGTTATAACCTATTTAAAAAATAGGAAGGAAGATAATAAGAGCCTAAAACTAGAAATCTAGTAGTTTAGAAGGTAGAATTAAGGGAATCTAGATACTATAGAAATATTAGAAGACTAAAAAGGCCTAGAGATCTAGGAAATAGATAAATTAAAATTAGAATCTAATAATCTAGTATAAAATAGACTAGAAAGGTAAAACTTAAAGCTAGAAAGAACTAATAAGTTCTTAAAGGTAGAAAAGTAGCCTAAGTTACCCTATTTAGAGCTAAAAGAGCTAGAATAGCTTAGATTAGTAGAAGAAAAGGTAGAGGTAATATAAAGGTATTATAATAACCTTTTTACTAGTTATTTTTAGTATAACTAGGATAATAGAATATATATATAGATAATATTACTAGATAGGTATATTAAAGGATATAGTAGACTATATTTATAATTATAAGTATTACTAAAGGGTAAACTCTAAGAAATATAAGCTATATAGGCTTTTAAGACCTTTACCTATTCTAGATAGTCTATAGTAGTATATAACTATAGATTTTATTATAGACTTACCCCTAAGTAAGTTTTCTAGAATAGTATATAATATAATATTAGTAATAGTAGATTACTTCTTAAAAATAATATATTGTATTCTAGCTAGAATAGATTAGAATAGTAATAACCTTATAGAGGCTTAGATAAGAGAGGTAGTTTAATTATATAATAACCTAGAGATAATATTATTAGATAAAGAACTAGTAATATAGTTAAAGTATTAGAATACCTTCTACTACTACCTAAACTTAAGGAGGGTCTTAATCTCTACTTTCTACCTATAAATAGATAGATAAATAAAAAGGTAAAATTAAACCCTAGAGTAGTACCTATAGATCTTTTATAGCCTTAAGTAAGATAATTAGGTATTATAGATATTATTAGTAGAATTTATATATAATAATAGTAAATATACCTTAACTAGGTATATACTATACTAAGTCTACTATAGATATAACCTAAGGGAACTAAACTAGCCTAAATAAAGCTTAAAAAATAAAGAAAGCCCTTAGGGCTTCTATATTTTAAAGAAACTACTTAGAGTAAAGGCCTAAACCTATAAAAAGCTTAAGGTTATTTAAGAATATTAAAAAAGGCTTATAGACTAAAAGAGACTTTTACTTAAGCTATAAGTTAGTAATAAAGTCTAGGTTAATAACTATTATATAAAGACTATAAGGCTAAGTAAAAAACTAGACTAAAAGTTTCTAGGACTAGAAAAAGTAGTTTAATATATTAGAAATCTACTAATAGCCTACTAGATAGAGCTTCCTAAACTAGAAAGTACCTATCTAGTTTTTTATCTCTTTTATTAGAGCCTTTTATTCTAAGGGGAAGAATACCTTACCTATAAAAACTAATTATTAATATATTATAATAAATAGGGATAATATCTTTAAAATAGATTAAATTATAGAGAGGTAAAAAGGTAAGATAATTAGTAGAAATATCTAATTAAATAGAAAGACTATAGGGAAGATATAAACTCTTAGAAGATAAAAGTATTAATTAGTATAAATATACTCTAGGAATTCTAGGTAAGACTAAAAATTAGACTAAAAAGGTTAAGAATTAAAATACTACTATAAAAAATATAAGGTTAAGAATAACCTTTTAAGAAAAGGGGTAACTAAGATAAATTATATAATATTACTAAGAGATAGCTAAATCTAGACTAGTTTATACTAAGTTATACTAAATAGGGCTAAACTAGGTATATTTTTACCTAAAATAAACTTCTTACTATAATTATACTCTTTTACCCCTTAAGTCCCTATATATTTTCCACTAGGAGTTTAGTAGTAGGTAAATCTACTAATTAAATAGAATATTTTAATAGAACAGTTAGAATATAGAAATTAGTAAAATTAAGTATTATTAAGGCTTAGACTATTTAAAAAATTAAGAAAATATCTAGTCTAGTATTAGAAAGTAAAAAGCTAGACTATAAAGAGGTAAATTCTACTATACTATACTATAACTACTTTATAACTCTTATATACTATTAAATTCTACTAGATAGCGCTAAGTTATACCTAAGTAAAACTAATACTAAAGATCTTAATCTACTTAGTTTTATTAGTATAACTTTAGATTACTATAGCCTTAGTATAGTAAGTAGTTAGAAACTTAGTATTAAAGTAGGTTAATTAATCTACCTTAGAACTACTAATAAAGGTAAGCTTTACTAAACTCTTACTAAGAGTAGGAGAAGTAGAATTATTACTACTATAACTACTATAAGTTAGTGTAGTAAAGATAGAGCTATTATAGGTTAGTATAACTAAAGGAATAGAAAAGAAGGTTATAGTAGACTCTTAAGCCTATTAAAGGGTTAACTTAGTATTAATAGCCTATATTATAGCCTCTATAGCCTCCTTACTAGTAGGTATAATTATATAGGGGTAACTAGGTACCTAAAATACTAGTTAGTACTAAGTTATACTAAATAGTACTATATAGTAATATTACTAGGCCTTTATCTTTATAAGGGAATAAAAGTATATTATTTATTAGGTTGGCTATATTTACATGTGTACGTAGTATAGGGTGTAATATATTATAAGTAAAAGGAAATATAAAAGGGTAACTAATAACTAGACTTTACTACTATTAAGGTACTTAGTAAATACCTTTATTATCTCTATTTATAATCTTAATATTATAAGGCCTCTTTATAATAGTATACTTAGTATTAGGTGTAAATAAGAAGCGTAGAGCTATAATTTAGTTACCTAGTATAGTAGAGAAACCTCTAAGCTAGTAAGCCTTAGTATTTAGATTAGCTTTAGTAACTTACTTTAGTAAGCTAGAACCTTATAAAATATACCTTTTTTATTTCTTTCTCTTTTCTTATCTTATTATATATAGAATATAACAAAGAGCCGTTTATAGTTAATATATAGTACTAACTAGCTATTTCTTTACTATTAGGTAGTTATAATAGTAGCTTTATTATAAACTTTTAACTTAAGCCTCCTAATCTACTTTTATAGTAGTATAAGCTATCTTATACTCTTTATAGGTATTTTAAGCCTTTTCTATTAAAGCTACCTTACTAAAAGTTAAAATATTCTAAATATATACTATAAGAAGCTTAAGGTAGGCTTTATACTTAAAGAGAATCTAAATAAGCTAGTTAATACTAAATTATACTAAATTATACTAAATTATACTAAATTATACTACTGTTAAATCCAGAAAGGGTAGCTAGTCCTAAATAGGTTAGGGTTAGTTCTCGGGCAAGACTTACTAAGGGGAGGAAGAAGGGGTTCTTATTAATATAGAAGTATCTTATAAAGTATAATAAGTTAATAAGAGAGGCCTAAGTAAATCTAAATAATAGATTAAAACTTAGGTTAAATATAAGAATTAACAGTAATTCTTCTATTCCTATATACTTAATTATATACAGCTACTTACTAGTAAGTGCTTACTAGAGAGTACTCTCTAGAGAGTACTCTCTAGAGAGTAGTTATATAACTTCCTAAAGCGCCCTAATCCTTAAATAGGCATTACCTATAGTTAATATATACTTATCTAGAGGCTCTACTACATAATAGGCTATCCTACTACCTATTAGATCCTAGATCCTAATATTACCTCTCCCCTTTCTAAGATTTGTCCCAAATCTTATAATCTCTTATATAAGCTACTACTTACCCTACTTACCCTTCTACTATTATTAGCACTATGCCTACTAACTCTACTATCCGCAAACATTATCTTTATAAAGAAATTCTTAGTGCTAACACTGTTATAGAGGAACCCTATGTTAATTATAACCTAGAGAATACCGTGTGTTATATTATACTAAACTTAAGTTTAAAGTGTGCTAAATGTACTCGCATAGGTCGTCTAAGGGTAAGGATATTAATTTAACTATAGTTAACTATCCTATAGCGGATACGTTAACTAGGTATTCTAGTACCTTATAGTCTACTCTAGATTAGGTGGAATAGATGTCTCTTCTAGGGACGTAACACTATTTATAGGTATATTACTTAATTATTACTATAGAGTAGCTTTTATTTCCCCTAAAGCCATTTCTAGTTACTCTAGTATAGTTATAGTAGTTATAGATTTTCTTCCTTATTTATTTAAGAAGCTGCTAGTAGTTCTTTCTTAACTTACTTTTAGGTTCCTATATATTCTCTAAGTATAGGTAACCTTTCCACTTAACTAACTATTCTTATAGGAATCTATTATCCCTAAAGTCCTTTCTCCCTACTTTATAGTATCCTAGGAGTATTTTAACTTTAAATTTAGTTTCTTCCTCTAGTTAGTAATAGAAGGTAGTTTTAACTAGTATCTTAGGGTCTACTAGTTCTAATAATAATATATAGAACATAGGTTATATCTTTGCATTAGGTAGTAACTCTAGTTTATAGTTAACTAGTAATATTTATTTAGAAATATAAAATAGTCTAACCTTAATATAATCTAGTTTCTTGTGTTTCTTCTTCTAGGTTTAAAGATTTTTTTATAAGTAGATATGCTTTATCCCCCTTCTTTAGCTAAGGTGCTATTTTTTATTTTTAGTTTAAGTAGGAAGTTACTTACTATTAAGCTTTCTTAAGGTTTTCTTAGAGTTTATTATATATTTTTTCTATATTATCTGCTATATCTATAGCTTCTTTTGCGTTAATATTCATTAGTAGTTATTAGTTAAAGAGATTTGGATGTTTTCTATATATAGTATAGTAAGGTATTTGCTTTATTACTATTAATACCTTATTATTATGTGCTAATTATACTATAGGTAGTAGTAAAACCTAGTTATTTTTCTATTTATTATAGTATATTTATAGATATATTTCTATAGTTTAATTTATTCTTTCTATTTTTCTATCTATCTGTGGATAATATGCCGTAGATAGTTTTTATTTTATTCTAATAAGTGCTATAAACGTTATCTAGAAGTTTAATATAAAGAGCTTATCTCTATTACTAATAATTATCTTTAGAATACTATAGTGTCTAACCTACTTATCTTAAAAGAGATAAGCTAGCTTCTTAGCTATTATGTTCTTTAGACATGGAATTAATTTAACGTAGCTTATAAATTAATATATAATTACTAAAATATTATTATATAAGGTTTTTATGGCTAGGTTAATTAAGTCTAGTATTCCTATAATAAAGTCTATAGCGATGTCTTTAAAGGGTGTTATTAGTATTCTAATTAGTTATATTTCTCTATACTTAAGATATGTGCCATATTTATTCCTTTAGTATTCTATATATTTTTAGATATACTTAGTTATAGCTTCTTTTATTCCTCTAAATGTGTAATTTTATTATATAAGTTCTATTGTTTTTGTAATGCCTGGATGTCCGTACATAGGGTTATTGTGGTATTGTTTAATAATCTTAGTTTATAGTTGTTTTAGTACTTCTTAGTTAATAACTAGGAGTTAGTTAAGTTCTACTATTAGTTTAAGAGATCTATTTTTATTTTTATAAAGAATTACTAAGTAGGTCTTAACCTTTTCTCCTACTAGATTACTTTGTCTACTAAGTGCGTCTACTTATCCATTTTCTTTTCCTACTATATAGATAATTTTAAATTTATACTATCTAGTAGTCTATAACTATCTTTATTATTATAGTATTAGTTCTTTTATTATCGTGAACCTTAGTAGGTTTTTGTAATCTATATAGATTTCTAGCGTTAAATAGCTAAGAGCGTATATTCTCTAGTGTTTTAAGGCTTTAACAATAGCGTAGAGTTCTTTATTATGTACGTTATATTATGTTTCTACGTTGTTAAATTTGCATAAGTAGTAGGCTATTAGGTGCTATTTACTATTTTATTCTTATTTTACGCATACTCCTAGTGTAAGATTACTTACGTTAGTTTTAAATTATAGTGGTTCGTCGCTCCTAAAATAAATAAGAACTAGTTCTATAATATATACTATTTTAAGGAGTTAGAATAACATTCCACACTTATTTATCTATTTAAAAGGTATGTCCTTTCTAGTAAGGTTTATTAATAGTATTATAACCTTTACATAATCTTTAATAAACTATTAATTAAATCTACAGAATCCTAAGAATTCTTAGATATTTTTTATAGTTTTTAGTATAGGCTAGTTCCTAATACTCTCTATTTTACTTAGTGCTATCTTAATTCCTTCTGTAGTAACAACGTATCTAAGGAATTTAAGTTATTTAATGTTAAATTAGCATTTCTTAAGTTTAATCCTTAAGTGTACCTTATCTAGTACTTTTAGTACTATCTATACATGCTTAGTATAGTTAGATTTATTCTTAGAAAAGACAAGAATATTATCTATATATATAATAATAAATATATCTAAATATTTATAAAGTATATTATTAATAAGTGCCTAAAAGGTTACTAGTACGTTAGTAAGTCTAAAAGGTATTACTAGGTACTTAAAGAGTCTATAGCGTAATTAAAATACTATTTTCTATTCTTTACCTTTCTTTATTCTAATTAGGTGGTATCCGTCTCTTAAGTCTATTATTATAAAGACTTTTACTCTTAAGAGTCTATCTCTAAGCTCTAAGATGTTAGGTAATAGGTATCTATTTTTAATTATTATATTATTAATCGCTTAGTAGTTAATGTATAGTCTATCTAATCTATCCTTCTTTTTAATAAATATAAAAGGGCTTACTACTAGTAACTTTAATAGTCTAATATATTCTTTTACTAGGTTTATCTTAATAAATTTATATTCTTTCTAGAGTTCTTCTCCTATTTTACTATATAGTAGTCTAAAGGGTGGCGTCTTCCCTTTTTCTAGGTTAATTATATAATCCTAGGGTTAATATTTTAGTAGGTTTACCTTTCCTTCCTTCTCTATAAATATATATATCTATGCTTTATACTCTCTAGGTACTTCTAAGGGTGTACTTTCTTCCTTCTTCTTATACTTTATAACCTAGTAGTTCCTACTAGCGTCTACTAAGGGTAATTTCTATTTTTTAACTTCCTATTATAAGTCTATATTATTAATAACACTCTTATCTACTGTTAATCTCTATTATTACGTAGGCTTAGCTTATAATACACATTTATAGTATTCTAAGGATAGCGTTCTTAAACCCTAATTAATATATAGGTTGTGCTTTCTTAACTAGGGTAATTTTAATATAATATTATACCTAGATCTGTCTAGTACATTAAGTGTGATTATTTCCCTATGTCTATAGATCTAAAGTATAGCAGTAACTTTATAAGTAATATATAGTATATTTAGTATTTAACTTCTATTTATAATATAGATAGGATAAGCTTTATCCTTAAGTGCTAGCTAGAGTCCTACTTATAGTGCTACTTCTTAGGATATAAAGTTTTCTAATACGCCTAAATCTAATAGTGCCTTAATCTATATTTTATTAAGCTAAACTAGTAGTTTAATTAATACCTTACTATTAATAGTATTTAACTCTCTAGTAGTATCTTTTTACCTATCTATAAGTCTTTAAGAGTTTCTTAGGCCTTAGGGGCTAGGGTCTAGTCTAAAAAAGAACTATTCTTAGGAGCTAGGTAGTCTATATTCCCTTTTTATTATTCCTTTTACTCCTACCCTTCTCTTCTTCTACTATAGTTATTCTTCTACTATAGTTTCTCTTTAGAAGCTTTACCTTTCTATGCTATGCTTATTTCTATATAAATATTAATAACTATTCTTAGTTAGTTAGGGTTCTTACTAAATCTATAGATATGCTTATTATCCTAGTGTCTACTATAATTAATATTTAAGTAAGTTTACTATCTATCTTAAGTGCATATTCTATTATAGAGTGTGCTAGTTACTATATTTTATATGTTATTTATACTTAAAAAGTATAATTTTTCTTACTTATCCTATAAATGTTTATCGCATTTATTAATTAGGTAATTGTACTATTCCTAGCAGCATTATTACTTATTTAGTGGTTATTTACCTTTATATAGCTCCTTAGCTCTATAGTAGGTTGGGCACTAGTTATGTCCGCATTTAATCTATTAGATGTTTAAGTGCCACAGGTTTTAGTGGTCTAGGTAGTACTTCTATAAATAATCTAGGTTCTTATTATAGAAGTTTTTACTAGGGTCTTATTATATATATCTATAATCTACCTATTATCTATCTTCCTTTGTAATAATTTCTAGTTAGCGTTTGTTGTAAGCTTCTAGTGGTATAGAGAATAATAGTAAGATTATTATAGGTAATAATAATATGTCTCTATCTTATAGTTAAATTAGTGGTTTATCTAAGTATTTCTATATATTTACTCTATTAGTGAAGATTACTTCTTTACCTTTAAACTATAGGTAAGGTGTTAGTATCTACTTAACTTCCTTATCTACTATTTTAGATTATTCTTCTTCTTTGTCCTTATAAAGTTGTGAATTAGTTAATACCTCTAATCTAGATTTGTTATTAAGTGTAAGGTTATTAATGGCGTTTGTAATAGTCTATTCTTTATCCTTAATTTCCTTTATTAGGATAGTAAGTACATTTAACTACCTAATAACCTTATTCTTAGATCTATAGTTCCTAGTAATATGGCCTAGTTTACTATATGTAAAATATATGTAAGTCTTAGTCCCCTAGTGTTAGGTTCTATCTAAGATATGCGTATTAGGCTTATAAAAGCCTAGTCCTTTTCCTTTTCCTTTACCTAAGTAGTTAAACTAGATATCTTCTATTAGCTAGTATCTATAGGAGTCTTATAATTAGTGTTAAGGTCCTTTTAGTGGCACCCTATAGACTATAGGTACTAGTTATCTAAAACTAATATTTCTTAGGTTGCATTAAAATTCCTATTACAGTATAAACTATTCTCTATTAATCCTAATTAATTTATTATATAATTTATTAAGGGTTCTAATAATTCCCCTACTACGTAGAAGTTCTTCTTATAGAGGTTTCTTAAGACCTTATTTATATATTATTATTAGTAACTTATTATCCTAGTTAAGTTATATAGCGTTCTTATAGAACTCTGCTATATACTTAGCTACTAATTATTATTACATTATAGTTTAAATATTTCGTACTATAATAGGTACCTTATTAGCAATTCTAAATATCTGTTTAAGATATTTCTTAAAGTTAGTATAGTCTTTAATAATGTTAACTGCGTCTATATAGTTATCTACATATTCCTTATCTTTATTATTATGGTCTATTTCTAGATACTTAGTTATATAGGGTTAAATCTATTCTCTAGTATTACCTCGTATATAAGTAGCTGTAAAGATAACCTTTTGTTTATCTTTAGGTTATTTATTAAGTTTAAAGAAGTAGAGGTCTAACTAAAGAAGCTAGATGTTAGTATACTTTCTATTACTATAATATAAATTAGGTTTATATACTTTACTCTTAGAGTTGCCTATTAGAGTAATAGTATTATTATCTAAAGCTATAGAAGAAGTAGGAGTCCTTATAGTTATATTAAGGGTGTTTAAGATATTAAATCTAGAAAGGATAGCTAGTCCTAAATAGGTTAGGGTTAGTTCTTGGGCAAGACTTACTAAGGGGAGGAAGAAGGGGTTCTTATTAATATAGAAGTATCTTATAAAGTGTAATAAGTTAATAAGGGAGGCCTAAGTAAATCTAAACAATAGATTAAAACTTAGGTTAAATATAAGAATTAATAGTAATTCTTCTATTCCTATATACTTAATTATATGCAGCTGCTCACTAGTGAGCACTTACTAGAGAGCGCTCTCTAGAGAGTGCTCTCTAGAGAGTAGTTACGTAACTTCCTAAAGCGCCCTAATCCTTAAATAGGCATTGCCTATAGTTAATATATGCTTATCTAGAGGCTCTGCTATATAATAGGCCGTCCTGCTGCCTATTGGATCCTGGATCCTAATAACTACTTAGGTACTTACTATAAAATATAAGCTATTTTTCTCTAAATAGGCTCTATATATCTTATAGCTATAGCCCTAGAAGACTAATAAATCCTAATTATTATTATAGAGGTCTATTAGGTATACTAACTAGGTATTAGATATACCCTAACTCTTATAAACTATAATATACCTAATATAAGGCTATTTAGTAAGAGTACCCTTAAAATAAATATTATTAATATAGTAATTTCTTATAGAGTGCTTCTTAGGAGGTATTATAATAAATAGTAATAAATTATAATAAATTACTCTAAAATATTATTATTATTATTATTATAGCTAAATAAGCGTAAAATTAACTTCCCTATTAGTAGTTAGTAATAGAAAATACTAAATTATACTAAATTATACTAGATTATACTAATATATAAAAGGACTATAAGAAATACTTACGTAAGGTTAGTAGCTAAAAAGTAAAAAATAAAAAGATAGAAGTTTTTAGTAAATTTTATTCTCTAAAAAGTATAAATATTTTAGTGTACTAAGGTCTTAGCACTAATATAAATAAAAAAACTAATAAGTTTATATAAAAGAGTTATTTAGAGCTAAGTTATACTAAATTATACTAATATAGGCTAAGTAGTACTAGTTAGGCCTATATAAAAATCTTTTATATTTAAAAAAGCTAAGAAGCTTCTCTAAGGCTAGAAAGCTACTTAAAAGGGGGGTAATATTAGGACTTATAGTATATAAGTATTAAATACTCTATTTAGGTACTAATTAGGTCTAGAAGGTAGGGCCTAGCGTTTATTAGCCTATTTTAAAGTATAAAGGATAGTAAGCTATCTAAGAAATTTAGATAATAAATTATCTATCTAATTATATACTACCTACTTTAGACCTTACTAATATCTATATTACTATATAACTATAAACCTAACATTAAAAGATAAGTAAGTAGAAAATAAATAAAGATAATTATTTCTAGCTTATTATTAAAGCTATAAAGAATATTAGAATAGTTTTATAGCCTAAAAAGTATACTCTATAAGTTTAGTATTTTAGAATATATTAATTCTAATATTTATTTTAGTTACTAAAATAGTAACTAAGTAATTACTTAGTTATATAGTAATACTAATTACTAAAAATTTATAATACTAGTGTAAGGGCTCTATTAGGGGCATTATACTAAGAGATATAAGATAATAAGCTAGTTAGGATCTAAACATAAGATAGTTATAATAGGGAGCTATCTAGGGTGGCCAGGAGCCTCTATAGAGGTGCGTGGCCACTAAGCCCTAAGCGAGGCGCCAGTCTCGCTTAGGAAGTGCTGAGGCCCGAGGCAGCTGCCAAGGCATCTACCCTGGCCCGGTGACACCTGCTATGTACCTACTAGGAATTCTACCTATACTAATTATATAGCACACGTCCTGAGGTTTGGTAAATTAAAACTTTTCGCGATAATTAGCTAAAACGACGGTAGATATATATTTCGTCGTGACTGTTTAATTTCCATGGAAGACCGCCATCCTTCAAACTAAAATACTTAACCTCTCAAAGACTGTCACAACAGGCGCCTCCCTCTTCTTGCCCAACTCAGCCAAACTATCCCAAAGCGTCGAATCCCCTCCACTAGGCCTGATCTCAGCTTCACTCAAGAGACCGCCATTTACCCCAACACCATTCGCCGCCGGGCCCTCACCCACCGCGCTTACCCCGTCACTCTGCGGATACATCTCCTTGACCGCCTCCCTACACCTCTCCCCAACATCCATCACCGCCGTCTCTACAGCCATTGCCCTCTCCCTCATCCCCCTTCTCACCAACCCCTCCACTAATCTTCGAATCTCATCCTGCATCCCATTGATTCTCTCGATAAGGCGCTCAACCGAATTAATGAGATATTCCTCTTCATACACAGTCCCCTTCTTCCCCCTCGCCCTCTTCCGCTCCTCCCTCCGCTTGTTCTTCGATGTTTTGCGTGTAGTCTGCGTGTTCACTGTGCCGGTCCGATTCGTGTACCTTGTCATGAACGTGCCCCCCGACGTCGTGTTCGTCGGCGCCAGCGATATATTATCGGGGATGTTAGCGTCCTCGATGCCTTCGTAGAAGGCGAGCGGGTCCTCCGCTTTCTTGGTGCGTAAGTCCTGGAGGCGCGGAACCTGCGCGAGAAGCTGGGATTTCATCTCCGCGAGAAACTCGGTCATGTCTGCGGAGCGCTCGACTAGCCCAGGGTCAATGACCTCGGCGATTAGGGCGGATTGGCTGCGTAGGGTTACGATACGGATGGCCTCGGCGAAGTAGGCGCCGCGGCAGAGGAGGCGAGCTGCGCCTTGAAGATCGGAAAGGTAGTCTAGTGCAATAGTACTGGCGGAGAAATATTCTTTGGACTCGGCGAGGCCTTCGACTAGGTCAGTGGCAAGCTGTTCGAGTTCTGGGGGTGACACGCCGGCGAGAATGGCAGAGGAGAGGGCTTCGCGCCAGAGGTTGGCGGAAAGGTAGCAAGGCCAGGCCGAAACGTGATCGCAGAGGTATTCATAAGCGATGGCAGCTTCTTTCTTCTTGTTGCTGGTGGAGAGGTGGTCTGCGTAAAGACGCATTATATTCTTATAATGAGCGGATTCGTATTGGTACATGCTGAGTGCTGCGGGATGGAGGGCGTGCTTCTGTACATAGTCATGGACTTCGTCGTGAGCTTCTAGATCTCTGAGATGGTAGAGTGCCTTGGTACGACGTCCGAGTTGATCATCGATCTGGAACTTTCGGCGTAAAGAAGGAAGTTCATGGAGAGATTGAAGATGAGGGAGGTACTCGCGTGGATCCTGTGAATGTAAGACTATAGATCGCATGCAAGCGAAATAACCGCATACCTTCTGTGACTGCTGAGCAATGAGCAGCGCAAGCTCGAGGTTATAGATGCCTAGCGATGTGTCGTACAATTGGTTGACGTCCGCAAGGAAGCAGATGTGTTCCGCAGCTCTATCAGTGAGAGGATCCTGTGTAGCTTTGTTGCATTAATTGTTTTTCTTATAGGGAACCAGCTGACTTACTTTGCAGGCGTCCTATCATTTCCAGCCCTGCCTCCAAGTCTGCAGGAACCTTGCATACGTGGGAGGTGATAATGTTCTGGAGATGATCAATATTGTATTTTTCCTGCTCTAGTACCGCCAGGAAAGCGTCACAGATCCGGTTGACCTTAGACTCAACCTGTTTTGCAGACAGCTTGTTCTTAGTCGTCAGATCCTTGGCCTTTAGCGTCTCACGGTACATTGTCTCCGACACGTCCTCGTTCCTGCGTTGGTCAGCCAGGAGCGTCAAGCGGGTCAGACGAGACTAAACCAACCTCAGCTGCGAAAGGAGTAGATCTATGTGCTCCACCCTCTTTATCTGTGTCACGATCTTGGCGATGTTCGCCAAGAAACGTTCTGGATCATGGTCATGTAGTATATTCATGTCAACACGCTGATTGCGACAGGCAAGGAATGCCTCGTCATATCTTTCAGCTTCGATGAACCGCCTAATAGCAGCAAGCACAAGAGCTCGTGGGTATATGGTTTCGAGATTTCCTCTCGGCATCTGTAGTACCACGGAATATGTAGTGGGCATGACTGTGACGAGCTTCGCTCCGCGCTCGATACTTCTGCACCTTTCATCCATCTGGGGCTCGTCGGCAGGTACTTCGAGTTCTGCTGTTGTGTGTGAGAGAGGCATCGTAATCGCGGATGATATTTTACCTTGTAGATTCGTCAGGTGCACGAATTTGAGTAGATGTTGGGTGGTAGTGAGAATCAGATGTGCAGGAGTAACTACGAATGACGTGCAGTTCCTCACCAAGACTCGCTCGTTGGCGTACAAGGCGCCGCTTTTCGTCAACCCGAATGCCACAATCTGCGCCTGGTTAGCTTTGCCTATCGATTTGGACATGGACATTTACTTCTCCTTCGAGCATTACAGTCTTTACATCGGGGGTGAAGGATGGCATGTTCGTCAGTGGTGTGGTTTGCGTCGGCCCATTGGTTCTCAATTCGACCATTGATGTGAACTCGCCGTTGCGCAGATTGACCAGGAATCTAGAAGATTCTATATCGGAGGTCATCGAAGACACTATCCCGGGCTCTAGAATAGGGCCCCTGTTCATCATTCGCTTGTCCTCGTTTGTCCACACGAAAGTCTCTTCCTCGTCCCACACGTCCGTCAGGACGCATATTTGGTTATCGCCAACCAAAGCTACGTGACGAGGGGAATGGTCGTCTGCAAGATGGCTTCTCCAAAGGAAGGTTGGTCGACTGACTGGCCGTATCTGGAAGTCGAATGCGAATATTGCAATGTCTGTGTCAGACAAGACCGCTAAACGCGTGCCTGAGCGGGAGAATGCAACGTCAACAGCATTGCGATCCAGTGCAAGCTGGAACATTGACATCGGAGGAGGAATGTTAGCAATACGCAAAGGTGTGATCTTCAGGTTTCCTTCGCAGTCTTAGCGAGTGCTCAGAGATGTATTATATCATAACTTACGGCCATCGATCGAAGCGACCAATCCAAAGTCGTGCGGTGGTGCTACAGAAGCAGCCGCGACTATCGATGCGTACTCTAGGATCTGCAGCGAGCCTAGGTAGGATCATCAGCTTGTAAGGCATATGCGGTAATTTGTTCCACTTACTCGCAGTAGACAATGCCACGGATAGAGGTCGCTCTGGATCCCAGGAGCAGCGAACGTTTGTTGCAACCTTTTCTGGCAATGTTATTTCTTGTTTGAGATAGTAATGGTAGTTGCTCATAGTCCAGAGTTGGACTTTGTCCATGTATGATACTGCTAACACGTTGGAGTCGTTGTTCCACGATAGAGTCAAAGGTGTGGACAGGCTCTGCAGCTCCTCAGGGGTAAACCGCAGGTCAAATTGGCCATGACGAAGACCGTTACGCTCAAAGAAGACCACTTCGACCCGGTCAGAAGATTGGCGTGTACTAGCGATGAGGTTTCCAGAGGGTCTCCAGCTGAGTGCGCCTTGAAGGCCATCGATAGGCTCGCTTACGCTGTCAAGCTGGCCTTCCCGAGAATATACTCGGATCATCCTACGGCGTTGTTTCTCGACGCTGTTGACAGCAAAGTAGGCACCGTCGCCGCGCCAGCTGACGGTGATAGAGTGATCGTCCAACGGGCTGAGCACACCTTCGTCAATAGTTTCCGGCATAGTGGGATCTTGAAGAGCCCTTGCTCTCTTGCCCTTGAACTGAGTTTCCTTTTTGCCCCAACCCACGGACACATGGTTTGAGACGTCGACGTCCCCAGAAGAAAATGTGACACTAGCGATGTTGTCGATGTCCCGGCTCATCAGTAATAATGTGTCGGCCTGTGTGACAATGGCCAGGAGTTCATCGTCAGGCGACCACGCAGCAGCGGAAATTCCAGCATCTACGGACCCCACGATCTCGACAAGATCTTGGCCATGCTCAGGGTGCTCTCGAGCCAGGATGATATCTCCTCCAGCCAACACCAGGCATGAGGTAGACGAGTCGGCGAAATGATGGAGACTCAGTATCGAGTCATGGGTAAGCGAGGGTAGCGGGCACGGAGCATCCCACGATGCGATCGTCTCCAACTTCTTTTCTGCCCCGTCGCTGCCATCATGTAGCCTTTTGAGCTCGATAGTTGCACGTGATTCCGAAGGCCCGAACGCACATATTGATGCATGCGAGGCGGCATCCCAGGCGGTAGCTGTGAGAGGTAGCGGATCCTCGCCGGAAAACCGCAGGAGCGACCTCCCCACGATTCTCAGGTTGCGCATCGCAGATGCAAAGTGTGGAAGTTCTGGTGATCCTCTCTCGGGTGGTGACGGCGAATGAGAGGCGCGCCAAATGCTCGAAATTTTGGAGGTTAGATAAGCCGAGCTTTGCCCGATAGGATCCATCAGAGAGACCTGTAGACCAATATCGAGGGGAGCAAAGGTCACGAACAATCACACAAGCAGAGCCGCGGCTCGATTAAATCAACACAGGCAATGAAATTGATGCTCGTCATGGTGTACAGTCGTTCTTGGGAACGACCCTTATTCTACAAGTGCCATATTCCTCCGGTGTCGTTACCCGAGAGCAATCTACAAACCTATGCCTGCCGGCCCGTTTAAGGCTTGTTCTTCTTCGTCTGCCAGACTACACCGCAAAAGTCAGATATGCATGTAGTAAAGTGAGTGTGCGCATGTATATCTCACCGGCAAGGCCGAAGGGAAGGAGGAAGCCGGTCGCTACAGCTGTTAGCGCGCTGTGTGCCATTGAGACCCAACCAAAGCTTACCCATGAAGCCCCAGTACTTGAAGGCAAAGCCCTTCTTCAGCGGGTCGAAAGGCAGGTTGCTGCGGGGACCCTCGGGGTAGTGGTAGGGGCTGGAGAGCTGGGCGCGGGTGGACTGGAAGCCGCGACGGGCGACGAGGGACGGGGCCGCGGTGGCGCGGAAAGCTGCACGAGCAAGCATCTTGAGACGTCAGCGGCGGACTCAATTGGGCGGTGTCGCAGGCGTACTTTGGGAGTGGTGAGGAGTGGAGAGGGTGTGTTGGTAGGTAGTGCTTGCTGGAGCTTCAGATCGGATGACACTGCGACGAGCTCGGCAGGCGTGCTGAGGTAATCCTGCAGCGCCAAGACCCAGCAAGGGCAGGCGCGAATGAGCTAGGCCCGATCCAAGGTGAACTTTTTATGACTTCCTCGCGCAACATTCGGACCCGCAATCGAGCACGCCTACGTGCTTCGAAATAGCTGCCTGTGCGTGTTCACCCCGCGTTCGAGTCTGCAGTATCTCGGGTTCACTCATCTTACACTAACTCAGCACCGCGCACCGCAGCCATGGATGACGAGCTGTTTGACGTCTTCGAGGACGGCCCGCAGACGGCAACAACCGCTGCGCACAAGCCCAAGCAAACAAAGAAGCGCCAGGCAAACGGCGAGGTCAAATCGCCCGTGCATGATGCCCCCATGCAGGACGCGCCTGCTTGTGTAGACGAAGAAGTTACAAAACAAAAGCGCCAAAAGCGCGACCTCGAGCCCGAACCGGTCGTCACGGATGCCTTCGAGACGGAGCAGTCGCGCGAGGTCGCCGCTTCCGCAGGCCTACAGGGCCAGGCACACCAAGATGGACAGGCCGTCGTGCTATCACATCAGGTCCGTCATCAGGTCGCCCTGCCGCCCGACTACGACTATGTCCCCATATCCGAGCACAAGCCGCCGAACGACCCCGCACGAACATGGCCTTTCACCCTCGATCCTTTCCAGCAGGTCTCTATCGCGTCGATACAGCGGGGCGAAAGTGTCCTAGTCTCTGCGCATACATCTGCCGGCAAGACGGTTGTGGCAGAATATGCAATCGCGCAGTGCCTGAAAAACAACCAGCGTGTTATTTATACAAGCCCCATCAAGGCGTTGAGCAACCAGAAGTATCGAGAGTTCACAGCTGAGTTTGGTGATGTGGGCCTTATGACGGGCGATGTCACCATCAACCCCACCGCGACGTGTCTGGTCATGACGACTGAGGTAGGTCTTGCTCACAATGACTGGATGTCAGAAAGTCTAACGTGCACAGATTCTTCGGTCCATGCTGTACCGAGGCTCCGAAATCATGCGTGAAGTGGCATGGGTCGTCTTCGACGAGGTGCACTATCTACGCGATAAGTCGCGCGGCGTCGTATGGGAGGAGACCATCATTCTACTGCCCGACAAAGTTCGCTACGTCTTTCTGTCCGCCACCATTCCGAATGCCATGCAATTTGCGGAATGGATCACCAAGACTCACAAACAGCCGTGCCACGTCGTATACACCGATTTTCGTCCGACACCGTTGCAGCACTACTTTTTCCCAGAAGGCGCCGATGGCATACATCTGATTGTTGATGAGAAAGGAGCTTTCCGCGAGGAGAACTTCCAGAAGGCCATGGCTTCGATTGCGGAGAAGGCTGGCACCGCTGCAGATGACTTCCTGGCTAAGAGGAAAGGGAAAGGCAAGGACAAAAAGACGAACAAGGGCGGCAACAAGGACCAGTCCGATATCTACAAGATTGTGAAGATGATCATGCTGAAGAACTACAACCCAGTGATTGTCTTCAGCTTCAGCAAGCGAGAATGCGAGAATTATGCTCTGGCTATGAGCCAGCTTGCCTTCAACGACGAATCGGAAAAGGCCATGGTGTCTAAGGTTTTCAACAGCGCTATCGAGATGCTTTCGGAAGAAGATCGCTCCCTCGCACAGATACAGAACATCCTCCCGCTCTTGAGGCGCGGCATCGGCGTTCATCACTCAGGTCTGTTACCCATCCTGAAGGAGACCATCGAAATCCTCTTCCAGGAAGGTTTAATCAAGGTGCTCTTTGCGACAGAAACCTTTTCGATCGGCTTAAATATGCCGGCGAAGACTGTTGTCTTCACTAGTGTGCGGAAGTTCGATGGCGTCTCCCAGCGATGGGTCACGCCGTCCGAATTCATCCAGATGTCTGGGCGTGCCGGTCGTCGTGGTCTTGACGAACGCGGAATCGTCATCATGATGATCAACGAGCAAATGGAACCAGCTGTAGCAAAGGAGATCGTTCGCGGCCAACAAGATAACCTCAACTCGGCTTTCCACCTTGGCTACAACATGGTTCTCAACTTGCTGAGAGTCGAGGGCATCTCTCCAGAATTCATGCTGGAGCGTTGCTTTTCACAGTTTCAGAACACTGCAAGCGTTAGCAATCTGGAAAAGAAGTTGCGGGAGCTCGAGAGCGAGCGCGACAATATGATTATTACTGATGAGACCGCCATTCGCGATTACTACAACCTGCGAGAACAGCTTGACAATCTAACGAAGGACATGCGGGACGTCATACAGCATCCGGCACATTGCTTGCAATTCCTGCAGCCTGGACGTCTAGTCAGGATCAAGTACAAAGAGCACGACTTTGGATGGGGCGCCGTTGTCAATGTTACGCAACGTAAACCTGAGAGAGGTGAGAAGTTCCGCGAGCAGGAGTCATATGTTCTAGATTGCGCGCTTGTTGTGGCCAGTGATACGAAATACGTGCCACACAGTAACAATGGCTTGCCTCCGGGCGTCCGCCCTCCATCTGCTGGTGACAAAGGCAAAGTCGAATCTGTGCCAGTGCTTTTATCGGCCATGGAGTCTATCGGTCATCTTCGCTTGTTCCTCCCAAAGGATATCAAGACCACCGAGAACAAGGTTCACGTCCAAAAGGCGTTGGATGAAGTCAAAAAGCGTTTTCCTGATGGAATTGCAATCTTGGATCCTATAGAGAACATGAAGATACACGATGAGGTCTTCAAGCGAACACTCAGAGTATGCTCAGCTTGCAAACTCATTGAAAAGGCTAACATATATGTCCAGAAGATCGAAGTCTTGGAATCGCGCTTGCTTTCCAACCCATTGCACAACTCACCACGGTTGCTAGAGCTTTACAATCAATACGCGAAGAAGATCGCGATTGGCGACAATATTAAAGCGCTCAAGAGGGAGATCTCGGCCGCGCTTTCTGTTATACACATGGATGAGTTGAACGCCCGCAAGCGTGTCTTACGTCGTTTGGGCTTCATCAAGGATGCAGATGTCGTTCAACTCAAAGCACGAGTTGCATGCGAAATTAGCACCGGCGACGAGCTTGTGCTAAGCGAGTTGTTATTCGAAAAAGAATTCAACACGCTGACACCCGAACAGTGCGCAGCCTGCCTTAGTTGCTTCATCTTTGAGGAGAAGAGCAAGGAGGCGCCATCGCTGAGGGAGGACCTTGCCTTCCCATTCAGGAAGATCCAAGACAAGGCCAAATATATTGTCAAAGTTTCTAAGGACGCTAAGATGCCTCTCAACGAAGATGAATACGTCCAGTCGTTCAAGTGCGAGCTCATGGAGGTCGTGTATCAATGGTGTAAAGGCGCGTCGTTTGCTGAAATCTGGTACAACTTAATTCTCCCTACATGCGATCAGTTACTGACGTGGCCACAGCAAAATGACCGACGTCTACGAGGGCAGTCTCATCCGCCTCTTCAGACGTTTGGAAGAATTGCTCCGACAGGTGGCCCAGGCCGCCAAGGTCATGGGAAGTGAAGAGCTTGAGCAAAAGTTTACGGCAGCGCTCGAGCTCGTCAGGCGAGATCTCGTGGCGGCGCAGTCTTTGTATCTCTAGCAACAGGTAAGTCAGCATCATCTTTAAGAGTTGTTAGGGAACTGTGTTGGCGCTTGCCTCATCGCTGAGCGTCAGATGTTACGTCTTTGGATGCCCAAAAGTACGTGACGTCAGGAAGCATGGAACTGAGGAAGCATCGGCGTTCAGGTTCATCGAGAGCCACGGCCTTTTTGCGTCCTGGATAGAAATTCACTAGATCTGCGGCTCTGTGTAGTATAGCATTGCGCTACAGCCAAGGGTCCCCCCGGAACAAATCATTTCCCATGTGCTAGTACGCAATGCCGGGGTACAATGTGGGTGTTCAGGCTGGGCGATTGTCTAAGACTCTAGGCCTTGCACCTCTAAGTCTGAGATCTTCAGATATTTTAGCTGGCTAGAACACCTACTTCACCCAGGTCCCCAATTTTTGTACATTACACTGACTTTGTACCCCCGCCTTAGATATATGTTCACGTGCTGTTGTCAGAAATATTTCTTGGACCGTTGGACAATCTCGCATAGTGGGCTGCGCTGTTATGTACCTCCTCGGATTGGCTTTGGCCAATACGTCTCCAGCTCTTTCGCTTAATACAGTACTCCAATGCAATAGGGGTTGATCGGATATCCAAGCATAGCGTAAGTGCATCGTACTCTTCGCATTCTTCATTCCCTAGTAAGACTTGTTTAGCTGAGGCCTGAACTACAGTTGCGTTGTTGCACAATGAGGCAGCACTTACACCAGAAGAAGCCGTAGTAGAGCGTACCACCATGGATGAGCATTCGACTGGTAGTACGTTAGTATACTAAATAGCCATATAGAGGTGTATCACTCGACTTTGAATTGCATTGAGGTGCGAAGTGGTGGAGGTGGTAGAAGTGGTAGGCGCAATAGGATAATCCGCACACTTAGTGCTTGAAAAGACTCTGGCCGCTACGTGAGGTACTGGAAACATAAAATACATTTCGTGCTCTGGGGGGGGGCTTGGTTTGTGGAGAACAACATCTTGGACTTGGGGGTGATTGCATAACCTTGTGCGAAACATGAGTTCGGCCCAGCTTAGTTGGTGGTTAAAAGACGAAGAACGATTCTAGCCTAAAGCTTTCTTTCCCATCACTATCATGGATCGAGTGGTCGTGACCATTCTCGTTGGTTCTGGAACCACTGGCTCTCTTGTGGACTTCTTTAGCCACCAAAGCTCTAAGGACGCTCCAGCGTCTGTATTGGCCGGAAGTGCGAATAAGAATTCGGTCGTCGAAGGGTTGCGCTGTTCGTGAATGTCGAGATTGACAGTGGGGGCTAAGTCCATTGAAAAACAAGGAGATAATTCAACGGTCGTCTGCGTCCTTGATTAGGGTGCAGGCAACATGCAATGCTTCCAAATTGTGGGCCTCGAAGATGAGAGGATCATATACCATAGGCAGCTGTAGGTTGCTTAAGTCGCAAATGCTGGTTCGATTGTCAACTTTAGCTTTGCGACATGCAAGCGTGCAATAAACATAGGGTGTTGATAAACTTGACGGTAGGTACCCCACAACTTATCACCGAAACGTCTAGATGGTGGGAAAGTATTCGTCGAAGTGAAACATCTTTTTACGCCCGAGTATTGGGATCAAGTCTGAGTAGAGACTCGCTACATGAGAGCACAACAAATCAATGAAGTAACATATGCCTCATGTTCAGTATGTTTGCAGCTCTGTACATTGCTTGATGAACAGACATCAAGTCGCGATCAGCGGTCGCGTCACTTGACCACCTGGTATAGCTGGACGTGGTCCTTGATCTTCTTGCGAAGACAAACAGTGCAGAAAGATATTCCTTGTCTGCAGCCTTCAGGATTTTCTGTTTACTACGACGTGTGCGGCGGGTCTGAGCGGCGCTAAGAGCGGCCCGTGCTTTGCCCTTTTGACGACTAGCATGTCGCCCGCTCCACGCCGTCAACCACCACAGCAACCAACACAGCTGCTCCTTCAACCGCGGCGGCCGAGCGCCCGTCTATTCTTCACCTCGCACTGTGAAGCCGCCCAGCGCGAGCTACTCAGGCACTCGCCCTCCGACACCGCCGTCCACCACAGCTATGAATGTCATCAACAGCAGCTTCGCCCCCCCTCCGCACCTGCTTCCCAATCGCCTGTCACCCACCCGCAACAGTGAGTCTCCCGGCGCCAGACCGCACCTTCAACCGCACCGCGCCGCTGACCTTACGTCCTCTACAGTTCTCTCGCCCTCCATGTCTAGCCGGAAACGCAAAGCCGACGACGAGGGAAGCGGCGGCGATGACGACCGCATGTCCGCATCGCCCTCTGGCTCGCCCGCCATCTTGGACCGACCCCTCGCAAAGCATTCGACCAAGCGCATGCGGACCAATGTCTCGGGCAGGCCCCTACCGCTGCAGCGACTGTTGGAGACACTGAGCGCCGACGACATGCGAAACGTACTACAGGCCATCTGCGACCAACACCCGGACATCGGCAATAAAGTCCTGTCAACCGCGCCCCGGCCCAACATACAGTCAACGCTGGAGGTGCTGGCCAAGTACGAGTCATCCTTCCAGGCAGCCTTCCCATTCGGCGGTCGAGCTTCATCCGACTATGCATACAACCGCGTGCGCCAGCACCTCATCGAGCTTCTCGAAGCCCTCAAAGATTTCACGCCCCACTTCCTCCCTCCGAACGAATCCCAACCCGCCACATCGCTTGCCTTCCTAGACGGCGCTACCGAGTTCATCCACCGACTGCCCGACTGGGACACCTATCAGCACAATCGTCATAGAGAGGAGGCCTACGAAGAGATGGCCAAAGCATGGGCAGCGGTCTTCCGGGAGGCATCAAAGAAGGCAGGTGGTATACAGCTCCAGTACGGAGGATGGGATCAGAAGATTGCAAAGCACAATGAGGTGTCTGGCGGTCGCATGCAAGAGGCGATTAACGAGCTTCGCACCAGCCTAGGCTGGATGGGTAACGAAGTGCAACAGCCCGCTGCAGGCCAACATGGTAACATGTCTGTTAGGGACCAGCTCTTCAACGGATCATACGGCATGGGAGCATCCGCCCGCGTAGGAGCATGGTAGATGTCCTATGGAGGTCAATGCTCCCATTTTCTTTTGTCGATCTCCTACGATACCCTGCGTTGTGACACGACGTTGGCAACACCACCACTACTGTCGTTGCTGTGACCGGCGCCGCGCAAGAAGAGAATGGTCTGGGTTTCCAAGGGATGATGTAGCTAGTCAACACTGTTCGGAGGGAGGTTCACGATAACGACTCGGCATCTGCATAGCGTCTGCATGGGCTCTTGTCTGCTTTTATACACACTGCGCACGGCAAGGTCCGCTTTTTTGTCTTTCCTTTCTTTCAGGCGTCCCCGGGCTGGGTCTGATTTGCGATTCGCTCGCCACGGCGGCGTAATGTCTATCTCTAGTACACGTTGTGGCACAGCTTTTGTTCAATATTTAGTTTAGCTTTTGGGGAGTGTGGTTGCTCTCTCGCTTCGTGAATAGATCTCGTTATGGATTATCGGTACTTTGCGAAAAGAGTGGGCCACCTCCCACGGCAGTGGAATCAGATTTTCAATAATTTGCGACTAATTTAGTGACTATAGGGAGTAACTTATTGGGTAAATCTTATCTAATTGGAAAACTGCATTCCAGCCGCAACTTAGATCGTAAGGGAGAAGCTCTTTCAAAGGTTAAACTTCGTAAAGATCAAAGCCTAATGAAAGAAAGATATAAAAACTTGTACAAAACCCTTCCATCTTTAATAAGTTTTTTTCTTTTAAAATAAAAAACTCTTATTAGTTTATAATATATTATTTCTGTCACCCTGCAGGCGCCTGAGCACCTGCACCTGGGCATCTGCACCCGTGTACCAACGTGATAGCGCGTGCCTTCCATTACCCTCCCGGGCACGTACAACCCAGCCCATTTTCTCAAGTGCCCTCTTGGGCTCTCACTCTCCCCCTTCACTTCGTCACCGCGCTCTTCACTCTCACGTATTTCCGTTCTGTCATTTGCAGGCGTCACAGTCCTGCCTACGCGTCCTCGCCTCGACAGCGTTCGCCATTGTCCCACGTCCTCCCGCTCGCGCGGTACGTCTCAAGTCAGTCCTTAGTCTTGAACTACTATACCTCGGGCCACGATGGCAATTACCAAAGCGAACCCGCACATCACGGTCCAGTTCTGGGCCAATGGCCAAGCAGCCCGCGAATACCAGGACGAGTACAATCAGGACATGCCTGCTTCGGTCACAAAGTCCGTCCAGGCTACAACTGGTGCGGAATACTATATCCAATACAGTATTAGCGCGCAATTGCAGGCCAAACATGATCTCCTCGTCACCACCTATGTGGACGGCAGAAATGGAGATTCGCATGTTATAACAGCCAAAAATACAAGCATTCGATCTATCCCATGGCCGATAAAGGGTGTTCGAGAGAAGACGAGTGTCGGAAATTTCTTGAGAAACTTCGTCTTTTCTGACGTCCAGACTGGTAGGTAATCCAAGCTCGAGACAATGCTTATCGAGCTCACGATCATGGAAAGATGATAATTAACGCGTTCGACCTGGAATGAGCTCATGCAGAAACTCCAGGAGGCCGTGCTCGTTTCTGTAAAACTCACATGGGTCATCAATTTAGGTTCTCAAGCAGATCAGATCGGGCATCCCTAGGTCTTCGCCAGACTCGGCACAATTCCCGAGAAAGCCATGAAAGGCCGCGGTTTATCTAACCAGGCAGATGTTGGACCACGAGAGGCTACTTTGGCATACACTAAAACGTCGGTCACTGAATTGTACGGTGGAAAGCCTTTCGTGGAGTTCAACTTCAAGTACCGCTCGAAAAGTACGTATTCGCGTGCGCTTCCCGCACCTGTCATACTAATAGTCGTACCTGCAGAAGAACTTCAAGTGATGCACGTCATTCCGAGAAGCCCGAACCCCGTTCCTCTCAAGACTCGAGACGTAGATTCATTAAGTCCGGAGGAGATGAGGGAGCTGATTCGGCGACAGAAAGTGCGTTGAACATTTCTATGCCAGTATATGGCTAACAGCCACTCAGGAACGGGAGGACGTTGCCAAAAAAGTCAAGGCTGAGAGACTCACAATCAAAAGGGAGATACACAGACGCAGAACAGTGATGATCGTGGCGACGAAGTCTCTGTCCTTTCGTCTTCCAAACGTTGCAAACTCGTGATTACCATCGATGACAACGGAATAGAGACCATCGATCTCACTCGAGTCGCATTGGACGGATCACTGTAAATCCGTGATCGACGCTATGCAGGAGCTAAGGTAATAGCACGAGAAAGAAGTAGAGAAGGCGGTGCGTCGCGCGCTTCTAACGGTCTATACTTATGTGGCGCATTTGTGGTACCTGGTCAAAGAATGGAATATGTCTGCAGTCAAAGCTGCGAAAATTGAGGAAGGTCAGACCTACTTACGGACACCCCATTGTATGTAAGCTATCATCGTACCTGATAGTGATCTCCTGAACTTCAACTTGTCAGTACGCTACGCCGTCGAACGTCCTTCACCTTGGTTTGTCACACGTCCTTCACCCATCATCATCACTTGCTGAATGAAGATTTTTCTCTCACCTCCCAATTCCTGAGGTCGTCGTTGAAACCTTGAGATTCCTGACGCGCTACTCTTGTCTTATGCTTCTTGCGTACCCATTGCCCTTGCCGATTGCAACGGAGCAGGGCGCACGTATAGAGATCTAACGACATGGCAATCCTGCCTCGCTACCCTGGCTTTGAGGTCACCGTGGAGGTGGGTGGCATTCCACTACCAGAGCACGCTTCCGCCCAAGCCGAAGATGCATCTATAGAGGTCACTTCCGTTGAGGCGAATGCGACACACAACGATGACGCGGATTCTGTGCCTGCATCTACTCGTTTGGAAGCTACAAGCATCGTCAAATATGTCGAAAGTCCGCTATCCAGCGAGTTTACCATACGATACAAGTGCATGCCTGGCTTCGGCTACGCTTCGGATCATATATACCTGGAACCCTCACTCGACGGCAAGGCTGTCCTCATACCGGATCTGCGCTACAATCCCAAGGATGGATGTGATAGCCAGGTCTGTTATGGCGGAGAATCGTGGCAGGGCGACGCCATGCGCGCACAGAGGTTTAGATTTGCGGAACTTGACATCGGTACGTTGCGATATTGTCCACGAATAGCGACGCTGATTCTATGTGCAGTGGAGGATCAGTCCACAGAAAAGATGCGGCGCCGATTTCTGGATCACGGAGAGATCAAGCTGGATTTCTTCTTCACAGACAAAGGACACACGGTTGCGGTTACAGACCTTCCTCAGCTGGCATTCGAGACTATCGGTATGCACCAATAGAGCTAGTCACGAGAAACCAGTCATTATTTGTCATATTGTAAATATTACCTGTGGTCAGTCTTACTGACTATGGCAGATACATCAGTCAGCGCGAAGGCAGTCAAGGAGACCCTGGCCACGACTGGATACATGCCGGCGCAGTCAGTCGGGTAAGCTTTTTCTGATCACATTTTACATGCCTACTTACGCGCCCATAGACTTACCCCTGCTGTAGACAAGATAGGCGGCCACTTGGAGGAAGTGAAGACCGTGGGGAAGCTCGGTACCTTCATCTTCAAATATCGCACCACAAGTAAACCCTTCCCTGCCATCGAAGACAACGAATCATGCTGACATAGATACTCAGACGCTCTCCAGGATCTCGGCGTGATCCCCCGTGCCCTACCTCCCACACCGTCCCGATCCCCGACCCCGCTTCTAGAGCGAGACGAGAACGACATGACACTGGAAGAACTGCGTCAACTTTGTGGAAAGCTCAGGCAACAGCGACAAGACCAAGTGCGTATCAAGCGGGAGCGAGGTGATTCCAACGAAACTGTGGTGGATGACAATGAGCTGCAGTGGATGGGGACCCAACCATGCGCGAAGAAGCTCCGTGCTATGCCCACCGCGAGCGATGAGGTGATAGAGCTGGACGACTGAGGGTCATCGGCCTAGGACTCGAAAAGGTTACTCCGTATGAGCGACTTCTGTGAACATTAAGGAATGGACGAGGGTTGGCACTGCGGCGCCACGGTGGAAAGTGGTCGAGATCCTCATTGGCGACGATTACGTCGACGACGTTCGCCGCATTCTAAAAATTGGCGGACAGATGAAGCGGCTGTCAACAGCATCTGCACAGTAGGATCTATCGCTTGCTTGTCCGCCTGCATCGCCAACTTGCTTTCGCCAAGTTTGACCGGCTACCCGGACGAGAAACATGGGGGTTTCTTTGGGTTGAGGAGTGGTACTATTACGGCAATTTTTCTGCGTAGACTTGGTCCATTTACTGCCATATAAACCCGAAAAGCAAGTGGTACTCTCATTTATTAGCAGATACTTCTCGCCCCATTCCCGCTCAGGGTCCAATTCGTATTCTCCCCACATGGACTCTCCTTCACACTCGTATTATCCACCTTGAGCGTAATCCAGATGTCCTTCGTATTCGGGAACTCGTCTCTCGCCGAGATCCTGACTTCACCCCCTCCATTGACAGTCCCGCCATTGATCCTCAGGTTGTAGCAATTTTCGATCAAAATAGCATTGTTGCCGTTACTGGCCAGGTCTACAGTTCCAATCGTCGCACCACCAGACTGACTCACGCAGAACACGCCGCGGCCGCCACCTCGAGAGACCACTTTGTCAATGACAACGTTGGTAGTGTACGCGCCGGACGAGAGCTGTCCGTTGTTGTTTGCAAAGCGCAGGGTAGCGTAACCGGTTCCAGCTCCGACGTTATTTCCGTCTACAAGGCCGACTTTCGCATTCGTGGTTTTCTGCAGCAGGAGTCCGGACTCACCGACATTGTTGGCGATGACCGTGTTTATAGTCAGACCGTCGATGTTCCATGTCTCAAGGGCGTGGCTGCCTGCTCCAGTAACATTGATGACGTCCATCTTAACGTTCGTGTTGGCAGCTTGGTCTCTATCAAATCGAACTGTTTATAGTATCAGTCATTCCCGATCAAGACATTTGTCCGCACGTGGTACTCACTGCCTAGCCCGCCACTTAGATTCATCGTAATCTTGCCCAGCACGAGATCCTTCGTGCCATAAAATCTTAAGCCAAAGTACGGGCTCCCCGTCATCGTCAGGTGCGGGATCTGCACGCCTGAGGCGTTGAGGACTTCAATCGCGCCATGGCCCGCGCGGCTCGCGGTGTTGATTGTGCCGCAACCTTCGAAAATTTTGCCGCTGCTTATTGTGATGGTGGAGGCACCGATGGAGCCGGATGCGATGACCGAGACGCGTTGGCCGCTGCCTAGTGCATGGGAAGTCAGAAGGTATGTTGCTGGTATTGTGTGGTGGGTATTGGGTAGTGGGTTGGGGAGGACTTACTGATGGAGTCGACAGCGGCCTGAATAGCAGCGCGGTAGTCGGAGCCAGTGTATACCGTAGACGAGCCCTTGGTGGCTGTGAAAGAGCTACCAGAGCCTGTTACCTTTGCGTTCGCGCCGGAGCCGCATTGCGCGGTGACAGAAGAGACGAGCGCGAGCGCCGCCGCGATGAGTAGGGAGCGTGCCATTTCAGCGTTCTACAATGTAGCTGCTTTCAAAACGAAATCGACAACCCGCAGAATAAGCTATGTTTATAGCTTGTTCACCGTCCTGCTTTCCTACCCAGTCTCCACCTTTCGGTCCTGAATTTCCTCACGCCGTGGCCGCTTTTTGTTCTTCCGTCCTGTAGATCTCCCTGACAAGTCAGCAATAATTTCAATTAGCAAAATAGCTTGGGTGCATACAGAAGTGTAACATACCAAGCGTTTTTCTCGTTCATGGTCGGACCAATAGTCGATCTAATCATCCACTTCACCTCGTGCAACATCCCCAGATATTACCCCAGATCGACATTGCTTCGGACGATGCTAGCCCGACAGCTGACCATTTTAGGGCAAGAAGGTGCATATTTACGAATTTGACCCCAGCCAAGAGCAACCTAAGAGCAATAGTCTCAACTGACGCGTGACCGAAACCTAGGAATCGCGTGATGGCAGACATACCAAGACGCCGAGAAAGGCAGCGTTATCTAAACGAAACTGACATCCTCTTTCATATTTATCCCGTTCCCTCTTGCCAAGAGCTCGCGTTAAATTAAGAACACCTACTAGTGCAATGGGCATAGTAACAATATTGCAAGCGAAGCGACTTTCGCAAGGTGTCAAACTACCACTGTGTCCGATTTTTCTACATACTGATGCATCTCTGATAGATATGGTGCAATCCTCATTCATACATGATTCCTAAATCATCTCAACACCTGGAAATGCCTGATAGCAGACGTGTACCCAATCGTGCGTTTAAACGCCTATGTCATGCAACTGACCCTAGGGAAATTCAAATGAGCGACATCTTTGAAACGCCTTCGCTGAAAAGTGAGATAAAGATACAGGTAGCTACAAATAAGTCTATGACGCGGAAGCTGTAAACTTGGCGCCCGGATGGTTATCTGTCATATGCGCCGAGCGGTCTGACTCAAGAACCGGTCAGCACGCTCGTTGAAGTTGATCGTGCTGGTGGATAGATGCGGAGGATGATTTGGCGTGTTCGGAATCGTTGCTTGCGCAGCGGCGCCTAAGGCAGCACTCAGAGGTGTTGCCGGCACCGGGGTAACATACCCCCCCGAACCTTGTGACCCTACACTGGCCGTGGAATAAGGCTGTGCATAAGCCGAGTTCAGGTTGGTGATGGAGGTGTTTATCGGACCCGGGAGTGAGAGTCCTGTGCCAGAACTCATGGTTGACTTGCTCAGGAACCTTGGAGGCTGGGTTCTGGACGTGAAAGACGAAAGCGAAGACATGAGTCCAGGGTTATTCGACGTAAGATGTGACCAGGGAGAATCGTGGATAACGAAACTAGCATCTTTGACCGTCTTATGTAGGGGCTTCATCAACTGTTTGACCTCGGAACTAAGCAGGCCCATGTTTCGACCTTGTGCTGTACTGGCTGTGGCCAAATCACCCCAAGCCTGAAACTTTTCAGCCAACAGTTCAACGAAACAAATGACATAGCAGAACGCACCTTGATGAAACCCATGCACTGTTGCCAGAACTCTGGTTGATCACGAACATAATGGTCGCCAAACTGCATGTATCTCAAGCGATCCCAGAGTCGGCTCGATATGTGCTGTACTTCGTGACTTTTCTCAATCAAGCCTCCTAGCACCTTTAGTCTCGGGTCCTCAGAGTCTAAATCTTTCGAAATTTGTCTGTGGGTGTTCGTGAGACGATCTATAATCTGTGGTATGGAAGTCTCGCAGTTTTCACATGCCGCTCTGAGCTTGTCGAAGATCCTTGCGAATCGGCTGTCTTCGTCTGCCTCTTCGTAACTGCTTGTTAGCGTGTTAGTCCGTGACATAGTGGTAGCCAAAGTAGCAAAAGATTCGCCAGACCGAGGTGTTGCAGAACTGATGCTCGTAAGGGTATTTGTCCTACTATTGTCGTTGCTGTGCAATATTACTGGCGGTGGCATCTGGTAGGAACCATTGCGCTGGGGTGGTGATTGCTGAAATCGACGCGCTTTAAGCGGACGAGGTCGCAGAGTGCCCGTATTATTCGCGCCATTGACTTGTCGATTGGACGCGGCGATATCGCGGAACTCGGCTCCTAGAATCTGACATGCATTTCGCATCTCGATCAAACTACCCTGCTGGAGGAAAAGGAAAGTTCGCACAATACGAGCATCTGCATAACGCGTAATCTCAACGCGGTTCTCAGCTACCGAGAAACTTAAAGCCAAAAATGAATCGAGGCACCTCAGAGCATACTGATAGACAGACTTGGAGATCTTTTGCGCATCCTCTTCGTCTTCTTCAGCGAGCGTCTCGAACCTGTGCAGAAGGTCGTTCAGAATGCGGACGTTCAGGTAAGTCGTATTGTGTCGACGGAAAAAATCTTCTTTTCGACGCATTTCGTCCTTTGAACGAGCAGTTCGTTTGATCGAACGTATCATGTGCGAAAGGCAATCATGCAGCTGAGAGACCGCATAGAGGAAATTCTTTGATGCCTCCACAACAATATCTGGAGCCTGGGATCCGCGCTTATCTTCGTAAACATCAGAGAGCGGACGGTTGGCCAGGGGGTCGCATAGTGCTAGAGTCACCGTAGCCGATAGCTGTGGCTGGACCTGACAAGCCGTTGGCCAGGTTGTTGCCAGGCACAAGATAACCCTGGCTGAAACCCCGAAAGTGGCTTGTTCTCTTCAATTCATCTACAGCCCCGAGCTCAGGAGTCTGCTTGGTGTAGATGCCCATGCGTTTCTGGCGGTGGGTAGAGGATCCTGAGCCTCCACCCTCACTTTGGCTTCGATTGCGCTCATTTGAGCCGGTGGAACCGTTGGTCAAGATGAGCGGGGAGATTTGAGGTCTTCGAGATGGTCCATTTGACTGTGTTTGCGAGGCTACGCGGTAGTGTGATCGCGAGGGGATGGGTGGTGCCATGCCAGGCGAATCAGAGCGGTTTTCCGGAAAACCTTCTATTTTGCTCACGCTCGGTTTGACAGGAAACCGTCCGCCATTGACGCGCCTTGATGGGCGCGGTGTCTCAGGATTGCTTTCGGTCCAACTGCCTGAAGTCAGCAGAGAAATATCACCGGATGAGGGAGATGAACCTCTCGTCGCTAGACGATTCGACCCGTAAGCGATCCATCTCCACACGCTGCTTCTCTTTGGATGCGTGCTGCCTCATGAATTTCTTCACTTGGGTTGAAATAACGGCGTCTCGCTCGTTTTCATTCGCGGGCGACGGGGCATTGCTTTTGATTGTGCAGACATCCGGCGGAGGGAATACCAGCTGGTTACCGTCGAGTTTTAAGACCTGCAGACTGTTCATCTCTCCCAGGCACACGGGGAGTTCCTCTATCCGATTCTTCGCGATAGCTAGCACCTTCAGCGAAGCGAGATTGGCGATCTTGGGCGGTATGGATCGGAGTTTGTTCCTGCTAACATCGAAGATCTCGAGCGATGTCATGTCAAGGATCTACTGGCCATCAGCATGTGGCGGGCAAGTGACGGAGGCTGGCAACGCACGCAATCGGGGATCTCGCGCAGGGCATTGTAGCGCACATTGAGGTAGCGGAGGCGCTTGCACTCGATGAGACGCGAGGGGAGGGTGGTCAAGAGGTTGTGAGAGAGGGCAAGCCTGGGCCGTCAGTTAGCCTCGTGTGCGTGGTATAGGTGTGTGTAGGGCGCCCACCTCTCGATCTCGGCGCGGATGACATCGATGACCTCGTCGGGCAGGCGGGCGATGCTCTTGTGGCCGAGGTCAATGGTGATGCCGGGCTGCTGCGACTGCAGCTCGCGCGCGGCATTGGGCGTCTCTGCGGCGCGGTGGTTGATGTCGTCGCGAGACTGCTCGAAGGCAGCCTTTGCGAGGGCCACCACCTCGTCGTCGGAGATGGGCGTGGGCACGTCGTTGCTCATGGCGACTGGAGCGGGGAGCGTTCGCAGCGGGCGGGCGAGGACGGCCTGAGCGGTCGTGGCATGCTCGTCGGAACGCTGCCGGTGGACGAGGTGCTCGTGGCTGCAGGCCGCTGAAGCACGCAAGGAGCCCGTGTTGGCGGGAAGGAGCGCCTAGGCTGCATCGGGCAAAGAGGCAGGAACGCTCTGAACGTTGCCGCAACACGTCGACCTGGCTTCAGCTTCAGCCTGAACGTCGCAAGCTACCGCGAAACGCCCCGGACCCTGCAGCCGCGAGCCTGCCACAGCGCCCGCCCGCCCATAGCCAGAGCCACAGCCACAGCCACAGCCATACTCATACCGGTACTCATACTCATACTCATACGGCTGGTTGGAAGCACGTGAGCGGGAGCGTTGCGACAAGCATCAAACGGCTCGCCTACGGTGGTAGTCTGGCGCCGTCGCGCCTGATGCCAGATGCCAGGCCGACGAGTCGTAGCGGTGATCGAGCTCCACCTGTCGACAGATTCTCGATCGCGTGGCGCTCCGCATCGCATGCGGTGAGTGGTCCGGCGGCCAAGTTGCAGACGGGCTGCTCCTTTGACCATGGCCTGAGATACGGCGACGCGTCCCTCACGGTGATGTCAGCCACGCGAAGGGCTAGAGAAACGCGCCGGGCATGGCCATGTCCCAACGTCATCAACCTCTGTGTAGAACCCCGCAAGCCGGTGTCGAACTTTGACGACTTGTCTCCACCAGGACGATGTTCTTTGCGACTCAGCAGTGTGGCATGGACATAGACGGCGTCCCTCCACCCGTTCGCCGTGCACCGCGTGAGGTCCTCGAGCTTCAAAAGGCCATCGATGACTTCCATCTGGAGGAAGACGGCTTCGACGACGAGGAAGCGGCCCCACCGCCAATCCCACGGCTGAGGACGACTTCCTTAGGCCCGTCACCTACGGCCCATGCCTCCAAGTCTCCAGCGGCCTCTCCGAAGCGTTCAGAATGGTCACTACGCCAGTCAGCAGCTCCTTCGCGCCTTGCGACACCTCCCGCCAGGACCATAGTGTTGCCGTATCCTCAGTACAACGACCTTATTTCGGTCCCAACCAGAGCCCCAGCTCCGGTCCCCGCACCTCTTCGCATCGACACGAATCCTGCTCCTACTCCGAACAGATACGCACCTCCGCTTCCGAACAAGAGCCCTCTGCGAACACAGTTCGAACCCGAACCCCCCAGGCCAAGTCGGACCAACCATGCTAGGAATTTTTCACATCCGTTCAAAAACCAACTCCAGTCTCAATCGCAACCCAGATATGCCAATACATCTTCCTTCCGTAATCCTCCTAGGCCGCTCTCGTACCGAAAGAGCTCTCGCGCGCCCTACAGCCTCCGGCGGTGGAGTTCTCTCGAGACGATAGATTCTGTTCAGACAACACAAGAAACCTCGAGAGAGAACTCTTTTGATGGATCGGAAAGTACACGCACTGGGACTAGCTTAGGTTCGAAGCGGCAGTATCTCTCGTTCGACGATGATGACGAAGACGAGGACCTAACGGCTGAAGACATACCCACAACGCCACCATCAAGCAGCGTGCCACTACCCAGAACACCTTCTGATCACTCACGCCCCGAATCATCCGCGAGCAGCTCAGTGCGGTCTACGTCCACTGCAACACACGGCAGTGGTTCGAAGAAATCGACAACCGCATCTATCATAAGGAAGCTGAAAGGAGACAAGGCGCCCGAACCACTGTTAATACCTGAAAGTCTCGAGATCGAAAAGAGAATCTCGCTTGACCAACGTTCACCAACAAACTCATCTACCTCATCCATGACCATCTCCGGAAGACCTTCCGAATTTGCCTTCCCAGGGTCGTCCCACGGCAACACATCACAGCTATCCGTATCAAGTAAAGACTGGAAGTCGAGCAACTTCGACACAAGCGGCCTAAGCGAGGCCGAGCTGAAGAAGTGCAAGAAGAAAGGCATCAATCCGGCACTGTATGCTGAGATGAAGGCAGCGCGGAAAGGGCGCTTTGTCAGCCCCATTGGAGGAAATACCTTTTTATAATACTGTATGAATCCATACCACTTTAATGACCTCGAACAGGACCCTTGTGCAGATATCAGCTTGCAATCCCAGCAATGTGCGATGCTATGCAATCTGCTGCTTTAATCCCTTCCAAGGTTCAAGGTTGTACAACCGTACATCGAAGTCGCTAACTGTAATACCGGCCTCTATTCCTAGTCGCATCGGTCAGCCTGCATTGTACGTATCCGTTCAGAGATCGGTCTTCTCTTCATCTACATCCCACTGCCCAGATTAACCACTCTTTGCACATGATATGCGGAACCAAGCGCAGCGCCGAGATGCTGAGCCCGGGCAGCGAAAGCGACGCTGTACCGACAGGGTGTCACTCTCATTGACTACGGCACCTGCCCGTCGACAACCAGGAACTCTCAACGTCGCTTCCGCGGGTAATGTCTGCTATGTATAACTCGCAGACATTATTGCGAAGGATGAGATGTTCAGGACGTACCCCACGGACCTATGCATATCTAGTCTTCGGCGTTGTCTAGATCCGAGGTTGACGCCCACAACTGACGTCGAGTCAACCTATTGCTTGAAGTGAAGAAGGGAGTGCAGATCCATCACGTTGTCGTTTATCGGTCGTCAATCGGAGTGACAGACATGCATGCAGCGGAGAACCAGAAGATGTCTGCGCACGGCATCTCGATCACCTCTGTTTGGCAACCAACACCACACCGCCCATATCCCGCACTTCGCTCTCACGGTCTCACGTCGACGAAGACCACTCTCCCCGAAGCCCTCCCCCTGCTTATCGCAACCCCGCAAACCCACGTTGTCCACCCATCGTATAGCTGACGTCGTCACCTTCCCCATTTAGCCTCGCTACGTTTACGTTCTCGGCATTTGATATTAGGCGGGCGTTTACAAATAGCTAGCCTGCACTGCTGTTACCGGGCGTAGTGCACTCGTGTAGATTAAACGGCTGCATGTCTACCTGGTCGACGAAGTTCGCTGATCGGGTCTTCGCAGTGAACATGGTTACCATGGCTACTGTAGCAGCAGCCGCAGCGTCACAATGCAAGTAGGAGACTCCGGCATTGTGGTACGCCAAATCTACTGTCGGCTTCGGACATGCACTCGGGCCGGACTGCATTGCACAATGCATAGCGCGCTCTTCAACTGTGGATACCAACGGATGGCGTCTGATCAGTACATACACAGGGTGGTGAAGGGTACACTCGTTTCTCGTTGCTTGGAGAGGTGCAGACAAGCTCTGCGTCCTAAACACACTGCATGTTGTCGAACCCGAGTCCCGTTCGATATGGTGACCACCTCATCCAGCGCTGTTCACTTGGGCGCGGGTTAGCTCACACGACGACATTTGCCACGCACAAAGAGGACGTTCGCATGGCATTTACAATGGCATAGTTTGCCTGTTGGAAGCGACGAATTAGGACGACGTGCTAGGCCAAGTCAAGTGCAGGTGGACAATGCCGCCGAGCGTTGTCGATCTTGTGCGCTGCTTTTGTGGCGCCGCGGGGACCTGAGAGGGTTTGGGCAGGCGGGGATGCTGGGCGCTAGGTTGCGGTGTGGGCTGAATAATAAGGTTGTGTGGGCGGCATCGTGATAGGAGCGTGGTGCTCTGTGTCGCATTGAATCGCAGACATGTGCAGACGCATGGCTCCCTCCTCGGACCGGAAATAGCACCTTGGAACAAACGAAGAAGAAGCACCGCAACGCCCAACAAGATCAACATGATAGGCCCGCCGCCACTCGTAAACCTCCGGGCGATCAACATTTCGCGTCCACATTCCACATGTCCTGCCTCCACTGCTCCACTGGATCGATCGCCCATCGCCTACGTCACGTCACACAGCAACGACTCGTTCCTCGGGGAGTTTGCTTTCTAGAAACCTTCGGTCGCAGGAACGCCGATCGCACCCATCATCATCACCCCACCACGTGCCTGCCGACTGCTCGGTCTAATAACATGTCTGCGCCGCCAACACCCCGTGAGCTCCGCTTTTTGGCTTCAGGTCCGACTTAGTGCACGACTTGGGCGTGCGTTGGGGCGCAATTTGCCCCTGTGCTGGTTCTGCTGGTGCTCGTCATGGCCATCGTGGATGAGGTGAGAGGAAGACATGGCCAGGCCTGCATGGTACCACGGACCGTTGCAACTCGTTCTGAGCAGAAACCTGAACACTCGGTGCGTATTCGCGCGAGCAAGTACACAGTACTGCTGTGCGACTACCAAGTGGACCCTGAGCCATCTCGCAGACGGTTCTCGTGGTGTGCATACGCTCCCGGACGGACCATGTGCTGTGGGGCGTGGTCTGCATTGGAGCTCGACGTCGTGCTACTGAGGTATTTAGTACCTCATCTAACCTCATGCACGCTCTCTAGGTCGTTAGCATGCAGAAAATCGAGATGCGGTGTACTACAGTACCTCGGTAGTGGCCTAGCCGGAAGAAGTGTTTGTGTGCATGTAGAGTAGAGTGAGGTCGAGATTGAGCTGCTACACTGTATCTTCTTGACCCCCAACTTGGGCTACTGTCTATGCGGCCCATCGATGCCTTCAGCGTCGCCCACTGAGGTGTCTAGCACGTAAAAAGTTCAATCCTCATGCACGTCGCCTTGTACGGAATTACATGCAACCGATCTCGGCACTCGTCTCACCTCGCAACCATGGAATACGGACAGCACATGCCTACGCGTGATTCGTGCGCAGCCACGTGGCTCGCTGTTGGGGAATCCTACGAGCAAGCACTCGATACGGAAAGCGCAGGCGTGTATCGCACCTTCCAAGGTTTCGGAGGGTGGGAAGGCCGACGAAACCGAGAAGGATCAGGCTTGCGCGCGTCTAGCTATGCCTAGGCGGGTGTTATGTCGCGCGAGCCGGATGTTACTATGGTACGTATACATTGATGACTCTACGGCTGGCCCGTGATATCGTCTGGGAGGATCGATGGGGAATGGGAGCAAGGGACGAGCGTCCTGTAGTGTAGGGCCATCGGTCGGTCTGGCAAAACCAATACATACACATTGCATGTCCCTCGCCTCGGACTACAGCCCAGAGCACCATCGGATGCATCACCGACGGCCACAAGCGAGCAGAACCACAGCCTCAGTCCGAGTCCCAATCACCGGGCCTCCCGTATCATACTCAACTCCGCCTTGAGGATTTCCCCACAAAGCACCATTCCCAAGCGAGCGTCCTCTCTCGTGTTATCATACCAACAAAAACATGGTCGCTAAACAGTCGTCTTATGCCACCCCCCACACGCTATACTGGCCAACACATTTCCCATCTCACCTACATGAACATTGAGGGACCTCGCGTCATCCATTGTCCACGCTGCTGCGCTGGGGAAGCAGCGGGCTCACCCGCCCCACTGATGTCGCCCGCCACCAACATATCATCCTGCGGTCCTTCGTGCAAAAGCTGGGGATGCGGCGCCCGAGTGAAGACGCTGGGCTGAGGAGGCTCAAAAAGGTGCTTAGCATGTGTTGGGGTGGGGGTGAGCTGCACTGAGTTGTTGGGTTGTTATACCTACATGTGTAGAACATTCCTAGAAGCCCTCGTGGTGTGGGATACGTGCGTGAATGACGGCCTTGTCTCACCGCTTGCTGCGCTCCTTCGCGGCAAGACCAAGAAGCCCTATCGTCGGAAGTGCTCACCACGCGAGTTGCCGTCTCAGAGCGTGATAGGTAGCTTAACGTCACGTCGGAGCCAAAACATGCATGCGTAAATAAGTTGCGGTCGAGTAGATCAAGTTCGAATGCTCGCTGGCTCTGCAATAGAGCGGGTATTGTGGATCTATATCTGATCCACCTCGTCGACCAGTTCCTTCTGCAGGACCAGCATACGTGAAGAATTGACTCATCAAAAATGTACAATATAGTAAAACAATAGCCGCCCGGACCCCTTCGTATCCACTTCCGTCATGATGATTGGAATATTCCCAGCCTGACGTTGCAAGCTGAAGCAGAACGCCGTGATCCCAAGCCCGTCCGCACGGTCGGGTATCCAGATAAAACCAAAATGAAGCCCCCACGGTCCCAAACCCCAAATTTTATAACACAATTGGTGTAAACGCCGAATCTAGAAGCGAAGATGATGCCGATTGTAGATCCAATGTAAAACCACTCTGAATGTGGTGATGTAGATGTGAAATCGCCAATGCGCCTTGCAGGAAAAATATGACAAGTGACGCCGGGGTATGCAGCCCAATGCAGATGCAAGTCGCTCTGTTGCCACACTGTCGTAATCGTTTTACTATGATCTGATCCAATACTGGCCGGATCAAAGGATGAAAATCCAGGATGCAGAATGGTCGAAACGAATCAGAAGAGTCCTCCTTCCACAACTCCCTGCTCTTCCTCTCTCAGGTGGCCACCACTTCTCTTTTTCGGCCACAGCTTACTGCTCACTCGCTTCCAGCTGTCTCGGGTCGCATTCGCCAAACCACTATGTTCGCCTCGGCTCGTCCGGGGGCTAGGAGTGCCACTGTTCGATCCGTTCTCGTAGTAGGCTTGCTGAAAATCGGTCATCGGATAGTCGCTCATTGGCGGTGTTCCCGGTGGAGTCAGCGGATCACTCATGCCTGATGGGCTTCTACTGCCAGAGTCGTCGGTCAACGCGTCACTACCACTGGCGTAACTTAGTGCGCCGCGAGAGGGTGATGCCGATGAGGTTGCCGGTTGGGAGTTGAAGCGAGAATGTGAGAAGGGGCGTGCGTGCATGAAGTTGGAGGTGAGTGAGGATGGTGCAGAAGCACGCTGGTGGACGGGAGGGTGAGCGGAAGTGCGAGCGTGGTAGAGCGTGCGTTCATCGTAACTCCGGGTAGAAGAACGGGTCGCGCTCGAGTCGTGGCTGTCGTGGCTAACAGCTGATGCCAAAGCGCTCATAGGTGATGCTGAGTTGAGGAAAGAAACGAGTACGCTCTCCTCCATGAGCTCGTAGATTTTGTTGACGGCCTCATCCAATGCTGAGGGGTGCGGCGGAACGTACGAATCGGAGAGGTTGAGCAGGGTGTCACGGACGTCGGCCGGAAGATTGACCTTTCTGAGTTAGCAAACATACAGTGACAGCTGGGTAGGTCACTCACCTCTCGAGGCCCGGACTCGCGGATGTAGGCGTCAATCAAGCGTCTCCACAGCATCAACACGTATGCACATTCATCAGAGAGAGGAGAGATGGGAGTGCCCGGATGGCGGTTGACCATCTTTGAGTAGTGTTTTCGGTACCGAGAGGCATCCATTGTGAATTCGAGATTCTCCAAGCAGTGGTTTTGGGACAGGAAGGCCATGAAGGAGCTGAGTGTGTAGGGCGGGGGAGCGGTGTTTGCGAGGATTTCGGAGAGGTTGGGTCTTCGGTTGGAGGCAGAGGCGATGCTGCGTGGTATCGACACGGTCAAGGGCCGCGAGGGCGGGTGGTACTCTGCCATGGACATCTTGACGTCTTCGTCGTCGGGCTCAGCCGTCGACGTGGTGGGCGACGAGGCGGTGGAGGATGAGGTTCGTATTGACAGTGGGGCGGTGCCAGTCTTTCTGGAGTTCATAATGCTTCTCCGCAGCTGTTTGTACACCCGACGGGCGCTATTTCTACCGTCGCGGTCAGGGCCTTCACAGGAACAGCACTGAGGGCGGAATTGCTGCGCCAGCTTGACGGGTGGTGGCACGAGGTTCGGAGAACCCAGTGGCAGGTCGATGGCGTGGGCGGATGTTATCGCAGCGACGGGGTCATCGAGGGCACTGGCGCGTGGAGGAGCACGATCGGGAGGTGTGCTGCGGCTAGGCGGGATCCGGACTCGCACAGGACCTCGCGTTTGCTGTTCTGCAGCGTCTTCTCGAAGGCGGCAGGCGGCAGGGCAAGGACGTTGGACGGGGGGTTTGGTGTCGCACGCGGGGACACGGCGGGTTGCAGGTCGGGAGCGTGGTGGTCGAGGGGTGGTTGGGCGTGTGCAGGCTGTGAGCGGGCGGAGGTGAGACAGCAGCGCCTTTGGCAAGCAAGCTCTCGTGGAGGAGGCAGCCCCGGGGTGCGGCTCAGCGTGGTTTTGAGCGGCGGGAGGGCGCAGGAGTCAGGCTTGGGGCGTGTGTCGTTTTGGACCTGGGCTGGCGGACGGGGCAGGTCAGCGCAGGCCAGGAGGGAGCACGTTCGGCGTATCGAGTGGGTTGGGGTGGAAGGGATTAGGGAATGAGGAATGGCGCACTGTCAGAGCGACGGGGCGGCGAGAGTCACAGCGCGTTAAAGCGGCAGCAGCAGTAAACAAGCTCATTGGGGGCACGCGCCATCGAACGAGGATCGAAGAATTCTAGCGCCGCCGTGGGACGCAGCTAACGGCGCCCCTGCTGAGACGCTAAGCAGCAGGCGGGCCCAGTCGCCACCGGCCCAGCGAGCGCCAGAGCGCCAGAGCGCCAGAGAGCCAGAATCACGCCCGCCTGCACTCTACGCTGCTGTATCCACCACAGGGCCGCCGCTCACGGAGCCGCGCTTGCTCCTCCACGGCAGCAGAGAGACTGCCTCTTGCAGCTGTCTCGCACCCTCCCCTCCTCTGCGGCACGTCCAGCGCGTCGGTGCCACGAGCCCGTTGCGAGGACACGATGCCCAGGCGAGCACCGCAAACGCTAAAGCGCCCTACCAACGCCAGAGGAAGGCCGGCCGAAGTGCGTTGAGAAGGGCCTGCCTCGCTTTGTCTCCGGCCAGCCCGCCCGTGCCAATGGCATTGTCGACGTCGCTGCGAGCTGCGAGCACAAAGACGACGCTCGCGAGACCGACGATGCCATGCAACGTCGTGCGACGTGCTCACTGTTCGCTCGGATTGCGTGACGCCGACCCTCAGTGCTCACATCACGCCCGCCCGGCTGCGCTCCATGCCCGTTCCTTGCCGCCCCCGTCCAATAGCCGCCGCGCGCCCATCACATCTCGTCCTGGCTGACTCTTCGCCCTATCGCTGGGGCCAAGGCACACGCGAGCCTCTCCCACACCCTGCCTGACGCGCCGCCGACTCTGATTCTTACCGTAATGAACGGGCCCGCGCGAGCCCTCTCAACACCACGCAGATCCACACGAGATCCGCCCTCGCCAGCGCCGGTGCCCACTCGCCTGCTGGGCGTGCAACGCTGCCATCGTTCGATGCTGCGACGACCACACCGCATCCATCGCTACCGTCCTCTTGTGCCCACCACTGCTTTGGCGCGGCGGTAAAAGAGGGGCGACCCGCGTTGCAAGCTGCTGACGTTTCACCAACCCCCCCTGTTCCACTTTCATCACCGTGCTCCGTCCTTCCATGCACAGAAAATTCGAGATTGCTTCTAGAAGCCTACCGCATCCGATTCAGGGGACGTGCGCCTGGGGCCCACATCGTCTTAATCATCCGCTCGCTTTCGTGTTGCCAACACCAACACGGGCATTGTGTCCGTTTGCGTGACAGCTCCAGCGCCTCCCTCGGCAACTGCATGTCGCGCGCCCACGCTTGAAGAGCCTCTTCACGTCCTGAAGCCACATTTGCCAGCCCGTCCCAACGTGCTCTTACCGGCTGTAAGCGATGCTACCAGCAGAAGAGTGCAACAGAAAATTCTGTCCGCACAAAACACATCACACGCACATGATGTTGGAGTGGAGATGCGCTTCTGTCATTGTGGGCATTGCGAAGCGATTCTCCCGCCTCACCGCCCAGTTGGCTCGCTTTTAGCCGCATCGCAACCGGAGATCTGACCACAATCCCTGCCCACGCCACTTTTTAATAATAAAACACCCCGACAATTCAACGCCTCTTGGCTCGCAATTGCATCATGCCTAGTGTACAACACAGAACAATGCGTTGTTGTGCGTTGCGTGGGATGATCCGTCTTAACCAACTCTACGCCTCTGCATCTCGCAGAACGCTGTTCCAGATATCCGGGAGCAGGATTCTCATCGCCCGATACGGTCTTGCTGCCGACCGGACTCTGAGGCCACTGCTCCGAAGAGCCTTCACCTTGTGTTGTTCGGACCACACATCCGCGCTACTTTGCCAGAGTGAAACGTGACAGGTGGATCACATCTCTCTAACAGTGTGACATGTGGGGGTCACGACTTGTGCTTGGGTTCAAACGGCCAATCTTGGCGGCAAGCGCCGCGAAACATGGGGAGCGTGGGATACATGATGCTGTCGTCGATCAAATCGCTCCGAGCCGCGTGCGACCGCTCGGTTTTGATACATGTCCGATTCCAGGCTGCCTAACCGCACATAGCAATGGGTGTACCCTGTCGAAGAGATATTGCGTACATCTGGATGCTGTTGCCGGCAGAAACTCCGTTGACGACGGTCTCACACTGTCTTCTTCGTTTCAATCTGTATCCGCACGCCGGGCCGTGTTTCTAGGACAGCGACATCCAGATCCCATCCAGCATCCCGTAGTCTTGTTTCGTACGTATTGAACAACTTTTGCGCTTCCTCCAAGGCGAATCTGAGCTCAGCCTGTCGCCTGCCTGATGTGTCATGCTCAGCATCTTTGGGCTTACAGTCTATGGTTCCCTTGCGAGCCAGCAAAAGCGCCTGCGTCCACGCTTTGAGCTGGTCCAGCGGAGTACATTCTTGCTTTAGAACGATTACGGCATCGGACCCGCGACACCAGAGCAAATATGCCTCGTCTTGATAGAGTCGTACCAGATCGGAGAGGTTGAGATACTGCAGGTCTAGCGCGCCTGACCGTTTGTGGTGGTGCCCCATACAGTTGAGCAAATCATCCAGTGGCACACCGATCTTGCAGTGACCGACTAGGCTACCATCAGTCCAACGTAGTGCTCCGTCACGCTCGAAAATCCGTTCCCTGGCGGAGACTTCGGCTGGCGACAGGATTCGACCGTCCTGCAGAAGGCTACTCAGCACTACGTTAGCCCTTTGCCTGTTCAGGCTGCGCATGCTGACAGATTTCACCGCAGCATAGTTCGTCGCTAAATGTACCGACAGCAGAGCAATGAGCGTACTCCAGGTGGCCATAGATGTACTTATTTGTGACACTGCTAAGCTCCCAGCCTGTATGGTGATTAGCTGGCAAAACATAGCATGTACATCGGGATACGATGGTATACCGCGACGATGGCGGTGCAGCAGAAGGCACAAGCGAACGGTACTCTGCATTAGAGAGATTTAGGACACTTACCAACATGCCTAGGAGCGATATTACAGTTTCCTGGCTAGAGTCTTTCTGTAGGGTGATCAGCACTGGCTTTATCATGCAAGCTCTCACGCCTATGTGGGTAGATGAAGGTGAGCCAGGCACGTTTATGAACATCACGCCATGCATCCTCTGATAATAAAAAAGCGATGACTTACAGCATTGAGCTCTCCCAAGTTCCCATGTTTCGCGAAATGGGCAGATAAGCTCGCCTTGGACGATCCTGCGCATACACCGCATAACGACCGAAGGACGCTCGAGAATGACAATAACAGGAATCTGGCTGTTTTAGGGAACGCCGGCGACAGACAATCTAGAACCACGGCGGCATCGTTGAAGATGTCTGCTGCAAGTCTATACATTTTGCATTCCGGTTCCAGCGATGTGCCCAGCCTATGCGCGAAGAGAATGGTTGCGATCCTCCCCATGGACTCCTGCAGTACCGAGAGCAGCAGTGCGGCCGTTGGCGAAGCATCGGCGTTACCAACACCTACACCTATTATTCCGCCAGTTAGCTCATGTCTCCTGAGGAGACACGATCCACAGCTCCTTTACAAGATGCACGGATGCCATCCGAGGTATCAAACGGCTTGCTGATCCGGCGAGAGCGGGATGTACGGCCATGCGGAAGCAATCTATATCCTGGTGTCATGTGTCTGAGGATACGAATCCAGGGCCCCGGTACCGGCTCGCTAGTGACTTCATTGTTTTGTATATGAAAAGTGCGTGTATGCATCGACATGCCTGACTCACCTTCCAGGACAGCGCGTGAAGAGAGGAGTCCTGCAATCGACGAAGAGAAGGCTTGGAGGGAGTCCTGGAGCAAGCGGAACTTGTCAATCACACATGTCTCGAGGCTGTTTGAAGCGGCGTGAGGATTTGCGTACGTAGATCTGGTACCTGTTGATGGCGAGCGTCGAGATCAGCTTGTGAGACGGGGTGACGTGCAGAGGCATGCGCGTGTCCTCGCCCCTGCCTTGAAGAAACGCACTGTATGTAGTCTTCTGTCACAGTATGCGGATATCCTGCGGGAAGAAACACTTCAAGCAGCTGCTGTGCATAGCTTTTCCTTTGTTCGGGCCGCTGTTGTGGTCAGAGAGCATTCTGGTCAAGTAAATGTGCTGCGACACACCACAGCATCAACCTTGCTTCTTCCCTCGCCAGCCGCCGATTCGATGAAGGTAGCTATGACATGTCCCGCGTCGTCCCGCTCAATCAGCTCGAGCGTTCCCGCCAAAGCCATGTTTATTGCTCGCCCCGGGTTGGTGGAGTGTGGTAAGGTCGACGACGTCCTGATTGCAGCCCATGTGTTCCCTTGGTGGGGGACCAAGCTAACGCCAATTCCAGCTAGCGGCGAATACCGCAGTCGCTAGTCGCTCTTTCCGCCGCAAACAGCCAGCACCACGAAACTCAACAAACGACGCGCGCTGCTTTAACCGTGCCCTCTACCTCGCTCTACTCTGCAACCACCGCGGGTGCTATCATCACCGCCATCTATCACACCATGCGCGCAAAGTACACAATCTATGTTTCCGCGCCAACCCCAGTCGCAATCTATCTGCTATAGTGCCCAGAGCGCCCAGAGCGCCCAGAGCCTCGACCCGCAGACTGCCCATACGCCCGCAGCATACGGGATTACTGTGTTGTGATACGGCTGCGATGCGAGATGCCGCCACCGCAGCACAGCGGACCTCGTATGCAGGCCACTGTTGCTGTGTTGGTGCAAGACCGTCGCAGATGCGGTGGGTACAGATCCAGATGGCGAGCGCGGGGGCGGCGCGGTGCTGACTGTACTGAATGCGGCACGAGGTCTTGTGCAACGCTGGAAGCAATCACGATGATGATGTAAGACGGGCTTTTGGTAGTGTTTCGAATGGGCATGCGGGGTGCGGCGCGGTGATGCTGTTTTCGGGGACTGGGTTTTTAAGGAATGGCCTTGTTGGCTCTTGTTTTGGATTCCAGAAATTCTTCAGGACGGGCCCGAGTGTCCTGCTACACAGAAATGTTGGACGTCTGGTCGGCATGTCAACATGACGGCTACGAGAACAGCTTGAAGCAACTAGTCTAGCCCCTATACTCAAACGTAAACGGCGGTTGGAGCCAGATAGACGTGTCGCTGGAACGAAGCGTCGACCACGGGCTTGCTTGACTGTGCATGCACGTTGACCAGCATGCAATGTCTACATTTATCGGCTTCACTACTAGCTCAATACAACAGGCTTTGTTTGCAGTTGTTCAATTGTGCTGGTTTCGGTGGGGACTTCGTCACTCACAGTTGGGATGTATTGGAAAATGCGATGGAGCGGTGTTAATCTTGGGAACCGAGTCAAACGAGCTCAAATTGGAGAGTTGAAGTGGAAAAGGCGAATTGTGTGCAGAACCCATGTGTACGCACTAGAATGTTACATCTAAAGTAGGTCATAACAAACGAAGGGCAAAGATAAGTATGGCCTCCAATTGCTCGTAGGACTTGCTGATCGCATCGAGATCCACTCATAAACTTTGGTCGAGTGCTGTCGCTCATTCATGCGAAACATGGAAGGCACGAACACCACGTCCCGTGTATGGTTTAACGCCCGGATGTTTTCTCACGCTCGTGAAACACCAACCACCTCCCAAGATCCTCAACATCGCGGACTCCGACGGATTCTCGCTGCAGACCTCAGTTCAAATGAACAGTCCATTGTCGCAGATACAGGATGCATGAAGTCGACGGACTTTGGCAGCTCAATCATGAGGATAATATGATCCTCGCATAGACGGGCTGGACAAACATACTCGGGCCTAAAGTATTTTTTGATGTTCGCGCACTTGCATCTCCTCGTGAAACCTGGTTTTAGCGCTGCGTTTGAGATGATACCCCATATTCTACCTGAGATTTAGCGCTCTGTTTCGAGAGAGCGATTGTACGTTGTCACTAGGGGTGCTCTACCGCGTTTCGCACAGTAACCTGAGGCGCAGCCCGGATTCAGGCCTCGTGTAGCAACGAATACTCACACCCATTGGACGGAAAGGCCACGAACGTGGTACGAGTACGGTAAGAGGAGGGGAAGTTTAGGCAGGATGGTATTCCTCTGGCGAGTGTGACTTTAAAAAAGGGAATCGCCGGCTCTCAGGATGATTATGCGTTGTTGAGTGTCTGCTACCTACCCGTTGTGGTCATATTGTCTTCTTCTTTCTTCGTTTTCTCTTGATACCCTCACGAGCAGGATACTCGTTGGTGTTCTTGTTTCTCCCTTTTCTTTATTTTATTGCCAATGCGCTTCGACGTCGACACAATCTGTTCAAGTTCGAATCAGCCTCACGCTAAAACCCTCAATTACTACGACGCCGCCGACACATCCTCCCTCCCAACTTCCTCCCCCACGCCCTACACCGTGCCCGGGAAACCCAATCCCTCCTCCTCCTCCTCGCCAACCGTGACGGCTCATCCGCTTAATTCCCCGAACTCTCCAACGTGTGGGGTTTCGGACTTACCAAAACTGTGCGCACCATTATCTACAACTATTTCCCTATTGTAAACACACACCCCATGTACCTCCACGGCCCGAATCCTTAGGGACTTTTTGAAGAGTGTTTGGGTATCGGATTGTAATTGCTTGGTTACCTACAGGTAGAGACTGTATCAACCTAAAATAATCTCGATCTCTCCAGCACACTCCCGCTCCCACGCCACTTTCTCAACCTGCCCCAAAGCCCGGCGATACGCTACATCGCCCTTCCGCTCAATCCACAATACATGATAAAAACAAGCACCATCTTTGACTTGCGTGTCCAACGGCCGATATCTAGCATCCACGACTCTCTCGGAAATCGCCACCAGCTCGCACTCCGTACCATGGGCTGGCCGCTGCTCGTCGTAAAGATTCAGCCGGAGCCAGCCTATCTTTTCGTCTGCTCCATTCACGAGGTGCGCATCCTCCACGCTATACGCCGAGGTAGGGTTAGGCAGTGATTGTGTGTCGAGTTTCAAAGACGCCACTTGCACCTTCCCCTTTAACAGATTCACATGCCAACTCTCGCGATCGACGTTTCGGAGCCTTTCAAGCGGTGGAAAGGGGAAGCGGAATTTCATGTCTTGCATGTGGTTTTTGCGGTCGTCTGGGTCATATGTGAAGTACCTGCTCGCTACGTTTCCATGCGCTAATTCTTCTTCATCTTCGTCCTGGTGAGCATGCCATGCCCACGGCATTTCGGTGACGGATGGGTCCTCGAATCGACCCCGCGGGATGTGGAACGTGAATTGAATCGGCTGCCACTCTTCCTTCGTCTCGCCGCTCTTCGTCTTCACGCAGCGCAGCTTCTGCCAGTCGACGATGCGGTTATTTCGTGACGTCAACGGCTCGTCGTAGACTAGGTGGCTATCGGACCACGCGTCGAGGTCCAAATCGCCGTGCCACGCCGCCCATGACCAGGACGAGAGCGCAGGCGCACCGGGTGCGTCGACCCTGCGTCGTAGTGGAGAACGTGGCTTCCAGAGAAGCGCGACGTCGAAATAGAATTGAGGAAGGCCTTGCACGAAGCCGTCTGGGAAAAGGCTGTGAAGACGCCCCGTCACGCCGGCTACTGCGTTGAGAGCGTCTGAGTCCATAGTTAGTGAGCGGTTGTTGTAGGATTGGATCAGTTGCGCGTAGCCTGCTAGGGACATGTATGACGGGACGCGGGGGAAGTCGAGGAACGTGGACGATGCTACTTGCGGTTTTCCGGGCTGCTTTGACGATACTTGGGAAGGAGGTTCGTGTATAAATTGCGGAGGCCGTGATACCTCCTCCATCCAGTTCGCACATGGACAATGCCAGGAAGCGAAGTTGTCGATGGTGAGCATTTTGCTAGCGAACAGTCCCTCCTGGAACGTCCAACCCCGCGTAGCCCACGTCTTGTCGCTGAATGATTCCTTTCCGGTGATGCGGCGTGTAGTCTTGATTAGACTTCGAGTAGGGAGGGTGATGGTGTCTGAGATATCGCGATCATGCCCGATTCCCGCGATTCCCATATCCGCGTTTCCTTCAAGGATTGCTAGTACAAGCGCAGCATCTGCGTACACCGTACCCATGAGGCTTAAATATGTGGCTTTCCGTTCGTAGTCATCCTGGACAATGCATAATGCATCGACCCAAAGATAACGGAACCCGACCTCTCTCGTGAAAGTGATGGCGTCCTGGATCGTAGGAGCTAAAACGACATGTTCGCTCATCAATCCCCCGGGCGCCTTCATCGTCGCAAGATTGGCCAAACGGCACTGCGTTGAACACGCCGGATCGCCCCAGCGATAGCTCAACGCTACATACGGCGGAGCAGCTTTCATCGTCGAGACGGCGAGACACATACGATGCACGTCAATAAGATAAAACTCCAGATCATGCGTATCGAGGCCAACAAGCCCCCAGTCATTAGGAAGCTGTGATCGCGAGCACTCGCTTCCGTGAGAGACGCGGCACTCGCTGATCCACTGGCGCATCTGCGCGAAATCGATGCGCGGTCCTACGGCTCGCACCAGCAGTCCATCTCTCGACGATGGAGTGGTGGAGTAAAACTCATCCACGCCCGGTGCATGTTCCGAGTCTGTTTCCTTCGCGATGATGTCGACGCCCGCCTTCAGCAATAACCGCGGCACGGTGGATTCTGGGAAGTGAGGCAGAAACGCAACGCTCACCGACAGCGCATGTAGAGTACTCGGGGAATTAGCAGCAACAATAGAGAACAATCTCCTTAACACGTAATCGCGGAGACTCCGGCAGCAGCGACACGCAGCGCTGTGGTCCCAGATATGCTGCGCTTTGCTGATTGGGAAGGGCGGTAGACTGATGAGTTGCTGTGTTGGACCTGGGACGCTGTCGCTTTTGGCTTGTGGCTCGGGTTCCTCGATGAGGCTCTCGATACGTGACAGCTCGTCGTCGAAGGCTAGACATGCTTTGCAGAATTGGGGGATGAAGTTTGTAGATGACTGATGGGTTCTTATTGGTAGATTGGAGGAATTCATCGTGCGCTAATTTGGGTCATGTAGTTATATGTTTGTATTGGTGAGTACATGTTTGAGGTTGAACAGCAGGCTTCTTATGGAGCTGAGGAGGTGGGATCGTTCGGGATTTGTCTCGTATTCGTTCTATGTCGTATTTCTTTCGACTCCTCCGTAGGAACCAGACGTTCGCTTCGGCTAACATAGCACGTGATTCGAAAGCTTTCGATTAGCCATATTACAGTTCGGCGAACAGGCACGCATATAATATTATAGGGTGCAAAAAAATGCTCTGTTGATGGATGGTAGGCAATCGAAATTCACAGATGGAGGGGTCAGAATTCGCCGTTTGAGGTGCAAGTGGCTCTAAAAATAGCGTCGCGAAGGATCACGGAAAAAGCAAAGTTGAAAAGTCAGCAGTTTACATTTACTTCAGTAGCAATGTCTATAGGGAATTCCAGATGTACCTAAATTTTGTAAGTTCATAATACTTTTGATCTGTTGATACTGCTTCTACTATGTACTCGCGAGTTGAGTTGTAGTGTCTATTGTTCTTGTTTCCTCGGGGTCATTCAATTTTCAACCACAAAAACGAACTGTGAAATATTTCAAAAAAAAAAAAAAAAAAATTTTCGCAGCGCAGCCCAACACATTTTAACGCAATAAGAAGTAGATTTTCTATAATAAGAAGACTGTATCTTCATAGTGAACTACGGCGGGTTGATGGGGCGAGGAGCGATGCCCGATGTGGATAAGCGCAGGGACTGCGCTAAACCCGAAGGGGGAGTCCCCGGACAGACATTACGAGAGAGTCAGAGTCTGCTTACTCTTGAGAAGGAAGAAAACCCCTTTTGGAAAGTATCCAACGAAGAAGAGAAATTTGACTCATCTAAAAGTAGCTTGCTTTTCTTACCAGAGTAGAGGGATATAGCGAGATGTTGGATCAAAGATCTTCGTGCACAAGCCTGCACCGCTGGAGACCATCGGGCGCAGTACTATTGTCTGGTGATATCTCATTCACCTTCAACGATGTTGCTCACCGTCCCGAACGCTTTTGCTAATAATAAATCCCGATGCTAGCATCGAGCGCAGATCTCTCGCCCTGTTCCACAGCGAAGGTAATCCATTCGGGCCCAACACTTTAGGTGTGGTGGATACAAGAGCATCATGTATCCAAATAAGCTCTAGATTTTCGATCACCTGAGGTCCGACAACGATCTTCGTATGTATCGTGGTACCCTCCCAGCCCCGACCCTCAATAACAAGTCTGGTCAAATCACTGCATCTCTACGAGCTTTGCTGCCTAGAGCATGTGCCAAAAAAGCCAGAAGGGACGTATACACGATCATACCGGACAATTGGGGAAGCGCATTCTTTGCATGGCTTCTAAGTGTATTTGGCAGTAATCTCTAGAGCGCGCTCATACGAAGGTCATTCAGCTCGACAAATAGCCTGGTTTAAACCTCCTCGACACGTTCGTGGCCCTTCTCGAGGATCTGATCGGCGTGCTTGACAGCCTTGATCGCATCGTCCTCAAGTGTCATGCTAAGACCGATCTCCCTCCTAGCCTCGGCGAGCATTATAGCGTCCTCCGCACCAGTCCGGCTGTTGAACACGCGATCCATCTCTTCTAATGTCGCACCCTTTGTTTCCGGAAGCTGGAAAATGACCCATACGATACCGACGGCGAGGAAAACGGCGAAGAAGATGTAAGTTCCCCAAGCCCAGTTCTCGAGCATTGGCGGTACGAAGACTAGGGTACAGGATCAGTGTATGTCGCAATGAAAATGGAATGATCGCACTTCGCTTGGGTAGAAGCGAAGCCAAGGACGAATATTTTTCTCATGTGTAACGAGGGTAGAAAGGCTTCTTCCTTTGCTTTGAAGAACGTATCTACTTTGTACCGAGAAGACTTACAAGCGACGGCAAAGTTGTTAAGCTATAGTGGTCAGCAGATTCATGAGCTAGCTATAGTAAAAGACATACCCAATTAGACGAGGCGCCAATGGAGGCACCCTTGGCTCGAATAGAGAGCGGGAAGATCTCAGACACTAGAGTCCAGGAGACCGGACCCCAGGTGGCACCGAAAGCGCCGACATAGATCCAGATAAACGCAACAACGATCCAGCCCTCGGCGGAGTGTGCTACCCAATCATGCCTGAACTTCGCAACCATGACTCCAGCGATGACCATAGAACAGAACATGACGACGGAACCGACGATCAACATGGGCTTGCGGCCTACTTTATCGATAATAGCCATGGCCGGAAGGGTGCTGACGAAGAATACCACACCAGTAACACCGGTGGCGAGAAGAGCTTGGGTGCCTCCAGTTAATCCGAGGGACAAGAAGATATTACTTGCGTAATAGATGATCGCATCGATACCTGCAGGATATTAGGTCGACTCAAAAGGTTGGTCGTGGAACGGAACTCACCAGACCATTGTTGGAAGAACATGACAAGCCAAGCGGTAGCAACTCTCTTGAAGTTGTCCCAAGTGCGAACAATGTGGTAGTACTGGGCAAACTCTCGCGCCCAGACACTTCCCGTCTCCTTGGCAGCCAGGTTGGGGAAATGCTTTTTAAAGTTACGCTGCTCGAAGAGCGCTTCAGCTTTGATCTCCTTGTATTCGATTTGTACGAGCTCATGCTCAACAGGTAGCTTTCGAAGGTAGCTGATAGTCTTCAAAGCTTCCTCATCGCGACCTTTCTTGACTAGCCAACGAGGAGAGAATGGCAACCACCAGATACCGCAAGCAAGAATGGCGGCTGGGATGCCTTGGATGATGGAGGGAAGCTGCCACGCGAGGTTCGCCTGATTTTCGCCAGTACCGCCAATGTAGTTCGATCCATATCCGATCCAGAAGGAGAGCATGATACCCAGGATGGTCGCGAACTGATAGAACGAGACGATCAAACCCCTCAGTTCCGGTGCTGCGATTTCGGCATTGTACAAAGGTCCGCTACCACTAAACGTTCCAACCCCAATCCCGGTGAAGAATCTGCCCGCATACAGAAGGCTGGGCCTGTGGTGGCTGGCGCCGATGTACAGATATGACCCAAGGACAACCCAGATGCAGGCGCTGAACATGGTGTATTTACGCGAGAAAATCTCACTAAGTACACCAGCCGATAGCGAGCCCAAAATTCCACCCAGCTGTAGAATAGAGGTCAACCAGCCAGTAGCTGAAGACGAGTTGACGACGGATGGAAAGTTGTCCATGAATCGTGTCATGACGAGGGACTGTCCCAGGACTCCCTGCTGGTAGCCATATTCGAAACCCCCAAAGCTATTACGAATCAGCCAGACCTTGCGAATACGACCGCACGATTTCTTACGAAGCGAAAAAGGCAATGACTAAGAGCTTTGGGTTATGAAGCAACGTCCTCCATCTGTTTTTGTACGCAGCCTGTGTGCGGACCTGCGCTGAAGTGAGCGACGCGTTGCGAACGGTAGCGTCCATAATGAATCTTTCAATCCTTTCCTCAGTGCCTTCCGACTGCGGACCTTGACAACACCGAAACTTTACAAGGAAGTGTAAAAAGGCACAGATGCTGGAAGATGGAAGAACGATCAGGAACCTGCCTTATAACAGTTGCCTAGCATCGCTGTCCTGGCCCGCGTTCTACATCGATTCAGGTAGGCAAGCCGCTAGCGGGGCTCCACGGGGATGATGATTTGTCGACCCCAGTGAGGAGAAATGCGGGACCCCACAATCCGTCCCCAAAGCTGCAAATTTGCACCACGCTGCCGCCGACAAGGTTACTGTCGTATGGGTTTGTGGGACGTGTCGTAGAAATCCCTCGACTGGTGCGATTAGCGCCAGTGGTTTGGATTCCCCAATGGGGCTGACATCTGGATGTTTCCAATCACCTGAACGGTGGTTACAATTTCCTCTTTCGGAGACCCACTCAACGTTGCTTCGAATTCGTATAGAAGAGAGTATTGCAATTCCGTTCAGTTTCATCATGATCAAAGAGACACAGGTCGGACACGTAAAGTTCGGAGATGTCTGCCTGCCTTCGAGCGATGCATTAACGCGGTGTAAGACAGTTCGTGATGAATCATGGAGCGCTTAAGTTTACTAGATCGGCTCACTCTCACCGAGACCCGAGACGAGTCAGAGGTTCACCACGCACACATCTCGCACGATCGCGTTCAGCATGCTTCGATACACAAAGGACGTCATTGAATGTAGGAAATTTATAGTACGAACATCATTGCGTATGATTAGAAACTGTCGCTTTGGCGCGTTTCGGGTAGGACGGTGCTGCTGTATTTACGTTCCAGATGTTGAGATGATCACACCAAACGTTGAGGTTGACACTCGTCTTGTTCTGGAAACCCTAAGCACATGTAGAGAAGAAGATGAGCTGATTCACTGGTGGGACTTCTACAGGACACGAGTATTTTATTCTTCAGCAACGCTGGCGAAACGAATCTAGAAACAGCCCCGTTGCAAAACAGGCACGATCGAATATCCTTCGGTACTGGAGATCCGATTCGCGAAGCTGTCACAATGGGACCCTTGTATATGAGGCCATCTGATAGGTGCAGCATTGGTATCTCGCGGCGTGAACATATTGGCATTGATCAGGCCGCTAAATGTGCTGACCATGCTGATGCGGCCTTATCGTGCATCTAAAGTGTGGTATCATGCAGTATCTGCCCGATACAAGCAAGCTACCCTGTAACATTCGTAACAACATAGATCAGATTGTACCGAATAGACAGATTCTAGACCGACGTGTAATTACCTTTTGTGTTTTACTCAGTACACGTACGTAAACCTTGGATTCTCCCTATCCGTAAGCCTTTGCCATACATCGCGCTGCATGTATTGCTCCTCCAACGTTTGATCGACCACGTTCCGTTTGCGATTCACAAAAGTGTAGTACGCAGATAACGTGCAAGTCACAGAAGCACAACCTGCCAGAGTTCCCATAATGGCAAGCTTGGCCGGGCGATATTGTGGCGCGTCTCGAGCCTGGAACGTCTGCGGACCGATGATGTTGCCGATGGAGAAGGAGCCACTGACGATAGCGGCAGAGAAGGCGCGTTTGGTTGCGCCTGCAATATTTGCGGCTGTCCACTGGAAGCTGCGCGTTAGCAAGAATGGCATGAGCGATGTGGCATGCTGGTGGTACATACGCTGTAGAAGATGGCGAGCGGCGCGACGATAGCGTTCATAAGATAGATTCCGGCTAGCATACCTGCGTGGTTGCTTACGGGCAGAAATGACATGAGCGCGCTACCAATAATGCTGTATTCGATGGTAAATACGCTCCGTAACCACGTGGGCGGAGTGATTGATGTGCTTCAGAGGACTTACGCGGGCATTATACAAGCCATGATCCAGGCCCATCGATGAGACTGCTTTCGGATGCCGTAGCCTACAAGCAGTATAAAGAACATACTAACGGCTCCAGATGGTATGTTCATCACGGCAGCTCGAGGACCGCTATAACCCATGTTTCTGATGAGTGTAGACGAGTACGTGGTGACTACGCCGCTCGAAACCGATAACTTTTGCACGAAAGGGGTCAGTCACGTCCAGCGCAATGGAAGCGTCGGAGAAGCACTCAACGTACCAAAGCGACCGCTAGAACAAGGAGATACACCTGTGGATCTACGAGCGCTTCCATAATCTCACTGAACCGGAATTTGCTATCCTGAATGCCCGTCTGATTGACACAGACGTGCTTTAGGTGTGTAATTTTCTCATCTTTCGTCAACCAACGAGCCTGCATTGGTGTATCTGGTAAGAAGACAATCGTGCAAAGGCCGATCACGACAGTGAGGCAACCGAGTACCACAAACATGATTCTCCAGCTGGAAAGTCCGTTACCTGGCTCGATTTGCTGGAATCCGTATGAGACGGCGCCGCCGAGGATTTGGCCCACGCCGAGACCGCAGTACCACAGACTAAAACGAGGAGCCTGTTCGGATTTTGTGTACCATTGACTGCTTATCAGCATGAGAGATGGACCGATAGTCGCTTCGAAAATGCCTAGGAATATGCGAGAAGTGAGCAAAGTCTCATAGTTGTGCGCCGCTGCACCGCAGGCTGTCGCAACACCCCACAGCATAACATTGGCACCGACTAGGATGCGCGGGTGCAAAGTCAGCCGCGAGTTACCTTTTCGTAGAGTCTGGATACATACGCCATTTAGCAGACGGGACTACCTGGAGAAAATAAGCTGGGGCAACACTTCATTAGCCGCTATGTGGAAAACCATCGGGAACGAATAGCTCACTGTTGGGTACTTCAAAGCAAAGCAGTGCGACGAAGAGAAATATCGCTACGTTGCTGAATTCGCTGCCTTTGAGGTGAAGGTCTTCGTGAAGACCCATGACCGCCGCGTACTATGCACGTTATCGATGATGCAAACCGAACGAGACCAGGAATGCTGGCATACATTGAGGATAACTTTGTCGAGGAATTGCATCGTGTAGCAGCAGAACATCAGAGGCACAACGTGCCAGTCAATCTTTCTGCGTATTCGACGTAAGGAAACGATGTCAGCTGAGTCTATTTGGGCATCTCGATGTCTGTCGAGGAACTCCCAAGCAGCATCGATGCTCGATAAATTGCCAGCAGGCTGACCGATTTCGGCGTGAAGACCCATCTGAAACGCAGTGAGTCCAGGGCAGTAGAAGACGACAGATATAAGCAGCTATATATCAGAAGTCTAGGGAAGCTACACAAGATGATGTGCGGGGTAGTTGCCTATGCTGTGTCGTGCCCGGTCACACACTTGACGGCAGCTGCCTATTCTAGAGCTTAGCCATGCGGTATGCAAAGCACTTGTGCGTTGGGGATCGGTGAACATTATCCCACTGGGCCAGGCTGCACGTTGAGCTGAGAGACTCGGCGCTGGTGGCCCCGAGTTCACACGTAGTATAGATGTCGCCTTAATAAAGTACATGCAGATCGCTTAGACACCCAATCATTGCATGTCCCGAATCTGTCGACCGTGAACAGCACCTTTCGTGAGTGTGGAGAAACATCCAGACAAACATGGCCGACGGAAGCGCAAGACCCGTCATCATCGTTGGCGCCGGCATCAGCGGCCTCCTCCTCGCGCAGTATCTGACCCAATCTGGGATACCTTTTCGAATTTTCGAGCGCCGGGAGGACCTTGCCACGACAAACGTTGGTTGGGGACTGACTCTTTCCTGGTCTCTTCCCACACTGAGAAATTTGCTTCCGGCTCCGCTGCGAGAACGTTTACCTGAGGCATATGTAGACAGTGCCGCCGTAGAGCGGGGCGAAGCGTCCGCGTTCCCTTTCTTCGACCTCAGCACGGGAGAGCTTAAAGCTAAGACGCCCCTGGCACCAGAGTCTCAGAGAATCCGGGTCAGCCGCGAGAGGTTCAGAAAATTATTGGCAACCGATATCACAATCGAGGTAAGGTGACAAAGGCGCGCTGTTCAGCACTCAAGCGCTGATGTATTCTAGTGGGGGGAAACATTCACTTCCTACGATACTGGCGAAGACTGTGTATCTGTCCGCTTCGAGGATGGATCGCAATGCGTGGGCTGTCTTTTAGTGGGCTGTGATGGTGCTCATTCCAGAGTTCGTCGCATTCTGCTTCCTAAAGCGCAGAACAACCACATCCCTATCCGCGTAATGGGCACAAAAGTGCACTTGACTCCGAGCGAGATCGAGCCCTTGCGAAATCTCGACTCTTTCTTTCTGCAAGCTACGTCGTCTCGAAATAATACCTTCACATACTTCAGCGGTAGGCAACAATCCTTCTCACACTCGAATCAGGCTGATTGGGGCCACAGTGCTGGATGCACCTGGCGATGAGGGTGGACAAACCTACACTGCCCAGTTTGTCGTTTCCTGGCCATACCGCAAAGAGCTCCCTGTTCACGACAGCCTGGTCGCTATGCCTACTTCAGATACTGCAAGGCTAGAGTTGCTGAAGACGTTTGCTGAGACGTGGGCGGAGCCCATTCGTTCTTTCGCACTCAACCTGCCAAACACAGTTGAATTGAAGCCTCTGGAGCTTTCAGACTGGCCACCACCAAGAGGTATTCATGGTACGGGACGGGCGGTGCTGGTTGGGGACGCATTTCACCCAATGGCTATGTGTTAGCATTTCATCCCTCTAGATAGCAACATCAGCTAACGACTACTAGATCGTGGCGATGGTGAGTGCCCCTGATTTATCGACTTCGAGAGGTCGAGCTGATTGAGCAGGTGCAAACCACAGCATCCAAGATGTCCAAGAGATTGCCCGCAAAGTCGCACCAATGCTGTCTGCACGGTCTTCTGAGAACGCCTTGCGGGCTGCGATAGATAGATATGAGAACGAAGTCACCGCTAGATGTCGTCCAGCTGTGTTGGCTTCAAGGCAAGCTGCACTCGATGCACATGAGTATGGCAGGATCAATGCGAGCAGTCCGCTGCTGAGTCCACGGGTTATGAAGCTTGAGTTTAACGAATGAGAGAAGACGTAGGCTAGATTACCGCTGTTGTACGCTTTTACGATCCTTTCTGCTCCGCTATAAATAGGAGACTGATCGTGCCTGGACGCACGATGCCCAAGGCGTATAGCAGCGGAGACGGCTGCAAGATGAGAGTGATGCAGGCGAAAGAAGTCTGAATGTGATAGTGTAAGGATAATTTGGCTATATACAAGGTGTTTTAACAGGAGGCGGGTGAGTTGATTAGGTAACGAGTAGGTAGAAAGATGCGAGGGAACGCTACACCGGACGGCCCAGATGGAGAAAAGGGAACCTATTTGTTCGCCTTTGAGTCTTCTCCGATGACGGGGTTGTGCCCAGGTGGAATTTTGGAGTCCGAAGGGAGGGGCTCATCAGGCTTGTCTGTATCACCATTAGCGATCCATCGCCACAACAACATGGAGGGACTCTTATTACCGTGCCTCGCGTACAAATGATACTCCTCATCAGCGTACTTGCCCACGCGCCCACTCTCCACATCCTTCCTTGTCAAAGTAAGCTTGCCCTTCGGCAGGCCCATACTCCCCAGGTATGTAACCGAATTCTTCCACTCCGTCTCCTTCCGCTTGGAGTCCCACTTGAGCTCCTCAGCCATGAGGTCAATGACTACAGGTAGAGCCTCAAGGGCAGCCTGTGCGTTCAAGAACGCAAGGCGCATACGTCGGGCAATAACGTCCGTAGCCGTTTGCGCATACTCGTGACGCACGCAGTACCGTACCTCGCCGTCAATGTACGGGTATAGCTCTGAAATTCGCTTGCCGCGGACAGGGAAACGTTGCTCGGTTGGAGCGGATAGTGCTGCGACGCTCCAGGCGCGATCACCGTAAGCAGTGCATAGGTACTTGGCGATTTCGGTTTCGATACCGTAGTGCTGAACGAGATTGATGAAAAGAGTCTTGGAATAGCCGTGGGCGCCAATCAAACGGACGCGGTGTGTCTGGCAAGTGCCGTCCAGGGGAGCCTCGTCTAGGACTTCGGTTCCACTGACACGAGGAGCGCTTGCGAGGGGCTTACTAGTGAGACCGAACTCCGTGATCGCTTCGTTGACAGTCTCCTCAGCCATTTCGCGATACGTGGTCCATTTCCCACCGGCACAGGTCAGCAGACCAGAGGGAGATGTAGTGACCAGGTGGTTGCGGACGAGACCTTCCGTCTTGCCAGCTTTAGGGTCGCGTACGAGGGGGCGAATGCCGGACCATGCGGCAAGGACGTCGCCTCGGCGTACGGCGATATCAGGTTGCAAGTAGCGGCGAATTTCCTTGAGAATCCAATCGATCTCGTCCTCACCAGCCACCGGATCTTTAGTAACTGAGGTAGCCGAATCAGTCGTACCTGCGATAGTGTTGCCTTGCCAAGGAAGGAAGAAAATGACCCTGCCGTCGGACGTAGAGGGGTCGATAAGTCCCATGTTTGCCGGGCTGAAGTAACCTGGCAGGATAACGTGCACACCGGAGCTTGGTGCAACAATCTCCTCGACGGTCGGTTCATCGAGCTTGCGAATTGAGTCTGTGAAAGGCCCCGTAGCGTTGATGATGCCCTTTGCCTTGATTGTGAATTCCTCCGACTTCTTACCATTCAGCTCAGTGATGCAGTCCTTGACACGCGCACCACTGAGTCTTCCAGACGCGTCCTTCTCGAGGCCGGTGACTTCCATGTGGCTTACGACAGTCGCACCGTACAACGCTGCGGTCATGGCAAGGGAAACGTTCATACGGGAGTCGTTGTGTGCACCATCTTGCAAATTTAGCGCCAGTTCACTGGATCAGGTTTGAGCGACCTACCGTAGTAGACCAAAGCGCCGAATAGGTCCTCCTTCTTCAGCATAGGAAATGCGTCCAGAGCCTTGCTTTTGGTCAAGAAGTAAGAACTCTCAATGTTTTCCGAGCCAGCCAGAAAGTCGTAGAATTTTGTACCCGCCCAGAAGTAGGGTGCCTGCCACCACTTCTGAATAGGAATCATAATCGGGAGCCATTGCGAGAGATGCGGTGCGGTATCCAAGAAATAGCGACGTTCGCGGAGTGCCTCAACAACGAGTTTGTACCTGTAGAACTGCACTTAGCGCAGTCGCATGTTGAGTTTCGTGTCCGCCTTACTGGTTGTAGTCCAAATTCCAAACAGCCTTTTCCAAATATCGTACACCGCCGTGCACAAGCTTCGTACTTTTGCTGCTTGTTCCACTGCTGAAGTCGTCTCGTTCTACAAGGGCGACCTTCAATCCTCGGGTGGCAGCATCGAGCGCGATACCAGTGCCGGTCGCACCACCACCGATGACCAATAGATCATATGGCTCCTCTTCGCTCTTCTCCTCAGCTGCATCTACAGCACCGGCGCCACCAGATCCCCAGCCAATGCTGTTTTTGACCTTGTCTGCAGCACTGGAAAGGACGCCAGCGCTTCGCTTCAGATCTGCGATCTGCTCGTCTCTCGACTTGGCATGGGGAAAGTTGGGTGGACGGAAAATGCCACCCTCGCCATACGTCGGAGGAGGGACTTGTGCCGCCTCGAGGCCGGGGATGTCGCGAGGACGATAGATGGAATAGAGCGCGGCTCCTCCGACCAGACCCGCGCCTGTGGTGTAGAGCAGCGGCCTGAGGATGCGACTTCCGCGGGCGCGCGTGGCCATATTATTGCAATTTCTTGCAGACTTTTTTGTTCGGATCAACAACGATGCGCTCTCCTTCTGCAGAGCGCGGTAAGATTTCTGTTGCACTCAGCACTTGAGATGCACGTTGGTAAAATAATGATAGTCAACAATGACTGTGCTGCAAACTCAGGCGCCAGGCCGCTTTCACAAGCCCACGGTGTTAGCTCCCTTTCGTCGCCGGAAAAACTGGATGCAGGCGGCGGCTCACCAGAGATGTTGTTCAAGACAGCATGACGAGCAGCGAGCAAGAGTAGGCAAAATTTTCCGGTTAGTGTCGGCGTGCCAACAGGGAGGTGGAGGAGAATTGTGGGCTTGCAGAGCTCGAGAGGTGTGAATGACGAAAGACGCGACGGGGGCTGGCGCCGTGCTGGGGCGGAGGCACTCGGCAGAATACCAACCCCGAGATTGGAACAGCTACAGCCGACCCGGTGCGGCTTGCAGCAAGGAGTCGTTTGACAGCGTCCCCATTTTTGTCCGACTTTTCCCTTCGCCCTGGACTCGCCACGACCACGTTCCGTGTTGCACAACGACGGCCCACTGTTCCGCAGAGCCTCACCAAGCTCAATCACGATCGATCGTCACAGAGCCCCACCTGGGGCCACCCCCACGCCCAGTGCGGGATGGCCGACTCCATCGCACTTCCCCATATGCAGGATAAGTCACACAAACTATTGCCCCATAAAAGCATCCAGAGCATGTTTTCAGGGGTGCATGGCACGCCCTCAATGCATCGCTTTTGTTCGTTCTTCATAGCTCGAGTCATGTGTACATGGACAATCATTTCGTGTTGTTATAAACTTCCCACGTGTTCTTGCATCGACCGATGGGGATCCAACATCACCCGACACTCCCCACAGAATGAGCCGGCTTCCGGACGCCTCATAAGCATTTGCCAGCTTTCCCATGAGGCCCTCCATCATCAATTCCACATCCAAACCCGTGCCCTGCCCCGCCCAGTCCAGTTCCTACTAGTGTCAGAAGCTCCTGAACACCCATATGAGAAAGAGGACGTCCACCACCACGTTGGCCGCGAAAATCATATACACCCCCCCCTTATGCACCCAACCCGGAGTTTCCCTCGTTTGCATGCTGATGATAGCTACCATGCCCAGCAAGAGGTTGACGATCGTTCCAAATAATACTACCGAGTCAACTACACCGACCTCCTTCTTGCGGCTTGTCATCACCATCGTGCCCAGTAGTGCGTCAATGACGATTGCCATTGCTAAGCACGTCGTGTAAAAATACAGTTTCGTTCTTTCGGCCTTGTGCCGGCGCATGTCGAGTTCCCTAAGTAGACTGCGGTGTTCACGAGCTGTCTCGCGTCGCTGGGTAAGGAGAGCTTCGACATCGTGATGTGGGTCACGCAACTTCTGCAACAAGCCGCTGAAGTATCCTTGGCGGCGTGGCACGGCTTTAGAGGAAGCGAATGTGCCGTAGCCGTGTGGTGGAGTCACTGGGGAATCTTCGTCTTCGCTGCTTTCTGCTGACGACAATGAAGAGTCTTCTGCCGCTTCTTCCTTGATACCGAACAGCCTGCGTGTCTTTCTCGCCAGTTCTTCGAATAGCTCTTGTCCCGGAAATTTGACCTCGGCGTCGGGATCGACGTAGATGTAGTAGCCATCGTCTCCGTCTTCAGGATTGTCGTACTCATTCCAATAGCGCTGTTGTTCCGGTTCCGGCTGTTCCGGGACCGTAGACGGCTTCCCCTTTTTCCGGAATGCTCGCAATGGCGGAGCTTCTTCTACGAACTCGGGCGCGGAAGTGGCAGATGTATCGTTCCAAAGCGCCGAAGGACTCGTCTGGCCCCCAGTGGATGCGCCTGATGTTCCAGGTGGCGAGAGCTGGGATGAGCCGGCCGTGCTATTCGCTTTCCGACGTTGTCGATCTGTTGAGGGAGGAAGTTTGCGAATATCTTTGTCAAACAACGGTACCTAGCGACGTTAGTGCTACTGCCAGCCAACGCCATTGTCATCGGGAGAACCCGTCCAGGCACCTTCGAGTCCAAAAACATAATGATGAAACAAGCTGACTCACCCAGATCGGTGCAGACATTGCGGTTGGTCGGCAACATGCCCAAACTGCTTGCGCTTGTAGAGAGAACCCACGAACTCGCTCGACCTATTAAGTCAATGTAAATTCATAGAAGAATTGCTGTCCACGTACCAAGTGACTCCGGTCTAGCGTCTGTATCAGTGCTGATGCGTGCGCACCTTCTTTCCGTATTTCCAAGATAGCATGAGGAAAGCTGATTGATCCCGTGCGACCAGCCGACATCCAATCTTCAGTGCCCAGATCCTTGTGCAATGAACTTTTCATAAATACGTCTCTGTCCAGCGTAGCCCACATCCCTCCCGCGCCGTTGTTGTGGAGGCCCATGAACCTGGTGCGTTTGGAGCATACCCCTACAATCGGTCTGACACCTTCGTGGCTCTCCAGCCATTGACGAGCCGCAGTAACATTCGTCTCAGCATCAGCGGTCAGCTGGGATGAGTCCTTTCCCTGCGTATTCGGTAGATTCAGTTCTGCCAGAGGAGTGGATATTTCGAGGAAGCCTGGCAGATGCTTTCTCTCCAGCTTGGCTGTAAGAAAGGCTTCAGGAGACTTTTCAAGATCAAGCGCAAGCGCTGCGTCGCCAGATGAGGTCCAACGAGCATTACCGGCAGCCTTTACCTGCAAAGTGCCTGCCGTCTCTTCGCCAGATCCAAGCGAACTGGCGTTCTGTTTGATGGCAAACGACTCTGGATGGTCAAGGACCAACAGACCTACGCCATCTTCGCTACCTAAAAACCGATCGGTAGTGGTAGAGGATTTGCGACGGAGAGAAGTTGCTTCGGGTGAACCCCTGGTCGTAGGTGGGCTAGACGCTGTGATGAGACGCATATGTTGCAACAGAAGAACTTCAGCCTCAACGATATGATCTGGATGTATCCAGTATGTAGCTTTGCTTCCACGAGAACCTAGTGGCGTCAAGGAGAACGCAACATCGAAATCAAGTTCACTCCCATCCTGGCAAGTTTGAGAGATCCGCACCGTGGGCGATGAAGGCTTCACGCCATTGGGGGACTCGGATGCGCCAGCGACATCGAAAGGGGCGCGTAAAGCACCAAGAACTTCAATGTATTGATCCAGGAGGTATCCCAGGTCCAGCTGGTAGAAACTGGTCGGACTACTTGTAACTTCACTCTTGAATTGGCGTTCCAATTCGGCGTCCTTCGTCCAACGCTTATACTTTTTGAGAATCTTACGAAAGCCAGTTCGCTGAGCAACTTGGAACCGTGACAACGCGCGAATTTCTTCGCCCGCCCTAGCCGGTGTCAGCAATGTTCAAAACAGTGACGAAGGGGTTGTAGCCGCCGCTAGTCGACGTCTGAAGTGCCAACATGGCAAGCTCTTGCCACACCAGGATCGATATTTTGGCTTCGCTCGCAAACAATTTGCCGCACGAGAGTGTTCAAAGTACTCACTTGTTGACGTCTGCGTCGATCTTGGCAAACTTCTCGACTATGCTTGCTGGGAGCCGACCACGCTGCGTGCGCCGTGACTGTAGGCGCGTGAGGCTCTTGTGGATGTGGGTCAGCCTGCGCTCAATTTCTCCGCTCTTGCTTCGAACGAACAAGTTGATGCGATCATGCTGGGCCTTCAAGTCGCGATAGAAGGTGCCACCGAAGGCTTTCTCGCTCGACTCGCCCTGGCCTGGGATAGAGAGGGCCTTGCTAGTTCCAGATGTCGTCTGATGTTTGATAAGGTCTTTCAAGTAGTCGTAATCAATGTTGTCTGTGGTGGTCAGCGCCCAGTAAGTCAAAGGTGTCGTGAGCGGTGACGTGGATGCTTACAGTGAGCCCATTCTGGCGTAGACCGCTGGCGCAGCGTATCACCGTATTTCATGTCCTGCGGAGGAACGGAGACAAGTGACGGTTACAGCGACTGTGCACCGTTACACACAGGATTGCTATCGATATCTGGACGAGGCGTCAGAACATGTGCCGTGTCGATTGTCGGCCGCACGGCGACATAAAAGCGCATACCAGGGGAATGCGAAGCGACGATGGGGAGTCGGAGGGTATCCGAAGTGGTCGACTGGAGTGACTAGGTAGCGGGAGGGGCCAGTAGTGCAACGGTGGTCCGCAAAGCTACAAGACCGAGCGATGACGCAAGGGCCGAGGTTGATGGTGAGCACGTTTCCAACTGCCACAAACACAAACACTCGCGAGAGGGAACGGCACTGTCAAATAGCAACGGGCAGTTGGGCGTGACAGGGGAGGAAAGAAATCGGCGCCGCATCGACGTATGCATGCGGCACGCGTCCGTCAAGTGGGTGCTCTCGTCGGCGCACGCCAATCAGCATTGCCCGGCAGGCTCAATCACGGCTAGGTAAGAGATGGTCCGATTAGCGTGTAGGCGCGTGCGGGTGCAATCTGCAAACCTCAATCCCCACGACCTCGCTTGCACATGCATCCATGCGACATGCAGACTCAAGACTCAAGACCGAGTCCGGACGATACATCTCCCTGGGCTCCGCGGCCTGTGGCTAGCATGCAGCATGCCGACCGTGGTGGACGAGAGATTGCACTCTGCTTTCCCGATCCGGACGACGAGAGGGGCCTGCGCGCCATGGACGTTGCATCGCCGTCTCGCCTCCCGCCGCCGTCAAGAGCCGCATGAGAAGCCGCCGTCAAAAGCTTCTACCCGTGTTCCCTTGATTCGTGGTGAAGAACAGCACACGTTGACCGTGACTCGCATGCGCGTTGTGGGTCTTTCTGGCCCAGTCCTCCACGCTGCACGTCCAAAATCTTCAGGGTCTAGCGACGGCTGGGAGCCGGGTGGAGCTCGTTGGCACTACGATATTGCCTCGTAAGGTTGCTCCAGTCTGCAGATAAGGCCCGGCCACCCAAGTCCTCCTACAGGCGGGCTGCACGTTTGGGCATGCTACCGTCACTGCCGTCTCTCACCACCTTACATCACCGGCAGGGGTGCATCGCGGCAAGTGTCGACATGTCAGAAGCAATCGCAGAGTCTCCCTCGGATTGCGAATCGGGGAATACACATGCTGAGCGAAGGATCAATATGCATTTTCGCGTTGCAGGCTGCAGGCATTGGACCCGAGTAGTTCCAGCATGTGCGACGTGGGGCCTACGCCGCACGCGCTCACTTACCCAAAGCATCCGCTGCCATGCAGTCGCATCGAGTTCCACAATTCAACGTCTGCAAGAGCACCAAAGCTGCAGGTCGCGGTCCTTTGCAATCGCATGTCGTACTGTGGCGATGCAGTTGGTGCAAGATTTCTTAACGTCCTGTCAAACGGCAGAGATAAGCTTGATTCAGCTAGCCAATCCAATCCCTTCGCGAGTGCGCCAACTATTATATACACTGCATGAACGCCTACATGGTCTGGGTCCGCAACGGCTCTTCCAATCGCTCAAAGAGCTTAACCTGGAGGAAGGGTGCTCGTGTCGACAATGTCCTGTGCGTCCTTCTCCTCAACCTCGTTGGGCCCGTGCAGCGGAGAACGCGGTAGTGCCATGAGACCTGCAGGGCCGTTAGCCATGCGCCGGAGAAAATCACTAGTTGGTTGTCTTACCTGTCCTTGCAGATTCGAGAATGCCGAATGGAGCGATGAGCTTCATAAAGGCATCGATTCTGTACGACTTGGCCGACACTTCGACAATGCAGTTGTTAGTGCTGATGTCTAGCACTTTGCCGCCGAATTGATGAGTCAGGAAAGTGATGTCCTTGAGATGCTCGTGTTTCTGTCTGAGCGCTTGACTGATGGGCAGATTGCCGGGATGGTAGTCCTTCTTCAATGTCTCACGAGCTGCTGCGGTGGCGATTGCTTCGCGCTCCTCTTCGGACAGCTCCTCTAGCGGGACACCCTCCTCGATCTCAGGCATGTGAGCCATCTCACGGTGGTGGGCAAGGAGTTCCTCAAAGTACTCAGGGCCCAAAATGGAGACCTTGGCGAGAAGCAATTCTCGCTGTACGAGAGGAGACTGGGTATAGTCGAGAACGGCCCACACCGGGACGAGGTCCTCAAGCTGGCGGCGGGCCTGCTCCACCACGCCATCCTGACCTTGCAGCACAATGGTCATGCGAGAGAGGTCGTCGACCTCAGTGTTGCAGACCACCAAGCTGTCAATGTTGAAGCCACGAGCAGCGAGAATTCCGGACACGCGGGACAGCACACCGGGCTCGTTCTGCACCAAGCAGTTCAGGATATGACGCTTCGGAGGTGCCTGCGAGGGGAGCGGCGTCTCGTAGAGAATGCTGCTGACAGCGGCCTGGGCAGACCATGCCGGACGGTCTTCGGTAGGAAGCGGCGCAATGCGACGGTGCAATGCTTTGTAGGCCAGGGCTTGCGTGGACGAGGAGCTCGATGCTCGGCTTTGGCGAACGACGTCTGCGCACTGCCGGTTAAGCAGGCGAGGGAGTGCCAGAAGGGCCCGCCGAGAAGCCATTGTGAAGACGACGGCCACAGCGAGTGCAATTGAGCTGCGGTAAGAGGTAGGAGTGTCGATGACTGTCCGTGGGCGGTGACTAGATACGCTCCAGAATTCTGAGCTTGGTCGTTCCAGCGCCGACTTTCGCTCCGACAGCGACAGGGATTTGGCACGGATCAGCTTGGCGAACGTTCGGCTTTGCGACCTTTGCGCGCGCACGTAGCCTTGTCTACTTCAACACCATCTTGCTGCGCGCAACTGAAGACGCCGCAACCATGTCCGACAGCCCTCGTCCACGCTCGCGCTTCGACAAGACCGAGTCCGACCGACCGCCACGTTCGCGCTTCGATCGCCGCTCGCGGTCGCCCTCGAGCAGGGAGCCGGACTCGCGTCGCACGCGCAGCCCTGTTGCGCGCGAAGGCACAGACAGCCCCGCAGCCGCTGAGGCCAGAAAGGCGAAGGCGGAGGATGCTGCAGCGAAGGCGGCGGCCGCGGCTGCCAGGATCAACGCGCAGATTCAAGCGAAGAAGGGCATTCAGCATGTCGACGTGCCCCCGATTCGCGCTGTACGTACTCGACAGACTTGAGACAAACGCCCACTAACATCATCGCAGGCGCCTAGTCCTCCGGTCGTCAGGTCGCCGGCTGTCAATGCGGAAAAGAACAACTCCGGCGAAATCTTCCAGCAAGATGGGGACTATATCAAGGACATAGAAATCAATGACCTGAAGAATCGATACACACTGACCAAAGGAGCTGTGCAGAAAAGGGTAATTAGCTTTTGCGTCTCACACTGATCGTCCCAGGGCTCTTCCCTTCTATCCCCGTCTCCGGCTGTCTTGTGTTTCCAGCTGGCTGCATTGCTAGCCTACCATCAGTCGGAGCGGGAGCCCATTGTTGAGCATTTTCAGAGCTTACAGACATCTAGCCGCCCCACACATACTGCAGTTGCTGACCTCTACTGTGACATCTAGATCAAAGACGAGACAGGCGCCGGTACGCTCTTCCCGAACATTGCCTAACCTTTTAGAAAACCTGCTTATACGTGCATAAGATGTCACAACACGAGGCGAATACTACCCCGACAAAGCCATGGCTACAGCTGCTGTAAGTACGGAGCAGCGCATTTGCGACTTGTAGCTGACATACCGCAGAACCCCCCATTGTACCTGCGCGTTACCAGCACCTCCAAAGAAGGTCTTGAAGCGGCCGCACAGCAGATTCAAGATCTGATGAACCAGGAATTGCCCGACTTGGTTGATCAACGTAGATTCCGTCGCCGTGAGCCAGAGCAGTTCGAGCGCGACGAATTCGGGAGGGTACGTTGTCTCGCCGTAGACTATGGTCGGAGCTGACAGTCGCAGCGTAAATGGCCCGAAGAGAAGCTTCCTGTCGACCTAGAGCCTATCAGCGGCTTCAACCTACGCGCGCAAGTGGTTGGTCGCGGCGGCGACAATGTCAAGTACATCCAGCAAGAAACAGGCTGTAAAGTTCAGATCAAAGGCCGTGGATCAGGTTTCATGGAGCAGCAGACTGGCGCCGAGAGTGATGAACCCATGTTCCTTCATATCGCCGGACCGAAACCCGAGGGCGTTGAAAAGGCCAAAGAGCTGTGCGAGGAGCTTCTCAACAAAGTGAGGGGAGACTACCAATCTTTCAAGGAGAACGCATCGCAAGGCAGGTTCGGCGGTGGAGGCGACCGTTATGGAGGAGGACGCCCCGGCTATGGAGACCGTGGTGATCGCGATCGCAGTCAGAGCTATGGGCATGGTGGTGGCTACGGCGGTTATGGTGGGCACAATGGCCACTCCGACCTGCAGTCTCCCGTCGGAGGAGGCAGTGTGACCAACCAAGCTGCTCAAGATTACAACGCACAATGGGCTGCATACTATGCGCAACAGGGTCAACATGGTCAGGCTGGACAGCAAGCCGAGGACCCATATGCAGCCTACGGTGGTTACGAGGCGTACATGCAGATGTACTACGCGTACTATCAACAGCAGCAAGCTCAAGCAGGAACTCAGCAGTCGCCTCCTCCAGGTACTGCAGCCGCACCTCCGCCTCCTCCTGGAGAGCCTGCTCCTCCCGGTGCTGCTCCACCGCCTCCGCCTCCATCTGGCTCGCCTCCTGCAGGTTATGGCGCGGTACGTATGCAGCCTTCTAGCATGTGACCGAGCTAATTGTCCTAGGTTCCACCACCTCCTGGTTTGTAAGTATTAAGGTTGGAAATTCCTTTACTGTCATTGTAGTTCCTCCACTACATTCCTGATTCAGAGCGGTATCCTGTCGGTCAACTTCCTGCATGTGGACTCAATGCCGAGAGAAACCACTACCATTAAGCTCAAGCGTATCGAGTGGGCGGCCTCGGCCCGCTTATATCACAGTACCTATTAGGATAGCATTAAATCTTCTTTGAATAATTCTTCGTGTTCGGATTGTGTATGCGTGAACCCTGATGACTCCGAGTCGGCTCTGATTGGCTCGAGCTACCCCAGATTGCGCCGGGCCGACTTCGCAATCGACAAATTTCGAGACAGACATTCGCCGTCCTCCGCCTCCATCGCGTTGTGCCAGAGCTTTCTGAAACGATGCGGGCGCAAGCAATGCGGGCAGGACAGGCTGCCAATTGCAGAGTGAGTCCTCTCCTGATGCGCTACAGCGTTCTGTCCACCTCTTGCGCCTCCACAAGAAGCATGCGATGCTGTTTAGGAAACATTGAGCGCTGATATCTCCAGTCACTGCTACACGCTTCTCTCCGAACCTCCCACCTATCTTCGCGAAGATGTCTCGCGACCTCCCACAACGTTTCGCCGTCCCAGAAATCCGACATCGTGTCCCGCACGCCGCCATACCAGAAGCTGCTCGCTCGCCTGGAAGAAGTTCGTCGCGTGCTCGGTTCTACGAGGCAATTGACCCTCGCTGAGAAGATCTTGTACTCGCATCTTGCGAACCCTGAAGAATCGCTACTCACCAATACCTACCATGGCAAGGATGTGAGGGGCAAGGCAAATCTCAAGCTCAAGCCTGACCGGGTGGCTATGCAGGACGCCTCAGCGCAAATGGCACTGCTGCAGTTCATGTCTTGTGGCCTACCCAGTACTGCAGTCCCAGCCAGCATTCACTGCGATCATATGATTGTCGGTGAGAAGGGCGCGGATACCGACTTGCCCAACTCAATCGCAGGAAACAAGGAGGTGTTCGATTTCTTGGAAAGTGCCGCGAAGAAGTACGGCATTGAATTCTGGCCGCCTGGTGCGGGTATTATTCACCAGTCTGTATTGGAGAACTATTCGGCTCCTGGTTTGATGATGCTCGGCACCGACAGTCACACACCTAACGCGGGGGGTCTCGGGGCCATTGCAATTGGTGTCGGTGGTGCGGATGCGGTGGACGCTCTTGTCGATGCACCGTGGGAGTTAAAAGCGCCTAAGATTTTGGGTGTCAGGCTGGAGGGCGAACTGAGCGGATGGGCTTCGCCAAAGGATGTGATTCTGAACCTTGCAGGCCAGCTCACAGTCAGGGTACGTCAAGCCCGATTACAAGAGATCTCCATTAGCTAACGTATACTAGGGCGGAACTGGATTCATCATCGAATATTTCGGCCCTGGCGTTGAATCACTCAGCTGCACTGGCATGGCTACAATATGTACGTAACTATTCTAGTTGTTTTCTCTGGGCTAAGCTGACGCTGTTCGCAGGTAACATGGGTGCTGAAGTTGGCGCTACGACGTCTCTGTTTCCCTTCTCTCCAGCCCACGTACCGTACCTGGAGGCTACTCACCGCAAGACTATTGCTGAGGAAGCATCGAGGATTGCGAACTCGCCCATGCAACGAAATCTCTTGCGCGCTGATTCCGAAGCCGAATACGACAAGGTCATCACTATCAATCTCTCCACTCTCGAACCCCACATTAACGGACCTTTCACGCCAGATCTCTCGACGCCACTGTCCAAGTTCAAGTCAGTAGTCGAAGAGAAGGACTGGCCTAGAACATTTGGCGCTGGTCTGATCGGCAGTTGCACAAACAGCTCCTATCAAGACATGACACGTTCTGAGGAAATCGTCAAGCAAGCAGAAGCTGCTGGTCTGAAGCCCAAAGCGGACTTCTTCATCACTCCTGGAAGCGAACAGATCAGGGCTACTCTGGATCGTGACAACACGCTCTCGACCTTTACTTCTGCTGGTGGCACTGTTCTCGCAAACGCGTGCGGTAAGTCACACTTTCTTCTTTCGTTGTGATGACCTGGGCTGGACTCAATGCACCCACCCCTTACTCAATATGTGGACACCTAATTCTAGGCCCCATACTTGTGACAGTATGGCAGAGCTGACTCAATTCATTAGGCCCGTGCATAGGCCAATGGTCTCGCACAGACGGTATACCCAAGGGCGAAACCAATGCCATCTTCACTTCGTACAACCGGAATTTTCCTGGTCGCAATGATGGCAACCGAGGTACCATGAACTTCCTTGCTTCTCCTGAACTCATCACAGCAATGTCTTACTCCGGATCTACGACTTTCAATCCTATGACCGACAGTATTTCCACACCATCCGGCGAGGCTTTCAAGTTCTCACCACCCAAGGGCTTCGACCTTCCTTCAGCGGGCTTTGCAGACGGTAACCCTGAGTTCTTTGCCACACCGGGTGTTCCCGACCCAAGCGTCGAAGTCATCGTCGACCCTAATTCTAGCCGTCTGGAACTTCTCAAACCCTTCCCTGAATTCCCCAAGTCCGAGCTTGAAGCTCTCCGTGTCCTTTATAAAGTCAAGGGCCAGTGCACAACGGACACCATTTCTGCTGCAGGCCCGTGGCTCAAATACAAGGGCCACCTTACTAACATCTCAGAGAACACGCTCATCGGCGCCATCAACGCGGAGACTGACGAAGTCAACGTCGCATACGATACGGATGGTAGCAAGTACGGTATCCCGGAGCTTGCGAAGAAGTGGAAGGAGAATGGGCAAGAGTGGCTTGTCGTTGCGGAGCACAATTATGGCGAAGGCTCTGCACGTGAACACGCTGCGCTGCAGCCGCGATTCCTCGGCGGCCGCATCATCCTTTCCAAGTCATTTGCACGTATCCACGAAACGAATTTGAAGAAGCAGGGTGTTGTTCCACTGACATTTGCAAACGAGGCGGACTACGACCTCTTCGATGCGTGCGATGAGGTTGCCACGAGGGGGTTGTTGGACGTACTGAGGAGTGGAGGCAAGGGCGAGGTCGAATTGGTCATCAAGAAGAAGGATGGAAGTGAAAAGATCATCAAGACCAAGCACACATTGAGCGAGGATCAGTGCGGGTTCGTACTGGCAGGAAGCGCATTGAATCTATTGGCCAGGAATGCGGCCGAGCAGAGAGAGGAGGTTACGAGGGCGAACGAGTTGTCTGACTAGGGCTAGGTGGAGGTAGACGTCGTTGGCATTACGGCGTTGTAAATCTGGGATATGTCAAATGTATACTTTCATCATTCAGGTTGCCGAGGCTCAAACGCTCGAGTGGAATGCGCCTGGGCTCTCATCCTTGCAACACGTATCTGCAATGACGCCCGAAAGATCCTTCACGAAACAGGGTGCCGGAGATAACGTGTATGACGATGGGTATGCCTCCACGCGACCTTGAACATTTTCAAACCCAAACGCAGAGGTAGTCACGTGGTAGTGTACATGCCGAGGTCTCACTTGTTGCCAGAATCTCTAGGGCTGCTCTCACTGTGCAGGCTACCATAAGTATCGTACCCCGAACAACGCATTTCACCTAGGAAACTGTGCAAGGCACTCCGCTTCGTCAACCATGCCCCTTCAACCATGACTCCCGTCGCGTGCAAGATCCCGGAGAAGCAAGGCCAAGCCTGTCTGACCGGAGACCTAATCTGCGACCGAATCGCAGTGCAAAACGTGCCTTGGTGCCGAGAACAACATGTCAGCCACGCATCAGCCACGCAATCAGGAGCCACCGCTTTACCCGTTCGGGTACTCGGTCGGGACAATCGGATGCATTCTGGTCACGAGGTCTTCCCTCCACGCATTAGTGCGGCTGTCGGTGCAGCCTTGTGTCGCTGAGAGGCGTGCACAGACCAACAGATTTACGGGGTGTAACTGGGAAACTTGCGAGATTCGCGGAGACGTACCTCGTGGAGCCGTGTGTGCCGATTTCGTGCCCATGTAAGTGCGGATTGAGGGCCGCTGACATGTTTTTGGGCGAACCATGATCCACTTGGGACGGGTATGCGGCCATGCCCTCGCCGCGACAGCTTGACTACGTTGGACGCTGAGGATATATAAGACAGGGCATCTCGCGGGACGAATGGGGTTTGAATCATGTGAATCTCATATTTGATCTTGAATACAACATCTGACTGCTCAACCATTGCACAAACACATCATCAGGTCCTACCAACACAACACCTTCACATACTTCGTGAAGACACCAACCAGGCTTCAACTTACCTGTCGACATTGCGACCTTGTCATCCAGGTCGCACCCAGCGTTTCACTTCTAATCCAACCCCGATGAAAGACCACTACAACGACACTGTCGACCCTCGCGATCTAACCGAAAGACTCAATTGCATCCAAAAGTGGCACTCCACCCCCACCAATGGAGACCGTAAAATCTCCCTTTCCTTCACCATCTGCTATCCTACTGACACGTTGTCCAGACGTCTCCCGACTCCCCCGACTCTCCCGAGCAAGAACCTCCTCCGATACTACTTCCAGCGTCTCGCGCCTGCCCATTTCCCGCAAGACCGCAACCAAGTCCACCACCTCGTCATCCGAAACGCAAATCTCGCACCTCTCCTCATTTAACATACGCAGCGGGTCTTCATTATGTGAGTGTAAAGTCAGCGCTGAGGTTGGACGGGGAGAGTTTTCGAAGCCGAGAATTGGGCATATGGGGGAACGGAGGAGGGAGAGCAGCGAGAGCGCGAAGAGCGCGAAGAGCGTGCCGGAGTTTCGGTACTACGGGAGGCATGCGAATGCGTGGTTGTTTAATGATTGGAGTTTTAGTGACAGTGTCAGGAAGGGGTGGGGGAAGGTTCGTGGGAAGGGGGACTAGCATATCTCGAAGACGTGAACGGAAGGTCGCACACGCACGTGGGAAGGGAAAGCCACGCGCTTTATTCGATTGCAGTCCGGTCTCAGTGGAGGCGGTGCGATTGCTGGATGAGTCGCGCACTTGGTATCCGTTGCTGTCAGCGTTCTCGATGACTTGGTTTACAGTACCAATAATGGAACGTCAACATCACCGACGTTTAAGACGTGTCACTCCCTCGTGATGCTCGTAATTTCTCGACTGATGCATCAAATCTGTCTTTACTCATAGTACTTGATCCAGACGCCCTTTGCAATCTCAACATCGCTCTACACATTATCGATCCTTGCACTTTCCGTCCCGTCTCCGAGATTCTTGATGATCCTTTGGTTCACCCACTCTCCCGTCTTACCCGGCTTTCCGTCCCCATCTAGCACATGTGTACTAGTCAGACCAGGACGCTGTAGAACGGGCGAGTCGGCAACAGGAACCAAGTCAGTTGGATCCTTGATCCGTCCCATGTACATGACGCCCAAGCGATCGATGTGCGCTTGGTCCCGTGGAGGTGCCACAACCAGGCGGATGCTGGATTCGAGGTAGCCGTCTATGAGAGGATTATTAGCGGAGTTAGGAGTCATGATCTCTGTACAATCAGAAAGTTGATTATCCACGAGCACCCGCTACCCCAGGTGTTGTTTGCATACGTATGGCGCTAAGAATAGGTCCGCCACGTGGAGACAAGCGACTTTCACGTCAGACCTGGCATCCCCGGACGCCGGTAGCGTGACTCAAAAGGTCACGGAAGGCTGCCTTACGGGTCATCCTATGCATTAAAAAGCTTCGAGAAAACGGAACATCAGCCTCCCGCCACGTGCTACAGCACTATACTCCAGACACGTTATAAGGCGTTCGTGGCTTTCGGTGTTCAAGCATCGACCACTTGAAGTCCGAAGCAATCACACAGGGCTCGCTTGTCGATCATCCCAGCCACGGCCCCCAACCTGGACCCCAACCCCCGAAAAGTACGTTTTTTTACGCTCGTGCGAACGACATGCGCCCAGCTGTCGCACAGTGCAGTACAGAGCTGGGTGGAGAACGTCACTGCGGCGCAATTTGTAGCGTGCAAGCAAGCGTGTATCCGGTGCTCTACGCCACTTGCCCACGCGTGTTTCTTGTGGCGATGTTGGAGGGTGCCTCTTATCCCACTGCCCGTTTCAGAACACACATCAGGCCCGAGAGTTCGGAGAGTAGACAGGAGCACGGCCAAAGTCCGATCCCATCACCCATAACATGCACGTTTCTGCAACCCGTCTGCCGGCTCTCGGTCGATTCATGTCCCACTTTACTGCTTGCGCCAATCTGGCTTCCACCGTTTGCGCGACCACGAACACAATCACTGATACAATATGGCGCCCATAGCCGATGCCATCTTTGCCAGAGAAGATCCAGCGAAGCTTGCTGCTGCGCTGGGAATCCCACCTAATGTAGACCCGAGGCCCATACTACTCGCGCTGCCCGGTATGATGGGCGATGCTGTACCAATTGGAGCGGATAGGACAATGACGTTGGATGCGCCGGATCAGAACTGGTTTTTGATTGTATCGATTCTTTGCATTGCATTTGCTGGAATCTTCCTTATGATACGGGTATATACAAAGCTGGCGATAGTAAAATCGTTCGAGCTTGCGGACTGTGAGTGCTTCCTCAAGTCAGTATCGTTGGGGCTGAACACTGACATGCTGATAGACTTCCTGTTTCTGACCTTCGTACGTCGTTAGAAGTGACAGTCCCACCTCACAGCTAACGTGCCATAGCCACTCATCTTAGCAGAAGTGGGGATCGGCTATCAGATGGTGAAGTGGGGTTCTGGCGTACATCAGTGGCAGGTCACGAATGACCAACTGTTTCACCAGCTCTATGTATTGCCCCCATGTGCTTCTTGACAATTGTGCGCCAAGCTGACCCAGATAGTGGGCGAATATAGGACAACTGGTCTACTGTCCACTAAGTTTTTTCGTAAAGATGGCCATCCTGGTCCAGTACCTTCGCCTGTTCGCACCAAGTCGCAGCGTCAACCAGGCCATGTTCTTCGGTGCCTGGGGGACTATCATCTCGTGCACGATTCTCTATACCGTTCTGATATTCTGGACCGCGTTTTATTGCCATCCAAGGAAAGCTATCTGGGACAAGCTCACACCTGATGCGAAGTGCTCCGATGTGAACGACATTACATTGGCACAGGGTGCTTTTAACATGGCATCCGACATCATTATCCTTATACTTCCAACATCTGGATTGTGGAAGCTGAACGTTCCGCTGGGTCGTAAGATTGCAGTTACATTGTTGTTCGCTACGGGTCTGCTGTGAGTACTCCAAAACATTGGGAGTCAACTCTCGCTAATGCATCGTCAGAGCGTGCATTGCATCGGCTATGCGCATTGTATTTACAGTCAAGATCGCCCCTGTGATCACCGAAGCCGACGTCTCACATAATGCCCTTTTTATCGGTCTCTGGACCGAAACTGAATGCACGCTCGGATTTGTGGTCGCATGCGCCCTCTGTCTCCCCAAGCTGATACAGGCTAAAGGCAAGAAGCTCAAGCGCGCCATGTCCAAAGCCTCATCCCCGTTCAACTCTCTACGGAGCGGCCTGAGCAACATGTCCCGAAGCGGCACCTTCAACCTATCTCGAGGCGAGAAATCTCGAAACAACACCTTGAATAATTCACGGAGCGACACTATGCAGATCACTTCCCGCAAGAGCACACAACAGCCCCAAGCACCTAACCAATTCGTCGAAATGAACGAACTCCAACAGAGCCCGCCCTCCATGAGCGAGGAGTTCGAACTCCCTCACGAGCATCGATACACGCACCTCGGCCCACCGTCATCTGGCAGCAGCATGTATTCACAGTCTATGGGGCTCAACTCTACTTCTGAAACTCCCGCTATGAGCAGGGACAACAGCACGAAGACGGTGCCGAAGCCGTTACACGTGCCCAAAGCGTCAAGCAGTGATATACATGATAGTATACGAAGTCCAACCAATAGGATAACAAGAGACTACATGAGCCCCGAGCAGTTGAGAGAGGAGATTCATACGTTGCAAGCGTTCAAATTTGACCCGAGTAAGCAGAGCATGGAGAGTTTAGCGCAACGAAGGAGAAGTATACCCTTTCAGCATTATCACGAGCAATGAAATTCCCATTTATTATGTTCACATGATCTTAACATTCTTTGAACCCGATACTTAAGCACTCAGATGTTCGCTGGATTCCGTATAAACACGCTGACTGGTGGTCGAATATCCATACTCATGGATAAATGTGGGTGTGTACATGATGCGGAACTGGCACCGAGTACTGCTCAGCCTTCGCTCCTTTGGCGCGCCCCGGTTTCTTCGCGAGAAGCTGCAAGCACAGACCGGCCAGGACGTCACTTACCTCCGTACTTGTAGGTGGATTGGTCATATCAAGGACGAAATAAGCGAGGCTTCTCATCATTGTGTGTCCGGCACTACCCTGCGCTTGAGGACGCGTAGTCGTACATGCGAAGGATTGAGACTGGTGTGGATTTGGTGACGTGAAGGTTCTACGCAATACTCCCTCTGAACGCAAATGGAGAAAAGGTTTGTTCCATTCAAAGCCTATAGATGCTGACAATGTTACCAGGAAGTTGCCATGCTGCTTTGTTGTTGCCGACGTTCGAAAAGATGCAGAGCCTGTAGTCGAATTGCTCGCGTATTTGATGCGGAAATCTACGGATCGAGCGCACGCAGCACGAGCACACTTGCGCACCAAGCCTATAAAATCCTGCTTTATGACTGCGTGTCCGAGGCTCTTGGTTCCGTGACTCCAGCCAGGCGCCAAGCGTATGGCCCAAGTGCAGGCATGAATGCAGTAACACGCGGCCACCAAGAGAGACCCGGACTCGTGAGTGTAAACGCCTCATCCTTCCTAATTTGGGACATCCCCTGGTCCTTTTGTACGTACTTTGCTTCCTAATGTGCGAGATCATGAAGCGTCATTGCGTGTTTCGTGGCCAAAAAGCGGTCTGATAGTCCAGAGCCGCAACAGACGAGGTCATGGCGAGCTCTTCCGCACGGTGGATGACAGTATAAGAACTCCTGATGTCTCGCAAGATGGATCGTATCAAGCTCGCACCTGACTATTCCAAATATCACTTGTTCTCGGTTCTCGACGATGCGCTTCACTCTTGTGTCAGTCCTGGCTGCCCTTGCCGCCGTCGAGGCTGCTCCGATCGGCGACGAACCAACTGCTACAATCATGGCCTCTTGGGTCGGTGACGAGTCGATTGCCACAGTCATTGCATCTGGGGTCGAAGCGACGGGCTACTATACGGGATACACCGGATACACTGCGACTGTGGACGCATCAGCAGTAGCAGAGGAGACAGCTCTAGTCAGATACCGTTTTACCCCTGGTGGCAACATTGTGTGAGTTGTGACTCGAAATGAAGTTATGGAGGCGCGAGTTGACGTGTAGCAGCGTGGATCAGGTGTAAGGATGTCAATTGATGCTTGAGGGAAGGGGGAAGCGCTTCGACAACATCTTGGGTAACCATGTGCGCAAGTTTCATTGATCGTAGTGGCATAAAGGTACCGTAATATCGGCGAAGGGTTTCGGTGGAAGTAGAAAACTGGGAGGCCATCTAGGGAACTGACGCGGAGTTGATATCGTGGTCCAACAGTCACTCATTTGGAAATACATTCGTTGGAAGCTTTGTTTCACTCGCGCTCACTATCTCTCGTTTCCGTTGTCAGTCTTACCGTGTCCGCTTCAGACTACACACACTCTTATTCCCAACGAGCTCGCGCATGGCGTGCGTGGATGGCGGAATTGCCTTTGCGGTGACGTGGGTTTGCATCAATGAAGGCTCTATGTGATGCAATACTCGGTGGCAGGTAGCTCAGTGTCAAAAGCTGTGACTGGGATAGAAAGGTCCACGGTAGGAGCTGTTGGCAGGCAGTTTGCAGATTCAGCAGCACATGTGCGCAATAACGAACCCTTGACCGAACCCGCCTATTATTGGCCAGCCTCCGCCCATGCCACGGTCGCTACTTAACGCTTTGGGCAACATGAAGACGCCTCCTCTCGTCAAGTCTACTCATCCCCAACCTGAATGTGACGTTGATTGAAGGCCAGAGTACTTTACTCGAGGCGGGTCACGTGTGCTCTTATTATCCCCCGCAATTCGACGTCATCGGGCCGTGCCAGCCAACACCATGGCCGGATCTCACGATCTGCAGCTCGCCCGCGGCAGGCTTATCCGAAAAGCAAAATAGGATAGCCTCTGCACTCTGCACCCGTGGAAAAATCTTGTTTTGAACGAAGCCTCTCCTCTTGCCTTGCTACACGAATACATAAGATCGTGTACGGCACTATTGGAAAAGAGCGCTAGGACGCGCCATCCGCACACTACAAGTACCTACAAGCACGCGATATGGAGGAGCAAGTCGATCGTCTCGTAAAGAAGGCCTGGGGTGAGTCCTTGCCCCTCCCCACGTTGCATGGCACGACACACTAACACACGAAAGAAACATATCAGAACGTTCCGCCCTCAAAGCGCCTCCTCATCGCCGTATCAGGGATACCGGGCTCAGGTACGCCAGGTGTTCTACTCACCCCTAGGAAAACCTCTTATGCCTCGACGCAGGCAAGACCACTCTCGCAGCCATAGTGTCCAACCGCCTCAACGAGCTGCATGCTCAACACTCCCCTGGCACTTCCAACAGCAACCCGCTTTCAGCCTTCCTCCCTATGGATGGCTACCACCTCTCGAGGCGGCAGCTCGATGCCTTACCTGATCCTGTCTCGGCGCACGCTCGCCGTGGGGCCGAGTTCACGTTCGATGGCGACTCGTTCCTGAAACTTGTCAAGAAGCTGAGGGAGCCTCTGTGTCCCGAGACGCAGACCCTGTTCGCGCCGTCGTTCGACCATGCGATCAAAGATCCGGGCAAGTGTGACTAAAGTGGGTGTATGTCGTTCACTAACCTGTCCTCTTAGTCGCTGATGACATTGCCATTGCACCTTCGATCCACATCATCATTTTCGAAGGCAACTATCTTTCTCTCGACAAGGCGCCCTGGAGCGATGCCGCAGCACTGATGAATGAATTATGGTTTGTAGACGTTGACATGGAAGTCGCTAGGAAGCGTCTGATCCATCGTCACGTCAAAGCAGGCATCGCGGAGGATGCAGGAAGCGCCGCTAGAAGGGCAGACGAGAGTGATCTTGTGAACGGTAAGGAGATCATAGAAAATAGGTTGAAGGTGCACGAAATCGTTATCAGCGAAGATGATGACGGATGGAAGCCGGAGGAACAAGATCGGTGAGAGAAGACATATCGTCCGCATAGTCAAGTCATTAGATAACTGCGGCTTGTTAGTGGAATTCTGGTAGCGAAGGCATTGCAAGGCTGTTCCGGGGACAGTAGAAAAGATTCACTCGGCTGCACACACCGTCCCGTAATACGAGGTTTCTCAACTCCAGCCTTTTTCAAATCCCCAGTCACCTAGAAACCCTACTTGTTGCTTCTGCATGGCGTAGCTTGGCTAAGACTGGGACGCAACCTGGCTCCTTAATGCTGGTCAGCAGAAAGCCATTGTTTGAACGTTCGAAGGATGTATCATAACCTTTTCAAACATAATAAATCTGTAGGGCAATACATCTCCTTGCGGTTCATTTGTATTCCGTCCATTGGTTTCCTGAAGGAAGAATGAATGTTGTGATTTATACATAAGGTGACGATGAGGAGCTGCCCGTGGACGATGGTGGGAGGCAGCCGGGTTGGAAAAGCAGATGCTGGAATAGCCGCATGGCATTGTACATCTTGCGGATCATCGATGGATCTCGTTCGCTATCACTGCCATCCAGATCCGCACCGTCTGCACGTCTCACACCAGGCTCAACCTCAGCGTACGACGAGGCAATTGAACTTTGATCCATTACAAGGTATATATATCCGCTCGCACCTCTCACTCTACTCTCGCGGCAAAGCCCGCTTCGTTCCGAAAACCTAGTAACAAACTCTAAGAAAACCTTCAGTCCAAGTGAATGCCGCACTTTTCTTGTACCACCTACACGCACGTGTGTACACATATATACGTCGCCGCCCTCGCACAAACACGGGGTCTTCCGCTTTCCGTTGCACCCGTCACACGGTACAACACAGTACAGCATACTGCCATCAAACCACCCCTTCAAGAGCCGATACCCGCGCTCGATGCAGGTGAAAAGGAAAAAACAGGGACGATAGGACCAAACTCATCTCGAAGAAGTGCTGCAAAATCGCCGACTAACGCCACCGTGGATATTTAATCGAGATGCTGTTGACAGAAATAGGAAAGACATCAAGAGGTCTTGTGGTCAATCAGTGACCTAAAAGTTCTGTGCGATGCCGCTGTTTCCTTGTTGAGGGAACACGGACGGATTCTCGATCCTCGTGTTCCGCCGCGCAGACACGTCTCTTATGATGGGCTGTTGGTTTCCACCGTACGAATTATCATACGGGCCGGAGGAGGGATAATAGTTACCATTGTTGTCGTAGTACTCCTGCGGATGGTTCATGGGGAGGGGAAAGTCGCCCGAGTTGTCTGATCGGTCGGCGGCAGAATAGGATGAAGAGGCGTTAGACGGACCGCGATGGACACCGTCTTTGTTCTGGCTGGCAGCGGGGAGCGGCACCCAGGGCGCCAATGCCATCTGAGTCCATCGTCTCCCTTCGGCCGTTGACCAGAGGGTCGCCAGAATGGGCGTCAGAATACGCGTTCGTAGGCGATCCGGGGTTGGCGAAGACGTCCCCAGGGTTGCTGTTGCTGTCCGAGTAGGTCATGCCGCTGGTGAGGGTGGTAGAGGCCTTGCGGTTGGAGCTCGTGGTGGTGTTGCCCCATCCTCTGTATCCGCTCTGATCCTCGGCCATCTCCGACTGCATGCCGACTGCAGGAAGAGTGGGGTCCTCGTTGGGGTTGAAGCCATACTCTTCCACCTCTTTCCTGCGCGCCTCCTCTGCACTCTTCTTCGACTTGCGCTTCCGCCAGAACCAGATTCCGGCGAGCAGCAGCAGTGCGACGACAACGACAGGAATGACGACGGCGATGGCCGTCTTCCCGGCGGGGCTTAGCCCGCCAGTTTCATGCTTATTCGATGGGTTTTGGAGTGATGCGGGGTCTGTTGAGACGGTTCCCGAGCTCGTCGGCGATGCAGCATCTGTCGTAGGATCCGGCGTGCTCGACTTGACGATGGTTTGAACGACGGTGATGGGTGTCGGGGTTTCATCGGGTCTCGTCGCGCTGGGAGTGACGACGGAAGTGACAACCTGGGTCGACGTGGGTGTCGGTTTGGCGGTGACAGTGGACGTCGTGTCTTGCGGGTCGGACGAGGGTGCAGCGGACGATGGTTGCGCTGAAGAGGCTGGTGCATCGGTTGAGGACGGCTCTGGTGCCGACGACTGGGTTGCTTCGGTCGACTGAGGTTGTTCGGTCGACGCGGGCGGTTCGCTGGTCGGGAGCGACACAGGCGATGAGGTTGCCGGCTCGCTGGTCGGCGCTGAAGAAGGCTCAGTTACGGAATCGGACGAAAGTGGTGGCTGCGATGAGGGCTGCGAGGGTGCGGCCGAAGGCGACGGGCTCACAGAGGGCTCAGCTGTGGAGGAGGCTGCAGAAGGCGATGTTGGAACAAGGCTCGGTTGCGACTGAGAGGGAGAGGGCTGTGAAGGAGAGGATTGCGCAGCAGAAGGCTCGGGCGAAGCAGTAGAAGGAGAAGGAGAAGAAGAAGGTGTCGGAGAATCAACGAAAGGAGACGTACCGGCCGTGCCGTTGTTGGCAGACATCGCGGTAGGTGGTGAGGAAGAAAGGGTGGGATGCGGTGAGGTGGCCCTGTGCTAGGCAATTGAGGCCTGAGTGGCAGTGGTTGCTGTGTCAGAGAAGCGATACGAGCGGCTTCCTAGTCGTGGAACGTGTCAGGCAGGAGCGATGAGCAACGCTTCTCGGCACACGAGTGGACGGGAGCTCGCGAGTGAGATGGTGTCGCTTGTTGACGAGTGATTTGTGGAGAATGGCGGCGAATCCAGCAGCGCGAACTGGGACGGTCGACAGCGCGCGCAGAGGAGTGGAGAAAGCAGCGAGGAGGAGGCGACGATCGCAGGAGCAGCCTGCCCGTGCTTCGTGTTGACCCTGGCGAGCTTGGAACACGCGGGACCGGGACCCGGCAAACAAGGCCTCACGTCAAGCCTTCAAGGCACGCACCGCAACGGGGGGGCTCGACGGTCAGGATGGCGGAACCACACGATGCATGCGACGAGGGCGACGAGAATGAGGGCGAGGACGAGGACGATTGCAGCGAGGGCAGCGTGGTGGTTTTCCTCTTCACGGGGCAAGGGAAGCGCCGCGCGGGCGACGCCTCCAGGCCAACTCCGCTCCTCGTGTGGGCAGTGCTGACGGCGCCAAAAGACCCATCTCCTCAACTGTTGCCCATCTGCACGGCACCACCGCGTTGCTGAGTCGCATGTTCGCAATTGCATCACGTCGCGCTCCTCCACTTGCAGGGCAACCCACCGGGCCCGGCGTCATACTCCACGTCTCGTCGTCAAACAACATTGTGAACCCTTGCTATTAATACCAGCGTTTCCTCGGCACGTTACACCCCCATCCATGCAACTGCTGTATTGGACTTGCTGCAATCGGCTGTCTGTTGTAGTCATCACCATCAGGGCACATCTAGCTCAGGGGACCCGAGGCTGGCTGAAGAGCGCCACACGGTGAGGTGTTTGGCACTGAATGGTAGCGTACCAAGCAGCACCAACATCGGACGACTATGCCCATCGCCATACACACTTGACGCCGCAAACACGATCGGGTGAGCGTTGGGTCGTGTTGCCGACGGCGGGCGGCTGGCAGCCAAGACGCTTGCATGGCGGCGCGGTTGCCCATGCGAGCATTTGGACGTCTTCCTTCCCGTCGGCTTGGTCTCTTCGTTCCATGTGCTACCGAATTGCGAACTCTTCTCTTTGAATCTGCGAAAAAAGAAGGCTACCCTGTGCTCAGCGGGCACGGAGCTCACCCAGCAAGCCAACCCTCCCAATAGGCTTGGCGCGGCCGCGAGGTTGTCTGTGACATGACCTCATCATTTCGCGCCCATCTCCCATTCATGGGTTACATGCCACTCTCTCAACAGCACATCGCACACAACAGCTGCACCTCAGTGGAGAACTTTGAATCCCAATGGTCCTCATCCCAGGCGTCCTGCCGCCATCGCGCAGCACATGGCAAGCCGCGTGCACACTGTTCCAGTACTTCCCCGTGGTATGTTAGGATTTGAGCATATTGTGCGCAAGACCGTTGCGACAACATGGCTCACTTGCTGTGCAGGTGACATCTCTCCAGTGGGTACTGGACTGGTATCCAATGGGCAAAACGTCGAATAAGTCGCGCCTCAACATCCCCGGCAAATGGGGCTGGGCCATCACCGAGTCTACGGGCTTCGCTACCCTCTTGTACATCATGTACACGCTACCTGAGCAACAAGGCATCAAGACGCTGCCGTGGGGCAATTGGACAATGGCGGGCTGTTTCGTGCGTCCCCCTCGCGCATCCACTTCCCCTGCTGTGCACTAACCAAGATTCGATACAGACAATTCACTACGTCTACCGCGCCGTCCTCTCTCCGCTTGTCCTCAACCCAAGCATGTCCCCTATGCACCCCATCCTCTGCCTCGGCATGGCCGCCTTCCAAATCTTCAATGCCATCTCCATCGGCGGCTGGCTGGCCGGCTACGGGCCTGTCACTCAAACCGACTGGCAAGGTCGCTACTGGTCCATGGAAATTGGGCTTATCATCTGGGCGTGGGGTCTCCTCGGCAATGCCTTCCACGACGACGACCTCCGTGAGATTCGCCGTTCCGCAGACCGCAAGCAGCGCAAGGAAGCTGAGATGACTGGCAAGCCCGTCGAAGGCGTGGAGAAGGTGTATATGATTCCGAAGAATGGTCTGTTTGGCTATGTGCTGTATGCGCATTACTTTTGTGAGTGGGTTGAGTGGGCGGGATTCTGGGCGGTGGGCGGTTGGAGGTGTCACCCCGCGAGGACCTTCTTGGTTAATGAGATTGCGACCATGCTGCCGAGGGCATTGCAGGGGAAGAGGTGGTACGAGGAGAAGTTTGGAAAGGATAAAGTGGGAAATAGGAAGGCGGTTATACCTGGGTTAATATGATTCGCCCGTGTCTACTGGCTATTGAAGACGACTCGCTGCCATTCCGCGTCCCACGTCATGTCCACAACGATGCTGAACATCTAAGAAACAGGAAGTATATGAGTACATCGGAGATTTTGTTGGGCCAACATGTCCAGCAAGCGGAAGCACTTTCGACATATGAAAGTACAATCGTATGCTAATAGTAAAGAAGCGCCCATCCAGATGGCTTGAAGAGCTTATCAAGTTAAGACTAGAACTTGTCGCCGTCATTTTCCCGGACCTTTTTGTCTTCCTCGTGCTGCCAGTCCTTCGTGGTGCTGAGCCAGTCAGCTCGATACGTTCCGGTCTCTGACACGAGATCGAACTCGAAGCCAGCGGCATGGAAGAAGTCACGTAGGTGGAGGGCTCCAGTAACAGAGGCCTACGACGTTAGATCTAGCCTCTACTTGTGGAGGTTGTGTGAACCAAAGTGACGGCGATAAGAGCTTTGCAGGGAGCCACATAATTTATCAGCGTAGTTTGGTAGTACTTTAAATACTTCGTTACCATCACAGAGACTTTGATGACTCTATTCAACCTCCCTGAACGTCTCTAACTCGTCCGCGAGATGTGCTGATACTATTACCAATTGGCGAAATTATATTTCCTTATTATAGCATAGATATCCTTTACTATGCCCTTATTATATAACAGCTCGCTTACTATACTATTCTAGTATAGATCTCTCGTGTAGTTATTATAGATCTACCAATCTATTTACTAAAAGAGTATGGGATCTCTATTTGTACTATGTCTCTATCTTGAAACAGCAAATTGAGCTAGTTTCTATACTATAATAGACATCCTTTGGTCTATAGTGTTTTACTCAGCATCTTCGTCGTTTCGTGTAGTCTTTCCGTGATCTGTACACGACCAAGCTAGCTGCGACTGGAATAATCTACTGCCGAAGCATCTGGCCGCAGCCGCTGTGAAATTTGTCACGCAGGCGACGGACTGTAATGCCTTAGGGCGTAGAAAATAGGAAAATTTGTTGTTTGGTGGATGTAAAATGAAGTGGGATTACTGTCTTCTCTAGGGGACCGATTGCTTGGGGTTAAAGGTGGGCATTCTGTTATACACTCTAGGAAGGAAGTCTATGGCGTATAAGGGATTTTGAACCATAGCATTACTTGTAGATGGCTGCGCCCTGAGGATCTTAGCGCACAATTGCACTATGTTAGCCGCCTAGGACTATTGGTCTTACTTTGCGTCTGAGTTTTGCTTAGTGTTGATCGAAACGAGTAATAAGTAGATGCCAGGGAGATAGCATTGAAGCGCCTGATTCAACCATCCCCCCACATGCAGTTCTAACCAAAAAAAAAAGGTAAACGGTACCGTAAACAGTGAAGCAAGTGTCCTACCAGAAAATAAAAGTAGGCAAATTAATCATGACCTGTAGCCCTCTTGAATTAGCGCATCTATCCTAAGTTGAATGGGACCAGCCTATATGCGCTTATGCTGAACCTAAACATATTCCTCACTAGCATTGTCCACCTAATACATCCAGGCCCATCGGCTTGAGCACTGTCGAGAGATTGATAGGAGGATCAGTAGGATCCTTGCAGTAAATGTTCTTGTCGTTGTGGTACTTGATGTTGAAGACTGCTTTCCCTGCTTGAGTGAATGTTGCGTAGTCTGGGTAGTCCCAATTGCTCTCCTTGTCGTTTGGGTCTGTTTCGTGGCACTGTTCGTTGACAGCAAATTCGATAACGTTGAGGGCATTATTGGAGATCTTAAGTGCGTTTTTCAGACCTGTGGAAAGGTTGTACTTGGTTGCGGTTGCGGAAAGCCACCTGACGTAGTCGATATACACCTGATTGTCGTAGCTGAATCTATCTTGGTGTGGCTTCCCTTTGCTGTCATTGCTCTGCTAAGGGTCAACATGGCACGATGAGTTTTTATGCCACGTCACTTACGTAGCTATTGATGTTGTCAGGATCAATAGCATGACATCTAGCCTCGGCAGCTCTCTTATTCCTAGTCTCTATGATTGTCTTCACGTTGGCACTCTTCAGATCAAGCCACCACTTATCCCACTTATCCATCTTCTTCCTATAATCCGCTGGCTTGAACAACTCCTGGTCTTCACGCCAAGGTTCGTACGTACCAGCGCTAAAGTAGCAGACCACCGTCTTCGTCTTCGCAAGCTCTTTGATCCAGCCCTTTGTCTTCTTCAGCTCTGAGTCATTGTCCTCAAAATCGATATCGAGAACAGCTCCTGTTGCCGCCTTTAACTGCGCCAATGGGATGACCGTGCCGTTGCCATCATTTTCCTTACCTTGGAGGACAATATCCCAGACAGTGCCCGCTGTGAAACGGTCGTCTTTGCGGCGGAAAAGCGATGTTGCGCTAGCCAAGGTGCTGAGCACTAGAAAGGTGAAGTAGCGCATACTGTATAGGGATTGTAGGTAGATAAGATGGATCAAAAATTGAAGGTGTTGAGGCTGTAGGTGGATATTGTAAAATTCGAAGCGAGTGTTGTGATGAGTGTGAGATTGAGGGTACGAAGTTCATTTCTATAAATCCCTCCATCGTGAGCTTCGAAGGCTCATAGGATACACGAGCCATGATCGAATGGAGAATACGCATTGCGTGGGGCGAAGCATAGAAGGATTGAAACAAACATGCGCATAAGTCTTTGACCCTTTTGCGATCCTTCTTTGTAGGATGTAGGCCGAAGCCAATCGCAAAACGTAAGCCCATTATACCCGGTTTAGTAATCTTCGAGAACGTTGTGCCTACGTGCCAGCTCTGCATAACCGGTACTCGACCAAGCTTGCCCTTGATCATCTTGATTGTAGCATAATCGCTTATGGGGCGGTGGCTGAAGGCACGCAGTGGCTCTAGAGCGAGAGGGCTGACCTTTCTATAGCCCGCGTATTATATTATATGCATGGGACCATCGCTAGGCTTTACTGTAGCTGTAAACCTAACTGGTACGTCTACTTCCAGTTCAATGCCTTTGGAATTGGGAAGCAGTATCCATGAGAGTGTTGCAACTATGCGATAACATTATGTATCCATTCTTCCATGCTAATGTTCCGATGTTCAGTGAGCTTGATCTTCGCCGTCGATGAGTGGGCTGATCCTTTCCTCTTGCTTTTGTGTTTTTTGAATCGCGAACTTCATTCCATTGCTATCAATCATTTGCGCTTGTAGAAAATGACAGGGGTGGTTCCGTATTCATTCGCGCGATAGGATTATGAACATTCGTGCTCGTTCGTCAGACATTCCAGGAACTGTGTCCGTGCAACACGAGATTTTGTGACCACTAGTCAATGCTGTCAGCACTTGTACTAATCTTAGAAGATTGGATTCTTCCCGTAGCGCAATGATCTTGTCAAGGCCTAGCTAGTGAAGGCGACAACGTCTTCTTGCGGCTTATGGGTTCATTTTGTTTGACGTGAGGATCGAAGTCTGCGCATCCAACACCATGTGTCAGAGCTTTCGTGTGGACTGACTCCTACTCCAGTCGCCCAGCACCTGTGCTGTCTATTCCGGTCATCCTTCCCAGGTTGCAATGTATCAGTGCCTCCACGCTCACTTGACCACGACCGCCAACTTACAGTCACTGTGTTCCTTATAGTGTGCGCTGCACGGCTACCTAAACGTTCATTAGTAGCGACTCATTTAGCCAAGAAGTATGAAGCAAACAGCCTGGAGATGCTATAGTTCTCTTTAAAGGTCTGACGCCGACCAATGTTCTCTTTCGGCACTTCTTATCTCGTGTTTTTAGGCAACGTTCGTGGGAATAGCTTTGATATGACGTGTTAGTGTTATGATAAGTGGCGATACCTAGGATAGAACCGTGGTCTGTAATGTTGCTACTTAGTAGCACTAAGAGCACAGTCAACCTCTATATCCCCTACTTCACCGCCATTCTCCTATCTTCCACGCCCTTGTCCATATACGAGCCGATCATGCTTGCGCCGCTGATCGGTGACGCCAGGGAGTGACCAGTGTTGATTATGATTTGGCCGTGATGAGCGCGATTGACCAATCTTCAAGAGATGATTAAGGATGGTCGTCAGAGTCCGTTTATACTGCCTAGAATGTCCCTTCAACACCATGAAGAAGCTGTTGGTATTTTCAGTGTATGCTCGAGTCACAAGTGCTATGACGTCATCATGAGAAGCCCACCCAAGGCTACCTACATAGGACAGTAGCACTTGTGCTGTCCGGCTCTGAATAACCACGGATCCAAAAGACACAAGCAACTATTAACTCCAAATTTTATCAAACACACTTTCCACACATTGCAATGGCTTCCACAAATCAGCCATTCCTCGACCGTGTCTTTGCAGCTAAGAGCAAGGATGAGTCGCGCAAACTCTACGACCAGTGGGCGGCGAGCTACGATGCGGACATGCAGACATACAGTTTCACAGCGCATCGTATTGTTGCCGAGATGATCCCGAAATACCTCAAAGTTGCTCCGGCGGACACAAGCATAGTCGATGCAGGCTGCGGTAGCGGTCTTGTTGGGGTCACTCTTCAGGAACTAGGTTTCAAGACAATTGACGGACTAGATTTGAGTGAGGGCATGCTCAAGGTCGCGGACAAAACTGGCGCGTACCGGAAGCTGGAGGTTACAGACCTGACACAAAAGCTCGATATCGAGGATGGTACTTACGATGCACTTACGTGCAGTGGGACGTTCACGCATGGTCACATAGGGCCGGAGCCATTGCCGGAACTCACGCGAATTATAAAATCGGGTGGTATACTCGTTGCTACCGTTCTAGAAATCTTCTGGAAAGAGGGGGGTTTCGAGAAGGTCGTGAAAAGACTGGTGGACAATGGCACGGTCGAGGTATTGGAGAAGGACGTGCACAACTATAGAAAGCTCGGGAATGAGTCAAGTGGCGGCGTAGTGTTGGTGTTGAGGAAGTTACAACATGTTCAGTCTGTTTGATAGACCAGGTCAGACAAGGAGAAAATTTAACGAAGTTTCAGCGCAGGCACACTGAGTAGTCATTCCAATGCATTAGGTGTATCGAACTCTTAGGTGGATGCAAACGGTAAATTCGCTCTTGACGACGTTGCCATACGTATGGACCGTAGAAATAACTTCTAGACCATCCAAACCGAATCTGAGCCTCTACACTACCCCTAGGCGCTTCCCAACCCAACTGATGCTTGCAAATGACGCGGTGATACCGGAAAAGATTATCATTTTTCCATATCCACTGCCGTATGCGAACCCTAGCTGACCCTTCCAGGTATCGGCTTCGACCAGTGCTCCACTCACAGGTCCAGAAATAACGGATGCTATGCCCTTGCCTGCTGTGAACAGTGCGACAATCATGCCATTCTCCACAGGATAACTCCGACGCACCGGGTTGGCGCAGCCAGACCACGTGGCGGGGAAGCCACCGGCAAAGACCCCATAGGTAATAGCAAATATAAATAGCATAGGCTGATAGACCGAGAAACTCCAGAAGATGAAAACTGCCACCATAGTGCCAATGCAGGAGATCATAATGGCTGTAGTAACATGGTATCGATCAACGATCCATCCAGTCGCAGTTGCACCGACGACAAGGGATACATTGCACAGAGAAACTGCGATAGTGCCAGTGATGTTAGGCCAGCCCCGTTCAGCAGCGAAAGAAGGCATGTACAGAATGGGCATGAAGTAGCCAAGTCCCTGGCAGATATTTCCGGTCTGGAGGATCCAGAAAGCTGGGCTCTTGAGAAATCTCATGTCAAAACCGCGGGAGACTGGCCCAACGGCATTTCGAGCTTTCGGGCGAGGCTTCAAGCAGACGAGCGATGCCGACAAGAAGAGGAAGCTGATGATAGCCCAAGCGCGCATCGCGGTTCGAAACCCCCATTTATCAAGCATCCACTGGCTTAATAAAGGGATGACAACGCCTCCTGTGCCATCCCCAGCAATGAGCACCCCGAATGCTAGGCCGCGCCGCTTTATGAACCAATCATCAAGGTAAGAATATACTGGAAAGAAGAGTAATGAGCCTCCTAGGCCATAGAGAATTCCCTGTGTTGCGAGTAATTCTGCGACCGAGTTGGCGAACGAAGCGCCCACCATGCCTAACAACATGATGGCAAAGCCTATCAAGCTGACGGTCGTACGCCATTCTGGGTACCACTGAAAGAAGCCGTACACGATGGGTGAGGTCAGATACATTATGCCCTATGACGGATTAGCTCGAAACTGAGTATCTGATGGAAAAACGAACCGAACCCGTTGTACCAATAGCCGCAAGACCCGATGTGTTACCAGCGAACTGCGGTTGCCGTGAATAGTATTCTTGGAAAACGCCGAACCCATACACGAACCCTGGATAGATGTTAGCCTGAGTGCTGCACCTGTCGCACTAGATCGTTGCATACCCCAGATCAAAGCTCCTTGAACGAATACAGATGCCAGGACCAGATACGCATCCTTGCCTCCATCTACCGGTGGGAGATATCGTTCGGTTGGGTCAGACACGGCTTCAACCTCGGGAAGGTTGGTCACTTGCAACTCATGCTCATCCATGACCAAGCTATCGGACCTCGAATAGGTAGGGTAGAAGTGATTGGATTGACCAAAATTGAGGTGTTGTTCAGGAATCACTTCAAATATTGCCTCTTGTCAGACGCGCGAGATACATATGTATATACCGTACTCTACTGTAGTGTTCGTAGCTGATTCCGTGCCGGTCAGAAGCCGCCTTCGGAGTAAAATTGTGATAATGGAGCAATCGGCTTTCAATGTGCGGCCCACCACACTACTTCAATTTGTACGTTGTGGGCACGTGGGTCAAGCCGAAGTGGGGAACTAGGGAACGTGGCTTACTAACGTGGCTCCCGTTGACGAACAGGTAAGGGTCAGCCTCGCTTTTTTCTTGCCCGACTTCTACATCAAAAATTACCCCATCCAGGCTGAGATGCAGTGGATATTTTAGCACATCGGCCTATCCAGAGCTCCTAGATCTAATTAGCCTCCTAGCTTAAGTAAACGCAGCGTTAGAGTAAGAGAGTATTTTATCGTACTTCTCTTCGAAAGGAGAAATACAAAATTGAGCAACTTTGTTGGGAGCGGTAGCGACGAATCCTCGCCAGGCCACCGCGTCCGACACTGGAAAGTTGAATTATTCAGCGCCAGACCCTAGCTTATATGTTCACACGAAATTCAATGCAAGCTAGCTAATGAAGCGATTGCAACGGGAGTAATCAACAATTACACTAGTGTAACCACTTGATCATGTGTGGATGAGCAATTAGCTTGATAGCGCATGGCAAAGATCTTGGGAGAAGTTCGGTTTTTGTTTTAGTCAATGTGGACCTGAAGCCCTCTGGATTGAAAGCAAGAAAGGAATACAAGCGACCAATATAGTAACCCGTAATCAGATGTGCGGGCTTGGAATCAAAGGAAGCAGAAACCAAGATCCAGACATCATTGATGCGATCTGAAAAACCAGTACAGGGTTGTTTCGTTTTGTTAGAACTTAGATGGTACTTGCCTTACTAAACTGGAGCCTCACTCTGTCCATGCTAGTTGCCTAAGAGTTCGGACTCAGTCGAACTCGTCGAAGAGATTACGAAATAGAGGATATTCCAGCTATGCGCAATCACTTGCACCAATCCAGAAGGAGAATTGACTAAACATCGTGCAAGGGTACTCAAAACGTATTGACCAAGTACGTCGCCTTTAGCATAGGTACTCAAGCATCGTTTCAGCGCTCTCCCTCTTCTGAGAGCGTACCCTTGTGCACATCGTTGAGATTGCCTTCCATCTCGATAACGCGCTCAGAAGTTTAACGTACTGTGCGAGACCCTTGATGGTGCGTCGCCCATACTTTAGGATGCGATATTGATCTTTGCGTCAAGGACGCTAAAGGATGCTTGAAGGTTTAGTCGAGTCCGCCTATTCTCGTTGTGATCCAAGTTCACAGGAAGATTGCACATCTTTTCTCCAGTCCCAGTGCTTTGCCAACTTCTGCGTTCGTCTTATGTGCATGCTTATCTCGAATCTTTGCTCTGTCGCTCGCTTTTTTGCTATTGTTGAACGGTAAGAATATCTGCGACAAGGTTCAACAGAGAGTCATTTTTGATGTCCTTGACTGTGATCTTCACAGTAATAGAGTCCGGACCATCCTGCTTATATCTGGTCTGGAACACAAGGTAACCAAGGACATCCTTGATTTCTTCCTTGATCTTCTGGTGCAGAAGAGTGAACTGGCTATCGGTAGCACGCAAAAGGGCGGGCCGATTTTCCCTAAATGATGTGACAACCACATTTCCAGCTATCGATTGCTCTATGGCAGCATCCTGTTGAACTGTGAAGCCCGGGAGAAATGTCATCATTGTCCGACTTCTCGAAGCTCGCCAAAGCCAAAGATTTAGATCTATAGGAGTAATAACAATGTACTCAGCAGAAACGGTGAGGGTGCTCTGGGATCGCCCTCACTGTCTGGAATTGCTGACTGGCTAGCCCGAGATAGTTTGTAACTCGATTTTAGCTCGGTCCACATAGAGCTTGTGGAATGACACGGCAGTATGTGCACATTACCTCCTTTTTAGCTCCCCGGCCCACTTGCTATATCATCCACTTCCACTGTCATAAGGACTATTTCTGTCTGATTAGCTTTCTCGTCGAAACATCTTCGCATTATGCTGTACCGTCAATCCTAGCGGTTTGATGCTGAGGGCCTTCATTTTGAACCAGTGGTGTGCTTGGATATGGTCGTAGTGGTGGCTGCGGAGCAATTGATAAGGGGCTTGACCAAGGCGTGGGCGATTAGACGCTGCTGCAGATAGAGGTAATTGCATTGAACAGACTGTCAACGCTTGTTTGACACGGCACATCCTGCAATCACCTCCCGTGATAGTTCATTCGTACACCACCGATAAGCAATCTCCACATGGCGGACAAGCAATTGAATTCATCAAGCAAAGCATAGCGTGATTCAATAGCAACCCATCTCTTTTTGCAACGCCGCGGTGATACCCCGGTTCTACAACTACGTTATTCGGAGAATTGTGCTCGGAGAATTGCACACGCCTAAGCGTAGCGTTCCTTACACTTTCGAATTCTGTAAAGTTCGGATGGGCCGAACGTAGAAGACTGTCTGATACTGTATCCTCGCAGACGAGCAAATAACTGGGGGTGGCGTGTTCGGAACAAGGATGTGTTTGGTGACCGCAGAGGTACTGACAAAGGATCTGGAGAATGACTCGATGGAGAAAGCGGAGTCGAAGTACTACACGCAGTGATACCTCCGCGGAGCGGAAGCTTCTTCCTGCATAGGTTTTTGGACCTCCGTTACCAGCTGGTCCCTCCGGGAAGAGCGGGGTCTTCGTTCCCTGAGTGATTGCGGCTGAAGAATTCTCCTCAGACAAGAAGCTAAAATACTACGTCAACAGCAGCCTCCAAGATCAAGTGTCTAGATAGAACTGATTACGTCATCACCGTTGATGTTATCGAATTTGGAGGTGAAAAGTGGGAGTTGATGACTGTAGTTACGACCCTGGGAAAGTTGCGAAGGATGTAACATGAAAGGCGAAAATTCAAATTAAGGTGGTAGGGTAGCATTTGGAGATTGCATGGAACTGGCGAGTTGACCTAAAGGAGGAGACAGCATAACGTGCGTAATAGGAGTGGGCTCTGGAGGAATGGGAGCTTTCGCCATCTTGCATTGATGTATCGAGACGCGGATACCAAGTGATGAACAATTGACTTGAATGTGCACGATTGATGTGGTGATCCGTCCTGAGCGTTTGCAAGTGAAGCAGCACACCATGGTCTTTTTATTTTTGGATGATCTTGGTCTGGACGCGGACTATGGTGGTAGGAGGTGAGAAAAATAATCCCTGCCTTTGTAGAACCTGAGACGATGTAGTCTAAAGTTGTTCGCATCCACCTAGCGTTATTGGATCATGTTGTGTAACACGCACATGTTCGTCCTGTCTACAAGAATATGCATGGAGGATGTTGTTGTTAAATCCAGAAAGGGTAGCTAGTCCTAAATAGGTTAAGGTTAGTTCTTGGGCAAGACTTACTAAGGGGAGGAAGAAGGGGTTCTTATTAATATAGAAGTATCTTGTAAAGTGTAATAAGTTAATAAGGGAGGCCTAAGTAAATCTAAATAATAGATTAAAACTTAGGTTAAATATAAGTATAAAGGTTTATCCTTATATTCCTATATAGGGATCTTACTTAGTTACTTAGGGGCCCTAAATAACTAAGTAGGTTACGTAATAGCTCTTAGCTACTTAGGTATTTAGGAACCCTAAGTAGCTAAGTAAGTTATATAACTACTATCTAAGTAACTTAGCATGTCTTTATCTTATTATAACTCTAGCTATTATATCTTCTACCTTTATAAGCGCCTAAACTTCCCTACTATTATTTAGTTTATAATATTATCCCTCCCCTTCTTATTCTTTACCCTTAAAGAATTATGCCTACTAACTATTATCCTATAAAGCGTTATTACGACCTTATTTTTACTATTAAAAACTATAGTATTATTATAGTATTAAAGTGCTTATTCTATTAGTTATACGCCTATGTTTATAAGGTCCATATTAGTTTAGGAAAGTATAGTAAGTGTTAGAAGTAAGGTTTAAGGTATAATATTACTATTACTTAGAATAAGTTTTCTTAGTTAGTTACTAAGAAGAGGAAGTTAGAAGCGTAGTTAGATAAAGTATAAAAGGAGTAGAATACTACTTTTAAAGCTATATATATAGCTTAAGTAAAAGAGGATTAGTTAAAGAAGTAGTTATTATAGAATAAGAAGTATACTAGTAAAGTTATTATAGTAGAAAGTATAGTATTAGTAGAGTTAGATAAAGATTCTATTTAGCCTACTTAGCCTACTAGTCCTATAGAGCTTCGCCCCTTAATTTAGTTAGTAATAGATAATCTTTCTTCTAATTTCTAGGAAAATGTTCCTTTTATCTCTAGTAACTAGGTATATTTTCTATATTTTCTATTATACGACTAGTTCTATTAGTTTTACTTATATTTTTTAACCGCTTATTAATAGTTATCTAGATTACTTCTTAGTTTCTAAGTATTTTTACTATCTAGGTATCCTTTCTATTTAATAAGGTACTATTAGCTTCCTTTATAGGTTCTTACGTGTATAATACTTTTAATTTTAAATTTAGTTTCTTCTTTAGCTCTATAATAGAAGGTAGTTTTAACTAGTGTCTTAGGGTCTACTAGTTCTAATAGTAATATATAGAATATAGGGTGTATTCTTATATCTAGTAGTAATTCTAATCTATAGTTTACTAGTAATATTTATTTGGAAATGTAAAATAGTCTAACCTTAATATAATCTAGTTTCTTATGCTTTTTCTTTTAAGTTTAAAGGTTCTTTATAAGTAGATATGCTTTATCCCTTTCTTTAGCTAAGGTACTATTTTTCGTTTCTAGTTTATATATAAAATACTTTACTATTAAGCTTTCTTAAGGTTTCCTTAGAGTTTATTATATATTTTTTTTATATTATCTACTATATCTATGGCTTCTTTTGCGTTAATATTCGTTAGTAGTTATTAATTAAAGAAATTTAGATATTTTCTATATATAGTATAGTAAGGTGTTTACTTTATTACTATTAATACCTTATTATTATACACTAATTATGCCATAGGTAGTAGTAAAACCTAGTTATTTTTCTATTTATTATAGTATATTTATAGATATATTTCTATGGTTTAATTTATTCTTTCTATTTTTCTATCTATCTATAGATAATATGCTGTAGATAGTTTTTATTTTATTCTAATAAGTGCTATAAATATTATCTAAAAGTTTAATATAAAGAGCTTATCTCTATTACTAATAATTATCTTTAGAATACTATGGTGTCTAACCCACTTATCTTAAAAAAGGTAAGCTAGTTCTTTAGCTATTATATTCTTTAGACATGGAATTAATTCGATATAGCTTATAAATTAATATATAATTACCAAAATGCTATTATACGAGGTTTTCGTGGCTAGGTTAATTAAGTCTAGTATTTCTATAATAAAGTCTATAGTAATATCTTTAAAAGGTGCCATTAGTATTCTAATTAGTTATATTTCTCTATACTTAAGGTATGTGCCATATTTATTTCTCTAGTAGTCTATATATTTATAGATATATACTATTACAGCTTCCTTAATTCCTCTAAACGTATAGTTCCTCTAAATTAATTCTAATATTTTCGTAATGCCTAGGTGTCCATATGTTAGGTTATTATAGTATTATCTAATAATCTCGGTTTATAGTTACTTTGGTACTTCTTAGTTTATAACTAAAAGTTAGTTAAGTTCTGCTATTAGTTTAAGAGATCTATTTTTATTTTTATAAAGAATTACTAAGTAGGTCTTAACCTTTTCTCCTACTAGATTACTTTATCTACTAAGTGCGTCTACTTATCCATTTTTCTTTTCTACTATATAGATAATTTTAAACTTATATTATCTAGTAGTCTACAACCATCTTTACTATTATAGTGTTAGTTCTTTTATTATTATAAACCTAAGTAGGTTTTTATAATCCGTATAGATTTCTAGTGTTAAATAGCTAAGAGTGTATATTCTCTAGTGCTTTAAGGCTTTAATAATAGCGTAGAGTTCTTTATTATATATGTTATATTATATTTCTATGTTATTAAATTTACATAAGTAGTAGGCTATTAGGTGCCATTTACTATTTTATTCTTATTTTACATATACTCCTAGTGTGAGATTGCTTACGTTAGTTTTAAATTATAGTGGTTTATTATTCCTAAAATAAATAAGAACTAGTTCTATAATATATACTATCTTAAGGAGTTAGAATAATATTCTACACTTATCTATCTATTTAAAAGGCGTGTCCTTTCTAGTAAGATTTATTAATGGTATTATAACCTTTACGTAATCCTTAATAAATTATTAATTAAATCTATAGAATTCTAAGAATTCTTAGATATTTTTTATAGTTTTTAGTATAGGCTAGTTTCTAATACTCTCTATCTTACTTAGTGCTATCTTAATTCCTTCTATAGTAATAATGTGTCCTAGGAATTTAAGTTATTTAATATTAAATTAGTATTTCTTAAGTTTAATCCTTAAGTATATCTTATCTAGTGCTTTTAGTACTATCTATACATATTTAGTATAGTTAGATTTATTTTTAGAGAAGATAAGAATATCGTCTATATATATAATAATAAATATATCTAAATATTTATAGAGTACATTATTAATAAGTGCTTAAAAGGTTACTAGTGCGTTAGTAAGTCTAAAAGGTATTACTAGGTACTTAAAAAGTCTATAGTATAATTAAAATGCTATCTTCTATTCTTTACCTTTCTTTATTCTAATTAGGTGGTATCTATCTCTTAAGTCTATTATTATAAAGACTTTTACTTATAAGAGTCTATCTCTAAGTTCTAAGATATTAGGTAATAGGTATCTATTTTTAATTATTATATTATTAATTACTTAGTAGTTAACGCATAGTCTATCTAATCTATCCTTTTTCTTAATAAATATAAAAGGACTTACTACTAGTAACTTTAATAGTTTAATATATTCTTTTACTAGGTTTATCTTAATAAATTTATATTCTTTCTAGAGTTCTTCTCCTATTTTACTATATAGTGGTCTAAAGGGTGGCGTCTTCCCTTCTTCTAGGTTAATTATATAATCCTAGGGTTAATATTCTAGTAGGTTTACCTTTCCTTCCTTCTCTATAAATATATATATCTATACTTTATACTTTCTTAGTACTTCTAAGGGTATACTCTCTTCCTTCTTCTTATACTTTATAACCTAGTAGTTCCTACTAGCGTCTACTAAGGGTAATTTCTATTTTTTAACTTTCTATTATAAGTCTATATTATTAATAATACTCTTATCCGCTATTAATCTCTATTATTATATAGGCTTAGCTTATAATATACATTTATAGCGTTCTAAGGATAGCGTTCTTAAACCCTAGTTAATATATAGGTTATACTTCCTTAACTAGGGTAATCCTAATATAATATTATACCTAGATCTATCTAGTATATTAAGTGTAATTATCTCCCTGTGTCTATAGATCTAAAGTATAGTAGTAACTTTATAAGTAATATATAGCGTGTTTAGTATTTAGCTTCTATTTATAATATAGATAGGATAAGCTTTATTCTTAAGTATTAGCTAGAGTCCTACTTATAGTACTACTTCTTAGGATATAAAGTTTTCTAATATACCTAAATCTAATAGTACCTTAATCTATATTTCCTTAAGCTAAACTAGTAGCTTAATTAATACCTTACTATTAATAGCATTTAACTCTCTAATAGTGTCTTCTTACCTATCTATAGGTCTTTAAGGGTTTCTTAGGCCTTAGGGGCTAGGATTTAGTCTAAAAAAGAATTATTCTTAGGAGCTAGATAGTCTATATTCCCTTTTTATTATTTTTTTTACTCCTACCCTTCTCTTCTTCTACTATAGTTATTCTTCTACTATAGTTTCTCTTTAGAAGCTTTACCTTTCTATACTATACTTATTTCTATATAAATATTAATAACTATTCTTAGTTAGTTAGGGTTCTTACTAAATCTATAGATATACTTATTATCCTAGTATCTACTATAATTAATATTTAGGTAAGTTTACTATCTGTCTTAGGTATATATTCTATTATAGAGTATACTAGTTACTATATTTTATATATTATTTATGCTTAGAAAGTATAATCTTTCTTACTTATTCTATAAATATTTATTGCATTTATTAATTAGGTAATTATACCATTCCTAATAGTATTATTATTTATTTAGTAGTTAATTACCTCTATATAGTTCCTTAGCTCTATAGTAGGTTAGGCACTAGTTATATCTATATTTAATCTATTAGATATTCGAGTGCTATAGGTTTTAGTAGTCTAGGTAGTACTTTTATAAATAGTCTAGGTTCTTATTATAGAAGTGTTTACTAGGGTCTTATTATATATATCTATAATCTACCTATTATCTATCTTTCTTTATAATAATTTCTAGTCGGCGTTTATTATAAGCTTCTAGTAGTATAGAGAATAATAGTAAGATTATTATAGGTAATAATAATATATCTCTATCTTATAGTTAGATTAGTGGTTTATCTAAGTATTCCTATATATTTACTCTATTAGTAAAGATTACTTCTTTACCTTTAAACTATAGGTAAGGTATTAGTATCTACTTAACTTTCTTATCTACTATTTTAGATTATTCTTCTTCTATATCCTCGTAGAGTCGTGAATTGGTTAATAACTCTAATCTAGATTTATTATTAAGTATAAGGTTATTAATAGCATTTATAATAGTCTATTCTTTGTCCTTAATCTCCTTTATTAGGATAGTAAGTATATTTAACTACCTAATAACCTTATTCTTAGATCTATAGTTCCTAGCGATATGGCCTAGTTTACTATATATAAAATATGTGTAAGTCTTAGTTCCTTAGTGTTAGGTTCCATCTAAGATATACATATTAGGCTTATAAAAGCCTAGTCCTTTTCCTTTTTTTTTTACCTAAGTAGTTAAACTAGATATCTTCTATTAGCTAGTATCTATAGGAGTCTTATAATTAGTATTAAGGTCCTTTTAGTAGTACCCTATAAACTATAGGTACTAGTTATCTAAAACTAATATTCCTTAGGTTACATTAAAATTCCTATTATAGTGCGAACTATTCTCTATTAATCCTAATTAATTTATTATATAATTTGTTAAGGGTTCTAATAATTTCTCTACTACGTAGAAGTTCTTCTTATAGAGGTTTCTTAAGACCTTATTTATATATTATTATTAGTAACTTATTATTCTAGTTAAGTTATATAGTATTCTTACGGAACTCTACTATATACTTAGCTACTAATTATTATTATATTATGGTTTAAATATTTTATACTATAATAGGTACTTTATTAGCAATTCTAAATATCTATTTAAGGTATTTCTTAAAATTAGTATAGTCTTTAATAATATTAACCACGTTTATATAGTTATCTACATATTCCTTGTCTTTATTATTATAATCCATTTCTAGATACTTAGTTATATAGGGTTAAATCTATTCTCTAGTATTACCTCGCATATAAGTAGCTATAAAGATAACCTTTTATTTATCTTTAGGTTATTTATTAAGTTTAAAGAAATAGAGGTCTAACTAAAGAAGCTAGATATTAGTATACTTTCTATTACTATAATATAAATTAGGTTTATATACTTTACTCTTAGAGTTACCTATTAGAGTAATAGTATTATTATCTAAAGCTATAGAAAAAGTAGGAGTCCTTATAGTTATATTAAGGGTGTTTAAGATATTAAATTTAGAAAGAGTAGCTAGTTCTAAATAGGTTAAGGTTAGTTCTTAGGTAAGACTTACTAAGGGAAGGAAGAAGGGGTTCTTATTAATATAGAAGTATCTTATAAAGTGTAATAAGTTAATAAGGGAGGCCTAAGTAAATCTAAATAATAGATTAAAACTTAGGTTAAATATAAGTATAAAGGTTTATCCTTATATTCCTATATAGGGATCTTGCTTAGTTACTTAGGGGCCCTAAATAACTAAGTAGGTTATATAATAGCTCTTAGCTACTTAGGTGTTTAGGAACCCTAAGTAGCTAAGTAAGTTATATAACTACTATCTAAGTGACTTAGCGTATCTTTATCTTATTATAACCCTAGCTATTACATCTTCTGCCTTTATAAGCGCCTGAACTTCCCCACCATTATCTAGTTCGTAACAGTTATACTGAAGATTAGTAATGCCAAAGATGTAACTCTTCGTTTACCCTGGACAGGATTGATAACCGAGCAGTCTATATTTACTCATCAGCTCGTACGATCAGACTACGCGTACATGTCGCCGCATGCTCACCGCCCTTAAATCAGTGGTGACTAAGATGCGCCGGTGAGATGGCTGGCACTTGTTTCCACGTGGCACGACGGGAGCCCGGGAAGAGCTGACGCCTCAGACGCCCTACCCCACATTCCCGTAGATTTCAGATTCGCCGCCTTCGCTTACCTAGTTTACGTTTACGATTTTGCTGCTCGGGTCGCGAAGGCAGCGCCGGAAGCTGGGTGTTGCGAAAGGTCTGCGATTAGTGCTCGGTTTAGGTCAGCCTCACGCAAAGCTTCGATGTGGATCGACTACTTGTGTCGGTGGTCGTTTGTAAGATGATCGGAGTCGGAGTAGAGGCCGTGGGTTGTGAGCGTTCAGATTCGTGGGAAGTAAGCGGAAGAGATTGACGAGTAAGGCTATGTTTCTGTGGGGGCACGGCCCGAGCTTCTCCTACAGCCCTACCCGACGCCAACAGAATATTGCATGAGTGAGCGCTAAGCATTTCACGAAGATGGGCTACAGCCAATATCCGAGCGTGCGCGGCGTATGCACCGTATGGATACTCGGAGGTACGGGGCTATACGAGGGAGGGCATGGACCAAAGCACTCTTTCGGAGGAGAGCAACGATGTCGGCCGATAGATTGCGCCGGGGTGTTGATTTCCAAACAGACGTCCATTCCGTACGACAGCAACATTCCTCGGTAGGTTTGATTTTGGAGACCAAGGTGAAGATGTGACGGAGGCGAGGTTCGCCGGGCTGAAGATACGAACGCTCGCTCATAAAAGTGCCGACCCTACACCGGCTGCGCGACTGGGAACGGATGCTGACGTCGAGTGAAACAAGCCACGCAGAATGTTGAGTTGGGTTGCAAGATTTTCCTGTTGCCCTGCATATGCGGACCGCAAGACGCATCGGCAGTAGTGCGCGGCAGGCTGGGTTCCCATACCGCACCGGAACGGTAAAAGGGACAGTGAGAAGAGGAATCAGGACCGAGTGAGGATTGGTCATGATTTGCGAATGCAATGTGCCGACTGCAGCACGAGTCGAGGAACGAGGCAGCGAGCGTCATGATCGACATTCCAAATTCCCCAGACCAACTTAAGCGGAAAGAGAGTTCGCTGGGTCGACGCAGGGCAAGCATGCTTGGATGCTTTGGGGTCTCCAGCCCCGCACCGCCCTGGCATCTCTGACTACCCGTCTTCTCGGATTGGGGCACCGTGACGCTAGGGCGACTGGCGCCCGCTGAGGGGCCCACGGCCGTTGATCTCCAATATTGATATGCGACAACAGCAGCACCCAGATAAGTGGCATGTTCAGACGTGTTTGAGCCACCAAAATAGAATGCAGACGACGGGAGCGTGGCTGATAAGCATGCGGTTATTCCCGAACTGTAGGACCGTAGGACCAAGATGATGTCATGGCGTTTAGCCGACGCCCACCACGACCTTGGCGGCTTCACCCACGGCGCAAGAGGGCCAACGACGCTGCTGCGTTCTTCTGACTCGGGACGTTCCTGTCCATGTTGTATCGGCAGCAGCGCATCCGCTGCACCGGCGCGTCTGGTCGGCAGTCGCTGCATCGCGTCGAGACCGGATGTGGCTTCGCTCGGAGCACTGCCACAGACCCTGCCAAGACGGCGTCTCCGCAGCCAATCGTCGAGGGCGTGGCTCGTGGCCGCAGAATCTTCTCCCAGCACGTTGGCGGCACCCGCTCTGGCTCGACAACGGCTAAACGGCGGCCACACGCTGCACCTGTTACGCCCTAGGTGCTGTGTCCAGAACGCAGAATTTTCCGTGCTCCCCGGTGAATGCTACCGGCCCGGAGACACCGCAGTGTCCAGTGTCCATGTTGCGCTACCACAGCGTCTCTGGCGGGCACCCTGTAGGCACTGCTCCAGTAGACCCGGCTGCGGAGATGCTGTCTACACAGTAGTGTCACGAACCATTGTAGACGACCATCTATTGTACTGCCTCAGCTAACGCATCCCAAGACGTCTGCATGGCCCATCTCGGACCATTTGCATTGCGCGTCACGGTTCCAGAGGAGCTGAGAGGAACGTGTCAGTACCACGAGGCCCTCGCACCGCAGAGGAGGGACAGGTCACGCGCCGTGGCAGGTGACTGCAGAAGCCCGCATCTGTGGCGTTGTCACCTCGCAAGAGGCTCCGTCCCCGTAGAAGGTAGGCCTCCACGGCATGTCGACCACGCTGTCCTGACGATGCTAGCGACGAGTGGCCTGCGGCTCGCGTATCTTGCCGAAGCACTGGCTGTGGCCGTGTACTGCAGCAGTTTGGCTCCTCCGGGTCGTCGACGTCCAGCACCGTCTCCGCACGCCGTTCGCTTGCTAATCGATACCGCGATGCACGACAGGGCTGCATCGCGCCGCCCTACGCCTATTGCTCGTTATATTTGGTGCAGCGCAACGACACGCTATCGGGTGCAGCATCGAGGACTCGGATGGCAGCCGAAGACGTGCACAGCCCTCTATCGATTTTTGCCGGGGTCGTATGCAGGGCCATTAGCGTGCATGCGGGCTCGCGGGCTCATCGTTCCAGAAGGGTTGGTGTGGATGCCGAGCGCCGATCGTGCCTCCAATCGCGGGCGACCCCGGTCTCGTTGCGTCATACGCTGTGGATATGAAAGAAGTCATGGTCCGCGCAGGTTCAGCACCAGCACAAAGGCCGAACACGTTCGCTCAGCATTTTACAATCGTTCCGGCCCAAGGTACAAATCTTCTTAGCCCCGAGTTTCCGAGCGTAGCCGGCTTCTCAGCATTCCACTGCGTTCCATACTAGATCACATCATCAAGGACCGGCCTACTCTCGCCGAGTCATCACTTGGTCATCCGGTATAAAGCATCTCGCCACCCGCCGTGGTCCCTTACTTTTTCTCCGAAAATATGTTAGCACTACCACAGAGACGTCAACACCTCCCACAGACCCACCCTTCCGCTACTCTTCCTTCACCTACATCACCGCAACAGCTTTCCTTCGACCAGCTGTCGCAACAACTCTCGGCACAACAGCTCTACGACCAGAAACTGCTCAACGACTATCTCGAGTCACAGCGGACCTTCGCAGACTCTGCCATCGCCGTCGACGAGGCGTCCAACTCGTTCATGACGAGCGCCTACGACTTCAACCCGTCCATCAGAATCCAGCAGTCGACCCCTACACCGCAGCTACCTGCAGCTTTCCCCCAGTCCTCGATGCACGCCACCGGCGCAACCATCAACAACTGGCACGCATACCAGAACTTGTCTGGCAACGGCCAGTCGCTGCAGACTCCCGCACAAAGTCGGACGGGCAGGACGCATCAGCGCGCGTCCTCTTCGTCATCGGTAGGCTCTGCAGGCTCACAGTACCAGCCTGTTGGTCCGACCGCCAGTTACCCGTACGTCGCGCTCTCCGACAATTTGCCATCGAGCTCAGCTCTACTCGAGTTTGAGTCATGGAACAAAGCTGACCAACATTCAAGAGCCTTCTCGAACGCCTCGAACCATCTTCCGACACCGACGCACACCCCTACACAAGATTCCTTCATGGGATCCAACAACTTCAACAACTACACACCGACCTCGTCTGGCATGGACCCCACCATGGCTGCACACATGTCCATGAAGCAGGCACTCATGGATCAGCATGTACCTGAAGAGGATGTCCCAGGCTTCGTACACTCGGCGCGACATTCAGTATCGAGTTACGGCCACGACTCTCCAGCCACACCTCACACGAGCCATGGCGATGACATGGACTTCAAGATTCCCCCCAACGGTGAGACTCTCCGCAAGGTTGAATCCTGGCTGTTTAATCAGTTCATTGCTTACGATGACGAACCAGAATTGCGACCTGTTCCAAAGTTCGAAAGAACATATACCGACGTTGCTGCCGACTACTCGTTTGACCCCAGCAGTGTAGCGCAAACACAGTCAATACCCCCAACCAAGCCAGCGGCAAACACGCTTCTGTCGCCCTGGCGCAGCAGCAACCCCAACGACATTGTCCAGCGTAGCCTTCAGGCAGCACAGATGGCGCGATCCCAGTCTCCTTCGAGTTCGGCATCGCGTGGTGACTCACCGTTCCGGAGAGGGTCGCCATACAGGCAACCTACCAATTCATTCAACTCTCCTCGCGTCGCCGTCGCAACCGCAGCAGCAGCACGTGAGCAGAAGGTTGAGGCTGATGCAGCTTACGCAATGAAGTCGCAAATGCAGTCAAACGAGGATGCGGTCAAGACAATCTCACCAAAGGACGCGTTACTGGACTACCGAGAAGCCGATGATGATTCCAAGGTGCCATTGTTCCCGGATGGTGGCGCAAGCGAGTACGACCACCAATACAACGGTGGCGACCAATACAGAAACGCCACCCAATCCACCTTTGACACAACATCTGGACAGTCTTACCGAAGAGACAGTTGGGCGACACCTCAGTTTTCACCAAACTTCCCATCGTCTTCGGCTGGCACTTCGCAACCTTCGTCGACTTTTGCATTTGCAGCCCCCTCGATACCAACCAACTACAACGAAGTGTCCAACTTTGCGCCCACCTCGCAGTATCGCACTGCTACCAGCATGGCATCTGCACCGGACGCCAATCCTGAGTTCCCGGCGCATCTTACGTCCATGGAGTCAAGCGCCAGCGAGGCGGGCCTCGAACCGGGTAGTCAGTCGAGCGACCGCCTGGTGAAGCCCGCGGATTCTAGCGCCGACAGTGGGACGTACACATGCACCTATCACGGATGCACGCAGCGCTTCGAAACCCCGCAAAAGCTGCAAAAGCACAAGCGCGAGGGTCATCGCAGCTCTGCGACGACGATGGGGTCCAGCATGACATCAGCGGCTTTGTTGGAACGCAACTCGCAAGCGGGGCCTCACAAGTGCGAGCGAATCAACCCCACGACGGGCAAGCCCTGCAACACCATCTTCTCACGGCCCTACGATCTCACCAGGCACGAGGACACGATCCACAACGCGCGCAAGCAAAAGGTCCGATGCGCACTGTGCGTCGAGGAGAAGACCTTCTCCCGCAATGACGCATTGACCCGCCACATGGTAAGAGTCCACCGTCAGGACACACGTCACAAGCGCAGCGCATACTGACTCCAGACAGCGCGTTGTTCACCCTGAAGTCGACTTTCCCGGCAAGCACAGGCGCCGCGGAGGTAACCACGATTAATCCTTGATTGCTCCTCGGACGTTGTTTATTAGCCTGGCCCCGCGGCCACCAGCCCGATGACGTCTCTGGTATGCGCCTGATCCTGCGACACGGCACCACCTCGCATTGCATCAACGGGCGTTTCTGCTCAGTCCAACGTCGAGGCCGCTTCCGCACCGAGCTGATTCGAATTACGAATCTGATCCTTTGCCACGATGGCCTCATGGTGGGCGGCTTTTCGCCTAAAATTCCTTCGTATCACTCTTGACCTTGGTCGTGCGACATTTCCGCTCCGCCCGACAGTCCGGTCCGTAGGCGTTCACCAGTCGGTTCTCGCAGGTCGGGACCGGACACGGTCTGGCTACTCTTCGGACTCACAGTCCGTTTGCACGGCGTGAGACCTCGTCTTTTCTTATTTGCTTTTTAAGCTGGTTGTAATCAAACTTTGGCTTCTTCGGTTTCGCGTTCAGCGACGGAGTAATGATTTATGAGTACGAAAAGAGCCGGAGATTGATTGAACGCGAAATGCTACGACTATCTAGACAGCACGGCGGCCTTGTTTATCCTGTTTGTTTGGGGGCACGACGCGTGTCCGTCCTATTGTTTTGTTCCTCAGTACTTTGTCGTAATACCTCGTCGCTAATCGCGGCCCTTCTACTGTACATTTACTTTCTGTCTATCAAAAGTCAACTTTCCCGTCACTTTCCCATCGCTCAAATTGCCTGTCTCCCCTTGTACACCAATTCCGAAAGCACTTCGATGTTGTTCCCAGCAATTGCTTGTACAACAAAGCACTTCGTCCTCACAATGTATCACCGCCCTGCACGACCTTCACGCGCACATGATACCCCGAAAGCAAGGGAAGCTTGGTTGTACCATGGTTGGTCATCCGCCACGCACACTCTAGAATCAATCTTCAGTCCATCACACTGTGCGCGCACCATCAAGCTGATTCAGTGACTTCGCGCGCTCCGTGAATAACATGGTACCATCTAGACTCTCGCAAAGCTATGCTGTGCTGTGCACGTATCCTATCCTAGGTACAGCGGTTTCTCTTACTCGCATCTGTACGATGCCTGGCCCCGACAACGCGGCTAACCTAGCCTGATGCTCTCCTCCCTACGCCGTAGACTACTACCTACCCTCATACTCGGTGCACAACGCAACGTACACTAACGCTATAGACGCCCGCCTTGCAGCACCGCGACCCTTGCGCAGCTGAGCCTCGCAGCCGCATCTGGCCCGGGGGGCTCGCATGCTCATACCGCATCGGCGGGCGATGGCATTGTTGGTGTTGTACTGGCGCCTTGTCGGTCAGCACTTTATTCGTGCATCTGGATCTGGACGGTTGAGGCGCGTGTCAGGCCAGATGTGTGTGGGAGAGTGGGCCGCAGCACAGCCACACCCTCGCTCGGTTTTCCTCGGATGGGACGCTGCGATTCTACCATGCAGCTCCCTAGGCCTTCTGAGACAATTTTTTTCCACGGCCGAATGCTACCCGTGGTGTGATGAGATGGTATCGAGATGGATGATTTCGACGTTGCGTGTCGGCGGACATTCGGCGCGCGATGATTGGCGTCATCACCAGACAGGCTTATCGATGGATACTACACCACCAATATCGTCTTCTGTCGCTAAGATTATTGCCCGTGGAAATCTCTTCACGTCACGCCCACCTCCGCGGTCGCTAGAGGGCCTTCGTTCCTGCTGAAACGCACAAGTCCAAGCGCTGCGGGATGCTGCTTGCGCAGACGCCGCCCACGAAACGTCCGCATCGTGACATCTGGGGCAGACTCAAGCGCACACCATCGTCATGCCTTATCAGCCGCCAGACTGCAGCCTCCAGCCTCCAGCATTTACGAGCACTTGGCGCACGTCTTCCCTTTGCTCCCCTCGTTTCATCTTGTCCGCGATCCAAGCGCACAATGACACTGCTACGGATCACTGATTACGCACCAACGTCACGGAACGCAGCCGGCGGATGATGTCGCTTCCTATCGCTAGCCAGGAAGAAACGTTGCGCTGATCGTGACGCTATTGTCGCGTGACTGCGCGCGCTGATTCGTTGGCGGGCCAAGGTGGAGGGATCGGCGTAAGGCGACTATCACGATCATGTTGGACGATGCATCGAGATGGTGACCGCTTGTCGTGAGGAGTTGGCTTGTGTCGGTTGGTACGATCTTCGTGACGAATGAACGAGAGAGCCAGAGAGCGTCTCGACAACCTCGGTGGATTGGGGACGAGGGGACGTTTCGATCTTGACGTGCCTCGCCGCAGACCAGACGAGAACGTGTCGGTAGGTGCATGCGTTTGCTGCATCAAGTTACCCACGGCACCCGCGTGTCTTTCGGTAAAGTGGGGTGCCTTGAGGTTGACGTTCGGCTGTTAAGACTTTTATGTCTCGATCTTTGAGGTCTCCGAATTCCAGAGGTTATGGTCGAACCACGTAACCTCGGATTCGTCGTCGGCTGTTGCAGACAGATTACTGTCTTCTCACACGCATGGAATCGTCCTGTCCACACACTCAAATATTTCTCTTCTCGCAATGTCCTGATATAGACACCACTAGTGTTCATTCTTACCTGTCTATGCGCAGATCTTGATCTAGGCATGAGCAAGCGCTTCTAGCAGAATCTCTGAGCTACTTGGAACACATTCTTCAGAGCCCGGGAAGACCTGTTGCAGGCGCAGATATCTTGACGGCCTACACAGCCTCAGCGCAAGACCAAGCACCAGCAGCTCCTGCCCGCCCATCCTGACAGTAAACTCCAGGCTACCAATCAACAGGCGTCGAGCAGAGGCCAAGATGACCACCGTGTCGCAACGGCATCGGTAACGGGCCTCTTCAGACCGCCACGCGAGTTTCGCGATATGGTATACGCAGAAATTTGGAAAGGCTCAGCAGCGATTGATTTAGATCACGTCATCCAATACTCATATGATGGTCCAGACACATACGTGACCGCTACATACCGTGGAGACTCAACGATATTTCGTGATCAGCGCGCCAACGGTTTCCCCACGATGGATTAAGCCTTCACCATGAGTTTCGAGAGGAGCATTTAGATCGATACTACGAACGTACCCTGTCTGACGTGCGGACGACATTACGAGATGCACCTTTTCGCTCACCGCCTATTAGATTGTACGATCGCAGCCCATTCTCTCTCGTTGAAAATCAGTTCGCCTGCAGCAAACGGAACATTCGTGCACGAGCAGACTACCATCTAATTTTCCAAGCACAACACGTCAATTTCCAATGCCCAACCGCCCTGCCGCATATGCTGAAAGATTATTCGGTTGACTTTCCAGCACTCTCGGGCTTTGTAGGCCACTCGCCAAGCATTGAAACGGTAGAGTTCCAAATGTACAATGTTGACTGCGAATCCCCCATCCGTTCAACTTGCTAGAGACTTCACTACTCAAGGAAGGTCTAAAGTGGCTTCCTATATATGTGATTGCAAGGTGCACATCAGATGTAGTCTCCGATGGTAGCACGACTATCGAATTTCGCGGCGGACCGATACTTGGCCTCTAGCCCTGGCGACAGCTATCCTTTACGAAGGCCACACGATGACGACATATGAAGAACAACAAAAGGTCAACGGAAAGCGAGTCCACTATTGCGAATTTATGTATAAAAATCGCGAGGCTGTTCGCTTAAGTCCATGAGAGAGATTTTTGCCCGATATGAGATGATGTGTACGATTGAGGCTTGCTCGAAGGATAAAACACAATAGATGATATCAATGCAACTACCTACTGGAACGATGATTACAGAGGATTTCGTGGCCGTGCTTGTGGAGTACGGAGAGCCCAGCGCAACACCGAATTTGGAGCTCGGGCACGAAAAGAGTCCCAACAAGTTATGGACGAGTGCCGAATCAGCAGTGCAATCAGTTGGAGAACAAGCTAATGTGATTTTTCTGGACGGGCCCTGCAACGAATGGACAGGATAGTGTACACACTTGGCATTGTGAAGCGGACCGCAGGGGCTCGAGATATTCTACCTAGCCTAGCTTGGTGGAAAGCCATATTTGGCAGTGTATCCAAGACTTAAATACTAGTTTGAACGGTTCATTGCGTGGGCTTTGGCAACGCATGCATTCACGCATCTGCCCTGTGTATATGAGATACCTACGCTTCATGCCACGAGTAGCGTATTTTCAACATCTGGTGTCTGAAACCGTCGTGCCTTGATAAGTTCTCTTCGCTATACTGTCGCAGTAGCAACGACATGTAGACTGATAACAAAGTGATAGGCAAAAGAAAAAGAAATGCCGGGCTGCGGCCGACGTCAATTTGAGGAAACTCGAAGGTGGAACATAGTGAAACAACGATCTGCTGTTCACCTAACCCTTTACAATAAGTGCAACCGAGACTGGGCAAACCACATGTCTCGACCCTGAGGAACTCTCTTGGAAATGCAAAAGTATCCGCGAGGCCACCTGCTGACATTGCAGCCCTGGAGCTCTTAAAGACGCGGGCGGGATGCAATCCGTTGATGGCATTTTAGCGTCCACGGGTGCCAAGAGCTCACGTGAAGGATCCGGACGCGGCGGAAGCTACGGTGGAGCGATGACGATCCCGCTAGCCCCCCAAAACATTCAGCGGGACGAGATCCTACTCATATCAGGTCTCAGGCACACCTCATCCCCCTGTATGGTTCGCAATCCCAGGCCTACCGCTATGCAGCTCTTATCGGCGCTTTGTTTATTCGACTGTTAAGGAGACACTCAGACATCCAACCATGGCGGAGGCTGCGCCAAAACCATCGAGCTTCCGATCGAAGTTCGGATTCGGCCGAAACAAAGATGCAGCGCCTCGCGGCAAGCTCAGGAAGAAGAACGCCGCGCGTGTGGATTTCGACGTCAACAGTGTAAACTCGCATGATACGTCAACCAGCGACGGAAAAGTACTGCTTAACCCTCATAATACTCGCCGCTCAAGTAGCATCACGAGCACGTTGTCGAGACTGAGCACTGATTTCACACCATGGAGGGCCAGCTCGGAAGGACGTTCACAGTCTGTTGTCTCGAAGAAAGGTCCGCGCAAACTCAAAAAGCCCGCCCACCAGGCTCCCGGGCGCATAGAGCTCGATAAAGATACTGGCGAGCGCAAAGACTTGACAGAGATGATGCATGCCTTTGGGTTTACTGAGAACGCAGACGACACGGAGGAGCTTGTGCAAGTGGAAGAGTGGGAATACGACCCTTCACAACCGGACGGTGCCACTTTGCTATCGACAATGGTCCCCGAACTATGGGGATTGGTCAGCGACCATCTCACCCCTCTCGACATTGCCAATCTAGCTTCAACATGCCGTGCCATGCATAACCGACTGGGTGAAGTGTCCTACGAATTGCTGCGCAATCCGATGCACCTACCGCACCGCGTTGCTTTTCTACTTTCAATGGACAAGAAACTTCCGAACCATCTGTTCTGCTTCCCTTGTGCGAGATGGCACATACGCGCGACTCCAGGCTTGGAGAAACTCAAACCACCAAAAGTGCTGAACCCCGTATATAACTGTCCAAACAGCACGAACAACCTTATGCCACCACCTCGGCTACGCATCAGTGACTATCGCTGGTTACCATTCACGTTCGTCCAGCTCTATAAGCGTGCTTGGGAGCATGGGCCGGATTATGGCATCCACGTTAACTCGCTGGCTCGGAGATTCAAAGACCTTGAATCAAAGTGGACTCACGAAAGCATGTTCCACATCAACCCAAGTAATGGCCACGTCTTGATGCGAGTCAAATCGCAGGTCTTTGTAGAAGGCGGACTGCAACCAGCAGCGAAACGCATGCTCCTCTTCAGTAGAAGTGACTACACTCCTTATTTCAGCGTATGCGCACACTGGCGCAAGGGTATATTGACTTCGATACCCAAGTGCGCCCTGGATCACATCCCCATTCCGGAAGAGAATGTTTACGTGGCCACGTTCAATAAAATGCGACATGCGAAACTATCTGGCCCTACTGCGCTATGTGGCCACTGCCAACCCATGCGCCGATGCGTCGACTGCCCAACGGAGTACCTCTTCGAGTTGAAGCTTGTTGAAGACAAAACAGTACAGAAGATGGGTCCAGAAAGGTTCAGACAGGTGCTACTCGTGACGCGGTGGAGCGACTTGGGCCCAGCGCGCAGCCCTCTAGACCCGGAATGGGCTTCCGTGGTAGGCGAGCACGATGAGTACAACAGTTTCGAAGAAATTGGAAAGCGAGCTGTGAGCGGCATTTTTGAGAGTGCGTTTACAGATACAACTCCTGGGCAGCGCATCCTGAGTCTCAATCCTGATGGGCTCGAAGATGACGAGGATCACGGTGATTGGTATTGAGCATCTTTCAGCGGCGCTTTGCAGACTTGAGTATGCACGTATCATTTCAGGCAATTGCACTGTACCAGGCATTCCAACCGTCCTAACGGTCCCATGGAAATTCACCACAAGGAAGTTTTTACCAATACTCATTGATCATCACAGTTTTTTTAGTCCACTTCCGCGGGCTGAAGCTCAGTATCTAATCATCCTGTTCATCCTCAAACCCCTTCTCGATCGCTAACACCATGTCGACATGCTCTTTAGTCAAGGATTTTTGGTCTTCAAGCGCCAAAAGCTGCGCCGTCTTCACCAAGTTCTTAATCTGCCTTCCATTCAGAGGCACTTCCGCAAGTTCGTCAAGGTCCGACGCGTTGAGGTGTGACGGCATTCGACCGACAAAAGAGCTCCAAACTCGGCGCCTCGACTTGCTCGTCAAGTCGGCATACTTCATGTGAACGTGTATTCTAGATTGAAATGCCGCATCCATGTTGTCCACTCGGTTGGTCGTCAGGAAAAGGGTGCCTTTATAATACTCCAACAAGCGCAAGAAGATCGATACTAGTCTATTCCTGCTCAGATCGTGTACAGACCGTGCTTCTAGGAAGACATCGCACTCATCTATTAGCAGGATGGCTTTCCACTTGGCCACAATTTCCAGAATGTTGTTCAAGTTGTACTCCACATCGTCAGGGCGAGTGCCGAGATCTCCAGCGGACAGCATGTACAACGGAACCTTCATATTCTCGGATACCGCCTCGGCGGTCAATGTTTTGCCAACTCCTGGCGGACCCGAAAGCAAGAGAATCATACCCTTGCCCTTGCCAGCAATAACGTCATCGAAGTGGTTGGCAGTGGCAGCCTGACTTTTGGACAGCGCCAACACAAGCTTCTTCTGGGCTGCTGGTAGGACGAGGTTGTCGAACGCCTCGGTGTTCCATTTGATAGGTTGGACGTGGTCGATATAGAATGAAAGCCACTTTTTGACCGTCAACGAATATCCGCGCAAGATCGGCGTGCACAGCATATACTGATAGTCTGAGAGTTTCACAGGTTCCGGATCAGACTTCTCTTTCGCCGATAGAGCCGTGTTCCGCTCTGTTGGTGGGTCCCAGTATGGATCGTCATCGCAGTCGTAGTCGTCCACTTGGTCACCATCGTCATGCGTGGTGACCTTGGCCTTCACCTTGCTTTTCAAAGGCACGGTATAAACCTTGCACTGGTACGGTTGCTTGCAGAAGCTGTCCGTGTCTATGATGATGCGGCCTTTGTTCTGCACAAGGATATTTCCGTCATCGGTACGTTCGATTGCAGGGCCATCGTAGCTGAGTGGAGTTAGTCTCCGTCCGATTCCAGGGAGGCGCGTCACTTACCCTCTGTAGTGGTAGCCGGACAAGGCGGCAAACCGCTTCCCGCGTTCAATAAGCGCATGTTTCAGTTGCTCCTTCTTGGGGTGGAATGCCAGAGGAAGGATACGCAACTCACTGATCGGTTGGATCCCCTCAAACTCTGGCAGCTTCACAGACTCGGATGACCAGCCAAAGGACTTGCCGTTCCAGTCGACAGACTGGCATTTTACGTTGAAGAAATTTCCTTCGTCCGTTTCTTGATAGGAAGCACTCTTGAGTCTGAATGCAATCTGCTCGCCCAAGCCGATCGATGACAAGACAACAGAATCAGGCTGGAATATCGTCCATGCATGCTCGTATGTCACGACACCATGGTCTACGTAGTCTTCCAAGGCTTTGATCGTTTCGGCACATTCTTTCTGTAGAATATCGCGCAGCAACTTCATGTGATCTCGAGTAACCTCCTCGAGCTTATCGTTTTCTAGGTACTTGCGGATGGCTCCCCATCGGTGAATGAACGGTGCGAATGGAGCCTTGAAGACTAGCCGGTCCAGGTTGCAGTAGACGCCGGGATATCCGTCAAGGATCTCTGCCAACGCAGTCTTGAGGACCTGGGACTGAATTACAATAGAATGGATTTCGTATCCCTTGCGGCTGTCTTTGCTCTTTTGTTGACGAAGGACGACCGCATGACTAATTGTGTCCTTGCCTTCTGCAGGCTCTGTATCTTCAGGTTCCTTCGCTGTCCAGCTATCTTCCGGCGAGCCACGATAGATGTTGGCGGACGATGTCAGTGAGCCGGGCGGGACGTCGTTTTCAGATGACTCTTTCTCAGCTCCTTGATCCTCAGTTGAGCTTGTCTCCGGATTACCGGGTTCAGCTGCTAAGTCGCCGGCATTGCTACTAGTAGAAGAGGACGTATCTTTCTTCACAAAAGTATATCCTAGATGGTTTGCAAGAGCTTCGAGCCCTGGAGGAGTCTCTGTATCTGGCGACATGGTGAAGGAATTGATATTGAGTAGGTCTGGGTTTAGCAGCTGGTCGCAACGCTCAGGCTTCCTTATATGCCTATGCGCCGCCCTACTTGATACACCACAATATGCATCGAAACTCACCTTGGGCCGCAGCTCCGTAGACCACTATTGGCGAGCGTTGCGGTTGCCTGCTTGTTGCCTATGGCGGTGTGACTTGCATTGAGTATTGAGGGTCTCTGCCCCCACCTTCGCCAGCTGGAGCCTTCCACTAACCTCGAATAGGCTTGATTCTGGCGCTCCGCCCCAACACTTGCGCACAGCCACGAGTCGCATGTATTACACTCACATTTACAAAGTACGAGAGCGTGAACTATATTGGGGTACGGTTGAAGCTCTAGTTCATTCCCCCGACAGCTCTTTGGAGTTGTATGTCGTCCGCGTTCTGACTTGTTTAGCGAAGTCTCTTCGGTCTCAGCAATTGCCCTATAATTTGACATGGGCGTGTATCGTTACAGACCTATAGATCTGGAGACTCAGTCTCGACTCCAGAGACTGGTAGCTAGAGCCAGTCGCGATCACTCGCCTATCATTCGCTCGCTGGTAGAGACGAGACTTGCTTCTCCCTTGCCATACGATGCCCTCTCACACGTTTGGCACAACTCTATAACCGGACCACTCACCAATCTTGAACTCGACGAAATGGGGTATGGCTGAGCCATGAGCCCCCTAGAGGTGTCTCAGTTAGAATGAAAATTAGTGTGAAGGATCTGGTGCACCACCGCGATGGTTTACCTGCTATGTGCGCTGCTGGAATTTGAAGGCCAAAGGCGACCATGCCCTTCGATGTAGTGGAGGCAGAGGTTGCAGGAGAGCTATACACCGCCCTGCAGCGCCTAGGCTGCTTGTATGTGGAAGAAAAGAGCAAGCAAGTCAAAGAATTGGGGCATATCTACAAAAATCGAAACCAATGCGTATTTGGCTGGGCGATGTAGCTTCGGATGTTGGAAGATTAGCCTCTATGGCGCTCCATGGAATGACCGACCTTTTCTCGAGCTTACGTCTGAATGGAAACCCAGATAACCCCCTGTCTGACCGGCATCAGTCCCTCGCGGATCCGGCCATGCAAGACGTCAATCGGAGCTGTGTCAGCGCTTTGCATCGCCGGATCTAGGCAAGTGCTCTGTTCACGTCCGGGGTAATGAGTGTGCTTCGAAAATTGGACCTCTAACAACATCTCTGGGCCGACGCCGATTTCACCGCCGACGCGACTGTCGGTCTGATAAATCAACGGCGTTAGACAGAATTTGAGCAAAAAAGTGACGAGGAGGTCTACCCCACGGAAACTTTCGTCGTAGATATTCTGCAGCGACTTCGAGCCTAAGTGCACGGTAGTTCACGACAAGATGTGTGTGTACTGAACCTGGCCACCGACGCTCGTAGTTACGCCGCACCAGAATATTTCCTCGATGCCAACAACGTCTTCAGTATTTTATGTCAAGACATATGTCAGGGCTCGTTGAATTAAAGGGTCCTGGATCATTGCACCTAAAGTGCTGATGTACCTGGGATACTACTTCCATCGTGGTCCCAGACTGGACTCGAAGATGCTACCATAACCCGTTCTATCTGAACACGCTGCGGTGCAATGCAGCCGGCCCGTCGAAACTTTGCATCCCAAGTCTCTCAACGCGACTCTGCTCTCAATATACGCGGGCGTATATTGGACACCGTCCACCAAGTCGATCGTACCCGTGACAATCCTCGCAACACCGTCCAGATTCCGAGCCACGGACAACACAAAGATATGGAGTGGGCCGGGCCTCCTGAATGAGCACCGGAACAATCTCCGCCATTGGGTCGATAATGGCATGGTCATCGCAGCCGACTTCGAAGCACTATGGCGCACATTTGTCTACAACCAGGCGCCAGGAGGCGAGGTTCCTCCCCTAAGCTGGGATTCACAGTCCGCAAGATTTGTAGCGGGTACCAGAAGGGGTTACACAGAGTATGAAGAGCTGTAGATGGAAGGAGTCCTACGTTCGTCATCGTTCATGAGACACAATTACAGGAAGTGGGATTCGTCCGAAAAGTTCGATACAGTCACAGCGTTGCAGCTAAATACGTGGACTTTTTAAGGGCAAATGACACGTGAGGCTACAACCGCCATCTTTTAAGAACGGATGCTGGACGATTTGGATGGGTACCTAAGGATTTTCGGCAAGGAGCTGTGCTAACAATCATCGATGGACTAGATGTCCCTCTTAGAATTGGGTCTGTTAAGGGTGGTTCCGAAGTATTAGTAGAGTTTTATGCGCACAGCGTCATGTATGGTGAAAGATTGGTCGAAGGAATAGAAAGCACTGAATCCGCCTGGTTTGAAGGACTTATCATAGGCGATGTTGCTTTATGCGAAGCGCTATCATGGAGCGGATAAATCGCGTTACAATCACTGTTGGGGATGCTTATGTATCTTCAAGCTCTTCTTTTGCTGCCATTGTTCTACTACCACGGGCTAGCCATTCACCTAACCCAGCGTAAGCTGGCTACTACGATCGGTGATATTTTAATTGACACAGATCAAACCAGCACAACCTCAAAGGCTCAGACCACCACACAAGTCACGAAGTTAAATCCATAATCGCTCTGGAGGCGATCCCTCGCCTCCAATGCTTCAAGTCGAGAAGCATCTCCCAGGTTGGATAGTATACTGCATGCCATGGTCGCAGTACGCCGCTCTATAATATCACTAACTATCACTCACTGCAGCATCCATAACCTCCAGTGTGCAAGGTCATGATACTTATTCCATACAAGCTTTCCATGGATATTTCCAAATTTCTGATCGACGTCTGCGTAGGATATGTGCCACGATCCGTCGACGGCTTTACGGTTTCATCTGAGCCAGCGGCCGAGGTTATGCGCCTGAGATTCGTCATAGATGGTCCAGTCTTTTCAGGAGCCTAGATAGTCACCGCTAGGCCCGAGGGTGGCAAAGGTGACGACCAGCAGGGCATTGAACTGTGTATTGGTCAGTCTGGACGAGCGTTGGAAGGACTGGTCACGGCTTCTCACCAGCTATTCTAAATGCGATACTGATACAGCTTCATCTCATCTCAAGCTCATACTAAGGGGCCTCACTCATTCCACGGCTTTTCGATCCATCAGGAGGTATGCTCACGGTGATCTCGATCCACTAGATCCCGTTCGTCGTGGAATCTTTCCTATTGTGAAGTGATTCGCTCACCCACATGAGAAAGATCCAGCTCCATCGATGCAAGAGAAGAAGCTCGCATGCCGTCCATCTCGCATAGCTGTGTGGCACTTCCAAGATCAGATGCTCATCAATTCTGCTGTCAAGATAGGCCTTTCTATTGGCATATTATACCACCGTCCCATGCATCAGTTTGCCAAGAATGGATCATTTCGAACACAGACTGAGTTGACATGCTATGTAGACTGAGAACGACACTCCATTTAGTGAAGCTCGTGGACTCGAAGTCCGGTCGGGGTACGAGGAACTCGTTTTTAAATGAGGAATAGCCGAGAAAGCTCCGCGTTGACACTGCAACACCAAGTGGATGCTGCGCCTCGAACGTCCCGCAAGAAAGCGTATTATATTCCGAGATTGCACTTGCGAGTTCCCTGCGCCCACGTTCGTGCGAGTACCAGTCAGGTATGATGTGTAGGGACTGACCTTGGAATACGCGCGTCTCATATACTGTACCAATTTCTCACCTTAAGATACTGGAGCGAAGTATCCTTCAGCAGTACGAAGTTCTCCTCTATTGCTGGAGGACCAAAGATGACGCCGACACCAAAGCGAAGATCTTTGTCTAGAACTTCAAACTTGGCGCGATTACATTTTCGTTCAAAATCGGTCAAGTCGTTGGAATATCGCGCCGTAACATTGGAATATCTAGCCTCAAAGCGTGCACGAGAATAGGCAGGGCCTTCGGACATATCATCGCAGCGTCGACGTTTGACTAAATCGTAGGCGACGAAATATTCCTGAGCCAATTCTCGGTTAAAGAGGCTACAAGGATAGTTGTGGTCGATCCAGGCTTTTACCTCTATATATTGAGAATTTCCGTCTTCCAGCGTAATGGCTAAAGTGACGATTCGCTCGTGGTGTGCTCCTTTAGTGTCTATGGCGATGTAGATCAGCTCTTATGACCGTTGAGAATTAAGAGGAGTAGAAAGGCCTTCGAACTCTACGCTCCTGGTAATGATGCCATCTTCCTGACCCATGAGAGATATGCTGAGCAGTCTACAGCCTTGCTTGGTAGTGTCAACGCATTTTAAAGGCATGATAACTTTGCCATTCGACCTGTAAAGTAAGGTCCTGATGTTCAGTCCTTTGTTCGTGACCTTGAATTCCGGATTCCGGCTAATAGGATTCTGCGATCAGAAACCTACCTAGGTAGTGAACGTGAGAAGCAACCCGGATGCGAAGCAAGAATACTTGTGACACCATTGAATTGGGGACCCGCTCGGATGCTGTCCTCAAAGACTTGCATCCGGGCATGATAGAAGCAATTTACAAGCCCGAAGACAAGTACCCGGGGGTACGTTTTCTCAGACCACAAGATAGCATCCTGGAAAATATTGTTAAGCCGTTGGTCTTCTTGATCATCTCCTTTTTAGTTGTTCGAAAGCACGCACGCCGTCTTCGCAGTACAATAGGGGCGCGTTAATCTGGAAGAGCACAAGTAAACAATACGCCATGTCTTCTTCGCGGGTTGTTTCATGCTTAGCAGCCCAGGCCAATTTCTTTTTACCACACAGAACTCTTCCACTTCTCTGCTGCCATCCAAGACTTCCCCGGGAATCCTTGTGATGATTGATAGGGTGCAGGCGAGAAATTTACAGGTGCCGAAATAAGACCAATTCTTGTCGTAGAAGTGGACATAATCGGGGGGAAGCATCTCCTGAAGTGTCCAACCACGTGTGAACCATCAACACTCTGCGAGGTTGCTAATAACAAAAGCTTCTAAAGACATGCTTTCAGAGCTTGCATCAAAATCACTAAGAAAAGTATAACAGATCTGCGCTTTCGAATACCGGCTATACATGCTGTTGGTCGCTTCGCTGGGCTCAGCAGAACTACCTTTACCGATACAACAGCTGTCAATCCATACGTAATTCAATTCGTCTTCAAGTCCTCAATCGCAAGTGTCATGGATCTTTCGAGAGGCCACTGGATATGATGCATAGATCTGAAGATTCTCAAATTCTTTGAAGGGAATCTCATATAATCCCAACGTGTGAGAAAGAATAGCGTATCGGGTGGGCGGTCCCCGGGGAACCTCGAAACGCTTCGTGTAGGCGTTAATCAACCTCATTTTTGGGCCGAGTTCATGAGCTGGCGGCAAGCTACCTAGGTAGGGAGTAGGTGCACGACGTTCAGTCGACTGCATATTTTTCCAGCAACGTAGCTTCAAACAAAGTGTTGTAGCTTATCGTGTGCTTCGTTGTGCAATGTTTGAGTGTCAAGAGCAAGTGACGGTAGCAAGGCTGCGGCTGAGGAGATTGCTTCTTCGCGCTAACAGATTTGGCTCATACGATGAGAGGCAATTGACAATGAAAACCTACCGTATGATGTCGCCAATAAGAGCTTTTGCCAACAGTTTCCGACAGGCAGCAAAGCAGGGCAGGTCGGCGCTAAGCAGGTCGAATATAGATATCTCGACGTACTAAATCAATTGGGGAGGATATCATAAAACGTCACCACACACCCAGAAAAGAGTTCGTAGAATACCCTTCTGATGAGATTACCGCTACATCCGACGGGAAATCGCTTGTGCAGTGCGAAATGAAGGACGGATAGCTTACTTTACCCAGTAGCCTATCCTACCACCACCCCCTGGTGGCTCGATCAATGCACTTTGGCTCATTGGTTTGGGCGTATCCGACTTCACTGTTCGAGGCAGTCGGCCGCTGATCGATTTGCATGTACAACATGGACATGATTTCTTATTCTTAAAGATGTATGCACACCAGACTTTTCTGGTTCTCCTAAACCACACTTACCAAGTTCAAATTCCGGGTATCTGAAAGTCGTGCTCGAATGTAAAGACAAATGTAAATGTATCAAACGACGCCTCAACCTGGGCTCTGTCCTTCCGTCCATATCGTTCCTGCTGCAATCCTTCCTGGTATGTACCGTCACAACCCTATCGTTCGACTTTTGTCGTAGGGCTTCCTTCTTCAATCTGTCTTCCAGTGTTGCGTGAGCCGACCATCGTCGTCTTCTTTGCTCATCTTCAATTCGATGGCATAAATAGCCATGGTGATCCCTAGGTTCACCCATCGCCAGAGATTCCCACCAGTCTCACCGCCTTGGTTCTTCCACCACTCGCCCTGCACAGCACTACCGTTGGCATCTCCGTTTCCGCTCGCGAAATGCTGCATTAGTAAACTCGTGTAAACTGCTATTATGATACTTGGGCTGAACCAAGTAAGGAATCCTAGAATTTTGGTTGTATCGTCGTCGTCATCGAGGCTTGGTTCTTCGGATAGTGCTCGGGCACCAGATTCCCGTATCGCGGGTATGATGCGAGCGGCGGCGTAAAGAACGAAGACGCGGTAGGCGAGCGAGATGATGACGGACAGGGAGATGGTCATTACGGCGCCGACCATGAGGTTGAAAGCTGTGTGCATGATGGTTGGGAGAGAGCCCAAGGCATGGAGAAGCGTCGTGTAAGAAGCCATTATGATTGGAGGCAGTGGAGGTAAGGCAGGGTCAGAAGGCGCATCCGCAGCGGCCGAGCCCGGCGCGGGCTGGTAATCTGTGAAGATTTGGTAGATGCAGAGTGTAACGTAGGCGAACTGTGGAGAGCATTAGCTGGAAAGCGAGGCAGATGTGTGAGCGACGTACGAGGAGGGATGATTCCACCGGATTGCCTTTGCCACTGACGATGCCCCATGCGCATAGGAATATGGCGGTGGTGATAGCTACACCGATGAGAATGGCATCTACGTTACTAATCTCTGGAAATGTCGTGATCCGCCAGAGAAAGTAGACGGACGATGAGATGATAGAAGCGGAGGTAATTAGGAGGCCAATCTACACAAGGTCAGAAAGGCTCTCATAGACGCTACAATCTTTCTTCTTACCATCCAGCTGTCCCCCCGCTCTCCGTTCACAACCCATCGTGTAACCTGACCTGAGGCCTGTATGACCAACAAGCTGCAGAAGCCTTCGAGGATCTGGAAGACCGGCGTGCTATACCTCAGGACGCTGTCCCAGGCGCCGATTGTTGCCGATTGCAACAGCCCTTCAGGGCCGAATATCCACTCATAGAGACTGGTCTCCTGCGACCTCTTCCCGCCAAACGTCCGCTCCACCCATCCTGAGTTGTTGTCCGAGTCGACAGAAAACTTGTTTAGACTCCAGATCAACAGCGTTCCAATCATCAACCACTGTGTCCAAGCAAATAGTTGACATAATGCCCACCTGAATCGGGAGGTGGCCGGCGTTGCCAGGCGCAAGGCCGAATACACAAAGTAGTATGCACTAAGGGACAGCGAGAAGGCGAGTCCGCATGTCCGGCCGCCTATGTCGAAGGCCAGCGGTATGGTGAATATTATGGCGCCGAGGAAGCATGTCGAGGAGAGGACCCGGGTGAGCCACATCTGCACGTCTTCTCCGCCAAGCTCGTTCTGTACGAGCTTGGTCTCTGACGTGCACTACGGCTTGAGAAGGGAGCGACGCGCGCGTACGACGCGCAGCCAGCGCGCAAGATTGCGGAGGCGGTCGAGCGAGGCACCGTGAGGGCGGGCGGGCGTGGACCGAGTCGGTCGAGGCAGAGGTACCGTGTCGGGTCGGGTGTCTGGCGACTGCTCGTGCTTGGCGGCCTGAGTGGCTATCTTCACGTGTCAGAAGGCGGTCAACGAGAGCTCCACAGCGGTCTCGCGTGTCGAACGGCTGCGGGGGATGGCGGGAGGTGATGTTTGGCACAGGCGACCGAGGAAGCTGGCCTTCTTGAAGTCCAAGGCAGGCTTCCAGACAGGCACGCAAGGACGATTGGCTCAAAACGCTGGATGATGTCGCGTGCGGGAGCCGGGATCGCTGCACCGCACTCGCAGCGTGCGCCCGGTGCTGGCGGTCAAAGTGGAGATTGCCGGCGGGATCACTCACAAATAGAGGCAAGTCGCAGGAGTATCACGGGCGTGCGCAGGTCCTCGCAGCGCTCGAACTGCGGGCAAGAAATTCAAAAGGACAAGTTTCTGGTGTCGACATGGCGTGGGTGGAGGGCTCGCTTGCCTGATTCTGCATAGCGCCTGCCGCTGGCGATCCAAGCGGACGCCACATCTGGCCCGCCATGCTGCTGACCGCCCGTGGATTTTCCGGCCTCACGTCTTCCCTGTTGGTGAATGTCTGCGCTGAGAACCCCCTTGACCCGCGCCGTACCCCACGCCCGCCTTGCCGTAGTGCCTCAAGTCCTACCTAGCGGTGCTCTACGACCCCCGCCTCTCTCACGACTACGCTCAATGGCAACGGAGAGCCCCGCCAAAAAGCTCAAGATGGACGGCCCCCCATTGATTGGCACTCACAGGTACGTCTCCAGGATTCGTTTGGCAGGTACAACTCTGATCGGTGGGTGCAGTGGCCACTTCCATGCTGACGAGGCTCTTGCTGTCTCTATGCTCCGTCTCCTTCCTACCTACGCCAACTCGCCTCTCGTCCGCACCCGCGACCCTGACGTCTTGAAGACATGCCACACCGTTGTCGACGTAGGCGCCGCATATGACGAGAACGCAAGGCACTTCGACCACCACCAGCGCGAATTCGCCACCACGTTCCCCGGTCACTCAACCAAGCTATCCTCCGCTGGACTTGTATACATGCACTTCGGCAAGGATATCATCTCAGTCGTTACTGGTCTACCACGTGGCGCTGACCTCGACATCCTCTACGAGAAGATCTACACCGACTTTATTGAGGCCTTTGACGCCAATGACAATGGTGTGAATGCGTTTGACCCCAAGGCTGTGGAAGCCGCAGGTCTCACCAAGCAATTTGAAGACCGTGGGTTCAGCATTGCCAGCGTGGTCAACCGCTACAACTACTCCGTCTCCAAGGCTAAAGATGAGAGCAAGAGCAAAGAACTGTTGCAACAAGAGGAAGACGCCCGTTTCGCAAAGGCCTCTGCGTTCGTCGGCGAGCAGTTCATCATCGAGCTGACCGACCGTGCTACTGCCTGGCTCCCCGCTCGCAATACCGTCAAGCTCGCATACGAAGGACGTCTCCAGTATGATCCTCAAGGCCGCATTTTGGTCCTTCCCGATGGCATGCCCTGGGCGGATCACCTCTACACTCTCGAGAAGGAATCGCCAATTCCTGACGGTATCGCTCCGCAAGTGCTCTATGTCCTCTTCCCGGAAACCAAGGAGCCAGATAGCAAGTGGCGCATCCGTGCCGTCAGCAAAGAGAATGGTGGCTTCCAGAACCGCAAGGACCTGCCTGACCCATGGAAGGGCGTTCGTGACGAGCAGCTTTCCGAAGTGTCAGGTGTTCCAGGCGGTGTCTTCGTGCATGCCGCTGGTTTCATCGGCGGTAACAAGACATTCAAAGGCGCCTTGGACATGGCTAAGAAGGCTTGTGAGTTTTAGATAATCTTCCAAGTCAAATAGCTGGGGGCAAGAGGAAGAAATATGGCTTGACCATCCCATCAAAAAGTCTGTTTAGATTACCTGCATAAAGCATGGTTTGGCGTTTGGGCATGGCATGGCTGGCACGATACCACATGAATGTCATGGTTAGATACCACCTTTTAGGTAAAAGGTAATCGTCGCATCGACGATCGTTTCTTTGTCCTGGTTCCGCATTGCCGTGTTGCTCTCTGAATGCTTCATCCTTATCCCCTGACCCGAGTCACTCTCTACTGTGAACTTGATGAGCGCGGACGGAGATGGATAGGACAGCGCTGATTAAGTTTCAGTTTCTTCTTCATTTATCGCAATCAAAGATATGCTGAGTGCGCATCACTATAACAAAACGAGTGGATTCAGCTACCTAATAATCTCACGCCAGCGTCAAATCAGTCTAGCAACCCCAAGCGCCTTCCTACATATTGCAGACAGCGAACTAAGCAGTCATACCCGGCAAAGCCTTCAACCACCCCTCATGGTCCTCATTCACAAACTCCTTCGCCTTGCAGGCGTTCATCTGCGCCACGCTCTGGCTCTTGAGTGGCTTGCCGTTCTCACACGCGTTGAACATGCAGCTGCTGTCCATGGCGCGCTGGAGCGCATCACCTTTCCAGCCGAACATGTCTGTCCCCTTTGATGAGCTGGCATCCCCAAGACGAATACAAATGAGTGGAGGGAAGGGGGTATGGGACAACTTACAATCGGCGTGTGTGCCGTATGCGTGGCCTTCTTGGTCGCCATAGCTGAAGACGAAGGGATTGGAGCCGTCTTTCGGCCACATATCTTTGAACTCGGCGGTATCCTGGCACAGTGTCAGGCTGCAAAGTGTGAGGGGCAGGGGCAAACGAACCCAGAGCGTCTCATACGCAAGCTGCGGCACTCTCACTGGATGGCTCGAGGGGCACGCACCCCCTGCAGCAAAGCCTGTGGGTTGGGTGTCGTACATGTGCGCTGTGTCGTGTCAGTAAATACTCCTCGTATTGTTTCCCTGCCCCTGAAGGGTAAGCTTACCCTGATGGTCAGGAGAATCAAGGTTCTTTCCATCCCAACAACTTGGGAAATGGTGCTCTGTCATCAGACCGCCCTTGCAAGGCTTCTTGGGAAAGTCGTCAATTTCGGGGAAGCGAGTCGACTTTGTGTCGAGGCAGGTGAAGCGGAGGCCTTTGTGCTTTGTTAGGCCGTCTTTGCCTTGCGTGGGGCTACCGACAGTCATGCGGAATCCCTGTATATCTCGTTAGCAACTCTTCAATCCTGAGAGCCTCTTACATAGGCCCCGAAGGAGAGGGTCCACGTGCGGGCGGGAACGCAGTGATCTTCTTGTTTCCGTTGGAATTGAAGTCCTGTTGGGTGTAGTAAATGGTCATGCCGCCATTGATACCCGCGGGCAGAGCGTCGTTCTCCATGATCTTGACGCGCTTGTAGCTACCGTTTGTGTGCTTGAAAAACAGCACTGCGGTCCAGTAGTTGCTGAAGTCTTCGCTGAAGGTGCACGTCGTGCAGGTACCCTGGTTGCCGATGTCGCCGGTCATGTTGGGGCTGAATGCATTGCCGCCAACGACCTTTCTTGAGGTCAGCATAGGAAGAGATAGTTGGCAGATGGGTCATAGAGAGGAGGCCGTACCTGGTGCAGATGTGCTGAAGGCGACACGTTCGATTGTACCACAGGGTCGAGCCTTTGAATAGTAACAGTACCGCATCCAAAGCGAAGCGCGGCCTGCGACTGCTTGAGCAGCGCGACCAGAGCGAAGGGAGACCACCTCATTGTCAAAGTGGTGTCTTCGATCAAACCCTAACCTGTAAGTAAAAGTCTCTGAAGCAGGGACGGGAGGCGATGCCAAGGAGGGAAACGCAAAGCTTATAGGAAAGCTTCGGCTCAGCAGCGTGCAGCGAAACGAAGTGAAGGGAGGATGTGTAATTGCCACGCTTCTCGCCCATCGCGGTTCGGAAGCTTGATGTTGGGAGGAATGCTGGGATGTCGTGGTGCCGGATATTGGGACATCGTTTAAACAGAGTGCGGGTGAAGCTTCACCCCGCATTTCAACCTGGATCATCAAGGTGGATCTGGGGGACTGATACGTCAGGAGCAGTGTAATTTCGGACGGTAGGCCCACGTCCAGGTGCGATGGTAGGCTCGTAAACAGATGAGTGCCGAACCTTGCATTTACCGTTTGTCATCTGCCGGAGCTTCTAAGGCGCTGAGCGGTCATCTATACAAATTGGCTAGGGTGGTTGGATGGCTGCATCGTTGGCTCTGTGTGACTATCTCGTTAGCACGAGCGCAACGGCAGCTAAAGTTCCGTTACCCCTAAGATAAGATGAAGTCCATCGATCAAATCAAAGCTACTATGCGCTGGAAGGCGGTATTGTTCTCGCCAATGGCGTGCAGCCTGGAAGTAAACTTTATGCCCGACGGTCCAGGTTGGAGCGCCTGAACAGAGGCGATGTGTATGTGGTGCCTTTCCTTCCAAGTTTTAGCACTCAGCATCGTCATCAACCCTCCACCAGATACTTCAAAGTATATGATGGTCATTCCATGATTGCGTGTGATAAACTCAAGAGAGCATCTCGTCAGTGTAGTAGGCGTCTGCATGGTCGAAGATAGTCGCCCTAAACCCAGGAGTCATGGGAAACGTGTTGAACGTTTCAATCCTCTCGCTCAGGTGCTGCGGTATCTTCTTTTCGGTCTCGGTCCGATGCGTCAGGCTGATACAATGGATGAATGACCGTCGACTTCCTTTCTCGGCTGCCCCTTTGCTAGCTTTTCCCTGCGTTCCAAACCGCTTTCGTGATCTATAGCCCAAACTGTCCTTCAACTTCCTTTCTCCTCTGCTCCCTCTCCAACTCTTGTCTCCGCTTCTCTGCCTCCTCAGTGATGCCCTTCTCGCCCTTGGTACGTTGTCTCTCTTCGTACGCCGCCCTGCTCTTCATGATCCTCTGTACAATCTCGCCGGCATTGACGTTCTGGAAGTTGTGGTTTGCGATTTCTTGGTAAATCTTGAGATGTTTGGCCGGAGCATAAGGATCGTAGGTAAGAGGCATGAAGGATGTTATTCCGTGGTAAACAGCGGTAGGCGTTCCGTAGGGCATGGTAGTCAGGAAGGCTTTTGAAAGCGAAAACGGCGAGCCGAAGACGACTGCGTCGATATACTGCATTGATCTTAGTCTCATCAAGCTTCAGAAGGGAAAAGGAGTGACTGCGTACCTTGCATTGTAGAACGCACAATCCGCGCTCGAAGATGTTCATAATGGGGTAGTTGATGCCTTTCCAGTGATTGATGACTTCATCGTCGTGAATGCCAGCAATGAGGAAAAGGGGGCCGTAGTCGCCTCCGTGCTCATCTATGCGCTGCTGGCGGGCCTCATCGGAATACCATCCTCGTTCCTTAGCGGCATCTTCCTCTGTCTGGGTTACGATCCGCAGAAACTCGATGTGTCCTGAGGAAAACAGATCCCAACCACCATCGGCGTATACGATTCTCTGGCCTGGCCGCACGCCCTTTCCTTCTACGAGTTGGCGGAATTTCCCCTTCTCTTCCTTGACGGGGTGATGGTGCGAGTTTAGGTTCGAGTCGACACGAGCTGCGCCTGGCCGCTGGGGATCTGCAGACGAGCTCTGTGTCGTGCGTCGGTACTTGGCCGGCCGTGAAGCATGCCAGTACCATACATCGCACCCCGGCGCCAAACCCGTCGCGTCCGTCGCGTAGTCCTTGATCCGCTGCAGCATTGCCGCTCCTGTCTCTTTACGCTCACTTTCGCCGCCAGGTCCTTCCTCGCCAGCGAGCCTCTTCTCCAGCGATTGTATGAAGTGTGTCTTGGTGCAAAGCAGCATACGGCCAACCAAGTCGGTCGTTGAGATTCCCGGCGTCCGCTTGACGACCTTGAAGCGCCCGGCTGCCTTGACATAGCGGTAGCAGTCTTGGCCGCTGCTGTCGGACGTGATGTCGTCGCCGTGCACGACGTACCAGCAGCCGTAGTGGGAGATCCAGGGTAGCGAGGTGACGTAGGGCGCGTTGGGTATGGCACGCGTGGCCCAGCGGCAGGCTTCGACGGCTGTGATGCTTTGCAAGAGTCAGCAAACGTACCATGGGTCCTCATGCACGAGGGGGGAGTGTACCGCTCGTCGAGACGCATCACCGTGGGGCCCTTGTTCTCGAGGATGGCTTCGTCGGAGTGGACGCCGACAAGGAGCTCACTGCCCAGTTGGCGGGCCTGCAGCATGGCACCAGCATGGCCTAGGATGGTGTTCAGCAATGTCCAGGGTGAAGAGCAGTTCGCGCACCATGATGGCTGAAGTCGAAGCAGCCGTCGACCCAGATGCGGGCCTTGTCGACGTCGACGTCTTCCTGCGGGCCAACAGGCCACTGACCCTCGGAGGGGATCCATTCACCCTGCGCGTCTTGGTCAGCGAGAGGATGCGGCGAGAGAGGTTGGGGGCTGTATGGACCTTTGCGCTCTGCCTGCGTATCATGGCGGGGTCGGTCTGCGGGGTATGTCGGACAGGCAGGAATTGGAACTCGCGGCGAGATGCTCGAGCTAGCGACTGCACGTGGAGATGAATGTCTTGGTATGGCGCTCGGCGGGATACGTAATGCTTCCGAACAGCATGCGAGAGGCGGCAAGCGCAGGGTCCCAAGCCGTCGTCCCAGGCCGGCTCAGCGCTTGTTCCTGCAGCCGTCTGGGGTCGTGGCTGTCCCTGAAGCAGCCCGTAGTAGCGTGTAGCAGCCATCAACGCGTACAGTCGCGCGCGTGGGGGGCGTGTACATGTTCGCAACCGCGGACCCCCTCGACAAGTCCGACGGCTCCCTGCAAAGGGTGGCTTCAACGTCGGCCTCGCGCGGTCGCACACCTCCCGCTCCGCGCTCTCCAGAACCCACCGTCTGCACTGTCTCCCCGTCAATGGTGCCAACATCTAGCATTAGCCCCTGATCGTCTCCCACCGCCCGGGTCTAGAGGAACGCAGGAAGCTTAAGCGCACCGTCCCATACCATGGCCGAAGAGCCGCTCCCAGGCGTGCCTGCCACGCTCCAGCAGAGCATATTCTCGCGCAGACCCTCCTTTTTCGGCGGCAGACACAAGCACAATCCTCCAAAGACACCCACCGCATCCCAGCTGCCGCCGCCCACGCGCACCGCCGCCTCGCCGCCGACCATCAATCTCCCGCCCGTGTCCCCATCGGCGACGCTGATGCCCTGCTCCCCAGCCAATACGAGTTCCCGCCGAAACCCCCCTCGACGCCGCCCCGCCGCAAGCACGCATCGCGCCATAGCATTTCGTCGACACTAGGAGACATTGGCACGACCCTGCAGCGCTCACGAAGTGCGAGCCTGCGCACAAACGACTCAAGCGGCACCACGAGCAACGCTTCCACATCGCGCACGTCCTCGCACAAGAGGACGCCCTCCGCCAACCTGGCCACCTCCTTGTCCCCCGAGAAACCTTCCTCCCAGCCTACCAATCCCGCCGCCTCTTCAGCACGCCCGGCCTTGTCCATATCAACCTTCTCACGCAGTACTAAGCAACGCTCGGCGGAGAATGTAAGGCCAGACACTGCCGTGGGGGCGGGTAGCAGGCAGGGGTACGACAAGGAGCCGCTGTCAGCAGTGGACAAGCCGAAGACGCCCTTTGGTCGCGCGAGGTTTCCGTCAAATAACAATGACCCTCCGCCCTTGCGACGCCAGGACACCGGAACGTATGGAGGCAGCACTATGAACTACAATGCCGGCGGATTAGGCCCTGCGGCGCCCATACCGCTACCAACGGGCGCAAATCCGAATATCATATTCCAGCATATACAGGAGATGGCTTCGAAACGAATCTCAACATTAGATTACCTTCGGAAAGCGTATGCTGCCCTTCATCCGACCAGAATCATAGCTAACAATCTCTAGACACGAAGGCCGTATCTACTGGTTCAACACGCTCCTCTTCTCCCGTCCAGACCTCACGCGCCTCCCCTCCTTCACACCCCGCAACCTCGCCCGCCGCGCAACACACTACCTCCTCCTGGGCTTCTCCCTCCCCACCATCCTCGACCTCAACTCCTCAAACCCCACCGACTACCTCAAAGCTCTCCTCTCTCTTCTCATGGAATTCGAACAATACCAAAGTATACACCCAGCGGATGGTTCTGCACCTGCCAGTCTCGGCAGAGGAAGGATACCGGGCATGCAGATGTTCAAGCGGGTGAATGCCAGCGTAGGCGGAAAGGGCCGGCGCAGTAGTTCTGCTGCTGGCATAGACTTCACCGGTCTGAATTCCAACGAGCCGTCAGCAGGTATGGATTCGCCGCCTGAAAACGACCTACTGCTGCCGAACGAGTCGTACTTGTATCTCCAGACGCCGAGTCTGCCTTTTGATCCCGATTTCTTCAGCACGTTTGCGACTCTCTGTGATGTCTTGATTGATTGCTACACGAAGATTCTGAATCTCTTGAGCACGCCCGAAAGCATCGTGCTTGCGGGCGGCGGCGTGCCTAGCACGGTGGGGGAACTGTTTAACAAGGCAGATGCGAAGGTGCGGAAAGTCATACTGGCAGGTGTGGTAAGGGAGTTTGAGGAAGGGTGCCGCAGCGGTGTGCGCGCGGAAGTTGGTGGCGTCGGTAAAGTGGTGCTTGGAGGGCTGATGTGAGCGCTTTCCTAGCGAAGCATTTGTGATGACGGTTATGACATGATAGCATGATATCCGGGTGTGCATTGTCTATGGCGTTGTTTTGTTTCTCCTACATGTGTTGGTAGAGCTAGCATACCTGGCGAGTTGCTTCCTCGAGTGAGTGGGCGGGCGGGCGAGCTGTAATCGATCGACTCTTAAGTGTTGGGCATGTGCAGTCATACAGTGATGTACGGTCTTATCGATGCCACAGAGTGAACGGAAGAGGGGGAGGCAAAGTCTATTAAGGTCGCCACTCCGTGCTTGCGATTGCAGGGGCTATGTTGATTTCTCCGTTGCTACATTGAACGCAGTCGTATTTTTCGAGACTCAGAGATTGTAGTTGAAGGTCAGGTTCAGAAGCAAGCGGTGAGCTCCGAGTAGGCACTGTTAGCTGCAATTTTCAAAGGCCGAAGATGTCAAGGTGACAGCTGGCCTGTTGGACTTCTAATTGGGCCCGGGACGAACACCCACGATCTCAGCGGCTGAGGGTGGGATTGGAAGAATGTTAAATGTCCTTCTCAGGCTTCTGATGAAGTCTATTATCGCTGCGGTCACAGTTGAGAGGGCTGGACAGCGGATGTACAGACAGGAGTTTAAGTTGAGGAAGCGAGGTTTTGAACTTCCTACCTATGGTAATCAAGTATCTGATGAAGACCATCAATTGCAGTGGAGGAAGTTGAGATTAACATTGATCCACCCCGACCCATACTCGTCTTCCGCCGCCTTTTAAGGCAGCTCACCAATGCGTCACCGTGAAGACCTGGGCAATATGCTATTTACCAGTCAGCCCTCACGCTCGCACATCCCGCACGCACACACATACGCGCTTGCTCTTCTCTTACAGAGTAGCTTGTGCAGTCACACCGTCACCATCACCTTCTTATAAAAGTGGTATTACTGTGATCTGATGTCACTTAGAAATAGCGAGTATAAGAGAAGTAACACACGGGGCAGCCAAAGACATTGTGCATGCACAGCATCATCCACAGCTTGTAGACGGGACCGAAGAGCCGGATGACGTGGCGTACAATGACGACGATGCCATTTCTTCGATACAACTCGACCGACGATTACGACCGCTTTGTCAAATGGGAGAATTCACGCAGCGGCCACAGGAAGAGGAGGAACAAAACTATTCACAACATGTCGCGATACTACTATCTGCTACTAGCCACTAATGCTATAGATCAGCGTGAAATAGCCTGTAGAAGCTAGGTAAAGCAAAGAATATCATACAATAGTACCCTGCTAGGCCGCCATCTAAGCAGATGTACATATGTATATTTCATCATTCCTGCTGTATAGCGTTATAGCTACCCATGACAATTAGGCCTTGAACTCGAGCGCGCAGCTCCGTTCTACTTCAGACTTCGTACTTACGGCACGCTCGCTTTAAGTGAAGAGCTCATGAAGCAACATCCTGAGGCCTACCAGGGTCAGCGGTTATTACGTATATTCAAGTGAGGTAGATACTTTAGCGTATATGAGGGAGAATGTCCATGAATAAAACCTTCCCTGTTTCATTTTCGAACGTGCTATACTACCGACATACACCGTCACCATCAGAGAAGGGCTCCATCCCTGCACATGGCCGGTCAACCTCATGAAAAAGTGCAACATGCGCAGAGATTGCCGGAAGCTAGGACAGAAGATAGAAAACAGAAACGCCATCACACCGTGCTCGTATCACCAGGGCCAGTTGGAGAGCTTGAGATCAAACTGTGCTGCTGTCTTGGATCGAACGAACATTGCCATATGGGAGCTGCCCTTCCTTGAGTGGCTGTCGAATATTGAGATAAGGGCCAGCCATCTCCAAGAGACGGCAGTCCAAGAGGTGGCAGTCATGATACAAAAGATGAGATGAGAGGGCACGAGCAGCGTAGACAAATCGTTGCGATGGACGCAGTGACCCAGTTGGGCAGAAGTATTGCGCAGCAATGTCGCTACAGTCTTAGCTGGCGGATATGGACGTTGAAGGCTAAAGATCCTCTAAAGACCTAGAAGTCAAAATGCGCATTTGGGCAGCGCCCATCGACGAAGCCAGGGTACTCTTACCTAATTGGCCCACCCCACAGCCTGCACGAGCCACTTTTTCTTGAGAGAGCTCATCCACAATCGATTACGCCCACCACAACGCGCCAGACCACCAAATCTACCTTCTCAACGCCATTACTCCGGCAGCTTCACTCGAAATACTTTGGGGCAATCGAACAAGGCTTGGTCGAATCAAAACCTTTAGATTGGGGTCAAAGAGCCAGGCAAAATGGATATTCGTGTGTTGAGGCCAGACGACATCCCGCACGTGCAGCTGGCGAATATCACGAATCTGCCGGAGAATTACTTCTGCAAGTACTACTTGTACCATGCGATGAGCTGGCCGCAGTTGAGCTATGTGGCTGTTGATGTAAGTTACATTTCGCCTGCTATCCCACCTGCGGTCGAGAACCTTGCTTGAACTTTGTTTCGAGGAAAATAGTGAGTGTCATTGTGGTTCTTGACGGAGATGCCGCGAAATCGGAGCATTAAACAGATGGATCTTTGTAGAGGCGTCTGACGAAGTGCTGTGGGACGTGCCGAACACCGAAAAGGATATTTTCGCAACATAAATACAACCTTCGCTTCGATCATGGCTCATTACCTTCACATAGAACCAAATTGTGCACATCGCTAATGATTATAGGTCTCTCGTCCTCCGAAAACCCCTTACGATCCCCCAAAGATTGTTGGCTACGTTCTTGCTAAGATGGAAGAAGACCCCGCTGACGGCATCCCCCACGGTCACATCACCTCTCTCTCCGTAATGCGCACGCACAGGCGCCTTGGATTGGCCGAGAAGTTGATGCGCCAGTCTCAGCGTGCCATGGCAGAAACCTTTGCCGCGCACTACGTCTCTCTGCATGTGCGTGTGTCAAACCAGGCCGCGCTACATCTGTACAGAGACACGCTAGGCTTCAAGGTAGACAAGATTGAGGAGAAGTACTACGCAGATGGAGAGAATGCTTATAGTATGCGGATGGACTTGGGCGATATGAAGGCGGAACTGAGGTTGAAGGAGGATGGGGAAGAGAGCGTTGGCAAAGATGAGGGGGAAGCAGTGGGTGATGAGAAGGGTGAGCCCGAGAAGAAGGAGAAAAAGAGACTGGTTAAGGTGGGGAGGCAGTTGGGAGTCGCAGATCTAGTGGAAAGGTGAGGCTGCTGCCGCGTAAAGTGAATCCAGGAGAAGGCTGTAGGCGAAGTGGACTATCTCCAAGGATGGAATATGTGTGCTAGTATACCTGCGAGATTTACCACAAATGTAGAGTAGGGCGTAAAGCACCCGGCATGGAGGATCGACTGCCCGGTGATGGGCGTACAGCACCAGAGGTATATGTACGACTCAGCACATGAAACATGAGCATCATACAAGAGTTTGTTCGCGATGTTCGTTGCTCTTTCGTTGTTGTGTACCATAAGTAGTCTGCCGAAGTAATTGCACTTGGGCCTCGCATGTAGGGTCATGTGATTCGGCGTTTAGAGGCACGCGTTTCTTAACCCCGCCTCAGCGGTCCAAATTTCGACGCGTCGCTCCACATCACCAAACACATTCGACTATCGCAAACAGCGACCCTTGCAACAACGGTTTAGACCGTCCGCTGATCTTGGCCCGCCCAAGGTGGTCTTCCAGATTACGTCTCACGCAACATAATTATCCGGAAACAATCCGGAAATCTTCTACCTTACTTGCACGTGTCGATGAGCTCCGCACTTCCCTCTTCAGGCGCAGACCGCGTGGGCGATACCACTCTGTTCATTGCAACGGCAGCTTCCTACACTAGCGATGGACCTACTTTGCCAATCATTGGAGGTGCAGGAGAGCATCTGGACTGGGTGGCTCCCAACCCAAAGGATCGACCAATAGAAGATGGAACGGTATCCAGGCCAACAAGAAAGCAACGAACAAATGGCGACCTTCCGACTGATTCAGCAGGTCCAGGAAGTGGAGCCCAGAAGACAAAGGCCGAGGCCGAGGGATTGTATAGGCCATGGAATTTACTGCCCGTTGAAGTGTTGCAGCAGATGGGGGAAAAACTAACCGGGAAGTGGGAAGAAAAGGTTGAGGTGGTGGTGTGGACGAAGAACCAGAACGTCAAGAGTGGGATTAACTGCCTTAGGAGCTTGCTGGGTTTCGAAGTGAACACAGAAGCTGACGAAAAGTATGGACGTGAGTTGAAGGAAAACAAGGACGATGGACTTGTCGCAGTCTCAGCGTACGGCGAGGGTACGACAAAATTAGTGGGCATCGTGGAGGTAATGAAACGAGTCGTTGGTGGAGTTAAGCAGGATGTACGGGACGGGAGTGGAGAGGCGTGGTTCACGTACACATGTCTTAGCAGCACGAGCGAGAAGGACGTCAAGAACAAGGTGCCGGTGCTTACAATATGGTTCAGCCGAAGGTGTATCCCAGAGCTCAAGGGCGCGTTTGGAGAGCAGACGCTCAAGATCAATCGTACGCCTGCCACAGATTGAGATCACTGCTCACAGCAAGTACGACCACTGCCTACTCAACCACCCTCATTCCCTCAACCCACCATACGTACCAGATTAGAAGGCCCTTATTCCTGGCCGTTCGCGATGTTAACACGAGAATTCCTCAGTCCAACCGCCCATTCACCAAAATCTACGCGTGTTCGACACGCACTTCGGTCCCAAGTCGGGCAGCCCATCCCACCTTAAGGCGCAGTTCAAGCAACACTCGTGCTTCGTTCTCTTATACCATAGTAAGTTCGCCTATTGGCGTGTAGGTCCCGAACCTATCTTACAATAACAACCTACTCCAGCCAGTAGACCATTTTGCTCTTCATAAAGTCATGTTCCTCGACCGCGAGCACCGACTACGACTCTTACCGCACATTGGGTCTGGCTTCTCAGTAAGATCGCTGTTTTATTTACAATCGTTATCTGGCACGCACCGAATTTATGGCTTTCCTTTCTAACACGCCGCGAGCCGTAACCACCAACGCGTCTACCATGAACATGTCGCCTCTCAGCCTTCCGACCGAGGCTTTGTAGTCTGTGAACCGCGTGCGCACGTGGACGAAGTAGTGGTCCGGGCCTGGCATGGATGGTGTAGCTGTGGGAAATAGGCTGCTTTTACGCGTTGACTTGTGTTGCGGGCTGCTTATTAAGTGGTAGACCTGGTTGCTGTAACGTATTGAGTGATTGGGAGAAGCACGTTAGAACGTAATCGCGCTTTATGTGAAAGCGAAGGATTTTCTACAGTGGTCGTCGAATTGACATGACAAATTTGATTCCACGAACGGGGTATGAGTCTGCGTAGCGACTTAAGGCAATCTTCTGCGACCAAAGCAGGATGATTGTATAAGGATTATGCTTGCGAGAAAGCCGAGATAACCCTCCAGAAGCTCAATATACCGCTCGTGAGCCCTCTCGTCGATATCACTGTTGACTTCCATCTTCACACATTCCACTGTTTCACAAGTCACTTCCGAAAATGGTCGTAGATGGGAAATAAGCAAAATTGCACAGGTATAGCTGCGTAATCGCCTTTTTCTGACCAGAAATCGGCCTCGATGGCGAGTATGTGTCCATGCTACTTATACCATCTAATTTCTTGTGTCATTTCCCGTGGCTCTACCAGGTGATTGGGTCTTATCTCTTCAGTCGATAACAATCTAATAGGGGGGAAGTTGTTGAGTGAGGACACCAAGATAGTCGGTAAGAATTTCATAATTGACTCTTGAGTAGTCTAGTTGGCGTTGGTGGTATGCGCATGGTTCAATGGTTTCTGCGCCTCTTGACCACCATGTTGTATCTAAGCTTCCGCCCAACAATTCCGTAGCAGATTACACTTCTGCCTCATGTTCACCTGGCCGAACACTGGGGTAGGGACATTGTCTTCAGGGAGTGAGAGCGTATAATGGTCCAGTCTCAAGGTCGTGAATGGAACAAGAGGGGATGTCTTCGTCAGGGAGAGATTGAAGGCGTGCTTCTTCATGTAGGCCATCGTATCCGCTACCTTCGAGAATACGTGATGTTCTCTTACTCTTGTAGGATTCAGGTAGGTTGTATTGAGAGTCCGTGCTGGCGGACGGTCCTTGCTAGATGCGCTTTGATACCTTTCTTTATACCGTGCTGGATTAGCCAAATATCGGCGTACTATTTAGGCTCTTTTGAAAGGCTGACCTTTTTCCAGCTGACCCTCTGGCTGTCCTTCCCCGGGTAAAATTCCCACTCGGGACAACTGTGGGTGATGTAATAGGTCTCTTGGGTGCTTGCCATGCATATTGGTGATGCATTGCTGTAGGCGCCTTGATGGCAGTCGACCAGCGTGTAGTGTAGGAATACCAGATCTCGTGAGTGATGCTACCAGATGCCCCTTCAATGTGTCAATCGAATAGGCTTGGCGCATACGGGACGTAACGCTATGTATTGCCCAGCTGTCGTGGTGAGGTCGAGGTGAGTCAAATGCCATGTATCATGCGAGCACTAGTAAAGACACACATGTAAAAGAATGGCTACAATAGGGTGGTAAGATAAAAGGGTGAGTCACAGGGCTGCATACAGTGTGAATTTCTCCCCCCGTCGAATACTAAACTGAATGCCAATGTAAATCTTGTTACTCAGCCCAAGCTGGTTGACCAACAAATAATCGTAAGTGCCAGAAACACTTCTACAGCTCCTGTGTAAACGGTTCTCCGGAACACAAAATAGGGTCGCTCTGTGGGCAACTTTTAGACGATATATAAATTGGTTCCTGTCACGCGACACAGGTAGGCTGTATTCTGTACGTTGGAAAAATTCGGTTGGACACCCCATCATCGCGATGAATGGATACTTGAAAAGCATCCCAATACGTCCAAATGATGGTAGCGCAGAAGATGAACTGAAAAAGGATGGCCAGAAAGCGATCGATGGAGCAACATGCCAGGGTAGTGCATCAGCCCAGGCTTGACGTTTGACATCTGCGGTAAGTCGAGGCCTCTCATTCCCCACATCGACCAGCAGGCACAAAAGTTCATAAATTCCCCTTGAGTTATGACTGTCATGTTAGCGGTTGTAAGTGCAGCAATTATGTCTTTGCAATACATTGCCCAGAATAGGTCTTGAGGCAGCCACAGCTCCAAGCCGCGTTCGAGTAGGGAAATGCCGAGCCCGAAGGCGTGCCTTGATTTATTGGTCAGCAGCAATAAATTGGTAGTATGTTTTACATGACTGTTTGCGGGATGTGACGACAGTTCAGGCCCGTGAAGGAACAAAGCTTGACAAGACGATGGCAGTAAGCAAGCTAGCACCGAGAGCTACCAAAGCTGCCGTAACGAGAGATGACATATTTCGATTGCTGACATTTAGTGATTGTTGGCGATTGCTTCATTCCTCGGTCTCCAGTTGTTCAGGCCTCCACGAACTGCGCATGATCTATTCCTGTCTTCCACCAACCACTTCCTTCTCGACCAGTCGCAGAATAGCGTCGGAAAAGCTGTCCTTGAACCTGAGTAGGCTCGCCTTCAAAGGTTTGTAACAGGCGTGGAATTGATCCCTCATTCTGTGAAGCGCCAATCACGGAACCAAGCACTACTGCCGAGGTGACCCAGAGGTATATGCCCGAAAATGTAACGCTATGCTCCTTCACGTTCTGCCAATTGTTTGAGCTCGGGTCGAATACTAAGAGTATTGAGCCAGCCGCCGATGAAGAATACTTCAGCCACGAATACTGGAAGGGCCTCGGCAGTCCTGCCGGTGCCAAACAGTTCGCCATTTCCTCATGTGGTACATGACGAATCTCGCTCTCAAATGCAGGATGTGTTCGTAAGTTTATACTAGGACTTCTGTTAGCATATGGTAATATCAGTGATGCTATCCACATACTAATTGCTACAGAAGCCCTGCATTTGGTCGGGTTCCCGCATTCATCGTACGAAACCATGAGCGAGCGCTACCAGCCTGCCTGCATATTCGCCTTCTTAGTCCGACTATCTAAATATTGCAACATTTCCCCATGACTTTCGAGCTGACATCAGTGGATGTGTTTTTGACCTTCGAAGCCATCGTGCTACGTCCTCTCACAGTTCGTCGTGCTGCCTTGCCTCACGCTGCGCCTCCGCCTTCGCCTCCACGTACTCGGGCGCGTCGCTCCCGAAAACTTGTCCCGAAGCCGCTTTGCCTTGCAGGATTGTAAGCAGCATATGTTCGACCACATCTGCGATGATCTTTCTGCCTTGTAAATAAGTAAAGACATTGTCATTCATCGGTGCATGCACAGCTAGTGCCGGGATTCCGCCATTTACAAGACCGAAGTTTGTCGCCATAGGTCCGTATTCAACTGAATCCGCGATTCCAAAAGTAACATACTGCTCGTATTTCTTTGCTATGGGCGTGAGCTCGTGACGCAATGACGTGGCTTCGTCCTTCGTGGTGGCGAATATATAGGCAGAAAGCTTGCCAGGCTGACGAGGTTAGAGAAATCTCGATATATGTATGAGGGTGCTTGATGCAACTCACTGCCATGTAAGCTTCCACACTGCGTTCGCTAAAGTCTCCTATCACCATCTTCGGAGCCGTTGCTAAGAAAGCCACCACGTCTTCTTCGGTAAAATTCCCTTCGAAAACTTTGTGGTCGCCATCACCATTCTTGTAGCATACAATGGTTGGCATAGTGACGCCTTCTGTATCAGCAATTGCTTTGTCATGCGTAAAGCCGAAGACGAAATCTTCATAGAATCTTTCTGCAATGGAGTTTAAGACTCTCTTTGGTTTATCCGACTCTGCAGACATGAACGCGACGAGTACAACATCATCAACCTTTTTTAAGTTGCTCAACTCTTCGCCATCTCTAATAGCCGATATTATGGCGTACTCGTATTTGATCAAGAAAGACCTGATGGCATGCTCCGTCTTCCGGCCACGATATCTTCTCAAACTTGTCTCTCCACTTATGAAACGATTCGTGGCTGTACCTCCTAGGAACAAGCGTATTGCAGGGTACTCGTTTACATCGTACCTTCGACACAGCTCCACATCGATGTCGCAGTCTATCATAATGACTCTTGCGTGCAAGCGTTGGTCCATGTGCAGCTTTTCGAGAAAACCGTAGTGGTTCTTTCCGGATTCAAACGATCGCGATGTGAAAACCAATAGGACCCGACTACTATGTCCAATCTGAGATTTGAGATCGGAACTCGTAAAGTCTGCCCATAGGCTTTGTGGGAAGGCGGTCGCCGAATGAAATGAAATGCTAAGCAACAGAAGGCATATAATAAAAAACATTCTGGTTGTACTGTGGCCGGACAATAACCAGGTAGGAGGGAGGAGTAATTGATGATTCCTAGCAATTCCGAGAAAGCTTTGGGGGTCATTGTGTTACAAGGGCCCCACCCCTCGGGGCGCAGATCAGGCACAGCCAACACATTGCGAGGTGCTGGAACCCACTTCGTTTCAGAACTGTGACGAACAACATCAGCCTGAGAAATAGTCCACCATGTTCGCAGCGATAGTCCGAACGTCAACTCTCCAACTTCCTTCAAGTTTCATCTCAAGCAATTCATCGGACGGAAATCGTTCGCAAGCGCACACACAAAGAATAGAATGTTTACTCGGTTGCTCCCTCTACCTCTTATAGCTCTTGTAACAGCAATCTCAGCCAAGAACTACACATGTCCCTACCACTTGTACAGCGTTCAAATATTCTCCGAGGACCCGCTCGTCATTTACATACCTGGTTTCTTGACAGAAAGCGAAGCCCGACACCTTGAGTCTGCGTCCGTAGGACGTTTTACCTCCTCGAAAATTGCCGATCAATCTGGTCAACAGCAGCTCGCCTCAACTCGCACATCAAAGTCTGCATCACTACATAGCGATGAAGTAGTTCGATGCATCGAGGAGCGCGCTTTGCAATTCCAAGGCTACGATATCCCGCGCACACATCTGGAACCGTTGCAAGCAGTGCAATATACCCTGGGAGAAAAATATGCGCCGCATACGGACTGGTTTACTTCTTCGCTCCAAACGACCTCGGAGTTTGGCGGTAATCGTCTTTCGTCATTCTTTGTGTACATCAGCACATCTGATGACATTGTTGGCGGTGGAACACAATTTCCATTGCTCGATGCACCGAACGATGAGCGGTGGTGCGAATTTGTGAACTGCGATGCTGGCTGGGAGGACGGCGTTACATTCCGGCCAATCTCTCGAAACGCAGTGTACTGGCGCAACCTTCGAGGTGGGAAAGCTGGAAAGGGGAGGATGGGAGACCGGAGGACATTACATTCTGGACAGCCCGTGCAAAGAGGCACGAAGCTCGGGATGAATATATGGACGAGGGAGGCGGAATTGGATGGTGTCTATCGGAGTGAGATCATTTGATGAGATGAGGAAAGATAAGATTCCGTACCAGAGTAATGTCTAAGAAGTCGTAGTCATCGCAATGTTTTCAGAGTAATTTAAAGTCATCATATATTGACATGTCTCATAGCATAATCATCGCAAGCCCAATAGCAATCGCGCCAGTCATCATGGTCCGAATGGGAACCGTCGAGGGTATTGTAGCTGCTGTACTTGGAGCCACTTTTTCCGTGGCGCTCGTACCAGATGTCGCTGTGCACTGATCCCCACAAGAGTAGCCGTTCGGGCAGCAGTCGCCACCCAAGCTTGCAGCACAGCTAAACCACGCACTTGGGCAATTTCCACCCTGTGGAGCGACACTGGCACCACTCGGCGCGACAACGACTACTCCGTTGGTATTGACAACCGTAGTACTCGCGGTGGGTACACAAGAACCAGTCGTTTGGCAATCGTGACCGACGCGACAGCAGCCGGAAGGATAATATGCACTACATACGTAAAAACCTGTAGGACATACAGAACCGGTGGGTGAAGAGGATACGGCTGGCGCAGTTGTGATTCCAGGATCACTTGTCGGCCGGACAGGCGCAGAGGGAGCCATGGTACTCGATGTGTCATCGCCGAGACAGGAAGCGCCGGTCGCACAAGTCCTTCCATTCTGACAGCATCCTCCTCCGACAGATGCTGGACACGAGAACCACCCTGTACTGCATGTATGTGACGTTGCCGGTGTCGGTGTAGGCGTGGCGGATGTGGAAGACGAGGACTGCGTAGTGGGGACTACAACGACGCTGGTCGAGGAGGCAGCGCTAGATGCTAATGTGGATTTTGGAGGCTGGACGTAAGTCACAGATGTAGCGATCGCAACGCCTGTTAAGAGGTCAGTCCAAACGCCGCGCTCTCGGTCGTGCGCCACTTACACCCAACACCCGAGCAGCCGAATCCAGGGAGACAGCAACCTCCGTTCGGAGACTCTGGACAGCTGGTGTAACCTTCATCGGTATTACAGCTTATGCCTCCACTACAACTTTGTCCACTCGGGCAACAACCGACAGGCCCAAATCCTTGATCAGATATCTTCACGCAGCTCGTCCCCGTGCCGCAGCAACTATCCGGTTGTCCGATAGATGAGCAGTCGTTCGTGCCATTAGGGCACTTGAAGCCACGCTTCAAAAGCGTATTTCTCGTCCGAAATCGTAGATACGAGTCGAGGTGCAGGCTTTCCTCGACTGGTCGCAAAGTTACCTCAAACTGTCCTGTTATGTTCGCTAGATCCCCTAGAACGATGTCTGCGCGCTTCTTTCGCTCCTCTTCTTTTACGTCGGTGGCGAATATCCAATTGTCAAACATGAACATTTCACCTGCATTGCTGCTCATTTTCTTGACACCAATAGGTTTTTCCTTTCTTATTTTCTCTTGAACTTCCAAACTGCGCTTCACATGGATCTCGTCTTCCGGAAAGTACTTCATGTGCTTCGGTAGGTTGTGCGGCCATTGTGGTTCGGCGGTGGCAGACGTAGCGCAGAGGAGTAAGATGGTAGGTGGAAGCGCGAGCAGGCTACGTAGCTTCATGGCTAATCTCGAAAGCTCCAACGCCAAAGTGGTGGCACAAAAGTTCCGGTTGCCGAGAGGTAAGGTATGCAGGTGAACAAACAGTGGTAGGTACAAGGACTCGATCCCGCTGCGATGAGATCACTTCGGTGGTTGGGCGGTAGCCTTGAGAAATTGACGAGGCTGGGATGCGTTGGCAGCAACACGATGTCTGTGCCGCGGCAACGTGCACAGGGTACACCCTGAGACCTTAGTTCGAGTCACTCGAGAATTGCAGGGAAGGAAGATTCTTGAAGCGGACGATGCAATGGACCAAAGTGAGGAAAGCCGACGTTGAAGATGTCATTCCGTTCCGTTCCGTTCATTCCGAGCCCTCGACAGGTGGGTACAGTAAAGCAGTTAGCCTCTCAACTTGCGGCAAGCCGGGGGAGGCAGAGATATATTCTAAAGACCTGTTGTTTGCCCTAGAACACCGTGTCTCAGATTTGATAAGAGTTCATAGTTCTGCGTGTCTGCCTTAAGTATGCCAGTTTCGAGGTAAGACTACATTGGAGGGTCATCAGGGTTGCTTCACCATTGCTGCGCTAGTATTCGACAGGGCCGTCTCTCGTAATATCCTGGGATAGGATTGAATGCAGTACAGATGTATCTGAAACAACCAGTTAAGTGCAATGTTCTCTATGCGTGCGTCACAAGTAAGAGAGAACCGCACCGAGGGCGCGCTTGCTCCTGCCCTATAACATCAGGTTATACCAAATGCGGCTAGTCATCCTAAACTTTCCCCTCCAAAGTTGTCCTCCATCACTTTGTTCGAACAGCTCAACTATGTCCGAGAGCGAAGACAACGGCGTCTTCGGGGTGAGCGAAGATCTCGTCCCGCCTGCCGTGATCAAGTCCGCAATCGTTTCAGAAGTGGACTTTGACGGACTGTTGTCCCCACCACTGAAGCTTCAACAAGATTTGAAGAATGGATGTGGCGGACAATTATGGCCGGCGGGCATGGTGCTCAGCAAATACATGCTGAGGAAGCATAAGAGTGATTTGGAGGGAAAAGAAACGTAGCCTTCCCCGGTGATTCATAAGTAACGTGCAGCTAACTTGACGTAGCATTGAGTTGGGTGCTGGTGGTGGTCTTGTAGGGTACGTCTAATTAACGCTCTGTCTTGGCCTTCAAATCTTATATGAGGATGTTACATCTCCGCGACTGAGCTGCGAACTGATGATTATAGCTTGGCCGTGGCCCTCGGCTGCAAAATTACAACAACCCTCCATATCACCGATCAAGAACCTATGTTCGAGTTGATGAAGCAAAACATTACCCTCAACAGCCTCACCTCGAAGGTCTCCGCCACAATCTATGACTGGGGTACACCTACCCCCGTGCGCCTACCGAAACACCCAGACATCATCTTAGCCGCCGACTGCGTTTATTTCGAGCCAGCGTTTCCACTGCTGCAAGAGACGCTCATGGATCTGATTGGAGAGAACACGGTTTGCTATTTCTGCTTCAAGAAGAGGAGAAGAGCAGACTTGCATTTCATGAAGGTTGCGAAAAAGATGTTCGATGTGAAGGAAATAGAGGACGACCCAGATAAGGAGGTTTATTCAAGACAAAGTCTGTTCCTGTGAGACTACCTCAGCTGTCATGGATTCCCGGAGATATCGCTAATCTCACACAGGTATCGCATCACGAAGAAGGCTGGAAAGGGCCTGATCATCGGCAATGAGGTAACATAATGCAGAGTTTGGCTGCTACTACCATACATAATTCATCATCTGGTAGTTAGCTGCTTCTTTCCCTTGTCCGCGCCGCTTGATCGTGGAATCCATGCGTGATAACAGCTACACACGCGTATACCAAGCGCGCGCGCCAGATTTCATGGTATGCTGCAGTGCGTATACCCTTGTTCACTAAAGCGCTTAGGTACTTCCAGTCCCCTTGATTGTCGCGTGGCTGATCGATTGATGTCAGGGCCACCGTATCAGAATATGCCGCCAGTATACAAAAGTAAGCTTCGGGGTCAAAAGTTTTCCCATATTTCATGTAGAGGCGGGCAGTATTTGAAACATGTGTAGCTGATGGCGCGTGCCACAGGATGACAGCTTATTTATTGTTATCTCAAAGTATCCGAGAACTGCTATCCAGCCTGTCCCTTTCCTCAATACTGGGCTGCTTTGATATACACACTCCTGTTGAATGTCTTCCGGTAATCCACCTAGGCAACTCCTGTTGTGGATGTTTGCAGCATATTTACAAAAGCTAGGAATATTCCCGCCTACGCCCCTTCAGCTAGATGTCAACATGTTGAGACAGCGCACGCCCAGCGTTGCACCTCGATGCTTGGTTCAGAGCATCGAAATTGCTGGAGCAAAATTTGGAACAGTTTGATGTTCTCGACCTCTATACTTGACGAGCAGACAATCAAAGACTTGGCACTAGAAGCTCGAACAGCCGAGCTTACAGCATTCGCAACTGATCGAGAACGCGTAAGCGCTAGTAATAGAGAAACAAACGAGCACTGCTTAGAGAAGAAATCGATAGCTGCACGACCTCAAAGAGAGAGCTTCAGATCGAAGAGACAGCCTACAAATCCAGAACAGCATCTTGGTCGACCAAGCTGAGAAATCGAGAGTATATATTGGTGAGGTATTGGATTGACTCCGCAACCAGCATACCTCGCCGCCTAGGAGAGATTCGGTGTGCAAAACAACAGACAAGCAGGCGAGACTTATCAACACGATAGATGCCGCCAATATACAAGAGGTCGCGATGCACGACGACAATGCCGTTCACCCTTTCCGTAGTCAGGGATCTTGAAGAGGACGTCAACATCTTCCAAGCCCGACTCCTATTCTCTCAAGCCGTGACAGAAAACCTAGAGGCACAGCTTTCTTTAGCCATCAACGCAAAAGAGCACCTTCAACGCAATTCCTGAAGTTGCGCGCGAAGCTCGACGGCGGAGCGGAACGCAATGCAACATTCTTGTCGGAAGTATCTTTCGAGCTGCGATACTGCCGGAGAGTCATGGGCCTTTCGAAGACTGAGAGTGTGGGCGATGGCTCGCCACTGGGAGTGGTTCTACCGAGGATCTAGGACCTGCTCTGTTAGTGTATAATAAGAAGTATTTCGTTTGTAGTCGCTGAGGGAATATTAGCGAGGAATGGGCTTACATTGACCCTCCTATCCATAGGGCATGCTAATTAGTCTCCAGGAACGGTCTGCACTGAGCAATGAAGTGTTGCATATAGAATATTGAAGTCTACTATGAAGACAGTATAGTACAGGGAATCCTCGCTCTAATCCAACTGAAGAACTTCAGATATCTTCCTTTGCTTCGACTGTGCCTTCTCCTCTCTTGACCGCGCAACCTCCTTGGCCTTGTTTTTGTTTCGTTCCACAATATTTCGTACGTTCCAAATCTTTGTGCCTCGCTGAAGCACACCGCCGTGTAATAGCTTAACAGGGTTCGGAAGCTCGCCATCGTTGATCGCTTCGGGGAAATGCATATCTCTCTTATTCCTCTCTTCTAGCAGGTATACCCTCTTCGGGCCCAACAGTGTCCTATCGTCCCACTTTTTCTTCTTGCCTTCCCTCATTCGTTCGACCATGTCCCGCAGATGCTCTACGCCTTCTTTCCGGAACTGTGTGACCTTCTTGACGTTCCTAGCTGTAAGCTCGTTCATGCGCATACTCTCCGGTAGATTTGACAATGTCTTCGCTGTCATGGCAAAGCGCATATCTTTGGGACCGTCCACTAGTTCTAGAATGGCAGATTCGGCTTGATCTTCCTTTGTAGGTTCAATGCGGAGGACACGTGTATAACCGCCAGGACGCTCGAGGTAGCGTTCCCTTATGGGCCCGAAGAGCTTGGGGACTAGTTCTGTAGGTTCCTGGCAATGGTTTAGCTCAGAGTCAAGAGAGCTGCATCAATTGCCGTACGAAGAATATCTGATGCGCTCTCCGCCGCGTCGCTTCCGTGTTCTTCTTTCCCAACGTAATCAACTTCTCCGCCAATCTTTGTGCCTCCTTCGCCTTGTGCCATGTCGTCGTTATCGATTCCTGTTTGAAGAGCGATGTGACGAGATTTCGGAGGAGAGCTTCTCGATGCGACGACGACCGGCTGAGGTGACGGTATTTCATGTGCCCGCCCGCCATGATGGGCAATTGAGGTTATCAACGACAGGAAAAGAAGAAAATCGAAATGGTCCCAGCTGCAGATGACGCGCAGCTCCCCAGTTGCCCACCGTTCGATGCCCTGGCGGTGTCCTGAAAAGATTCGGCGAAATGCGCCGCCTAGCGCGAGGGCACGTGCGCTGACCAAGCAACCACTTTCCACTCTAAGTGGCAAGGAAGGCGCGTCGTGACCGTGTAACCGTGCGTGTACCGCGCGTGTTTTGCTTCGACGCGTCTTGATTTAAAAGCCTCTCACCCCTCTTCCCGAATCCGCTTCCACTCCCATTCTCCACGCGTTGAGATACCCATATACAGCTAATTACTTTACGCTTCCAAGATGTTTGTTCACAAGCGCGGTATGTACAACCTGCATGCATGATTTCATTGCTGTTTCTACCCCTGCTGCCACCTGCATGTCGTTGACAGAACTGATATGGTACTTCAGATGGACGTAAAGAACGCGTTCAGTTCGACAAAATCACAGCTCGTGTGTCGAGGCTATGTTATGGCCTCGACCCGGACCATGTTGACCCTGCTGCCATCACAATGAAGGTCATCTCGGGCGTGTACCACGGTGTCACGACGGTCGAGCTGGATAACTTGGTACGTTGGATGTTCCCCACTTGCGATGGCATTCCCACTAATAACTCCAAGGCCGCTGAGACAGCAGCATACATGACTGTCACCCATCCAGACTATGCTATCCTCGCCGCACGTATCGCCGTGTCGAACCTCCACAAGCAGACAAAGAAGCAATTCTCGTCTGTGATCCATGACCTTTTTAGCTATATCAACCCAAAAAATGATAAGCACCAACCTATGATATCGAAGTCCGTCTACGACATTATACAAGAGCACGCTGAAGAGCTCAACTCGGCTATTGTATACGACCGCGATTTTAACTATCAATTCTTTGGATTCAAGACCCTCGAGCGATCATACCTACTTCGCATCAATGGCAAAGTAGCCGAGCGTCCTCAGCACATGCTGATGCGTGTAGCTGTGGGTATTCACGGCGAGGACATTGAGAAGGCTATAGAGACCTACGACATGATGTCGCAGAAGTTCTTCACACACGCGTCACCCACTCTTTTCAATGCGGGTACACCTCAGCCTCAGATGTCCTCTTGTTTCCTTATCGACATCAAGGACGACAGCATCGAGGGCATCTACGATACACTGAAGACCTGTGCCATGATCTCCAAGACTGCTGGCGGTATTGGTCTGAATGTGCACTGCATCCGTGCCACTGGCTCGTACATTGGAGGAACCAACGGTACTTCGAACGGTCTCATCCCTATGCTCCGTGTCTACAACAACACTGCTAGATACGTTGACCAGGGTGGCAATAAGCGTCCGGGCGCCTTTGCCATTTACCTGGAGCCTTGGCATGCGGACGTGTTCAGCTTCCTTGACTTGCGAAAGAACCACGGCAAGGAGGAGGTACGTGCGCGTGATCTGTTCTATGCCCTTTGGGTACCGGACCTATTCATGAAGAGAGTCCAAGAGAACGGCGACTGGACTCTGTTCTGCCCCAACGAAGCTCCTGGCCTCGCAGATGTCTACGGTGACGAGTTTGAGGCTCTGTATGCCAGGTACGAGGCTGAAGGTCGTGGACGTGAGACTGTCCGCGCCCAGAAGTTGTGGTATGCTATCCTCGAGGCTCAGACGGAGACTGGAAACCCCTACATGCTTTACAAGGACGCCTGCAACCGCAAGAGCAATCAGAAGAACCTCGGAACCATCCGCAGCTCTAACCTCTGCACTGAGATCATTGAGTACACTGCCCCTGATGAGGTAGCTGTGTGCAACCTTGCCTCCCTCGCCCTTCCTAGGTTTGTTGATGAGAAGCAAGGCAAGTTTGACTTCCAGAAGCTCCACGAGGTTACGGAGATTGTTACTCGTAACTTGAACAAGATCATTGACGTCAACCACTATCCTGTTCCGGAGGCTCGCAAGAGCAACTTCAGGCACAGGCCTATTGGTCTCGGTGTACAGGGTCTTGCTGATACTTTCCTGGCTCTCCGCATGCCTTTCGATTCTCCGGAGGCCAAGAAGCTCAACACCCAAGTTTTCGAAACCATCTACCACGCAGCATTGACCTCGTCCTGTGATTTGGCCAAGGAGCTCGGTCCTTACGAGACATACGAAGGATCTCCTGTTTCTCAGGGTATCCTGCAGTATGACATGTGGAATGTCACCCCTACCAAACTGTGGGATTGGGCGCCGTTGAAGGAGAAGATCGCTCAGTATGGTGTCCGCAACTCTTTGCTCGTTGCGCCCATGCCGACAGCCTCCACTTCTCAGATTCTTGGATACAACGAGTGCTTCGAGCCCTACACTTCAAACATCTACTCTCGTCGTGTTCTGGCCGGTGAATTCCAGGTCGTCAATCCTTGGTTGCTTAAGGATCTCGTGGACATGGGCCTATGGTCCGACAACATGAAGAACCGTATCATCGCTGATGGTGGCTCCATCCAGCGCATCCCCAACATTCCAGACGAAATCAAAGCCCTGTACAAGACTGTCTGGGAAATTTCACAGCGAACCATCCTTCAGATGGCCGCTGATCGTGGTGCTTTCATCGACCAGTCTCAGTCGCTCAACATCCACATGAAGGAGCCTACCATGGGCAAGATCACCTCCATGCACTTTGCTGGCTGGAAGCTTGGCTTGAAGACTGGGTTGTACTACCTCCGAACCATGGCTGCGTCTGCTCCTATCCAGTTCACTGTGGACCAGGAGGCTTTGCTGGTCGAGGACACCAACGTCGCTCGTGCCCTTCCAACAAAGCGACGAGGCCTTGGTGTCAGCACCTCGCCATCGCCGACTCCTGTTCCTCGACCAATGTTCGCAACCAAGACGCCAAATGGTGTTCCCACTCCAGGGGCAACACCGCCTATCGGCTCTGAAAACATGCAGCTGAACGGCGCGACCAAGGATGCTCTCGCCTCCAAGCCTTTCAAGGCTGATGTGCCCGAGGGTGAGAGCCCGAAGGTCATTGCAGCCGAGTCAACTGGCAAGCTTCCTGACGACGAGGCTCTTCCCGAAGCTGCCTCCAGCCAGGAAGAAGATGGAAAGGAGAGCGCTGATCGCGAAGGAGACATCTACTCTGACGCAGCCCTTGCTTGCTCGATAGAGAACAAGGAGGCCTGCATCATGTGCAGCGGTTAGATACGAGGATTTACGATGTGACGTGTACAGATAGATATCTTACGGGAATGAGGGCAGACGACTGCCTTGTATGATTCCCACATGTGTATGGTCATGGCGTTCATGGGTTCTTGATTCACGCGGAGGATATGGTTCCATCTACGAAGTTGGCTCCTTGTTTAGGTTAGGCATTACTTAATCCAGCAAGCATTCTTTACACAACGTACAGTGCCTCAACAAGTATCTGAATACCCTGAATTGTATTGGATGAGCTTTGCGATACTCAGACTTTTGACCTAGTACTACTCGGTTAATGTGTGGTCAACAGAATCAGTTAAGCAGTTGCAACCTCGGGGCTTCCTGTTCCGTCACCCCGCATCGTGCTCCGCGGCGCCCACGCCCTACCGTACGCGTTTACGCCTTTCAGGTGACAACTTGGACATACACCCTGCATCCGGTTCTGAAACAGCCTTCGGCGTTCTAGTCTCGAAGGCATGTAGGTCTAGCGCATCCTCTATTGTCCCTCAGTTCGTGCAATCGCTCACCAGCACAACACAGCATCAACATCAGCATCAGCATCAGCAGTGGTACCGACGGCCACTTCTCCAAGCTCCCCACCTACCCCAAGTCAAGACCCCACTCCAGTCGTCCGCCCGCATGCCACCTCACTCAATCCTCCGACCCTCTACCCGCATACCATCGTCCACAGCAGCACCACTCAGACTCCTTGCCTGTCGCGCAGGACCTCGACTCGTGCAACGACCGAACACACAACTTAAAAAAGAACTAAGGACAATGGCATCTTCAACAGCGCCGCTGCAGGAATGGCTCGTCATAGCGCCCGACTTCGAAGGTGTGCTGAATAAGCGACTCGCCGTGAGAAATGAGCACCTTGGCGGGCTGAAGGCGGACCCTGAGGACTTCTGGCTGTGGGGTGGTGCGTTTCTCCCGTCATTCCACTTACTCTCCACTCTCCGCACAATATATAGGGAGTGGGTGCTGATATTGAGCAGGCGCAATGCTAGAAGAACCCGTGACGGAAGGCCAGACGCCGAAGATGAAGGGATCTACGATGCTGATAGGTGCGAAGACGAAGGAGGAGGTCATGGAGCGGTTGAAGCAGGATGTTTATGTCAAGGAGGGGGTGTGGGACTGGAGCAAGGTGCAGATCATCCCGTTTAAGAGTGCGTTGAGAAAGGCGTTGTAGAGTGAGACTCGTAATAAGAGTGCATATGAGCAACGCGGTGCCTACAAGAGCTTGCACAGCAGGAGCGCACATGCGCAGTCCTAAATGATTAGCGCGTGGCGACCGAGCAGAGTCATGTATCATAGCTAGCATTATAGCTCGATGCTTCCTGTGCTCTTGTGGTCGCTCTGTCCCATGCGTGAGCATCTACATGGGATGGGAACATCCATAACAGCTGCGAGCCTTTCTAAGAGCTGCACACTGACGACCCTGTAAATCTCTACGAGATATTATCACTAGTGGCGTCGTAAGTCCCGGTATGTCGGGCCTGTGTTCTGCATGGATGGCGGGTTCGCACATCGCTCCCTCCACGAGGTCCACTGCACAGGTGGCCGCCTTCTCGTCTCCCGAGTCTTCAACACTTCAAATCACCAGCTCGCTGTGCCTTCAACCAACCTCGCGCGTACAGCCGTCCTCCGCGGAAGGAATCATGTAGACCTTGGATACCTTCTGTGATTGCGACCGTTTCACCCCCCTTCAGCCGCGTTCCTTTCCTTCTCCGCCTGCTCCAACAGCCCCGACACAGTCGTAATCGTCCACCCCTTCCTCTTCATTTCAGGCACAACCTTTCTCAGCATGGGAACCGTCCAGCTCCTCCTATCATGACATATAACAATCCCACCGGGCTTCAGCATACTCAGCACATGCTTCGCATTGACCCTCCAATACGGTATCTGCGGATCATGCGGATAGATATCACCCAGTACCAATCTGTACCCCAACTCCTTCGATAGGCCGCGCATGCGCACGGAAAAGAAGCCCGACCCGGGGCGGAAGTACCGTGCCGGTTTTTCAAGCTTCGCTGAGGCATAGGCGTCATCAGTCATTTTCTCCACAGTTCGAATCTGCGACTTCAATTCAGCGTTAGAAAGCGAGCGCGACGCTTCATCATGCATGGCGTGATTCCCCAGCTCCATGCCCGCCTCCACCAATCTTTTCAACTCCTCTTCCCTTCCTCGAACCTGCCCACCGATCACAAAGAACGTAGCTTTTGCATCATTTTCCTTCAAAATGTCCAGGACCTGGGCGGTATAGTAGCTTGGCGCGTCGTCGATTGTTAATGCGATGACTTTCTTTTTGACATCCGCATGGAACAGGACATCCGGCCAGCGGGATTGGAAATATTGAATTAGCAGTGATGGCGGCTTGTAGATGATGTAGAAGGGGATTATGAAAGTTAGGATGGTGAGGAGGGCGATGAGCATGGTCATGAGGCGGAAGCGACGTGCGCGCCGGGAGAGGGTTGTAGGGTACCGAAAGAGGCGGATTGAGGGGCGTGGCATGTTGCAGGTGACATCTTAAGGAGCAAAGACTGGGCGAGACATGTTCATGTTGTTATGTTGGCTGCACGGCTGCGGTGGAGGAGTTATACGGCGCCCCTGTTTAGGGTTTAGGGGCAAGGAACCCCTGGAGCGCAGTACGCCACGTGACGCTCCGCTTAAATATTCTCCGACGTCGAAACTTCGGTTGCATTGTTAAAATCTCGAGATCCATCTCTCTTCGACATCTAAGCATGCGCGAAGCTCTGTTGAACACTGTCATCGACTTTCTGAGATGGCTAAGAAAGTTGCGTTCCAGATGCCTCTTGTGCGTATGTGTAGACAAGATGCAGAATTTTGCGCTTCCAGCCTCCTTCCGGGTTGAAACTCTTACAGGTCTTGCTTGCGCACGAGTATCGGCCTCATCACGGAATAATTTGTCACGCTTGTTCGAAATCTTCCACTTCGACACAGGCCCTCTATGGACGTTCCAAGAGCAACTGAGCGTTTAATTGACCTGGCGGCCTCGACTATGTGGCTATTCAGGTCTCATTGCGTTCATACATGTTCTCATTATCTAATATTCCATGTAATCCACGTATGCGAAAATGTGTGTTTGGGTATCCTACTTCATTTGCCGTCGCTTCCAAATAGTGATAAAGTCACCAGCTCCTTCGGTGTCTGTCGCGCTGTCCGAGCCCAGCGCCGAAGCAATGTCCACCAGAGGGACCATACTAGGCCGACCATGGGCGCACATGAATGGAAACACGCATTTACATAGCTTCCGCACCAGTTCTCTGCATTCTTCCATGCTGAGCTCATCGTTGAACATAATGGCCGACCGGCAGGCGCGCGAATTAACCAGATCGATCAGACCCTCCGGACAGCTAGCAATACGTCTAACCCATGCTGCTCGGTCGTTCGAAGGTCCACCTCGTCTCTCCCACTCGTCTGCAGGCAGAGGAAGGCGGACAGCATCTGCGTACTTCCAAACAGTGGTGCGGAGAAAGGCGATAAGAACTTGCGGATCTGCTTTGCATCGCTCGGATATCACTGGTGGCAAGGCTGTCACGGAGAGGGTCGATTGACTCTTCATCGATGAAGTTGTTGAGGTTCCCACATCGTATAAGATACCCCAAGTTGCGAATTTTGCAGCATGTCTCTTGAATTGCCCCTGTTCTAGGGCAGATAGCGCAAAATGGATTGGCTTACCCAGAATAGAACAAGCTATATGCGACTCATGGCCCAGCTTGGTACGGTAGTTTTGGATACCCTTCGACAATGGCGCACACATCTCTGTGAGCAAGGATTCCACACGCGTGCGTTCGTCCGCCGCGTGTTGGTCAATTAGAACCAGTATATGCCCATTAGCACCCAACACTTCGGTGTTACCTTCACATGACCCCATCTTGACGAGAATAAACTTCCTATCAAGCTGAGCCATGACTTCGGCATTCTCAAGACCGGCCCTAGATAGCTTACTCGCATTAGACGTCGACAATGCATGGATAGTTTCGTCATTGTGACTCCGTCTGCCGAAGTGATTGCTATGATTGCTATGATTGCAGTCATGGCCGTTTCCATCTTTGTGAAGGAGGGCTTGCTGAATCTTTGTTTCAGCAGGCTTGAAAACTGGATTATCCCACGTTCTCAGGAAGCCATTGAGCCAAGTGTTTGACTCGATACTTGGTGTGGTCGATGTCGGACATAAGCGTAGGGACTTGTTAAAATCGCTGAGTGTGCTTCCGCGGACATGTGGAGAAAGGTCGGTCTGAGGCCTAGCCAGAGGGCGTGGGAGCACGCAGCCCGTTCGAGTGTTCAGGAAGTACGTTTGCTTGGTTATCGGGTCTGTCCAGGGAACCGCTTCGTCGTATTTGCCCTCGTCTACACAGCGAACTTCTGTTGCTGAGATATCAGGCCTTGTAACGCCGTCTGAGAACCCCGCAGGTACTGGAATAACATTGAATTTGGCGAAGTACGGAGCGGTAGAATCTTGAACATTTGAGCTCGGATGGTTCGTTACCTGTTGTGACGTCCAAACGTCTCTCTTTATACCTAAATTGCCCAGATGAGTAGCGTTGCCGCTCTTGATGCGAGACCAATCACGGAAAGCTAAGTGATGATCTCGTTCCGCGCCTTTCTTGTTGAAAGGTGCTTGTGACCGTTTTCTCTTGCGGCTGTCTGTCTCTGCTAATTTAGACATTGGTGGGGTCGATACAGTACAAGTTCGAGAGATAGGCCCGACTGGGCGTGTTTGGTGACCTGATAACGCAGTCTCATCGTGCTCGGCATGCTTGGAAGACGTGCCCGAACTTGATCGATGAGCATGCTTTGACGACGCTTTGCGAGGTTGAAAGTGATGGACAGCTAGCCACTCAGTGATCATAGCTTTCAAAACCTCCATGACGATGCTAAGGTTTGCTTGATCTTCACTGAAGAGAGTGTCGGTTCGGTTCGAGTGGTTTTGGTGTGGAAAGGACATGCGCAAATGGAACATGGGGTATCGGTCAACGCCCTTTCGCGCTTTCACTTGCTTATTTGCGTACCCGTCATGCTTGAAGCGATTGTCGTCTTGTCTTTGAATTTTCTCATCCTCGTCCACAGCTAAGCCGTTCTCGACAATGCCGAAGCTAGACAGAGCGAATAAGCGATTGACCTCGTCATAAAGTTCATTGCGCCCGGTGTCGGCACTCAATGGAGTAACACCGAGTGAGATGAATTGGACACGCTTGCTAGGCGCAGGATCGCGCGAAATAGCGCCCTCTATACAGATGGTAGAAGTGGACGCAGATACAGGAACCCATGAGGGCCACTCGTCGTGATGGATGTAGCTCGCTTGCGTGAGGACATTGAGCACAGAATGAAGCCGGGAAGGGCGTCTCCTTGTGCCGTGTTTATTCTGACCTGCAGTAGAGAGGCTGAGGGACGTTTTACCGCCCGCATCTCGGACCCGCAGAGAAACGGGCTTGTGCCAGCTGAGCATCAAACCCGTAATTTCCCGTTTCAGGATCTCCCACAAACGATCGTACTCTGTCCTCTGTTCTGCCGCAAGGCCTCTCTGCTTGACCCTCACAGGGAGGTTCCCGAATAGATTACGCACTGTCACGCGGGTGCCATGTTTTCCGTGAAGCTCGTGTACTGACGAAGCTGGTAGTTGCCGATCGATGATTGTAGAATGATGCAGCGACAATGAGTTATGCGATCGATGCTCGTGGTGACGAGAGGCAATGGTCAGAAGGGACATGGCACCGAGGGATGCGAGAAAGGTGCCGTTGCGGCCGAGGCATTCATCCTCAGAGAAATATCTGGAGGTGCCTGGAGTGGGTCAGTATATATGTTTGATTCTCTTGAGCAGCATCAAGACGTACAGTACAACTTCCCCAAGCCCCCTTCCTCACGAAACTCGGAGGGGGCAATACCGAGACCATTGTCCTCGACGAAGCATCCTCCACGAGCAAAGTCAACCGTTGCCTCTACTTTGGAAGCTTTTGCGTCCAGAGCGTTCCCCAACAGTCCCAGTACGACGTCAGTTAAAGAAACAATAGCGGTCGACGATTTGATCTGAGCGACCACCTCCTGTGGCAGCGGCAGAATGACAGTCTGGCGGGCAGACATGCAAGGCGTTTCCCCCGAAACGTCCTTCAACGCATGGTGGTCAATAGAGCTCATCCCCCTCGGAACTGGAATCTTAAGCCAGAAATGGCCATGAGGCTCATGCAGCTGTGCGGAGCGTGGCAGACGCTTGGATGAATTTTGACCCCAGGATTAAAACACAGGCAAGGCGCTGGCTCGTCACGGCGGTTGGCTGGTGCGGTACCATCAGTGATCGCTGGTGCATGAGTGGAGAAGAGAAGAGCTCCAGGCTGCAGCTTCGTCGCTCAAGCGAAGGCGCGGCCCGCGCTTCAAAGGACCCTGGCCCCAACGCATCTGGAATAGTCGACCGCCGCCTCCGCAATCCAGTGAACCCCAAGCCTCAACACCGAACGCTCTGCAAGCACACCCGCGCAGCCTCAGGGACATCGCAGCAACCTCGCGCCCAAGGTGTCATCCTTAAACTACATTCAGATTCTGCAGCTGAAGTGCATCGGCCCTTCTTTCATTGCGCCACTTACTCTACCAGCCCCTCGTCACCTCGTCATTGCCCAATCTGTTACACGTGGAGGCGATCCAGCCTGTGAATATTTACCCATCGGGATGGCCACCGCTGAGCCAGCGTCGAGGCCTCATGGTATGTCGACTGGCTTGAAATCGAGCACAACCATTGCCATGTTAATAGCCCTTCCGACCTAACGTTCTCCCCCTTCGGTCTTCACCGCGTCTGAATTGTGACGGGACTAACACACATGACAAAAGACCGACAAGCGCGCAAGCGGCCCTTCGCGGGCTTCATGAAGCGCCTCGCCAACCTCAAATCCTCGTCCGACTCGCCCAGCGCCTCGAGTAAGAAGAGTTCGGGCAGCACACCGTCCAAGTCGAAGAAGGCAGCAGCAAAGAACAACCCGTACCCAGAGTCGGGCCACGGAAACGGTAACGGGAACGGTAACGGCAACGGCAACGGCAACAGCAACGCGAATGGAGATCGCCTCTCCTTTTCCAGCCCCGTCACCCCACGCTCGGCCGAGAGCTTCACTTCAGTGGATGAGAGCAATGACGCCAACCAGCATCGCGCGCTCGCGAAGAGCAACAAGTCTACTGCGCCGACTGTAGCCACGAACCCCGAGACGGTCCACTCAGGAAGGTCCAAGGCAGACACAGGCTTCAGCAATCTGGGCAACAACAGCACCTTTTCGTCGCCGAACCACTCCGAGCGTTCCCTCACCACTACCTTGACGACTATACAATCGACCGCTCCTTCAAATGCATTGGGAGGGAGCAATGCGCAGAACGCACAGCCTGCAAATGGACTGCCTGTGCAGTTCTCACACCAGTTCCCAACTTCGCCACCTCCTTCAGCTATTCCTCCCCATCTGAACCCGCAACAGCCACAGCCGCACTCTTACCAGGCTGCGACCGCAAACAATATCTTAACAGACAATGCATCTATCCTGACGCTAGCATCCTCTTCCAAGCGCCGACGTCGAAACTCGCTTGACACAAATGCTTCCGTCCGCGCCCTAGCACCGTCCTCGGTTTGGGGTGGAAGTCGAGAATCGCTTCCCTTGAGTGTCCTGTCCGGCACGGCCGACACCATCTACAGCCCAGCTAACAGGCCTGGTGGTGTTAGTGGCTTCGCCAACGCGGAACGCGCAAGCGTGTATTCGTCTTCAGGGGTTGCGGCACCCGCTTTGCCCAGCGAGCGCAACAGCTATTATGCAAACAAGCAAAACACGGACGGAATGAGCGTTCGCAGCGGACTGTTAGGCCATGGCCGGACCGATAGTATCAACGGCAGCATTGGACCGAACCCTGCAAGCCCTCTCGCTAGCCCCAGGGAGACGGCGGTACCGGCCAAGATGAGTCGACGAAGCTCAGACTGGCAAGATGCGGGTGAGGGTAGCGTTGCGGGAGATGAGGCAGATGTTCCAGCGAGTCCTGTCTCAGTCGAGCATAATGATAAGGGAAAAAGCCAAGTGATATGAGAGAACGGCGTAGAAAGAAGGGCATAACGGTGGGGCTGAGTTTCTACTTGTGATGATACCAGTTGGGTGGGTTGGAACAGGACCAGGTGTAACAGGAACCAGGCCTGGGTGGTAGTAAACAGGTCGGCCATCGACTGGCGTTATGGGTAACTTCCGGAGGCTGGGCCAAGTTCGTTTTATGATTTCATGCAGTTATACCCTGAGTGCCTTGAGTGCGTTAGTCCTAAGGACTGGACGTTACGTCGATCGGACACTACTAGCAGTACTGCAGACCCTCAAGCTCCCTTCTTTCGTGTTCGTTTCGTTTCTCGTATCTTTTCCTGTTCATCATCATTGTGTCCATGCTTCGCCAAAGAAAGAGCTATACGTACCGTGGTGGCAGTGTGCCGAGCCAATTGAGATCACACGCAGTACCAATGAAGTGGGACTAGGACATTCGTTCATCTTCACCTTCACTGCTCTCTGCCTAACTCACGGCTTCTCTCCCGCTTTGTCATCTCCACGTGGTGCGCCTTCCTCGTGCGCTCGTCGCCTTCTTATCTCCCGTTTGTGCCACCTCGCCCTCCACGACGACACCATCACACTCCTTTGCCACCCACAACAAATCGAACCTCGCGACAGCCATGGACGTCTCTACTTGTGCACCCGCGACCCCCGTCGCCGGCGGCTCACTGCAGATCACTGTTGTTGCCGACAGTGACTTCGTCATCCAGCTCACACCAGCTGCCAAACCGCTCGTGGAGAAGACCACCAATGCCGCGCCGAAGCGCACGAGGGTGGTGCAGTTCCGCGTCTCGAGGGCGGTGCTTCAGCAGCATTCGGCATTCTTTCAGACGATCTTGGGAAGTCGTCCTAACTTGGTATGACAGTATTTCCATTCATGCGTGAGCCATCGTGCTAATACGCACCAGGCCAACGTCACATTCGAAAACAAGGGCAATGGCTTTGGCTACGCTCTCGAGATCTGGCTTCGCGCTCTTCACAACGGAGCTCATACGCTCCCCAACAACCTCAAGGCGACTCACATTGAGCGCGCTTGGGTCGCCATTGGCGTTGGAGAGCAATTTGGCTTTGCTCCTCACCATATCGACAAGATCAAGCCGTGGTTCCTAGAGTGCTACCAAATTGCGCTCAACAACGGCGGCCTCACACCTTTTATTGCTTGTTGCCTCGCCTTCCCTTGCAACGTCTTCAATCATGCCGAGGGCTTCATGAAATTGACCAAGTATCTCGCGTATCACACTAATGGCAACATATTCACAATCAACCCGTCCAGCTTCCATGGACTCAACCAGGATGCGCGTACTCTTGACGGTGAGACTTAAAGATTCGTGAGCTTGCGCAGTGCGGAGTAAACTAAATGACACTAGGCCCTCTTACTACGGCTCGAGCCCACATCCAATCCATACTTGACAAAGAGCTCAACTTCGCACTTGACAAGCTTCACCAGGCCACTTGCTCTTGCCGCAAGGAGACCGCGTTCGACTACGTTGACGCTTTGAGGGCACTCGACTGCTGGCCGATCGACCGCGCGGTGCAGAAGTATCCGCTCGCAGAAATTATTGATGAGCTCGAGAAGTTCGAGTTCACACCGAAGAGCATCAATTGCGAGTCCGGTGCCTGCGCTCATGACTTCAAGGACTCCGTCAACATCGCTATTCGTAAGGCGAAGTTTGCATTCGACGGACTTTGCCTGGACTGCATGGAACGCAGCCAGATTGAGCATGTCGACGCTCAGACGCGCCAAGCTTTCCTTGACAAGAACTCCCCGTTCAAGGGCTGTTGGGACATTGACTGTCGCTTCGGCCACGGTCGCGCTTCTTGGTAAGCTTGCATACGCAGATATGAGCTGCCAAGCTCACTATCCATAGGTATTACTCTTGGATGGGACCCTCTTCTGTGCGCCGTGATATTCTTAGCAGGTACCGCGAGGAGAAGAAGGCGCTTGGCATTACCAAGGGCGGCCGACGTTCTCGACGTGGCCCTCGTGTCACCAAGGATAGTGAGTCATATCAGGCCAATTCTACTATCGAGGCGTTTACCGAATGAAGCAGATAGTGTTGTCCCTAGTGCTCGCCTCGCAGCCATGTCCGTCAAGACACAGGCATCAGGAGGCATGAAGAACACGACTAGCGAACAGGAGAACAATGACCATGAGGATAAGTACGACCACGATGCGGACGAAGATGATGAGTTCTTCGATGCTGAGGACGCTTCTGTTGGAGGCCACACTGTTACTGACGATGCTGATGTGCTTGATCACGACGACGTGAACTGAACCTCGCGCAATACGGCCTCTTCTACGGTATTGCTTCTACAACTGCTGGCTCAAGTTTCAAAACTGGTGTTACTTGAAGTACTACTATTTGTTTGGGATGGAACATGCCATGGAACAGCCACGGATCAGGAAGTGGAGCATGTCAGAGGCTTACTTGACCGGTCTCAATGTATTGAAGTTCGCACGTAACTGTCACATTTCGAGACTCTATCTTATGCGACTAATGTAGCATATGACGCAGACGAGCTCTATGTGAGGTGTTTCGGGAATACACATCGTAAGATGTCGCACCGGCGTGGCGTCTTAACGATTAGCATAGTATACTACTTCAAAAGAATGAAATCGAGATCATTGAAACTAGCTTCGCCAATGTCACGTTTTGGAGTGCACTCGACACTGCCCAGTATATACCTCACAATGACTCGCCGTTGCAGTTTGTCGATCAAGCTTAATTTGTGATGATCGAGCCTCTTTTGCAGATATTTGTTCACAGGGGAATATACTAACTTCAGCGTGGCATGGCGACGTTACCAAAGTGGAAGTGCATAACTCAGAACTAGTCGCCCTCCAAGTAGAGGTGAGAAAAACATACGACCTAAGTCTCGATCACATTAAACAAGAGTTGGTCTTGCCCACAACGCCATCCTCCTTAACATGCATCCACTCCATTGGCGGGCTCGGGCAGCGCTGACAACAATCGGTTTTACGGCTCAATGGTGCCTAATACAATTACGCATGCTTAGAACGCTTCTTTGAAGTAGATGGTATACTGTAGAGATTAGTTTAAAGCTTATATAGCTTGTAATACAGATACGTCTCCTAGACATAAAGGAGGCTAAAGATTTAGGATCCTCGGTAATCTCTTTTGGTAACCTTTTAGTATTCTGGCTGTAATAAAGCTCTAAAGCTACTATAGTATAGTCGCTAGTATGATTGAAATTGTATCTTTAGTATAGTACGTGTAGATAAAAACCTCGTACGGGCCGCATATTAAGGCGAGTAATGTGGACTGTTGTCAGCGCTGGGTCTGGGAGCTTGATTACCAACAGAAGCTTGATGGCGAGGCCTTCCTTCCAGATGCCGGCATAGGTGTCAAACTAATCCTTAGGTTTCTCTCCGCGGTATGCTGCTCTTCCTGCGAGGCCTCGTCACAGTGGCCTTGGCTATCACTAACTCAGCGTTGCTCATAGGTAGGGGCGTTTTTGAAAAAACCCTTCCCGTCATCCATACCTACGTATTGGACGTGTCCATGAAAGGTCAAGGAGTGCATAAGTATGACAGATAAGTGTACGTACTACCTTGAACGGTTGGAGCGCACGGCGGACTCGGTACAGACGTCTGTATGCTCACTTACGGACGGAGATGCCACCCAGGTATCGAAGGATTAATAAGATGGTAGTCGATTTGGCTGGTACTGGACCGATTCATGGAGTATACAGGCCGGGCTTGCGGTAGGTGTTTGAGATCCCTGGGTCTTATTGTGTTGTGCAGTCTCATTGATAAGATAGCGAGGTTAAGTTACGCATAATCAACAGAGGTCCCATGACCAGCTATGCTCAATCCAATTTTTTTTAACAAAGGTCCAAGGTCAGCACAGCTCCAATTAGCAGAGGTCCGATAAGTGATCACCATTTCTAAAACAGAGAGCATGATTGCGTCATAGGTCAGTCGTCATCAAGTTTAGTGTCGTGTCATTTAACTGTATGCATTTTGCTCACTGTTCGAGATATTATCAGTCTCACCCGCCATCAGTCTCCATCACACTTCAAAAGGTCGTTATACTTCTCGATGATCCAACATCATGTGAGAATGCAGCATATATTCGTAGTACATCCTCCAACATCTGTGTAGGTGTTGACACGCCTATAATAGAATTCCAGAGTGATTTACGAAACACATGCATGCCTTCGATATATAATAATCCACACCACTTAGCCAACTCACAATAGCTTAACTTCAATATGATATATGCTTACTCACCAAACATCCATTTTAGGGATTGACTTAGCACCTAATAAGCATCCAATCTCCGCCATGCTGCAGACAGAGACCTGGACAGGAAATTTCCGATCGCAACGCCAACTTCTTTGATTATAACCATGGAGGGTGGTAATTCTTCCAAAGGAACCCTAGCAACATAATGTAATCAATACGTCAACATCCATCTCGAGGACTGCAGGTTGTAGGATTGCATTCTGAAGATTACCAATACCAATTCTTACACCAAGCTTTTAGCCATACATGATTCATGAGGAGACAACGAGTCTCGTGCAGATTTATCTTCTTCCCATTGCTACCCAACAGGATCACGAGCCTCGCTCGCAGACCAGAGCCTACTGCATAATGGTACTTAGTCAGCAACTCTGGCATCTATCTAGAGGAGAGTACTTTACTTACCGTTTCTCCGCAACCTCAACCGCGTGTGGGTTGGAGACATGAACCATCGCATCACCACTGGCATCAGAAGTTACGTCGGTTTCTGCATCGATGGCCTCAATGTCACTGGCGGATAGACCTGAGACCCAAATTCCGCGAATGTGATCTCGATCGGCATGGAGAGTCTCGTCGTTGGGAGTGGCTGGGGGCGGTGAGCTGCGACGGCGTCGAGCGATAGAAGCCAATGCCCTGATATGCCGGGGTGTACTAGCCCTGAGCCTGCCATTGCGCTTGGTCTTCTTCTTCTCGCGCCTGTTTTCATAGTGAGAGGCGTCGGGAGAGTTTTGGTTGTCTACCATGTCTACGTTAGAGACGTGGTTATCTCTTAGGCAGATATGGAGAAGTAGAGCGAGGACTGAACTCAGTGTCTACTTGGTGTTCCGCTTGGTTCGTCTAAAGAAGCTGTCTTGCTCGGTTGGCGAGCCATTCGGTGGAGTGGAAGGGCGGTGGTCGGCGTCACCGGTATTTTTTCCAGCGTTGAGAACTGGAGCTTTGCGTTTGGTGGCTGTCATTCCGAGAGGAGGTGAATGGGCTAGATTGCTCGCCGTTGAGCGAGGGTATCGGGGCTCGGTAGATTGCGATAGCTTGAGATCTTCGGATGTTCTAGTATGATGTTGTAATGGAAGTAACGGTGGATAGCGACATATTTAATTTTTACAGAAGGCATGGTGTCTGCGTCAAGGACGTGCAGCATCATGGTGTCTCCCTGAGCAAACACCGTTGTCTGATTCATTAAGCTACTCGTAAGTAAGACATCTGGTTTCTTGTTTCGAAGGCATCCCAGAATATCTGTCCCATATTTTTAGACATGCAGCTCGGCCGCCTCTCCAAGCTTCAGCTGTCCCGCATCAACATACTTTTTCAACGCAATCTTGACTTCGCGGTCATAGAATGCCTCCACCTGCTGCGGACTCCGTCCGATGAACGTGCTCGGATCCAGCAGGTTGTCCAGCTCACCAAGAATAGGCTTGAAGAACTCTGTCCGCTTGATCCTCTCTATCAAATCGTTGTCCCTACCATACTGCTTGACCTCTGCGCCGGCCTCGTGAGACAGCACACGGATCTCCTCGTGGGCATCTTGTCGGGAAACACCCTTCTTGACAAGAGCCATGATGACGTTCTCGGTGGCCATAAAGGGCAACTCTGCGTCGACGCGCTTGCGGATCATGGCGGGGTAGACGACGAGGCCCGAGGCGATGTTGTTAAGGAGGATGAGGGAGGCATCGGCGGAGAGGAAGGATTGCGGGAGGGCCATCCGCCTGATTGCGCCTGAAAAGGTTAGCGTGTCACATCTTAGAGTTGCTGTACGTGGTAAAGCTTACTGTCATCCAGCGTCCGCTCCATCCACTGTGCCGCATATGTCGCGCTTGCATCCGCGTTCAAATTTCGCAGCTTACGGCCGAGCGAGCACAAGCGCTCGCTCCGCATAGGATTTCGCTTGTAGGCCATTGCGGAAGAACCGATCTGTGTTGACTCAAAGGGCTCCTCTAGCTCCTTGAAGGAAGCGAGCAGGCGGATAGCCTGGCCGATGTTCTCGCAGGTGGATCCGAAAGATGCAAGTGCGTTGAGCACGTCGACATCGACTTTGCGGGTGTATGTTTGGCTGGAGATGATGTAGGCGGAGGAGAAGCCTGCCTTCGTTGTTACAAGCTCGTCGAGCTTCTCGACCTTGTCGTGATCGCCTTCAAAGATTTGAAGGAAGGAAGCCTATCGCCATGTTAGTTCCGTGTTGCGACAGAGTAGGCAACACAAAGCCTCGATACCCAAGCTTGGTCTCTTCGCTGTGCTGTCTTGTAAGGCACAGACGTACCTGTGTGCCAGTGGTTCCCTTCACACCACGGAATCTCAGATCATCCCTTGCGCGCTCCAGGTTCTTCAAGTCCTTCAGCAGGTCCTGAATCCACAGACACGCGCGCTTGCCCACAGTCGTCAGTTGCGCCGGCTGCAGATGCGTATATCCCAGACACGGCAGGCTCTTGTGCTCCTTTGCGAATGTCGACAGTTTCTCAATGACCGTGGCCAACTTGGGAAGAAGGAGGTCCAATCCATCGCGGAGGAAGATGAGGTCCGCATTGTCCGTGCAGTAACAGCTTGTAGCTCCCCAGTGAATGATTCCCCGCGCGGCCGGTGCCTTCTCTCCAAACGCAAACACATGTGCCATAACGTCGTGCCTCCGCTTCTTCTCTTCTTCCGCCGCAATCTTGAATTCCTCGTCCTGTATGATCTGGTGTTGCTTCATTTGCGCGATCGCTTCGTCGGAAATGTCGAGCCCGAGCTCCTTCTCCGACTCCGCGAGCCAGATCCAGAGATTTCGCCATGTGCTGAAGCGATTACGCGGGCTGAAGAGGTACTTCATCTCCTGCGAGGAGTACCTCGAGTTGAGGGGATCTTGATAAGTATCGTTGGGAGACATGACTGCTGAAGACGTGAGTCAGTGACGTGATCTGGGGCGTACTAGATGCAAAACGCAGTGTCCAAAGTCTGAATGCTCTGTGCTGCTCAGCAATTGGCAATGCAAACGCCAATAGAGGGCAGCTCGCACTCCTCAACACGGAGTGTATGCGAAGTGTGGTGACGCGGTCCTTCACAGCTTCATATGCCGCCCACGAGACCCCAAGAAACACGCGACAGACGTCCCTTCACCCGGGATCTTCGGCCGCAGGATTCCATAGCCAAGCAAGCGACGCGCACACATGAAAAACACGCAAGCACATCAGGTAAGATCTCACGCGCAAAGTCACATAGCACAGAAAATGGAAAGAAAACACACCTCAATGGCCTCTCGCGGTCGGGTCGGGCCTCGAAAACTTTTGGTCGGAAGTGAAGATGGATGCGCAAACCGTGAGCCGTGCAATTGAGTGTTTATGAACGGGTGGAGCTCCGTCTGGGGAAAGATTTGGGCGTGTTGGGCGTTGACGAGGCTCCCCACCAGCCCACCTTCACGCGTCGCGCAGAAAAAGTTGTGCGGTAGGGCGGGACAATAGCCGCCGACAACCGGAGCCAAGAATGTGCAGATCGACTGATGGAGAGGTTCGAGACCGATGAGTGTCTATCCCGCGGAAGCACGTTTTGAATAATTGCAACGAATGATCTCGAGCATGTTTGCGGCTTGGAGGGGAAATTACGTCATCAAGGTTGGGATGGTAGCACTACTTCACATGCTGCCGTGTTGTACAGCGTCATGTTCAGCTTCCTAGCAGGCGATGCTTATTTAGCTGCCAGCCCAAGTTTATCGACTTCAACCCAGCATCTTGGTGGGGAGTTGGCATTAATTCTCAAGCGATTGATGTCTCTTCCAGGAACGGTTCACGGTGACGGGTGAGCACACAATCGAAGAATACTGCAAGGAACGATTGCCATAGGTAGAGCTACCTCGCCGACCCGCACTCAATCTCCTTATCATAGTTTCCTTCACAGGCCATCGATCACCCTGAGCATTTGCTCTCACACTTTGTGCCTAGCAGTTGACTCTGCCTTCTGATGCCTTGACTTTGAACTTCCCGATTAGACATCTCGCACAACATGTTGCTTGCGGTGATAGTTTTGTTCGAGCGACCAACTTTACACTTCTGGATGGTATGATGGCGATTCTATATCGAAGAAACAGTGGTGAAGAGGAACGTGTTAGAAGTGGTTCGTCTATTATGTGCTCAGAGTGGGTAACATCATAGTTAGATCCTACAGGTGCAGACTCCGCCAAAGGGCTTGCTGGTGGAAGTATGTCGTGCGAAAGAATCCTCCTAGGGCTTTGTAGCTGGGTACTTGCTAGAGGTAGTTTAGTAAGTAGCACAAGGAGAGCTTGGCCCTGCTCTTTGAGAGGTGAGGAGGGAAATAGTAGACAGGTAGGATGGGCATATGCTTACTGTAAGACCTATTTCCAAAGTCCTTGCTGTGGATATCCCTCTGAGTGACAGAAGCCCGAATGTTGGGTCAACACCCAACCAAAGTTCTCCGCAACCCGATCTATAACTTTCGACGTCTTGACATTACTTTATCATTAAAAATGCTTCAAGGCCATTCGTGGAGGTTAGATCCAAACAGGTAGTTATAACAGAACAGTCCGCGCAATGTAAAGATCCAAATGCCAAACCCAAATGCTTCCCATATATACGCCATCCTCTGCATTCCAACATCTTACTTGTCCAGAGCCTGAAATTCAATTAGCTCCACAGTTGCACCCTCTTGGTATGGCTCGGACCATAGCGTAGGTCGGGTATGTAACCACTGCATGCGTGGCATCCGCCGATTCGATTGCACCGTCCACGCAGGGTAGTCTGACTCGGAGTGCGATAGCCAGATTCGCGGCCAACGTTCAGCGACGAACGCATCGTCCAGTGCGCTCTGCTCGCGGCGCAGTCTCCGCCGTAAACGTCTCAGGAAGCCTGGCCATTCCGTCTTCCGAATCTGAATCTTCGTTTCCCTGCCGACTTCCCCTGCGACGCACCATTAGCACTTCTCATCATGACCCCATCCGTCGCCGCATTGCCCGGCATCTGGTACGCCTTCTCACTGCCCTTCTTCCTCCCCGTCTTCACATCCCGTCTGCTCGCACAGCAGCAGCACAAACCTGTTTGAACTAGCCACGCAAAGATGGCGAACGCGGACGCTGTCCACATAAATCCGAACAAGTAGCTACCAATCGAGGACGAGATGTTGAGCTCGGAGACAGAGGAGATGACGTTGCGGAAGATGACGAACATGACGGTTGCGATGACGGAGGCGGCGGTGCAGAGGAGCGCGTTGATGAAGGTGAGGATGGCGACGGGGAGGGTCCACCAGCGAGAGAGGATCGAAATGGGCATTAGGAAGATGAGAACGAAGGAGAGGCAGGTCGAGGTGAGGAAGAAGCCAAACATGACTCGGGAGACGATCTTGATGAGGTCGAGGATGTCGTTGATATCGGAGGGGAGGTTGACTATGTGCAATTGTCAGTCCATCGACATGCCTAGCTAGACAAGTTGGGTGGGTGTGCTAGACGTACTCGAAGCTCCGGCCAACAGCTCACTACTCAAGATTTCCACGGGATCGAACCAGTACAGGGTCTTGGGCGGACTGCAATACGTGACCCCTTGGTTCACATAGCCCTCGCAGAATCCCCACAATCCAACCTGGTAGAAATCATGCAGTCCCAGCGTTTGCGCAATTGTGTTGATGAGCGCAAAATTGGGTACGCTCGCCGGGATGATATTGCTAACATCGATGCGAATGAAATACCAATCTCGTAGAATAGATTTGTTCTTGATGCCGCCGATCTCGACAAGGATGAGGAAGATGACGGTGACGAAGAGGAAGAAGGACGTGAGGAGAGCCCATATCTTGCGCGTGCGGGTTGCGCGCTTGACTTGGGCTTTGGAGAGCTCGGGGATGATGGTAGGGGTGGAATCGGAGGATGCAGTTACGGAGTTGTTGCGGCGGCGACCAAAGATGCCCATGGTGTCGAAGGAGCGAGCCCCAGGCTCAGGCTCGTGGGTGGATAGGACAACAAAGAAAGAATATGGATACAGAAAAGAAAGGCGAATAGAACATGGAGTCCAAGCCAGACATCTAGGGCCGTAACGCGCGGCCGTCAGAGCTGTCGATGGTTTATGGAGAAGTCCCCAAGGCCGCTTCTGGCTATGACATCAGCATGGCCTGGCCGTTCTTTCCATTTTGCGCCGCGCCATCCCGGCGAGCGACCCGCTAACGACACATGGAAGGCCGGACGCTGCTCGAAGAACAGCAATTGGCAGGAAATAGGCCGGCTGGCTTTGCTGTGCGATAGCCCCTGCGTCTGCGTCAACGATTGAGGCCAAGCAAAGATGACGTTGATCCTCATTGTCTTCTGGTGCCAGGTCTCGAAGGCTTGGTGTTTTGTGGACTTGTTGTTTGCAACAAGTTAGGCTGAGCGGATGATCGATGGGTCCTCTGCCGTGCCGCTGCTTGGTGTTCCGATCAGCCGCATGAGGTTTCGACCATGGCTGGAATGCCAAGCCCAAGAGACTCGGGTCTCGACGGACCCTCAAACCCTTCGGACATGGCCATTCACTGCTCTCACACATCTTCACAGTTGTGAAAAGTTGTTGCACGGAAGATGCCTCTATTTTGCCCTACTCAACTCAGATTCCTTCAACTTCTTTTACAACACTTCGTTTACAACATCGCCGCTGCCACCACTCCTCTCACGGAGCCGCCCATTGCGTCCTCAGTCCGCCAGTGATTCGCTTTCCAAAGTAGAATAATATAAATTACAGATAGTGAACGCCTTCGATCGCCGTCCTCCGCTGTATAAGCCCTACAGGCGCTGTCGGTCGTGTACACTACGGAACCGCTCGCAAATAAGAAGTGAGATCACAAAAGATATGTACCCAAGAAGAGAACATCGGTGTTGCTGTCGCTGTGAGATCAAAAGAAAGCCGCGCTGTCTATGCCATTGACGTCGTCATGTCCACGAGAAGGAAATCGATGAGCTTGTGAGAGCCGAAACAGGAAAATTCAGCCAGTGAGGCGGGTACTTGTCTTAAAAGGCGCATCAAAGTCACAGTAGTCGAGCCTTCACTATGCTGGTGCTACCATGTTGAGGGTGGGCCGCAAGCTCATGGCCATGTCATCCTGGGTGCCAACCATCTCCTTGGGTATCCTGCTAACGCGGTAGGCACCGTTACGGACGGCCAGTCTTGCGGTACCCGACATCCCTGAGCGATTCGAACGGATAGAACCAGCGTCAGACGCATTCGAGCCGCCATACGGGTCGCGGATTTTCGGTGGAGGTGCAAAATCCAAAGCAGTGAAGTTGCCTGATTTGCGGAGCATGTGTCTGTGACGATTAGCTTTGGAATGAGTGATAACAAGAGCGAGGGGATACGTACGGGCTAGGGAGAACGGCAATGTCATCGAAAGAGCTTGCCAGCGGGGTGTGGGGCCTCACTGAGGGACTGTACGGCCTGGGGGTTCCGAGCGGGCTGTCTGGCCTCATCCCGTTCTGTCGCTCTCTGAACGAGACCGGAGGCGCAAAATCAGCGGCATTGAAGATTCCGAAGTCGTCCTGTAGCTTTCCGGGGGTGGGCAGAGAAGCGAGAGGCGCAGGAGGAGGCATGGGCTTCCTGGGAGCTGGTAGACGACCGCTCATGGAAGACATGTTGCGCGGCGGGAGATATGATGAGCCCAGTGAGCTCTGAGACATGTGTGGTCCAGGTCCACCGCGTGACTGGTTAGTGTTGCTGCGGAACCGTGGTGGTGCCCGCGGAGGCGGTGTCATTGCACGACGAGTGACAGGCTGCGCGAACGGAGCTGTGGGCTGAGCGACGATGAAATTCCCAGTCTGCGGGTCAAAGACACTACCGTCAAGGTACTCTGAAGTATAGTCATCGTAGTAATCGTTGTAGATCTGGGGACCTGCGGGCTCGGGCTTCGAGTCATCGAAGTACTCCTTGTAGAACGATCGGATGCGGTTTGCGCGTTGCTCGGGGTCTTCGTTGGGATCATCGTTAGCCGGGGGCAAGGGACGCAGGCTCATCGACAGGCGGTTGGTGTTGTGGCCGAAGTCATCGACCCCGAGGCCACCATTTCCTCCATTCTGGACGATGGAAACTGGACGGCGCGGTTGAGGGGCCAAAGGAGCGGGCTGCTCAGTTTGAGACTCGCGAGGTGAAGGTGGAGTAATCTGAAAGCCTTCACCGTAACTTGAATCACTCAACATGCTCATCGTGTTGCTCTCAATGACCAAAGCGTTCTGTGACTGGACGCGCGGAGGTGGGCTGGGGGGTGGTGGTTGCGCGAGCCTTGTTGTCTCGAACAGGAGGAGCAGGAGGCGGAGGCGGGTTGGCGGCAGTCGGAGGAGCGTACGCGACATAGGCATTGGCAGGTTGCTCGATGACAGGGTCATTCTTAACCGGAGGAGCAGGTGCAGCAGGGAGCGGGTCCTCGTAGTGCGGGTTCAACGGGCTCAAAGGTGAGACTGCCTGCTCGGGATACTTGATCTCAGGAACGGACTTTTCGATTGAGCGCTCAGGCGATGGCGAGGTGCGCAAGGGCATGGATTGAGACATCCTCTGTGCGTTCTTCAGCAGACTGTTCTTCATCTTGTCACTCTGGTTAGTCGAAGACGAGTAGATGGAGCCGTTGCCGTTGCCGTTACGGCCGGTGCGGCTACCGCTGCGGATGCTGGCATCGTCACCGAAAGTCACCGGGCCGTAAGGGTCGTACGAATCCTTGGTAGACCGTGAGAGGGAGTGAAAAGATTCGCGCGAGCTGTGCAGGCCAGCAGGTAGCAGGTAAGGGCTTGAGAGATCCGGTTCCAGGGACAATCCTCTTCCATGCGACTTTTCAACATCCAGGCCATTCAGCTTCATCTCAGGGCCCTTCTTCCCCTTGCTAACAGCAGGGTCTATCCCGAAGTCCAATGACTTGTACTTGTCCTCCTTGTCCTCAGCGCGCAATTTTTTTTACATTTCTCCGGTGCAGGAAGACGAGTACGACTGCAGCGATTACGACAGGCAAGCTGACACATGTTAGCATGATGAAGATGCCGACGACATGGCTCGACCTACGTTACGGCAAGCACGATGAACAAGGTCGGGGTCTGTGTGGGCTTGTGGCAGCCGTCGTCCGAATCGTTCGTGCATGATGCACGCGGCACCAGCCTGGCTCGCGTGGCTTCTTCCACCAGCGCCGTGGTACTTCTGGCAATCTGTCCGACATCCATGCCTCCTTCTCTCCTTGTATGGCGGTGGAAGTGCATGTGATTGTGGTGTGCCATGGTGGCGATGCTCGTTTGATACGTGTGCGAATCGTCGCCTCTTGATCCGAAATCAGGTGCTTTGTTCTGATCGTGTAGTGTTCGAGTTGATTCGAGTTAGGGATTAACAGGGTTAGGTCGTTAAGCGGTCGTATAGCGATCGACTGTGTGAATGTGTATGTTGGTTTGGGCAGTATGTAAGGAGTGACGGTGACTGGCAAAACACAACGCTCTCGAGAACCCAAAAAAGAATGACTGGGGTAAGATACGGACGCCGGGCTCGCGAGGGCGAAGGGCAGAATTAGTAAAAGAGCGGCTCTCACAGTGTGAGGTGAGGAGGAGGAGCACAGTCGGGCACGAGGAGAAGAAGAAGAGGCGCCCCAGGCAAGCTCATCCGGCGAGGGCGTTTGATTGGCCAGGGGGTCCGTGGCCACAAGGTGCGCCCCTGCACGGGAGCTAGAAGGCCTCTCCGTTTGACGTCGGGGTGTTTGTTTGGAGGCGCTGACTCGGGCGCATTCCGCGTCCCTCTGTCCAGCCACGCAGCCGGCCTCTATGCTTCGTGTGCGCGACCCTCGACGGCCATGCGCTCGCGGTGCTCCTGGTGCGAATCTCACCGGGCTGCACAACCGTCCAGGAGATCGCGCACGGCGGGTTATTCTTGCATCACCCCAGGCGGCGTATGCAAGGTACGAGGCCGTCGGGGCTGCTGATTGGCCGGTCCGAGGAAGCCAGACATGCCCCCGAGCAACCCTGGACGCCTCCACGCCGACTCGCCATGGCCAGCGACACCACCGCCATGCTCTTGCCCGCCGCCCTGCTCTTCGCCGCCCTGGAGAGACGCTCGACAGCGCCGCCACTGTTGCTGCATCGCACCAGCTTCCCTTCTGCATCCCAAGACCCCCTGGCGGCAGTGCATCTGTGCTCGCGTCTCCGAACAGCTCAGCAGCCGCCGCGCCCAGTCCGCGCAGGCCTCATTTCCCGTAGCCTCGCCCAGTTGGCCCCGGAGCGGAAATGGCCTGCCCCATGCGGGAGGTGCTGCGGCCCATCATTCGTTCTCGAGCTTATCCACCGCATGCCAGCCTTGCCGTTCCCTATCGTGCACAAACACCACGCTCGCCGGCCATGCTCCATCCGGCCTCGACCATGGCCTCGCCCCAATCTCAGCAAATTGTGCACTCTACGATTCAGCAGAGCTGATGTCATCCTCTAATCCGCGCTCGACCGCGCGCTGGCCAAGCCCTCACCACACCGCTTGTCCTACCGAAGCTTCCACGGCCCGTCTCTCGTATTTTTGGAGCAGAACCCACGCGGTCAAGGGTGGCATAAGATTCACAAGCTGCCCGGACGACGCGGCTCGCTTTGGCTTCCAATTTGCTGTGCAGATGAAGGGGCATCGGGAGCAATGGCTGGATCCGAGAGATTGCTCGCTGATCCTTCGCTTCTTTCGCGCGAACCAAACTCGGTCGCGGCCTTGACTTTGTGGCTATGTTTCACATCGCTCTTGACATAGAACGGTCACGAACATGGCTTGCATACGAGAGCATCAATTGGTGGCCTGTTCAGTGCGCCGTCGCGCCTAGGTGTCACCACCCTCACATTTGCACTCACGATTTAGCATCTCAATCCATGCTTTCTTCAGTCGAACGGTCGCTCGAAGTAAGCGCGAATTGCTTGTGAGCAGACTGAACCAATGCAACATATCTGCCAATCTCATACAATGTTTCAAGAATAGCAGTCGCTGTGACAGAGACTGAGAGTGTCAAACCCAGACTTGTACAGCATGCCTGTCATCCAACCTGCGCATGCTATGCTTATCGCCCGCCACCTGCCTGCGACTGCGTCGGCCAGCCAGTCTCGCTCGATGCCACAGACGGTCCATTGTCCACCTTTTCAGCTTTACCTTGTGCAGAGGTAGCCTGCGAACTGTATCCCAGAGTTGCGAAGCTCGGCTGACGCAAGGCTTGCGCGTTTACAAGAGGATTGGGAGCGAAATGAAGTTGTCTGTGTTGTTTGGGTGAAAGAAGTATGCCTCCCTCTTCTTGTCGATGGTATCGATTCCGTGCATTCAATGTTGTGGATCGAGATGGTTGTGAGCTGGTCGCATTCGTCGCTCTTCTCTGGAGGCTGGACGGTGCTGCGTCCAACTTGGAGTACTGAAGCCCACGCCTGCGACTGGACCACGTCTTCAGTTTTGGATCGTCCGGCACCGCCAGAAACCACTTCATGACCTTGTTCGCCTTCCTGAGGATTGAGGGTGTCGTCGATGTTTTTGCGCGTACTCCAAACATGTTTCTGACGAACTCGTCCTTCTGCCAGGGCTCGTGCAATTGCTGTATTCAGTCAATCCACAAGCTCGGCGCATCAGGGCGTTAACTCACCTCAAATCCCGTATCAGTCGATGCTTGGCTAATCAGGAGTTCCAAGATTCTATGCTCTTCCCTGGCTGCCTGCAGGTGTTCTAGTCAGTGAATGCTCAAGGCTTGGCATCGCTCGTGACTTCTCACCCATTCTTTCTCCTCGGGCGGTTTTCCCACGTCTTCGTTGATCATCCTCATCCTGGTCTGATAATTGCCCCACGCAATGCGGATCTCCTCGCGGAACCGCTCCTCTGACTTCTCCTTCGCTTCTTCCTCGGTCTCATGACTTTCTCCGACCTCTGTGAGAGCTTCTCCTGGAAAGAGCTTTGCTTCTCTACCTCGATGCGGTTTCGAGCCTGTTTGCGCTCTCAGTTGTGCTCTTGCCCCTGCTTCACTTGCCGAATCTTCTGGAGCTATCGATAAGTGGCTTCCGCCCTGCCACACGGAGCGATTCGATGGCGCCCGAGTGTCCGGCGGGAGAGCAATATCGGAAGAAAGCGCGCTACCTGGCGGGAATAGATACGGTCTTCCATTCTGCCCATCCGTCACTCGTAGAGGAGGATTAGCTACTTGGCTCTGCTCAATCGGTCGCCGATGCTTCCGCAGCGATCCCTCGATGCTCTTCCTGAGATCTCCACGGGTTGGTGTGACAACCAACTCTGTCTGGGGAACCTGTATGTACCCTGACGGTGGAGGTTGTGATCCGCTTTGGTGGCTAGGCGAGCTAGGACTCTCGACCTCTGGGTTGCCGGGACTATCTGACGCAACTGACCAAGCTTGAGGCTTGCCCAACTCCTGAGGATACCTGTTCCAACTATCTGCACTCCAATCGTCTGCAAAAATCCTATCCCGAATATCTCGAATCGGTGACTGCAAAGGAGACCCAAGCTTTCGCACCGTGCTAGTTTCTTCGCCTCTCCTTTCATTGGTAGAATCCTCGTCGGCATATATCCCGCGTACTCCACCGCGCAAGGGTTTAAAGCTAGGGCTGCCGCTATTCCACTGTTCTTGCAAGTTAGTTGTTGGTATTTCCACCGTTGAAGACGAATAGCGGACTGTGCTTTCAGATCGATCGGACCCGGTTGTAGAAAGCTTTCTAGGGTATGGTTCGTTGTGACCTCCTGTACTTGATGGAGGCGGTGACGGGAAGTTGTTAACGGACACTCGTGAATCACGGCTATCCGAGGATGCATGCAGTGTTCCCCGACGCGTTTGTGAGCCCACATAAAAGCTCGCGATAGAGCCTTCGGGTACAATAGACGCCGTTTTCCCAGAGTCAGCCGTTTCGCTCAACCCGTCACTTGAGAAGAGCGAGGGTGGCGCCAGCTTTTCCATTCGCTGTACACGCAGCAATTGAGAGTCGCGCGGTCGTACCAGCGTAGCCTGTGGTCCTTCAAAGCAGCGCGGGCCAGGGATAGTGGCAGCTCCATTGGGCCTTTCTGTCTGATCAAAGGCGTCTGAAGGTCTGCTGATAATTTCCGGGCGTTGTGGCAAACTCTTCGCATCGCTCGGCCTCTTCAGCCCAAAGAACTCCTGCATCCCGCCACCACGCATATGAACAATAGTCGCCTCGCTCACCTCACTCCCACTTCTGACTCCATTCGTCGGGCTCTCCATTTGTCCCTCACCATCTTCGATCCTCCAAGATACCCTCCCCAGCTGCTCCTCAGAAGGCCTCCATCTATACGCATTATCTTTCCCTTCTTCTTCCCTAACTTCCTCGATCTGATCTCCCAACTCACCAGGATCATACAAACACCTCATCAAAGCATCATGCGTCTCCCTCAGGTCCCCACTCACCTCCACCATTGCCCCTCTCGTGTTCGGACTGTGCGTCCTTCGTGTCCGCCACTCAAGGTCTGTCTCGTGGAGCTGACGGTTAAAGGCGCGTTTGCTGGCTGCAATGGAACAGCGAGCGAGGATTTTGTCGATATTATAGTGAGTAGAGGTTTCGGTCTTGGGAGAGAGGACGGTAGAGGGCCCAGTAGAGCTGGTCGTGGTAGTAAAGGTTCGGGACCTAGCGTGATCCTCGGCAAGGAAGCCTGCGAGACTGAGGTATGAGTCGGGTTCGTCGAGGGGGACGGCTTCATCGACGGGAATGAATGGAAGAGACGGCGTGGATGAGAGGACGGGACGGTGGTTGTCAGAGGGCATAGTAAGATCGAGCTCGCTGGTTGATGTAAATCGTAGCTAGGTTTGAGTAAGAACGAGAAAAACAATTTTGCATAGCCGGAAGACGATCATGCATCGGTGCGAACGAGGCACAGTCGCTTTGTTTGCTCAGAGGCGACATTGTGAAAGCGGTGTCTTCGAGACGTGAAGTCTGAGTGGCTCGTCTATCGGAAGAGTGTTTGCCATGCGGATATGCCGCTTTAAAAGGTGCGGAGTCGTAGATGGAGACGAACGTAGATGAGTAGGGCAGAGCGCTCATACTGTTCGAATTTGATAATACCAATCAACCCCCCTTGCGTGATTATATTCCGTAGCCCTCATGATACTCCAATGCTGTGACCACAGATCATGAGATGAAAACGCCGATGACGGTCATGATGAAGATGATCAACAGCATCAAGAGGGCACCATCAGGGTGTAGGCCGTACTCTATAATCTTGCCTTCCCTTACACAGCTCCACCTGTGGCTCACTACTCACATGCATGTTTCTTGAAACACTCCTGATCTGAGCCTTTATCTTTCGAACTATGATTTCGATCTCAAGTACCAAGTCTGTTCCGATAGCACGATTCGTAAGAGAAACACGACCGATAGACACCAAGCCCAAACTCTCCTCTTTTCAAGCGAGCTGATCGCGTGACAACAAAGAAAGGCCCAACTCAGCGCACTCCTACATTGATGAAGAAGATGTTATCCACAATAGCACGGTGTTCAACGTTTTTATCAAAGGCGTTAAGAGGAAGGCTTATATCTTAGATCAATATCTGTCACATTTGAACAACGAAGCTGAGGAAGCGTACATTATCCCACACAAAAACCATGAAATCGGACAGATGATAGCCGTGTCTTTGTCTAAGATGGTAGGACGAAACATGGAATGTAGCAGAAGGCGTTGATAAACTTCTGTCGATCCGTATTTGTCGTATATTACATTGAGCAAGTCTGGAAAGCTCTGCAGAGCGTGAGCAAGTTAACGTGGAGCACAACGGGTATACCAAGTTGGCGGAAAGGGCTTGGGATGGCTCGCTGAGCAATACATGACCCGTGTTAATCACTTTACAGGGATGCTAGGATCAGTCATCCAGTAATGCAAGTTATTTTCACATGTGCTGTGTCCTGCACTGTCGAGTGAGCCCCTGCACTCGTTCACGGAATTATAAGACCACGGTGAGCCTACAAAGTCGAGATAAGACCAAGAATTGGTATACATTGCCGTAAAACGTGCCCAAAGCAAAGAGAAGGTACTCGGATGCCTCTGAACGCCGATGCCGTCGTGCCGCCCAAATGCTGTATATACACGAAGACGCAGAACGTAATAACAAACCAGGCAATGCTCACTCGGGATATCGCGCTCCCAAACACAACGCCTCAGAACAGGCCCAAAATATGTGGTGTTACTAGTCGACTTCGAGATATGACTTTCCTTTGCACTCATCGCCAGGGCTTATTGCCCATCATTGAAAAGTGGTCAAGCCTAAGCTTGCATCTCCAGCCCTTCCTGCTTGAGCTTTTGATGCATCGACCGCAGTGTCTCGTATGTCATCATCGTAGTGACAGCTGCCGGTACCGCTCGAACCATATTCGTGCCCATGCCGTTGTAGAACGCTCTCCAACCCTCTTCGTGCAGTATTGTGGTAATGGTCCGCATCATACCGCGATACCGAGGGATGTTAATCATGCCGTCAGAAGAAGCTGTGCCTGGACCCCTTGTTAGGTATCGAGCTTCTTGGTGACTTCCTCGGAAGGCTACATCCTCGTGTGAGGCGGAGGGAATCGTACGCTGTTGTGTCTGCAATCTGGTGCGAAGAACCTCATGGGGATATGTCGCAGAGGTTGCGCAGATTTTGCTTAGGATCGTTGCTCCTAGTATACCCGACCAATGCATGTCGTTGTCGGACGAGGTCGTTTGACCCATCTCCAGACCAGTGAACTTCATCTTGAAGAACTCATACAGCGGAAATTGAATGGCGACGTGAGTGAGACCAAGTAACGCGGGTGTTAGGCCCGAGTAGAATGCTCGCATGCCTTCGTTGGCGTACATTTTGCGGAAGGCATCGAGCGTGTTCCTGTAGTGCCATGGCGGGCGATGTTCGTCAGAGGCGCGCGCACTCACTTGGGACATCAACCTCGTCTTGATGACCCAAATAGGGTTTGTCGCTAGCGTCGAACATGCACCGGCGGCAACCGAAGCTGATACTCGTGAAAGCCATTTGTTCTCTGCACACTATCAACAGAGTTCCAATTCTGCTAGGTGTTCACACAGACCTATTCGCGTATAGAAGAAGTCCTTTGACCAGTCGTACACGCTCATATAAACGGCCCAGGTGGGCACATAACCGAGCAGCATCGGCCCGAGCCCTCTGTACATGCCCCGAATGCCATCCTGAGTCCAGATGACTCGCGCAGTGCCTAACAGACCCTGGTATACGATGCGCGTGGCCTTGCCGTGGTGTCGTGGGCGCCAGGAACCCTGGGCTTGCAGGCGAGTTTTTATGACGTCGAGCGGGCAGGTTACGATGCCAGAAGCAATACCGGCGACAGCACCACAGGCTGCATTCACCGAGGAGTTGGGCAGGGCAGCGCACTTGAGAGCCAAGCTAGAGTAGGGTGAGCTCCAGTTTTGATCGTGCATAGAGGAGCGGTCGCGGGAGGAAAGAGCGGTCGGCGGCGCATACCGTTCTCGCGCACTGTTTGGGGACGGCGGCGGCGCGGGATCGTCGGCAGACATTGCAAGGGCTGGCCATTGGGGAGCAGTTAGAAGACACTCGATAGCGACGTTTTGCAGAGAGCGCCTACAGGCCGTCGTCCCCTTCTAAGTGCCTCAGTGTGCGGAAGCCCCGCAGCACTCGGTGACACAATAGCTAGCGATTGACCAGCTCCATTGACCACCGGATCCCGGGTAAGTGTCGTATGGCGGGGGTTCGGAGGGTGCGCTGCCGAGAATGAATGGAGCGTCGCAGCGAGCGGTTGCGAATGCGGTTGCGGTGGGAAGGGTACTCGGCGGCGTCAGCAGGGTCGTAGCTGTGAAAGGCGGACGGGTGGGGGCTTGCATGCTCGCAAAAGCTTCCGGGCCTTGGCGCGCTGGGTCCAATTCGCTTCCTCGCTTTGAAGACCTCACCACTGCAACAACTCGCACCCCCCATTGAACCGCCGCCACTGCCCGCCGAACTCGCAACGGAACCGAAAGACACTCCTTCGCCATGTCTGCGCCGTCTCTCGCCCCTTTCATCCTCAAACGCCCGTGGCTGCAGCGCTGGGTGGCGCCGCTCGCCAAGTGGTACGGCAACGCCGCTGGCTATAGGCAGCTCGGTCTGAGGTACGGAAGCCCTTTCTGCGAGCCAGTCCGGGCTGGAGACTCTGAAAATACTTGACTTGGTTCTCTGTTGAGTTGGAGCGATGCGCTGACGCTGGTTGTTCCGCAGGGCCGATGATATTCTCCCCGAGGAGAACGACGTAGTCCAGCTTGCCCTCAAGCGCCTGCCTCCTAAGGAGGCCTACGACCGCGTGTTCCGCATTCGTCGAGCTTTCCAGGTAACATATACCACGTAGCCAATGCTCTGGGATGCGCTGTTAACCGAATGCCGCAGTGCTCCGTATCCCACCAGCTCCTGCCCAAGAGCGAGTGGACCAAGCAGGAAGATGTGAGAAGGACTCGAAGCCGAAGTGGCACTGGAGACTTTGCTAAAGTGTATGCAGGACACTCCTTACCTGAGCAACATCATCAAGGAGATCGAGGTTGAGATGGCGGAGCGTGAGGATTTGGAGGCCATGGTCGTGCAGAAGAGGGCAGCGAACGCCAGCAGCGGACATTAGACGGACGGGAAGAAGTGTATATACGACAACTGACACTGACAAGGGGCGTGGAGGTATCGAGCTGTGCATTTAGAGTGTACTATCAAGAAATTTCCTATTGTCATGTATTGAATGTTCCTAGAGCCCATCAACTCTGTCACCGCTACAGGAATCACTTCAATGGGCTCTTCATGTGATTGTTATCGGAATCAGAAGGTGAAGTGATGCTAGCTGCGGTTTTGAAATGCTTTTGAATGCTTCTCTGGGAGACATGCGCGCTGCGAAACCTCGGAAGCTCTGAGCCAATCATATGAAAGACAGATGTCAGAAATCCTTTTCGAGAATTTCATGACGGCTCTTCTCTTTGACATGGAAAAGTCTACTGTTGAACTCATTGGTTCATAGCTATGAAGCCGTTCATATTGTGGATTTTGTGTAGAACTTGGACTCGGTCAATCATAAACCTTATGTAAAGCTGGCTATGTAATCGTCAACGGCGGAATATACGTGTCGGAAGCCTGCAACGACGGTTGGATCGCAGCCAAACGTGCCTGGTACAATTTCAGGGCAATATGTTGTCTGGTAAGATACGTCCGGTGCTTCATTCACGCCCAAGCTTAGCTTTGCCCTCCTCACTGCAATAGGGAACTGAAAATTGGTTCATGAAGAGGACGAAGTCACCATTCGAGGTCAGCAGAAATGAATATGCCTTGGTCCCAAAAGACTTATCATCCATTACCAAGACACAATGCAATTCGTCAATACGAGGTCGCATTGACTATCTATGATATTGGTCAGCACGAAGTCAGGTGCTTCCGCGACCGACCAACTTCAAGGCCCCGCGACCGCGTCAGACATCCGTCACCCGAGAAACTTCATGCTCAGCCGCACAACACTTCAAAGAATACACACATCTCAAGACGCGCATTCGTCGCTTTCGTGGTAAAGGTCAAATGCTAGGTTACTAAAGTCATATTATTCATCGCTTGCACCTCAATATCACTGTTTCACAATGGCTCTACGGCGCTCAGCCCGCATCTCCACAGCTTCCGCGGTACCAAAGCCAGTGGCATACAGAAAGATAACCCCTACACCATCCACAGAACCCAAAGAAGCCACCAAAAAGCGAAAAAACCGAGCTTCAAACACCGCTACGTCACCGCCCGAAGTATCTGAGGTGAAAGCGGCAGAGTCCATCTTCGCACCAGACCGTCAACCTATCTTTGCAGTCCCAGAGCTCCCTTCTACACCTCTCACGAAACGACGGAAAGTCGCCTTGGAATCACCTTCCAAACCTCCGCCATTCACGCCGACTCCGTCTGGCGTGGGCTTGCTCGCTCACACACATGCTTCGGAATCGGACCACCCCTTGGAAGACCTTGGCAACCTCAAGCCTCGTCCCGCAGAACCCCACGCCACCAACGCGCCCTTGTCAACCCCAGGCGGATCACGCGTGACAGCATACACCTCATCACCAGCGAAACCTTCCACACCATCAGCGTCGCAAGAAGCAGCCGAACCCTCGCCAACGAAGAAGCGTAAGGCGAAGGAGACTGTGCCGCCAGATGTCGGCGTGCTGAACAAGCCGACCGCGACGATTGACACGCTGCTTAAAGATGCGGAGAAGTCTTTGTGTAGTGTGGATCCAAAGTTGAGGCTCTTGGTGGAAAGACATAAGTGTAAGATATTTAGTCCGGAGGGATTGAGGGAGGTGGTGGATCCATTTACGGCGTTGAGCAGTGGGATCATGGGACAGCAGGTATGCTTTTATTATTCCAGTTTCACTAGAAATTGTGTCAATGACAGAGCACGTTCACTTAGATGTTAAACTGCTAACACTATTACACAGGTCTCAGGACAGGCTGCTGCCTCGATACGCAAAAAGTTCACTGCACGTATGTCATAGTCTGCGTAACTGACACATCGCCTTCCTTCACAAGAATGGAATATTCACAAAGCGATGCTACCAGTGACAAGCTCACAAACGCCCATGGACTAACGAATGTCTACAGTATTCCCGAAAGCCACCCTTCCTTCCCCAACCCCTCCCAAGTCGTTGCTAAAGACCTCCCCACCCTCCGCACAGCCGGCCTCTCCCAACGCAAAGCCGAATACATCAGCGGCCTCGCCGAGAAGTTCGTCTCTGGAGAACTAAGCGCCGCCATGCTTATTAGCGCGTCCGACGAAGAGCTCATCGAGAAGCTCGTTGCCGTGCGCGGCCTCGGCAGGTGGAGCGTCGAGATGTTCGCTTGCTTCGGGCTCAAGCGCATGGACGTGTTCAGCACGGGCGACTTGGGCGTGCAGTAAGTGAAAGGTCCTCGCCCCCTGAGGCGAAACACACCGCAAGATCTATCAGAAGTTTACTGACGGGGGTAAACAATGTAGGCGCGGGATGGCCACGTACATGGGCCGCGACACATCGAAGCTCAAAAACAAGGGCGGCAAATGGAAATACATGAGTGAGGCAGAGATGCTGTCCATAGCGTCTAGGTTCTCGCCTTACCGGTGCGTTCATCTCCGTGTCCTTCCTTGTTCATCTGCAGTGATTTCGTGCTACGAGGGTGGTTTAGTCGAGGGGCGCGATGCTGATCTCACTTAGATCGCTGTTTATGTGGTATATGTGGAGAATCGAGGACGTTGACATCAGTGTCATGCACACGACTTGAGTCGAGCACGCAAGTAAGGTTATAATACATGACATAGGCGAGGATGCATAAGCGGTGGCCGATGAGAGGGTCATTGTGTGTTGTGACTCGGTTGTGAAGTGCGTAGGTAGTGGAGCTCTTGAGCCGAACGAATGGCTGAAGAAACAAACGATCAAATACAAGTGCAAGTACGCACCGACCGCACCTGTCAATCATGTTGTGTGCGGAGCGTCATCTGCAGCGCGTACGAATTCGTATTTCTGTGTCATGGCCCCGGAAGTCGGTGCACGCAGGTCATCCTCACGTAGTACGGCTCCGCTTCAAGATCGCTCGTGAAGGAGCAAAGCCTAACGCGGATAGCCATCGTCTTTCTCTCGTAGTTGACTGCTCTCATCCTTGATTGGTATACAGTGATGCATGTGCAGCGAGCGATGTGACGTCCGATGAGCGCACGTATGGAGTAGTGTGCGCAGCCAGATCTTGTGTGGTACAGATAAAGCCTTCTTGAAGCTAATATGAAAGATTTGCTGATACTCGGGGATGTCGGCTGTGTTCCCTTAGTCAAGGCTATTGGTGGGATGCATTAGCGATGCACGCACGAGTCACTGCGAGGGTCTTTTATCATGGTTGTATTCGTCGCAAGAATTACTGTCATCGAGAGCTCGTCTCAATGTCATGATGTACCACCAGACGTGGGACGGGACGGGCCGATAACACCACTGTCTTGTGCGATTATGTGAGAGGGATTTGCCAAAGGTCATCATGGGTTGCGAGGTTACTTCGTTAGTAGTTGCGAGTGCTATTGTTAGTGGACCACCTGGTGTACATCTATGGCAACTACTCGACAACAGCGGCCATGGATGACAGCCCATCAACATTCCACACACATTAAGCATGCCGCATCGGCGATCTCGTCCCGCGGGGAGCTCGGCGCGCGTGGTACAAGACCAGCCGAGAATGGACATTGTGAGACTGGCCTTCACCTTACCGCATCCTACCGTTCAGACCATGTCCATCTCGTACTCGTCTTTCCGCGGCTGCACACATGATCCGATCCTTCTCGATCCGAGATGCTGCTGGCAGCCGTTGCAGAAGACCAGGTCTCTAACGGCGTGGCGACGGGTTGTTTACAGGGCATTTAGTGGTAGCGAGTGTTTTGAATGTGAGATGTGGATGTGACCGGGGTAGCAACCGTGGTTCGAGCAACGTAGGGGAGCGTCAATGGCACTGTGCGACTTCGACTTGACAGAAGGGGAGTAATGTGCGAGGCAAAGGATTGCTTGCATCTCATCCACTCGGAGCGTAAGACTCTGTAGAAAAACAACAAGGCTCAGTCTGATGAGCAGGACTGCAGTAATGGTGGTACAAGGAGTGGTGGAAAAGGTCGACGCAAAATGCTACGTTGGAGGGCCGGAGAAGCGCATCTCGAGGGCATGAGCAGTGATGGTCACACGGGAATATTGGCGTTCCATTCCCCTAATGCACCCCACCCTCTCCCATGGCAAGTGTGACCGCCATGTGCAAGGCTGGTGTAATCACCAGCGCGGGTACAAGGTATTGTCTTACGACGTTGCCGAACGAGGTACTGCAGGGCGTTGGCAGAAAAGATCAACGTCAAAGCTACAGTGATGTTCTCTCAGTAAAGACAATCAGAGTGTTATCGGGCAAAAGCGTCCGATTTTCGGTGCTGTATCTTCGCACTTTGGTTGTTGATTCTGATGTTGTCACAGAGTGGGGAGGGTTTTCCAGCATAGAGGTCGTCCCGAGGGCTAAAGGTGCGATTGGTAGATCAAAGCTGGGTCTGAAAGTTCACCACGGCGGATATCCGACTCCCTATGATGGCATACCTTCTCAAGCCGAAGCCAGACCCCAGCTTCACAAGTATCTTGCAGTGTAAAGCCGGAAAGAGATTGGGAGCAACATGATTAGCCCCAAGATTGCGTTTCATGCACAGTACGGAAGTGCCGGCGACTGGTTTCGGAGAATTTCCACAGCGTCCTGTGCAAAGTGTTGGATGGTGAATGTGAGGGCTCTGAACAGCTGGCCAAGCGGGAATTGGCACTGGCAGTGGTCAGTGGGAGTGCTCTTCCCTGGTCTCGTCACGGTCGGGCACGCGAAGCTGCAAGCGACAGAGATTAATCGGCTGGCGATGATGACAACAATGAGATTGCGCAAGTGCATCCGTCTAGCGTGCTGGGCGATGTCAGGGAGTGATGTTGATAGCAAGGCCACGCCGTGCTTGATTGGAGGTGCAGGCGAGGCGAGACCAGGCGACGGTCGAGGGCAGAATACTGGATGACGGCAGCGAGGAGACCATCCGGCCCACTCGCAAACGGGCTGAAACGCGGACGGAGTGCAACTGTCGACACGCTGCTGATGTCCGACACAGACGACGGGGCCTGCCTCAGCATCGCCGTCCATGGGCGTGCGAGGTGGCGGGACATGGGCTCGTGGAGCGTCGGGCATTCAGCCGGGGCATGATGCGACTTCTCGTCGACCACCTTGAATGAATTGTGAGCTGTGGCTGGACGTGCTCGAGCCTAATCAGGATCTGCACACGCCGAGTGGGGAGCGTCGCACGCCCCGGTCGTCTCATGCCGTCGCCGTCTTCATTCCTGGATGCGCGACTCCACGTAAACAGGCACCGCCGGGCGCGCGCTCCACTCGGCGTGGATGCAGGCAGCGCCAGCGCGATGGCGAGCGCGCAGCAGACAAGGCCAGCGCGGCGCGGACACGACGACGACGAGTCTGTCGGCGCGGCGCGAGACGAGATGACCTGGAGGCCGAGCGTGCGCCAGTGTGAACCGGCTGGTCGCGCCCGCCCGATGCGGCTAGCCCGAGCATGGTCCGCGCCTCCTTTTCAAACACACTCTCTCCTGCCTTCTGCCTCGTCGTCGTTCCTCATCCACATTCGCTTTCTTGCGACTTCCCCTGCCAACCGTCCTGTGGGGTCTTTATTAATTCTTCCAGTTTCTTCCTTTCCTCGTCAATCGCTCAGCATCTTCAGTGTTTTGGAATTGGACCATATAGCCCGTCCTCGTCGAGAGCAGTCTTAATATCGCACAATCCGTCTCGCTTTTCGTTCCGCCGACATGTCTCTCTTCAAGGTTGCGCTGCCTGTCCTGGCAGTCGCCGGCTCTGCCTACGGTATGTCTTTGCCGCCTCGCTGTCCACCCACCTCCTGCTGACCTGCTCGACAGCCGCCTCCTGCAGCAACTCCGCTACCACAACCATCCAGAACGGCGGCGATGCCACCGCCATCGCCGCCTGCACAACTTACTCCGGCAGCGTGGCTGTCGCCACCGGTGTGACTGATGACATCTCCTTCGATGGCAACTTGAAGACCATCGACGGTGACTTGGTCATCGAAGCCAACTCCGGCATCCAGCGCTTCGGAAGCTCCAGCCTCGAGTCCATCTCTGGCAAGCTCACCCTGAACGACGTCTCGCAGCTCGCAGCTCTGTCTTTCCCCCAGCTGACCGAGGTCGATGAGCTCACTCTCAAGGGTCTTCCCAACCTCCGATCCTTGGAGTTCACAAAGGGTATCACAAAGGCCGACAAGCTCGACATTGAGAACACGAAGCTCCAGGACTTGGCCGGTATCGATCTGGAGGAAGTGTCCTCCATCTTCATTGCCAACAACGACGACATCAACAGCATCGAAATGAAGGTCACCAACATCACCGAGTTCATTACCCTTTCTTTCAACAACGCCGAGGTCAACGTGTCGTTCCCCAACCTTGAGTCGGCCAACAACATCTCCTTCCGTGCAATCGGTTCCTTGAGCATTCCCTCATTGTCCAAGATCAACAGCGGAAGCTTCGGAGTTTTCGAGAGCGACAATCTCGCAAGCCTTTCGGCCCCCAACCTCACCAAGATCGACGGTGCTCTCGTCATCGATAACAACAAGGGCTTGAAGAACGTCTCCTTCGCCTCCCTCACTGATGTTGGCGCCAACCTCCAGATCGCCAACAACACCAACCTTCACGAGATTGACGGCTTGCCCAAGCTCAAGAACGTCCAGGCTGCGCTCGACATGAGTGGCAACTTCTCCAAGTGAGTACATGCGGACAACAGACCGCCAACGCGACACTAACAGTCATCAGGGTCGAGACGCCTTCGCTGGACTTCGTCAAGGGTGTTTTCAACCTGCAGTCTACTGGCGACATTGGCACCATCTGCACCGACTTCTACGACCCCCTCAAGTCCAAGGGCAGGCTCCAGAAGGGCAAGTATGTCTGCGAGGGCAAGCTTGACGAGGCCAGCACCGCAGGCAGCACTCCCAAGAGCGGCTCGAGCAGCGGCGACGACAAGACGGGCGCCGCTGTTGGACTTGCCGTCCCCAGCATCTCTCTTGGCCTTGTTGGCCTGGTTGCCGTCCTGTTCTTGTAAATCAATCAGCATCCGGGACGAACGGCCCACAAAACCGCTTGGAAACCATCCTATCATCCATGTTCCTTTGGCAGCATGTTAGCGTCCAGCGCGCGAGCGCCCTGGTAGGCGACCGGACTTCGAGTCGTGGATGTAATCGGGGAGAGGAGTAATGGGCAACATGCATCAGGTGTCGGGCTTGATGGCGAGAGCTTACTAGATTTTAATACGTCACGCACTTTTGACATGACTTCGAGACCGATTGTGTGGAGCGTGCAGTTGACGGTTCGGGTACGAATGGCATTCCACGAAAAGTGCACTCCTTTCCTTTCGTGTGTATAGGTTCTGGCGTCTCACTGTTGTATGCTACTGCGGGAATACATTGCATGGTTATTTTTTCATCTAAAACTCACTCCATTGTTCAGCGCATAGTGACGTCTTGGCGCACGTCCTCTCCTGGTCTCTCCCCTCGATCTCGCGCTCATCATCTGATGCAACATTGCTCGAGCCACCGGGGAAACGGCGTGCCTCCCATGCGCCTGTTGCCCATGTTCAAGCGCCTGCACGTATGGTGTCACCTGCTTCTGTTCTAGGCCATCCTGGTTTACAGGCCGCGCATGTCTCCCCACTGTGGTCACCCTGAGCAGTCGACACCCGAACCAGAGTCCTGCTGGTCATGCATCTCGAATGGGGTGTGTGCAGCCGTCCGCGAGCCTGGTGAGAGGGTACGGGCCCGGGTTTCCTTTTGTCTGATCGATTCAGCCACGATCCTACCCAACGCTCGAATCGAGACCGGGTGGCAGCCTGCATCTACAAACAGCCCGAGAACGGACAAAATGGGAGCCTGCATCAAGAAAAATCTCATGGGACACAGTATACCTGCAAATGCACGTTCTGGTCTGTCAATGTCGCTCTACGTCCCTTCGCATGACGGCGCCCGTTTACTGTCAACATGTAGCGCCGTTACCGGAAGCGCACACTGGAGCACATCTGGCGGTGAAAGCATCCTTGCGTTTCTTTGGCTCGCCAGAGCGTCGTTCCCGATATCTCATTCAAGGGATACCCGGCTTGCGGGGCACCTGTTGAGCAGACCGTATTGTTTCATCGCTGCGGCATTCGGGTCCTGCAAGGGAGACGCAGTGGCGCACCCGCGAGATTCACGCCTCTCCACATTCGGTACCTTTCTTGGCAGTCGCTGTTGATGGCTGTGAGCGCTCGACTCTATGTTTGTATGCAGGCTGCGCGGGGAAATATGCCCATGGTACCGCAACCGCGCAATTTACATGGAGGGTTGCAACGACCTGGTCAACTTCCGGCTTCCGCGCAATGCAGCTAATGCTTGCTGCATAAGGATGGAGCAATGGCCTTCTTCGCAGTACATAAAAGGCGCTGAATCCGGCGTCGTCCCGTTATTGTGCTCCATCTTCCTAGCTTTTCGTGGACGGCCACTTTGCTTTTCGAACTTGTTGCTTTCACCTTTCTCTCCATCAAACCCTAGAACACCATCACGGCTTTTCAAATGGCACACCACTTCAACGTCGAAGGCGATAACATCAAATCGGAGCCTTCGACAAGTGAGCACTCGCTATGGCCTCCTACTCGGTGAGTTTCTCTACCTTCATCGCAGCATGCAATCACTTACTGTGTCAGGAATCGAACAGGACCGTTACCACCGATTAGCGAGTGGTACAACGACGGCAACGACACCAGGCGGTCGTCGACAAGTTCACTTGCATCTTCGACAGCATTGATCAGCGAAGCACAGTCTCCAGTGGACCCTATCGGCGACAATCATCTCAACGAACGAGCCACACGACGGCTATATCAACTATCTGGACACATGCTTCCATCTCTCTACCAACCTAGCGAGCACGACTCCAGCCAGCAGCAACGCTGGAACCCATCATCGTCATCTTCTTCTTACCCTTCCCCAGGTTCAACTCCTGGACCCGAGGATCACGTTGTCCAGAGGTCCAAGGCCAAAGCCAAGGCCAGGTCTGCAAGAGGAGTGACCCAGGCACCAGACGCCACCTCCATCAAAGACCTCACGCCGGAGTTGATTGGTCAGAAGAAGGTGAAAGCCGATCGTGAAACGGTTGCTCGATTCGAGCAGAGTCAAGCCCTTGCGAGAGCTTGGGAGGAGTGCTTGATCCACAATCCGGACATGCTACACGAAGGCGTGACCAGGGATGGCAAAAAGGGCCTCAAGAAACTCAAACGCAACAACATCGACGACAGGATCGTAAAAGCTGGCTTACTACCGAACCAGATCAATAAAGATCTTCTTATTGATCTCATCACGATCATGCTCCGCAACCACCGTGCAACAGCCATTCGCGAAATCGACAATCACCGGAAGCACGGTCGCTACGACGATGCCCTGAGGCTAGAGAGGGAACTTAGGGCGGTTGGCACCCATCTTTGAAATCACAAAACACGACAATGGATGATTTTCTTTTGTCAGTGCGACAGCATAGGTGGTTTCCTCACCCAACGGATTGTGTTCGCATACCGATGACAGCAGCTCAGTGTGGTTTTGTTCAGCAGCAGTCGCTGCTTTCTCGCAGCATTATCAGCGTCTTTCCACTCGACGCTGAAGTTCGGTGGTTTTTTCTCTCAAAAGCTTTACTTCATCCTTACTACAACATCCATCAAGCTGGTACATCTCCTACATACTGTGTTTCTCATTGTTACGATTGGCATGATTTGGCGAGCATACCGTCTGTCCTTCCCAACACACGATTTCTTTATTTTGGTACGAGCATCACTGCAGCGTTTAACGGCCCTTGTTCGCATTCAGATCAACCATTTTATACCTTAACGTCTAGTATGTAGCGTAGCTTACTCTTTGGAGGAGCACAAAATCGGACTACCTACAGCCACTCGTGGCCATGCAGGTGCGGCAGAAATGAACGTTGATTCATGACAACTTCCGTAAACCATCTTTGCAACTTGCTGATCATCGTGTTCAGGGTCGCTTTCTGAGCAGTGGCTGTTTTTTTGGCATTCACTCCTTCACGATGAACCGCTGTTCCCACAAGGTGCCCAGGTGAGGGTCCCGGCATGTGACATAAATTCCCGCAGTTCCATACATCCCAGCGTGACATCTGTATATACAGCTGATCTCATCTACCCAAATCATTCCAGTGATCAGCCGTCTAAAATTGACACGATTTCTCGCCAAGTTAGACCCCTCAGCCTACCGCTCGTTTATCGCTTACCATCACCAAAAAGCATCTATTCCTGCAATAGCGTGGATTTGCTTTTTGCGGCCAAGGCGGAGCAACTGCAAGGCTGACTTCATTCGTAGCACACACCGATCACTGTCGGATGCTTCTTCTGGTCAGCGCTGACTCGCGCAGCGCGAGCGCTGACCGATGATGGAGGGCGAGGCTGGCGTATGCGGGAGGAGCTTCCGATCGGAGGGACGAGGGGATGTATGGTTGAGTTGCCGCGACCAATGAGGTTGAAGGAGGTGGAGAGTGGTGTGACTGTACTTTTCGTTGGAGAAGATGGATTTCGACGTTGTTTCTTGCTGTCTCAAGACGTCAGGCCTCCAATGACCTTGCGCAGCCAGTTCTTTCTCGATGCCATTGTAAAGATTACTTGGGCCAGTTCGAGCTACTCTCGTCACCTTGTTTATCGTGGCTAGGTAGGGGAAGTGGAGACAGAAGAGGGAATAGATGGGAGAAGATGCACGTCAAAGGCGCTACGCCTTCGCTACACTGACATCCGCGAATCCCGCGCGCCTTTCTCGGAAAAAAGATGTGGCTGCAGCTCCCCTCAAGTTCCTAAAGCCTCGAATTCTCTCGTCCACCACTTCCGTCTCTCACCGACTCTGACCGCTTCGTAAAACTGTCACAGATCCCTGATACTCGCTCTTCCAACTATACGGGTGCCAACGCTATCCTTGAACAGATGGTGATGATTCGCGGGCCAGCGTTACACATCGCGGAGCTGTCCTCGTCCAGTCATCTGGAAGTAGATGCGCAGGTGATCAGCACGGACACTCGACTTGAGCGGAAAGAGTTTGGGACGGACATTGAAGGTCGAGCTTCCTCGCTACTGGTGTTACACGGTGCTGTGCAGGCTTGCGGGATGCTATAAAGGACACTGTCGTGGTGATTGATTGGGATCCTGGCCTTGACTCGGTACCGCTCGTCGATAGGATACTGCTTCGGATGACGAGAGCACAAAGACAGGCCTGGAAGGCTCGAGATTGGTCGACGAGTTACAGGACGATCAGGGACGGAGTGGCAAAATGCTCAAGCGCTGTGCCACTACTTAATATTTGGGCGGCTGCCGCGCGGAAGAAGAAGATGCACAGCACAGACGAAGCGGATATGCGCGCACGTTGAAGTGAAATGAGGCTGGTGAAACAATTCACTGCAGTGGCCTGTCGTGTAGTCTGCGAAAGACAGTCTGCGCTCTTAGACAGGACGAGAGCGCGACTTCGAAGGCTGGTGTTAGTCTTCTGGGTGAAACAGAGGCCGAGATTGCATCTGCAACGAGACCAGTCACGTACGTCGTGTATTTAGCGTCATGTTGGCTTGTCCATGAACGCATGCATAAGGATCGACTGCTTTCAGGTCGGCGATGGCCTTCGTATCTAGAGCCGAAAAGATCTCGCAAAGGTAACACAAAGGACAACTCGCCTTGGCCATGATATCCGAGATGAGGATATACACTTGCCGTGGGTAAGTGCGCCCATCTCTTGAATGATTTACGATCTGTCGTTCTCATTGTGATGCAATGAGTTCATGGGCTTGTACGCCAGGGTCTTGTGCGATCCAGCAACGGGGACAGGCAACGGCAGCGAGGCCTGTCCCGGCCCGTCTTTGTGCTCAGAAGTCCCCGAAAGGTGACAATTCAAAATGCTTGGTAAAGTGAGCTTGGTTGGACACGGCGAAAAGTGTTTGTGACTGCCAGAAAAGCGCTTCCTTGGTCAACAGGGTGGTAAATTCACGAATGAGCTATACTTCACGGTAGATGCTGATAATCTGCACCGTACCGAAAGGCTCATCAACACAAAGATCGGCGCGGTGTGGCGGCCGGTAGGTGTTTGATTTGCAATCGATGTAGCACGAGACGAACGTGTCATCGGTCACTTGGAATCGCGTTCGTAAGGAATTCGACAGCGCGTGTGACACATTGAAGAAGCACCTCCAATTGACCTCACGAAACCCGGGGCTGCCAAATGTCGAAGCTTCTGAATCGTCACTGCAGGACGGCTGAGCACCGTCGTCATCGGCGGGCCGAGGAACGATTCCTTTAGCGCGCGGGATGGTTTACGAGGTGCAATGTAAACACGCTCGCGACAACAGCAATCCCGCATTCGATACGATCACCCGTCGAGTTTCGCTTGGCCGGTAGCTCGTTCTGTATCTTGCGAAGACCTTCGTTCAGCCGGAAGTTTGAGATCCAAATCGTTCCTTCCTCACGTTGCACCGCACCTTCCTTGCAAACGGCCGCTGGCCTACGCACCGCGCAGTACCATTCACTCGCCCTTCCCCGTTACGACTACGCAAGTCGAACCCGCAGTCAAGCTGGATCCATTTCGCCTCTCACCCATTCGCAAGAAGCGCGACGGGGACCAGACGCAAAACATACGGCCACGCATCAGTTCTGTCCGCGTATCGCAGAGCAGGGGCGACGAGGAAGAGGAGAAGATCATTTCGGGTGCCGAAACGACTGGAAACATGCTCGTGCCCAAGGGCTACTCCTGGAAGGCTACCAGAGCGAGGCTGCTGCCGAGCAGACCGGCGTGGCATACCCTGCGGAATCCGAAGACATGGGCGCTGTTAGGCGTCGTCGCTGTGTTAATATTGCTATGGAGGTCCATGAGATCGACCGCTGGGAAAATGCAGAGGTATGGACGCAAATATTTATGCGATCTGGAGGCTCACATTCAATGGCACATACGGAGTGCGCAAGAGGGCGGAAATAGCTGACTGAAGATCAGGTTCTACTGCTGGGGACCCGCGAAATCGCCCATGCACATGACGGCAAATGAAAACGAAGAGTGGTACAGACACCGCCAGACGCCCGTCATATTCAATCCACACAAGCCCATCGTAATCAACGATACCTCGATTAATTACGTGAACCTCAACGGAATATATTCAACGGTCGATGCGATCAAGAAGCAGGAGAGAGTGCTCATCCTCACGCCAATGCGCGAGGCATCTAAACACCTCCCTCAGCATTTCGATCTACTCAGCTCCCTGACGTACCCGCACGAGCTTATAGACCTCGCATTTCTGGTTGGCGACAGCGAAGATGATACAATGGCAGCGTTGGCGAAGGAATTAGAAAGGGTGCAAGGCAATCCGGAGGTTGCTTTTCACTCGACAATGATTGTGGCAAAAGACTTCGGTGTCAGGTCGTCTCAAGAAGTGCACGACAGGCACAGCTTCGAGGCGCAAGGCCCACGTAGAAAAGCTCTAGCGAGGGCAAGGAACTACCTGCTCGCCACAGCGTTAAGATCGGAGCACAGCTGGGTGTACTGGAGGGACGTGGACATCCACGACAGCCCGCCGGAGATCATTGAAGACTTCATCCTACATGACAGAGACATTCTCGTACCAAATGTCTGGTTCCACAGGTACAGGGAAGTCGGCGGTAAGATGGTCGACGTCGAGGGCCGTTTTGACTATAACTCCTGGCAAGAAACCCCCGAATCGCTCAAAGTTGTTGCCAACGTGGAGAAAGACAAAGACTTCATTCTTGCAGAAGGCTACAAGAATCTCAAAATCTTCGGTCTCCGCAACCACATGGCACTCCAAGGCGACTGGCGAGAAGACAAAGATGTTGAAATCCCGCTCGACGGTATCGGTGGCGTCAATATTATTGTTAAAGCCGATGTTCATCGTTCCGGCATCAATTTCCCTTGCTATGCGTTCGAGAACCAGGCTGAGACGGAGGGCTTCGCTAAGATGGCGAAGAGGGCTGGGTATGGCGTCTATGGCCTGCCGAATTACGTGGTGTGGCATGTTGACACGGATGAAAAGCCGGGCAACGCGTGAAGGGTCGGTGTTACTATGAATGATTCGCTGTTGAACGGATACTATCTCGGTGTTGAAATCCGAAAGGGAAGAGCGAGAGGAAAACATATCTACGGAAGCGCTCCACGATATTGCATATAGAGGGCGTTTGTTGTCATGCATTCGCATGTTCACAGGGAAGCGTTAGAATAAGCGTTTGTTTTGGATCATAAGGCCATGCACTGCTCAGGTCTAGCTTGCCCATGCATGATGGTCTGGGTGTGGCATTAATGATCAATGGTTGTTGTGGCTTGTTCGTGATGAGCATCATCGTGGATCCTGTTTGGGCCACCATTGCCCTAGTTGACCCATAGATGGTCGATACATTCATAGAACCTTTACCTCGCTACACGGACCTCGATAGTCTTTCAGTTGCCGCAGACGCAAGCTTCATGGTCATTTTGATGGAAGGTGTGTCCGCGTGGAAACGCTCGGGCTATCACACAATTGCACTCTTCGTTTGATAACCCCGCTTCTTCGGCACGCCATATGAACTTAGTCATTGCAATTTACGATTGTGATAGACCTTCAAACGCTTGGTTGATCTTGGAACCTGCTTGTATCTCCTTCCGCAGCTTTCTCTTCCTCCAATTTCACGACCCGACCCCGACCTACACAAACTCGCCAACGTCGCGGCCCACTTCATGCACATGAGTACGATCCTCTACTTTATCACAGCCCTCGCGCTGTGCCTCTCCACCGCCGGCGCGCCTTATCCTTCACAGCTGCCGCCCAACGTGCACCTTGACGCCATCCCGCCGCATGCCCATAGTAGTCTCAAAGTTCGCGAACAGCGCGGCGGGGTTTACCTCTGCCTTGGTGAGAACTGGGGTCCGCCTTGCACCTACCACCGTCCGTCTTTTTATCCTAACTACCCTCTTTGCTGGACGTCTTGGGGTCTCGACCAGCAACTCCCCCGAAAGCCCATCGGGTATGCTAAACAACAAACTTCCCTCCACAATGTCCAGACATGCTAAGCTAAAGATTAGCTCCATCGGTCCAAATATAGACACCAAATGCTACGCCTTCTATAGTATCCATGAAAACAATAACACCGACTGCACGAGGGGATTCGACTCGGAGCACAGTGGATACGATATATTGTGGTACCCCGGGAAATCGAGCAACTTTCCTACTGGCCATTGGGGTGTCAAATGTGTGTTCGACGGAAACGTTATGGATGATTGGAATGCTACGGATGAAAACTTCAGGCAGTATGCACCGGAGCCGGAGGGTTAGGTTTGAGTCGGGAGCTGCGAGGCAATGTTTGGAGTGCGATATCAGGATGTGCGTCTACTTGAAATGATGATCTATTTTCCAAGGCACGAATAACTAATGTGCTACTTTCTTGTCCGATGGTACTTAATACGTAACGCGCTTAGATGTTAAAGGACGCATCGACAATGCGTGAATATAAAAGAGTTTAAGAGCTTACAAAGGGCCGTCTCTTGTATCAAAGGCCCTGGTAACGACAAGCAATTCACTCGCATGAGTTCGTTCTCGTTCTACTTCCTTGGACTTCCACGTACCCGCTGTGAAGTATCTACACGTGCAATTCAACCGGTGCTAACGGCCAAGGCATGCTCACCTTTGCGATGTACTTCGACGCCTTGACCATGTTCCTCGCCTTCTTCATTCTGCTATAGCGCAGTTTTATGACGCTCTTAGGTACGTGCATTCCTAGTTCAGACCTGACAGCATAAATCCCCCCGCAGTTTCTTCAGCAGAAGCGACAAAACCGCGCTCTACCACCCACGCACGTTCGCTAAGCAAGTCTGCCTCCAGGTGCGCGTGTGCCAGAACTCACTATGACCAATGATGCGAATAGACTTATGTTTTCAAAAAGCGCTACACCCCGATCAATCTCGATGATACCTACTTCGCCACGTACAAGACTTTATTTCGGTCAAGACGCCCAGTTCGAGGCATCAAGTGCATGACCTTTCAAGGACGATGGGTTCAACCAGGACAATAGGTCCCATGGTATGGTGTATGATCTCGCTGAGCTATCCTCCTGGAGACTAGAAGCTTTTTGTGAGAGAAGCTGGAGTAGATGGTGGGCTGGCGTGACTTCTCATGATTATCGGTTTAACGGGCCTCAATATGAAGTGAGTAAGAACCTAATTCAGCTTCTTAGTGTTTTACAAGTCAAGGGGAGACGACCAAATACTGTTCTAGATATACCAAGTGTGCATAAAGCAAATGTATGTTGAAGAGCGTTCCGTTCGCCAAAACAGTATAACGTATAATTGGAGCTGCAAACTCGACAAAGAGTTTAGGGTTATAGACATTTGAGAGATTGGAGATGACACATTCTGAACCAAGGACAATCCAAATGGCGAAAAAGGGAATGTATTGCAGCCGCATCTGACCTTTTGACTCGAGATCACTGGACGCGTTCGCTTCTAGTACATGAGGTTGTCTGCGCTTGAAAGCTTTTTTTGGGCGGTATAGCGTTGATCCGTGGAACGGGTTGATGGACTCTTCTGCGCTGTGAGCTTGACCCGGGGACAGGATGGACTGGACTGGGATGGATGTCGTCATGCTGTGCGTACCGATGGGCAGTTTACGAGTGAACTTAGTAGTAGATGATACTCGAAAGGACACAACTCTAAAACTGCGTGCGGTCGCTTAATGGCTAATCAAAGTTATGTGATCCCTTACATATTGCGACGCTCCACATAACAGCCTATGCTCACAGATCCTAGTGCACCTACATTAGAAGCCGGTCTTCCAAACCGTGTCGCGATCTTGCGGATGACTCAGCCTGGGAAGCAGCACACCATACACCAAAGAAATTGGGAGATGGAGAATGTGCTCTTGAAAACCGTTTCATTCTTGCATCAGTGTAACGCCTACAAATGCTACCATAAGCTCGAATCGAGTTTACAAGACGCCCGGGATGGGCCCATTCTTCTCGTTGGCACCCAGCTCTTCCTCGTTCCAACCGCTGCCACCACCGACCCTCCTTCCACCTTCCTCCCTCTTCACACGGCACCACAGGCTAACATCCTTATCCCAGATGAACTGCCATATGACATTCACCCAGCTCTTATGCACGGGCAAATCGTCGTAGAACTCGTGCGCGATCTTGTTCAGCTTTGGGAGGCGCGTCCACGGTACAGCTGGGAAGTCATGGTGCTCGTTGTGCAGACCAACATTGTACGTGAAGAAGTTGAGCACGCCGTAGTACGAGTACGTCTCCGGAATCGGGATCTTGTTCGCTGCGTTTAGGGCATCCTTGCTCGGCTTCTCGAAAACGTAATGCTCTGCTATGAAGTGTCCTGCGCAGGGGTGCAGGGAGCCTGCCAAGAAGCTGCTCAAGATCATGTATCCGAGTGCCTTTCCGCCGATGAGTTGTACGAGCGCGTAGTCGAAGACAACTTGGGTAATGACGTTGAAGAGGTGGATTTTGGTCAGCGGGAGCTGATAGATGAACATGGGGCGCAGGGCGTAGAAGAGGATCTGGAAGGTGCAGAAGAAGGCTTTTCCGCCGACGGAGTCGAGGAAGAGGGCTTCGAAGGCGGTGGGGAGGTCGGTGTCGAGGCCATTGACGCCGAGTGATTTGTGATGGGTAAGGTGGTATGGCTACTCCGCGTCAGTCTCCTTGCGAATGCTACCTGCAATAAAAGCAATGCATACCCTGAAAGATGCGCTATATGGTATTCCAATTGGGAGGTTGGCAAACACAGCAAATATTCTATTCGCTAGCGGGTTCTTGAAGGCCAGATTGTGTGAAATCTCGTGTATGGCGAGGAAGAGGTTTTGGTTCGCTGTGGCGCCGATAATGTAGGCGGTGAGGAATGTGGGCCATGATAGAAAGGGCTTATCGCGAAGGAGGATTGCGCAAAGTATCTGCAGAAAGACGACGAAGGCGACGACATACTTGGTGAGGGGTTCGGGACCGCAAAGCTTTGTTACCTGCAAGGCTTAGCAAAGCGCGTTATAAGCGAGTAAAAGCATTATTAACCTCTGGATGAGCTTTAATGATAGCTTGTCTCCTCGTCCGGTGAGGCTCCTCCGTGTATGTCCAAAAAAAGTGGTCGTGTTCATTCTGGGTAGCGGTTTGCACGTTTTCCTGTGTCCCGGCCTTGACCGTCAAGCTCCTCTTCGCCGGCTTCCTGGGCTGCTGGGTAGCTGTAGTGACCGACGACTTCATTGTGCCTCTGGAAAAGACTGTAGTTGGGTGGAGGGAGGAAGTGTGTAGACAGCAGCCGTCTTGTAGTGGTGCCACCAGCTGTGGTCCCTGAGCCGCGAACCGAGCGAGGGGATCAGCAGCGGTGTGGGCCGATCATGGCGCGGTGATTGGCTGATTCAGTCGCCACTCCGCTGCGCCCCACGCTAGCCCAAGGAACCTTGGAACATGTCCGACGTTCTCGCCTTTCGAATGCGCTGTAATCTTATCAGATCGTCTTAGCCGTCCAATGTATGATTTGTATGATTGTGCTGAGGTCGAGAAGCAGCCCCATCGATGCTGTTGCTCCATTGGTGCGATCCGAGTTCCATATCCACGGCGACGATGCTGAAAGGATGTGATGTGGGTGTCAAAGAAAGACTGCATGTATCTGTGGATATTCGAATGCCACGCGGAAGTCCTCGAAGGAGTACTGCGTGTATGAGCAAGTTGCTGGATGCAAGGGAAAGGAGTTGCCTTTGGCTGGGTGGCGATATCAAGCCACCCCGAGTGTAGGACCTCATCACCATCGAAGTAGGACATGCATGATGATATAGAGCCTGGTATCTGTAACAGGAACGGACTGCAAAAACATATGGTTGACCTGACAAGCAGTCGATGTATTTTTCTTGTACGTCTACAGCAACGAGCCTCCTCCACAGTCTCTGTACGGATCTCGCTACTGAGCTTGAACACTTCGACACCCATGATCAAGAGAGGCGCAGTTGCGAGGTTGATCTGGCCCACGTCAAGGCCAATCGTCTTGCTGAGCACCTCGTATCATCCGGTCTAAAGAAAATCTTGCACAACGGTTTTGTGCCTTGTTTGCCCAAGTTAGTCATATACGCGTTCGAGCATCTTTCGAGTGATCTACTCCTTCAAGCAATATTGACACACACACTCGCTCCTGGTATAGGGAAGACCATACGAAGGAGGATCTGCAGCAAACTTCCCTACGAATCTCTGTTGGGAGCCATGGCGAAGCTCGCCGAATTCAGAGACGACAAGCCAGCCAGGAAGCTCTGTTACTGCAGCTACCATATCCGCTACGATCGTGGCAGAATGCTGAGGGACGCAGGGTCATCCTCGAGGATGGTAAGTCGAAAGGCAACCTCCAGTTTATCTGAGTCTGACATGATGAGTCCAGTCGAGCCTACGACATGTAAAATTTCCGGTTCATTGAATGCCCTCCTCCACTTGTACGTCAGGGCAAGCTAATGTTTGTCAGTCAACATCGTCTAGAGCTGGCTCTACACCGGAAAGATCCCTAAGGATAATGATGGCTGGCTGCACGTTGCAGAAGTGAAAGGAATGTCCGAAGATCATGGATCGCAAGACGAAGCAGTTGAGCTTGCACAATTGAAAGCAATTGTATTCGGCGACCGCTTTCTCGCCTTCAGCTTTCAGGCAGCCGTCCAGAAGCGACTCGTGAAGGCGCTCGTCAACATCAATAACCCTGCGTGGTACGCATCTGTCTTGTACACCTATGCGAACATGACCAAAGATAATCCGACCCTCGATCTGCTTGCAGGATTACAATTTCGATTTTGGGATGAAGAGACAGATGATGCCCACCCCAAGGAGCTAACATTGAGGCCGGGGCTACCCAATGATCTTCTAGTGCGTGTGATGAAGAAGTTTGCCGCACACCGAGGAAAATCTAGATCTAGATCGCAGGATTTGGATCATTCGGATTATCATGTTCGTTCTCGCGATTAGACGAGAACCTTGGTGAGATTGGTGGAGGAAGATAATAAGAGGAATGCGTGGTTGTGACTTGACTGGATTTGTGAGGAGTGGTAGATTTTCGAGGTCGAGTTGTTATAAGATAGGGACGATGGATTTGTGGTACGAATACTTCGGCGAAGAAACGTAAGTTGCTGAAAATGCTTTAAGAGACGAAGACGACGGATGTGGACCCAAGGGAGACGTGCTTCAGCTGTAGTACCATAATATTGAAACGATGTATCTAAAGGCGGGCGCAATTGTGACAACGCACCACGGTGAACGAAGAGCTTGCAAGCGAAAATCATTCCCACACCACAGACATCGGATTTGCCGTCTTGCCTCACTGCCTCAGCACCCTCAGCGAAGTCGCATGTCCAACTCCCGCGCACACTCCCGACCCGATCCCACCCGGCCTTCATCTCCCCCCTCCGATATCGTCCACCCCTCTGCATCCCTCTGCCTTTCGCTCTCCGCCAGGACTTCGCCTTACACTATACTACGTTTAGCGCCCGCCGCTAATTGGTCTCCCTTATCGCCCCACAGCCGGGCACCAGTTACTCGATACGCGCACGCGATCAAATTGCCGCATGTGGGAACTTCAGCGCCAAGGTACCGGAGGTAGAGCAAAAGTGCTGTCATGGCGTGGCCCTGGCGTGGGATACGAGCCTCGGCTGGATGTTCTGGGGGGTCGTTTCTCCGCGATGAGAAAAGAACGTTTTGCTTTTGCTTTTGCTTTTGCGAGGGGTTGGTGAGGATTGCGGGGCTGCTCGTGGTGGCATTTTGTTTTGTTCAAGATACCTTAGTTTTGTACAAGGGAACGAGTGGGCATAGTATCCTATGTTGCGCTTGGAATGTCTTATCTGGTTCGCTATAGAGTTTCTTGGTGCAATCAGGTTTCACACTACGTACGTAGGCAAAGGAGAAACGTTCGTATATCATGCCGTAAGATTCATCAATGGTATCTAATATGTACAAAAGCCGTGACTTTTATTTCCTCCTCGCTAGAAAATGTGGTATCCCATTCGCCATGCTCCTCAATATGATACAAGGAAAAGCGCACGCTCATATTCAAGCAGTGCCCCACCAGTCGCCCTGGTCGTGCATAGCAGCAGCAACCTTCTTGAAGCCAGCAACGTTGGCACCAGCGACGAGGGACGGGAACTCGCCCTCAGCAGGGGTGATGTACTCCTTAGCGGTCTGAAGGCAGTTCTCGAAGCAGTCCTTCATGATGCCAGCAAGCTTGGCGTCAACCTCCTCGGTGGTCCAGGACAGGCGCTGGGAATTCTGAGCCATCTCAAGACCGGAGACAGCAACACCACCGGCATTGGCTGCCTTTCCAGGAGCGTACCAGATAGCGTTGCCCTGGTTACTCTTGCGGTGGGCCTCAAAAGAGTCGATGGCCTCCTGGGTGCAGCCCATGTTGGAACCTTCGGCGATGAACTTGCAGCCAGCGGCGATGAGAGCCTCGGCCTCGTCCTGCGACACCTCATTCTGGGTCGCTGAGGGAAGAGCGACGTCGACATTGCCAACGTGCTTCCAGGGGCGCGCACCCTCAATGTAGTTGTAGGAGTGGCCCTCGAGGGCAGTGAGAGCCTCGCGCTTGAGCTTCAGAGCAGCGATCTTGGAGATGTCCTCGGGGGTGAAGCCCTTGCCCTCAGTAGCGATTAAGGAGCCCTTGCTGTCGGAGAGCGAGACCACAGTACCGCCTAGCTCAATGACCTTGAGAGCGGCGTACTGGGCAACGTTTCCAGAGCCAGAGATGGCGACCTTCTTGCCAGAGAACGACTCCTTGCCGCCGGAGGCATAGTTGATCATGTGCTCGACGTAGTAGACGAGACCGTATCCAGTAGCCTCGGGGCGGATCAAAGAGCCACCCCAATTGAGTCCCTTGCCGGTAAGAACGCCCTCCCACTGGTTGCGAAGGCGCCGGTATTGGCCGAACATGTAGCCGATCTCGCGGCCGCCGACGTTGATGTCGCCGGCAGGAACATCGGTGTCGGCACCGATGTGCTTGGAGAGCTCAGTCATGAAGGCAACGCAGAACTTGCGGATCTCGTTGTCGCTCCTTCCCTTGGGGTCGAAGTCGGCACCACCCTTGCCACCGCCCATGTTCAGGCCGGTAAGAGCATTCTTGAAGATCTGCTCGAAGCCGAGGAACTTGAGAATGGAGAGATTGACGGTGGGATGAAGGCGGAGACCGCCCTTGTATGGACCGAGGGCAGAATTGAATTGCACACGGTAGCCCTTGTTGACCTGGCACTTGCCGGAGTCGTCCTCCCAGACAACGCGGAACTGGATGACACGCTCGGGGATGGAGACGACCTCGAGGGCCTTCTTGTACTCGGGGTTCTTCTCGAAGAGGGTGGAGGACTCAAGGGTGGAGACGAGCTCTGTGGCCAAGTTAGGATCATATTCGTGGCGGTTGGTGCAAAGTGTACCCACCCTTGTAGGCTTGCTCAAACTCAGGCTCGGCCATTGTGTATGTGTATCGACGGAGTGGGTATCTCAAGAAGTAAAGTGGTTTGAGACCGAGTTTGAGAAGATGAGTAGCTGGAGAAGGTGCGAAGGGCAAGCCGTATATATACACACTCAACAGCTCAGGCTCCAAGCTCCGTCTTTTACCTAGCCGGTCCGTGGCAGAGCGCCATTCTCAGTGACAGCAGAAAATGAACATGATCAAAGCAACGTCAGCGGCCTGGGCGATCAAAGTACGGCTCGCGCTCTCAGTGGCCAATTGCCGGATGTAGGGCGGCATCATGTTTCTGGTATGCAAACCATGGTGTACATGTCAAAGATAAGGAAGCGGCGGGCCAATGAGAGCGAGGCGGCGACGAAAGCACATGACTTGGCCGCGTCTGGACGAGCGGCGGCGCTGTCATTCCCTTGACCGTTCTCGGCGCCGCAAACGAATCTTTACGTGTGGGTTTCAGGGTCCATGGGACGCAGTGCCAGACGGCCGCGGGGTTGCAGCGCGCCGTCATGGGCCGACAACGGCGTGGGCTCGAGCCAATCACACCCATATTCCTGCTACGAACGCCTGATCCCTGCCACACCTGGGCAGCCTCCATCCCAAACCCACAACCCCCCGCCTGCACCACAGCAGACACTGCCCACGCATCCCGCGCCCGAAGTCGCGTCTGCCTGCCTGCGCATCCCGCCGATATCACGCTGTGTCGGTGGGGTCCCTTGGAGCGTCAGCACCCGGATATATTGGAGACAATTTGGCCACCGAAGTCGCTTCCCTCCTTCGTGGGCGCTGCCCGACGGGAAGTACGTACCAGTCAGTGACAAGATACTCGTCCAGCGCGTCCATCTTCTTCATGTCGCTGTCGTCGATGGAGAAACCCTGCACCTCACCGTTCTCGACCATCCTCGTCTTGTTCACGCTCTTGGGCAGCGGCACGTACCCATGCTGCAGGCTCCATCGGACGAGCAGCTGGCCCGGCGTGCACGAGTACTTCTTCGACAGGGACGCAATGACGGCGTGCTTCATCTTCAGGGCCCTGACGAGCGGAGCGTAAGCTTCCACCACGATGTCGTGCTCCTGGCAGAAGTCGGCAATGTCGAAGCGTGTGTTGAACGGATGGATCTCAATCTGGTTGACTGCCGGAAGGATTCTGGGCTTAGAGTCCAAAAGCTCTTGCAACTGTAATCCATCAGTGATCCGCTCGTAGGTCCGGATCATGCACGCCGCCGTATCTGAGACTCGCAAAGCCACACAGCCTCGCGCGTAGGACCTTGCAACTGAGAATCCTGCTTGCAGTCGGAGAAACGCGACTACAAGTCAGATGTTCCAATCACTCAGCAGCTGCCCACGATGAGAAAGGTAGCTACTGTTAGTAGCTAAAGGCTCTCTGTTGCTTGGGCTCTCCGGGACCACTGCCAAACATTTGTCATGAGACTGCGGCTGTAGGCTCTGCAAGCTCATGTTTCACATACATAGTCCCAAGTAGGACACCATGGGAAAGTACTAACATGCTTGACTCCGTAGTTTGAGACGCCACCAATTCTGATCTCGCCGTCGTCGATTGCATCCTCGACTGCTCTCCAGCTTTCGAGGCGCGCCTTCTTGCCCCCATACGGAGAGTGGAGCAGGAATAGATCGATGTAGCCAAGCCCGCATTCCTTTACGGACCGCGTGATTGCTTTGCGGGCGGCATCGTACGATGAGTTGGATGCCAGCTTGGAGGTGAAATGGATGTCTTCGCGCTTGAGCGAGTCTGTGTTGTCGCTGCTGGAAAGAAAGTCGGAGACTGCATGCCCGCTTTCCTTCTCGTTGTGGTACATTTGGGCACTGTCAATGCTGTGCACGTCTATTGTCAGTTGCTCTACAGTGGCTATGAAGCGACGTTGGCCTACCCTCGATAGCCGGCCTGCAAGCATATGAGCGCATGATACAAGCGCTGCATCCATCAGCAAGGAGGGCTCATACCTCCAAAGCCCATCGGCACGCTTGATAGGTCTCAGAGCCGGAAGTCAAGTAGACACCGAGATGAATGGCAGGCATGGTTAGCCCATTGGCGAGCTGCTACGGCGTCAATAGGGAGGTTTGTGCAACGATGATATCACTATCCTTTGTGCGCGAGGCCAGCGAGTAGGACATGGTGGAGTGTGCGGTCTAGGAACAGGCAAGATAGACGAATATGCAAGTCGGACGCCACGATGCTGCGGCTGTGCGATGGAGGGTGAATGAGTCGCAGATGTTCGGATTGCGTGCAGGACCAGCGTAGCACCGAGATCGCGCTTCCCAGGCTGTCGGGATGCGCCCGTGGAAAAACTCGCCTCCGGGCAGCCATTGCCGTCGATGACGCCCGCTCGGCGGCCCGCGGATGCCATTGGACGGCTGCGGGTGCGGGCCTGAGTGAATCTCACGTCACCTGAGCTGGCGAGCGCGGTGTGGCTGTGCAGCTCCCGTGTCGACTGCTCGAGACTCGGCTCCAGACAAGCAAAGCGCGCGTCTCGCGCCTGGAAACGCAGCGCTGCGACAAGCCAAACACCAAGCCATGGAGGCTGCGTGACGCACAGGTCGACCGTGACAGCTGCCAGAGAATATTGCCTTCCGCATTCAGGCTGCGCTGAGCAGCACGCCGCATTGGTCGGCGACGAAGACAGCCAACCGCGCCCGCAGCCATGCCTCCAGCTCGCCGGGCGTGTCTGCAACGAGAAAGCCTGCATTCGCGACGGCACACGGGCGCACGTCGCCGTGATGGAAATCCTCCGAAAAGCACGGAGCAGAGCTTGCAACGTCTGGCCGTGCAGCGGGGGCCGCCGGGGTGGAGGGCAGCCAGGCCTACCGCAGCAGAGAGGCGTTTGGCGGCGCATTGTCGATTCCAGTCGGTCGGCGACCCTGATTGCACGCGTTCCTGGGGGGTGCATGACAAAAGCAGGAGTCGACGTTGACATGCGTCCAGAACGCGGCGGCGCCGGGCTCGCCGCTTTGGTTGTGCTGGCCGCTGGCTGGCGGTGCCGACGCATGGCAGCGTGTCCGCGGGCGCAGACGGCCAGCCGCGACGGCACCAAGGAGAGCAGCGCTGTTGGTGTTGACGCGCAGCCCACACAACCCACGCCCAGGCATCGCAGCGGCAGCCAACAGCCACAGCACCGCACCGCACGCGCGGCATCTCCGCCGCCCGACCTGGATGGCCCGCCGCGATTGGGGCCGGGCTACCAGACGCAAGATCCGCCGGATCAGATCGCAGCCAGGGTCAGCAGAGCCGAGCACGCCTCGACTGGATTCGACTTGATGTTCACCAGGGATTATTTTGGAATAGAGTGAACCGCACCGGGGCTTCAATATTCGACTATAGGAGGCGCCCGAAGCCACACCTTAACTCTCAACCTCAAGGCCGAGATCGAGATATAAGGGCCCATGGTTCGCCAGGTACTGCCCTGGTTCCTGCAACGCCCGCCAGCCTCTCGACTCGTCGCGCCTGCCGCTCCAGCACTGCAAGCGCACCCTGTCGTCATCCTCGGGGTCGCCAATTCTAGACCCTCTCTCCTCACCACCCCCTCGGCAGTGCACGATACCAGCGGCCGTTCACTGTGCGTTTTGGGTGAGTGCTGAAACACATAAACTGGTGTTCCCGCTCGCTGGCCAACCAGACGTGCTGATCCCCTTCGTCCCTGCAGTAGTCCCGTATACCCGATATCACAACCACCATGTCCAACCTCCACGGTTTTGCAACCCACTTTCCAGCCGGCTACCCATCCTTCCCTCCAAGAGGCGGTCCTTTTCCCGGCGCTGCGAGCTCGTCTTCTGGAGATTCAGGGCCCGCCAATGCGGGGCAACCGCAGTTCGACATCTTCGAGTGGCATCCCGCGTACCAGAGCTGCCAGCGATACTTTCTCGACCACGCACAACACGACAACGGCGTCCAGGCCGTCGCCGCGCTCATCAACATCTGCCTACCGTTCCAATGGACATCCACACCCATTGTGAACTCTGCCGGCCCCATGCCAAACGCATCAGGACCTGGCGCTTACAACCATCCGTGGCCAAGGCAAGCTCCAGTGAACAACGTCCGGGCTCAGCCACCTCCTACGTGGGTTTCCCTCGTTCCCTACATACGCCGACTTGTCATTACCGGCATGGACAAAGACGGCATCATGCATGGCTTCTTCGGCGAGGACTGGCGGAAGGGAGTCGGTCCAGTGCACGAGTGCGAGCGCCGCAACTATCTTTTCACAGCCAAGAGCACCGAATGGGCTGAGGTCAAGCATCATTACGACATGTCTCCGCATGAATCAGTCCCCTTTCTCAAGCCATTGCAGGACGCTCACCTGGCAGAGATTGAGGGTGCCGAACAGACGTGGAGTCAGTGGCTGGCAATGCAGGACTGGATGGTGGGTCCTCGGGCGCCCAACCTGGATGGGGAAGCCAAAGGCGAGGCTTGATCGCGAACCGACCGGACGGCGCTGAATGGCGGCTGTCACTTCGGCCTAGTCGACGATCGGGTCCGGGTCCGGATACGAAGCATGGCATTGTGTGGGATCTAATTGCATGGCGTTGGACAAGGGTTTGGGCAGGCATAGCGACCATCCCGTCTCTCAGGGACTGCTCTCGGTTTCGTTATATGTACGACAGCTTCATCTTCTAATGACAACACGTCAGATCAGATCTGCCATGTGCCGCGTGCCAGCCTGATGGTGTGCTCGTGTAGGACAAGGCGCAAGGCAACGATCTGCATGTCCACGCTTTTTGTACTACCAGAAGCCACAGCCGTTTTCTATCGCCTGCGGAAGCTGCGTGGTGGATGCAGAATAACGAATGGGGCGGCTGCGGTGATTCCTCCATCTGTGCGACACACACCCTTCCCATTTCCAATTTCAGCATCGTCCAATTATCCTCATTGATGGTGCATCTTTGCACGCGAGCTCATCGACCTGACTCGTCTGGCGCCGCGGTTCGCGTGGTGCCAAGGTCGGCGTGCAGTGGACCCTGGCAGCGATCTGCACTCCTCAAGCTCTCTATTGTCGCCAGGCTTGTCCTTATTTCTACAACACACCACGCCTCAATATTCCTAGTACACCAGCCGAAAGCCCGGCGCCCCGTCCCGTCGCCCCCTCATGGACGATGGATTCCTTAGTCAAGGAGTGGGTTTTGTTTCTTGACAAGTGCCTGGAAACCCGGATCCCAATCGACCTATTCGCTGCCGCAGCGACTCAGCTGCACACGCGGTCGCCCCTCCCCGGACGCAAGCTTGCAGCATTACTAGTGAAGCCCCGAGCTGCTGGGGCGAACAGTGTTGATCCGCGCGTAATCGTCTATGCTGAGCGCCTGCTCGCTCTCAACAAGGTTGACGCGTCCGATATCCTTTCCGCGGCTTTCCAATTCTCAAAGGATCGGACTCTCCAAGCAAGCGACAACACCAGTCCCAGGGATCCATCAGGATGGCAGAATCCGCCGGAGCTGGACGAGATATTATTCCATCGCCTGCACAAGTCTTTCTCGGGAGAACGACCCGAACGACCAGTTACCAATGCGGAAGGAGTTCGAACCCTAAAAGCAGTGACGAGATGGATGTCAGCAATGGTCACGTCGCATACAAACGATTCGATGCTACAGGCTATGACCGGCATCCAGCAGCAGCCTCAGCAGCAGTCGATCAATGTTCGCGAGGGCCTTGGCATGCTTGTGGTGGGGCTGATCGAGAATGGCAAGATCCTGCAGTTGCTGAACCGGGGTGAGCTTAAAGGTGGGTCGCTTCCCTCAGCTGAACACGGGACAAAGCCCCTGCCCGTGAACCCGCTTGGAGGTTGAATCCGTTGCTTGTACACGTACTCACATGCCGTGCAGATGTGCGAAAGGGGTTTGCCCAAGCGCTCACGACCTTTATTCCGTTCCTTGCACAGACTTCCATTCAGATCTCGAATCGCCTCGAGATCTATCAGAAAGAACATGACTTCAATGATAAGTCAAGTGTTGGGCCCAATGGGGAGACGAACGAGAACTCCGGGCTCGAAGTTGCGGCGCTGCAGCTTGAGGCTGTGATCGATCTTCCTCAGATCAACACAAGAGCTGGACTCTACATATTCCTCAATTCATTGGTAAGTGCGCTGTTTGCAGATAGCTCCGATATATTGACCTGGATAGCTTGTTGCACGTCCACTGACTGACGACATTACTATCAATAACTACTTGCATTCGTTTTACAAGGTAACACTGGCTGGTCTCATGAGCGAATGCAGTTGACAACAGTAGATGGACGCTCAAAGTATGGCGACGGATCTGGTCACCGCGTCCTTCGACATACTGGCCAACGCTATGTATCGGAGTGAATCAACCCAGACGATGACTGGTCTGAAGTCGTTCCTTGTCAACAAAATTCCTGTTCTATTGACACAACTCACTGCTCCGCTATACGCTATGAATCCACAAATATGCATAACGCAGGCTCTCAGTCGAATAGACCCGAACGCTTTCCCCGCCTTCTCCCAGGGATTTGACGACATGTTGGGTAACAATAGCTCTCTTGCAGATGTGCGGCAAGACTTTTTGAATGCATGTGCTCTGCACAACCTTATTCCAGCGAATACAGTGGAGCGTTTACTTGGGGAAGCTCCGATGCAGGGCCCACCAGCAACGAGATACATCAAACAAGATCTATTGAAGCAGTGTAAAGACAATGGCGACAAGGTGGTCACATACATTGAAGAATTGGAAAACTTGGACGGCAATGCTGGCGCCATAGTAGCCGCTCTCGCTGATGTAGGTTGGATCGCTACTACAATGAGGTTCCTTTGCTGACATTGAATAGTTTGTAGCGCACCTCTGCGAGACGCAAATGTCCATGTACCTCAAAACGCTGTGCAATGCGCTTTCGAAGAAGACGACAGCACTCGATGTAATCTTGCAATTCACATCACCTGCCAGCATACTACAACCGCTCTGTCAATTCTTGGATGAGTGGCATTATGAAACTGATCAAGGTAGGCTTGTGTGTTCGACAGCATCGACAGACGACTTACAACGCAGATAGAGTATCAACCAGTGTACGACGAATTCAGTGCCATTCTTGTCCTTGTCCTAGCCTTCGTATATAGGTACGAGCTCACTCACGATGATCTGGGGATCGGGCACGACTCTTTTGTCGCTCAATTTCTGGAACGTGGGCACCGCAGTATTGCTCCGAACGAGTTGACTGAAGAGCAAGGCAAGCATCTAGGTGGCTGGCTCCGTGGTCTATTTGATGCCGACAAGGAAGGACTCAGTAATGATGTGTTCGCATCCTGTCGGCCTCAAGAGTTTTACCTCATAGTGCCTACACTCTTCAACCAGACTGTAATGGCATGTTCTGCGGACGTTTTATCTTTGGATTCAGTTAAGGGCGGCCTAGAGTGTAAGTGATTGGCTATCGAATACGAAGATAGAGGATCGTTAATTGCTTTTCAGACCTACACGAGACCTTTCTTCTGCCATCCCTCGTGGGAGGCCTAACGTGGATGGCCTCGCACGCGCTTACGCAGACACACCAGGAGCACGATGCGCTAGTGCAGATATTCCACAAGCTGATCAGGTCGGCCCCCACATCGGGGGATGCACAGGCTATGCATTCCACGATCCTCTCGATCGTATCGGCTCGGCTTGAGAGATGCTTCCGCACCCTAAAGCAGCGCTACCCCGGGTATAGCACGGATATTGACCAGCTTCTACAGGCTATCAAGCCTAACCTACACTACACTCGCTCAATTTTCTCACCTGCACCCCAACTGGAACAGTGGACTACTGCGACGAACAACACACTCGCTTCTTCGCTACGTCATACCGTGCAGCAGCTCTCCCAATGGGCCACGAATGCTTCCATTCAATTTAACCCGCCTAGCTACACCCATCGCCAAATCTATGCCTCTGTAGAGCTGCTTGGCCCATCCAAAACTCTCGGTATTATCGTCGACGAAGTCAAAGCTCAGACTGACGCAGGCAATGGCGCGGCAGCACTCAATATCGGCGTCACTCTTATCTGTGCACCAATGATCAAGAACAGTGTCTTGCCGGTTGACTGGGTGGGCAGCTCTGCTCCTGTGACTCAGCCTCCACGATCACGATTAAACCTACGTGAAGTGCTCAAATTCGAATTCGACAATGCCGCGAGCCTGGTATCCACAGATCAGTTAGCCGCCGAGACAATTGTGCGCCTGCATCGCCGTGTCGAAGCTCAACTCGCAATTATCGCGCAAGCTGGGCTCTCAACTGCCAACGCGGATCTCACCAACGTCGGCATAGTGCAAGCGCCAGGTCTAACCTCTGAATTTGACAAGGCCATGAATGACGCTGCCGCTGCCTCAATCGCGGCAGCGGGAGCAGATATGACCGATATCAACAAACAATTGCAACAGAACATCGACCAGTCATTGGACCTTGGCGGTGTTGGTGCGGGCTTGGATTTGAGCGCCATGGGAGTCGATGCAGGCGCAGGCAATATGAGCGCCGACCTGGGGAACTTGCCAGACTTAGATTTGGATATGGGCGACATGGGCATGGGCATGAACATGGAAGGAGACGATGATTGGGGCCTGGACTTTGACAACATGTAGACTTCGCAGCCAGAATTTGCGCGGTGAGTTTGCATGTTGGCGTTGAGCGTGTTTTGCGAGCAAACATAGACACATATGAGGAGTTGCCGTCATTTCAACCTTTGGTCAGTATGGAAATGATGTAGCAAGCATGATAAACTAGCGTGGTGCATTGCCGAGGTAACTCTTGCTCCTTTTGGTGCGGCTCTCGAAGGAGGTACACCCCGCCATCCATAGTAAGCCGGAAGCTATGCCCCACATCCTGGACCTTGACAATAACATCCACGCACCCCGTCTGATGACAGGAGATGTCCGTATTGTATACTCGTACATGCCACGTCTCTGATTCGATCGCCAACAAACACTACAACCACACATCCACAGACTAACTATGCCGTACGACCTTAAAGGCAGGAACGTACTCGTCACGGGCGGCTCTGCGTGAGCTTCATTCTTTCCAGTTCATGGTCACGGATGATCAGTTTACTAACAAATGGGTTGTAGCGGTCTCGGCGAAATCATCAGCATATCATTCGCGAAAGAAGGCGCCAACGTTGCAGTAAATTACTTCAACCGACTCGAGCCTGCGCAGAACGTAGTAAAGGAATGCGAGAAGCAGGGAGTCAAGGCTGTAGCTCTGAAAGGCGTACGTAGCGACAAATCCCCGTTCTCCTGACCTCTTCAAGAGCTTCGTGGAGAGGCGGATGAAGCGGCGAGCCTAACTGGAACAGGACATGTCCAACACATCAGAATGTAGGAGAGTCGTCGACGAGACGATCAAGCAGCTCGGCGGCATCGACATCGTGATTGCGAATGCGGTAAATCCAAACACCCTGTGACCCTACGACCACGTCCTAAGAGAAACAGGGTTGGACGCGCTTCAGCAATTTCACCGATCTCGATTCCATGTCTGAAGATGAGTGGGACAAAGTAAGCGCCCCTCTTCCTTCACCTCTCCCTGTCCTCAGACTCATCCCTCTCACTTTATCACCTCACACCACCTAAACTTTGCTTGTAGCTAATTAGCAACAGTGCTGGGCCGCTAATGTCAAAGCGCCCCTCGCCCTCCTCAAAGCGGCAAAGCCCACCTTCGAATCCAACCCTGACGGCGGCGCCTTCATCAGCACGGGATCCATCGCCGCCGTCTCCCAGTCCGGCTCTTCGATGCCTTACGCCGTGACCAAAGCGGCGCAACTGCAGCTCATCAAGTGCCTAGGCGCGACGCAGGGGCCCAAGATTCGGGTGAATACCGTGTTGCCTGGGTTGCTGTTGACGGAGTGGGTATGCGGTCTCCCGTTTCCATGACTTTCCTGAGGGGTGCAATTGGGCTAACGCGTGGGTGCAGGGTAAGAAGTATTCGGACGAAAAGATTCAGTGGGCCAAGGATACAGCTGCGCTGAAGCATGAGACTGATCTCCAGGATTGTGCGGATGCGTTCATTATGTTGGCGAAGAATACGAGTATTACGGGTGCGAGAATCCAGGTAGATGCAGGACTTAACGTGCAGGGGACGTAGAGTGGTTTTCCGGAGGAGATGTCTTCCGTCATCCAGTAAGCGCAGGGATGTTGGAGACGGTATGTATGTCATGATATACTTCATCACACTGGCAATGGTTCGACCATGTTCCCTTTTCTTCTGACCTTGTCTCGAATCGACAGCGACCGTTGCCATCCCACTCACTCACTCTTCTTCGCATATTTCCGTGTCGTCCAGTGCTCTTACAATTTCCTCTATGTCTTGAGGGCTCGTGATACCCCACACACCGCCGCCCTTAACGGCGCCTTTCATACCAACTTCTTTTCCAACCAGATTTCTTCCGACCTTGCCAGGTCCAATGCCGATCCACCGCTTCACTTTCTCGTCCTCGTGCAAAAACTTGATCGATCGCCACCACTGCACCGTCTCAACGCAGCTTCTTGCCAACAGATCCTTGAGCTGATCCTTGTTCTGGAACGGCCTTCCGGACACATTCGAAATGCAAGGCATGATTCCGGGCCACGTTACGATATCGCTCCCGTCCGGCCTCTCCTTGTACAGTATCCTCTTCATTGTTTCTTGCGCCGGCTTCATCAACGGGCTGTGGAATGGCGAATCGCTCTTCAATCGCACTGCCCTAGGGTCATGGCCGCCGAACTGCCGCAAGTTTGTCAACAGCGTCTGCATCCTCTCAATGCTTCCGCTCAGTACAATCTGGTTCTTGCTATTAATGTTCGCGATGAGGACCTGTTCAACGGCCGGGATATCTTTGGAATCGTTTTTGTAGTTCGGCGACGATAGTTCGAGGAACTCGCGGAGACCGGCGACCAGTGCTTTCATGTGCGCTTCCGATTCGCATACCAGCGCGATCATACCGAACTCGCCGCCTTCTTGTTCGACTGCCTCTTGAGTACAGCGTAACATGACTACAGATGGGGGTAAAAAGTCAGTGTAATGTTCAGCAATCAGGAAGGTGGGTGAAGTAGGTGTTCTGGCCAGCTGCTAATGTCTGAGGCTTTCAGGCTTTTAGAGGTGTAACGCTCGGAGTCTTAGACAATCGCCCAGCTTGAACACCCACATTGTACCCCGACATTGCGTACCCTCTGCGCGTTTCCGCACCATGCGCAGCGCATCATGGAATGTGAGATATCCGCCTGCTACCAGGGCCGCAAACTCGCCGAGCGAGTGGCCCAATGTGATGTCTACCCTTTCACTAGTTTTGAAGCCGAATTCTTGTTCCAGAATGCGCAGGATCAGGATTGAGGTGGCCATGATGGCGGGCTGCGAGTTCTGGGTAAGATTCAGCTGAGCGTTGGTGCCGCCTTCTATGATCTTAGTGAGGGGCACATTGAGCGTGGCATCGATCTCCTCGAGGATGGGTTTTGCGGTCCGAGGGAAGGCTTCAAGCCAGGGTGTGGCCATCCCGACGCGCTGCACACCTTGGCCTGGCTTTTGTTAGCATTGTTAAGGTTGAGAGTGCGCTATATATGCCGGGAGATGATGATAGTATACCTGGAAAGAAAATGGCCGTCTTAGGCCTCTTCGAAGTTGTTTGGGTGCTGCCCATCCCACGCCGTGCTCTTCCGCTTGGGCGGACTCCTCCACAACGCGAACATCGCGTTGCAGCTGAGGAGAGCCTGTTCACTGTGCCAAGAGTGCTAAACATTGTTCGCGGGGTTCGTGCTATGAGAAATCAGGCGGCATTGTTCAAATGTATGAGTAATGGAAGCTTTAAGAGCTGTGCAAGATGAGTGGAGCAAGCGTGGGTTGAGGGTTGGTGAGGGTACCGGTAAGCTGGGGTTAGCGCGGGCCCAGCTGTCAGGGATCGTTCCACTGCCGAGGTCACGCTTTTCCGAAATCCCCCTTACACAATATTCCGCGCCACGTACCCTTCGCAACTCAGGAGAACAGTCGCCGATGGAAGTTTCAAATATCGTGGACATCAAGAGCCTCGTGCACAATACATCAATATCACAGAGTACCTAAAGGAGGGAAGACTACGGATATCTCGAGCAAGATGTCCAACAACATTCAGGAACAAGCAGATTGAGGAAGAATGTGGCGTTGTGAACTGTACCAGAATATGAAGAATATCTCGCACGATCATGTGAAGGCGGGAGAGATACGTTCAATACCTGTTATTGCCCCCTAGAGACCCTCGTAGATGGATCAAATGCTGTAACTGTGCGCTTAATAGCAGACAGGTACCTCCCCACTGGACCCCTCTCATTGTTAGAACATCCACCAAGATGATATCCTACGGTATCCCCCACTCTTCGCAAAAGTTACATCGTACTGCAGACCGAGCCTATCGAAAGACTATGCACACTGGGACGGCGTGAGATGGCCAATCCATGACCTGATAATACCAAGTTCGTCTCTAGTGGTTGCGGATGTTTCGACAAATTTAGTATACCTCAGTCGATCATGATGATTTCATCTTCTTGTGTAAGCTTGCGTCGGTTGCGTCGCTGCTTTCTCAGATCGATTGCGCCAAGCACCTCTACATCATTGTCAGCGTTACTAACTAATACCTCATCATCTCCGACCACAGTTACGGACTCTGAGCGTTCGCGCTTGAGCCGCTGACGGATATCTTCTTCACGCCTCCAGTGCGCGACCATGCGCCGAAGCGCCTCTGGGCTGGAACTCTGGAGAACATCATCATCGCAATCGATCAGTCCCTTGGGTTCGGGGGTATGCTTGACAACGTGAAGGTCTTTGAGAGCCTCTTCGGAGAATTAGACAGACCAACATGGTCCCAGAGCGAGCAGGACTTACTCAACGAGCGATAGTAAAAGTGGAAGACAGCGAAGGCCTCTCCGTTCTTGGCGTACTCGGCATCAAAATACTCGATTTCGTCGGTCGCCTCGGCATTCTCCAAACTATATTTGTTCGTTAGCTGCGATTTTGTGAACTTGAAGGTCTTGGGGCTCAGCCCAGAAAGGACATACCTCATCGTATGTGACAGTGCACCACCTTTCAGAGCCTTCTCGTGGACAGTACCCGGATCCTGCACCTTTCTCTCTGTGATCTCGAAAGACTTGTTCAAACGTGTAGTCTGAATCTGGTACATATGAAGCGATATCGTGCCGGTGTCAGCGAGTCGTTTCTTCTGCGCTTTGACTGATGCGGCCGGTACATCTTCGCCTGCTGCTGCGTGTTAGTGAGACGTGTGTCTGAGCATAAAGCTGCACTTACTGATGTCGAGCTCTGCAAAGCGATACTTCTGCCGGCGAAACTCTTTCCTGGTATTCGAGATTGGACCCTCGCTTACATGACCTTCCTGATCGTAGATCTCCGCTTGCCGAATGAGAGGTTCGTCTAGGTCATTACCGTCGATGGTGATGACTACTGAAACTGGCAGATCATTGGGGGATGGGTGGGAGAATCGGAAGTGGACCTCAAAAGTTGCACCAGACTCTGCAATAATATAACGCTCAATGTTGTTACGGGCGACCGGTCCGCGGTCGTCATGTTCTTCGCAAGGCTGTCCGTTGACCACGATCGACGCTTCAACCCCAGGCACGTCGTGGTGCTTGGGCATGGTGGATGGTGCGTAGGTGGCGGAAACAGTGGTGGAGTTGGAAGAAAGAAGGCAAAAAGGAAGGAGCGAAATCCGAAATCACGAGCTTGAAACGTCATTTCCATGAAGGCTACACAGTGCGATATTAGCGGTGAAGGCAGCAAAGCACAGAGCGAGGTGAGTGAGAGACGAACAATTGTCTCGTAAAGCAAGGTGCTGCGAGCTATCGATTGGGAAGTAGCGAGTACTCATGATATCCGATACGACTGTATCTCAGCTTCATGGTTACCTGCTTACTATGCACATCGGCTGGATTTGCACTTGTACGGATCATTTAAGGACTATGCTAGTAGGCCTTTATGGTGCTGATAGCTTTAAGATAATCGGAAGGGATCGACGATCTCGAACGATCGAAGATGAACAACGCAATGACCGAGTGCAGATCTAAACCTACCAGACTTTCACATCTCATTTTGACCCAGAAAACTATCGGCTTTGATGGTCCACTTTCACATCTCGACTTCTAGAGAATTGTAAATTCGCAAGAATACCACTCTCACGGCTCACTCCAGAGACCATGTTGTAAAAATCCACGTGCTCAGGTACAAAGTCTGAGGTGGGCTCAGGCGTGGACAGCAATTCCTCAATCGGATGTCGTCCTGCCCACATTAGCTCTAGATCACAAGGAGGGTGGATAAATTTTACTGGTAGGGTTCAAGTCCGATTCCTCCACGAGGATATTTAGTACGCGGGGTCGGGACGTAGTTCAAGTGTCAGTAACATCACAAAGACTGTGGCTGATGTCTAGAGAGATCTCAAAGAAACCGGAATCTGTGCCAGAGGTATCTATTCTGGAGGTACTAGCAGACGTCCGGTACAGTCGGTGTAGCTCATGTTGTTCCAGTTTATTGAGTGTTATACATGCGACAGCACGCTTCGAAAATACGACTTGACCTTGCGAGAGATACTCGCCAAGATAGTAATCAACTGAGTTATTAACAGCTTGCTCGATGTCTTCGTAAAAGCTTTCAGTGGGTCAATAGCGGAATTGGACGTTTGATTAGGTAGCCGCGATCTATCCACGATCAGGATATGGGTACTATATTCGAATGAGGGGGCCTGTCTTCAGCACTTTGGTGAATCGCGCGCTGAATCGCGAATTTCAATGAATTAGACCACGACACCAGGCCATTCCCGTTTTCATCGCAAGTGGAGTTTTTGCATCTCGACAGCTTCTTCATCGGATCGACTGAAATGTCCTCGTAATTACCTGACCACGGCTCACAGGAAGCCTCTGACTTAGCGAGATCTTTGGCCGTCAGGCCTTAGAAGCAGGAGCATATGTCCGAACGAAATATCTCGAATCGGCTTTTTCGAAGCCGAGGGATGTTGGAGGCGGTAGTGTAACCGGTCAGGGTTTTGGAAGGCTGCGGAACGCATGTTGTGCTTGGTCGTTTCGTTCCCAGGGGTGTTGTAAACTGGTCTGATAGGAGCACGGATTTGCTCGCGTTTATATATATTGGGGAAGTGCGCAAGTCTGATCAGGTTAAGACGACAACACTTGGGACAAGCAGATGAGCTGGTATGAACTGACGTATCGAATTGGAATATGTGGACATCCCTTGAAATGAACCGCATATTTGTGTGTCTGCAGGGCAAGGTAGTATTACGGGATCTTCCTACAAAGCGTAATACATCGGTGCACCATCAGAATGATACAATTTGATAGAGGACTGAAATTTGAATCACGTAATCGCCGCGAGAACGAATTGCAGAGCATGTAAGGATAGACTGTGAGCAGGATCAGGATGAGCTGCATAGTGTTGAAATAGTGATGAAGCGAAAGGTAAAAACCTCTAGACTTCGATTAGAGGCTGTTTATCGCAACGATTAGTCATACCATATAAGATTTCGCAGCACAGTCGCCTGTTCGAGACAGAGCACGTTCTTAGTCCTACTCGTATCACTTCCACCAAGCCAACATGCTATCACCTTTGAGGAGAAGGCTGATTGTTGATGATGCTCTCCACCTGCAATGTATTGATGCCCCAACTAGCAGATTCTGACATAGCTTTCACTGTCAGTCTGTATCCCAATGGACAGTGCTGAAGCGAAGATTCACCTGGCAGAGCAGTGGATACATCCGGGTGGTCAAAAAACTCTTCAGCAGCAGTCGGTTTTCCAGATCGTCTTGGATTCTTGTCATCGCACGCCTTTCGATTTTTTCGTCTGCTATTTGTCGTTGTAGCTCGGCATGACCATCACTCAGCAGCCCAGTAAATTGTTCGTACTACGGGACATCCGATGCTGAAGCTTCGAAAACAGTTCCAGGTGATGCTCAGACATTGGTCCTGAGTGCACGTCGAATCCTATTGAACGTCAGCGTTGAGCCTGTGCGAGATGCTCAATGCTTGCCATCGAAGTCCTTGCACGTCGCCAGCATTTTTGGCTCAAAGCGACAGCGTTACTTCAGAGACAACAGCATGGACATGGCTATTTGCTGGAAATGCGTGTCAAACAAGCTCCAGAAAACCTCGCAGCTGCTCCCAACTTCTCTATACTGGGTATCCCGGGTGTTTGGGAGAATTTCCGGCGGAGCTCATGAACCATGAACACAATGGCAGAGATAGTCCCGTTACACGTTATCGGCAAGTTCGGGATATAGCGTGTACAAACTAGACCGGACTAGTTCCCCAACAGAAGTGATAGAAGCAGCATTGGTCGGAATCTTCACGCTGACCGAGAAAGCTAGTCGCCGTGATAACGATCGTATCTAGACCGCCTGCACTCTCGAAGCCTTGAAATCCGATAAGAGCAACAGCTGGAAGAAAGTTCCCATCACACAATCTTCGCGTGTCTATGAAGACAAGTCTTATTGAATCCATCAAGGGCGAGCCGTAATCGGTAGCATACCGACGTATCGCATGTTGTATCGCAGATATCAAGGAGCTCGTCCAAGATACTAGGTTTGTAGGGGTGTTTCTCCAGAGCAACTGATCTTTCAGCTTGTTTGTCGCATAGGAGCATCCCGGCTGAGGAGGTCTTATTGACTTCTGCCGCAAGAAGCTGCAGCGGAACCAAGCCCCATGTCGTTCGTGATACCACCAGATATTCATGATGCCGTGCGAATCAGGTAGTTTGGGATGCGGTTGAATTCTTCCTAAAGACGTCGAAACCGTCCCCAAGAGCTGAGGACAACTGGATGCCCTCGATCGCTCGGTCGCCCGCCATCTTCGCTTCGTGCGATATCAGGAAGTTACGAAACGATGGACACCACTAGGGGTGAGAGCCTGGTCATATATATCTCGACTCATCTGAGCCACGATCGCAGTAGCGCACAACAGGTCGTTTGTGATCAAGGTTGTTATGGGCTGGCATGTATAGGCATAGAAAAATCACTAAAAAGGCTCCAAGGATACAAATGGAGAACATCAGAGCATTAACATAAACCCCACATGCAGGTATGTCAGTTCTAGCGCGATTCGTTCTCCATCAGATCGTGTCGAGAAGATGTTGTGTTGATAGTTCATGCGGGTGAGACGCTAACCCAACCGAAAAACCAGGGTCCAACAACGTCATCTGTCCCCGTGCGATAACTTTCATGCACGGTTGTCTATACGTCGCCAGAAAGTCGCGGGTTACAAGGCATTCCTTATTCGTGCAAGGCCACCACTACACACCAGGACACTCACTCAACGCGTATCATGTCTGCACAAGCAGCAGCAACCCGCCTCCGCCGCACCTTCCAATACCCCTCCGAATCCGACGATGAAGACGCCGTAGAAGCGGGCATGGATGAGCAAGGTACCTGGCTCTTTCCCATCACTCTCTCTAATATTAACACCTATACAGACCAAGCCGACCTCCTCACCAATCTTACAACCCACGACACGCGCACAACCTCTACCTACACACATCTTTTGCTCGTTCTCCCATTTCTTCCAATCGCGCTGTACATACCACTGCTATTTCGGTTCTCCACCCTTCCCGCCACCGCCCTCGCAATACTCTCCTTCCTCGCATCCGCATACATCCTCTACTTCCTCCCACTCCCACCCCTCCGCATCTCCGTTTCGCATGTGCTCGACCTCCAGTCATCCAAGCCACAGTCCCGATCAAACCCAACCGAGACGAAAGCACAGACACGGTCTATGCCATATATCTCTGACTCGACGGCGGAGTTGGTAGCACAGTGGATTGTTGTAGCAAATGGGAGTTTGTGCGCGGTACTGGCAATCGCAGAAGTACTACAGGACCGGCCGTGGGGCGAGGGAATGACGGTGGGGGGTGGGTATCTGCCCGGATTGGTATTGGCGGTGGTGCTGTTTGCACGGAGGGAGTTGAGGGCTGTGGATATGACTGAGTTGGAGAGGTTAATGTATTCGAGCAAGAACACGTGATATGAGCTGAAATAAAGAACGGCCGGCAATGATGAGGCGATTTGCTTTAGGCAGCAACAATACCCAGATATGAATTGCAGAAACGATTTAGAGGATGGGGAGTGGAGGCATTGATGCCGTGAAGGTATAATGCATCCAACGCCACCGCTATGGTAAACGCAACAAACAACATCCACAAGATCAAGCAGAGCGACAGGTATGCAAAAGCAGCTTTGTATTCAAAACCTTCAGACCATCATGCTCGCCCTCCTGCTAGTCGCCCGCTCCGACCGGCCTTCCCTTACGCCGTCCTCTCTGCTCCCCAGTCGTGAATTACTCCTACTCGACGGTAAAGTACCGGCCTTCCTCTCCTTTTCTTTTTGTGACGACCGCGCAGCCGCCGTGCTTCTAGCTAAACCCGCCGCAGGCGCGCCCGTCTTCGTTGCCCCGCTACCGGCCCGCTTGTGTACCGCCGGCAGCCCACCGTTAAACCTTGCACTGGGCTCCGTGCGGTCTTCGGATTCTGGCGCAGAGACCAGAACTGAGGAATGTCTGCGACGTTCACGAGCTGCGCTTGCAAGACTGACATTGGGGCGTAAATCCGTTCTTGTGAGAGCACCGGCAGCCGGAGACGACTCGTTGAAATCGAAGATGGCCATGTCGCTTTCCGGTCCTACCGTCATCTCTGATAGCTTACTTTCCTTCTTTTCCTGTGATGTCTGCTCTGCTGCCTCCTTCACTGATAGCATGCCTGATGAGGTGAGCGACTTCCGCTTTGCTGTACTCGTCTCCTCGATCATCTTCTCAATCGCCCGCTCAACGGCTACGGAATTCAACTTCGGTCGTTCGGGTTTCGCGTCCTGAGACCCCTCTTTGCGATCGAGTTTTTGACGAAGTGGACTCCCCATCTCTGCACCGTCACCGCCTCTCGTCTCAACTACGGCGCCGTGGGGCTTCCATGGAGAACCTTCAGGCTCTTCCTTGATAATGACGTGTGCTGAGCTCGGTGCAGACTTTGGTGGCTCCACACTCGTTCGGCGGTCCACTACAGCATCCACCAACTCTTTACTCGGACGGCGCATCTTGGTGGCTAGGCTGGGCTCTTTGTAGCTTACTTGCGGTCGTGCGCGGCGGGACGGGCGACTGACAATTCCTAACTCACTCATCGAAGAAAGATCACCTGGCGGCGGCGTGTCTTTGGATTCTGTCTGCGACGTAGAAGGTTCCACGGATGGCGGAAAGTAGACAGATTCGGCGGCAGGGGTCTTAGGTAGCAAAGATTCGAGGTGAACTTCAGCAGTAGCGATGGGGTCGGGCGCCTCTTGCGGGATCATGTCGGGGAGGGTATTCCGACTAATTGTCACCCGAGGACGAGCTGATTTTTTCTTTTCGGGCTTCTCGGGGGCTGAAGAGCGTTTTTTCTTTGGAGAGACCATGGGATCGGTGTTGACAGGTTCTGGAAAGAGTCAGTCTTACTATTCTATGCTTCATCACATTGTACTTACTACTCGAAAGGATTGGCCTTGTGAGAGCTAGAGGTCGCTCCCCGTCCGTGTTGTCCTCATCAGTAGAAGCTGGCGTGCCGCGTCGGCTGAACTGGAAGGGTTCCGCTTGAGGCTGGCTTTTGTCATCATCTTCTTGCACGCTAAATTTGCGTTTCGCTCCGGTTCTGACTGGCTTCTCTGGCACTTCTTCAGACTTCTCCTTGGGCTTCTCTTCAGGCTCCTCTCTAGGTGACTCAAATAGAGACATTCGTCGAATCCTTGGCCCACTCTCTCGTCGTTTCCGTCGCGGTTCGATGTTCATCGGCAGTACCACCTCTTCGCCATCGCAAGCAATATCAGATTGTACATCATCAGATGGACTATGCTTGAACGCGATGGGCTCCTCGATGTCGAAGTGCGAAACTGGTGGGGGTCCTATGTCTGGTGACTGGCTGTCCGGAGCATCGAGGATGTCTTGGAGTTCTTCCGCGCTGTTCATGGTTAGCTTCTTTTTATCGACCAGCGTCGTGACCTGTCGGACGGTGCCATGGTTGATCAAGTGTAAACGTACTTCATAGTCACCCGCGGATACGCCTTGTACTCCGTGATTGTCGGCAGCATGGCATTCTCAACTTCCTGCAGCCCCAGGGCGCTTCGCCACTGCCTCTCTTCCGGATTCTTTTTCGTCGCAGTTTTGACGTTGCATGGCGCACTGCTTCCTCTTTGTTTCAATTGTCCCAGCCCCGCTACCAACCCTCCGAGCTCTTGTATCTTTGTCTCTAGCTGGTTCTTTAGAGCATCGATGGTAGAGAATGAGGGTGAACGGGGTCGTGCCTCGAGTGTGTTCTGAAGATGTAGCACTTGCTGTGCGAGCGAGCAGTTCTCTGCGACAAGGCGCGAGCGATCGTTTTCGAGTTGGCGAATATGGACTTGTTGTTGCGAATTAATCCTGTTACCTATTAGTATTTTTCCATTTTCGCCTGCTATGCGTGTAGACGTACTTCGCCAACTCGCGGTTTGTTCTTAGAAACTTGCGCTTTATCGCATCGAGGTCCCCGTTCGACAGCGCAGGCGCAGGCGCAACAGGTGGCTCATTTAAGCGCGCCATACGCTAATGTCTAATGTAAGGTTATTTTGCGAAAGTAATGCGTGTTAGGCATTGATGTTGCGCGTGGTGATTTTTGGATGTACTGCGTCGTTCGTTGTTGCCGCAGCGTCATGCGAGGCGAGTGTTTGTTTACCGTAGCAACAAAGCGCTAGCCCGGAGTGATATCCCTGCAACTGTCCCCACGCACTGCGGGACGCGTGCGACCGTTGAATACACCGAAGACAGATATCGACTGCACGAATATATCTCATACTTGGACGGATGTTTTGGAAGTGATAATACAATGGCATACCCTACGCGCACACTCCCCTCGCACATTCGCAGCCAGTCCAGCTCCCTCGGCGGATCACAGCCCCCCGGTCAATCGCCCGTTCTTCTCGCCCGCATCGCAGAGAAGAAAGCCGAGCTTGCCTCTCTCAAAGACCTGCAAGCTCTCAGCGCAGGCCTCGCCGACCAGATGCAGACGCTGGCCGAGAAATTGTCGACGCTGTCCGACGGCACAGAAGGTTCGTCTTGTCGCATCCCACCCTCACCCTGCCGCGGGGCAGGCCGTTACAGGAACCGCGTGTTCTGGCTTGGCTGTAGTACAGTACAGTACTGACGTGTTGGCCCTTTAGCCGTCGCAGCGGTGTTATCGAACTGGCATAATGTGCTTAGAGCGATAAATATGGCGTCCAGTAAGTTCCCCTACTCGAAAGATGCTATGCGCGCAGAGAGCTGATTTGAGCAGCCAAACTCCCCAAGCCGAAAGAGGAAGACGATGCAGAGAAGAAGACCGAAACGGAGCTGCCGCTTCCCCAGACGCTCGTCAGAATTCCCACGCAGCATGCGCCCGCAGTGTTGCCCCACCCGACTCCAGAAGATTGAGAATCGGATCAAAGGGATACTCGACGCCGACGTGTCGTCTGCATTACAAACCCGAGGTGGACGAAGTGGACGATGAGTGGACTTGGAATGCTTGTACACATTTCTCGGACCGACGACGCATTTTGCAACGCTGAGGCGGCTAGTACCTATTGAAGTCAGGCCGCGATGCAGCGGGATTATGCACATCAGCCACATAGCATATGCTTATTGGCTATGGTCAAGTAGGCTTTTGTTACAGGCGAAGAGGACCATCCAGCCCGGAACGGAAGAGGAAAATGTGTCGAAGAGTAGAGAGAGTAGCAGGCTTAGTGCTTCACGACCTCGGCGAGCTCGCAACCCTTGAGCTATTGGTCACCGATGCGGCTTTGCTGTACTATATCACATTCTCAGACGAAGTTCTTCAGGCTATGTATAAGCTGCTTCCATGCTCTGCTGAGAATAGGTGCTCAATAACAAAGTGTTATTCATACTTCTGATGTCGTCTATTGTGGAATTTCGCTCTCATTATGCAAGCAGTGTTTCTCCGCTCACACGTCCCTCCGCTTATGCAGTCGTGAATCGTTACGAAAACGCCAGACGCCACGCTAAATTTCGTAAAACATCATCGTAGCCTTCTGTGCGTGCTTCAAACCCACGCGCTCCCTGGTTTCAGCAGACAATTGCCTCATCCAACGTGTTCAAGACTATCATGTCAACCTCCTAGGCTATTTGTTCTGCTTGGGCATCTTCTCATACGCATTCGGACTTGGTCGCCTCCTTGCTACCTTCCGGGGCTGTCCTGATGAGCCTCCATTTGGCTTATCATGATCATGTTCGCCATGGTCATGGTCATGACTATGCTGTCTCCGTGCCCTCCTACCATTCCCACCTTTCCTCCCACCAGCAGGCCTCGCCTCCCCATTATCCGGCCCGCTACTCGAATCCGAATCGCTGCTTGAATCGCTCGACGACTCATCCGAGGACTCGCCTACCTCGCGTTGCGGGTGGTAAATGCAACAGACTAGAGCCCACAAGTAAGTACGTGTGTAGCGAATATGCGATGACGCGCGAACCTTTCGATGACTTCTTCCCCATCCCCTCATTGTCTACAACGTCCTCTGCCCATTGAATGTGCCTTTGCTCAGCTGGCTCTGCGCGCAAACGTAGGGTGCCTGAGGGTGTGTTCAGGCGGAGAACGGGTTGCGTGATGATTACGCTGCCGTTGGTCCGATTGGGTTGTGCGGGTTGTACGCCCATGTTGTTTGTGTTTGACAAGTTGTTTGACATGTCGGAGGTGAATGCCTCGAGGCCGTGGGGAAGTGGAGATTTATGTGTTAAGGGCCGCGTGGGTGGCGTTGGTGAGATCTTTGGTAGTCGAATCGCAGATTGGCTCGCGTGCTCGGCTGTAGGCGACGGTGGGCGGTTTCAGGGAGTATCCAGGCGCACCGCGATCTAGTGGATGTGGCAAGGGCCGAAGAGGAGAGAACCGGGGCTGGGTTTAGGGTATGGGAGGGTGAATGGGTGTCTGTGTTGGAGGGTTGTGATTGAGCGATTGCTTTACTGGTCTGTGCGTCATCGCTCGGCACCGCTTGCCTCGCTGCAACCGCTATTTAGATCGATCAAACACAATGGCATCATTAGCATTCAAGTGCAACATATTGCTAGCTCTGCTTAGTTATCCTATTATATGACCCCTTTCGTTAGCCCCATAGTAGTGCGCACACTAAGTAGACAAAAACTTAGCTACACGCACCTTAGTAAATCAATTGATTTGAATATTCTCTGATCCTTGCCTCTAGCCATTACATATTGTGGTGATCACTTCGCCTGCATGGCGCTGAAAGATGTCGTCCCGCTCTCTCTTCGACGCAAAGCATCGCACCGGGACCTGCTTTGCACCATGTCAATGCTATAATCAAGTACCTGAGGTATACTCACTGTGGAAAGCTCATGAGACTCCAACGCTATCGCTGCGACATGAACCGCCGAGAGCTCACACATTGTCCGCCTTCGTCGGCATTCCCTTGCCCGTCTGTGTTGGTACCACAATGGAAGCGTGACAGCGATGCCACTCTCTCCGTCTTCTTTGGGCGTCCAAAACCGTTGTTTCCACAAGCAACGCAGCAAGCCTATGGAATGAAAACATTCATGGATCGTCCCTCCGCACACTTCTTGTTGTTGGCTTCTGCGCTTTCCATCAGCCAACAGTGAGCAGTGGCATCTCAACCTATCATAACCGCAGGCTTTGTTGCCGACGTAGTCAACTTTTATGCCAGCAAGACCACGGCCACGTTTCCAGGCAACGGGGAGAAGTGCAGAGCGCTGAACCCGTGCGACTATCACGATCACAATAGTGGGCAGCAGCGAGAAAGCTGCTTCAAAAGGGTGCGTTTTGACAAAGGCGACGAGTTGTGGAACTCTCAGCCTCAGCGAAGTGGGATGACAAGAAGTTTTTTTAAGACTCACGATCCCTTCACGTTTGTGAACAGACCAGGCGCAAAAATAATCTCCTTGGGAAGTATCACTGGCAAGACGAACAAAGAATCAAGTTTCACTCTTCAACAAAAGTATTCAAGACATTATCCCTGGTAAAGTATAGCACGGCAGTAATGGTGGTACCTCTTTCCTTCGGGTAAAGTGTTCTGTACGAATAAGGAGTAGCGATCGATCAACGAAATACTCAAGTTCTACCTTACTTTCTTGCACTTGCTCCATACGTTACTCCTAAAAGCAATTCCCTTCCCAAGCTCGCGATCGCCTGGCCTGCTGTCTTCACCGCCAACTCGTCAAAGCTAACGCCAGATCCCACTGCGTTCACTATCACTATTAGTGCAAGATTAATCTGCGAACGAAGCGTCCTACGGCCGCAACAACAGCACCGGGATGACGATGAACAATGAGGCCGCAATGAGTGCCCGTGAGTCGCTTAGAAGGTAAGCATCCGCAAGAATTACGCGCCAGCACACGCTCGAGGAGTTGTCGGTCACCGCACTATCAAAAGATACGTGCATATACTCACACCACTTTCCAGATATTTTAGACATGAACTGTCGACGTCGTCGTGTTGACTGTTGACCAAGCTCCTGTTCGAGTAAACCTGTCTCGAATTCTTTGGGGCCCTTGCGAGGTAATATGCGCCCACGCTGCCCGCTGCTGACGCCAGCACGACAGGCTATCTCAAAAGCGAAGACCTCAGTGTGGCTCTTTGGTTCAGAGATTGGCTGGCGAGCTGCTGGAAATAAGATGAAAGGACGAGGGAGGACCTCTGGCTGGGGTATACTCACCGGGACCCAGAGAACGGTGGACTGCAATGGATATACTTGAACAAAACCGCATGCCGATCTGCTCTCGAGCCCTTGTTCTGGGATACGCACGTCCATCGTGGGTTGTACTTACAAGTCAAAGACCAACTGGAACGGTTGATTTGCCTGTACTCATTCGCCAATAAACATGATATTCCTCTTCTACGGAAGAATGCTCTGGACCGTATCAGTTGGTCCTTTCATCACGAACGAATCGATCCGCTGATGGCAACTATGGACGGCGCCAAGAGCTCTCCCTACCTCCACTTGTAGAGTACGCTTACAATTGCATTCGCACTGACTCTCCTCTCCGCAGTATCCTAGTCCGTGAATTCTTGTCAAGACCCAGTACGCCACAGTCCCTCTACGCTGTCCGACGTGTCCCAGGCCTTCATCATTGATGTAGCGACCTTCTACTCCGACTGCTTCGGCAAGGGCGTGCACATCAAAGATTGTTCGCCATGCGACTTCATGGCTACACGACTAAGAAGGAAAGGGACTGTTGTAGATCATGTGTCACGTTCTCATCGTGCTGTTGGGCATTCTTCATCTCAAGCGATTGGGCACTGTTAAGATCTGCTCATTGAGGCGAACGAAAGTGGAGTACAGTGCTAGGTCATAGACATTGAACGAGCTTGATTTGATCAGCGTGCACTGGGCAACAGCTAGAGGACATTGTATCCTGTATCGTGAGTAAGATTAGAGTTTATCCACGCCCCTTAAGGGTATGTTTACACGATCCTGGATCTCCCCGTGTTTTTTAATGACTCTCTAATCAGGTCTCAGCACAGCATCCCCAACGCACCTCACCACGTTCTTAAAGAACCTCCTCCACTCCAATGGATCCCCACTGGCTTTCACAAACCTCACCTCACTTACCTTTTCCCCCATTATGGTCACCCTTTCCACAACAATATGCCCATTAAGGCCCTGCCGTCGACCATCCGCCATTTTCACGCGCACACTCGCCTTCCCTGCGCGGTTTATCTCTACTAGGTGTTCATCGGAGATAGGGGCAGCGGGAACGCCGAGGCGGTGCAGCGCTTCGATGAGGAGAGGAACGAGTAGGGATACAGCGAGCGGAGAGAGGAAGCGCGAAAGCGAGTACGAGGGCATGATGTCGCCGAATTTGCGCGCCATTTGGGTGAGCGTCATAGGTATGGATGGTGTGGGGTGGAATTGCGACATTGAGGGGTCCTGCGAGAGGATGTCTTGGGTTGAAGGCGAGAGCTGGGAGAGATATGATGGGCCGCCAATCATGCTTGAAGCAGGTGCTTGATTGCACATATTGGGTTGTGATGCTGGTACGCCGTCCTGAGAATATGTGCGCGCTGGACGCTCCCAGTCGAATGGCGTATCTGCTAATGGGGTCTCTGGCTGTGTGGACGAGAGACCGTTGATATTCGCTGGGTTGGCACGTGAGCGATGCGGGTCTGAGTCGATGTCCATGGCGTCTGGATCTTGTGAGAAGCCGCGCTGAGACCGCACTGGCGGGCGGTCGACGCCGATGTGTAGTTGGGAGAGCATCTGCGAAGCCAAGCCGATCTGATTGGTGGTCCTCCCGTTTGATGCAAGGAATGGGTTCTTCCGCGTGTACCAGGGGTGTGTGCGTATCTCGTCGAGCTTCATCCTCTCATCAGGATTCAGCTTGAGCATACCCCTCAGCAGCGAGAGCAAATCTGATGGAATTTTGTCCCAGAGCTCGTCCTTTGTCCTCCCTTCCGTCTCCACATACTGTCTAAACTCATCGCTCCGCATCGTCGGCTCTTCCCACGGGGTGTTACCCACCAGCAGCACGAATAGTACGACGCCACAACTCCAGATATCGCAGATATTCGCCTGATAACCAACATCCAAAATATCCTTCCTCTTGCTCCGGCGTCCGCTGACGATCTCAGGCGCGATATACGGCGGACTCCCACAGACGGTATTACACAACCTCTTCACCCCATCCTTCTCGAAAAGTGCCGCCAGCCCAAAATCCGCGATCTTCAGATCTCCATCAGCGCTCAACAGCACGTTCTCTGGTTTGATGTCCCGGTGTGCAATACCTTTTGAATGCATATACCCCAATGCATCGATCAGTTGATGAAAATACACGTGAGCGACGTCCTCGCCCACACCCTCATCCGCCTCGATTTTGTCGAAAAGATCGCCGCCATCGGCGAGTTCCATGGCGATCCAATGCCAGTAGTGGTCTTCACCGTTGGCAAGACACTGGATGATGTGTGCGTGCTTGCCGAGGTGCTTGTGGATGGCGACCTCCATCTTGATGTGTTTTTCTGAGAGGCGGCCATGTTTTAGGGCGTGCTCTTTGTTGATGAATTTGACAGCTATGACGGGGTTGGGTGCGTCCATGGGGGTTGCCTTGCGGATGCTGTGTCGTCACTATGAGCATGACGCTTCAAGAGCGAGCGTGCGTACTTACGATGCATATGCGCCCATTCCTATCGTCTTGCTGACGATTCGAAACGGGAGGTTCCCTGGGAGCGGGGCAAGCTGGCTCTATCCTATGTTAGTTGGCTTTCCCCTCGAACGACGACAATGGTTCATGAGGGTGGATATCATCCGGAAGCATTGGTGCCCCACGTGGGGTCGAAACAGCCCTGGAGTGACCTGGAAGGGGAATATAGATACTTACGTTGGGCGGGGCCGGGGCCGCCATTGTGCACTTGTGGCGGGAGCTGAGCACTGAGGGGATTTCAGAGGTGTGTTGTATCAGATTGTCGATGCTGTCGTCCAACTGGACTGGGATGCGGAACTGCTGCCTGGTGCCTGGGTTGCTCATAAAGCCGTCGCGTCCGAAAACACGCGCCTCAGCAACTATCGATAAGACGCCTGGTCACATGACCGACTTTTCACCTGCACCGCTAATCTCGAATCTCAGATCTCACGATCTCATCGAAGATGCCACGTGTGCATCGATCCAGTTGTCCCCATGGTGGTCATATCCGACACGCAGCACAAAGTTCCATCTAAACTGCCTTTCCCCATCGGCTAGCAACGACCCAGTACTCCGGACCCGAGGCCAACTGGTCAAACGACGGCCGCGAAATGCAGCACCAGTCCAGCAGTGCGCCACAGGGGGGGATCTTTTCCTACACCGACACCATGACACGACCGACCCACCAACCCCGTTGGAACCTTCCAAATACTGCGTGTGAAAAAGTTTTCGCGCGATACCCGCCACCCGGGACGTGGAGAGCGCGCTCCTCCAACAAAAGCTTCGCAAATGTTGAAGCATGGCGAGAAACATGTAGAGTTGTTTTTGACGGGGCTTCCTCTCCCATCCTGTACCCTCGCGCAAAAATCCCATCTCAGCGACTTACTACACCGACCAAACGTGCCGTGTACAGTACCCGCTAAACACATTCCGCATCCGTGGTACAATCGGTCCATCTCGAACTCTGACTCCCACCAAAGCCTCGGCGCAAACATAGACGCTAATCGAATTCCATTGTCTTGTCCACGACTCAGTAGAACAGCCCATCGCTCCATGGACTCGTATGCTACGTAAGTTGGAATGAAAGAACAACGTGCGCCGCGCTTGTCGCGTCATGTCCCACGTGCGAACGAACGCGCTTGCAGGTGGCAGGGACGCAGTTCCGAGTCCACGGGCTAGAAGGCTCATCCGCATCATCCTTCTTACTCTGCTACTATGTACGCAAGCTACCTAGCTATACAGTCTGTACTTCCCCGCTGCTCCGTAGATCCAGCACGAAACCATCCTTTCCACTGGCGCGCAAATCCTACTCTACGGAGCCAACGCGTATCGGTGCTACTTCCCCTCCAATTCGCTCCTCATTGAACCGTCAGTCTAGTATCGTCAACTAAAGCAGAGCCATCTGCAAACTGTATTTGCACACGTGCGAACTCCGATCCATCTCCTAGAAGGGTACTAGATAAGCGCCAGCACGCAGTACCGCGCCCATTAGTACAGCGTGGCCCTCAAGACTACCGCACGAAGTAGCAGGCGGCATAGGCGTGCGGAAGCGCGCGCAGGGCACTGTCGCCATCTCAGATCTAGTCTAATCTCACCCGCGAATTCGAGTAAATCACCCAGACGGATACACGATGTGGCTAAAACGTAGGGCGTGCAATGCAACGCGCCCCGGGTCGGCCATCCGTGCAGGCCGCGAACGGAGAGTATGATAGCTGGTGCAGCAGAGTGGATTGGTACATGTTGGCTCAAGGCATGTGAATAGTGCATGTCGGAAGGGTACAGTGTATCGAAAGCGTAGTGGTGACGATGATGCTCGAGCCCGGACGTAACTCCCGTCGCACGCTGATAGGTAGCAGCTGGATCAAGTCGACGCATGTGAACATGGTTGATCGTTGACGTGCAAGAACGAACAAAGACAACACCACACCGTGTTACGCCAGTGAAGTAGAAGCTGTGGAAGCCATCTATTGCCCTAGTATTAAACTACACGCGTCAACGCTGTCCAACCCTTATCCATAGCCCCCTTTCTCAAGCCTACTCCATCCCGCTACTAATGCAGCAAATACAAAGTCAATGTGGGTCGAAGCCAAGAATGACTTTTCAAGAAAGATATATTCGATGAGCCGAAACCGAACGTCGAGATCGGGTATCCAATCCAATCACGCAACATCTTTTAGCCAACTTCAATTGGTGCCCATGTCGTATGCCCAAGCAAATGGAACTAGAAATCCCACAGAAACCTCAATGGACTCATAACGTAAGGCGGATTTCCGTACAACAGGACTTCGTCGACCGTATAAATGGTTGATCCGGGAGAAGTTTGGCCAAAAGGCGGCGAGCCGTGAATCGGGTGCATAATATGCTTCAAGGAAGGGAAGGAAAAGCAAGAATATCCGCCGCCGCCCAGATGCTGATGTTTTGACCTGTCCGCAACGCCAATGTCTAAATTCAAGAATTTCGAAGAAAACATAATATGCAATCGAAGAGCAGTGAGGGGGAATAATGCATCCGCTGCTAACACTTGCCGAAGATGATCATAGATGGCGGTCGTGAAACGGAAAATCGTAGTCCTGCATGTTTATGCTCGAGCGGATGTTCCTGATGTGGCTGCGTAGGCGGCAGCTGCGGCCGCATCGAGTCCACGCAATTGCGGGCCATACTTGGGGTGCTTGATGAATTTGGGAACAGAATCCTACAGACACGTTAGTAAGGTGTCCGATTTCTTTGGTGGCAAGATGCTTACGCTGGACATCAGCTTGAATATCGAGTTCTGCGCCTTTTCGAATAGCGACGCAACCTCTACCAAGCTTTGCATCATAGCGGTATCGTCGCCAACGGCGCGGGTCATGCGGGTGGCTAGTTGCGTGCGGAGGGCGTGGTCGATGTTGAGCTCGTTCGGTGAGCCTGGGGCAAGGAAAGCGTTGTATAGACCTATGAGGTTAGCATCTAGAAGAAGTTGTAGAGGTAGAGCAGCTTACCATATGCAGCAGCCAAAGTTTCGCGAATTGTCTCGATCTTGTTGTCACCCGTGGCATTCACGGCTGCTCGATACTGCGAGTTGAAGTCCTGTACCTCGATATAGAAAGACAGATTTTCTTCACACATAGTCTCCTTCAGAAACTCGCGGTACAACAGGCGCCAAGACGGGTTGCGGATGATGACGTTCGTCCGGTTGCTGTTGGAGTCACGAGCAGCGCCGTCTCGAGCTTTGGCAGCATTCAAATCTGCCGGCGCTGTCGTGTCTTCACTGAGGTTCCACCCAGCAATACGCTCGCCATGCTGTGTGATGTAATACTGCACTTGCTTCGCAGGCTGGAATTTCTCAGACGAGTTGCGTGCGTCGACCGGAGCGATCAGTCCTAATTGAAGAAACATGGAACAAATCTCAATAGCTTCGCGACGGTCGACCATGGTGGAACAGTCCATAAGCCACTCAGCTGCGCTCCTCCCGTTGAACGTGTGCTCATACGGCCGGCTTTGTGTCGGCTTGTGCTTGATAGTCCGTACGCCTACGTCGCACTTGCCAAACTCATGAATCGAATCGGAATCCGACGAGGTTTCGTTTGCGCTGTTTCCGACGAAGCGACGGAAGATGATCTCGACCGTCTGCTCATCGTGGTGCAACTTGTCGGTGTCCGTGCTGCGCTCGAGAATGACAAGCTGGTGCGGATTGCGATTGGATTCAATGACAGACTTCACATGAGTGGACTGGATGCCGTTGCGTGCACAGAAGCGTTCTAGGATGTGGATGCCTTTCGGTGTAAGTTGCCACACTGAGCTCTTGTTGTTGAAGTCAAATTTGCCCTCAACCGACTCGATGAATTTCGCCTCATAGAATCTCGTGCAAACTGAGCGGGCCATCTCTTTAGCCATGGAGAACGTGGTAGTTGTAGTCGTAGTAACAACACGAGAAGCATCTTTGGGATCCGGCATGCGGTTGGACTGCGAGAACTTCAGGGAGCCCAGGTTCGTTATAGCCTCGTCAGAAGTGAAGGTGAAGTCGATCATCCTGAATCGCACGCGATGCGGGGTGAGCGGCAATGACACCATCAGCGTGGAGAAGAGATCCTTGAAATCCTACATGAAGGTCAGTAATTTCCGATACGCTCGGTGCTTGAGTTGTATGTCGAAATTTCCCACAACCCCAATGGTGCTCTCTTCGACATGAGCTTGCTGTGTCACCTTGCACATCGCACGTGACGAGATTGAACCTCCGCTTGGGAGACATGCCATTCCGATTGGCGTCGTTAAACAAGAGAGTCACTCTTGCTGCCAGTCGGCCCTTTTGGCTCCGCTGCTGGGGCCCGGACTGGAAATCGGTTGCAGGGGTCATTTGGGAGATGCCAATGAGGCCGGAATGGGCCAAATTCCAGAACAATGACAGAATTGACCGTGTCCATTGTCTGTGCTCGAAGTTGGAAGGAAATATTGTTCACTTACCCTGGTGTATGGGCGCTCATCGTCCGTCATGCGGAGGAGCCGTGAGGAGGTTTGATGCATCTTCTTGTCGCCTGCTTTGGCTGCCTTTGTGGGCTGTGGGAGCTTGTCCAGCTTGCCGGTGGGCTCGCTGTCGAGAGACGTGTTCGGGATCGAGGCTGCGGAGAGGGCAGACCTAGAGCGATCGCTGGCAGTGCTGTCGGGCTCGCGGCTAGACCTGATGCTGGCGCTGGTAGAAGACTCGCGGGAACGGAGGTCTGGTGTGGGCGTGTCGATGCGGCCACGAGAAGAGGACGTCGAGGCACGCGGGGCAGCCGGGGCGAGGAAAGAGGTTGGAAGGGCGTGCGAGCTGCTGGTGGTGCGGACGTGGGAGCCGCTCGACTTGCGTAGGAGCGGAAAGCGCGAGGCGAGAGTCGACCGGCGAGTGACGGGCTGTTTTTGAGCAGTGGCAGGCGCTGTGGACGAGCTGGCTTGGGCAGCAGCGGCTCTGTCAGACGAGGCGGGCGTCGTGGGGTGCGGGACGGCGGCCTGGGGTTCAGGGCGGGCGTTGGCGTTTGGGGGTAGGGTGGCGGCGGCGGAGGAGCGTGTGTGAGGAAGCAGAGCTGTGTTCGTAGACATCTAGCAACCGGGGCAGAGGCATAGAAGTCGCAGACTGGAAGGGAGTGGGACTAGCCAGGGTAGCCCGTCAAGCTCGAGGTGTGCGTGCGCTGGGCCAGCAGAAGAGCGCGGGCCAGCGACGAATTCGACGGCGCGGGGCTAGGCCCAAAACGATTAGGGAGCACGACGGCATTCCACGAGGACAATCCCTGCCAACACGCGCGTGAGCCTGAGCCTGAGCGGCCAAGACGTTTCACGCCACGGAGCGCCGCCGCGCAACAACGAGCAGCACAGCACGGCGCGGCACAGCGCACAAAGCAGCCGTCGACGAGGCGGGCGCGTGTGTTGTTGCCGTGCGGTGCGCGTCCAAGGTCGACGGGCAGCGCCCATGGCCGTCACCACCCACCGCGCTGTATCACTCTTACTCAGACACCAGCGCCTCCGATGGCGCCGGGCCCAACGCAGCCTGTCTTGCTCCGTGGCTCGCATGCAGGCGCGTCCGCGAGCAGCGCGGCCGTCGCTGCGACGAGCAAGGTGTGGTTACGCCGCCTTTGGCCTCCGACGTCGCCTCCAGACGGCCCCGTTGCCGTGTAACTGTTTGCTGCTTGCGGAGTCGGACAGGGTGACGTCCAACCACCTCAACCATCCGCCGTGGAACAACAAGCCCTGTTCCGAGAGGTGCGGAGGATTGCTGATGTCCTGCCAAAACGTGGCAACCCACGTTTTCCTCTCCCCGGCCCGGCTAGCTGCGCACGCAGCGACCCCCATTCTGACGGCGGCCATGCGCAGAGCGTCCTTGTCCTGTGGTAAGCAATCCCCTCGGGTGGCCCCAGCCAGCCCCCGACCAGCCCACCAGCGTCGGTGACAAGTGATGCATCTGCTGGATGGCAAAGCGCTTCGGGGCTCACCAGGTGCTGATCGCTGACCACGTGTACGACCCACGGCCTGGATGCGAGACATGTTCAGGCTTGCCGGGGCCCGCCGCACCCGATCTGCTGGAGACCCTTTCGCACGCCGCCCTCGCGCCTGGCCCGTTGCAGCATGGCGCCAATCTTCTCTTCTTCACCTGGCCGCTCTGCAGGGGCTCTGCGCGAATGGGCGTCGACGGAGCGTTTCACGGGAGCGCAGATCGCCTCTAAATCCCTTGAGCTCTTGCCGTCTGCAAAAATAGCCAATCCTCCTCTCCCAGAGACGTCGCCAGCATCGCTGGACTCTCCGAACAGAAGACGCGAAAAAGGCTGTGGAAAAGCAAGCACCCCCACGTTTCAGATCCGGGGCACACGGCCAAGGGGCTCCCCGCATGCTATTCCCGGGCGTCGCCATGCCGTCTCCTGCCGTGGCGAATGCTGCATGTTTTCCGTCGCGTGCATTGCGCAATATGGCCGCTCCACGTTCACATTCGACTTGCCCCTTGTGCATCGGTGCTATTCCCGCGAGTAGCCCTACCGCCCGCCAAGCAAAGACCGTGACACTCGCATGTAGAAGAGTGTACTTTGCTCCCTTCATGGAACATTCTGCGGGTGCGTGCTCCAAGAACACAAACAACAGTCCAGACTCGTCCGAGGCTGGGAACGGCCACGGAGCGACCTCTGGTCGTTGATGAACATTCCTCACGTGCAGCAAGCAAGGCGTCTGCTGCCGCATTGCCGCTACCACCACAGCAAGAGTTGCCGCTGTGCATTGCCGTTGCTGCAAAATCAGCTGTTGTCAATCCCTTTCATGGACCGACTTTGTTGAGGGGACCTTCCAGGATGGCTTCTCGTGTGGCCTATCGCACCCCGCCCACCGGACCCTGCGCCCAGGCGGCAAAAACTAGCAGCCCGCTTATTGAGTCATGGGCTGCTCTCGTGGCGCCAGGATCCGACACGTGGAAGCCCTCCTTTACGGGCCGCTGGCGTGAACGCTCAATCGCCGTGCGACGTCGTCCTGCAGTTTCTGAATCGTTCCTACCATCATGTGTCACTCCCAAAAAACCCAGCGTAGCGCCTCTACGAGCATACCATAGTAGCATCGTGGGTCGCTTGGCCGAAGAGGCGGGCCAGACGTGCGACGCTTTAGCCGAGGAAGAAGCCAGCGACCTCATCTGCAAGGGACACATGGTGCTGTGTACCTGTCATCGGTGTAATCTATACTGTTTATCGATGCTCGTAAGGGCTTCTGCATGATTCACTCGCTGTAGTCTTCCATTCTGCGTTTGGGAGCGGGGCACATGTTAGCGTACATGTACACGCTGCTCGAGTCAGAAATGTCGGTGAGCACTCGACGAACATGGAGGGGGCGGTGGATTGGCGGAATCGTGGTGAGGGCAAGGTCTTACTCGCAAAGCCGACTTGTTTTCCGTGTCCTGGCCTGAGCCTTGATGCCTCAGGCAGCCCCGCCTGTCGAACAGGCATCGGGTGTGGGGCGGGCATCAACATGTGTGTCATGGTGAACGGAGTCCTGCGACAGAGCCTGGGCGGCAGTGGAAGAAAAAAAAAAGACATTGAAAATCTAAAGGCCTTCCAGAAGAGCACCTTGCGGTGAACATGAGCCTGCCAATGCTCGGTCGGACTACTCGGAGGGGGCTTTCCCAAGTGCAATCAGCCCTGCTTTACGCGTCAGATACAGTGCAGATCTTCCGCGTTTCTACATGCGCGCTGGTGACCCCGCCAAAGTGAAGCGGCATCCGTTTGTTGTAAAGCTGGGCCGAAGGTAGGAGCGGCAGGCGATCCTTGTGCCGCCACCTACGGCTGCCTCTTGCTGAGAGCGAGGGACCAGGCCGAAGTTCGCCGAAATTGCTGCACACCGCGCTAGCGGATTGTGACATGTTGCAGGCTGCGCCTGGAGATCTTCGGAACGGGGTTTGATGCAGGACAAGGTGTGAAATTATTGATGCTTCAGGGTTGGTTGGTGCATCTGTCGGCGGCAAAAAATGCCTCCGAAGGGGCCCTTGAGCGAAAGAAGGCACGCTACGCAAGCGTCGTGTCTGTCTCTAGAGTACTTTTAGCTTTGTGTGCTTGTCTCTATAGTCGGTTCTATCTCCACTGCATCGCTAACAACCTATACATAAATCGTACGTCCTGTTGACTAACGATACCCACTTGAACCAAGCGACATGCGACATCGCCTACAACCCGCGGGAGATCAGCGTGCTCCTCAACCCAACGCCCAGACTTGCCAATGTACGAGAAAACGCGCAGGCCTGTTCCGCGGACGCTCCCAGCTATCTGACTGCTGGCAAGGCTTTGGAGACACTTCGCAGACGCATGCCCGAAACCGACCGTTGGTGCCTCTGGACGACACCAAATTACCGCCCTCTACATGCAGTAGTACGTTGCAGCCATCTACGGAGATTGAACCCCATTTCGCGAAGAAGCTCGCTCTCGCGTCCCTCTTTGGGTCTATGTCATCGTGCTCCAAATGGCACATAATGACTTTGAACCCCATCGCAACTTTACCTGTCATCACTCATACATGTCCAACACAATCCCACGTGGCAGATGCTTCCCTTTGTCACGGAGTGACCGACCGAAACTTGAGGTAGCTGATCCAGCCCAGAGGTAAAGCCTGTGCACCACGCAATCCCTTGAATCCTACAGATCCTGCCAACGTGCCACTGACGCAGGGGCACACGACATTGCATTCTCGATCAAGGCTCCGAATTCCCGGTCGCAATTCCCCGTGGCTCGCTCGGGACATTCGCTGGGATACGAAAGTCTTCCACCGTTTGGTCGCCAGTTATAGAAGGTGTTCTGGAGAGTCGGATGCGGAGATGCTAAGCGAAATGAGGGAATGGACGTCCGGGTTGGTAAAGGGGCGTTTATGTCAGCGCAAGGGTATTACACAGTGTGGTAGAGTCTGGAGCGTGCCCAGACGTTGATGTCAATATGCGAATCTTGCATGGTGTAGATGGAACAAGCAGCGCGTTCACTTCGGTGGAAAAGCGGCTTTGCGATGATTCGAGTAGGTAGGAAACACAATGAACGGCATCACAGTGACAAATGGTTGTGTCCAAATTTCTATCCCAGTAGCAGGGTCATCCTCTCCCGTACAAGCTACCCCAGGAAGCGTCTAAACGCAACTGTGCAACGCACTCACATTATATGAATAAAGGCCCGAATATCCGAGAAACACCGCGACTTGCATGCCAAACCCAAAAATCGCGGAGGCATGTCCGCGATTTTCGCACCGAGATACCCCTTTGGAAAGCACATGTGTATCAACAGACGAGTCGATGCGAATTCTAGCCTTTACAATACCCCGGGTGTGGCCGTCGGCGTGGCCATCCTGACACAGATAGGCATAGTTTCATGACTCTGTCGCTCATTTACACAGTAGTAGCAATCGCAACCGTTTCCGCAACGATCCGTATGGTCCTCCGTACTTGCGGTGAAGAGCCGCAACCCAACGGTACATGTCAACTAGACACACGACTCAAAACTTGCAACAGGAACTAGCGCCAAGTATACCCAAGGCATTGGTCGTGTACGAACGGCAAATCGCGTAGTCTCGGTCACGGCCGTGCGTCCTGAGAGTGTGGATCATGTATCGTAGTATATCGAGCGCTGGTCCTGGAGAATTTGGCATCTAAACCTTGGAAACATCCAGGATGCAACTATGCCATCCGCCGCGACTATTGAGGCGTCAATACAAGACCACAGCCATACCCGTAGCTGTAGCTGCCGTGGGAACCGAGACGATGGGTTATACATAGGGTACGTAATCGTTGCAAGGGTCTAGGTAGTAGTGTGGCTTGAACGACGACCCATCATGAGGGAACTGGTGGGCGAGCGGACCCAGACTGGGTAGCTGCTGCGGAAGAATTAAGGATTATAGCAATAATCCTTCACGCCGTTGATCGAAACGTCGAGTGGATGCTGTCTGCGAAGACAATCTGTGTTGGTGAAAAAAGCGGGCGATCACGTCCACTTCTAGCATTTGACCTAAATTGAGCGCAGCAACTTTGCGCAATGAGACCTAGGGCACCTGCAGCACAGTACCCGCCTCCGGCTCATGATAGAGGCGTCGATCAGTCCCATGCTACTAGTATTGAGGATAGACCCCACCAATATTTTGACGCTCAGCAGGCAATCTGAAGGGCATTGGCTTGAAGTACTCTTGTGATTGCATGTTACCGCTATGCCGAGGCAGCCTCTCCATGTAGTTCCACAGCTTGATCAAGGATGCTGACTAGACCTTGATAGGCGGTACGCACCATGTCTTCAACAGATTGGCGGTATTGGTTTTCACCTACCTCGTGACCTCAACAAAAGATGCTTCGAGGTAGTCCGGCGATCCGTGCTTAGAAGGAGGGCAAGCCTGCCCTCGATGTCATCTTCGAAGTCTCACAAAAGCCTCAAAATACATTCATGACCAATCTGTCCTTCGGAACATTACCTAAGCAGAAACTAGTATTGTCCGCCTGAAGCTTGATTTGTAGCAAACGGATGTAGGGAAATGTCTTCGACCAAGAATGAGGATCGGGGCTGCCAGGCTATTCGAGTACGGAGGATTAGACCTAGATAAAACACCGTGTCAATCCAATATCTGGTCAGATGACGGGTGTCTTGGACATGTGGTGGCGAAGGATTATATATGGCAAGTGCATACGTGAGCCGAGGAGGTGCAGCTGATGTACGCTTACTTGCAGCATGTTATCGTTTCCAGAAAGAAGTGACCTACGCCCTAAGGTTTATTCAGTAGGAAAGTAGAGAGATTTTACTCTTCGTGTACGTGCAATTACTTACTTGTCTTTAACAGAGGTAGTTGTAGTAAGAGGAGCTGTCAACTAGCGTTGAAATGGCTAATGAGATATTCGAGTGACCAATAAGATCTTCCAGATAGGAAAGCCCTTCTACCTTTCCATTGAATGAACCTTGAGGCGCGCGCTACGTCTTTGTGGAGAGCACCGACAACAACGGTACCAGGAGACACATCGTGGAAGCCCGCTGTAAGCGGTGATTAGAGATCTAACACAGCGTAGGGTAATATTTGCCCTGAAGAAGTGAAGATGAGCAGCTTACAAGAGCGAGATGTCACGAGCGCTCTGAAAAGAGTTAACAAATCGAGCGGCAAAGCCTCCTGATTGGTTTCATTGCTGGATGGGTGCAATGCGCTCCGGCATTGTACCAAACTCGATTATCTTGAATTTACCCAGAGACGCAGACATTCGCCCACTTGGCTCTTACAAACGCTTTCGCGCAGCCGGCGCATGGCAATTCTGTTATGAGCGAATGCTCAATATCACTGCCTTATCCTTAATACATGCAATAGAACCGTATGAGATATGGAGAGCCAGAAGGATCTCAGCATATATGAGCCTCTTCAATGTTCCCGTTCATTCCCGCCACGGTTAGCCAACCATCCAGCCACGAGCCAGATGATACCTGGTCAGTCCGTACACAAGAACTGTATTCTGAGAGCTTTGGCGATTATACTAGCAACATGAAGGCCGTGTCTATCGCGCGAGAAATATGGGGCGGAGCCCAGGATACTCAGGGTCTACTTCGTTCCTCGACGCAAGCATACTCGCGGTTCTTCGATCATACACCCACAAAAGCGAGACGGTGGATTTCTTCAAAACCCTGCTCTCATCGTTGCGGGAGGTAACAAGAGGCGAACTGCGGACTCATGTACCATGGCTTCATATCCACCGAAGGCGATCGATGACCTGCAAATGCCTTTGCGCAGTGGGGACAAAACAACGGACGAGGGACCAGATGCACTCAAGCACGCGCTTGGGTTGGACAAGATGCCGCGTAGCTTAAAAGAGCATCTTCATCAGCGCTTCAATATTACTGGCTTGATGAAATTCTATGGGGTGTAGAGATCACTGTCGACTACGAAGAGAGCAAGAAGCTGAACCTTAAAACAGCCAGCTAGAAGCTTAGCAAGATCCTATCGCAGGAGAAACTCGACTGTGTATGGTTGAGACTCTGGTCTCGTTCGCCCAAACACTCGGATCCTCCGCGGACGGAGATCAATGGACAATAACTATAAGGATTCAGAGAGGGTCGTATTTTCGGCAGACAGTGCTGCGAATGTCCATGTCCCGATGTCGGCTCTTAAACCAATCGAAAGCGTACTGGATCAATATCGTTATCGTTAGTTTTGCGGTCACCTTACCACGGAATAACATGTGGAACGGCTTCCCGTAGTAGGATAGGTTCTTATTGATAGATATTCATCACCCTGATAGATCTACTAAGGTTATTTGACCAATCACCTACAGGCCGATAGTCATACATCTTATGAGAGCCCACTTTCCCACATATTTCTTTGGTGGTAAGGTGGCCACAAAATTTGTGACAAGCAACGATAGGAGTAATCGAGGTCTGGTAGAGGCCAGCGCTACAGACTTGGCAGCCTCTTTCCCTCTTCTGCGTACACATGGTTCTAGGAATACATTTCTAGAAAGCTCCTGTGCTGGATAAGATCCCTGCAGTAGGAAGAGTAGCAGCTGTTCCTCTCCGCTGCCCGTGGCTTAGCTCTAATGCGAACATTTAACCCGATTTCTAGGGTACCTGGACGATTGCTCCTTGCCCGCGTTAGACTACTTCGCATAAAGCCATTCCGTGTCTACAGAGGAGAGGGACAGCCCAAGACTACCGTGGTAACCGAAGAGAGACCCAAGCAAGAATTGAACCTATAGTCCGTACATCGCTGCGACCTTAGTGAATTACGCATCGCCTATCGAAAAGCAGTGCAAATATCACTGTTGGCTCAACACCATGGCAAGGAACAAGAAGAGTCGATCAATCTCTCGTATCATTCGGACTAAGCTAGCACACAGCCAAATAAGTTTCACACTTCAACACCGTCAAACTTTACGAAGTCGAGGGAGCGTCGATCTGACCAATGGCGCTCTTCTCTTTCAAAACAAGCCGTATCTGCCAGGAGCGAAGTCCAAAAGACCAAGGGAAATGCTGACAATCGACGAGTGCAGTTGATACCTTCGGAACATCCTGCGTCCATCTGAAAGAGGCCGTTTTCCAGCGCCTTTTGAAAACGGCAGGCGAAGCACGACGGCCTTCCACCCCCAAGCTTCGGATTCCGCTGCTCCTCGTGAGAGGGCGCTATGATTTCGCAGAAGCTATTCTCCGCCGTCGCTGTAGATGGCGTTTACCTTCTTCCCTGGTGTTGATCTGGGTGCTTCAGGCTTCACGAGCCATCGGTGCCAGATGTTATCGCATGAGGTAGGCCACGTGTTTCGCGTGCTTTCTCCTCTGATATTAATCTGGGTGCTTCAGGCTTCACGAGCCAGCGGTGCCAGGTATAGTCAATGGTCCGGAATCGCTCAGACTACGGAGATGTACTGAGAGGAGCAACAAGTGCAATCTGCATTTGGATGGGAAAGCCGAGACAAAAAGAGGGCATGGTAGGACAAGAGGAGAGGGTATATTGCTTGATGATGCGGCGATGAAAAGTAAATGATTGCCAGGTCGCTTCAGGCTCGAAAGCCAACGGTGCTTGGCGTTGGCGATGGCTGAGGCTGCTCAGCGTACCTGCTGTCTCTTGATTCGCTCGAGCGACTCCTGGTCAAAGGTGATTTTGGTCGGTCGCCCATTTGCCATCCAAGGCTGAATGTGACAATATTCTATCCAGAATTGGCCGTCCTCAAACTTGTCGTAGAAGTTGACGTAGGACGGCTTGGTGAACTTGTCTGAGCCAGGCTCGAGTGTCAACAAGCGGGTGGAAATACCGAGCACGCCCGGGTGTGGTCTGACACCCTGAATCGGTGCGATACCCTCCTTGGAGGTTGCTGACTTCTTGGCGAACGTATCGCCGTTTTGGAACGAAGTAACTAGTTGACACTTGACCATCTCTGAGGAAGCCACTTCCTTCTCAAGGATCACCACTGGGTGCCCCCAGGGCTTGTCGTCTCGTTTCGCCATCCTCTGGTGTAGGATTGAGGTTTTTGGCACCTGTGCTTCGTCGGGAAGGTGCAAAACTTGTCCTGGACGGAGGTCGTCAAATGTCGGCTTGGCATTGCGACTAGGTGAGGGAGTTTTGGATGTTGATTCCCTCCAGTTGGGACGCTCCCTCCAACTCTTACTGGCAGCTCCGCTCCCGTAGGTAGGCGGCGAGGAGCTGTAAGAGCTTGTTGAACTGCACGATGAAGAGCTCAATCCACTAGAAGCTGAACCCCCTGCGCGAGCTGGGCGCTGAAGAAGGAGGGGAAGGAGGAGTGGAAGGGAAAACTCTTTTCTCGGAGAAGCCTAGATCTTGCTTTGATCTCCAGGAGTCTTGCGAGAGACGAGCACCGGGTCTCCTGGGTGGAGGAACATACTTGGCGGTGGCAGCATCGGAGGCTGGCTCACCCGAAGAGAGAGGAAGCGAGCTGGTGGCGTTGATACCCATGCTGAGGGATGGAAAAATGAATAATTATGGCAGATGGGCAATGAATCGTGCTTGGATTTGGTCTCCAGAGAGTGTGATCAAGGCTATGGAGGAACACACAAGGAAAGAAGAAAAGACTGCTTTATTAAGAGCACCTTCCTTGCGGCAAGAGGTACAGAGACTTCAACAAGACAGGAAGAGATATGCTTCGATATCTACTCAACAGGTTCCTACCAGATACACGACTGCCAAGTTCCAAAGAAAGCGGTGGATCGGTAAAGAGTGCTTATGGGTTTTACTACCAGATCCAGGAGCCTCACACGTTGAAAAAAGACGGCTGAGGCTACCAAGTACCGTGGAGTTCGGTAAGAGCAATGTGTCTGTGGCAAACATTGGAATCCAACGGTGCGGCCGGAGCTTGGATGAGAGCGAGAAAGCGATCAGAACAGCACGATAGGCGTCCACAAGAAGCGAAGAAGTTGAACGTACCATGTCTCGGTGTGGTAGCGGCAGTAGTAAGTGCGTGGTCATACCATCGTGTCCACGGGGACATGCAATGCCATTACACCGCTCTAAGACTTTGCAACTCGCACTTCACTTGGCCTTGTACCGGTTTGAAAGGCTGAAAAAGCGAGCGGGGGGAGGGACGAAGTTGATGCTACCATGTGCACGGCTTTGCGTTGCTTGTTTCAACAATCTCTGCGAGCCTGATCGGATCGTTGACCATGCGCAGGAATCCGGTTGAGGCTGGACCCTGAAGCCATATCACCAATCCCGCTCCCCATTCCCTGAAACTATATTCGCTGTGGTATCGGTATCGTTACTCGAAATAGGCTTGCTGACGTGCATCGGTGGTCCGATGCTATGGTAACCACCCCCGGTTCCGACGGTTTTATGTTAGTCAACGGTCGCGTGTCGGGTGGGTTCCGTGGGACCACAGCATCGCACGCGACCAGCGGCTCAGTAACCCATCGTCTCAACGCAACGCCGCACACACTGTTCTGTTGAAGGAACCTTGGAGTCGCGGACGGACATTCAACACAGCGCATTTTTCTTATTGCTTGTTACCATCTCTTATTGCCGGGCCTGATCTGCCGACGCGGGTGCCGGCGGCTCGCTGGAACTGGCCTAGACGTGCATCACATCTTTGCCGGTGCTTCGTGCATTACACATAATCATGGCGACGTCTCTCGTACTTCTGTATCTTTCTGCCACTTTTTGCACCCTTCGAAAGACCCAATCCGGTGACCATGACCGAGGCTCGCGACTTGGCCGGTGCACCCGACCAAAAGCAACTGCCACCCGAATCGAACCAACAAGCCGGCGTCGTCGCTGATCGTCCCGCCCAAGCAGCAGTCAGCAGCCATGTACCAGTGGGAGGGAGGGCCGCATGGAGCGTCGTCGTTGGCGGGTGGTGCGCCACTTTGGTGAGCGTTAGGTGGAACAAGGCCGCTGGTGTCTTCTAAACAGGGTTTGAGAAGGATTACCTACAGAACTATTCGCCTAGCGCAATAGGATGGAGTATTTCGTTGCAAACATTCTTCATGTTCGTCAGCGCCCCATAACTGGTACAGCATTCGACTCCTCCGGTCCACGATGCATCATCGCCACCGGCAGCTTCCTACAGCTTCTCGGCGTCATGGCGAGTCTTCCGTGTATATCAACCCGGAACATTCATCGCCTTGAACGCGCAGCGTGAGGGCGTACCCACCAACATCACCAACTACCTATTATCAATGTTAAACGCTTCGAGCGTAATTGGTCGAGTAGTAGCCGGATGGGTAGCAGATCGCGCAGGCCGCTTCAATACCATGATTATCACTACTTTCCTCTCCGCATTATTTTTTCTTACGGCCTGGATTCCGCATATTCAACAGCGCCGTTCATAGTGTTTGCTGTGCTCGTCGGCTTCACCAATGGAGCTTATGTTGCACTTACAAGCTCATTGGTCGCTCAGATCTCGGACATCAAAAGGATCGGGACGAGGAACGGAACGAATTGGTTCATGTATGGGATTGGCGCTCTGATTGGGACGCCAATTGCCGCTGCTTTGATTCAAAGAAACAACGGCGGATATGTGCACGTGCAGATCTTCGCTGGCTTGGCTACGTTCGTGAGTGGATGTCTATCTGTTGGATCACGATACGTTCAGATTGGCTTTGCATGGAAATGAATCTCAATCTTCAATAGGACAGGATGTGGTATCAGACGGCATGTTAATTTTTGAATTGTGCGCATGCCAAACCTTTGGTCCACCATCCTGCTTCACTTCTTACACCATGGCTATCTACGCTTTTGGAATCTCCACCTCAACCTTATATGTCTTTCCACCCTGTATCCCCTTGATAACCCCACCATGCACCACCTCCCCCTCCGAAATCACCTTTACGTCCTCTCCGTCGCCTCTCTTGACACTAACCTCAAACGTTGCGCCCCTGAATGATCTCGTAACCTTGATGCCATCCCACGCTTTCGGCAACAACGGCTTTACGCTCAATCCATCCTTTACTCCCCTCAGCCCACACAAGCCCTCCACAAGACTCCTGTACACCCAGCTTACCGTGCCAGTGTTGAAAAGTTGACTACTCCGTCCAGCAGTGCGAGGATATAGCCTGTATCCTCCACGGTAGTAGTTGGGAATATACACGGGTAACTGTCCGCGCTGGATGTAGTCCTCCTCGCCAGGACCGGGTATCATCTGGCGAAGGACGGTAAACGCGCGGTCGGATTGCGCGATGCTGTACAGGGCCCAGACGTAGAAGGCTCCTGCGTGGTTGTATACGCTACCGTTCTCGCCTTGGCCGGGATACTTCTGCGTGACACGGCCGACGTCCTCACGCATAGCCGTGAAAGGTGGAGCGAACATTACGACGCCATAGGGTGTGCTGAGCTGTTCATCAACCTGGGTGAGCATCTTGGAGATCTTTTCATGCGAGGCGGCGCCACCGAGGATGGACCATGCTTGCGGATTGAGCCAGATGCGGCCCTCCTTGTCATCCTTGATCCCAAAAGTTACGTTATCGTCGGTTATGCCACGGGCGTACCAGTTGCCGTCCCAGAAGTGTTTGTTGGCACAGTTGTTTACCTCTTCAGCGCCGGTTCTATACTTATCTGCCACGGAACCTTGCCCAGCTGCTTCGCAGACTTCAGCCCAGAGGTTGAGAGCGTAGGCAGTGGCTACGGTGAGCCAGCCCGAAACACCGATGCCCTTGGGTCCGACCATGTTCATGGGATCGCACCAGTCGCCTTGAGCAATGTAGCTGAGGCCACGGCGGTCTCGGGCCGAGAGTAACCAGTCCATTGCGCGGCTGAAGCGCTCGAAGACAGTATACGTGTCACCGTGCATGCCGGGGACTTCCTCGTCGAGAAGCGCGTAGTCGCCCGTTTCGTTGAGATAGATCTCCAGAGCTATGGGTAGCCAAATACAATGGTCTGTGTGCGGGATCTGGTTGATGTATTTCAGTTCTGCGTCTTCGGCCAGTAGGATACCGTCAGGCATGGCGCCAGTTTTTTCCTGCTGCGAGATTGCCCTAAAGATAGCTGCACGTGCTACTTCGGGCTTGATGAAGCTCATTCCCATGTTATCTTGAAGGTAATTTCGCGTTTGAGGATCAGTCGTAAGACGGTTCACATCGCCATGGTAGTAGACCTGTCGTGGGAGCCAATTGTTGACGAAATTGTCGAGATCCTTATCAGGTGTTTCAATCTTGAGGGCTCCACTTCCTCTTGCGATGTAGTCTTCGTATTCCTTTGCAGTCTGTGCAAATTGCTCTTTGCCCAAATACGTGCTCTTCATGTTCATAATTTCTTTCTCATCGTAAGCTGGGCCAAACAGAAACCTGTACTCTCGCTTTTCATTCCCCTTAAGCGCAACTCGGTACTGCACAACGGCCGTAGGTGTTTCGTAACGAGAATCGCTGTTGCTCAGCTGTTCTTCCTTGATGGCCTCTGGATACTGTAAGTTGCCTTCGCGCTCGAAAGCCCATTGCCTGGATTCCCATGCAACGGGTCGTTCTTCGCAAAGGAAATATGTCTTGTCCTTGAGGTACTTCGTCTTGGGGTAGTCTGCTGCTTTCTGGTAGGGCGTCTTACAACTTCCCACGATACCTCCAACTTTCTCGTTGTACTCCGCTTCCTGATTCATCCATGACATGTAGCCGAGCGGGAAGTAAGGGTAAATGCTGAGCTTGCGCTCGCGGTTCGAAATATTGGTGACTTTGATAGACCACAGCTCAGCCACGTCATTAGTAGGAATATGAAATGACATCTCGACACGGATCCCAAAAGTTTCCAGAGTCCAGGAAATGTCGCTCTTTCCTGCAGAGAATATGAACCTGTCGCCCTCGTCCAGCTTGCGGCGCACAGGCTCATAAGGCGCCGAGAAGACGTAGCCGGTTTCTTCATCCTTGATGTACACAAAACGGCCAGGATGATGGTCGTAGTAAGGTTGCTCCGGCTGCATGAAGGTCTTTGCTTCCAACGTTGGCGCATACGCATATTTTGCAGGTTCCGGCTGCATATACTGTGCAGTTGCGTATCCCCGACAAGTCACTTGGATCATCATCTTTTGATTCCATAGAAAGGCACCGGCTTTCGGCATTGCCGTTGGGCTGGTGAGCTCATATCGGTCGCCATCGGCCGTTGCTTGGAGGAGAGGAGCCATCTGTGATGTGCAAACAACCTGCACAAGGTCTCAGAGAAGCTGCTTTGTAGCCAATACGTGGCATTACGTTCGACGGGACAATGGTCGGTATGGCATAGCAAGGGCTTTGGCTTACTAAGGATTTAGTAGGTGCGGTGGAACATTGATTGACGCAACGTCGGTTTCGTACAGACGCAATATGTGAGAAGAATTGCTTGCGTTGTTGGATGACGAAGCGGAAGTTATGCACTGCTCGTCTGACAGCGAGAGTAGTGAATGGTGCGCTGAAAACGAACAGCGTCCCACAACAACACGCAATCTACATAAGAGGAATGCAACCACGAATGGAAAGATAATTAGAGTCACCTGGACGTTCTTTATACCGTTGTTTTGTCGGTGAAGACGAAAAGCCCGCGTGGGGCTTAGCGAGTGGGGCGAATCCTAGAAAAGTAATTGTCCAAGACGGAGGCGGCATCCCGGACCGTAACTCCTCTGCCGATTTGTTAGCGATTTTTGGTCTGCGGATTGAGCCACCGGCAAATCAGTCATGTCACCATTGCTTCGAAGTTTCGTGAGGTTGAGAAACAAGGATCAGCGACTCTCAACGGCATTGCTATGTGCTATTGTGTCACGTCTCACATAGCAACAATGACGTGAGGTTATTTTCTTTTTGTGCGACATTAGTAGTCAAAATGTAGTAGAGACTGAAGAGGGTATGTGAATGTAGTCCGCTTTGACCAGATAGAAGCGACGCGCCTGACAGCATGCCTCCCACGTGGCTCGGAGGTTTAGTCAACGTGTGAGTCGTTCGCGAAACATGCAATACAAGATCAAGCCTCTATGTAACAGGGGATAGAGATCAAAGCCCAGGTTGTACCGGGGGAAGCGATACTGATCGAGCGTATACGAGGTCTTCAGGGGGCTCCCAGACTCGGTATTCATCATCTAGGGAGCTGTCAGTCTAAGTGCGCCTGCATGTTGGTGACTTATATGTGATTATAGCTCACTGCTACCACCTCTTTTGTACCACTCATTTGGAAGAGAAAACGGATGTGTGAGGTTGAAACGAGCACCAATTCTACCGGTATTACCCTCCCATCGCCACTTTCGTGAAGAGGATGAGTAACAAGAAAAGGCACCAGAGAGGCTCACGAGTTTGATCTAGGGCGCTGCCTTTGTCCAAAAGCCATTCATCGAACCATGAGGCAAGATGTTGACCGGAGCCGGCTGGATAGACCCACAGATGAAGTCCGAAGACGACGTCTGCGAAGCGCCCAGTATTTGGGAAACCATTCGGTACTGTTCATGGAGGTACTGAACTCGGAGTTGATAGACGATGATACCAAGGTGAAGTCGAGTAGACGCGGAATTCAATCATTTGTCACCGTCTATCTGTCAGTGAGCGAGACAGAAACGCCTGACGTGGAAGAGAGTGCTCGTTCACAGGTGCCAGATGCAGGGCCGACCGAGTGACGGCCAATGCGTCCGTTGCAAAGAGCCGGCGCTGCAAGACAAACGTGCCTCGAGATACCGTGATGCGATTGCATAGGTAGATCTGTTCGCAGATAATATCAAAGTTGATGGCAGAGTGATGGAGACGAGGACAACGCCCACTCGGTTCACAAAGTGTTAGAACGGTCCATTAGCGCGTCAACGACCCGTGCGCGACGCGTCCTATTCTAGACTAGCGGAATCTGCTTGCCTTATCCCTGATCTCCTGGGTCGGCGCGTTACAATCCTGACAGATGTGCCAACGAGACACGATATCGCAGTGCTGCTCTTAGGAAAGATGGTCTGGTAAACCTACCTTCCAAAAATATGTCAGTCCCGGTTCCTACTCGCTTCGCCCAGTCGAGCGCGAGCTTGCCAAAGCGTTCCACGGCTCCTCTCTGGATCGCTGCTCAAGCCAGAGGCATAGGCTGGAACCACATGGCCTGTTCCAGGACGAGGGTTGGTCCCGTGTCGGCGGTATCGACGATGTCTGTGGCGTTGTACAATTGACGCGGATGTCCATCCCCGCGGTTCGTTTGAATGTTAGACGGTATGGCAGATCTCGGCGCTGCATGTAGGTTTTAGGGATGCTTGAAATAAGGAAGTGACCAATAACCATACCCTTATCTCAGTCATCGTACTGGAGCGGTGTCGTGCGAAGGAAAATGTAAAGTTGTGTAAAAGATGGTCAAACCGGTGGGGAGGATGCTCTCTGGGTGCTTCCTCGACTCTCATTAACCTAACATGACCGTATAAATTCGATTTTCTCATACCGCTGCTCCATTTGCGATCCTTTCGCCAACCTTCACCTGAAGTTGCCAAACCCGTTCATCCAACAACACGTCACCGCTCCAGAGACCTTGAGCCATTCAACGAAGAGCTCCACTGCCTTGTATTTTCGCCACTTCTGATCAGATCGTGCCGATATGCAGCTAGCGTTTCAGGTGAACTCCTGCTCATGTTAAGCCTAGTTCTACCCCGATTCAGAAGTATTTCCGCCAAACCGGTCAGTACCCCCGTCCTTGTACGCCCGTCAGATCTCCAGGCACGCGACAGAAACAGATCACGCAGAAAAATATTGAAAATGCAGGTTCACCTGCAAAGGGACCATTGTGAGCCCCGTATTTCTCTTGAGTATAGTGTGTAGTAGTACAGACTGGAGCCAATCAATGGCTTCCGGTCCGTATCATAAAATTTTCTGAGCCGCCACGCTCCAGGCGTACTATCGGGCCTAGCGTTCGCATTATGCTTTGCCTTGATTACATTAAATGGAAGTCTAGAATTGGCCAGGGTGGTTGTAAGAGTGGCTGAACGCAGCATTGAGGGCATCGTAGTCGAGCGTGACAACGTTTGCTGGCTGAAAAGGGTCTTCAGGAATGGTGCCCAAGAGGGGGTTCCAGGCAGGCATGTCGGTCATGGGATCGTAGATGGCGGCAAAAAGCGGGGCAGCATGCTGGCTCTGAGGAAATGTTGACTGCTGAGGTGGCTGTTGAGGATACCGATCCTTTTCTGGCACAGGCGGAGGTATGCTTGGAAGCTTTTTTTCGCGCAGGCCGGTCTCGAAAGCCAGTCTTGCGATGGCGGCCGCGTCTTCGGACGATGTGTAGAATTCGAGAAGGTCTTGTAAATGAGGTTGCGTGTTCGTGTCTGGATAGCCTTCTGATCGGCCAGTAGTTGACGCTTTCCAAGCAAAAGGGTTTTTGGTGCGGTGCTTGGTCTCTAGTAGACGGCACCATTCTTGCAGTATCTCTGGGCGCTGAAGGAGGGACCATATCACCCTTGAATGCTTCCAGTCTGCCATGGTATTCCCTCTCCTCTCAAAATGCTCGCTAATATGGTTACACCTCTCCGACCAACTCTTGCTGAAATGGACACAGAATCCGCAGCCCCAGCCTGTCCGTGCCACTCGTTTCCTCCTTGCCATCTCCACGTGTCTTTTGGGCACGCAGACCTGACAACGATGACTCCCTTGATGGTGGTGAATGAAGTCCTTGTCGAGAAAGTAGATGTTGAGGCATAGTTCACACTCAAACATCTCTGTGCGTTCTTGGTAGGTTTCCTCATGTCGCTTCCAGTCATACTTCTGCTGGAAGCCTTCGCTGCACGCTGTACACTGGTACTTAGGCTCCTTTGCAGAACGCCGAGATCTCTTGTTCCGTGACACGCACGTCAGGAAAGGCTCCCTGTCTTGGGAAGGTTGGCGTTCGTGCGCTCGCTTAGGGGTTGTAGGTACCAGGGCCCCTTCCGGCGGTGGCGGCGAAGCGACAGGAGAACGCGCTTCTAACCTCTGTTCTATTTGAGCATTGTAATTCTCCGAGGAAAGTTCAGAGAAACGCGACCAAGTCGTGTTCGTGGACGCGACAGAGCTGCGAGGTTGCCATGACGAAAAAGCGCTACCGTCCGAGGACCGGTGGACTGAGGAGTGGCTGGACTGAGCGGAAGCAGATTGATGTCGTTGGTGCGAGCGAAACGACTGATCTTGAAGGCCTATGGAAGGGTAGTTCGCCGAGAAACCGAATGGGAAGGCTGCATCCAAGTCAGTACGATCCTTTACGATTCACCCCCGACTCACCATAAGCGTTCTGGTCGCCGTACAGCGGCTGATGTCTAGAGATGTGCTGATGCGGTTGTGCTTCGAAATACGCGCCAGGCGGATCTGTCTCGAAATCCATCTCTTCGCTCGAAGCTTCTCTTCCAAACGCAAAGGGCGAATACGGGCCTGAAGACTGGCGCTCCATCAATCAAACAGAAATTAAGGAGAGGTAGGCAGATGATCAAGGTGGGAGAAATGGTCAAAGAAGGCAATGATATCAGTTGCCTCAGGGAGGAAAAGGCGGACTGGTTAACAACACACAATCTGGTTCGCGTAAAGGGTGCTTGCGGCTGAGGCCAAAGCCTCGCTCGAGGTAAGGGTAAGCATGCATCTTCACCTGAAACGTTGATCGCACGAACGCGCTTGTTTGGCGGCCGCGTTTCGTTTCAAGACTTAGGCACCGAGCCAGTGGGATGACGTGCGGGCAGGTGTGGAATGCACTGACGGCGCAAAAGCCTCTGCAAGACAGCGGCAAGGTCCGCCGTACTACATACATGGTTGTTTCTGTGGAGCTTTTTGTGCTAGGGCCCGACAAGTTGTGAGAAACGAAGGAGGCGCTGTCGGGGCTGTTGGGTGTGTCCAGCTGGATTGGCGAACAGGCTGTGGGGAAGGCTGAAACGAAAGGCAGACCCCACGCCGGACGTTCGCCAAGATGTCACTCCGCCATCCCAGTAGGATTAGGTCATCGGCAAAGTCCACACACGACCGAATTACGAGTGATGAGCGGAGTCATTCTTGACTGCTACAAAGTCTCAGCAAGCTGCCTAATGATGCAGCAATGATAGATCGTTTACTCCTACCATATACAAACACCTAGCCTTGATGTGCTTCTCCACGAGTGTCATCCCAGCAATGTCATATTTTTGGAAAGTATGCAGTCCGTGACCACTGTCTGTTAGTCAGCAGTCGTTCAATGTGCCGTTGCGATATTGGATATACTGTTGTTGAGTCCTTGCCTTGGAACCCATGTCCGTCACACGTAGGTGGCAGTACCATTTGCTCGCATTGTCTTTTACACATGGTACTTTCAAAGTCGTGTAGTGATGGTCTTGTAAACCTATATCTTGTCTTCACCAGTCGGTTGGGTGCAACGGGTGACCCTTAGTACTGGCGAGCTTTCAGACCACGATGGAACATATCAACATGATCGGTGTAGTTGCTCGAAACCGAAGCTTTTCAGGACGCTTCTGAAACGGCCCTGTTCACGCGCCAGTCAAGTGGCATTAGAGTGTCGGCGTTACCGACGATGATATCGCTTGTACGAGCGATGTGAGAGCGTCTCGAAGCAGCACGCGTATGGGTGGCGGTGTACTGGATGGGCATAAAACCTGCGCGAGCAATCGCATAGCTCTACCCCAATTCTTGCGTTCCCTGATGCCCGTCTAGGTGTGGTTCAGCACTCCAAAAGACCTCAGCGCTAAGTTCCAACCCGGCGTCCGTCTCATCTTCAATTGTATCATCACAGTTCGTCGGACCGCGGCTGCTCCGTGTCCTTGTCGCGTACGGGTGGAAAGAGCTTGAAGTGCGTGTAAAGCGCTGCGGGATGAACTATCTTAGCCGGCGCCTGATGGGGCATCGTTGATGTCTTTGAGCGTCTTGTCACCAGATGAGCGGAAGTGCAGGAAGGTATGTTCAACGGGAACAAAGCCGTCATCGGACAACGAAGAGCGTAGCCGGAGGCCAGGCGAGCCGGAGGTATGGCTAGCCTCAGCTGAGACCCCGCTTAGGCAATGCTTAGGCAATGTTCGAAGGGGCTGTAGGATCAAAAGTATCGCCGGGTAGCAATCTTGCCATGAAAGGAGACAGTTGGCCGGAAGCCTGGCGCCCTGCATTCATGAGTGGTATTGCGGTTGATAGCAGAAAAGCGAAAGCAGTTGAGATAGGCAGAAGCAGGCAGGGTCAATTCGTGCGCTCTTTTGTTCACATAAGCCACGCTATTCCCTTTCTCAAGCTTTGGTGAATTCGCGTGCAGGCCACTGTCGCCTACTCAACAACACTCACTTGACTTCGCTGGGTGCCTCCGGCTCTTGCCCTCCTCCCTTTGCTCTCCTCCCTTTGCTCTCCTCACTTTGCTCTCCTCCCTTTGCTTTCCTCTCTTTGCTCTCCTCCCCTTCTTTGCATCTGCAGCAAGGCTCGATGGGAATGCCCTTGCGCGCATTTGGGCATGACCCTTCGGATATGACTGGTACAACACGTGAGGGAGTATGGCCATGGACAAGTCTTTTACCCACCGACGCAGGCTCATCACGAAGAAGGTTTGGATGGCGGCTTGAAAGCTTTGGTGTTTCGAAGAGATGCTGCAGGTGCTGCAGGACCATGGCGACAGGGCACAGGCTGCCCACGCCGCAGCTCTTGCTTCCAAGTACGTCGGGCATTTTGCAATCGCTAACCTCCGCCCCTACTTAAGACCTTGCAGAGAGAACACGAATGTGACCTTCCACCTCTACACGGGGGTCCACGGGAGATCGCAGATCGCACCTTTCGTTCAACGACATTCGCAGCGCACAACGCCTTCGCCACCAAGAAGACGAAACGAGCCTGTCTCCTTCCTTCAAAACAGCACCTCAACAAGCCTCGAAGCCAAGCATGGCGACTTCCGCGACAATATTCCTTGTTGATGCGCATGCCTCTCTAAAAGTCTTGGTTACTTATAAGCGGAGCCTATTACTCTTACGACTTGCTCTTCACCATACGAGGACCACGGCTCATGCAGCGTCTAGCGCAATTAGACCTAACAGAAGAGCTCTAGAGAGACAGCTTACCCCTGTCGTAGCAGCAGCGATAGCCAAGTCGCTTTATTACCATGACGGCAGGTGCAGACGTGGCAGCCATTTCACGTAGCCTGTCGAGACCATAGCAGGTATCCATTCACCACTTGGTCCCCGTCGAAGGGCTTCAACCCGCGAGCCACTGCACACCAGAGCAGCCAGATTGCTACATCGAGCGACGTTGTACTGGCCGCACACGCAAGGAACGAGTGATATTTCAGGCACATGCGCTATGCAGAGAGCATGCACGTGTGACACACATACCCGCCGGCTCCAGACCCACACATCGACAAACGCTCCAGATAGACCATTGGAGACGTGAGCCTCGATACCTTATATTCACAGGCCGCACCAATCCGGTCGTCTTACTTCTTCCGGTGCTCCGGAGGGTTCAAGAGGGAACTGAATTGAGCCATTCCTTCTTCGCAATTCCCCCTGTTAGTGAACGCTGTGATACCGACGGGATCCCACCACACATACAAACGACAGGTCGCTGCGAGGATGGACGCTGAAACGAGCCCACATATTCTCTCTTCACATTTGGACGGGCTCTGCCACACGGATCCGCAATGTGTGGAAGTTGTAGACAGCTTAACAAGTGAGATTCCAGAGTTGGTGGAGATGAACAACTGCCAGCCTCAGACCCAGTGGTGTTCCCGCCCAGCTGCATCCTTGAATACATAAGTGGCCCACGAGAGCATCGCAAAGGAACCGTTGCAATTCTTAGCCAGTCCTGTTATGCGAGCTAGTGCGTGATAGGGCCGTCCACCTTCGGACCCCGCATTCCATGTGACGGCTCGAATGCTCGTTCTCAGAATGCGAAGACTAGCAGATGCCTTAAAGTAACAATGACATGGAAAAAGCACTCAGCTCTCGTCCCTTCCGAGTGCGTTGTGAGTGCACAGAGCTCTTGGCCACTCCGACGGAGCTATCCTGATAGCGGAGCCTCGCACATATCTTGGTCTACGAAGAAATCGAAACCAAGCGCGCAGGCAGAGGATCAAAGCCGTTCCCTAAGCGCTCACAGATTTGGCATTTGCCGTTCGAGTCCACGCATGGGTTCTGCAAATATCGTGGAAGGTGGAGCTATCCGTCGAGGAAGGAACCGTAAAACTTCCCTGTTCCCTGCAGCTTGCAGTGAATTCATAGAATGATAACAAAGGTCATACCGTTGATTAAAATCCAGCGAAATTCGCAATCTTATAGGGAGCAGCTAAGGATCGCGGATAGCGACAGCGCTGGTTGACTACACCTTCGATTATAGCAGCTGCACAAGAAGTAGCAGGTCCTGGATCTTTCTTGAGCTTCCAGATATCCACAAAGCCGAGCGCAAGCAAAATTTCAAGATTCTCTGGTACGATTTACTTCCGTTCGCACGGTTCACAGACTAGGCTCTCATCCTCTCGATTCAAATCGAACAGACAAGATCTGCGAAATCGAAGCAGAACAATCATTACCCGGCAGTTCAGTGACGGTGCGTTGTGCATGATTGAACAAGGAAGACTCGATGAGCATGGCTATCAATTGTCGTAGCTCCTCTCAATCTATAGATATCGGTATTTAGGCACGCAGGCAAACCTCGAAGTAAGATGTCGCGGGTGCCATAGGTTTGGAATACCGCATAGCAGATGCCGTGTAATGCTTCTTACGCGAAATGGCGCAGTGCGAGTAGGTCATGAGCAGATCAGCCAGATCTTCGTCAAGGCCGCCTGCTGACGGTGCGTTCATCAAGTGTCCGCTTGCTGTCGGCAATCCAGAAGGGGGAGTTCCACGGTCCAGGGTCTTCACACAGACGACAACCGATTTCCTTGACCATCTCTTAATGTCGCTTTCCCCGAAGATCTTGAGTGAAATGCTCAAGGGCCACCAAGCTGTGGCACGGGAAGGAGAGTCTCCAAGCGGTCTGCGATGACGCCATAATCGCTATGCCACGGCTCGATGCGACTTTGCAGAAATTGAGTCCAATCCCCAATGTGCCGCAACTTCTGGCCAATTAGAGCCATCCGAAGTTCCTCAAGCATCTTGGCTGGAACACGGTCGCCCTTTGTTTCTATGGCCTGTATTATGCCGTGGCGTACGTCGACTTCGATCTCGGTGCGAGCTGGGCCCTCAAGAAGGAGGGTGAACTGTGGTGTTTGCGACCACATCCAATCATGTGTCTATGCTTATCAGCGCCGCTTTTATGCACAATGGGCTCACGTACCTTCAGCTCGTCGTAGCCCTTCTTGATCTCTGGGATCTTCAAGTGTTCTTCACCTAAAACTTCGATAATGGGCGATTTTCCTTGATGACGGTACATGACCGAAAATTCTTGCTGAAGCCGCGTCTGGAACATCTCAACATCTAAGCCGATGTTACTGACCGGCGAGCTGACGCTTTCAACCCCTTTCGCCTGGATGGAACTCTTCGCGGGCGAATGTAGATATTGCGGGATGATGTGTAAATTGGGAGATGCAAGGAGCAATGTCGCATGGTGTAAAGCTCTTGCCCGAGTCAGCTTGTACGCAGAGCCAGACACTTTCAACGGCCTAGGGCCTTCTTCATCGATGGTGTATGCCGTCTGATGGGTATCCTGAGGATCGGCTGCGTGTCTCTTATGGCCCTGGTCCAGCACGATGTCATGCCGCTCATTGACTCGGGCGCGCTCTACACCGACCTCGCGGAGCGCACGAACGACCATCTCAGCGTGCTTGTCCCTTGTGAAAACGGTGCGCGGACACGTAATGCTCCAATTGAGGTTGCCCTCGTCGTGGAAGACAGCGCCGCCACCAGAGCGCCTCCGCACAAGATCTACATCACCAATAGCAGGCGGCTCCGTGTTCTTGGCTGTCCTGCCTGGCGATGTTGCTGCTTTCAATATGCCCAGATTGACCTCCGACCATGGATTCTGATTTCTGCCGATGACGACGCAAGGCCGATTTGTGTAGAGGAAAAGCACGGTAGAGTCGGGCGGCGAGGTGCGCAGAATGTAGTCCTCGATAGAGAGATTGACGAAGGGGTCTCTACTGCGAGAAATGTAGCTCTGCACTCGGTTTGCGGGATTCGCAAGCTGCTCAGCGAACGAAATGTAGGCGCGGTGGCGGATGGACATGTCTCTCGAGTGTAAGGCCGTGTTAACGAAGATGGATCGAAGCAGTCGGCATCCTAGCCCTCGAGACGGAGCCATGGTGAGCGTTTGTACATGGCGTTCGTTAGTGGTGATGGAGGATGCAGGCGTCCAACCAAAGGATCGGCCGTCATAGCTCCCGGTCATTTCGGGAATAGCGGGGCGCAATCTCTCCGAACGTCAAGCGTCGACGACGATGCGGCTCCTCGATGTCTACCATCCTCATGCGCGCGTGCCCGTGAGGCTGTTCGAATGCGTGGTGGAGTCTTGAGAAAGGGAGTCGGGCGGGGTATCGCCCAAGAACCATGGCTCGGCTGAACCCTACGAAAACGACGCACAACATGTCAAACGTGGAACGCACACGTTGCCGCTACGTCGTCCACGTGCAAAGAGGGGGCCCAGGTGATACTGAAAACGCTTGTCAATCTGTACATATCATCTTTAATAAGAATTTTCGGATGCATATGCGGCCCCTCCTATCCTGGTATCGAACTCGAGGAGAGCATGAGACGAACACCGAGCGACAACCCCATTGATATGCCACGCGTCATCACTGTTGTAAAGAGCTATCCATTCGAGTATATGCGGGATGGCGCATCTTTCAAGTACTTGCCCTCTGCCTTATGAAGAGGATGTCCTGTCAAAACCTGGAGACGGATCTCCACATCAGATATACGCATTCTGCTTGGACAACTGCACACCCCTTTCATTCGATATTGCTCCTTTGCGGTTGTTTGGCATGCGAACTGCAGTTATCGCAGCTGTATAGCCCCAAGGACGAGCTAGGCAATACTGAGCATTCTGATGAACAACATATCTACCACTGCTCGCCCTCTTTGGTAACACGGACATCTGCGCCTGCTCGATACACATTGTGAACGTGCTCGAAAGTCTTGCCGGCCTATGTCGTGTTTGCTTGATTAGGTCCCTCATCAATCAACGACAAGAAGCCCCACCTTCCTTGAGATACTGCGAAAGACGCTGCTGTCTTGCTATTGCTCGATATCTGAATAAGCTTTCCAGTATGGTCATCTCGCAAGACGGAATCTCTTCCGACGAACATGCCGACATTGATCGGGTTCGATGTTGTGAGGAAATTGCCTTCCCGGGTTCTGATGCTGATCTTTCATGTAGACAGATGTTTGTTCGCACCATCCAGCAGCTGTTGTTCTCGCAGGTGTTGCTGCTACCAGATGGATTGAGGGCTATCCAACTGAACAGCGGCCTTGCGGTTGGCTGCAGACTCACCGTGACAGGGCAATCCTCGCATAGTAGAAGCCCTCAAGCCTACCGTTCCTCGCCAGGCCCACAAAGTTCCCCAGGTTGATGCTTTAACGACAACACAAAATTGCTCTGCTCTCGCCGTTGCCTGGCACCCAGCTCCAACAATACTTCCTATTTCGTGTCCGTATATCAAAACTACCAAAGCCGCCAGAATACCAGCATCTACAGAGTTTTGTGTCAGAAAAACCGCTCATTTCGCTACGTTTCATTAATCAAACTCAGTGCTCAGCATTGATAGCTCAATATCGTTTTCACAAACGCTACCGGTCCGAATCCAGGACCCGACAATCATTTGGCATTTGGCCCGACTAACAATCTAAGCTTCATAAGCGCAGCGTACATTACATAGCTAAATCGCCTCCATTGCGCCTGATATAGAGGAGATGAGCGGCACAACAATTTGAGCATTCTTTCTACCTCTTTCTTGACCTTAGAGATTACCCACTGAGGTGAGGTACATTTTGGTTCAAATTAAAGCCCAAAAGCTGAATCTACTATAGCAGCTTCAAGTGGCTATCAAGCGCTTCGAGACGCAGGGAGAAGATTATCTGGCACAAGCATCAGCATACCAGGTCGCCCTTGTTCAGTGGGTCTGTTCAGCGTCCAGGGGATATGCAGCGGTGGATTCCTAGCGGAGCCCAACAACTTCCCCGCTCGCTAAGTATCGCTCGTGATATTGCTCTGATGTTGCGACTACTTGTGCGCTTGGCAAGTTGTTTCCCGTCTCCTTCCTCGCACCTTACCTACCACTCGACAAAACCCCTCCTGTGCCCAATCTCGCGCCATCCTCTTCTGCCGACCATACTCGGTTACCTCGCGCTCCTCGCTATGCTCGCGCTGCTTTGCGGCATCCTTGGGCGCCCCGGTGGCTCCGATGGCCACGACATCGTCTTCTCTGTCGTCATCACCCTGCCCTCGCGCTTCTCACGGCCTCGAGCCTATCCACTCATGGCCATCGTAAGGTCCACAGATTTGCCCACGGCTTACCGCCACTACAAGTTCGCCCTCGCAGGTTCGTGCGCCCTCCGCCGTGAAGCCAATCGCGTGATGATCACAAGGGCTTACACAAACGCCTGCTCACTCAGCGTTGTGCCAATCTGGGTCCATACCGGTCAGACACTCTAGCAGCCATCCTGGAGATATTGACCATCCGGTCTACGTTCAAAATCTACCTGACGAAGAGCCAACTGGCGAGTCCAGGGATACTAGGCTTTTGGAAGTGGTCTAATGTACGAAGAGGCTTGAGAGAGCTGATCGCTCTTGGAAGCTTGTGGGGTGTGATGTCCGACGAAGCTATGGACATGGTTCACGTTCTCCCCTATTAAAAAAATCGACAGATCCGTGACCATTATAATAGCTACTTCAAGGAGTTGCAATACAGAGGCTAATAATGAACATGTTACCTGACTATGTGCAGCCGTGCTACTTGAAAGACATTCAATTAAGCTTTTCGGCCCGCTGGTGTGGCACCGGCCGATGTGTCGGACATGACTCGGTTCCCCACATTCCGCTGCAGGATAGCACCATTTCGGACACCAGCATCGGAGGTCCATTGTCATGGCTCGATTGTGTCAATTGGGCATGGGAATATTGTCGGAAACGTGGATGCGGCCCGCTGACTGAATGCAGGGCGAGAGATCGGACCTGGGTTCGTCTCAAGATGTTTGGTTCGGTATATCTACGCTCACGCCCGTCTCAAAGACGCTGTGACGGACGAGGGCACGACACGACAGCATGGCAGCGCCGATCGGAATAACTAGACACAACGGCACTCCGCCCTCACCTCTACCCATCGTAGTAGCAGGCGGCGGTTGCGTGGGCCTCCTCCTCGCGCATCTTCTCACACAGTCAAGCGTACCCAATCGTGTGATCGCAAGTATTGCCCTCTTCCATCAAAATATCCCTACTAACCCATCACTTCCAAAGGTCATCGAACCCGAGCATCCTGATCCAGCCTCCACCCGCGCAATGGTTCATCAACCCCTCATGTTCCCACTTTTCGCACGCATAGGCCTCATGCCTGAACTTTCTCGCCACGGCAGCTTCTCCTCCGGTCTCTGCTTCCGCACCAGTGCTAAGAACGGATCGAAGTTCATCGCAGGCAAGCAATTTAGAGAGGGCGATAAATCACAATTGCTGCTTCCGCAGGGCAAATTTAAGGAAATTTTGATGTGGAAAATGGAGGAGGTGGGACATTCAGAAGTACGACTAGGCTCACGCGTCGTGGGATTCGAGGAAAAGTCGGGCAGCATCGAGGTCCGGATCCATCATGAAGGAGGGAAAGAGGAGACTATAGAAGCCGAATACCTCATCGGAGCAGACGGCGCAAAGTCTACCATCCGGAAAACACTAGGCCTCACATTCGACGGCGAAACTCTTCCCAACCAACTCGTCGCGACTGACATAATATATGATTTCCACGCCCACGGCTTCTTCGATGCCAACTTTATCGTAGACCCTGATAATTACGGGCTCATTGGGCGCATAGACGATAAGGGGCTGTGGAGAGTAAGCTACGGTGTTCCGAACGAGTTTTCAGAGGAAGAGGTTCGCAGAGATGCAGAGGACAAGTTAAGAAAGATGCTGCCGGACGGTGGAAAGAGCGGGTTCGAAGTGAAGAGGATAGCGCCGTATAAAGCGCAGCAGCTATGCGTGGAAAAGTTTTGGACGGGTAGGGTAGGGCTATGTGGGGATGCAGCACATCGTGAGTTCCCCTTCTCCAATAAACCCAGAACAGATAAGAATCCAATACCAGTCAGTAACAAACCCCTACGCCGGCCTGGGTCTTGCGTCCGGCATCGCAGATGCGTCCTCCCTCGCCGAAGTTCTCATCCGTGTTCTCAGTCATCAATCCTCTAATCCTCACAAACTACTTTCTTCGTGGTCTGATGCACGACGGCAGAAGTTCTACACGGTGATAGACAAGCCTTCGCGCATGGCGTACGCGAGGGTGAAGAATAAGGTGGATACGGAGGATGAGATTGTGGCGCTGTTGGCGAGGGATCCGATGGTGGGCGCATTGAAGAAGGGGATGCCTGCGATTCCGCCGCCTATTGAGACGAGGGGGGAGGAGTTGGTGGGGTGGTGAGGTTGTCATGTAGAATGCATGCTATGTTATCAACATTGAATATTATGCTCCTCTATGATTCTTGTGGCTCCACATATGAGTTGACGGACGATGACGGAAAGACTCAGTTAATTATACACTAATCGATAAGCAAGACGGTTGAGTGGCGAGGGTTTGCAAACGAGTCACATCTGCCGAACAAGTCGCTAGCGAAAACGTGCAAAGGGGGTACATCTTAGCCTATCCTTAATGCAATTTGAGATATTCTACGTACCAATCCAATTGAGCTTTAGACCAGAATGTACACTAATCGGCACATAGCGACTCTTTCTATCACGCAAGACCCTGCTGGTTCATAGTCAAGTAACACAGTCCCAGTTCTTATCTCATTCAACCATGAACCAAAGCAGTTGAAGTTGGGCTGGTAAGCCCCGTCCGCTGAGGGCTTTGGATGTACAGCTTGACTCAAAGTCTACGACCTTTATCCAAGGATAGGAAGAGCCGATGAGTACTCCTGGCGGACACCGTGGATAAAGTCAGACAACTTACTCGCGAAGTCCACGTGAAACATGTGGAGAATGAAAGGCGAGTCAGAAGGAGACGTGAAAAGTTCTAGAAAGTCGTTTTGAGCCTGCTCCAACTTTTAGGGGTTTCCCCCATCCCTACATGAAAGACGCATGCCTTTGTAAGAATGGATCGCTTAAATGTATTTCGTGCGTCACCATGTCCTACCGGAAGTGCTACGATCGAAGCCTTCAAAGCCGTACTCAGCGAGAGCTTCGTGATATCTATGGCTCCAGACAGAAGTAAGTCTGAAAGTGAGACATACGACAATGGAAGTAGGGATGATGAAATTAGTGGTGCTGAAGCAGCGACGTCGAAAGCTGCGATGATGAGGAGGTCTAAAGAACTCAGCGATGATAGAGAACACACTGGTGGCGGTGAATCTGGATGCGGACATAAGAACATGACTCTTGGCTTACGGCGAATATAATACCTTCAGACGGTTTCAGTGATCCGGACTGCAGTCTGTCAGCATAGATGGGTTATATGGTTGGACGGCTTGAAGGCCGTTGCAGTAAGCTAGATGCCATACCTGCTTCCAAACGCCATGTATGAGCTTTCTCCCAGTCCCATGGTTGCATTTATCCTTACCAGCTCAGCTTTTACTTGTACCGACATCTCTAGTAACATAGCAGAAGCAGGAACGAAATAACGAACCCGAACAAGAGGTAGATGATGGAGACAGCAGAGGCGAAAAGTGGCTTGTAGAACCGCATATCGAAGACTTGAGCTATGACGAGTGTCTGAGATTGAGGTCTGCCAGTGTATGGCCGACAATCACATTTACGTGGAAGGGTGTCGGGCTCGGCAGAGAGTCGTCTCCACAAGATAGACTTTGAGGTAGTCATCGTGGCTAGTGCCAAGTGGCTCGACTAGCGCCACAGGTGCCGAACTGTCGTTATGGACACGATGTGCCAAGTCGAAACATTGTCAACGCCGAAACACCAATACGCCTCACTTGCCTCTTTCCCGATGCGCCTGTCCTCGGATACAACCCTCCTTTTTTCTTCCTACCGATAGCTGCGCGCCATTAAGCATGTCCGCTCCCTCGACATCGGACCCGCTGAAAGAAAGTGGTACGTGAGCCGACCCTTCCGTTTACCAAGGGTCGATCCGGCGAGATTTAAGCAGTAAACGTTAGTCTAAACTGACCAAACTGCAGGCGCCGCCTCCAGGTCCAAAAAGAAGAAGACCAAAAAGAAGGGCGGAGCACATGCGAATAAACCCGAGGAAGTCGCGACTGCGAATGGGCATTACGAGAAGCAAGAGGAGCAGGATGATGATCCGGACGACGAGGATGAACATTCCGTACGATACCACCTCAACCTGCTGGATGCCCAGGCTCGATCAGTAAGAATGCAGCTAACATCTCACAGAAGCCAGCTGTTCAGTCGCATGAGGGCGACGTTGACGATGAGCAACCGCTCTCGCCCACAACCGCACAAGCAAATGGCGCCAACCCGCACTCCATATCCTCTGCCGTAGCTCTCGGACTGTCACGGTCACGGTCACAGCAAGGGCTCCCGCCCTCTCCCCCACCATCCGACACCAGCGCCCGCCTAGACGCAATCGCGAAGGAACGAGACGCGCTACGACAGGAGGTGACAGAGCTAAGGAAGAGCTTAGAGAGCATACAAGAGAAGCACGAGGAAGAGATCGGCACTCTGCAGGGTGAACTGGAAGAGGCGAACGAGAACAAGGATCACTTCGAGACGCAGTACAAGAATTTGCTGGGAAGGGTGAATACCATTAAGACATCACTGGGAGACCGATTGAAGGCCGACGCGGTAAGTGCGAGATGGGCTTCAAACTAAACCAAGGTTGGGCATAGTCGGGGTGGTTACTGACAGTGACCAGGCGAGAATCGAAGAGTACCAGACCCATGTCACGGAGCTTGAGGAACAGAATCGCGAATTGCAAGAGGGTAATACTTCGTTGACAGAGCAGCTTCACAAATTGCGGAAGGACAACGAAGCGCAGGCGGCTGAAGCTGCAACTTTGCGTAGCCGATCGAGTCTCTCACAGCAGAATTGGATCAAAGAGCGCGACGAACTTATCTCTAGAGAGGCCTTCGCGAGAGAAGAGTTTGAGAACGCGAAACAGGCCATGCAGGACTGGGAGGTCTTGGCTATGAACGAGCGATCGATAAGAGAAAATCTCACAGAAAAAGAGACCGAACTGAAGGAGCAGATAGAGTCATTACGTGAGGCTTATGAGAAAGCAGCGCGGGACCGTGACACTAACAACGAGGCGGTTGAGGGCCTTCAGAAAGCACTTCAGGAGGTTCAGAATTGTAAGTATATGCGCCTCGCCTCGACCTCCAGCGCTAATTGGCTGTTGCAGTACGCAAGAGCGAACTGCGGAGATCGGTGGAGAACTATGAATCGCAGATAGATGAGCTCCGTAAACAGGTGCAGGCCGCACAACAAGCTGCCAAAGCATCTAAAACGACACTTGATACCACCCAGAAAGAGCTTGAGAGAGCTGTACCTTTCGAAAAGGAAGTCAAGGAGAAGAACCTGCTGATAGGAAAGCTCCGACACGAGGCGGTGACGCTCAATGAGCACCTTACCAAAGCCCTCCGCATACTAAAGAAGGGCCGTCCAGAAGACAATGTGGACAGGCAGATCGTGACGAATTACTTTCTCCATTTCCTGTCCATTGACCGTTCGGATCCGAAGAAATTTGAGGCCTTACAGCTCATTTCTGCATTGCTTGGCTGGACCGATGGTGAGTTTTAGGCTGAGAATAAGATTATACAGTAGCTGACCCTTCCCAGAACAAAAAGAACAGGCTGGTCTCGCCCGCCCTGGCACCTCGAATAGCAGTTTGCGGATCCCCATGTCACCCTTCCGCCGGACACCATCCACGCCATCTCTTACTAGTGGCATCAACGACCCCATGCTCATGGCCAGCAGCTCCAGCAACAAGGAATCATTAGCGGAGCTGTGGTCTGACTTCCTGGAACGTGAGTCCGACTCTCGCAGAGGCAGTGAACCCATATCTCCACCACCGAGAAGCGATACGGGTAGCGGATTAGGCATCACTGAAGCCGAGAAGAGATGAAGAAGGCGGGGTCGATTCTTGAAATGACGGCGATTTCTTGTATTTACATAGGGTACCTTCTAAACGCATGTATTGCATTGAGCATCTCAACACATGTCAGGGCAAGCCGTCGTGGTATTGCCGGGGTGGACTCGAAGCGTTCTGGGATTACAATTGCGCCATGCGTCAGAGCATGTTTGATTGCCTAAATGGCTATGATACATTTGGACTACAAATCTCTACCTGAATGGTTACAGATTTTTTCCCGTTCTTCCCGTCCCATAGCGCCAGGTTTGCCAGGTATGCCAGATATGCTAGGAAGTACACTAATGTACAGTATCAAAGATTACTCTCATCATCTCTTAATCCAGTTCGTGTGCTGCACAATGGGCTTATCGTCCCTTGGATCGGGCTGGACCATGCGTGCCCTCTTCAGCTCCTCACGTTTCTCGCGCTTCAACTGCTTCTCTTGCTTCCTTGTCGGCATCCGTACGGACCACCAATTCTGGCCGAAAATGTTGGATTTGATCGCTGCATTGACAGTTAGTTATGACTGACTACGGTAAGACATAACAGCCGCAACACCTACCATCCACACAGTAGGGACACAGAAAATGTGCCCGTTTTACTCTCCCGCACGCAGAACACTTATTAAGATTCGTGAGGTCTTTCAGGCCCTTGCCGGCCATGAACCGCGTTCGCTTCTTCATGTACGATGTCTTCTTCTTCGGCACCGCCTTCAAAACTCCCTCCCAGATATCTGATAACGACGGTATCGATGGCAGCGAGAGGGGTATGGCGAGTGTAGCGAAAGGTGTGGGTAACGTGCGGAATGGCTGTGCTAGGCGCTGCAACAGCGGCAAGTTCAGGACGGGGCGCGCGGGGCCATTGAGTGCGGGCAGCAGCGTCTGCCACAGCGGCGGCAGCGGGCGGGCAAGAGCCATGGCGATGGAGTGGACCGGATGGAGATAGCGCGTGTTTTTCCGTTGCCGGCGATAAGTTTTTGGTGTTGAGAATTGCCAATGCACCCCAGTCCCAAGCTCCCTCACCCTAGCCACGTCTAGGGCTAGTGCGCTTTCGCTTCGTGGCTGCCCCCTTTCCGCGCCAGCAGGTGCGCCAGAAAGTCCACCGTGACTGCCCTGCATTGTTGATACACACGCCCGCCCTCACTCCAGTCTCACAGCCTCATATCATCTCCCCAGGCCACCCGCACACGAAGCCGCCGCCTCGAGGCCCACATTACCCGCAATGGCTGCCGCATATGGAGCACCGCAGCAGTCGGTCTACCCTGAGAGCTATGTCGGTTTCGACAGCATCACCAAGCAGATTGAGAAGAAGCTCGTCAAGAGGGGCTTCCAGTTCAACATCATCTGCGTCGGTAAGCTTCACGCGCGCGCAGCAGCATCTTGTAGTGAGGCTCTCGGAGAATTGTTGGGCTAACGGCTGCGCAGGACAGACTGGCCTCGGCAAGTCGACCCTCATCAACACCATTTTCGCCTCGCACCTCATAGACAGCAAGGGTCGCATGCTGCCCGACGAGCCCATCCGCCAGACCACCGAGATCCAGGCTGTCTCGCACACCATCGAGGAGAATGGCGTTCGTCTGCGCCTCAACATCGTCGACACCCCCGGCTATGGTGACCTGATCAACAACGAGCGCTGCTGGGACCCCATTGTCAAGTATATCAAGGATCAGCACAGTGCCTATCTGCGCAAGGAACTCACTGCTCAGCGTGAGCGCTATCTCCAGGACACGCGCATCCACTGCTGCCTGTTCTTCATCAACCCCTCCGGCCACGGCCTCAAGCCCATCGACATTGTCGTCCTCAAGAAGCTGAGCGAGTTCGTCAACGTTGTTCCCGTCATCGCCAAGAGCGACAGCTTGACGCTTGAGGAGCGTGCCGCTTTCAAGGAGAGGATAAAGGAGGAGTTCGCCTTCCACAACCTGCGCATGTACCCCTATGACAACGAGGAGCACGACCAGGAGGAAGTTGCACTCAACACCTCTATCAAGGTAAGCACCTCCACAATATCTGAAGTGGTTCACAAATTAATTCTGCATAGAGCATCATTCCCTTCGCTGTCGTGGGCTCCGAGAAAAACATCGTTGTGGAAGGCAAGCAAGTTCGGGGTCGCCAAAATCGTTGGGGCTTCATCAATGGTATGTCCATTCCACTTCCCCTAGCTTCATACTTACTAACGGCTTTGCAGTTGAGGATGAGAATCACTGCGAATTCGTATACCTCCGCAACTTCCTTACCCGTACCCACTTGCAGGACCTGATCGAGACCACATCGCAAATCCACTATGAGTCCTTCCGTGCTAAGCAGCTCCTCGCGCTCAAGGAGAGCTCCGCCGTTGGTGGTGGTCACGGCTCGCGTCCCATCTCACCTGCCGCAGACCGCGAACTCAGCAGGAACAGCCAGCGGATGACCATGAATGGGTACTAGGAGTTCCCTACTCATAGTCGGGTCGACAGCGTTGGGGCCAAGACGGCGGGACTTCCTGGGCCAAGAGTCGCCCCGATGATCGATCCGATCAGTTGAGGGGTTCGAGGGCAAGGCGCAGGAAAGAGAGAGGGTGGTTTGCGGTATGATACCAGTGCAGGTCTTAGCACGTTGACTTAGCCGAAGGGGCGTTCGTTGTGGATTGCAAAGCGCTATACATTCTAATAACTTCTTTAGTAAAGCATGGATTATTCTTCACTTCGATCTTTCTCCTATGTTCAGCAGAGGTGGGGGTGGTGGATTTGGTAGACCAAGGCTTAGCTGGTTATACCTGGGTTGAGCTCTAGGATAGCGGTGGTAATTGAGACAAAAGTGCATTACGAGGATGTTATGGTGTCTCAATGTGCAGCATTGGTCGTCTTCACCTTTCACCCTGCTATATCGGCTTCTACACGGTCTCGTGTGACAGCGTAGTTCTTTCCTTCACAGCACCCTGCACGCGGGACGTCAGACCATTTCCCTAGGGCTCGTTTATGTCGCGTGACCAGATCGCCTGGAGGGGAAGTTGCGATCTAAGCTTTAAGCAACGGAGCCGCACCGGAAAGTGTTCGACCTACATTGATACTGTAAAATTAAATGGGTTTCACTGCAGGCACATCACATCAAAACGCTTCCCGCGAAGGCGCAGAATCAAGAGCACGATAATACAAGCACAGAGAACATCCGATCCACTGGGCACCACCCGAAGAATAACGCATGCATGGCTTCAAACACGGAGCAGCGTGTCGCCAAAGATCTTGACATTTTGTAAACGTTGATTGGACCAAGATGGGCGACACAGTGAGCCAAGCTCTACCGAGGACATCATGTGTAGTTACCAATGCCTCGTACTAGACTCACAACGGAAGCTCGCATTATTCCGTATCAGTAGCGGCTTATCGGTTCGGACCTGCGGTTGTTAGACACAATCATCGGAGGAATGCAAGTCCATAATGGCTGCATGATGAAGAAGGATTATGCTGGGTCTGCTGGCCATTGTGTTATGATGAATGCCTGCAGTCTTCATTGGCGACCTCCCTTCGTCCCTGTCTGTAGGGTGATATGATACTGAGCGTTTGATTAGGCTGGCGCTGGCAGTACAAGACCACCAGGACCACACTGGTACGGGAGCGAGGTCGTTCCAACGGCATGCAAAGAACGGAGGTAGGCTCTGTACCAGGGCACAAAGAGTCGCTGCCCTACGTGGGTACGTGGAGCTCCAGTGGCGAGTGCTTGTGCGTCTCCGTCTTCATCTTCGTCTTGCCTCGCTTCCGGCAGCCTTCAGCTCAAGAACCTGGACCCAACAAAGTCCTCGATGCTGTCATCCCCCTTCTTCTGCTTCGCAGCACTGATGCGGATATTCCCGGCCGCAGTCTCTGGCGCCTCTCCATCCGGCGATGATGGGCTTCCTGTCTCGCCAACGATGCGCTCAATGATCTTAGCCTTCGCCCGCCCGCGCTTTGACCGGTCGTCAAAGTCGGCAACTGCATCCTCGGTGTTCAGCGTGCTGAAAGTCGCGGGGTCGGTCAGGGCGTGCAGCATCTGGATGTGTTTTTTTAACCGCTCGTTGACGCTTAACGTTGGTAAAGCCGCTTCATTCTCGCCATTGACGAGGTCGTTCTTTTCGGTGGTGATGGTAGTGGCAGAAGGTAACCGAGCTCCCCAGACGGCAGCTCTTCCGTGCAGCTGGCCCAAGGCCGCGAACTTGTCGAAGCCTTTTTCGAGACCGAAGATCCGGCCTTCGATACGGCCGGCGTGGGAGCCGTCGGCGGCGCCTTGGGCGTAGGCGGTGGTGTAGAGGTCATCCTCCAACGTAAGGAGGAAGTCAAAAGGGTCCGGGTTCAAGTGAGCCATGGCTGCCGAATGATTCCACGGACGGGACGTTGGCAATCCACGGAGCCAGAGGGTGTCGCGTGCTAGCGCGGAAGTGAGTCAGCAGGGTCTGTGGCGGTGGTGGCGTGGCGGGGTAACACTGCGTTTTCGAGGTGTTGGTGGGGCAGGTGCAGCTGCGCCTGTGTTGGAACGCCCAAAGTTCGGGGACTAACAATTTATGAATCACACTCAGCTTCTTCCCATATAGCTGACTCCCGCCCCCGCTCGGTCTCTTTGTCCTGGCCTTCCACACATACACTATATACCCCTGATCTCGCTCTCCATGGCTGATCCAAAGAAGAAGATCCTGCCCATCGATGGCGAGCGCAATGTGCTCATCACCAGCGCACTTCCCTACGTAAACAACGTCCCGCACCTGGGCAACATTGTGGGCTCCGTGCTCTCCGCCGACGTCTTCGCTCGCTATTCACGCGCCCGAGGTTACAACACGCTCTACATCTGCGGCACCGACGAGTACGGCACCGCCACTGAAACAAAGGCCATTGAAGAGAAGGTCACGCCCGAACAGCTGTGCGCCAAGTACAATGCGCTGCATGCCGATGTGTACAAGTGGTTCAACATTGGCTTTGACCACTTCGGTCGGACTCCGACGCAGCAGCAGACAGACATCGCCCAAGACATCTTCACCAAGCTGCACAAGAACGGATACCTCGAGGAGCAGACCACAACACAGCCATACTGCGAGACCCACAACAGCTTCCTGGCAGATCGTTTCGTTGAAGGTACCTGTCCCCTGTGTAATTACGACGATGCCCGAGGTGACCAGTGCGACAAGTGTGGGCATCTTCTCGACCCGCTAGAGCTCATCAAGCCTCGCTGCAAGCTGGACGGTGCGACGCCTGTGCCGAAAGAGACAAAGCATGTATACCTCTTGTTAGACAAACTCCAGCCCTTGGAGGAGGAATGGTTCGCAAAGGCCAGCAAGGAGGGCAACTGGAGCTCCAACGGTGTTCAGATCACATCTAGCTGGTTGAAGGAGGGTTTGAAGCCGCGAGGCATCACCCGCGACCTCAAGTGGGGTACTGCCGTCCCGCTTGAGGGTTATGAGAACAAGGTCATGTATGTGTGGTTCGACGCATGCATCGGTTACGTTTCGATAACGGCTACCTACACGGACGAGTGGGAAAAGTGGTGGCGCAACCCGGAGAATGTGAAACTCTACCAGTTCATGGGCAAGGACAACGTGCCCTTCCACACCGTGGTCTTCCCCTGCTCCCAGATCGGTACTGGAGACAAATGGACCATGCTGAACACCATCTCCACCACCGAGTACCTTAACTACGAGCACGGAAAGTTCTCCAAGTCAAGAGGAATCGGTGTCTTCGGTAATAATGCGAAAGAAACCGGTATTCCTTCTGACGTCTGGCGCTACTACCTCCTCTCTCATCGCCCGGAGACTGGTGACACGGAATTCGAATGGAAAGGCTTCATCGACTCGAACAACAACGAGCTGCTGAAAAATCTGGGTAACTTCGTCAACCGTGTCATAAAGTTCGTGAACTCCAAGATCTACAACTCTGTCGTACCAGACTATACCAAGTTCACAAGCGAGTACTTGGGCGAGCACAAGAAAAAAGTCAACGAATCGCTGAAGCGATACATTGCAGAGTCGGAGGACGTCAAGATCAGGGCCGCCCTCTCGACAGCGCTCCACATCTCGAGCTTGGGCAACACGCTCTTGCAAGATAACAAGCTCGACAACGCCTTGGCCACAAACGAACCGGACAGGTGTGCTGCCGTGGTCGGTCTGGCACTTAGCCACATCCATTTGCTCTCCTCCCTAATCCACCCGTACATGCCCGACACCACGACGTCCATCCTCGCCCAGCTAAATGCCTCCTTCCTCACCATTCCCGATGATTGGGAAGCTCGCTCACTGCCTGTCGGCCACAAGATCGGCAAAGCGGCTTACCTCTTTTCGCAGATCAAGCCGGAGCGTGAACAGGAGTGGAGGGAACAATTTGGTGGCGAGGAGGCACGGAAAGCAAAGGAGGAGAAGGCCGCCAAAGCTGCGGCGAAGAAGGCAGAGAAGGAACGCAAAAAGGCGAAAAAGGCTGCGGCTAAGGTTGGAGAGGGTGTTGAGGCCAGCGAGAAGGGTGGAAAGGGAGAGATACCCGCTGAGAAGACGGCTGTTGAAGAGGTCGCGGAAGGCGTCAAGCAGACGAGTCTACAAAGCTCGTAGTATGGAATTCAATATTTTGGGCGCGTTGGTTCGTCTGTTTTTCTGGTTTGTATTAGTTGTATTAGTTACGAAGGAGCGGTTCGGGCTGGTGGTGGGACAGATAGGCATAGTAAAAGCGGGGTCTGAGGAGTTTGAAACGGCGATCAACAAAGGGAAGGGGAATGAGCGGGTTGTTATATCGCTCAGCTAGTGAAGTCGCATCTCGAACACGACAAGCATTTCTGGTATTGCAATCCATTGCCATATGGCCAAGTGGCTTATGATAGGTCCGATTCTACCTCTTTTGCACATGCCCAATGCAGTGATCGTTGCTGTACTTCGACTACTTAATAGCGTTAGATTGTGCAATCTATGTATCGCGAATCCCTACCACAACCTCCGTCCGGAGCCAATACCACGGCTATGCACGGTGGCATTGTTTGTCAAGTGTAAATTAAATTAGATTAAAACACAGAAGCATCTACCTACGATAGTAGATACAACTCCGATTGCGTCAACATCGACCTTCGAGACACTACGTTGTTTTATCCCTTAACTTCAGCTCCTTTCCGATCAAACTACAGAATCGCAAGGAATCCACAACATTAGCAACGCAATACTCGTGTGTTTGAGATTGCAGCGAAGAAAGAAGGACCACCTTCACCGTCCTTACCACCGCAGCACAATGCGCGCGTTTCTTCTGCCACCGCTCATCGCCCTCGTCGCCGCGCGAACAGTAGCGCAAATACCTACACCACCCATACCGCCGCCTCCACCATCTGAACTTCCCTCACCTCCTTCAGGTGCTCCTACAACTCCACCATCTCAACTCCCTACACATGGTCCACCACCAGCATCGCTTTCCATACCCACACCTCCGCCAGTGCCATCACCATCGGTACCCTCGTTTCCTGGGAATGTCAAGCCATCTACGCCTGCAACACCGTCTGCGGCCACGGTGAGCCTGGCGACGCCAACTCCAGCAACGCCGACGCATACCAGTCCATCCACGCCCTCGATCTCGTCAGCGGCAAGTCCTTCGCCTGCGGGAACTGGGGCAGGTGTGAAGAGGGGATCGTATGGGTGGGGACTAGGAGGGATGGTGGTGATTGGGGCGGTTAGAGCGTTGCTGTAAGGTTCTCAATACCAGCAGATGTTTCAAGGTGGATGTTAACATGGATGTGAGAATTGCGTAGAAGCATGTGAAGCAACATTTCAAAAAATAAGAGTGTACATAAAAAAACTACCATGAGCTTGGGATAGTCTCGCCTCTCCTGAGGATGATATGGAGGTTGAGAATACATTTCAAAGTAGAGAGGTGTCGCACGCTTAACGTATGTGATGACTAGATCAGCGATGGACAAGAGACTACAGATCCGCAAGTACGCGGTGTTGTCGTTAAGTGGCCATCATCTTCCAAAAATAACTTTCGTCATGGTGGAAACACTCCTGCCAGGAACGAAGTATTACGAAGGAATGTTGTAGAACTTTTTAACCCCCCATGTACTGTTCCTCTGATGCATTCATGCCCAGCATGATAGACGGAAAGCAGTGAACAAGCGAACTTTCCGAAGTAAGATATCGAAAAGCGGGTGGAGGTAAACATCCCGAGCAAACGCAACCTATGGCCTAAACTCGCATTGTTCTCGAAACTTGTAATTCTTGCAAACACCCTTTTCTTCTCTAATAAGTTAAAAATTTGCCATCCGTTCTTGCTACTCACGCGTTAGCAAAAGAAGCATACTGACATATACGCTTTTCAGACCCTCACGATGTCCAATCTTCTGCGCGAGCATGAGATGGGGAAAGAGGAAACGCGATTCGAAGACTACGACAGATCACAATGACTACAATGATGACGCTGGCTCCAAAAGATCTCAGAGTCGCCCGATGAAGAGGGAATCCTAGGGGTTCCACGTGGTGACTCTGGTGAGCTGGTGGATGACGCTGCACATAGCGTACATTCTGAATGCATGTGGTCAAATGCATTGCTCGGGTTTCAGGATCCACATGCGTTAAACTACTGGAGATGTCCTGCAGGACCGCTTTCATGGTGCTATATAATAATGGTGTCAAGTATGCTGCTATCGACTTGAACCTGCGGAAGGATACCATCATCCCTGTCGGCAAGAAACGTAACAAGCATGTAGAAGTCTGAAAATCATTGCTTAGACACTACGATACCTGCGTCTCAATAGTCTCCTCGTCTACATCATCTCGCACAATAATTCCCAATGGCTGTCGCCTTGGAAGGAAACTGTAGTCGACCTGTGACATCCAGAACATTAACTCCGCTGTCGAGCTTCGCGCCGTTCCCCATGCCTCCAGTGTCGTACAACCCCCTAATAGTAGTAATCTGAAATTGAGCGTCAGCATGGAGTGCCCTCATAGCACTTGAAATGTCCGCCATCACGCTTGAGAAGCTAGTGTACGCCATTGTGCCTAGGAAGCCTCCATCTAGAGCAACAGCCAGTGAATCAAGCCTCGCCGTCTGCTACACTCACGAGTACCACCGTGAATAATTCAGGGCGTACTAGGTCTGGTCTGGTCGCCACGCGAGTCCTCGAGGCGATGGCTTGACGACTATATGTTTGCCCGAGCTCTGAATGCGCTGTGAAGCGCCGGAACTTCTTGGATCTCAGACCTTCCACCCAGCTGCGACACTTTAGCCTGCATGAAGCAATAGCTGTGGAGCTCAAATATCACAATATGAATTGCATATTTTAGGGGCCCTGTGCCGCCTTTCTCGACTTAGACTGCAAGACTGTAAGTGCAAGTGATCATGCGGGTGGGCGGTGCTGAACGAAAACGCTCTAAGTTCACCCAGGTATATAGTGAACTCTATCAAACAGCCTCATCGACACCACTCAGCCATGTTCAGGATCTTTGAATGCCCTCTAGAAAGGTGCACTCTTGGAAAGAACTGCAGTACATGCATCCTAGGTGGCAAGGGATGTGCGGGGAATACGGGGGACGGTTGATGTTGCAGCTGCTCTCCTTTCTAAAGTGCATTACATGGATACGCGGCACCAGAGAGGAAGTTCGGCTACGTATAGCAGGTGCCTAGCCGCAGGCGTCACAGCCACGTCGTCGCCAACGCATGCGTAGGCGTGGTGTACACACATCCGAGATGCGGCACAGTCGCGAGCAAAATGGCCCCAAGAGCCGTGAGACTATGAACCCCGGTACTCGGCAGCTACTGGCCTGTTCACAAATTCCGGTTTCTGTGTAGGGCGCGTCTGGTCGCTGAAAGGATGCGGCGAGTAAGTTTGCTTGCCAACAGTAAGTTTAAAGTCTAGATGTTGGTGGTCGGTATCGTGATATCGTTCGCTTGACGACGCTTTGGCGGCGCAGTCATCCCGCCGATGCCGTAGGCAGTAATTCCTTGGATGTTTGGACTGACACATTGCTGTCAGGCGTGACATGCGATGCACACCGACTTGGCAAAGAGAATGAGCTCAAAGGCGTTAATTTTGGATAATGCGGCAGAACAATGGGAGTCTGTTGTGGCCTGCAGCTTTGTACTACCAAGCAGGTAACCTGTCCAGCCTTCGGGGATGCGACTGGGTGTGCGTCGACGGAATTAGGCCACGTTTTGACGGTCTGCGTGCGGTGGAAAAGTGCGTCAGGCCTCGTCATAGCTGAACTGATCAACACTTTCTCGGTCAGATTCCTGGCATGCATGGTGCTGAATCTAGTACTTGGTGAAAATACCAGGGATAGCGAAGGTGTTCGCTCATGTACGCGAAACCGCATGATGTCGGATTGAGGCTGCGGAAGCAATCACCTTGACCTCGCTTTCAAGAACAATGTGGACGTTCCTTCCTATGTGCAGCCATTTCACCGATGGAAGGAGAATTTATGCGCGCTTATGCTGGAATACATAGCTGCCTTAGCCGCGTCGAGCGCCATGGAGAGCCATGTTTAAGCGTTTAGTCCTAGTGCATGTGCTGAGAACGAATGGCGGTCAGCTACAGCCCATCGTAACCGGCATGGTTTGTGTGAGACCCCGCAACGTCGGTTCGATAAGTTGCACAGCGCATGGGAACGATGGAGCTTTCGAGGATATGGTGGACATGCTACGCACATAGGCGACAGGGCATGATCAAACAGCGCGCCGCCTGCCCTCGCTCGCCTCTAACAATTGTAGTGTTCGGTTGAGACGAATTCCATATGCATCATGGGATTGCATTTTGCAAGTGGCTGTCTGCGGCGGAGTGGCACAGCTCTCTCAGGGTCGTTGCTAATCCGCTTTGAACTTTTGCTGACTGCACCAGAGATTATTGTTGATCGTTTGGACAAAGACTGAGTGGGTCGGACCAGGTTTCTAGGTCAAGACATACTGAGGAGCGTGCTGAACCGAGGCAACCGGCGTTCTCCGCTAGTCGATGAAGGCATGCCGCATCGATGCATTCGAGAAGCCGTGTAGTCCTTAATCTCAACACAGCCCTAGAAATGTGGTCACAAGAGCTTCAGCCTCCCCTGTAAGTCTGGGGCGTTTGGAAATATCGATTTCCGCCAAGCGCTGCGTCGACCAGTAATCGGCCCAGGACGACCAACATGACAGGTACGGAGACTTACTTGCTGCCAGGGCCCTGGATCGCGGCAAGGGAACAAATCCGATACTTTTGCGGCACAGGTTCGTTGACGAGATCAGAGTTGATGTAATAAACAACAATCCCTTCTGGAAAGGGAATGATGAAAGATGGGACGCAGACTGGTGAAAGTCAGCAACTCTTGGCTTCGTGGGCGAGAAATCCATCGATCGGGGACGCGAAGTTAAGCGCGATTCAAGTTAGAGTCAACGGGCAGACTGCTCGGTAGGCAGATCAGGCGCGAGCATGTACATAAGCGCAGAATCCTTCGCGTTCCCTGCTGACTGATCCTTCATCAAGCGAACGGCGGATGACGACAGTAGCGGTAGAGAGCGCATGCATCCTAGTACGGACTCGGTATCCAACGCGGGAAGGAGGACGGCCACCATTTCATGCCGGTGTGAAGTACATCCGGCGTCTTGCGGAAGTACAGACGTGGAGTCTTGCTGTACTGCCACCGTCCCAAAGACTCGACTCGCTCGGGAGCGGCCCGGGCCCAGGACGCAGGATGCATAAAGGAAGGGTGGCAGACTGAGTGCAAGCCGACGCAGGCGGTAGAGAAGATGGAGCTGCGCCGCAGATTGTTGTTACGATGGACATAGACTACCCTGGCCCACGGTACATGGGTACATGTGGCAGAGTACTAGAACAGGGTATAGGGCCACAAGGCACTCTGTCTTGGACGCAGGACCGGCGCTGGGGTGCGCTTCAAAGCGAGTCTATAAGCAGAGCATACTGTATAGCCCCCCGGTTAAGTTGCGACCGTTTAGCCGAGCACTTGGCCAGCTGCGTCGACGGCGCGGCCGTGGGATTGGGAGGGTGAGCGTGTGAAGGGGCGCGTAGGGGTGGAGTGGAGCGGCTGCAAGGTTGCTCGCGGGCGCTCGTACCGGCAGACCGACGAAGGCTGATTACACACGGTAGACGCGAGCTGGCACGCATGCGTCGAGAGCGAGACAAGGCAGCCAGCGGAGACATTGGGAGGACGTGCGCGGCGCGGCAGCGTGCTCACACAAGGCACAGGGGCGATGACAAGACGGGGATGGCGCAGGAGGCGAGGCGTGTGAGTGAGTGCTTCGAGGCTGCAGGGGGACACAGGGTCATGGTGTGACTTGGATGCGCGCGTAACGGAGAGACAAGACGGCTCGAGGAGGGCTGGCCGGCGGTCCCCCATACGCTACCAGGGCGCTAGAACAACGGGCCCCAGGTCGAGCGAACGGGCGGAAGGGCCCTTTCTGCGCGCGACGAGTGCGGAGGCGATGAAACAGGCTGGCTGCGGGCGGCTAGCGGTGGTGGTGGTGCCGGCGGCGGTGCCGCGGAGGTCGACGTTGGCGCCCGCAGGCAGGAGCGACGCAGCGACGCAGCGACGCAGCGACGCAGCAACGGGCGCAGAGGCTGCTGCGGAACGGGCACAGGCACGGGCGCAGGCACACGCGGGGGCTGGCGGGCGTCGGCGGTGGGCGGTGGACGAGGGCTTGGGAGGCGTCCGAGGTGCAGTTGGACGGTGGGCGTGAGATAGGCGCGCGTCGCGGTTGCTCAAAAATAGGGCCTGTCTCACCCGCACGGCAGCCGGCTGCGCGGGCCAATGGGGGCGGCCCACGGCCCTACTCTGCTCGAGACACTCTCGACGAGATGCGCCGCGACCCGCGCTGGGCTGCCGCTAACGCCCATCCTCGCCTCCGGTCGCTCCTGCCACCTTGCCGGGCCCGTGCGGCCTGTGCGCGCAGCTGCTAGCGCTCTTTCGACCCCTGTCGGCCCACAGGCAAACAACCCTCCTCCACAAAAGAATCCCCTCCGTAGGGCTCAAACGTGCGTTTTTCGCGAAAAAAACGTGGGCGAATGTCTTACAGATGCAGGTCCGTGCGGACCCTTTTTTTCGCGCGTCCGCACACGCTCTTAAGCGCATTTGGCGCGGTCCAGCCGCGGCCGCTGAATGGCGGATAAGCGCCACGCTAGAGCACCCCTGCGGCTGTCGCCCAATCACCACCACCCCGCGCGCTCGTCTGCATGAGGGCGTGCAGGGCCCCATCGCATCGCAGGGAGCCTCGAGTAGATCTCCGCCTGGTGTGGCCGCCCCTCGTGCCCGAGCTGTACTCGAGCCTGCTGCCGCCCTTATACACCGCTCTCGCCATCGGCGTGCGTGCGTGCGTGAAGCTGTCGCCGTTGCCGTTGCCGTTGTTGCTCAAGTCCAAGTCCAAGTTCAAGCTCTCCACCATCAGTGATTGCGTCGGCTGCGTCACCCGACCTCGGATTCCAGCAGCCTCACCAACATTCCGTCGCCCGGACAGAGCACCCTCATCTTGCTGCCTGCCTTGCCCGCACCCACCGGATTGCACCGCAGCGCGGGAAAAGAGCCGGACACCAGCCATTTCACCACTCCAAGACCACTCCACCACCGTTCCGTGGCCATCTCCATCCGCCTGTAAGCGCGAAAGCCGCCTCCCCAGAGTAGGACAAGGAGACACCCCGCTGGCGTGTTACTTTCCTGCCCTTAGAGACACATTCCCTCTTCTGAGAAACAGCCCAGACCTGGCGGGGACGGTCACTGCAATCCAGCACTGAGTATAGACGTCATCACCCAACGAACGCGGTTGTGAAGACTGCCCTCTGTGCTGCTCCTGCTTTCCACCAGCCCACCATGCCGTCCATGGTGCATGCACCATTGATCAACCCTGGTTTCTTCAAAGACAAGACCGGAGAGCACCTAGCCTCTGCCTTCACTGCCGTGAATGGAAGGAACTCCCCGCCTTCACCACCGCCCAGACTAAATGCTTCGCACGGCATGACCACAAACACCCAGCCGCGACCCGTATCTCGGCATAGCCCCGACCACCCACAGGAGCTGAAGCCCCGCATGCCTGGTAGGGACAATTGGAGCCCTCCGCGACCTACAGTTGCAGCTGTTCAGCAGAACGGCCACCAGAACGGCCACCAGAACGGACACCAAAACGGACATCGGAACGGAAACAGTTCGAAATCACCAAATCTATCCAATCACGACAGTCCACCTCTGAGTCCCGGCAAGAGGAAGAGATCGACCTCAACCGAGGGCGACCGCTCACATCCTTCTCCAAACGGCGCTACAGGGCAGCGTCGCCGCTTAGACTCACATGCTCCCATGGGCAGGAGCGACTCACCTAATACCATCGCCCAAGTTCAACAGCTGGTAATGGATCATCCACAGGCCCGCACTCTGCCTCCTTCTGACAGGATCGATACCGAAAGGTCTTGGGCCCCCTACGATGGATATTCAGAGCCCCATCCCCAACACCGCGATCTACTACGCACTACGGATTCAGACTCGCATCAAAATTCCGCTAGCCAGGCGCAAATGAGTGCAGCAGATGCCCAAAATGGCCTTGAACGAATCAGCACGACTGAGATCACAAAAGCGGGCGTTCAAGTGGACCACAAGAAGCGGAAGAGGGTAAGCGCAACCCACCAGGATCAAGATGTATCTAATTGGGATAGCAATTCGCCAACCGAACCAAGACCGGCTGTGGGACATGCCGGCGGCGCAAGAAGAAATGTGACGAAACGAAGCCCGAATGTGCGTTTACTACTACGTTGCCGCTAAACTAGATGCTGATCTAATCAAGGCAATAACTGCCAACGCGGTGGCTTCATCTGCGAAGGCTATGCCAACAAGGTGCCGTGGCCCAAGAACGGTACACCGAGACCGGCTGCCCCCCTAGTAGCCAAGGATCGGTTTCCCCCTGACCCGACACAGCAGCTCTATCATAGGTGAGCTCCCCATGCCTCCTGCGAATATCACTCATCTGACCGCCTCAGTCATGGCACCCCTCGGGAAGGCTACACCGATTCCACTTCTCCAAATGGGACTGATGGCGGCCGCGGTCGCCCAATTGTTGTAGAAGAGCACGACCACCCATCTGCAAGAAGTAATTGGACGAATGGATGGAATGACACACCCCGCCCAGCATACTCGCAGGAACAGCACCCTCATGCTGAATACGCGCCTGCACCCCCGCCTTCCAACTATGGACGGCCTCCGTCAAGTGAGCATCATGTACCTTCATCCACTTCTGCGCCACCACCTCCACGACAACACACCGCTCGCAATTACCACCATACTCAAGAATCGATGGCAAAGCACCTCAACAACAAAGGCACTCCTATAGCGAATGAACTTCATTTATCGCAGCCGCCGATGATGGTTTCCCACAATGCTTCTGCTGGTCCACCGCCGCCCCAGCACTATGCACCGCCTCCACCGAGGCATGAGAAGAGCGAAAAGGCAAAAATGTTGAATGAGGAGCCCTTCCACCCTTTCGATAGAGAACTCGTTGCGGAGCGCGAGAAGTGCAAGAGCGCTGTGTATCGCTTCAACAACACGAACAACCCTCATCTAAAGATATCTCCCGATGAAGTGGAGCGGAACTTTCGGTCGATCCTGGCAGCAAGCTGGACCCAGACTTTTGGTGGCAACGCACCTACAGGGCATTTAGGTAAACCAGTCGTCGTCGAAACACCGTTCTATTGCGACTACGGCTATAACATTCATATTGGCAGCAATGTGGCCATAGGAATGGACTGCAAGTTTCTGGATTCGGGTGATATCACGATTGGCGACAATACGACCATTTGTGCGAACGTGACGATCGATACAGTGAAGACACCAAATGACCCAAGAAGTGTCAAGGGTTGCGGCCCGTATCGCACCTCGACGGCCGCAAAAGTCCACATTGGCAGAAATGTATGGATTGGAACAAACTGCCTCATCCTTGCTGGCGTCAGTATCGGTGAGAACGCCACAGTCCACCCCGGGTCTGTCGTCGTCCGAGTAAGTGTAAAGAAGTGTCACTCTGAAAACGGCAACTGACATAAGCAGGATATTCCCGCCGAACGCCATGCGCGCGGCCCTCCCGCTGACTATGTTTAATTCTTATATACCTTTTGCGCATCATTTGTTCTAGTAACCCTGTGTGGGCATCAAGGCTTTGTGGTGTTTTGTATTTTTGGCGGATACCCTGTTTTTTTGTAACTACTTTTTAGAGGTTTAGGGACTGGTGAACGATCAAAAGAGAGGCAACCCTGTGTAGGATAGGATAGAACTGGCAAGCCCACGAACTGGACAAAGGAACGCCTGGAAACACGCTTTAGCGCGATTCGGAATCATCAATCTTTGTTCTGCTTTACCATCATTGCCAACATATGAGACGAAAACTTTTGCTAAAGATATCTCTCAAACGGCCCCTGGGACGACATGTTCATGTATGGAGCCCTGGAGTAGAGGGCTACACGTGACCTACCACTATGGATAGCGCGCAACGCTCGGGCCAGCCTTTCCCAAAAATCTCCCGGATCCATCACCACTCCAATCCATCAAATCACTTCCGACCACAACGATGCGGCCCATGGCGCCTCTCAATTGGGGCCTTTTGCCCCCGTCGTTTCTTCTGCCGTCGTCAACGCGCTCCTTACTTTCTCTGATATCGCTCTCCGCAGCACCCTCACATACGACCATCCGCACCATCAAATCAGTCAATACCCCCCGGCCCGACCGCTTCGCCCACCACCCCAAGAAGCCTGCCTTGAACAGCACATCCCGCGCGGCGCTTGCCCGGAAAGTAGCGACCACCCCCCTCCGCACCGGCCTTCTTGCACAGAAATGCGGCATGACCGCCGTCTTCGATCCCGAGACCGGAAAACGCACTGCTTGCACGGTGCTGCAGCTCGACCGCAATGAGATTGTTGCGCACAAAACGAGGGAGAAGAACGGGTACTGGGCTGTGCAGATCGGAGCCGGATCTAAGCTCATCGAGAACACGAGTAAGCCTATGCTGGGCCATTTCGCTGTCGCGGGAGTCGAGCCGAAGAGATGGATCATGGAATTCAAGGTCAGAGGAAAGGAGGGGCTGGGGCTTCCCGTTGGGCAGACAGTAGGCGCGAGCTGGTTTAGTGTGGGGCAGTGGGTGGACGTCAAGGGCATAAGTAGGGGGATGGGATTTGAGGGTGGCATGAAGAGGCATGGATTCAGCGGTCAGCCTGCGTCCCACGGTCAGTCGCTTATGCACCGTGGAATGGGTTCCGCAGGAGGTTCGCAGGGCTCCGGTTCTCGAGTGCTGCCTGGGAAGCGCATGGCGGGCAATATGGGCAATGAGAGTGTCACGGTGAAGAATTTGAAGGTGCTGCAGGTCGATGAGGTGAATGGGATCGTGGTTGTCAATGGTATGGACACTTATTCCATCACAGACTCTGAGGAGAGAAATCCTTACTAACGATATCATGTAGGCTGCGTTCCCGGTCCCAAGAACCAGATCATCAAGGTCCAAGATGCGATAGGCAAGCCGTGGCCTGCAGGTCCAATGAAGCTCGACGAGATAATACCAGCTTCAATTGGCCCAGCTGCGGCAGCTTCTCCTGCATAGAATAGGCTAGCCGATGTTGTACATATATGGACTGTATCATACCACATCTTGTAATACCACAAGAAGGAGTTCTAGGAGGGGACAGACATATGTTCGCATGGCGGCGAACTACCTATTGGATTGCATCTGTAGCATATGTACCACCATCTCGCAATGTAGAAGTGGAATATCAGGAAAGTACCACCCATGTATCTAGCGTAACTCATCGCAGTTAACCGGATGGGCGCTGCAACTCCACTCGGAACTTCGCCACCTAGACCGTCAGGCTGCGAGTGACAATCCATCGTGCCATCTCAGCACCATGAGGCTCCTCAACTGCGCAACTCTAAAGTTTGAGGAATCCATTAACAAACGCATACCCCAATATATGATCTCAAGTCATACGTGGGAGACGTGGGAGACGTGGGAGACATGCTACAAAGACTATTGCACCATAGACGGAGTTGAAGGTGGTGGAGAAGTGGATGACGGTGGATATGCTCAGCCATTGCTCAACAGTGGCCTCGGAGCTCCGATGCACCTTCAACGTTCTTTCGTTGATCGAGGGAGGTATATGGCTAACCTCTGTGGGGTCGGGTACTGGATAGGGAAGGTTCGTTGGACGAACACGTGGCGGTGCAGCGACGGTGGGTGCCTTCCTTCCGACTTTGGGCCACAGAGCCTGAGCCCAGGAAAGCAAATGCAGGCGTACGCACCTTGCTTCCCTTACTTACTCCAACTTTGCTTCTACTTCGGCTTTCCAACTGGCTCTATTATATGCGCCAGGGTTTGGGAGCTTGAGATAGCGACGTGAGTCGGGGTTTGCGAGATACGCAGAATGGCTTTCCCACGACGTGCATACCGCCTTCATGTGAGCGGTTGGAACATTAAATATGACAGTGGAAATAGCAATGGGTACGATGATCGATTATGCGACTTCGCTTCCTCAGCGAACAATCACCGAGAACCCCACGTCTTCCTTGGCCTTCGAAACTACCATTCAACGGAAGAGTCGCAGTACGACAACCACTCAGCCTATGATCGGCACAGTCACCACCAAGAATGGTGTTACTCGCGAAGTTCAGATTACATATGTCCTCCTTCAGCAGCCCGTTCCAGCCGATCGGATTACATTTCTCCCGCCCCCAATTTCGAACGATGCGACTCTTCGTACCCAATGGACACAAAAGTCACAACTGATGCCGCAGCTTTCGACAGAGCTAAGTGCACCTCTGCCTGGGAGAAAGCGGACTACCAAACGATCAAAGAAGGTGGTTATAGAGAGGTCTTCATTAAAGGCCACTGCCTCAGCATATACGAACCTGGCGATTTTAACAAGGCTAAAAACCTACTTGATGGGTATCAACGAATCGACGCGGAGACTGCAGGCGAATGCATGCCGGTATCGGATTACGGTTTCTACCGTGTAAACGGATGCAGCAGAAGACGCCAGAAAAGCATTAGATCCTATCACAACGACGGCGATAATAACGATTTCGTGAGCGATCATGAAGATGACAGGCGTGTCCTGGGCGGTCGAGCATCCAATTCGGCATCTCGAGCATCCGGACAGAGGTATGTTGCCTACGAAGAGAGCTTCGTCAGCGGAAATGGCGACGAGCGAGACAGCTTCGAAGTGTCGGATGATGGTAGTCATTCTCCAGACTGTGGCAGCACGGATGCTATTGACCATTACAGCGAGTCAGGCGCGGACGACAACAATGATGAGATAGGTGGTGACGACCTCGTGGATAACGAGACCATCGACGACTACGATGACGATGACTATGATTGATCAGGACTCTTGGGTAGAGCAATCAGGCTGGAATGGGATGGACACGTGGTAACACCGATGCACGAGCGTACAAAAGGGCGGTTAATACTTCTCAATTTTACTCCAGTCAAGTTCAGCGACATCGAACCTAATGCACTGGCCTTCACTGTATCTGATCACAGAATAATGTATACCTTAAATCCAGTCTAACGCTCCCTCGATATATCAACAGCGGCTTTCCATTTGTATGACATCTGTGAGCCGCTCGACAACATCTAGTCTCGCATCCACCGGCTACCATCGATCATGCACTACAAATCGACCCACCTGTATCTCTCCGACATTTACGCGCACGGTGGCAGATTCTCACGAGCCCGACCCTTCCAACGACACAACCGAACAGTCCCCGAGCTCCATACAACAACCATTTCGCTTCCTTGATCTCCCTAACGAGCTGCGCGTTATAGTTCACAAGGTATTTGAGGTTAAGGTAAAGCGCCACGATGTTTATAGCCCAGACCTTAAGACGCCCGCACAGCTAGACGGCACAATAATTTTGAGCAATTTCCCTAGAAAAAGCCTGCTCTAAGCTAACAGGCAGATATACTTAGAAGTGTAAGATATCTTTAATGCGTAGTTAGCTACTAGAAGCATCAACGCCTCGAATTATTATATACAATATCGAACGCTTTACGAATTTCCTAGCGATGGTAGTAATATCTCTCAGCCACAGCGAGAAAGAATGTCCAGTCAATGATACCAAAGATGCTAATTCACCTGCTTGCCACGCTTTGCATTAATGGCACCGCAATCTAGGAGGTCATAAGGAAGCCCACAGATTGCTCGTTATAAGGCCCCAGCGAAACAATTTGAACTTGGGAACACGTGGATAGTAGAACAGATCCATACAAGGCTGCAGCAGAACGCTACCGACAACCCAGGTAATATCATCGAGCACAATTTAGACGAGTTCTCCTATCCTTCCAACCTATCACTCATAGCCCAAGACTGCAAGACAGCCATAACAATCGAGGTTTATTTACATTTGTCGACAATGTCCAGTGTCAACCCCGCTGAGAATTTAGATGCTATATGCTATCAGTACTCCGATTTCCGTCTGAGCCGTGCCTTATTGCTGGATAAGCAAGACTAATCATACTGTGCATGCATAGCTTATGACGAAGGTAAACAGAGAGTGCTCAGATTGTTTTACAACGCAGACATCTTCGCCTTGTAAGGTGTGGAAATAGTCTTATGAATATCGGAGTTGGGAGGCAGTCAAGCTTAAGGCGCTTTAGAACTGTCCGAAACGGGGAAAGACGAAACGCTTTAGCTAGGGTGCCTCTATAAACAGGTAAGGGCTATCCGGAAGCTAAACATAAGAGAACATAATTGGGAGCTATGGAAAGAAGAGGCTTTCGTGTTTACGAGCTTGAGCAATGAAGATGAACCCTGGCGTTATATCTCTTCTTTCCAGTAATTCTGAATGCACCAGAAGACTCAGTGCACCCACATTAACGGAAGCTATTCTTGTCCTGATAGTGTGAAGGCGACACTACCGCTTTGGCCTCCTCTACACTACATAGGCAATCCGGCAAGGCAGAGACCTGGCGCACCCAGGCTCTTGACGAGACGAGGGCCTCCATAGCTTAAATTAGCAACAGAACGAAGTGTGCCAAACTTCTACCAATACTCCTAATCAGGTTCGAGCAGTTTATGTTTTCGAGTTATCCGACTCGCTATTCTATAGAGCGCCTCGATGACAATGTCCTAACTCAAGAATGGATTCGTAAAATCATTAGGAGATTGGACAGAATGATCTATCAACCCCTAACGCTATTCGGGTACGACCGATGAAACTATACGTAAAGAGCTTAACGTTATGCCTAAGCTATGAGAGTATAATCTGAAACACCTAATCTATATGCGTATGTCACTCTGATGACTGAATTGTACACACTATAAGCTTCTCAGAGTCTGTTCCTAAAACACGCTCAAGCGACAGGCCGCGGCTTATGTATAAGCTAGACGAACCAAACAGGGAGATAATTTACACTACAAAAATTGTGTCTACATAGAAATTGTGCAACTTGTGCGACGATTGCCACATACCAGGCTCGGACACCCGGAGGGAGTTGGTTGGTAAGCTGAAAGACGAACAACGCTCGATTACTGACGCGGAATCTGCACCTCACTACAGTACCTCAAAGACTGATTGTGGACACTTGGAGCAAGAGGTAAGAGAGCTAACTTCCCCCCAGGATTGCCGCAGCTTGCTTCTCTGCCAGCGCATACACTGTCGCCATCGGGTGGCCCTAATGCGCGGGTACAAAGTCAGTATGAGTTAAGACGGTGTGGCGAGTGCCTTGTGCATGTCTCAGCCTAGCGAGAAAGGAATCTTTCTTCTAGCACAAAGACACATTCACTTTGTACCTGGTGGTGTGCTTACCGGTGGCAGAAACGGTACCTACGGCGGGCGTACAAAGTCAGTGTGATTCGAGACAGGCTGGACTGATACCTCGTGTATGTCTCACGTAGGCAAGGAAGTAATGTTTCATCTGCCCCAGAAAGACGCATCCACTTTGTACCGATGGGTTCACTTACTGCGCTCAAATCGACCACCCTCAGCCTCTCGATGCCAAACACCCTGCCTTGAGAATCCACAACCGCGTTCGGATCCCCATTCTTACCCATTTTGCAGGTACTACTCGCGTGGAAGAAGATTTGGGCCGACTTGTGGATATACGACAGGATATCCTCGTCCGTCTGCGTTGCATTACCCGGCGCGACCTCTTCGCCGACAAGGACTGCTTCAAGACTCTTGTCAGCAAAGATCTCTCGCGCGCGTCTGACTGCGGCAATGAGGATTTCCTGGTCGCGGGAGTCGCTGAGGAAGTTGATGTGGATGATTGGCGGGTCGAGCGCCGATGCACTCGAAATCGACACTGTTCCCCGAGAGAAGGTGTTCACGAGCGCGATGTCGATGCCGACGTAATCACTGTCGTCTGGTGGTACAGGACCAGGGTAACCTTCTGTAGCGAGAATCTCGAGGTCAGGCCAGTCTTTTGGCACGGCGGCATCGAGGTCTGCGGCTGTCTTGTTTGAAATCAGCCGACGCGGGACTTTTTCCCACCCGATGATCTCGCCTCCCGTGCCGGAGAGGGGACCAGTACCATCACGGAGGAAGGAGGCATCGGCAGCGGCGCGCTTGGCCACAGTGTTGAACTGCGTGGAGCTGGGGGTTTTGACCTTGTGGACGACAAGGGCGGCGGGATGGTCCTACTATAATCAGTGGTGGAGAAAGTCAACGACAGGAGGGTGGCTTACGTGCAGATTCTGGCCAACTCCCGGCAAGTCAGCAATCACCGGGATGCCGTACTTGCTCAGCGTGGCCTTCGGTCCAATCCCACTAATCATCAGCAACTGCGGACTCTGGAAGACTCCCGCGCTGAGGATGACCTCCTTTTTCGCACTCAGCTTCGTGACCTTACCCAACGTATTTAATTGAACGCCCACGGCCTTTGTACCCTCGAATAGAACCTTCGTCGCCATGGTGTTAGGATACACAACCAGGTTTTGGCGCTTCAGAGCCGGCCGCAAGAACGCCGTCTCCGCTGAGTCCCGCACCATTGTTTTGGGGTCTACGGAACGCATGTCCCAGCTGCTCCCAATCAATTCGCCGCCTATGTACCCTGAGATGGCCTTCATCCCCAGCGCCCTCACCGCCTTCAGGGCCCAGCTCGTGAAAGGACCAACATAGTTAGTGTAACTAACGCTCACCTCGCCGCTCGTTGCACTTTGCCCAGCAGGGTCATTTGGAGGCGTGGAGTTTGAGCTCCTCTTCGACGTATCCACTTTGTGGAAGGTGATCGATTTGTCGAAGAACTTGCGGAGATTGTTCCATGCGAACCCGTCATCGCCCACGTCTTCAGCCCATTTGTCGTATGAGCCTTTGGTGCCGCGCTGGTAGCCGATGTGGTTCCTCGCTGAGCTTCCACCCAGCGCACGACCACGAGCGTAGTGGATGGATTGGTTGCCGAAGCCAACTTCGGGCTCGGTGGTAAACATCCAGTCTACGAGAGGGTTTGCCTGAGTTGCGGGTAGTGTTAGTGTTGATAAAAGCTGAGGGTGATTGCGCGTATGCAACCCTACGCTCCATGACAGACTACTTCAAAGGCAGGCACAAGGCGACAGGGTAAAGCTGGGTGCAGTCAAAGGAGCGCTCACATCATCGAGAGTCATGCCCGTGCCGGTCCAAACATATCGCGGTATGTTGCTGACGTTGCCGTTGGAGATCTCGTAGAAAGTACCGGCTTCGATGACGGCGACGGTGTTGGCTAGGGAGGAGGAGAGACGGTTGGCGAGGAGCAGACCTGTCATCAAAACGATTAGCCACCAGAATATCAAGTAATGTCTGTGTTCTCCGGAAAGTTTAAGCGATCGGAGAGAATTGCGCGTGGTCGTGTCTGAGGGGATCGAGCGGGTCATGCTAGGGATTTCGCTCACCCGCAGTGCCGCCGCCTACGATCACATAGTCGTACGATGTATTGACGCCAGGCACGCCAAAAGATTGCCCAAGGAGCCTAAAGGCGGGGGTACAAGGTCAGTGTAATGTTCAGTGATCAGGGAAGTGGGTGAAGTAGGTGTTCTAGCCAGCTACTAGTGTCTGAAAGCTCCAGACGTAGAGGTGTAAGGCCTAGAGTCTTAAAAAATCGCTCAGCCTGAACACCCACTTGGTACCCCGACATTGCGTACTGTTGACCGGATATAGGGTCTGTAGGGGAGGATAAAATAGGGTTAGTGAAGAGTGAAGCAAGTAGGACAGGAAGACAAGTCTTAGTATGTCTGGAAATCATGCTGTAAAGGTAAGACGAAAGGGCAAAAGAGGCTTGAAGCTGTACAAAACAAAGAAGTTACTCGAAGAACAGCGTGGCCTTGATGCAAGAAACTGCTTGGCTCCCTGGATCTTTATGCATCGAGAACACTACCGAGCAGTAAGGAGCCTTATATACAGTGGTGGAAGGGGACCGCGGCCAGAGCTCATGGATCCTTTGAATCCGGTCTGCGTAGCTGCCTTTGGTCAGTCGATTCCACATGGCGTCGTTTACGAACCGGTCTGTTCCGGAGTGACAGCCTCCAGCAGGCGGAAGTGAACGAAGGAGCCTCAACGCAATGTGGCAAGACCACTACGCATCCTACACCGCATTTACTGACCATCCATTGGTGTGTAGCTGAGATCACTTCCGGTGCGAACGTCCTCAGCAGCTGTGTGGCTTGCCACGCGTTCCACCACCAACACCGCCCCTGTGAGAAAAATGACTTTTGTCTCACACGTTCATACAAGAGATCTAGAAGCCGCGAGAATACATAGATGCACAAATAAGTCTTCGCAGTTCACTTCTCATCCTGTTGTATGTGCTTTGGACTCTGGTTACTGCAAGGGCAAAGACAAGCAAAGTGGACACGAACAAGCCGTCGACCAACCTCTAGGCACAAAGCTTGAACGGACGCTTGTGTATGCGCGATTCCTAAAACTCCGGTCCGCATGTATCCGTCAGGGAAACATTTGCTGCCACGTGCGGATCGTGTTTCCAAGGTTTTCTGACAATGTTTTCCAGATCCCCGGAACGCGAAATGCAGGCACAGATGCATGTGCGAGATTTCTGACATTGCTGGGATCCGATCTCAGCAAATCCGAAAGGATTAGCCTCAGAGTAAGCATGCAAGAATTTACCAGCGTTTATTTATTTGTGATGGAGTTGCTGTTTCGCTCTTTCGCTGTTTCGCTCTTTCGCTGTTTCGCTCTTTCGCTGTTTCGCTCTTTCGCTGTTTCGCTCTTTCGCTGTTTCGCAGTGTCGCAGTGTCGCAGAGTAAAGGATGCGACTACTTGTCTCGGATTCGCCACATTTGCACTTGGCCAACACGAGCGCACTCGAAAGCAACCAACACAAGTAACTCGACCGAGTTAGGCGCCTCGATACAGGCAGATATTGTAGGGTTGACGCGATTGTCGAACAATCATATTTAGGAATCCTTGTGTAACGTATACGACGGCGACCGAGTGCTTACGCTTACATCCCCAACCTAAGCTCGTGTAGTTCGCAAAAAGCGGGCGGATCGCAGTATTTGCTACAGTCGAAGATTGGTCGAGAACGATGTTGATTTGCTACCGGACTTAGTAAGACGTACGTCTGAAGCGAGACCCGTAGCTGCGGCTTTCCCATGCTATTATTGTATCCTTGTGGTGAGCAAAAGACAGTCTGAATGAGTGATATCAGACTGTGTTCGGTCTAAGCATTTCAAGAAATTACACCAGTAGGCCTCGCACCTATGCCCATATCTACCCAAGATATTCGGGCATAAAGCTGGTGCTAGTTATTGGAATCGGCGCTTTCAGCCCTAACGGAGTTCCGTCCGGATCGAAGGGCAAAAGTCAACATCATGCTCAGTGGTCGGGATTACATCTTCCCGGCGGCGATCTCATGTTCAGTCAGTGACTGATCGAAGCTTTCGGTAGCCATGTCAGTGTCCAGCTGCTCACCAACCCTAACTAACTGGTTTGCTGGAAAGTCAAAGTCGCTTTCGAAAGATAAGAGTTGTGTGAAGCCCTCGTCTTGGTATTCAGGCTTCTGGCATATCAGACACAGTCCAGCCTGGTCCACCTCGGTCCATAACGTTCCGCAGGATGAGCACTTGAGCAAGTCCCCGTCCTCGGTGAACATGGCGACATCGTTGAACTCTGATAGGTCGACGTCGATGCTGCTGAGTGACTCGTCTTCGGATGATGATATAATCCAGTTGGCTAAAGGTTCTATACGGTAGTGCATCTCTAAGCCCTGGTTGCAATTCCAGGTGAAAGCTGCAGGCTTGTTCCATGGTGTTCTCCATCTATCAAGCAAGGTGCTCTCCTCGCTTGAGCTTTCCAATAGTGCTGTAGCTTTCCCGATGTATATCAAGTAGTGGCACAAGAGCCGCAGCAACGCTTCTTGCTTGGACTCCTGCTTACGCCATCGCGATACAGTCTGATCGAATACCTGGACGATCTGTCAGTTCTATGAGGTCACGTGTTTAGTGCTAGGCGCGGGGATCGTTCACCCACGTCTGAACAGGTATATCTCATTCCTACAACAGTGCCCAAAAGCAGCAGGAACACGGACCGTAGCTTTGAGAGCTTGTCTTCAGACGCTTCGATCTCGGTTGGGCGGACTAAGGGGTCCAGTGCCCGCAACAGTCTGTCCCCTACACAGTCGCGCACCGAGCGTATTTCTTCGTCCGTGTAAACGTCGTAACCGGCCTGCATACCGGTAGTGTAGAGATGCGTGGTCAAATGCACAAACAGTCGTAGGTATCTAGCGAGATTAGGGTCAAGTGCATTATGCAGCAAGCTCGCGTTTGAGCTGCAAGCAAAGACGCCAACGACGCTGAATGAAGGTGACGAGTCGTCCTCCGATAGCCATCGGGCAAGATGAGAAGTGGCCGCATCGACGTTAAGAGCGAATGGAATGTGGAAATCCAGGTACACATCGTCCATTGAAAGATGGTCTATGATGCTCTCAATTCGAGATTGATTCACATTAGGAGTACCTAAGTTTTCTCAGCCGACAGCGCCTGTCACCAGTCAAGCGTGGAACATACCCTCGTAGTGCCTTCGAGTTCGTGGCGGCTCGAGCAGCTGTCACGCATGTTGTACAAGGGTCGTCACCCGAGCACTGGTAGCGGTCAGCGTGATGTCCGGATGCATGTAAGAGACTTACAGCTCGTTTGAGGAGTCGACATCGTAAACAAGCACCTTTTCTTCTGATTCCCTTGACTTCTGCTTTCCTCTTGGGAGAGAATGCCGATCGTCGATGGAGACTGACATGGTTGCCGTCGATTGTGAAGCAAGAGAAGCCCCCTCGAGTGGTCAAGGCTTGGGATGGTTTCCGTCTCTTCGGAGGCGGCTCTCCTACGGGCGAACCACTGCAACCCTTTCTGGAGGGGTTGCGGGGCCCCATGTTGTATCAAGTCCCGGATGCCGTGCAAATTACGAACGTAGATGAGCCAAAGTTTGCACCGCGCAGAGATCGTCGTAGCCTCGTTACGTCAAAGTGAACAGCAGCTGTAGATGTACGAAGCAAGAGAGGAGACGAGGGAGGTGCCGTTGAGTGCAGCGATATTGAAGCGTGAATGATGGTTCCGGAACGTTGTCTGAGGAGCGCAGGATGCAGGATGCAGGATGCTCTGATTGGTGGTCGGCTCATCTTCGAACCTCTTACCGCACCCCGGATACGGCTAGCGGGATCTATTGCCCAGGGCAGAGGTTAGCCGAGGGGTCCCCAACGAGTGCCCATTGTTGAGCCGTCAGTTTCCTCGAGACCGAGCATGTTCGTCAACATTTTGAATGGATTGTACAGCAATCTAACGTGGCGTAGATTGAATCCTTGACTCCTCTATAGTAGTTTGCAACCAAAACCCGAGAGTCGTTCCGCCCTTCGCTGAGCAACTATAGTACCTCAGCTGTGGAAATCAAAGAAATCATAGAAATCATACCGGATTCGACACCGATAGGAAGTCGCCGGTCTACGCAGTGTATCAATCAAACCAACTCTCAATACTCACCAAAACAGACGACGGTTCGCGTTTGCCCCATTACACGTCGAGAGTAATCGCTTGAATCAGCGAGATCGTTCTACACTCCTTACCATGTACGCTCGTTGCGAAAGATCAGCAACCACGAGCAGCAACACCCCACCCAGATCACTCCATTTCCCTAAGCGCAAAAGGCTGCGAAGCCGGAGTTCAACCCACATCCGGGAGCCAATTCCCAACGTGCGCCAATCGCGCACATCGCCAGCCCTCTAGACATTCCAGCTCCACGTACAGCGACAATTTCCTTCGCGTGTATATCTGATCCAGAAGTGGGGATGCAGATGACTGTATGTGGTGTGGTGCACGTGTGTGGTTGGTATGCCGATGGCGGGGCGTACGAAGGCGTGCATCTGACGGTCTTGTCCAGGCCAAAGCCTCGGTATACGAAGCACGGCGAATTACAGCTGGACATGCATAACCACACAGTTTGCAGGCTTCCTTATTGGCTTGCAGGTTTGCGACGTGCTCTTGATTGCCAGGGTTACTCCTCCTGAACGCGCCCTCCACAAGGCTTACGATAGCAACAACAGGCGAGCCTCAGCGATCGTCAACTTTGGATATTGTGACCAGGATAGGGCTGATGCAGATGGTCAGCACTATACTCGGTCTGGGGGAACACCTAACCAACGTCGACCTAGCCAACATGCCCGAACTAGGGAAGCTTCTCCTTACCTCGAACGTCTTCTACTTCCTCTGCAACTGGGCCATCAAACACGCCCTCCTGCTTCTCTATTCCGGATTCACACGTGAGCGCACACACCGAATCTCCATGTACATTATGCACGTTGTAGCTTTCAGCTTTGGCCTTTCTAGCGTAGGCGTCGACCTCTTCCGCTGCCGTCCTTTCAACAAAACCTTTTATCCTGAGATACGAGTGTACTGCTTCAATATGCATGTGTTGTACTACTATAACTCAAGCATGATGCTGGCGACTAATGTGGTGCTATATGCGATGCCGGTGGTGTTTACAAGGGTTTTGATGTTGAGAAGGACACAGAGGATGGGATTGAATTGTTTGTTCGGGCTGGGTGGGCTACAAGTGCATGGCGACATCATACCTTGATGCTTGCATTTGCGTGGGGAGACAAGAAGGCTGACGAGTGTGGCAGAGTCTTAGCAGCAAGCGCTGCACGCGTGTGGGCTATCCACATAGCTGCCGTCAAGCCTGACTTTACTTGTGACTTCTCCTCCGCGTCTTCATACGCTCAACCTTTCTTCGGACATGCCTTGTGGATATCTGGTTAACAGCCATACAGTCCGCTTCGCGACCATGATGTTCTTCTCCGTGATTAGAATCACCTTGCTATCCTCGTCGCCTGCGCCCCCTCCATCAAAAACATTGCCCTCCTCATCTTCCCAAAACTCACCTCCTCCCACGGCAAAATCACCTCACGTATCACGCCGCCCACACCGTCCTTCCCTTCCTGGTCTACGCGCTCGAAATCCCGGGCATCCATCCCGCTTGGTGCTGTCGACCTCGAGGGCGGACAGTCGCAATCTCCGAGCAAAAACCAAGCGATGAAGACCTCGATTGTTAGCAAAGAGGACAATATTGGTGTATTGAGGGTGGCGCCGGGTGAGCCAAATGAAATGCATAGCAGAGATGGAGAGAGGAGAGCGAGTAGATGGTTCGCGAGGTGGTATGAGAAGAAGGAGAAGCAACGTGCGGTGGACAGCACGGAGGATATGGGCTTGTAAACAAGGAGCATAGCTCTACTGTTAAGCGGGAGGAAAAGACGCCTTGCAGATAGTGTGTTGTATTGCTAGATACACATGATGGTTTTGAAGTAATACGAGACGCCGGACATCAGCGTGAATGAAGAGTATAACAGATGCGTGAGAATGGTAGAACGCCGAGGGATATAGGATTAGCAAGAACGCCATGTGAACGCCCTATTATCGTGTGGCCGCGGAACCAAACAGTCAAATCTTCGGCGGTGTTTTACCCGTCCTACAGTGGGACAAAGGTATCAAATTCAGTGGGGGAAATGTAGGACGCTGGGAAACTGTCAGCCACCTGAAGCATGTTAGGACGAGGATACTACGTACAGAAAGAGGGTGAGAAGCTAGTGGAGGAAAGACTCGGAAGCACGAACGGTAGACTCAGAAGGGCGCATGGTCTCCCAGTCGCCTGAGGTGTCTCCCTCATCGTCTTCGATCTGAGGTGCAGGTTGGCTAGGTAGGCAAGCGGTGCCAGTCTTGATGTGCTTAAAGTCGGTTGGTCCGCCTATGACCAGCTCCCTCGGCTTCTCAACCGGTTCTTTCTCCTTGCGGAAGGGCTTCTTGAGCGCCTCAAATAGACGTCGCCATACAGATTCCTTCCTCTTCTCATCACCGGCCTCCACATCGCCACCCTCCAGGTCGCCCATGCTCCTAGAGCACCTAAGCGCCTGATGTGGGGCGTCCTCTGGATTCTCGGCTGCGCCTTGCACCCTCACTGTGGAGGGTACTAGCTCTTGCGTATTTGGCTTGCGGGGAATGGGTTTAGCCGGCGCGGGTGGAGGTGGGAGGGCGGTGAGTTCTTCATCTGGCTCTTCTATGGGATTGTGTGCAAGGGTGGTCGTCGACTTGGCAAAGATATTGCGCTGGTTGGTCGAAGGTAAGTTGGTGGACGACTTTGACTTGAAGATCGTGCTGTTGAGTGGGAGAAGGTAATGAGACTTCTGGTGTTGGAGTGCGGGCATGGTGGCGGTTGATAGAAAAGCTGGGTGTAACACCAAACGACACACGGGTGGATGGACGGTTTGCGGACTGCGCATCAAAGCTTGCAGAGACAACAGCTCTCGAGTGTCTGCGGGAGAAGCAATGGGACGGGCGGCGCGTTGGCAGCGTGGAGTGGCCGTCAAGTGGAGCAAAGACAAGAACTGAGCAGTGGGGTGGTTGGCCGCAAAGGCAAGGGTTGAAGGACACCCAAATTTGCCGTGAATATTGCACCATTTCCCGTGCGTGTGCAAGCGAAATGAGACGTGATTGTAAAGATCGGGGAGGCAGTTGATATGGTAGTGAACGAGGGTGCCTGATCAGAAGACAAGATGAACATCGAACTTACAGCAGCAAACGTGCGGATTGACTGTACACTTGCTATGATGTCCGCATCGGTCTCACACTTGACCATGACGGGTGTGCAGATGTCTTTTGAGATGTCTTTTGAGCCGTCTCGCAACGAATCATGGCGACGTAGCGATCCATGGCGGCGCAACGAGCCATGGCGAGACAACGATGCAGGATTTGCGGTTTCCGAAGCCATGTTTGCATTGTCTTCGAAACAGCAAAGTTACGAGCTCTACTATATACAACCTCGTCTGTAAGTGCCATGTCCATCGAGCCGTCGAGAAATTCTTCTACATGGAGCTGCACGCTTCCGCTGTGTACCATGGAAGCCGTTACGCTAGGAGAGCGTTCCTGGCGGCCGAGACGAGAAGTCGAAGCCGGGAAAAAGCCCTTCGAGCTACTGTGGGTTAGTGTAATAACATTACCAGTGCCGTCTTTGCGGGCTCCCGCAACAAGCACACGGGCGTGCCGTGGAGATGTTGCGCCGTCGTAGAGGGGGTACAGTCCGGCGGACGATGGCGTACTCTAGGCCTGGTGTTTGACGTGGGACGACAGCTGCCTGGGTCACCATTATTGGACAAGCACGAAGAAATTCCATCGGGTACGCAGAGCAGGACTTCGATCCGACTCTTCTCGTCGTTGACATGCGTGAAGTGCCGTATGAAGCCTTGCGATGCTAATCAGCCGTACTAGGTCACGACCAGCGCAGCCAATCAGCGGCTGCTTATACAACGGCGGCGAAGGCTTTTTGCGGTTGCGCAACCCACGCGTCTCTTGTAAGGCCCTGCTCACTTACGAGGATTTGATCTTCAGCTCCTCTTCTTCTATCCCTCGCTAGTAGTATTGACTTGAGGTGCGTGGGTGCCTCACAAGCAGCTCGGAGTGAAACGTCCAAGACCCGTCTCGGCTCGCGGCATCCTTGCAACGGCTCTAAATCCGCCACCTCGTGCCCTCACATTTACTGCGACACCTCCGCAACCTTCCAATCCACCTTACAACCCCACGTCCCGCCCATTGATATTGCCTCGGCGCCTGTATTCCGACTTGGAAAATCTACCACCTGCCTCGGTACCCTCGCGCAATGTCTTTCTCATCGTTGGTCTCAGATATTGCGTACCGCAAAGATGCGGAGCGCGGTGACGACAAGCAGTCACAGATCTCGCGGGCCCGGTCCTACGCCAGCACCGCAGCGACAAGCGTCAGCATCACTGGGGACATCAAGAGCCAGCTTCACGGAGGATATAGCCACCCTCTTGCTCGCGCGTGGCAGGCAGAACGGCAATTGACAAAGGTCAGAGCTTCGGAATGAGCTCAGTTCCGCGCTCGCGGGAGCTAACATTTTCCACAGTCTATGCTCATCTACCCTCTCTTCATATCCGACCAGCCTGACGAAGAGACCGTTATTCCCGCCCTGCCGAACCAGCACCGTCGTGGACTGAACAAGCTCGTGCCGTATCTGCGACCGCTCGTAGAGAAGGGTCTAAAGTCGGTCATACTGTTCGGTGTGCCTCTTGCACCGGGAGCGAAGGATGCATTAGGAACCAGCGCTGATGACCCCAAGGGTCCGGTCATAAAGGCCATTCGATTACTCCGCCGCACATTCCCCGACCTGTTCGTGGTCGCCGATGTCTGCCTTTGCGAGTACACCTCACACGGTCATTGCGGTATTCTGCGCGACGACGGCAGCCTTAATAATGCCTTGTCGGTAGACAGAATCAGCGATGTCGCCATGGCATACGCTGAGGCAGGTGCTCACTGCGTCGCTCCTTCCGATATGAATGATGGCCGCATTCGAGCCATCAAGCTCAAGTTGATCGAGGCGGGCATTGCCCACCAAGTCGTGCTGATGTCTTACTCGGCCAAGTTCTCTGGTGTTCTATACGGACCATTCCGCGATGCGGCAGGCTCATGCCCGTCATTCGGCGACCGCAGATGCTACCAACTTCCTCCTGGCGGCCGTGGTCTCGCCCGAAGGGCCATTGTCCGTGACATCAACGAGGGTGCCGATATTATCATGGTGAAGCCCGCTAGCCAATATCTCGACATTATCAGCGATGCCAAAGACCTTGGCAAGGACATGCCCATCGCTGCGTACCAGGTGTCGGGCGAGTACGCTATGATACACGCCGCAGCCAAGGCCGGTGTATTTGACTTGAGAGCGATGGCCGAAGAGGCAACTCAGGGTATCTTGCGAGCGGGTGCTTCCATTGTTGTGAGCTACTTCACGCCCGAGTTCCTTGACTGGCTGAGCGAAAACTAGGCCCCTATTCCTTTTCTTAACTGCATGGTTGAATTACATTTCGTTCCAAAAAGGCTTCACAGAGCATGGCGTTACATATCCAGGGTTGTTCATGGTGGGTTTTCCTTATGATCATCATGTTGGATGGTCCGTCCACGTAGACGACTCTCCATTTATTGGGGCCACAAAAGGTTTATGTTGAAAACGAAGTTGCAGAGTATCTCACGATAGATAGGTAACTCTTTGGTTGATAGTCCAAGCGAAGACATGCTGGGTTTGACATACTTGGATCCCCTACTCAGATGCTGTGGTCACGTTTAGAAGTGTCATCGGTCTAGCACAAGGCCGAGAATATAGGCATTCCTTCTCGATGCTGGTTAGCTACTTCCGGGAGCAATTGTTTTTATTCTTGCTTCGGAGTAAAGTAGTTCGGTTGAGCCCAGACATTGTTACCGATCCGGCTCGACTGCTTCAATGGGCACTGCGCCACGCGACTCTTGAGACTCATGTTGCGTATCAGAACGGGTTCAGCAGAGCATCGTCATCAATTGCACCGGCGATGGCGACAATTCTTACTCGCCTCACTCATCCTCCACCAACCGGGGAATAAAGGACTTTCTCCAATTCGAATCATCTCGATCGGGAAGAGATGAGGCTGCTTGGGAACGATCGGCATGGTGGCATTTTCTTACCTAAGCACGCTGCCTCTTCACCCACCCTTTGCTGTCGGCAACCCTCTTCCTAGTTCGGTAAAACTCCAATGTTCAATTGGCCACGCTCACTTGATAGTCTGGGCGCAAGGCGGTGAGGGCGAGGGTCGGCTTGTGCAGGGGAAACTGCAGCAAGGCATTGACTGCGGCTTCTAATGGATAACCTTATTGGCGGACGTCTTCGGAAGTGATCAATCGATTATCATCGTCGACCGGAGTATCGTGGAGCGCACGTGTGTTCTGGACACAACTCGAGCTCAAAAGCAGCCCAAGACTGCAACAGTATCGGCGCCTCAGTTAAGGTCTGACAAGCAACTTGGAGTTGACATTTCCTATCTATGGGCTACACAACGCAAGTCTTTCACCGGTTCACGCGAGCGAATAATACGCGAGTCAGCTGCTCTAGGCCTTCTACATTCCGCTTCGAGCCGCGTAGCTGGGTGTTTCGCGGCCCTGAACACGACGCTCGCTGTTGGTTGGTGTCCCAATTGAATCAAACGATATGCAGGGTCAATGCAGGGTCCAGCCCACTTTTTGCCGGTAGTCGGAGACATGCAGACGACCCGGGGTTTACCAACGCTCTTGAGAGCCACGGAAGCATCCCGGAACAGGACTCTCTTCGCAAAAACCAGATAAATTCGAGCAGGGCTTGAAGAGAATATACAATTTGCCTTCGTAGCACTCAAGATCCGGTGCGCATTGGGACCAGAGACGCGAGGCAATGTCCACCGCCGAGAACCATAGCTCACGCGTTGCATGTATTCCGCGACAGGCCCTAGATGTGGGTCCTGGTATCTCGGCTGGTCCGCTTCACGTCTATCAAACTTATCAGAGTGCAGCTATTCCGGGAAGCACCCTGCCCTCGGCGTGGGCTCAGCGGTCCGAGCTGACGAGGAGTCAGACACATTGGCGCATGTATAAAGCTGCCTTTGTGCCCTCGTGGGAACGGACAAAGACGTTTTGTTATCGTTCAATTTCTGTCTTGGCTTGCTGAGTGGTTTCGGTGTGTAGAGATCTAAGGATTGGGCGGAAGATAAGGGCGTACATGCCGTCTCGGACTTTTACGGACGAATCGCAACACTGAGCATCTTTCGTCGGTGTTTCTGGCAAAGGGAGCATCCAAGAGCATTTCGCATATCTCAAGAGTTAAAGGTGAGTACTCTCCTGTTTCCAATTCCCGCTCAGCCATGTTGCGCCGAGAGGCCCTGAGTCGCGACGTCCACATCTTACATCTGGCACTTTAGCGAAACGGTCATGAGCAATGCAGCGCAGCGGTTGCGCGGTATACACAGTAAGAAGGACCTGCAACTGACAGGTATCTCAGCAATACGTCGATTTCGATCTCCGGCGGCGTATCCTCAGCTCGCTGATCGACACGCGACACACCGTTTAAGCGGCAAACCGACCCTACCAGCTCACCAAGATGTGCTCCTACACCTACTCGTGGTACTACTGCAACCACGACTACTATATCTGGTAAGCTTCATTCCTCCCAGCCTTTACAATCCTACCATTGCTAACACCCTCCCAGGGCCAACAGCATCGAGATCTGCCACAACCGCCTCCTCTCAGGCTACTCCTATGACGCCTGGAGCATAGACATGTGCAAAAACACGACCGTCGAATGTGGCGGCTTTTCCAACTATACTACTGCCACGAGTGCAGCGAAGACATCAGCCTTGAGTTCGAACTAAGCGAATGTTAGGCGCGTGGTCGACGCTGGCTGGTCGGACAGACCAGAGAGGGTCTAGGTCCGTCTAGGGGACACACCGCTAGATTCACCGCCTTTCACACCACGCAAGTGTAAGGAAAGGGTAAGTGCGAAGGCCTACCGGGAGGCACGGCACGACGAGAATCTGCGAGAATGTTGCGCGCTTGCAACCATGGCTTTTGCGTTGGCTGTTGGATACCATATTCTTTCTCGCGGCTTTAGCGAGCATTCAACGCGCGGGTACTACTTAGCGACTTTTTGATTTTTGGGTTGGCACTGGGCAGGGGCGTTTAGATGAATTTGCTTCGCTTCAATATACCATAGTTCGCGTTTTAGTTGCGCGGTAGATATTCCTGCGCAGATGAATGCAGTATGCAATATTTCTCAAAATCTGCTCGGTCTCGATAAAGCCTGGGATGACTCGCCCTACGATGTGTGACAAGACTCTGATGCAAATATTCATCACCTATCTTGTCGTTGGGACTTCGGTGTAATATACAACATGTACAAGATCGCTACTCGGTAACGCTCTGCTCCGCCGACTTGGGGCTCAGGCCTACACCCTCCTCCTGCAGCGTCTCCTTCACCTGTTCTGCTCTTCTCCTCGCGTCAAGATACAGCATAAATTCCTGGTATGTCCTTGGCACGACCCTGATGTTCTTCTTCACAGTGAAGGTATAGTTGAATGTTCCCGTGGGTTTGGATCGACCGTGCTCAACGTCCCGCACTTTACTGTCCACGCGCACTTGCACCCTCGAGTATTCGCTTTCAGGGTCGAACTGCTCGCCGGGGGGCCCCAATAAGCGGAGGATCCGTGTAAACGACCGTTGCTGTCATGTATAATATGGAGCCGACAGGCACCGGATTCTGAAACGTGGACGGGTCGAGCGATACGAACGTCGGGCGAGCGTGTGCGAATGCAGCGGCGGTCGTGAATGCCAACTCGAACGTCTGCTTCAGCAGGAAGCCACCAAAGATCATGAATTGATGCCTATTCCTGTTCTGGGGCTGCATTATGGTGGCGTTGCGGAGGATCGTCGTGTCCATGAAGTGGGCGTTGTCGGGCTTGCGGAGCTCGTCGTAGGGGTCGTGACTAAAAGTGGGGGTACAAACTCAGTGTAATGTTCAGCAATCAGGGAAGTGGGTGAGGTAGGTGTTCTGGCCAGCTGCTAATGTCTGACACTTTCAGCCTTAATGGGTGTAACGCTCCGAGCCTTAGACAATCGCCCAGCATGAACACCCACTTTGTACCCTGACATTGCGTACTATTGAAGCTGTTTCTGCCAGAAGGCGTGTATGAGGTCGGATTCGAGGTCGTTGGGACTATGTTTCGTCAAGGCGATCTCTTTGCGCTGCTTGCGGACCTTGGAGTTGCGTTCGCCGAGCGCATAGAGGCGCTTTTCTTCGGGGGTGGAGATTACGAGTGGGTTTACATTGACCGGCCTAGCATGTCAGTTGTCATGCCAATTGCAACTTGGAACTGGGAGTGTTATACTTCTTTGTAGAAGGGTCTAGAGCCACCATGGTCATTGTGCAGTGAATAAGGGTGTCTTCGTTCTTGATGGGTTGGCCGTCTTGCGGCGCCTTTGCTACTTGCATGGTGATCTCCATACTGCTCCTACCAGTTGCATAGGTGACCTTCCCAGACAGTTCCAGATCGCAGATCTCGGTTAACGGATGGTTGATCACGATGCGATCGCAGCTCGCGGTCACGGTGGTTACATCGTCGCCTGTATGCTTGTACGCGATGACCCCGGAAAGCGCATCGAGGTCTAGACGCGCAGGTACGAAGTCAGCTAAGTCATCAAAGTGGAGATGGTACGAAGTGTTTATGTCTAAGACAGATCGACTTCGTGCCCGGGCATTGCGTACCCATGAATATCGTTCCCAGGCGTATATGCCCCGAAGAGTTGAGGTACGTATCGAGCAGCCATGGGTCTCTTGCAAGCGGAAGAACAACTTTGTGATGGCTGTCGTTCATACGCTTCGGTTCCAGTTCACGTTCCTTGGGTGACTGAGCCGTGGCAGAAGCCTCGGCGCTGCTCTTGCCTTTCGCTTGTTGTTCTCGCAATGCTTCGATCCATGGTGTCTGTAATCGTTGTGCCGTGAGCTCGCGGAAGACGCCGTCGGTCCGGCCGGAAGAGGTATTGCTGAAGGCGCGAATTGCCAATGGTACAGTAAAAGCTCGCTCGGAGAGTTGCTGGGTGCAATTGCCCTCGAGACCCAGGCTCAGACGACGCAGTGTTGTCCTGTAGAGGTGCGCCATGGGTGGTGGGTGGAGGGGTTCTGTGGAGCAGGCATGAGTCGGGTGCACCTGCCGTGCATTAGGTCTTGGCCTGAGCATCGGTCGTCGCCCACCTCATCACCTTCATTAACCACACATGAAGCCGGGCGTGCACTCGTTACGGCATTATGAACAGCGCGCGGACTGTGGAGTTAGGACGCGCAGTCATTGCATTGCAATCGGCAAACATCGAGCTTTGGCTCACAACATTGATCACTCTCTCACCAGACACGATTAGACCTCCAGCGCAGCAGAACAGCGTCGATCTTCAAAACTTCGAAGCTACTGACCTGCTGGAGCACCTGTCATTAGGCAATGTTTGGGTCAGACGGGGCAACGATATGCACATGTTTCTCGACTGCACGAAGCTTGGAAGACCTTTGGACAGCCACCATCTTCAGCAGCTTGGAGACAGCATTGTGAATGCTCCAGTGAGTGATGATAGCTTGTATGAGCCCACTTACTAACAGGGCAGGCGTGGAAGCGGTTCGGTCTTTGTTTGTCATTGCCTCTCAACTATGAGCCGACCTATGGAAAACTGCGCGTGAACATTGACCATTATGATCCAATTGAAAAGCCACTTACAAACGCGGACAATAGCAGTGCAAGCGCATTTGGCACAGACATACGACCTCCAGAAGGAATTCCAATCCTTCATTTGGAATCGATTGAGATCATCATGGCGATCTGCGAGACCAAGAATCGTGCGATGGCACGAAAACGTCCCAAGCGGAAAGCGGCAAAACCGGTATCTGATTTCGGCGAAGTGGAAGTATTTTTTGAGGATGCGAATCCCAATGCAGAGTCCTCGTGCAAATCAGATCTACTGCGGGGTCCTGGTTTTCAGAGCAAACCTGCGGATCAGGGTGATTATACTCGTGTTCAAGCGCGCTCGTCGGAGACACCAAGCAATCTAAACTTTGAAATGAAACCCGGCTCCCCAAATCGTGGCAAAAGGAAGGGGCATACAACTAGCTCTGAGCTTGCTGCCATCGAAATCCCAGACCCCGCATTGTCACAATCAGAACGCATCATGGTTCTGACCGATGCCGGTCTACGTTATTCGATATGCCTCCACCTGAGGGGTTCCACAGCTAATCTCAGAGTCAAGGCCAATACTTTCATCTATGGGCTGTCAAACGTCGCTCCAGCTTTGTGGCGGGCCGGATATATTTCTGTATGTTAGTGTTTGAACCGAATGAAACGTCAGCCGCATACGCTGGTTGCTGACCCTATGCAGACATGCGCGCATGTGATGTATACTGCGCCAACTCTTACTCGCTCACTCGATCGTATAGGCTTATCAGCAAGATCTACAGCCCTGAAAGGCAAAATCGCAGCACTTAAAACATCTCCTACTGGGAAACACCACGAACAGGGTTTAAGCGTCCGTAATCTAGTCGGTGATGTGACATCGGCTATCACTGATCGGTTATGGTGCCACGTCCAGAGAACTCAATTGCTCAAACTAACATTGGGCTCTATTCAGGCCCTGTGCGACCCCGAGTTTCAAGCCACTTCGGCCGAGGCAGCAGTAGAGATTCTAGAAGAATACAGAAACCTCGGCACACGACATCCAGACGAGAGTGGTGAACGGATGCACGGTTTGACGCGCAATGATCTGTTCGATTTGGAACAGTCCTTTGTACAAGGCCGCACGAATCGTACTGATAGCAATCACGCCGTCGAACCGAACACTATGAACAGTCAATGTGGAAACAGCCTCTGTTCAGTGTCGACGATCAGTCAACCCTTGGACGACGGAGTAGCTGGAGAGGAAGGTTTGTATTTCGAGTGTGACGAGTCAGTCAAGCAAAACTTACAGCAAGCCGATCGGAATTCTTGCGAAGTCGCCGGTGCAGAAGTTACATGGACGAGCGAATTGGCTATCCCACGCACAGACGATGAAAACATGCTGTTCGGTTTCTAAAGTCGCTCACCCAAGCAGCAGATGATGGAAATGATTTGCATTGGTATTGCCAGGCGGAAGAAATCTCGAAGAGGAAGGCTGGAACAAAACCTTGTGAGGTCAAGTGACTCAGCGCCTTCATATGTACATGAAAAGCAAAAGGAGATAAGTCCGTGCTCTGAAGTGCCTCGCTACGGCCCAAAGATACCGTGCATGATCACGCAATTCCACGTTAGCGGTCTTCTTTCCGCGGGACGGCGACTGTGTCAAGAACATGGCATGTAAGTCGTTGGCTTGCATCGAGACACACTATCTAAGGACCTGGAAAGAGTTCACGTTACGCCCGGTATGAGTAATTCGTCGACACGGTTCTACTGCTTCCGATTACGATCCGTTGGGAGACCAAAATATGTCTTCTCTACGTCTCTCAACCTTTTGAGAGACAGAGCTCAGACCGCTCAAGTGGTCTATAGCGGCAGATGGAAGGGTTCCCTCTATAATCACTGACTCATAGCGATCCTGGCACACTTCAACGTGTGGCCCCAGGGATCGTCGAGCTTCTTCACGTGACGTCCAGCTGATTTCTGGGGTCCCTCGATTTTACGATCTCTAGTGTCGTTAATGCGATCCGGCCCCACCTTCAACCACCTGCAAGCTGTTGGGCGAAACAGTGTTGCAATCCTAAGCTTGTCCTGCTAGAAACCTAAGGCGACCCAATAGGCTTGATGGTGCCTTGTGACAGCCTAGTCTTCCTCGTGTGCCGGCAAAGTCACTGTTCTAAGGATCATACTCTACCAATGTTGATCGATTCTGGTGCACATCAAAGAAACCTTTTCCCAGCGCACGTCGAATGCAGGGCAATTCATGATGTCGCAATCTACAATCGGGAATAAGACTGCCCGGATGATATTGGACGCGTTCCTGGATCTCGATCGACGGCAGGGACCCTGGCCGTTCGGCACACGGCAGAGGCTCGCGTAAAGCGAAGCAGATCAATCCTTCGCGAATTAACACAGGCCAACAATTGACAAGCGCCAACGACCTTGCAGCTGAGACAAGCGAAACAGGTTCTTGTTCTGGAGCGATAGTTTCAATTATCCCCATCACTCTTACTGGGAGGTTGTCGTATGCGTACATACAAGTCAGCCTGTACCTGTGAACAGATTATCCGTGGCTCTTGAGTCGAACGCCCTGTGAGCAGATACTATGGTGCAACACCCGCATATTCAAGAGTGCGCGGGTCTTCGTTGAACATCAAATCCACAGAAGGGCAATCGAAGCCTAGATACAGAGACTAGAGACTGGTGCAATTGCTCTCATGTCCACCATGTTGGCTACCCTTGTTGCTGCCGCACATATGGTAGCGAGCTCGTGCGTTCAGGAGCTTACACAGTCTGAAGCCGCCAGTCCGGACCAGCGTTCGGGCTAGGGAAGATTAGTCGCGGGGTAATCGCACGAAGATCTCTTCCCAAAGACTCGGAACACCGCGGTGTGCGATGGCTTCCACTATTGCTATGTATCCATTGCACGCCTTACATTCGTACGCGATCTTTCTGATTGACGACAACCTGAGCCTGTTTTCTCGCGGAGTAAATAGGACTCGGGGAGTGGCTGCTCGCCCACAGTGAGTGCACGTTACTGCGAGGACCTCGGTGAAGTCTGCGGATTTGGTTGGCTCTGAGGGATTAACTTTGACAGACTGTACTAGCTGAGAACCTATGCTGGTCAGGCGGTTTTCATCGTGGCCCGGAAAATTCTAGTATCTGTCCGAAATGACGCGCTTTCAGCTCGATCCGAGATGCGGGTAAGCCACACGACGGGGTAGAACTGCTGCAGCCGTGAGGCGGCGACTCTTCCTGGTATGCTCTGCCCGGGCTTCTGTCGACACTTTCGACTGGCTATGGTGAGCCCTAGCCTCGAACTCCACCTGCCGCCTGGCGTAACAAGCAAACCCCGTCATGGATAGGGATAGATTGGCGTGGTGTCCGAAACACGGCTTGCCTAACCTGTCGCTGACTTGAGGTGTATAGAGCGGGACGGCATAGAAGGCATGAAGTAGCGGCAACAGGCTATCTGCGACATGCAGAGATAAACTAATCGGTAGTATTAGGGACATTTTTGGCCAGGCCAGTCCTCGTATATACAAGGAAGCGACGCCCAACCTGCATGGTTCGCATATTTCTGCAAGCTGCCAGACTACTTGTGACGGTAGAGGCTTGCGCATCTCAGCACCTCGCGCCTTCGGAAAGTGTACCTGAGGTCCCACATCGCGAATCCCCTTTCAAGTTCTGGATATCTGCGGTAAACCGTATCCGTCTCGTTTACAATCGTGCGCTGTCGAAGTACTGGCTCTGCTTGATCAATGCGCCCATTATCGCCTCGGTATCACACTGTCAAGCCACTCGGAACACAGCACAGTTCGGCAAGCCAGCTTGTACAATTGGAAAGAGGCGAGTCAACCTGATATCTACATGTACGTCTTTTGATTTATTGTGATGGTATACTTGCTAAGTATGGCCGAAGCGCTTGATCGAAGTCATCTCAACGATATGGTTTCAACTGTCGAAGAGCAGTACCCAATTGGATCGAGGCCGGGAATTCATTATCTACCCTATCTGATTTTTATCTCATACATCGTGAGCTTGGTAGGAGCGTTCACAACGGTTGAGCTTCTCCATCGACGAGTCTCTGGGTCAGGATGGCGCAGCTGGTAAGTGTACTTCATGTAGTGCAATCATGCAACTCTGGCTCAGTCCTAATTCCGCTGCAGGATCCAGCTGGGTGCTTGCGCAGTTTCGTTCGGCTTAGTGGCAATCTGGTGCATGCACTTTATCGGTAACCGTGCAATTATCCTCGGGGAAGGCGAAAGTGAGATTCAGCTCTACTACAATGCGACATACACGACCGTCTCGGCGATTCTACCAATTGTCGTCATTTTTCTAGGTCTCCTGGCCGCCGATGGATTCTACAAAAGCAACAAGAATGCAACGACACGCTATGTGGCATTGTTGGTTTGTGGCATTATGTGTGGAGCCTCTGTGACAGAGATGCATTACCTGGGCAACCAAGGAACGACTAACTACCGACTGAAGCCAGTACCTGAGTACATCGTTGGAGCTGCCGCAATAGCGATTGGTGCTTGCCTAATCGCATTCAGCCTGTTTTTTCACTGGAACGGACACTGGGTGAACAACATTTGGCGCCGACTCGTCGTTGCGTGCTTCTTGGCTGTTGCGATTTGTGGAATGCACTGGACCGCTGCAGCAGGAACATACTACGAGCTTCGCGGATATCATCAGGGGCCCGGAAATGCGCGCAACATCAATGTCATTATTGCAGTGTGCTTGGTAAGTAAAAAGTCGATCAGGTCAGTTGATAAGACTGACAGCTCTAGTGCTTGGGAGCGTGCGGTATATGCTTTGCAATGGGCTTCATTAAGCAGAGGCAACAAAGAAAACAACGAGACCGTGCGAAGCAGGTTGTACTTGCAGTCGCAACCTTTGATTCGGAGGGCAGACTCCTCGTTACGCCCGGGGGGTTGTTGCCTTGCCAGACAATCACCCGGCAATTCCACCAGAGGGTAAGCAGCACCTTACTATCCGTACTGTTATATCCCGCTCAAATAATACAGACCTTTGATGAAGAATTCAACACGCGACATCCTGTGTTTCAGTGGCTCTTCCGGGTATCTCGACACTGGGGAGGTATCGTCGACCTCATCCCTGCGATGCGCGACCACCTCCAACACACCGGTTATTTGCAGATAAATACACCTCTGGGAAGCCATAGCCGAGACTCTATGGGCACTGAAGAGGGTGACCCCACCTACTCTGCAATATTCCGCCAAATGTTCTGCGTTACTGCCCAGGATATCGCAAGAAGCATGGAGACTAGACTACAAGATCTTGGTCAGCTATACGAAGATGTTCTCACCACAGGCACGTTGCTCTCGAGGGCCATATTTAAGGATGGTCAGGGGAAAATAATTATCGCAAGCGACGTCGGAGTGCCGCAGAAAGATGTCGAGGCTGGGAACAACAATCCCGTCCTCTTTGGCAGAGGACAGCTCCTCGTCCTAACGCGCAAGGTTAATAAGGAGGAATCCAATCGACTCCAGGACATTGGTTATCGTTTTGCTAGCACCAATCAGATCGGAGACCATCTCGCTGGAAGCATGCAGATTTCACGCCATGATCTCAACGGTCTCATCGTACGCCTGCAGACTTACTGCGAGAAACGGGTAACTATTCCTCAGGCTGGAACCTATATTGCCTCATTCCTGCTTCAGCCATCTCCAATCTTGAGGGGGCTGGATGTTATTGTGTCAAAGGTGTCCCCTGACAGGCTTCCCATGGTGAAGTTTTTGTCACACGAACCAACCCCAAGACAACTAAGAATTTTATCGACGTTCAACGGTCTTACCCTGGACGAGTGTCTGGCTCGCATCAGCTCAGTCTCCGGCTCAGTCAGTGAAGACGAAAGTTTCACTGAAAAGTTCCGTAATCACATTCAAGAACTGTTCGCCCAAGTGCCCGAGCCGGCACTCCGCCACGCTACCTTCTCATCTCAGCAATTGGACATTGCGCATGGGGTTTCCGGGCAGAATGAGGCATTAAAAGCTACACTATTCGCCTTTTGTGGAATCAAAGAAGTGTACAGCCAATCTCTGCAGAGCGAAAAGCTCCAGTACATTCCGCTGTCGTTCTTCAAGACGAACTTGAGGAGTTACCCTGGCTGTCCTGACCATGCCATATTGGCGCACGAAAATCATAAAGAGTTCAGCTCGCTTTTCGCCCCTGTAGACGAGAGTTCGGTCTCGGGATCGAACGCAGGCGCAAAGTGGGCCAGCATCTTCCATCCCAAACGCAGGAGTACGTCCGAAACTACCATTCCCACCGACAATAGCTCAGAGAAAGGCTTGGTACATATTTCGCAAACAAGCCTGGATTCTCCAATCAACGCAGGCACTCCCTTTGGAGGTATCATGGTCAGCCAGGAGGTTGTAATCAGCCAGGACGCAGACGCTTCCCAGATAGAGCTGCAAGATATGGGAGTGCGATCTCAAGCGGGTGTGGGCGATTGCGAGCAGCTCACCATGGCGGATCGCCTGCTATCGATCACGACATCTTTCCGCGATCCTCATGCCAGGATGCTGGCAAAGGAGCACGCTGTACGGCGGTAAGCTTCGGCTCCGCAACTGCCTATACGCATCTTCCCTTAATGTGCTTGGCGTCTTTGGCCTAATATCTGATATCTGATATCCTATACCCAGGGAGGTCTTCTGCATTTGTTACATTGGTTCACCTGGCATGGTGAGAAGGGGAAGATCAGACGAGCACAGATGGCGGTGTTGGGCGGAGTTGGAACGCAAGGTGTAACGGGCCTGATGTTATACGATTTGATGTGAAAAAATATCTCCTCACGCACAAACTCTATATTCTCGAAAATGACAATGGTACAGTTTGTACAGACGCTTAGCGTGATAAGCATCGATGTGATTTGCGAGAGGGGCAGACAAGTTTTAGCGAGGCCGACGTCAACACGAAGCTTCGTTGCCCCACGCACGGTATAACCAGCAGCTTCAACTTCCTCGATAGCTCTGAACCCCACCACAAGCTTGAAAAAGCCCCATCTCACACACCGCGTGCTCATGTGGCCTCCTCTCCCCCTTGTACCTGCACACTTGTCTTGCCCTACTGCGTTCACCTACGACCTAATCACACCCTCTGTGCTGTCCTCCGCACCCTAATGGCCTCCCCACCCTCCACCGACGATGCGTCCACGCCGAGACATGCATCTGCACCCAGCCACACCATCCGCGCGCTCGCAACGCTGACCCCTCCCTCCAATTCGCGCACCTGGCAAACGGCGCCCCATCCATCGTCGCCCATTGTCGCAACAGCATGTTCCGACCGCACCGTGCGCGTTTACAGTCTCACCTCCTTCACACTCCTCCACAGCATCACCGGCGGGCACAAACGCAGCGTACGCAGCGTGTCTTGGAAGCCGCATGTGCGGGGGCAGGACGTGCTTGCGACGGGGAGCTTCGATGCTAGCGCGGGGATCTGGCGGCGACAACAAAACCGCCTCGAGACGGAGATCACTGGAGAGGGCGGCGATGACGAAGAAGAGGAAGATGAATACCAATTCGCCTGTATACTTGACGGTCACGAGTCCGAGATTAAAAGCTTGAACTGGAGTCCCAGCGGCCAGTATCTTGCTACTTGCAGCAGGGACAAGAGCGTGTGGTTATGGGAGGAGCTCGAGGAGGATAATTTCGAGACTGTGGCTGTGCTGCAGGAGCATGATGGCGATGTCAAATGTGTCGCGTGGCATCCCGAGGAGGATCTGCTGGTCAGTGCGAGTTACGATGACACGGTGAGGCTGTATAGGGAGGATGCGGATGATTGGGTGCAGGTATCGTGTATCACGGGGCATAAGAAGACGGTGTGGTGGGCGGAGTTCGAGGGGAGTGCTCTGTCGAAGAAAGATTTCCGGGCACAGCGAGATAAGTTGGCTGAGGAACAGACAAGACATATGGAGGAGCTGGAAAAGTCGGGGCCAAGGTTGGCTACGTGCTCAGATGACTGCACAGTCCGGATATGGAGGCGGAAAGCGAGAGAAAGAGGGCACGGTACGAATGATGGGATACCGAGTATCATCCGCAGCTCTGCTATCGACGAGGACTGGTATGAAGAAGCTGTACTTCCCCAGAGGCATGAGCGCGCCGTCTACTCCGTCTCATGGTCGCAGCGAACTGGCATGATTGTATCTGCTGGCAGCGATGGGAAGATCATTGTGTACAAGGAGAAGTGGAAGACACCTTCACCAGGCAAATTAGATGCAACGAAGGTCAATGGCGACGGCAATACTACGGTCCCGGACGTTGATGCGCCGCTTACGGAGTGGGTTGTTGTTGCGGAGTTGTTCTCGGCGCACGATGTTTTCGAGGTTAATCATGTTGTTTGGGCGGACAGGGCGGACAAGGGAAAGAGAGAAGGCGAAGAGGTTATCTTAAGTACTGGTGATGATGGCGAGGTCAGAGTTTGGGTGCTGGATGAGCAGCAAGAAGTTGCACCATAAGTTACGTAGGCTGACTGGAAATTAACGTCTCCAGAGGTCACTTCGCAGATGCTACGTGCTCAAAGTATCAAGTGAAACCGAGCCTTTAGTAGAGGCCACTCAATGCTTTCACTGCAAGGTCACTGTCGTCATGTAACTCTGACGTTCAGTCGGACTAGCATTCATACACAGCTGGCAATGCGTTCTGCGGAGAGTGCCGTTCGCTGTGCCATGTCCGTAATTGGGATGCATGCGGCTCTTCTGCATCGCTTGAGTTGGCAGAAGGGAGCAGGAAGTCGCGTGCTGGTTGCCAGGGTCCTGCATAGCAATTGTGCCGTCATACACATACATAGCCCTATGAAAATAGATGCACATCAACACGAGGCATGTCCGCCATCACGCGGAAGCTGAAGTTGTCGTTGAGGTGGCCGCACGTGCTTGAGTGATGAGTTTCAACTGTTCAGCCGGGGCCCGGATGACGCTGGGCCAGCTTGCGGCCTCCGTCACTGCCAAGGAATGATCGAATCAGGGAATGGGGTTTCGCGAAATTTATGGACTGATTATGGGATCGCGTCTCCTTGCGATATCGCGACATATCCATCATCTCTTTGCCTTATCTCCTTTCATCCTATCACCTGCTGCTGTGTCGCAAGCTTCGGCTCCATTGACGCTTCACCCACCGCGTCCACTAACGTCATCGCACGCGCCGGTTTCTGCGACCTCAACGCTTTACCAGCGCCAGCTGTCCTCACCAAGCTGAAGTGCAAGCTTGGTCAACGCGAAACTTCACAGTGTTGGAAGTGCACCCACCCGCCGACGTAGTCTTCCGCAGCCGCACCTATCCCAAAGCGTCGCACTCGTACACACGCCCCGCAGTCAATGCCGCCAAAACGAAAGAGGACCAACACCGTTTCTTCTGTTAAGAACGTAGCCATGGACGTCCCCCTCACGCAGCCATCGTCGCGCGACGCGTCCGACGAGGGCGCCGAAGACTCAATCCTCCAAGAAGTCACCTCCAAGAAGGAGCGACAGGCGGATTCGCATGTGTCCTCGAAGCGAACGCGTGCCGATAAAAACGGCGACGGCGAGAACGGAGACATTGAAGGCCATTCGGATCGAGCGAGTAAGAAGAGCAAGATCAGCAATCCTGGGGACCCAGATGACCACGGCGTGAATGGCGAGGCAGGGACCATGAGAATGGCACCTCCGCCCAAGGCCGGCCTGGTTGATCCTGTGGGCTACAAGACGAACCCGCCGCCGACAGGACGTCCCGTCAGAGTGTATGCGGATGGTGTGTTTGATCTCTTCCATCTTGGCCATGCGCGAGCGCTCCAGCAAGCCAAGACGGCCTTCCCAGACACCCATCTCATTGTTGGTGTTACCGGAAATGAGGAGACACACCGCAGGAAGGGACTTACTGTGCTTTCTGCTGCGGAACGCGCCGAGAGTGTGCGACACTGCAAGTGGGTAGACGAGGTCATCGAAGACTGTCCCTGGATCGTGACTGCAGACTTTCTCGAGAAGCATGGTATTGACTACGTTGCCCACGACGATCTGCCTTACGGCGCAGACGAGGGAGACGATATATACAAGCCGATCAAGGAGAAAGGGATGTTCCTGGTAACCCAGCGAACCGAGGGCCTAAGCACTACCGGCATCATCACGAAGTTAGGCTACCTACGAGTTGCCCGCGGAAGCTATGCTAATTCTCGCACAGGATTGTTCGAGACTACGACCAGTACATCGACCGACAACTCAAGCGCGGTACTTCACGCAAGGAGCTCAACGTCTCCTGGTTGAAGAAGAACGAACTTGACTTCAAGCGCAACATGGTTGAACTGCGCGATAGCATCAAGGCGAACTGGGCTACAACCGGTCAAGAACTTACAAAAGACTTCCGCCAATTCTGGCAGTCTAGCAGACCGGCGAGTCCCGCCAGGACCCCGACCCGTGAGCGAACAGAACGGGACCTGGCCGCAAGTGCTACTTCGCCCTCTGCCTTGTCGCATCTCAGCCATCTGGAGATACCTGGCCGCGCCACAGAGCGTGGATCATCAGAATTTGCTGCAGGTTACAATCTTGGTCTGATTGGTGGTGTACGGGCCTGGGTGAGTACTAGATGCTATTTTGGGAAGGAATGGTGTTAATATACAATAGATGGCTCGCAGTCGTCGCAACCTTAACGACAGTCGCCCGCCAAGCCCTTCCGATGAAGACCAAGATAGTCCGGACGAGCACATGGACGCAGGCACAAAGGAAACGCCACGTGGTCGCACTGGCAAACAATCGTCAGAACTGAACGCGAGGTTGTAGCATCCGAACGACCCCCAGCGTATGGAAAGTTGTTTTCGACATTTTAGCTTTTGCACGTGGGTTTTCCAGCATTTACATTTCGTGCTAGCAAGTTTGACCTCAAAGTTCTGATGCATCTGGGCAGTGAAGAGACGCATCCCCGGCTTGAAGGGGAGAACACTGCTTCGCCGTACGATATACGTCATTCACACGTGGCTCGCCTATGGTTCAGGAAATTGCAGCTGCGCTGGCAACTGAGGCGGATGGGTTGCACATCTCATTCGGTTCGGCAATCTTGCTTGGCCCTACTGCACCTTCTACTTGTAATAACGGTTTCCTACGATAGACTGAACGTAAAGTGTTTCCTATCTGTGCTCTGCTTGCGCTGCAGATACACACACTGCGTCGCTTGCTCTCAACGGAGCGTGTTGTAACTAATACATAGACTTACACACACGATTCTGATCGCCTCCGATTTGAACATGTGAAAAGTCTAACCGGTGAAGTCGTAGATTTGGCGATGAATTGTCGTGGTACAGCAATCGCAAGGATTGCGATTGCTCCCGTTGGGTTGGACTGCGGGAGGAGAAGTAGGCAGTGTATGTTGTTTCCCTCAGACGTTCTTTATATGATGTTTCCCCCCACGCAAAGAGCAACTAAACGCGCACTTAGTTTCGCAATTTGCAAAGCGGAATGGATTGCTCATGATTCTGTTGTTGTCTGACACCCTATAAGATATCGTAGGATCTTCACGAGAATTAATCGAAGTCACTGACCGCCAGCATCTACACCAGATCACCGCATCTAGACATCCCAGCCAAGAACACAGCATCGTCGACATACCTCCTTCCGCAGAAACGATATCGACATCCCCACTACTGACGTCCGGTCCCAAGATCCCCCATCCGCGAGCACTTCGCCAAACATCCCATACAACGGTGCATTAACAACACCGCCACTTCCCGCAGCATCGACTCCTCCCCACCCAACGTACCACCACCAATCGATGTGCCTCGTCATCTACGTTCACTCCACTTGCGGCTGTCCGCCCACACCCGTTCACCCGTACTTGGAGTTCTGTCCATCCGCAAGATCAAGCGAGCGGGCTTGTCCGCCGAGGGCACGGAGAGCGAGAAATTTGTTTAGGCCCGGGGCGTGTGCATGGTGTAGGGAGGTGAAGAGGGGGGAGCTCATCAGGGAGAGGATCGAGGCAAGGAGGAGGGGGTGGTGGCGGTAGGCGCTAGGGTGGCAGAAGGTTTAGGGATGAATGTAGAGGAGAGAGCGGGGGAGTAACTCGGCATCACATCAGCATGGGCAAGATGAGAAGGCGGACTGGAACGACTTATGACATTGCACAGCGTGGCGGTAAACTGCCTTAACGTTTGGAGAAGTTGTGCAGGGCAGTGTCAGAGTTAGCAACATTTGGGTGTTGCTGCGGTGTTCTTCTGGACTGGGCCATGCACTATCGCGTGCAGGATTATTGTATGCCGAAGCGACTTAGAATATGCTTCCCACGAACCAAGCCAAACAGAAGCAAACATAGGGAAATGGAGTGTATCAGCTCCATCGCTTACTCTGTGACAACTCACATGGGCGCTTAGCTTTGTACGTGTCTCACGGTGATGAGGTGCAGTCTGTCTAGCACGAATCTATCGACTTTCTTCAACTACCGAAGAGACACGGCAGGTCGGTACAGAAATCAGCAAGGTTGCCTCCTCTTGGGACGAAGAATTCGTGAGGCGTCCAGCCCGGTCGTCGTGGAGACTGCTAAGCTTGGCTTAGGAGGTCGCTGCCTGGGAGGAAAGGTGCGATGCTCAGCCCTACGTGTACTACAAATATGGGGCACCTCTCCACCACTCCAGCACACTTGTTCCACTTGTTCCGCTGTCCGCTTAACTTTGAGCGGGCAAGATTCACGACGTCTGCGCAACGAAGGTACAAAAGCCGGCATGCCCCAGGCATGATGCTTACGCAGCGTACAATGCCGGGACAGCATCGTCTCACAGGCTCGATGTGAGTCGTCGCCCTGTACCTCAGGTTTCGCAACGCCGGGAAGTGGCCCTGGAAGACGCTGGCGGTGGGTCATGCTATCTTTTGCACACAGCAGCTGCGAGTCATCAGACGGGCATTGGCCAGGCGATCCGCCAGCCATTGCGAGGCAACAGAAGACCGAGGAGCTGCGTGCCGGCGGCATATAACGCACCATGGAGACCGCGAGACGGCAGACGGGGCCGCGTACTGGGCATGTTTGACGACGGCATGCTTTTGAGTGAAGCTGTTCGTACGCTCAGCGGACGCAGCACTGGAGCCTCTCCCCCGGCAGCCGGCAGCACGTCGGACGACTCCCTTGCCTCAACCTCGAGGCGATGCAGCATGATCGTCTTGCGGGACCGCGTCTCGTCCAGGACGGAACCCTTCTGACGCGAATGTGTACATGATGAGCAACGGGACGAGCAACAGCAGTCGAATCGAAGACGACGGACAAGGCGCGCAACGCAGGCGCTGGCTGCAGTTTGTTTTGCCTTGGGGCGCCCATCACCGCCCTGTTTTGCGCGCCGTTCCCGGGAGTCGAAAAAGTGAGGCTGTTGGCGGATGCGGCTGCGGCTGCAGTGAGCAGCCAGCCAATCTCGCTTTCCTGACGGCTCGCCTAGCCCAAACCGGGCCCGGAATTCACTCTCGTCGAAGCCTCCATGATCCCCTCGCTGCGTGTGACAGCTGCCGTCGTGGGTCCACCAGCTCCTGCGACGCTCTCTGGCGGGCGGAGCGGCGAATGGGTAGCGGTGTGGGCACTGGGAAGGCCTGCCTGCACGCTTCACAAAAGGACTCAGCAGGCCGACGTCGCGCAACGGCCACGAGAGCCCCAGCGCCGTCACCCCAGTGGCGATCCGCCTCCGCGCTGCATTATCGAAAGCACGGCCGCATCGTCGCATGTCCTTTAAACAGGACGCAAGGGCCCCGTCCTTCGCTGCCTGGACGTTGGAACCCGCGCCGTCCGCTTTCACCGACACATCGCACCAGCAGCCAAACCATCGCAGGAACGAACGAGTCAGCGCCCGCTTTGAATTCCGCAACACACACCTTGCAGCGTCGCATTCTAGTGAAGCGTGCCAGCTAGAATAACACGTTTAGTATTCCTATCTGCCTTCTCTGTCTTCTCTCGCTTTGCTTTTCGCGGCAAAGCCTTTTCGTCCAGAAGTTCTCACGTAGAACTTCGTTCCGCAAACGTCCTGTCTCCCTTCCGCAAACGTTCTGTACATCTCCCTTTGAGCACTTCGCCATCTCACCGCTTGCCTCGACCATGTTAACAGTGCACAAGCCCTGATCTCGCGCCCCAGACCTCACAGGCCTGAGCACATGCGAAAGGTACATCTTTCCACAAGCGTGAAACAGACACTTTGCCGCGTATCGCAGCTTGTCTGTCTGACTCGGCACGCCTGGCACCTATGCGGCTCCCCGATCACTCAGTCAAACAGCCCGCGAACACGTCTCGATTGTGTCTTCGCAAACCGCGTGCCTTCTTGTACCGTTTGGTGGCTGACATAGTCGCAGTTGAGGAGCAACGCTTGCACTTTGCTTTATTTTACATTACCGCTCGCTTCCCCAAGCATACCAAGTCTCCTCTCTCCCACCCTTGCAGCTCCGCCGTTGGTCCCTCACACGGTCGTTGCGAGCCCATGAAGACACGCCCATCCAGGAAGAGCTGTGACGGCTTGCGTCGTCGCCAAGCCATGAACGCGCAGACTCCCGCCGGAAGTAGGGCCGCTGACACCTTCTTACCGTTGTCTACAGATGTGGAAGGCACGTCAGTTGGCATACCAGCCAACGGGGCGACGTGGGACACCACTATGGTGTCCTCAGAGGGTGTTACACGCGATGGAAACCGACACCACCCAGAAACAACGTCACCTATCGACGAGTATCAACGACCCCGAACCCTTTCCATGGCTGAAAGAGATATTGCAGAAGAACTCGTCGAGTTAGTTAGGAGTCATGTCATAGGGATGAAGGGGTATGAGAGTGAGGCGCAACGCGACGAGCTCGTGGCCGCCTTCAGACATGCAACAACGCTACCTCCTGTTACAAAACAGTCTTTAAGCGAGCTCGACATACAAAACATCATCAGCAACATCAAACTACGCCACGACGTCAACTTTGACAAAGACTTGAGCTTCCGACCAAACAACGAGGGGCCCAGAGGTCAACAGAAAGTACGATACTCGGACAGGTATTGGCTAGCGTTGGAAGCTGAATTGCACTTGTATACACGCCTCTTTCAGGGTACGCCACCATTTCGACCTTCGGGGCAGGTAAGCGCGTCTGTATTCTTCCAACGTGCACAAAAGAGGGTACCGAAAGTGTTTGAGACGATACACGAGGTTTTGAAGAGCTTGGTGCCTGATAGAGACCACCAGAGAGTAGACGAGCATTTGGATGTACGGATGTTGATGCAGGAGATTGAGAGAGGTGTATGTGATATGGTCGCCTTGGTAGAGTGGACCGCACGTCTTCTGAAAGAGCACTGTGCTCCTATGCGGGACGAATGGGTCGACAAAATGGTGGGGCTGATGCGTGACGGTGCTGCAAACAACAACCTGAAGACCATTGTTGCGAGCCTTCAAGATTTGGTAGGGATGCTCGAAACGATGAAGCTTGTAGGTGTACTTCCTCGCTCCGCGTGTTGAGAGCTAACAAGGATAGGATGTGGCGAACCATCAGATACGGAATCTCAAGCCGTTGCTCATCGAAGATACCATCAACTATGAAAAGCACTACCATTTGGACCGGATCGTGAATAAACGCTCAAAGATCAACTTTGAAGCAGCTCAAAGGTGGTGGGCTGGTGTTATACAGGGCCTTCAAGTACAGCACTCATCCGCAACCAAAGATGTAACCCGGACAAGATTGGAAATGTTCTCGCAAGCAGTCGTTTCCAGTTTGTTTTCCCAGGACATTCAGCAAGAGCTTCCGGACACATTCTACCTCGACACCGATAGGCTGCGAGCCTTGAAGTCGGAAGTTGAAGACTTGGTTCAATTCGAGATCTGTTTCAGCATGTTCAACCAGTTGCGGAAGGGCTTTGGTCATAATGGAGCAATACCGAACGCGACCAGAGACCACGTTCGCTCCTCATTGTCTGCAATTATGGGGGAGTCCATGGGCCACGGCTCGCAAGCTTGGATCTACAACTCAGAGTCACTGTCGCTCGAGATATATCGCCAAGCGCAAGTCATTGCCGGACGATCTCCAATCTTCGACCATCACAATCTGCAGGCCACGAATGAGTGCCTTCGCTCACTCTTCTACAGCACCTTTACATGTCATGCCTCGACACTGGAAGCTGTCCTCCTCGTGCAGGTTCTCGATCACATCAACAAGCATATCAACTCCTCACCTACCGAGCTCTACAACAGCCTTGTCGCATCGCCACCACCAACCTCTACACCTTTCATTACCGCACCACCCACTATTGATACGTTACCCTTCTACAACACGCCACAGGATAGGCTGAGCGATATCTCCAAGCGTATTTCACACATTGTTCTTTTGCACTGGCGTATCTGGGCACCCATCGCATACGTTCAAGACAACGCATCAGGCGCCACCACCCATCTCCCTCCTCCACCGCAACCAGCGGTCACACCATCCGCACCATCACAGTCCGCATCCCCGCCACCACCCGCACCCATGTGTCCTGCACCGGCCCCTGAGCATGACGTACCGGTAGTTGGCATGATGAAGACAGGCGAACCGCCAGACCCAGGATCAGGCTACGAGAGCAGCGTCTCTGACCAGACGAGACTGCCTTGATACGTTCATTTTCTTTTGTACTATACCCCTATTTTTTTTCTCTGGCACGGACTTCCGAGATATTGCATCTTTGATTGCATATGCATAGCGGCGTGTTATGGTTCAACATTAGCTTGGGAGTTAATCATGGGGTTCTTATAGGGTAGGTTCCGATAGGTCAGCATAAAATAGGACAAGATAGGAACATCAATGTAGGCTTTACTCATCAACTCTCCGTGGGTCGGTCTTTTCGTTCATTTGTCTCAAGAACTAGCCGCTAAGACTATCGCGGCCGTTCCCGATCCACCTAGAGGTACGCTATCCTAGAAGTGGTAGTGATGAAGCTCGTTCGGATAAGCTAATCCGTGTGCGGAGTAAGCAGGGCCACAGCACTGCTATGAATAACCTCTAGTTCACCATATATCCAGCGATATAGCAAGTCGTGGTATAGCCCATCCTTCTTCTCCCGCTGATTTGTTCTTCGCAATTCTCTACATTACCCCTCCACAATGTCGGCATCAAGTCCAACAAGCGGCAACTCTCAATCATGGTCCGGTCCAGGAATCATACAGTCCTACATAAAACTACGGGACGACTCCAAAATCTCGCAAGAGACTCTCGAGAAATGGGTTTACGACGTGTATCTTCCCGCCGTCTTGAAGACTGGTATCGTCAAAGCGATCACATCGTGGAGAGCCGCGAGTGCGAAGTACGAAAGGGGGTGGCTGATAGTGTTCGATGTTGAAGATCTGGAGTTAGTGCAGTATGGGAATAGGAAGCATGTGGGTGGGGGCTTGCATGTAATTTCAAGGACTAGCGACATGTTTTGGACGAATGGGCCGGTGGACGATGTTATCGATTTCGAGTCGAGGATCTTGGAGAAGGTGGAGCTGTATGGGGATGGTCGGGATTCGGCAGGTGCGTCTCAATGCTTTGCCAAGAAGGGATCCTCTCTTCTCCTGGATGCTTGCTCAACGTCTACCGTCGTCAACCTTGGCTGACCAGGAGCTAGATGATGTGACTACCATGATTTACGCAGCCATGCAGCCGGCACCTGGTGGTGAGAAAGATCTCGATGCTTGGTATAGGGAAGAACATAACGAGCAAATGTCTAAAGAACCGGGATACAAACGGACGACACGATATAGCCCGCTCTTCCAAACACGTAATATTGGGAAGCCGAGTGGCTTGGATTTTGTTGCTTTCCATCAATTTGGGGAGGGTCACAAGATCGGTACAGAAGTAGAGCCATTGGAACCTATGTCGAATTGGACGAAGAGGGCCATGAACAATTGCACGTCGATTGATGCGGCGGTCTATCGTAAGGTAAAGACTTTCACGCTATGAACGGTGTATTGTAGTCAATGCCTGAGGAAGTTCTCTCGGCAGACTGTGTAACCCTCCTCATCAGAAAAACTGGATCAAAGCGTGGAATGCCTTTGAGCGCGTTCATCACTTTGATTTCTGCCAAAGAAGGCCAATACAACGCCTTACCGGCCGAATAACCCGTACTTTTTGGTACACTGACCATAGTACTATGTGCAGCTAAAAGCTATGTTACTGGATCATCCCTATGGTTGCCTGACGTAGGGCAATGCAGGCAGATCCTCTGTACCACCAAAATGCTGACTTTGACTTAAACCTAGCGATAAACAGGCGCCTTCAGACATGGAATGATTCAAGCAGACGTTCGTGGTGTCCAACAGGAACAATGCGGAGGGACACCGGCGGTCTAACCGATTCGGGTTTGGCGGACGTGACGTGCCACTTACGTTCTCTGGTGTCGAGTTTCTCAATAAAGAGGCACCTTTCCCCTGCTGTGTGCGACTTTTGTCTGCTATATAATTCAATTGATCCACTTATTTCCCTAAACTCAACGCGATCATGGACAATAACTCGCTAGCCGCGTTCAGAGATGGAAGGTGACCAACGCTCACCCACACATAGAGGTTCAACACGATTGATCCATTGCCATTAGGTCTGGACAGCTTCGGAAGCTCGCCGAAGAGCACCTGCAGCATGAGTATATGGACCATTGCGATTGCAACATGATCAAAATTTGACGTTTCATAGCTTGAACCAGTCCGACCGCGACATCCTGAAGAGTGCAGGCAGCAAAGTATCGACCCACGCTAAGGTGGGCTCTCTCCTGGGCCTGGGATTTGGTATCTATTGCGCCTTCAGGTTGCGATCGATGCGCATGTAAGTAGAAGCCCAGGGATGGACAATCTAATGACGTTGACTCCCAACCTAGGGCGTATTTCAACGCTTTTAGGGCAATGGAGAAGCCCGTGGAAGTTCGATTCGCTGATGGTCGAACCGGTACGAAACAACGGTCATGCGCGCGGGAGAACTTGGATACTGACGACGGCACAGAGCCTATCCCAGATATTACCAACCAACTTGCGCCATCGAAGTGGAGTGATGCAGCCACGTACTTCTTCTTCTCCCTTGGAGGTCTATTCCTGGGCGGCGAAGCGGGTTTCTTGAGCGGCACCGCGTCCGCGTCGCGAACCATCACTAAGGATCCCGAAGCCAAGGAGCGGATAGAGAAGGCATTCAAAAACTATCGCATTGACGCGATGAAGCAAGAGATCCAGCAGCTCGAAGGAAAGAGCAAGTTCGAACAACTGTTCAGCTCATAAAGCGGCGCTTTGTAGATTTCCGAAGAGAGCATGGAAGGGACTCCATTTCGACAATGACCTCTAGCGTTGAGAATCACCTTGTATATAATGTATGCTCATGTCAATAATCCATGACCCATCAACCACCAACTACGCAGACTCGTGCGAAATGTCACGGTCCCAAGACAAGCCGGTATCCGATCGGCCGCGCGGCTCCTGGAAAGATTTGGTAGGACCTCCAGAAGCTGAAAGCTTGACCCCTGGGGTTGTGGGGCGCCGCCGCACCAACGACGTCATGTTTCTTCACGCGCGAATCTACGATAGCCACAATCGCGTATTGTTTCTATTCGACCTGCACGTGCTCCCCTCCGTCGTTTTCCCTGTATGTCCACGTCGTTTCCGTGATACCCCTTCCCTTCCTGTACAGTGTTCGTGCAAGCCTGCGATCGCGAGGCAAAAGTAGAGCGGACGGCTTGGCAAAGGCTCAGCAATCTTTTGCGAACATTGGCGCCAGGAGATATCGAGTGGACTTTTCCCGTACTTGTTGGAAACCTACGAGCGACAATCTCAACGTGAGATAGTATGACGGGGCTGTTGCTCCGCTTTCTATGGCTTGCGAGCCTTGCTACAGCGCAATTAGAGAGCACCTCTATCGAGATCGTTACAATCACGGGAAGCAGTGCTAGAGTATCCAGTGGAGAGGCCCCAGCCGCCACAGTACCTTTGGACTTCGATGGGAGCACAATAGCAACCACCGGCTTAACCAGTATCGTCTCAGGAAGTACAGGCGCAATGAACACTACAGCGTCCGGAATGTCGTCGGAGGCTCCATACACACAAATCGTGGGTGGAACGAGATCACCTGCATCAACCGTATTGAGCGGAAACGCAACAGCTACGACTTCGACAGCCGCCGCACCCGTGAATACTCAGCCCTGCAATAACTACCCAGAATTCTGTAACCGAAAGTACAGCAACATCACTGAGGTCTGCGCACACAACAGCCCTTTCGTTCGAGCAAGGAATGCCGCAGCCAACCAGGAATTGACAGTGACCCAGCAGCTCAATGATGGTGTTCGAGTGTTGCAAGGACAGGCACATTATATCAACGACACTCTCTATTATTGTCACACTTCTTGCGACATGCTCAATGCAGGCACTGTGGAAGACTATCTTCGCACAGTCACGGAATGGGTCGCGGCGCATCCTTTCGATGTCATCACCATCATCTTCGGTAATTACGATTGGCAAGATACGGACGAAAACGGAAATCGAACTGTTACCTCTAAGCAGTTTGCGGAACCTATCCAAGCTTCTGGCCTCAAACAGTATGTCTATCAGCCGCCCAAGACAGCCATGGCCCTGGATGACTGGCCAACACTCGGAGAGCTCATCATCTCTGGCAAACGCGTCATCACGTTTATCGACTATAATTCCGATACCAGTGCGGTACCATATCTATTGTGGGAATTCTATAACATCTGGGAGACCCCCTTCAGTCCCACAGACGATGACTTCACATGCGAGATCCAGCGCCCGGATGGCCTTGCCGAGAACAAATCAAGGGAGATGATGTATATGGCCAATCATAATTCAAATGTGCAAGTCAGTATCGCGGGGCTGAATCTCCTGATACCAAACACAGCGGAGCTTAACAAGACCAATGGTGCGAACGGGTCAGGCAGCCTGGGTGAAATGTCGGACAATTGTACATGTCAGTAAGCATTGTTCAAGGATGTTTCCATCGAAGCTGATGTTGATGTAGACATGTGGGATCGCCCACCCAACTTCCTTCTCGTCGACTACTATAATTACGGATCCCCGATCAACGGCTCGGTCTTCGAAGTTGCTGCGCGTGCCAATAATGTGACGTATAATCGCGAGTGCTGCGGCAAAGTAATCAGCTTAGGTGCGATACTCGAGATGTCTTCGTCTACTTATTTGGCCTGGCTCATTGCACTCGTAGCTATATTATTGCTATGAACTTGACAAGGGCATGCATGACAAATCGCTCGCGAGGCGCAAGCAACATACTATGTTATATAGATAACGATGTCCGTGTGGTCGTCTTGATCGGGTATTGGTAGGCTTTCTCGTTTGTAGTCCCTTTGCATAGCGATTTGGCTGGGAAAAGGGATGTTCAGTATGTGATCGAGGCCTCATCATCTGTGTAGAGGCAAGGTCGTACGAAAACCTGTATATTGATAGGATAAGCTCAAGTACAGCATGCACTTGACACGTTCTGGGAGGTGCTACGACGATTGGACGGGGTCGCTTATAGCTCGCTAGACAAGGGTCAGGACAGTGTAACGGGAAAATTTCCACCACTCGGTTACCATTTCTGGATAAAGTCATTGTAGCTATTGGCAACCTCTTTGGGATTATTCAGGGCGTGCGGCATACCCTGCGTTCCCCGCACGCATCGTTTCCACTGCTGGGAATAGAGCTTTACTAGAGGAACTGTTAGTTTCATTCAGGACCGTCACAATTCGCAGTTGGGCCCTTTGACACTTGATAGGTCTATCCTGCTAAGCTGCAAAGCTATGTCTCTTCTATATGGCTTCGGAAATGGAATTGCCAACGGGCTATCCTTCAGCTTGGTAGTTTAGAACATGTACCCGCAATATCTCACTCAACTGTACAATAGTAAGTTCTAATACATATCATAGAAAGATCCTATGCACAATCCGTACGTCATCTACTACCCTTTTAGGAGAACACTGTCCATACGAAGATGCGTGAATAAGCCATTGATAATCCTTCGGCAATCGGATGCTGCACTGATCCACTCAACGGCTATATACTGTACAGCATGGAATTGCGGAGCCTCGTCCTTGTTTCATCAAACGTCTTGGTCTACCTTGTTCTAGCAAGTGCGCCGAAGAGCCTCCGCATAATGCAAGTGCTGCGTCGATGCCGCCCTTCTGCTAATCGACTCTTCCACTAGATGCGGCTTGTAATCGGTCCGACGGTTTGAAGTGATCTGTATAAGAAGTGTAACATTGCACCTATTCCAGGGCACCACGCGCAACAAAGCCTCGCAACTGATATATCCTAACATAAGCATCTTTAGCTGACAGGATGCAATTCTCGGCCATCTTCGCCTTCGTTGCCGCCTTCGGGCTCGCCTCTGCTTCGGCCCTCCCTCAAACCGCTCAGAAGTCCGGAACGTGCGGCCTCGACACATATAACAACCAGTACTTCTGCATCATCGAGGGAGTGGTAAGTATGTTCCGTGATAGTGACTCCCAATACTGACGAAGCGTGCAGTCCTACGGATGCGAAACAGGGTCATGTGCTGATCGCAGCGGGGCGGAGTTTCCCTGCAGCGGCGGTGATGGTCATTACACTTGCCCTGCGTAAGAAGGGCCAACGAATGAAGTTGAAGAGGTTGTCGAGACGAGCTTTTGGTTTCATTTCATTTGTGGGGAAAGCTCTACGTACACAAGGCTCGCGGGAGCTTCATCTTCACTTTCTCGTCGATGCCATATACAACTGTCTCGCACCTTCCTCCGGGAACGTGTAACGTGCAAGTCGCAAATTTATCAAAAGCGATCATTTAGTACGTCAGCCCAGCCAAAGTGATCGAACCACGAGCTGTACATGTACGGCAGCCGAAGCATGTGTGAGGTTTCATTCACGAAGCTGCGTGCTCTGCAGTAGTTGTCGATCGGCTGTGGATGTCCAAAAAAGTAGATGTCCAAAACCGACAAAGGCCGCAGCTGCGAATGCCGCGTATTTGCATACAGCACATCAGAAAACAACTGCCATGCTTGACGGTGGAAGTCACAGTGCACGACTTCCCTCTCACTGGGGCACCTTTCCGCATACAGTTTAGCGTGATGTCCCGAACGAAATCATGATTTGCCTTCATTGAACTCCGCCACACTCCTCGCAAGCATCTCACCACCTTCAACGCGATTTGACACCAACATGTATGTTTGATGATCTTATAACCGATTGCGCTAGAGGCACACCGCTTTTCGTATTGGCTCATCAATTGCTGCAAGGTCAGCACCTCAAACGCATACGTGTTTGCCCTCACACGTGGGCTCAAACTGGCACTTGTCCTCCTCCTACCTGAGCGACTCTGAAACGCTGAAGCGCAACTGCGCATTCCAGCCTTTTCGTGTACTAAATATACCTGGACATCGTCGGTAGTCGTCGGCAAAGAGGCAACATCGCGTACTGTGGGCTGTGCTGAAGGCAACTTCGTCGCTTGCAAGCTAGCCGCCTTGAGTAATCGGGCACACGTTTATACTGACCCCGCGCTTCCAGTACTCTTTCGACGTTCAACCTCACTCGTTTCGAGGCCTTTAGCAGTCCTCTTCGTTCGCTTCTCAATCCGCTTCACGTCCACGGCAGACTGCAAGTGTTACAGCCTCATCCTACTCCACCGCTCAGACCCCACACCGTCACTTGCGGGGGCGGAATAGCAACACCTCTGAAAATCCTGGTTCACCTCACACTCCGATCTCAACTCGTCGCTCGCTCACGGAAGCTCACCATCACTTTTCAGACGATCGCTAAACATCACAATGACGTCTTGCTGTAGGACGTGCGACCATCGACAGCATGCGGTCCAAGACTTCTCAAGCACAAGGCCCCCTCTTGAGGTCATTCTAATACTCTTGAAATTCAAGGCCGCCGTTGTTCCCACGAATATGGCAGCATATACGGCTCTCAATATACTGTTGAACAGCATCACCGATGCAGCCGAAACCACTTCACATCCGACGACCTTTACCACATGGTCGCCCTGTTTGTCGAACCCGAGCGCAGTTGCCATTCTCACCACAGCAAGTGAGACTTGTTCGGAGAGTACCTCGGTGGTCTTTGCAACCGTGCTCAGGCACTTGTCGTCACCCCCGAGTGTTCAGCACGTGTATCTAGACTTCTCCGTCGTATCACTTGCTGCATCATCGCCCGATGAGAGGATACCATGCGATGTTATCGTGCTGCAAGCACCGAACCCTGGCGTGGCGAGTGCCATCGGGAAGCACTTTGGTTGGGATCCGACAAGGTCCTCACTGTCAACCCAATTGGGCGCTTGTGGCCCGGCCGCCTTCAGTAGACCAGGAGATCTTATTCATGATTTCTGGGCCTGGGCTGAGCTCCACTCCGGTGCTCCGACATCTCCGTCGAGCTCAATCGGAAGTGGATACGATAGTTTCGATGGCAGACCAACGCTGCGAGCACAGAACTCTGATGAGAAGAATATGTCCTTGTTCTATGCCGAGGACGAAGAGCGGAGCAACATGGATGACGAGACACTCGTGATGATCTTCCAATGGAGCAGTCACGCCGATGCTGATAGATTCAAGCATCCCTTGCAGAAGAGCCACGGCCAGAATGGGCAGGAAGTCAGCAATGACATGTGGGATAGACATGTCGCACACCCTTTGCGGCAGGCAACAAGCATCGGTGCAAAGGCGGACATGTTCAAGCTCGAACTAAGAGGTGTGGAGCCGAGGATGGGTAAAGCCGCGGCTCGGGAGCGTAGCGGGAGCAGGAGGTTCAGCACCATGGCTTCGGGCTTTGGCGAGAAGGTTAGCGGATTATGGGGTCGATAAATTCAGTATCGATAAGTCGTAGTCGATAAGGGGAGGAAGGAGGCTACCGTGGGCGAGAAGGAGGGAGGATGGACCGAGATGAGGAACCGAGGAAGTAGAGGTCGGAGTGGCCGCGTTATATGCCCACAGTGGTGGCCTTGCAGGACGAAGTAATACTGAATGGGGAGGTAATGTTGACGACCATTGGGGGTCTGATGGAACGGGGCTACATACACCCCACATAACAACCTAATGCAGCAGCTGTGGCTTGGGATCATGAAGATCTCTCAACGGTTGTTCGTCATGGCAAAGACTTACCAGGTACTCGGATCCAAGCATCGGCGCTCCTTTTTCATCGGGGGCCTGGGACGACGGAACAGTTAGGCGTGCACGGGGACAGCGGACGGGCGTGCCTGAAATGTGGCGCCCAGCACGAGAGGTTACCCTACAGCGCACACGTACAACTTCGCTCACCACCCACAGCCACACGGCGAAAAACTCTGCACCGTGATTCCTCGATGCGTACAAGAATGTGGATATGTGCACGAATCACAGCAGGACAATTTGAAAATGTGCGTTCACATAAGCCGCGAGGGAGCGTTATTTGCACGAAGTCCGTAGGCTACGACGGATGCATTGGAACGTTACTGCTACGGAGCGTCTATTCGTGAGCGAGTCAGCCTCGTAGGTCCATCCCACTGTGAAGTCATGCCTCTGGCTTGCTCACGCGCCAATCTCCGCGGCGCCAATTTCGAGCCGCAGTACCTGCCCAAGTGAGGCTCTGCACGAAGCTCAGCTACTCCCTTGGTCCAGGTGGTCTAGCGATGGGGCTGCTGCACTGGAGTGCAGGGATGATGCAGCCGTGCACCGCAGCCACAGGTGCCGTTTGTGGCGCATGAAGGATCTATTGGATGGGCGCTCGGCTTAGGCGATCAGCCGGACCGGACTATCCTTGCATATCGTGCTACCTTGTGCTGAGACCAGAAAAGAAAGAGGTAACGAGGGCGAGTGTAAGGCACTGTACTCGAGTAAGGCTTGAATGCGAGTAGGGTGCGGCACCGACCGCACCGACCGAATCGGATGTGCGTGCGATATCCACCATGACTCTGGCCCCAATACTGCTCAGCTGCGTGGCAGATGAGTAGTCTTTATGCGGCGCCGGTGTGGCTAGTATATATGACTTCTTGAGCCGCGGAATGGGAAGTCAGTGCAGGAAGGTCGCCTCAAGATTCGGTCTGAAAGATTGTGACCATGGCCAACTATTCTTACCCTTATCCTGATGAGGCCTACGGAGCGTATACGCACGCTCATGCCGGATATGGGAACGCCTCTCCCACAGCTCCCCGGAGAGCATCGACACAGAAAGAGCTCCGAAGAGTTGATGAAGCAGAAGTGGTCATTGGGCGTGTTTTCTGGCTTCCTCCTCAGGAAGAATTGCCTCCAAGAGCAGTGCGGCGGGCACATGGAAAGGGCGCCGTCGAAGAGGGCATATACAACCACCCTGTGGTCGTCGTATCCCGACCGGCAGAAGAGCCGCAAGTCGTGCACTTCCATATAGTCAGCCAGTCCCTGCCCTTGTTCCGCAGGAACATCCTGCTTACCAACCCCCAGGTCACCTCCTTCCAGGGCAAACGCCTGCATGAAATATATTCCAAAGACAATGAGTTCCACGCTTCGCGGCGATCATGGTATCTTCCCATATCGCCGTCCCCAACTCATCCACATGTCAATTCCAAGAAGATGCAAAAGCGGTATCCCACCTTGGAATTGCAGCATGGCGCTACACTGCGCTGGGACTCTTACGTTAACATCCGCCACGTCTACAAGATAGACTGGACGCTGCTGAAACCATATGCGAACCCGGATACGCCATATGTGCAATCTTTCCGCTTCGACCGGGAATCCTGCGACAAAATGCTAGCCAAGACCAAGTTTCTTACGAACTACGAGCCCGAAGTACAACATCCCGTTCAGTCCTTTCCTCATATTGAAAGACCACCTTATCGACAATCTGGGCGCGTGATGATGTCGCATCTGCCGTTGCGCATTCCGGAGACGCAAGCGTACTCCAGAGGCCAGGATTATAGCCCTCATAGTCCTAGAGCACCGTCGCTGTACTCACCTAAGTCTTACTCGGATGAAGGCAGTGTGGTCGGATCGGAGTACTCGGGTCTCTCTCCGATCCTGCAGCCGGATTTTGGCGGGCCTCAAACTGAGTTCGAAATGAGTACTCCGGTGCCAAAGAAGAGACCGCCTGATCGGAAGCTGAGGAGAGCTTGGCATATCATGATTTGGATTCTGAAATGGCTTTGGAAGACGCTTTGTAAGATACGAGAGAGGTTCCTCGGGCGATAAGCTTTGTTGTCGGAGTAGGAGTTGCCGATTTTCTGGGTGTAAATGGCGCCATTGCTCTGACCATTCCGTTGTCGGCTAGTGCATATACCCCTGCGTCACAGTTCTAGAGTAACACCACGCTTTGTTGGATTCTACATACTTTTTGTAATGTATTTTCGTCTTGATTACACTTATCCATCATTTCGCAGTCAAGAGGATCAAGTACCCGCTCCAAGGTTCATCGCTTGAGCAAGAGAAGAAAACGTTCGTGAAGCTACGGGGAGCCTATTGCGGGGTACTCCACAGTCAAACTCGACAATAACACCCTACGGCCGGAGCGCAATTTCAAGCTATCTTGTTATAAGCTGCACCGACTCTCCATTAATTCATCCAGTCATCATTTTCTCTACGCGTACAATGTCAATCAAGAATGTCGGCCTCGTAGGCGGAACCGGCACGATCGGTGAACCCATCCTCGAAGCACTCAAGACGTCCTCCTTCAACCTCAGCGTGATCAACCGGGCAGGCTCCAAGTCAACATATCCTGGGACTCACGTCGTTACCGTACCCGACGATCTCAACGTCCCAGATCTCACGCGCCTATTGAAGGAGAACAGCATCGACGCCCTCATCCTAGCCATCAAGCCCGCTCAAGTAGCCCAGAACAAGCGCCTCATCGAAGCCGCCTTCAAGTCCGGAGTGAAGCGCGTCATCCCCGCCGAGTTTGGCAGCGTCGACTCGGCAGACGCCAAGACGCGGGAGGTCTACCCTATCGCGGATTGCAAGAAGGAAGCGCGCGACTACCTCATCTCGCTGCAAGACCAAGAGCGAGGTGAAGGACAGGGAAAGCTGAGCTGGACAGGCCTCGTGCCTGCGCACTTCTTCGACTGGGGACTTGGCAATAGCTTACTTTGCTTCGACGTTGCGAAGCGTAAGGCGTATATTCAGGATGGCGGCGATATCAAGTTCAGCGCCTCTAACCTACCATTCATTGCGAAGGCTGTAGTGAGGGTCCTCGAGAGGCCAGAGGAGACAGCGAATAAGCTCCTGTATATTCAGAGCTTTCATGTGACGCAGAACGAGGTGTTGGCTGTGCTCGAGAAGATCACAGGTAAAAAGTTTGAGATTATCAACCAGAAAAGTGAGGAGAGGTTGAAGGAGTTGAGGCCGAAGATGTTGGAGGGTGATTTCCACGCTACAGAAGAGACGGTCGGCATCTGGGGCCTTGTGGCGAGTGATTGGGAAGGTAAGACTGCGAATGGTATGCTGGGCCTGGAGGAAGAGAGTCTTGAGAAAACGGTTAGGGAGGTGTTGGCGAAGCAGTGGAGGTCTTAAAGGGCGGGCGGGGTACGCCTGAGTTCAGAGCAGGTGCGAATTGCGTGCGCAGCGATACAGATTAGCATACGCGTGCATTGCCTAGGCATAGACAAAATTGTGATCATGGCGATTAATATTCGGGGCAACCACAGTAGCTCGGTAGATGGCGGTGTGCCCAAAAGTTCAAGATTACTGAACTGTGCTTGATTAGTTTCATAACCCTGCGGAGCAGAGGTCTAATCACTGGCCACCACATCAAATTCTATAATCATATAGCCATCGATAAACGACAGCAGAAAGAGTTAACTTTGCCTACACTTGTGCATTTGAGTGCTAAAACATCGAAATACTTCACGCTTCGACAACTGCTTTCGCGATGCCTCTTTGGATAATCTACCACCCACGCTCGACCTTCAAGTCCGAAGACGAGAAAGCGACTCTGGCGAAAGACATCACGAAAAGTATGATACACCCACATGCCACTCTATATCGACAGACCTGTGACAAATCGACGCGCTTCATGCGTGTTTTGTAGCCACCTTCTCACAAGTATGGTATAGTCTACACAGCCGTCCCACTCCCGGCCTTTTACGTGAACGTGCTTTTCGTCCCCCTCGACGCAACCAGCATCTACGTTGGCGGCGTCGCCCGTCCTTCATCCCACACCGCTGCCAACGGCCCGGGTCAAGACTCGAACGTGCCTTTCATCAGAGTCACCATTCAGAACATCGCACGCAAGATGTAAGCCCTCACATCTACTATCCTTTTTGCTCGTATTCTCACTTTCGCAGCTCCGACCTCAAGCTAATCCCGCAAAGCCGATCCGACGAAGTCCGTGACAGGTTCCTGAAGAGGGTCGATGAAGCCCTCAAGCCGCATATTGCGGATAAAGGATACGACTGGGAGTATAGCATCGAGGAGACGAGTCGTGATCTGTGGAAGATACAGGGGTTCGTGCCGCCGATGCCGGGGAGCGAGGCGGAGTCGGAGTGGGCGAAAAACAATAGGGCGACGGAGTTCGATCCTGTAAAGGGTAATCTCTAAGATAAGAAGCAGGAAGTGCAGGTAAAAAAAGATTTGGAGAAGGGGAGAAGAGGACCGAGCAGTCATCACGGTTGTCATCCGTTCATCAATTGTACGTCTACCACGACTGCGATGCCAACTCATACGCCAAACATGCAATCAGCCGCCATAGGTAGTATTACATTACAACACAAACATCAAGCTTCATCAGCCTCTTACTCTTCTTCTCTTTGGCCGTCTGCTCTGGTTGCACCTCGCCCGCAGGCTCTCTCCCCATCTCCTCCCTGACTATCCTCTCTTGTGCGTTTTCCCAGAATTCGATTTCCATATCCCTGTCCTTTGCCACTTGTACATACCACTCTCCCCACTCTGGCCCGACCAATCCACCCACGTCTCTCCTCCTCCCATCAATCTTCTCTTCTGCGTTCTCTACATCGTCTTTTGCACAACTAGGACACAGCGTACTCAGCGGAACCATGCCCGATGGCCGTGGCGTGTTGTAAAAAAGGTACAGTCTGTTGTCGAAAGGTGAGTACCAACCTTCCTCACACCCCTTCTTCGTACACGGCCTCAAGGAAAATCGCCAATCCCATTCCTCTCCCCACGCCTCTTTTCCTTCCTTTCCCTTCGTACTCCCCGACAATGCAGAAGGAAGCACGCGCTGCTTCTGCCACACCTTCATACGCTTCGACTCCTCTGCCCTCTCTTCCCTCACCTGCTGCACATAGACCTCGAACTCCGCTGCGATCGCACCCAGTGTTTTACGCCCGCAGTTCTGCCGCATGGACTCGTATGTGATTTTGACGCGCTGGTTTGCGAGTTTGAGGTCTTGGTGGGCGTGGAGGGGACAGAGACCGCGCTTGCGGATGAGCTGGTAGGGGGGCTGGAGGAAGTAGAACGTGGGACCTAGGAGTATGGGAGTGTAGTGATTTTTGCAGTCGGGAGCGAGGCAGGGCAGATAGTGCTGAAGTGGGTTGTACTGGGATGGAGGGTCGGATGGTGTGGGTGGGGATTGCAGGACTGTGGGTGCAGAGGCGACAGACTGGAAGGAGGTAACGCGGGTGGTAGAGCGGCCGATTTGGAGCGAATATCTTCTAGAGTCGAAGGGTGAGGGTGGTGGAAGTGGTGCATTGAAAGTCTGGCTTTGCCTGCGAGATATGGGTGCTGGTGCTGAAAGGCGCTTGTGTATCCTCATTTTGGCTGGCGGTCTGGCGAGGAGGTCCAGTGATGCTCGAGGTTGAGGCTGGTATTCGAGGGATAATGAGCCATCTTTACGTGGCGGGAGTGGCGCATCTAACTCGAGTGCAGGCATGGCAGGCGGAGGTTCGGGAACCGAGAAGCGTACCACACGAAGAGAAGTAGTAGACTTGAACGTCTTCAAGATTGACTTCGGCGATGACCTTCTTATCTTATGGTCTGATATGTGGGAGGCTGAATTGACAGACGAGCTGCTCGACTGCGGTGCTGTCGACGCAGGAGTTGTACCCAAGGTATCTTAGAACCAGAGAGTTAGCGCGTCATTGCTGTTCGCGGAATAAGGGATGATATACTCTCAGGCGCGGAATGGCGCATGACGGTCAACGTAAATTACGCCTGTTGTTTGAAACGTAGTGGGTGGATTAAACGGGGGTTATGCTGGTTGAAACGCGCTTCCTATATTCGGAAATAGGGGAGCCTCAACTACGGTGGATAGCCACTTGATGATCTGGTGGCGATTCACACCCTCAACATAACGAGGAGGGATACATGTGTTCTTGTGACATGCCTTGGAGGGACACCGCAGGCCTCGTCTCACTTATGAGGTGTCGGTTGGGGGCCGATATGAAACGTTGAAAGCACGTAGGGGCGGCAACACTAGCGATTCGTTCGAACGGTTACTGCTGTGCGATGCGTCTACGTAGCTAGACAGGTAGAGTCAGTCATTTGTTCTGCTCGCAACGAAAATTGTTCAGCGAGTGTAATCATAGAAAAGTTAAAGTCGAGAGAAAGCAAGTGTGCAGAACGTAGAAAAGCACTGAAGAAAATGGCTTGACAAGACATCTTCGGAAAAACAAGCACACGAAACTAGAGGCTGAGGGTATTGCCCCATGGGGCGTTCAGCTTAGTTGCGAATGGGCGCGTACGCGAAGCCACGCCGGCGTAGACAAGGAACGATTCGTCTTCCATGTGGGGTCATTCGTATTCTCCTCCAGCACTTTGCTTCAGGCTCACCGGAATCCAATGGGGAGCGCGAGTCGTTACGGCACTACAAATTGCGCCATGTCATCGAGTTTCCCTGCGCCCAAGTTTAGTAATCGCCGCCGCCCAGGATGCGGCTATAGCGCCATCGTTGCACTAGAAAAATAAGTAGAAGGAAAGCGATGAACAAATGAATCGTATAGTCTAACGGTCTATTCAGCGCGCTGTATGTTCTTGCGGTACTTCTGATACATTCAGAATGAGGTTCGCTAAATATTACAAGCAGTACAAGCCAGACAAAAGCGGAAGGATTCTAAAGCTTAGCACTGAACTTCTCTTTCTTCAGCATGGCCTCGGCAACAAGCCTGCGCTGGATTTTGCCCGTGGCGGTCTTGGGCATAATATCGGTGAAGAAGATCTGTCGCATTTAGTGTTGGATTTGCAATCGCATGTGATTCAACTTTACCTTCTTCGGGAGCTTGAATTTGGCGACGCGCTCTGCCATCCAAGTCTTCAGCTCGCTAGCGTTCAGCTTCTGCCCTTCTTTCACGACGACAGCTAGGCCGACATCTTGCCCATAAATCTCGTCTTCTAGAGCAAAGCTGACAGCCTCCGAAACAGCTGAATTTTGAGCGATGACGTTATCAAGCTCGATTGGGCTAATCTTTTCTCCGCCTTTGTTGATGAGCTCCTTGATGCGGCCAGTGATGATTACATAGCCATCAGGGTCCTTCTTGCCCTGGTCGCCGGTGCGGAAGAAGCCATCCTTGGTGAAGGAAGATGCGTTCGCTGCCGGGTTGTTGAGGTAGCCTTTGGTCACATTCTCGCCTCGAATGCAGATCTCAGCCTCCTTGCCCTGGGCTACCTCGTACCCGGCATCATCCAAGATGACGATCTCGACGCCTTGGCCCACACCCACGCTACCGGGTTGTCGCTTGCCAGGCGGCAGTGGGTTACTAGTCATTTGATGAGCGGCCTCGGTCATCGCGTATGCTTCGAGAACAGGAGCGCCGAATGTCTTCTCAAGCTCATGGAAAACCTTGGGTGACAGAGGTGAGGAGCATGAGCGAATGAACCTGATCCTCGGCAACGGGCTGGGAGCCTTGTTCCTGAGTAGGATCTGGTGGATCGTAGGAACAGCCGTGTACCAGTTGGCCTGGTGCTCGACAAAGTCTTTCCAAAAGTCGGAAGCAGAGAACTTCGGAGGCACAACAACTGATCCACCGGATGCTAGTGGCGCAAGGAAACCGGCGAGCAGGCCGTGAACGTGGAACAATGGCATGACCAGCATGGTTCGGTCCTTGGGCGTAAGCTGGTATGTCGCCTGGATGTTCTTCATGGTGCGCAACAAGTTTCGGTGAGTCAGTGGCACCGCCTTGGGACGGCCCGTAGTGCCAGAGGTGTGCAGCACAAGGGCAACGTCATCTGGCTGTGCAGTCTCGACCAAGGCGCGCTTTCCAGCCAGCTTGCCCATCTCCTTGATATCCAAGACCACCTCATGGCCGTTGTAGTAGCACTCAGCAATGGCCGCATTGTATCTGCGCGCGGCACGTACCGCCGCCGCATCCTGAGCGAATGCGCCTTTCGGCACAAGGGCGATGGCCGAACTCAAGTCATCGATGTAAAACTCAAACTCAGACTGTTTGTATGCGGGGTTCAACGGCGCGGCAATGGCGCGCTGCCACGAGGCGGCAATGAAGGATACGATGAATTCGTACGTGTTCGGCAGAGCAATGGACACTGCTGCTTCCGCGGAAATGCCAACATGTGCGAGCTTCTGCTGGAAAGTCTTCACGTCGGATGAAAGCTTCTGGTAGGAGACGGTCAGAGCAGGTTTGCCAGGGACGATGATAGCGGTGGACGTAGAGTCCTTCGAGAAGGCACTCTCAAGAGTTGCGGGAGCCATTGAGTCTATTAGTGTACAACGATAAGGGGAATGTCCTACGTCTGTGGTCAATCGATGGGCACGCCATAGGCGCAATAGCACTTACTATAGTCTAAGAAACGGTCAGGTCACAAGGAACGTCTGGAGAGGAAGCACGCGAGCCAGCTCGTATGCATTAGAGATATGGACTGATCTAAACTGCCGACAATATCTCTGTGACGATAGTTCCCGACCCGAGGACGGGAATCGTCACTACACGTGACTCAGGGTCCGGGCTTGCGGCGCCGCTAGCTCCCAACGTGGGCGCGGTCCATTCAACCGCAACCACTCCACACGAAGCTGAAGCTGAAGCTTCACATTGCGATTTCTGACCAGACCACATAGCTATCTCGGCCAGCGCAGGAGAAGGACACCGCTACCATGGCATCGCAGCTACCCAATCCCTATGGCGCTGGCGCGAAAGGCCTTCCTAATCCATACGCGGCAGCTACCGTCGCGGAGTCTGCGCCTGTCAAGTTCTCAGAAGAGCAGGCAAAGGCCGAGCAGAAGAAAACACCTGGTATCTACTTAGAACGCACGCTCTGTACATGAACGTCGAAGACTTATGTCAATCTACAGCCTTTCACAACCCGCACCACATTAGACGCCCCCAGGCGAAGGGTGCCGTTGTCAAAAAGCCTGCCATAGCAAGACCCGTCATGTCTGCTTCATCTTCCTCGGACCCTCCGCCCGAATCCGCGACCACAACAAGCCAGCAGCCGGGTCTCGACTGGTGGCGCAGTACGGCTGATGACGATGCCGCGGCTCTCGAATATAAGAGAGAGATGGATAGGCAACAGAGGGAGAAAAAGAAGCAGGAGAAGAAGTTCGCGAAGCAGTTTGGCTGGTGGAAGGGGGACGCCCCCTACAGGCCAGATCGACCGTCGAATCTTCGCGCGTACAGGGCGAGCGGAGCCTATCGCTTGAAGGTGGAAGCCTTCGCAGACTTTTTAAAAACGCAGGCCAGACCTGACAAGAGCAGCGAAGCGTCTCCCGATGTTACCTCTGCATCCTTTAGGACCCTCGACACTGCGTCCGCTGCGTCCAAGCCTTCGTTTGTGCCACCGGCCAGCTACGATCAAGACCGCACATCGAACTCGCCCATTGCTTCGGATGTACAGAGCGAGGAAGATCCTTACGCTCGGCGAGTGCGTCTTTCGCGGGCATCCGCACTTGACGCGCAACCACCGCCACCGCCTCCGCCTCCGCCTCCGCCACCAGCACCCACTGCCTACGCAGCTGTCCCACCTCTTCCTCCTCCACCGAGTGAAGCTCCTACGAACATCCCACCTCCTCCACCGCCAACGTCCGCGCCGTACAATCCAACAATATCCGCGTCTCCTGCTCGCTACAATCCCACCATCTCTGCGCCTCCAGTGCGTTACGAGCACGCTACCATCTCGGCACCGCCCGTCCGCTATAATGTACCCGATCCGGCAGATGGGCCGCCACAAGAAGAACGACCGGCAAAACGACCGAAGCTCAGCAAAGCAGAGCAAATGATGGCGAAGATGGGCTACAAAAAGGGTGAAGGTTTGGGCAAGAACAGCGATGGAATCACAACGCACCTGGAAGTGAAGGCGCGCAAGGCAGATAAAAGAGTGGCTGAACCCGACGAGTACGATGAAAATGGAAAAGTCATCAAAAGCCAACAGGTCTTTGACATCCTTGGTGGCCATACATCCAAGCGGAAAGAGCCGGACAGATTCGGACAAGAATCGAAGGTTATTGTTGCCTGGGGATGTGTGGACGGCATCAACTGGAGAACTGATGCCGATCGCGACGATGGCGGTGTACGACAAGAGATGGGCCAGACGTTTGATGACAAGGTCAGTAGTGCCTCATCAAACCATGTCAGACTTTTACTGACAATGAATAGTTTGGTAGAATCGAGCGCATCTATGTGAACTTGAGCAGCGATTCTCAGCCGGTGTACATCAAGTTTGCGTCTGAGTTGAGTGCTTTGAACGTAAGTGTTTTCTTCCATAATGTGATGGATGTCTCTCTGACAGACGCAGGCCGTTAATCGCTTCCACGAAGGCTACCAGTTCCGCGGTCGCAACATACGGGCACATTACTACAACGAAGCCAAGTTCGAAGCATCAGTCTTCGATCACTAAATTTCCGCCTAGTCCACCGTCATGGCTTTGCATCCTGACGGTCGTTCATTCTCACGTATCTGTTATCCTTAGGATGCTTCTTAGTTTCTTTGATACGTACGGTTCGCAAGACGGTAGCTAGTACTTATTATTATGAGCAGCTATTGGTCGCGTTCAGGCCATCAGTGACCCCCGAGTATATATCCGTGTCCATGCACGTTTTTCAGCGTAGTGTTGCTTTCACCTTCTCCCACGCCTCGCTTTGGCTCTACTTATGCGCAACTTGATCTAAGCTCGCTTGCCGTTTCGTCCCGATGATTCATAGCTGTCTGCTGGTTGGCGTTTCCGCACATGACGTACAAGGCTGGCCGTGCATACATATGTTACACTCTGCTGTTCATGTTCGCATCGTGACTTCGATTGATCGGTTAGTTGTAGCCAGACCGGCACGTTTATTTAGGTAGCTGCTATTTCTCGCCTACAAGAACACTTGCGCCGAAAGCAGCCAAGGCTTCGGCGTTCGAACTCTGCCGCTCATTGTCGGATAATGTGCATCTTCGGCCGCCTTTGCCGACACTACTTTCCCCCACCACTCAACGCAATTGGCTGGATGCCGGCGCTGCTGATGCTAAAGTCGCAGATCGCATTGGACATGCACGAGAGCGGTTCCAGTGTTTGTAATAGATTCATGACTCTGCCCGGGAACAACGAGCTTTTCCTTTTTTTGCGTTTTCCCAGCCCTTCTAAGAGTAATCGCCTTAGCCTCCTCCTACAGCCTGGCACTTGCTTCCCGGGGTAGGTAGTGGACGCCTTCAGGTACGTTCAAGAAAGAATGCCTTTAGCTAGCGAGGACGTCCGCGACGCAGAGAAAAACCCGACCAATACCGACAACGTCATTCCAGAAGATGCAAGCCGCGGATTAAGAGCATGGCCCAGCACGCGCGACGACGAGATACAAGAAGCTGAAGAGGCACAAGAAGAGGATGTTGAACCCCACGAAAAGGCAATGGAGCAACCGAGTGGCATCTCAAAGGTCCTGTCGAGGAGGTCTGCAGCGTCGAGTTGGAGAGACCCTGGGCCTGCGCCAGACGGTGGGTCAGCCTGGATCCAGGTCCTTTGCACCCACATTACCGTCTTCAATACTTTTGGTTTCTTCACATCCTTTGGTGTGTTCCAGACGTACTATCAGACAACGTTGGGCATTTCTCCATCCACTATTTCCTGGATTGGCTCGTTACAGGTCTTCCTACTCTTTGGCATTGGCACATTTACCGGCAGAGCGACAGATGCAGGCTTTTTCCGCCATTCATACATTGCTGGCGCTGTGTTCCAAATCATCGGAGTCTTCACAATGGCTGAAAGTACGAAGCTTTGGCATCTGTTCTTATCGCAAGCCATCTGTCTTGGTATATCGAATGGTCTGCAATTTTGCCCAGCCATGGCTCTCGTATCGACGTACTTCGTGAAGAGAAGGGCTTTCGCGATGGGCTTGACAGCGCTAGGATCCTGCACGGGAGGCGTCATCATGCCCGTCATTGTCCAACAGTGTCTCCCACGCCTCGGCTTTCCATGGACAATCCGTATCATCGGCTTTATCATGCTCGCTCTCAACGTCGTCGCCATTACCCTCTTTCGTACACGTCTCCCACCACGCAAGAGCGGCGAAATCGTGGACTGGGCTTCCTTCCGTGAGCTACCCTACTCGCTCTTCTGCGCAGCAATGTTCTTCAATTTCTGGGGGTTGTACTTCGCTTTCTTCTACGTCGGCGCATACGGTCGTAACGTCTTGGGCGTGTCGTACCAGTCTTCTATCAATCTCTTGCTGGTCACCGTCTGCATGGGCTTCGTCTTCCGCCTCCTTCCCACCTACTACGCCGACAAAATCGGCTCTCTCAACGTGCTCATCCCATTTGCCTTTCTCTGTAGCATCATGATGTACTCCTGGATCGGGATCCACAGCATTGGCGGACTGTACACCTTTGCCGCCATCTACGGTTCCGGATCCGCCGTCATCCAAGCGCTGTGGCCTGCCATCATCGGTAAGTGCAGCAAAGTGCAGGATTTGAAGAGAGCTGGTGTGAGAATGGGCATGGCGTTTACGATTGTGAGCTTTGCGAGCTTGACGGGACCGCCGCTTGCCGGGGCGCTGATTCAGTCTGCGGGCGGGAGTTACACGTATGCGAATATCTGGGCGGGGACGAGTTTTTTGATTGGAGGGTGCTTGTTGATTGCGACGAGATGGGCGCTTGTGGGTATGGATTGGAAGGCTAATATTTAACGTCTTGGAAGGAGGCATTGCTCTACAAAGGTACCACTGATCTTTCGACATGAACTTCAGATATCCAGGAATTCAGAGCTCACTAAAGTTGGATCAGACTTGCTACCAAGCCACTGTCCACCTCAGCATGATGTTGCCTAGTTGATCCAAATTTACACGCCCAACGCTTGCTTACGACACAAATGTATACGCAACGCCCGCGCAATGCGAGCCTGGTAAATTCTTGTTCTGAGGCGCGTCGCAATGAAGAATCACGTTCTACCTTCTTTGAATGGAGACTCCCCAATTCTTTTGTAAGATAGCAAGTTCGCGTCTTTCCGACCAACCAATATCGGAAGCTTCTGTGTTGATAGTCCGGAACCACAATATGCGAAATCGTCTCCACGGGCTGTGACGCGCTTAGCTGCCCACAAAATCCTTGCTGCGACCGAATAGCAGCTTTCGACGTGTGTTCTTTCAATATGTGACTTGCTATTCTTGTTATAGAGGGGAAATGTTCTGAGACTCCACTTAAGTGCCCCCGCCTGCCCCATGCGGGCTACTGTTATGTACGCCACCCCGGAAAACTCGGAGCGAGATGGAACTTCTACGCGCCTACTCGTCGCTTCCCGACGCCGCCATGACGAAAATCCACATAGTGCAGTTGAGTCATGGGCGTAGTTGCAGGTGCTGTGCCCCTCCCCCAGTGCTCTACAAGTAGTTGGAGTGCTGCTGCCTTCGTGACCTCTTCATCCTTTCTTGATCACTTCTCCAATGCATCGCCATGCGTGTTCCGCCGCCCAAGGCTCCAGTCGACGACAACGACCGTACTGCTAAGTTCGTACACTCGGCTACCGAGCCTGAGATAGAAGTCTCCGTTAAGTCCGGGACAAAGCCGGAAGATGCCCTGACCGTCACCTTTACTGGAGGTATTCGCGCGCCTTCGCCAAACCCATCGTTATTGTCGGTCGAGGATTTCGGCCTTTTGGGACGTGGAGCGGATATGGGCCATGGTCGTAGACGTACTTCAAGATCACCTGTGCCGCCAGCGAAAACTTTGAGGGAGAAGCTGAAAGCGTTCTGGCTTGAAAACCTTGGGCTTATTCTGGTTTTGGTCTCTCAGTTGTTCGGCACTCTCATGAATGTAACAACACGAATGCTAGAGGTCGAAGGGAATAATGGTAAAGGCTATCATCCGTTCCAGATCCTGTTCGCTCGAATGAGTATAACAGCCGTGTGCTCGACGTGGTACATGTGGTGGGCAAAGACGAAGGACTTCCCTTTTGGAATTAGAGAAGTGAGATGGTTGCTCGTCGCGAGAGGCTTGTTTGGTTTCTTCGGCGTCTTTGGCATGTATTGTAAGTATACGATATTTTCATTGCTTGGCATACATTGAGGACCACTCAATGCTTAGGTATAATTGGTTGCATCATCACTACGTTCGGTGGAAGCATGTATACCACACTCGGGTAGGTTCAGGTATAGCTTACATTACTAGCATTCAACTTCCTACACGAACTACGAGCTAACTTCTCGCAGACTCTCTCCTCTACCTCCCACTGGCAGACGCCACCGTTATCACCTTCCTAGCGCCCTCCCTCGCCTGCTGGGCGTGCTCGTACCTCATCCACGAACCTTTCACCCGCATGGAGCAAATCGCAGCCTACATCTCTCTCTTCGGCGTTGTTCTCATCGCTCGCCCCGTCACCCTCTTCACCTCCCTCCACAGCAACATCGACCCCGTAACTCCTGCCAGCGGAGACGCGGATGTCGAATTCATCCCCACGAACGGTACCGACCCTAGTCATCGCCTTGCCTCATCCTACGAAAATGTAACACCAGCACAACGTGCATCAGCAGTAGGCATAGCCATGCTTGGAGTTATTGGTGCGGCAGGTGCCTATACAACTATTCGATGGATTGGAAGACGAGCTCATCCGCTCATATCTGTGAACTACTTCGCAATGTGGTGCACGCTCGTTAGCATCGTAATGATGTATGTCCTCCCGGACGTTGGTTTCCTCCTCCCACAAAGCTGGGTCGACCTCTCCTACCTTACTTTCCTCGGCGTGTGCGGCTTCATCATGCAATTCCTCCTCGCTGCCGGCTTGCAATACGAGAAATCTTCTCGCGCGACTAACATGGTATACGTGCAGATGCTGTTTGCGCTATCATTTGACAAGCTAGTATTTGGGACGACGCCAAGTGCGTTGTCTATTGTTGGGTCGTCGTTGATTTTAGGGTCGGCGATATATGTTGCTACTCACAAAGAGGATCCGAATAAGAATGAGGACAGGAGGGAGAGGGCTAGTGGGGAAGAAGAGACGGGCTTGATAGATATGGAGGCGGAAGGCGAGAGAATGTCTTATGACAACGACAACGAGATTCAGATGAGGACGCTGAGATGATGATGACGGTTTGGGGAGACGGCATTTGTTTGACGCATTGAGGTAAAGTGTACACAGTGGAGTTGCATTTGAATACGCGCATATGGAGAATAGCATGCTTAACCTCACCTGCATTCGATCGTGATAGGAATAGGAACAATTTGGGCCTGAACCTTCTTTGGATACTTGCAGTATGAGGAAAAATGACAAGACTTGCAACAATTCCGGGAGAGTGCGGTATACTGCGGTATACAATGCCCAGATTAGCAAATTTGGGAAGTGTCAATCACAGTCGGCTACTGAGACCCGACTTTAGATGTCGCACGAAGAAGATTGCGGCTGCTCTAAACCACCACCACAACCCACAATGGCCCTAGGCCTGACCCACATTGTCTCCCTTCGCCCTCCCTCGCCCTCGTGCATCCCGTCCTAATCTGCCCAACCCACTCACCCTCCCCATCGCCCTCTCCTGATCTCTCTCCCCCTCAGCAGGGCCAACCTTCCGCATCCGGCAATCGTTCGCCGGAGAAGCAAACCTCATCGAAAACTGCGGGCTTGTCGCCCTTCCACTAGCCCTGTCCTGCACCAATCAGGTAGCTTAGACTAGACCACTTGCGGGCTCGCGCAGCATCGCAGCAAATCAGAGCGGGCATGTGAGGTGAGGGCATTAGTTGGAGGGCGACGGGCGAATATGCCACGGAATGACAAAAGGGAATGTGTAGGGCGAGGGAGGAAGGCAATGTGGTGGGCTGAGGGCGCGGGTGACTTGGGTAAGCGGGTAGGGTGGCGGAACGGGTGGGGAAGTTTGCAAGAAGCTGGAGCATGCTAGAAACATTGCCATCATAGTTGGCTGAAGCTCACCGCTTGGCACTGTCGACGCTACACGTAAAGACTACTTTGATATGGGTATAATCTGGTTGCAAAGATCCACCTACAGGCTACAGCTAGCCGAGCCTGCCGGAACAGGAGGCCAAGACCTATCGTACGAACAACGGAGAAAACTCAGGTTACCGGTGATGTTGCTTTTGCGAGTATGCACTCATAGGGTGATGTCTTCCGTACGGTAATGGTCTGCGACGATCCGGTAAAGGTACGAGGGCGCATGTCCGCCGCTATGATGGTCAGCACCAGTTCTATGAAGCAAGATCCACAAGCTGAAACTTACAGGTTAGTAATGTAAAGGTTGACGAGGTCTGCCGGGACGTAGTCATACAGCGGGTGCTCTACGTCGACCTTGTCTACGAATTCGCCGTCCTCATATGGCACAACTCTTCCAGCATCCCCATATTCGATGAGCTCATCTATGTCGAAGGGATATACGGGGCTTAACTTGTAGACGCCGCTCAAGACGACCACAGGCGTTTGATGCTCCTTGGCAGCCTTTGCAATCATGTGGGCACCCGCGGCTGCGACGAGACCGCCATTAGCTAGGACGGTATGCGTCGCCAAGATGACCTTGTTGACGCGGGACATGATGGCGAAAACGTGGGAGTCTGGGATAACGTAAACTGGTATGCCAGTAGCCGTGAGAGGCTTCCATGGATCTTCATCCTCATCCAGTCGCGTTTCTCGCTTTCGGCCTGTAAGTAATATCCCGTGTGTTGCGGTGTTGTCGTGCGGGTACGTCTCGGCGTGGACAACAGTAAACTTGCGCTTCTTCGCGGCACTGAGCAAAAACTTTTGAACGGTCGTTGACGCAGTATGTGTGAGTATGATCTCGTTCGAATGGATGTGTTCCAGCGCAACACCGGCGATTTGCTCGTCCGACTGCTCTAGCTCGTCTTGCAGCTCCCGAATGCCATCCATGACTTCACTCTTCAAATCGATGTTCGTACTTCTGCTAAGGTCTGCCAATCGTTCTAGATTCAGGCTATTTGCAGTCTTTCCATCAGGGGATGTTGCACCTGTTGGTGTGCTGGCATTGGAATCTTCAGGCTGCGAGAACAAGCCGAAGAGAGAGTTGACCAAAGGCGCGGCCGAAGTAGGAGCATATGAGGTATGGGAGGTGAGGAGCGGTGGTCTCCTAGACATTTCAGAGGAGTCAGACATATCGGACGTCATGCTCGCATCCATGGGCTCTGCCGCTGCATGCCTGAGGGGACTGAAGGTCGATATGCTGGAAGAGAGGGTTGGTCGGGTCATGGAGTCGTGTTGCGCTGGCGAGTGGTGACCGGCGTCGCTCCCGGCATGGCTGTCGCCGCCCGTATTGTCGTCGAGCACCTCGCGCACCAGACCCAGCACGCGCCGTACGATATTGCCTACAACCACCTCACGCGGTTGGGCTGCTGTGAGTCGCCGGCCGACCTGGCGTATGCGCTCCACAAGCTTCGCTGCGTCCCGTCCTTTGAACTCGCCCACCACTCGGAGCATGAGGGCTGTTGTAGCAATGGCGCATGGTCGGGAGTTACGGATCTGTCGTCGCTTGAGAAGGCTGCGAGGTATTAGCGAACCGTCGCGCTACAAGAGGAAGCTGCGACTGTGACTGACGATATGAGGTGCTCCACCGAGGGGTCGGCGGGGGTGGTCTTTAGTGATTTGAGAAAGGACGTGAGTCCTGGGGCCAGCGGCGCTATGCCCTGTGCCATGATTGCAGAATGCGCAGGCGGCGCGCTGGCGGGTTTGAATCGCGTGTGTGGGAAGCTTCAAAGGCGGGCTCTGGTGTAGATAGCTGTTCGTTTGGGTGCACTATAAGCGGGGTGCAATTGGCGGCTGTTCGAGTGTGCGCAGGGTTCGAAAGCAAAGGCGTAGGCTTGTCACTGGACCCTTTGTTTTAACTGGGTTATTTTGAACGCACGTGGCGAGACAGGAGGAAGCTTAAGAGTGGTTGCGGGCGCAAAAGTTACGAGTATGAGTCTTTAGAAAGTTGGGCGGATGTGCAAGTGGCCGATTTCCGATGTCTCCATTTTCGGATGTCTGCAGGTGCCTCTGACATCGTCATTGCTTTGGGTGGTCCGCGCATCCCTCTTTCCACCTCAAAGCCATCGCGCTCACTCTCTTACAGGCCCTCGGGTCGCTCTTCCTGCTCTTCTCTGCTCCGCGCCCCCGACAATCGCTCTCCCAGCTGCTTCGTCGGTGGCCGCTGTGCTGCCTGTCTAGCTAGCTCAGAACGCCTCTCGGCCCCCCTGCAAACACCGCGGTCATACGTGCCGCGTGCGCTGAAGTCTGAATAGCCAGAGAGCACAGGGACATCAGTCTTGGTTTATGGCTGTGAGCGGAGCATGAACGTTCTAGCACACATCGGCAGCACCCCGCCAGCGAATCCTCCACGTTCACGAGCCTCGTCAGAGAGCAGCATCTTCCACGCCCAACCTCGGCTAAGACCGCTTGTTCAATCGAATGATGCGGGCGCAGGACCCGTAACATCGACAGACGTATCGGAAAACATGGTTGCTAGACGGCAGGACGGTGCTAGCTATACCCAAACAGACGCGACGCCGTCCGACTTCGATGAGAAGACGCCGCTCCTCCACAACGCACAAGAGCCCTTTCCTGCGACGCAGAAATCTAAAAGGTGGCTGATACCTCAAAGGATAACAGACGTGTTTGTCGGTGGCGTCAAGCTGCTCCTCACGCCCATTGTTGTTACCGGGCACTACTTGGTTGCGTGTTTTCACTATGAAGACGGGCGTTTCTCCCTGATTGCGCCTGTATACCACCTCAGTCATCCTTTCACAAGAGCTCGTCGGAAGAAGCGGATTGCCGTGACAATGCAAGGATCAGACTCATCCGACACCCAAGAGAAAGGGAAGCGCAAGGGCAGAAGCATCACCGCCACGCAGAAGGTCAAGCAGCCTCTCAAACGCTCGCCCTCAAACGTCTCAACATCAACGGCAATCACATCAGACTCGGAGGTGGAGAGCGAGCGACCTTCATCGAGAGATGGCGACTACGACGCGCCTTCTCGCCATACGCGATCAAAGTCGACGACTTCTGCGAGCGAAGAGATAGCACCCGCAAAGCGTCAGATACGAATCAAGCTACACAATGATGAGGCACTGAGACAGCGCAAGGCAGCGAAGAAGGCCAGCGTAAAAGGAAGCCCTACTCTGGTGTCGGTCGAAGCTGCAAACGCACTGAAGTCGCCTGCTAGCCCTATAACCTCGAAGCAGCTGACAAAGTTCCCTCGAGCGCCACAACCCCCACGCCCCCTTGTTCCACGGCGCCAGCCGTCGTATTCTGCAGCTACTACCACCTCGGTCGGGCCACACCAGAAAACGTTGATTCTAGATCTCGATGAGACGCTGATCCACAGCATGGCCAAAGGCGGCCGATATACAACCGGCCACATGGTCGAGGTGAAGCTGCAGCAGCCAGTAGGAGCGGGCGGCCAGATCATCGGCCCGCAGGTCCCAATCTTGTATTATGTGCATAAACGACCACATTGCGACGAGTTTCTGAAAAAGGTAACTTATAATCTAGAGGGTAGGCGACGTCCGCTAATTCAGCTCGCCACAGGTGTGTAAATGGTACAACTTGGTAATCTTCACCGCTTCAGTGCAGGAGTACGCAGACCCAGTCATCGACTGGTTGGAGACGGAGCGCAAGTATTTCGCGGGAAGGTACTACCGGCAGCACTGCACGTTTCGCAATGGGGCTTACATCAAGGATCTGGCTCAGGTCGAGCCTGACCTCAGCAGGGTCATGATCATTGATAACAGCCCTATGTGCTACGTTTTTCACGAGGGTAAGGCGATTCCCGCGGACACACCGAGCAACGTGGGCTAACGATCGACATTAGACAATGCCATTCCTATCGAAGGATGGATCAATGACCCTACGGATCATGGACTTCTGCATCTGATACCGCTCCTTGAAGGCCTTCAGTATGTCACCGATGTTCGCGCCTTGCTTGCTCTGCGGTTAGGTCAGCCGCAAACTGCCTGAGGAAATCGTACTGCAGGCAATTTTCGCTGCACGACTTTCAGCATTCTGTACACGCGGCTTTTTAATTTCTATTGTATTATAGAAGCGGCACCGTTGGTTACAACGGAACAGTCGCAGGTTGGAGAGAAGAAGATACCCAAGATACCTTTCATGAACGCACGCGTACGCGTTCCTGCTCCACACTTTGATACGGCGCCGTCGCCCATTCTGCGCTTGCTTTTGCGTCCGACAGGCGTTCCGTCGTGCCGGTCAGAGCATGTCAATCCGCGGATTGAGACTCTCCGATTCGGCCCATACCCTGTTTTCACCCACGCTTCTGCTTGGCGCCCCCATGCTTCGTTCTTCTCTTTGCTAAGCCATTTTACATCAACTCATTCGGCTTTTGTCGCTAACCTGTACGTACATCGCCCGCTTATCGTCCGTTCAGTATCCGCTGCCACGCGCCCACGTGTACCGCTTTTCGGTAACCGTCTGTGCAGTTGGTGTGGTTGCATGCAACCTACCCCGAATCACGACATGGCCTGGTTCAGCTCTGAATGCGAAATTTCATGTCCCACAGTACTATGCTCGTACCGACTCCCTTTATCTCACAGATTTCGATCTTCGATCTGGGCCCATCTATGAATGTGTGTCAATGCATCTCCTGAATCGGTTTTCAAATTACAAATTCAGAGTATTTATTACTCAGGGTATTACGAGGCGGTGTCGTGGCCGACTGACTTCGCAGCCATGGACTTAACAATGGTGGGAGTTGATCAACTTGGTCTTCAATGTCTGACTAAGCGACCCCGGCCATGTATGCAACTCTAACCTAGTTCAGACTGCAAGCAGGTATGTTCTATTGCTTGGGAAAGTTGCAGAACTGCTTGAAAGCATAACCCATTCATTGCCGAACTACGAACCCTTCTTGCAGCTCGCAGAAGGTCTTCACGTTTTCGCGGGCGGCATGGGTACGAGCAACGTGTGGAGCCGTTGTCGTATGCTTTCACAGACATCGCGCAGTTCCTTCTAGAGCTCCATCAGAGTTTTACCAGGACGTCCCACGGTATGTGACATTTACGTATACATTTCTCCTCGGGATGCGCGTTCGTAAATTCCCATCTCAAAATCATCCGGTGGGCATTACCACATCGGGCACGCTCAATGTGGCGTTTACGTGAATGGACGACCAATAATTGGCGCACGTGAACAAGGGTTTCACGTTGCAAAAGTCGTACAGCTTATTGCGATTTCCACGCATGTTTCGCGTTGACCCAGCGATCAGGCAGGAATGTAAATTCTCAAGTAACAGTTTGCAGGGGGGGGGCAATACGCCATAATCGCTTGTTTTCGCCTACATACCTGTGGCGGTCGCTCGACTCTCGATTTGCGCAGCTTGAGACAAGACTTGTGAAGAACAAAGCATGGCTGGAAAAAGAGCTTGGGAGTACGGAAACAGAGTACGCGACAATAGAAAACTGCCGCGCCGAGTACAGAGAGTTCCTTGACAAGCAAAGTGAGGCGGAGAGCGAAGAGCTTAGGCAGCAGAAGATGGCGAAGCGAAGTACGTCATTCAATCTTGAACGAAGTTTATACTGATGTTTGCACAGTGAGAAGAATTGATCGGTTCAAGGCGTGGCTAGACAGCAACTGCTCTTATCGAGGAGTCTACGAACATCGACTTAGACAACGACATCCCAGTACTTGTGTGTGGTTTCTCAAGAATGAGGAGTATTGTCGCTGGAAGAACGTTCCATTTGATAATGATGATTCTGCCAATGGTGCAGAACGCCTTGAGAATGACTGGCAACATAGAGTGCTCTTCGTACAAGGTAAGCCATTATTTGGTGATCATATCTTGACTAGGTTTGCACCGTCATGCGATGATAATCACCGGCACGCTATATATCCCATTACGCAACATAATCCAGGCTAATGAATCCAGCTGAAGCAGGCTTCGGCAAAAGCGTCCTTTCTGGTACAGTAATTGAGGATCTCAGCATCGAAGCAGGCAATCTAAGCATTGACGACGAGCTTGAGTCGCCCTACACCGCATTCTATCATTTCAACGCAGCTCACTCGTATTGTATTCACCCCGACGATGCTTTCCGAGCGCTGACAAACCAGCTCCTACATACGCATCGCCATGACCGATCCACGATGGATGCTGTGTCCTTACTCATACGCAAACTTCCACCTCAAGCAAAAGCAACCTCGGACGACGTTCTTTCCGTCCTTGCACTTCTTCTTCGACAACACCCAACCTTTCTTGTCATTGACGGTGTTGATGAGTGTAGTGATATCGACCTATTGCTTCGATCCATTCCAGAGCTTTGCCGCAAGTCTGATACACGCGTTATCCTGTTCGGCAGACCGCACATCAAGATTCCAAACGAGTATCACAAGTGGGCTTCAGATGCGCCTCACATCATATTACTCAACGACAACAGCAACAATCACGATGTAACAGCTTATATCATCGATAACCTCCATGAGCTTGCCGACCAAGGCTACTTTGGTATATCCGTGGACAGGTCATTGATCACAGCTATTGCGAAAAAATGCAAAGGCAACTTTCTCTGGGCGAGCTCGCTTCTGAGATTCCTACGATCGGACGTCATGACTCCCGACGAACGCTGTGCGAAGCTGGAAAAGCCTTATGAATTGAATGGTTTGGAAGCTATATACGCCCACATTCTAATATTGCTCGAGTTGAGACCAGACGCACAAAGACGCTTCACCGCCAGCGTTTTCCGATTGCTGGCGTTGGGGGTTCACCGGCCGTGCATGCGAGGATTCCAAAAAGCTGTCAATGTCACTCCCGGCGAACGTACTATCGACTCTGGCCCCAATTTTGTCATCAACGAAGCCATTCCTTTCCTTACATGCGGCCTAGTGGAAGTCACACCCTGCAACATGATATTCACGCACAAGTCCTTCAAAGAGCACCTTCAGGCTGTTGACGCTCAGACAAGTTCGTTCAGTCTCCAAGATGAGAGTCTTGCGCACGCACAGCTGGCTGCCACCTGCATCTCGTTCCTTGCATTCGACATCCCTAAACGACCATTAGGAGATAACAACCCCCATGTGTCTCAGCTGTTGCTATCGACACAGCAGGTACGAAGTAGTGGTACAAGCATGCAGACGAATAAATCTGGCGATAGCGGATACAAATCTATGTCGTCTGCTCCTTCAAGCTCGCAACACCAACTCGCAGTCCCGGGATCGTCGACTACACCTCTCTCCTCGCTACAAGCACCATGCCAGCCAGATTGGGACGCCGACCTCCCCTTCCTCCGCTATGCCTCCCTCTGCTGGCCCATCCACCTAACCCGCGCCCTTACCTCCCCTCCTCCCTCTTCCTATCTTCCGCCCGGGCCACCTCAGTATCCCTGGCTCACACCACTCTCAACCTTCCTCACCGACCGCGCCGCAGTGACCACCTGGGTCGAAGCCTCCTGGCGCTACAAACTCCCACCCAACCTTTCGAGACTAGTGCCGTTGTTAGAAGTCGTGAAGAGTAAGACGCCGACGGCTACGGCGGAGGGAAGGGAACTGAGGTGGGTGGTGCATGGGGTGAGAGAGCTGAGTGAGGGATTGAATGCGGTGAGAGAGGGCTGGGGCACAAGGGTCAAGGAGAATCCAGGGTTGGTCTGGGGTGGAGAGGCGGACGGGGCATGGTGTAATTAGAGGGTAGGTGGGGGGAGTGAAGAGGCTCGTGATATTAATTGAGGTGCGTTGTATTTAGTAAAATGAGTGAAAAAAGTGTCTACGGCGTGTGGCCGCATGACGTTAAAAGCCAACGAGAAAGGAAGCCGCGGCCTATCTCGACCTCCACTTTACTCATTCACAGCCTCGCACCACCACCACAACACTCACCCGCATTGGCGCCGCGCTGGTGACAAACACGTAGGGGCCGCAAGGCGGCTGCTGAGAGTTCGCAAGGCTCGTCATCGCTTCACGATCCAACTTCTACCACCGCCACATCCTCTGCGATGGACGACACCGTGATAATAACAACACGCAGACGCCGCACAGCAACTTCTGAGAGTCCGCCAGACTCATCACTTCTCCTTACGCTAGCGGCTGAGTTTTTGCACCATATTACTTATGGGGGTTCACTTAAAGAAGATCACGAAGCGCATCACAACCTATACATGATATCGAAGGTTCTGAGAGATGTGGCGCAGCTGGCTTTGTTTGATCTGTTTAGAATTTCAGAGCCTAAGTGGGACTTGGAGATATTAATTCTTAAATCTTGTCTAATGGAACAGATACGGTTTACTAGAGCAGTACTTTAGCGACAGGACCTTGCAGCAAGTATCAAAGCCATCATTCTCAATTTCCAGAGTCTAGCTTAAATTCACGAACCTTCGCTGAACACCGAAGATAACCTACTCCTTTACAAAGCTTATGGCGACATCTTTCCAGGAGCTAAGTTCGAGAAGCTGATAAGGAAGGTCAAATAGTGGGAATCTATGAATAGTAAAACAGTGACGTTGCTCCTCTAGCAATCTTGTCTAGCTGACCTTAGAATCTTCGGAGTCTGATTTATAGTCCAGTTCTTATTTGTTTATATATACAGCCTTCTCGATCCAATTTGAAGCCCTTACTACGAGCATCCAGGACTCTTTCCTAGTTCTAGAAGATATTTCTATTTCCCGACCACCTTCTGCAAACGATATCTTTGGGTATACACAGCTATTAGGTTCCACTTTCCACCTCGCTCTCCCGACTCTGCGAACGTTTTTATTGCCTTCTTTATCCTCAACTAGTGACTTGAAACTATTCTGTACTAGTACGCCTCTGTTTGTTAAACCGCACTTACGTTAATACTGAAGGATCTTTTGGGCTGCTAACACCATGCTCCAAGATCAAGGTTTTTGAATTCGGCACAGACTAGTCTAGCGATACTAGTGGGTATAAGGGGTACGATGGTGTCTCGCTAGAAGACTTTATAGCTACTAGAGAGAGTCGAAGCCCTTCGTTGAAGGGGCTAGACATTAATCTCACGAAAATACAACGACAGAGTTCTCTTTGGCTACTAGAAGACCAAGGCCGAGGATGAATAACCAACGATGTTGACTTCCCCAAGTTCGGTTCCTGCCACCAGTACAGGGAGGAGTCTTGAGTCTTTCAGTATGGATGCCCTCCGACTCGGTCCAATCGGCAATTTACCTCCGAGTATATTCTGAAAGTAATTTCCGCGGTTTTCATGGTCCGGAGCTGCACAAGACCTTCGGTCGTTACCTATGTATGTAGCTATGAATTATTCGGATGCCTTAAATGTACGAGGACAGATACTAGAGCGATGGATACCTTCAATGTTCATGTATCGAGATGGTCCGTGATTACGCTGGCTAACAATGCGAAGCAGAATTTGGCCGTCAGTAGCCATGCAGTCGTCTTAACTCTGCGTCCAATTCGCCATGGCACTGCAGTGCGCGCATGGCCATAATGTGGAGACAGTACCTTCACCAGAGAGACAGCACATAGTTAAACAATATTGGATTATGCATTTCATTTGAGTGATATTGTTACAATCATGCTTGAATCAGGCCTCATAAGGCTCTTCATAATCTCATCGAAACCGGCACATCAATCTATGACCCAGGAAGACAAGCTTGTCCTAACACCGCTAACAAAGGAGACATTTAGTCGAAGGGGTTGGTCCTGGTGCCCCAGTAGGTGAGGAACAGGGAGAGACCGACGGTCTCGAAGACGCGGGCAAGAGCACCGACGGCGATAGTGTCAAGGGGACGCTTCTCGGTGAGGACCTGGGAGACAATCTACTTCGATGTTAGTCTAATTCTTTCTTACATTTCATGATTTGAATCAGAACAGACGTACCGAAGGGGCAGCAGAAGCGAAGAAGACAAGGGAACCGAGGTATGCAGCGCCCTTGTAGGTAAGGGTTCCGGTAGCGTTGATGAGAGCACCAACACCGTAGGCCTGGATAGCAGAGCCAGCGAGGGAAGATCCCCACGAGGCGGCGGCGGTGGCAGCCTCCTTGGAGTGGAAGAACTCCTCCTTGGTGTTCGCAGCCTGGGCGCGGCGGTAGGAGTCGCCGAAGACGGGGCCGAGGACGGCGAGGGAGACGGCATGGTTGAAAGCGGTGCCGAGGGCGATGGCCGACGGCTTAACAGGGGGAAGGTCTAAAGGGTGGCATGTTAGAGACGCTTCTAGGACTGTTGTTGATGCGATGTGCGAATCGGAGCTGTGGCAGAGCTCGCGCAATCGGCGATGGTGGCCTCTCGCGCTGTTGTTTGCGCGCAACGCTCGCAGAACATAGAGGGAAGCTTACAGTGGAGAGTGGCCATTGTGATGGATTAGAAAGTGATGAAGTGTGTTAGGGTGATAGATTGGTGATGGAAAAGCGTCAGGTGTAGTAAGAAGGTCGAGGGACCAGGAACACGCCCAGCTTTTGTACCCCCAATGCGTGACGGCCCTTCACCTGACCCCATTGATTCGTTACGTCATAACGACGCTCCTCAGTGGTGCCAAGGCCACAACAACGCGCTTCCAATGGCAGCCAGCCCCAATCGCGTCACCGATGCGGCTTAGTGGCATCTGTGCGTACCGCAAGCTGCTCCAGATTGTCCATGATGAAATTGCAAAGGCCATGGCGAGATCGGTCGGTAGATGGACGTCATTCCTGTTTTCGAGGAAGGATGTGGCCCAAGCTTCTTAGAGCTCCTCTCAACCGAGGTCAAGCGCGCCGGTTTGAGTTAGGGCAACACGTGTGCTGTTTGAGAGAGACAATCTTGGAATTCCTACGAACGAGTGGGAGCTTATGTGCGAGGCTGGCGACCCTTGCAAAACCATTGTGCACATTTCAGTCCATCTGCATTGCGATGAGGGGTTACGCCTCTGGTCGTTCCCAATGATGTTCAGAAACCAGTCACTTCTGGGCGCAGCACTGTGCCTCCTCGCTCTCATCATCTTCTTACTCACGCATGTGCATACGAATGCGTTTGTCTCAATCCTTGAAACATCAACGTTCAGGAAGGAGCCACAGATCGCGGTCACACCCCCTGACTACGCACATTGTTTTGTTCAAATTCAACGATGGTGTAACCTCCGTCGATCTCAAAGATGTAAAGACCTTCTTCCTGAACCAACTCATAGAACTAACAGCATGGGAAGATCACCCTGCAGATGCTTGGCCTCCAAAAGTCGTGCATCCATCCTATAACTGGGGCACCGTACATAAAGTCAATCACGGGCGGGAAGGATAACTCACCCGAGGGCTTGCAGGTACTGCGCTAATCTTGTGGACATTTCAAGATGACTTTGCTGATGATTGTGATAGGAGGGTTTGAGCCATGCATTCATCGTGCAATTTTCTTCCAACGAGGACCGTGATTATTACGTCAACCAGGACCCTACACATGATGCATTCAAGAAGGCTGGGCCTTTCATCGAGAAGGCGGTCGTTGTGGACTTTCAAAATAGTGTATTCATGCGGTCGGAATGACGAATTTAGCACATGAACCTTACTATATTATCTGGACGGGAGACGATGCTCAAACTGACACAGAAATTGGTAATTTATGAGAGAGCAATCGCGTAACAGTCTGAAGACTCGCTGTAGCTTGTACGACCTCGAAGTACCCAAAGCCGTATCCGAGGTGTGACAAAGGACTACCTAGGTATCAATGGATCAAGTCGATATACAGCAAGCTTGCTGTCCTTTCAAACTCGTTCCATGCAAGTTTGCGCTGGGCGTGCGCTCATATGACTACATCTCGGCTCGAACATTTCTGAGGGTCTTGTAGAACCATCTCATCTCGAGAACACCAAAAAGCATCCCCATCCCATGCCCAGGTGAGATCGTTAAAACGTGGCGCTAGCTCCTCGCTACCGCCGCCAATCATTCCACAGTTCTTCTCACATTAGCCCCTCCTAATCGAGATACATCCAAAAGAATTCTTGCAGCGTCCTTTTCTCCACTCGTTCACCGTCTCCTCTAGATTAAAACTCCAATATATTTTGATAAAGAAGTCAGATCTTCATCAAACAGCAAATCAACATCCTCCGTGGCGCAATTGGCTAGCGCGTCTGACTGTTAAACTAGTCTTGGTTCGGCGATCAGGAGGTTCGTGGTTCGAGCCCACGCGGGGGAGCTGCTCATACTTTTAATTTCTTTTTGCGTTCAATCTTCCTTTGGAAGGAGTGATGACGGTGTTGTGGTGGGTTAGAGGGGGGTTGAATGCGGGAAGGTTATTCTTTTACGCTGGAGAGAAAATAACAGTTCTAGGGATCGTAGTAGGTTGTGTGGAATTTGACTCTTTTCCGCAACATCTACTCCTAAGGTGTGTGAGGGTCTATCCTGAGCGAGCTGTCCTAGCTTCGGACCAAGGCGGGGGAAATCGGAGGGTTTGTAACAACAAAATTTATATGAGTTGGCCACTGCCAACCTGGACATCATTCGTACTGAACAGCGTCATTATTTGGGAACTTCTTCGTGTTCGTGCGATAGTCAGGCGGCTATACAAGTAGTATGCAGCGCTCTATTATGGCCCATCATGGGCTCCAATATTTTCCAAGATCAGTAACAGCTCCAAGTATTCAACCTGCAAGAGCACTCGGAGCGGTGCTGGGGTGATGTAGCAGGTATTAACTTCATCCGTCGCTCACTTTGCAATCCCCACCATCGAGTCCTGCCTGCACATGTAAACATGCGCAACCGTGTTGTCATTGACCCCAACATCAATAGACTGAGAAAGCATAGTCGCCTGACTGTCGATCCTATTCATGTCGCCTTGCTGTTCAGCCTGGTCCCCTCTACTCTTTCCCATGTGTCGCATTTTATAGGAGTTATAGGGTCGTCCTTCGCTCTCACAGTGCGCCATTTCCCCGCTTAGGCAAGGCAAGTAGCGCAGTAGCGGACGCAGAGTCGCGATGCACGCCGCCGCGATTCCGAGCGCGATCTCGAAGTTAGAGTAGTAAGCGATGGGCGCAAGATTATAGAGGAAGTCGTCCCGATTCTGGTACTGGAAGAGGAATTTGACCCGGATCATGGTGGCGATCGAGGCGCTGTATCGCTACTTAGCATTGTCAATCTGCTAGAAGAGGTGGGTTTCGTACATTACGCCGAGACCGAGCATGATGCCGATGCAGATCTTCTGCTTCAAACACAGAGATAGCTTGTAGACGATGACAGCCGGAACGATGGCGCAGACAAGATCGGTGGTAATGCAAATGACGCTGAAAAAGATGCTGACCTGCGTCAAGAGCGCCGGCGAGCCACATGATCCAGCCTTGCCGGCGCGAGCGTTGTCTCTCCAATTATCCCCCAAGTTCTTGCAGCGGGCAACCCAGACGATGATGCGGATGAAGGCAGCTATGACTGAGACGTGGATGACGCCTTTGAAAATCCAGCGGTGGACCCTCTCTCGGGCAATACGGAGCATGAAGCAGCAGATCGAACACTTGACGATGGTGGTGTTGACCGTGTATAGCAAGCCAATAAAGAAATGCCACTTCATGCCATCTTCGTATTCCGCGACGTTCAGGCTCTTGTGGGCATCCACGGGGTCGTGAGAGTGGTGACTGCCGACCCGCGAGAATGGGATTACAATTGGCTGAGTCAAGAAAAGAGCCCTTGGAGGTCAGCATTGTATCGTAGATGCTCAGGTCACTTACCATCCGGCAAGCATCAGCCAATCATCAACACCCCATGCTCGGATGAGCAGACGTGCCCATACGCGCAATCCGAAAGCGATCGTGGCAGCGGCGACAAATACTGCTGTCGCGATGAACACCTTTAAGCCGGTGCCTTCGAGCTGGGGGACCATTGCGACCAGCGAGTGCGAGGTGGGGAAGCAGCAGGGATCGAGGAGGGTCAGAGATTGTTTGTTTCGGTAGAGCTCCGCTCCAAAGATTGTCTTCCATGGTTGGGGAAGTGGATTCACCTGCGATTGTAGCGAAGTGCACGCGACGCCAGACATCCGACATCTGCGACCGCAGCCATGACATAGGGACGCTCCTGCTAAGACAAAGTGCTGGTCATTACCGGTATATCTACTAGTATTGGTGCGCTCGTATGCGGCGACCTTTGGCGGAGTACCTGCCCATGCCTGATGTGGGGGTTTGCATGGCCAGTCGCTGGACTCTAAACAGTACCTCGATGCCGTTCACGACCAAAGCTCTCGTATATTCAGGATCATTCGCGGCGGTGATCCATGCAGCAAGCGAAAGGGTTGAGCAAGTGCCTGTTGTCACAGCTAACGTGTCGTCGATTCGGGCGAACTATCTCTTGTTGTGCATTGTAGCACTGGACGAAGCGTATGGCGTTAAGAAGCTGTGAGCACGAAGCCGTCCGCGTGCCTGCATGATTGCTACGCTGGGTTTTCCCTTGAACAGCGCATGGGGATGCAGTAGGTCTCGCAAGGAGGAGCGTCGGTCGCGGTCCCGCCGCACTATCTACGGACGGGCGGCCGTGCACAATCTCTGCAGGAGTGATGCAATGCTTACTAGACGGAGGCAGGGGGGCCAGATTGTTTTGACCGAGCCAACACATCGAGAGGCCTGGAGGGACTTTGGTGCAGAGAGCCGTGGCTGGACGCAGGCAAGCGGCGGTGTGCGTAAGGCTGAAGCTTGAGCGGGAGCGTTGTCGATCCCCTTCGACGCGTTTCCTCGAGCTGCATGTCATCCAGCAACACTAGCTTGTGTCCAAACTCCAGTCAGCACAAGCTGGGAAGGCATGGCCGACCCTCCCCAGCCACCAACAACAACCGCCCTCGCCCTCCTCCCTCTACCTGATGCAGCGCACAGAGAGCTCTCGTCCCTACCCCTCGCTTCTGTATTCTTCCGCCGCCGTTCCACGCCTTTCACTTGCGCGACCGCTTGCGGACGCAGACAACCCTCCGTGACGTGCTGCGGCCGTGCTTTGTTTCACTCCAAGATTATACACGGAACTGCTACAACACCAACAACTCGACACACTCGCGCGACTCGATTACCCGACAGCTGAAGATCACGAAGCAGCCTTACATGTTCATCATGGACGGCTCGTTCTCCGACCCCGAGCTCGACCTGAGCGACGTCCAGATGCCTCCCAACGACGACATACCAGAGGAGGCTGAGATGATACTTTCAGACGGCGCCGAGAGCAGCCATCCTTTCTCTCCTCCCCCGCGCATTGCTGCCCGCTTCTATCGCCCATCCAACACCCGCCGGAAGTCGTCCGCAACCTCGTCCCGTCGCAACTCGATATCTTCCACACATTCACACACGTCCACTCGCTCCTTCCGCAACAGCTGTCAGAGCCACCATATAGCTCAGCATCTACGGCGCGCCTCCATTCTCGAGACCCGCAAGGCCAGACTGGCAGATCGAGCTGCCCACGCAGAGCAGGTCCGACTGAGGGCTGCGTTGGCAAAAGCCACGCCCCGCAACTCCAACATTGAAGAGAAAGCGTTGGCAGCACAGCAAGCTCGCGAACGTCATTTGGCCCAGGTAGCTGCAGCATGTGCCGAAGAAGTTCGTCGCGCAAAGAAAGTCGCAGAGGATATGAAGGAACGTAAGGCCGCCGAAGAACGGAGGACCCGCCAGGAGATGCAAGACAGGCTCGCCGAGGCTGAAAAGAGGAGGCTGGAGTATAAACGCAACACTCGCAGGCCGAGGACTGCCAGCTCACCCCCAGCCGATGCGAAGAAGGCCGTCACCCCTCGTGCAGTCAGTGCCGAAGAGGCCGCGAAGCGCATCCAGGCAGCTTGGAGAGCCAGAACTAGGAAAAACATCGTCGATGCATGGTTGGCGTTTGGCTTGTCCATCGACAAAGTTCACGACCACGGGTTCGAGGAGGTGACAGCCTTGCTGAACGAGGATAAGGTACTGGCAGCTACGGAACAAATCATGACCCTTTTCGGGCTACTTTCTGGCGAAGACACGACTTCACGTGGTTCGTCCGTACGGACCTTCCTAGCTGCCTTTTTGATCCTCGGCCATCCTGCACAAGTACTCAGTCGCGACGGCGACCAGGAGCAGGACCTTATCCAAAAGGCTAAAGACCTCATCATGGCATTTGAAGCTGCACTCAGCAAGTTGACTACGTTTAACTATTATACCCCTTCGCCAACACGCCTCGAGACGGTCGCACTTGCGCATGGTGCGTTTATGACAGCGTTCAACCTATGGAAGGCACGAGACTCGTCCGCGCTCATCGAGACTATGGTGGCATCCTTCGTAAGCCTTGATGCAATCTGGCAAAGCGTGAAGGACGAGACGGTAGAAGTCGTTGCTGAGGAGTACAAGAGTGGTATACGAGATAACCAAGCGATCTTGCTGAGCAAGATAAAGCGCCTTGCAGGCCCCGATCGTGCCTTGCAGCTGATCAGGAAAGCTATTCGCGAGTCTAGACGGGCGCGCCCTAAACGAGGCCCCAGCGGCGAAGTTGCACGTCCACGCGTTGCTTCGCCTACGCCAGCGTCTACCATATCGGAGGATCAGGTTTCGACGCAGGCGCAAGCGGCATCGCAGCTGGTGGCGTCGGACGTTACGCAGGCCTCTGAAGGGCATCAAGCCAACTCGCTTTCCAAGCTTTTTACCTCTGTTCCAACCAACAGGATCCTTGTCCACGAATTATCCATTGACAAGGAATACCGCATCGACGCCTCACCAACTGCTGATCTCCGCGATGCGCTAAACCGCGAACTCTGCGATGCCATGCGCCAGGGCATCGAGCATGGGGAAGGAACGGTATGGACAGCGGCCATGGCGGAAAACATTCGCGCAAAGCTTCTACGTCTCCTGAAGCCGGGCAACACCATGCATGCCTTGATATCTGAATCCTTGGACGCCGACCTCATCAGCCAACAGTCTAGCCAAGGGATGTTCTCCTACGGGAAGTTCTTTGGCTTCATGGCGAATATCCTCCCCAAACTTTGCGCGCCTTTCCGTGATGTTGAGGTCAAGGCTTTAGCAGATGAGCTACAAGAGGAAGGAACGTTGCCTGAGATGATCGAGAAATTGTTCAAGCTCCTTCATACCATCGACCTCCTTTCGTTGGACTACTCCAATTTCCTTCTTATGCAATCAGCTCCAATCCTGATCAAGGAAGCTCCAACGTACGAACAGCGAGAGTTTACTGAAGATCTAGAACAAGGGAGGATTACGCTGAAGAGGACACGGCGTTGGTGGAGAAGTGCCGCTGTCAACGTGCACACGGAAGCTGACAGACGGGATCCGTGGAGCGAACCGTTGCCCATGAACAGACCGACACCTCAAAAGATCTATGCTCGTGGCTTGATCGACCTCGCCATAGCTACACCTCCGTTGAGGGATTCTGAGGTCCCCGAGACGCTCGAGCTTGACCGAGGTCGCCTCGCTCGTATACGTGAAGAGGCTCTTCGCATCACAACTATTGGTGGCATCTTGCTCACGGCCAAAAATCTCTTGAAGCGCGACGTGCGCTCCCAGTGGAAGAACGAAGCGAATCGTATGTGGGAGACCCTGAAAGACGGTTATCTGAAGGATCCAACAACGCCATCCAAGATCTCTTCGCTGCTTGAGTCATCGCACGCTATGCCACCTTCCACCCGCGCCCAGCTCGCCTCGACCATCACACGCCTCCTTACGCAAGCTGACTCGGGGCGACTTTCTGATCCTGTCATGAAAGTTCTGTTCCAGCGTTTGAAGACACACATCTTCAACCGCGTATCAGCCAGCAGCTCTAGCGAGCGTGTCCGGGCCGCAAGCACAGCTACTGAAGGCCTTGCCACCACTGGTCTTCCAGAATTTGTGTCGCAGGTTGGCGACATCTGCGAGCAGCTGAGCAAGGTTAGTGACGTCGACCGGAAGGCGCATGGCAAGTGGTACGAGGAGATTGCGGAAGAGTTAGAGAGACTTGGTGCTGAGGGTGTAGACCTTGCGGGCACATCCAGCGCGGAGTCGGAGGCTTCTGCTGGCAGCTCGTTCGAGTAAGCACTCTTGGAGGCTTGAACTCGACGTTTTCCCATAGAGGACGATATCCTGCGTTGCTTAGGGCAGGTACCATAATCTTGGACGTTGTCTCGCCTTGGTCGTTTCTTCGTTACCTTTCATTGTTCATGCCTTTCCTGTTCTGTTTTGGTCTGTCCATGTTACCGCTTGTGTCCATCTTTGGATTCGTTTCTGCTTTTGGTCATCCGGCATTTTGGGGCTTTCTTTCTGTATATGTCCTGGGTTTGGATAGCCTCTTTGTATGGCTTCGTGATATCAACCTGGATTCATTGGCTGGCGAGCATATGGAGATGACCAGCCGGCGTTGGCTTATGAAGCATACGATGCAAATCACATACATCTTTTCCTCTGCAGTGGCAATCTGCTCTAGCTATTGTGTCTTCTGCAAGTGATTGCAGCGGTTCGATGATACGTGCAAGGCATACGCTTGTGACTGTTGCCCACGCTTCTGGATTGTGCCGAGACTGGTAAGCTACAGAACCACGGAGCTCTAGGTTAATCTGGATTACAGCGCAGCACCATAGCCTACTCTATTAAAGAATAGATCTGGTGCTGCGCTGTAATCTAGATTAAACTGGGATCGATCCATTAATCCTTTGATGAGTGCTCTTCGGACCCGGGTAATCGAGCAGCTATGTCATTACGAGCTACTATCTGAGCGAGTCTAGATTCGATACAGACGCACGCAACGCGTCTCGCAACAGTACACTAAACGAGATACGATAGAACAAAAGCAGCCATATGGGAGAAAGATTTAGTGCAGCTTACGTGCTTCTATAGACCAGACGCGGGCGTGTGAACCGTGCGCACGAAGCCATCCCTGGCCCTGACGTAGCTAGTGTTACTCGTCTGCACCCCTGTCATGCCTGCCTCTTATATTGCTCTCCGCACCACCACTTCAGCTGCCTGTACATGTCTTGATAACGCTCCCGAGCGTTGCAACACTTTTACTACTGACTTCAACGCTCATATTTAGGTATGAGCGGTCTACGCGCCCATATTGCCGGTCGTTTGCGCAGCTCATCGCAGTCGCTTTCCGCGGTCCCTCCGAAACAAGAATCGCCGGACTACTCCCACGAGCTCGCCAAACATGCCGCCTCCATACTCTTTCGATCGCCCATCCCGTCGCGGGAGAATAGGCCTGTATACATTCTCAATGCCGCTGCTCTACCCGACACCAGAGAAGAAAACTTCGATTCCCTCTTGCCGTACGTGCTAGCGCGACTCCCCGAAGAGGATGAGCTGGTGAGGGGTTTCGAATATGAGGTTGTATTCTTTGCTGGCGATTCAGACGGCTCCGCTACTTCGAAGAAGAACAGGCCGGGCTGGGGCTGGTTCATACAGGCATATCATGTCTTGTCAAGAGCCATGCGGAAGCGCCTACAGAAGTTATACATCGTGCACGAGAAGACGTGGGTTAGGATCCTCACCGAAGTATTCTCTACGATTGTAAGCCCCAAATTCAGGAGGAAGATCATACATGGTACGTCTATATCCCTTCAAGTACATGTCTGCCGCTCATGTTGTGCAGCATCTGACCTGACCAATCTTGCACTGCACATTCCCATCGAAGACCTGTTGATCCCTCCCTCTACCTACCTCTACGACCGACGAGTATCCGATGACATTTACGCTCCGTATGCAAGCGGCCGCCGGGCCTTTGGTGCTCGCCAGCCTCTGCCCATCAGCAGTAAGGGCACACCACGATTACCACGAGTTTTGCGAGAGACCACAACTTTCCTTCTCTTGGAGCAGAACATCAAAGCTGAAGGACTATTCCGTGTGCCACCGCACTCCAAGCTTCGAGATGTGCTCAAAGAAGCTTACGATAGAGGCCAGAAATACATCGTTTGGAAAGATAACGGTGCCGTATTGCAGCTACCGCCCTACCCGCATGCTGAACATCAAGACGAAATCATAGCCGAAATCGACCCCAGAGATGCCTATTCGGTATTTATGGCCGCTGCACTTGTCAAGGCTTGGTATGCGGATCTCCGCCAGCCTGTCTTCCCGCAGTCCTGTTACCATGAGCTAAAGCGGCTTCATGGCAATCCTGATGATATCCTTGACCTCGAGCGACTTAAGGAGCTCTTTTCTCCTTCCTCCGAATGGTCATTCCTCCCCGCCATCTCCCGCGAGATTCTGGTCAAACATCTGCTGCCTACTTTGAGTGCAGTCGCAGCTCGCGAGGAACAAAACAAGATGACACCGGAGAATTTGGCGGTGTGCATCGCCCCCGCTCTTTTACATGGTCCGGATCAACTCGAAGATGCTAAGATGTCCTCCATCGTACGGAGAATATTCACAGAGGCGATCGAGTCATGGGCGCAAGGGCTGCGAGAAGCTTGTGGTGAGAATGAAGCCGCTTTTAGAGCCGCTTTAGAATTACCGCAGTCTCAGAGCGATTGGGAGGATCCTCTCGAGCAGGCGCAGGGGACGGAAGAAAGAAGGTGGGATGAAAACCACTCAACTGGAATCGTTCTGCAAGACAACGAGAAACCAACGGAGGAACCGCCTGCCCTGCCACCGCGTGCTGGCATAGTATCTGGTCGGGCTCCTCACGACAACGCTACGAAACGTAAACCAGCTCCTCCACTTGAAGTTCCTCCTCGCTACTCTACGGTTGTTACCGACAGTCCTATAGATGCTTCTCCTGTAACATACGGTGCGACTATAGACGGTTTCGCACCGCGACGCAACGAGCCCAACCACAACACACACTTACCCGACGTAAAAAAATCCGGTACGAGTTCTGGCGATTCTTACGCTCCTCAACTTATACTTCCCAAGAGGAAAACCCTGACAGCAGAGCAGATTGATAATGCTGAAACTGCGATCGCGCTAGTAGATGCACGAAAAGCGTCAGAAGAGATGGATGCAGAAATAAGGGTTCCAAAACCGTCCGAACTCAAGGGGTCTGCCATGCCTCTACCAGGTCTGCTGAACCTTTCCATCGGTAGAGCGGGAGCGGGACCTGCAGTGCCTGTGAAGCGCAAGGCCGTTTCTGGCACGTACACTGCATCACAAGATTCGTCACCAACAAGTGCGACATCAAACGAGTCGCTTTCAAAGGCACTTCCTACATCCTACAATGACTTTCGTCGGCCCAGTCTTCCAGCGAGCGCGAACCGCACCCTGCAGATAAACACGCTGGCACGTCCAATATTTCCTACAAACCCCGTCACCAACCGACCTGCATCCAAGTCAACTTCGCTTCCGGTACCTGCTCCAAAGCCAAGGACTCCGTCGCCATCCTTGTTGCAACGAATGCCATCTTTCGAGACCTCAAAGCAAGAGCAAAGCCTAGCACCACCTAGCATTCCTCGTAGGCTCAATATGAAGAAGCAGTCGGTGGATGACTTGAGGCGGCTGTATGAGGAGAGGGCTGGAACTGCGAGCGTGCTAGTGGAGGCAGGTCGGAAGCAATAATTAGTACCCCTTCTTTCTATCACGGATACCCCAGAACAGGCATGATACATCTTTAATGTTTCTTTGTAAGACCAATAGCGAGACTTCATCATCGGTTTTTTTTAATATTCTTATGGACATTTCTGCAGTGCCCACCCCACCGACGCATCCTGATTCGCCTGTGGATGGGATGGTCAATGAAACAATCAGACAAACAGTAGTCTGATTTAGCTCAGAATGTATGAGTGGATAACTAATTCATGAAAACCTTCCCATCTAGCTGTCTGCTTCTTCATGCAAGCGACCCCGCCATTGGCCCATGCGGGCAATCCCTGCTCCCGACGTCGGCGCCGAACCCAGTGCCCGCAGTCAGCCCACCGAGTGACGCTACAACAACCCTGCCTCTCGCAGATAAAATTATCGACTAAATCGTGACTCTTCGACCCGCACCAGCGCATACCCACAGCCATGTCGACTTTTGGCAACTACTTCAAAGTCACCACGTGCGTTGATATGCTCGCCCTTGGCGTTCAGCGCAATTGACTGATATTGTGCACAGCTACGGCGAGTCCCACTGCCTATCGGTCGGATGCATAGTCGATGGCTGCCCGCCGGGCATGGCTCTCTCCGAGGCAGATATTCAGCCCCAGATGACGCGACGACGACCAGGACAGAGCGCAATCACCACGCCGCGTGATGAGAAGGACAGGGTGGAGATTCAGTCCGGTACAGAGTTTGGCATTACGCTAGGCACGCCGATTGGCATGCGCGTCATGAATGAGAACCAGAGGAAGCAGGACTATGGGAACAAGACCATGGACATCTATCCAAGACCGAGCCACGCAGATTGGACGTATTTGGAGAAGTATGGGGTAAAGGCTAGTTCGGGCGGGGGAAGGAGCAGTGCGCGCGAAACGATCGGTATGTGGCCTGCACGGCAGTGCGACTTGACACGGTGCACGATACTGATGGTGCGTAGGACGAGTCGCCGCGGGCGCAATAGCAGAGAAATACCTCCGCGAAGCCTACGGCGTCGAGATCGTGGCCTTTACGAACTCAATAGGCAACGAATTCCTCTTCCCACCCTCAGCCGAACACCCTACATGCGCCACAAACCCCGAGTACCTCAAGCTTATCGAAGTCATAACGCGTGAGAAAGTCGACGAATTCCTGCCGGTACGGTGTCCCGACGATGAAGTCACAAAGCGCATGGAGAAGCTGGTTGCAGATTACAAGGAGAAGGAGGACAGCATCGGCGGCACGGTGACGTGCGTCATCAGGAATTGCCCAAGCGGACTAGGCGAGCCGTGCTTCGACAAGTTGGAGGCGACGCTGGGACACGCCATGCTGAGCATACCCGCGACGAAGGGCTTCGAGATTGGCAGCGGATTTGGAGGCTGCCAGGTGCCCGGCTCAATTCACAACGACGCCTTCATCAAAGCGCCGGCTATCCCCGCGGGTACCGGCCACGCATCTGTACAACGCCCACGTCTGACAACGAAGACGAACAACTCGGGCGGTATCCAGGGAGGCATCTCCAATGGTGCGCCTATCTACTTCACGGTTGCGTTCAAGCCCCCGGCAACCATTGGCCAGGCACAGACAACCGCAACCTACGACACTTCGGAGGGAGTGCTGGAGGCGAAGGGGCGGCACGATCCGTGTGTGGTGCCCCGTGCGGTGCCCATTGTAGAGTCCATGGCGGCGTTGGTGATGATGGATGCGGTGTTGGCACAGCAGGCGAGGTCTGCGGCGAGAAGTCTGCTGCCGGCGCTGAAGGGGGTGGTACCGGTTCAGCAGACGCAGAATGGAGTCTAGACGTAGATACGCGAGGGGGATGAGTACAAAGTGGTCGCTTGTTCAAGCGGAGACGTGGGCGAAGAAATCAAAGATGCACGTCAACGAAGGTCGGAGATGGGTCTTCCGACCTGCTGGGGTCTCGCGCGGATATGTATGCAGTTTTATCTCCGGACAGTGTTTTTGATCGATCGATTGTCTGTACCACCATGGTTGCCGTGCATGATGCCGATCGGCAAAACTCAATTTTATTGCTAGCGCGCCTCAACGACGACCTTGGAAGGCGGAAGCGGGACGAGACAGGCGTGGAGTCGGGCCAGTGTGGACACGGCGACGAGACGACAGCACAGAGGCGGTGCGAGGGTGCAAGGAGAGTCGGGGAGCTCGCGTCGCTGCGACCAGGGTAGGGCGAGATTGTCACAGCAAGAGACATGGCAATTGGGACAATGTGCATGTATTAATCAGCAGATGCTCGATACGAAGTGCCCGCGACGGCAGAGTGCTTGGCAAACCCTCTCCGCAGACCCGCTTCCGGGCACGCGGCGAATCAGAGGCGTGTGCAGACGGACGGGCACCCGCGCATGGGCCCTGAATACCTTCGTCCGCGCTGCGCTCGGCTGGTCTGGTCTGGAGGGTGGCATTTCGCCTTACCGTAGCTGGACGTCACTAATACGTTTGTCGCGGTCCAGTGGCCAAAGCCGCATTTCCCATTGTCTCTAATGTAGGCATGAGGCGACCCTGGCGACGCTCCTACGTGCCCTCTGCCTCCGCGCAACACCATGGCCCGCGGCACAGCCATCAAGGAAGAGGATGCCACCGGGTCCGCGGGAGAGCCCAAGGCCAGCAAACGGCGGTGCGTGCAGTCGGCCTGTGTGCCCTGCAGAAAGCGGAAGTCCAAGGTAGGCAGTCCAAGCATCTGGTGACCTGACCTTCGTTCCGCGGACGCGTGCTGCATCCTGCATCCGCTGCCGCCGCCATCTTGCTCGCCATCACAACAGAGACACGCTCTCGCAGGCTGACCCGCGACCACAGTGCGACGGCGGCACCCCCGTGTGCGCAACCTGCACCGCCGTCTACAAAACACCATGCCACTACGACGTCGAAAGCGAGAGCCGCCGCACAAAGGCAGGCACCAAGCGCGATGCCTCCGTCGTCGCCTCGTCGTCCACGCCCACGCCCACCAACGACAACGCCGAATTCCTGCTCCATTCCATCCGCACCCTGCCCGAAGCCGACGTTAACGAGCTGATCCAGCACATCCGCAAGGACGCCCGCCTCGATGTCGCCTCGCTCGCCGACACCTGGCGCAAGACCGCCGTCCTCCCGTCGAGCACCCCCGTCGGCGAGCCACAGTCGTTTGTGAGCGAGTTGTCCATGTTGCTGGGAAAGCCTGCCATGACCCGGTCGGGCGAAAGCAGGTACTTTGGCCACACCAGCAACATGTCACTCGTCCCAGAAGATGAAGACGATTCGTGCGCCATGCCTCGTGCCTCGAGCCTCGCGCGCAAGTCGCCAACCTGGACTACCATTACCGACGATATCGGCTTGGTCGAGCGCCTGCTGGACCTTTATTTCCGCTGGTCGCACTCCTTCTACGTCGTCTTCTCGCGCGAATGCTTCTACAAGGACTTCCGGAGCGGGCGGGAGAAATACTGCAGCTCGCTGCTCGTGAACGCCATGTTGGCGTATGGATGCCATTTCACGGATGATCCAGCAGGAAGAATCGATCCCGACAACTTCCGCACCGCCGGCGACCATTTCTTCGAGGAGGCTAGAAGGTTACTCTATGAGAATGAAGCCTCCTCGCTCACCACTGTACAGGCGCTCTGCGTCATGGCCATGCGTGAGCCGTCGGCCGGACGGGACTCGTCAGGTTTTGCCTACATGGGGAGATGCATGCGCATGGCCATTGAAATGGGGCTGCATCTGAAGAATTCGGCAGCGCCTGCCATGGGACTCACACCTTCCGAGATTGAAGTGCGCAAAGTCACCTTCTGGGGCATCTTCACCGTGGACACTGTTTGGTCGATTTGCATAGGTCGGATATCTCAACTCCCTCGAGTCGCCATCACTCTCGACAAGCCCATATTGGACGAGCCACCAGGCGGTCTTCATGCCGAAGCCTATCCAGGCTCATTGCAGGTGCCACCTGGCACTGTCACCAGCCGCATGTTTCTCCAGGAGTTCAGTTCTCTCTCAGAGCTGATCAATGATAACAACTACATGTTCTACGCTCCTAGTGCTCGTTTGACAGATATCAAATTGATAAATTGTCATAACAAATACTTGGAATGGTTCAGAAATCTGCCGGCACCGCTGAGACTCGATGATGCACAACCGCAACCTCATATACTTGTACTTCAGTATGTGTGCAGCAAATTTTAACATGGGAAGATCCACTAACATTCGCTAGTATGCTGTACCACACAGCCATTGGCCAATTGTTTCGTCCTATGCTCAAGATCGATCTCATCAACTTCAGGTTAAAACCCCGCGATGCGTGTATAGAAGCCACGAACAGTGTGTCTGAACTCCTCCGCCGGTACCGTTCACACTATCCCATGCGTACCTCTCAATTGGTACTCACGCACATCCTGTTATCGAATTGTATCGTACATCTCACCTTCTCGAAAGACGCCCAGTTTGCTTCGAGCTCGTACCGCTATCTCGTTGAAGGCCTTCAAGCGTTGGAGGACATGAGCGTTTGTCATTGGTTTGGAGGCCGAGCCTGGAAGATCATCTATGAAACCTCCAAGGCTTGGGATCTAGGTTTCCCGGAAGAGTTGAGGAACAGCAAGCTGATTCCGAAGGCTGGCACTGTGGCGGGAACGTCGGAATCCTCTATAGTGGTTCCGCGAGTGAACACTGAGGCGGCCAAAACGAGCCCCAGCGCAAGATACAACTCTATACCTTCGTCGGCTCAGCCCACGAGGAGGGAAAGCCTGAGCATGTTCGCCCGTCCTAACCGCAAGAGCTTACAGCTACCCTCTCATCCAGCCTCATCTCAAGGAGATGGTGTGCTCCGCAGCCAGACTCCACATCGAGGGTCTCTCCCGCATATCGTGCCTTCGTACTCTCCGATTTCTCCTACCCCCCAAAACGACCCCTCATCGAACTCACAACAGCCCCCTCCACCACCGCCGGCTCAGCTGAGACCCTCTTCTGGAACCCTCTTCCCCACTTCGGCATGGGCGTACCCATCCTCCCTCGCAATGACTACCCTGTCGGTCCTATGGCTCTCGACAATATGCTCGGCAACTCCAATGAGTGGGACCGGTTCTCGCGTGACGGTTTCAAGATGAGTGAGACGTGGAATCACGACCAGGCGAATGCGTTTGGAGGGAGTGGCGAAGAGGGGTATCCGCAGGTCAGTGGGGACAGTGACGGGTTTACGAATGCGGAGGTGGCGCAGTTTAATGGCGCGAGGCGTATGCCGGGGCATGTGAGTGAGGTGCACCAAGGGGGTGGGCAGGCTTTTGATGCTAGTTGGTGGGGCGAGCAGGGGAGTATGGATCGATGACAAGAGGGTAGGAGGGCGAAGATTCGACTGAGGGGGTTTGGACGTTGGTGGGAGTGATGTTGGTAAGAAGGGGGAAAGCAATCGAGCAGCCGCTTGCGCAGCAAGCACTGCGACGAGAACGTTGGGAGAGGTAGTTCTGCATTTGTGGTGTACTGTCCGCTTTGTGCGATCATAAGGGGGTACACACGGAGTCCGGCGCTTTGTTTGGTCAAGCATGGGCGGGTGTTCTCTATTCGCGATGTATATATCTACAGCGTGGGATATGAAGGCCAGAGGATAAGGCAATTCTGGGTCATGTACATCAGGCTTAGGGATTCTGCGGTGTATGCTGTATATATCAAAGCATGTGCCCTACTTCCATCAAGGTTTGCCTACATAATCTATTCAACTCATTGGAGTGTGAAAGTATATATCTCACCCGGCAGCCTTTCAAATTGAATTACCGCCTGTGAAGCTGTCGCTTGCTGAGGTTGTCTGAAGAGCATCAGGCGCTGGTTGGGACAAGCTCCACGAAGAGGAACTTAGAGTAGCTAATCGTCTCTCGTAAAGAGGAGTAAGTCCTGTTAGGACATATTCTAAGCTCGATGGCAATCAAGAGTTGGTTCTACAGGTGAGGAAAAAAGTATCAAATCGCAAATCACCCGCCTAGGAGGTAATGGGCACTGAAGCATACTAGGCTTGACATTTGGGTGCGAGCAATAAACCCATACTACTCCACTGAGTTGGGTGTTCTATCCTGGCATCGCAATCGGGCCGTCGTAAATCATACGAGCAATAGTCGAATAGGGTGTCTGTCTAGTGTGTTATTGGTGGCTCAACAGGCGCTATTTTCTCAACTGTAGTCGCCACAACAATGAGCCGACTGCCCGTTCTCTCACCTTACCAGCTATCTTCCACTATCGTATATTACTACAGCAACCTTTTGAGTTGACGATCTCTACGAGGACCCACCCCACGAGCCGAACATGTCTGATCATGCTACTAAGATTGCGGAGCTCATGAAGTTGTACGATATCCTGCCACTATACAGCCCAGCAGCTGAGATCCTGGTCAAGTTGGGCGAAAGTATGTGATATAAATGTCAAATACATCGAAGGCACGGTCATATTCGCCTTCGAGAGACTACTGCTAAGCTTTATAGCATTGCACGCGGAACTAAATTGCCGCCGTCGACACGAGCGAGCCTGAAAAATCCTAAACGCAAACATCGAGTTCTTCGTCAAAAAGCTCGGGCAATTGCAGAGCGAGTGCAATGGGCACACCGAGTTGCAAGCGAGAGTGGGTGAGATGGCCCGAGCCAAGCAAGAGCTAGAGCAACATGCTGGATATTACACGAAGAGATCGCCGAATTGCAGAAACATTTCGAGCGAATGACAAGCGAAAAGGTGAACGAAAAGATCAGGAAGTTACAAGGCTCCGCTTGAGGAGAGGCATGGGCAGTCGACTGTGCACACTGACATCGAATGAAGAAATCAGATTGGACATGTCCTGAACTTCAGCGAGGTGTCTGCGAGCATGATGGAGATCCGCATATACATTGATATCAAGAGAAGAGTCCGAAATGGACCTCCCCTAAACTAACCCGTGGGGTTGCAGCGAGAGAGTATGGATGATCAGGTATAAAGTAGAGTCACGAGCGCGCAGTATCCTATCTGCCGTCTTGAGATGACTAAGTATAGTGAAGATTGCGAATAGAGTTGTAGGTGACCGCAACATCTAATATTACAGTGATTAGTCTAGGCCCAGGTTTTCTTTTGTCAGTTCGCTTGAGACAAGTGGCCATGAAGAAGTACCATAGAGGTACCATAGGGGGTTGGGTACTTAGGAGAGTAGGCGGGTATGTTGAAGAAAGAAGGGACTGTGAAAGACAATTTCAAGCAAGATGGTAGTTTTCATAAGAAGAGATGAGTGGACGTAAGTTCTGTAAAATATGTCAAGGTGATTGGCTTACTAAATTGAGAAGTTCTGTCCTCTATTGAATCCAAACGAGCCTTTGGTTGACCAAGGTGTTTAAGAACATAGAATGATCCAGCGTCTTAGTCAGGTTGAACCCGAAACTAGTAAACCCAGAGACTGGCGCAGGAAGGTGCCGGTGATGCTGCAATGAATTCGCAACTACGAAAGTCGGTGAGCATTCTACGCACAACGACAACGCTCTCCTGTATCACTGCCTGATCTAAGGGACAACTTCACCCCAATAACCCCCTCCCCCAACCACCTCATCCTGCTACACACATCCCACTTGCGCCATCAACCCACAGAACCCTCAAAGTCACACGTCTCTCTTCCTCGACCCATGCACCCCGTTCTATTTTCTAGCCCCCTCTCTTGACCCAATGCACCACTATTCACCTCTCAAATGCGCCACCAATTCCCAACTCGTGCCTTCAGTAACTCCCGAGCGCCTGACACCGCCTCACAGGCCGGCTCCCGATCGTGATGGGCATCTTGCTTGCTCTCCCTAACCACCACCGTACCTCCGCATTTCCATCATTTTCTAGACGCATCGCCCTTCCTTGCCGTGCCCGCATCTCCAGAGTACTGTACGTCTTTGATATGGAGGAGGGGAACAGGCCCTGCTTCTCAACAGTTACAGCTGCACTCCCCGCCTCGCTTGGAGGTGTGTGTTTCAGCCACGGGTGCACAGCAGGAAGGCAGGTCGTTTAGAAGGTACGGATCCGGCATAGTGAGGAAGTGGTGATCAGTGGTGGAAGATCAGGCGGACGCGTACCGGGCGGAGGGGCGGGTGTAGGCGAGGGACATGCGGTGCGAGGATGGGCCGGTGTTCGGTTATGCACTGAGGTTGGGATGTGTGAGGGGAGTGGTGGGATGGTGGAGGCGGTGCTTTTCTGGTAGCTCGGTGGCAGGTCGTGCGTGAGAAGCTAAGGCGTCTAGGAATGCCAGAGAGGGAGTGACATTCCCGAAGCTGAGCTCTTAGGTGTCGTTCTTGTAGATAGTAGGCGAGTTCTGAGTGGTCCTGTCAAGACGAACACAGCAATTACAGTACCGAACCGGCACGAGCAACGAAAACACTCACATATGTCTACGCCTTTCACCTGCAAGCAATTCCCCATGTACACCCACCACCACCACAATTGCACCGCCGATCACAAAGTCTAGATGTTCTCCATCGCAAAACCCTGCACAGAATACGCAAGAATCCTAGTAATCACTGTAGCACAAGATCCTTATCCCGGTCTGCTCGAACCCAACCGCCCAAAAGCACTCCAACGCCTGCATCCAGGCATTTGGTCGACCTGAGACATGGCTTCTCAGACTCCTCCAGATTACGTGTCTACAGCGTGAAGTTGATTGAGTCGTCCAAATCGAGACCTCGAATGGTAGGTGTGTGGGTGGAGACAGGCCCATGGCAGCGGTCAAGACGAGACACGGCGGTGCCGCGTAGTATAGGAACAGAGGCCTCAAAGACACGGCATGGCATGACATGACGTGACATGTGGAGTAGCTATTTCACCGATCATCAAGATGGAAGTGCGCACCTGCGATAGATGAACGAGAGCGCAGCAAGCGTACGAGTGCGAGATGCTGCGCCCGCTTTTGGAGGCGCCAGGCCAGCAGTCACATGTGCGCGCTGCCACGTCGCTGTGGGTGCCAGCTAGCTCGAAGCATACACAGGCGGATGACAGCGCTATCGAAACATCACCGAACAAGTAGGCAGGACCAGGAAAGTGAGTGTGATCTCTTCGAATTCTTGATTTCTCCCCATGCTTCCAGGAATTGAACACGAGGATAGCAGGCCACCCCGATTGTCCCACCTGACACATTAGGCTTGACAATGTCGTCCACATCTATGTACTCATCGTAAGATAGTCATACAGGAAGCCATGGAAACAGTTGCTTTTTCAATTGGGTCCGCTCATCACCCTCGAGACCCAGGCTGCGCTTGCCACTGAGTCCCAGACAAGGACGAGGGGTATAGCCGCCAAAACTAGTGAAAAGAAAATCCCCCTTGCCCTTCACTTTGCTTCCGCAAAAGTAGACAACAGAGATTAAAGACTAAACAGCATACATAGCGCTTTGGAATAGAAACCCTTGGCTGACGAGCCTTTGTGCCGTCGCTGCGTGAACATGCCGTTATTGTAAACGCTCGATCCACCAACCATGCATTCTCGTGATTAAAAACGCCAGACTGCTCCCTACGAGGGAGGTGATCCAAACCCGGACCAGTCCGCAAAGACAAACCCTCTAAAACCGTGGAAATGTGAACAAAGGAGATTCGTGATAAGGAGCGGTCGTGGCTCAATGAGCTACCAAAGACAAGGTCATACAAGTCGTACCTCGTGTGCCGTTGGCGAAAAGGGTATTGTTACAAACATCAAACAGAAGCTTAATGGAACACGAATATAAACAGGGAATGTATCGTTCAGTGGCCGCGCATCCCGGTGGACGACCTGCCGAGGAGCGCACCTGGAAATCTGAGATCGCTGAGGAATTTGAAGAAGGCGCGCTTGCGGGGTGGCGTGCGTTGGAGAAGTGGTGAGGCGGCGATCTGAACCATAGGACCAACAATGTCCTCGTCGCCGAGCTTTGGAAATTTGCCCGCGCTCTTTGGGTCGTTCAGCGTGGGCATCTTACTAAGCGGGGCTGGCTCCATGGGGGGACGTCGGCTCGGGATCCTCACCCAGCTCGGTCGCACGGGAGTTGGCCAGATCATTGTTCTTCTTCCACAGGGCGTCGATCTCCGACCACTTCTTCTCGCATAGCAGGTAGGCTTTTGACGTAGGACCATTGTGCTCAGCCATGCGCACCTGGTGCTTGGTGAAGTTGCAGCGCGCTTGTTCCCAATCAGCAAACAACTGCCGGAGGGCAGCCGCATCGCAAACTTCAGGTACGTAGGGTTCTGGGTGGATGGTAAAGTTGTTGTGCCCAAGGACCAAGGCCCATTTGTCATCAGGGACGGCCAACGCGAGCGACGGGATCTCGTTGGAGGGCACCATGGGACTGATGCGGGATGTCTTGAAAGATGCGATGGAGGCCTTTGTCGAAAGTGGTGGAGTGGGATAAGCGCGAGCTGCAGGTGTGTCCACGGGGGTAGAGACTAGAGACTGCATGGGGTCGACCGTCGCGATGGTAGGAGATTGAAGGGGCGAGTGGGCAGGTGCGTCATCAAAGCGAGTCTTGACCAGCAGTGGTGGTAGAAGAGGGGTGGTTGCGTAACGCTCAGAATCGATTTCGTCAGCGTCCATGTTGAATGCGTTGGCCTTTGCAATGTCGATGGGAGAGGAAGCAATGGACTCAGCGAGCTGCTCTCGGCTGGTTGACGCTGACATGGACTTGGGTGGGAAAAGTTCCATCGGATCGTGACCTTGGGCCTGGTGGATGGAGCTGGTGATTGACGATGCCCGCGTCGATGGCGCTCTGGAGGGAGTTGCGCTCCTTGACTTGCCATTGAGGGTCGACGCTCTCTTGCGCTCCCGCATCTTGCGTGAGAAGGAAGGAAAGCTACGCTCAAGCTTGTGGGTGACACTATGCGCCGAAGCTTCGGCGGATCGCCTGCGCTTCGAGTTGGGCGACTCGTAGCCAGAGCCTGCAAAGTCGTAAGCATCTGCGACGGCAGGATGCTCAGAGAGATCTGTGTCATCTGATGATCGAATTAATAGTGCGCGAATCGATAATGACGCTTCAACTTACAGTGGCATGGAGAAATGGTCACGTAGTCTTCCTCACGCTCAACGTCTTCGGTGAGCTGGGGGAGCTTCCCCGATGCATTAGGGCCAAGAACATCGGCGGGCTCATACGACGGTGGACTTGACGACAGTGACGAGGTAGAGCTTGGGAAGCGGAGATGGCCGCGGTAGAAGCTCGGGGTGGGCGGCGTGGAGCATTCGGAGGCAGAGTAGAATCCAGAGTCGGTACTCGAGTGTACTGACGAGGCGGGGTCGTGAGACATGTCGAGAGAGCTTTTGGAAGACTTTCGCTGGGCTACCAGCTTGGGGAGGATCAGAGGTTTCATGTCGCGCATTTTGAAGGACGTGATTTTTTTTCGGGGCGACGTTGGCGCTCAGGCCATGACCGGGGTGAAGTAGAGCAGCGCAGGCAGGGTATCAGGCGGTCGGCGACTGCAGTGGTGTGAACCGGTGCTGGGTGGGAGGAGTGGCGGTCCGGGAGGTCTCAGAGCGGTGCCACGACAGAGGACCGAAAACACGTAGGTACCGCTGGGTGTTTATCCTCGCGAGAGCGTCAGCGCGCAGGCGTCGGCTATTGCGCTGCTTTGGGCAGGGCACGTGAGGCGAGGGCGGCAAGTGGAGCAGAGCAGGAGCAATGCAATGCAGGCAAGCGCAACAGCTCACCGGCGGTTGGCAGCCGCAGCAGCAGCGAAGAGAGCGGTGATGGTAGTTGGACAGCGCAAGGTCAACAAGGAGCGTGGGCGCGCAAGAGAGGGTTGTCGAGCAGGCTCGGGGTGGGCGGCGCATTTGTGTGGGCGACGTGTGGTGCTGGCGTTGGGGTTGCAAGGGTCGGGCAGCTGGAGCTAGCCCGTGAGAAGAAAAACCGAGTCGGGCGTGCGCTAGGCCCGAACGGTGCTGGTGGCTCTGGCGGCGGCTTCGCCCAAGAGCTCCCCGGCGCGGCCTCAGTCCCAGCGACTCAGCGGCCCGCGGCCGTCGCACCTGCTGTCGTGTGCAACGGCAGCCTCCAGACGACGCCGCCGCCGCACTCCACGGCACCATGCACCATGGCCTCTCCTGCTCGAGTTCGCCCGCACGTCGCACTGCGCTCGTCCGTGTTGCTTACTTTTGTGTTTTTTTCTTCTTGTTGGAGGCATCCAGGATGCGTTGGTGGGCCGATTTGCGCGCTCCACCCCCGGCCCACCCTCTGCTGAGGACGACGCTGCCCTGAGTAAGCCATGCAGGAACAGCTGGATCCTGAAGACACGGCAAGCCGAGGCCTCTCGTGGTGACGAGACCCGGGGAGTTGGTCTGGAGGACGGCTGGCGGATCGTCACTGGCCAGCTGGGCGCCTTGGGGGGAGAGTGCCTGGCATCTGCCGTCCCTACGCATGCTTTGGCTCCAAACAAACAAACAAGTCCTTGTTCCGACCACCAGCGTCCCAACACTGACTCGACCTGTCCAGACAGTCTTGCGGTGCCAAAAGAGGAGGCTGGCAAGCAAAGGCGAGCCAAAAAGCCTTCGGCCGGGCGGCGAATCGGAGCAGACGCTGCAGCAAAAGCAGCCGTTGCACCCGCGCTGATTGGCCTTCGCTCCTGTGCGCCCGACTCCCCTGCAAGAGGCACCGTGAGAGCCCTGCTGTCACCAGTCTGCCATCGACGCCAGGCACAGGCTGCCAGATTGCCTCGCCTCGCGCTGTATCGGCACGCGCAGCCAGCACATGGACGCGCATGTCGCCGGCCAGCCAGACGTCTCGACACCGCACTTCCTGCCGTCCACGTCGTCAGGCTGCTGGCCAGCAACCCGTGGCAGAGGGCTCCCGATTCGTGGGCGCCCAGGACCGTGCCGCGCTGCGAAGGGCATGCGATCGGCATCCCTGTGGTCCGGAACCGAGCCCAAAGCTTCCTGCTGGGAACAAGGATGCGCTGGTCGTTTGACGTCGCTCACATCATGACGAAAGCTGACCTCACTCTCACCACCAACGGTTGGCCACGGAGCAACCGCTAGCCACGGGAAGGGAAGCATGCCTCTCGCCTCGCACGCCGTGAGCGGGCCGGCACAACAACGTCGCCAACGCCCAGGCTAGCAAACCATAAACGGCTGGCAACGCCCACCTGCATGCTGATCAAAGCATGCTTCGCAGACCGCTCACAGACTCTCTCAGGTACCGTTCCCCCTCTCACCAGCAGGAAACCCACATGAATCCGTCAGCGTGGCATTGCCTCAGCAGCCCACGCCAAACAACCTACGGCCATCGGCGTCGCTTGCATTGCCCAGAAGCAGACAACGTGCCAATGTGTCAGTCCGTCCCAAACGTCACAAATATTCTGTGTCAGTAGTAGAAACTAAAAGCACCGGAGCCCAATCACGGTATCCACCGCCACGGTCGAGAACGTGGTCAGTCACTGGTAACAATTCTTCCATTAGCCTACCGGCGTGCTCTGCAGACCCCCACATGCCGAAGGCCACACTCGTCAGTCTTTCCCGTGCTCTAGCCATGAGTAGATATCTAGTCAGACATAGTCAAGCTTCTAGACGCCATCGTGCCGTCAACGTGCGTTCCGCCAGCGTGCAGTTTTACACTAACCTAGCATCCAATCGAAGCCCGCCATCGACGTCAAGCTCGTCCACCTTTGGAAAGCTACATCGTTCTCCATCCGACGGCAAAGAAAGGCTCCTTTTCCAGTTTCACGTCATTACTCAGAGCAGCAAGTCGGTCTCTGCGTTATGTGATGCAATCTTTGAAGTACTAGATAAGCTTTGGGACACTGGATCGGTTCTGCACCTAGGCCCAATGCGGACGCTGTGGACATTGATGGGGCTGGCTGCGGTAAGGCAGTACGGTCGGTGCAGGAACGTCGGAAATAATGTCACTCCTGCCGTACCTTATTGAATCGTTGATGTTGGGAGAACGAGTGCATCTCGATATCGCGTGCTCGCTTCTTGCTAGCCAACTACTGGTCTGTGTTCCCCTCCCGTCTGCACCCCACCAACACCTTTTACACCAACATGTCGATCAAACTAAGTTTCGAGTCACTGATCGTGTGTAGAAATTACTCGGTCCGATAGCTGGACTTTCAGATAGACTGATCATGGCCACGATTATTCTGCAGCATGCAGGGAGTTTCGTTCCCATCCCGTCCCGCTGACGACAACCACGGTTCAGCTCAGCACCGTCGCATGTGGCCACATGTGACTCCGGCGCCGTCGCCAGCCTACTCAGAGCCAGAACATGCTCCATAGTCTCTTTTGTTCTTCGGACCCCTCGAACTAGTGAGCCAATCGTCAGTGCCGTATCACACAGTACACAAGACTTTACACAGCCCCTCGGAAGCACGTACTCGAAAGTCAACTTTGACGATGTCTTGAAATCCTTCCGAAGCTGTGATTTCTTGGTACTTCTTCTTGAAGCTCGCAAAGGCAATCTTAGGCAGAAGTAGCCGCTGCTCGGGATTGGTCTATGCAGGATCGAATTAGCAGAAGTGGTCTCGGAGGTACTTTACAGCCGTGCCGTGTGTTGGGAGTGCTCATGTACTTTTCCCGTACTCGCTTAGCCGGGAAAGTCCACATTACCACTCGGTGTAGATCGCCGGCTACTCCCAAGACACAGTAGGGAACGACGCGCGAACGCTGTTTACCATTGAGTACTTACGTCAGGACCAACATTCAGCGCGCGGACCGTGTTGTTGTGCTCGCACAGTTCGCTTGAGGCAGTGAATACAATGCAGCGGATGGGAAGTTTCAATCGCTTGGCCAGGGCGGTCCAATGTGCCCTTGTTTCTCGGTCGGCATTTGTGTTATCTGTGTACCGTGATCAGGTCGTGCACGCGCGCTACAACTAACTGTAGGGCGTAAACTCTCTTACCGATGACTACACTCGTACCCTCTCCAATCAGCTCTTCAGCTGCCTTGATACATTTCTCACGCTGTGTAGACAAGGTTACTCAGAAGTTTGTGGGCAATGTGGGGACCCGGATTAGCTTGTTGAAGAACTTACAGTTTTGAGGATATCCTGATTGACGCGTGCATATCCTAGTGGTTGCAAATGCCTCCAGTAGAATGAAGACTTGCCTGCACCTGGACTGCCGCACAAGAGAACAATCTCGAGTGAGTTGGCCTTCGAAAATGGCTCGGAGGCTACAAGGCTAGAATTTAGCATATGAACGGTACACCAGATTTCATGTGGCTTGGAATCCTGGACTTACTCGCGTCTGTTGATATTGCAGCTGCCTCTTGGAGAATGACCGTTGGGTCGAAATCTCTGGTGAATGGGCTGGGGTCTTCGTCCAGGAAGTACTCTTCAGGCGTATAGAAATGTATTTCCACGTTAGCGGCGAAGTTTCTGTGCACTCTTAGCACTTTCGCGAACCGAGATACCGTCCGAAAGTTTCAACTGACCTGTCACCGCAGGAGAAGTCCTTCGCTCTGCTTCCAGATGCCTTGCGGCCGGCCGCGTCACCGACGAAAAACGAATTGTCGAGATCCACGGCTCCTGCTCTTTCGAGATCATAGTCCTCGAGCAGCTCTCCCCACATGCCTAGTCGAGGCTTGCGGTACCGGTCGTGACTAGTGGCTGCATACACCGAGATCGGTAAATCGAGCTGCGTGAACACTGCCGAGACCTTCGCTTTGAAATCTGCCAGTCGTTTCTGATCACTCTTGATCGTTTTTGGGTCTGATTTTAGGCTGATTCCCGCTTGGTTGCTCAACACAGTGACGAGATACCTATTGAACGGCAGAATGGAAGTTAACACGAATGGCCTAATAAAGGCAGGAAATGCAATTCCAGATCGTACCCGTCTGCGTGAAGCTTCCGTAACTTCTGCGGAATGCTATGGTACCACCATTTCCAATCAGTGGCATCGCGCCCAAATTTCTTTCCCGAAGCAGATGTGATCAATGTTGAGTCCTACGACGTACATGATTAGCAAGCTGTCGCGATCAGCCTAGCAAAGATTGGCAGCATACAAAATCGAACGCGGCTATTTTCCGCTTTGCTGTAATGGTCTTGGGCAGCTGCGTAGCAGCCTTGTACCGCCCGATGAGCAGGCTGTCATTGATGATGCGCCATGTCATCCCATCAGGCTCTTTCTTCGAAAATGGCGTGAAGAAGTTTGCGACGGCTTTGCCTGCCCTTGTGTTAACCTGTGCGCTATTGCGCTATGCTGCATCAACACTCACTTGTGGTCAAGGATTGCTGCTTTCGCTTGGCGGGCGGTGGAGAAACACCTCTATCGCTGGAGCTCGGCCGCTTTCCCAATCCTGGACGTTCGGGCATATTCAACACAAGGCGTAGTCTCTAGCGCATAGTGGTTGTCATAACGTTTCGTGAGGCTGACGAGGTTTGCTGAGTTGGAAAGTTTGTGGGAACGTGGTCCGAGTCGCGACTGGCGCAAACACGCTTTCGCGATGGCACGTGCATCCCTAGGTACCTACTAAACCTCGAACAATGTGATGAACCTGCAGCAGGAGTTCACTCCGCAACAGTCACAAGTGATAGGGCTGATTTTGAGACAAGGATTCACACGTAGTCTGAAAGAACCATGCTTAGGCTCGCACCGTTGAAATATAGAGTTTCTCTAATGAGCAGACTTTCAAAGCCCGACCTCGATAACTGCCTCAGCGTTGCGACTGACTTTGAGGCTCTTGTCTTTCACATCTTGCATTGATCATGAACGTTTGAAGTACTGCTACAAGGTTGTCAAACTTTACACACTCTGTTCGTGCAAGGCACAGCGTGTGGTAACTCATAGTACCATGCATTGTACGATCCACCTACTTCTTTGGCCACTCACACAGTAAACAGACATGAAAATGCGGTAGTCGACATGATGAACATGTATGACTAGTGTAAGGGGTATCATAAGATCCGTGACCATACTTTATGCTCTGCCTTGCCGCGCAGGCCCTTGAAAATTTGTGCGATTGGAGACGACCTTGGGACACACTGTTCTCGATGTGTAACCTGCCGGTTCAACGAGGCCTTTGAGCAGCCCGAAGATGCGGAGGGCGGTACCTAACCCGCGTATCGAGCGAAAGCCTGTCTGGAATGTCCAACTCCACGCAGCCTCTCATCTGCTTCTGGAACTCTTTCAGCTCGTTCACACCGTCCTCCAGCACAGCCTGGTTGTTGTAGTCCTGGACGCGAACCTTGGCTTCCAGAATGTATGCGCCGCTCGGGTCGAAGGGTTTGAGGGCATCAAAGGCCGGCGGGTCCACCTTCGGCGTAGTTTCTAAAGACCGAACACCGGGCTCGTGAAGGATGCGGTGCAGGAAGATGACGACGTTACCGTGGACAAAGCGGTGCCCTTCTACGTAATACTCGGAGACAAATCCATGCATGGTCAGCTATGCCAGTGCGAAAGGGAGTGCATTCTGCTTACTGATGAGGACCTGTCGCGACCATCCAGGCGTGAGGGTCACCCGAAAGAAGGTCGGTCGACGAAGTGAGACGGGCAGAAACGCCTCTATCCCCAGTATCTGGCAGGTCTTGGAATTCGAAGGACCATATTGCCTCTTCGCCGGACTCAACGTTGGCCGACAAATGCTTGTTGTCGGCCGGTTTGTCGTTTGCGCGTCCCAGGTCCCCCTCGTCCAGCTTCTGCACAAGCTTGGTGTAGAAGAGATTTTTGACAGTGCCCTGCTTTGCTGGCTTGCCTCCTACAGTCTGGGACCCTCCTCCACGACCGAGATGGGCGCCTGGCTCCTCTGGCTCGCGTGTCGGTTTGTATATGATGTGCCGCTCCAGGACGCGGCGGGGCTGCATGGCAGCATGCCCGGCGAGGATCTTCAAGACTTGGTCATGGCGAGGCGACGGGAGCTGCCCGTACAGTAGCAGCTCGTGCATGGAGGTTTGTGTACCTTGTGCTGCCGCGGGATGGGCAATACACAGGCCGACAGTCCGGGATGTGGGTTGTGGGTGCTTCGTGGGGTTGAGAGGCGCGTGATTGGCGGCGAGCAGCTGTAGGACCGAAGCTCGCAAACGCCGTCACGGATAGACTCGGTCCAGCGTCCATAAGATGGGTGACTTTGGCGTAATGTAGTCAATGTCAAGTTACAATTTCATGTGTACTACAGACAGATTGTATTCACTCGAACATGAACAGCTGTTCTGTAACCTGCGTTGTGGTAACACACAGTGGCAATCTGGTCTTCCCGCGGCAAGTTGCCATCCGGCCCTCCCTGCTGACGGGCGCCTCCAATTACTTTGCCGTGTGGGCTAGACACGCAGCGAACGGTCAGAGGAGCTTCTCCGCTTGCGGAGTTCGGTAGAGGGTAGAGGCAAAAAAGTGTCTCGCGACTGTGTCTGCGAAGGCAGCGCTCATCCGACCATCAGTCGACCCCGCGGGAACGTATCACAGATCCATGACTGCGCTGCCCAAATGCTCGTGACAGAGGGCGACAACCGACAAAAGAAGTAAGACTTCACCAAGCGTCACCAATGACTACATGATTCGTCCGTGGGAGCCCCGGAATCTCGCTTTTGTTGGCCTGATGCAGGCCGTGGGCACATGGGGCGAGGGCGAGGGCGAGGGCGGACGGCGTGCCTCGGTGCTAGCGGGCCTGCTTGCATAACGTGAATTATTTATCGGCCGCTTCCTTGGTGTACTGCGCGGCTCCCCTCCACGATAACCAAGACTACTTCTTTCACCCCGCCCCAACGCCATCCTCTCCTTCTCTGTCCGATCCATCGCATCTACCTACGACTCGTCTCCAGCTTCCCCTCCCGTAAAACCCTTCATAACTGCAACACCGCATTTCCGTTCGGCTCCGACACCGCTCCATCACGCCATCACAATGAATGCTACCAAGATCCTTCAGCAGGGTCGTCAGCCCATGATCCGCTTCCTGGGCAAGCGCACTACTCCTAGCAGTGAGCTGTTCCCTCGATAAGTGCCAATGGCGCGCATAGCTAATGCGCATATAGAGATCGACCACACTCCTCAGGTCCATCCGGCATCGCCCACCCACTCCCTTCCAGAGTCGTTCGCAAGCTACCGCCAGAAGGCACAGCAACACGGCCCTCTGAACCAGACGAACAAATTTTCGACTAGCCACATCGGCGCTTCTCCGGGCTCCTCTCTTGGACCTGTTGAGGCTGGAAAGGGCACCTTCTTCGACCGCTCCGAGCTTCCTCAGCGCTTCCAGCGGATGGCTTGGTCCGAAGCCGAGATTGAGGCTATTGAGTCTGGTGGTGCAAGCCTCCACGCATGAGCGGTCAGCGATTGACCGACGATATCCGCTGCGCCGGGACGTAATGGATGAAAATTTCTTGTACACACAACAATCACGATTCAAGGTGAATCACGACTAGGAAGTAGGCGGCTCAACACCCGCCACGGAAATGAGATACGGGATGCATTTCATAGCGGAGGTAGACTGAGCACGTCATGGCGTCTTATACCCTGTAGATCGGTTTGAGGGAGGCAGCATTGAACAGCGTCCTGGAGAGGACCTTCAACGAAGGCATTGGACAACTCTCTACTTTTTCAGTATGTCAATGAATACATTGAAATTTGATTGTTGGATTCCTTCGAGTTTCTCCATTGATGTCGCTAGCTACTGTCCAATGAGACGAATTCCGAGCATCCGGGTTCACATGCGGACCTGAAGCACTGCACAAATGAACAGCATCAGAACAGCTGCGATGACTACCACAGTCCGGCATCATCGCTTTGAAGGCTTGCTTACAGTGCGTCGCAGTGCTCATCGCGCTGTCTGACACTGACTTCAACTTCGCCTACGGTTCTCCCGAGCTCGGCGCACTCAGACTCCAAAAATCGCACCTTTGCCCGACGTTCCGAGTCCCCAACACGATTCCAGACCCCACGAGCTCTAGTGCGGAGATTGTTTCCATACAGCCTTACAGTCACAGGAATTACCTCTTATCAATGCCATCTCTCCGCCTAACCTTCCCCATCGGCCGATCGCGTGCTCACCTGTTCTCCGCTAGAACACTTAGTGTGAATTCCGCTAGAGTACCATCGGCCAGCGCTGTGCTCCGCCGCTTGTTAAGCCGAGTGGGTCGGCTTTTGTGCTATTGCATGCATGGCTGGAGCTTGGCGCTGGCGTTGGTGTTGGCACAATGTTTTCCGTCGCGACAGTCGAACAGGCGTGTGCTGGTCATTGTTCTGGATGCCTATAGCGATGTAAGTATGGATGTGAAATACAATTAATTGTTGTTAACAAACCTTAAGTAGTATGCAGCTAATGATGTAGATCATCTTCTAAAGGGCTTTGATGTGAATAACATTCAAGTCAAGCCTGGGCTCTTTATGCTCGACATTCCGCGAGGATTGCGTCATCAGCCGCCTATTGTGTTTCTTCGTCTTCAGTGTCTAAATTAGTAGTAGGATCGTCATCTAGGTTATTATCTTCGGTCAGCACAGCTTCTTCCTCTTCAGAGTCGCTGACAACATGACGACGGCTCGATGCTGATTTAAAGGCTGCTGGCTAACCATTCTTTATAATCCAATGGAGACATTATTCGTGTTAGTTATAACCCCCAAACCTGTTGACTAGATTGCCCTGGTCGGACATCTGCTCCATCCAACAGCAATTGAGAACAGTGCAGCGCTTGATAAGGTTGACAAAGTCATAGCCAGCGTGCTTTGATACTTCGTCTGATAGAGGCCCTGGTAGGCGTAAATCGAACTCATCGTTCCATAGCCGTCCAAACGGGACAACTGGTATAGCGCTGGGCCCTTTCCACTCCATACGTGGAATCTGCTTCTTGAGGAATTTGAGGGCCTTGTCGATGCGCGAGAACGGGAAGACACCCTGATACTCTGATACACGTGAGAATACCGACTCTGGACCACGGTGCCTTCGATGCGTGCCTGCAGCCAATCGTAACCAATGGAGCTTGTCCTCTGGCTGTAGGGAGCTCTTGATGAAACAGACGCTGGCGTATTGTCGTGGTGTGAACGGAGCGTCCTCTCTGATACTGCTAGGGGCACGGGAGACGTGCGCATTGCCTAAAATTGGAATAACGTCCGTAATACAAATGACAGGGCAATTCTGGAACTTTCGCTGTGCGTCAACGTCGTTGTTGCCGAAGGGAACGTGCATTGTTGAAAATAGCCCATGACTAAATATCATTCGATGTACCAAACGCGTGCTGCCCATGGCTGTGAGCGATACTGGCAACAGGTACCCAGTCGGGGGTTCGTTCTTCCACCGCAGAAGCAGGACGATCTGGGGGACTGTGCATTTGGAACCTGTAAAGTCCTCATCACCAGTTAGGTAACTGAACTTTGCGCTGCGGTTGCACGCCGGTGTCCTAGGCTCATTGATCCGATATGGTGTGGCGCGGTGAAGGTCGACATCAGCCTATAACACTGTAAGTATGGATGTGAAATACAATGAATTGTTGTTAATAAACCTCAAGTAGTACGCGGTAGATGATGTAGATCATCTTCTGAAGGGCTTTGATGTGAATAACATTCAAGTTAAGCCTGGACTCTTTATGCTCACATAATGCTTTGGCGTAAATAACATTCAAGCCAAGCCTGGGCTCTTCATGCTCGACATAATGACTTCTCATTCTCTGGCGCCGACCGTCTGGACAAAGCCAGGACTCTGATCCAGTATACCCTTCGCTGCCTCGACATTGGTATAGTACCTTGGACAACTCAAGGACACTCAACAATTGGTCGTAACTTGTCGCTGTTTTGGGGCTGCAAAGGTAGGCGCTTGGGTCGTAGAGGTCTGCGGGTTCCTCAATAGTTGAGTGCACAATCTCCTCGTCTCTAGGCTTGACATCATCAAGCCGATGCGTGATGGCGGGAATGTCTGCTATCATCTTGTACAAGGGCGGAAACTCATTCCAATTTTTATTTACAAATGTGAGCTTTTGTAGGTATAACAAGGGATTCGGATCATCTGCAGACAGGAGCAGTGCCACCTTGGCTGGCCATATGGAGGTAGGCAACGTGGTGCCTGGTTGGTGGCGTGCTGCACGGCCTAGTCGGCGGATGCCTGCGTCTGGATCGTATTCATCCGTCTCTTCTGCGAGGATTGCGTCATCAGCCTCCCACTGTGTTGCTTCGTCTTCAGTATCTGAATCGCCAAGGGGATCGTGATCCAGGTCATTATCTTCGGTCAGCACAGCTTCTTCGTCTTCAGAGTCGCTGACAACATGACGACGGCTCAACTGTCAACGCTTGGCGACCGGTTCGCAGACATCGTCTTCATCCTCGTCGCCAGCATCGGCGGTGCCATGTAAGCATGCGGATGCTAGTAGCCTCAATTGGTATTTGTGGAAGATGCCCTCCGCTTCTACGTATATTGTACTGCATGTCTGAAGAATGTTGACGCCAGGGAAAGTTCGAAGCACGAGAGTACCCGTATTCCCATGGATAGGTTCAGTGGATATGCACACGTTGCCGAATACGGAGGTGCTCTGGCCTATCCTTCGTTGATTTCCGATCGAGACTGGATGGTCTCGATCGGAAATCAATCACGAAACCACCGTCAAAGGATCGAAGGCAGAGGCTGGCCCTGCCTCTTCGTCGTTCGAAAAATGTGCTCTGTGAAACGTCGCGCCAGTTAGCGCGAACGTTGAAGGTCGACCCGCAGCAGGTGGGTCAAACACCGTCGGAGTCGGCTGCACGAAACGAAACGGTGGATAGCTAAAGTTTATTGTGATGGATTATTCATGAAAGGAGTGGATTGCTATGGCAACATTGGGGGCGTTGTCGGGAGGGAGCGCTCTGTTGTGGGAGGGCATGAGGGTACGACCACCACAAGATGCCGTCGCGCTTGGCCACACTTTTGGTCTACCACACTTACAAGCGACAAAGACTGACTACCACAAAGAACGGTCGTAGGGTACCAGATAGGCCTGCATACAAAGAGAGCACCATCGTCGCATGAAGCGATGGCGCCTTTCCAAGGTCTCGTGTTTGCATCGCTAGCATAGACCATACATAGACCTCAACATGACAAGCGCACAACGACAGACATTGGAGTAGTAGTGTAAAGCACGATAAGATTTTATAGGTTAAAGGTTATGCGTAACCCGACCGCGAGTCCCATATCTAAAACCAAGGCTTATCCCAACCCCGATCCCTAAGGTGGTATACAAAGAAGTGAAGGTCAAAAGTCGCGACCAAGGATTGAAAGAGCGAGCGACGAGAAGTCAAAAGAGGTAGTACATGTTCTTCAGGTGTCTTGTCTTTCAAATCAGACTCCCCAAAAGGTTATTGGTCCGCTTACATAGCTCGTGTCTCGTGAAAAGCTGAAAAGCGCTGATCCTGCCTGCGCCAGAAATGGGTATAAGATTGAGGGGCTGCGCTTAAAAGGACGGGCAGGACGTGGAGTCCTATTGTGGAGAAGGGACTGTAGTACTCTAGTTGATGAGGGTGAAGGACATGCCGGACTCGAGGCGGTCTCCAGAAGCACCGCCCTGGCCACCGGTGAGGGCTTCCCAGAGGGCGGGAGTGGCGTCGAGACCTCCCTCGCCAGTGCAGCCGGAGCAGCGGTCTTTGATGGTGGCGTCGGCGCTCTTGCCGTTGTAGGTTACGCGGATCCTCTGGCCGCACCACTTGTTGGTAGGGTTGCCAGTGGCGGTGTCGTAGGTAGAGTCACCGAAGCCGGCGACAGCGAGGGCTGCGATCATTTTGGTATCATCAATGGCGTCACCGCAAGCACCAGTACCACCGCCGTAGTAGTTCATGGTGAGGGAACCAGTGTAGGTCTCGCCGCTGCCGCTGCCGCTGGAGGGGTCTTGAGTTGGTGCAGCCTCAGCAGGAGCAGTGGACGAAGGAGCAGGAGCCTCGGAGGTAGGTGCCGGCGAAGAGACTGGCTCAGGAGAGGGAGATGGGGTGGGCTCCGGGAAGGAGTGGGAGAGGGGAAGGGAGTCTCAGCAACAACGGGCACTGCGGAGCTTGACGGGACCTCAGGCGCAGGCTCGGAGGTAGGAGAAGAGGCAACGGGTTCGGGAGTAGGAGAAGATACAACGGGCTCAGGAGTAGAGCTGGAGACCTCTGGGGCGGCCTCAGAAGAAGTGACAGCAGCGGCGGAGCTGGGCTGCTCGAAGAAGAGGGCCGGAGAAGAGGTGGCAGCGGGGGCCTCGGTGGCCTGCTGGCCGTCCCAGACAGTGGTGTAGACAACGACGGTCTCAACGACAGTGTGGGTCTGGGTGGCATAGGCACGCTTGTCCACGGGAGCAGCGAGGGCCAAAGAGGCCATGAGGGCGGAAGCGATGATGGCGGACTTCATTTTGACGTGTAGGTGGATTTTTGAGTGTGCTAGATAGCAATGTGGTTGGATAAGATGTCCAGAGAGGGTGAGGATCGGCTAGCAATCCAAAAGTGTGGTTGATGAAGGTGATTTTGTCCTGTTGCAGGCGATTCTGCGGTGTGGTCGTCTGTGACTGGGAGTCGTGGACGGAGTGATAGGGACTGGACGAGATGCTGGATCTCGGCGATTCACAATGAATGTGTGGGAAAGAACGAAGTGGACAAATGCAAGACCTCAAGCCTGTAGAGAGTGGACAGGAGGAGGGCAGCGAGTGTCTTTTAAAGAATGACGGGGAAGGTGGGTGAGATGGGGGAAGTCAAGGCAGCGGACAAAGGCTAAGGCGGTGCGGACGTGGACACAGACGGCGTCTTTCAGCGCCAACAAGCAGGGGTGGCACGGCTGGACCGACACGAACAGCCGCCACGCAGGGCCGACGGCCATTGGCGTGCGCTGTCCGGGGCCCCTGTTTGTGTCGTCGGTCCTTCTGCGCGGCGGGCCCGGGTGCGCTGCGCTGCGTGAAGGCGACTCAGCAACGGCAGGCTCTTCTGCCCGTCTCGCGCGTCTGCAATGCTCCTGGGTCGCAGCGCATCCGTGGCGGGCGATCCATTCCGCTGCCATGTCCGCCGCGGGGCTGCATGTGGTGTCTCGCGGCGCCCAGTGCAGCTGATGTGGGCGGCCAGCGCAATTTGCGTGCTGCTGACGAGTTTCACGCACCCAGTTGCAGCTAGGCGCGCCTCCGTCCGGCAGGCACGCAGCCACTCAGCGCGCGGTTTCAGCGGGATCGCCAGGCACAGTTTGCTAGCGGCCCGAGTCGCCAGGGGCAAAGCAGAAGCAGACGCCAGCCGCCGAGGTCCTCACGAGGAGCCCCCGGGCCACGTCGAGCGCTCGCTGGCGTTGCGCCGTCCCACTCGTCGTTTGTCGTCGACAGCAGCCAGCATGCGCTTGAGATGAAATGCGGGCCGCCCGCTGCCCGTGGCCAGTGGGAAGCCGTCGCGCCTGTGCAGCTGCACCTGCTCCTGCAGCCCTCTGCGCCGCCAGGAAATCTCTTATCCGCTTATCGATAGCGATTGCGCGACCACTCCACCTGTGCTCTGGACCACCACTGCACACCGCTGCCACGACCGACGACGAAAAGTCTGCTGGCCGCAAAGGGCCTCGTCGTCGCCAGCGAGCACTTCTGCCTGGCCACCACTACCCGAAGCGCACCACGGCGTTGCTGGCCCTACCCGGTTGGGAATTCCAGAAACCATACTCGACAGCTCCACGCGGGGTGCGCGTTGTATCTACCATGCTTTGCCATGCTTTGCCATGAGCCTTGGGCCTCGTGGCTCCAAGGTGCGGCTGGGAGATCGGTGGGACTACGGGAACCCGCTACCGGCTTCGACGTTGGTCCCGCTTTGCTGGGTGAATGCCGTCACGCCCGATCCATCTGCGCATGCTCACCAACCGACCATCTGCTCATCGGCACATGTAAAAGAAATCCACTAGAAACCCACTACGGGATCATCACCCACGGTCCAGACTCTTTGACCTTCATCGGCGGCGTGTGGTAGCGCTTCGTCCCTCATGCGCCGTGGTCGACTGGTGACCGTCTACATTCCTCGTCTCGGCACATGTCTATGCGCCTGGGGTCGCACGGTAACACCGTGCCAAATGTACTTCATGTGCCAATTTCTCTATCTGGAATGTGTATCGAAGTAAAGAAGAGAGGGTGACCACTACATCTCATACGACGCCATGGTCAATGGTGTAACTGGCAGACGACTTGTCCTACCTCGCTTCTGCGCACGTCTCTGTCGAAAACAAGATGCGCTACCCGGAAAGAGCTGCCGAGGAGGAGTTTCCACAGTGTTCTCGTACCAGTGTAGACTCCTTCTGCCTGTGCACACACTAGGCTTGTTGACGCCAGCCATCTTCCGATGCAAACTCAACAACTTTACGCGAACAAGTCACACGGGAGAACGGGGCCGAGCACGTACGGTATGCGACTAAACGGCTTTGCTTCTTTGCCTCGTCCATTCATTTGTCGTGGTGGGCAAGCATACTTCGTTCGCACGTACGAGTGAACTAATGCCCAGATTCTACGTAAGACTATCCGCATCATACATAACAGTAATGCGTACAGCACCCCTTCTACGCGAGTAGCATACCTCCTCATCCTTTTTCGTTGCGCAGGTGATCGCCACTGCAGCCGCCTTGCAAGGCAAGCCAGGATCTGCACCACGCAGTAGGCTCGTTCATCTCACATAACTGAGAATCTGAGGCACAGTCGCACCGCACTGCAACAACACATTTTCCGATGCAAAATAACATCCAATTTGAACACGCCTGCAAGTTGCGTCATGATCATGCCTCACGTTGAGTGGTCGGGCCCACCGAGTACGCCCAGCCATTGTCCGGAGCTTCATCTCCGTATCACTACGGCCGCTGGGAGCTTTGTCGATATCTGACAAACTTGGAGACAAGCGCGAAGTGGCTGTGTAGTTGTCAATAAGGCCTTGTAACGGTCTTGATTTGCGGTGTGGTGTGATGTGCTTTGTTGGAAATTGACATGTTTGATCGCTTGTGTATTAATGCGCTCCAACTTCGATCTGTGACTCGATCGCTCTGTTCGATTCTCTTCCTTCGAGACAACTCTTTCTGTATTTGGTCACCAAGAGAGCGAGTCCGCAGAAGAAAGATGCTTGTTATGCACTACGAATCGCCTGTCCTACCCCAGCGACATCAACATGGCGGCCACTACTGATCCCTTGCTGATCATGCTCCACGTTTTGGTCTTTGGCCAGCTTTACTTCAATTCAATCCCGCAACTTTCCTGATTTTCAGTTTGACAACTTACACATCTTCCTGAGCTCAATCAAATCACCTTCTCAACAAAACTACTGCTGTCATTTACTCCAAGAACGCTAACCATTCTCCCCCATCATAATACTTTTCCACACCGTCTGGATGCTTCTGCCACGAAAGACTCGCATTCTTCTCCTGACCCCACGGCCCCTGCACCCACACATAATTACTGCCATTCTGATAATACCAGCGTCCATGTTTGTCACTCCACTTGAAGGGTGGCAAGGTAGGTGAGGATGGCTCTGCTGGTGCAGGTGTGGCCGCATCTGTTGTTGGTGTCTGGGACGGCGTAGCCGCAAGTGATGGCGTACTCTGAGTGCCCAATAACCGCGGACCGTTCCCAAGGAGCACCATGTTGTTCCAGTCATCGCCGGTCAGATCCTCGAAATTCTGTGTGCCCTCTTCGAACTTAATGGTCACGGGATTCTTGACCTTGAGCTTCTTGTTGTGCGGTGTCCAGCTCCAGCCCATAGGGGTTGTCCACGGCTACATTCCATTCTCGTCAGCGCAGTTCCTTCTTCGATTGAATAAACACGAAACCACGTGTAAAAACTCGCACTATCCTCTTCAAAGCAAGGAACTACTCACCTTCTCCGCACTGACCACAAAATCACCCTCACTCAACACCACCGCCGCCGCCCTACTAATCTTAAACACCCCCGACTTCGCCCTCCCATCCTCCTCCATCTGCCAACTCAACTTATTCAGCACCTGACTCCCCTTCTGCAATCCGCGATGTCCCTGCATCTTCCCACTATGCAACTGCGTCCAACTACTCTGCCTCTCCGCGCCGACACTTGTCTCCACGCCCTCCACCATCGGCATGCTCACCGCAACCTGCCCGGTACTTTTATTAACATGCTCTTCGGAAGTGGGGTTGGATTCGACGTGGACGGGGCCGTAGTCTGTGATTTCAGGATCGGCGTGGGAGGCAGAAGAAGTGAAGAAGAGGGTGAGCGCTGCTTCCATGAAGCGCTGGTCGCGCCCGTACTGGATGTCGAATTGGAAGCGGAGGAGACAGGCGGGTTTTGCGCCGAGCTTGCCCCAGGTGTGGGACGTGAGTGTTATCGTTACGCCGCGTTGGTCGCCGTCGGGGCGATAGTATAGGACGGGCATGGTGGCTTTGGTCTATTCACGTTGTCTTACTGCGCTTCTCCTCTACCAATATCTCTTTCGTCATTACCAGTCGACTCGTGTATGAGGTCTTGGAAGGCTTTCTGGGACATTCGGATGTGATTGCGTGTTGCATGTTTTGTGTTTCGAAAGGGCTAGCGCATGGGGCGGATTGACGAAATGCTGACCGAACACGTTGGTCCGTTGACGGCCATTTTCTTCATTCGTCTACGCAAGCAAAACCGCATGTCGCGCAGGTATACCAGAAGAGTCTCCGCTGGCCATAACTTGACTCGGTTCCTCAACAGAGAGCCTTGTGTGGCGGCGCAATCGCGGAGTTACCCGTAGTCTTCGACTTACACGACTACTGGGACCATTATGTGGCATGGTGCGTGGGCGTCCAGAATAACACTGACCGTTGATATATATATATATACATGGCAGTCATATTGTCTAGACAGTCTCGTCGTGGTAAGATCATTTGTTAATCCTATCAGTTGATGCGCCTAACGTATCGCCGGTGCGTGATCATTAACAGTACACATCAGTCATCACATCACTAGTAGAGCAGTGTCATCAAACTCATCTCATTCAAGAGCATTAACTCGTAGGCGGGGTATCATCAAACAGTATCATACAACCGATCTTGTCCGCATCTCCACGGAATCCATTATGCAAGACAATGCAAAATATGCCTGTCTTCTCTCTGCAATTGTTTTTGTCGACTTGCACCACTCTAGTAGACACGACGAGCGTTGCGCCCGTCAGTGCCATGCATGCGGCGAGTGCCAGCAGCCTGGAAAGATCGTTAGACGTGTACCGTTACGTTACTGACAAGATCGAAAGCTTACCTTGAGGCCAGGACGACGTGTCAAAGATCCCCTGAGCTTCATCAAAGCACCAGAGACCTTGTCTCCCATCGTAGCGTGGCGCTTGTGGTGATGACCAGTGGTAGCGCCATGGGGACCAGCGCCGTGGGTGGTGCGAGTGGTCTTGGTCGTGGTCGTGGTTGTGGTGGTCGCTGCAGGAGCACGACGAGTGCTGGTACGAGTACCAGTAGTGCGAGGGCCCATGAGCCTAGTCTTGAGGCTGGGCTTGGTGCGGGTCGTCCTTGTGGTGCGGGGAGCGGTAGTGTTGTGGGTGCGGCGCGAGTGTGTCAACGGCATGGTGGTCGATAGATGGTAGGTTGATGGAGTTGGCTGAGGTGGTCTGAACTTTGGATAAGTATGCTTGAGTTGTGGCGAGTTGAGCTGTACTTGTGTAGAGCAGATAGTTGTGTAGTGAAGTGACGATAGAGTTGAGGCGATACAGGTGATTCTTTATACACCTCGTCCTCATCAGCTCTCTTGACGAAAACAAGATACCTTGTGCTGCGCACCGTAGACGGAAGCGATCACCCAGCCTGCGCACTGCCCTGCGTCATTGCCAATGTCTCACACCGTGGCGCATGACGAACGCAGCGGCTTTCGTGAGTCGTGTGGCTGGTCCCCTGCTGAAGGTATCTTCCATTGCATTGCCTGATTCGGCGTCCAGGGCCAATATACTGCATTTTGATTGATGGACATTCGCTGGGAGTTCGGGATCGGGAGCGCATCCTTTGTTCTGGACCCGTCATAGCGTTAGAGGGTTGTTGCTGGACCCTGATTTCGGAGGTGGGTCTACGTCATACTCCATCCCCATCGATAACGGCCGCTTGCGAACTTGGTAATCTGGAGCTGCGAAAGGCTGGAGATTGTTGGACGGGAGATGAGGGCACTGTGAACGTGCCGCATGACCGATGGAATGTAGGGCACACCCTGCTATCAATAGAACACGGTCGATGGCGTAGCACGCAACGCTCGGGTCGGGAGGAAGGGGTGCGGGGTACTCACCTCTGGCCATTCTACCCATCTCCTACCCATCTCCTACCCATCTCCTACCCATCTCCTACCCATCTCCTACCCCTCAACACCAACTTGCTATCTACAGCGAGCCGTGTCGTCGGATATTCAATGCCTCTGGATGGTCCATATACTACAGAGCGAAGGCCTGTTGGACACTCCTCTCGCTCTCCATGTGTCGGAGACTGACTGAGCTTCCATCGCACGTCTTCGACGGCCACGCATCATCCTTGCCGTCTGCGAAGTGGCACGCGTAGGACATCACGGTAGAGAAGCCCGAGAAGCAATAGGTGGTCGTCACTTCTCATGCAAAGGGCCCACAGTTCGCAGGCCAAAAGACGTAGAGTGACAATTAGGCTACGTCACCAAGAAATCATCGATCTGAATAAAACTTCCACCTCGCGCACTCACTGCACGCTTCACACAGATCTCCACACGATTTCCCTTCAAGAAATATCGAATTTCAAGTTTCGCAACCCATCACAATGTCTTCTAGCAAGGGCCAATTCGAGTCGGGTAAGTAACATGGAGTACCACGCGGTAACAGCACCCAAAGGCTGACACGAGCAGGCTTTCAGCCCGAAGTGCAACACCAACCCGTTCCGGGTCTGGAAAAGAATATGGACCCGCAGCCGCTTTACGACCAACTCCCTACCGCCGACGGAGGCAAGCAACCCTACAGAGCCGCCGGCAAGCTGGAGGGCAAGAAGGCCATTGTATCGGGAGGGGACTCCGGGATCGGGAGAGCCATTTGCGTGCTCTACGCCATGGAAGGCGCCGATGTCTTCATTGCTTACCTTCCCCAAGAAGAAGACGACGCACAAGAGACTAAGAAGCTTGTCGAGCAAAACGGACGAAAATGCTACCTCCACGCGACCGACCTGACGGACCGCGGAAACTGCGAGAAGCTGGTGGCTGAAGCCGTCAAGCAGCTTGGCGGTCTGGACATCCTCGTAAATAATGCAGCGTACCAGATGGTGGTCGATGATATCAAGGACCTGAAGGAGGAGCAGTGGATCCACACCTTTAACACAAACATCCACCCCTACTTCTACCTTGCTAAGTACTCGCTTCCCCACATGAAGGCCGGATCTACCATCATCAACAATGCCTCCATCAACGCGTACATCGGCCGTCCTGATCTCCTCGACTACACTTCCACCAAGGGCGCTATCGTTGCTTTCACCCGCGGCTTGTCGAACCAATACGTTGGCAGGGGTATCCGCGTCAACGCCGTCGCACCGGGTCCGGTCTGGACTCCACTCATCCCAGCTACCATGGGCGACGAACAGATCAAGCAGTTCACCGCGCCTATCGGCAGGCCGTCGCAGCCTAGCGAGATCGCAACGTGTTTCGTGTTCCTGGCGAGTGCGGACAGTAGCTCTATCAGTGGACAGACGATCCACGCCAACGGTGGAACCATTGTCAACGGCTGATTGTGCATTTTATAAGCGAGGTTTTATGTTAGTCAATGCTTGAATATGAATCTAATGATCCCACTACACCCTTCATTGTTTATCACAAGTTGACGTGTTGAGCTACTTGGTAATTGCACATGAACGGGCGTAGTGACGCATGGGTACATAAAGTGCTGCTGGTGATCCGGAACAAGACTTCCAGATGCACTTGTGACATCAAGGTAAACCCGAATCCATGATTCTTAACGTCACTCGAGGCTCTTGTATATTCGATAAGCGCCGTGTCCATACTGCACCATGTGTTCTACGTCGCATCTTTTCGCCCGTGGCAGCTCTGGTGAGCCATCACGCTGGTTTCCTAGACCTGTCGCCCGCAACGTTATACTGGCAGCTGCACAATCCGTGACACCTTCGTTGGACCAAATCACAACATTTTAGTCTTCATCTTCCTCCACGCTCACCCCCCTCAACAGTTTCTGCCTCACGTCATCGCGGCCGAGCCGGAGCAGGTACCATGGGGCCTGTTTGTGCGGCACACGACAGCGTGATTCCAACAGATTCTTGACATTGGAGTTGATCCTCCAATACTCATCATCTGAATCTTTGCCCTTGGGCCTCGAGCGATCCATGCAATCCAAGCAGAGACCGTCAAAATGATTCAGAGCAGCTTGTCGCGTCATCTGAACGGCATATACCCAATCTATGCTCCGGCACCAGCGGCAATTGGAGTTATAGCTGAATGTGGATTCTATCATTCGGTCGAGGATGTCTTGGAAAGATGAACGCTGTAGAGCATCGTCGATCGTGAACCACTGGGAATCTGGGCGAGAAAGAACCTTTGGTAACGTAAAGAACGGATGCGCGCCTCAAGGGCATACCTGTTCAACGACCTGAAGGAAAGACGATCAAGGTGATAGGGCGAAGACAACTACTTCTGAAGCCCGCCAACAGAATGTCATGATCAGCATCGACCTATGATTACTACTCACACAGTGTCACTTCATAGTAAGCTAGGACTGCCCTTCAAGCGTGAAAGTTCCCGTCTTGCTGATGAGATACTCAGCCACAGCGACGTCTTTGCCAGATTCCTTTCCGTAACCTGATTGCTTGATGCCACCGAATGGCGACTCGGCGGCTGAAGAATTACCTGATCCTTAGTGAGCAGCGCCCTCGAACCCTTTTTGGGGGTTTCACTTACCAGTGTTCAAACCGATCATACCTGCTTCGAGATTCTCGAACAACCTCCACAGCCGATCAACATTCTTGGTGAAACAGTACGATGCCAAACCCATGCTTGTATCGTTGGCAGCTTTGACAACCTCTTCTTCTGTCTCGAACTTGAGAAAGCTACAAACTGTGACGTGGTAAGCTCACGTCCCTGTGACATCCTCCGACAGACTCACGTGGTGCAAAGATCTCCTCGCTGGCGATGTCCATGTCTGGAGTGACACCCGTGATCACAGTAGGCTCGAAGAAGTAGCCGCCTTTACCGGAGACCTTATGGCCACCAGTATGGATTTTTGCTCCCTTGGACTTAGCATCGCTTACCAGAGCTAGTGCTTTCTCAATGCCTCGCGGCGTGGTGACTGGCCCCATAGTAGTCTCCTTCTCTGAGCCATGGCCCACAACGATCTTCTGAGTCTCAGCATTCCATCGTTCGAGGAAATTGTCGAAGATGCCGGACTGCACATATATACGGTTCGCAGTGATACATGCTTGGCCGGCGTGACGGTACTTCAATGCGAAAATCTGGCTCATAGCTTGGTCGATGTTCGCGTCGTCGAATATGAGGACCGGACAATTACCACCCAGCTCGAGAGTGACCTTCTTCAAATTGTCTGAGCATATTCTCGCGACAAGCTTTCCAACACGGGTGCTCCCGGTGAATGAGACCTTCTTGACCAGCTATTGGGAGTTAGCACAGGAATAACCATGTTTGAGATTTTCTGCTCACCTCATGCCGACATAAAGCCTCACTAAGTTCAGGAGTCTTGTCTAAATCGGTGGTCAACACGTTCAATGCCCCCTTGGGGAATCCGGCCTTATCTGCAAGGTACGCTAGTGTGAGAATTGTGATGGGTGTTTCTGGACTAGGTTTCACAATCATCGTACATCCGGCCGCAAGTGCAGCTCCGGCCTTCCTCAAGATCATAGCAATTGGAAAATTCCAGGGTACCAGCGCTGCAGCGACTCCAAGCGGTTGCTTGATTGTGAAAACACGTCGATCGGGCAAAGCAGGCGTAAAAACGGACCCTTGAATACGCTCTGCCTCCCCAGCAAACCACCAGGTGAAACCGGTTGAGTAGTCGATTTCCCCATAAGCTTCGGCGCGCGGCTTGCCGGTTTCGTACACAAGAATCGTGGCGATATCTTCCTTGTTTTCACGAATGAGCGAATCCCATTTGAACAGCATCTGCGCTCGTGCTCGGGGACTGATCTTTCTGTATTCCTCAAAACAATTCTGTGAACTTTGCACAGCTTCATCTACATCCGACGCATCGTTGGTCGGGCACTCTGTCCATGCCTTTCCAGTACCAGGGTCTTAAGATCGTTAACGAGATAATTGATTGTTCGGCATGGGGGACCCACCGACTACCTCGAATGTCTTGCCGGACTTCGACTTCCTCCATTCTCCATGCACGAAAGAGAGGTTGTGCAGGAGATCGGGGTTATTGAGCTGTTTGATCAGCCGCGAATCTCCTTACGACACTTACTTGCATACCTTGCAAGGTAGCTCATAGTTCTGTGCTGAACCCATCTTTCCGTGCGCTTAGTGCCGGTATTGTCTTCCGAACAGATCGTCACAGATTATATGAGCGAAAACGGCTCCGAAATTTGACAGTGCAGAGGAATTGTAGTTTGAGGGGTGGCTGATCAGTTCAGATTCTCAAACCTTCCGTTTGAGTTTCCAGTTGAGGGGTGGACCCTCTTTAATGTATCGGAAGGCGCTCTGCTCATGTTTCGGAGGGTGCAGCTACGACATCTATTTGACCCCACCTTGTCCGCACCCGAGCTACCATCGTCATTCGTCAGCACCGCACAAGACCGGAGATCCGGAGTGGAGGTGGGATGCACTTGCATTCAAAAAGGATATATGGTCGTATGAATGGATACGCTTACTCCAACGACGTCAGTGGTTCCCCTCACTACGAGGCACGCCAATAATGTAACCGGCCTCGGTAAGTGCCTCCTGATGAGCAGATTGTGGGGATAGAAAGGCGCGGAGAAGACCACGCCTTCTGCTACTGATCATTAGCGTGACACTGCACCTCCTCTGTCCCTGACCCACGCCAAACCTCTTCGTGAAGACGCTGTCGATTATTCTCGTTTCGCATCCTCGAACGACTATCAGACGACACCTTCTAACCTCATCATCGTCAGAATGGGTCGACTCGACGGAAAAGTTGCTCTCGTCACTGGTAAAAGGGTACCGGGTTGCGAGTCCCTCACATGATGCTAATGAAATTCAACAGGAGCTGGATCTGGATTTGGAAAGGGTATATCTGAAGCTTTCGCCGCAGAGGGTGCCAAGGTACTGGTTTGCGATATCAATCAAGACGGCGGTAACGCAACAGTTCAAACCAACCCCTTAGCCATGGCCTTCCACAAGATGGACGTGACGAAAGCGTCAGACTGGAAATCCGCCGTCAATGCAGCAGTCCAGAAGTTCGGGAAATGTGACGTACTTGTCAACAATGCTGGAACAAGCTACAGAAACAAACCCACGGTTGATGTCACAGAAGAAGAATTCCAAAAGGTCTTCGACGTCAACGTCAAGGGAATATTCCTCGGATGCAACGCGTGGGTTTCGCAGGCAATTGAGAAGAAAGAGGGTGGCGTGATCATCAATATAGCCAGTGTTGGGGCATCTCGACCACGACCGGGTCTGGTCTGGTATAACGCGTCCAAGGGCGCCGTCGCGAACGTATGAATTGGCAGTCTATGCACAGTAAACTCACACTGACTTTACATTCAGGTCACGAAAGGCCTTGCAGCGGAGTATGGACCGCATCAGATCAGAGTTGTCTCCATCTGCCCGCTGGTCACCAGTACAGGACTATTCTCGCATTTCACAGGCGTTCCGGATACACCTGAGAACCGAAAGAACTTCATATCCAACGTTCCCATGGGTCGTATAGGGGAGGTCGAGGATGTTAGCTCCACGGCAGTTTTCCTGGCAAGCTCTGATGCGAAGTTCATCACAGGTGTCAATCTTGACGTAGATGGAGGTCGTTGTATCTAGTAGCGGACGCATATGCGTATACCAATACCTATCATGATGACACCCGCTGTGACAGCTGAACTTTTCTTCACCTAGATTCGATTTCGAAATGGTAAGACACTGATAATGTTTGGAACTGAATTCTGGTTATTGACTGCGCTGGGATGTGGACAAGGCATCAAGTGAGGCACCGAATAGTGAATACGATAAAACCTTCCCGGTGGCGCATATTATTTGAAGAACAAAGTCTACACTGAACCAGATCTGTGTCCGCATGAGGTTTGCTTCGCATAGATTGTCGAACGCTTTTGGCACCTTGTCTTCGAACTTGGAGAAAGGCGCGGGTCGAGTGGTCCGTGCGACCGTAACCGCGTTGCTCTTGGAGCTTGAGACATCTTTAACCCCACTCGCAAACACCTGTATTGCGCGCCCTCACCCCCCGAAGTCGCTGCACAGTCTTCAAGATGGATATTGACATGGACATAGACTACGACGCAAGTGCGCAGCATGCGACGGAAACCACGCAGGTACCTAAGCCCAGCGCGCCTGGGCTGACTCGAGAACCTAATTGTATGCGCTCAGCAGATAAATGAGACAATTGCGAACGATGCGTCTTTGCCTGCCGCGTACTACGAGAACCTCGATGAGCGACCAGGCCGGCAAGTCGAGCAATGGCCTGAAAGCCTTAATCTCCAAGGCGTGGACAACTTCGATCCCTCGGACGCCATTTACTACCTTATAGAATCAGGCGTGCCACAAAAGATCAAGCAGCAACGCTGGGTTAACGACTCGTCTCTCAACCTCCAGTTTCACAGCGCCGAAGACGCCTCGCTAGCTTTGCAGCAACTCACCGACCCGGAAGCCGGAGACCCTGCATCCATACCGGCGGACGCTCCCCGTAAAGCGAAACCGTACAAAGACCGCACACTTATCATACGCCAAGCGAACTCTGGGGATCAGAAGCTACGGGGCGCTGCTAATCAAAGCAAGTACTACGAGAGGAACCCAGATGTTCGAGGCGGAGAGAGGCGTGGAGACCGCGGCCGCGAGCGAGAGCCGCGACGCCGTGCACCCCCTCGCAGAGACTTTCTAGACTACGGCGAAGAAGAGCCTGCAAGGGACAATATGCGAAGGTATAGCGGTAATTATCATCCTGCTGGAAACGTGCTGACACTTCATGGCCGTAGTGGCGACGAGCAGATGCGCGATGGCTCCGACTACGAGAACCGAAGAAACCGAAGAAACGGCAATCGCAATCGCGATGATGGTCGACTTAGAGCCTCGGACGTCGACTCTTATCGGCCAGGTTCCAAGAGGTACGCGTCAACGTGCTGGTTCAGATACGGACTCTCACTAACTGGCTATAGTCCACGAGAGTCACGGTTTGGACGCCTGCGGGGCCGCAGTGCTTCGCCAGCATCAGGCGACGAAGGTGACGGGCGATATGGTTTCACGGAAGCAGGAACATCCACGCGCCGTCAGTACAGAAGTCGAAGTCGCAGCCGGAACAACCGCCGACGGAAGGAGCCTAGCGTTGAGCGGTGGACACACGACCGTGCAAACTACGACCGCGAGCAGGGCCCACCTGCCCGCTGGGCGAAGGACACGTCTACGGTATGTCGTTCCAACCGTTTAAATTCGTTGCTTTGAGCGATCGTCGCTGATTGGGGTGATTAGCCGCGATATGGTGATGCTTTTTCCAGTGAGAGCAAGCACCGTCGGTCAGACGCATTTGACGAGACCGCGAACAGGAGCGGAGGATCACTTCTGTCGCGCATGACCAAAGATGGCCAGCCCCTCGCTGCACAAGGTCGATCCCTCGCATCTCGTATCACACGCGATACGGATGACTCTTCATACGGACGACTTAAAGATGATGACAGCACACCCTCATACGCTGATTTCCCGGAACCAGCACCAAGACGAGGCTTGGCCAGTCGCATCACTCGAGACGACGACGATTTGGAAGGCATCAACATCCGGGGAACCGCGTCACAAGGTGGCTTCTCCATTCGAGGCGTCGCTGGCGGTGCGTAATACACCACCAAAGCATCGATACCTGATCACTTTGATTCCCGTCGGTTGCAAGTCCAGTCCGTTTGTGGTGTACTGGAGCTTACGTACTTCAGAGGAGAAGACCGTCTTCGAAATACCTGTTGGCCAAACACTGCGCGTGACGGACTGGAAATTACATGTACCAGGAGCAGCCCATGGTTTGGATAGAATCATAGTGAACATCAATATCAGCCCATTCTTCAGCATCCTGTTTACGATATCCTCTCTGGCGTAAGGAGCATGGGATTGAGCATATGGATTTATGCATGAGAGGGTGGGTGGCGACGGCGTCTACAGTAGTAGAGCGGCTTCTGTGACTTTGTTTTTGGGTGGGAGTAAGGACAGCGACGGTTCCTATTAGTCAATGAAGACTTGATATAATACTCTTATGTGCACCACTCACTGTGGGAAACCTCGTCCCGTTTTGTGTGTTACTGATCGATGCTCGGGTGAGCTACATCTCTAAGCCATCATTCCACCATGACGACTATGACCATTACTGACGTCTCTTATACAGCATATGGAGGAGTTCAAGTTGGCTCCGATACTAAAGGATATATCGAAAGACAGACCGACAAGACTTAACGTTTGGACAAGAAGTGACGTGTGTGAGATTTGGCTTCATATAGACATCTGAACAAGTACCATGCAGATGGGCATGTGCTTAAAGACAGACGTTGTACTCGTTATTCTGCGAAGATTTTGGATGTCTTCTCCATACATATGCGCCCGATTTTCTTGAGCATGCCATAACGTCCACCGTGATAGGGGCCATGGAGTCACCCTTATGCCCCCGATCCCCGTGCCTGACGTTTCGCGCGATCTGTAGCCAACACCTTGCCCCAGGAGTTGTTTAAAGGATAAGAGGACCCGCGAAAATGGGTGGGCTGTACATAGAGCGCCAAGTGAGGTCGGCGTTATATCCGATTGGGGTTGAGCTCGAGGAGATAGACGACATTCGGTACAATGAACGACAATTCTAGACGAGACCTCCATGGCATCAAATCAGCACTGTTTTGATCTACCACCTCCTCCGCCGAATCTAGAGCCATAAGCCTGGACTATCTGGGTTCCGGCTCATGTTACGTGTCTGTGGCAAGTTCCAATCAATGTCTGCCTGCGACTTACGTATAGCAGAATAGAAGGTGCGGACAAGGTTGGGCCTCATATGGCTGTCAGATTAGTGTCCCAGGTTCCACTGGGTTATCCGCCGAGTATTGCCTTTAGGGACGGGCGGAAAACATCCGGTCGTTGTGGATTTTGGACGCACCCTCTATGGCGAGAAGTTGGCTTTTGTTTGGACATGTTACAATCTCGATCGAAACAAGTGCCATAGTGAATATAAGCGCGATCAGAACCCCTCCATCCTGTTTTCGGATGCTCCAGCTCCTCGTATACAAACGCAACAGACATAATATGATGTTGCGGTCCTCTGTCTTTATGTGATCCCATGGACCATGCTCCAGCTTACTTTTGAGAAGAGAAAGGCCGAGAAAAGAGCGAGTGAAGAAGGTGGAGAACTGTGTTCTCTGCCTCCGAAATGTTGTAGCACAGCGCACAGGAGCCATACATCATTCCAGTGGTCTTTCGGAACACTCCATACGACTCCATGGGCTCGTGGGTTGGCCATTGTCAAACCGCCGAGTTGCACCTCTCACTGCGCAAGAGCCACAAAGCATTCACAGTGTTCTTCTTGGATCACTCCGCGAGACTGGATCGAGAGCGCTGCGTAATATCGGAAGGATTAAGCCGTACACCTACCGAAAGTATGCCCGCGCTGGGTTCGAACTCTTGATACCCATGCAAACGCTATCGATGTCAGTCTTCGATGAGTACGTGCTGAATGGCGGGAAGAGAGCAGCGTCAAGCATTACGTGTGCCATACGTTGTAGTGGAGAGAACAGAGCATGTTAATAATAGGTAGTACTTTCGAAACATCCCACGCGACTTCATCTTCGCCTTGTATTCCTTGGAGCTATTGCATTGTACAACTCCCATGCGTACCCCGGTATCAAAGTGAGTCATTTGCTACCCATCAAGCCGCTGAAGATCCGAATAGGTTGACAGAGCGGGTTGCCATATATCACGAGTCATCTGTACAATCCTGCGATGCTCGTTAACAGGACCGTGTGGCATGGTATTCAGTGACAATTGATGATGATGTAGACGATTTTCAATTGATTGCAGGATCAAGCAGCCTACGAAGCCCAATTACCGAACACATCTAACGCCAAACGGGATTCGTATCCGAACAGTCTTAAGGAAAACGCGCGACCAGCAGGATGATCGAGCGCTTAAGCATCGACCTTTGCGGCGGTATCTGCGACTTCGCTGGCTGTCTTCGCGATCTCTGCGTCTTCACCGTCCTTGACCGCACCATCTGTGACTGGAGGCGCGTTCGGCCCATCAGCAGTAGTGCTCCCATCCACGATCTTCTTAACCACGGCAAATGTTCCGTCAGGGCTTCCTGGCTCGGCCGCAAGAACCTTGCCAGTCTTGTCCACCACGAACACACCACGTTTAGCACTCTTTGGTCCCTTCAAGCCAATGGCCGAGATGAGCGACTGGGAAGGATCGCAGAGAAGCGGGTAAGGCAGGTTCTGCTTGGTCTTGAAGGTAGTGTTCGACTTTGGGCTGTCGGTGGACAGTCCGTAAATTGAGAGACCGCCGACGGTCAAGGGCTCGTACGAATTGCGGAAGAGGCATGCCTGCTTAGTACCTGCGTAACAACCCGTCAGCGCGACGCGCAATCAACGTGCTCGAGGTGCGCACTCACATCCAGTTGTGGAAGCCTTAGGGTACGTAAAGAGCACGACACCGCTCTTGCTCTCATCCACCAGCTTCGCGAGCGTGGTCTTGGTTCCCTCATGCGTCTCGACATCGCCACCGAAGCTGGTGAGCGTGATGGTGTCACCAACCTTGGGCGCAATTGCGCCCTTCGCAGGGACAACGGAGTCTCCGGAGGGCTCGCCGTTGGACTTGCCGGAGAAGTCCTTCACGGCTCCGACCTTATCCTTGATGGCTTCCTTGACCTTCTCCACCTTGGACTTGGGCGCCTTCTTCTCCTTCTTCGCTGGACGCACGGGCGCGGGAGGGGGCGTCTTGCGCTTGCGCAGCTCAACCATGATGGTGGATTGCGAATAGAGTCGCGTAGCTTTCCGGTGGTCAGAAATGCGGTCGCGACGATGTACACGCGTCGACGATGGTGCAGAAGGGAAAAAGGACAAACAGCGCGGAGGTGGTTGGTATCAGGTCTGATGGCTGCACGAGGGCCTGGCGCTTACTCTGCGGCGGTAACACGACGAGCTATCAAGCTGCGGCGTACAAGGAGGCAAGCGCGAACAGCTGCGACGGAAGGGGCTCTGGTGTATCAGCAGACGGGAGGAAGCATGTCAGTCCGGAGCACGTCTTCAGGGCTAAGAGGTGGGTGGGAATGAGGACAGCCTCGCTCCTTGGCAGAGGTCCATTCCATTTCGATATTAGGCAGATTGCTCTGCCGGGTTTGCTTCAGCTGCGGGAGCACTTGTGGAGGCGCGATGCAAGCTGATTGGATTGAAGAGCCATCCGGGGTGGAGGTGAGAGTGAACTGCAGGAGCTCAAACCGCCGGGAGCCAGGACGGAAGTAGCGCCGCTGACCAACCACTTTCGGAGACGAGCATGGCCTCCGCCGCGTCCACTTCATCTCCAACTCTCTATGAACCCGTGCGACGATCCGCTTGCCCTCGCTACCAAAGCTGCAGTGGCCGTCGACGACGCTGTGCTGCCCCACCATGATCAGCTTTCGCAGGCCTGTCTCCCTTCACAATCTGCCTCGGTCAATATCCAGCTTCTGGAAGCCATCATGGACGTCACTCATCTTGGAATCATCCGTTAGTCGCGGAAAGCATTGCATAAGTCGGACTGCATGCACAACCGCAAACTTCCTGTTCGGCTAACTATCGAAGTGCGTGGAACATGCATCCGACCTCCAGCATCTGCATCATGACTCGCGGCTCTAGAACCCAGAACATGCGCCGCCGAGAGGCCCACTACAGACTACACAGCGTAGCTACCAAGGTTCAAGTAAGGCCTAACCCAAACGTGCCACGCTGAGATGCTCCATCACGTTCTTCGTGCCAATTCCGAGACCTCAATCCTTGCTGTTATCCGCCATCTCAAGTGGAGAGGACTACCTTCGCTCCTCAATCTCTTCGCCCTCGTCACTAACATCCTCTTCCTCCTCAGCAAGTATCTCATCAATCTCGCGCCTCCTCCTCTCTTTCTCCGCCATCTCTTCCTCGGAAAGTCCAAACCCTCTCCTACCATCCAAACTCTTCTGAACGATCGCCCCAGGACCCTGCCTCTCCTCGTACCCCATATCCACAGCCGTATCCACGTAACACCCCACCCTCCCACACACTTCCCCTCTCTCTCACGGTCATCGGCCCAGGACTTACCCTCCACCTCTTCGTAACTTCCTCCTCCCTCACCGCGCACCCTGTCATCAGCCCGAAAACCTGCGACACCTTGTCGTACACGAACTTATGCGGGCCGTCCACATCATCTGGATTCCTCAATATTCCCTTCCCAGCAGCGTAGCGCGGGTGGTTTGGTGGCGGGCCGTACGTTTCGAGGACGACGGCGTGCGAGCGTTGGACGCGGCGGAGCATGTTCTCCCAGATGGAGGTCGGGAAGAAGATTGCTTTTGACAGTTTAAGAACTCCTGTCCCTTTATGTGTGTAACCTAGGATCAGACAGTCTGTAGCGCCTGCGAAGTTGCTGTCGTGGCCTATCACGATTTGTGGGAGGTAGATCTGAATCGGTATGCCGTGGGGAGAGGTCGCTTGAAGGGAACCAGCTTGGGGCGATGTTGCCTGGAAAGTGCCGCTTTGAGGAGAGGCGAGCGAGAGGTTACCCGTGAGGCCGGCTAGGGGTGTCATGAGCGAAGCACAACTGTGATTGAGCCCTGCTGAAGGAGGCGTGAGATGACGAGGTTGAGACAGTTGTAAGGCTAGATTGGGAGGTGGGGGAGCGCGGTTGGATCCCTGCATCTCAAGTGCGAACGAAGTTACGGCTGGACTTCGAGGAGAAGCGTACTCGTTCGGAAACGGTAGCAATCGCGAGGCTGGAGAACTTGGTGCGGGCTGAGGTATACTGGATGGTCCTTGATCTTGACCTGGTGAGATTTGACCTAGTGAGATTTGACCTAGTGAGATTTGACCTTGTGAGATTTGACCTTGTGCAGGCATTGTAGTTGGCGCAATGTTCCGACTAGATTGGAGAAGGGCTTGCAGCGCAGGTGAAATTGCTCGCGGGCCACCATTTCCCTGCACTGAACTTCCAGTCTGCGGCTGTGTGACCGTAATCGCTGGGATGTTGCCTGAAGCAGACAATGAAGAGTTTAGTAAATGTCCGTCTTCCCGATGGTCGTGAATTGGTGCGTTCTGGGCTTGAATATGTTGAGTGCCAAGAAGATATCCAGCCATTGCGTTGGTTCCTTGTGCATCTTGACAATCCCAAATGGCTTGCTGCACAAAAGGTGTTACGATCATATTAGGTAGCGAACGCTGCTGGGATAAGCTACTCGTAGCTTGTGCCCCGCCAGAAGGAACAGCAGTCTGCTGCGTTTGCGGTTGCGACAGTCCCATACCTAGTGTGTACGCGCTGGAGAGTGGTGGTCCAATGTATCCAGACGATGGGTTCGACTGCGCAGCAGCTTGCATTGCAGCTTCCATTGGAAATGGAGGCGGAGGGCGTGCCTGTGATTGTATCTGCGCTTGCTGCAAGCCGATCTGCGCCTGGAACTGCGAACTCATCAAAGGATAAGCGGCACTACCGTGGGCAGCCGCAGGAAGATGAGGCGACTGCATCTGCGCCAGTCTCTGCCAGAGAAGCTGTTGCTGTGACTGTGGGATCGACGGAGGAAGAGCTGCGTCAAGGTTTGGAGGAAATGGGGGTTGAAATCCCACTTCTGTAGACGTTCCATTGGTGGGACCAGTCGCTGAAGACTGTATTCCCCCACCTATTGTAGGCTGCTGTGGTTGTGGTACCTGATTATGCGTAAACAATTCCGGGTTGTTTCTACGGATAGCTGCTTGCGCCTGTGGGTTCAACAGTGGCATAAGGTTGGCTAATTGGGTAGGATTAAGACTTCGCAAGTAAACTGCAATGTTTGGGAACGCAACAGGACCAGGCTGTGACAGTGGGGTCGGTTGAATAGGGATTGGCGGAGCTTGTGGAGGAGTTAAACCAGAAGTTGCATCCATGGCATCGTTGCTCTCTGGTTCACGCTCATCTGGGTCGATGTCGTCCGAATTACTATAGTTATCCTCGTCTTCGTCGTCATTGTCCGTATCTTCATCACCGGGAACTTCCCAACGAGTACGCGTTGGCATAGGACGTGCGATAGCATGCTTAAAAACCTTCGACTTCGGTTTTCCCAACATTGGAGGAGGAACGGCCTTCACAGGAGGGTCACGGTCCTTGTTGACCATACCCTTCACTCTGGCTAGCCATGCAGCGACCTGGTCCGGACGGCCTGAGGTTACTGGGGGTGGCAGTCCTGGAGTTGGTGGGATAAGAGCTGGTGGAAGAAGGGAATTCGGATTCACTGTATTGGTCGTTGCAGCTATCCTTGCTTCCTCTGCTAGCTGATTACTGATGGCGATCTCGCGTTGCTTCTCACGAAGCTCCTTCATGCGCTGGTTGTCTAAAAATGCCGCGTGAGCGCAAGGCTCCTCTTTGTAGTAATTGAGCCAGCCATCTCCGTTCATGTCTTCAGGAGTATTCATCGGGCTCATGGGCTGTAGCTTCTTATAGTTCGCAATCTGTGTCGCCGTGACGCCAGCCTCCTGCAACAGCCAGAACGCGCGTTGTCGATTCTTGAAACACGCTGCATAGTACTGCTGGCGCTTTTGATAATCGTGGGGAACATTAATTAGCGGTGGGAGAGGTTCGTCGTTCAGATTGATCGGTCGTTGAATGCCAAACTTGACCTCCCGATACTCCAGGCGCTCACTCTGTTCCGTCAATCGCTCCATATCTTCCAAGGCTAGTGGCTTTTTTCGCTTCGTGAACCTTTCGCCCATCTCTTCTGCAGCTTTTTCAAGACCGTACTCTTCCATGTCGTCGCTGTCGTTATCGAACAGCGGAAGCGGGTGGTACTCGAACAGCCACAGGCTCGGGATCTCCATGCGTAGCGCAGCTTTCAGCGCCCGACCGCCGCCTTCGTAGTAGTCGACCCATTGGTAGAGGAACTCAATGTAGTTGGGCACAAGCTTGCTGTCGACCTGCACGATATCGATGAGGATCCGTAACATATCTTCCTCTTGGAACATGTCCGGGTGGAGCAAACGACGCTCGATTCTGGTGTACGCAGGTGGCTTTCGCTGTGTCAGCTCATTGGTTTGCGCCGCAGAAGATAGGGGGTCTAATCGTGGTTTCTTCGCCGCAGGCGTACAGGGCGCATCTGCGTTTGGTTTGTCCACCTCCCATTGCACACACCAGGTCCAGGCCTCTTTGTGCTCAAGCTGTGCGCTCCGTGCGTAACGGTCGGTGAAATCCTGAAGCAGCGCCATATAAACCTCATGATTGGTGTCGACTTGGTAAACAAGTATGCTTCGGACGTACTGCTCGTATGGCACGAGCGAGGGAAACGGCTCCACATTGCCAAGTACATCCTGCAGATTGAGGTAGCGGTCGTCAAATAAGTCGAGAACCTTGCCGTGTGACGCCATCGCGGGGAGAGCGAGAGCGGGGCGAAGTGGTGTTGCGACGGTAGAAAGGTGGTGTTACTTATAGTGGTGGATAGTACGGCGGCGGGGCAAGTCGACCGTGACAAACGCGGAGTGGTGGGCGGCTGCAAACGAGTCTATTGTGACAGAAGCAATAATATCTGCGTTGTCAAGGAGACGTAGAAAGGAAGTGAAAGTGACGGATAAACAGGCACGTGGAAGGGAAGAGCACGTACGAAGTTGCAAAGGATCAATAGGAAACGCGCAAATCCAGCCAAAAGCCATGAGAAAGCCATGCAGTCGAATACAGCACACACAGCACACAGCATCTACCATTCGGCCTCGTAACTCAGCGTCGCTAAGAAGGGTATCGCCACCCACTTGCCCACACTCTATACCCATGATCGCGTCCACAGTAGCAGTAGCCATTCACGTCTATTTCTGTTCCTTGATCTTGTGCACAACTGCACCCATCCTATCCTCTGCATTCTCTCTGACTCTTCTCCAATCGGTCTCGTAGACGCCCTTCAAGCTTGTCTCGAGAGCTCTATTCCACTTGTCCTTCGCCATCTCTGCCAATCCTGCGGGAACAACACGCGCTACCGGTTCCGGTGCTGGCGGTTCGGGTTCGACTACGTTCTTCAGCACGTTTTGTTGTTGACGCAGGAGTGCGGCTTGTGTGATGCGGTTTCTCGTGTGGAGCGATATGGTAAGGTAGAGGACTGAGGCAGTCAGGGTGAAGCCCCCGAGCTATACAATGCGTTAGGAAGATCTCTTGGCGTCGAAAATGTGACCGCAGGCACTTACAAAGCCAGTTGTGAAGCCCATAGTGGTCGTGTGGGCGTGTGTTGAAAGGTTATTGAGCGGCGAGCGCGTAGCGACGCCAGGTACTGCGCGCAAGGCCAATGAGTGGGGAGAAGAGACCGGATGAATTCAGCCGGTGAAGGCCAGTACGAGCAAAGGGAAATAGCGGATGCGCGTCGCAGTCAATGAGGGCCGATCTCGCGATCAGGTTCAGCGTGCAGTGAGGTCAGACGTCCGTAATGATACGGAGCGGGTTGGTTCGGAGCTTTTGTTCAGACTCCCCATCCGGGCATGTGCCCCAGGGTTTCATGCCTCAGTTACGGAGCGAATTCATTCGGAACACTTTCAAACTTCCCTAGAATTGCAGGTGTGAAGAGTGTCCTACATCGGTAGTGATTACTACTTGGTGAGATAATTTCATGATCAAAGCCCAGCACGGCCACAAGTATTTACCTGAGGAAGTACGGCAGTACCGTAAGTAGCTGTTGTATATGACTCAAAAATTCACTTGACTGTTAAGAAACTGGCCATGCCTCTGAACTGTCCGTGATTAGGAGAAGAAATCGGTAGACCACGAACGCGTGCTACGGTGTAAAGACCTGAGGCCGCCAGCATGTACGTAAGGAACCTTGGAAGGCGTGAAGTCACGACCCGTAACGGTCGACGACGATTCATAGGGTACCAGAATTTGTATAAGTTATGTCCGTTCATAGACTACGGGCAACTACTCCACACTTATCACAACTGCGCTATAATCACAGCAACCGTCACGCGCAGCACCATAACGGACGCACCCATCCTACTTCCCGCTCCTTCATACTCCGTAGGCTTTGGACCCTTCTGCGCTGCCGCCTCACTCATTCCATACGTCTCTTTCCCTCGTGGCACAGGGAAGTCCTCAGTTTTCAGCGCCTAAGGCCCATACGGCTCAAAGCCCCCACTAATACCTACCATTCTTATGCCCCGTAGAGCCTTTCACACACTTATCCTCAAGCTGTAGGAACGCATCCCTTGCCTGATCCATGCGGTATCCGGATCCGAAAAGCTCCTATGCGTATAGAAGATCCTGCAGTCGGCAGCTTCGTAGATGTACTGGAGCGGCGTAGAAGTTTTGTCTCCCTTTCGCATCTCGAGTTGCACTTGGGATCGCGTCATGCCGTCGCCGGCGCGCTTTTGCAGTCTGACACAGTTTGAAAAACTGGGAAATGACTCCTGAAACTCGATACTGTACTCTTCGTTTTTGGGGTCGAATGTGATGATCTTGAGGACGGCGATGTCGTCGTAGCCCTCGCCTTCCAGAAAGTATCCGGCGACAGCACCGCTAGTGGCATAAACAATTGGTTCTGGGAAGCGTGCAGGCACACCTCGCGCTTGTGTAGTCGGCAGCTGTGGTACTCGCCCTTTGAAATGACAGCCGCTTCTCCAAGCTTGCTCTTGTACTGCGGCTCCCAGATATCCTAGTCGTTGTCACCGGCACGCGCACCAAAGATGTCTCCCTGACAGAATTTTTCGTGGAAGGGCTTGCCTTCCTTCACGTCTGTAAAATCTTCATTTGTCCACGCCGTGTTTATAAGTTCGATAGTTGTCCCGTTGGCGAAGGTAATGTTGGTCTCAGCACCATCAAACCGAGACTGGACCATAAATGCCCCGGGTGTAAGAGTATCACCCTTAGCCCACAGGCTGTTGATTCGACCATCGGTGTCACGGTATTGCTCCCATTGCGCGAGGTTCTCGAGGTATTGCCAAGCGTCGTTATCGTTGATCTTCGCGACATCTGAGATTTTTGTCCTCGGTGATGTTTCCATCTGCGACCTTCAGTGCATCGAAAGTCACGTAGAGCTTCGGCACTGCCACACCATCGTCCGGCAATGCTACGAGACTGACATCCCACCGCCAGTGGAATATCTGCAGGGGTCTGGAACGTAGTTGAGATGGTAGTCACCGGAGCGCACCGTGATCTTTTTGATGGCCACTTGCACCTGGGACTCACTCTCGAATATCTCTAGATTGATCTTGATCTGGTCCAGCTCAGTGATGAGATCTAGTGAGCCGTTTTCCCGATCGGCAGGCGGGTTCTTGAGCCAGGTGATGTCGTAATGCCATTGCCATGCGATCTTCAATTCGTCGATAAGCCTTTTGTCGCCTTCCACGTCCACTGATATTCATTTCAAGCAGTGGAACCCCGATCTTGCAGGGAATGACAAGACATCCTGGGTCCGTAGAGTTGCAATGTATGCGCAAAGGTTCGGCGTTGTTCACCCCTGGGTTGCTACATGCACCAACAATGGCCATTGAGCCCAGCAGCAGACTTCTCCGCATGATGCTGAAATTGACAAAGAAAGAGACGAGAAACTGAACAATACTTCATAAAGTCAGAACGATCTTCAAAATGAGTGACGAAAAGAGACGAGTGAATGCAAGGCGGCAGTATTGTGACCGAGAGCACGCGATCAATGGTACGCCACGCAGCATATGTTCGAAGGGTCCTCTCTATCCTATAATTAAACAGCAGTTGCATCCTACCTCCAGATGGCAGCCGAGCATCGTCTTGACATAAGTGAAAGTGGGTTTACCCGGCCCCAAGGATCGTGTTCCCGCGAATAGGATGCATCTAACCCCTAGCGACAAACGAGCCTCATTTGTAGAAGGCTGAGCGAAGCAGCTGCCATTGGAAAAGAAAATGCGCCGTATTACGCCAGAGCACGATAGAAGGTCCATGCGTGCGGCTTGTCGTGCGATAGATTGGCGATGTGAGTGGTTTCAGTGAGCGCTGGCAAGCCACGAGTTTCTTCCGAGACAGTCATGCTGTACACCCTTCATCAGATCAGTGCAGAGGCAATCTATAGCAATAGCGTCGCAGTGCTCTCATGATGCTCCGAGTTGTTGATGAGGATGCGCTTCATCTGGAGTCCAGAGGTAAAGCATGGGGCCAGTACGAGGCCTGCGGGGCTGAGGACCAAACATTTGGCGGAGGTGCTCTCTATGCCACAGAAAAGATTATCCTTACTAACAGTAAGTTTAGACTGCACATCCCTTTCGACGGTGCATCGCCGTTTTGCTCCTTGAGTGTTCACCACCTGGATGATATACATGTGTTATCATCGATTACGAAAGTTCCTTCCCGACCTTATCATGGCTCTTGGTAGCTTTTCACAAGATCTCAGCTAATCTAGATGCTATAGCAGACTATTTATTGGCCAGATTCTGTTGAAACTATATTTTTAGGCCTGGTAGACGTTAGAATAGGGCACCAAGCTGTCAAAAAGCCAAGTAGGCCAATGATCAGCCTCCTATAGTATCTAGGTTGGCTGAGATCTTGTGGAAAAAGTTGCCCAGAGCCATGATAAGGTGGGGAAGGAACTTTCGGAAAGCACCGATAGGCAGACCCATGGTTGTGACTCCCATCTGATCGTTCACCGGGACTGTTCGGGGTCAGGGCTGCTTCGCTCGAGTATATCGTGTCGTATAGTGAGACATGACAGCAACCGATACCGAATCAAACGGCGTAAAAGGCAGACTATCCTTGAAGCTGACCGTGAAGCTGCTGAGGAACATCTTGGCGAATCGTGGTACTAGTTGAGAGACGTAAGCGGGCACAGCAAGTTGGCGAAAGCTTCGCGCAACACCTATCTTGAGTGTTTCAAAGGCTTGGCGAAATGCGCGAGTCAGGCCAAGCTGTTCCTCCTACTATTGCAACTCAAATAGGATTTGCACCGCCTCATCTAGTGGGATTGCTTTCTGATTCGGCGCGGAAGCGGGGACAAATGGTTCCTCACGGGATCTGTGGTTCCGAAAGAATTTAAATGGTGTGTATATTTCCTGATTATTTAAAGTGACCGCTGGACGGTCGATGTAGCAGTAACGATGGCTTCCACGGATCCTTTCCCAGTCGTGGTACATCGCATTGCCTCAGGGACGCCCAATATCGTCGCGTACGAGAGAGCAGTCTGGACGCAGAGGAATGCACTCGTCTTCATTGGAGGCTTTACAGAAGGCCCCCATACCAATCTTGTGGTCGATGCGATCGTACGCAAGTTGAATGGTTCAGCATTCAGTGTTTGGGACCTGCGCATGCGAAGCTCGTACACTGGATTTGGGTATTCCAGTCTGTCCAACGATGTGCAGGATATATCTGCTCTGGTCTCATACCTTCGTACGCTTGGCAAGCAGAAGATCGTCCTTTGTGGAGCGTCTACAGGTCTGTACCTTTTCTTTCATGTCTCACATATAGCTGGAGTGTCTTACAACATGCAGGATGCCAGGACTGCCTCGAGTATGCGGACCGCGAGAAGCATAAGAGCGCTCCAGTAGACGGCTACATCCTTTTGAGTCCCGTCTCAGACAGACAAACAGCGGGCCTTTTGATGCCTCCAGACGACTTAGAGAGGGCCAACCAGCACGCCCAGGAAATGATCGCCGAGGGCAAACCAAACGATGTTATGCCGACTTCCTTTATTCCTTTCATCTTCACATCCCCAATCACGGCATATAGATGGAACTCGCTCGCAGCCAAGGGAGGCGATGACGATTCCTTCTCCGCGGATCTCGATGATGCCACCGTCAGTGCCAAATTTGGTCGAATTGATAGTCCTATACTCATGCTTCCTGGCAAAGAAGACGAACTCGTTCCACCTTCTGTGGACAAGAAGGAGCTGCTGAGTCGATGGATCCAGGCCTGCCCGAAGGGAACTGTGAGCAAATTGTCGGTTTTGGTTCCCGAGGCTGACCACGTCATCTCCCATCCTGAGGCGCAAGAATGGGTTAGTAATTCAGTTCTGCGTTTCCTCGAGGCCCTGCTAGAGCAGTTCAGTTTGGAGCAAGGAGAAAGGCAGTCATCTTAATCAAAGTAGATCAGCTGGAAGTTAGATCAGTATGCGTCAGATAAGCTACGCTTAGCTTTGTGCCCAGATTGTCGGTCATGGTCAATCCGGCAATAACTCAATCGATCGCACCAGAGAAGCGTCGAGGTCGACTTCCGAGTGATCTACCGCAATATAACATGGTGATATCCAACGATATGCATAAATATCTTCACGAAGAGAGTTTGAGTGCGGTCTATTAGTTTGTGTTGTGAGTTGTTCGGCCGGCCTTCACGTGCATAAAAATTACGTAATCGCCACGTGCGTACCTTTATGTAGGTGGTCTCGCCGTTCATAAATCCAACACAACTCGCCTCCACCACGATTGATTAGAAGATTTGAATGCGTAGAATTCAGCATTTCTATCACCCTAAAAAGTTGCATCTCACCGGTGCTAAGCTTACTGAACGCTGTTCGTGCCACAACACCACAGCATGTCCGCTGTTATAGAAAACCTCAAACCACTGCATCTAAAGCCGGTGCGCAATCTGGATCCAAATGCGCTACCCCTTGAGGATTCGAAATTGCATCTTCTACTATGCGCTACCGGCTCAGTGGCCACTATCAAGATCCCGAATATGGTGCAGGCATTGTCGAGGCACGCAAATATCTCGATTCGCCTCGTCTTTACCAAAGCCGCCAAAAACTTCCTCCGGGGGCAAAGCGCGGAACAGCCAACATTAGAGGAAATAGAAGCTCTACCGAGTGTAGACGGCATATATGTCGATGAGCATGAATGGAGTGAGCCATGGGTGCGCGGCAACAAGATTCTCCACATCGAACTACGGCGCTGGGCCGACATCATGGTCATTGCGCCACTCAGTGCAGGTACACTCGCGAAGATCACACAGGGCTGGTCAGATAACTTGTTACTCTCTGTTATACGCGCTTGGGACACGACTGGCGAGGTGGACCCCGTGCGCAACCTTCAAGGCGACAACGGCGATCCGGAGGGAGCACGGCAGAAGAAGAAGATTCTGGTTGCGCCATCGATGAACACCGCCATGTGGAAGCAGCCTATCACGAAGAAGCAGGTGGACATATTGGACGAAGAGTGGGGTGCAAAGAATGGCGGATGGTTTGAGGTGCTCCTACCCATGGAGAAGCAACTTGCATGTGGAGATGTAGGAGCGGGCGCTATGAAAGACTGGAGAGAGATCGTGGAGGTCATCGAAGACAGACTGGGATTGAACATTGGTCACGAAGCTGACGCGCGCTCGGTTTGAAAGACCCATCTACCAAAGACGATGTTCAAGCACCGGCATCTCGATCTCATTTTCCGCCACAAGACGTGGACAGTTATCAACACCGATCAACACCTCTACTGTGCCTCAAAGTCACCTGCGCCGTTTCGGGACTAGCCAATACTCCATTTGAGATAAAGCATGCATGTCATTACTTATCTGGCGTCATATTTTGACGGAGGAGGGTATGGACAGCCGTTCTCAATGCTGGCAATCGATAGTTTGCAAAATCAACGTGGAACGATGGCGTAAGAACTTTTGCAATGCACTGATGCATACCAGGATAGGCCTGCACGAAACTCGGTGCCAAGATGGCACGTGGATGAATTGAGGTGAATGAGGTGAAGTCACCTTAGCCTGACCCGCATCGCACTGCGCCGCATGGAGCTGGAGTCTTTGCATCTGACACTAGACTCCATGCCCTAGAAGAGCAAAAATGTTCACACCTTAATGGTCGTTCATTTCAAGACTCTATCCCCCAAGCCTGAACACACTTAACAGGATGGACGATCTACCTCAGGGATTGGACGACCGCATCAGCGATCTCCTCAATCACAGTAATCTGAAAACATTGACAGTCTTGCGCAGAAACTAACACACTGCTGAGCGCGCTGCAGGGGTGTACAATCGCTTCACGCTCTATTGGTTCGACGAATCAAGACAACGATTTCATGATCTGCATGAGAAACATTCACGTCGACTCATTCTTTTACGCCATCTTGACGACCACACCGCGCTGTCAGGTCTGCGTCTCAGGAAAATAGAGAAAAGGAAGAAGAACGACGTAGTATGCTCCATGCGAAGTTACGGAAGACGGTGAGGAGTGGCATCGTTACGATGTCTACATGGACATGGCCATTTGACCAACAATCAGCGGCCTGGGCATCGTTCCGAGTCGCGGCGTTCGAAGAAACACTTACGCCATTCCTTGCTGCCTTCGCTAAAGCAGCGGCCCAAATGGCGAAGGTGGAGGAAGGGAGGTTGTGGGCACGCTTGGAATGGAATGTCGATGAGATCGAGCCCCTGGTGGATTTTGATCAGTATGTGGCAGAAGATCCTATCGAGCCTCTAGCATGAGATGTTGCGTATGTTGCACCGGGTATGAAAGCATTGACACACAGCCCGGTGTGGAGGTCTCCACGTTACGGCAGATGTGGGGAAAGACGGCGAAGTGGCGACCTGGCCGCGAGTTGCATGGTGTTTTCAAACGATCGGAGAACATGACGTGTTAGAATTGATAAACAGAGCAGTGGGGTGATAATGAGTATGGGAATGGCCTCGTGGCTCGCAGAGTTTTCGAGCGCCGAACGATTGTGGTATGGCTCGAGTCGTTGCCTATCCTTGTCGCGACATCAATTGATGTACGGCGACGTCGAGAATGGCACCGTGTACGAAGTTCTACCAAAAACAGGCCTATCCGTCCTATATACATAGTATGTTCCAACAATCCTTAACTCCTTCAATGTCCGAAATTCTCTAGTGAGCTTCGCCCGCACCGGAAATACCCGGTATGTCCGCTGCGCCTTCAATTGATCGTACTGAGTCCCAGCATTCAACCACTATCCTTGTGCTCACTAATTCCCTCGCGGAACGTCCCGTAAGCACAAGAAGCCAAGCCAGGACTCCGGGGAAGGTCCCGGACATACAATAATTCTTCAATCCGGAGACACCTCTAGCGGGGCAGCTGTAAAACATGATGTAGTGAACATCCCCGGTAGAATTGATTCGGCTATAAAAGCCCATGAACGCAACCATGTCGTCACCTCATTAAGTTTCAGCACCTCTACCTCCAATACTCCTCCAATACTCCTCCAATACTCCTCCAATACTCCTCCAATACTCCTCCAATACTCCTCCAATACTCCTCCAATACTCCTCCAATACTCCTCCAATACTCCTCCAATACTCCTCCAATACTCCTCCAATACTCCTCCAATACTCCCTTTCCACTACACGCCATGTCTCTCAAAACAGCTCCCCTAGGCAAAAATGGTCCTCAAGTAAATCGCCTTGGCTTCGGCCTTATGGGTCTCTCCGTCTTTTACGGCAAGCCCAAGCCCGACTCCGAACGTCTCGCCCTTCTCGACGCCGCGTATGAGATGGGGGAACGTTTCTGGGACACGGCTGACATGTACGGTGACAACGAAGATCTTCTAGGCAAATGGTTCAAAGCCAACCCCAAGAAGCGCGAGCACATCTTCCTCGCTACAAAGTTCGCCAATCGGAAAATGGACGATGGATCTTTCAAGATTGATTCAACACCGGAATACGCCAAACAAGCTTGCTACAAGAGTCTGGAGAGACTGGGCCTGCCAAACGTGGATTTGTACTACGTGCACCGTCTGGATAGAGTGACGCCTATTGAGAAGACGGTCCGAGCGATGGTGGAATTAAAGAACGAGGGTAAGTTCAAGCATTTAGGGATTAGCGAGTGCAGCGCCGAATCTCTCCGCCGCGCGCACGCCGTGCATCCTATTACGGCCGTGCAAGTCGAATATCACCCGTTCGCATTGGACATAGAATCGGAGCAGATCGACCTGTTGCGCACTGCGCGCGAGCTTGGCGTTGCCATTGTTGCCTACTCACCACTGAGCCGTGGAATGTTCACAGGGGCTTATAAGTCTCCTGATGACTTCGAAGAGGGCGACTTCCGTAAGAAGGCACCGCGCTTCTCGAAGGAGAACTTCCCGAAAAACTTGAAGCTTGTTGACCAATTTGCTGAGCTCGCGAATAAGAAGGGTGTTGCGACAGGGCAATTGGTGCTCGCTTGGGAACTCGCGCAGGGTGAAGATGTCTTTCCTATCCCAGGCACTCAGAGGTTAGAGAGGCTTAAGGAGAATGTGGATGCGTTGAAAGTGACTTTAAGCAAAGAGGAAGAGCAGGAGCTGCGGAAGGTCATGAACGCTGCGGATGTTGCGGGTAACAGGTACATGGACTCTTACATGTCACTCACCTATGCAGACACCCCGCCACTGTAGAATATTCTTGGGAAGGTCTGGTGGTAGTAAATGTTGATAAGGCGAAGTCTCGACCAAGTGCAAGAGTGGCCCGCTTTTCGACTAGCTGTTGCTACTGTGGTGCCATGTTCGCAGGTGAAAGACTGATGGAGATGTTCGACGGAGGCAAAGGAAACCAAAACCGACATTCGTGGTTGGTCCTGTTCAAGTGATCCGTTATATTAGTGTCCCACATCACATTTTGCCATCACATTTTGCCAAAACGTATTTTGCACTTTCGAAGTTGTTCATTGAAACCCCACCACCTTAACATATCTCATGACGCCGTCATATATTCTCCCAGGTGATATGCCAGTATAACAGACAGCCGATGCTTGTCTGCCCCAAGGTTGGGAATATGCGTGATAACATCCGCTGACCCGTTTTGAAAACCCCGACGAAGGCAAATGGCGAAGGAAACGTGAAGAGAAGGCGCTTAGTCGAAGAGACCGAAACCCATATCCTCGTCGGACTCCTCCTTCTCTGTGATTTGTTAGCGTCCGCGCATTGCTCCTATAGTGTTGTGACGTACCCTCCTCCTTCTCGGCAGCCTTCTCCTCGGCTGGTGCGTCACCGCCGGCAGCGGCGGCAGCACCACCGGCAGCGGGAGCAGCACCGCCGCCTGAGCCGACGTTCAGGAGCAGGTCCTTGACGTCCTTGCCCTCGAGAGCCTGTACCATATCAGAACCATCTATCTTGCGATTTTACGATTGTGCGCACCTTGGCGAACAGCGATGTCCAGATGGGCTCGACATCTTCGATCTTGGCGGCCTTGATGAGAGACTGGAGCTTGTCGGCCTGCGCATATTAGCATCTGCAATCCCGCTGCGATTGCGCGGCAGCCCGTACAGTGATGTCGACACCGTCATCCGCGAGGATGAGGGCGGCGTAGGAAGAGGCGAGCTCGGCGTTAGACATTGCGACTGTGGTCGGTTTTTGTCGAGAGTGGTGATGCCGGAACGAGGTGTGTGAGTGGTGTTCGACGAGGTGTTTTTGTGTGGTGTAGACGTTTGTGGAGGTCTGCTTAAGCGAGAGCCAATCGGCGAAACCAAAGCGACTCCGCCGAACATCTTGGCTTTACAGCGACCGAGGCCGTGTTATAGATCTGCATCCTTTGAATATCCCGAAAGATGTCATCCCGATACCGCGGTTCGCCCAGCGCTTTGCAAGTATACCTAATGAGCTGTAGCGAATACGCACTTCCGGAGTCCAAGTACCTTTAGTCCTCGAGGTGTTGGAATTAGCCCACGCAAAGAATCCGCGCCCTGGAAAGTACATAAGGGACCGTTATTGCGTCCTCTAGCTAATGTGCATCAGTGGCAGCAATTACGGGCAGGAGTTGAAATTACAATTCTAACCCAGAAAAGGTAGATGTGATGCCTATGCGCCTAAAGGGTGCGATGCCCAGGAGCTATGCTCGGATGTGGTGCCCAGAACCTCGTATCAGCATAAAGAAACCTGTCCGATTCTTTGTTTTTGCGATATCAGGAAGCCGGACAGCGGAATGCTTTGAATTTCTCGTAACCCGCTTTCTATCGTTGGCTGTGATCAAGTGGAACCTTGGAAATGGTGTGTTTTCGTGACTACGAGCTATTCCGGGTCCGCGCGGAAGCAGGCGCCGAGACGCCGACGGGGCGACGTCACTTCCCCTCATGCAACTTTCCCAAACGGTCCACTGTGACACCTGACCGCTGCTACATCTTTTGTTTAATTCCAGTCTACAACACTTCTGCAGATCCACCCCACACAAAACCTGCAGCCAGCATGACGGACTCACCTGCGCCGCGCATTCCGTTGGACCCGAAAGAACAGCCCATCCTAGACAAGTTGCTCGCCGTGCGGACAAACCTGGAATTGTTGAAACAGGACCGCTCAACCTATGTAAAGAGCCAGGATGTCATCGGCCTCTACGACCAAGTCATCGAGCAGGTAGAAATTTTGAATCAGATCCGAACAACGAAGCGGCTCGAGCAGAACAGAGGTTGGTCATAAGATTAAGATTCTGTTGAGAGGCAATATGCTTACGAACCCGACTTCCCATAGTCGACACCGTCCTCGACGACTGCTTCCAACTCGTTTCGCTGGCCTATATGACGATAGGGAAGAATCATGAAGCTCCCGCAGTGTATGTACTTCCGAACGGTCACTCTAGACCCTCCTTGTGGTCACGTGCTCATGAATGAATAGGTATTCAGTCATCTCAACAGTCAAAGTAAGCTACGCGCGTATATCTTGGACATTTCACCCCACCTCAAACCTTTTGTTGCTTTATCATAATTCAGAAGCGACTTTTGTAACTTCCTCTCTGTCCGATGGGTCTGCGTTGTCTTGGGATGTCGATCACTCCAACCTGATGCTGCATGACACCTAGGCGGTTCTGCTAACGGTCTACAGCGTTTACTGGACCACCTTGAGGAAGCCCACTTCTACTCCGCAAAAGATCTTGGAGCTATCGGTCAGATGCTGCAGAATGCGCGGCGCTACATGGACCGGGGCAAGGACACATATACTCCTTCGCTGTTGACATTGCTCGAGGCACGAATCCAAGTCTGCGAAGAAACGATAGCTAGGCTGGAACTGGCGCATTCCCACCTTACGCCAGACTTGAGCCCGAAGTATGAGAAGCTTGTTTCCATTCTCAGGTCATTGTGTGCATGTAATACTAGATCAAAGTTTCCCGAATCCGAGGTCGACGAATTCTTAGTACAACTCAAAGAACTTCAGACAGAGCTTCGACCATATGGAATTCACGCCTTCTCTGAGGAACGCGAAACGAAGGAGGAGAAGCTTACGGAAATGATCGAAAAGCTCACCTTCACCCAAGAACACCCAGAACCTGCTCCAGCAGCAAAGGATCTCATCGAAACACTTCTGCGACGGAACTTTTTATGGACCAATCTAATGAAAGAGAGGAAAGGCCGAATCGCACCAGCCTTCCAGGAGATATACGACAAGCTTTTGGGCATCCGTAACAAGTTGGAGAAACTCTCTCTAACTCAGGCGTGGTCCCTCCGTGAGACGGATCTATGGAATTTCCAACGGCAGCTGGACAGAATTGATGAGGCACGAATCGATGGCAACTTCATCGACGCGCTCGGCCGTCCATCGGAGCTGTACGAACAAAGGACCTTACTCTATCTATTGCGCAAGAGCTATGCCATGATCTTTCAGTTGATCGCCTCCTCAGAGCCCGTTTCGGAAGCGCTTTTGCCCATCTACAACCAACTCACAACGCTCCGGAAGTGTCTTTTGGAGGTGAAGAAACTCGGAGGTGTCTCTTCCCCACGGGAGCTGTATCCTTATAGCATGAAGGTCGGACGCTGGATTCACATAGTGAGCTCTGCTAACGTCAGACAGTTAAACTCCATCGATAACATGCGCGTGGACGGGAAATTCGTGGTTGGTGATGACATTCCAGACGGACAAGGAAGCGTAACGCAGCTCCTTGAAGAATGCTTTGAACTAGCGTACGAGCTCCGCAACGATGCAGAGGACAGCAGCTCGGCTGGAGAACAGACCCCAGCGAGTGAAAGTGGTCCCGAAGGTGTGACTGCGGCATGATCGCCAGACTTTACAGGCGCACAACGCTATGCTTGATCCTGAAGCGATGAGGCTTCTCTTCGTCCATTCGCCAGGACGCTTTTGCACTTTGAGGTACCTTTGGATGATGTTTGTTGATCTTCGCGTCGGACCGTCCCTACCATTATTACATTCTTACGATGTGAATGCAACCTGGGCGAAAGGCTAGAATGTTTCACGTTGCATCCTTTCTTGGGTTTTTCGCTGGGTGGCTGTTTGTTGGTGGACCGGTTTCATTATACTGTTTGTATCCATAGCTGATATGTCGTCTAGTCTAGCTGTATTTGATTAAGCTGTTCTATCTCGTTTTCAGGCCGAGGTGGAGGTGGAGCGTCTGCATCTTTGAAAGTCAGATGGTCGCCATACGATATGCCTTTTTGTATACGTCAGTAACCCGAGTCTTGAACCTGAGGCTTTTGATCGGTCTCACAAAGCTCTTCACCAGCTGGTATGTCCCGTAATGCGCGATACGTGATGATCTGGCGCAAGAGATCGCGTTCCCAAACTACATTCTGCTCTTGGGAGGAGTGGTTAAACATGGAGCCGAGGCCAAATATTATTGCCTGGGTTTTCTGCTTCTTGCCCTCCCTATGTCCTAGGGGCCAGTTGCTTGGAAAGCGGTCAACGACTGCGTTCGTTCCCACCGGGATGTACCTACTAGGTGTAATGATATACAGATGTATGCTCTATATGCTTCACATTTTCTTCTATCCCAAGTAGCAAGACTGGACATGTATCTATCACAGTTTTGGCGGGTATGTTCTTAGTTGCAAATACACCTCTCCCTGTAAGCTTGTCAACCCTCGTTTCGGAGGCATGCGGTATTCAAGTCACCTGGGCAGACCTTTGGGAGTGTCTGTTACTATTTCGAGATTTGGACAGCGTTGAAGCGGGATGCGCGCAGAGCCCATCTTGCAATGGGGCATGACTGACAACAAGGAAATGAAAGCAATTGACGATTAGATTAGGGTTTATGTGAAGGATTGTTTTCGGAAGAAAAGAGCTAATTTTCAACTATAGCGCGGATGCATGGCTTAGTGCCGGGGATCGCAGGCGAACCAAGGATCCACAGCACCTCAACTGCAGGCAGGGATCTGAGAGCTTACGATGACCTCACAGCTCCTCGACGTCGCGACACAACATCATACATAATCTTTAGAGTTACAGAGCATATTCCACGATCGCCATGCGCTGTGTTTAGTGCAGCTGTATCCTCTAGTACGCGATGGCTCACCAACACCACGCCTCCACCACCGATGCGCTCAAGACTCCGCACTCGGTGAGCTTGAAAGTCCTACGGTAATTCTACTACCTGTGTTCTGCGCTGCATGTCTCTACTGATATACACAAGCCTCTCCCGCCCTTCTCTTACAACACAATACCCGCTGCCCGCCTCGGAGGCATTGGGCATTGCACCCACAGCATCGCTGGCGTACCCCTCCTCGCGCACCGACGCCAAATTCATCCTCTCGCCCGTCCTTAATCTCCCTGAAGCCTTCGGCAGCGCCTATGTCGGCGAAACATTCTCCTGTACACTATGCGCGAACAACGAGATCGAGGCAGGGAACACAAGTAAAGCGGTTAGTGGGGTGCGAATACAAGCAGACATGCAAACACCCTCTGTGCCTAAGGGCACTTCACTCGAACTCTTCGGCCATGATAGAAACGAAGATTCCCTGACCAAGAGCAACGAGGAAGACATCGGCCCAGGCTCAAGTCTGCAGAAGATATTACGCTTCGAATTGAAGGAGGAGGGCAACCACGTCCTCGCCGTGACGGTCACATATACGGAGACTGCGCTCGCAGGCGAGGGCAGACCGACCGGCGGCAAAGTCCGCACATTCCGCAAGCTATACCAATTCGTCGCGCAGCAGCTCCTCTCTGTGCGGACGAAGGCGGGAGAACTCGCGCCCGGGCGGCACCTCCTCGAAGCACAACTGGAGAATATGGGGGAGGGTGCGGTGAGTCTGGAAGATGTCAGCGTGAATCCGAATGAGATATACAAGGCCACGAGCTTGAATTGGGATCTCGATTTGAAGGAGGGGAAAGAGGATGTGATGAAGCCGGTGCTGATGGCGAGAGAGGTCATTCAGGTTGCGTTTTTGCTTGAGGAGAAGGCCAGAGAGAAAGTATTGGAGGATGGAACGAAGGCTCAGTTGGTAGATAACAAGAAGGTTCTGGGGCAGTTGGCGATACAATGGCGGACGGGGTTGGGGGATCGGGAACGTTGAGTACGGGGTGGTTGACTGCTAGGCGTTGATGAGCATGCGCGCATAATCATCCGGAAAACGAGATTTCCGATAGGCAGTGAGCGCAGGCGCCAAGTAAGAGATCGTGCCGAAGAGAGCACTAGAGAATTGGGCTGGTTCTGGAACTGAACGATCCTGATCCGTACTCGCCAATGCAGGTCAGGTAATGAGCTCAGCAAAACGAATCCCATGGTAAATTGCACGAGTTTAACGAAGCTATCCATGGCATTCTTCAAGATGGGGGCCGCCTACGTAGCCTGCGGTGGCTTGCAAACTATGCCGTGGCACCAAAAGCAAGCACGCACGCTGCAAGTCGGAGAAAAAATATCTAGGCGATCACAACCTCGGGCGCTGGGAAATTCAGACTCTTCTAGTGGGATCGATTGAAAAGCAGTGTGAGCTTTCATTGCCCCCCTGCGGAATACTCATTTACGCTTTCTGCGCATCAGTCACATCTTCCACTTCACTTCCCTCCCTTCTTATCCCTTATCCACAAAAATCCCATGCCTAACGTCAGCCTCCGCCTGGTACACCGTAACCTCATTTTCGAAACCAACACTAGGCGCAATGTCCTCCAGTGTTCGGTCAGTGGAACTCTGCGCTTGGATCAGAGGGGAACTCTGCACTAATGAATTCGGTTTTCGGATCGCTAGGGTCGGCGTGTAGACGGTCGAGGATGATGCGCGCTTCATCGATGCGGTCTTTCTTTATGAGCCAACGGGCTGTTTCGTGAAACCAACAGAGGCCTGCGAGGAGCAGAAGAGCCATACGAATTGGACAGCGATAGGTGATCGCCATGTGCTCTAGCCGCCTGTGTACACTCGATCATATTTCTATTGTTAACCTTCAACTAGGACTGACAGCCCTTCCAGGAGTAGCCTTGGAGTATCATAAGCCACGTGAGCCAATTCAGCCTTCAGCCGTGTATCCGAAAACAAGACCAACAGCGTGCATGTCGACCAGGCCTGCACGCACCTTTACAGGACCAACTTCGTTTATCCATATCTAGACAATCACTTGATAGATGCTACAAGGAAAGATCGTCGCTAACTGGAACAGCAGCCAGCACCGTAAATGCCGAGGCACCAGCGCAAAGTTGAAAGGCGATAAGAACACCTATATGCGTACTCCCAACCAGCAAGGCGCCAAGAACAATCGCTAGGACTGTGCTCTATCAACAAGTATCAGCAGTATCAGCATAAGTGCGCGCAAAGTCTATGTACAGTGTGGACTGCTCACAATAGCAATGCCCCAATTTTGTCCATATCTGTCGGAGATGTTTGGCAGGAGCAGAGCACCAATGACATCTGCTTGGAAACAGTTCATTGGTAACTGCTGTCGTTTCCGTAGCATTTCTTCGCTGCCTTGAGTCGAGTTCAAGGTGGTCGATGAAAAAAAGTTGACCTAAGCATTATTGAGAGCTGGAGTGAAGTATAGATTATCGGGGCAGAATGGAGAACACTAATATTAAACGATAACGGAAGTAGTGTAGCCATATGACATGGGCCTAAACTCGACGAGAAGAGATAGGAAGATGTTGTACGCATTGATGTGTTGTGTATGATGTCAAAATACCGTGGTTCGACAAGTTTCAAGCCGGACTAGAGCTATAAAACGAGATCGACCTTTCACTGGATTGTGCATTGCTTCTTGGAAGCTGTAGCTGCTTGCCGTGTACTCGCATCAGCTTGCATGACCCATTCTGCGCTTCGTTGTAGCAGTCGCCACGCGCTTACAGCTGTAGACCTGGTAATGCCTTGTTAATAAACACGTTGTTATGGTATTGTTTGATCAAGACTTCTTCGGTTTTTTCTTTCGCTGTTCATGAGATGGAAGAATTTCCGAGTTCAAATAGAATGCAGGGTAAAACTCTCCGAGCAGATAAAGTTGGCTTTGAGATGGCAATAACGTCCCGCCTTAGGCCAGATCTTAAAATTTATCTGAGCGCATAATGTCCTATTCTTGGGGTTCGACATTTTGATCTGGTTTTATTAGCCACGCTGATTGACCTTCTACACAAGGATATGGTCCAACTGCGCACTATCATGACCTGTTTACCCTAGGACCACATCAGGATTAGCACTATCCCGCATGTTGTACTGTATGTACCACTACGGTATGGTAGGTGAAAAGTGCATAAAGCACATTGAGAGGCCTACACTGGGTGATTACAGAGCTTACCACGATTTTGCACCCCCCAGCAGGGCAATTGGGTCATCTCCTGCGAACAACTGGACCGTAGGGTAAGTTTATGGAGGCTCATGTAAAACATCGATACATCGGTCGGTGTTGCGTCTGACAACGTTGGATAAATCTTACGACTGTACGCGCGTCTTAGATAGAACAGTGATACCATGTTGGTGATAACGAGATAAATTTTGGTTCAAGTCTATACATAGACAGCTCTCATGCAATCACCGTTCCTCTTCGAATCCGAGTCAGTGTCGTCCCGACGATTTGTCACACGGGAGGATCATACGTAGAACAGGTCGTCGGCGCTGGAACTGACTCTGGGTTTTAGTTTTGTTGCTGGTATCAAGGGTGACCCTTTCCTGGAAAAATTTTGACATATGTAGGCCCGACTATACCTTGTTAATATGAACATGGTGGAAGGTGGTCTAAGCGTTCTATGTGTACTCTGCGTGTTTCTTTCATGTATGCTTTCCCATTTGTTGTAAGATTAATGTACCAGCAAGTAGACGTCTTCCGATGCGTAGACACAACGACAGAGTACAGTTCAGTGATATACGAAGTAGTGTTGAGAGCCGTCATAACAAATCTGTCCGCGAATCAATGCAGAATTCGAGCTTTATCTTCATGTTTCAGATGAATATTGGATCTGACATCCGGGCACGTCCAGTGCGACACTTGCCTTTCGATACAGCAATACTGTCCTGCATGCAAGCGACACGGTAAACGGAGTCACCCTCGGCTGGGCAGATCGAGACCAACGCCTGTACGCGTATGGCATCCCGCAGGGCCTTAGTATACACCCGTCACGATAAGAGTTGTTTGTGAGCCGATGCATGATGGCTGCAGAACCTACGCCTCCAATACATGCAATTTGTACCTGCATACAAGGCAGCGGTTCCTGGACCGCATACCCGGGCCGTAACGAACGTTTCACCCGATATCGCGGAAGAAGCTTCGATGGTCGCCATGAGAGAATGCAATGCTCGTCGGAATTTGCTGGATTCATTCCAGCGCGATAGTTGACAACAAGAACGACGTGTCGTTCTGATGACCAGGGATACGGCTGGATGGTTCGGGCCGCGGCTAGCATGCTGTGTATGTACGAGGACGCAGACGCACACGGAAGATTAATTGCGTAATCAGCGAGTAGATTAACGCTGCTGCTGCTGCAGTCAGCCGGAAGCGCAGTGCAAACGTGGAGACGGACATGGCATCGGCCTTTTCTGACCGGGCGGACTCGTCTCGACGGCATTCCAACGTGGCAGAGCATCAGGCGAGCTTGTTTGGCAGCAAAGCAGAGGGTTGAAACACAGGCAACGGGGAGGAGCCCGGTGGGGCAAATTGGACGATGGCTCGAGGGATTGGAGGAGGAGGCGAGACTAGAGCAAATCGCGAGGACCAGGATGTCCCCAGACGGAGCGCGGTGCAGGCGGACCGTGCTCTTGCGGGACCGTCTTGGCCAGCCCGCCCTCGATGCCGAGATGCGAGAGACGAACGGGTTGAGGGTCTCTGTAGGTGGATGAAATGAGGTGGGCGATCAGCGCGGAAGTTGGTTGTTCCAGAGGGCGCGCTCGGCGAGGTGGAGGCGGGATGGATTGCGATGGTCAGGATCGTCGGTGGTGAGGCGTGACAGTCGTCGTGGACACACACGTCTCAAGCCTGGAGCAGCATGGCGGATGGAATCGATATCCAGCCAGCCCACAATTGCACGCAGGGCCCCTCATCTACCCCTGCGCCCAAGACGTCCTATCGTGCGGTGTCATTGTCGTGTGCGACGAGTGACAGTTGACAGGCTGCTGCTCGGGTCGCACCCCCTATCCGTGCCCTGGCAGAAGTGCCTCTCGGTGCCGGACCTCGTCTGATGCACACTGCATGCTACATAGCATAGTATGCTACTATATATTGGCATAGCGGCGGGCGCGAGGGGGTTCGGCGGCCCCTGTCGCGCTTGCCCAGGGGAGCGTCCTGTTTCGGCAGGCAGTAGGGAGCACCCGTCTCGATCGGGGGCAGTTGCGGACTCAGGGCTCAGGGTCGCGCCTGCCGCTGCCGTCCACGCCGCTGGGTGAATGCCATCTTCACGCGTCGGCGCGGCGGGCACACGGGGCCTTGCTGGACGACGACAGCAGAGCGGCGCGTGGCCGTCGTCCAAGGGCTCGTCCAAAGGCTCGTCCTGCGTGTCCGGGCAGCAGCCAACGACGCGCCATCCCGCCGCGTCGTGCCTTTTCCAAATGCTGGCTGCCCGCTTGCAGACGACCCGCCCTGTGCTTTGGCGGCGATAAGCAGCTAATCAGTAGAGGAGTCGTGCCCTAACCGCGGGCTTGGGCCAGCACCGTCCTCGCTGGTCCAAAATCTCGCCGCCAACCCCAACGCTCTCCTGCACCGAACTCCTCCGCATCCAATCCTCCTCCGTTCCTGCACAAGCCGCCTGAATCTGCGCCCGCCTCGCAACCCGCACGCCCATCTGTATTCCCAACAACCTTCGCCGGCGCCCGTGTTACGCGATAACGGCTGCGACCAAGCCTGTCACCGTCGTACAGTCTCAAGCTTTCCCCGTGCATAACCTGCACGCCGCACGCACAAACCGTGCGAACGAGCGTCCAATTCCAGATGCCTTGATCGCCTGGCCGCAACCTCGACCTCGACCTCGACCTCACCACGACCTTCTTGCTGCCTTGTCCTTCGCCCTCGTCTTGGATATCACATGTCCCAACATCTACAATGGCTCCCGCTCCCGCTCCCGCTGCAGATGTCACACCGCCGCTCGCCGACTATTTCTTCATATCTGGAATTGAGTCCTCGCAAGTCTACGACGAACGCACACAGCCCAAGCCAAACAGCCTCAGCACCATTCCCTCGCCGCTGTCGTCGCCCCCACCGCTAGACGTAGACGAGACCATTGAAGAAGACCGCGCTCTGGAGACCGATTCGATCCGCCCAAAGTCACAGGAGGGTTTGTCTCTGTCCAATGGCGACACCAGCAGACGCGCATCTGCCCGTCTGAGTTTTGAGAATCGCAAGTCTACTGGCACCATTGTTGGGCCGGATTCCAAGCAGACCGCCAGCAATCGAAGTAGCGCGACAATCAAGGGCGTGCAGCTGGGAGGGTCAGGGCTTAGCGATCAGGACTTTGAGAATGCGTTGAGGAAATTCGCCTCGGAACGCGACACGTTTCTCGAAGAGATACAATTTACAGCAGGTGTTGCACAGCAGAACAGGGCGACTCCCACCAAACCGCCGCGACCGCGGCCGCAGCGGATCCAGCAACAGCAGGAAGATGGTGTTGGAAATCTTAGATCTGGCGTGGGCAGCATTCGGCGGCGCCTTTCGACTATGCAGAGCAGCCTCAAGAGAACATCCTCCGTGGCACGCCAGGGTAAGTCCAAGCGTAGGGCGCGATGCGCCGATCCCGGGCGATTGAAATCGGGCGTTTTGTTTGCTTGTGAGATCGGAAACATTACTGACATGGGTCCAGCATCGGTCCGCACGTCAAAACGAATGTCTGGTTACAATTCAGTCATCCCAGCCCCACAACCCTTCAACCCGGAGCCGAACATGCATCCCCTGCTACGTCGTTATGAGCCCGTACTACTGGATCGCTACCCGCCCAAGAACATGGTCGAGGAACTGAAGCGCAGGAATCCCTTCCCGGATTACGTTCCAATGTTTGCTTTTCCCAACGATGTCACGGTGGTTTCAGCAGATGAACGACCGAAGACTGGGTGGCATGGATTTGCTATGACGAATTCAGACGGTTCCAAATTATATGGTATCTGCATGATCGTCTGGCAGCCGCTGAATGCTGAGGCGGCTGAAGGGCTGGAACGACAGTGCGAAGAATGGCGGCGATTGCACATGAACCAAGAAGAGCGCGAACTAGCCGCCAGTCTGGGAGAGCGATTAGCACTGGAGAGAGCAAAGCTATCAAGACTCTTAGCAAAGCTGCCTACTGTAGCATCCGAATCTGAGGACCGCGAAGCTCTCGAGGATGAGATCAGTTCGGTAGAAGAGAAGATTGGCCTGATGACAGATCTCCTGCGGCCAGTGAGGCATGGTGCAGCTTCCAAGATTGAAGGCCTCACAGACGGTGAAACTGGACTCTGGATCCCGCGCGCGTACGGAGTTATGGGCCGAGATGCCAGTCTGACACCCTTCTGGAAAGAATGGCTCAAGGCCGTTGTTGTACCCATGACGAATGGCGTCGTACAGCGAGTGCCGCCTAGCTCTCCACGAATTGGCATGTGGCAGCCCCTCGAGCGTTATGTTGTCAACTTGTGCGCAGAGGCTCTTAGTCCGATCAACTCTATCACACAAGTCGAGATTGCGATCCGCGAGCTTCGTCTATACGCCAGGAAAGAGGCCGTCAACGAGATTCCCGGGTCTCGGAACATCGACATCTACGCTCTTTTCAGATGCTTGTCCATTCCAAACATCGTCTCTTTGTTCGAGTATGTTTTGGCCGAATCAAAGATCATCCTTCTCTCCTCGCATACTGCCATGCTTCACCTTGCAAGCATGGCAATAGCCAATCTGATATACCCTTTTAAATGGGCTGGTGTATTCATCCCGGTCCTACCTGCACGTCTAGTCCAGACCATCGAAGCACCTTGTCCGTACATTGTTGGAATCGAACGAAGATATGAACCCGCGGACTACCCTGAAGATGACTATGTTCTGGTCGATTTGGACAACGACATGATTGGTACAAACGGTGGACAAGCTCCGCCGCTTCCGCGACAACAGCGGCGTAAACTTACATCTCTACTGCAACACTCTGCGCCACATCACACAAGATATGGTGTACCAACAGGACCTCCCGCCTACGCTGTTGAATCATTTCCGTACGATACCTTTTGCTCCGAAAACCCAGGTATCTTCTCGCATCGGGCTTATACGCTGTCCGTACAGCAATATATTGGAATGAACTCAACTTCATTTGGTTCAGGTCCTCTGCCATCTAACCCCCGGCCCTTGATATACAACGCTTTCTTGCAATCAAGTGTTTCGAGTCGAGGAAATGACAGACCATCTACAGCAAGTACAGTCAAGACTAGCCAACATTCTCCCCCTTCACCTAAAATATCCCCGGTATCGACAACCTTCCCTCCTCTACCTAGTACGCCTATCTCACGCAGTGACTCTGGCTATGCTCTTCAAGCCAACTTGCGAGATCTACGCGAAAAGCGGTCCGGACATTTCGATACGGCCTCTCGTAGGAGCTCATCATTCGGCTTCGAGCGGGTACCTCCAAATCTGAGGAGACCCAGTCAGACCTTTCTTGGGCATGCTCCCAGTGCATCAACTTCGTCCTTGAGCCATGAGCTCCGTGCGCCATCTTCGTACGCCCCATCTGTATATGCACAATCAACCCTAGCAGCATCTACCATAATGCCTGGCTTGGCGATGCAACCGGTTCGGAATACGGATACAACACGATGGCAAGAAGGACACTGTATGCAGTGGAGACCAATGGAGCAGAAAGCAACATGCTCCATCTGCGATGAAAAGTCTGATGAAGGTTTATACCGTTGCTCTGGCTGCAGCACTTACGCACACGGGAGATGTGTAGACACAATCTGCATGGTATGCCCCTCCGCTTTCCGCCCCGATCAGGTTCGAGCCTCGTTCGTAAGATGTTTTGCGAGCCTTTTGTATACATACCGGAGGTACATGACTCCAGCAACCGGTGACCAGAAAAGGTCCGGTTTGATCTATCACTTCAAGATGGATGAGTTTGTTAAGAGTCTACCACACGAGAACGTGCAGTACGTCCAGATGCTCCAACAAACGCAAGGTACGTTAGGTGCTTCATAAATACGAGTCGAACACTAATCGAACCCAGGCTTCAACGAGTTCATTCATGAACGCGAGAGTACGCGTTCTGATGATCCTTCGGTCAAACTGTTCGATGAAGTCATCCTTTCCAAACGAAACCGCGGAAAGGCATCATTCTTCCACAAATCGAAGATAGATTTCCTCTCCGACAACAGCGATCACCTCTGGCGCACAGCTGCGGCAACTCCGCCGAACTCACGATTTCCGGGAGACTACCGCGAAATCATCACGCGCAGTAAGCCACTTCTCCATGCAGTCGGCCCTCAAATACTAACGGCCATACAGTTCCCGCCAAACTAGATCCTACCCTTATGAAAGAACCGCGCGTCATACAGGGTATCCCGCGCATACCCATGGCGAAAGCACGACGAAAACCCATACCCTCGATGCTCGGTCCTAACGGCGTCAAACACCCCATAACCCCACCATCATGATTCTTATTTATGCTACGACCGCACGAAAGTATCTAATACCCACTCACTACGCCTCTCATCTTTCGTTCCCAGATCTTGTACACTATTCTCAGCGACGGTGCCCCAGGAGTCCGCTTGGTCGATAACCTAGGCGATTGGTTTCTGGTTCAAATCAATCGTTGCGTCGGAGGTTACTAGCGGTGTTTTTTGTGTAATTCTGATTGCCTGCATTCGCTTTTGGTGTCGGCTTTTGGCCAATTATGTTGTGTTCTGTTGTGCTTTGGATACCCCATCACGTTGCTCAGGGGCAGTGCTGGCAGCTCATTCTGATGCGCACGAGAACTTTGTCTTGGCTCGCTTGTTTGGTCTTCTACACTGCTCGCTTTTGAGTACCTTCTGCGCTTGGTCGTGGTGAGAGAGACTACGATGGTTGTCTGTATATCTTATAATAAGTGCAGTCTGCTTTATGGAGGGAGCCTAAGGCTAGGATGAGAGCCTGGCAGAATCAACGAATGCGCTCTCAGTATTCGTGTCTAAAGATCCTGTGACTCCAACGTCTCGGTAATATCCTCGCCCACAACACGCGCAGCCTTCGCATGTAGTAAATCTAGCGGACGCAGTACTACTTTCGAAGTCCACAGAAAGTATGTCAGAGGTATCGGATCGGAGTCGTTTCACGGACTTTGCGCGCACCTCGTAGAACCCTGGTCAACCGGGTTGAACTCAGCTCTCAACACATCGTGCAACTTCTCTCAACCATGCCTAGTCTCCATCCAATGTATCTGTATCTTAGTTTTGCGCCGATGATTTCAATCACGAGATCGTGGTTTCCCAATATCTCTCGAAGACACGGGAAAAACGCGGTTCCTGGCACCCTGGCTAGCCGCTAGCGCGTTTTACCCCGAGAATAGCACCCATGCCCAGTCCGCCGGCCCGTGCTTTCCCCTGATGCTGGCCGCCTCGCCGCGCCGCACTCAACGTCTTCTCACCAACAAACGCCGTCACAGTCACTCACTCAATTCTTGCACATTCTTTTCTTGAGGCCGTCACTCATTACGCGGTTTGCTAATACCCTACCTACTACGACCTTTGCACGCTCTCTGCGCCACACTTTCGATACCCGATCGACCATTTGATAATCCAACATGTTCACCAAGACCCTCTTCGCCGTCGCTTTTGCCGCCGTCGCTTCCGTCGCCAGCGCTGCCTCCCCCCCAGGCTGCCTCCTCGGCGCCGTAAACACTTACGACACGCCTTCTGACATCAAGGCCGTGTGCTCCGCCAAGGACATCACCACGCAGATCAGCAAGAAGTGCGGCGACAAGGCCGAGGACGCGCTCTCTGCGCTTGCGGACATCTGCAATGATGCTGGTGTGAAAGTTTGTAAGTTTCGCTTTCGCCAGAGAGGGAGAGTAGCAGGATGTGAGGGTGGAAAGCTAATTAAATAAACAGCGACCAAGCTCCCGACCAGCGCGTCCGGGACCGCAACCCCCACCGGTACAGGTGCCAGCAGCAAGAGCAGCGGTAGCGCGGATAGCACCGTCTCTGCGTCTCCTTCGTCTTCGTCTTCCTCTGGCTCGACCGAGAACGCCGCCGCTTCGGGCACGACGTCCGGTAGCCCGGCCGAGAGTACTGGATCCGCAGGTACATTGGAGATCAGTGCCGCGGCGCTGTTGGCCGGTTTAGGCGTCGTTGTTGCGGCCTTGTAGGAGTCTGGGCTTGGTGGTGATGGGTGACATGTAGTGGAGGTGGTGGATTTTCAACATGGCTGTGAATATCTGAGAGCCGGCGGGCACACTGCCGGATCTGCTTTTCGCTGGCTATATTATACCTAAGTGTCAATATGGAGTTCATTTGGCTTGGAAATGCGTCTTTTGTCAACGTACGCCATATGCTGTGGTCTCATTTCTTGCACCGTGACATAGCACTCGACTAACACCGATTGTACTTCATCTGTCGCGGGCTCTAACAAAGATCTTTGTGCCGCATGCGTGGAAATTCTCTCTCCCCCTCTATCTTACCAAGGCTATTCAGCGTACAGTCCAATTCGAAAAAACATTTGTTTTCATTGGGTATGACGGCTACTTAGGGTTCCTAGCAACCTGCAGCATTACTAACCGATCCATATTCGACAACCATTTTTCTGCGAAGCCGCGATCGGTAAATCTCTCTGCCGACTTTCTCGCTCGTTTCCGCATCGCCAATGTCTCCCCTCTGCTCAACGACAGCGCCTTGCAGAAGCCTTCGGCGTATTCTTCAGCAGTAGAAGCGTGGAACCCTGTCACGGAGTCATGATACCATACTTAGACATATGGAAGGAAAGGGCAGGGTATCTTACCAGTAGGTTGACCATCGATCGGAACTACAATGTCCAGCTTTGGGCCTCCAGAGTTGTTGACCACGGAGAGTAAGCCTGCGGCTTGGTACTCGACTACGCCAATGCCAAAGTGCTCGTTCCACATGCTGTTGACGCCGACGCTGGCTTTGCGCATCCATTCCAGCATCTGCGGCCACGTCGCATCACACACGAACTCGACATCGTCTTTGACATGCAGCTCGTGTGCTAGTAACCTCAGCTTATACACGCGAGTCGCGTCATCAGAGTCGCGCACAGAGCCTATCAAGACGAGCTTTGGGCGCTGCCCGGGGTACGAAGGCATGTCCGGGTTCGAGCTGGCGAATTTGGCAAAGGCGTTTAAGATGAGCGTGTGGTTTTTCTCTGGGCGGAACTGCGCGATGTAGAGCAGGTAAGGGCCGCGCTGGTTCTCGCTTTCGACTGAAACTTCGACCTCAGTTTCTAATTCTTCCACGGCAACGGGCGGGAACACGACGTCGATGTCGTGGTCGGTGGTCTTGTTCCTTCGGTTGCGGTACGGGCCCCAGAGGGACTTGATGTGGGTTTGGGTCCAGGTAGAGTTTGTCATTACAACGTTGATGAGACTACCTACCTTGCTGTAGAGCGCGGCGAAGAGGTTCCAGTACTGGCGCTTTACTAGACCGCGGTATCCTTGGCCTGCTCCTGCGTTTACGCCTTGGCCTCCTACGTTGAGGGAGTCCAGCATGTCGGTGGATATAGTGGGGTAGTGGACGTATGCGCCTGTGGGTACTGACGGGAAGAGGAGGCTGGAGAAGGCTAGTGAGAAGGCGTAACCCATTGTGTCGATGAATATGTCGGGAACAAGCAGCGTGAAGGCATCATAGGCGAGAATTACGGAGCCTATCGACTGGCCCAGCAGCGTAAACCGCGGCCAGGTGCTGGCGAGGACATAGTGGCGTGTAGTAAGGTAAAGGAAGTGTACGGTCGGAGGATGGAGACGGATATTGAAGCGGTCTTTGACACGCTTGAGTATTGCGGCCTTGTCGACATCGTGGTCGCCCGTATATACTATGCAAACAGCTTCCGGCCAGCGCTTCTGGGTTGCGCGGATGGCGGCCCAGAGGACCCGCTCGCCGCCGCCTCCTGCATTGCTGTGCACCAGTATGTAAGCTACCGTGTTCTTCTGATTTGCCGCAGCAACGCCTACCAGAATGGGTGGAAGAAGCCCACGATACCACTCCAGTCCTTATCCGCCTTTCCGCCGTTCACCGCGCTCCCCACCATGGAAGTCTCCACCTCTTCCCACTCGTCATCTCCCCTGCTCTTCTCGTTCTTGTGCTTCGCGTCGTAGTCTTGCTGTTCTCTGGCTACCCGAGCTAGCAGAAGTTCTCGTCTGGTTTGGGATGACCGGCGGAGGTAGCTGCCCAGCAACTGACCGACGTTGCGCAGCACGGAGGGGAATAAGTAAAGACCAACAGCGAGAGAAAGCAGGATAAGAGAAAGAGAGGGTAGGAGAGCCATCACAGGCAACGCCGGGGGTATCACAGACGGAGGAAAAGCAAAGAAGAAAAAGAGACATGTGACGAGTTTCAAGGGACAGCTGGAGGTGGGATGGGGCCTGGCCGTGCTTTTGCGTTGCGCCAACCCGACAGCCTGGTTCCGCCGCCGCAAGCTTCCGCCGAAGTGCCATTGCGAGACTTTTGCAACATTGAACACTTCCATCACACCATGCTATCTTCGCGGATATCGCAATCGCCCGGCCGTCAATTGCTCTCTAGAGCTCCGATTGTTCCACCTACAGCCTTTTACAACCACCGAATCCGCGCCTTCCACGCTACAGCTCCCCGCAAAGATGCCGCCGTCGACGCACTCCTCTACCTCCCCCACGAAATGATATCCTTGATACACGCCTACGTCCCTTGGTATGCCACGCTCCCGCTATCTGCCTTCATAATCCGCGGCCTCCTCGTCACCACCGCCGGCTCGTACGCGCACGCCCTGACCGCCCGCTACATCGGCACGCACCCAGTGCGACAGGCACTCGCCTACCAGAAGCGCCAAGAGCTCATGCTCCGTGGCGGGTACAGCAACCCTAAGCAAGCCAGAACCGCCATAGCCAAAGCCGTGAAGGAGGAAGTGTCCGCGCTAGATAAACGCTGGAACTGCACCATCTGGGGCCAAGCTAGTTGGACGATAGCACAGATACCGATATTCTTCACCATGGCCGAGATCATACGGCAAATGTGCGGGACAAGGGATGGGCTGCTGGGTATAGGCTTGAGTACATTGGGGTTGAAGAGCGGGACAGGAACGGTGCATGGGGTTGCGTTGGATCCGAATCCGTGGTTCCAACCTTCGCTCGCAGACGAGGGCATGCTGTGGTTTCCGGACCTGCTTGCTGCCGACCCGTTTCTACCGTTTTGTGTATCCGCACTTATGTTTACCAACGTGTACATGTCCAAGCAGGGGCTCAGCGCGGACCCGGACGCAGCGCCTACATTCTCTAAGATGGTGAGGAGAGGCCTGATGGGTGCGAGTCTCTTGGTTGGGCCCTTGTGTCAGGATCTTCCTGCCGCTTTGATGCTGTATTGGGCCGGCAGTACGTCGAGCGTCATCCTGTGGAACTTCTGGCTCGACTGGAGATACCCAGCACCACGAGGCTTCATGGCCTGCAAGCGACCGCTGACGATGCTGGGATCACCGGGATCAAATGCGAAAATAACGCCTGGCCTGGGGTTGCCAATGACTAAATCGAAAACCATGATCCCGCAGATGCAAGGAAAGAGGCGGCAGCGCATCTAAACTTGTATATTGTAGAGATACCCGTATGCTATGACTTTGTGTAAGATACTGTGGCCACATCCGTGCAGTGGTCGCTTGAGGCACGGCACCATTCAGGGAAACATCAGGAATGATTGTAGAGTATGCAACCCAAGTGGATCCCTGAGAAACCTGACAATTGATCGAACGTCTTGTGAGCATTTATGGCAACCTGGTACGAGACCTTCCTGTCCGTACAATTCTCCGCAAGCAGCATGTACCCACGTTACAATAGAGTGGCTAGGTAATTCTAGCGGAAGCTGGTGAAGTACAAGAGGATGTCTTTCCAGTTAAATACGCATGTTACACGGTCGCCGCACAACGAGGCTTACTGAGTCTGCTAATATCCCAATCATGAGTCAAAACATGAAAGCATGAGCAACTCGATATCGCTTTGAATTGAGTTACGCCACCGACCCACACCCAGAATGAAACAGCGGAGACGTATCCACACGGCCTCTATCCTGTTCCACAACATGCGCAAAAAGTTAGGCAATAACATACAACAGCAGGGATTCTCGCATCCTCACGGACCGCAGTACTAATCCGCCGGTGCATTGCTTGTATATGGCTGAGCGAACGGGAAGCCTTTTTCAATGCCCTATGGTCGTATGTGGTAGCTACAGAAGATTTGGATATGTCTCGCAATTTTTCTTTTACTTGCTGTGCTTTGCAAAACTTCTGCACCCACCTCTCCATGGTTCTAGCATACTTTCTCGTACATTTCAGCCAATCTATGTGCTATAGAACTCTAACCATTGGCTGAACTATGTTAGCTCTATACTTTTGGGCCTGGTAGACGTTAAATAGGGCACTAAGCTGTTAAAATTAGCTTACTAAAGTGATTAGGCCAATAATCAGCCTTCTATAGTACATAGATTGGCTGAAATGTACGAGGAGGTATGCTAGAACCATAGAGAGGTGGGTGCAAAACTTTTGTAAGGCACCGATATGTCATTGTCTATCTCGATGCTCGCGTCGTTGATATAGGCCATGCGATCATGAGCCCCTTAATCGCTACTAAATACGTCAAAATAAGGCAGCAGGCGGGCGGCGCCGCGTGACGCGGATGACTTTACAGCCATCTAGGCTCAGGTACACTTGACTAGGAAGTGCGTGAGTATCGTAGCCTAGAGCCATAATTCACGCCGAAAGGTTCGTTGAGGTGCCTCGTGTGCTTTGAAGACGATATCAAGAGGAATGCATCGTTCGACAGATCGCTTTTGAATTCTCGGCAATGCATGCTCTAGAGTAACACAACAAACTTAGTCTGTTTAGACATTAGGGGTTGACCAACTCTTTCTGTGAGTTACCGTATCTTAGCAGCCAACGCGCACCTTGTTACCAGTAAAAGGTTTCCTCAGTATTACTAGTTAGTAGTATAACTATATTTATAAGGCAAGTAGATAAATAGATAAGAACAAGGTCATATAAGATGTAAGTGAACAGAAGTAAGATACGCAATATAGAGTTTGACCACGCAGCTCTTTCTACTATCAAGAACCTTTTATGTATTCCATCGTTCTACCAAAGATATTACTGGTTCACAATTTTATACATAACTTTTGCTATGAATGCTTCCTCAGAGCAGGTAATAAAGTGCCATAGGAGAATCTTCTGGCTCCCGAATCAATGACCGATATTCTCTGAAGGCGCACGCATCGCGTACGCATATTCCCTATTTTAAGCTCGCCGCGAGAAACATTGCTGAAGCTGCTCAGATTGCTTTCTAATCAAGCCAGCTGTCTCCGCTTTAAATTACAGATGACATCGTACTGACCGCGGAAACCAGCATTATAAGTCTGCCACAATCGGTCGTGCGCCATTTCGAACGTGAACTCACGAATAATGGTAGCAGAGACTTTATATGCCTGAGCAAGTGCCAACTACAATCATGTTAAAATATTTCAAAGCATTTGTCCGGCACTTGGGGCTTACATTTCGTCCAATGCATGTCCTTGTCCCAGCGCCGAAGTTGATCATCGCCTTATCCATAGCGTGGTTCCTCGTTTCACTCTCCTGCCACCTCTCTGGCTTGAACTCCCTTGCATCCTGGCCAAATATTTCCTCGTTGAAGAGCACAACGGCGGGGTTCATGCCGGCGCGGTATCCGGCTGGGATGTGGTAGCCGCACAGCTCGAATCCTTCAGCAGGAGCATGACGCGGCATGGTGACTTGGAAGCTAGGGAAGATACGGGTACACTCTTTGATAACTGCTGACAGATATTTAAGTTCGTCTAGGGCGCCGTATTGGACGGGGTGGGAGAGGGCGCCGCTTTCGAAGGCGGCATCGATTTCGACACGGAGCTTTTCAAGGACGCGAGGATTCTGCATGAGTTTGTAAAATACTGTTCGGAGAAGGATAGAGGTCGAGTCTGCGCCAGCGGTGCTGATGGTGCTTTAGATGACTATGGTCACTTTGAAGCTTTCCAAAACTTACATTGCAACCCAAGCCTCCGAACTAACTTCCTTGTTAGTAAAGTTAACCTTCTCCCCCCTGTCATGAACAATGTGAAGAAACTGTGACATGAAGTCATTACGCCTAGAGGTATCCTCTTCGGTCCTCTTAATCGCATCATCCAATTCCTTCATGGCCGTCACACGGATGCCATCAAAAGCCATGATGGCTTTCAACAACTTCGGTATAAGAGGCGCAGCTAACCCTACAAGTGGCCTCATATAAGTAGGAGTAACTGTAATGATACCCAGAAATGGAGTAGCAGTGTGTACGGCGTTGATATAGCCGCCGTGATCGTGCCTGTGTTCCAGAAAACCAAATTGCTTGCCAAAGATGCAAGTGCCGACATTCTCGAATGCTGGACATACTTTGTGAGTAACAAGCGTGTCAATCACCACGAAGATGGCCGGACTTACCAAACATCTCTAGCCAATTGCCGAAATCGAAAGCCTCTTTCCGGTCGGCGAACTCCCCGACCCTCTGCAGAAAGAGACTCAGCACGCCATCGATGGACTCCTCATTCTTCAGTACGCTAGTCAACCCATACACGCTTCCCACGATACGCCTGTACTGTGTATGAGTCTTCTCATCGAGCTCCGTGAACAAGTCCGTTCGCGAGTCCAGAGTAGAAGGGCGCCAAGCAGTGTACCAATCCGATTTTGAGTTCGGCTTCTGAAGCGGGTAGATCTTGGAAACAGCTGTCGGATCGGCTACGGCTACTTCGTTTGGCGCGATCCGGATGATCGGTCCGTACTTCTCGTGATAGTAGCGCTGGTATTTCTGAATGTCTCCGGTGTACATGCGGTACATGATCCATGTTCGGGAGACGGATGGCCAAAACGGGCCGGGTATCTTAGCCAGAGGGTGAAGGGTTCGTGCATAGATGATCCAAAGTGCCCAGTACGCAACGAACGCCACGGGTAGATAGTTCGTAAAACAAGTTTTCAGGCCAACGCCTAAAAGGAGGTCTTGTAGGAATGCCATCGTTCAGTCCGAGTAGAATTAAGGAAAAGGGAGCCAAAGGTGTATGGCCTCAAGTAGAGGTTACCAAGCGCTGGAAATACTTCGTGCGAGACCCCGCCATGCAAGTCGTGTACGGACTACGGACTGTGGGATCTGTCATGCATGATGGTGTGAGGTTGTGCGCAACGCGAGGCGTTGTTGCACAGGTCAAATTACTAGATCGGCGGGTGTTATTGGTCCCGAGGCGCTGTTAGCATAAGATGGTCCAGGAACTGCATTGGGGCCGTTGGCCAGTGTTTCCCACACACAGCGAGAAGATTGGTCGCAGTGGGATCCATCGTAGATACTTTGCAATCATCATGTGTCAGAAACCTGACTGGAAGGCGTAGCGTATCGGGGACCGTCTCGTATTGGCAAAAATTTGACACGGTTCGAACTTGGTGAGCGAGGCCTACCGATCGTCGACCTATTGATTCAAAGCGCCAGTTTTACACCCCGACTGTGAGAGATGCCATCGCAATTGAGGGCACTCAAAAGCATAATCGGCCAAAAATGAGTTCGTTGTAGACATCTTCCCACCCGTGGTAACGCTGGAAAACGCGAACAAAGCGTACATTTCAACGAAGACGCAAGAAGATGATACAACGGAATATGTAGAGGAAAAGGACGAGAAAAATTGGGGATTGAAACAAATCATGGAAAATAAGGCCTAGCTGCGGAAACTGGCTGACTACCCGTGAGATGACTACTCGTGAGGTGACAAGAATTCTGACCTCGCATACTTAGTCTTGTGTCAGAACTTGTGCACCATTGATAAAACACAACACAACCCGACTTAGGCAATCTAACGGCGACTTGTGTTCCTCGGTGCGTCTTCTGCAAGAGTCCACGCACGTGACGGTTGTAGATCCTCGTCCCCGTTGGCATGTAATCAAGGCGCAACACTGTGCGCCCTTGGCTGCCCTCATCCTTCAGCACGCGCCGGAGCTTGGAGCATGATGATTACTTGTAGTCATGTTCGAACTAAGAAGAGGGTATAGGTCTGATTGCTGCCATTGTATCGTTTCGGGGTATGTAGCTGATGACGATCGGTTCGGGCCGCAACAACGATGAACTACATTAGTGCTTCGGTACCAGTGTCCCGTTATCGATTTAATACACCTATGCCGTAACGTCTATCCCGATGAAAGCTATCTGGCCAAGTTCGACAGGCTCCTAGAGATCGCCTACGCGCGACAGGAGCCCAACATGCGATGGTGGCTTTGACTCCTTCCCGTGCCGACATAGCGCAATGCAGCGTACGCACGGAGAGGCTTACGGAGCTGTCTCAGGCATGATCAGGTTGGATCCTGGCTTAGAATCGATTGCATATTCGAGGCCCAGGGGACTAGTACGATTCCCATCTGAGATGCAGCGTGTATCTCTTGGACTGCAGGATAGGATCAATGACGCGAAAAAGGTTTCAGGATTTCTATGCAGGCACAGAGATTGCTTGCGCTATGTCAATCTAATCTGGTAGTCAGCCGCTTGAGCCCGAAGCCCGTGGCCGTGAATTCCATATCCAATGAGAGGTGCTCGGAGTAAATGTCAGAACTCGTCTCAACAATGGTAGCGTAACGCGTGCGCATATATCCTACCGAGGGATTGCTTGTAAGGTGTAGCACCCCTTCCCCAAAGCCTTGTGGTATGTCACTAGTCGTTTTTGGTGAATATTCCAGCAGCATCCAGTGATACGACAATACCTTTCCCGTCGCTCTAATACCGATTGATTTCTACCAGAATGAGGTGCGGAAGGGTTTTGGGGGCAGGGCAGGCTCTTATGAGTTGGTTAGCATCACCAGTAATGGCACAAGCTGGGCTACCACAATGCGTAGTGAGTGCATCGATGGTGCTCGAATAGACAATACGCTCACTGACCTCAGGAAGTCAACGTGTGTTCAAGCGGCACGTGCGAACCAAATCGACTGCCAATTGAGTGACACAGTATGCATCTGCTCCAACGAGTCGATCAATGCCGCAGTCTATGCCTGTGTCAAAAGCAGTTGCACAGTCAGAGAAGGTTTACGTAGGTACTCCGGCCACGTGGTTTTTCGCATGATATGTCTGATCCGGGGCTAGTCGCCATCAAGTCGCAGAACATCCAGTGCAACACTCCAATACGCGATCGCTCGAAGGCATTGCTCATAATTTCCATCGTCATTGGCGCCACTGCGCTGATTTCCGTCTGTATGCGCATGTCTGTCGCAGTCAGACAAGGAAACTTCGGCTGGGATGATATGGCCGGTCTTGCCGCATATGCTGCTTCCATTCCTGTAACAGTAGTGTGCTGTGTGACGTCAGTACATGGATTTGGGAAAGATACATGGACTTCTCCTGTGGAAGATATCTTCTTGACGCTGAGGGTAAGCTGCTCAATTGACGAGCGACCTGTTTTGGAAGTATCACTGATGTTGTACAAGCTCGTCTACGCAAGCCAAGTATCATATTTTCCGGCATCTGGCTTCACCAAGCTTTGCTTTCTGTTCTTTTTTCTACGCATATTCCCAGGGAGACGAATTCAGAGAGGAATACGCACACTCATTTGGGCCACAGTCGTATATATTGTCGTCTTCATGATAACCATGATTTTTGCCTGTAAGCCCATATCAGCTGTGTGGACATCATGGACTAAGGAATCGACGCCGGAATACTGCATCAATCAAAAAGCGTTTTATTACGCGGCAGCCGGCTGCAACATCGCGCTTGACATGTTGGTCGTTGTAATTCCAATTCCGGAACTCTTGAAACTGAAGCTCAGCCGGAGAAAGAAGGTGCTCCTGGTCGCCATTTTCGGCGTCGGTGCAGTGTAAGTGCGTGCAGCTCATCCAAGTATCTTGAAGGCTAATAATACTCACAGTACTGTTGTCATCTCGTGCATTCGACTCTGGGCGCTGGCGACGTACGACACTGAGGTCAATCCCAGTAGGTCATCGAACCCTTTCTATAACTGCGCGGTTTACTTACCTATTTAGTGTACAACAACGTCCTCTCTGGGGTATGGTCAGTCCTAGAGATCAACGTGGGGATTATATGTATTTGTATGCCGTCATTTCCGCGCTTCTTGAGCCAAATAGTACCGCAAGTCTTCGGGACAACTCAGCGCGACTCCCGCTTGTATGGGGATGCTGGGACGCCCAACGCATACGGGCGTAGCGGAAGGAAGAGAAACGCGACGCATGCCAACATGTTCGATATGTCAATAGTCAAGACTGTTGATATGACCGTGGAAGCTCAACGCGCATCCGATGAAGAGGTCCGCTTGATTGTGCTTCAACAGAACGAGAAGGTTGCGCAGAGCTCAACGGGTAGTGCTGATGGTATCTGGGAGACACCAATGCAGCCGCCGGATCACATCTATGACGGCCGTTCGTAGATACGATCGTATGTACTTGTACGTCTCACTGGAATACAAAGGCTTTCGATATCGAGATTGATTTCCTACTCCATTGTAGGACTGATACGTTATGCATGACATCATCGTATCCTGGTTTCAGCTCCTTCTCGGTCGCATCAAACAGAGACGATGGCCAAACCTCTAAAATTTTAGAACATGATGATTCAGCACAGATATGGGCAAACCGAGTCGACCCAGCATGGATCGTGAAGGAATAGCGCGACGGATGTGTCGATCGGTGATTGCACAATCTACAGTCTTGACAGAAGTCTCCGGCAGCCCCAGCTCAAAAGCGATGGATTTTGAAGATTGCTGAGACGCAGAGACTTAGCTACGTTCTCTGCGACTAATCTAGAGGAGAAGGTTCTCTTATCGTCGCGTGCGTGCTTAGAGAAATTGAACAGGCAGATGCACCAGGACCACCAAAGAGTGATTCAAACGCCCTCACCAGCATCGACATCACTAAGAAAATAACTGCGCATTTTAGCACTGGCCCCCTTTTTTTGTTTTAAGAAGAAAAAAAGATTGTTAATAAAAAAATTATTTCTGGTAAAGAGCATGGTCGTCAGTCACAGTCGATCAAGACCAACGGCAACGAAACACAAGTCATCCACCTCTCAAGGGTTGCAGCATGATGGTCGTACGGAGCGCACCGACTGAGCAGATTGCGTGACAAAGGTTTGCAGCATTGATCGGACATGGTCCTGAGCGGCGAGCCTTTCGACCTCAGACTTTCATCCGCTGCTAAAGTAGGAAGGTAGAACTCATTCTGGCGTTTTAATGGTTGAGGTGGGACGGTACCGATGCGCAGCGGCCCGTGCCGAGACATGTCACGTTGCAAACGCCACTCGTCAATTGCGAAACCGCTATACAAATGAATTCGCTGATAAGATCACCGATCGTGTTTAGTTGCCATAGGTCCTTAGCCAATGCAACAGGTAAAGATATATACAAGAACGAAGTTTTAAGGCACAGTGGCCGTCGCCAGAGAGCTATCGAAGACGCAGATCACCTTCCACTTTCGATAAGCTATCGCACGTCAAGGCTCGCTTAGTACGAGCCGTGAACGGGGATGGCGGGAGCCGCAGAAGATGAGGCAGCTGAGGTAGAAGCAGCAGCCTCAGTTGCAAGTTTAGTCTGCGTGAGGAAACCGCTGGGGGCAGGGAATCCGCCCGTGGGGCGACCACCAAAGCCGCCCGTGGGACGAGGACGACCGCTGAATCCGCCGCTAGGGAACGGGAACCAACTGCTGGGGAAAACGCCAGTGGGATATGGGCGGTGAGGATGGCGGCCAGTGCCTGAGGAAAGGGGGTATGGGACGTTGCTGGAGCCTGCCTCGGAGGTGGCTGCAGGTGAAGATGATGCCTCAGAAGCGGGAGTGCTGGGCTCGACAGGTTGGACAGCAGAGGAGGGGCTCACGGTCTAACAATATTAGCCTTTTCCTTTTCATAGACTGGAACATAATGTACTTACCACAGTGACGACCTCCTTCTGAACAACGGTCGTAGTGGCGACAGGTGCACAGACATCGAAGCTCGAGCTGATGATAGGTGCCGGCGCTGCGGAGTTGATTACGGAAGCCGGAAGCGAGACTGTAGCAACGGAAGACGTAGGCTGATCGGAAGCTGTGCTAGACTGGATGAGGATTGAGCTCTGGAAAGCGGCGTTGTTGGTGGTGGTGGGCGCCGGAGCGATACCAGTCGTGCTGGCAGAGGCGGCAGGAGCACCGGAGCTTTCGAGGACTAGGGAGGGAAGGGCACTGTCAGCATCTCCTGCGGCAGCGGTGGAGGATGCGATAGGGGCGGCAGCGGAGGTCTCGGTAATGGGGGCGGCGGTGGAGATAGCGACCTCATCGACGCCAGTGGCTGCGGCCGAAGACTGAACAGCCGATGTAGCGGGAGCCTTGCTCGAGGCGGCAGGGGTGGCAGAGCTAGTGGGGGCAGAGGAAGGGGCAACGGAAGTAGAGCTGCTGGAGTCAGAGACAGAGCCACTGTTGCTCATGCAGGCAAAGCTGATTTCGGAAACGCTGTCAGCCCTCTTAAACCAGCCCCCCTGGCTGGCAGCATTGAGGCTCCAGTCCATGTCGACGTAAGGCCAACAGATCCTGCCATCGCTCATCGTCACCATATCACCAGCAACGTAGACGTTGGTGCTCTTAACGGCCTCGCCAACCTTCTCGCCGTTGTTGACAAGCTGGAAGTAAGAACCGGTGAAAGTGCCCTCGCAACCGAAAGCAACGAGCGGGCAGTTGGGCTCAGCAATTTCCTCCCAGGTAACAAGCGCATTGCTTTTGTCAAAAGCGGCGACATGGGCGTTAGAGTGATCAGCAGTACCAGTTGTAATCCAGTTGACTTGGTCATCGCCGGAACCACCAAGCTCCTGGGTAGCCTGCTCGCCGATGAGGGTCTTCTTGTCCGAGAAGCGAGCGATGGCAACGTTACGGTTGGCGGTGCGATTGACGGAATGGGTGTAAGGGGCACCAAGCCAGTCATTAGTGGTGAGGTCCTTCGCACCCTTGGAGACCCAGGTGAAGATGTATTCGTCGCTGTCGACAAATCGGGCGAGATTGCTGTACGATCCGCTCATTCCACCCATGGCCTCGTTGGACGCACCGTTGGTGACATTTTCGTTCGAAACGCGCACTCCAGACATGTACTGAGTCTCGGTGTTCAACCAGATGTTTCCCTGGTCTTCGGCGCAGATACTGGCGAAAGGAGCCTCGTCGGCAGCCTCAAAAGCAATACCGGTGTTGTGCGAACATCCGAATCCGTTGCTCGTAGCACCGGCAATGTTCTTCAGGGTACCATCATCGGAGACGTACTGGATAGTGTCGCCAAAGTGGCCACTGGCGGATCCATCGTAAGCAGTGACGACAAAGTAAGCACCATATGTCTTCGCGGTCTCAGAGTATGCAAGGTCACCATTCAGATCAGGAGAGGCAGTGTGGCCGCTGCTGTTCTCAACATCTGGGCCACCGAGAAAGGTCTTCCAGGATTGTTTGCCGGAAGTGTAGCGGTAGAGCACAGCGACCGGATCTGTGACACCGGAAACCGCCTCGTTGGTTAGAAGAGCGAAACCATCGTTGTGAGCTACAAGTCCACCAGCCTCCTTACCAGTGCTCACAGACACCGCGGTACCGACGGAAGCAAAGGTGGAAGGGTCGACCTCCTGAATGTGAACACCAGTATCGCTGGAGTCTAGGTAGGCGAGGTATGCAGACTTTCCATCCGGTGAAACGGCAAAAGGCGTGCGGCGATGGTGAGGGTAGCCAGTCCAGTAAGCATCCTTCACTGGGTTGAAGCTAGACGAGAGCGACAGAGATCCAACGTGGGTCTTGAGACTGCTCTCAGAAAGCGCCGACACTACGGCCGTGAAGAGAGAAAGAGTGAAAGTCGAGTGCAACATGGTGCAGTAGGGTCAAATATGCAAAAAGAATGACAAGAAACGAACGACCAGCGATCCCAAATGAGTGACAGAAAACGGAATGATTCAAAAGCCCGTAGAGAGAGGATATAGACAGGCTTCGGACAACAATCATCTTATAGCTACCCAGTATTGAAATGACGCATCGCGCCATGCAGTTCTAGACCCAGGGGCTTCTCGGCTGACCACAGTTGGCATGGCGGACACGGTGCCGTGTGTTTATTGAACAGGTGGAGCTGGAAGTTCCTATTTCCACATTGCGGGAAGCACCGCCGAAGATCAATGGTGGAAAGTTCTGCAGGATGATTGCATTTGTTTCATAACGTTTCGCTAGAGGGAGATCCCACGTGACGTACCATTTTAGGTTAGCTCATTGCCGTGATAAGTGTCTTGTCTCGTTTCAAGTGGCGCTTTCATGCAATCTGCACTTCCTCCTCATGTGCACGTTGAAAGACATCGCTACCCGCCGCGAAGGTGCCTAAGCGAGTCCAGCAGCCTGGCTTTAGACCTGCAAGCCCGAGAACGAGACCTGATATCCATGTGTCATACCGTGCGACGCCCAAGCAAAGCACAGACGCTTTGAAATCCTGGGGAACATCGCCGCATTGCGCTCTTCGGACCGTTTGTGCCGTGTGGTCCCCTGCGATGTCTTCCACAAGTAGACAATCGTTTTGGATGGTGATCGCACTGGTACCCTTCAGGAGCAAGACATATTCCCACATACCTCCTCTTTGCGTAGAGAGCAGGGTTGCATACACGACGGGCCCACGCACATGGATTGATGCATCTGATAGAGCACCTAGGGGATTCAGACCGGTGATGGAGACAGATGAAGAGACCAGGGTGATCGCTGGCACAACAAATCGGCGTTCGTCTTGATCTAGGGGTGCGAAGGCCACAGGGGTGTCTAAGCTAGCCCAAGAGAAAGATGGGGCTCGATATTTGTCCAAGGAGAAATAATGCGCCACGGTGGCTGTAGATGTCGACCAAAGAAGGTCAAATGCCAAGTTTGCTTCCCATAGTCCAGCAATATATCTTGACGACGTAGCTTTCTGAATTTTCCCAGCGATGCCCGATATTGCTGGTAACTTATCGTATCGGTGTGTCAAGTTTCTCCGGGAATACCGTTCCACGACGCGATGCCAGGCATCCCATACCGCCTCAGGGGCCTTGTTCAGTTTCTCCATTGCCTTCGGAATCAGTGCAGGTGTGGTAGGCAGTGATTTTCGCGATGGTGAGCATTCGCAGCGGAAAGATGTTTTGCACTCGAAGAGCAACTCTGTTTTCGTGTAGTGGAGGATCCTCGTGCTGAGGACGTGCTCCTGCAGTGCCCAAGCTCTTGTGGACAGTGGTCCCACCAAAGTTGCTGGTCCTTCTTGACTATTTGGGTGGTGGTCTTCCATCCTTCTCGCGCGGATCTCCATCTGATCACCTGCCGAACTCTCCAACCTGAGCTTCACGGGCTTCGCTCGATCTCGTAAAGAGCGGTAACTTGCATCAGGCGAAGCAGCCGCCGATATCGTAAAATAACTGTTCTCGTAGATATTTCCCATCTTGAAAGATTCGGTCTCCCAATCACGAGCGGAGTCTTGAACGATGCAGAGTGAATCGATCCAAATATAGCGTAGGCCCATCTGTCTTGTGATGATGATGGCATCTTGGAACAGGGGTGGTAAAGAGTCGAAAGGAATATCGACAGACAATTTCCTCCAGTTTGCCTTCGTAGTCGTAAGTGGCGAGCCTGTTCCCCAACAGTGAGAGAGAGCCGCATAGTCCATTGTCTTCCCTTGAGTGTCAATCAGACGGATGGGTGCGGTTGCGCGCCCGACGTCAAGTAGTCGCTTTGGCGTGGATGCGGACGACTTTCGAGGTAGGTGGCATGCTCCGTGTTTTGGATTTGTAAGGCAGTCCTGAATGCATCTTCGTGCAAAGTCGAATGTATCATCAGAACCAGAATTTGAAGGGATGCGGCGAGCGGTACCCAAAGTTGACCAACTGCGAGATGCTAAAACTTTTCAGTCACATGCGATCTAGCTAGAGCAAATCGGGGTCGGCCCCAATCGTGATAGTTGCTTTTACTATGGGCTCAAAAGTACACTTACGTTTGGTCGTGTAGATACTTACCACTTCACCTCTCCACTTCTCTTGATCGAGTCCTACTTCAATGGTTCCTTTCTCCTTGATGTCGACGTTGACTCTTTGCCTGCTTCCTCTCCAGCTGTCAAAGAATGCATCTAGGGCTTGGCATAGAGCATTGCAGAAGCGGCACCCGCCTTCCCTTGGACGTCTGATCTTTGACAAAGCGAACGCATCCAAGACGAGAGACAAAGTCGCAAGGGCTCCTGTCGTACGTTCCGTGAGGTAGACAGAGCTATTGTGATCGCGCGGGTTTAGATTATGGCAAGTTGGACATATATTGCGGCGTGGTTGGGTCAATGCTCTCCGGAGGGGTTTCTTGGGTGGCATCGCACCAGTTGAGCGAACGACACACCGAACCAGCCAAGGCGCGCAACTATCTCATGCCGAATGAACAAGCGAGAAACCGCGATGAATGAAGGAGAAGAAGGCGTCGTCCGATGAACGCTCAGTAGGTGCGAGACAGACGGCGGCGTGTGCCTTGATCTGCGCCGCAAACTAGTGCTCCAGTAAGCTTAGCGCAGCCGTTAAGGCGGAACAAGGACTGGCAGCACCGTTTCCTCTCCACGACCACACCAAAGGCACACGAGCTAGCATACGACGAGACTCGCGCCCCAAAATTTGCCTTCATCGTTTGTTCAGGAGTTTCGAATGCGCATACTTTGCGCCTACAATGATAGGTGTGGCTGAGCAGCTCCAACATCGCACATCGTCTCATCATGCGCGCATACGGCAAAGTTCCCAATTGATATCTCTACTTTTCGTCAAAAGAATTGCCTACGTGCTGCTAAGCAAATGCATTGAGAGCGTTACGCCTACAGGAACCCGCAATCCGCAATAATAGTATCCCGAGCATCCTTTCCAAGAGCATCATCCTGGTCACTCAAGCGTTCCTCCACATGATTGGCCACCATCACTTTCGGCTGAGTCGGCGCTTCGCATCTATCAGCTAAGAAAGTAAGGCACGAAAGTCACTGTGGCTCGTGCGAGCTGAGTCGGTCGTCTAAGGAACCCAAAAAGGCACTGGATGTTTTAGACGCGGCGGCTGCGTGGTCGGCGCGACGTAAGACTTGCTTCTTGGCGCAGTCCGTGTAGCTTCACGACCTTGATGCGTGGATCCGACCCTCTAATGGCTAGAGACGCCGGGTCAACACCCTCGCTGGTTGGCCGGTTGGTTTGAGGCTGGAGTTTCGAAGCTTTATGACGCTTTGGAGGCCGTGTCATCCAACACTGACCGATCGCGTACAAAAGGTATTCAGTATCTGCTGGTAAATGTCGTTTCACCAGCAGCTTTCCATTCTTCTTCGATATATTTGTTCATCTTTCCAGTCGCCTTTTGACAAGCACGGTTTTTTTTTTATTACATTCATTCCATTGGCAATCTAATTCTCTCGTTCACCATGTACACGAATTTCTTTGCCTTTGCTCTCCTCTCGTCCTCGGTGTTCGGAATCGAATTTTCTCAAATTGCCACCCATGAATTCGGCGCAATGCTCAGGCGCGGCAATGCCCTTGTAAAACGTCAAGGCTACTATCCTTCCTCGACACCCTGTGGTTCTGGAACCACGTGCGCAGAAGCGTGCGGAGCAGGACAAGTAGAATGCCCTGCCGAAGCTGGTCGCGGAGTCTGTTTCGATCCTTCATTATCTCAATGCTGCCCTGATGGGTCTGGATGTAAGCCGCTCACCACCTCGAATAATTTACATGCATCCTGACCCCTTGCCCAGACTCATGCGACAGCGGCTACTTCTGCTCTTCCGACGGACAAAGGAATACCTACTGCTGCCCCAACGGCATGGATCTGGGTACCTGCGCTCAAGCATACTCACTTACCGTCTCGCTCATCAGTCAAACGGGAACCATAGCTATTCCTTCAGAAACGGGGATGGCCAGCCAATCTGCTTCCGCTGCCGTACCAACTTCCACAACGCCGATACACATTACCCGCATACGTTCGTCCTCTTCTTCGCCAGTAGAGGAAATTAGCATTCCGACTACGACCGTATCTGCTGTTGTTACTGGGAGTGGGAACGGTACATACGCTACGGGCTCTCCTTCGGTGGAGTTTCCCGGCGTTGCTACGAAGGCGGAGCTGGCTAGTATTGTGATCTTCGCCGGCTGTGCGGTATTTGTGGGTGTGTTTATGATATCATCTATTTAGTTTGGGTCATCGGTCAGAAGAGGCAGCCGTCGCACTTCTCTCCCACTTTGATGCAGTTCTTAGCCCGAAAGAACTCGTAAATATACTCATAATGATCTAGCACATGGGCCTGCACAGATATGGAGCTCCTTCGTTTGATAAGCAGTACGCTCTAGTGTAAAACAAGGCACACCGTTTTCCTCCACGTTTCAGGTTGTTTGCAGTGACCTCAATAGAAGCTCAATCACGTCAGCCCAAGGGCGCGTTGCGAGCTCACCACGATTGTGTCTGGTCCCGAAGTAGGCTGTGTTTCTCGAAGCAGCGGCCTCGAGGTCTCGTTCTTACACAATGCGCTATACCCAGCTCACCTTGATTGACTCGGAGTGAGGTCACTAGAACTGAGCTCCAGCGGATCGAGGATAAGTATCAACATGTTTCATCGGCGTAGCGTCTTCCACAATTTTTGAAGCAAGCATTAAATTATCATTACATTATCGTATCGATGCATGAATCGTAGTAGCCATCTGACAGCAACAATGCAACATCTATATCATCACATAAGCAGCACCAAGCACGGCAATCAGCGTCTTGCTCCATCCCATCTTCGCCGCAGCACCAGGGAACTCTACTTCACCAGTCTCAGACGGACTGAGGCCAGCGCCGGTTGCGGTGAGGCTGCCCGAACCATCCTCAGTGGTTGCATCCGCATGGCTTGAAGCATCCAGCGTGACCGGAATGGTGGAAGTCCTTCCGTTGCCGACTATGATGAGAGCGGTCGAATCAACGGAGAACACGGTGTCGGAGATGGTGATTGCAAGGTCGCCGGGGCCAAGAATGGTACCAGGGCCAAGCACAATGCCGCCATTCGTAATGGGGAACGCCTCGGTGCCAGCGGTGACGGCGGCAAGAGTGGCTCGCGTCGTGGGAATAGCAATGGTCGAAGTGCTCGAAGGTCCAGCGACCACCACACCTGAAGATCCTACGCTTAGGATGGTGTCGTCGACGGTGATAGGAGCTCCACCCAGTGTCAAGGTCGTTCCGCCGATGACAATAGTGCTCGCTTCGGGGTCGAGGACTACTGGCACGCTGCTGGGGCCAATGTGGACGGTGACAGGCTCGGTGCCGAAGGGTACCTCGGTGCTTGTTTCGGGAGAGACAATAGTGAGTCCTCCGGTTCCAATGTTGAATGTCGAGGACGAAATAAGCACGGATGCACCTCCGCTAGACAAAGTAGTGCCTGGTTCAACGACAACACCGCCGGTCGGGTTTATGGGGAGCACAGTCGAACCGATGGTGACAGCTGGCGGCGTAGGATTGCTTGCACCATTGTTTGCGGTACCGGTGGGGTTCGCGCTAGGGTTGGTCGCTGGGTTCTGGCCAGTAACAGGGTCCTGAGGATCATTTGGCGATGGAGTTTGGGTGTTCCCGGGAATAGGGCTTGCAGGGTTGTTTGGCGAAAAGCCCTCAGTATTACTTGCGGCGGGGTCCTGAGGGTCGTTTGAAGAAGAACCCTGGGAGCTGCTTGGAGTAGGGTCCTGAGGATCGTTTGGAGCCACCGCTGACGACGAAGGTTCTTGCGGGTCGTTGGGTGAAAGGTCCTGAGTAGCGGATGGCGCAGTGCCCTGAGAGTCGCTCAGAGACGGCTCTTGAGGGGTGCTCGGCTCGGATACTTGGGGCTCTGCGGGAACCGGCGTGCTGCTTGGCGCAGAATCTTGAGGTTGGCTAGAAGTCTGGGGGTCGCCCGGGGTAGGATCCTGTGGATCAGGGCCTCCAGTGTTGCTTGGAGCGGGCTCTTGCGGATCTGTCGGTGTCTGTGATGAACTTGGAGCGGGGTCCTGCGGCGCGGCAGAAGCGGTAGGATCCTCGGGTTCTCTGGAGCTCTCTGTTGGTTGTGGTGCAGAAGTGGCAGTGGGGATGTCGCCATTGCTAGATTGTCCGGGAGCAGCGGATACCACAGGTTCAGCGGAGGTTGGCGTGGGGTCTGCAGCAGCGGAAGTAGAGGTCAGGAAGTTCGGAACACCGTGAAGAGCGATCGGAGGATCAAAGAGGCCATAGTTATCGAACTCGCAGCTGGCCCAATTAGGATCCAGCTGACGAATTTGACCTGGCATTGACATGGCGGGCTGGTAGCTGCCCGGAATGACCTCCGTACAGGCAACCCTATTATTGGCGCAATACGATTGACCCACATATGCGCTCCATGGCACTGGGTCCTGGAAATCCGCCCATTCGATACTGTACGGGATAATATTGTGAGGGTACCCACGAACACTGTAAAGATCCGACGATGCCATGGTGATGATGCGAGGCTTGTTGAACTTCGGCGCAACAGAATTACGGCAGCTATCCAACACAAACGGGTCCGCCAAGGATATGTACAAGTTTCCCTCATACATGGTAACACCATTGACAACGGTGTAAGATCCGGTTGTGACTTCCGTGTAAGCTGAGCAAGGTGAGTACACTTCTTGCATTTGACGAATTGCCTCTCACTTACTGCTGTCTGGGTCTGCCGTGATCGTGGCCGAATTTTCCCAACCACCTGCTGGCTCGTCGGTACACATTTCACGACTCACGTTCTTGGTAACGGGGTAGTAGTAGAGGTCTATGCTACCGTACTGGAAGGTACAGCCAGTTGCTACACAGGATGAACATGCAGGGCTTTCGGGAAACGGCATCGATGTAGTGCGGTTCTCGTACTCAGCCAAAGCAGAGGACCAGCTTGTAATTAATGGAGAACAATCGCTGCTCGCGATTGTGCAGTTCGGTTCATGGGTCGGGAAAGGTGCGTTCGTAATCGTACTCGTTACATATTCTGTGCTGACATGTGTTGTTTCGATGATATCTGTAGCGGAACCGCAATACGAAATTGCACCGGGAGTGGTGCCGCATGAGCTGGTACAGGTGTACTGTTTCGTCGAAAAAGTTGTATTGTCATATTCGGTGGTTGTGGTGAAGGTCTTATAATACTGAGTGGCGGAGACCCATGAACGAGACGCGCTGCTCCAGTCCTCCGACGACTGAATGCAGACTAAGGCAGGGTTGGTTGCGGCTGTATCAGTTAGCTCCTGCTTGTCTTGGTCATACCTGCGCCCATGTACGAACCAGAGGTTGTCACGTTCAGATCGACGCTGCCAGACGGCGTGATGGAACTGCTAGCGAGCTTAGAGCCTGAAGAAGTCGTAGGCGGAGCGGTTGAGTTTTGCAAGCCTGCGAAAGTCAGCTCACATTCTGTATCTTCTGATGTGACGACATGCCGGTCTGGCTCACAAGGCTCAGAAAAATCGTCTTCACTAAGGTACCCGACATGCTTGACCACAAGTAGCACTCGGGAAGGACTTGTATAGAGCAGAGCACAAAGCTAGACCTGCAGATGGTGCAGAGCCGCTATTCATTAGAAGACTGGAACCACTGATCCCAGCGTTGCTGCGTACGTACCACACCACCGATATTGCCTAGACACACTTGAGCAGAAAAAAGGCCTAGCTCTAGTATCGGAGGCCTAAGTGCGGATGCGGTGGCGTCTCGGTGAGGCTTCTGTGCGCTGGCTGATCATGACCCTGGGGATCGTAGGGCTGATCATACGAGGGATGCATTTGATTTGCTAATGAATTGCAAAGAAGCAAAAATCACATGGGCCGCACGAGAGCCTGCCGGCAGCCAGCGCCAAAACTGGTCGCCGGGAGTCTGTGCAGCCAGACACCTGGATCGTGTTTGGGGTCCAAAAAAACCCCGAGCCAGTCATCTCACCAGGCGTAATGGTCCTTGACATGTTTTAGGAAGTAGACTTGTAAGCGCGGTCACTAAGGAAGCTTATGTGATCGTTGTGCGACTCATCGAGGAATGGACAGGCACGACTTTGCGATTGGCGGAAAGATGGACCCGGGAGATGAGAAGCACATGAGTACCTTCACATATGGGCAAGTGCCATCAGATTGGCGTCGAAACCTTCGCGGAGTGGCCCGGAAGGGGTTTGGTTCGGGAGGGCCTGTGGGAACTCGAGTCGACAACTCACCTCTTTGCTGATCCGCCGGACATGCTCGAGTCAATTTCTTCGACTTCTTCGCGAAGACTTTGTGCGCGAACACGTCGATCCCTTCGGCGAGCTGCACTGAAGCGGCAAGCGCTAGCCGTCAAGCTTCATGAGGACTGGTCCAAGATGACGCCACAGTCACATGATGTACCAGCCACAAAGCCACACCATCGGCGTCCGGAAACACCGATGTCATGACGGAACATTCTCGCAACGTCGCGACCGCTCGAGCACTCTCTTGTAATCGAACTACCACGAACCTCAGAGAGTCGCCTCCACGCTTCCAGATTGCTCCACGCCCCTTACGAATCCAGCGATTTCTCATGCTCGCACACGCAAGCAGCCGCTGCCTCGAGCCGTCATTATGTCTATAAAAGCGGGTTCCGTGCTCCCCAGATCGACCATCATCAGATTCTCAGATCGACAGTTCAGATCTGCACCACCATCTACCGCTACTCTTGAGCCTCTTTGATATCCTTGCAAATATAACGTCAAACAACTTTACACCAACACTACTAGGGAACTCACCGCCCAATGGCCTTCTTCCTTACCCCACGCTTTGCGCCAGCCTACACTGCTCAGCAGTGCAATCCATGGGCCTGCGCCCCACGACCACAGCACTCCTACCGCCGCGCTACGCGCCCATCGTTCCCTTCATTCGCGCCATTCCTAAGCGAGGTGGATGAATTGATGAGCGCACTCGATGAAGAGACTCGACGGGAAGCGGCCCGCCGCGAAGCACTTCGTCAGCGCCAACAGCGCAAGCGCATCGTCCGAGCGCATTTCAACGTGCATGAGAACCAGGGAGGATACCAAGTCGATGCTGAGATTCCCGGCTTCGAGCAGGAGCACATCGAAATTGAAGTGACGGACGACAACACCCTGAGACTCTCAGGCAATACCGAGAGGAAGGTTGAGCAGCAGCAGCCACAGCCCGCCGAGACATCTACCAAGATATCAACAAATGAGGTTGACGCTCCTCATGACGCCATGGACGGCATGACCCTCAACAAACCCGAAGAGGCCACCGCTTCCGGTGCAGCTACTCCCGCGCATTCCGACACCGAGTCGCATAGGTCTTACCAGGCCACCGTAGAAGACGACTTCGAAGACCTTGGTGCTGAGACTTCATCCACCATATCTGCTCATATGGACTCTGACGCACCCAAAGAGTCCAAGGGCAAGGAGAAAGCTGTTGATCAGCCCGCCACTACCAATACCGAGACCGCTGTGCAGCAGCAACAGCAGCAAGAGAACGAGGAGCGGCGTTTCCACGGCTCCTTCGAGCGAACGTTCCGCTTCCCGGAGAGGATCGATGCTGTTAATGTGACGGCCAGCCTTAGGAATGGTCTGCTTAGCATCACTGTCCCAAAGGCCAAGGCTCCGGAGGTCAGGAGGATAATAATTCAGTAGATCGATGGACTAGTTGCGGAGGAAGACGGCAATATAATAATGGTATCTGGACATGTTTCGATAGGGCTTTGGGCTTGTTGTACGATACTTTAGGTATCGGTAATGGAATGGATCATGAATAATGCAAACTCAATACTGTCTATAAATCTACGTGATGTTCTGCTCTCGTGCGAATCTTCGTCGTTCTTTCAGACATGCGTAATGGTGACCGTGCGCTTTCGCAGCTTTTGCGAGTGTTGCGGCCCATGGTCCAGGATACTGTAATAAACCGTTGGAAAAAGAAATCCCGACATTTTAGAGCTTAGTTCATTATTGGTGTAGTTGAGGAGGTTCAGCCAAGATTTCCAACCCCAATCTTCAGTGTACCTTCCCTACACCACTTGCTTCGACTTCATATAGGACGCGGCTCACACAACATGTGCCATGGCAATGCTCTTGCCTTTGCCCTCACCGTTGTACAGCGAACACAAATCTAGAACAAATGAGACTGGATTTGAGCCGGCGCCGCGTGCGACCGCCGCTTGAGGTCGACGATGGCATCTCGGATGCAAAGATAGGAGCACGATTTTGAGACCTTCAAGACGAATGGCGCGCAGAATTGTGGGTTGGCCGATGGAGTTGGCCATCTTCATTGGATTACGTGTAAATGTGCTTATGATGGTGGCACTGACACATGATTAGCTCCTTGCGACCGGGCGTGCTAAGTATTTCAATCGCTATGCATAGGCTTTGGTGCGGTCGGTGGAACGTTCAGTGTAGTCGGCTGGGGCGCTGTGACAGTCTTTTACTATTTAAAGGCACTCATAGGCGCGCTGTGTTTTGCGCCGATAGCGATTACTGCTTCTGCCTGGCTGTGGTTGTACGATTATAGTGAGTGGAGGAGGGGAGGTGCTGTGAAGATGGCGGTCTATGCTGGGCATTGGATGATGGTTTCCATCAGTGCGTTTGTTTTATTGGGGGGAGTTGTGGGATTTTTGAGCATGTTAAGATGGCGTGCGCGGATGGGACGCTTGGTAGACCGTTTAATTGTGCGGATACCTACATAGTAGTTTGGGGTTACATGGGTAGCGTGTGGGGGCGGGAATATAGCTTAGAAAGCGCTCTGATATACATCGCACAGACTGGTCTCGAGCATGGTATGGACGGGTTGCAATATAGTATCGATGAATCCGCGAGAAACATATGGGACGAATGACATGCTTCCAGGGCGGCCAAGTCCAATCTCCCTTTTCTTCCTTCCAGGCTGCCGACTTCCTTTTTCGGTAACGAGTCTTCAATCTAGCCCCTGATAATTGAAATCTTGAGCCTTAGGGTGTCCTGCTCCGATCGCGCACGCCGAACATATACGAGAATCCTTCAGCTGGTGCCTACCATAGTTCAATAAGCCAATTCATGCTGTGACAATTCCAAGTCTAGTGCAATTGCGACCCCGAGTAGCCGTGAAAATATATGAAACAAGGCTTCTTCTGCAGTCGTACATCAGCTTCATCGACATCACGATTATCTCGAAAACCAATACACAAACCAAAACAGCTGCACGATGATGCACCCCTTTACGCTCGCCCTCGCCCTCTTGCCCATCCTCAGCACTGCCTACATCGTCGACCCACCCACAACCACAGCTCCCGATACCATAGAGGACTGTACATATTGGGCCATCGCCAACGAAACCTCTAGCTGTGACTCGTTAGTAGCCGAGAACACGTATCTTCCACTCACCCTCGAGCAATTCAAAATCTACGTAGGCAACTCCCTGATTGATCCTTACCTGAAAATTAAGCATTCCAGAACCCAAGTCTGGCTGATAGCTGCGACCTCATCGTCGGCAACTCGTACTGCATCGAGCAAAACTTTGGCATACCCCCTACCACTCCCACTCCCACTTCTTCTTCAGCAAGCAGCACCAGTGCAGCTCCTACTGCGACCCCAACGTCAGTGTTAGAGATATGCCAGGCGCAGGGTAGTTATTCACGGTACTGCGACCGCTGTCTTTCGCGCTGCGCGAATGAGACGAAATATATTGCGGAGTGTTTCAACAGCGTCTTTTCCACAATCAATTACTACGACAGCCAGTGCTGGCAGCATGGAGGGATTGATTGCACGAATAAAGCGGTTGATATCGTGTGTCCGAGGCAGTAGGGGGTGGAGGCGGGAGATGGAAGGCGGAAACGTAAAGGGGTGGCGATGAGTAGAGTATTGTATATAATGTGAGATACAAGAGCAAACGCGGCTGGTGAGGAATAGCAGCTTTTTAATCCACGAGACTGATGCGCTTACGATTGCACGATCGTTGACCACTGAAGGTGGAAGTCCGTCGCAGGTTCATGGCTAGGAGCGGCGTACTTTTTCATAACTAGTGACTATTTGCGGTGAATGATTATCGCTTTCTCAGGCACCTGTTACGCTTGCAATATCCGTCTATTGCATCACTCGACAGCATCGATCAATTGGCGTTCCATACGCTTCTACGAAAAGCGTCCCATCGACTGCGATAGGCTGCAAACCGGCTATCTAGATATTGTATCTGACCTCAACGCATGCACCTGCGCCTCTAACGAAGTTTAGGAAACGTCTTCCGTGTCGGCCTCATTATTGTTATCGTCAATGGCGGAGGCTTCGTCGCTGTCTTATTGTGTGTGGCGTCCGAAGGTTTTGGTTCGACTTGCACGGCCGAACCAGGGGTTTTGTGGAGAGACTGCAGGAGCCAGAATACGAAGATGATAACAACCGCCACTGGCAGCAAGCTTGCCAGTGGTACAGCGACTCCAATGGCTATTGCAACTTTCTGAATGCATACTGTAACTGTAACCTTGACATGCTAAACTTACGAACATCGGTTATCTCCATCCTCATTGTTCCAGAAGACTTGCGCCGGCTCGAATTTGACCGGCCGATTAAACCCCCGGATCGGGCTGCCATACCTTAGAAACTTGCAGATACCGGACGTACCAATTTAGCGCTGAGCCTATCCAATCACGATACACAGCAATAAAAGTGGGATTTACAGCCTTTTACTGGCCCAAATTACTTTTAGTACGTCCGTTATCTGCGAGACAAACTACTCACTGCAACACTAGGGCTACTCTCCTCAACTGAAAGCGCCATCACTATCCTGGCACTATGCGAGGCATTCCGGTCCACGTTTTTTGTTCATACTGCTAGAGCCATGGCTATGCGTGTGGTGCGGCGTGCCAGTGAGTACTGTGTCATTAGCATAGATTCAGACAGGTTGGGGTTGAGAAGGGATGTCTGCTGATCGCTTGTTCATGTGATGTTCATTTTGTACAGTAGTGGGTCCCTCTATTGCCCGCGCGCAAGCTATTGCAAGAACATAACAGTAAGGAAACAGAAAAGGACAGTTCGATCACTTCCTGTACCACATTCTTGTAATCTTGGTGTGCCTCATCTTCTTCTGCAGCTGGAAAATGCCGTACATCAGGGCTTCTGCCGTAGGCGGACATCCAGGGACGTAGATATCCACGGGCACGATCCTGTCGCACCCTCTTGTGACTGAGTAGCTGTAGTGGTAGTAACCTCCTCCATTTGCGCAACTACCCATGGAGATGACCCACCGAGGGTCGGGCATCTGATCATACACCTGTCGCAGGGCCGGAGCCATCTTGTTGGTGAGTGTACCGGCTACTATCATGACGTCGGACTGGCGCGGCGAGGCACGGAAAATGATACCGAGACGATCCTGGTCGTAGCGGGGTGCGGACAAATGCATCATCTCGACGGCGCAACAGGCAAGACCGAAGGTCATAGGCCAGAGCGAGCTCTGTCGAGCCCAGTTGGCAATCTGGTCGAGTGTGGTACTATCCGATGTCAGTTTTGCTTCCCTCCAGGCGATAGCCCGCCTCTTCAAAAAGCGACCGGAAGGAGCGGGGATAAAAACACATACAGCGCGTATTGCATGGCGCCCTTCTTTCCTTCCTGACTCGGCAGCGGGACTTCTCGCCGTGCCTGCTTCATCGGGGGCGGTGTTCCGGGCGCTCCAGCAACGAGACCCGGCTTCTGCATGGTCGTCGCATTGTTCGAAGACGTGTTTGAGAGGAAGGCGACGCTCCCGGCGCGGTAGGGCAGCAGCGCACTCGTCGGTTTGGCTGTCCACTTGGTTAGCTCCTGGCTGGCGGCGCGCTTTGGCGGCGGTGGGACGCACCTCGGAGGACCATTGAGGCGGCAGACCTCGTAGACGACAACATGTTGGCTGTCGAAACAAAGGAAAGGGCCCGAAGAAGGAGTGGAGAGCAATCGGTCGTGGTGGCGATGGCCGAGAAAGATGCAGTGGTGAGGTCAAATCGTCAAGCTTGGGCTTGGCAAGAGCGTCCGATTAGCTTGCCGAATCAAGTCGACGCTGGTTGGTCGGTGCAGCAGGCGCGAACCACTACACCTCCGCCATCACTGTTTCGGACACCATCGGCGACACCATCTCCTTCATTCGTTTGTAGAAGCCGGACTCAACTTGAACGCCTAACAGTTCTAAGGGCACGCGAGGGACGAGGCGGTGCTTGTATATACCTCTGGGCAAACATCATGTCGAGCAGAGTGCCATCAATAGCATGCATAGGGGTCATCGGCAGACACGTGAGCATATACACTTTGTCATAGTCTTCACAAATACATGATACTGATCCCGTTACAGAACAACCCGCTTCACATCTCATTGTTTCCACCGGAGGAGCGAGCACCGTTGGAATTCCAGTTCCTCCTGTCATCATGTCTAGACATCTTCGAAGCCCGCCTGCCCCACAAGACTGTCGACCAAGACTTTGGACTTCTCCAAGCCGTCGATGAGCGGTTAGCTATGTACGGTTGGCTGACCAACACCGGTGTAAAGTTCGTTGTGGTTGTGGACATGGAGGGACGGCCAGCGAATCCGTTAGATACCAAGTCTTCGACAGCAGTTGGGCTGCGAGATGCGGATCTCAAACCAGTATGAGCACATCCATCCAGACTCGCATCAATATCTGACAATCCCAGGCTTTTAGAGCGTTGCAAACAGCATACATTGTGCTCTTGCGCAATCCATTTTACAACCCGGACGAGCATTCACCGGTCACAGCGAACGGCGAACAGAGATATGGCTCGACTCAGATCACCAGTAAGATGTTTATTCAGGAAATCAAAAGAGTAGGCGATGCATGGGCACCTGGAGTCAGCGTGATTTGATCCGGGGGTCGATTGAAGATCTCGCTGAAAGCTGCAGCATTTTCAGGCGTTCTGGGCTCGTTCAATATTTTCTCTTCATCATTCATGACTACGATGTCAAGAGCTCCTTCATTCGAACCTTTGCTGAACATTTTTTCGCGACGCATGCGCAACCCGGCCGATCTTCGGATCTAATGCCCAACCAAATGTTGCTTAGTGCCGATCTCATGAACGACGACCCTTAGCCATCTACTACAGACAACCATTCTTAACTCTTCAAGCTCCAAATGCCACCCAGAGCGTCAAGCCTAACAATCACCAATCCTCTCGTTCTATACAGGAGTCTTATAGCGACCAATCGCATCCAGCCTGACCCTGCACAACATCGCCTCGGTACAGTGCATGACATCAACACCGTGGCCGCCAAGACAAAATCTAATATTACCTGCAGCCCTTCATCTTCAAAAGCTCTACGAAAATCTCATAGACTATGAACCCAACATCGAATATTCAGATCGTCTAAAACAATTAAGTCGTGCCGTTGGTGCCAGTCGAGATGCCCCTCCAGAACGCGCACCGCTTGGCACAAGGGGGATATGGACATCTCTCCTTGCGCAGAAAGAAAAAAGGGATTCTCTCGCTTTAACACGCACTCTTACCAGTCACGAAGCTGCCATGGCGCTGCAAACCCCGAAAGGCTTAATGTTACACGGCGACGTTGGGACGGGGAAGAGTTTGCTTATCGACCTGTTCGCCGATTGTCTGCCCAATCGCAAAAAGCGAAGATGGCATTTTAACACATTCATGCTGGGAACTCTTTCGCGTCTGGAGGAACTCCGCATGTCAAGATCTTCTCCACCCTTGGACGGAGTCGCTCAAGACGAGTACAGCTTGTTATGGCTAGCTCGCGACCTTATTGAGGAATCGCCCGTCCTTTTCCTCGATGAGTTTCAGCTTCCAGACCGCGTGGCATCCAAGATTCTATCAAACCTTATGACTAGTTTCTTTCAGCTTGGTGGCGTCTTGATAACGACGAGTAACCGCATGCCAGAAGAATTAGCTAAGGCTGCGGGAATGGAATTTGCGAGGCCGATTTCAAGACTAGGTCGTTTGGGATGGAGGATGGGTATGCAGGGCGTGGTGGGAAGAGACGATGGACCGGGGCAGAAAGGCGAGTTCGCGCAATTCTTGGAAGTACTGCGGACGAGGTGTGAGGTTTGGGAGATGGAAGGCAAGCAAGATTATCGGAGGATTACAGGCATGGAGGGATCTTCTGTCCGGTCGGTAGAGACCACGTCGAGGACCAACTCGCGAGGCCCAGGCCAACAAAGTGCTATCACCGAAACCGACGTTGCTTCCGCGCCAACAAACTCGGAAGTCACCCTCCCAAAACACTACCTTCTTACACCCTCTCCCACCGCCACAGAGGCCGAGGTCATTTCATACCACCAATCCCTGACTGCAAGCGCCCATAACGCAACATCTACACCAACCTTACAACGGATAGCGTGGACTTCCTTCGCCCTAAGAGTCTACGGTCGACCCTTGCACATCCCTCTGCAATGCAACGGTGTTGCCCTTTTCAGCTTCGACCAGATCTGCGGCACCCCTCTGGGACCCGCAGACTACATTACCCTCGCCTCAACTTACTCCACGATCATCATAACCTCTGTCCCGGTACTCACCCTCCTGCAAAAGAACGAAGCCCGCCGCTTCATCACCCTCCTAGACGCCATGTACGAAGCGCGATGCCGCCTCCTTATCGCTGCTGCTGCTGCGCCGGATGACATTTTCTTTCCCACCTCGCCCTCGACGGAGAGTACCGCAGAGGAGATAGTGGACGACGCAGTGCACCCAGAAACCTACTCAGAAGTTCACCAAGACCTGACCAGCCCCTTCCGGCCTAATATCTCCTCCTACAATCTCTCTAGCTCTCTGCCGATGGACAGCCTAGAAGACGACCCACCCAACCGCTTCCGCCGCGCAGGCTCCTCTTGCACCGACGAGTGCCGCGCAGGCACCCACGGCCCAGACTTCGCCAACATCGCCGGGCTGACGGGCGAGGACGAGCGCTTCGCTGTCAAGCGCGCGGAGAGTAGGATATGGGAGATGTGCTCGCAGATTTGGTGGGAGAAGGAGGATCGCTGGCGGCCTTTACCGATGGATTCGAGACATTGGGAAAAGGCGAAACCTGCGAGTGGGGACGTGACGCCTGTAGCGGAGCTGCAAGAGCGGGCGGGCGCACCAAACGAAATGATTCCACATGGTGCGAGCCCATTTCGGACACGTGAGGATGCGCCGCCGAAGATTGCGTGGACGCATGTTTGGGGGACAGTGAAATGGGGGAAGAGAGCTGGTGCGTGGGGCAAAGGCGTTGAGGGCTTGGAGGAGCGGAAACGAGAGGCTGAGGTTGGGAAGGCCGAGCGGAAGCAATGAGCTCATTGCGGTGACATGCAGGTTTTTTTCCTTTCTAGAGTCATGAGCTCGTATCATATGTAGTAAATGAGCATGTGTACCCTGTGCTACCTACCCCAGGCTGAACAAAACGGCACCCGAACTTTTGACCCAGTTGCAAGAAAAAATCCATTTCACCCGTAGGCCCCGGCTCAAAGTGTTTTGATTCGGCTTCCAACCGATGCACCGTCAATGAGTACTGACGCAATGATTCTAGTCTCTGTGCTAGTCTTTCCATGTGTCGGTCGAAGGATGAATATTGTTTGAAGTAGTGCAAGTATTTGGCACCAGATCATTCAGACAAGGCTACTTATGAGACCAAGTTTTCTCGGGGAGATAGAGAGTGCGTGGTGGGCGTGGACGGTGGTCTGGCGGGTGAGGTGAAAGACGAAGTCAACATTTCTTTGCTTTAGTCATGATGAGATGTTGCTCTCTGTACTGGGGTCCATTTGACTTGATCTTGTCAAGCGCTTCACTGTATCTTTCCCTTGTTCACCACAAATGACTCCATCACAGAGATGGCAGACCACAGCCTATTCTCCGCTTCCCGGAACACCACGGATCGCGGACCGTAGAATACCTCATCGCTGACCTCCTCAGGATGTCGAGGCAGGCAGTGCATGAACGACCAGCTCTCCTTCGCGCCGCCCCGCTTCGCTAGCTCAGATGTGATCTGGAAGCCTGAGAAGGCTTTGAGTCGCTTAGCGGACTCCTCCTCCTGACCCATCGACACCCACGTATCCGTCACTAGGATATCCGCATCCTTGATCGCCTCTTCTGGCACCGTAGTCTCAATCAACTTCCCTGCCTTACCCTGGGGTGGGGTCGCAGCAGCCTGCTCGATGACACTTCGCATCGCCTTAGGGATTTCATACCCCTTTGGCGTCGCAACGGCGATGTCCACACCTAGCTTCGTAGCGCCGATAGCGAGGTCGAAGAGGACGTTGTTTGCGTCGCCGACCCATGCGATCTTCATGCCCTCTAAACCTAGCGAGGTTGTCGAGGTAGATGGGTTGATCTCGGTGATTGTGAGAAAATCGGCAATGGTCTGCATGGGGTGGTACAGGTCGGAGAGGGCATTGATGACGGGGACGGAGGAGTGCTTCGCGAGGTCTGCGACGTCGGAGTGGGGGCCAACGCGGGCGACGATGGCGGCGGTCATGCTAGAGAGGACGAGAGAGGTGTCGTAGAGGGACTCGTTGACCTGTTCACGACTGTTAGCGATTGCGATAAAAGAAGCAATGAAGGAGGCGAATGCGTACCCCCAATTGAATGTCGTCTTTACCCAAGAACATGGGACTTCCTCCAAATGCCGCAATTGCACCTTCGGTCGACACCCTCGTGCGCGTACTCCGCTTGCTGAAGGTCATGGCTATTGTCTTGCCTGCGAGCGCACTTGAGAGGTGGGGCCAGCCATTGCCAGACTTGATGTCTGTCTTATGCTTTCCAGCATTGCGAACGAGCGTTGTGAGTTCAGCCGGTGTGAGATCCGCTATTGAAAGCAGATGTCGGGGTGCGAAGGGTGATGTGTGTGGAGCAGCCGGGGAGCTGGAGCTGGCGTAGGAGCGGTGCTGCGTCCGGACTAAGCTTCGGAGGGTGCCTGTTGCTGGGCGAAGGGGAGGCATGTTGCTCAGACGAATGCACTCGAAAACGTTGAGTCCAATTGAAGCTTTATACAGCCAGAGGAATCAATGTTTGAGTCACACGCCCTGGCGGTGTTTTTTTGATGGAGAGGCTAGCATGCCTCACGAATCTGGGGTCGTTATCGCTACACTTGGATCTACCCCTGCTAGCGCGCCTCGGCACGGCCCTCCAAGTCAAAGCCCAGTTGATGACGCCTCAACATGCAGCAGCCCTTCGTACCTGAAATATTGTGCTCCACCCAGGCCCTCTTTCCTACGAAACCGTATGAGTCGCATCACCTAGCAGCTGGCCTCTGCGCATCGCTACCAGACGCCCTTCCGCCATGGACACGCCCGACTACGGTGGTGCCTGGGGCGACTCGACCCGCACCAACTCGCGCCCAGCTTCTCAGAGATCAGGCAAATCGTCACGCACAGCACGCTCGCATACCTCAGAGAGGAACCCAGATGAGGTTTCGCCGCTATTAGCAAGACCACAGGGTGATGAACATGAAGAGGGTGGAGATGATGAGGAGCACGCAACCGCCACCACGTCGCTGCTTCGATCGCTCAGCAGCGGCTCGTCAAGTGGGAAGAAGGACGATGATAAGAGGCCGTTCTGGAAGAAGAGATGGCCTAGCATTGTAGCGCTCGTTATATTGGTCATCGCGGTGGTGTTCATAATGCTTGGATTCCTGGCGACCGAAGGCATAGAGGAGTATGCTATGCAGGCCGCTGACTTCAAGCCCACAAAGCTATCCCTAGACTCGTTGACGGACACCGGTGTGCGGGTGCAGGTAGAAGGATACTTCAGCATGGATGCTTCGAAGGTGGAGAAGCAGAGCGTGCGTAATCTCGGTCGCTTTGGCACTTGGATCGCAAGAGAGGTCGAGACGGGGCCGACCGAAGTCTACGTCCACCTGCCCGATTATGACATGGTCCGTGTAGGCACAGCCAAAGTCCCTGGTATCAAGGTGAACATTCGCAATGGCCATACCACACACGTCTCGTTCTTCGCCCACCTCGAGCCGGGCAGGTTCGATAAACTCCGCAACGTTGCCAATGATTGGATGGACGGTCGATTGGGTCAGATTCGCCTGAAGGGCAAGGCCGACGTGCCCCTGAGGTCTGGTCTCATACGACTTGGTTCGCAAACCATCGTAGAATCCTTTACATTTCAAGGTACGCGGTCCCCCTGGGGACGTGGCGTTGCTGATACGAACGCGTGCTAATAGTACCCCGGTTGCAGGAGACAAGCTTCCTGGAGTCCCTCGGTACAATATCACAAGGCTCAATCTTCGAGAACAACGAGAAGGACGGAAAGGAATGGGTGCAGATGTTTCCATCATGGTGACCAACGACTTCCCTGTCCAGCTCACCATTCCTTCTGTTGCTGTTGATGTGCTCGTTGACGGTTGTCTGGAGTCCGACAAGCACATCATGGTTGGCACTGCCGAAACTGCGCAGCTACAAGTAGAACCGAAGCGTGACGTCGAAGTTAACGTTACTGGGCGTGTGGACACGCTGCCAGAGGCTCTGACCGAGACATGTCCTGGTTCTTCTAAATCACCACTCGACGCGCTCCTTGGAGACTATATGCATGGTCAAGACGCCAAACTTTACGTGCAATGCTGCAACTTCCCCGATCCGGAGACTCCCGCCTGGGCGCACAATCTTCTCAAGGATATTACCGTCCCTATTCCTCTGCCTGGCCACGAGATGGGAAAACTCATTAGGAATTTCTCCCTGGCCGACGTTCACTTCGACCTTCCAGACCCCTTCGCCGAGCCAGGCACTCCGGATGCTGCCCCTAAGATATCCGCTGTGGTCAAGGTTGACATCAACATCCCCAACGAGATGAACTTCCCCTTGAACGTGGACCGCGTCAAGGCTGACGCAGATATATTCTACCATGGAAAACTGCTTGGAACTCTTGATCTCAAGAAATGGCAAGATGCCAACTCCACCCGGATCGATGCACACGGAAGCGACGGTCCTTCCCTACTAGTACAATCTGATGTCCAGAAAGCTCCGATCAACATCAAGGATGATGACCTGTTGAGCGAAGTCGTCCAAGCACTTATTCTCGGGAGAAAGGGCGTTACAATGAAAGTCAAGGCCGCGGTCAGCGTCAAGGTGGATACCCCCATGGGCGGATTTGCAGTGCGGGAGATACCCGCGGAAGGTGTCGTCCCGGTCAAACGTTCGTGACCCACCCAGTTCGTGCTCCAGGTCGAATTTCCCTTCGGGGCAATCGCTAACACCCCCTGACCAGCAATTGGAAGCGGAAATGGCAACGGCAGTGGAGGAGCTCACAATATCAGCTCACTTGCGCCTAAGATCGGAAATCTTTCGATTGTTGACACCTCGCGGACTTCTATCACTCTCCAAGCAAGCGTTAATATCACTAACCCGACTAATTACTCGGCCACCGTGCCATACCTCAACATCAATATCCTCGTCAACAAGACGGTCGTAGGACAAGCCGTAGCAAAAGACGTCTACGTATATCCTGGCAACAACACGAACCTCCTCGTAACCGCCGTGTGGGACCCCTACACGCACAGCGGCGCAAAAGGAAAAAAAATCGGGAGACAGCTCCTCTCGCAGTACATCTCCGGTACGTCTCCCTCCTCGCTCCTTCTGAACCAAAAGGGTAACAATACAAGGTTGCAACGTCTCCCTCACCCTCCAGGCCCACAACGGTACCATCCCAACCCAGCCTGCCCTCGGCGCCATCCTCTCCCGATTTCCCATCATCCTTCCCGCCCCCCACCTCTCCACACCAAAGGACCCCGGAGAATTACCTCCCGACGAAGGCGATCCCCCCGACGACGGCAAAACTCACTTCATCCGCTCCGCAACCATGCACCTCCTCACCTCGACTGCTCTCTTCACCCTCGCGTCACCCTTCTCCAGCACTACAATGTACATCACCACCCTCAATGCAACCGCGTTCTACGACGGACAGCCCAGTGGGAAGATACTATACGAGCTGCCGTTTGCGGTGCCGCCGGGGCTGAGCGAGACGCCCCGCTTGCCGGTGGACTGGAGCATTGGGAGCGTGGGATATGATGCTATTCGGAAGGCGTTGGGGGGCACGTTGAGGTTGAGTGCGTTTGCAGAGGTGGGGATAAGGATCGGGGCTTGGAGGGAGCAAGTGTGGTATAGAGGGGGCAGTATTGGAGCGAGTGTGAGACTATGAGGATGTTGTCAGGACATGTGTGGAAGCGCGCCGAGATTGAGACGCAGGCGGAATTGTTTGCATACGTGTACAAGACTTTTTTTTATTGTATTCTTTGGGATGGTTGGGAGAGAACACAATGGCGTCGCTTGCGCTATTGCTACACAATTTCAAGTAGATTTTTATAGAAGAAACGATCTGTACGAAAGTTTTCTGTGTCTACGTTTTATCTATGCTTGCTTCAAGCGAATCTCGCTCTAGGGACTAACCAGCCAAGAATCATGTGCAAAGAGATATGCCAACACCGCTGAAATTATTCACACTCGCAAACAGAGCCTTGCGTGGTGAGGTCGCCGGAAACAATAGCAGACGTTCAAGAGTGGAACGCTTTATCCTTTGATCGCCACCTGTATCGACTTTGTCTTTGCTCTTCCACAATTTTGCGTCAGCCTTCCACTGGAGCAGAGCTTAACAATAGCGGGGTTGGAAGACTAACGCACAAGTCGACAGATGGTTCTGGACGTTACTGCGAAGCGAGTTTATTGCGTTCTGTATGTGGTCGATGCGGTTTCGGAGACATTGATCCGGGTCTATGCTGGTATGAGGTGACACCTGCGCCTTATCTCGGCAATAACCCCACGGCAGTGCAGACTTCGATAGAAACAGCCTATAATGAAGTAGATGCAGAAGGGTTACAGGTCGTTCTGGCCCAGATACGTTGGCAATGCATGTGACTCAGTTCTTTCTATGAAGGACATGCGTGCGTTATGCATTAGATAGGCACATGGCCGAGACATCAGGCACGAAAAAAATAAGTCAAGGAGCATTTTTGGAGCCGTTTTTAAGCGCATCGTATTTCTTGCAGAATCACAACTCACGGCTACGATGTTGTATTCACAGTCTTGCGCCCTGATGCGGTGAGCAAGGCGTAGACACCGAGCAAGGTAGAATCGCCCAAGAAAGTCGGTAACCTTCCAGCTTGCCCGTACCAGGAGACCTGCCATAGGTTGATCCTTCTACGACAAGATTACCAGGGAGCCATCGTGCAGGTGAAACCTGCAGCACACTAGCCTGACAGGCAACAGTGCATGTCCATCACGCATTGAAGTGTGATATAACAGCACGTGAATGTTGGCGATTGGTGTTGTTTCATAGGGGACTGCTGTGGGACAAGGTAGCCGCTTGCCACCTTCCTTTCCAATACCAACAGCATCCACATAGGAGAATAAGCGCGAGCCGCGTCCGTCATGCAGACTTGTGGCAGAAAACAGTGACAAGCCTTCTTGAAAGAAAAATTTGTGGTTGTGCGCGGTCTGCCTTCGTCCGTATGATCGGCCGAGAGGTGGATGGGCTCGGAGCTCGTGTTGAAACGCGACGCTTTCAAATCTGCCTTGGGCCTGTATTCTAGTAAACACAACACCAACGCTAGAGCTAGATAGACTGCAAATCGGAGCGCCACTTCGAGCGTGTGATAGTCAGCTCATGGCCTGCGCAGATATTGTTGCCTCCACTCAGCACGAAATTGTCTCGCATCAATTAACACCGCTCAAGATTTTCGCCTGCCGCCTCATGTACAAGCTCATAGCTCGTCAAGGGTGATGTCCTGCCGACCGCCCAAAGCTGACCCCAGTGCAACGAACGGGAGAAACGCGGCACCCAAGCGCGTGAGGCGTTCCCTATACAAGCAGGGTGCACGGCGTGTTGTACAACATGAAAGCGGGTCGGCTCGTACGCAGGCGTAATCCATCTCCATGCAGCTGATCTGTTGTTCCGTTATGCGTTCGCCAGTTTGGGACGGCCGCATCGGAGGAAGAGAGGTTATCGGGCGTGCTATTCCTTCGCTTACAGCCGCATTCGGAGAATGGCTTGATCCTGCGATCGACCGTGCGGCAGATTGATGTAGTAGCCATCGAAGACGTGTTGGCACCCGCAGTCAGGATCATCTTCATTGGGGTTGCGTTCATGGTAAAGTACGAACGATATTCATGTCGCCCGTTAATGCCGTCAGCATCTTGGTAGGGCGCTCTGGCTGCCTGTTCTCATCTGGTGTGTTGTCGGTACCAATCGCTAAAACAAGGGAGTCACGGGTGCGGAAGGAAGGAGCACTTACGCCCTGAACAAGTCGGCTGTGCATGCCCACCCTGACGGGGTCTGTCAATGTTCGTAGTAACACATACAGCTTGGGTGATCATATGCTGAGTTGTTCAAGAGTAGTGGGAGGAGAGAATCATTGGAAAAAGTCAATGCAGGACGCGGTCGCGCTTTGGGTTTTGCAGGCGCGAGGGAGCCACGTGCTTGGAAAGAGGAAGGTGCACACGAATTCACGATGGAGAAGACGCGAGCAGACGAAACGACACCATCCTGTGCCAACGAGGATTTCCGTGTGAGCTTACAGGGCCGCAATGCGGACACATTGGCCCTGTTGACAAGGTAAACATGAGGCGCGCAGTCCCTGCTCCGAGGAGCTAGGAATCGCCTGTTCGAACATCGCAATGCCGAAACAGTTCGGGTCTCGAACACCAGTACATGTCAAGTGTAGACATAGTACTGCAGAAGAGCATAGACATATTGTAGGAAAGAGAGTGCAAACTAATCGTTGATAGTGAGCGACGTGACTGAGCTTGAAATTAGTAAATGGGACTGGACCAAGGCGAAAGTGGAAGATACCTCCATTACTCCGGAGTATTTCAAATGTCTCAAGCGATCAGGACCGGAGTGGAGACTCTGTACGTACTTTACCACATGTCGATGAGCAGTAAGCCACAAGTAGTGCGAACTTAACGTTGATTAGGAAGCACGCAACCGACAAAGTCCGATGTAAACAGCCGAGCAACCATACGATGGAAAGCTAGTGGTAGTGTAAGGCAAAGACGCATGAGTGCCTAGGCATGAACTTCGACGCGAAAGTAGTTCCACTATCTCAATGTAGCTGCTCGATTCGGTAGCGTTGTGGTGGCTTAGTCGCTCCATTGGGCAGCTAGGAACTGCGCGGAAGCACGGAAGCTACACATCTCTCTGCCGAAGAACTTTACCCAAAGATCATCAGTGGATTCGGCAATGCATCCAGAGTTCCGGGTTGTACGAGGCAGACTGCAGCTGTGTCGTACATGTGCATAGTGCAACCGGTCCGGGACCACGCCTCGTGTCAACCTCTCGAGCCCTGGAAACATTGCGGTCACGTGCGAACCCGACGTCCACGAATAATCACTCGTTGTATCATGTCGGGTTCCACAGAATCCTGTGTACTCTGCAAACCCGGGTAAATGCATCTGAGGCCTCGTGTGTCGAATATGCGTAATGAAAGCAAAGTCTGGCTGCCTATCTATAGATTCTGCCTTGGGGTGTTGGCATTGGCTGGCGACGACACTGCGAACCCAGGAGGACGACGAATTTCAGAAACCGTGGTCTTCTTCACTTCGTCGATACGACTCTTCGAGAGGCTGATTCCAGGCACAATCCACTCGCTACAGCTGCATTGCATGCCTTGCCAGGCATATTTTCCTACGTTAGTACGGCATTTGGGGCATTCAAGACGCCCGTCCAGTTTGCCTTGTTCGAGCTCTGAACGCATCCACGACAGCGGATCCAAGAAGTAGTGAGCACAATCGCGAGATGTTTCTACGGTAGATGGTGTTTGGCTTTGATCGTTGGCACTCTTGGATGAGCCGTGAGCGACTAGATATTGTGACGTTGCGAGAGGCCGCCTGCAGATGGGTGAGCGTTGAGCCAAAACCGGTGGCAACGTCGATGATGGTCAATCCGTGTTGATTGAAGAGATTTCACTGACCTGCATTTGCGACATCTCAGCTCGAAGTTCGCAGCCTGATCGGTAACGTGCTCATCCTCGAAGCGAATCTTCTCTGCTTCAGGAGCTTGACCGACCGCTCGACTCAGCTCGATTTCGTGTTGGTATACCCACCGTTGATAGGCAGGCGTGTCCTCGACGTTTTCTGGCGTGCGCATCTGACCGTAGAGCTCCAATTGCTTCATGAATCCATCGTTTGGCTCCACAATCGACCGGGCTTGTCGTACTTGCAATAGCGCTTCGGAGACGCTGATGTGGTGCTTTTGCATCAGATAAGCGACGACACATGTGGCCGATCGCGATTTGCCCATGGCACTAGAAAAGTGAAAATGGTTGGCATCTCGAAGTCTTGTGCGTAGTGGCTGGAAACAAGTGTGGCAAAGAGGCAACGCGCACTGGATCTCATGACAAGAAATATGAAGCAGGGAACATGACAGAGATTGCGGTGCAGGACGCGCGTGCAGACGTGCAATGTCAATAAACGGGAGGCAAAAGTGCAACCATGCAGCCCCCCTTGGATGTTGATGTTGTATTTGTACCAGAAGGGGATTCGTTGTGGATGGTCGAACATGCAGGTCTCAGCTGCACTAGGATCTAAACTTACCAGTGTACAAGCACCCCGCCACCGCCATCGAGACCTTCCTGGATGAAACGATTGGTGGCGGGGAAGTGCTCGAGCAGGTTCTCGTCTTCGACATCGTCAACCTGGACGGCATGGTGCCTGAACGGGGTGAACAGGTCGTCGTCGAGTGGCATGCGCAGCACGGAGAGCACGTGAGTAATGTTAGCCTCCTCGAGAGCGTCACGCTGCGCCGGCGTGAAGATGCTATCGATTCGTCAGCCTCTCAGACTCGCGAAACGCACAGCGGAGGAAGATGACCGGGGTCCGTACCCGCCGATGTAGAGCTTCAACTCGCCCGGGACTTTGTCGAGGAGAGGCATGGCTTCCGGTTGGCAGGCCGACGATGTTCGGAAGGCGTCCACAGGCTGTGTGCGTAATGAGGATACTTGACATAAGCTGGCGTGGGCGTAGGCGTGAAGGTTGCTGGTTGCGGCTCAGGAATTTTGCACCGAGGCTCACCCAAGGTGCGCGCGCTTGGTTGACCAGTGACAGAGGCAGGCGCCACGGTGTAGAGGCCTGCTTGGGAACAGCGCAGCAAAAGGCAAAACGGTTGCTCAGTATCACGTCGGCGAGGTCAAGGGGACGGACGCGTTTAGAATCAGCTGGCGCGCTTTTAACTTGCGGCACGGCGTGCGATTCTGAGGAGCGCCACGCTCAGCCCTACGCGCTTGATGGCTCCGGCGGCAGTAGCCTTCTCCAGCTCGTGGGACCAGCTCACACTGCACGGTAGCGAACGAAGCGAACGACAGCGGAGCGCTGGGCAGGAGGCGGATGGAACGGAGTGTATCTGTCCATGTCACGGCAACCCCACACTCGCCCATGGCCCAGCGTGCCGGAGAAGCAAGCGCTACAGAAGACGCTGACTCCCACGACTCTGTCGGGCGTGCCACCATCATCGAGTGCTGGCCAGCGCTGCACGGCGCGCTCGGCAGAAGGTGACGGTCATGGTGGATGCCAATCGTGGCCCGGGAGGGCAGGCAGTGGACATGCAAAACGGATCGTCGGTCAGATCAGCGCCCGGATGGGGTGGTGCACAGAGGGAGAGGGGAGCGGAGGTCAGCAACGGACATGATCGATGGTCAGCGGCTGCACATGTAGCATCACAGCCCTACGTGCTGCGTGCTTTGCTTCTTCGGTCCGTAGCGAGCACGCCCGGACCCCTTCCCGTCCAGCTACCCGCTTCGTCTTGGCCGCTCTTCCGCCGGCGCCTGGAGAGAGCGAGAGACGTTGGCTTGCGATGCGGACGAGAGCCTGCCACGCTGCGTGCGTGCGGGTGAGCGGGCAGCACCCGCGCTGTAGATAGATTGAGTGCTCTGGCCCGGGCGCGAGTGAGCTCTCGTCCCACGCTGCCGGGCAGCACGTCTCTGCCGCCATGCCACGGATGAAACCCTCCCCTCTGCAGCAGCAGACGGCGCAGAGCAGCCAGCAGTGGTCGGCTCGCCTGCTGCTTTCTGGAAACCGACGGCGTGGTACTTTGAGCATGCGGTCGACTACGGGCTGCAGGCAAGTCTCTCCATCCATACCATGCGCACCCCCTGCATCTCCACCACGCCTACCCAGTCCGCTGAACCATCCGTGCCAGAATGGCTGGTCCGCCGCCAATCGCCTGGCCCGGCTACTGAGCAACGGTGCGTCCGGGATGAGTGCACAGGCAAGGCCATGGCTTTATGCTGAGAGGGCCCCCGTGGGATGCGGGCTCTCAGTCGTCTTTCCTGCTGCAACCTCTGACCAGAACCTTCGTCCTGCCAACAAGCCCCTGAGCCTCGTCACCCTCCTGGACCTGACCGTCGATGCTAGCGTTGCTGTAGCGGCCTGCTGTTGCTACCCAGCGCCCTGCCCGCTCGCTGCTGCGGCCGTCTGAAGCATTCCTGCTTGGAGCCCGCCTGCGAATGGCACCCGTCGACACACCGACGACACGCTTCGCATCGACTGAACGGCTGAGAGCCGCCGGAGCGCACTCTCGTCAGCTCACCACGCTGCATCACGCCAGCCAGAGCCGCACTCTGTATTGTAGGGTCCGCATCCGTCCGCAAGGCTCTACCTAGCTTTAGCCTTTAGCCCTACGCCGCCGTAGGGCTGCCGCCGCCTCGTCTGGACTGCATTGGCCGCGCTGACTGGCCCATCCGCCTCATCCCCCCAAAAGCCCTCCACGCTCCCTGCGCTGCCTGTCGTTGCGTCGTCGCCGCCGTCAACCTGCGTCTGTCGCCCGACGTCTGCCCCTGGGTCGGCCGTCCCGGCGCAGGTAGGTGTCGCAAGCACGCACTCTACTTATAGCCTGGGCCTGTGCACCCTCCCGCCTAGGGCTGCTCGACGAGCACTTCACAGACCGCGCTCGCCACACTTGCGGCATTCCTGTGGCGACGGCCACGCTTCAGCTGCCCAGTGTTGACGAGTGCGCGCCCCTGGCTCCCAAGACGACGTCAGACCTCACCGCCATCATGACCATGTCGCCCTCGACCCCGAGCATACGTATTTCTGGCTCCTCGCTGCACCGCTACCCGCTCCCCCACCACCACCGTCCCTCCTATCCGAGCCCTCCAGGAGCCATGGCCATTCCTCGGGCGCGGCAAGATGTGCCGCCTCCGTTGCCGCCGCCGCGTTACATTGGCGAGGAGCTGCGCGAGAGCGGTGTGGATCCAGGCTGGACATGGGGCAACAACACAAACTATTCGAGGGACACTGCCTTCAAGGGAAACCGACATGGCGCCATCAAGCCGGGCTCGAGTCTGCTGAGTGGAGCTGGCAGTGATGTCGCGTCCTCGCACGAGCATCCGGCAGAACACCTTTTTGCTGCAAGGGAGTCGCCTAGCGACCGATCTTTTGACGACGCGGACAGCTTGGAGCAGAGTGACGAGGACTACGGCGGGAAACCTCGGCAGAGACCCTCGAACCATAGGTACGTTTCAAATTTTGCCTTGTCGCTTCAGTTGCCCTTTCCCTTTACGTGCGCATGCTCTGTCCACCTCAGGGAACAATGACCCCAGACGACGGACCAACCGCGCCCGTTGTTGTGCCGTACGTTGCAATAGAGCCCTCAGACATGCGTGCGCAATGCATGTCTGGCATCATCCCACATTCCCATGACACAATGGCTAACAGAGCATCGCGCAGGTTCACTAGCGAGCGACAGCTGGGACAAGGACTTCTCGAAACATCGTCTCACGCTTACGACAAGCAGCTCCTGTCCAAGATAGGCGGCCCCAACACTCCCACGAGGACCACGGCGCCCTCGCTCCCAGCCACCTCTCAAGAACCTGCACCTAATGCGCACACCTCCTTCAACAAGCTGAACGGCCGACTGAAACCTCTCTCGGTGCCCGATCGCCTGCAACAAACGTCGCTCGAATCGCCCGTGTCCCGGTGGCCTCCTTCAGGTGCCGTGTCACCTGGCTTTTCCGGCTTCCGCAGCCCTGTGTTCGACTCTGGCTCCGCGGACGCTCATCAGCGGAGATTCGGCAGCATATCGACGCCCGGGCTGGACGACACTAGCTCCGTGCACCGCGGCAGTTACGACCATAGCATGTTTACGGAATCCGAATTTGGCGTGGAAGAGAACGGCATGCGGGATTTGAACATCAACGATCGCAGCCCTGCAGGGTCCGACGAATATCACCAGGGGCTAAAAGGCGGTCTAAAGCGACGCGCTTCGTCCCCTCCCTCGGAAGCTGCGCGTGAGGATCGGCCCACAGCTGGTGGCAACACTGACTTGTATCACCGCCGTTCTGCACAAATGCTCGTCAGCCGCAATGCGCCGCCTACAACGAACACAGCACGTTACCCGACGATTTCTCACGGGTCACAAAATCAAGGGTCGCTGTCCTCCGTGTCAAGTCTCGGTCAACGCACGGCTTCGTTCGCTTCTTCCTTTGGGTTTTCTGCAGCCAGTAGTTTGACCAGTTATAGCGGGGATCAACGTCTCTCGCCTAGTGCGCTGTCCCCCTCGGCGGAAGCGGAATTAGGCCCCGTCTCGCCATATGCAGCTAGCAGGTCACTAAACCCTAGCCCGCGTGGTTCGCTATCGAGACCGCACCACCAGCGAGGCCTCTCCGAGAACGAACATCCCCAGATTCACAGCGTGCGGAAGATGTCCACGGACAGTATTCTACACTCACGACAGAATTCGATTGGGGGTCGTATCGTGGGCTCGTACATCTGCGAATGCTGCCCCAAGAAGCCGAAGAAGTTCGATAGCGAAGAGGAGCTGCGGTAAGTCATGCCCGGCACTTGCCCACCGCCATTTCATCAAAACATTGCTGACATAACCCGCAGTGTCCATGAGCTCGAGAAGCAATACACGTGCCAGTTTTGTCCAAACCGTTTCAAGAACAAGAACGAGGCCGAGCGACACCAAAATTCGCTCCACTTGCGCCGTCACTCTTGGTCGTGCGCCGCGCTTGCAGGCGTCCATGCGGCCTTTCACCCATCTTCAACCCACTCTGGCGTGGCTGATGTGTGCGGATATTGCGGTGAGGAATTCCCATTACCTCCGAATTGGGACGCCAGGACCGAGCATTTGAATCACGTGCACAAGTTTGGAGAATGCAATCAGGCTAAGAAGTTTTTCCGAGCGGACCACTTCCGACAACATCTGAAGCATAGCCATGCTGGGACAAGTGGAAAGTGGACCAACATGCTCGAGAATGCGTGCATGAAGGACGAGCCCCCACCAAAAGAGCGCGTTGGCTCCATAGGATCAATTGTGGGGCAATCTTCTGCCCCGCTCGCCCCAAAACCAGGCACTATTAACGAAGTACACGAAGAATCATGAGGCGTTGGACGGCTCTGCTTGATTTGCGTTCAGCGTAGCATCTAAGCATACGGGTCGATGGCTGCATTTGCTGCATTTGTGTTACAAAGTTTCCACTACGCTACTGAGGAGCGTTCCTTTTCCATCACGGCTTGCTATGGCCACTAGCTGCCGCTCTCTACCTCGCATCGGCGATATTTACTGATACTCACCTCGATCAAAATCACCGGCGTCTCCTAAATGATCTGTTATGTCAGTTCAGCATTATTACTTTTCGGTATAACGACCTCACGACTGTTTTTACTCTGCTTTTGGTCGCCAAGTAGTCGCTCGCGACTCTTACGACGTTTGCTTGGTGCATTGGTAGGAGTTTTGATGGTGCGATGCTCCTGGTCGGTGTGTTTTGGCGCACATAGATAGTTCCACACCGATCACTTGCTTGTCGCTTGTATCTTTCTTTTTGAATTGGCCGGCAGCAGCAGCAGCAGCAGCATCATCATCATCATCATCATCATCATCATCATCACGTAATGAACATTGTCAGAATACCATTTCCCCGATATCGAGCGGCTTTGTGGGACGCATTGAAGGTTGCCATTGAATAAGTCCATCAGGCATAGATACGCATGGGATGAAAAGATCACTTTCACATTCATTGATGCCTTCGGTACCCTTCAGTCTCGTTCTCTATCTCCTTAACATTTTACCACTTCGGAGCACCAATCTATCTCCCGCAGCAAGACCAGAACAATGTACACAGTATCCAACCAACTTGCTCCAAACCATCATCAGGTCATCATCGTCTCTCCCCGCGTCTTCGCTCATGCGCAAGGGCGCATTCGTGGCTTACGCTACGATACAGCTGCGCCAAGCCATTGTGTCTCGGGGAAGCGTGACAGGCAGCCCGGAGGACGCAAACTCTATGCAACAAGTGTTTATCGATTGGAATGCAACGCTTACTCCAGAGTCTGTGTAGTGCGTGGGGGCCCGTGCTCACCGCAGCTTGAACGCTCGTGGCTGCTGCTGCATTTAACGCGCTTTCGCGCACCTGTTGGCCAATGGAGTAGGTCCATCCACAACGCCTTGACTCCGCGTGCATTCTTCAAAGGATCCGAGGAGTGAAGCACAGACTCGTCAGAACGCTCGTCTTCGCGGGATCCTTGCGGGCATCCAAACTTGTCCATACAGACAGGGACGTCAGCATCGCCATCAATCGATATCGGTGTCGTGTCACATTTTGCGCGGCCCCCTAGCCTGTATCGCCTAGCCATACCTAGTAGCCGCGCGCCATACTGTAAGATGGCATAGTGATACAGGACTGTACATGTGCATGGAGGACGGGAGTGAGCGTGGCCTTGCTTGCACGCACCTTGCGAGTTTGCTAGCGCTTACGTGTGGTGCGCGGACGACTTCGTGCCTTACGTCGTGATGGTGAGAGTGACGACGAGTCGAATGTAAGATGGTCCTTTTCGGGTCAAGCTGCCGAACATCGGTGTGTTATGAGTATGCGTATCGCAAATGGGGCGTAGGGCGTATCGGTTGGATGGTAGAGTTGCGTGATCTGTTGATCGGTGCGAACCTTGCGCGTTATTGACACTTGCTCGTTATCGTCAACGAAGGCGTTGCCAAGGTATTGTGCATGTCTTCGATTTACTGGTGCTCGTGATAACAAATGGTCTCCTATCGGGAAAGAATACTGCGATATGGGGAGTGCAGAAGTAACTCGCGTTTTGCGAAACGGAGACATAGCGGAGGCATCCGCGTTGACCCTGGCCGAGCTGGACGCCTTTTTCTCGCTGTGCGTACTCGCTGAGACTTCACGATTATAATTACTCCACAACTGTGTGTTGACGGAAAGAAGCCGGTATTCATCACCGTGGTGGACGAGATGCGACCCAATTCGTTCCCGCGGCCTCCATTACCTACTCTGCTCCCTCAAACAAAACTGATGAGTGTCTACAAGCGAGTCAACGGACGCATCTGATTCGTCTCTCGATGGTTGACTACCGCCTAACCTTCAAGCAGTCATAAGCTCTACGAGCAAGAAGCTCATAGATCACAGATGGCGTCACGGAACGCACCGTTGTACGTAAATAGTAAGGCTATGGGAGAGTTGCTTTATCGGGCCTTTTCCAGCGGTGTGTACGGTTTCTATCGGTGGAGAGCGATGGATTGGTGAAGATACTCGTACCTTGGTTCTTTCAGGAATGTTTCTCCGAGTTATGTCGATAATCGTCGAAGCTTTGATAACATGTTGCGCACCGGTATCTCTAGCGAAGATCCCGGAGGCCGCTGGCAGAGAAGATCTATTGGATCGTCGTGATCATTCGATGGTCGGTCGCCTTCATAACGACCGGCCGTACCGAAATCGCTATTTTACATGCATGCCGCAGCTTCAATTTGCGTTCACGAAATCCACGCGTAAACACGAAAACACCATCCCGCTGCTTCCCGATTCCCGCACCATCTCGTATTCGAAACAAGCCCGCCGTCAACGTCCTGGCCACTTCCAGCCCTAGAAACAACGTTTGTGGGGCCGCGGTCTCCTGCAGCCCTGCTTATTGTTGGACGCTCCGAGGACCATCGACGGATTGCTTTGTTTGTAATGTCTTAAATGAAACATGAGGCTCTTGCCTTAATTGTACTTCACCAGTACGTGTCGGTTATGTTCCAGGGCGCGTTGCAGCATCCACAGTACCCGTGGGGCTGATATGAGTTTTCGTTCTTCTCGCTTAAGATTGCTGACGTTCCGAAGATGCACGTTTGCGAAATATGGGGAGTGATTTTTGTGTATTGTTCGGCGTAAGCAACGCGCGGGGTAATGCAGGTGTATCTGGATAGCCGGCCGGGCGCAAGTTGTTCCGCAAGTATAGACGCAAGCTGACCGAGAGAAAGACGGGATAACGAGGCAGATGCAGGTTCGCGCAAATCTTTGCTAGCAGGTCACGGACCAGTCGTATTCTCCGAAGGATGCGCAGGTTTGGTGCTGGCATATTGATCCTACAACCGTTGGGTGCTAAACGCACACATTGTTGAAGTTCTGGGACAGAGCGGCAGAAACAACAGCCTCTTACGTTCCTCGATATCTAGTTTCAGGGCAATCCATGTAGTAAATCCTTGGTGTGTACTCAGACTGGGCTTAGGGAAAGCCACACCCTTGAGGGCATGGCTGTTTACGTTGAACATTGTGTCGGCTGTCACATGCGGCACCCGGTGGGAAGATTGAGATCAGGGCTCGACTCGCGAAATAGGGAAACAAGCGAGCAAGCGCGCTTCTGTCCTGAGGTATGGCGGCCTAAGGTTGCAAGGGTACTTCGAGCCGCCCCAAGGAAAGCATCATCGTCAAGGTATACGGAAGCATGACTCCGAGAAGTTACCATCGATCCATCCTGCAGGCCAGCTCCAAATCAGACAAAGGTGTCCATGCAGACCCAGGTATCGCGTCACGCTGGCAGCTCTACGCGAGATCTAGCCCTATGGAAGGGGAGCACGTCTTCAGCTTCCAAGCTATCGCAAGGCCTGTTACACGCAAGGCTTAGCGTTGGGGGCCTGAGCGGGATGCATGAATCTGCTGCCGAGAGACAAGTACATGATGATTGGACTGTATGTCCGATCAAGCACTCTTTGCTCACGTAGTAGTATCAAGCGGTGAGAGCAGGTAAAGTGCTGGCAGTTCAGCGGACGGCCAAGAAAGAGAGTGATACCGCAGCTTATCTGGTGTAGGGGAGCAGTATCTGTCTGCGCTGATGTTTATTATCTCGTAAAGAGCGCTAATTCATTCGTGCAGACTCGCAAGAGGCTGGTGATCCTAGATTTTGTATGCTTGGCTGATCCTGTTCGCTCCTTGATGACGCTGACAGACCACAATCTTGTAGAGAAGGTGTTTAGTTTATCTCAGTGTTAAGGGACACGCCTAGGGCCCCGAATGACAAAGTACTCTGCCATGCGTCCCGCCGCGAAAGGGCAACCTCGGGCCCATCGCGTTTAGGTGTTAGACGTTCGTCCGCCAAGGCTATCTTTGCATGTATTTGCGAGAAACGAGAGGAGCGAACCATCGTGCGTAATTTGCGAACGCAGAAAGCGAGATTAACTTTGTTTCATCCATCCAGATCAAAACTATGTACGTAAGCTTCGAGATGTTTCGTTGCACTTGCGATAGCTGTCTCATATGTCCTTTATGTTCATTTCGAGCTGATGCGCAGGAGCTGTAGTCAGAAGTCACAGTAAAGCGAGCCCCACATGTTTTATATACTCTGTCTGTTGTTTTGTAGCTTTCATAACTGACCGCGAAGCACGTGTTGTGCATGACTGCTAAATGCTGACTGCAGTAAACAAACGTGAATGGACCCGGGCATTTGTCGCAAGCGAGTACTGACTAGCTTATACGTGATGAGCTCGCATATGCCAAGAAAGGTTGCCCCGCTCGAAGGCTTTCATGCGATAGGGATTAAAGACGAGCTAGCGGTTTTCAGATGCCATCGCGCAATGTTGGCGGTCATGGTATGCCGCTAGGTGGAGAAGGAAAATTCGCGGGATTGCTTAACCGTTCTCGATTACGTTTTGCGGCTTCTGCGTTACGTATCCTGTCAATCCGCATCTGATGAAAGTTTCTGTAGTATATCAGCAGGCCTGTAGGAGGACAGTGGGACGGGAACTAGCTGTACTTGCTCAAGGTGAAGATGCGGGGGCCAAGATTGACCTGGGCCTGGTCTTTGGACTTCGAAAGCTCGTTGATCTGCAACGCCAGTCAGTGATCAAGGTCATAGTTTTACGTGCAGTGAACGCAATCGAACCTTGTCGTCTTTCGCTTTTTCATCTGTCTTGTTCTCCTCGTCTGTCTTCTTAGCATCTTTGTCTTTAGCTTTTTCCTCATCCTCTACTTTTTCTTTGCGTTTTTCACGCTTTATTCGTTGCTTCTCTTCATACTCTCTCTTCACTTTCTCGATTTCAAGGTCAAGCTCTTCCTTTTTTTTGCGAGCTGCAGCTGCCGCGACTTCGTCTGCATCAGGCTGGCAGAACCCACGATCTGACAGGTGCCCAACGCAAATGTAGAAGAAGTCCTAGCATCGTGAGCGCGTTCCAGAATGCTGCGTGGGAGCTCGTCACCTTGTTATCCGGCGTGATCAACACACTAGTCGAGGGCTTGTAGCAGACCCAACAAGCTTTAGCTGCGCCATCGGCCACCTTGCGATGATGCCACAGGTTCTTCAGTGACATTTTGAAGGGTGGCTTGCGAGTGCAGCGACTAAAGTCCCCTCCACTGGGTGCAGGCAGCTAGTCCAGATGTCTAGGGATCTATCAGGCACTCTGTAGGCGTACCCTTTCGAGACTTGTGGACAGGAGCGAATGGGGTAGTCAAGAATATGTGTGAGAAAGTCGATCGTGGTACGGCGAGATTGCACGGATGCGTCAAACGACAGCCACGTCGCGCAAGCAGGTGGCCTGTCGTTGACTTAGTGTGGCGCTGTGAGGCTAACCCTAGTCCCAACGCGGCCTAGCGTATCCAATCACACCAATGTCAGTGTGACGGCTTTTTGTAACACCCTTCCTTCATTACATTGCACATGTCTCTAGCCAAGGCATCGAAAGCGTTCACGAATATTCACTTCTCTACAAGAATATCTTGTGCAATCTTCCAGTCTCGTACTGGCAGCCTCGAAACCGCCAAGCCGTTGCAGGATCGAATTTTTCGTGCGCCTTACTTGCATGCTCGGAATGTTGCCGCAGGTATTGACATTATCGCAGGCTTTTTACCCTATCACAATTTGAGGTTTGGCAGCTCGTTCGCTATGGAAAACGAACCACAATTCAAGTACATCGATGTTGGTCCGCGGAACCCCAATCTGCCCTATAACATTCCGCTAATTAGTCGAAGATTGGCATCAACCTCACAGATCCTATATTTCGCGGTGTGCATCATGGAGCCCAAAGACACGAAGATGACTTCGAGGACGTCATCCAGCGTGGTTTAGACGCAGGTTGCAAAAAGTTCATGGTCACAGGTTCGGACCTAAAAGAGTCGGAAAACGCTCTCGAGATAGCCAAAGCACATCGTAAGTTGACCGATGGGCTATGCAGCTACACCTTCGTTCTTGCTTCTACAACTATGCTTAACAGCAGGCTCGATCTTTTAGACACCGCTCATATCTGTGTACTTCTCTTCCCTGATCGTTATTCTTCTGCCTAAGCTAAATCTACCCGAGCTGTTATCGCTGACATCATCAGCCGGTCTTTGCTACGCAACTGTGGGAGTTCATCCCTGCTCGGCAAAACACTTCGATTCTCACCCTGAAGGTGCCGACGCCCTCCTGGCCTCACTGAAAAACCTTGCCCTATCAGGTAAACAGACTGGTCATGCTGTCGCTTTCGGCGAATTTGGCCTTGACTACGACCGCCTTTTTCTGACGTCAAAAGAGCAGCAGCTCAAATATTTCGAAGCGCAGCTCCAAATTGCCGTCGAAGTCCAGCTCCCGCTATTCTTACATTCTCGCGCAGCAGCTGAAGATTTTGCGCGATTGCTAGGTGCCCGGTTGGAGGAGCTGCCGAAGAGGGGCCTTGTACACTCTTTTACGGGCACGGTGGAGGAAATGCAGAGGATTGTAGACATGGGATTCGACGTTGGTGTGAATGGGTGTAGCATGAAAAGTAAAGTTCGAACTACCGTTTTCTAACGGCATGAGGTTGACCTAAATATCTAGCGGAGAAGAACATCGAAGTAGTTCGCGCCGTGCCGTTGTCGCATCTACAAATCGAGACGGATGGACCGTGGTGCGAAATGCGGCCCTCTCACGCTTCAGCGAAGTATCTCAAGGATGCACCACCGCTCCCGAAGGCGGTCAAGAAGGACAAATTCGTCAAGGGCGCTATGGTCAAGGGGAGGAATGAGCCTGCTACTATTCCGCACGTAGCATACGCGATTGCAAAGATCAAGGACGTTAGTGTGGAGGAGGTTTGCGAAGCGTAAGTGTCAGGTCTATCGGTTTGCAATGACAGTAACTAACGTATCTGCAGGGCCTGGCGCAATTCCATCGAGATGTTTGGATTGGGGGAGTAACAGGAGCGAAGTCTCGGGTCAATCAGCGGATTCCAGCCACTGATTGAGATTCGCAATATGTAAGGAACAAAGTAGACCTGCAGGTATAGAATACAACTACTATTGAATTTGACCTTATTGATGTTCCGAATTTGCTGAGTTCATAGAGGACAATATCTGAAGAAACGATGACCAGGGCTACAGGCCGTAGATTTATATACACCAACAGTGCTCATGCGCCAGGTCTTACAAAGTCGTAAAATACAACGACGAGCACTATTAGGGCAAGATCATGCTGTTTTATTCTTATATTCGTAAAACAGTGCTATTGTCTTGGGGTTATCTAACCTATGTCATATTGCGGTTAAGAACTGTCTGCCGGTGACAGGGCCAGCGAGCAGAGTGTCCGCTGTACCGGCAAATGGAGTGGTCGAAGCAAAAGCGCCCGACTTAGTCGCCGAAGCGGTAGAAGAACCAGAAGGTGTCTCAGACCGAGAAGCTGTGGAATTGGCCTCGCTTGTAGATTGGGCAGAACTGGAATTTGAACTCCCCATATTGGCATTGGATGTTTCCTTTTCAAACGTTTGAACCATTTGGGCTGTCACTTACTCTTCACTCTGCGTTGCCCAATTAATGCTGCCAGTCAGACTGGAGTTTTGCTCATCTTCCAATAACTCGCAGCCCTTGATGCTGGATGCAACCGAAGCTTGTTACACGATACGTGCCGTATCGGCATACGCATCGATGTTATTTTCGCTTGTTGGCGCATTCAAGGCTCCTACTATGCCGGTTCTGCAGTGTTCCTGTACGGCGCAGTAGTACCACACCTACATTCAAAGCCACTAACATTAAGATTTTCAGTGGGATAGTGCCCTTATGTATGCGTACCAGATCCTCGCATGTGGCATCGACTACGAACCATACGCCCTAAGGGAGGTCTATCATCTTAAGTACGCGCACGATCAGTTTGGTATCACGAACGTTCAGCCGCACAATTGGGCTTTTCTTTATGTTATTGTCGGAAGAGCATGAGGGAAGAACAATGTTCCGCATGAGCGCCCAGAAGGCGAGGTAAGCTAGGCTGGAGGGGGAAGCGACAATGCAGAGGCGCTATAAAGATACTGGGCAGGCGGTACCTCAGCCTTGTGCATTACAGATCGCTACCTTCCTCTCAATCCCATATTCGTCTCTATCCATTCGCAGACTCTGGCCAGCCCTAGGAAATGGAGCAAAATCAATCTCGCTCTCAATGAGAACTCCAGCTTCCGAAGGGGACCACGCACAGCTTGTCACCTCGCTTCTCCCTCTTCACATCTATCAACGATTCGAGCTGTGGTAGATATCCAAGCTATCTATACATAGCGCAAGGGATGGTACTGGAAACTACGTGCCCTTGTCGCTGGACCTTAAACGTTGGACATATAGATGCAGCATTTGAGCTCATCTCGCGACGACAAAGCTTCCTCAGATCAGGCTAAAGACCCGACAACTATTGTCATGGACCGACCAGACATCGACTGGCGGCACTCGCCATAAGGATTGACATCGGAGAAATTAATGCGGTTAGCAAAGTGAGCAAAATCAGGAGTCATCGCACATGGCCGGCTCATGATTAGGGCATTCTGTACATTGATAGACGCCGCAAGTCTGCTGCCTAGTCGACACGTGTACAATACATAATTTGCAGAGTCTGTGGTGTGGCTCACCGCAGAATGGCACGCGAAGAAGGGTTGCTTCTACCTTCTATGCTTTAGTTTCACGTCCAGGTCTGGCGGGGACGAATAAACTAGACAGCAGAAGAGCTAGCGTACGTCCAGGATCCTGGAAATTCACTGTCCCAGGTACCATTTGAGGAATAGTCCGTGGAGAAATGACCCAAATCGTGCTATATGAACCCTTTGGACTTTCCGTGTTCTTGTTGCGCACCTTCCACCTAACACACTTGACGGTAACAACTCTCTCGACTTTGTAACCTTTTCCAAGCAAGCGCAGTGAGAGCGATGAGCAACATGCGAATCTGGGCCTTTCTCCTCGCCGTGCTACCCTCGTGCTGTCTAGTGAGCACGCTCTCATTCAGTCATGACTTCAACGGCACCGTCCCCTCGATTCCCGGCATCACGAACTTTTCTTATCCGACTGCCTCTAGCCACATAGAATCCGGCTTCGCAGACGGCCTCGTCAATACTGCCATCCACCAGCCCTGGCCTTTCTTAAGGGGTTTGAAGTACAGCACACGCACCATCCGCTACTGCTATGCGGACCAAGCCTCCCAAGATGCAATTGAGTGCAAGGTAAATGCAGCGATGAATCTCTGGTTTGAAGTCCTCGGCGGGAAACCAGGCCCAGATACCGGGTTCAACTTTTACTTCTCGCGGGCCTTTGCTCAGGGCAATGTCCAGTTCTGTTATGCGAAAGACTCGTACAATTCAAAGACAGCACAGGGGCAGTGGAATGCGGCGCTGCATGATAAACAGGATGCTCTCGTAGTGTCATATCGGCCCGTCGACGAGAACGGAAACAAGCCGGCAACGTCGGCGAGTCTGGGCTACACGCCAGATAATGCCATGTTCCCGTGGCAGAGCCGACAGGCGAGACATTACATGCAGATCGCCGACAAGGACGATGTGCCTAGGATTGCGCATGAGCTGGGCCACGGTGAGTAGTACAGCATGTTCGACGTTTATCTCTGCTAACGTCACCATTAGTCTTTGGGCTTATACATGAGCACCAACGCTCTGATCGTACGTCATTCCATCTTTACCTGCCCTTCACTGTGTCAGTAAGAATCACTCGCTAACTTGCCTATGCACCGAAAAGGAGACACGGTGATTGAATACCGCCCCCAAAACATCGCAGGCTACGCCGATGCCCTCGCCGCAGCCATCAAAGACGGAGTGCCCGAAGCTGAAGCCCGCAACAAGCTCCGTGACGATGTCGCGTTTTGCCAGAAGTACAACTTCCGTGGGTCTGCCTATGTCAGTAAGTCTCGCTCAATTCCGTGACATGTGCAAATATAACCTATGCACAATACCATAGCATGTTCACAGCCACTCCACTCATCCACACCCATTACATATCGACACATTCACAGCCACATCCCGCCCCGCCCCGCTGTCCGCCACCTCATGACCATCCACTCCCTCTCCCCTTCACACCACTAACCCACACCCAGAAGGCAGCGACCAGCCCGGCATCATCCAGGGCGACCCCACCCAGGGCCCCCTCGACTTCGACTTCGACTCCATCATGATCTACCCATCCGACGCGGAAACCGACACAGCCGCGTGCCGCAACGATATCGCCAAGTGCCCAATGGTGCGGCGTGTAGGCCAGGACCAGAATGGGAACGCAAAGTTTGAGTACTTTCCCGCCAAGTACAAGCCGAGCGCGAAGGATGCTGAGTTTATAAGGAAGCATTATCCATGGGAGCAGACGGAGAACTAGACGGAGGTGAAGAGAGAAGCGGCAGAGGGAAGATAGAGGATGGGGATTGGAAGAGTGATACACGCGTAGAGGCATGTTGAAGTTACAGGAAGGTGCTGATAGCTAGAGCAGCATATTTCCCACATCGTCCTGAAGTATATGAAGGGCTTGTGACAAACCGCGATAAGCTAATGGCGTGTAATGTTACAGTCATACAAACGATTATAACGTCGCTTGGGAATGCAACATGATACCCGGGGGATGTCGAATGTGCGATATGACTAGAGTATGGTACAGTTGCGGATGTAGTAGATACAGCAACCCAATAATGCGGTGATATACAACGCCAGAACGCCTGCTGAGTGATTATCGAGCGCAGCGTCGAAGCCTCGATCGTCGAAGCGCGAAAGAGTACTACTTCAACACATCTCTAAACCTCAAACTCGGCTTGGAACCAGGGTCAAACAACGGCTTGATAACCAGCCCAACCTTATCGCCCGCCTCCTCTTCCTTAGCCTCAATCAGCGGCGCAAACTTCGGCGGTGCCCACTTGAGCTTCTCCCTCTGCTCTTTGGCCTTGGCTTCCATCTCCCTCCATTGCTCCCTCCTGATATTCGCCTTCTCCAACGCCAACAGCACCCTCCGTTGATCGTGCACCCTCGCCAGGTCCCTCAACAGTTTCGGGTCAACCTGCTTCTCTTTCGCAACATGCTCCATGACCTCACCAATCTTACGCACGTGCTGCGCTCTTGCATAACCCCTGAGCATGACCTCGTGCGTAAATTGATCGGGTTCAATTCCGCGGCTGCGCATGATGTCAAAAACACGTTCTGCGGCGAGTATCTGTTGGGATTTGAAGAACCCTTGCATTAAGATGTTCCAGGTATACACATTGGGGTTCGTGCGGTGTTCGGACATGTCCTGGACGACTTGGGAAGCGTGCTCGAAGTTTTGAGCACGGCAGAAGGAGAGGAGGAAGGTGTTCCATATAATGGGATCCTTAGCGAGCTTGGAGAGGGTGGGGTCGTGGTTGGTCTGAACTAGCTCAGTGAAGTTCTGGTATAGAGCCCACATATGGTTTTTGTTGATATTGGTAGAAGTAGCTTTCAGAATCTCGAGCTGGAGCATGATGTAGAGGGCCATGGGTGGAGGGTCCATAAATGCGGACTCATTGAGAATATTACGCGATGATGTTAGTGAACTTGCGCGAGAAAATGTAGAGTTGGCAGACCAGAAAGGTTCCAGCGGGCGTGGAGAGAAGAAGCGAAGGTAGGTTTCTAGGAGCTGTTCAGAACGGGCCAACGACTCTTCTGGCTGGTGAGATTCGCGGTGAAGCCGAACGAATTGGAAATATAGATAATCCGCCGCAAGCCAAGGATCCCTCACCTCTTTCGCAGTCTCGGCACAGTAATCCGCAAAACCATTGAACTTGGAAGGGTCGGCTGTCATGGTGCATCCATGGAGTAAGGTTGAGAAAGTGACCTTGTCGGGTTTTAGACCGTTGTCATCGAGCGTGTTATACACCTTAAAGGCGGTCGTATGGTCGCTCGCTTCCATGGCGTTATGGATGATGACGTTGTAGAGAAGAATGTCGAGCTTGACGCCAAAATCCACAAGGGTTGCGACAATGCCGGTTGTCTCGTGGTAGCTTTCCTTGTTCATCATGCTTCTGTGGAGAGTCAAAGCACACGACCAACGAAATCTTAGCTCGTTCGCTGTCTTCACCCTGATCTTCTCAGTTCTTGCCTCTTCAATGATACTGCCAAGGCATGAAAGGGCCTGCCTGAAGTTGCCAGCCTTAGCGAAGGTGTTGGCATAGTGCAGGAGCACGTGGTGACCAATATATGTACCCGACTCCTTCATAGTATCAAAGACACGCCGAAAATCTTCAGTGCTGGCAAGCTTTGCCACACAGAACAATAAGTCCTGTGAGCAGATACGTTTGTGGGGCGCCAGATGCTCGTTGAAGGTGTGGTAGAAGGTAGGAATGAACTGGGCTTCGTTCTGCTTCAGCTGTTTCTTCTGGGCGATTGACTTCCAGGACATGTTCATGTAGACTCGTGCTAGATGCTCGAAAGCATCTGCTATGATCCAAGGACTTAGACTTTCGACGCAAGGACGGTGCGTCAAAGCTTGTAGAAAGGGCAGGGCCCGATGCGGAAACTTGTCAAGAAGATATATGAGCAAATGAGGCCAGTATTGCTCTCTCGTCTCAGTGTCAAAGGCGTTCCAGTTTCTCCAAACTTGACCGGCACCGGTTGCAGCTTCGTTACTAAACAAGCTAGCTGTCCATGAAGCACATTCTGGATGATGCCGGAGGACGATTGGATAGGAGCGCCTGTTCAATCTCGCATAGACGTTTCGGTCTAATGCGGCAAAAGCCATCATGATATATTCCCCGAGCGAGGTATTCAAGAAATCCATTGGTTTGTGAAGGTTCAAGATCTGTGCTTCCTTGGCTGAATGAGCAAGAATTCGACGGCGCAGTGACCTATATCGACCGTCCATTTTCTTTGGAGTGTCTCCATGCTTGGATAATTCATGGAACCGGTAAGCTCTGAAGCTACTGCGAAGAAAATCCAATCGTCTCTGACGACGCCTTTCGGATATGACGACAAGTTTCAGCCGGGCTGGTCGTTTATTCAAGCCTTCAGATGTTGGCTGCGTACGGCCGGTAAAGCGTTGGAGACCTGCATTACTCCATGGAACGACTTTACCCCATACGGAGACCACTTTTCGGATTCTTCGGCGTGGGACTGCTCTTTTGCCCCTGCTCCGAACTAGTTTGGCATCAGCTTCCAGACGCTTCCCGTCTCTCCGATCAAAAAAGCGCCCTCCGATTCCTCGTATCCTCCCATCTGTGCCTGCCGTACTGTAGCTCCGCAGCTGTTGCTTTGCAAAGCTAAAGATTTCGGCATAGCGTGCACCAAGCGTCGCTCTCTCCTTTGTGTTCCCTGCTAGCACAATTCCTCTTGCGTTGCACCTCTTCTCCTCTTGTATTTTCTGCGACCTCCTATCATCTTGGTGGGTGTGAAGCTGAGCGTCGGCGAAGGCTCGAGGTGCGAGGAAGGGAAGGAGAGGTGACGTGGCGCTGGTGGGAGGCCTGGCATTTCGAAAACAGGCGGAGCGCATGGGCAGAGGGAAGAGATGTGGCCTTCATCGAGCCATGACGCGCGGGACAAGATATATGCTGAAGGGAGATGGTCGCGCGAAAAAGTTTAGGAGGGTGCACGGACGCGAAAGTCGAAGCTCACCTTCGAAAGCGACCACCACCCTGACTGTTTGATTGACGACACCAACTTCAGCTTCTGTGAGTTACAGATATAGGGAGGACATCAAAATCGCGCGATCTCAAAAATCAGCATACCAGATTCCGACAGCGCAAAACGTGCGTTGCGCCTGCCACAGACCATTGCGCAACTGCATCTTCGATTCGCGATCGCGATCGCAACCACGACACCTTGCGACAAGGTCCTTGCGCTTTCTTCAATCTAGGGCACACCTCTTTCCCGTGTGCCTCAAAGCTCAAGGCGACCCAAAATGTCCTCACACGAGAAACTCTCCGCCGCCGCCAACGACCGCAAAGCCCGCCTCGCGCAACTCAAATCCCTCAAGCGCAAACAAGCTCCCACTGACGACGCCTCCACCGAAGATGACTCTGCAGCCCTCACGAGAATATCAATGGAGCCCACATCAACAGATCTCGCAATTGTCGAAGAGCTCTCAGTATCATCCACCTACCTCTCCGGCCGCAACTACGACCCCACCACGCGCAACGTAAAACTCGGCTTCGACGCCCTCCCCATCTCAGACCCTACTTCTACCCTCGAATACAAAGCCGAGCAGCTCGCGCTCGACATCAAGACCGCACAGCAAAAAGAGCTTGCCGAAGACAAAGGGCTTGACCTGTTCAAACTGCAGCCGAAGAAGCCGAACTGGGATTTGAAAAGGGACCTAGGTGAAAAGATAAGGGGGCTAGAGGTGCAGACTGAGAATGCGATTGCGAGATTGGTAAGGAAGAGGGTGGAAGCGCAAAAGAGGGGGCAATGGGAGTGAGGGCGGGGGCGAGAAGGTCGGGATGGAAGGGAGGAGTTGGTGGAGGCAATGCATCTTAAAGAGCAAGAAGAAGAGGCGGACAGGAGGAGGGAGAAAGAGGACGAGGATGTGAGTTGAAGGGTGACAGACGGAGGGACACATGTTGACAATGATTCGAGAGGCACAGCGACGTGTCCGGCTCTACTTTGATAAAAGTAGATGGACGTGACGGCATTAGCTGCACAAAATAGATGCTGCAAGATGTTACAGTGGAAAGATTCTGAGACGGGACCGAGTGTAATGCCATGTTTGGCCATTATCGCAGTACCGAGGGTATCTAGCTACTACAGCCGACTGAGAGTCTAAATCCAAAAGCTGTTGGCTCCGAGCCATCTGATCTACACGAAGCGCCAATGATGACTGTTTAAAGACATCATAATACTACGATGAGAAAGGTTTCTCTGCACGCCACCCTTCAGTCTCCCCCGTCTAATGGCTCTGTCAGAAGGACTCGCGTCCTGCATAGGCGAGTTCTTGCATGACACCTATTCAGCGTCCGCCCTGCATCTGCCTCGTCAAAGCAACCCGCTTGCTGTAGGGACTTAGACTACGCTCTCTTGATGGTGCCGGCTGTGGTGCCGGCTGTGATGCCGGTGCTCTTATGGGCCCAGGGTGCCGAACATCGGTATCAAATCGATAGCGTCCACCGCCATGCGCATTGTCGCCGTTCATGCCTCCATTGCGATTCTTGTAAGGGCTTGGGGACCTTGACATGCGCCGTTTTAAGTATGGACTTGGGCTTCGTCGACGGTACGGGGATCTTGACCTAGATCTGAATGAACGAATTGGGCCTCCTCGTGGAGAAAGCCGGTTCTGAGGTGGAGTACGATCGCCGGAGGTGTCCATACGGTCCAAACGGTTTGGGCTCCGAGACGGCGGCCGAGACAGTGAAGGCTCCGGAGTTGACTGCTTCCCGTGTGCCTTTCTGCTCCCGCTACGAGTTCGACGTCCTCTGCCCCTCGTATAACTGTGACTTCGCGAATAGTATTTTCGAGGGGGCTTTCCGTCGTGAACCCTCGTCATACGACATGTCCATGGGGCTTGAGCGCGATCGCGACCTTCTCCGACCTCTTTCGTTTTCTGGGCTCATGGAACTTAGTCTCCGCCGTGTGTTGCGTTCCGCCCCGTCTAACGAGTGGTGCGACTCGGATGAGATAGACCTGCGACCTCTTTTGCCTAATAACTCTCCACCACGAAGCGACGCGCTCCCATCCTTGATATGCCTAGGTGACCGCGACCGCAACCGTGACCGGTCTGTGGAGATCGTAGATATGGAGTCAGAATCAGACACGGAGGATGCCGATCGCGAGCGTCTTCCTGAAGTTTTGCGGCGTTCCTCCTCTTTATCTGCCAGTATCTTGTCGGCTAAGCCCTTCTTGCGTAGCAAGTCACTTGGTACGTCTTCAGTTAGCTTCGGCTTGAGCGATGGGTTCAGAAGCTGCTGGGTGCGCGAGGGTCGTGGTTTGTATGGGCGTTCTTGCGCCGAAACGGTGCACTCGTATGAATAATGGCCTTTCTGCAGGCATTTCTGGCAGGTAGTGTTTGGCGTCGCTTTGGAGCGGCCTCCATAGCCACCACGGCGGCTGAACATGGCTTGCCAGGTGGAAATACTGGCGCGGGTGCGCGGTACCGTAGTTAGTTGAAGATATAACGATTTGTATTGGAGATCTGGAGCGAAACGTTGGACGATGAGCTTCCAAGCTGACTGCCTGGTGCGTAGTACGGTGCGGCGCAAAGTTCGCGCAAGTATTCGTCCGGCTCTTACGGTGGAAGAAAAGGGCCTAGGACCGACGCAAGGTGAAAGGCATTACCAAGGAGATCTCAGGATTATGTCGGCGGGCGAGGCGACGCTTGGTGCCAGCACAAGCAGCAAGCTGGAGTAGTTGCTAGTCGCGCGAAAGCGAGCAAAGTCGTAGCACGTGAATTGCGCCTGCCGCCAAGGACAGCGCACGGTTCAATTTGGGACAACGTCGAGGCTCTATCATTCCTCTGGCTCCACACGCCCTCACCCCACCCTGCCAGCCCTGCGACCCCCGCTGCGACGCCTCGAACTGCCACCGAGCTCTTCATCGCAGACACGGGCTCTGCGCGCTGCCTGCTGCTTCTATACCTGCCGACTACCCTACGCTGGATCGAATGTCGACTGTCCACGATGTGCAACTCTCTGGCCATTGCAGTCACTTTCCTTGAACAGCCTATTTCCTGAGACCTTTTACAAAAACTTCGAACACGTTCCTTTTGGTCGACTCGACCACCTTGCGGCTTTCCGGCGTTGGGTTTGGGTAAATTTCAGCGGGGCTTTACAACTTTTTCCCCGGTGCCTTCTGGCCTTCAACTTTGAGCAGATTCCTTCCGGAGTCCTTTCAATAATGACGTCCGCCGTGCCAATTTCTCAAGGACAGACCTCGGCTCGGCCCTCATTTGCAAAAGTGAGTAACATGACTACTGTTTGATCTGGAATGTATAACTAATTCTCTTAGGTCGCTGCGCAAACGTACAAGCCACAAATGCCCAAAGAACAGGCGCCTAGCGTCAAGCCTTCCATTGCAAGCCCGCAACCCGCGATCTCTGCGAACGTCATCAAGCCTCCGACTGTCGGCAGCGCAGCGTCCGCCGTTCGCGCTGAAACAAAAATCGAGTTGAGCGAAGCGAACGGAAATGCTGGTGACACAGCTTCGCGCGCTGGAGAGTCGGCTGGTGCGAGTGGAGAATCGGCGGTGGTTTTGCCGAGTCTCAAAGAGGAGGATGCAGCAAGGCTGCGCCCATCCATTGCTCTGGTGAAGTTTTCGACCATCGAGGACAGTAACACGCAACTGTCTTCGTCTGATGGCTCAGCAAAGCCTCCGAGCCTTGATGGGAAGAGTGTTGCGTCAGGCACCACTTTCGCGCTGGACGAAAAAGAGTCGCTTCGTCCCGACGACAGTGCAAGTCTCAGAGCTGTTGAAGAGGAAGACGTGACGTCACCGCCTGAATCCAACGCTGCTGGCTCCCGTGTAGGGTCTGACAGCGAGGCTCGCGCTTTCCGCGCCCAGTTGCATGAGATTGCGGTCATGGGCCCGCAGCCCCAGCGAGGAGTGCCACCCGGTCGCTTCCCAGTTCCGACTCCTAATGGTTCGCACACGCTCTATGATCCAAATCAACCCCCGAATGCCATTGGACGTTCACTTTCTCAGCCTATCGTTACCGGTATGCCCCAGGGCGCCGGCCCTCAAACTCTTCCAGCTATACCAGACGAAAAATTGATCGAGGCGTTGCAGTCGCCCAGAGACCGGCTATTCGTCGTGAAGATTGAACAAGACTTCATCGACTTCATCAAAGACTCTCGGTAAGTAGACATGATCAGCTCCCGTGGCGTGCAATTACTCATCGTTTCTAGGGAGAGCGAGTACTGCCTTCCCAACTGCAACACCTTCTATCGGATGCTTGCGCACCGACTTGCGGATTATTACTTGCTCGGTCATGTGGTCGACAATACTATGACTGGCGTGAGGATCACAAGGACACCTTATTGCAGAATACCGCCCCCACTTTCGCAAATGGTCGATGCTACTAAGAGCACGAACACTCCTCCTGTCGACCTTCCGGCTCGCAAAATAATGCGCCGCGGCGACGACACAAGATCTGGTACTAACACAGGAGCCAACTCTGAGAATCCGTCCAAGGCTGCATCTGAGGTAGATGGCAGTGATGGAGGGAACGACAAGACCGACGGTAAGAGAGACAAGTCATCAATGACACGAGAAGAGCGCGAAGCAAGGTATCGAGAGGCTCGACAGCGAATCTTTGGAAGTGCGGAGAGTGAAGAAGCTGATTCTTCAGACGTCATTGCACAGCCTGAAGAGAAGGATGCTTCCAGATCAAGCTCTGCTTCCGGGAAGAAAAAGAATAAGAAGCAGCGCAACCAAGATGATGACGATGGCTTCGAAGCGCGCTCTCGTTTCAACGCCTACTACCCTGGCCAGTATGCTGTTCCTGGCTATACTGGAGACGGTACTCTGTACTATAGCGGCTATCCCACGCCAATGACCAACGCTCAGTATTCCCCCATGGGCCCCAACGCGTCTCCGCCTTCGAACTACGGCAGCCCATACCCAGCCGTGCCACAGGATCCTCAGGGTCAATACTGGTCTAGTCAGCAATTCCCACAAGCGAACGGGCCCATGATGTATCCAAACTATGGCCAAATGCAAAACGGTCAAGACTTGTCCAGCGATTTCCAACGAGGCATGCAGTCGTTCCAAAATGCCGGAATGCCCAGCCAAGTGACCCCTAAGATGGCGACTGCTTCAATGGCTGGCTACCCTGACCCTTACGCTCAGCAGCCTCCGAACTCTGCGATGAGTCAAGGTTGGTCGCCCATGAGCCAACAGCCTTCGTATCCAATATCTCAAGGCTATGCTTCGAACGGTCCGAACAATCGACCCATGACTGCACCAATGCAAGGTGCGGTTCCAGGCGCTTATCCTTACGGACAATTTCCAGCTCCTACATTCAATGGGAAACCCAACCGGAATCAGCATCCGATCCCCGGCAGCTACCAACGTCCACAGTTCAATCCTCAGAGTCAAGCCTTCATACCCGGCGGGCGTAATATGCCTTATCAGATGGGCATACACAATGGCCCTCAAATGATGAATGGTTACGGCAACTACCAAATGGGCCCCCCACAGATGGCGCATCAGATGCCTAGGCCCAGCCCGCCCACCGCTAACAGTGCGACATTCGGTCCTACATTCGGTCCTACATTCGGCATGATACATTCTGTGTCGAACAATGTCAACTCGTCGCCACCTAACCAGTCTAACTTCTCGTCTCAGAATGCAACGCAATTGCGGGGTGGCGAGGTGCAAGATTCTGGGTTGTCGAGTCAAAGTAGTATTGCAAAGTATGGTACACCTTCGAACCTCCCGGCTAGACCTCCTCCAACTCAACAGCAACCACCGAAATTCACGCTTCCCGGACACAGTATTCCACCAGGATCTCGGTTGCCAAGCAACCCACCGCCTCCTTTTGGGGCCAATGCTTCTTAATTGGTATTCCATGGTTGTTACAGATGCGATGAAGACGCACTTTGCCTGATGACTCCACGATTGTGTAGTCTTAGCATCGCGACGGTGCTCCGAGTCGGCTTTCTCTTTCACATTGTTTGCTCGGTTGCGGTTCTCTTGCAGAGTGCTGGCGTTCATAGGCGGATAGGCATACCTCTAGCACTTGCATCTCATAGGTATGGCGGAGTCACCGATACGCTCTTAAACTTGGATGGAATGTTCGGCTCGGCGGTGAAGGTAATGTAGCTTTCATATCATACATAGCTATGAAATTTCCCCGTCCATGACCTTTATGGTACCGTTCCAACTCATGACGCAGCCTATTGTATGTGCGATAGTGGATGCTCTAGAGCATTACCTTAGGTCTGGATCTACGACGCCGCTCCGACAGAAATTCTAGGGCAATGAGGTTGCTTACACAGCGAAGACGGTGATCGAATGACTCACCCGGTAGGTAGACTCAGGGTTCAGCCATTGTTCTATGTCTAGACAGTCATCGAGTTCCTGCCCGAGGTCCTGTTTTCGCGGCATAGAAAAAGACTTCTCTGAAGCAAGCAACGTCCTGTACACGTCCTCGTCAGAATATTGTCCATGACAGCGAATATGGCTTAGAGAGAACGTACTGCAAGTGCCGAAGCACGTGATTAGCTTTTGCATAGAGCGGACTACGATCCTGTAGCCCTCGAACCTCGCCACAGCGGCATTGAAAAGCGGTGGGGACGGAGGAGATCCTCGGTAGAGACATGTTCCAACAGACATGATGCGAGCATGATTGAACCGTGGACAGCACAGGTCCCCTTAACACCCTTCTCGCAAGCCACCGGTGATGCTGCATTCGCGGAGTCTCGAGAAGCTGTCTGTGGATATCAATTAGTGTCGCGGTGGAAGTGGTATATTCTATTCTAGACGTTGGGCGGTATTGTCCACTTGCCGGAAAATTGGGCGGTCAGGTCCGAGCTAGAGTTGGTGAGCGCGGAGCTGTAGTACGCACCAGTGCGCGTAATACCCGTATCGAGTAGACTCGGCGCGCCGTTGGGAACGAACGCCGCGTCCCAGAGTTTCTGCTCAGCCGCGTTGGTGCCGTTGGCGGCATCTAGTGCCTTTATACGGGTCTCATCTAGATCCCCAGTCTCTTTAGAAAAGTGGCCGTAGATGGGGGCGGAGAGCTTGAAGAGGCCGATTTTGAACTTCATGTCTTACATCTGCGTAGGCGCCGTTGTAGTTGAATGGGATGGCGATAGGATAGTGTGGGACAAGATGGCGCTGTCATTGACGTCGATAGGCACTGTAGCGGCTGTGTTGAGACATGTTGATGTCGTGGTAGAGCGTGGCTTGGTAGGTGTGCAGCATTTGGAGGTCGGCCAATCACCACCGCCGGCGGTACTCGATTTGGACGTAGTCGAGGTCTGTGGATAGTATGCGTGACATCGTGGGGTGATGCTGATGTTGAGTGCCATACCTAATAGTGGCTAGCATCGCTCTGCGCCTTCGTTGTGAGCGATCGTCCATTTCAGGAGCAGTAGAGCTTCGAGTGACCGAGTCGGTGGTGAACGAGAGAGTTGTCTTTGCACATACGGGCCACAGCCATAAGACGGTACTCGTACGATGTGGCCTCAGCGTCTCGCATAGAGGTCTTCGGCGGCGAGAAGCTTGTAAGCACAGCAACGTCATATGCATTGTCTTGGAAGCAATGGAATAGCCCAGGAAAATCAGAGCAAGCCATGACAGAGTTCCCCGTTCGGAGAACTCTCGAGTACCTACTGGATAACTCCGAAGATTGAGATTGAAGGTATGTCCGTGCGACAGCAAAGACACTGCACGTTATATACGATGGCACGAGGCCAAAGGAAGTTCGTGATTGCATAGTAACTTCGATCACCTGCAGGGCTCGCAACCGATGGGCTGCCGGTAGCGTTGTTGTCTCCTGTCAGCTCTCACATCGCTCTTTCTCGTACCGTTACTAGACTGAGAGGCCTGACATCAGAGAGAGAAAAAAGGATCGGAGAGGAAGGAGAGGAAGGAGAGGAAGGAGACATAAGTTGAGATGTAAACGACTTTGGACTTTGTTACAAAGCTTGTGGGAGATAACCGTTAATTGATATCGGAGATCTTGGAGATAACCACCTAGCCTACTAGTAGTCTAATTATGTACCACTATTGTCCGCTAGCACTCTATATTAATGCCACTTTTACGATCGTCGTCAGATTATGCTTAATTAAGTATGTATTAAGAGTCTAAGCGGAAGATACGGTACGAAAGAAGAGTTGGGTATTTTGGGTGGATACAGCTCTATGTACTTCTTGGAATTTACAGAGTCTATATATGGGTGATCTATCAGTGTCTCTTCCTTGGGAATATTATAAGAAAGAGATACTATAAGGCAAACTCGGTAGGTAGTTCCTCAAGCTACCTATAGCGCTGTGACGACATCTTATACAAAGGCATGTTACTGCAGGATTTTTGTATCTTCAAATTGAAGATGTAATGGGCACTGGTTTTCAATTGAATGACGTCTTCGTAAGGCAGGATCCATGCAGTAGATACTATAGGTATGGAGTGAAAGCTCACGGGATCGCAAAACTATGAGGCATCCATCGCGCATATCGTAAGTGAAGTCAGAATGTGCACCGCTGATTGCATCGAAGTTTCCGGATTGCTACTAGGGGGACAACACCATCATTAAGAGATCCATGAATGTTTTGGATGCCAACTTCACCAGCATGAGCAAATGGCTCTGGGATCTACTGCTTTCAACTTGCTAGATTCCTAGCCCCGGTGGTACACTTCTCATCACGACACTTACTCACAGTGCCTCAAAGATATGATCTTCATTCGAGTATCGGGATTGACTACGGTAAAGACGGGGACTCTGAAGAGTAGGTGAGATTCATACTACAGAAGTATAACGGGCCAACAGATCAGGATGGTTCACCATCTCCTAGCTTCCACATTACTTAACAAGAGCACCCACAGTCTTTGCAGTCACCCTTTGCGCACGGGTCATTGCTCGAGCACTGCGCATCGCTCGAGCATGTCTTCCACGGGCCCCACCCCTCAGCAAGCGCAATCCAGCACCACTGGTGGCCACCACCGCATTCCTTCCAGCAGTATCCGTTCTTCGAGCATCCCTTGGATTTTCCGGAGTCGTTGCATTCGCGCTTGAAAATGCTGGGAGTTCCGTCATGCTTCCTCTTGTTCACACTGGTGGTTTCGGGGTGATCGCGGCAAGTGCGGACATCGTTGAGGTGGACGTTCTCAGGGAGATCACCGGGCTTGATGTTCATGCGACCAAGCTCGCCGCATTCGAGTGTTTCAGGGTCGGGGATGGCAGTGGAGTAGACGGAAGCCAGAGAAGCGGAAAAGATAAGGATGGAGGTGAATTTCATGTTGTTGATTGCGTGTGGAGTTTGTAGGTGCTTAAAGAGACAATCTGTTTCTTTGGCAGAGTAGAAGTGAATATCGAGATACGAAGACGAAGTGATGATGGCTGATGATGTTGCTACTGACACAGCATTCACAGCGATACTTATAATCTTCCAGTGCGCCAAGATTTCGGTCTATGTTCGTTTCTTCCTCGTGTAAATGAAGGGATCTTCTGCTTAGCTGAGACCTTGCCCGCCAGATTTCTCGACGTTGTTGGGCTGTTGTGGGACAGAGCATGACGATCTACATTCACGAATGTTTCCATAATAAACACGTATAGTGGGTCATACCTAGGTAGCAAATGAATACGATGACCGAAGCCCGAGCCTGCAAATGTATATCTTGATGGGGTAGACTACGTGTGGCATGTACTAGGCCGGCCTAACCAATTCGGGGGCGTAAGTGAAAGATTATGCACGCCTAACGGCTCGGCACGTTTAGCGAGAGCGTAGTCCAGCCTTGGAACTCTATATTCGGCAATCAGTCACGTACAAAGGAATTGGCTTACAACATGGTAGACTTGAGCACTTCGGTCTGAGCCACTTGTAGAACGTCCGGCTAGAAAGTACAAATTACGTAAAAGCAGGCCTGATGGACGATACACCTTCACTCATTGGTCAATGCCCCTCACCTAGCTTAGGTAGGAAGTGGAGAAGGGTACGGTTTGCTCACTTAGTAGTTCGAAAGAGGCTTTGACAGTCGAGGAGTACTCTGGAAGAGTGGAGACTGCGTCTGGGGTCGGGGCCGGTGAACCCACTGTTAGTACATTCTACGGTGGCTCAAGCATAATAGTACGTAGAATTTTGTCTCCCAAAATCGAGATCATCTATTAACATGAGGCACCAGGCCTTTCTGAAGCTCCAGTGTTTGCATAGAGGATTCCAGCATCCCTGCATGACTTGTCGCACATTGGTAAGCCTTAGGCCAAAGCTGCCAAATACTGCATGATCCTTTAGCGGTCCTGACTTATGTTTGACAGTACACAATCTCACGTTATTTTGATGTAACTGTAGACCGCCATTTGACGCGCGTAACAGATCCTTAGTCTTTGGAGTGGTTGGCCCATAAGAGCAAGGCGTCCCAACTGTCGCTTCGATGAATGAGAGGATGCGCGTATCCATGTCCAAACACCGGAACTTCAAAAAGGTCTGTTGCCCCATGTCGACAAGATGATGCTGTGGTCCCTGAGCTGGTACGATCGATTGCTCTACTATTGATGAAGCCTTCAATCAAGCCTTCGGCACTGATGAAGGCGTCCGGACCTCAGACGGGAAAGCCACCGTCAGACCATCACAAGAAGGCGAAGCCGAACGTGAAGATGATAGTATCATAAGACCCCGAAAAGAATATGCGGGCGAGATTTGGTGAGACTTTTCAACGCTCTCTGCTAAAGGAGTGATACCAGAGTGGTGATCGATGCCGTAACACCGAGACATTCCTTAGCATGTATCTGCAGGTCTGAGAGCTGTAGTCAATGTACGGATGAATATAACGTGAGAACCCCAATTTCCGAGCGTTGATCCCACATGTATCGCGGGGCTATCCCTGGTCTTCCTGGAAACCTTCCCACCGGAAAAGTCCTCTTATCGAACAGACCCAATATAGCTCACACCGTGTGACCCAAAAGATCCTCCGTTGACACTGGATGCGTGTAGAACGCAGGTGCAGGTGGAGAGATCACGGCACCGTTTTGATCAACATGTTATGCAATTGATCACCACTCAATGGACAATCTCTCATCGTTAAGACGAGTCGATGCCGCTCCTTTAGAACTACGTCGGCTGCCCGGGATAATGAATCATTGTAGTGGCTAGTGCTTGTCGCGGAGAGCGTCACCATGCTGCAAGGTACTAACACCACTCCACCGACACGAGATGAGCCACTTGCAATGGGTGCTGCCATGTTGTGACTGCTGTAGATGTGGTCGGTGAGACCCCTCAATTTGATGTTGTCAAGTCCTTTTCGTAGTTCAGGGTGATTCCCGCCCATTCGCTCATGAGTTGGATCTCGACATCAGGCGCTGGAGATCAACGGGGGCTTTGATTCCGAGTATTGAGCCTGTGGCTCTAGTCAATACCACGATGATGCGTTTTCGTCTTCTCAGTGGCGCCGCTTGGGGAGAAACCTATGAAGGTCGGTCGTAAAGTTGATTGCATATGTTGTTTTTCCACACCACCCACGGGTCTAGACAGCTCTTTGCAAATTTTAGCTGGTCTGTCTACTGAGGACGGGTAGTTGAAGTGCTAGCCCTTTAACTTTCTAATGATTTAATGCCTTATTCTAGCGTTTATTAGGCTTAGAAATCTATTTTTTTAATAGAATTTAGCTTTTAACTAGTCTCCTATAGTACACAGACTGATTGAAATGTTGCGAAAAGGTACTTAGAGCCTAGAGAGGTGGGAGAGAAACTTTTGCAAAGCACTGATAATGAGTCTGAAATATGTTGTGATGATGTATCTGAGCGAAATTGTTTTTGTTATTACGTAAAAGCCCTTTTGGTTTTGGGAGAAGAAAGCTAGATTACATAGAGTAATTTAGACTTCGATAGGTTCTACTTCCTATGTAACATTGGGTGGTGCATCAGAGATACCTAGGTAGATCAGCGCTGTATCGGAGACGTGATATGATCGCTCACACGTAAGCTGTAGGTTGCGGCATACCTGATGAGGGGTCCGAGGTATGTCTCCGATTATTTGCATTGAGCTCACACTATGGGTCGGGTCGACCGTCTATTGACGGCTACAGACATGTAAACGTCAGTTGCCACTTCTCTTTAGTATAAAGCAACCAAGACCTTCGCAGATTGTCTTAAAGTGCGAATCTTATTTTCCAATGGAAATACATATTCCAAACCAATTGCACGAAGACGCAAGTCATCGGCGCAGAGTTCCGCCGCTTCGTCCAAGAACTTCACTAGCAGTATGACCTCATCTCCGTCTCCACGAAAGTCGGACCCGACCTCAAAGTTGCCGCTATCATGCGCGGAGTGCATGAAACCGACAAGAATTGCTGTCGAAATGGTCTGGAGCTCATTCGAATCTCACTGCCGCCGGTTCGTGGTGCAAGTCAACAGGCAGAAACCGAGGCCCCTCAAGACAAACATGAAAAACTTTCAGCGCGCAGGTTGGCCATACTATCTTCGGCTTCAAAACCTGGATTGCATATCCCAACAGTGTACTTGGTGGGAGACGACATTGATTCTACCAATATCTGGACCATTTCTGGCCGTTGCCAACTCCGTGATGGCGAATACTTCTTCGATGAACACCCTAGCATTGGCCTCGTTCCTTACGTGTCTCAAGGCGAAAAGTTTGGCCAGTTTCACACCCAGGTGGTGCGATGCTGTCTGTTTGCATTTGTGTTCGAAAAGCAGACGCTATGCCAGGTAGCCTTGTCCAAGGGAGATCATCCAAAGGAGCTTCTTGACAAGGTCCTGAGCCGCTGGGAAGAGTATGGGTTTTAGTATGGGTTTTAGAGGGCTTTCATAGATATGCCTGTTAGCAAGCATCAAGCAAGGAAAGTACGGTTCAAGATCACTGTCCTTACTGATCTTGTGCTGCTAGGATATACGTAGGCTTCAAACTCAATTTGGTAAAATCGCGGCTCGGATTGGTGCTTGATGCCGGTCGATGCTATGAGGTTGGACCAATCTCATTTGTACATTTCCTGCCGCTTGTGGTCCAAAGACTGTGTATGTATCAGCGATAGGGTATTTCTCCGGATAGATGGGACCTTCCTGGGGCAAAGCAAGCTCAAGCAAGGCCTTACAGGCAACTGTCTGCTGAGGTGTCATGTTTCATCTCTGTCGGACCGGTAGACCTGTTCATAACGCACCGAACGATGGGGCATGTCAAACGTCTCATCTATCTTTCGGCACGCGATCGATCTCGGAACGACTCCGATCGTTGATATCGTGGAAGCATCCAATCAGGAAACGCAACCACAGACCCAAAGATCTTGCGCGTTCGGTAGGGATTCTTCCGAACCGTCTCTTATGCACGCACACATTATTGCCGTATGCGAAAGCGACCCGCGACCTTCCACGCGCGGCACGTATTCAGCATGCGCAAGGCAGGAGGTCGATCAACTTCTTCTTCCACAATCTCGCTCAGGTCCCTGTCATTGATGGATCCCGCAGGAACGTCCCTGTAATCCCAACCATTCCACCTGCACGGGCGGGGCTCTATTGGGGGCGTTCGGCCCTCAAGGTGCAACGATGGCATGAAGAGCGGGTCCGATCACACAATAATCATGTCGATCCTAAGAGCTGATTCTGGCCTTTACATTACCTTCTGAAGGGCACGGTTCGTCGAGGCTGTACTTCTGAAGTCTGATCTCGCTACCAAATCAACACAGCTTTGATCAACACAGCTTTTAGATCAGCGCTCGCGCAAAAACCCTCTCAAGGTCTTACGGGACCACGTGCACTAGTCTGAGACGTGATACAAAGGCTTGCACAGATGTGTGCGCTCTTGGACGTTGATTACTTAGTAAACAATGCAATACCATTCTCACTTGCACCAACCTGTACAGTCAGACCACCCTTCCCGTAGAACCCACGGTTCTTTTCGCCGCATAGCACACTTGCCACGACATTTTCGCCCTCAGATTTGGCCTGCTCTACACCCCACTGCACCAGCAGTTTGCCTAGACCCCTGCCTTGGAAGTCGGGATGCACACCGCAAACATGCAGGTCCCAGCACTCGGCACGGTCGCCGGACCAGTACTTTTCCGAGTTTGCTACAGCGGCCGTGAGCCATTCGGCATTCTTAGGGTCCGCAGCGCGATTTGGGAAAAGGCGCAGCGAAAGGGAGTGGTAGAGGTTCAGTGCCGGACTGATCAGGTTGCCTGATGGAGGGCGATGGTCAGTCGAAAAGCACTGACAGGCGGTATGTGGATGGCAGTGGGCCGGTGGGTTGAGCATGGACACTGTCAAAGTGTCTGGGTGCGCAACGGAGTGACAAAGCGTAACAGGACTCACGGGGGTCCACTTTGGCCAACTCCCTCCTCTGTCCACCCTCGCCTAACCTCCGCCAATCAGCAGCGCCCGCAATCCTTTCTTTCCCATGTTCGTGTACGGTGACAAGGACGAATTGGTGTCGCCACTCCCAGAACCGTTCACGCAAGCCGCGAAGTAGAAACCAATACACGTCCTCGGGATGCTCGTTGCGGTTTGGGTGCATCAGATGTCCTATGATGTCGTCGTCGAAGAAGGCGGCGTGCCATACACGAGCCATGGCCGGTAGGTCTGACAGCTGGGCCGTGCGAAGCTGCAAATTAGGACGGGGGTTGGCTGATTTCGATGTGTCTGAGGCCATGGTGGTTGGAGGCAAGGAGCCGTCTGAGGCTTAGCTTTGGGCAGGTAGTATACGTCGAACAGTGGATGTATGAAGCGTGGCAGTGGTGATGGCCTGCAGATGGCGGGAAGTCTTGTTGCTGAAGCTTCACGGAGCGAATACGATGGCGAAGGCGGCTTGACGACGACGCACGGGAAAGGGAACGTTGGGCGATTCTAGACTGGCAGCCCTGTCAAGAGTGGCGTTCGCTAGGCTGTCTCGAGGTCTTTGGCGCAACTCTGACAGGCGATAACGGAAAGCTGGTCGCGGTTCGTAAGAGAGGCTGCATCCTACACATGCGCTACTCTGCGCAGGGCAAAGCTCCGGCGCGGACGCTACCGCGTACGGGCGATTGAGTTTGTGCCAAGACCAGCAACGGCGGAATCGGGACGGGAGATGTACGACTGACTCGGGGACGAGGGATTTCTGAAGCGGGACCTTGATGCAGACTAACATTCGATGCGGCGTAGCAGGGAGCAAATCGAAGCGTCGCCTCGGCGCGCATGGCACGTCCCGCCCGCCCCGACGGTGTGGGGGGCACTGGGGGCTACTGAGGTACCCTGCGCGTCGGTTGATTAGAGGCAACCGAGTGCACATGCGAAGGAGACGCGAGGATGCGAGACGAAAGGCAGCCCCAAGTCAACGAATGTGGAATCGCAGGTTCAACAACGAAAGGGGAATTGCAGGCTCAAGAACAAAAGTGGGATTGTAGGCTTAAGAACGAAGGTGGAATTTAAAAACCGAGGTAGAATGGCAGGCTCAAGAACGAAGGTGCAATGGCAGGCTCAAGAGCCCACGTGCAATGGCAGGCTCAAGGACCCACGTGCAATGGCAGGCTCAAGAACCAACTCGACACCGAACGCGACAACGCTCCTCGCAACGCTGAGCTGAGCCAAGCCGTCGACCTGCCCCGAAGAGATGGCGTCGCGGGGCCGAGGGAAGGATGCCGGCCCGTCCAAGGCGTGCCGCGATTGGTCGATGCGAAACCCCTCTGGTGGCCCTTACGATCGCACCACGGTCCATACGGTTTCCTTGCGAATGATCATATCCTGGCTTCCACCACTGCCGAGCGAGCTTCTCTCGCCGGCCTGGCCCGTCTGAATCTGTGTTTCGAATTTGGTGTCCATGTCGGTGGCAGCCTCGGTGCCTGCGCCTGAAGCCATTGCCCGGCTTCTCGACTCGGTGCCCATGTTCTTCATTTCGAAGGTTCCATTGCCGTACGCCTTGGCCGTGTAGCCCCAGTCGGCTCCCCCCCAGTTCGCAGACAGCGAATGCAGGAAAGCCTTCAGGTTCGGTATCGTCGTCGAGATGAGGGACCATGCAAGTAAAGTTTGGTGCCACATGAGCGTCGACACCACGTCGAATGGGGACGGCTGTGCCTTGTCTGTGTACTTGATCCGCGCGCTCAGATGGAACATCGAGAAGATGATCACCCTGCAACGAGTCAGCCCTGGTCCCAACCACCTGGGACTGCCGCCATCACCTACAAGATCCTGAAGCAGAACGCTGCAATGACGCGCAGTTTGTAGCTCGCCTTCATCTGCAGCTGCCATACTAGAAATGCTGGCAGCACCAGCAGAATGACTTCGGTCACAACATCCAGCGCTGTGATTGCACTCCATCGCGTCTTCTGCAAAACACTAAGTCTATCAAGTCTCGTTGCTTTGGGGAACGTCCATCATACCTGGTTGTTGCAGTGTCTTGTGAAGGAGCCCGAGGAAGGGCAACCGGCACTGCTTAGCATCACCGTCGCAACCCCGCAAAGAACCGTGAATCCCAGCGCAATGTCGCACAGCCGGCTAATGCTCTTGTGGTCTCGCACAAAAAGACGTCGTAGTAGCAGGATGCCAGAGCATTTTGCAAGGTACAGCGCCATCAGTAACAAAATCTGCGCTGCGAAAGACAACTGGCGGGCTTTAGCTTAGAGCTTCGGTCATGACTGGCTGACTCACGCTTGCTGTCGTGCTGAGGTTTGGAACATTCTCTGCTATTTGACCTAGACCACTCTTGAGCGCCTTGAAGAATACGATGGCTTGTGCGAGTCCGAGCAACTGCACCGAGAGGTTAGCGACAAGGTCTACATTGAGAACGCTGCTTCTGCTACTCACTGTGCCCGCGACAATCAACGAGTCATCCCAACCAAACACTCTTCTCTTGATGAACACTCGAATCGTCAACACGCCCACCGCGTAGATCAACCCAAGAAGTGAAGTAATCCACAAGGGCGCACTGTGGTTCTCGGGGCCGTAGGGCGCAAACCGGTTTCCTACCGATGTGTCCATGGGATCGATCGTGGTTGCATCTGCTAGGGGGTCCATTTTCACAAAGTCGACCACTTCCAGAAGTGATCAACGGTAAGAAGGTCTGTCCCTGACTCCTTATATCAAGTCGTTCGTTCCTCTGTGTAGAGACTTGGCCTGCTAAGTCTGCTAATGAATACTTCAATACTTTCCCGCTGCAGCGGCCGGTCTCAGCCTAGAATCCTCCACCTGCATGTGTCCTGTTCCTGTGCACAACTGACGGGACCGTGCCGAATCGCTTCCCCGTCGCCGGATCTGCTGATGCATAAAGCGTTGGCAAGACGAGTGACCTTCCGTCCGCTATCGCTACACGCTTCAGGCTGATGCTTGGGAAGACGGACGGCTCCTTCTTCTCGCAGGGTTGATATCGAATGAGCATCTTGTCGCCCGCATGGATGCTCCTTTCGTATTTGACATGCCTGATATAGGAGGGTTTGTTATCAGCATGTTCGTTCCTCTAGCACCTCCCAGCGCCCCGGCCGCCCGCAGTAGCTCTGGATTCCATCGTTCCAGACGAGATGACCTGGTTTCGAAGGAAGTCTCAAGGACCCGCGCACGGGGGAGGCCTCCAGCCTGGTTGGTTGCTCATGGATGCGATGACATGTTGGTGCACTCCACCGTGAAGAGACTACAGCGTGGCGTGCAATCCCAAGCCGTGAAGCACGCAGTCCTCAGCCGTCCACGCCGTCGTACCATGACGGCACCATATTGCGGCCGTCAAGGGCTGCTCCGAGGCGGTCCCGTACCGTGCTGATGGTAACGATGCCTTTACGATTGGCCAATCATGGACCCCGGGACCGCGTTAATCATGGGAGAGAGCGCCGCAAGTACAAGGGTCGGAGTTGCCTCGAAATGGTACGAGAATTCATCCGCTTGCGCTAGAAAGACCATGGATGAAGACTTTTTCCACTATTGACAGGCCCGAATGCAGACACATAGACGCGCTTGTGCATACGTGCAATGTAGGTTGCGGCACAGTCGAAATAACATCTTCTCCACTCTGCACGGTGGCACCGAACGGCTCGCCTGATGATTGCGCAAAATGAATACACTGCGAACTGGAGGAGCACATGTTGTGGGTACGGCAGGTCTCAGATACGGGAGCAGCCAATAAACACACCCCTCGGTTAGAGGCGCCCTGATCCTGCAGCAACAGGACGCGAAGGGATTTGGTCTCGACGGGCCCACTCCCAAAACCCACAGCGACATGCTCCCATCGCGCTAATCCCCATGTCGGCACTTTGGGTCTCGCAATGGGAGTGGCCGCGAAGCTCCTTCTGTACCGGCACTTGACGAGGATGCGTCCCTTGCACCGAAGCGCATAAGTCGGCAGGCGTCTGGACATCCGCGTTTGACTCGTCCTCCGTTATAAAGCTGTGCTTCGTGCCTCGCGAGACGTTGGCAGCAGGCATCTTCTCTCGATACGCTCAATCTCCTCCTTCTACCTTCTCACTGCAACAATGGCAAGTGTGGAGGAACACAAAGCTCCCATGACGAACGTCGACAGCGACCCCTCCCTTTCGGAGAGGGGTGAGCCCAACCATCTGGTTTCTGAGAAAGATGGAACCAGCGCCGATGTGCAGGACATGGCTCGTATGGGCAAGCGACAAGAGACACGACGAAACTTCAGACAGGTGACCATCCTTGGCTTCACTATGGTTGTTTTGTCGTCTTGGGAAGCCATCCTGGCTACCTCTGTGTTCGCTCTAGGTAATGGTGGAACCGCCGGTCTTATTTGGGGTTACTTCATCATTTTCATTGGTTTTGGCTTCGTTACTGCTTCCCTGGCCGAGATGGCATCCATGTAAGTCGGAGATAAACCTTCCATCGAGAACGGCAACTGAATAGGAACAGGGCTCCCACCTCTGGTGGACAGTACCACTGGGTTTCCGAGTTTGCACCACGCAGCTGCCAAAAGTTCATCAGTTACATCGTTGGATGGCTGGGAGTCTTGGGCTGGCAATCCGCTGCCGCCATCACCATATATCTTTCCAGCAACCAGATCGTCGGTCTTATCATCATGCACAATCCTAGCTACATCCCGAAAACATGGCACGGCATGATGGTCATGTGGGCTATCCTCATGGTCTGCTACCTCTTCAACACTTTTTTCTCCAGGAAGCTGCCGCTAGTCGAAGGTCTTATCGTTATACTCCACGTTGCTGGATTTTTCGCCGTCATCATCCCTCTCTGGGTCATGGCTGACCGCAGCTCCGCCTCCGACAACTTCACGCTCTTCGTCGATAACATGGGATGGAACAACGTGCCTCTGTCGACCTTCATTGGTCTGGTTGGCGCTGCCAGCTGCTTTGTCGGTGTCGAGTCCGGTGCACACATGTCTGAGGAAGTCCGCAATGCTTCCGAGGTCATTCCTCGTGCTATGATGTGGACCTGGCTCGGTAACGGCCTGTTCGGTTGGATCATGGCTATCACCTTCTGCTTTTGTGTGACAGACACCATGTCCATCCTTACGACACCCCTCGGAGTCGGTTTCATGCAAGTCTTCCTCAACACCACTGGATCCACAACCGGCGCTACCGTCTTGACCGTCATGATGCTTACTATCGGTGTCTTCGCCTGCGTTGCCGTAATGGCCACCAACTCGCGCCAGCTCTTCTCCTTCGCCCGTGACAAGGGCCTCCCTTTCTCCTCCGTCCTCGGCCAGGTGTCGCCTCGCTTCGAGATTCCCATCAACGCCGTCTACGTGACCGTTGCGTTCGTCACGATCCTCTCGCTCGTCCAACTCGGATCTACCGTGGCGTACATGCAGATCGTCTCCCTCGGTACCGCATCCATGATCACAACTTACATCATCTCCATCTCCTGCATGGCCCTCAAGCGCATCCGTGGCGAGCCTCTTCTCCCCTCCAAGTTCGATTTGGGCAAAGCTGGGCTGGCCGTCAACATTATTGCATTGATCTTCCTCATTGTCCTTTGGATCTTCGCCTTCTGGCCTACCTCGCCCAATCCGACCGTGGAAACAATGAACTGGGCCGTCTTGGGATACGGTATCGTCATCATCTTCGCCGCTGTGTACTACTTCATTCGCGGCCGCCACACATATTCCGGCCCTGTCGAATACGTCCGCAAAAGTGCGTAGACAGGTGCTAGCCTGTAGGTCGATATACTAAAAGCGTTTCCCTGTCGTACATATTTTAATAGACTGAATCAGAGCGTTTACCTCCAATATCGCCGCAGCTGGTGGTCCTTTGCCGATGTTGTGAACGTCGTGAGGTCGTTGAGAAGTTGGGACGCTACTGTCACGGTTCGCGCCGGCTCCTGTGGGGTTCGCGCTTTCCGCGGGGTGGATATGTCAGCGCTCCATCACCTCTCTACCATAATGCTTTGAGTTTCTTCGTACTTCTCCTGCGGGATTAGAGCAGCCATTAGAGCGAAGACACTTGTAGTATACGCTTCAGTGGACTCAATGTGAAGTACGACTTGGAGATTACGACCTCCGAATGTGAAAGCCGTCAGGCGGACGAAGCCATGGGCTATACGTGGTCTAGGGCTATCTCCTAGGGTATCACTCTGGCTCTCTGCAACCTTTGCTACACTTCGTAGAAGCCGAGCGTTTGAGCCAAACCTCATTCTCGAACCCAGTCCAATACTCCGAAGGCATTGACGACCTTCAACCGACTTATTAAATGTATTCAAGGATCAAATTTGACATGATACTCAAGCGCATCCCCAACAAGCTAGCCTAAGCACAAAAGCAGACACCCATCTTGTGCAATTCGCGAAGCTACATACCCACACGTGTCTCCTACAGCGGCTTCTCTACAGCGTCATTGATCGCACTAGAACTGTACCCAGACTTGCTGGCATGTGAGAGTACCGCCGTAATGCAAAGACCTCGATGCGCTAACACAGACGGCGGAACGAGATGTCTTCCCCGTTAAGCCACCATGTCGATCACGACCGTAGCCATAGCAGAGCTAGCAAGCTCGGTTTTATATCTCCGCATGACTGACTTGACGGCAGTACCTACGGATCGTTTCTCGTACTCGACAACAGTGGCGCCTCGGGCTGCCTCCATGCCCCTATCGCTTGCTCGAGGTCCCAACGGGACCTCCAAGATTACGTGGTACACCAACGGCTCTGGTTCTCGGCTCAATCTTAGTGCACATCCGTTGGGTTTGTCGATCCCAACTCTCCTCGTTTGCTGCACCAGTACTTTACCATATCGCCGGTGTACGTCGTTTTATGGACAAACAATGGATAATATCTCGCTTTCGCCAAATGTCCTCTTCATTCAAAAGCAGACGCACTGTTCTACAGCTCAGTCTTCGATACCGTCACCAGTAATCGTTTACAACAAATGGATTGAATTGTCTTCGTTCTAGAGCTCCGTGAGTCCGTATGCTAGGAACAGCTCCCAGTACACTGTATGATCTAGGTTCAGTCTTTCACAGTGCAAGCTATCCTTTAGCAAGCACTCAAAATAAATGAACCGTCGTTGCGCTGTGTTCATCATCTGTTCATTGCGTGCTGCAGACGCTACGCTGGGTCCGGTAGTAGGACATTTTCGTCGAAGACAGAGCGGTGCTGCTGTCGTTGAATCTTACTCAGAAGACCGGCGACGCACCCCGCTCGTTTCATCTCTTCTTTCGAGATTTGAACATTATTCGAACCTTTACCATTCGCCCAACATTAAACATCACCCATCCCAGCTCGTTCTACTCTAACTCGTCTTTCCTCACAATCCGATCTCCCATGAAAGCAAATGTCAGGTTCAACCAGACAACTGGACATCACTTCTCACAACAACCCCGCAACGATATATGATGCAGAATTCGCATCGTCAGTTCTCGATGCCATAAGTACGCCCGTCCCTCAGTCCTACTCTACCATAACCCCTCATGGCACATAATAACCCCAAGAACGCCTAGGCTATGCAATACCCCAATAAAGATGCCATGCCATGCCGTGCAAACAACCTCCCAATATTTGACAAAGGAAAAAAAAAGTCAAGTCAAACTCCACGACCAATCCCCATAAGACTCTCTTCACTCTCTAACGCTCCTCAGAGTGTCAAAATCGCTGTGACCGCGCCTACGCCTGCTTCCCCACCAGCGGGTATCATACTTGGACGCCTAGTCCTGGCCCGCGCCTCTCCTGCTTCTTACGTCTGGCATAAACATCGACATTTCCCTGTTGGAGTCCTACTCCTGCCCACCCCTCCTACTGTTTGGCCTCCCGCCCGCCCCATCCGGCCCAAAAGTGCTCAATTCCCCACCACTGGTCTCCCTTCTGCGCCTCACAATCTGCAGTCTGGGGAGGGGCGTTGCATTTGCACTACCACTGCCCGTCGGCGTCACATTTTCCTCGCCCGTGCCACCGCCCTGGCTAGCTTGACTCTGGCGTCGGCGACTCACGGCTTCAGACAATCTCCCTTGTCGCGCTTTTGGTAGGCGTGACTTCCCTGACCCGTTGGCAGTGGAGGGAGTAAGCGGACTGTCTCTTTCGCTTTGATTTGAGGCGATGCGCGAGAGGGATGTGGTGTCGCGGGACGGTGGGCGGCTGGTGTGCGGCGTGCGTGACGAAGTTAATGTGATCGGTGAAGACGCCATAGTAGGGCTGAGGACATTGACAGCCGTCGACGCGCGGACTAGTGATGGCGCTTTTGGGGAAGGTTCTTCCTGGAGATCCCAGATCCCGGCTGTGGAATGGCTTCGGGTGATGCGCTCGCGGCCGCTGCCGAGTAGAGTTGGGGTAGGCGGCATAGGCGGCACTGGTGGGATCGCGAATGCGGATTTCAGACTGTTTGGGGTGGGCGGCGTCATGCCTGACACAAGAGTAGAGCCGGTACTTGAGCCTGAGCCTGCGCGGGTGCCTGAGCTTGACGCGGGGCGGCGGAAACCCGAGGCGCGGGAGGTGCTGCGCTTGGATACTGAGTCGCATGCTCGGACAAGCTCTCCAGCCATCTGTCTTACAAGCACAGCGTGGTCATGCTCGGAAAGATGGACGATGGTGTCGTAGACGCCAAATTGGCGGATGAGAGTGCACTCATCTTCCGTGGAATCGCATATGTCCCTGAGAATACGGAGGAGGTTCAAGCGAGTAACAGCGTCTTTGTGACCGAGCTTTTGCACTGTGCGCGTGAAGATCTCGGGGACAGCTAGCGATGCTGCGATTGGAGGCGAGAGACGAATGAGCTTCTGAAGGGGCTCGAGCATATTCTCGAAGTTTGATTGCGAGAGCTCGGGCGAGGTGTAAGAGCTTATGATCGCAATGCTGAAGTTGGACGAGAGAAGATATTGCTCTACACGAGCGGTCTCTTCCTGAAGCCTGGTGCTGTGTTAGTGCCAGGTTGTAAAAGCGTCAAGATGAAATGAACGTACCAAACGAAAATCGCATCCAATGCCGTGACCTGCCAATTGCGATCAGACAGCATGCTGATGTAGAACTGCAACCCCTTCGCATCCCACAACATCTTGCGCGCTACCTTCCCGCTATGTGCCAGCTCACACAGTATAGGCAGAGCAAATTCTTTCAATGGGCCGCCACCATTCACAACCTCCTTGAGCAGAGGTATGATGTCTGACAATGCGGCTTCTTCCTGTCTGCTCTTGTTGTGGCGGCAAAGGTTGTACATGGTATTCAAGACTTGGTTTGAGATCTCCCGATGGTTCAACTGGTTTTGCGTATTCCTAAACAGCTCGATAAGGGTGTCGATTGCGTTCGAGTTCTGCAGCGCCTCGTGGGTTGAAGAAAGCATGCTGAGGTTTTTGATGAATTTGAGCATAGTCACTTGGTGCACCGGAAGCATTTTTGGGAGGTCTTTCAGTACCCCTGCGATTTGTTAGTGATCTGTACTTGGGAAATGTTTCAACTCTGGGGTTGGAAGAGAGGGCGGGGCACTTGCGCTTCAGGATCATGCGGTCCGCTACTAATTCTTTCACGAAGCTCTCGGCTTGTGAGAAAATCAGAAATATGCTGACAATGCGACCCTGGATGAGCTGTGCGACCTCATCTCGCTCGTTGATGACCCTGTTCAACACCAGCGAAAGTGGATAGAGAACGGAGTTGCGCGACAACAGCCGACAGAAGTCATTCTTCGGCGCGGAGCCCTGCAACTCAAACACGTTCCACACACCATTAACGCCGATGAGCACCAAATCTCTTTCTTCGTCTATGTCCTCCTCTAGAAAATCAACCAGAACGTTTATACCGCCACAGCCAACAAAGATCTGTAGTGTAAGTGTACTGGTCTGGTACATCTGTCGCACAAAAGCTGCAGCCTCTTTCCGGATCTCGCTAGGATATTTCTTCGATGCAAATGTACAAATAGTAGGAATTCCACCAAGCATGGACAGCGACTCTTGCGATTCGGCATCCTCATGAATGATCAAGTTGATGATTTTCAACAATGGCAAAACTAGTTCGTTAGGTGGTATCTCTCTAAGGATCTCCAGTATAGGTAGCATGCCATGGGATCGGAGGACGATAGAACGCTTCTCAGGTGATTCATACAAAACCTCTAAAAGCTGGTCGGCGATCTTGAGCAAGTCGACGTCAGGTTGGTTGATCTTCAGATCACCTACAAGCATCTCCGTCTGCTTTGTCAGTCGGTCATCACGGTCGCGGGCAACATTGTTTTCCATGTTGATGTTCTCCAGGCCCTCGTCCATGTTGGCAAACGGGTCCAGATCGTCGTCGTCGGCAAGCATCTATTCCTATTAATGCACACATACTTTACGACATTTAGTAGAGGACATACAAAAGATGACGACATCTTGGAAGTGATCATGGCCAAACTACTATGCTCTGAGCCACTATCACTTTCAGCTCTGCTCGGCTTGATGTCGCCGAAGACGTCCGAAAAGTCGTCACGATCGTCCTCCGCATATCTTAGCATCTCAATTTCTGACTGTGACCGCTGCATCTTGCGCGAAGAAGTTGACGAGACAGAACGCTGGTGTGCGCCGTTGGCCCTGGCATCTCTTGTTGATTTCGGCGCTGTCTTCAGATCGTTGGGATGAAATAGCTTTGGAGAGAAAGTATCTGCTGGTGATGGTACCCTACTGACTTCCCTAGGAAACATAGAAGGCGGATTGGCGATCTGCATAGCTTTTAGCTTCAGCTCGAATGCGCTCTCATCAGCTACTGTCAGATCCGAGTAGTCTTCGATCGAATTCTCACGGAACATCTGCGATGGCCGGGCGAAGGCGGCCGCTTGTGCTCGCGGTGCTTGCAACACCTTGGGTACACCACGGAGGAACGCTGTTTTGGGTTGACCTTCCTGACGCTCTAGCGGTTCTTCCGTGATAGTCGATGTGGATGTCGATCTTGAAGTTGATGATCGGGCTCTTGTTGACGGGGGTCGCCCAACGTCACTTTGAGCGAATACACTCGGGGAACCTCTCAAGTGCTGCAGATTGAGCGGACTCTTCACCGTGGCTTCACCATCGAATTGTGACGGCTCTTCCATTACACTGGCAATCGCCTTCAGCTTGTCGCTTGAGAAGAGACCGCCAAAGTTGTCCTGAGGTTTTAAGTGAGGCTGGTGGAAGGCGCGAGGCGATATGCTCTCAGCAAAGTCGTCGTCCCAGTTATCATCTTTGTCGATCTCTGGTGAACGGAAGGACTCAGCGGTAGGCCTTTGCCTCGGGATGTTCAGGTTCACATTCACCGGGACTCTGCGCGGCAGTGGAGCGGCGGCCGACGTCCGACGCAGCGCAGGTTCCGAATCGAGCCTCTCGTTGTACTGCTGGATCTGGTTCACCGCTTGGTTGAACTCGGGGCTTGTTGAAGCGACGTCAGGTGCAGTCCGCTTCGTGCTCAAGATCCACTTGTGCTGGAGCAGACGTCTGGCATCGATACGTAGATTGGCATTCTTCTGGAAGCACTCCATGAGGAAGTCTCGCAAAGCATTAGAGACGCTGCCAGGAATCGGTGGATGGTCGTCATTAACGATACGGAAGAGGGCTTGCATAGGCTGCAGGTGGTGGTAGGGCGGTTTCCCATCTATCAGCTCGATGATGGTGCAGCCCACACTCCATATATCGGCGGCCGTGGTTGCGCCAGACATTTCGATGACCTCCGGTGCCATCCAGTATGGGGTTCCCACAACGCTCGGATCGTCGAGCCCTGACTGCTTGGTGGCCACGCCGAAGTCTGCCAGTTTGACCAGCCCCTCCTTTGTAGTCAAGATGTTCGCACCCTTGATGTCGCGGTGGATGACACCCTGCTCGTGCAGGTACAGTAGACCTTGCAGCACTTGCGACATGAAGAGGCCCACCAGCGGTTCCGGAAACTTGCCGAACTTCTTGCAGACGCTATGCAGGGAGCCGTTCTCGCAGAACTCGAGGATGATGTACAAACTTTCGGCACTCTTGACAGACCCCTTGTACTTGACGATGTTGGGATGGGTCAGGCTCTTGAGCAGGTCGATCTCGAGCATGATGGTCTTGAGGTCCGCCTGGCCGAGCGTCTCCAGCTTGACCTGCTTTATGGCCACCGTCTCGCCTGTGCCCCAATTGAGGGCGCGGAAGACACTGCCATGGGCGCCTTTGCCCAGCAGCTCGCCGAGCTGGTAGTCCTTGAGCCCCGCGACATCCTGTGCGGCCCGTTGCGCTGTCCCCTCCCTCCGATTGCCGTCTCTGCTCGGGGCGCGGCCATTGGACGATGAGGAGGCCTTCTTGTGGTGGCCAGACGAGCCATTGGAGCTGTGCTGGGATGAGCGCGAGCCTGAGTGTGCGTGGGCCGCCCTGTTGCTCGGATGTGAGACCATGGTGGTGGCCTGCCTGCTGTGTGCGTCCCAAGCCCTTCCAGCTGCCTCTTCCTACGCAATTCTAGGTTCGCGGTCGTATCGCTCGGCGGTTCTGGGTTCGTTGGCGACGGGATTTTGTCGTCTGCGCATCGAGCTTCGGCAGACCACAGAATCTGCGCACAGGCGCTGGCTGTTGATGTTTACGGGTGCTCGCACGGCCCTGGGGCGGTCTGCGGGGAGCCCCCTCGCCTGCTAAGGAGGTGGTATAGGCGTCGCGTCCTGGGGATCCTGGCTGCCAAAGGTTCTGGTCAATTGCGAACCGCTACTCTGCGACGTTCGGAGGGGCAGCACGCGTCGCATCGGCGAGGCCTAGGCCTGACCATGCAGGGTGGCGGTAAATTGCCCTGGTGGGAGTAGAGGTCGTAAGAGGAAAGCCGTCCAATGCCAGGGTCGCCGTCGAGATTCGAGGGTTCGAAGGTTCGAGGGTTCGACTACACATCGCTTGGCATCACTGACAGCGCATCACATCGTTGCTACGTCACAATTGACCTGTCTATCCATTCCCATGCTGATAAGAATTCAAAAGCGACAAACAGGTCGCCCCAACATATGCTGGGCTATCTATACGCGTCTGAGACGACTTTTGCGGCAGGCTGCCGAATCGAGTATGCTCGCGGCCGAGCGGGAGGCACGCCATCTCTCCAAGGCTACGTGCATGTGCATTCACTGGTCGACGATTGATCGAGTCCTTGAACATGATGCACGCCTAGGCGAGTCCGGGATATCTCCCATAGGCCATGGGCAAAGGAGCAATCGCGATAGGTATGCTATGCGGGGGATGCGGAGATCGGAATGCAGCCCACATCAGCATGGCGTGGCATGGCATGGCGCAGGTACACAACGGGAAAGACCCCACGCGACCAATCACACTCGGAACATTAAGGAATACCATTACTACGGCTAGTTCTGGACACACTCACCGGGGTGTCATCGGGGTGAGTTGCCTTCAAAGAAAAACGACGTCCGCAATGGGCTATACTGCAAAGGCTTGAGCGACCACATCCGAAGTGTCCCATCAGGATTCCTGTCCTGCCTACCCATCGCCTCATGCACAATTGCTTCTGCGCACACCATGCTTTCTTCGTCATCGGACCTGACACTGTATATACCAGACCCCCATTGCATGAAATCGTCTATGCGCATGTGCCGGCTAGGAGCTCGTCCGATCGTTGGTACCATGTCTCTTGCCGATGACTTCTTGGTCAGGGCTGGTCGCTCGATGATAGGCGTGCTCGGTGTTTTTGGCATTGAAGGGCCGTTAGGAGAGAAGGGCTCCGTAGCCGACTTTGGCGTAGACATGATTATCGGCATTTGGCTGAAGAAGCGTCGAATCATTGGCCTTAGCGTAGGGACTGTAGCTCCCATTAGATGGACACCAGGCTCGATTATTGACCAGTTGGTTGTGACTACGGAGTGGTAGGTGATGTCTTGGAATAGATCGGTGCGAAGGAAGATCACAAAGCGTAGCACAGCGGTGACGATGCCCCTGCGTATATGTTAACGTCACCCTCAAACCCGGCAATAGCCTTACAAGGTGCTAACAACGAACGTCAGACCGACGCCGAATCTTGCCCATATCCCACCGTTAAGCTTGAGAAGTGCCGGCAGAGGTATCAAAAGCAGAGCTGCATCCGTGACAATATTGGGAATGCTGAAAAAACGCATAGCAGTTGTGGGATCCATAGCACATTGAGCCGGATGCGTGAGATCCCATGAGGAAGCGAAAGGCCGGCAATTGGTGAAAGCTGTCACGACCCCAAAGACTGACGTCCCTACGATAGCTGCAGCGGTCGCATACAAAACGTATCTGGCAATCTTCTCGTCGAAAAGTCGAAAGTATAAGCAGAGAATTGCGAGCTTCGGAAATGGAACCGATAGCACGTAGACAAACTCGTGAGCTTTGATGAGCTTGAACATCCTTTCGACTGTTTGAGGCCGCAACGTATGAACATGTCTTCCAGCTCCGCCCATGGTGAGCTTGACTGCACAATCTTAGAAGTGGGCTGCTCTATGTAGATATACTTACATATACCCATGACCACTCCACCAAAACAGAACGCATAACCGAGGAGGATCAGAATATACACCCCCTTGGTGTTATTCTTGTTGTTGCATTTGTTGTAGTGCCATGAAAAGACGAAGGCGATAACGAAGAGCGTTTCCAGAATGGCGAAGGCAATGCAGACATTCAATAGAGGCTGACTAGCCTGTCCCGCGGTCATATCGATTCCCCACGTAGATGTGGTGCTCATAATGACGCTGCGGATGATGTCCTCCCCTTGACAAGACAAACTTAGGATGCTTGGGAAGACATCCCAGTGCAGGAGTGAAGAAATAATTCGCTCAGAAATAGACTCTAGACGGAGAGGAGTTTGCAAGTCACACAGGGCGCCCTCTGATTGCGTGTTTTCCGAATCCTTCGCTCGTATCAAGTTGATCAGCAAGCTCGCGGCGTAAGATGATGTGCGCTCCCAGTGGCACTGAGGTCTAGGGCGGGGCGTATATTCACAGTCGTTGAGGCGGTCCTTGATAAGCGCCTATTGTTACCCAACACCTTCAATCAGTCTGCATAGGTATGTGATCGAGGATTGAATGAAATAACCAGTAGCCCAGCTATTGAGTCCTTGGTGCGAGTGGTGATATCGTGGGGCTAATCGAATCGGGAGATGATCATTAGACAATGGCCACATTTGCGTACGGCGTACACATACTGAGACAAGGTCCGTAGCATCGGATGGGAGGCGTCATTGGGGCTTGCTTGTGAGGCACCGCGCAGGCGCCGCGCAAGGCGTGTCCCGAAGTGGCAAGGTTCGGTGCCCGAGACCTGCACGATATGTTCTAGAATGGACAGTATGTTCTGCTCCAACTCTGGTAGGTCAGCAACGAAGGCCGGAAGCAAGTGTTTGGGCCCGAAAAAGGCGACTGAAACGCTCATTTAAAGACACTGAGGACTCCACATGAACGGCAGATGCACGTGTGACCATCGTGGTGTAGTTGCAGCCTTGGTTACACCAAATCACCTATTCGCTGGCCAGATTGAACGGGTGGCCAAGTCGCAGGGCTGATTCGACGTCAGTGACGGATGCGCTCGGTGCGGACCGCAACCCGCCTTACTATCATACTCCTTGTCCGGCGCGTCTTCGAGGCGAGCCGCTTGACTGACCGGATGAGGAGACATGGTCGTAAGGTACGCTACTATTCGTGTCATGTGCAATATTGTTGTCTGTTTATGTTTGAGGTGATGCGCATACAATACTGAGCTACATAGGGTACATTCGTCGAAGGTAGTGCCGACTCTTCTCGGATGAACAGAGACATCGGAGCCTTCCATCAGAACTATGTCTTAGCCGAACGGTGTCCAGAGAGGCTCGATCCAAGCACTGACGATACAATCATCTGGCGGACAATCTGGACATTCAAGGGTTCGGGTGGACGATGATCATCTTGCGAGGATGGTGGTGGCGGAACTTTGCCCTGGGGCTGCCGTAGCTGCATGCAGGCGCAGCGGGTAAGCGCCGGACATACAGAGGGACCGTCAATCGCAGGGCTGTCACATCGAAATAGCACACCACGCAGGCTCTGATAGATTGGAAGACGAAATCTGCGTGAAGTGGTTATGCGGGACGCAGCGTGTACTCGCGGCTCGATGTGGTGGGTAGGGATACGGCCGTTGAGGCTGATTGCATTCGTAGTAGGATTATGTACCAAGAACCTTGGTCATCTGACCGCGCGTCGGACTTACTGAATTTGTCATGCACGGTTGCAACTCTCGCAAACAACCCCAGCTACCGAGAAAGGCAGTGAGACAGCGAGACACACAGAACGCAGTCAGAGCCACATTTGTGGCGTCTAGTGAGATGTTCACCTCGGTGTCTCTGGGCACGTATCATTTTGATGATCCCTTTCAATCCTCCTAACGCAATGCACACAGCGCCATTGTCCTACCTTCCAGCGACAACGTTCAGAACACCTCCATCGACGGCAATAATCTCCCCGTTCACGTAAGCGTTCTTCGTCAGGAACAATACCGCCTGTGCCATCTCCTCATCCGCTCCGGCTCTTCCCATTGGCACATGGCCCTTCTCCTGGATCTTCTCATCAGGCATATGGCTCTTCTGATGCTCGTCGCTCTCTTTCACCGTCATCTCGCTTGGGAAGTAGCCCGGTGCGATGCTGTTGACTCTGATCCTCGCCTTTTGAAATTCTGCTGACATCAACTTGGTCAAATGTACGGTGGCGCCCTTCGCAGCGTTATAGCTAAAGTGACCCTGCGCGTGCCTCATGATGCCCGACATTGACGAGATGACTATGACGGAAGCGGCGAGGTGGCCATGCGTCTCTGTGCCGGCTTGTAACAGCGGAAGCAAAGCAACGACGGAGAAATATACGGAGGTCACGTCGGTGTTGTAGGTCTGGTTCCAGCCTTCGAACGTCTCATTGTTCCAAAGCTTGGCCTTGAGATCGGTGGCTTTTTCGGCGTCGGGCTCTGCCTTCTCGCCGGAAATGCCCGCAGCAGCGACCAACAAGTTGATGTACTTTTCACGTTTTGACAACTCCTGGTAGAGATTCTCAAGGTCGTCTTTTTTGGTAACGTCGCAGGGGCCAAGACTGCTTGACTATCAGACGCTGTGATTTGGTGCGGGCTGGGATGGTACATACGGGATAATTTGGCCTCCTCCATTCGGGTCATGCGACTTCGCTGCAGCCTCGAGAGCTTCCTTGCCTGTTCGGGTGTCAGTCTACGCGAAGCTGCGATATCCTTTTGACTCACGTCGACCGGTGATGTAGACCTTAGCGCCTAACGTCATTCGTCAGCCTAAGGCACCATTCCAGGATCATGTTCTAGGCAGATTTACCGTTGGCTGCTAACGCTTGAGCAGACATCAAGCCGATGCCAGATCTGAATGGGTCAGTCAGTTGCACGCCACGGTGAATGATTGCTGCTCACCCTCCTCCTGTGATGACGCAAACATAGTCTTTCACCGAGAAAAGCTTCTCAGCTCTCATGTCGTGAGTTCCGGCCATGGCGAGGTATGTGATGGTGCGAAATCCCACGAAGCTGTTTCGTGTATTGCCAATGGACCTGGTGAGTTCCGGTGAGATTGCAGATGGGAAAGTGGAATTTTCGATTACATAGTGATGGCGATTTGTAGTATGACGTACTGTTAGCGACAGCAGAGCTAGACCATCCCAAAAGTAGCTGGCACGGCGCTAGCCACAGCAGCGAGTGCGAACGCTTGTGAAGGTTGCACGACCCGGATGAAAGTGCACTTGTTGAATGCATCCGCTCCAGAAGAGCCCTCTTGGGCCAGACTGCGCTGTTACACCGCCGATGCCGGCCACGTGCGCGAGGCAGACATGCGCAGAAATGGCAGGTACGCCACATCTGGTCTTTCCCCTCGGCCTCTTCACGCGGTGAAGGCAGCCGCCCACGTGAGGCGAACATGCAATAAAACACCACGCCTGCTGCGACAGCCGCCCGACTCGCAACCGCGCGCGGCGCGTCTCAACCGACAGGTACTTTGGCTTCTGTGTCACGCCCGAATAGCCAATACAAAGCCCCAAATCCCGGCTCCCGTCGCACTCGAGGCTGCCATGGCTTCCATATCACCCACGCCAGCCAAAGACGTTGCCATGGCTCCAGCGCATGGGAAACAGCGCCGGGTCGAGCTGTACAGGGGAGCCTGTCACCACTCCGGGCCTTGTCCCAAGTCACCTCAAACGAGCAACCGCGGATGCAAATCCTCTCATCGAAGTTATACAACGGTTTCTGGCTCATGTCCAACCTGGCAGCGGGGCCAATATCGAGAGGATTGTCGCTCTGGTTGCGCTTTACAAGGTGGTCTCGCCCGTGTGGCGCTACGCGAAGGACCTCTTTCTTCGCTCTCTCACGAGCCGCATCTCAATCCCGGAATACGACCCGGTTGCTCAGGACATCATCCAATGGGTTTCCGCAGAGGTCATCAACAAGAACCCTCTGAGTACCAGCGCGACAGTCATGACCGGAGACATGGGACGATTTGGGGCAGACATGTACGGAGGCTATTTTCCGGGTGGTAGGTTACGTACGTCGTTGATGCCGGAGATTCCTAGCCGCTAATTGGTCCTTAGAGATACGAGGCCAGCCAAAGCGGCAATCCGATGAAGTGAACTGCCTACCGCCAGTGGGGAAGAAGTTCTTCTGGTGAGTAGACGACACAATTCATACGCTACTAGCAGCAGGAATGCGTTTCAGCCAAAAAGCGATCAGTACCTCACCGGGGTTCTGGGCGCTGTGAATGGCAATCAGTGCTAATTAATTCTAGGGTCGGCTTTCGCCCGTTCCTATTCGCTCGTACTGGCGCCGCCATCAGTTCAAAACACCGTATGTTCCTCCTCCCCCAAGTGCAACCTCACAACTAATGTTGCATCAGACGGCGGACGCGCGCTGATCGATTACCAAGGAACACAGCAAAACTCGGTCGTTCTCTTCACTCCTGGGTGGAGTCTACACCCATTGATGGAATTCGTCAAGCACTGTCATGATTACAAGCTCGTTAACAGGGCTGGTACAACGAACATCTACTTTTCTAGCGGAAAGATGGATGCTTACAGCGGCCACCTTTGGTCTACCGTCGTCAAAGCGAGGCGTAAGCTCGATACCATTGATATGGATGACGCATCGAAGGCCGAGCTGGTATCTGATGCCGAGTACTACTACAGCGAGGAATCAAAGAAGTTCTTCGCAGATTGCGGTATACCTTATCGTCGTGGTTACCTCTTCTATGGCCCACCGGGTACGGGAAAGACGAGCTTCAGCGCCGCCCTTGCCGGTCACCTTAGCTGCGATCTTTATCTCATCAATCTCGCGACGGGCGATGTTAGCGACGGATACCTCCACCGCCTCTTTCTAGCATTGCCTCGCAAGTGCATAGTCGTTATCGAAGACATTGATAGCTGCGGCATCGGTCGCGAGCAAGGTCCCGCGTCGAGCGAGCCGAAGCACCTACGCAAGTCGTCAGCTCCAGGAGCACCCTCAACCGTGTCTAATGGTTTGGTGTTCTCTGGTCAGACTCCCGTGCCGCAAAAGCGGAACATGGTGACTTTGTCCGGCCTCCTCAACGCCATCGACGGGAACGCCTCAGCCGAAGGGCGACTGCTGATCATGACCTCGAACAACCCGGATATTCTAGACGAAGCCCTTACACGTCCTGGTCGTATTGATATGAAAGTTTGTTTTGGGAAGATGATGGCCAAAGCCCTTCGGGACATCTTCAAGCGCCTAATCGGTCGCGCCGCGATTGCGAGCAAGAAGTATACGGAATACCAGATCGAAGAGTACGCGTCAGAATTCAGCGCGAAAGTCCCTCCGGATACCTTCACGCCAGCACAAGTTCAAAACTTTCTTCAGAACTGTCGAGGCGACCCCATCAAAGCGATGCAAGGAGTCGACGCATGGGTCAAGAAGACCCGTAATCAGGCACCGGAGGAGGCCATGAAGGACAGTGCGTCGCTCAATCCGCCGCCTGCGGTGGCCGAGGTGAGTCCGCAGCATACCGTGCTGCCGGCCGCGTTCGAATCCCTTGTCACTAGCCTCCACGCCAGTTGACTGATGAATGGAAGTCCCTCCAGGAAGATTTGAGAGATACATGGATCACAGAGGAGGAGGAGGAGGAGTACCTTTGTTAGCGCGACAAAGCCTGCTTGACCTACGACTATGAGCCATGCGGTACCCGTCCTTAAAATTTCGGGCTTTATGGGATACTCGGCGGTGATGATAACTTGGCAGTTGTACACAAAGATACTGATGCAGTGTGCAGGAAGTGGATAGATAGGTTCATGTCGAATATAAGATTCTGTTGATCCGTAAACGTTGTCACCAGACAGGGATCACCCCTAGTTTGCAATGTATCCTGCTCTAATCGTCTCGTGCAATAATTACTACCTACGAAGGAGCGAGTACGCTTCTATTGTTGCCTCACTTAATCACGCCCTCCTCTTCCTTGGTCCCTGCATTCGTGGAATTGCCGAACCGTCTACTTTCTTGTGAGTTCGACCGTTAAATGCTTATGTTATGTGGGATATCACAATGGACGAACATGGAGATATAACGATGCCAATGCAGATGGGACATGAATGGTCTATTTGATCCAAATATATACAGAAAACAACAACAGAACGAATGAAAGAGATAACTCCTCCAATGCAGTGCGAGAACAGTACTGTGGGCGGTAACTGTAATACAGAACAGCGCAATTCGATGCAGGCTCCTAGCCTCCCTGTCCTGTAACGAGGCTAGGAGGGTTGGTGCGAGAACAGTCCAGTGAAGGGGCAGTGTAATACAGAACAGCGCGTCGATCGTAAGTTCCTAGCCTACCTGTTCTGTGACGAGGCTAGGTCTACTGAAGCTAGCATGCTCTAAGCGGTGCTAGCCTACTGATGCTGGTTCTTCTGCTGCTTCTGAGCCTGGCCCTGGCCTTGCTGCTGCTGACCCTGAGCCTGCTGACCCTGCTGGTTACCACCTTGCTGACCTTGGACGTTGGAAGGCTTGCCAGACTGCTTAGCAGCACGAGAAGGCGCAGCAACCGACGAGGAAGCAGCGCCAGAGACAGTGGTCAACGTAGTGCCAGCAGCGCTAGACACAATAGTCACAGCAGCATCCGAAGCGGCATCAGAGCCAGTAGCAGAGGCAAGGTCGGAGGAAATAGCACCAGAGGGAGGAGCACCAGAAGGCATGGTTCCGTTGCCAGTTCCGTTACCGGGCGCGCCACTTCCACCTGCGAACGAGCTGTCACCGTTGGCAACACCACCGTCCTCGTAGTAAGTAGCAGCAACAGCGTAGTACTCGTCGTCGGAGTGATCAGCGCTAGCATTAATACCAATCTGGATCCAAGCAAGCAGACCATCCGCCGCGCTGTCGCCGAGGTAGACAAATTCCGGGAAGGGATCGTATGTAGCGTCCGCCTGGACGATGCTCCACATGTCCTCGTCGTTGGTGGTACGTTCGACAGTGTTGGTGTTGTACGGCTCGAAGGTCTCGACATCGGTGATGAGGTCTTCAGGGTAGAAGAGCTGGCCGATGTGGGTGACGGCGCCGCCCTCGGTGGTGCCGTTCTCGCGAACGGTCACATTGGACTTGGTGAGCAAGTGGGTGTGGGTAGCGCGGCCTTCGTAGTGGCCGGGAAAGATGGTTTCGAAGGCTACAACACCATCTTCGTCCGTTGCTTGGATGCCGCGGAGGAAAGTACTGTCGAGGCCTCCTTGGCCGGACTCGACGCCGGAGTAGACACCAGTGGAGTTGCAGTTCCAGACGTCGACGTAAAGCCCGCTGACGGGCTCGCAGGTGTTGATGTCGATGTATTGGACGTCGAGGTAAAGATCAACACCAGCTTGGTCCTCCTTGACATCCGAGCGGACGAGCTCGCCGAGGACGTAATAAGGTCCGGCGGTGTTTTCGGGAGCAAGGATGCACGAAGTGTTGGCGGAGAAAATGGTGGCGGGGTCGGTGTTGAGGGAGTAGTCGAGCTCTCCAGTCATGTTATGGTTCACAGTCTCGAAGCTTTGGAGGTCCGAGAGATCACGACGCAGCTTCTTGGAGTCTTGATGAAGAGTCAATTTTCGGCCCCAGCAACGGTTTTGGGGTCTTTAAACTTACTGACAGAGATGCCGCGCTTCTCACGAAGGCTGTCGAGAGCGTTGGCACGACGCTGGACGGACCTGGCCATCAAGTCACGGTGCTTGAGAGAGTTCTCGCACGCTCCCAAGGAGCGCTTGGCGGCAGCAGCACGCAACTGACGAGCGTCAATCTGGCGCTTGATGTGAACATGATCATGCTTCTCGCCGGGGTGGGCAGCGGCAAGGCTGAGAAGAGAGGCGGCAGCCAGCGCACTGCTAACGGTGGAAGCGAAGTTCACCATTGTGGAAGCGAATGAAGATATGCAAGACGAAGCGTCGAAAGCGAATGGCAAATGCAAAGGCGATGAAGAAGCGAATGGAACGATGTGTTGATCGTGATGATATTATCGAGTGAATGTCGAGACGGTCTTATTATAGCCAAATGCAGCCCTCCACCACCCGCCTCTGTGCTCAGATCTGTATTGCAGACTCGTCATCTCGAATGACGCGGCAGTTGCCCCTCTGTCGATGGGTGTTGGACGAACTCGGGTGTGCGGCCGTGACTCGTGGCGTAGGAAAGCCACTGCCGCGGTGGAGAATCGACCGAGCTCATCCACAGCGGAGCATCGTTTCAACGGCTGTCCTATGACAGGAGATAGAAATGGTACGCGTCATTGCAATTTTGCACGTCGAGAGGCGTGTTCTACGAGGCTGTCGAAACAACGGACGAGGCCAGTGCTCGGACCGAGACGCGTTGGCGTTAAGTTTAGCTCTGGAGCTATGCCACTTTTGCCGTCTTTCTGGGGCCGTTGACAACAAAGCAGATGTGATTGGCACGTTGGAATCTCCTTCACTTCTTGGCGCTTGAAAGTCGTCGCAAGCTTTCACCAAGCTCATGCTGCACGCTGGTGCCAAGGTGTTCGTGAGCCTCGCCACCGGCGGATTGATGCTAAAAGAGGAGTAATCATCCGCATTCGAGAGCGCGTCATTGGCTGAGCGCAACATCGACGCATGCTCGTTCAGACAATTGCAACTTTGGGGGCACCTTCAGTCGCCGACTGCAAGCGCTGCAGTCTTTCTGGCGTCATCTCGTAGACATCGGGCAGACCTGTCGCAGCCCAAGACTCGCCATTCATGACCTTGACAAGTCCTGGGGCGGCAGTAAAAATCCGTGCCATGCCACTTCTCCTGTTAGCTACCCATCCGTTACACGAAAGGGATACTTACTGTCCATGATGACCAGCACAGATCCACTGCCCTGGCTTTCCAGGCAACTCACCCACGAACGGCACTCCGTCTGCGCTCAAACCGATAATGCCACTCCAGCTATAATCGAAGCCTTCACCAGGCCCGAGTTCTGCTTCCTTCCAGCCCTCCAAGTTACTCTCGACGAACTCGCGCACACATTCGGTGACAGTGTCCACCCTTGCGAGACCATCATCGATGCAGTGCTCTGGATGCTGCTCCACCCATTTATCGACTTGTTTCTGTCCTGGATTCGATCCACCAACCATCACGACGCCGTCGGCGGTACATCGAGGATTGATGCTGAAGAGGCCGCCATCTGGAAGCAGAACACCGTAAGAGTTCTGGAGAGCCTTGGAGCCACTCAAAGCTCGAGGCGGCACGACTTTGTTGCACATGTGCGGTTTTGGCGTGATGACACCTTTCAGTGAGCGCTCCAGAGCTGCGCTGTAGGCATTGGTCGCGTACACCACGGTATCGCACGCGATATCTCCTCGCTCTGTATTGACGACCCATTTTCGCCTTCCTAGTGAGTCCTCTGCAACATTCTTTGCTAACGTGTATGTCTGGAGATGTATGCCGTTCTTAAGATTCTCCCGCATAATGTGTGCGGTAAGTTTCCACGGCTGCAGCGTCGAGGCATGCCAAGCATAGCAAGCCTTTGCCTTTTTGATTCGGGATATCCTCACGGCTTCTGCTGGGTCATGTGTCACCTTAATGTGTTCGACCCTGCCCCCTAGGTCCCTATACCTCTCGAAGCATTCTTTCGCGACTTTGGCGACATCGTCATCCAGTGGGACATCGTAGGTATCACCTACCCAAAGATCACAATCGACATGATTCTCCTTGACGTATGCAACCAGAGCCCTCCACGTCGCAGCCTCATTGTTCATAATCTTGATAGCTTGCTTTTGCCCATACGCTTTCTCGAATTTTGCGAAATGCCGCCACTGGTCTGGTTTGCAGTGACCTGCATTTCTTCCTGTCGCACCAGAGCAGAATTCTCGAGCTTCTAGTACAAGGACAGATTTCTCCGGCCAAGTTTCCAGGTGATGCTTTGCGATAAGCGTACCCGAGATTCCAGAACCGATGATGACGGTATCCGTTTCCTTGGGTAGTTGCTTGGTAGTACGATGATCAAGCAATGGGTCTGATCGAACTTGCTGGAGCCAGTACGAAAGCGATTGTCCACTTTGCTTTGGGAATCCGGTCCTGCCAGGCGATAAGGGCGTTGGTGCGTGTTCATCTACGTTAAGCACGGCTGGGTTATCTGGCAAAGTAACTTCGGCTGCGCTACCGGTTCTCGGGCTTGAAGATGCACTTTCCTTCATGACGCTGATTAAATGGGATGTGAAATTGAGAAAAATCGCTTCGACGTCGCGAACATTGAAGGTGGACGAGGTTGCTAGGCAGCTGCGACGAGAAACGGATTGCGCGATCGGGTATAGAGCAATCGCGCTTGTTATATCCGCGAGCGACCGCGGTGCCTCAAAGCGTTGAGCTCTTCGGAGTACTCGTACAAATCTATTTGGCGATAAACGGATCGAACTGTTGCACTCCGATCATTCCGATATTGCACCTTCCCAATTTGTGAACTGCGAATAAATATTAGAATCCTTGGAACAACTCCGTAAGCCCACACAAGCTAAGAACGCGGTTTACTAAATGAGAACCTTGCCCTATACCTACTATCTTGGAAGTTACGCTACGTTTCCAATCACACGTTATTTATGTGGCTACTCTCCCAAATTCCAACCCATCCTCCAAATTCGCCCTGTTCGCAGCCCAACTGTCGAAGAAATAGTTCTCCCGGGGTTTCCATGGCCCTGTCTTCCCAGCGTGCGGCACCTTGCTACTCCCCGCCTTGATATATGTCGACTTGAGATTGAGCACTTGCACCGGATCCTTCTTCTCCTCTTCGCTGATCTGTGGAGTGGCGTTCGAGTACTTGCTGTCCTCCAGATACTTGTATAGACGAACAATGAGACGAGAAGAAGTGTCTGCCCCAAGCGTCCATGATGCGTTGATGTATCCAATGATGAGAGCGAGATTTGGCACATTACTGAGCCTAGACGCGCAGGTACGAAGTCAGTTAAGTCAGAAAGGTGGGGATAGTACGAAGTGTTTATGTCTAAGACATATCGACTTCGCACCGGGCAATACTTGCATTGTAGCCCGCCAGGTGTAGCAGTCCGGGAGATGAACGGGATTGCCGTCAAGGGTAATAGGGATTCCACCGCAGACCTGCAGGTTGAGGCCTGTTGCTGTGACAATGATATCCGCTTCTAGCTTCTCGCCGCTGTTCAGTTCAATGCCATCTTCTGTGACGGTTTTGATTGTGTCTGTTACTATGCGAGCTTTGCCTGTATGGAAGGCACTGAAGAAGTCATTGTCAGGTACGAAGCAGAGTCGCTGGTCCCAGGGATTGTATTTTGGCTGGAGGCTCGGATCCATTGGAAAATCTTTAGGTAAGGCCTTCTTTGCCTCGCTACGTATAAACCAGCGCATGAAGTTCGGGAATGTCTGGCATAGTAGGTAGAGAATGTACGGTACGAGGACGAATTCGAAACGGAGCCATTTGAGTACCATCCATCGCGGGAGTACCCGTTGGTAGTACGGAAGAGGATCTTCAGGTTTTTGCTGGGGCATATTGAAAATGTATCCTTAAAAAGATTGTTAGCACTTTCCAGGCTCTCACAAAGCTAACTTACCAGGGCTTCTCTGAAGTTGCGTCACTGAACCGACACCATTTTCCACGACAGCCGGGAGTATCGTGATGGCGGTTGCACCACTGCCGATGATCACCATTTTCCGCCCCTTGTAATCAAGATCCTCGGGCCAGAATTGGGGATGCACTCTAGATCCTTGAAAGCGCTCCAAGCCTTGAATATCTGCATTAAGTGGTTTCTCATAGTTGTAATATCCCGTCCCCATGATGACGAACTTCGCCCAATACACCTTTCTCCGGCCCTCATTGTCGATCTCCAGCCTCCATCGTTGCTCATCTGACCGCCAGTCTGCGGCCGTGACTTTATGTTGGAACGAGATGTTTTTGTCGATACCGAACTTGCGTGTGGTTGACCGCATGTACTTGGTGATGCTCTCGCCTGTCGCAATTGGATTGGGCTTATCCCACGGATTAAAGGGGAACCCGTATGTATGGAGATCTGAGTCCGAGCGGATGCCGGGGTACTTGAAAAGAGACCATGTTCCGCCGATCTCGTGGCGGCCTTCGAGGATAGTGTAGGTCACATGGGGCAAGGAGTGTTGTACGTGATACGCGGCAGTGATTCCGGAAACGCCAGCACCGACTATAACAATGTCAACGTTGTGAGTATTAGATTCCGCATGCCCATTGGCATGTTCGTTGCCAAGTTGACTGTTGAGGAAGTCTCCGTCCATGATGGCCGGTGAACTGGTGATGAAACAGAGCGTGAAAATCAGCGAGAAGAGAGACACGGCTCAAGGCAGAAGTGTCGCACAACAGGACTAGAGTATATGTGGAAGTGGCGTTCGGCTTCCCCGCTGATAGAAGGTAGCTAAACAAAGGCAGTATTTGTGGAGAGCCGAGCACTGAGCATACACCTCTTCGGCGTGCAATGCACACGCGGCTGCCCTCACAGTTTATATACCCAACCCTTAGCACCATGCAGACCATCATGAACCAAGTTGCCCTGCCGCGGAGCAAAGTGCCTTGCGAGCTCTGCGACTGGGTTGGAGGCCAAGGTCGTGTCGAGTGAGCGCTTGCGACTCAACAATCTCCCGGAATGCGATTGGTCCCCACACTTCGTGTCTGCAATGAGGTCACCACCCATAGATACCTCGGCAACGTTATTATAGTATGCTTTGCTACGCCTTTCTTCGGACAGGACTACGCCGTGTATGCATGTCTGTTACGACTTCGAACGTTGCTTGACGGTTTCGTTGGTTTGGACTGCCTACATGCAGCCTGCCAAGCTCTCCTCGGGCATCATTCTTGCAACCCACAGATCTTGACTTAACTTTTCCATGAAACTATTATGGTGCCAACGATACAGACCTAGCGGGTAAGGCCTGGATTCTAATGCTAGCCGATATCATCTCAACACCGCATTCGACGTCATCCTGCTCTACGCTCTGCCTAGCAGCAATAGCTCGCCTTCTGTTCCGCTGTCACTCGTAACATACATGCGCTCAAACCGATCCTTTGCAATTGACACGGGCCTGAAGCACTGCGTCGTTGAGCAATGCTCGACCTCCGGATTCCACAAGATGTCCGTATAGCCCGTAACATTACTCTGCGCAATAATACTCTGCGGCACGAACCCGTTTGGGCCTTTAACAAATGGTACTTGGACTACTTTGAATCCAGTTGGCGGGTTACGATTCCACGATCCATGGAAGCTGACATACAAATGCGTGAAATTCTTGTCGAAGACAGCGTCTAAGGGTGCAGAATGCGCTTGTATAGCGAGTTTTGCAGGCACACTCTTGGTGTTGCATGTTGCATCTGCGAAGGTCGCGTTGGGCGTGAGGACGAATTGGTCGCCGATGGCAAACTTGTGGTCCGTGATAAGGTCTGGTGCCCAGACTGTGTAGCAGGTAGGGTAGCCGTACCACTGAGTGTTCTCTTTCGATGGGTCACCGATGTAGTTGATCTCGTCAGCTGGGTTATCAGCATGAATATCGACGCTTGCGCCATCCACTGTCCGGAGGATCTCATCGGATGCGTTTTCGACTTCCCATAGCCTGCGGGCTGATCAGTACCGACGTTCATCGATGGTGGAAGCATGAGCTCTTACCCCCCATCAGCATCAAAGGCCATCCCCACGCCATTTCGCAGTCCGTACCCCAATTGATATCCTCCAGTAGGATAGTTATAGCCATCAGTAGGTGTCAAGGTTATATCGAAAGCCTTGATGCAAGATCGACCAACTTTGACATTGCCTGCATCATAGTCAAAGTTGTCGTTTGACCCGTGGGAGACAACGAGCAAGTTCGGATGCTTGGGTGGGAATGCCAACGTCCGCGTCACATGTCCCTTGTTGTCCATTCCGGAGATCACGATGCGTGACGAATTCCCCACACTGCTTGTCGCGGCGTCGTAATCCCAAGCATATACTTGAGTGGCTGAGCTTGCATACAGCGTTTTGCCGTCTTGGCTAAGCACGATGCCGTGATTAAGATTTCGCTGGGCAAGGACAGTTTTTTCAACAATAAAACAGCCGTCATTCCCAACCGTATGCGCAGTGATACCCAATCCGTTCTGAATTACCAATAGACGACCGGCAGTGTCGAAAATTAAACCCCTAGGCTGCACCAAGTTTCCGGCGACTTTGACAGCCTTCCATCCGTTAGCGGTCAACACCGGGGAACGAAAGGTCGAAACTCCAGCGCATGAGCTCGGAATCCCGGTCTGGACGGGACCTGGTGAAGATGAAGGAAATACACTCGTGCTAAGTGTACTCGGGCTCGCGCTGATAGACGAGGTGGGAGCTGGGGTACTTGTAGTGGCTGGCGGCGCGTCCGGAATCAGATTCGCTGCGACGAGTTTGTCGAAGTCCACGTTCTTGCCTTGAGTGAGGTCCAGTGACCAGTGACCGAACGAAGAGTGTACGTTGAATACTGAAGTATTCTTCGCGGGCTGAATAGGTGCCTTGTTCGATAGGCCGTGCGCAAAGGGTGATGCTGCACTGCTGGAATCCAACGAGACTATCTTGCCCTCTGTATCTTCCCATTGAGAACAGCCTCGACACCGCACGTTCAATGTCCAATGTGTGTCATTGTAACCAGTCCCCTTCAGGTATGTGTACTCTGCACCAGTATACGCTTGCGGCATACTGAGTCCACTAGAGGCTGTAAGCTCAACGATCTATCGACATATGTAATACTTACAATGCCATCCGTGAGGAATAAATCACTGTATTTGCAGCCTTGTTGACCCACCCAATGGTGAGTGGAACATATGGCATTGTCCCGCCCCACGAGAACCCAACCCATCCATTAGCGACTGGCGAAACAATCTGAAGCACGGTATCAAAGTTCGGGGAGCTTTTGTCAGGCAGAGCAATGCCAATTGTAACGCCATTGCCGCCTGTCCACCCTGAGTAGCATATCGAGCTGGCTGCATCGCAGTATCGCTTCGATGTCTGACCGAGCGCTACATGTACTCAGTATCTGTACGTAAAAACAGCTGGTGGACGTACCTGAGCCTGCAAACACGAGGGAGCTTGCTAAAAATGTGTGAAGTTTCATAATGAATGGAGAAAGTGAGCCTTCAGTAGAAAGAACATCACGGCGAAAGGTACCTGCGAACTTTATCGCTCAGTCCATGCACCGAATACAAGCGACCGGACATGTGATTCTGGAAAATTAATCTACGGTCACAAGCAGACAATACATATGACGGTCGACGGGGACAAGGGGATATAAAGCGCAGTAGCCAATCCCGGTTACGCGATTGCACATCTTCGCTATCACTGCAATTTTGTCGAACACCGCCAAAAGCGCAGTTCGCAAACGATCATTTCCTTGTAATGGACGTTGGGACGGCTTCCGGGGATGGCGGAGTGTCGGGGTCTGCTCTGTGCTAAGCCTCAGATTCGCCAAATATCCTGGCGATAGACGTGAGGCCATGACCGGTGACAGCAACTGTTGAATAAAGGCGCAAACCGAGTGGAAAATGATCGGAAGCGACGTCACCAGGACACTATTCGATGTGAAAAAAAGATAGCTCGTGATCGCTGGCCTCTGAACTGTGGGAAAAAGCCTCTCGTTGCTGGTAGGTATGTCGGCAGGGGCAATGTTTTCGAGCGGTTCGCGCAACTTGAGGTGATTGCCCACAGATGAAATCGCGGGCGATGGTTTGATGCAAGCCTGACCCTATGCGATCATGATGGCGTGTCCGTGGTTTGGGCGCGGCCACGTTCTCCTAAGCCTCCCAGATTGATGGGGCTGAGACTATATAGATTGACGACTTTAACCTTGAAACGTCAGCAGAAGATTAATTGAGGATGCGGCTCCCGGTGTTCCGATGTAATAAAGCCTACATCCCGAGCTTTGTCCCTTTGTATGTCAATCAGACCGAACGCTAATAATTGAGATGATGTGATGGTCGTTGCGAGAGGAAGGATGAACGCGTCGTGCGCGCGCCCCTGCTGCTCACAGGTACCGACTTCGCTATCAATCGATTGCGTTCATTTTGCTGCATTGGACGATGTTCTCTAGCGTCATCTCCACGACGTGATGATGGGCTTATGTTGGCATAAATGGAGATGGTCGAACGACGGTGTTGATGTAGGAGGGATCGGCAGCTGACGAATCGAGGTGATGCGGTGCGCACAGACCTTTGCCATTACCACGGAGGTTTTCTTTCAGGCGCCTCAACATGTGCTGTTAGGCAACGTTCGTGGGAATAGCTTCAATGTGATTTGCTTTTTGGTTAGTGTCCTATTACGCCGTGATGCCCAGGATAGAAACATAGTACGTGATATAGCTGCTACATACCTATGTAAATAGCACTGAGAGCGTACCTAAGTCAAAATCTACATTCCCACCTCACTTCCATCCTCATCTTCCACGCCCTTGTCCACATACGAGCCGATCATGCTTGTGCCGCTGATCAGTGGCGCCAAGGAGAGCTTCCGCCTCTCACCATGGAGGCGCGAGCTCGACTGGAGTGCAATAGACGAGGCAGCATTGGCATATATACAATTTCTTTGGGAGAGATTCGTCATCTGTCTGGGCTCGCCTCAACGATTGAGTTCAACGGGAGAGCTGACACGACCGCTGCTTTCTAGACCAGAGATCCAATGACTAGATCTTGGCCTTCAGAGGCGGGTTCGTAACTTTCCCATGTACGTAGCTAATCTTCAGGAACGCTTCTGACGCCTCACCCCGGCGCTCGTTTCTCAACAGCCTATAAACGCCCATCTTTGCTCTACCTTGGATCTCCTTAGCCTTCTTCGACGTGACGTCAAGCATCTCGCTCGGCTGTGCAATCTCGCCGACAATCCCGTCTGCTAATGCCTCATTCCCAGATCGCTTGTGAGCATCAAGCAGCATCTTCCGTGCAAACTGACAATGGAGCTTTAGCCGCGGAAGCAAGGCTACTCCGGGCAAGTGAGGACCAGGGTTGACGGGCAGCATGCAGAAGTAGCCGCGCTCTGACTTCATGATTCGATGGTCGTGAGATAGAGCAAAGGACATGCACCGCCAGATGTGTGGCCGGTTATTAGGATCATTGTTGGGAAAGGGTAGTCGAGGAGTGTTGCAAGTAGCTATGTGTCGTCAATTACAGTTATCAAAATAGTTTTGCAGGTATTTAGGGGGGAAATAGAAATTTGACAACATACTGGAAAGAAACCATCAGCGTTGGCAAGGGGATTCGCTTCCATTTCATCGAGGTCTAGTCCAGTGCACCAGAACTTCTCTTCGATTCCTCTGATGATGAGGCACCTGTGCGACTCTGATCTAAGCTCATGTTCTATATCTCGTAAAGCTTTGATTTCCTGCGCGTACCGATGATGGATTTTGAGGTGGCTTCTGCATCTTAATGACATGGGCCTTATCCCGGCGGTCAACGTCGAGGTTCTAGTACCATTCTACCGCCATGCAGTCATCGCCGCGCTCAATGCGGTCTCGAAGTCAACTTTGCGTAAATAGTTCGTTGATACACGGCCTCGAAGTATCGAAGTATAATGCCGTAGCACCCCGCATGAGATGGGGAATGGCGGGATACGTAGTGGATTAGCGTAACCCGGGGAGAATTGGTGATTTCTTCACACTATCCCCGCGCTCACACTCGACGACCTGACGCGCAATAATCTCTCTCTCTCTCTTCCATGTTGTCTTCCATGGCTCCAGCGCTACATTGCTCGCCAACATAGGAATCTATAATCTAGATAACCGGACAAAGTAGCAGCAAGCTGCTTAGGAGGAAGGAGAAATCAACGTATATGGCAATGGGACGTAGTACTAGAATGATCAATTGTACCCAACAAGGGACATTATGGAAGAGATATCGAAACTTGGAGTCACGTGAATCTTTGAGGGATCCAAGGCGCCCGCTCGCTTGCATAGTGTCACTTTTGGCTTACTGTTTGCAGGTTTGCACCATCGACGACGCACGCCCGTTAGTCATCATTGTAGGCGAATATGTAGCACATGCTAGGTGTAATTGCAATGTATGGGGCTTGCGGTGAGTTAACGAGAACATTGTTGAAGCGAATAGTGCTATAAGGAACCACGGGTCCCCTATGGGGGGGGCATGCGCACCGCCTGTACGAAGCAGGATAAGGCTGATGACCACAGCATCGCATGAGCGAAGAGACACGATCGGTGGTGTCGAGAACGTTGGAATCGATTGGAATCGATTGCAGTACAGGACAAGGCGAGAGATTTGTGGGCGAATTTCCGTGATGGGTATCTGGGTCCTATCCACATGGGAATAGCAGTCGCCATTCCTACTCTGTGCGGTAATTGCGAAGCCCATAGCGCGTAGCAAACGGATGGCGACTGTCAAATTCACCTGCGCACTTGCTGCATTCGATATGGACGACCGGCCAGAGCAGGGATGTACTTGCGGTAGGCTTGGCCATTCCATACCAATTTCTTCTGACCGTGTGTAGCTTAGTGTGGATCTATTCAGCGAACTTCATGGTGAGAGGGAACAGTGTGCGTGGTAGGGAAGGCGCAGGTGAAAGAATCTGCTCCCCTCGACCACCACTACCAGAGTGAAGGCGACTTTCACCCAACCACACTCTGACACATAAAGCTCCCCAGGCTCCCATTCGCTGAATCCGACCTCGTGCCCCACTGTAACCCGCTGCAGCCCCAACAAGCCACGATGCATGATAGACTTGAGATGCGGTGCGCTGCACGTGGCCGGCAGGTATCACCCACCATGTCCGACACCTCAGAGTTGTCCGTACTGTCGCGATCACCAACTCAGCCGTCTGCTACCAGTGGCCGAGAGCCCCCACCCGCCCTTTCGGACTCTTCCAACTTGTCGGTGTTATCGTGCTCGCCGTCGCCGCCGCCAGGCCTTCTCGAGAAGATTGCGTCTTCAACGAATTCGCCAACATCAAGACCCCCCAGGCGCGGACCAAAAGATCACTTCTTGTCCAAGAAAGCTAAGCGAGGGGTATCGCCTAATCCTCCAACTCTGTCAGTTGTCTTTGTCTTTGCATTGTTTCCTGTGCTGATCGAAGTAGCTCGTCGAAACGGTTGCGTGTCTGGCCATCGAGTCCTAAGAAGGTCGTCCGGAAGAAAGCACCTGCTAGTCCTCGTTCCCCACGAAGCCCACGGAGCCCACGGAGCCCAGTCACACCCACAGATCCAGTCCCGACCAGTGAGCCCAACGGCACCGGCTGCCTTGATCGTCTGCCCAAGGAAATTCGACAAGCAATCTATGCCTACTGCCTGGATATCGATGGGCCAGTCTTGATAAAGGAGTGTTGCGGTCCAACTTCAACCCGCCGAGCACGAGCTAGTTGTAAAAAGCACGGGGACCACTGCAGCAAGATCGGCAGGGGAAACGGCCTAACACTATACGAAGAAGACGAAGGAGCGAAAAAAATTTATGGTCGATTCTCAATCCTCTCTGCGTCGCGCTCAGTCAACGAGGAAGCGTCCTGGGTACTGTACACCCAAGGCAAGCTCATCGTTCGGTCGACCTCGACCTTGCAGGCGTATCTTAGCAAGAAGCAATGTACCTTCTTCCGGCTGCCTAATCTTCCCGCAGGTGAGTGCGTTGAAAGCATGTGGCTGTCGGCAGCACGCTTTCGCAAAGTGTGCTTCGAGCTTCCGTGGTCGAAGATGACAGTGGATGATCCGGTCGAATGCGTATATCGCCTATACGAAGCCAGCGCGTTCTTAATGAAAGCCTGGGACCTTGCGAAGGAAGCAGCAACATCTCTGCGTACCGTCGATGTTCAGCTCCATGCGCTCTATACGGCTAACCTTCCCTTTAACTCCGGGACCTCCTTCAAGACGGCCTACGAATGGACCGCATACCATCAACCACACTTGCGCAATGGTTACATTGCAGACTTCGAAGTGATTGGAGAAGAGGCTGTAAGTATCCTCGAACGCCTGGTCTATCTTGTGGGCCGTCACGGCGGAGAGTCCCAATGGAGTGTCATCGCACAGGCTCCTCGCGGATATGACAAGGTGGGCTTGGCTAAGGAAAACGACGCTTCAACAGACTTAGACTGCGGAGGAATCGCCGCACTGCGTTCGCTAGAGAGTTGCTGTCGCTTGAATGACATCGACTTTCAGGCCACCAGTTGAGCATCATGATGTAGGCTCAAGAAGCCAAATCACCACGAGTGCTTACCGATACACCCCTAAGCTTCTCAAAGGCTTCCTTCATATCGACAAGCTGCTTCAACTCTCTAAATTTACAAGATTCAGCCCTTGTATGGGCCATTAATCTATTTTTCATAATATTTATCTCGGCGCTGAGTACAGGTGGATGGCTCCATTCGATTAACCGGTACTATTTGGATCGATCTTTCCCATTTGGATATCTGTGGCTTCCTTGGGTACGCGTCCTTATTCATACTATTTTCAGTCATCTTAGGCTAAATGCAATCATCTTTATCACCATTACTGCGAACGTGATGTGAATTTCTTCGTGGTACCATGGGTAATGCGTTCGTTGCGGGGAGGAAATGAACGGTCCAGGTCTAGGGGCGCACCGTACTGAGTGCTCTGATGCAGATAAGTCAAGCTGCTTGAATATTGACGCGCAAATGAAGCGTACCAGGCCGACCCCTATCCGAGGGATCCTCGGATTTCTTAAGCTCGGGCAACACTAGGGAGACATCAATGCTTTAACGAATTGACGAATAGTTGCTGTTCGTCCTCACCACTATCCGTAAACACCGTCGTTCTCTTCATTACTCCGTCGGAATAGACACATTTGCAGCCATGAATTTGCTTTCATTGTCGCTGCAGGGCTACCATGTCTTCTTCCATAGCTCGCCCTCCTCTATCCTATGCTTCCGTTGCAATGTCCTTTCTTTACGCCATGAACGAGCTTCCTTCACCGTCTGAACCGACTATCAGTCGAGGAAACGCCGATGTCTACCCCCTGTTGCGGCCTTTTACTCAATCACCGGGATACCTGCGGCCGTCTGTCCCTAACAGTAGTCCCTTCACTTCCAAAACTCTTGACAAATCGTCGGCATCCGCTGGCCGACCTCGTTACTTGAGTCGATAGCCAAGCTGACGGTGAACGTCCATATGGCTTTCGCTACCACCTAAGCCATGAAGTCCACCGAGTGCTCAAGTCTTTTCCAACAATTCTCCAACAATCGCGCCAGCTTCTCCGTAATCTGGGGATTTTCTAGCTTGGCGAGTTTAAACGGCCGGTAATTGTTGAACATTCTGCCAAGGAGTATCTTGACCTCTCGGACCGTTCTTGTGCACGTATGGATGTGTGTGAATCTTCCACTTATAGAAGTTATAGTATATACAACAGTACAAGCTCGCGATGCACTGTTTGTGTTTGCTAAACTGGATAGCACCGCAAGGGATGATGAGCTCAATGAGATGGTGTCGAGATATCGAATGTCACATACGTTCAATGCCTCTGAAGTGGGCCATAGTATGCCGGGAGGGTACTCGTAAAACAGTATGAGACTCGGCACTCCCGCGTAGACTTTCGTCCTGTTGTATACCACCGTAGAGCATCATGCCGTGTATCTCGTGATGCTGTAAGGAGGACGAACGAGCGCGATTGAGCATACTGGAAATCTCTAGGATTCGCGCTTCAAAAGAGACACAGCTTCTCTATCCGACCAAGAAGTCCGCAGCACTTTCGCGCTGTGTTTGGGCGATCGATTTCGAGGGCGACTCGAAGGTTTTCAGGCGGGTCTCAGCTGGGACCACTTCCAAAAGACCAAGGCTAAGATCCTGTTTTCTTTGCTCTGCTTTGTCACGCCTTTTTCGACGACTGGAATGCGATGAACCCAATGCAATCTCCCCATCGATGTGTTCGATCTATGGAGCGAACGTTAAGAAATCAAGCGGACCTCAGGTATGAGTTTCGAGCCTTCTCCCTCGTGCCCTTCAACGGGTCGAGATCGCGAAGGCATGGAGTCCACGATGCCTAGGTATCGGCCTCCTGTGACGCACCACCATAACACCAACTTCCCAGGACTACAACAGGTTCACCTAGCGGGTGATAGGTGTCTTTGATGCTAACCCCGCTCCCTGGAGTTGGAGAGACAACCCCCACGTGGAATGTTCCGTCTCGAAGGATCAAAGGATCAAGCCATCCTGGATGGACCAATTACACGCCTGCAACACAAGCCTACGAGAACCTGATCTGGAAAAGGAGCAGATTGCGACTCGCAAATCGCGGTTGGTAGCTTTGTGCACGATCAGAAATGCGCAAGCTGAAGGACTTTGGCCCTGAGCTAGAATATGCTGTCATCTTAAGTTTGGGTCAGATCCAAGAACCAAGCGGCGTCGGTACAACCATCTGTTCTTTCTCCCACTGCTATGGAGTTGAAGCAATTGCAAGTGCCTGTCATCTTGGTGTGCGTTCTTGCAGCGTTGATTGCGACGTTTGCGATCGTGTGTCGCGTGTGGGCACGCGCTCTCACCCGCAAGAATTGGGAAGCCAACGACTGGCTGATGGTGGTCGCATATGTAAGAAGCCTCAGATGTCGCTGGAACATTGTGCATGTGAACATGATTTAATCAAGTAAACATAGATCGGACTACTTGGCGAGCTTGTCGATGCGGTCGTCTTTGTATTCGTTCAGTACTATGGCGTTCACATCAAGGACGTACCAACAGCTGCTATTATGCAAATGAAAAGGCATCCTGAAGTCAGCAGCCGATGACCCGCCCTGATACTACCGCTAAACGAAACAGAGCCGCTATATACTTACGAGCATGGCTTTGACAGCAAGCGTGTTCTGCAACTTATCAATCACACAACTGTACACGACACTCTTCCCTTACACACGTTTTCGCATTGTCTGTCGCGTGCTCCTTGCCTTGACAATAGCCTACTACATCAGCTTCATGACTGTGCAGTTCTTCTCGTGCCCCCAGAACATGAACAACGCACTGGCAATGGCCAAGAAATGCGCGGAAAACAGCAAGACTGTCTGGGTGGGTGCTAGTGCAGGTGCCATTTGTATAGACTTGGGGAATGTGATCTTGCCAATGCCTCTACTCTGGCGCCTGAACGTTGAGTTCGAGAAGAAAATCCGCTTGACGCTGCTGTTCGGGCTGGGCTTTTTGTGAGTGGACCAACAGTCTATGAACCGACCTTCCTTGTTAATTAGATGTCAGCATTCTCTCCATTTCGGTAGTACGAATGTACTTGTACCGGCATATGGATTCGACCGACTGGACGTATCACACTGGACGCATCATTCTGTTTAACGGACCGGAGCCTGCCCTGGGTATACTGGCAGGCTGTTTGCCAGTCATGTCGCCTTGTCTGCGCATAATATCGGATAAGCTCAAGAGCTACCGCCCCTGCAAAGTCACAAATGAGGAGAGTTTAGAAGTGCGTCACTCGGAGCACCCACCAACTATCGGACATGCGAAGAGGATTTCCTTGAGAGCGATGGGGCTTGGTAGCGCGGCTGGTGAAGGCTTCGACCGACTTGAAAGTCAACTCAATATTGTTCCGCAGGCAAGCGATACAATTACGGCGGCAGAGAAGGAAGAGGAACATAGTGTACCTATTAGAAGACAATAGCCGTGGAAGATATAGCAAATTCAAGACAAAACACGAACTATCATCGCTGAAGAAGCCAAAGAGAAACTCATGCCTAGTTTAGCGTGTCAGAATCACTTTCATACCACTACAGGCTGTAACCTGGTTTAATTTACCTTCGCATGTGCAGGCCGAGGCACCTGGTATCTTCCCGGCACGAGCTCCCGAACCAACTCTTCAACGAGGAACTTGATTCCCTCGTGGCTCATCTCCGCGAAAGGCTTGCCCCTCACCAAGTCGCTCATCTGGGTAGACCTATCAAGGGATGAGTAGTCACGTCTTTCTAGGATGCATTCGGTGTTGATGGAACATGTCAAGATCAAAAAGCCAGTACTTACCATGGTGTGGCATCACCACCTGCCGCCTTCGCACGTATAACGCCCAATAGGGCTTCCTCATAGAGCGCGTAATCGCGCTTCAGTTCAGCGCGAATGGCCTCGAGGGCAACGTCAAAGCTTTTCTTTCTTGCCTCCTTAGTGGTGCGGGGCTTGCTTCGCTTGCTGGTATTATTTCTTGGTGGCATCCTGGTGGGTGTTGCTTGCGGCGAGTTGGCGTAGAAAGATTTGATTAAGAAAGTGGAAATAGGAGAAAGCAATAGCTGTTCAGAGATACAACACTTTTTAGGTCAATCCCTATATACTAGAAGTTGTAGGCAGACATACCTGGACTTTGCTATTGTGGGATAGCTACAATAGCAAACGCGTGCAAGTGCCAGCTCTTGTGATGCGGCATACAGTCACCCCACTATGATCGGTAAATATATTGGAACATGGTTCACCCCCAGGACATACGAAGGAAGAGCTCTATTAACATGCTTTAGTTGAACCAGTTCACTCCTCTGACCCAGTAATCACACAGGTAGCCTGTCACAATCGCATAGAACCCCTTGTGTAGCACGTCAATAACCTGCTCGTTTATCGGCCATGTCCATGGCAAAGCGCTCGTTCCCGCCGTATTCTCAACGACCTGATCCATCATGATCCGGATTCCCGCGTGCACAAAGCTTGCGACGGGTCCGATGATCCCATAGTACGAAAGCACACCGCGGACGCCACCAGCAAGTATGCCCATACCATGGTGATGGATATGATTCAGCAGATCGATGTGACGGTCGTAGAAGGCGGAGTCTACGCCGAAATGGTTACCGATTGTGCGGGCCGGGACGTAAGAGTTTGGGCGATGAGTAATGAGTTGCTCGAGGACGTTCGTACCGGCCATGCTGATGTCTGTTAGCCCTTCAGGTTTACTGATATTTTTCGGAGTCGAGTGCGTTTTGTCTCTATCAGATCGTTGGAGATATGCGCTGACTTACGCAAATGCACCAATGAAGCCGGCCCCTAGCCCGATGGCCACAGCTGAACCGAAGCCGACTCTTGGAAACGTCGGGTAAGCTGATTTGTGGTCGACATAGGCTCAAGGGACGTGTGTCAGCTCATATCTGGTGGGTGAACGCATGTTGTCAAGTCAAATACAATTACTTACAATAGGTACCTGTAGCAGAGTGGTATTGAGGCATTGCGAAGGCGGTTTGGAGGGCTTTTGGAGAAACAGCTTAGACGATATGAGTGACCGATACAGACTCAACGGGCACCCAACCGTATATGTCGCGCCGCGATTGCCGTGACGTGAAAGTTGCGACGCGCCAACACGAAGGTATTTGATCAACCTGACGTCACTGGTAGCACATATAACTTTGTGTGAATCGACAACATTATCTATCATCTTCTGAACCAAAGAAATCTAGAGTCAGCCTGTTGGAACTATGTATAGTAAGTGAGGGTTTCCAGGGTCGACGGTATGCATGTAATTGGCGGCTAATGGATCTTTGATCATCTCACGCATGAAGTAGAACAAGTCACAGAAATGGGGTCCTCGGTAGGACCAAGGACCACATCTTCACCCGCTGTCCGTTGTGATCGGTGATAATGAAATGACATATTGTAAAGGAAAGGCATGCAGGTGCATGCTGAGGCTGGTATTCAGTTTGGACACAGGTATGATGCCACATGGTCGATCGATCCGTTCGATAAGCCTTTGAGCGTAGCCCTAATTGTTCACTGACAGATGGATTGCAGAGCGAGTGGCTACCCGAGGGAGACTTGAGCGACGCAGAGAAAGTGATATGTCGATGTGAGAGAGCGGTGTATGAGGGCAAACGAGTTGTGGAACCTCAACCTTGGAACCTTGGAACCTTGGCGATAACGGCACGTGACATACTAAGCGACATTCTAGCTTAGCGGGTTTTGAACTCGGCTTGGCAAGTTTGCGTCGTGGTGCTTCTTCCCATGCCCTATTGCCGGTATAGTTCATGTACTTCTGCAACGTCTTTCTGCGGCGCGAAATTCAATTTCTAGCTTTAAGTCGCCGTCATTGAAGTATCGACTAGGCGTAGAGTTCGGATCCTGGTCCGAAGCATGAGGCGGCACTGGAGCCGTCGCAACGTAAACCGCGGTTCCGGTGGAAAACTATCACACAGCTTCGTGCCGCGCGCACGACAGGTCCTCTGGCTGTCGATGTAGCTGACTCCTATATCTAGTCTCATGATCAGGCCCAGTCAGGAACCTGGGTTCTCCAGCGATGACACTGGTATAGTTCCAATGTCTGTAAAGCCACCCACGTCGCAGTCCCATTCAAACATCATGTCCCCGAGAGAGGACCGTAAATCATTGTCTCTGCACGACGTCAGCTCCAAGACTCTTCCTGTACCTGTACTTCGGCCGCCACCGCCTACGCGCGTTGGTCAACAGGGATCGGTCTGCATGACGCCCATAACAGCCCTCGTCCGCGTGCTCGCCCATGGAAGCTTCAACTCGTGGCGTTTCTACACGCGACCCTTCGTACCGTGGAACTGCTACCGCAATCGACACTTTACACCCCTAATTGCCGTCCTAGGAAGGTAGCAGGATTGCATTGACCCATGTCGCAATTGACGAGCCCACGTCAGGCTGCAACGGTGCGCGTTGATTCTCTGGTAGCGAGGCGTGGGTGGAAAATGAATGCGCGTGGACTGGTGACTATTAATAGCCCTTTGTGTCACTAGGTCTATGTTTGGACTTTCAGGGATTCAGCGACTTGGGACTCTGGCATCGACGTCACAGGTCGCCCGAGGCTTGATGGAGTGCCTCCTGAACGAAAGAGTGGTAATTAACGTCGGAGAGATTGCCGACTCATTACCATCGCCGGTAGGCTGATCATTTTGCGGGGTAAGGGGCCATATAACCGAGCCTCGTCCTCGTCTCGAGGACAGGATAAGTTCGGCGTCGAGACACTTAATGTTGTCCAACATGATGCTGATCGTGGGTAACAAACGCGATTTTCGGGACAGAACACAGATAAGCAGGATGACTGGCCTTTCAGCGAATCACCGCTCTCGTTCAATTTGACGTTATCGGCGCCGGGACGTTTGGATCGACGTAGTACGTGCAGCACCTGATTTTAATCTTGAAGAGAGCATATACAGGGGACGTAGTTACCTAGGGAACTAGTTATCCAAGTCACTGAGCTGCTATCGCTGACTAGGCCCAGTGTATCACAAACACATCATATAAAATGCGTCCGCCTGGCTATCTTACAGACCTCTCTCTAGAACGAGCCATATCTTCTCTACAAAGAACAAGCTTTCCCTCGTTCAGACTCGATACTAACTGTCTCCTGATCGATGGCCTCAAGCAAGATAAGACTTCTGACTCGGCAGCCATCATAGCCACCCCAGGAATCGACGTCATCTTAGAGGTGACTGGTAATTCTGCCGTTGGAGTCCGCGATGCATTGTTGTGCTGCGAACATAAAAGCACAATTGTTTTGATCAAAGTCGAGGTCGACGTACTTGCCAGGACCCCCCACTCATACGCAAAGCAACAGAGGTGGGGATCATTTACTCGAACCACGTATGGTGGCCAGCCCGCCCTCATTACCGAATTGGCGGACTGGGCACGCACAGCAGGCTTTGATGTCGTTTGCGCGGGGAAGGGCACAAAACACTTACGTCACTATCACTACTATACCCCCTGACACTGTATGGGACTACTACGGCTTCACAAAAGAGTGGCTCGCGAGCGACGACTTTAACGCCCTTATGTTCAACTCCTTCCTCGACGGTATGAAATAAGCGCTGGAGATGCGGCTGTGGCGAACAGCTGTGCTCTCACGCCTCCTTTGCATGGACTTGCGTTCCCACCCTGCGAAGCTCATGACCTACTCCAAGCGCTCAAACCACGTAACGTAGGTAGTCAGCTCGAAGAGAAAAAGATAGTAGAAGTAGTTAGCTGCGCTGAGGAAGAGGGTCGAGCTGTATTTGGCGATCTACGCTGGGGTATTTATGTCGTCATTGAAGTACCAGCGCGAGTGCTTCGCGCAGTATGGTGTCAAGACTGACGATAGTGGATGGTATGCTGTGAAATGTAAGCCGTATCACCTTATTGGGTCTGAGTTGGAAAGACGTCGAGCTTAGTGAGAAGAGCCAAGCCGTCGCCGTGAGGAGAAAGATGGAAAGTATTCATAGGAAAGAGCTTTAGACGGTTGGTAAGCTCAACGGGGCCCTGGAAACGAACGGGGTATAGTACAAATTCGAGGGAGAAACAGCTTCCTTCGTGCCGTCTCTCTATCTTCGCGGTGGGCCACGTGACGTGACCTATTTCAGGTTCTGCAGTGTCCAGACAACGAGGACCGCACTCTCATTACGCACTTTCTATTGTTCTGCTTTCTTAGGGTTTACTCCGCGTCGCTAGATCTCGTATATTTTTCAGTCATTTGCGTCAGGCGCTCCTGACGGCTCGCTCCTTCCTGCTCAACCGAGCAGGGACTACACGTCCTCGGAAATTCGAGTAAAGAACATCCAGAACCCCAAACAATGCTCCCACACCTTGCCACCACACCCAAAACATGGCGTCCAAGCTATGTTGCACGACGGAGCAGGAAGGACACCCAGACTCGCCAGAACTTCCAAATGGTCGCATGACGGAAGCTCCTACACCTGCCCGCCTACCACTCTTGCCAAAGCCGGTTGGATCTGTGAACTCACGTTTCACCAGCGCTCGAACGGAAGACCTTCACGAATTACGGCAAATATTCGACAATGCGAAGGACAACGAGCCGACCCGGTTGTCTCCGACGAAGGCGGCTGCTCGCGCACGCTTCACAAAGCCGTCAATATACAGTTTGCACTCGATTCACAGAATGAAGAGCATGCGATCACTTATTAGGCGGAAGTTTTCCCGAGACCTCGCCAAAAAGCCCTTTGGAGACCTGGCTCAGTCAAACGAGGGAAAGAAAGCTGCGAAATCAGCTCCTGAGACCGTCATCAAGCAACACAAAAGTAGACATGATGTGCAACTCCAGATCACCAAAGACGACCTGAGGAAGGACCTCTTGAGTGACAAGCGGCGTGATGAAGGCGGCTACGACTCTGACGCCCAGGTGCTCGACGACATTGCAAAGAATATCGGGAAGAAGACACCGAATAAGAGACCGAGCATCCACAGTATCGATTGGACGCCCTCTACAACGAGGTAGGATGTGACCTCCCAGAGTGCCCCCATGTACATCGCTGACCCTCCAGCAAACCGACACCCGGCTCATCACCCAAGAGCCGCCAAAGCTCCGACCGCGCCAGAGATCTGCAACCGTACCACATCAAGCCAACTCATTCAGTATCACTCACGACCAGACTCGGTCAGGTGTTCAGTTCTCCCAACCTGCAAGCCGATACTTCAAAGGCACAAGAACGCAGAATGCGGCGCTCCCACTCGGCCACCTCGATCAGACTCCCTGAATACTCCCCGTCACCACTGAGACTACCTAGTCTGAGGACACACGATCCAGATGGCATACCTTGGTCGGTGGCCTTGAATGAAAGTCTACGGCTATCACACTCTCCTATTCCGCCACGACCCCTTACGCCACAACAGTCGCGCGCTTCACTCAAAGTGTTCTTGAGTAACAAGCGATCAATCACAAAGGTCGGAACACAGGAGATTAGCGTTCCTAAAGAGGCTTCATACGACAAGGAAGCAGAGCAACCAACGCCTTCAACGGTGGTGCAAATCCACGTGCAGGAACCAAACGCGCTGCCTACGCCTCGTCAATCTGGTTCCCTTGGAGTGTTCACGCGAGGCAACCCTACGTCCATTGCGCAGGAGTCAGCAAAAGAACCAGATGCGATCGAAGAAGATCAGCCACGTCGATCTGTTCACCTTTACAGTATGCGGATCTCGCACCATCTGCGATCAGGCTCATTGCTTTCTTGGAACACTTTGACAGATGGATCAGAGCTTCCGAGTCCAACCAGTCCGTTTCGCGATCGTTCCTTTTCTGATCTCAGCAGAATCTCCAAGTCCCAGCGGCAGCCCAGCCGACACGAGCGACAGACATCTAGCTCAGGTTTTACAAGTTCTCGAGTACCTACCAAGTGGGGTAAGGTCTTGACTAACGACATACGGGAAGACAAGTCGTCCATCTATTCTAGCAGACCGCAAAGCCCCCCTGAAAGCCCCCTTGAAAGTTTCGGTGGGTCGATGATCAACGTTTCACAGACACCTAAACATGCGATCTCGACTGCGCGCTCATCGCTAGACCTTGATAGATTGAGACGGTCCAATTCCTACCCGACTGATAACGACGAGACTCCGAAGCCTGTACACAGGCGTGGTCTTACAAATCTTCGCGATGTTACTAGCTATTCCACACTGACACGGCGTTCGAACGAAACATCACGACTAGCACGTGGCAACAGTGTGGCAAGCACGAAGAAATCAAAGTTTCGCGAGGAATTCAGCCCTTCGCCACCCAAGAAGAAGTTGATTCCGTCAGCTTCGATTATGAGATTCTTCACCCCGAAGCGTAACAGTTTGCACAGCCAGAGTGAAGCCAGAGTGAAGCCAGGCGGCCACCTTCTCGAGGTAGACGGATCGCTCGAAGTACCGGGTGCAGCTACGCAACGTGAGCGCCGACAATCAAAATCAGCGGTCAGCCTCGAAGCTGAGCAGAAAGCGTTGGGTAAGGATAAAAAGGCGAGTCCAATGTGGGAACGAGCCTTGCAGAACTATCAGGATGAGAAAGCTGCAATGTTACTACCCAAAAACAAGGAGCTTGCTACTCATACAAGTCCATTCCGAGAGAGGAGCGGAAGCGTATCACAGCCCAGGGTCAGTGAGGAGTCGAATAACGCGAAGTTGAGCGCTTCCAAGCGGTTTTCCGCGCCGCTACTTGGCCCTCCGTCACCAGGTGCCGCAGAGTTCGAAGACTCGCCGTCGCTTTATGTTAGACGTACAGCATTCCTCGGAACGGACCCCAATGCTCTCGACCCTGATCAGAAAGCTCATTTACACTTTACACAGCAGACTGACACTATTGAAACTGTCGGTGCGTGGGGTCGTTACCCGTCTCACACTCGTGCGGACCGTACCTTTTCTGCTAGTCATCAAGATCAAGTCGAGACGCGCGACTTTGCATTAGAGGCAGCCATCAAGTTTGCATTGGATAAAACCAACGTTGGCGATGACGGTGATGACGGCGAAGAAGAAATTGATCCCGCAACACGTCCGATCACGCCACCCCTTCTACCAGGTCAAAAGAAACGGAAGAAGAAGAAGATCGGTAACACACGCATGGCAAAGAGTCGATCCATGACCTTTGGTAAATCGTTTCTCAAGAACTATGCCAAGATCTTCAGAAGCCAGAGCATTGAGTTTCACAGACATGGCCAAGGCCATCGGAGCTCCATTGCTACAGGTGGCACGCTGGAATACCCGGAGCTTGAGATCATACCAGATTTGTGGAAGCGCGGAATCATCAAAGAGACAAGTCAAGAGTCGAGCCACGGTAATGAAGAGGCTTGTACCGCTCAAGAAGAATACGGTCCAGGCGACAAGAAGGGGAAGGGGAAGATGAAAGAAGAGGATTCTACGGCGACGCTTCGGCCACTTCCTACCAGTTCCCGGCCGACCACGAGCAACCAATTGCAGGCGGGTCTCGATGGGACAAAAGACATTGCACGGGTGTGGTCTGCATACTACGAAAATTGCCTACCGAGTTTCCCGCGTGCTAGCACCGAGCTAGACTTCAGTGCCGAGGACTTCGGAGCAACGACTCGTCGCTCGCTCGAGAACAGGCGCGCTTCTATGCACTCTCGCACCATGCCTGTGCGTTATGTCAAGCACTCTCGTAATGCGAGCCGCATGAGCCACCTCAGTAGGGTTTCCTGGCACATGATATGCGATGTATGCTGATCACATCCCAACTTCTAGGTATTGTAAGTCATGGAAGTGGGAGGCCAAGCTTTGTGACTATGGGTGAGAACGACGTGGGTGAGCTGGAACATGATCCGAACTTGCCCGGGCACGTGCTGACACCGCAGGCATTGACGAACAAAGTATGGTTAGCGTGCGGCGGAGTACGATGGATTTGATCTCCATGTACAAAGAGCAGGAGGACACCGAGATGGAGAGAGTCTTGAAGATAGTGCGGACGGAAAGTAGGGGCGGTACGACTTCGAAGAGTTTGTGAATGACGAGTAATGTGTAATCGCACGGTTTACGCAGAGCCCTGGAGACGACGGGGTCAGGTGCACCGGTGCATGAATGAGGGCTGCAAGGGGGAAGAGTAAGTGGTTGTCGTTCTAGGAGTAGAATTATGGGATAGAATATCATGTAAATTGGTTGACCTGGCGGTGATTCTCGAAGCGCTTACTGTGTGCAGGTGTCTAGGTTCCTTCCAGATAATGTAGTGTGGAATGGGAAAACCGTAACAATTTATCGCAGGTACTAGCTCTGTATACATATATCAGTGATCAGAGTGACGATCAAAAGAAGCAGTGCACAATGTAGGGTTTAGCCTCAAAATCTAATTGTGAGCGGGTGAAATCAGCGGCAGAAGTGCTAAGACGCAGTAATTCGAGTCCCCAATGGCATACTGATGCATCTGGTGTTAAAACTGCAGGTGGTAGTGCTGCATGAGACCAGTCAGTCGAATTGATTTAATTTCAAAGAAGGTATCTGTTATTGTCCGTCGTCCTTGCATCGCATACGTTGCCCACTCTGCAGAATGGCCCGTGCCCCTGTGCCCCTTTCAGACGCATACGCATCTTAAGGAAGGCTATTGGGAGACCGAGCACATAGAAGCCCAAACAACGCTTTCAATCAAGTTGACATATGGTTTTATTCCTTTTCAACCCAAGGTCCGACTGTATTCTCCTTCCCAATCACCCTTGCTGTTCAGATTCCTTGGTGGATCCGTTCCTATATGCCAGGCATGGGTGAGATAGTCTAGTTATTTGGAAAAGTAAAAACTAGGATCTTAGAATTGACGGATGCAAGCACAACCTTCAGCATCTTCATCGTGGTCATCGTAAGTACGAAGTTCCAATGGTTCATCTTTTGGGTAGCACAGTAGAGAATAGCATAAGTCATAGATGGTGGTGTCGCGAGGAGACTACTGCCAATGCAGAGTGTACAAACGTGTCGAGGAGTTCCGTGAGCTGCAAGGATTAAAAGCCGCAGGCTTCGCAATGATTTCGTTCGGAAAAGACACAAGTCAATCCAAAGAGCGAATTGGGGGGTACCTTTCTTAGAGCTTGTGGCGGAAGGCTCGACGGAGAAGGTGCTGAGGGGGCAATTGACTTGCTGCGTGCGAGCCGGCTTTGCGTAGAATCGGAGATCCAAGGAGAAGAGTTCGCAGACTAATGGCATCCATATTTCTTCGACTTGAGTGTTGAATAAGTCGTCTCGCCGCTACGTATGCCACGGTAGAATCTGCGGAAGATCCACTCCCCTGTTTGCCACTCTGTAGCCCACGCTAATCAATGTGACACGCCGTCCACAAGCGCCCAAATAAACGTTTCAGACCCGAGGTGCCCGAGGTGCCCGACAGATGAAGAAATGTGAAGACGTGGTGACATGTAGAGGAAGGAACGCGTGGAGGGCAGGGCGCGGCAAGAGCGAACAAGAGGCAAATAATTGTCTGGAACGGAATCCGAATTCCACGCCTACTCCAGTCGCCTCATCGTCGGCAGCTTACTCGAGTCCTTGTACAACCTAAGAATGAACGCCAGTGCATCGTCCACAAGCGTCTCCCTACATCGAGGCTGATCCCCATGTTGTATAAGTGGATGGGTATGCGTTCTTCAGCATCGTCGTAGTGCGGTGGGACGCCTAGCCCTTGGATGATGTCGCTCGTATTTAGCTCGTACAGCCAAAAAAAGAAGCCCAGCATAGTCCAGCGCGAATAATGGAAGTAACCGTGCGGACAAGTCGCGCAGGTAGGGTCTGCGTCCTAGGGCAAGTGATGGTTCACTTCGAATGTCCAGCCGCGGCAGTGGCAGTCGAGGAGGGCTTCGTGAACGAGGAATTCCTGCCATTGATAATGAAATAGACAATCTTGTCGGTTGATCCGCTACGAATCGCCAGTCTGTTAGCCTAGTCGATGTTCGGGATTCCTTACAAGACGCCGTAATTTGATTCGTGATTGACCGCGGCGCGTATGCCCGTTTCCAAAGCCATCTTCGCACGATGTGGATGAGGCAAACGAGTTGCCCAGGCCAATAAGATCTCAGCGGAAGAGACCCTCGCTCAATGAAAGAGCAGACACTAGTTACTCCAGTGAGAAAGCCTGGTGGACGAGAGCGGTGAGGTAATGGAGGATTGCCTAAGACCTGTAGAATGGGAGGCTTCCAAAGAAGACCGATAGTGAGTATCAATGAGATAATTGAATGCTAATGTCCACCAATAATAAACATGGCCGGACGATATGCCCTGACAATGTCAGTATAACAGTTCTGTAACAATAATACCCCGTCTTCACACTTCCCAGCAATCATTGTCTTGGTTTTTCAACGTTCCAATTCGTAGCGAAAGCAAAAGCCATACGCGTATACAATCGTCCCACAGCTCTGATCTCACAAGCCTCGCCTAACGTCCGTCTCATCCTCTCTTCTCCTCAAACTACTAATACGCTCTTCACAATCTCCGCCTTGACGCCATCGTAGTCTCTCTATTTCTTGTTCTCACTCACGACCCTCAACACGAAGTTTACTACTACCGCCGCAAACAAGGCAATCGTCAATACCGTCGGGCCAAACCGATCATCGAACCCACCCTGTCCCCTCTGCCTGATGCTCTTCGCGCGCCAATGGAACGTAACCAGCGCATACGCCATGGCGGCCATAGCAACGAGGGTGAACAGGCCAGCGCTAATCTGCCCGATCTTGTCGCCGAAATTGAGAAGACCGACGGCGAGACCGCCCAGGATAACGGTAAAGTTGAGCCATGAGAGGAAGGTGCGCTCGTTGGCGAAGAAGACTTTGGGCTCGACACGGGTGGGGAGGGCGATGCGTTTGCCTACAACTAGGTTAGGAATTGGAAGTTTTTGGGAGGGGAGCATGCGTACCCGGGGCGGTTTGGAGGAGCGGTTGGGTGGACATGACGGCTGGGTGACCCCGCTAGCGGTGCTCGACGGATGCTCGACGGAAGTTGCTGCACGCGGTTTTCTGCGTGTGATATTCCCTCTCTAACGATAGACAGACAACAATGCGCCTCGACAGCGGAAATGGCGTGCGGAAGGAAGAATTGCGTAGACCGGGGTGGATGAAAGATTCAAGCTTTCAAAGCGGAGACGTGCGCAAGCTCGTCCTTTGATCAGTGACGGAAGCTGCCAGCTCCCCTGCCCGCGCTGTCCAATCAGGGCGCCCACGTGATGGCCCTCCGTGAGGCTGCGCTAGCGACTGACCCATGCTTTTTGGGAGGCTCGTGCGCCGCTGTCTTGCATTGTTTGCACTAGAACTGTCTCGGCGGGCTTTGCTGGCAAAAACATCCCGAGTAAACACCAACACCGGCCTTCGCATACATTAACGTGCACTTTATTGCGACGTTTCCCAAGCTTACGCTGCATTTCTAGATACCCTACATTACGCTACACACACATCACAATGGCTGTGAGTCGATTAAGGGGATGATGGGAAGCAAAGACGCTGACCAACACAGTCCCCCCTCCCCACAGAAGAGCTCACCGAGATCGTCAAGAGCGTACGCACCTCTTGCTCCACACCCACCAATATACTGACTTGGATACCAGACCGTCGAGGCAGCGCTCGCTTCAGCAGAGAAGTACGAGCATGAGAAAGTAGCAGACTGGAACACCGCCATCATCGTACGTCCCCTATCCTTCAACCCCATCCCGCCTCACGCGACACTTTCACCTCACGCCTCCCCCAACCCCCAACCCCCAACAAGCTTAAGCTCCCGCAACAGCCAGCCATCCATGCATGCCTTGCGCTGACATGCCCACCAACAGAACAACCTCCTCAAGACCTTAATCGAGAAGACCACCCCCACCTCCGAGGACGCCTCCAAGCCGTCACAACCCACCTACAAGTACATTGCCCACAGCACAATCATCCAGCACCCGGGCGCGCCCTCGGATGGTGGCGCCGCCGGCCGCCGCGGCATGCACAGCGCAGTCGGCGCCTTCTGGAACACAGAGAAGGATGGAACGCTGAGCTACAAGTGGGACGGCGCGGAGAAGAAGGGCATGGACGTCGTGGTCAGTGTGAACTGGGTCGGTATCTAAATAGGAGGAAGGGAGAGGAAGGGAGAGGGGAGGGTTTGAGGAACGAAGAGGATACATCCAATGTAAAGGCGGTAAGAGAAACTATTCTTGCATGCTGGGGGTGTTACGGAGCACTTGAGGACTGCACATAGGCGAGTTGGATTCAGTAATTACTCACTACTAAGCCCAATTGCGGGGTTGCACAAGAAGCTCTACGTCTCGGAATCTATCCTGGTCGTTGCAGTTAAAGTCCAGATAGGACGATGACAATGGTTAGAGAACCGCGATGCGCACATCGCCATCACCAATGCCACCACAAAGAAGAGTTTGAATGAAGGTGCTGATTCCATTGATTCGCGTGCGTGTGTTCCGCAACCGCTTCCTATCAGCTACCAACTGCTTATAGCAGTCTTATCTTTTCTAAACCACCGAGTAGATTTAGATTTGAAAGAACCCGAATGCCAAAGTAGGCCGTCAAATCATCCCAAATATTACGCCAATATCCATCCAGATCTCTATGAGTTCTCGACCCGCCTGCTCATGAACGCCGATGTTGAAGGCGCTCATATAAGTACATCTCCATAATGACCCCTCCACAATGCAGGTTGAACAGGTTGAACTACTTTTTGGTATCATAAACACATTAGACACATTACACCCGGCCACCTAGATGATAGGCAGCCGGCGGAGAAAAGTCTGAGTAGTGGTTAAAGTACTCAGAACTTGATGCAGAATCCCGCTTAAGCAGCGTGCTTCTCGCGGTAGAACTTGGCCGAGTTGACCATGTTGGTAAGGGCGGCCTTGGTCTCCTTCCACTGGCGGGTCTTGAGACCGCAGTCGGGGTTGATCCACAGCTGCTCGGGCTTGAGCCACTGGAGCATCTCGCCGATGCGGTCCTTCATCTCCTGCTCGGACGGGACACGAGGAGAGTGGATGTCGTAAACACCGGGGCCGATGTGACGGGGGTACTCCTTGTCTTCGAAGACCTTGAGGAGCTTAGCGTCAGACTTGGAGTTCTCGATCGACAGAACGTCAGCGTCGAGAGCAGCGATGGCGTGGAAGAAGTCCTGGAACTCGGAGTAGCAGAAGTGAGAGTGGATCTGGGTAGAGTCCTTGACTCCAGCGGCGGACAGCTTGAAGGAGTCAACAGCCCAGGAGAGGTACTTCTCGCGCTCCTCGCCGGCACGAAGGGGCAGACCCTCACGGAGAGCAGGCTCATCGATCTGGATGACGTAGACGCCAGCAGACTCGAGGTCAACGACTTCGTCACGGATGGCAAGAGCGAGCTGCTGTGCCTGGACGGACTGGTGGACATCGTCACGGGGGAAAGACCATCGGAGGCAGGTGATGGGACCCGTAAGCATACCCTTCATGGGCTTCTTGGAGATGGAAGCGGCGTATTTGGACTCCTTGACAGTCATAGCAGCAGGGCGGGAAATGTCACCAACAACAATCGGGGGACGGACGCAGCGGGATCCGTAAGACTGGACCCAACCGTTGGTGGTGAAGGCATAACCGTCAAGACGCTCACCGAAGTACTGCACCATGTCGTTACGCTCGGGCTCACCGTGGACAAGAACGTCGAGGTCGAGCTCCTCCTGGATGCGGACAACATCCTCAATCTCCTTCTCGATGAATCGCTCGTACTCCTCAGCGGTGATCTCACCCTTGGTGAACTTGTTACGCTGGATACGGATCTCCTTGGTCTGGGGAAAGGAACCAATGGTGGTGGTGGGGAAGATGGGGAGCTTGAGGTGGGTCTTCTGGGCGGCAAGACGTTGGGGGAAGGGAGACTGACGCTCGTGATCCGCGGTCTTGACGCTGGCCTGTCGGTCCTTGACGGCCTTGTTGTTGGTGCGCTTGGAGGTAGCGCGAGACTCCATGGACTTGGCGTTGGCCTCAAGAGCCTCACGAACAGCAGCAGGGCCCTCAGTGACAGCCTTCGCGATCACGGTGACCTCAGACACCTTCTGGACGGCGAAGGAGAACCAATCCTTGACCTCAGCGTCGAGCTTCTTCTCGGCCTCGAGGGAGTGGGGAGTGTGCAGGAGAGAGCTGGAGGTGGCGACGATGACACGGTCCTTGCCGAGCTTCTGGATGGCGGACTCAACAGTCTCGATGGCACGCTTGAAGTTAGTCTTCCAGATGTTACGGCCGTCGACAACACCGGCGGAGAGGATCTGGTTGGAGCCGAGCTTGCCAACGACGGCCTCGAGTTGCTCAGGGTTGCGGACAAGGTCGACATGGATAGCCGAGACACCCTGGAGAGCGGGGAAAACATCGAAGTTGTGGACAACGTCACCGAAGTAGGTGGCAAGGACGATCTTGGGGAGACCGCTGGCGGTGAGGGCCTCGTAGGCGGGCTTGAAAGCATCCTTCACCTTCTGGGGAAGGTCCTGGACGAGGATAGGCTCGTCGATCTGGACGGTCTCGGCACCAGCCTCCTTGAGCTTCTTGAGGAGCTCAACGTATACGGGGACGAGCTTGGAGATGAGGGAGATGGGGTCGACGGACTGGTTACGGTCGGCCTTGCCGAGGTGGAGGAAGGAGACGGGACCGACGAGGACGGGGCGGGTGTTGATGCCAGCCTCCTTCGCCTCGAGGAACTCGCGGACGGGCTTGGGGTCGGAGGAGAGAGAGAAGGTCTGGTTGTCCTGAAGAGTGGGCTTGACGTAGTGGTAGTTGGAGTCGAACCACTTGACCATTTCCTGTGCCGTGTGTCAATGACCGGCCGAGGAAAGTATGCGGAGGGTATTCCGGCGACTTACGAGCGAGGGAACATCGACACCATCCTTCTGGTGGCCACGGCCCATGGCGAAGTACTCATCGAGAGTGTCGAGCTTAGCGCTGGAGTATCGCTCCGGGATGGCCTGGTAGTTGTCAGCAGAGTGGATGCATATCTGGGAGTGGTAGCACGCACGTTGAAGAGCTGAATGTGGTCGAGGAGGTGGTCGTAGAAGGCGAAGTCGTTGCTGGGGATGACATCGACACCGGCATCCTTCTGGATCTGCCAGTGAGCAAGACGAAGACGCTTGGCCTCCTTGATCAGCTCATCGCGAGAGAGCTTGTCCGCCCAGTATGCTTCGTTGGCCTTCTTCAGGTCACGGTTCGCACCCATGCGGGGGAAACCGAGCACCGATGACTGCACCATGGTGGGGGTTGTGTGAGGGAAGGAGGGGTATCTAGAAGTGGTGTGCCTGGTCTGAAGAGCAATGGAAAGGAAAGGAGCTCGTCAGAGGAAGTGGTGTAAGAGTGAGGGAGGACAAGAGAGGCGGACCCAGGATGAGCACAATATTTGTAGGGCGGTGTCGTGCTTTTCTATCTTTTTCGCTGGCGTATGAGGGGTGGTGGTGCTAATGGCCGCATTAGGGTTAGGCAAGGGAAGGAACCTCGAGTGGCCCCTGCTTGCCCCGACCTTTGCTTCGGCTTCCGGCCCATTCTGTAGCTCTCGTTTCCAACACGTCCACGGTCGGGCTTTGCATTTCTAGTGCTGTGACGATGCAGAGGGCTTCACACGCCGGCCATGTCGAAGAACCGACCTCTGCTGGCCGACTGCCCTTCTTCGGCCGTCCAGGAAAGACGGCACGGCGACTTCGCGCAGACTTTGTTCAGGTCGGAGCTCCGACAAAGAGCTCGCTTTGGCGCGGGAGACTTTCCGCCGATTTCGGAAAGATGCCCCTCCAGATGCGACAATGTGCGTAGCGCGACACTACGATCGACGACTCAGGCCCGTCGTCTGAAGCGCTGGTGTCGTTGGTGTCGGTGGCGTCGGTGCTTCTCTCACGGGCACCCACGCACCAACAGCAGCCTGGGGACACCGTCACGTTGGAGGGGCATTGGGGGCTCGCCGCCGCTGGTCAGCCACGCTGTCCAACGCTGCGTGAGGAGTCAGCGAAGCACTCGGACTCCGTGCAGTCGCCCTGCAGGACCACGTTCATTGGTCGTGGGCCATCAGTACGTCCAAAGGAGACGCGCAGTTGCAGACGATTGTGATATCGGTCTTGTCCACAGGCCCATTTCCAACCTTTGGGGTCATGCATGGCGCGACAACCGGATTTTCCTCGCACTTCCCACTCAGCCTGTCTGGTCTTCATCGGAGAGTTTAGGGATATGCTCTTAAACCTGACCCAGTTCCCGTGCTTCTCAAAGCCGGCCTCTGTCATTCTTCAAGACCGACGAGTCTCGACTCCAGCATGGTGAACCCATCGTCCCCTCGACCACCTTAGCTTCTATTAGGATGCCTCGTGCATCAGTATTCAATCCATCATGTGCTTGCAACTTGAACAGGCTGGCTGCGGAAAAACTGTTCGGACAGTCTAGACCCGGACTCCACAAGTGCCCCTCCAGGACGCTACCCCGCCATGGTGGGAGGTAGCAGCAGACCCTCTGAAGACGCGAGCACTCACTGTAATTTCTGACTCCTATCTGTTCCTACCCCGAGCATCATCATGTCCAGACCCGAGCATTCGCGAACCTTCTCTGCCACGAACCTGAGCAGCGGCTCGGGTTCGCGTGCACTGCAAGGACGAGTCGGCATTGTTACTGGAGCAAGCAGAGGTATGCAGACGATCCTGGTCGGTGATTGCCATTCTCATTGATGATACAGGCATTGGCGCCGCTATTGCGCGCAACCTTGCCAGCAAGGGCCTGAACCTCGTCTTGAACTATACGTCCGATTCCTCCGAGAAGATCACCCAGGAGCTCGCCGAAGAGCTGCAATCCCGGCATGGCGTCAAGGCCATCATCGTCCAGGCGAACATGGGCGATGAAAACGGTCCGAAGCACATTGTAGAAGTTGCGAAGAACAACCTTTCTCATCAAAAAACTGGCAAATTCCAGATCGATGTCATCATCAACAACGCTGGTGTCGCGGGTAATAATAGGATCGAGACAATAAACTGCGAGGACTTTGCACGGCAGTACAACATTAATGTGCGAGGACCGTTACTCTTGCTGCAGGCCGCCTTGCCATATCTGCCCAACGATCGATCCGGCCGCATCGTGAACCTTTCATCTGTCAGTTCTTCGCTTGGATACGTCAGCCAGAGTGTCTACGGTGGCACGAAAGCTGCCCTCGAGGCCATGACACGGACATGGTCCCGCGAGCTTGCTGAACGCGCAACCGTGAACTCAGTCAACCCTGGGCCAGTCGCTACCGACATGTACGGTACCAATGACGAATCGTTCATCAATTTCAACCGGCCGTTCCTGCAAAGCACCCCCTTGGCCACACCCAGGAAGGAGTTTGAGGGCGACAAGACGGAGTACTACGGATCTGTAGGCGGAAGACCAGCTTATAGCGAAGAGGTAGCTGGCGTTGTCGGTATGCTTTGCCTACCGGAAGCAGCATGGACCACGGGCAGCGTGATCTGCGCGAATGGAGGCATGAGGTTTAGTTTCTAGAGAGGCAGTTTCGACAATCACGACAGGTAGCACAATCTAGAATCAGATAGTCGGTCGAACGGGCGATCTCGGTAGGACAGCACGTTACGACGTACAGCATTCGAGAGACACCAGCATGATTCGAGACATGAGAACACATGGAAATACTGCAAACCCGCAACTTCGTAGTCTAGCAACGCGCTGGCGCTCTCGTGTGCGATGGGACGATGCTCGCTAGCACTTATTGCCCCCTGCAAAACCTGAAACCTTTACCAAGAGCATTAGCAGCGTCAACAAGAGACCCAGCAAGCTGTCTTGGGGAGGAGCACATGCGTCGTTCTCTTGTTCCGCTGGAGATCGTTGGAAAGGGTCCACTTGGCACGCGCAGGTGTAACCACCCCAGCCTCCCTACCTAGCTGCTCTACCACTTTCCGCCTCAGCACTGCGGAGATGAAATTACCGTCTCTTATCGTCCGAAGAACCGTCAAGCGTAGCGGTCTTGCGACGCATGGCCATGGCTGGGCTCGGGCAGGATGCTCGATCGGCTCGGGGCGCAACGCCAAGCGAACGGTTGCTCCGGGCAACTCGTGTTTGCCCGTGCGGCATGTGCGGGACCACCTCGTCTGGTCGCTGCCATTGGGGCTGGCTACGCCCGCTGCATTCCTGGACGGTGTTCCGTGTCACGGCGATTGGCTTGGACATCCTTTTGCGGCGGATCACAGGCTGGCTCGGCGCCCGGGTGGTGGTGCGCGTAATGGGTGGCTGGACCTGTTTACTGACCCAACGACCCGCCTCCCTTCGCAACCGTGCATGAACTGCGCATCTATGATACCACTCGACTCTTGCCAGTCTCTTCCCCAGTACCGTATCTACATCGAGCTTTGTGCTACCCTTTCCTGCAACCCTCACCAGCGTGTGTGTTCGATGGAGGGGAAAAGAAGAGCAACGGACTGAAGGTCCCTCACGATCGCGAACCCAAAGACCCCACCACCATGCGTCGACTAACCGCACCGGTGCCGACCACACTCTCCCGGCCACCTTTCGCATCGTTGCGAACTACCCTACTATGGGCCGCGCTTTTCCTGGCGAACATTGATGCTCAAGCGTATAACCCGACGAGATTACTCCTCAATGGCTCTCGTGTCTACGTCTTCCAGCCGTCATCCAGCTCGTCCTCACAGTTCGGGCTCGGTACTATCGATATAACCTCCCGTATCGACTCGTCCCATCTTACCGTCACCACCCTCTATCCCACGTTGCCCTTCCTCGACTCGGACAAACAGCGACCGTTCAACCCCGTGCTGGACGATGGAGGGAATATTACAGTGTATACGGGCGACTGCACGTCTGGGGCAAGAGGAGGCGAGGTGTGGAGCTTTGTTCCAGAAACGTCAGAGAAAAGTGGGAATGGAAGCTGGAGGCAGGAAGACATCACCTTCGCCCAGAATGACAAGCATGTCTCTGACATAGGGCCAAGCTACCTCAGCGCGGGCATTTCCTTCTCGGCCATCGTCGATGGAGATGCCACCAATACACAGGCCTACTTTTTTGGTGGAATGTGTCCATCGCAGGAGAGAAACAACGCAGACTGGCAAGCGAACGCCAATTACTCCAATTACATGGTTACCCTTGAGCCATCGAAGATCACCGCAAAATCGCTAGAATATCGGTTGGGCGCATCCACTAGCCGAGGACCGCCAATTGCAGAAGCTGGCTTCACACTGACTGGCTTGTCGCCAAGTTATTCTAATCGCAGTGATGGTACTCAAACACAGCAACAGAACTTCGTCCTGGTAGGAGGCCATACCAGCGCCGCCTTTATCAACACTTCACAAGTTGCCCTGTTCTCGCTGCCTCAGCAAGGATGGACATTCGTTCCTGTCGATCAACCGGATACAACACAAACAGATCTTGCGATTCGGGCAGACGTTTCAGCGGTGGACTCTCGATCCGGACATAGTGCTGTTCTAAGTGATGATGGTCAACACCTGGTCGTTTTCGGTGGCTGGATTGGAGACATCAACACGCCCGCGAATCCTCAACTGGCTGTACTGAACGTTGGTGATGGGTATGGTGGAGAAGGCAATTGGGAGTGGACTGTACCATCGACGTCTGGCTCAGGCCTGTCTACTTCGACAGGCATCTACGGTCACGGTGCCGCTATGCTTCCAGGTGGTGTTATGATGATTATGGGCGGATATTCTATATCCGCTTCGAGTTCACGCAGGCGAAGGGCATCCACCAATGACAACCAACGACCGATGTTTCTCAACATTTCCTCGTACACATGGACAACCGATTACTCGCCTCCACCTGAGATGAGGACCGAGCAGCCAGCGAAGAGCGGACCTCTTGCTACTACCGGCCAGAAAGCAGGATTAGGTATAGGCTTGGGAATTGGCATGGCCGCTGTACTCAGCTTGATGGCCTTTTACATCTTCTATACGCGCAAGTTGAGGAGGCAGCGCGAGTTCCGGGAGAGTCAACTCCATGAGCTAGCAATGGGTGCGCACCGATTCACTTTGTCGCCTAGCTTTGACGGTCAAGGTGGACAGGCGCGCTATCTCCCAGGCGGGGAGGACTCACATTACTATGCATCTGCTTCCTCTCAAGATAACTCCGTTTGGGGACGAAATAAAGCCCACGACGCGGAGCGAACAGGGCTGCTCGTTGAAATTCCCAGCCCAACACGCGGATTGCGCCGCGGTCTGAGTGGGAGAGCTAGCCATGGCGGTGCCCGTTATGATGATAAAAGAGTCAGGGGTTCTGGTCATATCCATCCAATCGACGAGGAAGAGGAGCAAGAGCATGAAGCCGCCAACGAGAACACCCGGTTGACGTCTCCACCAGAGATGAGTGAGCGGTCCACCGATCGGGGCCACTCCATTTTCGACCATGCGCCTAACTTGGATCCTTTCGTGCAACAACATCCCCTGCGTGAAGATGACGGCGCCTTCCATTCTGCACCTGGTTCTCCGGTGCGAGATGAACCCGATGGTCACCATAGCTGGCAAGCTGTCGCCGGCGCCCACCTTCCTCGACGTTCCAGCCCTACTAACCATGGTCGTGTATCTCCCTCAAAGTCCTCAGAACGTACTGGCTCGAACCTAAGTGAGCGAAGTACATACTCCAACCTCTCTTCGTACTCGAATACCGGAAGCTTCGGACGCAGTGCTTCTATGCGCTCTACAGCTGTTCTCAACGCTGTTGCCCACGTCAATCCTTTCAAAACTCCAGATGCCAGCCCCACAACGGATAACATGCACCGTGGCAGTAACGCCTGGCAAGCCTCAACTGACCCTCGCACACATTCGTTCACTAGTATACGGAGCAATGGACGGACAACTAAGGAAGATGCAGACTCGTTCACGACCGCGCGATCTTCATTCATGGTTCTGCAGGCGGAAGGCGAAGCTCTCTTGGGAGGAAACCCAGAGCAACGCACAAGACCCAATACCTCGTCAACATCAAATGGCTCGAATAGTCAATCAAATCATACGGAGAGTGGTATGAGTCGCGCGGGCACCGTCACCGCAGCGACGTCCGCCACAGAAGGCTTCACACGTAGAAGGAAGAGCTGGCTAGGCAGTGTACGTCGCGCACTCGCAAGATCAACATCCTCAGCCGATCGAACACGATCTCTGACTGCCGCAACAATGCACTTCGAATCCTACACAGACAACCCCTCCCCCGAACCCGTCGAACAACGAGCGACGATTGAAAACAGAAGATCTATGCCCGCCTCCACACTCCCCCGCCGCGCCGCCTCCGACGCTTCCTTCTGGCGCAACAAACGCGGACGACAAGACTGGCTCGAAGAAGAAATAGCACAGGACCCAAACGACCCACGCGCCAAGTGGAAGCGGCATCCTGGTGACGATTGGGGCGCCCCTGAGGACTTTGCTCTCGCAGAGCGCGAACGGCTCCGCCGCGAGTGGCGCGAACGAGGAAACCTCCTCGTCAATTTGACAGACGAGGATAGGCTCCCTACGCCTACCACGCCCATTGAACCGGGCCAGCTCGGCGTACCAGGGCACTTTGGTGAGAGGGAGCGGGATCGGCCGCGCACGCCGGCTGACGAGGACGAGTGGGACGTTGAGGCTGCGGTTGAGAGGAGGGTTGTGCAGGTTATGTTTACGGTGCCAAAGAGTAAACTTCGCGTCGTCAACGCGGATATTGAGACTTCTTCACTGTTTTCTTTGCCGAGAGAGAACTCGAAGGAGAGTATAAATGATGCGATTGCGGGGGGGAGTGTTGGTGGTGGTCCCCGGGGTTCGGGCTCGCCGAGTCGCGTGAGGGATCTAGCGGGGAGATTTGAGCAATTGAGTAGTCCGCCGAGGACGAGTCCGCGACCGTCGCCAGCGCCTTCAATCAAGTCGGTAAAACTAAGAGGGAGGAGTAGCGTGGCGAGCTTGGGGAAGAGAAATGGGAGTGCAGAGAGTAAGGGGAAGGGGAAGGCGCTCGACTAACAGGAGAGTGTCGGAAAAGAAAGCGCTTGATGAATGATGAGTTTTTGCTTTCCCGGGGGAGATGTAGTTTAGGATATGCTTGAGGACGCTCGCTCTGCATGTGTGATGAAGCGATGTTTGGATTTGCTTTAGCGTTTGGCGTCGGGATGGCGTAATGTTACGATAAAGGGGTATCGAAACGCCTTTTTGGGCCAGAGGAATGGGTATATAGACGAGAACCTTGACGTATGAACCTTTACTGGGTGAGAAGATTGAGAGTGCGAATGTGCTGTATGAGTGTGAGGCGGGCTTGATGCGAGTAGAGCGAGTGGGTGGATTGACTTTGTTGACGTATGCTTTATGCAAATGAGCCTGTGATGTTCTGCTTTTGTATTGCAGGTGAGGGTTCGTTATCAACTGAATGGAAACCCAAAAACATACTCTAAACGCCCACTGGAAGTTCAAGACACGCAGGATGCAAAAATTGACAGGCGAGCTAGGGAGAGGTGGGGTAGAGGGTCTACACACGAGTCGGAGACCCCGGTGGGTGGTTACAAAGTGTGAATTCGATGATGGGATGAAACTTCCCGCATATGAGCATCCTAGGCGAGTTGTGAGATAAAAGCGTGGTGTGATTATCCTGTGATATTGGATTGCACAGATCGTAGCCAGGTCGTCTATGTCCAAATGAGGGAAAATGGGAGCCAAAGTCAAAGCAAGGTTTAGTAAGTTCTTCAAAGTCATATCGAACAGAGCTGCGGGTAGTGGTGTCTACGGTTTCAGAGAGACAGACATTTGCTTACCTGACAAGAGCTCTATGCTGGTAGCGTATTTGGATCTAGTAATTTGCCGTGATTATGCACATACGGGTGCAAAAAGGTAATGAACCATAAACAAAAATGTGTAACTCATTTTGTAAAGCTCTGTTTCAAGTAGGAATCGTATATGCAACATCGATGCTTTCGCTAAGTATCTCAATCATCTCAACCCTGATGCTACATGCAAGTCGTCCTGGTTTTATCTTTTCGGATATGTTTCACACTGCTTGAGAATGTCCTGTACAGAGCTTAGTCTTGAACGGCACGCACGAGAGACGAAGTGCAGGCTAAACAACGTCTTGTACACGACGTACCTCACCGATTAATTCAGGTGCTTGAAGGTAATATCGCTCGTTCTGTAACAGTATGAGATATAGTCTTAGAGCAGATGGAGAAAGTGAATTGACCTTCAGTCGACAATTTTCCACTCCATACCGCGCTTGACATATCGCGAGCAGTTTGTCTCCGTCTAGGATGACCTGCGGTTCTTGAGGAGCTTCCTGTACCGGCTCAGGTCTAGGGAATCGAGCGATTTCTGTCGGCGGTGGGGTATGCAAAGATCTTGGAGGTATCGAGATATGTGAGGAAGTTGGAAACTTGAGGACAATCCGGAAGATAGATAGCTTTACATACTTCGTGGCGTGGTCAGGCGCACAATTTAGCACCTTTGTGCTGCTCCTTGCCATACGTGGGCAATGTGGCTTGCAAAGCTAGAATTTTCTATCACTATAGATGATAGATGCTACTATAATTCATATTAAAGCCTGAGGCAGTCTTGCCTTAACATTTGAATCTGGTGATTATGGAAGCTCTAAAAGACCTATAAGTTGGCTCTAGCAAGTCGACAGCACTTGTTGGCATTCTCTGATGCACGACCCGATGATCGCCCATGGCTTTCTTATCTTAACTCGGCAACAGCAAGATACAGGGCTAGAGCTACCCTTGCAGATGATGTCTGCATTGGCGGGTGCTGAATCCACGACGCACTATGAGGAATCATTGGTCTTCGAAGATTTTCATTCTACAATCATCTCTACGAAACGAGTACAGGGCAGCAGAATCTGGCTTTTGTTGGTCCAAAGCGATGGTAGGATACCCTACTATGCGTAAAAAGAAACATGCGGAACGTTACATACAGTAATTAGGTCGGTCTTGATCAATGGCGACCTGAAGTTTCGCAACTTTGTTGGGTGGACAACAGGGGTGACTAGACATTTTAGTACATCTGGCATCGATTGATAGTAACGATTAACGAGACCTATCGCTCATCCAGAGACCGAAGACATGCCATATGCAGCAATGGACTGGGCTGGAGCAATGCCGGCTGGCATTGTTATCGAGCGAAAAGTCACCTCTCCCTCTAGCAAAATCGTCGGAGTTGACGGTAGCTTCGTATAGGGCACCAGAGCCACGGCAGCATACATCAAAGATTCTGCATAACCATCATCAGAGCGAGGGTGGCTGGCACGTGGCGCCAGCGCTTCGCTGCATCTTACCCTAAGTCAGACTGTTTAGAAGCGTTACGATACCTTCAACAACACCGATGCGAACTTGTCGAAGTTCAAATCTCTTGGAATACTCGATGGACCCGATGCAGCCGCACTAGCTTTGAAGAAAAGAAACAACATGAAGTATGTCGTTATCTGAGAGTCCATATCACACACGGACAAGGTGACGTTTTCTTCAACTGACGTCGAAGTGGGAGCTGACCAACCGATCGAACCGTCATGAGAAAGCAAAGAAGCTTACAAAACAAGTTGGTCTTCCAGACCTGAACAAGACTTGAGCAAATCTTCGATTGAGCATTGGAACAGGCAACCACTCATACTACTAAACAGATAGCAATGCCTTTCAAAAGCCGATTGCAAGATTTCGAACGCATGGTCCTGGTGTCCGGGAAGCACGCATTAAGACCCCGCATCATCAACTTGAAATACAATAGCAAATTCTGGGCCGACTCTTTTGGACAGGTCAATGCAATCATTGTTTGGTCAAGGTTTTGGCAATCTGTACAAATTAGTAGAAACAGTAGGAGATAAACTCTGCGAAGGCGGGATGATAGTTTCACCAGGTCATGGATGCCATACCATGCTATGTCGCTTCTTAACCGGTACAAGGAGTACAAGTGGAAAGAGGGCGATGTTAATAAGGAGACGGCTGAAGTTGCTCATGGCCTTTGATGGGATCTCATCACCATATAACCGTATCTCGTGGACCGAGATGCAAGCAAGCATTTTTGAGTCGTGAATAAATCCTCTGTCCCAAGGGCAAGAATGTCAATGGTTCCACTTGTAGGTAGCGACCTCGTCATGATTGCATCTGACCACGCTCACGAGAGTGCGATAGGGCGTACACGCGTATTCGCACATGGAAACGGCGCAGTGAGATTTAGTGAGATTAGCTACTTGGACCAGAGCATGTTGGATGCCCAGCATATTTCGGAGATGTCGAATCCTGTGAACAGGATTCAAGACAGCGGGCTAGGATCGAATCTTGCAGCGTCCCCGGATCCTGGTAGCTCTGCTCGCGTCGCAACATCTAGTGCGATTGAGAGGGCGACGACTCGATCGCAACTACTATGTAATAAGAAATTGCTGGAGCAAGTGCAGTATATCTAGTGGACGTCGGCTCTGTCGCAACAGCGAATACGCAGCAAGCACCTCCTTTGCGTCAAATGACAGCTCAAGAACCATCCCAGACCAGCGCACTTCGGGTCGAGGGAAGCTCTTCTACCATTGCCAGCGTTTAGCAGGCCAATTCGTCGCCCGACCCGAAGTTGGGAAACCATTCTGTTAAGCCGGGCCGTGCCTTTCCAAAGGCACCCAGACCATCAAAAGAAAGATTAAAAAAGAATGCGCGGAAAGTTATTATCGCGCAGCTCAAAGTGAACAAATCATTGGCGCTACTATGCGCTGTGTGCCTTCGTTTGGTCGGTTTGGTACTACGTTGGAGACAGGGATGTGTATGTCGCCCTGCGCCGTCATAAGAGAGACTGAAGAGCGAGTTCTTTGTCGTTTCATCAATACTATGATGAGCATTTTGAATTTTTCGTAAACTTTGGGTATTCGAAGTGGTAATTTGATGATGTGCAATTAGCGATTAGTGATATCACCTCACCTCTTGGCGTCTGACCTCATCCAAACAATTTGCGGCGAACGCTCGGAGGTTTACCAATCCACCATCTTTTATCCCTCCAACACCAGCTTCTGCAACGTTAACCATGTTCTCAAGACGAGCTTTTGCACCGGTAAATCATTCACCATCACCCAATCAACACAACTGATCAATTGCGAACAGGCCTTCCGCGCCGCAACAAGGGCGACCCGCCTCCCCTCCGCCACAGCTCCCCGCTTCCTCACGCCTATGCAGATGCGCATGCTCTCCGATGATATGCGCCAGGCAATCGACAAGGCTGTTGCGTCAGCACCCGTAGTTCTGTTCATGAAGGGCACACCAGAAACTCCGCAATGCGGCTTCTCGCGAGCAAGCATACAGATTCTGGGCATGCAGGGGGTGGACCCGGAGAAGTTTACGGCATTCAACGTGCTCGAGGATAATGAACTGAGGTCAGGTACGTTGGCAGCGATGAGCAAATCCTGCACTCCCCGCAAGTTGAAGGCGAAGCAGTGGGCTAGGGTTTGGGAGAGGTCGCTAAAGGAAAGCTACAGGCATCAAAGAATACTCAGAGTGGCCGACAATACCCCAACTTTACGTCGACAAGGAGTTTGTCGGAGGATGCGATATCCTTATGACCATGCATCAGGATGGCTCGTTGGCCAAGATGCTAGAAGAGAAGGGTGTTCTGGTACCGCCGGAGAACGACGCTGAGACGCCGAAATAGGGGTCATAACGAAATAAATAGAAGAGTGGGAGACACGTCTGCATTCATTTCTTCGGCGTGCAACATGCGACGGACGACCGAGGATGATCAGCGGCAGACTCGATGTAAGATTGATGTATCTATAAGCTGTATAGGAAGTGTTGCCGAAGACTAAAATTGGATCGTGGGTATAGATTGATACAACCAGCTCCATACCCATTCGACGCGTATAATTCGACTGTTCGGAGCACCTACATTTGTTACGCTTGTTCTTAGATTGGAATAACATCCAGTCATCTACGGCTCTCCTTAATAAATGTCATGCTTCCTTATTCGTTGGTGGTCGTTGCACAGTTCCGGAGGCCGATGTCTCGTGATAGCGTGTTATCTAGGCCGCACCTTCCTCTTTCTCGATTACAGGTCGTCCCTGAATTTCTCACCTTCATACTTCACCTCACAACTTCAACAATCCAACTGACACTGCACCTTCTCCGATACCTGCGTTCTACGCTCTATCTTAGATGGCGACGACACGTGAATACACAGCTCTGCGCTCAGGTCGAACGGCAAACGCGGTAAAAGTGAAAGACACCATGCCTCCATCCTCGAAGCAAACAGTATCAGCAGCGAGCATCTTCAAACAGCACCCAAAAGTCGTGATAAAGTCGAAGGCTACTCCGATTCTCCACGCGTCCAAAGTGCAGAAGCCGGTCCGCGCAAAACCGGGATCAAGCAGCAGCCCAAGAAAGGCGGGAAAGAATGGCTGGAGGAGGCAGGATGAGCTGCACCCTCTTGCAGCAGCTTTTAACGGTAAGGCTGCCTCCGTCTCCCGTTCTATTCGTGATGCTATAATTTGCATTTTCACAGGGCTCTGCGGGACAACACTTTGCACGGAGATCAATGGCTTTCTGTTGTACCATCTCACAGCTGACCTGCTATAGACACAACGCGCGCATATCGCCAGGCCCTACGTGATAACACCACGAAGAAGCTTGACGACACGTTCTCTCACCTTCTCAATCAATTGCACGATTTCAACATCACAACCTCATCGTCCCCTCCCCGGGCCTCCGACCCGAACGCCTCACCCCAGAGAATCACGATAGCGGACAAGGCCGATCGTACTGCTCAGAAGCTCTTCATGCCGATCGGCTTATATGAGGTGATGGTGGCCAGGAACGACTTGAATGGGACAGAGTATAGAACGAAGCAGACAGTGGAGGACGGGCTCGCGGACTTTCGGGTCAGACACAAAAACAGGATGGGCGAGATTCGCGATTTGGAAAAGAAATGGGAAACTGTGGTTGGTGAGGTTTGGAAGGTCGGCATCAGCTGCCTCGGCGAAGACGCTATGTCTGCCTTGCTGCTCACGCAGTCAACATCTCCATCACCGCCACCTGCCCAAGTGGAGAGACACAGCCTGATGCTTGCCGATATCGATTCAAAGCCTGTGCGGAAAAAGGTCAAATTCGAAGAGCCAGCCGCCAAGCTGCCGAGGTTCCTCTCCGCTGCTTCTAGGTATCTGGTCATACCTGTCTCGGAACAGGTCTCGAAAACGGATGTCAAAACGCTCAAGGAGAAGGTCAATGAATTTGGCACTGAGGATATTGACGCACTCGCGAAGGTCAAGAAGGATGGAGATAAATGGTGGGAGAAGAAGCAGGCGCAGATGATAGTTGCTCTGCAGAAGGAGGACTGATGCTCATCTTGATGCTTTTTCCGAATGATGACAGCTACGTCGAGATGAGACAGATCAAGAACCCTCGAAGCCGAAGACGAATCATCTATAAAGAACGGTATATGGGATGATCTTCGTAACGTAGGGCGAGCATAGCATGTATCTTTAATTTTCAAAAGACTGAATGGCAATGTACAGCAGATAGTTTTACTTCGGTATATCGTATGGGTCACATTCAATGTGAGCAGTCAATGATACTTCAAATACAAGGATCAATATGACCATGCTTGTATGAGGCTCTAATATGCATCTACGAGCGAAATCGGTGTCACCATCCTGGGAACACTTGTGCCCGCGCCCGCCCGCGATATGGTCCACACGTGATAGCGCGTGCTCCAGGGCTACCCCATGGTGACGTGCCATTGGCTGTATCAACCCCGCCACAAACACGCACTCCAAAGCTCCCGTTAGCTCTCACGCTCACTCTCACTACTGCAACAACCAACAATCGTGCAAATGCAATGTACGAACCGATTCTGCGATAACGCGTCCATCGTTTTTGGTTTTGTTTTTCCAAACTCAATTCTGACACTTATCGCGCCTTTACGGCAGCACAATGGCACCACCGTCTGCCGCCCTCTACACACCGACCTTCTTCCTCGCTCTTCTCACCACCCTCCTCCTCTGTGCCTCACTGCGTCTCCTTGCAATACTCCCAGATACTCGTTTCAGCTCTCCACCCCCGCGCCGGAAATCCGGCTCTTCTACGAGAATCTTGATCGTTCTCGGCTCCGGCGGCCACACCCAAGAGATGCTGTATCTACTCAAAGACCTGGATCCACGGAAGTACACGCACAGAACATGGGTAGTCAGCAGTGGTGATGCGTTTAGTGTCGGCAGGGCGGTGGCCTTTGAGAAGGCGCTTGAAGAGAAGGCGGAAGGCGAGGGGGAGCAGGTTAGGGGATGGAACATTGGGTCTGCACACTACGACATAGCAATCGTACCGCGCGCACGCAAGATACATCAATCCCTCATTACGACCCCTTTCTCCTCGCTGTACTGCTTGTGGGCGTGCTTTAGACCGCTCCTAATCCCCACCACTTCTTCCTCCACCTCGTCCATCACCGACGCAGATCTTCCGGACCTCATCATCACCAATGGCCCCGCCACCGCATGTATACTCATCCTGGCCTCGCTCATTTTGAAATTCTTCAACGTACAAGGGGCGAGTAGCAGAGGCAAATGTAAAACGATTTATGCAGAGAGCTTTGCACGGGTGAAAACGCTAAGCCTGAGTGGGAAACTGTTAGTGCGGGTTGTGGACCGGTTTTTGGTGCAGTGGGACGGGCTGGATGGGGTGGGGGGACGGGCGGAGTTTGTGGGTATATTGGTGTGAAGTTGTGGAGGGATGGAGGGATGGAGGGAAACAAGGTGCTGGACCATGTTTAGAAGCTATAGTGCAGGCGTTGAAGAAGTACGTGCAGAGATTTACAAAAATCATACCGGGTCGTGCTATGCGATCAATCGATGTCTTCTATCTTCGCTTTACATACTTTACTCTACCTTGCCTATCATACAAGCTGAATATTTACAATATGCTACATTTCAACGTACATGCATCAATGTCTAATCCAGCTCCGCCACGGCTTCACCCTTCGCCGGACTCCTCGCCGCCCTCTTAGCCTCCATATGCCTTCCCAACGCAATCATTAACGCCTCCCTATCCACCTTGCTCTTCTCCTTCGCCTCCAGCTTATTCTTCCGCTCAACCTCCCACCTCAGCTGCAACGGCGTCTTCATGCTCTCAGGCACGCCCTTCCGCCTGAGCTTCTCCACCTTCGCCGCCTTGCGCTCTGCTCGCTCCTCCGGCGTGACCTCCTTCGCGTCTGCGTACCAGTCTTGCTTATCGTTGCGCTCAGCTGTATCGACTTCCTTGGCGTGCTCCTGGATTTCGGAGGTGAGCTCGGACGGGAATGGCGGGTAGACGAGCGTCGGGTAGAAGGAGGAGGTGTGGGGCGAGGGCTCGGCTTTGTTGCGGCCGGTGTCGTCGTCGTAGTCTGGGGGGAGATTTGCGGGCGAGCTGCGTGGGAGCTCTGGGACCTGGTTGACTTGGTCGAGCTTGGATTGCAGCTTTTCGGCTTCTATTTGATCTTCGGTCTGAGAGGTCGTTGCGGTTTGGTCTGATTCTTTGCGCTTGGCGAGCGTGGATCTGAGGGTCTTGATGGGAGATTTGAGCTTTCCGATGAGAGATGTGTTGTCTTCTTTGCTGCTGGTTGACTGGGCGACTTCTTCTGTTTCTGGGAGGACAGTCTCCCAAGGCCATTGAATGCGTTGGCGGGTGCCGGCGATGTAGCGGTTGAAGATGGCAAGCCCGGTTTCAGGGTCGAAGCGGTGCTCTTCTGGAAATTCTTGAGTGCCGTAATCGATGTCCGTGAATGGGTCTCTACCCGTGGTGTGGCGCTCCATGACGATCTTATCGACGACAACATCGTTCCAGGTATGTACCTCGTTGCCGTCTGCATCCTGACTTATCATCCGGTAGGGAATTACAAGGCGAACATCCTCTAACGGCAGCGGGACTTCAATTTCGCGTTTCGATTCGGGGATCTCGCCTTCGGGGGTGAAGAATATCCGACCATCGGTGTAGTGCTGTGCATTCATGTCAGATCAGATGGAACATTTCGGGAAAACAAAGCCGCAATACCTTGTTGATGTCTTTGATCAGAATCTCGTGCGACTCGGCAAGAACATCCTGAACAACACCAATTTTGCCTTGCTCTCTGCCCTTCAAGACCATTACACGGTCATCGACAGCGACGGGGAAATATTTTTTGTCGTCCACCACAAGCGGATATTCAGGCTCCACACCCTTAGCTTCTCTGGCCTCGTTCTTGCGCCTCCACGTGTCGACGGCGATAGGTGGTCTCCTCAGCTGCTCCATGCTCAAGACACCATATTTGTCTGCTCCGGGACCAACGGCGCGATTCGGTCGCAGCGGGCCCAGCTCGTAGTCTTCCCTAAGATTCCTCTTCGCTTCTTTGATGGGCTTAACGACGTTATCTTGTCTCCATTTCCTGACTTCATTGAAGACCCGTCTGTCGTCGAAGCGCTCCTTTACGATTTTGTGGCGCTGTTCGCGGGCGCGTTCGTGCCATCGGATGGCGCCTTTGACCTTCCTTACTTCTCTGATCTTTGCCAATTGCCTTGCGGTCTTCGTCGACCTAGTGGCGGCCGTCATTTGGGCCATTATCGATGTACCGGTTTCGGGGTGGTGCTTTCAGAGCGGCGCTATCGAGACATTGGCGACGACAAAGGACGCGCTGTAGAAGGAATGGAGGGACGAAAGGATATGAGACGTCCGAATACCTCTCAATTACCCTTCCTTGCCTACGTATTGGAGTCGAATCGATCGTCGTGTGAGAGCATGAGCTCCAGCGGAACAACCATTTTTCGCGTAGTTCCCGGCGGTGAAACGCGGCAGAACTTCCCAGGCGTGACGGTGCACCGTCCCGAGCGCGCATTCCGCCGCAACGATTTCAGTCCCTTGCTTCTTACCATGGTGAAGCTATTGCGCCGCAGGCTACGATGCCATGGCTGCGGCGAAACTTCATCAAATGAGCGATCAGGCATCGCGAGAGCCTGGGTCTGCTCGTACTGTGAAGCAGTCAACCACGTGGACAAGGTACAAACGCCCGCGTTAAGTACAATGTAAACATAAAAGATCCACAATCTAACGTGCCCTGCAGCGTGGACAGATTACCGACCCACCCGTCGAGTTGACTGCTCAAATCCAACCGTTATACAGCCACCCCGTGCGCACGCCGACCCCCGACATCATGCCCGCACCCGTAGAGTCGCCCTTTTGCGAGCGCTGCGAGAAGAACCAGTTGATAGTGAACCGATCCCTAGCTGAATACCTGCCCGAGGAGGAAGATCCGCATTACTCAAAATACGAGAAGGCACTCCCGCAATATCAAGCTCAGCTTGAGGAGCGATACCCACCCGTCTGCGAGAATTGTATCGAGAGGGTCCAGGTACGCATTCGGCAAGCTGGCTACGCGACCAAGGCAGAAGAGCTCCGGCGCAAACTGGATCAATCCAAAAGGTATCAGAAAGAGACGCCAACTGTACGGCAGACCTGGACGCTTGCGATCATATGGCTGGGGAAGTGGGTATACATTACCAGCGTCATCGCCGCCGTCGTCTGGCACGGTTTCGGCGCGATCGCGTACTTTGACTTCTCGGAGCGGAACTTTGACTGGGCACTTTGCCTTTCGGAAGCGGCATATATGAGGGAGGCTCACCAGAGCTGCGCTGTATCATCGCCGATTCGGCGAATGGTGTTTTACGCTCTTGTTGCGGACCTACTCACCATCTGGTGGAACCCCAAGCTGGGACAAAAGATGAAGCATGCCAACGGGCGTATGCGCGGACTCTTCACTACGTGGATGATCCGTTTGATTGTTCTTACACTGGACTCAGTCACCTATCTACTTCTCAAGGAGGCCTCCGTCGAACAGGGCGGCTTCATTTTAAACGAGCGCGTCGACTTCTTCCATTACACACATCTCATACTGTTAGCGGTCAATATCCTTGCCACTGCCATCGGCTGGAAAACAGTCAGTATCAAATACGTCTCCACAAAAGAACTCCTCCGCCCGCTCGACGCGCACCTCCCCACCGCACCTCGCAGCAATCAGACCACACCCCGTAAACAACACACGACCCCCCTCCCCAACAACACCAGCTTTGACTCCATGGCCGCCGGCTTCGCCTCCAGCTTCCCATCCGAGCTCAACGCATACCCGTCTTCGCCCACCCTAACCGCCACCTCTTACGCAGCGACCGAAGACAGCGACTTCACCCCTTGGTCCAATCGCAAAGCATCTATTGCTTCCTTAAACAGCCAAGCCGACGCCATGGATTGGACACCCACACATTCGCGCTTCTCCTCCCACGCTCCGTCCCTCATTCCCTTCAATCCCCCGCCAGAACAGCCATCCCCAACCAAGACCCAACCCGTCAACATCCTCAAGCACGGCGCAGACGCGAACCCCTTCAGCCGTCGGATCCCCGGCGCGCCCGGCTCATGGCATAAACCCGCCTTACCACCGCATCCTGAAGAACGCAAGCGGAATTTCTTCGAGGAGGATAGGGAGAAGAACAGGGAGGCGGGTATGGGATTGAGGGACAGGGGCGTGCCGAGGAGGGTAGAGAGGGAGGCGGAATTGTTTAAGGCGCCGCAGTTCAAGTATGATGCTCAGGGGTATACGAGGGCGAGGGAGACGGGGTTGGAAGAGGGTTTTAATGATTTGTTTTCGAAGTGAGATGGTGGGAAGGTGAGGAGACGTGGAGTGGAAGAGGGAAAGAAGGAATGGGTTTGGCATTGGGCGGCGTTTTGTTTGAGATACCCTCTCTTGTACTGATTGATTGTCTAGCCAAATGGCGGATCACCGTGCGTTACAGCTTCGTTTGACACGATTCGAAGCGCTTTGGCGTGATTGGATATTTTTTATTAGAATCGTGCAATGCTGCTTGTAGTATGCGAAAATCAGTAACCTAGTATACTATCAGGTTATATCTGGAGATTTGAAGAAAAGGCTAGTGGTGGTGTGAGAGTAGACCAAGCATCGTAGGATAATTCCGGGCAAGTAGCTTGTATGTGTCTAAAATATGTGTGACGTCGCGGAGTGCGTAGTGGAGACCAGGTCGTTTGTGTCGGCGGTGCGCCCTACGACAACAATCAATGACCTCTCAGTGCCAATGTCAATAACGAACGGGTGAAGCGAGGGAGTGGTGATGGGCGCTTGATAAGATAGGATTTTCTACCTAACCTCAAGCCAAATCATGATCTTTTCACATGCCGATATAGTGCGGGAAGAAGCCCAGAAGATCCCCAAATGCTAAGACTCCGTTGTCCTTCCTTGATGTCCGCAGATCCGCAATTCATCGCTGGTCGTTTCCCGTCCCCGATATCCCATTTCCTTGCTGCTGGCGAGCCGCTTATGACCTAGGCTTCTCCTTCTTCTCCTTCCACAGAGCCGACAGACCAACACCGGACACCTTGACAACCTTGAAACGCACACCGGGAATATCACCCTTGGCCTTGCCCTTGCGACCGAAACCGGCGAGCAGGACTTCGTCGTTCTCGTCCACGAAGTTGAGGCAACCGTCGTTGGGGACTGTTGTGCGTTAGCCGAGCTCACGCCACACAACTCTTGGCACCATGTTCATCCTCTGAACGTGACTGCGGTGGGCACGTACCGAAAGCTGTGACCTTCTTTCCGTTCTTGATCAACTGTACCCTGACGCACTTTCGGATAGCGGAGTTGGGCTGCTTGGCCTCGACACCGACCTTCTCGAGGACGATACCCTTGGCGTGAGAGGAACCACCGAAGGGAGATGACTTGTAGGCGGTGCCGAGGAGACGCTTCTTGTAGTGGAGATCGGCCCATTTGCCCTCACGGCGGGTGTTCTGAAGCTTGCGCGCAGCATTGAGACCTCTCGGCTGTCCTGTACATAATTGTAAGCTTTGGCGTCGATATAGCGGGCGCAGTATGCGAGCCGGCAGGGTCTCGTGCAGGAGAGCGTGTAAAAAGCTGCGGATGCGTACCTTTACCCATGATGGCGGTATTGTCGATGCAATCGCTGGGTGGGGTGGATGGTTAGTATGGCGGACTGAAGAAGTTGAAGGTCGCGGGACGCTCTCGCGAAATCGTTTGTGTGGGCTTGGCAAGAACGGAAAGCGCTAACGCTGGAAGGCACTAGTGCGAAACGTCCCTGCCCCACTGCGAGGCTCCATCATCACGCGTCCCTTGTAGGTGCGAACAACATGTTGCGCGACGCTGGTATGTTGCACTGAGTGTACTCGTGCATGCATTGTTACGTGCTATCTCCATACGTTTTTGAATTGGTACTCCACAATGTCTACCAACAAGATCACCAAAGTCCCCTCCCGGCTCCCAGCGCCTGCTCTATTCGTCGGTCCGCCTTCCCACAATGCCTCTGCTACATCTCTCCTCCCAGGCACAGGGGCTGATAAAACCTCACGTGTTCCTCTGACCCGACAACGTTCTCTGCTGTCACCAGACGCCAAGCGACCACCCCCGCCAACTACGTCCGCATCCACCTACGACGGCGACCCTCTCAAACTCACCTCCTCGAACCCCAATGCACCCTTTGTCCGCCATCAGAAATTGCAGAATGAAGCTGCAGACGCCGAAGCGTCATCGCGCGCGGAAGCCATATGGGCAGAGATGCAGAACACACTGGAGGAGGTGGAATTGAGCGCCATCAAGGGACCAGGCATGACCGTGTTCGGCAGCGAGCACAGCCGTGCTTTAGAAGACCTTCGCAGAGCACAGATTGACCTTGCGAAGGCATGGGCACGCTCAGAAGCTGAAGAGCTAGACCAGTCTTCGGAGGAACGTAAATCTGCTAGCGACGCTACAAACCACGTAACTGATCTGCTTAATATTCCCGAACGCTCCATGGAGAAACCGAGTCAGGGCTCTCCGAAGGCGGGTAGCAACCTTGGCGGCACGTTCGAGAAGAGCAAGCTAGAAGAAGAAACAGAAAAGGACATTGAGCTTAGCCGGAAGAGGAGAGAGGCAAACGACCGGTACTTCGAGAAAGTGAACAGAGGAGTGTTGGAGGTCGTCAACAGACTGGAGGAAGTCGCAAAAGCGATGAAGACGGTTGAGAGCGAGAGCAAAGAGATCTGGAGCGACAGTCAGAGTGCAGAGACAGCGAGTGAGACAGCACCAAGCGTATGATGATGATGATGGATGCCATCGAGAAGCACATGTGAGTGCAAGAAAAGAACGCCGGGTCTGATCAAATTGGATGGTATTGTTCGCTCTCTGTCTGCTCTTGCGATTTTTGCAAATGCTGAACATGCTCAACATCGAGTTGTTTTCACAGCAAGTACCTATAATCCGGATTCAGATCGCCCATCTCCGTCTTCTCATACTCAGTCAATCCCACATCGCTGACGCTCTTATCCCGGCTCCGATTCGCCCATTGGCACATGAAAAAGTACACCATGCAGCTGAGCGCGCTCAGTGACACAAACGCAATACAGATGGAGTATCCCGGAATATACTTTGGCGCATCCTTGTCCAAGAATGCATACACGGCGATAATACCACCTGCCAAACCCGAAGGTACAAAGTCAGTGTATGTCTCCAAGAAGTGGGGATAGTACCTTGGCTCGTGTCTCAGCTAAGTGAACAAAAGACTCTTTACTTGTGTATTAGATACACAGACAAGAGGGGTTTTCCCCGGCTTTGCTGGGAGACACATCCACTTTGTACCTGAGAGACTTGCCTATGTTTCCGAAACCGACTTGCCAAGCCGATCCTATAGCCCTTCGATGATGCCCACCAAGGTTCATATTGAACCAACATACGATGACAGGCATAGCTGTGTAACAACCCATGGCGACAAGGAACAGTGCTGCATACTGCAATTCGCGGTTGTTGTGTACGGATATGAGGATCGCGAACCCCGCGATAGCGACGCAAATGGGGAAGATGCAGAAGAGAAATCGGTGCTTCAACCGGTCCGAGAACCACGCAACGGTCATTGCGAACCCGAAAGCTGCTGCCCACGGTGGAACAGAATGCAGCTGCGTCTGGATCTTGCTGTATCCGTAGCTTTGGATGATGGCAGGCGAGAAATACGCGTATCCGTATGCCGGGACGATAAGACCGAAGTACATGAATCCACCAACAATGATCTTCGGGTCCTTGAAAACGCGTCCGACGTCTGCGAGCTTGATGGGTCGTTCTCGCGCACTCCTGCCTTGGTCGATGCGCAGCCGGGCCTGGACAAAGTCGCGCTCCTCATCTGTCAGCCATTTGACTTCCTCGGGAAAGTTGGGCAGCAGAAAGAAGAAGAAAAACGAGACCACGCAGGTAAGCGTTCCCTCCAAAATAAAGATCCAACGCCAGCCGGCGTATCCACGCATACCGTCCATCTTACCGATAGCGCTAGCGAGCAGACCACCAAATGCACCAGCCAAGGTAGTGCTGCTGAAGAAGAAGCTGTACCGCTTTTGCGCCTCTTTTCTTCGATACCACATGCCAATCAGATAGAAGGCGCCCGGGAACATGCCCGTCTCAAACACACCAAGAAAGAATCGTGTCGCCAGCAATCCCGAATAGTCTTGCACGAGACCCTGGAGCATGGTAACAAGCCCGAATCCAAACATGCATATCGAAAGCCACACCCTGGGCTTCAGCTTCTTCAGTACGATGTTCGAGGGAATCTCGAATAGGATATACGGCACAAAGAATATGACGAGGGCGTTGTTGTACTTCGTTTTGACGAGGCCGAGTTCCGTAGAGAGACCAAAGACATTGGCATTGGCGATGTTGACGCGGTCCAAGAAGGCCAGTAGGTACATGATGCAGAGGAAGGGTATGACATGCAGATCGATTTTGGTGATCAACTTGCGCTCCGTCGTGTGCGGCGGGCACACGACCAGGTCTGGGGCGTCATCGTCGTAGTTGGCATCGTATGGCGGGACCCCCCGCGTTGTCGGACAGATTGGGGTGTTCTTCTACGCACAATGAGCATACCGTACTAGGTGAAAGCGCGTCAAGCCATTGGCTCATTGTTGCTTACTCTCTTTGTGCGAAAACATGGTTGCGGTTCCAATGTGTGGAGCAGCACGGTGTGGAGCTCCCTCGCTTTATCACAATGCCGCACCCTGAAGATTAGCACCTCACCCCTAGAGTCAGCCTTCGTTCCTCGCAGCGCGCCAGATGGTGCGTAATATAAGAAGCTCCCTTGTCCTCGGAGCTCGGATGCAGACAACAGCGCAGCTCTTAAGGCCGACGTCGGTCGCTTGTTCTGAGCGGCCCTGTCGGCACGCCCCGCATCTGCTTGCCGCGCTGGGCAGAGGCAGCCGCTTCTTTGTGGGCTTCAGGAAGAAGCTTGTGCAGAAGAGGAAGCTATCAATCCTTCCCCAGACGGGTGGGCCAATCACACGAGTGGCGGTCCCCAGCTACGATGAACGAAGCCAGCGTTGCCGAGTCGTGCGGCAACAAACACGAGCGTGAGCAGCGTCACGCTGTCAGTTTCTGACGCTGCCGATTGGCGTCCCTGCAGAGAAATTGTCTGGAGGCGTCCGCGGTGAACGAACGATGGTCACGTAGGATGGGGCCAGCCCCTGCTGCACTGCTGACCAGCATAGAAGACTGTGTGGCATCGTGGTCCCGCAACGTCCATGGCCAGCAAATTTTCCCTTTGTCCTTTGCGGTTGCCGCACACATGGTGGACACAAGCTAACAATGCTCGCTGCAAACTTGATCGTCATCCGGCCGTCGGACCGACAGCCAACAGGGATTTCTCTCGTCGGATGTTTGACGGGGAGATCGACGCCGATGTGGCGTGGGCTCAGGCAGCTAGCGCGAGGCCTGTGCGGCATGGAATCATGGTGATGCGAAAGTCGCATCGCGCTCCTTGAGCCTCAACAGCCCTGCGTGATGCACTCGGCGACTCGCCATCCGTGGTTACCACCCATACACCCACAGGCTGATGTCCACGCGCGCCCTTGGGCCGGCAAATGCGGCGGATATATTTCTCGCTTAGTCTAGGTCTGGTCTGTTCCGGAGCCACCAGACCTGGAGCGGGAGCCAAGTGTCAGAGCTGCAACTTCCAAAACCGACGTCGACCGTCCTAGCCTTCCACTCTCCTTCCGCTCGCCTCGCTGTCTCTCCCCTTCGCCTCGCTGTCTCTCCCCTTCGCCATCCGCGCTGTGAACGCTCCCGCGAATCTATGCTGCTGCCACCGACGTCGCCCCAAGTGCTGCATCGCTCGTCTCTCGCAACCCCTCAGCGGCTGGTCTGCTGACCAGAAATGGTTAATTCCAAGGATTTCGCCTTCAGAGTCAACAAGCAAACGCCAGCAAACGGTTCGTTACCGCCGGCCTATGGCACCGTCATCGACTGTCGCCCGGCGCACGGAAGGCGGGGGAGAAGTGAGAAGGAGGTCAAGTCCCGCCCAGTGAGGCTAACCAGAGTCCCGGGCCCGCATGGCGTGGAATGCAAAAAGCGCAAACGAGATGGCAAGGATTTCAAGAACGACGATGGAACCGCCACAGCCAGTAAGGAGTCCAGTGTCGACACCATGTCCACCGCATCCGTATCCACAGCATCAACCGAGCGGCCGCTTGTTGTACGAAAGTCGCAGCCTGCGCCTACCAGGTTTCGCAGAGGTACCGTTCTAAAGAAGCAAGTCGATCTGGACAGCTGGTTTACCATTCTGAGGTTTTCGGATCCGGCGCAGTTGCTGGAGATGCGCACCAGGATTGCGTCATGTTACCGTTTCTTAAGAGATAATCCTATGCTATGGAAGCACAGCAGAGATCATTCCTACGACGACAGTCTTCCGGACCCACCTTCCGTACTTTCAGAATTCCAATACGCCCATCTGCGGCACGGCCATGGGTGCATGAGCTGCCACAAGCCTTCGACGCGCAAAACATACTGGGCGTTCCTTCGTCGATGGTGCAAGACCTGCCTCCACTCCAAGATTGTTAAAGAGCACGAAGTTATAGCCATGCTGAAGGAGGCGAGCGAAGAGCATGTGCTAGAGCTTCTGAAGTGCTTACCTGTGGCCATCTTCGACTCGTGGGAAAATTACGTGGGCGTTGGACCGGGAAACACGCATCCGCAAAAGAACGTCTACATACTTCAAGACGTGGAAAATCTTCTCGCTGAGCATGGCAGAGAACGGGACGAGAACCCTGCAACGTGGCACGCCGAGTGTAGAGTGTGGATGAGCGAGAAGGAGAAGGTCATTCAGGAGCGTCACGACTTTGCGCGTAAGATGGAATTTTGGGAAGACCACGCGAGGCAGGTCAAGTCGTCCGACTTTCAGGAAAAGAAGATGGCACGGAAGAAGTACTTCAAGGAGAGGGCTGCCGAGCTGACGCCTCCGATTACCGAAAAAGAACTGCAACTGTGCCCATCCTATCGGCGAGCCGTCGTTATCCCCAAGATGCCGAACATGCTCTCTTGGTCTCAGCTCAAACCCAAGGTAGAAAAGGAGGCGGCAGATGTCAGGAAGCGATGCTCGACCCCAGATCCGCGCCGTTTGCCTGACCCGATGTCACTGGCTCGTGAGCGGGTACAGCACGGCCTGCCCTTTTTCTCACATCCTAGCAGCAGGACTACGACACCGAGTACGGATCCTTTCTTCTGACGACCATTCAGTGGGGCATGACGAATCACCGGGAGATAGACACTTGACGATCTCATGACCATGACAGATATGCATACCCCTTCCGTTGCATGGTATGGAGTTTATATGGGAAGAGGGATATAGTTGAGTTCACTAGGCATTGCTCATATTGTTTTTGTTGATTCGCATTAATGGTATACGTACGGAGGCCTTGTCGTTATCTCGGGACATGGTCACTGTTTGGCGCAACGGCATAGACGTGTAACCTTTGTTGGTTCATGAGCATGATTCTGTTTTTTCACTGTTGATGATACTTTACAAGCTACTTTATAATGCAGGAGACGCGACTGGTAGCCTAAATATAACTTTGATACCCATCTTGATAATGCGCTCGTCGTGATACGGCATGGGCGGGAGGTGGAGTGATCGGCCCACTTGCCGCTATTGTGGGCCGAGGGCTGGCTGACGCTGCTTAGCAAGGGATGCCGCGAGCAAACGCATCGGATTACACCATCAGGCAGCATCTAGACGCTGTGACTTTGGACTCCACAGACATGGCCTTGCGAATACCCTCGGCGTCTGTATCGCAGTAAGTAGGAAGTGTTTCGGAGAGCTGAATCAATGCCTCCATAGATGCGGCCAATGTAGCGGGCCGTAGCCAATCACAATGTGCGGAAGTGCGATGACACAGGCGCATGCGCGTGAGGGGAACATGAGGCTCTGCGAGAGACGCTTCCAATAAAGACGTGTCTCGCCCGCGGCGACGTCCCAAGTGTTTCCGAAGACCTCGCCGTGCCCTCGCCGTGCCCTTCCACGTTGGCTAAACACATGGCGAAACCATCGGCGGAATGAGGCAGGCCCTGATTATCAGACCGGCTTAGAGAGCAGCATGATTCTAGAAAGAAGGGTCAAGCGGAGAATAGCGATTGGCCGCGGCACGCGTGTCGACCCACTTGGATAACGTGCCGGGTCGGTTTTTGGTCAAGAGGATGGAATTTCCAGCGTCTTTGCCTCTCCGTTTGGCGAGATAAGTACCGTTCGCATCCGCTCCGACCGTCTTGCCTTTTGTCTCTCGCACACTCTCGCCGCCAATTGAGCCCCGGAAGCCACGACAACCTGACCATCGTCACTGTCCTCTCTTATCGTGAGACACTGCGCGACTGACACAGATACCGGGACCCGAGCCGAGACACTCCTTTCGATATTGCTTGTAGCCCAACACAATGGCATCCGCTTCGCGAAGCTTCACCCGCGCTCTGCGCACCGCCGCGCCCACCTTCCGCACCACCTCGACGCGCTCTGCCCGCTTCGTTGCGCCTCAGCAAGCTTTCCGTCAGCAGCACCAGCGCCGCGGCTATGCTTCCGAGGAATCGGCAAAGGACAAATACGAGGGCAATCCCAATGGCATGCTCTACGGTGCCGGTGCTCTCGCCGCCGCCGCCGCAGGTTATGGCATCTACCTCATGAACCCTGAGCTATTCGGCCAGTCGAAGAAGACTCCTGCTATCATTTCCCCGAAATTCGAGGACTACCAGAATGTGTACAACGCGATTGCAAAGAGGCTGGAGGAGCACGACGACTACGATGATGGCAGCTATGGCCCGGTTGTCCTCCGTCTGGCATGGCACGCCTCTGGAACGTGAGTATCGATCCTTCCCCACGGCGTAGCAAACCCATCATTGACCACTTCGCAGCTACGACAAAGAAACTGGCACCGGCGGCTCCAACGGCGCGACCATGCGCTTCGCCCCTGAAGGCGACCACGGCGCCAACGCCGGCCTCAAGGCTGCTCGCGACTTTTTGCAGCCTGTAAAGGAGCAGTTCCCCTGGATCACCTACTCCGACCTGTGGATCCTCGCCGGCGTCGCCGCAATCCAAGAAATGCAGGGGCCTAAGATTCCCTACCGGCCCGGTCGCGCTGACCGCGATGTTTCCTTCTGCACGCCCGACGGCCGTCTTCCCGATGCTTCCCAGGGTGCTTCCCACATCCGCGCCATCTTCGGACGCATGGGTTTTGGGGATAAGGAGATGGTTGCCCTGTCTGGCGCACACGCTCTTGGCCGCTGCCACACCGACCGATCTGGTTTCGATGGACCATGGACCTTCTCTCCTACCACTTTGACGAATGACTACTACAAGTTGCTGCTCGAGGAGAAGTGGAGCTGGAAGAAGTGGAACGGCCCGAAGCAGTTTGAGGATGTGAAGACGAAGAGTCTGATGATGCTGCCGACCGACATGGAGCTTATCAAGGACAAGTCATTCCGCTCGTACACTGAGAAGTATGCGAGGGATAACGACGCTTTCTTCAAGGACTTTTCTGAAGCTGTGACCACCCTGTTCGAGCTCGGTGTGCCGTTCACACAGAGCGAGGACCAGAGGTGGGTGTTCAAGAGCTCATTCGATTAAGCACTGGCATTTTGAGTGGGGCTGGTGTGGGAAATAAAGAGATGATTGCATTTGGGAGAATGATATCCTACTAGACCGTGTTTAGAGCGCGTAGACTAGACGCATGTGGGCGCACCATAGTTTTCCTTCATCTTGACGTCCTGTCTTCTTTTAGATGTACTTTATATGTGCATTAGCATTGAATGAGAGTGGCGGTTGAAAGTTCAGATGTCCTCCTGCATTGCTTGCTGTATTGGTACCACGAATGGCCGCTCACTAAGGACCAGAGCTGCCTCGCGCCAACCCCCGCTTTTCACGATCATCCATCCCCTCCTCATCCAGATCATGTCAAATGCAGCTGAAATGGCTCCGCAGTTCCTATCAGATATCGTTTTAATTTTAGGAGACTGTCGTTTCGTAGCACCCGCCAGCAACTCCCGTGTATGCAACACAAGCCGTGAAAGAGGGACGAATACACGTTACGCGGTACTCGGGCAGTTTTCCCAAACTACATTGAGTATTGCCATCTCGTATACTCACATCTCCGTCGCAATCTAACCTTTAAAGAAGACATTCTCATATCTTTCCAAGGCATCTTGAATAACCTGAGCTCTACTTTCAGCACCTTCACTCAAAGCATGCCTGATCTCTTTTTCACCCTGGCGCTTCTCTGACATTACGAGGAATTCTGCAGGAGAAGAAAGCCAAAGAAGGGTTCCGTGGGTCTGCTAGATGCAGACAAAGCTTCGTGGGTGTGGACGGGCTGGGTGTGCGAGACGGAGTGTAGTCCTGAACTGCGGGGTATGACTTCCAACAAAACGATGACATACAGGTAAGCGACCGGACTGTTCCTGGTACCGACTTTACGGTGGTCGATGATAATATGCAAACCGGGGAACAAGTGGGACACTAGATTGACAAATCTTGGGCTCAGCATCAGAGCACTGAGACCCGCCTGAGACGGATTGGGACGACGCTCTATTCATGGGATTGTTGAGAAAGCACAACGCTTTTGGACCGCGGCAGGCAACGCTACTACGAGTTCCTCGTGCGGCAGGACCCCTCACTACTCTTCTTCTGCCAAATCCCACTGCCTGCGTCTCTGCCCTCTCTCCTTCCTAGCAAGCTTGCGTCGGATTCTCGAAGATTACTCCTTTCGCACCGAAATACCACCTTCAAAATCTCTACCGCAGCTTTGAGCTATTCAGACCGGCGCAAGGCAATCCCGATACTCAAATCGGAAGGTCGTTCGCGTGGTAGGTCATACCGGTACAGTGCTTGCATGGAGAGTCGTGTCTTCCCGGAGAAGTCGTATGTCATTTCAAGGGATTTCTATAGGTTTATCAATGTGATGATGACGAAGAAGGTAAAGGAACTACGCATGAGGGTGGGGATTGGGAGGGTGGTGCGGGCCGCTTGGGCGCGGGCAGAACGTAGAGAAGAGAATGTGCTTCTGGAGTGATGGTTGGTCTTTTGTGCAAGCCTCTCTCTCGTAGGAAAAGTTTAGTTGGCATTGAATACGTGTCGAATCTGTAGTAGATGTGGCGTTCGTATACTCTAACCTCGCGCAACACATGGTTCCGGAGCTGTTTCTTGAGGATAGCATAGGTTTGCCTAAGCATTTACTCCGGTCCGCACTTTTAGACTCGAGACAAGAGATGATGCTAAGACTGAAGAGCCTAGAAGCAATAGAGAAGCTCGGTCGCGAAGAGTCTATTCAGTCAATGTCCTACGCTATAGAGTATTTGCGTGTAGATTTCGGATGACTTGGACTGGAACAGTACAAGATACACTCTCTGCGAGGGCAGCTGCCAACTAGGCTCCTACGTATAGAGAATTTAGATGCAACAAGAGATTCTTATTGGGGGGTTCATACCTAATGTATGCAGGTCAATGGCTCGGCTCTAGCGTATAGAAACCTCTGTTCTAACATATGAATCTGACTGAATAGACATAATGCCTACACGGGAACTGCGTACAGTCCTCCCTCCGCCCTCGGCTCGGAGCCCCAGTGTCGGGTCTGTCTACGAAAATCTCCAGGTCGGCAGTGGCTAACTCTCATATACAAACAATATCGTCGTTGCAATCCCTTCAACCCTCCCGCCTTGGTCCGAAGCTAGGCCTCCGAGCTGGGGGGAGGCTGTAGTCGAGCCCTGTTCTACGGTTTGCTTCCTTGACTGACCAGGCTCTGATGTCCTCGAGTTCGTATAGAAATGCGGGGTACATGTATAGCCGGATCGGCAATGCAGGTACCAGTCTCCAGCACCAGCACTTGAGCGGCGACTTTGTTCGCCCCGCATAAGAATGCGAGATCCATAACTTGTCTGTCTTAGCCTTGTAAATGATGGTGTTCCGTAATCTTACGTTGGCGCTGCCACTTCTACAGTCGACTATAGCTGCTACTTCCTCATTCCGCGAGTCATGTCTAGGCTTCGACGCAACATCCTTCCAAAACAACTTCTACGCTTCGCTTTCATGAATATGTGCCAGCAAACACCACCATCCCGCTCGATGGCATGGACTCGACCTGCAGTCGGCCTAATCAGCTCTTTTCCGTAGAAGCGTGCCACGTAGCCCTTACGATACCAACCACCAATCGCTCTTCAGTTATTGTCGAGCTATTTCTTCCGCACCCCACTGCTTGGACTGGGCTTGATGTGTGGGTTAGTGAAATTCTTTGATGCTAAGCTCGTACTTGTAGCTAACGTAATATAAAATCCCAAAGACGCATTTTAACAGGATTAGAACCTGTCGCATGCCGTCCAAAGTTCAAGTTCTTCACCTCTTCTTCTAGAGATCTCTTCATAAGTAGCCCCACCGTGATCAGTCACCGACAACCAATTCCGTCGACGCTTTGATACGGAGAGGCGGTATAGTCATCTTCCACTGGGGATGAAAGAGAGATGTGGAGAGCTGGATAAGTGGATGAGGTTCTTCCGTGTACCCGGTAAGGAACATTGTTCTGGGGTGTAGGTGTGTGGCAGATTGGTCAAAGCGGAACAGTAGCACAGGGAATCGATTATACGCCGAGGGATAATGTTCTGGCTGCTATCGTGGAGTGGGTTGAGGAAGGGACAGCGCCAGATGAAATAGTCGGTACGCGTTTCGTCAAGGATACGGTGGTGAGTGGTGTGGATTTCCAGAGAGCGCATTGTAGGTATCCGTTGATGAGTACGTATGTGGCTGGCGATGAGGGGGCATTGGAGAGTTGGGAGTGCAGGTAAAGGTCGACAGAAAAGGGAGTGGTTCGTTTGTTGCATTAATCACGTCGACGATCAACGATCAACAGACAATGTGTGACTCTACCCTCTCTCAAGAATGCCAAGCAATCTATTTTTTTGGCGTCTCTAATTGTTTGCAAACTGGCACGACACACGCATGATGCGGCGAGGTCTGAAGATAGCTAAGCCATTCGAATCTTTCCAATTGAGTACACTCTGCCTGGACCATTTCATCAACAATACATGCAATGTCTGCTGATCGATGCAGACTTGACCAATCTGAAATAGGAACCTCGTGACGGAGTTGCAGTCAGCAGCAGGAGGGGAGGTTCGAGTAAATCTCCGAAGGATAGGAGGAAGGTTGAAGACCATACTGGATGAGCAACCTCTGAGCGACGGCTCTTGGGATGTTTGTTGATCCCCAAGGGTCGTCACGAAAGCCGAGCTGTCGGTTTCAGATGCACACTGCCTACGACAGCCATTCCAGGGTTCTGCACCGATATCCTTCGGACCAAACATCTCGTACCAGATCTACCAGGACTGATCCGTTTCCCCGCCAAGCACACCCCTGACCCTCGCTTATACCCACCTCGGCACGGTAAACATCAATTCTCCCTCGGTAGCCAGCTACTCGCTACACTCTGAATGATGCTGCTCTCGTCCAATACCGGGACCACGATACATAGGTACATGCGCCCACACTATCGGAAGCGTACAGACGAGACCTCGAGCCAGGTTACTCTCATGCATTAACGGGCCTATCCGCTCCTCGTTTGCATGCAGCGGAGCACATGCCGGAGGGCCGACTGCTCGCGGTTTCTACGCTGTTTGGTGGGTAGCGGATGCAGCAATGTACCGATGGTAGGGAACGTTTCGCGCTGGTGCTGCGCCATGACTGCCAAAGGCGAAATTGGGTTTGAGAGGCTGGATGGGGACATGGTCAGAGTGCATGTGGGAAATGCTCCGGCGAGGGGAGGCCTGAGCGGATCGTGGGCGGACCTGCAGGGAAGGCCGCGGTCCGTACTCAACGTCGGCTGTCTGAGAGTCATGTTCAACAGGTGAGCACCTGTTCCGGCCCTCATCATTGGAGTTGAAGGCGCGCTCTGGACTCTCCCCTCCTGTAAGCAAACTGATCGCACGACGATGAAACAACGTCGGTCCCGCCGTCCCATTGTAAACGGCCTGCAAACGGCCCTTCTACAACGAGAAGGCCGCTGCCATGCCTCCGATACGGTAGCGGTGCGTCCACTACACACGATGGTAGCGGATGGCACAAGGTCAATTCCGTAGAAGCTTTGTTGGGCGGCGACAGACTTTCGGCGCATCTGCATTCGACGCGGTGCGCCGGGGAAGCGCAGGTACCCCACACGTCATTGCCGTCAGTCGCCGGGACGTTGAGCGCACTGCAGCGGGGAAACGGCAGGGCCCGTTGTACGAGGCTCGCTACACAAGCACACAGACTCGGCCGAAACTCCAGCTTTGGTGCAAAGGCTGCGAGGCGAGGGGTGGTGGTGGTGGAAAAGAGAGCTCTTTGGCAGAGAACAGCCATCCTTCGGCGCCACCAACGGAAACTTCGTCGTACACGCCACCGCCAGCATGCTGGTGCGAAGTTATCCCGGGAAATGTCAGGACAGATCAGCATGCTCTGCGGCCGTGTACGAGGCGCATGATGTGCGAGCCGTCAAAGGCACACGACTCATGTATCTCTGGCACGGCCCGTCACATCTGTCTGCGAACGACGTTTGCCAGCCATGGCCGTGGTCTTTTCCTGACCCCTGGCCATGACCCACCTACGCCACGTGTGATGCACGCAAAGGCAATCGCGCATAGCAATGTGTGAGGAGCCTGCTACGCGTGGCAAAAAATTGGGTCGCGCATTGGCGACATCTCCCAGCCGACTTTGTCGCCGCCATAAACGCAAACTTCTTCCTTGTTATAAGTGGACTGAGTCGGCTTGCGGACGGGCGGACGGGCGGACTAGTGGTGCACGCCGTGATATCAATTCGAAGGCTGCCGTATCGTGTTACACCCAGCTGGCAGCTATTGATGACAGGGACAAGGTTGCGAAACATTGATGCCCATGATCGCCCATGGATGATGCCGCGAGTCAGGGCGGCATGCACGCTCGCCCATACGGCCTACCCAGGATTGCCTGTCGCCAAACATGGTCCTAAGGAATACAATAACAGGAAGGAGGGTGCTTAGGAGTGGCCACATGCCGTGGTTCTATCGAATTGCATGCCGTGCCAGCATCGAAATGACACTTCTCGACGGCGCCGTCTTCCCCGCACCACACGTCCGGAATCCATGGCGAAGAGACATCATGCTGTGCTCTCGTCGGAAATCCTGGTCTACCGGTCTGGTTCCATCCCCCTTCTGGTCTGTAAGCTTTGATTCTTCGTAGCGACCTGTGGTGCGTTTGATTAAACTCTGTATACGAGAAGCTGTGGAACGTCATGCAGCTGGAAGCATGCCCAGTGAACCCAATTTACTTGTCATAGCACGTTTGCGACTACTGTTCGCCAGGCGATACCTATTTCAGTTTGACAGCCAGGTATGACAGCTCTAGCTCGAGGCCGTGTTCGGGGAACGCAACGGTAGTCTGTTCATCTCCCGAGAATGTGAGCCAATCATCATGCATGATTTTGATCGTCCTTGGAAAGCTGCACTCAATGTTGAGCTCAACGCGGCGGATAGAACTAGTCGACGTTTGGATTGACGGTGCGTCGACTCTCGACGTGGGTGACCCGCTGATCAAACTTGTAACATCTTTGGGGTCCACATATGCATCGCGTCCGTTATCGTTGAGGTCGCACATGAAAGACACAAGTTGCGCCACGCTTGGCAGATCTTCTCCTTCGACGCGAGATCTCACGGTTACGGGGTAGACAATGTCGCTTGCAAAGGTGGAAAAAAAAATCGAGGGAACCATTCAGGGGGGCGGTGGTGGATGGATCGAGCGCCAACACTGTCAGTGCAAACATGTCGCCAAGATGAATGTGTTGCTTGCAGGCGAAGGTTATGCTATGCCTGTCTGTTTCCGAAAGGCTGATCTCATGCACCGCTTTCAATTGACGCAGCCCTGGAAACTGTCAGTAACCGCACAGGCGGCATAAGTGTAACCTGTATCCTCAGAGAGTTTGATCACGTCAAGTGCACAAAGACTGCGGCAAGACTGGTAGGTTACCTCTTCCGTAAGATTTGGTAATATGCATATGGTCACCAATGCGTTCCAGGGCTTGCTTGCCGGCGTGGTCTTCAAGTTGAAGCTCGCTGGGCGTGGGGTGTCGGACAGGCCGGCACAGCCTCCGTTCCTGTTGTGGCTGCTGTGGTAGCGGATAATGCCCGGGGCACACATATACATTAGACCATCATTCCCTGGGCGCACATATATATTAGACCGTCATGGACGGAGGAGCGTCATGATGCTGGCATTGAACATGTTAGTAACAGTGATATAGGGCGGGGCAATGGACTGACTGGACATCCAGTGGTGGCGCATGACCTAAGAGCCAGCACACTGGCAACGTCGTCCTAATCTACCGGCGCGAGCTGACGTATGAAGTCAGTTTGCTAGAGCGATTCTGCGTGTCTGTTTATGCAAGCGACCCGTAAATACCGGATACGGATTGATTGAAGACGCTGTGTCACCAAAGGTTACAAGGCGAGTCGTTGTAGGTACATATCGGGAAAGCCGACAATGAGATGAAATGAAATGGCAGGGAGGGTGGATACATGATTTGATGTAGGATGTATGCGTTGACTATATTTAGCGACGTGAAACATTTGGCCGATCGGTAGAGAAGGCGAGAATCCTGCGGCGCGCAGACGCGCCGCAAGCGACAATAAGTATTTGTTGTAGACGGAACACGGCATCTAGCCAGAAAATTGATCAGGTGCCACTTAAGACACCTAAAATGTCATCTCCATCCATGCCTCTAATATTGTCGGAGTGGACCACGGCCAAGCATTGCTTTGATTCCAAGCTTCGCGTACGTCTGCTTGCCTGCTTGTTGTGGCGTGGGTGGGTCGTTTCGGACCACAAAGGTATCGCTTCCAACGCTTTCCGAGTCATATACGATAGAGTCATTCGCGGCAAGAATGTGACGACGATAAAGACTCGTACTTGGACTCCCAGAAGCAGGCACGCCAGCCAACGAGTAGGACTGTTCAGTGCTTCCGGATCCAAACGATTTCTTGAGAGCTGGAGCACCAAGATAGTGGGCAGTCCCATTCTGGTTATTGCTGATCTGTGCGCCTGCAAACCAAGACGTATAGCCCGGTATCTGACTATAATCAAAGGTGTCCGCTTCTGTCGGGAAGGCGAGGTGGCCCAACTTCTGCACGTTTTTGGCGCGACTCATCGTTGCATCGATGGTGAAGTTGCCGCCTTCCAAGACGTTATAGGAGGACGATACCCTGAGGGGATAGCTGAAGCTCCGGGAATAACCACCAAGAGATTCATGCTTGCCTTTTGTGGTTTGGGACGTGTTTTGGTCATTGCCACCATTGAATAGTTTGCCCTTGATCGCGAAGCTGACATTTTGAACCCAAGTGACGTTCCGCGAGCCTTCTGATGTGATAACTGTAGACTTGACCGAAAAGGATCTTGAGGCGTTTACCGAGTAGTCTAGAGCTTGGACCGATCCATTTGTTCCCTTCATGACTGACGAGGACACGCCAAGAATAGGCTCGGGCGCTTCGATTGTAGAGACGGTGCCTTGCGTGATGCTGTCGATCTTGTCCAACCACAAAAACACCTTCCCTGTCACTACCCAATTCGAGCCCACCGTTTCCGTCAAGTATGCGTTCCCATACTCATCCTGGTTGATTCCTGCTACCTTGATTTCAAATGTATGCTCCTGGCCGTCGCAGAGACTTGGAAGGAAAGCCGATATGTCGATCTCATCCTCTTGAAGGTCAAAGGCATCAATGCCGACCACGGGCCGCCAGAAGCCAGGGACAACGCCACCGGTGAAGATCACAGGAAAAGGCCACGCTACCCCAACTAAAGTTCCATCGATAAGAAGCTGCAACTCTCGGAAAGGTGAGTATCCGTAGAGGGTGGTCTCATTGCCGAATACGGTAGTGTCAGAGGAAAGAACATTAGCCCACCAGAACTCTTCGGTTGCTTGACCAACTGCCGAAAGACTGACAACAGCCTTTTTGACGTTGCGTGGTAGAGTGAGAGTATCGACAGCTTTGGAATCAGGCACAACGAAAGCGCTAGATTTGTCCAGAGAGGACTGGTGTGCAGAGATTGGAATGATAACATTCGCTGCATCGATAGTGTCTTCTGCGGAAAAGAAGGTAGCCGTCAATGTGGTTTCCCACTTCCCAGTATAGGTGTCATCGATCAGATTCCCCAGGTCGAAGATGATCTTTTGCGGCTCCCGGAAAAGCGACAAGTAGTTGCTCATGTCTTTGACATATGTCCAGACGATTCCGTTTTGCGTTGGCTCGGCGGTTGATGTTCTCCAAACTTCGGTGTCGTTGAAAAACATAAGCGCGAGGCGGTCGAACTGTCTCCCTGCAGAAGTAACGGTGAAGTTGATTGTGACTCTATTGAACTCGCATTCGGGCGGAGTGTAGTTTCCTACAAAAGGGATTCCGTAGGAGTAGGCAAATTCGTGAACCATGAGGGACCTCTCGCAGCTCTTCGGACTCAAGACAGGCGGTGATACTTGTAGACATTCTAACAAAGGCGCAGTTTCATTCGGCGCGCGGCCGGTCAAGGCAGAGCCGATGCGACTCAGCTGAGACTGCGGCAAGGCCAGAGAAGCTGTGACGGAATGCGAAAGGATCATTAGCATTAGGAAGAAAGATATGGAGGACAGTGCCGCTCGATGTTGACATGCTCGTTTTCCCTTCCACCCTAGCCAATTCTGCTCACCGATTCCCAGCGACGCCGGGAGCTCGAACGCGCCCATCTTTTGAAAATAACCAATCCGAACTTTCCCTCCGGTCTTCTCGAGCAGGTTCGCTGATTTGTGTACACTCCGATGGCGCCGTACTGAGGTATCTCTGTAATGAAAGCCAGGTACAGGTTCCGCGGACGCCGCGCAGACCTTGATAATGTGGAGATATGATAACTGCGAACGCATCAGCACCGGGAGCATGCGAGTTTAATGGAGGAAAGCACACAAACCTCGCTAAATAACAGATGCAAGAAAGAAGTAGGCGATGCGATCAGCTTCGGCCACGATGGTTGTCCCAAAACCGTTTTGTTGCGCTCTTGATGATTTCTGAATCGCCGAACCGTGAACGATAGTAGTTGATGAGGGCGAATTCGTCTTGTGGGAGGACGTATGAATTGGGATGCGCTTTTAACTTAGCGTGAACCTCGGCCAGCTTCCTCTCGAGATGCTGGGCGAGACGTTGGTCGACACCGCCAGGAGAGTTTTGTGCGAGGAGAACAGCCTGTCCCAGGGTCAGACTCCCCATGCCCGCTATATATTCTGCACCCATGGTGGACAACGATAGTCGATTGCTGGAATAAAGTAGGTGCGAGCGGGGTGTGTACAAGAAAGGAAGGCGCGATTAGATAGTGGGAAAGAACTTAGGCACAATGTGGGAAGGGCGGGCAACCACAGGAGATAGGGTCGAAATATAAATATACGTACCAGACAAGACGCACGTGGAGGACAGAGCCCAAGTCAGGTCAACGAGCTTAGTTTGAAGCTGTAACCCACTGGCGACGGATGTGCTCCGTTTCGGGAGCTGTCAACGCTGCAGCTGCAAGCCTACCCGCGCAATGAACGCATGTGCCAGCAGCCCCGGTCCTGCAAGGAAGCGATAATGCCTGAGCAGTCGCAGGGATGGACAAGAGTCAGCGGAGCTCGGTGGGGGTGCACGACGCTGTTCCTGGCGAGGACACGCCTTTCCACCGTGCCGGAACGCTGAAGCAGCCCAGTGCAGACGATGAGCGCGCAGGCCAATAGGGGGCTAGGGCGGGTCGCTTTAGGGTATTTAAGATGGAATTTTGAATTTTAAGAACAAGGTTCTTTGCACTCGTCAGATTGTCGATTCGTAGGCTTTGGGTTGCGACTGGTGCCGAAACAGGGCCAAAACTTTAATGAACCTTCGCGGCCGTGTCGCCGACCCGCGCAGGGAATACTTCGGGGAGCGTTGGGTAGCGGACGCGGCGAATTCGACAGCCCATGGTCTTGTCAGGACTCAGGAGGGAGCGTGCAGACCTCCTGGACTGGCGATGATGCGCGAGGTTGATGCCAGGATCGGCAGTGGAGACGAAGACGACACGGCGGCGGGGATGTGTCGTCGCAAGACACTGACCAAGTGCTACCGACCGAGTGCCACCATGCCGCGGTCGAATTAGACTGCTGGAGCGTTTGCGAACGGCTGCACTGCTGCAGGCCCGTCGGCGTCAAACGTTGCTCATCCCGGGCGCTGCGTCGTGCCCGTGTGCGGTGCCATTAATCATGGCCCCACCCTTGTCCCGAGGGTCGCAGATCGACCGTTGACGGCTGATTGAAATGGCGAGCGACGGTCAAAGATTGGGCGCGGCCAAGTGCTACGTCAAGCACTCGGTGGTCCCACGAGCTACGACGCAGTCGCACGACGAAGTCCTCATGGCCGCACCGTGTGGAATCAGACGTCGGGTTCATGCAGCATGCCCCGCAGTTTAGCGTTTGCGGTGGGTGAACTGCCCACGCGAGCAAGAATACGGCATTTATGCGGCCTTTGCGACGCTGCCGCCAGCGCCTATCGTGGCGGGACCATCATGGGCTAGCATTCTGTAACGGCGAGATCCACGGCGGCTTCTGGCAGTGCTTCGGCAATTTCAAAGCGAAAGCATCAGACGAGGACGACTCGCGTGACCGGCCGTGCTGCGAGACAAGTCACCTTCTGCAGTCGAGATGAAGACACGAATCCGTCTCCTGGCCGGCCGACTTGAAATAGATGGGGCGGCTTGTGCGGATCTCTTAGCTCCAGCCCAAGTCGTTGATGGTCGCAGGGGTATCGTGCTCTTCACGCGTGCCCGTGCAGGCCCACAGACTGCCGTGTCGCTTCCCAATGCTCAGCGACGGTGCGCTGGTGGTGTGTTTGTCGAGCGCACTCCTCACTTCATTTCCGCGACCCTCGGTCTCGTCAAACGGCGAAGCGCCTCCCATTTGCAAATGAGGCGGAAAAGCTACGTTGCCCCTCGCCCTCTACGGCGACCGGCGACCGGCGACGTCTGAAGAAAGGCAGCTAGCCGGGCGTCGCATTTGCAGGGACGCTCCGCCTGGTACTCGACCGCTCTGGCGAGCAACAACAGACATCCCGATGCCGTGTCGTGACCGCAACGAAACGCCCATGATCCGGGGCAGCAACGTGGTGGGACGGGTTTCTGGAACTGCGGTAGAAGCATGCACGCGCCTGCAGAAAGGGACGAGGAAGAGCCGATACAACGCCGCGCCGTGGTCATGGACTGGACTGCAACGCGTTCCTGAGCGGGGAGAGCTGCTTGACCTTGCATCGGAGCGTCGGCGCTCCGAGCGCCAAGTCCGATGGACCCCTGCTCGAAAAAGACGACAGCGTCGTCACGGTCGCGTTACCCTCACAAGACAAGTCGCGCGCAGCAGAATACAAGCAGTTCCCAAGGCGCCATCCCCGAATTTACACACTGCAGTCTCCGCCGATTTCGATGAATGCGCCTGCCGTCCGCTTCTGGACGGAGCAGCTCCTGTTTCGGGGGGCTTTCTCACGGCCAGCCGCCGCCAGCCGCCCCCAGACATTCACTCGCGCCTTCTCCCACCTCCACCTGCGAGCCCCGCACGCAGTATCTAAACGCAATCCCGTCAGTCTCCTCCGCAATGTGCGTGTACAGGTGAACCCACGCTTCAGGGGCTTGCGCTTCAAGAGCGATAAACCGCCACACACTCCCGATCCAACGCCACATCTTGGCAGCCCCGAGCCCGCACCGTCGCTCTCACAACGTCTGAAGAGGCTCTCCAAACAGTATGGATGGTTGGCAGTGGGCGTCTATCTCGGCCTATCAGCTGTGGACTTGCCCTTCTGCTACTTGGCCGTGCGGATGCTGGGTACCGAACGAGTGGGCCATTACGAACATGTGGTCGTAGAGGGGGTTAAGTCCCTGGTACGGATACCGTTTCCCAACCTATTCCAGGGCTCTCGGGACCTTGAAGGTCCCATTGCGGAAGAGATTCGGGAAGCTGCCGAGAGGGAAGAAGCACTCGGACACGACGGAGCCCAGGTCGTGGGGGCGAATGGAGGTGCTGAAGCATGTATGAGACCTTTCGGTTGAGATAAGTCCTGCTGAATACACTAACAAGTCCGCAGCGCTCTGGACCCAGTTTGCTCTAGCCTATGCTGTCCACAAATCTCTCATCTTTTTCCGAATCCCATTGACCGCAGCCGTTCTTCCCAAAGTCGCAAAGACACTCAGAAAATGGGGCTGGAACGTTGGCAAACCAAAGCCAACTTAAGCTTCAAGTCCCCCTCCGATCGCCACCATACCGTCGGTCACGTATAGTCTACTCGAGCATCGTTCATGGCATTGGTAACGGTGCTCAAGGATCGCACAGTGGCTCCCACATGGGCAGTGTAAGAATATGTAAGATATGTGTACATGGACCTCACGATAGTCCCATTCAGCATAGCGTTTACCCTTCCAGGCGAGACCATCTTCAATATACTGAGTGGTTAGCCTTCGTTCAGGATATTTCTCTTACCAATCGACATTCATGTTTGTTCGTTCTCTGCACGCATTACCCAATAATGCTTTTCATTTTCTACGGAAATATTGCTTGCTTGATGTGACACGATTACGGAGACAACCGCAAGTTTGCCATTGCGCTTGAGGATCACCATGCGAAGGAACCAGATCTCTGGTTCTCGCTTATCGTATCGTTGACCTTTTATACTAGTGCGACGCGTGGCTTTTGGACTATGTCAGGTTTCTCAGATGTCTAGATGCAAACTCTACATGAGCGGACAGCACCATACCGAACAGTGGGTGCCAGAAACCCGACACTACAGCTATGCATCGTGTCACACGTAGTCGCGTTCGTTCCACGCGCAACTCCAAAGCCAAGGACAAGCAAGGTCTTCGCATCGAAGTGTACCTCTTCGAATATCTTTCGAAGGCTACTTAGTCGATCCCTCCAGGTACTCATCATCGACGACCGCTCGACGCCAGACCACGTGGCGAGTCTAACATTCGGCCATGCTTTTGCCTCGAACTAACCAACGCAGGATGCCACATTGAACAGATGCGCATAACCGTCTTATCCAGGAAAAGCAACTGAGACTACAACACGTCGCCAAAACCCGCTCAACGTGTAAGCTTTGCAAGGCCTTCCGGGACCAGAAGGGTTGCATCAGATTGGCTTCCAGGCAGAAGGGCCTCGGCTATGAGGTAGTGCAGCAATGGTGGAGACACAATGGACGAATGACCAGCCGTGCCGCCCGATGCCCGTAGATCGCTTTTCAAACGCATCGTCTGTTCGACGCTCTTTCAAAGATGGAAGCGCGCATCCATCAGACCACCCAATTGAACTCATAGCCCAACCTACGATCTGAGTACATTCTTGACAAGGACGAGATTTGTAATTTAGGCTCAGGGCACGTCGCCCTTATCTTTTTCAAGACCTGCGCGGAGCCTCCCCAGGGGACCCTTCGACACTCCGTCTCAAAGCTGTCAAAATAAAGTTTGTACCGGCGCTGCAGGTGATCTGCGTTCCTTTTGCATGGTCTGAGCTAGCCATCCCTAGCGCAGCCCTATTGTAAGACATCGGCCGCACTGACAAGAAAAGCTGAACAACACGCTGAGCTTGTCTTCTGTCTCGCAACATGTAGTGGGGTTACCAGACGTTCTTGGGCGGGATCTTGTCCGCTCGAACCGCGTGTGCATGGGCTGGTTGCTGTTAATCTCCGCACCGGAAGTCTGACCTCGAGATGAAGTTGCTTATGAGATGATTATGGGGAGACGATGGGCTTGGACAAAGGAGAAGTGAGACGGGTTTGCCGTTAATGCGGGTGTCATACGACATTGACATGGTGGTTTGTCCTCGAAAAGCATATCAGAGTATACTGTGTTGCAGTGGGTCCATTTTCGTCGGGTTTCTGAAGCTCCCTAGCTCAGGCTGCTAGAACTCTCTACTAAAGTAAATTCTATTTCTTATAGCTAGACCTTACCGATCTACATCTAAAGGGATATTTAATTACTACCTTCTAATTTTACGTCATCCCTGGTCTCAAGGACCCACTCTGATTGATTATTTACCGCTACAACCACAGTAGTTTCGAGGCGTACCATCCAGTGAGGCTAACCATCCGGCGAGGCTTACCTTCCAGCGTGTAAAGTATTCGGCACACACCGAGCGTTGCTCAGGCATACGACACAGTACGAAGTAGGTTACCAGAATGTGCTCAAACGCGATTCATGGTCACTGCGAAGCTACGTCAGTGACTTCACGGCACTTCTAGCGTTGGTCCGATCCGATCGGGCGCCAAGGCACTCATGATTCGGCTTCCCTTCGAAGAAACGTACACTATACGAATTCCACGCCAGCGAAACCTTGCTTTGGTTTTCAGTTACGCCGTGTCCGCTCTTGGAATGCGATTCCGCGATATATGATTGCCCTATCTGAACGTTCGCAGGGTTTAGAGGGCGAGTTTCGGAGCAGTGCTTCGGCGGGGTCTAACGCACTTCCGATTCGAAAGTAGATACCCTAGCGTCAGCAGTGCTGCCAAACCTCTGCCCGCGTTGGGCTCTGTTGTATGGAGCAGCAAATCGACTGCGAACATAGCTGCTCAGGAGCATTGTCAACATAGCTGCTCAGGAGTAGCTTCAGAAACGATCCGCTCAGAAGCGACTACTCCCCCATCAGCTCGCAGTTTAGACCCCGTCCGCTTAGGCACCTACGGATTCAACCCGCTCGCCTTAGAGCCGCGACGCCGCTGTCTAACCACGCTCGAACCTATCCTGGCCTGACTTGCGCTTCCCAGCAGAGTGTCAGCGCACGACTAAGCCGACCATCCTTTTTCTTACTACTTTTGTTGTACCATCGGAGCTACTTGTATCCCCGCCTTGAAGTCAAATTGTGTTCCCCTCTTGTAATTGGAAACAGATCGCATTCGCTTTGCACCCATGATTTACCGGTTGTTTGGTACCTTTGTAGACATGCTTTAGGCGAATGCCTCCGTAAACGGCTAGTGATGCAGGGGATGCGTCTGCAGGAACTACTTCGGTGAACCCCGCCTTCTGCGGGCTTTGCAGCTGCTACAACAATGCTCATGGAACCACGTAGATACTGTACACATGGTGCTGAATGAGGTTCGACTGTAGCACCTTGAGGTTTGTTTGCCAACCTTCCAAGGTTGGGTCTGTGTCATGTGACCCTATATTCGAGTAAACACCGGGCTTCCACTACGTTGTCTATACTCCTCGAGACGAAGAACAGTCTTTCTGTTTCCGAGGTGACGAATCGCTGGCCTTCAGTCCTGCACTGTTGTTAGTGTACCTTGACACAACTGGTAGCCATGCCCACCGCTTCAAAATCGACCCTCAGCCGCGTCAGTAATGCACTGGAGTTTTATTGGCAGAAATTCTGAGCAACACGTGTCTATGTCGCTCACCTTCCTGGCCTAGAATTTCCAAATACCTTGCAGAGCGTTTTCCGCGTGGACAATGCTTACCAGTTGCTCAACAACTTTCAAACTTCCACTAGTTATGCTCGTGAATTAAGTTCCAATATCGCAGGCCTCATTATATCAGACGAACAGCCAAGCATTCGATCCACAAATTACATGTTTGGTTTCGGCGTCGCCGCATCCTTCACTTTTCCGCAATCCCACTTTTCCAGAGCGTCTGAACTGCCAGTCTTTATTCCCGGCCGTCTCTACCTTCCTATCTCCGGAATGCTGCTCCACCTTTTCATCAGGTCTAGATCTTAAGGTCAGATCGCACATTCTCGAGATTCCTCGGACGTTGCGAATGTCCTATGCACTGCATAAGAGTGCACATTCTGTGGATGCTCCCAACCCCACGTTCATGTCTTTGCCTGTCACACAGGCAATTGTTGCAAACGTCCGACGTGTTTATTTTTTTCCCTCTAACGTTCCTCTTGGTCGCAAAACACAAGCCGCCCAGTAAAACGTCGACGCATCAAGGTATCCATTCTGCCAGACATTAGACCAATTGAAGAGTACTGTGTGAGGAGAATCCCCGGCCAGGGATTGACCTGGGGCTCTTGGCTTCTAAATAGCGGCCCATGATGGTTTGCTTCTGACTTTTTTTAATCAATGCTTCCAGATGTCCATGTTGTAATATGCAGAGCAAGAAAGAGAACACAGAGCCTTTTATACACGTTTACCTTCTCGTACTCACCTCCTCTCGTCACTTCCTTGTGATGTTATCTACCGTTATCACCCTGCCCAAATGTTGTCTGCCATCTACGTCGGGAAGCACTTCCAGACCGCGAGCACATCAATTCTAGCCGGCTACCTTCTTTAAATACAACAGGTAAACGAAATTGCAGATCGCCACCATAGCTTTTCGACAGTCTCCACATGGCGGATCCTCTCGGAGATCCTTCGAACTGTGATTTTCGAGTGAAGTGTGAGGAACAAACGGTCTCGGACGGAAATCATTTACACTCCGCTGCGTGATCTCCTAGCTTCTTTCCAAACTCCTTAGAGAATGGTACCCGTCATCCGCATCAAAATCTCAGTGGCTGCTGTCTAGAAAGACGATTCGCGAGAAGCTCAGACACCAGGAAAATACATGAATTTAACCGATCATGCTTTTAAAAAAAATCACTGGGGATCATCGTGGTCATTGATGTCGTAATGTCCTATAACAGCTTCCAGCCATCGCATAGCGAACTTTCTGAGCAGTTTGAGCACCGGTCACAGCGGTAGTGTGAGGAACAAAAAGTCTGCAAAAGAGAGCGTCTTGGTATCTCCCAAACTATTAGATTAATTAATATTCTCAGCGTCAGTCCCTTGAGGGCGGTGCTGGATACTATCACATGTCCCTGCCACTGTGATCTGCTATCTGAGATTCGAGCAAACTCAAAGAGTGAGGAAGACCTAATGCCCGCACCTGATGTCTTTGATGATAATTCCAGACAGCCACGGAGGGTATATGGAGACTTCGATTGATATTTTTCAGAAACCCGTCAGAGCACATAGTACGGCAAACACTACTTTTTAGAGGGCTATTAGAAGGTAGTGAGCAATGTAATGAAGAGTGAAGGTAAGGGCATTGCATATCGCGGACTGCCGGTTTTCGTAGCCTGCCCTGGATCTGGATCAATTTACACAGGTGGTGCTCGGTATTGTCGTTTTCTCTACAGTCTTTGCGTGGTACTAACGATTCGGAGTATGGCTACACAGCGATCAAAACCAGAAGCTCACACACTCCTCCATCCCCGCTGTTTCTAGAGAGCCATCAACGCACTGCGTGACGGAGTTCGAGGGCAGGTTTCGGCATTTATTGTCGCGCATGAAAACACCACGCGGTTCGCTTTTTAGTTATTAAGTACTGTGTGCCTTGAAATTAGAGTGGAGTTGAGAGCTTTGTACGCAATCTCTATCCGGTTTCTACTATCCCTACTTTTCTTTGGCACCAGTGTTCTCCACCATCATCATTTTTCTCTGCCCGTTCATTATAATATCCGACATGCGTTCAAGCCACGGTCGCGAGTCCTTATCTAGAACTTCGACTCGGATCCTGAACACTCACTTGTTTAAAACATGTCGGATAAAAACTTTTCTTTTCGTGTATCCGGAAGAGGCACATGATTCGTGTTATTGTTGTATTTAGGCTACGGTGATCAAAGACTGTGTTGTGCAGACACGGACATCCTATATAAGAAGATTTCGAATACATTGCCTTACACAGTCTCCTGCTGCTAACAAGTAGCGCTTATCCTCGTTAGCTTCACCTCTACCGCCGCTTCATGTTGCTCAAATGTGCACAAAAAAAAGAGCCATATGTAAAAGCCGAGGACATCTTGCGAGTATTAATAGACACCTGTGTCACTTTGTGAACTTTTTCTAACAAAGCACCAAGGAATCTCATGAAGCGTTAAACCATCGAATTCCAAGACTGCGACGAGAGAACATCATCCTAATCCCTCTTCTTTCAAGGCCGTGGTCTGCCAAAGTGTGTACGGCCCATCGGCCAATAGTTATCCAATATGCAACGACAACCGAAGGCACACAATCTACTAGCAGCTGTTTCGAAATTAAAAATCTAAGAATGAAGAGGGTACGAGATTAGATTAAAGTTACGTTTTCCTTTAGGAATAGCCGGTTTCATTTGCTGTTCATGGCCATTATGATCTCAAGGTTCACTTGGTCTGATATCGTGGGATTCAAGATTCTCCCAGCAACCAGAAATAGGTGCATCTTGGTAAGTCAGCGCATGTCAACGCACATAAAAAGGCGAAATTTGTAGGTTACGTTGGGTTGGGAAGATATGAGCTGTACAGATGAGTGCACAGGTGGGTAATGCAAATTCGCATATGCATGTGCATACCATACCTACGATGGGCTGGAAGAGAGGCAAATAAAACTATCATACAGAGTCTAGTATCTAACACGGTTCTCTTGCTCTGGTCAAGAGAATAGATCGCGCCTTCGACAGTACCTTGGTAGACATAGTGTCTACATCCGCAAGCGAGACTGGCCATCGGATTCATGACTCCGACACATGTGAGCACGTTTGTAAACACGCGCTAGCTATCGCATGGAGAAATGACCTAAACAGGAAGGAACACCACCTTTATCGAGGTTGACAAAAGGCCTCGGGTACGCGAATGTGTGGGCGATCACGTGCAAAAAGGACCGAGAGGGGCTTGGATGTGGAGGCTCAGCCCCTGGAAACCTTGGATTGCGCCCGAGTGCCATCACCAATTCCCTTTTTAATCTATATGCCGGAAACGATCACCGGCACTTTGCACAGTTGCTGCGATCGAAGCCGCCACGGTCGAAATGATGGCATGCGGGCGCGATATATTAATCGTGGACGTGGGGACTGATTTGGTTCTCCACATGTTGCTGGCGTAGGATCTTGGCCTCCATTCTTTTTTTCCACTCGTTTACCAATATGGTCGCTTTTTCACGATTAAGCGTTGCGTGGGCAGTCATCACAATTGGTGCTCATGCGCATCCGCTGTTCGAGGGTACGTTGGTGCAGCGAGCGGAGAGTCTGAGCAAGGAGTACGATTATGTGGTGGTTGGCGCCGGCGCGTCGGGCCTAACGGTTGCGAACCGATTGTCGGAGGATCCCGGTACGTTCGAGTCGCGTACCTGCATGCGCTGGTAGACTAACGATTGGCTTGCAGCTGTCACTGTGCTTGTTATTGAAGCTGGGCAATTGTAAGTTGTGAAATAACAGCATGTTTTGTCCGGAAGTCGACTGACAGTATCTGCCAGCGACCAGAATGAAGACTTCGTCACCGTCCCAGGGCTTGCAGGCGGCGCTGTAGGAACAAAGTATGACTGGAACACGTCGTACACTGCAAATGAAGCTTTGGGTGGCCGTGTAGTGTCGATTCCTCAGGGGAAGATCGTTGGCGGCTCGACGAAGCTGAACCGGATGGTTTTTGATAGAGGGTCGAAGTCGGATTACAATGCCTGGGAAACATTCGGCAATACTGGGTGGAACTTCGAAACTATATTGCCATACTTCAGGAAGGTGCGTCCGGTCAATTTTCCATCTGTTGATGACATATCGGGAAGAAAGCTGTCATAATCAGTGTCTAACGGCTTCACAGAACGAAAAGTTTACGCCGCCGACGAAAGAGATCTTGGCTGAATACGACATCAAATGGGATCTTGCGTTCCACGGCGACAATGGATATATGGATGTCTCATATTCCCCCTTTTTCTGGCCAACGACCAGTAAGTGCTGGCCGTGCAGCCTATCGATTGAAATCAAAGAGCAGCACTTACAGCGTCCATAGAAAACTTGATCAACGCAACGAAGGAAACTGGAATCTACATCCCTAGTGACCCAGCCAACGGGAACGCCTTTGGTGGCTACTACTGCCCTCACAACTTGGACCCTGTCAATATTACGCGGGACTCTGCTGAAGAAGCTTATTACGACAGCACTACCGCGCGCAAGAACTTTCAAGTCATTACTGGGCAGCAAGTTACGCGGATCATTACTAAGACGGAAAACGGGACCGTAAGAGTTACTGGCGTTGAGTTTGCCAGCTCCTCAAACGCGACACGCCAGACTGTCAGCGTTTTCCAAGAGGCTATCCTCGCTGCTGGAGCGCTACACACGCCTCAGCTGCTTCAGGTATCCGGCATCGGAGACTCAGCGCATCTGAAGAGCATCGGTGTGAAAACCGTAGTTGATCTCCCAGCTGTCGGACAGAACCTGCACGATCACGTCTCAGTTACAGTCGTAAACACGCTCAACACCACACTCCTGACCCAAAGCGCCCTTCAAAACGCCACCTTCGCCGCCCAAGCCCGCCAACAATACGACACGCAAAAGCGCGGCCCATACTCCTCTCCCACGGCCGACTTTCTCCTCTTCCTCCCCGTCCCCGTCTATTCCAACGCCACAGCCTCTATTCACGCCCAAGCCACCGCTGGAAAACCCTCAGCATCCCTACCATCTGACGCTACTGTAGAAGTACTCAAAGGTTACCAAGCCCAGTACGATTCCCTCACTTCTCGTCTCCTCGCCAATGACTCCGGAAATCTCGAAATCATCTGGGCAGACGGCGTCATGGTGCTTGGACTCCAGCACCCCTACTCGCGTGGCAGCGTCAAGGCGTCTTCATCGAGCATTTTCAATCCACCTGTTGCTGACTCTGGCTTCTTGCGCAATCCGTTGGACGTCCTTCTCCTCCGAGAAGGTATCCTTTTCGCGCGTCGCTTTATCACTGCTCCATCGCTTGCTGCGCTACACCCCTTCGAGGCCGCGCCCGGAGCAAATGTCACTAGTGACGCCGACTTAGACGAGTACATCCGCAGCGGGGCATCTACTCTGTATCATCCAGCTGGTTCTTGTAAGATGGGGCCGAGAGAGGAGGGTGGTGTAGTGGATGGGGAGTTAAAGGTTTATGGGGTAAAGGGATTGAGGATCGTGGATCAGAGCGTATTCCCGCAGTTGCCGGCGAGTCACACGATGACGACGGTGTACTCCATTGCCGAGAGGGCAGCGGATATTATCCGTGGAATATAGGGTCATGTTGAGAAGAGGAGGATAGCATTCGAGCATACGTGAAGACTTGTTCATGTCATGCCAAAGCCAACTACAGCTTCGGGCGTTGTGCAACTTGGAGTTCGTAACAATTTTCTCTAATTGCGAACCATGGCAATCCTACTTATAGATCTGCAGGAATCATATTTCTCGCTCTGTTATTTGTACGCACATTTCAGAAATAGTAACGAATCTAAGTCAATCTCGAGCATCTTAGGGTTTGGTCGGGTTGATGAGGACGATGTCAAAGTTACGCATCAGCTGTGTGGACGCAGTCAGCATATGGTCCATGAATGACAACTACATCGAGGAAACATCATCAAAGTACCTCGAATACATTTTTCTCCAGCTCAAGCTGGGCCACTGGCCTGCTTAAGCACTGGAATCTCCCCGTGCCCGGAAACGAGTTCGTTCGTACGGATCATGGCGACCAGCTTGTCAGGGACCGAGTTCAACCATCGCTCGGGTCTGAACATCTTTGCGTCGTTATGAATACGCGCAATACCCAATGGACACACCACCCGGCAAGAATATACCTTCACCCTTGACAGCAACAATACTTGTCACCTAGAGGTGTGTCACGCGAGAAGATATTGACAGCTGGTGGCCAGACTCGCAAAGCCTCTCGGATAGCCGCCTGGAGATATGGGAGCTGTTTCGCTTCTAGAAGCGTGATGATGCCTTTGCCAGAAGCCGGGGCTTTGCCATCGCGAACGATCTCATCAACTTCCTGCTGCAGCTTCCTAATATACACGCGAGTTTGTCATGATGTATAAGAGGGCTCCAGGAATACCACTCGACGTTGAATCAGTGCCCGCAATAAGCTGCTCCAGGGCTGCTGACCACAATTCGTCGGCTGACAAGCCATGTCGGGTGAAGGAGGCTAGCATCCCTATAGACTAAAGGATGTCTATGACTGTATAGAAAGTAGCTCGATTTGCTGCGTTAGTATAGAAACATAGTATAGAGAGAGATTCTATACTATTCTAGTGAATATACCGATAACACTATGATGGCTAGAAGAGAGATCTATACTATCCTAGCATATTGTAGGAGCTATCACATAACGGTAAAAGTCTTTATTACATAACAGGTCATGGTGAAGGATATGTTGATGTTCTTGCACATGACTTACTCAGTGAAGTAACTTAGTGCTGCAGCAGCTCTATGAGCGACTACACCACCTACTGAAGGACCTCAAAATCAAGCGGATTAGGAAAAAGCAAAGTTCATACGCGTAGGTATTGTTTTAGTAGCTGTGCCTATGTGGGTGAATTGGCTGTGGGTGTTAGGGATAGGTCACGGAGTTGACGATAAAGGAGCGTTGATGGATGTTAGCTTTGATGCAAGACTTTTTTCCGAAGCTTCAATATACCTAGCTAATCACGGAGACCTCTCTGTTAGCTAATAGGACTCCTTAGTGAGCTATCTATTATAGTATAGATTTGTAAAGTGGCTAGATAACTTTTTCCTGTACTAGTATTTTGTATAGAAAAACCATACTACGGCATTATCAAGATTCTCTACTATCATAGTACCAAACGTTCATACTATCATAATTTGTAAGTTAGTTTGTAGTGATATCGGATCGTTGATCAGTCGAATTAGCCGCGCGCTTGTTAACATAGCGGAAGCATGCCGCGATCACCTTGCCAAACCCGTTATCGTCGGTGGGCGACGGTGCAACAAACTCGCCAATGAAAGGGGCATGGGCGAGCCAGCTAACGCCTAATGCAAGGGCAGTATTCCCAGCGGCCAGACCCCCCTCCCTAGGTCTGAGATACGGTAGTCATCAACATCCGAGTTTTTCTGTAGCATGCCAAATGTCTTCCCGAAAGCGAGGCCGCTGGTGACATCCAAAGTCAAGTACTGGATCTTTTCGACGAGGTCTACAAGAATGGCTCCAGCTTCCGAAGAGAGATACTTGGTACGGATGAGGTCAACGAATTCTTCAACCCTCAAGTGCTCTGGTCGACGGAGCTTTCGATATGCAGATTTTCTCTTCCGGAATACTAGAGCCCACAGTAAGTACCTGTGTTATCCTATGATCGAGCTATAGTAGCTTATTCCTGGTGCCACCTGCTTCCGTCTTTGCTCATATTTCGCATTATCTGTCTAGCTAAAGACATGTCCCTCCGATACTCGAGACGGCGTGCATTGTACTACCATTCGGAGCGCTTGTATTCAGGTTCGCTGTTCACATGAATCCAGACTTCATGTGAGGGCGTGACCAGGGTGTTGGTTGCCACTCACACAATGGGACCTGCCGGTATTGCCTATCAGTGAACGAACGTATCGTGAAGGACCTGCATTCGGGTCTTACCATGTTTCCGGTTAGCATCCTCGCAGAATTCGTGGCAACGACCCTGGAGCATTGCCCAGCTATAGGCCAGTCGCTTATGCCGGTCCAGCGGGAACCACCAAACTGGCGAAGCTTACAGTAGATGATGGACTTCCTAACGACAAAAAGCCGCAAATTCTTATTTCGTCGACGATCTACTAAGCAACAAATACACCGGAAAAGGTCACAGAGGTACTTCTGATACCTTTCGAGCCACCCTTTTATCACTAATAGTTCCTAATGGGAGCTCAGACAATCCGAATGAGACCAAATCGAAAACGATTGATGGCCCCCCTCGTAATTCTCGCTTTTTCTTTCTACGGAGCAATCGAGACTCGGTTTGAACTGGAGTCAATCACTGACTGACGTTGTAGTAGAGGGGAGAATGCATATTTGGACACCAGCGAAGTCATCTGAGTATAGATGTGTGTAAAACCACTTGTAGTATAAAAGTCTCAAGACGCTATCGGTTCCAGATTTGATATTCAACTAGTCAGACATTGGCCGCTGTTGGACAGACTAATATACAACATGAAGTCCCAACCTCGACCCTTCAGAGCTCAACCTATCTTGTGCATGGACATTGTATCAGTGAAATTCTGAACAACATACAGGTATCCATGGCCTACCCACGTATAGTGCTTTTGGAGACCCAACGAAGCAGCACAAGTAGGCTGGTAGTTAGTCTTCTAGACGATCATTCAAGCTCACATATGAGTGTTCAAAGCTCTTTTGAGACAACCAACGAAGTTCACCTAAGATCTGCTGGGAAATTCTAATTAGACCGTGGTCGCCGCCAACGTGAAGGAATAATTCACGGTAGGAAACGTGGCTTATGTATGCGCCTTCACATGGTTTCCGATTGTCTCAGTGGTGCGCGCCAACACCATTAACCCCACAGCCACACCCTGCAGCGCTTAAAGGAGCATGAATAGAAAGTAGACTACCACTGGAAGCACATGGAACATTCGCTTTTCATTTCTAACACTAGATACCTACATTAAAACTATCCATGGTACATTTCTGCTAATAACTATAAGACAAGTATATGGGGTCAATCCACGGAGTGTCTGATGTGACCACCGGACATGCACATGGAGTCGTCATTGCAATGATCTTAGGTCATCCGTGCAGCACGTAGAAGTGGATCAGTGATGGTTTCACACCAAGATTGCAAAGTTGTCCATGTCTTTGCTTCTCTTCTAGACCGGTAGTGTTCACGTGTATCGTGCAGAGCAAGACCCAGCGCGGGATCCAAGGCTTTATATACCACGAGCCATCCCATGCCTCGCCCTGTCGAGGTGGTGATCACCATGACCAACACTTGCCAAGTAAACTGGTTGCTAGGGACTTGCATACCCCGGACAGGAGACCGGTCTACTCGCCCTACGTCGACATCCCAGCCATCCTTACCCCACCTGCCAGGGTTAACGTGTAGGGCGAATACACAATACTCGTGGGCGAGCAATGACGGTGAGTCACACAAACTTCTCACCAGTGCAAACAAACAACGACCGCGCAATGCATGCGTGGGTTACGTTCTAATGCGTGAATATCAAGGACTTGCACAGCGCCAAATGCCAAGATCTAGACGCGAATGATAACATAACTTCATAAATTACTCGCCAATCGAGCGTATCTATCGTGTCTGCGAGGCCGGGGGTCTACTCTATTCCCAGGCCGAGAGCGGGTATTACTTCTATAACGCCATGCCCGAAATGCTTTTGTAGATGGAGAGACGCGCTAATTGATGGACTTTTGAGAGGAATGACGAGAGATCTGACAGGGAGGAGAGACTCGCTCGCTGAGACGCAACGTAAAGCAAGAAACGCAGCAGGAGCTAAATACCCCCTTATATTCTTGCCTCCCGCAGTATAGGCGACTTCTGTTCTTGGAAGGCTCGTCGCGACATCTCAAGCACCATCTCAAAGCCCTCGCGTCCCTTCGCCGCATTCTGCTGGAACCGCTCCACCGTGACTTCCTCCAGCTTGTTCTTGATCTTTGCCCAGCCGCCGCACAGTGCCGTGACCTCTGCTCGTTGCTGGAACTTCGTCTTCTTGCCAGGGTCACTCGAAGACGGGGAGTAGATACATGTTTCCCGCACGTTGAGCAGGTCCGACCATGTCATGTTCATCGAGCAGAGGGTCACGGACCGCTGCGAGGGGTCGACGTAAGAGGTTTCGTACACGAGGGAGGTGTCTTGGCCGCCGAGAAGGGAGAGGACCCATTTTGGGGCGGATTGCTTGCAGGTTATTAGACGTTCTGTTCGGAGCTGGGCATTGCGTTAGTGATGTGAACATGGGAGGAAGTGACGGGTGAAGGCTTACGATGCCAGTGGATGGATCCACAGTCCGGGACAAAGTGTCCACCGCGATAACGTGCTTGCAGCTCTCGTTCCAAGGCCCGTATTTCCGCCAGTTGCTCGTGCTGACCTCTTCCCATGAGTAGTCGAACTCGGTGTTTTGCTGGAAGATCTTCATTGTGTGGGTTGGCGCGCGGAGCGCGGAGCGGTGATAAGGAGTGTACTCGCGGTGGCGGTCGTGTGCGAGATGAGAGCCGCGATCGGAGATGTTGAGAAGCGACTTGGCGCGATAGGATCCGGTGATGCAGTCGTTGGATGTGGATGGAGGCCGGTGATGGCGTTGTAGTCGTGAAGGAGGGTGTTCGCAGGCAAAAGATGGAAAAACGCTCGTCTCGGCAAGGAGCAAGGGCCACGCGAAAGCCGGAGTGGTGGATCCGTGCGGTGTCGGGGGCTCGGCGTGGGTTCCGCAATGATTCTAGAACGTCAAACAAAGGCTGCAACGCTCTTGTTTTTATCTGCGTTGTTGCAAAGTTTCAGTGACGATATGCACAGAGAATAAGGATGCAAAAGTGCACGCGAGCAGTGTGATAAGAGACTTCGGTTGTTGTTAGGCCCTGGATGGAAAGCGGCGGCCCTGGATCTTCACAAGCCAGTAAAATCAGCCAATGACGGCCTGCATAGTCAGCCTCTGAGCACATCCCACTCGTGTGCTTCGCCCGAGATCTTCCGATGACGTCGCATTGCCGGAACTGCTCGCCTTTCGTTGGACCGATGCGACGAGAAACTTCGGGCGTGGGGAACTGTGGATTCGTGCGAGCATTTGTGGGTTTCGTGAATGTCCATCCCCGGATTTCAATCTTCTCATATGCGTCATAGCGAAGATCGACTCGTCGTATTCTGTCTTGAAGGCCGATCTAAGGAATTCACGGCGTCCGGACGCTCTCAACAATTGCGGACAGGCTACCGGGAGATGATTCAAAACAGACGAAGTATCGGGCAATGTAAAATATTTGCCGTTTATTATACAATAACGTACAAGTACATGGTCCGAAGAGCTGTCCATCCGGACGCTACGATCCAGATCCTAATCTTACATATCGTTGAGCTCACAACGCCGTGTGCGACTCATTCACCGGCGCTGTACGTGCCTCGCCGCACCAGAGGGGGGTATAAAGAGGAGAGGTACAAAAACGCCTGAAATGCCTGATACCCAAGTCTCATTATTCGTCGTCTTCATCAAGCGGAGCAATGCCCGCCGCCGTCAGGCCAAATTGCACAGCATCCCTGCGGTCCCAGAAGTACTCTCGCATCCATGCTGCTACCATGTCCAGAGCCGAGATCGCCGAAGTGCTGCTCCAGAGGTGGTCGTGTCGCGTCCATGGCATGTTCTGCCATATCGTGTCAGGATATCTCTGTCGAAGCGTCCGGAGTAGACTTGGTGGGCCTGTTGCGCGTTTCTGGTAGAGGACGCCTGATTGAGCCAACCTGAGAATTCCTGAAGAGACGCAGAACACTGCCGTCATGCCCGGACTGGCCGACTGGGTGGTGAGGAAGGCGGTAGCGGAGACTGGCAGTTCGCTTGCTGAAAATGAACCAGGTATGACCAGGATGTCGAACTGAGGCGCATCGTCGAAGGAATTCTATGCGGTCGTTAGTCTGCGAACCTTTTGACTCAGAGATAGCAACGTAGTGAGGGGAAGGGTAACCTTTCTCCTTGCCAGATTCTCTCAGCAAGCCGAGGAAGCAAAACCATGGGAATCCGGCGCGACCAAGGAAGGCTCATTGGCCAGGAGTAATGGCTCGTGGGTGCTCGCAATGGATAAGCAACCTGGATCAACCTCGCCCATACAGTTCTACATCTGTTACTCCAGGTTCAACTCCAGGAAGGCTGCTGCATTAAGGTTCGCACCTGGATGCTGCATAGTTTCTTTAGGTGGGCGTATGGTGGATCCGAAAGTAACATGCAGCAGAACTCATGTGCGAGGTGTCCGGCTTGTTTCGTCACCCATTGTGGCTCGTGATCACTAGCTGATACAGTCTAGCTCACCGTCACTGGCATTCGAGCGCCGGAGGTGATAGCAAAAGATCCCTCTCCGCTCTCGTTCACATATCGAATATCGAGCTCGTCCACGGCTTGGTCTTGAGCTGCGGCCGGTGCATTTAGTCGAGTGAGTCCATTCCTTCCAATCTTGGCCAAGAGGTCGACCACGGCAAGATCCATCATTTGGATTTGCTCATTACCGAAGATCAACACGCCGATCTTCAAGGAGGACTTCGATGGTGGTGCATAGTGGATGTTCAGATCCTCTTCAGATGTGGAGGACGTTGTGCAGAAGTAGAAGAGGTCTGCAGAAGATGGAAATGATGTATATCCTCTTGATGATGGGGAAGGCATGAGGACATATATAGCGAATACTAAAAGAGAGTTGTCGGAAACACAGACGATGATGCAGAAGTGTGGTGACGGAGGACTGACAGTGGTGTGATAACCTTACTTTGCAGCCTGACGGTGGTTCTTATACCACGACAATGGAGCGGATTAGTACCTCCCCACGTCTAGGAACCGGAAGTGACTCTGGATCCTGACACATTACGCCAACATAGTCACACGCCTTTCTGCCTGCTCAAAAATATACGAGTGGCTGCCCGTGCAGATCCAGCGGGTAGTTCAGCCCCAGGGCAGGAGTGGGTTTGACCGCTGCAGTCGCTAGCGGGATGACCGAAGCGACACCTACCAAGCATCGTGAACGGCCCGGGAGCGCCACAAACTGCGCGTACAAGTGCTATGGGCGACGCGACTGTTCAAGGTGTCCTTTTGCATAAGATTGCGTTGCGTATACTAGTGCGTCACTATGGTGGTAGGAAGGCTGGCGGCTTGAGAGGCTCGCAGGCAGCAGAATTCGCTGACGTCTGGTTGGAATAAGCTCCACCGGGACACGGAACAAGTGGCAGGATCCCTGAGGGCTGAACCAGAGTTTGGGTCAGCGGAATGCCTCCAATCTGATTAGATGGAGGCTGTGTGAAGGCTCGCGAGGACAAAGTCGGGACGCTTACGGCTACTTGTCCCTCTGAGGAAGTCGATGGGGGAGGCCCGGTATTCCAGGCACGAATTCTGCTGGTCATCCGCCTCTGTGACGGCAGCTTTCGGGGCAGCAAGCCCAAGGAGATAAAGCTGTGCGAGGGTGAGTCAAGGTACTGTCCTGGACGGAGCTCCGACTTCTCCCGCCGCACGCGACCGAAGCAAGTCTCCTTCCAGAAGGCGCGCTCGACAGGACACCGAGACGCCGAAGGGCAGGCACGCTGGGTGACTTCATGCTTCATGCTTCACGGAGAAATGGCTGCGAAAACGGCTTGGCTTGTACGGTTTACCTAATGATTTGGCCATCTCCCTTGTTCTTAAAACGCAGGGTCCTCCACGAAGGTCTCTCTTCCTGCTTCACGGACCAGTTGCAAGCTTATGGGACGGTTCGAAGTATTTCATTCAGATCTATAACTCCAAGGCCTATCCAACACTGCAACGCAATGTGAGGCTCGCAGAAGCCTACCATATGCAGATAACCCATCGCTCGCTGAAGAAAACCTGGTATACCGAAGATGCAACCCAACAACCCAAGACATGCAGTGCGGGACTAGACATCCCTCGTCTCGCCGTCGGCGGTGCCCGACTTGACGGTCTTTCCAGTCTTCTTGATCTTCTCGAGAACGGCGTCGTAGCTGAGCGAGTCTTCGGTAACGATCTCGGCGGTCTGGCTCTCTAAAGACACGTTGTAGGACTTGACACCTGGAACAGTGTTAGCCTATGCAGTCACGACCACGGGCTGTGTGCGCACCATCGAGCTTCTTCAGCACGCGCTCCACGGCGCCGGAGCAGCCGCCGCAGCTCATGGCGACCTCGAACTTGTAGTTGTGTTCAGACATGGCGTGGATGTATGTTGTGTGTTTCGGTGCAGGTATGGTATGAGCGAAGTGGGCTGGCGGGGTAGGATATGTAGCTATGTCGATATTGAGGCTAACTTTGGGCAGCGGGCCGCTTTATATGTTGGTGTCCGGCTTGAATAAGGGAGTTTCGTGACCGTGTTGCAATCGGCTAGATTACAATATACTGGGGCTCCGCTGCTGACAATTCACTCTCTGCCCGGAGAGTTGACACCTGCGGCGATTCACCACCGTAGCGGCCCCTCGCTTCCAAACGGAAAGGTGTCAACAGCCGCCATGAGCACCCAAAGGGTGGCGCGAAACGTGCTCATTGCTTAGTGAGTGCGAATGCGGATGCGCCACAGGTGCGGCTCGTTGTGCAGGTTACAGGTGGATTATGCCTGTAGAGGCATCCTGCAAAGCATGGCGTATGGCGTGCGACCTCTGTCAAACCACGACTGCACAAGACCATGACCGTAGTCCACTGTTCAGAGAAAAGACGAAGATGATCGCGTGTGCGTGCTTGCCTGCAGCTGTGCCCCGCGTGCCCAGGCCCGGCGCCACTTTCAGGGCCCTGCCGACGTCACACTCTTGCACAGCTCCTCTACCACCGCAGTAAACAATCGCAGCGCACCTCTGTATATAGCCAGTGATGGCTTCGTAAGTCCTCAGACCACTCGGCTCGGCTGTCCGAATCTAACCCTCATGCGTAGCAATATACTGTTCCTGCCATTTCGGCGCTCGCACTCTGTGAACCTTTCCGAAGCCATCAAGCAGTACATTTCGTCCAAATATGACCAGCACCCCGACATGTTCACGAAGGACCTAGAAGCTATCGAGAAGATGCGCTCTGTGGCCGTACACGCGCAGGAACCCCATCCTAGTAATATTCCAAAGCTTCAGACGTACGCAGCCCAGCTCGTGTGGATAAGTGGAAAGTTTCCAATCGACATCGGCGTCGAATTTCCATGGTATCCCGCCTTGGGATACAACACAAATCGTCCTATTTCTAGGAACAACATCCGATTCGAGCTAGCGAACATTGTCTTCAACATCGCGGCCATGTACTCGCAGCTCGCCATGTCATCGAACCGAAGCACTCCGGACGGATTGAAGGCCGCGGCCAACAACTTCTGTTTGGCTGCGGGCACCCTCGTCCATCTACGCGATATCGTTCTTCCGGAGCTGCGCACCACACCACCTGAAGACATGGATACAATGACGTTGGAGTGCTTGGAGAAGCTTGTGCTGGCGCAGGGACAGGAGTGCTTTTGGCAGAAGGCTGTCAAGGATGGTCTCAAGGACGCAACAATCGCGAAGCTCGCAGCCCGAGTGTCGGACCTCTACAACGAAGCTAGCGAGGCAGGCATACAGTCGGATGCGATTAGCAGCGAGTGGATACACCACATGTCGGCAAAGCATCACCACTTCGCTGCTGCTGCCCAATTCCGCGCTGCATGCGATTGCTTGGAGAAGCGGAAATACGGAGAAGAGGTAGCAAGGCTACAGGATAGTTTGGCATGCGTCAATGAGGCCCTCAAAGAGCAGCGCTACATCAACAAGATTGTGCAGGGAGATCTGAACGGACTGAAAAATAGGGTGACAGAAGACCTGAAGCGTGCAGAGAAGGATAATGACATGATATACCTGTTACCGGTTCCCCCCAAAGCAGAGCTGAAGATCCTTGATCGAGCCAATATGGTGGTTGCACGAGTGCCGAAAGAGGTGGCTGATTCGAACTCGCTGCTAGGAGATCACGGCGAACTTGGTCCCGCACTCTTCTCGAAGCTTGTGCCTTACTCTGTTCATTTGGCGGCCAGCATATACGCCGATCGACGAGATCGACTGGTCAATAGCAATATCGTCGAAGAGCTGGAAAAGCTGACGGCCGAATTACACGACATCTTAAGGAGCTTGAACCTGCCTGGCTCACTTCAAGCGCTGGAAAAGCCCCTTGGAATACCTCCTGGTCTCATGGCTCACGCGGAGGAAATTCGACAACAAGATGGGCTGAACCGACTGCACCGCTCGATGAAAGATACCAAGAAGCTTAAGGAGAATGACGCGGCTATCTTCCGTGAAGGGTACGATATGCTACATTCAGAAGCTGCAGAGGACGACGCAGCTCGACTCAAATACGGAACCGACCGATGGTCACGGCCACCAGCACGGCAAGCGGCCCCGAAGTTGTACGCACAGATTGATGAGATAAACGGCTACTTCAAGGCCGCCGAAGGTAGCGATTCGATTGTGGGGACCAAATTGACCGAAAACGAAAAGCTTATTGCCCTCCTCAATGGCTCCGACTATGACATCGAGAACTATGTACCTAGTGGACGGCGACCAGCTATCACTGGCGATGTCGAGAGGGAAGCTGGCAAGCTCCGGGGAAGCTTCAACGAAGTCAGCCGTCTCGAAAGCAGGAGGAGACGGAAGGTCGAAGCGCTGCGGACGAAGGCGAAACAAGACGAAATCAGTACGTAGCCCGCGTTTTATCGATGATGCATGCTTACGGCCTTACAGATCCCGAGCTACTGCGCGAAGCCGCTCGCTTAGAGCGGGAGTACCCTATGCAGAACATCGAAGCTGCACAATTCGAGGCGCTGTTCGATAAGCGGCTGCAAATGTACGACGTTGATCTGGAAATGGTCAAGGAGGAAGCGAGGGAGCAACAAGACGCGATACAACGACTACAAAACGCTAATGCGGCTTTTGTAAATGCTCGGAGAGGTGACCAGTCCACCAAGCAGCGTGAACAGGCTCTTCAAAGCCTGGAAAACGCATACTACAAGTACAAGGAGATCATTGCGAACTTGGACACTGGACGCAAGTTCTATAATGATCTCTCCAAGATTGTCTCCAGGTTCCGGGACGATTGTCGAAGCTTCGTCTACCAACGAAAGCAAGAAGCTTCGCAGGTCGAGGGGTACGCTCCTGCTTCACCACTTTTCGAACACATGCTAACGAAAATTAGTGACATCGCAAATTCAATGAGCGCGCTTAGTCTCCAGCAAGCCAACGCGAGCTCATTACAGCAACAACGCCAGGAGGATGCCCAGAATCCACAATACGGTGCAGCAGCTCGAGCCGACGAGCCATTGACAGCCCCCACACCTACACGGGCCAGCGTAGGACCCGGCATGTGGACACCAGAAATGCCCATTCGATTTGCTGCAGTGCCGACGGCGTCTGGCGGCGCGCGCCCTGCAAATGGACCTGCGCAGGATGGACGATGGGATCCTACCAAAGGTCTGAAGTTTGGGTAAATCTCCGGTAGCACGAGCGGGTGTCTCGTGTGGACGCAAGACAGCCTCACGCACGATAGATGCTGTAGCCGCAGTGTAGCGATGATTTCTGCTGGAACTCAAAGCTACATCAACACCGGCCGGGCATAACAGCGCACAAATAATCTATTAATAAAGCAGCGGCTGATGATGTAATAAAGCCGTTGGAAAGAAAATCCCGATGCTGGTGGGTGTCGCATGTGGAGTGGGTTGGACATGATGTGGAAGTGGGAAATCTGCCTCGTGGGGAGTTGCGCCTTGCACAGCCCCCCGAAGCGGAACGATGCACGGTGGTGGGCCGTGATTTGTTATCGCGGGCATGATGCGGTCGCTTACGGGGATCCCAAGAGCCTGACATAATGGGAGCAATTGGATGGACTTCAATATTATTGAATATGATCGAAGTTACCGGGCGGTTAGGCATGGCATGAGCGTGTGATGCGGGTGCAAGTGTTTGCGACACATGCGACTGTTCAATTCAATATTGCCGGAGATCAAGAGGGTGTGATGGTCTTGCGCTTGGGAGATATTGAAATTGACCGGCGAATCGAGGACACAGTCAAGACGAACAGCGTGCGGACTGACGACTAGCTCGTCTAGTGCTGATGAGGGTCCCGCGAAAGTACACTCTGTCGACCACACGCAGGGAGCCCCCTTTCATCACCCGAGTGATATTGAACGGCAAAGACACCAGCGTCGCAGCGAAGCTTGTTCTTTAAGCAATCCCCATCTTTCATGCGATCCTGTGCACGTTACCGATCCTTCCTACTCGGTCGCCCACGCGGTATTGCTAGGCGAATCGTCTCGTTGAGCACTCGGCGCGCCGTTCACCGCGGGATCATCGCGGGCAATCCAGTCGCCCGCCTCGCCTTGAGCGTTTCAGTGCTGAAACCAGGCCCCGCTGGCACATGTTGACGTCGTGTTGTTACTTTTAGCAGCTCGCGCCTGGAGGCTAGTGTGGTGGGCTGTGTCGACGCCGCGAACTCCCCAACGCAAAGGTCAAAAGGCCACAGCCACCGTTCACCAGCCGCACCACCCCAGGGGCTAGTGACGGACCACTCAGAACGAGGCGCACGAGGCTTGTGCGAAGAGCGTCCTCGCAGTCGCATCACCCCAGGAATAGACACACGCGCACCTCACGCCCGCCAATCCACCATGGATCGCGGCCGCTCTCGCTCCCCGTCTCATATAAGGCACCCGTCCGCCAGTCCTGCCGGCCACCCACCGTTCGGTACGTCTGGTCTCGGCCTCGATCAATCGCTCTCGCAAGACCCGGGCTCCAGCTTCCACCAGGTCACCACTGCGGGGCAGCCCTACGACCAGTCGCAGTACCTCACCACCACGCAGCCGCAGCAGTTCGCGCACCCCGCCGCCCTCGACCAGAGCTTCCTGCAGACCAATAACTCCTCCCACCACGGCACCCCGAGCCCGCACTTCGGGCCCCAAGGCAACAGCATCGCGCCCGACCCGCTCAACATCAACAGCAGCAGCAACAGCAGCAACATCGACTTCAGCCTCTTCCCCGACGCCAACGCCCACTCGCTCAATCAGAACCAAGCCATTGACCCCTCCTTCCTCAGCAACTCGCTCGACCCGCAGCTGCTCGACTCGACTCAGCCGCAGAATCAGTCCGTCAACCCCTCCGATCTGATGAACCAGATGGCCACCACGCAGGCGCACTCACCCACGCCACCTCACCTGCTGCCCGGCATGAACCAGCGCAGTCCCAGCCCGCACGCATCGCCGAACATCAACCAGGGCGCATTCTCCTCGCCAGGGCACTCTCGTCATGCCTCGCTAGACCCCAGCGCGGCATACGGACAAGCGAACGAGTGGGGCAACATGGCAGCTTTCAGAGGACACCGACGAACACCTTCAGAGACCTACAGCGATGTTTCGTCGGCACACGCGTCGCCGTATCTGGGCAACCAGGACAGCTTCGACGAGGGAAACCCATCGCCGCTGCTCAACGCTCAGAATGACCCCTCCCTGTTCCAGGAGGTCATGCAGTTCGGCCAGTTCAACCTCAACGATGCTCAATCGCACATCAGTCCCGGCCACAGCCCTCACATCTCTCCGCGACTGATGCCGCAGCAGCAAGCACTCCCGCAGTTCCAGCCCGGCACCTTTGGCTTGGACCCCAATCTGCAGAATCAATATGCACAACAAAGCATGGGCGCATACCAGGGACAGGAGCCATTCCCGTCGATTAATCAAGTTGGTCCCGTGCCTGAATTTGGCCAGGCCGACACCATGTCACCGCCGGAGATCAACATTGATTTCGCGCCACCCTCGCGGCAAGCGAGCTTTGAGCCTCCAAAGCCGGAGCTGCAGACCGATGCGCTTAGCCCGCCCGACAGATGTAAGGACTTCGAGTGGTATTCATTTCGATAACTAACAACAAGCAGCACGCAGCCGCAACCGAATACGCGCCAAATCGGACCCGTTCAGCAGTGCTAGCTCCCGTGCCTCAACTCCTGGCCTTGATCCGCTCGAAGCAAATAGGTCACTGTCGCCCGGTGCCGCCAAGGGCTCCCGCTCACCGTCACCTGGTTCTACGAAATCCTCACGTCGCTCCTCCACCTCTAGTGTGCCTCACCGTGATTACATTCTTGATCTCGCCGATCCATCCCGACCAACTTCGAATGCGCCCGACGGCTCGAGTGCGAAACGGACACAGAAACACCCTGCAACCTTCCAATGCAACCTTTGCCCCAAGCGTTTCACACGTGCCTACAACCTCCGATCACATTTGCGCACTCACACTGATGAGCGTCCTTTTGTCTGCAGCGTTTGCGGCAAGGCTTTTGCTCGCCAACACGATCGTAAGCGACACGAGGGTCTGCACTCGGGAGAGAAGAAATTCATTTGCCGTGGTAATTTGAAGGACGGTAACAATTGGGGATGCGGTCGACGCTTCGCTCGTGCGGACGCTCTTGGCCGACATTTCCGCTCAGAAGCCGGTCGCGTATGCATACGTCCACTCCTCGAAGAAGAAGCCCAGGAAAAGGGCCACTGGGACGGCCAAAATCAGGCCATGGATAACTCCAACGGCATGTTCGCGCCCATGCCCCACCAAGGCTACCCAGGCATGATGGCCCCACAGCCCGGCTACGAAGCTTTTCCCCCTGTTAGCGGCGGCCTAGAGCCCGGCCCCGTCCCGCAATATGGTCTTCCCGCCGCGCTTCTTGCACAGTATCCTGCGCTTGCAGGTCTAAACTGGAATGAACTGTCTGCTGGGGCGCCAGAGGATGTTGACGATGTTAGTGGCAGGAGTAGCTTTGATGCTAGCAGTGGAGGTGAGATGTTTGACGACGACGGAGAGTCGTATCCTGCGCAGCAGTATGGCTGGGCGAGCGACTATGAGGCTAACGCGAGGTAAAGGGCTTGGGATTTCTTACATGTGATCTTCTCCTTTTCACTCACGGCTCGCTTAGTCGCCTGTATGTGACCTGAGGTGCGATTTCTTGACGACTGATTTTACGATGTACGGACGATTCTGATCTTCACTTTATTTTCTCGGATACCACTGTCATTGCTGGTTGGCTAGGCGGCTTTTATGAGGTGTTTGTTTGCGTGCGCGCAGTTGGGGTTGCTATACCCGGATGGTTCACGAATATGAGTGCGCGGATTTGGAGTTCTTCTGCCTTTGGGCACGCGCCGTCTGATGCTATATAGAAATAGAGCGCTGGATCTAATGCGAATATTCTGCCACTTCACTATTATTCCGTATTGAAACCAGCTTTTTCGAGCCCATGGCCATCCATTGGCGGCTGGGTACGTCCCCACCAGATCCCATCGTCCAAGATGCTCCCTCTATGCCCAAGGACCATGTAACAGGTCCACGGACGTCACGATAAGCTCACTCACCCGCCACCGGTGTAAGACTGACGCCAACGGGCAGCCTTATCTGACCCATACCAGGACAGGTAGACGGGTGGCGCAGGTTAACGTGGCGGTGGTGGCGCGTAAGCTGGGTGGCAATGAGTTGGGTTGGGGGCCGAGGCGGACTTGGTGAGTTGGAGGGTGGACTTGGGACCTGGGGAGAGGACTGGATGTTGGGTTGAGTGGAACAATAAGAGAAGCACGTGTAGGGCCAATGCCGCCGTGTCGGTGGGTTGAGCGTGGGTGAGGTACATTATGTGCGGGTGATTGTACGGGACGGTTGGTGGGACAAATATCCATGTATAGGCCGGAGATTCCGCGAGGATGTTTGTGTGCCGATTCGAGACTTATGAGAACTGCTGTGAGTACGACGGTGGGTGGTCGACGGTATTTCATCGTTGTAGGGAGTGGACGGACGAAGAGTGCGCAAGCGGAGCTGGTGTAGTGGCTATGCACGTCCACGTATAAGATTTGGGGTTTGGAATTCAATTTCGAGCTTAGGGTTTTGGATGTGAGGGTGAACATGCGGGTTCGAGGCTGATGTGTAGGGAACGCATTGGGCTCTATGTACGTCTGGGATAGGATCGGGACTATGCTGTTGGCTGGAGGAGTTGATTAGAAAATTGTAAGGAGCGTCTGAGCCACGAACTCGATTGGTGAGCAGCAACGTAGTGTGGGATGGAGGAAATGGGGTAACATGATTATGCGAATGGTATTCAAAATATTGCCGTGCTTGAAAGGTATGAGAGACTGGAGTGTTAGTACGTTGGATACTTGGAGTGTAGCGTGGGAAGAGTGAGCACTCAATTTGAACGCTGTGTTGTGTGTAGTGTGTCGAAACAGTCCAAGAGTGATCAGTGAGGAATAGTAAGGTCAAACAAAAGTTCTACATCGTGAGCTTATATTCCACCCTAAGAGTATGTTTTTCCACGCCGCGCCCAAATTCGACTATACTGATAATACAGACTGTGTTGTCTTCCCCAGGCCTGTCCGCTCAGCAATTCCGTCTATTGATTCGATTGACATTGAATCCAATTTCAGACGAATCATCCTTGTTGTTCCCGTATTTCGTCTCCAGCCACCGGCCTCGCAGATAGCAATATGAGTTCCTGAAAACTGTCTTTGCCCTGCGTTGATTTGCAGTCCAATTTTATCAGGGAGTACCTAGCCTACCATTCCTTTGTCGTTGGCGCAAATTTGGAACTCGCGAATTCCATTTCTCGCATTTCCAGGCTCCAGGTTGCTTTATAATGACACGGCGGACTTGTCTATTCTGATCCTCAACCCGACCGAGAACGTTCAGAATTATGTACCGAAAATCCTTTCGTCGAGCTAGGAGAGATATGAGTCGTTCTTTCATAAGTAAAGGCCTTGATCGCGTCATTTTCAACGGGGAGGCGAGCGATGAATTCGCATAGTTGGGTTCAGATCCGCATCAAAGGGGTGGGCCCTCTTCAAATAAGCCTGCTGAGTCGCAAATGGCCCCGGAGGTACTCGATAGTGTCATAGATAATCCAACAACAACAAAATTTCTGCCAGTCCTTCATTGTCACCACGTCCGATTCGGCGTCAGTATCCGGTGGCTCTGGAATGTGTACTATAGAGCGGGACCCGGTACAACTTACTAAAACCACCCGTCCACGACCTGCTATGACAACTTTGCCTTCGCTGTAATGGTGTCGTCGGCTGCTAAAGCAGCGCGATATCGAAATTGAGAGTGGGAGGCCGTCTACATACAAACTATCACAAACAGTTTTCAGGAGTCCGGAAAAGGCATCCCAAGCATCATCCGCATGTTCTGACAGCCTCCCCCTCTCAATTCCAGTCTTCGACTGTTTACATAATCCGAGAGCGTAATATTCGTTCCACGACCGTACGACAATCTATGCAATCCCGTCGTAGCCTGGGAGCCAATCACATTAGCCCGAGAATACCAAGGACGGAACGTAGTATGAGAGAGCTGACATGCGAGATGTTTGGTAAAGATTCAAATGCTGTGATGACAGGAAAAAGCACGAACGGAAGGCTCACGAAATGGGCACCTGAGTGGACATGAAAAGCCCAAAAGGACGATACAGCGCCTAGGTGGGGAGTTGCATTTACATGTCTGAAATGCTGCTAAAGATGAAGCCATATAATTCATCAGAAGTCAAAAAATTGCTCGTGTAGGCCAATTCAAGAAGAACGCGTTAGCTGTTGTAATCGAGAACGAGAATTGTGACATTATGATTCGGAAAGACGGAACAGACGACAAGAATTTCCTGTTTTGGCTGAATCACCGCTATTGCAACTTTATGCAACTAAGTTATGAAATCGTAGTGACGTCCGGAACCGACGATCTCGTCGAGGTCCTCGTCTTGTAGAATTCCATCGAAATTGCTCAGAACTCCAGCGACACCTTACCAATGGCCTTGCCACCCTCAATGATATCGTGCGCTTTCCTTACGCCTGCTTCGTCAAGCGTTAATTTTTGTGTGTTATGGCACTTCACTTCCTTATCGTCCAATAGATCTCTTAGACGCTCTAGGATCTTGCCATGACTCTCCGGCTGCACGCCATAGTACGGCTTGGTGCCTAGCAGCGCCCAAACGAAGGTCAAGCTCTTAGCCATGAACTCAGTCCCATACATTGGCATCTCTTTGTCTTGCACAATTGAGCAAACTTTCCCGAAAGGCGTCAGTATCTTAGCAGCAGGCCCAAGGTAGCCCGAAGTTGGAGTATGCGTGATGAACACATACTTAATCGGAAGGTTCAGCTTCAATTGCTCAACTTGCTTCACCAGATCCTCGCGATGATTAACGATATGTGTGGCACCTCCAACCTCTTTCGAAAACTTGACGGTCTCCTCCCTTGAGGCTGTCGTCACCACAACAGGTAGTTTCAGAACGTGTCGCGCAATCTGGCTCGCTACACTGCCAACGCCTCCTGCTCCATTCACGATGAGGATGCCAGCGTCTTCTCCTTCCTGGATCTCCATACGCTCTACTAGCGCCTCCCACGCTGTGATCCACGTCAACGGCATACTAGCAGCTTGTCCCCAGTCTAAGCTCTTCGGTTTGAATGATACACTCCGCGAGTCAACGATTTGAAGTTCTGCGTTACTGCCATGTCGAATGGGTGAGCCAGCGTAGAAGACCTCGTCGCCAGCTTTGTATTTTCTGACATCTGGACCAGCACTTTCGACCACACCAGCGGCGTCGAACCCAAGGATCTGAGGAAGTCTAGGCGCCCGGTCGTAATAGTCTGGGTAGTCGTCGTAGACACCTGCTCGGACTTTTGTGTCGACCGGATTCACCGAGCAGGCTTTGATGCGAACGAGGATGTCGTGGCCTTTCGGATTTGAGGGTTTCGACATTTCGATGTTCTGAATGTTGTTGACGTCACCGTACTTTGTGACAGCTATAGCACGCATTTTCGACGTATCGGGAGACATAATCGGCATGTGCAAATACTCAGCGTTTGAAACTCCACGTTTGCAGATTGACCGCATTGCATTTCTTTCGACGATTATCATATACGCTGCTGGTCCTATCTGCCGATACACGTCAAGATGACTATAATCTTCTTGACGTCATGCCGGCAGACCCACAACAGCTCGTGAAATTTTGTACTGTGTGTTCCAATCTCCCACATGAGGTAGGCCAGATGTTCCCATGCTTGGCTACGCTGCCTGCACGTAGCCGAAAGCCTCTATGCCAAGCTGACATGTCAACGTTTGGGACCGACGAACAAGGATCCTCAACATCAGCCATTAGCGCGCAAGTAACAGAGCCTAGCGTGGTTAGGTAATCAGCCCTGGTGAATCCCGCACACCGATCACAAGTCCGTCAGTGATCAATACCTTGCATAGAATGTGTATTGTCAGCAAAGCAATAGCCACCAATAACGGTTCTAAGAAAACCTTTACGGCTTCCATGCCACGGGTCCACTATCTGATAGACTTTGTTCAGAACAGCATCAATCTTTGATCCCTTGTACTGCGATGATACAATATGGATAGATGTAGCATGCGACTAATCACTTTCGCACGTGTCGATCTCCCATAGCCCCGCCCCCGCAAACCTCAGAGACGTGCTCGCTCTGTCCGGTCCATGCAATAGTGGCTCATCAAGTGATCCATCACCCTCGTCTGTCTCATGCCACAGATGATCTCGACGTGCTCAGACATGGATCTTGCAGTACCTTTCAGAGCACCGAGTTCGCCGGTGCTGCAGATAATCGGGCCATGTGTCACACAGCGCTTAACGCCTGTTGGCGAATTTCACGGAGACGTGCTGCGACTTCTATATCGATTATTAAAGCGGAAGGTGACGTTGTATCAAGGCATTTTGTTAACTTTAGCGTATCCGTGTGCGGCAATAGGTTAATTTCGACTTCCCAACGTAGTACAAGGAGCGACTTCGAATCATTCCAGTAGCCCTAATTAGGAAGAAAGCTTACATCTTGTCGATCTCAACCGAAATTTGCTCTTCAGCTTGAAGCACGGCTACACAGTCAAAGTGTTACATAACAGCGGATAGTAAGCGCTCTATAACCGCGCCTTACCTAGGTAATGCCTGAACCTGGGAGTTGCAGATCCAAGGCGCCTGTCACAATAAAATCAGAATCTACACGACCTCGGTGGAATGGATTGGATCCTACGTGTACCACACCGCCCCAGGGTGATCTTCTATGTCACGGTGTTAAGTTTTGCTGGAGAGCTGTAGCCAAAGATCAGAGATCGTAACGCGTTACAAAAACAGGCTTGCTCACCGCCGTAGAAGCTCAAGCTGATTAGCAGGTCGTCGTACCACCCTGCCATCTTGAAATACCTAGGTAGTTGCGCTGGGCTAACAACGGTTGTCAAAGAGAAGCATGTGACTCGGGTCAGCTGAATACCTTGCATGCCAGGGACGGGTGTCAAAATGATTAGGGAAGTTGCGCTTGTGTGCCTTTGCGAACGAATTATTTCTAACTTGTTAGTAATTGACTACAGGTGAGAGTAAGAGACACCAATAAATAGTGGGTTAACACCTAGTATACGAAAGAATTTGAACGCTCAAAGCGCCTGCCTGACAACCCGTCGTAAGCTTTCAGCGCGTTGTCGTGTATAATTCAATTGGCGAGTACACATGGCTAAGCCGTTGAGCCTTCATCCCGTGTAGTGTACCAAGATCTGGGAACTCACAAGCACTAGACCAAATTAGGGAAGAAGAGATGTAGGGGAATCTTGATTCGGAATTAGCACAGATCACGGAAGTAAGACGGATTTATCTGATTGAGTCTGTTACAAACCGCTCAGACTGTAAATGATGAAAAATCAAGAATTATTTGTTTCGACAGCGCATATAGACAATGAAAGGGTCGAATACGAAATATGTGTAGTATTGACATTGAAGCGACTGATGGTAATTACAATCTGGTCTAACGGGGTATGCAGATGATTAGGTTAACACAAGGACATGGCCAACACCATGCCCTTCAACAGAGGCGACCGGAAAAGCAGCTACGCCTGCGCTCCACTCGCTCCACGACGCTCCATACTTTTAGACAGTCTTGTGCTCGTTCTCGTCGCTGTTGGCATCCGTAGCCTTGTTGGCGACAGGCCCGCCCGTAATGCTCTCACCACCCATGTCCCAGTCCATGGCGAGGTCCTCAAGCGTCCTGCGCTTGGTCTCAGGAATGAGCAGCGTGGTGAAAACACCTGCGAACATGAAGGCAGAGAAGATCTGCATGACGTGGTTGAGCCATGGGCTGGTGTCCTTAGCACCTGTCACGTAGCCGCGGGTACGCAGAGGAGCGATGGCACCCTGAGCAATGATCGAACCGATCTTTCCAGAGCCGGCAGAGATACCGTGGGAGGTGGAACGGTAGCGGGTAGGGAAGCACTCTCCGGGAACAATGAAAGTGGTAGTGTTGGGACCCCAGTTGAAGAAGAGCTGGATGAGGACGTAGATGGCAAGCATAGCATGGCTGGACAGGTGGTGGTAGGCGAAACCCCAAACGATGAAGAGGATTGTGAGGAAAGCGAACCCAATCAGCTGGAGGGGCTTGCGGCCAACGACGTCGATAGTAGCAACAGCAAGCCAGTATCCAGGGATGGCACCGGCGCAAGTAAGAATGGCGTTACCGGCAGCAAGGTTGTACAGCTGCTGATAAGCATTAGAACCACTGCCATAGCCGATAGCCTGGAGGACGGTAGAAGCGTTCAGACCGAGACCGTAGAAGGCAACATCGAGCAATAGCCAAGACATGGCAGTGCCGAACAGGATCTTTCCGTTGCGGAGCTTGCTGTAGAAGCTGAAGAAGTCGGACCATGAGGCCTTGGGCACCTCGAGCTGCTCAACCGAAGCACGACGGGCGGCAATAGCCTGAATCTCATCGGGGTGACCCTCACCGTGCTTGCCGGAGAGGTACTTCTCAGTATCAGCGTTGGCCTTTTCGATGTCACGAGCAACATCGAAGGTGTAACGCGGGGTCTCGGGGATAGTGAGACGGTAGTAGAGAGCGATAGCGGCGGGAACGACGCCGATACCGATAAGAGCCCTCCACATCTTGTCAACCGAGACGGCGCAGTCACCGACGCAGTTCTGGTAGTTGGTGGTCTTGGGGGTGGTGGTAGCGACAGCGCTAGAAAGGGAGTCCTTGAAACCGGCAGTCAAGCAGAGCATGACCAGAGCACCAGCGAGCTGTCCAAGACCTTGCATGGAGAAGACAGCGGCCATCATGGCACCACGCCACTTGGTGGTAGCAAACTCGGAAGTGATGATACTTGAGAGCGGGTAGTCACCACCGATACCTATTTTCGGTAAGTTTCGGGGTTAAGTGCGAGGGGAGCGTTTGGAAATAGCATACCAATACCCATGAGTACACGCCAGAAAATGATCAGACCAACAATGCTAGTGCCCGGACCAGGGCCGGTGAGGGACTGAGCCAATGTAGCGACAATGATGAGGATCAGCTCAAGACCGTACATCTTCTTGCGACCGACGATGTCGGCAAGAGCACCGAAGCCAACCTGACCGATGACAGTACCAGCCGAGGTGGACAGCTTGATGGCGGTATCCTGAGGAGTCAACAAGACACCCTTGTTGTCGTGCTTGTAGACGATGCCCAACATGATACATAGCAGCGAGACACAGAAGATGTCGTAGCTGTCTGTGAAGAAACCGGTGCCGGCTACCTGGGAGCAAATCAGCAAAAGCGGGTGGGTAGTGAGGGTGCGGCGCAACGTACGAGGATAGCGCGGACGTGATACCAGCCAAAGGGCGCCTTGTCAATCTCGGCGAGGGCCAGGCGGCGACGCTCGTTGGGGTCCTCGATGTGGGCGAAGTCATTGTTGAAGTTGTGGAACGCGTTGTTCCCGCCAGAGGTCTTGTTGGCGGCCATGTCGAAGCTTTTTGGCGAGCTTGGTCCCAAGCGCCCAGATGGAGACAAGGAAGGACAAGAGTTGCGAAGAAGATAGCCAAGGAGCTCCGGGCTGGGTTCAACTTCACACCTTATATATGGGACACGAGAGAGGGTAGTATGCCGAGGAGGCGCACTTGGCAGCAAACTGCGTGCGCGGCAGCGAATGAGAGCAGTCCGGACAGGGCACGGGGGGAGTCGACGTGAAAGCTCGGAGCGGCCGCGAGCGAGCGTCGATGCGTGTTTCGATGCCGGGGCTTCGATGTCTCGACGCTCGTCGGGTGCCACTACATCTGACTGGGAAGGCGCGACCGACGCTGGATGCTCGCGCACGAGGGTTGCGCCTTCCTGGGGCCAATCAAGCGCCCCACGTGTTGCTACCCTGCCAAGACATCCCCACGCTACCCCGAAACGAGCGCGCAGTCGAGCGCGGCGAGCTACGCCTCCACGGCGCTGATTGCTTGTCGACGCTTGCTTCAGCTGGGCATCTCTTGCCCTCGTGTTACCATGCTCGCTCGTTGCGTCCAGCACCCTCGCACCGTCGAGGCTGTCACTCATCACCGCTCCGCCGTCTGTCGACGCCACGGCTGCCCATCACCACTGCTGCTCACCAACCATGCACGCTGGAACAGCCTCGCGGAGGCGTCCCACGCGCCTGGTCCGTCCAAGGGTTCCACTTCTGCAGGCACCGGCATCCGCGGTCGGTTCTTCCTAGGGTCTCATGAAAGTTTTTTCAGGGACCCTTTCTGCTGTCCAAGGCGCCTGAATAGTCTACGCGCGGCTCCCGAGCGCCCTTTCTGGACCAGCGTTCCACAACATCCCGCGTTGGTACCGCGACTGAGCGCCGTCACCTCGACCTCGCACCATTCCAACGCTGCGAGTCCCATGGCATCCCTGGACTGGGACTCCCTGAGACTCCCTGTTTGGAAGCAGAACAGCAATGCGAAACCTCGCGCTCATCTCCCAAGAGTAATACGAAGGGGCCACTCACAGCATCCAAAAGCCAACTATACCATACACAGTCGTCCGGCGGGGCGAGCTCACCATTGGCCGTTCGCTACGACTCGACATTCACACGGGTGACGAATCCGCGGGCCTATCTGGGATCGTCGAATTTCCGAACGGCGACACTGCCAACGACTAGCACGGCAATACTAGCAATTGCACACCATGCAGCAAACAAGAGGGCCCCCCCATGACTTGACGGAATTAGTATGACAGAAGGCATCACATCTTGATATTGGCAGCCTCGGTTTCCTGAAGCTAAGCCCCGCTTCCCGCTTTATGCGTTCTGCAACACGACTAGAGTTTCCGGTGACTTGGGACCGGTGTATGCGAGGCAGATCTCGATGCTGCGACCAGCCTCTTTCCAGAAGGCTCTGACTTCAGCCCAGACGTCAATCTCAAGAAGCGGCACCTGCACGTCAAACTGGCGCATGCGCATCCGTCAGTCGGCTTTTTGCTCGACGACGAAAAGGTTTTCAACGCGGCCGGAGTCCAGATCAGGTGTGACTGTGACCACTCAGGAACTGTTCTGCAACACGTGGGACGCTACACTAGCCTAGGTGTTCATACCACAGCCACCTAGCGTCATAGCCCCCTCAACCCTATCATCGCACTTCAGATCTACAAGATATCATGGCGATTGCAACTCTTTCCATGTTCTGCGTGTGATATTATTGCTTCACAGTTACCCCAGTATAAGCGTTCCGCGGATGATCTACGGCATCCCCACAACACATCACTGATACGATCTACATTGATTCCAATAGCTCCATGCTTGCCATCGTCTACTTTACCTCGGGATCGGATCGACATACACCATCATGATGCGACTTTCGCCGAGCGATAAAGGCCCCTCGAAACGGTGAATCACCATGCCGCGATTGTCCTTGATATCATCATACATTTGCCACAAATTTTTAACACGAGTTCGAAGTTGCTTATCGATTCTTAGGCTACGAGTGTCAACACGACCTTCTCAAACCCAACGCCTTCTCTCTTCCATACATTCCCCTCAAACGTTACCCCAAGTTGACCGGCGGCCGTCCAATCGGAGTCCCACCCATTCCTCCTCCAGTCTTCCCATCGCACTTCTGCCACTGCACATAGTACTTCTGGTTGAACTTGGCATCGACCGTATCCACGGTCAACAAATTCAGCCCTTTGGCCGTCATCGGCACGATACGCACTTCGGACTTGATGTTCAGCATGCCCTGCTCGCCGCAGGGAGACCACACGGTGGAGCCGGCGTCGACTTCGTCGTGTTTGAGGTAGTTGCCTTCCATGGGGCCTTTGAAGGTTGTGGGAATGACCGTCTATGGAAGGTGTCAGTCGAGGACGAAGGGAATATAGATGGGGCAAGGGTACCTGGTTCTGCTGTCCGGAGAAATAATACGTGCTTTGAGCCGTGCCCGTGACATCTTTCTCCAGACTAGCATATCCACGGTAATCGGCGCCGAATACACTAATCCGCGTTAGCTCGTCCCCCTTCATCCATCGCAACCCCACGTTTCTCACCTATATTGAAATCCGGCTGGATATTTCAACTTCAATTGCAGCTGGCAGAATTTTCTACGCTCGGTGGCCGGGATATCGGGGCCAGATTGCACGGTGTACTGGTCGAAGGACAGTGTGATGGTGGTTTTGTCATCGGAGAGGAGACCCTGAACGGTCTTGTCAGGGCACCCAGTGCCGCCGTAGGTGACAGCAGTAATCTCGACTTCATGGCCAGAGGGCTTGTCTTGGGGTTTTGGTGCTGGTATTGGCCCTGACGTCGCGAGAACAGAAAGAGTGAGAAGGGCCGCGAGGCACTTCATTTTGAGGTTGCGGTTGGAGGTTGGAGAGATAAGAGATGCGATCGGTGGAAGATGCTAATGATGCTTCTGCGTGGGATGATGAGATATTTATTTTACTCCACCCTCGATAAGTTTTTGTGATATTGGACCGACGAATTGCCATAGATTCAGCCATTTGCTCGTAGGTTGCTCATTGAGGTGAGCCTGATATGAATGTAAAGTTCACACATATGAAATAAAAAGTGATCAAAGAGTCGCCAAGACTTGGCTCTGCTGATGCTGAGCAGCTGACTTTGAATGATGGGTTGAGAGAATTCTTTGGTTGGGGTTGTGCTGAGGGGTGAGGTGAAATTGTGCCACGATGATTTCCTCTTTGGGCGATTTACAACGTACCTAAAACGGGATTCCGGCTATGTTGGTGTGTGGTGAGCTTTGCTTCATCTATCGGTTCATATCGATGACATTTGCCCGTGGTCGTAGGCGAACAACTAACATCATGGGGTGCAATTGAGCGCATTGCGCGCAAGAGTCGGATCACACGGGTGGGATTCGGAGTCTCGTCTGGCTAGGCCTGCACATCGTACAGCAGATTAAGTCCTATCTAGCAAGTCACCCGGAAGCTGAGTCGGCATCTCAAGGGCTGGTTTCTTAAAAGATCCTGTTCGAGCTTTTGGAATATTGTTGTCCAGACAAACTCGGTAGCGAAATGCTGGAAAGTACCATCGCCTCGTGTCCAATATGCTCACCAAATCATATGTCCTCGGGTCCCGAGCGAACAATATACGAAGAGAGATGTCAGCCTTGAACTGTGGGTCGGAGTCATGTCGCATGGCGAGAGTGCAATTTGATACGCGCAGAGTTGCGTGAGATCCATATTACGGAGGTAATAAAAATATCCCTGGTATTATCATTGCGGCTCAGCGCAGATCAGGGCAGCAGTTCCGATGGTTTGGTCCTACATCAATCTTCATCGCCCTGTTCCAGACGGGCGGTCGTCCAAATCGTCGATTTTTATGAGCATAGGTGATTCGTTGTCGTGTACGAACCCTGCATGCCGTCCAATGTAGTAACGCATCCGTGTAGTACAATTCCACAGAGGTCTCGACACTCCGGTAAATCCTACGGAGACTAACATCTAGTAGGTCTCAGTGAATATGTCGCAGGCAGTTGCATATAATCGCCGGAAATACCGAAATCGTTGTTTGAATACCGTGAGTTCCACTGCTTGTGGAGCGACGGGTCCGCGTTGCTCCACACGTTACTGTAAATGTTGCAAAACTCGACAATGTGTTACATACCCATATTCTCTGCATGGCTCCCGTGGCACTGTTGATTTATATCTCATCACAGCTGACAATCGACTTGCTGGGAATGGGTACCTCGCTACCTAACGCAGATCTGGACGGTCATGTATGCATACTGATTCAGAAGGTAACAATGACGGGTCGTCTATCCGCGGATGCCCAGTGCGAGAAAGAACTAAATGTATTCGCGGGCGCGCGTTGCATCAGCGATGTTGATGTGGGAAACAGAGTGTTGAGGTGCTGGCATCCGTGACGTGGTACCTCGGGATGGTTGCGGATTGAGCTAGGGCGTTCTGGACACTAGCTTAGGGCGTCATCTACGCGGGCGGTCGCTAGTTGCCAGCATTGCATCCAAGTATTTCATCCTAAACCAACCAGCATTTATCACAGCCCATGATCGAAAAATGGCCCCCTTGTCGGACCTTCCTGTTGAGCTTCTTCAACGCATTGCTGGATTCTTAAGCTGCTCCTCGGCACTCAGCTTGGCTCGTGTCAGCCGCAAGCTACACAACGCCTGCTATCATCGACTGGTTTTCAGAGACATCGCCTTGTTTTCGCTTGCGCACGAGTCCAACGACCCGCAGGGAGAAACATTCCTCTGGCCGGAAGGGTACGATATCCTACAGAGCGCTTCCATATCAGACACCGTCCGTGTGGCCTACGCTGTTGAGCGAGCTGTGAGAAGAGCAGGCGGGGAGTGCGGTTCCTCGTCAAGTGCACAAGAGTGGTCAGGAACATTTGGGGATGCTGTTCACCCAGATATTGATGAGTGGCTGCCACAGCTGCTGGCTTGGCACCACCCCAGTTGCAGATACTTGCTCTCTACCTCACTATTACCGGCACACCTCCAATTGGGCAAGAGACTCGAAGCCTCGAGGCAGATCACTGAGGTCCAGCAGAGCAGAGCCAGTTTCGTCAACGTCGGATTCTGTCTGGCCTTTTTCGCCCTGCAAAACCTCTCCAAAATGGACGGCGAGAGCGAGGGCATTTACACGCCATTCGAAATCGAAGATTCTATAGCGAAGATGTCGACCGAATACATGTTTTCTTTGTGCTGGGGTCTAAAACCGCCGGATGTCGGTCAAAACTGCCATGCTCTCGACAGCTTTGATCTGACACAAGGGTCTACCTGTATCGTGCCCTTTCTGTATAGCATCTTGGGGAGTGGCCTGTTCGGACGGATACCGTTTCCTATGCCGTCAAAGATACCCTTTTCTTCTTTTATGGACGTTCCATGGGTGTTCCGAGGTAATGCCGAGGTGTTTGCAGAATGTCATGTTCAGAAGATGACGGAACCCGATTTCTTGACCGGAACCTGGATGGGCGTAAGTGTCATATGAGTACCTCGAGAGACGGCTACTGACACATTTCACAGTACTATACAGATCAACGACCGGTGAACCATCGACACTTTGCCCTTGTCGGTCCTCCCATGAACGACATCAATATCGTTGCTGAACCCTCCAGTGCATTGGACCAAAAGGGACACATACACTGCTCAAGAAGCTCTGGGTTCGACTCGCATGGCCCATTTACTGTTTGCGGAGATTTTCATCCCGATGGCCGGGTTGAGTTCGTGAAATCATACACTTTGCATTCTTGGGAATGGCAATACAACGGCGTTGTCGTCCCTTTTGGAATCGTGGGCCGTTGGTCTGACCTAGAGGGTAATTTTGGTGGCCACTTCTGGATCTGGAAGAAAGATTGGTGCGACACGCAGACGCCGTGAAATTGTAACCTGTCTTGGAAATGAATTCAATCGGCAACAAAATCCAGGCTTTGTTTCGCTTGTACCGTAGAAACTTGCAGATACCGGACGTACTAATGCAGGGCTGAGCCTATCCAATCACGAAACACAGCAATTCAAGTGGGATTTACAGCCTCTTACTGGCTCAGATCACTTTTAGTACGTCCGTTATCCGCAAGTTTTTACGGTATGCTCATGGTCGCCATGGCGAGCCGAGAAGAGCGGGTTGTAAAATGCATCTGCACATATTTTGTTCACATGCCTTTCAGAAGCTATTTTCCAGTACGTCACACCGACTCGAATTGCTGCCAAGGCTCGCAGTTGCAGATCTTCAGGCTCACCCATGCAATTCCAGCACGTACTCCTACGCACGAAGTAAAAGTTCGCACTTCGACAACCTCGCGACCCCAGACCCAGCCTCAGACTTTTGAGGCGTGTAAGCCTTATCGGTCATTGCGTGTCGCAAGCGCGTATCACATGCACAACCATTCACATCGGGGCGAATTTGTCTGGCGGTCCCTGGAAGGAGCTTGCTAGTGCTTATATACGTGCGAAGGAGCTCCACAAGAGGCTGAAGGGGATACTCGTGCCGTCTTGGGAGCACCTGTGGGGTGGTGGGCCCAAGAAACCCGAGTATCCACCCCGGCCCCTTTTAGTGATTCATCCTTGGCGCGAACACCAACTTGATATCTTTCGCACCACAGCATACTTTCATGCCCCGAAACAACATCGCATTTTCATTTTAGTTAACTCGAGCCATCAGTCTTAATACTATGATAAGAAGCTAGGCTTAAACTATCGTCTCATGAATTAGCGATACGCTTGTATGGCATACGTGTGGGAGTTGTAGGCTGAGTTCAAGCGGCGTATGCAAGACCATCTCCTTCCAGTGTCGTACGTATGTAGGCAAATCTCGGCACCTCGGCACTCCACTTGGCAAAGCATCAACGTTCAATTCGCACATGAACCCTAGACTTTTGCATCATTCCCATCCAGGTAAGGTATTCACCGACTTCCTTGATGCGCATCTTCCTGTCGACCCACTTTGCGCTCTTCACCATTGTTTTGATTAGATCGCTTCCTAGTAGCTTACAGCCTTGGATTGAAAAAGCCCACGATACGCAGACACAGCGCGACGTCACAACATCTTGACTTGGCCTAACCGTCTTGGGTGAATTCCGGTCGTCGCAAAGTCGTGCGTGTATATAGGATCCCAATTGCTGCTGTGCTTGTTGTTCTTTCGTGCGTCGCCAGGTAGTTCCATTATCTCTCTAGGACGTTTCTTCCTACCGTAGCTTCATTGCTTCACACAATGCAATACTCCGCAGTCGCATTCGCGGCCTTGGCTGCGTTGGCTGCCGCCCCAAGACCGTTGCGACGACCCCCAAAGCACTATATACTGCAGCGACGTCCCCGAAATCATGGCCTATCGCACTATCGACTGCACCCCCTACCATATCTTCGTCACGCGAGGCACCGATGAGGTAAAGCCCGGCCGCCTAGGCAACATCACCCGGCTCGTCTGCGACTCTCTTGGCGGTGCCGAGCAGTGCGGTTGGGAAGACGTAGAATATCCCGCAGCCAACCGATATATCTCCAATAGCTCGTGGTGCGAGTCCGCAGCCACAGGCGTGAGGCATGGCCAGGCGCAGTTGAAAGAGTATGTGGAGAGGTGTCCGGAGAGTAAGCTGGTGCTATTTGGATTTTCGCAGGGTGCGACAGTGACTCAGGATCTGCTCGGTGGTGGAGGAGGGCCGTTGTTTGATATGTGTACGCAAGAATCAAATGCAGGGTTGGATCGAGCGCAGGTCCCAGGTGCAAATGGTAAGAAGAATTGCCCTCCTGTAAAAGAGTGCAGTGAGCTGATGATACCAGTCGCAGCCGTAGTCACCTTCGGCACGGTCCGCCGCTCCCCCAAGCGAACCCTACTCCGTTGGCCTCGGCAAAGACTTCCAACCCGAGGCGCTGCGGGAAGGGGAGCAAAAAGTGGGTATAGATCGGTATGCCAGTGTGCTCCGCGATTATTGCAATGAAGGCGATCAGTATTGCGCGAAGTCGAGCAGCCCGCTGGCTCTGGAGAACCATCTTAAGTACTTTGTGCAGTACCAGCATGATGTGGTGGACTGGGTGGTGGAGACTGTGGGAGAAGTGCAAAGAGTGAGAGAGTAGCAAGCGGGGTGAGTAAGGGATCGAGGAAGGCGATATGCGCGAAGCATGGGGTAGGTGCTTCGAGGTCGATAGTCGATGAGCTAGTATTATAAGAGTACAGTGGTGCTGCTTCGGCTTCTAGCGTTTCAAAAACTCCCAGTAACGACACACCAACTTGACTGCGTGCTTGGCAAGATGCAATCGTCGGTCAAGGTGAAGCAGTTGATCAGACGCACCTATGATATAGAACGTTCGGTATTCCCCTTAGAATGCTCTTCATACAGCTTCAGACTTGCTGTCCTGAATCGTATACCCCTCCGTGTCGAGGTCCGCTTCTCCCTCTAGAACGCCAACGTCTCGCTCGGCGCTAGTTTACGCGACCTTCCCTGGACGAAAATGATTGAGGGTGTGCGGAACACCGCATCGATTCGTTCCAGTGCAAGACCCTACGGGTAAAAATCAGTGAGTTGTTCTTGCACGAAGCGTGGAACAAGCTACTTACCTTCGTCTCTGGCAGGAATATGAACATGTACACCAGCGCCACAGCGAAAACGCTATCAAAGACCCATCCAACACTGAAATGCATGTCGATAATGATATAAGGAATGCTGAAGTTGGTCACGAAGGCCCAAAGAACATTCCAGGAAGTACCAAATGCCTGCGTCTTCTCACGAAGGGCTGCATTTGGAAGCTCTGTACCAAGGAGGTACGGAATCGAAGCGCCACCAATATTGTAGAAGACGCCGTACAGCATGAACGAGGAGACAACCATGTTCGATTCTGTGGCAGTTTTGTTGGCTTTCGCACCCAGGCCAGCTAGGAGGAACATCCATAGGCACTGGAATGCGTAGAAGAACATGAGCGTGTTGCGACGCCTGTTTAAAGGTTCTAGTCAGCGTGTCTGATGTATAAGCTCGTCCACACTACGAACTTACCCGAATTTATCACCCATGAACATGGCAGGTGGTAGTGCGAATATCTGGGCAGCAGCACCAATTAGAGGATAGTTAAAAGCTTGGTCAACATACCCGTTGGTTTTGTAAAATGTTGTTTTATTGTGTCGAAACAAAGCCCTGCCCAGTTGCCTGTCCAACCCATTAGAAATCTGGACATGCAATGGGAATGGTCCATTTGCCTGCTGGAAGAAATAGAAGACTATAACGAGCATCGTTCTTCGGAAGTTGTTCCCGCGGACCATATCAGACCAGGGCGCTTTGTGGATATGCTCGCTCAAAGCCTCGCGAATGCCTGAATTTCCGCTTCGCTCAAACCGTTCTCCACCTCCTGTTTGGACCTAAGGCGGCGAAGAGCGACTATGGCCTCTTCAGCGCGATCCATAGATAAAAGCCAACGCGGCCAGTTAGGAATGAAGAAGGTGAAGCAAACAATTAACATGGGGAAGATGAATTGAATGCCTGTGGCCGCTTTCCATCCAACCCCTGATGTGTATGTCGAAAAAGCCTTGTTGACGCCCGTTGCAATGAAGCTCCCGACATCAAGGAAGAGTTGTAGAAAGATGACGACTAAGCCACGGAAAGCAGCCGGTACGATTTCATGCTGGTATGTGGTCACAGTAACTTCCACGAGACCGACAGAGGCGTAGACAACGATGCGACCGATGACGAATTGCGCGTATCGTCCAGTTCCTATTCCAGAATTCGCAGCTGTAGCCTCGATGATGATGCCAATTACAGAGATGACAGAGAGGCCATAGAAGACTATACGATGTCCAAATCGTTCAATAGCAGGTCCTGACATGAAGCAACCGAAGAGCTTGCCAATAAACGCGAGCGAAGAGAGGAGGGAGGTATGTAGCGAGTCGAGAGCGTCGGTCTTCTTTGCGGGGTGGTAAGATCCGAATTGTCTCAGAAATCCGGGATTAGCGAGGATACCACCGTACCTGCCTGTGTCGTAGCCGACGAGCATGTCGCCCAAAAGCAGACAAAAACAAAAGAAGAGGAGCATAGGCGTCACTCGAGACCATGCTGAGTGGAAGGAACCCATCCTGTACAGCAGCGATATGACCGCGTACTCAGTGAGTGTAGAAATTCGCCTTGGGTATAGCCAGTATACGATATGATGAAATTCTGTCCGGATTTTTTTTTGTAGTCGAGATGATTCTTGAAATGCGCCAACCACATGAGTGCTACTCACGAATTGACCAGGTGTCCAGGAAATCGGAAAAGTTCCGGCAAGTCTCCGTCTGGGGCCCCGCAGCTGATCGGTCGCGCTCGGTCGTCGCCATCGCGCTATTGTTGCGCAGGTGGGGCAACATCGACGGCGAAGCACGGAGAAAACGAATTGCGTTCTTCTCCTTCCGAGGTATGAGCGGGCAGCGGACGTGATCTGAGCCCCCCTCAACATCCCGCGCTCCACCGTCATTACAATCATACATCAAGAATCATCCCCATATATACCGTGGTAAATTCATTGCCAGCCACGAAAGTACACCCTCATCACGAAGGGTAAGAGTAGCACGGCATACAGGAGCCATGCGAGGAAGTCTTGATAATTCTGGAGGTACAATGGCAGACAAAACCCCCAACTTCTTGTTTATATTGGCGGACGATTTGGTGAGTTAGATCCCCCTAAGACGCTCAAACCTGGGAAGAAATTGGGCTGATGCGATAATACAGGGTTTTTCCGATATTGGCTGCTATGGCGCTGAGATCTAGACGCCTAATATTGATCGCCTAGCCAGCGAAGGCGTTCGCATGCTCAATCAGCATGCGGTTGCAGCTTGCTCCCCTACCCGTGCCATGCTTATGAGCGACACAGACGCGCATCTTGGCGGACTGGGAACCCTCATTGAAAAGGAGATCAAGCCCGGCTGGCGCCAAACGATGGTCTGGCAAAGCAGGGTACGAAGGCTATCTCAATCAAGAGGTGGCTACTATACCCGAGATCTTGGGAGATAATAACTACTTCCCTATAATGTTAGCGAAGGTAGGTAGTTCGCCTGTTTCACCATGATCACCGCTTCCCAGCTCCACCTGGGCATCTGCAAGTTCAAAGATCACGTGGGTTGTTGCAGTGGCATTTGGGAATGGGGACCAGTCAAGGTTCATGGGCTCGTGGATTCCAAAAGGCCTTTGCGATGCTTCCAGGATGTTGCAATCATTATGGTTGGGAACCTGTGCAAGAAAACTTCCCTATCGGCGGACGCCCTAGCCACGCCCGAGGAACGGAGAAAGGTCGATATGTGAGTTTGAATTGTATATAAATGATTATGCCTAATCCTTATTCGCATTTAGAAAACCAAACAAGAATGACGACCCTAACGGCTTCTACTTGACTGACTATTACACCGATCGACTGATTCAATTCTTCGAAGGCAGATCTGACGATGAAAAATCTAAACCTTTCTTCTCATTCCTGCCTTCCACTGCCTCACACTGGCCCTTACAGTGCTCCAAGGTCTAACGCAATAAGTGAGTAGAGAGGCGAGCATATGTCTAGATGTCTCCGAGTTGCAAACTCTAGGCTAACAGGTAAACCCTAGATATAAGGGTATGTACGACGACGGCCCGCGCGCTCTTCGTGAGTGGCGCCTGAAGAAGCTCGCCGAGATAGGCATCATTGATAAATCCGTAATTCCCCCACGAGGTGGAATCAACGACTTAGGGAGCTGGAGAATGGACGGAATTCACTCCAGAGCAGAAGAAACAGTCTAGTGGTGCCATGGAAGCTTGCGCTGGAATGGTCGATTCTTTGGATGTCAATATTGGCAAAGTGGTTGATTACTTGAAATCAACTGGAGAGTACGACATCACATTCATCGTGTTCATGAGTGACAACGGCGCCGAGGGCGCAGCGTAAGTTCGCGTCCTCCTTTGCGAGTCGATTGGTTTTCCCAACTAATGTGTTCAGGCTGGAAGCCATCCCCGTTATAGACGACAAGATTACGCGTGCCATCCATCAATATTCCGACAACTCATACGATAACATCAGCGCATATAATTCCTACACATGGAACGTGCTGCTCGAAGCCACTGACAAGTAGTCTATGCTTGGTTTCTAATGATAGAGGGGGTGACCCATGCTCCAGTAGCAAGGATAAGAGGTCCAGTACTCGTTGCTCATGCGTTTTTTCAGTCAACCCTACACCTTGGAGCCTAAAAAGCGAGGAGCTCGCTTCGAGACTCAACTTGCAAAGCTGTAGCGAATGCTTAGACTTCTATTATAGAAATCACATTTTGCAACCTGTTGAAATTTCTCCAATCTTACAAACATTGTTGTACTGTGATATGTGTGTGATATGTAAAGGAAGCCCTTGGCGGTGAAGGAGCCTCACGCTAGTCGTCCGACGACCCACAAAAGACCACGCAAAATTTTCGAACAAAAAAATTAATAAAACATACAACAGCGGGTATTCGCTGCTGGTCACCCACGCAACTACTAATCCGCCGGTACACTGCTTATATATGGCTGAGCGGACGGGAAGCCTAGTTTTCAGTGTCCTATGGTCGTATGTGATAATTAGGCCCATTGTGCTCATACAAAATGGCATTTACATTACATGTTTACCTCAATGATCCTCTATGACATCTCGAAGGAGTTGCTAACCTCCTTATTCCTCGGGAAGGGTAAAATGCTTCCACCAGATGTCCGACTCAATTGTGACCACCGCCCTGCAAAAATGGAAAGAAAGCTGCCAGATTCCCCGTCGCTAAGAATAAATCTAGCGTATATAACATCATGCGTCATGAAGCGTTTGTCTTGGTGTACTCGATGCTCTAGCACTGGATCAAGTGTCAAATTACCTTCCAAGGGAGCAATGGCACAATGCGCGAAGGCTCCACCCCTAGTCATGGCTGGGTTTACGGTCCCATGGATTGTCACTCACGGTCATCCTTTGTTCCCAACGAGAGTTTATCGGGTTAAAATTCCGCATATGAATACATGTCCTTGAGACCCGGCGATTGCTCTTCGTCACCGTTTGCTAACAGCACCCTAGTGTACGGATGGATTCCTACGCATTACCTATCAATAGCTCGCAGCGCTCGCCCAGAATGCCGAGAGCCTGATCATGAGATACCTAGCTTGAAGAGAACTACAACTAGAGAGTTCTATTTTGGCACAAAAACATGCCGCATTACTTTCACAAGCTCTGGCATCACAGACTGAGCTTGCGTATACAAGAGAGCTACTCTCATGGTACAGAAAATTTCGAAACGCTACTTACAATCTTACGGCCCTCCATAGTGCATATATACATTTAAATCGATATTTGAGCGACATGGTCAGAGAGCATTTCTAGACCCTTTTCCAGACGTTAATGTTATTGTGCTTTGCAAAAGTTCTAGCATACCTTCTCGTACATTTTACCCAATCTATGTATTATAGAAGGCTGATTATTGGCCTAATCACTTTAGTGAACTAATTTTACCAGCTTAGTGCCCTATTTCAACGTCTACCAGGCCTAAAAGTATAGATTCAACAGAATTCAGCCAATAGTTAGACTTCTATAGTACATAGATTGGCTGAAATCTACGAGAAGGTATGCTAGAACTATGGAGAGGTGGGTGCAAATCTTTTGCGAGGCGCCGATATTACTCTTCAGGAAAGATTATTTCTTGAGGAACGCAAGCGGAGCGCCGACGGCGAATGTACCCTTCCAGACCACAATCGTCCATGTCTACTCCCCAGTCTGTCAACTGACGCGTTCTTTAGGGTGTTGCCATAGGCTTCAATTTGATGACCGTTTCATCTGGACTTAGGTTCTTTGTGCCTATATTATGCATCATATAGAGAAACCGGCTCTCCACTATAATGCGGACGACATGTATAACGGATAGATGTAGCCGAACTGATTGGGTGGACGGTGCTGGTGCACCCCATCTACCGAGACACCTCGCGCAATCCTGACTCGGGGCTGGCGTGCTTTCAGCACAACGACATAGTCTGTTCAAATTCTCAAAGGTCGCGACAAGAAACGTCGATGCGATCGAGCAGTTTCTTATACTGCGTGTCGAGTATAGCAAGTTGGTGGCCACAATGTTTTGTTCACAACTTGAGCCGCTGGATGGTTGGCATGATGTATCCCGTTGGTTTTCCGGTACAACGCTAGCGGGTCCATTGGTCGACTCATGTGTTCGCGTGTGAAGTCGACGTAGCATACTTTGAGCACCGATTGACCCACTCGCTAAATCAGACGTGCATCAAGGGGTCGTAAGCGCGAGAATACCGTAAAAACTTGCAAATAACGGACGTACTAAAACTAATTTGGGCCAGTAAGAGGCTGTGAATTCCACTTTTATTGCTGTGTATCGTGATTGGATAGGCTCAGCTCTAAATTAGTACGTCAGGTATCTGCAAGTTTTTACAATGTGCAATTTTTTAATTCACATGCTAGGCAGCAACCGCATTCACTGTGAGAATATTGCATTGCTCCTGGTTCGTGTAGTTCAGAGGGTCGCGCAAAGTCTACTGCCCTAGGACAGGTTTGGTTGAGTGGTTCTATCGCGCGCTTCCCAAGTTGTTGTGGACATTTGGCCCCCAAAGGAAATTGTACGGGAGACAGAGTCGTATAGCTGCCGCTGACATTTGAAAGGATTGACCTTCGAGCCGCATCAATTGCGGATCTAAGCAATGGCTGTACGAAATTGGCGTTCTGGATTTTCACGCTTGTTGGCGCTTAGGGGTGTTCAAGCCCGCCCTAGACACGGTCACGCAACCTCGCGTATCTGCCTATGCCCTTTTCAAGTAAATGCAATCTTCTGATAAGGAAAAGCTGTCAGCAGATTTACCACATCACGAGGTCGCCCTGTTGAAGAGCTTCGATGTATGTGCGGCGCTCGCCACATGAGGAACTCCCACCGGAGCAAGTGGGCTGATACGCCAGTGCTAATCCAATGATGGATGCCAGTTGCGTCCATTGTTCAGCGATGGATTCAATGTGCAAAATATTGAATACTACTCTACAGCGTATAAAGACAGTGATTTCACCGTCGCTCATCATCATCTTTGCATACGCAGTCGCTCGTGCGGCTTCGATTCTCTCTACTTCCTCACTTGGTCGCAACTGCCACTCAGTTTGCTCACATGGTCAGCTGCCGCCTCAGCTCATAGTCAGCCATGCGGCCTTCATTCGTAACTTTCTCGTCTCTAATACTCAATTTGTTATCCCTCGATTGGGCTGTCGCCGCTTCCATAGGAGTTATTGCTCGGACGCCGACTCTGGACAATGACACCTCTCCGGTCGACCTTCCTAGTTCTGCGGCCTCAACACTCCTTACAACCTTGGCCGAGAATGAAACATTGTCTGATGAGGATCGAAATCCATATGTCGTCCATTCCGATCAGATCCCCATGTTCAACGAAACCAAATACAGTGCCCCTAACATCAGTGTCCTTGACACAAATGAAACTTCATCAAAGGGAAAACGCCAAAATCCCAATAACGTTTCTCTACGAATTAGTGAGCTACCTTCATGAAAACGAATCTCTCCGACGGAGCTAACGCACGCCAGTGCCTCTTGGTGCTTCCATCACTCAAGGCTTGAACACAGTGGAGCACCCCGATGCGTCCACTGATATCGGTTACCGTTTGCCATTAAGGCAATGGCTGAGGAATAGGGCTTACGAAGTCAATTACATTGGAAGCAAGAAGAACGGAAATTTTGCTGACAACGAGAACGAGGGACATCCAGGTCTTCAGATTCACGCAGTCCATGAAGTCATGAACCCTGTGTTAACGAACCAGAAGCCCAATCTTGTGCTTTTGAACGCGGGTACCAATGACTGCGTGCAGGCCGATGACTCAACTTTAACGCCAGTGGACACCGGCATCACTTGGGTCACGAAAATTCCGGATCGAATGAGGAGCATGCTTAACGACATCTACGACCAAAGCGAGGGAGTGACTGTTATCCTTTCGACACTACTTCCTAACTTCACTCCAGGCACTACTGGCGGATACATCACGCTTGCCAACTCAGGCATCCGCGATCTGTACAATGAACAGAAGGCGTTAGGTCGTCGCATCATACTCGCTGATATGGACATGGATGGCTATTGGAATCAAGCTGCGGATTACAGTGATGTTACCCATCCCAACGACGCCGGGTACAAGAAGATGGCAGGCATTTGGGCTGCAGCTTTCCTTGAATTAGAGCAAGCCTCCTTTCTGGTTGAGCCTGTCGAAACAGGACTCGGTGATGATGACTCCTCGGGCGAATGCATGCCGAGCAGTGGTAGCTTTGGCTCAGCCGTGACCTCTGTCGACTTCGATTGGGGTGCAAACGATGGCGCCTATTCGCACTCTTCAACGTTGAAGATGACCGAGACTTGGAGTGTGGGACCCTGTATGTGAAGATACCCTGTCAGGGGCGCGTATATGTGCTGACTCTGTACCCAGTTAACGAGTCCCTTCTGAGCTACAACCAGTTCCACTTTGCTCAACTTGTCAGTTTCGATGACACGGATCTCCTCGCGCATGACGAGTTGGTTGTCATCCTCGATCCGGAACAAAGAGCCTACAATTCGAAGAAAAGCTCCAAGACTCTTCCCAAGGCTTATCTCCAATATAAGTACAATTACGGAAATGGAGAGCTTGACGAAAATTGGACCGAGGTCGATATTGTCGGCCAAGGAACGCCAGAATGCCTAAGTCGCGGTGTGCGCTTTGGCGACGTGAATGGAGATGGCCTTGACGACTTCATCTGCGTCAACTCCGAGGGATCACCGTTTGTATCTCTAAACCGTGGAGGAAGTCCGCCTGAATTCGAATATATCGGCCAGATATATAGCGACCGATTCACTCAAGCGCAAAGTCGACTAGCCGATATTGATGGAGACGGGCGTCTTGACTATTGTGGTATGGACGTGAGTGGTGACGCTTGGTGCCATCGCAATGGTGGCACGGGCGATGCTCCGACTGCCAAGTACAAAGGATATTGGCAAGGAATGGTAAGTTATCAGTCAGGCATACTCCCACAGCAATTAACGTTCTTTATTAGCTACTGGGTGCAGGTGGGCCGACCTGGGATAGTCTTCAGACGGACATTGCAGGCGTTCGCTTCCTAGACATCAATGGTGACGGTCGCGCCGATTACGTCTTTGTCAACGATGATGGCTCAACAACCATTTACATCAACCAACGCGGTGACCGGGATGATGGTCCTGGTCTCAAGCCACACTGGCGCCAGGCTTCAGTCTCCCACAAAGGCTTTCCTGGAGATGATACCATGTCCCGGAACAGGATCCTCTTTGGAAGGGTCTACGGCTCCGGGCGTCAAGATTACATTCAGATCATTGAGAGCAAATCCGGTAAAGAATACTCGTACAAATTCTCTGTGTGGGAGAACACTGGCTCTGGTGGCACCAAACTTAACGGCGATGGCGTTCGTTTTTGCGATCTCGATGGAGATGGCTTAGACGATCTTGTCAACATTTGGGGTGGCGGAATGGTCGACGCACAGAAACGTGTCGATAATGGTGATGGCAGCTTTTCTTGGAAAGACTGGGGCCGTATTGCTGAACTGGCTATCGACAGAAAATTCGTCCATCTCGCTGATTGGGATGGGGACGGACGTTGCGATTTGCTCACGGTCGACAAGTCCACTGGCAACGTCGTTCTCCACACGAACAATTATGCGATAGGACGATTCGAGAATGGCGACGGTACTTACGAAGATCTCAGCCCTCATATTGCTGCAGGCACATCGGTCGTTGGTGGTGGATTGTGCCCGCAAGGGTTCTCTCCCGCTGCCAATAATCTCGCTGTTCACTTTGGAGACTTGGATGGTGACGGAAGAGCCGGTAAGTTGACCTTCCATACTTATGTTGTTTATGAATGACGAGGGACTAATACGGTGTGCAGACTATCTTTGTATGGATCCTGATGGTCGGACCGTTGGCTGGCTGAACCTGAAAAGTGGTCTCTCCGCCCTGAACCAAATCAAGGTCAGCGTTGGTTTCGACCGCGCTAACCATCGCTGGGCCGATGTCGATGGTGACGGCAAGGTCGACTTCATCTGGGTTGATAAACACACGGGCAATGTCCAGGTATGTCATCACAAATGCGGGCAATTACACTGCAGTAGTTGATGCATCTAGTTCTGGAAAAACAATGGCTTCATCCCCTCCATTGGCAGCTCAATGAATTGGGTTGGGTACTCGAGCTCTTGGATGACTGGCCAAGAACGCGGCGAGAATATCTTGTTTCCTTCCATGGTCAAAGACTCCAAGAGAGCTGATTACCACGTAGTTCACCCAAGGACAGGCCGTGGCACCACCTACCTCAACAACTGCAGCGGTGACGGCGGCGTTGGCCCAGGCCCAGATGACGGTGCAGGCCCCGCGGATCCAGGTCTTTCTATTCCAAGTTTGCCAGACCCTAACGGCGGAAGCGACAGTGGTGACTCCAGCTGTGTGTACGATAAACGAAGTCTCGGCCGGCGTGCAACTTGCATTTCGCCTGATGCTGCCGTGGTAAGTGGACGATTGATCGGTCCTCTGTGCCACCTCTATAGATGCTCGATGCGTGTTACAGGGCCCTATCACTTCACTTTGCCCGGAATACTGTGCTAACTTTACTTAGATTGCAGCAGCATCGTCGAAACTCCCAGGCGTTGACTGGGTAACGACAGCCAAAACGTGCAACGAACCCGCCTTTTCGGATCTTGTGGATACGCACGCCAAGGCAATAGAGATGATGGAGTTCACTCCTGATCTCAAACTAGCCTGGGAAACACCAGGGTTCAATCGCTATTTCGTCGCATCTACGCTTTGGCAAGAGACCGCTGCCTGGGATGCGCAGAGTGGAAAGTATGCAGCGGTCCTGGACTGGGCGCGAAGGACCCCAGGCGTTCCCATCACTCCGCAAAAGCAAACGACATACTACTGCGGAAATCCATCATGGGCGAAACCCGCAGACTATTGTTCCGCCTACACGTAAGCTACACGCGGCCCTCACTATCTTCGCCTTCTTTATAGATGACTGACCTTGATCTTAGTGGAGCGAAAACGTTTACACCGACGTACAACCCTGACTGTCAAAATTGCAATCAAATTGCTCTCTGCCAGAAGTATTTCGACACCAAACGCGTGGATGAGATCACCGCAACGAAGCAACGAGTAGAAGACCTTCCCTATGGGCAACAATGGGCGTCGCGCGAACACATGCTGATTCACGAATGGTTCCACAATTACATGAACGACGCTGTTCCGAGCGCAAGATGGCATGTTGAGGACGTTCAGGACACTATTGACGGACAGAAACTCCCCATATATGGCGCGGGCAGAGCGGCCCATTACGCGTGGCAAGGAGTTGGGAGCGGGTCTGTCCTTGACGGAACTATCATGGAGAAGACGATGGAAAATGCTGATAGCTTTGCTTGGATGATCTCATACAACTGGTACGACGAGGTGTGGGTATGGGCTGATGATGGCCGGTGGAGGGGAACCACGACCAAGCGTGATATGGATGAGGATAATCTGGTTGTGCGGAAGGAAGGCTTGTGGGAGAGGTCTGTAAATAGACTCAAGAGCTGGCTTCTCCATTAGTGAAGACCATCAAGCTCTTGCTTTTACAAATCGAACGATGCTTTGTTAGTACCCTTGTGCTAGAGATGGGTGCTGACCTTCACACCACTGTTGTTCATTCATGTGCGGATGTAATGTGTGATTTATATGTTTCGCAAAGATTTACACAACTTGGCAGGCATGATGGTAGGAGCGGCATACATCTTGGTTAGCGCTTGAAAGGGTATGAACAAATATTTCGAGGGAAGAAAAAAGACTTAGGCGTTGATTTGAAACCTAAGAAATGTTGATTACAGATAGCTGTATCCCCCATGATCCTTTACTCTGAACAAGCCCTTCCGAAACAATCCGTAATCGTCTGTGTACACGAGCCGAGGGCCTCAAGTGAGGCTATGGCTGAGCGCAGAGCAGCAGCGTGTCCAGTATTTGCCCCTCCCGGCCCGTTTACCCTCCGGCTGGCCTCCTTGCAGTCCGTCGCAAAGTCGGGGTGACCCTAGGTATGCATTATGCCATCGTCGTTTTCCCTGGTCGATACTGTCTATATGGGTAATCCATCCTGTTCCGGAAACAGAAAAATCTCTGCTTGCTCTTATCAGTCGTTGCAAAGTCGAAGCGCTTGTGAATCTTGCGCTTGGTTCCCCTCTATCTCTTTCTTGAGCTCGTTCCAAAGTTTTCTTCATAGTCCTTTCTTGGCAAGAATGCAACAGCCTGTGCTGCGTCATTGATGTGCCGAACAGCTTCTGATGGTCTTCACTGAGTTAATCATTGGTATGAGCGGTTTTCTTGGCTGGCGCCGCCATTCCTCCCAACTTGCATGGCGCACCTATTCTGCCACGGAGCGCTGAATCGGTATACACATCCAGTGTGAGTCTTATTACGGCTCTTTTCCACAGCCCAGCTATCAGGTATTCCCAGTCCCCAAAACGCCGTGTCCTCAGACCAGATCGCCGCCCAGGGTATCGGACTCAAAATCCATCAAAACGATTACACCAACAACTTCTGCTATTTCTTCACAACACCCACTTGTCCTTCTTCTTCGCCTCAACATCCGTCTTGACCGCCACCTCCTGCGCAATGTTTCGAAATGGATCCACCTGCGCCGCCAAATACGGATCTTTATAATGCTCTTCGACATTCTTCCCACTCTCCAGCCTCGTGATAACCAGACTCTCCCTACTCGTACTCTGCGTCTTCACACTGGCTTGCCGGCGCATAGTATCGCTGTGCTCAAGTTCGTACGCGAGGCCGCGGTCGGCGAAGGAGTAGCGGCGTTGCTCGGTGATCTGGACTTCGCGGGTAACGAAAATGGCGGCGAAGGATTCTTCGATGACGGGCCAGAAGATGGGCATCGAGGCGCACATAATGGCGAGGTCGATTTCGAGGCACGATAGGATGATGCTGATGGGGGTCCACCAGGTGAAGTCGATGTAGGGGGAGGTGGCGGCGCGGTTATCGACGATGGAGTAGAGGCGCCAGACGGAGGTGAAGACGACGCTGGTGAAGTTAATATTGTAGCATGCAGGTAGTGTACTCGTTGCCTCGCACCAAAAGTTGGGAAGCGCGGCAGTCGGAAGGATACTCACACTGCGCCAAGGATGAAGATACCCGCCATGGCGAAAAGGTTCTTCATTTTGAGATTGGGTTTCGTAAATAGAATCATTGGCGTGACAAAGACAGTGACATCAAAGGCCATGTTCAGGGCAGTATGGCTCTCAAACAGGCCGATGAAGTCTTGGTCGTTCACGAAGCCAAATCCATAGCACTTGGCATTCGGGTAAGCGTTCTTCTCGTAGAAGGCTTGAGGCGGAAAACCTGCAAATATTAGCGATATTCTGTATGGCTTGCTTTGAAGCAAAGACATACAGGGAAACCAAGCCATAAAACCGTAAGTAAAGCCCCATGCTCCAATGATTACAATCAAACATTTGCAGATCCAGTGCATCATCCCAGCTTTGAAGATGCGTAGATACTGTGTCAATAGTGATATCTTGATCACGGCAGTGTTCGTTATGTAGATGGCGTTTGCGAAGTAAAACATCTGTCATGGTCAGCATGCGTGCATGTCTTGCTTGTTGTTCAGGCAAACCTTGATGAAGCTTTGCATTTCTGGAATGCCAATGTACAAGAAGTGTCGGCCGAGCCCGTATTTGATACCTGTCATATTAGGTTAGTCTCAGGATATAGTGAAGCACTTGTACACGTACAAAGTAATACGAAGATGGTCGCAGCCGTGTTCAAAAGGGCAGCTAGCAGTACGAGGGCATCATCCCAACCTGGCTCACGCATAACCCGAAAACGCACCCAACAGCGCAACCCGACGGCGAGCCATGTTAAGATCTACTTTGCGTCAGGATCAGTTTGAAATGGTAGATTAAGCGATGATTACCAAAAAGGGCATTGTAGTACACCATATGGTCTCTGGGCGATTTGCAACCGGTAGTTTCTCCTTAGGATCCGGGGCATTCATCAACATCTGCCCTATCAACTCTTCGAAAGTGACACCCATCTTGCCGGCGGGGGAAGTCGACGGCCCCGTTTCGCATTCGTCGTTGATAAGAAGTGTCACTCGTGCTTCCCCGACTCCGCCATGAACAGCCACTGGGGGTTCCGCTCTATAACAGTGCTCCCAGGGTTCGGCGCATGCACGACGGGTGCTAAGCTAGATTTTAGTGTGGTGACGAGCACGTAACGGCAGCAAGGCTGGTGCAGGGCAGGGTATGTGAGGGCCCGACAAGGAACAAGCATGACGTTTAGACGCTACGATTTGCGGGTCTTGAGTGGATGGGACGGGACATGACGCATGGAAGGATTGTGCGTCTAACCCAAGAGCGTGCGTGCGACATGGCTGGATGCTGGAGAAGATGGCTTTTATGTACTTGTTCATGCGGGCTGCAAGGATGTAGCGGTAAGCGGTCGACTTTGGCTGCCTGATGCTTGACCATTGCTGTAACCATGAAGTCAATATGCGGACTCGACATGGCATTGCGCACCTATCTTATGCCTCGTGCAAGGATTTGCGACAGACTGGCACTTCGCTTCGCAAGGCGGAGGACCTTCTGCGTTCACGCTGGCTCGCCTGTTGCGGCTTCGGTGGATGACGCTAAGCAATGGCGTACATTCGCGGTCCCACGTGGATGGATGATGCCTGCCGTCTTTCAAAGTTAATGAGACCGCAACTGTGTGATTCGTCTCTCGGAGAGCCCGACTGTTGGTCTGGAGGGGGAGAGGTCCAGCTCATCGTCAGAGAGGTGGGCGACGGGCCAATACAGAGGCAGGATGACGGGCACTAACGTAGCGTCCTCCCCGTGTCAAGATGCACGGCACGACTCCTCAGACCATTCGTGTGCGGATGCAGGTACGCGGTGCTGGGCAGGAACAAGACTGGGTAAACGACTCCCTCGCGCGCAAGACGTTTGTTCCTTTTGCTCCTTCGCTTCCATGTGAAGGCGAAAGCGATGAGAAATGGCCGCATCTTGCAACCCTGTTCCCCAGCCGTCCATGACTCGTCACAGGTGCGGAGCCCGAGAGAATGGGCCAGGCTCTGCGATCAGTGTGTACACAGTAGCAGTAGCCATCGAGTAGACGGTCTGTTATCGCATATCGAACGCTCTGGATCTGTCGGCGACGGAAAAGCGCGCTCTTTGAGGCATCGTGACCCTGGCACACTCGTCCCCGGGCCCACAACGCAAAACTCCCGGCATCGTGGTCAAACGTGTGCGAGTCGTGGGCCATCAACTTGTGTTTCGCAATTCGAAGCCAACATTCCGTCACACTGCCGAAGCGCTCGCGACTCATTGATAGCAGTTGACAGCTAACGGCTCGAATCAAGAAGACTTTGCACATGGCGAATCCGAAGGTGGGGCAGATAGCGTGTCTGATGCTGTTCTATGACAAAAAGGAGGCATCGCTGCTCCAAGTAACGAACAACGCCTCACTCCGTCGTTACTGCCATCAACTGTAATAGGTCCGCCTTCCGGACCTACGCATCAGGACTTTTCGTCAACTATAGAACCTCTGCTCACTTGACCGAGCAGCCGCCTCACTCCGTCGCATTATCACAATAGCTTCTGCATGAGCTGGAAAATGTGACTGCAAATAAGTAAAAATTCGGAAGTCATGTTCAATTTATGATTTCGGTTTACTTGCTCTGTCAACGCTGTTGCAAGGAAAGTGAAGACCACTGGGTTACACAACGTGCCGCCGCCCCAAGGATACATCTCTTTCTGCCCAATGTCCTTCCTTTTCCATGGTCCTCGCAGGACTGCAGTGGATATCCACCACTGTTCATCCAGGTTAACCAAAGTAGTTTCTGTCTACGGCTTCCGTAACTCCGCCGTGACTTCCTCAAGAGCACGTCACCATTCACCACTGTAATCCAACTCTAAGTACGCACTCCACTCCTCTTCATATCTCTTTTCATTCTTCTCCTCTTCAATCTTCCCGTTCGAGGACGTGCTTGGCTTCTTTTCGTTCCTCTGGTCCTTCAAGACAAACCCCCATTCATCCTCAAGTCCCAAATACAAGCGCCACTCCGCCTCATACTCGCTATTTTCCTCTGCGCCCCGACGCAGATCAAAGGCGTCGTCTCTAGGAAGAGAGATTGCGCTGTCCGTGCGCTTAGACTGAGGAGGCGATGGAGGCGCGTTCAATACGTTTCGGAGAGATTCCTTCGCGGAGAGATCTGGGATGCCATCATATGCCGTCTGCGGAGTGGTGAGGGCGGCAGTGATCATGCTTGCTCAGGTGGTAAGATGCTGCTTGAAATCGCCTGTGAAATGTATAGTGATCTGAAGCGATCGTCGTGCTTGGGGATTTGCTCAAGTAGGGTTACTGAACGGCAACGGAGGATACTCCACAGGTGAGGCCTGAGTTGTGAAGTAATGTGGTCCGAGTCATACTTTCGTCGCTGGAACGTACGCTACTACGTGTATGTTGTAAGTCGAATCGAATGGCTCCCCACGCCGAACGGACTTGAACTTTCTGACCGCCCCCGCCCCGCTTCAGCTCTCTGAATTTCCAAATTTGCAAACATTCTCCTAATCATGTGCGACAATGCTTTGAGGCTCCCAAGTGATGAAGTGTCAGCTTTGTGGCCTTGCCACCCACAGTTTCGCAGCTTCGCACGCAACAGTAGTCTGTTCCACCATGTCTATTGTGCTCGCTCTCCTCCGATCGAACGTGGCTTCCACCTGGAGTATAAGAGCCATGGGACTTGATGTGTGCTGATCCAAACCTTGGAGTTTTACGGGCAGCCGCTATCATCGGGCCCTGATTGGCCTGTCATCACAACCACAACCGTCACACTGAACATCAGCTTCCGGACTTCGGATTCCACCCCATCACACATAGTCCACACGAACGCATGGCGTTGGTTGACGGATAGCACGTTTCGAGGTGGATTAGAGGCCATCTCATATGTCATGCGGAGAAATCTGCAGAGTGACAGTCCTGAACTCCGCCATCATATGGGATCGGCTTCACATGCCGTAGGAAATTCACGTGCATGAGCTGACATGCGGAGCTGATTTAGACGTACGTGAAAGAACGGTGTTGATCTGAGCACTACGTCATTGCCTTCCCAGCTCAAAAAAGGCTCGACATGAACGTTCTTCCATATGCAATCGGCCACAAGATTGGGTGCAGACACCATGAGGACTGTAGACAGGCTTGATTGGGACATGCGAAACCTATGCTGTAGTGAAACCTATCGACGAGGCAAGAGACCGTAGCCTTTTGGAAATAGCTGCAGTTAGTAAGATGTTTTATGGTCGAATGAATTCTGGAACATGGACTGGAGTGCAGTATGAACCGGACCCCACCATATACGCCAAGCGAGACCCTGCAGCGGGCCGCCGAGGTCAACTTGCCGGCACGCGCATCTTCACACGTCACCTTCTTCACACTTTCTAAATCAGGCCAGCGCGGCATTCTTCCCCGTTGCCAGACTCCATGTGCCGCTCAAATCCGTCAGCATGTTCAATTGGCAGAACATCGTCCTGCTCGTCCTCTCCTACGTCGTAATACCGCGCCTCACCTTCCTTCCCTCCTCGCTGCACACGCTCCTCATCGTCTTTGGCCCGTTCCTCCTACCGCGCGTGATAAACCTACTCAATACGAGCCGCGCAGCTTCACGAAGCGTCCCCGTCCGCCCGGTACCTACGAAGGTACAGCGCGCGCTGAATCTGCTACTCCTGAGCACCATCGTCTGTCTAGCGCTCAGCTTGCCACGATTCGCAGAGGAGAACATATTCCTCCGCACGCAGAGCAGATGGCAGATCGAGCCGAACGTGCTCTTCACGCGGCTCGGCCTGCTGCGGGAGCTTACGCCCGAGGATGAGATGTTAAGAGAAAAGTTCACAATAAACAGCGCGAACAAGATGCTGTACTTTGCATTTGGCCCAGATACGCTGCTCAACTGCCTCTGGTGCAATTCCGCCGCTTCCTCCAACCCCAACAGAAACTACTTCTTCTACGCGCTCCCAAAGTTGCTCACGCCGCACATCACGCACCTCGCTGTTCTTGGGATCGCCACTTCTTCGATGATCGGCCCAGAAGGCAATCGTTTCCGAACACACGCTACAATCGCGGGACTCGCACTATTAGTGACAGAAACTTGGTATTTGGGCACATACGACCCGGCCTCCAACAAGCGTGCGAAGGTCCTCCAAGAAGTAGATTTTGCGCACTGGCGCGTCCGCGTCCTACGTTACCTCGCCTTCGCTCTCGTCGACGCCGCACTCACCGCAACCCTTTACCTCACGTCCACGAACCGCTGGCTCGCGCGACCCGAACCCATCGCCAACCGCCTCGAATCTACCACTAAGACCGCGGAAGAAACACTGCATAAGCTGCGCGCGCTAGGTCTGCTGGAAAATAGCATCAACCGAGATCCTGGGCTAAGGCTGGTGAGGGAGGAGTACTGGCGCACCGAAGGACAGGTCATGTCTGAGGCAGTGGCGGAGCCAGAAGTCACAGAGAAGATCAATGCGGCCATTGGGAACATGGATCTCACTGCTTTAGAAGGCAAGGTTGGGGAGGTTGCGGACGGGATTCTATCTGCTATCGATGGGCTGAGGTCGAGCCAAGTGTTGGCGAGCAGTGGGACGAGTGAAGGTGCCATGACATAATGGGTATCGGAAGGGAAACCATGATCTCGGTGTTTACTTAGACGGTTGGCTATGCATTGGCATGGAGTTTTGCAGATTAAATATATGTACAAGGGCTCGACGTTGTCCGCTTCTATCCAGGGGCACCACTAGACCACCTAATAAAAGTCTATAAAGTTGTGCCTACTTTACACTTAACACGATTGACCGTATTGCTCCTTAAAAATAATTACCGCCTATCTACTTTAACAGCTTTCCCTTTCTAACTGAGAAACCCCCACCGCGGCCTCGGTACCCTAACCTCACTTAAATTCTTGACAGCCTCCACAAAGTGCAGCTCCAGCGTGTCTATCTATAGTGAGCCCTGAATTGTGCCTGAGTGCTTGTTGAGAAACAGTGCGTTGATGGACTTTCTTGCGGCGTCGATACCCTGAGTAAGCTTGTCCTTGTGGACTTGGCAGATGCGGTGAATAAGGGCTTCAATATGCTCTGTACCTTCCCGGAGTAAAGAGAAGGTTCCGAGCGTAGTGGTGGTACGCATGTTGCTAGATTTGATGGCGTAATAGCTTGGGGGAACTGTAGGTGGATAGGTTAGTGACGGAGGACCTTGAGGTGGATGGCATGATGATAAGAGAGGACGATGTTACTCGACGGTGTGTTGCTTTCTCGATCGAATGATCTGTGGAGTGTGTATTTCAGGCAAAGCATGAGCGTGTTTGACTCCCTTATACTTCTTGTCTTGTTAACGTGCTTAGAAATGCTGTGAAGTGGGTGTGATCGTTGTTCGCATTGTCAAGCAGCGATGCAACCGCTGCTAATCGTGAAATCTTCACAAATTCCTTCGAGCTGCATGAAGGTGCAGGCTACATGATGTCGCAATTCTTCACGGCAAATGCTTTGCGCGTATAGATGTTGCTTGCTAATGTTGCAAGATCTCGACGAGGACGCTCGATCCATTCGAATATTGTGACCATTGCGGCCTGTCAGATTCGAATTAAGGTAGGAAAATTAGTGGAGTCTGTTCTGTAAATAGAGAATATGGAGTAGATGCAGCGGGAGGTATCGCGGCAGGGGACAGTATGGTGGCATAGAGGGAAAGGATAAGATGAAGACGGACGATGGACAAGATAGCACGAAGATAAGAGTTGAATCTTCTTGACATGTCCATACAAGACCATGTTTTTATGTAAAGGTACTAAGATCTACAAATGTTGCTGTCGTGAGCAAGGGTCCCGATTAGCGATAGCTTCTGAGGGACTAATTATCATGGTAATACCATTTGACGACCTTGGCCTTAAGCATGCCGAGTCGCTGTGTGCTCTACTCTGCCACCGTGGATACCGCGCCCGAATCCACTTCCCGCTACCGCTCCCCAGACATCTGCGGTGGGCGTTCCTGAAGTTGTCTTTCTGTCCTGCCAGACTCATTCACCGTGGACGTTTGCGTCACGTTCGTAATGAAGTCCGTGGCCTTGGCTAACTTAATTTACCTCCTCCTCTGTCATGCCCTCACTCGCTCGAACACTTTTTCGAAGTGCCTGCTGGCTTTCATGCACGAAACGCATGTGCGAAGGGCATGTGTGTCTGCGGAAGTAGTTGTGACATCCCCTCTACTGAGCTTAATGGGGTAATACTTCTCCGTCTCAGGAACCGAGGGTTTCACAATCAGAGCGAAGTTCGGAGAGGATACATGGGACATCCATACAACCCCACAATATGTCGCTGTGTGGCCAGAAGAGCTCTACCCCGTCTGGTTGGGCGACGGATAGCGCCCCGTGATGTTGTAATGCTCTTTTATTTGATTCCCGATCTCAATGAAACAGCTTCGTGCTTCTGCAAACGTGGCGGAGGTGGCAATGCGGGCGAGCTGGGCTATTCTGGGCGATGAGTTTAGTTCGACGGCGTGATCGACGTATGGGTCTGAATGGGGTGGCATTCGTTTGGTGCTGGGGCGAGGGGCTGGAGGTGTGGAGACTGGAGAGACTGCAGGTGTAGTCCTTGGTGTAGAAATGCGGTGCCAAAGCCGTGGGAGGCATAGAGATGGGAAATGATTATACAGTCTTGTTGTGTGATATTCCGTTGACGAATGTGATATATGAAGTGTAATTTTAGAATGTGTGCGGGTGTTCGACGCTACTTATACTGCATGTCCGATGCTCGCGTGTGAACATGAAGTGAAGTAAGGAATCATTCTTCATCCAGGTCAGTAGCATTAAATGATTGTCGAAGAGGCAAAACTGGTTGAGCAACAGGATGCCGATAAGCCTGCGCACGCGTGTAGCAATTTTCAAGAGTCCTTCCCGTCCGTTCTCGAATGTTGCGTGAATATGGGGCAAGGGACATTCCTCCCGACCACTGGCAAGATGGTGTGTGTAATCGCTTTCGCCAGCGATTATACGACGCTAACAAGTTTCGACTGCCGGGCTCATTGAAACCTGTTGCTGTTTGTGTCGTCGTTCAATAGTCCAAAGTCGAGGTTCAGACCGTCCCAGTCGAATACGACCTCCATGCCCCCAATATCCAGATTCGATGAGCTGTCGAAAGGATTCTGCGCCAGAAACTGGTCCACGTCAAAAGCAAGGTCGTCAGTAGTCGCCATCTCCGGAATAGGCACATGGTTGTACGTATTCGGTACCATTTTCGGTTTTGGCTCAATAATCGGGGCTGTGGTCACAGGAAATGGTTGCTCTGATAAGGGCGTCCTCACCTCTGACGATGATTGGCTAGAACCCATACTTTGCAGTGTTCGTTGCCGCTTGGTAATTGGAGCGTATTGCGACAACACGGGTGCAGCCTGCACAAGCTTGAACAAGAACCAGTAAGAGGATGCGCCGAGCCTTGTGGTGAGGCTGAGCTGTTGGAGCATATCCAGCGCGCCTTCGACCGCGTCCATAACTCTTTCGCGATGAGGTAGTACGCTGTCAACATCGTGAATGATGGCCGAGCAAAGGATCGTCGCAGTGTCGAAGATACAGAAGATAACCATGTGAAACTTAGCGTTGATCGGGAATTCATGGTCGAACAGCAGCCGCGCTATATCAAGCATCTTTAACGCAGTTTCCACGCCTGTCTTGCGCAATCTTGCATCCCGCGACGTCTTTGGATTGTTCGGGTCGCGAGTAAGGTACGGCTTCAGTAAATCGAGCATGGCCATGTGAATGACGACATGCAGCTGGTGACGCTGGAAAACATAATAGGGATGTTGTTCGTCCAAGGACAGGTCGGGATCTTCTATCCGAAAAACCGGAGGAAGTTCATCGATGAAATCGCGGATTTCATCGAGAGCTATGAACACTTGATCTGGACTGATCACCTGAACATCGCCCATCAGTAGCGCTATGCGTCGTCCTATCCTGGCTTGGAGGACTATGTGAGCGAACGGAGAGAGGAGATTAGGCTCGGATGCTGATTGGTCGAGCCGCAAACTGGGAAATTCGAAAGATAAGTCCTTTTGATTAATCAAATGCGGTCTGCCTAGCCATGCGGACATCTGCCAGTCCCAAATGTACAGCAGGGTCCATAGGCGTCTTCGTATTTCGACATCGAATTCAGGCAGTCCTTCGTTTGAGGTCTCTTTGTCGAGGCCAAGCTCCTGGGCCTCACGAATAGTGCATCCCAAAGAGTGCCACGACTCCACAATTCTCGATTCGGACTTAAGCCAAGCACCTTTATAGAAGAGTTCTTGTACTCTCTCAATGCAAGTGCTGGAGACCGAAAAGCTCTTGCTCAGCTGTTCAGCAGCGTTGTGAAAACGATCTGTCATGACCTGCGGGCTGCAAGCCAGTTCAAACTCGATCATTTTTCGAAGTTCGGGAGTAAGATATTGCACGGAGTAGGAGAGTACTCTGAGAAGCAAGCAAGTGAATTCGGGTGAAAGTGAACGACCGTTGACGCGATCTGACCACCACTGCACATACTGGTCGGTAAATGTTGGAGCGTATATGGCGCTGTACCGACAATTGACAACGGATAGGAAATGGTTGACGATAGCATCTACAAGAAATAAGTCATGTTATTCAAACGAGGATTAGTGGTCATACCTGCGATGGATCTTGGTGGTATCGCGTGCAGCACGCCCTCGACGGCGTCTGACTTGTCGGAGGTTTCAGAAGTGTCCTTCCTGAGGAGTTGCTGCGTACTGTCAGACTGGCTCCTCCCAAGGATATGAGATAGCTACCTCGCCACTGTTCCGGCCTAGATTGAAATGTACGTGCCCTGGCATATAACCCCATATTTTCAACCCATCCTCAGGTTCGTCAAGCTCACCGTTCAGGCCATTCGAAGACACCTCTGACGGTTCAGGCTGACTTCGCTTTCGTCCTCGTGTTTCACCGATTTTCTCACTGTTCCACTGCCACGTTACTATGTCGAAGGCTAAGGTATCCTCGCGAAAGAAGTTCGGCATACCGGGAAGTAGAATCTGGAGGCGAAGGCTGCTGAGCTTTCTTCGACCCGAATTGACAAAGATGAGGAACTTTCCTCGCTTGACAATGATTGCAAGGCCATTCCCGCGAACACTGTGACGTGATTAGCCGCGAATGCGAACGAGTACGGGCGCTCCCGTGCGTGTCCGATGACTTTCGGACGCACCTTTTGTTTCCGACGTTGACATTCTGTGCACGATGCCGTAGCACGGCTTTCTTTATTAGCTGACTGCATGGTGTCGAAGTTGCTTCGCAGAAGACAGAGGTGTCAAAGTTTTGCACGCCTGAACAGTCGTCGAAACGGTCTTTGGTACCTTTCGGAGTTAAAGTAAAGTGCGTAAAAAACCCCCGCTTCAGCCGCCAAGAGACTATGGCACGTGATTAAGCCTGTGATTAGGTACTTAGGTACCTAAGGTGCTAAGTAACACCGCGCAGAGGCGAGGGCTGCGGCGAGAATGCTTCGCGTGTCGCCTCTCAGCTCCGACGGTGTATTGGCAGCATTGCAAAGTCTGTCGTTGGTGTTACAGAGTGGGGCTCCCAAGGACCCTTTTTCTGGGGTGTGGGTCCAGACTTGCACGTATCCACTCGACGCCGCCACCTCGTCAGAAAGCTGCGAGGATTCCAAATGGTTTCCGAGACCATTTTTGCTTTTCGAGCTGGTCGAGAGAACAGGCCCGAAGAGCCGGCTTTGACGTTGACTCCAGCAACAAGCCTTGTTCCAGAGCGAAGCGAGAACCCAAGCTTGAAGCGGCTTTTTCGAGAGATTACAGGACAGGCTATCGCTACAGTGGTTGAGACCGTAACGGATTGTCAGTTCTGGTGGACGGACGAATACTTCAGGTCAGCAGTCTGCTTGTCTCGGAGTATGCCACGGCGACCTAAGATGCACAAAATCACACGTACGAACGAGCTGTTGAAGAGAGCAATGCTGAGAAAATGAAAAGGTTGGACCGTGTCCTGAGGAGGACACGGGGGGCAAGTGTTGTTAGCGTGATTGTACGGTGGCGGCGAAGGCTCTCAGGGGAGCACATACGAGATGCTACCATGTGAGCCTAGCAAACGGTCTCGCAAGCAAGACAAGAGACGATGGAGTAGTGCATACGCAGGTACGAGCAAGGAAGCAGACGGCGGAAGGAACAGACGGCCGGAGATAGTGTCGGAGTTTGTCGGTTGCGGTAAGCGCGAACCACAAACGGTGGACCCGAACAACTTCACTGTGAGGCAACACTCCGCTTTACACAGCCATGCACACATGCCGATCAACCGAGGAGAAAGAGATGAGTGATTCTCAGCCTCAGCAACGCCACGTCCCTCCGAGCCGGCGGCGCGATAAGCCCATCCTCTCGTGCACCCTCTGTCGTCGGCGCAAGTAGGTCTTTCCAGCCTCCGCTCCAGGGTTCCAGCGTTCCAACGTTGGCGAAGCATCACGTGCTGACTTGACTTACAAGATTGAAATGCGACCGTCAACAGCCATGCAAAACATGTGTGGATCGCGGTCTGTCGCTCGCATGCACATACTCCCGCAATGTTTCCACCTCTTCAGCATCACCAGCAATAAATGGTGGGTCCAATGTCCACGACCGCGTTGACCAGTTGGAGAAGTTGGTAACCACTCTGATGGCTGAGAAGACTGGTGGGGACCGCAAGAGAAAGAACACGCTCCCTAGCGTAGCTTCACCGCTTCGCCTTGACCTCAACGACGAGAGCGCAAACATTGAGGCTCCGAAGACCCCTGTGCATATGACTCTCGACAGCGACGAAACACATTACACTGATAGTGGTCATTGGATGAGTATACTTGACAGTATTTCCGAGCTCAAAGATGAGCTTGACCAGATAGCTTCCGAACCACAGCCATATAGTCACGCGGATGACGATGTTGGGCCAGAATTGTTACTCGGTATCAAAACCCATGCAACCCGGCAAGAAATCATAGCAGGGCTTCCTGCCAAAGCTGAAGCCGACCATCTTCTCGAGAGATATTACAACTTTGTGGACGTCGCACCTACTATTATGCACAGGCCGAAGTTCAAACGAGAATACAACGAATTCTGGAGGAATCCGACCGAAACTCCGGTCATGTGGATTGGGATGCTGTATGGAATCTTCGCCATTGCCATACGCATACAATCACTTATTGAGGAGCATGATAACGGCATTACCGATCCGTCCCAACGAACATTCTCGCAAGCTCGACAGGACCTGTATCGACAAAAGATCGCACAGTGCCTTGTCTTGGCAAATTACACAAAATGTCCGCCTTTCACCATGGAAACCTTCCTCTCATACTTCGTCGTCGAATATCTTCGAACGCGAGATACACAGCATGGTATCTGGCTCCTGATGGGTATGCTCGTGCGAACTGCTTTCCGCATGGGTCTTCACAGAGAACCAACAAAAATAACTAACAACAGTCTCACCCCGTTCGAAGCTGAGATGAGGCGTAGAATGTGGTCCATGGTCGTTCGACTAGATCTCATGTCGTCTGGGCAAATAGGACTACCCCGAATGATCCACCCAGCAATGACTGATACACTCGAACCTCGCAATCTTATCGACGAGGATCTCCAAGAGGACATGGCTGAACTCCCGCCTTCAAGACCGGATACGGAGTTCACCCCAATGCTTTACACTATAATTCGAAACCGCGTTTTGGGAGTTTTCGCGCGTATCGTGGATCTAGTCGGTGCGAGCGAGCCACCCACATACCGAGAAGTCCTTGAATTAGACAAGGTCCTACGCGATACATACGAAAAAGTACCCGCGTCGCTCAAAGGTCTGAATATGCAGGACTTTGATCCTTTCGCAGAAGGCGCAATGTCGATTGTGATCCTTGGTTTAACATTCTTGAAAGCGCTGGAGATACTTCATCGCCCATTCCTATTTCTAGCACATGACGATTCCAGACATGAGTACTCCAGAACAGCTTGCATAGATGCCGCGCTTGAGATTCTCGATATCCAACACATGCTGGAAGTTAAGTCCCGAGATAACAAAGACCTTTGGGGAGCACAATCAATGTGGTGGACATCGAGCTGGCGCCTATCGTCGTTGATGAGCCACGACTTCCTTTTGGCTACCACTATGCTGGTTATCGATCTGAATCGAGACCTAGCGAATCCAATGCCAGCTAGTCAAGTACCCAGAGAACGCTTTAAGAGCGGACAGCCAACACGCGATGAAATAATTCCTGCCTTGATAAGAGCCCATGCGTTCTGGGCCCGGCTGAGCCCAAAGTCAAGAGAAGCTCGAAGAGTGGCCGCCGGTGCCAAGCATGTGCTCGGAAAAGCAGGTATTAGTGGGTTCACTCCCAGCTGTAAGAGACCCACACTCCTGAATGTACGCGGCGCATCAGAGCCTCGGAGGCAGTATATCCCTCTGGGTTAAGTTGTCTTTTGATCGGCCTGGTCACATAGATCGCCATGCGATGCGATGTGCTGACCTACCTCACTCCGGCTAATGGTGTACTGACTTCTGCCAACAGCGACCGTCGAAAACACTCCTCGACAGCCGGACCTCACGTTTCCGCCAGAACAGCCGCTTTCGAACGCGCCGTTCTTTTTCGATCTCCAGAATATACAAGAACCGCTATTCCCCTTACCAATGGATGACGTGCCAATGGATTTTGGTGAAAGCGGTGATGCCTTTGATTGGGTAAGTATGCGAACCATATTTCCGTTTTTTTTCGAATCTCACTATCGTGTAGGCGGATTTTGAGACGACTTTTCCGATGGCATCGTTTGGTGACCCTAATATGCGGAAATATTTCGATTAGTGTAATCGAATGCAGGTGATATGATAATAGGTAACGCGCATGTGGTTGTACGTTAGTGATACACGGCTTTGTCACAATGATACCTCGTTCATCAGATCATGTGGTCGTTTTAACGTCATCACGCATAAGGCTCGGTTCGTTCCGGTGGAGTGACGTCCAACGTTGTGCGCTCTGTCTCTCCCATGCTCGCGCTCCCCCGGTATCACACCGTCCAGCTTGACTCGGGTGTTTCCCGACTCGCCTGTTTTTCAATTCTAAATGCTCAGGCCGATCATCGGTACGGACCATCGGGCCATGTCCGTGTTCAAAGTATTATGAAAGAGCCTTGCGGATACTTGTAGGCAACACGAAACGGGCCTTTGCCGTCCCTTCACGAACGAATACCGAACGATACGATCCTTCGACCCCTCTCGGTATTTGCTAACAGATACTCTAGATCTTACCGAGCCCGGCACCAGCCTTGACCGCATTTTTCACGTCGCCTAACGCAGTGAGAGTGTACGCATACGGCGCCTCGGTAAAAGCACCTGTCCTCGTGATGTTGACGCTTGCAGGGCCCCAATCGTTTTCTAAGTTCATGTTAGCATCGAGCTCTGTTCGCTACAAGGAAGAGTCTCGTCTTACTCGCACCCAAATTTGCGAACCCATCGAGCTCGGAATCGCCATCAGGGCTTGTGTTTGGGCTATCGTTCGGGATGACTAGTCCGTATGTCGACAGCGCCTCGGCTGTATTCCCGCTAAAAACGTTCCCTTCGACGAGCACCTCGTTGTCGCTGCGGCTGTGTATCGCCTGATACAAATAGTCCTCGTACAAGTTATTGTAAATGTGCTGATGGCCAAAGCGACCAGCTGGACCGCGCGTGCCTTCGTTGCGCCAATAATTATGACTACCCAAGTCAGCACTTGTCTCCTCTCTAACCTTCCTTTCCACTTTTGAGAAGAGAGAATGACAAGACAAACTCACTGATACGTAACATGCAAATGCCCGCTATCCTCCCCCCTTAACGCATCACTATTCCCCACCAAGCTACTTTTCCAATGATCATGAAAATAATTCCAGCTCACTGTAATCCAATCACTCGCCCTCACGATATCACACTGCCCGTCGAACTTGTCCGGGCCACTCGCGGGGAACCCACCGCTCTCAAACTCATTGTGATCAATCCAGACTCGAGTGCTATTTTGTATTGTAATACCGTCGTTGCCGATATCGCCTCGTATGCCGAGGTTGCGGATGATGACGTTCGAGACGGACTTGATGTTGAAGCCGTTCGAGAGGATGTTTGCGCCGGTGCCGGTGCCGATTAGGGATTTGTCAGGGCCGATGGAAAGGCGAGATGTCAAAGTGAAATTGCCGGAAAGGAATATGATGCGAGGCGTTGCGTCTGTTGCGGCAGATTTAAGGGCTGAGGGCGTGGACACGATTACGGTTTCGCCGCCTGCGCCGCCTGTTGTTGCGCCTACAGGGTTGTCTTTGGCGAAGCCGACGAGGCCTGAGTCTGCTGCTGCTGGGTACGCAGAAGCGCCGAGGAGAGAGGGACTGAGTGCGAAGATGGTCAGCTTCATTGTGGTTTGAAGATGCAGCAGAAAATTGGGATTGCGGTGACGCGACAAACTTCTCGGGTCTTATACTGCGCCAACAACAGAAGCCGACTTCTGAATCGCTACATTGTTTTGAACTTTAAACATCGGCTATTCATCCGGAAACATGGGCTCTGCGCCGTTGATTGCAAGGTGCAAAAGGTAAGTACGCGAGGGTAATGCGACTCGTACTACAATTGTGGCGGGCATCGATCCGCATTGCCTAAGGTGTTCCTGGGTAGCATGCAGTGTGACGATTGGCGAGGCGAGTGATCTGGGTGTTGAGTGGCGGAGAATTATGTTCCCCAGATTCGCTCAAGGGAGATCGGCTGCTTGGCTGCAGTGTGGAGGACGCGATATGGATCGCTTTGCCAGAATACAATGTTTCGTTCTTCGCAACTTCGCTGTACGAAGCAAGAGTGCAAATCATGCTATCCATGGTGTGATGTTGATGACGTTGGCCATGCGCAGCTCACAGAGCAGCGTAGCTTGAGCATGTTGGCAGAGGACGAAGAGCCAAAAGTCGCGCAGCCGCACTCGAACGAGCCAGTAAACAGGAAAAACTGCAGGATACGTTGAAGAAGCGAAGCGAACAATGTTTCTGATGCTGTCGGAAATGACTACAGTGGTTACAGTATCATCACCTGAACCTGCTGCAAAGCGTCGTCGATGGAGTACACCAAAACATAGTAGGTCTCGCTTTCAGCCCTTGTCTTCGCGAGGCTTACAGCTTCGCTCCCTTCTCCCTCTTCGCCAACGCCCTCAAGTCCTTCCTCAAAATCTTTCCACTCGGACTCTTTGGCACCGTGTCGAGAAACACAACCCCGCCCCTTAGCTGCTTGTGATTCGCCACAATCCCCTTCACGTACTCAATTATCTGCTGTCCCGAGGTCTTCTTCTGATCAGCAACAATATACGCCCTGGGCACCTCACTCGTGCCCTCCTCACCCTCAACATCGACCCCAATAACCGCCGCATCCATCACATTCGGATGGCTAAGCAACAGTGCTTCCAGTTCCGCAGGTGCAACTTGCAGTCCCTTGTATTTGATGAGTTCCTTCTTGCGATCGACGATATAGAACAGCCCATCCCGAAACTCTGCAATATCCCCCGTACAAAACCACCCGTCTACGAATGCCTCCTTGTTCGCGGCTCCATTTTGGTAGTATCCTTTACACACAACCGGTCCTTTGACCAGGACTTCGCCTGGTTTTCCGGGCTCGACATCCGCGCCTGCATCGTCGACAAGGCGTGCAAGCATGTTAGGGATCAGAGGGGAGACAGAACCCGTGTCGTCGGTCATCTGCATGGGCATAATAGTCGCGGAACCAGTAGTCTCGCTGAGGCCCCAGGTTTGGCTAATGAAACAATTTGGGCCGCCGAGTTTCTGGCTCGCAGCGTGTTGTAAGTCCTTGCCCAGTGGCGCGGCACCGGATATGGCGATCTCAAGGGACTTGAATTGGTCTGTGACGAGGGGACTCTTGGCGATGAGAAGATAGATGGGGGGAACGGTGAAGAAGAACGTTATCCTGTACTTTGCGTTGTACTCGAGGAATTGCGTAAAGTCGAAGCGAGGCATCCAGTACACGGGACCGCCCATGTAGAAGGGGTTGATGAGGTAGCCTTGGATGCCTGCGATGTGGGCGATGGGAAGGTGGGCAATGGTGCGGTATGAGAAGTCTGGGCGTGAGGACGAGATCCAGGATTTGAACATGTCACCGGGAATGACAGCTTCCGCGACAAGGTTGCGGTGAGACAGTTTGACGCCTGCAAATGTCAGTCAAGCGACTGTTCCTCACGGGAGACCAATCTTGGTGGAAAGCTTACCCTTGGGCAGGCCAGTCGTCCCGCTGGAGTATATCAGAACTACCAAGCTATTCTCCAATTCATCCGGATCCGTTATCTTCTGCCATGCCAATTTCTGGCTCTTGTCAATCAGGTTCTCACCCAACGACTCATCGCCCTGAACGATCCTGAGCTCCCATTCCGCGCCCTCACTCATCAATAGCACTCTCCCCCCTCCATTCTTGCCCCATCCAGCGTCTTCAGCCGCTCGTACCGCAATATCTCTTGTTGTCTCACATGTGACTAGTACCTTGCTCTTCGCGCCTATGATCTGCTTGCTCAATTCGCTTGCGGTAGATGCAGCAGAAGCCGCACTCAAAACACCCTCGGCGCCTATGATACCGTATGCGAGAACAGGGAGGAGGTAATGCCCTGTCGATATGACTGAGCAGATGTCACGTCCTGGACCGGAAGCTCCTATGGAGAAGTGGTTCCGCAGGGCGGCAGCAGTGGAACGCGTAAGTGAGCGAGCGCGAGCGACTGTCAGAACATGGTTTGGGTTCGCGGCGGAGATGTGTATGGGTGTCTCTTCCTTGACGAGAGAGTGTTCAGAGTCTGTGCAACGTCAGATGCAAGCGAGACGGATTGAGAACCAGAAACACATTGGGGGCGCGAGATCACGTGGAATTGTGGAGACTTTGGGTGGTGTACCGAAGAGGAGGGTGAGGATGTCGAGGTCTGGGATAGGATAGGTCTTCGCAGCGCGGTAGATTATGCCGTTGGGCGTTCTGTCCACTATCGTTGTCATATTGGCGAAAGAGTATGAATCGCCCAACGAGCAGATAACATATACTATGGGAGGATCTCAATTCTATGCTCGTGAGACAAAGCAGCAATCAATCGCAGCTGAAGACGTTGAAATCGTGCAGACTGTCTGTATTGTTCCGTTTTTTAGGCGACCAAGAGCAAGGCCGCGGTCTATGCACCTGATCCTTCGTGAAGATGAAGTTCCTCGGCTCTTAGTAGCTTGAGGTTGATGAGCATTTGCCCGTGTGGGGCGATGGTACATTCGGCTACCCTCGGTAACTTCTCAGTAGTCAGCGAAGACGAGTAAGCGGGGTATTCGGGGTAACATCGACAATGCGCAACTTGTAACATAACTGTAGGCAATGGCGGTCTGCGTCGGATTTAGGGCGAGATCACTGAACTGTTCTGAATTAACGACATGAACACATGAGAATATAGGTGACCGGAGACTTCTCGAATGCAGTCGTTGATTCCACCAGGTCGATACCGCCTCTCACGTTGGCGAACAGCGTCCGTGCTATTCCGATCAATGCATTGCAATTCGTCCCAAACCTCGCATTGAGCTGCAGCCCTTTTGTTGGATATTGGCGACATAGGTCGCTGGTAGCCTATATCGTATTCATTTACGCGTCTGAGGGTGTTCGGCCGACACGATGGTACAGCAACAGATTCATGGCAAAAGTAGTTAGCCTGCACGTGCTGCCGTGGCTACCGCTAGCGTGTTTTGTTAATCTGGTGCGGGTCCCGATGCTCAACGCTCAGCCTGCCCTTTCCTTCACATTTCGACCAGCATTTGCTGCTAGCCCTTCCAAATTCTCACCGCGTGTATTTATTGCGGCAGGTTTGACGTAGCGCAGCCTTCTGATCCGCGATAGCTCTGGGTTATTGCACGTGCGGGGGCGGCCACCGACATCATGGACGTTCATGTCCCGCGGAAGAGAGGCCGACCCAAGAAGTACTTTACTGTAGAAGAACGAAGAGAGGCGACTCGGGCGTCTGCAAAGAAGAGTTTCCAGAAGAAGAAGGAGCAGGAACGTCTCGCTGCAAACGGGTCAAAAGATTCATCACATAGTACCCCCACTGGTACGCGGAACGTCTCCATCCATTCCAGAATACTAAAGGACGACAGCTACACCAAAGCGTGTCCACCAGTCAAAACCTCATGGGGAGGATGGCCAGAATAAGACCACGACTGACGCTGTGCACTTTACCTTCCAACCACCACCCTCCCCCCAAGATACCAGACCTACCCCAAGCCAGTTTACAGCGCCCTTGGATTCTCTTAGACCCCCACCGGCCTATAGTTTTTCCATTGGAAATGCCCCTTCTAAAGCTGCTGTAATTCCTGATGCTTCTGGCTATGCACCATGGCGCACAGGAGAATATATACGTGAACCAATCGTTGCGCAAAACACAGAGGCCATATTTAGTCCAGGATATCATATACAGACTACGACACACTATAACATCGTTCCCAATCACGATAAACCCACAATGGCAGCCTCCAACAAATCCCATTCGATGATACGCCCTCCGAGAGAGGAACCCAGAGCGGGCGTTCCTTCCACATTGCATTCTTCACTCGAGAAAGGAGACTCATCCTACCCTTCAGACAACCTTCGGACGGTAGACGGGATACTATCATCGTGCGAAGTGGAGATCCTTGCAGCAGAACTAAAAAGGAACCCAAAACGACATCAAGACCTGCGCCAAGACACTTTCAACAACCGTAAAGGTGAGAAGGAAGCGCATGCGGAACGTCGGACACATGGGGATAGTGATGAGCATTCGCACCAGCCAGAGACAAGAAGCCTCGACACTGTGCGCGAACTTGAGATCCTCGCGAAGAAGATCAAACGAAAACCCGAAAGGTATCGTCGCATACTCGAGGAAAATTTGCAGCGTGACCCGGGTCAATATCGAGACGTGCTAGATGACATACGCGCCCGCCAAGCCCTGAGAGAAGCAGAGGCACCAGAGAGAGCTCGGGCTTTGATGGAGCAATGGGAGGAGGGCCAGCGTGCTCGAACAGAAGGGAAGGCCTGGCAGGAGGTGAGTTATGGTCAATGGGCGACTAGAGGTGCCGAGACGGCACAGGAACATGTTCTGAGACAGGCCGAAGCCAGGAGGGCAGAAGAGCGCGCCAGACAATTAGTGAAAGCACACGAAGACTCGAGGAAAGCTAAGCAAGAACGACTACGAAAGGCGGCACCAGAAGAAGTACGGCAAAATAAAAGAGCACTCGAGCAGGTACAGGATCTATCCGAACGACCTGAAGACGACTTTGACCGCCACGTACGCTGTATCTCTGATTGGCTCCAGGCCACATCCTACGGACAGCACCACACGTTTCCAACCAATGGCCAAGCAATCTTCATCAACAAAATCAAACCACGTATCCACCAGATCGAACGAAGTGCCATGAGCAATATAGCCTCCTTTGCTATACAGTATGTCGCACTGATGGCTCTGACGCACATAATACGCCTCATATACGTTCACAGAGTCGGCAAGATTGGTGCAGAGGTTCTGCGGTACTACGAAGCTGGCGCCAAATTGAACGGTGTCGATCAGCTTACGTCGGCCATGTTAGAGATTATTGAGAAGAAGGTGCACCACGAAGACAAGGCCTGGTTGAAGACGCACCAAGGAGCTGCAGGTGTTTTGATGCGAGAGATGCTAGAGGTCTGGCCCATGGTGTGCTCCTACGGCCCGGTGCAAGTTCAGCAGAATCTGGGAGGCGTACTCTGGAGGGGGTTCGGATATCGGCCTGTTCCGAGCTTCCGCTAGGCTTCTGAACACACACGCTCAGCATTTCCAATAGACGAGGCAGAAACACTTGACACGACGTTGGTTCTACAACAGTCACTAGAACGATCTATTACTACCTCGCGACCATCCACTCAACCTAAACTCCTCACAAACAAAAGCCTCGTCACTGCCCGATGCGTCTGCGGCGAGAAAGACTTTGACGTCACGGAGGTAGCGCTTGAGGAGCCCCTCCGCGGGATCCTGCGGTGCGAAGGTCACGTTCTGCACGCAGACGGTCATTTTCTTGATCAGACAAGCGGCGTCCAATTGTCGCCTTGGACAGTCGGCTTGGAAAGGGTAACTGCACACTCGCGTCAACGTCGTCTCATCTCATCTCATCTGTACACGCCACATTCAGATCCGATCTCCCATGTGCAAAATGCATCCCATCCGTTTCGGGATACGAGAAGCCCTGCGCAACCCTGCAGGCTCACGCAACAACGAGGCGACAGAAGAAGGAAACAAAATAGTGACTCACTCGGCATCCAGACCCACCAATTAGCTGCCGCCTCCAAATCCATGCCCGCCCATCGCCCGCCGACACGTCTCGATACCGTCGTCAGCCGCAATCGTCGTGCACAGGCTCTTCAACCCGCTGCTGGCACGGTGCAGTGTGGTCACCCCCTTCTCCATCGTGCCTGTGCTGTCGTGATACAAGTTGTACATATTTTCGCTTGTATAGTGTAGCGCGAACGTGTCCGCCAGCAATGGCAGAATCCGGATCTGGACGGTCGGGTAGTCGAGGACTTCGTCTTCGCGTGGGGGCCGCGACGTCGCTGTCGGCAATAGCGTACGGCCACAGTCACGGCTCGCGCCAATACCAACCTACACTGTAGCCGTCAAGTCAACTCGTCACTCGATATCAGATAGAAGCTCAGCACATGCCTTGCATGCATGATGATTTGCCCGCGCACAAAGGTCAAGCTCCCATAGACGGCCGCCGGATGGCCCCTCCGCATCAGCGCACCCATCTCGTCCGAGACCTGTGCATATCGCGACAGCACGGCCGACCCAGGCGCCCGAACATGATCGAACAGCACATACCCATTGTCCATGCTAGCGTAGCCGTACTTCGGGCCGATGTCACCTACGGATGGCTCTGTTCATCCCGAATCTGCACGATGAACACCGGCGGGCCGTGAGAGACGTATTCCGACGTGGTATGAGGTCTCGTGGGTGTATCGGAATCGGCAGTGCTAGACTAGTCGGTGCTACGAGCAGCTGCGCACCGACGACCTGCGCGTGCGATTGATTAGCAGACCCTGCGCAAGGTTTGAGACGTTACACATGGCGTCTGCATAGACGTGGGTGTAGGCCGAAATGAGATTAACGAGGGACGATTGAGAAAAGTAACGGGAGGCAACGGATGGCGTGCGTGGCAGTCCTTCCCATGCCGCCGTTCCACCATTTACTCGCTGTGGATCTCGAACTCTTGCGCCACGGGATCCCAATTGGCAACCGTCTCGAGGCCCTTCACATTTGCCCCGTGCCCGAGGTCGCTTCGCGCATTGCTAGCACCCTATGACGTCGTAGTTGAGTATGCGCGGCATCCAGCGTATGTCTTGAGCGGGCGAGCCCTGCTCGCGTATCGTCGTCACTACACGAAGGACCAGGATTAGTCAGTCGGTCGGTCAGTCAGTCAGACAGACGCCTGGCCTAACGCCCTGGTTACACAGCGTTGAGCTCAACTTCGAGTTGCGCCTGCGTACGGAACATGGTCATGTGGAGGTGAAACGGGCTGATTTCGTCATCAAGATAGTCTGCCATCTTGTGGTCCTCATGATCCCAGCCGTCTCGCCGCACCCAGCCGCTGGATTGCTTCGGGTACCGCCCTGGTCGCGAAAGATCCGACTGCTGCTCCTTGTCGAACAGCTTCTCTTTCCGCAGCACCTTGAGGATCCCCTGGCGTTTGAGGAAATCATCGCGCGAGAGAAGATGCTCGGAAAGCTTGTCTATGACGAGAGCTGAAGCGCTGCGCTCGGCTTGGAGGACGGTTGCTCCGCGGAAGCTACCATCGTGTGCGTGTTCGACGCAACTGACGAAAACCACCGTGGGAACGACTGAAGCTGCTCACGTCTGGAGAAGCCGGCCTGAATCCGGACTTGTCTCAAGAGTGATCCCGGCGTAACCTTGGAAACCTCTGTTGACGTCGATGAAGGGCATCTAGTCGCGCGTAGCTACGCGTCTGTTGTTAGCGTGTCAGCCCCGCACGGCGCGGCAACTCTCGGTAATAAAGCATCCCAGGCGTGCTAGGAGCACTAATGTGCAGGCAGCTACGCCACACGATGCGAGACGCTGGGTTCGGGGGAATTCTGGGCTGGGGGTCTGTGTAGCTGACGTTGGCGGACATGATGACAGCCCTATAGACATGGAGCAAGGATTCATGGACAGGGTAGATGGCACCGGTGTCGTCGTAAGACTGGGCCCGTGCCGCTCCCCCAGTTAGCTGACCGTCTTGCTTGACAATGTAATGCGGGCTACAGTTCCCGATGCATAGTTTTTGTTGTCTTAGGAGACGAGGCCAGCTCGAAGTAGACAGCAAGTCTGTCAGGATAAAACTCAAAACTCAGTGTAATTGTACAGGATATCAGATGCCGGCCCCAAGAAAAAGCATAACAACCCAAATCCTCCGAGATGCATATGCCCCTAGAGAACGCCGTGCAGATGTTGCCAGAAAACAAAGTTACGCCCGGTTCGAGACATGTACAAGATCCGGGACTCCAGAGTCTGTGTATGCATATGTCCAGGATGTACCATGCGGCTTTGCGGCGTGAATGTCGTTGTGAATGCGTGCACTCAGCTGTTGTGCCTGCCAACAGTTCGCTAGATAATGCGCTCTGCCCATTTGGACAGCCCGCCCTTCTCCTGTAAGAGACGCTCCATGTCGACTGTTGCAAGTCTAACCATGACTTCATACGGCGCATCTTCACCATTCATTTGGTGGCGGCGGCGAGGCATGATCATCATGCCTCCATCCGCAACACCATAGGATCGTCTTATAAACTCGGGACGTCCGCCGAGAGACTGCTCGTCCAAATCGGTGCCCGGTATGCCCCACTGCAGATCTGCACCGAAGTTCATCCAGGACGTGATATAGATATCCATACCGAAGCGGAATCCGAGGCCGAGTTCAGTGTCTGTGATCGTGTTGATGGACTTGAAGAACCCGAGATGTTTCGACACCCAATCATTGTCGACCTTTGCGATCGTACGTCGTATTTCCTTGATCGTGTGAACGATAGTCGCTTCGGTTACCCTGTGCGACCTGTCAGTAAACTTTGTGCAACGTGGTAATCTAGATGAGATGTGACGTTTGAGCCCGAGCTGAGAACGAGTGCAAGTGTGGCCTACGAAGGGCGGTGACACGATCCTCTTTCTAGAAGAGTCTTCGCTTGGCACTATCATCGCAAATGTAACGAGCGACAGTGTCGAGTAGCAGCGCAGCGGGGCGAATGGGAGTCGACTGGAAAGCACTTACTCTTCATCAGCAGTAAAATCCTGAACCTCAAGGGATCCTGTCGCGAAGATCGCCATGTTGCCCGTGTAGGTGTCCTGCAGAGGGGGACTCATCCGCTTGCGGAGATCGGTGGCGATGCCAATCTTGGACTTCTCATGCCCGTAATCACCTCTTCGGTGCGCCCTCGCTCGTGTGACATGGATCCACAGCAACGCAGCAAGCACATTGCAGATCGTCGGTGGTGGTTCTCCGGGAAAGTATTTGTGTAGGCCGTCCCGATAGTTGCGGATGACGGCCGCGGGGATGACCAGGTACTTCATCATACATTCAGTATCATCTGGAAGAGACTTCTCGTACTTGTAGGTGCCTTCAACGTAGGCTTCTGCGGAGGGTGACTCTCCGTAAGCATGAGTAGGGGCCCGCTGGTCTAATTGATGTCGCATGGACCGTTGGTCGGCACGGTAGTCTATTGCTAGGAGACCTAATCAGTGCTTTGCAGTGAATGGAAGTGAGAGCCACTATTACCTGGTGTGCCACTCATACGTCCCTTCGATAACGGACAGGAGACGTTCTCTGCGAAACGCTGCCAGAAGACGTTGATCCCAGCGAAGTCCATTACTGTGTGGTGTACATATGTGCTTAAGACAAGGCCTCCCGGAATAAAATCTGCTTGGACTCGCATGACGGGTGCCTGATTACCATTGCTGAAGTTCACGATGCCTTCGCCATCCGAAGGGATACCTGGGTATTTATGGAAGTCGTCTGGTCGAAGTCTACTCCCAGGGAAGGCGTCTGGTGGCATGCCTCCTCTTTTGAGCTCTTCGTAGGTGCGAAAGGATTCGTTGGCTTTCCAAGCAAAGACGCCAGATGCTCCCAAGTCGGGCACCGTCGTTGGAAAGGTGAGCACGAGTTTGCCGGAAGAATCATCAGCGAGACGGAGCTTGCCAGCGAGGAAAGTGAAGTCCTGAAGAGTCACACGTAGTCCGCGCTCCAGAGCCTGGATTGCGTTCTCACGTTGGTTGGCATCGGGAAACGGGAAGACCAAGAACACCTGTGTGTAAACGCGCACGATGTTCTGGTCCAAGGCCGATAGATGCAGTTTTTCCTCGGCGAGGCCAGGCGTTGGAGACTTCAGTATCATCCTGGGAAGAGAACGCAGCCTCGAAGAAAGGGTGTCCAATAGAGTTGTGGCAGGTCCTGGAGCCATTTCGCATGTGTGGGTGTATTTGTACCCCAAAAGTTGAAGAGTCGCACATAGCTGGATGCGGTGGGCAAACACCAGGTATATGAACCAAGACGCTGCCAGCCTGGATTCACCGCCGTATAGGCAGTGCTTGTGTAACCGCTACCCTGCGCTGCCCTCTGTGATGTTTGGCGGCCCGGCAGCTCTGACCAACGCGAGGCCTCCGTAAACGGTTAGTGGCTTACTTGCCCGGCTGAGCACCCGCTTCCCCGGCGAAGCTTCTATGGATACGGTTGCACCCGCGTCACCGCAGAGGCGGTTTTACGCTTCCGTGTTCCCCGACGGCGATGTGCTTCGTTCCTCAGGAGTTCGCAAGCCTTGCGCATGCACTCGACGGCTACACCCGCTTGCAACGTGCACCCAGTACCTACAACCTGGTTGAAGTTGGGTAACTCGTCCAGTAGCTCTTTCGGACCACCGTTCAAAGCCCCGTTCGAAGGACGTTTTGAGCAACAAGCAAAGCTCCTATGACTGGCGGATGCAATGGGAGACGTAACCGGTGGCGGTGAAGCAGGGGTGCTGGGGAAGACAGGTGTATTTGTTTGCTTTTTAGACCTTCTCCACAGTGGGCCCCGTAGGTAGATCATAGCGCGGGTACATACACCGCGCTAGGTATTGAGCAATTCTGAAACAGAAGGGGCAGAGTGCTCGTCGACACCAATGGGAACGAGACATGTCGCTCAACAGTCATGTAATGCTGGAGTCCACATGCGCTGAGTGCATCGTGCGCTTCCTGAGGCGGTGATTGATGACAGCTCACCACGAGACGGCATCAGTGCTGCATCGAGTAAGCCCGCGCCGTGAGCACGATGGATCCCACGGTCCCGCGGTCCAGGTCCAAGGAGTCACAGAGTCATCTGAAGCCAGAATTGGTGCGTATTGATAGCCAGTGTGCCAATCCCATAGTTCGCGAGCTCAAGGAAAGGGAAATAGTGTGCCACGCAGCAGCTGGAGCTGACACGTAGCTAGCGACGATCTTGTATTGCACGTTCTCAGTCATCGCATGGGAGGTCTACGTTCGTGAAACGATTCCTTGCCGCGTGGATAGATCACCAGGCATCCGCTAACGAAGTTTAGTGGCGTGGCACTTTGTTCCGCTGCTAATGTTGTCCCAATTAACATGATAAGCAAGGATCCGGCTCCTACAAGGCGTAGACTCTGTGACTATGTATTTTTGGGACGAGCCAGTGCGACATATGCAAGAAACTCACAGCTCTCTCACCGATCTCGTCAACATCGGTACTGTAAGCGGCCACGGCCCCGTTCATTGCAACCCCACCGGTAAGCCGAACCGAGCACGCGTTCAAGGAGTGTTGTGCGCTGTAAGACGAACTCAGGGCGAAAGGGCTGCTTGATTTCAAACCGGGGACGGCATCAGGATTTTATTGCCTGCGGTATCACCCCTTTGTGTAGCGGTCGTCAGTCCGGGAAGAATACCATTCGTCGACATGCACAGCCAGACCGACACCTGTAGCGCAAAGCATCAGGCGAAAGTTTATCGATTCGGGAAAAGAAAGTTACCACAATCCCTCGTTGAAGCTCGGCACCCGCGGATGGCTTGGACTTGATTTTCTTCAGGGAACGTGCGAGAATAGTGATGTTCAGAAGTATCTTCGGATTTGAGTACGGTGCCGTCCGATCCAAGGTCAATGTGCAACGAGACTGTGCGGAACATGATGCGGGCTGAAGAGCCTCCGGCGTCGTTCAGTGCTCGCTAGGCGACTTTGGGTGGCTGCGTCTGTCCCCTGCGTTACCAAAGTAGTAATCGCTTCGACCGAAGGACTTCGTCTTAAATAACTCAACAGCCTCTGTAGTGCCAAGCGTCTGTGGTACCTCCGTGCGAATTGACTCTTTTCAAGTCGAATGGACGATGCCAACCCTCAGCGGACCTCGCGCGAAGATGCACTTGGAACTCGGCACGCCCCGCTTCCGTTAGCGGATACCGATGACGCCTCTCTCGAGACTACAAAAAGACAGGGTACATGCTCATTGCGCGAGACGTATCGCTTCAACTCGGTCGTATGAAACTGATTCCATCGCATGTCAGCTGGAATGTTCGTCGGTAGTCGGTAGCCTTGATGCGGGGCAATCGATCAAAACTATGTGTGGATCGTCAAAGATACCGACATTGACCGATAACATAACATGACACTTACCAGGTGACGCGTAGCCTTTTGCCATGCATATCGCAGCCCCGCGGGTGCGTTGTTGTGAGACTGTGTCGAAATCTCGGGATGATAAGGAGTTTTGGTCATTTCTCGTTCGTTTTCGATCCATGTCTACTATAATATCGATAGTCCCTTAACATGCGGGACCACATGCTGCCGCACTCAGTGAGCATCCTCTGATGTTCGTCCGCTATAAACTTATGAGACTCGACTGATGGAGCAAAGCTGCTCTGCTTCGCAGGACGATCGCAGGCACGTGTTGCCATTGCGGATGCACGCTTTGAATATCAACATACATACCTCGGCTCCTCTCCGATGTACTGGCCCTGCGCGAGACGATTCTGAACAGCTTAGGATGTTGCACCGCTTCAGCACTTCAGAGTGTGTCGATTGCGCCCTGCACCTTCACTCCGACTCTCAGTGCAGCCGCAATACAAATTTTCTTCGGGTCGAACTCTGAGGAGGTTCGACTGGATGACGGTAAGGCACCCGATGGTTCAGTTGGCGAATGCGTGAGCGGGGTTGATGTCAAACTCTCCGCGGGTGACGAAGGCGAGGTGCTCGTTCACAGCCCGGTATACTTCTGTGACATAGATACGTCGTGTGCGTTACTAACAAGCCAATCCAGCACATGTTCAGTGCGTATCTCCGCGATGTCAAAGATACGGCGCAAGGCCACGAAGAAGGCTACTTTGGTACTGGGGACATTGCGGGACGGGAGGAGACAGGAGACGAGCGGAACGTCGTACTACTCTGTTGTCGGAAGAGTGTTGCTCGACATAATCAAGTCAGGTGGCTATAGGATTTCTGCGCTTGACGTCGAGCGTGAGCTGCTGGCCTTGCGGTACATCCCCGAAGCTACGGTCGTGGATGTATCCGATGAGAAGATTGGCCAGAGGGTCGCGGCGCATGTGTCGCTGCAGGATAAGAAGTTGACTGACGCATTCCTGGAATCGCACGGTAACAAGGAGCGTGTGTTGACCATTGCCGGTCTTTGCAATGATCCAAGGCCGCGGCTGGTCGGCTGCAAGGTGCCCACTCTGCTGCTGTGCATTGTGATGTGTAAGAGACGAGGAGTGAATCCGGACAGTGTGGAGCAGGTGGACGAGAGCGGAGGAAGGTGCAAGGAGCGGGTCCTTGTTAGGCCACGAAGCCTACGGGACCGACAATATCAAACCCAAACGTACGAAACGTTTGTTGCAAAGATCGTGAACGAGGAACCACCACAGATGACAGGGACGGTGACGGTTGGGTGTGGCGCGTGGGATTCGTGCGTGCCGAGGTCTGCCGTCTTGCATCGGGCACCAACCGTCCTCCTCCGAGCCTGACAATGTCTCACTTGGTCTACACCTGCCTTCCCATACAAACACAACGCACCATCACATTGTCTCACGCCGCCGTGGTTGGATAGCCCAAGAGTGCACGAGGGAAGGAATCTCACACTTCCACGTGAGGCTGGACCTCCACGGCTGTACACAGGTCAGTGTATGGTGAAAGCCATGCACTGTACTCCCAATGCCCACCGTTTTTTAAGACGCAACGGTCGCATAGCGGACAGCAAAGTACTTGCACTTGTCAATCGTTCACTCTCAAGGGTATGCCATGCAAGACGGCAACCATGAGCGGATAAGTTTCATCCGCAGCGGCGGAAGCGTACCACCCAAAGAGGTAATGTCCTCTAGTGTGAGGGGCTCATGCAGTGGACACGATGTGATTGGCCAATTGCACGTGATGCCGTGATCCCTCTCGGCCCCGAAGACATGTCAGTCAGCGGCAGTATGCATGCGGAGGGTGCGATAGTAAGTACAACAAACGGCCGATCGGGTATTACGCCTCGCGCAACGATCCAAAACCCGGGCTCGCTAACCATCGTCCCTGCAGCTAGCAACCTTGCCTGCATTGGATCTATTGCCCCACCTACGCCCTCATCACGTCAATACTATAAAGCCAAGCTTCAGCGACATCGACTTCCTTCGCAATCCCTTCACTCTCAGTCTTGCCTCGCTTCCTCACAATACTGTCTACAATGTCGTCCTGCTGCAAATCCGGCTTCAATTGGCACGGCACTCCAACCGGATCCGAGTCCAAGGTGGGAAACACAAACACCAAAGCCTACGTAACCGGCGACAATAAAGATGCCGCCGTTATGATCATCCACGACATCTACGGATGGACATTTCCCAACCTCAGATTACTGGCGGACCACTTCGCGAAAGAGGCAAACGTCACCGTCTACCTGCCCGACTTGTAGGTGCACTATCGTCTCACACCATCACGTGCTAATCGCCTGGACATGCAGCTTCGACGGCGAGGTCATTCCTCCAGATACACTCACCGACCCTGAAAAACGCGCAAAGTTCGACACCATGGCCTTCATCGGCAGGCACAGTAAGGACAAACGCTGGGACCAGATTCTGGAGGCTGCCAAAGCCTTGAAAGCGAATTACAAAAAGACTGCCGCCATCGGATACTGCTATGGTGCCTGGGCCTGTTTCAGACTCGGCGCCGACCCCTCTGTTATCGATGCTATCAGCATGGCGCACCCGTCGCTTGTCGAGAAGACGGAGATTGATAATGTGAAGGTGCCGGTGCAGATTCTGGCTCCCGAGCACGATCCGATGTTTACACCTGAACTGAAGGAGCACGCGAATAAGGTTATTCCCACCATTGGTGTCCCGTATGAGTACGTTTACTTCCCAGGTCTGACGCATGGCTTCGCGGCCAAGGGTGATGAGAAGGACCAGAAGCAGAAGGATGGCTTGGAAAGGGCGAAGAACTCGGCTGTCGGCTTCTTTAAAGAGTTTTTGCATTCTTCGTAGATGGCCATCACGAAGAGAATAGACGTTTCTTGTTGCAGCAAGGATGACGCGAAGAAAGACGCTCAAGAGTGGAGGGCTTGGTTAGCTGGCACCCACCGTGAGCACTCAGCTTCCTTCTTGTCTTATTCTTGATTACAAACGCAAAGCGAATGTTAGAGCTTGCCATCATGTTGCTTTTCAGAACTCTTTAAATCCCGCGTTTGTGAAGGTGCACCTCCGCGAAGGGAGCCCCGGGTAGGGCCGATCCATTCACATGTTTGACTAAATAATTATTCGTGCCCAGATCTAATCGGGTCTCAATGAGTACTTGTATACTACAAATTTCCAGGGTACCTTCGCCTACTGGTTCCTTGCTCATCTTCTTGTCTAGTGAGTTCAATTGGAAACGGCAATTTTTGATGTATCAATGTGTTTGTTCCAGTCGGGACCTTATGACTCCAACAAATGAGACCTTAGTGAGTCAGAAAACGCGTGGTATTGCTGAAGGTGGGGTACAACTTTGCGTGCCGCAGGCAGGAAATGGTAAGGCATGCTTATCCTCCAGCAGTATTCGAATTGAGGTCGAGCGGGTTGGATTCCTGCTCGAAGCCCGCCCCACTCGTTCCATCCACAGATGCCCTGTACAAGGTCCTGGATCTTCGGCGCATACTGTTGAGTTCTTGTTGGAGATCTCGAAGGCTATAGAACTCCGAACAGGTGCATCCTTATGCCATATTCAGATCTGATTTCGTAATTCGCGCTGATGATGCCCATCAACCCATCATCTTCTTCCCACTCGCATCCTCTTTGTATAGCTCCTGGTCCTTTATCCAAGCCGCAACGCCTTCCGTGCACAGCGCCTCCACCTCATCCCACCTCCCCTCCTTCGCAGCATTCCTCACCCTCGTCGAACTGATTCCCATTCCCGTTCCCTGAACCATATCAATATTGCCCCTCCAACTTGCTTCAAACCCTTCTTTCTCCAGTCCACCTTCCTTGATGTGCTGTAAATACTTCTCTTGTTCCTCCACAGTGCCAAACTCTTTCGACGAGGTGTCATTAGGATCAAATGGTCTTTGTGTGACGCGAAGCTTGTGTCCTGCGTCGAAGAACGGCTTGAGCGCGGATAACGGTGGCGTGTATTTCGGGTAGTATTTCGGATTGCAGAAGCGTATCAACGTATCGTAGCCGACGAGGTGGACATGTATGGGTTTCGAGGCGTAGACTTCCGGTGCTTCGGACGCGATTGCGACGGATTTGTCGGTGTAGTAGGGCTCTTTTGTTAGGCCTATGTCGATGCTGACATTTGAAACGTCTTTGTCGCTTTTCAAGGTTTGTAGTACGTCTTGGGCGAAGACTGTCATCAGCGCGATGCGCTGTACGAAGCTTGCCGGACTGGGCGCTTTGTCCGCATTGTGTGTGCTGAACAGCAGTAACAGCCTCGTCGGTCTCTCTTCGCCCGGTTTTTGGTGTCTTAAAGCGGATGTAGCGAGCGAAAGGTGTGCGCGGGAGGGTGGGTTGAAAGAGGAGTCGAGAATGTAGAGCGTGCGGGGTTGCGTGGGGGATGGGTTTATCGTTCGAACGATGTGGAACTTCGACTGGGAGGCATTGAACGTTTCAAGAGTGGACTGGAGAGAGGGGAGGAGCGATCGGAGGGTGGAGAGACGCGTTGACATATCGTCCATTGTGGTCGTGATTGATCTCAGACACGGAGCGCTGAATAATGCATAGCATGACAACGAGCTAAATCATGTGTTGTTGCATGGGTGTCAGTCACGAGTCATGCGACCATAGCCTTAAATCTATCGCTCATCTTAGGATTAATCACTGCCAAATGAATACGAGTCGCGCCTTAAAAAAATCGTGGTCGAGGACATTGTTGGTTGCATCTAATCCCACCAAGGAGGTTGCCTCACTTTCGACTCGTCCGTCCGCCTTCCAAACTGCATTTACCAGCAACGGAATTTGCCCTTCACATGGCCGTTTCTGCCTCAACATAGCACTCTTACAATCACTTTCCTCCAGGTCATTTCCGGAGAGTCCAGTTCCTGGGCGGGATACGCTCTGATAGCCCAGAGCAAACATCAGTCGCTTGCCTCCATCCTCCTCATCCTCGCCCCCAGGAAAGCTCCACTCTGACGAAGAGCGGTAATCGCGTTCGTGAAGTTGCGCTTCTCAATCTCGTGCAATAAATGAGAAACTTGCTCAGTTAATTGTTTTCGCGCGTTTGTCAACGAACTCCTCCCAATTGTGTTGCACTAAGGAACATCCACGGTAGGTTGCCTTGATTGACGAGGACACGGCGGCAAATTCTTGGGCGATTGGTTAGATAGTGTTGATGGAAGATATGCGAGACAGTAGCGGAAGCCATCGCTCGGTAGCTAACACTGTGAACGCGCTATTGTAAGTGTGACATTACGATTAATCGTATTTGAAGTGACACAGTTGCCCGCGTCATAACCACATCACCTTTGAAGAAGGTATATGCACTCTACAAATGCCCTAGGCTGCCAAAGAGAGCATCGGAATATAATCAGGTCAACACTACCACGCGGCATTTGCTTACAGAATAGATCAAGGATCTAAATCTGAAAGGGCATACTTTCCAGCAAACATATCTAAGTTGTTATCTTGTCCAATACAAGCACACTCCAACATATGATTCCTTAGCCTTCCCAATCCCGCGGCCTCAGTCTTGTTCCATTCGACCACCTCCGTTGCAGCCGCCTTCAAGCCAATCGAACTAACTCAGCCTCTTATTTGGGTCACTGATTCGAATCTCTTCCCTGAAAACGTCATCGCGGGCGATAATGCTAATCTGACAGATTTCAATGCCACCACTTGGGGTACACATGCTCTCGCAGCGTGTACGAGCTTTACAGCCTGTACTAGCGCGCTTGCTTTCTAAGGTATGATCCTCAAAACAGGAAGATCATATATGACCAGTCCATGGTCAGTCTTGAACTTGATGCAGCAACCAATAGCGGCAGCACGGCAGGAGGGTTTTGGTTCGGATATGCCTTTCGCGGTGGCCCGACGGATGAGTCGTTCTATGAGCGGGATGATGACCCACACTATCGTGTGAGATACTCGGCTGCCTGGACGATTGTTCATTGATATCGACCAGTAAAATTGGCATGGATTAAACAGATAGGTTCGTGATGAGAGTATGCTTATGCTATAACGCTTATGTTGAAAATGCAGATCAATCTAAACCGATAACTCTATGCGCCTTTTTTGTCTTGACGCCAATGCTATCCTGGATGCTCTCGAGCCTGATCGGCCTGGCGAATACAGTTTTATCCCATGATACGCCGCCGTCTCCCACTGTCAACGCTCACTGTATTGTCTGGTCCGATTGAGATACTCAGACTCGAGTTCTCGTCTTCCGACTGGTTCCGTCTTCGCAGCGCACCGCCCTGAGACTTGCTCCTCTCGGGGTTGATCACCAGCCAAGTTGCGCCACCCTCAGTATCTTCTTGCTGCATGAGCTGCAATTGTGCTCCGTTGCGCCCTCGTGGTCGTGGTGATTTGGGTGATGGCGGAGGCGGGAACAGTGTCGTAAATTTGGTAATCTTGATAGGAAGCGTGGTGAGGGCTGTTGGCAGCGGCATCGACTCTACCAGCGTGACTTTCTCCAGCGGCATGTTCGATAGAAGCGAGGCGGGCAAGTCCGCAGGTGAGCACGCCACGATGACATGGCGGAGATGCACGCTTGATGTGTAAAAGGATAGATTCTCTGCAGGCTGGTGAGCTTGATGACATCAGACAGGCACTGGAGTTGTCCGTACCTCGAAGCTTACGTCCTGAACTGCCCTCTTTACCGACGCCAATATCGATGAAGTCGAAACTCGAGATCCGCCCGCAGAAGCCCGTCGACATAGCGCGGAGGGCACCCAGGTTCCTCACCTTGTCTTGCCGTACAAGGTAGTTCGCCATGCCTTCAAGGTTGGCATACACTCGTACGAGGATATCAATGCTATCTGCATCGTCGAATTGTGGCCTAAGATATTCCCTTATCCGTATCAGGAGCTCATCTGCCAACTGCTCGCCGCCTTGTGCTTTCCTTGTCAGATACTTGTCTTGGAACTACTTGCATTAGCTGGGTACCTCCAGACAAAGGAAAATGACGCACTAAGAATCCGTCCGCATCGGCGTCAATAAGGACAAGCGCAAATGGTCGTCGTGCCTAAATCGCATGAGAGACGAACGTGTTGAGGCCCGAAGCAAAGCGGACCTGTCTCTGTGCCATCGCACTCTCCTTCTCTCTTGCCTCCACGACCTCAGCCTGCAGTGTGCGTCGGACATTTTGCTCTGAATTAAGGTCGAGCTCGGTCTGTGCAAGCTTCGCTTCGGTTTTCTCGAGCTTTTCCAGCAATTCCTACCCAACGTGAAGATCAGCAACGCGTCTTAGCCCGATTGACACCTAAACCCTGACAAGGAGTCATACATCAATCAATTCAAATCTCTTCTCTTCCAAGATACGAAATTGTGCAAGTCGCTCGCGATACGTCGTCGGGACGGGTGGAGCTGCTGGAGCTGGTGTGTCGGCCATTGTGCTGCTTGCAACGTTGAGATCTGGGGCAACCTTGCATTTAAACAAACCCAGTGCGCGTTTTAGGATTCGCGCGTCATGTCGGGCCTAGGTGGCTCTGCATGCAGGTAAAGTGCGGTGACCCGGCGACGATTGGGATGTTAAACGTAGCGAGCGCTGATTGGCTCGCGAAGTGGAGGCCGGAAGCGTGATTCGATGCTTCGCGCCTAGAGTTGACCGGATGAGGAGGCGGATGCACTGGCGGGATTGCTGGCGGGCGCTCGCGGAGTTGGTGTCGCGGGGCGGGCTATGCATCTGTGGTGCTGTGTTGTTGATGGGCGGAGGCTGCAGCATCTCGGTGGCAATTTCCTACCTGCTGTGCTGCACAGCTATCAATGACAGCAACTGCTGCTGTAATTGTACATTCTTCTTGATACATGAGATCATGGATACGATAGATTGCGGCGATGGTTAAGAGAAGCTTGTCTGGTCATTCGCCGTTCGCAAGTGTTTTGAATCGGGTGCATTGTACAGACACCCCGACCATTCGATCCCGAATAAGGAATGAGACCTCCACCACGCTAATTTCCAAATGCTACAATATGACTGATACAGACTATGATACACAGCTCTGAGACTGCAGAGTGCCGAACAATGCTGGAATGTTTCACGTGGAATCCCGCTATAATACACTGCTTCCTCCAAAGATTCCCTCCTCGTTGCCCTAGGTTCACTCCGCTGCTGTCTCCACCGTCTCGTATTTCGAGCGATAAGCACGCTTGTGAGGTGGCCTGGTCTTATCCTGCCAATTCCGGTGACGGTCAAAGTTCATTGGGTCCTTCTTTGCGGATTTTGATACCCAATCTGGGTGAATCTCTGAATCCGGTGGCGCCAGGCCCTTTTCTTGCAGTTCAACCAACAAGCCCTTGTCCACCTTTCCGATCTGGAACGCTTTGGTCGAGTCGACCTCGGAGCGCTTCGCCCAGACGAGCACGCCCTCAATTTCTGTATCATGGATCGCGCGGATGGCCTCATCGGCGCCTTCCTTGGTAGTGAAGTCGATGTGGCAGAAGAACTTGGGTTGGTAGGTCGTGTGTCCGAACTGGGGGGTTAGCCGACTGATCGACTCGATGCCAAACCGATCGAAGGCACGCTCTAGGGCTTTCAAATCTGTGTCACGGCGCTGAGTTGGCGACTCGCCTTTGTTGCCCCAAGCAGGTGATTTGACAGCGATGCGAACACGACGGCCTTCGATAAAGGGTTGGACTGCTTTCCTAGTTCCAGCTTCGTCTTCGCGGACAAAGCGGGAGTAGGTGCGATCCGCTGTGTGGAAAGCGTCCCAATCGAATTCCGGGTTCAAGGGCCTCAGATACACCGGGCTGCCGAGGGAGTCGTTGCCGTTGAGTACCTGGACAGCTTTCTGGGCTTGCTGTTCATCTGTCAACTCTACTGACGCAGACGTATCACCGTCATATCTAAAGCGATCCATGTTCTTATGTATATCAACACTAGAGTGAACGAGTCAGTATAGGTCACGTGATGTTTTGAAGCGTTTCGTGTCCGGGAAAGTATTGTTCAAACGTACACCTTGAATCCTGCGTTGGTGAAGATTGATTCCACTTGACTCCTAACAGCACGCCTTGGTACTTTGAGTACTTTGACTGAACGGGCGTTTTTCTTTCGCTGTCCTTCGGGTATTGAGGCCTGATGAGAAGCCGGAGATGTTGGAGTTGCAGAGCCACTTGTAGTATTCTGGATAGCCTCCTGTAGGTAGCGAGATGTCGAGACAAATGAACGATGTGGGATTGTGATGCGCTCGGACAGGAGAACAGAGTTCGCAACGCGTGTTGCAAAACCCCTGGAGACAAGGCCGCGTCCCAACGAGCCGACGCGGGGCAAAGCCATGGTGGACAAGTATCGAAGTTCTACCGTGAGATGTATCGGAATGTCGCACGAGAGAAGGGTGGCAGATGTTGTCGCAATTGATTCGTTCGTGATGGGAGCGCGCCCAAGAAAAGTTCAATTGGAAATGCCAAGAAATATCACATGCTCCTATCGATAGCGTTAATTGGCACTGCCTTGCGATCGCTAGTACCATTGACTTGCATCCTTCGTTTTCCCACCAGCATCATTGGTAGTGCGCAGGAACTGTGGAATATTTGCGTACCATGCCGCCATGGATTAAGCCTTCAATGCAGCAGCCCTGGTTGTATCCGAATATCCTCTGATCAACGGCTTTTTCGCGACTTGGATGCCTTCAACGTGCATTTCAGGTCAATGCAAGTCTCTCATCTCCATTTTCCCATCAGGCAGGCGACATCACACATTTAGCTTCACAGCCGATGTCGCCCCCTACCTTGGACAAGTAGAATGTCACTAAATGAGCACGTCAATGACCTCAGAGGCACTGTTTGCGGAGCTGGATCAACCGCGTAAATCTTGATTGATTCTGCATATGGAGATTGCAGGAACACATCGTTGAAGTCATATTGGCCAGTGGAAAAAATCACATGACGTAGGAAGGGTTCCGAGGACTTCACCTCCAGTTTTATGTACAGTTTCAAATGCGAGCCAGCCCCAAAAGGCCGAACAAGTACTTCGAAACTATACTCTATTTGGTTAACCACTTCGGTGTCAGCCTGCCGAACTGGTATCAGGGTACATCCAATCAACAAAGGGAATCTTACTTGCAAATTGATTCATAGAGGCTGGTATGCGCAAACGTCAACAAACACCACGTGGGAATTAGTTTCCCGAGCCTTTGTTTTCTCCTTCAGAGGAAATTACTTACTGGTTCTGTTCGCAGGACTACGTATGAGCAATGGATCAAATGGCATTGGGTCGGCGAAGGAAGCAATCTTAAGTATGTGAGGAGGACGAGTTGAGGATGAAGATACTTTAACGTGATAGATCCGCATGTCAGTCCCAGACTCTGTTGTTGGTACAAGGAAATGGAACTAGTATCGCCTCAAGGAGGTTGCCAATGAACTAACCGAGAAACGGATCACGAGTTCCTTGGTCGGAACTGCAACAAGGGCCCATCCTTCGTGCTGGCAAACCGGTCCTCGATTTGGTACTCCGTCGCCCGCGTCCTTCCGTCTTCCAAATCCTTGCGCCCTGCGCCCAACGTCGAGCCAGGTGCCAACTTCAGATCATACATGAACAGTACTCGTGCAATGGTAATACTCAACTCTACATACGCCAACCCCTTGCCAATGCACCCTCTTGGGCCTATGCTGAAAGGACAGAACGCAGCATGGGCGTCTGAAAGTTTATTATGCAATGGGTTCGCGGCCGGATCTGAAAGCCATCGCTCGGGCACGTAATCGAAAGGACGAGGGAAGTAGTCGGCATTATGGTGAACCGCGTAATGCGGAACGCCCACATCGACTCCAGCGGGAATATGGTGACCGTCGATATCGATGCCACCTGAAAGGACTTGCCGTGGAAGAGCACCAGCAACTGGAGGTGTCATGCGCATGGACTCGTCGATGCATGCACGCAGATATGCGCACCTACTGAGCTTCGGCCCTGAAACAATCTCCTCAACATCAGAGAATGTATTACGTACTTCCTGGCACAATTTCTGGAGCGTCATCAGGTTGTGGGCCAGGTAGAAGAACGTGGCAGCCATGGCGGTAGATGTCGTGTCCGAGCCAGCAATGATCAATAGATTCGACTCGCCCCACAGCTCGTCCATGCTGAATCCGTTACCGGTCTCGGAATCCTTCGCGTTCAACAGATGGTAGAAGAAATCTCTGCGGTCTACATCGAGCCCCATTTTCGTTCTTTCCATTGCCTGGGCCTTGCTGTATTGCATGTACTGCCCTCGCTGAGCTGCAATTTTCCGGAAAAGGATCTTATCCAAGTGCCAATTGTGTATCGTCAAATGCGTTCCACACTGCTCACATCAGCATCCGCTCCACTACCTCTAGAAACAGAACTTACGATCAAATGCCTATGCGCCGCATTCCCGACCAAATCCACGGCAAACCGGTTTACGGGACTTTCCAACATCCCGAACGTCTTACCAAACACCAAATCACCCATGATGTCGAACACCAACCAATTACACCAGTCCGCCGCATTCCACGGGTCGTTCCACCCCTTCTCTCCGCCCTTCTTCTCCCCCAACAACCGGCAGGCAGTCCTTACATTCGCCAAAATATACTTTTCCAGACTCTTGATTGCTTGATCGCTAAAGGCATGGCTCATCACTCTCCTCTTCCGCGCATGCTGCATCTTATCGATGCTGCTGTGGACATTGACGGTATTTTTGTTCGCTGGGAATGCGGTGTAGAAGTCTGCTTTTCGCACATTGGCGCGGAACCCGTAGATGGTTTTGAGGGCCGTGGAGGTGTTGCATGAGAGCGTGTTGGGTCCGAGACGCACATAGGGCCCATATTGTTCGTGGGCGCGCTGGAAGGCGAGATGTCGGGAGCCACGGTAGGCGTAGTAGGTTAGGTAGATGTCGGTTATGGCAGCGAGTTTTGGGCCGGGATAGCGGGCGAGGGGGTGGAGGGTCAGGCGGTATACTGTTGATCCGAAGATCTATGGACTGTCAAAGACTGGGTACGAAGACGGGAAGCGATACGTACATAGAGGAAGACGAGGCCAAAGACGGAGGCTAGGAGGAGGGGTGGAGAGGTGAGAAGGCTGAGGAGGAACTCCATGATGGATCACTGAAGGATCTGCTACAGTCCGACCATCAACACAAAGACACGTCGAGATCTCTAGTCTACTCTAACGTTTGTCTGTGTTTCGACGAATCCCTTTTCAAGAAGCAAAGCAAACCGGACTTTCCCATCACTCTTTATACCCCGTCATCCCCACCGCCATCCGGCCTCCTTGAAATGCCACTACACAATCAGCCATGATTTCATTGTCAGCAACTTTGCTGGCGTTTTATCGGTGGATACGGGTTATCTAGGGGTTTTCAGCGAGCAAACTGGTCATGTGCAGGTTTTCAAATGCGGGAGGTCGTGTACATATCTAGCGGGCTGTGGCGGGTATTCGCGGGTATTGGTGTCTGAGACAAGTGTGCGATAATGCATTGCGCTAGCGTGGCGGATATTCCAGTTTGGCGCGGATACTCAGGTTCAAGGTTTAGCGTCGGAATGGGAGGGGAGCGTGTAGGGTTTCTCAAGGTGGATGGGACCGGATATTGGGTTCGCGATTCTTTCTATCTCGGTATAGCACGATAGCAAGGCCTGAACCGAGGTGCTCGGTGTCACAGTATGGTGCAAGTACACAAAGGTGAAGTCAATCATTCTTGAACGGTACAATTACATTAACGATACGGTTTCCACGGCGATTATGTTCCCTCTGCTTCATTACTTCTGTTCCTACATCCACTTCTCGCAATCTTGTTTCCTCATGACCTGCTTCCCGAATTATTCGCCTTCATTTTCTCTTCTAAGCACCACCTTCCCTCTTCGCATACTCGTCCTCGATCCTCTCCTCATACTCCCTATTCCTCTGTTCCTGCTCTTCCTTGTCTGTCACGTCCTCGATCCTGCCCCTTGCACCCGCGTCCTCAATCCGCCTTCCAGCGTTGTCATACTCCAATTTCTCTATGCGCGCCGCTTGGCCCGGGTCTTGAGAAGAACGGTGGACTTTAGTACCAGAGGGGTCGCTGTAGGTCGCTTCGCTGCGGGAGCGGGTCTCTCCGTTGACGGTAGACGAGGAAAAGGAGTAGGAGGCGGATTGGAAGGTTGAGGAGTGTTGGTTGGACATTGTGGTTGTACGGTGTGTCGTTTCTTATGCTTCAATTGATGTATATGTCGGTTTTGCGTCCAGCTAGAGATGTGGAGGCGTTTGCACTTGTTATAGGTTCCTGAGAGATGCGTGGGCTGAGAGTGACGACAATGACGTCATGTTCCACAACCACGACGGGCGATCAGGAACCATCACGAATTCGGATCCTTGTATTCACATATCCCTTTCAGATTACTCACGACTTTCCTTGTGAATGATGATGTTATTCATTGTTGCCGACTGCGCTCGTTCGCCACTTGCAAACTACTGCGACACTGTCGCAGCACGTAGTCACTGGAAAGTCTATGCCTGCTCAAGGATAGTTGCGAGTTGATCCACAGTCAAGAACATCAACAAATTGGTGATGGGAATACCTGGGGGGCGCACTAACTTGTGTCACCATTGCTGCTGTCCGCGTCGTTCATTCATGCGATGAGCCCGCGCCGTAAAAGCACCACGAGCCCAGCATGACTGCAGATTGTTATGATGCATCACTACCTGACGGTACTACTTACACCATGTGGCCACAAGCTGCACTATCTGCGTGATGCCCCTTGTACCGACATTCGATACGGCTGGGGCGCTCCCGGGAATCATAATGCCGCCCGACGAGTCGAGCTAACGAATTTACTCCCACTTATTCAATTGCGGCAGCCCCAATGTTCAGTCATTGTTATTGCTCAGCCGTGCTTCTGCTCTAAGTTCAGGGTCAGGCGTTGGACGCATCGTCATAGACGTATAATACTTCTCTCTCTGGTGCTGTTTCCCATTCACTTCTACCTTCCAACAATAAGCTCCATACACTGTTACACTTGGAGTGCAACAAACCCTCCGCTGATCCAACTCAGACGCTGTTCACTTGTCCTTCACGAATATGTCCTCCCACCCGTGGGATACCACCGAACAATCCCGAAGGCCTGCAAGAAATTCATTGATGATCTACCAGAGCAGTACAGCGTCTACAAGAAGGAATTTAGGGACCAGCATTACGGAGGCCGCATGGTTGGCAAGGTGGAGTTCTATCATCCAGATATCAACCCAATCTGGAACTGCGGCGTTCAAATCACGCTATTTGACCATGGGACCGAGACACGGACGGAGCCATTTACCATGGATCCACGTGAGGAGTTGAAACATCAGCTCTTACAGATGTACACCGAGTGGAAGATCGAACCCAACGTGGACGCGACATTTCTCAGGAAACATGGTGAGGAGAAGAGTGCTAATATCGGCGATTATCAAGTGGGATTCGAGTATTCCGGGCTGAATAGACATCCTACGCTGTCGAAGGAAGAATTTGATGAAGGGGGCTCGCAGTATTTTGGTTCGAGCTCGAAGAATTTCCAGCCCGGATTCTGTCACACCTTTAGGGAGAGCTACGATGATGTTATGAAGATCCGATCCGAAAGCAAGCGATTCTATATGACTACTAGCATGATCTTTCATTGGCGGCAACGAGTATTGGGATCTCGGGAAATGGTACTCGGTAGGTGAGCTAGATGTCTTTCATCGTCCTTGGCTGCCTGCCCAGGTGCTGCGTAGAGGCTTTCACTATTTGTTTTCCTTCTTTGTAAACCTATACGGTCAATCATACGAGTACAAGGTGCGATAGCAGGATTATACAATTTACATAAGGTGACTCTTAAGAGCTCGCAGGTACTGTCAACAATCATAGACACCTGTGAGACAGCTGCACCCCCACGCCAAGAACCGAGAGGTGGTCCGCTCCTCAACGGCGATCGTCCCGCTGTCGCTGCCCTTCCGAACCACCAAACATGCGTTCGCTGCCATATGCTCTACCGTTACTTTCGTTGTTCTTCGCACATGTCGCCTATGGTATCCCGGAGCTGTCGCTCGACTGCGCCAGCCACGATGGCAGAATGAATGTCGAGTGCAGCCGACCCATGAAGCCTGTCACGACTGTTACCCCTGGTGCATACTACATCGCGAAAATAGCCTGCCCGGACTGTGCTGTGCAAGAGTTCTCTGGCGAGCGCGAGAACAGAACGTACAATCTTACGGAGAAGGAGAACGATCTAGTGAGCATCGACTTCTCCGAGAGGAGTGCAAGCTGACCAGTGCTGCGCCGCAGTTCTTCAACATTTCCCTTACGCGCGACCACGGTACGCTACTGCTGAATGGCAAGCCAATATTTCCGTCGCTGTCTACAAATCCGCATCCACCGTACATATCGACGCCGCAGATACCACCGAACTTCACGCGCAGCGAGCTCGCGGATACCCTGGCATGTGCCCGCAAATGCCGAGACGAGAGCCACGATTGCGACTGCATTGAATCAGTCACATCAAATACCGATCTGGATTTCGATTACTACTCAAAATGGTTGGAGTCGCACCCCGAGACTCAGACTGAGAAATGGGAAATTACGTTCGACGCAATTGGAGGCACCAATGGGCCACCCAAAGATACGGGACGTGTATTTGGGAGCGATGACCAGTCAGTGCTGCGCATCATAATGCAAGGTAAAGAACTACAAGAAGAGAATTCAGGTGGTCACAATCAGGCAGCAAGTCCTTTATCCGGCGGCTACCAGGAGGCGGAAACACAGTATGAATATGAGATCGCCAGCATCGAATTTTCACAAAGACGTGCTGAGGTACCGCGAATTGAGAAGCTTGGGTTGTGGGATAAGTTGCGCCGCTTCTTTGGAAACGACATCGTACGCTCGGATGGCCACATCGTCTACCTTGCCGAAGAATGGGGTGGCTACGGGAAGAATGGCTCATTGCGCCAAGGCTTCGGCGTCGTGGTCCATGAATGGCGCTGGGACATTGTCTTCACCGTCTTAGGCTTCGTCGCTCTTGGCCTTGCCTGCTTATGGTTCTCCTGGTGGCTATTCTTTGCGGTTAAGAGCCAGAGAGAGCTCGCGCGATGGGACGGTATGGACCAAGTCTGGGCACGCATGCGGCGGGATGGAGGTGACGAGGAGGATGCACAGTTGCTAGCCGGTGGATATACAGACGAGAACGCCTACAGGGACAGAGAGAGCAGAGACGAAGGGTATCGAGATGAGCCTGAGGACAGTCCGCCTTCGTACTCGGATGAGATTCAGACGAACAAGCCCCTGCCGAGCAAGCCGTTGCCTGAGAAGCCGCTGCCTGCTGTACCGCTCATCGATCCATAGACTGTGGAGTTCTATGAAATGTGTATGTTGTGTGTCTCTTGCGAAAGTGGATGAGTCATACCAGGGTACAATGTGCGCATGAGTTCTTTCCCTACCGAGCTCCATCACCTACATGCACGATACCATCATGAGCGACTTTGCACATGAACTTGGCAAGAGCCAAGCTCTCCATGAATGTGCACACGGAGTTAAGACATTTATGTTACAGAGCCTATGCTTCCTCAGTCAGCACTTAGAGGGGCTTTGTATAACATCGAATCACTGCACAGTTATACTTTCCGCGAAGCCATTCTGAAGTTCCGAAGTTCAACAAACTTGTGGTCCACATACATCCTGGCCTGCTTGGGGAGCAAACACACGAAAACACAGGATCCATCCCACTTCGGGCCGCCACTTCGGGCCGTCTCTAGCCCCGCCAAAGTCCGGCATGGAGCATATGAAGCATGACGCAAGAAACCATGTGGTTCCACTTCACATGAGTAAGGTTAGCTGTACAAAGCAAGACTGCTCCTGTCCGAAGCTTAGCCTCAACGTCCGAAGCGCTCGAAGGGTTCGACAACGTAGCCCGACTGTGAAATAGTCTGGTCGCATAAGAACACTATCCGAAACCCTCTACCTCCATTACTGCAAATCATACTCAAGGACGCCGAGATCGATAGGCCAAGTAACAAGGAAAAAGATGGTACGCATCGCTGTTGCCGGTGGTACAGGCAGTACGTTCCTCTTTCCCTTGTTGAAACTACACTCCATGGGTCCACCTGGGTGCTGGCCAGAGCTTTATTTGAGAGGGTAGCTCCAATACTCGTAAACTCCAGCACCTTTACAATCACTTTCACATACTCTGTCGAGCGCCCCTCCCACACGCCCATGCTCACACCTAGACAGATGTTGCCACAGAAATCCTTCGCAGGCCCATTGGGTCGGGAAACCATGAAATTACCATCTTCACGCGCTCAAGCCCCACAACCCTCACTCCAGGCGTCTCCTACAAGAAAGTCGATTACACCGACCGCGCCTCCCTCACATCCGCTCTTCAAGGCTTCGACATCTGCCTCTCCTTCCTCGTAGTCCACCTCGACACCAATTGCACCGTCCAGAAGAACCTTATCCACGCATGCATCGCCGCCGGCGTGAAGCGTTTCGCGCCCTCAGAATGGGGGATTAAGAATAATAACGGGTGTCCGCCCTACGCTAACAAGGACGCTATTGCCGAGTACCTCGCGGAACTTAAGGGAAAGGGAGAGCTGGGGCAGATGGGGTACTGTCTCTTCCAGCCGAGTATCTTCATGGATTATTTTGCGCATCCGAACCCCCTGAGTCCAAACCTCATCACGTGGCCATTTTTCATTGATTTCGAGAAGCGACGCGCCATGATCTTGGATAACGGGAACCAGCCCATTGTCGTGACTGCTATAGCGGACATTTCGGATGTGCTCAACCTCGCGCTCGACTCCCCTGAACCCTGGCCCACCATCGGTGGTATGCAAGGCGCGCGCACCACGATTAATGAACTCGTCGCGCTGGGTAAGCAGCTACGAGGTGGTGAGTGGACGGTGGAGCACGTCAAGGGCGAAGAAATCGAGAACGATGTGCTAACCGCGAGCTGGGTGCCGCAGATGAGCCATCCGGTGATTCCGAACGAGAGCAGAGATGCGTTCTCGAAGGAGTTTGTTATCATGTTCTTCAAAGGTATTTTGCGGGGTGCGTGGGATGTGAGTGATGAGTGGAACAAGAGGTTTCCGGAGTATAAGTTTACGGGGTTGGAGGAGTATCTCGGGAAGGCTTGGGAGGGGAAGCCGTAAAGGGATGATTAGTTGTATGTAGAGCTGTCTGATGTTTGGCGCGCCCGGTCAGAAATGCTTGACCAGCCATGCTAGCGTCCGAAATTCGAGTGAATTGTTCTATAGTTCACGTCAGCCCAGGTCTCTTCGGCCGCAAAACGTTCGCTTCGCCGTCCCTGCAGGAATCGACATGGCGTGTACGAAGACCCAGCAGGAAACAGGTACCGGGTCATAGACGTTGACACAATTGGTTGGCTTGGTCTGTCGATGAAGCCGTTGGGGCTAAAAAGTAGCGCAGGGCGGGGTACCAAGCACCCAAGTCCGGGGCATATCTTGGTACATTTGCGCCTTCCGTAACACCTACAATGACTGCCACTTTTCGACCTCTGTGAAGACATCCCGATTCCTCCTTTGCACCGACCCGTGACCGTGAACTCCAACCGCTCTGGCATTGTTGCTTGCATCATTGATGAGCTTCGGCTGCGAGTCTACGGCGTTTCTTCACGGCGTTTCTTGAGATTACCGTGCTCATGGCGCTATTTCGGAGATGCGTCTACTTTGCATGAAACCTTTCGCGACCTTACGGATACGGACGGATCCCGGTGCACGAACATCACGGATTGGTCACCGCGCCATCGCCATCCTTTGTTTCCATGATCCAGATTTGGCCGGAGGCGTCGTCTGGAAGCGAGCAGTTGATCTGTGGGTAAGCAGGGCTTGCGGTACAAATAGTCAGGTACAGCCCTGAGCTATGAAAGAGCCACGAGACCCGGCCAATCTCTAAAGTCTTGACCAAAGAGAGGAGTCGTCCAAAGAGCATCTTTGACAACCCCAGGCCACAAGCTGTTGGTGCGTGAAGATGCACCTCCACACAATCCTCGCGGCCCTCGCGAGCGCGTCGCTCACCACCGCTCTCCCAAGCGCAAATACACCGCCGAGATCTAAGCCAGTAAAAACACAAGACATCATCAACGCACTAGCAGGAACATACACCCTCGTCAACACTAGCAGGTCCGTCGCCTCCCTCTCTTTCCCCACCATCACCTAACCTCCCCAGCACTCTAAACAACGTCCCCGTCCCCGACGCCGCCTATGGAGAGGCCCCAGTCGGCATCCTCACCTATTCAAAATCCGGCTACATGTCCGCCACGATTGTCGCCACTGAGCCCGCCTTCCGTCCCAACCTGACATTTCCCTACCAAGAGAACGACTCCGACGCTGACTGGGCGCTCATTGGAAAACACAGCCTTGGATATGCAGGCCCATTCAGCGTGAATGAGGCGTTGCCGGCAAACAAGACGGGTGGACAGTTATTCCACGGGCCGCTGGTGGTGGCTAATGTGCCGACGTGGGTGGGTACCCAGCAGAAGAGGAACTACACGGTCATCAAGGAGGGAAGGGATACGCTATTGCGGATCGGGAGCGAGAGGGGTGGGGGTATAGGGGTGCTTTGGTGGAAAAGAGTTGATTAGGAGGTTGGGTCTGGAGTTTCAATAGGAAGCATCAACAAGATTTACACGCCCCATTCAGCACAATGTAACCCTTTTGGACACAACGGGTGTTGTCTTCCATCTCTTGTCTGGATGTATTCGCATCAAGCTCATTGATAAACTCATCGCGAATCGAGCCAACCCAGGCACCAGCAACGCCGCCGACTCAGAAAGCACCCCATCCACCTCCGTTGAAACTCTCTCAATACATCGCAGGCCATGTTTCGTTCTCAGAACGCATGAATCCACATGGCGCGTGATCTCACCTACCTAATCTAGAAACAGCGCATCTCTGGCAATTACCTCCCGAATCACCTTTAACTCCTTCGGGCAATATAAAAGTTAATTTCGCTCTACGGGGAACGTTGACTCTCGGCTTCCTGTTTTCCTCTACTACGGCATCATCCTAGAGCCTCGCGTCACCATGTTCAAGCCGACTGAACTGCGCCTGAAATGCTTCCTGAGAGTACGTCAGCGCAGGCGAATGGGTGATGCCGCTTCTCGCGCACTTTTCGCGTACTTTCCGGGACATAGTCACTAACGATGAACAGACTCGCGTCCGCCTGCTGGATTTTTTTTCTGTCAGTGAAAGGAAGGGTACACGGAATGATGGACATGATGTAGTTTCATAACGAAGTTGATAAATCTATGCACACGAATCGAAGCTTCTCCTTTTCCATCTTCCTGTCCGCCTAAGACACAAAATAGCTCTTAATCTTGGGCAGCACAATATTCCATGCGGTTCCACTGGTAGGTTCCATGCTGAAAATGTAGTCTGACCACCACGGGCCCGCAGCCCACCAGAGTGCGCCGTACCAGACATCAGAATTTTGGTCGAGGTAGTTGAGACCATCTTGGAGAGCGGTAATACACTGAGTGTTGTTTCCGCCGGCATATTCGCCGATGACGCCGACCTTCTTGTTGTCCTTGAGCCACTGCGTCGCAGCCTGCAGACGCTCCTTGAAAATGGTCGCGCTGACGCATTCAGCGTGGGTACCCGAGCCGTCCGTGTCGAGGTACTGGTGCATCTGGTAGACAAGCTTATTCTGGGGATCCTTCAGATTGACGAGTGAGGCGCCGTTGCCGGAGGAAACCCACGTCCACGCGCCGGACCAGCTGTTGCCCTCAGGAGTGATGTACTGCTTAGTGGCACCGGCAGCACGGACACCATCAATAGCAGCCTGGTTAAGGTCGAAGACGAGGGTTTGAGGTAGGTCATGATACTCGTTATTAGTGTCGAATACAACCAGCTCGTTGTCCTTAAACTTAGCGGCGACATTCTGCCACCAGGTCTTGAAGCCGGCAGTGTCAGTGATGATGTTGGAGTAGAAACGGCCGTAATTATGGGGTTGAATCATGGCGTAAGCGCCTTTCTGGGTGATGTAGTTTACTTGCTCGGTGAGGTTGCCGAGGTAGTATTGGTCGAAGGCGCCGGTAAGGTTGTTGGGTGTGAGGCGTTCCATGGCTGGTACATGTTAGTTCTCTTGGCCTTGTTTTTGAGCGATGAAGGATGTCTCACCGAAATTCAGACGAAACATGTTCATGCCCTGGGCAATGAACTGATCGATCGTGTTGAAATCGTACCAGATGAAGTGCTTGCCATATGTTCCAGGGTATGTCCCTTCGCCGAACTCAGCACCCGACTCATTGATGCCAAACCATTTCAACTTGCGAGTCTGCGCAAGTGCACTTGAGGCCAAAGCCAAAGTTGCAAGTAGTTCGAAACGCATAGCTGTTTCTTTTTTCCGAGTACCAAGAGAATGTCCCAGTCGAAGGAATCGCAGAGCCTACCAAACATCTGCATGAGGGCAAACATCATCTTTATACTCCTGTATCCATGCTCAGGTACTACACCCACCCCTTTCCGGTACGGATCGAATCCATCCGCTCTCCAAATGAACCGCTCCAAACTAGACCGGTCCCTCAGTCTACTATGAACATTGCGGCTCAACGCCGCTCCAGCCCTCATCTAGCTAGACACAGCCGAGGATAAATTGCTTGTCCAGATTAAAGGCCAGCTTAGGTAACACGAGTGGTGGGGAATTACGAGTTGACAACGCGGGGAGACCGGGGATCCTATTCGCGGAAACGCCCAAACGTGCTAAAACATGCGATTCGAAACAAAATTCCCTCTCGTGATGTCGTGCTAAATCTTGCGGCTGGTGGCGGGTGACTTCTGAAACGCCGCCGCTAGCATGTAAAATTTGGGTTGCGTAGATTAAATGCCGGCAATCTAAAAGTTCCTGCATATTGCATGCGGCATTCTCTTGCATGATAATTTCGCCGAAATCCAAGCTTGCGCAACGATCGACCTGGTTTCTGGGATACCCTTAGTAAACGTGAAGACATACGGAAGCGCTGCCCCGCGCCTAAAGCAGCATTGTTGTCAGCGTACGCTCAAATTGCTGAAGGAGGTGCAGTGAAAGCTTGGTAATCAAGATACAGAAGCGCTAATAGTTACTGGTGACGATCAAGTTTTGGTTAAAAGGGCATCCGTCCCGAGATCTCCGGGTACAGTTGACGTGGATCGCACGCGCTGATTCACTTTGCGTACGTGTTGGATGGAACGACCACCGAGGTTGTTGACCTGGATATCGCACGATCACAGGAGATGATGGCCTTGGCCTCTGAAAGGAACGGTCCATTTCTCCGAGAGATATAGGAAGCAAGCTAGACGCAGATGTTTCTTCAACATGCAGTCCAGAGATGGGCAAGCTATCGCATTTGGAACTCCATTGATTGACATGACCACATACATAGCATCAAAATATTCATCGCCGAATGACGCGTCGCCTCGCACTCGAATAGGCCGGTCTCGCCGGACTTACAGATGCATAATCAGGTATGTGTGACCGTGGATGATGGCTGCTTCTTACACCAGGTAACCCAAAATTGCCCGTCTGTGTTCTCCGGCGTGGAGAAGAGCCAGGAACCATGGACGGCATTGCCGATGGAAGTCGAGTAGCCCGTGTATGCGAAGAACGACCGGAAGATGATAACAAAGTTGCAGAATGATCTTGAGTTTGCATTGGCAATAATGAAGACTGGTCGAGAGGTCTGTACGATCTGTACGATCCACCTTGTCCACTTGGCGAGCATTCTGTATCCGGCCTCATCAGGAAACCTTGAGCGCTGATATTTTGATGCTGATGTTGTGGTAGAGCCATTGCATAAACCTTCTGTCTTGGCTCTCTTCTCCAATCAATACACTCATTTCTCTCGTTCATGGGCGAGTCGAAGAAGGAGAGACCATTCAAATTGCGCGGCTCACGCCAGTCCGTGTCCGTAGAGGGCTTGTGGTGGCGCGATTGATAGGTTGCGGAGCGACGTGAACTAATGTCGGGTTCAGCGAACTGGGACCTCGAGAATGGCTTCGAACGATGACTGCTGCTTCCAAAGAAAGGACTTACCACGTGGTCAACCTCGTCTGGAGGTCGTTGCGACCGTGCGGGTGCTGGTGTGATCGGGCTCACTAATGTGCGATCCCGAGGATTGTTAATCATGGCATCGTTATTCTTGTAATGATTTAGGCCAGACTGATAGTAAGCCGAGGTCGATTTAGCATTAGTCTGTGACTGCTGTAAGAAAGCATGACCGGAGTTCCATTGCTTCTGCTGGTTTTGTGTCTGGATTCCTGTCGGGTTTGAACGCAGCTTGTATCGCTCGGGTGAGTGATTCATAGCACCGTCTCCATGGTTTCGATGCCGCGGATCCTCCAGCCCCAGATCAAGACCTGTATGTTGGCCAAGCCCATCAAGCAGGCGAATGTACGACGAGTCAGTAGGCAGCTTGCCTGGCCGTTGATTAAGCACCTTCAGAACTGAAGGCGACTCGAAAGTAAAGTCCGATTCGTTACTGTGTATACCGAGGCCTGAAAGAAACCCTGATTGTGGCGGCATATTGGGACGATTATCCGCCGGCAGCGCGCCTGTCATGTACGGCGCATCCGATAGAATACCGTGACGTGTGGGCGATCGCTCATCGACTTCACTCGGCTGCGAAGAGTCGTCGACGACCTCCCGTTGGCCGTTGTCGTACATTCTTATATCTGTACCAGAGGGAGACTTATGAGCCGGCGCTTCGGAAGAACGTCCGTTGGTGAACCTGTTACGAAGATTGGGAATTATCTTTCGGATCGATTTCATCTTGGAGAGTGGTTTAGAGGGTGGTGGCATCACGTCGCGGCTCGAAGGCGCTGCGTGGATATTGTTCGCTCTTGCAGGAGAATCAATCCTTGATCGCTTGAGCGGGCGCTGATGTTGAGCGCTTGTAGACATATCCTCTTCCATCTCTTTGCCGAAGCCTGTAGTATGCGCAGAACGCCCGACCGTATGACTGGAGCCAGTCTTCCTGAAGTCCGTAGGCAGATCGCCTTCCATGCTTTCAACATACTCATCGACCTCGTCGAAAGCGAAGGGCTCATTGAAGCTCGGCATACGCTCCAAGCTCATCGCAAATCCCAGAGAAGCCAAGCGTTGCTGCATCCGAGTGTTTTGCCTGCATTTTGTTAGCTATGCAGATCTGCACCGTTAGCACCTCACATACTCGATCAGCTTTGGAATTAGACCGAGATAGTGTCGAGTAGCGGGTAATCTCGCTTCAAGTCTATGCAATTTCTGCACTTCACCTTCGAGTGGACGAAGCCGCTCCAGCTCCTTCTGAACGCTCTTGGCCTTCTCGTGTTCTTCCGCTGCTAGAAGCAGCATGTTCCGGATTTTGGCTTCAGTCTCGGCGCTACTCTTTACGGTCTGCCGGTAGGAAGTGGCGATATTCTTGCTGAATCGTATTAGAGCGAGGTACTGGAACTGGGTTTCGTCAGTTGCTGAATCACGGTAAAAACGTAGGTGTACAGACCCGCAAAGCCTCAATTTCCTGGTCTTTACCATCCAGCTTCATGGGCGGAGCTTTGAACCAAAACTTGGGTATCGCAGGATCATGTTCGTCCTCGTTGAAGCCACGCACCGAGAACAGCTGTCTTGCCGTGTCGTCGCCGCTCTCTTTCACGCATACGGGGCAGGGTGCTTGCGGCTGCTGGTTAGCTTGATGGAATGCAGGACCTGCATTTGCAAGCGCATTAGCGGGCGAATTGAACGAGGCTTTAGCGAACTTACCACTGCCGCCTTCAATGTGCTTGATGCAGATGACATGACAGCAACTTGTAACGTAAAGACGAGTCACAATCCGGTCTTTGGGATTGATGCCGTCGGAGAGGCCGTGCACCGTATCATGCTGTTTATAAATGTCGGAAAAGACGTCACCGCAGACTGAGCATGCAAAGATACAGTCCAATGGAGATATGCCCTCGCTTTCAGGCGGCGCCTTCGAGCCCATTGCAAGAGCTTTGAGTGACTTCTTCGCTCGGATGGCGGAAGAAAGGAAAGAAGGCATGGTAGACGCGAGGTTGACGCCGACTTAGCGGGTGAAGCGTGACTAGACAGGAGGCAGGCACGACCACAACCCCGCCAAGACCGATGAGTATGGCAGGCAGGCGGACCGCCGGCTGTGCAGCGACTGCAGTGAAGTGATAGGTAATGTTGCAACCCACATTTAACAGCAACTAGTGGGGGTAGATTGAGTACCAAGGGGCCAGTATCCTGGTGTAGAGTGGGTAGGCTAGCTTTTGCCTCGTTGCCCCGTGCATTGCAGGAGCAGCGGCTTTTCTTACTTCTGTTGCTGGAGCTTGCTGTGCCCGTGATAGAATGGAGACGGTGCGCCGGGCTTTAACGATTTGGGCAGCTATTCCCCATGCAGAGGTTGACAGAACGTGGAGATATTGAAAGGCGCGGAGAATATCTCTGCACATTAAAAAGGGCGGGAATACAGGCAAGGAAACTAGTGGTCATATTGACACGATATATAGGAGCTCTATCTTAGGAATCGTGCACCGGCTCACTGGAATTGCCGGCAAGGATATCTTCGTCTCAATTAGCATGTCGACGATTCCTTAGAAATGTTGCGAATCGCTACTTACTGCTCGGGAAAACCGTGTGTTGAGTCGATCTCATATCGCTTCTCTCCTAGCGCGGCGCTGCTCATGCCACTCGGCAGCGGAGGCATTCCACCGGGTCCCAGCACATCTTTCGCAAGCCCAGTGTTCTTCTCGAAAGCCACAGCCAAGCCCTTCACACCCTCCTCTTGCGCAGCGACCAGCTGCTTCGAGCCTGCCTCGCCGACCAATTCCTGCTTCGGCGCCGCCGCGCTTCCAAGTTCCAGCAACGCTACAGCATCAGCCTGGGTAACGGTTGAGAGCTGCGGGTAGCGGCGTCGCACGTCGCGCTTCCAGTATGGGTTCTCAGCGATATCAGCAGCTGGCATGGTAACAGGGTCGTCGTAGGCCATAGGATCGACACCTGCGGGAGCTGGGTTGCGGTATGAAACGTTCAGTGGGATACCCGAAGACCGGCCGGGGTCGATGGCGAGGAAGCGCTTGATTCTGGCATATATGCCTTGGGGTTCGAGTGTGTATTTCTGTACGCGTACATGTGAGCAACATCGTCCTGAAGGTGTGGGCGGGCATGGTAAGGGAAGGGGCAACGGCCAAGGAAGATCGCAATGTGCGTGCTAGACGTACCACGAAGCGCTGAGCCCCGGTTCTGGCTGCCATTGTGGGCACCCTGTTCGCAAAAGCGCAATTGGCACCGGGAAGGTCGATTCACAGCGTCGTCGGGAGTAGCGTTCGGAGGAATGTGACCTGCAGCTGTGAAAGTCGTCGGAGCTTGCTGCACGCCAAGGCCACAGCGCACAGACTACGTATGGTTCTAGTCAACTCCATCAACATGATTGGTCTACGACAGAGGCCGCCCGTTTATCGTTGCGAACGACTCGAAATACATTCAATCTTGTATCTTCTACCTCTAGATATCTCAACTCGCCATTATGCAAGCTCTCGAGACTTTGGTCGATGTAGAGACGCAGTGCGCTGTCCCACTCTCAAAAGGCGGTTCTTGCATAGGAAGCCTGGCGTGCAAAAGGCACAGCATGGCCTCAAAGAGGGCCGTAGCTGGAAGAAGTGCACCTTACGATCAATTATTATCCCAACACCAGAACGACAGACGGGCGGCGCAACAACAAGAAGCGGAGAACTAAATCAACCCTGAACCTCTATCATCTACTGGAGCATTCTATACAACAATCGATCCCAAATTTTGTCATACTGACCACCACTACCTTAGGTTCACTCAGGTCCCATCATGGAAAAGCATTGTAGTCTCCGAGCCCCTGACACACACCATCTACCTCGAGGCTATTCACATAATCAATGGCCTTTCCACCTGTGCCAAATCGAATCAATGTTCCGTTCTGAGGATTTCTGGCATCTACAGCTCTCCAACCGAGCTTCTGGGGACCGGAAAATGGATCTCTTATGAAAGCAAGAACATGTTCTTGCATCGCCCGGCTAGTTTCGGCCTCAAGTAGTGGAACTTCGCCCACCTCATTGACAAAATCATATGTTGCAAATACCATCGGAATGTCTTCGCCATGGTACGCACCCGTCCACGCTAACGGATTGAGATTCGGATATGTGCCCGCATACTGATAGCGATACACCGGGACGGAGACGTTGTTGCGTTCCAATGTCGAGATGTATGTCGGACAGATGAACCCTGCCAGTTCAACTCCGAGGACGACTTCCTGTGGATAACCTGCCGTTGGATCATCTGCCGGAAACGGGACGAGCGAGCTGGCTTCGTTGGCTGTGCTCGAAAGGATCACTGGCAGGCGTGCGACCTTGCCAGCACTCGCTCTTGCAGCGTAGTCGGAGAAGATGATACGGTCATCCACCACCGGCAGGAAGGACAAGGCGGGAGACGCGCCGCTGTCTCCATATCTCCCGACAAAGTTCGTTATGTTCTCGAATGGGACTTTGCGCATGCAATCGAGTACAGCCACGCTGCTGTTTCCTTCGCCGCCCTCGCATGCAAAGCGCTGCGCAACGAACGTGAAATTCGAAAACATTGTATCGGTAATCGCGGTACCGCTAAACACGGTACCAGACATCAAAAAGTACGCGCGAGCGATGGGATCCTCATGGAAGGCATGCGCATGAATGTCGCTCGACATCGATCCTGCCGACTGACCCCACTGTGTGACAGCAGCAGGATCACCACCAAACCCTGCAATGTTGTCGCGCACCCATTCCAGCGCCATCCTCTGATCCAGGATACCCAGGTTCTGTTCCTTCAAACCCAGGGCATTTGGGAACCCGAAGATATTGACGCGGTAGTTGACAGTGACGACGATATGCGACTGCGAGCGCTCGATCCAGGAGGTGGGGTTATAATACCCCGAGTTGATCCCGCCGTTTTGGAAACCACCGCCGGGCAGGAAAACAAGAACTGGGAGCTTCGAGTTTATGGTCGCGTTTGCGGGCGTCCAGATGGCGAGGTAGAGACAGTCTTCGGATGTGGCTGCGCCCACGAACCCGGAGGTATGGTTTTGAGCCCCATTATAGATCAGGGCTCCCTCGGCGAAGTACGTGCTCAAGAGTGACGGGACTGAGGATACAAACTGTGGGCACGAGAGCGGAAGCTCGAAAGCGTTGCGATTTTCATCAGAGGGTGGGAGTCTCTGTGGTGGAAGCCATCGGCGTGCCTGGATTGGCGGTTCGGCGAATGCGATGGAGCGGAACTGTCTCGTCTTAGGGAAGTTGAGATCGATCAGTCCTGTATAGGTCCCCGTGAGTGTCTTGACAGAGAGATGACTCGAGTCGTTGACATGGACGTTGTGGTGGGCATAATCAGCACCGACGAACTTCGTCAGGAAAACAACTGACAAGAGCGGGAATCTCATTGCGCCTTAAAACTGGTGGACCCGAACAATCAAGACAGGTTGCTGCAGCACTATATACAGATTTCATCCTAGTACTCAACACTAGAAGGTCGATACATCACCTATTGCCGATACAGTATTGCTGTTCCAGGCCGCTAGCCTAGAATGGAAATTTACGAGCAGGACGGGAGATTGGCCGGCCGTGCATACTGCGAGCCAGGGCGTGCAAGACGATACTGACATTGGTCAATAACTCAACGATCCGAATGTCCTTCTTTTCCGACCCACCCCTTCTTTACAAGCTTTTAGCCAAGCACCAAGCAGAGCCATGCTCCACTTTCAAAATCACAAGTCGACGCTCGAGCCAATTTCCGGCGCACCTATATATCCGCACCTTGATACTCATATGAAAGGAACCTGAGAGGGAAGCAATGCTTTAGGCTGTGAGTTTGGCAAGACCAAAGGCTAACACATTCTCGCGACTATGATTGCGAAGATCTCATTTGCGGGGAAATTGTGGGGTTGAAGCTACCCGTGGGATCTGGGGATAACCAACTCTACGTCACGGGCATCTCTAAAAACTCGCGTTGAATAACATAAAGAAACCCAAAAATAAACCACGTTGTGATGAACTCCTGCTCCCTAAATCTCCACGACACAGCCTTCTTTGTATCCATAATCCAGGTTACTGTTCCTCGCTTCTCTCCGCCTTGAACCTGCCTGCTTCCCCAAGTTACTTTCAATGATCCGCAAATCTTCCGGTCATTGGTGGATTTTGCAACGCGTCCACGCCACCTCGTATGCTCTACGTCGACATCAACCTCCGGGGTTGATCTGGGGAGGGTACCCCAAAGCCATAAATATGTAGTCGCGCTGTCAAGGTTGCTTTCGCGTCGCACGTGGTACTGGATCAGTCGACAGAATGCGATTTCCTTCCTTACTTGCAGCGTGTCTTTTTGCCACATCGTCTGCCTCCCAATCCCCAATCGTACACTCAAAAGCAGGTATTTTCCACGGTCGCCATCTGCCTACCTTTGACCAGGATGTCTTTCTCGGTATCAAGTTTGCGCCAAAACCGGAGCGCTTTTCGCCTGCGAGACTGAGTGATGATGCTCCGTTAACGCATTTCAATGCTACGCGATATGGTGTAGATTGCACGGCGTACGGTTCGGATACGAATACGCTTGTTGCCGGAGCATGGACTACGCTCGGTGAAGATTGTCTCCATTTGAACATCATTAGACCGAAAGCCAATGAAAGAAATGAAAGTCTACCTGTATTGCTGTGGATATATGGTGGTGGGTGGCAGCAGGGTGCTACAAGCGATCCTAGGTACGCCAATTTGCAGGTCATGTTAAGTAACGAGCTCCTCTGACAGACATCTGCAGGTATAACCTGAGCTATGTCATTCAGCAATCAGCACTAAACGACAAGCCTGTCATCGGTATATCGATCAACTACCGCATGGCAGCTTTCGGCTTCATCTACAGTAAAGAGGTTGAAGAGACCAGAAACCAAAATCTCGGTCTACGCGACCAGCGTCTAGCACTCAAATGGGTGAATAAGCACATCTCGGCATTCGGCGGCGATCCCACCAAAGTCACTATCTGGGGCGAGTCAGCGGGCGCGTATTCTGTCGGCGACCATATCAACGCTTACGACGGCGACACCGAAGGCTTGTTCCGCGCCGCTATCATGGAAAGTGGCGGCGCTGTAGGCGCACCGCTCAATGGCACGGACTGGTACCAGCACATGTATGACAACCTAACTGCATCAGTGGGTTGCGCAGACTCCAACGACACTCTGCAGTGCATGCGCGACGTGCCGTACGAAACGATTGTGCCGTATGGCTATCTCGGCCTCGAATGGTTCCACGTCATCGACGGCAGCTTCATTCCGCGGTACGGTCAGCAATCTTTGGTGCAAGGCAAGTTTGCCAAAATCCCGATCATTGTCGGCACAAACACGGACGAGGGGTTCGGCGTCAACGGCGTCAACACCGACGAGCAAGCTATTGAGCAGCTCACTCATTCGAAGCGCTGGAACGTGAATGCAACGGAAGCAGAACGGATATTGGAGCTGTATCCAAATGATCCTACAGTTGGCGCTCCGTATGGCTGGGAAAATCGCACGTGGCCTCAGTATGGGCTGCAGTATAAGCGATATACGAGCATTGCAACGGATCTGACGATGTTTGCACCGAGGAGGCTGGTGGCGGAGACCATGAGCAATTTTGTCGACAACGTATACTCGTACCGGTGGGATGCGCCAAAGTTTAATAATACACCGACGACGATTGGGATCAATCATTTTTCGGAGGTAAGCGACATGACTTGAAGCACCATATTGGGCTATGTTCAATCGAGCTACTTGTTCCCTGATACTAATTAGACTTGGAAAGTTATCCAAGTTAACTCATCATCATCCCAATCAATGTTATCTAACATCAATTCCAGATTCCCTTTGTATTTGGCAATCCAGAACAGAATATCACTCCGCTGGGCAACAGTACCGAGAATATCGCTCTCTCTCATCTAGTCGGAAGAATGTGGACGTCTTTCGCATACGACCTGGATCCTAATGACCACGGCGTGTCCGGCATCGCAACTTGGCCACAGTACGGCAAGAGCGTGTCGAATTTTGTATTCCGAGCTGATAAGAGTTATATCGAGGAGGACGATGATAGGGAAGAGGGCGTTGCGTACATAAACAGTTTAGTTAGATAGACGAATACAAGTCTTAGATATCAACACTACGGCGTGCAGAGTTAAGCTTCTCATGATGAGAATGTATGCATTGACCAAGTCAAGTCCTGCTTTGTGAGGTGAAAGGTAGGTATGGTTGCGGTCTTGCATTATAGCGTTGGCGTGAGGTGACTTGCCTATTCGCCACCAACACTTTAGACGCAGGTACAGATCCTCCACGGGACCTGTTCCATCGGCCGAACTCCCTCCGACCTCGTACCGCTACCCTACACCCAGGTGGTTATGTCTTTAGCCGAAGTGTATGTTAAATGCCGCACTAGGTTGCAGCTAGCATTTAACATGCAAAAAAGTGGCGTTTCCTAGAAGGAAATGACAGATTATTTCACATCCTTGTGCGCCTACGCCGCATCGGATTCGCATGCGCGCGGCAGGCATCTGGCCGCTCGATTGGTGAGGAGAATTACGCGCCACCAATGCGGATTTGATATCTACAGCGCAGACGGAACGTCTACCTAGAATCTACATGATAGTTACCTGAGCTCTTGATAATTCCACATCTTATTTGGTTCGCCCGCGCTTGTTCGAGCTATGACACGTACGAGAATGATATATGCTCCACAAACATTCGCTACAAGTGCAACGTACGAATAAATCCCGTCATAATGTGATGAGCTTTGCAGGAGGCAATCCTGATAGCTGAAAAAGTCCCAGAAGCATGATGTCTACCATCTACTCTGCTATCGTGCAATAATAAATGCAGTAATCCAATCAAGTCGAAGACCTTTGCAGGATGTACCTTTAAAGCCCTCGAATCCATCCACGCTCTATCGTCAAGTTTTGTGCGTGAAGTGGAAATTGTAACGAGACGTGATGCATGTTGCCTTCTTAGATGACTTGCAAAGGCGGTGGATGTGTAATTCGAGCACTTGGTCGGAGTGAGGCTTTGAGAGAGGATGGCAAGATCAACATTCCAACGAGGCGTACCGTCCCAGGAATTAAGCTTCGCGCACGATAAGACTCCCATAGCAGGTAGCAAATTCAAGCGACGCAGACTGTACGCAGCCCTTGAGCATTTCCGACTATTGCATATTGAACCGGGGGTCTTGGGAAACGTGATGCCTTGCATTGTACCGGCAGCAATGGAGCAAGCAGACCGTATCTTTTAGTACATAGATGGGGTTGTTTCTATCTACTTGTACAATCTATTGTTTGAGTCAACACTGAAGACAACTTTTCCTCTCGCCTAATAGGTTATTTTTTTTTTTTAGAATATGTAGCGAAGAGGACGGTGCAGTCGATGTGTGAAGGCATTAGGGAAGCCCAATCCTCTAATTATACAAGTGGAGAACATTGCATGTAACTGTTTTTTTATGCGGTATTCCTAAATGTCATCTTTAATAACGTTCAAATAAAGTGAAGGCGATATTACTGTGCATTGATTACTACTAAAGTTATGCTACGCGATGTTCGAAAGATTCATTCTTCTGAAATTCCGACACTGGATGCAATGTCCTAGTAGAACTTGAAGAGGTGTAATGAAATATCATGGGCGCTCTTATGCCCCGAGTAGGGTAGGCATAACATTAGGTTCTTCCGATCTTTAGGACAGCTTCGCTTTCCCCAGCACTTGAAGCATAATTAGGGCGGTTAGTATGCCCGCAGAGAAGAGGAAACGAGTTTTGGATCCATAGACACATCGTTGTATATAGAGGAGCTTGGGATCATCAAGCTTACTTGGACTTGGGATGATGGGCAGGCCTGATAGTACTTGAGATCGTCTAAGCCTGGTGTGACCTAAGATGGTAAGAAAGCTTGATCTGCCTTAGGAAGGTGTGGGACCTTGATTGAATTTGGATGGGTGAGCCTGGTTGGACTTGTGAAGTAATGAAATACACCAATTGAGAAGGGAGCGGATTACGAGAGTGAACTTGATTGCAGAGGCAGCGAGCACTTCTTGTACCCAGACTTCACTCGATTGCGGATGCGCACTTGTATTGACACACAGTAGTGAGTGCGTGGCTGGACTTGATGGGTAAGCGCACTTGTTGAATAGGACACCCATCGATTACACAAAGTCAAAAACGTCGCCTTTATCCACCACCATCCGGCCCACCCTTTTACTTCCTACCACTCTCTCCAATTCCAGCCTCTCCCACTTCGAAAATACAACCCTAATACTCGCTTCACTCCTTGATATCTCGCCTCTCTCAACCGTCTTTCCCGCAAACCCGACAATCTCCTCATAGAATTTCGGATTCTCTGGCACGCCGTAGAATACCACCCTCTTCACACCACGAATATTGTACCGATGAAAGTGGTGCGCGCGCCCAGTATACAGGAGCAATGAGTGCCGGCCGCTCATGAAATGGGACCGTGCGCGCCGCACATCCGTTGTGTCCGTGTACTCAGATATCGACGCGTACGAGATGTCTATATCGACGAGGGCGTTGCGCACGCGTACGAAGTCTAAATACGAAGGGATGAAGAGTAGGACGCCGATGGACCCCTCCGGCGGTTTCGGCGTCTTCAATATCTTAGGGAGCACGCTGGAGCTGAAGTATTTGAAGCGGGTGTCAGGGTCGGTTAGGTATGAGGGAGAGTCGAAGCGCGAGAACGTCTGCTTGATGCCGTAGGACAGGATTTGGATGATGCCAGAGTCGTAGGAGGGTGTGTACTTCAGGCGCCCGGCAAAGTTGCGCATGTGTTTGTTGTACAGGGTGTTGATCTTGGGAGCGAGGTATGCGGAGAGCACGATAGTCTGGCGGATATGCGGCGCGTGGCCGTCCAGGTACCATGATCGTACGCGAGAGAAGTCGCAGCCGTGGGTCTCTTTAGGTTGGAGATTGAGGTGTTGAAATACGAACTCTGCGTGTTCCCAATTTTGCATTAGAGTTGCGTCTGCTTGTTCCATGATGACCAACTCGATGGAGGAGAGGAAGTCGTAGTCTTTTTTCTTTTTCTCATCGGACTCGATGGCGCGCCGTAGACCGAGCGTGGAGGCAAAGATTATGTCTGAGGCGTAGAACTTGGAGTAGTACTTCATTGTTTTGCGGGTTAGCTTCACGCCGATACGAAACTCGTTCTCGTCGTTGCCTTCGAAAAGCTCGCGGAAGTCTTCTGGCTTATCGTCGGAGAAGATGTGTTCGGGTGCTGAAAAATTCTCCAAGAAGCGCTTCTTGTTTTCTTGTTGTTCGAATTCGTGCAGCTTGGTGAGAGTCTCTAGCATGCGAACGCATGCTTCCTTTGTCTCGAGAAGAAACAATATCTTCGGTCGTGTAAAACCTTGGTCGCGATATTCCGCGTCGTGGTCCTCTGAGGTCGCCGCTAGCTTGGAGTTGTTCTTCAATATGCGATCCCTCGTCTTAAGGATGTGGTTCAGCGCGTGCAAGCAGCACAAGTCGCGTATCCTCCCAGCGTTCTGAACGGTCCTCGCACCGAACAAGACATCCTGGTAGTCAAAAAGGGAAGGCGCGATGGTTTGCTCAACCGCGTTGAAGTTTCCCAGAGCCTTCTCTGCATTTTCTACGAGTCGCGGCTTCAGCCGCAAATCTCGGACGCTCTTTACTTTCCGTCGCGCCGCATACTCTTCTGATGCGCCGGGTGTCTGAAACAAACCTCTGCCTCCATCTTCAATATCCAACTTCTTCGTTATCCATTGATTTGCTGATATGGCCTTTACTCGCGTTGCTAAGTCATTCTCATCCGGTCGGTCGAAATGACTAACGAAGGGATCGATCTCACTCTGCTCGTCTGCATTCTCATCAAGCTCTGCATCCAAATCTATATCTCGATGCACAGGTTCATTATCCGAGAGCTCCGATTCGGCCTCTTCCAGCTCATCCACTTCAGGCTGCTCGACGCTCCCCAGAGAGCCCGCCTCGCTGAGGGCTTCCAGCTGGTGGTCGTCATTCGACTTTTCCTCTTCTTTTGCATCAACTAGTGGTTTGGCGCAGTCCTTCAACGAACTCGGGCTGTGGTCAAGCTTCCGTCGCTTCCTCCGTGGTTCGCCCTGGTTTGTATTCACATTCTTCGTTGAGGCGGCGAAAGAGGCCAGTAGAGAGTGGTAGGCGTTCGAGACGGGCTGCGCTTCTTCTTCTCCTTCGCTGGAATAACCGTCGCTGTATTCCGGTTCGCTTTCAGAATCGGACGCGGAGACTTGCTCATTTCTACGGCCGTCAGCTTAGCTTTCATGCACTTCCATCTATTCTTACTCCTCTGCAACGGGGTCGTGCACTCTCGCAGCGACAGTGTCGTTTCTCTTCCCACCGCGTCCGCCGCGTCCGCCGCCTCGTCCACCTCGTCCGCCTCGTCCGCCTCGTCCGCCTCTGAAACCACCCCGGCCACGACCGCGCATTCCACCTCTTCCACGGAACGGCGCCATGATATGGGTATTTCCTGTTGCGATTGTTACAAGCTCAGATTCTAGCTGCAGTCCAAGAAATAATTCACGGCGGTCCGTGCGCAGGCGAGTCGCCCACCGAAATCTTGGCCTTTGAACAAATTGTTCAGAGCCCCGCCAAACCTTCGCTTCGACACCCCACGGCCACACTCAGCACCGCTACAACACCGTCCTCCCGTGCCCCGTCCGCACAACTCGCTGCCGCCAACATGGCAGACAAAGACTCCTTCCTCCACTTGGCCCGCCCGCTCGGTCCTGCCCCCGTGGGTGCCCAGCCGTCGACCGCTCCATTGAATGTTGTCGTCCAACCCCAGGCCATCTTCTCAATTCTCGACCATGCCCTCCGCCGTCCTGCTGACCAAGATCGCGTCATTGGTACTCTCCTAGGTACCCGAAGCGAAGACGGCACCGAAGTCGAGATCCGCAACTGCTATGCTGTCCCGCACACCGAAACTGCCGAGCAAGTCGAGGTCGACATGGACTACCAGAAGCAGATGCTCCAACTACACCTCCGCGCGAACCCCAGAGAAGTTCTCGTTGGCTGGTATGCTACGAGCAGCGACCTGAACACATTTTCTGCTCTCATCCAAAATTTCTACGGTCAGCAGGGCGATGGTACTTGGCCGCACCCCGCCGTCCACCTCACAGTCAGCACCGTCCCTGGCCAAGAGATCGAGAGCCGGACCTACATCAGCGCACCCATTGGTGTCACCGCAGAGCGCGCAGCAGACTCATGTTTATTCATCCCAGTACCGCACGAGCTCAAGTACGGCGAGGCCGAGAAGTCTGGTCTCGAGCTCATTTCGTCAGCCAAGGACCGCGAGGACCGCTCGCAACCTATCATCACCGATCTCGAGGCCCTTGAGCGCGCCATTCAACACGTCCTTGAAATGCTCGAGCGCGTGTCCAACTACGTTAACAACGTGCTGGACGAGGAAGCCGAGCCCTCATCCGCCCTCGGCCAATATCTCATGAACGCGCTGAGCCTCGCACCCAAGGTCGACGCCGCCGACATCGAGCGCGACTTCAACAACCACATCCAGGACGTCCTCGTCGTCTCCTATCTCGCGAACACCATCCGCACACAGATCGACCTCTCCAACCGTCTCGCTACCGCAGCACTTACCCTCGGCACTGGCGATGCGCTCGCAGGCGAAGGTGAACAACAGCGCGGCGGCGACAGGCAAAGGGGCGGACGCGGTGGACGCGGCGGAGGCCAAGGTAGGCAGCAAAGACAACAGGAAGCATGAAAAACTACCCATTCATATTCTTGATGCTGCCCTACTTTTACCTCCCGCTGTTCTACTGTTTGGTGTTTGACTAATGCATTTTGTGATAGTGACGACGGCAAAGAAGGCGGCGATGGGGAGGACGAGTGCGACGCTGGTCGAGGTGAAGAACGGGGAAAGATCGCCCGACAAGGAGAACGAGATGGCGGTTAGCTGGCGACATGAGGGATGAGGCGACGCAGGGCACGAATATCATGACTTGAGAGGGATGCGGGTCTAACATAGAAGGTCAATCCAAAAAAGCCGCAGGATACCCAGACGGGTGCCACATTTGTGTGGCCATTGTTCGATTAGCTCAATGAAGCGATCATGAAAGCCCAATGCCAATGCCGGTTCATAATGCTGCCTGTGAATGCCTAATACTCCCCAGCTTTCCTTCAAACGCCATGAAGATGCCTAGTAAAACTTATGGTCGGTTGAGCTCTAAGTGATGACTCGCCAACCAGACGAAAGATGAGGTGAAGAATCCGCTACGAGGATATAACCCTAGGTTTTTGACAGTGAAGGCTGTCGTGTTGAAGATCCTCCGCTGGAAACCAAAGACGAAAGCATGTGCCGTGGCGAGTAGTCGACTCAGTGTGGATGTAATACACCGGGTACCGCCAATCGTCGTCGAATCATCTGCACCGGCATCGCAACTCCGTGTCCACGAGTTCAAACGCGGTCTGCTCGTTCAACCGCTCATCACCGTACTCGCATCGTCCCCCTTCCCACCCTTCTTCTTCCTTTTCTTCTTGCGCTCCTCCTCCGCACCACCTTCAGCATCCTTCCCCTTCTTCGCCCGCCCCTTCTCACCTGGCACCTCCTCAACCGTATCCACCACCGCCCCCTCATCCGTGTCAAACGCCTTCCTCTTCCTCTTCAACTCCTTATCCGTCTCAAGCAACTCGCTCACCCTACCCAACTTCGCCGTATCCCTCCTCAGCATGAACTTGAAATCATCGAGCTTGATTTTCTGGCGCCGCGCGTGGGTCGCGACAGCCGCGGCTTCGTGACATGTCTCGATGATGTAGTCTGTGATGATTTCGTCGAGGGTAAGGACCGTGGCTTTGAGTGGGGGCGCGGTGTCGCCGTAGGCGACGAGAAAGGATTCTACTACAAGGGCGTCAGAAGAGGTGAATTGATAGCCAGGGTTGCGCGAGCGGTCGGTCCGGCGGGAGTTGGGGACGCGCGGGAGGATGCGGTGGCGGTGGCGGGCGGTGGCGGCCATGGTGTTGACTTTGTGCAGAGGTGGTGAAAAGCGCGGGGTGAGGGGAGAGCTTGACGGTGTCTATGTGCGCACTGGAGCTCGAGGGAAGGCGCGTGGGGTGGAATTGAAAGTGACAAAGCGGAAGGCACAAAGGTGAGTACTCACAGTCTCGCTGCTCCCACTGCGGGCCCTTGCCGCGCTGCCTCATGCGTGGTTCCGTCATTATGTGCAGTTTCTATGCGTCTACCTCCTTCTTGCTCTTCCCGCGTAAAGCGACAAGCAGTCCTGCTCTTGCCCGTTCCCACCGCGAGTGTGGATGTTTGCGCGCGCAAGTGAGCGACCGACCGATAGACAGTTTTGGTGTAGCGCGAGCACTGTAAGAGTCCGATATAATCGACGATCGATGATGAGCCTGGAGTAGGTGTATGTCATTTCTCCGTAGAAGGTTGCAGTTTGAATGTAGTCGGAGCTCTAGCTGCGGGAACGACGATCACCCTGCACAGACGCTTGCGCACCCGCCCGCTTGACGTCGGCCTCAATAATTTTCCACGCCCCGATGAACATCTGGCCATACCATGCCAATGAACATCTGGCCGTACCATCACAACACTCGCAAGTAGACCCCAGATTGCCTCTCGCTTGGCTTGTTTATACCTTGCGGTTCCTACTTCGCGCACCTCCGCTCATAATTCACATATCGCCGTAAGCCAACAACCTCAGCGACAGAACAGCACCTGCGCCAAAATGGTACACCCCTCCCCGTCTTCCCCCCTCTCCTACCCAGCTAATACTCACCTAGACCGCGCTCTTCAACTTCCAATCTCTTATCGTCGTCATCCTCCTCACCATCTGCACCTCCACTTACGCACACTACTACTTCCCAGCCTTCATGGACCGCAACGGGCACAACTACTTCATGGGGCTGTTCTGGAAGTGCGCACGCATCGGCGAGCGTCTGAGTCCCTATATTGCCCTTGCGCTAGTGTTCATGGCAGTAAGTGTTGATTAAGCTCTGGAAGAGAAGGGAGAAAGTCAGATGGGAGTGGGGCTGACGAGTGTAGATCTTGGAGATGATGGGCTAGGAGTTATGTAAGTGGATTGAAAGGCGGATTTTGGGACAACATCGGCGCGTAGGACTGGAGTGAACATTTCAGCATGCATGGCGTTCGGCGTTGGCGTTATCAGGTCTACGACACAGTGAAGATATGGCGGGCAAGACAGTGATGTTCTGAATTTGACTATGCATGTGTGATATAACTGAACCAATTCAGACTCCATGGTCTTATGTCACTTCGAACCTCACAATCAAGAGCACCACGTAGATACCCTCAGAAGCACAATATCGCTAGCATTAAAATATATACAGCAGGCCCAGCCGCCCGCATTTTTGGTGTTTGATCCCTGGATCCAAAACCTAAACGTAGATTCTAGCCCAGACACTCACGCCCTATCCTGTCTAACCCCCCGATATCCAAAGCCCACCCAATCCATACAAGATAAAATACACAGACGAACCCAGCGCCTAGGGGGTGGTAGACACCGTTCAGGCGTGCATTCATGAGTAGTTTTGAGAAGAGATTCTGCGAGATTGCAGGCCATGATGAGTGGCCACATGATGATGAAACAACGAAATGTGAAAAAGAGTATGAGAGGGAGATAGCGAGCTCGTCACGAAAAACGTGAAAAAGCTCATCCAGCAAACCGCCCGATCCATTGCTGGCAACCGTGTATATCCGCCCTCGAAACGTAACGACCGCCCGCTAACGTATCTGTTGAAGAAGGGTAAGGATAGAAAGCGGGGAAATTCTATAACACGGAGGTAGGGACAAGGAAACAGGGAAAGCAAAACACTATCTTTTCAGAAAGGCGACGAAGAGCCCGAGTCAACTGGCCCAACATCTAATGCTTGCGACTTCCTTCTCCCTTGGCGAAGCAGCAGCTGTCCAAGCCTTGGCGTGACCCAGTACGCTCCGCACCTTCGACATCGCTGGCATCCTCGACCATTACATCGTCGTTCATGATGAAGTCGGGTTGGCTGTGCGCATCGTCGGCGTCCTCGTCGTCATCGTCGTCGTGGTCGGATACTAAACCCGGGTTAGACTCAACTGCATGAGGGCTGAGGTCTACCGGAGATAGTGGCATGTGATGATTTTGACCATGGGAAACGTGCGTTGAGAAAGTCAGCGGAAGACGCGCATGGCCGTTGGGTTGTCCCTTCTTGCTGCCTGGTCGGGCGGATGGAGCCTTGCTTGCAGGGGCCGCGTTGGGGGCGCTGACCGGGAGGCGCGCCAGCTGGTTCGGCTTAGCAACAACAGGCGTCTGCAAGGCGCTGTCGGCGAGGTCGTCGTCCGAGGTTTCCATGACGTCCAGATCTACCTTCGTGCGTGCAGTGTCAACCAGACCCTTGAGATCACCGTTGAAACCGCGCTGGTGCAGCAAAGCAGTCAGATGCGGTGTCGATGCTGATGTAGTCATGCCGGACTTGGCTGGTGGCGCTGGCTTGACTACGTCACGTGGTGTGCTGAAGTCGCGGTGCACTTCCTTGGCCAACTCTGGAGGATTGGAGCGGACAAGCGGGTGCACATTTCCAGGATTCGTGCTCGCTGGGAAGCTGATTGTCGGTGTGGCGGCTGGGGTATTCGTCGGCTCAGTGGCTGGGACTGGGTTGCCGCCTTCACTGGTATCAACGGGAACACCGCAAGCTATGGCGGCTGCATCATGGCTCTTGAAGACTTGGTTGTGCTTGATCCTGCAATGGTTCAGGAACCCTTGCGTATTGGAAAAGTTGCTGTGTCCGCAGGCTGCGCAGTACAGTCGGACCCACTGACCGTTGTCGGAGCGCTTGTGCAGCAAAGGATCGATCTTTGGTGCGGGGGCTGGATTTTCACCGAGGGCCGGGAGCTTCAACGTTCCAGTCGAAGTTCGCGACGTGCGCGCCTTGCCAGTTGCACCGAACTCGGCAAAGCTACCGCGCGTCGCTCGGCCCTCACCCATACCAAAGTAACCGTGAGCTTGCTGCGCCAGAGCGCGCTCAGACACAGAGTCGAACTTGACATCCGAGATCAACCACTTCGCGTAATGGCGAGTGTATGGACCATCGGTGACTCCCCAGGGGGCGGCGTAAGCGGGTTCCGTGTAGCCAGATTGCGGGTGCAGAGAAGCTCCAATGCCCATGCTGAGATTTTCGGAGGGCCCGTCGGTACCCGGGAAAGGAATCAACGAACAGCGCCTCAGCTGTTCCAGCGACACCTGGCACTTGGCCAACTCTTGCTCGATCAGGCGCAGCTCGTTGTGCTTGAGCAGGATCTCGTAGTTGATTTGCGCCTCGATCGACTGCTGCAGCGCCGACAGGCTGGAAGCCATGGCGGGCGCAGGAGTGTCGGTAGAAGAAGCCTCGATTTTGGCAGCTTGCTTTTGGGCCTTGCTCTTGCTCGCTCCTTCTCTTTTGACGGGCTGCGCCTTTGGCCGCGCTTCCAGAACCTCTGCAGTCGCAATCCCCGATGCTTGCTGGGGCTCCATTGGTGACTGAAGTACCATTCCGGTCGCGAAGTTGCCATGGTTGAAGTTATCAGGGGTACCAGTTGACGGTCTTACTTCCCCTTCAGCGTCCTTCCACTTCTTCACGACATGCGCCGGTGCCGGCTCAGGGCTATCCGTCCTCTTCCGCTTGATTTGCTTTAAGAAAGAAGGGATCTCGACGACTGGCATCGGTTTTGACTTGTGCAGTGCTGACTTCTCCATGATCTTGTCGCCTGGTGATTCCGTACTCCATGATGCGAGGCGGAACATGGACTGCATTGTGATAGAAGTGGAGGTCTAGTACAAACAGCGCTCATCTGCCGTGGCAAAAATCGTGCGCATAGGAGTAGAAGAGCTGACAGGCTGCGGAGTCGGAGGCGAGCAGAATGTGCAGCAAGAATTACAGGCGCGAAAAAGGCAAAAAATTACAATGTATAGGGGGTATAGTTGGTGCGCGAAGGAGTGAGAGAAGAGAAGGCTACCTAAGGTAGAGTGGTGACGTGTTGGGAGCTGTGCAAGGTGTCCGCGAGGATGGGCCGAGCGGGGCCAGTAACGGAAAGTACAGGCGCAACAAGGCAAGCTACAAAATGCGCGAGGGTGAATACAAAGGAGACGGCTGCGCAGCTAGTTGCAGCGCAAAGAAACCGGGTCCTGAGGGTGTGGTGGTGGAGAGGTGGGTGGTGGGAGGATGATGGGTTGGTGATGTTGCGAGCGAAGGCAGCGGCGGGCGAGAGTTCGGGGGGAGTCGCACCTTCCTGAGAAGCTCTGACCCGGCGTGACGGGGCAGCGGCAGCGGCACTAGCCTGGATGCGAGCCACAATCTCGCGCAAGTGGGCAGGAGCGACCGGGGGCCTGCGTCGACGCCAATCAGGGGCGGCGTGGCCTCGTCGACGACTGTTGCGCACCGTCTTGTGCTCTCGCCGGCCATCTGCAAGAGCAGCGGAATGCACCTTGGCGCAGCGCTCCCGCGACATTTGCTGGACGTCGTGGACGTGTGCTCCCGCGGCTGTCTCCAGCTGTGCGACGGGAGCGATGCCGGCCTCCGCCCAACACAGTCCCTCCCTCGCCCAGCGTCATAAGTGGGCCACACCCAGGGGATGGATGCTCTAGCTCACGCCTCGCGCAACTCTAACCCCAGTGTAGCTGTCCTCTTGGACAGCGCAAGACGTCTCACGATGCCATGTCATGCTGTCGCGGGCGCTGTTACAGCGGCATCCCTTGGAAGAAACACCACAGCGCATACCAAACGCTTCCAGGGCGACGTATCACCTTGACGACCCGCCGCGCACATCCGTGGAGGGCCGCGCACAGGCCAAGCCCATCCATCCACCCATGCTCCACGACGCCTCTGGGCCGGCTCCGCTACTGCTAGGCCCACGCAAGCCACAGCGCCGCCTGAAACATCGCGAATCTCAACACCACGATGGAATCGCTCGTATACTTGCACGTGATGTGTGTCGCGAGTTCCAGACGAGCGTGGAGGGTCACTTGTTCGCTATTGTTCGATCGCATGGCTCGTGACATTTGGAGTTGGATTTCATTGCGCGACTTTCTGCAAGCGAGCTGCGAAAACAACATGTCGCCCCCGATGCTGCCGAGGAAATGGGTGCCTCTCATCCGGAACCTTCCGAAGCACCGCCAAACGACAAAACACCACCAACGCCGCCAAGATGCGTCCCCATACCCAGATTTCCCCTTTATGCCAAAATTACAAAGCGAAAAAGTCGTGCTCCAAATGTTACTTCCCCAGGTTTTCGTGCAGCTGCTTGTACACGAACCCCTCGCAGCCTATGCACTGTGGAGTCCCCTACGCACTCCCTGCCACCGGTCGCGGTATCGCACTCAGCGATATCGTCGGTGATGCTGGTGGAATGGGACTCGGTGAAAGGTGGTCCGTGGTCTCGCTATCCGGCGCACCGTTCGCTGACAACTCTTCGTTCAAGCTCATGCGTTTGAAATGCGGGCTCAGCGGGCTCTTTGGTGTCGACTTCACCCTTGGGCAACTCGCCACAGGCGTCGCCAAATTCTTGAACGGACACGATCCCGTCGCCATGTCGGCGTCTTCGATCTCACTCTCGCTGTCGCTGCCACTTCGTAGTATCTTCTTTCCGTGAAGATAGCCCTCTGGCTCGATTTCGGGAACGAGTCGTTCTTCGGAAAATTCATCTCCGTCGCGCACATACCACTTCGCGAAGAGGTCGTTCTGGATCCATATGACTTTGGAAAGGGCCTTGACGAGGCCGATCTTGCGGTCCATCTTCAACCGTGGGTGCGAAAGAATTGCTTCGGTGAGGACGTCCTGGATGAAGGATAGCGTGACGCCAATGTGAACGTATTCTACATGCAGAGGGTGCGCGCGCCCTTGTCCAACGTGCATCATTCCGACCTTGTCCAAATATTCCCAGTACTCCCTGTTGGCGGTCAGCATGCGCCTTGCAATCGCTCACAGGGTGTTCGAGGAGGCTTACATCTTGCTCGGATCGCTGCAGAGCCTCGTCAAATACGCCCGCAGGAACATCTTCCGATGTAGGATTTGAGGCGAGCTCTCGTTCAAGTTCATATCCACCGGGCCCTCGTACGATGTCGACCTTGTCTCGAAGGCGCGCGCTGTGATGTCGTATTGCAGTAACTTCTTGTATACGATGTTGACCAGCGCGGGAATGAGTGCTTTGATGTACTTCGCTCCCGATATGAGTGCTTCGATGTCGCCTGGTCATGTCAATTGTCAAACCTTCGGATTTGGGTGCAGAGGCGAACGTACGACTGCTGAAATCCAAGAACGAATGCAGATACCGTACCCTCGTCTCCAAGTCGGTGTACAGCTCCCTCCTGTCAAAGTGCATCATCGGGCGGCGGTAAAACTGTGCCATACTTCCTTTCTCGTTTCACTCTTTCCTTTCCCAGACTACAATATGATTCTTGTCGCAGTGAACTTGCAGTTCTCCCAGATATGTGAACAAGCTGTTCTTCGAGGTAGCACAATACGGATAGCGAAAGTGGAATGGCGCTTCCACGCGCTTATATCCCCCCTCATTCGCACTCATCTTCAAGGCGTCCACATCTCCGCCGTATGCTCAAGTATCTGGCGCACATGGTCCGTCGTGAGATGAGGATGGCGTGACTGCCTTCACCACCGTCGTACCACCAGCCAGGATCGCACTTGCCCCTGCGCAGCTTAGCGCTGCCGCTGATTGGACGCTCGCGTTGGGCGACATGTCCTTCTACGATCGATGGCGGCCGCATGGGGAAGTTTGCCTTGCGCACGTAGTAGGGCAGGAGTGCGTATGGCGTGACACGTCGCTTAGGCTTGCTTGCTCGAGGGTGGACGTCTCAGCCCATGCGGTGCTGCTTATCCATGACTTTCCTCGACTCGAAACAACCACATATGGTTATCTAGATACTAATACTGTTCTAGAGCCTGAAACTTCGGCGAGCTAAGTCATGCGATCCTCTTCCCAGACATGCCAATCAGGCCATGTTAAGAAGTAAAGCACAGGTCTGAAGGCTTTGTACAGCAACGATCGCTTTTGGCGAAGTAGTTTGATCATGTCTACATCTCAGTACTGCGTCTGTTCCGGTATCGATCCGCATGTGGGTTTGACACGCGTAGCGCGTCCCCATCCCCGCGAGATGGCGCATGTACTCGATCGCTCGCGCCGTGAGCTGTACACAGGAAGTTCAGTCTTCTCCACATGTCCCTAATTCTTACATCGGGCTTTCTTCATCACATGATCTCTTAAGTCGACTGTGGAGCTCTTCATCAGAAGCCACTCGTTTTGGGTCAAAGTAGTTCCATCATAGCTGTGGTCCCGAGGGTCAGGATAGGGCAGTATCGTCGTGCATAGCAATTCCCCAACTTGATAGTTGTCGTCTCCCCTGATGTAGCCACAGAAGTCGTGAGGATTCTTGTTGCAGAACGTCAAACTGATTAGCAAATCTTATTTATATGGCTCCTCTTAATAACATCTCGAAAAGTAATGCGTTGTTTACCAGTGCATCAGTGCCTGCCAGTAACTCTGGTTTCCTCTGTCTCTAGGACAAGCGAATCTGAACAGCATCTTCGGGTTAATGCTGACGCACGGCCGACTTGTGATATCCTTGTTTTATCTGTCGCTGTGTGCTGCTGTCAAAGACTGCCCGCACTACGCGACATGGATACGTAGCTATATTTGAAAGCTGGATAACTCACTCTCTTGATTCGTCACAGTATCTAGCTAAGCAAACAACTCCACAGCAATGCTGCAGTGCTACCACAGGTACCTAGCCCGCATTTCGATACCACTAACACCACCATTCCTACCTGTGCCCATCTCATAGCGCCACACTCTGTTTCTCTAGCGACGTGCATGGGCGCCATCCTCCAGGATCAATGGTTACCATGACTGGAAATACTGGTACGTCGGCAACTTCACCAGACTTCAAGGCTGATGCATCTAAACGTACGAATAACATGAATTTGCATTGCATTTTCCAGACCCGCACGGATGGATGGAAAATGCTGATGCGCCGACGTCTTTTAGTTTCTATTCGTCTGGAAGAGATGTAGCAAACTCATATGTTACGAGCGCCTTACCGCCGTTGTAAGTATCCCTTCGATTGGCCCATCTACTGTTGCAAAGATCAGCACCGCATAAGTGGATCTGTCAGAGCTGTTTGACGATGCATGCCATACGATAGTGTCACATAATCCTTATGAATGGATTATGCACCACACCGTACGTGCTTCCCGCGATCACTATGTCCCGAAAGGATCAGGTTCGCCGTACGGAAGACTTACTTGTTGCGTCCTTACACGTGGTGTACTACCGCCCCAATTCAGTCACTGCACCGGTCACTCTTTGAAAGACTAATTCTCAACCATGGCGGATGGTGTAGCTCCGGAGGCTGCCATTATATGTATCCTGTGACTCCTCACTTGCGCTTGTCGTGCTGACAAGCGACAACAAAGCCTCCTGAGGCCACTATAATGGCTATAATTATATTGCTAGCCTCTGGCCGTCTGGTCCCACGCATTTTGCAGCTCATGCATCTGACCGCGAGCGATAGCTTTCTGGTAGCTTCGATTCTGAATATGCTAGCACTTCTCATTACCGATGTAATAACCTACCAACTAGGCGGCATGTGCGATAGACCGGAGCCTTCAGAAGTAACTCTGGTCATACTCAAGAAAGTATGGAATACTGTGAGATCCAGTCATAAGAGAAGCGATACTGACGTTAGGTGCAGTTGCGGGGAACTACTTCTACGATACAGGCATCTATCTGCCTGATTTAGCGATCTTAGCGCTCTACTATAGACTTATCCCACCTACCGTGCCTTGGTTGCGAAAAGCCCTCTACGCAGTGAGTGCCTTCGTAGGAGCAACTATGGTGACTACCTGCTCCTTGGATACAATTTGGTAAAGTCGCAAAGTATCCGTGAACTAGTCTGTAGAAGAAGCAGTATGCTCTACATTTAGCTCAAAGGAAGTTTTTAGAACAGACTGGACGCTCAATGTTATATCAGACGTATCGAGTGAGTGTTGGAGTCTTCAGCTTAACAGCCAGAGTTAACACCGTCCACAGTTTGCGCACTTCCATTCCCGCTTCTTCACAAGCTACAGCTTGGCCGGCGCCAGATTTGGGGTCTTGTAGCAACTTTTGGCCTCGGTATTATCATCACATCCGTTAGCATCGTGCGATTCCCAAACATGGAATTCATCCATGCGTGGACCAATGTTTGTAAGTGAGCGTCTTGAGCAGACGGTATGCGACCACCAGTATTGGCACTTATGCAGGTGTGCTTTCCATGGCTGGAATGTCCGTCTCCATCATGGTCGTGGCTTAACCAGCGATGAGACCTTTTCTCCACCGCGGTACCCTGTTCTCCTCCAAAGAGAACCCACAGCTCCTCGACTTACGAACAGGATACAGAGTCCAAGCTACAATAGTGACCTTCGGAAACTCAACCAGAAAGAAAGGACGACTGGACGACCTTTTGGACGAATCAGGGAGCGAGGTGGAGCTCAATACAATGGCAAGAAAGGACGTCATCTATGGGACAAAACAGGTCAGCATGTAATCTTCGAACTTGCTGGAAGAGACAAATTCTTCGAAAGGAAAACTCCCATGAAGATTCAGGTGACGTCCCACACATGCATAATGCTGGCCTGAAGATGTCAAAACGGAAGGTGTTATTGTGCTTTGCAAAAGTTTTGCGCCACCTTCCGCGGTACTGATACTGATCCGTATATTTTCAGCCAGTCTATGTAGTACAGGAGGCTGATTATTAGTCTAATTACTTTAGTAAGCTAAATTCAACTGGCAGCTTAGTGCCCTATATTGACGTCTACTAGGCCTAGCAATAAATAGTCAATAGATTCTCGCCTAATCAAAAGATCTTGGCGAATGCTCAGCCTCCTATAATACACTGGTTGGTTGAAATGTGCAGAAATCAACCGCGTAAGGTGAGGGCAGAACTTTTGCAAAGCACCGATATCCTAAAACGATACATGAACTGATCGTCAGGACGGTAAGACTGAGATCGTTGGCCTATGTAGCATCTCCTAAATGATAATCTAGAAAGACGGGGCGAAAGACGCCATACTGAATGTGATGTCGTTAGGAGAGAGGGTCGTTGGGTCCTAAAAAGCGCTATCAGTGCTCGATGTATTTCCTCTTCATGTCGCGCGCATACCAGACCTCCAATATCTACGAAAATAGGCACGTGTATCTTCTGGACACACTCTTGCTCTCCTTCCAGGAAGATGAAAGCCCGGCAGATGGAAGTGACAGACCGAGGGCGATCAGACGATCCCAAGCGCAATAGGTTAACCGGGGATGTCTTGGTTTCCGGCTACGCCACAAAGCACGGAACGGCAACCATTGCGACAGGTTCCACTGCATAACGCAGATCAGACGCAGTGTAAACGAGCCTTCTACTTCGCCCTTGTTAAGAACATCTCGAACCACTCGATGCACACAACAACTCGACGTTCATTTGTTATAGGTGTTGGCACACTTAACGCATTGCACAGGGACTCGTACCTTACATTCCTCAAGGACCCGACTGTTTTGATCCTACGAAAAAGCATATACTGTGAACCGACAGACAGCTCCTCACCACGCATCTGGCAATGTCATTGAATCACTGTCAGTAAGCAAAACATCCATTGTAGTTCTGCCTAGCTCCGCCTAGCCCCTCGACTTCTCAGCTTCTCCAGCAGTTTATTCAGGCTCTTCTGGTCTGCCTCCAAATTCTCCTTATGCATATTAGTCGGGAATCCGTCAGCGAGCCATGAATGCATATCGCCATTATCTTCCGCTTCCGGCCAGTGCGTTGGCAGGATTCCATCATCGAAGCAGATATACCTCTGAGGGAAGATCCTATTACCGCAACTGTCACGGTGATTTACGCCGTACTGAGGCCTATCCTTGTCAGCGTACGTCGGCGCCTGATCGAACCGGAAGTCAACTAAGTTTGGTAAGGCTCCGGCAATACGATCTAGATAATGACTCCACTTTCCACTGTACGCGAATGTTTTGCTCCAGCTGTCCTCGCGCTCGTCGAGTAGCTCCGTCCAATCATGTGTCCAGACTTTCCACTTGCCCATGTGGGAGGGGTCGATACGTATCCAGGATAAAATCATGCAATTTTGCAGGATGACTTTGCGTAGTGACTTGATAGAAACGATCCAGTCGAGGTCATGGTCATGCGCAAGCGTGTAATAACCCAAAGCCAGTGTCTCGAGCTTCGGAAAGGAGATGCCGCTGGGGTTGAAGTAGCCGGGGAAGGGACCCCACTTGTCGGTCCCACTATATATGGACAACGCCCTCAGGTTTGCGGATATAGGTTTCAGCCAGTCCGAGCAAAAGTACGCTGGGAAGGTCTGCAACTCGATCTTGGTGTAGTCATGGTCAGGCCCATGCTCGTTATATTCCTGGGTGAGAGATATATGCAGCTCGTCCAACTGACCCATGACGTCACGAAAGAGGTCGGAGCCAGTGAAGTCCGGTATAGGACAATTTTGGAGGTTGATTATAGTTCACTTGCGGATTGTCCTGTTGTTCTCGTCCGCCGCCCTATCCTTGATGGCTTGGAAGACGAGCCTCAATCTGTCCTGGCGCTCCGACACCTCCTCCGGCACTTCTTGGTAATGCCTCTTGTCGACACCTACACATTCTGGAGTGAAGCCAATCTCCACGGGATCTAAGTTAGGGAACCTTGACAACGCAGCGACGGCGCCCTCAAACTCCTCATCAACCTCCTCTTTCTCTCTATAGCAGCCGAGGCCGTGGTCCTCGATATCTGATTGCGTGTGAATGATCGCGTGACGAGGTAGCTGCCGAATAAGATGATCCTGGCTGATACTGTTCCAAGTGCTCATGTGCTCTTTCAACGGTGAGACAAACACATCTTTGAAGAGCTCCTTCGCGGCATGCTTGTCTAAAGTCTTGCAAGCCAGCCGCGCGTTTGATAGATCTCGCCTCACGCTGACTTGCTTGATGACATTCTCGACTATCTCTGGTGCGAGGCCGAGGAGCTGAGGACCGGGTTTCGATGACATGTTGCTGTATGCTGGTCGGACGCCGGATCGGCAGGCAAGACGTCTTGCCTGCAGCCAGAGGGGAGCGAGGCGAATTTTAAGCCTGAGAGTAATCATCAGAAAACATAGGGTGAGCACTGTGAACACTGACGCCTAGCGTCTGCCTGGATGTTTCAGTCAACAACGGACGCTAATCCCAATTATGGCTGGATGCCTAAGACGCTCTAGGCACTGTGAAATTGGATACAAAATCACAGCTGAGGCCAATGGGAAGGCCAACGGGCAACATCCGCGTCGTCGAGAAGTCGGAAAAGGAGACATTGACCGATCACATCATTGCGACGGCGGGCGCGCATCGATGGATGAGAGGTGATGAAGGAGACATGGTCGCGGATTACCAGTAGCGTGTCAGTTTCGCGTCTAGACGTAGGCACCCCTCAGTACCGTACCTGCTGCATATGTGCCGAATATTCCCACTTCGTGCATCACACACCAACTTAGTAGGGTCATGACACTCCCTAGCCAGATGAGCAGACACAAATGGAACCTGGTACACTTCAAGCGCCGACACAGCGTCTTGTTCTCCTGTGTGAATACACGTGCTATAGATGTACAACAAACATGTATTATACAAACCCATCCCTCTTCCCATCAAAGAAGCCCCTTTGAGGTACCAGATGCCTTAACGTTTTTAACACGCTGTCCTCTTCCTCTCCGCTCGGCTGCCAGAGTGCCCTGACCTCCCACCACGCGTCCATCGTCCTCTGCGCATCCGCACACTTCTTAAACGCCTTGAGCGCCGCAACAACACTCGTCTGACTTATCCATGTACGATCAAGCCCATCCTTTACCGCCTGCAAGTACTCCGTCCACGTCTGCTCAAGCTTGCTTCTTGTCCAGGAAGAGTAGCGCACACCGCCGAATCTAGAAAAGCCATGGAAAATGACGACGAAGATGGAGCCTTCGAGGGGAACGCCATTGTATCCCATTTCGCGGAGAAGCTCGTTAACGCGGTCGATGTTGCCGGTTACGGTGGCCTGGTACCGGATGAGCAGGCTGTACGTCCGTGAGTTGGGCGAGATGGGGGCCCATTCCTGGAGACGCTTGAGACCGTCTCTGTCGCAGTCCCAGGCAAGGCGGCGCCCTTCGTAGGTGAGGTCAAGTCCGAGCTTGCGCCGGCCGCGCCATGAGCGGTCTGTTTTCGTGATGGTCGGACCGCCAGGGGCGGTAAAGGGAGAGGTGCTGCCCGCGGCACGGCCGGTGGCTGCGAGCCGCTTCATGCGTTCGAAGACGTGCTCTGCGGCGGAGGGCTCGCCGGCGCGGATTAGGGCGGCGATGACGGCGTTCATCACAACGACGTCAACAATGTCACCAGCTTCTACCATTTGCTGGTAGACACGTCTAACGCCGTTGCCGTTTTGCATTACGCCGTGGTAGTATATCAGTGACACCCGGAAGTGGCGGTGGAACGTCAGTCGTCGGGATTTCATCTCTTTGAGGAGGAGCTCGGCGAGAGTGAATTTGCCAGCTTTGACTGCAATGTCAAAGAGGATATTGAAAGTTACGTGACTGCCTCTAACGTTGGCGCGTTGTTCCATGTCGCGCCAGAGGTAGAGGGCGGATTGGAGGTCATCGGAGGAGACAGCGCCTTTGTAGCGGCCTGCGAGATGGGTAGCGGTGGTCCATTCATGGCGTCGGACATGGATGTGTGCGTTTTTCATATCGTCGAGGATGGATAGATAGCGCTGCATGGCGACAAGGGTCGGGCGTTCGACGATGGACAGTTCATGGAGCATATCATGTATGGTACTCGCAGGAAGGTAGACTATCCGCGGCTCTGATAGCTGCCTGTAGGCGTTCCAAATCTCATCGTGCGAAGGTACGTCGAGCTTGACGAGAGCTTTGAGCTTCTCTACGATCTCCGCGTCCTTGGGTTCCTTCGGCGGCCAGGGTTCGTGCTCGTCGCCCACATTCCACACCAGTGAGTCACCGTCCTCCACTGCCTCTTCCCAATCTTGCGGTGGATTCGTATCGATGCCATAGTAGTCGACCAACGCTTTGAGCTCCTTCTCGGCGAACTTCTTCGCAATCCTGAAAGGACCCTTGCCGACGGGCTTGGCCGATGCGTACTCCCGCCTCACGATGGATTCAATGCTCTTCCGCGACTTCTTGTGATGTGGTCCAGTGAAGGGTAATCCGTCTCGCAGCGTCGATATCTGCTTCGCATGCTCCGGACACGAGCCCGCCCGCGCCAACGCCTGGATGAACAAGTTCTCCATGGGCTGGTTGTTGGCTGCTCTTATTTTTGGCGGACGGTTTACAGCACTCTTGCTGAAGCTTCTCCTCGAGGCATCTTTGTGAAGGACAGGACATAGGAAGGAGAGGTTTGGTCGAACTGGTTGCGGGCATGAGACGGCGGAGGTCCGATTGAGAGTGCGGAAGAGGGACATGAGAGGGCGAGCATTGTGTCAGCGGCGGCCGGATCGAGAGGTTTCCATTGACATCGGGGGATGTGCGAGATCAAGCGACGTCCATTGGCATCTGTCAAGTGTCTAAGATGGCTCAAAGAGGGAAGCTGCACGAAGGTGCTCCCTTCGCGTCGCCAACAATTTGTTAGCTCCCGCGGCAAGTTCCGTCTCCGATCTTTTCTCCGCGCAACCTCACGAGCATTGCAACACCACACCAATCCATTGCACGCGCCCGCCCTGTCACTTGTCCACGCCGTATCCGGACAATAGATGCGATAATTCAGGCCCCGCAGCTGGCACACACCTCCCCCGCCCACCATGGGCCGCTACGACTTCCGCCCAATGCGCGTCCGCCAGACGGCAAAGGCCCTCTTCGACACCAAACGCAACGCCGACCTGCCCCAATGGTACAACATCGTCGGCGACATTCCCCCTAGCGAGACCCTTGCACGACCGCTCCAACGGGCACCTACACCGAAGAAAGCGCGGAAGCCCAGCAGAATGTTCCAGCCGCTGCCCATCGTGTACCCAGAAGATAAGCTCCGTTCAGACTTCTTCGGCGACCACCCCTGGGAATTGGCCCGTCCGAGGATAATAGTGGAGGATAGTGGAAATGATGCAAAGGGCTATGACTGGAGTATGATTGTGCAGCCGGGGAAGCAGCTGGATGGAGAGAGGTTTGTTCCCTCATGCGATTGAAATACCACAATGCTAATTCGGCATGACAGCGTCATCCAGCGCCAAATGTGGCTCATGAAGCACCGCGCCATGTCCAAGCCCATGGCCTACGACGTCGCCCGCCGCGAGTTCTACTTCCACCGCCACCGCGAGGACATCCGGCGGCGCGTTGCCAAAGAAGAAGCCCTGCACGTCGGCGCCTACTTCAGCAAGGGCCCGCTAGAGATTGGTATGGAGCTTGAAGACAAGACCTGGGAGAACTGGAAGAGGTGGGCACGTGAGCAAATTGACGATGAAGAGGCCGCACGCGCACAGCTGTTCTCGGGTGCTCAGTCAGCCGAGGCCGAAACCATGGATGCTGATGAATTCGATGCTGCGCTAGAGGAGGTACAGTCCTCGGTGCCGCAGAGCAGGACGGGACAGCCCGCTCTAGGTGGGGTTGCGGCGCATCCGTGAGTAAGTATGCATGTTGTATGATAGTGTAACTTCCTGTAGACTTGTACATGATATGACCTGCCCAGGTCTTCGATAATAGTCTCGAGCATACTTGGAAACGCCAGCTATACTTCTAAAATGTCAGCTGCTCATCAACACATTGCCAGCACATAGTGGATCCCATCTACTCCCCATACAACAACGTCCCCACCATCGTGCACATCAACCCCACAATTTGTGAAAACCCTCTCACATGTTTCCTCAGCTCCTAATACTCGACTCGAACACTTATCGTTATCATGCACCACTGCGGACGCATCGGGGTCAGCTTCCCCACCACAACGTGCTTTAGATTCCAAACCTCCTCCCAATCCCAGAATCGAGAAGCTCGCTGCTTATAGTCTCGCCGGTGCGCTGGAAACACAGCTTCTCAAAAAAACTTCCCCCTTGAAGGCGGAGTTTGCTTTCGCTCTTGCAGAAGTTGCTCTGTCCGACGATGCAGGAGTGCGTATGCAGACACGCCCTGTACGACCACTGGCCAAACCCTGCGCCGTCTGGTGTCCGCTGTGACTTTCGCGCTTCCGCCATCCGCGTCCACTCAATTATCGATACCATAATATGGGCCTTGCATGTAAACTTGGTTCTGTCAACCATAGTTTACAGTAACGAACCCGTGGTGGAGACCTTATCCAGAGTCCACCCCCCCCGCCAACGTAAACCTTGCAGTACAACCAACGGATGATCCCTTCGCAACATCATACGTTTCATTCAGTTGCTCTTTCTGCAGACCTTGACGTTGGAACATCATTCCAAAACCCCGCCATACTTGTTCATCAAGACTGCAGGTGCATAGAAAACTTTGTCCTCCACGGTCCCGACTGAAGTCCAAACAGCAACACTCCGGCAGTCAGCTCATGACGTCCTTCGTTCCAGAGATCATGCGCTTTTCACTATATTTCAGCGCGCTGCTTGCGCTCGTCTATACTACAGCTGCAGCAGTCGACTCGCCGCCACCTTCAAAGTTCACCTTCAAAGCTGCACAGAAGCCGGGCATTGTAAGTACACTTCTATACCACTCACATATGACTACTCTTCAAAGGTGTTGGTGGCTCTGACATCTAGCTTTGAAGGGTGCAGGTATAGGGTAGATGTGCGAAATTGCACGTATCAATGTCCCAAACAGTGCAGACGACTGCCCAGGTGTAAAACGAGCATCTCTTCAATGGTGAGACTCCTGTCTATAGTAGCTATAAAGAATGCAACCATGTTACAGAGTGGACTAGTCCGTCTAGTTACTTCTTGAAACATATGAAAGGACTATCTATCTACTCCATGCGGAAATTTTTATTTTAGGACATCGACACGTCTGATGCGGGTAATATGAAAGCAGCCATACCTTACGATCAAGACTTCTGCAGTTATACGTATCATTGAATAGGAGTGACCTTGCCACTCGGTGCGAACTGACCTTCGGATCTCTAAACAAGTGGATCTGCCGTTGCGGTGCTTTCTCCGCTCTTTGACACGCTGAACTGCTCCAGGATGAGCAATGCAGAAGCCAAGATCTTGGCCTACTACTGTGCTGCAAAATTATCTCTCACGGTTGCGGCTAACGTGAACAGGTTTGAGCAGGCAAGCCTATCTACACCATGGCATCTGTTCTAGCAGACTGAGTGTGCTTCGCCTGCTTCATCTGCCACCACCACAATTCCGGCAAGCCAGATAACAAGCTCAACTGCTCTTCCTCGCTCGCCGCGGCGAAGCCAGGCGCTACGAAGGTGACGGCGCTGTGAGTTCCAGAATCAGTCTACCTTTAACGTTACCTTGCACGGCATGCTTACCTCAAACACACAGCGTGTGCTACCTAGGTAATGTTCCCTGAGAATGCGGATCCAGTCTTATCTTCGTTCCAGTATCACCAGGCTAACAAAGCAAGCCTGTAATGACACGATGCCATTAAGTAACAATTCGTTCTGGTCCCAGATGCTTTATGGGTTAGACCCATGGTGCGCGCGCTGCATACGCTGAGGAAAACATTGAAAGATTGACTGCCGCTTACAACAAGCCCTTGCAACCGATCATCTGACAAGTGAGTCCATCTTGGATGCGCTGTCTCTTCTCCATCGCCCTTGCCTTGTATCTTAAGCACCAGGCACATGCAAACTGCGCAGTCTTCAAGCACCCAGTATACATATGTACAATCGCGCTCCCCAATACGCGCTCAACTCCAATCTTTCCCGCCCGCCCTACTCTCTCTCTACTACTAAAATCGGATGACTTGAGTGTGTCACAGCCTGTAAAAGTGTAGCGATTGATACGGTAGACTAGGATACCTCGAAATAGATGTCTTTGGATTACTCTAACCCGGCATCCTGTTTGAATGACGCACTCGGAACATCATTTTGGCCTCCTTCTCTTGCAACCCAGTCCCGCGTCTCTCTCACCCGCTCCAAGAATGCCCCACCTCCATCTGCCTTTTCCCACGTGGCAACGTATTCATTCAAAGACCGCAGTATCTTTTCTTTGGAGCCACTTCGCACAGGACACCTCACCAATGATATCCTTACAAAAGTCCACAACGATTCGTTCGCCAATCTTATATTCATCGCATACTCGACGACCGACTCTACTACCCTTGCTACCTCTGGCTCGCCATCCACAAGTGGGATCAGCCACTCCAGGAACGAGAAACCAGAGATGTCGCTCGGGTGCGCTTTGCACCACGCCATCACCTTGTCGGCAGCTACGCTGGCGAACGCGTGCCCCCTGACCTCACCAACTCTGCTCATCTCCATTCTCACAGCCTTCCTCGCATACAGCCACGCATAGTAATTCTTTGGATGCCTCTCTCCAGACTTCATCACTGCCTCCAGCTCCGCCATGAAGAAGGCCGATACATCGTCACAAGACTGAGGCAGCATCGAGAAGGCACACTCAAGCCACCATGCACGGTGTGCCCACAGCGTAGGCGACTTAGATTGCCGATGAAGTGGGGACGTGAGAATGCTATTCATGAAGCGGAGTTCGTCCCAGACAGCGTTGACGAAGCACTCGTTGAGTTCTTCACGACGCTGGAACTGCCATCTGCGGTGGTCGGCAGCTGGGAGATTCTCAGAGTTAAACAGGAAGTGGCTTTTTCGAAAGTTGGCGGCTGTAAGGTGCTCAGGATCGAACAAGAGCATGATTCTCGTGGCTTGGTGGGCACAACGTCGTTCCTCAATTACTTCCGAGTTCTTATACAAAAAGAACCGGTGTCGTGCGTGTGCGAATGCTAAGGCAAGGGTTTTCTTTGGGACGCCGAGATTTGCGCCATCCTCGAGGATGAGAGAGTGTTCGGGCAAGAGTGCTGGTGGAAGGATCTCGATTTCCAGGGTCTCGTGGGAGTGGTTAGTGAAATAGTTGTTCAGCGTGCTGTAGGCGAGTTCTTGCAGCTGGGACTGCTGCGTGGGCGGAAAGGACATTGTGGCATTTTGCGTCTTCTCTTTTCGAACAGTCTAGACTACCTCTTTCAAGTCCGCAGCTCCTGATTTGATCCTCCAAGTTTCATCTCATAATCGTTCTGTAGGCATGGTGAAAGCAGCAGCGGCCACGAGGCATGGGGGAAACTGTAGTCAGCGCACAGACCAGCAACACCACGCGGTGAAATTCAAGATGACGCACCGCGGCCCTACCTCAGCGCACCCATCAAGCCCAGCGCTTGACGGAACACCTGCCACCGCCAACCATGCCGTCCCTTCTCCTGGTTATGTTCGTCCTGCAGACGTTGCTGCACATCATCAACACCGTTGGTGCAAACACAATCAACGAGCTGGTGCGTGATGCCCCGCCTTCCCCCTCTCCATCACAACCAGGTGGCAGGGCTTTTGCTAACAAGCATCCAGCTATGGATTCTCTACAACAAATTCCCCACGCCCACGTCCTCCTCCGCGCAGCGAGCCGAGCATCTGAAGCGTGAAATTGTTCGTCTAAAGCGCGAATTAGCTACTACGTCGCCGCAAGACAACTTCTCGACATGGGCGAAGCTAGACAGACAGCACAACAAAGCTACGGCTGAGTATCAGAAGCTCGGTATGCCTTTTTTCCCCTCTCTCCCATGTCCACTATCTATCCTTCCTGACCACCAGAGGTACTCTGCTAACACCCCTCCTCCCAGACGCATCCCTCCGCACCCACCAATCCACCTTCACCTCCACCATTTCAACCCTCCGCTGGCTCGGTACTCAGGGCGCGCGCTTCCTCCTGCAAATGTACTTCGCCAAGTCCCCCATGTTCTGGATTCCAGCGGGCTGGGTCCCATACTATGTCGAGTGGATACTATCGTTCCCCCGCGCGCCGCTGGGCAGCGTGAGCATAAACGTGTGGGGAATTGCGTGCGCGAGTACGTTGGTACTGGCGTCGGAGGCGGTTGCAGCAACCTACGTACTGATCACGAAGAAGCCTGTGCCAGTTCCTACGAAGGAAGAACCCATGGTTTTTGAGGCGAACCCTAGTGCACGAGAGGGCACGGCGAAGAACTCGATGAGAGAGAAGGAGCTATAGATCCTTCACATATAACACGCATGCATCTACAATATCCCTCACCATCCAGCATAGCAATAACTTCTTCCACATTCATCCGCAATTTGCAAGTGTGATTCCAGAGTCCAATTTGGATGTCCATCGCGTTTCCGTAACAAGAAGAATAGATCTTTGTGTATGCTGTGTAATGTTTCCCAAGCAATAGACGCAATACCGTCCTGGGCGTGACCCTCAGATACTGCAACACGAGTGGGATGGACCTTGGCAGGTCGTTGGATTTGCTCTGGGCCACCAATTTGAACTCGTGATCGTGTGATCGAAATCGCCGAGTCTTCGAATGGGCCGGGTACTATCTGTGGACTACAGAAACTTCACTGTCGAAACTGAAGGTCTAGGCGATGAGCAGCGAACATTGTACTGCGCATCGCCTAGGAGCTTGAATGCTGTGATAGCATGGTGAAGGTTGATGTTTTGGCGGGCTTGGGATGCGAGAAAAGTTGTTGAACGCCAAGATAACGGGCCGAAGGTTCTCCCGGGACTGTCACGTGGTCCTGCACACCTCGGGCCCCCGGGGCTCATAAATGTCAGCTGGGTACTTGCGTAGCCCTGCCGAACACACAAGGATTCAACTGTAGCTGCTGATTCTCGGAGCGTTTGGGCCAAGTTGTAGTATTCACAAGACCTCAAAGTTCTGGTTTCCCTACTACACGGCCGACGACTAGAAATACATACATTCAATTAATGGAAACTACATATCTTGCGTGCTTTCACCTGCCATCCCATATTCGTCCGGATCCTATAGCCCACAGAGTCATCATTGTCAGCCCATCACCCACTTCGAAAACCGTTATGGCTTGCTTTTAGCGCCATATCACGATTCTACATTCATTACTGACAACCATGATGCTGAAGAACATCTTCTCATTGATGGGGTATCTAGGAACGCGTATAATGGGTGGAATGCTCTTCTGGGATCGTATCGTCCCCCCTTTCTCTCATCATGTATGTATCCACCGCCCTTGTCTTTTTCCGTCCACTCCTACTCTCGCTTGGCAAGCCACCCGTGGCAAAACGGGCAGAAAGCTTGGCCCAACCTCAACCGGACTCTACAAGATCTGCTTGCCCTGCGTCTCAATCGGCAAGAAAATCATGCTCACGAATGCAGCCAGGATCAAGCCGCCGGAGGCATAGATGGGAGCCTTCGGGTTCGCGCTCCCAGCATTGACTGCGACGATAGGCGCGCAGAGACCAGCAAGACGGTTCAGAAAACTGCTAATACCCGAGCCAGTCCCGCGATTGGGTGCGGGAATGACCTCAGGCGTGTAGGCGAAGAGAATACCGTACATGACTTGCTGGAAGCAGGCTTCGAGGCAGGAGAAAGCGAGCTGGAAGTCGGGGTCGCCGGAGATGGTGAACAAGAAGACGAAGACACCGGTGAGAGCAGTGCCGACAATCATGGTCTTCTTGCGGCCGAGGAACGGGATGTTGACCAGGTAGTAGGCGAGGAAAGAGCCGGGGACACCACAGATGGAGGTGATGGCGTAGTTGCGGTACGTGACTGAGACGGAAGTAGGCTGCGAGCTGCCGGAATTGGCGAGATACTGTGGGAGGAAAGCATTGAAGAGCGGGTAGCCCATTCCGATCGTCGTCCACTGGAACCAGAGCAAGATCATGGTGAGGCCCATTTTTCTATCCTTAAAGAGAGGACCAATACGCTGGGTAGAGAACTTGCCGAGGGAATTCTTCACGATCTGGATCGTACTCAATTTCGTGCTGACCACTTCTTCTGAAACTCCCCCCAATCGTGTCGAGAATGTCTTCAGTGAGCCAGGTCTTGGTCTTGTTGAAGTAGGCAATGCCATGAACGACGGCCACAGCCTCGCGTTGTCGACCGCGCGATAGTAGGTACTTGGGGGATTCGAAGAGGTGGAAGAGGAAAAAGCGGCACAGGAACATGACGAAGGTGATGGCACCCAAGGTGAGAATCAAATATCGCCAGCCCCAGTTTTGGTCTTTTGTGCAGGCATCTGCAGCAGCCGGGCAAGAAAAGTTGGGGATAAAAGCCCAGGCGAAGAGTGAAGCGATCAATTGACCGAACGACCAAAAAGCGGAAAGCAGTGTAAGGAGGTTGTTGTTGGCCCCGGGGAGAAACTCGAGAAACAGGGCTCCGTCGATGGGGAGGTTACCACCGACACCGAGACCCAGACAGGCGTACAGTGCGCAGACGCCAATCCAACTGGGACCACCGCCAGCGGCAAGACCAAAGATGCCTGCAAACATCAAGGTGAAGTTGAAAGCCAGGCGACGACCAACAACGTCAGATGCGACTCCCCAAAAGCTCGCTCCGATGCAGAGACCCAAAAGAGAAAGGGTAGTGTAACGGACTTCGTTCTCGCTGACGCCAAATTCGGCAGACAGAGACGGGAGCGTAAGAGCAACACCTTGGAGCCACAGGCTAGGATTAATTAGCACATGGGACAGAGCAGGTCGAAGGCAGTGCACTCACTTGTCCGCCATCCAACCGCAGCCGCACAGAGCGAAGAGCTGCCATTGATATTTCCCCATACCCATGTCGGCGATGGCTCGGTTAATGACCTTGGATTTTGCTGCGTTGATAGTCAACATCAGTGGCAATATGAATGCCACCACGGCGAGCCGCAAGACTTACTATCATATGCCGACTGGCTATCGTTGGCGCCAACATCATGACCAACCTCTTCGCGCAATTCGGCTAACGTGAGTCCTCGAGTAGTCCCAGCGCGGATACTAGCACCGCCGCTGTGAGCGTCACTATCTTTACCTGAGTCGGTGCCATCCTTTTCAGCATTCTGTTGACTGAGTGATTGGCGACGTGCATCTACTATCGAGTTGCGGTGTTCAACGTCTGCGAGGTCGATATGGGTGTTGGGAAATTCAGAAATATCGTGGTTCTTGAACGGGTTGAGGAAGAACATTTTGGCGCAAGGGAGGTTGTCGCTATGTGGTATTTCTAGGGCATGTACTGGAGAAAAGTTGCAGTGGGGTTTGTCGCTAGGGACGTCGTCGAGCCTTCGGGGGCAATTGTTGCTTGGAGTGTTGCCGAAAGTCGCTCGGGGTATCGAACCGTCACTGGGTCACTGCAAAGAGATGCTCGTGAAGATGTGAGGCTTGGTGAAGCTTGGTATAGCTTGTAATTGGGTGAAATATCGCACGCACAAATGAATGTGCAGTGCTGTGTCGAAGTTGAACCAAAGGATGCACAAGTCGGGAGATTGGGGGCCCCAGGCTATTGATATAGTGTCGAGGCACGCGGCCAGCCGGTGGATAACAATTATGGGCACCATGAATGGAGTGGCATGGGCGGCGGAGGTAGGCCTCGCCAAGACGTCCTCCAGTCCATGACGTAGATCGCCCGCACCTGTTGAAAAGCTCTTCGATGCAAGTGCGCGGTGCGAGTAGACCAGCACGCGCTGCATGCCGGCACGAAGCACAGCGAAATCATGTCGCTGCAGTTCCTATTCGCCAGGAGATTCTGTTACCCTATTGCGCTTGGCGGCTCAGGTACGCCTTGTGTGCGTTAAGCTTCTTTCGGCCCACTTGCTCTTGAACGTTGCCGTCCTCCGACGGGCAGTCTTGTTCTGAATCTCTAGTAGCGACCATCTCGAAGGTGCTCGCGTGACTTGGGCCGGACAGCTTTGCCAAATGGGTCTTTTCACACTGTACGACGCCGTTTGAGACGGTTGCTCATGCCGCCGCCTGCTAATACTTCCCCAGCACATGCAAAAATTTGCGAAGGCAATTTCTCACTCGCCTCGTCCCACTCATTACGTTTTCGACGCCAATGAGCGGGTGGCTGGACTGGACATCGCATGGGGCGCGATGCTCCACATCTATGCTGTCGCCAATACCAGTTTGCACCGTATCTGCTCTCTCCAGATAGAACCCTGGCGCTGGGACGGAAGCGGGGTGGCAAACCTGCAAATTATGGCTGTTTGGGGAAACAATAAGCATACTAATCAACAGGAGAAGATCAGCCTCATCCCAGGAATTCTCCAGTCTCCCACTCAGCTTTACCGGGAGTCTCCAAAAGCCATCCCGATCGTCGCCGACTCAAGATGCCCCGATGTAGCGGACCGGGGCGATTCAGGCCATCGCCCTTGGTCTGCGGGTACAAGCGGCTTGATGCGACCTCAGGCCTGAATGGTGAACGTTCCCTGCCAGTGGGGCCTGGCATTCCAGTCCGAGATTCTCGCTATGGAGCCATGCTCACGCAATAATGCCACGCGATACCCACCAGCAGTGTCCGCTAACTCTACCGATTGGATCTTAGTGCTATGCGGACTCCGTCGTTTCTTCTCCCAACAAGAGCCTCTCGACTGGCCCCTGTGCGAAATTACAGATTCTTCGAGCCGTCTCACAGGCAGGTAGAATCTCGGCATCGGAGCAGAAGCAGGTGAATGTAAGTGCACGTGTCCACGATCCGAGCCCGTCTATACTACAAAGATGCACCGCGCCCTCGATCTGACCCTGTGGGCCACGTAGCCGCAGAACATGGAACGATTTGTTCACGCCTTGGACCTGAGATTGGCATGATTGCAACTCTTTGCCCACGATCGAGGTCAACCTTCAACCTCGTTTTCCCACTGTCTTCTTTTTGAAATGGACCGCTCAAACTAGAACACAGGAAAACTATATACTCATCGCTTACTGCGAGGCATCAATGCTTGGCGTGAGACACATACTTTTAGACTATGTGCCTTGCCTCCACCCAAGCCACAAATTGCATATGTCCATGTCAATAATCTTAGCGATGCAAACTGCTCGTATTGATCTCGAAGTAACTCTCCTCAGGAATTGTGATACTACCTAGTACGGTCCCCACAATGCGGTGTTGTACTCTCGGCCCCATCATGCGAGGATGACTCATACGTCACACAGCCCCTCACTTCTCCTTATCCTCCCTTTCGGACATGCGAGGGAGCGTTACTTTGCATATACAAGTCTCCTATATAGTGTTTGTATTCATTTCTGACTAATATGATTTTCTTCAAGACGATTGGCTTCATGGTCTAGTGGTGTAAGTTGGGTTCATAAGCCAAGACTTGAACGCAGACTGATAGGAATTTAGATGATTCCTGCTTTGTAAGTTTACCACGGAATTCAAAACTTGGATGTGGACTAATAGTAACTCAGGGGAAACACTCAAATCTGCAGGAGGCCCCGCGTTCGAATCGCGGTGGAGCCCCTCTTTTTCTCTTGGTTCGCTTGATGATTCGTTTTTGCTTCGTGTGCCCCCAATCCGAGATCGCGCACTAGACAAAGACCCCATACCATGGCACACTCTCTAAACCGCATATCATCAACTTTATATACCTAATTTTGGTCCATATACAAACCTTCCGTACTCCAACACGATTTGGGGGGATCGGCGCAATGGTCAGTACTCCGATCCATTCCCTCGGTCTATTACATACTGACAATCACCAGGTAGCGCGTTGGTTTCCAGTCTTTCTGAAATACAAGAAAGGTTGTCAATCTTTTCGGCTATGGAGCTGAAGGAAAACATTTTTCTTTTCCTCAATGCTTTTTACAGTGTGCTGAAGATGCAGATTCTGTACTGGACCATAGCCTATCTCGTGTGCTCACCGTGCGGCGCATATTGTTTCACATAAGGATGAATTCATGTGCTTCCGCATCACTTAAACTCATAGCTCTCATCCTGCTGCTGACTGATTTGAGGGCGATTTTGAACCGGAGAGGGCGTTGGACGTTGAGGCGTAGAGGTGGCCGACCATGTTGATGCCATAGAGGGGGAAGTTCACTCTTTGAGGGTGTGGGGTGGCCATGGTGTTGGGTGACTTGTGATTGCACTGGACGTGCCCCGCAGTTTGGTTGTTGTAGGCGTGAAGTGTTTGGTCATGTAGACATTGAAGCGCATCCGATTGATTATGCAGCCTTCTTCACATATATCTGCCGTGGACTGTTGTGACTGCTCATTGAATGGTCTGAACGTAAAACGTAAGAGCATGCACGTGTAGGCCGAAATAAGTAGGGCTGAAAGTCTTCTCCCAATGCACTAAATCATGGCAAGCTGTAATGCACGCCGTAGGGAATGCTTCTATCTATGCAAAATTGCACGGTGTGAGACAGCACAGTGGGCCGTGGTGATCCGTAATCATTCGCAGTGATAGTTCTCCCAATCGTCAGGGTTCTCGCCAACTAAATGTGCCGTTTCCGGCCAAGGACAAAGTTTTCTTGTCCGCTCACTTCCATCAGGAGGATTCGATGAGACAAGCTGCCCCGGCGGTGTGCCAGTCTCGACCCATTCGATGAGAGGTTCAAGATAATGGTACTCTGCAGGAACATGCGGCGAGTGCTGCGCCGCACCACAGTGTCCTCCTCCGGGAACCATAAATAGCCGATAGAAGTCGCTTACGTCCCCCCTCGAAGAATGATTCGATTTTCTCCATATGCAAGACTGGCAGTTTTCCGGCATTGTATGGGTCGGCCCAGCCCTGCGAGGTCAGGAACTTGCAGCCTGTTCGTCGATAGGTTGATAGATTCGTGCTGATGGAATCGATCAAGACGGAAGCACGACTATTGACGAGGTCGACATCTGAAGACCAATCGAACGTCGCCGGGTCCCAATCCAGATCATCAAAGACCATGTTTCGTAATAATGGCACGGCGTATTCGTTGCCTAGAGACCCCTCCTGCAGTAGCCATTCGCTCTCGCTGCCGAAGCTGAAGCCTGGGTAGAGGCTTACTTCGTTATCTGCTCGTCCCGGTCCAAGATAGACGAGCTTTGCAGCTTCGATCTGATCAGGCGTGAGGCATCGATCAGGGTGTGCAGAGCCTCCACATGCCAGCGAATTGATGCTGAAACTGCATTGCAGTGGGTTCTCGATCAGCCTGTCTTGGACACCGTCCAATGCATCGCAGGCGTCCAGAACTGCTTGGTTGGTGAGATTGAGCTGCGTTTGAGTCAGGTTGGTCGCCGTCGTCTTTTGCGCACTGTCAGCTTCTTGAGGTACCGCGTCTAAGAACCAACAACCATCACTCACATTTGTCCTTTGCGTGTTCCACAAGAACGACAGCATCAGATGGCTGTACCAGAATCCGGGAGATCCAGCATAAATGCCATCAAACAAGTGAGGATGGTACTGCGCCAACGCATACCCCTGCGCACCACCTGTAGAGCATCCCACATAATACGATCGTTTTGCTGCAGTGCCATAATATGCCTCGACTATGTGTTTCGCTGCATGAGTGAAAATGCTGATACCATTGTGAATCCATGCGCGAATCTGGTCAGGATCATGCATGAACGGAAGATATCCCGTTCCAGTGTTCGGACCAGCTTCGTGACCACCGTTTCCCCCAGCCACTGCGAGCGCCAGACCGGCGTTGAATTGCTTCATCATCGATACCGTGTCTAGGGTCCCTGCGAAACCGCCATTGCCAACGGCTAGAAAACGGTGCTGATAGTCAAACTCATCCGGCATCCATACGGCGAACGAGAGGGAACTCCCGGTCCCGTAAGAGATCTGGGCCTGCAGTTCACAGAAGGGGATATCATTGAACGTGGCGGAAACGTTAAACGACTTGGTTGCGTGGTACGTTGCGTTGATGACGGACGCGTTGAACTGCTTGAGAGAAACATAATTCAGCGTGGAGCAGCGTGCAATAGAGGGAGAAGTTGCTGGATTGGCAATCGCTGTGATGGCTTGGACCAGTAGCATGGTCGCAAGACCACAGAGGAGAACCATGACTCGAGGAGTCTTCACGCTCTTGCAAAGTTGGCTGTAGGACACGAACCCATCTGGAGAAATGCCCATTATATTAGCTTCCCTCCAACGCAGGCCGCGGTATAACGATACCCGACCATCCCAATCTAAACGCTCGGTGCGGGGACCCTTGTAGAGAGAACGTTGTTAGCTGCATTCACTTGGGCCAAAGCGGCATATTGTTGTCGTTGGCGTCGGAGCCACCTCGGTACTGCGCATCTGGAAAGATGCCACGGAGACGTGGACGTCATCGCGGGCGACTCGCCGGGTAATGAACATCGCCAGGAGCGCCATGAGCAAGTCGAGGACCTAGGTCAAGGCTACGGCATTCGAACCAGCCCTCAGTATGATACCAGTCCAGTAGTATATCGATTCGCGACTTTGTTCGGTCTTAGTGAAGCCATTGCTGCGTGCTATAACCCAACACGTTACGATGCTTTGATTGTCCCTCGAACGAATCTGAGGTTCATTCGCGAATCCGCACAGGAGCATTGAGACAAGGCGTCATTCAGATCCAGGGCCAACACTAAAGCGAGCAGAAGTATATGCACGCTAGATGAGACATCCGCATGCGCAGTATAGAACGAGGTGGTCGGAGGTTGCAGAGGGCCTCGGCGTGGGGGCTCCCTCGCTTGCGGCGAAACACCTTTGCCCTTTCCTGATCCAGCTAGCCGAATACGGGGATGTACTTTCTGAAATGCTGACAACTGGAGCATCCGACACACGACATCTGCACTCTTCTCAGCTTTCCTTACAATGCCATGATGAGCGAGTCGCAGAAGCTCCTGTACGAGCACCACGACGATTCCGACTCGGATCCCGGTCACGACATACAGCCCTTCCCGGCCCGCCGCCCGTCTCCCACGAGTGTATCACGGTCGCGCTCACGCCAGTCGTCCGCATCGCCAGCGCCTGGCGCCGAACCAAATGGCCGTTTCGGTCCGCCCAAGCGGCAGTCGTCATTTGCACAGCATCGGCCAGATGGCACACCACGGACACCGAATCGCGTGCGCTTCGAGGAGCCACGGCGAAGCATGAACGGAGATGCACAAGGCGGGGAGTGGGTGGAGCTGGATGGGGATGACTATCTGGAGGCTGGCGAACAAGGAAGAGAAAGGACACAACGTCTGCCGCTCCTGACAGGCATTGAGGCGCCGAGCGTAACGGTCGCCGAGGAGGCGTTCAATCCTGAAGACCACCTCGAGAGCGCACGACCAAGGAGCAACATGCGGAACGCCTTTATGAACATGGCGAACAGTATAATGTGAGCCTTAATTTCCTGAATGGTGCACTGGGCAGCTTTCGTAGTATGAATGGAGCTGATAGGACGCAGAGGCGCGGGTATCATCGGCCAGCCCTATGCTTTTCACAACGCTGGCCTCATCACAGGCACCCTCCTTCTGATCGGCCTCACCATAACCGTCGACTGGACTATCCAGCTCATAGTCATCAATTCGAAGCTCAGCGGCACCGATTCATTTCAGGCGACCGTCGAATACTGCTTTGGGAAGTCGGGGCTGGTGGCCATTTCGTTGGCGCAATGGGTATTGTACGTATACCTAGATATCTTGTATGTCAGGCGGTTAATGATTCCACAGTGCGTTCGGTGGCATGATGGCCTTCTGCGTCATTGTAGGGGACACGATACCAAAGGTGTTGGACGCTTTCTTCCCTTCCTTGTCCGATACGTCGTTCTTGTGGCTCCTCACCAATCGCCGAGCCGTCATTATCCTCTTGGTCCTTGGCATTTCGTACCCTCTGTCCCTCTACCGGGACATCGCAAAGGCATATACACCCTCTTCCAGCGTGCCTTTTTAGACTAACAGCTTGCAGCTCGCCAAAGCAAGTGGCCTTGCCATGATCGGCATGGTCATAATCATCTTCACTGTAGTCACTCAGTCTTTCCGCGTCCCCCCTGAGTCCCGCGGCAAAATAGAAGGCTCAATCGTAATTCGTCCAGGCATTTTCGAAGCCGTAGGTGTGATATCTTTTGCCTTCGTCTGCCACCACAATTCCCTCCTCATCTACGGCTCCCTACGCACACCCACCATCGACCGTTTCGCCCGCGTCACGCACTACAGTACTGGCATATCCCTCGTTGCGTGCCTTGTTATGGCATACTTCGGCTACCTTACCTTCGGCGACAAGACCCTAGGCAACGTTCTCAACAACTTCCCCAACGACAACACGCTTGTAAACATCGCGCGCCTCTGCTTCGGACTGAACATGTTGACTACCCTTCCGCTTGAGGCTTTTGTCTGTCGGGAAGTAATGAACAACTACTGGTTCCCGGATGAGCCGTACCAACCGAATCGCCACATGATCTTCACCACCTCGCTCGTCGTTTCAGCCATGGTGCTCTCTCTTGTCACTTGCGATCTGGGCGTCATTTTTGAACTGTTTGGTGCCACTTCTGCGTGCGCTCTGGCGTACATATTACCGCCGCTATGCTACATTAAACTGAGCAAGAAGCGCACCTCGCAGACCTATCTCGCGATGGCAGTCATGGCGTTAGGGTGCGCTGTCATGGCCATTTCTTTGATCAAGACGATGGGGAGAATGTCGAGTGGGACGGAAAGTCAGGCGCAGTGCTCGTAAAGTCGGTGTTTTGTCCTTTTCTTGAATCTTGCATACATCGGCGCTCTGGGAAAGATACATGGCATTGGGTGCGTTAGCATATTCATACACCGAGGGACAGCGGGTGTTGTATCATAAGGTGGCCATGATATAGTATATACAATACTTTTAGCCATTGGACGTTGTTGGTGGGCGATGCGCGCATACCGATCACGCTTCTGATCGCACTGCGACGTCGACATCCGGCTGAGCTGTAACATGACAATATGTCGATACAGCGACGAGTTTGGGGAGACAAAGTACATGTACTCTCACTCGGAACTCGGCGCGGTGCCCTGCGCCAGAGGTGCGCGAATAAGCTACACTACAGTAGCTCTCGCCCACTTCCTGGGCACCGGACCCTTACTTTGACCCACATGGCCCTGCATCGCCATGTCCATTTCTACACATTGTATCAATCGATTCAATCCTTTGAAATGAGTATTCCGCGCGACATAACGATGGTTCAGCCGTGCGACAATGACCTCACACTCGCGGTGGTACGCGCCGATCGGCTGACGTCACACACCGACCCCACGACCTCGAACCTGATTCTTGCCGGTGCATCGACCAGGCGTCACGTACATCACACACCCACGGCATTCATATATAAACAACGAACGGGAAACCCTTGACAGATCATCTTCGAACGACCAACTCCACAATCGATCCACTTCCGATCTACTTTCGATCCACTGCTACTAGCAGCCTACCCCAAGTGGACCTTCTATACACCACACTACACTTAGCACAACTATAATGCCTCTCTTTGGATCCCGTCGCGAGCCCTCCCCGGAGCCCGCTCCCGTCCAGAAATCTGGCTTCTTCTCGAAAAACACCTCCCCACCACCAACCACCACCTCACCCCAGCCCGCAACCGCTCCCTCTTCAACCGCCGACGCTCCTCGTCGCCCTCTATCACCAAAGCCCAGACCCACTCCACCTCGCCACAGAAGCGGCACTCCCTCTTGCACAAGTCCGGCTCCGAAGATGCTAGCATCGTTGCTGCTCGCGAGCGTGTCATGAGTGCCGAGGCGGCAGAGCGCGAGGCGGATAGGGCCTTGTTCGCGGCGAAGGCGGCGGTCAGAGAGGCGAGGGAGCATGTCAAGGCGTTGGAGAGGGAGGCTGCGGAGCAGGCGAGATTGGCGAAGGCTAAGCAGCAGGCGGCGAGGGGTCTGGGGAAGAGGGGGAAGGCTTTGGGCCGTCACGACCACATTTAGGAAGCGTGGAAAGCTTGACGACTCAAGTGCGAGTGAGGGGTGTATGAGCTTGTTCGATTGCGATTACGATGACGATGCTTGTACGATTAGCGATGTTCACTTGAGCGCTTTAAGCTGGGAGTTTTTTTCCGGGGGAAGTTTTCGAGAATAAGGTGCCAATACCCAATTATACTGTCAATGTTACTTCTTCGATCAGCACGCATAAACATCTACTCTTACGAGGCCGCTGTCATGACTGGCTTGTTGGTTGGATCAGTCCTTGCATTGGACGACATATATGTAGCTCCACTTGTGAAATACCCAAATAGGCTAGGCTATAGCTCCTCACACTTCCCCGCACGCTTCTATCTGCCGAACGTACACTAGTGTACTTACATCGTGCTAATCTCAATTATACACGAAATCACCGCGCCCTCTGACCATGATGTTGGCACGCTGCGAGCTGCTATGATAGATCCGAGGTTCGACACCCCGACTTATGTCCGATGCAGCAACCCGCATTTCATCTAATTTCCAGAGCACCTTCAAGCACTTCCCCAACCCTTTCAATCACTCCCTGCTCTGGACTTCGGGCTCCCCAGGTCTCCTACCTGAAAGGTATTTTGCTCGTGTAATACACCACGCGGAAGATCAAATCCTTCTCTCCGTACGCTCAAGATGCTCTACAAGATTGCCTTGGAAGAAGCCTGGAACTTCCCTAAAGGCGAGTCACTAGGTGGCTTCCAATCCGCTTCTCTTGCTCCAAAGGGCGTCATTGGTGGCGATCTAGGCGCCAACCTCCTCGATGTGCACGAGCAACGCTTGCAACAGATGGACGAGAACGGCGTGGAGTTTATGGCCCTATCGCTCGTCTCAGCTGGTCCACAGAAGGTCCCAAATCGCGAAGGCGCGGAGAAGCTCGCACTCGAAGCCAACAACGCCCTCAGCGCAGACGTTATGAAGAGGTCGGAGAGGTTTGGGGGTCTATGTAGTGTGAGCATGCATGATCCGGTTCAAGCAGCGCAGGAATTGGAAAGGTGTTTCACCGAGCTACAAGGCTTCATCGGCTGCATCCTCAACGACTACCAATCCGCGGGCCCTGACGGGAACACAATGCTCTTCTACGACGGGCCCTCCTACGATACCTTCTGGGCCGCCGCCGAAACGCTCGATTGTCCCGTGTACCTCCACCCCCGCGAAGCCACGCCGGAGATCTTCGACAAGATGTGGAAAGGCCGCGAGCACCTCGCCTTCAGCGCGCTCGGGTACGCAAACCGCCTCAACATGCATTTACTAGGCATCATCACAGCCGGCGTTCTGGACCGCTTTCCGAAATTGAAGCTGGTGGTCGGGCATATGGGCGAGCATATCCCATACGATCTCTATCGCATTGATCATAAGCTCAACCGCGCAAGGTTTCCGGACATGAAGATGCGAAAAGATAAGCTTGTGAGAGACTACTTTGGAAGCCAGGTCTTCATCACCACTTCCGGGCACTTCAGCACTAACGCCCTGTTATGTGCGGTCGCAGAGATAGGGGTTGACTCGTGTATGTTTAGTATCGACTATCCATTTGAGAGTATAGCCAACGGATGTGTATGGTTTGATGAGTACGTAGAGGCTAGCATCAACGCAAGAGACTTGGTGAAAATTGGAAGAGGAAATGCGTTGAAGGTGTTTGAGAGACTTGCGGCAGGCATACATGGGTTAGAGGATAAGAGTCCTGCGCAATGTGAGGTGGGCGGGTTGAAGAATGGAGAGGGCGAAGTTGAGTTTGGCATGTACAACAAGAGCTTTGAGAAGAGAGAAGTTAGAAAGGTTTTATGAGGAGACGAGAAATAAAGAACCTACGTCCGCGATTGTGACCATCCAAGGTCTTGCTTTTTCTAGTTCTAAGATAATTGCTGTTCGTGAAACAGGACAGATAGGAGGTTATGTTTACGACAGCTCCGTTTCAAGTCTTGGAAGCAACCTCGGGGACATTCCAATCAGTCCAAAGACGCCGAAATGAAGCCAGGCTAACTGGAAAACGTCCGCTCTACGCCGTGTCAAGACCCATTTCCGACTACAACCGTGATGATTGCACACTCATCCCGTTCCTTTCCCCAAGTAAGACCCCTCTTGATGCAAAAGTACCCAGGCAAGCAATATACCGCCTCCAACCACTACCACCGCAAATACGAAGAATAAGTAGACCACCGAGCACGCATCCCACTGCTCGAACCTCCTGCTCTCCCACAGCTGCTCACCTTCCCCACCAGTGTTTCTCAATCCAAGATCCCACCGCCTCCGCGGCCGGCGTCCGCCGAATATGTCCAGACCATCGTAGCTGCTGTCTGACGGCGCGAATCCGGGTTCGATATCTGGAGAGAGGGAGGGGAAGGGCTCGGGATGCTGGTTGGAGTGCGGGGAGAGGAAGCCGGTGACTAGCGGGGAGACTTGGGGTGAGATACTAGGGAGGAGGGGCCGGCGCTCAGCGTCTTGCTGGGATGCTGGGGGCGTATCTGAGAGGATGTGTGTTCGGTCCGGCGAGTTGAGTAATTCGGGGCTCGTGATAGTGTCTTCAGATTCTGTGGAGTACTGGCTCAAGTTGCTTTCTGAGCGTGTGGGTGGATGGTCGTGCTGTGCTGTATCAGAGCTGATTCCCGAACGGCTGCTTCCAAAAGATTGGTCGGTCTGCGGGAAAGCGCTCGCAGTAAATTGCTCCTGACGGGCTGCGTAGATGCGCTGCATAGCTTCGAGGGCTTTGCGGCCATGGTGGGTGCTGTTGTTGGAGGAGCTACTGGACGCGCTGCTTCCTGAACTGGTTGGTTCGCTGCAGTTGCGCCACATGATCGCTTGTACTGGCGTTGTAGAGGCACTAGGTGCTAGAGTCGGTGAGGAATTGGACTTGAGTTGAAGGTGTGCGTTTATGCGCGAGGACGGAGCGCTTTCGGTGCGTTGGTATGCTCGTTTGTTGTGCAAGTGAGAATGCGCAGTTCCTGGCTGCGGATTCTGTGGCTGTGCGTATATTAGGTCGAAGGTCGTGAAAAACGGTCCGAGCTGTCGCTGTGATTGCGTGAGTGAGACAGTGGCTCGTTGTCACGCTGAAACTGTTGCGTTGGCTCGTGCGAGACTTTGAGAACTGTGTCATAGCCTCCATGCGTGTGGATGTCCTCATGGTGAGTCATCTGATAAGGTTGACTTCCAGGAGCGAAGAGTGCTCAGTCCGCAGAGAGGCCGTCCTAGACGCTTTTGAGTGAATTAAATGTTGGCATGAGGTTGGGTTGATAACAGTGTTGAAAGGTGTGAGTAAGTGGAGAAGGAAACAGCGTCTTCAATATCGTCACGGTGGGCTGAAGGTCTGCGCAGCAGTGCAGTGTTCTCTTGCGGCACATTGCATCACGGGTTGTTAGGAAATCCGGGGGAATATCTTTGATGTGACTTGTTAGTGTTTTGTTGAGTGGTGATGCCTAATATGGAACCGTGGTACGCGACGTAGCTGCGTAGTGAAGAGTGTTTGCATTAGTAATGCAAGCTAGAATATGATACTATAACAAATTCTCAATCAAAGATAGTGCATCGCGCAAAAGTGACTGATGCACTTGTCTCGTTCCGTTAGACATATCCTCGGTGTTGACGCATGCTTTGGCAAACTTCCTCTCTAACTTTTTGTGCTGCTCATAGTGTGAAGAAGCGGCGTCTCGTCTAGCATGGTGGGTATGATGTAATTGTAGATTTTATCACGCAGTCCTCTACTTGGATCAATTACTAAGATGCGGTCTGCGCTCGACAGGATATCTCACCTCTGAAAGGCCTAAGCAAAGGTGTCGTGCACTGAAATAACTCTCGACTCTGCCCACCGCTTGTTTCTTGCGCCATGATGTATGGAAGTTGAGGTACGGTGGCCTTCAGTTGCCGAGAGAAGTGTCTGATGGAGAGGTGAAAATACCAGGAAAAGGGACATGCTATTAGTGTAAAACCTGTCTGTGCGTCAAGGCAATACTTTGAGTTGGTCCCAAACTAACTTCTACGGCGAAAATTGATGGAAAGCATGGTACTATTCTACGATGTTCTATGGAATTTCGGCTGTGACGCGGGTTGACACAGTTTTGATATGCCAACAGAGAGTCGAGCCGCTCAAGAGCTGTTAAACCACCAGTTCGCACATTGGTATCCGGGCCCACGCGCCCGTCTTTCGTCAAACACGATTGCATGAATGACAACCTGTTCACGTGACATTCTGAATACTATTGTTCTTCTGCCGATATATAGCGTATCCTATAGTGAGGCGGTAGATCTTGATTTACTGGAGTCGTAGAAATCGAGGCATCTTCCATAGTTTTAAAATCAACAGCCCTTCATCCCTACCTACCTGTAGCTGCCCAATACCCTATAGTACATAGATTGGCTGAAATTCTACGAGGAAGCCATTTGTGCCATGGAAAGGTGGCTTGAAACTTTTGTATAGCACCGATATTGGAAGCGGCGGCACGTCTAAGAAATCTCTTTGTAAGAATACATTGTATCAATGCCCCATGGGGTCCCTAATCGCGTGCAGCTGCAGAATGGCGCCCTTACACTTTGCGATGGTCTCTTGTATGGATTCCGACTGCACTTTCGTTGTTACTTGGGATCGCTGTCGGTCTTCTTTATTGGCGGTCTCACAAGGATGATGGGCTCTGCTCGGCATCGTCCGCCGTTGTTGGTTGGCGATTCGCTCCTACGCTCATTGCGGTTTCGTGGGCCCAGCTCGTCACGCCTGTTTAACGACATTCAACGCACGGAACCTTTCGCACGTCTCGCACGACCTCCTGACAGCGTGCCGCCAGCATCAAGGACCATTTTAGAAGGCCCCAGGCAGGTGTGGACCACGTTTGTTCATGCTTTCAATAAGAAGCACAACGGAGGTAAAAGAAGTTGGATCATCATTTGCGCCTCAGCTGTGCTCGTCATGTCGTCGGTCATCATCTCATTATCTTCTGCGCTTCTCGCTTCCGAAGAGACCAAGATGTGGCATCCATCAGAGATGAGGAGACTGATTCCGAACAAAGTTTCAGCTCTGGAGCCGTCTGTGAATCGCGACACGTATTTTCGGACCACGGGCGAGATCCTACAAAATGTCACTACAACATGTCTTGGAATGAGTTTCGTTATCATCCATCTGGAGGATGATGCAGGGTGCAAATACAATCTATCCTCCAGTCCCAGCGATTACTCTGATTTCAACAGCTGGGAAGTTGGTTCATGGTCCGGTTTGGATACCTTCACATCGCAATGATTAGTGGTTAACCATGTAATCAATTATGGTGTTCTCTTTATGAACTCACTTCTCCGAGCCTCACGGTTAAATAATTTGGTCACCTCTGGTTCCAATCACGGCCCAGCATCGAGTGAAGACCTCACCAATGATGTGCTCAATATCAGAGACAATGTGAACGGACTTCCCCAGTTCCATGTCATATGCTGCGTACGTGCAAGCAGGAAGAGATCCTGAAGCATTGCTTGATCTGGACTACATGTTGGAGAGTACCAAGAAGATCTTCACGCTCTTTTTCTAGCATTATGTGAGCAGCACATACTCGTTGAAGACAGGTGGCTGGGCTTACCAGCCTATCGGCGCGAATCTGGACGGCATTGGTGCCGTTCCCAACGGAACGTTCCCACAGTTCAACCCCGACGGAACACGTGCGAAGAAGATTAGTGAGCGTCCTGCGCAAAATACAAACCGTACGGCGGGTGCGAAAAAGTCGACGCGCGTAGAAGTTTTGCACATGAATCCGAAAGCGGTGTGGTTGTGCGTGGCCTTGCTCGTCTGGCTGGCACTCACTACCATCGTCATTTGTGCGCTGCAACGATGATTCTTTGGCAATCTGCGTCGCAATTTCGAGTCTAGCGCGGATGTTCTTGTCCTTGTTGCTGGAAGTGAGAGACTTCTGGCTGCGGTCGAGAAGTATGGTGTAGAAGGGCTTCTCGGGAGCGATGTAAAGACGCCCCTAGGATGGTTCCGCACAAAAGATGGAAGGATGAGATGGGGCATTGGAATAGTAGAAGATGGAGAAATACTAATGAACTAATCGCTGACTGCCTTGCAGCATTCTGAAGATGGAGAAGTATCCATAGATTTGGATACATTCGCATATATACACCGCAACTTGCATCCATTCATGGGTCCAGATTCATGGGTCCCTTAAGCAGCCGGTATCGGCGGCGTTGGTGTCGGCGTTGTCCCCGAATCCACACTCGGACAGTAGTACGCCGCCGTACACGTATACGCGTCTCCCTCATAGTTCGCCCTGAACTTCGTGCTGCCATCTTTGAAGCAAATGAACGGCTCAGCATCCGCCGCGCCGGTCCTCGCCGTCAGTGTGGCGCTCCCTGCGATCTCGCCCTTTGCCAAACTCCCTGCTTTAGCGTCGATACTCGTCTTTAAAGTGCCATATTGCGACAAAGCCACGCTACGTGAGACACCTTCCCAACGAGTGGCGGAAGCTCTGGCGAATGCGGTTGCGGAAGAGGTTGTGCCGGTGGGAGGGCCATTGATGAAGTAGGCTGCGCCAGCGATATTGACTGAATGAAGGTCAGTATATCGTAACGAGCAATACAGTTTCCAACAGATTCAGGTAACGGTAAACACACAATCATCAGGATCGCACAAGCCAATGGGACATTCTGACGGCGTGCAGCTTGCCAGGAAGGCAGTGTGTTTCGAGCCCAGTGTCTCTATCGGTTTTGCTGAGGCAATCGATGGTAGGAGGGCGAACGCGCCCAAGATGAAGGTTTGGACGATCATTATCAAGGTTTTGGATCAACGATGGAGGTGCGAGGGCGATCAATCAAATCGATCGGGTCAGACCCTAGATCTTATACCTCATCCAGGGAAGGTCACCCACCTGTGCATACATATGTAGCCCAGTGCACCGGACTCCCAGAGAAACACGTATCTGCAATGCCGCTTCCAGCTCACATAATACAATCAATAGATATGTTGATTGCGTCTGGACTCTGCTATATACCATCCGGCCCCGATATGTACCGGACGCCGCGCCGTTTGCTCGTAGAGGACAAGGTAATGTTGTCATGAGCCGGCCGCATAAATGCGAGTGCCGGTGCAAGGATGTGCTGTTATTGACTTCCCCGCAATCCACGTCTGTGAACGAACGTGTTGACGCGATGCGTATTAGCCGGATATTGGGATATACTTGGGATCTTGGGCAACGGAACGTGGATTTCGATGGAACGGCGAACGTACTAGGTATAACCATGGCGTCCGCGATGGACGTATCCTTGGAAGAGACATTCCAGCGTACCTGGATTAGGATGTTCGTCTCGAGTATCATCGTCAAGTCCTCGAGAAGATTGCCACCGCTTTTCGGTTATGTTGACCGACCGTGACTGCGTTCGGCTAACGAGTCAGCACAGCGAACCTACACATGGCGGTAACAGATCTGTAGCGTCGCGTCGAGCTTTGTTTGCACATGTGTGCGAACAGCGAGGGGTTCCTTCGCACAGCTTTGTACCGATCTGGCAGCCATGACTCTTTTCGTACTAGCGTTACATCTCTCCAACCTCTTCACCATTTCGAGTCCAAGATAGACTCTCGACATGGCAATCATAACTTGGCAAGTAGGACTCTTTGTCCCAGTACGAAGCCTGAACCGCGTGATTTCGGTGCCACCGAACAAAGGAAGGTTTCCTGGCCGACCTCACGATAGGAAGGCGCGCTATGCCCAAAATGACCAACAATACACTCGCCTGTATATGAGAAGTCGTCATAAGACATACTAAGTCCTGAAGTCTCACTACCCTGCCGAGCCTCAACCCACAATGATAACATACGAAGACCGCCCTCCAAATCTGAACGACGGAGCCAAAGCCGGCGACTACTCGCCCCTCCCATCATCGAGCGACTTCCATGATGAGGACGAAAAGTTACTGCACCCAGGCCGCATTGCAAGACTGCAGAACAAGTGGACACGCGCCTCGAAATGGCTTCGCATCTCCCTCGAGATCGTCGGCCTGCTCCTGCTTCTCTCCAACTTTTTCATGCTCCTCAATTACTCGCAACCCGTCACCGGCCCCGACCCCCGTGTATCCTCAGGTCCTGCGAACAAACACATGATGTACGGCTCTGACCCACGTTACATGTCCTTCAATCATAAGTACGACTACCTCTGGAACGACGCCTTCACAGAAACTTGGGGCGCCATAGCTCTTCCTCCGTTCAAGGACGCAGCCAGCCTGTACAGCAAAGACTCGTTACACGATGAAGGCGGTATCGGCATGTTTCATGCGTTCCACTGTCTCGCGTCTATGCGTGCGGCGTTTCAGAAGATGAACGAAAGCACGGTGACGCTGGAACAGCTGCAGAAGGGGGATCATGTGGCGCATTGTTTCGACTATCTGAGGAACGTGATACTGTGTATGGCGGATGGTGAGTAGTGCTCTAATTTGAACATAAAAAGGATCTTGGCTGATCATGTCGGTGTAGATACTTTCGAGATCGCGCGCAACCGTTCAGGACATCCGTGGGGAACCATTATTGAGGGTCAGTGGGACCTACGCACTTGTCGAGACCACACAAGGCTCCAAGAGCTTTACAACAGGTATGGGAAATGGAGGCGACATGATAAGTTGGTCTATCATGATGAGGTCGGTGTGCCGAACAACGATCCAGCGGAGGCTTAGGGAGCCTGAGCATTGTGAGCAAGTGCGCGAGCAGCGGCTCGTAATATGGCATGTTGTAGTTTGAGCTTTTCTCTCCTCTTTGTCATTTATTTGTCCTTGCTACACCATGTGCATATCCAAGCAGATCCAGCTTATCCTTGAAGAAAAGAGGAATGAAAGCATCATTCGCCTGACCACATGCACAACCAAAGCGCTGACGATCCAGGGTACATGAGTCTAGATCGCGCTCCCGACTCCACATGTTTTTCTGAATTGTGTTGCTATCATAAAGCTGGCGTTGTGGTGCTGTTTCTTTTGGATTGCAAGTCACCGTTTTAAGCGCTTGAGATAGGTAGCGTCGGGAACTGATGTTACAATCGCATTACTTGAGCAAGTTGATTGCGTAACAGGTTCCTCCAAAAAGCCATAACAGACCATGGTACGGCATAACACACAAAATAAAAGGCAAAAGCACATTGTGGAAAACACAATCAGCAAAGAAGGACCGCCACGCAGGCCACTGTTATTCACTGGGTATCTAACTATACATAACGAAAGGAGCTCCCACCCCAACAGTGGTAGAAGTCGAACTCATGCGGGTGACTTCAGCCAGACTCCACCAAGGGACCGGGAAGAGGGTTCTGGTTGCAGTCGCCGTGGTCTGGGAAGAAGCGAATGTGGTGACGCCTGCTCGCAATCATCACACAGAAGTTTGGCGACTTCTTGCAGCCAAGCTTCGCGAAGACGGCCTTCAGTCCTTGTTGAAGGATGAGGCGGTCTAGATATCAGAGGTTAGTAACGTTATTTCACATCCATGTCATGTACGTACGATGTTGTACCAGTGAGGAGGAAGGGCCCCCGAAATGTTCACCCAGTCGTGAACGACCACGCCGGCCTGGCTCGCCAGGTCTTGTCCCCGTTGCTCGACGGGAGTCGGCGGGCGGGCGGGGAGGCCGTGCGGGAGACGCACTCCCGTGCGCGCGAAGCACTCGGCCTCCTGCTCCAGGGTGAGGGGAGGAGGGCGGGCAGGAAGCCCTCGTGGTGAGGGGCGGCGGCGGGAGCAGCGCGAGCTCAGCGGAGCTCATTGCGGTGGTGGTGTTGGTGGTGATGATGGAGGTGTGGTGTGGTTGTTGGTGGGCAGTAGCAGAATAGGAGTAGAAGTGGACTGGGAGTGGTGTCCTGAGGAGGAAAGAGTCACTAAGTGCCAGTATTTATATAAATACAACCTGTCGAGGAGAGCACGGACAAAAAGTGAGAGTTACTGCCCACCCTCTTGCCTTCACCACTACCCTGTAGGCCAGGCAGCGCTGATCGCAACACCTGCTATTCCTGACTTAGTGGGTACACCGTGGGAGCCGAAGAAACCGTGCAGGAACGTAAAAGTACATGAGGCCGAGGTAAGTCAAGGGGATGTTGCATGCTGAAGTCGAATGAGCTCATAGACAACGATATTGAACGAGACGGGGTGTGCTGTAGCTTTTCAGAACAGCATTGCAACAGGAACACCTGAATGTGCCCTCGAGCCCAAGTACAAGTCATCTCTGAAGATATTGCTTGGGATTTTCCATGTAGAAATGAGGACGCCGTTGCGGTAGCGTAGCATGGAAACTCCCACAGGGCGTACCAGAGCATGAACATCCGGCAGTGGTGGAGTGTCTCCTTGAAATCTCGTCGAACTATCAAATCTCGAAAGAAAAAGCGATAGGTTTATCCGGATGACTTTTGCGAGTTACGCCAACCCGCCACACGCTTTCTAGCTCGGCGAGGATGTCCGCACCGTGCAGCAGAGCGTTTGAGTAGACTGGATGCAGTCTTGGGGTCGGTATGCTTCAGCTGCACACCGCTCTCGAGAGACGAGAGACCCCACCCTGTTTCTTCTCTGTCCCTTCTTCTTCATTTAGCTGACTCGATGCCCCGAGAAGCCTGTGCTCTGCCCCTCTCATACACGCGGAGCAGCGCATGCAGAGGACCGATGGCCTCAGTAACCCCGAACAATTGAGCGACACAAGAGCACCATTAGGCCATCTTGAGTGTATTGCTCTTCTAATACCGTAATTGATACTCGGTAGTCCGGGTTTGTCGTGTGGTTTGCTACTGCCCTGCCCCTCCCTTCACCGCGGACTAGCACAGTCGAACGACAACAGCGTCACTGCCTCAGCTGTTCTAGGAGCATGGAACATCCGGAAAGTGCGTTTTTACAGTACGACATGCCTGCTATCTTCTTCGGCAATGGATAGCTTGGACTTGTTGCGCCAATTGTTGCTGTATCTTCTAGTTTGGCTGACTCTCCTCTTCAGAGCCCCTCGCAGATTTCGCACACGATTCCCAGCTCGATCGGCTACTGCGACCTTTACGAGTGTCCCGTAGCGCCAAATGGCACTCCCAACGTCCCTACCGATCGCGCGCCCCTTCAGTGCTCCTCGCCGCCAGCCAAACGTCCCGAAAGACCGCATACCGAGAGCACACATAGCACACACAGGCATCGCATCCAGAAGAACCGCCATAGTGAGAGCCCGTTGAGACCCTGTAATGGGGCAGGGGGGCCTCTTGTTCTCAGTTTCCGGACAGCACGTGTTCAAAGTGCCGAAAGAAAACACCTCTTGTACCCAGTGTCCGGTGGCGGCCTCGCTTTGGAGGTCCTGCAAAATTAAAAGCTTCGAAGCACCTGGAAGGCTTCAGAGAGCTTCCAACTCATAGAGAAAACTTCCAACGTATCGCCAAGGAAGCCACAATCTGGGCAAGCAGACCTGAGAGGCTACGCGATGATCCGTGGGGGGAGAGACCCTTCTGGCAACAGGGAGAACTCCGGTAGAGTAGTGGCCATATCCGGCTTCAGAGATGCGTTGACACGCCCACGCCTCCGCGCAATGATTATTCGACAGACCCAAAGCGCATACCGCAAGCCTGGGAGGCCTCACAGTGCGTCAAGCCGTGTGGCGACAAGCGGAAAGAATCGTGATACCGCTTCCGCGACCTTCGTCGACATGCCAGACGATACATGAGTTGCTATATGGACTCGAGAACCACAATCGGAGAGACACAACTTTGAGAGACGGAAGGATGTTTGAATAAGGTTCCGGGAATGCCGATCGTCCGCACCGAGGCTTCGTGGCGCCTGAATGTGGGGCAGGGCCTGACACTACCATAGGCCTCCACCTGAACTTGGGCTCGACAACACGTCTCAGGGAACCACTCCATCCACAGCTTCAATTGGTTAGATCCGAAAAAGCAGTGCATGTGCATGAAGCCCTTCAAAGGCTCCGAGTACTAATGTCAGCATGTGTGCAGTCGCGGCTTTCTCAACAAACATACCTCGATGGCATCGAACTGATCATTCCCAACATCACAACCGCGATTGGAGACGCACACCGGAATCCCGGGGCTACAATTTTACAATATTATTGCAATACCTAGGGGACAGTAGACATTGGCTTTCGCGACGATCTATGTCCAAACACCTCTAACAAGACCTCCTAGGCTTTATCAGCAGCGACCCTCTCGTGGAGCCTCTACCTACTTTTCAGCGCACAGTGCATTCTACTAGCTCACGCTCGCGGTGCTCCTCATCTTGGAGCGGCGTGATGCTCCAAGACAACGATGCCGTCAAAATGGTCGAGCCAAATCCTCGGCTGGGTCTCCCTCGTCCTCCAAAACCTCTCTGGGTGATGAACCGAGGTCCAAGCCATGAGTGAGCTATATTTTCCATTCCGGTGCTTCCCATTGTAGTGATGGTCCTGTATGGTAGTACTCTTGAGATCAGCTGGCGACTCTGAGGATTCATGCTGACGAGCGCGCAATGTTCGCGATGAAAGTCTTCATGGACGGGCTTGGGAGGCAGTCGGACGAGCAATGACAGCGGTAAGAATAACAGCAAAGCGATGGCGGACCGTTGTCGAGATGAAGCTGCCGGGATAATAATGTGCTCGAACGTGGCCTGACCTGAGCAGGCAAGACGAAACTGGGCATGGAAAAGCTGCTCAATCAAGCTCTTTGAGTGCTCCGAGAAGCTTCTGGAAATAGGCAGGGGACCTTACTGGTCGTGCATAAATACCATGTCACGAGGACATGAATAAGAATTACGGCAAAGCGAGGGCGAAGGGGTCCAAGATGCTCTTCGCTAGACCACTCGGTCACTGCGCTTCGCGGCCGCAAATGAACGAGGATTTTCTAGGCGCTAAATCAACGCTGAGATCTCAGCGGGAGCTCTGGTCTTATCTTGTGAGAGAATGTCGACGTCCTTGTACCGTTTCCAAGCGCAAAGAGGCGGTTGCTTTCTCCTCTTCTTATCTTTAAGACTTGAGCTGACGCCGATCAACCGCGGGCAGGCTCGCTCGAACACGGTTGGCATTCTCCACTGTGGAGAATGCTCGAAGCGAAAGACAAAGTGCATGCTGCTGTGAGGAGCGGACCTGTGAACAAAGTCACGGATAGGACCAGAATGGAATGACGCAGCCTATCACAGTGCTTCGTGGAGTCAGCTGAACGCGGAGATCGAATCTGCGAGCGTTGCACCTCCACACTTGAGATTCTGGGCAGGAAGTTCTCTTGTGTGAAGCAAGTTATCGAAGCGGCTTTATCGCATCTTCAAACAACACCGGCACATCGAAGCGGTTCTATCGCCTCTTGGAGCGTACCGGCGTCATTTTTCACTGTTCATCTTTTCCATCAGAGATGATCGCACAGTGAAACGAACAAGAACGCATGAACGTTAGTTGTGGGCTTGTAGAGTATGACCGGCCGTACGTATCACCGGGCAGATGTTCGATTTCGTCTTTGGCCAACCCATCTCGTCTCATCCCAGATCACCAAGAAGGGTTTTGCCCGCCATGTCTAGAAGAGGCTAAGTCTGTCTCATCACCTGGTTGAGCTTCCTGACAGCGATTTGCCTCTGTAGCTGCCATTTGAACCATATGATCTTCCTGCAATGAGATAGAGCGAGAAGGGTCGCTTGGAGCTAACGCGCGGGTGAGGGCTGGATTCTGCCCCGAGGCTCACCGGAGTCAGATGCCTTGACATGAAGAGAGTTCAAGCCCCTAGGCTACTTGGCGTTGGAATCGCTGTTCGCACCAGTAATGGCACCATTTATAGCAGCACCGAGCTAGTGTTGCCAGCAGCAGGTTTTGCTCCGCTAAGGTCAAGGATTCCATAACAGCCATCATATCAGGATCAAAAAAAAGCAGCCGTATGACGCTTGAGAATTATCTCTACGCTGGTTCCGGACGTTATTGTTGCTGCCGAGGCGGAGTGGGTTAAACCGAGGTCGGCGTGTTGGTCTGCGCGCAGTTGGCTGAGGCCGACGGCTGATTCTCATCTTTGCTTACATGCAGACTCGGTTTCTACAATCGGTGGTGGAGAGCTAATCTCATGTGCGAAGTGGGTTTGCCAATCTTTTCTTGGCTGAGAGTGTAAATGCATCTGCTCTCGGGACTTGGAGGTAGGTCTGGAGGAGAGGGTCCTTTTTGTCGGCGCTGTGGAGCAGTGAGCCTTGGGTACGAAGAAGAATGCAAGACCGGTCCGCCTGCGGGAGCCGGAGACAAGACTACTCACATTGTCACTGCGGTCATCGTGCCCCGCTCCTGCAATTTGCTAGACCATGGTCGACATGCCTTCGATGCGGACCATGCCTTCGCATAGTTACCCACCAACGTCATTGCCAGCGCCTGGGTTCGGAGGTGTACCCCTGGTGGTGGCAGACCGAACCTCAGCCCGCATACCTGCCGGATTCACGACGGACACTGGATTCATGACGGTCCAAAGCTGGGTCTTGTAGTGCTTGAAGAGCTCGGTCAATAAGATCTTGAATCCTACGTACGACTCGGCGTAGTAGAAGACCAAAATCTTGTGGTGATCTTATTGGGAGTCTGCGTCGAGGATTCCCGATGGGAGGCTGTGGCTAAGTGCCTTGTTCTCGCCATTCGCCGCTTGGCCGTCATGGCCGATGGTGCTGGTGAGCTTCTTTTGGCCCTGCTGTTGGTATTTCCAGCTTTTTTCGCTCAGGAAAAGTTAAGGCTTGCCATGGCAGCCATCATGTCGGGATCAAATACAACGAAAGGAGCAGCTCCAGTCGTCGAGAAGAGGAATATTCGGCCTGCGCGTTGGAGGTGGTGCCATAGGCGCTAGCAGCCACAGCGGTCGACGCAGAGGACATGGACGAAGGAATTCTTTGGCAACATCTAGGAACAAAGTCAGAAGCTAAGGTCAAGAGGGTTAGGAAGTCAACTTGCCGAAGTTAGCTTCCCAGTAACGTTGCCAGACCTGATGATGGGGTCGATATTGTCGCCCTGCTGCGTGGGTCGTTTGGCCGAGGCATGGCTATGATCACCAGCATACTTTAGGTATATTTGACCTTCTACCCCAAGCATCCCAGATCTTGGATGCGAGGCAAAGCTTTGATGCTGCGTGTTGACCTAGGAGGTCGAGCTATAGGCACGCAAGAGCTGGGAAAGTCGAAGGACACCATCACTTACGAGGTAGTTGTGGGAGTCTGGTGCCCCTGAAGCAACGCCTTGCCAACGCCCACATTGATCTTACCGTACGCGACTGCCAAAGAGCTCCGCAAGGACGCGGCGAACAGTAAGAGGCCTCTCGATAGTCAGAGGTGACGCTCAAGCAGCCAAAGCTCGTGCAGGCCGAAGAGAGACGCGCGAAGCCCATGTCAAAAGGAGAGTAACTGTGGCGTTGAGGATACGGAGAGGAAGGCGGGGTAGGCGGACTCAGCCCGGCCTCTATCAAGCTGCCCGCCCGTGCTCTTGGTGAACGAAGAAGGGGATCAACCTCACCGACCCTACCACTGACTCACGATCCCAAGGCTCAACACCGGAAGAACTCACTATAGCTGCTCGAGAACATTTTCGTTGTCCATGCAGTCCAGCTCGAGCAACTCCCTTCTCGAGATCTGTTTTCGTTGTGGAAATACGGCACTGTGAGGACAAACGCAGCGAAAGCGAACTTCGCAACACCAAGAAAAACCGCGTTGACGCGTGGAACAGTACGCCTGGTGCAAGCAAGATTAATCTTCCCCACCAGCCGATTGCAGGCCATAAGGGTGTCGCACTCTACTACCTGCTGTCCTGCTGTGTATACATGGGTTTCGAGAAGCTACTGAGCCCCCGCCTGGCCTCATGTCGCTGGCCCACGCTCATGATGTTTCCGGGCGGCCATAGAAATCTCTGGCCCGATCATGCGAGAGCCACTGACCCGATGCACACATTTCGCTTCAAAGCCTCGTATGTGCTCATTATATCGCCTCGTTACGCTACTAAGAGGGTTAATTCACATCCAACGGTGCCGTTGACAGCAAGGCAATCTGCTGGCAACACCTCTTGCCTGATGAATTTGGGCCTGACGGACACTCGACAATTTTCCTCTCTTCAGCTTATATCCTTTTGTATGCCTCCTATATAGTTCGTCCCACGGTATTTAGACCGATTGCTCCCGATCCGATCTGCGGCGCGCAATAAGCGCATGGTGCGCGGGTATACGAACGGTCGAATGAGCTATAGACACGGTTCGTGGATGGGTCGGCGGATCCGAAGGAAGCAATATGAGGCTAAGATAGAGATAGGAATGCGCATATATCTCGACTTCCTATGTAAAAGTTCAAGGAAGCGGAGAAAAGCTTGGGCGCTCTGGGTTGAACTGGGCGTGGCGGGCGAGCATTCGAGGCGGCATATCGCGCGGGGGGTAACGCACTTGGGCAATTACTTATGGCGGAGGACTACAAGAAAGGGCGCTACTACCTCCATTGTTCTGACAGAAATCGGGCAGACAGGAAATACGACTGAACACCCGTATCAGGCATACGTCTGCATGTGCACGCTGCTAATGACCCAATAGGTAGAGAGGATAGAGGCGGCCGAGTACCATATCGACTTCGAACAGCACGCTCATACTGCCGCAAAGCACTATATCGTAGCAGCAGTGACTCCCGCGTTGCGCCCATTTGGATTGTCAGGGCGTGTCGCCCGAGTTGGCTGTGCTCGAGTGCTGTTCTCCCACCTCTGCTGGTACTGTCAGCCACCCACAAACGCGATCCATATGGCCCGTGCCCATGTGTTCTGCTTCTCGACGTCGCCGATTCACTCATTCTTTGCCCTAAATTCTGAGACATGACCGACATGCGCGACACCCATACATCGAAGCGCTCCTCACCGCGTGGGGAGGACTGTGAGAAAGATAGGCGCGTATCCTTCCTCGATCTGGCAGGAGGTTAGTTCAAAGTCCCGCTGGATAGCTTTGCCATTCACGTTCTTCGCTTAGAGCTCCGCAACTACGTATACGAACTCGTGGTCGCTGGTGAGAAGGGACACGAGCTTATACTTAGACACGACCCTGACGGAAGCTATCGCGCATCCTGCGGTACACCTGATGGCACAAGTCGAGCCAGCGTGGCTCTGGCCCAGATATGCAAGCAGGTACGACGCGAGTTCCGGTATTGTTTCCGTTGCTGAGTCTTCTCACGCAATTTCCCTGGGCTAACGTTGGCTTTCACATTTAGACCCCTTAGCATGAAAATGATCTACGCTGTAGTGCCGCTGCATAGCTATGCTTTATTCCTGCAGACTTTCTTGTTCACCGGTCTGCCGCTTCGCCGCATCATCATCTACGTACCTTACTGGACCGAAGGTTTTAGGTCTGCGACCTCTCATCGTAGCCGCTTCTACTAATGCCTTTTCGGTGAGAGTCTTGAATACCACGCTCAATACCCTTTGCGGCCGATGGCCAGAATGGAAGAAGCTTCTCCTTTTTGGTTATCTCTGCAATATCTCTTTTCAAATGTCATGGGAATGTGGTCCTGTGTTCATATGCACCATCAGCAAAGAGTTGGGGGGACTTTGGGACAAGCATGGATATGCGGCGATCCATGATGGACTGCCAGACATCAGATACTTGTGCACTGAGTATTCGGTCTTCAAGAGCGAAACCTGGACCTTTGGCGAGGTCAGGAAGGCTCCGAAGCCATTCCATAACAACATCCTCAAGTACCATGGCGAGTGAAGTGGTGACAAGGACTATCATTGACGCTCGCTGTTCGCCGTCTCATAAATCTTCGAGTAGCAATGCTAAGGCATTGATCTGGTTTCGCAATGAATACATGTGGACTGAAGAGCATGTAATTGAGTGTGCTCCCAATCAGCTTCGATAGAATGGACTGCCGCAATTACGGACAAGTACCGAGCCTGGAAGACCATGTTCGGCAAGCCTCCTGACTCCGAGACGAGGTTCCCCGGGTCTAATCTGGTCATGTGGCCTATTTTTCCGATAATTTTGCGTGCACCCCGCTTTCCCCCACACCAAGTGGAGACGACTCAGAGACAATGCATGTTGCTGTCTAAGCAGTACAAACAAAAGTGCGAGCAAAGCCTGAATCATGGTGCAGTTTTATCTACATACGGACGGTTCCTTCGCCGCCTTCGACGATTTGAGCATTGCTTTTTCTTTTCATCCTCTCCCCTACATCGCGGAGCTATTGTACATACTGCTGGACAATCGCCCATCATGACAGCCACACAAATACCACATCTTCGCAAGACCAAGACGTCCTCACAACTGGTTGTCAACGGCGAGCCTTTCCTCATGCTCAGCGCTGAGCTCCACAATTCGACACTCAGTTCGGCGAAATACATGCGGGATGACAAGATTTGGGAGAACATGCGCGCGATGCATTGCAATACGCTTCTTGGATCTGTGACTTGGGAGCAGATTGAGCCTATAGAAGGCCAATTCGACTTTAGCAACATCGACGAGATCATTCTAGATGCCCGGAAACACGACATGAAGCTAGTCCTGTTGTGGTTCGGCACTTATAAGAATGCGCTTAGTACCTACGTGCCAGCGTGGGTAAAGAAGGATGTCAAGCGGTTCCCAAGAGCGCATGTCAGCGAAGCGGGCGCAAAAATTAGAACTGAGGAGTATGTCAGCCCATTCTGCGAAGCAGGTTGGACAGCCGATGCGAAGGCCTTCGGGACGTTGATGCGACATCTAAAGGAGTTCGACGGCGCGCATAGCACTATCATTATGGTGCAGGTCGAGAACGAGACTGGCATTTTGGGAGACTCTAGAGACCGAAGCAAGCTTGCGAACCAGAGGTTCGCCCAAGCCGTACCGAAGGACTTGGTTGAAGGTCTGCAATCGCGCAAGAACCCACATCCCGATTTCGTGAAACGATTTCCCAGCATCAAGGAGGCGAAGGCAGGAGAACACTCATGGAAGGAAGTTTTTGGCGTGGACGACGTGATCAACGCCGATGAGATGTTCATGGCGGACGCCATCTCTCGCTATGTTGAGAAGGTCGCTGCAGCAGGCAAGGCGGAATACCCCATCCCACTCTACGCGAATGTATGGTTAAACTTCGACGACCCATCGGCTCTCGACCTCACAGATCTACCCGTTGTCGTCGGTGGCGGAGCCACAGCAGGCATTTACCCGTCCGGTGGGCCCTGTCCGCACACAATGGATGTCTGGAAGCATAACGCACCTTCTCTAGACTTCATCGCTCCTGACCTCTACTTCCACGACTACGAGAGCACGTGCAAGAACTACCGACACGATGATCAAGTCTTCTTCATACCAGAGCAGAGGCGGGATGAGAAAGGGGTGCGGAGAGTATGGTTAGCATATGGCACATACCTAGCACTTGGATGCTCGCCATTCGGTGCAGACTCCGAATCAGCAGAGGCCAGCGCTATAACCAAGCATTACAAGCTCATCTACTCGGTACGAAAGCAAATACTCGATGCGCAGGCCAATAGGCCTGAAGACATCATGGGATTCTTCTTCGACGAGTGGAAAGAGGGCGAGAAGGTGAAGGAGCACAGCTGGACCAAGAAGATGGGTGGATTCGACGTCATTGTGGACCGCGCCTTTGTCTTCGGTAAGCCGGGCCCTGGCGCTGGTATGGTCATTCATCAGGGCGACGGCAAGTTCTTGTGCGTTGGTTGGGGCTTCAATGTGTACTTCAAGAGCACCAACCCTAAGTCCACGTTCACGGGTATTTTGCACGCAGAGGAGAAGGAAGTCAACCCTAAGACTTGTGAATTAAGTACTTTGAAGGTGCTTGGTGGTGATGAGACGCGTAGTGGGGAGTTCTTGATAATGCCGAATGAGGAACCGGACTACGGCGGCTTCCCGATTGCGGTGACCATTCCTTCACGGACAATGATCGCTGAGTGCTGGGCTTATAGCGTTGAAGAGGTGGAGGATGACTTTTAGATAGTTTGTCCATCATAGATTCTCGCATTCAGAGATAAAGCTTCTAATTGCTGGTCTTGACACCGGACATCGAGTTCTTCTAGCTTTGCGAGTAGCCGGTCCAGATTCAGTGTCGCTTGTTGGTTTGCACCAAAAACCCCGGTCCTTACTTCATCGAGCAGCGCGCCACCAATATCGCGAATTTTTGGGACGACGCTGTAGCCGTTCGCGTCGAAGACTTCGTTGGGCATGTGATACAAAATGTCAAGTAGCTCGTCGACTACGCGGTGCCGCTCCTCGGATATGAAAGTCGGTGTAAGTAATACATTCTGAGCGCGAGCCAGCCCGTTCATCTGCTCTAGTAGGTTCGCACGGATATGCAATTGCGTGACTTTAAGATTGACTGTTTGCACGTCAGTCCCAAAATCTCCCCCGATCACGCGCTCTTCTCCGCTCAGCGGACTGCCCGGCCGACTTCTCCACTTCAGCTGGGGTGGCAAGTCGGCTAACGCTTGCTGGGCTTGTTTCATGCTCTCTTGCAGGTGCTCCATGGTCTTGATGGGAACAGACTGGCTCGCTTGCCAGATCAAGAACAGACGTGCAAGTGCATTCAGACCAGGAATGTATGATCGTGAAGGAGAAGAGTGCAATGCCTGGGAAATGCCCGCGAGCAAGCTCTCGTCGGATGCATCAAGCGGTATTAGCGCGTTGACCTGTTCATGCGCTTGACGCAGAACAAGTAATGGCCATCCATGCATATCGCACGTACATTGGCCCGCATAGATGAGCCAGTACAGTCTCTTCAAGATCTGTTGGTCCAGAAATGTCATCTGATCGAAGTCATGATAGAGAAGATATTTGACACCCATGGCGGCCTCTGCGCTTAATCGGTGGGCAAGTGGTGATCCAATACCGTGTTCGTGGTGCGTAGCACTGGAAAAATTGTACATTGCTAGCACCCAGTCCAGGGAAATGAGCCTGTTCCGGTCCCATAGCCCTAGACGCTCGGCTATATCGAAAGAGCCATCTACGGTTACTGCACCGTAAAGGCCGCGTCTTCGCCGCAGACTAGCTACGACTGCTGCGCAAAGTGACGCCACCAGGATAAGAAACGAGCCATCGGAGTTGTTGTTCGCAGTCTGTGCCTGGGTTATGCGTTCTAGCATTTGGGTCCGTTGGAAGATTGGAGCGACAGGGTGGATCCATCCAAACCAATCCTCTACAATCTGTTGAAGGGTTCCAAGTGGTGCTATGTGTTCGATGTCGCACGATACTGATTGAGGTGACGTAGCTGGTAGACTTGGAGATGACAGATCAGGACTGTCCACTGATGGTGATCCGATTCCTGATGTTTCAGCATCGAGGCGTGATCGCAGCGCCGCAACGTAGCTGTACCTAACAATCAGCGAACGCAGTGGGGTATCGGACATCGAGCATCTTGACCACGCACCGGTTCTTAGGTCCGCGCTTCTTCCGAGGTCGAACTTGAGTACAGTCTATGTTAAGCTCTGTGCATACGGAACATCTCGCCTTGTCTGGCAAATAGATGCACTGATTAAGTCAGCGTAGTCTAATGGAGCCCAGCAGCAACACTCACCTTGACTTTCCTAGCTCTGCACGCATCGCAGGCAGCTGTCGATCGGACCCGACCTGTGTGGTTGCCGTCATTTTGGCGAGATTTCTCCTTCTCGTTCATATTTTCCATTACCCATGCGAGCAGTCGTGCGCCATATATGGAGAATCGTCGGAAAAATCCTGCCACTCGCTACCGCCTCGTGGCGATGGGTTCGTGGATGATTCTGGCTGGGCGTTTTCCCGACAATTTTGCGGTGGTTCGTTCCCCAGAGACTAGACCGTGAGCGAGTCATGATTTGACCTAATCGGACCGAGACTTACCCACCTCCGCTTTCGCACTTGAGGTCTCTCCAGGTTCTCTCCGCAGTTTTGTAAAGGACGCTAGCCATCATGCTCATGTTATTCGATGCCGCTGCGGCGGAACATATAAGGTAGCTGTATTCCCATTTGGAAATCACGCTCGGGCGAAAGTGCTTGACGATCTCATCATCTTCTCATACTCTGACCATGGAGGGCACCAAGGATACCAAGGAAGGCGTTGAGGTGATGCACCATGAAGATATTGCTGTAAACCTCCCCCATGGCGAGGATGAGAGGCCATGGTACCAGCAGCCAGAGCTACGGAAATTGTATTTGCTCATGCCATTCCTTTTCCTCGGCTCCACAACGCTCGGCTACGATGGAAGTCTTCTGAATGGACTTCAGACGATGCCTGCGTGGCAATCTTGTACGAGTATTCCTCCCTACAAAAATTCTCTGTTAATTTCTATGTAGTCTTCAATCACCCGACTGGCTCTCATCTTGGGCTCCTCGGTGCATTTCCCGGGTTTGGCGGTTTCGCGGTGCTTCTGTTCACCCCATACATAGCCGACTACTGCGGTCGCCGTCTCGGAACAGGCATCGGTTGCTGTCTGGTTATCCTCGGTTCCGCAATCCAGGCATGTCCACAACCAAGCAACCCTGATGCCATGTTCCTTGCCGGTCGATTCATCATGGGAATGGGCAGCAATATCAGCAATGCAACATGTCCCCTTCTCATCACGGAAGTTGCACATCCAAGACATCGTGGCAGAGTTACTACGATCTACAACACTGTCTGGTATGTGGGGGCCATACTGGCTGCTTGGACGACGTTCGGCACACTCAATCACGTTGTTGGGGGTACGTAATGCCCGGGTACGAAGTCGATCTGTCTTAGACATAAACACTTCGTACCATCTCCACTTTGATGACTTAGCTGACTTCGTACCTGCGCGTCTAGACCTCTCGTGGCGCCTCCCTGTCGGCCTCCAGTGCGCTATGCCTGGTATCCAGCTCCTTGCCCTCTGGATGCTGCCTGAAAGCCCTCGATGGCTGATTGCGAAGGGAAAATATGCAAACGCAAAGAAAATCTTAACAAAGTATCACGGAAATGGGACCGAAACGGATTTCGTCAACTGGGAGTTCAGTGAGATCAGCCAGACAATTGAGCTCGAGGAATCTGTGGCGGCGAGCAGTGGCTGGTACGAACTTGTTCGGACCCCCGGAAACAGAAAGCGATGCCTTCTGATCATCTTAACTGCCATATTTAGCCAGTGTTCTGGTAATGGCCTGGTTTCGTACTATTTGGCGTCAGTCTTGAACACGATTGGCATAACAAAGTGAGTTCATATTATCGGGATCCCGCACGTCCTCAACTGACTGATGCACTTAGTCCATCGAACCAAGCAGCTATCAACGGTGGTTTGACAATCTGGTGCTGGCTCGTGTCCTTGGGCTGTGCATTCCTTGTGGATCGCGTCGGACGCCGTGTTCTCTTCCTCATCGCTGGCGTGGGCATGTTGATCGCTTTCAGCATTTGGACAGCTTGCAGTGCGGTGTATGCAAAGACTGGAGACTCAGGCGCTGGTTCAGCTGTTCTTGCCATGATCTTTTTGTTCTATGGTGGTATGTGTCTCTCGTTCACTGTTAAACCTTCTTATATTGACAAATCTAGCTGCCGGCTTTGCCTGGCCCGGATTGACAGTATCCTACACCGTCGAAATCCTGCCTTTCAAGATCCGTGCGAAGGGATTGACCCTATGCTTCGTCGGTACCAGTCTTGCCGGTATCTTCAACCAATATGTCAATCCCATCGGACTGGAGGCATTGGCCTGGAAGTTCTATCTTGTCTATATTGTGGTCCTGGTCCTGGAGTGCTTGGCCATCTATTTCTTGTACGTGGAAACACGAGGCCCAGTAAGTTTTATATCATACTAAAAATGTGGTTTGTTGCTGATCCGGTACATCAGACGCTTGAGGAAATCGCTGTGCTATTCGATGGCCCCGACGCGAATGTTGCCGGTACCACTGTGCCCATGGAGCGGAAGCGATCGATTGAAGTTTCTGACGACAAGGCTTAAGTTCGGGTAGAGTCCGAGGGTATGGGCAGGTGATTTGAGAATATGATAGAACGTGATCGACGTAGTCGTGTCGACTCCAAATCTTATCACTAATTCACAACAAATGTTAGTACCATGTTATTGCTTATTACCATGTGCATTAGTCTCATACAGACTGCATTTCACTATGAGTCTTCGACGCCACCAATAAATGCCAAAAATAAAACGCTGCAGAGTGGAAAATTCAAGTGTACGTGGTTTCTCCCGTCGTGGAGGGGGAGTATTCCTAAGGTGTAGGCTCCACAAGCTCTTGACTTACGTCAATCTCGACGATCTGTAACTGGCAAGTAGAAAATTGAATCGCGTCATTGGTATAAAACTATGTATAAGAAACGTCCTTGCAGCCCACTCTACATACCATCGTTAAGCATAGCTTGCATCATCTGCACATGTCGGTTCGCATTTGTTTCGCTCATCTCAGTTTCGTAATTCAATCCGTAGGGCCAAAAGTGCGATCCACCACAGCTGATCTTCGCGCTAGACCCATCGAAGCTCCTCAGCAGGGGCAGTGCCGTCTTCCAGCTTCCAGATGCGCACAACGAGTCGAAATTTGCTGTTTGGCCAACGCCAAGGGTGTGTGAGATCTCGTGCATTGCGGTACGCTCAGTCATGTAGGAGCGGTTGGAGCCGAATCTCATGTTGCCGGCGTAGTTGGCATCCGCGGTGGGCACGCTGGGCTCGTATTGAACGGTGATCTTCTTTGTGCATTTCGCATTGCAATATTTGCCGTAGCGGGCGATGGCGAGCTTCATAGCGGCATCGATCTTGTTGTATGCGTCTGTTTGATCCGCCGTTGGGTTGGATGCCTTTTGGATGGTGTATGTGATAGCGGCGCACGAGGCTGTGGAGGCGTAGACCAGTGCCGCGGCGAGGAGAGAGAGCTTCATGATGGGCGACAGTGTGAAATCGGGAGCGCTATTCGAACGGCGTAGGATTGAAATCAAGTATCAGACGCACCTGTTCACATTGCTTGACGATAGCGTTTGGCTTAAGCGGAGGCTGCCGTTACTTATATACCCACCCAGTCAGTAATTGGTACTCCGCATGGTTTAAATGCCCCTTGATCATTTGTGGGTAGAGCGTATCCATTCAAGACGGGATGAAGGCTCTGCCAAGCTATGAGAGGAACGACTAGCTTGTTTCCATGAGTGGGGACACGGTTCTTCGCCATGAAGAGTAACCTGAAACTCGCGCGTTGCAGCTTGCGGAAAGCAACAATCTCGACAAAGTATCACTGCCGGGGTCTGCATTGAATCTTGTTTCGACCATTGTTTATCGTATATTGCCTTGGCACGTTATCCTAGCGAATAAGCATGAAACACCCAGTGCACTTTCACCACCTGGTAGCGGAGTCTGTACTATCGTAGGCCTACTTCCGAGAATGAACGGAAGACCTAGATAAGCAATTTCTCCTCTACACATTGTCAGATAGCCTGTCCAATCGCTTATGAACGGGCATCGTTATAATTCAAAGCGTCCAACCCACCTTCCTCAATGCTCCATCTCTACTGATAGCACCGTCACAGAGAATCGGCTATCGGCCTACATAAGCTTTGGCTAGCAGAGAATGCATCTGGCTCATAATGCCCATCACTCTGGAGTATTCAATACTTCAGCTATAGCACACGCGAGAAGGCAGTCTATACTTGTTCGAAGCCCCTGCCTTTGGCGAGCAACGCGATTGGGCGTCCGGGTACGCAGGTTTCAGCATGAATGCGCATACTTGATCACGGCGTAAGCTTCGCCTGGTGTCCTACAACACCTGCCAGTAGGACATCTTGATGGCTTCTCAGTTTTCAATAAGACAGTCCTCTCAAGTTGCAAAAGTGGCGACTTCATTTCAGGGTTACCGGAGAATTTGGAGGTTTTCGGTTGCAGTTCACCCGATGCCCACCGGATCTTCTACTCCAGAGTGCGGGGCCCCACGATGCTAAACCTACGCGTCAACAGTAGTTGACAATTAATCCGTGTTATAGAATACATCACGGGCGCCGAGCAGTTGCGTGTACAGACGGCATCCAGTCCGGGTCTCCAAGCCATCCCCTGTCGTGAGACGATACAATATGCAGATCTCACCACTGCTAAGCCTTCTCTTGCCCCTTGCGGTTGCCTCGGCACTGCCCGGACGATTCCAGGCTTCATCTTCGACGTCTTCAGGTTCCAAAGCTATACCGACGATATGGGTGGCAGGCGATTCGACGACTGCACCGGATGGAGGCCACAATGGAACTGAAGGATGGGGGCAGTACCTCAAATACTCATTTGGTGACAGTGCTTTTATCAACAACTCTGCGTACGCGGGCCGCTCAGCGCGTTCATTTACACGCGAAGGGCGCTTTGAACGCATAGCTGCTGCGATGAAGCCAGGAGATTTCGTTGTCATCGAATTTGGAATCAATGATGGAGGTACACCTCTCAATGGTTCCACGAGCACCACGGGTGACAAGGGAAGAGCGGACTGCCCTGGTGCAGGAAATGAGACTTGCACTGTAATATTCAAGTACGCAATGTCGAGATGGACTAGATTGTGATCAGCAAACTGACAGCAGCCAGCAATGTCACCGAGACCGTGCAAACGTTCCCAACCTATATCGAAGCTGCGGCTAGAAAGTTTTTATCTCTGGGAGCAGCCAGCGTCATCATCTCCGAGCAGCTTCCTAATAACGTCTGGGAGACTGGATCATACTCGTACAAGCCATCGCTCTTTTCATACTACGATCTGTATGTTCTCTTCTCGAAGAATGTCAAAATATACACTAACTTCTGAAGATTGGTCGCAGAAAGACTTGGAGGACCTTCCGGTAAGGCGTATCTTGTACAACATGGGAGCTACGCGGCGCAGGCCCAAAAGCTGCTAGGAGCGGAAGTCGTCAATGCCAATTATCCGATGGATCATACTCATACCGCGCCGTTCCTTGCTGATGTGGTACGTATCATCGAGAAGTCGCGCTTGAAGAATGCCACTGAGAACTATACAGCATAGCCAGGCTTTTGTACTGGGACTGAAATGCGGAACAAGCCCACTTGCCAATCTCATCGTAAACGCTACAGCTCGTATCGAAGCGTTGCGCGGGCCATGCCTACCAGCAAACAGCACGCTTCCCATATAGATGAAACTAGACATATCTGATAGAGTTTTAAAAAAAAAGTCAGATGTGTTCATTAGGCGTGCACGAGGTGATACGTTTTGTTGTTCAGGAGGCTAGTGCTTACGATTTCTTACATGGCCCAAGCCTCACAAACCCCCGACCTCACATCTTCCACCTCCATAAAATTTACTCTTATGCGATCAGTCGTTTTATTGCAAGGTCTTTTCGCCGTATTTTAGTCGACCGGCCGATATGCTTGCGGTGCTCTTTCGCGTAGGCCTCCAGGGTGTCCTCTACTACGGCGCCTTCAGTCGCTTCACACACGGAAAATATACTCCAGCTTTCCATCAATATCAGGTCGACCGAGCACCAAACACCGAATACACGCAGTTCATTCCTGTCTTTGATGTCGCTCTCGGCGCGCTGCTCTTTTCTCCGCGGGCGCGACCGTGGGCTGCTCTATTCTTCGCTCTTGCTCAGGGCGGCGGGATAGTCAAGTTAGTGCAGGAAGGAAAGAATGTTACCCCAGATATTGGACTTTTCACGGTCGCGATGGTTGTGTTCTTGACTTCCTGGCTTGGAGATCGGTGGAAGCGTTGGATGCATTAGGAACGATCAGGCTCGGATGGAGGTATGATGCGCTACGGAGTTGTTAGGCGACATCTCTTTAGTGGTCGGGACTACGATATGCCCACGCCATTATCTCTAGGGATGATCAGGAACGTTGAATTATTGATGTGCAGAAAGAGACGGGATGATCGAATGGTGAAAGGCGGCCGCGACCCGTTGAACGCTATATTTCACACTATAACATATATAGAAAAGCCTCCTTCGCTCTTCGCGTGCACCTTCTACTTTACGCCTTTGCCACCTCTCTGCGCTCCTCCTTGCCTTTCTTATTGTCCAGCCTATCTAGGCACTTGTTGTTCTTCATATGATTATCCGCAATCTTCATCTCTAATCGGTAATGTCGTGATAGGGACCAAGAATAGGTCCTTGGCGGTTAGAAGATGGTATAGTACTTCGTCTTCTGGTGTGTCGCTCAGTTGCGTAGAACACGGTAATAACATTAGCAATTTGTGATTGACTCTTCCACAACGCTCGCACTGGACGGAGAGCGCACCGCACGAAGCTATAATCAACATATACATGGGTTTTCGACAACTGCGCAGGCGTTGGTATGATAATATAGATACAATAGATGAAGAAGATGCCGTTATAGATGTATATACCCAACTGTGCCCTATGGGTATCATGATGAACGCTTGCTGAGACACTACCCAAGAAATGAGCGTAGAACGCCGACGCAACTTTTGAAATCGACTGTTCACATACCCGTACCTGCACTCATCGTGCACTTCCATGAGCATCAAACGAACGATTTTCCTACGCAACATTTCCAGCATGACCCGTACGTCCAAGGTACGAGTTCCCCTGTACCTCGTGGCTCCTCCTCGGCACATGGTTCTCGTAGCCAGGGTGTATATCTCCTGATATCGTCCTCTCCATACCATCATACCGTTCCGAGCGCCTGTCAGTCGACTGACTCGTAACTCTAACCGCCTCTTGGACCGCCTCTTGAGTCGCAATAGCCGCCACATTCGGCCTCTCTACCTGCTCCTTGCTCTCTGGATCATCGGGTGGGTGGAACAGCGCTGCCTCGTGGTCGTCGAAGTCCTGTCCAGGGTTCACAGTCTGATACTCCACGCTCTTCACGATCCTATACATGCCCCACGCCAAAAGCGTGCCCATCAGCGGGCCGAACCAATAGATGTAGTGGTACCCTGGGAACTCATGCGTGACGACGCATGGGCCAAATGACCTGGTGGGATTCAAGGAGCCGCCTGTGAAGTAGACACCGACGAGTTCGGCGACGAAGAGCGCAAGGCCAATACCGACAGGGGCGAGGAATGTGGATTTGTGCTTCTCGGCAGCGAGCATAAAGATAGTGAAGACCAGGAGAGAGGTAAGGAACATCTCGAGAAAGACGCCTTGCGTGATAGAAGTGCCGGAGCCGAGCGTCGTGCCGACGTTCAAGGGGCCGGGGAGGAGGGCGGAGATGACGGCTGCGGCACAAATGCCGGCGAGCATTTGGGAGATGAAGCAGAGAATAGCGCGGGTTACGGTGAGGGCGCCCACCATGTAGAGACCTAGTGTTACCTGGGAGGAGCCATTAGTATATGGCATCGTTGCAGCTGGTTGTGACCTACGGCAGGATTGAACAGCCCTCCACTGACTCTGAAGAAGACCCATACATTAACCATCAAGCTGAACCCAAAGATCAAGCTGATATATAGCAGCACACTTGTATTTGGCACCTGAGTGATACTGTTGTTCTGCTGCCCAGCGGTCGCAGCATTGTCAGCAGAAGCCGCCGAGTTGGCAACCTGTGTGCCTCCGAATGCAAAGAACAGGAACATGAAGGTCCCTGCAAATTCGGCCGCAGCGGCTACCAACTCGTTGCGCCATTTGTTGGATATGCCCCATCGTGAAGCCGTCTTCTGGGCTTCGCTGGGATCGTTCGTTCGTTTGTGCCTCGCGTTCGGAATGTGACCGTTTGCACGCCGGGGCGGCCCGTCCTTCTTGTGCAGTGGGAGAAGATTGCGAGCCATCGAGGATAGGCTTCGCCAATGTAGCGGTACGCGGAATGCAGGAAGAGAGAGCTAGCCGCTCAGGTACCAGTGCGCTTCTTTGCAAGTTGATGGAGGAGGCAGAAGCAAGCTACAAAACTTGGAATGGGCAGAGATAGCCCACGCTATGAAGTAGTGGACGTTGGAACTAGAGCTACGATGCATCCGCCGACGAAGGTGGCGTTAATGGAGCGAAAAGCAGGCGGGCAGCTTACGGGCCGCATTCGTCGACGCAAGCCATTCGTAAGGTTACCGCACCAGCTTTTCACAAGCCAACAATGACCTCACCACTGATCGCCCAGCTGGGGCCCAGTCGTGGCATACGCGTCTGGCGGTTCGCGGCGTCCCATCAGCCGCGCAGAGCTCCACATGGTGAAAAGTCCATGGAGAAGGCCGGTCTGACGTTTGTGGAGATGGGCACTGGTGCGGTAAAAACGAAATGTGAGTGGTGAAAAGGGATGATCAGCAGGCTCACTGTTGTAGCTCGATCGGCACAGGGAGCAATTAAGGTTATCGATACGCGAGACGACGCGAGGTGACGTCACGACCCGCAGGTAGCGTGAAGAAAGCGTGTCTCATCAATCAATCGATGCCGCGGCGGGATGCGGATATAATGCAGCTGGTCCGCCTTGAAGTCTGGAAGCCCTGTCGAATCGAGGGGGCGAGAGCATTGCGCGGCGCGCTTCTTCCTCCGCGGGTGCGCTGACAATGGCACAACACCTCAATATTACTGGCACAAAATCTGTGGTGAGGAAACGGGTTGCTCCGTCAGCCTTAGGTCGTTCTCATGCACCCTCTTCTCAGAACACACTAATATTCTCCGGTATACCAAGAGCATGCAGTTTTAAGAATGCTGCAACGCTCGGGGTGCTTGTCCACCACCGCGATGAGACGGTCTGGTAGACTTCGAAGCACGCCCTCGACTTACGCACTCTCACCGCCCACAGAGACAAATACGCATATCTCCACCCCGCAGTAAACTCTTCCTCACTTCACCCAAACGCGCTTCCGTTTTGTGTACCACGAACCACGCCATACAGTGTGCAACCAGTATCGCGAAGGCGAAGACGAAAATGATGAAGGCGAGGACCAAAACGATAGTCTGCACAAGCGAAAAAGACCATCCTCTCCGTGTTGTACCAGAGAGAGAGTTATGTGCGGATTCAGTTGGCGGATCTGGCACTTCCACCTTCGGTTGTCCAGTAGTCTGCGGTTGTCGGGGAGGACGAGGAGAACGCATTGTAGGCAGCGTAGGTGCATTGTACGAAGGCGGATCGGGGACGGGTAGATGGCCTATAGTCACGACTTCATCCTTCTCCTCCCCGTCGGACGGTACTGGAGACATCCACCTCCTTTCCCTTTCTTTTCCCTTTCCTTTACCCTTCGTATCATCTTCTCTTTCTTCTACCCGTGGCAAGGCAAGGTACGGCCCTCTCACCGACCACGCTCTCATTGGAAACGGTGGCTCCCATGGCCTTCTGCTCTCTCTCCTTTCGTATCCGCTCGTTGTCGCTGCCCGCCCGGGACGCGGATTTGAAGGGCCTTCGGAAACGGTGTCGGATGCTGCGCCATCGAAACTTGCGTTTCGCCTCTTGTGTGCTAGTCGCTGTTGGGTTGGTAGGTTTCGAGGTTCGTCGTTCGGATCGGTGGGTGGGAGGGACGAATGGAAGCGCTGGTATTGCACGAGGAAGATGGGCAATATAACAAGGACCGCGGATGAGAGAAGGACGATAAACATTCGGAGTGGGAAATGGAGGCGGCTTCGACGGGTCTAGGATCGCCAGCGTTGCGGTTATCGTCGGTGTGGATCTGTAGGAATATGATGTGTAATATGGGTTCATGGGCGCACGAAGAGGACATGGGCGGGCTCGACCGGCTAGGAGGTTGTGCCGTGGTTGCTCCTTTCATCACCACCGAGGGCACGCCGCTCTCCTTCCACAAACAAATCGCCGACCCAACCCATAGTATGCCGCTTCGCATCCACGACGCGCCTGTATTCCAGCAACAAGCGATACGTATAGATCAAGATATCGTCTCTTCTAAGGACTTGATGTGCCCACTGCTGGCCTGCTTCGGCGATTCTTTGGGCTTGCGCATCGTGTCCATTGCCGCTGCCTGATTGTACCTCTTGCACATCGACCGACCTCCTGCCATGCTTCTCATGATCTTCTTCACCGCCGTCGACCTTTTCGGCCTCCTCGTCCCAATGCGGTGTCTGAAAGTGATGCTCATGCTTCTCAAGTTCGACATGAGCGTGTGCGAACGTTTGAGGTGAGGATGGGACACCAGTGCCGAGGAAGTACTCCATAATACCATACAGGTCGACAAAGGTATTATCCAATGGCACGAAATGTAGCCAAGGAACAAGCCGAGCATCGAACCACTGCTTATATACGCTGGCTCTAAGGACTACTCTGCCCTCGACAAGACGTTGCACAAACTCTCCGCCGTCATCGCCAGCGGTACCGTCGAGTACCGCAGCGTACTTGTATTGACCTTTCACATCGCCTGGTTCTTCCTTCACGGAGAAAAATTCGTCGGTATACGGGCAAGTGCCGTCCTCACCAGGCTCATCGCACTGCAAGTCAGTGAAGCCTACGTCCGCCCATCCACTCACCCACTCCGCCATTCTCGCACCTTTTTGTGTATCCAAATGATACGCGTTTGCGGGCAATAGTCGGAAGTTGCCCGCATACCCAAGCCCTACGGCCGTTTCATTCCCAACATGCAACATGGCCTCTGCTATCTCGACGTGCGTCGCGTTGAGCATGCTCGCAAACCTATGCCGATGCATACGCCGCCAGCTCAATTTCGAAAATGTGCCTCCTGAGGCGCTCCCACGCCAGTGAAGCTTCGTTTCTGTTTCGTTCCATGGAAGCCGGGAAGCCGTAGTGGAGGTATTGAACGATGAGAAAGTGGGAAGCAAGATTTCGTTCGATCCGGATATCTTCGAAGCCGAGAACAGTGGGAAAAGCTTCTGAGTCACGCTCATTGACTTGGGCGCGACGAAATTCCCATACAGACCTTGCAATTCTGGTCTCTCGCATATATCGCTAGCCACCGTCCAGTTCGCCACATAACCCTCTGATGAATTTGCTGGTAATTTGAGGGGCAGCAGCGCGGCAACACTGTGCTCAACCTTCGTGTGTCCCTCAGGTTGCCAAATATCTGCCATAAGGTCTCCTTGCGCCGTTGCCGAATTCGGAGGGCACGCAGGCTTTACTAGAGACCACAGTGGCCGTAGACCAAGATAAGGCCTGCCAGCTTTATGGTGCATGCGATCGTCGAGCCATTCGGGATCGAAAGTACCCTCTTCTATACCGTCGTCTTCCAGTGCAGTGAAAGTACCCACGACGTCCTGCGGAGGAGGCATGAACGTCCTCGCGAACTCTACCGCCGTTTCCATCGTCTCCCACGGTACTAGCATAGCAATCTCATCGTTGACATTGAGCGGAAGGTTTATATCAGGCACCTCCACACCCTCCTTCCTCAGCTCCTCAAGCATAGCCATCAGGCCGTTCACTCGCTCATAGGACCCCTTCACATCGGAGTCAACGACTCCCCCGCGCACTGTAACCTTGGGACCGAAGCCACGTACACTGCGCTGCACATCGTTTACAGGTATTCCCCAAAACGGACCTAAATCGTGGTATATCTGGTCGAAGAAGGTTTCAGGTACCAGCGCATCTTTTGCCTTCGCATAAGCAAACCATTTGTCAAAGCCTGGGGGCGGATGTCGGCTTCTCTTCTCTCTGTATCGATGTGCTGCGTCTGACAGTTTCGTGGGGTTGGACGCTACGAGCATGGCGAGGTGCGACTCTGCTACGCGCATCAACTTCGTGATTGCATGTGCACTGCTTCCACCAGGTCCCTTTGCTACATTACCACTATTGTCCCCCGCAACTGGTCTGGGGGCTGTGTGATTCCATCCCCAGCCCGCCACCACGCGCGGAAAATAGCCATCAGCGCGCCCCCACGTCACGGTGTGCACGACGAGTAGACATAGTAGCACTGAGGGCAGAGTGAGCATCTGCACCCGACGCCATGATGGACGCGCCAGAGCCATGGCTGGTGTGTTGCGCATGGCGGACGCAGAGTTTCGGGGTGTGGTGATGAGATTTAGCCGGTTAGGGCATTGTGGTGGGGAGTTTCGGACGTGGTCGGTGTAGACGCGTGCGAAAGGGCAGAAATTGGAAACCGAAGGGAAGGAGCTGGAATGAAGAGATTAGGACAGTGGATGAGATGGAGCGCAAGTACAGTAGGACTTCTTCATGATGTCGAGACATGAGATGTTTTGGGAAGATAGATGAATGATGATCTTGAATGTGAACATAGATTGCTTGTGCATAGCGGCAAATCGTAGACGCTTGGCAAATATGGGGATATAAAATTTCCGAGCTGGGGTATACAAGTATGTAGTAGAGAAGAACGGTGAAGAGTAGATATGCGACCCTCCACTACCGGCCCAATATGGTACTTGGACGCATCGGACACGCCATGCATGGGCGGGGAAAATCTAAGCTTTGGTGCCGTGAGGGCAGATGCACGCTTTTGAAAGCTCAATACTCGTTGTCTTAGCTCTCCATCTCTTCGCCTTCCTCGCCTTCACCTTCCTCGTAACCCTCTTCATGTTCTTCGCCCTCGGCACCCTCATACCCTTCTCCGTCTTCATCTTCGCTGTCTGAACCACTGCCCTCGGATTCGCCCTCGCTGCCTGGGTCGTAGTCCTCCTCGTCTTCGTCCTCTTCATCCTCCATATTTTGAAGCTGCTGCTCCGCTCTCTGGAGTTCCGTCAAGCCATCATCCGGCTCAGCAGCAGCACCATTCGTGCCATTATCCTTCTTTTCAGCGGGAGGGTTCACGTTGAGCTTCTGCGCTCTTCTTGTCGCCGCCATACTAGCATCTTGCAGACCGTGCTTCTGCACGTATTCGTTGATACCGTTGTAGTCAGCCTGGTCGATCATGCCAAACTCAATGTCGCCTGTTTGGGTGGTGATGACGAGATTAAAGGTGTTGCGGAGGACGTTTGTGTAGGAGACGGAGGTGACGGACGCGAAATCGAAGAAGGCGAGGGGTTTTTTGAAGCCCCATACGATGCCGGCTGACGTGAAGAACATGTAGCCTGTGTGAATTAGCGTGCTTTGAGAGCAACAACGTTGATAGAAGCACACCTTCTTTGCTGCCCCTATGACCCTTGACGTGGTATGCCTTCTCGCCCTTGCGATGGCTTTGCGGGATTGCGCTCTCAAACTGGTCTGCGTCAGGGAAGATTACCATCTTGCCAGTGCTGGCTTGTATCAAGCAGTGGTGTATAGCCTCTGCCATTGGGGAGGGCCCGGGGTCTTCGCCCTCGACGATGTTTTTGCCCGTCGCTTCCTCGAAGGTCCATACTATTGGCTCTGGTGGGGAGCTCTTTAGATGGTCGGGGACCGGGTTCACGCCATCGCCATGCACGGGCAATACGATAAAGTTGTGTTGCCGCTTCGCTTTCTCGGGCACCGGTAAGCAAAATACTTGGTCTATAGTCGCGTCAGCTCAGCACAGACTGTTCCTACGTGAAGCGTACCAACGTCTCTCCAGGGAATGCTAAATTCGACGCTACCATCCGCGCCTACCGCTCGTACGCCACCGTCCCTCTTGTCAACCAACTCCAAGGTGAATTTCTTCCTCTGGGGAAGGGAAAAGCTGACTCCGGGGTATTGTCGCCATGCCTTTGTCGCCGCGCTTGTAAGACTCGATGCTACCCCAGAGCCGTTCTGCGCTCCATTACTGTCCTCAAGCTTGCGCTTCTTTGCCGATGGCTCGTTCGAGGGCTGCGATGCCTGTCCGAGTATATACGCCGATATGTCGCGAAAAAGGGTGGTTTGTGTGGGGTTCTGATCTGCGACAGCTGTTTAGCTATTGTGGTGGGAAGGTGCAACGTGCGCTGCAGCGTACCAATCGCAGCATGCACACGCTTGCGCAATTCGTGATTGCCTGCAAAGGCAAGATCTATTTCCTGGGGATGTGCGCCGGCCATGATTGTGATCACCGTTCGCTGAAGGATGGCGCTGTGGTGTTGATGGAAGTTTGGTGTCGCAGTTGCGGCGACGCGGCGCGACCCGTGTTCGGCGCGCGTCTAATTAGGAGGAACGACTGATGTCACTCTTGCTTGAGACACCTGACAGACGCCGTTATCGAACTTCCCCCAACGTCTCGAGCTTTCTTCGCTTTCAATGAATCCGAAATGAAGCATGAGGTGCATTGTCGACGATTTGTTGCATTGCGCTTCTCTACTACCATGATCGAAAGGCGAACACGGACGTCGCGACACCGCACCGTTGGTGCCTAGAAAGTATCTCGCAAATTATCATACAGCTCGGTTGACGCGGCTTCCAACAACAAAATACGACGGCTATTATGAACACCTCAAGTACTTGCTGTCACAACAGCATATCCTGTTGCACCTTGCCACTGGGCCTCCTGCAGCGCCTCCCTAGACCCGGCGTATCTTAACCTCCTACTTGCTATCAAACCTTCCCGCTCTTATGGCATTGAAGCGATCTATGCCAGTTCTTCTTCACCCAGGCGCCCGGAAATGACTATTCCTTCAGCATTCGTGGGGGTGTGGGACGCGTCAGATCAACTCACCATCAAGAGTCTCGCAAGGTCCGTTCCAAACGCCTGCCTGTCACCCAACCAGCTTTCAGCCGAGACAAACCTTTCATGCCTTGAAACCTAGTGAGGTCTTCTGTAGGGCTGCCTCGGAATGTCCTTTGGCACGTTTGAGACGTCCACTGATCCATGGATAGGGTCTATGCACGTGACTTATGAAACTTCTCTCGGTACCTCTGCAGTTCTATCGATGCGCTGAACTGTCCGATGAATCAAGGGACGCCTTCAGAACGAGGTCAAGGCTGACTCTGACATTACTGGCAGCTCATATTGCGACTTACTCTTCGAAAAGCGAGCATTGCATGGTCAGTGCGCGTAACGAACCTCATACACCACCCGTCTCGCATCGCAAGGCTGACCACTCTCGTTGCGCAATGACCCCCATCGCATTGTCGAGCCATCTCGAAAGGCCAAATATCAATCATGACTTTAAAGCGTGGAACAGATTGGCACCATGCCGGTAACACAGCATTAAAAGCCGGGTGCTGGTCTTCCTTGCCGGTACCAGTCCAAGCCTTCCCTCACCGCCAAACGTGTTCGAGGATGACAGTTGCGGAGCAATATCCACGCATGTTGTGCGATGCTATTCCTTGACCGCTGTCGATGCCAACTTCAATTGTGAATATCAATCCGACTCGTGTGCCACCTAGCTTCAACAGGCGTGTTTCTTCCCACCATTTTCTTTCCTTATCCGTGTCACGGTAGCTCTACTTCCTACTTCAACTCCACTTTGCTTCTATTTTCGTGGGCGGATGTAAACTCTATTCATCTTATTTTCTAATTGTGAGCTGCCAGCCGACCTGACATCCCGCCGGATCTTCCACGGACGCCTCAGCGCCTGACAGAGAAAGAGTAGGATCAGCAAGATGAAGATACCCGAATTCAAGATACCCTCGGTGCTGGGAAAGGTGTCAGCCAAGTTCGTCAAGAAGCCTATCTTCAACCAGCCGGTCCACACGGAGACGCGGTACCATGTTACTCGAATGCTCTACACTGTCCTCCTCTCACTGCTCATCATGATCGCGGCCTCCATTATTGGACTTAAAGCGATGACCGTCAACTTTACCGAGGACAACCGCGACACGGGCTTCGAATTCGAGACCGAAGACCCCAATGACTCAGTGATACTGGCCGCCCTCCCAAGGATGCTGTACACCGCGCCTGCAAAATTAGCCCTAGTCGCAGGTGCGATTTCCATCTTCGTCGGCGCCACTCATCTCGCTTTTGTTATCATGGACTGGAAAGCAGGCAAGAAGGTAGACACACCCTCTCCTCCCTCACAGGCCATCATACTGACATAGTGAAAGACCCAAGCCTACGCTTTCCGCCGCAACATGATGTTCCTTCATTTCGGAAACACCGTCCTCATTCTCTTTGCCCTCATCTCCACCTTCGTGACGCACAAGTCCACCAGCCACGTCAAAGTAAAGTACATCACCAACAAGGCTGAGCGGCCGTCCGCCGCAGACGGCATGCGCTACAATATCGGAACCTTTGACCTGGAGACCTGGTCCTGCGAGTGGAAAACTATCCCCGGCGCCGAGATGGTGTGGGATGACTATGCTGCTCAATGTCACATCGAGGTCGCCGGCCGCAGTATGATGATCCTCTTCTTGATCGTGGGAATTGGACTTGCAGGCTTGAGTATCTGGGGTATGATAGGGCGACGGGACTCGAGCGGCGAGCGCATCAAGACGGAGCAGGTTGAGTTGGAGATGGATAAGATGAACGCCGTATAACTTTCAGCCTTTCCATTGGCATCCGACTGTCGGCACTTTCCCTCTTCATGTTCGCCTTCGGGCCATTTGCTTTTCTTTCGGCATCTTGTATTCTTCCTTCACCTTCATCTTTGCTGCGAAGCGATCATAGCGATGATACCCCACTCTCGTTACCGCTAGGCTAGACTATAGACGCGCTCGTGGGGCTGGCTTCAAGGGTTTTGTCTTAGTCGGGGTGAATGCCAACGGGTGCATTATTCTAGATAGGAGATAGCGTCCAAGTGTTGGAGCTGTCATTTGACTTCGGTTCGGCTTGGAGTTGTATTACTGTATCAAGTGGAGGCCGGGAGCGGGGCGTTGGGGTTAAGCAGCTGTAATGGATTTTGGTTGGCTGGATTAGGTTACTGTAATTAATGCGTCATTGATTAAGCAAATCATTGGTCTCCACCATCGCGATCGAGCTGTTTTGTTCGAAGTGATGTGTGTATGCTGTGGACTTGGCGGTAGGATGTGAAGCTAGGAACGCGCGTCGCCAGTAAAGGTGCATGCGTTAGCCATAAGTCCATCACGGAGACACAAGCCAGTGTTTTTCAGGCGACTGTGATAATCTACACGATCCACGCTTAGGCCATGAGCTCGCTAAGAAGAATGTTGAAGGCCTGGATCACATGGATGCATGGATGACTCAGAACCGCGCAATGGAGAGAGTGACCTTAAAGACTTTCGTGGGCGTATTGTCTCGTTGTCACCCTTCATGAATCTCTAGTACAAGCCATATCAGCAGTAAGATTCAGCGCGAAAACCATGGATTCTGATGCATACGGAGACTAAGTGTAAGGAGGTCTGAATAGCAAGATTGAAGGGCGCCGAGGTGGGCGGAAAGGTTTGGAAGGAGGCGGCAAGTGTTGGGGATTATTGTCACGTACAAGAGAGAATGTCTTACCAAGAAATTGAGTAGACATCAAGGTGATTAGCCGAGACTTGTGAGTTGCAGTGTGACAACATCCACGCCTGATCACTACCCGTTATTCGAACCAATCTTGCATAGACAAACGTTCATGAATATTTGACAGCTGCTTCGAAGTTACTCTCAAACGACTCGCAAAAGCTGTTTGGTGGTGCTTGTTCAAGAAGGTTTCCACGATGAAGTGCAATTGCCTTCGCAGCATGCAAAAAAAAAGGTTACCTGAGCCGTAATTTTTCATTCATTTCCACGAAAATGAAGAAAAGTACCCGGGGCCCCAAACAATCCCCTTATGAACCTTTGTCTCTTGACGTCCTCAAAAAGCACTTCCTCAAATTGGATCCCTACGGCCAGCGCTCCTCCCTCCATTACTCCCGTAGTGCGCATACATACTGAATGTACCCCATGGTCTACGGGGATCGCGCCGCCCACCCATAGGAGGCGCATTCCGGACATCATGGTAACAATCGGTCAAGCCACGGAGGTGTCTGGCAGTCCGTCTGGCTTGGTAGTCAGGTTGGTGTCCGTTAGCGTGCGCCCAGGCAACATTGCCGCCGTGGAAGCCGTCGTCCCAGCTGGCAATGCGGTTGCGATTCCAGTATGGCATAGCTATGGTAGGTTGTATGTACTTGAAATGGTTTTATCAACAGTATAGTGGTTTGCTATAAGTTTTGACTGGATGCAATGTTCGAACTTGGTTGTCGGTGTGCTATCTAAAACATATTGTTAGGTACATATAGGAAGTAAAGGCGTCGTCGACACGCTGCAAGTCTACGTAATGAGCACTGATCCTGAGGACACGCACTGATGTTCGTTGTCTGTGGATGCATGTGTGCACTGAAATGTAGAGCTGTGGAGGGCTTGCCTCTAGTGATGATTGTCGTTGTAGGAGTGGTCTGTAATGTTACTGTCGGCATGAAGAGCTAAACAAGACAGTGTGTCTATGTGGAGTGATACTTCAGAGGAAGCCACGGTGGCAGATAGCCAACAATTGTATCGTGATTCGGTGTTCTGCGATCCTGTGTGGGAAGTGTTCGAGAGCTGCGTCTCTACGTCCTATTTCGGGGCCTTGAAATAGTTCGAAGGTATTTGACTCTTGTGAATACCTCCATAGAATAGCATGGTCGCGGATCTGGAGAACGACCTACATTCGGCCTATAAGCGGCAACACAGCGGTCTCTCGCAGCCAGTGTCCCTATCATATTTCCACTAGCCCTATAGTCCTCCGTTCGATTGAGATGACCCGTTGACACTTCGCGTGGTCCGCCTTTCGTGAGCTTGTCATGATTTCGAACAAGGCCACGCTGTCACTTCTCTGGGTATATTCACGCAGTCGTCATTCGCAATAAGGCAAGTCACACTTGAAGTGAACTAGTGATCGTAGGGGAATCGTAGTTACTCTTATAGGGTTTTAATGAGAAGAAATTGAAGAAACCATCTAGGTATCTGTAGTGTGTTACCACCATCTCCTTGATACAACCGGACCTCTTATCGCGACACCGCCTGAACAGTTCCTGCTATCTCTCTGTTGGGTCGAATATGCTCGGTAATCATTATTGGGTTAGAGAATTGATGTTCTCTCGCAGCACCTGCTCCACGTGTAATTGACTGTGTTTTGGCTGTGCTTGAAACCTTTTCTGCACTGGAGTAGCTGTTGATGGGCATCTCACTTTCCGCGCTGAGGGGAACGATGTCACCAACAACCGAAAAGAGGACGTCTAAGCCGTTCCCGAGCTCGTGGATTACCCTCACAATACCAAGTTCGACGTCGTTGCGAATATGAACCTAGCAAATCGAGACTGTTCTATCTTTGATAAGCAGCGAAGGCCTGTAAGGCAGCGGCGCTTGTTCTCTCCCATTCGCTGAATGTAATCTTGGAATCGCTCGCTAGTGGTCCCACGACTGTGTTCCAGTCGTAACGGCGCTCTACATGATTGCAGGAGATGTCCATGTCTATATGGCTGTGACTACCATTAGGACCTTTCTTGCTCCTTTGATGACCCTATCATCAACTTTGAGTCTGTGCCGGATCCTATATGCCTCAGTAATGCTTGACTTGGTGCCTGTCGGGACCCCGCATTGCTCTTGTACCAGTGCCAAATTTGTCAAACGAATCGTTCGGTCAATATCTGATGTCGATATCCCATCGATCGCATCAGGAGAGCTTGCGGTGTCGAAGCAAGGGCTCCATAAGCGGTGGTGCAGGGACGGCGTTTGGACTAAGCTCCTGCCTACTCCTTTGCATGCATAGCAGGGCAAGAATCTTGTCCCGCTAAGAGTCAGATGCTTTGTGAATCCGAAATAGGTCAATGAGCTCCGCCATTACCCACCTACGGGTAAACCATAAACATCACAGCAAGGTTAGGAGCAGCTCGTCAATGCGCCTCTACGTTCGGGTTGGGTCACACTAGCTACGCTCAGATAAGATTCCCACGTTGCCCTGGTTTTCCAGTGCCAGCTCGGACAAGCCTTCTGAATCGTAGTTCAGACGACGGGCATTGACGGATACCCACTGGTGGCATGGCCTGCATTCCTTCGTTTTAGGTATAGTCTCTGCCTTCGCTCCCTCTGCTACGAGACCTGTCGTTGCGGAGATCATTCTAGTCAGATTGAGAATGCTGGAGCTGCGGTCCTGTTTGTCTCAGCCAGACCAGAACGCGTTCAGCCGAGGCGTAGATGTCCGCCGACTGTGGAAGCAATTACTAAAACCAATCGTCCTTGCGTTCCTGATTTGGTACCGTGATGTGAGATCTGTTGGGAGATGCCCTTTCAAGCAGCCCCGCAGATCTGCGCCACTTGCCTCGGGGCCACTCGTTAGTGTGGCCAATTGTACGCCCGATCACCTTTCACAGCAGCACGCTAGCAGTTAGTGCCCGCAAAGCCATCTGAGCGGTCATCCAACAACTCATGCCCTCCTCTTCACCACATTCTTTTTTCATCATCCCAATTACAAAGAAGTACTTCCAAACTACCCCATTCTGTCAATGTCTGGCTCATAGCCATTACAGTCCTCGCCTCCAGACTCCTTGCGTTTGCCGAGTATTCGAGGGGGGCAAAGGATGGAGATGCGGCTTACGGCGATCGTAATCATGTTACATGCGTAATGCGCGCCCACACTGCGGTGCGACGAAGATCCGCACGCGGATCTACCCGGCTGAGGGGCAATTTCAGCTTCCTATGCACTGTTTCTGCACGCAGGTCTAGGCTTCCGTAACCGTGCTTTAGCAGAAAGTCTCGCAGTTTTGAGGCTTTTCACACCGGCGCACAAACTTCTTTCAAGTCCACACGACTACTTATCAAGTCTTCAAAGAACGACGCTCGCAGAATAATGAGACATAGCGTGCGTTCGTACAATGTACGCAAAAGACGTAGGTTGCGGCGGTTGTAGCATATCGAGGTTCTGCTCAATCGCTTTCAAGGTGCGGTAGGCGCGAATCAAGGACAAAGGACAGGCTATCCTGTTTGTGGAGCTTTGTAAGGACTGGATCTGCATGCGTGCATGCAAAGCAATATTGGGTGTGCAACTATATGTAACGTTCATTCAGGATGACATGGCGTCATTGAGCATTGCTCACCTTTGGGCTCTGCTTGCTTATGTCGTGTATCCATATTGGACATACTCAGCTATTAAGGTCCCAATGGGTATTGGCAATTTCCGGAACTCCGGACGGACACGAATCAACGAAGACTTATTTGAGCATTCTGTGTGTGGCATCTCCCGCTATCTTGACGTGTACGTTTCGGTCAATCCAAAGAGGCTCCCTCATACCTCTTCTAATCTCGCTCATTCCATCTTTGATCAGCACAACCACTTGAATCCACGATAAAAACCAGTCCAAAATGATTTTTCTCAGCCTACTACGCATTTGCCTGCTCATAGCTCCGGCAGTCCACTCAGCACCCTTTCTTGAACCAGCCGTCCAGGCCGACTACGACGCCATTGTCATAGGGGGAGGTCCAGCTGGATTAGCAGCGACAAGCGGGCTCGCGCGAGTCCGGCGTAACGTTCTTCTGATCGATTCTGGAGAATACCGGAATGACCCAACCAGACATGCACACGACATTCTAGGATTTGACGGTGTAACACCGGCCTGGCTACGTTTCGCAGCAAGAAGGCAAATCAGCGACTATGGAACGGTTGACCTGGTCAATGGGACAGTGACAGAGGTCCAGCCCCAAAAGAATAACACCTTCTTCAAAGTGCTGGCCGACTACCCAGGCAATAAGTCGGTTTCGTTTACCACTCGCAAAGTGGTTCTAGCAACAGGCATGCGAGATATTCTGCCCACTACGACTGGACTTGCCGAGAGTTGGGGCAAGGGCATATACTGGTGTCCTTGGTGCGACGGCCATGAGCATGCGGATCAAGATCTCGGCATCCTCGCGCGCCTAGACAGTGCGGTGACAAGTGTCCGCGAGATTCTCACATTGAATACGGACATCGTCCTCTTCGTTAACGGCACTGACACACCCGCAAACCGCGCAATCACGGAGGGGAAATTCCCAGGATGGGAGACGTACCTGAAACTGCTCAATGTAAAGATTGAGAACCGCACGCTGGCCTCTATCACGAGGCTCAGAGACGGTGCAACGCCCTATGCGGATCCGAGCTTACCCACACATCCTGAGCATGATCTCTTCGAGGTTAATTTCACAGATAAGAAGAACCCCATCTTGCGAAATGCGTTCTTTGCAGACTTCCCGTCTGAGCAAAGATCCAAGGTCGGCGAAAACGCAGGTGTTCAACTCTATGGTAACAAACTTGCTGCGGATGGTGCCGGAGGGCTGGTAACCAACGTCCCTGGAATCTTTGCTATCGGCGATGCCAATTCGGACAATGTGACGAATGTACCACACGCTTTTTTCAGCGGGAAACGCACTGCAGTTTATCTTCATGGTAAGTATAATAATTATCATGACAAGACCAAGTCACTAATAGGAAGTAGTCCAGATTGAGCGTGAAAATTCTCTTGCGCAGATTGCAGCGGCAGGCAAGCGAGATGTTGGGGAAGATGAGCTGCAGAAGCTCTGGGCGAGGATGAATGTACCCAGTGATGTCACTCACGCAAGGGAAAGATTTGAGGTATAATAATGGCTCTTCAACTGAGGGCTCGTAAGGGATATCTGCAGGGCAAGTTTTAAGCTGATTGGCTCATGCAATCTGCTGATATAGGTCCACTTTCCTAATCCAAGTGTACGAGTGCGATTATTATTGTTCGTACGGGAACGTTGCTTCGAGAACATGTGTACACAACGGTAGAGTTAGGCCTAGTGTCTAAACCTATTCCGTGGAGTGCGTTGTAATTACGGGGACTGGGGAGTGTGCAGGTGATCGATTGTCAAGAAGACAAGCGTTCTTGAAGATGAGGCCACAAGGCAAAGGCCAATGCCGGAGTCGCTTCGTGAACATGGCAGCCTCTACATGCAGTCGCTGGCCCCAATAGGAGGGGCACACGAGAACCAGTAATGTAGGGAGTCTCATCACCACTATCAGAGAACCTGTAGCACTTCGCCAATTAAGACGAAGCAATACACAGAAAACATCAGCTTCAACAAACGATCGAGAATACGAATTAACAAAACAGGTAAGAAAAACCTTGCGAGGCATTGTGAGAGGGTTTCTTGAACTCGACAGAGTCGACGGCACCAGCGAGATATTACTAGGCTTATATCATCGAATGGTCGAGTTCATGGATCCGCTCCTCTCAGATTCGGTCCTTTTCGGCAAAAACCAACCGGGACAATCTCAATGGCGATTCTTCGGCTGACGATCGGTGGCGCAGTGCCTCAGCCTCGTGCACCAGCACCCAAATGCGGTAAAGCTGCACGAACACTTTTCTGGACTGGTGATGCTGGGCTGCTCCTGAAGAGGATGTTCTCGCAACCCTCACAATGACCGCTCAGCAACGAGCGTCAGCAATTCGATTTTTCTCATCAACGCACGTCGCATGGAAATTCTCATACAAACGAACCGTTCTATTGTGAAGACATGCCTTCGTGGGTCCCACGTTCGAAGTTGGAATGGGCCTATTTCGGGTCGACAGCTACGCAAGCTGTCGTGATTACTCCTGTTCAGGTGTAAGTGCTGTCCTCCGCAAAAATTCATCAGCTGACGAACCTACCACAGCACGGTGCTGGTTGTGTATCTGGAATGGGTGAATTCGGTTGTTTACCAGGTGCCGCTCGCATACGTGACGCCTCTCTCGCTTGGCACTACGACATTAGGAGCGCTTTACCAGTTGGTCCTCACCCTAGATGCATACCGAATCAAGAACAACATCCAGCTCTTCGTGCAATGCATCTGCAACATATGCTTGTCCATAGCAACAGTCATGCAGTATGGTCAAATCAGAAACGCCAATGCCAGAATCCTGATTAATCACGACATGTACGGAACGCCGTTCGCTAAATATGACTGGAAGTTTTGGGATCATGTGTCTCCCGCACTGATCACTTGTATTGTCATATCGTGTCTTTCCAGCGTTGCTATGTGTGGACTTGCATATGGTTTATACCGAGAATTTTCCTGGGCATTGTATGAGCAAGTTAGTCCTGACCGGAAGATGCGCCTACGATACGTCGCGTATCAAGTGAGTCGAGTTTTCATCGCAATTGACCGGTCCATTAACCATGCGCAGGTGTACCTGGTCATCCTTAAGTTTACGCCATTCTTCATCATCGCTTTTATACTCCTGTATGATCTCGTTGATGTACACTACGAGGAGCCAGAGTTCTCCTTGACAATGGCTATCATACCGGCCGCCCTCATACATGTCGGTCTTGCCATATATTTTGTACGGATTGAAACCGGCGTTGGCATGATTTTTGTGCTTGTAAGTTCTCGTTCCGTAATCACACGCACATAGACTGATTGTCTTCCTCAGCTTGGGCATGCGGCCGAGATGGTCTATCTTGTGAGCAGAATCATCGTCCTTAACAGCTCTTCGATGCTTGCGCGGACATTGCTCAAAGACGAAATGGTCTTCCTCGCTTCCATTGCAGTGGGCTTTTCTGCAATCGCTTTCTTGGCCGGATCAATTTGCTTCGCCAATTTCCGAAAGGGGTTGAAACCGCTCGTTTTGAGCCAGGTTCAACATAAGAGGCCTAACAATGAGTTTGAAAACGACTACCATTTTCAACGCCTGAATCACAACGTAGTAGCTGCGCCCGAGCAAGCCCGACGCTTCGCTATAGATTGAGAGCACCTCACAGTTGCCATATCCGATTTGTCACGAGCTTTTCTTTATTTGAAACTGCATCAAGAGCGCGCATGCGTAAGCGTCCAATGCTTCCCTGGGCACAGTAGGTGTTGCAGCATAATCTGGAGCCACATCCGGCGCGACAAGAAATAGGTGCCTTGCAATCGGGGTGTTGACCATCGTGTCCAAATCACCCGTGCATCTTTGCAGCCAGACATCACGCTACAGACAACAGCATGACGGAAGGTAACAAGACGAGAAAATGTCGTTTGCGCATGGAGGAAGCGCTGCGAGTCGACCATGAAAAGACACAGCAGTGACCTGAACGACTTCAGACACGGGCCGTATTCACTGGCAGACCCTGTTGCGGACCATGCCACATTATTCGAGTACATTATCTGACTCAATCGGAGCATAGAAAGTGTGATTATGATTTTCGACGCAGAGTGGAAAGATTTGGAAACATAATTCGCACCGGCACAGCACCTCAAGAGAAGTCTTCGCGGACGCGATTGGACGACACATCAATCTGCAATGGCATTTGCGGATCAGCGTGGATACGGATAACGACTAGAGTGTCGCCACGTTGACGAATTTTGCAGTTCAGCCGAGTATTAGGCTCCATGTCATGTATTTACAAACGATGATGAAATCGAGTCGTGAGTGTTGAGAGAGATCATGTTTTATGCCAGAGTCTTTGCTTTGCTCTGACCTTACAGTCATATCAAGAATTGGGAATGTTTTCGCACCCTGCCGAAATGTCTTTTCAATGGTTTCATCTCCCGTATTCGACTCCTGTCTCTTTACGTTCCACGCTTCTTGCATATGCAATCTGTGACTTCAATTTGTTGATTCCGCGCTTCTATCCTCACATGTTATCGCCTTCATCATCCCGCCGTTTCTTTTTCGTCGTATATCTCATGGTTTTACATGTTCCTCATCCCCATATTCCTTCCCTGCCACCTCATCGTCATCCCCCCTTCCCCTCTTGCGCATCTCTCTCAAACATCCGAATCATCGCCCCCAACTTCTCCTTCACCACCTTATCCTTTCTCGCCTTCTCCGATTCCTTATCCTCAGCCCTTTACATTCTTCAGCGAAGCTCACCGAAGCCAAGCCAACGTCAACCACATTCACGCACTCCAGGTTTTCGCAAATTCACGGTGGCAGGTAAGGGCAGGAAAACTCGACTTACCAGTCCTTGGTAGAGCGCACGCACGAGTAGTCTCCCGGGTAGTTTGGGAAACGGCCTGGGACGCCGGCGAAGCGGTCTTCTGAACGCATGGCGGCCTTGGACTTCGCGCGCGTGGACTTCGAAGCGGATTTGGGGAGGCTCGGGGACTTCTTCGGAGGCATGGCGGTAGCTGGGTATGACTTGCGACGGTTTGTATGAAATGATCGGAAGGATGATATTGTGTCGTGTGTCGCCGAGATGATGGGCGCTGCGTGCTGAAGTTGAGCAGGCAGATGAGCGGTGCGGTAGGGACGGTACTAGCAACGGGATTATATAACTTTGCAGTGCAGCCAAAGCATGGGTGAAGGAGCTCTCGTACAGTCGGTGAAGTCTACGCTTCGTCCCTGGTTGAAGGAGCTTCTGGAGAGTCAACCGCCCGTCACCCAATAATACCAACAACCGCAAATTAACGCTAATTGTCGTTTCCAACACCAGACTAACACAATGCCAACTCTCGATGTTGCTACGTATAACGTGCAAGAGCGGTTGAGGGATAGACGCATTCGATGCGCATGAAGGGAAAGAGCCGACGAGGTAGAGTGTCTCGGATGCGTTTGTATCGTCAAGAGCTTTGATTGACGTAGAAAAGCATTATGTGACAACGGTAGCGGTTTCGCATGGTAAGGACAGCGGACACCTAGACGATGCGTATCAGTGTGTACGCGAATCGGCCGTCTAGGCTGTGACGACTTGTCGCGATGAACATGCAAATTGGAGTTGAAATTCTTTCATTACCGAGCGAACAGCTATCCAGCCTGCTGATGCATGACACGCAGTTTCCGCCCCTATATGGCCCCAAACACCTTGTAGCATAGCTGCCAGCCGTCTATTAATAGTATCGCGAGGGAGCATCGTCGCCTCGCTCCACCCAGGAATCCTCTTCTTACTTCGGTTGTGCCCGTGGGTTCACACCGTCTTCGCCCTTTTACGTGCACACCAAGACGACCATTCGTCGTCTGCACGTTGACATGTTCATTGATATGTCCGAGTATATTCGCCGCCCTTTCTATAGACCCTTGGATGCTGGTGATCGGGTCTTCCTCCTTACTCCCGCCTGCGCAGCGAACATGGCGATGACGAGAGCCGCATTGAGGATAAGAACGACTTGCAACCACTTCACGGCGATCTGCCTTTAGTCAGCACAGGTCCTCCCAACGGTCCAACCGGGAAAGAGACTCACCGCCTCATTGCAAGCAATAGTCACAGCCCATCTATTCACATTGGGGATGGATCCCGCCTTGTCATAGACCGGGCCCATGAACCTGCACGTCGCAAACTCGCGCGAGCACATCATGTTGGTGAAGGGCACACCGCCGTCTGAGGTCTTTCCGGTGGTTGTGGTGCAGCCGTAATCGTCATCCCCCTTGTCGGTGAAGTGCGTGATGAGGGCGGCGAGAGCGGAACACAAGCCGACGACTGTCATGCCGATGGCGCTTCCGACCCAGAATCTCCTTAGAGGCTACAATCCCATCAGCATCGCATACCCTCAGTATCGTGGAGGGTAAAAGCATACCGAGTGGTAATCCAAATCCATGGCGTTAGGCTTGAGCTTGCAGTACGCAATGATGCAGTTTACCGCAGCCGCCAGACACAAGCAACCTGACGCTATCGTGACATTGGTCGACGACTCGGTGTAGTCGACAATGACATCGTCCCATGCAAATTTGTTCTTTTCGGGAAACTGGCTCTTGCGCTTCAACCAGCGGCCGACGAAGTAGTCGGTCAGGATCCAGTAGTGTGTGGTGAGAATGATTGAGATGAAGGAGAGGAGCGCGAAGATCACGGCGGGTACGAGCGAAAGTGTAAGGAGCTTCTGGAAGCCCACCATGGTGGCGAATTGTCGATGTGGTAGCAAAGAGGCGAGCGAAGGTGAAGGTCAAAGGAAGGCGTACGAAGGTAGAGTCAGCGCAGCGCAGGGAGTATACCGGGTGGTCGCGGCAGTCGCAGCCTGGTCGAATCGCAGCTGTTCTACGCTTTGTGTGCAAGGCAGTCGCGTGGGCGTGGTTCCCGGTGATAACGAGCGTGGTAGGCACGACCGTTGACGTCTTCCAAAGTCGAGCAGGGCAGACGCTGAGCGGCAGCAGGATCAGCAGCACGTCTCCAGCAGGCGTCCGGCTCCTGTATATGCGTGCCGCTGCGCTGCTTACCCGCGTCCCTTGGCAGAAAGCCGATTTTCCAGTCTGAACAGCAGTCGATCCGCAACGGGCAGGCCCCTGCACAACGATTGGCAGCCGGACGTCAAGCTCACGTTGTGTGGCTTCCTAATTGGGGGCTGAATGCTTGAGAGGAATCAAGCACGAGGCGCATTGTGTGAAACGTAGCGCTTGGTAAGTCTTCGTAGGTACAACTATCGGCGGTTGAACAGCCGTGCCTCCGTGTTCTCGAATGGGAATGAGGTCTCGAAATGAAAGGACCCTCGAAGAATGGAGTCTGCGGTTCACCGGCTGCGCTGGAGACGCAGATCGCTGCACGGCTGGCGATTGGATGCGCCGTCGTTGCGCGTACCCCTGGACCGGAGTACGGTCAGCTGCTATCCCCGTATATAAGGAGAGCACATCCTCGCTGATCCCGGGAAAGAGACGTGTGGGTTAGATACCTAGGTAGCAGAGCGCGTCGCTTGCCGTTCCCGTGGCCTGTGTTTCCGAATGCGCAAGTCGAACACGAGAGTCGACATGGTGCTCGTGGGAGTTTCACAAAGTCCACGGACGAAGTACTTCACAGTGCCAATCCCAAGCACATTGCATGAAGAGGGCATTCTACCGACGCGCTAGACGATGGCTCTTGCGGCAGTACAACGCGACAGCGTGGTGTTCCTTCACCCCGCCTTCGACACAGCCACGACCAGCTCCTTCTGATGAGGTCACTGGTCGGCCCCGGGCTTCTCGAGCCTCCGAATGCACGGTGAAATTTGGCCCGGACGCTGGCTCGGTGTTGCACGACCGGACGAGCAGATGAGTTGTGGAGGTCGCCAAGGAGGCTGCCCCTGAGGACGATCCGAAGCGTCGATCAGGTTACCACAAATAGCCTAGTGTCTGTACCAAAATAAGTCCGACACGGCACGCACCTCACCACTTCAGGGTCGACTACATGACTGGTACTCTCGCGACTACTTCCCTACACTCCATCTGCAATCTTGAATTGCAATACTCACGCTAAAACTTCGAGACTTCAAGCTTCCATACTGAAAGCCCCTGATGCATCACCCATCTCTCAAAGTCCTGTTCCCGCCCGGCCCGGCACCCGGCTCCTCCCGCCCATGAGGAAGACATCCAGTAGAACTTGTCGCCACCTGATCTTGGTACATATCTGAGTTGAAGCTCCCTGCCTTGTCCCCAGAAGTCGAGGGCTGGGGGAAGCGAGTCCGGAGTGTGGTCAGTCTTTGCGTTGCGCGTCTACCTACCTATGGTACATCGAAAGTAAGAAGCGAGCATTGATCGTATAGCACCGATCAACCAAGGACACATGGAATAGCATATGAACATTATGCGACATACATGTGTATTTTGTTTCTAAAAAGCATCGGATGGTCGTGACTCGTTGCGGCTGGCGATTCCCCGATCGCTCAGCTTGCCAAAGGAATGTGAGCCGACCCAGATGACGTGCTGGTCAAACGGATGGCGGAAGTTGGATATCGAAAACGAGATGACTCCTGATGGAGCCACTTGCAAGAGACAGAAGGAAAAATGCCATGCTCTTAGGGCGAAAGAACGTACGAGACCCATGCGTGAGGCACGACATGAAGCGTGGCCAGGTCAGCATAGAAGTCGTACCCGGCGTGCGTAGTATAATGCAAAAGAGAAAGTTGTCTCTTATTCGTCTTGGAGGAACTTGATCAAGCTGAACGTTCCACCACCAAGCCCGGCACCCATCATAGGTCCCAGCCAGTAGATCCAGTCGTAGCTCTGGAAGCCAACAACGACAGCAGGTCCGAAGCTCCTCGCAGGGTTCAAAGAGCCACCTGTAAAGAAAACGCCAGCCATCTCTGCACTGAACAGAGCCATGCCAATGTAGAGCGGCTTAGCGCCTCCTGAAGGAAGCATGAGGATCGTGAGAACAAGCTGCGCAGTGAGGAACATTTCCAGAAAAAGTCCACGAGGGATTGACGCAGTTGGATCTAGGACCGTATTGAAGGGAACGGGGCCTGGCAGGAGAGCCGAGATGACGAGGGAGGAACAGACGGAGGCAAAGAGTTGGGCGGCAATCGAGTAGAGAGCCCGGTCCCATCGAATTAGACCAACGATCCACAGCGCAGTGGTCACCTGCTCCAAGCATCAGTTACAAGCTCCCTAGTATCGGGTGTGGATGCGCATCGTGGTAACATACCGCGGGGTTGAACATGCCACCACTGACATCCGCAAAGATTGCAACATTGACTGCTAGGGCACAACCGAAAGCGAACGCAATGTAGAGCAGCTTCTGCACCTCCGGCGGCTTGGTCGCATCTGTCGGCGTGAAAGGGTTGATGGTAGCGGCCTCGAGAGCGATCTGGGTGCCGGCGAACGCGAAGAACAGGAACAGGAAGGTACCGACGAACTCGCCCAACGCGACAGTCGCCTCCTTTCGCAGGGCCTTGGGCTTCGATCGGGTGGCAATGGATGGTGCTCCGCTGGAGCTCTCCGACATTGCGAGGATGACATCCTGGTTCTTCTCCAAATCCTTCTCCATGTTGAAGGTGACTGGGTCTTCAGAAGAATGGCCCCGTCTGCTGCGAAGAAAGAAGAAAGAGACTCCGAGCCTGCAGAAGTGAAGAACCACTCCTGAACGATTAGTCCTTAATGTATGTCACTATGGTTCACGCTGTTGCCGCTGCTTCGGAGCTCAATGCGCCATCGCAGGATCGAGAGTTGCATGGTCTAGACGAGCAGTTGGTCCTTGAAGCTGACGCCGAAACGTAGCTTCAAAACCACCGTCTCCTCTTTTCTGAGCATCATTTGAAGCACCACAAGGGAGGACCATGACTTCTCAGTCCGTGTCCTCAGGCTAGCGGCGAATGAACCACCCAGAGAAACTCAATGCGCGAGGGCACATGTATGGGAAGACAGCATCCGATCGCAACCGAAGCTCACCCACGAAACAGAATGGGGGAGTGCAACGTCATCCTAGTGTGCGCCTCGTCCACTCTCAGGTACGAAGTTGTGCTGCGCGAACTGTCAGCACATTGTGGACCAATCCTGGCAGACCAGAGCGGGAGCTGCCGATTTGTAGTGAAGCTGATAGAGGTGCGAGAGCAGACTTTATGCGATGTGCGGATGCAGCCAACTGCTGTTCTGGATTTCGCCTAGAAGTGTTGGCATGGTAAGCCAGTGCGCGACAGAAGGCGAAGCATGACTTCTCCTGCGTTGAAGCACAAATTGCTGGTCGGCCAAACCGGACGGTGGAGGCGTGATGGCCGCCAGACGTGCATAGAGTTGTCATTAAAAACAGTTTCGAGACGTTGGGTTGGAACAGTGGTGGCCGTGGTTACAAGGATGACCGTGGGGACGGGAACCGGCAGCCTGGGCTCTCAGGCTCCACGGGCGCTGCCGCCGCTACCCCACGGCTCCACTGATGCGAGCATGAGAACGATGACGACAACGCATCTATCCGAAGCGAGTCCTACTGTGTATACATCTGCTCTTGGTGGGTCATGATCGGTGGGTCGTGATCGAGCCTAGCAGTCGTATTGCCTTCCGGCCATACCGGTGGTGCCTTCTGGGGCACATGGGAGTGTCGATAGACCGATAAGAGGTTTATCCCGCAAGACAATCATGCACCCGAGGCCAGATTGTGCGTAATCCGCAGGCGCGTGCCGTGCAGTTGCTCCTCAAGCTTGGACCCGACCTTCACGTAAACCACCTCATGCTGGGGTTTCACTGTCAAAGTTTGTTGCATGTGGACCAGGGTGGGCATGTCGGCCGAAGACGCTCGGGTCATCGCAGACGCGGAGTAGCAAACGGAAAAGTCTTGTTCCGGCTGTAGTCACTTTTCGTCTGCAACTCTGGCAGTTCGTCGAGGTCGGAAGTGTAAAAGATGCAGTTCATGGCTAGAAAATGGTGAGATTCAAATCGCGCATGTCAACGTGGGTTTGATTGTAGCAGGCTGGTGCTTTTGAAGCGGGGCAGGTGTATCCTATGGACACAGTCAAAACAACAGAATGATCTGGGAGCCGTGGATAGAGTCAATCATTGTTTTCGTTGGCTGCGCTCCCAACGCGCCAGGGCTGGCGAAGCTGGTGGGAAGCAGCGCTCCGTCAGGGTCGCTCTCGACCGCTAAGCACCCACCACGCACAGTGTCGGTTCGCGAGACCGTCGCGCTAGAGTTGAAGCGATTGCCACTATGCCTGTACATGCGGGCATGCTGCGTAGTGACTGCAAAGCAAAGAATTCGAGGACTGTGAGACGAAACCGACGCGGGTGCACGTACCACCTGGGCGGTACCAGATGCATGCGCACGTCTCTGCGCTTCCCCTACCATGACCCACTTCCCACCACACCTTCATCACCTTTCATTCCCATTAGCTGCGTCGCTATCGATCTCGTGGTTTTACCATTTCGAGCGTCCGAAAGTCTTAGCATGGAGCACCAGTCTCACGAATTGCGGCTCTCTCACCTCAGACGCGTCCAACAGATTGCTCCACAGATGGCATCCTCAAAATTGGGAAAAGGAACTATTTTCCTTATCCGGGATTGGAGACGCGTGCTTGTGGGCAATTTGCCTGCTCAGCGTCGACTCTTTTGACCAGTGGAGTTTGCCTCCGTTGGAAACACTCACGCTTGGGCATAATACGAGACTCGAAGATAGGTAAAACAGTCAAGCTCGTGGGCTAATATCAATTGCCATGGAATCGTCTGTACGCTTTCGGCTGCTTCTTGATCGGTGATTTCTCATCTCAATCCTTGAGACTGGCATCAAGAACAGGAGATATTAGCACCCTTACCAGCCCCAAGGACGGTGACCGCCCCTACGCGTCTCGTTTACCACACGGCCATCGCGACTCCTCGGCCAATTTCCTTTACACGTGGAAGATGTCCAAACTGCTCGAAGTCGTTGCAACCATATACACGTGGTGCTACACTAAGTGCAACACTAAGTGCACACATTCTGATAGTGCCATGTCTCTACTGACAAATATTCCGTCCGACATATTAGGACCTGAATATACGGCAATGCCATCCGCCTGCAAGCTCAACGCGGTAGAGAAGAGCACATGCGCAAGCGCTTTATGCCACAGTAAAGCTGCCACGCGTACGCTGACTTGGAACACTATATATTTCCTCCGGTCGGTAAGAGACATCGCGGGGATCTGTAATAGACTGTACAGCCGCGCGGATGCGGTTTTCGTCGCCCCAAAATCCGTCAATCAGACTAGCCTCGGAAAATTTAATGTTTAATGTAATGCTGCCCTCCTTGGCATGTGGCCGGAGATCACCAACCTCAGGATAGCTCAGAACGAAGGTAGCAGAACGCATCACACGAAGCTCTAATGCTAGTCTCGGGGTGCTGTGCAAAGACTTCCACAGGACGGAAATGTGTTTCAATCAAGGGTACGGTGTACACTCTACCGAACGCCATCCTTCGATTCCGAGCTTTCCTTTGTCCCTAGAACACGGCACTCTCTACACTTATATAATGACATGCTTCGTCCTCGTTATCGTGTCAACACACGGATAATTTGCTAATATGCTGCTCCGCGCTATACTACCGTTCCTTTCTTTCGTCCCTGCAGCGTTCGCTGCGTGGGGTTACAGCGACGATGGCTCTAATTATGTGATCGATACAGGGGCCTCTCTTGTCGTGAAAGTTAGCAAGTCGAACGGTGACATGACATCGATCGTCTACAACAGTGTTCAATACAACGGACAAAGCGGAAAAAACAGCCAGGTCGAATCAGGTCTCGGGAGCAGCACGGTTTCGATTTCGCAGTACTCAAGCCCGGCGGCGATCAAGGTGTCCGTCGTTCACGGCACGCTGAAACATTGGCTCGTGTTCCGCCAAAACCTGCCCCATGTGTACATCTTTGTGAACAAGAAGGACGACAGCGTTACGGTGCAACGATACATCGTACGTATTCCGGACGGCATATTCACTAGGCAAAGTACCGATACCGACTGGATCCCTGATGGCGCAGCTACGATTGAATCTGGCGATGTCAACGGTGACTCCGACGGATATACTTACAGCAAACACTACACTGGACTCAAGTACGGTCGCACGGTCGACTACGATTACGTTGGATACACCAAGTCGGGTGTGGGTGCTTTCATGATCCGATGCAACCGTGAGAAAGCTTCTGGTGGACCGTTCTTTCGTTCGCTTCAACGACGAGGTGGTGGCGGTGTCGATCTATATGACATCTACTGGTACAGCATGGGTATGTTTATACGGAACAGCCAGCCTGTTGGAATAGCTCTGCTAATATCACGCGTAGGTCACACTGATCCTATGCGTTATGGTCTTCATGGTTATAGCACACTTGCATTCACGACCGGAAGCGCTCCCGATTCGAGTCTCTTTGCAAGGAACACCGACACCACTTGGGTGAACAATCTCGGCGTAAGAACTCTACTGTCTCTCTTGGGTAATATTCGCTGATACGCAATAGATTGATGGCTGGGTTCCTATCTCCGGGCGCGGTTCAGTTGCCGCAGTGGGGATCAAGAACATGAAGTCAGGCTTCCAGTATGTCGCCGGTTTAAGCAACACCGATGCGCAATACTGGAGCGTTGCCGACAGCAGCTCTGGCTACTTCAAGATCAAAGACGTTCTTCCCGGTACCTACACACTCACAATCTACAAAGGCGAGCTTGAGGTTGCGACACAGTCAGTGACTGTAACGGCAGGCAATGCCCTTGCCTTAAACAGCGTTACCGCTAGTGACCCGCAAGATACCACCGCTATCTGGAGGATCGGTGATTGGGATGGGACTCCTAAAGGCTTCCTCAACTTCGAAGATACGCCCATGAAGCCGACGTATATGCATCCCTCGGACACTCGCCTCAAGTCCTGGAATCCTGCAAACTTCATTGTGGGCACGACAGCTACTAATGGGTTTCCGTAAGCTTCTCCTTCCACAATCTTCGCATACACTGACAATTCAGCAGCGGCTATCTCTGGCAGGACATCAACAACGACCACCTCATCTACTTCCGTCTCACCGCCGCGCAAATCGCGGCCTCCGCTACGCTCCGCATCGGCATGACAGAAGGCTTTATTGGCGGTCGCCCCATGGTTAGCGTCAACTCGTGGACGCCTTCCCTCACGCCCGCGCAGAGCCAGGGTAGCACACGCAGCTTGACGGTTGGGACTTACAGAGGGAACAATAAGATGTTGACGTGGACGGTTCCGGCGAGTGCGTGGTTGACGGGTACGAGTGATTGGCAGATATTGAAGTTGAGCGTTATTACAGGCAGCACGGGTAGCGGCTATCTGAGCGGTGGGGTTTCGATTGATGCTATTGATTTGATCTAGAGTTTGCATCCGAATAAGAAGGTTTTCTGGTTGGGGATACGAAGACCAGCAACGACCTCGAGTGTCTTTAGATCAGAGCATGCTAGAGCTCGCCTAGTGTAATTGATGTTTGTAGTAGCATACACAAGTGCGCAGACGGTGCAGGTGTAAGATGAGCGTACTCTAGTCGCGCCTTCCTGTTTAGCTGGTGTGTTGCAAATACAAAGAGACCTCGAGTCTCACTCGCACTCACAGCCACAACTTCTACTCGCTCTCACACACAACACACACGTGGAAACCCCATCCAGGTTTGGCGTTTATTCCGGCGTTCTTATGGCAGCCTCTGCAGCATCTCAGCAACTCACCTTTTCTATTACTTGCATACGTAGCTGTATCAGTTACATTACCGCAGGTGGCAACGTCGGTTGTGCGAAGAGTTGATGAGCGTCAACCGTGCTAGCTTCTAGGGGCAAGGCAAGTACAAATCCGGGAGCTAACGGCTCGGCATCACGACTGATTCCTGCTCGAACAAAGTTTCCAGTGGGCACTTACTACATGCTGTTTCCGCCTCAGAGCTTGAAAAGAATTATGTATCTTCCTCGAGCGAGCTCAGCAAGCTAACATCCAATGAAAATCTTCTAGACGCACAACAAGGCCTGTGAATCCTTTGCGATCAGCCCATGATAAGACCGAGGATCAACAGTAACCCTGTCACGAACATAGTTTCCACCCATGCTGACTCGACACTCTTATGATATGTCACATATCACCCTTAAACCGAACAAGCCGGGAGTGGGAAGTCTGTCTGCCGGTGTCCTCTCACCGCGACCTCTTTCCCAATGCTCCGAAGCGGTCCCTGACCGAGACCCCTGCGGTATGCCCACCCAGTCTAGGGCACACCAAGCCTGGCTCTCGGTTATTGACGCACGATTAAGATTGCATCTAGAGGAGGCACCCGGTGCAATTATAATCAACCGGGTAGTGACGCCGGAGCATTCGCCACGCTCGTAGGCATTGGGAGTGGGAAGTGCGGCGTGAAGGGGCGCTTGATGGTGACTTGGGGTCTTCACGTCTTCCAAGACAGTACGCCAAAAGCCGAAACGTGCCTTTGGTGACTACGAACGCAACGTTTGTGAATGCTAAAGGAGGAAGCACAAGTTTTTAGGTAAGAAAGGTAAAGGATGATATATGATGATGAGAGCCGTGCAGGTACGAGTGACGCGGAACTCCCGAGTCGAGTAGAGAATATGAGCGTCGATCTCAGCCTCTAATTACAACATAATAGTAATGGTACAGGAGCCAGTCTATGAGTATCATTCGTCATTCTTTCACCAGCTTGGAGTGTTGAGAGCAAGACCCATCAGACCACCACCGATGAGTCCGGCGATAGGGATGGTCATAACCCAGGAGAAAAACAGCAGACCAACTCGTTGCCAGTTAACAGCGCGGAAAGTACCGTTGCAGAGGCCAACACCGACGGTCGCACCAGTGATGCACATGGAAGTGGATACAGGCAACTTGTACTGCGAGAAAATGAGGATGGTGATGGAAGCACCGAGCTCCATAGACGATCCTCGAGATGGGGAGTGGTACGTAAGCTTATTGCCCATGACTGTCGAACCGTTAGCGTCTGTATTTCAACGCCAGAGAAGCAAATTCCAACTTACCCTTCATGATGTTATAACCGTATGTGATGAAACCGAAACAGATTGTCAGGGCCACGACAGCGATCTGCCAGAGCGGGACCTCCTCTTTAGACTTGGCAGTGTTGCCAGTGCTCCAGGCAGCGTACATACCAGCCCAGACACCGACAGCGTTACCAACATCGTTGGCACCGTGGGCGAAGGAGGCAGTACAGGCGGTGATGACTTGGACGAAGGAGTACAGGTATTCAGTCTCGTTGGCATACTTGGGAGCATGGGAGTACACGCGATCCATGCGGCGGCCTTCAGGAGTGCCGAGAACACCAACCTGTCTAAAAGCAAATTAGTGAGATACCAATTGAAAAATAAGATTGACTTACGCCTTGTGAATATCGTAGTGAAGACCATATGTCAGCGCGATTACAACATACGCGGGCAATCGAGTCATGAGAGCCTTGAGATTGTGCACTTCGTAGATAGAGCCTGCGCCCATGGGGTTTGCGTGCAAGGTACGCATGGCCCATCCAAGAGGACCCTTCTTGGTCCTGAGCTCCGCATGGTGCTGTTGGCGGGCCTTTTCAAGGAGCGATTTGTAGTGTGCGTTGGCATCCTGGTACTGGGCGTTCTCGCCTTGATCAACGCGTGCAAGAGCCTTCTCACCGTGGTCGGGACTGGGAGAACTATTGTCGGAATCGGCATCGATAGCATCCACGTCGGCAGATTTAGCGAACTTCTCGGCGACGTCTCCATGGCTGTGGCTGTGATGGTGGCTGGGAGGAGCGAGCTCGCCGTTGTCCTCTTCTTCACCACCGTGCTGGATGACGTTGTAGTTGGGAACCTTAGCCAGTGCAGCATCCGCAGGAGCCGGTCTCTTGAAAAGCAACGGCCCCTGGAAGATATCCCAAATCTTGAGCGTGTAATCTTTCTTTAGGACCTTGGCATGTACGTAAGGCAGGAAGAAGAGACCAGACAGGATGAAGAGCCCGAAGCCAACACCAAGAGTGACAGACGCAATGTACCAGGCGGGCTTCTTGTCCAAACCCAAGTTGGGAGAACCCTTGTAAACGATCGAAAGGGTGCAGACCGTTCCAGCGATCAGAAAGAAAAATGGTGACGTCCACACTGCCCACTTCACTGGGTCTGCGCGTTTGTGAACGGTATATTTGATGAGTAAGAAGGTGATCGCGCCAAAGCAACCGGAGATGAAAGGAGCCATGCAAAGACCTGCAAAGATGGCGCCCAGACCCTAAAAAAGTAGTCAGCATACAGTATGAAGCTAATTTCGAGCTCTTCTATGGTGCTCTCCTCAAGATAACGACATGTTTCGACAACAGGAGCAAAGAGCTTGGGGCGCACTTACTGAGCCACCACTCCATCCCCACTGTACTTTGCTAGCACCGACGGTGGCGACACCTACACCAGCGATGGAGGATACCAAAGAGTATGTGGATGAGACGTGGGCAGAGTTGCGAGTACACCACATGACCCAGATAGATGCACCAGCAGAAGCGCAAGCGAAAGCGAGCAGTTGAACACCAGCATTGTCTCCGAAGGCCGAATTTGGGATGATTCCATTTTTGATCGTCGACGCAGTTCGAGCACCCACGGCGAGTGCACCAGTCATTTCAAAGACCAGGCAAAGTAACATAGCCTGGCGGTACGTCACTGAGCGAGACGACACACTCGTAGCCCAAGCGTTCGCAACATCATCTGGAGGCCAATCAGTATGCGCATTGACAACCACTTTCGGGTATGTTGCTCAACGTACTAGCACCGTTGTTGAATGCCTCTAGCAAGGCAAACATTGTGCCAAAGGCGAATACATAGGTGTAGTCGGACAACACCATGTTGGGCAATGAGATTTTGCCGGGTACACTTCAGCAAGGGTGAGAGGTGATGTGCTGGTATGCACTCATCTTCCCTGGGCTACATTATATGTTCGTGATAGGGATTTCTGGGAGACAATTGCCCGTACAATCTGCATACATCTTCAACCAGCGACAGAGCAGCTCGGGCACACGTGGGTCTCGAAGCAACCCATGCCGGCGGTATTAGACGGAGGCAGTGCATGAGTGCCAAATGCCAGGACTCTGGGCAAATATGGCGTCTTGCTTACTGGGCGGAGCGGAACTGCGACTGGGCTGTCAGGTATGTACAAGACTCTCGGCGACAACTATTTTCTTGGCCCGCGCGGCACTGTAGCGAAAAAGCCCTACCAAGTCGCAAGCCCAGACATAAGCGCAGAAAATGTTTTCAGAGTTAGGAAGCTGAATCCAAAATGGGGAACATCTAGGCCACGGAATCGCCGTAGATTCGTACCACTGGTCTCTTGTCACATTCATCTCCGAATGCAGAACGCTTGACAGAGCTCGTGGGGTGCGCAATCGTGTTCTGGGCCAATGTGATCCTCACACGGAGCGCACCGAAATTGTCCAAGACTTTGAGCCAGCTACCGTGCGAAAGCGACACTGGCACGTGCTTGATAGGCTTGTTCACGTCGAGGGGGTTTGGGAGCAGTGAGAAGACGATCGGACTGTGCCGAGCCTCTTACCTAGGTAGGCTGTTGTGTAAGGCTACTAGAGCCCGTTGCTTGCTGGATGAACAACCAGAGTTTCGGGCACAATTGTGGAGAGCAGGGTGTGTGCTGATGCGCAATGCAGGGCGCATCGTGGGTCATGGTCCGAGGTGAAGGGAAATGCCAAGGTCATGGCGCCAAGGACACCCAATGGGATGGTTGAGGGGACGGAAACTACCCAATTAGGTTACGTCTAGCACGTGTAGCCGTCCATGGAATAGATATCATAGGGTAGACATCTTCTAGATCGATTCGGCCGTCTTCTAGGCGCATAAGAAGCAGTTAATCCTTTTCATCTGGGTAGATCGATCAACCCCACGGAAAGTCACCCATCGCTCAGATGAGGAGGCACGGCCCGGCCGCAACGCAGTCATCAATAGACAGTGACGATCATGAGTAGCAAGATAAACTTGAGAATACGATCTTTCTCACTTCAACCTTTGCCTTTGGCTTCCATAGAATGAAGCCGGATATCTAGGTAGGGACAACTAGATTTGCCGTACTACTTGCCTCTGCACTCCAGATGTCACAGTGCATCTGGCTTCCCCGAAGTTCTGATACCCTGTGTTACCCCAGTGTGAGCAATGCAGTACACAACACAGGTCACAGTACTGCAGCGTGAATTATCTCAGTAACGCAATCGTTACCAGTCGCTGCCTTCGCCAGACTCCCTGTTTCGCACAAACAGAACCCGAGTAACGTTTTCGCAACCCGCACCTACTCAGGCCATGCGCCTGTGGCTGTAATGTGGCTAGTTCGTCACTTCCCTTTTCCCGGACGGATGGTCATGACAATGGAAGGCGTGTGCCTCATCCTACGCCTCGATGCGGATTACCTTACCCTTCACCTCTCGCGCGAACTTGCCGTCTCGGCAGCCTTCGACCCAACACATGACACCCTTTTTTCTGCTCCAGTTCGAATTGGCACCAAAAGGCACTACTCGCTACCCTCGACATTTTACGACATGCCGATCGTGTTCGTGATATGCGGCTCGCAAGGACCTCCTTTTTACATCCTAGCGCCAAGGAGCTGTTGGGGGCTGAGTACCATAATACAACTCGCATTACGAACGCAATAATCTGTTTGATTCCGGGACGCAAGGCGTAAGTCAGCCCTTGTTGTGTTGACGTTATGCGGGGTACTTCTCCCAAGACTCATCGCTGGATTGACCAATCAGAACTCTAATAACCCACTCTTTTCTCAACAGAGCAATACTCCGACCACTCCGTATATGTATATCTGCTTGGTCAGCTCACAAATGATGTCGTTGCATTGTTCCTTCACCGCTGGCAATGACGTCTGTATTTCAGGGTAGAGCTCTTATATGCTGTGGGTTTGAGACGTTGTCTTGTTAGGACTGTGTTCCATCGTCAGCAACCTCTATCACGACAGTCCTGTCTTCAGAAAGAAAAACATATGGCTACAACCTCTGTCAAGCTCCAGCCTGTAGGTTCGGATATGATCAGGAATACTGAACGACAGCAACAAGTATCGGATAACAGGTCTGAGCCCCAAACTCCGATCAACGAATTTTCTTCGCTCCCGCCAGTGGACACAGGCAAGGAGGCATGGCTCTTCCTGGCTGCCTGCTGGGGCGTTGAAGCCGTCACATTCGGTAACTTTGCATCTATTTCCGATGCCGTTGACAGTCTTGCTTACGAGATCCAGGCTTTGGCTTCTCTTTTGGTGTTTTCCAAGACTACTACACATCTCATGAGCCATTCGCTGGTTCGGGTAGCACAGCAGCTATCGGTACCACGACGACTGGAATTCTGTACCTGGGCGCCCCATTCGTGGTCACAGTCTGCAAGATGTACCCTCGACAGGCTCGCTGGTTCACGCTCGTTGGTCTCTTCATCGCTTCCCTAGGCCTCGCCATGAGCTCCTTCTGCACAAGCGTGCCTCAACTCATCATCACACAAGGAGTAGTTTTTGGCTTCGGAGGTTGCATCTCCTATTGTCCTTGCACCTTGTATATCGATGAGTGGTTTGTCCGACGCAAAGGTCTTGCATACGGTATCGTCTGGAGTGCCGCTGGTTTCGGTGGTGCGGTCCTTCCACTCGTCCTCGAAGCACTCCTTCAAAACGTTGGATTCGCCAAAACCACCCAAATCTGCGCAGGTATGCTGTTCGCAATTTCGGCTCCGCTGTCATTCTGGGTGAAGCCTCGACTGCCTTATTCAGCGAGTGTGCAGAAGAAGCCACTGAACATGGGTTTCGCTACGACAAAGGTATTTATCCTGTATCAACTGGCCAACATTGTCGAAGCAACGGGCTACTTTTTACCTGCCATTTACCTACCGACATACGCTCGCACGACCCTCGGTGTATCCAATTTCCTAGGTGCACTGTCCACAATCCTCGTCAACATTTCCGCAACTGTCGGCCTCGTACTCATGGGTCACTTCAGTGACAAACTGCACGTCACAACCTGCATGCTTATCTCCGCCGGCGGTGTTGCGACATCAGTCCTCACGATCTGGGGTCTCGCCTCCAATTTAGCGACTCTGTATGTGTTCTGCATTTTCTACGGTTTATTTGCAGGATGCTGGCCAGCGATCTGGCCGGGTATCATGAAAGAGATTGCCAAGCGGGAAGGCGGTGAGACAGGTGGCGCTGCAAATCCGATGGTCCTTACGCACTTGTGCTTTGGCAAAGGCATTGGGAACGTCGTATCTGGGCCGCTTAGCGATGCGCTTATCAAGGGGAGACCCTGGCAAGGGAAGGTCATGGGCGGGTATGGCAGCGGCTTTGGTGTTTTGATCGTGTATACGGGGGTGACAGGGTTGCTGAGCGGCGCGAACTATCTACTGCAGCATCTGCAGCTGCTTTAGATGCCGCTGAGGATCGCGTTAGACATCCATAGGTGAGATGAGGCGCGGGAGGTACATTCTCACTACTAGGAAAAGAAGGCAACATTGCGCGCAATATCAGCCTTGCTACTTCCGAGTGCATTACTATTGTGCTGCGCTAATCAAAACCCATTTGGTATGCAATTATAGCCGTGAGCTTTGACAAGTCAACTTGCGGCAACACGTCATGTTCGTAATTGTCACGTGCCCAGATGTTGTCGCGTTACCCGAATCGCAGTTCGCATGCAACCGCAACCGAGCCACCCACATCCACTTTTCTTCGACATCCCCCCTCTTCTGGTCGCCAAATTATCCGCGTCTTCAATCTACATCACTTCAATCCCAGTCATGGAACTTCAGCGCAAACGCGCCAGAGCATGATAGAAAATCGACATTTCTGTATAAGGTGGAGGAACACGTTGAGCTGACAGAAGATTACCGCATGTACGTGGGCTTGGGGGCGTCGTTGATTTGATGACGAGGAATATGGAGGAAACAGAGGAAGCCAACGGGATTCCGAGCGAGGACGAGACCCAGGGGCGTAGATGGCAATTTGGCCACAGTGTTGACTCAGATACAGCATTGGGGTTCTTGGATGGGTTTGATTCCGTGGTAGTGTACAAAATTGGGGCAACGGAGCAGGTAAACGCAGGTACAGTCAAGTGGCAGCCATTCAAATTTTTCAAGGAGAGCTCGACTGGAATTTTTGGCTCCGCAATTTTTTTTTAGTCTAACCACCGATGTCCGTACACAACATCCGTGTACGTTCTACTCCAACGCCAGTTCCCCACACCATCCATCCATGTGGGGCTTTAGCCTTGTTACTCCAGACCCCGCACACGCTCCATCAGAGACATTGGAAACTAGTACCGACTATTAGATATATGTATAGAATAACACACACTCTTCTTCCAGCACCATTTGTACACAAAGTGTGTCGATCATGGACCCCAGTGAATTCGGCACCTCGACCATTCCCCTCCAGCATGCACCATATGGCCCAATCACCGCGGAAGCACTTACAAATAAGAATGCTGGAAAGGTCGCAGTAGTGACGGGCGCAGCGCAAGGCATAGGCGCAGCGATCGCAGAAGCTCTTACGATATCGGGAGCCACCGTTGCTATCCTAGACTTGTCGGTCGAGAAGCAACAAAAGACGCAAGAAGCGTGCGAGTTCCACGGCGGGAAAATAAGAGCTTATGCATGCGATGTATCGAACCAAGACGCTGTGATGAAGACATTCGATGAGGTCGAGAAAGACTTTGGCCCTATAGAGTGTGTTCGAAATCACGGTAGTCATACGAGTATTGACGATTGAGCAGTATACTCGTGAATAACGCAGGCGTCCTCGTCCAGCGACCTTTGATCATGTCAGACTTCGATTCATTCTGGAAGCAGATTGAGGTCAATTTCAAAGGTGTACGTCTTCTACTGAATCTCTACCTTTTCAAGAGTTGTTCTAATAACTCTTAATTAGCCCCTTCTTACCATACACACTCTACTTCCACGCATGCGCGACCGTGGTCACGGCTGTATCATCAACATTGCATCCCGCAGCGCAACAGTCGACGTACCCATGACATTGGGCTATGTTACCTCGAAGGCGGCGCTGACGCGGGCGACCCACACGCTACAGCGCGAAATGGCGTTGGACGGACTGGATCCGGCCATCCATCTGTACGCTTTGCATCCCGGCGGCGTGCTGACGGGAATGGGAGCTTGTAAGTGGGTCTATGGACGGTATTACGTGTAGTGCTGACAAGCGGGAGCTGGGGCTCCCAAAGATGTCCAGGAAAAGTACGGCAGTCCGAAAGACGAAGAGTATTTCAAAGGGCTATTCAAGGATCCGCCGATTCTGTGCGGGCAGACGTGCGCATGGCTCGCTACAGGACAAGGGAAGGATCTGAGGGGATTGTATATTGGTGAGAAGCGCCACTTAGCTGTGATTATCAAGTTTCTAACGAATGTGTAGATTGTCGGCAAGATGTCACCGTTTTGTTGAAGAAAGGGAGGGAGGCTTTGCTGAAGGAAAAACGTAACGTGCTGACGGTCAACTTCTTAGATGGGTACGAGAATGAGCCCTAAAACAGCTTGTAGGTTTTGTTTTCAAGTCTGCATCCCGTCAGGCCTGTGGAAACGTGTCTTGCATCTCTAAACAGCCTCTTTCGTCTCCGCAAACTCGCTCTTTCCACCAACCTCCTTACTCTCTTCAGCCTGTGCAATGGCAATCCGTTCATCAGCCTCAATATACTCAGCGGGTCTGTGCAGCTGTACGGCCAGCTTGTTGCGATGGACGAAGAGGCCTGGGCTGGTCTCGAAGAAACGGTCGATGTCCTCAAGGGTACTAAATCAATAAGCGCCTGTTTACTTAAGCCATGGAGAGGGATTTGCAGTGATGCTTACCGATTCGCAGTCTCTGGGTAAAAGAAATATGTGATTGGAATGAACGAGAAACAGATCACCGCCCAAATGATCCAAAACTTCCATCCGATGTTCTGGATCCCAGGAAGTGTGACTTGCACGACTGCGTAATTCATGATCCAATTGGTACTCATAGCCAATGAGGCACCTTTCGTTCGCATCTCGAGGGCATTGATCCTGCGTCTATGAATAAACATGATTGGGACTAACATTCTCGAGACTCACTCAGTAGGGTACAACCATGGTACACCGAGGACTCCCATGCCGAAGCTGGCGAAAAAGACGAAGAAGAATGACACTGCTACAATTCCAAGCTTGTACTCATTGCCACCGTTGGCAGAGAAACCCAGAGCAATTGCGATGACGATCCAACAAGTGGAACATGCCGCTGCAGAGACCATCATGACCTTATCCTCATCAGCTTTTGCGACGTTGTGTTCACATAGAACGACTTACTTTGCGTCGCCCATACCTTTCAATCACAAAGTAGGCCAGACATGCAAAGACTAGATAGTCCACTGATCCCGCGGCAGCTAAGATTCGACTGAGCAGCTCTGAGATGCCCAACGCGTTGATAAAGATGTAGGACATATAGTAGCTCGTCACATTGATCCCGGAAATCTGGTTCATCGCCTGCATCCAAGCGCCTAGTATCATGCGTCTTAGCACGCCACTTGGGCCCTTGCCAGATAGCAGTTGCCACCAAGTGTAAGTGTTCATGTGCTCGCGATCTAGAATGTCTTTGATGATGTTGTACTGTGTGCGTACTGATGCCGATTCCGGAGTGGCGCCATGACCCTCGAGGACTGCCAGAACTTCGAGTGCTTCTTCGTGCTTGCCTTTGCGAATTAGTAGACGAGGTGAGTCTGGCAGAAAAGGACATAGTGCGTAGATGCAGAAGGTGAAGAAGAGCTGGAAGGCAAGTGGAAAACGCCATGCGACGTCGCGCGGTGCGAAGGAGAAAGCCAGCGTCAGCCAGTTACTGATCGAGAAACCAGTAATGCAATTTGCTATCGCGAGTTAGCACGCGTTTTCAGGTTAGACAGCTAAACACACCCATCTGAATGATGACGAGTTTGCCTCTGCTGCTCATTTTGCTCGTCTCGGCTTGCCAGACTCCTGCTGTTGCAGTATTCATCCCAGTGCCAATCCCCGCTACGATCCTGCCGATCATCATTTGCGGAACGCCATAGCTTGCCGTTTGGATGATGGCACCAATTCCGATCACGGTTGATCCTATGATGATCTGTCGTGGGCGTCCGAATAAGTCACCGGTCCAAATAGTTGATGTAGCTCCCGCAAAGCATCCTATATTATATATGGACGTGATGACACTCTATCAAAGGGTCAGCCACCGTTTTCCACTATGGAGACTCGCAACCTCACCTGCATGTTGGCAGAAGGGTGCCCGAAGGTGTGAAGAAAGTTGTCGTTAATTATTACGTTGCCATACACTCCTTGATCATATCCGTAGAAACTCAATATGGTCAGATTGGTCTGACGTTCAGTGTGCGATTCTTACATCAAAACAGTGCTTGCTGCGATGCTAATCCAGATCGTGAGTCTCTCTCCGGACCCGCCAAGGTATTTGCGTGCCATGATCAAGTGTGCCCGGGTGGCAGTGGGCTCTGTAGGTTTTGTGTTGTGAGAAGTGACGGGTGTTGTTGAAGGCCTGCGGTAACGCGGAGCCGGTATGGTACCACCACGGATCGGCCTACCGGTACCCTGCTACCTTATCGACCTCTTATATGCAGCTCAAAACTACCATAGGTACTGCCTCGGATACCTTGTTCCTCGCCTTCTTGCTGTTCATCTATCCCGTGGATACCAGGAGACGAGTCAGATGGCGCGTGTTACATTTTCTTGCCCTGCTTCTCGATCAAGTGCCCCAGAGAATCCACCTCTCATTCCTTGTTACCCCAGAGGCCCACAGCGGCTCCCACGGTGATTGGTGTTGGGGCATGATCCGATGTCGCCTGCATATCGGTTGCGGAAACGATTTTCAGGTTGCGAAGCCCCAAGCCCTGCCGTTGAGGCTAATTCACAGATGACGATGCTTGCCGCCTTGGTGAGGCTTGGGCGGGAATGATACAATACGGGATGCCCAACTAGGCAAGGAAGCGTTGGCGCGGGGTTGCGGGGTTGGTGTTTCTGCCGGCCTGCTGCGAAGGTTACGCGAGTGCGGGGCTGTTGGGGCACTCTTCGTGTCTTCCTACCATTCCTCCATCTACACATGTGTAGGGAACATCTCAAACACCACGCACCTTCCATATTACTCTCAACGAATGGTGTTGCACATCTGAAGAAATCACTGACCCGTTGTTACTGACATAGAATAGTCGACATGCATATCATCATGAATTGATAGGGCGTAACGATCTGCTTCCCAGTGAGGTGCAACACAGCTCTGCGCAAAGAATCTACCATCCTCATCATACTCTGGGCGGGTTGCTATTCGTACCGCACCACTGGCATCTGGAATCTCTTTCGGCCATTTAAGAACCAGTCCAAGAGAGCACCCACAATGACGGCGCCGAAAACAGGGCCAGCATAGTTCATGTTGTCTTTAGTAACTGGAAGCGTCTGTGGGAAAGGCATCCACATGCCGACATACGCAAGGAAGCACAAGCTGAAGATGTTCAACGGTACGCCCAGAGCTCCTAGTCTGAAAGGACCATACGGGGGCTTTGGACCACCGAGACGGCGAATGAGCATGAACAGGATTGGCAGGAAGTAGGATACATGAAGGGCCAGTGTCTGCAAAGAAATCAAAGCGTTGAAAGCTGTAGCGCTGGCTATGTAGATGAGCGATAAGCAGATTACGATGAAGCCGACGAGCACCAGGGCGTTAATAGGAAGTTTTAGTATCGGGTGCACCTGGCAACTACGATCAGCCTGTACTCTGTGCTCTCTTGCAAAACATTCGAAAGCATACTTACATACGCGAGAGAGCTTGAAAAAGGCAGACCGTTGTCCCGGGCGAATACCCACATCAAGCGCGATACAGACGCAAATATGTTGAAGAGACAAATGAAGTAAACTACAGCAATCAAACCTATAAGTACGTTTGTTGCTGTTTTGGATCCTGTCGCATTGAAGAGCACATTGAGGATCGGCAGCGGTGCGGCCTCTGGAATGGCTTCCAGGGGTCCCATGAAGAAGAGCAAGATGATAATGAATGCCATCAAGAAGACCGAGTTCAACACGCAGGCGAAAATGATGGACCGAGGAATTCGGTTCTTCGCCTGTTTGACCTCGTCACCTGTTTACAGTCAGAAGATCAGTCGGGAGACGAAGGTTTCTAGAATGCGTACTCATATGCAGGACGCTATCACAGCCAGTCAATGCAAAAGTAGCAGGCAGTATACCGAGCCCAAATGATACGCCTTTGCTATTCCAGCCGCTCAATCCCCAGATCAGGGTTTCGAACACGAAGTCATCACCACTCCGCGAGCCAAAGACTATGAGAATGACAACAAATATGACAAACAAGCAGATGTGAAGCACTCCTCCCGTGATCTCCATGACGTTGAGAATCTTACGGAACCAAAGGTTGAAGGTAAAAGGGACCACGAGCGTAGCGATCATTATCAGACTGGTATGCCATCGTTCAGGAACGTAGCCTTCGCTATTGAAGATCGCGAGAGATGTGAGGATATTGGAGAGAAGCAAAGGTGGCCCGGCGCAAGCAAAACACCATGCAAATACGGTAATCCACCCTACACCGGTCATGAGCTACATCAGATTTCAACGATACGTAAAGCAGTATTCACCTTGAAGGAGGCCCCAGAACCGCGGATATATGGGCGCAAGGTTGGCAGACCATCGATATTGCGCGCCGACTGTTGGATCACTGTAGAATATCAGAGAATACTCATGTTAGGAATTCAGAGTTGCGCACATGGAGGCCAGCTCGGCTAGCGAGAACCCGACCGCGCTCTCTCCAATGCAGGCCAGGATTGCCCCGTAGAACATAGAGGCAGGACCTCCATTGAGTAGCGCAATTTGGAAGCTGGTCGCAAATGACTCCCAGGAACCTAGGATGATGAATCCGAAGAACATTACACTGGACAAATTGATATAACGCTCCAGGCCCTTGGTGTCAGTGCCACGGTGACTTTCGTGAAAGCTCGGATTATGATGTGGAGGGCTCCACTTACCTCGAGTGCATACCGACGGGTCCCGGACTCATTCCAACGCTCATTTGCACGATCCGGCAGGGTTACATTCTTGCATGTCTGGCTTTCGACTCCCAGAGCATCAACCGTAGCCATCAAATGAACCTCTTTGTTCGACATGATGATTGAGAAGTCGAACCGCTATGGAAGACGGCATCCGGACGCGGGGAAAACTGCAGCTTATATGCCTAGGCATATGCACAAATAACGGTGAGCATTTTACGCCCCGTGGTGCCATGCAGAGTACACGGGCGAAATTGTGCGACATCGTTTAGCGATACGCATGTGATTCGTCGTGTCGCGCTGCAGCGGCCATACTGAATGGTCGACCGCGGTCTCGGTAGGCGCATACATCTTCGCAGCGGCTCGCTGTTATTGGCGGCTACCTTATCTGTTACCCTTTAAGTGTATGCACTGCGAGCTTCCAATGCAGAAGAATTTGACCCCAAGACTTGCAACCTTGATACCCATAGCACAGTGTCTGCGCTTTATAAGGTTAATCGAAGCGTCATCGTCATCAGAATACTATCGCAGGATCTCAGGATGACTATGAGGCTGAGCCGCGGTCCCACGTCCAAAGAACCCAATGTATATGAGGCATATCTGAATTGTCCCAAGTACCAATAGATAGGACCCAGCCAAATCCATGCAAGCGACAACTAGGCAATCTGCTGCTCTATCTTCAAATACATGTCGCAGCTCCCTGATTTGATGTCTGTATGCCCAGCATGTCCATTGACTGACTGAGCCTTGCATCAAGGGTATCCAATAATGTTAAAGGAATACCGACCATGTTGGGAAACGCGATCTTCCGTGTGCAATGATACGTGCAACTCATCATACATCTCCCCGTCACATATCTGACATCATCCCGTGCAATTTTTTCCCAATCATAGTCATTGCTACACTGCCATACCATAATCTCTGTACCCATAATTGAGCTAGTTTCGCGTGTAGTGGGAATGCTTGTGTGCTTGTGTCGTATGTCAAGAGCGTACTTAATCATGCTGATCCTTACACACTCCACCTGCAATTCTATTCCGCCTTCTTCCTTTTTCCAACGAGCAACCAGGTCATCCTTCTTAGTTATATTTCTGTGCCTAATGAAGACGCATATCTGATTGTTGCCTAGCTCTGGGCTTGCTAAAAGCTTGAAAGCTGCCCCACGAACATTAGGCTCATGTTTCCACAGCCATGTGATAAATGCGAACTCTAAATGCTAAACATCCCTCGGCCACTTATCACCATGTCTATAGTTGAGAGTGTTGATACATTTGGTTCGATCATATATGGAGAGGGGCATAAGGAAGAGAATCAGTATAGGTACGGACAAAGAAACAATGTGAGGAGATTAAGAAGTTCTGTTGTGTAGGGACAGGTATATTGGATAGTGGTTTCGAAGTCCGAGTGAAGATGTGCCTGAGAATCCATGCGCGCATTAACCATGTGAACGTGGAAATTGTGGCTATTCGACGGATTACTAGAATCAGACAGTGGCCTGAACATGGCTCAAAATTCTCTGAGATAAACCTGCAGATCGGTAATTGAGAATTCTGCTTATCTTTTTCCTTGAATGTCCTGGGGAAAACATGCCCTGAACATGCTACAAGCGTCTGATGGGTGGCTTGAACACTGGAAAGAAAGTCGGGAACACAACAATGATATGAACATATATGTACAGCAACATATATTCTATAGAACAGAAGAACAAAAGAAATCATAGACAGCGGACTTCTGCATCATATTCCTCGTAGTCAAGCGTGCTAAGAACTATCCAAGCTTCTTGGCCGTCTCCTTGACCTAGAAGTTATGTGAGCACTTTCACATGTGCGCGTTCAAGCCGGGTTTTGCAAGGGATGTCTCTACCATAAAGTGCACCCTGTCACAACTGCTGACCATGATACAGTACCCAAGTTCAATTTCACCCTCTCACCCAAGCTGCTTGCACATCGGGTTGTGAAAATTTAACGTGCTGCACTGTTGTGCTTCACAAAAGCCCCTCCCCCATTGATGGCTCTGGGTACATCTTTTGTTCATTTTGACGAATATATGTACTAAATGAGGCTTATCATTAGCCTACCTGGCTTTTAACAGCTTAGTTTATTTTTATTTTTTACCATTTGCTAGGCCTAGGAAACATAATTTCGGAGGAGCTGGGCTAATGATCTGCCTTCCATGGTACGTAGACTGGCTGGAATCTATAAGAAAGATACCTAGATCCCTAAAAAGGTGGGGGCGGAACTTTTGTAAGACACCGATGAAAGTCTCGGGAGCATACCAGGTAAGATGAGCGAGAGTGGATACCTAACACACAAAGGGACTATACGCGAAGACATATTAAGACGTTGATTTAATGGGCCGTTATTGTGCGCTAAACGGGGATCGCATGCGAAGCTGACTCATGTGTGACACAGGCAAGCATGGGGCTGTTGCCTTGCGACTTGGCAATAACACAACCTTGGGTAGGCTTGAGAACACTGCAACGTGCTTCCTATAATTTATACAGTTGATTTAGCCAAGCGCAAGCTGGATTTTACTGGCATCCACTAGGCCATGATGATCAGCCTTGATGATGACGACAATAGTCTTACCATTACCAATGGAATTGCAACCCCTGCATTTGCAGGTGAGTTCTGTTTTCAAACTGTAGCAAATCATCCTAACGTTTGTTCAGAAGATTACAATTTCGATCCAAGATGGTGGACTGGCCCTATCGATAAGATACAAACGCGCCTCGCTCAAATCCCAGAGGATACCGACGGGCTGGCCGTCCTCGTCACAACGGGCGCGTTTTGTCCAATCCACAAAGGACACGTGCAGCTACTTGAAACTGCCAAAATGGAACTTGAATCGCGTGGTATGACCGTCTTGGGCGGTTACATCTGTCCAGACCACGATCAATACGTCTCATCGAAGATCCAGTCCGGCTCACTATCTGCGGTCCAACGTTTAGAGTTATGCGAGATTGCTGTGGAAGACAACGATTGGCTCATGGTCGACCGATGGGCAGCGATCTACGCTTCTGGATCCGTTGGGTTTACTACAATCGTGAGCCACATCGATAAAATGGTCAAACATCACATTAAGACTACTAAGCCCATCCACATAGTATATACTTTTGGTGGGGATAATGCGATGTTTGCATTCTCGTTTGTGGCTAGATGGTCATGCATTTGCGTGCTGAGACCGGGCAGTTTGGACTTTTTCAATGAGATGACTTCATACGATTCCCTTCGCCGGAACCCGAGAATCATCTTCAGTGAAGATACTACCGCCCCGCTGGACTCGACCTCTGTACGCAAGGGTGATTTGTCCGGACTCCTACCGAAAGTCAAGAACAGATGGCTATCTTTACAACAGTCGAAGGGAGAGACCTTAAAAAGCGATCCGAGCATTCTGCCCTCCATTGATACATTTTACATCAGAAATGAAGGAAAATGGGCTGTGCAGCCGTTTCTAAAGCATTCAAATTGCAGCCTCGATCACTCGCTTCAAGCCTACAACATGTTCTGCAAAAAGCTACAATATGTGTTCCAATTAGCTTTTGACTTTCGGCATACAGTCCAAGTGCTAAAGTTGCAAGGCCAAGAGATTAAACTCAGGCAATTACTCTCTGCGGGAAAAAACATCATCAGTCTGGATCCCTGTCTTTCTGGAAGTCATAACCTAGGCGTCTGGCATGTTTCGAGACCATTAGTTAAAGCATCGACCGCGATTGTTGCACATACAGAACAGACTCCGCCTGGAGAGCACATCGGCCAAGCGAAGGCTGGTGAATACCTTCTGCTGGCTGAACAGCTTCCTTTGGACGCCGAGACGGAAGGTTTGATTGCACAACGACTGCCAGCTGGCTGCACTATTTCACAACATCTGTCACACTCGGACCTCAGAACGTCAACAAGTGAAGATATTGCAAACACTTCACAAATTCAAGGCATTCCTCTCAACGCTAGAGACTTCCTCGCAGGATCTCACGAGGCTGGCACAGTGTTACAGCTGGGCGAAGCCCAATTCGTCCGTGCACCGAATATCCTACCGTATGTCCGACCATCGCATCGGACACATGTAGATGTGACGGTAGAAGTTGGATTCTCGAAGGCCATATGGGAATTGAATCGTCAATTCTACCAAGCTGTCGGGGGTGGCCTGATGGTGAAGGATACGGCGCTCGAGTTCCAGGCGCTGTGTAAGGCTCAAGGGTTCCCGACGGACATGCAAATGATGGATCTGTGTGATTGGCATCTAACGGCATTCGAGTACATGGACTTCATTGAGCTCAAGACACGAAAGGAGGACAAAGTGGAGCCAACATACGAGAGTGCATAAGTCATTAGTGTACATCGCCATCAGTAGGCTGGCCTCGCAGCTGTTCACGACCGGGAAGGGTGAGAAGAATGGTGCTAGCCTCATCGCTTATCAGAACCCAAGCCCTTCAATGTCTTAGAACTGTCCCCGGAAGTCCCACTTATTACCATTTTGGGATAAATCTCTCTGATTGGTCAGTGCTCCTCATTGGACGAAAGAGCGTGATGCTTGCTTAGATGGGGGGAATCATCATCCCTCGGACGAAAAGAAACATGGGAAAATGGACATTATTGATATGGGGACAGCAAATCATGTCTATATAAAGCCCCTACTGGAGCGCACCCAAGATGCTCACACCATAGCCACTTCAGCCACTACTGGAAACCTACAGCTGAGATCACGACGAGCCTATCGTCCATCAGCCCAACTGCATACACACCAAGACTCAAATCATTGTTACAGTCAATCGAAAATGCCAGGCGCTATCTCCTTGATCAGAGACCAATACACCACCCTCCACCTGCCCACACCTCCACCCAACATCACGGATTCATGCTACATCGTTACGGGCGCGAACACCGGTCTCGGCTACGAGTGCACCAAGCACCTCCTTCTCATGGGTGTGAGACGCATCATCCTTGCCGTACGCACTCCATCCAAAGGTGAGGCTGCACTCGCCACCCTCCGTCGCGAGACTGGCCGCTCCGCTGCCGGCGAAGTCTGGGAGCTCGACCTTACGTCCCTGGACTCTGTGGAGGCGTTTTCCAAAAGGCTAGCCAATCTAGACAGATTGGACGCACTCATATGTAATGCGGGCGTCATCATGAGTCAGTACAGGGCTGTAGAGGGACACGAGACAACGCTACAAGTAAACGTGGTGGCAACGATGTTGCTTGCGTTTCGAGCGATGCCAAAGCTTCAGGAGTCGGCGAAGAAAGTTGGGATTCAGCCACGCTTGACAATCGTATCGAGTGATCAGGCGTTCAGCGATAACGTCAAGTTGTGTGTAGAGAAGATCGCAGGCGAGGGGAATGTTTTTGAGGTTCTGAGTGAAGAGCAGAATTTCGACGCAATTGCTACGTACGTGTGTCTGCTTACCTACTTGGTTTCTATTCAACCCCTGAAGAGAAGAGAAGATCGTCCAAATCTCTGAAACATGCTGACGAGGACAAGGTACCCCAGGACCAAACTCTTGGAAATCTACATCGTCCGTGAATTGGCAGGACTCCTTCCTCTATCATCCACAGGCGTCATTGTTAATACCGTGAGCCCTGGCCTCTGCTACTCAGAGCTCGATCGCAATCAAGGCTTTCTCATGAAGATCATGGTGAAAGTGTTCAGGGCGCTACTTGCGAGGTCGACAGAGAAGGGTAGTCGAACTTTGCTGCAAGCTGGTTTTGCGGGGGCCAATAGCCATGGAAAGTATTGTTCCGAGTGCAAGATTAGAGAGTAGGTCTCCCGCCCTTTGTTCCCGTGGCCTCTTGCCTTGTGATTCTGAACATTACGCTGCGAGAGTCGGACGCGGATCGAGCTGCTGGATCAACAGGGCTCACTCAGGGCTCCGGATTCTGAGCTAACGCTTCGTAGTGAAAATGTCCCGTTGTGGATCACAAATTCCAGTGGCAAGCGTACACAAGAGCGTGTTTTGCACGATTTACTCAATACACTCATCTCCAGCGGCCACAACGTTGATATCGAGGCTCTCAAGAGCGGGGGAAACAGTGGAACGGTACGCTGATCTATGGGTCTATTCAAAGTTGGTGGATCAGAGCTGTCCCCATTCCTGTACACATCCACTAGCTTCGAATACCATAGCCCTCGGGTCTGCGCGCTGTCCAGCAAACCCATCGACAATTGGTTGGGCTAGCTATGGATGGGTTCCAGCTTCTCCCGAAAACTTTAGCACAAATTGATTCATCGCTATAATTCCATGTCGCCCCTACTTCATTTTTCTAGTTGTCATTTGGCTATTAAAACGTGATGTTTGGATTTACTCGCCATCATGCGTAGGCTATACTGTTCCAGAGCTTACTACCCGCCTCATCGTGAAATTCCGCAATCCATGCGTACGTGCATAGACATCTCTTAACGTCTTCCCAACCTTGGATCTCAAGCTCTTGAATTAGTAAGTTAACCCGTGGCGCAAAACTTGACATTTCATCGCAGAATACGTCATACTGCTCCACCGAGATTGCATAGACGAAGAGAAGCCACAGTTGCAAGGCTTGGAACTCTTCTCTTTCCTCTGTCTCATCTGTAAAGCGATCAAGTCCAACTCTCAGCGTCTCCGACAGCAACGTAGAACAAACCGGCCTCTGCTCGCCATGGTGAAGAATCGTACTCATGAAAGCAAGAAAACCAAGCTGACAAACTTTGTTCAGTAAGGACTGCGGTTTCTTGTCAGAGAGGGGCGCATAATCGGCTAATCGTTGTGTAATCGAAATCACAAGGTCCTGATACTGGAACCCGTCTAGATGCCTGCTCCCAGAATAGCTACACAGCGCTAAAACATCCCTAAGACCTGCTTGCAGAGCTTGTGCTGTCTTGCTCAGTGGATGCGGCATTTCAATGAAAAGCTTTCCTTTGCGCAAAGGAACCACGTGAAGCGTTGCTGGTAGCGGTCCCAATTGTGACCCAAATAGAGTAGGTGTCCCCGCTGAAAGTGCAAGATGCAGATCCGCGCGTCTAACTTTATTGCCTATTTCCGGCTCGCTCTTACACAGCGCTGCGAAACCGCCAGGTTTTGTATTGATGATATGCTTGAGAGCTACAAGGTGCGTCCGGCTCTCATGCAAAGTATCGGTAAGATTAGCGTGGATAGCAAGTGAAACCATGACAGTGAGACTAGATAGTGTTGGCGGGGTACTGGAACTGAGTTCGTAGCGAAGAAGCCGCATAGCTTCCACGAAGTGGCGAATCGAATCGACAGTGGTGTCGGGCTGATTGATTTGACGGGAAATGTGCGCACTAGTCATGGCCATGCCACAATGGAAGACTTGATTCATGCGTCAGAATGATGTTAGGATTAGGTGGCGGGGCTTGCGTATTACCGCACGGGTTACCCATCATGAGGATGAACCAGGAGGTCTCCGTTTTTTGGGACGTGCGGCAGAAGTTGATGGGGTACAGTGTTTGTGATAAAGCGTGATGGACTGGGTTTGATGTTAGTAAACCGAGCTGCATGAGTCATTGAATAGGGTGGGTCTCACGTACATTCATGAATCAAATACTGGCTTGATGGAGTAAGATTATCCGATGTTACGAAATAGGAGAGCTCGGTGCCACAGAAGTAGGTCCAAGGCGAATTATTGGGCTTGATGTACGCTGGGTCGTGGTCAAAGCTATCCTTCGAGGGTTTTGGGAGAAGAAGTCTTCCGTAGTTTCCGTAAGCATTGTCATGGGACGTTGCTTTCTTCTGAAGTAGACGCTCCGCTTCTGTCTCGCATTGTCGCCGTCTATGACCTCTAGCTGGAATGACTTTCCCCAAATTCTTGCCCTTTAGCGCATGGGCGCGGATACGCTTACGCGCAAGCTGACCAAGCGGTGCGTTGTTATCGATGAAGCAGAAATCGTTTGTTGCAATACTCATGATCGAGAAGCCATAGAAGGTTCTAAGTGTCCTTGAGTGTTCAGATGTGTGCCAACTTGGAGTCTCGGAAGGATCGCGGAGCTAGTGTTGGTCCGCGCACCGAGTCCTGCAGCCACGGACGAGTTCGGAGTACGAGCTCTCGCAGAGGTTTTGGATTTACGACAATTGTCAAGCTCTTTGGACTGTAACAGACAAAGTTCTTTTTATGTAAACGTCCAGAATAGGATATGTCGTCGCATGCACTGACATCTCCTCTTCCTGTTACTGATAGCAAAAAGCCATGTCTTTGAGATTCAAGTATCCCCAGGCAGCTCCTCACACCTAGCTACTTCTTCCGCTCCAGTATCTGCATTTCTGAGGCGCATCATCACCCCGTGGACTGATCAAATTATTCACTAGCCCTGCCCCACCACAATCATCGTCGGCCAGTCAGGCGAGATGTGCATAAAAGCCCTCCTTCGCGTTTCCCAGCACCGAAATCGGCTACGCTAAGTTCTATGGCTGTCTGAAGGCCGTATACACATCGTACATGGAGTGCTGGAGCATGTCGCGAGAAGTCCACACTTCCTTAACACATGGGAGAGCTTGGACTTATGCTTCCAAAACATGGAAACCCTTGTCGCATGGGTGAAGAGAGTTGTTTGCAGCCAAAGAGGACTGAAAGCCATATGGTTTAAATCCTTAAAGTTTCGAGTCGCTGAAGCTATGGACCCATTGCAGTCGAGCTTTGTGGTAGAGGACCATTTTCACGCGTCCTTGCCCTTCACAGCACTATGTGAAGATGACCGATACCATGTTCAGTCCACTATTCAAAGCTCTCACACCAGAGTTGGATGCATCGGTATAAAATGCCACACGAAGACGACTGGTCTTTTTCTTCTTCACACAACTCTGAATTCGGCTCTGAAAGAAGAGTCGACAATGTCATGTCTGCGCGCCTTGTAGGTGCCGAAAAACCCTTTAAGGCGATATCAAGTGTGGAGACTTTTGTGGTACTCGAGATTCGAGAGTCGCGCCTTTTTGGAGATCCAGGAATGGGCGTGGACACCGCTACGCGACGAAAACGCTCACGAACGATCTCAGTGTGGCGACATGTGATCCACCTCTTGGTGACAATGATCCTCTTCATCGTATTCGAAGAAACAGCGTACCTCTGCATCCATTATTCTTGGACTAGCAAACGTAGAAATACACTTTTTAATGCCACCATCTTGCTTCTTCACAACGGGGCCTCCAAGTGGAAACCTCGACAACATACGTAGAGTGGTCTGCGGGCGTTTCCAATATTGGACCAGGTTCATCGCCGTGTTTGGTGAGCCGTGGAGAATCTACTAAAACCGTTGGCCAGCGCGATATGGCGTGCATTGAGCGTGACTTAGTGTCAATGTTGCGCGTGCTCAGTGGCCACAAGGGATCTGTGTTTGAAGCTGGACTGCGCAGCTCGTTGCGTTGGAGGCGTTGGTAGGAATTGGTGACAAGGATAGTGGCGGAAAACATCGCGACTGCGTGAATGGCATGAGACGTTGCCGATCTACAACAAGAACTCTACTGCCTTTCCGACAATCACACTATTATCCTGGGATGATGATGATGATGAAAGCAATCTACAGGATAGAATCATCCTTATCATCGAGTGACCTTGTTCAGGCATGGCAAAGGAGCTACCGGAATCAGGCTATTGCGAAGCTCAGCCGCTGTGTAAGACTACGCCGACCTGGATGCACATTCTGTGGTTTTCATGCTTTGCTGGATCATCGATTGGCTTTGTTCTTGGCCTTTGTCTGTTTGTTCAGCGTCGCCATCGACGCTGCCCCTTTGGTCTTCAACATCTTTGTCTTTCTAGCGTTTGATGTTTTCTTCACGACCTCCCCGTCTGGCCCATTCGTCTCTGGACCCTTTTCCTGCAGCTCCTTCACAGCATCCGCCAAATGCCAGGGCACATTCATCTTCCGCCCAAGCTTTCCCTCAACCTGCGCCTTCAACTCATTCACCTCCGGTCTTAGATTCCTCAGATTCTCTCCCCAAGCGACCCACGCCGCGGCTTGCAGGAAGCAATCAGTTATGTCGTCTACCTTGCTCACGTAAGCCTTGTAGTATGCGGTTCTTCTCGCCCTTTCAAAAGGTTTGTCGGTTGCGTAGAGCAGAGCTTGTCGCGTGGCGTCAGCGCCGTAGCCTGTTGGGGACGCCATCCGTTCCTTGTGGGAGAATGTGAAGGATATGTTGGGATAGGCGTTTTCGGAATTTGCGAGGTTGCTGCTAGCGGACAACGTGGTGGATGGGTTGTCTGAGTCGAGCCAGGAGCGTAGAAGCTGGATCTTTGCTTTCTTCTCCGCTTTTCCGCGGGTGAGCTTCTTGGTGCTTCCTGCTTCTTCATCTTCGGATTTCCCAATATCTTCTTCATCCTCCTCAGATTTGGTGGAAGACTTCGAGGCCTTCTTCTTACTCGCTCGCGCAGACTTCGGCTCCGCTGCCGGCGTCACACCATTGAGCCAGAAGTGTCCCACGCGCTTGGGGTCTACAGCATACATCTGCCATTCCAAGAACTTCATGCGTTCGCTCTTCAACGTCTCCATCACCGCCCACATAGTGGCCTCCAGCGTGTTAACTCGTACCGTCCATTGCTGTATCGTAGGGCTCCCCGAGCTACGCCACCTTTGTCGCTCAATGAGAATGATATCGGGACTCCAGTCAGACAAGATCTTGCGCAAAAACCAATACGCCATTCGCGATAAGCTTTGCGGCGTATAAAGGTCCTCATCTTCCCGACCTTCCAAAGCTGCTTCTTTCGCAAGACTCTTCTGATCCCCACCCAGCGAGTAGTCCCGAAATGCTTCACTGAGATCTAGCCGACACCAGGTGCGGATATTCATGTGCGTGCTGTCACGGGTGGGTGTAGGCTTCTCGACATCTGCCACGCAATAGGCAAGATTTTTGATTCCCATGTCGATGGACAAGATCCTAGGTTTCTTATCCCTGCCGTCGCGTAAGATTGAACATGGCATCTTGTTGCACAAAGCCTTGGCGAGGAGACGGTTTTGCACCACGTCTTTGGTGCCTGTTGTAGCTTCTCCAATGCGCTGGAGCACCTCTTGCATTGCCCTGACGGTTGGGCCCTTCTTCGTCAGGAACAGCGGGAAGAAGCTATTCGCGGGAGACATAGTTGCAAGATCCGGAGTTTACAATCAGCTAATGGTTTGAACGAGCGGAAAGGGGGTTTCAAGCATTGAGCTTCATTGTCGTATGGCTTGAACACGTACAAAACGCGTCATTTAATGCCCCGGACTTCACGTATACCATATATCAACAAATGAATACAGACGCCTGAGCCAGAGGAAGCGAGAAAGATACCCTGTGACAGATGCTTTTCGATGTCGGGATTGTGATGTAGGAGTGGTGGAGGTAGAAGGGTCACGATTGCAATTACTCAATTGAGCACTGGCCATGGCGCTAGTCTTGAACAACACACACTGCACTCTGAGCATGCAGTGTGATCATTCTTTCTCGTGTATCTCTGTTCCACTCTCACCTTTCGGTAGCAGGCGACTCTGATCATCGTCCCGAAGCTGGAAGCCCTTCAACATCTCGAACGGTTCACTGGACCCTTCCGTTCCCCCGTCTGGCCTTCGTAACCTTAGGTCTCTCTGTACCTCTGAGTGCCGCTAACGTCGGATCTGAGGCGTGTCATCTGGCTCCTCAATCTCACAGGCTCCTGCGGTGTGACTTCTCTTGTCACAATAGGCCAGTACAGTTCCACCAGCTGAGGCGCACTTTGCCTTCCTCTCGCAGATAGAGCTCTTCCGTGATCACCCACTATTTGTTTCTTCCTCGGTCTCCCTTTCCTGCAACCTACGCATCACAAATGAGATCAAAATCCGGGAAGTCTGGATCAGGTCCAATATTCGTGCTCGCAACCCCGGTCTGAAAGTCCTTCACCGTCGCGATCTTCTGCGCATCCGTACACTGTCCTGTTCTCTTGTCAGCCCCTCAGCTCCGTCCTCCCGTCCCTCTCCCACATGTAATTTACCTTTCTGCGTATCACACTGGCTAACAGTGAGGTCGCCTTTATTCCCCTTCTCGTTCGCCGCCTTACTACAGCTCTGAAATTGATTATCGCAGCTCCTCTGACTCGCAGTATCAAAGTCGGGAAACGTATCCCCATCGACCTTGAACGGTCTCTTTGAGTCTCCAGAGTTTTCGATTGGGGACGCGGAAAAGCCGCCCAAAGCGCTAGTAAAGGATTGCAGGTTTGTGGACTGGCGGAAGAAAAGCGTGTGCCGAGGGATTAGGTGTGTGAAGTCATCGCCGACCAGGTAGGGTGGGGATGGCGAAGAATAGGTGAGGGTGGGGAGCGCGAAAGCGACGAGCGTCCACAGCGAAGGTGGAAGCATGGTTGTGTCGCGATTGATCGATAAGAATTATGGTGATGATGAAGGTAGGCGTCCAGCGCAGGATAGCAGAGGTCAAGGTGGAGGAGGTCGGAACCACATCCTCAGTGCGCTTAGCGACGTTCATATGGTTGCGAACCGCATGATCTACAGGACAGCGCCTTGACGCGCATATTGTTTTGTCGCGTCGAAGCTCACATGAATGTTACTCGACGTGCTGTCGCTTAGGCGCGTTGAAACGGTGCTGAAACATGAGGGTGACGGTGCCCGTTGCTCCGTGGCAGAACGTCATCCGAGAAGCGACTCCACTCAACAGAGACATTGTAGCCGTGCCACCGCAAGGTCCGGAGATGGTGTGCGCTGCGCCACCATCGTATTTGGTCTTGGTGTGAATGAGGTGGTGGGCATGTTCCTGCATCTGGCATGACGGCGAAGTATTCTTGGGTATTATAGGGAGTCCTTTGGTACTGTTAGGGGATGTAGTCTGGGAGGTATCTGGACCCATACAGGCGCTCAGGAGTCATCCACAAGAGCACGACTTTGATGATTTTACACGACTGAATTACTTTTGATCTTATAACATCCATCCATCCATCTCAATTTGTCCAGCAAAGGAATGACATGAACAACGTCGTCCCATTACATAGGATATATAACTGCTAGTGCAAGCCCCATTCTAACACCGTTCTCCCTGGCATGCCATGCTGATGCCGGAGATCAAAGGAAAATCAGTAGAGAGTAAAAGATAGCACCTACTCCTGCAATGCAAAAGATATCACAAAACTATGACTGAGCCAGCCCATCCTGCAGTACAAGTAGTAGACATCCCACGATACAGAGCATAGCCTATGTACGAGTACAGGACAGTCGCGCTCGCGCCAATCTCGAAAAGGGTCGTCTAAGTCGTCAAACAGTCGTCCGAGGATAGCGACTGTGTATGTACACATTCTGCGACCAATCGTCCCACTAAAAATTGGCAGCCGCGTTTGGTCGGCCACCAGGGTTGTGGTACTGCTCGAGGTTGGACTGGAAAGGGCTTGCGTTGCTGTGCGGTTTGTCGCCAAGGGCGGAGCCTGTGCCGGCCATCAGGTCTGCGTCGTCTTCGGTGACACGCTTCTTCTTTCCCCACATGCGCCAGCATACGATAGCAATACCACCGAGAAGGATGGCGCCACCGACGCCACCCACAACACCGCCGATAATGGACTTGTTGGTGGAGCTGAGGCCGCCGCCGCCACTACTACTGGCTCCCGTTGTTGGCAGTGACGACTCGACAGTGGTGCCGGTGGTGTGTTCAACGGTCCTTGATCCAACGCTTGTCTGTACTGCAGTCTGTCCGTTGCTAACGAAGGTAATGACGGTGGTAGTCGGCGCGACTTCTGTGGATACAAGGACTTTGGTCGTGAAGCTGGGGGTGGTGACCTTTGCAGACGACTTGGAAGCAGCAGGCGCGTCGGTTGTGGTGGCAGCTGCGGCCGATGAGCGCTCGGTCTGCGACGTTGGGGCCGCATCGGAAGACGATGGAGCCTCTTCGGACGACGAAGGGTCCGCTGCTGGAGAAGTGGGTGTGGCGGTGGACGAGGGCGCTGCTGCTGTCGACGACGGCGCGTCCTCTGTGGATGATGGCTCCTCAGTCGTGGAGGGTGCGGCAGAAGACGAGGCGCCGGTGCCCTGTGCCTGGCGCTTCTCGCCGTGGTGGAGGTAGGCGTTGATGCCGTCGACGTTGAGGGCGTCCTCGACGCTGAAGGCGGTCGACAGGGCGACGAGAGCCAGCAGCGCGAACAGAAGCCACGACGACCGCATCGTGCTTAGCATGTTTGGCAGAGGAAGGAAACGAAAGAGTGGGTGAGCGGGTGGAGCGAAGGGAGGCTATGTATACGCCTAAAGCGGGTGTTTCACGGGGGTGTATTGATTAAACGAGTAGTATGGCCCGGCGTATCGGCTGGCCGTGGTGAAGGTGGGCAAAACGATGGTTCAGAAGTGGTTGCAAATGAGGGACGAAGGTGCGGGATGGAGCGAGCAAAGCAGGCGGCACGACCGGGAGCTGACAGAAGGAGCCCAGAGAGGCGAAGGTCGTGTGTGGGCCTGCGTCGCACTCGAAGGGCATGGGGGGGAGAAAAAGACAAGGGATTGACGCCAAATTTAGGCGCGTGCGCTACAACTGCAGGCGGCCCAGCAGAAGAGTCGGCCGCCCGTTTCAGTGCATTCTAGACCCCCAACAGCGCGACGCGGCAGAGCGAGGCGCGCAGAGACTTCAGGTGTGCGTGAGTGCCTGAGTGCGTGAATGCGTGAATGCGTGCCTTGTGTCGTGTGCGTTCTTTCGTTCCCCTGGCCAGACAACGCAGCGGCTCCACCAGACCCTGGCGTTGCTTTCACACTGCCTGCCGCCTACTCGCCAATCCGCCCGGAGCCCACCGACCAGGCTGCGTCATACACAGTGCCTCGTACCCCGTCTCCAGCTTTTTTAAACGCCTGGCTGCGTGAACACGACGGCCCTGGACATCAATCCCCACACCTCTCCAATCAACCATCAATTGGTGCAGGTACCTGGGGGCACCGCACACCTGCACAGTACCATGAACGTGACCATCGCTGGCCACGGCCAGCACCTGACCACCCACGAGGCGCTGTCGGGTGTCTTCGGCAGCATCTCGCTCGCATCATGGATCTTCTTGTTGGTGAGTAATATCCTAAAATTATCCCGCGTACCTGCATGTAGATGCGAATCATCCGACTCGGCACGGCATCGCCACTACCTACCACGCAGTTCCAAGAATCAGTGACTGATGAAGAGCACAGGTCCCCCAACTCATCGAAAATTACCGCCAATCCTCCGCCGACGGCATCTCCCTCGCCTTCCTCACCGTCTGGTTCATCGGCGACGTTACCAACCTCGCCGGCGCCCTCTGGGCCCAGCTCGTCCCCACCGTCATCGCCCTCGCAGTCTACTTTTGCTTCGCAGACCTGATCCTCATCACCCAATGCGTCTACTACAACGCCAAGAACGCCCGCAAAGCTGCCCGCAAGGCGTCCACCCGGAGCGAAGACAGCGTTGAGCAGCCGCTCCTTGGACGCAGGGATAGTTCAAATGTCGGACTGCCAGGGAGCCATACGAGAAGGAGGAGCAGTGCGGCGAGTGCGAGGGAGAGGAGGAGGAGGGCGAGTAGTTTGCCGAGTTTGGTGGAGGAGGACGAGGAGGCATCCCAATCCGCATGGCTCAAAAACACCCTGAGTATCTTCGGTGTGTGCGCTGTCGGTGCAGCGGGATGGGCAATCGCATGGCGGACAGGTGTCTGGGTTCCTACACCCGAGAACGATGGCTCCTCCTCGGACCCGGAGACACCTCTGGGTGCCTCGATCCTGGGTTACGCCAGCGCGATATGCTACCTAGGAGCGCGCATCCCGCAGATTGTCAAAAACCAGAAGGACCGCTCGTGTGAGGGACTTTCGCTGCTATTCTTCATCCTGTCGCTGTTGGGCAATGCGACCTACGGCGCGGGCATTCTGTTCCATTCCATCGAGAAGGACTATTTCCTCACGAATCTGCCGTGGTTGATCGGCTCCCTTGGTACGATTGTCGAAGATGTCATCATCTTCATCCAATTCCGTGTATTTGGCATCGGCGAGCACTCTTCTGCAGTGGAAGCGTAACCACGCGGGACGATGACCGCCACCTTGTATATGCCAGAACGTATAGAACGGCGCTATCATTACAAGCTAGATGGGCAACAAAAGTGTTTTCCGGCGTTATGGAACACGGTCTTCTCTAAGGTCTTTGATACCCAGCGTTTTACGCGGAAGTTATCATTACTATCACTAGTTGGGTGTAAGTATGTACGATGTATAGCGTTCAGACGGAATCATGTAAATAGGGCACTTGAAGTGCTTAGATGGCTCATAATCGTGTAAATGACATTTCATATACAAGAATCAAATCCGCCATTATTAGACGCGGATAACTCTGGTATTCGCACAGATTCAGAAGACATTCTACCATTTCAACTCCCCATACCATGCCCACTCCTACATCGTCTTGTTGGTCTCCTTCCTCGTGACATCGAGGCTCGCATGCTTTCTGCAGAACGCTTACTGCGCGGTGTCATACTTTTGCTCGTGCACGGCGATAGCACTGTAATCATTAGTATCTCTCCCGTCTCGTGCCCGAAATATTAACATACCGTCCACTAGGATCCGTTTGTGTACTCCACGTCGGCGTCCACCGCATAACGGTACTCGCGCAATAACTCGGGAAATGCTCATCGAACATGGTCCTGTACCAGTACGCCTCTTTGCTATCCGGCACATCGCTTCCCCACTCGGGCTTGGGATTCTTCATCATCTCATCAGTAACCTTCTTCTCCGCCTCGTCCTTCAGCGCATCGATCCAGCCGTAGCCTACACCGTCGGAGAACTGCTCCTTTTGTCTCCAAAGGATCTTATCGGGCAGGTAGGCGGGTGTCTCAGGCTCGTCGGTGGTGTCAAACGCCTTGCGGAGAATGTACTTCTCTATGCGCTCAGGTTTCTTGATCATCTTCTCCTCGGGGTCGATGGACATGGCGACGTTGAGGAACTGCTTGTCGAGGAACGGAACGCGGGCTTCCACACCCCACGCAGACGTGCTCTTGTTAGCCCTCAAGCAATCAGCGAGATGCAGGTTCTCAATGCGGCGGATGGTTTCGCCATGGAGAGCGGCCTTGTCGGGCGCGTTGTGGAAGTACAAATATCCGCCGAAGATCTCGTCTGAGCCCTCGCCGGAAAGCACCATCTTGACGCCCATGGCTTTGATCTTGCGAGAAAGCAGGAACATGGGGGGTGGAGGCGCGGATGGTAGTTACATCAAACGTCTCAAGGTGGAAGATGACGTCTGAGAGGGCGTCGAGACCTTCTTCGAGCGTGAAGGTGAAGGTGTGGTGTCGCGTGCCGAGGAAGTCTGCTACTTCTTGCGCAGCAACGCCGTCAGGAGACCCAGGAAGACCAATGGAGAAGGAGTTGAGTTCGGGGAGCATCTGCACGGTTGCGAGCTCGTTGGTATCGTCGATGCCGACCAGGCCACCGGGAGCATGGCCGTCGATGGCGTACCCGTTGAGCTTGCCGTTCTTTTCTTTCTGTTCCGCGGCACGTTTCCGTGCGGCCTCGTTGAGGCGCTGGGTTTCGCGCTGGGCAATCGAGGCCACGAGACTGGAGTCCAGACCACCAGACAGGAGCACACCGTATGGCACCTCGGCCATCAACCGCTTGCGCACCGAGGTTTCTAGTGCTGCTCGCAGCTCCTTGTAATCTACGGGCTTTGTGGGGATGTTGTCGGGCTCGACGAGCCACTTCGGGTTGTAGTAACGTGTGAGCTTGTCCGTGTTCGAATCGTAGACATGGCCTGGGGGGGAACGAAATGATGTTGTCACAGACGGGGTGCAAGCACTTCAATTCAGAAGCGAAGAAGACGGCGCCGGGCGTCTGACTTGAACGGCCCATGTAGAAGGTGGTGACACCGATGGGGTCTCGCGCAGCGATGACTCGGTCCTGGACCTTGTCGTGCAGGATCCAGGAGAACATGCCATCAAGCTTCTTGGGAGCATCGACACCATGTTCTAGGTACTGTTCCCAGTCAGGTTTCCCGCTTGCGTGCCAAATGTGGATGTAGACGTTCTTACCAACGGAATGATGACCTCGCAGTCAGAGTGTGTCTTGAAGTTGTACGGGTTCTTGAGGCCTTTGCGGAGGATACGGTGGTTGTATATTTCGCCGTTGACAGCGAGGGAGACTGTCTTCTCATCGTTGACCAGTGGCTGCGCGCCCGTGTCTGTGCCAGTGTAAGCCTTCCGCCTCTGGTGTGCTCGTGTGACTTCGCCTACCAACACCGACGATACTCAGGCGCTCGTGGACGAGAACTACACAATGTCAGTTCTCCATTTCAGGTGCACTGTTTTCCGTAGCATACTCGTATCGTTCGCAATCCAGTTGCCGCTCCAATCAGGCCCTCTGTGCCTTATGCTGTCGCAAATGTGTCAATGGCCACGCACAGCAAAAAACCGGTGGCGAACTCACGCCTTGCCCATCTTCAGGGCCGTGGGCTTGAATTGCTGCACATCGGGGTGCCTATTCTTGCGTTAGTCACTTATCAACACAACAGCAGCGACGTCGGAGGGGCACCCGAGGGGCAAAAGGTGTCTGGACATACCTGTAGCACGCAAAAATACCACACATCTTGCTTCGTTTCCGGTCAGTCAAGGAAGGAAGGAAAGAAGGCAGGAAGGGGTGGGTCGTTTATGTAGAGGGGTGATTCAATGTGATGCTGGGCTCAAAGAAATTCGACTGAGTCAACCAAACCGCGCGCCCGTTCGTCGGCGTCGGCACGCGCTTTTGGTGGGGCACACGACGTTGGACGCCACTGGTCAAGTGTTCTCGAACGCTATCAGCGCAGCGCAGATAGCTAAAACCTTTTCGCGTCGGTAAAGCGCGGCAGCCATGGCATGGGGAAAGCATCCACTGACGCTGCGGAGGGCGTGGCTGCAAGCTGTGCGCTCCAATGACGATGTTGTCTTCGTCAACCCCACAAAAATTGTCGTCTGCATCGCAAGCCCCTCCATTGGCCTGCCCGCGTGACTAAGAGCATGCGTAAAGCGATATCGCGTATCTTCATCTCCTACCAATGATGAAACAGCACAGGCGCATAGGGCGTGGTGAATAGTCCGAGTCACTCTTTGATGCCTTATCCGCATACCATAGGGCGCATCAACTGTGGGATCCAAAAAGCTTCTGCAAGAATCGTATTACGGAGTGTGTTGATACAGGTAGGGCCCATAGTCGTGAATTATGCCAATCGAATCCGTCCACAGCCACCCCTTCCACGTCTCTTCTCCGGGTACAGGTATATGCCCAAAGAAGACAACTGCCAGCCTCCACGGGAATATGTAAAAGCGCCAGGGCGGGGAATTAGGACAACGTCTCCTCCACTTCGCCTTCCATCTCATCACGTACCTTCAGGTTGCTTTCATGACCGTTATCGAGACAGTATGCTGCGGTCTTCTGCGACCCTCTTTCTGTCCGCTATCGGAGCCATTGCCATATCCCAGCGAGCTCGCCTAGATCGACATGGGATGTTGCGGGGAAGCAAGATCAGAACAAGAAATACGCGAGAAGAAAGCTGAACAGGGCCAGGAGGGCCGCAATGTGGATGGGTACGCCGCCAGGCGCTTGCTGGGTGCTCACAGCAGTTTGCAACTGTTCCTTGGAGTCTCGCGTGGGCTCGGTCTTGCGCTGGCGCAGGCCCGTAGATGTCTCGAGCTGTTGCCTTAGATTCGAGATCGTGGCTTTCGCATCGGCGAGCTGGGCTTGAAGTTCTTCGGAAGTGGTAGGGATAGCATTTGCTACACCCGCTGCGGCCGCACTGACGGTAGCCGCTACACCAGAAGAAGTGGCTGGGTTGTAAGCCGATTCGCGAGCCTCTCCCAGATTCTTGCTCTCCGCGGGACGAGATTCTGGGCGCGAAACGGATCCAACGGGCTGCTCGGTGGAACCTCGCTGGGGCGTGACAGCCTCGGGTGAGGGCGACGAAAGCAAGGACTCGCGGTGGGAGGCGGCGCCGTTGGTCTGGGGTGTCGAAATGTTGCCGTCGGCAGGGAGGAAGATGACCCTGATCTTTTTCTCTTGGATTGAGGACTTGGCTGTCTGTTCGATGTTTGACCACTATCTCCATATCAGTCGCGATCCATCCATTATACCCTAGGGGTTGACTTACAAGGGAGGCAACGTTAGTGAACTCCTTATCTGCAGTAACAAGAACCGACTGCACGAGAAACTTGTCGCGGCACTTCGCATCTGGTGGCGGGTCTTCCTTCATTGCCTGGAGGAGGACTGCGACATACGTCAGTGGCTACATAAAGACACATAAGGACCATAGCGTACTTGACACTTCGACATGGTCGCCTGGCTCAATACGGCCAGAGTTTGGTCGCACGCAGTATCTATAGTATTCAGTATCAGCGAGGTGGGGGCCACGGCATGGAGAGGCGGCGCGTACTGCTTGGGAGCGGTAGTTTTGACCTGCGTGCGTTAACCAATGTTCGTAGCGCATATGTTCGGGGTTCACGTTATCCATAGAGATTGTATGAATGCTCACCTTGAATGCCACCGGGTCCGAGTGGTTGTTCCTCAGCTTGAGCGTCTGCGTGACCTCCTGTTGGAAGGGACCTGTACTGGATTCAGCTTCCTTAAGCTAAACGATGGTGTAGCGCGAACTAACGCTTGAAGCCCAGCTCCGGCGGGTCGAGTTCGACAGACATGGTTTGGGCACGAGTGCAGTGTGCGCGGTTGGGTTGGTAATCAACAGGTGAATGTCAACAAGCGTGTGCGACAGCTCGGGAGCAGACGGTAGGGATGTTGTGGTCGCGATACCTTCGAGTGTTTTCGAGGGCAAGTCGAGGGAGTGATATGGAGGTTTGCGCGGGGTGGGTGAAAGCGTTAAGCTGTGAGCGTGGGTGCGAACAGTGTACGTAGCCGGGGGGTTTCCTCTTCGGCTGTTACGGCCTGTGCACAATGACGATGCGAGGGCTTAGCGCCACTTCTGGACCTACGATCCAATAGCTCCAGCTTCCATCGCACCATAGCTTGCTTATACCCTGCCTTTCTTTCTCATTACGCTAGGACATTTGCTTTCCTTTGACCTCTGTAGTCTGCACGGGCAACTAAACTCTCACCACCTGTCGCGCTCTCAGCAAAAGTACGGATTATAACCCCGCTGCTGCCTCCCCTCCAAATATAACACCCAACGTCTGCGCTTGTACCGTGGATCCTATAAACGCAGCGTCTCAACAACAACCCAGTCGCCTTAGCCACAAGACTTCGGATATAGATCCACAAGTCTACACCGTCTACAAAACTCAGAACACAAACTCTCATCCACACGCCCATCACAATGCCTTCAGACCTTGACCAGCTGCTCGACATGGGCTTCGACAAGGAGCGTGCCTCCCTCGCCTCCAAAGCAACCGGCAGCCTGCAAGACGCCATCGACTGGCTAGAGAAAAACCAGGACACGCCCATCGACGAGCTACAAGCTGCGCAGGCCTCCGCCGCCGACGAACCGCCCGCCGACCCCAAAGAGGGTGAGGAAGCCCGCTCACTCGTCTGCGACGACTGCGGCAAGCGCTTCCGCTCCACCGCGCAAGCCGAGTTCCACGCCACCAAGTCCGGCCACGACAATTTCTCCGAGTCGACCGAGGAAATCAAACCACTCACCGAGGAAGAGAAGAAGCAGAAGCTCGAGGACCTGCGGCAGAAGCTTGCTGCGAAGCGCGCGGGCCAGGCAGACCAGGACAAGATTGATCGGAAGAAGAATGAACAGATTCGCATGAAGGCAACGAAGGAGAGCCAGGATATAAAGGAGGACCTTGCAAAGAAAGAGCAATTGAAGGAGGCCCAGAAGAAGAAGCGCGAGAAGGAGGAGGATGCAGCAGCGCGTAGGCGCGTGCTGGAGAAATTGGAAGCGGACAAGCAGGAACGGAAGCGCAAGGCGGAAGTGGAGAAGGCGGCGCGAGAGGGTAGAGCGGCTCCTCCGCCGGTTGCTGAACCCGCTGCGCCGACATCGTCTGGTCCTACAACGTCGAAGCCTGCGTCGGCCTATACCGAGAGTCGTCTTGCGCTGCAGACACCTACCGGTCGAGTCATGAAGTCGTTCCCCGTCGAGACAACGCTTTTTGAGGTCGCACACTCATTGGAAGAGCAGGGTCTCTCTGTCAACTCGTTCTCGACAACCTTCCCCAAGAGGATCTTCGAGAGGACGGACTTTGGCATGACGTTGAAGGAGGCGGGCATGATTCCTAGCGCTGCCCTCATCGTCAAATAGATGGATGAGGCACGTTGAAGTTGGAGTTTAATGGGAGTTTACGGTGAGAAATGAGTTGCGCGACGACGATGGCATGATGGCGATGGGTACACGAGTTCACGATTTACAAAAGCATATAAACATCTTGTGCTGCATGCATTTAGCATAGTGCGGTAGATAACAGCTTCAAGGAGTTGTGAAGCTCTTTGCTCTTCATATCGACGAATTCATGATGAGAACGATATCCGCTGGCTTCCCTTCGTCGTGGGCCAGAACTCCAAATACACGGCAATGCTTCCGTTCACTCGTACTCATCAACATCGTATCGACCCAATTCCCTCTGCGTGCCAACCCACTCCTCACTCGCTAGCCCTACCTCTTTCCTCCTCACCAAACCCTTCGCGTCCCTGCACCAATCGCAAGCCATCCCGCACGACGTCTCTCCATCATCGGCAAAGTACTTCGCGATCACTTTATGTCGGCATTTCATCGTACCCTCACAGTAATCAACTAACGCCTGCATACTCTTGAACCGATGCCTCAACTGCGCTTGCTGCGCATTCACACCACTTCCCTTCTGAGGCTGTCGCTGTTGATCGCGAGCCAACATAGTCAAAGCGCGATCTCGATCCTCACGACTGTAATACAATATACAGGCGGAGGCTTTACCGTCTCGTCCAGCGCGTCCAGCTTCCTGGTAGAATCCTTCGAAAGATTTGGGGATCTGCCAGTGGACCACGAAGCGCACGTTTTCCTTGTCGATGCCCATGCCAAACGCAGTCGTTGCGACTACAACATCATAGCCCTCCTTGTTATCAACCCAGCCTGCGAGAGCGTCGGCGCGTTCCGTGTGAGGCAAACCTGCATGGTAGGGTCTTGCGCCTATGCCGTCGTTGCGTAGGCGAGCGGCGAGCGATTCGCAGTCTTTGCGGAACAGCGTATAGATGATGCCTGGCCAATTATCCGGGCGCTGGTTCTGGGAGGCTAATTGGGATGCTCGTTCAGGGGCGGCGCGTTTTCCGTGGATGTGTTTGAGCCATTTGACGAAGTCATCATAGTGGTCTTCCTCGTCATTTTTAAAGCGGACTTCATAGTGGAGATTGGGCCGGCTGGTGCTCATGCGGAACATCTTCAGCTTGGAGGCATCGAGACCAAGGGTCGTGATGATGTCGTCTCGGACCCGTGCTGTTGCCGTTGCAGTGAGACAGATGATGGGTACATTTGGGAATTCGAACTTGAACCAGGAGAGCTGTTGGAAAGAAGGGCGGAAGTCGTGGCCCCATTCGCTGACGCAGTGGGCTTCGTCTACTGCGATGCGGGCAAGTTCTCGTTGGGAGTGCACAACGCGGAGCAATCTGCGGAAGGAATCGAGTTGACAGTATTCTGGAGTGACATATAGCAAGCGAGTGAGGGGGTGACCGCATTGGAGGTCTTCATTGATTCTCTTCTTGTTGGCGGCCGTTGTGGTGCTGTTGATTGTCTCTACACGTACGTTTGCTTTCCTCATCGACGCCACTTGATTGTTCATCAGAGCAAGAAGCGGCGAGATTACAATGGTGATGCCGATATCGACAACAGCAGGCAGCTGATAACATAAGCTCTTTCCGAAAGAAGTCGCAGCTTGTAGGAAGACATCTTCGCCATCCAGCGTCGCGGTGATAACCTCTCGTTGTACAGGCCTAAATAAACTCATCAGAGTGTGACTCTAGCCAGTCAGGCAATGAAGGCTCACCGAAAGTCCCGCTTGCCAAATACTCTTCTCAATGTGAATTCCAGGTCATAGTGGGGGCGTTTCTTAGTTCCTGGCATCACGGTTGATAATGTCCAAGCCAAGCATGCAAAGGTGAAGTGTGTGCCGAGTAGAGTCAGTTCAGATATTCATCGGTTGGCAACGAACTGAGGAGTAACGGAACTCGCAGGTGTGTCATGATGGTCTCAGACAAAAGCATCAGGCGGGTTGTCACGTCGAGTTCAAGAAAGTGCAAGAAAGTGCAAGAGAGTGCAAGCGCGACGCGTTGTGGACACCTGCAGTGGCGTGATCACGTGCACTAGCGGGGCCCGGGCCCGCGGGCGCGCCTTATTAACTCCAAAACCTGGAACAGTGGGAGTCTCCTTCTCGATCACACATCGTGCAGAGCTCCAAGGATCTTACAAACATATATTCAAACTCGCAAATTGGCGGCGATATCATGTCGCACTAATACCTACGGGCGGCGAACGTATTCATTGTCGTATGTGCGCTTTCACCAATAATACAAGTATCTCCTCCCCTTCGCATCCGTGTACAGTGTCTTCTGCTCATCTGAGAGTGTACTTCTTTACATTTGCATGCTTCTTGTTCGCAATTTTCCAGTCTAGTACCTGCAACATCACCACCGCAAACTAGACAGCTCCAAGACTTAAGCATATAATCCATGCTTTTCGGTACAGAGATGCGTCGCTCCCTCTGGAAATCTGGCATCCGTACGTACCGCCCAGATTCGAGCGTCTAATGTACACAGCATATGCGATCGCTCGAGCCGACCGCGTACTCTCGAACTGTTCGTTTCGCACGAAGTGGACTAATAGTTCTATTGCTAGTAATTTGCGTAGCATGCGCAAATCTAACGCCGTTGTCCTTATATCGATCAATCTGTTCATTCACCTACCGCAAGTCCAGCAATTTTGTCGTCTATCGAGAACAGCAAGGCCCTACGAGCTTATTTTATGCGTCATGCATGGGAGATCTTTCCAGACAACAATTGCGAGCTCCGGAGCGTCTTTGATGCGGCCAGTCATACTCGTAGACGTACGGATGGGGCTCATGGAATTCATTGATGGAGTCATGCTAATCCTCTCAGTTTTGTTTAGAATTGTAGAAACATGTATGTACAAGGATGGGGTGGTGCACTTCACATTCACTATGCGCTTTCAGTCATAGCTAAGGGACTTATGGGGCAGATGTCTACTTTCGCTCACCCCTAGGACCTTGAATCTCGTTGGCTAAGACATGACCGCTGAAGATGATGGCAGTCTTTGGGCGAGGTGAAAGCGCAAGGACTTCTTGGCCTGAAATGTAGATTTTCCCCAGATAAGTGAAGAACATTATACTTCGGCATCCGCAAACTCGAGATTTGGCTGTTGAGTTGCAGCAAGATATATTTTTCTTGTACGTTATTGGCTGAGAACACATCCGGTTCCACTTATTTAGAAACTTGCAGATAACGGACGTCCTAAAAGTAATTTGGGCCAGTAAGAGGCTGTAAATCCCACTTTTATTGATGTGTATCATGATTGGATAGGATCAGCGCTGAATTAGTACGTCCGGTATCTGCAAGTTTCTACGGTACACATTCCTGCGTGCGTATTACACGAGTTTTGGGATGGCTTGAGTGCTCTCCAGGGCTTGCATGAACCGCTCATTGTGGCATCAACACGCTTAGATATGCATCAATGTTGACGAAAACCTGTAAAACACTTTACCCAGTTCAGCGCTCTCATTGCGCAGATAATGAAAACTTCCAAACGTGAAGGGACAGCTCCGCAAGGTATAGTTGCAGCAGTCGGGTATGCGCTCGACGCGCGTGTATGACTGGGATTTAGTCCCCGCGGGATGGCGTGGTCCTCCACTCTCATTTGCTGTAACACCTTGACCTGCCTTGCTTTGAAATCTTACAGGTTTTCTCAAGCAGGTCTTTGTTGCCTTTCTCGAGCTCCAATGGCATGTTATCATTATGTCGTCCATGCACCCAAAGTGTGATTAAGCTGTTCACTTGAGGACAATTTCAAGCAGTAATTATATAGGAGAAGATTAGCAACTGTGTAGGTGGGTTGCGGAGCTCCTGACCTCCCAAGAGACTGTCTCCTGGATATGTGTTTCTGTTTCGGGCTAGCGCATTCTGCTGTCATGTGCAGCACCACGACCTTCCGGCAGACTTCCGGATGGGCAATCAGCACGCACGAGCAGGACACGATTCCCACGTCTCAAATTCAAAAGCAGATGACAAACACGTCTCGCTCTCAACCGTCATCCGGCTCCATAGGAAGCTACCCGCGGATGCAAGCACCTCATATCACCGTCTTATGCTTAGCGACTGTTCGTCCGCCCCCACGAAACACATGTGCACTCATCGCGATCGTGGAAGGAATTTCTACACTTCAAACAGAAGAAAGAAACTGGCGCCCGGGATCCCCTAAGCCACAAGAGCTCTAATCACGGAATAACAGAGAAACCTGTACCATGGTGGCTGGCAATTTCATCTCTCAGGTTGAGGATGCCGTTTACAAATCCGCTTTATCGAGAAACCCAGTCGCGACTAGGTATTCTCTATCGGTTTCTGTCTCCTGATAGGATGAGCGGGAGAGGTGCCGGGCCTGACGAGTGAAGGTATTCACGAAGCATCCCACGCCGGAGTAGTTTAATCAGTTTTCGGCAATTCGATCCTCAAACTCAACGACAACCGGGTTCGCTTTGACCTTTTGACTGGTAGAATGCGTAAGGTGACGTATACATATATCCATGGTTGGTGTGGCATCAGAGGTGGTACACTTCGGTCTCCCTTGCTCACGCTTGTCGGCCGAGCACCGTCCACCCACCTGAGCATTCCTTTGCCTTTCACGAGCGTGAAGGGCAAGGTCCTTCCCCGACGCGAGAGCGCGTTTGAGACGCGATCCGGATGAATTCCAGCAGTCCAAGGAAAAGATGGCTGCATCGGAGTGAAGGTATTCATCGCCGTCGCTCCCTTCTATCCTTGCGATCACCTTTCATGCGATTGTGCGCGTTAACGTAGCTGTGGTAAGCAGAAACTCCACTGAAACTCCAACGGGCATGCTTTGCTAAAGAATCACAGTAGTTACCATCATGCGGTTGGCGGCCCTCCTCTGCCTCCTGGCCACTGTAGTTGCAACATCGCCTGAAGTCAATTTTCCTCTGAACTTGCAATTACCACCTGTCGCACGGGTTGGCAAACCGTACAATTTCCAATTCTCCGCGAACACATTTCAACCAGATCCAGACCAACTCGTCTACTCAATAGCTGGTGGTCCTTCGTGGCTACATATTCATAGCGAGAACAGAACGCTTTGGGGTACTCCAGGAGCACAAGATGCTGGAACGGCGAAATTCACGATCGTTGCAGCCGGTGAAGCTGGTCTAGTAGCCAATATGGATACGCAACTGCCTATCGAGAAAGATGACGGGCCCAGGGCGGATGGGGACATCTCGCAAGCACTCTCGAAGTTAGGTCAACTTTCGGGACCCCAAAACATTACTCTTTTGCCTTCGAAGCCATTCGAGTTCGTCCTAGGTCAGGATCTTTTCGAGGCGAATGGCAAAAAGTTATTTTACTACGCCACTCTTGCGGACCACACGCCGCTACCCTCTTGGATCAGCTTCGATGCGCAAAGATTGCGCTTTGCAGGAACAACACCTTCATCAGTTAACCCGCAGACATTCGAGGTCCTTCTCATCGCTTCTGATACACCCGACTTTGCGGCCGCGTCCACATCTTTCACTATAGTCGTGAGCAACCACCTGTTACTTTTCAAGCCGTTAATGCAGACCTTGAATGTGACAAAGGGGCAAGGTGTCGATGTCACAGGTTTGAAAGGCATGTTGTATTTGGACAATGCGCCTATTCGCGATGACGATATCCAATCCGCCAGTGTCAATGGACCGAAATGGTTGTCATTCGATGACCACTCCTTCGACATCAGCGGAACTCCTCCTTCTGGTCTCATGTCCCAAGACATCTCAGTCGTAGTGAAAGACAAATTTGGAGGCTCCGCGGAGCATACAATCCATCTCGCGTTCACTTCTCAATTGTTCATGGGAGAGATTGGCCACTTGAACGTCACCCCTGGTGTCTACTTCGACCATCAAATATCGAAATCGATCTTGTCACTGGACAATGAGACAGCTTCAATGGAATTCGGTAAACTCAACAAGTGGCTCAGTTTTGATTCAGGTAATTTGATTGTGTCGGGCATTTTACCAGAGGATACCGCAGCCTGTACGGTGGAAGGATACCTAACGGCAACATCATCAGATGGCAAAACAAAAGACACGCAAGCGTTTCAGATTGATGTGTTAGGTACCGATGCGGGTAACCCCTCCAATTCTCTGAATTCGGACACTGAGGATAACAAATCTGGTGGCACGGACACTAAGGGCTCCTCGAAGAAGAAGACTGGTATAATCGTCGGTGCTGTCCTATCGTCACTGTTTGCCGCAGCTATATTCATCCTTCTCTTCTTGTCATTCTGTCGCCGGCGGAAAAACAACGAGCAGGGTTACATCAGCCCCGGTGCTCCCGGCAGTCCGCGCAAGAAAGACATCTCGCGTCCGATTCCCATCGCTACAGGGATAGGAGACATTGACAGAGCAGAGTATGAGGATCTCGAGAAAGGGAAAATGGAAGACTCTCCTCCTCGAACTCTTGAGCGTCCTCCTCAACTTCACCTTCTCCCGCTGCCCCTGATGAAGAGAGGCGTTTACGCTCACTCACGCGACACATCTCTGAATGATCGGGACGACAATCTCCTCACGACGTTGCACGAATCGTTCAACTTCAAGGCGGAAAATGAGCCTATACACCATCCCGCAACCTCAATGCAGATACCAACCGACATGTTACGAAGGAAATCGGCAGGTTCACCCGATCTACAGCGAAAAAGTACACATGACGCTTCAAAAGCAAAACGCCGTAGCTCTGGTTTCCCAGTCACTCAACGCTCTACACGTCGAAGTCACGCGCAATCAGCATCGCGCGGGACAGATGCCTCTGCCGCACAGCGGACTTTAAGTTCATGTTCGCAGACTACCGCATTGTCAACTGTTCCATCTGCATTCCCTCAGCCATCGAAAGCGCGTCATACCATGCAATTCACGACCCCACTTGAGAAGCGCCAGAGCATCCGACCAGTCGTTCCATCCATTTACGAAAGTCCTGAGCGAGTGGATCGCTTGCTCGACCGTCGAACAATCGACGAAAAGCGCCATAGCTACATTCGAAAACGCGCTTCCGCTCAGCAGTCTCCCCTCTTCGCCGGCTCCCGCGTCTCATCATCCAATTACAATTCTCCTCCTGGCTTCATTGGTGATCCGGATATGGCGCAAAAGACTCCCTTGAAGGCGATGTCTCCTAATATATTTAAGGCGAATGACACTGTTCGCGGCCCGGACAGCGACCTCCCCGAAAGCCTCCGCATTCGAAAGCCCGCCGATACGCCGTCGCCAGCTACGATCCACTTCGACATTTCGAAAAGTCTGAGGAAGAATAGACCATCGAACGGTTTCGGGCGAAGACATACAGACATTTCCTCGGCGAAAAGTAGTGATGTAATTGAGCCCCCGCCGCGGTCTAAACTTCGACCAGGAACCGCTGTGTATCAGCCAACAGGCATGAGCAGTCAAACATCCACACAGTCAAGCCTGCATGGTCCAATGATCAGAGACAAGTTGAACAAGACGCTGGGCGAACAAGTCTTCAAGGATGCCGAACTGAGTGAGAGCAACTACTCCAGCGAAGAAGACGACATAATAGACGCGGAGCGGCGTCACACACTCAAGCCAAGCAACTCGGTCAGGAACTGGATCGGTCCACTGAAGATTGAGAAGATCGATGGGAAGGTTGAACGCGACAGCAAGCGCAAAAGCAAAAGAAACAGTAAGAGGAACAGCAAAGCTCTCAAACGCGCAAGTGAACGCGATCCCACACCCTTCTACCGCCCCGATCGCCTCGAACACGGCGGTAAGGAGAACATCGACTCCTCCCTATACAGCCTGGCCGACAAGTCTGTAAAGACATCTACAACAGCGGAGTCTAGACATGAACGAACATCGGCCTCATCCCCAACCCGCCCGAAAACCTCCATAGGCAACCGCTCCAAGATACGCTCTGGTAACCTCTACCGCACGGTCACCCGCTCTCCATCCAACCGCACCAGCACCGCCTCCTCTCACCCTCTCCCATCTTCGACCAACGAACGCCACTCCCGCAAGTCTCTGCACTCACGCTCCCAGTCCCAACAATCCGCCTCCCACCGCCCTAAACGGCACTCCCGCTCGCGCACGCAATCAGGCGCCTACCCCCGCTGGGCAGATATCCGGGAGTCTGCCAAGGCAACCTCGTGCAGCAGCACGAGTACCACGCGCCTGCGGCGCGACGGCGACACCATGGAGTCCACCACTACCGGACGAGACGGTGCCAGAAACGTCGGGTATGGCGAGGACGAGGCGCCGTGCATCGAAGAGCTGCGAAGGGAAAGCATTGGGATAGGCATTGGCGGGCCGGCTTCACCGCGGCATTCTAGACTCGTACACATGCAGTCCTCGCCGTTTTACCATTCTAAAAGGGATACCGCTACCCGTCCTTCAACGCCTGTGCAGTCTACCGCTGTGGGACTGGGGCTGTCGCTGTTGGAAGGAGGGCATGCCGCGGAGGATGCGACGCCGGGGCCTGAAAGCGCGATCAAAGAAGGTAGGATTATGAGAGAGAGTGTGGTGGGTGGGATGGGATGGGAGAGGAGTCCGGAAAGGCTGAGGGTGGTGGAGGGGAAGGGAAGAGGCCGATTGGTGTGGAGGTAGACGAGGAGACGCAGCGGAAGAAGGGTTTTGGGAGTTTAAAGGGGGTGTTAGGCAGAGGGTCGAGTATTTGGAAGAGTAGGGAGAGCAAGGCTTTTCTATGATTCTATAGAAGCTCGGGCGAGGATCGGGGACGATTAAATTGCTTGTTCTCTTGGAGCGTCGACCTCAGAGGATGGGGCTTCTGGTCAACAGGCGAAGAACGAAGCGTTTGCATCTGTTTCCTTTCCACAAGCATATGCAAAGATATTTTTCGTTCCCTATAGTTAGATACACCGTAGCTTTCGTAGCTTGTGATATGCAAATCCCAATCCTACCTTCTATCTGAAACGCCCTTACATGCAATACCAACTGCTTCCCATAGATGGAAGACCTTCTTTACAACTGGATATCATTGTTGAGCAACCGTACCTCTTCGCCTGGCTTGAAAGCTGGCAAGCCAATGTACGGGCATCCGTCGCACCTGAAGGCATCACCTAGTGCGCAGTTTCCACAACTACCGACCTTGCCTTGTACGGTGAAGTCTACCTCTGTAAGATCGTCGGCTCCTAGCTTCATCGTGTTGAGGGCTTTGTCGGCGTTGGCACGCTTCGCGGCGTCCTCGGCTTCGATCTTCTCCTTCATGCCGCAAGTGCAGTCTTTGCAGGCGCGACGCCGCTTTCCGGCTTTGGGTCGGCACTCGGGCGCTGAGGATCGTTAGCATACTGGCGAGCGAACGTGATGTTGCAATCGACTTACGTTGGATGATCGGGCGAGCCATGTCTTCCTCTGTGATCAAGTCGTCCTCGTCGATCAAATCGTCATCCTCCCCAGTTATGATCTCAGCATCGAGGTCATCGCTGAAATCGACAAAGCCCACGCCGAAGGGCTGTGCGGGCTGTACAGGCTGTACAGATGGCGCTTGCTCGCGCTTGCCGTTGAGGTTGAGGGGTACTGTGCCATTCACTCCGTTTGCGCCGCTTGTCTTCTTCCTCAACTTGAGAGGTATAGATACACTCTCCACCTGCCCCGGCTTCATCATACCGTCTACACCGTCGACCAGACCAGCAAGGATAGCCTCAGTCTTCTCAGCGCCACCAGCCGCGCCAAATACACCATCTTGACTCTTGAGTACACCTCCAGCTTTGAGTGCGCCGACAACCTTGTTCATGACATCTCGGTCCAGCAGCTTGTGACTCTCGCGCGTTGTGCCGTCGGCGTCGGTGAGCAGTAGTACGACATCGTACGTGGAGGATGGCAGCTGTACTAATCCTGCTGCGAGGCGATCTAGCATCTGCAAATCGGTAGAGGAGCGGTCGTGGATTTCGTAGACCTTATCGAGCACTTCAGGATGCGCCGCGATAGAGGGACCTGCGAGGAGAAGCGTGCGGGCCATGGTGGGGTTGGTTGCCTCGCGAAAACCAAGTCGATGTGGCGAGGGAGTTTGCAGAAACGTGCGCTGGCGAGGGGCGGTACAGTGAGAAGAGGGAAAGCAGAGTCAAAGGTCGGTCTGTTGTATTAGCAAGCAGCTCCGACCACGCTGTCGTACCTTCGCACTTTTTTAGGACTTGCTCTGCGGCGCCCGGAGAAGCGCAACCTGCCAATCACCCCACCTGCGACGCATGCCGATGCGTAAGCAGCAATGTCAGGTGATGCATTCGGCGCCCGCTCGGCATGAGTGGGGACGCTCGCAGCGCCGACCACGCCCAGCTTCAGGACAGACCCACTTCGAAAGTCTGGGGTAAAAGCGCCACCAAAGCTACTCAGCTTGCGGACGAGCTCCGACAGCTGTTCGGCACAGCTGCAATTCTTGTGTTGAGAGTGGTAGAGGTTCCTGCAAGCTTTCCGATGGCTGCCGGGGCGCTCTTGCCAGTCTGTGAGGCATTGTTTATCGTCGCATTGCTCACACGAGCATCACACGTCTAGTGTGACGTAGCGACCCATTCTGAGCAGTGCCCAGGGACCGCAGATCGCCTCACAGCATTCTCAATTGCGAGCGCAATGCATCTCTCGGGCCGCAGGGAGGGATCCAGGGTGCAGGGAGCTTTGCAGATAGCTGCATCCAACATATATAAGGGAGGCTGTTGCATCAGGAGCGGGGTCTCTCCTGCAATTGCTCGTTCGCGTGCGTCGTCTTTGTCCGAGCTTCACCATCATCATCCCACCACCGGACCCCAGACACTCCAAGCAAGAGCCCAGGTCAACCCAGAACTCATCACTCTGCTTCACATCCAACAAGCGGAGCTGCAAGGTACGGAAGTCGACGCCCGCGCCCCTCGACCGTGGCTTCAGGATCGGACCGACATCTGCTGTCATTGGTCCGAGCTAATGTGTCTCGTGATGGCAACTGACTACCTTCTAGAGCTCTCCACTGGTGCTAACTACTTGACTCCCAACATCCCCTCACCAGCTCCAATCTTCACACTCCTGTCTTCGCCTCACCACTCCTCTCAAACAATCAGTACGTGCTGCCGTTCCTTCCGCAGACCGCCGCTTCCCTAGCAACTCCCGACAACGGCTTGGACAGATGCGTACATCTCAATGCCTCCCGGACATAGCCGTTGCATGCTGCAACCGCGAGCTTCAATGCTAACCAATGTCCAGTGACGCGCTCCCACAAGTACACTGACCGCGACCATGCTGGCCTTGCCGACGGGTCCGCTCACCCTGAGGAGCACCTTCCTCGATACTTCGCCAAGTCAGGTCATGCCAATGAGGACCCCAACAAGACCAAGAAGAACGGCGGTGGTAAAGGCAATTGGTAAGTGGAGCGTTCATTCTCACACTCACTACAATCCCAAGCTTTCGGGTCCATGTTGAGCACGACTCTATGGCGAGACCCAGGGTCCCACATTACCTCAAACTATCCCCTCACCTATTGTGTATATATACTGACTGCTTCTTCTCATAGGGGTCAAGCTGGTGATGAGGTTGAGGATATGAGCTACAACATAGCCAATGCTCGTCGCCGAAGCAACTCCAGCACGAACCCCACTCGGGACTTCAAGACCAAGTTTGAGACCATCGAGCCTGAGCCTGTCTTTGAGGAGGAGCTCCATGGCCCCATGGGCGCTGAGCTGGACAAGGAGAGCACCACGTCTAGCTCCAACACCGTCGAGGAAGAGGATGCCGTGAAGAAGATCTAAGATAATACTCGAAAGAGACTGCTAGGAACGGGACGGACCTGAAACACATCTATGACGGCATGAGCATCGTTCACTGCGGGTCAGCTGGCACGTTCACTCGTCGGAAGTTGACGAAGCCCATGTTCCGGGTATGGTGGGTTGTAGGGCAAACTGTCGATTGCCGGGCAAACAGTTACAATATTCTGTACTATGTTTTCTGCCTGGGCGAGCTGGTGGCACAGCGCCTATGGTGTTTAGGAATCGGCGTCGTCTCATCTCTCTTTACTACGATTCTCTTCGGTTGGGCATGGGTATCATGAAAGTATGTTAAATGACCTACAATGTAAAATAAATCAATGGATGTATGATCTCCACCACATGAGGATGTCGATGTCGTGGGGCATAACAACGTGAACGCACGAAGTAGATGTTCTGAGATAACACGAAGCCGATCTGACGTCGACTTCGTTCACTGCTATGGTGAGGTGGTGAGTCGCGCTTGCCCCGTGCCCCGTTAACCCCGTGCCAGGACCACATCCCTGTCCGAGCTTTCCAATGGTCGAAAACATACAGCGCATACAAATCAATCAATACATACCGCAAACGCACCACGCGATCGGCGGCGCATCGCGCAACTCTCGACCTTGTTTGCGCATCATGTTCTCCCCAGAGGCTTCAATGCAGAGTGTGCGCAGCTCGCAACGAAACCCGCGTCGGCGCCCGCGCAACTCGACTGAACCGCAACAACAGCAGCCCCGACGGAAGCGTAGCAAGTTGGGCGATGAGACTTTTGTGTCCGTGGGAGACGAACCATTCGACGATAATGGCAAGGGGATTATGAGTTCAAATGGGCATGCAAGCCACGGCAGCGTCGAGTCGAGCTTGGTGTTGTTAGACATGCCGGTTCGCGAAAAGAAGGGAGCTGTGAAGCGCGTATTCAAGGAAGACATCGCTTTATATCTGGTGGGTGCAACTACACGATGAACATGGAATAGTCCTGCTGATTCTTGCATGTATAGAATAAATGCGAAAATTACAGCGTCAAGAGGCTGCCTAGCTTCCCGTCAGCCCTCGCCGGCGGATCCAGTACGTTAAAATCGCCTTCTTGTTCCCATTCTTCTCCTCCGCTGACATTTGTGTAGCTCCATTTCGCGCTTCTGCTCTACCTGTAGCTGGCCTCGCGCTCGCGTTAACGTCCGACCAAGCGCTCGTATGGGACTACGCCGGTGCGACTGGCGTCTCCAAGATCCTCGCTCTCCCCCTACCACCCGCTTTGAAGTCCATCGAGCCTCTACCACTGGGGCAAATCGTACGCAATGGTCCGACAAACGACTTTGGTGTCGTTGCTGTCGCACCATCCACCGGAAAGATCGTGTTCTGGGAGAACATCGACAGCGCCGAGACACGCAGCCTCTTTACTCAGCGCAGGCAGGGCATAGAAGGTGCATTGAAACTTTACTCTGGAGAACGAATCACAAATATCGTGGACGTGGATCATGCGGGTTATATCCTCGTCTTGAGCAGCGGTAGACTTGCGCAACTCACGCTGAGGGATGCTCAAGGTCGACCGAGCATCACCACCAACGTGCTCAACAGTCCCAACGGGTCCTCCGGCAGCTTGTTCAGCTTAAAAGGCCTACTCGGCGGCGCCATTCGGAAGACGATCGCATCAGTAAAGGCACATCCATCCGAATCCAAAGGTCAAATGGAAGTCATCGCCGCCACTAGGAACGGACTGTTCCAATTATGGGACTTGAGTTGGTCCGGGCAGCAGATTTTCAAGCGCGAAATCGATGCGCGAGAGAAGATACTGGGCACGGTACAACAAGGGAGCCCGCCAGAGATGCGCGGGCAACAAGACATTCAGATTTTGGATTTCTCAGTCCGAGGTCGTTCCCAAGAACCCGGTGTGACGGATGTACTGGTTCTTGTGACACTTTCTGGACACAACATGTTGGATCATTTCCTCTTGGAGGTGGACATAACGGAAGAAAATGCGATAGTCAGCCTCGCGATTCCGTTAAGCAACTACCACCCAGCGCAACTACCAAAAGAATCCACCGGAACGCTCCTCTTGCCTGAGCCTGGCCATACTGCACTCGTACAATTTCCAGATGCTGTAGTTGTAGCTTCGCTTGCCCAACCGGAGGAAAGCCCGGAAGCCCAACTTGTCGCCGACTCTGGCGTACCCGTCCTACCATACCAAGATTGTATCTACTTCAAATCTGACGCCCATGTGCAATCCGTAGGACACGCTTTGGAGCCAGCCGGACGAAAGAACCAAACCAGCAGTGCCATAGTCTTCATCCAAGACTTTGGTATCCTTCAGGTAAACGCCTACGGCGACGAGTCAAAGGCACGTTCCAAAGTTAGTGCTAGGAGCAAACTACAGCAAGCGACCTTTTTCAGTACGGTGCCTGGAACGATTCTGGACTTTGCTACTAAGGGAAGGTACTCTTTCAGCCAGAGTGCAGTAGAAAGCGCCGCAATCAGGATTAGCCAAGGTGTCTTGGCTTCAGCCTTTGAACAGCTCGAAGGGAATTCGTTGATGTTGGAAGATCAGCTTCGCAAGCGAGCCCTTGCTCTCCAAACGTTGAATTCACATCTACGAACACAGTTCCCCGATTTGTCCTTCTTGGGTAGGTGGCAATTGTTGTGGCATGCTGAGAAGCTTGCTGCTGCCATAAACATCTGGGATTGGTACCAGAAGCAGCTGCGGAAACAAGAGACACATCCCGACCTTTTTCCCGAGAGGAACATCATGGTTGACATTATCAAGGCGCTGCACGAAAAGTTTAAGACACCGATCGATGAGAGCAAGGGCGAGAAGGACCCGGTTCGGCAATTTTTCCTCAAAGATATCGAATCGCTAGACATTCTGCTACCTTGGACATGGAATTATTTCAGGCTCTTTTATATCGCTCCAGATCGTACAACGTCCCCTCAAATCAATCATGCAACGCTTACGCGAAGCTGACGAGGTCATGCTTACTGCTTTCGAGACGGCCTTTAGCTTTCGAAAGGAGAACATTGAGCAGTACGGCCTGGATGCGGAGTCCCTGGACAGCGATGGCATCTTGCGACCAGGGCAGGGTTATGACAAGATCCCACAGAACGTTTGGACCTCCACTCACAACCTCACGGCTTCCGTTCGGAGCATCGTGGATGCAGGTCGCAAATATGCAGATGACTGCTACGAGAAACGCGAGGAAGAAGCTGTTGCCGGGGAGGTTGCCCAACACAATCCGCGCCTGGTACGGATAAGCTGCCAAACTCATATCGAACGCTTCCGATGGGCGCTCGATCAGAGCGAGAAGAAGCGGTCGACAGGCATGAGCTTAAGGGATGAGTGGAATACAAACGTTCGGCCGAAGCAGATCTATCACCTAGCGGGCATCGGTCTGGCTACGGAAGGTATGAATCTTGCCGAGCACTATCACGATATGCCGACTTTGGTGGACCTTGTTTGGGAGGAGACATTGTATCTCGAGGAAGCAAAGGCCGAAAATCATAGCAAGATGATGGAAACTGAAATCAACTTGAAGCTTCAACGGATTAAGGACCGTGTGGCTTCTTGCTTCAAGCGATACAACGAACAGTTTGCCGATGCATATTTCTCGAAGTATATCGCCATGGGACAATCAGGACTACTATTAAAAAAGGCACGGGAGGAAGACGAGGACTTACAGAAGTCACTTTCAAAGTTTTTGGGTGCTGACCCTTCGCGGTCTAAGCTGAGCTGGATCAACAACATCTGTGGCGATGATTCATACAGCATGGCCGCAACGGATCTACAAAGTGCTAGTCAGCAAGAGTCCAATAGCTGGTGTAATACTGTGGAGTTGTCCATAGCCAAGCTATCCGCACTCGCGCAGCAAGAACAGGACGCCGAAGATTTCGAGTCGGATTTGACAAGCGAGAGCAGGCGCGCGAAGCTCCACAAGAGCCTCCAGAAAGGCCAGAAGTTCCAGTATCAAATCGAAAACGACCTGGAAGTGGCAAGTATCCAAGCTCAGCTCTACGAATATGTCCACCCTACCATCATCGCAGCAATGGACGACGAATCTGCTGTGCAACTGCTTATGACCGAATACGGGCAAGGACGCCTATCCGAGCGACCTACTCTCCAGCGTCTTCTCCAACAAGGGTTCGAACAACTAGTTCAACATCAAGTGCTGGAGCCATGCCTGTTCATCGACGTTTTGACTCTGATGAACTTCAATGATGCGACTGATGCCGATGCCGAGGCGTGGAATCCCTTCGCGCTGGCTCTGAGGTTCCTTGCCATGAACAATCTTCAGCGAACAGTTGGTAAAGGCCTACCTGGCTTAATTTGGAAGAGAGTTCTGCTACAGGATGACTGGGCCGAAATCGACCGAACCCAGAATCTGTCAGGCGAGTCAATGACCGAATATCTTGGCCAAACCATTGCGGGATCAACTATCAGGACATTGACTGAGTGGACACTACACGGTAAGCACGCCTTATTTTTGCATCTGGAGGAAGTACGGCGCTGACACAAGGCAGATGAGGCAGGGATATTCCGGAATGTTCGACCTCGACGAGTACGTGACATGTTTGGCTCGGGCTGCACCGACGGTGAATTTTGTCTGCGGTTTCCCGAGGAAGATCTACGGAGACCTATCATCCAGGACAACCTGTCGGACGAAAACATCCTTGACGAGCTTATTGAAAAGCACCGCTTGGAAGAATGGTTTGATAGAACTGTAGCGGCGGGAACGTCCCTCGCTCACGCAGAACATGAATATGGTGAGCGCGATCCGATCCTGCAGGAACCGACCGGGGCAGAGCCGATATCCGAGGGTGTGGAGCCGGTAGTCGGAGCGTTGGGCACTGCAGAGCAACGCGAACAGGACGTGGATCGAGATGTGGAGATGCAGGGTTCGTAGAGCGAACTGATCTGGATCATTTTTTGTTCGTGCCAGGAATTTTATTAAGATTGCGCTTCGGGACAGATCGTGGGTTTTGGTTCGGCATCGGGGTCAGTATTAGCATTGGGCTGGCGTTTGCTACAGTAGCCGCGCCAGAATATTGCACGCGCGGCAGTTTTGACGAGCGAATAGCTCACCACCATCTTGTCGTTCATCTCCTTTGTACAATAGTAGAAGCTATCCAAGAGACTTTGGCTGGATTGAACTTGGCTCGATGAGGTGGAAGAATCTGTTCATGCACGAGTGTACATGCTTGTGTTCTTCGGTGAAAGTAATTCGGCGGACTCGCGTCACTGAGGTCTGGAACCTGCGATCAACGTTGCGAAATATGGGGCGTTAGGAGACGGTGTGGCTGGGATGATAGGCCCGCGAGGAGTACCGAGACATTGAGTGCGGTTCGTACCTTCATGCGGCACGTGTAGGGGGGCCTTTCTCACAATTCTTGCCGTAAACAAAAGCTAGACAGCTGCCATGATGTCAATTCGTAGGGATCCTCATTGTCGAGCTGTCAGGCACATCGAGGATGACGGAGCTAGAAGAGCAGTTCTCGACGGTTGCGAGCGGAAAACCGAGAGAGCGCTACAGAGCAACGGCGCGATTGCGGCTGGCGAGCGGACAACATGGCAGAAGCTGTCGCACCAGCAGGGGCGAGTGCGCTGTGCCTGGCGGGCGTGTACACTGGGACGCCAGCACATGGAGCGGTACCGACGATGGCGGCGTCCGACGCGACAACGCAACGCATACACAGCGGAGCGGAGCCGCCATGTCAAAACTGCAATTGTAACCTTGGAAGACTGCACGTCACGTGGCTCAGTCGTCCAAAATAGACGATAGCACCTTCCTCATTGCGTCTGGGGAGCGCTTGCCGCCAATTACGCGCAGCCTCGATGCGTGTAGCTGGGTGCGCGTCGGCGTGGTTGCTCAGCAGCGAATTCAGATTGTCTGGAGAAAGAGAATGCTGGCCGGCACATCGAGGTGAAACAGCCAACTGCGAGTCTAAGATGCTGTCCGTCCGCCTCTGACCAGACTCGGGTCGTTCACCCTGCGTGAATGCCAATGCGATTCGTGCCCGTGCGCTGACCTTAGCGCCTTGACCCTCGCATCCCAGCCCGCCCCTTCTGCCAAACTTCCTACACCGACCCCATCGCCAACGACACTCTCATTCTCACTCCCGCCGCATTCTTCACGCACGCAGCGCTCCTAGAGTCGACAGCCTCGTAGCTGCACTCGCATTCTTGCCTTGCCGCCCAACGCTGCTGCTTCCTACCCCCCGGATCCAGCGACCGCACCCTCTTCATCTCCGCCGTGTCGCCTGCTTAGCCCCCAAGCCTCTCTCACGGCCGCGGCCCGACACCGTCGTCGACACCTCTTCTCAGCTGAAGACATCACACGACCGGCACAATGGCATCCGGCAGCAGCTCGTCCAACGTTGTGGGCGTGCACTACCGCGTCGGCAAGAAGATTGGCGAGGGCTCCTTCGGCGTCATCTTCGAAGGCACCAACCTGCTCAACCAGCAGCAGGTCGCCATCAAGTTCGAGCCGCGCAAGAGCGATGCTCCCCAGCTGCGCGATGAGTACCGCACGTACAAGATCCTTGTGGGGTGCCGTAAGTAACCCCCTTTCCGTTTCCTTTGATGCACGCGATGCTTCTTTGGAAACGTCCCAGCTGGCCACTTCACATGGCATCTGGCTGTCTCTGTGCGTCTTCGCAAACACATCGGTTGCCGTACGATGATCCTGGCATTGGCATACCATACACATCGTTATGGTCTAGCTGTTCGCTCATGACATTCCCAAAGACCTGGTTCGACCGCTTGACATGAGCTAACGATGTTACAGCCGGCATTCCCAATGTCTACTACTTCGGACAGGAGGGTCTTCACAACATATTGGTCATTGATCTGCTAGGCCCCAGCTTGGAGGACCTTTTCGACCACTGCAACCGGAAGTTCTCCATCAAGACCGTGGTCATGGTAGCCAAGCAAATGGTCGGCACCCCTTCTTTCTACCGCCCTCCTTCATCTAACTCTGCCTAGTTGTCCCGTGTACAAACCATCCACGAGAAGAACCTCATCTACCGAGACATCAAGCCCGACAACTTCCTCATCGGCCGACCTGGCTCCAAGGCCGCTAACGTCATTCACGTTGTCGACTTCGGCATGGCCAAGCAGTACCGCGATCCCAAGACGAAGCAGCACATCCCGTACAGAGAACGCAAGTCACTCTCCGGAACCGCACGATACATGAGTATCAACACTCATCTCGGAAGAGAGCAGTCGCGACGAGATGATTTGGAGGCGCTTGGCCACGTTTTCATGTACTTCCTCCGAGGCGGACTCCCGTGGCAGGGCCTCAAGGCTGCCACGAACAAACAAAAATATGAGAAGATTGGTGAAAAGAAGCAGACCACGCCGATCAAGGATCTGTGCGATAGCTTCCCTGGTATGTCAATTTGAGGATCCAGTTGAATGTCTACTAATCTTCACAGAGGAGTTCAACAAGTACCTCAGCTATGTTCGCAATCTCGGTTTCGAGGATACACCCGACTACGACTACCTGCGCGAGCTGTTCACACAGGCGCTCAAGAGCACTGGTGAAGTCGAAGACGGCGAGTACGACTGGATGAAGCTCAACAACGGCAAGGGCTGGGAACAGATGAAGTCGCACCCATCAGCCGTCCAGCAACTGCACCACAGCAACGTTAACCCAAACTCGTCGACCGCGGTCAACGTTCACGGCCAGCCCCACGCCAGGCAACAGAAGACGCACCTGCCCATCGACCACCACCGATTGAATGCGGATCTCCCAAAGCCCGGAGCGACCCGAGGCCCGCCCGGAAGAAGCCCAAGAGATCTCCAGCAACGTGGAGGTCACCCCGACGCAGTCAAGCGGAAGAGCGCAGCCGAGCTGGCACCACCGGAAGGCTCTACGCAAGCCCAGTTCCAGCACAGCCAGCCGAACCTGACGAGCAATCGTGCAACACCCGTACAGAGTCCCAACGCTCAGCCACCCCGGCAACAGCAGGCTGACAAGCCGAGTTTTGGAAAGAAGCTCATGAACGTGCTTTGCTGCGGTGGAGGCGGGGCCTAGGTGGTCTTGATGCCGTTGCAGTCTAATCTGCATGCGAAGTCTGATATGCGTGCGTACCAAGCACAAGCGCGAAGACAGCGTTAATCTCCGACATCACATTTTCTTGCGGTCATATTGCATTCTGGAGTTCCGTCCTTGAGCGAAGTGACGGCCGCCCCCCATCATATTGGTTTTTGCGTTCCTTGAAGCTACTGTATAGGTATTTTGTAATGATTGGGCTTGCTATAGACGGATGAGGATCACCGCAAAACCTTCCTCTTTCTTTGGGGAGACACTGTTAGTAATGGAACGATGGACGACACCTTGAACCGCCCCTCCTGGACAAAGCATACATCTATCTGTGTTTTTCTTTTCCTGTTGCCTTGTTGTGAATGAAGCTATGGCGCTGGATCTGTAGGGTTCTTTTTCGAGAGGGTGCATAGGTGTTGTGGCGTGTAGGACGGGGTCAAGGATTTCTTTGCTTTCTTTTGTATGGCGGAGTGGAGGATAGGATAGGAGAGAGGGGAAGGAGGGGGATGGTGACTTGTGGGGAGGAAGGAGATAGATTGGAGAATAGAGAGGGTGAAAATTTCCAGAAAATGCCTGTGGCTTTGCCTGTGACGACTGGGCGTTGGGTTCCTTAGTCCTTGTGTGTCTGAGATACATCAAGCCTATCGAAGTGGTTTCATATACGTTGCCCAATTGGCTGCATTGAATGAGTGTTACATAGCGCCTGTGGCATTATGTCACCGCTGCTGTCGCCTCGTGTTAAAAGCTTGCAGTGCAATTACACGACGTCGATGTCGCGGCGCTGTCATCCTACCTGACGATGCAGCGTTGCCTCTCCAGGTGGTGCAGGACCGAGGGGTTTAAGGAAGTGGAACATAGTCGGGGAATGAAGAGAAGCGTGATGAAGGGAGCAAGGATGTCCTTCTATGTATGATGGCTCGTAACAGTAGGGATGCGTGTCTATGTGTCTCTAGAAGAAGGGCCTGGTCTGGGTCAGATTCAATGATTGAGTGTATGTTGGACTCACCGGTATTGAAGCGCTTGACGACATGAGGTTTATATGCGAACGGGCCTTTTTATTGAAATGGGAAGCAGGAGAAGGCTCGTGCTGGTAATGGACTTGGGATGGTAGCGAGCAGGACTGGGGAGTGATATTTAAGCCTATGATACGGCCCATTCTAAATGACTACAATGACCCTCCTTTGAACGCCGACGCTATGCTCCCAAAGCTCATGACCCTTTAAGGAGAGAGATTACTTCCTCGCCCGTTTCGAGCTCTGAATACTACCCTGGCTCAAGACACTGGCGCTCCTCTTGTGTGCGGTGCTCGCTGCCCGACTAAGTGTCTCGCTTGGCACCCTGCTATCCTCCTCACCCTCCGCGTCCTCGTCGTCTTCCTCGCCCTCAGCATCAGCGTCGACTTCGCCATCTCCATCCCCATGCGCGTCCCCGTCTCCGTCGTTGTCGTTATCATCATCGTCTGCTTCCCCTTCGCCGTCCAGACCAGGCGTCTGCTCCTGCGAGTCAGGAACCTCATGCTTTGCCTGCGGCTCCACCGATGTCCCATTCGACATAGATGCATCGCCGTTCTGTACTTCGGAACTGCGACGCTGCTTCATTTGCTCCAGAACGCGGCTTTCTCCTTCCTCCTTCTCGCGTACTTTTCGCACGTCGAGCAGCTTACCCACTTTGCCGATGAGCTGCTCAAACACCTCGGCGACCTTGATTGTGGGCAGACTGATAACTTCACTGACGCCCAATTCTGCGAGCGCAGCAGCGATCTTCTGCGTTTGCACATTGCTTTTTGCTTGCCGCATTTTAAGAAGCTTGTCTGAGCCGAAAGTGACGCCTGAGGTGAGACGATCGTGGGTGGAGACGTTGTAGCGGTATTCTTGCTGTGGTGAGAGTGTGCGGACGGGTGTTTGTGCGGACTGATTGGTTGCCATTGACTGGCGGCGCGCGGCAGCGGACAGTTGAGCGTTGGCTGAGGATGGGGTTTGGATGAGATCGTTGGTGTTGAGGCTGATGCGCGAAGGACCGGTGGCTCCGCCCGAAGCGCGCTTTTTGCTCCTATCTTGCGCGAAGAGTTGTGAGAACAGTGCCTGCAAAGCCTGTGATGATGTGAAAGAGGCCAAGCCTGCGGAAACCTGCTGGTTTGCGGAGGGATGCTCGAGACGTGCGCGTAGCTCTTCGCGTTCTGCGTCCAGGCGGTTGGCGGCCATGTTGATGCGCTGTAGTTCTGCAAGCAAAAACTCCTCCTCTTTAACTTCGTCCATGCTTCGGTTCATCAACGCAGCCGCCAGGAGCTTTCGATTACCCTCGAGCTCGGGATTGAATTTAGAGAGCGTCTCGTAGAGTGTGTACTGTTCCGCATCCATCTGCATCTCCGGTATCCGTAACTTCATCAGCTTCGCCGAGATGTGATAAAATCGTGCCTTCAGGTCTTCCACGGTCCGTTGCTTGGGCGGTGCAAAGGGCAGTGTAGCCAGCGCTTGGCTCGCATCCCCATTCACCGTCTCTTGCGTCAGATGTGACTTATTTGCAGGCTGATAGTCGTAGCGATCCCATATCACGGCCCACCGATATGAGTAGTCCTTCACGACCTCGAAAAGGTAGTCCGTCTCTTCCCGGCTCCAGTCGTCGCTTCGCAGATACGCATCGTATTCTTCGTCGGTAAAAGTGGGTAGGTCGACCTGTATGCTATACTTGAGGAAGTCACCACTGTTCTCAATGTAAGGCTCCACGTTATCGCCTTCTTCCATAGGAGCATCTTCGCCGTCTTGTACGGGTGGGGCGATTGTGGGTTTCCGTCTCCAGTGCTTGAGGATGAGGCCGTCGACGCGCGCTTGGTTTACGAAGGGCTGCTGTACCCTGATTCCTATATATTAGCACTTGTAGGATCCAGTCTGCAGCGCCCAATACGCGTACCATTTCTTCGCCGGCCCTTGATTCTGTCGCTTCGCCCGATACGCCTTCTTTTCCTCGTAGACTGCAACCGGCGGTGGTCGTTCACCGTACAGCGCCGCGACTTCACGCGCAACGCCCTCTATTAACGTCCAGTTAGCCAAATCAAGCCTGGAAATATTGCGCAGCCTTAAAGATGCCCCCAACGTACGTATTCTTCTTACGGGCGCCGCAGCCTTTGCCCGCTTCTGCACGGCGCTCTTCTGCGCATCAACGCCCATCGGCAGCCCAAGCATGTCGCGCACATCGCGACCAGACGCCATCGTGTCGTATTTCGGTATCGGTTCGGCGGTGAGCGAGGGTCGTGAAGGGTGCACGCGGATGGATTTGCAGGGGTGCGCAAAGATGTTGGAAGTCGTGAGGTCGCGTACGGAAATCGCGAACGGTAGGCGCCAAGCGTGTCGCACCACTCCTCCGAAGAATCGCCCCCACCTCCCCACACCAGAGCAAATCGACGTTAGTCCGCATTGGCGTTCGGCTGAATCTTGCATGCGCAATCTGTCAGACGATTGTAGACGCTATAGACATGAGATAGAGAAGAACCAAGACCAAAGTCGAAAACAGCCAAAGGGTTATAGTAGTTACGGAACGTACAAGCATCAGGCTGGACTCGCCCATGGCGGTGATTTTGACGTACATTCCCTTGGTCGTCCACAGTCACCAGATGGGGCTCCTGCCGTCATGGTAGTGATGACCGATGGAGCCATCTTCATCAGGTCTAACGCTGGATCCGGACTTGCGATGAACAGCATGCCGAAAATGAATATCTATCACGGATCCGTGGGCTCGTTTCATAAACCATGTGCATGAACTCGCACTCCAGAAATATGCATACAGAGTCGAATACCACCACTACGGATAGTCTCTGAGTGGAGATACATTTCCCGCTGCCTTCGTGATACTACTTGCATCCTCTCGGGTCGGGCTATCCTGGAACGGCAAGACTATACGAGCATCGTATACCAGACCCCTCACCTACGACGAAAACCAACCGTCCTTTGAGATTGCCCTCTATTCAAAGCAATGGTTTCGAGTTTACACTATTCATAATGGCTTCCTACAAACGTGTTGACGGCGCTGCACTTGTAACCGGCTCAGGATCAGGTATGCTCATACTGCCTTAAATTTTTATTGTCAGTCCGTCATATACTTCGGTCAGCTGACCAACCCAGGTATGGGAAGGGCCGTCTCGGTCGTCCTATCTGTAGCCGGTATCACCCGCCTCTACCTAACTGATCTGAATCGCACGGGTCTCGAGGAAACCAAGTCCACCATCACATCGCTTAACCTACCCTCGCCCCCGACCATATCCCTCATACCTGGCGACATATCCTCGCCAGCCTTCATCTCATCGCTATTTAGCCAGATCCCACAGCTCGACTACGCCGTGAACTGCGCTGGCATCATGGGTGAAACAGCACTCACTACTGAAGCCACCCTCGAAGGATTCGACAAGCTTAACGCGGTTAATTATCGGGGATTGTGGATGTGCGTTAAAGAAGAACTCAAACTGATGCTCAAAAACGACATCACACCCTACACCGGTTTCACCTTCTCCCCCTCCGAAAGCCAGCGCCGCGGCCAACGCGGCTCCATCATCAACATCGCCTCTCAACTCGGGCTTGTTGGGAAAACGCAAGCAGCTATCTACACTGCGACAAAAGCGGCCGTTCTATCTCTTACGAGGTCAGATGCTATCGACTACAGTGGGCCGCCGCATCATATCAGGATCAACAGTGTGTGCCCTGGGGTGATTGAGACGCCGTTGACGATGAACTCATATGAGGGGACGGATGGGTTGGAGAAGGCGGTGGGCTTGACGCCGATGGGGAGGATTGGGCTGCCGAGTGAGGTTGCGGACACGGTGGTTTGGCTGTGCTCGGGGGAAAGTAGCTTTGTTACGGGGAGCGGAGTTGTTGTTGATGGGGGATATGTTATTCATTAGGGGGAGGTTATCAAGGCGTCTCGACCAATCAAGGTATATCGTCATGTTGATGCCGAATTAGCTCCTCCCATCCGGCATCAACAAGGTCTGCATCCGGAGACCTGCACTCAGAGAGAGACATTTGGCGATTGTGTCATCAATACCCATCCCATCAAACCACGTTACGAAGGTAATCACCAGATTCTAATCCGATACTTCTCTCCCGACGTCTTCACACTTATCGTCCGTTTCTTCGTCTTAATAGCCCTGGATTACTGTAGTTGCTCTCTGGCCATGGAAGTCTGTGGTTAGGAATTTGATGCAGAGCGTATGATGATCAATGAGATTAGTGAAAGAGCGAAGGCAAGTCTTGCCCACGAACAAGCAGTGGGTCCACCTGGGAGCCATACAACCGAACGGGTGATATTCATCCGAGTATCTATAATTGCCCCGTAGCTTCGCGTGAATTTCTCTTCACCGCCCCATTTTTCTAGCTTCTAAATGCGTGGCTTCAGGTCCATAACCCAGGCACGAAGGGCGTCCCGTACGATATGCAAATCAGCACTCGCATATTTCTTTTCATCCTCGATGATAGTGAGCCCGTAGGGGCCAAAAAAAATCGTAACCAACATATCCCACTGAGCGTTCGCTGTCACTCAAGCCCGCGACGATGCGATCGGTATCGCTGTCGGTATCGTAGACAATGCGAAAGAATACAAAGGCCACAGTGAAGCCTGTCTTACCGGGATTGCCTAAGTGTACACAACGCCTTTGCTACGGACTTCAACGATATACACGACTTCCAAAAGTGTTTTAGCCTAAGTTTGTTATTGCGTAACGACACTCGTGGAAGGCAAGCCAAATTAATGTCGATGCCACAATACAGCCATTTCAAAGACCCCGCCGACTCCAATTTCTCTCCATAAAGTTCCTTAAGCTGTATTACAGAAGCAGACCCGACATACGCGACAGTTTCCCGAGTTCAAGTATTCGCTTATCGCAGCTGCCTTCTCGGACTGCCTCTGAAATCGCAACACCATGGACAACTTACCACAGGAGCTAGTCGATCATATCAGCAGCTATCTCGGTACTGAAGACCTCAAACAGACGCTCATCGTGTTACCTGCGTTCCAAGTCGCAGCCGAAAAGTACTCAGGCGTTTTCAGTGATTTCGAGCTGAATAAAGGGACCGCCCGCCGGTTTGTGAACACGTTTGGGGGCCGGCGCCTTGGCTATCTCCAGCATCTCACCTTCAGGATAGCTATCCCGGCATTGGATGAAAAGGTTGATTGGGAAGCCCACCCTGATGGCCATCCAGTACGCAACTTTGAGGAGGATTTACGGGAGGCCGATGAAAGCTTTACGGACCAGATTAAGTTCTTTTTTTCGATTGTTAAGGAGATGGAAGATATTGCACGTTCCGAAAAAGCGCATGGCAAGGTCAAGCTTACACTCTATACACCGACTCGTTACATCGATCGAGAGAATTATTCCATCCAACGAGCCTACGTTAGCTGGAGAGCTCATCTCCTTGAACCTGAGTCTCTGCCTAATCCCACATCGGTATATGCGCTCCGTATTGAGAATGGCATGAAAGTCTCCTTTGATATTGAATACGGCCCCGAGTCCCTTCGAAAAATTGATTTGCGCATGATGGTTGATCTGTCCAATAAATTTCCCAACCTTGCAGCTTTGCATTGCAGTATTGGCGGTGACGAATGGCTGGATTGCAACGAGGACTATCGGCAGCGATCTATCACGAAGGACTGGGCTGCCCCCCGGCGAGACTCACGCCATGACTTTGCTCGGATCCTCGATGTTGCACATGGTATGGTTAGTATATTAGTTTGTCACCTTGCGCTAAAGAACTGTAGAACTGTCTATGCAGTCTTAGAGTAGTTACGCAAGTAGTTATAAAATAATTTCACTCCGTACACTTTGGCTTAGATTAAGTGTAGTATCTATTCTTTTCTAGTTTGATCGCTAAAAGTGAGTGCCCTTCTTCAACATTTGCTAGCTTTTGCTAACAAGCTTTTCAGCAAGACTACGGACTCATTTAAGATTATCCCTAATTTTGACCACAGGCCTCCTCTCACTGGGCTTGCTCACAGTTAAGGCCACAGTGACGCCTCTCTTGCACTACTGGAGGCTGTCGCGAACGTTTTCATTAAGCTGCTCCAGCGTTGCTGAGCACTTGAGGAAGATGTTGATGAGCGTAGAGCTGTTGAGCACTGCGACGTTGCTGTGTAGAGGCAAGATGCTGCGTCTGCGTCGTCTCGGGGAGTGTCGTAGGGCGAAGAGTTCCGTATCTGTGTCAGCTTGTGCGTCCAACTTGTCGAAAGTGCTAGCTTACGTAGCTTGAGATCGCCGAGCTTCTTGCGGTGACTTCGTGCGGCTACTCTGCTGCTGCTGCTGCACGAGTGCCTGTCCCGTTCAACAGGCGGCGCTCAGCTCCAAGACAGCTCGGCGCCCACGAACAGCGCCTCAACATACGTACTCGCGTCAAAGTCGGTCCTCCCAGAGGCGTGCCCGCGGAATAGCATTGAGCGTTGCAATCAGTATGACGTGCGTGCGATTCGCTGGAGAAACGGACGTCGGCTCGCAATAGCCTGGCCGTGGCGAGAGTACGCGGAATGAATACAAACAGTTGTCGGAGCAAGAAATCCATGCTTAGACGCACTGGAAGATCGGCCATTGCTGCAGAACGTCAACACGAGATATGCTCAAGGAATGAGAACAGCGGCTCAACTGTGGGCAGCGCCCTCGTAAACCATACCTCTTAATGCTGGCTGGGAACCTCACCAACATTGCAATTATCCATCTGATAAGATAACGTGTTTCAATTCTGTCGCCGTCGCTAATCGAGACCCAGGTAACAACGCCAGATCCTACAGTACAGACCACCAATGCACCCAAAAGCCCACAAGCGCTGCTTGAACGTTTTCCCAGCCATAACATGATATTGCCCCGCCCATTCCCGACTCGCAATTGACACTTCTTATGTAAGCTTCTGCTTGATGAAGAAAGCGCGCAGATGCGACAGCTGCCATGCGCAGGTGATACCAAGGACGGCAAGCTGGATGAGCGTCCATCGAACGACACGGGCGTTGGTGTGCTCGGATTGGTCGCGGAATTCGGCTTCACGCTCCTGCGTTGGTTATTAGCATCCTTGCCCTCGATGTGCTCATTGAAGTCACGTACTCGCTGAAACACTTGCTCCCTCCTCACGTCCTGCAGCCTGCTGTTCAAGTCCCTGACCTTCTGCGACAAATCATCAAGCTTGGTCTTGTCCGTGCTCTCAATCTTGCTCGTCTCTCCAATTGCCAGATCCAGCGTGAACTTCACGCTCGCGTGGATGCCACTGCCAAACCACGCACCACCCTGTTGCACATTCTGAGGTACCACGCATAGTCGGTGCTCGCCGCTGTCAGCAGCGCTGAAGGTGAATTTGCCATTGCCCGAGCCACGCTGGGCTACCACGCGGTGGTTGTTATCGAAGGTCTCCTCGACGGTGATGAAGACGCCCACTTCGGGTTTTGAGATGTAATTCTTTGCGGCGTCGTCCCAGACTTTGGCGTCGTAGTGGCCTGCATCGATTAGTTATAGTGCTCCAAGAAGTTTGGTGGTTTGGTGCGCATACCAACGACCAGCGTGTCCTTCGGCAGCTCCTCGAAGAAGCACTTCTGGACTGCGCCGTCGATAAAGAAGTGGAGTGCCTGCGATGGAACCGCGAGAACGGCGGCGAGGAACGTGGACGGTCGCCACATGGTGAGGAATTGAGCGTGGGGTGATTGCTGCGGCGTTCGACATGTCGAAGTCGAGAAACCGTGTCGCCAAGTCGGGTGCGTAAGCGGCTAGCGCGAAACAAGGGAGGGTCCAACACCCCTGCTCCTACAGCTACCATAGTACATCATGATCTCCTTGGCTTCTGCAAGTTCTCTCGGCAACTTGGTTGAGAAAAACTCTCGTCGTATTCACATCGATGGCCTTCAAGCTGACGTGAAGCGTCAAAGTTTCCAATAATTGACCATCAACTTGCACGAAACTACGTCCGGTTTTTGACGTGGTATATCGCTACATTGATCTCACTGTGCGACATCAATTGCAAGCTGTTTGAACTACGCTGACTGTTAGCGTACTCGTTCGCTTCGTTCCCAAAGAAACCATTCGTTACCAATTTGAATGTCGTGATATCGTAAGCTTGGTATCTCCAGGCAAATATCTATTGGCGATAGTACTTTAGCTGCCAGCGCTGCAGCGCTCCTCGGACAGCCCCAACACAAAGTCTCAGCATCCACTTTTGTCCTTGTTCATCCCAGTGCTAACTTGCATTGAGGAACTATTTCGGGCACGAACAGGGCGACTCTTGCCTGCCAGCTCCGAATAGTGGGCAAATGCGACGAACGCAACTGTAGTCGTCGGCGGTGGAGTCATCGGGCTTTCAACAGTATATCAACTGACTTTCGAGCAAAATCGATCAGGCGAAATACGATCAATCATAGTCATCGACATCAATGACGGCGTTTTCGCACGAGCATCCCAATACAACTGCGAGTGTCTGATTCCAACAGAAACGGATGAAAAATTCGCCCATTAGCCGAGTACTCATATAACACACGTAAAGCTCGCAACGAATGAAGGGTTCACATCAAAAACTGGGTTTCGAGAGTGGTCCTTGTTCAGTGTCGTCGAGGGAAGTGGCCAGGAGCAGGACATCCTTCCCTACTGGCTGAAAACAGGACTTCAGTGGGATGCTCATATCGAAATATAAAGGGGTCATTCAGCACTAATGTAAGCAAAATCTACCGTTCAAGATGGTTCTCACTCAAGTCTTCTAGGATTCTGGTGGCTCTCGGAATATAGATGAAATCTCGCTGTAAGGAAATAAGGATTAAGATTGAGATATCCACCGATTTGCGCTCAATTGAGTTATCTGTAAAGAGCACAATCAAATTCGTAAGATAACACAGTAAATCACAAGGAGAAGCTAATATTAAAGGCAAAGACCCGATCCTGGTGGCTGGTCCATGGACAGCCAATTTAGACTTTTCCTGGGATCGCAAGTGGACTTGGAGATTGCAAGGGATTATGTACTCTTTAAAAGCCCAGCACAAAATACCTAAGGACTCACTTTTAGTGGTATTTATGGATTCCATTGTGGGTTACAAGCTTGAACTCAGCGCTAGGAACGACTACACAATATAGGTTAATACGCAAATCGACTAACCAGCGCCTCTTCCCGAACCAACAGCCAATCGAAGTCCTGATCCGAGGAAGATCCACGAAGTACTTCAATCTGCGCAGCGTTTTGTTAACTTCTCTGAAGAAACCTGAAACGAGAAAAACGCTCAGGATGTTGACGTTGTTGGCCAAGGTAGAGGATCTCGTCCTTCCACTGTTTCCAATCTTCCTGTCATTGCTGCAGTGCCGCACCAAGCTATAGCGCGGTTCGGTGTAGGATGACGCCTCCGATGAGTCTTCCGGCATTTTTATTTGTTCAGGTCATGGATCTTATGGTGTTGCACTCGCAATGGGTAGCGCAAAGCTCTTGGTCCAAGTGATTATGGGACAATACCCTGACGTTTGGTTCTCAGAATTTGGCTTACACTACGCTCGCGAACACCACAACGCCACGTAGTTATCTCTCAACACTATGACCAACATGCATTGCAAGCCTCCGTCAGCTCTGGGGACTGCAAGGTAGCACCCGTCCAAAGCGAACTGGCTGTTATACGAAGATAGAGGGAGTTCCAACCTGCGACGTTGAACGTCTTGCTTCAGTGCACCTCGATCCGTTTCAACCGGATCTTCGCCAGTGCAGCTTTGCTGATTTTAAAAATCGCGGGTGCCAGTGTTGTGTTCTTTCTGATCATTCTTCCGCATGCTATCACGATCCTTAGGATCGCTTCGGCTATCATTCCCAATATATCGATTTGAAAATACTTCGAGTCAAATTCATCATCTTGACCATCGGCGCAACGCGTATTGGACTGGCCAAAAAGGCCCACTATCTCATTGCCGGTAAGGTTCCTGCGCGCTTCAAGTCGTTTTTGCTAAAGCCAAATAGGTGTCATCCTTTTCGCAATAGGCTTTGGAAGTCGAACGTCAGTCGTGGCTATGTCCACTTGTGGGTACCCCAGAGTCTTCGCGCTCGATTCTTCGGATCATTCAGGTCTTTGAAAACATGGTGATGTGGATCTCAGAGCATCTTTGCTGCTGCGCTGCGGCTTCCGTCATTCTGGCTTGCTCTTCCTTTCTTCGTCGTGTTAGGGATATACCCAAATGGAGTTATTTGTTCTCTGTTGCTCTAGTCACCACATGAGCATGCATTACGTTAGATGGGAGGAGCCGTCAGTCTTCGTTCTTCATAAGGAGAGGGGGTTGTATGGCCTCATGCACGATCCGGTTAAAGTAACCTTCTCAAAAATCTATGTCCGACCGAAACAATATGTCCGTCAGGCTCTATGAATGGAGGCTATGCATAGGTGCAATCATCACGTGTGATCGCTCCAGTGGACTAGCGCGTCCAATCTTATCCCCGCGTTCCCGTCTACACCAGTGTTGGACCCGCCCAAGCTGTCGCCACAGCCGTGTCAACGCTCCACCTCCACAATCAACCATTCCTACAACAATTTGACGCTTCTCGCACCATTGCGCAAACCCATTGAAGGCAACAACGAGCTGCGATATGTTTACTGCTCCTTCGGTTTCCGCCCGAGGCGCGCGCACCGCTGCATCACGGTCGTTGCGCAAGCGCAACCAAGCTTCATATTGTGATGACAGCGATGAAGAAAACTATGCCCTTTACGAACGAACTTCCAACTTCAAGAAGCGCAAACCTACCGTAAAGTCTTCCGCAAGGCACGAAATAATCGACCTGACTGCTGACGACACCAACGACGAGCGTACGAACTCTCCCAAGAAGAAAGCAAAAGGCGACAAGGGCAAGGACGAAGAGAAACGCCTGCGTCGCTTCCGATCACATCCTCCGCAGTCCTATCTCGACATCAAAGCTCGCGCATTGAGTCAGCGCCTCACCATCATATCTCGCGAGCGCGTCGGTACCGATGACGTACCAGAGGAGAGAGTAGTAATGGCTGGTTCGACAGGCAATGTGTATACGCAGCAAATTGGGCACGTTCCAAGTTGCGATTGTCCACATGCGAAGAAAGGAAATCAATGCAAGCATATCGTCTACGTCATGCTACGCGTTCTTAAGGCGCCGGAGAATATTGGCTACCAGCTCGCGCTCACATCGTCCGAGTTACGAGATCTCTTTCGAAACGCCGCACCTTTACCGAATGCAGATTCGGGCGACGACGACCAACATGAGACCGAACTGGATAAAAACCGAAAGAAGATTGAGGGCGAATGCCCGATCTGTTATTGCGACTTCGAGCCTGGGATGGAAGCCATCGTCTACTGCAAGGCTGCGTGCGGAAACAACGTACACAAGGGCTGCATGCAAACTTGGATCGCTGCGAAGGGCGCGGGCAGGGCTACTTGTCCCTACTGCCGAGCGAAGTGGGAGGACGATGATATTGGTGGTGGTTTTAGTGGGAAGGTGAATCTGAAGGGAGCTGCGAGGTCTGACGAGGGATACATGAATATTGCGAGCCAGCTGGGACTGTCGGGCGAGAGGGATTACTCGTCATATCACCAGCCATGGGCCCAACGGCAAGGCTACGGTGGGTATCATCATGGCAGGAGATGGTGAGGGGAGCGATCCTTGGGCGTTCAATGCTGACTTCACGACTTCACGACTACGAAACACTCTCCAAGGTTGACAGTGCTACCCCATATGGCATTCGATAGGACTACGCACCAAGAAAGTGCGATCATTGCCCAAGGGACTGCGCTGGTTCTATGGGTACCGTTTCACGGTATACCACAAAATGGCGTTTACAACATCCCTTCTAAAATAACATTCAGCCAACATCCTCACATTCAGTACGCTCTACTCGACTCTGATAGAGTATCATAAACTCCGCACGTTATAGTTCTCGCCTTCCATGCCAAACGGCCTTCGTATTGCGCTTAGCTAGTCCCCTAGGTCGTACAACGGTACAGCATGTCCTCCTTCATTATCTTATCACCACGTTCCAGAACGCTAAGACGGCTCCATTTCACCACATGTCTTATTGTTGTGTTCTGTCAAGCCACAAAATTCCTTCCATCCGCGCGATTCCGTATGTTATCGTCGTACAACCTCGGAACCCTCTCAGCTCCACCCATCCTATCTCCGCCCGTCAAACGTAACACAACATTAAAGCCTAATTGAGCAGCACCCGCAGAAACACGCTGTTGCGTTCATTTCGCGTGCCGCGGGTGTGCCATGAGCGGCTGAGACAGTGTCTTAGCTATGGCACAGATATCATTCCAAGTCAACAAGTTGACTTTATGCCCATTCGTTCACCGGCCCCTTGGGGATGGCTACGTATGCTCGAGCAGGACCTGCACCATAATTATGCAGCACACGAGGGTCCAAGATCAGCGTTGCAGCACAGCCGCACCGTACCTTACAGCGCCGCGCATTGCAGACCGCCACATCGTGTCGTGGCACCGCATGCGTATCGATAGACGTTGTGCGCCTCGATTCTCGTCGCCTCACGTCACCTCACCCGCGGTGGATCTCAGCCCATTCATTCCGTGCCGAATCAATTCGGATTCTGGCGGGAAACATTTTCGCTGCAAGGTATACCTAAGTAGAACACTGAACTCATACGTGTACAATTGGTGTAGCCCACTGTATGATTAGATCCTAGAAACTGACCTTTACGGAGAATTCACATGTCCATGTTGGACTCGTACAACAAAATTTCTTCCAGGCATTTTAAGCTCTAATTCAATCATGCCTAGCCCGTCCACATGGAAGATCGCCTGCTCCACAGACAAGATTCGACCCTCGTGTTTCGAAACGCTCAGCACAACCACCATCTCCCGACGTCATCAAACCGGTGATGAGCCCAACACCGGCTCCCACCGCCACAGGCGAGCGGGCGAACATGGTCCTTGCCCGCTGTCAGCAATCCTACTGGTACTGGGATCATGAGCAAGACGCCTAAACCGAGGCTGGGCGTTCTAGAACCCAGCACTGAGAAGTTTTCGGACATCTTGCTGCAATCCGCGCGAAAAGGCAACTTGCGCCGCGCATGAAGCGCACTGCCTCGTTCCTTCGTGAGCGCATCGTGACAGCAGTATCGGAAGAGCCATAAAGAGACAGCTGTCAAGAGGCGCGGTACTCTGCACAAGGAAACATGTCTACAGTGTCAGAAGCGGCACGAAGAACCAAAGGTAGATCTAGCTCCTGCCAGTGAAGCACTGTAGGACGATCCAAAGATAGAACAGTGCCGTGTCAAGTTGAGCACATCAAGCATCGCATGAAGAAATATGTTTCCACGTCTCAATGTCAAAGGCCATCTCGATATGAAGCGTTTTAGATTCCCTCTAAACTGTACAAAAGCACAAACTCCGGCACCATGCCAGATGGGTCTAGTGAAACATGGAACAAAGGAAACAAGATTGGAATATCTCCAACTCCAAGCCAACGCCATCATGAATAAACACAGACGTGAAAGAATGAGCCAAAGTAAAGTGAAAAAAGACAGTCAATTGTCAGACGTTTCCTATCGTACTACTGTCTTTCCTCCCCCACTTTTCCCGAGCCAGCTCACCCCATTTCCGAACCCAATGAAAGAAGACGGCCATGCGGCCCATGCGATAAACAGATGCTATGTGCAAGAGCCACAGGCTACTTCACAAAATGTGTACAGAAGTGAATGTTCATGACCCTTTTATATCAGGACAAGGCGCTTAGAAGAGGCCAAAGAAGCGCTTGTAGCTGCCGCCAGTGCTGTAGCCGTTGCCGTACTCGCCAGCCGGGGGAGCGGCAGACGGGGTAGGGGTGGAGGCAGCAGCAGAGGAGCTCTCCTCACCAACGGGAGCGGCGGTCGTCTCGGGGACAGCCGAGCTCTCGGTGGGCAGGACGAAGGTAGGGAGAGGAGTGGTCTCAGACGAAGGGACCGGGGCGACCGGGACTCCAGTGCCAGAAGGCATGGGGTAGCTGAAGCCGCCGGAGGGAGCCGAGGGAGCACCACCGACAGGGCGGGTTTGGGTCAAGAAGCCAGAGCTGGCGCCCGAGGGGACGGTGCCGTTGCCTACCGGGTAGGGAGCAGGAACATCGGTGGGGACGGGCGAGTTGTCAGTGGCGGGAGTAGACTCAGCGGGGGCGTAGGCGGAAGAGCTGACATCCTCACCCTGGGCAGGCACATCAGAGGTAGGAGCCTCCTGGCCAGCGGTGACAGTGACGGTCTCCTGCGAGGTGACGGTAACAGTGGTAGGAGGAGCGCACTCGCCAGTGGCAGCACCACCAGTAGGGGCAACCTGAGAGCCAGCACCCTCGACAGGGACGTCAGTGTTTGAGCCAGTGCCGTAGCCGTTTCCGGGAACAGACGCAGCAGGAGCAGAGCCAGAAGCCGAGGGGTAGACAGTGACAAGCTTGGTGGTGGTGGAGGTAGACTCCATCGTGGTGTAGGTGGTGGCCTCAGCGTTGCCGCCAGTAGGAGCAGCCTCAGAAGTGACACCGACGGTCTCGCCCTCCTTGGATACGGAAGCGACACCAGTCTCCTGGCCGGGGCGGGTAACGTAGACGGTTTGGTAGATGGTCTCGGTGGAAGTAGTAGCGACCTCAGTGGTGACAGCGTGGGCAGACGAGCCAGTGCCGACGGTGTAGACGAGGGTCTCGGTGGAGACGTGGACCTTCTCGGTCACGGGCGTGCTGACAGCCTCAACGACGGCAGAGGTGGTCTCGCCAGTACCGTAGCCGTTGCCAGGAGCAGAGCCAACAGGGGCGGCCGAGGTGGAAGCCTCAGGAGTGGCAGTGACATCAGATCCCTCCGACGCGGGGGTAGCAGTCTTCTCGCAGACGGTAGTGGTGAGCGGGATGGTGCTGGTGATCAAGATGGTCGAGGAGGCAGGGCAGTCAGTGACGGTCTGGGGGCAGCCAGTCGAGGTGAAGATCTGAGTGGTGTAGATGACCGAGGTGATGAGCTCGGGGACACCAGTGGAGCTGGCAACGTCAGTCACGGGGAAAGAGAAGCCGCTGGTAGGGAAGCTCGGGACACCAGTTCCCGGGGCGGTAGGCATAGGAGCAGTGCCGGTGCCGGGGAAAGATGGGACACCGGAAGGAGACTCAGCAGCGGCCGAAGTGGCCGGAGTAGAGGCGCCAGGAGTCGAGAGACCGGTGGCCGGGAAGCTAGGCACACCAGCGCTGGGGATCTGGTAGCCGCCAGTGGGGATTGAAGGAGCCGGAGCAGAGCCAGTGCCAGGGAACGAAGGAGCTGGCATCGAACCGGTGCCAGGGAAAGTTGGCATGGGGGCAGAGCCAGTTCCCGGGAAGCTGGGCACGGGAGCCGAGGAGGGAATCTCAGCTACAGAGGAGCTGGAGGGCAGCTCAGGAGAGACCTCAGTCGTCTCACCAGCGGGGGTGGACGAAGAGGGGGTGCCGTAGCCACCGCCCGGGACAGAGACGGCGGGCGCGGAGGGAGCTGGCGAGCTGGAAGGAGCCTCGGCGGGAGCGGAGCTGGAAGGCTGCTCAGGAGAAGCAGAGGTCTCAACAGCGGGAGCGCTGGAAGAAGGAACCTCAGCAACCGAGCTGGACGAGGGGGTCTCAGGAGTGCCATAGCCACCACCGGGGACGGAGACAGCAGGTGCAGAGGGAGCAGGCGAGCTGGAAGGAACCTCAACAGCGGAGCTGGACGGCTGCTCGGGGGAGGCAGAAGTCTCAACAGCGGGGGCGCTGGAAGAAGGAACCTCAGCAGCAGGGCTGGAGGAGGGTGTCTCGGGAGTGCCGTAGCCACCGCCCGGGACGGAGACAGCTGGAGCAGAGGGAGCAGGTGCGCTGCTGGAGGGCTGCTCGGGCGATGCCTCGGACGAAGGAGCGGGAGTCTCAACGACAGCGCTGGAGACCGGGGCAGAGGGAGTCTCGCCGGTGCCGTAGCCGTTGCCGGGGATGGAAGCAGCCGGAGCAGAGGCAACGGGAGCAGAGACGGGCAGAGCGGTGCTGCTCACAACCGGGACGGCGGAGGAGACGGGGCCGACCTGGTAACCATCACCACCGTAGTTCTGGCGACGGGCGTAGCGGGAGCCACGAGCCTGGGCGGCATCGGCAGCGGCCAGCGAGGCGAGGAAAGCAACAGTAAGCTTCATCATTTTGGCGAAAGGAAGATGCTTGTTCTATTCTTTGGGATTTAGGTGCTAAGGCGTCACAGTTTCCTGGATGTTTGGACGAGAGCGATTCGTTTTTTGCCGGATATTGATACTGCAAAGGAAAGCGGGCAGAAATCAATTCTGCGATGAGCGACCGGTCCTGTAAGGAATGACTGGAGTTTGTTCAAAGAGAGACAGCGTCTACGAGAGACGAAAGCGAATGTCTGGGGAAGGAACGTGAGCCTTGCGGTGAGGAGCAAGTAGGACGGCGGCGGCGAGAGCGCTATATAGCGGGCGGGATGATTGCAGGAAGACGTGCCAAGAGCAAAGGCCTGCCGCCATCTGTTTGCCCCTGGCTGCAGTAATTTCAGCAGGGGCATGTTGTTGCAGGGACCAGTGAGGGTTGTGCTGCCAGGCCATGTTTCTGGGGCTCCTGCGCACACGGCCACTCAGGGTCCGTCGCTGGGTGCGCTACGCACGGTGACGGTGCGCTTGAGCCGCTCGCCTGCGGGCGAAGCGCTGCGGGTTGGGAGCCTCTCGTCCAGCGGGCCTCGCGATGGCTTCTAGTGCCCGCGTGCTGGCGCCGTGCTGGACGTCGTCGTGCTTGCAGTGGCGGGCGCCCCCCATTGTCCGCCTCTTCTCTGCTTGTCGCGGACAAGGTGACAAGCGGTGGCAGCCGGCTGGCCTGCACCCTCGACCTCGCCAGATTGCGTTTCACTGCGCTTCGCCGAAAGCAAATTGGCCCTGCGGCGATCCTCCTGGGTCTAAAACAGAAGCGGCGGGTACCTGGCAGCGATGCAGCGCGGGCGAATCACCGGCCCATGTTCCTGCAGCACCGCGCGCTGCGGCTGACGGGAGCCGCTCCCATGGACGTCGACGGCGAGGGCAGCGCTCGGAACGGCGTCGGTCGTGGTGTCGTGCTCGAGGCCTGCGCTGGGCCGTGGGTGGTGCTGGCTTGCGGGCGCTGTGTCGGCTGGCTTGGAGCGTTGCTCGCCGCGGTTTCACCTCGTAGCCACAGCGCACCTTCCACAGGCTCCGTCCGAGCGCCTTCCGCACTTGCTGCTTCGGGCCTCGTGCGACATGGCCCCGCTGCCCACCGGCCTCCGTACAATCTGCACAACCAGCGCACCCCTCCAGCACGCCCGCATCGTCACATCGTCTTGTGCTTGAACTTGCCGCCCACACCCAGCATGACGCCGGTGGGTCGCCGATGGGCTCGAATCATCACCGCCTCAAGCCATCGAGCCGCAGCCGCCCCGACTGACGGTTCCTTCGTCCGTGCCGGACCCCATCCAAGCCCTCGCCTGCCGATGCTTGTTTTCTGCTGCATGATACACAGCCTCAGTCGCCCACGTCGCTGTCTCATCACTTCCCAGACCTCAACGTCTGGACGTGCCTCGGATCCCACCGTCCCAAGAACCACACACCGAGCACAGAGCCTCATCTATACAACGTGGCGTCGCTTGCTTGAGTGATCCGGCTGTGCCAAGTGGGCTCGCCCCAGAAACAATCTCGCGCCGTCGCTTCCAAAATTGACTGCGGAACAACGCGCGCAGCCAGCTTGCATGACGTCTTATATTCATCTGTCTTGTCAACAGCTCTCTTCTTTTCTGGTCTCACTCTATTCAGAGCAGTTTTCTTTCGGTCTACGAAAACGCAATTCCATATTGGTCACACATCATGCGGGCTGACTACAGCTCACAAACAACCCCGGCACCACGCTACGGAATTCGCATCTACGCGCTCCTACCCACTGCTCTTCGCGGATCGACAGCAGCTCCCTTCATAGTTCGCACTCTCCGTGTCGAGGCTTTGTTCGCATGCAGGAAAATTCTCCGCTGACATCTTGCGTGCTTGTGGAATGCTTGATGCTCTCTGTCTCGCCGGTCATGAAGTCTCACCATTCCATATTTTTCTCGACGTGGTATACCGATCCACAGTGCTAGTGAATGTGTCTTAGCGAGTGCGCGAGACCGCTGCCGTGACAGTCGTCGATCCTCAATAGTCGGCCCAGCAAGCGCAGCAAATGAGCGCACACTGAGTACCTTGTTCACCACATCCTTTCTGGGATATCGATGCTGCCGTTTCGAGCGCACGCATCAACAATGCGAAAACAAGTCTCCTGTCATGTCCTCTCTGACTCCACATTCTCTGGGCGACCGGGGCTGTCGTCTCCACTCTCGCCTCGTTGTTTTAAAACCCTCGCCTGAAACAAAACATATAAATCACCATGGTCGCCAGGGACATGGTTCGTCGCCATTAACGTCGGTTCCTGTAGATCATTGCAGAGCGGGGAAGTGTGCAGACTCTCGTTCCACTGGGAACAAAAACTGTCTTTCTCCCCGCTCAATATACTCTGGGTGAAACCAGCTCTTTGCGATCGACTAAGATGCTTACCAACGCATAACTTTTCCACGACTATAACGAAAACAACTCACTTGGGCTCCCAGAAGATCGCACTTAGTCCTTCTTTGCCGTGAGCAAAACCCCACGACGTCACTCTAACCACTCCAATGTCATCGAGGCCCTAAACCACATGAGCTTGGATGACATACGAGCTGAGGACCTAAGAGTGCCGATTGTTTTAGCTACTTGGTGTAAGGGCTACCTTCTATGCTGATGGCCTTCAGAATCCCTCGGGCATTGTATCGCGCGTGTGCTGCCCGGAAGCTGCAAGCCCCTACTGATCTCATGCTCACTTCATCAAACATATACACTTCTTCATGGCCAAGGCAAGGCTCGAGATATTCATTTCCGATGAGAACAACTTCAGGAATAGATATTTGAGCTCGAACCTGCAAGTTCAGCCTTGTGGTAAGGCTACCGATCGGAAATCAACGAGTCTCTACACCATAGACCTCGCTTTTTGTAGCGGAAATGATACTGAAAACATGGTCCAAGCCCATTATCGTCCTCACAGGACTCTATTGTGATGGCGAGATCATAGAAAGATGCAGCAAGGTTGCAGGCGGACTTCGCGTACAGCAACATCATCTCCGATCACCTGCATACTCAATCTGTACAACCAATCTATGACACCCACAAGCGGCTCGCACGAGCTCACTACTACTCCGTGCCTTCTTGATGGGGATGTAGGACTCGCAGCCTTGCCGAAGGCGGATAACGTCGCTAGGCCTTCGATGACATGCTTGCACACACCTCGATGGCAAAGGACCGAGTGATTCTGGTTCCTGAACATACTAGCATAGTATCGCGCTTCTTGCGCGAGCTTAAGTACTGATGAAGCATTTCTTACCTCTGGCCGATGAATGGCCGTGTTGGAAGCGTTCCCGAACAGGCTTTCACCTTTTCTCCCATCTCATCTCTGATATGGATACAGAGTGACCTCATCAATCCTCTCGCCTCTGGCGTATTTTCAGAATGAACATATCAAAATGAAGAAAGCGCTCTAATCTTTCCAATCTCCACAATCACAGCCACGCGCGAGAAGTGCGCGACTGACATCTACTCCCCGCGAACAGTATGATCGAGGCTCCGTCGTCTCTCATAATGGTAGGAAAGACGTCACTCGCCGTACCAGCTTCGAAACTCCCACCATCATGATATTTGGCTACCCAGGGCGCCGCGGCATCATCACACTAGAAGACGCGTCGCTCACGGACAATCGAATCCTAGACTTGAAACGCATATATCCCCATATGCTCAAGCATGAAGTCTCGGAGGGTGAAGATGCGTTTTGTCAAAGGCTGCTATTGCTAGGCGCGAAGTGATGTGGTTCGACGGCACGAATACTGCTTTTGAACGGAGAAGACGGCGATATTTATGCACTGGGTGACGGCGACGAGCCGGGGCTGACGCAAAGGAAACGGCATTGGGTCATTGTTGCGTGGTCTAGTATTCGGAGTCTTGTAGTCGTCGAGTTCGACACGAGTATGGGTATTGAGGTTGGTGAGAAGGAACTTGTTCCCCACGATGTGGCAAGATTGCGGCTGTGTACGAGCATGGATAAGAAGGGGCAGATGCTCAAAGATAAGTGTCAAGCGAAGGCATGGGAATGTGCGGAAGGGTATGGCGGCAATGCATTTATAGGCTGCTGGGAGACGAAGAAACTTGGTGAGGTTAGAGAGTTCCAGCAGACATGGTTGGAAGATCCAGCCGATCTGTGGAATCGTTGAGCACATGCTGATTTTCAAAGGGTACACGCCTGATGTCAATCATGTTTCAATGTAGTAGTATGTTTCTTTAAGCAACCCCATCTTATAGAAGACAATGCACGCATATAGTGCAATTCTACTGGAGTAGCCAGGCAAAATCTCGTACAGAAGACAACTTAATATTGGCTCGTACAGCAGCCAACAGATCCAAATAAAGAACATGGGAAGTGCTGTTGCACACAAACACATGCCGCTGAACAGTATACTTTCCGATCCGTGACGAAAACCCTGAGATTTCAAAGACATCAAGTTCAAACTCGACCGGGCCCCTAACAAGTCTTCCAATCCCACAAACTGCTATATCAATTGTGAAACTGCTTTTGCCATGTTTGACAGTGCAAGTGGTAAATTATAAGGGAACTGTAGGAGGATTTCTTTTCGTTTCGATTGTTGTGATTATCATATCGGTCGGCTCGTCTTGCTGTGGTTCTATGAACTTTTTCTTCTTCCTTTTTCTTCTTCCTTTCTTTCCTACTTTCTTTCCTACTTTCTTTCCTCCACTGTCGTTGCTTTATGGTACTAGCACATCTCATAGTCCACATGAATAGTATTTCTGCATGGCGTGGTATACATAAAGGCACGGGAGATCGAAGCATTGCTTAACTTTGAGTGTATGTTATACAAATGGAGATAGTGGAAGCGTATGTGAGTCTCGAACAGAACTCTTACGGGATGCCACATATAGACTCAAAAGTCGTGCCATACAGGGTCATAGTATGTACATATTGTCGCACTAGACTAGGGGTGATTGTACATGTACGCACCTAGGTGCAGCCGATCTCAATGCGTACCGTCTTCTAAGATTCTAGCAACAATACACCCTACAATCACGAATCAAGGAAACGACATGATACTCCGACCTCCTGTCATCCACTTATCGTAAAAGATGCATACTGTTCTTGACTGTGGCGTATGCTTCTTCAACAAAGCCCCCTGAGCAATAAATAACAGACACGAACATAAATGCGACAATACCATGGTATATCGTATTATAGAACGCGTCACGGAACGGATTAGCGTGTATCAAGATGGTATAAGCGGCGGTATGAAGTGTGCTTGCGTACATGATCCAAAGTTCAAGGCCATCTTTCGTCGGATGCGAAGATTTGCGCAGTACAGGCGTTGTTGAACGTAAAGGGTCCCAGGGCGCGAAAACACGGCTGAATCCCATGATGCAGATTGTTGAGATTTGAGCGAATTTGGCGCCCTCGATTGCGTGATGAATGGTATCGAGGAAGTACCGACCAAACCATCTGCGAAATCGGGCATTGTACGATATCAGGTTTTTCGATATTGAATGTATCAATGTAGCTTGTTTGTCTAGCACAGTGCTCATTGTGGCGGCGCGGAATGTCTCACGTTCCGATGAATGTAACTATCCAATGTGGCTAGTCGATTGTTGTTCAGGCTGTAGCGGAAACTGCGCGGACGCAGTGTCATCAGGGACGTATCGCCATTGCAAATAGAACGCTGCGAGCAAGATGCTATTGACCACGTCCACGATAACTCCAAGAGCCAGATCAATTTTTCGTCCGTCGATGTTGCCATCAATGCGAAAATGGTCGAAGACGTACAAATAGCGATACCAGATTCCAAGGCTGCCAATTTATTGAGCAAGCAACAGCGACAACATAGTGCACCGCACTAGCCATATCTCGTTCTACTTCTCGTGGACGAAACGGAGTTGATCTATATCCATATTGCCTAGAGATGCCGATTTTTCATCAACATCAACTAAAACGTAACTTCCGATGTATCTCGCAATCCATTAACGGTAAGGAATGGTTTAATCCTTGGTGCTTGACTGATAGTGGTTTCCGTCCGCGAGAGCCATTGTGCAACTGATGATTCAGGGGATATGAAATATACCAGGAGTAGAGTGCAAGCTTGCCTGGTTTTCGCAGAAGTGAGCCCTTGCATGCTCATCAGGTGGCCGTACAAGACCAGTGAAATAACATGGACGCCTGAAGTACGGAGAGGCGTCTCGCGCAAATTTCGAGGCAAACCACCGGTTACTCCTAGAATTATTGCAGGCAATCGAGTACTTTGTCACCATGGAGTTCGCCGCAGTCGCGAAGCGCTTGACGAAAGACGTTGGGTCTGGGGTCGAATGACATATTACTATCTGTCATGAACGGATCATTCGATTCTACAGCGAGAACAATGCTTCGTAGCTGCAAAATGCACGGATAGACTGAAAGATTGTTGTGAGTTGCGCTGCGAAGTAGGTGCCAGCACTGTCCTAAAGCTGATCTTTGATTGGCCAAACACGGACACACTGCATTGTGAAACTAGGCCCGGACCGAATGCAACCCGAGAAACAAATAAGAATATTGGCATACATCTATAGTGAAGATGGAAGGGAGACACATGAGAAAGAAGTGCAGGAGTGCTAAACCGATGTATGACGTCATGTTGTGTGAGCATCTCGGTCGGCCTCGAATAGATCGACAGAGCCAACATTCATCTCGAGGTATGCGCTCGCGTGCAGATTTATATCAAAATCTGTAGTACTCATATGTCTTTCGTTACGGTTTCTGCATTAGATGTGCAAGCTTTGAAATAATAGCTGAGTATAACCCCTAACGCTAGGCCTCTGTCCGAAAAATCAGAACGCCTCAAATTTTTCCACTCTATCATACATGTGACCTGCTCAGAATCTATTGAACAGCTGATATTGCCTCAGACGGACCCCACAGCTACCAAACTTCACCTCTTCTAGCACCAAAGGCACCTTACGCCATTGGCGCCTTTCATGTTGTTGCTCCTCAGTTCCGTCACTTCTCAACAAAGCCCAGCGCTGTGCTGCTTGTACCCCTGCAGCTCATTTGGGTACCAGTAGTAGAATACTCCCATGACTGCGAGCATAAGGACTGAGTCGAAGACGTACAGTGGCCACTCATGTGCGAGCAAGTATCCGTTAGAACCGCCAGCATACTCGATGATGCGGAAGACAGACCTGATGAGGATGAGAGCTGACGTCACATAGAGCATCGTCATGATGTTTTCCCATTCAAACCCGGCATGCGCACTTAGTCTCGCAAGGTAGCGCTTGTGAAAGGTGATTGCTGACACCACGAACAGTCCAAAAAAGGCGATTTGGATGATAAGACCGAAGATGACAATGATCTCGCCCGTCTTTGTGCCGCTTCCCGCCGCCATATAACCTGCGCCGCTACTTTGTACAAGGAATGCGAAGGCGTCGCCGATAACGAAGGTCTTGGTGAGCCAACCAATGCGGATGATGGAAAGCTGTTCAGCAGCAGGTCCTAAACCGCGCATGACACGACCGAGTGTCATGTAGATGGATGCGGCGAATAAAGAGGGCGGCACCAAGAGGAAAACAGATTGGACAATGTAAGGCATGAGTTTGTCCGTAGCGTTGTTGGCGGCGATGCGTCCACCGTAACCGATAACTTCGACTAAAGCAAAGTGTTAGAGACAAGACTCGGACCGATGATTGAGGAACTCACGGTAACCTCCGATAACAAAGGGCAGACAGAACCACATCCGTGTTTTCCACATCCTCCAAGTATGCACTGCTGGCGCGACAAGATACAGTATGAGAAAGATCACCGCAGCCGCCATTGAAGGCACGTACTTCCACAGATAAAAATCACCCTTATACGGCAAGAGCTCGCCCCTTTTAGCCATAGGTACTGCGGTAAACGCCATGACATGTAAAATTGAATGCAAGTAAATGAGTATGCCTTAGTCTTGTGAGAACGCAGAGAGACAACAGATAGGCGGACGGAAACTGGAATGCAAAGTAGGAAGAATGCTGAAGTGGAAAGAAGTAGTAAGGTTGCAAGGAGTCATATAAGGTCTTCCAATGTGCGCGTCTCCTTTTCGTAGGACATTGAGATTGTGAGGCACTGAATCGTAAAGAGACGAGCTCGGCAGGATCTTATTCGCGAATGATTTCAGAATGTTGCCGTCGTTCAACAGGTTCACAGATGAGCCCGCCTAGCCCAGGTCGGTGATGCTTGCGAGAAGTTTGATCAGACCAGAGCATGAAAAATTATGTGGGCGCACTTCCTACGCAGACCCGTGCGTTAGTGTACGAGTACGAGGAGCTCGTTCCTCGTAAGCAACATGAGCGTACACGCTAACAGCTTGGCCTAACGCAACGCAATAAAAGCCCTCTACTACTATAGAATATAGTTCAAGATGGAGAGGATAACAGCGCTGAAGTTCTATTTTTAGATCTTACTATTAGGAACTATTAGTATTAGATATTATAGTTATACTGTTGCAGTGTTAAGTCAGGTACATTCGGCTATTCTTATGAGGAACCAATTCCTCCCACGCTTTACCGGTACGAGGGAACTTCTCTCCAGCGCACTGACCTTCAGATTTTCTGGTGTACGAGGCTGTACGATAAAAGAATCCGCAAATTGGCGGTTTGCACGGTCCACCGTTGCTGATTCGGCTTTACTACACAAATGGATAGACGTGTCCGGCCGAGGCAACCTTCCGATGAAGATCCTTGCACGCTAAAAGATATCTTCAGGTTCGCGCAGAGTGCATCCGGAACGCGGACTGAGCACTAAAGGAACGGTAGGGCGTAAAAATGGCTTTGCGTGAAAACGGGAAGTGAAAGGGTAGCTTTTCACAGGATTCGACTGCTGGAAGTCCTCGATTATCAGGTTTCGTTACGCACCGTGCGGCAATGCCATGTCTGACAGTTCCTATGTATGTCGGATTGAATCTGCTATTTCTTACCGAGTATATTCTGTGTCGGGAATCCTCAAGGCGGAAGGAAGTTTTGGAAGAAAGAATTGGGTTTATTGATTAAAAGTAATACAAGATATACACAACCATACATGCCTCCAAGACACGCCTCCACGACACGCCTCCACGACCGCGGATGGGTTGTCCAATTTGGTAGATTTTCCAGTCTGCATTCCACAAAGACCGATTTTACACAAAAAGTAAAGAAGCACTGCCTATGGCAGAGTGCATTCAATAGTCGGCAGGTGTGTAGTCATTAACAATACCGAAGATGAACTCCTCGTAATGAGCGCGGCCTTGAAATGTCTCCTCCCCAATAATGCCCCCTTTCAACACGCCATTGGCACGCTGATACGCACCCGACTCATCCCTCACGATGATGTCGGTCGTGACATCGATGGCCAAGATTTTTCCATCAGGGAGCGTATAATTGATTGCTATTCCCTCTGTCTCAAGCAGGCCAGTGATAGGAGGCCAAGCAGCCTTGCCACCTTTTTGTCGCACAACGAGAGAATCAGAAGAGCAGCTCACGAGCAGCGCTTCGCCGTCCTTTACGACGTAGGATCTGCGCGCCTCGTTGCCGCTGTAGTCGAGTAGATTGTACCAGACGACTGAGAAGGGACCGAGGCGTCCATGACCCCAGTCCCAATAACGAGGTACATCAATGATAGACTTGTTGCCCCAATTCTTGTCATGATAACCGACACCGTCGGTAAATTTGATGGCGATGTCACCAACTTGCAAGTCCACAACTGTGTTGGCGTCTGGAACGGCGTTGGCCCAGTATAAATCGGGAAGTAGGTTTTGATTGGCACCAATAGCTCCTTCTAGCTCACACGGATAGTGTGCGGGGGCCGTCTATTGTTTTCAGTTACCAGGCAATAACGTGGGCCCTCCAAGACTAACCAATTTGTAGGTTATAGAACCATGAATCTTCATCTCGGGAGAGTCAATGCTAATGGAATATTCAACATTGGGTTCATCCAAGGGAGATCCTTTGAAAGAGCCGACGCCCTTCCAATCACCCGCAATGCCGTCCGGGCCGTTGGTGAGAGAAACGCCTAAATCAGCCATAGCCTCAAAGTAGAAGTCTGTGCCGTTGGGATAGAGACCGCCGACTTGGACGGCAAGTGGATGAGGGTAATTGGCGAACTCTCCGGTATTGAAGAAAACGATGTTGAGTGTCTGGTTGGTTGTGTTGGAGAATACGTCGAAGTACCAAAAGTCGGCACTTTTACGGGCGGCAGGCGTGAGCATCTTGAACCCATCAAGGTTGCCGGCTACGGAAAGGTGCTCTACGCTGATGGAGCCGTTGGTGTAGACGGGCTCAAGGTCAAGCGTACGAAGAGTGTCGTTAGAAGGAGCACTTAAGGCGAGACCCATCATAAATGCTACAAAAGCAAGCCTGGTAGAAGACATTGAAACGATTTTGGGAACGACTACGATGTGTTAAGGCGACATGACGGGACTTGCATGTTTTATACCTCGTGCTCGGTCGGAGCGTCAATATGCAAATTGCGCATCTGCATACATTTCGACTCAAAGGAGAAGTTGTCAAAACGCTCGAATGATTGTAGTGGGGGGCTCCCGCATCTAGTGTCGTATAGCTACTTTAGTGTACGAGGCCTACCGAGCACAGATCCCTGTTCAAACTTGTGTCCTGCTTCACCAAATTAGGCTAGATCCCGTTTCATCTTGCCAGCCCCGACCAAGCTAGCAGCAGCTATCTGGACATCGCGATTACGCCCCTGCTGTAGTCCTCCTTGTCCCAGTGGCACAATGCCCTCCAGAAAGCATCATCGCAAGACCAAGAATGGCTGCCTTACCTGTAAGAAGAGACACGTCAAGGTGCGTCACGATAGATTTCCCTCCCTCTCAACGAATATGTTTAACTCACCAACTGGACCACTAAGCTAAGAGAATACCGCAGTGTGACGAAGGTAAACCGGAGTGTCTCAACTGTTCGAGGCGGACCCTTGCTTGCTTTTATGGAGTCGATGCTACGCGCCAAACAACGCCCTCAAATCTCCCACCTGCCGATGCACACCACAACCTCACTTACAGCGCTCATGATCTGGACTTACTACATCACTACTGCGTCAGCGCCAATCATTCTGCCGCTCTCTCACTTGGTCTTGGACCGGAGGGCTGTCTGTTCGCCCTGCCTAGATTGGCCTTTAAATTCGACTTCTTACTGCATGCTATCCTTGCATTGGCCGCTTTGCATCGTGGACATGGACAACAGGAAGAGAGTTCCTACCAGGAAGCTGTTCTGAAGCTATCGCTGCAGGTCACATCAACGCCGCATTACCTTCATATCGGTTGGCATTACAGGAACCTACCGAAGTAAACTGCACTGCATTGATGATGTTCTCCTCTCTGCTGACTGTTTACATACTTGCCACGTCAAGGAAAGAGATGAGCCCTTTCTGTAGAAAATCTGAAGATACAGAATTAGGCACTGGTACTCCACCTATGGAGTTGGTTTCGTGGCTTCGTCTACTTGTAGGTGGCATGGCTGCAATAAAACCCTGGTATTTCCATATTCTTGAAGATCCCGACTTCGGTCCATGTATGAATGCAGAGCTATGGGAAATCCAGAAAACGCCAGAGACGCCGGGTCAAATCCAACGAGACAAGATCTTGGCTGAGCTAGAGCATCTCTGGATGACCGATAGAGAAGGCGCCTCATCATGTCCAAGGCCCGCAGATTCGCCACATCGGTACACATCTACACTTTCTAGAACGCTGCGGGAACTACGTAGAGCATACCTTTGGGTCGGCTTTATCTCTGATATCTCTTCGCAATCCGCAACTAGTCTCGAGTCACCGCCTGACCAAGAGGTGCCTTTACAACCCACCGGGGTTCGATCCGTATTGCCATTGTTCATCGCTTCGGCACCGAATCGCCCCGCTCAAAAATCATATTCACGACAGCAGCATCTGCCACAAACTCGGCCAATAGAGTTCAGTGCTATCTTACAATTTCTGCACACGCTCGACGAAAACTTTCTGAACTTGATTCATAACAAACATCCGCATGCATTGGTTTTATTGGCGTACTATTCAGTTTTAGTAAAGCAGAAGGATGTGTGGTGGTTGAAAGATTTTGCTGCCGATATGATAGACTGGGTTAGCCACGAACTTTGCGATCAGTCCACAGACCTAGACCAAGAAGACCTCGAAGCCCAAAGTAGCCCCCAGGAAGGAGCAAGATGTGGTGTCAACCCACCAGAATATGTCCACTCAGATTCAACCGAGATGCTTGGCGCCTTAAATATCCGCTGCAGGAGTGTAGTTCGTCAAGACTGGATGAAGTGGATCGAATGGCCACTGGAAGCCTTCCGGGCTTCAAGACCGAATGGCGTTGACACAGGTTAACGGATAAGGATCGAAGGATCGGTACTTTACGACAGCTTATGGAACCATATGAATGGCAGCCCTTGCAACTCACTGGAATTTCCAAGCGAAGACAGGAGCCTGCCATGGCCATCAGGATAAGCCAGGCAACGGGGTAGTGGTCGTTCGGCACATTTTTCAACGGCGGGTATATTCCCATGCTCAAGAACGTCGTGCTATCTGCCCATCGACTGACCGTATTCTTAGTGCATCCTCTCAAAGGACTGTATTATCCACATGTTGGTGGTATCCCGAGAATTATAAGGTTGGAAAGAACCGTGGTACGCGTGGAAGGATTTGCGCTCTGTGTCATCTACCGTTACGAACCAGCTTTCTTGAGTAGTGTGTGAGAGCAAAATAGATAGAGGGGGTAAGAAACGTCACACTACCACGAAATTGTAAGGTCGAGCTTGAGTAGGATGGCCAAGACGCAAGGAGGTGAGGTGAGGCGGCAGAAGCTGACATGCTGATTGGCTCGCTTAAGTAGAATGACACCGTCCCCTCCCAAATGACAGCTCACCTCTTTCCAATGGTTACTGTTTGGTATTAAATGCGATATTCTCCTCAACAGCTAAGATAGATTTCCTAACGCTCGCGTTTGTGAATTGTACGCTACCCTAGTCGTAATTATTAATATGACATTGACCGTGTGATGTCGCAACGCACATAGCAACCTGGAGTAGACGAGCACCTGGGCACCTGGGCAACACTAGAAAACGTGCCGATGTATAACGCGTCTCTACGCGTACTCGACTACACCTTTCGGCCACCAATGCAACAGGATACCGCCATGCCACCCGCTCAGAAGACCCTGAAGTATACCCAGATATCGAAAGAGACTTTCAAAGCTGTTCTCTCTCGCTATCCATCTACCGTGCCTGAAAACCTACGCGAACTCGATGCGCTGCGCTACGACACCATCCCGGCCACCGTCACCTCGCGCAAAAAGAAGGGCGCGTATCTAACCAAAGATGAAGCCGAGAAGCTCGTAGAATGGAAATTGTACGTTGATTCTGATTCGTTCAATGGGACCGTCCACAAGTTTCCCATGTGTATAAATAATCAATCCTCATAAATCATGAGAGATGCACTTCGAAGGAATGTTTACTATCCTTGCAATGTTCAGAATATGAGTCGCAACCAATATGCTTACCACTGTCGGTTTGCTCTACACATCCAGCTAAAGCCCCCTAGGAAACACGGCACATTCCGCCCCAAACTCCTTCAATTAGTCCAGTCCAATGCTCCCAAAGACATCGAGCAGAAAACACGAAATGCATTCTCCGACACGCCCGGCGAAAATGACGAGTGGATGCATCTCCACCGCAACTCACCCTTGAACGCACTCGAAATGATCTCCCTCAAAGTCCTCACTAAATTGAAAGGTATCGGTCCAGCAACAGCATCCCTCCTCCTCTCCACCAACGATCCCACACTCAACCCCTTCCTTTCTGATGAGCTCTTCCGCTGGCTAATGTGGGATATCCCCGGCAAACCCGGCGGCTGGAACCGCGTAATCAGGTACAACGTTAAAGAGTACCAAGAGCTGCTGGGCCATGTAAACAAGATGAGAACACGGCTGGGCGTGACGGCGGTGGACATGGAGAAGGTGGCTTGGGTGTTGGGGAAGGAGGGTGTTGATGTTGGGAAGGATGAGCAGGTGTTTTTGAGCAGATTGGGTGAGAGGGACGATGTCAATGGCGGGGAGGTGGCGGAGAATAAAGACGAGGAGGCAGAGGAGGGGAGTGGGGAGGCAATGGTGGAGGATTCTGTGCCAGCGAAGAAGGACGGAAAGAGGAAGTTTGCAGGGTCGAAGGAAGTTAGTGGTGGAGAAAAGGATGTCAGTGGAAAGGTAAAGAAAGGCGCGAAGAGGAAGGTTGTTGAGACGGAAGCGCCCGCTGAGGGTGTGCGGAGAAGTAGTCGGAGGAAGACAGCCCCATAAGCTATGCACGTCAAACAGCAATATAACAACTTGATGTGTGTTGTTGAAGTAGCTACGTCATCTTGCATCCGTCGTGCAGTCATACCAGACCACCCTCATCGCGATGATACTCAAAGGCTCAGCCAGAAACGCCAGAACACCATGCCAAAGACCGGGGTATTAACGCTGCTCCAACGCCCAACAAACTCAGCAATACAGTTTCGATGTCAGACACCTGGAATTTGCCCGCTCTTAGTTCGAATCCTTCCCTCCTTGACGGCACCAATCGTTACGCCTGCTTCGCCCGTCATCCAACCGGGCATGTTCTCTCCATCCACGACACCCTGTTCGACCAGCTGCCTAACGCCAGCGAACACATGGCTGCCTTGAAACACCACGCGCACATCAGGGACCCACGAGTCTCCGCCCTCTAACTCTTCGATCTCATCTTGTGAGCGGTCTAGCATTGACGGGCGACCTCTCCGATTGTGATTCGCCGGTTGCGCACTGATATTTGACGTTTCCGCATCGTCTGCTTGCTCGGATGAGTCAGGCACAGGCGGGAAGGGATCGTCAATGCGGACTTCGACGCGCTCGAGGCCTTGCCCATCGTTGGGTTGCGCAGATGAGCCAAATCGACCAGCTGCTACTTCGCGTCTTCTCTTTGCTTCCGATGTTTCCTTGTCCTCGAGCGTCCGCTTCGGTCGACCTGGACCGGCTTTCGCTGTGCCTGTTGCATTGTCTCTGCCCATTCGGTTCTTCTCGTGTCCATCACCCCTCTGGCTTGTTATGAAATCTAGAGCATTTTGACTGAAGCTGTGATCCTGGAAGATGCTCCAGCCGCCTGATGCCGCGTTGCTCTTCCCCGGTCCTCTGTATGCGAGCAGTGCGTCTAGAGACTTTGTCGTGAAATTTGTGCTTGCAAGCTGATATCTCGCTGACGGTCGCGAGAAAGCTTTCGGTATGGCTTGCTGGACGATGTCGCGCAGATGGCGACCATCATCACTGATGACTTGGCCGAAGTGGTTCGCTATCGAGGAGTAGACAAACGGAGAGCCATTGGGCCAAATGAAGAAGACTGCTCTTGCGCTGTCCACGTTTCCATTATCTACGGCGAGAGAGGCCTCGGTACTATACGGCGAGTCATGTATATAGACCCTCAGTATTGTCATGGGCATGGTTTTGATCTTGATCAACAGGTAATGCGCCTTCATAAGCGGCGTCAGCTCCCTCGCGAGGTTCGCCATGAAAGTTTGCGCCTGGAATCGCGGTAGATGCTCCGAGTCATTTGTGACTTCCATATCCAATGAGACGCTCTTAGCATTCGGTATCCGTGCAAGCCGTTTCGCGGTCCAGCGCAGACTGTTTGGGTGATCTAGCAGGTACTGTATCTCGGCCGTGGCCAATTGATACATGGAGACGCCTGTTCTCCAGTCGCCCTCTAGTATGCGATCCTGTATCTCGCGCTTCCCGCCCTTGCGCGCCGCCAGCTCTTTGTATATCTCCTGGAGCTCTTCATAGCTCTGCGCGGGCGTATACTGCTCGTCCTCGTCTTCCTCGTCGGCGTCGCGGTCGCCGAGCAAATAGGGGCGGCAGAAATCGCGGTTCTTCTTTGCGAGCCACTGGTGTGCAAGGGACACGAGGGACTGGCGCGAGAGCTTGGTGAAGGTGCGCTGGACTTCGCGGTGGGTGGTGGGCAGGCGGTGGGAATGCGGGACGTTTTTGCAATCGGGCACGGTAGTCTTTGCTTTCGGCGCCATGGTGGGCTACATGGGTGGTTATGCTGAGACGTATCAACTGTTTATGCTTGTTATCGATATCAGCGCGCCGGAGGAGACGCGTTCGTAGCGTGCTAAGCGGCCCCCGGGGAACGCTCGTCACGTGATGCCGTCGCGCCCCTGCCCGTGTGCATTCCAGTGCTGTTCCATCCTAGCCAGCAGCAGCAGCCAAGATGCGGGAGCGCAGCTGACGAGCGATTGCAAATGATGGCCTGCAGCATCAGCACCCACGTTGCGTAGAGAGAGGCCCCCAGGCTGCCCATCACCATGGCGCTACGGGCAGTGCTTCCGCCGCTCGCTCAAGCCTCGGGCGCACTCGGGCTTGTTTGCCTTATCTGGAGGCGGGCCTTTGATTACAAACCGCCACGGTCACTGCCGCAGACTCGTCGAACGAGTGGTGAGGCGGGGTCAGACAGCTCGTGCTGCACAAAGAGATACAAAGGCTGCAGCGCTCCATCTGCACGAAGAGATTCGAAGGCTGCAGCGCTCCGTCTGCACACCAAGGGCTACTGTGTACGCACTGTCTCAGCCGGGCGGACATTGCTGAGGTCGCGCCTTCTCCCTCCGGTGGTGGGGTGCTAGTGCGCCTTCCGAGTGATCCGTCATTCACGGCAGTCGCAACCCCGTGGGCGGCCGAACTCGCTGACGATCAAAATCCTTTCTCCACCAGCGATACACTACCGTCTCAACGTCACCACTTCACCTCTTCACCACTCTCCCACTACCCTTTCCGACCTGCCTGCTCTCTCACCGTGAGCCGGCTGTTTTGCGCATCATTTCGCCTTCCTGCACGCCGGTTGCAGTCGACGCATTGCACATCCGCCTGGTCGGCACCACCGCGGGATCCGAATTACTCATCTTGACGCAACCGTGAATCGACGTCTGAACGGGCCCTCGACACAGACATTCCGAACACCCTCAAAACAGCACTTGATCCGTACCATCACACAGCGCACACTTCAATGTCCGGCTACAACGGCCGTCGCGGGCCAAACGTCTCCGCGTACGTCGCCAACCTCAACACCATCGTCCCCGACGAGGTCCACGAGCCGAATCCGGATTTTTCCATGTTCTTGGACACCGATCTCTTCGATCAGTACGACACCGGCAACCTTGGCTTGAATCCATCGCTCGACGTAGATTTGAACAACATCGAGACACCAGCACCGGCCACGCAAGCGAGTCGCACAGTGCCCCCGCTTACCGCGACCGACGCCAAAATGCCTTTCGACCTCAATGGTACGTACGCACTTCTATCTTTACTGTCTGCATGGTCATTCATTGGCTTGGCCCCATCACGGCGACGTCGGTTGCCGCCGTGTTCTGGGACTCGATGTTCGTTTCAAGGGTACACTGCAGACCCCGCCAAACGCGCTTCGCCAACCAGTTCACCCCACGCATCCTGCAGCCTTGCAGCCACTCACGCGCACGCGCTCTAAACAAGCGGCCGGGGTGTCCAGCGCCTCGAGCGCTGGCTTGCAACGACGCATCGCGGTGCTCCAATCACGCAATACCTGTGCTGCCTCGCGCTGCCCACTGAAGACGGCGGCCAGCGACTGCACCTTGCACTCTATCGTCCCTTTGACCCTCAGTCAACATGGCTAACTTCGATCTTTTTACAGACGACTTCCAGTTTGCCGACTTCTCCAATTTCTCGCAGCCTCTTTCCATCGATCCTTCTCTCTCGAATCCGCTCCCCGCGTCACGTACTTACTCTGTAGGCAATGCTTACACGTCCCCCACCTCAACAGCCGTATCACCTATCGTCCCTGGTTTCGATGCCGCCGCTGGTAAGAAGCGTAAGCACGAAAGTGCTGCGGATACGCCGAGCCAACCCCCTACAGATGAGAACGCCCGTCACGCCGCCGAGGAGGACAAGCGGCGCCGTAACACAGCCGCGAGCGCCCGCTTCCGCATCAAGAAGAAGCAGCGCGAGCAGGCGCTCGAGCAGACAGCCAAGGACATGACGGATCGTGTCAGTGTGCTCGAGACGCGCATCCAGCAGCTCGAGACGGAGAACACTTGGCTCAAGAGCCTCATCACCGAGAAGAACGGCGGCAAGGCGTCGCCCTCCGAGATCCAGGCCCGCCTCTCCAAGCGCGAGGAGAGTGAGCGAAGTAACGGCAACAGGACCGATGGCGTCGGCACGAAGGCCTCCAAGGCTTAAAGGCTTCGACCAAAATTCTTCTAGCTTCTCTTCTTGTATCTGGATAGTGACCGACTGCTGGGCTTCGGATTTCGCAGGCTCGACAAGAGTCGGGTCGGCGCGCACACTGTATGTTCGCCTTGTGCTATAGATTAGGGGGTAGGATGGCCACCCTCACGAGGATGCGTTACGGATTAGGTGTGCGATACTCATGAAACAATGAGTTGATGGGGAAGCCCAGTGCATGATCCACTAATACGATTATTACTTTCACGTTAATTTGTCGGCTTTCCATGTGCTATCTTGCGTTGAGTGTCTGTACTAGACCTTCCTTTCATACTTCCGTCCCTAGCAATATCCATATCTACCCAAAAGTCCACGCGTTCACCCACGTACAAAACCCATTGCAACCCCGAGACCTCCACCGTCCAACCGCTAGGCCTCCTACGCCACACCCTCCTGGAGTCGCTTAGTCTGGTCTCACCAATGTTCAAATTTTCCCCAGGTCCGCAAACGCCAGTTCTGGTCCACATTACGCAACTTCAGAATCCGATCAAGCACCCACGCACTTGTTCTGCACTGTACCTAGTTTCCCGGCCTGCCCATGCTACCCGCTTTGGTACTTTCGCATACATATGTATGGCAACGCTTGTCCCACCGCGACGCGATATTGTGGTGATGTGCAGGGTATCGACGCGGGAATAGTAGCCTAGGTAGGGCACCGACCTCGGAAGGGCCGGGATTAGAGAGGCAATTAATGCGGCGAATTACACGAGGCGGGATGAGGTGGGGGGAGTGGGATTGAGAAGATGACGCGGTGGGGAAATCGATTGGGTGGCTGGTTGGTGAAGTATGGCGAGAGTTAGCTGATGGGATGGAGAAAAGGAAGTGTGGTGTATGGTGGGTAGTACAGAGCACATGTTGGACGACGTAGATGACCGCTGGCCAGCATACTTCCAGTACGGGACTTTGACGAACTGGATAGCATTAGGCTTTACTGAGATGATCTGGTAACTCTACATCGATGCCCACTGGGCAGTGCATACCGTTGGCGCAGTGGTATCCCAAATTACCTCCTATCGTGTGGCCAGCGAGCAGGCGCGTTACATGCACCGCGCAGCTTGCAGGGAGGCGCTTGTTCTTCGTGTATACGGGAGCCAGGCGAATCCAATTGCACCTTGGGCAGCTAGGTAGCGGTTAGGTGAGGCGGCAAGCGCACCGCGTACTCTAGATGAGTCGTCGATGGGTTTCTTTCGGAATCGAATCGACGGATGTGTGTAGCGGTGCATTTGGGTCCACGATCCGCTTCTGTATTTCGAAATGCGAAGTTCCTTTGTTTTTCACGCCAGTCAGTGATATAAAAAGTTACTGGTGTCCGAGTATGCCTAATAATTGGGGCTGTAGAGTTGTTTGCTTATACCAAGCATGCTAAGAGCCTCGTTACATGTCGCTGCTCCGTAGTCGATCTATTCCCCGCGTCAAGCTTCATCTCCATGGGTTCTGGGCGCTCCCTTACGGCCAGGAGCGGATAGTTGCATTGCGGTAAGCTTACGTTGCATACCAGAATGCTTGGGAGAAGGTCCCATACAGTGACGTGGGTATCCGACCGGAGCTACTGGTAGGTACAAGTGGTCACGCAACTCTTGCCGGTCTGTCAAACGCACGTGGAAAGATGAGGCGCTCTTTTTCGCGCCACCACAGTAGGGCTGAGACTGTAGCACGCGGGTAGTAGTGGTAGTTACACGCGCACATTGAACATGTGGGGCATGCAATCAGAAAGTAGACGGATAGTAGGCGGAGCGAACGGGTGGCAGACGAGATTACCGAACGGTAAGTCTTTGCAAGACAGTGTATACTGACGTTTCGATTTTCGGGAACCATATACCAGCTTTGCGAATGGAATGGAGGTACGCGGAATGCTGGCTGATGGGGAAACAGACACCGTCGATTAGCAATGTGGTGAGACAACGTGGTTGTAAAGTTCATATAAAAGAATGTCTCGTATTGTGGTGTGGAATTTGAACGTATCTCCGTGCTAGCATCAAATCATTTGCATTTAGTCACCCACGTTTTGATTCATGTCCATACCTTTCGTTGATCCGGAGACCTATATGATGTCATGCATCAATCAATTCGACCATGACCGTATTTCTGGGACAGACTCCGAAAATCAGATCGACGTAGGGAGGACTTTTCCGTTGGAAGGGTTCGGTGACGAGGTAGACAATGCGACTGCTGTATTACCGTCATCGGATAGCATTCGCTCAACGAAATCGAATGACAGTGTGTCTTCATGGCGAACTTCGGGCTCAGGATCTACGCTCGCGACCTCGATCACATCTTCGCTAGGTAAATCTACGTCCAAGATATTGAGCGGGTTTAGCGATGTTGCTAGATCGAACAGGTCCGCCATATTGGCGCGATGGAGACAATGTCGATCACGGCCACAGCCTTACGAAGAGAGTATCGACTTGGAAGCTGGCGCTTCTTTGCCACTTCAGCCACTCAGCGAGTACGGAACGTATGCCGAATGTGATCAGATAGGTTCGCCATGTCCTGAGGGAATGGAAGCCACATCTATACGCTTTACGTTCGATTTCGGATGCAGAACTCACACATATGATCTGGAGTACGCTGTCTTCCGCCAATGGAAGTACGTTTCACTCCTCGTTGGTGCCGTTCAAGAAGATGGCGTGAATTGCGTCTTGTTATGGGACGAGTCCGAAGGACTGCAGGTAATGGCCGGCGACTGGGAAGCAAGAGCAACGCCAGGTTGGCACGTTACTATTTTCTGCCAGGATGACAATGTCAACCATGATGACGACAACCACAGCGAAGGAGATGATGCAAAAGATGAGCACTGGGATGTTGAGAAAGACTATGGTGAGGAATGGTGGTTCAAACGTTGGAAGGCAAGAGTCGAGAAGAAGAGAGAGGGACAAATCGAAAAGCAGAATTCGTGGAAAATTGGTGTCGTGGCGGTCATCGGTGTTGCTATAGCGTTCTGTATAATTTCCTGGTTTCCGTTTAGAAAACATCATACGATAATGATGGATTGAGACGAGGTGTTAGATCCCAGGGCAAGGCAGAACCTCGTTGCTCTTCATGCTGCAATGAGCGGAGCGTGTTGATACTATAGCCAGGGTGTCAAAAACCGAGTCGCCTGCCTTTGCAATCCGTGGCACGGGACAAGACGGTATGCTCGCACTGTATGTAAATGAAGGGATGACAAACCGCGGGAGGACGACTGTCTCGGATCGTTTCCGCGGAGACGTGACGGTCGAATATGCCGTACTAGGAAATGATTGAGAAATCTGTTGATTGCAGCGATTTTCCCCGGCCAGATTCCGGTATATTTCACCGCGACTTCCGCATCCTAGTGGGCCTCCGAACGCACCTTCGAACGAAGACACCGCAGAGATCAATAAATAATGATGCCGTCGTGAATGCGCGCAGCGTGGTGGAACGCAAAGAAGGGTTCAATGTCGTGATCACGTTGGAGGTTGCAATGCGGGATGTTCAGATGAGCTAAGTCAGGTGGCAGCTGCCGGGGCAACGGCTGTCGTGTTTTGGTCTTGGCGCCCTGGAGCACTTGCCCGCTCAGCAGTTCGTCATACGCGATACTTTACGACGCGAGACGCTCTCACCTACAAACTGTTACGCGCTTTTCTACTGTAGCATTTCCACCCCATCCAAGTTGAACATATAATCGGACCAGGAACGTCGACGTCATTTCCGTGGCATTCCTCGCGCAGACCTAAACCCTCGCACCACATCTCCCCCACATACCGCATGAGATAGCGTCTGTACGACGGCCGACCACTTCAAAGCCATGCTAGGCTTTCGCCCACTCCAGGTGGGGAAGCGGAAGCAACACTCCTACAATGAAGTCCCATCCCACGACGTCGAAGACCTCGACTACGAGAAATACATGAGTAGCGACGATGAAAGCTACAACTCTTCCGCCACATCGTCTCCGCCCTCGTCTCGGTCGTCGTCGGCTGCACATGCCCCGCCGAAGCGAATACCGCGTGCTCTATCAAGGCCGTCCGTGAGCGCCTATAGCTACAAGAACCCGCGAATGTTCACAAGATACTTTGGGCTGGCAATAGCATCGACACTACTTCTGTTCGTGTTTTTCTTGCTGAACCGGAGCTGGGCGTCAATGCGAAGTGCTGAGCTGGGATTGCACAACGAACCCCCTCCGAGACCAGTATGGGAGAGCTTTCCTTTCTTGAAGAGATATCATGGCGGAATACGGACACTGGTCAGCAGAGGGAAGAACACTCCTGAGTACCCGAAGAAGGAAGACATAGACCCGGACATGCCACCGCAGGAAGTCAAGGAAGTCGCACCCAAAAACAAACGCATGGAGGGCGGGAACTTACCCGAGTCTGTGCCTTTTAACCCATATCCTGACTACCAGAGCCAGAAGTACATCGACGAGTATGGGCCGGTAGAAACGTGCTATCTGGATGCAGAGGGAAAAACGCAATTGCCATCAATGAGGGTATACAACGGGGTGACGGAGGGTACCCCGGAGAACGTCATTGGTTCATACGACTTGCTTGGTCTACGAAAAGACATGTGCTTCGAGCGCTTCGGACGTCTAGGTCCGTACGGTCTTGGCTACTCGAAGAAGCAAGGTGGCACTGGTGCCGCTATGGAAGGAGATCGCGAAGGTAGTGAGAAGGTTTGGGAGCAGACCTCTGAGGTCGACTTCCGCAAGGTTAATTGGGGCGAGGCGCTCGATCGCTGCTTAGAGAAGAATAAGAAGCGTTTCAAGCCCAGTCCTGGTAATGGTCAAAACAAGTTCCAGACCATTAGCACCAGAGACGCCGGATTACAGAAGAGCAATAGCACAATCGTTGAGCAAGCGAAAAAGAAGCACAAGAAACTTCTCCCTCGTACCGCGGTTCTTATCAGGACCTGGTCGGACTACGAGTACGATGACGAGGATATTATGTATCTCCGATCCCTCATTTCCGAGCTCAGCATCGGTTCCGGCGGCGAGTATCAGGTGCATTTCCTGATCCACGTCAAGGATGACAACAAGCAGATCTGGGCTGTGGACGAAGTGTATCAAGAGGTCCTTAACGCGTCTCTGCCTGCCGAATTCGCCGGCATGGGCACGCTTTGGTCCGAACGTCAAATGGGTCTTATCTACGGTGGCGTTCACGACTCCATGTTCCGTGACCTGCCCGTCCATGGTGCATACCGCTCTACCTATATGCCGGTCACCTATTTCGCTCATCAACACCCCGAATTTGAATTCTTCTGGCACTGGGAAATGGACGTTCGGTACACTGGTCATTACTACCACTTGTTCAAGCAAATCAGCGAATGGACAGATAAGCAGCCACGCAAAGGTCTTTGGGAACGTAACGCGCGCTTCTACGTTCCTGCTGTGCATGATTCTTGGGAAGACTTCTCACAGATGGTTCGTGTCCAAACCGAGCATGGAACAAACAGCAAAGCGAACGCTTGGTCCTCACACCTTCCTCCGAACCCTCATGTACCCGAGCTTGAAAGTCAGAACAAGGAGAAGCCAGTCTGGGGTCCAGAACCACCCCTCGACTACCTCGACATCGAGATCGATGAAGCTGTCAAACCACCGCGGACCTTGATCGAAGACAAGTATCAGTGGGGCGTAGGAGAACCTGCTGACCTGGTTGTCCTCAACCCGCTTTTTGACCCTGACGGAACGAACTGGCTCCTCGCTGAAGACTTCACGGGCTACAACACAACGCAACGTCCTCCACCCCGCCGTGTAGCGATAAACACTTCTGGCCGCCTTTCACGTCGGTTGCTGGAGACTATGCATCGCGAGCAGTCCCTTCACCGACACACAATGTTTTCGGAGATGTGGCCCGCTTCCTGCGCGTTGCACCATGGACTGAAGGCTGTCTACGCCCCGCATCCCGTGTACATCGACCGGAAATGGCCGGTGCAATACCTTGCCGCTATATTCAACAATGGTCGCAACGGAGCGAGCGGTGGCTCGAGGCTGAGTGTATTCAGCGACGACAGGCAGCATAACTTCTTGGGAACGACATGGTACTACCATGCGGGACACGCACCCAATTTGTGGAAGCGATGGCTCGGCTACAAAGTCGATAATGACGGTGGAGAGCAGGAAGAATTGGCCGGCGAGGGAAGGATGTGCCTGCCTGCTATGCTTTTGCATCCCGTCAAGCAAGTCGACTTGATACAGGAGCGGTTGGAGGATCCTGAGGCGGTTACGACCTAAGGGACGCGAAGCAACCGGCATTGACATGGAGTTATGGGTTTCGCGAGCATGCGTGCGAGGCGTTGCAGGAGTGCGTGATTAGCCTGCCCACAGTGGCTGAATATCGCTTTTATATCCCTGGATGTCGGCATGTTTCCACGCTGGCATATTGTACGTATGTTTGTTTTATATATGATACGAATCATGGCTTTTGCATCCACAATGTTGTATGTGGCGGCTCTAAGGACCTCCTTAGTCCTTTACCTTAAGCCACTGTCCGGATTATTCATAGTGAAGATAGGAGATAAGTACCTCTATCCCGATATGAGCTAGACTATCAATAATTTATTCGGCAATAAGCGTCGTCTTTGATCTAGCCGTAGCGACTAGCGTGATCATGAAATCTTGCACCTCGGGCATCCTTGCTATCAAGTTCACAATCAAATCGTATCCTAAGCCTATGTGCTCGGAACGTGCGCAAAACCAGGGTCGTTATCGTTGGTTTCATCGTTTGAGTAGCTTCACCCAATTTCTCCTTTCTTCAAGCGGATGCAATATGCCGGTACCTATGGTATACAGCGAAAGCGAGGAGACGCCGCTGCTAGCAAACACGCGATGGAACTCCAAGGATATCCATCAACAGTTCTGTCGCCTAGCTGGAATTCCACCGTCTAATGTCCCAAAAGATGAGCTCAGAGAGCCTACCGCCAGAAGATCACTTTACGGGCGCGCCGTGCACAAGCGGAATGTTCAGAACAGGACGTACATGTTCGCCGCCACGTTGACAAACACACTTCTCCTTTCGCAAGTTGTGTTAGGCGCAGCTCTCACGGGCTTAGGAGCGTCAGAATCCTCGCACATTCTGATTACGGTCTTTGGCGCTCTGAACACCATCATTGCCGGGCTCGTCGCGTACCTCAAGTCAAGAGGCCAGCCGATGCGAGCACGCATGTTCCGAGATGACCTTGATCGTGTCGTCGATGAGATGGAGAATTCCGAGGTGATGTGGCTAGGCATCCAAAGCGGGGCTCATGGATATGATGAAATAGCTATTGATGATTCAGTCAGCGTCAGGAGTGAGGTAGCCCGCTTGACGCGCTTGTATGACAAGGTTGTAAGGAATAATACGATGAACGACCGTAAGCCCCACTCCCTATGAAAAACTACAAAACAATGTCTCATGATCGTCACAGCGGATATGTACATCAACGCAACCACCGATGCAGCGAATGCCGCTCTTCGAGCTCGACCGGGTCCTTCTTTGTCGACTTCTCTTGGATCTACCACCCCTGGCGCTGGTGCGGTCGACACGACGGCTCCTATCGGACTTGTTGTACCGCCAACGGGAACACCTGATGATCCTGATGCTGCTCCGGCTTCTGCACCGCCGAAATCGAGAACACCACCACCGCTGAAAGATCTACCGAAGCCGGACGACTCCTCGGCTGATGATGAGCCAGGGCCTGTGGAAGGCGCTGAGTCAGTCCTGCTTAATGGTAACGCGGCGCAGAAACAATCTGACAACTGAGGATATCGGTGCCTTGGAAGAGTTCTGCACCCACCTCTCCATGGTTCTAGCAACCTTCTCGTAGATTTCAGCAAATCTATGTACTATAAAAGTCTAACCATTGGCTGAAGTCTTTTGAGTCTATACTCTTAGGCCTGGTAGACATTAAGATAGGGCACCAAGCTGTCAAAATTAGTATGCTAAAGTGAAAAGTCCAATGACCAGCCTCATAGTGTATAGATTGGCTGAAAATCCATACAAAGGTATTTCTTCCATGGAAAGGTGGGTGCAGAATTTTTGCAAAGCACACTATAGCGATCAGAGCCGGACACGGCGGGAGGGTTTTAGAAGTGTAACATATATCATAGGCTCGAGAAAGATAAATTCGCCAATGTTATCATATTCCCGGGTCTTGTATGGTGAATAACACTGATGGCAGCAATACGCGCGACACAATCGTGCTCTGGGGTTGCACATTAGCCTTGGAAGGCTGTCACGTGCGATGATTAGACGCAGGTACGTCTTCATGGTGACCGACATATCCGTAACGACTACCGCTTCATCGGGATCATTATTGAAACTCACTTGAATTACTTAGGCCTTGTTAACAAGCTCCCCATCCAAAATTAGAGATGACGAACGGCAACCGTACTTGAAAATTGTTGGCTTTCACCAGCCTTCTGAAGACGATTTACTTCTCTTTCGACACTTTTATTACGTGACGTTAGGCAAGGTTCGTGGGGAAATATTGTGATCCGACTTACTCTGTACGTTATCCTTGAGTGGTGATGCCTAGGATGCAACCATGGAACGCGAAAGGCGCTTGCTAGCACTCAAAACTGCGCAGTCAACCTCTTCGACACCTAGCAGACAACCTAATTGGCCCCCACACCCGATACTGACCCTTCTTGCAGTGGTTTCAACTGATACGACCTTGACAGCGCTTGTCTGCTGGTTGCCATATGCTCACCTCTTCGCAGAGACTATCTTATTTGATTAGTCTTGGTTTGAAGATGACTTGCGTTCAATTAGGCAAGAGTTTCACCGTAGCCTAAAACCTCCCAAGAAGCGCCGTCGGGTAATAGCTCCCACCGTACAATCTGTAGACTTTGACACGTCTCAAGCACAACTCACAATGAATGTTAAAATATTGCACGATGGTCAAAAATGTCACGATCCCTAGTACCCTCAGTCTTGTAGCATTCTTTGGTCGCATAGGTACTGTTACACTGCTTTCGCTGGAATTCCCCCTATCCCCGCAGACACCATCGCACAGCTGCAGCCGTCTTGTACCGCGCCATCACTTATCTTATCAGCAGTCTGCTTTCCGTTTGACGGGCTCCCGCATTCAAAGAAGACGTTTCTTCTGCGCTTCGTTCCGGTTGCGACGTCATCACAATTGCGCACAGCAGGTTCTTGATGCCATCGACGATGGAGCAATACCACAAGTTCTGCGCCACGAACAAGATCTCGCCTCGCCCCCTCGAGGTACCCCTACCAAACTCTGACGATGTGGTCTCAGCGCACTGGATAGGCGATCCAGATGCGGACGCTGTGGTGTTGTACTTCCACGGCGGTGGCTACGCGCAAGCCGGCACGGAGGGCTATCTACGCTACTGGACACGCACAGTCGACGACCTCAACAGTGGTGCTAAAAAAATCGCCGTGCTGCAGCTCGCGTACAGTCTTGCCCCTGAAGCGCCGTATCCAAGACAACTCCGGGAAGCAGCTGCTGTGTTAGCGCATCTCATCGCCTCCGGACGGCGATCGTCAGATATCATTCTCGCGGACGACTCTGCAGGTGGGAATCGCTTGCTGGGGCTGTTTTCGTATGTGCTGCATCAACATTCTGGATTGAATGTACTGAAGATTGAGGGGAGACTGAGAGGCGCCCTGTTGATCAGTCCGTGGGTGACATTTCGCCAGGATCACGAGAGCTTCAAGAGAAACTACCAGACGGACCTAATGGCGCCGCGCAAGCTGCGGCGGTATGCGGGAATTTATCTCTCTCCCTCTGCTGATCCAGAAGCGTATCCCGGCCGTGTGCAAGGCGATGCGTATCAGAGCCTCTGATCAATGACGCATCTTGGTGGAAAGGACTTGATCGTGTTGTTAGCGGCGTGCTTGTGTGTTACGGCGACAATGAAGTTTTCGCGAATGCGATTGCAGACTTCGAGGCAGTGTTCCGTAAAGGGTGGCGCAACGGAGCGGTCGAGGACGATAAGATTGTATTGGTGAGGAGCCCCGGGAGGGCCGATGTGGAGCCTGTTATGAGCTGCATGTTAGGGCCAGGGACAAAGGCACAGCATCAAATTGTCTTAGAAGAGTGGTCCAAGGCTAGGCAGGGTATAAGAATTCTCGTGCGCAGAAGCAGCGATATGCAGAATTCAAGATCATAAAGCAAGTGTAGCAACCAGTGTCTATGCTAGCCACTGACTTTCGACCCACTCCAACTCTTGCTTCAACCACGGCTCCTCTTTCTCTTTCAATGCAGTATCAAACCCATGATCACCTTCCTTCGCATATGCAAGCCTAATGTGTAGGTCAGGAATAGCACTCCTCGCCTTCTCAACAAAGTCTACACTGTCTTGGAAATCCACAGCACTGTCCCCCGTAGCGTGGAAAATGGTCGTAGGCGGCAAAGATTCCACATCTTCTACCGCAGTAATAGGCCACAATCGTTTACCCTCGCCAAAGAACTCGTTGAAACGTCCATGGCCATTGAGAGCCATAGAAAGTGCAAAGCGATCAGTCGTCAAGGGATTGGCAGAGGATATGATAGCGCCAGGCTTGATCAAAGTAGCGAGCTTCTTGTCGAGCCAGTCTGTGGACGGAACCTGCATCCCAAGCATCGTGTCTGCCGGAGAGCGACGAGCGTGGTTCGTCATAGGGTATTGTGCGAGCACAGCTTTGATCTCACCCTTTGGCCTGGTAAGGCCGGACTGCAGAGCCATGTAGCCGCCGGCCGAGTCCCCAGAGACAAGCAAACGTTTATAATCGAGGTCGAGATGGATATTCTGAGACGCAAAATATGTGTCGACGCCCTTATCATAGAACCACGTCCAGAAGTCTGCGAGGTCATCGAGGATGTCGGCTCCGCTGGCTTCTGGAGAAAGACGATAGTTGGGAAGGACTGTGATAGCATTGTTACGGTGCATGAAGGGAACCCAGAATGCGGCAATCCAATCCGGAAACAACGCATCGCCCACAACCTTGTATTATTAGCTTCGAATTAGTAATGGGGAAGTATACTCACGAGGCCCCCGCCGTGAAATTTAACAGCGAGAGGAACCTTGCCAGGCTTGAGGTTATTTGGTACTAGGATGCCGACTCGTATCTTGTGGTCGCCGATCTGTTTGAAGTGCGTCTCGTATATTTGGAAGGAATCAAAGCGCGTGGCCGCCGTGGTGTCGTCGTAAGGTGCCATGGCGAGATTTGTTGGTTTGATACAAAGGCTTGGCTTGGCTCAACAGAGAATAGAAGAATATCGTACGTAGAGTTGCGCTGAGCTTGTCGTGAGAAGCGTCTCCAGCTTGTAACGACAATTATCATAAAGCTTGCCAGCTCCTACTTATACCTCCGTGACGCCCTTTCTGTGAAGTCAGTTGGAACTCGTACTCGTCAGCATTCCAAATCACTACATCTCGCAACTCGCATTATCACACCTCGTTAAGACCACGCTGCGTCTCTTCTGCACTATTCCTTGGACATGATGTTGAAAGAAGTAATTTCAGTCTGTGCGTTTGATACACCAAAACTACACCTTGCCAAGACTGGAGATTGAGGTCGTGCGTTGGTGCAGTAGCGTAGAGCCCAATTATTATAGCGCGGTGTGAGAAGGGCGGTGGTGCCGGGGTTGCAGTCCTGCTTTTCGCCCGGACGTGTCAGCTGAGAACGAAATGTGAGAGAGCGTGGAGGTCATTGATTGGGAGGTCGGTAACGCGCTTCTACTCGTAGCCCTGGAGCGAGTCGAGTCACGTGAATTGCTACTAGCTACGAAGAGTAAGCCGAGGTTCTCCTTCCAGTTCCAAACGCCACACTCCTACACTCCACAGATTCTCACCCTGAATCCACATCACGCCTTCCAAAGCTCGTCGTGAGGTCCTCTGGTGGAAGAGACATCTGTATGCTAATCTACGCCTCTTGGCGCATTGTTGCCTGCAACCGGGTACGGCTAGATACCATGGTGGATGCATCAGGCTGTGCTGCATTGCAGACGCGCCTCACTGGACCGGTGAACCATCCTTACTGCCGAAGGGAACGCGACTGGTTACAAATTATTGTTCCGTGAAATCGTGGGTGCATGTTGACGCGCGGGACCCAGGAATACTTAATCTCAGCCAACCCGTTCACTCTGCAGCGCCTCGCAGGCTTCTAGTCAATCTTCACATTTCAATGGCCGAGTTTGTCGCTTCGCTCATAGGTATCGCCGGCCTAGGCGCAAAAGTGTCGATCACCCTACACAAGGTAGTGAGCACGTTAAATTCAGCTCAGAACGACGCACGTCTCATTGCAGCGGACATATCTATCTTCACTTGCACCCTTACTCAGCTGAGCAAGACGATCTCTGATTGCAATGTTCCAGAAGCAGCACAACTGTTCGAAATCGCTCAGGTCCTTGTCCCTGCCTGCTCAACTCTTGTCCATGAGCTCCAGAGGCTTATTGGGAATACCGAGTTGTATCAGATGAAAGGAGCGTTCTCGGTGCACCTCTTGGCTTTACGATTTAAATGGCTGCTGAACGGACCGAAAGTCACATTTGTGAAGAGCCTGTTGGAGTCATTCAAATCAACGCTGGTGCTTCTCATCTCGACAATGGACCTGGCGGTTGTGATGCATCAAGATGCTCAATCTGACGTCAAGTATGTTGCTAGGCGATCGTACATTGCGATCAGACTATTAAGAAACATGAAAGCCGGACTTGATATGCTGATGCCTTATAGAGAAAGTCTAAAGTCGCAAGTCCGGACCAATCTTCACTTAGCCGAGGACGCAAAAGCAAATTTGCTGCTCTTTCAGGACCCGAAATACAACAGCGACCCTTCGACCATACTCGATGTTCCAGATAGCCAAAGTACTAACTCCGATACGGCTTCGAGTGCTGTAACTGTTGTGGATCCTTCAATTAAGTCACTTGTTCCGTATGATATGGACGGGCCGAACGCGACGCAGAGTGGGGATCTGAGGCAAATCACCATGGACGGCGAGACAGACGAATTGACATGTCTGAGTGAATGTCCGCAGGAACTCAGCGGCATTCTCATAGCTCAAGAAAGCACCGTGAAACTGGCCGAAGACTTACTGAAGATAGCTCATGTGCCAACGTGGACGTGGGGAACTTCAGCTGCAGTCAGGCCCTCGGAACAACAGATGCATGTTCCGATCGTACACAAAGACAACTCTCCCAATCAGGTGAACGAGAGCGCAACTACGAGCCGGCCTGGGCTTCCAAACCCCGGTGCTAAGACTAAAAGCAGCCAGAATGACGTCTTGAATCCTGGAAGCCAAATCGACGACAGAGCATCCGCCGAATCGCTCAACCCCCTGCAATATCTTGATAAGGAAGAAGAGAGTCAAAACAACCCCTTAAGGTCGCCTAGTTCCGACAATTTAGATCTTCAGACAATGATCAAGAAGATCTTAGAGGAGACTCTCGCCTCGCACAATAGTGAGCATGCTTCACAGCCACGAACGGAACCCGAAAAGACTGCGCAGCTCCAAAAGCCAACGGCTCCAGAGATATCGTTTAAATCAGACGTGCAGGACGGCACCGAACGATTGAGCAAGCTCGAGAGGATCATGCTGGCCGAGCGTGATGAAATGATCCGCAAAAAAGCTATCGCTGAAGCCGAGCGTCAAGTCCAGAAGAAAATAAGTGACGCGGATAAATTAGAGAAACTTGAAGGACTCATTCTGGCCCAGAAAGAGGAGCAGTTCAAAAGGGAAGAGGCGGTAGAGGCCACTCGTAAAGCAGATCGGGCTGAGGCTGATGCAAAGGTCGCAAAAAGAGGCTGCCGAAGCAACAGCACGGGCTGAGGCAGCGGCAAAACTTCTTGAAGCAGCAAAGATGGCACGGCAAGAGGCTGAGATTCAGGCTGCTAGAGAAGCTGCGGACACCAAAGCAGCTCATGAAAAGGCTTTATCAGAAGCAAAAGTAGCTGCAGAAGAGCTCGAAAAGGTGAAAAAGGCTGCAGAGGAAGAAGCCGCGAAGCTCAAACCATCGGATGACCCAAAGCCTCCTATCAAGTTCAAGGATGCTGTTGGCAGGAAATTCAGTTTTCCATGGCATCTGTGTAAAACATGGAAAGGTATGGAGGAGTTGATCAAGCAAGCCTTCCTCCATGTCGACGTGATTGGGCCCCATGTACACGAGGGTCATTACGACCTAGTCGGTCCGGATGGGGAGATTATACTACCACAGGTTTGGGAGACAGTTGTACAACCTGACTGGGCGATTACGATGCACATGTGGCCAATGCCTGAGCCACCGCCTAAACCCGGGGTGCCAGTCAAATCACAGAGGCTGATAGCAGGGATAAGTAAGCTTTTTGAGCGGCGCTCTGTCAGTCAAGATAGCAGCAGATCGTAAATTCGAAGCTGGCTTTAAGCAGTAGGGGCGGAACGGATCGAATTAGGGATCGCAGGTTTCCCAAGGGATCCATTGACACACGATCTCTATCCTAGGTAGCCACCGCCGCGACTAAGCAATCCATTGCGGAGCTCTGCGTAGACGCATTTGCAGAAGATACGAAAGGCCCTGCCCAAACAATCGACAACTCATTCCTCCTATTTCGATCATTTTCCCAAATACTTTTCGCGTTACGCTTGAAGAAGTCTTTGTATAGGTCCCTTGGGCTTGCTTTGTGCAGGACAAGCAAATTCCTGACGAAGATTCCTTTGAATTGCGAGCCATCCGCGCCACAATTCGGCTCGCAAGAATCCCCTCAAGATGCCGGACGGAGCAAGCGTAGCGATGGCTGCGTTGGCAATGTTGTGGGCTGTATCAATGTAGAACTTGTCGCTAGTCGCTTTGCTGAGCTCGACTAGACCACCGAGGATGACACCTTGATTGTAGGTCCAGATAGTACCTCCGTTGTTTCGACAGGTCTGCTGGTCCAGACCATCGTTAATGGTGAAATTACTTTGGATCATGCCTGTGCCTCTGAACCAGGCCAGTTGCTTCTTCGCTATATCCAGGTACGATAGCCCGCCGGATGAACTTCCCGCACGGTTGGCGAGCGAGGCAGCGGTGCTGAAAAAGAGTTCGTTGGCGATGGCGTTCACGTATGTATGGTTCTTATCCCACCAGATCCCGCCGACGCCTGCGTTGTTTCTGCTGCAATTTATTTTCCCGAAAACGGAATACATGTCTCTAAAAATGATCTGCGCTTGGGTGAGGTAACGATGGTCTTGAGTAAGATCGTACGCAGCTATCCAGCCGAGAGCCCACCATCCCTCATCACTAAAGCCCTATCAGTACCGTAACATACGTCAGTCGTTCGTACTGACTCGTAATAGCTAGGGAAGCGTGAGTGAGTGATAGCCATACAGTTACTTCCTTACTTACTCGTTTATGAAGTTCTTGAAGGTGTGTCGATGCGGTCTACCATGCTGCTGCACATACCATGGAGGAAGAAAAGGCCATCGGTCTCCATAGAATGTTTGCATCAGATACCTTTCATTTTCCATATCTACGACTTTCGCCATCTCCGGACTGTAATGCGGCGCTTTCACAAAAGTCTCTGCAATCACACCTGCTATCTGTTGTTTCATACTAGTGTCTACGGTAGCTACCCCAGTGAGGACAGTAAGGCCTGTGTGCATATTAGTATGCTTGGTGGGTTGTGGACAAGAGCAAGCAAACAATTAGCGCTGTTCCACCATCCTGTACTTGGTATCCAGAGACCATTGGAGTGATTATACCATTGCTGCAAGGCGCCATAGGCAGCTTCGAGATTGGCCTTGGAGACCTCTCGAGAGAAGATCGCGCCATCGGAAGGGGCTATCAGCCCTGCTAAGAGAACTAGATTGAGAGAAGCTTTGGAGAGCATATCTGTAGGGCTGAATCTTCGTTTTTTAGATTATGCGCATACGAGATCTCCAAAGCCTGGCTTTATAGCATCGGAAGCAGACCCGAATAGTGACCATGACTGCAGGTATGCAAGTCATGAGGAGTCACGCCGCATCACGTGGTATGTAAGCATCCCCGCAATCGATACATTTTTTCTGTGGGTAGATCTATTCCGGAAGGTGTCTGAACTATTCAAGAGACCTGAAAGCCATTCGGGTCCCAGAAATGTCGTGATCGTCGTGAGCCCGACTTCGACACGTACGAAAGGTTCCGATGTTACCTTGGGGTACGGCTCGGCTAACTGTAATTTGGCAAGCTCGTGCTGCAGAGTTTCAGCCCACCAGCCTCATGTATACATGGTATGCGCCACTCTATTGGAAGTCTTTGAAGATGGATACTTGCAACCATGAGAGAGACGATAGTCTGCTGCAAGGACCGAACATGTCCGCTCTGCGAATGATAATGCCAGAGAGAGCACGCATCTGTGCGATAGGATAGATGGCGGGGAGGTAAATTGGAAGAACTTATAGATTGTGGACGGAATGGACAACTTTCGACTCGTACATGGTGCAGAGTCAGTCTCCATTGGTTTGAACGTGGGGCACAAGGGTCCAAAGATCACACTTGGGCAGTAAGGTGCTCGAATGCCTGCAAAATGCAGGCGCATCCAACGCACCCTCTTAGAGCATGCGTCACGGTTGTAGCCTGACGAACTACTCCATCGGAGTAGCATGTGCAGAATCCGTAACTACCGAGCACGCGACCACTGCTCCCGGTAGAGACGCGCCTAGATCTGGCCCCCACACAGAGCCGGCTTAATCAACTGCCGATGGTTGAACCAAGACACCGCGTTATCTCCATACAAATCAAGACTAGGTGGTTATTCCCTACATTCCAACAATACGCAGGCGGCTACCTGTGGCACAGTGGTCAAAGGATAGCCTCGTGCCACTATGGAGGGTCGAGGATCCAACCAACACGTTGCGCAACAGCCTCGTAGGGAAAACGTCTCGACATCCTGTACTATTTGACGTGATATTGTTGGAATCTGGAGTTAATTCAGGACGTCTCGGACTTTCACGGCCCACTTGACAGTCTGCGTGTTGTTCGTTGTGTCGCGATAGAATGGGTTGACGGTCGCAACTTCCGCCCAAGCACACCTCCTTCCTCGATATACGAGGTCGACCGACCGCTCTGTCAAAACATTAAGAACAATACATCGGGCCGTTGAGAGGAAAAGTCTACACTATAACGCTTGTTGTGGCTAGCGAAGCTGCGGCTATATGTTACCATCTCGCAACGTATGGGTGGCATTGAGGACGACTGGGTGGCTTCTGTGGCAGTGAATCTGCTGTCTGGAATCGAAAGCTGCCGTAACACTCGATCATACCAAATCGTGGCTAGATAAGACGCCATCTCTAAACGACTGCACGACTATGGTGTTGAGATTGGCTTGCCACGCGGCGTGGAGTTTAGCAATGGATCTGGTATCATAAACTATCAATGATTAACCTCTACGAGGACACAAAAGGCAGTGCTAGCGATGGGTAATGAAGAAGTACCTAATGTTTGTCAAAGAGGAGTTGTCTTCGTAGATGAAGCTGGTAATGAGATACAATGAAGCTAGGGGGTTCAAGATAGCTGACAAAATTCTCGTTTCCATGTCCGGTTTGAATTTTGCACGTGAACGCAATATTGATCCGCGCTATTGCGAACTCAGATTCGTTACTGAGTCATCAAAGCGATGCAGGTGTAAACTTGAGTGGGATGAAATATTTTATATTGTCAAAGAATCTATTGTACGACGAAGCCATGGTGTTGGCCATGGCCCCGCTCTCATGAAAAGCCATTCCCTCTGCTGCCGAAAACTTCAACGGTAGAAAGACGCAGCCGTAGTATGTAACCGGTAAAACTAATGTCATGACGTCGTAATTCAATATCAATGTTCCCAATCATGCACTCTTTCCCCAGACGATCAATACCCACCCCCGATGCTGGCCCCTCGGTTTCCGATGACGTCCATGGATGCTCCCCTGGATCTGCTTCGTCCGCTTTGGCCTGGGACGCTCAGAGGTTGGCGGCCACGGCTCGCGCTAACGCTTGTTCGTTGCGATGGTGCGGTGCTGACTTTGCGGGCTGGTGCGTCTCCATATGGGATGCCGGCGATGTGCTTGCGGGAGAAGATGTTGCAACCCATTGTAATGTTTGCGGGGTTGAAGTATATGTGGATTGGTATCGATGAGCTTGTGTCAGAATCGTAGTGCGTTTGACTTTGAGGCTTTCTTCGGTTGTTGATTCGGTTGGTTGGTGAGAGTTGGATATTCCGTGTGACTAGAAGACGTGCATTGGTGTTAATTGGGGAGGATTGGCGCTCCTTAAATATTCTTGCTCCCATGCCCTCCGCCCTCTCCCGTGGCTGGGTCCTTGGCTAGTCAATGTGTGCTGTGGTAGGTCCCAAGCACATGATATGGGCCAACGCAGGCTAGCGTCTCAGCAGTGATATTGGTGGCATGACAAGAGAGCGTGCTCCAAAGTTCTAGATGTTACAGCGGGCCAGCCCAGCAAATCTGGTGGCTTGGGAGGGTGCATTAGCGCCGTTTTACCGGGCGGAGCAACTTGGCACTAGCGGAGCGGAGACGTCGGCTTGGTGTAAACATCACGTCACCCATCGCCTGGGGTCGGTACATGTGACGTGGGCCATGCACGAGATAAGTTTTCTGTCCCACCCCCAAGCTGCCACGTCGGTAAGCCGGCGACATTGTTGACCTGCATGCGGCGAACTTTCCAGCAGCACTTTGCATGGACATCGTTCCGCCTGTGTTCGGGGACATTCTTGGCTAAGGCAGCTGACTAGTCATTCCCTCACGCTAGGTATTTCCATGCTATCTGAAAGCCCCCGATATACCAACACCGCATCACAATGAACCCACGGGAGCGCTATCCAACACATGTCATACGGCACAACGCCATCAGCCCGACTTCCTCGGCCTACCGCGCGGTCGACCCCTCCCACGGCCCGAGCTAGATCCCCTCGTGGGAACCAACGGCGGGCGGCCGCGACGTCTACCAACCGCTTCCTTAGTCACTGGCGCCGTGGCTGGAATTTCATCCTCGCTATCAGACTCCGACTCGGAAACGTTGATGCTCTTGGACGGCTTCTTATTGATGGCCGTAAAACCCGCAAGCGGCGCCTTGATCGTCGTCGTGGTAGTCGTCTTGGAAGCTCCGTCAGCACTGCGCTTAGACACAATCTTGATCTTCTTGCCCTCCATGCCAGGTTTCGAGAGGAGGGAATTCGTTGACTGCAGACGCGGTCCGTTGGCGGCGGATGACGAGGAAGGTTCAGCGACGCGCTCGTGAGCGAGAGGCTCGTCTTCGGCGGCGAGTGTGTCGATGAAGCCGTTTAGAGACTCGTTCTCGTTCTCCGATAGGAACTCCTCTGCGATACCCATTTTCGCACGAAGGTTTTCTTGAGCTTCCTTCTCAGCGGCAGCGGTACGCCTCTTTTCCTCTTCGGCTTTACGCTGGGCATAGAGAGCGGAGGCGGCAGTTTGTGCGAGCAAGATGGTCTCGCCAGACTGGTCCTTTTCTTCGCCAACACCGTCCTCATCCGCACCGGCTTGGTCCGGGAGGCCACTCGTGCTTTTGCGTGGCCGACCTGCTCCAGGTGGGCGAACTTTGGCGATTGGTTTTGATGGCATTGACTTCCTTCGTTCGGCCAACTCTTGATTTCGTAGTCGACTTCGCTCGATGTTCTTTTCGCGGTTGGGGTTGATTAGACCATCCCTGAAGTCTTCAGGCAGCTCTGTGGGCAGGTCTTCCTCACCTTCGTTCTTCCGTGCCAGCCAGTTGGACGTTCTACCAGTCGACCGGCCGGCATCCAGTGCGCCAAGTCCAGTCGTAATATCGTCATCTTCGTCTTCAGAATCGATGGTGATCTCTTCGAAGCGTGAACGTCTCTGACCGGGACGGCCGGGCTTACTGGGCAAGCTGACCTCTGGGTTACGCTTCCTCGTAGAGTACGTCTCATCCTGGTTCACACGGACTCGGAAAGTCTTCTGGGCCTTCTCTTTTTGAGCAGGGGTGACTGCCGGTTTCCTAGCTGCCATGATATCAGACTGAAGAATATGTCCTGTAGCGTCCAGCGGTTCTTCACTGGTTTCGCGTTCGTGCTCAGGTGCTGGGCGCTCAAGAACAGGCCTGTTCTGTATTGCCTCAAGAAGGTCTGGGTCCAGTCGCAATCTCACTATCTTGGACTTTCCCTTCATTCTTGCGGCTACAAGGATGTAACGATCTTTACGCTTAGCTTCTTCAAGAAGCTTCCGTTGCACTTCCTTCTGATATTGCTTCCCCGATGTACTCTTCGGCTCAAGGCGTTGTGGCGTATCGTCCTTGGTTCTCTTCTGCTTCTTTTTCTTCTTCCGACGACTCGCATTCTCTTCTTCGTCCTCGTCTTCGCGATTGCGTTTTCCAAGGCGCGGGATCTCACCGTTCGGGTCTGGATCTGGATGCAGAGGTTTCTTACCGAAGGGGTCATCCAGGGCTGGTGGTAGTCCATTACCGTTAGCTCCATTTGTGTGATCATCAAAGCCATTTTCATCCACTGGTGAGTAGGCGATGCCATTACGACTTGGCTCATGACCAAGATCGATATAACGATCGTCGAGCTCCGGATTTGCCAGTTTTTCCTGCTCAGCAGCTGCGCGTCGATTCGCCATAGCCACATCCTCTTCTCGCACCCAGTTCAAGTTCGAGATGCCAAAGTCCACCAGGCATTCCACTGATCGCGGATCTGCTACCTTTTTCGTGTCATGTCCCAACAAGGTGCCCTTGGGCTCGTACGAGTTCTGTCGAGGATCGCTTCGACACTTGCCTGTGTTGCAAACTCGCCTACAATGTGGGCATTTCCAGGCAGGATCTTCCATGATGACTAAGGGCATCGTATCGTGTGCACGGAACAGGGTGCCGTAGCAGTAGGCATAATCGCAATTACTGCAGAAAGCCATCTTCCATTTAGCATGTCGTTTCAGACAGACATGGCAGGACTTGTGTTTACTGAGCCACTGCTTAGACTTCTTCTTCGCCGGTTTCGGATACCCATTCGCGTCAATCTGCGGATCGTCTTCTTCTGACTCCTCGTTCACAGGATGGGGATTCCTAATGTCTACGAAGGGCCGCAACTTGAGCTGCTCTTGACACACTTGGGCAAGGGTTTTCTTGCTGAAGTACCGCCTTTCTTCTGGTAACGGTAGCGGCGTTGTTTCCGTAATGCTTCCATCGATTTCGACTATTTGAGCCCGCCACTCCTCGTACCTATGCATAAGATCTTTCCACTTCCATTGCTCAACCCATGTATATCCCGATTGGCAACCACAGCTTCGGCCCATGCAGTAGCAATCCATGCAAACATCGTAAGGCTCCTCTATTTCTTTACTGTAGAGATTCTTGCATGATTTGCAAGTCAGGAAACGGTTGAAGATGTTGCATCTGCAGTAAGCGCACGTTACATTGCCATCGAAGGACAGGAAATCGGGATGTTCGCGGGCATGCTGCGCTTCAGGTGCGAACATTTCTGAAAGAAGTATGTTCTTATAGAGATCAAACAACCTCTTGAAATCGCGCTGAACATGTCGGATCTTGAGCGACCGGTGAATAAGTTCTTCTTGGTCACCTCCTAATTCACTCCGCGCTCGAGCGATCTTGATCAGATCAGAGTATTTCAAAAGCGTGTAATAAATAATTGCTTTATTCTTGTACTGCTCGTCTCGACAAACGATGCGTGAGGCTGGCAACGCTTCCGACATAGCCATTTCCAGGGTTTCAACGGTTGTTCGGTTCCAGGCTACCTTCATAGTGCGAGTGCCACGGTTCCAGACCTGATGAGGGGCCAACGGCGGAATTAGGATGAAATCACCGGGTCGCTGCTCGACAACATACGTCTTGAACGGAGCTTTTCTCCACGCAATAAGTTGAGCAAAGTGGTTCTCTACCTCGATATCGTGCCCGAGAGTCGATAACCAGTATTCAGATACGAGATGTCGATCTTTCATTTCCGTCATGAACCACAAAGAAGAGCCTGGTCGCTCAGGATTTCCGTCTTCGCTGACTGTGGTAGAGGCGTTCACCATGATATTTTGGCCGAGCGATGCGCACATCTCTCGATGGGCTGGCGTGTACGTTCCTTCGTGGCCGATGTAGCACATAAGATTCTCGGCTCGCATTTCCGGTGGTAGACTGCTCATCAGATCACCTGCGCGACCGATTCCTCGGCCTTTGCGACCGCCAGGCTCATCGAGAGCTCCTGGTCCACCTATCTCACCGGTGCTCTCGTTGAGGTAAAATAGGCCCGACGGGATGTGCTCTTCAACTTTGTTGCGCCAGACATTCGGGCAGTCGATGTCCTTCAGGTAGACGCGCTGCCGAGTCTTGTCGCGATAGCGCTCGGCGTCCTCAAAGAATTGTTCAGTAAGCTTGCCCATGTTCTTGAGGTAGTGTTTAATCGTGAGGGGGATATTTTCTTTTGTGGTGAGATTGCGCGCATTCTCAGCTGTGAACTTGTTAGTATCGTTGCCCAACGCTCGTGGTAGAATTCCACCTACGCTTGTCGCCCATGTTATCGCGGAGCCATGACGGCGTGAACGTCCACGGGTCCAACACTTCCTCAAAGCCGTCTATGACAAGTGGTTTTCCTCCTATTACGACATGCAGCAGCACAAGCTTCTCGAACTGCTCCATGCCATTATTGGCGATCATCTCATACGAGATTCTGTCCGCATACTGGAAGTTGTCTGCCGTCTCGACGAAAGTTCGAACGTCGAAATCCGGTGGTATGGGTTCAAACGAAGCCCTCGGTCTCGCAGCCGGCATGGCGGGCGTTGAGTGCGGGCATACACGAGCGTTGGTCAAGTGGGGGAGCTATGGCGCGTCGTGAAGCTGCTCTTGCAGGGTGTTTGTTGGTCGCACGAGGTGCGCAGCGTGTTCGAGTCCCAGGGAACGTCTCGTGGGAAGCTTTGGCGACAGACAGTGAGTATGCGCGGGCACCACAACGGGTGGCGACGCTCGTCGACGAGGTGTGGGCTGGCAACTGCGCGAGACGCTAAAGTCCAAAGGTTGGGGAAGTTGTGACCGCGATTGGGACACGGCACGTGATTTGGCGAGAAAACCGCGCACGGACGACGCGACCTTCATCTCTCACACTCACCGCTAGTGACCTGCCACTCATTTCTATCTCTGCCCGGCTAGCGGGAACTCGTTGAAGTATTATGAGCCGATTCTCACGATGGGCTTTTGATCTTTGATTTGCACCAGAAAAAGACGTTCGAGCGCGGCTTAGCAAAAGACCTTCGAGGGTACAATTACGCATTGCCGTCCTCGTAGCAAGTCAAACAATGGCGTTGCTTCGATGTTCACGACTCCAAGGCTCCCCAAACTGCCTGCAGAACTTATGCCACCCTCCAAGGGTACAGTGGACGTCACCCTACCCATCAATTAACATCTGGATACGACACAATGTCTCGCTCACCTCACTAAAGACGAGGCGACAGCCAGGTTTCATATCGACAAATCCCATCCGTGGGGCCTTACTTCTCAACATAAACAAGGCTAGCCCATTCTCTTCCGGAATCCTCTCCGCGGACGTAGCAACAGCAACCCAAGAATCCCCCAGAACTCGGCCAGAATACAAGCCACCTACAACGGGCCTGCTTTCCTACCTACCAAAATCTATAGTTCCATATGCAGAGCTTATTAGACTCGATAAACCAACCGGGACTTACTATCTATTCTTCCCATGTGTTTTCAGCACACTCATCGCCGCAACCATGGCAACACCAATGGCGTCACCCTCAGCAGTTGCCGGCACAACTGCTCTCTTCTTCACCGGTGCACTGGTCATGCGCGGTGCCGGATGTACCATAAATGACCTTTGGGACCGGAATCTCGATCCACATGTTGAGCGCACGTATCTGCGTCCCATCGCAAGAAAAGCCGTCAGCCCTCAAGCTGCCATTGTGTTTACCGGTGCTCAGCTTCTAACTGGTTTGGCTGTCTTGCTTTCGTTGCCCTTTGAGTGCTTCTGGTATGCAACACCATCATTGCTGCTTGTGGCTACATATCCCCTAGCGAAGCGGGTCACAAATTATCCGCAATTCGTCCTCGGACTCACGTTCTCCTGGGGTGCCATGATGGGCTTCCCCGCGCTTGGAGTTGATCTACTTTCCAACACAGTTGCTCTGACAGCAGCCGCGTGCCTTTATGCGAGCAACGTCGCGTGGACCGTCCTCTATGATATGATCTATGCTCACATGGATATCAAGGACGACGCAAAGGCTGGCATTAAGAGCATTGCATTGAAGCATGAGAAAGAAACAAAGGCTGTTCTAACCGGCCTTGCCGCCGTGCAGCTCGGCCTCTTAGCCGCCACGGGTGTTGCCGCAGGTATGGGACCCGTTTTCTTCACTGGTGCTTGCGGAAGCGCCGCCGCCACACTTGGGACAATGATCTGGAGAGTTCAGCTCCAAGACGTAAAGAATTGCTGGTGGTGGTTCAAGAACGGTGCCTGGTTTACAGGAGGTGGAATCGCGCTCGGCCTGACCGGCGAATACCTTGCGCAATACCTGGGCTGGTACGACGATGAGGAAAAGAACGACGAAAAGAGTAGGGAATAGTGAAGTCACAAGCCGATTCCGCACCGAATGACCGAGACGTCTCGGTGTGTATTAATTGCAATCCGCGCCTCACGCCACACCTCACGAGGCTAGGGCTCGCCTGGCGTAAATTAACCGCGCCACGATGTAGAATACCATCAATGTACACCACCTACCGAATGTAATATCCCTGCTAACGCCCAAAACAAATGCAGCATTTTCAAAATACTTTAGCACAGCACAACCCCTTCACCACCACTTCCCTTTTCGCACAGCTAATTTCTGAAGTACTTCGGAAGCAAGCTACTGCCGCGAACTAATACGGACCGAGGCCGGTCCAGGCACACTTGCCGAGCGCCTCATCGCTTATCCAGCCAGCCCTCTCGCGTCGAGGAAACGACAGACCGATTCAATATCGCCTATTTCAGCCATGGATGACTCGCAATCAATCAGCAACAATATCTATTGGCTGAATCAGACGTGTTCCAGTCCAAAGCAGCGCCCACGATCTCGTCCACGCGTACCACATGGCGGGCGCCCCGTAAGGGGTCAGCAAGATGCTTGATCATGGGCTTGAGAGGGCTGATTGTCTGCAGATGTACCTGCATTAGTGGCTGTCGTGCTCCAGATATACATCTGTCAGTCCTTATCTCTGGGTCGTAGAGCATTGCTTTCTGATATAACGCAACATTGCACAGTCGCGAGAAGCACTTTGAGCTTACTCGCAGCCATTCCTTACCTGTACCTACCTTCGTAATATACCATTATGCATTTCCAGAACGTTCTTTACTTGGCCCTTCCAGGCGCCTCAGCAGCAGCATACACTCTCCAGGACTACTGTATGGGTGCCTCCTTCCAGAACTGCTTCAACTTCTACTCTGGTGCGGACCCTACTAATGGCTTTGTCCGGTAAGCAACCCGGGCTTTCTCTTCATTCCGAACAGTACTCATCCATACAGCTACCTCAACCAAACCGACGCCTTGTCGCAAGGCCTCTACCAGGTATCCGGCAACAACGTCTATCTCAATGTCGACAGCAAGAACGTCGCGCCCAACGGGCGTGCCAGCTTACGATTAGAGAGCAAGAAGCTCTACAATCGCGGCCTCTTCATCTTGGATGTGATGCACATGCCTGCCAGCACTTGCGGGAGCTGGCCGAGTTTTTGGTCCTTCGGTCCAGAGAAGACGTGGCCTGCGAACGGCGAGATCGACATCATCGAAGGCATCCACGACTCTACTAGAAACGCTATGTCACTACACACATCCGATGGATGCACCATAACTGGGACTGGCAGCACGGGCACGGTCAAGACGAAGAACTGCTACGTCAATGCTGCGGGCCAGACGAGTAATGCTGGGTGCGGTATCGATGATAAGTCGGCGTCTTCTTTCGGTCAGCAATATTCCCCGATGAAGCATTGCAGCCTTCACCTACCTATGCCACTGTTCCACATGACAACCACTAACCTTAACCCCAGGTACCCCCCTCAACCCCAAATTCGGCGGTATATACGCTATGCAGTGGACCTCCACCAGCATAAAGATGTGGTTCTTCCCACGCGACTCGATCCCTTACAATCTATACGGCAACAATCCCGACCCCACGCTCTGGGGTACGCCCAGCGCCAACTTCGCCGGCAGCGCCTGCGACTTCAATAAACACTTCATCAACCACAAACTTGTCATCGACACCACGTTCTGCGGAGACTGGGGCAACGCGGTATGGGCGAGTAACGCAGTGTGCAGCAAGAAGGCGACGACATGTAATGAGTTTGTGGCGAATAATCCGAGTGCGTTTGCGGAGAGTTATTGGAGGATTAACTATCTCAAGGTATTCAAGGAGTAGAAGGGCAAGGAATAGTGGATGTAGATTATACCCGAAGGCAGCAGAGCTGAGAAGTGTGTACAATTGAAGTTGTGTTGCATATCCCCGAGCGATCCCCGCTGCTTTGTAACATGGACCCTGATTACCGATGCCAAATAACTACCTTATCGCTGCAGCTGTTCTGTATGCTGCGACGAGTAGGAGTTATGCCCTGACTAATCTACGAGTAGAATGTTTCCACACTTGAGCGAAGCGGAGTGACGTCGCAAATCCTTACAAATGTTGTCCGATAGACAGAACCACTCAGCGCAGGATGTATCGCGACGCGGATCTTGATTGGCTTGTTCGCGTACTTCTTCCGAGATATGGACGACTATAGTGGCGTGTGTATACTCGCGTCGAAAGACTATAAAGCCTACGCAAGGTTGCTCTCACGTCTTGAATACACTCCTCCAAGTTCAGCAGCATTTACTCACGTATACGTAAACGCATATCGACATCTCCCTGCCCAATTACTCAGCACAATGGCTGCCAAACACACGCCGCAAACCCACCCAGCCGACTTCCCACTTGCAGGCCTCGCTCGCGACGGTTGGTCTACTGACACCGAAGCCACAGCGACATGTTTCTGCGGCGCGGTACAATTGCAAGTCCCGCTGACTGAACCGGGGTTAGTAGCCTCGTTCGTCTGCAACTGCGCCGATTGTCACAAGATCACGGCGAGCATGTTTGCGTCGAACTTCACGGTGGATGATGATTATGTCGTCCATCTGCGCGGGAAAGAGAATCTGAAGAAGTTTGGGCAGAAGGACACGATCGGACGGGGGCACTTGATGACGAGTAGGCTCGCCCTCTTCCTTTCTTTTCCCTCTCAAGTTGTTGGAGGAGCGATGAGGCTGACACGAATGGGTTTAGATTATTTCTGCAACACGTGCGGCACGCTGATGTATCGCGTGGGCGAGGGGTTCCCAGGTAAGAGTATTCTGAGGATCGGAACGGTGGATGATTTCAGGGTGATGGAGGGGGCGTTGAGGCCGAGGGTCGAGCAGTTTGTTGAGCAGCGGGTTAGCTGGTTGCCGGGGGTGGAAGAGGTGGTGAAGAGTGAAGGAATGGGTGTGTGAGGGGATATGGGGTATAACAGGGTGATAGGATGGTATGAAACGACGAAGGAGGGGGTCGGCAGTTGCGGGATGGGGAGAATGGTTCAAAGTTGGTAGAGCAGAGCAGAATGCGGGGTGGTACAATGACAGACACACTGCCGCATATCAGCTTCATCTTCAAATCACGGTGATGAACTTCGACATGGCGGGTATGAACCTTCAGTGGATATCATTCAAGCTTTTCGCTCATGGTACGGATGAAAAAAAGCTACTCAGCACCCGCCAGAACGCCATCCTTTTATGCATGCCATGCCTCATCACGTTCGTCCTCCGCGCTCTGGGCGAGCTTATGCGTCCTCGACGATAGTGGTCTGGAGACCCTTAGGGTCCTTGACGTTGACGGCCTGGACGTACGAGTACAGCTTCTCCTTAGCGCCCTCCTCATCGTTACGCTTACGGGAGATGCGCACGCGTAGGCGGAACGGAACGCCCTTGATGCCGGATTCCCACACCTTCTTGTTAAGCTGGGGGTCTAGGCGGACATCCTTGGTGCCCTGTATTACTTGTTAGCGCAGTGCATTTGAAAACGAACAATTGGAACACAAGTCTCGGCTAAGCGCTCAGTTCCAACCCAAAAGGTGCCCACGTACCATAGCCTTCTCAGCGAAAGCGCGGATCTCCTTGATAGCCCTGGGGGCCCTCTTCTTGAACGACACACCATGAACCTGTTACCGCCCCATGTATTAGCCATCCATTGTATATCTCGAACAGTCTTCCGCCCTACCCACGCACTCCTTTCACAGAGTGCGCGGTATCCGGTGGACTTCACAAAACTGAACTCAACATACTCGCTTGTGCAGGTGGATCGTGTATTCGCGCGCGACGACGTCAGCGATGGCGCTGCGCTGAGTCTTGCCGGCGGGCTTCTTGCCGCTGTTCTTGGCTGCGGTGGACATGTCTGCAGGCGGTGGTCAGCAGGGTCCACAGGTAGAAGTGCACAATTGGATTGCTTGCGCACTGTTCAAAGATGACTTGAGAGAGAGTAGGGTCTTACTGAGAGGTTCCGCTGTGTGGTTAGTGGTGGTGAGGAGGACGGAAGCTGAAGTTCGTGAAGCGAAGCGACGATTTTCGCAGCGTGTGGGAATTTTAGATTTGCCAAGCCGCCAACTAGCCGAGCGCTTAGTCACCTTCCAAGCGTTAAACCTTGGAAGCCGTCAAGTAGATGTTGAGAAGAGAGCACGAGAGGCATAACTTTTCGAGAGTTTTCATGGTGATCGAGACTACAATGTCGCTTCGGCACTTGTGGCGACACTGCTATTCCGGAGCTACAACAACATTTGCTGCCTGACTTTCTTATACTTATCAACGTGCAATGCCACTATGTAGGGTATATCTGCCATCCAAGAATGCTTGTTTCATGCCATTTTTGAACGCCTGCAATGCAAAATTTTAATAGTCATTCGTCCCAAACCCAGCGTTATCGATGCCCAGGTAAATCGATGTCGTTGTCATCATCGTCATCGTCGTCGCCCTCGCAATCATCTTCCTCATGCTCGTCTTCGCTCTCATCGCTGCTGCTCTCATCATCATCTCTTTCCTCGGAACCAGACAGGAATCGATCAAATCGTCCACCGTCCTCGCCCCAGAATTGCATCCCATCGGCATCGTGATCCTCAGACAAATCTAAGTTAGGAATCTGGTCGATAGCAGGGTTCAAATAGTTACGCAAAGGGAGGATTGAGCGGTTGAAGCGCTCGAGGACGTATTGTGGGAGAGCCGGCAGCTGAACCGTGGTGCCATCTGTGGCGCGCGTTTCGCGGCGCTCTTCGTCTAGGTCGATGATAGGTACGGCTTCGTTGGGGATCTCGCCAGTGGGATTGAGGTAGTAGTCGAAGGAACGGCGAACGCGATCCAGCAGTTCAGATGGGTCCGGCATCTGAGGCATCTGAGGCATTTCAGGCATTCGAGGCATTCCTGCGAATTGGGGCATGCCCCGAAATTGTGGCATCTGAAAGGGAAAAGATGGTAGCTGCCCTGACGGCATGCCGGGAAACTGTGGCATTTGGAAAGGGAAAGACGGAAGTTGACCGGGAAGCCATGTCTGCTCCGGTTCGTCGGGCTGGAAGTAGTAGCGTGGTGAGCGAAGAGGTAGAGACGCAGGGGAGCTGATGCTGATTGGTGATCGAGCCCCGGATGTCTCATCCTCGTCTGCATCGAGAATCGCATTGGCAGTCTCTTCGCTCTCCGGACCGTTCAGGATACGGAGCTCGTTGGTGTTGTATGAATCGCAACTATTACACTTGTTGCCGAGCCAATGGTACTTGACAGATGACTTCGCGGCGCAATCGTTACATTGAATGATGGCTCGAGTGTTGATGAATTGCTCAGGCATCGGTTGGCTCTCGATCGCTTGTGTCAACTTTTGCCACTGAAGTTCCATGTTGACAGCGCTCTTCTTACACGTGGGGCACTTGTATGCGGTCTCCATGTACTGATTGTAACATTCCTTGTGTAAGTAATGACCACATGGCATGGACACAACGGCCGTGGAAGAATTGAACAGATATTCTCCACATATAGGGCAATCGCAGTCAGTGGCGCGCTCGATGCACTTGTGCGTCGTGGCAAAGGCTATCGATATGCACACGTTACAATTCTGACATATGTTAGATGAATCACGGCAACTTCAGTACGTAACTCACTTTGCAATGCACATAATCTTTGCCTAAACCTTCGCCTCGTCTGCAGATACCGCAATCAGCACAGTGGTAGATCTTTTTGCTGCTGTTGTTATCCCACAGCTTGCAAATGTCGCAATAGTAGCATGCTGACTGTCTCCCACAGTTTTTACAGTACTCAGTAGCCTTCTGCGGGGTGCCGCAAGCCATGCAGAGCATGTTCTGGGTCTTCTTCCGGTCCAAATTGTGGCCTTCAATCGCGTCATGACAGTGCCTGCAAGTGTACCACCGCCGGCATTCATAGCATTGAACTTTGACATTACGTTTGTAGTGCTGACAGCCAAGTGAGGGTTCCTCTTCCAACAGCTCCGCCTCGTCGTCTTCAACGACGGCGTCCGGACTGGGATGCGTTGGTCGAGGCCGGTATGTAGGCTCTGTGTCACCAGGTCGAAGGTTGAAAGGATTGTCCAGGTCGATGTCGGAAGAAGCGGAAACGGGCGACGAGTATTGGACTTCTGAGAAGACGGACTGATTCGACGTGGGCGTAAAAGGACGGTCGTGTGAGACAAAGCTGCTGGGCGACGTAGGGCGTAAATAATTGTAGCGTTCCGTCATGAGGCCATGCATCATGCGAGCTTTGTCCACATCGCCAACTCGCAAAGCCCTAATCTCGTGTATGCGCGCCCGCAGATGGCGCATGCCATCGTCTGCGGGCAGTGATTCGGACATGGACGGTGCATTCTGCCCGTCTGCGATCGATGCTGGGCTGGCGATGTCGCGTGCAGGCGTTACAGCGAGTGATGGATCGAGGTTCAGACGGCGAAACTGTACGTCTAGAGTATGTGAGGGGTTCGCAGACATTTCTCCATCGCCAGGAATATCGACGGGTGCGCTCGGAGCGGTTATGCGGCGCGACAACATGCCTAGCGGGGGATGCACGGTGCCGTCATAGTCGTGCCGTTGCTCGTCGCGAACCGCAAAGAGAGGACCGCGAGTGGATGGTTCATGCTGGTGAAGATCTCCTTCTAGCGCAGAAGAGTTGTTGCTGCTAGCCTGCGCATCTTCTTGGGGCGTTATTGCGCGGGCATCATGAGGGACAGACAACGTTGCAGGAGAGTCGACATTTCTGGCATGTGAAGATGGGCGCTCGCCATCGTTGGCGGCATTTGGAGCAGCGCTCGAGAAGCGGCGTGCCTGGCGGACAACTGGATCAATAATGAACGATGAGAACAAACTCATGAGGACACGCTTGGCAGGAGAGGGGTTGAAGCAGCAAAAATAAAGGTCTCGTGCAAAAAGGCTGCACGTGGGAGCCCCGGAACTAGAACTGTCACGAAACCGGCTGTTCGCTCTCACAACGCCACACCCTTCAGCCACCACCGCTGTGAACAAGGTGCCAGCAAGAGGCTCGTGATCTCGACCTTACCTAGGTAGCCAGATCAGCGATCTGCGAGAGGCAGCGGTTGATCTCAGCTGCCAGTGGTTTACGTGTTCAACCATCACCAGATTTGACAGAGTACAATTAACTGGATAGAGCTCACTTCCATTAACTTGGGTCCTATGTCCCGATATGCACATGCCACTAAGATTATACACTGGATATCGTCAAACACACTCGTCCCATGCTTTTTGCCTTTCCCTCTGTACAGAAGAGCCCCTGCCCTGAGTTCGCAAGTCAAGCGAACTCGATCATGCATGTCTCCATTCGGTACCCAAACGCCATCACCCAGACAACCTTGGAGAGCGTGGGTTGCAAATTGCAGCCCGCAAACCATGCATTGCCCAGTACACAGGAAACAGAAATCGCTAATAGTGGTATCTGAAGAAAACAAAATAGGAAATCGAGCGTTAATGTCGTAAAAAGGCCGTTGCAATAGACAGAAAACAGAACCGAGGCGCGTAGTCAGCTTGTTGCTGACTCGTCTCCACTCCAAAGAGAGAGTGAAGCAAGGTCGTGTATTTGGAGAAGAGTATACACCGGATATCCAAATGAAGCGAGCTGCATGGTAGTCAGGTCAAAAGGTAGCGGATTTACCGGTCCTTGGCGTTGTTGGTGAAGTAATTCGACAAACTCAACATGTCGAAACGATCTTTGGCGGTCATCGTGCTGGCTGCGCTACTGCTAACTGGAGGAGGGGCGGCTTTGACGACCCGCGGAGGCTCTCGAGGCTCCAAAAGTAAAGATTGTCGGTGAAAGCTCTGCGGGTTGGCTTCCTTGTTCGAATGCATCCGTTGTATTTGGGACTCCATCCACTCCTGCATTTCTGGAACTGCTGCTAGGCGATAGGGTACCTGGCATGACTGCAGTTGCCCAATAATCTTGGCAGTCTTCATGTGTTTGTCGAAATTGATAACAGAGATCCCATCTTCTCCAGATTCACCAGGTAGCTGGCGTGTGGGTTCATTCCCAGCGTCCACGAATGTAAGGTCAGTGAGGTACATGCCGACGAAGGGAATGCAGGGCGACACATGATCGTGAAGACGCTGACGAAGGGCCGCGTAATTTTTACTGATGTCAGTAACTGTTTTAAGCTCGTCGAAGCGAGCCTTCGTTTTGGCAGAGACCAGCTCCCAGGTTCTCTTGAGTCGAAGAACTGTGGTAGAGTTCAACGAAGCCAGAATGGCCATCAGCGAATCGTAATTGTTGAGTTCTAGGCATTTGCCCGCAATCTTCACCCATTGTTTGATGACGATAGCCCTTCTCTTCACATCCTCTACCTGTAGGATCGTATCTGTGACCAAATTGGTCAGATCATTCGAGAGTGTAGCCATCGCCTTGACATTGACGCCTTTCCCAGCTTTCTTCATCCATTCCAATGCAAGTAGCTCCTCAGGTTGTATCGTGCAAAACAGTTTCGATTCAATGATGGTGAACTGTCTTGCCATCTCCAGCGGATCGAAATCGAGAATGCTGCATTGCGTCCTGCCTTCCTTCCACGCCCTCAGAGTGTTTATCTGACTTCTGTTCATGTTCGAACTAGGCGCTGTATTGTCCGCCGGGATGAACACGGAGCCAGAGACACCAGTCTTGCCCAGAGATGACGCAAGACGAGGAACTAAAGCTCCAGCGCGGATCTCAGTGGCTTTGGACGTCAACTCTGCAAGGCGTTTCCCTGCGGCTGGCAGAGTTGATCGAAGCTTCCCCGTTGCGAACGAGAAGATGATGCCGAGAGCCGCAGAGTCAGATTCAACCACCCAGTGGCTTTCTAGCCAGCCCTTGAACACGTTGTAGATTCGTAGACGGACAGGTATGCCTACCGACTGACTGTCGCCAATGAGGTCGAATCGATTAATCAGGCATTGCGATAGCTCAACCGGAGTGGTGAACAATCGGAACGTGAGATAGAACGCGGTGACAAAGCTTGTGTCAGGCGTAGAATCGTGTAAGGTCAGCTGCTCTACCAGGGCCGGAAGAGAACCTCCGGAGACCTGGCCGTCTTTATTGTAGAGAAGTTCATGAGAATACGTCGTTTCGAGTAGATGCTCTTCAACCGCTTCAACATCTTCGCTAGCGACAGATCGAAGCTCTGATGAGCTGCCAAAGCTGCTAACAAGTGTCTGCGCACTGTACTTCTTCGCGGGAGATTGGTCGGGTGTCGTCGCCCGGGTTGAGGTCTGCGATACTATGCTAGCAGTTTCGCCTCGCATACTATACCTGCACGTGCTACTAGAATCAGCAACGGAAGCATTGACACTATCGGCTCGAATTGATTTCCCAAAGAATCGCTGTGTTGCACTGGCAGGACTTTGGGAGTAATCCGAGGCGCTCGGTTGCGGAAGTTGCGGAAGGTTGTGCTGGACCGAAGAGTGTGGTAAAGAAGACATGGACGACCGAACCGAGGTGGCGACCGGGCTTTCAGCGCAAGGATTCTGAGAAGGTCGAAGCGACGCGTTCTGATTGCTTGTTGATGGTGAATGTGGGACGTCGGGAAGTGGCTTCGATTCTGAGATGACCAGTGGTGGCAGCAACTTGCGGTCATCAGTCGGTGGCGGAGGGAGCGGTTTCTCGATTTCGAGCATGCGTTCTGGCTGACTTGGTACTTCGACTTGAAACGCGGCCTGTGGTTGATCGAGACCAAGTCGGTTCTGGTTGAGTTGATCGAAGACAGAGTGCGACAGGCCTTGTTCGTCGTACTCAAACTCGAAGTCCCCTATGCGCTCAATCACCAGCCTTGCTTTCGTAACGCATTCTCCGGCCGAGCGAACACAGCTCGTGGCTGCAATGACAAGCTGTTTGCCCTGGTCCGGCATGATCACCTCGTCACCCATCCCCGCCTCGGAGCTGCTGAACATGTCTTTGGTCGCCTGGACGAGTTCTGCGAGTCGCGTGTACATCATCTCCCTTGCCTGCTCCAGTTGTTCGGATCTTCGAGAATCGCGTTCCCATACTTCCTCGACGACAGCGAGGAGGTTTCGACACGCTATGACAGATTCCTGTGTGGTCACTGCGAGCTCTTCGGAGGAGCGCGACTGCAGGTGCAGTCCAATAAACGAGCCTATAAAGCCCAAGAAAGAATCGTGTGCAGCGTTCAGCCGCTCCGAGGCAAGATTATGTTTTCGCGTGCTTTGAGACTTTCCGGTGTACGACAACCGATGCGTAACAGATAGTCGTTTTGCCTGAGCTTGGGGCTGAGGAGGTAACAAAGGTGATTGGAGCGCGTCCGAGTCTGAAGGAATCGAGAAGGCAACGGAGAGACGGGCGAGGTTGCGTGGTTGCGTTGCTTCGTGGTCCAATAACTCGCGCGTTACACACGCGCTCGCTTGTGATACAGAAGCTGCTTCGTCATTCGCTTGCACACTACCTACGTCGTCGTGATTCGACGTTGCGGGCGGTTGCACTGCGAGATCAGCGGAGTCAGATGGAGGGGTCAGCGGTCTATTATTGCCCTCCCCCATGTCAAATGACAGCGACACTGCATCTTGCGCCCATATATCAAGGAAGCGAACGGCCCTAGTCACGAGCTTGAAGGCTTTGAGCACAAGTTCATCCAGGCGCCCAAAAACCAGACCCGGTGAGTCATTCGACTGCAGCACCTCCTGCAATTTTTTAGCGGTCTTGACGAGAGAAGAGAGATCGCCTAGTAACCCTTTACGCATTCGTCGGAGACCAACGTGAGCTACGACAAGTGGCGATTCCCTCGTCAGACAATCCGTTTTTTCCTTGATCACAATCAGCGACATTCTGTACGCGGTCAGGTAGGGTTGCTTTTGACTCACCAGGAAAAAGCGGACGCCGGCGATCAAGGTTCTGATATAATCCTGCTTCATGAAGACTACCAAGTCACCATTTTCACCATCGCGAACAAGGTCCCACAGATTAGTGAGTGCACTCAGCAGGGTTCTTATGGTTGGATGATCATATGGCTCGCAGTAATTTGTCGGAAGCCATCCACGAGCTCCGGATGCCAACAATGTCCCATCAGCCCAGCCATTCGGATGGACCGAGTGCACGAGAATCACGTCTCCTTGGTTGATAGGCACGGTAATAGAGGATTCATCGGTCGACGAGGACACAGTGGAGCTAGGGTGGAAGTGGTAGAAGGCGCGCAAGTAGTTGTGAAAGACTGGTTGTGAAGGTTGCTCTGCAAGGGAGTCTCTCGAGGTTCGTGGTGTTAACGGTGGAGACATATGCGACTGAGATGTAGCCGACTGTCCTCCTCTTGATGATGACTGACGAGAATGGCCAGGACCTCTACTTCGCGATCGCTTGGGCGACTTGTGTATGTTCAATGGCGCTACTAAGGCACTCGCGTGCTTGTTTGTGTCGTCTGTTTCTAAGATGAGGTCGGCCATTGCGGGCTGCAGGTGTGGGGAATGATGTTCGCAGAGGCTGGGGGGAGCGCGCTCCAAGAGTGATGCGCTAGGTAGGCGACTCAACCTTGGTGAGGCATCGAATCGGGCCAATGCTGGTTCTCTATGAACGACGAGCTTTGCAGTTCCTGACGGATGCGGAGTTCTTGGTAAGATTGGGGAAGAGGGTCTGAGCGTATCGATAGATGTTGTTTGGCTGATGACGGTGTCGGTGTTGGCTTGTGTACGATTGTTGTGATTAGGGCAGGAGGAATGGTTCCGCAAGAATGGTCCGATTCGAAGAATGTGACGCTCGACAACGGCAAGAGACGTACCCGTGGGCCGAAGATTGCGAGTTCGCAGTCAAGCGAAGCTGCAGAGCGTTTCAAAGCGCAAGTGGGAGCGGTCGGCCGGCGGGTTGCAGCACGTTCGCAGAGCAACGTGCGACCGAGAGCTCGAGCTGCCCAGGTTTCCTTTTCGGGCACTCGGTTGGTGTAGCAGGATGACGAATTGGAAAACGGGCGGGATGGGTGCCGTGAAACACGGTGTTAGACGCCAATCGCGGACGGTTGCACCTGTAGAGTGCTGTAACGGCGCGGGTTTCTGTCCAGCGTTGTCTGCCGCAAAGCGAACGGGGCGACACAATAGCAGAGAATCGAGGCAGCCAGGCGGGATGCCGTCGACGGTCCGGGGAGGGCAGGCAGGAGATGGCTAGACGGTGACGAAAGCTGGCCGAGGGAGGAGGGGCTGCTGGTCAGGCAAGTGCGCTGTGTCGTGCGCCGTGGTACTGCAAGGGTGGTGCCTGGCGGTCGCAACGGTCGCGATTGCGGAGCAAGCTCGAGCAGTGGAGGGGAGGAAGGAGCAGTCGGCCGTCGCAACGCGGTGCAACTGCAGGTGAGGTCGAAGACAGCCCTGGCGACGACGCGAAGAGGACGATCGTCTTTGATATGATTCATTCACCCTGGCGAGGGCACCCGTCCAAAGTCTGCAGAGCTCTGCAGGTGCCCTGCACCGCACAGGGCCGGGGACGCTGTCAGTGCTCCTCGACAGGGGCGACGTGCACGCTCGTTCGCGCGGGCCCAAAACGGATGCCAGCGCGGGCGTGCAGTGGAGCCTCCTCCCTGGTCGCCGTTCTGTTCCTCCTTGCACCTGTGCGTGCTATTCACCCAGCCAATTGCACCCCCATCGCGCACTGAGGGCGACTCCAGATGGGCACCACTATCGTCGAGCGGGTCCCGGCCTTCCTAAAGCAACGCTCCGGATGCCGCGCCCCCAGGACTCGACGCGAAGGTTTGCACGAGGGAGCCTCGATCGCATCCGCGTCAGGAGAGAGGACGGCACGACGTCGACGGTGGACGCGGCCGCCTGCATAAGACCCGCAGACGCACATGCCGGACGCGAACCAAGAGCGCGCTGGGCTGCAGGCGAGGCTTCGACCCCCAGCCTGCCGCCGTCGCGCCAACGACACGACGCCAAGGCCGCGAAAGAGGTCAGGATGCACGCTGATCGTCGCGTTGCGACACCTTTGTGGGCGGCTTCGGCCAGCCCCCCACCCCATTGGCCACGGCTTGGGCTCTATGTCAACACCAGCAACCGCTCCTTCATCCCACCGTGCTCGATGCGGAACCGAAGCCTTTCGAGCGGCTACCCAATAACGGCAATCGCCCCAGGTGCCCAGCCGTCCTGCAGCTCTCCGTAAGCTGTCCCACCCCACCCCACCCCGTCCCCCACCAGCCATGGTAGCGACGAGGCCTCGTCGACGGACTGCATCTCACCAGCAACCAGGGACCACAGTCGCTGCCTCCATTGCTACGCCTCCACTCTGTGAGCAACCCCCAGATCTCGAGTACTCGCCGCATCTGGCCGCGTTGCATCCACGATCCCACCTCATATCGACCGTCACGGCGATCCTCATATGTCGTGCCGAATCTTCCAAATGTACCGGCAGTCCGGTAGGCCATGCTCAAGCGTTTCCTCTACACCCACCTCATTCTAGTGGGACATCCTACACTCCCCATTCACGACTACTGTGGACATTGTGGTGGACCAGTCCCGTGCAATGCCAACATCACATCGCAGTACCGAGCAATCGGTCACTGTATTGTACATGCGCAATGGGTCATTCGCTGGCACTCTCTGCAACTATCCACAGTGCAATGCAGTCTACGGCTGATCGTCTCGAAGCGAGCGGATGCAGAAAGCGGACACCCTACACCTCCACCAGAGCCGGCCTTTCGGGAACGGGTGCAGAGATGGCCAAAAAAGCATCCAATACCGATCACATACGTGTGAAATCATATTGTCGAGCCACCACGAATACGAATATCGAGCGACGTAATAGCACGAAGACGTGCACTTTAAGGTTTCACAACGGTTCCGTACCCTCACGGGGCTACCGGGTGCGCTCGTATTGTCATCCAAGCCGGCCTTAGCTGGAGGCATCGTCCCGTTCCGGCGTCTGTTAGTGGGCTCACCCACATTTTGCTGTGGTCGCATTCATTTGAAGCAGGTCGGTCCAAGGAGTAGCCATTCTCGTGCGATCAGTAAAGCCGCTGCCGACGGACGATAAGAAAACTCAGCATCCAACTAACAATCCAGGTCTGTTGGACAAGGGACCCGAGTGAGATTAGCAAAATATTTGAGGTACGAGTATTGAGATTTGCTTCCTACAACAAGTTTTATTGCCTACTTTGCCAGTGCGCGTACTTCGAGCAACGGAACGAAGTCCGCCTGTCCAAGTTTGAGGCTACTTTGCAGCTACTCGACCCCGAACGTGTTCGCTTATGGTCCTTCAGCAACGCAATCAGTAGGATAATGCGACCTTTGCGCAGCTGCGGAGAGAGTTGAACAAGGCCTCTCAGTAGGCATGACAATCTCTCATATTTACATCTCCTCCCTACCTGCGCACACGGAATCCGACGTATCTTGGCATAGGAGACAATGATCAATCAACCTATGGTATCATGCCAAGTTGAATGCTCAAATTTTCGGTTGTCGCGATGAGACGAGAAACCGTTGCAGCCGTGTGCTTGAACAGTAAGCCGCCATTGCGCAGTACTGTGTAGACTTGAAGTGGGTCGCGCACGCGACGAACTGGATTTTGGCACAGCTGTACACACAATCTACACAAGTTACTGACTCTATAACAACCAGCAGGCCTCGTGGCATGAGACGATTAATTGGAATGTAGGCGCTATCGCCTCTCGAAGGAATAAGGAATTGCCGGTAGAGGATTGCGATCAGCACAACGCCATTTGTCCCTATCAGTCCTAACTACTATTACTATCTGAGGCTCAGCTGGATCATGACTGTTGCCACTTCCTACACCGTCTTCCTGCTTCATGATCAATGAGCATCGCACCGTGCCAGACAGTGAAACATCCACGGGCAACCATATCGAATATTGTATGTTCTAGAGGCCGGCAGACTGGTCGATTTCGCCGACTTTGTCTATTATTCACCTCTGTCACGGTACCTCGCGATCCCAAACCCCGGTTGCAGACATGTCTAGTCGTGAGTTCGGAGGCCTGATCTGTATGAGGTCCTTGCAGCTCGGGGAACCATGCTCGCTCTTCCGGGACGCCGCTGCAACGCTCCGACGGCTGTCGCCAAGCATTGCAAAGCCGTAGCCTCATTTCTCGTGGTCCGCAAACTCACACTCCTCCCGGGACGCTAGCGACGCCGATGGACTATCAGATCTTAGGGTGTTCGCATACCCTGGCTTTTATTTCGGTATAGGGCTTGTACTCTCGGTCAACTGCCTGACTGCGGGTAGTGCTCTCGAGTGGAACCCGCCATTTCCGCACGCGCGACTCGTCGTCACAGCTACTGTGCCGCATTTTACAAAGAAACCGTCGTCACCGCGGTGGGCTACGCAGGTCTCATCTGGTAATATTACATGCGCCGATCGCCACACTGATGCTCCTATCTCATTAAAAGGATGCGCGGATTGCGGCTCGCGAGTGCCCTCGTGAGCTTCCCAAACATCCTCAGAGGATCGAGAAGAGGCGCACCACATAAGTCGAATCCTGTGCAGCATCGATCATTGCCACTACCGTATACAACACGTGTTGGATTTTCCACAAAGCCGAGTTCTACACGGCTCCAATAGTAAGAGCATTTGAACAATAAATCCAGCATCCAGGATTACGAACCCCATCAGCCACGCCGCGTCCAGAGCCCCACCGACTGAGATAATTTTTCCATTAAGTGATCTGTCCCGTTTGCGCGCAAGCTCGCCCATGCCGACATTTCTACGGTATCTAGGCGAGGTTAGGGCTGTTGTTAGGCATCCCATCGACTGCACGAGCCGTGGGCAATCCTTAGCAATGTTCCATATATTGGGCAGCGACCATCTCGCGAGATCAAGACACCGAAGATGGAGGATGGCACATTCCGTATCGCAAAGTGCGATCGAATACGAGACAACCCGTCAAACTTTCCCTACGGTAATCACGGCCACTGCTTTGGCACAGACAGCAGACCATAATGTTCGATTACGTGTGCGCATGAAGACTCTAGGCTGTAATTTTGATACCGATACCTGATCAGTAAGATCTATTGTCTTTCACCTCGGTTATGGATACATACTCTTCACTATCTTATCTGGATGATGAGAAATAGCATTCATTACTCCATGCTCTGAGTCGGTGCGGAGACACCTCTTGCTGTCAAGGAAATGCCTGTCTTGTTGCGGCATCATGCGCATGCTTACTAGCGACGGGCCGAAATCATTCCCACGTGGCTACAGAGCTCCATTCATGGTGGGTCCGATGTCAGGTCTTGACACAATGGATCACATCTTTGTTGGTTACTCTCGTAGCTACTCAAATCCGGAAAGTCGTATGTATGCTGTATGCACACTGCAGGAGCAGAAACGCCAAACCCGATATCCAATTTTCTAGGCCTACCACATGCATTGTGGCCTGTCATTCCACGTTACACACGACCACCCTATCGGGACGCCACAACACGCCTATCCAGACATCATATCCACTATCACACATTTACGATACGCAGCATACAAAAGTAACTTTCAACACAACACGCACAATTGACTGTTGTCTTTCTTGTCTAGGCCGCACGCATACTCTCGTACACGAGGTGGTTCGAAACTGTACATCACCCTCGCTTCCGTTTCACCCCCATCCCCCGCAACGACACCCAATTCGCGGAAAATACGCCACTCGCGCATCCCGCGCCCAGAGCTCCGGTACACACCTCTCACGCCTCTGTGCATAGCATCAATGGCTGCAGGTTGCGGCTAGAGCTGTCATTCCTCCATGTCCTGAATCTCGTTAGAGTTCTTGCTGCGGGTATCGACGTAAGTGATGCTTCCTTCTGCAGGCTTGGACGTGCGTAGTGCAGGCTTTGAGGGCCAAAGGGTTTGGAAGTATTGCAGTGTTAGGAAAGTAGAGGGGGGTCGTTGATTGCTGTTATGACGACCCTGGTATGATAGTTCTTGATGAAGGTAAGAGGCTGGGGCGAGGTGAGTGTGGGCATTGAGTTTGCATGCATGAATGTGGGATGCGTATCTGTGGATGATGGATGTCATGGTGCGGCAGGGTTCTTGTTGACCTCAACGTCAATATTGACAATGAGGATTGTTGCATGACGTATTCGGCTACATGTGAATTGATTTGCCTGATAAGTGTACAGCAAATACGCCTCCCATGCGAGGACCACGAGCACATTTGCCGGTTAGAGTACAGCCACTCACATGGCGAAGAATGTCATGCTCGGATTGGCTCTCAACAATCATTCTCAACGGTACCTGGCGTCCGACACCGGACGTTACACAACGCTCCGTATGCTTCCTTTGGATTGCGGGAAACACGCCACCCTTCAAAGCCTACTGCAAGCCACCATCACATTTGCACAACAGCGTCTCCACTCCATTAATTCTTTGAAGACAGCATAATCCAGTGATGCGTCTTGAATCCCGACTTCGTACGCCTCACTACGCCTCATCCGCAAATCTTCCTCCGCCGATTATGATCTATTGATCTGTCAACGGGGATCACTCGGGCGGCGCAGCGACGCTCCCGTTCCTCAACCCTGGATATTGGGTCCGAAGCAAAGATATGTGTCTGCTAGCAAGCAGTGTGAACTGAAAGGTGCTTCTCCATACGTATGACATACGTATGGCATAATCGAGTCCTACTTGTCATGGCATTGTTCTGGCTGAGCATTACGGCTGTTACGCTTCTTCATGTCTGGCTGTATAGTGGCTGAATGACTACAACTGCCCAAACCCGGCCTCCATGGCACAGCAGACTCGACATGGGCCTCTCGGGGCCCTGCGTGTGGGTGGCGTTGGTGACGTTTTCCAATCGAGAGCACAATATGAGGTCTGCAACAGTGTATAAATTGCGCATGTCAAGACCAGTCTAGCTCGGGGCAAATCAGCAGCGACGATATCCGCCTTGTTTGTCTTCATGTGGACTTAAAGTTCTGCTCCCTTTTTATACTGTCTTGTGATTTCACCGTTCTCGCGGTGTTGTGTTGGGCTGCGATTGGCTTTACAAGCCTCAGGTTGATGTTCCCGGTTTGTGCGGGCTGTTGTTAAGCCCGATGTATGTTTGACGAGCTCTCTCGGTACGTGCACATTTAGAAATATCCTTATTTTGCAAAAGTTTTGTGCGTCGTTTTATCCAAGGCCGAACATCGATAGTTCAAGATTCGCATAAAAGTCGCGCAGTTTGCCGGCTTCCGATGAAACTCTATTGCTTAGTTTGGTGTAGATCAGAACTCAAACACCCAAGTGAGTAAGAGGCTCAACGGCGAAGGAATACATCGATCGAGACTATCGAGAACGAACTTTATGCGTAGGTCATACTCAGTCGTCTTTACTGTCTTCAAAAGCTACATCTCGACGGCGGAGATAGTATTGTGGAAAAGGGCCGAAGAGACAAAGCTTACTCAAGGCATTTACTCTGGAATAGATGGAGAATAGCTACAACCGACGAAGACATAACGGCTCCATCGTCTCCCACGAAGTTCAACGCTTTCGTGTGCGAGACTGCGACAAGCGTAAAATTGCGCGCGTAGCGCACACAGTAAAACCTAGGTACCTTATACGACGGCAGACCTTGAAGACGCGCAATGTTGCGTAACACTACCTATCCTTGCATGAACCGTCTTTGCACTCCCTACTCTATGTAGCCACTTTGCACACCCACGAGTATGTCTAGCTATGCAAAACATGTACACTACCAAAGGAACCTCTGCACCTTGCCCGGCTCGTTCGGCCATTCAAAACCTTTGTTCAAGAACATGTATCCCACCCCAACATTCACAGCAAGCAACCACACTGTCTCCAGCGCCAGCTGCGAGGTCGTCGCTTTACTCTTTGACGCTGGTACGTGCAATCTCCATAAAACCCATGGAATGATGAAATACCGCGGTTCGACGAGTGGAGCAGTAATAACGGAAAGGGTGGTCGCAGCGGTCCAGACAATGACGAAGCTAATCTGGACGGAGTCACTCTTGACAGAGTCAACTCGTTGCTGCTTCTTCGGTGTCCTCTTCGTGGATCCGACATATGCGGGGGGTGATGCACCAAGAGTTCTGATGGTAAGAAGTGCGCAGATGTAGTACACAGGTATGGCTATGTACCTCACAGCTGGGTACCGTAGCAGGATGCGGAACACGTAGAAGACGTAGTGGCGATTGTCCGCTAGGGTGTATGGATGAACGATAGTGTTGAAGTGGACAGCAACGAACGCGAAACCGTTGAAGAGGGTTGCCGCGATAATGCTAGGCGCGGTGGGCGTGAAGGGTCCTGTGAGGTTCGTTTCGATCAGGGATCGGAATTGCTTCGGTAATACTGCGAGGATCGGCTGGAGCAGGGATGGCAACGTCAGCGGAAGGGAAAAGAATACCAAGTAGGGCCATATGTAAAGCATTTGTGGTAGGTGGATGGTCGCTACGTGGGCGGATTTGTCCCCTGGCTGGGTCAGTTTGGGATGGAGGGGGACGGGAAGGGAGTTACCTAGCACGACACCGCCGTTCCAGAGGACGAAACCCGCGAACAAAACTAGTAAGACGACGTACGGGATGATAGCCTTGACTACCGCTACTGGTCTCAACAGGAGAACATTTCGCGGAAGGTACAAGAGAAGGGCAAAGTAGTCTATAATTTGGTCAGTTCAGGCTCTACCTGAATTTGTATAGACGTACGTTTCGGCCCGGCGTCTTCAACTGAAGTATCGAGGATTTCATTATAGCGCTTCAGTGTATCGACAACCGTTAGCCCCGCTGGAAAAACAGCGACCCAGAAGATGTTCGTCTGTCGGAACAAGAGGGCGATTACGCCAACATTGATGGTAAGCCAGCCCGATACGAGGTAGTTAGTACTCCCTCGCTGACTCAAGTACGTATAGTACGCGGCGAGAACGACGAGGGTAGATAGTACATCGGTATAGTAAAGCCCAGAGAAGAAGAAGAGTGGAGGAAATAGGCTAGTGTTCAGGGCCGTGTGGGCATCTAGTAGAGATGTTGGTGTCTCTTCGTCTTTCACTTGAGGACTGGATGAGAGCCCCTTTCGACCAGGCCGAGGAGGAAGCGGCTGGCGAAGAGCTCGGCGAATCTGATATGACAGAACACAAATTAGGCATACAGCTCCTACATTCAGCGCTCGTAAAGTTGATGTGTCACACCCTACTATCGGCTTGAATGCTAATGAAGCAAGGTATCTGCAAACATCAGCAAGTCGTCCAATGCAGTAAGCAATTGGCTGTCCTACAGTCCTGGTGGTGTAGTAATCTTGGGATCCCATGTATAGTCTTTTTGACAGTACCTCTGCGCCTGTGGGACGTGAAAGAACTCATCCTACAAGAGATTACTGTTTGTCTGGTTCGAATTGGATTTTCTCGTGGGCATCCTTACCAGATAGGGTTCGGGTACTCGTTCAGACACGAGTTTATACCAGGTGGCCGAAAGGTTCGCAATGACTAGAAGAGCCGCAGGCAGCGCCCACACCTGGGCCAACGAATACATTTTGTTTCCTCGACTATCTTGTTCTTCCAAATCTAGAAGTTGGTTGATGTGGCCGTCATTAAGGGTGAACGTGCGGCCACACGTGGTCGAATTGGAGCTGGAGGACACTCGCGGACCCTGAAGAAGCTAAAGCGAATCAAGTAACGCTTCAGCCGCCTCAACGCGTCCCCAATCGCGTCACAACTTATTGCCTACCCACGAACGATAAACCTCCTGCCATGGCATTGCCGCTTCCACCGGGGCTAACGCCCCCAGAGATAGCATTCATATGCGAAATGGAGCTTGTCACAATCATACCACGCCAGCGTCTCGAAGGCCTCGAATTACTCGGAGTACGACTGCCCCGCTACTCCACCATCTTTCCCTTCCGCTCTTCAGGAACATGAGACGATGGCTGATGAGTATGCAGGGTCCCCTAAAACCACTGAACCCACCGCAACGAGCCTCCTTACCACTATGGCTCGCTTTACTACTCAAGCGCCAGCGGCGCGCGAACATTATCCCTCCACCCTGGCTTTCGCCCGATTCATTAGCCGCCATATTACAGTTTGAGACCGAGTCTTCACCTGATGCCTTCTCACCACCGCCTCGATTACCCCCGCCGCCCTCCAGTACCACGATCCCGCTCTCCTCGCCCTTCCTCCCTTCCTCGACCGCCGACGCCCCAGCCGACGCGCTGCCTTACCACTGGCTTGAACTGGGTTCTATGCTGCTTGAAGCCGCGCCGGATGATTTTGACGATGCGGATGAGGTGCGGAAACTTTTACGAGGATTGAGGGAGGCGCGCATGGCGAAGCTGAGACAGGGCGTGGAGGTTTTGGACGCTGGAGGCGGGTTCAAGATGAATGGCGTAGGTGGGATGGAATTGGGGGAGGCAAGGAGCTTCATTACGGGAGTGGTCGATGGGTTGAGGAAGATTGGGAAAAGCAGGGAAGAGGCAAGGCGGGAGAGGGAAAGGGAGAATGGGTACTCGCCAAGTCAGAATTATGAAGACGACGAGATGGATATGCGGTGATCCCGACGGGATGCGCATCGACCCTGCTAGCGAAGATGGCTCTGACTCAGGGCTCCACCACCTATATCATATGTCGCGCTGAAACCCATGGATTATAATCGAACTCTGCTCTTCTGGAGCCTCGCGGAACTGGAACCGTCCATTATCGACATATAGAGGCTGCACAGGCTCCTTACTTAGAATGACGATCGGTACTGAGTACCCAGCCAGGCGTCCGAGGCTTTTGCGACAAGCGAGTGACCTTCAATGCTGCCTAACTGAAGTAAAATCCCTATCGCCGAGATTCCCAAGTCCCTTGATGGAAGGCTGTGGACCTATGCTCAGCTTATCGCTATGATACTTCAAGCCAAGGTAAACACGACTTACTGGATACTTGGAGGAAGCCACTGTCGGAACTGCCTTCCCTTTCGACGTTACATCATATAGTACTTCTATCGCTCAACGTCCCACCTGTAACATGGCACTCTTCTCGCGTCATTGCGCCCGTGTCTAGTATGACTAGAGGACTTATCGGCAGGCCTGCCGCTATTCCGCTTGCTGAAAAGCTCATATGCATTGTCTGGTGCTGGGCGCCTTCGACTATCTCGATAGATCGTTTGCCGTGCGGCAATATAGCAAATAGATTGCATCGCACTTCACCCAGCACGGGCAAGTCCCAATCATATGTCAATAGCTAAAAGCACGCTCGCCGAATCCTGCTGTTTCCCTTTCTGTCCTTCGTCCCGTTCATTGCCTTGCTTCGGAGTTGCTCCACGAAGATGTTGTCTCGCACACCGCTCCTCGTACTCTCTCTGCTCGGCAGCCATACCATCGCACACACATTCATATGGGTACTGCCATCCACTTCCATCCTGAACATTCAACTAAAACCATCAGGGCGTCTTCGTTAACGGCATAGACCAAGGCCTCTTCACCGGCATCCGCACACCACCTTACAACGCCGCCCCCAACGCCGGCGGTTACGCCAACTCGCCCGTCAAAGACCTCGACTCCATAGATTTGCGTTGCAACGTTATGGGCGACATCCAAGCGCCTGACACCATCAAAGTGTCCCCAGGCGACAACCTGACCTTCGACTGGCATCACGACTACCGCAATGACAGCGATGATATTATTGCTTCAAGCCATCATGGTCCAAGTATCGTATACATTAGCCCGGATCCGCCGGGCGAGAGCAGCTTCGTGAAGATCTGGGAAGAGGGGCTGTTCGAGAGCAATCCGTGGCCGCAGCCGGGGAGGTGGAGTACCACGGGGGATATTAGGGAGAAGCATGGGAAGATGAATGTGCGGGTACCGAAGGACTTGAAGGCCGGGTAGTAAGTTGGTTGGCAGTTTTGACGTTTGGTTGTGTGTTGACGAATGCTTTTTAGTTACCTTATTCGTGCAGAGATGATCGCATTTCACGAGGGCGAGGTTGCGTATAATAAGAACCCCCCGGAGAGGCACACAGTTCTATCCGAACTGTGTGCAGATTGAAGTCGTCGGCAATGGGATGGTCAAGTTGCCTGAGGGTGTGTCCTTTCCGGGAGCATACTCTTATGAAGACCCAGGAATTGTGTACGATGTATGTAACCTCTCGTTGTCTATGTATCGCATTTCTGACAGCGAGATGATCTACTGCTCGACCGAAACGAAGACACGCACCACCGCCTGTACTACTACATTTCCTATCCCTGGGCCAACTGTGTGGTCTGGCGCGTGGGCGCAGACGACAGCAGTCCTTCTCAGTCCCGTCACGGGCGGTACAACATCTACACCGTGGTCTACGTGGATTCAAAGATCTGTGGTAACATCGGCGAGTTATTCGGATGAGAAGCCGATTACGGTCGTGGGCACTTCTACGTACGAGGCAAAGTGGTCGACCACGTATCAAACGCCAGCCTCGGGTACGAGAAGGTGGTAAGTGGGCTAGCGATCAATTAGAGCTTTGAAAACAGTGTCCCTCATTCAAAAAAAAAAAAAGGCGGATGCGTGCAGCGCATAAAACCCTACGCTCGTCATATACTGGTGGTATGAGAGAACAAGGTATATCACAGAGAATTGAATTACGGTAAGCGCTACAAGGAGACCTGAAACAAGCCGCATTCTATAAATTCAGGGATCAACTAAGCTGTGATCCATGAAGCAAGACGGATTACCAAGATGTCTCTGTGACACGTTTTTCATTTCGTCATCCGCCGCTGCAAAGTGGACGAGGGCGCTCCAAGAATCCTTTTTCTCCAGCTTACGGTGTTCCCGAATCTTCTATATTATTGACGGAGATCCTGTCTAAAGGTAGTTCGGTAATGCTGTTGAACGTCTTTACTTTGGACGCGATATCTTCAAGTGGCAGAACGATATCAAGGACAGAAATGACGTTAAACTGCTCTCACTACCGCTAGAGGCAATGAGTGGGTAGCTTTTCCCTTCATTAGTCGGCGCGTCTGATATTAGTCCGCCAGCTCGGTGCGTCAACGGTAGGCTCGGACGGGCGTTTGATATTTGGACGAAAGACATATGGATTGATCCGTGAATGAGTGACAGGATGAGCAACGCATTCTTGATTTTTGGGGCTGCCACCTTCATTATGGCCTGGAGTTGATGTTGATGGGACCATCACAATTTTGCGATGTGCATCTTCGACTCCCAGGTGTTTGCCTTTGTATCTTGCCACGGGTTGTTGCGTATTCTAGAGGTAGCATGTGGACTAACAGCCTTCCTCATCCCTCATCCCTCTTCCCCCATTTACTGATGACCGTGAGATACAGAATGGCTCTACTTTCGTCTCGCTTCCACCATCAAATCTCTTTTACGGACCTAGGCGCCGTTTTTGTGCAGGTTGGCACTGCCATTGTGTGCACATAGCTGAGCAAGAGATATATCCTCTTCTTCCCAAGTGCTGACGATGGAACGTTCAACTATAAAGAACGTTTCCTTCAGCAAGTATTTTCGTCAAGCGATGACGTACATATTGACGCTGTTGATCGAAACTTCTTCTCACTAGGTATCCTGCTGCTCGAGCTATGGCTTGGAGGCAAGAACAATCAAGGATGGAAGATCCCGTAAAAAGCTGCCAATCGGTGACAATGCACCAACGAAGCAGGCTTCAGACCTGGTGCCGCTCTCAAATGGTATGATCCGCATCTTTAAGTTGGTCTGTGATAAATGAACTAGGGCAAGAGGTGTGAGTGGCGAAGAAGGCCTAGACTACGACGTCGCTGTGAAATGGTGCTTAATCCTGGTCGTGACTAGAGTAAGAATTGGCCGACAGACATTAAGGATGTCTTCAATCCTTTGGAAGAATGCTAACGCTAGTTCAAAGTTATCGCTGCAATGTAGTTAGCATCCCCCGAATGATAGACCTCCAGAAAAATGTTCTTTTCGACCGATCGGTCGACGTTTGCAACCTATATTGATGATATGTGATTCCGCGTGGTGGTGCAGTAGACATGAGCTAATGACGTTATAGCTCTGATTATATAATGAGCCTATCGATAAGAACGCGTCTCGCGAACGGAGCGCGACTTGCGCTTTTCCTCCCAACCATCCACACGACACAACCGCACAACCATCGCACCCTCTAGACAATCCGCTCATACACCATTGCCGTGACTACACACGACCATCATGCTCGCCACCAGCACCTTCTATCCTCAACATCTCTACATGCCCCCGCGGCCTTCGCCACTGTCCGAGCGCTCCGCGAATGCGGTCCCGCGCCCTTTCCAACTCAGCATGCCCCTACCGGTGCAGGACGAAAATAAACCCTTGGTGCCGCAGCGTGCGTACAAGCCGAACCCAGTCGTGCAGACGCGTGATGCCGCGACAAAACGGCGACGCGATATGTTCTTCAAGCGGGTGCAGAAGGGTCGGGACGACAAGAAGTGGGATGCGAGGAGCGATCAGGTACGCGTGAGCAAATGGAAGCCAAACATGCACCCACTGACTATCCATAGATTCAACGTCTAGATCATATTTCCGAGCAGAAGCGCTGGGAGGCCGAGAAGGCGCGTCAGGCTCCGCAGATTCACGACGATCTAATCGAGGAAGACATCGAAGAGTTCACATCATCACTACCGGAGCAGGAGCTGGAGGAAGTGGACTATGTTCTCGCGCAAGAAGAGCGCGAGATGCAGGAGTTGGTTGCCTCGATGGAGGAAGAGCAGGACGCGTCCCAGCACTATGGCAGCGATGACGAGGACTACGATCAGCTCTTTATAGAGTACACGTCGGCGTCCGCATTACATCAACAACAGCAGCAGCAGTCTCACCACGCTGCGAGCGCGAACTTCGAGAGTCTACCCGACGCAGACGCGATGGATTTGAGCTGAGATGAGGCGAGCGCGGGGGCTTTCTGCGTTATCGTAAGAAGATGTCACGAACGACCATGCTGATCAAAGTCTTTTGACGACAGATGAAGATTGAAGCTTGGCGCATGTGTATTTGCTGGGTATCATGAAGGACAGACAACCTTGTTTATGAGCTTTCACTGCGTAGGGCAGCCTTGGTCCATTTCTGAGAAAGCTTCCTGCGCCGCATTCATATCGCCGACAAGATCGGGCGGTGGTGAGCCAGCTGCTTGCATCTACTTGATGTCAGCAATTGTAATTTTGATTGTTCTTTACCATCAACTTACCTTCTGCATCCTTTCGACAATGTACTCTCGGTCCTCCGCATTCTCGTCCGAGTAACCGTTCCTCTCAAATCTGTCCGTGATCTCTTTCACCAGTGTTTGCTGCTCTTCGTACCGCTTCCAGTCGACTGCGTCTACCTTGCCCTTGTTCTTCTCCATCCAATCCGGGAACTTATCGTTCAGTTCCTTCATCGGCTCATACAAGATCTCCTTATTTGTCAATTGCTCCATCATTCCCATCAAAATCTTACTAAAGTCCTCTTCACCACCTTCGCCACCCAGATTGCCCGACTCCATCTCCTTCAGCATTTGTGCAAGGATATCGTCATCAGATGATTTGGCTGCAGCGGCGCCCGCAGCATCTCCAGATTCCCGCATACGCTCCATCGTTTTACGTATTGACTCCTGGAACGTCTGCTCCCCTTTTGCCTCAGCTTCACCCTCAGCCTTGCTGGAGCTTGCGATAGGTGCTGCTGCGCCTGCTACTCCTGCGCCTGCTACCAAATCGTCCTCGCCCACCGCATTCCCCATCTCTTTCATTAGATCCTGAAACTCCTTTGGAAATCCTTCCTGACCAAGCAGCTGCTCCATCTGCTTCTGCAGTTCCTTCTCAAACTCATTTTGATCTTCTACCAGAGCTTCCGCGGGGTCGAGTGCGGGGGCTTCTGGCCTGCCAGGGCCGGAGGATGCTGGAGCTGGCGCGGAGGGAACTTTGGATTCACTTCTGAGGTTGACATTTGAGAATTCATCCAGAACATCTGATATCTCCGTTAGAGGGATGAGTATTGGGCGACGGCGTGCGACAAACCGTCCAAGTCTGAGAGGTCGTCTTCCTCGGGATCAGATGCGATGTCATCTTTCGCCTGCTGCGGAGCCTTGGGCGCTTCTTCTGCCTTTACCACATTGCTCTTTTTATCCAGAGCTTCCGCCATCTTGGACTGCGCGTACACAAGAGCAAATGTGAGAAAATTTGAATGACTGAGGATCAACAGACTTGCTTGTGAGTCGCATGCATCTCCGTGCCAAACCTCGGCCATTATGCGGGGCTGCCCTCTAGTGGGGCACGCGCTTGCCTGCGGCAGGGCAGCAGCGATCGGCGTTCTAGCCACCTGTGGCGCGAAACCGAACGTCACGTGCGTCTCGACGACAGCTTCACTCCGACTTTGTTACGCGTGTTTCGCCGCCTCTCACCTTCAACACGCTCGCTGTCTTATAGATCTCACGTCCGCTGCGCGACCGACTTGCTTTATACCCCACCCGCTCGGTCAACATAAAGCCTGTGCGAGTGCGATTCGCATCTAGATAACCGCTCCACAGAAAAGCTTGTGCTGCGCGCGTCCTTACAAAAATGTCGCTGTGCATGAATAGGCTCTCTGAGGAGAGGTGAGTGACACTACAGGAGCCTATTAGAGGTGCGGTATTAATAGCGCCCCAGGAAGCAGTGGCGACGCGACCATCCGTTTGGCTTCTTCGCCAAACCCGTGCGCAACTCACAAGGCATGATGGATCTCAAGAAGTGGGAAGTAGGCGTACCCGGCAAAGAGAAGACTATATGGGAGGGCGGACTGTTTAAGCTTGAAGTCACATTTCCCGAAGGTATATGCCCCCAAATCTGCTGGCAAAGACCCCGGCTAACCTTTGCGACAGAGTACCCCACGAAGCCGCCAAAGTGCAAGTTCAACCCCCCGCTCTTCCACCCCAACGTTTACCCCTCCGGCACCGTCTGCCTTTCGATTTTGAATGAGGAAGAAGGCTGGAAGCCTGCGATCACCATCAAGGAGATCCTGCTGGGTATTCAGTCGCTGCTTGACGAGCCAAATCCCGAGTCGCCCGCACAGGCCGATGCGTTCAATCTATTCAAGAAGGATAAGGTCGCGTATGAGAAGAAGATTCGGACGATTGTCAAGGAGAATCCTGCGCCGTAGCCGGACGCCTGGGATGGGCAGTGTCTCGGCGCTAGTCATTTGGAGTGCATGAAAAGAGACGGAGAGTCTATGGGTGATGAAACAGCGGTTTTGGTGATTGGTGATTCTTCATTTCTTTTGCACGATCTACACGGCGATACGGAGTCCTGGCATGGCGCCAGAAGACGGGGTTTGGCGTTTAATGGCGGCAACATATGCCGGTTTCACGAGATGCCTTCTCACCATCATCGGAGGAAGCAGTGACACCGATCTGCACTCACCAAGGCCTCTACTTTCACATGATAGATCCCACATACACAAAATCCTTTCGTGTGCCAACCCGATAAGTTTCCGTGTCGGGAGTAATAAGTGATCTCCTTTGAGGAATTAACACATGCCTCTAAAGCCTAAGCCCTCAAAAGCCTAAGCCCTCAAAAGCCTAAGCCCTCAAAAGCCTAAGCCCACAATTTCTCCCATCCTAATCTCGCCCGTGATAGGATCCGCGTGAAACAATGTCTTCTCCCCAATCCAGGATACATGCTGAGGCAAGAACACCATAGGAACAGTGTTTTTGCTGATATAATACACGCCCATAACCATTCAGTGATACCGGCTCCGTGAAGATCCTCAAATCAGTCTGACCGCTCGCCCTTACACTCCGGTGCCCTTGACAAAATAGATATCGATACATGTGATGGCCTTGTTCAGCGTCAATGCCTAGTAGGGACGGTATCCGGATGCCCTGGGGCGGTATCCACCCCGGTAGCCGCCGCCTCGAGGAGGACCGTAGCCGCCGCCGCCACCGCCGCGTCCGCCATAGGGAGAGCCGCGACCGCCGTAGCCTCCTCCGCCGCGCCCACCTCCACCACGACCGCCACGCCCCCGAGACATGCCGGGTAGGTTGGTGCGCTTTGGTACAACCTAAGGAGACTTTAGTTATTGTTCGCCATACGATTGGATCCCTGGAAGGAAGTGGTGTTGTGACGTACCTTGAGGTTGCGGCCGCGGAATATGCTGTCGTTTAGAACGAGCGCCTGCTCGACGAGATTGGGTTCAGTGAACTCCACATACGCATACCTGCATACGCTCATTAGCGTTTGTCCGAATCTTTCCGCCAAACTCTTGCCAGGTAGCGAAAAGATCCCAGCGACGCAGAACAGTGATGTAAATCATGAGTGAGTCAGGGTTGGCTGGACATGTGCAACCGCTTGTGCGCCTGCCAGGCTTGCGCACCGGACATTGGAAGGATCAAGGAAAAACCACCTCTTGGAATGGGAAGACTGACCCTTTAGGATGCCCCGTGAACTTGTCCAGTAGAATGGTAACGCGATTAATGCTGCCACACTCTTGGAAGTGCGCCTGTATCTCCTCGGGCGATGCTTCGTAATCCACGTTTCCTACGAAGACGCTTCGCGCGTCAACGTCCTCTCTGTTTTCGCGTAGGTCGTGGCGTTCCATGTCGGAACTCTGTTGCATTTGGCGCAACTTCGCGGCTTCTTCCTCCATCTCGAGAACTCGGCGCTTCATTGCGTCAATTTCCTGATGCTTGTTAGCCTGACTCAACGAAGGAGGGTGTCGCAGTCGCAATGCGCGGGCCGAAGAACAGTTGTAGCCGCCATCCTTCTGGGAGGGACCTTTTTGCCATGGCTCCATACCTCGTCGTTTTGCTCACCCTCGGGTGCTCTGTCGGTGCGGTCGTCAACGGGGTCATCTAGTCGGTCCTCGAGACGATCATCGTCGTAGCGGCGCTCATCTTCCTCGCGGGGTATATCATGTTCGCGGTCGGACATCTCCGCAAACGAAGGTGAAGGTGCCTGCGCTGGAGTCAGAAGTGAAGGCAGCACCAGGCAATTGGCGCGACCTACGAGGCTGGTGTTGCGGCTAGTAATAGCAATGAGCGATGTAGTGCGCAGTGGATTCAATGACGCGCGCCTAGCTTCAGTCGCGTCACAATTTACGATCTTAGGAAGTCCAACTTAATGTGTCGCCGGAAAGGAATGGTACCAATATAAGGTTGAGAGGTTCACAGAAAGTAAATGATGCAAGCTTCCCTGGGCCGTGCGGCGTTTATGTAAGCTTTGCTCCACAAACCCAGGCACCGCGAGGCTGCAGCAAACCGCGGGAGCCCTGCGGAGTGCCCAACGGTTTCCTGCATCGTTCTCCAAATGTCCATGCCGGTACTTCCGGGCACGTGCATGAGCTCGATATTTCCTTGACAGTACACGCTTTACTTCGTACTTGAACTCGATCATGTCTTCCTCGCCAATGCTCCGGCCGCAGGGACCGTCGCACGAGCCCTTAAGTGATTCTGACACTGATGTGGCGGGTCTGCGTGGCAAACTCCTCCGCTTCTTCTCCACGAGGACATTTCACTATTCAGTTTTGCTGCTTGTAGCTCTTGATGTAGGATGCATGTTTGCTGGTACGCGCGAACCAACCGTCGAGTTGTGAACACCCGCAAGCTCATTGTACATCGTAGACATCGTGATAAACCTTGAAACATGTGATCGCAAGACACCCGGAGCAGACACTGCATTAGAAGCACTCAAACGCGTCAGTCTAGCATTCTCGGCGCTCTTCATGGTCGAGTTGCTCGCTTCGATATGGGCATTCAGAACAGCGTGAGTCCATCGACTCTGGATGCCACTGTCATCAACGCTAACCACCAATCTCCAGGTACTTTAAGTCCAAGTTTCACATCTTCGACGCTACTATTATCGTCGTCTCTTTCATCTTCGAAGTCAGTCTGCAAGGCGTCGAGGAGGAAGTAGCATCCCTCATCGTAGTCCTGCGGCTGCTGCGCGTGGTAAAGATTGTCGACGAACTCAGCGTTGGTGCAGAGGCCCATATGTCAGATCTAGAGCAACGGCTTGAATCGATTGAAAAGGAGAACAGAGAGTTAAGAGAGGTGCTTCGTGCTAGAAGGTCTGCAGTGCAAGCATAAAGCCCTTTCGTTGTGAAGGGGGATAGGTCATCTTCGGTAGACTCACAATGCTATGCAAAGGTGCAAGACCAACGCATTTCTACTGTTGCAAATTAGCGAGCGCCTAACAAGCATATGCGAATTGGAGTAGGTGAAGTGCATCGTTTCAGTAGACTTTTGATCTCGTTGATTGTACAGCACATCGCTATACTGAGGCTTCTTGCGAAACCATCAGTACGATTTGACCTTTTACCAGAAAGATCATCATGTATGCTGGGAGGTTGTGGTAGACTGCAAGCTTTACGTACCTTTGGTGTATCCAGCTTAACCGTGCCTCTCAAGGTCAATATACTGTCGTACAGCGCTTGATTCCTCCAGCTCGTTTGCACGTGCTGTAGGTAGTAGCGACCGTGGAGAATAAAGTGATTTGACGGAAGGTGATGTTGGGTGGTGGTGCCCGGGACAAAACCATGGAACGCGCCAGGCCAGCACTCGGTCGTTTCCAAGGTTACAAAATATGTCGCCGCAGACATTGTTTGGCAACTCAGATATCGTACAAGCGCATAACGCGTCGAGGCCGCTGATTTACACGCAGACGCAGTAGTGGTGCGCAAGTGACGACGGTGGTTGAGAGAAGACGCGATAGTCGCGCGTATGCCAGTGACGGGCTGCGGGAGCTTGGAGCTTGCCCCGCGTGTCCCAAAATAGAAAGCGCAGAGCGTGGCCATATGGAGACAGGCGCCAGTGGGTTTGAGATTAATCCTCAGCAACGCTCTTCGCCTCGTGTACGTGCAGCTTCTCTTCTGCTCCGGAGCCATGGACTTCCTCAAGTCTGCCGTTGCATCGGCTATTTCCAAGGGCCCTGCGTTTGGGTACACGTTCGGCGACCGTGTAGACATTGACGACTCTATCTGGACCTTGTACAACGGCATAAAGCGAGTATGGCCTAGGCTGTCTTACACAACTAAGCTTGCGGCTAACAATGTATCAGGAAGATGGGTCCAAGTGCAGTATATTCTCGTTCGACGCGACGGGGAGTAAGTCTCGGTTACCCCTCGCTCGCAATGCGCTCCGCAAGCTACGCACCCTGCGCCACCCGGGCGTTGTGAAAGTGTTGGATACGGTAGAGGTAGAATTGACTTGGTCCATCTTGGAGATCGGGCTAAGGATACGCAGACAGACGCATACATTTACATTGCGACCGAGAGACTTAGTCCGCTCAGCTGGCATGTCAAGCGCAAGAGTCTTACCGAGGAGACGATAAAATGGGGATTGCATAACGTCGCAAAGACCTTGAAGTTTGTGAACACGGAAGCTACATCGATCCATGGTTGCATACGGCCAGCATCTATATTCTTCAGCGAAAGCGGCGAGTGGAAGCTCGGAGGATTCGACGCCCTAAGCTCGGTAAAAGAGGATGATTCAGTATTGCCTAGATATGGAAGCGCTATTCCGGATGCACGCCGATACATGCCTCCAGAGGTGTCGAAGGGTGGATGGGAGGTCATAAAGCAGAACCCCACACATGCGGTCGACTCGTACAACTTTGGAACACTCATCTTCGAAGTGTTCAATGGCAGCTTCCAAGGAAGCGATCAGCTAGGACAGATGAAGAGTATACCTCCAAGCATACAACAAGCCTACAAACGCTTACTGAACGCCAATCCGAAGTCGAGAATGAGCGTTGGTCAGTTCCTCGACCAGGGAAAACGATTAGGCGGATTCTTTCAGACACCACTAATTCAAGTGACCGAAGATATTGAAAACATAGGTCTTAAGTCCGAAGACGAGAGAAATGAAGTTCTTGGGTCTGTAAACCACGTACCCGATCATACCCATATACTAACGCAGGCATAGCAAACTCGACGAAGTCGCTGATGACTTTCCCGCCGACTTTTTCAAGATGAAAGTCCTGCCCGAACTGCTTAAGTCCGTAGAATTTGGAGGTGGTGGCGCAAAGGTCTTTGGCACCGTCATGCAGATAGGCGCCAAGCTATCTGACGAAGAGTACGAAACGCAAATCACACCTGTCGTTGTGCGGTTGTTCGCGAACCCTGATCGTGCGATCCGCGTATGCCTGCTGAACAATCTTCCTCTGATGATCGATCATTTACCGCAGAAGATTGTCAATAATCAGATCTTCCCGCAACTGGTTCGTGACTGTTACGCTCCCGCTAATCATTGCTAATTGCTCGCAGGTCACTGGCTTCACCGATGTTGCGCCTGTTGTACGAGAAGAGACTGTTAAGGCTGTTTTAGTCATTGTACCGAAGCTATCAGACCGCGTTGTGAACGGCGAATTGTTAAGACATCTGGCCAAAACCGCAAATGATGAACAAGCTGGTATCCGTACGAACACAACTATCTGTCTCGGAAAGATCGCACGAAATCTTGGAGCAAATGTATATTCGAGTTACAGTAGTCCTCTTACACAAGCTAACAGTACACAGAACCGAGCCAAGGTCCTCTCAGCTGCCTTCGCACGTTCACTCCGAGACCCTTTCGTCCACGCCCGTAACGCCGCACTAATGGCCCTCTCCGCAACCGCTGACCTTTTCAGCGAAGAAGACTGTGCCTCAAAGTTACTTCCCGTCATGTGCCCGTCCTTGGTGGACAAAGAGAAGATGATCCGTGACCAAGCTCAGAAAACAGTTGACATATACATAACCCGCATCCGCAAATACACTGCCACAATGCCCGACACCGTTCTCCCATCCCCCTCGATTACCTCTGCAAGCGGTGGTAATGCGGTGCCCCGCATGGGCACCCCTGCGAATGATAGCACATGGACCGGCTGGGCCATATCCTCGTTCACGAACAAGCTCGCAGCTGCAAGCGGCCAGATGCAAGCTGGCGCTGCTACGAATGGCAGTGCTGATCAGCGGTCGCACTCTGTACCCCCACCCGCTGTACCTACCGCAAGCAAGCCTACACTTACCCCCTCATCGAGGCCTGGCATGACGCTCACCAAGTCTGCCGCGTCGATCCCAACAATGGCGAGCCCAGATCCGGTCGATGCATTCAATGACGAAACGGAGGACTTTGATGGCGACTGGGGTGGCTTTGGAGATGACGATGCGTTTGGCACCAGTAGCAGCGCAAGCAAGAAGCAGGAGGAGGAAGATGATCCGTGGGGTGCACCGAATGTCAATTCAGCGCCTGCAAATTTTGACGACAAGGGTGAACCAGATTTCGCGGGTTGGCTCGCCGCCCAGAATCAGTCGAAGAAGACGGTCACCAAGACATTGCCGAAGGGGCTCGCGAAGTCAGGGACGGCTACTAAGAAGCCTGTTGTGGCCAGGACAGCAGGTGCACCGAATGTGAAGAGAGTTGTTGTCGCGCAGCCGAAGAAGGAGGTTAAGACGCCGGAGCCGCACAAAAATGAAGAGGAGGATGAGGGGTGGGGTGATGCGTGGTGAGTCATTTTGTGGCTAGTGGGAGGCGTATATACCCTTGGGCTAGCACTGCTTTTTTGGATGTATACGAGCATTGCGGCGGCGTTTGGATAGACTGGATTGGGTTGGATTGGATAGTGAGGGCATTGGAAGAGAGCGAATTTATGGTGGTTCTACAGCAACGGTTACGCTGCCCATATCAGGCCTTAGGCATCTCCATGACGCTTGGCTCATAAGATGAATTAACATAATAGTGCAGTTCACCCACAGGAAAGAAGATCCACCTTGCCCACCCTCTTGCTCTATGCGTGTGTACTGTGAAGGCGCTTAGAGGTGCGCCCACGCTAACCTCATCAGGTCCCGAAGCCGTACCTTGCCGTAGTATGGAAGGATTACGTACCCCATGAACTACCCCACTGCCAACAATGAGCTCCAACACCAAATGATTCTACACTAATCATCATATACTTGATCAATAGCTACCAAATTGAGCACATCACCATCTTCACGTGCGTCAAATATATCGTTCATTGGGTTCCTTATGCTTCAAATATACTGTCCTCCTGCCACATCGGGAAGGTCTCCATCCACACGTGGACTAACGGCTGGCAGATGTCCCACGCTCATGGCGCGTCGATATAGTGTAGTGTGAATCCGAGGTTTGTATGTGGAGAGGATATATAGATCGTTGACCGTCGTAACTGAGGGGCCCCCTCGTTGCGAATAGTTACCACCCTTAAGCCTGTCCAAGATGCATCTCTCTCACTTGCTACTCTACCCCGTTGTCGCTTCAGCGGCCAATATCCTTCTATCAAACGATGACGGCTGGGCAGAGCTGAACATCAGAACCTTTTACAATGCTCTCACCTCCTCCGGCAACTCGGTCGTTATATCGGCGCCGGCAGAGAACGAGAGCGGAACGGGTAAAAACAATGATCCTTATTATCGTCAATACCACGACAGAATTAACAAGAAGCAGGCTCCAGCGACTCCAGGCCAACCACTGTAGGCTCCTCCGGCTGCGAATTCAACAGCTGCCCCGCCGGTTCCCCCGCAACGGGCACCAACTCCTCAAACACGCACTTCAACTACGTAAACTCCTATCCCGTGACCTCTGTAAAATACGGTCTTTCCACGCTCTCCCCAAAATTCTTCTCCGGGAACCCAGCCATCGTTGTAGCAGGCCCCAACGTGGGCTCAAACCTTGGCTCCACCACACTGATCTCCGGAACGGTGGGGGCGGCGTCCTATGCTGCTTCTACGGGGGGCGTGCCCGCTATTGCGTTCTCAGGAAGTAGCGGGAGCCAGGTGGCGTGGACGACGAGTCCGGTGCCGGCGTACTCGACCATCTAGTACTTCTCCTAATCCTCTTCATTGCAAGAAATCATGCTCACCCATACAGCGCATCCTTGTCTACAACCGTTACGAACACGATATTGGCTTCGGGCGCGCCATATCTACCAACTGGTGTCTACCTTAACGTGAACTTCCCCTCCGCCGGCTCCGGCTCTTGCACTAGCTCCTCATCCTTCAAATACGTCCTTAGTCGCGTGAACAGCGCGTCCAGTGGCACGGCGGCGGACGTCTCAACCTGCGGATCTACGAGACTGCCGACGGAATCTAAAGTCGTTGGAACGAGTGGATGCTATGTTAGCATTTCGGTGGGGAATGCGAGCACGAAAGGAGATAGTACGGCTGCAAATCAGGCGGTTGTGCTGGGGAAGCTGAAGGGTATTTTGAGTTGTTTGCCGTAAGTCTCAGGATCGGACGGGCATGCGCGGAGTAAGTATGGTTGGATGACTGACTATGCATTGCCGAGGCAGAAATTCCACGGAGGGATACGAGGCACCCCAATCGGATGGCTCAACTGGTGATACGTCAAGATTTCATATGTTTGAATTGTGTTGGATCTGGGTATTCTGTCACCTGTACAGCTTCTCTCTGTGACTTCGAATCAAAGAACCTTGGCAAAGTAAGCTTGGAGACGAAACAATGAGCATATTCCTTCATAATCCAGCTTTTTTATATCTCCATCGTAGATGCCAAGTTAACCATTCTTATCGTACATAAGCCATCTCAGGCCCGTTAGAAGCCACCTTCTTCGCCTCCGTTATCTCTAGCCTCGACATTTTCAAGCCCGTCAAATACTCGCCGAAGCTCCTGAGAATCTTTTCTAGTCCAGCTCTCAAAGTCTCCCTCACTTGTTCCGCCTCGGCAACTTTCTTCCGCTCCGCCTCAGGCTTTGCCAGCGCGTCGAAATCGGTCCAGTGAACGTTCAGCTTCGCGATGTACTCGTCCAGCTTATTCAATGCCACAGTAAACACGCGAATGATCTGCGGTACTTCGTCCTGCATGCGTCCATACTCGTCCTCTAAGATACTGGATACGGTGAGGTTCGTCAGCGCGGTGATGGCGTTGCACAGGATGGAGAGGCGCGAGTATGGCGCGCCAGCAACAACAACGTTGGTGGTGCGGCGAAGGCTATGGCGGAAGGGATATCCAAAAGGCGAAGCCATGAACTGCGAGTACAAGCCTGAAGAGCGGGCTTCGACTTCGTTGACACTCTTTTGGAGATGTTGCTGAACCTCTGCGGTACTCTTTTTGAGATACTCGCGAGTCTTTACGCCGTTCTGCGGTGAGGAAAGCGATTTAGCGAAGTCACCAGCCACGTCAACGAGTTTCTCCCTCGTAGTAGTTGGGGGAAGGCCAGGAGCTTTGACTGGTGCGTCATAGAGACCAGGAGCGATCTGTGGTACTAGAGAAACCGTTTGGAGTTGCTTGTTCTTTTCAGCCTCGTCATGGGGGCGATAGTGCGGATCCAGGCCCACGTTAAGGCGAGTGATGAGGAGGCTAACTTCCGAGAGGCAAATATCGACGACCTGCTTCAGAGTAGTACCGTTCTTGCGGCTTAGCTCTCCATAAACAGTCTTGCGGCGTTCCGGGAAATACTCTGTGATCAAAGCCAGTTCCCAGAGAGCTACAGCCTTGATGGTGTCTTTCTTAGCTTTCAAGCCTTTAAGAAGGCTGCCGTTCGGATCCTTTGAATCATTCGTGATAGGTTTGTCGTTCTTCAGTGGAGGCTGTGACATGAAGAGGTCGAAGGTTGTGTTGATAAACTGCCACATAAACAAGAGCAAAGCACCTTCCGCAAGGAACATGCCAATCAAAGGGGCGAAAGGTGGTAGAGTATTAGGTAATGGCCGCGACTTGGAAAGGCTGATCATAAGCACGTTCCTCGCCCACGCATAATACGAAGGCCAGATGACATAGCGGAAGCCAAAAATGTATATCAAAGCACCTACGAGCGATACGGCACCCGAACCAATGGCAGCGGTTTGAGCGAGGGACGATAGTTTCTGAATAAGGACTTGTCGAGGGTTTGGTGCCAGTGAAGTCGCAGCAGCATCTTGTTCGGCCTTCACTTTGGTCGCATGAAAAACGATCTTGTCGTAATCGCACCACAAATGAACCCCACTCTGGACCAACGCCAGGACAACGAACATGTAGCGAAGGAACATTGGTCGTTCATTGAGCCGAAGTCGCTCATAGTTCTTCCCTTGGTCGGTGTAGCCGAGCTTCTTGCTCTCGGGTTGAGTCCAGATGTAAATCTCGCCGAAAAGAAATGCTGAGAGTACGTAGGATGCTACGGTCATAATGGTCCTGCCTGTAAAGGCATACTTTTTAAAAGTATCCCAACCGGCTTCTGTGTTTCTCTCGCCAACGTGATACTGCGCAATGCGGCCGATAAATATTATCATGGCGGATACGAAGAGTAGGAGCGCCCGAATGCCAACGGGTCCGATTAGGAACCACGACCAGAGATCTAGTAGTACATTTCCATGTTAGCAAAGTTGAGTGTGGCTTGGAAACTTTACGTACAGTGTGTCCACGTTCCTTGCCACACCGAGATCAGCCAGCAAAGAAAAGCCGTGTATACCGCAGCACTTGTGAAGCGCTTGTGCAGGACCGGGGTGACGAAGTCTCGATACGGTCGTATAGGCGCCTGTACTGGCATCGCGGGAGGCATAGTTGTGGAGTCGGAGCGGTCGGGCGGTGTGTCGATCGAAAAGGAGCCCTATATCATCGCATGGGCAGAGCAAAGAAACAACTTGCAATTGCAAGAGAAAGAAGAAGCGGCTATAAAAGCTTGCAGCCTCGCGTTGAAGCTCGTTTACTTGAACTTTGAACAAAACACTCGAGGTCGGAGCTCTCCTGCGCCGACGCCTGGCTTATTAAAGAAGGAGCGGCTGCAGGGATGGCACGTGCGCACTTCGTCATTGCCCAGGAACGCCTGCTGCCAACCTCCAGGTAACGAAACACTACCACGCACAGCTTACGGCGCACCAGGCAGCAGGCCAGCTATACATCGCTGCATTCACTGAGGTGCTTATATCGATCATTTCTCACTGCTGAACCGTATCCCCCTGCGAAATGTCCTTCCAGCACTCGTCGGCCCTCGAGTCGCAACCAACGACATGGCGAAGAGAGGACGACCCACAGTATGCTGACGACCCTGAGTTTCGCGATTTCGCCTCGAAGCTTGGAGACGATTTATTTGCGTTGACGAGCGACGTCGCCCGCCTCTCACAGGAGACTGCGAAGCTTGGAACATCGCGTGAGACACCTAGAGTTCGGGAGCGGGTCAGAACGACGTCGGAGGAGACGTCGGACAAGTTTAAGGACATTGGAGAACGACTGAAGAAGCTCACAACCTGGCCAGATGTCGGGGTATGGAGATCATGTTATGTTCATTACAGAGCACCGCTAATCAAGATAGCCCTCGCAACGCTTCACCCAGTCAAAGCTTAGCCGCGAGTTCAAAGCAACCCTCACCGAGTTCCAGCAGCTACAGCGACAAGCTATCGAGAAAGAGAAGGCATCCAACTCAGCCGCACGAGCAGCTCTGCAGGATCAGACCTCGCCGACGGAAGAGCGAAGCGGGTTCGGACAGGAACAAGAGCAAGAACAGCTGCGCCTGGCGAACCAAGACGACGTCGACTTCCAGGAGCAACTCATCATCGAGCGCGAATCTGAAATCCGCAACATCGAGCAGTCCGTCGGCGAACTGAACGAGCTCTTTCGCGATGTGGCGCACATGGTGCACGAGCAGGGAGCACAGCTTGATATTATCGAGGAGAACGTCGAGACCACACATGACGCATCCCGCGGAGCTCACGTAAACCTGAAGCAAGCGAGCAACTACCAGAAGGGTGCAAGGAGCAAGGCCTGCATCCTATTGCTCATTCTCGCTATTGTCTTGGTCATCATCATTTTGGCTGTTCTCTTGTAAAGCGGAGTTTCGTACGTTGCATGAGCATTCTCTTTTGTTAGACACCGATACCACGGCGTTTGGGGTGTTGCTTGCGCAGCTTCTTCTGGTGAAGATCGCAACAGAAGCTCTTTCAGTACGATTGCGGTAGTCAAACGTGCAATAATAACGGCTACGCTTGTACATCTCATCTTCATTAGTCAGAGTACACTCGTCATGACCGAAGGAATTGCTGACACCAGAACAACATCACAAAGTTCACCAGTGATCAAGGGACGACAGTGGGGAGATTGAGTATGATACTAAAGTCGACTACTCTTTACGGCTACGGTAGGGTGCCGCGATACATGCAAAGCGACAAAACACCATGAACGATCCTGCCCGCTCCTGCCCGTTCCATATCCCAATCCACGACCAAGCCTCTAAGACTTTCCCCTCTCAAAGTACGCCATCCGCAGTTGAAAGACCAACCTCTCCACACCCCCTTCAATCAGCACAATCAAAGTACCCCCCAACCTCCCTACAACCTCCTCCTCCGCAAAAACCGCACGCTCCTGCTTAAACCAATCACAAACCTCCACCAACCCAATGTTGTCGTGCCACTCCCATTGCATGCCATCCATTCTAACCTTACCCTGTTCACGATCGTGCGCCTGCACAATTTCAACCGTCTCAGAATCCGGCATCTGTCTCAGGTACGAATGTAACAGCAAGTACGGTAATCGCCTACGTACGTTGGGGGAGATGTGGCCCCACTGCGCGACGTACTTTGTGACCAGGTACATCCAAACGGGATCGTCCTCACTATTCCAAATGTCGTCGTATTCACTGAGTTTCTCGCAGGCGTATGCAACAGCCGGGATAGACTCAGCGGTGTCTACGTTGATACATTGATTGTGGATGTGATGGTGAGAAAAGCTTCTTGAGAAGACGCGCCACTTTATACCCGCGCGCGAATACGTAGAGCTGCAATGCGTACATGGTCACAGTGCTCTTCTCTTCAACGGCACTGAAGAGCGCCGGTGGACTCACCGTGGTAGCGCGCCGCCAGCCCCTACTTGTCATACTTACATATGTTTCGCGGAAAACCAGCTATAGTAGTCAGGATTGTCTTTCACTAACTTACCACAGTTCTTTGGATATCTTTACAACGATAAACCATTCGGCCTTTTATATGCCTGACCATGGTAAGATCACTACTTTTCGGGTCTCTATTTAGATACTAATTCATTAATTATTAATAATTGGATTATCCAGGCAAATTATATAATATTAACGTCTAATCTTAGAAAACCATGTATTATCTACACATAGGGTTAAACGTGCTCAATAATGCGTAGGCACACTCACATCAACTTCAAGCTTTATTCGCCCTCTTTACCCGTAGGATGAAGATGTCCGGTCTTAGCATTGCCGTCCTTGTCGTAAAATCTCGCAGTAATATGCGACAGGGGCTCTCTCGCGCTAGAATGGAGGTTCTCCCTATAAATCACCTGGGCACTGTAAGCTCTGAGTATGAGAAGCGTACAAACAGGCTTGGTGGCAACGACATTCTTGGTGCCCTTAGGAATCTGTTAGGGATAACCTATAGTAGGCTTTGATCATCTTCAAAGTGTCTTAAGCCGCCTTCTGGGCAATCTTAGGAGGACGTTTCCAGCGCTCAGTCACTACGGCGGCGCCAACAACGACCTTGTTGCCATTCACAGTGCCTGTGCCCACGATCAAGTCCTCAATAATCTTATTCCCTACACTACAAGATATGTTTCGACGGAATGCACCTTCCATGGTGTTGAATGTACTATTCTGGTTCAGATCAGGCAACAGAAAGGCCGATTACCCTTAGACATACAACTTCTTACTATAATCAGGGGTATGGAGACGGTCTTGAAAGGTATTCTCTGTTTGATTTAGTACATGAGAGAGGTATGTCTCCATTTCGATCATGTGCCTGGCGCCTCTGGCTGTCCTCATTGGCGCGCAGGCAGCAGGTGATGTAAATACCGAAGAGATCTCTCATGTTCCATTATTGGTGAAGGTGTAGAATGTCACCTATTGCCATGGTTCGTTGACTTCTCACATTGAATGCGTTTGACATTATGATGGCTGTTGAAGCACGCGAAGCTAAAAGCCAGATCATATTACCTTTGCAGATCATACAACTTTTCGAGAATATGACTTGCATGAGTACACTATAAATTTGGCGCACCCAAACCTCATACTCCCAACACTTGCTTACATCGCCTCAATACATAAAACTATGTTAATGATAAATCTGCGGTTTACCTCCATGGTGTACTCCCTGGAGTGAAGGGAGCCCTTCACAGCGAGCCTGATGCGCCCTCAGCACATACGCTACCTTGCCAACGTTCCTATCGATGAGTTCCAGGTGAGCCTACTACACCCGTTTCTCAACTTTCTGAACATCTGCTGATTTTCGCGAAGGACTAAGTACACTCCAGACCCATCATCCTTTTCCTCATGCAGACCTGACCACTAGCTTGCTGCTGAGCAAGATAATCGACTAACGTTCAAGTGCTCGTAAATGCATTTGAGAACACATAGTCGCCTCCTTAAAAAATCAATTTTCTCCCTACGCAAACGGTAATCTGCTATAAGTCCAAGATCCGAGTCCACTTGCAACACTAGTCTCCGCGCGAATATCCAGCACTTATATACGGGATTTGGAGTAAACGTGAATTAGCGCCACGACACTCAAGTGCTGTACAATGATACAGCAACTTATGTTGTGCATTAGACTTTGCTCAAAAGAAACATCAAGAACTACAAAGCTCTATTCCTCTCGATACGAGGGTTCAAAGCTTGCGCCACTCCGGATGACACCCATAGTTTCTGTCGGCTCGCATAAGCCGATTAAGTGCACAACTAGAGGATTTTCATCGTCTTGAACGCCAGGCTGAGTGCTACCCCGATATATCATAACACTACAGGTCTGTTCACATATCGGGCAACCAGAAAAACATGGTCGGAAGCAGTCGTTCCTGTCCCTAGCAGATTAGACATTATGTAGGACTTAACGGAGATAGAATCATAGGCGTCGCCAGGCACGGCATGCCATTCTACTTCGTACCGTGGGTATCTCAATACGGTGCGTACATGTAGACAAACCGCCCCAGCCCCCCTTGCTCTACAAGATAGGCTCACCCTTCTCATCGATGAGAGTCTCCCCCGTTTTTACGGGTCCTTCTCCTACGCCAGTCAGAATGACCCTGCTCACACCGTCCTTCAACAGCTCCACGGCAACACCAGCCTCCTCCTTAATCTTCTCCAGGTTTGCACCATTAGCCTCAACCTTCTCACCCCTCTCACACTTCCAGCCATCCTTCTCCCCAATCGCAGCCTTAAACAAGCCCGCAACCTCCTTCTCGTTCTCCTCCAGGTAATACACCACCGCATTCGGTCCCGCATCAAACGTATACGCCGCGATGATCTTGCCCGCCGCCGCGTTGATGCTCTCAACAACCTTAATCGCCGCGCGGGACACATCGTTGAGGTAGAAAATCGGGGGATACGTGTCCAGGCACGTGGCGTGGAAGCTGTTACTGTCCATCATAGTGACCTTACCGAAAGCCTCGAAGTCCTTCTCCTGGATCGCCTTCTGCATCTCTGCCATACGGCGTGGGACAGTTTCGTTCGCTCGTGCAGCGAAGAGGGAGGAGGTGGCGACGGTGGTCTGCATGCCTGTCGTGGAAGACACGCCTTTCTTAGCCGCCGACACAACAAGGATGACGGCGCGCATGTTGGGCCAGTGTGAGGCGGGCGCGACTTGGAAGGCTACGCTGTCGCTGCCATCAGTGGCGGAACCTTGTTCCCAGCCGACGTAGCCGCCGAAGAGACTCCTGCAAGCGGAGCCGGAGCCCTGGCGAGCGATGCGGGAGAGATCAGTGGGGGAGGAGGGGAGCTCGTAAAGGTTCGCGATAGCCCTGACAAGGGCAGCGAATCCTGCGGCAGAACTAGCGAGACCCGCCGCGGTGGGGAAGTTGTTCTCGCTCACGATCCTGAGGGGAAGTTCGGAAAGCCTGGAGAGCGAAGAGTTGGAGTCTTCGAGCTGCTTGCGGAGGGCGCGCAGTTCTCTGAAGCAGGCTTGCGTTCGGGCGCCTGAGACGTCTTGTGGGCTGCCATTGAGGAGCAGGGTATCCTCTTTCGGGTATGTTGAGGAGCAGGAGGCGGTGGTGTGGGTGCGGAGATCGGCTTGCGAGAGGGTGACGGAGAGGGAGGAGTTAGTGGGAAGGTTGAGCTTGGGGTCGCGCTTTCCCCAGTATTTGATTACAGCGATGTTTACCGGAGCGGTCGTACTGGCGCGGTAGATCTCCGACATTGTGGTGGTTTGGTGGTGTTTGTTAAAGGATAAGTAGAGGATCTGTTGTTGGTGGGGTTCAATGGATTTTTGTTTATGCAGGGTCTCGGTGGGATGGTCCTGGGGCTGGGAGACCTGACAAAACAGGCAATTCCCGAGTCTTTCGAATTTAAGAGAAACTTTCAAGTGACGAGGAAATCAGAAGAACTTTAACCCCTTACATGAGTAATTGCCCAATATGTACCCTCCGAAGCGGTGAACTGGCGTTCTCCTCCCGCAACAAGCTTAACCAATCACAACCCACCTAACTCCCGACCTCCGTGGCCCAAGCTCAACTTTTCTTATGCTCCATCGCCAACCATTTACATCCGGAGGTCCGCAACAACAATCGAACACATCCACAATGGCAGCGCAAGACTCCCCAGACCCGGCAGCTGCCTGCCCCGTCGACCACAAGACCCGCGAAGCATGGCTCGCCCATGCCAAAAAAGCGAACCCCTCACAACCACCAATACCACCGCACGCCGCGCCCCTCGCAACACCTGGTTGCGACTCCTCCGCTATGCAACAATCCCAATCCGCACATACACCCGGAGTCATGGACTCAATACGCAAACTTCGTACCGACCGCGAGATAAGCACCATTCCGCGCGCACTACCCGGCGATGCGCCAGTCGCTGGCGCCAGGCCCGCGAATAGCGAGGAAGATACCGGCGTTGACAAGAAGTCCGGCAATTGGATATATCCCAGCGAGCAGATGTTCTTTGATGCGATGAAGCGGAAGGCGTATAGTCCTGAGGAGACTGATATGCACACTATTGTACCGATTCACAACGCGGTCAATGAGCGGGCGTGGAAGGAGATCAAGGAATGGGAGAAGGGGAGGGGGAGTGAGGCGTGCGGTGGGCCAAAATTGTCTTCGTTTTCGGGGCTTTCTTCGTCTCTTACGCCCCGCGCAAGGCTTAATACACTCATGGGGTACAAGCCGCCCTTCGATAGGCATGACTGGGTCGTCGATCGGTGCGGGACAAAGGTAGAATACGTGATCGACTTCTATGCTGGCAAGGATGAGGGGAGATCAGGGAAGGAGTTGAACTTCTACCTGGATGTGAGACCGAAGCTGAACAGTTGGGAAGGTGTGAAATTACGGGCTTTCAAATTTGTTGGATTATAAGATGTTTTGTGTATTATACTGTATGATACGGTGTTTTGATATCGCCTTTCTATTCGGGTATGTAGACTGTATATGCAGGAGAGGGAGATATCAGGCCGGCACGCTGTAGGAGCGCCTCCACTCAGACATTAGCTTCTGTAAGAATTATGGGGTGCATGGAGCTCAATAAGTGGCTCTCATCTGCATATGTATTCTGAGTTATAAAGTACTCTTACAACTCCGAAGGGAGACTTGCACTTGGAAACATGAGAGCTATGGTAGTAAATGGGATGTTTTGGCTAAAGTCAAAGGGCATGTTCAACACCCGCACATCATGTCAGAACCATCATAAAATGTCCCCCTTGCCTTGCTAGGCGCAACTCTAGTAACCATCAGTCCTGCCGCCGACTAACCCTCAAAGACCTTCCATCACGCTAATCTATTAGCTCGTCCCAGATACAGCCAGCTTCATCAGATGGTCCATGAATGTCTGCAGGCTGACATCATCCGTGAAGATAGTCTGCGCCGTCGCACCACCATACTGACCCTGGCTGGTATGCGTTGTTGATGGATTGAGCTTCGAGAGCAAGAAACGCGCTTGCGAACCACCGGCGTCGCAAACGATGAATCGGGGCAGTGGGAAGCGATCCTGAATGAGATCCCTGGCATCGCCCTTTGGTGCATCAAGCAAGGCGGCAAAGTTTTCGTAGCCTTCCTGCTCATGGTAGCCCGCTTTGCGCCATTCCGCCATCGTCTCGCCGTGGAAGATGAGGATGTGGAAGAATGTGTCCAGGAGAAGGACGGTCTCGGCCTGAATCGAGGACGAATCGAGCAGAACTGGTTGGCCACCCTCGTGGTCGAAACCATAGCTATCGAGGGTGGGCTGGATCATGATGAGCGAGTTGCTGACGTCCTCGTGGTTCAAAACATGTCGGTAGAAAGCGGTCTCATCGGGCGAGTTGTTGAAGACCTGGAGGAACTGTGATCGACGCAGGTGGAACATGAACTGTGGGTAGAGCGTGAAGTTCTTCTCGAGACGGAACGATGAAGGGTCGTCTTTCCTGTACTCTGCAAACCGAGCGCATAACCGGATCAACATTCGGTCTACCCATCGGAGGACGTCTGGTCCGTCGTCAACCTCTGCTTTGAAGACTGCTATCCTTGACATGAGGACAGCGGCAGCTTCTTGATCGAATGATTGGGCGATGGCTGGGTCGCCCGAAGGCCCACTTAGGTTACGTGCAACGGTCGTAACTAAGAGATATTAGCATTGGCGTTCTACAGCAGAACCCGGCATTGATACTTACCCCTCACATGATAAGTGCCAGCAGAATGCTGGTAGTAAGTCAAGAACTGTATCATGCCCTTCTGTGGCCCTGCCGCAAGCTGGTTTGGTCCACCTTGGCCGGCAATCTCGAAATAAACACCGTAGCTAGATTCGGGACTAATACCGCACATTTTCCACAAGCATGTGTTTCCGATACCGCACTCGGTCTCGCCCACAGATGGCGACTTCTTGTTGCTGGAGATCGCATGACCGATCAAGCCAGTAACCTTCAATTCTTTTGTCGTTAGGACCTCGAAGTCAGCGTTGAACCCCATGAGCAGGTTATCATCTTCGTCCTTGTTGAAAACGCGGGCAAAGGATTGCTTGTACATAGAAGATGTGAAGCTGTCCGTCAGAACCATATGTCCACCGGTGGAATTGACGAGGCCCTTCATTTCAAGGAGACCAACCTGGTCCAAGCAACCAGCGAAAATGTCGACAATGTGGCCGTTATGTGCGATGCGCTTTGCCAGAGTTTCGTAAAACTTCAGCGCCTTCTTGTAGTATTTGATGTTATCACGGTCAATATCGTGATGCGATCGAATGGGCTCCCTCAGCTCAGGACCAACTACCATACCCGGACCCTCAGTAGCAGGGCCACCGCTGAAAAGCATGATTCTGCTTCCCATGTTCTTGAAAGAGGTCTCCAAAAGTCCAGCCGCTACGCTGAGTGCGACGCCAGTACACCTCAGCGCTCGCTTGTCGTTGGCCACAGGCCATGGGTCCTTCTGGAGCTGCTCCAAAGCGTTCGTGAGCTGGAATTCGCACTGCGCAACAGGGAGGAGGAAGCGTGCACCTGGGCCACCAATGGGCATCGGAGGTCGTCCGGGCTGCTGCTGCATGTTGGGGCGGGGCGCGATCTGGCCGAGGCCGAGCATTTCCTGGACCTGCTGCGATGTATAGTCCTTATTGCCCCGGAAGACGTACGACTTGGCGCATTCGGTGTAGCCGAGCTCATGCACTTGGGTCTGCAAAAGATCAGTCGCATCCCAACCGAGAACTGACTTCAACCTACCATGGTTCCAAATGTGACCAAACCAACCAATGCGTACTGCGGCAGCAGACTCAGACTCATGATGATGGAGTCTTTGAGTGCCTTCAAGCTGTCCTCCTCTTGACAAGTATCGACAACGAAGAGGAAGATTGGCGGTGACGGCGCCGGTCGGCGAAGCTGGTACTCGATGGTGGTATTGCTCGGGTGGAGCTCTGGAGGGATCTGTTCTGCCGAGATGTCTTTGTAATGCTGTGGGAGGCCGTTTCGCTGCATACAGAAAGGACACTGCCAGACCTTGGCGCGCATGTCGACCTGACAGAAGGGGTTGAGGGCGGCGCGGCAAGGCGCCTTACAAATGATCGGATCATACTGAAGTAGCGGACTTGAGGTCTCCTTCAGTGGGGTGTAGAGGGCTCCGATGGGCACTACGCGTGTCAGTCGCTGACATCTTTTGCTCATGCATCCCTCTTACCAACTAGCCGCGATGCTTCCTGCCCAAGGTGTTAGCATTCCGTATTATCAACACGTATTCGCAATGTCATACCATGCGCGAGCTGGGGAAAGTGTTCCAACTGAGTCTGATGCCATCCTTGTCCTCAATGTCGCTCCACTGGTCCTTCAGTGCCTCGTAGTCGGCCATGGTGTCTGATGTAGAGTGTCTCTAGGAAGTGCGGTGGGCTGTGGTGGGACCAAGCGGCGCCCACAATTCGATTTCGCGGGGCAGGCGTGGAGGTGCGGAGAGAGTCGTAGGATGCGAGTTGAGGGAGAGAAGATGAATATTCAAAGTACCGCCTGGAGTCCGGACAGGCTGCAGCAAGGTTCGGAAAGTTGCAACGTGCCCCAAAGCCAAACCACAAGTCGAGTGGATTCGACGACCAGAGCCCATGCGGCCAGATTGAGGTTCGGCAAGCTCCAGACCCAATGCGGGCTAGCTCGTGGTCCAAGCTCCGACGTCGACCAAAACTCCAATTTTTCCTGGCCCCCTCTTCTCTCTTCAGACAGAACGCCAGCAAACAAACACTACTTACGGCAGCCTCAAGTATCAGTCATGAGGCTGTTTTCGCGCTGAGCGTAGAGAAGATTAGGCCCATGGCTGGGCGCCCGGTCTGGAGATCCCTTTTTGGGCTCCTGTGATATTCTGGGAATCAGCAGAGGTTACATTATCCTTCGTAGAAACCGTTCTCCAATTGTAGTCGTCAGTCAGCATGTTTCCTACTCTTCTTGGAGTTGGGAACAAACGACGCACGAGCAATATGTGCGTGAACACCGCCGGCTTACGGTCGACTGGCACGCAACGTCCGAACCGGTCGCAGTGGTCTGGAATTGGTGCAACATGTCATTGCAGTAGTTCCTCCATCGGACATAAGGGCAATGAATCTCTTATGTACTGTCCTGTCCCATCACATTTTCCCATGCTCTTTTTACACCTTACACGCTCCTTCACTTACAATCTGGATTCCTTTCTTTTGCAGTTTCAGTCACATTGACAATCGAAGTTTTACTACCCTGCGCCATATTGTCAACTATCACGCTCGTTAAGCATGGTGGTGGTCCGTCAGATGAACTTGACATTTTAAGGTGAAGGTTCCTATTACTAGGGAGGTGTAAGGGTACCATAGGTAGGTGTAAGGGTACAAACAGAATGCGATGTCAGATTCAACGAAGTTGATAAAAAACGCTAGAAGTTCGCCTGCTATCAGACTAAACGTGCGTGTGTTATGCTGGAGAACGGTAGAAAAGCCGGACAAGCGCAGCGGTCACACCGTCTTCACTCTGACTTTGACCGGCCCCTCGCCTAGCCACCTCTTCGCTGCAACCAACGGCTGGCTCTCGCCATCATCTTAAACCCGCTTCCCGCACAACACAACGAAACGGCATCATGGAAGCCGCAAAGCAAGACTCCGAGCCCCCCAGCATCAGGTACTTCTTCTCCTCACAAGACGTTCCGTGATCTGTAGCTCACCTGCACAGCGACATATTCTGCGGCCCTGCTGCGGTCGTCGTCAAGCTTGGTGCTGAGGAAAAATCGTGCCGCATCTCTAAAGCCCTCATTATGTCCCTCTCTAGCTACTTTTGCTGTGCATTCGGGTAACAAATGTTCGAGCACGGCGTCTCTAGCGAGGTGAGTATTCCCAGCACACCCGGTTCTGCGCAATCCAGGAAGACTAACCATTCGATATCCTAGACACACATGACGACTCTCCATAAGGTTTAGCAAGCAGGTACCGACGACATCTTCTAATAAGGTAACCCTAAAAAGACGTCATTCTGACCGTGTTCGAACTTTTCAACGCCCAAATGCACTCCCATGCCTTCGCGAAGGTCCACTGCACCGAGTGGTATACGGACTATGACAGGACCGTGTCCGAGCATGTTGGTCGCGAGCTTGTGGACCTCTACATCTTCGCTAATCGGAACGGAGTCAATGGTTCCAAGACCTACCATGTCCTCGAAGCTCTCATTACTCGTTGTTTGCAGTACTTTCGTGCTACATTTGTTGCTGATACCTTCGAACAGGGTGGAACTGACGAGGTAACTCATCAAGGTCAAGCTAGCTCGCGTGCAACAGTACTCCGTATGCACATGAAGTAAGCCACGAAAGTAACCGTGTTGGTCGCATTAGGTCAAATTCCCGGACTTCGAGCCTGCGGATATCGAACCATCCATCGACAGGCTATACACTCAGCACCTTCCGGACATCTACCATGATTGTCAAAACAAATCCGATGGTGCGCGTGAAGCTTCAATGGCTTTGTGCATCAAATGGTTATGTTCTTGCCGATCGGTTCTTTGTCTTGACATTGAAAAAGACATTTAGAGATGCTCGTTCCCGCGCTCGAAAACGGCCTTGTACCCTGTTTCGACACAATTGTATCTGCATTCGCCTTGCTTCCGGAACGCGATCGGACCCTAAAGCGTCTCGTCGACGAACACTGACTGTATTGGAGCCAGGATTCGAGCGTCGGGCTGGCATGAAAACAGAATATCAAGGAGAGGAAGAGGTGTTGCGTAGGCTTCTGCAACAATCCTGGGTCAAGGCGATGCAGAAACAATCTCAGATAAGGGACCGTTGAAAGACACTGGCTTGAAGACTATATCAATGGCGGCGATGGATCAGAGCGGTAATTAGTCCACCAAAGCATGTTCATACTCATGTTGCATGTAGCATCGATAAAAAGAAAGGCGCAGAGACTTTGTATGCTTCGCGTAGACCGCAAGCAGGTAGCTTCGCCCTCAATAGCAAGTTGTTGAGCGGAGACATGGTTCATACAGCTCATCACGTAGTCACCCAGCAGAAGTCTACTCAGACAGGTTGTCTAAAGTCCTGCGCACATACATGAATTGGCTTAGGATGTTCCTTTCATAAACATGGATAGGGTGAGTATGTCCGCGTACCTCACCTCGCGAATCATAAACGCGCTGATTAGTACCCCAAGAAGAGGAATGGACAAGTCAGGGACGAGGAGGAGGAGAGGCTGTTTGAGCTTGTTGACTTATTGGCGGGGTGACAATTCTTCATACAGGTGATGAAAATAGTACTCTTAAACGATGACGAAAGACATTTCTCTAATTCTAGAGCGATGTCTCAATGATGATCACGGGTCGGAGCACCCAGAGTATGACCAAAGGCTCTTCAGGTGTCGCACACAGATAGACAACAGAGACGCCAAAGGATCAGGTACCATTATGAATTGTAATGCTAATTACTGCTATGTTATTCAAGATCTCGTTGATACTATCGACCACTACAACAACAATCTATGAGAAGCAGCTAGACTTGAATCGACAAGGCCACAAAAATAAGATCTCAGCACCATAACTAAAGCCCATAAATTCCTGTCCTGAAGAGCATTCTCACCGATGTCAATCATATTCTATGTGTCTCCTGAAGCTCAATTCTCAACATATGAATCGTTCCCGTTATCAGTAGCTCATGTGACTTCATACCTACAGTGGTATTCAACATCATGGTGATGACGTCAGGGTGACCACCATAATACACTTTACATACATCCACGCAAACTTTAGAATTGTCGAAGGCGTTGTGCCTCCGTCTTTCACAGTCCATTCCAACCCAATCCTCAAAAATGTCGTTCTCAAAATCAGCAGCAAGCAATCCCACCATCATACCAGACCCTTGCCAAAACGGCTCCACCATTCGTAAAGCATTTCTCCTCGAGGCCATCGCGAACCTCTTCACCATCCCACTCATAACCAACACACGCTTCATACTATCTCTTCTGATTCTGCGCCCGTCTGATATCAACCCAGCTTCTGTTTTGTTCGCCCGACTCTTCGGAGGCATCATCGTTGGAGGTCTGACTTCTGCGCTGCTAGCTGGCGCGACTAATACTCGGAATGGCATCGAATCTCGTAGGCCGACGTATCTGTCATTGGGTATTGGAGAGGCAGTGTTGATTCCGATCCTGGCTTTGGAGGCAGCGAAGGGAGACGCGGCGCTGAGTACGAAGCTCGCGCTTGGGAGCATTGGGTTGCTGCTATCGCCGTTGGTGTGGAGGTGCTATGTATTGTTCGTGCGGCCGGACTTGTTGGGGAGGTACAGGGAAGTCGCAGGTGGAGGTAGCGATGCGGCTGCCGGCGTCGGCGGGAGCGGGACAAAATGTGAGTAGTGTTTATACATGGTCAAGGGATATGCATTGATGGGGAGTTTCAGATGGGTCAACGTAAACTCCAAAACTCAATCTGTATGTATTTAGGTATGTCGATCAGGTAGCAGCCAAGACTTCAACAATTCAATGTTCATAGATACATCAGAGATTCGGCTGCTTGTCATCTGATTGAGTAGCTAGCCATACCCGCAAACGAATCGCGCAAACAGCAAGTATACTCAGGCTAGATAACAAACTACTTTGTTTGCTCTTACTGATCCGTCAAACGGCGTGAATTTATAAATTGAGCCCAAACCACCCCACTCGGTCTGAACCCTCGCAATATCAGACTTCCAGCTTGAACGGCGGGTGACAGAGTCTGAAGCCGATGAGGGGCCCTCCGATAACGTGAAGAGCGCCATCTTGACGCCCTAGTGAGTCGAGGTGCATGTCTAGCTGTTTGCTGGTCCAACACTAACAGTATAGTGAAATCTACTCGCAGCGCATTATATGCGTCAAGATTGGGCAGGAAGAGGACGCGCCAGGTTTTCGTTTTCACAGGGCGCTTGCGATGCACCACTCCGAATGGTTTCGTAGCAAATTTGCAGGCCACACTCCCGCAGATCAAAACCGCCATGCCGATAACTTCGTACTGGATGATGTCAACCAAGGCGGCTTCATTATCTTTCTCAATGGATGTACAAGCAGACGCTGGTATGTTGTCTCATGAACGGCGTACTTAAAGGCTTCCTGCTGATTCAACTGTGACAGGCACCAATCATCGAGTGGAGGACTGTGTACAATGTCACGTCTAACAAATACTTTGATGACGACGTTACAGCCGTGTATATCTTTGCCCACGAATATTCTGTCCCGGCGCTGGAGTCACTCCTACTGAAGCTGTCTGTTGATTTCTGTAAAGTCTCAGCGCCACGGCACACAGCTATCACCAAGGCCTTCGCTCGTCTACCGGAGACATCACCCTTTCTTCAACTCCTCGTTGATGCGGCCTGTATCAATGGTGACCTTGAGGGCTACGAACCTGGCTCTGATTTCGAGCCTCTCCCGGATGACGATACGTCGGTAGCTCTTCCGACCAACTTCCTGATTCGCGTGGCAAAGAAATACGCAAACCTCGCGAAGAACACGGTGAGGGAGATGGAATTGCGTTATCGGTGCTATACAAAAGTTCCGAGCCACCTTTCCACGGCACTGAAGCTGATTTCCACACTTCACAGCCAACCTATGTACTATAGGAGGCTGGTTATTGGGCTTATAGCTCTGGTAAGCTAATTCTGACAGCTTGGTGCCCTATTTTAACGTTTACCAGGCCCAGGAATACAGATTCAACAGATTCTACCCAATACCCAGCCTCCTATAGTACATAGGTTGGGTGTTAAATGCGAAAATCAGCTTCAGTGCCGTGGAAAGGTGGCTCGGAACTTTTGTATAGCACAATACTTCGACTACAATACCGATACCGACGCTGCGGTCGACGATGCGGTCGACGATGCGGTCGAAGATGCGGTCGAAGATGCGGTCGAAGATGCGGTCGAAGATGCGGTCGACGAACGACTAGCTAAACGACGGAAGACGGCTCGCTAGAGTAGTTCGAGGACATTCGCTCAGCCGACGTTGATTTTTAGCCCGCAGAGCATACACTTTGAAACTTGGTTGTCTTTTGTGGTGCACTGGTGTAGAGCACTGCAATGCCTCATCGACGATATCGACACATTGTGTTACCCCAGGGTGGGCAATACGGTGCCCAAGCTTGAAGTTCAACAGAAATCTGATCGGGGTAGATGCAGTTCATGCATAAAGAGATTTGGTAGTGGTTGAGGGGAAAGAGTAGGTGGATAGTGATGTCACTGGTCCAAGGAAGAAAGAATAATTAGTGCCTAAAGAAGTCTATAGCGGAATAACGATGAGTGTGAAGCTCTCCTATGTGTGGATGATCCTTCCTGCACTACTCGAGACTTGGCGTACACAATAGACTACATGTATCTCAGCATGAGCTTTTACGATAGCAGTACGCTACATATCTGATACGTTTGACTTATCAAGGACGTATCGCAGCGTACTATAAGCATATCCGAGAACGAGAAGAGCAACTTGATCTTAGCATCGATTCCCGTCGTGGAGCGCGTTCATCGTTCATCGTTCTTCACCTTCCAGTCTTCAAGTGTGCCCAAGACAGAGTGGTAGAACTCAAGGATACGTTGACAGGTACGTCGATCTAAGTTCACATGACAGTAATTATCACAGATACATGCTAACAAAATGTTACCTAGAGTTCTTTGATGTCTTTGCTTATGGCTCTATCTAGAAGAGCTTTCGGAAGCTTCGCAATGGGACAAGCTATTCCTTGCCGAGGACGACGATTAAGAGGTCCTCTGGCAGTCTCGTGTTATCAAAGTTGTCCGATCGTACGTTCTTGCCGGCCGGCTACTCGTGCCGGCCCCGAAGAAAGGATGCCTGGACGTCGTGCAGAATCTATTCCGTGCAAAGGGGCCTTCGTACACCACCATCATCTATGCCTGGGCCAACCTTCCCGAGAGTAATATGATGCTACAGCTCCTAGTCGAGGCACAGTGGTTCATTGGATTGACAGGGATATGGAGAAAGATGTGCAGCCAGAATACATCGACTCCCTTCCGATCAACTTTCTATAACGAGCTATGTATAAGTTTTATTGGGCTTAGGATAGAGGTATCCCCTTCACTCTCTGAAGCCTGGATGAGATGGAAGCCGATATGGAGCAGGGCGCGCGCACCATCACGCCTACGCGTTTAAAGATGCCCAACTGGTCCCGAACTCACCCTATAAAGGACTTTTTGCGATGGAGGTGAAAGAGTTGCCTTGAGATGGCGCTCTTTGCATACGGTGCGTGACCTTGAAACGGAGCGAGAACAGAAGTTGAAACGAAGCAGGTGCACAAGTTGATTCAAACTCCCTTGTTTCCAGCTCTAGTGGCAAACTTCGTGTCGTGTACACATGTAAGAGCGTGTACTGAAGTGGGTTCGATAGTGTATTTGAAGTTAGTGTACGTTGATAGCAATTGGTTTTCTCCTCGAATGAAGTGATGGCGTATTTGAGATGATTTTGGGACAAACTAGACACGAACAAGCGACATGAACATATCTTCAATAATAATTGCGCCGTCTGCGCCTGTAGTTATGTCATCCTGTATTTTGAAGTGCCGACCACAGAGCACGGCCAGATTTCTTGGCCAATAAATCAGAGTTGAGGCTGAACTGACAGAGCCAGACCGTCCTGGAATCACACAAAGTACTTTGGTGTTCGTATCGCTAAGGAACTAAATTATTCTACGCCTTGGCCTTCTTCACCTTCTTGGTGCTGGTGCCATTTTGAGACACCTTGCGCTTCTTCTCTGCGACGACCTCGGTCTGGGGCTGCGATTCCTTCTTCGCCTTCTTGGACTTGGGCGCTGGAACCTCAGGCTCCTCGATAGCCTCGGGTACGACATCGGACTTGCGCTTCTTGTTCTTGGGAGCCTTCTTGCTCTTCTTCTCAGCAGCCTCATCTGTAGCAAGAACGGTATCAGCCTCGGGTTCGGCATCGGCCTGCAATTGAACTATCAGTCTCTTGGTCGCATATTCACGCTCTGGGGTGACTTACCTCTCCCTGAGTCAATAAGGCCTGGGCAGGAGCATCCTCTACGGCAGCGGTCTTCTTAGGCACCGAATCCACGGATTTTGCAGGAGGTGCATTTAACTCATAATCGAACTCTTCCAGCAACGCCTTAGCCTTGCCAGTGCGCTTCTTGTTCTCACGCTGCACTCGCTTTTCCCAAACATCGCGTGTTGCACCCCGAGCCAGGGCAGCGCGCTCCTTCTGGTTTCGCGGGTCGACCTTGAAGCGCTCGTTTGCACCCTTGAACAGCTCTGCATGAACCTGTTCGGATGGAATCACGCGACATTGCAGGATATGTCCAAACATGAGGTAGTTGTGCATGGTTTTGGCGACGATATCGGCGACTTCACCGTTCGCGAACTCGATAAAGGCGTAGTGCTTAGATGCCCCAGTCCTTTTGTTACGGGAGAGGCGCAGACGAAGGACCGTACCGAACTGGCTAAAGTATTTCTTCATTTGGGGTTCGAAGAAACCGTGGGGAATGCGACTGTAGGAGATTAGCAGCTCGAAACACAGTTGACGGCCGGTGTATGGCCTATGCGGAGTGACAGGGGAACTCACCCAAGGTAAATGACACCTGGCTCAGCATCTCTTCGTGCCTTTTCCAGATCCTTGCGCTTCTTCTTGCTGATTTCTTTGCCTGTTTCAGCTAGAGCATCCTCATCGAATTCTTCGTCTTCCTTCTCCAGATCACTCTCGTCGCGATCACTTTCGAAGCCAGCGAGCAGAGCAGCCGTCTGATCGTCCAAAGCCTCCTCGTCCTCTGCGTCGTTGTCTTCTGCAACAGCAATCTCTTCATCCTCTGTTACAGGTGCCTCTTCCTGCTTCTTTGATTTCTTTCCCTTGTTCGGTTTCTTCTCCTCTACTACCACGCTGACTTCTTCAAGTACGGGCTCTGCCGCTGGCTCTTCGTCAATTTCTGCTTTCTTGGGTTTCTTGGGCTTCTTCTCCTTTCGCTTCTGTTCCTCCGCACCAGCAAGTACGTCCTGAATGTCCTCCTCTGTCACAGCAATCTCGACCTCGTCCACCTTTTTGCCTTTCTTTGCCTTCTTCTTTGGCTTTTCGCTTACAACAGTTTCTTCTACTTTGGCGATTTCGGCATCGGCAGGTTCGGTGGCCTTGCTTTTTTTGGACTTCTTGGACTTAGGAGCCTTCACCGGTGCGGAGGTTTCGTCCTCGGAGACAATGTCAGTGGCTTGCTTAGGCGTGGACTTTGCGGCAGTGATATCATCGGATTTGCGCGCCTTCTTCGCCTTAGGTTGGGAATCGGTTGCGCCTATGTGAATTAGCACTGGTTGCAGGTGTCGCACTGGGGGAAAATGTATTGCGTAGCCAGATGTGCCACAAATACAATTGATGGGCAATAATCCATACCCTTGCGCTTCTTGCCTTGCACGTCTGAGGCAGCCATTGTGGTCAGTGTAGCTGGTCGTGTGGTGGTGTTGCAGCTGGACGTTCACTGCACGAAAAAGTTCGGTGGAGGAAGCTCGAGCCGCCAACTTTTTTGGCGCGCTAAAATCCGCTAGTGCCGAGGATCCACCGAATGTGGAAGGCAGTCACCATCATCACAAGGCCATGCAACACATCTGAAAACTACTCGACGTTAATCTGGAATAAAGATTTCGCACAGATCTGGGATAAACAAACGCGGCTTCTCGACACGTAACGAGGCATTCATAACAGCGCCAATACCGGCTTCATCCTCTGCGACGCCATGGCGCCTGGTATCAACCTCGACGACCGGAGTGCTTGGGACGACTCCGCCCTGATCAATTCATGGGACGACGCGGTAGCCGAGTATCAGGTTCGTGTTTTGTAGTTAAGACCAGTTGAATACTGGGTTAATGAAGGGCAGAAATATCATAGCATTTCCAAATCAGGCCAGCGACTGGAGGATGCGTTAACGGAGGAAGAGCTGGAGAGATTGCGAGGGTAAGATGCCCGTCGTACGTTTGAACGTCAGCTGATCAGTATAGGGACTATGGAGATCTGTTGCAAGAGGAGACTGAGCCCGGTGTTGATCCGATCACCAACCCGGATGCCACCGATGCCGCACTACCACAGGTACAGACCAATGGCGAAGAGCCGAGCGGACTGGGCGATGCAAACGTAAAGGTGTGATTTGACATATTGACAAGCTTGACTGCCATGCCGATCGGTAACTGACCAGGAACAGGACCGAGCTACACCAGTCACCCGAGGAAGCGCAAAAGCGACGGGAACAGAGCGTCCGCATGACGGGCCTTTCTCAGCTTCGATGCCGCAGGCTCTTCTCGGATCAGGTAAGTGACAGAGCCGACTACCCGGCACGTCTCCTGCCTAGAAGATTCTGCTTGGCAAGAAACCTTTCTCACATCCTTACAGTGCGAGACGAGAATACGAAAAACCTGATGATGTCCTGGTACTATGCCGGCTACTACACCGGCTTGGTCGCTGGGCAGGAGCAACCCGCGCCGAACAACGGGTCGCAGGAAAACCAGAAGTAATGACAAGGCTGGAGCCAAAACATCCTATCACGGGAACCTGAAGATTTGATACCTGGCAGCCGTTTCGACAAGGTCGTAGTCCGTACAGAATAGAACACTGTAAATGTCGGGGCCAATCAGGAGGTGAGGTCCCGATTTGTATATCTTCGCCTTGCTGACGGGGAACAGCTCGTGCCTCACGACTTCGGGAACTCAGGCTGCGAGATTCATTATGCCTCAGCAGGTTATGCAGGTGGAGCATCCGGGTGCCTTTCCGTCCAGGCTTCTCCATTGAGTTGCCTTGTAGTGCGAGCTTGTCAAAAGCTTAGCGTTGCCATGTTGGGTATGGGGGCGCGCAAGCGAGACCGTTCTGCGACACTGTCGCGACAACCTCGAACCCATCTCACACAGCACGAGCGTCAGGCACGGACGCCACGCCCGCTATGCCTCACTGCCTCAGCAGAATCAGTTCATTTTCGCAGGTGGCTTTCGCGCACTTACCGGCTTGCGCCAAGCCGAAGGGGCGTGATGTTTCGGCGCGTCTGCAGCAGGTTCGCGACCCCCAGCATCCCAATTTCATGCGGCGATAAAGGCAATGGATAGTCCTGACCCGTTCCCTCTTTTCTGCCTTCTATCCTCCCTTAACTGTGTCGGACCGGTGCCTAACCATTTCATTCCCTTCGCTTCTGGTTTTCGCTTCATACTCACAACTCTTGAGCCGGCCCTCATCGTGTGCCTTTCAGTCTTTCTCTTCGACTTCGTCAATTTAGTACATTTGTCTGCAGTGCAGGCGCTTCCTTCTTTCGCCCTTCTACAACAACCAGAAGTTTAGTCATAATGAAGTACATTTCGGCACTACCGCTGGCAGCCAGTCTCGCTGCTGCTCAAATGCAGGTCATGAGTTTGGCACCGCAAGCCTCCGGTCCTATGGTACATACGGTACGCAAGCAACTTGATGCCTCCTGGATCACAACTAACAACGATCAGGTTACCGTTGGTGGATTGAAGGCCGTCGAGACCGGAATGGCACCAGTATTAGGATACTCTCCCGAGTCCATCACCGCCAACGTAGGCGACATGGTCCAGTTTGTCTTCATGCAGAAGAACCACACTGCCACGCAATCGACATTCGCCGAACCCTGCAAGGCAATGGAGGGAGGAAAGGATTCCGGCTTCATGCCCAATGCAGAAGGAAAGGCGGGAGTGACCTGGAACGTGACCGTCGAAACCGCGGACCCGCAATGTAAGCAACGCACCATCAATCACACATGCAAGCTCGCCGCTAACAATCGCAAAGGGTTCTACTGCAAGCAATCCACCCACTGCGGTGTCGGCATGGTCTTCGCAATCAACGCTGCCACAACCGGTGACAAGACAATGGCTGTCTTCAAGAACAACGCCATCAACAAGAACAGCACCAAATCCGCAAACCTTGGTCTCGCTCCCATTCAGTCTGTCAACGCTGGTGCCGCAGCCGCAGCCTCTACCGTGACCGTCGCAGCTGGCGGCGCCGCCGCCGCCACTGGTACGGGAGCCGCCGGCGCAGCTGCAACTGTCGTCGCTGGCCAGGGTACCGACTCCGCCGGTAACGCCTGCGGCTGCCAATGTCTCTGCGGTGTCAACTCCTTCCCGCAAGCAGCCGCTGTCAACAACTTCGGTGGCTTCGCTGGTATGCTGCCATAGATGCGACGCATCAAAAAAGGACGGTTGTGGATGGTAATGTTGGGGAGACTGTGATGTATGATTCAGGGGGTTCATGATGGGTTTGATGGCTTCTGGACGGCTTCACCCTTATACCATTTTGCTGTTTCTTGGAGGTGGGCGTTTCGCATTATACCGTATGTAATCCATGACCGCGCGGCACGTGGATGGTTGCCTTGTAAAGCTTAAACATAGAACCTTCAATGAAGCTCTCCGAGAGATGAAACTTGAATTACCGATTCCTGTCGAGCACACGTGAACGAGTGTCTACCTAGGTATTGGGTCCACGAGCATGAAACGGCGCAGTTGGGCAATGGAGCATCACAGCAGATCAAGTCATAAACGATTCATTGAGTATCCAAGGCAAACCCCAGCACCAAAACTATGCGTTCCCAACCGGTTCCCGCCGCGTCACAAAATGTTGGGCCCGAGCAATGCAAGTCGGTCGCAGTTCAAGTTGCGCAATCAGTCCCACGGTCGACAACCTACTTCTTCTCCCCTTTCTTGGCATCAGCTGCACGCGTGTCAGCACACGGCGTTCACAATGCATCAAGTCCTTTGCAGAGCGCGCAGTTTAGTTGGGAAGAAGTAACGCACCAGCAGCCTGTTTGGCGCGCATGATAGCCGCCGTGTCCTCCTTCGCCTTTGCAAATTCCGTGCCGGTCAACTGCACTCGTTAGAACAATACCGTGCCCCTCTCTGACCCTTCGCCTACGGACGTACGTTGGTTCCCTTTTTCTGCGCACCGCGTCAGCATGATATCCACTCCAATAACCCCCGTGCAGTGCGATGGGGTCGATAAGAGGGCGCCAAACGTACCTTGCCAGCTTGCTCCTTGAGGTTCTTCTCGCGGGCTTTCTCGCGCTGGTTGCCGCGGGCCATGGCTCCTTTGTGTCTGCAGACGACTTTGGACAATTTCGAGGCTTGAGTCGAGAGATGGGCCGTGAGCAGTGTGTTGTGGCGGTCAAGATAACTGGAATCTGGCTGTCAGCGCGCGGTGAGGTCTGACAAAATTAGCGCCGCGCCCTTCGTTGGTCTGGAAGCGTAAGGGTGGGTCCTCCCTCCACCCCTCGCCGCCACGTGCAGGGCCAACATCAACGTTTGACCGTGGAATCAGGGCGCGCACAGTGCTTCTTCCTTCCATGTCTCATTGATTTCTAGCTTGACATCAACTTTGGCATTGTTCACTCGCCACAGGGCTCACGAACCGACGTAGAGAAGTAGTTTTCACCAGTCCGCAATCGATAAGTGCTTTCTGTGTTGAAACTGTCCATGTCGATAGCTCTCTTCCCATGGTATCAATCGTCGAGCATTGGTAGGTAGTAAGATGATTCCTTCGATTGATGTTCTGGCCTCTTTGGCATGGCTTGGAGTATGCCAACCAAGATATCTGGTACAGCCCACGAGTTGACCTTCCAAGCTTGGTTTTGTAGGAAATTGGTAGCCTTGTCAGTCAAAAGTCTACGCTTTCCCGGTAGACAATCGGAGATTTGCTTGATCGCCACGGGACGATATTGCTACTTACCCAAGCGGAACCACAATGGCGGTACCCCGAAATTTGCAATCAGTAGACGTTCACTTGTTGTAAGACGTTATTGACGTTCGCGGGTACGGCATGGGCAACCTGATGACAGGTTCTCTGCTTAGGACCGAGCGCCATGCGTCATGAAAAGCGAGGTCCGCAACGTTTTTGCACTTCAGAGAAATTGAAGACTGTTTCTGACGTGATGAAGGGTGTCGCGACAGAAGCAACGTCTGATTGGACGTCCTCAAGAACCGCTTAGCGCCCGCTTGTCGACCGCCTCGCGCTCAGTGCTTCGACGACTGTTCACTCCATCACAACCCCAAGCGCATCGCTTTTGCCCCGCCGTCGCGCGACGTTGATGGCATGTTGAAATCCAACGATGAAAGGGTCGTGTAAATCTAACCGCCCGGCCGCTGATCCGGGGCCCTGGCCCGTTTTAGATCCTGAAACTTCGTCCCGCTGTCGCCTCAAACGCGCAGAGCCAATCAGTACGTGACTGCCGCGCGACCTTCATACTCGCCTCATGAGCCTCGAAGCCCAACTACGAGGATGCTTGACATTGGCTGCAGGCTCTTCTCGGCGAGCGGACAGATCCAGTCATCCATTTCATGAGCATCTAGTTCGATATGGACGTCGCTAAGCTGCTCCGAGGGCGCGTTTCGCTTCATACTGTAGCACAGTCTGCGGTGAATCCATGTGGAGCAATCCTGGCCACTCGATCTCGACCAAGTGAAGTACGCCAGCGCGACGGGTCGCGGCGCCTCTCTTAGGCTATTGTGAGGTTCGCGACAGTGGTGTCCGCTTCAGGACTGGGGGCCTAGCTCATCTGCCCTTCACCTCAAGTGCTCCCACTTTCTTTCTATTTTTTCGTCGTCCTTCCTGTTGTCCGCCATTGAGATTCTTGCTGAGCGAGAAAGCATTGCCTCACGGCGTGGGATCTTTTCCCTTTCATCCTTCGTCTCCTCTACTTTCTAACTTTTAACTTACGACACGTCTGACGCGCTTTTGACTGCCGGACAGCTCAGATTGCTATCACTCAGCCTTCCCACAATCGATTCTCTCTCGTTCGAAGTAATGGCGCTCCTTTCAGCAGAGCATCTGGCCGGTCCAGGCTACATCATCCTCAACATCCTGCGGGTGATCAACATCATTACTCTCTCGTCTGTGGTCGCAAGCAGCGTCGTCATGCTTGTGAAGACCTTCATCGTCTCCAAGGTAAGATTCCCGCTAGTGTACGTTTCGAATCACGGCTCACGCTCCGCAGTTTTTCTTCTTTGACGCTACAAGTCACGTCGTGACCGCGTTAGCCGGCAGTACGTCTCTACCGCTCGCTGAAACCATCCCACCAGATGTCTAACAAATCGCAGTGTTTCTTGTCGTTTCCGAGTGCTCGCTTTTCCGAGGCTACTTTGCTCGTAGCTGGCCGCTGCTCAGCCCTAGCCACGGCTTCGTTGCTCTGGGGTGTTCCATGGCAGTGCTTGGGCTCAACATGCTCGGCAACATGAACAAGGAGGCCACGAGCCAGAAGTCACTGGGTCTGCCGTTCTGGCGTCTCCTTCTTGCTTCTGGTATCCTTGCCATCGTCATTGGCTTCTTCAACGTCGTGGCGAGCTTCGTTTTCCGCGACAAGGCCCGCCACATCACTGCCCGTCGCGTTCGGTCTAAAGGCGCAATCACCCTCACGGAAGAGCCTCCAATGGATTGGGAGACTGACTCTAAGCTCAAGGCTTTCACCATCAGCACGCACCACACGGGTACCACCAACCGCACTTGCTCTCCCATGATGCGCACCGGCACTCCCCCGCGCATTGGCACACCACCCGTGGACATGGGCTCTCCCCAGCCTAACGTTGCCTCGCCCCAGAATGACCATCGTTTCTCGCAGTTCGACTTCAACCCGATCCGCGCGTTCCGCAACGCTCGCCAGTCTATTCTGCCTTCTTATCACAGCACGTCTCCTGCAAAGCCCACCTTACAAGGCCACCACCGCCGCTCGTCCAGCCTGTACTCGCGATCCACGAGCGGTCAGACAAAGCGGAGTTTTTGGCTCAAGCGTAGGGACAGCGATGTCCCAGACGTCCCACACGTGCCCGAGATCTCCGCCCCACTCAACGTGAACCCACAATTCGCACACCTCGTCAAGCCGAATCTTGCGCATCATCCTAGCGTGCGACGCCCGGAGGCTGACTTCGACAAGATCTAAGATAGTACGCGGAGTGCGGTGTGATCAAGATGTACCAGAGGCTGGACGAATGCATATACCCCAATGATACCACTTTCTTTTCTACTGTTTTACTTCTTACGACATGGCTAGCAAGGTCTGTTGAATATATATACTAGGGCATCTTTAGGCGCGGGGGAAAAGTGGAGGATACTCGCTCCTTATGGCTGAGCTGGCGTTGGTTTTATGACTGAGTGTGAATATACGTATGGATGGAAGCTTCCATATCGTACGAAATAAAATCGAATGGATTGTATTCGTACGCGAGGACGCGAGTCGTGAGTTGATCACTACAGATGCAGATGTCCCATGCGACTATTTCAGTACACGAAGCATATCAACAGATAACAAGAAGCGTCATTCATCGTAAACAGTGTCCGCGCCCTGGGTTGCATAGCGCCTAACTTGTTACGAACTCTTTGAGTGCGGAGAAGCCGGAAGTCCAGCATGTAAGAGGTGTCATAAGTACGCCGCTTACGGCACTTCTGCTTATATCGTACATTAGTATACATAATGTACACATGTTTACAGCGCTTCCTTTCCAAGTCGCTATTGTCGATCTCTCCACAAAGTAAATATCTTCCAACAAACTCACTCCGGGCTCCCAGTTTTGGCATCCACACTCCGCTTGCTTTCCCTAACACCACCCTACCCATCCACTGGATCAATCCCCGCAAAAGGATCAATAGCATTCCCTTCCGGATCATACAACTCCATCCTCGTCCCGTCCTCCATGGTCAGACTCCACTCCCTCGTAACATACAACCCATCCCTTCCCCTCCTCTTACACCTCAGCCTCACCTCCCCCTCCCTCTTCGTCCCCTTCACCCAAAACCTGATATCAATGCGTCCATGCACTTGATTGATTTCGCCCCTAATCCAAGGGTACTTGGACGCAAAGTAGATCTCGTCGCCGAGGACGTCGCGCACGGCGGGGTTGGTGCGCAAGGAGTATAACGTGGAGGTTACCACGGAAGACTCGGTCTTTTGGTAGTTGAAGAAAACAACGGTGGCAATTGTCATGGAAATTATGAAGATGGGGAGGGTACGGACGATGGAGGGATGAATGAGGGGTGGGACTCTGTGTTCATGTTAGAATCCTGTGTCTGGGACGAGGAGGGAAGTAGCGTACGGAGGCAGTTCACGATTGGGCTTCCTTTCCAACAAAATTTCTCCTTCTTTGGGCGGCGGTATAAGATATGCCGGTGGCCATTGTTCTATACTGTGCGGTGTCTTCCAAGGTAGCGCGCTGGGCGGGGGAGTTGGCTCGGTGGATGCGTGTCGCATGACGGGCGTTCTACGGAGGCATTGGTATGATGGTTGTAGTCGAGAGCGCAAGAGCGGCGACAGTAGCCTGGGAGGAGGCATGGCCGTGAAGTGTGCAGTCGGAGCACAATTGCGGCGGCAAGTTGTGGTCGAAGTTCGATGACCTGATGCTTAGCGCGACGTCGGAAGGTTCCAAGGTTCCACTTCCAGGGTTCCAACGAGAGCACGTGATATGGTTCGGCTGCACTTGCTAAACAACGCTACTGGCGCGTCGAACGCCAGGTCTCCCACCGGTCAGAGCAGAATAAATAATTGAGATGGGGGATTGTCTTAGCATTACTGTTCGTCGTTCAGTGGAGTACGCTATGTAGGTAGGAAGGTGTATGAAAATATGAGCAACGAAGAAAATGTAGGCAACCTAACATGAGACATGGCATAATGCCCTTGGGAATATTCAGATATGCTGCAGATCGTAGGCACAGAGTAGCGTCATATCCAAAATGCTCTAGTCGCCGCAGCCTTCATGACTGATCCGCTCCTTACACTCCATACGCACGACACCCGTCCCATAATTACACGTCTAATAGAAATCATGCCGAAGCTCTTGAACAACTCCCTAATAATAAACTTGAAAGCCCATGTCCTTCATCTTCTTACAATTCGGCATGGGCATACTCCTGGCCTTCGTTAGCTTGTCCTTGTCTGGACCAAACCAGCCGTATGCATCTTGCTCCGCCTGACTCCTCTTGTACTTCTCCGTGTCGCACCGCGAATTTGTAATCTGTATGAACTTCGATTCCGCTTGCTTGTGTATGTTTTTCAACTCTTTCTTGCTGAGGCCTTCGAGGTCGCGCTTGTTCACCCAGTAGGGCACTTGAAGATTTTCTGAGTAGAGGGGGTGTGTTTGTGCGCCGCGGGGTCCATCGAACACTATGCTAGGGCCCTTGGGTGTAGAGTCGCCGCCGAATATCGAGGAAAGGAGGGGAAGTAGGAAGAGGAAGAAGAGCGGAAGTAGCGAAGATAACGTGCTGCCGATGCTGGGCGCCGGTTCTGAGCCCGCGGGTCGCGCGGTGCCGGGTCGTCTTCGTGGTTGACCGCCGCCAAATTGGTGTACGCGGATTCCAGGACCGCCTCCTCCAAGGTTGAAAACGAAGCCGGGGCCGGTATCGAAGATGCCGCCGCCTGTACACGCATTAACTTATACTCTATCTTTGGCCATAAACGCTCGCAGCCGCTGGTATCGCATTTGAGAGCGCGCGGACATACCGAAAGGCCCGCCAAACGGCCCTCCTCCGCCAAAGAATTGTCTGAACATCTCCTCGGGTGATATTTCCTCTTCGAACATGGGGCCTGGCCGGCCGCCACCTTGCGAGCGCGCAAAATTGCTGAAGCCTGATGCACCGCCGCCAGGTGGTTGAAATCGAGCATCCGGATCGCCGCCAAACTTGTCGTACTTGGCCTTCTTGTCCGCATCGGAGAGCACCTGAAAGGCTCTTGATACCACTATCTGCGCGTTAGCATATGCTTCCCACTCTTTGCTTCAACGCACTTTTGAAAGCCTCGTCTGCGCCCTCATAACCATTCTTGTCCGGATGCGTTAACAAGCTCAGTTTCCGATATGCCTTCTTGATCTCGCCCTCGCTGCACGTCGTCTTAACCTCCTCCAATCCCAGAATCTCATAGAAGGCTGTGGGCGCACATCGCTTTATTCGTATTACTGCGGCCTTTTGTTCGACTGTATATGCGCGGCCTGAGCTACCGTCATGGTGTTGGCGGTGTTTTGCGTCGCCGTTGGAGCGGGCGTCCGAGCCGCTGGCTTTGGCGGACATGGCCAAACGTGGCCTTCACGATAAGGCGCACGAGGACAGCCGGAGTAGAGAAGGACGGTTCGAGTCGATTGTGCCAACGGAATATCCAGGTGGAGGCGGAGGAGCGGCTTGTTGATTAGAGGGGCTGTGATTGTCTGGCCTCTAGTGCTGCCGGGTGCCCTCCAGAAAACAAGCGCACGGACCAAAACGTCATCCATGTCTGGTGAACCTCGAACTGCATGGCATTCACCAACCCCGACCCTAGTTTCTGTATCAACCATCCCAATTCTTGTGTCTCACATCCTCGTAATGGCAGACACAGAAGCAAAAGTAGGAGCCTTGCGCTCCTTGCGCAACTGGGGAGGTACGTCCTCTGCCACTGCATACGTCCTGCAACGGCTTGCAACTCTCACGTGCTCCGATGTTCACAATCAATGTAGAGAACTCCGTCCCCCCGACTCTCCTGGCAACGCTCATCACAGCACAACACTTCCGTCCCTTTCAAGGTCTGCCTATGATGTTCCCACCCGTTCTCCTCTTCTCGAGTTACCTCAATTTGAGCGGATACAAGAAGGATTCTGCTGGCATAACGGCGGCATGGAGTGGACTGTATGCCTTGCTAGCGATGCGGAAAAAACATGTAAGCACAACAGCTTTGACAAATTCTCATGTCGCTTTGAGAGATATTGATCTAGATTTCTAGCAACTAAAGCAAAAGTTTGGAGCACGAGGAATCGTCCGAGGCGCATCGTTAGGTCTTTGCGCTGTCAATATTACGGGATGCGGGCTAGCTTATGTCTTCGGTAAAAGAGAGGAGGATGAGCCGTGAAGGAATTGGCGCAGCAAGTCTTGTAACATATTGTACATAATCGAGTGTAGCATTCATTGAAGAACACGTTGGGTCAAATGCCGGGCTAAGCAAATAGCTCTGCGATTTCTATTCATGATCTCGTAGCCCGCTACCCAAGATGTCTCCATGGGTCGAGATGCAGTGACCTTTGGGTCCCACATGGACGCCAGAACGCCTTCAGTGCATGTCGTCTATCATACTGCGGTAGTAATCTATTACGTTATCAAACGAGAGCTCACTACGACTCGTCCATTGCCGAGGCCTCTGTGCCACTGACAGCGGCATTGCGTTCTGCCCTTTTCTCAGCGAGCCGGGCTGACTTCCACGCCTGAATCTCTTCCCTTAGCGCGTCATTAGGTATAACTTCCTCAATGCTCAGAGGAGTACGGTTGAAGGGATCGATAGGATCGCTCAACAACATGCCGCGAACCGTAGTGCGGTCGACGGTTTGTCTACTCCTCGGCAAGATGACAGGGTCTTCCATCAGAGTCGCCATCAATGGGTCCGTATATTCCTCGGGGATCTCACCAAGGTCCGCATCCTCGGCTTCGATCTCCTCCTTCGTCTTTCTGATAATGTCGGCAAGCTGGCTCCACTCAGTCAGTTGCTCTGGGGACTTGAGAGCAAAACGTTTGAGAATGGTTTCCGCAGTTTCCCAATACTCAGCTCGATAAGATCGCTCGTCTGTGGCGACGGCATCGATGAAGGTCTTCTTTTCCTGCAGATTTAGATACACATCGGAAATGTCCGCAAGCATGGCCCTTGGGTCCCAACCATACTCCTGCATGTTCTCCACCTTCAACTTCGACTTGTTGGGGCCGACCAGGAGGGCAAGATTGTAGTCCAGCATGTGCGCAAGACGGACGACGACCTCTTTCTTTGTGAACGAGTCGCTGAGCGTTTCGGTGAACAGCTTCAACATCGCCACAGTCTCGTTGGTAATCATCATGTAGTTCTTCGCTTTGTCTAAACACTGGCGTCAGAAAGGCTCTTCATGCAAGTACAACAAGTACGTACCTTTAGCAGCCGCAAGCTTATCCTCCTTTTCCTGGCGAGCGTTCGCATCTCCTTCCGACTGTGGATCCTTCAGCTCAAAGGAAAGGTCGTGAATCTGTGTAAAAGCCGTGAAGGACTCATCCAGTACATAGGTAACATCATTGAGCAGTAAGTTGACGAACTGGACGAAGAAATCCAGGTTTACTTGAGCTTCGGTCGCCAAATTCTCGCGGTAGGTGGGGTTAGGCCAGATACACTTGATGACTTGGAAGATCTCGTATCGAATCGATAGCTTGTCATACGCTCGTTCGCACTCAGAAAAGAACTTCATCAGCGCGTGAAGCAAGTGCTTCGTAGCGAACTTATGAGCGAACAAAGCGTCTCCGAGCGTACCTTTTGACCTGCCTGGAACAGGGAAGATACCATTGAACAGTATGCGAACAAGTTGGGCTTTGAGGCCGGGATTGCGGATGTACTCGGAGTTCCGGAGGAACGTTATGCAGTAAATCATCAGCTCTTCAGACTGAGTGGATGTGATGATGTGAGGCATCCAGCGCGTAATGAATTTGAAGTTATCGCCAATGTCTTCAATGAAATATTCAGGTAAGCACTTGAAATTCTCAGGCTGTTCCTGTGCTAGGGGAAGTTGTACAGTGCCTTGGGGATATTTTGTGCCAGGTGACACCAAACGGAGCATCCAGACGATCACATATCGCATAAACTGCATGGATCGAGCCTGGAGGGTGTCGTCCTGTAAAACTCCTTGGGTTGCGAACACGGCGCAATGGCCCTTTTCAATTCGGTCTTTCATCCGCCTGATGTGTGCTTCAAATATAGAAAGCTGCATAGCGTTGGAGACATATTTGTGTCTCTCGGTCTCCATCTGGGCGAGCTGTTTCTCGAGGTGCTTGAGCTCCTTTTGCAGCTCGGAGAGCTTCATGTTCGCCGCTTCCAAGCCATAGTGATGTGACGCAACGGTCAAGAAGAAGACCTCGGTAATAAAATTGTTCGTTCCCTCCACCTTGGTCTCATAGAATGTATCGGATTCTTGTTGGTCTGCATTGATTTTCGTTTCATCTTTGATATCCACCCGAGGGGATCGGCGCAAATAGTTGATATCGATCCTATCGACTTTGGAGAAAGTTGCGTCCATGAAAGGCTCACACAACCTGTCAAGAATGACGGTTATGTTTACCATGAAGGCATCTGAAGAGGTGAGCTTCGGATCAGCGCGCATCGCACGTCGCTTGTGGTTCCTGTTCAAGGTTAGCGCAAACCAGTCCAGAATCTTCTCCCGGGATTCCTTTGTCTTGATGAAACAATTGGCGATGTCGAAAAGCTCATCTTGGTGCGTCTGCAACGCCAGCCGTAAAGATCGCTGGGAGTTGTTAATATACCCCTTGTCCCGCGTGGTAGGGCTCGAGAAGTAGTTCATTGCTACTTCACCCTGTAAAGGAGAAATGCTGAAAAACGGCCCGAGAAGACTGATCCTTTCGATATGCGGGGCTTCGATGTCAGTCGGTAGAAAAAAGTCGGATTGCGCCATAGCAACGAGTAATGGATTGTAGCGAACAAAATTGCGCATGGTCAGCATGTACGGCCGATAGTCATCGTTCATGGTCATCTTCGATAAGCGCCGACTGAGCTCTTCTATCGCTCCGACTAGCAAATCCTTGACGCTGTCATCGTCTTCAAAACGTGAGACAGCCTCGCTAAGAAAATCGTGGCAGATACCGCTGTCGTTTTCCGGATCTACAAGTAAATGCTCCGCCAACGGGTTGCTGGTAGAAGGCTCCTCATTAAACATTACGTCAGGCATCGTGGCGGCGAAGATGCAATAGTTGAAGCACAGTCTTCGGCATTCCTGAGCAACCCCGTACCTGGGATCTTCCCGATTATGCATGCCGCGAAGCAGCCTACAGATGCGCTTCCAGCACCCTAGCAGGTAGCGTAATGCTTTGCCCTCTGTGCCACTTTGTGCTGACTCGATAATGGCGCTGTCTAGCATCTCGAGGGTAAATTGGAGTGGAGCGCCCGCGTCCTCAAGGTCCCGCCGCACGCCTGAGACGAGGGTTAACCGGTGACCATGTGCATCCTTTGTGCGTTCGGGATCGAGCGTTATCCGGAATGTTTGGCTAATGGTGCGGTCCGTCCAGGCATCCAGGCTGACTTCTTGGCCCTTCGGTGTTGCGCTGCGGCCGTTTAATGGCTCTGTAGGTTTAGGCTTAATGTTTATCTTTGGTGCGCCCGCAGGCTTCTCCGCTGCTTTCATTCCAAGTTGCGAAAAGGGATTTGATGTGGTGGTGGGCTGCGCGGTGGGCGTTGGTTGCTTCTGTACAGGCGGAGGCGTCGAACTGCTCGAGGCCGGGGCTGTGGAAGGCGTTGAGATCGCGTTAGAGGATGCACTCGCGGGAGATGGGCCTCCGAGCTTCGCAAGCCGCTTTGCGCGAATCTAGTTTCCGTCAGCACCTGTTCAGAGGTTCCCAAGAAGCTCTACTTGCCTTGTCCGCATCGGACATAGCATCAGGCATCGGCGTGTCGTTGGGGGGTTGTTCGTCCGCCATGATGCGTTGGTGCGGGAGCCAGCTGGGGAGGAGAGCAGCTGGACTGGGAAGGCGCGAGGTCGTTTAGATGTAAGGAAAGAGAGACGTGGGCGCCTGCGTGGACTCAACGGCGGTTTACGACCATTGCTCGCCGCGGGTGAGGTCAATAAAGGTGGGTCCATGCCCCAAATCCGCCCCGCGCGAGGGCACGTGCTCTGGAAGACTATGGAAACCACCTTAGTAATCTCATCCTTTCTCGGACAATCGCTTTTCAACGACATGCCTGGTGATTCATATCGGGCATTCAACCTCGCTGCTGTCCTAAATATTCGATGACAGGGAATGGTATTCTTCTTCTGCTGGATATACAAGTCCAGGATAAGGCTATTGTATGGCAACACATAGTTCAAGCACTGTCCCAGCGCAAGCTATGCTTGTCACTAAGTTGAGGATCTGTACCATGACTTTTGAGTTCTATGAAGGCTGTTAAGATGTTGTTCAGAGGCAGTAAAAGCAAACATGACTTGTATTAACTATCTATTAGCATCAACAACCCACGACGCGTACCTAGCAGCTGACACCAAAAGACCATTCGAGACAAGCTCTGTCTACAGGTAGTGATATACCTCACCCTCGATATCATGACGAAATCGATCGATTTCGGCCTGAGATACCGGATTCCCAATGCTGTCATTATAACTTGTTATAACGAGCAGATCTAATGCAGCCTGCCCCCTATTGCCCGCTCGCAAGGCGGACGCTTTGAACCATTTCTGGGCTGCGACCCAAAAGAGGTGGGCATCGTTCTCACTAGTTTGAAGCCCTACCGTCCAAACAAGGTCGATTTCGACCCGCTCCAGGTTCGGCAGGAAAGCGAGACAATCGAAGAAATCCTCTCTTTGCTTATGCAATATTACGTATTGGGTCCGGATCCGGCGTATCTGCTGCGCTCGTGAAGCGGACCTCATGATGAAGCTCTGTCCGACGTTTAGATCTTCGAATTGGAACGTATTCTCGCCCCAGAGGAAATTTACGACTTCTGAGTTGATCCGTTTACATACTTGAAGAAGCTGCGGGCAGAATCTTTCTGGGTGTTTGTTTCTGTTTATAGCGTGGGTACGCGATGATGGCCATCTTATCCGCTCCAGGAGAAGATTGTCATCGGCTATCAGCACGTCCTTGTAGATTCGATTCCTCAGTTCTGCGGGAAGCTTGAACCAATAAGAACCTAACTGAACCTTGTATGACAAGTTGACAAAGTTCTCGTGAGCTGCAAGAGCTAGCCATCTTTTTGCGAGATCCTTTTCTCGCGCGGCAAGATCCTTTTCCCGTATGTCAAGAGCCTCTTTTAACTCTGCGGCTGTTGGTTCAACGTTTTCCACGTGCAATTTCACCATGTGCTTATGATTCTCTTCCTGAACGCTCTGTTGAAACACTTCCCATTCAAATCCTGTAGGTCGCTGCCCCGAAGTTCTTCTGCTTGGAGCCTCGTTGTCTTCGACTGGCGTGTCGGAGTTTTGATGTATGAACGATTTTTCTTCTCTTGCGACGTTTTTTTCCGCAATACCTTCCATAACTTCTTGAGCGAGCTCATTCGGGACATCTCCCCGAGATGGAGCCGCAAGAGCCTCTTCTCTTCCCGCGATCATTTCTCCTGCAGACTGGTCTCTAGGCTCGTTCACAGCTTTATTTCCATTCTCTTCCTTCTTTGTCTTGTTGCTAGCTTTCGTCTTATTGGATCCAGAAGTGATTCTGGGCTGACTGGGCTTCTGGACAGCTTGATCGTTGGGATTTTGATTGTCATTGCTGTTCCCTTCGATGAAACCGTTGTCTTGAACAACATCGGCTTCTTGGTTGCCATTTTCGTATACTACTGGATCGTCACCTTCAATTTCTTCTCGATCAATGTCTTCATGATCGCGCTGGTCATCATGCCGATTGTCATCTAGCATGTCATCATCTACATTATCCGCATCATCATTCACAGGCTTCTTCCCGCTCTTTTTCTTAGCAGGGGTCTTCTTGCGGCCTGTACCGGTTTTGGCCCGTTTAGGCGCCACCCTAGCAAATGCATCGTCAAGTAGTTGTTCGACGTTATAGTTGAAATTTCTTTTCTGTACTCTATCAGGTATGCGAAGAGACCGCATTACGATGCTCGGGGCTAAAGCTGGATAATGTGTTCTTTCCAATGACTTACCCTTGATGCTCTATCGCCTCTCATCAAGGGCCTATCTTGGTCGCTCATGATGAGTATTGGCAGTATAAGAAGGAGGCGGACGGTAATATGGTCGGATGGTGAAACGGAACTGTACAGGAAGAACGGCTCACGATGTCGATGTATCCCACTGTCATCTAGCATCAGCACTCTAAGCCCGGCGCTTTGTCGAATACTTTCTTGAAAGATCATAAGTCGGGCGCCACGAAACGCCCTTTGCGGACTTCGCCTTTGTGTTCCTTGTGCGTTCATGTTGTGGACAGAAGCCACATGCTCTCACACATGCATTTCTTTGTCTTTATAGCATTGCTATCGCCATAATTCCTCCACAGCCACCCAGACATGATGCGAGCGCAGAAAAGCGGCAGGAAGGGAAAGGTTGCAATCCAACGTATTCCTTCAGTACGGGAAGCTTCTTTGTTGTCATCCTGGCAGTAGCTATTGTGCTGGTGCATAAGACGAGGATATAGATACGTGAACGGGTATCCGCCGAGACTTGAAGAGAGTGAGTTGACAGGGATGTGCGACGATAATGACGGTTGGCTGGTGAGATTTGTGCAAAATGAAGGAGCATTGACAGACTATTCCTGTATCACCATGACAACCATCTTGATAACGACGCGCGGCTCGATAATACGAGACTCAAGGTAGACAGACTTTGTACGATGGATAAGAAAGAAGCACAGACGGAGCAATACCAACACACAAACGTGGGCATCTCGTCGAGCAGCTCGACGGTACATTGACCGTAAGAGATACGCAGCATGCATACCGTGGCCAGATACGCTACGACCGATCAGGCTAGGCAGACGGGCGACTCCTGAAACGCGCTTGAGGAGTGCCACGCACTGATGTCATGCCCGATAGATAATGGAGCAATCAACATCTGTGGCCAGCAAAGCCAAAGGACGCCAGGCTTGTTGACCGGTCGTGTGTCTCTCCGAGCAAGACGGCGGTGAGGCGTGCCAAGCGCGGGAACGGCCGTCGAGCATAAATGCAGCATAACGAAAGACGGGAGGCCGCCTTCACCGAGACCCCGCATCTGGACGGTCGATAGGGGCGGAGCGTGGGTGGTTCGGGCAAGCAGCGACCATGGCAGCTGAGGGTGCGCGTCTGCCAATGCCGCCGTGGTCCTTGAACCTGTCCAGTTTTCGGGAGGACGGGAGGACAGGCTGCTGCTGAAACCACGACGCCCGCCTGTCCACCCCCGGTTGAGAGGCAGCGCGAGTGCAGCGCCAGAGCCGTGTCTTGGAACTGACTCTGGCGGCGATTGCAAAGGCGTGTCCCGGGACGAAGAGCACGTCACGAGGGAGATTGGGCGTGGCTTCATCGGGCCCATGGCAACGCTCGACGTGACTGCCATCAAACCGGCCCCTTGATTTGCCATCTGCGGCGCTCAGCACCAGCAACCGCGCTCGCAAACAGCATCTTGACTCTGCCGTGCGCTGCACAATACCTGCGCCCTCTTGCTCTGCCTTTGTCCTCGCGTGCAGCTGCCGGCGGGCCAATCACACGCGCACCAGCCACCGCGATAGCCAGCAGTGCGGCTGTGTCTGGCGTCTGTGCACGGACGGTCCTGAGAAGCAGGTGCCTTCCAGCAGCACTCTTGTTACTTACACCAGACCTCTCCCAACATCACCACCTTTGCCTCCCATTCCGCCTCCCAGCGACCCATCCGCCCCCCGATACCCTAGATACCCCCAGTCCTCGATACCATGGCGGAGATTCGTCGCAAGCTCGTTATCGTCGGCGACGGCGCCTGTGGAAAGACCTGTCTGCTCATGTAAGTCGTGGCCCAGCGTCCAAATCCCGGCGATCCAGGCCGCTATCGACGAGCACAACCTCTAATACGCGCGCTACAGTGTCTTCTCCAAGGGCACCTTCCCTGAGGTCAGTTCCAGCTCCCCAGCTCTGTACATCCCCTACCAGCGTCAGCCGGGCTGCACCGCTCAGTCGCTGCCATGCCAGCCCTCCGCCCATTGTTACACATGCACTGACATCATGCCTCTTCCAGGTCTACGTGCCTACTGTCTTCGAGAACTATGTTGCCGACGTAGAGGTTGACGGCAAGCACGTCGAGCTCGCCCTCTGGGATACCGCTGGCCAGGAAGATTACGACCGTCTGCGCCCGCTCTCCTACCCCGACTCGCACGTTATCCTCATCTGCTTCGCCATCGACTCGCCCGACTCGCTCGACAATGTTCAGGAGAAGGTACACCGCTTGCCGTATCCTTGTGCACGGGCATCGCTAATGAGGCACAGTGGATTTCCGAGGTTCTGCACTTCTGCCAGGGCCTGCCCATCATCCTCGTCGGCTGCAAGAAGGATCTTCGCTTCGACCAGAAGACGATTGAGGAGCTGCACAAGACTTCCCAGAAGCCTGTTACCCCCGAGCAGGTCAGTCGTCATCCACGCGTCTACTTATCCCAACCGCGCTAATGCACGCATAGGCCGAGGATGTCCGTAAGAAGATCGGTGCTCTCAAGTACCTCGAGTGCTCGGCAAAGACGAACGAGGGTGTGCGGGAAGTATTTGAGCACGCCACCCGGGCCGCCCTCACCACCCGGAAAGACACCAAGAAGAAGAAGTGCCTGATCTTGTAAGATCGACACTACGTAAAGGCGGTGGCCGCCGCACCCCGGCGTGGCTACACAGGGACAACCAACATGCCTGCGGCGGTCCGTGTGCGTACGGCGGTTGATATGAAGACACATGTGAATGGTGGGTTGTGGATAGCGCGCATCTACCTACCTCTGGCCAGCTAGAGCGTTCTCCGCGGCACCACGGGCGTTACTGCGCTGGATTTTGAGCACATCATCTTGGGGTAGTTCATAACAGGGTTTCTTCGGGCGGGACGAGGAGGAGCAGTCTACCGGAATCAGCAAATGGCAGGACTTCTTGCACATATGCTCACGTGCCATCTACGACCCGGACTCCGTTCTCCAAAGCTTCTCCTGTTCTTGTTCGCATCCCTCTTTGTTAGCTGCTTGTTGTTCCTCTTTTCCCTCTTCTTTTCCTCGAGATGGCTTGCGCCTCTAGTTGTAATAACTGTTCATCATCCTATCTACCTACCTACCTACCTACTACCTACCTATCTGCTTACTCTTTGGCGTCGAATGGATATCGTACAACATGTGTTGCTCGTTTCGAGTCTATGCTTTTGATCTCTATCGCACAATGCTTTCTGTTTTGGTTTACATCTCTTTGGTGTAGGCTCTACGTCATTTCTCCTATCGAAGGCGACAAGCACCTCCTTTTCCCCGCCCATGCCAGAGTCAACTGGATCACTCGCCCTGGATGTCTAGCACATCTGGCAATTATGCTTGACCGGAATTCAGGACTCCAGCTCCCGTGACATACACCGGTGCCTAGATGCATGCAGGGCGTATGGATGCCTCCGCTATCACTGCACTGCCCTAATTCCCAAGCGCACTATATACGCAGATCTCTTCTATTCGTGCAGCCGTGAGTATGTTGGTCCATGGTGAAGTTGCCTTCTATGTTGTCTCGTGTGGTGGTTTGAGTGTGCAATTGGCGTGAGACTGACAGCAGCGCTATCTGTCATCGCAGTTCACGAGCGCACTCACTTTGAGACCATGTACAGCCCGCCCGTGAGACATGCACTGGCTCCAGATCTAAAACTTGTCTACTGCTAGCACGGGCACATGTCAGTGTAAGTCAGTATAATGGGGACGAACACCGCATGTATGCCACTATCCAGTGAAAGAGTAACCCTTTTCCTCCCGTCAAGAGGATGGCTCCACTAGACAGCCGAAGTGTCATAATGTACTGCTTTTCTGGACAACTGGCGCGTTGATAATACGGTTTGGCAATGTTCAGTCAACATATCAACATGTTTCTTTCAGAAATCATACTACTCATCCAGATACCCAGGACGCCAGGATGCTGCGCTATGCTAACCAATGCTAGAGATAACGCCGATGTTGAAAACGCCTATATACAACCATCGCTCATGCACGCTAGACCGCGATACTATACAAACAAAGATATAATTCCGAACGCAATACACGATGCAAATGCCGACGCAGGAACTATGCTTGGAGAATCACCTGTCTGGCCTTGTGAGGAAGACGCCGATTCGGATGCCGCATCTGGCGACGCCGAAGTTGCCGTCGCCGAAGCGCCAGGTGGGAGTAATGGCGCGGCAGATGTTGGGGATGAAGACGAGGAGCCTGTAGGAGAAGGAGAGTCAACAGCTGTCGAAGTATCCTCGGACGACGTCGTGGAAGATGTAGGTATAGATGCAGGTGAGGTCGACTCACCACTCGAAGACGCCGTCGCGGACGCGCTGGTACTTGGGCTCGTCGAAGAAGAGCTTTCACTCTCGTCCTCCCCACTCTTCATCCCAAACCCAATCTTGTTGTTGTCCAAGTCAAATGCCGTGTATACGTTCTTGAGAAACACATCACCCAGCAGCCACTGGTTGTCACCAAACGTCTGCCTTCCAAAGACGTTACTCCTGCACAGCCCGCTATCCGTCTTCCCGCCAATCCAGTCCTTCGTCGAGATCGAATATGTCTTGTCTCCAAGCTTGATCTCAAGCTCCTTGGTCGTGGAGCACGGCACGCTGAACGTTTCGCCAGACTGCGTGTATCCATCAATGAGCTTATGCAGCGCGACCGCATCGTCCTCAGGCATAAAACAGTATGATGTCCCCGTGTCGATGATGCCTGATTTGCCCTCCAGGCCGGTCATGGTACCGTCGGCGCCTGCATCCGCGACGGCAACTTCCCAAAATCCGTCGTCATTGTCCACGGAATCCAGCCAGTTGAGGTCGCCGTCAAACAAGTCTTTGTTCACCTCTCCCAGGTTCAGTTCGCCGTCATTCGATCCATCCGCTGCGCGGCTGAGATGTATACCGTATAGTTTGGCAGAGATAAGGTCAGAGGAGGCGAGCGTTTCGACAAGCTGAGGTGTCTCGAGGGAGCTAGCTTGACCGCGACCGAGGCCTAGGATGCCATCCATGGAGTAGGCATTGAACTCTTGAGAAACGTTGGTCGCGAGACCGAAGGTCAGCTGTGTAGATACTCCGCCTATCTGTATCGTATCTTCGGCCGTGGTACCTGAGACAGAGCCCGTGCCGTACGTTATCGAGAAGGTCTTGCTGTTCGTCTGGTACTGTGTCAGCATACCTCTTCTCCCGGGTAGTCCATGAAGGATGTCATACCTTCAGCGTATCCGAGTCACCCTCTCCAAAAGTATTATGCTTCCCACACGCGTCCGCTGTACAGTCCTGACCCATAACCCACGTGTTACTCGCCGCTGAATCGAGTAGCAAGTGATACTCCTCCTTCGAGCTGCCGAATGTCACCGCAGCCATATAGCTCAGATCCGAACCATCTTGATCCACTGCTACGCTGTTCTTCTGCTTCGGATCATTGCTATTGAGAATATCGTAGGTGTTGTCCCGACGTACGCGTCGTAGAGGCAGTGTAAGCGCTCCTCGGGGCGCATCTCGCACCTTTGGAGTGGTTCGTCGCGTCTGCATGGTCTTTCCAGTGCCGGATGCTGGGTCGTAAGGATAAAAAGCCGTGGCAACCGGTAGTATTGTGCACGCCGCTGTCCATGCTGTCCAGGGAATAAGCATTATGATTACCTTCCTCCTATCTTTCTCTCTTTCGAAACCAAGTCTACCCCTCGTAGATCAAACGCGATGCAATGCGATGCTCAAGGAAAGAAATGCCAGGTGCACATCAATTAAGACGACCCGGTCGTGGAAAGCGTGTCGAGACAGCTGCTGTTCGCAGGTGTCTAAGGACGTAGATCCAGGTACAATGCCAATAACGATCAGCGTCCAGATGCGTGCAGCGACGTCAGAGATGTCCGTCCGAATCTCCGTTGTCTTCTTCTCTGTCCTCACTTCTTTTGTCTGCGTCCGGGAAACAAAGACAAGCCTGCAAACAGAGAAGTTGAAGACGCAAAAAGGTAGGAGGAAAGCGGAGGAGCCATGATGCCGGCCGGTCCGTTCTCGAGGTGCATGGGCACCGATACTCCAGGCTTGACATCTGCGACAGTGGCTCGATGTCGAGCCGTGAGCAGGTGGGGCGCTTGCGGGCTCGCGTAGGGCGACCCCTGAATGTCGCTCGTAGCCTATCAAGCTTTTGGGAAGGTGCGTGTGGAACGACCAACCCGTTTTGGTGAGCCTGGTCACGCTGTCCAAGATGATTGGAATCTAGACAATGGGAAATGTGTAGCCAAGAGAGCAACCGACGATGCGCACTCTAAGATGGCTCTGCTCTCTTCGGAGACAGTTGATGGAGCTACTACCCTATATGAAGGAGCGCTACACTATGCCACCGATAATCAATCACTCGACGGGCATCCATGGTCTTTGCGTAGCGCTCCACTTCTGGCCCTCCGTACACCGTCATCTATTCAAGCTGAGTAGCCCCTCAACATACCTCCTCGCGTCAATCCCAATACCTTCAGCTAACCCTTTGGGCCCCCATCCTGCCGATGCACCACCCATCATCTCACCCGCAGGCTTCCAGATGCCGCTCGCAAACCTGCTGCCTGAGCTCTTGATAGAGGGTGCTGGTGCGTCGCGCGCTCTTCGAATCAGAATCGCTTCCCGTAGTTGATTGGTGAGGAATTCCGTCTGCTCTTGCTCTGGTTCTTGTTCTTGACCCGCCTCTGATTTCGTGCTTTCTGGCGGAGTGGCTTGGGAGGGAGGAAGTCTCATCCAAACTACCCACCAGCTGCGACTCGTCTTGCACGTTCTCTCGATCTCGGAGAGTGTACGGCGGGTGCTTGTTACAGTGGCGAGGATTTGAGAGTGCACGTTGAGCGCTTCAACGCGGCTCCATCCTGCCAGCGATGCATCGCTGCTTAGGCCTTCCGCAATGAGTGTCCCAGGGTCTGGTATGTTTGGAATGCTGGAATGCACCGTGAGTGTTCGAGGGTCGTACACTAGGTCGTAAATTGGCTGTGCGTTGGGGCCTGAGCCTCTCTGAGACGAGATGGTTGTGTAAGGGTGAGAGGAACCGGATATGCGCGTGAATACTTTGCTTGGGCATGTGCTGGCTGACAAGGGTCGGTGTAAAGGTGCGAAGTAGGTGTGCAGGTTCCGGTAAAATGGTGCTATCGTAAGAGATTCTGTCCGATGGCGGAACAGAAAGGTATAGATGAAGGGTCGATGCTGGACTGTGAGTTAGGACATGTACTGTATACAGGGACAGGCTTTCCTTACTACGTAGATGACGGGACGGAGTCTCCGCAGCCTAGCGACTTCTGTGTTCTTGAGGTTGAGTTCTTTCTCGAACTGCGGTGTGTCGTCGTCACCAGTACCAGGCGTCCCAGGCATGCCCTCGTCCGTTAACTCAACATGCACAGTACGTAGGAGCGTGCGATTGTTCCAGTCGCCTTCTCCATTGGAGTCGTCCGCGTCTCCATCTCCTAGATCACCTTTCAGACCTATGGCGAAGTAGCCAATGTTTTCAAGCTGAATCTGGGCTTTCAACTTCTCGGCTGCATGGTCGATGTCTGGTTCAGGATCGACAAAACGCATGGGAGCTTCTGATGGGGCGTTCCCTAAGGGCTCTTCCTGTGTGGGAGTAGCCTCATCCGGTGCGGCTTTCTTAGAGCCCCATGCGGTCCCATAACCGAGAGTCAGATACTTCATCCAGGTCTCAGTGTCGGCCAAAGACGCTAGTAGCGGTTCTTGGTTATCTATCGTTTTCCCCTCCGATGCATCGACAGCATTGGAGGCTTGATGGAGGGAAGTTTCTACGTTCTTGATCAGATCGGGAGGAATACCAGGGGGCGGAGCAGGCACAGTTGGATCACTGCGATCAGGTTTATTGCTCAACCTTGCTGTTCGGGCAGCTGGTTCGGGCGAAGATGTTGATGGAGGATTCCGCCGCCGTCTTTTCCTGCGATCAGTTGTTGGATTATCTCTAAGTCCGTACGCGTGCTCGCCGTTTGAGTAGATGGTTTCGACCCAGTGTGACAAATCTCGCAGCGACTTTCTGGTGAGAGCTCCTACTCCAGAGAAGACGATTCCATCTGCAGCAGTAGGTGTTCTTCCGCTCCCAATCCAGGGTTCTGTATCTGGAACTTCAACCGGATCTTTCGAGTTGGAATATTTTTTGGGGTCCTGGAGAGGCGAAGGTTCGCCGAATCGAGACACCATAAAGTCCACCAGACCGTGTGTCTTTTGCACGAAGTCCTCCAGCACCAGACGCTCTCCGCTTCCCCACTCTTCTTCGCCCACACCCATGCCCAGCTCGCCACCTGCTGCAAGCTTGATACCATTGTAGATGCCCACCGCAGGACTACCGTGCAGGAGCACGTCCCAGTTGCCTGCAAATCGCGACCAGTATTTCTCCAGTATATTGCAGAACTTGGTGCGATCGTGCTTGTCGAGCAAGCCGTCGAGGGTTATGCCATGGTGAAGAAGGAAGATGTTGTGCGCGCGTACGAGCTGCTGGATCAGGAGGGCCGGTCGGCTCACTTCGCGGGAGGAGTATTCAACTGAGGGCTCCGAACTGTCTCCGTTGATGGCGCTCGAGTGGTTTTGGGCTGGAAGTTGGGTAAGGTCGATGGACTGCACATGGTCAACAAGCACACATGTAGCGTGATATGGATGCTCTTACTGCAAGTATCCACCACCCTTCTTCCAGCTCATGCAAGACTATGCGCGACTTGTGTGTTTCTACGGAGTCGACAGCGGCGCCGTTAGAGAAGCTCCTGCCGAATCAATCAGCCCCACCATCGCAGGTGCTCTGCAGCGCGACACATGTATACCGTGCGAATCCCACCAGACCCTGCGCGAGGCCAACTTGGCGCAGTTTCTCATTCTCTTGCTCGCGCAAGTCATGTTCGGCCTGTGTGTCGTTTCCATGGAGTCTGGACCGCGCCTTTGCAGCCTTGGAGTAATAGAAGACGATCTGTTTGTGGAACGTCTCGTCCGACCTCCCCAGATCAGGATTGTAGATGGCAAGGAAGGACAGTTGTGCGGGCACAACCTTGGGGATGGCCGTAGAAGACATGCTCCGTGTTGTTTCCGCGGTCGCTGTGTCGTATCGAGGCGGATCAGTGCTGAATATGCCTCTTGCGTCACCGCGGAGGTGTCGACGACTCCGCAACGCGCGCACCGGCCGCTGAAGCGCTGAAGTCCACGAAGCCGCGCTTGAAACCCGGGGAGAGCATGTATTTGTATGACCCTACACAGAGACATGGCCCAGACCGACCGCCACCAGCACGCCGCAAGGATGCCGTCCGCAAAAAGATGCGCTTGAATCCGGCGCCAAGCCCAGATCGCAGATCTCATGCAGCAGAGGCGCCTGCCGAACAACCTCACATCGCCGTCTTGCGCCATGCTGTGGAGGCTGCCAGCTTCCGTCCGCTCATTGCTTGTCCCAAGCTATCGCCGTTTCGGTTCCTCCTCCGCGGCGACTGTCCCTCCGCTCAGAATCCTGTTTTGCGGCTCCGACGACTTCAGCATCGCATCGTTGCGCGCATTGTCCCAGGCCCAAAAGGAGGTACCCAAGCTCATTGAATCGATTGATGTGGTCCACCGTCCGGGGAAACGAACTGGACGGGGCCTGAAAACCCTACGCAACGGTAGCCGTACCAAGATCTAGCAAAGAGATTGAGATTGACAAAGTAAACAGTGCCAATCAAATTAGCAGCAGCAGAAGAGCTCTGTGTCACCCACACCATTGACACATTTACCGGCTGGACACCGCCCTCCCGAGTCGACCTTATCATCGCTGTGTCCTTCGGCCTCTTCGTCCCACCACGCATTTTGAATCTCGCTAAATATGGAGGACTTAACGTCCATCCTTCGCTCCTTCCCGATCTGAAAGGCCCAGCGCCTATCCAACACGCCTTGCTGAAACGCAGGCAGTATACAGGCGTTTCCGTGCAAACACTACATCCATCGCAGTTCGATGGAGGAACAATCCTGGCTCAGACGCCGTCGCCTGGCGTGACAATCCCGGACTTGGCGACTGCGGATGATCTGACTAGGAGGCTAGCTTTTGAAGGAGCAGACATGCTAGTCAACGTTCTGAAAACTCGAGCCTTTGTACCTCCGCTGAAAGACATTGGGTGGTACAAGGATTCTGGCGGACCAATAGATCATGCCGGCAAGGTCATGAAAGGGGACCAGCAGGTGGACTTTTCCAAAACGACGTTGGAAGATGTCTTCGCCATCAAGCGTGCGATTGGCGATCCTTGGTGCTGGCTTCCCAACGGTGAGAGGCTCATGTTGAATGAATTTAGTGAGGCCAAGGGCCCTGGAAAAGACAGCGACGAGCGCATATGGATCTCTGAAGGGGGGGAATACAGGTGTGAAACAAGGCACTCCCCTGGTGCGAATGGCTTGTGGACGTGTCTTAATAATTGACAAAAGCACCATAGCAGGTCGACCCGTTGGCGGCGGAAACCAACGATTAGTTCACATGCTGCCAGAGCGACGAGCGACACCGTGACAATGGACTAGTACTATATAAGGAACTTACTAAGTACTTAGATAGGAGGTTCATGAGAGTGAGTAAATCTAGGACTATAGCGCTAGTCCTCTTTATAAAGAAACCTAGGGGAGTACTCCAATTCTATATAGGCTACAGATAGTTATATCCTTCTTGTAGATGGATTCGTTCTATAAAAAAAACGCGTAGATCCATCAACTACACTGTCATCCCAGGAATCAGGCTTGCACCAATCGATAGTGCGCCGCAGTGTTCCTATGCGATCGCACGTAGACGGAATACGAAGAAAGTTGCAAGCTGTCCTCAAGCTGCTCGTTCGATGCTCGACGTGTCGCTTGCTACAACCCCCAGCTCTCCACCACCGCTCACACCGTCGCTCCAGTAATCTGCACAGAATACGTCAACCCTTTATTCAAGTCCGCAGGAATACTAAACGGATCATACAACACCAACGCCGGCGTATTCGCAACCACAAGACTGACCTCCTCCCCACTCGCCAGCGTAACGCTCCCACTCCCGTTCACCACATCCACATATCTCACCCTACTGCCCCCCTTCACCGCTAGCGTCGCAGTGTACGTGCTTGCGCTCGCGGTAATCGCTACCGTCACCGTAAGCCCAGATGCCTTCAACGGCACGATATTCGCACCCATATACCTCGGCGCCCTAGTAGCCTTAACGGTGTATTTCCCGCCTCCCTTGTTGTCGAGATTCGCATAGTCCAGACTCTTTCTCTGTGCTGCAAACGCCGCAGCCGCCTTCTGATGCCCGATATCCACGTACGCCATCCTTGCCCAGTACCTGCCGACCACCTTCTGCATGTTTACACCCCCTGAGCCGAGCAGTCTGCTCAACGTGTGTAGCGGCGTCTCATTACTCCCCAACTGATACTTGCGTATCATATCCAGCAGAATTGTCTTGCCCAGCCCGGGATAGGCATCGGGGTTGTTGGTGATGTAGGATAGGAAGGGCCACGCTTGGTAGTAATTCCCTGACCCGGACGTACCGTCGACGAGGACCTGAAAGCTATCGCCAATGATCTTTTTGAGCTCGATTATGGAGTCACCTTGCGCTGGAAGGCCAGCAGAGGCTTTTGCAGCAACACAGAGAGGCGTAGAGATGTAGAGGTCTGCGACAAAATTCGCAATTGTTTCCCACCATGCGCCTGTTCTTTTCGCATGAACACATGTCAGCGGTGTCAAGGAGATGGAAAGGAATAGGAGGGGAAAGGGATCTTTACCGGGTCTGATCAACCCAGTTCTTCTCACTATAATGCATCGCATGGCCAAACTCATGCACCACAACGCCAGGCTCAGCGATGTACTTTGGCACTACCTTCAGGAACTCGAGACCGGCGTTGCTATCCGTCCATGTCTGTGCCGCTGCCCCAGGTATATCACTCTCTTTCACGCCGTAAATGTTCATCTTGTACCACGGTCCTACTTCCTTGCCTATGCCGCCTGTTTTCGTTGAAAGCCCTGGCATCATTGTTAAATCCAACCGACGGAGAAAGCTAGAGTTCGACTATGGTACGTACCAGGTGTTCGCCAGCCCTGCTCAACGACAAAGCACTGGTGCGCAGCCTCCATAATCTTGAGGCCCTTCGCTGCGTCGCTCGAGGTGACGGCCGTGCCGTAGACGCGGAAATGCGCCGATTCTGCGACGAAGCTTGCGCCGCCGCCGATGCTGGGATTCGAAGTGTATGTGGCAGGTGCGGTGGCCTGGCGGGGGGAAGGCAGAGGATGCGCGAGTACGCATTGCGCTGTGAGGAGTGCGGTGAAGTATTTCATGTTGGGCGAGTGAGTTTGCGCTGGATGCAACTGTATACTACAGAAAGTTTGTAGAGCAGCATTATGTAGAATGTAAGCATTTGGGTTGGAGAATTGCTGATGCGGAATTCCGGGGTAGAATTGGACTTAGATGAAGGCATCTTGGTGAACTGCCGGTCCTCCTAGGACAATTAGAAGAAGTGTTTTTGATTGGTCTGGTAACACATGTAGAAGGGAGCATGGCTGTGTTGCACCGGCGGGTAATCGGGTATAACATAAGATAGGGACCAACTCTAACGAGAAGTAGAAGAAGTAGTGATGTCAAGCCCAGAAAGTGTACATTTGACGAACTAAGACGCTGAAAGCATGATAGAGATGGAGGCTGCATTGGAAAAGTGGTATCTACTAGGTGAGACTCTCTACCAGATGTACCAGTCGTAACGCCGTGAACCTAGATAGTGAGCACGAACGACCAAAAACGCCGTGCTTGACGCAATACCTGCTAAGGATGCTGGGAAGTGATTTTGGTATCTGCACACGCCACTACTATAGCTTGGCCTTGACTTCAGGCTCGGGAGCGCTTGCTTCCTTGTTCAGAGTGACGTTGCCGTTCGCGGGGCTGTCACCGAAGAAAATAACTTCCACGGTCAAGTCATCCCTACAAAGTGTTAGCAAAATGCATTATGCGGCGATGTGGTATCATATCCTCTTACCTGTATCGCCTGGAGAAAGGGCTGGGAAGAGTCAATAGAGCCGAAAGCTGGTCCTGATCTTTTCCACCAAGCGCATTTCGGACAAGGTGCGTAGCCGCATTCTTGTCTTCGACAACGAATCGCTCATTAAGGGACGTCTTCGTGCCCCACTGCTGCTGTCGAATCGGTGCTCGTTGCCCCTCCTGTTTCGAGGAGTTCTTGTCCTCTACGGGTAGAGTCTTCTGTCCTCCCATCCAGCTCTTCAGCCATGATTGAGTCTGGGCATTTTGGCTGCCATTGGCTCCACCTTGGGCATCCAACCACTGTCCGACAAGTCCGACAACTTCTTCGTTGGTCAGCATTTCCCACAGCCCGTCGGTAGCCATGACAACGAAGTCACCCTTGTCGGGCTCTACCTTGGTGGTCGTGATGATGGGTTCGGCGGTAACATAAGGAGGGGTTTTCAAAAGAGGCGATGGACTGCGAGCGAAGTATGACTTTTTCAGCTCTTGGGTTGTTTGAAGTGACCACTTATAGGAAGCATCGCCAAAAGCACGAGACGGCTCAAGACCACCCAAGATACGGCCATTTCTGACCACATTGGGCTCACCAGGGTGTTCTGCGCGTAATCTCTCAGCCTCGCTGACAGTGCCACCCGTCTGATCCTCTGACAGTGGCGTGGCAGTCCATTTACCGTTGGGGCCACGGCGTCCCAGCACAGCACGAGAATCACCGGTGCATGCTACCCTGAGGAGCTTTGACCTGCTGTCGTAGAACGAAAGCAAAGCGCAAGATCCAGACAGGGCAGGCGCCAAAAGCTCCGCAGCAGCAACCTTGGATTGAGCCTTCTGGAGTTTCTTGACGGACTCGTGCACAATCTCGTCGTCTAGGCGCACGAAGCCAGTCTTGATAGCCTTGTCGATGGCTTCCGGGGTCGGGAAGTGGTTCGCAGGGTCTTGAATGGCGGATTTGTAGGTGGTGTTGAGCTCACGTGCAACGAAAGAGATGAGCGTCTGGCGAAGTTTTGCCGATGTTACCCAGCCGCTATTAATGTGAGCAAAGACCTTTCATATCGGGGATAGAGTATGCACCTGTGACCATCAAAGACACCCCAGAACATCCAGTCGGTCGACGAAGCGCCACTGTCGGTTGCCGCAAGATTCTGTGGCACCTCAATAATTTTCTCTGCGTGATCGTCCTCTATGGGGTCGTTGCTTGGAATTTGTACGACATCATAGCGAACAACGCCCTGACCCCTTCCAACTATCCATGACTCCTCGGTCTTCCTTAGCTTCGCGGTTGCCTGCTCTGGTGTGAGCATCTCGATAACCTTTCTTCCGAGATCGTCTGTGTCCTTGGATAGTGGAGCGTCCCCGCTGATGGTTCCTGTATATAGTGATCCGACCTGGTCGACCACCAATGCCCTCCGCGTTGTCTCGGCTGCAACGTCTGAAGTAATGCTGCGTATCTGGTCTGCGGTGGTCGAGACACCAGGCGGCTGGTGGCCACGATACCAGTAGTAGGCGCTTGAGGCGACACCAGCAGCGACCAGAGCGCCCACAGTTCCCCGGAGTTGCATCGACGAAGTGAGCAGCGCGGTCGAGGGACGCTGGCGCGAGAGATAGCGTTGGCCTAGGGCATTGTTCGGCGCGAAGGAGACTTGACGACTGCGAGCGACCTTTCGCAGGGTCGGGCGACGGGCGGAACGAATGACTTGAACAGCCGCCCGACGCATTTGCAGAGGCCTAAAGGGCGGATGGGATTGAGTAAGGAGTGTTCGAATGACGATCTGAAGAGCCGCGGTTTCGGTTGCGTCAAGCGCCTTCCCCGTGCTGTAGCGTAGCGTAGCGCACGGGCCGGCCTTCCAATCCGGCTTCAGCCTTACAAACGTAAAATTGGAGCCTCCAAGTTCTCAAAGAGTCAACGTCACCACGCCACTCTCGCGTTTCAAAAATAAACCACCAAAATGTCATCACGAGCTTTGCGACGGACGCAGCGCGAGCTGGAAGAGAAGAAACAGCTGGAATTGTTGGAGCAAGAAAATATAAACGAACAAGAGTCTGACGAGGAAAATGAGCCCGTACTTGCACCGAAGCCAGCAGCAAAACCCAGTTTGTTTGCTATGCTGGGTGACGCAGGAGACGGCGACGATGATGAGGAAGATGAGGAAGACGATGTAGAAGAGGAGGAGAAGCCCGCAGATACCGTAGAAAAGAAAGAGATTCAAGTTACGCCGGCACCAAAGCCTTCCAAAAAGGGAAAGAAGAAGAAAAAGAAGGGTAAAGGCAAGAACAACACGCCAGCGCCTCAAAAGGCAGCCACGTCGCAGGATACTGTGCACGGGCTGGATGAGATTGATCAAGCTCTACTTGCATTGAACTTGACCTCAGGTACGAAGTCAAGCAGTGATGATCAGCCTACATCAGCTGCCAGTGCGGAGATGCAACAACTGTTCTCTGCACTAGCTGTTGACACTACACATCTTCACGCCGCAAATGAGATGCGCAAACTCTTTGGACGTGCAGCCGTACAAGGCACTGATGACGACGAGCCACGAGCGCGGAATCGACGCCAGCAAGGTGGTATAGCGGCTGCAGCTGCTGGTCGTAATCAGCCAGGTAGTCGTAATTTGGCGTCTTTAGGTCTCCGTCGCAACATCTTTATTCAAGGAAAAGAAGAATGGCCACGTGCAACCTTAGGCGGTCTCGGTATGGAGCTGGTTGAGAAACGGGACGATGGCACGGTTGAATATCGCTTTGTCCACAACACTTCGTATCAGGATGTACAACAGCAATTCGAGACTTGCGTTACCGGCATGGACCCAGAACGCATGGTCCAACTCATGCAATTCAACCCCTATCACATCTCAACTCTGCTCCAAGTCTCCGAAATCGCCAAGCAGCAACGGGATAATGCGACATCTGGTGAGCTACTAGAGCGCGCACTTTTCGCTTTCGGCCGAGCCGTGCATTCCACGTTCTCTCACAATCTTTCCCAAGGCAAGGCTCGCCTGGACTTCCGCCGCCCTGAGAATCGCGAATTTTGGCTCGCGGTATGGCGCTACATCGCCACGTTAGGCATTCGAGCCACCTGGCGAACAGCTTTCGAATGGTCAAAGCTTCTCATCAGTCTGTCTCCAGAAGATGATCCATACTGCATGCGTCTCACCATCGATCAGCTAGCCCTTAGGGGCCGGGAACCTCAGGCTTTGGTCGATCTGGTTGAAGCTGACCATCTTCAGCGCGCCTGGAAGATCCCACCAAACCTCGCATACTCCGTCGCCCTCGCTCACGACCGCCTGAAGAACCCTACAAAAGCGCGTGTAGCGCTCCGTTCAGCTATCAAAGAGTACCCCTGGATAGCATCCCGCATCTGTAAAGAACTCGAGATCTCGCCCATACCGAAGTCCGTATGGGGTAAGGAGCCAAACAGCGATCACCAAGAACTTCTTACCCAGATCTACGTACCACATGCGAAGGATCTCTGGAACACCACAGAAGGAACGAGTCTCTTAGTCGAAGTATGCTACTCCATCGACGAGTCGCTCGGCGCTGGCGAAGACCCGTACTGGCTCGCCCCCATCAACGAAACCGACCTCGCGCGGCACGTCATCCTCTCCGACTCCCCGCCCCTCCTCGCGCTTCTCGATCCTGCTATCAAGAATAAGTATACATCGACCTCCGACCCTCTTCCACCCGACGACAGCATCTCCTCATACTCGACCACACCTAGCACTGTTGCCCCAATGGCCGCCCTCGGACGCACGGATGCCCTTTCCGAACTCGAATCTCTCAGGCAGTACTTCCAGAACGTAGACCTAGGGGGCATCATGAACGAGAACGGAGACATGACAGAGAATGGTCTGCTAGGTGCGCTGGAGCGGGCGGGCACTAGCTATGCGGAGTTTCGGCGCAATACAGATAGGGTGCAGGCGATACGGCAGAGACTACAAGATCTAGGCGTACAAGTCATATTTGAGGGACAGGGAGGGGAGAACGACTCGGACACTGATGATTGAGGTAATGGGCGGACGCCTCATGCTGGGTTCCCCTGACGAGGGTGGTGTTGTTAGTGGAACTTTTGACGATGCTCATGTTCCTGACCGACTATTTGGGACTTACGCATCTCAGTGTCATGACGAGGAAGATATATCAGGGAATTAGACCGTCTGCATGTTGACCTTCCTTGGATTTCTACATTTTTCTGAAGTGAAGTTTCTGATTGCGTTGCTACTGAGCGTAGAACTCGTTTTCCGTTATCTGACACGCGCCCGAATACTGACCATATGCGATCCTTTTCTGGCTCGATATTTCCCGTCCTACTATTGGTCAGATAGATCCTGATCTCCTGATGAAGGTGGCTCCAATCGACGTCAAAGTCTGCTGGAATGCCACTAACGTTGGTGTCGGATCTTGAGATGATGTTTTGCAAAGTGAGATGACTGGACCTACCACCGTGTACGAAATATCAATGTTTTAGCCGCTTGGGCCGACCCACAGGTCGGTAGGACGAATGAAACCCATCCCCCTTCTGGTGCACTAAATCTGCATCCTTCAATTGCTGCTCCAAGATTCTCTTCTCTTCATCGGTGGCGTCGTTGATATGTACAGCGACATCGTCGCCGAATTGCTTGCCAATCTCCTCCAAGCTCAGACGAGCAGTCTCTGGCCAGAAGAAGTATACCACTAGTACACCTTAGCAACATAAAGCCTGCACTGCCACGGGGACACCTACTCGGGATATAGAAGATACACCACACAATAACGACAAGGTAGTACTTCCAGCCAACCTCGGAAAAGCCTATTGGAGCAGTCTGCAGTAACACCAGACTGGCAGCGAATTGCCCGAACAGACTGAAACCCATGCCCATGGGCCTAAGCTCCGTAGGAAAGATCTCTGATACATAGAGATACATTGTGGTATCGCAACACGTTCCTTGGAAGGCAAGGTACAGAAAGATGAAGAAGATACCCATCCCGTTACCTGCACGGTTTGCTGTGCCGGAGAACTCGGCGGTCATGGCTGCGAGCAGCGAAGTTGTGAGGAGACAGCCGAAGAGTCCGAAAATGTACATGCCACGACGCGAGTTAACCTTGTCGTGCAACCAGGCACCGAGTGGGTTGTAAATGAGGCCCGCAGTCGTGAGCCAGAGAGCAGAGAGCAGGAGTGGCATATGGCCTGTTGCGCCGAGATTGGTGTAAAGTATGACGGCGTAGTTGTTGATGATGAGTGGACCTGCGAATTCGGCACCCCTATCACAGCCGGTCAGAAAGTGTTTGGAGAGAGCCGGAATCTACTTGCCATTGAGTCAGAAATCCAATGACCATGCGCTTCCGGTAACTTTTCTTCTTCCATGCAGCAATCCATATGCTTTGTCTAAGCGCATTCAGCTTCGTAGAATCGAGCTGCCACTGCTCCTTGGTCTGATAGAACTCTTCCTTGGCGACTAGATGGTCCGGATCAGCAGCGCTCAATCTCATCTTTTTGATGACATCAAACGCTTCGTCGTCTAAACCCTTGCTCACCAACCATCTAGGAGATCGAGGAAGCCAAGGTGACCCTAAAAGAAGGATAGATGGACCAAATACTTGGAAGCACAACGGGAAGCGCCATGCAAATGACGCATTTGCGGATGTTGCGAAGTAACAGCCATAACCAATCCAGGAAGAGAACATATACCCAAACACGAGGAATATGGCATGGTGGCCAACGAGCCAGCCACGACGGAAAGGTGATGACATCTCAGAGAGATACATAGGGCATATGGTCACAAGTACACCAATGCCCACACCTGAAATGAAGCGGCCGGCCTGAAACATTCTACACTGCGTCAACAGGTTCACTCGGCGATCACATCATAGGGAACCTGGTTACTTACGCTAAAGTAGCAGCACCGCCCTGCAGTACCCCTCCCAACACAGACAAGGCGCAGCCAAACTGAATGTTCCTCTTCCTTCCAAAGTACTCGGCAGACCACATGATAAATAGCGACCCAACTGCTCCGCCAGCGCTAAACAGTCCGTTCGCGGTAGCGATAGTGTGCGTTGTTTTGCCTTCGTATCCTGGCTCTCCTTGGAGCGGAAGGTTGAAGTATTTATACCATCCCGGTTGGCCTATCGTAGATCCGATGATACTTGCGCAGTACCCGTATGTCTCAAGCGGCAGTCAGATCATTGTTTGTATTAGTTGTATATGCATACTTACGAAGGATCCCAATGCAACGAAGACTGTCACCAGCCGATTGTAACGGCTCGTTTGGTAACCGGACTGGGGTCTATCCACGCCAGCCATATTCGTGTCTCAGTTCACGGATGCTTCACTACGATTTCTTACGGAAGGGCGATTTTGGGATGAAAGCCACGACCCTGATCGTGATGAGATGTTGAAAATCTTAGAGCACCTGCAGAGCAATTGGACCGCGTCCGTCTTTGGCGAGTAGAGTAGTCGCAAAAGACGGCGCCATTGCAACGGCTGTATGTCACCCTTTTTGTATTGAGACCGGGCTTGAAAGTTCGGCGAGGCTGTTGATCAAGCATGCCGGTACAGTCATCCCAGCATGGGTCGTACAACATCAAGAACTTCTTCGTGCAGGGCGATCGACACAAGGCCTGCCAAAAACAAGGTTGTTCTCTAGCAGTAAGTTCGTCTAGGTGCATTTGGTTGGTGTTGCTTCATGCAGCTGCAAGTGGGAGTCCCGGTAGCGCCCGATCGTCACCACCCCGCACCACAGCGACCCACACTTGAACTTCCCGAACGGTGAAAGAGCCCCCTCACGGGTGTAATGATGTGTGAAGCGGCACCTGAGAGCTTCGCACGCTAAGGAGCGGAACCGCCAAGGAAGAACATATGCTTGCATTGATTTTGATTTTGATCTTGATCTTACAATGGATATCACAACAACTCGATTGAATATTACTAAAGATCAGTCGTGCTAAGCTCGCATGTGATTCCCGAGCCTCTTCTTCCGTTACTGTCCCTATTATCACCATGGAGAGCATTTACAACACACCATTTGACTCTCTTCCGGATCAGAAGCGTGTCTGGGCAGGCCAGCCAGGCAGTCGCGAGGAGGGTTTGGGCAGGCTCACTCTCCTCACACCCGAGGTAGTCGCTTCAGCTGCAAGCGAGATACGTACAGGAAGGCGCATATCTCTAGGCTGGGAACTTACAAAACTGGAGAACGCCGGCCTGGGGCGCCAACAGTGTGAACACAGGATTGTACCGTTGCTGGACGGTGTTGCATTCGATGATGTGTACACGTTCAATCCGCAGCAGAGCAGCCAATGGGATGGTTTGAGGCACTTCTCGCAACCTATACCTGGAACCGAAGGAAAGAGAGTAGAAGACAGGGTCTTCTATGGCGGCACGACTGCGAAAGAGATTCAAAATCGGGCAAGTGATCGGATTGGGATGCAGCACTGGGCAAGAGAGGGAATCGCGGGGAGAGGCGTCCTCATTGATTACGCAAGCTGGGCTGAGAAGAAAGGTTTGAAGTACACGACGTTCAGCCAGCACGAGATTAAGTTAGATGACATTAAGCAAATAGCACAAGAGTCAGAGATAATGTTTCAGCGAAGAGATATTCTCTTCATCCGGATTAGTTTGACAAAGGAGTGAGACATCACCATGACAACCGAGCAGAAGAAAGCGTACGCAGCGCAGTCGTCGCCGAAACACGCGGGTGTAGAAGCAACAAAAGACGTGTTGCGGTGGATATGGGACAACAAAATCTCGGCCGTTGCAGGTGACGCGATCTCGTGGGAAGTTTACCCGCCTACGGGAGAGCTTTTCCTGCATGAGTACCTTTTGGCAGGATGGGGTATGCCTATAGGAGAATTGTTTGATCTGGAATATTTGAGTAGGATTTGCGCAGAGGAGAAGAGATGGACCTTTTTCGTGGCGAGTACGCCACTCAATATGCCTGGCGGCGTTTCAAGTCCCACAAATTGTATGGCAATATTCTGAGTCGCAGAAGATTACGAGATTACCTCCATTTATCGAAGAAGTTTCTACAGGGGCCTCTGACACTGAGTCGGCTGCGCATTCACGGTCTTGCCCCCACGCCTTTCCAAAAGGGATTGCATGGTGTAAATTGATAGCGTTCCAAGTACAGCGCTCGTTTAAGATTCTACCGGTTGCATGTTGACCTTCAACTCAGCATCGTAATAGTAAGGAAGGAAGGTCTCCCTAAACGCCAGCTGGGGTTTTCTACGGTAGTCAGCACAACACAAACTCAACTTCAAGCGCAAGCTTACAGCGGATGCGCAGGAACCAGATCGAATTTCCGATACACATGTGCAAAACCAAGGCGCAATTCTGCCCAAGCAAGATTGATGCCAAGACACATCCTCGGACCACGGGAGAAGGCGACGAGCCAGTCATCTAGATGGGTGGATTCGAGCCAGCGTTCTGGAACGAATTTATCTGGCTCGGGGTGAATGGCGGCATTGTAATGGACGAAGGTACTGCCTATCGATACAACTGTCTGTGAACCCATTAGCGTGAGTATGTATTCGGTGAGGTTGTGTAGATTTACCCCAGGTGGTACATCAATGCCTGCGATCCTCGCGCCCGTGGGTGGCACCACTCGCAAAAGACCTGAGATCACACCCGACGACAGTCGCAGAGACTCTTTGATGACTGCATTCAGGTATGGTAAGCTCTCGAGATCTCGTACTCTCGGCTCTGGTCCATTCAAAGATGGCCAGATGGATAAAAGTTCCTTCTTGAGCGTTTGTTGCTTTTCTGGATTCTGAAGCAAGTAGTAAGCCCCCACCATAAGGGTATTGCCGACAGTGTCTGCGCCGCCGAACATTAGTGCTTGTGCCTCCTCGTACAAGCTGCCAGCAGAAGGGGTTGTCTTGTCGCGATAGGCGTCGGCATCCAACAGTCGATGATAGATCGTCATGTTGTGTGGAAGAGCCTTGAGCTTCTCTGGATCGTTGGTCAGGTCGTCAATTTGATGGAGGAGCAACTGTAAAGTATCAGCGCAGTATCCGCGTAGCGGGTCCGTATCCCCATGACGGAAACAGCGAGCCACGCAGTAAGCATACCTGCTGGAGGTCGACGAGTCCCGAAGTGGCCGGACTAAGAACCTTAGACAATTTCGGCGGGCACTTCAAGATCATGTTCTTGAACAGGTCGGAATATTTAAACCCCACGAAAACGGGTAGTGATGCGTCCATAGCCATGACGATTGGAGCCTGAAAACCAGGTGCGTCCACAGCATAAATCGGCTTGCCAAAACAAAAAGTTGTGATAACATCCATGCTCATGCAGCGGAAAGCATATAACAGATCCGAGCTTTTTCCAGCTTTGGTCTGCCGTTCGAAGGCCTCACAGAGCGCTTTCGTTTGCTTGACAACCAGGGGCTCAGCACCTTCGATTGCTGTCTGTGAGAACGATCGACCTAGCACATCTTTGCGGTTTTTGGCTTCGGCGTAGGTGAGGAAGCCGAAGCTGGACCTGTCCTCGTTGAAGCTTTTGTAGAGACGCGACTCTTTGTCCCAGCGGTTCCTGTTGTTGTAGATGTCGTGGTATGCTTCAGGATCAGCGAAGTGAAGCTGCCAGTCATTGTTAGCATCTGATTCCAACGCCTGGAATCCGATTGGACATGTTTCGCACCTCATTCGGTCCAACACGAACGACATCTCCTGGTTGATACAAATATTGTCAACGAACGGTGCTTCATTGTGTGCGAAGAGTCTTACCATACTGAGCGTGTAGCTCACGTAGAACGTCGCAAAATGATTTCTTCAAGATACACTCAACGTAGGCTTTCCAGTAGATGGTCGTTCGGGCTATTGGTGGGCCTGGAAACTTGGCCAGTGGGTGAAAGTAGACATTGTAGACAGCAGTGTACACTGCGTACGCCGAAAAAGTTATGAGCGCAGCTAGTAAGGCGGCCCAAAGGTCATTCTCGAGGAGATGCATTGACTGAATTCTAGGTGCGAGTGGTGGAAAACATGGCAGTATCTTGACGTCTATCGAAGTGTCGCGTCCTGATAGTCTGGGCTTGATTCCGTGGCATCTCCATTCTTCTGTCCACTCACGGCTTCACAAGAGACCAGGGATGCTGTTGTTTGCGGCGACTAAATCTTGGAGCGAATCGTGTGCCTTTAACTGAAGCGGCACTTGGAGGAGGGGCACACGCTAGGCTTGAGATAGCGAGGCGCGCTATGTGTGTCGTACGGGACGCTCTCGACGATGCTCCACACCGCCCGTCGTTGATACCGTACGAGGTAAGAGGGCCGCCATCATTATTCAATTGAACTTAAGGTCAGTTATGCATAAGTGCGAATCGTTCCATCCCAACCCATGTTCCCTAGGTGACTCGAAATCGAGGCGAACACTGACCGCGGTAAATGCGTGCTAGGTCTCGCCGTCATAGTAGTTGTATACAACGAGAGAACCATACTTCAAGCGCTATAACCGAAAGAGATATCTTCAGCGATGGGATCACCGGATGCAACCGACGCTCATGCAATCCCCACGCCCAGCGAGCTTCAAGATGCACTGGGCGTCCAAGTCTACGATCGCGAGGGGATAACGCACACCCTCGGTGACTTAACTAGGGAGAAGCGAAGTGTCTTGATCTTTACGCGGCATTACTGTGGGTAGCCCGGCACATCAATCACCACAACGTTGACAACAAAGGGTGCCTAAACTGTCAAGCCTACGTACGCGCCATCAGCCAGTCAATCCCGCCTTCGAAGTTACCTCCTAACACTCAAAGTACGTTTAGTCCGTAGATGGTCTTCTACGTTCCGTCTGAACATATCCAGTACTCATCGTGGGCAACGGCTCATACCAACCCATCGACACCTATGCTCAGACATCGTCCTCGGCCTACCCGATCTACACAGATCCAACATGTCGCATCCATGCCATCCTGAAGTTCAAATCGGGACTTAAAGAAGAAAGCAGCGGAACCGAGAAAAGAGATTACATGAAAGATGCGGGAGGGACGGTTAGTAGGATTTTGGGTGGGGTCAAGGGTGCGCTGGGGAATCTGCAGCATACGGCGTACATTGGGCCGAAGAGCTTGAATGGAGGAGAGATGGTTGTTGGAGCTGGTGAGTTGACCTTTGGTGGATGTGTGGAAGGGGAACGACGGCTAATAGGTGCGTAGATGGGAAGTGCGAGTATATGTATAGGATGCAGAATACAGTCGACCATACTAATGTTGCTGAGTTGGCTAGGATTATTGGCGTTGAGAAAGTGTCGGAGGAGCACGACTGAGTGGCAGACATCTGAAAGCTTTTCCTAGTTCGGTGAGCTTTCTCGATAACGAATTGATGAGCCGTTCATGAACCATAATCGTACGAGGGGATGCGGTGTCTACGACGATCCCTATACTTCGAAGCACGTCTACCCATGGTCCTCTTACTCCTCAGGCATATTTGTCGTGGCTGGTCTTCACCTTGTACGCCAGCGAAACCTCATGGAAGTTACCCTCCCTCCTCGCTTTCCTTAGCTTCTTCACCTCGTCATCTTCTAGTCTTCGGCCGATGAGATCCTCCAGCTCCTTCTTGCTAATCTTCTCCAACGCCTTCTCCGCCTTCGCGACCTTGTGCCTCGGCTTAAAGCGGGCCTGCATCCTTATCCGGAATGTAGTATTGAACGTTATGCCCTCCGCATCGCCGCGCACATCTGGACCGCTGGCCTTGGAGTCGTCGATAGTGAGGAAGGTATCCCGTGCAGTCTGTAGCCCGAACGTGGAGGGGTTGTCTGGTATGGGGATCACCGTGAACGACTCGGCGGGTGAGACAGCCGTGGATGTCGCGCTCAGTATGCCGTACTTATCACAGCCCAGATACCTGTCCGCCCAAGATTAGCTCATGTACCGCATATCCTCAGAAGGATACGTACCGGCCATGGTGACCTTTTAAACTGAAAGATTCCGTTCCCGCGACTCTCGTCGCAACCCAGACTTGCCGCACATCATGCGGCTCGCTCGTCGCCGGGTCGCCCTCGACACAGTTTTCGATCTGACTGCAAAAGACCTTGCCGTTGGCATCACACGCCAGGCACGTCACCGGCTCTGTAGGCAGAACTACGATAATGGGGCCCGAGACATCGGTCGGCGCATCGGCGTTCACCCACGAGTCGTCGTCCGTGGCGGCATCCGTGGTGGAGGTGGTCGTGGTCAGCGCCTTGGAAGCGGGCGCGTCGGTGTCGGTGTCGTCGGCGACGCGCTTGCGCTTCTTGACTTTCTTGTCGCCTTTGAAGGAGAGCGGCTTGACCATGATGAGCGCGTGTGGGCGCGTCGCGTAGAGAGCTTGCCGATGAGGTAACGCGGGATGCGCCGGCGGAGATGCACGGCAGAATGCACGCTAGCCGAGGTGGGCAGGTGCAGGTGTGAATTCACACCCTGCGTAGAGCAATGAGGGTACAAATAAAGTGTGACACTGTGTAATCCGCAGGAGTGTGTGGATTGGATATTTTATCTAGTGATTCGACGCCATGAGTGATCCTACAGTCCAGCAGAGCGCCGTTACGGTGAGTCTGGAAGATTTAAAGCATGGTGCGCCCAATATCATCTTGATCTTTTTCCGCTCATGCTAATATTAAATAGATAAAGTAGACTTTTTGTCTCTGGAAGAAGCGTTTGGAGCCTCCTCTCTCGGCATAATCGTTGTGAAAGACCTTCCCGCAAAGTTTCACTCTCTTAGGCACCGCCTCCTCTCCTATTCCTCAGCACTTGCCAGCCTGCCCAAAGAAGAGCTGGAAAAGCTTGAATCTCCAGCAGCAAAATGGCTGGTCGGCTGGTCTCTAGGAAAAGAAACTCTCAAAGACGGCCGCTACGACACACTCAAGGGATCTTATTACGTCAATTGTTCTCCGCTCTTTCCCGGTCAACAGGCTACCGTGGCTGAAAAGTACCCTTCTTTCCCCGAGTACACGGCCCCCAATGTATGGCCATCTAGAGACCTTCTACCGGATTTCGAAGCCACCTTTAACGAGCTATGTGCTTTGATCATTGACATCGCCGCCCTGGTAGCACGCGCCTGTGACAAGTATGCCGAAGCCAACATCCCAGACTATAAAAAGGGCTTCCTGGAGCACGTTGTGAAAACGAGCGTAAGCACCAAGGCGCGGCTACTACATTACTTTCCCAAGGAAGGCGACGCCAAAGAAGGGGGCGATGAAGACGACTGGTGCGCCACGCATCTGGACCACGGATGCCTCACCGGCCTAACATCTGCCATGTTCGTGGACGAGGCAGCACACCCGCCGCAGGCTGGCTCATCTTTTGCTCCACTAAAGGAGCTCGAGCGCTCACCCGATCCGAAGGCGGGACTGTACATCCACTCGCGGACGGGCGCTGTTACGAAGGTCGGTATACCGCGTGATTGCTTGGGTTTCCAGACAGGAGAGGCACTAGAGATTATCACCAAGGGGAAGTTCAAGGCTGTTCCACATTTCGTTCGGGGTGCAGGCGCGGGAATCGGAGGAAAGGTAGCCAGGAATACTCTAGCTGTGTTCACGCAGCCAAATCTATGGGAGATGGTGGACGGGAAGAGGGACTTTGCGGCGTTTGCGAAGGAAATCGTTGAGAAGAACCATTAATATTGCGGCACAGATAGAGCAGTCTTCCTTAAATTCTTCGCAACGATTGCTCAACACCTCAAGTCACCAGCGCCACCAGAATGTCCACAGACTTTATCCGCTGCGAACCACGACAATGTCACCAAGAGAAATATCAAACAGGTCGCAATTTCCATCTCAATAGAGCCACGAAGGTGGCCACCTATTGTGACACGACGTGATCGTCCAGCTGTAGACCCGTCCAACGCCTTAGATGTGGCGCGCATAGCGTCAGGGGCTGTCTCTTCTCTCCACGTGCCTGACATCGCGAACTACCTCGCTAGCGGCTGCTCTATAAGGCGGACAGCGCATAGTAGTGCGAGAGGGTATCGAAACATGTCGCTGTTCACACAACTCTCGGTGTCACTCATCTGATTAACGGACGCCAATCATAACAATAGCAAGGGGATAGGGTCGATCATGCAGAAAGAGTCCGCCCGTGCCAAGGCAGCTTGTGTGATTATGCTCCTCTCGGCATCTCGCTGTCGTTCGAGCTGTTCTTGGATTGAGATTCATTTCAAAGGCAGCTTGATTTAGCTTGGGCCCTACGAAACGTTAATCAGCAGTTCTATCATTACCGTCTCGTTCTTCCGTCGCTTCCAGACTACTCTTTGGTCTACACCCTTTCAGTCACACTGCGACTCACCCTGGATCCGAGACTACAGTGAAAGTCGAACCTACACTTCAAATGGAAATTTCGAGATTTCCGCACGAATGGCGCAAGATGTGGCTCTCGCCCGGCCCGGACCCCGCTTACGACGAGCACACCTGGGCTCTGGAGCCTTTGCTGCGTAGTGAAATGATGGTGTACGTCGTTCTCGCCGCAATCGCGTTCATGAAGAGCTATGCACGCATTCTCACGCTGCTAGTACTCTGGGCGTGGTACTGGACAAGCCATGCGTGGAAAGCGGAAACATTCGAAACTAGCATCCTCTGGGGCATGCTCTGCGCCATGGGGTCTGAAGATTCGGTCCAGGAGTTCTTGTCCAGGCATACCAAAGCCCGTCGTTTTACTCAAACGATATCGCGGTGCCGTTATGGTTTAGCATCGTATATGTGGTAGCGCATGTGTGGACGACTTATGTGGACGGGTGGTGTGCGAGGGTGATGAGGGTATTGGAGGAGAGGATGTTTGAAAAGGATGAAACTATCGAGAAGACATTGTTGGTATAAGGTATAGGTTTTGTAGCGACGAATTGATCCTAATATTTTCTCTGGATTCTTCGAGAGACTTGGTCGATGACATTTCGTGGTAAGTTGTGATCACAGCCCCTGCACGCTCACATGAGTGCTTCAGAGTTGAAGGATTCGACTCGCGTGGCTGTGGCGTAGCACGACCCACTTCCGGCGAGGCGCAACCTCACGTTCCATACCTCCGGAGAACAAAATCTTCGGGGTATGGAAAGTGATGGATCGCACGCCCGATGATGGATGAGGCTGTGAAAGGGTGGCCCGATTGTCGCTAGAATCCCGCGCACTCTACCAACATCGAGTCTCGTCAGGGTACATAAGCTTCGCCATCCCTGTGGCGACGCACTTTCTTGCCAATCTGCTTGTTTCCACTGAAAACCGAACCCATATTTAGCGTTCCAAGCCAAGAACTCTCTCCATCGAGCTAGGATCATACTGAGGTCTTCATTAGTCTGGCACGACAGTCTGAAGAAATTCAAAGCCTACGGTGCAGACTCTTATTCGCAAGTCCAAATTTCCGAGGAGCCACCCGATACCCTGGACTACACGCGCTCCAAATTTCACGACATGAACGTTCCCGGAACACATATTAGTCAACCAGGCAACCTTTCTACATGTCTGGACACCAGGCTGCCTTCGGGACAAACATCAGAATCACGACCACACTCAAACGAGATGCTGAAGGAACTCAGCCTCACAAGAAGAACCCCATTACGCTACCAAAGAATACACACCGAGCCCCGACGACGCAAATCTTTACACGACGAACAGGACTCACGAGATGTGCATTGCGAGTCTGAACGACGTATTCTTGAATTGAGGTCGCATAGAAGCGAATCTGCGAAAAGAGCGATGGAAAAGAGGAACACGGAAAGCAGGAGTGAAGCGGACAGCCAAGAGAGGATATTAGTACCGATGGCTGAGGAAAAAGGTTGTGGAGTAAGGAGACAGAGAACGATCATTCAGGCACTCAGTCAGGTCGCTGCTCGTGGATGATCAATGTGCGTATTTATCACATAGTGTACGGTGACACAGGTTGCAAATTTAATGAAGGACACATCACGAACACAATATGTCACCTGCATAAGGTGTTACCGACGAGGATCATTGATGACTAGGCCTTGGCCTCCCTGAACAACTGACTAGAGGATATGTGCTATGTGCAGGCGGCGGACCTTCTTGCAAAGCAATCAGGAAGGAGCAAGGATATGGCATCAATGTGGCGCAGCCTTTCCAAACCCCTCGTCTGACGTGGGGTCACCCCGGTTGCTTCCTCACAGAAAACCACCCACGCCTATTTTCACCTAGGATACCAAAATTGTCATGAGACATGGACGCGTTGGAAACGGCCATACAGACTATCCAGCGATCGCTGTATGGGGCGGTCGCAGTGTGTTGGACATCGCAGAGGATCCAGCGCACACGTTCCAAGAGTTAGAGCAGGCTGTGCGAAAAGAAGCCAACGCCCACCGCGAGCGGGACAAGACACTCTCATTATCGAAAGCCGCAAGGAATGGCAATTTGAGCGCGGTGAGACGCCTTGTCGAAGCAGGTGCAGAGATTCATATCAACGACGATGGTGATTACGAGACTCGTTCGGCAATCCGAGTGGCGGCCCGATATCAACAAAGCGACGTGATCCAGTATATTCTCGAGGTCGAGCGTGATCGAACCGAGTGTCAGGCGTACCTACAAGAAGCTCTTGAACAGATGATCAACGAGTTCCGGTACGTGGAAGCAGATCGCCTGGCCCGGAATAAGATATCCATCGAGAGGGCCATCATCAACAATACCAAAGCCCTAAGCCAAGCTTGCCGGAGTGACAATCTGAGTCTGTTGAAAGTTCTGATCGCCCACGGTGCGAGGATTGAAGATCAGGAGATATTTGCTCAACACCGAACACCATTGGAGGCTGCTGCTAAATACGGTCATGTAGACACAGTGGCATACCTGCTATCTAAAGGTGTCACTGCTCGGCCTGTTTCTGCCAAGAACAAACAAGCAGCTCTAAGATATGCTCACGCAAACGGTCATATTCAAGTCGCCGATTTGTTAATACAAGCGGGTGCCGATCTTAAAGACCCAAGTATTCATTGTTCGCTGAGGTCTGCGGCTGCTCAAGGCCATATGGATGCCTTGGAACGTCTTCTGGACATTGGAGTAAGCATGGGTTCTGCGTATGGAGCATTGCAAGAGGCAGCAGGCAACGGCCATATCGATGCAGTCCACAGGCTACTGCAATCAGGGGTCCATGTCAATGCACAATACGAAGGGTTCACAGCACTCCAAAGAGCGGTTGCGGGACATCATTCTAGCATCGTTCAATTATTACTAGAAGTAGGCGCCAATACGAGCGTGCTATCTCGCGAAGGAAGCACGGTAGAAGATTGCGCTGATATAGATGGAAAAGCCGAGTTGACCCAGTCTGTCAACGCTAATTCTATTTTGCGATTTTCCGAGAGCCGTGCAGGCGTTGAGAAGGGCATATGCCTTGACTGTCACTCATTAGTTACGGAGCTCTACACGGACGAGTTTACGTCACGCGTTTTCGATCCTGACAGCTACCATGGATTCGACCCAATGAGTCTTGATATCCTTGATCTTGATACATTGCCCCACCCTACCGAATTCGTACATCTTTCGACACAGTTCCTGCAGGAGTATGCTCAGAATGGCTGCCAAATGTGCCATTTCTTTTGTCAACAGATAACTGCTTCAAAAGTGCCATTAACACAATCAGCAAAGCTTTCGATAGTAGTTGGTCGTGATGGTATACCTGCGTGGGTATTAAGGAAGCCAAGCGTCTACAAGAGACCTTACAGACACCTGATCGGCTCCTATTTCCACATAGTTATAGAGTCTCTGTGCGATACTCAAAACCCTTCCGGATTAGAGTGCCTTCGTAGAGCACTTCCAGGGAACACAGGCTCGTCCAAAACCTTTAATTGCATCTCTCTGTGGCTTCAGGAGTGTCTCGACAACCATAGGGCCTGCCAGAAGAAATACGATAATGAGTTTTTACCAAGCCGACTTGTAGACCTCAGTGAGTGGCGTCATCAACAGAAACTGCGTCTTGTTGATAGCGGAACACTGGAGGGGCATCCACGATACATGACCTTGAGTCATAGATGGGACAAACAAGTACTAGAAGCCTCAACACTTACCACAAATATACAATTTCGATTGCAAGACCTCGACGCACACGAAATCCCCAAAACACTCCAGGAGGCCATCCAGACGGCGCACAACCTCAATGTAGACTATATCTGGATCGACTGTCTGTGCATCGTCCAAGACAGTCCCGACGACTGGGCCGCTGAAGCTGCTCTGATGAACAAAGTTTACCGAAACTCGTACTGCACGATCGCGGCCAACCGTTCACATCCCGGTAGCCTCTTCTCGGTATACAATGTCGACGGTGACTACGCTGAATTTGAGTTGCCATTAAAGAACGCAAAAGCTGCCAAAGTGCGAGTTTTCAAGAAGCTGACAAGGTGGGACTCTTTGATCCGCACAGGGCAACTAGCAAGGAGGGGTTGGTGCTTCCAGGAGCGAGAGCTTTCGCCACGTATACTGCACTGGACAGATGAGCAAGTTCTTTGGGAGTGCCGCAACAGTTCTTTGTCTGAAGCTGGCGCTCTTCGAACGCAAGACTACTATGACCGTGACATCAAGATGTATCAGCGCATGCAGAGGATCTTGGACGGTATAGAACACAAGAGTGTCGAAGAAATATACGAATCATGGTACACCACAGTCGCGGATTACGCGGCCAGAGATCTCACGAAGCGAGGAGATACTTTGCCAGCCATTGGAGGCCTCGCTCGTGTTCTGAACGAGCGTCTGAGGACGCAATATTTAGCCGGTCTTTGGTATGAAGACATCTCTAGAAGCCTGGCTTGGCGATGTCATCGTGGGACCCGCCACGACACATGTACCGCACCTAGTTGGTCATGGGCTTCAGTAGGTAGGCATGGCGGCTACGGTAATCACTACCAGAGTTACCACTTCCGTGATGGAAAAACTACGGCATGCACAGTTGGAGAAGGGCTCTCGAGTATCCATGGCCACAACATCCGACTGGCGACTGCAGACCCTTACGGAAACGTTATTTCGGGCCAACTACTTGTCTCTGGTCCGGCAATTTGGGCCACACTGGAAAGGAAAGCATACAACGATACTGAAATCGTTCTGAGGGGTCTTGATTCAGTTACTTCACATCGTACTAACGAAGTAACCGAACATTGCAAGGGACATGCATATGAAAGATCCAGACACAGACCCTCACGGAATTATCGCGGTGTGCTCGAAATTGATGTTGAAAGTGATGCACATCTGTACTGCAGCGTCATCTGCATCGCGCTCTTTTACTACGACGATGAGAAGCCTCAAAGGAGAGAGGCGGTGGGATTGGGCTTGGTGCCTGTGGAGGGAGAAAGCAACACCTATCGGAGGATCGGCCGTGTGTCAGACATGTCACTGGACGACCTGATGATTGCACCAGTCCATAATCTGATCATCATTTAGACACCATTAGCATTGCCCTTGTACCCAGTTCAAAACCATAGTACGACGAATGAGAAGCGGACAGATCGAAGAAAACACAAAAGTCCGTGCATTTGTTCTTGAAGTATAGCTAATGGTATTATCTGATTAAGATGAGTTGCTGTTATCCGCGCAGGAAAATGCTGAGTCAATGCTTCCATCCTTGTAAGCATCCATGATCTGGACAATGACTCCATACGTTCCACCAACGCATAGGAAGAGCGAAAGGATAATCATAAGAACATGCAGCCCGTACAGAACCTTCTGCACGACTGAGCCCTTCCAGTAGTCCTTGTGGTCATAGATCCACAACCACCCAGGTAGACCAACCGCAAGAGGCGCGAAAGCAAGACTACCTGCAAGACTGAGGAGGTAGTTAAAGATGGGTACACCAGAGGCAATCAGGAAAGCGACGACATTGACTGCGGCCAGGGTACCAAGCCAGACTCCCCAGTGGACGAAAGAGTTGGCTTGAAGGTGTTTTGAGTCTCGGAGGACTCGGACAAAGATGTACTTCGCACTGACGTGGTTGAAGAGCGCCCCAGAAACCATCAGACCAAGAATGCCGATGCCATATGCGATCTTCTTGATCAAAGGTCCGGCGCTACCGAGCGATGGAGAAGCCACCCATTTGCCGCAATACCAGTAAACGACAATACTGAAGGTTAGGTACTAGAGCTTGTTAGCGACGTCGATCCAGTCACCACCAACAGACTTACAGCAGCGGTCACGAAACCCATGCACCAGTTCACGGCCTTCTTATAGTCTCTGGGGTTCTTCATCTCGCTCATGACGGGCAAGAAAGCACCTGTTCCGGCACCGGAGCAGAAGATAGTTGACGCAGCGACCATGCCGGCGGCAAATGTAGGGTGGCCGATTACGTGGTAGCCGAAGTCGAAGTCGCCCGTTTGAGGAGCCGCTGCTGGGCGTTCAAGTGTAGTAACGCCAACACTACGAATATATTAGCTTTCTGGGTTCTGAGGTTCAAAGCGTGAGCCACTTACACAACGATAAAGATGGCCGTGAAGACCGAGAGGAATCCAGCCCAGGTGACCCAAGCGATTTTCTCAAACTTTCTTGGGCTTCCAGCGACGAAGACCATGACAGTCGCGATGATCGAGAAGTAGTTCGTGCAGAGGGAGTGGTTGGAAAGAGCGTTGAGTGCAGTGGATGTGCCCACGATTCCTGAAGCTCCGACGAGAATGAAAGCAACCAGGAAAAGGATGCCCGTGATCTCTCTCACTATCTTTCCACCAACGAGATTGCCCATATCGGCGATACTGTGGCAACCGGCGTGGTTGTGGCGGAATTGTCCCTGGACTTGGGCGCAGTAGGTATTAATGAACTGCCACCCGAGAACCTGCACGTTGCGCCTCGTCAGCCAATGCATCGACGGCAACGCAGAACGGTGATTTTTACATTGATCGCGCCAGGGAAAGCACCAAGTGTGTACATAGCTGATGGAATTGTTAAGACACCGGTTGCGAAGATGACTATACAAGGCAGTGGTCAGCAAAGTTTTGGGAATGGCATTGCCTAATCCTGGGGTAACACAAGGCACCCAAAGTAGGACGGAAAATTGTAGTGATTCAACGCATTTAGCAGGAGACATACTCTTTGTGAAGATTATTGTTGTCTGTATCCATCCCACCGTGCGAAAGTCTTCGTAGCCTTCTCCACGCTTGAAGATCTCTCCATCGTTCTCAAGGTCGACCTTCTCGATGGAAACGTTGTCACTGCTGGGAGCAGGTTCAATGATGTCGTGGGACTTCTCAGTCAACATGATGGCGAATCTAAAACTCTGCAGCGAGGTGTAGAAGAGTAGGAGGCGATGTTGCCGAGCTGGTGATCGACAAGGTACGTCAAAGTCGATATATATATGCACCCGCCTCCATGATATCTCAGGTTATATTACGTTCATGAGTTGCAAGGCCTGTGGCCTTGGCCTGATAACACGCGGTATCTTGGAATCTGGGGATGCATGGTTCCGACCCACAGCCCCATTGTGTTGGAGTAGCCTTAGTCCACTCGCTAGCGTCAAGATAGGATCGTCTCACGACTCCAACTCTGCCGTGACCCATGCGAACGTATAGCTCCAACCGATTGCCCCGCGTAACAAAGGGTCTATGTCCGTTCGGTTCCGGCTTGCCGTCTGAGTTCGATGTCAATCCGGATAGCTGGGCCAATCTTATTTTCTGTGGTGCGCCTAAAACCGCATACAGTGCATTATCGACATACCATGGTCGCTTAGAAGTGGTGATAAGCATGAGAGTTTAATCCGGACAGCAATCCGGACACAGTTGGAGATGATAATTTCCCGACATGCGATAAGAATTTGAAGCTATTTGCTTTGAAATCCGTGAAATATCGTGAGCAGGAGGGTCTCATACCCCAATGCCACTCCTCTGTGTCACTTCGAGATCAGATTCGTATTGGTGAACCATAAGCAGGTTGATAAATTGTAACACCATGGTTTCTCCGACATTAGCTCCATTATGATGAGTTCCGAGGTCATATGGTTGGGAAATGTGATGGTCTAAGTCTTGGGAAGCTTCATCGACCTGCTGTCGCTCATGGTGCTGTTTCGGTGCACTTCAGGGCCTGTGAAAACTAAATCACAGCGATCAACATGTAGTAGAACGGTTATCTCCTAGGGAACTGCTGATGAATGTGACCTGAAATGTTCTTGCACGGCCCGCTGAGATTGGAGACATTACATTTAACTACAAGCGGATCTAAGTTGAGCTGTTCACTGGTGGCTCTTTCAGTTTTGTACCGGCCTCGGCCGGCATTAAGGCCCCTTCTGGCGGGGGGTTCTTGCTCTTGAATTCGTCACACATCTGCTCCATGGTGACAAACTCTACACCTTCATGCTTCTTGAAGTGTTCGATAAGCCTGAAGAAAGTTAGTATACATTATTTAGACGGATAGTCCGGTTTCCATTCTTACCTCTCATGCATCAGCAGGGCATGTGGTCGACCGGATACATCGGGGTGGATTGTGATGGGCTGGGAAATTAGTATAACTCACAACATAGCTGAACGGGTGTCTCATGACCTACAAAAATGAACTCGTCGTACTCCCGGTAGAAATAGTCAAAGTGGTCTCTCCAGATGTCTTCAATATCGCGCGCGTTGACAAAACCATGGCTATTCGCGGAACCTTTGATGAACATCATAGGTGGCAAGTCCTGTGTCAGGTAAGATATGCATACCAATTAGCTGTCTGAGGACCTTACATCGATATACCAGTTCGCGGGAATCTCAACAAGACCAGTTTCTTGGCCTTTGACAAGTGGTTTCATCCAGTCTGCTGCTTTCTTGGAGTAGTCAATCTTGGTCCATGAATCCCCCGTGCGCAGATAATAAGCTTGACAGTCATGATGGCTCATACTGTGGTCGTATTCGATTCCATATGAGAGCAAAAGCTCAGCACCCTCTTGGCTTGTCTCCCACCTAGTATGTCCCCATATCAGCGCTCTTCGGAGAGTCAGGGGATTCTGTTCTTACCAAGGTGCAACACTTCCCCTCGGAGGCTTCCCGGCAAATTCTGTCAGCTGACGGTACGTCTTATCTAAAACATCCCTTTGTTGTTCTAGCGTCATATCGACAGGGTTTTCGTGGCTGTAGCCATGTAGACCAATCTCGTGACCTGCGTCCCGAACGGCAGCCATATCCTCAGGAAATGTTTCTAGGCTGTGGCCAGGTATGAACCACGTTGTTTTGATGTTGTGTTTGGCGAACAACTTCAAGAGGCGCCGGGTCCCGACAGTGCCGGCCCAAAGTCCACGGCTGATGTCGCTGGTGCTGTCCTCGCCTCCATAAGAGCCTAGCCACCTAATGGACAATTACAATTGTTCTTCTTGGGTCTATGGTTAAGATGACTCACCCTGCAACCGCATCTACATCGACACCGTATGAGATAAGTACGCGCTTTTTGCCCATCGTGGGAGATCGTATCCTGCTACAGAACTCGACGTCGGTTTAGTGATCTTGCAATGCGAAGGCTGGCAGCTGGGAGTGACAGAGCTTTGGGTCTTCTTCTCCGATGGAGAAACACCTTCAGAAGTCGTTGCGGGGAAAGTGCACAATCAAAGTATCATGCAGCCGACGGCCTTGGGCAAAGTTGCCGATTCGGACGGTTCAGGGTCCAGATCCCTACCTAATTTGCTCCACCCCGCGCGCTTGTGCCTTATCATGCATCGCGGTCTCCAACTTGCTCCAACCACGGTATCGATACTATCTCCAGGTCACAATGATGGGAAGAGTGCCACAGGTGCACGTCAAATGAAACCCAGAGGAGCAGAAATTCATGTCTGACCATAGAGTACTCATCACACTTGTGAGAGTCATGTACCCAACCTGCCATCTTCCTCACTGAATCGTTCCCTAGCTATCGACATTTACGCGCAACGATGACATCACAGCAAATGCGCGCTGCCCAGATCGCAGAGGTAACGTGAACGGCAACTCGTGTCAAGCCAAAACTGACACGGCAAAGTTCAATAAACCGTACCAGCTGCTGAGCTCACACCCCGTACCACAGTGCGGCGACGATGACCTGCTTATTCAGGTTCATGCCGCAGGATTTTGCCATTCAGACCTTCAGGTCTGGGAGGCTCAGTTCCAAGCAAAGCTACCAATGATCCCTTCCCATGAACCTGCCGGCAAGATCGTGCAGATTGGCGCACGCGTGAAAGGTTCATGGAAAGTAGGTGATCGCGTGGGTGTGTTGAATTTTAAAAAAGCTTGCGGGGAGTGTGTCGGTTGCCGGCAGTACATTCGAAGAAAAGGTTGCACTGATCCTCGGTTTTGTGAGAGGAGAGAAATGGCTGGCTTTAAGCACGATGGAGCCTTTGCAGAATACATGATCGCTGATCCAGCGGTACGTACTCCTTTGCTCGAGCGAGCTGGCTTCACTGACGGGTGACATGCATCTAGACCACTGTTCATCTTCCAGGAAGGGTGTCTTTTGAACAAGGTGCACCGCTTATGTGTGCAGGCGTAAGTTCCCGCATCCTATAAGTTCCGGATTGCTGATGCATGAAGGCCACGGTATGGGGCGCACTCCAGAAGCTAAAGCCGGACGTTCAACCAGGAGAAACAGTCGCAATCGTGGGCATAGGTGGTCTTGGACAGCTCGGAATCCAATTTGCAAAAGCTATGGGTTACAAGACGGTAGCCATCGACAACCGATCAGAAGGCCGTCGGCTGGCAACTGAAGTATCTTCCAACTTGAAGCCCGATCTTGTTGTCGATTCTTCAGCCTCGGATGCTTCAAATAAGATTCTAAACTTCACAGCGGGCGAAGGACTTGCAGGCATTGTGGTCTGTACAGATTCTATTGCAGCAAACACCTGGAGTCTACAACAACTAGGCAATGGAGGCGTGATGGTACCAGTGGGCCTACCGAAGGACAAATGGCAATTCGACACAGAACCTATCGTCTTCCGTGAACTGACTATTCGAGGTGTATATGTAGCTGGGAGGGAACAAGTGGAAGAGATGTTGAAAATTGTGGCCGAACACAACATTGCATCTCATGTCACTACCATTCCCTTCGACCAAATACCAAGTCTGGTCGCGAAGTACACAGACCCGGCTATGAAGGGACGACTGGTGGTCAAAATTACACAATAAGAGCTAAAAGTATTATATCTCACCGGCTGTTACGTACAACTCCTGCATCCTAAAAAAAGAACAGATCAAACACGTTCTTTTCTCGTTATGTTTTCATTACGGGGTCTCTTCCCACGTTCCGGAATCCCCACCACGTGGTATAATTGTACTGAATCCTTCGGTGGGGAAGACTTTCCGACGCGTAACGCGGATTCGCCACGTTGTTGGAGTCGGTTGGAGACGGAGCTCGCCGACTCCAATGCAAAGTTCCCTTTGAAGCAAGGCGCATGATTGGTCACACCATACGCGACATCTCACACGCTTGAGACTCTCTTTGGTATATCAATCTAACCACCGGACAATAGAGAGTCTTGATCGTCACAGCAAACATCAAAGCCTATATCATGTCAGTGTTCTTTGATTCTCCATTGAGGTTCGTGAACAGAACATCCACGTCGCACAAGGAGAAGCTAATTTAACAATAAGCGACGATGCTATACCCGAAGGCGAGGCTGAGTTGCTTCTAGCCAATATTGGTATCACAGAAGGGTTGTCAATAAGAGAGTCAGGTGAATATCGACAATTGTTAGCCGCAGTGCACGACGTTGCCGAGCATGTCCTTGCTCTACCAGACTACACTGCACGGGCGAATACCGAAAGGTATCCACGAAAGAACATAATACGCCCTTCTCCTGAAGATCAAGATTATGGCGCTGCCTGGGCGCATAAGTTTTCGATTAAGGGTAATCCAAGAGGGACGTTGTTAAAGGGCAAAACGGTTTGTCTGAAAGACAATATAGCCGTAGCCGGCGTTCCTCAATTCTTTGGCACTGATGCTATTCCGGCATGGACTTCTGGTGCAGACGCCACGGTTGTCACGCGTGCATTGGAAGCAGGCGCAGATATCGTCGGCACAACGATCTGTGAAAATTTCTGTAACTCGACATCTTCATACACAAGTGCACAAGGAACTGTCCACAACCCTTATGCAGAAGGCTATTCCGCCGGTGGCAGTACATCCGGTGGTTCAGCATTGGTTGGAGGAGGCTTGGTAGATATCGCTATCGGTGCCGATCAAGGAGGCAGCATTCGTGTGCCATCGTCGTTCTGTGGCTGTACGTACTGCTTTCGTGAAACATTTTTCAAATTGGCTAGGGCTGACTTACGTCTCAGGTGTCGGGTTGAAGCCAACACAGTAGGTTTTACGCAAGCAGCTTGCTGTTTTAAACACTGACTTCATCTCAGCGGACTTGTTCCCTACACTGGGATCAGCTCCTCAGACGCCATCAATGACCATGCTGGTCCAATTGCGAGGAATGTGAGAGATGTTGCAGTTTGTCTAGATGCCATCAGTGGACGAGACGATTACGACGACCGGACACTCGGAGCTCCTCTTTACGGGTCAACAACATTTTCCAAATCCCTACGGAGCTCGGTTGAAGGTTTCAAGATAGGCATACTAATTGAAGGATTCGAGCATCGGTTGGTGGACCCTCTCGTGAAGCAGACAGTTCTAGACGCCAGCTACGCTTTCCAAAACCTCGGTGCTAAAGTTGAAGAAGTATCTCTGCCTCTACACCTGGAAGGTCCCGCTATCTGGACGATCCAGGCAAGAATCGCCGGTACTCTCGGCTTGATGGGATTTGCGCACGGTCGACGCGGGCTTTTCTCCACCGAATACGAAGCTGCTCGCCAACCATGGACAAGTGCAAGCTTCCAGAAGCTCTTCCCATCAACCAAGAATACCATGATCAACGGTCTCTCGCTCATGAAGAGCTATCCCGGCCTGTATGCCAAAACTATGAACATAGCACAGCAAATCCGCGACTCCTACGAGAAACTGTTCCAGGAGTATGACCTCATCGTTATGCCTACAACTCCCTTCGTCGCGCCTTCAAATATAGAGTGGAAGCAGGGAGACTCACCCATGGCTGCACTCAAGCCAAGCATGGGCATTACAATCAACACAGCGATATTTGATGTCACAGGTCATCCGGCAATGTCACTCCCTGTAGGGTTTGCGCCAAGCAGCGAAGATCCTAATGTGAGACTTCCAGTAGGAATGCAACTCGTTGGAGGATTGTGGCAGGAGCAAAAGATACTAGATGCAGCACTCGCGTGGGAGACCGCAAACCAGTGGAGAACGATCGGTACCCAGAACGCCGAAATTCAAAAGCTTCCTGTGAAGCTATAAGGAATAAGGTTGAAAAAAATCTAGGCTTACATAGCATCTGAGGCGCAATATATCCGGCGAAGACTCAAGTTAGATTGAATGTGCAAGAACAGCTATGCGTGCAACGAACGTGTATTACCCACTATTGGTGATATGATGCATCGTGAAAGCAAACGGCAGTCTGAACTTGCTTTACATTTTGAAGATAGGGAGATAACTGAGCACCAACGGCATGTATTCCTTCAACTTGGTTTATGCAATCATCCCGTGAGGAGAGACGAATGAGCTTAAGCACCATGAAACCAACGCTTTATATAATCAAAGCCAGTACCGTTATAGAGTGACGCCACGCCATGCCGTGATTTACTGGAGCATGTGAGAAGCCGTTCATCCATGAAAGAGATTTCATATATGCAATTGGATTGATTAATTTATTGTATATCCACCATCTACCACAAGTGCATGCCCTTGAATGAATGACGCCTGCGGCGAGCATAAGAAAAGGACTGCATCGGCAACCTCGTCTGGAGTGCCCATTCTCTGCATAGGCGCTATGTTGATAGCAGGCTTAAGCGCTTCCACCATCTCAGGAGACGTAGTCGTCATTGGTGTCTCGATCACACCCGGACACACGCAATTCACGCGAATCAAGTTCTCTGAGTAATCAATTGCGTTCGAACGCGTCATGTTGATGATCGCAGCCTTGGAAGCACAATATGCAGCTATCGAATAATGTAAGCTGATGACATTTGTCAGAGGAGGTAACCTACCAGCACCAGGTCGGCCAACTATACCAAGTTGACTGGCTATATTCACAATAGCGCCTCTCTGTTTCGGCTGCTCATCTAAAGGGTCTTGCTTGAGCATGTTTCTTAGTTGTGCGCGACAGCTTAGCCACGACCCGCCTAGCATGAGTCAGTGTCATTCAGAAGAATGCATCCATTCCACCACCTACGGTAATTGATACCGTTCAACCGATCAAATGCGTCCGTCTCCATTTCCACCGCTTTCAGCGTCTTGCTTCCTAATACTCCTGCGCAATTCACCGCATAGTCAAGCCTTGAGAATTCGCTGAAAACTTCTTCATGGAAGGAGTCGATGAAACTCTCGTTGGCAATGTCACCTGTTCTATCAAAGACGTTGATTGAGGGGTTGATGGATAAGATAGCGTCTTTGGTCTGAGAGAGCGTTCTTGGGTTGATGTCGGTTATAGCGATCCTCGTGCACCCGGATCGGGCGAACCCTTTGGCTACAGCTGCGCCAATGCCTTATCATTGTCAGACAAATCATACTTCAAGGCCGTACGCCTTGCTTTCTCACCTGTACCACCTGCACCGGTCACCACAGCTGCACCAAGCAATTGCCTTGCAATGGATGCCATCTGTCCAGTGATGAACACTAATGATAAACACAACGAAAGGGCAAAATAACAAAGATGTCTCGCGTGCCAAGAGTTACAGCGAAGTGGTCGAAATCCTACACTGTCTGCAATTGACACGGAGTAAAGCGCGCAGATCAGCGCGGACTATGACTGTGATGATAAGCCCTTCGGACAGTAAATCTGGTGATGTCAGGCTAATAGATAGCGAGCATGGGACGCCCTCGATGATAGTGCGGAATAAGGCCTGATCGCGGTAGTGATCGCTAGGCGATGCAATTGGAGTCGAGATTGGAGCAGGTTCCTGCAATCGCATACCCCAAAATGTGGGGTAAGCTCAGCAATCGTCCGGTGTGGTACTAGTCAGGCTAGCGCTTGTCTTAAGAAAGCCCTGACTCCACGCACTCCAAACCCACTCCTCCAACACTCCGCAACTCCAAACTCTGACACCATATGCACAGACACAGCCATACGTGCCGTTTTTGCTCGCGGTCATTCAAGCGTGCCGAGCATCTAACCCGCCATCTCCGCACACGTGAGTTGCTCCACTGTGTTGACCCACTCCTTTACTACTCCAGATAGGAATGCTAACTGTTGGATGCAAAGACACGCGGGAGAAGCCCTTCTTGTGTCAATGTGGCGCATCTTTCACCCGTCGAGATCTTCTCACAAGACACTGGCGAATCACTGGTCATAGCGATGCTGGTGTAGGACATCACGACCCACAACACGAGACGCAGACGCAGACGCAAACACCGTCCCAGCACAATGTGTCTTCGAACAACCTGAGCGCGGCCAATGTAGTCATCGAAAATGGGATGCTCGCAACTCCGACTCAGACTCATCGGCCAGAGCTCCCGACACCGGTGGACTCCTTCCACGATACGCAAGGGCACATCGATCCAGCGTTACATCCTGGCCCCTATCAAGATGAAGGATTCGAAGATTTTCGAGACTTCGTGAACTTCATAGATGGTGTAGGCCTATCAGCACAATGGACGCCTGAGTATAATATTGACTGGTTACGGCTCGATAACTATGAAGAGTCCCGACGACCATCAAGAGAGCCGGAACCTCCTCAATCGCCAGGAAATGAGGAGATTGGTACCCCTTTCAGCACTTGGCTACCTTCAGCACCAGCGGAAGATCAGATTCATTTGAGATCCCATTCGGGAGCAGGTGAGTCCACATGTTGCTATGGCCGATCTTCCATTCATATGAGGATTTGGTGGTCCCTGAAAAAGGACTAGTATTGGGGCCCTACGCTTCGCTGTATCAATATCGACTGATAGCTGTCCCAGATGTTCGCGAGAGTCGAGCAAGACATGGAACATATCATGTAACAGAAGACCACAGGAGCTTCCTCATCTCTCTACTCCCCAGCTTTCCGGCTCCCATCTCAGAGTTCGAGATACCTTCGCGCCATGCCCTTACTCGCTACATCACTGCCTTCTTTTCTGGGTTTCATAGCCACTTTCCGTTCATTCACGAACCGACCTACAAGCCATCATGCTCACCCCTGGAGCTCACGTTAGCCATGTGTGCAGCAGGAGCACAGTATTGCTTCGAACGACGAAGTGCAGATCGTCTATTCCGCGTTGCAAAGGCTATTGTTTTCGAGCGACTTCGTCAGGAAGAATCGCATTTCGGCCCACAAACCTTGGCATTTATCGCATCTACTAATATGCTTTCGCCCGCTACGGCACCAATGACAAGGAAAGCAGGTCCATGGGCGCCACTCGATATGGCCAAAACACTATTGATCCTCGTAGGGTTTGCCACATGGGAACGAAAAGACTTGTTACAGCAAGCTTTCGCCCTCCGAGGATTGCTTGTTCAATGTCTCCGTGACAATGGTCTTAGGGAAGAGAGCACTTCCTCTAGCATCCCGGCCGCAGCAAGGTCCGCGTTGTGGGATGAATGGGTCCAACACGAATCTTCCAGACGAACAAAGTTGGTTGGTATGTAATGGCTTGTCTGGTGTATAACATCTTTTTCTGACACTGCACAGCTTTCTGTTATATCAATGTCCACTCTATTGCATACAACATACATCCACTGCTCTGGAGTAGTGAACTACATCTGCGACTGCCTTGCTGCACTCCATACTGGCAAGCGTCCAGCGCCGCACAGTGGGCATCGCTCGAACGTGAGCGCAAAGAAGATCAGATGCCTTTCCAACAAGCCTTATCGGTCCTGCTTCAGGGCACATCGAGCATCAACTCAGTTCATCCCATACCCAGCCCTATTGGCAACTATATATTGCTCCATGCTCTGTTGCAACGTATTCATGTGGTAAGGGAGCTCTCCTTTCCTGCCGCTTCGCCAGCAGCAATTTCAGGATCAGAGCTTCACACGATTGGGTAAGCATGAACATCCAAGGGCATTTTACGATAAATCGCCGCTGAATCATTCACAGTCGTGCGCTTCGCAGTTGGACGAGTCTATGGCAGCAAGCTCCTGAGAGCATACTTGATCCTAACAACGAAAGCGGACCCATTCCCTTCACTTCGAGTGCTTTACTCGTTGTGGCTTACATCCGCCTTTCTCTGGACCTAGGCTCACATCGTCACCTCGAGTCGCGCGATCCGACTCTGATCACTCAGAGCCTGGCTACGCTGCCTGACATTGAGCGCAACGACAACCTCTTATCGGCTTTGTTGTATTCGACTCATGCACTCAGTATACCCGTGCGACTTGGGATCGACAGAGTCGCACGAAGTCAGGCTTTCTTTTGGAGCGTTCAGCATGCTATTTCTAGCTTCGAATGTGCGATATTTCTGGGCAAATGGCTATGTTCGCTGCCTAGCCCGCTGTGTGACGACAGTCTATCTCGTATGCTTTGGTCACATTCTTCAGCTGTCCGTCCTTACTAACGCTATCAGGCTCGGAACACCGTATCGTTCATTGGGTCAAATGCATTGTTGAAGAGGCATATGCAGTTGTCGACTTTGACGAGGAACGCGAACTGACTGTTCCAGACGAGCCGTTTCAGCTCGGCCTTGCCGTTCTGCATATCTGGAGTCGTTTCCTCCAGGGCAACACGCAATGGCAATTCGTCAACAACCTCGGTATCAGTCTCGAGAAATATACAAAAACGCTCACCTGATAAAGTGAGGCAATGCGGCTCTGCTACCGGAGCCCTGAAGTAGGCAACCGCCCGAGGATACGATTTGTACGAGGTGGCGTTCTCGGTTGATGATAAGCCGTGCCCCGCCGCAGCGTCCTCCCCAGTACCAGCAATCCTTCCCGCAATTTTGACCGTGGTATCGATGCCGCGCATCAACTTCACAGAATGCGCCGCCATATACGCCGCCAACACCACTCAAGGACAAGATCTAAGGACAAAGTATGGTTGGCATGGTCCGCTGCTAGGGCTACCCCCGAGTCCGCATACGCAGATCACACGCGAAGGTTGCCTTGCAATATGTGGCCATGGCGCCGATATGTATCCGTGGGGTGATGTTTCAGCAACCATTACTACATGGCTTTTACCAGTCGTTGGTACTCTCCTTCAAGCACCATTTGAAAGCAATGCGTTCAGACGGACTCTACTGGCCATTACGCGATGGGTCGGATCGCCAATCGCATCCCTCAGCTATGTTCTCTGGAACATCAAAGTATCGGCCAAGGGCGCATTGATGGTAGACATGGCCGTACCATACGATCAGGTGCCCGACCGCAAGACCGACTTTGGTAGCGTGAGGGACTCGATGTACCTCCTGCTAGCCATGAATCAGTACACGATGAAGCCCACAGCGATGCTCAGGGAGAAGGAAGCAGAAGGCTTGCTACGCATAGTTCTATTCAGCAAAGACTTGAAGTTGACCGACACCGACAAAACATTGCGACAAATGCGACGCATCCTTGCTCGAGAAGTCCGTGAAATGAGAAGACGTGGGGCTGTTCCGGTTTTCGTGTCCATCATGTGGTTTCTATTCGCATTTGCACTTTCCATTCAAGCAGCGTTCGGAGTGGTCGGCGAGAACCGAACAGCTCACGACCTGGCATTGGGCTGCATGCTCGCATGGTTCCCCATCTTGATCATGGCGACGATCGTAGATCGCAACCCTATTGCGGCAGAAGCTATTCGAAAGAAACTCAACGCGCTGGTGGACCATGTGCGACATGCATTGCGTGATGAACGCCATCGTCAAGAATTTATCGATTCTTTCAGCGATCAGCCAAATTTCAAGCCATTTGCGCATCACATCCACGACATCGCAGCGAAAGCAGAGTACATGGACAATTTTTTCGTCGACTTTGCTGGCCAAGCTCGCGTACGGTGGCATTATGGAGCTGCGCATCCTATTCTTTCGGACATTGAGAACTGCTACATTGCAGAAAAGGGACGAAATTGGCTTGCGAACGAGAGAGAAGCTCGCACTAACCTGGTATTGGGACCTATCAACGATGAAGGGCTGGTCTGGTTCGACATTCGCGAGTTTTGGCAGGTTGCCGCTTCAGTCGCGATTGTTCTGGGCAGTTGTGGTGGCGCTTTCATCCTGAGCTTCTTCACGCCCACTGTTGGCCTGGGATGTCGTAGTGGCGGTTACACTATATTCTTCTGCATATCTCTGGGATTGATGATTATGGAGATGATCGTGTGGTAAGTTCACATTAGATAAGCATTGGGCCCTGTGTTGACCTGAAATACCTAACACGGTGTTTGACAAACTATCTTTAATAAGGCACTGACTCTTTCCAGGTTGATTCTGTCCCCGTACGAAATACAGGAGCTGCCTTGGCTAGCGAGAACCCATTCACGGCTACAGAGCAATGCCTTCGTACACCGGTTGGACGACAGAAGGCATGATCAATGGGGCTACATCAAAAGACGAACCTCCAGCATCGTACGCACGACCGAGAACTATCTTATAAAGATCATCACAAGATTAGTTCTGATATACCCCTTCAAGGATAAGGAGGCCACCAGAGACTTGGTGGAGACACTCCTTGACGAGCGTGCCAAAGCCCTAAGAGACATGAGTCCCCAGCGAAAATGGGAATGGTTTTTCTTTCGCCCAGTCGAAAGCTTTAACACCGTATGGCTGGTGTACATCGTTGTCGCTCAAACTTGGGGCTTCTACAAGACCTGCGACTGCGTCACCAGCACCTGGGGCGGTGCAGGCGGCTACCTCGACTTCGGCGTGCAAGACGTTGCAAGTAAATGGGTGGAGCCGTACTGGCTCACAGGCACACTGCTCACCTCCACAGTCATGGGCCTCTCTATCTTCTATATTACAGTCGAGTGGTGCCAACAGTCTTTCCTATCGACGGAAGACTACGAGGACGCGAGACAGGGCTTGCGCATGACACGGATCTACAGACACTGGACGTTCTTCTTTCGCCGCCTCTCCCGCCTTTTCTCGCGCTTTACGTTCAATCCCATGGAACGTGTTGCTGTAGCCATCGGTCTGATGAAATATCCGCAAAAGACGCTGCTCTGGACAAAGGTGCACACCCACGACCCTGACATCCCGATACCAGGTCCGTCGACACCACGACCGCACGGAAACCCGAGCATAGAACTCTCGGACTTTTCGACGGTGAGAGACGACAGCCAGCACTCGCGCCACGCGTACGACACACCCGCTATGGCGCACTCCCTGTTCCCGCCTGCAATCCCGCAGCGCAGACCGCGACAAGACAGCGACTCCTCGGCCGCGCGGCCCTCGCCGTCACTACTGAGACAAGAATACAGCAGCCCTAGCTCGTCGCTCTCCAATCGTCCGAGTCACGACTCCTCATTCTCCATGTCACCCCTTCTCCAGCGCCCCCTAGAGGCACACCATCACCTGGCCCGCACAGGGTCCACAAACTCTGCCGTCCCGGACCATGACGACCGACGCAGCAGCGGCGAGGAGTACGGGCTTGCGTCACAGGTGAGCCCAGTGAGGGCGGGGGAGCGGAGTCTGTTCTTGGATATGGGGATGAGTGGGATGGTGCAGAGCAGGCAGGGGTATGCGAGGGCGAATTCGGATCCGGGGAGTCCGCCTGGGGTGGATGCATTGGGGATATTCTTGGAAGGCGGTAATGTTGATTTGGAGAGAGGAGAGAGGAGGTGAGTAAGGTGGGGAGGCGGGGGTTGTATTATAGGACGGGAAAGATAGGAGCTGAAATGTGACGCAAATTTGGTGTAGAACGATGGTGGAATCCCATGGCGCTGTTGTATTTCGAAACTCATGCAACGACAGTATGTACTGATTATCACATTAAGCCAAATTGCCTCCCGATAGTCATACAGGTCTCTCCAGATTCGCGTTATATGCCGCCCAATCATCCATACCGCACCTTCCGACCCTTTGCTCCATAAGTCGGCTCAGCCATCGTGTAGCTTACGTGTACGCCCCTCTCCTTCGCATACTCGATCACATCTCTACTACTCAGGTTTCGACAATAATCGGCATTGACGTAGCGTAGTGCAGGCGCTCCGTCGACGAGCTTTTTGATTCCGTAACCAGAAACCTTTGTGTTTGAGATATTGATGGTGGTTAGACTGGTCGATTCGGTGATGATGCTGATGTCGTCGTCTGTGAGAGGCTGTCCAGGAAGTTCCAGGGAAGTCAAGGAGCGTGTTAGGACGCGTGGTGACGTTGATAGAAAAGTGGAGACGAGTGTGCTCGAGGGGATAGAGTCCAAGGCGGAAGGTGTTCCGTCGAAGTTGTTTGTCACGATACTCCCGCTCAGAGAGAGGCGTTGTAAGGGTGCCCCGTCATCGATGGGGATTCTCGAAGCGTTCGCTCCCGCTGCACCGTTCGGCGCCACGTAATAGTCCAGAAGTCTGGGTAGAAAATCGGCAAATAAAACCACCAGGCCGCCCAAATTCAATTGAGTGAGGGAGCGCGAGCATGACATCTCGACGGTTACCATGTCCTGGAATCCAGAATGTGACGGAGAAGCGATTCGCGGGTGGTAGCTGAGGCTCTCTAATGTATGCGGGATGATAGGGAAATGATTGAGGGCAACCTGCGACAACACAAGGTTGGTCAGGCGAGATTCACCGAGGGGGTAGATGCCGCTCGGTGGCATTAGTTGACCCCAGTTCACACATTTCAATGAGCGCAATTCGGGGACTTGTTGTAATAGAGTCGTGATGTGACTGTTTGGCACTCGTCGATCGGAATTGCTGCACAATGAGATGCTTTGTAGTCTGCTGTACGGGCCACCTTTCCAGTTCATTGGTTGTTGGTCCACTGCAACGATATCTCTGAAATCAATGAGCTCTAATTCCGGTCGTCTGCGCAAGATTTGACCCATGGTGTCCGTGCTAATCTCGGTGTATACGGAGAGACGCTTCAGTTTCTGTGCACACTGCACCATCTCAATAAGCGTATCAGATATCTTAAACGGGAATGACAGTATCGTCAGGGTATGAAGGTACTTGCAAGCGGTTGCAATATTACGGAGGATGTCTGTATGCTGTACTCGGTGGACGGTCAATGTGTGCAGCATGTTGCGACTGTAGCGGACAGCATTGCCGAGAAAGCTTCTTGATACAGGCTTCGTAGCGCTAGATAGATCGAGATCAGCCCAAAGCTTGGGGCGGTTGGTGAGATAACCTTTCCAGCCTCTGCAGACACGAAGGCAATTCATCATGTTCTTGAAAGAGAGATAGCCGATGACCATCTCCACAAGCTCCACCGGAAGGATCGTGAAAGGGTCGATGGCTTTGGGTGGGGAAAGCTTGCGCGTAAGTTTGTTGTGCAACTGCTGGAGAAGCTGAAAGTCCTTGTCTTCGACCGGCACATTCTTCATGCCGTACTTGTAGATGTTCAGCGCTGTGTCCAGCTTGCCCATCCTCTGCAGCGCGCTCGCCGTGCGCAAATAGCCCTTCACATTGTGCTTGTGTGTGCGGATCGCAAGACGCCCATCTTTGACGGCTGCGGCGAAGTCGGCGAGTTTCTCGTACGCGGCAGCGCGGTAGTCGTATAGCGTTGTGGAGGGATTCACCGACGCGTCGATGCCGTTCGTGAAGGCTTCCACAGCTTTTTCGTATTGCTTGAGCTTGTAGTAAGATTTGCCGATTTCCTGGTATTCCTCAGGTGAGAGCGTGCGAGCCATGGCTTGGATGTTAAAATCGAGTGAGGAGCACTCTCGCGGTGTGGTTGAGACGCGGGGCGCCAAAATCTGGGGTCGAAACGCGCGACGCGCTGGCACGTGTGTAATTTGGCCTGTGCACCTACACCATCCACTTTCAATTGTATCTCCGCAGGGGTCGCAGAAAAAGGCTACTGTGGCGGATCAAATCAGCAGATGTGCGGGTATCAAACGGTGGAAGCTGTCGGACAATTGAAATCCAAAGTAATGTTTACGTTGACTGATCTGCTGTTAGCCAGCCGGGGTTTAGATGGCAGGTAGTGGAGCTATTAGGGCCGTTTATATATTAAGATGGCAAATACGACTTCCCATTTTAGCAACTATACTACCCAAGGATGTAGAAACACACAGTCCTCCATCCCACTGCACGAAGACTGCTCGTCTTCAACCACTTCAATATCCTTCTCTCAACCTGTAGTGCTTACCGACTAAAAACCTGAGCATCTCCCAACATCTTCACCCTCCCCTCCACCCCTTCTCCCCATTCCCACCTCCGTACAAATCTCATCAAAACAATGCATCCCATCCAAAAACCTCATCAGTCCCCTCCCCACCCATCTCTTCACCACTAATAATACTATCTAACCTCGTGATGTCCTCCAGCCTTCTTTCCCCACCGGGCGCAAATAGACTCGATGCCACAGAAGGCCTGTGCTGAACATGTGATGCGGCACCTGCGGCACTCTCGCGGTGGTGAGGGTAAGCATGATTGCGGATCGTAGACGTGTCTGAGGCGGCGGCGCCGTGCGTGGAGGGCGCTGTGCTGGTCGAGTTGCTTTGCAAGCTTGTTGGCGGCGCAGGCGGTACTGCGACGTTCGTGCTGGTTGCGACGGCGTATTTATGGATTCTGTACAGAAAGCCTTTGATAATGCCGAAAGTGATCAGGCGCCGGACGTCGATGCCGCGGAGGAGATCGAGGTTGTCGAGAACCCATTGGCGGAGAGAGAGACCTTGGCGGAGACTGGTGTATAGTGTGATAAGGGTTTCATGGGGAATGTCATGGGTTCCTTCGTCGGGGGATAGAGGACCGGGGGGGTTGGTGAGGCTGTCGGTGGTGGAGAGGGCGTCGCTTTGGGCTGAGGATGTTGAGGCATTTGATGAGATGGAAGAGCGGGAGTCGCGGGATGATCCTGTTACTGAAGCCTCGCTCCCCATCCGAGTCGTAGTGGTACTCGGACCTTTCCATCGTACACGAGGCACCCGGACGTACCGGACGCACTCCTCTTGAACTGCTTCGTCTACAATAAAACCCCCGATTTCGGCGGTTGGCGCGTAAACCGCCGCAAAGCTGAACACATCTAGCAGTACAAGGCATCCGTAGAAGACTAGATGTTGGAACGCCTTGCGCGTGAGACTGAGGTCCGTGTCGGCAAGCTGCGCGATATGCGCAACGCTGTGAATGCCATTGATGTAAGGCAGGATGCGATTCAGCGTGAGATCAGAGGAAATTGGCGTGTTGAGAGACGATAGACTGATAGTCAAGACAGGGACTTGATGAGCATGAATGGGCGGTGGAGGCGGGCGCGTACGAAAAAGCTTCAAGTTAATCGTATTGGAATCATCTACACCATGGATTAGCATCCCGCCCATGTCAACCATTCACTCGATGCAGGCAAACCTACCAATTGGAATCATACACTCAGCATAGTTATTCAAATCCTCCAGCAACATCTCACACAAGGCGAAAACCTTACTCCCACTCCCCGTCCTCCACGCCCTATCCTCTTTGTCGTCTTCCCAAACACCCATTTCATCCTCCTCTCCACTCACAAAACCACCCTGCTCTTCGAGGCCTCTTAGCAATCGTCCGACCTTCCTCACCACCTCTCCATACGCAACCCAATCCGACAAACTCTCCTCAACAACGATCGACCAATTGAAGATGAACTCATTCCTGGAGTATCTGCCTTCCCGGATGCAGACGGGATACCCAATGACGCGGTAGTGGTTGACACAGAAGGTGAGGAGGCGATCGCAGAACTGTTGGGTGGGAATGAGGTAGGGCGTGGCAGAGTCGAAGGAGAAGAGCGGGGCGCGCAGAGCGGAAGGTGCGGAAGACGGCGTTATACTGCCCTCGGGAATTTGATGGAGGACGCGGGAGCCTGTGCGACGGTTAGCTGGCGGGCGGGCGCGAATGCGAAGGCAAGAGCGATGGTGGGGCAGGCTGTTGGGACAGCGCGGGATTGATGCGCACCTTTCTCGTGGTGAAAGCGCGTGAAGAAGATGGCCTTGATCGCGCGCGTAGGCATTGAGCCTGTGGGTCGTGGTTGTCCAAAGTCGATCTGGATTGGAGCTACATTGTGGGTGTTAGGTTGAAAGCTGTGGGGAAGCTGGTGGAGCTTCACGTTGTTGATGGTCTGTGCATCTGACCTAGCATTCGAGAAGCACGTTGTGTATGCATGTCGGACCTTGACTTGAACGAAATTAGCTAGATTTTGTAGCGTTGAAGCTTCCGTGACTCTATATGCTGTTGACTAGGATCAACAGAATGCCGCCCGTGCTGATGAAGCGTAACGAAAGTCGGCATTCCAGCTGTTGAACAAGCTCTGTAGATCCCCGCAGTTACTCTCCAGGGTTTGTGTTCTCGTCAACACCGTATTCATCCACGATCCATGCACAGAACCTCTCCCACCTCGTAGCCCACTCTTTCAATCTCTGCGCCCGTAGTCCCTTGCCAGTGCTACCGTCCTTGATACTCTGCACCCACTCTTTTTGCGAGTAGTCTTCAAGGCTTGCCCACCGGACGCTGTTCTCTGCTAGCGAGCCCAGACCTTCCAGCCCAAGATTGTCCCAACCCTGAAGTGCCTGCCAAAAATCATGGCTCATGCCACTAACACCTTGCCCCAAGATCGTGGGATCATCGTTGCACAAACTACACGGTACTCCGCGGGCCAGCAAAGCCGGCAGTGGGTGCGACATTATGCTGCCACAGAGACGCAAGACTTCGTTGGAGACGGGGCAGGACTCGATCAGGATTTTCTTCTCTTTGACCATGTCGATGAGGAGCGGGTGCTTGTAGAGGGGAGAAGCCGTGGCCGATGCGGCGAGTACCGAGAAGGATGGCATCGAACAGGTTCTCGTCCACTGAATCCCCATCGCCGAGGGTCTCACCAGCGTGGAAGAAGAACGGAATATCTACGCCGGATTCCGCGCACTTTTTGCGAAAAAAGAAGAGCAAGGGAGAGAGATCGGAGAGCGGGCGGCCAAGATCTTCTTGGCCGACGAAGTCGTAGCCTGCGATAAGCTCGGGAAACTCGATCTTCATCTCGATACATTGCTTCATACCTGCACATGTTAGTTCCCGTACAAGAGAAAGATCTTGGGCAATGGCTTACTGTTGACAACTGTGCGGTTGTCAAAGGCACGAACGGTAGTCCAGATCATGCGTACGCCCCAGAAGTCCTTGCCTTTTTCGGATGCCTTGAACTTTTCGACCTCATCTTCAATGTGTTCGAGCATGTGGAAAAAATCTGCATCCCACTCTTCTTTGCCGAGCCTGCGGTACGGTGTGTAGAGAAGGCCGATCGCAGATCGACATAGTAGGTACCGTCTTCCAATAGCTGCTGGCACATTTTTCGAATGAATTTGCGGAAGATAGGTTCGTAGTAGATTATTGAGCCCAAGATGGGGAAGCAAGACATGAACTTCCGCCACACTTCGTTAGGGCCCTCGTGGTGTTTGACGTGTTCTTCCGGTGTGATGGATGTACGCAGGCGAATCCATTCAATGAACCCTTTCCGTCCGCCATCTGGGAAGCCGTCTGCCGCGGCTACTAGTGGAACTTGTGTGTTTCTGGCATATTCGTCACTCCATATGGAAACATCGCTCTGTGCGCTGGCTTTGCTATAGGTAAATGAGAACCCAGTCTTCAATCGCGCCTGTTCACTTGACAGCGGGGCATCACTCCGCACGCAAACACCTTCGGTAACGAAGGCCTCCTCGAGCACCCAGTCAAGATCCACCATAGCCTCGAGGTGGCAGTGCAGAAGCGCGCCCTTTGGCATCTCACGCACGATTTTCCACAGCTTGCTCTTCTCCATACGCTCCTTGGCAAGATTGAACATCATGCCGGGGAAAATGTCGACGTGGTCGCTGGCGAGGCTGTCCTCATAGTCCTTGCTCCACAGAGTTTGCTGCTCCTCGAAGCGGATCTGGGAAACAATGGCACATGCTTCCTGAGCTGTGGGCGATAGGTTTTCTCGGAAATGGTGGTCTGAAGGCTGTCAGACCTAGATTCGTTCATACTGGCTAAAATGATGTTGACGGACCACTGCGCTGCTTCTTCTCTTGCTGCACCAGGGCATCGCGGCCGGAGAGGTACTTTTGTATGAAGGGGTCGCCAAGGCTGGGGACGCCCTCGGCTTGCTCCCAAGCGCTATCTGTCGGCGATGCCATACTCTGTACGCCAGAAGGCACGGTTGAGGGCATGAGATGGGTGTATGTGTCTAATGTGGCTGCCTGAGAGCCGCGGTAAGCCGTGGTCGCGTAGAGGCTTCCCGATAAGGTGCCTCCGGTGGTCGTTATCGATAGTGGGCCACACCCTGGGCCGAGCCAGCGAGTCGCGGGGAAGTGCACTAACGCCGGGCGCGCTGTGCTGGTGACCACAACTCGTCGACGACAACATCGCATCATCAGACGTCTTCCCTAGATCCCCTGCTGTTGGCCACTTGTGACTGCACACCCGACGAACCTAATCTAATCTCGCCACAGGCTCACTCTTGTCCTCCTCACACCCCCGAATCCGCGCTGCGAACGTCGGTCGTCTGTTGCCTCGACCGCGCTACCCAACCAACAGAAATACCCTACATTCACTCAACTTCCAACATTCCACTGGCCGCCTTTTCATACCATCACGGAACACATCACGAGATTCGCGTCGCTTAGCCCAGCCATCCCGATTGTATATACTCGCGCAGCATCTATGGAGTTGCTGTTGGCGCATCGGTAGGCACTCGACTTGCCTACCCGCCCATTCTTGCCCTCAACCCGCGCCACAGCGCCACAGCCATGGCATTTATTTCGGGCCTTTCTTCTGCCTTCGGGAAGAAGCTGTTGCTGTTCGGCTTGCGGCATATCGACATCCTCGACAAGGATCCCGCCGAGTTTGTGAACGTCGACGTTGGCAAGCGCACCACACTCGTGGTCAGGGATGTCGGTTTGCATATCAAGGTGAGAGCTTCTGCAGACTTACCTTGCTGAGATAGGCTAACCAGGTATTACATAGAAACTTGTGGCCCTTCTCCACCTTAAACTCCCGCCCGAAATCCATCTAGCCACCGCCCGTGCGTCGCTATTCCGCATTACCTTCGTACTCGAACTCGGTCCCCCACGCATCATAATAGAAGTCGATGGCATTCGGATTCGCGCTCGCCTGATAGAGGACACCAGCACTGTCTCCAAGTCACGCGGTACCGAGCGAACATCACCTAGGGCTAGATCTCCGTCACTGCACCGTTCGTCATCCCCACCACCGGACCATCTTGGCGGCGCCCTGTCTGACGATGATGACGACCATATACCGACGGTGGAAGATTTGGCAGACTCGTTTCTTAGGGAAGAGCCGGAAGAGGAAATTAAAGAGCTGGAACAGGAGCTGGAATCTCAGTCGGCATGTCTCCAAGAGTCGGTCTCATCGAACGAGGACGACGATGAAGAGAGCGTTGCGGGAATGGGAGCTCCCATGCCCCTCCCTTACTATCTTCGAAATATTTTGAACACTGCTCTGGATCGCCTGCAGATTGTCGTGAAGGACATTGATATTGACGTTCAAGACCAGATATCGTCATCGCCTCTTACCAGCGAAGATGAGAACGCATATACATCTTTGAATTTCCACGTGGATCGCGTCGCTATCGACTCTGTGACCGCTGAGGAACCCCGTGTTAATATTTCGACCTCAAAGATTCCGCAAGATACGTCGAAATTAGGCAAGCGGCGGTTGCGCATCGATAATATTTGTGGACGACTGATCTCGGATGCGCGCAATTTCGTCTCTGCCTCACGAACATCGGTGCCATCGTCACCGGTCGATACACGCTCCGAAATGACTTCCAGTTTGAAGACACAGAGCGAACCGGCAGCCAGCGAAATTCTTCCCACACCGGAAGCCTCGGCACGGTTGACGGAGGCAGCTTCGCCGGTTTTGACTTCTACAGAGGGCCAAGCGACAGCACTGAGCCCTGTGACTGTGCCCACGGAAGACCCTTCACATGCGCCTACATTGGCACCGGTGTCACCACCTTTACAGCAGCACCCGTTAAGCTCGTCCGTGCACACAACAGACGATGATCGGTTTGCTGATGCCAACTCGGATGACGGCTTAGAGCGCAGCATCGCAAGTCAATCAAGTAGCCGCTCGGGCCCACGCGATCTGGGTGATAGTAGTCGTCTCTACGGCGATGACGAAGGCCTCCTAGACTTTTTGCAAAACAATGTTCTTGACTCGCACTTAGGGACGAGCCAGCTTGAAGATGATCCAGAATTCCGTGCCTCGGACGACTTGTGGAATCTCAATAGAGCAGATTCGAGACATGGGGACGCGCAGCGGTTCTATGAAAGCCAGTATTCGTCGTGTGATTTGCCGACAGTGTCTATGCTTAGACGATCAATCGAGCCGGTCGCAGAAAGAGCATCTTCTCAAGAAAGCGCGTCTCCATCACAATCAATCACTGTGGAACAACCCAGTGCAGAGGACGATCTACATCATAGTCGGCAATCTGTGGGAGTTGAAGCTCCAGAACCAGTACACGATCGCGATTTGGCTAGCTCTACTGTTAGCCAAGCGTCGACTCAAGAAGACTTGATAGAGTCTAGGACGTCTAGTCACGAGGATGCTGGAAGCTTGTACATGAGCGCTATGAGCGCAGCGCCCGGCCAACATGGACACGTGCCTGGAGGTTGGGATTCTTCCTCATCAGCATCCAGCCATGACACTTCGTCGGACACATCGGTAGAGGTACCCGAGGAGATGATCGCAGGTAGTATACTACGTCCTCAGCCAGATACGGATGATGGCTGCGAAACGCCACGACCGAGCAGCCCGCAGAGCATGTCCTCCCCTCAACAGACTCGCCGTGTATCCACTGCAGTGCCAGGCGTCTCGGTAGAAAGCCAGGAGGTGCCTCGGAAGTTGTTAGCAAAAGCCTTTCTGACCATCGACGAGATCACGGTTTGGTTCCCACTAGGCTTGAACGGGGACGAATCTGCAGTCGAGGCATCTAATTGGGACCTGCGTCCTGAAGGGCTCGCCGAGGATTCCATGTACGAAACCATGCCTGGCACCTTCTCCCACCATGCCATTAGGGACTTGCGGAAAAAACCTGCTGCTGATCCCGCAGCTCGGCGGCGTCCAGAGCCTCGAGTGCCTGAGACGGAGAAGAAAACAGCCACTGCAAACGTTTCTTTCGAGATAGGCTCTATCGTTTGCCACGTCGATTTTGCCACAGGCAACATCATGTTCCAGATGCTCACTAAGGCAATGGCCGCCTTAGCTGAAGACATCACTGATAAGCATACGCAAAAGACAACCAAACCGGAGACAGGGAAACTGACGGCGTCTCGATCTAGTGTCGAGCTTTCCGTGAAAGCCGTTTGCATTGCCTGGAAGGAACGATTGCTGAGTGAATCGTTCACAGAAATTAGTGGTTCTAGCCCATTGCTCGAACAAGATCCGTTAGATGCTATTGTCAAGATCACCATGGCTTCTGTTTACGGAGCAAGCCAAACAACGTCAACAGAAGCTCAGACTAAGGTTCAGATTGCCAAGTTCACATTGTCTTCCTTGGATTACGATATTATAACATTCGAGAAGTCTCGCTCAAAGGCTCGTAGATCAGTCAGCAATGCTACGGATCACCTGAAGCATGATGTTCAAGTCGTATACGAACAGAGGCAAGATCGCCGTGTGACCGTTATCACCCGTCCGGTGAAGGTTATCTTCGATCTGGAGAAGGTGGATGAAGCTTTGGGATCTTTCGGAGGTTTTAGCGGTGTTCTAGAGCTGAGTGCCTCCATAAGCTCTAGCAGCCGTGGTAATAGCCCTGTTATGGATCCAGCACCAGCTCGAACTCGTGGTGTGCGCTTCGGCGATACCACACCACCTCCTACGATTGCTCCTTCAACGATGCCCAAGATCCAAGTGCAATTTGGAGACGTTGATTTTGTACTCAAAGGACAAAGCTGTGCTGTACAGCTGCAGACTACTTCCGTCAAGCTTGCTGTCCGGGGAAGCAATGTCCGCTTGAAAGTAGCGGATGCCCAACTCACTGGCCCCTACACGGCAATTATTACGAATGGCGCTCCGCTTGTAGTGAAGATTCAAGACACTACGGTGAATTTCCTGTCATCGCCCGAAGAAATTGATTTGGACAAGTTGATATACATGATCACACCTTCAAAGGACCCATACGAGAACGATGATGACATCCTGATTGAGACTTTGATACGACAACGCAAGAAAGGATCTGTTCTTCGGCTAGACGTGAAGTTAGTGGATGTGCTGGTGACTGAAATCGATGCACTACGCGCATTCGAGGCGCTAGGAGCGGAGATGGCAAAGCTGTCCAGGATTACGAAGTATCTCCCAGATGACGATCGTCCCGGCATCCTTACGCTTGCCAACGTACAGCACATCGGCGCCAGGGTAACGGTAAATGAACGTTTGGGCGATGTGTCGGTCGAGCTGAACGATGCATCCGTGGCACACATCGGCCTTCCTGCGCTTTTTGCCACCCAGATTGGGTCTATGTCTGCTTGGCGAGAAGAGGAGGTGTTGGTTCATGAAGTTGTTAAGCTGGTGGACTCGGACGGGCTGCCAATGGTCATGATGCGTGTCATTGGCGACGAAATGGAGCCCGTCATGAAAGCGAAGCTATTCAACCTTTGCGCCGAATATCATGTCTCTACCGTCATGGCAGCCCTTGGCTTGTCAGAAGATGGGACAATCGACGACATCGCCCTTGGTCTAGCTTCATCAGTCGCCACTATTACGGGGGCAACACCGCCAGCAATCCTGACTAGGCATACATCTTCGGTTAGCTCTCCAGTGACGACGAAAACGAAGCCGCTGCATCTCGACGTTCAGTTCCGGAATTGTGCGCTGGGATTGAACCCTCGAAAGATCCCAGCAAAGAGTCTATTCGTTTTAACGGATGCTCATTTTCTTGGCAAGCAAACGAGCAAAACCGACTACTCGATTGAGATGGAGCTGCGTAAAGCTTCGATTCAGGTCATCGATGACATTTCTCGGCTCGCGGAAGAACAGAGACCCGCCCCATCTTCTAAGGTTCTCGTAAACAATCCCCAGCTTCGTGAGCTGCTCGATCAAGGCTATGTCACACTAAGCTCTATCGCGGCGGCTAAGGTGATTGTTGCTATCACAGGTGATGGTGACGTTCAACCTCAAAAGGTTGACGTGGAGTTTCAGAACGAACTCTTTGTGATAGAGTCGTGTGCGGATTCTACACAAACCCTCATCGCTATCCTGAATGGTCTACAGCCACCAATGCCTCCATCAACTGCTGAACGTTACCGGCCTACAGTGCCACTGCAAGAGATGATGGAATCTTTCACGATGGATGCACTCGCCGCTGATCCGGACGCTATTCCTCTGGACGAAGACGAGGACGCATTCACCCTTGATGAGGACGAGGAATTCTCCATGGAAAACGCCGACCTGATTCTGGATGATATTCCCACGAACAGGGAGTTTGTGGGCAGCTTTTACAATTCGGAGTCCTTGCCAACTGAAGAGGACATGGGAGACAGCATGCTCGAGCAAGATGATCTGGGCGCTCTCGCCACCCCGCCCGTCACTCGTAAGCTTGGTGAACCCGCCATGTTGGAGAGCTTCGAGGAACGCTTCGAGGTCGCGTCCGGGCAGGAACAGTTGAACTTCGATGACAATTATTTTAAGGACTCGGACTCCGATTACAAAGGCAAAGCTCGGAAGTGGGATTCTTCAAACAACAAATACCACCACGTGAACGCGTTCAAAGCCCCCAATGCTCCACTCAAAGTACAGATCCACGATATGAATATCATCTGGAATCTATACGATGGATACGATTGGCCAAAGACTAGAGGTGACCTGGCACAGGCAATCGACGATATCGAAGCTCGCGCAGAAGAACGCCGACGGAGATTTCAAGAAGACGATGAAGATCTTGAGTTCATCGAAGAAGGCCAGCTGTTCAACTCTGTGTGGATCGGAGTGCCCATCAAGGAAGCGAAAGGTGCCTTGGCAAAACAGGTCATTCAGGACATCAATCGCGGCCGCGATGGATCCGATCAGGCTAGCGAGACGGGCAGCTATGCTACATCTACTGCTACGCGAACCACAACAGCCACAGCGCGACCACACTCAAGCGTATCGACCAAACGCCTTCAGAAGTTGGGCCGAGGAAAGCATAAGCGGATCTCGTTCGAGCTCAAGAATGTTGCTGTTGATCTCGTGGTTTTTGAACCTGGTTCTGGCGAGACGGTCAACTCGATCGACGTCCGCATTCAAGACGTAGTCGTCTATGATCGTGTTCCTGGATCTACCTGGAACAAATTCGCTCTATGCGACGTGGAACCCGAGAAACGCGAGATGAACCGGCCAATGATAAACATTGCACTCTTAACAGTCAAACCAGCACCAGACCTCGCCGCCACCGAACTAGTCATTGAAGTCAGCGTTCTACCGCTCCGTCTGCATGTTGACCAATTTGCTCTGGAGTTCATCCAGCGTTTCTTCGCGTTCAAGGACCAGTCCGCTGCCAGCAGCTCCGCTCCATCTGAGCAGCCGTTCATCCAGCGGCTCGCAGTCAACACGGTGAAGATTAGGCTGGACTACAAACCGCGCAAGGTCGACTACCGTAGGCTACGCTCCGGCTCCACCACCGAGCTGATGAATTTTATGACATTAGAGGACACACCAATCCTCCTCCGCCACGCCATTTTGTATGGCATCAAATCATTCGACGAGCTCCACGACACCCTAAACAACGTATGGATGCCCGACGTTCGTGAGAACCAGCTCGCCAAGGTCCTCTCCGGTGTCGCCATAGCCCGTCCCGTCGTCAACGTCGGCTCCGCCGTAGCCGACCTCTTCATCGTCCCTATGCGTGAGTACCGTAAAGACGGCCGCGTCGTGCGCGCCATGCGGAAGGGCATGGTTGCCTTTACTCGCAACACAACGTCCGAAGCCGCCCGCCTCGGCGCCAAAGTCGCCATCGGCGCGCAAACCATACTCGAAACCACAGAGCGCTTCCTCAACCCTGAAACTGCGAATCCGGTCCATCCGTCTTCGTCTCGCACTCCGTCAGGCGGCCACGACTGGGAAGACCTCTCCGCTTCCGACACCGAAGAACCCCGCGCGGTATCCAACTACGCCGACCAGCCCATCACCGTGCGAGCGGGCCTGCGTAGCGCAGCGCGCCACTTCCAGAAGGACTGGGCGTACGCTCGAGACGCAGTCATCGCTATCCCGGGCGAGATCATGGAGGAAGGGACAGGGGCGGGGATGGCTAAGGTGTTGGCTAGGCGGGCGCCGACGGTTGTGTTGAGGCCGTTGGCGGGGACGACGAAGGCCGTTAGTAGGACGTTATTGGGCGTGGGCAATGCGTTGGATAAGGGGGCCAGGCGGAAGATCGACGATGTGAGTACAAGCTGTTATGATGTGCACGAATGAATGCTGATGTCGGGCAGAAATACAAGACCTATTAGCGTTCAAGTGAGCGCTGGAAGTCTAGGCGTCAGATTCAGACGAGGTATCTTGGGGGCTTGTTCTGGGCGAGCCTCGTCGAAGAGGAAGAGTGGGTCCGTGTGGTATCGGCCTGCATGCTGCACGTGTTCCTCTTTACTCTACACCACCTTCTTCTCTCTTTTAATGTTTTTTCTTTGTGTTCTCAGCATTCACTGCCACTTGGTTTGTCTTGAAATTGCATAGCGCTGGTGCTGAGTGTGGCATTGACGTCGACGCTTTTTCTGAGTTATTATTACCTTGCGCTGTTCATGGAGCATGGATGGAGTTTCTATGGTTTCTGAGTCTTCGCTTCCACGAATGAGCGAGTTTGTAAGTTGCAAATGGAGGAAAGGGGCGTTGATGTAGATTGGAGATGAAATGTTATTGAAGTATCTATGAGGAGTGTGAGAATGCCGTGGAGAGTGGAGTGAGATGAGCGGATCTTGACGAGACCAAAGGAGTCACCTTCACAAACATTGAGGGGAGCATGTCTGCTTCTACCGGATAAACACAAGCAATCGGACGAACACCGTCTTGATTGAAGATGTTGGCAGTGGATGATCACAATACAAGGCCTTTGTATGCGTGCGAGCCAGTCGACCACATCTTCGAAGAAAGAGCGAAGGCGAAAGTAGCAAACGGGCACGTGGTCGCTTGCCATTCTTGACAGTCGCGCGCAAACAATCTTCTCTAAGTCACCTTTCTTGACCACGTTGATGTATGGCACAAACTCATTGCCGACCTATTATCTTGCTCTTGCTCCCAAGTGTAACGAGCAGAAAGCGGAGCCCGCAGATGATATGTAGCATGCAATCTTTGTATAAAGTCATAGGGATATTCCCATGGCGCACCGACTCTATTCAGCTCCGTCTTCTTGAAGCCATTGTAAGACTTTGCTACAAGACATTGGGCCGGGCATTGAGTTTCGTTCATGCCAAAGTAAACTTGTAGATATGTCCGCCGGTAATGAATTGAATGACAGGGCTACACTGCCACTCGGCCAATATTCCGTTTCCATACTTCATCCTGGCCAAGCGGAGAAGTTAATGTATAGTAGTGCTGAGATGCGGTGTGCCTTAGAGAACAAGACAATTTGCGAATCGCTATTTATCTTTCATACAATGGTACATACCTGGACCTGAAACCGGTTGTCTTGGTCTTTTGTATGGCTAGCTGGGTAAACTGATAATCCTGCTCGCTTATGTCGCGGCTGGCCTTTGTGCGGGCCGCCTGACATGCCGTAACGCGTGTCATTGCCGTGGGGGCGGTAAACCGAGAGCTGTGAACTTTAGCCAACTCGCATTGACGACGTCGAAACTGCTTATCCTGTAGTTAGCATTTAGTGCGAGGAAAGCTATGCGGTGCGAATTCTTCGCTGAATGAGGCCGCGATTCCATGCATATCGAATGCCGAGATATGATTGGCTCGTTTGTATACGAGGTGTCTAAATAGTCATACTGGACGTTCGAACACACTGAACAACACTGATCCCCTTGACCGACACAGAGACTAGGTGCATAGGGCTCGGCTCGCGGGAATGAGCGAATCCGAGAGCTCAGTTCCTCAGCTCCAATTGATCATACCTACTCACATTGTGCGCCCCAAATGCAGCTTCGGGAAGGCTTAGCAGCCCTACCAGTTCGGGCGATAAACAGCGAGAGCTTATTTGAATCACCACCGGTATGGGGCGGATTGGATGGTTCTGTGCATCGTTAACGGCCCGTAGTACAAACTAAGACCCCATTCGTTCATCCCAATTGGGAACATCTCATGGCCAAGCTTCAGCCCGGCCCACTCTTTCCGCTATCTTAGAACTTAAGGCGCTCCACAAAAGTAAGGCGTCCGACCGAAGCCGGTAGCCACCGCAAAACATGTTGAGTATATACATATCTCGAGAAGAGCAGGTGGGCAATGCGATGGTGGCTTATTCAAGTTGCTTGAGACAGAAGGTAACATACTATGGACCAACATTGTTGGGGCTGCCGCAAACGAAGAGTCGTGTGTGACTTAGGGAAACCAGGGTGCGCAAAGTGCAAAAGAGCAGGGGTTGAGTGCCCGGGATATGGCAAACGAAAACCGCTGCAGTGGCTCGAGGTAGGACGGGTCAAATGCAGGGACAAGAAAAAGAAGCCTCAAGTCGTTGTGAGTGCCGTTGTGGATGGAATCGAAGATGTCGATGAGCCAGCAAAAACCGATTCTTCGACTACCAAATCACCGTCCAAAGGAAAAGAACAGGTTCTTTCACCCCTTTCACTCCGACCGAAAGTCAAAATCCACTTGAAGGTGAAAGCGGATGTTGAAGTCTTCGAGGAAGATGTCCCACGGCTGGGTATCAAGGATGAGACAACAGATGTAGTGCAGGCGGTCTTTTACTGTGAGTTGCTCAGTATACTCGTGTTTGAAGGACGGAAAGTAGCTGACTGATGTTATCCCGCAGATAACAAGACCTTCTATCCCAACCTACATAGCTATTACGAGATGTGTCCCTCCTCTTTCGTAGTGCCGGTCCCTCTAGAGGTGTTGCACCATATGCCTGCTGCGATGCGCCATACCATGGTGACTCTGTCCTTATGCTACCGACTCCATCGGAAAGACATTGCTGGAGAAGTTATCTGGCCAAAGATCCTGGTTCATCGGGGAAGCGCCATACAAGACTTGAACAGGACCATCGGACAGTGCAATTTGCAAGTGAGCAAGAAGCATATGACGCGGGAACAGAGCCGGATGATTGATACGATAATTTCTTCTGTCATCGTATTCGTTTCTGTAGAGGTATTAGTATCTGCTCTAGGTGTATATAAAATTCCTAACACCGAGCAGATACAGTACTGCGCATCGATGGAATGGCGACACCACATAGAAGCAATGTCAGGACTAATTGCGATACGTGGTGGAATGACTTCGCTCTGGGATGAGTCGCCTTCTGTTCGGGCTAGTCTGTTACACTTTGCTTTGTGAGTTACCGACATTGATTCGTCCGCACTTCGCGTTTCACACCTCTGACTGAAAGGTAGGATTCAGAACTTCGCAGCATCAACCAGTCCTGTAACTCAGCAAACGCAAATGAGGCCCTTCAATCAGCTGCTCAGTGTTCCAGAAGAAATGCACGAGGAGATATTCTCATATTGTCTCTGTCCGTTTCTGCTGTTCGAGAGCATTGCGTTCATCAACCGGCTGAGGGTTCAACTGGCGCAAGAGATCACCAATTCTGCAGCTGGGAAAAAAGCAGCGGAGGCAGTGTTTTCGAGGATTGAGTCTTTCTCCACCAGTGACTGGGCAGCCTCTCAGACTGGCTTTGTCGAATCCCTGGGACTTGCTGCAAGCATCTACCAGTGCGCGGTGATGCTATACTGTATGCTGTCTCTGGAGCAATCCTTGGCTTCATCCGTTCCTTTAAGGAAGCTGCATCGAATCTATGGCGATCGGCTGCTCCGATTATTATCGCGAGCACTCTCCGAGAGCTCACCGGTGCCAAGGGTCCACTACTTCATCGTCTGGCCTGTTGCAGTCGCTGGCGTGGAGGCTGCCAGGCGCGGACCTGGGACGCAGTCACTGGTAGACGATTACCTGACACGGATGAGTCGGCAGGCTGGTACCTGCTCGGCGTTCATCGCGCAGACCGCATTACGAGCTTTTTGGGCATCCGGCCGGACCGGATGGGACGAGTGCTTCTGCAAACCATACGCACTGCAGTGTTGAGAGGACAACACCGCAACGGCAACTCCGACCCAAGGCAGATTTTCGCGTGTTGATCAGGTTGCGTGACAAGACGGATCGGTGAGGAAGAAGGGTGGCAAACGGTTCAGGGCTGGGAGACAGGCTATGCGCCTGATGCGCGCTGCGTGAGGCTGAGAGACACGGCACAGCAGTAAAGAAGCACCCGTAGAGGATACTGGTGGAAGATGAGTGGACGCAGATGCGTGGAAGAGGGTGTTGCTGAGTGGCAAATGAGGGCTTGGAACCGTGCTAGCCACTTCCCAATTACCTACGTGCCTACTACCAATCGGGTATGAACTTCATCGATCCCTCCTGGCAACACTCACGAATGGGAGGAGCCCTTGAACACTTACATCATCTCTTACTAGACGTAATGTGCTTCCTTATCCACTACAGTATGTGCAACTTCGTTCTCTCTTTCGTCTTCGTCGATGTCCAGCTAATGAGCTGGCGTGGAGAACCGTCACAGCCCCCATGTCGACTTGCCCCCACATTCGGCTTGTGGGATCCGTAGTACTGCACCTGGGTTCACCACGGCAACGCAAATGACCATGGGTCTCATGAGCATGGTCGCCGCCAGTTCATCAAGATGAGAACGAGGTTTATATCTAGATCATATACTTGTTTCATCTACGTTTAGTGAAGCCCTTTCCACCACGTTGACTTCCCGATCAGGAAAGAGCTGCCCGCAACGACTTTGTCGCTACTTGTTCCTACGACAATGTCGTATGTTCCTTCTTCTGATAACCACTGGTCTCTTTCCTCGTCCCAATAACTTGTTGCGAGCTTCTTATTCAGATCTATGTTGATCTTCACTTTTTCGCGCTTCCTCAGGAAAACCTTTCTGAAGCCTTTGAGTTCCTTTTCTGGTCTGGTCACGGTAGACATTCGCTGGCTGACATATACCTGCACCACTTCTGCCCCGTCTCGTTCCCCAGTGTTATTTAGGTCCAGGGTAACACTGATCGTGTCGTCTTTCGCATCCACCTGCAAGTTCTCTAGCGAGAAGCTTGTGTAGGATAGGCCGTGTCCAAAGGCGAATAAGACATCCCTCTTTGTCTTTTCGTAGAAGCGGTATCCGACGTAGATGTCTTCGCCGTACAACATCCTTCCTCTCTCACTCCTTTGATTAAGAAAAGCAGGGTTGTCCTCATTGCGGATCGGAAAGCTTAGCGGTAGCTTGCCGCTAGGGTTGATATCGCCAAAAAGGATGTCTGCAATCGCGTTGCCGGTCTCGATGCCACCGAACCAAGCTTGAACCAGTGCCGGAACCTCCTGTATCCAAGGCATAGACACTGGTGTCCCAGACTGGTTTACGACAACGGTATTTGAGTTAGCCTTCGTAACAGCGGATACTAGAGCATTGGTATGGCCTGGCAAATCCATGTCCGGTCGGTCAAATCCTTCAGACTCCCAGTCGCCACTGAGGCCTACACAAATAACGACTTGGTCAACTTCCTTGGCCAGCTGCACCGCCTTATCTATCTCTTCTTCCGCATTTGTTTTCAGCGTAGCGCCAACTCGTACCCCGCCGCCTCGCATGGCTGTCGCACCCTTCTTCCTCACGGTTTGCGTCAGGCCGGAGCCAAACTGCAACAGGACCGTGTATGTCTTACCCTGCTCCAAGTGTATTGAAGCCCTTTCTTCACGTGTACCAGCTCCCATGAATGTTCCACCAAGCGTCTGCTTTGTAGCATTGTCCACAATGAGCTCTCCGTCAACAAAGATACGGGCAGTACCACGCACCGAACATCCAAAGAGATATTCACCGGAGACTTCAGGTGTAATTGTACCCTCAAGGTCGATGTAGAAGAGTTCAGGGCTGACATCTGGGTGCACATAATCAGCCAGGAACATGTCAGAGGCGTCGACAAAGATCACATCCTTCTGTGCTCGCTCTTTGACTTCCGGAGGCTCGTTGTAAAATCTTGCTGTCAAGCCTTTTCGTCCGTCGTTCGTTTTCGTCAAATTAGATAGCAGTGGAAGTTGTTTGTACGCATGCGCACCTAGGGTGTACTTGACGTCTTTAGCAGCCGACGATATGCCTTCGAATGGTGCGACTGCGTAGTACGGCTTCAAGTTTGCAGAGCCACCCCCGGAGTATGCAGCAAACTTAGCGTTTGGACCCATGACGGCAATAGATTTACTGCGATCTAGTGGCAAAACTTGGCGTTCGTTTTTCATCAAGACGATTCCGGATGATGCAAGCTTGCGAGCAAAACCTGGGGTTTCAGGCGCATTGAGCTCTTTCTCTTCTGCATCTTGAGGTATTCCCAGCCGCTCGACTCTCTTCACAAGCTTGAGCAAGTTTCGCACTCGGTCATCGACGTCATACTCTGTGACTTTGCGACTTCCAAGCGAGACTGTGATGTTGGGTCCACGCAACCTCGGCGGACCAGGCATTTCGCAGTCCAACCCGGCTTGCACCGACTCCGCGGCTGAGTATACACCGAACCTGCCAACAATTAGTTTTAATCAAAAGGGGATGAAGCTATGGATCTCACCAGTCGCTCATGATGAAGCCGTCAAATCCCCATTCCCCTCTCACCACATCTGTGAGCAATCTTTTGCTCTCGCTTACATGTAGTCCATTGATCTTGTTATAAGAGGACATTAGCGCCCAAGGCCGAGCGTCACGGATCGCAATCGCAAAAGGTGCAAGGTAAATCTCCCTCAGCGCGCGTTCTGAGACCACGCAATTCACGGCTTGACGTTCGTGCTCCATATCGTTGCAAACGAAGTGCTTTATACAGGCGGAAACGCCAGTTCCTTGAATACCTTTAATCACTGCAGCGCCTATCTGGCCACTTAGAATTGGATCTTCGCTGAAGCTCTCAAAGCCTCGGCCGCCCAGAGGAGATCGTTGAATGTTCACTGTTGGACCGAGAAGAACATGTGCTCCCTTAGCTATCGTTTCTCGGCCCATCAATTCGCCTGCCTGCTGAAGAAGAGTTTCGTCCCATGTTGCGCCGAGAGATGTCCCACATGGTAGACAAGCTGCTCGCACGCCATTGAAAAATTTAGTCCCACGAGGTCCATTGGGGCCATCTGTGAGACGGAGCGCAGGAATGTTCAATCTAGGGACATCACGCGTATGCCAAAAGTTCTTGCCTACAAATGTCAGAATCCACTTCTTGGCTGTCGATTTTGGGAATTGATTTACCAGAGAGGAGCGCGATCTTCTCGTCTAAGGTGAGTTGTGCAATGAGGTCGTCGACATCGAACGCTGTAGTGGTATCTTCAGACATGGTCAATAAGAAATTAGATTTTGTGGAGGGCGAACTATGCCTGTGTGCAATAGACCTGAGAGACAATGAGATGAAAAGTGGAAAGGAAAGGTTATGGACACGAATGCCCCACACGCTGGGCGGAGCAGGTCGCTAAGCCAATCGGAGGAATGCCAGCTTTCTTGAGCGGCCACCCGATTCGTCAGCCTGGGTGTCCAAGGCGGTCCGAAGAGAAAACTATCAGAAAGTGTACAAAAGAGCATGTAGGTAGGATTCATGGCATTCTGACTTTATAGAAACACTGCTATGTCGCTCTTTTCTGATCTGCTTTCAGCCGCCAAAACAACAAGAATGTCTTGGAATCGACTCATTCAATTCAAGGCGGAAGATGGCAACCTTCATTATGGAGATCCGGTCATCTCATCACCTTCCGACCTACAGACTCTCCTTGCCAGCGGCCAGCTCAAGGCTCGCGAGCTTGCCGGACCAGATATTACTTCTCTCAAGCCCACTGGACAGGAACTTTTGGTCAAGGAGATCACCGGTCCACTATCACCATCGGATGTGCCAATAGTACGATGCATCGGCCTCAACTACCAAAAGCACATTCAGGAAGGAGGTCGCAAGCCTCCACCGTATCCATCCATCTTCATCAAGAGCTCAGCCACGATCACTTCATGGAACGCTAATGTTACTGTTCCGACGATAGTACATCCAACCGACGAATTGGATTACGAAGGGGAGATGTGTATAGTGATCGGCAAGACTGGATCAAACATTCCAGCCGACAAGGTGGAAGACTACATCTTAGGCTACACAACTGGTAACGATGTCAGTGCACGCAAGTGGCAGCGTGATCCTGCATTCGCCGGTGGCGTACCGCAGTGGTGTTTCGCAAAAGGATTTGATGGTTGGTGTCCTGTTGGACCAATGATCGTCAGCCCCAAAGTCCTGGGCTTCGCAGATAAGCAGAGCTTGAGGACCTGGGTGAACGGTGATTTGAGGCAGGATAGCGATACGAGCGATTTGCTGTTTGGTGTGAAGGAAATAGTGCGGTTTGCAAGCCAGGGAACTACTTTAGAAGCTGGTAGTATAATCATGACGGGTACACCAGCGGGGGTGGCGATGGGTATGGCAGAGCCAAAATATCTCATAGATGGAGATATTGTCGAGATTGAGATCGGTGGGTTGGGAAGGATCCGGAATAGGATGGTCTTTGCGAAGGATCAGGCGCAACCTTAGAAGCCGATCAATGAAATAGCACTGTCTCAAGTCAAATGGATTAATTCATTTGAGGCTGTTCGGACAGCAATCCGCGTGGTGGATATATGTAATAAGCCATATAAGCCCGTCCATCCCGTTCACACGACCGGGGCTCACTGCCTGCGGGTCTTACTTGTAAAAACGATCTCTTTCGCTTCCTACTCACGTCATGAAGTCAATCCCCGCTCATGGAAGCTGCCTTTGCGGCAGTATCTCCTTCTCAATACACGCTGAGCCGGCTAAGGTCCTATCATGCTATTGCACTGATTGTGTGAAGAATGCCGGAGCACCATATCAAGTTGTACGAAACTTCACGACTGAAAAGCAAAAAGTCCCCTGACTTCCTCGTAGATGGCATCATTCACAACCGACAGCATCAAGGTGCAAGATCCCAAGAATCTCCTGAAGATCTACACTATCTACAAAGGGACGGCCAGTGGCTTTCCAAAGGAGAAACACTTCTGTGGGCAATGTGGCTGTACATTGTGGACCGCGCCGCGGAAGTACAACGGCAAGGTTTGGATGGTGCGAGTAGCTTTACTGGATGATGGGTGAGTGCCAGTCCGTCCAAGGACCACCTCATTGCTGAATGGCATTATCACTAGGCTCAATGAGTTCAGACCCACAATCGCGATCTTCCTCAAGCCAGTTGCCCGAGCGGACGACGGGTGACCTCCGACGAGCTAACCCCGACCCTAACCCTGTTTTAGACGCGGCAGTGCTTTTAGAACATGAGTCTAGAAGCCAATCGGGGGGCGTTGCGGAAGTGCTCCGAGAGCCGCTGCGGGGGAGCATATGGTCGAATGGACAATGCGGGGATTGAGATGAGTTCCGCGATCTGTTGTTCTGCGTTCAATCCTCAAATATTACGATAGGTAGCTCCAGAATTCCTCCAGCTTCTCGACCGGCAACAAAGACAATAGCCCGTAGCTTTTCCTATCGACTTTTTACATCTTTGACGTAGGCGCCGACCATGTCTCCTCACAAAACGCAATCCAATGAAACCGCCGCGTACCTTTCCACACTCCCTTCTAAAAATGTCGCACCTCTGTGGACAGTCATGTCCGCAATGGTGCCACCTGCACCAAACCCCAAAGCCACAGTTGCATCATGGAAATATGATGAGATCCGACCAATGCTCCTAGAAGCCGGCCGGCTAGTGGCCGCTGATGAAGCGGAGCGCAGAGTGCTCATGCTCGTTAATCCTAACATGCGTGCGCCCTACACCACAGACACAATATATGCTGGCCTGCAGCTGATATTGCCTGGAGAGACTGCACCAGCTCACCGGCATACGGCATTTGCTTTGAGGTTCATTGTGGAAGGCGAAAGAGGCTTCACAGCTGTAGAAGGGAAAAAGGTTATAATGCGACGCGGCGATGTAATATTGACACCCAGTTGGCAATGGCACGACCATGGTCATGAAGGTGTGCGAAAACTTATCTCGATATCGATGATCGGTCACTGATTGCAGCAGGGGACGGTCCCATGATCTGGCTGGATGGACTAGATTTGCCATTATACCAAGCTTTCCCAACCAACTTCGCCGAGATGTACAAGGACGAGAGATATCCAAGCGAGTGAGTATGCACCAAACTTAGAGTAATCCAATAATTAAGTATGATGCAGGGAAGTAGAGTCTGCTAAGGACATCCAAATCGGATGGGAAGAAGTCCAGAACGATCTGGACGCTCGAACGGGCTCGCACGCGATCTACAACTATCGATCGCCTTCCGGAGGCCCATTGTCGCTGACTATGGGCGGTCAAGCCGAGCGCGTCGATGCCGAAACGAAGTCTCCCCCAATACGCGAAAGCTGTTCCTTTGTATACCATTGTTACGAGGGTTCGGGCAGGAGTGAGCTAAAGCTAGCAAACGGCGAGACCAGGACATTAGAGTGGACCAAAGGTGATACCTTCGCGGTTCCGGCATGGACGGAAAGAGTGCACGTAGCCTCAGAGCTCAGCTACTTATTCGCGGTAAACGATGCACCGCTACTGAACAATTTGGGCATGTATCGCAAAGAGCAATGAAGTAAAGAGGAGGCATCAAAAGGTTCTTTAGCTTTGTGGTGAGTGTTGGCCATGGCTTGCCAACGAACAAATCTTGGCGAGTGACATGTAGGATTATATACCTTGGGTGGGGTGACCCAATCCATATTGAGCGCCCGAAATTACGAATCAATACTACAAGAAGGTATTACCCGCAAGCTGTTCATGCGAAGCACGGGCTGTCGTTGAGAAGTCTAAGTTATACCATGTGCCAATTATAAGGCAGTTGCATCAATTGGCAAAGAGTTCAGCCAGTCTAGACCATTCACTGGCCACCAGTGCTCGACGAAGGCATCTTCATTGAAAATGCCCGTGTACGCGTGAGAAGTGTCAGCGAACGAAGGCTGGCGCATATCGACCTCAGGAAGCAAGGTGGCGGTTGTGGGAGGTGCGTCTTGCACACTATAGCCCTCTGTCCAGAGTTAGCTTTGCATCAACTACACGACGAGGGAGATACTACCTGCTGCATCCCGAGACGACTGCTCTTTCGCAGACTGAAGCATTAATAGACACCGGTTCGCAAATGCGCAATCACTCTTTCGCATGTCCCAAAGACATTGCAAGCATCTCTGCCACGACGTCTCAAGTGAATTGGGTTCCTGGTCGCTGGAGGTTCGTAGTGTTGGTGTAAGTATTGTGGCAAGTATTACTGTGCCGGCGGAGTAAAGGTCTAAAGGACAAATTAGCTGATTCTCTAACCTACGATACGGACACCTACAAAAGACGCTATACCACCAAGGCGGAAGGGTTCCTTTATCTTTCTCCTGACTGATAATAGTGATGAGCTCTTGCGCCGCCCCGATGCATGAGTTGACGCATCCTTGAGACATGCTGTGCTGGAATATTGTTCTCTCACCGTTCGCAGTCGTCTTCAACGCACACGAACGTACGAGTGATACAGTCGTTGGCCGGAAAGATAGTATTTTCAGATGAAGAAACCTGCATCGTAGTGTAATGGCTTGTCTTACATATACCAGCTGTTGCTCATTGGCATGGCCTGCGCTCCACTGAAGAAAGTCGGGGAGTTCCTCCAGCCATTGTCCTAGGCTATGATCTATCACCTGTACATTTGTAAATTGTTCCAGAAGGGGCATTCGGTCTGCGCTTGGAGGAGCGTAGAAGATCTTCAAAACTTCCATCAAGATCTCTGAAAGCTTGAGGGTTTTTACGAACGCGGCAGAAATCGCCTTCTCTTGCGGTGCTATCGGTTGCGAAGAGCTTCCAGGCTCCATGCTCAGATCTTCATCGTTCGTGATCGAAGGGAAAGGTACTACCGATGGCCAGACAACCATCGGTGGTCGACCGAAGGTCATGCTGTGGACTCGATCCATAAGCACACAGCACCACCAAGTTCGCCTGCGCTCTTCTCGTTCTGCTTGGCTCTCGTTGGGCAAGTCTAACTGTACACCAATTCCTTGAGCTACTCGTATCGCGGTACCAATGGTTACCCAACAACGATTGATGTAATCGGAGCTCTGGAGGTATTGAGCGCCGAGTATAAGACCTTGGACCAGGCTCATGCAACCATGGTTGAAGCTTTCGGGGACAATGAGCTCTTGCGAACGCTGAAAGAAGGTTTCCGCACTCTTTCTAGCTTTCTGACCAGTATCTGGTGAGAACGTGCATCCCAGCGCTAGAATCGCATTAAAAGTCGCATAGAATGCCCGTATCGTGTGAATAGATTCTTCGCTCTCGCCCGTTCGAAATTCAGGCATTTCGCCGTGCCATACACGTTCGTATTTGCTCATGAAGCTCGGTTTGTGAAATATTGGCATAAGAGGGTAGGCATGCTCCCAATAATAGTTAAGAAAAGCATCTGCAACTCTCCGTGGGGGAAGAACAATAGTTTCCATGAGCAGCTGAAGTTGTTCCCTCTCTTTCTTCGAACGACTCTGAGATGCTCTAGACACGGTGGGGCTTAATGCGAATCCTATGTCCGAGAGTGTGTGCTTCTTAGCGTTCGTTTGATTGACTTCTTTCATAAAAGCAGCGGCGCTCGATCTACCCAGAAATATTACCCTTCCACCATCGGACGGTGTCTCCTCAGTCGCACCCATTGTGGATGTCATCGCGAGATTTGCATCATTGAAGTCTTCTTTGTCAGGTTGCATAGCGTTTCCGTAAGTTATGTTGTGGGCTGTATTTGATTCAGACTGGTGCCTGGCGATGGAAGGACGGTTGGCGGTTTGGTCAAACAGGAGGGATTGATCCCTTTGCACCATTGTCTGAGCTTCCAATTGAACCAGTTGTGGATCGATCGGATGGAGGTTAGTGGATAAATCTCTGCGGTTTCTGACATGAGTTCCGTCCGCCATGGTATTGCAATCGTGAACTGGAGCAGACAGTGATACATCGGATGCAGGATTTACGTCTGCGCGAGGTGGCAATGCATCAAGATCATGAGATGATCTTTCTTCATTTTGGTAGCGAGATGCTTCTAGCTCCCGTACTCTTCCTTCTAGTTCCTGGATATATTGCGCCTTTTGCTCTGCACTGTCCGCATAAGTACAGTGTTCTGGCCCTAGCCTCTTTTTGGTGCCTACGGCGCGGATACGAAGTCAGCCTGAGCCAAAAAAAGTAAGGTGGACGCAACCTCGTGCATGTCGCAGCCAGGGGAGTAAGTTATCCTTCCTCTGAAGGAAAGACACATCTGCGTTGTACCCACGGATTTGCTTACAGGAATCACAAACAGGTCTAGCTCCGTCACACCGAATTTTGCGCTCGCGGCACTCCTGACATGCAAGTCGCGTCTTAGCTCGTTTGGCCGGTCGCTCACCTAGGTAGTGATCTTTCGGCATGGGTAACGAGAAATTATCTGGGCTACATGAGTTCGGAAGTTGAAGGAGGTGTCGGAGGGAATCCGAGGAGAGCCTGTGCTTGTCTGGAGAACCGGGTGCGCTAAACGCACATGACTCGGCGAAAGCAAGGATCCCCACCCGCACCAGTCTTTAGCGCAAAAGGAAGTCGTTAACCCCAAACCCAGGTTTTACATAAGGTGGAAGTTCCTTCACAAAATTCACCGTCGTATCAAGTGTAAGTATAGGGAGTTGACTTGAACGCGTTCACGTGAGGAATACTGAAATGTGAAACGGCAGTGTATGATTAGCTTGAGGGTAAGAGGAAGGCTTATGGAGCCCTAACAACGTGCGCGACTGACTCCTCTTATTCGGCAGCCTGAAACATTGCAACAAAACATCGCTGTGCAATTTTCACAGTTCTTCCAGGCCTGCTGTGACACTGCAATCCCGCCTACACACTGCATTCCGAGTAATCAGAGGGCTCACTGATACTTCAAACATCGACCGTTTGTTTCCATTTTCCCCACTTCAGAACAATCGCGAACCGCTGTCATCATCATTAAATTGCTGACCGCTATGAATGTGCTGATGAGATGATATAGTCACATTATCTCTCAAAGGAACGACCCATCATGTATTCATTCCGACACTGAACATACAACTAGGCGCGTCGTGCTCCAGAAACGAGCGCCCACAATGGAACGGCTTGTTCTGTCTCTCATCCTTTCTCTTAAATTTTTCCTTCCACTCGCACGTGTTCCATCTTCTCGTCAACTTCTTTGAGGCCCACTTCAGTCATTCCCGCTTTATGGTTCTTTCCATCGAAGACTTCAGCAATCTGCTCCAAGGTTCTGCCCTTAGTCTCCGGAAACAGTACGCAAATCACACCAAAGAGAACAACCAGAATGCAGCAGAAGACGATGTAATATTTCCATCCAATGGCGGTCATGGCAATGGGGTTGACGAACTGTCCGATGATAAGGCCGATGAAGGTGCATGAGAGAGATACTGAGACGCCTTTGCCTCGCAGCGAGTACGGGAAGATCTCTACCGGGTATGCCAGGAGCAAGGGCGACCATGCGATGTTATAGAAGAAGTAGTAGATGAAGATGACGGCGACCACAGCTCTGCCAGCATCCGCATCGTGGGATTTGATGAAGGTGCTCGTGAGGGCGGTCCAAATGGCATACGAAACTGCCATGCCTGCAACGGACGTGAGGAATAGGGGTCTTCGACCAGCGAGATCTACCATCATAGCACCAGCCCCGACGGCAGTAATCCAGTTGAATATTTGTAGCAGTCCGTTGATGAGAGCTTGATCCGCCGTCTCAGTGATACCAATTGAGTTAAGTACCAGTGTAAGATAGTACGAGACCACGCCTGTATTAAATCTGTCAGCAGACGCCTGCCTTTGGCCGACACATAACTCACCTGCACCATTCCACTGAGCGAAGAACCCGACGATGACAGCAATGAGAGTCCGCTTTCGGTTGGGTGCGCTTCGAACGAGGTCTATCCACGAAGTTTCTCCTTGGATCTCCGTCTCGATACGAATGTTTTCTTCGATTTCTTGCAGTTCGTATGCAACAAGAGGAGAGTCCTCGTCACCGGCGGCGTGATACTTTGCGAGGATCCTTCGAGCCTCGCCTTGCTTACCATGAGCGACGAGCCATCTAAGACGGTATGTCAGCGGCGTGTCACAAGGGACCCCTTTGTATACAACATACCTTGGAGATTCCGGCACGAACCAAACGAACGCTAGCTGTACGACGGGCAATGCTCCTTGCAAAAGGGACGGTATCCTCCAGCTCCATGTGCCTAAGGCACATATACATTAGTGTGAATTAAGTCAGGATGGATGGGTACCTCGTGCATCTTTCAGCTAAGCGAGAAAAGAACCTTTATTCTGCCAGACAGATACATCAAGTTCGTACCCAATGGTTCACTCACTTTTGATAGGGAACGTGCCGTAGGTAAACCACGCTGCGAGAATAGCGCCGAAATACTGTTCAATGTTAGGAATGATACTTGTGTATGACATGGTAGATCAGGCATGGATACGTACAAAAAAGGTATTGTAGGTAGCCGTAGCTTTTCCACGGTGCGTCGGGAAGGCCAATTCCGTGATTAGAATAGGCGACGGCTGCACCAAAAACGATGTGCCGAATCCCAGTATGCACCTCGCAGCGATGAACATGCCGACATTTTGACTAGAACCTTGGAGTGCCGCTCCGATGATGCATATGACCAACCCGATCGTTAAGGGGACCTTCCTGCCAAAGCGATCTGCCAGAAAGGTGCAGGGTAGGAGACCAATGACCTTTCCCACAGGATATATTGCATTCAAAAGTCCTAATATGGATGCGTTCGGACTGCCGAAGTATGCTCGCCATTGCTTGACGGTTTGTAAACCATTCATCATCGCGCCTAGCCAGAGTGAGTACGATGCGCGCTGGGGATAGAGCGCGTGTTCGACCTACCATCGAACCCGACCGAGGCAGAAGACAATACGGGAATCAACAACGTCGCATACAAAAGGACCAGATGTTTGGTCCGATACCATGGCTCTGGGTTTTGCGGCAATACCTGTTTGAGGTAAGCACTCAAGTAGGGCAATCAATGGAGAAGAGATGCACAGCAAGAAGCTCAGGCCCGACAGCCTGCTCAGCACCAGCCTTCTTTCGCGAGAGCAGACCCATGGCTGTGAGTAATTCGACTCAGATGGTACAAAGATCGAAAGATGAAGACAGGGGTGATGTGCGAACTGAAGACTTCGCGTTCTCTTATGTATTTCGTTCGAACAAGGTGGCGTAGGGATCTAGATGCTTGGAAAACATCCGTGTCTCTGCGCGCGGTCACTGCCTCCTGCATGTTCACGTGGCATCCCCAGCTTCCCACAGTTCTAGCTGTGGGGACTGTTCCTGGGGTAATTGCTCGGGACTCCTCCGAACTTCGACCTCGGTTACGGATGCATTCCGGCCGCCCAGGCTAGGACCTAGTCATTCACGGAGTTGCCAGGGTCGATCTGGTTCGGACCAATATTTGATTCACATTTGCGGTTCCCGATTATCTAAATCTCTTACTAGCTGCTTGATACTGTATGGGTGGTGGTCAAGATCCCAAGCTATATCTTCGACCACTGCGATTCATGTCCATCTCTTATCGCTCTGAATAATGCATGACCGAGCCTTGCATGTACACATCGATAATCAAAGAGTCAATGGACGTGCTTTCTCTAGGACGCGCCCTATTGATATATGCAGATATCCACGTGCGAGTATGACTACGGAAGTGGGAAGGGTCTTGTGAGCGAGACACGTGTTTGTACTTTGACCCTCTACGAAGCGGTCGGCGCAAGGGCCTCCCATTCCTTCACGCCAATACCTCCATACTGATTGCCACTTACAGACGCAGTTAATACTGCGCGAATCGATGCCGTAGTGATCTGTGTAAACTTGACCTCTGAAGGGTTATCCGTAACCGTCACCGGGTACGCACTCGAGTTCGCCACTACAGTCCATTGCCCCGCAGGATTCAAGTACTCAACCTTCCAGCTCGCAGGTGGAGGTACTCCAATGTTCGATCCTGCCGGCTGGTCAGCGAAGAAAGCCATGCGCACACCGTTCAGTGCGACCGCCCAGCTCCACGTGTAGATAAGAGTGTTCGTCTTTGGCGACGCATCGCCATCGTATGAGCACCAGTAGTCTGGCGGCAGCGGATTCGAAGGAATCTTGCCATCGTGCAAAGCCTCAACCCAGTACTGGATGGGTGTTGCGTTGACGGAGCTCGCCTTTGCTTTCGCGGCAAGGTTCCGTGTTGGAACAGGAGCGGTTACGGCGCGGCGAGTTTGCACAACCTTGTTGATACGCGGGGGCGATTGTGTGTCGAAATTGAGCTCATCCCACGCTACACTTCGGCGGAAGTGGCCGCTGTTGGTTGCATCGGCTGTGTGGTACACGAGGTACCACTTGCCCCTGTACTCCACTGCACCAGGGTGAGAAGTGGTCGAAGAGACGATGTCTAAGATGACGCCGCGGAATGTCCAGGGTCCGAGAGGGGAAGAGGCCGTTCCGTATGCTATGCACGCGTGGTACGATGTTGGAGTGCAGGGTGAATTTGCGCCGGCGTTATTTGCAGCGTAGAGCATGTAGTATGTTCCGGAGCGCTTCATGATCCAGGGCGCTTCAAAGAACCCTGTCAAATTGTTCACGGTAGTGACAGAGCCAACTGTAGTAGCCATATCGCTCGACAATTGGTACCCTCGGAGTGCACCGAATGTACCGTAGTAGATGTACACTTTGCCATCGTCGTCCACAAGTACGGTAGGATCAATGTTCTGAATGTCGTTTCCAGGCGAAGGAATTGATTGCGATAGGATAGGTCCTACAGGGTGTGCATCGGTAAAAGGTCCTAATGGGCTGCTTGACACTGCAACCTGGGTAGGATCAGCAAAGGTCATACATCTCTCCCTTGCTGGTTAATCACAAACACTTACACCAATTGCAAACTTGTCCGCATTGTTGGAGTTCGCTTCCGTAACTGGAGCGTAGAGATAGAACTTCCCATTGACGCCTTTCACAATCTGTGCTGCATATGCCGTGCCAGCAATAGCCCACTTGAAAATGCTCTGAGGAGTTGCGATCGCCGGATAGAGAGTCCATGAGCCGCCTGCTGGAGTTGCTGAAGTAGTACTAAAAATCTCCCATTCGTTCATCACAAAATTGTTCACGTTGGCGGCGGCTTGATCTCGTCCTGCTAGTATGTAAAGTGTGTCGTTTATGACTAATGGCGCTGGATCAGCAGAATAATAGGAGCCGTCTGCAAGGATAGGGTTTCCTGTGGACTGGAAAGTTGTTGCTGCGAGCGCACGCACGCTGGCCGAAGCCAAAATCCACGTGGACCGCGATGTGAACAGCATTTCGGAAGTGCTTGATCGCATGTAAGGCCTGCAATGTTAGTTCCGGAGGCATGTCATCTTTTTTCATTGTTTCGTTGTCTCGGACAAATGCGTCGATCAGTGGGTCAGTATAGAGTATAGGGACATGCTATTAGAGGTGTCATTGGGTCGATTATGCAGTCCACCAATGAGGAGAGGCGACGCTATCACTGCTAAGAAATACTATCTCAATATTAGGAGTGCCACGCGAAAGTAGATGGAGATGGTCAAGTGTAACACGAATAATTCCACTAATGGGTATAGGGCATGGAGTTGTTACGGTCGTGGTCTTTTTGAGACCGTTTCGAAATGAACTTGTGATGCAGATACAAATGCCTACCCGTGATAAGTCTCTCGTGTCCTGTTGCCGGTTACTATTCAAGTGCACTGACCTTGCATTGTCGGCTATCTCGTTAGCTGCCAGCGGAGCAGCACACAAGTATACCTATGCAGCATTGACAGCAACTCTCGCAACATAAAAGCCTCTTCCGCCCCTCCTGCTTGTTGGGCATTTTGCGCGGCCCAGTAGCCGAGACTGAAGATCTATAAGCTGGTGAACCAACTGGCTGTGGCTGTTGCGTCACAGGCTGCTGAAAATTCGGTTGCGGCGCTCCTTTTTCGTTCTCGGGTTGAAGGTACGCCTGTGGTGGCGGGTTCGGCCGGTACTCGTGTGGGTCGTAGGTTTCGGGTTTGGAGTAAAAGCCCATTATGTATGCCTAGTATTCAGTGTAGTAGAACTAGAACAAAGTATGGCTGTTGTAGGATAGGAAGATGTCTATTGCAAATGGTACCCTGCTCGGGGAATAAGCTTTGCTAAGGTTTCGCGGAACAAGCTTTTGTATGTACGCTTAGGAGCATGCTACCAATTATAGCATAAACTACTACCAAATACATACTACGCCATCATGCGTAGCTCTAGGAAGGTGGCTTTGAATCCGCCTCGAAACAAATATGGCTGGCAGATCGGTTATTGTGTCATCGCGCATGAGAAGAGGCATAGCTCACCAAATAACGGAAGACGCTGGCGATCTTTGAATTGTATTTGGCGGTCGCTGGTGCTGATACGCCGTGTTGGTGTTGGGGCCAAAAAGGCGCAGTCAGCAGTCCGTGACGTCATCGCCATTTTCGGTGCAAGAAAGCGCGAGGCAGAGGGGAAGTTGACTCCGGTCCACGGATCCCTAATGCCGTCCTTTGCATGTACATTTTGAGTACAATGTGAAGCCAATTTCGCCCATCTCTAGTAGTTTTTGATTAGTATTCACTCTAAGCCTTAGTGACGATGACAGGCAGACGTTGCTTCATTGGTCGTACTGAAAACAAGAGTAGTGATGGCGATTACGTATGTATTTTCCAAGCCTTGCTTTGGTGTGGCACAGCTCTCTAAACCTGCATGTACAGTATGTCCCACTTCACTAAATCTGCTATTGGGGTAGCTAAAGCAGCACTTCTATAGAACTAAAAGATCTCTTTTTAAATAGAATTTCTATACTTTAGACCTAAACTTACATATTACTTTCGCCTCCGTGACCTAGCAATTTTCTGACTCGTTAGTGCAGCTATGCGGAGTTATGTTCACTTGCAAGCTAACGAGCACCCTGTTGGTTATTCGCGGGCCTACTCACCGAGAAGACAGTCAGTGGTCGAAAAGATGAGAAGAAGGATCTCTTCACAAGGCCGTGTTGACGCTGATCTTGATCTTCAGGGGCGACAATTGTGTATGACATATATGAGGTTTGTTGACAGGGTACAGTGGCCGAAGACTAAATCTATTACTCCCGTCAATGTCAATCTGAGCGATACACTATTAATCTTCGATTTTAGGAACTCATTATACCCTCAGTCACCCTGGGATTTAATTAGAGCTTTAGCATAACATTCTACTAAACCTTTACATTGATGTCCAGAGAACTCGTATAGGTAAGGTTCCTTATCAAGATGTCTGAGTTTGCCCTTCAGCCACTACGGGACCTGTGGACGCGGCGACCAAGAACCCGTTAGCAGTCGCTGACTTCTGAGTGTAGACATGATGCGCATAGAACAGACCATGCATGACACTGGAGCTAGCTAAATTACGCAACCCTTTTCACACTGTACGCGTAGAAAGGGCCAGGACGTATCATCCCCTTCATGGCCGAAGGCGCAATACGTTAGCTCATCCCAAAGATTTCGTACCAACTTTCAAACTTTCCAGGGCCCCTCTCCCTGGACCTCCATCAGCCTATCCGCAGCATGAACCTCGAAGTCAACGTCTGTCTGTAACCCCAACTCTACCATCTTCGCCACCCGTGTCTGCACACCAGACGTACTCAGCAGCGATAATGCAGCCTTCCAATCCTCCGCCTGTTCTTCCACTGTTGGAAACCCTGCCCTCTCATTGATAATCCTCTTCGCCTCCACAATAGCATTCTTGTCAAAACTTGCCACTCTTCTCGCAAACGTATCAACGAAGTCTTCCAACTGCGCATCAGGAACCGCGCGATTAATCCAGCCATACGCAGCTGCAGTATCAGCGTCCAAGTCCTGCGCCCCAAGCACAATCTCTAGCGCCCTGCTCCTTCCAACGAGGCGCGGAAGCAGCGAGATACCACCACCGCCGGGAAGAGATCCGAGGCCGACTTCCAGCTGTCCAAAGACGGCTTTCTCCCTGCTGGCAAAACGTACATCCATTGCAGCAGCAAACTCAGCGCCGCCACCATGTGCGATGCCTCTCACTGCAGCAATGCTCAGTACAGGAAGGTTGGCCAGATGGGTGACATTCGACCACAGGCCATCCACAAGTTCGGAATCGACAGGTTTGAGCAAGTCGAAGTGTGCGATGTAGAAGTCTGGTACGCTGGAGTCGAACACGATGACCTTGACGGCGGGATCGGCAGCGAGGTCGGATATGAGATCGTAGAGGGCGGCGTACCAGGCGTTGGTCTGGATGTTGAAGGGTGGGAAGGAGAAAGTGGCGCGCCAGTAGGAAGGGCTGACCTTTGTCACTGTGATGGGGGTTGTAGTATTTGTATCGATGCTTAGGGCAAGGGAGAGCACCATGAGTGGGGTCGCGAGAAGGGAGAGGAAGACGGTGAGTTTCATCGTGAGCGGTGATTGCTAGGTGAAAGTCTCACAGTTGACCTGTTGGTGTTTGCATAGAAGAGCGACAGATGAAAGGGAAGTCGAGCTTGACGATAGAATATGTATACGTGAGGAACTCTTTTTCTAATAGGATTGGTGATCTAGACTGCCCGAGCCATTATTCCCAAAATACGGTGCTTTCAAGGCTTTCGTCAGCGCTCATCTTGAGAAATATGCGGCGTAGCCCCATTTGCTTTGGTTGTGCCCCCACAGCTTCCCTTGAAGCGGTGACTAGACGATCGTTGATATCGTTTCACGCATAAAGCCGCAACTTCCGAAGCGTCATATGGCCAAGGACGAACGAATTTCGGGCGCCGGCGTAATTGATGTGACAGCGTTTGGTAAGCACCCCATTGCCATGCCTAGTGTTGGATGAACTAAGCTAGCCGGTGCATGGCTTAGGTGAGCGAGGTTGGATTATTGGAGCCACTTCTCCACCTCAAAGCCGACTCTTCAAAAGGCACAAAGATGCACCATTGGCTTTGGCGTTCCATTGACATCTTTCCGCTTCAAGTAGTTTGCTCGCTGTTACAGACCTTGCGTAGACATCGCTTGGACCTCCGCGGGTGCAGAAACAGACACCTTCCAAAAGCAATGATTGAGAAAGCTGGACAGGAGATCGTAACAACGGACTTGTGAAAAGAGCGCGCAAAGTCTGCCTACCATAGTAACTTGCGTTTCTCGACCCACTACCTAGGATGACTCAAATAGATCACTTGCTGTGTAATTCATATTCCTAGTAGTGGAGGAGTGTGGTGTCGAGCGTGCACGAGAGCCCTGTAGGTATCAGTCTCTGAGAGTCGATTATCAGCGGTTCTTTCCTTGAGCGATGTTGATGTGGAAGGAAATATTGTGTCACAGGCTTTCCCAAAACCATGGTTGCGCCTTCTAAGTAGCGCAGGCTGTCCACGGGATCGGATTTAGCCCACGATGCGCAAGGCCTGAAAAGAGCCTCAATGGCATTCCTGCCGCGCCCGACGTTGTGGACGATAAGCTTTGGGGACAACCTTCCACGGCTGACCATCAACACCACGCCTAGGCCTGCCGTTCAGCACCCTTCACATGCACCAAGCACGTCCGCCCAAGCATTTACAGCCCCTTGTTCCGACGAGCTACACGAGCTGCGATCTCTCGCCGAGCTCACGCAAGGCCGGGTCGCGGTATACCCAGCACTGAAGATCTTGCCGCCCTTCCAGCCTTTCCAGTACCTCGCAGCGGATCATACGGCGGAAAAAGAAGTGGTGTGTCCAAAGTTGGTCAGGTACCAGACTGCTGAAGGAATGCGCGCAGTGGAAGAAGCAAGACGTTTTGAACGTGCTAATGAATCGGCGTCGGATGCATAAGGCAAGGTCGCATTGGCCGGTCTCTACCAGCACTGGTGGGCATAGTTTGCACCTCCCTCCCGAATCCACCGAATGGACGAAGAGGTGAAAATTTTGTGTCGCATAAACGGACGTTTGCACACTGCATTCGCGAAACCTGGAGTCGTGCTCAGGCCAAACACACTCTGCCTAACAGAGCGACTTCAGACAACGAAGCCACAGCAACGCTTCCATGCCTGGAGACCGCCAAGACTAGCTCACAAAGTCGAGTCCCATGAGATGAGATGGTGAGTCCGGTGTCCCTCAGGCGCTGGCGACGGCAGTGCAAGCTCAATTTCCTCGAGTCCGATCAGCGGCTGGTGTCTTGCTCTGCTCTGCGCTCGCGCGGACGCTATTCTGGGGTCGGCGGAGAGGATTGGGTGTCCGCGGGAGATGTTAAATCATACTTGACTTACTGTTAAATCATACTTAACCTGTAAGCACTAACCAAATACTTCTAGTAGCTAGTGTAGTGGCCTTAGCTACGTAATTTACGTGTAATATATATTCTATTAGCTATATATAATATAATATCGTCGCCCTACACCTCTTAGGGGTTTAGAGGTTAGTTCTATATGTAGAGGTTACTATATTTCTAGAACTATAAGGTAATTTATGTGCACAGGTGCGTATATTTCTAGGACCTTAAGCCTTACTACTACCTAACTTAATGCGCATAGATCTAATTAATTTAAGGTCCTTAGAGGTACATATTATTAATATAGCTAATTATCTTATAGAATATTAGTAAGACTATTACTACGTGTATAACTTGGTATTACTATATTCCTATGCTACGCGAGCCATGTAAGTAGGCATAAGGCTATATTTATAGCTTAATAACAACGTTATATTTTTAAACTTAGAGAACTAGATCCTTATGCGTATACTATATATAGTTATTTTATTAATAGCTTAATAGATAATAACGTTATTATTACGTTATTTTATTAGCGCGTTAAGTTAACTAATTATATGTATTTTACTTAGTATATATTATTTTAATTCTAATATATGGCACTATTTATTCTTCTCTATCCTATACCTTAACGCTAATATATAGTAATAATATTAATTTATCTCTAATTAAGTTACTATTATTACTAATAAATTTACTAAAGCTAGAAACCCTATTATTATTACTAGTACTATTACTAATGCCTCCCTATAGACGTTTTACCAAATATATATATATATATAGATTAGATAGTACGTATAGATTATATAAGGTTCTAGAAATATATATACCTACGTATGTATACCTATAAATAGGCCTAAATATATACTTATCTACGTACGTAACCCTACTAATAGTCCTAGAAATATACTTATTTATATATAAAATACTAACTTCTAAAGAATTAGAGCCGTTATTATAGAGCTTATACTTATTATATAATAATAATAGTAACCCTATTATCCCTAGTAACCTAAATTCTATATACTTAAGCGCGCTACTACTACCTATATAGTTATATAAATTAAGATATACTACTACTTAGGCCTAGGTTGCCTAGGGACTAGCCTATTACTACTTATATATAATAATAAAGATATAGAAAAACGCTAGTGTAGAAATATATAAGCTTCTTATATAGTATAAGTAGTTTAGTGTATAGAAAAAGCGAGGGATAAAGTAAGAGATAAAGTTAAAAAAGATAGGCTATAAGTATAGCTTCTATACCTACGCCTATAACCCGCGTAACCCTAATAGTAGATAGGAGATTTATTATAGGTAGATAGATAAATTTAATAAGTATAATTATATTCTAAAAGAGGACACTACTCTATTTATAGTAGCGTATAGGGTATAGTAGAAGGAGCTAGGTTTCTATAAGTATTTTATATTAAACTAGAATAATAGTATACTCCCTAATACTTCTATAAGGTTACTATATAATTAGTTTCTATACTCTCTTATATCCTTATAGGATATACGTAATTAATAGAACTAATTATTATAATTAGAAATTAGGCCTAAGGGTAAGGCGAACGCGCTTATATGTTTACTAGTAGCTAGTAGGTATTATATAAAGGTTAAGCTATCTATACGTAATAAGATTAAGTATATTATATAGATTAACCTAGCAGCGCTAACTATCTTTAAGAAGGCACCTTAGGTTTTAGTACTTAACTATATATTTAAAATAAATTACTATAACTAACCTCTTCTATAAATCGTGGCCCTAACTAGTAATAATATAATACTTATACTAAGGTAGGTCCTCCTTAATATATAGAACTAGGAGGCCTTTAAGTAGTACTTTACTACTATTAAGAAAGTTCTTAAGGAGGAGCTAGTGTTAAGAGAACTTAAAATATAGTCCCTAAAATATATATATCTATAGACGTAAACGCCTCTATAGTTCTAGAAATATACCTATCTATATATACTAGGTAGGTATGCGTAGATAGGTGTATTTCTAGGACTAAACCTATTATTATATGCGTAGATAGGTGTATTTCTAGTACTTTCTAATATTATTAGGTAATTATTATTAATTAAGAGTAAGTATGCCTAAACACTATATTAAGGTTATTCTAACCTAATTACCCTAGCAACCTCCTACTTAATCTAGATAATGTATTATTCTAGAATAATATTAATAACGCCGCCGTATTTAATACCCTTAGGTTAGAGTTTAGAGGTGTAAATATTCTTATCTATAGATAGCACCTAAATAAGGATATAATAGCCTACGCCTATATAAAGTGCCTAGAACTTAGTAGATAATTAAATAAGGATAAAGAGGTAGAGGATACTAAGGATATAAAGCTCTTCTAGCACTACTAGTAATAGCTATTAATATTAGAGATAGAGGAAGACTTTAAGTATATATATAACTAGATCTATTCTATATTACCTAAAATAGTAAGCTATCTTAAGCGTATATAGTAGCTATATAAAGAGAAGATTATCTCCTACTAGACGTTATAATTTACCTCCTTTAGTATACTTACTATGTCTATTATTAAAGGCGCCTATGTAATAATTAAGTGCTAGCTAGGTTATAGTAAGTTAGATATCTATACTCTATTTACTTACATAAATTAATTCTAGAAGTACTACGTTAATAAAGTTAAGCTACGTAATATAGAGAGCTTATATAGAATTACTAGTTATACCTATAATAATCTATTATACTAATAGGTTACTAGCGTCGTCTATTTATACGCCCTATAAGAGTTTAGTTAGAACATTTCTAAGGTATAGAAACTACTTACTAAGTAAGACCTATAAAAAATAATTCCACCCTATAAGAAGTAATATATATAAGAGTATAGCTGGCCATACTATTACTAGTGTATTAAACTACTTAAGGGGGGTAATAGCGCCTTTATACTAGTCTTAGAGTTTTACTAATATTAGATGTATAATTATATAAAGGCTAGACGCTAGATAATAAGGCGCTATATTAAGCCTATAATAAAGCTTTAAAAGTATAATAGGTAGAAGGTAAAGGACTCTATTACTAGCACTTAATAATAGGCCTTAATATATAAGCGCCTAGAGGCCTAGTTAGTAGTATCTAACGTAAGGATAATAGCTTCTTAATTACCTATTAGAATACTAGCGTTAACAGCACTACTAGTAATTAGAGTAAAATAAGTATTATTAAATATATAGACCTCTTATAGGAAGAACTCTTAAATAACCTATAAGTAAGTTATAGAGCCTCTACTATAACCTCTAGCCATTCTACTACTATTAAGCTATATATATAGCGCCTATTCTATAGTGCTAGGGTAGCCTAGCACTACTAGTAATATCTATTTTACTAGTGTGCCATATATTTAGGTTTTTAATAATATATATAATATAGCTCCTTATATACCTATAAACTAATTTTACCTATTAGTAGAATATACTACTCCACTAATATTATTTTAGCCCCTAAGAGTTTAATAGAAGTATATCTATAGTAAATAACCTAAGGACTTCTATCCTTATTAACTCCTAAGGTCCTAGGGTTACGCTACCTACTTATATTATAATAAATAAGTAGAATTAGTCCTAGAAATACCTCTATCTATATATGCATAGTTCTAGAAATAGAGTAATCTACGTATAGTAAGGAAACTATATATAGATTACTCTATTTCTAGAACTACTTCTACTTTCTTATTAAGGTCCTAGAAATACACCTATCTACGTACGTTATTACAAAGTATAATATATATAGATAGGTGTATTTCTAGAACCTTATTTATTTTAACTTAGTGCTCCTATCTTATATAAGATTACTATAGTAACCTACTTATAGTTATTATATATATATAGTAAAATACACTCTATAGTTAATAACCTATAGCTATATTATAAGTCTTACACACTATATTATTATTATTAGTTACTTCCTAGGTAAGCGCCTACTTATTTAATAATAAGCTCCTTACCCTTATAGTGCCCTTACGCTCTCCTATGCCTACGCCTATGCCTACGCTAGAGCCTACGCCTACGCTAGAGCTAGAGCTAGAACTAGAACTAGAGCTAGAGCCTGAGCCTGAGCCTGAGCTAGAGAGTGAGCTCTCTAAGCTTAATAATAAGGAGCTTTCTACCCTTACTAATTATAAGTTCCCTATCCTACTCTAGTCCTAGAAATAGGTTAGTCTGCGTATACGACTCTAGACTCTAGGCCTAGTAATATTATAATCTATGTATATTATTCTATATTTAGTCCTAGAAATATAGCTATCTACGTATATTATTCTATATTTAGTCCTAGAAATATAGCTATCTACGTATATTATTCTAGATTTAGTCCTAGAAATATAGTTATCTATACATATTATCCTAGATTTAGTCCTAGAAATATAGTTATCTATGCTTATTACTCTAGACTAAGTCCTAGAAATATAGCTATCTACGTATATTATATAGATATTTACTAATATATTTATAGCTCTAGTAGTAGTAGTTATACTATACTAGTGCCTATACCCTTACCTATACTTACCCCTACCTACCCTCTATCCTGCCCGCCTACTACCTAAGAAGAAGGGTAAGAAGAAGAAGGCGCCTATATACCCCCTAGAGAAGAAGTAGGAGGATAACTTTAAAAGCTTATCTCTCTATATAAACCCCCTAGATATAGGTAAGGTCTAGTATATAGTAGACTAGAGTTAGCTCTCTAAGAGCACTTATCTACGCTATACCTACGCTAAGCTTATTACTAGGGATAAGTATAGTATAGAGGCTAAGAATCTATATAATACTTACTATAAAAGTAGCACCTCTGCTACTACCACTACTAGGCGCTTATAATAGGTTATTATAACCTATTATATATACTAATAGGAAGTAATTCCCTAAGGTTATAAGGTAGGTTTTTAGTGTATAGCGTATTAGCTAAGTAGTAAATAGTGTACGTGTTCTAGTAATACCTATATAGAGTTAAGGAAGGAGAAGGAGAAGAAGAAGGGTATATACTATAGCTATAAGGCTAATACTAAGGAGTAGGCTACTACTGCTCTTAAGTAGTATAATACTCTATAGCATAAGCGCTAGGCGAAGAAGAAGGAGGCCTATAAGTAGTTATATTAATTAAATATATATTATATATAACCTATAGCCTTAACACTTAATTCTATAGTAACCTAAATAATAATAATAATAATATATAATACTAATTTATCTCCTCTAGAATAATTAGCTATATTAAGAATATACACCTCTAAGGACCTTAAATTAATTAGATTTACATATATTAAGTTAGGTAGTAGTAAGGCTTAAGGTCCTAGAAATACACACACCTACGCGCATAAGAAGTAGTTCTAGAAATATAGTAAACTCTACGCACTAAGCCTCCAAACCTCTAATAATAATAGGGCGACGATACTGTATTATATATAGCTATTAGAATGTATTTTATACGCAAATTACGGAGCTAAGGTCACTATGTGGGCTGCTAGTATGACTAGGCCTAGTGCTTACAGGTCGAGTATGATTTAATAGTAAGTCGAGTATGATTTAACACCTCCCGGTGTCCGCATGGAGATGCTTGCCTAGCGTTTCAGGTACAAAAGCTTGTTTCCTTTATCGCATCCCGGCGGCCCGTACCTGCAGTTCGCCTGTCTGTTGTGCAGGCGCCTACCACCGTTGCGAAGCGTCTCTCCAACTCGACAATGGCTCTCCAAACGCGCGCTGGCGAGCCGAATTGTGCGTGCACTGGATAAGACGGCGTTTGCAGGCCCACAACGACTGTGCAGCGTTTATGCCGCCAACGATCGGCGCTGCTAAGGGCAGATTGGCCAATGGCCGCCGTGACACGAGCCAAGCTGGGAATGCCCCCTTACAATCTGCACTCCGTGCACGCCTTTCGCTTGGGCGGCGCATTTCAAAACCAAGACTTGCGCTCCTCGGGCTCTTTCCCTCCTCTTCGCAGCATCAGTCACTCATTCACCACTACTAATCCAGTCATTCCTTGCAGACCACACAATACGGTGCGTCTGGCAACGCCCGCACACTCCTTCCAGCTTCATTTCCCGTCCATATTCCTTTTAACAACAACATGTACTCGTTCGCCCTGTCCGCTGCGGCGCTCCTCGCGAGCAGCTTGCTCCCCACCGCGTTGGCCCAAACCAGCACCACATGTAACCCTCTGAGTGAGAAGAACTGCCCTGACATGGCTGCGCTCGGCGGCAATTCCACCTTTGACTTCAGCAAGACCTGGAATCCGGATGTCTGGGTTCAGAAGAACCAAGGAACGGTGGAACACACGGACAACTACACCGCTTTCACCGTGCAGTACCAGGGTGATTCGCCGACTATCCTATCGTCCTTCTACATCTTCTTCGGCCGCGTCGAGATCGTCATGAAGGCTGCGCCAGGACAAGGTATCGTATCCAGCGCCATCTTGCAGTCCGAGTGCTTGGACGAGATCGACTGGGAGTTCCTAGGCACAAACACCACACATGCCCTCACCAACTACTTCGGCAAGGGCAACACGACCGATTATACGCGCGGCAAGGACTTCAAGATGAAGAGCGCACCTCAAGACGACTACCACAACTACACTATTGACTGGACCAAGGAGCGCATCCAGTGGTATATTGACGACGAAATGGTCCGCGAACTCAAGTACGAGGACGCACTCGGCGGCAAGAACTATCCCCAGACTCCGATGAACGTTCGCTTGGGTGCCTGGTCAGGCGGTGACGTCGATAACAACAACAAGTACACCGTTGACTGGGCTGGTGGTCCCACAGACTTCTCAAAAGCACCTTTCACCATGACTGTACAAACTGTCTACGTCCAGGACTACACTACTGCCAAGGAGTACAACTGGGATAACATGGACTCCTCTGGTGACTGGGAGAAAGTCGGTGTCGTCAAACTAGCGTACGTCAACACCAATGCATGGCGGGTAGACAGCAGCTAATCGAAGCAGGGACAACGAGAAGTCCACTACTATGGAAGAGATTGAGAAGCCGCACGGTGTCACGAACCGCTGGAGCGCGCTCTCGAAAACTGCCAAGATCGCCATCATTGCCTCCGTTGCCGGTGCTGTCGCCATCATTGCTGCCATCATCCTCTTCTGCTGCATCAAGCAGCGCCGTGCTGGTCGCAAAGAATATGCTGCGTACCAAGCTAACGTCGACAAAGAGGCCGTCGACCTCATCCAGCACAGGCAGGACTGGCAAGCCTCGCATACCGCTTCCCGTATGAGCAAATATACGCGCATATAGACTTTTGTCGATTGTCGAAGAAACAACTTTTTATTTGATGGGAAGAGGGGCAAAGATAGACCCATGCGACAAAATTGCCCGAGGTGTCCGTCCCAAGGATGGACCCTGCGTCATACTGCAGGGGAGACATCATTATAGCAGAAAGTGATAGCGAAGGTGTTGGTTGGCATCTGAATAGCTTGCTTGATTCTGGTTCACGTCCGTTCATGACACTTAGAGAGATACCCTCGTGATTTGAGGTTAGGGTGGTAGTATATTTCCTTTAATCCGCGCATGGCTTGACGCCGCGCCTTGGAGCATGGATGTAGTTAGGCTATCACTATAGAGCAATATTCAACAAGTTATAACAAAGTTACTATAGTATATTCAAGGTTTCTATGCTTGGTGATGATCGACAGGTATGAGGAAGGATAATGCCGTCGGGCATTGTGGCGCAGGTGGCTCGGCGCGGCTGCCGAATGTGGGACAACGTCACTGCCTGGTCGGCGGTCCCACTGCACTTCAACCTTCATTCAACGTCTGTTTTACTGCGCGCGGAGAGCGAATGTGAACTGAGTGCTTCTCTGCTCGGCCCACAGCTTATTATTACCCAACATAGAATGCAGCTTGAGCTCCTCAGCTTATTCATAAATCCGCAATCCTTTATCCCACCTTGAGCTATTTCAACCGAACGAAACACCACCGTTACCCCCACCATGCACAGCGTGGCAGGCAAATCGCTCGATGCCGACCGTAATCACGAGACCGTCGACATTGACACGCCCATGGGTGACTCAGAAAGCGATGACGAGATCTTTGAGGATGCTATGCCGCAACACACCGAGGTGAACGAGATACTTGCCGACGTCCACGATATCTCTATCGATGTCGACGCAAATAGGCCTCACGCCCAGAGCTTCAACTATACCGACGATCTTCCCACCCCGCCAGAGTCATCCTTCGCGCCTTCGGTCCAGACCGCGCCCTCGGTGCATAACGCGACGCCGCTACCACGAGCACGTAACCACCCGCTGCCTTCGGGCGGCCAGAAAGAGGCGTCGTTGATATTCTATCTTGACCGGGCGCTAGAAAATGTGGGGAAGAGAGCTACGAACAAGCATGTAAAAGAGCTCTTACCGGGCGAAGTGGCTGGGTATAAGAGCATCGCGGAGGTCGTGAAGGATCTGGATCCGCTTGTTGATGTGGTCTGGGTTAGCAGCACGCCTACACTCCAGCTTCCGTATCTTATCAGCATCACCGTTGCAGCTATCAACTGCGTACCTATGTTCCCACCTTTGCCCCGCATCACACTCAATTTCCTCTCGAAGCTCGATACCGCGTTCGCTGCGCTCATCAGCGGCACCAATCCTGACACCAGTGAACCGCTTCCTGGGTTCAAAAACAACCGCGGTATTTCCACGACCGATAAAGTTCGCGTGAAAGGCATCGTTGAGCGCGCTAGAGCCACCGTCACAAAGCATCTCGTGGGAGAAGAAGACGAAGCGTCACCGGAGATCAACAGAACAGCAGACAACGCGAGCAACAAGGACGAGGGGTTCGTCAAATTCGAAGGGTTCGACAATTCCGATGATAGCGATGATGAGGAAGAAGCCCACAAGAGAGACGAAAGGGAAGTCGGACACGTGTTTGAGAAGACGATTGGGGAGCTAGGGGATTTACTGGGAGGCGATCCCATTGGGATCGTCACGGATGAGGAGCAGGACATGAGGAGGCAGTTTGAGGAGGAAGCTGCAGCCATGAAAGAGAGGGCTGCGTTCGAGGCGGAGGATCAGGGGGTGATGGAATTTGAGGACGAAGAGGAAGCGATGAATGAGCAGCGGAAGCATGTGGAGGATGGAAAGAAAGAGTTCGAGGACGAGGCGAAGTGGTCAGGAGATGGGCACGAGTTTCAAGCACACAGTGCATATGCGGAGAAACGCAAACGAGAGGAGTGATCTGTCCACGTAGGTTTGAAAATCTTTCCACTTTCATTCTAATGCCTTGCGTTGTGCATCTGTTTTCTCACCGTACCGAGAAGGGGCGGTGTTAACGGATCATGATGTTGAACCGTATGCTTGAGTCCGGATGGCTGACCGTGTGAAGCTTGTTTGATGGGATGGCAATTAGCATGAAGCTCCAAGCAATCTTCGAGGCTCCAAACTATGATCATAGACACTTCGTGACCAAGATAGCTCGCGTGTTGAGCACAGTACTCGGCCGCCGTCGGGTTTTGTACATCTTCACCACTACCTCGCACTCCTGATACACGTTACGGTGGCCTAGGATTCGGTAAGCACTTCGCATAGTCTACCTTCGTAATATGTACTTCGTTCAATCGCGGTAGCATACCATGGCGGAGGGGACGGCTGCCGCCGGACTTTCCACTGCTGGTCGCTCCTTCCAAAAGAGAACGCACGATGTTTGACGTCATGCTCCCACACGCTTTTCGTCGGCGACGCGTTAGTAACACGCGATCTCGCTCATGCGTCGCACCTTCTACCCACATGCACACGTCTTGTCTTCTCGCAGCCACTATGCTACCCGTCCTCCGGTAATACGGGTCAGTCACTCACGGCCGGGTCGTGTGTCATTTCTTACTGCACTTGGTCAAACGCCCACGCAAACACTTGTCCGCCATGCCGTCTCTTTATGGCGCGGGCGTGCGCATGCACCTCGCAACACATTCGCTTGCATCTACCCTCACCGAACAGGTTCAATTGAAGAAGGGCTTTGACGCGGCTGCCAGAGCCGAACACGCAGAGAAAGCACTTAGAGAGAGTGAGCGTTCACTGCTGCCCGAAGAACGGGTCCCATTCCCGGGAGATGAAGGCGAATTCGCGGTTAATTGGCTCGGTCGCACGCCGTTCTTGCAAGCTGTTGTGAACCAGCCTTCGGAGAAGTCGCAGCAGCTCGAGGATCTGAAGCAGAAGCTTGCTTTGAGCAGTGTTTATGCAGCCTATCCGGGCAACAGAAGCTCTTTGGAGGGAATCGCCACGAGGAGTGGACGGTTTCTGTCTTTCGATGATGCCGAGGGTAAGAAGAGCAGCCAAATCGGACCACTGCCAACACATGGCTTGCCAATGGCACGTTCGCCATACAGTTCTTTGCCAAACAACCAACAAGAACCTAAGGCGCTCGTCCTCCATGTCATGCTTACCGACAAAACCTTCTTCCACGACCCGCTGGACAAACGCCCACAGCACCTCAAGATCGATGTTCTTTTCAATGGCCAACTGTCAAGCTCTGTACTTATACACACAGGCGATATCCGGAGCGGCGCCAAGTCACTCAATCAGATTTTTGCGGGAACACGCATTGATTACATGGCGGAGCGACCATGGATTCTTCACCCATCTCAGTCAGACATTGACTCTGGATGCTCTTCACCAAGTTCGACCGGAAACGATGCGCACGATCGTTGGGCAGAGATCTGCAAAGCCTTGATGAACGAAGCCGATCAACGTGGAGTTAATGTGGATGGTGAGAGGCCACCAACGGCGGCATACTTTCGAGACCTCGCAAGCATGCAGATGCCGGACATGATCAAAGACATGCAAAGGTCCGGTGGAAGGAGGTTTGGTGTGATTGATATGATCATCACGGTCGGGACTGGCAAGAAAACCATGAACAATGTGGTGTATCTGAAGGCACCAACGCGGTTGGCTGATGATCAGTTCTGTTACGAAGTGAAAGAGGGTCGTGAGTTGACACCAGCTGGCGTAAATAAGCCTGGCCCACGTACGTTCAACACCGATGAGCAAGGTGCCGAGGGTAATTCAGACTTTGAGTCTTCTGTATTGGCACAAGATACTATTTTCCACGGCCGACCAGACCTTCCCAGCCAGGGAATTCCGCTCCTGCCACCACAACCAGCTCTACCATGGAACAACCCCTTCACCGGCTCTCTAATCCCATCGCGGGCATCGTTGGGGCCCTTGACGTCTTCCGTTGAGCAGCCTCTGTCTCAATCAGATGCGGAGGAGCCGCCCCAGAAACGAGGCCGCTTCCCAACTTCAAGCAATGACGAGCACAAGATCATGGAGACAAGCGGATCAAAGTCGCCTCCGCGAAGGCCATATCCCTCTGCTCATGGCCCATCGATTCCTCCGGCAAGATCTTTTCCGCTCTCAGTACCAGACACTGCATTCAATGTGAATCAATATGACAACTTCGAACATGCGAATCCGTATCAACTGCCCTACACCGGCATGATGACTGGCCTAGACTTTGCATCCTTCGATGGTCCAATATCTTCGCCTCTTCGGATTGCCTCTGGCGGCCAGCTCACGCTCCCCTCATTCGTACCAACTCCTGAAGAAGTCATCCCAAGCCCGGCGGCCACCAGCACCTTTTCCAGTCCATATTCGCAACCAAGCGCACCGTTCAGTCATGGATATGGAGTTGTATTCTCTTCGGATAACTCGACCCCGTACAATTCAGTAGGGACCTCCATGGGCTACGGCATCCCGAATGCGGGCCACTTGCTGAATTCAAGCCTTCCTCCCGGCTATGTTTTGCAAGGACCGACTCATTCTGCTCTGTCGCCGCTTGGAGCTGCATCTCGTTCATTCAGCCCATATGCTTCTGTTCCGTATATGCCACCGCTCAGAAGGCCTTCGAACGGTCCACCGCCCCCAATGGGACTCTTTAAGGTGACCGAAAAGCCCAAGAAAGAACAGCAGGCGAATTCTCCTGCATCAGCTTCCAATCTCTCCGGTTCAGGCACTTTAGTGGTCCGTCTGGTGATCCGCATGGGTGGAAGGGTCATTGTTTCCCATCATTTCAAGATACCTCGACAGCTTCCTGCGAAAACAGCCCTCAACAAGAACACATCGGTTGGCCCTGTGCCTCCTGCTAAGGTTCGAAAAGAGTCTCCTGACTTGGCAGAATGGACGGAGCAAGCTATTGTGCAGTGTCGTGGAGCAACTGGAGCAACTGGGACTTCGGATAGTCCGCCGAACACGTCACTGATTGATGTTGCCAACCTTCAGACAACTACGAGCCTGGACAGGAACAAGAGGGACTCTTTCCACGATGGTCTGGCCAGGGTCGAAGTCCCGGACCCGAAGCACAAAACCTCAGCTCCAACAGCGAAAGAATCCGAAATTATCGCCAATACCGTAGCGGTAGAAACTTCAGGCCTTACCAATATTCTTTCTGGATCAGACACATACGCTCAAATGCATAATACAGCTAACACTGGCATCCTCGGCGTGCAAGGCCCCAAAGCGAATCTTTTCGTCTTTGACAACCCCGAGGAGCTTCTCAGGAAGAAGAAGTCGAAGGCTCAGGCTGGATCCCGATCCGTATCACCGTTCAAGGTAGACACGCCATTAAACGAGGCAACTGATGGATCCGCGAAGGGTACAGAGCCTCACAAGCATGCTGTAGAGTCTAAAGATGTGGAGACTGGATCGAGCTCTCCGTTGTCCGAGCTGTCTCAATCACCTCAATTGTCTTTCACAGCTGACATGCCTCCTAAAACCGGCACAAATGCGGAGGCCAGCCTGCCAGTATTGCAACTGCCGAATACTCCAGCAGTGCCCACTATATCGGAGCCCACTGTCACACGAAGTGCCTCATTTCGCATTCCATTGCCCGCAAGCGTACCCCAGGCACCTCCCGTACCCTCAATGCTCCCTTCTTCCCCCATCCCGATCGCTTCTCCCGAAGGAGCTGCTCTCAAGCGGAAGCGCGCACCCGAGCGAACACCCAAGCGCGCTTCCGCAGGCACATACGTCAAGCAGCCGCGCAGTCCCGACCGCCTGGATGCGAAGGACAATCCGCCGCTCAACAGGGACTGCGTGATCCAGTATGCGGTCAGCGAGCGTAAGGGCGGCGCACTAAGGCAGGTGAAGAGTGAGAGGAGAGGCGTGTTCAAGGAGGACAGTGTGGTGGTAGGATGTAGGTTTTTCGTGGGTGGGTGTTGAGGAGAAAGGGTAAGGCAACAATGAGCCCTGATTGTGAGGTGAAGTGCTGCATATGTGAGGGTTCTGGGGAACGTTGCTCTTCGATTGTGTGAGCACTGCAAAAGGTTCAATCTGGGGTAATGTAAAGGAAAAACGTGCCGATAGGACGTGCGGGGGAAAAGCAAATGAAGTTGGTGACATGAGTCGCCCAAGCAGACGGATGAAATGAAAAAATAAGTTCTCAGTATACCATCTTCTTCGACATTTTGTAGAAGGACTTTGAAATACCCGACCCGGGTACTACAAGGTCTAGCCTTATGAAACGCAGGGCACAAAGCCCAGGTCCGTTTCATACACAAACAGACGAGCGACGAGGTAAGGCCCTGGAGTAGGGGGCCATTATCGTAAAGTCTCCGACCCACTTATACGTCAGCAAAGGCAAGCTCCTGCCAACATTCACTTTAATCTCTAATGATATCAGGGGCGAGAAAGACTAGATTAGAAGGAATCTTGATGAGAAGACCAAGCACTGCGGTCCAGCATCCTCGCTAATAGTATCCCGCACGATGTTTTTAAATCCTCATTTGGGGTCCAAAAACCGAAAGGGTTAGCGACGCTTCCAGCCTATCAAATTACTTCATTCGGCATGGATCGACCGTGGACCGTGGGATTTATAATGCCGCGGCGCGATCCTTGAGCTGTCGCTGCGACCCACGCCTGTGTTTGCCCTCGATAAGGCGCGATCATGGCAGTCCGGCAGCCAACAGCGACAATTGCGCTGTCGACGACCTTCACGGCTCCGTCGTCATGCGCTGCCACACACAACATCGACATTCTGCCATCGCCGGGATATCTGATCTATTGGAACGAGCCGTTTCCCGCTCCCAACATTACAGCAAGTGACTGTTACCCCAAAGAATTCCTCAAGAGCTACACCGCAGTCTCGCCGAGCGTGCAGCGCGCACTAGGAAGCTCAATAGTACCCGCCATGAGCCCGCTGATCTGTCCCGAGAACTGGTGCACTGCATTTGCGGCAGCGAGTAATTACATTGCGTGCTGTCCTTCGTAAGTCCTACCATACTTCACGTCCATGGATCCATCCACATGACTCCCGTGATCCACAAGACTAGAGTCTAACCCAAATTCTGCCGCAGTGGTTACAAATTCGACTCAACAACGACTACTTTGGCAGTTGCGTCACGCCCTGCGTACGGCGGGATATGCTACTCCGACATCCCCCTCTCGCAGAGCGAGACGGCCGTCGTGTACAACTCGGACGGCTCGAGCGCGCAGCAGATGTGGTCGCCAAGCACGAGCGGCGCGCAGGCGTATGCGCATCTGATCGATGGGTGGGCGCCGTCTAGCGCTACGGTAGGATGTGCGGTGCGCTCGTCTTTTTCGTCCTCGAGTTTCAAGGCAACGCCGGCTGCTAGCGGTAGTAGTTCTGCGGGATCTGAGGGGAGCGGGAGTGGAACGACGTCTTCAGCGACCTCGAGAAAAAAGGAAAAAAAGAAGGTTTCTGGGGGTGCGATTGCGGGGGCGGTCATTGGCGCGATTGCGGGTTTGATTGCTATCATTGGGGCGATTGTTGTGCTTTTGAGACGGAAGAAGAAGGGGTATGAGAGACAGGTGCCTGATGAAAAGGTGCATGAGGTGGATAGTGAGCGGGACGTGTATGAGACGGGAGCTTTTAATCAGGCACCGCAGATAGGAGGGACGGAAATTCATCAACTCAGAGGTGGATGTGTGGCCGCGGAATTGAGTGCTCCGGCGCCAGTGACGGAGCTGCCGGCTGGGCAGGATACAAGAATGAGAGAATAACACTGTAGTAGTTTTGCATGTAATGAATCGATATTATGGAGGTATTTCCATCAACCATTATCCGCCTGTAATTGCGAGAAGTAAACACCTTTGATGGCACTGACAATAAGCTTGACAGTTTCTCTTCTGGCATCGCAACCATATCCGAATCGAAAACGCTGAGGTGACCCAGGTTTCCTTATTTTCACCATGGCCAACCCCAGGACCTGACCCAGTCCTCAACGGCAAAACGAAGCTCATACCGCCCCATCTCGAACGGATCCCACCAGCTCGTAAGATATAGCCCACTTCGACACTGGCACGCAAAGGGCCACCATCCACGATCTTTCATCTGGAAGTAGGGATCATGCATGACTTCGATCGCTCGCTCCGCTACAGCCCGGGCGGCTGTGAAAGGCGAGTCGTCCACATATGCTTCCTCCGTGAGGTTGGCACCGAGCACGCTCAGGAGCAAAGAGTGCAGAGAAAGATCGCGTGTGGACTCGCCAAATAGGACCAGTTTGTCGATGTGCAACGGTGAGGCGGAATTCCAAAGGTCGTCGTAAGGTGGGCTGGCTATTAGATGTCGAAGGCGGGACTGCAGTGCGGAAAGCTGAGTAAAACCATTTGCGTTTGGAATGACGGTGGGAGACGTAATCGTGCTTCTCACAGGCCCCACGAGATCGTCCTCCACCTGAAATAGCGCGGTGTTGAAACTCGATGGCTCATAATTCACCGCGAGAACTGTCAACGGCTCCTCGTCTCGGAGAAGTTTAGGGAGACGTGCCATAAGTGGCAGTTGCGATCGCACGTAGAAACTTGTGGCTGAGAGGGCGCGGTGCTCGGGGTGTATTTCAACAGGCACGAGACCAATGCTACGGAGTGCGGCGGCGGCGGTGGACTGGTAGAGACCGAAAGGAACATCATCCAGGACGATGGAGGCGAAGCAGATGTTTGTGCCGTAGGAGGATTCCACCGCTTCTTTGAGGGAGGAGAGGAGCGGGCGGACGGCGAGGACGGCGGGTGAGAGGCAGTTCGTGGGCGTAGGGAGGTTGAGCTCTGGGAGTTCGTCCTGAAGCGATGAGAAGGCGTTGCAGAAGTATGTATCTGGGCGGTCATGGGATAATAAAGAAGCGTTAGCCATGAAGGATTGGTAGGGGTGTGGGCCAGCGATGGGTGCGATGTCGACTGTCGTCCCGTTCTGGAAGTATATGGACGCTGCACTACTCTCTATCAGTCACAGTTGTCCTCTTTCAGTTAGTAAGAAAGGAAGCGGGACAAACCCAGATGTGGGCATCAGATGGAATGCTACACTGGATGCGCTCGACCATGGCCCTTCAAGAAGTTTCTTATGTGGAGCTACGCGCACTCATCAGCACGTGAATGCACGCCAGGGGAACCGAAAGCTCCTCGTACTAGTGAGGCAAGAACTCACTGGTACGAGGTGCGTAGAAGAAGAAATGTACCCCTAGTATTATCAACGTAAAGATGATTGCGAATGCGTAGACTTTGTTTGGAGACCATCGGGGTGGGGGCCGAGGGCCGTGTTTGAGCTTGGGAAGTGCGAGGGCGCGAGAAGTGGGGTAGCGCTTTCGAGCCATGATGCGGATAAGTGGAAAGGTGGTGTTGTTTGGACGTGTATAAAGGAAGTTCGAGGCTTTGATTCGATTGGATGAGTTTGTATTGGTATTGCAAAGATAGAACTGCAAGATTGGGGTATTTATGTTGAACGCTGCTAGGCTGCAATGTTTACAAAAGGAATTGCGGGAATCTTCTTGAATTTTCGACTCCTTCATTTGTGCGTTGTCCTTTGTGGTGTGCGTGGTGTTGGTGTTATGTGGCCTCAAGTTGTTAAGGCAGCCAGTCAAGGCTGCCAAATTCTCCCCATGTAAATATGTGGACTGAAGGAACAAGAGTCATAAACTAACACGACAATGGCTTGCGATGGAAGTAACAAATAAGGACGAATAGCCATCAGAAAGGGAGCATGCGCGTGAAACCCGCCGACGTCAGTGCGCGCGGCTGCTCGGTGGGAGCAGTCATACTGTGCGACAAATGCCAAGCCAATACTCTCTCCATCGCATGTATTGCTTTGCATTTGGTCGATAGCTCTTGTCTGCTACCAATGCTGTCTGGATCATTCCTTGAACCTCCCTCCTTCGCTCACATCCGGATATACATCGAATCTTCTTTGCGTGTACAGCGGGATACCCTTCCTGACCTCTTCTATCCTTCCCGCCTTCAGCTCCTGTACAACGATGCCCTCCTTCTCGTCTAGCTCCTCCAATATCTCAGCATTCGGATCGACTATCATGCTATGTCCCCAAGCATTGTAATCGGCCTCCATATCCCGACTTGGACTGCACAGCCCAACGAAGACCTGATTATCCATCGCCCGCGCCCTGGCTTGCAATTCCCAGTGCAGCGCACCCGTCGTCATATTAAACGCTCCAGGGTATAACAGCAAGAACGCGCCCTTGCGCGCAGCGATAGTCGCGAGCTCCGGGAAGCGAATGTCGTAGCAGATGGCGATGGCAATTTTCCCATACTCTGGGATTTCGACAAGCGTGATCTTATTTCCTGGCGAAAGCACGTCGCTTTCTTTGAACTTGATCTTACCCGGGATGTCGATGTCGAAGAGGTGCACTTTGCGGTGCGTGGCCAGCAGCTCTCCGCTCGGCGCAAACGTCAGATTTGTGTTGTACCACTTCTTCCCATCCTTCCCATCTCCACCTTTAGCGCCTTCTTCTTCGACAAGCTCAGGTATACTTCCTCCGACAATGTACACGTTCGCCTCTTTGGCGAGCTTTGATAGCGCGTGGAAGGTGGGTGATTGGGCTTCTGTAGGCGGCGAGGGGAGTAGAGTCTCAGCGTATTGTGGGAAGTACTTTGTGCCGTAGGGGCTGTTGAAGCATTCGGGGAGGACGACGATCTTTGCGCCGCGCTTGGTCGCCTCGAGGACCTTTGAGCGCGCGTGCGAGAGGTTGTGCGCCTTGTCGGCGGTGCAAGCAAGCTGGACGAGGGCGAGCTTGACCGATTGCTTGAGGAGAGACGTCATGATGGTTCGTTTAGGCGAAAAGGAGAGTAAGGAGAGAAGATTGAGTGGCTCACGGGGGCTCAAGGGGGGATGAGGACATGTTTGGCTGCTGGTGGGGATGGAGAGCTACGTGAGGTTGGCCCGATGACGGCAGAGGTCGGGTTCGGCTGCACCTGCCGAACACGATTGCCCCTCAACTCCAACACTACTCCAACGCTATCCCGACGGCTAAATTAGAACAACGCTTCGACGTCTTGCCGATTGTCGGTTCGCTGCTTTCCTATTCACTGCTGAAGATGGTCATGCCATTCGAGCTCAATCAGGGAGATCGCTCCTGCCTACCCTCATACGTTGTTGGGGCAGCAGGCATTCGCTAGCCATATAGACTCGCACACTCGGTGTCATTCAGCCCCATCACGTTATCATGCATACTCAAATACACACAAGATTCGGCTATTAGCTACCTGACAGTCTCGTAGAAGTCCGCAAGCTCCGGGGAAATCCCAAACTGACAGCCTGATTTAATGCAAGTTCTGATTGGGCCGCTAGCCAGCCACTTCAGCGCATCATGCAACACCTACTTGCTCACAGATCACACACTCGACTCCTTCCCTATGCTTACAACTGGCAGAGAGACTTTCTGCCACGAAGCCGTTGCTCGCTATAGTAAGTGTCCGGTATGCCAACCTTGCTGGAATCTTGCTGCCCTTACTGCCCTTGTCACAGATCATCTTGCCTCAGCCTTGCTGTGATCAAGATGATCTTATGAGGTTGGGGCTGTGTAAGACTTGCGGTCCCGATCTACCTGATATATCACTGTTCTCGTACATGGCTATGGGTTGAAATCATGAAATTAATGTCTTCTGACTCTGCGCGTGCAAAGCATAGGGTGAAGGGCCCGTTCCCATCAGCCTGGCCCGTTTTGTAACTTCCAATGGACTCACCAGTATCGCCTGAGGTCTTCCAGAAACTCAGCACATCGCTCTTCCAACGGACCGGCAAAAAGGAATGGCGCGACAACCCTAGACTTTACTTCATATCACGCCAACTGGGGCGAGAGAATGTTTTTCAAGACCTTCTCAACAATAATGTTACCGACCTATGGCTCCCGATCCCGAAGTATGTAGTACTCAGAATCCTAGAGGATGAGAAGGACAAGAAGGCGTTTTTGGAAGCCCAGGAGATGTGCTTGGATGATCGAATGCCCACAAGTCTGAACGGTCAACACCTCTCTCTCATGGATTCGGACTGTTTGGAACTCAACGAACAGAAATTCCTTGGATCAGGCCGTTACGGCGAAGTACATCACGTGGTTGATCCTCGGACGGGGGTCGCCTACGCAAGGAAAACCATGTCTCGACCAAGAAATTTCTTCAAGCATCGTGAATTGATGAAGCTCTTCCAGAGGGAGTTAAGTGGAATGCGGCGTGTGCGGCATGCTCATTGTGTGACCCTCATGGCTACATGCACTGATACGGATTCGGTCATATTCTTATCCTCTCCTGTCGCGGACATGGATTTAGCCTCTTTCCTGGATTCGGACCTCAGCGGTACTCAGCTAGATACGCTTTGCCGTGCCGTGGGATGCATCACATCGGCGCTCACTTACCTCCACCAACTGAACATAAGGTACGACCTGTTTGAGAATGACGTTCACCCTGTTAATGGAAACAAAGGCATGATGACCTCAAACCGAATAACATCTTGATACATGGGTCAAATATTCTCTTAACAGACTTTGGGTTTTGGTGGGCACTCTCAATTTGACGAAAAAACAAATACAGCGCTAACACTCCAATGCATGACCAGCCTCGACTTCTCAGACAGCTCAACCTCCACTACCACCGGTCCTCCGGAGCATGTTACAAGACGCTACTCTGCTCCCGAAGCCTTTGATCACGAGCCTCGAAATCGACTTACCGATATCTGGAGCTTAGGTTGCGTACTCTTTGAAATCTTAGGTCGGCTGTACGGGTACAAGCTGAGCGAGATGAAAGAATTCTGGCGCTCAAACAACACTCGCTACGACAGCTTCGCAGAAAATCCAGACGCTACTGCCTCATGGTTAGATATAGTTACTCAGAATGAACCGAAGGCACAGCATGGATACATTCGAAGGCGCTTGTGGATGATCTCCTTCATATATCATGTACTTCTCCAGCCGAACAGGCTACTACGCCCTACTGCACTGCAGGTAATGGAAAGACTGCAGGATTTAGATGCTGCGTTTCCCGTCAACGTATCGCAGTCTTGGGTTGGAGCATGCTGCGCCACCCGATTAGGCTCATCAGCATCGTCGATCACATTAAGCCAGGACGTACCGCAATGGCCTATGCTGGACCTGGTGATGACGGACAACCATTTGGCCTATCTATGCCTTAATGTGGACCTAGAACCGTTCGCCATGAGCAGTAACCTCTCCTTCTTGGACGATGTGAACGGACCTGGGATACGCAAACTTGAACATCTTTTCACCGCTGGACCCTCTTTAGAGCACATCCAGCGTGAAGCGCGCGCAATTGAGAAAACCGTCAATCCTGGGGACCAAAGACCTATGGACCCTGACACGATTTTTGAACACACGATGAGCAGCATATTTACTTGCCTGCTTCAAGAGACAACTTTCTGGGTAGACTTCTTTGATGTTAAGCTACAGAACGATGTAATCCCCCGTATACGCACCGTACAGATCAGTCTGCATACCTGGGTCATGGAACGCCAGCCGGGCTACGGCGCCCCGTTCATTGTCATGACATTCGACCCCAACGAAGGTGAAGTAACCCGATCCTTTGATCCCGCGCAGGGTATAATCGCGGATTTCTCCTACCGGGAGGGTAGAGATGTCTGGACGGATGGCCTAAGCATTGCGCCTATCCTGTTTCAAGGAGCGAACACGGTGAGATATGCCAGGTTTGTTGCACTTGTATCGAAACGGCGAAGGGATTACAACAGACTTGTAAGCTGGACACGTGCTATATCACGATTCGGATAAAGTTAACCTACCATAGCTCAACGATCGAAGAACAATCACAAAAGTAAATCACGCTCGATTCAGGTTCCGAATACTCTTACTGACACATTGCTCCAGGACATCACAGAGGCCAAGTGCTTCCGCTGCAGGCAATTAAAGCTTGCATGCACTGGGCCTCGAGCAGGCGGGTGCGATCAGTGTAAAGCAACCTCTTCACGTTGCACATTTAGCGCTGAGGCGATTGCGCAGGGAAATGAGCCAACGAGATACATTGACAATAAGGAACATATAGAAGAGCTGATCACATCGCGTTGGGGGAGTTGATGCCACCAATAGCTCGCGATGGCAAGCTATTAGACCAAACAGAAATGCTGAGTTGACGTTTTGATATCGATGTTCCCGTTGGCTAAGGCCAATTTATGTGCACAGCGGAGGAAAAGGTTATCAAGGTCAACAATTGTTCAATAACCGAAATCATATCGATAACTCTACTCCGCATCAAAGGGGAAGACGCGTATAAGGTTGCTTGCTAAGCAGTCTAACGAGCCACTGTTTCGAAAGACAACATGATTCCACCCAAAGATCCGAAAGTGATTAAATGATTGCAGATGACACCGGCGCAAACAGCTTTATCAATGATCTTCATGATACGAAGTCCCGGTAGCGAACGTCGGATCTGTCATGGCCCAGCTGTTATGCTAGCCAATCGCGAGCGATTACTGCAATATATATTGCTCTCACCCAACCCCGCATAACGGAACCAAATTTCTCCGCGTCCAAACCACAAGGAGCAACATTCCGCTTGGCTCATGGACTTGAGCGCACGTAGTATGATGTAGGTACCGATATTTTGCATGCTCGATCTTCTTGAACGGCCTGGAAGTGGCGCAAGACAGGTACGCGGGCCGATCTCGCCTGGCAATTCTGCCCTCAGACCTTTTGCAATGGCGTATATAGAGGTCTTACCCTATAATCCCAAGTCGCAAGTTGCGTTGAGTCGGACTATATCTCCAGCATGAAGGTCAGTCAGCTTCTCTTGCGCTTTGCGCTAGCATTGCTGGGAAGCAATGCCGTTGCAGCGCGGGCCTTGGGCGGGAAACCGACAGACTTCATCATTAACGAGGAACGTGCCCTTCAAGATATTGTAAGCTTTCCAGTGGTATTTGCAGATCGACAACTCTGACCAATACGAGGTTACCTGGGACGAGCACTCCCTCTTCGTCCACGGGAAACGTGTAAACTTCTGGGGTGGGGAATTCCACCCTTTTCGGTCTGTCTAATGCGTCCATTGGTATCCTACCAGAATTAATGAATCCAAGACTGCCGGTTCCAAGCCTCTGGCTCGATGTCTTTCAGAAGATCAGGGCGATGGGGTACAATGGCGTGAGCTTCTACTCTGCGTGGGTTTTGCACGAGCCGAAGCCCGGACACTTCAGTGCGGAAGGATTGTTCGACTGGGAACCGTACTTTGAAGCGGCAAAAAAGGCGGGGATTTATCTCGTCGCTGTGAGTACCTCCACGGATGCTTTTTACTGCTAGGCTAACTGTGATATAAGCGTCCCGGACCGTACATCAACGCGGAAGTCCACGGTGGGGGTTTCCCAGGGTGGCTCCAGAGGATCTCAGGGAACCTGCGCACGCCCGACGCAGACTACCAGGCCGCTTCCAAGCATTACATCGAGTCCATCACTCCGATCCTAGCAAAAGCGCAAATCACCAATGGAGGCCCCATTGTCCTCTTCCAGCCGGAAAACGAGTACTCCATGGGCATGAACAACGTCACCTTCCCCGACGCCTCCTACATGAACGGCCTTATGAAGCAGTTCCGTGATCTCGGTATCGTGGTTCCATTCATCAACAACGTGGCGTGGCCCAGCGGCATCAATGCCCCCGGCACAGACGCACCAGTCGACATCTACGGACATAATTCGTACCCGCTGGGGATGGACTGTTCCGATCCAAAGAATTGGCTTGATGGCGCGTTGCCGACGGATTGGCGAAAGACACATCTGGAGCAAAGCCCAAATACACCGTACTTATTGGTCGAGTACCAGGCCGGTGCGTATCAGCCGTGGGGTGGTGATGGGTTTGACAAGTGCGCTGAATTCACGAATGAGGAGTTCGAGAGGGTGTTTTACAAGAATAACATTGCTGTGGGGGCGACGATCAGCAATTTCTACATGGTAGGTGAGACCTTGGGATTGCTTTGAGTGTTTGCTGACTTGAGAGAGACTTTTGGTGGGACGAATTGGGGTAATCTCGGCCATGCTGATGGATACACTTCGTATGACTACGGGGCTGCTATCACCGAGGAACGTCAAGTTCACCGCGAGAAGTACAGCGAGGCGAAGTTGATCGCAAACTTTGTCGCTGCGTCTGGGGATGCACTAGCATCCGCGACACCTGGTTACAACATAACGGGAGTATACGCAGACAACGGAGCTGTCACCGTGACCCCGCTCATTGGAGAGAAGACCAAGTTCTTCGTCGCACGGTACGTTCTTCCCTTCCTTTAAGCTAGATTCCTGACAACCGCCAGCCAAACAAAGTACAACTCGCTGGACTCTGTATCGTATAAGCTCAGGTTGCCCACCAGCGCAGGCAATATCACCGTCCCCCAGCTCGGCGGAACACTTTCGCTGAATGGCCGCGACTCGAAAATCCACGTTACAGACTACCCGGTCGGAGACTATAACCTCCTTTACTCTTCAGCTGAAGTCTTCACCTGGAAGAAGCACGGCTCTAGAACCACACTCGTCGTATACGGCGGACCGAACGAGCATCACGAGCTAGCGGTATCTAAAACCAGCGGCGCCACTTCCGTCGAAGGCTCCGGCATCAAGTTCTCCAACCGCAATGGGAACACGATCCTCAATTGGGAGTCCTCGCCCAACCGACGGACTGTGCGAATCAGCACTGATCTGTACATCATCGTTCTGGATCGAAACTCCGCATACGACTACTGGACCGTGAGCACAGATGAAGGCAGCTACTCTCACGAGCTCACGCCCTCATCAGAGCTCATCGTCAAAGCCGGTTACCTGCTTCGTACCGCATCCATTTCAGACGGCAAAATCCATCTCACCGGCGACATCAATGCGACCACGACTGTTGAAGTTGTAGCAGGAGCCCACGAAAAGATCAAAGGTCTAACGTTCAATTCTGCCGACGTCAAGGCCACACTCGATCGAAACGGCTTCCTGAAGTCCAGCATCGCCTTCACCGCCCCGAAGATCAACCTCCCAGATCTCTCCACCCTACCGTGGCACTCCATCGACACCTTGCCGGAGCTTCTGCCAGACTATGATGATTCATCGTGGGTAGATGCCGACCACACCAACACGAACAACACCTACTGGCCCCTAACAACCCCCACCGTCCTATGGGGCGCCGAGTACGGTTTCCACGCCGGCTCGCTCCTCACGCGCGGCCACTTCACCGCCACAGGAAACGAATCCGTCATCCACCTTAACGTCTCTGGTGGTTCGGCCTTCGCTTTCTCCGCATGGGTAAATAACACGTTCCTCGGCTCCTGGGACGGCGCCGGCGACGTGAAGATTGCGAACCTCACACTCAACGTCCCGAAACTGGTCACTGGGGAGAAGTACGTGTTGACGGTATTGAGCGACCACATGGGCCACAACGGAAACTGGTTCGTCGGGTACAACGAGATGAAGACGCCGCGCGGGATAATCGGGTACTCGTTCCCCGGGCACACGCCTCCCAGCAGTAATGGCACGTCGCGCGCACCCGACGGCTTAAAGTGGAAAATCACTGGCAATCTGGGCGGTGAAGACTTCCACGGCGGCCCGCGCGGGAGTTTGAACGAAGGCGCGCTGTGGATCGAGAGAAACGGGTTTCATCTCCCTTCCGCGCCGACATCGTCTTGGAAGAAGAGCATAGGACCTACCACCGTGCTGGAGACAGCAGGCGTAGCGTTTTACACTGCGATATTCGACCTGGAAATTCCCTCAGACATCGATCTACCTCTGTCCTTCGCTTTCGATGGCGACGCGTTTGACGGGAAAGGTAAGGGATGGAGAGCCCAGTTGTGGGTAAACGGGTACCAATTTGGGAAATTCGCGAACGGAATTGGCCCGCAGAGGAGGTTTCCAGTGCCGCAAGGGATACTGAACTATAGTGGGGAGAATACCTTGGGTGTGAGTATCTGGGCGCTTGAGGAGGGTGGTGCGAAGCCAGAGGGGTTCGAGATTGTCGCGGGTATGTCGGTTGAAAGTGGGTATGGTGAGGTGAAGTTGAGCCCTATGGATGGGTGGGAGAAGAGAGAGGGGGTTTATTGAGCGTATTCGTTTGAATATCGTCAATGGATTGATTGACATCCGACTTCCGCGATTCCTGCTTTCCACGACAACCCCCTTCAAAATTACCTCTCCATAAACATTACTCCACTTCGAACCTCAATCTCATATCATAGTAAAACAAAAGCAGAACGTATATGCATGTCCAGCTCAGCTGCAAAGCAGACCCAAAGCAGATTCGCCTCAAGATGAAAAGCCCAGCAAACAAACTCCGCGCTTATTCCATGCCCCAATCCGATGTCCATGCCAATTAAGCAAACATTACGTGTGATGGCCCCCAAGAAGGGCCTTCTTCGCCCAGTCCACGAGATTCAACGCCAACTCAATGCAGGATCCCGACAAAGGAAAGTATGAGACAATGTACGCTTTGCGGAGCTATCAGGAAACCAGCCGCTCGCGAGGATCTCGTTCGTTTTTGAGCAAAAGCAACAGTACGCCTGCTTATGCATGACGCGATGGTACCAAGGAAGTTGATACCCGGCTACAGAGTGCGAGGCATAGTAAGATGTATGTTCGAGTTCTTGCGGTTCGATTTCTGTCCTCGTGTAAGCTCTTGTCTTCAGTGCTGCAGCCCTTTTACTTACCATTTACTGCAAACCATCCGCTCACAATGACCCAGCAGCATGTGCAATTAGAATAGGCAGAAGGATGGCTGCGACAATGCTTGCATTGACAGCGATGCCCGCCCCAAGCGCAATACGCTTTGGCTTCGATGACACGTGCGAGAAACGCCCCTTCGTCATGTTGATAATGACTGTGTCACCCATCCAGCGGTACAGAATTAACGTCGGCGGGAGGACGCAGAACATGGCGAAGATGATCCACGATAGCTTGCGTCGCGCCTCTTCTTCTTCCGGGTCCAAGGCACGCTCAGGACAGAGAAGATGCGGTGAGTGTTCATTTGCAAAGACCGTTCGCAAAGTTGGTCGGCTGGCACAATGGCGCAAAGGCGTGTCGGTATTGCTGGTGGACGGTCGGGCACTATGCTCTACTCCAAAAAAGCGCGGGTCGTTTATACTGCGGTCGGACGAGGACAGTGTCTGAGCACTAGAAGCAAGCACCATCTGCCTGAGCTTCGTCTGTCCAGGAACGGCTGCACGGCTGCCCCGACGACGTGGGTCGCGAGGCGTGATTGGAGACCCCCATGACATTCGACTAGCTCGGCGGGGAGGATCTGGAAACGGCGATTCTTGCGGAAATAACGTCGCCTGGGATGGTGCACGCTTGTGCATATCAGGAGGTGTATGTACGCATGGTACGATGCGATTCACGCTACCTCTGCGCTCTAGAGCTTCATAGCACCCGTTGCCCTCACAGTCAACGCTTGAAGTCGAGCTATCGATACCGAATTCGACTTCAGAGTGCATATTGGTATTTCGAGTGGCAGCTGACCTGAAAATCTGATATCCATCTTGGTTGCTTGTAGGAGATGCCAGTGGGCTTGAGTCTAGGATGGCTCCAGGGCTGCTATTGTCAGCTACGCTGCTCCCAGCGTCGTGCATACCCGTTCCTTGAGGCGTGCCAGTCAAGTTTCCCTTGGGCCCGATCATTGTGAGTTTATCAAATGAGTTCTCGCGCTCACGAGTATTTAGATTACTACTCGCTCCATCCGTCGTCGTGCCAGTGGGGATGGTGATTCGCATGGGTTGCATGGGACTGGAGGAACGCTCATGGGACTCGAAGGAGTCATCCTGACCTGCATCATCTTCGTCCACTTCATACAGGATCTCATCGTTCGGGCCCGATGCAAGCAGTTCTTGAGTCTCTTTCTCACTCATCTCGTAGGGAGTCGCCCAAGGCGTGAACGGCAAGAATTCGTGTCGCGGGGTACTGCTGCCATACGTGTCCGGGCTTCTTCCATAAAACGCAGGGACCGTTGACGAAGTTGGAGGGCTCGAATGCAAGTAGGTTTCGATACCACCGAGGGTCGCACCAGGCATACTAACACCGACGGGTAGCAGGGGTGGAGAGGAAGCAAAAGGATTCGAATGGTTGCGCAACGGTGCAGGGTGTCGGTATTGAAACGTGCCAGGCTCGAGGGGCGGTTCTTCGTAGACAGGAAATGATCCAGAGAATCCCATACTGTCTCGGCTGGAGTGGCTTCCTCCTGAGCTGCTGTAATCCGCGAGGCTTTCGCCAACCGAAAAGCGAACGCCACGGCGTGGACTTCCGTTTCCCACGGTTTCCCAATCAGCAGGTCCTTCGTCCTCGTAGCCTGTCAATCCATACGACTCTAGTTCTTCCCAATCTTGAACCTCATCGAGGACGTCGTCGCTTTTGCTACGCAATAGGTTGTGGCTGGATATTCGTTTCGACCATATCGCTGGAATACCTCCATTTCTTGGTTGACTGCCAGCATTTGCGAAAATGTCTTCCGCTTGCTCCAATGCCTCTGAGGGGGTCGACGAAGCGCCTGGCTGAGAGTATTCGGACGAAACCAGCGGCCCCGCCTGCATGGAATCCTTGGGGCTAATAGCTGGTTGCGAAGAGAATTGAAGAAGCTGCCGAGTATCTCCATAAGACGGAGACTTCGACGATATCTCTGAGGGTCCAGACCGTCCCAGTGAATCGAAATCTTCATCATATTGGAACGCGGGTGCTAACGGAGCGGGTATGGGCGGCGGTACGCCTGGATGGGGCGCGAGCGTAACCGGACCGGCGCGGTCTACCTCTACAGAAGAAGGTGGGTTCTCATTCCCACTGCTGAATTCCGGCTGAGCAAATTCGAACTGAAATTGGCCAAGACCAGAAGTGAGCCCTGTAGTCTCTGCTCGCTCAGCTTCGGTTATCTCCTTGTAAAGTTCTGATGGGGCGGGTTGATGTCCGTTTGCCTCTGGCGTACTGATGAGCAGAGATTGTGAGGCGTTAGAACTGTAATTTCCTTCGTACTGATCGATAAACTTGCTGATAGTGTCTGTCTTTTCGCCTCCCTGGAGCAGCGAGCGTTGGAACATCTCTTGTTCAAGTGGTCTCGACACCCGGCGACTCGTACGTTGAGAGCTCGGATATTGCAGCAAAGCATCAGACTTATACTCGCGAGCGAGCGCATCTGCACCTTCGCTCATGCTCCCGTGGTAGGGATTGCTCTTTCTATTCCTCGAAAGGCTCCGTGGAACATTTGATTGACGCCGACTTTCGCTCGTGTAGATTGAGGAACTGGGATATATCGAAGCAAGGTCATCGTAGTACGGTCTCGCTGCAAAGTCGGATTCTAACGCATCTCGGCGTTGATCGCCTGCTCTTCCGATCTCGGCAGATGAATCATCCGGCACCATAGAACTCAAGGGTGCAGAAAAGGCTCGCTGTGCAAAGTTTCGATGTTGCGCGACGGATGCGGGTGAGCTCCGCTGGTCCATGATATGGAACACTTGATCGAGAGGCGAGATAGGCGTGATCGGCTCATCTGGTAAAGTTCCCGACCTGGGGGTCACTGCACGGTAACTTCGCTCAAGCGGCCGTGGGAAGTCGCCCTCGAAGCTTGCCGAGGCAAGACTGACACGAGACTCAGAGAACTCCTGTAGCTCTTCCTCATGCGCCTTCTCTGGGACCTTGGAGAACCTCTGCGTAAGCGACCGGGTGAGTTGCTTCAAGGAGAAACGAGAGTCGCTCGCGGGCCTTCGATCTGTGCAAGGCGAGGCGGTAGCACGAGTTTCCGGGCTCAGGACTGGCGAGTCAAATGCAGAAGGTCCTGGACTATGAGCAACTGGGGTCGGCGGAAGCGGGAGATCGAGGTTCGGTGAGGGGGGGATATTCGTCGCCTCGTCTGGTGATAATAGATGCATAGGCAGAGGAAAGGTCGCCGTAAAGCGCGCGTTTCGGAGCCATCTAGTGCTGTCAGCGTTTGCGGGAAGCGGGGGAGATGTAACTACCTCTGAGAAGACAAGCGGGTCTTCGGACGAGCGCAATGGCAGGTACTCACTCGAATCGATTTCTCGCGACGGCGTAACAATGTTGTCCAAAACAAGGGAGCTGTGTGGGTTGACGAGATCGAACGACGCACCACGGTAGTGAATAACAGCGGGTGTCGCGGGCGGTGTGGCCGGTGCTGTTGACGCGAAGCTGATGGTGTTCACGCGCGGAGGCTCAGTCTCATCGATTGGCGGCGAGAGCGAAGGGTCTGCAAAATTCGGTGGTCGTGGAAATTTCGAAAGGGAAACCGATGAAGGTGTAGGTTGTGAGTCGTCGTTTGGTATCGAAGTTTCGAACGACGGATATGACGTCGTTTGTAGAGGCGATAGTCGCGGTTGATTTGATGTCATGGACGCAAGAGGTGCAGGGGAAATGGGAAGGGGGCCGCGTCCTGAGGACAGCGGCTTTGGCAGCCTTTTGATCGGCTTGAACTCACGTACTTTGGCAGCTGTGGTGCTTCGCCGGCTTGGTTCCGCAGACTGTGACCGAACGAGCTCGTCTGCGGACAAGTCGTCTTGGTGTGGAGGAGATGGCGGGAGCTGTTGGTACGCAAACAATGAGTGTGTCTGTACGGCTGTTAGTTGATACTTCTACAACAGGGTTTGCGAAGAACATCCGAGGAAGATTTGGGGCGAGGTTTAAGAGCAAGGTCTTTGCCGAAGAGGGGAAGGTTTAGAAACATGGATATTGAGAAGCTAACGTACCGACTGAGAAATGTGTAAAGGACGAGGTGGAACTCGGAAAGCCGAAAGCGGCGTCTTCGAGACCAGCGGCACGCGCTCAACCTCCTTCAGCCCAGACGCGGCGGCCTTCCTCCGTAGCGTTCTGCCAGGTGGAGTGGCTTGCGGCGCGGGCGAGTTCTGTTGCTTGCGGTACTCGTGGAGGGTGAGGTCACGGACGGAAAGGCGAGAGGAAGAAGAACTGTGGAAGGAGTGGTGTGGTGAGTGAACTGGATCCGCCGGATTGACCGCATGTACCCGCGGGGAATGGGAATACGCCGTCATGTTCGCGGTTTTGCTGCTGTCGCCGCCGTATGTCGCCGTACACCGCTTCAAACGGATGATCCTTCACCTAAGATCAAGATGGTGTCGTCCAAAGAACACTACCCGCGTCACCTCGGATATCCTTTTTTTATGGTCTCGGCGATGGTCTGGTAAAAGTCTATGTCGTACAAGTACATTGCGGCTCCCAAGCCATGGGCGATTCCGTTGACTGGCGACCGTAGAGTCTAAAGATAGCGGCGTTAGCTCTGCGTCTGCACTTGCCATCCTCGATAGATATGGCTTCGACCGCCGCGCATAGGACGCTGATGTACGCCTCCTACTCACCGATCCAGCTTCGTGATGTATGTTTCCTAGCTATCTCTTGCTGGTTTCGCGGTACTGACGCGGACTCTACCCGCGAACCGTGAAGCTGTTCGACAACAGCAGCCGTAGAATTTCAAAGCTGTAACGAAGCTCCGAAGCCGCGCTGTTCAAGCCGGCCTCGAGAAAGAGAGAAAAGGCGATAGATATAGGGAAAACCCGCGATGTATTACAAGTATGAGATGAGAGGAACATGCGACCCAAGACACTCCAGGAAGCAGCCGCGCCTTACACGAGGAAAGCACCACAACACCAGACCCTTCGAGGAAGGAAGCACCAACGCAACGCTCACCACGATGCGAAGAGAGGTACAAACCGTCCCTCCCAAGCCCAAAATATTCGACAGCCCGGTCCTTTCGCCGCCGCCAGGGCCCATCCACGGTCCCGTACATGCTCCGGTTCTACCACCCACCAGCCCAATAATTCCACAGCATGCGCTCGTGTGTGTGAGGGCAAAGTGCAATGCAGCAACGTGTGTGGTTGTGCGTTTGAGAAGGCGCGGACTAGACCCGAGTGCTGGCAGCCAATCACATCCCTGGAGGGGGTTGCGCGCCGCGACACACCGCGGCCGTCGTGGCCACTCACCTACGCGCAGCCTGCAAGTCATCTCCTCGAGCCTCCGTGCGCTGCGGCCAATCCGCCACCCCTAGTCGCGAGAGCGTGGACCTTCGGTAGCGCGAGGCCTTGGTTCAGCTGGCACGGGGGGGCCGCAGGCGGAGGAGGCTCTTCGGGGGTATGGCTGGAAGGGGAGGGAGCATATGCTGTGTGAGGGGTGTCCACGGCAGCGTCACATTCACGTGGTAACTGCTTCTACTGAACTTCTATGGCACCGACACGTCGATGCCTGTCTGTCAGACTGGTTCGCGCAATGCGGGCATCACGGCTTGGGTGTCGTGTTCAACTCATTTCAAGAGGGGCGTCTTGATGTCAAGACGTCGGCCATCAGCTGACGGAAACATGCACTGTACCTGCATGAAACGGCATCGGAGTGGCGGATCGCTGTCGACCTGCATCCAGTTGAGTGGCACAGCGCCTTGTCGGACTTATACGATGCCTCTATCGAAGGTCTGGCTTTGCATGATTGCCCATGCAGGCGGCAGAGCGCATGTTTCGTTGGTGGCTTTCAGTGTCAATGGTACATCTGAAGGTGCGGAAGCAATACTGCATTGGGGCATCTGGTAGATAGACGCCGAAGACAAGCTCCCGTGCTGGTGATATTCTTGGGAATCGAAACGAGATGAATGCGAACATCAGCTATGCCCTGATTCTGCTATCAAATTCGCAATGTAAGCGGCGTTGAGTCAGCCCCTGACCCGCGGGGCGATGACAATCGACGTTACACAGACTTGTACTGTACACCAAGCTACTTCAGCCCGAGCGAACCATGAGATGCTCCCATGTGTACCAATGGCGAATCAATGTGTGCGACGTTTCGAGAAGTCGCCTCGTTGCCATCCCGCCCTGTCACAGCAACGTGCTGCCACGTTCCCATCCCAAGACCAGGAATCACCTCTGGTGTGTAGAAGAAAGGTTGGCTTAACCCGGCGCAGAACGTGTCTTCAGGTCTTCTCCTGCTAACATGGCTCGGTTTGTTGACAATCGATAGCCATATGACTTGTTGCCAGGCCGACCCGACGATGCAGATGGCCAGTCATGCTACGTGGGTAATCAATTATCGTGAGTGCTCCGGTCGAAGGTCGAAGTCATACTGCTGTGGAATCTTAGCGGTCGAACTATTCCTCCTCACATTACACAGCATACTCGCAAGTCTTTCCAGTAACCCAATCGGTGCCTCTGTGTGGACCATGGTCATCTGACCTTTCTTCTTCCTTACATCTGACCATTGGTTGCAGCCTCTGTAGACCTTGCCCTCACGGTCTTTGCCCCTCGTTTTGGTGTGTCCCCATTTTCCTTCAGCGTATCGCCTGCCAGCGCTTGGAGCGCTTGCTGGACTCCGTACTCCTTAAGTTCGGATCGCGATCTTCTCCTCCGTATCGAGTGCTGCCTCGTAGGATCTTGGCTGTTAGTCGGAGATCCGGAGTAGCGGTACGTAGTTGGGGAACGAGGACTGCTGTGTTCCAGTGTCACTCGAACATTGAGAGTCTCCGGCAAAACGAACTGGCGCTGTGGAGCAGGCGCGGAAGCTGGGGTTGGCGCAGGCTGCTGACCCCGGGCGGTGATTTGCCTTTCAGGAGTCATGGGCTTGGGTGAAGCAATAGGAGAGGCTGCTGATACGCGGTAGTCGTTGGTAGAGCCTCTGGGTTCATATCTACGATACCTGTCCCAGCTGTGGTCCTTGGGCTTCGACTCGTCTGCCTTCGAATCTGTAGTGGGATACATGTTTCCAGGCATGCATACATACTGATCGAGAGCCTGAGGTAGATCCGCGAAGTTGAAGCCGCGCCCAGCCTTTTCGGGCAGAAATTTCTGACCAATGTCCGTTTCCAAATCGAGTGTATAATCCACGTTGGGCATGTATCTCGACAGATTGCTGTACCATTGTGGGTAATCGCCATGCCAGGAGCTAACGGTCGCATCAAGGTCAACACTCAGGTAGACGTTATTGACATCATCCGGCTGGTGCACCAACATTACGAAGTCGAACTCCCGAGGCAATCCAGACCGCTGCGTCAGGTTCTCTTCTAGCGTCCAAACCGCCATTGCGTCGTCTACGTCGAAGTCGGAACCCAATGGGCTCTTCAAAACCCTCAACGATCCTTGGATGCTCATCATATCGTACACCCGATATGTCTTCTTGACGCCACCGCTGGGGTTTAGTGTAGCACTCAGAGGCGCTTGTGAGACGCCGAGGGAACTTGACAAATTAAAGTTCCACTGGAGGTTCTCTGGGGACACGGCTCCGTATATGAGTTCTGGCGCATGCTTCAATATCCGTGGGTGCGAGCGCGGAGGCTTGTATGATCCTTTCTCGGGTTCGAAATCGTACGAGTTGAAGTCCGTATGCACTGACACTTTGATGGTTGCGGCGCGGAAGCGGTGGTAATGGTGGTCTCGAGGATGGAAGACAAAGTGCACCGAAACGAAATACACGTTGTTGAGCGCACCCTCATGCAACGCTTTGCTTTCGTAGTACCCATGCTGAAGGCGATTCACATGTGCGGAAACAAAAGCATTCCCAGGCATGGTCCGTTCGTACAGACACTTTTGGTGCAGTTGCAGTCGTTTGAGCGGTGCATTCGGATCCTTTGGCTTAGACTCTACAGGACGTTGTCGCGGCTTCGCTCTGCTCCGCTCAACCTCACTCGATCGATCGGCATGGTTCTCGTCAGACTCTACATGTTCTCCGCGCAGCCGGTGAAGCCATGAACTCATTGGACTCTGTCGGTGCTGATGAAGGAGAAGTCGTGGCACAGTCGTTCAAGGCTAGTGTGCGATAGTCAAGTCCCAGGCCGGAGAGTATGCCAGAGTAGTAGGCCAGTAATTAAAGGGCGTTTTAGTGAAATGGCCAGTTCGTGCATGGCAGGAAGCCGTGGTGTTGTTGACGCAGAGAAACATGCGCGAGAGGCTGTCGAAGCTCCGGGGGATGAAACTGGAAGCGACGAGGGGTCAAGGCTCGCAACATAAGTACAAGTCAGTCGCAAGAGGTTTATACTTTTACTATTCCACGACCGAGCGTCTAGAGGGGCGCCTTGTAAGCAGCAGCGCTTCCACCTAGTCCCCGAAGGCTGCAGCACACGTTCTCGGTGGCGGTTCTCAGTGGTCAGGCGGCTGGGGGCCACGCCACGAGGCGTCGCCCGCAAGCTGCCCGGATGAGTGATGGTTTTATTAGCGCTTATCTCGTTATCGCGGCTCGCTACCCCACGATTTGCGAAATGGGCGAAGCGCGATGCAAACGGGCGCCATGGGAAGCAGTTCGAGCGGCGTTCTGGAGCTGTTCTCAGTATCCAACGTTTCCTTTCTTCTGAAGACGTGCTCGGACATCTCGAGCGACACAGGATGCAGCTGTGTCCCAAAGAGGTGCGTCGTGGCTTGGCTTCCCTGGGCATTGCTTGTTCGTGACACACAGATGCCCCTCGGTGCTAACCCGTTTCGAACAGCTCGACAAGCTCGTCATCTCGCAGCTGGGGTTGCTTGCACAGCGACGTCTAGCTCGCGGCGTAAAGCTGAATCATGCGGAAGCTACAGTGAGTGGTCATGTACCCTTCGAGACAACCTCAGTACTGACAGTTCCTAGGCGCTGATCGCGAACAACCTCCAAGAAGTATGCTGTTCACCATGGGACGCGCTTCCGCCATGCTGAACCCACCCAGCTCATCCGCGATGGCAACCATACAGTCGCGGACCTTATGTCCATCGGCAAGACCATGCTCGGTCGCCGCCACGTGCTTCCCTCCGTCGTCTCGACCCTCGCCGAATTGATGGTAGAGGGCACCTTCCCCACCGGTACCTACCTCGTCACCGTACACCATCCCGTCAGCTCCGATGACGGCGACCTCGAGAAGGCCTTATACGGTTCCTTCCTCCCCGTTCCCTCGAATGATATGTTTCCTCTCCCCGAAGCGAGCGTTTACGAGAGCACGAACCAGCCCGGCGCCATCGTGGCAGTCAAAGGAGAGGCCGGTACTATCAAGTTGAACGAGGGGCGCAAGAGAATTCGGCTTAAGGTCAAGAGTACTGGAGACAGGCCCATTCAGGTATGTCCTTGAAAATCGAAGCACATGCCAGAGGACTGACCTTATGTAGGTCGGGTCACACTACCACTTTATCGAAACGAATCCGCAACTTCAGTTCGATCGCGTACGAGCGCATGGATACCGTCTGGATATCCCAGCTGGCACCTCTGTACGGTTCGAACCTGGCGACGCCAAAACGGTCACATTGGTACAGATTGCAGGAAACCAGATCATCAAGGGTGGAAACCAGATTGCTTCCGGCTTCATTGGAGATGTGTCGAATAAGATTGTGGAAAACATCAAGACGCGCGGTTTCTTGCACGAGCCGGAGCCAGCCAGAGATGCGGCCCATATTGACATCTGCACCATGGAGCGACAAGCGTACATCAGCATGTTCGGGCCCACAACGGGTGACTTAGTCCGGCTGGGCGCTACAGATCTATGGGTCAAAGTTGAAAAGGACATGACCAGATACGGCGACGAATGCTCTTTTGGAGGCGGAAAGACCTTGCGAGAAGGTATGGGTCAAGCAGGCGGCAGATCTGACAATGAATGCTTGGATACTGTTGTCACCAATGCTCTGATAATAGACTGGACTGGCATCTACAAGGCCGATATCGGTATCAAAGACGGCATAATCACGGGCGTAGGCAAAGCTGGAAATCCAGACGTCATGGAAGGCGTTGATCCTGACCTCGTAATCGGAAACTGCACAGATGTGATTGCGGGCGAACACAGCATTGTTACTGCTGGTGGTTTCGACTCACATATCCACTTCATCTGTCCCCAGCAGGCCTATGAAGCTATTGCTTCAGGTATCACCACCATGCTTGGAGGTGGAACAGGGCCCAGGTATGTCGGTCCAACGCGAATGTTCAGTCTGTTGCTGACTTGTGAAGCACCGGCACGAATGCCACCACTTGCACGCCCGGCAAGACGCACATCAAGCAGATGCTCCAAGCCATAGATGAACTACCACTCAACTACGGCATCACAGGCAAAGGAAACGATGCCGAACTGCGTCCTCTACAGCAGCAAGCTGAAGCTGGTGTCTGCGGCCTCAAATTGCACGAAGATTGGGGTAGCACTCCAGCAGCAATCGATGCCTGTCTGACCGTCTGCGACGAGTACGACATTCAAACTCTCATCCACACCGACACTCTGAATGAAGCCGGCTTTGTCGAGCAGACTATCAAGGCCATCAAGAACCGAACCATCCACACGTACCACACTGAAGGCGCCGGAGGAGGCCACGCACCCGACATCATCAGCGTCGTCGAGCACGACAATATCCTTCCCTCATCCACGAACCCCACCAGACCCTACACCAAGAACACGCTCGACGAGCACCTTGACATGCTGATGATTTGCCACCACCTCTCCCGTAACATCCCAGAGGACGTCGCCTTCGCCGAATCGCGTATTCGCGCCGAGACCATAGCCGCAGAGGACGTCCTCCATGACCTCGGCGCCATATCCATGATGTCCTCTGACTCGCAGGCCATGGGCCGCTGCGGCGAGGTCATTCTGCGGACATGGAACACCGCCCACAAGAACAAAGTCCAGCGCGGCACCTTGAAGGAAGATGAGGGCACTGACGCAGATAATTTCAGAGTGAAGAGGTATATCAGCAAATACACCATCAACCCGGCGATTGCACAAGGGATGGGGCATCTTATCGGGAGTATCGAGGTGGGCAAGGTAGCGGATTTGGTGCTCTGGAAGCCGCAGAACTTTGGCGTCAAGCCCAAACTTGTGGTCAAGAGCGGTTTCTGCTCGTATGCGCAGATGGTGAGTCTTCCTCTGGGCTCCTTCAAATTCGGTCTAATATATTCCAGGGCGACCCCAACGCGTCCATCCCCACCGTTGAACCTATTTTCATGCGCCCCATGTTCGCGCCTCTCGTCCCGTCCAGCAGCATCACGTTCGTGTCGCAGGCCTCGATCTCGTCGGGTGTTGTGAACTCGTATGGCCTGCGCAAGCGCGTAGAGGCGGTTAAGAACTGCAGGAGCATTGGGAAGAAGGATATGAAGTTCAACGACACCAGGCCCAAGATGAAGGTTGACCCGGAGAGGTATACGGTGGAGGCAGATGGGATGGTGTGCGAAGCGGAGCCGGCGGAGAGCTTGCCGCTCACGCAGGGGTATTTTGTGTATTAGGTGAGGAATGGGTGCGGGTTGTGTCGGATGAAAGCAGGATGTGACCCAGAAACTCAGTCGGAATATGGATCGTTGTGGGACTTCGTGATGATTGAGTACTGTTTGGTTCATGCAATCTGAGCGATACAATCTTTGTCAATCGCATGCTTTTGACGGCGTGGGGAGATGGTTGAATTCTAGTCGCTGGAAATCAAACTTGCATGGTGTACAGTGGCCGACACCAGAACTTGAACTGGCTCTTGCGCCAACATGAGATACGGCAATACAATGTCAGGTCACAACTTCGAACACGCATTGTAAAACGAGTCACCTTAGGCGACCCTGTTAGCTGCTAAGCTTGCAGCCGATTGCTCAGCATCTTGATACAGGGACCTGAGAATCTATGTTCAGTTTATTGTGTCGGCCACTGCTCGTTGCGATGTGCTACCTCAAAGACGGGCAGATGGGCAGGAGACAGGCCGAGACGCAGCGCAGCAGGGCCTCGGGGGTGCCTAGAAAATGGCGAGACGAGCGCCATAGGCCGGCACCAACCCTGAGAGAAGATGCGAAATGCGCTGTGTGCCAATCGCAGGGCACCCGGCACCCGCTGCCACAGGCTCTCTCGCGCCGCTTTTACACGCAGTGCAGGCACATGTCTGCGTGGGTGACTGGTCAGGCTGCTGCCGGGAACGAGTTTGGCTCCCCTGGCCTGGCCGCAGGCTTTGGCGGCGACGCGCTATTTGGTGCGCCAAATCTGGGCTGTCAGCAGCCAGCTGGTCGCGCCCATTTAGCGAGTCCACCCCAACCACCCGCCTTTCCTCCTAAACGCCCGCCCGCCCGCTCCCACACCCACCACAACAAGCTCGTCGCGTACGAGACCACTACAACCATGGCCCGCAAGAAGAATGAAGAAGAGATCGAGCTCAACATCTCAAAGGAGCAGTTCAGAGGCACGCGCGACTCGGTAAGTGCGCCTTCTTGTTTCGATGTTGTGGGCGCACCGAGACGCGCTTGTTCAGCTTCGTTCGCGATGCGACGACGCTGCACCACCAGGCTTGCGCCCGGCCGCCGCAACACATGGCGTGACAATTATTCATCTCCCCGACGCGCGCAGACGCCGCGCATTCGCATTGCCGTGATCGCGATATCAGCGCGACTCAATCATGGCGCCGTTGAAGCCACTTCTGCCTCGTCCGTCGGCGCAGAATGCGCCCAAGCCAGCGGCGCGTCGAGTCGCGTCCACAACGCAGAGCACAAATGAAGGAGCTCGGTTGCTTACGTCCAAGCAGGTTCTCATGGCCCTCGCGAGTGTCCAGAAAGGCCTTCACAATGTCTCGAACAACCTCAACGAACTGATGCACGCGTACATCAAGCACACCGCCTCAGTTCTTTCTGGCGAGGACGGCGCTCTAGAGGGCCTTCAGCTCTCCGAGAGCGCGCAGCACATGATCGACGAGGCCGACTTCGCCACCAAGAGCGTCGCGAACCTGACCAAGTCGATCGGAGCCCCTACTGGCGACGCTGGCGACGCTGATGCAGGCAAGTCGAAGAAGCGCAAGCGCGAGAAAAAGGTCAAGGACCCCAATGCGCCCAAGCGTCCTCTTACCGCCGCGTTCCTGTTTGCGCAGAGCGCGAGGCCCATCATCAGGAAGGATCTGGAGAATGAGCTCCCGCCTGGCGCAAAACTTGAACCCAATGCTATCAACCTTGAGGTCAACAAGCGCTGGAACGAGATGGCCGACGAAGACAAGGAGGTAAGTTGTCTCTTCTCCGATGTTGTTTGTGTACAATGGCCGAATACATGGAAATTGAATGCCGGTCTGGGCATCAGTTTGCGCGTATTCGACCTCCATACCAGACTCCACCGCACCATCACCTCGAACCTTACTAACAGCCCCCCAGAAATGGAAAGCCTCCTACCGCGAATCCATGGAAAGCTACAATAAGGAAATGGCCGCCTACAAAGCCTCCAAAGGCGCCGCCCTCGCTGAGGAGCCCGTCGCCGAAGACGACGCTTCAGAGATCGAAGCCGACCCCGCCGTCCTTGACACAGACGTGGAATCAGACGACGACGACGTCTCCGACGAGGAGCCCTCTCCGACCAAGGCTCCCACCCCTCCCCCAGCAAATGGCAAAAACCCGCGCCCAAACAAGCGCCAGAAGACCTCCGCCGCGCCCGCTGTTAATGGCCATGTAGCTATCGCCCCGGCTGCGGGCCACACACCCGTCCCTCCACCAGCTACGCGCGTGCAGACTGCTGTCCCGCCGCCGCATCTAGCGGAGGCCACGCCCGCGAAAAAGGACAAGAAGAAGAAGGTTGCCCCAACGCCTGCTGCTAAAGAGCCTTCCCCAGATGATGGCAAGAAAGACAAGAAGAAGGGGCGATCGACGCGTGCAGCAGAGGCTGAGGAGGAGAAGACGAGCGAAAAGGAGAAGGGCCCCAGGAAGAGGGATAGGAGTAAGCGCAAGAGCGAGGGTGTTGCGGCTTAGGTCGCGAACCCCCCTTCTTCCGACCCTGTTTGGGGATGGTTGATGGGGATTTACTGATGCGCTGCCTTGAGCTAAGTTCTGCTGTAGTGTTTGTAACGCTTCCGCTGGGATCCAGAGTACCACTTGCTTTGAGAGACGGAAACGCCAAAAGGGGACGTGAGGTTTGAGGCGTGGAAAGATTAGTTTATGTTTTGCTGCTATGGAAGGTCTCGATGCTGGACTCTCTAAGGGATGGTGTGGACGTCAGCTTTTTCTGTTCACATAACGGCCACTGTACTGTAGATATTAACCTTGTATCATATGCGTATGTGGGTATCGTATCAATATCGATACATTGAGATTCTTCAATGGACACGGAATGTCTAAACATCCATATTCCATCGTGGTGCTTGATCATCGTATTACCATGCAAGGTGCAGTGTCGCCGTCATCTTCAGTTTCCAAGTTCGTTGGCTATGGGATAACAGCTTGTGTACGAAGAAGTGATCAGCCCTACTTCACCATTGACGCATAGCAGGAGTGTATGTCAAATCTGCGTCGTTTGTCTACTGCTTTCATCTTGACCTGATCAAGACGGAGTGGAGTGAATTAATTTTGCGATCAATCATTTATTCTGTCGATTCGTCAAAGTATATGCTATCAATGAACGATGATGTCACCGTGTTGCATCTCAATCAAGTTGTACATATTTAGATACAGATTTACGGATATTGTGTAAGTATACGCCCCTTCACTAGTCCCAGCGTCACGGCTAGGAAAGTCAGAATGGGCGGGCTCCATGAGCCCGTATCGTCTCATGAAGTCCGGCTATGCATTGCCTAAATGCTGGCCGTACAAGTACATGGCACAATATCGCCATTTACACTGTCAATTTCATAATCGCCGATTGAAGGTGAATATTCAATTTAGGAAATCGAATCAAGCAGCGGAAGCACAGTGAAGATCACCAGGAATGGCAGAGCAGAATCAAAGTCAAGTGTTCACAATGTCTATGTAGGATTCCGCTAAGCAATCAGTGATCGGCGGGTATCATCGTGTTCGCATCAAGTCGTCATCTATCGTTGTATCGTATCATGCCATGCCGTGCCCAAACCCCTATGTCTTACCATAACGTCGCTCATCTTTTGTTCAAAGCAGTGCCAAGATCTGTCTAATATCACAATCGCAAATTCAAGGGCGGAATCCGCCACGAGGTGACCACCGACCAAAGGACGCCTAGTCCATGGCCTCGTTTGCCGTATCGAAGCCCTCGTCTTCGCTGGTCTCTTCGCCGGTTCTAAACTCCACCTCACCTCCGGCCGGCTTGCCAACAGCCCTGCTTGCAACCACCTCAGTGTCCCCCTTCATCCCCGCCATAACCCCCCGCGCATATTCCATCCTCTTCTCCCTGACACCCTTCAAATACTGTAGGACCAACATCCCACACTCCTCCTTCGCCTTCTTCTTCCCAAACACATGTCTCACCTCTCCGATCGGTCCCTCATGCGGTCCCCCATTCTTGAAGAAGCACGATACGGTGTGGAAACCTTGCGCCGCGGCGGGAGAGGGGGCGTAGCGCCACTCTGGAGTGTTGAGACCGAGTTGGGCTGCGATTTGGGCGACGCATTGGGCGTAGGAAGATGCGCCTGCAAGAGTGTCGACAGGGTCTGTGGACGCCAAAGGGGTGGGGGTGTTTGAGTCGGAAAGAGGGGGAGACTTGACTTTCTTGATGCCGCCGAGCTCGGTGTAGGTGTCTGGCCAGAGGCCTTCTGCTTGGAAATGCTTGACTGCGCAGCCGGCAGCGTGCTGGCGGGCAGCTTTCTTGGAGGGGAAGTATGTGGTTCGGTCGCCAAAAGTGGATGGGTGGCCGTCGATGGTCAATTCACAAGAGAAGGATTGACCGAGCTGATAGTCGACGTAAGTGGGTTGAGAAGAGGCAGTTGAGCGTCGGAACTCTGGCGGTAGGTTAGCAGTCATATCTCGCTATATGCCACGTGTATTTACCAAGCAGTTGTCCGATGTAATTGACGACAATCTCCTTCTCCTTCTTTACCACTTCCTGCTGTGTAGTTTGTGTCTTCTGCTTCTTCGCCTTGGGCGCACGCTCCAGCTTTCCTTCCCTTTCCAACTCATCAATTACGCCCATACATATCTCGCTCAGTGTCTCCTTTGCCTCCTGCTTGCTGCCACACGATCCATCCACACGCAGCTCCCTTCCCAAGAAGTCGGTCCTCACGCAGAACCCCACAACACTATCCCCACTAAAAACGAAGTCTGGTCGCGGAATTCCGTATGCCTGGTACTTCTCATGGAGCTCGATGGTGTATCTGGATGAGCGAGGTGCGAGGGCACGAGGCTGTGGAGCTTCCAGTGCGTCTGTGGCGGTGGGAGTGGAGTTCTGGCGGAGGGCTCTGAACTCTTCGATGGAGAGAATCTGGCCAGGCATGTTGGAGGGACCAGAGAATGCGGGAACGCAGGGGGCCGTGTCAGCTTCCATCTCTCGTCTCTTACGGCTGTTCGTTGGAGATTTAGGCTCGTCTTGCAGCTGGCCTAAGGCGCGCCAGTACTCTTCTTGGTGGGAAGAATGTGAGATTGGTGAACTAGGTGGAGACTTGGAGGGAGAGACTGGGAAGTTCCCAGAGGACTTGCCAGGCACAATAAAGTACCGCAGCAGGTCGTCTCCAGCTGGCATGGTTTGGTGGGGACGTCAGACGCGTTTGTGTGAGGTACACCAGATTCGGGCCGTTTGGTGGGGCTTGCCCGCGGGCAGCAGCCGTGCACCTGATTGCGCGACGACGCGTTTGGTTTGTCTGAAAGAATTGAAATCGAGTCTTTGCGTCCACAGGGCTGCTACTTGTTGGACAATGAGTGTACAGTTTGGGAATGATTATTGCGGTCAAACGGGTAACGTTTGTCAAGCGTAGACCGATGATTGACAATTTGTCTTTCGTGTAACGAGACCCTGTCTGCGGCGTAAAGGGCAGTCGCGTCTTGAGAGCTTGAGAGGGGCAGGTGCGACGGTGCGACGGTGCGACGGCGCGACACGCTACCGCCCTGGAGCAAAGTCAAATGAGACACCCGCCCTCACGCAAGCAAAGCATAGTCCTCCTCGCGTTCTCACGTCTCTCACAATTTCCATCGATCACATGTCACGGTGGCTTTATCATGCTCCACATCGACAAATTCGATGCCGAGACACAGTCGAATGACTGAAGTCAACGTGGGTACTCGTGCCGCGCAGTGACTTCGACCCCAATGAAGGTTACTTGGTGTGCTGAAGCCACTTCGTTTTCTTGCTTCTTCCTCATTCATACTTCGAAGGTGACATTTGAGCTCATGTTCATAGGAGAGGCTATCCGTCTACAAGGCTTATTGTCCTGACGCTTCTATTGCAACGCTCGCTTCACTCTTTCCCTCAACCACTTCGTAATCTGCTGGCGTGTCACGTCCTGAAGAAGCTCGTGAATTGCCTTCGCAATTAATTTGATATACAGACACAGCACATCTAGCGCTATGCGTTCTCCACCAGAATCACAGAATGCTCGTCTCTATTCTCTCCCGTGCCTCTTCTCTACCATCTACGACAACTACATGGTGTACAGATCACAGCACAGCCCATTGATATTGAAAAGCTGACCGTCGCCCATGCACTACATTACATTCCATCATTAGCCCAAAATAGGTATCTAGCCAACCCAACCCAGATGCCCTACCATACATGATCGTAACATCATAACTGCGTTAATCCCCTGCTCTATTACCCCATCCATCGATTTCTCTTAGAGTCGTTTTCGGTTAAAGGCGATCCTCAACAGACAATTATCTTCATACCCTCCAAACGCCTCTCTCTCTCCCCCAAAATCCACCTGCATCCCCGATCCCACCTTACTATCCCTCCTCCCCACCCCTTCCGCACCAACCCCGTGTCCTCTGCGAATCCAACCCCGACTGCAATTTCCACAAACCCCATCCCCATCAGCCCGCCATGGTTCCCGTCCTCAGGCAGCATATCCGGCATCCCGAACTGCTCTGCCGCATTTTCCAGTTGCGAGATCAAACTCGGATGATGCCAGCTCGGCTTCGTAGCGTAGCACCCGCCAGGCATGCCCGCGGTGGAGATATGCGCCAAGGAAGCGAGGTCCCCAAAGGCATTTTCCGGGAGCGTGTGCTGGGACTCTAGGCCGGTGATGGAGGATAGATTGGGCAGCGTGTTGTTGTGGTGGTGCATGCCGTTTACGTTGGGGGCGTACGAGTCGTAAGTGCCAAGATGAATGGCTGGTTCCAGTGGCGCTAAACAGCCTGAGATGGTGATGTGTCCGCCGTCGAAGTCAAAGTCGTTTGCGTCGGGGTAGGACCCCGGCTGTTGGGGGACACCGGAGGTGTCTTGGCTATGTGTGAGGGAGGGCAGGGAGTGCGTCTGAGAGTAGTCGTTTGCGAGGCTTGGTGCAGTTGCGGAATTGGAGTTTGAGAAGTCGGTGGATGCAAGGGCATCAAGGGCGTCAAGGTCGATCTGGGGCTGGGTGTTGCCAAAAGGGTGGTTGAAGTCGAGCGGTAGTGTCGGGTACATGGAGTGAGAGGAGGTGGGGATGGAGAGCATAGATAGGGACGAAGAGGTGTGCGAGGGGTGGAGTTCTTTTGCGTTGCGGATGTGCGATAGTTCCTCGTCTTTCATCCACTTCTTCTCCCTCCGGTGCCCGAAGTTAGCGACGCGCCAGGTCATGCGACCTGCTTCGTGGCTGTATCGTGTTTGGCTGAAGCGCCAAAGGATAGTCAGAAGACGGACTTGCTCGCCGTCTTTGATGCCGTAGATGTCTTGTGCGGCGGTCATGTTCTGAAGCTCCCTGCGGACAAGCTCTTCGTAGCGGGTGCGGGCAGGTTGTTCTTCCTGTGCTGATGCCTTTCCTAGCAGATCACCTAGCTTCTGCATCTGGTGAACCCAGAACTTGGAGCCGAAGTGAACGTGCATAAGACCATGCTCTGCGTGATATTCCTCCTGCGTGCGCGTTTCTCTGGCTTTGCCTTGAGCACGGTCTCCATCGGGTTGGTCTGCTACTCTGCCGTTCTCGAAGAAGCGTGTTCGGCATTCTATCGAGTCGTAGACGGAGAGGTCGTCCTGTGAACGCAAGTCAAAGGTTATGCTCAACGTTGCTCCAGCAAGCCGCTCCATCGTCATGACTTTGATGGTGGCGTCACAAATAAGGACATGGTGATCTCTGAAATGTTCCGTCCGGTGAAACTTAAACTCGGGATACTGCTTGTGCCACGAATTTGTATCAGTGATATGTAGATCATCGAGCCGGGCTTTGCTATTGCTAAGTTGGGTGAAGTCATGTGCGTGCCGCTTAGCCACTTCGACGAACATGTCGAAATTGGCTACCGTGTATGGAGACTCTTCGTGGCCAGAGAGAAGTTTCGCAAGAGCCACTGAAGATGGGAGGTATCCAAGGCTCTGTTGTAAGTCTGTGTCGGCTTGTGAGTGATCATACTTTGAAGATGCATGCCGGTGACGGTGGTGGCCGAAGTGTGAGCCGTGGCGTCCTCGACCGCCGCGGCCTCCCATGTCCTCGGTAGACATGTAAACCAAGACTGCTCTCGATGTCAATGGGCGGTACTGTAGGCTTCTCAATACGCTTACTCTGCGGCTGGTCTGATAGCATAGGCTTCAACACCTGGATGTGACTCGAGACTTGCTTCCGCGTGCGGGGCTCGCCGGTGTCCCTATGGATTGAGTCTGCTACCAACTCATTCCGGCCACGCAGCTGCCCGTCCAGCATTTGCTTACGGCGACCCATAGGTGGCCATCGAACAAGCGCTGAGGCTGTTAGTTCTATCATGGTAATTGCGATCCAAAATGTGGGAATGCTCACCTCTAAAGAAGGCTTCCTCGAGATGATCTGGCCATCGTTGCTCCTTGTTATCCTTTGCTGATGTTGTGTCGGAAGGCTGACGATCACGGTACTTCTGATACTTATCGCAAGCCTTTAACAACTTCATGAGCCTCTTCGTCTCCAGATCGATCTGTGCTTCCGACTTGTCGCCATTGAAATGGGAAGCGAGGTTGCCCGTGAAGTAGCCACCCAGCCGACCGGTATAGATGGGAGTAGGTGAGCGTTTACATGATGAGGCATCCTCAGTGTATTCGTGCCGCCTGTTTGCTGATCTTTCTTGCAATACACGGCTTGGTATGTATGTGTCACTCTCTGGTAAGGCTGGGGCATTAGAGGGAAGGACGCATGAACGATGATGTAGTTCCATTAGGAGGGAATGCTTGCAGCTGAAAAGAATAGGAATCTAACAATGTCTGAGGGAAGGAACGTAGAGCGGTCGGAGCGAAGGAATGACTGAAGAGAATGGTATGGACGTGGCGAAGCCGAAGCAACAATGTAGGAGCACATCAAGCGGTGATATACAGCGAGTCTAGACGGCCGTCAGGAGGGCAGGATTCGCCTCTCACAAGGCACATCAGGTTACCACCAAAACGGAGCACACAGTCGATGTGGTGACATAATGTCAAGATGAGATTAGGCTAACACACTATAGAGAGTCAAGCGTCGACCGAACCATTTCGCTTGTCGGCCGTATAATTACACCCACGAGGTTCCTATTGACAGGAATGATAACATTGCTGATTTGGTTGCGATTAGCAAGGCGAGCAAGGGCACGGGCAACTGCCGAAGATCTACTTGATTGGAGCGACCTGGCTCACTCACTCTGTGCGAGGGAGACGAGGCACGGGAATGCTCTGAAGTCGAAGAATGTCAGCAAGCGTAAACAAAACTTCAATGTTACAAGCGTGGCAGTGAGCGTGCGAGACTGACAAATGTCTTTCGCGTCTAAGACATAGGGAGCAAGGCACCAACGCGGTGTGGTGGCCATGCGTTTGATTCAAGCCTGTGCAGGTAGCAAGTTCTCCTGTCGCGGGTAGCGAAATTTCAAGACCGTATGCCAAGAGTACGTGACGCTGGTGTCTTAAGTAGAGCGAAAGGGCGAGCTCTGAAAGCCTCGCGTCCTTAGTCATAACAGCAAGGGGTGGGTCAAGGGACCGCTTGGTGTCGCGATGCACAATTTTACCAGGACGCGCTGCTGGCTAAGCTTCGTCTAGATCGTCGGTACCTGCAACGTTAAACTTTTTCCGTCCGCCTGACGTCAAACGCTGCAGGGCAACTTTGTTCGCCTGTGACCCAACCTTCTGCTGCATCTTCTCCAGCTCCAGTTCAGGGTCATCCGCCTCGGTCTCAGCAAAAGTAAGAACAAGGTGTCTGCCCAGTAAATGCGTGCCACGAAGTTGGTTCATCGCGTTGGCAGCATCTCGTTTCGTCGAAAATTCGGCAAAAGCAAATCCACGAGAGGACGAATCGAACTTCTTCGGCACCCTGACCGAGCGCAAGGATCCGTAAGGGGCAAAGAGCGCGCGAACATCTTTTTTCTAGATGCAGGTTAGAACGTGCAACTTGAGATATCATGAATGGAGGGGTAACTTACGGTAGCTTCGAAAGGCAAGTTCTTGATAAGGATCTTCGTCCCGGCAGCCTTCTTGACGGCGTCCTCCTTTCGTCGCTCTTCGGCGGCATCGGCCCCTCTATGTGAGGCCTGAATCTTCAGTGAATGCCCCTCGAGGCTATAGCCATCCATGGCTCGCAGCGCGGCAGAAGCCGTCTCAGAGCTACTGAAGTCCACAAATCCATAACCGAGCGAGAGTATACCACGCTTGGGATCGGTCTTGGTCCGAACAATCGCGCTGCGGAATCCCGCCAACGGTTTGAATGTCTCAGACAGCTTCTGCGTCGTCGTCGAGAAATTCAGGTTCTTCACGTGTAGTGTGACAGTGTTCGTTGATTCTGGCTCCTCTTCCAGCAGGTCCTGGGCAGACAGTAACGCGCCAGGCTTGTCGGAAACTGCAGTGGGTATCGTTGTGCTAGACACGCCTTCCTTGAAGAGGTCTTTGGGCGCCTTTTCAAGATATAGAATCGAGTCCTTCATCTTTCTGTACGAAAGAGTCATGAACGCAGATTTGGCTTGTGTGGCATTCCCGAACTCCACAATAGCAGTCATGCCAGCAGGAGGCATCAAAAACCTGCGAATTGTGCCATGCTCCTCGAAAAGCTGTCGTATCTCATCGGCCTTGACTCCATGAGGGATGTTCTTGACAAGGATGGCGAGATCGCCTTTCGAACTTCTCTTGAACGCATCAAGATCGACGCCTTGTTTTGCAAAGTAACCCTTGGTCTCTTGGATGATGTGCGTTTCAGCATGGGCTTGCTTGACCGCAGCGTCCGAAGATGTGGGATCCAACAGTTCAGCCTTGCTGATGTTGAGGCGCTCCGCCACCGTTGACAACACGGCATCGGTGTTAAGATACAGCGAGTTCCAGTTGAAGGTTGACGCGGAGGCGTTCTTCTTTCTGAGTACGTCTTTCTGCTTCTTGAGTGGTAGTTTGGATATGGCAAACTCATCAAGTGCATCGTTCCTTTTCGCCTTCCCTGAAATAATGTGCAATAACCTTCCTTGGAAGATGGTACCATCATTCTCACGGAAGGCCTCGACCGCGTGTTCAGGATCTTCAAATTGTATAAAGGCAAATCCTTTACCTTTTCCATCGATTTTCTTCGTGGGGACGTGAACCTTTGTGCTGTTAGCGACCACCTTGACGAGAACAAATGTTGAAGTAAGCCAAGGGTTCGCCAATTTCAGATAAGAGACACATCTACTAAAATAGTCTCCCAGTCAACCTCATTTGCAAAAGCATCAGTTGTCCCTATCTTGGATATTCATCATATGGCGGGGTAGGAACGAAAGTGAGAATTAGACCTACCTCTTCGATTGTGCCAAACTTGGAGAACTGTTCGCGTATGTCATCTTCATTGACATCATAATGAAGATTTCTCAGGAACAGTCGGCCAGTCTGGCGAACCTTGCCTTCCTCGGAAGGCGCTGCGTCTTCTTCCTGGGCTTCTTCGGCTAGTGCAACCCCAAGCTGTGCGGCTTCAGCTTCGGGAAGTTCCTCTCTCATCTCGACCTCTTGCTTGTTCGCTGTCGGCGGAGCAGGATTTTCGTCATCATCCTCCACGAGATCAAGCACTCTGTTCGTGCGTGACCGAAGCCAGTCAGCATCCGAAACAGGGCCAGCCTCATCAGCAGGTGCATCGGGGAGCTCCTCGGACGCATCTTCGTTGGTTTGGGCAACGTTTGTCGCGTGGACAGTCAATTCTGTTCCCACTGCAGACTCCGCTTCAGGCGACGGTATCCGCTGCGCAGTCTTGGGCTTCTTCGACAGTACCTGGTACTCGTCGTCGCTTTCGCCTTCTGGAACAGCAACAGCTTCTTCAGCTGGTTCAGCAGCGGGCGCGGAGCTTGACTCCATTTGTGCCTCTTCGTTGGCCCACGCCTTCTGCTTCGAGGGCGGTTGCATCGCATCAAGGAACTCCTTCAGCTTTTGGTCTTGCTCAACTTCCTCTCGCTTTCGCTTGAGGTGGTTCTCTTTCGGAGGCGGTACGTAATCGTCGTTTCTTGGTACGCTCTTCTCAAATTTCTGTTGTCGTCGCGACTTGGGGAGTTCCTTGTCTGCGATCTGGGACGATCGTTAGCTCAGTCTAATACGTCGCTTCCATGCATACATACAGCTCGTGCTGGCTCGGCAAATATTTTGGACATGCGAATGAAGGATTTGTTGAAGTACTTGATCGCCTTGGAAGCATCCTCTGGCGTCTTGTATCCAATGTACCCAATGCGGCGGGCGGGGAAGTACTTCACGTCCGTGATAGTGAACTTGGAGAAGTGCTTGCGCACATCGTCCTCTGAGAACTTCGGCGGTAGACCGCGTACGAATATGCGTGAAGTCTCCATGGCTGTAGATTGCGAATCGTGACCTGCACGAAGAGTGAATGTATTGTGGAAGATAATGGGCGCAGCTTCCCAAATTTTTTAGCTAGCGGGCCCAAGCGAGACGCTCGGTCGCACCTGCCGCGTTGTTGCGCGCCAAGCCCGCGGTTCTCCTGCGCCAGCCCTGCCACATCAACACTCCACAAAGTCCCCATAAGTTACATACCATTGCTCGCCTAGTCTACTAGCTAGGAATACTCGACACTTGAAACCTCGTATTTCAATCGACACCACTCTCTCACCATGGCGAGCGAGAAGGATCTTCCTATCAAGCAAGAAGGTACGGGTGTACTCATGTTGTGTTGCCAGTGTTCAATCAACCGCTGACACGTGCATAGCCCAGATCAAGTCTGCAGACATGGTAACATACCTTTGAAAACTCTGATCGAACTTTGACTTACACCCTGCCTAGAGCGAGGAGATGCAGCAGGAGGCCATCGAAGTCGGTATGAATCCCCTTCGAGCACTGGCGCCTAAATCACAGACTGACATCTAGCAGCCCAGTCAGCTATGGACCAATTTTCTATCGAGAAGGTGTGATAAGACAAGTCACTAAGTATAGCCGGAGAACTGACCGTTCCCAGGACATTGCCCAGTACATCAAGAAAGAGGTAGGTTTCCATGTTGTGTCTTCCTCTTCACTGTGCTAAAATTGGTGAAGTTCGATAGCCGCAAGGGCGCGACGTGGCATTGCATAGTCGGGAGGAACTTCGGTAGCTTCGTGACCCACGGTACGCCAATCCATTGCGAGTGAGACTGGGCATCCAACTAATTCATGTACAGAGACCAAACACTTCATCTACTTCTACCTTGGGCATTGCGCCATCCTACTCTTCAAAACTCAGTAAGCACATATGCAATGGACCCGGGAACTTGGCCATCTGGACACTGGATACCCTGTTTGCTTTCGACCTCGTTCAACATACGTATACGAGCTCGCACTCACACCGACCGTAGGCTATAGGACGTATCACCATTCGAGGCTTTTTAGTGCTTGAATTGGGGTTATCTGACGCGTGGCGATTGGAGTGATGACGTATTGGATTGCAAAGGGCCTTTTGATATGACTGATACGAGTCTCTTTTTCAAAAGCTGTGTCTACGGGCAGGTATATACCCAATGGGATGATTCTTATACCATGATATCATTTCTCAAAGTACGTTTCTCAAATCATCTCGAAATTGTTGATGTCTTCTCAAATATTTGGAAGAACATGCGACTCTGTTGAGCGCGAAAGCTTTCCAACCGCAGCGTGGAAAGGTCGCACTTCGGACGTGCAGTATATCATTGGTAAAGGAAGCTCGCTAACATCAAGTGACTTGACCCTGCTGCGTGACAGGCTGGACTACATGCATCGTACCACACGCAAGCCAAAGATATATTACCCCTCCATGCCACGCGTAAAGTGCATGCCAAAGGTGTGGCGCCAAGTGTGGCGGAGTTGATGACGCAACTTGGCGCCAATCCACCTCCGCGTTCTAACATTCACATTTACCCAGCTCTCGCCGCAACACTCCTCACACATTATACCACATCCTTCACCCACAGTGGCACGTCTCCCTTCGCGTAATACATATCTCAAGACACGAAAAAAACACGCGCAAACCGACAATCGATCGCGACGACCCTCCGCAAGCTATATCTACCGCGCGCATAGACAGTTGCGCGACAGCTCTACGCTACGCCTTCAACCCGCCACACCCAGAGAACCGCACCGAGCGTTGAATTAGCATTGCCACCTCAAATATGTTTTTCTTTTTCACATGCGGAACGCACAGTATGTCTCTTTCTCAACATTCCTGACCCGGTATGCACCTCCTCTCCACTGTATTAACCCCTTCATAGCATTCAACTCGCATCTCAAAGGCGCCGAAAACCTCACCTTCCAATGCCAAAATTGCGGCAACTTCTCCGCGCGCCCGATGAAGCGCTGGGAATGGTTCACCTTCTGCTTCGTCCCCGTCATCCCGTTCAGCCTGAAACCCTACAAAGAGCTCGGCTGCCACATCTGCAATTTCTGGCAGGACATCAAGTACCGGCCTGACGTGCAGGCGCAGATTGGCGGAGGAGGTGCGCCGCCACAGCACCAGCAGGGATATCAGATGGGAGGTCATGAGCAGGGGACGGGGAAGCCGGGGTATGGACCACCGCCGGCAGGGGTGCCGCATCAGTATCAGTAGTTCCGGCTGCCGGAGAGAATCGTGCTGGTGAAGCATTTCATCTTGGTTACATGCCTGTTCCGGGCAGCACTGGCAGAGAGGCGGAGGGGCAGTGTGAGACCAGGGCTGGGGTATAGATTGAGGCTACGCAGGATGAAAAAGTACCGGGGTGAGTCAATGCGCGGCGAAGGCAACATCTGCGTGGTTTTGTCGCGTAGGTGGATGTAAGCAATGGTGATTTCGGAGAGTCTAATGCAGCGACGCAAACCTACACGATATCCCTTTCGTTCTGTATTTTTACCACCACGCTGGACGGCGGGAGGATCGCGAGCATGGTATGGCGTTAGGGGAACCTTATATACCAGGCTGCTCTTTCTTTGAACACTTTCCTAGGCTCGAGAATATAATATATATTCGCCCAGACCTTGCTCAACACGAACACGATTCCCAGCTCAAGCGCAATCAAGAACAGTCACAAACCCAACCTCCTCTAGCCTCTGGTCAATATTCGACAAAGTCACGCTTCACCCCACACGACGCAGTACCAGAACGCTTGCCCACCGGTCGAGTCTCGCTGCCTGCTTGGCAATAATCGATTTGCATCCTATCCAGGATACTACAGTACCTCGCTCCAGATTCTAAGAACATGCAATTTGTGGGCAGGGCGGAGTCATGCGGCGATGACCAATATAGTATCTTCAAAGGATTGGCCGAGTTAGTATAGGCCCTATCGGCCCCCAACAATAAACTGGCTGAGTTCTAGAATGCACTGGTTTGGGATGCGGAACCTGCATTTGGCGCTCACCTGCTTTTCAGAGTACAGTATGTCGAAGGATTGTCCTTGGCATCAGCCTCCTTCCAAGGCTCCTTCCCACTTTGCTTGCTTTGGGAGAAGCGAAGGAACGAATGGGATGAGGTCATAAAGCTTTGCGCTGATATCCCTATAGATTATCTGTATATGTTCCAGCATCGAATAGGGCTATAAAGAGTTCCATTGCTTTCTGTTTGTACCGCACCTAACCCTCAGCGCACATCATCCTCGTCCAAAGATCAGATCTCCAGAGCATTCCAACCATGCGATCAACCACTATTCCAGCTTCTCTCCTCCTATTTGGAACGGCTATCGCCGTGCCAGAGGTCCAGATCGTCCCAAGTTTTCCCGGACGCTGCACCGCATATCCGAGTATCAATCTCGGCCCTGGTCCCGACCGCGCCCTCCCCTTCCAAATCATATCCGACCAAACCGACGACTCTGCTGCCAATCTTCTGACGCTATATCCCCATGACACACAGCTCAACGGCGAAAACGTTACCTACCTCGCCGTGAACTGATGCACGGATTGCGCTGCCGCGAACACCATCATGCAATGCCGCGACGCCCTCGTGACGACCTACTCATATGAGTCACCCTACATCAGGATATCTAAGGACGCAAATAACGCTATTCCCTGGAGCAAGGATGGCTATACGCCGGGGATATACAGGCACACGATCGACGGTGTGGACCAGGGGCATAATTACTGGGGAGCGCAGAATAGGACGACGTGGGGGTTCAAGGCTGCGAATGATGGCGTTCCGGACCACTACAAGATCAAGTTGATGGGGTTGCCAGAAGACCCAAGCACCCCAGGTACGGAGGCGGATTGGGAGCCTGAGTTTTTAGGCTTTGTTAGAGTGATCCAGCCACATACTCCTTGATTGTTGAACATACTATCTACTAGACATGAGGTTATATTGTTCGACCCTCGTCCTCTTCTTCGTCGCACGGATAGGACCCTCACAATACGGAGTGGAGCATCTTAATTGTAGAGTAGCCTAGTCAGAACCTAGGGCGATTATTCTTGTTCCTCTGTATCGTTTCCTTGGCGAATCGTATTTCCTGGATTTTTAAAATCAAATGAAGGAGACGTAACGTAGCTATCAGATGTGGGTAACGAGTAGTCTGCAGTGAGCTGCTGTTGAAGGAGAAGGACGGTTGAAACCTTGGAAGCTGGGCGCTAAGGTCACTCTACAAAACAACATAGCGGCCGACACTAACAATTGCATCGGTTAGACACTGCCATACGGTGTTAGATCGCAGCTTTCAAACAAGTACTATAGCGTAACGTGCCCCTAATCTCAACAAGAGAGATCGGTTCTGGGAGGGGTTGACGCTGAGCAATTCAATCTCTTGTGTCGACCACTGTACAAGGCAAACGGAATTACCTAATGTGTCAAAGAGTCAAGGGCGATGAAGAAAGGCTACGGAGTCGGTGCACAAACGTGGTACATCGATGTCTGCCTCAGTGAAGGCGCGCAGGCCAATCCTGATAGCTCGTGCTGCAGGAACCTACCGCACCACGTGCTAATCAAGCTACTTGGGTATGACAACAGAGCGAGAGACGTCACGAAACAACGAGCCAGAAACATGTTGTGTACATCATGCAACGACTGATGCACTGGGTACCTATGGTATGCAAGTTGCGCCGCATGGTTTTTTTGGGCGCTAAAATTTCTCGTTCAAGATGCACTTGAGCATTTTGGGCAGGTATTCACGAAACTAGCGATGGTCTAGACGGAGTTCTACGGGTAGAATCGTAGAGCTTTGTAGACTCTGAGTCTACATATGCAGCGCACAGTGTGGCCTAATCCGGTTGAGTACTTTTAGCCTTCTACAGGGTTAGGCTAACTTGCAGCTGCTCAGCTACACTAGTGAAGATCAGGTCGTGCCACATGTGCTCTGGCCCAAATAGTTGATAGACAAAGGCTAAGAAAGGGTAAAGCGTCTCGCTACCGCGAATTGAATCTAACGAGAAGAGCTGTGTGATCCGGCTTGATGATTGTGTTCTGGACTTCTTTAGCGTCGAGCAATCCGCATAAGAAATCCTCGATTGAAGAAAGGACCAACATATCATTGACAGTAGCATATCCCTCAAGACGACGCAATCAGCACGCTTCGAATCCAGTTGCACCAATCTTGCAGATCTCAAGATTTCTGTCCAAAACCGAACGAATGGTACGCCACATTATCCCAGTGGCTCTCGCTACTTCATATGGGCATAGCTAAAGATTATCTAGTTCGCACAAGACCGCCTCCTCCCAGGCGAGGAAATCAACAACTGGTCATCTAGCGAGTTATTACGACGACTCGTTAGCAACAACGATGCGTACAAATGCACCTTTACAGACGATGGCAATCTCGTTCTCACCAACGAACGGTCTGGTTCGACAATCTGGCAATCGAATACTGCTGGCAAAGTGGGCAAGCCAACGCACATCATCATGCAGAAGGATGCAAACCTCGTTATGTATGATGTGGATGGGAAGCCTTACTGGGCGACCAACACAGGCGGTAAGGTCCGGGGAGGTGATATTGTGCTCGTCATGCAGGACGATGGAAACCTGGTCATATATGGAAATGGGAAGCCTATCTGGAAGACGGACACTTCGGGAAAGTAGGATGTTGTGGTCGGCATTCTTCTCGTGGGTTCTACTCTCGAAAATTGTATCACAGTGGGCGACACCAAAAACTGAATTTTATGGTGCCAGATTCTCAGCTCCCTATATTAGTAGGTTAGAGAATCGGCTGTAAGCTTAGTATCTGATGGTACAGCCAAGGATGGCTCGCTTTATAATGTGTGTTCGAAGTTTTACCCTAATAATTTACGGCCGCATCTTATGTTGGCGCAAGAGCTGGTTCAATTTTTTGTGTTGGCCACTGTGTATACGAAATTAACTGAGACCAAGGGAAGACACGCAAGAAGTCCTGAGCTAGGAAGAAAACGATCGTGATGGACTACGAGTTCTACACGCAACGCCCGAATCGTAACAAACAGGACGAGGTAATAGCCTTCCATTCATCAAATTCGTATTCAAACTAATATAATTAATTAACATGAAGACAGTCAATCTTCTGGTATCCATTTAGTATTTTCGATCTTCATCCCTCATCATGCTCGCACTTAGTACGCAACCATAGCGTTCAAGCCCTCCGTCTCACGATCAAAGTTCTTGTGCTGCGAAATGGCAAAAGTATAAGCGTCGACGAAATCCTTCGCGCCCTTTGCCATCTGTATGACCTCCTTGAAGCTCTGCGGGCTAACCTGGCTGGCGGTGACAACGCCGTAGCTGTCGACGACGTCACCGCTGGTAGAGAACGACATGCCGGGCAGATCGACTGCGGTACGGATGAACTGGACAGCCTCGCCAGTCGCACCAATGGCCTTGAGATGACCAAAGGCCTCACGCACCCAGTGAACGGCGCGGCCGTTCTTGCTGAGGGTGGCAATCGATTCGGCACCGCCGGGAACGAAAACGGAATCAAACATGGTCGAGCGCATGCCCTCGAGGTGATGGTCTGCGACAACGCCCTTGCCGGTGTTCTTGTCCTCGCCAGCGGCGAAGATTTTGTTGCGGCGTGGAGAGATAGTGAAGGGAAGGGCGCCGGCTGCACTGAGAGCAGTCTTGATACCATTGTACGCTACAGCATCGTAGCCGTCTGCGATCAGGATGGCGACCATGCGAGTTTCGATGGTCGGCTTCTCCGGTGCGAAATCGAGCTGCGAGAGACCCTTGGCCTTCTTGTTGTGCTTGGGGCGACTCTGCTCCTTCGGCTGCTCACCGCCGACCATCTCGGCCACGGACTTCGCGAGATCTAGATCGATTTCTGCAATGCGGGCAGTCATACGCTCGTAAACGATGGGGTCATCGCAGTGGTCGAGCTCGAACGCGAAGGCGTTCATCATGTGAGTCTTCTCAGGCTCGGACAACGAGTTGTAGAAAAGCTCGGCTTGGTTCTTGTGCTCCTGAAACTTTTTGCTGCGAAGGCGGGTCTTGACACCAGCCATCTTCTCAGCATAGTCAACATAGCCGCCCTCCTTCTCGGTTGCAGGTGGCACGGCCTGGAAACGGTTGGGCCAGTAGTTGACGGTGCCCTTGGTGATAGTGTGTCGCATAGCACCATCACGGTTGTGATTCATCACAGGACAAACAGGCTTATTAATGGGAAGCTCTTCCCAGTTTATGCCAAGACGGCTCAGCTGGGTATCTTGGTAGGAGAAGTTTCGGCCCTGTAGGAGAGGGTCGTCACTGAAACCAATACCGGGCACGATATGGCTAGTACAGAAAGCAACCTGCTCAGTCTGTGTGAAGTACTCGTCCGGGTTTCGGTTGAGCTCAAGCTGGCCAATGTATCGGATAGGTACCAACTCTTCAGGCCAGACCTTAGTAGCATCAAGTATGTCGAATTCAAAGTCATCCTGCTTCGACTCGGGAATGACCTGGATACCGAACTTCCACTTAGGGTATGCGCCGCTCTCGATAGCGGTCCACAAGTCCTTTCGGTGGAAATCGGGATCCTGGCCAGCAATCTTCAAAGCCTCGTCCCAAACGAAACTGTGTACACCCAGCTCGGGCGTAAAGATGAACTTGACGAAATTCCTCTCACCCTTGTCGTTGATGAGTGTGAAGGTATTTACGCCGAAACCCTGCATCATACGGTATGATCGGGGGATGGAACGATCGGACATGGTCCAGAAGTGCATGTGCGTAGTCTCTGGGTGAAGGTACTGGAAATCCCAGAAGTTGTTGTGTGCTGATTGTGCCTAGTGAATGTTAGAAGATGTTGATTTGAGGCGCGTAAGTGAAGGTACCTGAGGGATCTCATTGTGAGGCTCGGGTTTGCCAGCATGTATAACGTCAGGAAATTTCATAGCATCTCTAAAGGTGAGGGTATAGAGTCAGTGTAGTGTTCGAAATTTGGGGAATTGGGCGAAGTGGGTGTTCTAGCCAGCCAAAATGTCTGAAGATCTCAGACTTAGAAGTGCAAGGCCTAGAGTCTTGGACAATCGGCCAACCTGAACACCCACACTGTCCCCTGCCGTACGTACTGGATGAAGAAGACCGGGATATTGTTTCCGACGATGTCCCAGTTGCCCTCTTCAGTGTAAAACTTGACAGCGAATCCACGAACATCGCGGACAGTATCTGCTGAGCCGCGGCTACCTAGGACTGTCGAGAACCGGAGGAATACAGGTGTCTCTCGAGAAGTATCTGTAAGAACGCCTGCAGAAGTAACGTCTGCAGCCGATTCAAACAAGGTGAACTTTCCGTGGGCGCCTGCACCTCTCGCGTGAACGACACGCTCGGGGATTCGTTCGTGGTCAAAGCGGTGGATCTGTCACCATGTCAGTAACCGAGTCTCCAGAGAATACAGGTGGCGACATACCTTTTCACGGCCGAAACCATCTTCCAAAAGCATGGGACCAGTCCTGTCCTCGCTGGCGACCTTCAACCAGTCGTCCGTGTTCGTCTGCTTGGTGCCCCAATCGGAGGTTATCCTCCAGTTCGGGTCGTGGACATCTTTGGTGGCGGCCGACAGGTCCGCAATCTTCTGATTCTTTGCGCTCGTCATTTCTTGAACTTTTTCTGTAGCCTGCGATAGAATTTGAGAGGCCATTATCTTGTCCTTTGGATCGGATGCAAGACAGTCCAGCAAGGTCTCTTAAAGGAATTGGCCGTGGCGGAGATGGGTACATAAGAAAGCGGTGCTGTCGTCGTCATGACGTCAATTTGTTGTATGAACAGCGCCTGCCCGCACCACTACGCGACGTTTTGACACGCGGTCGCCCGAAGACGCACCCCTAGCCGTTCTTTGGCTGCATTTTCGGACGCGCTTCAGGTCTACCGGCCAATAGGCGATTTGATGATGTCGAGCAATGATCGAATAATGCTCGACAATCTGAAATGCGGAGTCGCACTAAGGGCTCATGCGGGTCGCCCATGCCAAATCCTATGGGGTTCGAGAAGTCGATGCTGAGAAATAAGTGCTTTTGGAAGGGCATTCAGAATTTGCCCCTGGAAATGCTGCGTTTCGATGACGAGGTGCGGGTTCAGACTCGGTGAGCTACCGGCGAGCTTCCAGATAGCGACTTGTCCATTGGCCTGCCCACCAGTCCCGCCTCTGTGTGCCGCTTGACGATCGAGAGGGCGAGGAGCACGGCAGCTGTTGTAGAAGATCTGTTACGTCTGCCTGAAGTGCTTGGTTGCCATGTGCACGCACGCGAACCGTCCTATGAGGTGTGGATGAGCCATCGCATTCTCAATACCGAGGTTGGCGGGGTAGTCACGTGATGCGACCCTCCATGCCACGCTTCCAATGTTAAACCTGTGGAGCATTGACAGCCGCACAGGCCTGCTGTCCGATCGAATCCTTCTCCCCTGAACTTTGTGGAGACCTGTAAATGCAAAAGCACATTCACAGGTTGCATTAAGAGCTAGGAAGAGCCGAGTCCATAGCTGTTGAGATGAGAACACGGCTCGCACCGCTTAACGGCGCACCCGGAACCGCCGTTGAAGTTTAAATCATGCCACTCCGTGAGAGCCGTTGAAAAGCATCCGACAACGTTCGGCACTAGATATGACAGCCGGGCGCATGCATATCCGGTCAGTCGAGACCGCCGACGGCGCCCGCGGGGAAAGCTCTCCAATACCTTTTCCCCATTCAGGGCCTCTCCCGCAGCCTTCCGCTACGCTCATGCAACTCCTGTACGAGAAGGCCCGAAGCACGTTGATGATGTCGCGTCCAATGCGTGGAGGCGGAAGGTACCCGTTAGACTTCGTCAATCGCGCAAAAAGCAATTTTGAGTTAGGCTGTCTAGTGCAGAAGAAGCGGCGGTGTGATGCCTTATCTGGACTTTGGCTCGTCTATTTGAGACTTGATTTCACGAAGGCTGAATGCGCGTTGAGTCCTGCCTGCTTACGACATGCATCAAACTACAGACACGACCGCATGGGCAAATGTTGGAACGGTCCAAACTGAGTACCTGTTACGGGGGTCCACAACGTCGAGTACAACAGCACCGGGCAGCAAAGGCTTCGCACGCAACGTTTCCGGTGAGTGTCTTGAACCTGATCCGAGGTCAAAAGGTCGAGATTCGCTTAAAGCTTCGTCTGTGATAGTAAAGGTGAAGGTGCATCTGCACAGCATCAACCTACCGCATTGGAAGCTTGGCGCAGCAGAGGCGAGCGATTAGCGTTAGCTGAACCAGCCTTTCTGAGCTGAGCCAGACCTCTTCATGCAAATCGCGTACACAGGCAAGCGTTGTGTTGGTTTGGACGCGCAGCACCGTCCATACAGACACTGTGCACGGTGTCTCGCGCGGTATATGGGCACTGTAGGATTCTACTTGCGCATGATATGTCAGCATTGCAGATTGCCACGTTCTTTGAGTCGAAGGATTGTCGAGCAACAAGCACTAGGAAACATCTATAGTGCTTCTACGAGGCTGGCAAGGGACCGATTGGAGCAATGCCGAACATGTCCAACTCCGGGACATGTCCAATGAACTGGTACGCATGCAGGTACTCGCGCAAGTTATGAAATCGAACCACTGTCCTGTACACCACGCGTCCTCGATCTTGCTGGAAGTTACTGGGTTCAAACGGGTGTGTGGATCTGCCGTGGTGTATAACGGGGACTCGCCGTTGGGGCGGACACGGTCCATAAATGGACTGAAGGGAACAACAAGGCTTGCGTTCATACAGTACTGCCCGAAGGAGCGCACATCGAACCACTAGTGCACAACACCACGTGGATGCGCCAAGGCTGTTCCTTCAGGATAGTATGCCCCTCGTTCTTTTAGTGTGAAGGAGGATTCAGGTACACGGAATGAGCTGCTGTTTGTCGTTCACTCCCCGAGCATTTGATCAAAGTGCTCCATATTAAAAGGACAGATGATCGATCCACCTCGTGCGGTAGATGCACGGCGACCCGTGAAGTCGCTGGCAATGCCGGCCGCACGAGTGAGAACAGTCGATCGGGAGATATGGCCGTTCGCGAAGATGCAATGACCTGAAAATGATGCGAGATGGCTAGCTGTCCCAGGTGGGGTGGATCTCTCGATCTCGATGGCCTTTGAGGTGTGTACCGGGGATTGCTAGGCACGACGTGTTTCATCAGGCTTCCATCAGCCGGCGATGTCGTGTGGGGACTTGGTAAACGATAAGCTCGCAAATGATGTAGGACGAATGGAAATACGCGTAATAGCCACAGGGCTAGCAATCGGAGATGGTTGACAATTAGAACAGATGACCGGTCTCCACCAGGAATGGAAACACGAGAGGCTTTTCCCATCCTTCGGGTGGAGACCAAAAGCGGATTCGGCTGGATCCGCAGTTCCCGTGCTGCTCTTTAATCCCGCGTGGGAGGGGCCTCATTGATGACTACAATCGCTCGAGGCCAATCTCTTGTTGGAAAAAGCCTTCCTCACAGAGGCATGCGTATATGTCGTGGGTCCATGGTCCGGGTGACGATCCCCAGGGTTGCGGTACTTTCATTACCCACAGTGCATCGCTATGGGTCCATACATGTCGTGATTGAACCAAGTGCTGTCAGAGGCACGACGACTGCTACGAACTATTAGAGCTGTCGACGTTGAAAGAGTGAGAAAGGTGGCAGGCTGGCGAGGCCATAGCGCATGTGACAGGCGTCTACCGAGCCGCTTCTGCGTTATGCTTAAGAGACTGTACATATTGCCCTACTCCCTACTCGGCACCCCGCATTATGCACAATCAGACAGACGAGGATCCAGTGGGGAATGGCGATCAAACCTCAGATTGCGAACCGAGCTTCGATCTGGTAACCAAAAAAGGGCCGAAAGGCGCAACCGCCGAAGATATGTCAATATCTTCGCGGACAGCTGAGACAGTATTCGGAGGCGGTACTCATCCAAAGGGGGCCTGCAACTGTGCCACGAATGGCTATGCTATTGGAGACGACGGCGCAAAGGCTGTGGGGAGTAGCTCCGAGCGAACGAGCGATGAGGCGTCGAATGACGAAGGAGACGAAGATTGAAACGACAGACTCTCCGTAGCTAGCGCCAGAGACGACGTCGAGGGCGTCGCGGAAGACGGGCGCTGCAAACATAAAAGTGGACGCCATGTAAGCGAAGACGGCGTGGGCAGCCTGGCGCATCGCGAGATGGAAGGCACAGTCGATCGACGTGCGCCTTCCTCGGCCCGCCGCGCTAGGTCCCGATGGGGGAAGGTCCCGCCGTTTGATGAGAAGACGCGACTTGTGCGCTCCTGTACAGACGGAATAATTGCTTCCACGATGATCTGCCATCCTTCCATCAGCCATATCCACTTTGCGGCGCGCGCTCACTCTGCAGTCGGTGCGGAAACTCGCGACGACGAGGCGAAGTCATCACCAGCAACCACCCGGCACAGCAGCTGGTAGCAGCGGCGGCGCCCACGAGTTGCGCGTTGGGGACGTGACTCGATGCATCCGGTCCAAACCCGACCAGAGATGGACGTTTTGGGGCATCCTCTCCTCTAAGTTTGGGCGTTGCCGCATCGATGGAGCCGTCTCCGCTCAAGCAAACGAATGCCTTCGCCGTCGTCTCTCTATCAGTGGATGCCAGCGCAAGGGCGGCACTTGGTGCAAGCTCGCGATGTGCCACCCGTCGCTGCACGCTTGCGTTGTGTGTCGTGGATCCCTTCAGGCTCAAAAGGAGGCCGCAGCCCAACCAGGGTGCCATGTGCGGATGCTCAGAAGCAGAGCAGCCACGGTGGGGGGGCGCCGGGCCATGGCACAGTGCGGACAGCCAAGTGGTCATGAGGAGGGCTGGCCATGGCGGAGGGAGCACCTCTCACAACGACAGCAGCACGGTATACGCGGGCGTCCGAGGCTCGGTGCTGTCAATATACCTGCGCTCTGGCACGCGTCGCACAAGGCCGTGTCGCCGTGTACGCAGCACTGTACGTACCAGCGCAGGGCTGACTGCCCTGGGCGCGACTAGAGAGGCGGAGGGCCCAGGATCTGCTATGGCGGTTAATGTGCGCTACTGGCATCGAACCACAGGCTTCGAGCAGCCCAAGAGGTCGCGCGGCGGGCAGGTGACGGTGAGGAGGCGCGCAAGGCCCAGCCCACAGCGCGAGGCACTCATCGCGGTGCAGGGCGTCGACTGCAGCGCCGCTCGAAGCCGCCGCCCGCACACACAGACGGCCATTGGCCTCGCGCCCTAGCGACCCTAGCTCCGTCACCAACACAATTGTCCATGCGCGCTCGACAAGGAACAAGGGACAGGGATCAGGCCCGAGGATTAGCACTTGCAACGGCTGTCCGCAGGTCTTCCATGTTGCAACAAACGGCAGCAGTAATTAACGGCGTGCAAAAGAGGCCCGTCTGCTCGGAGCTTGAGAGCCTTCTGCTGTTATAAAACACCCCACGCCCCCCTCCGCGTCGGCCCTCCCTGCATTCTCCCACTTTTAATTCCTCGCACATCATCGAGCGTGCCTGTCCGCACGTCCTCGCGCATCGTACTCGAGCGTACCTCCGGCTACCTACCATCCCGTACCTGTACCAGCACCACCGCCCGCTGCCTTCACCGTCACCGTCCACCGCTGGACCACCTGCCGGACCAGCACACCGAAGCCGCAAAGAAGCCTCCTTCGACGCCGCACCGCACCTGAAGCCCTCGTGCCCCACCAATCAGCTCGCCCCGCCGTCCGCTATCCTCGTCCACCCGCTGCCCTCGCCAACGCCGGCAGCCATATCACAGCACCGGCTCGTATTCCTCGCCAATCGATAGCAGCACCCGCCAACCAACATGTGCACGAGAATCCACCACACGTACGCCTGCGGTCACGTCGTGTCGGAGAAGGCTCCCTGCGCGGCATCACGGTCTGCGAATTGCGGCGAGAACAAGGTCAAGAACGTCAAGCACGACGAGAAATGTGACCGCTGCGACCACTAGCAGGTACGCGCCCCTCTGTTGTACAACGTGCCACCACTCTCTGACAGACGCCTCAGCGTGCCACCGCAGCCTTTATCCGGACGACATCCCCATGACGGCCGGTGGCACGCAATAGGGTGTCCCCAGCGGGTACGCAGACTGCCTTTGTCGCAGCGTTGCCCGACCTTCTCCTATGCCTCTGGCCAGCTCAGAGCCCCACGGCTCGCGGCCTGCAGGCTGCATTTCACGGCGTCACGGAGACAAAAGCACAGGCGTTGGGTGGCATTGGAATTTACGGGGCCTGGGACCATCGTGAGTCTGGCGTTTTGGACTGGTCCAGCCTTGCATCGCACTTCACGTCTTGTATTACTCATCGCGTTTTCCATTATTTCTACGGATTTTTCAAGCGTTCTGTTCCGAACTGCGGGCAGATGGGCGAAACGGCCGCCTTATTCTCCTTTAACTCTATTTTCCTACTCTGCGACATGTTTCGACACGGCTCCGTGACGCCAAGGCGGGGCAGCGGGATCAGACAGAAAAGCGACTCAATTAATACGTGCGCGCCTGCGACGGTGTCCTGAGAGACCAAGTCAGTACGGCACGCCAATTCCACTTCAGCTGTCCTTGCTTGTTATAGAGTTGAGTGCATTTTGGCTATGTTGGGCCAATCATCTGCTGGTGATCTGCCAATCGGTGACGAATATCTACAGGGCGCGGATGCAGCACCGTTGTTCGCCAATCGGTACGGCAGCGTTGCCCAGGCCGCCTCCAGATGACCATAACCTATGTATTCCAGTCGCCGCGGTCCAGAGCTACACCATACCTCGAATCGGTTGTGCAAGCCATCCGGTCGCGGCGCCAGCCTCATTCGCCGCCGATATTGTTTACCTTGTTCAAATATTGCAGCCGTGAAACTCTGGAGCCAAGGCAAGCGAGATGGTGTATGCCCAGTGGGGTGATAGGCCGCGATAAGTGCGTCTGCAGTAACAGCATTATTCCCCTCACGCTGCCAGGTTGGGTCTCGACAGATGCGTCGCTGTCAACCAGGAAAGCACAGCACGGCTGTCAGACGGCGGCGATTCGTCTCACGCCCCGTGATCCTCCCGCAGTACCCGGGGTCGGCCCGTAAGCCACGTACAGGAAAATGCCCTGTGCTATGCGTTGCCGGCATTATCTTACTGCGAGTCCATGAACTTTGTTGCACCCTGAGACCGGAGGTCTTACTAAACAGGGGTCTACTTACCGTAGTCTCATGGCCGCCGTGCATGCCTCTTTAGCTTTACATGTGATGTCGCGGCGAAGGCCTGTATGTGGAATGGAGGCGATCATCATATAACCGAGTGTCAGTGTAAGTTCATCATCGATGCACTACGGCTTCCACATCCCGTCCCTCACAGCCTTGCATGTTGTCAAACACTCACTCACTTTAATCAGCAGTCAAGACTGCGTCCAAGGCTCAGTGGACTGTGATGTCGTGTTCAGGTGAGTATATATAGATAACTATATGTTGCGCGTAATTTGCGTTAAGCAGCTGCGGACTTGGTCGCGCACACATCGCGCTTCCTCACCCTTGTCCGTCTTGGCTAATATACTCGCCTTACCGTGTATGCACGTGCGTCCACCGCCGTTTAGCCCTGGGCGAGTTTGCAAGGCTTGTTCGCTTGTTGCGAGGGGCTGCTGGACTGTATGCGCTGGACTGTGACGCTTTGCAGAACCGACGCTTCTTTGCTATGGCGTGCATGATCACGCATATGCAACGACGCCATGCGGCTCTGCTCAACGTTCTATTTCGGGCAGGTCTATAACCGTTAAGCATGCTTCCAGATGCTTTCAATACAGCGCTCGCTCAACGTAGTCGGAAAAACGTGTTGTAGACGCAGGCGAACCAGGCACAGAAACGCGAGCCTGGTAGAATGTCCGCGAAGCCCTGGCGTCGTGATGACTCTGACCGCATGAAGTGCGATTACGGCAATCGCTAACATGACCATGGTTAGTGTCGGTGGGTCGGTTGTGCATGTAGGTGTGGCAGCTGGCCCAAGCGCAGTTTCCGGGTTCGGCTTGAAACTTGGCGCGGTCCGGTACGCGTGACTTCTGCTTCCAATTTACCCACAACAACCCGTGCCGAAGATCGATGTCGATTGATATCAACTGGGAGACGCTGACGGGCGGCTCAGATGGTTCTTCGCGGGCAGAGTCGATCCGGGCCTTCATTCATGACCGATTCCAGCAGGTGACGCTGCCGCGTTTCATCCGCTCCGTCCACGTTCATTCATTCGACTTCGGAAGCGTTACCCCCGAAATCGAGATCAAAGACATATGCGATCCGCTCCCTGACTTTTACGAGGAGGACGAAGATTATCCAGACGAGGACGAGGATGCACAGGCAGATGACGATCGTGGGGCCGTTGGCGGCCCTCTTACCCGCATAACGAAAGAGCGACGCGAAGGCGCGGAAAAGGGATCATCCAACATAGAATATCCTCCTCTGAGTCAATCACGTCTAGCGCCGCCTTTTGGAAACACCAGAACTCCCGGCCTTCGCACCACGTTAGCGCCTGTCGAACAACTGGGGAGCCCTTTCATCCCAAGGGCCTCCACGCCTGGCATACCCGGAGGAACATCCAACATCAACTATTTCCATCTTCCGCTTGGTGCGGGGCTATCTGGGACAACTACCCCTCTTGCTGCTGTTGCTGGTGCACAGCTCCAAGGTTGGCCTGACTTTGCCAATATCCGACCATCCACCCCAACCAATATGCGTCTTCGCCATGCTGCTTCAATGAACTCCCTTACCCTGACACCGCAGTCGAACCCAGACCCCACGACAAGGCCACCCTCCCAACACCAACATGATGCAGAACGGAGGGAGTCGCTAGCTGCAGCTTCGAATCATTCATCGGATGACGGATACGAAAGGACACCATCACCGTCAATACCTCGTATGCGCGAGAAAAGTCCCGAAGATATCCAAGTCGTGTCACACGTACAGTATTCGGGCGATATCAAGATGTCGCTCACTGCGGAGATCCTGCTAGACTATCCTATGCCAAGTTTCGTCGGCATACCGCTGAAGTTGAACATCACCGGGCTAACCTTTGATGGCGTTGCTATCCTAGCGTATATCAAAAAGAGGGCTCATTTCTGTTTCCTATCTCCGGAAGACGCTGATGCACTAATCGGAGGCGAAACCAACCTTGACTCTCTTCAGTCAGATGTGCAGAAACAGGAGCGTCAACTCGCACAGCGCTCTCGAGCGGGAGGATTGCTGGAGCATATCAAAGTCGAGAGCGAGATCGGAGGTCGGGGAGAGGGCGGGCAGGTTCTCAAGAATGTGGGCAAAGTGGAGTCTTTCGTCCTGGAACAAGTCAGGCGCATCTTCGAAGACGAATTCGTATACCCAAGCTTCTGGACCTTCCTTGTATGATGTTATCACCGAATGGCTGGCTCGGGTGCGCACCACGAAGAGAGCAAAATAATCCCTGAAACACATCACCCGCCAAACTACCCTGTTTCGTTGTCACCGATCAGAGAAATGAGGTGGAATACGCAAGCGCTCCACTTGTTGCAAAAGAAGGGATTGGAACGACTGGATAGCCGACGTGCAGCTGTCATTGCGCCTCACGAAACTTTGTACCTGCTGTCAAAATGCAGGCAAGCGTTAGCGTGGTGTTCCTTTGGCGACAGTGATACAAATTGCAATTCCCCACTATAGAGGGGGAGTCACGTTACAGTGCATTGCGGGTACATGTAGCACCAAGCGGGCCTTAACAACGACGCGTCTACAGAAAGGGTTCCCTCATGCTCGAACAGGTGTCGTACAGAAAACGTGGGTTGGCGTGCTGCCACTCGCGGCTCGGCGCAGAAACGAAGCAGCACAAGTCTTTGACAGCTCTAAATTATCACGGTTACTGGCACTTGCAGCAGTAGTCACAGTGCCAGGCCATGCGTGTGATACTGTGTGCGCACAACACAGCGAATACTCGTTGCTTTCACGCTCCGCAAAGTGCGACTGTCACTGACCTGTCAAAGTCAGTACCCACGCGACACCCGTGTGCTGTTGCTACTCAACATGGCGCTTACTCGCGCCGTGCGTCGTCAATCAGCGCACATTGCTGTCTCGACATCTACGATGGTTGTCATGTGTGCAGCCGAGCACCCAGCATGCCCCATTGCGTGTAACCGCGTCTCCTGCCCGATATCTCCCGCGAATCCCGTTCCTCCCGCCCAGACGGCTTGACGTGCCTCCTTGCAGCTTTCATAATGCATATGACAACTCGCCCCGATTAGCGAATGTATCCTGTTGACTCCATGTAACGCTGGAGCTGCTTTTGAAGAGGTGCAGCAACCTGCAGTGGGGAACACGGGTACTTCGGACGGCAACGTCAGGCATTGGTTGCGCGGACACGCGGCTCGATATGAGCAATTGATTCATGTCCGCGTAGCTGCTATTCTTGGGCTGAGGGGCAGCTGGCGGAGAATTAATGGGTGCAGGGGCTTTATCGCGAGGTTGGTTATCACGTTATCACATATAGGTCCAGCAAGGCTGCTAAGATATGGGCTCTGAGGGTGTGAGCGATGAGCCGGTATCTATACTTGCATGTGGGCAGCAAGATACCTTTCGCCCCGCGTATGTTGGGCACACATGAGGCAGAATGTCGCCACTATATAGGTGATTTACTCCAGGCTATCGTGCAGCCTTGCGTACGTAGCATATCCCTGTTCATCATCGTAGCTCTCCTGAAAAGTACATCCAATATAGCCTCGCATCATAATACTGCGCGCATCCTCAAGGCCGCCGACTCCAGCTCTCTGGCGTACACGTGACTGGGTTCGAAGTTCGCGAATGACCCAAGGTTCGGTCAGCCCCTAGTTCGGGGTTTGGCAGGTCTAGCAGCACTCTAAGTCCGACGTCAATCTAGGGTCCAGCGCTTTCTCTGAGCAAACATTGTGGTGAAGTCCGAACAAGATTCTGTGCGCCTGACGATCCGACAATCCCCCAATATTCGTGGCGTCACGCCACATTCGATGGCTATGCCAAGCACCCCTCCTTATGTCATGCTGCTTGGCACACAGCTTGGCACACACGTTGCGGGGCAGCTGGAGGCAGTCTTTGGCAGCTGAAACAGACGTTGCGTCAACCCATCAACAACTGACTGATCGAAACCCCTATACACGTTCTTCTACCCCTCCAACAACAACAACACGCTCTCACCTACACTCAACCCCAATTCTTCCTTATTACCTTCACTCTTGAGATCACACACCAAATACTGCGCAGCTTGAAGGCAGGAGCTCCGCTACCCCGCCTGCAAAATGCCTCGCCAACTTGCATTCAGCGACATGTGGCTGCCATGCCTCATATTACTCTTGATCTGGGCACGCCCGACCGCAGCGTTTGGCGCAGGAAATATCGCGAGCTTGAGCAAGATCGAGGGGCAAAATTGGCGTCATGGAGACATCGAAGACACGCTGCTCACGCTGCTTATCTCGTCACGCACGGGCAAGAAGTTCAGCAAAATGGACGTCAAGAGAGTGTACTTTGGCAATTGGCTGCGTGACTATTCGCAGGCTGTCGATGTCGGCACCGTCAAGATGGTGTCGGCGGAAGCGATTCGTATTCTGCTCTGGGTCCTGGGTTTCTTGAGCTTTGGCTATGGTACTAAGGAGTTTGAAGTTACCAGGGACAGACTGGGGTGCTACCGCCCGGAGGAGCACATTGACAACCCGAAGGTACGTAATTACGAGAAGCAAGAAAAGTATCTTCGACTCACTATTGTAGGACTACGCCGACAACCTCGATGCGCGCGACTATGATCGCCGACTACGCGGCCCCGTCGATGAGAGGCGTGAGCTAAGCGTCGACGAGAGAACCGGCTTGAAGAACTACATTGCATCGGAAGATCTGGGTATCACGACATCAGCTGGCATGGTCCGCGACCTGCTTCGCCGCTGCATCGAGCTCGGACAACGCTCTGGCGGCCGTGGAGAGGACTTCTACGAGGCCCTGCGACTCCTCGGTACGGCTACGCACTGTCTCGAGGATTACTCAGCTCATTCCAACTACACCGAGCTCTGTCTCATTGAACTGGGCGCTCACGACGTCTTTCCCCATGTAGGCAGGAACGCCAGGATCCAGATCGAAGGCGTTCGGAACCCAGTCTATCCCATCATTACCGGAACCTTTGGTGGTGTCGACTTTCTGCACTCCGTGTGCGGAGAAATTACGGATAAGGCTACGCAATCCGAGCTCCAGGAACTTGAAGGCGCCATCAACGAGGCAGACCGAAAGCAAAACAAGAGCGCAATCAAGGATCTTCTCAGCAAGCTGCCAAGCGGCATCTTCGGCGACAAAGACCAAGCTGGAAAGGCCGATGAGCTTGAGGCGAACGCACAGGCTGCCAAAATGGACAACATGCACATTAGCCCCAAGGAGCCAGAAGAGTTCACCCAGCAACTGGATGCACTCGTGAAGCAGATCTATCCTATCATGGAGTTCCACGATGAAATCATGCAATCTATCAACGAGATCATCGATAACATTCCCGTTCTGCCCGAGCTCCTTGAGCAGCTGCAGGAGCAGGTCAACATCTTCGTATTTAGTCTTCTTGCTCCTTTCGTTGTGCCTATCATCACTCAGGTCAAGACTGAGCTTGAGACTGGCTCCAGCGAGGTGATTGCTAGCTCTCGCGAGAAGCAGCACATTGTCTTCAACGATGACGACTCGACCGATCCTACTCACAGTATGCTTTCGAAGGATCATTTCAGCAATCTGTTGAACGAGCCCGCTGGAAGGGTTGCATCCGAGGTCCTGAAGTGGGCAGTACCCCAGGTCGTTGCCTGCTGGGATGGCGAGGCCGATCCGGAACAGACCATTGACACCATCATTCAAGCTGTTTTCCATCATCCTGCACAGCTTAGGCACCAAGACCGCCACGTTGAGCAAGGCCGTAATGTCATGTTCAACGCTGTCAGGCAGTGGTGGGAAGAGAAGGCAGATGGCCAGCGCCAACTTATCAGACAGCTCAGCCGCGAGGGTGTTGAGCGAGGCGAAAACCATAAGGAGGGCCCGAAGGACTCCGGTCACGGATGCTGCAAGCCCCTTGGCATGGCTAATGACTTCTCTTTTGGGAACAAGAGTGGAGGTGGAGGTAACGCTCAAGCCCAGCAAATCAGCGGCCAGGCCGGAAAGCTTGCCAGTGAGGCCGTCGGTGGTGGTGCTCTTGGTGGTCTTGTCGGAGGTCTCGTCGGCGGCATTGGTGGGTCTCTACTTGGAGGTGCTTTCGGAGACGAGGAGAAGGAGAGCAAGAAGAGCGAAAAACACAGTAACGATGGCTCGTACACCCAGTCTTACTCCGAGTCGGGCCACCACAAGAAGAGCTCCCGCGACGATTCCGAGCGTTACGGGCAAGCCTCCTACCAACAAACTCAATACCCTAGCGGCGGACGCCGCGAAGAGTATTCTCGTCATGAGCAAGACTCGCATGGCGGATCGTACGGCTACGAGCAGCGCGTCGAAACGTCCAGTTACGGCGGGTCCGGCGGCTACGAGCGCCACGAAGAGCGACGCTACGAAAGCGGCGGCCAGTACCGCTCTGAGGAGACTCGTGAAGGCTTTGACCGCCAGGGGGAATACTACCACGAGGAGAAGAAGTGCGTTTCAACCTTCCTCTAAGCCACGAGAACTGCTGACCGCCCAATAGGAAGAACACAAATTATGGTAAGGACTCTGAAGACGATGACTCTGGCGATGAAGACGACTACGAGAAGCGCGCAAAGAAGGAGCGTAAGCGTCGCGAAAAGGAAGAAAAAAAGCAGAGGAAACACGGTAGTGACGATGAGCGCTCTGGCGACGATGCTTACAAGCGTCGTTCAGGAGAGCACAAGCGCCATGGAAGCCCCAAACGGCACTCGGGCGGCAACTCGCACGAGAGCGGCGGCTATGGCGAGGAAAGGCGGTACGGTGAGGAGCGTCGTGAGGAGGGTGGGTATGGTGGTCGCTCAGAGTATGGCCAACAATCCTCGGGCTATGGTCGCCAGGAACAGTCTGGGTATGGCGGCGATTCGTATGGCTCCGGAGGCGGTGGTGGGTACGGTGGACGACAGGAGCAGTCTGAGTACGGTCGCCAAGAGCAGCCTGGCTATGGCAACGACTCCTACGGCTCTGGAGGTTATGGAGGGCGTCAGCAACCACCTGGCGGCTTCGATGGGGGTGAATATGGCGGGCGCCCGCCGCCACCTGGAGGCTTTGGTGGAGGCGAGTCCTACGGCCGTCGCGACGAAGACGAGTACGGTGAGCGCAGACAGCAGTACGGAGGCGGCGGAGGGTATGGCGAGGAGGGCGGGTATGGACGGAGGTACTAGGTCCGGCTGGGCACCTTGTTGGTTTGCGACTGGCACCTTGCTAAGCTGATCTGCGAGTTGGGTCCGTAGACTACCACGATTGATAAACTGGAATACAGAATGATGTGAAAGCGCTTGCGTTTGTCAGTGTGAATTATTGTGCGTGTGGTTGTTGATGTTAGTATTGATGCGGAATTTGAGAGCATGTTTCCGCCTACGATTTGACGCCGACCCAAGAATTACACAACCTGTCATTTGCTACAAGGTTTGGAGAAGGAAACATATCCCTCTAAATTCCGTCTGCATATCGTTCGATAGTATAGTGTTCGCTCTACGCCTTCCCTCTTTTTTTTTTTTGAGATTCTTCGATGCAAGACGCGCTATTTCATGGGCGAGCGCTTCCGTAGTCATGCTACAGTAGCAGGCTTTTGAGGAATATTCTCACGTTGCGAGCAAAATAATACATCTCCCTTGGCGTAGGAGTACTTATTCTCATGTTTGTAGATAGAGATATATGGTATAGGTAAATCCGACTGTAGTGAATTAGCGCTGTCATGGTGTGTTGATGCTAACATCTGGTAGAATTCAAATGATTGTTAGCGGCCGAATGTTTGAATACATGTTTGAATTGATAGTGTCTTAAAATCCATACCCTGACCAAGTCCCAACCTGCTTTAGCAATATGGTAACGACGACTCGTGAGCTGACTATATGGATATACTTCTGGTCTAGAGCGGCGCACCACTGCTTCTAGTCTTATCTTCTCCAATGGCAGTGCGTATCTGTAACCGACATTTCGCTCAGGCACACAGCGCTGAATTTGAAATCGAAAGGCTCAGAGTAACGGGATGCTCGGTGATACCGGGCAGACCTGCAACCCAACATAGCTCTGTGATTAAGGGTGAATCTATCGACAGAACAACCCCGCATCGCTCTGTCACCATCCTCTCATTTCTCATCTATTTTCCATCAATTGTGTTCGTGGACAGCACAAAAAGAAGATTTTGAGGCCCTCCTCTTGTTTCAATCCTAATGCTACCTAGATTAGGGTATTGTGCTAGGCCAAGTCGGCTTGCAGGTCTGCCCACTAGGTAATCCGAGCCGTCAAAAAGGAGGCGAAAGTGCGTGCGGGCAAACCGCCTGAGGGTCCGGTCGGTGGAGCACATGGTGCGTGCGATGTGCGCACGGAGGATGTCTATATCGATATGCTCGGCATGTCGGCAACGGGAAAACTTTTTCAATGACTTGTGCAGACGAGGACGTGCATCCTCGACCGTGATCTGAACGCAGGTGCAGGAATAGCGAGTGATGCAGGGGATCGGCAAGTGTGAGAGAGGACAGGGCTGGCTGGCGAGATTCTGGTGGGACTGTATACACCAGACTTCTTGCGTGGCAAGCGAAGCCCCTTTACCCCTATGAAAGCGCACGAACTTCATTCATATCGATATGGTGTCACTAAAAGATGATCCGCGGTTTCGCGAGCGGGTCTGTAGGCGCACCTCTTGAACGCATCATCATCGCCCCTTTCACGCCCTGCCCTCCTCGCCATCAATGGCCCGTTTGAACCCACACCCTGCGCCTTCGCCGCGCGCACATTCCGGCCCAGCTTCTCCCCGTCTGAAATACACAGCCTCGTGCCCGTTATTGCGCACCCAGGGCTCACGGACGAGTTCCAGAGGCGACGCGCGGACTCCTGCCGAGCAGGAACGCGTGCAGACGTTCGGCTTTCACGCAAGTCTCTCTGACCAAAATGAAGAGCCTAGACCTAGACTCATCATAGCACGTACAAGGAGGAGAATGGTGAACCCGAACCTCACCATTAGGAAGAAGACCTCGCGATTGGATTTGAGCCGGCCGGATCTCAGCCGTATATATCCATTCCTGTCCAACGTCGTGTATCTGGAGGTACCGGATGACTCAGATGGGGAACATGAAGAGCATAGGGGAAATGATGAAGAAAGCGAGCGGACAGAGGTTGAGGAGCAGTATGTGGAGGTAACAGGTTCTTCAGACGAGGAACATGGCAAGCATGAGGGGTGCAGAGGATACAGCGAGCAGGAGGAGCAAGAAGGCGACGAAGAACGGGAAGATGACGATAGTGCCTATGGTAGCGTCGAAATCCCCGCTGCCGCATGCCCGAGTACGTCTATACACATCACTACAATGTGTATAATCGCCGTGATGTTAACGCACTGGGTACAGCTTTTTTCACACACCCAGATTCCATCTGGACCTACGCCGCCATCTGTAAGTGGCGCGATGCGGTCGAAATGGTACCGCTATCGCCACCAAAAGTTGTGCCGAAAATCGACGTGCGTAAAAGGGCGACCCCAAAAACCCCTAGGAAGTCTCCTAGCAAGCGCCTCCTGACATTTTGAGTACTGGAATGTTGCCGGATATGAATCGTGCGCGATAGACTCCGGATGGTCATCGTAAGTGGCGTCTTGATACGATGTGGTAGCATCAGAACATTAGGAGAGACAATGTTATCATTTCCAAAAAGTCCATGACTACTAGAGACTAGGATGCCTTGAAGAGAGTTAATGCAAGGGGGAATTTGGGGGATGCAACCACTCCACAAAACACATCAACTGTTCCAGTAAAAGATCGATACAGACTCGGAGACGTCGTCTCGAAGATTTAGTGTCTGGTACCTTAACGCTGAACACATACCACTAATTCCACAGCGTAGGTTCATTTGTGAACGCCATATGCTTGCAAAACCCCACTCAAGATGCCTCGTGTAACCTGCATTATGCCACTGAATAGCAAACAACATAACAAATACGTGAACTCTTCCATCGCTGATAAATCACAACGGGGCTCTGCCGGTTGCAGATAGATGCCACGTCTGACGGGTGCCCGTATCCATCTTAGGAGGAAGATCGTAATGCCGTAGACTGTCAATCAGAGACAATTTCCACAAAGTCGGCTTCTCCAACTAAAAGTGGGCATGTCAGATTATGGGTACGCAGATCTCGTGTAGACTTCTGGTAGGGCTGTGGGCGAGATCTACAACCGTAGGTCATAGACGCTCGCAGGGTAAAAGGGATGTCGAGATTGAGGGTTCAAGGTAAGATTTATTCACAACCATAAGGCACTGTGATCAGGTATGAATTGTCGATGTGATAGCTCCATAGTCCGTTGTCTTACGAAATCTGCAAATGGTCAGCGGCAATAGGTGCATGTTGCCAGTAGCGATGCGTGCAGCAAGGACTCACCAAATCGGCTTCTCTTGGACGCCGTCAGTCCTTCTTCTTCTTCTTTTTGGAACCATTCTGCTGCTTGTTGAATTTGTTCATGAACCTCTGGGCCTTAGACTTGGTCATTTCCTTCTTCTGGCACCCAGTCGTCATCTCGTCCCTCTGGAGAGGCTCTGCGAAGGTTTCATAAGACAGCTCAGGAGCTGTGGAGGCAGAAGCGACGGCAGCTGCGGGTGTTGCCTTCTTCGAATTGTAGGTACGGCGATTCGGCTTTCCATCCTTCTTCCACTGCTCCTCTTGATCCCTCCTCATTCGCTCGTAGAATTTCCAGTGAGGTTTGCCCTGCTCGTCAGCCTCCTTGATTTTGGCCTCGAGCTTCTCATTTTCCTTTGACTTCGCATGCTCCGCAAGACGAAGTTCTTCCTCGGCCCTCTTCTGCTTCTCGAGAACCTGGGGATCCACGAACAGATAGCCCAAAATTGGCTTTCCGGCCGCGGCCAGACGATACGCCTCCATAGCCTGTCTACCATGTCTTCCGCACCCTTGGGACTTGATGCACATCTCTATACCACACTGGACTCGACCTAGCTTGGCATGGTTCATCCATATGTAGCAGTAGCCATAGCTGGAGCATGTAAGCCAGACAGTCATGCGTCAAGTTGCACAAGTTGCATTTTGAGACATCACTTACTCGACGTCATCTCCGAGGAAATCTTCCGACTTACGCTCTCGGCCCTTCTCCTTATTATGATGCGTTACGCGCGTGCATTCGCCGGTGTAGATGTTCTTGAAACTCGGGTCGTGAACTTCACCGTTCATCAATATCCCATGCACGCGCCGATGTGGGAAGCGTGAGAAGACTTCGTCTGGTCGAATCGGATCGGGGTTGGGGTCTACCACCCTGCCTTCTCGATACTCAAGGTACTTATCTCAAGCGCATGTTCTCTCAGGGTTCAACTGCGGAGGACTCATCGCTATCTACCCTAAAGAGAGGGCATTGAGTCAATCAGATTGTCGTCGATAGAATAAGGTGAGAGCTGCTGCAGGTTGCGCTGAATTTCCGTGACTCTGGAGGTTTAGAATGGGGCGAGGGGGACGCAGAGGGTGGCATAATGTTTAACACGGGCGGAAGTGCCCTTTGCTTTGCCCCAGCTGTATGCAGGTCCATGTTGAATTTCCACTTAAAGAGGACGTGAAAGTGCGGCGCGTATGGTAGCTTCTTGCCCATACCGCCCGCAAATATAAACTCCCCACTTGCCCCTCAAGCCCCGAACCACAACGACTACAGCATTCCAACACCCCTGTTCAACCCTAAATTCAGATACAAGTCAAGCCTCGAGATTAAGCTGCGTGTGTGTAAATGGTGATAGGTTCTAGCAAGAAAGACACCGTTCATTGCGCACGCTCTTTATATCCTGCAGGTCTCGAACATCGACCCGTTTTACAACGAGCTATCCGAATTACCGACATCACTCAACAGGCAAAGTGCATCCAGTTTCATAATGCTTGTTTATGCATCTGGTGTTTAAGACTCGAAAGTTGCGGCCGCCTCCATCTCAATACACAAATGAGCCCTCGACAATGGCGGTGGCTGCACCAGCCTCAGAAAAGCTCAGCAGTGGCCTCTCCTGTTCAAGCCGAGCTTTTGCCTGCTATCGAAACATCATTTGATAAGTATGATAGCTTTTCAGCTTCGTCCGAAGCTGTAGCAGACAAAAACCTCACAGAGATTCCGGAGTCATCGAAAGCAAAGTCCTCGCCCTCGCAAAATCGTAAGAATAGTTGTACGGAGCCTTCCGTTCTCGTCGGCTCCAGAAACGATACATCAAGCATTTCTTCTAACGGCGCAGTCTACGTCAATTTACGCAATAAGGCACGTGGCAACGAAAAGCGCAAACGCAAACGCAAGTCAACAATATATCCCAACAGGCCTCTCGTTCGGAAGATTCTCAATCTCTTAAGAATCAACAAAGCAAACGTCGTTCGTCTCAAGTTCGAGGTACTCAAGGCATTCATGACGAAGAACGACAACCCAGAGGATCAGGCAGACGACCTGCAAGACGTAACATCAGATTCAGATGCCGAGACGACCACTGACAACCAGAACAGTCGCAAGGATTGGGATACCATCCGCTCGATCTCAGATGATCAGTTTCGTCGACTTGTTTTGAAATGCTTCAAGGAGCCAAACGAAGACCCGATACCGGTGGACCTTTGTCAAGTTTTCGAGCGAAGAGAGGGTGGCTTTCATCTTGTTGCGATCATGTACATTTATCGACACGAAATGGTCCAGAAGTGGCTCATTCGAGTCCCTGCGCATGGCACGACAGGGCTATGGACGAAGGAAGACGAGTACATGATGGGCCGCGAAGTCGAGATTGTACGACATATCCGTCATAATACTACGGTACCTGTACCGAATATCAAGGCATTCTACACAGGGCTCGACGATGAGTTCGGTGCGCCTTGGGTGCTGATGGAGATGCTCCCGGGTAGAGATGCATACGATATATGGTTTGACGCACCATACGACTCCGACACAGCCTACCTCCGTGCGGACACCCCATCTTCCGAAACTCATCGCCGACGCGTGAACTTCCTCAAATCCCTGGCCGCCCACATGGCGAAACTCCAGTGCCTGCAGTTTGATCGTATCGGGATGGCAAAGATGACTAGTGTCTACGACGTCCACGATCTCACTGAAAGTGGGCAATTAAAAGCAGTGATAGGACCTTCTTACCACTGGCCGTGTCCATCAGATACCTCGAAAGTTATAGAGCGTGGACCATTCACGACCATTCAAGACTACGTAAAACTGGGATATGACAATTATTTCGACAATGAGAGGCTGATCGAAAAGTACCCCGGGAGAACTCATGAGTTCTGGGACATGATCGTTGGAATCCGCAAAATTCTGGACATAGTTTTCAGCACCCCAGTCTTCAATACTTATGCCACCTCCGAGACATACGCCATCCGCCACAACGACCTAGACTTGCAAAACATACTGACAGATGAAGATGGAAATGTCACTGGCATCATCGACTGGGATGGCGCTGTCGTAGGGCCTCGCTGCATTGGTCCTGCGGCTGCACCGCGGTTCCTCATGCGCGATTGGTCTTGGGACAAACACGGTAAGAAGCTCGAGATTTCGCCTCATATGGCTTGGAACACGGAGTACTACCGCGACATCTATGCTGCAGCCATGCATGTAGCCGAGCGTAAGACCGGATTATCAAGCGATGCTAAGTACACCTCTAACTCTGCTCTCTACCATGCCGCCTGCAGTTCACTTTATGTAGGAGGCGCACACTGCTGGGATCTTACAGATAGGATTATCAGGAGCATTCCCGGAGTTAATATGAAGCCGGAGGACTTCAAGATTCTCTTGGGCAGGGGATATCCAGCGGCGGAAGAGATGCTGAAGCGGGAGGTAGCAAAGCTATTTGAGCCAGAATTACCGAGCAAAGCTATTTTTCGTCAGCTTGATATCGTTCTGGAACATGAGAAGCAGGATAGTAAAGCCAGCCACTCTGGACAGGGTAACAGTGCCTCAGCTGCTGGCCAAGAAGAGTGCGGCTGTCGACCTCAGCAGGACACTTCGCTGGGGACGAACGCCCCTGTAACCAAGAACACACCTCTGCAAAGGAATGGCAAAGCACTGGTAATTAGGATATCGCAACCACCATCATCCGAATCCATCAACGACTACGACAGCGACAACGAATCTATCGATTTCGCTCCTCCGTCGATCCTCAGCCAGAACAGCAATAACGAGGACTCCTCTCCCTGCTCATCCTGCATGTCCGAAGACGAGCAAGACTTTCAGTCCGCTCCCCAACTCAAACGGGTACCGACGCTGAAAATGAAGATACCATCTAGAGGATCTCTGCACCCTCTCTACGTCGCGCAAAACAAATCCGGCAGGCGCTTTGAACTCAGAGAGGTCATTGAAGAAATGGACTCACAGAACACGACCGAATTGGTGCCTCTCAACGGCTCATGAATCCAGGCATTCCTGTCGCGAGATGAAAAATCGCCTTCACCCTCTTACTCAAGAACCTTGTCCTCGTCGGGAGCGTAACTCCTTGTAGCGGCGAATGCATCCGAGCCACTAGACAACATCGGAATCAGATCTTCCCAAAGACGGAGAGAGTATATAAGATGGAGACTTTAGTCGTACTTCTAGCACGTCTCTTCTGTGTTAGATTAGTTAGTGTAAAAACAATTTCTGAATTTGATCTACAGCATTCCACCATCCAACGAGCAACCATCATTACAAAGCACTACCTTCAAGCTGGAAGCGCAGAGAAGACCCCTACTTATCTTCTAAACACCACAACTACAACACCCTTCTCAAAACGCAAAGCTAGGAAGGGTAACTGTCCACGCAACGTCACCATCGGTCTGAAAGGGAGACGCTGATCATCATACACTCATAGAGCTTATACCTAGCACTTAACCTCTCGTGATCTCAACCTCTGGATCATAAAACCCCGCCACCTTATTTGCCCGATCCAGCATAACCCTCTCGCCCGTCCCCAGCCCATACTCCCCACTATCCCATTCAGTTAATCCCATGCTCCTACACCCTTCCACACCCACTAGACTTTCCACATCCTCCACCCTCACCCTGCCAACATGTTCGCTTTCCCCAACGCCACCCCCGAAGTCAGGGCTAGGGGTCCCGGCGATGAAGTTGGTGCGCTGTCGCACAAGATATTTTGCGTTATCCTCAGTAAGGGGGCACGCGGGGATGTACAAGACAGAGGAGTCCGAGGTGCCAATGTGTGTCTTGTCGACGGCGTGAATCGTATCGCAGTGCCAAGCGACGTAGTCGCCCGGCCTTACAGTAGGTACATGAATCATGCTCTGCTTCAAGTTGAGATGCGGATGCAAGAGATGCGACAACTCCTGGCCATGGCCAGGCGTCGCGCCCTGAATCCAGGAACTGCTCTTCTCATCCATTTTCCAGTTATCGCTCGCGAGGAAGGCCGCGGCGGACGTGGTAGCTTCGTCGGCCGTCTGCGCGCCGGGCTCGACGCCGCGGACAGGGCTAAAGAACGGGCGGAGGAGATAATATGCGGTGGCTTTCGCGAGGAGCGGGTTGACGAGGAGTGTGCCTTCGCCGGGGCCGGTGGTGGAGAGCGAGAGCCATCCTTGGAACATGCGAAAGGCGGAGCAGGCGCCGACGCCCTGGTGCAGGTCGGACACGACGTTCAGTCTGCAGCTTGACTCCCAAGGATCGAAGTCTTCCCACTGGCCTTTCCAGACGCTGTCGTAGACTTTGCCTCGCCCGTATCCATTCTCGTCCCAGCGCTCTACGCTTCCTCCGTCAACATGTGGGCCGAGTGCGAAGCGCGAGTCGCCGGGGAGACGCATGCGCAGTCGATCGGCGTAGGATATGGGGTGGCGCGTGGAGATGGGCGTATGAGAGTTTTTGGCGTGCCAGTACGACATGAGGAAGCTCTGCGTCTTGAGCATGTTCGGGTGCCCACGGGCGAGGAGCTGGGCGCGCGACCAGTAAAGTTCGAAGACTTGCGGGTTTTCGGACGGGAACGCTGGATATCTGTCAGTGTCGAACTTCCCAGACAACACTATGGAGCATACCTTTCGTCTGTGGATTCGTCTTGATGTACTCTCTCAAGCTCTCCTTCCAGCCAAGTGCCTCCTGCTCGCTCACCACACCCCGCACAACAGCAACTCCCCTCTTCCGTAGCTCCTTGCTGAAGTCCTCGGGCGCATTGTCGATATCCTTGAAGCTGATCTCAGGAATAATCCTTGAGCCCTTGTCCACGATGAGCGGTATCTCCTCGCGCAGATCCCTGAGCAGCCGCTCCCATGACTGTCTTATGGCCTCTTCATTGCCCTTGATCAAGCGAGCTTTGAGAGCCGCATATTCCGGTGCAAGAGGTACAAATTGTTGACCAGAAAGCGAGGCAAATGCGTCTGAGATATCGCCGGCGCGTTTGGAAGCTGCCTGCGTCGCCGCGGTGCGCGCGTGATGTAGCGTTCGGACGGCTGGAGATCGGACGGTTCGTGGAATAGACAGCATGTTGGTCGGCCTGGTATCACTACTTCAGTGTTCCGATGTCGTGGTTGCTCCTCCAGAATCTCCCCATTATATATCTGTACAGCTCCGACAGCTAATGGTGCAGTCTTGAGCTCCGCCAGCATCTCTTTCGATGAATGATGGCTCAATGGCCCTAGCTTCTTCGGAAAGCTCGAAGCGGAAAGGTGTCCGCCCGCAACGCTAAGCTGCTCTCGGCCAGTGCGGGGAATCGCGGTCGCTGCTGAACATGAGTGAAGAAAGGTTTCCGACGAGGCTTCATCTTGAGTCTGTCTGTCGTATAGAAGGAGTACAACTTGTCGGAACTTGTCGAGCCAGGACGATCGACGTTTCGCCTGAACCTGCCGTGTCCACGGCGCCGCAGCATCACCTCATCTACCGCGCCGTCACGGCCGACCCCCTCCATGGATAAACGCAGGTAGCATCAACGGCCCGCATAGCCATTGACCGCCCCAATCGCTGCAAGCTACCGTGGCAGAACAGAGCTTGAACTTGGGCCGCAGCACGCAGTTGAGCAAACCAGAATGGCGCTCAACGACTTTGAAGGTGGGTTTCATGCCCAATGGTGTCATCCTGAGGCGGAAAAATCCATTGACATCCGAGTAAACGTTGTCATGTAGCGAGAATTGATTGTTTGGTCTCATGGCGCGTCTGTTACCGTCATGGGACGCGTTGAGGTTGGCTCGGTGGGATGCGTTCCGCAGTGGAACTACGCCATCGGTATATGTAGCGGATGCCCTCGAGCTTTCCGACTTGGTTGTATTGCATGCCCATATTCGACTGTGATTCCCAACCCATAAGATCAGCATGACGGACTCACACCTTCCTGAAGACTTTCGCTGGGGTTTCGCGACAGCATGGTGCGTTCCCGAGGTCTTCTTTGATTGGAAACCCCACAACAGCAGCGTGCCTACTGAACCCAACGTGTAGCTATCAGATCGAGGGTTCACCTAAAGCAGATGGAAAGGGCGAAAGCATATGGGATGTCTTCACACACACCCCTGGAAAAGTCTGGGACGGCACCACAGGCGATGTTGCGTGTGATTCATATAACCGCACCGCAGAAGACATCGAGTTGCTGAAGTCGACCGGCGCGAACACGTACCGCTTCTCGCTTTCATGGACTCGCATCATCCCTCTCGGTGGACGTAACGACCCTGTAAACGAAAAAGGCATCCAGCACTACGTCAAGTTTGTTGACGACCTACACGCGGCAGGCATCAACCCGATGGTCACACTTCTACACTGGGACCTGCCTGACGGCTTATACAAGCGCTATGGCGGTTACCTAAACAAGGAAGAGTTCGCGAAAGATTTCGAGAATTACGCGCGAGTCGTCTTCAAGGCCTTCGGTTCGAAAGTGAAGTATTGGATCACTTTCAATGAACCCTGGTGCAGCTCTATTCTCGGGTTCAACGTCGCCAGCCACGCTCCGGGACACACTAGTGACAGGAGCAAGAGCGAAATTGGGGACAGCAGTAGAGAACCTTGGATCGTAGGACACTCGTTACTGATTGCGCATGGTACTGCGGTGAAACTGTACCGTGATGAATTCAAAGAAAAGGACGGTGGCATCATTGCAATAACCCTGAATGGTAAGTAAGCGGCGTTTACAATTGTGGCGGCTCGCGAAACTTTGTACATCCTGCCTCAGCCAGCAGTTCATGCAAACCCCACACGAAGCGAAGCGATGGTTCCATGTACCGCGTACCCGAACAAACTTGCGAAGGAGACAATTGACTGACGACGCATGATGTAGGCGACTATGCGGAACCGTGGGATGCGAACGATCCGCTTGATATTGAAGCAGCTAACCGCAAGCTGGAGTTCACGTATGGATGGTTCGCCGACCCAGTGTACCACGGCAGATATCCAGAGTCGATGCGCAAGCAGTTGGGGGACAGATTGCCAGAGTTTACGACCGAAGAGATTGCGTTGGTGAAAGGTAGCAACGACTTCTTCGGCATCAACTCATATGGCGATAATTATATCAAGCATAGGGAGGGTGAGCCTGCTCCAGACGACTTTTACGGAAATCTAGATGTTCTGGACCAGAATAAAGCTGGCGAGTGGATTGGTCCCGAGACGGAGTCAGTCTGGCTAAGGCCGAATCCTCGCGGCTTTAGAAGTCTGCTGAACTGGCTGAACAAGAGGTACGGCGGACCAACGTTTTACGTGACAGAGAATGGCACAAGTTTGAAGGGAGAGAATGATAAGCCTCGAGAGGAGATTCTCAACGACGAGTTCCGTTGTTGGTTCTTCCGAGGATACATTGGAGCGCTCGCAGACGCATACACAAATGATGGCATAGATATTCGAGGCTACACTGGATGGAGTCTCCTGGAGTACGTATTATCGCCCCGTTCCATCTTCTTAGCCGAGGAGCGTCACTGCCTCCTGGTCTTTGACACGCCGCGTCTGCTTGATCTTCCTCTTAGAAGACTGTGCCCGAGAGCATCGTCTGTGTTGCAACCATGAAAGCTGTCGTTTGTGACCAGCATGGCTCGCCGCACGATCTTTACCACGATAATGGATCTCCGCGCTGACCCATTGTACCTGCAGTAATTTTGAATGGCACGAAGGCTACCGAACGCGCTTCGGCGTCACGTACGTCGATTACGAGGGTGGCCAGAAGCGGTACCCAAAGAAGAGTGCGCACGAATTAGGCCAGATCTTTGGAAAATACATCAAGAAGGACTAGATTGCTGCCCAACGTTCGAGGCGAGGAGGACGGGAAGCGACATCCAATCGATGATTCTAGGAGGCTTCGAGATCGGTGTACTGTGTAAAGTTTGGCATGCTGAGCGGGAGGGTCTTACGTGTAGTTACGTTTCTGTAAGTGTATGTGCGGCCATCGGTATGATATGCGCGACGCTGGAGGATCGGCCCAGGGTCTTCAAAGAGGAAGTTTTGCGGCCGACCTCAGCAGGTCCCGTGTCTTGCTTGGAGCCGCTTATCGATCGGAAAGGTCAGGGAGATTTAGTGATTTTCGATAGACTGATAGATCCACAACGGCCGCGACCCGCTTGTACTTACATCCGGTCTTGCAATTCTCACATCACCACGACGCGGCGGTCGACGGTGTAAAGGCATCGTGACGGCTGCTGACATCCGCATGAGATTTTGAGCCCATCCAGGCTAACGTCTCGGAGATGAAAGATCCACCAGGGCAATTCGAGTTTAGAGTTCAACATTGAAGGGCGATCAAACCCTTTCCTTCCAAATACCCGCTGCGGGCGCCCAAAGTTGGTTGTTTTCTAGACTGGAGCTAGAAGAAGGTGGCAGATCGTGTGGCGCTCTCACATGGCGTGGCAGTAATGACTCGCTAACCGCCACCAAACCTCTCTGACCCCTGGCCCGCTGTCGTGCAACCTCAGCGCAAACTTTAAATGTACACGAGCGTGGCAACCCTGTAACTATCGTGTTTCAGTAGTGACCTCGTGGCAAAGGGTTGCACTTGGTCTCCTGATTAGGACAGAGGGGCAAGGTGATGACAACTTCCTACCATGGCCGCAGTTGGATCCCCCGTGCGTGCATTGTGGTCGAGAGACCACCCGTGGTTCTCTTCATACTCGCCTAACGATGGTCTAGGGGGTTAACCGGATGGGGTTAAAAGCTAGAGCGGCTCATCAAATCGAACGACCACTGAGCGAGCATCGTCCATCGATAGTACCAAGGTAGCTCTAGGATGGAGAACGGCAGGCTGTCTTGCATGGTGACAGTGTGAAGCAGTGCGTGCGGAGCGGGGAATCGCGGTAGCTTCCCCACCTAGCGTGAGTGAGCTCAGCAGCTCAAAACAGGAAATGGACCGCCCAAAAGTGTCGCATCAGGCAGGAATGCGACCGTCGAAGAACGAGCGGATGGTTGGTTCCACGGCTCCATGGCGGCCGAGATGGTCCGTTCGGCAGTGCAATATCCGCAATCTACGTCGGCTCTTCCCGCCAGAAGGGCCGAAGAACGATGGTTTGGAGGGCGAATGCACAAACGCTAGAGAGCAATACCAGGAGTGACTTGCGCGAAGAATGAGAGATCCGCGGGTCCGCCGTTGGTGCCACGGTTGCGCAATTGATTAGCGGCATCGCTTGAGAGACTTTTGCATAATGCATGAGATGGTCCCACTTGGGCGAACAGACGTTCTGGTGAACTTTAGATTGCGACCGTTGCGAAAGTATCTCTGAATGGAGCAGGGAGCATCGCCGTGAAGAAGCTTGACGACTCAGGCGAGCGGATGTCGTACACTTGTACCTGCAGCAGTCGGTTCCGCGGCGTCTCTCTGTCTGTGGAAAAGCGTAACGGGCTGTGATGAAGCGAACATTTGAAGAGTTCGGGGTGGTTGATGAACTTCGAGGTCTACCGCATGTATGGTTACGGCAGGGCAAGTCCCACTTTCGTCGGAGGAAGGCGCTGCCTCCCCGCAAGTGTCTGACCGCTGCTTCCGTCATTGCAGGCGAGGAACGACTCAGCCGCTGTTGACTCCGCACATCGAGATCTGGTCAATACAGCCTCATGCCTTGGACGGATGTAGCCGGCAAGAAATCCACGGGCAGAGCCGCGAAACATGACGGGAGAAACAAACCATCACCAAGACAGAGAGCTACCTTCCGCTAGTTGCAACTGTTCCTGGCACCATGTCGGGACAGATCACGCAGCCTGACAGCGGCGTAATCTCCTCGAACGTTAAAGAAGCCCCTATGTAGTTCAGTGGCGCGCTAGAAGCGGAGCTAGAAACTCCAGCGATTGATGACCAGCACTTGCGCCATCGCTGAGGTTGCATTCGCTTCTTGGATCAATATACATGTCAAGTTTCATCTTGTATCACATACAGATATGGCCCACCGCCGATCAGCCGTTGCAGTTCACCGTTATCTTTCATGCTGCTTACAGGCCTCGCGAATCCACTCCCGTTTGGAGTTGGAGGCAGCCTCGAATTCTTGAGGGAGAGAGATATACGCACTAGCGTATTGGGCATCATTTAGGCTCCTGCACAGCACCGAAGCTGCGCCGGGTGCCATTCTGTGCGTAAGCCAGCAGAAGTGACAGTGGACTGACCTTCCGTAGCGAGTCTTGTTTCACGAGGCCTAAAAATACTTTGTCTACAGGAGCGGTTCGCAACCCCTGTTTCGTGAACGCTGACGAGTGTTTCGCCCAACCAAATGATTCTCTAGGCTGGAAGCATCGCTCGTGTAAAAGTCGCGGTGACTTGGTCGGCGAAATCGACGGCTCTCTTGCCATTCGACAGATGCGTTTGGTGCCAGGCTCTTCTACTTTTGGCTGTGGCGCTCGGCCATAGACTGTCCTAGGTCAAAAGTTTAAGTATCGTATTGCCCCCAAATAGGCGATGCAAAGGCCGAGAATACACACTCAACCTTCTGGCACCGCGCTGTGCAGTGAGACAGTTGTTGCAGCTTGAGCACGGGACAAAAACAGGTTCCGCGACCATGATGGCTCCCATGTTGCCGCGCCAGTCAAAGCTCTGGAGGAGGCCTCCGTGAGGAGTCTCGTGACCCCAGTGGCAGGGGGACGCGCAGGCAAGACTCAATGCCTCATCTCATTTTGACGTTGGCCGCGAGCTGGCTAGTCTGAGCAAGGTGGGGGTCACGCTTTCGAATGCAGCAGCTGCAGGCACCCTTGGAGCAGTCACTGCCATTCGAGCACGCCGAGACACGTCATTGGCGTTCACCGCATGTCCCCTATAGCGCGTCGTCGAGGGTTCGAGGACACAGCGGTATTGTCATGGTCGGACGCGTAGGAATGGCATCATTGCGGGACAAATCTCCGCGAACATTCCATCGGGAGATAGCATAATGGGCTGCCCCTTAGCACGACGAGGCAAGAGAAATGATGCCAAGGGCGTGGGAGCTCTGACCAAGACCTGTTTCGTCGCACTGCATGCCCAATGATCGACATGTTCCTGGTCTCGCGCTGGTTGCCGGCAGCGACGGCAGCTCGGACGCACCGCTCGCAGGCCAGCAGCTCGCAGACGAAATGGTCAGGCAGGGCGATGAGCAACATTGATAGACGACAGGACACACGCGCACTAGCGGTGCATACTGTGTACAGTAGCGCAGCAGCTGCAGGCGGCCAGCAGAATTTTGATGCCTGTTCCGTCTCCTCCGGGATAAGATGTGGGGCATCCAAAAGCGTGCTAGGGGAAGGTTTTCCACGTGCGAGCTCGGTTCACCCCAGCCAAAAGAGCCCGGCACCGAGGCGAGCCAGAATTGAACCCTCATACGTCAACCCAGGGACCGGGCCATGTTCCTTCGAGCTCCTCCTGCATGTCGCCAACGGCGCTCGCGAGAACCCAAGGCGCACAGCGGCGAGCGCCATCTCTCCGACCCCTCCGATTTCGCCTGTATGGTCTCCATACGCGGCACGTCCCTGGAATTGGGCGGTGAACAGGCGTCCCTGTCACCTTTCCATCATTGGCTAGGGTGCAAATCGCTTCACATCCATCCCAAAGGGGAAGTGGGCCGAGCTATCCGCTTTGGACGGCGTCGAAGTGGACGAGGACGATGGCCAGAAGACAGCCGGCTCGCTCCAGCTCGACGCCATGCGAGCCTTTGCGAGCTGTCCAGGTCGTCATGGCCACGGACCACGAGGCTATCGCCGCTTCTAGCGACCCTCGAGAAGCCTTGCGCCATGGAGGCTCCGTCTGCTTTCTGACGCGGCCGTCCTCACGCGTCACCATAGTCGTCCCAGCATAGCAACGCCGCCGACACTTGAAGCCCTGGGGTCCGCTTCCTGCAGTCCCCAGTCAACGGCGCCTTGATACCTCGCCCTCTTCGCGCGTCCCAAACTTTACTTGGTTTCACACCTGCATTTTCCCCGCAGGCCGCACGTGTGCTGCCCACCGACGGACTGGGTCCCTTCCAGGTCCCGCCCAGGGTGCCACCTAGCGGCCTTGAAGCCACAGGCAAGGGTCCCTCGTAAAAGAAGGACTACCCTTACAGAGATCCGGTTATAGCCCTCCTCCCTGCTCGTCAAAGGCCTCTGCGTTTTGTTTATCTTCCTCTCTACCTATACCTTTTCCCATCTGCCCGCTCCATACTGTAATTTCTACTCGGAAGCGATATTTACTGTCATACCACCTTCTGGTCCGAGACCCCTCTATCCGTGCTCTCTGCACGCGGCACAACTTAAACCCACCCTCGCCGTCCTAACTACCAGGACGCCCTCGTCATTTTGCACACGGGAACTTGGAAGCTTGGTCCTTTCCCTCCGAGCCGCTTACATAGCGACCACCCACCCGTCTTAAACCCTCTGCCGCCCCCGCGGGTCCTCATGACTTCAGTAATTCACTATCGAGACCCTATTGCTTACCGGAGCGGCGACCTAATGGGCACGAATTATGTCCCACCGCACATGGCCTCTCTCAACCGATCGCCTGTTTACGATGACCACTCGTCTGGTTCTGAACGGAAACAATCCACGCCGGGGGCCAAAAAGCGGCCTTCCAGAGCTGGCACCCGCAGCGTTACCACACTAACTGCAGCACAACTAGAGCGCAAGAGAGCAAACGACCGAGAAGCGCAGCGAGCCATTCGCCAACGGACTAAGGACCACATCGAAAGTCTCGAGCGTCAAGTCCGCGATCTTACTGCGCAGATTGGCACCAACAGCTCTACCAAGATGATGGAGCTGATGCGGCGGAATGAGGAGCTGGAGCAAGAGAACGCCTTGCTCAGGGCGCGACTGTCTCATGCGGGACAGGCGTTGGGCATGTTGGAAGGCTCAGGTACGTCAATTGTTCCCTTTTCGCGACACGGATCACTTGTTCACTGGCATATATTGCTTTTTAACGTTTGACCGGTTCCTGTCTAGGGGCAACCGAGCAGTTGCTTTTTGGCACACTCTGACGCATTTGCTCATGCCAACTCCGAACCGGCAACGTGCTCCTCCTAATCCAAACAAAGCAGATTCACTAACATTTTTGACATTCAGGAAATTCGATGGCTGGAGCAGAGCAAACCGGCCTGCTAGCTGCGACCGGAGGCGCCCCGTCGCCTAGCGATCGGATTCAGATTCTCAGCCACGCGCGTCGGTCGTCAACTGGAACCGCGAGGAGTGTTCACTCTGTACCAGAAATCACCACGACACCCGCCGCACAACCTGCGCCCTGGCAGCAACAGCACCCGCAACAGCCGCCGCAGCATCAGCACCAGCATCAGCACCAGCATGCCTATCCACCCAACGTACCTTCACCTCATGTCGAGCATCCCCCATCGAACTGGGGCCCTCATCCATCCGCACACCCCTCCCAGCATCCAGTGTCGCTTTCAGTGCCCGACTCCTCACTGCACGCCGTTGAATCTGGAAACATTTCTTATCCCACCCCCTACTCGATGGATCAGAACACCAGGTCCATGTCTTACCCACTGGAGAATGCGTCGCTGGTCACTTCCCAGGCAATGCAGATCGGTGGTTACCAGACGCCTACTTCGAATCCCTCGACACACTCCTCAGAATACCACAGGCAGATGAGCGTCCCGATGAACGCCGCACCACCGGCAGGACATGGCCCGCATCCGCACGCGTATTCTGGTTCTGCACATCATGGTTATGTTCCCCAAAGCAGCCATCCGGGGGAGATGCACATGATGGCTCCTGCTCCTCATCCGCAATCCCACATGGTCAATGAACAGGGTCAGATGATGTATCACCTCCCGCCGCACATGAAGGTTGAGCACTAAGAGGGAGGGATCTGCCATCGGTCGTTGTGCTACCACCGGCACCGTGACAGTGGAGACGAGGCGGTGAAGGACATGTCAACTAGGCGGTGACGAGTCACTTTGTGACTCGGTGCATTGCATTGCATTGCGTCGACGAAGTGTCTGGCCGCATTCGGGTCCACCGAGTTCTCTAAGCTTTGGTTGCAGAAGCTCCTAGAGATGTGCTCGTCCTCTGCCGCGAGAATGTCTGGAACGGATAAGCCATCGCGCTACTCCGGCGTTTCACCGGACCATGACAATCTGGATCCTAATCGGAGCGACCTTCCGAAGCAACCCGACACACGCTCCTACCGTGTCTCGATGCCCCTTCGCCGCGAGCTTCAAGACACGCCCACCTATGTGCTCTGGTATGAGCTATCGTCAACCCCCTTGCTGAAACCGGCTTTCGCTTGGCAGCCTGCGCAAGCTTTCTCCGATGAGATGTGCTTGCCAAGGCGGGGCTTGCGGCGAACTCCATGCTTGCGTTTGGTCTCCAAGCAACCCGCAGGACTCGTATGTCAGCTCGTGTCGACCATCCTGATGGACTGCCACCCTCGCCTGGGATTCCTGGTTGCGGAGTCCTGTAGCCGCTATTACACCGAGATGGGTCCGGACGCACGGGCGATGCTCACGAACTCCAAAAAGATCTCCAATCGAGTTGGAGTAGTCGCCCAGCGCTAGCGGCTCAAGGCACGAGCGGGCTATCGAATGAAGCTTGGCGAGCCTGTTTCATCGCGTCACCTTCTGCTAGAACATCACGCCCCACAGCAATTACTGCATCACAACAATTACCGTCCAGTAGCAGTCTTACGCCTCATCTTTTACAGTCGTCACGCTCGCTCGAGATACTTCTAAATTGCGATCAGTGGTCATCGGTCTATGGCTTATTGATTTGCACTGTGGTCGGCGACCAAGTACGGAAGCTTATGCTGCCGCCGCTTGTTGCGCCCTAACCTGCGCCAGCAACTTGGGATACTGCGACCAAAAGTCAATTCAACAAGTCGTACGGTAGTCGTCGTGGGTTGTCACTTACCCATCGCTCTCCAACATCCGGATGCGACTTGACCCGGTTCATCAATGTCGCTTCACCCAGGTGTCCCCAGCGACCCTTGACAAACGTAAATTCTATGTCGTCCTTGCGCGCTTTGCGAGCCTCATCCCTCAGCTTTAATACTTCGGCGGGTACATCCATGGCTTCGAACTGGGCATCGTAGCTCACTCCCTGGAAGAATGGCACCGAGTACCTCGCTCCCTCGCCCTTCCTCGGACTGAGCACACGATGTGTCGTAGATGCGCAGACACCATCCGTCAACGCCTCCATGCCCTGACCGATAGCCACGACAAGACTCCCAGTTATAGGCTTGCAATCCACCCACTCGCCGCGGGCATTCTGCGCCTGCAGCCCAGGCTGATCGCTTGCTTGGAGCAGGTATGACGTTAGCATGCTGTCCTTGTGCGGGCCGACGCCCTGCCTCTTGATCTCCCACTTCTTCTTGTCAATCTCGCCTGCCCCGACGGGCAGATCTGGCACATCGACTTCAGGGTACTTGACGATCTTCAGCTTATGCTGCTGATTCTCGTCGAAGAATTTGTCAAACGCACCGGGATCGAGACCGATGGCCTCGGCGATCAGGCTGGTGAAGAGCATGGAGATTTTCGACATGCGGCGCATGTAGTCTTCGTACACAGGGCGGAAGGCGGGGAGATGCGCGGATGACGGCCACTGGTTTGGCGCCAGCAGGTTGTGGTACAGCGGGGCGTCGGGGCCTGGCAGCGGCTGCGGAGTTGACAGGTCGAGCTGTTCGCGGTGGTCGGTGTTGAGGGCGGTGGTCTCGTTGTCGAGCTTCCCCATTTCGTCAGCACACGCACTTACATTTCTAAAGCACATCTATCTACACTACTACACTACACTAATACTACAAGAGGGGGAAGGCGGCAGCGGTAATGGCAGGGGGGAATTTCTTTGGTTTGAGTCGCAGCGTTCATGAGTATACGGTCCGGTCCGAAGATACCCAATATCTCTCGTTGGTTTACGTCTGTCGATAGCGTTCGTTTGGCATACGTACCGCATGGCTCTTTCTCTCTTTCTTTTCAGCGATGTATTATGCTTTCACGCGTTATGCGGTTCCTTGCATATCCTTTCGTTTTTGACGGCCCCGAGGTATTAATAGTCTGCATCATTTGCATCGCATATAGCATCTTCGATACCACCTTGTTTGGCATATGCTTCGTAGATAACATGACATGACGCATCTTTACTCTGAGGCTCCCATCTACCCTGATACTTCCTCACTGACATCTGTACCACCGACTCCTTCCCGCCTGCTAGTCTCCATCGACAGATGCTGAAAAATTCGGTACTCACCCTGCTCCACCCCAAGAAACTCGGTTCGTTCTTCATCTCGATCGCTTCCTTCTCCTGCGTACTCAGCTCCTCGAAAAACCGCTTACATTCTTCCACCACATTCCCCACCAGCTCCTCCGGCAACCCTGTTTCGGAAAGGTACAGGAAGCCTACGTTGAGAAGGGCGTCTCGCAGGTCGGAGAGGAAGGCGGGTTTGGTGGACGGATCCAGGGCCCGCGAGAGGGGAAGGATGGGGATATGTGAGAATGTTGCAGAAGGTGGGGATGCCATATTTCTAGAGGCAGTCGGGGTGGTATGGCTCTGGACGCGATGGTGAAGGAACGGGGTATCGAAATATGGTTTTGTTAATGCTTGTTCACGACGTTACTCGGAGCTATTTCGGTGTTGTGGTGCGATGCGGGGTTGCACGCATGCAGGCGCCTCTATGCGTGCTGTCGTGCTTGAGCCGCTGATGGCGTCATCGGATAATGCGGTGTCCAAAAAACCAGCAGATAGTTTCTCCGCTGCTTCCTTCGTGTCTGCGAATAGAGATGGAGAGGACCAACCGCGAGCGACGTTGATGATGAAAGCAGCGGGCCAGATGGCGGAGGCGGGTCCGGCAAGGCGGTGCGGGGTGTGGGAGTGGCTTCCCAGTACTTCAGTATCGAGCCATCCACTTGAACGCCAAACCTAGGGCTGCGAGCTTGAGACTAGTGATGAGCAGGATGGAGCATGCTTCGAGAATAAACATGTTGCGGTAGAGCGAGCGTGCCGTTGGATTCGAAGGTGCAGTGCGAAGTAGGCCCAGTCTCCCTTGAGCTCGAGGGTATGCACTGTGTTTGTAGTTACACGATGTTGCATTCCTCGAAATCTGCAGAGCGACCGCATCGACACGCTGTCCTTTTGAACAAACATGCTCAAGTGAGACTTTCCCTCCTTCCCCGGAGCACCCGCACGCGACACACAAGACATTTCAGCTTGCATCCCCAAATCCCCACGTGCGCCTACGTCGCCTTCCCCGTGGGGCGCCATTGGGCGGCTGCGGCACTGGAGCGCAAGGCACGTGGCGGCTTTACGTGTGCGCAACGTTCTGTGTGGACCTTCACCAGGTGCGTTCACCTTGGGCTCCGTGGAGCTCATCTGGACAGTTGTGGAAGCCGAGGGGCCATCAGCTGTCATCATCGTGTTACACAGAGATTGGAATAAGATGCGGCGTGTTCCGGCCCCAGTCCAGCCCTCTACACCGATGACCAGCGCTCTGGAGACGAGCGACCACCTGCACAGCACTTACTCGCGAAATCCTCCGGGCGCAGACTACGGACTTCGCTGGGTGGGTGGTCAGATCTGTAATTCCACGACACGAGGAAGTCCACCGTGCAGCTAGGTCATCATGCTCCATGTTCGGTTCGGTCCCTGGTGTCGGGTCTCTGAGTCGCCATGTTTGATGCTGAAATGGGTCGTGCGCTGCGGATCCATGTCCGGTTGAAGCTGTATGGGGTGTTTAGGATCGCATATATGTCAAGATGGTGCGTGAGACGAATTCATGCGGTATGTGGTTGATAGAGCTGGATACGCAATGTTGTGCATACATGTTTCAAGGTTTCGCGGGAAAAGGAAGCACTCTGCGATGCATTGGCTTTTCGTCATTGTGGAGCCTGAAGGAAACAAGCTGCGTTGGGCGAAGGGTACTTCCCACCAAAGGTCATAGAAGGTGCTACTATGAACTCGTATCCTCGCATTAGATATCGATATGGTGATAAAAATCAAATTTCATGCCCAGTCGAAGTCAGATAGGACGATGTGTACAGTAGATGTAAATCCATATTATCTTTATCACCAAAGGGATATCCTTGCCGTAGCCAAGAGCAGGCGTCGTAAGGAAAAAGCTACGGAAAGCTATCTACCACCTCTACTAGAGAAGCTGCCGAAACACATCGCTAGATTATGCTACCGTTTGCTGAAGCCAAGTCATAACTGTCGTACCTCATAGCTCATTTTTTCATCGCTTCTCGCGGGGATAGTAGGCAGGCTGTCCATCAAGGGACTCTCCTACGCCGGTAGCATTGTAGCTTGGCGGTGCAGCATTGCCGTAACCGATAGTAGAAGCAGGACCAGCGCTACTCTGTCCAGGCGGTATGCCAGTGTTGTCAACGCCCTTTGCGAGGTCTGCCTCGTTGATGATACCGCCGTCGCCGCCTCCAACGAGCACCGTTTGCTCAACGCCCTTCTTGTCTCGCACCTTGCCAACTACCATGCCCTTAGCTACGGACGTGATGATAGCTCTGCGCGAGACCCCAGTGACATCAATGTACACGAGACCCACGTTCTTGACACCGCCAGCTAGGTCTCCTGCAAGGCCACCGGCTTCTGCGCCATACTTGTGTCCGATAGCTGCACTGGCTGCGGCGCCACTGTGTGTCAGTAGGGTCTTTCCGCCGTGGGCAATGCCGTCTGCAACTGTGGAGAATGCTATCATGGACTTGTTGAGCAGACCAGGTTTGTAATCTGGGTTCGGCCTGCCATCAGGCAGCACTGCCTTAACCGACCTCGGACCCTTACCCAGTGTGCCAGCCGTGAAGTTTTGCGCGTGCTTTGAGATGGAACCGACTGTCTTCGAGGAGATGCCTGCGACGCTCGTCGTGAAGGTGTTAATTTTGCGGACGCGATCGTGTGTCCCCGTCTTGAAGACCATGGGTTTCTCGTTCGGCCTCGTCTTGTTCATGAAGGACTCAGCACCCGAGATCATGGCATTGCTGATGTATGTTGAGCCTGTGACGATGAGTCGAGAAGCGGCGGCCGAGTTCTGCACGAGACTGGAGTTCTTATAGGCGGGCAGGCGGGCCATGCCGAGGTAGTCCTCCGACACAGGTTGGACCTTGATCTTCTTGCCATCGGGAGAGATGACAATCTCCACGGGGTCTGCTAGGCGTGTCAGTAATGTGGTACCGCGTTCTAATGCAAAACTCACTCTTCGATCCTGCCTTTAGCCTCGGGTCTTCGATGATCTGGGCGCCATCGGCCAGCTCGCCGACCACGCTACCGTTCTCTTCGTCGACGAGCACGATCTCACCGTGTTTGCTTGACCCAACGTAACCCTCGCCGGGCGCATAATCTGCCGGGTTGTATGCCTTGGCGGAGCCCTTCGAATCACCTTGCGGGGCCTGCGCTCGCTCGAGGAAGGCAGTACATTGTGCGAGGATGGTCTCAAATGTGTCGATGTCCTCCTGCGTGACTGTATTAGGGCCGTTCCCTAACGGCGGAAACTCGATGCGCGTGAAGGCGCCACTGTCAGGACCAAGATCCCAGCGCGGGATGAGGTAGCTGCGCGGCGGCTGGTGGTAGATTTGCGTGGTAGCGGGCAGAGGGGAGGTCGAGCTCGGGGGGCAGATTGAGGTGGAGGTAGAAGTCTTCCTCAGGCGCTTCGTTCTGACCGTGTACATTGCTGAGATCGGCGAAAGGCGAGTTCGTAGGCACCATCAACAACGACAGCGTCTGCGCGCCCGACGGTGTGAGGGGCTGCTCCTCGCCCTGCTGGATGTGGTAGGCTCTGATGCCTCCAATCGAGTAGAGGAGTCGGGGGGTCGCCGTGGCTCATTGTGAAATCCTGTAGGGTTTACAGCTGGCGGGGTATCGAGATGGGGCACAGGTGGAGCAATGAGGTGTAGAAGAAGAAGAAGCGAGATGCAGTTGCGTTTGATTAAATAGCAAGTTCAGGATATTTTGTAGAGAAGATGGAAGGGGGCAGTGTATGTTCTCTGGGCGTGTGCCGCAAAACGGGCCTTCCTCCTGTGGCCTGCTGATGTCTTCAACATGCAACTGGGAATGTCGCGCGCTTAATTCCAATACGTCAGATACGTCAGGAAAAGCGGGATGGCCAATCAGAACGCCGCTAGACAGCTGGACCCTTTGCGCCACAGCTGTGGCGGATGCTTCGCCCTCATTCGACAGTGTTCTGGACGGGATACACCGCCACATCTTTGTCTTGTCTCCCCTCCGCGGGTTAGCAGCGGCCTGTTGAACGTAGTGGTTCCTTTATTCGGACAAGCACACCATGCGAATGTCAGCCACTCCTCTCGTTCCATCATGTTCGCGTGCTTGTTCAGCTCTCGATACGGCTCAGGTCGATGCAATGTCATTTAGAAACCCCGCTAATCCTAGCGGTCGTGATTTTTCGCGTCCAGCTTTGCTTCCTCGTCACACTAGAAAGCATATCCTGATCGGCGACTCTAAGTGCGCTTGCTAGTATTCGAAGAGCCAGTATGGTTTTGTAGTCGCCCTGGTTTTCTTCCACCTCTCCTGGAAGCATGGTGCTCTCACGTGTCCCGGGCGCTGGGCCTTTTCGTCGAATTGCGCGTGTGGTGCATGGCTGGTTTCCGTCGCTCAGTTTTATAACGCTCCACTATATCTACTTCATCGGAACGTGTTTGGTGTCCAGCGGTATCTTCTATGCCGCTTCCACCCCATCCAGGAACGTCAGCTACACGGATTCCCTTTTTCTGGTAACAAGCGCTATGACCGAGGCCGGGCTGAATACCGTCAATCTGTCCGACCTGAATACGTTCCAGCAGTTCATGCTTTTTTTCCTTATTATGATCGGCTCTGCCATATTCGTCTCAGCATTTGTGGTTCAAGTTCGGATGAGAGCGTTCGAGCATCGGTTCGAGCACATAGCAGAGCAGCGTCGACAGAGAGCGGAGCGTGTCAGGCGCCGATCAAGGTCTTTTGCACACCGCATCTCGAGGAGCATTTCCAGATCAGGCACAAGAGACGAGCAGGATAATGCTGGCCTTTCGAAGAGCGAGCGTCGCAAGTCCATAGTACAGGATGCAGAGGGAGGCCTCCACACTAACCATGTCGCCAACGAGGATACGGCTTATGGGAAGGGGCAAGCTGATCCGGACAGAGATAGCGCATCCATTGTGGCCGATGGCAATGTTAGGCCGGTGGAACAGGAGCAACTCACTTTGTCGACACGACCGCACCTCATTATGTCTCGCAGGGAGACCGTTGATGAAATCCATGTGGACCCGATTTCAAGTCCTGAGACTGGCGTCCCAACCCACATCTCCTTTCTGCCGAACACAGATCATCGCAAGGGACCCAGCTTGGACCCCCGGTATCTTCAACACCGGTTCATGGGCGAAGGTGCGGACTCGCACGCAATGATCAAGCGCCGTCCGCAAACAAGCGCTTCTGCTGTCACAGTCGACTGCCAGTCTGATGCTGCAACAGTACTCTCGACTAACCACTTACCATTCGCTTCATCTGGCATACTCTCGCGAAACTCGCACTTCCATCATCTAACGGAAGTAGAGCGGGATGAACTTGGTGGCTACGAATATCGTGCTGTGAATTTGCTTTCATGGCTTGTGCCCGCCTATTATATTCTTTTCCAACTCTTCGGCTGCGTTGGCCTGGGGGTGTACGTTGCTATGAACAAGTCTTTGGTCACTCGAGCAAACGGCCTTAATCCATGGTGGGTGGGCGCCTTTAATGCAGTGTCCGCCTTCAACAACTCAGGCATGTCACTACTCGATGCGAACATGGTGGCCTTTCAAAAATCTGCGTACTTGTTGATCACCATGGGGCTGCTCATCCTCGCCGGAAACACCGCGTATCCGGTTTTCCTCCGCTTAATTGTCTGGACATCTTTGAAGCTAGTCCCCAGCAATGAGCGCTTTGAAGACTTTCGTAAAACGCTACATTTCCTCCTCGATCATCCACGACGCTGCTACACCAATATGTTCCCATCCCGCCACAACTGGTGGCTCCTAGCCTGCCTCGTCTGCCTCAACGGCATCGATTGGGCTGCCTTCGAAATCCTCAACATCGGTAACACCGACATCACCGGCGACCTCTCCACCGGCCACGAAGTCCTCGTCGGGCTCTTCCAAGCCCTCGCAGTCCGCAGCGGTGGCTTCTACGTCGTTCCCATCGCGCTCCTCCCCATCGCCTTACAGGTTCTGTATGTGATCATGATGTATATCTCCGTATATCCTGTCGTCATCACAATGCGCAATAGCAATGTCTACGAGGAGCGCAGTCTGGGAATCTACACCGACGACCCTGGGTACGCTGCCAGCCAGGCTCGCGCCGGCGGTATCCTCGGGAAGCTCCGTAGAAAAGTCACGGGCGAAGCGTTCGAACACACGAAGAGTTACTTTGTGAGACAGCAACTCCGCGCACAACTCGCGCACGACTTGTGGTCCCTTGTCCTTGCCGTCTTCCTCATCATGATCATCGAGGGATCGAACTTCAAAGCGCACCCGGCTGAGTTTAGCGTTTTCAACGTTGTATTTGAGACTGTCTCCGCGTATGGGTGCGTCGGCATCTCAGTCGGCTTCCCGGGGTCGGACTATAGCTTTTCGGGTAGCTTGCACGTGCTCAGCAAGCTTGTGCTTTGTGCGGTCATGATCAGAGGACGACATCGTGGGCTGCCGGTTGCGATCGATAAAGCGGTGTTGTTGCCTGGGGAAGGGGTGGATGAGGCGGAAGAGGAAGATGGAGAGATTATGATGGAAAGAACGATGAGTAGGGGAGGATCGTTTAAGCGTTGAGTCGTTGTAGGCACGTTTGATACTCATGCGCTTTGCGAGCAGTAATGTTAGTCTTGAGGCAAATTGATGTTTTGTCTCTTGAGGATGGACTGTCGTTACAGCGTTAGGTGAACGAGAGATCTTGTCTGGTGGTTGGTACCGCCACGTTGTCAGTGTCTTTTCAGAAGCAATCATCCGTATGCCATGAAGAGTACCTCACTCCACAGAGACATGATCAAAGACACAGAGAAATAAAGCTACATATATCCGCACAGGACTAAGTTGGGCATTCAACGAAAGAGCTAGATGCGGGTTGGGACTCTGACTTTTTTCACTCGTCCGCTGCAGACACGTCACATTATCCGAAACCATCCATGGATGACCTGTTCGAATGTTTGCCTTGCTCCGCAGAATTTCCCAGCGTGTTTTATAATTTCTAGGAGAGCGTTCAAGTACCGCATGGGGACCTGCTTCCATGGCAGAGCTGGCCAGTTGCAAGTGGCCTTTATATAGTACCCACATGCACTCTTGACCTTACCTTGAGCGAGCTTGGACGGCGGCGCTGTTTATTGTGCTTATATAGTACTGTGATTGCCTTGTTGCGGCAATCACCTTTGGCGGAAACAAAATTTCCATACTTATAACTCCTGCTGCGTCGACCGCTCTTTACTGTCCCCGCTTCCGATAGGGTCCACGCTTCTACACTCTCACTTCGGACACCTTGTAGTCGATATTTCTCTCGCCGCCACAAACGGTGTGTGATTACCGTATGTTCTACTCGCGAATATGATGTATAGGTTTCTGAAATGTGCTGATGATGCTACTGAATCATGCAGGTGTCTGAGCCTGTGGCTGGTGCCGCAGATGCGACGCAAATTACACCTAGACCTCCGGCGGTGTGTACGATAAGTCTGAGTCTGTCTCGCCGTGGAAACCATCGGTACTGCCGCAACATCGATGTGAGGCACGTGACATGACCAATACGGCGACGGAAGAGAGCTAATACGGCTTCATAGACCTATGATTATACCTTCAACCTTATATGAGCTCCGAGAAAAGATTAAGTATAGTCTAACCTAGGATATACAATGCTTATCTTTACTTCAATCCGTGAATAAATGTTGTAGGCACTGCGCCCGGCCAGCCTAACCGCCAGCCGCTATAGCGTTCGTGGCTTTCGTAATTTTTGTAGCCTCCGGCAGCTTGAATAGCCTGCCTCCGGACCTACCGTGACTATTTTCAAACCCGAGGCCGCTAGTAGGGAAACCGCACAGTTACGGTGTTCGGCAGTTCGACCACTTGGGACTATCCTGGACCGCCGCACCATATGCTCATGACAGATGTGCTCTCCACCATGTCTAGATACTCTTCCAAATGTAATTCGCTCGAATGTCCAGCAATATTGCCCATTGTCGGCGTGTACTAGTGCTAAGCAGGGTTATGCTCCTCCAATATTTGCTCAGGTATCTTCCCATCCTTGTCCTTCAAGTCAGAGCGTGCCCCACTGTGCTCCAACAACTTCGCAGCATCGGCTTGGTCCTTCCAGGCGGCGAAATGCATTGGCGTCCTATTCCTCCAAATGACTTCGTTCACGTCCGCCCCAAAGATGAGGATGGAAGTGAGGTGGGCGATGCAGAGGTTGACTGCGCTCAGTGCTATCAAGCAGCTACATCGCGTACCATGGTTCTATCCTAGGCATCACCACTCAACAGAACATCAACAAGTCACACAAAGCTATACCCACGAACGTTGCCTAACAGCACGTGATCAAAGTGCCGAAAGAAGACGTCCGCCCTATGTTGCTTTAGGAGGCGCATAGTATCGAAACGACGGGCACTTGCAGCGCTATGTCACGCACGAGTATGCTCTCGCTTCTTCTTGGCTATTTGCTTCCATGTTGCCAGTGATGGTGCGTCCTAGCAACATTGTACATCAACTTGACCGCAGCCTGCTCGGCTTCTCCGCATGGGAACAGTGGATTGAGGCCTCATGTAGCGAGGTTTGGTCCTAGTCGGATGATTGCGTGTTCGTGTTCTGGTCGATTACTAAACGAAGCCAACACATAAAGGTATTTGTGGATGAAAATGTTCGTGTTGTCGACGAAGCAGGGCTGTGGGGCGGCCAATGGACCCTGTGGTGTTGGCGGAGACGTCACCGCTCAGCCCTACCATAGGTAGCCACGAATTGCAAAAGCTTGGCGTTTCCATCTTGCATCTCATCGTGTCGCGTCACATCACGCCCACTATGAGTCTTCGCTCTTGAGAACTCATCAACGGGTGCTGAACGGATGCGTTGCCAATGGGGGAATACGACGCGCCACCCTTGCCTCGGCAACTCGGCGCGATGATGGCCCTGCCATGCGAGATCCCCGCAGCCATCATCTCCAGGTGCCCGGACCTTTGCTGCAAGGGCAATGTTCCGGAAGCTCCACCGCCGGCGAATTCCAAGGCCGTCAATTACATGTCTGCGCCCACAGGGCCACATGGAGATGCTTTGCGCTGTCGACCTGTTCCTTGGGGGATAGTACCGAGCACGCGTAGCTCCTAATTGTCCCCTTGGATGTGCAAGCATCATCTATAGAAAGGCAACATGTCACGCTTCTGGGGATGTTTGACCATCGGTCCTTTACCTCTCTCCGTAAAATATCATGCGGTTCCTGCGGCTTCTCGCAAGCCTTTCGAGCGTCCTAGCCGCGGTCGGGGCAGTCGACAACGGATTGCAGAAAGACGTCACCTGGGACAATGGTAGTCTTCTCGTCAATGGCGAACGCGTCATTGTTATGAGCGGCGAGTTCCATTATCAACGTCTGCCAGTACCAGAGTTGTGGCTCGATGTTTTCCAAAAGTTCAAAGCCCATGGCATGAACACCGTCAGCTTCTATTTCTTTTGGTCGTATCATTCCGCATCTAAGGGCAACTACGATTTCACGACCCCCGGCAAAGACATTCAACGTCTGTTCGATCTTGCAAAAGAAGCTGGACTATACGTCATTGCGCGTCCTGGTCCATACTGCAATGCAGAAACGAATGGAGGAGGTTTGGCATTATGGGGAAGTGATGGCAGTATGGGCAGTCTCCGAACATCGGACGAAACATATTATCAGGCGTGGTCCGAATGGATTGCTCAAGTGGGAGCCATTATCGCCAAGAACCAAATCACCAACGGCGGTCCAGTCATTCTCACACAAGTTGAGAATGAGCTACAGGAAACCAAGTATGACCCCGAGAATACTCTTGTCAAATACATGATACAGATTGAAGATGCCTTCAAAGAAGCTGGCTTGATCGTGCCTACTACGCACAATGAAAAGGGCTTCCGCAGCAAGAGCTGGTCGTCAGAGTACAATAATGTCGGCGGGGCGGTCGACATTTACGGTCTTGACAGCTATCCTGGTGGCATGAGCTGCACCAATCCCGATTCTGGTTTCAATCTCCCATATACCTACTACCAATGGTTCCACGACGTATCCCCTTCTCAGCCTCAATATCTTCCCGAGTTCGAAGGCGGGTATTTCCAGCCATGGGGCGGCTACTTTTACGACACGTGCCAGGCTGAACATAGTCCTGAATTCGCCGACGTCTTCTACAAGGGGATTGTTGCGCAAAGAGCTACACTACTTAATCTCTATGTGGCTTTTGGTGGCACAAACTGGGGTCATAGTGGGGCGCCCGTGGTACGTAGTCTCCTACACAAACAGTTCTCATCTGACCATTACAGGTTTATACATCATATGACTACTCTGCACCATTGCGGGAGACGCGAGAGATACAAGACAAGTTCAAACAATACAAGTTGCTGACCCTGTTCACCCGCGTGAGCCAGGGCTTGACTAACACGGTCATGGAAACCAATGGCACGGGCGTTGCCACGGGTAGCACTGATCTTTGGACATGGGTGCTAAAAAATAAGAAGACAAACGCGAGATTCTACCTTGTTCAACACAACAGCACAAATTCGCGCTCAGTCACCGACTTCTCCATCACAGTCAGTACTTCTAGAGGTAATGTGACGATCCCTGACCTGCAGCTCGCGGGTAGACAAAGCAGATGGGTCGTGACCGACTACCCTATTGGGAAAGAGACATTGGTGTACTCTTCTGCGGAAGTTTTGACGTATGGCCAATCGGCTGTGGTCTTTTATATGCGACAAGGCCAGACTGGGCAATTCGCCTTCAAGGGTGCTAAGAACATAACTTTCAAAGCCTACGGCGCAGGCTCTGGTATAAAAGCGACAGCCTCTGGAGACGGGTTCACGTACACCCAGGCCCATGGCTCCACTGCTGTCGTCTTTTCGAACGGTGTGTTGGCGTACCTTGTTGACATTCCCACAGCCTGGACCTTTTTCGCGCCTCCTACCACATCCGACCCTAGGGTGAAGCCCGATGAGCAAGTCTTCGTTTTTGGCCCTCATCTCGTTCGCTCGGCAAGCGTTCATGGCGACACCGTCTCCATCGTTGGAGACAACGCAAACTCCACAACGATTCAAGTGTACGCAGGGAAGCGAGCAAATTCAATATCCTGGAACGGCGCCAAGCTCAAGACCGACAAGACTGCCTTCGGCTCGCTGACTGCCAGTATCCCCGGCGCCGAGGACCGTCGAATATTCCTTCCAACTCTCACCGACTTTAGAGCCGCAGATTCTCTTCCTGAAGCGTCACCTTCGTATAATGACGAGGATTGGATTGTAGCGAACAAGACAGCTACGATGAGTCCAGTGAAGCCACTTACGCTGCCTGTGCTTTTCAGCAGCGATTACAAATTCTACACGGGCGCCAAGGTCTATCGCGGCTACTTCTCCGGAAGAAATGTCACGAGTGCAAACATTACTGTCCAAGGTGGTGTGGCAGCTGGATGGAATGCATGGCTCAATGGCAAGTTCGTGGGCTACCATCCGGGCAATGTATCACTCCAGTCGACCACGGGTACGCTCTCCTTCAAAGGTGTTAACTTGACCGACAAGGAAAACGTCTTGACCGTGGTCACTGATTACACTGGTCACGACCAGACATCTACCGGACCCGCTGGGGTTGAGAACCCACGCGGGCTTCTTGGTGCACAGCTGCAAGGCGGAACTTTTAGCCAATGGAAGATTCAAGGTAACGCTGGCGGGGAGAAAAACATTGATCCTGTCAGAGGACCCATGAACGAAGGAGGTCTGTACGGCGAACGTATTGGATGGCATCTTCCAGGTTTCGATACATCTAAGTGGGCAAAGGCCAGCCCAGTCACAGATGGAGTCAATGGCGCAGGCATCAAGTGGTTCACTACCACATTCAACTTGAACATCGATAGGGATCTAGACGTACCGCTCGGCGTCGAGGTGGACGCACCGGCAGGTACCATCGCACGAGCGTTGATCTTCGTCAACGGATATCAGTACGGCAAATTCGTTCCGCATATTGGACCTCAAACGCGATTCCCCATTCCTCCGGGAATTATCAACACGCGCGGTCACAACACACTCAGCGTGGCGCTGTGGGCGCAGACGGAAGCTGGTGCAAAGCTGAGTAAGTTGCAGTTGATACAGTATGGGAAGTACCAGAGCGGATTTGGGTTTGACAAGATTGATGGCAAGGCTCTGCAGCCCGCGTGGAAGAACAGGAGTCAGCACGCATAACGTCATCTGGGACAGACTAATGGCACACTTTTACTGTTGTGATCAAGGTGCAATATTCTTGCTAGACTCTCGCGGGATTCTGTGATGTCCTACAGTGACCAATTCTTATGAATTTCGGCTTCTATACGGCATCCCACAAGCCGGTGACCTCATTTATTCGATGCGATAGTCGGGGCGAACCATACTTGACAATTCAAAAGCTATCTTTCTCCTTTGCCACAATCTTGAGAACCCAGTAGTCATGACATCCTTGCCTTTGACTCGTCCGTGTTACAAAAAGACTAAGCCCAAGGTTCATAGTCGCACTGCATATATGTATGGGCAAACTCGCCATGCTTTTGGATCACAAGAGGTCCGAGGAACGGTGCATGCGAGGTGCTTGGCAGGGTCCGGCGATTGATGAGTGTGATATCATGCTAAACGATTCGGAGCACCTCGTCTCCGCGGAAGCGAGATCTAATCATACCGACGTCATCTATCCGCTCCTTCGTCACATTTACACATCACACCCAGGCCTACGCATGCAATCACCACAATACCGACTCATCCTCGGCTATATATGGAACCTACTAGATCAAAGTTGGAGGGCGTTGCTTCCTCAATTAGGCCCGCGTGCACCACCACCTTTCACTACCCGGTCAAGACGTTTGGGATCTAGTGTGGCGTGCGAAACTCATCGCACTAGAAAGACCAGGGCGCGTGCGCCCGTTCTCTGCTGCCCTCTTCGTTTAGAGCTTGCAATTAACTGTTGTGTAGTGCTTTGGCCAGCGCCCAACCTGCGTGCGCTGTTTCGACCATGAACATGCGAAAGCGGTGATGAAACCCGCAGACGGACTTTCCCAGAATAAAATTTGACCGTGTAGGAGATACAAGACCAAATACGAGATCTGTTCAATCTTCTTTGAACTAAAATGGATCCTAGGCACAAGAGATAGTCGGATGGCTTCCCACTGGCCGACATCCCGACCAAGTCTTGCAAGCTCCAAGACAGGCGCGTTCCTTGCGTCCCATTCTGTATTTCGGTGTGCTATGAATGCACAAGTAGGCCGTATCGACGGCGACGATTTCTGAAGCAGTTGCGTCACGTCGCAAGCACACTCGTCATGCACCACAGTTGCTGGCATTGGCACTGTAGTCATCGTTGCATTCTTCGTTCTTTACCTAGGATGAAATTACGTCCACCCAGTTGTCGACCACGGACCTTTCATCCGGGACATGACCTACTGGTGGCCTTGTAAACACGAGATTCTGGTTGCCCTCGTGAGCACCACCAAACCTTGGAAGCCACCTTTCCATCCCCACTAACCTAACTAGGTAATTTCAGTTAGACAGAGCCAAGGCGAATAAACAATGCAGACAAGGCCTGGACGCTACTTTCTTCTTCTCAAACGCTAGGACGCCATTTCAGGATGAGATGCAAGAGCCATCAATATCGACCATCCAAGCTTCGCGAATTGTATTCATGGCCCGTACCTATTCGGGCCGAGACAGGGGTGGGAGACATACCCGCCATCACGGCCACGACATGACATCGCGTCTTCGTCTCAACGAAGTTACCCCGAGTATATGCGATCCGGACGTTGCAGGCTCTGGGCAAAATTGTCATGAAAGATAATAGATGGGCCTGTCACGTGGTGTAACAATTGGCCCCATGCTTACCTGCGCAGTGTGGCTGCGAACCCGTTCACAAAACACTGTCAATCAAGATGCGATCCGTCTCGCATCTTTTTCATCAAGATTTTGGCACACATTTCGACATGGGAAACGTGTACATTGATGGCCAGCCGTTCGCGAGCTTGTATCATGTTCCGCTTTTTGTACGAGGAATCTTGAACGCCATGTACGACCCCCTAGACCATGAGGCTATGGATGATAACACGGCTGCTCCGGGTCCAGGAACGGAGAACAATCTGGTACGCGAAAAAAGATAGTATGAGAGATTACACACTTCTTCCATGAAATTTGTGGCATGAAGAGAATGTTGCTCCTAGATCACTTCAAAAAAAAAACCTGCTATCCAACCGGGCACTGTCCGGACGCTGCTGACCAGGAGCGAGAAACGTTCACGCGGAGGAAGTGGCCATGCCTATCCTCTAGCATGCAGAGGCAAGAGCGGTTTACAGACGAGACTACCGTGATAAGCTATTCGCGCTCCATACTGCCAACGCATGAGCGAACCCATCAGACGACTCCTCTGCCACGTTTCCGAAAGTGCTGGTCTACGACTGTATATCGATGGTCTTTGCATCCAAACGCACGCAGGACTAGATCGAATGGACGCGGACTTCCTTGGTATGACGCTGATGATGCAAAGTAACAAAGTCGTGGCTTGGAATGCGAACAAAAGGACTCCAACGTTTGCACAACCTTGGTTCGATGGCCGAATCAGTTGATATGCTGGCCGAGTGAGAGTCTCCACAGCTTGACCTTGGGTGCACGGATATCCATCCTGAAAGTGGTCCGGATACTTGAGTGGATAAACGGGCTGGTCAAAAGATGGGACATGCTAAGTCGACGAGGGCCATTGGTCTCCCATCCTGCGACAAGCGCGGCCTGTTCTTACGGTGCCGACATACAAAGGGTGTTCAAAGCGGGGTATACATGACTTTGCGGGCCTGCGCTAGAGCCAGATGGTACTATCCTTTCCGACGCCATCTACCATCTGCGGCCGTCGTAGGCAGCATGTCATGTTGCCAAGGAGCACGCGTCATATGTGAAAATATACTCTACCGTGTATATCCTATCCTTCTGACGTGCGCATGGCGGCGCTTCTCGCAGTGACGTGTGGGCGGGTGTGGGAAATTTCTCTTCAGCTAACTCGGCACAACTGGCCTGCCAATCACGTTGTCTGAGCGTCAATCTTGAGAAACGTCAAATAGTGCTTTATCAAGGCCGACGAGCCCTTGGGAGCTTGCGATGGGCGTCTAGAGGTTATCGCTGTACTGTTTGGCTGAACAGCTCCGTCGCCGCCGCCCCGTGTCACCATCAGGTGTTGATGTTGACAGGACCGCCGCTCTATCGTTACTTCTCTGCCGCCAGAGTGCTCCTAGCGGCCTTCCACCTTGGCACTCTCCGGAAGCCGGGCGTGATAATTGCACTGCTCTTGCCCTTTGACTGGTACCGGCCGTCATCACATCTACACCAATCTTCGCTCTGACGCCCTTCCGCCACGACTTCCCTCCCTGGCCTCTGTCTCGATGCGCTTAAAGTTGCATGTCTTCCTCTACCTCGCAGGACCTGCATTCGGAGCGTCCGCCTAGGGTGCCGATTCCGCGGCTTCAGAGAAACCGGGGCGATGAAGCGCCGCGTAGAGCATCCCGACGCACGACTACACCCCGAGTCTCACGAGCCTGTGTGAGGTGTCATGCGCGAAAAGTACGATGTGATGGAGCAGAACCACAATGCCGAAACTGCCTAGGCAACGATGAACCCTGTGTGTACATGGAGACTCGCAGGAACCGCCTCAAGACGTCAGCCACTTCTTCGAGGTAAAGCAAAAGTAAAGGGATGTTGACTGCTAGCAGCGCCACGGAGCACAACCAGGACATGGTTGATCTGCTCAAGGATCTCCAAGCCTCGGTTCCAGAAGAGAAGAAACAGCAAATAGACGATTTGTTGGGCAGAGTACGTCAAAGCTAAAATGGCTTAGGATGAGCTAACAGAAGAAAAGGTCATCCCCAACGTGCCCGTTACCGCGACGGCGTCAGGCTCACGAGATGCACCCGATCCTAGGGAGACACCGGGAGAAGACAACGTGTCCGCTGAAGTTGGCTCAAACGACGAAACGGATATGATTGACGAGGATCTACTCGAGGACGAAGATTCCTTAGCGACCGGATTCGTTGGCAAAAGCTCCGAGGTCCAATGGCTGCGACGTGTGCGACAAGAGACAGAACTTCGTGCCAATACCCCAGCCGTATCTGACGGACCGTATGGACCTCCCGGTGACAGCCCAGAGGCTGTTTTCGGTCGCATGGAGGCCTTCAAACGGCGTAGACAGCAACAGCCCAAGGCTCGAGAACCAGTTCGTTCCTCTACGTTTTACTTGGATGAAGCAACCATTGAGGTGGACTATTCCGCAAATCCATTCGAATTACCCTCGGTGAATATTGCGCAGACGCTCGTCGATAGCTACATGACTACTGTTCAAGATACGTTCCCAGTACTTTCGAAGCCAGATTTCAAAAACCAAGTTTACCAATATTATGAGTCCTTTTCCCAGGGAACGCCTTCCGCCATGCCAGAAACTTGGCTCGCGATATTGAACCTCGTCTTTGCCATTGGAGCAAAACACGCGCAAATGGTGCAGGCCAATTGGCTCGTCGATGGCCAAGACCACTTCGTCTATCATTCTCGTGCACAGATCCTCAGCCTCAGCGGACCTGCTCTAGTCTCCCATCCAGACCCCTTGCAGACTCAGCTAACTGCTCTACTTGCCTTCTACTTCTTGTCTGTCGGCCGCGCCAACAGGTAAAGCTGATTTGTATCTGCTAGTTATTCCCTGCTGATGCCTTACTACGTAGAGCCTGGGTGGTCTTGGGCACCGCTATTCGTTATGCGCACGCTCTCGGTCTACACGTTCGAAACGAAGACCCCACCGCCTCCGTGAACAGAAAGGAAACTCTGGTGCACATGTGGTGGGCACTGTACACTCTCGAGGTAAAACTGAGTGCAATGGTCGGTCGGCCGAATTCTGCCTCAGACTACTTTTGCTCCGTACCTTTGCCGTTGCCCGTGGCAAAGGAACAATTGATCAACGAAAAGGTGCCCTCCCAGTACTTTGAGCAATACAGAGCCGCCGGCATTCACCAAACTAGTGTTGGGATCAGCTCAGCGACCTTTGAGCCTGCAAATGCTGGCTCATTCCTAAAGGCCATTGTCCAGATTAGCATTATTACGCAAAAAGCCATGGTTGAGTTGTATTCTGTTAGAGTGGTTACCCGCTCCTGGAAGCACATGCAAGAGTCGATTGCTAGCTTGCGGGACCAGCTCGAGATGTGGTCATCATGTTTACCCTCAGATTTCCACTTCACCCGACCAAACGTCGATGCCACGCTTGCACGCGAACGCTGCATTCTCAAAATGTATCACATAGGAACAAGAATGCTCATAACCCGACCTTGCTTGTGTAGACTCGATAGTCGCATTCCAAACCAGACAAAGGCTTCAGACGACATGAACAAGACAATGGCCAGGGATTGCGTCGACGCAGCCAAGGCAATGGCAAACATTTTGCCAGATCAAGTGGATCTGCCATACTTGTATCAAACTGGGCCTTGGTGGTCCTTGGTCCATTACCTTATGCAGGCTCTCACAGTCCTGCTACTGGAAATGTCATATGGTACAGTCCATTTTCCTGAAGATGGGAAAGAGGTCACGCCATCAGCAAAGAAGCTAATCAGGTGGCTGAGGGCAATGAAGGAGAATGACCCACTCGCACAGCGTGCGTATACGGTGGCTTTTGAACTACTTCAAAAGGTGGCTTCACAAGGTCATGTCGATATCACAGATTTGCTGGCAGAGGAGTCTGCAAGCCATGGAGCCGCACAAGCGTCCGGGTTTGAAGATCCGTTTGGGCCGAGCAGGCATGATCAGAGCCGCCCATTTTCAACGGGAGAGCACAGTCAGCAAATGGGTCAGGAAGGCCATGGCACGCATCCGGCCATGTTCGGGTTCCCGTCAGGACAAGATGAAGAACATTACCCGCATCCGCCGTTTGCACATGGGGCAGGAACGCATATCTTCAACCCGCCGTTCTCTGGTATTTCATTTGGTAATATGTTTTCAACTGTTCATGACGAGCAGGACTCTGTTCCACCCAACGACGATTTCCTAGAGTAGTTGTGCCTCTGCGTCCTTTTGCCCATGACTACAAGGTGGCGTGGCAGAACATGATACCCACAGATGGTACATTCATGTGCCGTAATAACTTAAGTCCTACTAAAAGTTTTAATTTAATTTTTCTATTATCATCCGAAAGACTTCTCATACCAAGTCTATACAAGTGTCTAGTCTTCGCAATACCCTTGGCAGGCGGTCTTGGCCGTTGTTCGTCGCGGCGATGCCCAGCCCCTGCCCCCGCAATTGTGCGAGGCGCGTCGCCCATCAACAACGACGGTCCTTCACCCATTGTCGCCTCAACAACCAGGATCGCTTATGCAAAAGCTCACCATGCCTTCAAACCATCGCAACGCCTCCGAATCGACGCCCTTGCTGCACCACATCGTCCCTTCGCACGTCCACCCAGATGGTGAGAGCGGCCGAAGCGGGTTTCACCCAGGCCATTTCATCAGGGTCTCATGGCGTAGCGGCTCCAAAGTCGCGAAATACGTGAACCTTTTGTGGCCTCTTGTCCCCGTGGCGATCATTCTGGCAACTGTTACGCCAGGACTTCCTCTCGTCGTCTTTGCCTTTAGCTATGTCGCCATGATCCCAGTAGCTAATCTACTGGGCTTTGCAGGCCAAGAATTTGCACGAAAGATGTCGAAAGTATCTGGGATCCTAATTGAGACATCGTTTGGCTCCATCGTGGAAATCATTTTGTTTCTGGTCCTCATTGTCAAGCACACTTCGGCGGAGGGCTCCTCTGAGCATGGAAATCTCATCCCTGTGATCCAAGCGGCTATCCTTGGATCTATCCTGGCCAATCTGCTGCTCTGCTTGGGTGCATGTTTTTACGTCGGGGGGCTACGACAGGCGAGCCAAAAGTTCCATGCTTCAATCAGCGAGGTGGGAACCGGACTGTTGTGCGTGGCAGGCTTCGGTTTACTTATTCCGAGCGCGTATTACAGTGCACTCAAGGGATCTACTGTCCCGATAGCGATCGGCCACCATACGTTTACGGAGGCGGTTCTCCAACACAACACACTCAAGATCAGCCAGGTGACTTCTGTTCTACTGATAATCGCCTTTGGAATGCAAGTCTACACTAAACGTCATGGCGACATTGGCTGACCACTCGCAGTTTCATCTTTTATAATGCGCGCTCGCAACACTCCATCTTTGACGAGGTCCTAGAGGCCGACGAACACCATGACTTGGACCGTTCCGAGGATCTCGCCAAGCCAAAATTTACCTTTACAGAGTGCATCATCGCGCTGGTCCTTTCCTTGGTACTTGTTACTCTGCTTGCAGTGTTTCTAGTCGAGCGCATCGAAGACGTGGTTGAATCGGGTGTGCCAGATCAGTTCCTTGGCTTGATTCTTCTCCCTCTCGTGGAGAAGGCGGCGGAGCATCTCACTGCCGTCGATGAAGCATGGGATGGCCAGATAGTAAGCCCACCCATCTCCTCGGATGATGCCGCTAATGTTGTCACAGAACTTTGCTCTTTTCCACTGCATCGGCCCTTCTATTCAGACGGCGCTCTTCAACGCGCCTTTGGTCGTCATCGTCGGGTGGATTCTAGGCAAGGGCATGGACCTGAACTTTGAAATCTTCATGATTGTGCTGCTCGTGCTTTCCATTGTCGTGGTGGGCAACTTTCTCCGAGACGGCGAATCCAACTATCTCGAAGGCGCTCTCCTAATTGTAAGTATAGCTGAGAGATGCGTAACGTGGCTAACATTCGGGTAGATCATCTACATCATCATTGCGGTTGCTTCGTGGTACTATCCCAATCCTGACGTGGCGACGTCGAACGGCCTCGCAAACTCGTCGTAGTGGGACTTCGCTGGGATGCGAATCAAGTGTCGATTACCGAGGGCTTATCTGCCGTGGTAGCGGATCCCTTTGTTGTACATTGTACCATGGCGCCTCCCCATAGCATGTGAATAGGCGTGGCTGGAATTGCATGACTCACTACGAGAAGAGCGGTAGATGCCTTTTCATGGAGCTGAAGGCCAATGCCCGCCCAAATAAAAGCCATGTAAAGATCGAAGTGTGCTGCAAGCGACCTCGCCGCTCGACCAAGGACCAGGTCGTGGGATGGGACTGCTTTGGGCCCATGACCACAGATTGCGCTGGCTTGCGTCGTGGGGCCCATGACGCGACATTGCTCACCACTCTCCCTAGTTCGTACTACGGTAGACGCAGGTAAGATAAGAGTACCTGGGTGGATAATGCTCAGTCCCAAGGCCACGGCCGAGGAAGCTTGCTTCGACGTCGGTTGTTATCGCCCTCGCGTGCACGCAATTCCCACTCGACGCTCGCGCCTGCCTAAAGCGAAGCTAGCGCGATGGCGTTCCTGCCTCCGCCGTTGGTCCCATCCGATAATCCGCCATGCCACGAACTTGGCCATGCAGCCATAATATCCATCGTCCGGGACCAAGCTCCAACAAGCATGGGCCGTTCACCGCCAAGCTCGTGGCACTCCTGATCTGCCAGGTACCTGCCCGGAATGCAAGGGATACGAGGCGGGGTTGCTGTGGCGGTGGTTGCAGACCTGCCTTGTACAGCATGGCCAACAGCGATTGCGCGTGTACCGGGTCAGCGCACGCCGCGAGAGGATTCTAGCTTGATTGTCACTGTCAATTGCATCCTTTGACGCGACAACATAAAGTGACGCCGCCGCCGCAGAGCCCAGGTGAAGCAGGAGCCGTGGCCAAGCGTTCTACGTCCAACCTCACCTTCGCTACACGACGCAACACGCTCCATCCACCATGCAGATGCTCGCGTCCGCATTGCTGGCGGCAGCGATGGCTGCGCACGCGGTTGTCGCGTCGCCAATCCAAGCGCGCTCTCCCTACGCCGTCAAGGAGACGCACTTTGCGCCGCGCGAGTGGACCAAGCTTGATCGTGCTAATGGCAGGAAACTGGTTCAATTGCAGATTGGTCTCAAGCAGGGCAACATGGACGGGTTGCTCGAGCATCTTAGTGAGGGTAGGCGACTCTGCGGGAACAACAAACAATCACAATTGCTGACCACTGGCAGTCTCGGACCCGGATCACGCCCGCTATGGGGCCCATCTGAGCGCCGACGAGGTCGACGACATGGTTCGACCCGCCAAAGAGACTTGCGACCAGGTCGAAGACTGGTTGCGTGAGGCCGGCGTCGGCGACGTGAGCTACAACACGGCCAAAGACTGGATCACTGTTCATCTTCCCATTGACTTCGTGGAGAAGCTCCTCGACACCGAGTATCACAATTACAAGCACGAGGACGGTTCCATTGTCTCCCGTACTACTCACTGGTCCCTCCCTCGCCATTTGCATGAGCACATCGACGTCATCCAGCCGACGACTTCCTTCTTCCGTGGAGCAGCCAACGCTGCCACCTATGTGAAGACTCTTGACAAGGTGCACGACGAGGTTGCCAGTCTGAGCTTCGCCAACGGACAGTACGAACCCAGTGACGTCTCAAAGGTGTGCAATGTCAGCTCGGTGACTCCAGAGTGCTTCCAAACGCTCTACAAGACAAAGGGCTACAAGACCAGGGCTTCGGACAAGAACAGCGTTGGCTTCACCAATTATCTAGAGGAAGTGCCCATTCGGCCAGACACCGAGCTATTCTTGAAGAAGTACCGCCCCGAGGCCGTGTCCTCGGCCAAGACCTTCAAAACCTACTCCATCAACGGTGGCCCTCTAAACGATGGACCTTTGACCCCGCAAGAGCTTGAAGACGACAAGAGCCACGAAGCCAACCTTGATGTTCAAGCCATCGCCGGCATCAGCTGGAAGACTCCCATCGTCAGCTACTCGACTGGCGGCAGGCCTCCCTTCATTCCAGACCTTACGGTTGTGGAAAACGACAGCGAGCCGTATCTCGTCTGGGTCAATTGGCTTCTGCAGCAGCGTTCCATTCCCAAAATCATCAGCACCTCGTACGGCGAGCCTGAGCAGACCGTACCTCGCAGCTACGCCGAGCGCGTTTGCAAGCAGTTTGCCGCTGTCGGAGCTCGCGGCACCACCATGTTCTTTTCCTCTGGGGATAGGGGCCTCGGAGGAACCGACAAGTGCTATACCAACGACGGAAAGAACACATACAAGTTCCTTCCCGCTTTCCCTGCGTCCTGCCCGTACGTCACCACCGTCGGCGCGACCAAGAACTTTGAGCCAGAGGAGTCTGCTTACCGTGCTGGCCGTAACCTCTCTGACGGCTACCACGACTTGTACTCTAGTGGCAGTGGCTTTAGCGACTACTTCAAGCAGCCCACTTGGCAAAAGGATGCTGTCCCGCACTATGTGAAGAGCATCGGGGATCTCTACAAAGGCCTGTACAACCCCCGCGGCCGCGGCTACCCTGACTTGGCTGCCCAAGGGCTCTACTTTGCCTATTTCTGGAACGGCACCGAGGGCACCATAAGCGGTACTTCGGCCTCTACACCGCTCACCGCTGGCATTTTCGCTCTCGTCAACGACGCACTCATCGCGTCTGGCAAGCCTACTCTGGGCTACCTCAACCCGTGGCTATACAAGAAGGGCTACAAGGGGCTTACTGACATCACTATTGGGTTTAGCTACGGCTGCAACGTTCAAGGATTCCCAGTGACCAAGGGCTGGGATCCGATTACGGGTTTCGGTACACCCATCTTCCCAGAGCTTGTCAAGCTTGCTGGAGGACATATAGGCTACTAGAGTTTGGTGTTGGACATGGACAGATACCACCTAATTCCAATTAATAATGTTCGCTCCTACTCTGCATTACCTGCCTTGGGGTGACTCGGATAATGAAATTTTACATGCAGAATATTATAGTCCATATTTGGGAGTGAGCGCACGTCCTCAGATGTAAATTTCTCGATTGGCATTATTTGCCCGCGAGTAATTCCCAGCAGTCCGACAGTACTGTCATTTACCCTCATGCATACTATGTAGTTCTCTCCGAGATCTTTGCCCACGGATTGCATCCCACGCTCATGAAGATCGTCAGGATCAGTGCCTAGAGAAAGTGTTTGTGGTATTTGTGGGGGTATAAATGGTCTGCCTTCACCGTGAGCAAAAGTCTTCAAGTCACGCCACATGCCGGACAAGCTCCAAAGCCAGTCGACTCTAAATCGCAGGAGGAGTCGGAAATGTTGAACAGCCGTTGTACTACACCACAGGGGAAATTCTACGATCGGCAGGGTCCCTCCCGCGGCCCCACACGTTTGACATTTGTGACATCTCGGACGTTTACACGGCTCTTCCAGCACCACCACTCCGCATCTGGGAAGTTCGTGGATGATCTTCAACGCCAAATCGCGTGCGACCTTCCGCGCATCGTTCCCGAAGTAGACTTGCGCATGTCTATTTCTCGACTGGGAAGTTTCACGAGGAAGCGCAGCATCATGCGTGCCGAAGATGCCTGATCATCTCTCTCGCGATGCTGAAAATGGATGATGAATTCCAGGAGAAGAAATCGAGGCACCGAAGTAAGGCCCTCCCATGGTTTTCTTAGTCTTCATGCTGGTATAAAGAATGGTGCTGTTCGCCACGTTCTGTTTCCTGCATCCTCTCATTCACCTTGGTTTCTCATCGTCAGACTCGCATTCTTTACTCTTATTCAGTATACTGCTGTGCAGAACCTTTCTTCACTCATTCAATCTTTACACATACACTGTGACGACTCATAATCTTTTACACGTTGTCAAGATGAGGTTCTCCGTCTCTGCGGCTGCCCTCCTCGTGGTCGTCCCTCTCGTTGCGGGTGCGCCTTTCGTACGTCTCTTCTTATGATCTATCATATTACCAATATTAACACTTTGAAGGAAGCCAAACGTCAGGTCGACCAGCTTCTTCAAGGTGCGACCGGCACAGCTGGCGATGTTGTTGGTGGAGTCACTGGCGCAGCAGGCGATATTGTCGGCGGAGCTGGCAACACAGCGGGCAGTGCCCTTGGGGGCGTAACAGATGCAGCTGGCGGTGTTGTCGATGGGATTACGGGCACTGCTGGCGAAGCCGTTGGAGACGTCACTGGTGCTGTGGGTAACCTTGTTGGAGGTCTCACTGGCACCGCCGGTGATGCTGCCAATGATGTAGGCAACGCTGCAGGGTCGGCGACTCAAGGAGCTGGTGGTCTTCTCAGTGGCTTGACAGTCAGTTGTCCTTTATGTTTAACGTGACATGACTCGTACTGATAGACGTGTGTAGGGGTCACTCAGCGGGTCTGATGCGAACGCTGGCTCAGCGCAAGGCAATGGTGCAGCCGCTGGTGCAGGTGCTGCATCGAATGCAAGCGCAATCGCTTAAAGCTTCTCGGGCGTAACACGAGATAAGCCAACACGCAAGAATAGATCCAAGAACAGTCTCTTTTCACTTCGCTAGAATGGTACAGTACCAAAGTTTATCGCTTTCCGATCAAAGCGGGATTCTAGCGGCGCGACTTGTGGGTAAACGTTCGTTGGAAATAGCATAAATGCCACTTCTGCAGATAGTTCCTGCTTGTATAATGAACAAGTTCGTCTTTCTCAATTCGGCTGGAACTCCCCAACACACCTGCGTCTCTCCTTATGTATAAACATGTGACCAACTCACTTTGAGAAACGTACGGATTAATTAACACTATGCCTGAGAGAGTTACGGTATCGTAGCCATAAAATATTGGTCTAGTTACCTGGAAGAACAAGGCGAAGGAGCCTTGTGATTCCTAGAAATCTGGTTCTAATTGTTTTCTGATCTAAAAATATAGTATGCCTAGCAATCCCACTTCTTCTTAGACGAACCTACTGATTTTCAGAACCTTGGAAGCGTAGCCGCCACGTGACCATGGAGAGGATATGCACGGTTTCTTCCGCCTTTGTCCACATAAGGGGGTCAGTATAGGTCAAGCAAATAACGACAACGACGCCTCTGTACCCGAGGGGGAGATTTGATGCATTATCGGTGCGACGCAACATGGAGAATAAGGTTGTGGAGCCAGAGCGGAAGAGAAATAGTTTCTAATGTCAGTCATCTCGTCTCTATATTTGCGAGCCTACTTTTCGGTTATTAGAGCCTACTTCGGAAGATCACACCTACAAATCGTTCTATCTGAGAACCTATATCAGACGCAAGATCAACATGGGGAAGTCTACGGACGCCGACGGGGCTCACAGGTGGCTGGTATGTACATGCAGCGGGAGGAATCGGAGACGGAGGGTAATAAAGCCTGGAACCTCACCTGAAAACGAGCACTATCAGCTACAATATGTTGTTTGAGGCAAGAGTATTACATTAGGGAACAAAGCTGCGTTGAGTGGACTTCGAGGGCACTTCCTTGGCGGCGCTTACTTTTACTTGAGGCCGCGCACCAGTTCTGGTTAGCACAAATATGGACCCAAGACTTATATATTGAGCCGGATCCCGAGGATTCCAGCTGAGCGAACTATAAGACGATACACGTCCAAGATTGATCTCGTCGGTGTAAGCCTGGCCTCGGCAATGGCCAGTAGGTAGTCATCATGACTCATTTGGCATCATAGTAAGCCATTTCGAGCCATAGGGAAATATACCGCTGTATTAACCTTTACCATTCATCGACCACCGGTCTACATACGCCCTACTATATAATGTTCTTCCTCATCCTTCGTAATACATATGCATTCCATCCGCTTCTTTTTTGCTATACCCAGCCTGACTTGTCCTTCACATCAAGATTCGGTCTTCGGTGGTTCAATACCAATATAAACGAGCTATGGACATTCATGACTGTGCAATGCAAGTGTCCCGTATCACTTCATTCTGAACGCTGGGCATAATGATGAGAAGTTGATATTCACTCGCCGTTCCGAGTTTATGATGCGGAATTGCCTATGGCATGCTTTATCGCGGCTTCTGATATTGCTTTGAGCTTCAGCATTCAATTTTTCAAGTGTTCTTTTGGGGCCCTGGATGGCTAATTTTCGAAAGGCACACCCAATCAGCCTTGCTCAGAGGATGAGCCGGTAGTCAGAAGAACTATCGAATTGGACAAGTACTCTATCGCGATTATTGTTAAGGTTCGTTCAAGAGAGAAGATGTCAAACTCCCTGTACTAATTAGACAGTCCAACTGCGGCCACTAAGAAAGCGACGAACTCTCCAATGGTAGGATTGTTGTAAAAGTCCTGTGTGCAAATTTGCACACCCAACTCATCCTTTATCCGAGACATGAGTTCCACGAGCACTAGCGAATCGACACCTAGTTCGGCGAAAGGTACATCATCTTTCAGTACTTCTGCAGGAAAATCCACTGCATCGCCAATGATACCAAGGCTTCGAGACGCCACTTCGACCTCGTCAAAGGCAACACTTGAAGTCAGTGAAGTTTGTTGCTCCGCGGTTTCAGTGTCGTAACTGATTCCACGGATGAAGATGCTGGTGGGATGACCTCCTCCAGTGCTGAAATTCCACGTGCTTGATCGTTGGCACATGTAGATAACGCGTCCACTAATGTCTGTGTCCAGATAGAAGAGATTAAGGCTGACCTGGCAAGGGCCACTTTCTTTGCCATGGACATAACAGTGCAATTTGGCCTCCATTCGGGTTTTGCTGTCATCTCTACTTATGCTCTCCGTGACAGTATGCAGTGGCAATGTGATCCGCAGTCCAAGATTCGTCATATAAAAGGCAGAACGAGTACATTCAGCCTCTCGTGCAAGCGAACTTTCCTGGAGGAGCCTCACCACATTCCCTGAATTCTGGAAACAATCTGGGGAGTCGGCCAGCAATCGGTAGGAGGACATTCCTGAGTAGTGCCACGCAAAGATACTTTGGTCAGGCGTGCTGCGGAAAATTTCTTCCTGAAGCCTCGTGAAAGCCTTTTCCAAGCCTTCACCGTACAGAATGGGCATGTTAATATCGAATAAACCCATCAAACTATACGCACGATCCTCAGGCCTGGTCGTCGTTCTTTGGGACGCCCAGAACATACGCTGTGACACACACGCTTGCTCAAGTCTTTTGCCGCCCGAAATAAATTCTTTCGGGATCCTTGTTATCAGCGATATCCATTGCGTAAGCTCGTGATGGTTCAAAGGTGTCGGGTCGTCAACGTATGCATTACAAAGATGGTCGTAGGAGTGGGCGCCTATGTATCCGAGCACTGTCCAGTCCTGTGCGAGGAACAGCAGGTCCCGAGGAGCAAGCAACTCTTGAAGAGTCCATCCCCGCGTGAACCATCTACTTTTTGCGACCACATCGAAGTCTTCGTTGCCGCCAGGAACGTCGGAAAGGTAAACATAACAGATGCGGGAACACTGATACCACTTGAACATGGAATTTATAGCTTCGGACAGCTCCGCACTACTCCGCTTGTCGATGCAGCAAGAGTCTATCCATACCCAAGCGTAACCATCCGCTTTCGCGCGAGCGCAGCATCCATCAATCTTGGAGAAGCCCGTCTTTTGCTTAGCGAGGTCTCGGTACTTTGCCTTCCTCATCTCCGCGAAAGGTATCTCGTCCGAGGCCCATGTATGAGAGAGGATTGCATAAGGTGGGTTGGTGCCGATGAATTCCTTCAGCTCGAAAGTGTCAACATGGAGAAGCCACATGTCGCGAGAAGAGGAAGATGGCACAAGTATTGTGATAGTTGAAACGTTATGCAGCCTGATAAGGCGTAAATTGAACGTAATCGACGTCCGGGAAATCGGCTGCTTTGCAGTTAGGTCCGCGTACACGACGTCAAGCGACAAGCGGGCGGTGTTGGCGGATGGTGCTTCCTACCTCGTACCCTGCAGGAACCATAGATCGTACTAGCCTAGCGTACATAGGCGGCTTCCGCCACCCTAGCTGACCATCAATCTTTTACTCAATTTCTGGCAGGCGCTTCGCCAAACATTAATCTCTGGTGTGCGGCCACGGACACAGCATCTGTATCGGAGCGTACGCATGTACAACATTCCAAGACGAGGTACATGATCAGGCTAATCGGCCTTTGCATTGCCTATCTTACATTCAACAGAGGACTCAAGCTTCCTCCACCGCGAGCCTAGCGATCCTTTCAAGGCCACATGATACCCCGCTTATTTAAATCCATGCCCGTCAGATCAGTATACACATCCAACGGGTACTGCTCAGCCTTCAGCTCCCTCCTCCATGCATGCATCCTCTTACTCAGCGCCCGATCTTCGACCGTCAACTCCCTCTTCACCTTGCGCGTACCTGTACTGTACCCATCGAGACTGCCCGCAACGCAGTGACTTTCGCCGCCAAATGCAGAGTCAGCGACCGCCTTCCAGATAGCCGTCACGTCGATAGTCATCGCCTTGGTGTACAGAATGCGGCAGTCCGCGGGCTCGTACACAAATTGGAGCGGCGTCTCCGTCTCGTCGGTATCACGGATGCCGTCGCGGAAATTAACGTTGACGCTGGTTCCGACCGCCTGTCGCTCAAAGACGACGTTGTCCCAGTAGTCGCCGAGCTCGGTGGCGTTGAGCTTGGCTGCTTCTTCCTCCGAAGAAGTGAGGTTGGTGATGGCGAGCTGAGCGAGGTACTGGATGTAGCTCCAAGGATCGTTGTTCGTGCCCTTGACGCCGCCAATGGCCTGCGTGATGCCTTCCTTCGCGCGGCCGCCGAGAGAGATGTACTTTATGCCCTCGCGCTGGCGCATTAGCTCTGAGAAGATGGTGCAGGTGGACGCGCAGTAGCCGTCTGTCACGACAACAATGTCTTCGTTGGCGAATGGCTGCGGGGCAGATGAGTAGTTTGCGAGCTCGCCGTAACCATGAACCCAGATGCCAGCGGAGTTGTAAGGCGTGAGCACATCGGATAGGTTCCAGTGAAACAGATTGGAGTAGTTGTCGCCGTGGTGTTCAAAGGGGCCAAATTTAGCTTCCCAGCTCGGGAAGTTCTCGTCGCTCGCGTTGAGGTCGGATTGGTAGTTGAAGGGAGAAGCGATAACATCGTATTCGAGGGCATACAGGGTCTCGTTTGCACTTTCATCAACTAGCTCACGAGGTATGCTGTCTGCGAGGCGAGAGTGGTATTCCGATAGAAGCTTTGTGCTTTCATGGGCACGGTATCGATCGAAAGCAGCGTGACCAATGCCCTTGGGAAACAATTGCTTGTATAGGTCATATCCTTGAAGGATCGTGCCGCCGCCGTTGGCAGACACGTCGATGACGAGCTTCGTCTTTCCGGCTGCCTTTGCCGCTACAATGAACTTCTCAGTGACTTGCTGGAAGTCGATCTCAGCTGTGTCGATACCCACGAACGAGGGGACTGAGAGCACGGCAATGTCAGAATATTCGTCTTCCAAAAAGTATCCGCCAATCAGGTTGTGCTGTTCCCTGTAGATTGGTGGTGGATAGCCTGGCGCGGGGATCGAGGTCGTAGTTGCCGAAGGCATCGCGGATGCTGTCGAGGTCGCAACACTAGAGTTGGAAGGCAAGTCTGATGTGGTGGAAGTTCCTTGGCTGGTAAAGTATTTCTGGTATAAGCTCTCCCCATCAGTAACGCCTTCGAGTGTCACGAGGACACGCGCAACATTGGTATATGTGACGGTAGTCCCGTTTTCAAACTCTAGCTCGGTCTCTGGGCCTGGATATACCTGCTATATGTCAGTTTTCCCATTTGAGAAGATTTTTGCGTATGCATATGCGGCGGTTCTGCGAAGGTACACGATGCAATCCTCGAGATCTGATATGAGAACTTTGAAGGCCAAAACATACCCATTTCCCGCGCCCACTTCCAGCAAAGGTTCCAATACCTGATCCAGTGGGCCCCAGAGACACCGAGGCAAGCTCATAAAAGACGTTGTTGTACAAGGCATCGCGGTCCTGCAGAGAGCCTCGCTGTGACCAAGCCTCGAGGAACTCGGTAGCTTCCTGGCCATTGATCTTGGTAATGACAGAAGGCTTGAAAGTGGCGTTGCCGTAAGACTCAGCCAGAACATCGGCGTAAACGTAGGGCTTCGGCAGCTCCTTGCCATCAGCCGACACCGAAACGAGAGGAACCGGACGTGCCCAATTGAAGATTGTGCCCACTACATCCGGAACATATACGAAATGGCCGTCGTGTGTCTGTTGGAGCAGAGTATATAGGTCGAATCCAAACTGGTATTGTGAGCTTTTGAATTACTGCAGAACTTGAAGCGGATATTGACCTCAAACTCATTCTTGTATTCCTCGCTCTCAACCTTGGACTTGATCTTCTCTAAGCCACCCCAGACGTCAATGGCAGGCTGAATCTTCTCTACATACTCTGCAGGGGGATCCTTTAGGTACGCCGTGGTCGATTGCCATCTGAAGTACGGCACGACGCCTTCAAGCAGATGCAAAGCCTCATCCTTGTGAAGTGGCACACTGGTGATGCAATCGTACGCCAACTTCGCATCGACAGAAGGTGTGGACGTCGCAGGCTGAGAGGCAACGGATGCTGCAACCTCAGCGCAAGCCGTCGACGAGTTCTGCCTGGCCTGAAGTTGCAAAGGCGAGGCCACGACAATGGAAACCAAGGAGGCCGCTGCGAGGGCACGAGAAAGGACCATCGTGGCGAATTGGACAGAGTGCACCAACGGTGGGGAAGCTCATAGAGGAGGAATTCGCCATTATATAGCTCTTCCTCGGCCCCTGCACGATTCCAGGTTCCGCAGACCAAGACGCACGCACGATTCTGTCATATCTTGTCGGTTTCGATCGTAGCTCTGCATGTTCTCCGGTGCAACTGAAGCTACCCTTGTCGACGCCGGATCGGGGCGAATCAACGGCCGCCGCTTGATAGCATTAGGCTCAGGTTCCTGGTGCTCACACCTGCCCGAATAGGAAGCTGTGAGACCACGACTCGCGATACTCGGGCCCGTGTAGGGTTGGAGCATCGCGTGGCAATTGAGCAAAGTGTTGGAGCCTGACATGCATGGAAAACGTAAAGAAGAGCGGGTAAGTTCGCTAGGTAGGTGAGATCGGGTCTGAATTGGTCGTGAAATCTGCATTTGTCACACATGACATGGATGTAGTATTAAGCTTACACGGGAAAGGCGTACGGACGGTAGGCTAAAACAATGATTCGGCAGATTGCCTCGTGAACTTGACTGTTAGTGCCAGCATGGTGTACCGGCCGTCCTCGTAAAAGCTCTAGGTCGCGGGAACGTTATCGCAATCGACGGCTTGGTTTTCGCCTTCGCGGTGGGTCGTGCAGCACTTCCGATCGTCCTGCTAGCTTCCACAATAGCATTGGTGCCATTTTCGCGATGACGAACTTGAGAACCGACCTCAGCGCGGGGACTTGTCCTCGGCGCTGCAGCAAAGCCGTGGCAATCCTTGAATGGAAGCAGTAGGGGTGGTTTTGCATGGGCAATGTCGCGATGACTGCGTTGAGGATACTCATTGTTGAGGCCAAAGTAATGAGTCCAAGGGTGCACTTTCAAGGTTTCCGGTTGCTCACGTGGACAGTGCAAGCTTCCATCCTTCACGGCTTCACACCATCTCCAGTATAGATAGCTATGAACTTCGGCCATGTAATCCAAGTCTTCCGTCTGGTGCTTCGTTCTAGCACGCACATACGTCATTCCTTTTTATTCAATGCAATTTGGGAATGCTTCATCGTCTGACAAGCTCACAGATCTCCTGCAACGCGCTTTGGAATTTCTAATGGTATATATACATAAAGAAGCGGAGCGCCGCGCATCAAGCGAAGCTACCTGATCGAGCAGACGGAAGTCCTTTCGTTCGGAGAGCGAAGCACCAGCAATCTCAGGATCTCTACTCCTGCTTGTGGTGACGCTGCCACCAAGGCTGCGCATCCTCGTCATCATCCTCGTCCTCGTCTTCTTCTTCTTCTTCGTCCTCGTCCTCGTCCTCGCCATCTTCATTTTCCTCATCTTCGCCGTCTTCTTCGTCTTCTTCGTCTTCCTCCTCATCACCAGCCCCGGCACTGGGCTCGGGCGTAGCCTCCGAGCTCGCAGCAGACGACGATGGCTTCACCGTGTCGCTTCCACTCGGCGTGACTGCAGGGGCTGCAGGAAGACTTGGCGTCTGCGCCGGCACCGGAACGGACGTGTTCTCCACGACAGCAGAATTTGCTTCCGCGGATGCAGACGTCGAAGGGGTCGGTGAGGAGGATGCTCCCACACTGGCATCGCACGCACCGCCCAACGCATTCAGAGCCTGATCCTCGTTCTTGATTAGAATAGACAGATCAACACCAGCAGGGCTGGTGCACGCGTCGCCGCCGTACTCGATGTTGAAGACGGCCTTGTTAGCAGCCGTCAGCGGCTTGTACCGGTCACACTCGTTGTACTCGTGGCACTGCTCGTTAACAGCGAACTGAATGACATCGATGACGTCGGGTATAAGGTCGAGCGCGTTCTTGAGGCCGATGGCGAGGTTGTTGGCTGCGGCTGTGGAGGCAAGGAACTTGACATAGTCGGCGTAGGCAGACTGATCGAGGCCGAAGCCGTCTTGGTTGTCGTTCTGAGGGGGCTTTTAGCGGTGGTCTTGTACAGATGATACTTTGAGGGAGCGAGAACTTACAAATCCATCTACGTTGTCGGGATCGACGGCTGTGCAGCCCTTCTGCGCCGCAAGCTCGATCCTCGTCTTCATAATGCTCCGAACATTCTCACTCTGGACGTTGACCCAGTTCTCGCCTTCCCAACCATCCAAACCTTGCCCATAGTCGTCCGACTTGAATTGGTCGGCATCCTCGCGCCAGTCCTCACGAGATCCGGCGCTGAAGTAGCAGATGACTTGCTTATCCTGGTTCTTCAAAGCACTGATGGTCGACGCCTCGTTGTCGAAAAGATCAATGTCGATGGCAGTTACGCCCGCACTCTCGGTGCCGGCAAGATCGTCAAGGTTGGTGTCCCCCTTGTTCAAGATGATATCCCATGAAGTTCCGGCGGGGAAAGAAGCGACATCGCGACGCTGAGGGTGAGGATGGCCAGCTGCGAGACTGACAGATCCTCCGAGGGCGACGGCCAAAGCAGGAAGCATGATGCTAGCTCTTATCCAAGTCAAGTGTAATGTATAAATGAATGACAATGTAGACTCAACTCTACTCAAGAACGAATGTAAGTAAGGAATGAGCGACACGACGAAAGAGAATCTGCTAGAGTATGGTACAGCGCAGATCCATCCGAGACATCGGCACTTACACTCTATATACCTCCGCCGGACTAGACAAAAGTCCGCAAATCCAAAGTAAAATCACCTTATGTCAGCGTGCACTTGCAAGTGGTCTCCGTGGCGCAGTGCAACCTGCCTACCCCAAGCTCAACTCCGAGCAGCGCGGGTAATCGTTTCGTCCTTCGCTTCCCCATCAAGAAAGAGGCCACACGAAAACCCTTCCCGCATTCACCAATACCTTTTCCCTCAAAAGCGCTCTATTTGGAGACGCATTTCCTCGAAAGAGCCGTGGACAAAACGCAAATATCATCCTCTGCTGTATTTAAAAGTCCGATGGCGTACGCTAATTCCCCGCCCCCAATTCGTGGGATCCCCGACGCCCATCCCCAATCTCACATCTGTTTGTACAACCACGCACTTTACAGGAGCGCGTGTTCGAGCATCAGATAAACAGGCTCACGTAACGCCTTCCCTATTGTGAGCGCTTTCCCAATGTGCCGGCAGGCCACGAAAGCGCGCGAGAATGCACGATAGATGGAGATGTGGTGATTGATGGTGGTTGGCATGCGCGTCCGTGCCCAAACGGCGCCCTGCCAATTTGCCGTCGTTTCAAACATAATGCGCGGAGCACGTGGCGAGCACCGTTCCAAGGTTGTATGTAATGCCAAGTTTGACCCATCAATATCAGTGCCTGAGTGACATCGTAGCGCAAATTTGCGAATCCATCGACGGAAGCCATAAGCCAAGAGCGAAGCCAAGTTTTGCAAAAATTACTTGCATTTATCATTATTCTAGAATTCCGTTCAAGACGTTAAGACGTCCGTCGCCCATGTAAACCCAGTCCGACTTATTCTCCGAGTATTTACACATGTGCTCGTACATATAGGAGAACGTGGAGCAGACTGCTGAGCTGAGATCAGCTAAAGACCATTATATTACTACCCTTCAAACAAGAGTGCAGGTCCTCCGCGCGATGCAATACACCAGGCTCCAAGAATATACTAGAAGGTGAAGTAATAAAAGCGCGAAGAGATATTGGTAAAGGTCCAGAACCTTACGAGACCTGGACAAACTGTCCGATAGAAGGAACACCGTCAACAAGAATGTACACGACGTACGGACCGGCAGGAGCGACCTTCTTGTTGGGCGGCAAGGTGACATTGATCTTCTGGTTCTTCTGTCCTGGCTTGAAGTTCTGGACGTCGAGGAACAAGTTGCGGTGACCCATGTGCACAGAATGCGTGACGAAACCGCCATAGTACAGAGATACCTTGACTTCCTTGGCGTTGGGAGGCGCATAGAAACTAATCTCGAGGGTACCTCCGTTGGCCTTTAGGTTCTTAGTCTTGAGCGCAACCCCGGACGGGCGGGTAGGGTTACCCTGAAGGTAGGGTGGCGTGTAGATTTCGTTGCGGAACTCGGTTACAAAGGGGTTCTGCGTAGAGGGCGTAAGGATGGGCTGCTCCACGGGGTTGGAACCAGAAATGAGGAGGGTACCGTCGAGCAGGAGGAGGGCGACGCTGTGGTAGAGGCGGGCAATGTCAGACTTGGGGCCAGTTGTGAATCGCTTGCCAACGGGCTGAGCCGGGTCGTAGATCAAGACCTCGAGAGCGGGCGAGCGGGCAACACCGAAACCTTGAGCACCCTCCTGAGCACCATTGACCCAGACGACAGTGCCGTCAGGGAGCAGAGTACCTTCAACCATGCCACGGCCCTCGGGCATGGCCTCCATCTCCCATGAAGGGTTCTGTGCCATGGGGTTGATGCGACCGCAAGAAGCCTCGCCAGGGGCGCTAATGTCCTGGTAGGGTCCACCACCGCAAATGACAACGTCGTTGCTCCAGTTGTTCTGACTGGAAAGAGACAAAAGGACTGAACCACCGGTGTTGGGGTAGGTACGGTAGCCGCCGGGCAAGTCGGGGAGAGTGCGTACGACGTTTCCGCCACCGACGTTGAAAATCTCGGCAGACTTGGAGACGAAGACGAAAAGGTTCCCGTCGTTGAGCAAATGCATAAAGGGATACATGTAGTAGGGCTGGTTCTTGGAAAGGATCTCCATGTTGGTGCTCTTGACTTTCGAAGTACCATCCGCGTTCAGGATCTCGTAAGTAGGATTGTTATTCTCGGGCTTTGAGGGGTCGAGACCGTTCAAACTTCCAGAGGCGACGAAAATGGTGTCGTCGGGCATGATCTGGACAGATGCGTACCAACGAGCCGTGTCGAGCGAATTTCCAGGTTCAGACCATGCCTGGCCGTCAAGGGAAGCATCGGAAGCGGAGCGCTTGAGGTAGCGGATACCCTTGAATCCGTCACCAACGGTGGGGTCAATAAAGTCAAGAGGAGCATTGCCACCCAGGGAAACAAAACGACCATCGGCCAAGAAAATACCACCAGAGCAAAAAGCATTCGTCTTGTAGGCAAGGGGAGTGAGCTTTTGCGTTTTCGGGTCATACTCGGAAGAGTAGGCATATTGTCCGTTACCGAGCTTCAATTCAGTATAGTTTTCAACCTTGTCCAGGAAGACGACCTTGCCGTTCGGCATCAGCCCAGCGTGCATAGCGGGAACACCGGAGCGACCCTGCTTAACCAGGGTACCAGGCTTCTGGGCCGCAGGAGCCGGGCTGGCTTTGGGAGCAGGGACGACAGGACCGTTGGTGCAAGGGCCCGATTGGCATCCCTCACCGCAGTGCGACGTGGTGTTACCACAGTAGCCGTACATGGAGCAGCAAGAACCCTGAGCCCAGTTTCCGCAGACAGTGTTACCAAAGGTGGCGCCGCAGCTGCCATCGGTGGTAGTCTTGCCAGTGGGCTGGGCATCAGCAGAGGTCGAAGGCTTTCCAAGTACAGGTTCGCCAGAGGTCGTGCTAGATGGGGGTCGCGTGGCCGAAGCACTCTGAACCGGAGCGGAGGAGGTAGAGGTACCGTCCGTGCAACCGTTCTGGCAGCCGTTGGCAACCAAGCAGTGACCATCAGTGGAACCGCAGTATCTACATACTGTAAGCATGGTGCCTCTGGAGAACAACGGATCAACCTAGATCAACATACCCATACGACGAGCAGCAGCCTCCGTACGCTCCCTTGGGATCGCAGGTGGCATCCCCAAAGTCTTTTCCACAACGGCCATCATCTCGAGGAGCGGCTCCAGAAGCAGACTTGGAAACTACAGGGGTAGCGGGAGTGGTATTGCTCGTGCATTTGCCCGAGAGACAGCCATCGCCGCAGTGAGCCGCAGTACTTCCACACTGTTCACCTTAGTTACGGATGACCAAACGCAGACACTGAAAGGACATACCCATCCGTACTGGCTACAGCACGCGCCGTCGTATGTTGTGCTATTCGGGTCGCACAAAAGGTTGTTATGCGCCGGACCGCACTGACCGTCCGTAGAGTACTTTTGGTTCTGCCTCTTCGCGGGAGCACGGCCGACGAAAGACCGCGATACCTGTTGCAGGTTGTTCTCGTTGTATGTGCAGCTAGGGGTAATTAGTCATGGTCCTACAGAATCAGTAGGCCTACTTACACATCGCCTTCAGCGCAATGCTGTCCTGTCAAGCACTGGGTGTCGTCATGCTGAGTAAATGTGCAGCTTGGGTTGACCCAGTGGAAATTGATATTGGCGGTCGCCAGGCTGGCGAAAGCGCCTACGGTCAAAAGAGTGGCCCTCATGGTGTGTGTAACCTTTGAACGCGTGAGCAGGTAAAGTATGATGCATCCAAAAGAATTCCAAGAGGGCCGAGAGGTGCTCATGTGTAGGACGAAAGGGGTGGCGGGATAATAAAGATGATGCCAATAAGAGGTTGGCGATGCATGTGCTGGTGGCAGGACAACATGAAAACGGGCGAAGCGAAGCGAGGCGGAGGTGCAGCCGCAGCTGAACGGTTGCACCGCGTGTGGTCTTTACAAGTATATTTGTGCAGTTGCTATCGCAACCACATGCATGCGGTAGGTGCCACTTCGGGATGTGGTTGCAGTATGAGAGACATTGGAAGACATGCTCACCTGGTCTGAAGAGGCAGAACCCGCCGACCTTCAAGATGTGATATTTGAAGGACGTGTATGGCCGGCGAACGGTGGACCAATATATTAGATTTTCGACCCCGCAGCGAGGGACGAGTATGATACTACGAGGAACACTCGTCCGGTAAATAACGAGAGACGAGATCAAAAGAGTGTGGTTGCTAAGGCAAGGAAACGAGGGACTGCCTACAGCGGCAGGAGGTGAGGGAAAAAACAAGCGGCGAGGGATCCCTCATGTATACAAAGCAACGGAAGCCATTTGGTGCATCTCCCTAGACCGGCGTTCACGAAAAGACGGTAGTGTCGTGGCAGCGGGCCAATGACGGCGGCAAAGCGGCGCCCAGCGCGAGTTTCGACTCGCTGGCGGCGTCCCGTCGCCTAGCCGCCACGATCTCCACAGGGACCCGGGCTGTCCTCTGTCTATTTCAGGAGGCTGTGCCGGTAGCGGGTGGGGCAGGGACACATGGCCATGTTTCTGTATCATCGCAAACACGAGCACTACCCGCGCCGGCACGCTGATCAGGCAGCAGGGCGGACAAGAGTGGCATGTTGAGGGTAGCTACCATGGCCGGCGCACGCCACTGCGGATGGCTCTTATGACAGCGAGCCGACTGGTGTCCGTCTCTGGGGATTCGACGCGGAAAAGCTTGAGACGGCAGTCAAGCATCGCCGAGCAGAGGCGCGAGATCGATCGTCCAAGCCAGCCGAGCCGTCCCTGAAGAAGGTCAAACGGCCCCTGACCCCGCCTTGACTTTTGTATGGTGTATTCACTAGACGCCAGGAACAGGACTAGCGCAGCCGGGCTGCCGAGGACTGCAGTGTGCATCTCGTACACGAACACACATGGGAAATTCGATGCCTAGGTACCGTCCGTCGGCCATAGCAACAGCCATCCGCTTGCTCTTACACAGGATCGCCCAGATGGCATTGCGCCCATGGAAATGCCCAGCTCAGACAGATGCATGGCCCAGAGCGAAGCTCATTAGCCGCACGCCTACCGCATCTAGCTTCGCGCTTCAGGAGCCTGGTCTCCTCGCTCTGCCGCATCTTCCGCGTTTGGAGGCAACCTTCATGGGTGGGGACATTCGATAGAGCCCAATTGAGCAAAGCATTGTATCGATTTCGGTTTCACGGCCTCGTTTATGGAGTAGCAATCCTGATCTTATCGTCGCTTGCGACCGAAACCATCCACTTCGTCATGCGCAAACGATAAGCTAGACTGTACTCCACTCCAACGGCGTGCATTTGCTACCTTCTAGCTCATGCCAAAGCACCCCCGAGCATGCGCTGGCAGGCTCGCCCGTGTGGGGCTTCTCGCACAGGCAGGACACATGGTGAGCTCTCTGCTTTGGAGAACCACCTCGAAGACATTGCACTTGTTGCCTCCGCTCAACGCCGGATCGCCAAAGCGAGATGCCTTCCCAACCTCGGCCAGCGCGATAACCATCGTCTCTCCTGTGCTCGCATCACGAGCGTACACCATCCTGCCTTCATCTGCGCTCTTCACCATCGTCGGAGCGTTGCGAGGAGCGAGCACCTCCATGGGCGAAACCGCCGCCTTAGCACTATCAACGCCGTTTGCGCCGCCGCTCACGTCGGTGGTGGGGTTCTCCATTGGCTTGCTTTTAACTTTGTTGCTGGATGCGCCGCCGGTCGTCTTGGGTTTTGGTCCGGCCCTGGGGCAAATGAGCTTGTCCTGAGGAGAAGCACTGCCGACTTGTAGCGGCACAACGGACGGATGAAGCGGATTCAAAGGGTTGTTTGGGTCAGCGACTGCCCGATCGAAGCTGCACGAAGAGTATTTGCTGAAGAAACTGTCGCCGCATTTCCACTAGTAAATGTCAACAGAGTTACTGACAGTCATGGTAAATTTGGTTACTCACTATGTGCAGCATCCAGTGACACATGGTGGCTGTCTTTTCGTTCACTGAGCAAGACCTGGCTCAACCTCATTTTTTTCCATCGCTATCCTCTCACCGCCTCTCGTATCCACTTGTAAAGTTTGACACTGTAAGGTACGCTGCTGGTCGCCGCCTCGCCTTGAAACAGACAAACAACAACGGCCCGCAGGTGCACGCATTTCGGTGAGGTGCTGCATCTGCAACGGCGAAGCCACTGCAATACATCCAAGACTCGTCGACAGTACACTTCCGCGGGAAACATACACGAAGATGAGTCAGTGACATAGTGTCATGCTAAAACTCTCCAGGTATCCCACCAGCAGACATTATGCAAAGAATGACACTTGCCACTTGCCTCTTCGTCTCAACTGCCTACACGGCACGTTGCATATCAGCGAAGCCTGCAGCCTCGCCAAAATATCTACCCGTAACGTCACAAGTGTACACCGCCCTCCCTCCTCCAAAATCAACCCAACGCTGTGCTAACGCAGATACATCTTTGCAAAAGTAAATCTTAGACCGACCTATCAAGTAATCCGAGCTTCCTCCCGCGTACCGCGGAACGAAAAAAAGTCACGATGACGGCACGCCGTGTAAGCATCGCAATGGACACAACAACCTCGTCACAACTTCCCACTATGTACTACCGGTATCCCAGTATGCATTTTCGTCTGCAACGACCAATCCCGCTGCGACATCCGAGCGTCCATCTGAAAATACAATTGTGCTTCGGAGCGCAGAACAAGAAAAACCAGCGCCTACGACGCCGTGTAACCCTCGCAGTCTCCAGCTAACATCTCGCCTCGCCCCGCAAGCGAAAAGCCAATGTAGCACAACAGACTCATCGCATGACAATACCATGATTAGACCACTCAATCGAAATAACGCTCCACTACGAATTTTCTTCCAGGGCTGGCGGCTCGATGCGAGGGCTGCCAGACCGTGCGGCGACGGGATTGCATTGCTTGTACCGGCAAAGACTCGAAAAGCTGCACCACGGTGAAGTTCTGCAAGGCTGGCGGGCCGCTCGTCCCTTTTTTCAGCGCCTCGCGCTACGTGGAAAGGGGGATCAGGCCTTGATTTCCCTGCAGACTACACCGTGATTCTGACACCATATATCTCCCGACAGCGCATTCCTCCCACGGCGACTGCGCCACGCCGTCATGATGCCGATGTTCGGTTTCATCCCACCGCAAGGCCGCCGCGGGCGTATGTGCGTTTTGCGCCGGCGGATGCAGGTGCGCAGCGACCATAGTGCTAGACTGGGCGGTTGGTGGGGAGAAGGGGTTGCATTCTTGAAGCCTGAGGTCGTGAGGCGTGGCACAGAGGCGTATGCGGGGCGTCACGTCTTCCACGGAGGATATAGGGCTTGACAGACCAGGAATGGAGTGCTAGTGGCGATTCTGTGTTACTTTCCACTTAATGGTGATGAGCTGGCACGTGAGAGGGTGGATACGCGGGCAACACCTTCGATGTGTCTGGTGCAAGTAAAGCGAGCGAAAGAAAGAGGGGAAGCGAATATCGAGGCCGTAACTCAAGCTCATTTCTCATCTACCTCATGCCTTCGTTCCGACATGAAACGCAATGCTAAACAAAACAGACCAGCGCAAATACACAGATGATTACACGACCGGAACATGGTCTCTCCCCTTTTCCCCGCCCGTCCTCTGCCCTCGAATCCTACTCCTCATCACAGCCACAACTAATAACCCTCACAAAGCCCCTCCTCCCCTTTCTCTTCTCCCCATCTTCCCCGCCGCTGTCCCCGCGCTATCCCTCCTCGTCCCACCAGACTGATCCCCAAACTCCCTCTGCTTCCCTCCACCTCCGCCCCCGCCAATACTTGATCAACCCTCTCTTCTCCTCATCCTCGCTATCGCTCTCCTCCCACGCACTCATCGTGTTCTGCAGCTGATAGCTCGCGCGGCACACGCTGGGTGGGCTGGTCGCGGGCAGCATGTAGGACAGCTCCGAAGGCGTGGCGCTACTGTGGCGCGTGGAGTGGTATGCGGAAGCGGTTGTTGGGGGCGTGGTGATGTTGGCGAGGAGCAGGGGCGCGTTGTTGCCCAGGGACTGACATGTTGTGATTGCGGTTGTGGATGTGATGTTGATGGGGGCGTGGCTGGGGTGGAGGGGTTCGTGGGGATGGGTTTGCGGGCAATGTACAGGCGGGGGAGCATGTCTGCTGGATCGGGCAGGCTGGCCTTTCGGGGACGGGATATCGACGTGTCGAGCGAGGAGTGCGGTGTGGTTGGTAGGGCTGGTGGTGGTTTGAGGGAGGAGAGGCGGATGGGAGGGTCAAAGAGCCGGGTTGCCGATGCTGACGAATGATGGACTCTTCGCTTTGGGGAGCCTGAAGCTGGCGATGTGATTCCGGATGAAGTTGGGTTGACTGTTCCGGGGAGGTCTGTCAAGGGGAAGCTGGGTGTTGCGGGAGTGAGCGGGGGTGTGGTCTGTCCTGGTGGTGGTGATAAAACGATAGTCTTCTTGCATGCTCCGCAGATTCCCAGTGTCGATCTTATTGGTTCCTTGCACGTCTTGCAGATAGCCACTGTGGTAGGTTCGGCCGTAGGGGGCTGTGGCTGATGCCGTGATTGGAAGCAAAAGTCGAACTGTGGACTGTTTTTGATCGAGGGCACCCGTGGTGACGAGTGCGGATCATACCCTTTGATTATGTCGTAAACGGTAGCGTCTGAAAGACGCGATACTTGAGTCTGACGTCGAGCCGAAGTCGGTGTTGTATCTCGTCGTTTTGCGTTTTCCACGGCATGTCTTTCGTACTCGTCCCATATCTCCGCAGTTTTCCCTGGGGTGCATGGCGGAGGCCGAGGATCCTTGAAAGGCGAGATGGCTCGAGCCAGTGGCGAGGATTGTTGCGGTGTGAATGCCTTTGTGGTAGACATGCTTTCGGTGCACTAAGAGCAGGCAAGTGCGAAGATGACGATAGACGAGCCAGGAGTGTCGGACAGAGAACCGCGATAAGCTTGATAACACGATAGCTACTGCCACGGTATATACATGCACACGACCGGCGTCTTGGAGCCAAGGGGTGAGACATATTGTTTATCAAGTAACGACTGGCCAGGCGCTACGGTGAGGAGGCTGGGGTGGGAATAACTGAGTTGCCAGGGCCAGCGTGACATAGGACCGGCTCCCCGGATTTCTGGTTTGTGTATGCTCCTACTACCTACGAGATGTCGCGATGGTGTACTCGATTCGATAAGTCGCAGCACTGTGCCGTCCAATTGGGCGCGGCCATGTGACCCAAGCGAGGCGAAGCGACTAGGCGAGCAGATGTCAGCAAGGGATGGCAGTCTGTCAAATGTCCGACGACTTGAACCTGGACGAGGCGGCAGCGGGAAAACGCTCTCAAACACCAGGCGCTGTCGTCTATCTGGTCATGCATGTCATGCTGCAGCGCCAGCGATGAGCAAAGCGGGAGAGTGGAAGCTTCCAAGCGCCACGGGAAGTCGGAAGAAGATTGCAATACATGCAGTGATGCAGCTAGAAGAAGGTCGTTGTCACGCAAGGCGCCGTGCGTAGGCGAAGAGTGGTAGCGCTAAGCCGTCACACAGCGTCCTATGGAATGTAACTTCCTCGACCCCCCGCCCCATGCCCTCGAACAAACACACTGACAACGGTTAGAGGAGATTGAGAGCTGAGACAAGTGATGGGGGTCTGCGTAGGAACATTTGGAAAATACTCCAAGGTTGATAAACAGAAAGACCGGGGTCTCGTAGGGAGATGGGGAGCGCGACAACAACAGTGGCGTGGCATGCCTTGGGTGCGAGGGACGTAGGGATGGTACAGTATTGTTGTCGCGAACGTTGCATTGTCGGACTCGTGCCTCTGGGCGTCGACGCATTTCGTCTCAGCCACCGACCTCACCTCGGTCACGGCCACCAGACATGCAGCCATTCTTCGAACGGTGTATCGATAACAAGATCATGCTCAGTGTTCCAGAACAGAGGCGACGCAGAACGTCGTGGATCGTGGAGGATTGTTGAACGCAAGGATCGCAAGTGCTTCGTAGGTACGGCAGTTAGACCGTTCAGCTGCCGCACCAAGCTGCTCGTCACCGGCTAGAGCATCCCCGTCAAGTAAGCGCACTGATGTCGATGTTGTCGAACTGTGGAAGTGGTGGGCTGGACGTGGGCCAGGATGCAGTTGCGGGGCCGCCCATGACTTACAGGGGAACACCAAGAGCATCATCCTAGATCAACAATCACCGAGGGCATGCGTCCGCAACATTGTTTTTAAAGGCGGATACTACTCATCGTCTGCATTTCTCCGTGGGTTGAGGTATATAACATCGTACGAGGGCCAGGACTTGTTGCTGACCCATTTGTTCCCAAATGGCCTGATGCCTTCAATCAACCTGAGATGGCCGCGCTTCAGAATCAAGAGCTCTGATCCGCTGCTCGTGGAAAGCCACCTGCAAATCTCCATCTACTCTATCCTGCATCTTTCATCCCCTTGTTCGGAATTCTCATCCGCCGTATACCATAGTACCAACCGCACTGTCATCACCTTGTAACCCCAAGACAGCATCGCCACGCCCAGCGTCCACCGTACACCGTCCCATGACCTCTGATCCCGGGTCTGCTCGCCCCCAATCCGGGTATCTGGGAGAGTGTGGTGACTGAGACATGTCTTAGAAAGTGTCGCACATTCACGCGTTTGCCGAAATGGGCATGCTGGATGTACGTTGCGCCCGATCGGGCATCTTGGTGGCTAGATTTGGAACTCGGCAGGTGTTGGGAATGAAAGTGGGGAAGCGTAATGCTGCGGTGGGGGCATTGTATATGAGATGCAAATAGAATGTGCGCATGTTGTTTACGGGTGCTGTGTTGTGGGGTTTTGGATCATGGACAGCTTCATACAACGAACACGCTTACGTGTAGATCTCGTTTACGTTTTTGATTATATAGATCCCCTACCGTCTCCGCTCCTGCGTCTGCTCAATGTACTTGGTGTGCATAGCTTCGATGGCTGGGATTATGAGAGATTCAATCTCGACGACCGGTTCGCCTTTTGGTACTTCAGACTGCGTTTCCAGCAGCGACTGCGATGGTTCAGACTGGTCCTGCCTCGCCGAGGCATCGGCCGAGCCCACGAGTGAAGGGACGCCCGAGAAGCTCTTGGTTCGTCTGTGTTCGGGCACCCGGATCCATTTCTCGCCCTCGAGCCTAGACACGAAGACGACCTCCCACTTGCGCGTGCTTAGCAGATTACCAATGACGAGATGGTGCGAGTACTTGTTCAGGGCATATCTCGCCTTCTTGACCAGTATCGAAGGGTCAGTCTCGAGCTTGAAGCTCACTATGATACCATCGGGGGCCCAGCCGTCGACGAGCTGCTTCAGGAACTTGGGCACGGGCTCCAGGTCGATGACGAGTTTGCGTCCCTCTGTGCGCGCTGCGGGTGGCCGGCCGGTGCCATGGGCGCCGTCGGCGGCCTGGCTAAACTCGTCGTTGGACTGGATCTTGTGCTCGACCATGCGATCGCGGGGCACGAAGAAATCGGAGACGGCGGCGGCGAGGTAGAACATGGCGCGCGGGCCCAGCGGGCGCATGAGCTGGGCAACCTCTCGCAGGTCCCACAGGTACTCTGTGATGGTGACAAAGGACAGGATCAGCAGGCGGCCCTCGCGCTTGACGTTGGTGTACTGGCGCAGGACATGGAGCATGTCGGCCTGGTGCTGCTCGTCGACGACGACGCGGCCGTCCTCTTCGCGCATGTAGTCGAGGAAGGAGCGGGTGTTGTGCGAGTAGTGGCGCGAGTAGGGCAGCAGCGAGAACTGGCGGTGCAGGAAGACGACAGCATAGCCCTGGCGGAGGAAGAACTCTGCGCTCGTGGCGCCGCGGGTGCCGGCGGAGAAGTTGTCGATGCAGCGCACCGTCTGGGTCTCGAGGGGCACCGTGGTGCCGCCCGAGGTGACGAGCACGAGGCGGCGGCCGGCGTCGCCATGGCGTTGGATGAACTCGCGGGCGAGGGTGACGTTGGCCTGCAGGTCCTTGGGCGGCGGCTCGTTGGAGAAGTAGTCGCGCTCGGCCTGCTGGGGGTCGGCCATGTTTTGTGTGTGCGCTGGTACAGGGCCGTGGGAGGCACGCGTCGCGAACGCACAGGGCTTGGCGTCCGGCTGCGTGCCTGGGGCGGGGGCGGGGCTGTTGCTGTGTGCACCAGCGACCCCATCGCATGCGCTCCGCGGAGGCCGCTCGTCTGGCAACGCCGGCGCATCAATTCACTCTCGGGCACGCTCGGTCTCGCGTCTGGCCTCCGCGGCGCGCTGGAGTTGGCGCACCCCCACCGCCATGTGCGCTGCAGCTGCCCCGCTCTGGCAAGCCCAGACCCGCTACAGACCCGCCTGCCGTCCATGGTGGCGTCTTCTTTAAGCCGCGCAGCAACCCAGCGCTAGACATCGACTTTTCCAATCCGCATATCACATCGAAGCCCGGAAGCCACCCGCCAATCACCTCGGCCATCGTCTCGGGCGCGGAAGCCGGCCACACAACGGGGCGCCAGCATCGAAACCAACACTATGGATCGAGCTCTCAGGGTCCCTGCCGCAAATGCTCGTGCTCGTTGCCCGCCATGAGTGAACGCTTCTCCCCCATCGCAGCCCTCCCGACCCTCCTGAACCGCGACAATGTCGTTCCAGCACCCGCCTCCGCCGCCTGGCCCGTTTGGCAAAATCCCCATACCGCGCCTCGAGAGACCCAGAGAACCGCCCAAGAAACCCGCTGCTCCGCGCCAAGGCCGTGTGTCCAGAGCATGCTTGAGCTGTCGCGCCCGGAAGATCAAGTGCAATGGAGTCAGGCCGAGATGCCACAACTGCGCAGGCGATTCGAATCCTTGCATCTATGCTGCCAGTCGCAAGGATCGCTTGAAGACGTTGGTCATGTCGCCATCCTGTTCATGTCTGCCCTTGCTGATGCCTTCAGCGCGACCGAGCACAACCAGGACCTGCTGCATCTGCTCCAAGAACTGCGCCAGAGCGCTTCACTCCAGCAGCAGCACAAGATCGACGACGCGCTTGCCGGTGTACGTGAATCCTTCCCGCTGATCAGAAACAGCAGGCTGATGCACAGCCAAGGCCACCGAAGATGTCGCTGAACCCACCTCGGGTCTTCGGAGAAGCCCTGAGAAAAGCCCCGACAAGGCCCCCGATGCCCATGTTGAGGACGAAGACCAGGCCGACGATCCAGGCGAAGCTAATGTCACGGCTGAAGTTGGCTCCAACGAGGACATGGACAACTTGAACGAAGACCTTTTGAGCAACGAGCATTCTCGAGCCACTGGATACATAGGGAAGAACTCAGAGGTCCAGTGGCTGAAAAAGCTTCACCAAGAGGCAGATGCTGTGCGCCCTGGCGCCCAAGGCCCGTACGGGCCTCCAGGAAATTCCGCCCAGGCCCACGACGAGCGCATAGACGCCTTGCACGAACGTCAACGCAAGAACCCACGCTTGCCCATGGAATCCAGTAGCTGCAGTTTCTATCTAGACAGGGAGCCTCTAGACATGGATATGGAAGTGGACCCTCACGAGTTGCCGCCCTATGACACGGCAGAACGCCTACTCAAATGCTACATGCAAACTGTACAGAGCTCCTTTCCCATTCTCTCCCAAAAGACTTTTACAAAGCAGTTCGGTCACTACTACGACTCCGTAGCTCGCGGAGCGCCATACGGATTACCTCAAAAGTGGCAGGCCATGCTCAACCTAGTCTTCGCCATCGGTGCTGTTTATTCGCACCTCATCGAAGCCGATTGGTCTGCAGACGGTATGTCTCGTCTCTGTGATGCCCTACAACTACTCAAACTTCGTAGAGAGAGATCACCTGCTTTACCATAACAGAGCATGGGCTCTGAGTCTGAATGATCCTTGGTCCGTCATCTTCTCCCGCAATACGTGCCGATTTTGTCGCATTGTCTCTCCATCAGCGCCCATGCACAAGTGGTCGTTGGAGCTATTTCTTGCATACGCAAGTTGTGCAAATTCGTCTGAAGCGGCTCGACATTCACTATGCAAAGTGGACTGCATTTCCACCTCCAGAGAAGACTGCTAATATCAAGATCAGGTGGCTTACTCATCCGAACCTTGCCCAGATGCAGATAGTATGTCGAAACAAGCCTGTTGCGGCGGCACGCTCATTAACGTTTATAGACTGGCTTGTTGTCTTTCTACTACATGGCCATCGGCCACGTCAATCGGTTAGCAATGTTCTTTCTTGTGTGTAGTTTCAAGTTCCCATCATACGGCGCCATCAATTCCCCTAGATTTGACAGTGAATCTGATCTCTTTAGTCGATTAAAAATATCAAAATCTAGTCACTTTGCATTAGCCCTTGGGTGGTATCATCGCTTCATTGCATCTCTTTACTAATAGAACCGATGCAGATCTTGGGTCGTCGTAGGAATGTCGATTCGTTTTGGCTTTTCTCTTGGGCTTCACATACGCAATGAGGATCGCACCGCGACCACAGTGAAGAAAGAAATCTTGTCGCGGATATGGTGGGCAGTGCATTCGCTGGACCGTATCCTGTCTGCCGTCACCGGCCGACCTTCTGTGGGTGCCGAGATCCATTCTTCGACCACATTGCCTCTTCCAATATCAGCCAACGATATAGAGGAGGCCACCATCGAAGCCAAGTTTGGACGAAGAGCCAAATGGGGCAGCGGGACTGCAACCTCGCCTTCAGATGCGGGATCGTCTCGTTCTGCCGCCGTCAGGCCACCAGGCAATGCTTCGAATGCATCAGAGGCATCAAACGCGTCCGATGTCGCAAATGCGGGGACCTTCTTGACCGCAATTGTCAAGTTGGGAATGGTGTCGAACAACGTTCTCACTCAGCTCTACTCGCCGAATCTCGTTACAAAGTCATGGAGAGAAGTTCAAGAGAACATTGCGCAGCTTTCAGAAGATCTAGATGTGTGGCTGGCTTCGCTCCCCAGAGGTCTCGATCCTTTCAAAGACAACGGTCGAGATTACACCATGCAGCAAGAACGAAACATTCTCAAAACGTACTACTTTAGCACCAAGATCCTCATCTGCAGACCGTGTCTTTGCCGCCTGGACCGTCGCATTCAGTCACAGACACAGTCTTCAGCCAACTTCAACCACCAGGTCGCGTCGCAGTGCGTGGCAGCGGCCAAATCGATCGCCGCGTGCTTACCAGATGACATGTCTGTATGGGGCAAAGAAATATACAAAATCTTCCCGTGGTGGTCCGCAGTGCATTATCTGATGCAATCAATCGCCATTCTCCTCTTGGAAGCTTGCTATGAAGCGGAAGGCATAAACATCTTGCCCGCCGTAAAGAAGCTGGTACGCTGGCTGAAAGAGCTAAGCTCCTCGAACAGAACAGCGGAACGCGCCTACTCCATCACGGTTGATCTGCTCAAGAAGATGGCTTCGCGGACTTTCAAAGATCCTCGTACCTCCCAAGTAAGCCATGTGTGGATACGGACCTACATTGTCCCAAGAACACACGTGTAACTGCTAAAACTTTCCACAGGAAATCGCGCTCCTCCTTTCCGAGCATCCCAGCCCAGCAACCTCGGATGCCGGGGCTTCAGACTTCGCGGCCCAGTGGTTCACTGGCGAGGAGTTTTTCGACCAACATCTGCAGCCTCCCCAAGCCCAGTCCCAAGGCGAATCGTATATGGCAGATAGTCTTGCTGACACTATACCGACGATGGGTGTGTTCCCAGGCGCTGCAGATATGCCTGTTTCGGGCTTCTTCTTTGAGGCGTTACATACGCATCCGGCACTAGCGAATGTGTTCCTTACGGGGTTCGATCAGCACAACCCGCTCCCGTTCGACGAGGACGACATCTATATGCAGGATGTGCCGGAGCAAGAATAGGGATCCAAGTCGAGTTGAGGTCCCAGTTGAAAGAGAAGTAGGAGTACTCAGGGATAGAAGCTGTGTACATGGTACGATCCATAGACGCCAGGTTCCCGCCTTGAAGTAACAGTCAAATAGACAAACTTCTCATTTCCCATGCTTCTCCCTGACTTCCTCCTGCCCCTTCATGACCCACCCCTTGAACGGATCTTCAGCGCTGGGATCCCGCCTCAACCTCCCAATCTGATCCTCGCCTCCCGGCACAGCCAACCCCTTCCTGACTCCCTCCCGTCCCTCAATTCTCTCCGCCCACGCCTTCAGATTCGGAAACGCCTCCAGCTCGATGCCCGCCCACGGCGCCCACCGCACCCACGTGAACGTACTAATGTCTGCTATGGAATACTGACCTTCGCCTCTACCGACGAGGTAATCGCGGGACGAAAGGCGCGCCTCGAGCACGGAATAAAGCCGCCGCGTCTCGTTCTGGTACCTGTCGATGCCGTATTGAATCTTCTCGGGTGCATACCGGTAGAAATGGTTCGCCTGACCCTGCATCGGGCCGACGCCGGCGTTCTGGAAGAACAGCCATTGCAGCATCTCGCTCCTCTCGTCCGCCTCATTGAAGGAAAATCGGCCCTCGCGATCGTAGTGCTCTGCTAGGTACAGCAATATCGCGCCGGATTCAAACACGCGGAAGGACCCGCGCGAGTGGTCGATGAGGGCGGGGATGCGCCCGTTGGGATTGGTGGTGAGGAAGTCTGGGGTTTTCTGCTCGTCTTTGGAGAGGTCGATGGCGGTGGTGATGTAAGGGAGGTGAAGTTCTTCGAGGAAGATGCTGATTTTTCGGCCGTTTGGAGTTGCGGCTGTGTGGAGCTCGATGTTGGGTGGCATTGTTCCTCGAATTTGTGGTTTGATTTGCGGCTGAGCTGTGTTGAAGTGTTTGCTTGAGATTGGCTTGGATGATGTCGTTCGAGGTGGTATGAAGTGCTGAACTGGTTATGTTTGGATGGTCGGCCGCGGATGTTGCACGTGTGGGTGGTTAGTGCATGATGACGTGAACGATGTACTAGTATTATTGACGTCGAATGGCGACCACGTGAAGCGTATCCTACCTAGGTACCTAGGTATGAATCTGATGAATGAGTATCTGCCGATAGAGTAGGTAAAAGAACAGCCCCGTTCTCAACTCTGTGTAGAGGAAGATGATGAAGGTGCAGAAGAAGAATATAAAGATATGGAGGAAGGAGATGGATACAAAATGGGCGATTTTGATGGCCAAGGAAGAGGGATGTTTGTCAGCGAAAAGCGGACACTTCGGCTTAGTGCTCGATCATGCTTAAGTTGGAGATTTGATCTGTTTTTTGTACGGTTGCGATGTACATGTCATTCTGTGGAATGTTAAAGGTCACTACGAATTTATCGGAGAGCTCTACGTCTATGGAATTATGCATGGAGAAGCCTTGAAAGCACTCCAGAAGAGTTTAGTAAAGGAACAAGAGTTTGATCTCTGTTAGCTAAACGTTATATAGCTTTCTTATACACGCCCGCAGTCTCATCATGGGTAGGTTGACCATTCATCATTTCAGCAATCATATTTGAGCATGGGCATTTGTGGGATACGCTGAGTTCGTCTAAAAAGCTTTCAAGCCTAGGCAACATGACAAAGACAGCACCCTTGGATAAGAGAACATGCGGATAATACGAAGAAACCAGTCATTACAAGATTGCGGTCTTTTGTATCTCTTCTTTGTTGTGCTCAAATGGCGACGATGTACCAAGAGAAGTTCGGCATCGCGCATAGAGAAATATTAGCGAGGCTGGGCCGAGCCACATCATCTCAACAACAACACCCTCTCTTCTCCATGCGCGACGACCAATCTGCCTGAAAGCGCACGGATTAGCAGAACACCGTGAAAGACACGGAATAAGAGCTATAGCACGCGGCACTCACCGTCTGAATGATTCTCAGACGGTGTTCAATTGAGTTGAATCGAGGGGCAGCCCGAGTCCGCCGGGCAACCACGCAAATGGCAACAACAACACAGCTCACCGTGCCTTCCGTCTCAACGCCCACGACTCTACACCTGCGCGCAGAAGTCTCCACCACCTTGACTATGTCTACCTCGCCCGCCGCCAACCACCAGGCCTCTGATGATCCCGCAGACGCCGACACACTCACGTGCAAAGCATGCAGCCGCACGCTCGCCACCATTTCCGCAGAAGGCGATTTAATCCCTCATGGCAAGTTGGATGAAGGGTGCACCTTATGCAAAGACATGGTAATGCACTACAATGAGTACAAACACGTGCAGGGGTTGTTCAAAGAGCTCGAAACCCGAAGGGACAATTACGGCCCGCGCCAGCTAGCGCTCGAGGCGGTGCACGAAGCGCAGATGAAATGGGGTAACTTCATTCAGTCTGTGGCGGCTTGGGATCATTCCGAGAGCGAAGAAGAAGGTCTGCCTGAAGAGCAGGCTGAAGAGCAGCCCGAAAAGCAAACCCACGCCGAGACAGCGGAGGATGCAAATGCGCAACCACCCCACCGCAAGCGCTCGTTGTCGCCACAATCTTCGCCTGGACCGCGCAAGCTAAAGAGGCCGCGCTTGTCTGGCCACTCCCGCCGCGTGAGCTTCGATCCATCTGTTGTTTTCCGGGATGCCGAGGCGCGGGAGAAGCGCATCGACGCTGAGTTTAGTAGAAACAGCGACGGGTATTGGCCGGGGAGGTACGCGGCCCCGGAGGGAAGAGAATTGCTCGACACGAGCGGAAGCAGCATGACAGAGACAAAATTCTTTGGGGTCCAGAAGAGGGGAAAGGGTTGGGTGCCGACGAAGGAGGGGCTGGAGATGGACGCGGAGTGGGAAACAGATGGTAGGGATGAGGATGCTCCGGTCGCAAGGGAGGGCGAAAGCGACGGCGTGGCAAAGACCGAGACCAAGGAGATCGAAGGAGCTCTAGCGCAGCGACATGAGTCACTCACAGAGGGGAGCGTACGGCAAGAGCAAGTCGATTCATCGCCACTTTTTTAAAGCACAGCTAACAAGAGCAGAGACATTGAAATGTCGAACAACAATGGGTCCGCCGATCCCAATCTCAGCGCCCAGAAACCCGTACCAGATCTGGACTTTTCGTCAGGAGGTGCAACGAACGTCGACGAGGATCTGCCGACCGACGAGCGGCAATCACGAGCATCGATATTTGGCCCGTTTCCAGCGAAAGAGGGACCTAGGACTGACAGTGAGGAGTTGCTCAAGGTCACAACGACTCCGGCGGATTGAACAAGGCCACAGGACTACCACGTTATGCTAAAAGCTTGCATAGGGCTGTCCACTTGGTCGATAAATTAGCGGACGAAAATTCACCCCATCTTCAAGCTTTGAACATGGCCGTCGACAAACCTTCAAGGTTTTCGAACACTAAGGCCACACATTGACTCGCTTTGCCGGCGTACTTCTTGAATTTTGAAGTCGACACTTGACGAGTTCAGGCACTGGGTCATATATGGAGACGCTAGCACTGGACAACGAGCAGCTCGTTTTGACATTCAACGCACTGGGCAGAAATCACATTGCGTCAACACCACTTTCTGGTCCTGCAGGAGGGGCATATATCGATCACATCCTCACGTTGGATGCAATCTTTCAATGTGGACCTTCTATTGGGGCTTGAGCGTTTGTTTATTCAGCATTTGTATGCGTTTTTGGTTTTGAAATCTTGCTTTAACGATACCCCCTAGACTAGTTGTTCACATCGATACTGCACGCATAATAATGTTTCTCAATCCCTCCAGTACGCGAGGAACTGATGTTCCGAATCTATGGCTCACAGCTTCGCACCCATTTCTCTTTTAATCATGTCCCTCATCTCCCTCTTCTTAATCTTCCCACTCGCCGTCTTCGGTATCTCCCCCACCTCCACAAACCTCACACCCCCTTCCAACCTCTTATATTTCGCCAGCCTCTCCTCCACCCACGCTTCCACCTCTCTTTCATCCAATCCCTCGCCCCCACCCTTCCTAACCACATACGCCCTCGGCATCTCGCTCCCCACCTCCGGACTCGGCACCCCAACGACCGCTGCATCAAGGATATGCGGATGCTGTAAAAGCACCCCTTCAATCTCCGCAGGCGCGACTTGGAATCCACGAACTTTGATAAGCTCCTTCTTCCGATCAACAACGTACCACTTCCCCGTCCGCTCATCCCCCCACACAATATCCCCCGTGCGAAAGTACCCCTCGGCGTCAAAGTCCCTCTCCCGCGGCACACCGATATACCCCCTTATCACCGTCGGCCCGCGGACCGCCAACTCGCCGCGCACGCCGTAGGCAGTAACGTCGGCGCCAGCGTCGTCGAGGAGCTTGATATCTAGGTTGGGAAGAAAGCGTCCTACGGAGCCCGTGTCGTCGGGTTCGCCATAGGGAAAGGCCGACGCGAGACACGTCGTTTCGGTCATGGCCCATATCTGCGTGAAGATGCCCGGCGGCATAAGCGCTTGGCATCGCGCTTGCATTTCCTTATCCAGCGGTGCGGCACCGGCGATGACGCATTTCAGGCTGTCCAGTGCGGCGAGTTTTTGAGAGGGGGGCATGGGGTGCGCGACTAGGGCTGTGACCATGGGTGGCACGATGACGAGGTCGGTGATGGAGAAGCCAGGGATATGGGATAGCACAGAGGAGATGTCCCATCTGCGCATGATGTACTGCACATGGCCGGCGCGGAGCGGGGAGGTGTGCACCATAGGGGCTGTCGAGACGTGGAACATGGGGAGGAAGACGAGACGCTTGATTCTGTACGGCCGTGGGGAGTGCTCGAAGCCGATGGTGTGTTGAGCTATGAGATTGTGGTGGGAGATTTGTGCTGCTTTGGGGAGGCCGGTTGTTCCGCTGGAAAAGCAGAGCATGGCGGTGGTATTTCTGCTTGTCGATTCATCGTCGAAGGATACCCAATCTTCTTCGCCGTGGGACAGGAGTTCGCGCCAGGATGCAAATTCCCCAGTGATGCGATCTGGCCTCCCAGACGTAGAATCCAGGATGCGGATTCTAGAGATTGGGAGCTGGAGCTGTTTTGCTGCGGCTCTGAGGGAGGGGAGAAGTTCAGGCTCAGAGAGGAGGAATTTTGCAGAGGATGTGCGGATGGCGTGTTCGAGTTCTGCGGGCGTGTACGAGGGATTTGTGCCTGTGTAGATGCATCCTGCGCCTATGATCCCTAGGACGATGATGGGATAGTAAATGCTATTGAAGGAGTGAATTAGGACTGCGTCACCGGGCTTTAAACCTGCTTTTTTGAAGCCGGCGATGAGTTGGCGAATGAGAGATTTGGCCTGGTTAGCGGAGATGGTGGTGGATGGGCTTGCGGCGTCGATGTAAAGCTGGAAATGTCACGTCAGTCCGTTATTTCGATATATAGTGTTGTCTCACAGGTGCATCACAATTGTAAGCTGGGCCCGCGCATGCCCAAGAGAGAATATCTTTGGTAGGAATAGGGACGTTCTTGTTCGCTAGGAAAGGCATGTCGGTGCAATGACAGATTTACCAGAGTCGAAGTGGACAGTCCACATCTACGTCGTCGGAGGCTGAGGTAAGGTCTTTTAAGTTCCCCATCTAATCCTGGTTAGGGCTGACATACCAGGGGTTTCCTACAACCCTACCTAACTAGTCTCAGCAAAGAACGGTTGCGGACCCTGAGCCGAGGCTGGTACTTGGAGGTCCGTTTTGCGCATGGATTGATAGATTTCAGCCGTCTCGTTTGTCGCTCCGCCAATTCATCCTCAAACTCACAACGTGCATAGACAACAACTTTTCTTGAACATAGCTTGACAGCAGATTCTTTGCCGCAAATTACGAATAGTATACAAGCATCTACAACGGGTTGTTCTACAAGTATACAACAACCGTACCTGGCACACAAGCTACCCAATGACACCTCGCAATGGATATAAGCCCTTCAAACAATTTGCTCCAGAACAATGCTAATGCTAGAATAGATAGAAGGTAATTCAAAGCGCTCTGGAACACTGAGGGGAGTTGAAGATAAGTAGTCGAATGCTTCCCAACGTGATTTCTACAATGGTGAAGTTCAGAAAACAGCTTCCTCCTGGACCTTTGGAGCTTCCGAGTCCATCACAGGGGTTTCAGTCTGTACTGCCTCCTCAGCAGCAGCCAGGTCGCTGACGGGCTCTTCGGCCCCCACAACGGTGTCTTTGGGATCGACGACAGGTGCCGACTCCAGCTCGGTGGAATTATCAGCAGCGGGTTCTGTGGCCGTGCTCTCCGCAATCTGGGATGTCTCCTCGTGTTTCTCTTGCTTCTCCTCGTGATTGCCGTTCGTGACGGCATCCTTGGCCTTGGCTGCGACTTCTTCGACTTTCTTCTTGGTCTTGGTCGCCAAACCTTCAGGTGCCTTGGGCTTTGTGGATGCTTTGGCGACGGTCCTCTGACGAGGTGGCGATTCGGGTTTGTCATGGGTCTTGCTGGCGCTGGCCGTAGTGGGGCGCATCATGCGAGCCAGGAAGCCATCGCCTGCACCCGCTGTGGTAGAAGCACGAGATGAGGGTCGCTTTGCGGGCGCAGTGCTTGGCGCCAACGACGCACGAGATGGCGGCTTCTTCGCGGCCGGTGCGGCAGCTTTTGGTGCCGGTCTCGAGGCAGTAGAGGGCTTGCGCGTGGGCTTCTGTTCAGCGGCTTCTTCTCCATGTTTCGCAGCGGAAGAAGCCGTAGGGGCAGTCAAATGAGACGGCAGCCGGACTGGTCGGGTCGGCGACCGTGGCTTTGGTTTTACAAATCCACCTGTAGAGGTTGTCGTGCCGATCTTAGCGGGAGGTGCAGAAGAAGCTGCCTTAGTGGTCGTCTTCTTAGTTTCAGCAACTGGAGGTTTGGCTTTGGTAGCCGCACTTGCAGTCGTGCCGGCGGTGGCGGCGGAGGTCTTAGCAGGGGCACGGCTTGCAAATTTGGGAGCGACGGGTTTTGTAGTCTCCTTGGGGGCAGCGGCCTTGGGCTGAATTTTCGCGGGTGTTGTAGACTTCGATCCGGTCGCAGTAGGGGTAGCCTTCGGGGCTGTTGGTGTCTTGGGAAGAGGAGACCTTGGCAGAGGACTGCGTGCGGTGCTGGAACCGCGGACCGGACGGGCAGGCGACTTTGCGGTCGATATGGCGGCGGGTTTTCTGGTCGAAGCTCTGCCATTCGTTCTGGGCGTCTCGTTGGCTTTGGCCTTGTTTTCTGTAATCTTGGGCGTTTGTGGAGCGGTCTCGGCTGTGGTGGGATGGGAGAGGACCTCGGCCGGGGGAGGCAGAGCTTCGCCTCCAGCCACAGCAGCCTCATCGGTGGGATCGGCAGGCTTGAGCGAAGCTTCCTCTTGAACTCCCGTCACAATCTTGTCCGGGTTCTCTGCCTGAATATCCGGAGCCTGAGTCTCTGCTGGCTTCTCCTCCACCACAGGTGCAGCTTGCGCTTCTCCGGGCTGCACGGTCGGCGCCTCGTCCGTAGATTGCTCTGCCTGGACAGCCTCAACTTCAGGCTCCGGGAAGTTTGACCCCTTCATGATGCTTCCTAGATTCGTCATCTCTCCTGCAGCTTCGCGAACCGGTGGCGGTGCTCTGGAAGATTCCTAACAAAAGAGTACCTTTAGTCCATATCCCGCAGCCATGTGTTTGCCATGATCCACTCACTCTCGTCTCGACAGCCTGCTCTGGGATGGCCTCGTCGACAGCAATGCTCTTCTTGCGCTCCTCTTTTTCTTCGCCAATCGCCTGCTTCAACTCTGCGACGTCGTTTGATTCGCCGCTAACACTGAAGCTTTCGCGGCGATGAGCTTGAGGGGTGTTCACGCTGACCCCTTTCGTGGTGCCGAGGTCTTTGGCAGCGCCGCTGGCGTGGGGCTCAACGGACACAAAGGAGGCGCGCACTTTGGACGTGGGACGGTTGACGTCGTCGGAGCCGCTGCCAGCTGGGGAACGGCCGCGGGGCTCAGGAGAGGAGGAGGCGGCGTTCTGGTTCTCGAACATGGCCCGCAGGTTCCGGACGCCGGCGTTGTTACCGCTCATGGCTGCGGCGGGTATTCAATGGTCAGTGAGAGTGTTCGCAGCGGTGGGTGTGCTCGAGTTGTGTGGAGTGCAAACTGGTTGTGGGAGTTGCAGGCAGACAATCCCAGGTAACGTGTGCTTGGGACAGGGGTTGGGACTAGCTGGTAAACAGAATTGCCCCAGGTCTTGGGAAAAACAATGCCGAACGTTTTAAGGTTAATTGAGTGATATGCGACTTACGACGACGACGCGAGGTCTGGGCGAAGGCACTCGCGAAAATTAGGGCTGCGTTTCGGAGCGGTCGTCGAGGAAATGAAGTGTCTCCTGGACGACAGAAGCGACCGCGACCTAAACAGAGGCCAAGCGCTAAAGAAGGAAGCGCGCGGACGTCACTTTTTACGGACAGCGCCCCCATCTCCTTTGAGCCCCCAACTCGCAAGTCTACTATTCTTCCTTTAATTATTCAGACTGCTAGTAACTATGTGATTCCTCCAAGACACTGCCTCCGGTCCACCTTGCCGCCACGATTTTGGCAGCTGAATGTTTTCCTCGCCGACCAATCAAACCGCGACACACGCGCATTCTCCCCAAGCAATTACAAAATACAACCAATCACGGCACGGCGCCCGAATATTATTGACTTGTCCACAAGGTGTTCGTACAGATCGATGAGAGACTTCGTGAAAACTCTGCATATGGCAAGTGTTTTTTGCAACTCAGGGAATAGTATTCTAGCAAGGTAGGCGTACATATTGACATTGAATGAAAGATTAGTAATCCGAAGAATGCTGTCTGAGAAGATTGGCCAAAACCACATGTGATGCCATGGAAATGTACATGGAGCAAAGCCGCACCAAGCAATGCTTACGCCCAGTACCCAAGCAAAGCCATCAAACCGGCCCCGAGCGTCATGAGCGCAAATGCCCAGAGCATTCTGGAAATCGGCCCCTTTTGCATGTACGGTGAGAACATGAATTCATGCGCCATGAGCTCAACCAGACCAGTGTAGATCAAGATACCAGCACTTATAGAATCAAAGACACCGTTGGTCAGAAGCGTCGTAGTAGACTCGGGCGGATATGATGTTCGAACACCCAGTCCGATAGCAATGGCAATAGGAGTCGACAAGCCATAGGCCACACCAAGCACGTACGGTGTCCACTTCTTGTCCTTGGGCCATGGGACCGAGGCTAGTCGAGAGCCCAGACCGAGACCTTCAAACATTTGGTGGAAAACAAGGACGATGTAGAGGGTGATGAACTCATCTCCAGAAACAGCAAGAGTCAGGCCAATGAAGATGGAGTGGAAGATGACGCCGAATTCGAGGATGAAGATGGCAGTCATCTGGGCGGCGTATGTTTCGGGGACGATGCCGCGCTCCACGAAATCGAGCTCAGAGTTGTCGGTGTGGTCACGGGAGTGGCCGAGATGGTCTTGGCCAATCTGATGGCCGTGACCTTGGTTACCCTCGCTGATAGCAATCTTTGCACGGTCCTCGAGGCTGACCGAGTCGTTCTGAGCAGAACCGTGTGCGTGTCCATCGAAAGAGTTGTCTCCTCCAAACTTGCCATAGCGCATAGTCATCAGTTCGAGGAAGAACATGAGGAAGATGGTCATGAGTGCAATGCCTTCTGGCCATGGGTACACGGTAATGACACCTTCAAGGCACTCGTTTCCGAGTGCTTCATTCGCCGGTGCCAAGAGATGTATAAAGGCAGTAGCGATGATGACACCAGAGCCAAAGTACTTTGCAATGAAGAACAGAGACTCGGGTACGCCTAGCTGGCGGTTTCGCCTGGCAAACACCGGGAAGACGGCACCTGTCGTGTGTCAGTGAATTGTGACTTTGTACATGTGCGCTTGGAGTAGGACATACCAAACAGAGAGCCGATAAGGATTACAAAGATCGAAGATATCCGGATGCCCATGCGTCCATCGTAATCGTTGTTACCGAGACAGTGGCCTGGCGAAGGTTCATCATCAGCGCCTTCCTCGGCTTGACGCAGCACGAGGCGCGCGACCTCCATCGGTAACGACATGTTTGCGGAAGCTTGTTCGAAGATAATGTGCGTGAGGATGTTCGATGCACGGTGTTACCGAGTCAAGGGTGATGCGGGAGATGGACAGTTGATGACGGCTAAGAATAAGCAACGCCGAGCTGTCTTGTTACCGGGCTGGTGGTCTTGTCCTGCAGGAAGGAACGCTTGTAGGACGAAGTCTTTTTATTGAAACCAAGCTGGAGTACTGTGATGGACAACTGCAAGCCTACTGAGCGCACCTTATTGGACAACGGGGTTTGTAGGGATCTCGGCATCTTAGCATGGCAGAGTCTGTACAGCGGCGTACCCATGGTTGAGTACCTGAATGGGCCGCTAACAAACTCAGAACATCGGACTTGATAAGCACATGAAAGTCGGCGCGATTGGATACGGGACGTCCAGAATCCCAAATAACAGGCGCGATGGACCCATTTCAATCGAAAATAAGCACTTGCAAGTCTTCCGTGGCGTGCGGCGATGCAGTGGTTTGGTGGTGATGTTGCAGCTGCGCAAGCGGTGGAGCGACTGAAGCGAAAAAGGGCTGGCAAGGCTGGGCCGACAGCCGCATGAGGTCCAATGCGCCTGCAACTCCGCCGCTCATACCATGTAACTGACTTTCATTCGACAGTTGGACATAGATCCGACTTGACTGTCGCGCGACATGCCGCAAAAGCCCTAGGCTGGCCTGTACACGCAGGTTTCATGGACGGGGCCGACGGGACAGTGGATCACACAGTATTGGCTGCATAGTGGATACTGACGACGAACGGTTAGGTGCTCTGGCTGGTTAGCGCTATAGTATTTTGAGGTATCGGAGATTCCGAGAGACGCGACGACAGTTCGCATCTTGAAGTGATGCAAAGGCATCAACGCATCGGAACATCTATGCGCCGCTCCGGGCTGCTCGCCTTCGGTCGGATGAGGCGGGTTAGGGTTGCGATTACATAACCTGAGGTACATAACCTGAGGTACATAACCTGATTGTCCATGACATGACCTGATTGCGATATTAATGCGATCCAGATGGGTAGGCTGCAGCGTGGGCATCGGCGATCGGCGTCATGGCATTCGGTGAATCCCATGTAGGAACACGGACAACTGCGCACTGCATTTCTCCCATCACCAGCACCAGATTTGGGTTCCAAAGCTTCCAAAGAGGTACCTGGAAACACATCGAGTGCCCGCAGACTCCAAGGAATAGAAAAGCCCTTCCACCAAGCGTGGCGACGGGCAATGCTTTGAGACGCGCGATGCTCAAAGCTAGCCGCCCTTCTCCAATGCGGGGTTTCCACAGAGTACCAGCCAATCAAGAGTGCACGCAGCGGGCGGAGCTATGGCCTAGTGACGTATCGATCCCCTCTCGCACCAGCACTTCCATCGAGCTCTGGAAGAACAGCTGACAAGTGCTACGTCCTCAAATAGCTGCCTAGTCCGTCTCCTGCCTTTGAATACAAGTCTCGCACCTGCTTCCCTCTGTGTCTCGACATCACAGACTGCACGCCTGCACAACCGCCATCATGATGATCGATCCCGTTGACGTGTTGAAGACGACCAAGAGCGTTCTTCCAATTCCTCTTCCTACCTCGCTCATCTCCTCGCTGACGGCGACACACACCGCCTCGCACACCTCTCTCCCTACCGTTATCCCGGACCCCATTGACAGGCAATTCGCCGGTGACGATGGCAAGAAGACGCTCTGGGTCATCTTCGTGGCCATGACCATCGCCTCCGCGGCCTTTGCGGCCATGTCGTGGAGAGTCCCCGTCGTAAGTCTGCTTCTTTCTCAGTCCAACTCAGGCTCACACGTCCACAGCAACGTCGTCTCTACCACGTCGTCACGACTCTCATCCTCATCATCGCTTCCATCTCATACTTTGCCATGGCTACTGGTCACGGAGTGTCTGTCCACAAGACCATTGTCCGCCACCAAAACGACCACGTCCCGGACACTACGACCGAGGTGCAGCGACAGGTCTTTTGGGCTCGCTACGTCGACTGGGCGCTCACTACGCCTCTTCTCTTGCTTGATCTCAGTCTCCTTGCTGGCCTCAACGGCGCTCACATTCTGATGGCCGTTGTCGCCGATATTATCATGATCCTTACCGGTCTGTTCGCCGCCTTTGGCAGCGAGGGCACCCCGCAAAAGTGGGGATGGTACACCATCGCCTGCATTGCCTACCTCGTCGTCATCTGGCACTTGGCTGTCAACGGCCGTGCCCAAGCCAACGCCAGGAGCCAAAAGGTTGGATCTTTCTTCTTGGCTATTGCAGGCTACACCCTCATTCTCTGGACCGCCTACCCAATGTAAGTTTCTCGCCTCCTAGTAAGTTTGTTCGGCGCTAAAGTACACAGTGTCTGGGGTATTGCCGACGGTTCACGCAAGCTTTCCGTCGATGCTGAGATCATCGCTTACGCCGTCCTTGACGTTCTTGCCAAGCCAATCTTCGGTATCTGGCTTCTTGTCACCCATGCCAACATGCCAGAGACCAACATTGACCTCGGGGGCTTCTGGTCCTACGGCTTCGGTGGCGAAGGTGCTGTCCGTCTCGAGGACGACGGCGCTTAAACGCTTACTTCATCTCTCGAAAAGGCTCAAATTGTGAACAACGATGAAAATGATGGAATGTGACAAACATAGGTTTCAATCTATGAAATCACCATGCAATGGAAAAGAGTTGACGTCGGCTGACTGGCTGGCTGGCTGGCTATTGGAGAGCATGAATTTTGCGAGGGTGCACGACTGGCGTTTGGCGATGTTTGCAACGCTTAATCATTTGCTTCTTACTCCATTGACTGGAAAAGCATGTCAAATACCTTTCTTCAGTAATTATATTTGCATCTCGATACATGCATGCACCCTGTGAAGACATTGTGAAACGCGGCTGGCAGTAACAAAGTACGTCATAGGTCGCGTCGCCTAAGCAGCGATAGACGACGACGCCAAATACAAGAATAAAAAAATCGAGACAGGGAGTGGGCCGTGCAACAGATGACATGCCCAGGTGGCATGCGAAGCACCTGACGATGATCAGGGCAATGCCTGATCCTGATGTTTGCCTGGCCTACCGCTAGGTGCAGGGACGGTTGGTTGCTCGGTGACCCCGCATCCATGCCCCATGTTTGGCAGGCTCAAAGCGGCCGCCCTTTCATCATTTCAGTCACTCTGACAACGCCGTCTCACAAGCTACACTCTACCGACACTACTCACAAAATCTACCGCCTCTCCTACAGCTTCAGACCAAGACAAAACGTATAGCTTTGAAGCACTCACCATGACAGACGCCACCGTTGACGAGACGCCCATCTCGCCCACCCGCAGCTTGGAGCGCCGCGACAGCTTGGAGAAGCATCTCCAACACCGTCCGGATGTCCAGGATCTGAAGAACCGAAACATTTTGCTCGACACAAATACTGCACCGTACGTGCAAGCCCTTACCTATCCCCTCTTCGCCGCTAGAAACAAACAAACGAAACAAAGCTGACACCCAGACACAGAGCCCTGCAAGCAAAGGCTCTTGAGCTCGAGCGCCAACGCGCCACAGATAACCTCAAAAAGGGCCTAGAGCACCGTCCCGAGCGCGAGGAGCTCGTCGAGCGCAACATCTTGCCACACTCCAACGCCGCTCCCGCCCTCCAAGGTCACCAGAAGGAGCTCGAGAAGAATATGCGCGCAGACAACTTGGAGAAGGAGCTCCAGCATCGACCCTCCCCTGAGGATCTTGTCAAGAAAGGCATTCTGGAGGCCGACGAGAACCCTTTGAAGGAGTCGTGATTATAAGGACAATCGTGTGGCTGGCGAGCTTGAGGGCACGATAAAGCATGATACATACGTAATGACGGACGACAAGGCGTTATCGAACAATCGGAATTGTGAAGCGACTGGACTGTACCGTACCTTATGCAGGGCTATGGAGGTCTGATTTTGGCATCTGCCTTGCGGCACGCTAAGAATCGTTCTGGATGTAGGGCGTAGATATTCGGATTTACATCTGACACGCATTCTCTCTTGAAATCAGCCATCAGGCCTCGCAGCTCCCTGTGTTGATTTGGCAAGTCGGCACCTGGAACCACTTCAGGTGAGGTACGAATACGTAAACAGTGAGCCCAAAACCGTACCCAACACGAGCAAAGATTCACTTGTACCTGGCTCATCCCTAAAGGCTTCATTGAATGCCTGTATGACGTTGCAAGCTTACAAGCGTGTTATGAAGAAAATTCAGAATGTGATTTGTCCACGAATGCCTGACTCGGTCTTCTTTCTATTCCTCAATCGCTGGGTGCTCGGATTCTAATAGCTTTTCATTTCGACAATGACAGGCGCACTGTACAAATGTCTGATTGAGATATATTCATTCACGACGGCAGAGTACGTAGCGACCGAATGTTGCTGAGGGTACAAAACTCAATGCAACCTTGGAAACACACGTTGCACATAACAATATCACAAGGACATGACCAATCGCCTAAGCAGCGATCTCCCTGCGCTCTTCGCGCACGACCTCCTTGCCGTCAAGGCCTATCTCTCCAGCGGCAGCGTGCGCCTCACGATCTTCCTCGATGCGTTTCACGAGCTCGGTTACGCCGAACAAGTCATCCATCTTCTCGAGCGAGAGACCCTTGGTCTCAGGGATCAGGAACCAGACGAAAAAGAACATGGAAAAGCAGAAGCAGGAGTAGATGAGGAAGGCACTGTTACACGATTAGCTGCACATCTTGCAAGGTGACGGAGAGGTAACTTACCCATATCCATGAGCACCCACAGTAGCCAGCATGTTGGGCGTAGCACGCGCAACAACAAAGTTGAACAACCACTGCGTCGCAGCTGCGATGGCCACGTTGAGTGACCGCAAACGCGCAGCCGGAATTTCCGACACGTAAATCCAGCACACAGGGCCCCAGCCCCACTGGAAGAAGCCTGCAAACAGGAAGATGCACACCAACGCAAAGTATCCAGCAGGCGGCACGGGTTGACCCGCAAGAGGTGGGCTGATGCGCACGTATAGACCAATGTACATCATGGCGCAGCCCTGCGCAATAGATGTCCACAACAGCGACCTCCTTCGGCCAAGCGAGTCAGCAGCGAAGAGGAGGAAAGCAGCACACGTGGTCATTTTGACAACGCCGTAGATGCCCGTCGCAAAGAGGTTCGTGGAAGTTCCGACGAGGCCAAGGTTCTTGAAGATCTGTGGCGCGTAGTAGTTGATGGCGTTGGTACCCGTCATCTGCTGGCAAACCATGAGACCGATGGAAATCAGCGCGCGCTTTCTGTTGCCAGGGATCGTGAACATCTCGCGGAGCAAATCCTTGAGGGACGCTCCTCCGACGAGCATACGCTCGTGCTCCAACTGATCGCTGATATCCTTTAATTCGGCCCTCACATACGGGTGATCGGTCGGGAGGTTCCGAATGCGCGCGAGCACTTTGACTGATTCCTCCCAGCGGTCGGCTTTTGCAAGCCATCGAGGCGATTCTTTATTCAGGAGCATGCAAACGACCAGGAAAACGGCAGGCAGGGCCTGCATTGCGAGTGGCACAATGTAAGTAGATTCTCCTTTCAGATGCAGGATCGCCCCGTAGTTGACCCAAAACGCGAGCATAGTTCCGCATGCGATGAAGAGCTGGTAGATACCCGTAAGACCGCCACGGATAGCGCGTGGTGCGTTTTCGGCGATGTAGAGTGGGACAACCATCGAGGCTCCACCGACACCGACGCCAGCGATGCAGCTGCAGAGATCATCAGCCTAGTCTTTGTGGCAGGTTCCAGGGGAATGTTACGTACCGACCAACATACATGGACGCGATACTTCCGAAACTGCAAGATTGAATCACGCAACCAATAATAGTGATAAAACCGTTGAATATCAAAGCAAACTTTCGTCCCCATTTGTCTGCAACCCAAGAAGAGAGGAAACATCCAAAGAAACATCCAGCCTGAAGAGTCGACGCGATGTTGGCAGACAAATCAGCATTTTGTTTCTTGTGCGCGTCGTCGGACGGGAGTCCGTATTTTCTGCGCGAGCATCGTCAGCCCGATTCGGTCTATACGAGTCTGGTGTACATACGCCATGAATGCAGGCAGCGTCAACACACCGCCGATGGTGCCGATGTCGAAACCGAACAGCATACCACCGAAGCATGCCGAGCAAGCCATCATAAAAGTGCGCCATCCGTAGATCTGCGGCGGATCCTCTTTCATGGCATCATTCTTGATGACCTTGTAGAGGAAGCGCGCACCGGGGCCAGCATCGGCCGTGAGGGGGTTGGTGGCCATGATGTCGACTGTTGGATTCTGGGCGGGTTTGTGCTCTAACGAAGTATTAGTCGACGATAACCTCAAGATATTTTAACCTGCGGGTTGCACAAGACGATTTGGATCGACAACGGGATGGAAGGAATACCAGTTGGGTCTTGTGACGTGCGAATGCAAGGTCGGCGTTCACTGCTGACACTTCTCCAAAGCTGGACGAAGAAGACGAAGCAACACGTCTCAGTGTCGATGAGTCCCTCAACAAAGTGGACCCGACGAAGCGGAAAAGGCACTGGAAGAAAGCAGCGACTCGGCCTCAGACGACTTTGATTAAGCACAACCGACCCTGTATATATAAACACCATGGTCCAAGCGCTCGCTCATCTTGGAAGGATTGCCCTCCGGTCGTCCCAAGTCATCAAAGACCTCACCACTCACTTCTCCTGTGATGCCCAGACCCAGCGCGCACCTAATTCCTCCACTTACATCTCTCCACACCGCGAGGGCCGCCTCCAGGCTTTCCCCCAGCTTTCAGGTCCGCCGCCCACTCCTTCAATCGGCCTGCGGCGCGGCGCACATGCCCGCCTGCCAGTGGTGGAGAAATCGAGCATCATGCTCCGGCGTGGCATTGCCAAGATAACTGGCGGGATGCTCACGCGCGTCCACTGGGCATCGAGGCAGCCAAACGCTCGTTTGGATGAGATGTACATGGTTGGTCCGGCGGACGCGTGAGAGGCCTGGGGCGACGAAAGCTGGGGTAGGGGCGCGCTTTACTGCGATGGGAAACGCTACGCTACGCTTGGTCCCGTTCATTTAACCGTCAAATGTGGGCAGGCCGCTCGGGGGAGTGGAGGCCCCACGGCGCCATCGAATGATGGCTTCGATCTGATCTCCTCTGAATCGCTCTGTTCTGAAGCGAAAAGTTCTAAATCCCCAAGGGCTCGTCCGATCATCGTTCAGGCTATTTCTACAGTGGAGCTCCCTCGGGATGTGGAAGCTAGCGACCTTATCTGCCGTAGGGAACCATAGGTGAGTACACATGGCGCTGTGTTGTGGATACCGCCCTGAAGATAAATGGGTAGATTGCACGTGCTTTGCGTGCATCCAGGCAAAACAGACGTGCATATGAGATTGTGCCAGAGCGGTAGAAGACGTCTAGAAAAGTCGTTGACCCAAACGCCTCCACTACACCTTTTGATCCTACACTTTGCGGTTGGCTCTCGAGTGAGCGCAACTCTTCAGGACAAACAGATCGGGCTTTGGAGAGAACTGTCGGCCTTTGTATCGCGGTGTTTGGTTCGGTTCTCGGGCGAATATCACACCACAGCTGCACCAAGACCTCGGCAGCCATTTCCACGACCCTTCGTGTTGTAGAAGCTTATCGCGACCTGCTCTATTCCGTGATCTTACCTAGAAGAAACAATGTCAGCCAAAGTCGCAAACGCAAACCGCTCACACCCTCTTCATCCTTTCCACTCCAATCCTCTGCAGACTCGAGAAGATGTTGTTGCAGCCGTCGCGTCATTGCTCGAGCCCCTCCATGGTGGGGCATCACCCAAACATTCCATGGTAAAAGTTGGATCTACTGGAACGAGATTCGATGAGACTGCTGCACAGGTGGAAGGCTACGCAAGACCGCTGTGGGCGCTTGCACCGCTGCTTGCGGGTGGTAGCACGTATCCTGGTACAGATAAGTTCGTCGCAGGTCTTGTAGCTGGGACGGACCCCGAGAGCGAAGAGTTCTGGGGCTACATGGAAGACCAGGATCAGAGGATGGTGGAGGCGTGTCCGATCGGGTACACACTTGCCATTGCGCACAAGGACTTTTGGGACCCTCTCACCGACAAGCAAAAGAAGAACATCGAGGCGTGGCTGGGCAGCATGAACGACAAGGATATGCCCAACACGAATTGGCTGTGGTTCCGCGTGTTTGCGAATCTGGGGCTTGCGGCCAACGGCGCGAAATGGGACAAGGAGAGGCTGGAGAAGGATATCAAGCAGCTGAATACGTTTTATCGGGGTGATGGATGGAGTAACGATGGGCCGGAAGGGTATCGCCAGATGGATTACTATTCTGGCAGCTTCGCGATCCAGTATCTGCAGCTGCTGTACGCAAAACTCGCTGCCGACACCGATCCTGCGCAAGCAGAAGAATACAAATCCCGCGCACGGCAGTATGCCCTCGATTTTGTGCACTACTTCGACCCCGAAGGCCGTGCCATCACGTTTGGCCGCTCCCTCACCTACCGCTGGGCCATGGTCGCCTTCTGGGGCTCCGTCGTCTTCGCCGACGTAGAACTGCCTGAACCGCTCTCCTGGGGCGTAGTCAAGGGCATCTGGCTCCGCAACCTGCGCTGGTGGACGACCCAAACAGACATCTTCCAGTCCAATGGCATGCTTTCCATCGGCTACTCCTACCCAAACACGTATCTGGCAGAAAACTACAACTCCCCCGGCTCCCCTTACTGGTGCATGCTGGCCTTTGCGCCGCTCGCGCAGCCCGAGACACATCCCTTCTGGCAAGCAAAAGAGGAACCTCATCCCTTTGCCAACGAGAGAGTGGTCCGCCCGCTCCCCCATCCGAGACACATCGTCGTCCGCTCCGGCGGCCACTCGTTCCTCCTCAGCAGCGGCCAAAGCTGCCACTACCCGCTCAAAAACACGCAAGCCAAATACGGCCGCTTCGCCTACTCCTCCGCCTTCGCGTACTCTGTCTCGACAGGCTCGTACACGCTCGAACAGTTCGTCCCCGAATCCTCCCTCGCGCTGAGCGACGACGGCGGCGAGATCTGGAAGATGCGTCGCGCGCTTAACGGTGACTCTGAGATTGAAACTCATGACGGTGTGCCCGTCTTGGTCAGCAGCATGAAGCCCTGGCCCGACGTCGACGTCCTGACGTACCTCGTACCGCCCGCAGAGGACACACCCAACTGGCACATACGCGCGCACCGCGTGCGGACCAAGCGCGACGTGCTCACGACCGAGGGCGCGTGGGCCGTCTACGGGTGTTGGTCTGAGACGGGGCGCAATCTGATTGCGCTCGACGGGTCGATTAAGCTCGACGAAGCGCTCTCTGAGGGCTGCACTGCGGATGCGACATCCGCGTTTGCGGCGAGCAGGTCTGGTGCTGTGGGTATTGCAGACTTGGTGCTGGATGAGAGAAAAGGCAGTATTATTCTTGCGGATGCGAATAGCAATCTTGTGGAAGCACGCACTGTGTTGCCGACGGTGCAGAAGGCGCTTGAGGCGGGGTCGACGACGTGGTTCGTTACCGCGGTGTATGCGCTGCCGGCTAGCGTCGAGGGGTGGAAGGAGCAGTGGAAAGATGGGTGGGGGAAGAAGCCGGTGGTGCCAAAATGGTTGCAGAATAAGGTGGAGGGCAGGTGGGATTAGATAGGGCGATGAGATGTATAGACGGCCTTTGAACAGTGCAATGATAGACTGTGTTGGGAAATGCGATTAACGACAAAAACTTCGAGGCTAGAATATTCTGGAAATCTGAATTTGCTATAGCACTCAACAGTGTTTAGGGGTATCTTAGTTTACAACATAAAAGTACAGCCGCTTCGAGCCAGAAAGGTGGGTCAGGCTGATTGTGACTGCACATCCAGTCCCAGTTCCAGGCCCGACAGGGGTGTCCAAACGGACTAGATTCAAACATTAAGGAAATGGTGTGCGAGCTTTGTACAGTGCGTGCATGTGAGCAACCGACCGGGGTATTGTGTTTAACAAAGGAAAGATTCGTAGGACGTCGAGATCGCACTGGACGTATGGTGCCGGTTGCGCCGATGTAAAAAGACAGCCGTGAACAGGGAGATCGAACGCCGAAGCCAGGAAACGCCGGTTTGGTCTGTGATGTAAAACAAGGAAAATGGAGTAGTATGGTGGAAGAGAAAAAGGTTATGTGTTATAAGGGTGATGCTAGAGGCGATATGAAGCTCTCCAAGCCGGATATGGCAGATTTTATTCCATCGAGATCGATCCCACTGTCTCGATCCGGGTGGAGAGGCGGTGAGCCGTCCATTGGATTTGTCTCTCGATGGGGAGGACTCCATGGGCTCAACAGTCCATGAGACTCCTCGACTTGGTCTGCTTCAGGCTGCTCTTCCGAGCTCAAAACGCGTCCTCCAAGCTGCACATCGCTGACACGGACTTGGTATGCAAGTGCTTTTTGTCCGTCCTTGATGAGCTCTTCTGTCCAATTCAAACAACGCTTCAAGCTCTGGTTCATCTTCGCGCTGTCAGCGAGCAGCTCGCGGTGTTTCGAAAGATCTAATCGTAGTCGCCTCTCGTCGCGTATTCGGTGGGCTTCATCGCGTTCTGCTAGTGCGCCTTCGCTCATGATGCTTTCGTCGAAGGAGGAGTCGCTATGTTCCTCAGACTCAGCTTCTTCCGGCTCTTCTTCCTCTGACATGTCTGATAGATCCCCCAATTCAGCAACGCCGACGGCAGAGAATTCTTCTAGATTGGAAACGGTATCTGCAGAGAATCGACCAGCTCGACTCATGCGTCGAAATCGTCGTAGCTCAGCTTTCTGCTTCCGCATCTCCCTTTCAAGTGATCGATTGATGGCCATTAGAGAGTTGTTGCTAATCTCCAGGTCAAGCACTTTCCGCTCGCGTCGTGCGTTTGCGGCTAACTCATTCATGTGTTCCAACATGCTCTTTCCTGCTGGTCCAAGTTTGGTGGGGCTGACAGCATTGGAAGAAGGTAGGCTTGACAAGGCTTCTGCCGGGACAGATGCTACGCTTTCCGGAAGCGAACCAGTGCTCACGACTCGTTTCTCATTATGAAGCGGACTAGGCGTAATATGAGGTTGGTCAAGAGACGGTACCTTCTTCAGTGACTGAACGGAGTCGATGGAGCTGAGGCTTGCGCTTTTGGCATGACTGAAGCGAACAGCCGAAGTGACACTCGATCGTCTCGTCGAAGTATCAGCTCCGACTTCGGGGCCGTGAGATCCGGAGATGATAGAAAGAGCCGAATTCCTAGTATGGAGGTTGGGTCTGATGACCTGAGACGCACCTCTTCTATATGAAAGGTGTATGTTTTCCTTCGAAGGAGATGGTGGGCGTAAAGAGTGCTGACTATCGGCAGGATGGAGACTGGACCAAGGTTCGGGGGATGCGGACATTGGTGGAGGTGTCAGCACTGGCGGGCTATCCCTGGTGTCCGACAGCGAATCTGCATGGAAAAACTTGCTCTCGGTCTGCATTCTCCCTACAGCAGACAATGGCGGAGAAGGTACAGTGGGCGAGGGCGCACTCGCATCCTGCTTACCATTGGCGTAGAAGAAGACAGGCGCCTTCTTCTGCGGCGGCTGTTGCGGCTCTGGCGTTGTACGAGCTTCGTTGGCATGGAAGAACATGGGCGAGGCAGACGCTCCCCGCGCGCCTGGCGCCTCTGGAGCATTGCTGTATATGTTGGATAGAGGCAGTCTTGGCATAGAGGTGACGTTGTGGCCGTTCGCTCCTACCGTGCTTTTCGGCCGCCTCTGGACGCCTCCAAGCGCATTGGGTGCGTTTCCAACATGGCCGTAGTCTTTCTGCGGAAAATCGACGGTAGATGCTGGCCGGGAAACGACAGGAGTGGTGGCGGGCGTGCCGCTTGGGGTCGAGTTCGCGCTACCTGTGCCGACGCGCGATTTTCTCGAAGACGAGCGTGGCGTGACATTGCTGCTAATGAAGGCCTTTACCGGCGTGACATCTTCGTACACCGCCGTGTTCACCCGGGGAGTACTTCCAACGGCGCTGCGAGTAGTGCGGCTGGCCGGTGTGCTGGTGACCGAGGGTGCAAGTCGAGGGGCAACGGGCGTCTTCGACGTGCGGGTGGTAGCGAGAGTGGGCTTCAGCGGCGGCCGCGAGGTGTTGTTGTTTGTGCGGTCTATGGGCATCGTCCGCAGCGATTATGTTCGGTCAGAGCGTAGGTCGACGGGTTCGAGGGGTGGGCATGGCCGTGCGAGGCGGCAATGGGCGGTTGCTGGGCGGACGTGGGCTTGTTGATGTCTGGTATCTGCGGCCAAGACGGCGGCGTCGAAACAGCCAAAATAAAACGGAGTCACGGTGTTTGAGAGCTGCCTGCACAGCTACGTCGGGGTCCAGTGAAGTGAAGAGAGAGTGGCGCCCATGGTGAGGCGGTGACTGGTGTGGGGGGTTTTCGGATCAGTCCCTTTGTTGTTGTGGCCATGAGATCTGGTTGCCGGTAGGAGGCCCCATTGCGGCTCGAGCCTGGCCTGCATTAGCCCGATGCATCCGTAGCGCGTCCGGCGCGTCATTCACTAAGAGTTATTCATCTCTCGCGACTCCACATGTACTATGAACAGCACACCTGTGCCTGATGCTCTTTCGCCGCGTTCTCTCAATGCGTGCACAGTGGCAGAGCCTTTCCGGCCGACCGCCTCGGCTTCGCTCGGCATCAATATGACCCAATCTGGCGTGCCAGTACCCAACCCGCCCACAGAATCGATGCCTCCACCTGCTATCGAACCCCTCGATGCTCGCACGCGTCCGCAGCACTCGCGCACCCCCTCCGACGAACATGACAGCCTCAAGTATCATCTCTTGGGCCCGTCGCTTACCAAAGCCGGCCAGGACAGCGTAGACCAGCAAAAGGTGTCCGAGGTCATATACAATGCCTCCAAGGGCAGCAAGTTCTTCAACAATGAAGAGGTCAGGGACCGCGTGTTGACGGAGAAGATCAACAGGATACTGGCAAAGAAGCGCCAGCTAGATAAGGTGAACCTGACTTTAGAACTGCGACGCGCCGACGACTACCTTGCAGAGCTGGAATTAGGCAGGGACCTCAGCCAGGTCGTAATCCACATCGACTGCGATGCTTTCTATGCTGCAGTGGAAGAGCTCGATCGACCGGAGCTGCGAGATGTTCCCATGGCTGTTGGCAAAGGTGTCCTCACTACCTGTAATTACCATGCACGCAAGTTTGGCTGCCGGTCCGGCATGGCTGGCTTCGTGGCCATGAAGCTGTGTCCTCAGCTCATATGCGTGCCCATGAACTTCGCCAAGTACACGGCCAAGGCGGAAGAGGTGCGCGCAGTTCTCGCCCAATATGATCCGCGCTTCGAAAGTGCAAGTTGCGACGAAGCATATCTGAACATTACCCAATACTGTGAAGAACACCACATGGAGCCAGAAGATGTCGTTAGCCAATTACGAGCCGAAGTGCACGAGAAGACGAACATCACCGTATCAGCGGGCATTGCCGCAAACGCGAAACTAGCCAAGATATGTAGCAACAAGAACAAACCAAACGGGCAGTTCAATCTTGTCAGAGATAGGCAAACCATTATGGAATTTATGAAGATACTACCTACTCGCAAGGTCAACGGCATCGGGCGAGTGTTTGAGCGGGAGCTCGATGCAATCGGCGTCAAGACGTGTGGAGATATCTACGCTCAGAGGGCCTACCTTTCTTCTCTGTTTGGCCAGAAAGCCTTCCAGTTCTTGATGCAGTGCTACCTGGGGCTCGGTCGAACTCAGATACAGCCGGCCGAGGACTATGAGCGGAAAAGCGTTGGCACCGAGACTACATTCAGAGAGCTTAGTTCTCCGGACAGCCTACGACAAAAGCTGAGGGATATTGCAGAAGAGTTAGAAGGTGACATGAAACGCACAGAGTTCAAGGGACGTACGCTATGCATCAAGATTAAGCTGCATACATACGAAGTCTACACGCGGCAAATGACGCCTCCGTTTGCGATCCACCGTGCAGATGATCTATACAAGTACGGTCTACCGATGCTGGAGAAACTCATGAAAGAGATGCCGAACTTCAAACTTCGTCTGATGGGACTGCGATGTACCCATCTCGTCAGCACAAAGAAGCCCGGCATCGACTTCTTCGGCCGCCAACGAGCCCAGGCCACTTCAAAGCCAGTTGCGCAGAGTGACACTAAGGCTAAGGACGGTGAATGGGAAACATGGCCTGAAGAGGAGTTTGAAGAGGCCGCTCGACAGGAACGGGACGATGAGATGAACGAGCTGGAAAAGCTGTCACAAGAATACAATGAACAGGAAAAATCAACAGATAAGACGCCAAGGGAACCCAAAGCAGCAGAAGAGGAACCGTGGACATGTCCCATCTGCACACTTCCACAGCCCCCAGACGATGCGACGTTCAACGCCCATATCGATTACTGTCTCTCCCGGCAGACAATCAAGGAGGCCGTCAAGGCAACGGCACCTACGCCCGCCGCGTCAAAACCGCAGCTGATTTCTTCTAAGCACTCGCTAGTCAAGGCGAAAGGTAAGCGGGGCCGTCCGAAAAGCGAACACGGTGGTTTGGATGAGAAGACGCGGGAGAAGCGTAGAGCTTTCTTCACGATGCCGGCGGGATCGACGTCGTGATGGGCGTCGAAACAGAATGTTTGTACACACCAATACAATCATTGTGTTGACTGGATCGTTTTCCATAATAAGCGCTTGCTTTTTTTCTACTCTAAATTGGTCTTTTGAGAGACGCATCCACAGCACTCCGCATTACGAATCAATGACACGACCGCCACATTCACCCAAATTTGTGCCGAACACCACGAAATTATCATCATCTTATCAAATCTACACCACAACGATCAGCCCTACAGAGTTTAAAAGAGACCACAACGTAAACTTACTTCTTAAACCACTTAATCCACTGCGATGTAATGCGCGTGTCATTCAAACTCCCGCGCGTCGTGTAATTCACAAAGTCCAGATACTCCGAGACACTAATGTTGCCGCTGCCAGAGGTATCGACCTTGTCGAAGAGATCCGGGATGCTATCGTTCATGACCGCCGCAGCAGGGCCGTGGCGCCTGAAGAGGGGCGAAGCCGGCGTGGAGTGCTTTTTATTGGAGTGACACGCTATGTGTGCTTGCATCGCTGTTCTGATCGTAGGAAATGGTCGATCGTTTTACTGCAAGCATCGATCGACAAGTTATGGGAAAACAGGACTTTGACTCCTAACGTGTACTCATTTACCAGCACTGGGGCCGCGGGATAGATGGAGCATAATCGCTTCGTGACATCCTTCTTGGTGTTCCCAGGGTGTTGGTCGTGAGATGGTTACTTACCTAAGTCTATTACTACGAATACTAGCTTTATCTATTGGTGATGTTACATTTGTGTGGTCCATAAATACGGAGAAGACTCAAGCTACTGTTGCCGTAGCAACTTGCGCATGGAGTGAAGATTATCTCAAGGTGAACAATAACTGATAAATAACATTCACTTGAAAACGAAGAAACCGCGCAGATTAAGTTCAGTCACTGAACGACAGAAGCTGTCCAGGTATATATATTATTGTCATCAAGTCTATCTTCGTACGATACCCAGTCTACATGTCAACTGGCGGGTTGGTTACCTACGTGTACTATAACTTGAACTTTAGGTGATCCTGCCTGACTCATTCAGCTTCGGTTCGAGCCGCGGGCAGTCAGGAGCCTACTGTTCTTTTTGCTCCCAAGGCATCGCTTGGCTTTTTCGTCCGAGTGAGACGCCACACATCGGTGTTATCGTACTTGCGGCGGCTCTGGCCAACTACCGACTTTGTCAATACGTACGCAATAGGTATATTGCGAATAGTCAAATGGTCGAGAACGTGAAGCATCGCGCAAGTCTTCTTTCACTACAGAACTCTCTACCCTTGCTTACAAAGTCGTTGGTCTGGTTAACGTCTGCACCGTCAAGCGTGTCTCGGTCTGATTCAATCGTCATCTAAAGCGTCGAGGCTGAGTCTATCGCTTTACAAAGGCTTAGATGATCATCTATCGTTCATGCTTGGCTAAAGATACATTTTGCCTAATCGCCTTCTCAGTTGTAGTCGCAGCGATAGACGAAGAAGCTCCATTTTCTATTGTGTGGTCCTGAATACATAATCGTTCCGTGTCTAGGGACGTGGCAGTTTGCATCAAATTTAATTGATGGAGATGAACATATCAAGCAATCAATTGGTATATCCTAAGACGCCATCGCTATGCAAAGACCCAAACCACAATTCTCCCTCTCCACCCCACCTAAACCACCAACCCCTCATCCCCTCCAACCAGCACTCCACCCCCGTAACATCCACCACCTCTCCCTCACTCAAGCTCACAGCCCCATCTTCCATCCCAAACACCCACCCCTTCGACCCATACCCAATCTTCGCCTTGCACACAACTCTCCAGTCGTCCTGCGCTACAGCCCGCGTTGGGGTTGAGAGATCATTTCCTTTGGTTATTTCTGCGATCTCGATGGCCTGAATACGGAGTGGTGCGTGATCCATTGAGAGGGTCTGCCCGACGGAAACTTGTAGGGTTTCGGTGGAGGCTTGCAATGTGTGTTGGATGGAGTTGCTGGAGTCGTGGTAGGCGGGTGTTGGAGTAAGGATGCGGAGGGCCACTTTTGACTCTGGGATATGGCAGGGTGCCGCAGCTGTGAGAGCGAGGAGGGATGCGATGACGATGGGTTTCATTTTGTTGGCTTTGTGATATTGCGGTTGCTTGTGGGGAGTGACGGCGACGTTGAAGGAGCACTTGGGCTGGGTGTGTATCGTCGCGGAGAAGGAGTGTAGGAGACCGCGTGGACGTGATGCGCAGTCTAAAAAATGAATGACTGGACGAGTTGGTGGTATGATTTTGCCTTCCCAATTTCTTTTGCGACCAATTGAGGACTGGTCTTGCTACCTGCCGTACTCAGGTGTTTTCTTGTTAGACACGATCATCACCCTATATGTTTTCTCACTGCCCGCTGCGCCGCGTAACTACTCGTTCGCATAAGCCTTGAAACATTGCCATGGCCATTCAGCGCGCATAGAGACGTTTCGTTTGATGGACAGCTGCTGGCATTGTTTGGCGTTTATGGCATCGTTCATGCCGTGTAGCCAGTAAGAGTTAGTGAGCCGCGTAGTCATGAAACGAACCGGGGTCCGCTATTCATGCAGCGGACAGTTAAGCGAGAGAGACCGGGGAGTTTCGCCACTCTTAACGGAACGATAGACACAGGTACAAGCTCGAGGTCACAAATATAGACGGCTCCTTGTATTGACGGGTCGAGGGCCGTGAGATAAATGACGAAGCTTCGCGGTACTTCTAGGCATAATGAACACGATGAGAGCATCATGCGATATATACACTTCAGCTACGGGATAATCCTGTGCACTAAGTATTGGAGGTCATGGTATGAAGATAGAGAGCAGTGAATGCGCGGCGAAAATGACATTTGATGATATTCAATTTATGCGGCTGGATAAGAGCATTTGTCGTCTATTGCGCTACTTTGAATCCTCTCATGATCTTCTCCATCATATCTATGCCCGTCCGCTCTTCTGCAGTGGGGCCCTGTTCCTCTTTCTTCTCCTGGTTGAAACCGCCATCCTTCATGATGGACTCCATCATGCGTATGCCCTTCAGTTCCTGTAACGGCGGAATAAGCTCCAACGCCTTCGAGTCCACGGCGTCAAAGTCGACGCCTGAAGATGGCTTTACCGCTTCTTGTATCTCAAAGACCTTCTCAGGCGTAGCAATATAGTCGCACTGCACTTCGGCAGCCTTCTCGGGCTTGAATCGCTCGAGGCCTAAATCAGCCTCGTCGACAACCTGGCACGAGTGTGCGATGGCGACAACGGGTACCTGCTCCTGTATGACTTTTATATCGTGCAGAAGCGCCCATTGTACTTCGAAAAGCCCTTGGCCCTCCCAGACCACTACACCCTGCGTGTTGAAAGCAAGACCACCAAGGACGCAGAGATCCACCTTGATGCCTTCTTCCTGTAGCTGCGCGAGAGACAGATGGCGTCCGATTCCAGGTCTCTCCATGCCGTCTAACCAGCTCGCCGCTTGTAGGTCTGCCTCTCCGATTCTCAGCGGGCTAAGCAGCACAAATCCTCTGCGTAGCCTATACGTCCCTACGAGCACCTTCTTCCCGTCCTTGAGTGCTCGGTACCTCAGCTCTTCCAGGCTTCCATCCGGCGTGGCCAGGATAGTGGTAGCTGCTTGATAACATGGCAATTGGACCAGGCGGTCAACGGCATATGACGAACCGCGGAAATCGGGGGTAAACGAGAGGAAGTCGTTGTGGAAGCGAGAATCTGGCTTCGCGTGCTTGAGCAGTTCTTTGTAGACGCGGTGCCAGATCAACTGCCTGCGTTCGGCATGAAGCGAGGGATTCGCCGTCATTGGAGCGGAGGGTTAGAGCGAGCGAGTGACGTGTAAACGATCGTGGTCTGCGTTCGGAGGGGAAGAGGCAGAGAAGCTGCAGCTGCGCAGGCTGCGCAGGCTGTACTGGGGGTGTCGGGGGCAAAAATTGATCGCTCGAGACATGCCGCAAGTGGACGATGGAGGGGCATCCAGCAACACGAGGCAGGCGTCATCGCAATGATATCCCTGATTATAGGCGACCAACGACAGGGTGCACTTCCATCGCCAGTCGCTCGTTGCTCGAGAATGTTTCGTTCACGAGTAGAGCGGAATCCTTGAGAACATCGTCGCGAGTTGCGCGGACAGCGCGCTTTTCCGTCGGATATAAAGCATGCATTTCCGAACCGGATCTACATTTGGGTGCGAGATGCGACCTCGTCATCAACAATACCATTTGGGGTATGACTCCTTCGCACTGTATAAATCGTTGCTACATTCTGATCGGTCGCGGAACTCTTGGAAGGTAGAAAGAGGTGCCTTGGCTAGTTCTAGCTTCCTCGTGCGTCTCCAATGGCTTCATCTCCGGACATCGTAATCAAGACGAGCAGCGGGGTACTGCAGTCGGACAAAGTCGAATTGCAAGCCCCCCAGGAATTGTGAAACGGATAGCAAAGCTCTGCACGAGCCTGTGGAACACTATGTGGTTTCCAAAGATCAAAGTTCCGAACAGCAACCATGCTCGAACGAGGAGCCACCCCAAACAACTCGACAAAAGATAGTAAAGAACTTGAAATGGCTAGTCAAAGATCAGTGGTTCCTCATAGCCATGAGCATAATCATCCTCATAGCATCTCAAGTGCAGGTCCCCGAGTCCCAACAACGCGTCAAGCGAACCGTCGTAACTTACCTCTCCGTGAGCGTAATCTTCTTCATCAACGGCTGCACGCTCTCAACACGCGTCCTCTTCGATAACTACAAAAAATGGAAAATACACGCCTTTGTCCAGCTCCAGTGCTACCTCGTCACTTCAGCTGCCACCTTCGCCATCGTCAGCCTCTGCGCAACAACAAAGTCCTTTATGGACCCCTGGCTCCTCATCGGCTTCCTCTTCCTCGGTAGCGCGCCCACGACAATGTCCTCCAACGTTGTAATGACGCGGCAAGCCCACGGCAACACCGCACTCACCGTCGTGCAATCCGTAATCGGGAACTTCCTGTGCCCATTCCTGACGCCCATCCTCCTGCAAATGTACCTATCTAGCGGCGCCTGGTACAGCAAAGTCCTCGTCAGCGGTGACAACTACGAAGAAATCTACCGCCGCGTTTTCCAACAACTCGGTCTCTCGCTCTTCCTCCCCATGGCAATCGGCCAAATCGTCCAATACCTCTTCCCTAAGCCCACGAAAAAGATTTTTGTAGACTGGAAACTCATGAAACTATCTTCCGTCGCGCTGCTCTCCCTCGTGTGGCAGACTTTTGACCAAGCCTTCCGCTCTGGCGCGTTTGACTCGGTAAAGCCGTCGAATATCGTCTTCATCGTCTTCATCAACATCGCGCTGTACTTTATCTGGCTCGGCATATGCTTCGCCGCGAGTACGATCTGGCTGGACAAACGCGATGTGATTGCGTGCTGTTATTGCTGCCCGAGCAAAGCGCTGTCAATGGTAGTGCCGCTGAGCTCGGTCATGTATATTAATGTGAGTCCGATTAATCAGTCGAAGCTGCAGATTCCCGCGATTATCTTTCAGGCGCTGCAGGTGGCGATTGGAGGAATCCTGACGGTTGTATTTCGGAGGTGGATAAGTCCTGTCGCAGAGGAAGATAGTGGAGGGAGGGCAGAAGAGGGGGAAGGTAAGCGAGAGAGCGCGCAGGCTCAGGGGACTGGACAGTCAAATGCTGAAGCTTGAACCAGTTGTAGTCACTATGCTGGGCAACATAAGGTACCCAACGCTCCAAGCTGGAATCCGCATTATATAGTTGAACGTCAGTCATTCATAGTCGTTCGCGAACTCCATTAGAGATCATTCAGGATACACTCCTTGGAGTCAACACAAGCTCGTAGTCCACCCGCAAAACATCCGTCAATTACCGCTCCTCTCCAATATTCTCATCACCCTCCAACTCCACACAACTATGCTCCTTCCACAAATGCTCGACCAGAGCCCTCACCTCTCCACAGACTGTATCCGCCTCTTTCCACCTACTACACAGCATACATGCAAACCCTCCGCCCATTCGATGACACTTCACCAAGAACCTCATTCCAATCAGGAACGTTCGGTGACCCCCCTTCCGCTGTTCATCTTCCTTTGGGATTTCCCACGCTTTCGTCGGGTTTGTGGATATGTGCTCATGACAGTACGGACAGCAGCCATTACCGCCTGACTTGAATGTGTCGGCGAGAGGGAGGGACGAGTTGCGCTGGAGGTTGCGAGCGTAGAGGCAGTAGAGATCTGGTGACTCCTTCGTATTCCGTATGGGACTACGGGATGCAGAGCGATGGTCAATGTGCTTCACGAGCTTGGTTTGGTGTTCGTGCAGGACAACGTCGTGGGGTTGGTGCACTATAGGCGACGTGGGAAAGTCTTCCGGGAGTAGACGAGCCGTATGTGTGGGTATTGGTGATGGTAACATGCGTTGGGACTGCATCACAAGTGCATCGATGACTGCTACGCGAGCGGCGCGCGTTGTGTGGACGAGTTCTTTTAGATGGTACGATGGAGGATGGCGCGAAAACTCGGGGTCTAGTATGATGTCCTCATATGTATAGAGAAGTCTTTGTTGAAGAGCAATGATCTGTGCTTGTAGTTGGTTGCGTGTTATCACTGGGAGAGATCAGTCACTGCAGACGCAGAGAAAACCGGAATTGGACGTACAGTCTCCAACAGCATACTTCTCGCCTATGCGATGGTAGCCTCGGTCATACTCCGCGCGAACGAGCTCATACGCATGCTCGATAGACTCTTTGCCGCTGTCGCAGGACTCCTCTCGTCGATGCCTACTTCGACTCCGCCATCGGCGGTCGTGCCGGGCCTCTTCAGAGCGCGCATCCCCTTGACGAGGACGTTCAGGCTCAGGCAAATGCTCTTCAATCTCTTGCTTGATATCTTCTTTGAGGCCTTTCTTGGTGTTCTTGGTTTTCTTCTTCAGCTTTCGATAAAGGTTACCCGCTGAACCGAACGATTTTGCTAGCGTAGTAATGAGCGTGACGACGACGACGATGTCCTGCAGTACATCTTTCGTCTACAGACGGCAGTCAGCGTATGGCGACCAAGGGGCGATGCTTCTGCAAGAAGCCCAACATACATCACCGATTTCCTTTTTGTAGAGCATATCTGGCATGACGGCGTAAGGAAGAAAGAAACATAGGTCCTGCTATGAAATGATCAAAGGTAAACATTGCGCAGAGTGGGAGGACGCGTGGGTGCACAGCCGTCTTGAGGTTGACCGGTTGGTCAGGCACCGGCAGCGGCTGACCGTCCTCGTCTTACGATGTTACTGCACGGGGCCGAATTCCGTGGCTGCTGAGCGATAAAGCTTCCGCATGAGTGGACGCATTGCTATTACCATATTGCGCCTCATTCAGTAGCGGGTATTGTTGTTCGCAGTACCAGCGTCTACATGGAGCAGCAGCTGAGAAGCCTCCAGTACTACTGACGTTCTGCTTCGGTATGAATCGTAGGAAGCAGGCCACTGAGAAGTGACCATGTGCGCATCTGTTCATTCGGCTCCCCTCCGCCCCCAAGAAGTGCACCCATGAACTTACATGTAGCAAAGTACCTCATAATTTATAGACAGGAAGCTGTGGTTATGTGGATGTCGAATGAGTGAAAGTACGCTATCCTATTTGAAGATTAGCTTCGACCTGAGCTGCCGAGGTCCACACTGCCAGAGCTCTCTTCTCATCCTCCTATTTACCACGCGCACAAGATAGCAGCACAATCTAAGCGACCACTACCTGCTGTTCAATCCTCACATCCAAACTCTATACATTCCACCATGGCTACCCATCTGGTTTACGCTCTAGCTTGCAACCTAGAGCAAAAATAGAGTAGTTCAATGACGTAGTACATCCAGAGCTCACGGAAGGCGACCTTCGTACTTTTTGTTACTCACTAACGCGACGCCCATCGCTCCCACTGACACCTACAGCTACAACAACAATGCAGCCCCGACCAACCCACTCCGCAATAACCACCTTCATCACCACCCTCCTCCCCCCAAAACCCAACGACGTGCAACTCCTCTACCACGTTCCCCAGCACCCACGATACGCTCCTGACACTGCGCGCATAGATCAAATAGTCCTAAGCGTGGCCCCCACGCCCGGCGTCTACGACTTCATTGGCTATGGACCTCCGAAAGACCCAGCGCCAGCGCAACATGGCGAGATGGCTCCTCGCCTACCGCGCACACTGTGTTTCCTGCATCGCCCATTTACGCTCGACCGCCGGCGCGTAAGGAGAGGTACACTCGTGCTTGCAAGCCACACGTCGTTTGACGAGAATCTGACTGTGGGGTGGAACGCCGCATTGGCCGCACAGCTGGGCATGGATCTTCAAACGAGCGACTGCGTGCAGGGTTACAAGGGCGATCCTGAGAGGAAGATTGGGATTGTGGGGCGGACGGCGATGACAATGGGAGCCGTGGATAAAATCTTACGAGAGCAGTTTGGCCCGTTTGAGTCGCGGCTTGTGGGGTCGGAGGAGGAGCGCATAGATGTTGTGGCGATTATGAATGCGTTTAATCCGGGCGAGGTCGACCGTGTGTTAGACATAGCAAAGCAGAGAGGGTGGATAGCGTCTGCAGAGCAGGGAGGCGGCAGGCATGTGCTGTACCTTACGGGACAGCCACGCGAAAGTGGGATGGCTGTGGCGAAGGAATATGGGGTTCAGGTGGTGTGTGTGGGACATCGCGCCGCAGAGGAATGGGGCATCCGGTATATGTCGAGACGGCTGAGGGAAAACTTTCCTGGCGTGGATGTGAAAGAGATATACGAAGAGGAAGAGCCTCGGACGAAGGATGTACGGAAGGAGGAAGCATCTCGCGGATGATCAACATTTGCTTGCCTTAGTGCATATTGAAGTGAATCTGACTTGAATCGTAAGTACCTCAGGCTTGAGGATCAAGAGCTTCCTAATCAAAGCTTCCTGGCGGGGTAAACCTGTGATCTGGATTAAGAAAGTTGTAAATTGTCTATTTGACAGGACGTTCAGTCATTGTATGCCCGTGATTCCTTTGTTTACTGGATTCATTCCCATGACCCCGATCGACACTTGGTACCACGGGAAAGCTTTTCCAGGGTTTACATTCGTTGATCACACCTGCCCCATTTGGCTCAGGAAAAAGAAAGCACACTTGCAATAAGGCGCTCTCCCAAAGGAAATTGCTCGGAGTCGTACACGATCGAGCATGGGTACTTTCAACGATGTCTCTCGAAGAGACCCATGTTAATGTAGGAAATGGATGGAGTCGGCCCGATACCGACTGCCTATGATGGCCATAGCCGAACCCTAACTCGCAGCCCCTCTCGAATGCAAGAACAAGACGTAGCATATAAGTGGAATAATGTTGGAGATCTCACTCCACTCTGTGGTCGTGGCGCGTGAGGGGCGAGTGGCGTCTACGGAAATGTGATCCGCATCCTATTGTAATGACTGCGACTGCCCCCGATCCCCGCTTCAAGACCTCAAGCTGCACCAAAGTACATTATCATCATGGCATCTCCAGCACCGGTAGCGATCGTGACCGGCGGGAACTCAGGCATGGGTATGGGCATTGTAGAGCGCCTAGTTGCGAAAGGGTGGAGAGTTGCGATCGCCGACGTCAAACCAAATGTAAATTTCGGAGAACAGCTCGGCGACGCATCCAGTTTCTACAAGTGCAATGTTGCCGACTATGATAGCCAGGCGGAGATGTTTCAGCAGGTTTGGGATAAGTATGGACGGATTGATGCGCTGTGTGCCAACGCTGGGATTGTCGACAGGAGGCAAGTCCTATCTAGCCACTTCATCAGCCCCAATACAGCTAATCGTCAGTAGCTCCATTTACATCTTTGAACACCGGGATTCGGACAAGTAAGGGGAAGGTTCATGTCGGAATCCGTTGCTGAGTTTAGCAGGATTCCTCCAAAGCCAGACCTGTCGACCACAGATGTAGACTTCAAAGGCGTAGTGTATGGGACGCAGCTCGCCATCCATTTCATGCGCAAGAACAGCACTCCTGGTGGAAAGATTGTGGCGACAGCAAGCGTCGCTGCCATTGTACCGCACGAGACATACCCAGAGTATGATGGCGCCAAAGCAGCGGTGGTCAACTTTGTGAGAGCAACAGCCCGGATACTAAAGAAAGTATGCTGCACCGAGGGCTTCTGCAGAGGCTGTGGAGTGCCAAAGGCTGACTGCTCGTAGAAAGAAAACATCAGCATCAATGCCATTTGTCCGGGTATTGTGCACACGTCGATTATTCCGCAAGAAATGGTCGATGCTGTCTCACGCGACTGGTGAGTTGGTGAGCGGAGCAAGCTGTTTCACACTGACGATCATAGCATGACACCTGTGTCTACCATTGTCGCCGCATATGAGAGGTGTCTGGACGATTCATCGCTATTCGGAAAGGTCATCGAGTGCTCCACCGACAAACAGTTCGAGCTTAGGCCGCCGACTCTTGCAAACGGGCACTACTCCATAAGAGCCGTCACTGTGTGGGATCCGCTGTTCAAGATGTGGGTAGTACGTCCCGATGCGATGCCAGACTAACGATGTTGTAGGTACCACAAGGAGGACTCAGGTCTGCCGGATGCCATTCCGTGAAAGAAAGGGTGAGGGATAAGAGGGACGCATGAAGACGAGCACTGCTTTGGGTTGTGTTGTGGGTAGCACGAGCGCTGACTGGAAGGAAGAGGCAACGCCGCTCCTTAGATAGGGAAGTTGCATCCAGCAATACTGTATTTGGTCGCAACAGTTGCTTGTGACTGCTTGATCCATCATCCTCCTGACTGTTGCACCAGCAGTTGTCTGCAGTTGACGTTTGTGTCCATGGACGTACATATTCCCGATAACATGCATATCACCGATGCGCGATGCTGACCCTATATTTGGAGATCACATGGCCGTTGATTGGAACGTAGAAGGGTCGCACAAGCACCCCAACTGCGGGGGCGCGGGACCTAGATGAACGGGCAAGGGATCAGTTACACGGCATATGCCCACAGTGGAGGGTTAAAAGGTAACTGTATATGAAAATTACGACGCTCGGTGCGGGGAGGTACGACTCTGATATCTCGAAATCGATATAGCATGGACACGAGTATCATGTGGATTGCCCATTGCACGTAGCTGGGGTCACCCAGCTCGATGATAACGCGCACTTTGGAAGGAAGCAGACACAAGCAGTGTCGGCCCCATGGCTTGCAGAGGCTTGCAGAAGTCTAGGAAATGTAGGCAACCGAACGCTGCAACTAACGGTGAGCAGCAGCAAGTAAGCGCCGAGCACTTAGTCGTATGCACTAACAAAGAGGGCCATTTGCGATTGTTAGGTACTCATCAAAAGAGTGTTGTCAATAGTTCCACGCCGCACCGAAGGGATAAAGGCGTTCCAACAGATGTGGCTGCCACGAGAGGTATTGATGTAATCTGGGAGGAATGCACACCGAGACAAGCGCATTTCGGAAATGAGGGTTGGATTGGGTGGCTGGCTTCGAGGAGGTAGAGCATCTCGAAGCTCCATCGATGCTCAAAGACAGGATCGAATGACAAGCGAAAGAGGGGAGATATTCCAGAATGTGGGCATGGGCCAGGGTCGCGTCCATTCTCCAGGATCGGCTTTGAGATGGCATAACTAGGTGCTGCGCCATTATCCAGATTCCGGGGCAGCTGGAAGATAGATTGAGCTGTTGCTGCACAAGGCCGGTGAAGCAAACGTCTGCATCTGCGTGTGGTTTGGGGTCGCCGCGTGGTGGTGTGCGACCCCACCCATAGGGAGTCGTGGTTTGGGTGGCTCACTATTGGCTTGGCAACCCTGAAGGAAGCGCCGAAGGCAACTGAGTGAATGTGATATTGCTCACCCACAGACTGACCGACCGTGGTGGCCGCGCGTGCTTTGGTGCGTGGCTGTCTGCGGAGTCTTCTTCCATGTTCCGAGCGCCATGAGCACAGCATCAGCTCCGACGACACATGAGGTGGTTTGCACGTGTGCTTCACCACGGTTCGCCGACTCCCCTTGAGGGACCTTTCTGGACAAGTTGTCAAGGGGTGACGACTGCTTTCTGCTTCCTCTCAGCTCTAGCTCTCCCGGGAGGACCAGAGGCTAGACCTCGCCCAAGTGCTTGGTTATATTGGATGGCACGAGCCAGTGTCCGCCCCTGCACCCTCGACCACGGCGGCGCTTTACCCGACTCGCAGCCCGCCGAAAGCGCTGCCCATGATTTCCTCGAGCGTTTTATCCATGTCGAGCAGTCGGCAGCATGGTGGCTTGCAGTGTGCGCCGATTCAATGGCGCCATGCGCGCACTGTAATAAGGCGCGGCTGTCCCCCCGGTGGCACAGCCGTCCCAGTGCACACGGCTGTCCAAGAGAGCACGCAGATAACCACCGGCCAGCACCTTCAGTCCCCGTCGTGGTGACGATCGACAACAGACAAACTCCGCCCTTCTCCAGCTCTTCGTCGCTCCTTTGCCCAGTTCGACTTCCGACACGCCACCGGCCCGGCACCGTTCGGACGGACCACCGCCTTGCTGCAAGGGACGTTGCAGGTGAACTTCCACCTCCACTTCGACATCAGAGGGCCCAGTCCGTTGTTTGCACCACCACAACGGCCTCGCTCGTCAAACTGCACGCAGCGTCACGCTCACGGTCATGGTCTGCACGCTGCCACGAGGGGCTTGCAAGTAATTATAGAAGTGCTGGTGGGCCTTCGATAGACGCGTTGCGGGAATCAATTCTTGCGAAACGCGAAATGGGAGCCATGCTGTTTCACCATCAAGCGACCGCGGCAGAGCGCCATCGCCTCTTCAAGTCGTGCCGACGCAGCCTCTCCCAGCCTGCGAGAACATCTTCGCCCGTCCACCGCTTCCCTAGCTTGCTGTTGTTGCTCGTGGCCCTGCTATCGTGGGCGTCCCTGCTTGGAAGCGCAACTGCTGCCTCGGTACTTCCATATGGTGATCGCCAATATAGACCAAGATCTGCGCGCCTCTCCGAACCTCTCCAAGACACTCTCGTACCCGTGTGGAAGGGCCCTTCCCTCATAATCGACACCAGCGAGCCACCGTTTGTCGCGCCGTTCATGCCTCCAGCCTACCATGGAGACGCGACAAAGACCACCACCGCGCCGCCGTCCAAGAGATCTATCCAGACCGATCCCAAGGCCAGCGGCGATTTCCAGATTCCCACCGCTTTCGACTCGGCGCTGTCTAATAATTTCACAAACAGTTGCGCAACTTTCTTCAAGACCATGCTCACGAGCGAGACCGTCACCGGATGCCATCCGTTCTCCTTGATGCTACGGGTGCGTTGACCCCTTCAAATGCTGCTTGGACCGCGACTAACAACCTGCAGACGTCGAATTCACTCTTCAAAGCCTCCAAGTCGTTTGTCCGTATCACGCAAACCCTAGAGACAATGTGCGCCGCGAATTCGACACAATGCACAGTCGGCATGAACGATCTAGCTCGCCAACTTCTGACCAACGATGCCTGCAAAACCGACTACGACAACAACAACCCGCAAGTGGTACAGGCATACAATGGACTGATCTCGTATGAGCCAATGTACTCTGCTAGTTGCTTAAAGGATGACGATGGCGACTATTGTTACGCCAACGCCGTCACCAACACCACGTCTGAAGGTGTCGACGCTATACCCTACTATCTGCCATTGGGTGTGCCCATGCACAGCGGCGCGCGCCCGACGTGCAACTCCTGCCTCCAGGACGAAATGGCCATCTTCTCTCAATACGCTGCCAATGCCACGCAACCCGTGAGTCAGACTTACTCGAGCGCTGCCGACACCATATCCATGTATTGCGGAACCGCATTCGTCAACGTAACCGCCGCCCCTCTCAAAGGCGCTGCCTCCACCTCGACCGTAGCCTTCACACCGACGATATCCCTGTTGATAATGTTTTTCTTCTTCCTCTTCCAATAACTGGAAGATGCACATTGTTTAATTCTAATGTACATATTAAGGGCTTCAATATTGCACTATACCAGTCAATCCATTTAGCGACGGCGTTCGGGATGACTTATTTCTTTTGTTTGCTGGGCCATTAGGGCAAGCTGACTACGCGGATACCCATTGGAGCATCAGGATAGGATGAGTGGCTTATTGCCAGGCATTGTGGTAGGGCGTGTGGGACAGAAGAGCGATCGACGCTGTGATTGAGGCAGCAATTTTGACGAAGAAGGGATATCCTTACTAGCATCGCGGTCGCTATCGACACTATTTCTGTTGATTGGGATACTTGGAATTGGACAAGACGGGGTACAGAGCGTGGCGGAAACGTCTCACAAAGGTCCTGGAATTTCACTGTAAATATTAGACAATCTACCTCCCGCACCCGCGGGGTACAATATACTCGACCAAATTACCTCATCACACCGAGACCTCGGTCGTCGTTAGCTTTCTTATGCGGACCCATCAGCCACGGGTACCTGCGCGGTACAACGCGTCTGTTGCTGTGCGCTGACGATTGTGTCCCCAAAATGTCTTAGCGCATCATACATCCCAGATGCAGTGGGCTGAAACAGTCACGTGTTCAGATCCTCCCCGGGGCCATGTGCGGGGGTTCTTCAGTACCAGCATTTGACGTTTGAACGTCGCAGGACGACCCCTGATTGTCCGGATGCCTCAGCCCTCCACGCCGCAATGTATACACGGTCCTTTCGCCCGCGTGCGCCGCTCGATTCGAGTCTTGTCAACTCCAGCGATCGGTACTATTACTATCGTCGTTGATTGTGGAGAAACAAGATCGCATGGGTGAAGCGAGGTCCCAACGTCCTCTCATCTTAAGCCGGAATATTTTGTGGGCAGCCACGGCGGGAAGCAAGGAACGGATCATCCGGATCCATCCTGTGACAGGCGCAAATCCACACAAATCCCAGACACCAACGCGTTTGATGGTCTGTCAGCGCTGCGAACAGCGGACATCCATGTCTGACATTTGTACATGCGACCGCCAGCTCCCACGCTCCATTTCGATGTCCATGGCTCTCCTTTCTCCTTCAATGCGCCCGTAATACTTTTTCCCACCGTACCTCGCTCCTTTCGTATGTAGTACAGACTTCGGTCTACCCACACTCTCTACCTTATCCGTTTCGACGTCGTTCCTTGGCTGTTCAGCCTCCCACCATTCCGGTATACCATAGCGTACTAGGACAACGATGACAGACTATATGGCCCACCAGGGGCTTAACCTGGCTCCATCCTCAAGACAGGACATTATCAGCGCTTTGCTGAATGACTATGGCAGCTCGTTCGACGATGGTAATAATTCGCCTTACAAGATGTCGCCGGCACCAGCTTTCAAAGAACTTCCACCTTCGCCGCCGCCTGAAAGAGCAAGCGCACGGGATTATAGTAATGATAAAGCGTCTCATGCATTTCGAAAGATGAACACACCCTTCCAACTTCGGGGTAAGCAATATCTCTGGCATTTTGGTGGAGGTTACACGTGGCTTGGGTAGATAGTGGTGGATTGCTTCACGATTCGCGTTTACTCATCACGCGGTGATGACTACAGTGCTCCGTCTTGCCTTCCAATTGTCTTTACACCTTTTTACTCTCGCTTCTCTCCAGCTGTGCGCTTCCTGAAGAATCACGATTGCTAACTCAACTTTTGTAGATACACCAGCGTCGCCCGACTCACCCGATGGGTCGAGCTCTTCAGATGGTTCTCCATCCAGAATTGTATCCAAACGCCTAAAGCGAAGATCGGTACCACGCTCCTTGACATTGACCGTAAGCAACGGATCAACAGCCGAGCTGCCCAGTGCTCCAAAGATTGCTTCGCAGCCTGAAACGCAAAACCCATTTACTGCGCCAGCAGACGAGAAGGACCTTCCTCCGCCACCCCCGGAGAAATCTACGCGTCGACAGCAGTCGGCGATGGGCAATCAGAGCTCAACAGTGCGGTCTCCACGAAAGGATTCGCTACATTCGCAAGACGGTAAAGACGATATGGAACCGGTGAGGAGGAAACCCTTACCAAAATTCACGTCTTTGGCGGATTTAGGTAATGGTCCTCGGGGTGGTAAAGGTGGACCTCTGCCTCAACCGCGCGCTCGAAAGCAAAGTTTGGAGGATACGGAAGACGATCGCGGAAGAACCATGGTACGAAATGATGGTGCTGAAACGGTGCCTCGTGAAAATGCACCTCCAAAGCTAAGAGAACAGCCTACTCCAATGGTTGCCCCTCGAATTGTCAATCCTCTCCCACCAACACCCAAAGACGAGTCCGTCGCCGCGGCTCCGATTCCATCAAAGAAGCCGTTCGGAGGAATGGGACTCCCATCCAATCCCAAGCATAAGAAGGGCAAAAGCGACACAGGCTTCGACGTCTTGAAAAGCGCGACGTCACCGCGTGCGCCACAGCACCAACAGCATCCAGCACCGCAAACCATCACCCCTGGCCCCACTCCTCCCCAACCAAAACCGAAAACATGCGAGATGAGGGAATTGTGGATCAAACTGGGTTAAGCCCTGGAGTGTCAAACAGTCAACGTCGCCCTTTAGCTTCGAGCCCGTCCCCACTTCGCCACAGCTAAAAGAACGCGCCCGCGAACCATCCCCTATCGACGCGTCTCCTCCCACAGTACATGCAGAATCACCTTCTCTATCTGTCTCCCCATCGCCGCCTCTACCCCCAACCCGTCTTCCCCCACGCTCCGCATCCCGCCTACCGCCCCCACCCGCCTTCGCCAGCCTCCTCCCAACAGCGCTCAAGCGAAGGTATGTCCGAGGAAGAATCACCCCATCCACACCCTTCGTCCCTTGACGCAGGCCCCGCCCCGTTTCCAAACCACCCATCACAGCAAAGCACCATGCGTGCTACTCCCAGCACGCAACCTTCGTCTGGAGCAAGAACGATTTCCAGCCCATGGCATGCATGATCTGCGCGAACAACGACGCTGAGCGCCGCTGGGCATGCGTGTGGTGCTACCTCCGCATCTGCGTCGACTGCAGCGTCGAACTGCAGAAGGCGCCTGGTCGGAATCTGCAGAGCGTGCTGGAAAAGAGAGCTGCGGAAGCTACGTACGCGGGTGACGAGTACGAGGAGGAAGGGATGCACCCGGGGTTTGAAGCTAGTGGACTGGGAAATGCGAATGTGAATGTCAACGTCAACGGTAAGAGGCATGATAGTGGGAATTCGAACCCGAGTTTTGTGGTGTGGGATGCTGATGCTGAGGATGTAGGCGAGAGGGTGGACTTTAGCTGAGCGCGGGAGCGTGCGATGTAGATCTCTTTTGTTGGATAGTGACAGCGCGTTGCTGTGATCGACATGCATGGATGGAGTATTGGGGTGGGTTCTTCGAGATACCACGCGATGCGAATACAATGATACAAGGTCTTCACGATGACACACATCGTGAAGCTTGCGCTTCTTCTACTGTCAACATAGCCATGTACTCTTTTCGTCCCGTGATGATGGAATTACACTTCCTGTATCGACAGCGTCCTGTCTCATTTGAATTTCAAATGTCTATCTCCTTTGATCAGTTCCAATTTCAATTCCTCGACACACATCTTATACGCAAGATCTTTCCAGAGGGGCACGCCGGTCTTGCTCGTTTTCCACACACTCACCACCCACACTGTGGAGCTGAAGAGCCACACAGCCACTGGAAGAGTGAGCCACACAGCCACTACCCTCGTATGAACGTTGCCAGCTCTCATTGAGTGATTGTTTAGAATCAGCATGGACGTAAGTTTTTTGGGTCGAGGTCTAAAAATGCAGATCTGACTCTTTTCGGAGGGTGAAGAGTTGCTGTCTGTCTGGGCGCTGTAGATGAGTCGCCGTTACGATTCCATTTGCCGCTAGACGACGAGTCGCGCAGTGGTTCTACTTCTGTATCTGTAGAAATTGTCCGTCTTTTTCTGAGCTTCTCTGGCAAGATGCTGCTAAATCCGACGCTCGTTTGCTGCGTGTCGCCGCTTGTGTCTCGAGATGATTTGAAAACACGAAGCTATTCCAAACATAGCGGCAATTTGAGAAGGAACGATGGGCTTCGGTCGGCCAACTGGAGACCATCCTGACAAGCTACATGTTATGTACGTGAAGCATAGCACGCATTGGTAGACTCGCAATATCTTACCAAAAGTGATGACAGGATCGGAAATGACAGCACAAGCGACAGTGGGGGCCAGGCCTGGTACCTTCTTTCATTGCTTCTACCAAGTTCCTCCTTAGCTATCTAACGTGGAGGTAATCGCAATCCAATGGGCGTCGATCTAGTTTTGATGGCTCTCGACCATAGAGCGTCTGATAATTGACTAGCAATGGCATAGGGGAAACCCTCCCTGGGCTCGAAGGAAGACGATGGAACCCTTGCAGCAAAGATAGTCAAGAGTCCGATGCATTGCATCTACACTGGCGTTCAGGGTGCAAATTTGACGTCGTATCGTAAGCGCTCAACAAGTATTCGGGCGCGTGCACATTCGGTGGAAGGAAGCTGCTCTGGGGAGTGGCTGGAAGGCTGCGTTTCAATACAAGCACGCTTGGGTCGCCCTATCATGAGTTCGAACGTAGCCAGTCGTTCTTGTGATATATTTTGCATCGAAGTTCGCAGTTTCGAGATGCAGACGCTCCTGGTGGTTAGTTCGCGGGGCGCAGGCCGCAGCTCCCCTCGTTGCTTTTGTACAGCCCGGCCGCACCACATCAACTCAGCCTCATCGTGCCTCTCGCAGTGGCTTACTTTTGCTTGACGCCCAACGTTTATCACGACTCGTGCATGTGTTAGCATGCAATTCATGCGTCCACTAGCTCAAGTCTACCGGTTTTCCTCTTTTACTCACCGGTACCGGACTTGAGACGCTCCAAGCGCTACCCATAAAATTGAGGCTCGTATTTCTCAGCCCCCTGACTTCAGCTTCGTCCTGGAGCAAACCACGTCTGCTCGTTCCAGCCCGCGCATCTCCCAACACGGGCTGGTCCCACCCTGACCGGCCTACGCGTTACCACATGCAGGCGATCTGCGCCACGCTCGACCGAGCCACAAGACGGTCAATTGGTCCACGCCATTCACTCTCGCTAGCCCCCGTCGTTGTGTGACAGGCAAGAACAGCGAGGATGGACTCATGCGGCACAAATCATTGGCTGGACATGGCTAGTGCAGACGAGTACGACGTTCGGAGACATTGGTCTGGAGGCGGCCGCTAGATTTAGAACATCAGACGTTTGCTCGAGTCGGCTTGCGGTGGGTTTAAGATGGCCAACCCACGCTGCTCTGTCCACGCGTTTGGCTACACGTACCTTTTCTTGAGCTTTGACAGAACATCTTGGCTTCTGCAAGACCGTTAGCAATGGCCGAAGGACAACATCCGTATGTATTGTATAATAAATAACCTTTGTGTGCAAGGCTGATTGTCTACATTCAGATCGCTCGTCCCTCGCTGGACTGTCGCCGTGCATGCCGTGCAGATCCTCTTCGCCATCGTGATCCTCGGCTTTGATGCGTACGGCATCAAGTACATCGCCTACAATGCCCTCATCTTCTCGCTTGTGGTGGTAAGTACGAGTGCTTCAAGACTCCCCACTTCGTCACTGATGCAGAGTGATAGTGTCTATGCACAATGGCAGTCGCTGCCTACCTCATTGCTTCGCAAACCATCTTCCCCAAAATGTACAACGTCTACATTGCACTAGCAGTTCATGTCTGGCTCCTCATCTTCTGGGTTGTTGATCTTGGCCTGGTTGCGAACCTGGCTGCCATGTGGGGTCGGGGTGATTACTGCTTCACATCCTATTACGGCTGTATGCACTGCCCCGATGAACTCTTCCCAAGCATTGCAAGGACTAATGCACGAACATAGACGGCTCCACTTACTGCTATGTCAAGCGTGATCTGCTGAAGCGGGATACCACGACGCTCGGCGCTTACTACGGGGTATTGGCTGCTGGTGCAGTTTTTGCTGCTATTCAACTGCAAGTCCACCACCCACCTCCAACATTCCTCCACTGACAATCTTCAGCGTAACCTGGGCTCTGACCGCCATCATTCTCCTCCTAGCTTGGAACAAGCAACGCACTGCCGGCACCACCAACGCTCACGTAAACCCCTCTGTGCCGCCTCAATATCAGAACAACGGCCAAGCCGTCCCGATGGAAAAGTTCGACCAGCAGGCCGCCCCCGCTCCAGGACAGCAATACGCCACGTCGCAATCCCAGTATGCGAGCCCACAACCGCAGTATGCCCAGCCAGCACAACCACACTTCACCGGTGCTCCCTACGCCCAGGACCCAGTGCAGCGTCAGGATACCGTCAGCCCGGTCTCGCACGCCGGCGGATATGCACACAACCCCAGTGTGTCTGGGGTGAGCTCCCCACAGCACAATGGGCAGCACGCGTATCCTCCCGCGCAGCAAGCGTATCCTCCAAACGCTGCAGAGGTGCACACGGATCCGTATAATCCCAATGTTCCCGAGTTGGCGAATCACAGGTAAATGTTGAAGGAGATGGAGATGCGCAGCATGGCCTTTTGTATAAAGCGAGGGGAAGGGAGAAAAGACGTAGATTGATAATTTAGCGCAAAGTATTGAAGATACCCTGGATCTATCTATGGATGCTTGCCTGACCCCTGACACATGCTACCGTTGTTTTCGATCCATCTCTTGTTGTTCAAACCGTTTGCACGAAGTTCGGGAACTGTCAATGCTGAGCTTCCCATGGTGCTTCTCGGTGATTAACAATAGCAGCTGCTCGATTCTGGATACTTCATTGTGTGAGATCAGACTTTATGGGAAGACGAGGACTCCCAGAACACATCATCTCCAAGCTGATCCCAGTGCTTGTGCCTTGTCCGTCTTTCCATAGCCTATTCAGCCACCTTATCGTCCGCTGAAGTGAAAGACCACCTCCCTATGTAAGCCTGTTCGATCTAATAATGAGGGTACGTGGATTAATCTGAGAAAGGCTGTCTTCCGCCGTCCGGATCGCCATCGTTGCGCCTGATACGTAACACATGCTCGCCCACTTCTTCGCAACACTCCCAGAGGTCTAGTCATCCGTCCATGCCAGCCGCATCATCGTCTCGCCTCCCGCACAATATCAGTGACCGCCGTGAACCGCCCTCTCCCACGACTCGCACCAAACCGTCCCCTCGACCTCCTCCTCACGCGCGCCTCGTCAACAATCATAAACACAACAATGACAATTCGCATAATCCTATACACGTCAGTTCCATCACTCCCTTGAAAGCCCCCACTTACAGCTCGCACAATACACACAGCCACACCCTCGTTACCCACACCTTCTCCCCCCTCCATCCCGCATCTTCCTCCCTCAACTCCATTATCATCCCCCCCGCAACCACCCACGCCACAATAAACAAACTCACAACGAGCGCCTCATTCGCGAACATGAGCCACGTCGGCACCCTTCCAATTCCATCTCCGGGTTTCGTGATGAGGGAAAGGACCTCTGCGCTGTCAACGACGAGACACCAGATGAGGGTGGTGTAGAGGACGGGGTTGAGGAGGGAGTGCGTGCAGGCGAGGTAGAGGGCGACTGTGAGGGCGGTGTGGGAGAGAGCGAGTGTTGCGAAGCGGGCGATGACTGGGAGCGGGTGTTAGCATAAGTACCATGGGCGCCAGATAGGAGGCTGATATGTGAGCGTACAGTGGAGAATCCCCATGCAAGAAGGGAGACGGGAGCGGTCCATTACCGCGCATGGGACAAGCTATGTGGTGTGGGGTCGGCAGGCAGGCTTTCCGCTTCGTCGAATGAGTTTGAACAGTCGGTGACGGGCAGTCCTATGCCAAATTGTGTGAGGACGACGAACCGCTCCTTCCGCATAGCCAGGTGCCACTGACATCCGGAGCTGGAAGGTGGAAGTCGCTGCTCCGCCCAATGTGCTATATCTTGCAAAGCAACAAGCTGCAAGTTTGGATGCGTTCGGCATTGTCTCAGTGGATAGCTTCCAGGCTGAATGGTGTTTCACTAGTGACGCCTGTGTATCCGGAGGCGCGATTAGCTGTGAAACATCTCGACCACTGCACGCGGGTGGTTGACAGGCACGTGTGAAGGCGCCATCCATGGATATACCGGCGCCCAGGTACTTATCGGTGGAGCTCCTTCCCGACCTATCAAACGAAATTCTAGGTGCGACGGTGCTCAAGATGCGAGATGACAAAGGTGAGCACCAACTATGCAAACCATCTAGTGAAAAGGTACGAAAGGCCAAACCTGATTTATTGCCTTCAAAACTTCGGTCTATGGGGTATCTCAAGATCAATCCATGTCCTCCAGACTGCTCGTCGGGAGCGCCTGCTCTTGAGTCACCATGATGCCAACCAGGCACTCGCCGAGCATATTATCCCAATTCACCCACGGGTGTACTTCCATGAACAGCTTCCTCCCATCTTTTCCTGCGGCTCTCCGCAATTCGCCTTCGCCTCCCGGGTGAAAGGGCAGATAGGGTGTAATGTTGTAGACTTTGCCTTCGTAACTCGACCACGCCGGTCTGCCTTTCCGGCCGTTGTTTTCTTTGAGCATAGCGGGTGTAACCCGGAGAAGCGAAGGTACTCCGGCCATGTTAGTCCCCGAGCGCTGCAGGTTCGCCCAGTCCAGCGGTGAGTGCCCGGGCGACAATAACACTTTGCCCCGTGAGTTTGGTGTCTTCACTGTGGCTGTCGGCATGAGGCCTCCGTTTGATGTTGGAGGACCCCGATTCGGTACGGGGCCGCGATTGGGTAGGGGCCCCGTTGTAGGTACACGTAAACCTTGCGTGGGCGTAGGTAGGGCGCGCAGATTGGAGGCTTTTAGTGTGGGTGGGGGCATTAGGGAGGAAGCGGGTCTGGCTGGAGGTGCCATAGGCGCCACCTTCGGTGGGGGGACGCATAGCTATCGCTGGAGAAGGTGCAGATGCCCTTTGAGCCGAGTTCAGCGCTGGGAAAGAGGGCGGTGGAAGGCTGTCTTCTTCGTCTTCATCAGAGCTCTCGTGCGCCGCAAGCGTAAACGTCGGGACGGCGCCATTTGCACTGTCGCTCGGTGTAGCTCTTGGTGTGCCTTCGGGTGATGGACTGCTGCTTGCCCGCCTCTGTTTGTGATTATCCGTTTGTGGCGGCGGGTCGGCGGCGGGCTCTTCTTGATTTGCGGTGGGTTGAGACGGCTTGCGTTCAGCGGGTGGGGGTGCGGTTTGGCGGACATAGGCGCGCCATGACGAAGGCGGATGCTTCAAGAACAGAAATGACAGCGAGATGGCCAGCAGCGAGAAAGCGACCAACATCGCTGTGGGGTGTAGCAGCGAGGGGAGAGCGCGCTGAGTATTTCGCCGTTGCCCGCATGTTCAGGGTACAGCCCGCCGCGGCTCAGGTCAGCTATCGATAGCACCTCTTTTCCGGAGCCCACGCGTTGCCTGCATCTGCAAGGCTGTAGATCGCACTAACCCTCAAGATGACGCTGCGATGCGCGACCGTCGCGAAACCTCAGTCGCCGCGGTCAGGGTCAACTTGCTTCGATCACCGTGGCCCATTTTGTATCCCATCTGGTACCGTTGCACCTTCACCGTTATTTCGAGCACTGTCCCATGTTACGACGCGCGGAACACCCGCCTGCTATTTTAGTATAAAACCTACTCTGCCCCACCACCCCTCTATCTCGTCACAACTTCGACCTTCTACTTAGCCGCGACGCAATGGCCGAGGTCACTTCCTCGCAGCTGCCTGAGGGCATCTTCTCGCTGCTCGATACGTGAGTTGCTCACCGTTTCCAACGCGACCGCAGCGCTGACAAGGCTAGCGATCTCTACAAACTTACTATGCAATGTTGCGTACTCAAATTCTTTCCGGATGTGGCAGTATCATATAGTTTCACCAATCGCACACCAGACAAGAAACTCAATCGCGCCGCTTTCCGCTGGCTGCAAGCTCAGGTTGACAGTAAGTATGTCATATCGTGATCGGAACTTCATTGACATTCATAGAACTTGAAAACATCTCTCTCTCCGATCAGGAACACAAGTTCCTAAAGTCTAAATGCCACTACCTCAACGGCCAATACCTCCGATTTCTCTCGCAGTTCCGCTTGCACCCGTCGAAGCAATTGAAGCTGGTCTTCAACCCCATCAACGATACCGGCTCCGACGATGACCTCGGCGATTTCAGCATACAAACCGAAGGCTTATGGGTGGAAACAATCCTATACGAGATACCCCTGCTCGCCTTGGTGAGCGAGGCATACTTCAAGTTCGTCGATAAGGACTGGAGCTACGCGGGTCAGCTTGAGAAGGCATATGAAAAGGGATCAAAACTGCTACAGGAGGGTTGCATCTTTTCCGAATTTGGCACCCGGCGACGACGCGATTACCACACTCAGGATCTGGTGCTCCAGGGATTGCGTCGCGCAGAAGCCGATGGCACTCAGAAGGGGTGGCAAGGCAAGCTCACTGGCACCAGCAACGTTCACTTCGCGATGAAGCACGGGTTGCTGCCAGTAGGAACAGTTGCGCATGAATGGTTTATGGGTGTTGCAGCCATCACCAACAACTACGAGCATGCCAACAGGATTGCTCTGGAATATTGGACGTCGACGTTTGGTGAGGGCGTTTTGAGCATCGCACTCACAGATACATTCGGCACTCCGGCATTCCTCAAGGCCTTCAAGGAGCCGATTCCAGAGATCACAACAGCTGCGCCGGGAGGCGCGACCACACTCGCATCCGCGGCATCTACTACGAACCCTGACGTTCAGACGCTAGCTCGTACGGAGCCTCCCATCCAGGCCGGAATCGATGGCGAGACTAAGCAGCGGAGGACGTATGCTGAGGTTTTCACCGGAGTACGCCAAGACTCCGGAGATCCGCTCGACTTTGTCAAGATGATGCGCCAGTTCTACGATGAGCAAGGCATCAAGGCGAAAAAGACGATTGTTTTCTCTGACTCACTCAACATCGATCTGTGTCTGAAGTACAAGGCCGCAGCAGAGAGGGAAGGCTTCCAGCCAACCTTTGGAGTCGGAACCTTTTTGACCAGTAAGTCTCCTTGCATCTGCTCTTGGACTGAGGTACTGACTGGAGGTAGACGATTATGTTCAAGAGTCGACGGGCAAGAAGTCCGTACCACTGAACATTGTGATCAAGATAGCCTCTGCTTCAGGGCGGCATGCTGTGAAGATCAGCGACAACATCGGCAAGAACACTGGCGACAAGTCGACGGTCCAGGAAGTCAAGGAACGACTTGGGTACACTGAAAAGACATGGGCAGGCGTCGATGAGAGCACAAGATGGGGTACAGCAGACCAGAAACCTTCGTCTTAGTTTGCCCAGGTCATCCGGTTGTGGAGGCGGGCAGCAGGAAGTAGAAGGGCACCCAAGTGCATGATATCTCCTTTTTTCAGCGGTAAACGGTCGGAGTCGGTATACCCAGCGGCGGAACTCTAACGTACGAGTAAGGCTGAGCTTACACCGCCTTGCCGTTTCGGACGTAGGTTGCGAAATCTTTGGGGGCGGATCCGGTGAGCGAACATCGCAAAGCCAGCCGCAAAAGTCCACGAGATGGCGGAATGAACCCTGTGAATATGTGGACATGTTTGTGCGTGACGCATGATCTGCGCGTTCTGTGGCAAGAAGTGTACTGTGGTATAAGGTCGTTCAAAAATAGAAAGTAAAGCTTCGAGCTAATGCTGAGCGTACCTGCAGTCAGCAAAAAAGGGTCTGCGGTTCTCAAGCGCCTCGAGGCCGCAGAACAGCTAACGAAACGGAGTGGAAAACATTGGAACGCGCCGTCTTCTGGAGGCGTTCCAGCACTGTGTTCTGGCATCGCATATCCTGGGGTAACGCGTCGGACAGTCGCAGAGGTGTTGACAGGGACCCGTTCTTTGGCTGACGGTTCTGCGGCCTAGTGGCGGCTAAGCAGCACTTGAGTGCTAGCGCACCGGGCGGCAAGGCTTAGGGGCGCGAGCGGACCTTTCATCCTCAGCTCACAGCCCCAGGAAGCGCAGACACAGCCAGCGGAGACGAGTCCAAAACTCCCTCTCATATCTCATCTTTGCCGCACTCTGCTCTGCATTGATTTCCTCGCTCGTGCGCTCAAACACCCGCATCTCGCCCAATTGATCTCTCGACCGCATCTGCAGCAGCTAGGAGACCAGTGTCTCAGGAGATCCACCGCCCACACACCACACGTCGGGTTTCAGCATGAGTGTAAGCCGTCTTCGTTTGTGTCTTGAGGACCCTCATTCCGCTTCCGTCCACGCATTTTCCCCATCACGCACGACCTCATCTGCTAACATACCATGGCATCACAGTACGGCAACGGAGGCTACCAGCAGATGGGCTACGGCGCGAACCCGTACGACCAGCGCGAGGACGGCGGCGCACAAGCCCCCCGCTTCAACAACTACGCTCAGGGCCGATATGACGATCGTATGTCGACTTGTTTCTTTGTCCAATACACAGGCTGACAAGGTGCAGCCAGCGCTGTGGAGATGCAGCCCTACGGCCAGCAGCAGGGCGGCGCAGACCCCAATGCCATCCTCAACGAGTGCCGCGAGGTTGACCGCGCCCTCGATCAGATCGACGGACAGCTAGACAACCTCGAGCGAACGTTCAAGCAGGTACTCGCACGGCCAGACATGCCCTCGGGCGAGATCAATAACCTCAGCTCGCAAGTCATGACCGGTTACCGCGCTCTCGTGACCCGCGTAAAGAACATCAAGTCGAAGCCTGAGTCTGGAAATCCCCGAAACGCTCCCCAGGTCGGCAAGGTCGACCGCAGACTGAAGGCGACCATCAACCGCTACCAGAACCTCGAGTCGGAGTTCCGGCGAGACTCACAGGCAGCCGCTGAGCGCCAGTACCGCATCGTGCGCCCAGACGCGTCTGACGAGGAAGTCAGGCAGGCTGTGGAGGATCCTGAGGCTCCTATTTTCCAGCAGGCTGTAAGTTTGGACCCTACAACGACCCGTTGCCAGAAGTCTGGTCACTCGTTACTACCTTAGCGCGGGTGGTATAGTGCCTGAATTCTTCGGCACAAATCTGCATTCAGCCGCTAACGATTGTTCAGCTTATGAGTTCAGACCGCCGGGGTCAGGCATCATCGACTCTGCGCAACGTGAAGGAACGACACGAGGCTATCCAGAAGATTGAGCAGCAGATGGTGGAGCTTGCCCAACTCTTCCAGGACCTCGACCAGATCGTCATGCAGCAGGAGCCTCTCGTGGAGAACATCGAGGCCAAGGGCGAGGAGATCCACCAGAACGTCGTCCAGGCCAACACTGAGATTGGTGGTGCCATCGAGAAGGCCCGCAGCGCTCGCCGCAAGAAGTGGTGGTGCCTGCTCATCTGCGTCATCATTATCATCATTATCGCCATTATAGTGGCTATCGTGGTCAGCATCAACAAAAAATAAGCTGCCTGCGACCTTATTTCCACACCTCTCGTCACCCGCCGCACACTCGCCATCTCTTTTCGTATCTCCCGCATTCTCATGGCCGGCCTGGTGCTCTGTTTAATACCCCGTGGCGGATATGCGGCGTCGCCATCATCCATCTCTCAACATTTCTTTGTTTTTGAAAATTGCGCACGGTACGGTCTCAAGGCTTGTTGACACGAGATCGCATTCTTCTTGCTTTGTTCGGCGCCGACGGCGCCAGACTTGATATCTTGTAATTGAACACTTTGGATGGAGCGTCTCTTTTTAGTTCGGAAAAACGGAAGATAGACTTGCCGGCTTGCATTGCTGGGAAGAATTGTCTTGTAGCGATAGTGTTGAAGTACTGCTTCCTTACATGGTGTCTCTATTTGTTGCTGGTGATGTAAATGATGCCGTTATTGCCTGCTCTCCCTGTGTCACCCGGAAGACTGACACAATTGGACATCTAGAAGCGATGCGCCTCCTAGTTTCGTGTGATATTGGAGTCTGATGTTGCAAACACCGTAGACGGGCTTTTGGTTTGCGCTATATGCAAAAAGTCTTTAAAAGACTTTTGGTTTGTAGAGTACGTATGGGCTCACATCAATCATATCTCACATGACTTTTTCAAACGCAAATATTGTCATCACTTACTTGCCTTACGTAGGGGGTTGACGCCGTTGCCCGTTCGCGCCTTCGCCTCCAGTTCTTCATCTCCACGCCCACCCCTCTATGTACACTTCCCGATGTATACCATAAGTACCAACAGCTGACCCCATACCGCCATCGCTAGACTGCTTGTCATGAGACGCGTGGAGCGATGACAGAGGGATGGGCCTCCTGCACCGACGCCGCCATGCTGGACCACTTCCAGACCTTGTACAACAAGTACTGTACGTGGTGCTTCATGTTCTCCAGACGACTTTCTTCACTCAACACTGAGTGGAGATGGGAATATGGCTCAGATGGTATAGGAGGGGGCGGCTAGGGCAGCTTGATGTAGGATAGTGGACCAATGGATACCTTAAGAGTATCTATTTTGCACCAAGTCTGAGCTACTATTATATATGGGAGAAGGCTGCGGGCGGAGTAGATGTGGAGGAGTAGATGTGGAGGAGGAGGAGGAGGAGAAGGAGGAGGGAGGGCATGACTAGAGAGGATATGAGGATGGATGGGAAGGGCATAATGGGATGGCACGATTCCCCAGAATCTCCCGACCAAGGTATGGAATAGTAGTCATGGGTACCTAGGTTGTATTGAAGGATAAGAGGCATGTATAGACCTCTCAGCTTTCCATTGAACATTTTAAATGCTCAGGGTGTGCGTTACAACGGCACGTTCCATTGGCCTTGGTATAGGCAAGAGCTTTACCCAGGTGTTGCGCAGTCGCCCTTTAGCGCTGTAGAGGCGATTATTCGCCGACGTCATCTCTCGATACCAGAATACACTTCCATGCTTATAGATCTTTAACAACTTGAGATTTGGAGAGGATAGCTTATCGATTGATGAAAAGAGGCGCGACTAGACCTCTAAAGTTCGAGGTGAAGATATCAAGTTACACATATGATAGTCTGGTGGGGACGATGTTGTCTGGGCCCGGCGCTGATTGACGAAGGCTGAGATTTCTCCGGAACATGTCCAACAACCTCCTTCACCCTATCAACCCGCTGAACCGACATAGTAGCAAGCCCCCATCCGTACTTCTACGCCCACGCCCCATCAAACTGCTACTCTCTCTGGCAATCACCCTTATCTAGATTTTGGGAACATAGATTCATTCGTGAGTGGAATTGGCTTCACCCGCCCTCGCAAAATTCATTTCGCAAAGATGAAGTCTGTACGAGTAAGAGGTAGCGAACTCCATCGGAGCTTACAAAGTCCGACCTGCGCTCGGGCCCGCGTATCTTTCATCTCATCGCACCCCGATTGGTTCCCAAGCTCCCTGGTTTCTGAGGCGTCCAACGGCACCCCACCCAAGAGCACCCTGCCAGACCAAAATAACCAAAATGTCACCGACGCGAGCTCGTAGAATGCCCTTCCTAGAATTCTCAAACGCTCTACTCACTCAATACAACTGACACAAAACCACACCTGTTACCACCCTAAACCATTGTGCTCCGAGCCTAACAATGAGCTCCTCCGCGCTTGTCCCCTACCGCGGCGGGCCCATCACCACGACCGTAACCTCCACATCGACCTCCTCTCTCATTCCCTCCCGCTTCTTCACTGCACAAACCGGCCACGCCCTCGCAACTGAGCTTTTCTACCGCCTCCTCTTCGACCTCCTCAACCGCTTGGTTGCCTCCCTCCACCGCTTCGCCTCACATCAACTCGATACATTTTCTTCGTTCCTCGAGCGCAAAGCGCTTGAGCGAAAACAAGCACAAAAAGAAGCGGTAGAGAGGGTGAAGAAGAGGCTGATGAAGGGTGACGGGAAGGGTAGGATTACGGAGGAGGTGGGGAAGGCGGCCATGAAGAGGGGATTCATAAGTAGAGAGTGTCCGATGACGGGGAAGGAGCTTGAGGGAGGGAAGGTCGGGCCACCGGGTTGGGTGGGAAGTGTGTTGACGGGGATTGAGGAGGGGAGATTGGTGGAGAGGGACTTTTGGGGGACATCCGTTTGGCAATTAGGAATGTGAGTGTTGAACTGGTGTGATTTGTGGGTTGATTGCTCATTGCGTAGATGTAGGAAATACTAAGATCATGTTTCATGTTAGTGCCCAGGTGCACAACGGCAGCACAACGTCGCCATATAGAATCTTGCCTGGTTCTGCACGCGCCACGCTAGTGAATACCGTACAAAAAGACGTGTGTAATGACGCTTTTACCACAAGAAGGAAAGCAAGAGACATCATCGTCGCGCGTTGGAGGCATATTAACCCATCCGTACTTGGATATCCGACAATGACGAAAAGCACGCGGTACTCGACACGCGACTGCCGAGAGTGCGTTATCGCGGGAGTGCATGGAAGAACAGGACATTCAATTGTGTACACACTAAGCCGAGTGACCGTTCTCGAGGACCGACTTCAACGACATTCGAGAGAGAGCATCCACATGGTAACAGCGGACTATACCGCATCCATGGATATGAAACGAGATCTACGTTTAGCGTGCCATCCTTCACCGCGCCACCCACCACTATTTTCTCAAATCGGCCGAATTCGACCTGCGCCTTGCCACTCATTGTGAAATCCTACTCGATCGAAACGACAACGTAGTCTTGGCATAATCAGTGCTGGGAATGGCTGCCATCTTAGGAACAATGGAACTCACGTGGCCATCCGAAGACCAGGATGCAGATTCGATCCCATTCGTTACCACAACCCTAAGCAGTCATGGTCGACGTAGTGAAGATACGAACAGGTTTATCCGCAGTTATGTGATGCGAGGGAAGAACCGCGGAAAGAATCGCAAAAGCCTCACGAAACCGGAAGTGAAGACAGTTGGCGATGACTCAGTAGCTGTTGTAAGCCAAACGGGGGCGATGAATAGTGGAGTACCACTTGTTGATGGCAGGTTGGAAACTGCAATGAGCGTTCCACATAAGGTCGGCTCCGAATCTTCTTTCAGCGAGTTTGGCGCTGAAACGGGGCTGGAGATACTCGCGTACGCGTGAGTCACCCGAATTCCGGATAGCGACATGGCAGTAGTGCAGTATGAATTGATCCAGTCTATAGTCAGCCTAGCCATGACCCCCTTTCAATATACACCCTCCTTCACCCAAGAAGAAGCCTGGTGGCTCGAACCTTTGCATGGAGGCCCGGTCGCTCTGCACTTCACTATCTTCCTTGCGAAAGGATACCAGACCTTTCTACGGGGCTCATATCAACCTGATCGCAGCTTACTCATTCATTACGTCCAGACACTGGCACTACTACAGAGACGTTTAGCAATGGGTGATGAGAAGGCGTCAACTTCAGATGCAACTATGCAAGCAGTCGTAGGCCTTGGTAAAGTGGCTGCGTTTCGTGGTGACGTGTTCATTGCGAGGAAGCATCTTGAAGGGCTGTACAAGATGGTGATGCTGAGGGGAGGCCTAGGGGCTATCAGCAGGAAATTCTTAATTAAAATCTGTTAGTGAGTTAATTCTTCCCCGGTACCGTCCACAAGCACTGATATCGTAGTGCCGACGTTGGATTGTCCTTATCGACAAGAGTTAGAACTGTTTTCTTCTCTGACGACATGGCGTGGGATTTGCACATTGCGTTTCCAATGAAGGCGTTTACAGATGGCATCGCGCACTCAAAGGGAAGGTACCAGCTTGGATGTCCGAATACGACTTGTATACGACGACCTCCTCGACCTCACACGCGCGGCTCACTTCGCTGCACATTCTAACACCGATTTGGAGCCAGCAGTTTATCAAGAAGCCATAACATCAACCCTATATCGGCTAATCAATCTGACGAAGCACTGTGCCTCGGGCTCTTAGCTTTCGGAAGCACGCTCTTTGTACAGTGGCGAAAAGCACCGCCACGGTATGAGCACGTCGCGCAGAGATATGCGAGTACCTTGAATGCGCTTGCAAAGAGAAAAAATCATGGAATGCCGCAGGAACTTACGCTATGGCTGTATGTTGTCGGGTGTATAGCATTTTTCAACGTGCAGGAACAGGCTGCAATGCAACTTGCGCTTTCTGAGCTGTTGGGGGCGATGGATATCGGTTCATGGGGTGAGGCTAGAAAGGCACTCAAGACTGTTCTTTGGGTTGATGCTCTGCATGACCGTGTGGCAAACGAAATGTTGAGATCCATTGTAATTCAGGAAGATATCGTCGCATGAAACACTCGGCATGTCGACGCATGCTAGGTATGTAAAATTGGTTGAGGTTAAGAGTAGGGATGACGGACTACGCGATTTGCCTACATAACGCTATACATCTGCTGTAGTTATAGAAGGCGGACATGGTAGCTTGCTCCTGCATTCGTTCGCATCACCGCTGCACAAAGCTGGTCGAGATATCGAATCATTGTCTCTGAGCTAAGACGACTTGGAGAGCTGTGGGATAGTTTACTTGCCGTGTTGACGCGCCTAGCATTAGCAATTGTGAGAGATTCCAAGATCGCGGAGTGCTGCCGACTGCACGAAATGCCTTCCTCCATTGCACTAGTGGCACGCCGTAAGTCGTTGAAATGTTTTGAACCTATCGATCAAATGGCCCCCATTTTTCGGTCCGGTTTCGAAACACCGGCCATGCGGCTGTGTACTACGAGGAGGGATTGCACAATGACTAAAATAGCCCTTCAAAGATTTCCGTAGCTCTATATGCTGAGACCTACGTCCCATTACGCTTGCCGCGAGGCATCGAATGCTGGTGATCTATCATGAGTAAGATCGATGCGGTTCGGCAGGGAAGATGCGCGCTAACGGCCCCTAGAGGCACCGTCCTTCCTCGACACCATCGAACTCAGGCACACCGAAGTGGAACCCCTCTCTCGAAGCTACGATGCCGAAGATACGCCCTATGCCTCCTCCAAGCGCTCGCTTTATCGTGCACCGACATGGCGAACGCGATTGTCGGGCTGGCGCGGCGGTGTGGTAGCATGCATCGCGATCGTATCCCTCGTGCTCCTGCTGAACATTGTTCTGGCAATAATCACGGCGACGGCGTGGGCTACAGCAGATGGAGTCTCCACTGCGTACACGGGTGATTGCGCAGTAGCTTCAAGAACGACAACGGCCCTACATTTGTTTATCAATCTATTGAGCACCTTGTTACTGGGCGCGTCCAACTACTGCATGCAACGCCTTGTCGCACCTACTAGGAAAGAGATAGACGATGCGCATTCGACCAGGAAATGGTTGGACATAGGGATGCCCAGCGTCAGGAATCTTGCTTCAATTAGCAAGGTCAGGATGGTAATATGGGTATTACTGGGCCTGAGTAGCATACCACTGCACTTCGTGTAAGCAATTGGCTCGTCAATCTACGTATGAGCTAACGAAAGCTTAGTTATAACTCTGTTGTCTTCGAGACGACCGCTGCGAACAAGATCAAATTCGTAGTCGTGGCACCAGACTTCTTCACAGACAAGAACAGCTGGCACTTTGCGCTTGGAGAAACAGTGTACAACTCCACTTGGGACAACGACTATACCAAACTGCAAAACACACTACTCAATGACCAGTACTTGGACCGAACGAAGTTTGAGAACATCACATACAATGATTGTAAAGCGAGATATGCTGCTCCGTTCATTACCACTGGCTCGGGATTTGGCGTGCCCAATGCTTCACAATTGGCAGAATGGAACGCTTATTCGCAATACTCATCTCTCCTGGATTTCTATGTGGAAGCTAGTGGAAACCTCGATATCGACCTCTTCCACGCCACGACCAATGGGCCGGGAATATCCTGTGAGTGAACATCCATGGTTATGGCCGAGTTTTTGAATCTTACTGCGACATTCCAGACTGCTTGAGCGAAGTCGTCCCCTCGAGATGTCAAGTCCAATTCAGCCAGACGATACTTTGGGTTGTCATTGCATGCAATGTGTCCAAAGTCATTCTCATGATTTTGATCCTTTGGCAACTCAACAACGAGACCATCGTTACCGTCGGAGACGCAATACAGTCTTTTCTTCGACGGCCAGATTCCACCACAGAAAACTGCTGCCTCATGTCAAGGCGTAATGTTGACAGACTTTGGAAGGTACCTGAGCTTCGAAACTCTCAAAGTTATAGGCCTCCTTATCGTCAGCGTTGGGGTGCATCTTGCAGCCGCAGACGGTGGGGCACGTCTCTCTTCATGTATGACCCTTTGTTTGGTGCACGCAATGATAGATACTGATTGCATACAGGATGGTAAGTGCGCTTGTGGTCACTGGAGCGCTGTTTGCGTATCTGCAGTTCAACTATCATGGCACCGCACGTAATGGTTTCGGAGCACTGAATACCAGTGAGTCCCTCTAGCTTCTCTTCGTATCTGGCGCGGTGTAGTCTCAGCCCTCGTCAATAACAAACATGTCTCGGGGAAACATATATTATGAAGTTGCGTCCATAACCTACATCTCTCCAGCAACTTCATGAGTGTACGTGGATCTGACATACTCTCCAGGCTACCTCATCGACATCCGATTGCCCTTCGCTCAGTCGGTCATTCCCTACGTTCTACTTGCCAACTTGCCGCAAGCAGTGTGCTCCTTCATCTATCTGACCTACAACGGCATGTTCACCTGTATGCTTGCTAACCGCGAATGGTCTCATTACGGCACAAAGCGCGCAACTCTCCGCGTCACTATACCATCTCCGGGCCAACGTTCCACCCATTTCCTCCAGCTGCCTTACTCTTTCAGCATTCCCCTGCTTATCGGAGGCGTTCTCCTTCACTGGTTCATTTCGCAGTCGATTTTCCTAGCCCGTATTGCCGTGTACAAAGACGGTGTGTTGACCGAACCGAAAGATCTATTGGGGCAATACCAGCACATGGGCAAGTCAAGCAACGCGGCTTTTACTGGTATAGGATATTCAGACGCAGGTATGATTGCGTGCTTGACCTGGGGAGGGATTATAGTGGTGTTTCTTGTCGTCGTCTCGAATGTCATGACGTATCCCAAGGGCGTGCCGCTGGGCGGAACGAACAGTGCTGTCATTAGCGCAGCGTGCCACTTCAGGAATCAGGAAGATGGAAATTACAGATTGGCAGAGGAAAACGACATCGCAAGCCAGCCTCTCAAATGGGGTGTCACGATGCGGGGTGGGAGAGAAAGAGTCGGACACTGTTGCTTCAGCGCTGGCGAGGTGGAGGAGCCGATTGTGGGACACCTCTATGCGGGTGAAGTGTCAAAGGCAAAGAGCACGTAACCTTGCAACAATTATTATTCTTTCGATTTTGCAACTATGAAGATCGGATCTAGGCAGAGGAGAAGTTACCCTCGACCCACCCGCCGTCGACATACCACTGTGCCTTTGTCACGTACTTACTTTCGTCGCCGAGCAGGAATGCGATGGAGGCAGCAATCTCCCACGGCTCAGCGAGGTCGCGCTTGAGGATGGCGGGGATATTGTCTTTGGAGAGGTGAAATTGGCCGACGGGAGAGTTGAACGGTTTCTCCATCATCTCGGTGTTGATGCACCCGCTTGCAGGTGTTAGCGACGGTATGGCCGAGTGGTGACTGGAGGGGTGGTATAGTGATAGTTGACTTACGGGCAGAGGGCGTTAACGCGAATTCCTCTTGGTGCTCCTTCGAAGGCCGCCACTTTGGTGAGCCTAGGCACGGGCATGGAGTCAGCGTGAGGCAACCAGTGGAGAAGTATGGCTTGGTCAAGTGGAGAAGAAGGTATTCTTCTTCCGATAACGAGACACATCCACCATATACGCGTGGCTGACATACCCTATCAAAGCGTGCTTCGCAGAGACATAGGCGGCTACACCAGCAGAAGCGTAATTGCTGGTAATACTACCAACGTTCACAATCGAGCCACCATCCTTGATCACCTTCATCTCCTCCTTGACGCAGTTGAAAGTTCCCACGACATTGACATTGATCAGACGAGCGAAGTAGTCTGCATCGAGATCGGTGATGGGGAAAATTTCCCGCTGCTCCATGGCTACAGCAATGCCATCTCATGTCAGCAAACACACCACCCTGCACATGCGCCGGCCCGTTTCATACATCTAAACATGCCAATAGGAGTGGAGAATCAGAACCTACCAGCTACATTGGCGCAACCATCGAGCTTCCCAAACTTCGCAACCGTCTGCTCGATCCACGATTTGACGGTCTCGGGCTTGCTGATGTCGACGACACACGTCCAGTAGTGGTCCTTTGCTTCGGGAAACTCCTGGTCAATTTCTGAGGCGGCTTTTTCAAGATTGGCGGCTGTGGTGGCGCACATGGACACGGTAGCACCCCGCGCAAGAAGGTACTTGCTAAGAGAGAGGCCGGTGCCTCGGCTGGCTCCCGTGATCGCGATGACCTTGCCCGCGAAGGGCTGTGGGTTGACCGCGTAAGGGCTTGTGGTATTGTTAATGGAACCCATGTTACTGAGAGGAGGGTGTAGGAAATGTTAATACGGCGAGATTATGCAATTGGTTTCGGGGGCTCTGTGAAGGCAATCCTAGGAGGAAGACGATGCGGTCCGCACAATGGGGATTCGAATGAAATGGCGTGGACACTTTCCCACCCCCTCGCGAAATACAATCGCGCAGTCTATCTTACGAGTCATATCGGGGCCACGCAGCTCGCTCGCATGACGCTCCTCCTGATTGTCTCGACGCCGTGGCGGCTGAAACATTCAAGGCACGCGTACGCTCTACTAGCCCTGGTATAGCAAGCCATTCAAAACAGGAACCCGATCGTCTGGTTGGCGAGGCTGCGGGACGTCCCGGACCCTTGTTCATAACGGCTCATATGCCATTAGCGAGCCGTCTATGTGTGTGGATCTTCGCCGTCCACGGCACATGGCCCGAGATGGGATTGCGGAAAACTGGAGCCGTCTCCCCGTCGCCGCCGTAGCCGAGGGTAGTCTTTCTTTTTCTAGGCAAGGATGGGTGTGGGAAGATGGTTGAGAGTCGTGCGAGTATGCTCCACAACTGTATCTGCCCACTGTTACTCGCACGTGAGAGCTTTGGACGAATTATGCTCCGAGTTCAGCACTCGGTGCTCGTGGTACCCGGGTTGCTGAAGTTGCGTAGCAGGAGACTCTTCTGCGTAATATGGCATTAATGCCCCTTTGCTCTGAAGTCTGCGTACATTATGAACCTTCTCTCACATTGCTTTTGAGGAAGACAATGTCTTCACTGAAACCTCCACCACGAGACACTCACGCTTGCGGGTAATACTTTAGCGTAACGTCCGCGGAAGCTCCCGAGGCGTCTGCCTTCCAATGCCCTAAAAAGCAAGCGGATGCTAAGCCCTCAAGGGTGGTAAAAGTGGAGGCTCTGCTGTTGCTTGAGTGCTGATTCGTGGTGCCGAGTGCTTTCATTTGGCTGACGCATGCAGGAACAGGATGCTTGATGGGTTTGGAACCACCTTTTGCTCAAATCGCCATTGTTCTTGATGATCCCATCCTGGTGGCACACCGTTGCTTGTGGTGCCGCTTGTACCGTTGCGGGCGGGATTTCGACAGAAAAGAGGCTGTTGTTGCAAGGCTTCCCTCCGTTATAGGAAGATCCCTCCCCATGCGTTTTTGGCGTGAAGTGGTTTGCCCCTAATCGCATGACATTGGGCTACGTATAATACTGTGCCGTCGGGGCTGTGGAGCGCAGGCGGTGCTAGGCCGAACTCCTCTTCCTCATTTTGATTGTTGCGATTGTTGTTCTTGCGTTCGTTCTTTGTCGTGTGTCGTTGAATATGTTTGACTCGTTGGAATCGCCTTCGCGGCCTCTGGTGGCCCGCCAGTTTGTGGATGCAAACACGGGCGTCATGTACCTCGCAGACCCACCGAACGGAACGCAGAGATATGTGGGCGATGCACGACCGAACCTCCATTCTCAGCTGGCTGCAACTGCTATATCGGTCACTATTGTTGCATTTATTACCGTGGCTCTCCGAATCTTTACAAGGATACATGTCACGAAGGCCGGTCTGGCGATAGATGACTGTGCGTATTTGTCGCTCTTGCCGTTGGACGCAAGACGAGGAAAGTGCTGACAAGTGTAGACATGGTGCTCATTGCCATGGCTTTCTCCTTCGGCTTGCTTGGGATGAACTTCAAACGTTGGTGAACTCCACCTCCTTTGCACGAGCTTCTACTCACACGTCCAGACATGGCCGTGGGGCTCGGGTACCACTTTTGGGATATTCCAATGACCGACTACATGGTTCCCTTCCAGGTCTATACTCTCGCTGGCACAATGGTGTATTCGCTTAGTCTCGCGTTCTCCAAGATCTCCATCCTTTTCCTGTACCTCCGACTCTCGACCGTCCGGTGGTTCAGGTTATTGGTGTGGATCTTACTCGGCATCGTGATCTCATACGCGGTCATCTACAACTTAATCTCCCTATTCGGTTGCAAGCCCATCGCAGCCTCGTGGGATTTGTCGCTCGCGACTACGGCCAAATGCTTGGATCAGCTGACCAAGTACATGGTGAGCGTCGAACGGATCTATATAATGGGCTGGCTGACTCTTTACAGGCCTTGTCTGTTCTCAACATCATCATCGACGTCTTTGAGCTTGTCCTCCCGATCCCCATCGTCGTTCCGCTTCAGATGTCGAACCGCCAAAAGATCTCTGTTTGTTTGATGTTCGCAACTGGTATCTTGTACGTTCTTCAAATTATCTCGAGAACAGGACGTGTCACTGACGGATTGCTAGTGTTTGCGCCGTCGCTCTGAAGCGGACATTGCTCCTGAAGCCTCTCATGACCTCTCCAGATTACACTTGGGCGGCTGTGGAACAATTCCAATGGTGTTTCGTTGAAGTCAACGCTGGTGTTGTTTGCGCGTCTGTTCCAGCTCTTAAATCCTTCTTCGCTCGGTACCTCCCCGGGTTGATCAGCTCTCGACTACGGAGCCACGACCGATCCAAGAACGCAGAAGGATACAATACGATCGAGAAAGGCAGTACGCAGCGGTCTAGGGTAAAGAAGGACATGTATGAGATGACGGTTGTTGAAGATGACGTCGCTTCAGAGAAAACGGTACAGCCGCCCAATGTCAGTGATGACGAGGCTAGACTATGGAGAGGATCGCAGCACGGTGTCACATCTAATGCTTCGTCGAGTGTTGCAAAACCTGCCGGAGCGCACATCCAGAAACCAACGCTTGGTCGGGATAGCGATGGGAGAAAAATCTATGTCACGTCCGAGACGACTGTCGAATACGGAGACCGTTGAGCGGAACTGTCAGTTAATTGTACAACATTGTCGGTCTAGGCAGAGCCGACAGTTGCAGAATCAAACGCTACTGTTGGTGAATAGATGAGATGGGCCGGTTCAACGTCGTTCAATACCAGCTAGTTTCCACTCTCCCCTCGCGTCGATATGGAAGTCGGCCATACAATATCAGGTGACCAATGTGAAGGCGTAATATGAAGTGAATTGCACTGGGATGTATTACATTGTGCTGGCCGACGCGAGAGCCACCCTCTTGTTCCCTTCCCGGAGATGGTTGCTGCTCATGAACATTCCAAGGAGTCATTCCGAAGCTGGCTTGCGCTGCCTTCTGTGGTGCCTGTCGCGGTGCCTGGGGGTTCTTGGAGGGGTGACGCCACCGCACAGTATTTTGTGGGAATCAAAGTCACAAGGCCGCGCTCTAAGTGGCCAAGTGGGTCAGATCACCAACCAACCCCGCATCTTTCGAAAGTCTGGGGAAGGCGCACGGACCCTGGCGTGAGCATGAGGAGCTCCTGCCCCTCCATCTGCCCATCCTCACACGACTTCACACGTGTACCTCTTCCAGTCCAATTTCATCCTTCACATCTCTTCAATAATCAACAGGAACAAGCAGTCAAGATGAGTGCAATTGCAGACAACAACGATGGCCCCATCGAGACGGTCCAGGTGCTCTTCGCCCTGTACCCGGGCTACAACACCCTCGATGTAGCTGGCCCGCTCGAAGTCCTCAGCCGCTCTCTTCACAACTCCAAAGACAAGGGCAAGTCCTCGTATCCATCTCAATGAGCACCAATCGGATGCCTCGACATCGCCTTTCCCTGCTGACAAGCTCCGGCAGCGAGCAAGGCGTTCAAGGTGCAGTTTGCGGGTACCGCAGCTGCCATGACGTCCGTGCAGGGCCTCACCATCAAGGCCGACATGGACTACGAGGACGCCAACGACGAGCTCGAGGACTTTGATCTCATCATCGTCCCGGGCGGCGAGGGAGTTTTCGATGTGCTCAAGAACAAGTCCGAGCCCCTTGGTCTCCTCTCCAAGTACGTCGAGCTCCAGGAGAAGAACCCCGCCAAAGAGCGCACCATCCTTGCTGTCGACATCGGCACGCTCCTCCTCGCTCAGCAAGGCATGCTCGAGGGCCTCGCTGCCACCACCCACCCCGACTACTATACTCGCCTTGAGCAGATCTGCCAAGAGGCTTCGACCCGCGACCTGTCCATGCGCACCGATGTCATGGAGGAGCGTTACGTGGTCAACAACGCTCGATTCGATCTGGGCGAGAAGTAAGTGTCTCTTTGGACTAGCACGGATGCTTTTGTCTGACATGATCCAGCCCGGACGACAACCCGTACATCATTAGGAAAGCCCGCCGCGGCGATGGCGAGAACACACAGAATGGCCGGAGGAAGTCGATTGCACGCAAGGGCAGCAACGCCTGGCAGGAGTCCCGCCGCCGCGAGTCCATCGCCCGGCGTGCCAAACTGCCGCTTGGTGGCATGCGTATCATCACCACCGGCGGCGTCACTGCCGGCTTGGATGCTAGTTTGTATTTGGTGGGTTCTTTGGTTTCTCACGACTCGGCCCTGGAGGTCGCTCGTGTCATTCAGTATTCCTGGGTCAAGGGCGTTACGGTCGATGCGATCGACGTTTGAGCGAGCGAGACATTGCGATGGCGTTGGAAGCATCCTGGAAATGCACCGAATCGAACATGGTCGGTCGGTATGATATGTCGGGTAGAATCGGTCGTCTGCTCTGACTTGATGTAAGGTAACGAAACCATGAAATGAATGTAAAATTATCTGAAGGACATGTTCAAGGGTTCGTGACTTGTCCGACGCGGGTGTGGATAGGAACAGAAGGTCAAGCGGTAATCGCCTAAGCTCTTGACGCGGTATTTTCCGCCCTTGCAAAGCACCTGCAACATATATCTTCCCAGGTCGTAAAAACAACGCTGACGTAAGCAGAAGTTCTCAAGTGCCAATATTTGAAGCGTTGAGATAAGATGGATTCTTTTCCAATATTCCATGGTGGGCGGAGGAAGGAGCAAAGCAGCGCCTGACTAGCACCCACCCGCCGCTTCGAGTTGTCAAATCCAGCTTGCCTGGCGCACACTACATCAGCCCTCTCTCAAGACCGCGGTGGAACCCACGTTTCCCTGGGCCCAGCGGTTGAAGCCAGCGTCGCCACTGTCACAATAAGCTCGCGAGAACCGAGTCGAGTCGCCGCTAAGACGCACTAGCGAGCAGAATTGATCAATGCACCCACGCTATTCCTGCGGCTACCCCCATTGCACACAGATATCACGAATATGAATATCAAGGGTCTATACGGAGACCCTGCAGCCCGGATTCACTTCTGCTGTTCGGATTACCTCGTCCGGCCGCTACTTCTGTTGAAGACGCCATGACGAGGAGCTTACAGCGCAAGGCAAGCAGTCGAAATGCGATAATTTGCTGGCGGCGGGGATCCATCCGCAATGTGAGGTTGAATGGAACGCGGTGTGGTTGGCCTAGAGGGCTGTTGCGTTGCATGTGGACGGAGTGGCTGTGTAGGTGAGCTCGAAATTCGCGCATGCTAACCACCAACAGCTTAAGCAAAGGGATTTCGCCAGTACATCGTCTATCGCTTCAGGAGAGGAAATCACATCTCACATGCTGGGCATTAGTTCTTGCAAATAGGAAGTATGTGACGTTAATAGGCGTAGTGTGAGCGATTTTCTGTCGAATCGCTTTGTTACCGTGTGCGCGGCAAGCAACACAGCCTTCGTGAAGTCATTGTTCGCTTCCATACTTTGTCGCCGCTTCCCGCGATTCCGTTAGGCGCGACATGGGACGGAGGCTGCTGTAGGCATAAACAGCGCTGTAACCTGGGAGTGCGAACGCTGTATACCGTGGGTACCAGACTGTCTTCACCCAGGGCTGGACAGGGTCTGCAGGGGCAAAGACCTATGCTGTGAGTACAGTCTGCGTAAAAGCTTTCCTTTCGCGACGCGATCTGCGTCATATAAATACAATCACCCTCAATTCGACCTTCTCCTATCTTTCTGCCTTCCTTCTCTTCGTCTCTTTCGTCACTGCCTCCTCACCTTCCTCACCCCGACACGCGCCCACCCATTCAGGTAGACAATCTCGTGTCTTTAGGGCGCTCATATTCATCCCCTTTCTATGGACAAAGAGGAGAGCAAGCCGTGAGTGACTCGAGGGTACATTGTGTGCATGGACGTTAGGCTCATCAGTCTGCAGGGCTACCCGGATTCAATTTCAGAGTGATGAGGAAACCGGTAGCATAGGTCGTGAGCGCGAAGCCAATCGTCATGACAGGCGCTTGTCGCGTCAGTCCAGCGTGGGAAGTCTCTCGATTCACAGTGCAGCTGGAGGCTCGAGGACTGTTCAGCCGGAGACTGCACTTCCCATCACCTACCGCACCCTGTGAGCGCCCACAGAGGCTATCAACAGTGCCTACTCACACACTGACGTGCGAAAGCTCCATTGAAGTCGATGAAGCCCAGAAAAGAAAGCAGGAGAGTGCAAAAAAAGCGAAGGAGCGCGCCGGCATTGGTGAGTCGAAGCCTTTCTCCCGTCAACTCCTGTACCTTAACCCACCGAAGACCTCGCCGACTTGGAATGGCATACTTTATCCATTGACGAACTCCTTCGCCGTCTCTCCGTCACTCTTTATCAAGGCCTCTCTCCAGATCAAGTCACGCGCCGCCTTAACGAACATGGCAAGAACAAGATGACACCACCCCCTTCGGGGGTGTTCGGTAAGATCATGGGCTACTTCTTCGGTGGCTTCGGATCAATACTCCTTGTTGCTAGTATACTCGTTTTTATCGCCTGGAAGCCGCTCGGAAACCCACCTGCAAAGTCCAACCTTGCGCTTGCCATCGTTCTGGTGGTTGTGTTCTTTTTCCAAGCTGCCTTCAACGCATGGCAGGTAAATTCACCGGGTCCATTCGTTGCATGCATCAATCGAGGGCAAGCACTGACTAGCAACATTAGGACTGGAGTTCAGCTCGCGTTATGGCTTCTATCGGAACTATGTTGCCCGACCAATGCATCGTAGTCCGCGACGAAAACCAAGCTAGCATATCGGCAACTAGCCTTGTTCCAGGAGATATCGTAATCATCAAGCAGGGGAACAAGTTGCCTGCCGATGTTCGCTTTGTCGAGGTGTCCAGCGATGCTATGTTTGATCGTGCGATCCTCACAGGTGAGTTTCCTCCCAACCTTCTTACATTTTTGAAGAAAAGAATAACCTTCGACAGGCGAATCCGAACCTTGCCCTGCGACGACCGATGCGACCGAAGACAACTACCTCGAGACGCACAACATCGGCATGCAAGGTTCTCACTGTATTTCCGGAAGCTGCATTGGTGTCTGCGTCGCTACCGGTGACAACACAATCTTTGGACGTATCGCGAAGCTTACAAGCGAGCCGAAGACCGGGTTGACGCCGTTACAGAAGGAGATCCTGCGATTCGTGCTCATCATTTGTGTCTTCATTACAGCTGTTGTCATACTCATCGTCATCTTATGGGCTGCATGGCTTCGAAAAGACTACCCCAATTGGATCGATGTCCCTCTTCTCATCGTTGATTGTGTGTCCTGCGCGGTGGCCTTCATTCCAGAGGGCTTGCCGATCGCGCTTACCACTAGTTTGACTATTGTCGCGAACATCATGAGGAAGAACAAAATTCTTTGCAAGTCGCTCAAGACAGTGGAAACTTTGGGTGCTGTGTCGGTCATTTGCTCAGACAAGACTGGTACTTTGACCAAGGTATTTAGTCTTTCGTCACAACGACAAAACTCTGGAGGGACATAGCTAACATTAGACAGAACTCCATGCTCGTCACAAACATCTACACAGGAGGCGAAGAATACACGCCCGAAGCCGCCCGCGATCTCATGGCAGTCCTCCGGTCCGAGAACAACATCGCATCACTTACTAAGAAGCGCGAAGACGTTATGGAGGACCTTCGCTTGCTCTCTGGTCTTTGCAATGCCGGCGAATTCGATGCCGCAACCATGCACCTGCCCATCAGCGAGCGAAGAATCAATGGTGATGCGACCGATCAAACTATCTTGCGCTTTTCCGAAGGCCTCGGATCGGTCGCTGAGCTTCGTCAGACTTACAAGAAGGTTTTCGAGATCGCTTTCAACAGCAAGAACAAGTTTATGGTGCGTTTGATCATGCCAGCATCTCAGGGTGCGTCCAACAAGCAATGGTCAGTCTTCAATTACAATGAAACAAAAAGATAGACAAAGATTGCTAACTCCCTTCAAGCACGCTCATGATCAAGGGAGCGCCAGACATCATCCTCACCCGCTGTAACTCGATAGTCGGCGACCATGGCGAGGTTCTTCCACTGACCGAGGTCCAAACCTGGCGCATCGAGAAAATCAAGGACGACTGGTCCCGACAAGGAAAGCGTGTGATCCTTCTCGCTCGCAAAAAAGACCGTTGCTCCCTTCTCCTCCAATCCAGAGAAAGAGGTACAAGTCGCAGCTCGGGAAGGCTTGACTTTCGTAGGACTGCTCGGTATCATCGATCCGCCGCGTGACGAGATTCCTTCTGTCGTCAACATCCTCCGCAACGCATCTATCCGTATCTTCATGGTCACCGGTGATTTCAAGCTTACTGCTGAAGCAATCGCTGAAGAGTGCGGTATCATCTCTGACTCCTCATCGATTGATAATCTCACAGCCTTGAGCCGTCAAGAAAAGAACGGGTTCTCCCGCCGCGCTATCGTGTTGAGCGGTCCTGAACTGATGACACTCAACGAGAACCAGTGGGACCAGCTGTGCAACTATGAGGAGATAGTCTTCGCCAGGACCACACCCGAGCAGAAGCTGCGTATTGTCAAGGAATTCCAGTCGCGACAGAACATTGTTGGCATGACAGGCGACGGTGTGAACGACGCTCCTTCACTCAAGGCTGCTGACATCGGTATTGCGATGGGTAGCGGTAGCGACATCGCGATCGAGGCTGCAGACATGGTGCTTCTCGACTCTTTCGCCGCTATCGTTGCGGCCGTCGAATATGGCCGTTTGGTGTACGACAACTTGAAGAAGACGATTTTGTACCTGCTGCCTGCTGGATCTTTCAGTGAGCTTTGGCCCGTTGTCACAAACGTTGCGTTCGGTATCCCGCAGATCCTGTCATCCTTCCTAATGGTAAGTCTTTGACCTGGTATAGAATGACCATCGGTGACTAAGCTGGTCTTCAAGATCGTTATCTGCTGTTTCACCGATTGTGTGGCTGCCATCACCCTCGCCTACGAGAAGCCCGAGTCTGACTTGATGCTGCGTCCACCCCGTAGCCCCAAGAAAGACCATCTCGTTGATGCAAAGCTTATCTTCCATGCGTATTTTGTCGTTGGGCTGCTCGAATGCTTCTTGTCTTTCACCATGGCCTTCTGGTACATGGAGCGCAAGGGCATCCCTTTTACCGCCATGTGGCTCAAGTTCGGGAACTACACCGATCAGTACGACGCGGACTACATCATCCAGACATCGAACGAAGCATCCAGTATCTACTTCGTCACGCTAGTAGTCATGCAGCTGTTCAACCTCCTTGCAACACGCACTCGCCGTCTTAGCATCTTCCAACAACCCCCCATCTTCAACAAGAAGACTCAGAATCTGCTTCTGTTCCCAGCCATGATATTCGCTATCGTGGTCGTGTTCATCTTCTGCTACCCTCCCAGCGTGCAGGAGGCGATCGTTACGACGACTATTCCAGTCGAGTACTGGTTTTTCCCTGTGGCGTTTGGGATTGGACTATTGATGCTGGATGAGGCGAGGAAGTGGGCGATTCGCACGTGGCCGCATGGTTTGCTTGCTAGGTTTGCTTGGTAGATACGGGAAAAGGGGAAGAGGGGTGCCGAGAGACTCGTGGATTTGAGCATAGCCCGTGTATGTATCAATGCGCGCATTAGTGGTGACAACGCCCGCCCGTGATAGCAGGTAGGCCTCATCATCAGACAAATGAACGTGGAGATACAATCGCATATCCTCCGTCTCGACAGAAGCCTCTAGAAAAGCGCTCTGTCTATGTGGCCCATGAAGCGGCAGGCCAGATACCTACCCATCCATGGCATCCACGCTCCGTATTCTACGCATGCCGTGCTGCCAAGGTAGCTGGTTGATGGGTGGAACTGGTCGAAGAGTTCGAAGAGTCACTAGACTTAGGGGTAGTAGGCGGCAGAGTATGCTGCCTTGTGACACTCGGGTTCTCGCAAGAGAGCCACTGGACTTGGGCCAAGGCTACATGCGGGGGTGTTGCCTTGTGACGATCAATTCTTACACAGCTTTCGTGATTGCCTCTTGCACGCACGTGATGATAACATCGTCGGGAAGAATGTCATACCATAGTAGCAGGTCGTCCAGCCAAAAAAAAAAAAACTGTGATGCAATCTCCGGCATCCCGAATCTCAACACCCAGATGCACTTCTCTCCATCTATGTATTGTTCAGCAAGCCAGTCCAGACACCAGCCTTGACGTCCACGGCATTTGCACTTCACTCTACGCCCCTTCGCCGGCTTCAGCCGCATGCGTCGGTCCCATGCTCGCCGTTAATATCGCGTACCACGTTCTTAGCTTGGCATCCGTTGGCTGTACACCCCAGACCCCACTCGGGAGTTATTGCGCCACGCCTGTGAGAGTCCGGTTAAACAGGGGTTCTGGATCTGGGGTTGGCGAAGCATGGATGTGGAGGAAGATGCTGGAAGGGGATTGCTGATAGAACATATGAGCGGGTAAATGGAATCCTTCTCGGAGAGGCAACTAGATATCTATGAGGCGATGTTGACTAGGGGACTGTTGAGGCAGGTGAAGGAAGGTGAGATGAGTCGCTAGGGAGCAGGCGCAGGCTTTGCTGAAAGGTGCCTGCTCCGTAGACTGGGGCGTTTCTGCACCCCACACGCGACTTTGCTTCGACCTCATTCCTACTTTTGATCGGCCTTCATTGTACCACAACAGGTTTGTCGAAGCTGCATTTTCATGGAGATTCGATGAAGGCTCAGAGTAGGGGCAAACACGTGTTTCTACGGATGCTGGCACAATCTAACGGCTTTCGCCTCCGTATAGGTTCCTTGGGTATTCTCTCTCTCTTCGTGCGAAAACTCAGTTCGCCGTCGTAACTATTTCAAAGTATATTTTCCATGTCCTGATGCTGAGCTCGCGAAGCCGAGACAAAGATACAAACACAGAGTGACGCTCAATTGTATGCACACAACGCCTCCGAGCAGAGCGACTCGAGTGAAGATCGAGGCTTTTCGAGACTAAATCGATAGACCTTTTGAACGATCGCGAGTTTAACTTTACACCTGGAAAACCCTGGGGATCCTTTACCTTGCTCGCTGACTCGAAGAGAACGCTTCTTGAGCGATTTGCTGGAAGCCTGCGGAAAGCCGCAGCCGCACTGTCCTCTGGTCAGCACACTCTACCGGTGCTACTACACTACCAGTCTCTGCCCTCTGACGTATCTCCTCGTGGCTATTGAGTGTTGTCTCATCCACCTGCAGCTGTGCCCAAGGGTAAGAACGGCATGGCCAGAAATCTCCTCCACACACCCTCTCAGCAGCCTCCCACGCAGGAGTACCCACAGACGCTTCGCCATATGGATTTCCGCCACCCGATTCGCTATGCCAAGTTCATTGAAACCATACATGGAAAGCCGTTGCTTGGAAAACCGTCACGGGATCACTGCCATAGCCGCCGTATGAGCTGCAGGCATCCGGATCTCCGGACATCGAAATGAGGATGCTGCGGCGAACCGACGCGAGCGCGTGGCACTCTGCCGCAGAACAACGCTTAGACTATCCAGAAGTCAGGGACCCTAGAGCTACCGTGTAAGGAAGCGGGATTCATATCGGCCACGGTGATTGTGCCCAATCATTAGATGACTTAGATTAACCCCATATTTCGAGAAACTCAGCGACCAAGTTTCTGCACCACCGGCAGTTAGCAGGTTGGTGGCAAATGTGCCTGCATGCTGTTATAAGGCTTCACTGGTAAACATGATGGAGTTTTTCTCTGCGCCTCCGCTCTTTGAGATTCCATTCTACTAACCTTCGCTGCACACACTTCTGATCAAGGACCTCACGACAATCGCTAGTCACCATGAAGTGGGCTACCTTTACGGCTGTGGCAGCGCTTCTCGCGCAGAATGTCAACGCTCAAGGCAGCATGTTGCGATTCGCCTGCTCACAACTCGTCGTTGAGCGAACGGATCCTCTCGTCAACCCTGGCATGAAGTACACTCCCCATTTGCACCAGATCGTTGGTGGCAACAGCTTCAATGTTTCCATGGACCCCAACAACGACCCGGCTAAGCTGTCCACCTGCACATCATGCTCCTTCCTCCAGGACAAGTCCAACTACTGGACTGCTGTCATGTTCTTCCACCACAAGAACGGATCCTACATCCGCGTTCCCCAGACCGGAAACGGCGGTCCTCAAGGAAAGCTCGTCAACAAGGGTGGACTCGATGTTTACTACATTCCCAGCGGCAAGACGACCGCTTTCAAGAAGGTAAGCTCTACACCTTGAAGGAAGCGGACAGTCACTGATCGAGTGCAGGGTTTCCGCATGTTGGCTGGATCCGCTACCAACACGGATGACAACAAGGTGTCAAAGGGCAACATCTGCCATCGATGCTGGACATCGCCCAACGAGAATACCTTCGTCGGCGCTCAGCCCTGCTCTGGCAGCGACACTGTTGCCATTCCCTCGGACCCCAAGTGCAAGATGATCCGCCAGACCATCATCTTCCCCACGTGAGTCATGTCAATATCGATGCTATACCACGGACTGACAAAGGTAGATGCTGGGATGGCAAGAACCTCGATTCGCCCGACCACCAAAGCCACGTTTCTTACGGTCAAGGCTCTGGTGCTACAGGCGGCGGTGCCTGCCCCTCGACACACCCCGTCAAGCTTCCTCAGATTATGTACGAACTTATGTGGAACGTCACCAACTTCTCCGACAAGAGCAATTGGCCCACTGACGGCTCCAAGCCCTTCGTGTACTCCATGAACCTTGGGTGCGTACTTTTCTTCATACCTCATTGATATCTTGCAGTATGTGTACTAACGCTAAGACAGGGGCGCTGCCGCTCACGGTGACTACGTCTTCGGATGGGAGGGCGATTCGCTCCAGAAGGCCATGGACAACAACTGCAACCTCAACACTGCCTGCCCCAAGGCCGGCCTCACCACTCAGACCGACGCCCAGTACGGCGCGTGCACCAAGCAGCAGCAGGCACCCGAGGACGTTGACGGCTGTAAGCCCCCCCTTTCCATACACTATGCACAAATACTAATCTACCATGACAGGGCTCAAGGCTCTCCCTATGGGCGAAATGGCCATCAAAGCATAGGTCGCGCTTCAGCATATTCAACCCACACCCCTGCACGCTCTTTCGGGAGCGTTCCCCACATTCTGTATATTGCTGTCCTCGGCAAACAGGGCATGATTCAGGCTAATCGCGGCATAGCGAATGTGGGGAACGTGGTGCTAGCGGGAGGCTGCATCGGGCGTTTTATAGTTTATTTCATCGCTCGCTGTGTTGGTTTGCCATGGCGGTGTATCTATGTATTCATGTTGTTGCAGATTGCAAGTCGTTAGAATTACATGCTGTTTCTTCGCTGATTGGGATTGCTCTTGCTCACCGTATTTATGAGATTTTCGACGAGGTGGCGTTTTGACTGCTAGAACGACTTTTCTCGTGGTTCTGCGTACACGTCTTGATCGATTGGGGATACAGACCGCCATTGATGCGCGCAGACTTGGCCGGCAATGACGGGGAATTGATGGACGCCTAGAGCACCCTGCAACGCCGGTCCTTGAGGCGCGATCTTCCTCGCGAACTGTGCTGTCACACTACAAGTAAAGATCCCCCGAGATAGGAGATGATCAGGGAGCTTTTTTGAGACGATGCATGGAATTCATTCGCAGAGATTACATACTCTACAACAACACGGAATGCTACTCCTCACTCACACTTTCTACCCCCTCAAAGCGGACCATCCACAAAGACCGCGCCTGCGCCTGTGTCCGAAACACCGTTCCTCTGCAGCAGCGCATCGAAGTTCGGGTTCAAGCCCTGTGAGAAGTCGTTGGTGAAGTAGTTCGGTGTGTCGTGCACGGGGATCGAAGACGTGTTCGATGACGGCGTTGACGCTTTGCCCGTTGAGTAGGCAAAGGCAAGGCGAGAGCTACTGGTTGGCGCGATCCGCACAGATCCTGATGTGCCGGTCCAGGTGGTGCAACCGGAACACTTGGCTGTGAACTGCCAGTGGGAGCCGTTGACTTTGTTGCCGGCGTTAAGGAGGGTGTAAGTTGCGCCTGTGTAGGAGGTGGGCGTAGTGTGGCCGCTGAATTGTTTTGTTAGCATTCACACACTTTAGCCGTCGAGATTCTGGACTTACGTAGCCCACCGCGAGGAGACAGTTGCTTTCTGGCCGTTGGGATATGCGACGGTCAACGGGTTCCTGACCATGTTGCCGCCCCAAGCGAGACCGATCCAGCCGAGTTGGTTGGGAACAACGGTCTGGATGACGGCGTTGTAAGGTCCTGAGGGTGCATTGCTGGGGAGTGCGAAGCGGAATACGATGTTGGCGGTCAGTGAGTATGCGGCTTTGTACTCGGAGAAGGTGAAGCCAGTTTCTTGGTCAACGTATGTAATGGTTCCTTCGGCTCGCGGTTGCACTTCAGACGAGGGACGTCCGAGAGCTGCAATTCACATTAGAAAAGTCTACTAAAAAAGAAGCCGTTCAATAGGACATACCAAGACCGGCCAGAGCCGCGAGCGCAAACGAAAGCTTCATCTTGAATGTTACGGTCGTTCGGGAGGAATACAGTGTCAGGCCGAAGGACGAGGAATGCGCTTGTGACAACGCAAGAAGAGGGCTCGTATCACTATCGTCCAGCAAAAATTGGGCACGATCATCGTTTTAGTACCGTAAATCTCGCCAAGGTCCTATCTGTCATTATCCTGCTCTTATTCCGGGTCTGGGGCTCGACTCGGCAGCGATATACAAGCACATGCGCATGATAGACTAGTAGAACATGAGGTCGCATCCCAGTTCACGCGTGACTATTGATGGCAACCTGGGTGGGAAGGCGACTATGCAAGCGACACGATAGTCAGGTATGAAGAGGAAAATATTGATTGCATACGGTGTGGTACATGCCTCTAGCTTCGTGGACTCTCAGTAGTCGGGCAAGCCGCCGTGGCGAAGTGCTTGGTTCGAGAAAGTGAAGAACGATCGCGTAATGTTGATTTGGAGTGTTCTGAGAGGCCAGATGATTTAACCGTATAGTATGTAGAGTGGCCGTTAGATAGAGTAATAAGTGAGTGTTGGCTTAAATAGCCGAAGTCTGCAACCACATGCCTGACAGCCACGAGGAGCATGATGAACACGCCAAAGCTAGTTCGATAAGAGAATCGTGTAAATGAGGTTGATTCTTAGCGAGTGCTAGCGCACCAGCCGTAGGGTTTGCTTCAAGAACTTGCATCAGCGGCGTAGCCATTTCGAAGCCGCTACGATCCTGCCAAGAGGCAATGCCTTTGAAGCATGAGGCTGGCCATCTGGATTCCCCAGAGCTATCACTTTTCTTGACTTCTTAGTCTGTTATCCATGTCGTGCTTGAGAGGATCTCCACATGCTTCTCATGTGGGGCGTGGGGATGGAGGGTCCTGGTGGGCAAATAGCTAATTTGGAATCTGGAAGATGGTGCATTGTACCACCGAGGCCTCTTCCGGGTTGAAAGTAGTCATGGATGACAAAAATAGAACCTGGACAGTCGGGCCCAGCTGCCGTCTAGATTGTCGCGTGGATGGGCGAAGGAGATCAGTTCTTGAGCCGCATAGTATATCGAACGTAAAGGAGTGAGATTGGGTTGAGAAAACATTGGAAGAAGTATTATAGAAGTAGACCCAATTGACGTAGATTGACAGATTCGCACTCATATAGCCTAGAACGCGGTCAGTCATTGATAAACTTGGGCTTGAACTTTTACCTCAACCACTGTTCCTTACGAAGGACTACGCGCTCACGTTCTAAAATAAAATTTTAAGAGGATTGTTTTGCCAGAAATGCGATATACAGTATTGGATCAAACTTTTGAATACCTCATTGCTGCCATAGGGTCGCACAGGCACAGAACTCTTAACAAGGCACTGTGAACTCCATCTAGTCCGATAACGCTTTCTACAATGCTCGTCTCGCTATTTGTCCGTGGCGAAGCTAGGAGATGGGCTACTCAGCTCCGGCGGCTGGTTGTTTTCTGCTACAACTAATGTCTTGTCTACCTGACAAGAGTGAGCATCTTCCACAGGAGTAGTGCTGCAGCACTCGTTCACAATGCCCTCGCGCCGGCACCTATTGATACTTGTTGATCTTGGTCAGCCATGTTTCATGTGGGTTTGTTTTGAACGAAACTTTGACTTGCGAAGTCTTGTATTAGATGTTACTGACGTTGTATATCAAGCGTTATTGTCGCGGCTTCAGCCATCCTGGTCAACGCGGTCACCACCTCCACGGCTCCTACGGCCATCGTCGATCAGTTGCGCGCTCAAAATTCTGGACAGGAATCCCCCAAGAAGTGGCTTTAACCTGGAATATGATATATAGAGCCAGATCAAAAGTTCGGGTATCGCAATGCACATCCTAGGGTATTGTAGGATACGAGAGCTTTTGAAGTCATCTGATCCGACGAAGCTTTCCTGAAATGCTCACCTATTTGGTCATCAGCCTTGTATACAGCAATAGAATCAGTGGCAACGGGAGATGCTTGCTCGTCTTCTTTTCCTACGAGGGTGACATTGTCTTCCTGTGCAGGCCATGCATCTTTCATAACAACATCATCGGTATGAGGTTCATCTATTCTGGGCAATCCTTGAGCTCTCTCACAGGCTGACTATTCTCAAGCCACTCATTCGGGCGCACCGCAGGTGTAACTACAGTCTCAGCTTGCCGATCCTCAAAGAACTCTCCGTTGTTCAGCGCGTCATCATGGCCCAGACTGCAAGATGATTGATTTTCCTGCTGCTGCGGTGCAGATGGAAGCTTGACAATAGGTGGCCAAGCATGCGCCTGAACCGAGGTGTTTCTGCGTTCTCTAGCCTCGATATCCATGCTGCAACGCCTTTGCTCGTCTGCTGGGTAGATTGGCTGCGACATAACACGTAAGAGACTTCTCAGCTTGCTTGATATGCATGAATGTATTGCGTTTCTGTCTTGCGGTGCAGACATGTTTGTTTCTCTTAAAAGTTCGTGACGCAAGCCCCGAACGAAACTCAGCCTTACTTTTGCAAAAGTGTATATCAAGTCATACCCAATTTCCGTCCTGTAGGGCTGGGGTAGGCCGCCGCAGAGCATGCCCGGATGGCTCACTAAGTGAAAGATTATCGCGATGCTGAGTATTATACCGCAAGTGATAGCGAAAGGATGAGTTGCGTTGTGGACGGAGGGAACACTGTGAATCGAACACTGAACGGAAGGCGCGAACACAACGCTATCCCAAACAGGTTAATCGTTCATCAGCGCGCGAAGCTGATTGGCCTAGATCTGGTTCTTGCCTTTCCTGGAACATCTACCCGCTGTTTTGTCGACGGTCTCTTGACACACCGAGTTGAGGATAATCTCTTGCACCGACGACCTAAAGGACAACGGAATATCCCAGCGCAATATGGCACCATCCTTCGACGAGTAAGCAGCACTGTACTACCGATCAACGACCACCCGCTGTGAAGACTAACGAGTGTACCTAGGGTCCTCCAGACCAGACTGTTCACCTTTCTCATCGGTGCAGACGAGACACCCATCGTCGTCCATGCAGGCGCCATTGCGAGGCTCTCCGAACCACTGGATCGCCTTGTGAACGGCCACATGGCAGAATCGCAGGACAATGTGGCCCGATTTTCAGACCTGGAAGTCGAGGACTTCAGTCGCATATGCGAGTTCGCTTACCGTGGAACCTACACTCGCCCCAAACCAAAGCGATTCTCCGATGGCGAGGTCGATGCGGCCACGCAGATGTTTCACCTCGCTGATCCGATCTCGCCGTTCTTCGCGGCCAGACCCTACGATTTCGAGCATGACCGTCGCGAGGAATCTCCAGAATTCGCCGAGGACGATCACTGTGAAGATTCTCCAGGATGCTCTGGATCCAGTGTCTTCGGAGACTTAACAAGCCCAATTACGTCGTTCAGAAGTTTCCAAAATCCCCATCACGGATCGCGCCTTGAGTGGCCCGTCGTGTCCTCGGAAAACCGATCATGGAGAGATAACTTTGCGCCGGCGCTACTAGGTCATGCCCGTCTATATGCCTTCGCTGAGCAGTACTTGATTACGGCACTCAAGAACAAAGCCCTTCAGAGCATGCGTGACACTCTGTCAGGATACACACTGTTCGTATCCGGTCTAGAAGCCGTCATTCGACTCGCTCGTTTCGCGTACGACAGTGACCATATACCAGATAGAGAGGGGAAAGTTGTCGACCCGCTGAGGCAGGTTGTGGTTGCCTACGTGGTAGCGCATCACAAGCATTTCCAAAATTACGCAGGCCATCGACACTTACTAGAGGCCCAGAACGAGTATGCCACTGATGTTCTCGACTACGTTGCAAACTGGTTTGATCCAGACGCTGAACACGAGCGACATGAGAATGATCAGGGAGACGGGTGGCCGGGGCTTAATGAATATCGGCGGTGAAATATGCAAGCTCGATTCTATTGTATGAAGGGACGGTTGAAGTAGGTATCACCTCGTAGAGGATCAGGTCTGGTATTTGCCTTTCCGCCATGACCCGAAGAGGCGATCTGCTGCCCGGCTCTCGATCGCACTGATAGTGCAGAGAAGCTGGTTCAGGATAGCAGGCTTTTGGAAAACGAATTTCCCCATGAAGTGGCTGCTGATGTACGAGGATGCTCCAGCCCATTGCCACCATGTTAGGAACAGGAAATGAAAAAGCTGTTGACCTTAATGTCTTTCACGATTTTGTAATACTAGTAGGGATGTCAATGAAAAGGGTGCAGCTGAGCTCAAGATTTGTGCCGCCATGAACGGCGCCGTGAGGGCCTGCCGCAAGTATGTGAGCATCAACACAAACTGCACCGTCCGGCCAACGCGAGTGGAAACGGTGCTTCGATCTATTCTCCCGCTGATCATTAATTCAACCTGGTGGTTGTAAGCGCGACCGTAGCGACTTGACTGCATCTATGTCTGGCTTGCGCTCCACGATTGAGGCTGAGGCGTGCGGCAGCGTGATCTTCTCATCCGCGCCTTTAGCTGTCAGAAATTGCTTGAAGCCGCGCTTTGGCTGCTGGTCAATTCTGTTTGAGTCCGTTTGTTTCTCTAGATAGTCTGTAGGGTGGGCCCTGGGTGTAACCCAGAGAGGGTGATATGCTCAAGAAGTGTTGAAGTGAGTAATCCCCAAGCTGGGCTAGTACGCGCCAAGGTCGCGCTAGTGGCACGGTCCAATCGCGCGGCATCGTTCTTTGGACGCTCCGCGACTTTGACAAGTTATAACAAAGCCGCCGCCCGCTGAACGTCGACAACCTTCTTTCCCTTCTTCTCCACTCCTCTTGCTGCCAAGTGCTGGTCAGCCTTGCTCTCCGGAAGAAACCAGCCCGGGTCTCCGAAATTCGCGAGCTTGAGCCTCGTTCGCTCACCTGCGCCGGGCGCTCACTTCACCAGCATCCACGGCCAAACCGCAAATTAACAGCTCACCACGCACCACCCGCTCTTCTGCCAGCATGTCTGACTATGAATCCGACGGCGAGGACTTCAACCCGCAGCCTGAGGTTGATGAGGATGACGTACCTGCAAGCGACGACCGCAAGCCTGTGATCGGCGAAGATGAGGACGACGCTCCAGCGCCCGCGCCTCCAGGCAACGAGGCTGAAGAGGAAGACGAGGACGAGGAAGGCGGCGAAGAGAACGATGAGGACGAAGACGACGAAGAGGAAGAGGACGATGAAGACGAGGTTGTGGTAAGATGAGGCGCGACCATCTTAAGGGAATGCACTGACTTTAGACAGACCCGTCCTAAGAAACGCAAGAAGCTGATGCGGCGACGCAACCAGTTCATCGAGGAGGAGGCCGAGGTTGATGAGGACGAAGACGAAGAGGAGGACGAGAACGAGGACTTCGAAAACGAGGTCCATCCGGACGACTTGCTCGAGGCCACCCAGGCCGACCTCGACGATCGCCACCATCGAGAACTAGATAACCGGCGGCAGGCGGAGCAGAATCTCGATGCGGAAGAAGTGGCTAGGCAGATGGACGAGAAGTACCGCCGGCGCGAAATGATGAGTGCTCGCCGAGCAACGACGGGCGCCGTACCGACATCACAACCCACCATTGACGATCCTTCGATTTGGGTTCTCAAGTGCCGTCCGGGTAAAGAGCGCGAAGTCATCATGTCTATCATGAAGCGAATCGACGAGCAGCTCCGCTATGGCCGCCCATGCCGCGTATATTCGGCCTTCGAGCGCGGAGGTTCCATGTCGGGATACATCTATGTCGAAGCCGACGCGAAACAGGATATGATGGCTATAGTGGACGGTGTCATTCATGTCTTCCTAGGAACACAACCAATCTCTATCGACGTCAAAGAGCGAACGGAGCTTCTGCGCAAGCGCAAGCGCACGCCGCTGGAGGAGGGCAAATTCGTGCGCATAGCCCGCGGTCTGTACAAGGGTGATCTAGCGAAGATTTCTGAGGTCAACGGCAATGGTCTTGACTGCACTGTGCAGCTTGTTCCGCGTCTCGACTATGGGCTGAACGAAGACGCGAATGCCGCTGATGGCGCAAAACGCAAGCGCCCGGCTTTCGGTCGTGTCCAAGAACGCCCTCCACAAAAGCTGTTCAACGAGAATGAAGCGAAGAAGCGGCATATGAAGCATCTCAACATGGTCGGATCCGGTAATCAGAAGATGTACACTTACAAGAACGAAGACTACGTCAATGGCTTCCTCATCAAGGAATACAAGGTCAACCATGTTTCCGCCGAAAATATGAACCCGCGGATGGAGGAGCTGCAATTTTTCGCTACCCCAGCCGCCGACGGCTCAGACGGCATGGATCTTTTGGCTGTACAAGCTGCACAGAAGGCCGGACAAACGGGCTCCAGCTTCCTTACCGGCGACAAGGTGGAGGTCTACGATGGCGAACAAAGGGGTCTCCGGGGTATTACTGTGACCTCAAAGGGTGACATCGTAACGATCCGCGTCACAGACGGTGATTTGAAAGGTCGACGAATCGATACCCCAGTCAGGACCCTTCGTAAACTGTTCCAGGAAGGTGACCACGTCAAGGTCATTGGTGGAAGCAAGTACATTGACGAAGTCGGTATGATCACCAAGATCAGGGATGATAAGATTACCCTGCTTTCCGATTCGACCCAGACCGAGATCACTGTTTTTAGCAAGGACTTGAAGCGCGCAGCGGATTCGGCTACGCTTGGGCCAGACTCAAAATACGACCTATACGATCTAGTGCAGATTGAGTAAGTGTCACACCTCTTGTCTTCCATACATTTACTAACTAGATAGTGCCTCCACCGTGGGTTGCGTAATCAAGGTCGATCGTGAAGTGCTGCGTGTGCTTGATCAGCAAAGCACCGTCCGCACCCTTCTGCATACTCAAGTTTCTGGCCTTGTTGGGCGCAACAATAGGGCCGTTGCAACAGATCGGGACGGTTCCGAAATTCGAAACGACGATACTGTCAAGGAGCACGGTGGAGAGAACCGACAAGGAAAGGTAATTTACATACACCGCGGTCAACTCTTTGTGCAAAACCGGGAGTACAACGAAAACAATGGCGTGTTCGTTACTCGTAGCACGAATGTTGTTACGATGGCCGCGAAGAGCGGACGCGCACAAGCAGGTGGGCCTGATCTTAGCGGCCTCAACCCTGCCTTACAACAACCGAACGGCGGCCCTGGTACCATGGCTCCACCCCAAACGCGGACATTTGGAAGAGATAGGATGATTGGCAAGACCATCACCGTTCGAAAAGGCCCCTACAAAGGTCTCCTCGGTATCGTCAAGGACACCATGGGCGACGACGCTCGCATCGAGCTTCATACCAAGAACAAGCAGATCACGATCAAGAAGGAGCTTCTCACAGTCAAAGACCCCGTCACAGGCAACAGCACAGACTTCGGCGGCGGCAAGTTCCCCAACCGTTCTCGCGGCGGCTACGGAGGTGCTACGCCCTACAACGGCGGCGGTCGTACGCCTGCTTGGGGCGGAGGCGGTTCTCGGAACGGTCCGTCATGGGGTGGTGCCACGCCAGCTGCTGGTGGCAGCGGTGGTCGCACTCCAGCCTGGGGTGGAGGCGGCGGCCGGACGCCCGGGTGGGGCGGCGGCGACGGCTCGCGAACTGCATACGGGGGCGCGACTGCATATGGCGGCGCAACCTCCTACGGCGGCGCAACTGCTTACGGCGGGAACGACGGGTCGAGCACTTCCTACGGGGGCTTCAACTCAGGCAGTCGGACGCCCGCTTGGGGCGCTGGTGCGTCTTCAACCAATTCGAAGTCAAATCTCTCGGCGCCGACGCCCGCGGCGTATTCAGCACCTACTCCCGGTGGATACGGAGCATATAGTGCTCCTACGCCGGGTGGACCGCCGCTTGATGCCCCGACACCGGGGAACTACAGTGCTCCAACCCCGGGCAATTACACGGCTCCTACTCCGGGAGACTATTACACTACGCCTGCTGCGGCGCCGACGCCCGGGGCTTGGGGTGGTGATGAGGATCCGAGGTACGATTAGTCTGTATGATACATAGGGCTGCTGGGCTTGGGCTCGAGTCAGGCCTTGAGAGATGGTGCAGGTTTCTCGCTGAAGCCGTCCTGATTCGGACCACTTGGGTGCGTTTGAGTGTTTGCATTGCCGGCGTCACTATCGAAAATGGGAATTTGTATACCGCCGAGGAGCGGTCAGCAGAGATTTTGCTTGCATTGATAGAATCTTATTCATCGTCATCATCCACATCACTCCTGCAATGCCCTGTCTTCAATCTCATGACGTGCATGGGGCGATGTATGTAGCTACGTGGTCGCATCTGCTTGCTTGTTTGTGTGCACAGCACATCGCCAATATACACCTATCCTGCGCTGGTGCGTACTTATGCGCGTTATACCAGTGTACATCATCATTGATGAAATGCCCCACGTGTGTGCGAGTGCTTTGGGCCAGCAAATAGCGGGTGAAGCTTATTGTTGAATATAAGTACAGTCTTGGATGATCTTGTGTATAACTTGTTCACGGTGCATATGCGGTCTCGGAGGGGGTGTAATTCTGTGTAGATTTGGTCATCATTGCAAGCGAGTCCGAGTAGTCACTTCAGCGGCTATGCATGTAAAGGGTAATGAGGAGAGTAGTGTGCGCGATAACGTCATTATGGATGTGGACTTAATCGCAGTCAAGAAAGCGAATATGGAACTTTTTTGGGTCTACCTGATACGTAAGGCGGAGCCACACCGAAAGGAAGTACGAGATCCATCGTTGTATCATGAAGCAATTAATCGTTGAGGGATCACAAACAGTTGTCTAAGTATAATATGGAACAACCACCCACGCTCGACGAAGAGGAGGAATCCCGGGAAACGAAAGAAATTGAAGTGCAGGAGAGAAGAAAAATACCAGTGGAAAGCTCCACTTGCAGCCACGGGATTGCGCCGGTTGCGTATGCGGATTGAAGTTCGAGACTCGGTTCTGATACCGAATGAATGGAAGTCGACAGAAAAAGCAATGAAGCAAGGCCCAAAGAAGCAAGTGCTGCCAGGAAAGTTTGAGTCTCTGCAGGTGGGGTTTTCAGCACCTGCAGCCCATTCTCAACGGCGCGCCTGATGTTGAGGAGCTCAAGCGCGGAAAGCATCGGTGCCGACGAGGGCTTTTTTGACCTTGAATCTTCTGATTGTGCGTAAAGCCAAGCCTGGGTCGGACTACGAAAGCAGATAAATTGTACTGCAGCAGCGCCAGGTCTGAATGAGGCGATTGGTGCGGCGATGTTGCCGGTGTGTGGGAGCCGCTCGTTGCTCATAGGCTAAATTTATCTCACGCGCCTCTTCCTTACACTCTGCAGAAGTTGCAAAGATGCGAGATGTGGGGCGCGGATGTGACCCGACGTGGCCAGCCGGTGCTGAACATTACGTTCGGAGACGCGACCCTTGCAATCACTTATTGCAATGCTCTGTGCATGTTTTCCGTACGACCCATTTCTCCCAGAACTTCCGTTGCGGGTAGGTGACCACGATGCCGTTGTCGCCGAGGATCTCGATGCTGTCGGTGTGACTGCAATTGCACCAGGGAACGGAGGCTGGTGTATCCGGAGACATTGGTGGGAAGTGGATATCGCCTCCTTGCTCTGGCTCATCAGCATCCGAGTCCTCTTCGACCGAATCTACGCTTTCCTGGTCGTCGTGGTCATTATGGTGATAAGCGGGGTGGATGTCATCGTCATCATCGTCGTGGTGGTCGAAACCATCGCTATAGCCATCGCTGCTGCTGTCGCTGGCCGTGAACTGATCGTCGGGTACCTCAACTCCCAACATCCACTGCTCGTCAAAATTCTTTTCGTAGTTGATGCGCCGTAGGCTAACCCAGTCTAACCTTGGCATATCCGATCTTAGGAATCCGAGTACATCCTGCCACCGGCTACCGTCCTTGAGTAAGACGTCCCTGAGCCTTAGGCCACGAAGCTTTTCCCGATGCCTTCGCGCAAAGGCTATGATTTCGTCCGCGTCAAGGCGCCACGACTGAATGCCAAAGGCGAGCAGCTTTTCCCATTTAATGCTGTGGAAGACCTCTTCAAGTCGCAGACTCAATGGTCTGTGTGACGGAAACCCTATGTGTAGAGCTTGCATGTTTTTGGCGGCGCTGAATACCGCCCTCGACAAAGTTGAAAGCGCCCGCATACGATTGTCCAAGTCTGTACCATCGTCAAAATGCAGCTCTAGGCAGGTCAGTCTTTCAGCAAGAACACTCAGAGTCGATGGTGGATCGTTCACAGCACCTAGAACGCTCTGCGGGCTCAGCATTGGCGACGAGAAGCGAGAGCAGGGTGACTTGTTCGCAAGTAGCGCTGCGCCGATGGTTTTCGTGGAATGTGAACAGGCTGGTGCCCACCTGAGTTCGACCAAGGTGCTTAATGGATCATGTTCTCGAATATATGAGATGAGGAGTCCATCTTGCTGGTCTTGTAGTCGAAGTATCTGCACATGCTGCAGGGAAGTGAAAGCCGATATTGCTTTGTTCAGAACACGAGCGTCTTCCTCGGTCTCGACGATCTCCTTTTGCTCCTTCACCTTTTGGACGAAATGTCTGACCTGCATGTACTCAGCACAAGCGATCAGGTGATGTTCTTGAGACGCACATCGAGAGTCCCGAGATTTTGGGGTAGTGTGGGTAAGAGTTCGCGCACGCGTGCTCGTCCTATGACCTTGTTAGTCACGCGGACATGGTCGAGAACAGAAGGTGGACCACAACCTTCAACGTAGAAAAATGGTACCATGTAGCTGAATTTCTTGACGTGTTCCGCTAGGTGCTGCTGGCTAGCAATATTTTCCAAGCGTTTGAGGCCTTTGCGAGAGAAGCGTGTGGTGACGCGCGAGAACTGATGGACCGCCCCCAAGTCGGAAAACCTCTTGCAAGCTAGTCGAAAGTTGGCAATATCCTGGGACTGGTCTGGATCCGGTTCCGGGGGCAGCTCAAAACTCTCTTGGGATAAGTAGGCGCGCCGCTCGGGCCCTATGGGCTTCTCGGGATCTATATGATCAAGTATCTCGCGTAGGAGCTCGTTGGAAAGGTTGAGAATGCACATAGCGTGGCGATTACACCATCGGCCGCCGGATAAATCGAACCAGAGGGAATGCGATGGAAAGCAACAACGAGGTGAAGTGATGGCAAATATATGCTAGGCGGTTAGGACTGTGGCCGGCGGCGCGGACGCAAAGGTTATTGCAATGGCGCTGGCTTCAGCTGGCGGCGTGGTGTTGTCGCTGGTCTCCGGGCGCCTGCGTCATGGGATGCCCGGGACATACGGAGGAGGATAAGAGCCCTGGAGAGCAAACGGAACTGCAGGCATGACCTCTGCCCCAGCGTCAGCTAAGCGTTGTTTGAAGGTGTGGTGGACTCGGACACGGCCTTGGACTAGGAAAGCCTGCACCTCTACGCATCCAAGACCCGCTAGTGTGCATGTGAGCGAATGATGTGGGCTGGACGAGGACGCTAAATCCCGTGACCGTACCTTCATGCGTGTGAGGCCGGGAAGTGAAGGCTCCTCCCGAGCGACCGGTCGATTGATGGACGGCAGCGTACAGGGCGGGACTGGGGCGGCGCTCTGATTTGAGGCGGCGCCGGCGCTCTCCACATCCCACCAGCATGGCCGAATCAAGGCCTGGCGGGTCTGCTGCATTGCCAGCGAAGCACTGCGTCGGTAAGGACGCTAGAACACCAATCGTCCGCTAACAGCAGCGAAGGCTCTGCCGTGCACTTGGGTATCGCGTGAATCCATGGACGAGCATTAGCCTGTGACGACGATTGCCTGGGAGGGCTGAAACAAGTGGCAGAGGATATAATGTGTGCGACCCCCGTCCTCTCATCTAACGACGGGTGTAGGCAGCCTGTGGACGTAGGGGCCGCTGTGCTGTCACTGATTGCCTGCATAACAGTATGGTAGCCCGATCATCGGTCTGTCCAGTCTCGTACCCTGCTGCCCGCCTCGCTCATGTACGTGCGCCGTGAAGGATCGCAACATGCATCTGCTGCCGTCATGCTTTCTCACTCAATGAACACGGGATATGGCCATGGCAACGCCATCGCTGTAAGGAGCCCCGGTGGGCATGCAGCGCCACGCTACTTTCTTGTGCCTTCTTCGAGAATAACCGCTAGCTTTGTGTTGTCCCACTTGTACCCCGGTGCAACACTTTCTCGCTATCATGCAGCTTCACGGAACGTCGTGCGGCTTGACCGCCCCTCGAGGCCTTTATAAGGTCGCACAGAGACGCACCCTAGCCGCCTTTGCGCTGAGCTGTCTCCTTCTTGCACACGGCGGCACTGTACCCGCCCTGTTGCTGCGATATATCTAATCCTCTGGTGACTGGAGGTGCAGATGCGGCCATGCTAAGCTATTGTCCTCATACCATACACGCACGTATACCGAGCTTCACTTCTGGGACTGGCTGCGCTCACTTCGGATTCGGCGAATCTCGGTACTGCTCAACTTACTTTGAAACGTTTCGTCCACGCGCTCTTCTTCGCTCGCATCCAAAACCGACACTTCGAAGACCTCGAGCTTATGCCAGCCCTTCTCAACACGCTTGCTGTTGACGGCACTGCCGCCACTTCGGGTTTCCAGAGACAGAACCAGAGCTGTAATGGCCTCGTCTGTTATGGTGGGGCCAAAGGGATCCCAAATCTCTACGTACTTGATGAGTAAGCCGAAGGGGTACGTGACGTGCACTGCGTGTCCATTCGGCCCTGGTTCGTTTAATTCCTCGATCTGAATCCTGCGGTCATCACGCTGTCCGAAGTAGATGACGGACGTGAGGAAGTCGTGCACTCCCTGCTGACGATCGTGCCAGCTTTCCAGATACTCTGCATACTGTTTCTTCTTCAGCAATTCGTCCCCCGTGATGCCGACCGTGAGCACGCTTAGCGCGTGGTCGTCATGTAAATGTCTTCTGCCGAGCACGAAAGCAAACATGGTCAACAGCAGCTTGTGGCCGATGTGCATATGGTCAAAGGTGCCACCAACAGCCACGGAGAGATGGTTGATAGATTCGTCTTTGCTTTCGGAAGGTGCCGCGGTTTCGACGGCGACTATGCCGCCGTGGACTCGCTGTACATTGCGAGGAACGCTAGATGAGGCGAGGAAATTCTTCACCAGTCCTTCTCCTTCTTCGGACTGTACAGAGTAGATGAGGTCCCAGTGTGTCGGGTTCCGGGCCAGCGTGTAGAGATCAATGACTGGACCCTGCATTTCATGCTCAGGTGTGCTTTCCGGGGCTGGCTGATCCAGCTTGCCATTGCGTGGATAGGCAACGAGTATGATGCGGGCGTCGATACCTTCGGCATCGTCAGTGTCAATGGCATTCTTCGTGGCTATGACGCAGACGAGCTTGTAGAGAGCCGCGACGAGGCTTTCCGTGGCAGCATAGAAAGGTCCTCTTGGCGCATTGAGCTGGCCATAGAGATGTGGACATGGCACCGCAATCTCAAGGATGGCGCGCTCGTGGGCCCTTTGGGGCGACCGGGCGAGCTCTTGGAGCACGGTGAACAGCGGCGCGTTGTAAGCGGCTTTGATGGCTGCATAAGTGGGCGGTGACGGCGCGGGCGGGAGCAGAAGCAGGGCGCGGAGGGGCTTGCGAGACGGAGGCATTGCGGGGGAAGGTGCTACTAGCAAAGTGCGGAACGGGACGAGGCTGAGATGTGTGCTGTACGAGAGAGCAGTCGTTCCCATGCAGAGCGAGTCATGAAGCAGAGGTGGTGGAGGGGGCATTCAGAGCATAGGAGGGGAGGGGCTAGGCGGAGGCTGTGGGTCAATCCTCACGACGTCGGCCAGCCTTCTGCACCACGTCTGCCCACCTCTCCCGCATCCCATCCGCCCCCGAGGTGCTCTACGCGCGCGGCAACATGCCGTTCCATGGCCACCACCACCAAAACTCGGCCTTTACGCCGTCGCAGGGCCTGAGCCAGGCTGCACAGGCTTTGGGCAGCATTGGGGCGCCCGCGGGCAACCTCCGTGTAGCCACGTCCGGCACGACGAACGCAGGCACCGATGCCCTCATGCCAGGCAGCGGCAACGTGCAGTCTCCTACGAGCAGTGGCCCACACGCTGGAGGCCATACAGCACCGCCAACCGCAGGGGCGCTTTCGAATCCACCACCGCAACAGCAGGCGCGAAGCTTCGAGCCACGGCGGGTAGCCACCAACGAGGACCTGCACATCAATACCATGAACCAGCCCCAGCATGTTCCGTCGCAGTCGTCGGCGCCGCAGCAGCAGCAACAGCAGCACATGTACAACTCGCCGGACCAGTATGGCGCGCCAAACATCAATCTTCACCAAGGCCCCCCGAACGCCCAGTATAGCGGTGCATCTTCCGCGCAGAGTGTTCCCGGCAGCCTGCAGCCCGGCGCGCAGCAGCAGCAGCGACCGGGCGCGGCTTCCGCGTATACCGCGCCTTCGACTGTGCCTACCATCCCCCAGATCAACACAAACGCCCAGCAGTATACCCTCCCCACGCGCTCCAACACGATAAACCAGCCTCAGCAGCATACCTCTTCGCATACCTACTCGAGATCCAGCCCGGCCGGCATGGGGCCCGACCAGAAATATATTCCTTTTTCGAACACGCCCGAGAGCTCCAAGTACGCCGCCGGTACCCCTGCCCAGAAATACTATCCCTCAACACCCTCAGGCGCAGCTTCCAATTCACCGCTAGGGTTGGCCGACATCCGACCACGCGCAAACTCGAACATGGCCGAGGAATCAACCGGTGCGGGCACATTATTTGTCGAGAATGACCGCACGCCTTCCAATAGCAGCTATCTCACACCGTGGCCGGCATACGCATTCGATTGGTGCAAGTGGAACGTGCATGGCGGCAATGGAGCTGGCAAGATGGCCGTTGGAAGCTACCTGGAAGACACTCATAACTTTGTATGGCCGCACTTGTAATCATTACGTGGACTGGCGAACTGACAATGCCTAGATACAAATCCTTGATACCCACCTCACGCCGCAGGACGTTTCTTCGCCGGGCGCCCCGCAATACGGTCTGGAATACACGCGCGTGGCTGAAGCTACTTGCTCATACCCTGTCACAAGAATTTTGTGGGAACCGCCATCCACTCAGAAACAGTCTACGGATCTACTCGCTACGTCTGGCGACCATCTGCGGTTATGGTCGCTTCCCCAAGGCACCGGGCCCCAAACCAGCAACACAATAACACGATCGTCCTCAGTCAACACAAGAGACCCTCCGCCGCAGAAGCTGACACCCTTAGCACTCCTCTCCAACTCCAAAACACCCGAACATACCGCGCCTCTTACTTCACTCGACTGGAACACGCTATCTCCAAAGCTCATCATCACGTCCAGCATCGACACAACATGCACAATATGGGACATACCGACATTGACTGCCAAGACACAATTGATCGCCCATGACAAGGAAGTTTTTGATGTGCGCTTTTGCGCAGGCAGTGTGGATGTATTTGTTAGCTGTGGTGCAGATGGCAGCGTGCGAATGTTTGATCTTCGCAGTTTGGAACACAGCACCATTATCTACGAGCCGTCTGAGAAGCCGCCTGGACAGGGAGACAAAGGCGTGTATTTATCTCCTGCTTCTTACTACTGCTAACCTTGACAGACTCACCAGGTGGTCGCATGTCACCCACCAAAGCCCAACAAACCATGTCCTACGCCCCACCCCTCCTCCGTCTCGCCGCCTCTCCCCACGACGCTCACCTCCTCGCTACCTTTGCCGCCGATTCGAACCTCATCCGCATCCTCGATGTGAGGCAACCAGGCCAAGCACTTTTAGAACTCCGCGGCCACTCAGCACCCGTCAATTCGATAGAATGGAATCCCTCTCGAAGAGGCATGCTCGCATCAGGTGGAGATGACTCCCTCGTGCTCGTTTGGGATCTCTTACATTCGCAGAACGGCGCCGTCATAAGCGGTGATCATGCTGCACCACCGCCTCCTCCCGCCAGCGCGCAGCCTCCGAATGGCGGGCAGGGCTCAAGCACTCAGGCCACGGGGGGCACAATGGGCCAGAAAGGACCATACGCTAGCTGGAGGTGCGAGTACGAGGTGGGCAACTTAAGCTGGGCACCGCAAAGCGCCCTGACCGGGTCTGGCGGCGAGTGGGTCGGTGTTTGTGGCGGCAGAGGCATATGGGGCGTTAAGCTATAGGAAGAGAAGCGACCCCAGGGTGAAGAAAAGGACCCGTTGGCTGCTTTCTGCTCATTGTATGATTGACGGAGCGAAGCTCTGGTTCAGCTGGTATCGGGAGATTGCGCACTATTTTTGATGCGATTGAGCCGAGTTACAATGCGAAGCGTTGGGCGGCGTTTTGTTCTTTGCGTGTTTGATGGAAACTACGATACCTTTAGAAGTGCAGGTTCGGGGTGCAGGTGTATATGCATGCATGTGACTTGGCATGGAAAAGCATGGGGTGGGATACGACAGGGAATCGGATAAACTATGTACAGGCCCTGTTTCCGCCGAGACGATCTGTTGTGATGCGCAGTCCATCTGTGTTGATATGCGTGCTCGATTACAAGGTATCGAGGAGCAGATGCGGCGGGCGATAGATATCCGAATTCTTGTTTGTCTTCGAAGCACAACCGATATAGTCCTCAACAGCATCTTTAACGCAGCGCCAATTTAGTTTTTTGGCGTTGTTCCACGTCACTTGCTTCACTTCTCCTGATCCACACTCCCTACGCTCTTGGTCTCTGTTCGATCGAACGCACCGACTCCCATCAACGTGGGTCCGGTGTTTGCTCCGTTGGGTCTGTTTTGTTCTCCACTACCGGTAGCGGCTCCGTCTGGGCATGTTTGGTGTTCCGCTGCCCACACCACTGGAACCAGATAGCGACGAGCTCTGGGCGCGATAAGCTTGAAGATCACAATGCTGTTTGCTTGGTCTGTCTGTGCTTGTGCTGATCGCTTTGTTGGCTGGGTTCGTCCGTGCTTGTGTGTGAGCGGTCTCCACTGTGGGCGACCATGGGTAGGCGAAGCAAAACATGACAAGCTTCTTGGATGAGCTTAAGTTGACTTCGGGTAGTTGCGACGTCCGAAGTCGATCCGTTTCTGGTGGAGCATCCGTTTGCGCTATGGCTTGCCTGGAAATTCTTGACATTGTAGACTTGATGCAGAGTCTGTTCTCAACCTGCTAAAGTTCAAGGCTTCCTCCTCTTTTCTTCTGTTTGGGCCGTTGCTCGTGGCAACTTGGCTTCCTTTTCGACCCAATCGAAGCCTGTCGGAAAGGAAATGGCGAGCCCTGGAATCTCTACCACCGACCGCAACTGTGTTATCCCCAAAGCTGGTTCGCTAGTATATCACAATCGACTACAACCTGATCGCGCTCTCAACGCTGTCCATAATATGAGGGCTGCTAGGGAAGACCAAGGACGATCTCAAGCTGTGTACCCGGCCATGGCGTCCTGGGAACGTAGAGTTTCTAAGGATTGTATTGAAGGATTCGGCTTTGTGGATGTACATGGCTCCTGGCAGAGAGTGATCGCCATGTCTAGCGACCGGCTACATCCCAACCAAACTGGTCCTTCTGCTGGAGAGAGTCAAAGGAGGATCCGGTAGAATGACTGCATCTGTGAGTGATGTATCGACCAATCTGGGCCTGCGACTCACGATGGTTGAGGAGCGGGAGATGTCCAGGCAAGACGCCGATTATGACGCGAAGGAAGTGAGGTGAAGAGAAGAGAAAGCAGGGAGGGACATAAGCCGAAGACGCTGCACCGGTCGAGCCAAGCACGTGGCAGGAAAAAGGACTGAAAGAGCGGCACGGTAAGAGGAAAGGTCGCTCCTTCCCGCGACAGGGGAGAACGGACCGACAACTGCGCAATGAAGCGAACACGTGAATGCAAGATGGATTTTTAGACACCAATTCTTTCTGGTATATCGAACACTCAACGCGAGTACGCTGGACTCGCTACACCAAAATCAAAACACTAAAACTAGAGATCTAGATACAGACACACGCATGTACTAACGCCGCATTCAAATGCATCACTCTCCTCTGCACAACGCCTCGCCCCTCAACACATCATCGCCTCATCGTCTCATCGTCTCATCGCCTCGTCAAGTATGCACATCACTTAGAATTAACATCTAGTATCTGAAGCGAAGACCTCTCTGGACCACGCCCACAAGCGGCGAAGCCATGGGCGAGCCAGAGATCTCCGAGATGGTCACAGAGGAACCAGGAGCCGGGCCTTCAGCAGCAGGCGTCGCCACCTCGGCATCGGTCTCGTTCCCGCCCGCAGTATAGCCGCTCGCTGCTGCAACAGCAATGATGTTGTCTTGACCAAGCTTGTTCTGGCTCAGTCTCGAGTTGTACTTGACAATCTTCTTAATCGCGTTGTAGTCGGGCACGTTGATCTTGAGCGGTGTCTCGACAGCAAGGAAGGTAACACCCTCGGAGCAAGGAGGAGTGGTCAAGGAGCCGGAGTATTGAAAGATGTTTGAAGATTGTACGACGGAGAGGACGCCGCTGAAGTCGACACCGGATTCGATCTCGGTCTTAGACCCGGCTTCTTTGATGGCATCGAGATGAGGCGCAATGGAAGCGATGATCGGGTCCGAGGATTGCGTACAAAGCTCGAACATAAGGGCGAGCACGACGATTTGTGTGGGGTCGGCTGTAGAAACAACGTTAGCATTATGTGTGGTGGTAATTGAAGCCAGGGGGTTGTTTGGGGGTGGGCGCTGGGTAAATGCAGGAGTCTCGGATTGGGAATGTGCCGGGATGAAAGGAGGCGGACGTACCAATGCCCTTGTGCACCATATGCACCTCGAGAGGAAAGTACTCGCGGTTGATACGGTGCTCAGATGGGGTGTGAATGTGGAACTGGGCAAGACCGAATTGGTTGCCGCCAAAGGTGGTGGTGCCGTTTACGACGACCTCGATGGTGGTGTTGAGGTTCTCGAACTCGACGGCCTGTTGGGGAATGTCGATGACGGGTTTCTCCGTCGCCAGGCTTACGGAGCTGTCTGGACGTGTGTTAGTAGGAGTAGTGGGACTGGAATAGTCTTGCGTACCGATGTTGATGGGTGACTGGTTCTTTCCGCTTTTGCAAGCCTCGTTCTCGGGAGCGAGCGAAGCCCAGTTGAGAGGACCAAAGGTGTCTTCGTAGCCGAAGTTGGGGATCTCGACCTCGCCTTCTGCACGCCTATAGAGACCATGAAGGCAAGAAGCAGACGCCGTGCCGGCAATGAGAAGCGATTTGAACAACATGATGAAGTGCGAAGACCAAAGGAAGGATGGGGTAGAAGAAAGATGCGATACAACGAATGGTCTGGATGACGGAGAGTCTAGAAGTGTTGTAAAGAAGGCGTTTGAATGTGTGCCGGAGCTGAAGACGAGGTCGTACGGCGGAGTATTATAGACGGCGATCAACGCACGGTGAAGAGAAAGTTGGTACAGGATCTACCTGATGACCGATGAGATAGGAGATGAGGAAAGACCAGGCTGTGCCCGAGCGTCGTAAACGAAGGAAGACTGAAAAGAACGGAAGTGAACGGAAAGGCGAACTCACAGTATTGCCCTAGCAAAGTTATATTGATGATGATGGCCGAGGGATAACGCCCTGCCACTACGTACTCCGCCGAAGCATGCTGAGCCAAGAGTTGGCGGCCATCTCACACAGTTGAGAAGCTCCGTAGAGGCTCTAGCGAAGTGAAGGGGTATACGCGATCACTGTAAAGATGCAGGTAGACAGCCGAACTGTACGCTGCCAAGTGGCCGAGGCGGCTAAGAATAGGCTAGAGAAATTTGGCAACGTTTGACATTGCGCTGCGCTCCCGTACGCTAGGAATTGACAGGTGCTTACACAGACTTAGCCCAAGTGCTGGCGGAGATCTCCATGTGGGTGAACCGGGGGACGGTATCGTCCATTGGGGCAGAATCGTCGCAATCCCGCTCGGAGATGCTTGCCCCAAGTCCGACAGCGAGGCTACTTTGCCCTTTAGAAGTCGGAATTGCAACAGTCGCACGAGATAGTTACTTTCCACCACTTTGCCTCGTTAAGTTTGGCGGAGCCCCGTTGTGCACGTGTGCCATAAGTCCGCTTTTGATTTAAACATACGATTCCAAGAACGTGTAGAGGCGTTGAAACCTCTTGATAGTCTTGGAACACTGGGCGGAGACCAGGGCAGGTCAAAACTATCACACCCCAGTCGCCAAGCCGTTCCGCCTCCATGTTCACACCCCGTCCATGACCGGGCAGCGCACATGGCTGACACAGGTCTGCCAATACCATCTGCCGTTCGTTTGACCCTCCCGTTCGCCCACAAGCGTCTTCTCTAACGATGGGGAACCCCCCTCGAAATCGTTCCTCCTTAAAATCAGGCCATGATGAAACGAATCGTGCCTGAGGCAGATAAATACTTGACGCTGGGGTACGCTCGGTGGCCTTGCTTTCGGACCGCTTCTATACCGCAAAGAGGAATGTGCTTAGTTGTCATCATGCCGCGCGTGAGCTGGGCCTGGAACCTGGAAGGGCAGCGGATAATCTCCGCCAAGACGTCTGCTTGGCGAAGGATTGCGCTGCTCAGCGGCGGTGCTGCGCAGCCTGGCTGGCTTATGGCATACGAGGGCGGTGCGATCGCGGTCGAGAATGGTTGGAGTTGCGAAGGCGTCGATACGTCGGTCCTTGGTCGGCTGCGCAACGGCCCGCGCGCTACCTGTCATCAAAGACGCTAGCTTTGACCCTATTAGGTAGGGCTACACAGAGTACACGTGCGATAACGGGGCGTGGAAAGGCCCGACTTGGACTCTGCATTTGAAGGTCGTACCCTCTACTCACGGGCTTGTCACGGTCTCGTCACGGCCTCGTCACGGCCTCGTCACGGCCTCTTTGCTTCATGTCATCTGCTGAAAATTTGTTGCCTTGCTTTTCAACGTCTTGGAAACAATATCGTGCCGCTTTGGCATGCTACGCAGACGCGCCGTCTGTCTCACCGAGATGGGGGTCAAGACTATCAGGGCTCCAAATCTCACAAGCATCACGGATTCCCACATCAGAGCTGCGTTGGCGATACTGATAGTCGACTACTGGCTAGTATATCTATCCGCTTACAACTAGCTTCCCACCCACCGCGCAATCTCCCCTCCAAGCATTAGTTAGCAAAGAGCCCAGACGCCCTAGTATACACGCGAAAGCAATAACAGCAACATAGCCGTAGCATCCAGACGTGGTCTGCTGGAGAGCGTCCAGAAAACAAAACCCAAGACAAACGCGAATGCGATGCTGCGCGGGCAGACATTGTTCCGCCCAAATGCGTCTTTCCATACACCGGCGCCCATTTATCCATGGTAGAGAGTAGAGGAGGAATTATATAAAAAAGGAGATATCATCGCAATAACGGAAGCAGGGAGAACCGACTTCTGCGAGGGAGCCAAAAGCCCAGGGGAATGATCCACGATCCGTATTACCAGGGGAGCTTAACACTGTTTGACTTGGCTGCTTTCTCTGGTTTGGCTGGTGTTCTGCCAGCTTCTCCATACGGGATCGTTGGAGTCTCATCGGCTTCGATCCAGGTGTGGTCTGCAATCGTTGCTAGTTCATGGTTTGAATGGAGGCGAACGGGAAGAATGCTCGTCTTCTGCGGTAAGGTGGATTCCCAAAGTGTCCGTCTTTCTTTCAAGCTCATACCGGCTATCTTCAAACCCTCCGATTCGTCGTCTGACGCATCTTCGGAATCTGGATCGCTCACGTTGTCATCCGCCGGGAATTCGCGCGTATCGGCTGATTGTATCCTGTGTAATCCGGACTGATCACTTGAGACCCTTTCCAGCGCCTTCATGATCTTTTGCTCCTTTTGCTCTTTTTGCTCCTCTACATGACTCGGGGTACATTTCAGTGACGCGTGTCGTTTCATTTTCTTTAGTCTCTTTCGTTCTGTGTGCTCCACCGCTTTGAGCAGACCAAGTCGCGCCAAATCTGACTGCGAATGTGCACGCGCAGTTGTTTCAGCTTGTTCGATTCTGGCATTAACATCGTGCGGTTCATCGCCCTATTGGAAGAGCAAATTAGTAACTCTGGGGATACTGTGATGCAGGCTGAAAGCAAAGTCAGTCACACTTCTATGTTTAATATAGATGGCCCTGCGACAAGTCGTCGGTTAGTGACCCTCGATGCAATACGTACTGGTGAGTTCAGCATGCTTTGCCGCTTGTTCCTGCTCTTCTTAATGTGTTGTTTCAGCGCACTAGAGTCGAGGGGCTTCAGAAGCTCGAAGCTACAGAGCAATTCCGACGAGACCGACATGACGGCGCCCCAATTATCGAATTCACCGCAGTACTGACAATCTTAGCAATACATCCAGTAAGCCGAAAGCAATGACTCACGTTTGGTGCAGAGAAGACCGTGACCAAAATGCGATCATTGAAAAATTCGTAGCCGTCTTCGACCACCATGTGCGCTCTGCACACAAGGTCGAAATCGTGGCGCTGCAGGAACTCCATGATGACCTTCTTTCCAAAGCAATAGCTGACTCCTCGTTCATTCGATTCCCAGTCATTCTCCATGTCCGCAGGGTCACTCCACAACAGGTCGTTCAACAATCCGTAATCCGGAACGTCCGTGGGTCGTGCGATTTGGCGGATGTCGTCCATATGTGACAAGCTTGGAGAAAGCCCGCCATGAACGCAAAAGATCTTCTGCGCAACAATAGCAGCGATAGGGAGCGTGTTGAAGGTGTCCACGAATGCCTTCCACACCTTGATATTACATCTCCTCTTACACTCATCATAGAATCCGTACACTCGGGTGACGTTGGCGCATTCGTGATTGCCTCGTAGAAGGAAGAAGTTCTCTGGGAATTTGAGCTTGTAGCACAATAATAGCAGAATTGTCTCCAGACTTTGCTTGCCGCGGTCGACGTAGTCCCCTAGGAATAAATAGTTCGAATTGGGTGGAAAGCCGCACATCTCGAACATGCGGATAAGATCGGTGTATTGCCCATGTACGTCCCCAACAATCTTCACAGGCGCGGATAGCTCGAGGAGGGCGGGTTGGGTGAGGAAGACCTCGCGGGCGGCCGAGCAGATAGCCATGATTTCGGCATTCTTCAAGCAGACAGTCTTCGTGACTTTGCCCGCATAACCGGCATCCAACAATCGCTGGATCATGTCGTCGAGGTCGATTGCCTTCAGCGCACTGATCTCCATTGGAGAACCTGCACCGTCATTTGCAGGCGGCGTTTGTTCCACTCGAGGAATGGGCTGGTCCTTCTTTTGGAGTATAGACTCGCCTGGCTGCGCTGTGGCCAGCGGTAGCGGCACTCCTGTGGGACCAACGTCCGACACATGATCAACCTCGCCTGTCTTTTGGGCCTCGTCTACGTGCTCGTGGGTGCCCGTTCCGACAGATGCACCATGAACGGGTGAAGGAGGCGGCTCCGGATCGTTGGGTACGGCATCAGCCATGGCAGCGGTGTTCAATGCAGCCTCTTGTGCGGAGGCTGTGGAGCCGCGGCGAGACCTGATCCCTCCCTTGCTGTTCGTTGATTTCGTCGACGCCGCGTCAGACTTGTCGGGCTTCGCATTGCTATCGCTGGCAAGGTTGGAGACGGAGTTGCGGGGACTGTCTGACTTCCCGACTGGGATCTTCGATCTGATAGAGTTACGAATGGAGCGCGTGGACTCCCTGGTGTCCGCTCTCTCGAAAGAGCGGTAGTTCTCGCGCTCCAGGGAGACGCCGTCCACGGTGCCTTTGTCCCCCTTATCCTTCTTGCCGCTGGACTGCTGGTTGCCCATGGCAGCGGTTGAGACTGCGAAACGAGCGAGTGCTGAAGCAGTATGTGTGTATGCTGGTCGGGGCGGAGTGGTGGGTGGGGGAAGGCGGTGCGAGTGTTGTTGCGAGCGGGGCAGTCGCTGTGCGCTGTCTCAAAAGGCAAGTGCCTGTTGCTACAAACAGCAGTTGCGACCTACGATAGGTGTCGTTTTGGAAAGAAGGCCACGCGTTGTATCGGCGTTAGGGCGGTCTAAAAAGCCGTGAAAGAAAGGCAGTCAAGCGAGCCTCCGTCGGCGCTGTCACGATCTGCTGTGCAGGACACTGGGCGTCCCAGGTCGGCAGAAGGGAGGGGACGTCGGGGGGCGATTCGGTATCCCGCTGGCGAGCCAGAGCGATGGATGTGGCTGGGTGTCGTGGAAACGTGGAGTTACAGACCGCGCATGGGGCTGATGGTGGTAATGGTGAGTCGTGACCTCAGAGCAGACCGGCTGTAGTAGCGCGAAGTAAGCGAGCAGATGTTTTAGTGTAGGCGCCGATTACGTCGCCTGGAAGTGGCGGAAGCGGGCAGATAGAGCGCAGTCGAGGCAGACCGGTGAATGCGAAAGTTCAGACGAGCACGCCGCTCTGAGTCGACAGTGGACGATGGTGGTACTAGCGCCGAGCCTGGATGCAGCCCTGGAGGCGGCTGCAAGTGATTGGAAAAGGCGCCTGGTGCGGAGAGGCTTGAGGGAGCCGTCAGTGGTGCTGGAGGTGCTTGCTGAGGCTGTGAGTGGCCCAGTGTCGAGAACTACTGTGACGAAGGTGGGCCAAGAACTTGGTTGGCAGCCACGGGAGACTAACAAGGATAGCGCAGCTGGGGCGTGCGGCACAAAGAAGGCTGCGGACGCAAACACACACGACGTCGAAGGCTCGAATGTCAAACACGATGTCGGAGGAACACGTATGAATTCTCGGTGCTCTGGATCGCTAAGTCTGGACGTTCGAACTTCGGAAGGAACGTAGTCACGCGTCACCGGTGGCGGTTGATCCGAGGGCCGACGGCATCCTAGTGGCAGATCCCACACATTGTCTGATTGTCACAGCGATAAGAAGCCGACTTCACCGTATAAGAGCGAGGAGTGACGACGCTACAGCTGGTTCCTGACGAACTGGCCCGCCGAGCCTCACGTTGCGACCCCAGAAATTCACGCAAAAATTTGCGCCGTTGGGCTACGAGCCACTCAAGTCTTTTTCTAAAGCCCTCAAGTGCTCTTGCAGCCCAATGGACCAAATCACTTGGCGTACCCAAGAAGCAATTCTCAAGAACATCACTCGCAATCTGGGCAAAGGTGAATGGTAGCTGCTTGCTTTAATCGATCAAGTGTTGAAGCTGCTGCTGGAGCTGCGATACTCAGAATGTCCAAGCCATTGGCGCCAAGATGGATTTCCGACAACGAGGCCTTGGAACATTGACATACCGGGGATCCATCGCGCCGTTGTGAAAATGATTGGTTTGTGATTATATAAATCCACGTGGCGGCTCGCCCTCCGCCAGGCGCTCGTGTGAGCTCATAGTCTGCTACCAAGGTTGACGTGGATGGCCTGCTACCGTCAGTATGATTCAAGGAAGGACTGCTCCGTTCGAAAGACATACCTTCCTGTTGGTATATGCCTCTAGACCAGCTTCTCCAAGCTCTCGTCCAATACCGCTCTGCTTGACACCGCCAAACGGCACGCGTACGTCCGAATCATTGCTTGAGTTAATCCAGACCATCCCTGCCTCGATCCGTCTGGCAACGGTGTGTGCCTTTGTAATGTCCTGAGTGAATAGGGCAGCTCCCAGTCCGTACGTTGTGTCATTCGCGCGTTCGATGGCTTCCTCTTCTGTCTTAAAGGAGGAAATCACTACAAACGGACCGAACACCTCTTCGCGGTATATCCTCATGTCATCTTTGACATCGGCGAAAATAGTAGGTGCGATGAAGAAGCCTTTGCCCCCTACGTCTTTGAAAGCTTCGCCTCCAGCGACCAGCTTCGCTCCATCAGATTTTCCGGCCTCAATGTACGAAAGCACCTTCTCATACTGTGTCTTGGTGACCTGTGGGCCTTGGAACGTGTCGTCTTTGAATGGGTCGCCAACTACGGAAGCCTTGGAAACGTATTCCTTGAATGATTCAACAAATTTATCGTAGATGCCTTCTTGAACAAGGATCCGGGAGGTTGCTGTGCAGACCTGGCCTTGGTTGTACACTAGACGTCAAAGTCAGCAGCTGTGAGGGACATGTTTGTACATCCGTTTGACTTACTGATACCTACATGCGACCACTTGACTGCCTGGTCCAAGTCGGCGTCGTCAAAGACCAGCAGAGGTGATTTTCCGCCGGTCTCCAGGGTGATATTCTTCATGTTCACAGCGGCCATCTTCATGATCTCCTTTCCAGTGGCAGTCGATCCAGTAAAGGCAATCTTGTCAACATCCAGATGTTGGGCCAATGCTGCACCAGCCTTTCGGCCTTCACCGTTCAGTATGTTGATGACACCGGGCGGGAACCCGGCCTCCTTGACCAACGATGCCAGGTACAGAATGGATAAGGGTGTCTGTTCGGCGGCCTTCATAACTACAGTGTTACCCGTGCACAAGGCAGGGCCCAGTTTCCATGCTGCCATAGCCAGTGGGAAATTCCATGGGATGATCTGAGCGCAAACTCCCAGCGGTTCCCGTACTACGTACGCTAGCTTTGCTGGCGAAGTGTCGATGACCTGTCCATGTATCTTGTTCGCGTAACCAGCGTAATATTTGATCGTGCTAATTACTTCCCCAAGATCATCATTCAATGAGACTTGGTACGGCTTGCCGTTGTCCCAGGTCTCAATAGTTGCAAGCGTCTCCCTGTGTTGCTCGATCAACTGAGCGAACTTGAACAGGAGGTCTGATCGCGCATTGGTGTCCATGTCGCGCCATGATGAATCTCTGAATGCTTGCCGCGCGGCCGCTACTGCCCTGTCGACATCTTCCGGTCCTGCCGCATAGACTGAAGCTATCTCGCTCTCGTTGCTGTTTAGGATCAGTGAATGAGCGGATGTATCCTTGGACTGCTTCAAACCTCGGATTAATACTCGTGATCGTTTCTCCGGAAAGTGACTTCACGAACTCATTGTTGATGAAGAGGCCTCGCGGCTGCTTATATTTGTGGCCATTCGGCGCAGTCAACTCGACGAACAGATCTGACATGGTGCTATAACTTGTACAGTTCTTGTAGCTGCTTCTGATGAACGATGACCGAGTCCAGACACGCAATGGAGAAGGTAGCGGCGAACGAACAGAAGCTCTCAGAAAAGAGGGGAAAGGACAGGACATCTCGGAGAGAGACTCGTTTATCTATGATGTGGGAATTCGATGTCCACCCCGCAGATGAGACACGGATAGGCGCGATAGATGCACGGTCGGATGGACTTGCCGCATTAGGCTGCCGTCGCGTTTACAGCGCTGGACGGGTCTACGACTTTGTAATCAGAGTTCACGTGCGACCGTCAGAACCTTGGAACCCCTTGATATCGGAGCGTTCGGTCCGATCAGGGGATCTTGATGATCTTGAGTAGTCGATTATCGTCCAATAGATGGCCTTTCTGGGGAGGAGAACGCGTGGGGTGGGGTTGTTCAGCGCGTGTGCGCGAAGCTACCCCGCCGTCGACTTTCATGACAGCACCAAATCCTTCGATCAAACCCCGTTTTGACCGGATGAATTCTTGATATCGTACAGCCATTTGCAAACCAACCAAATCCCCGTCCTCCGTCGTAATCGAATGTCCAAAGCATCCAGCGCATTCAAGACCTGGCATTGAAAACCTAAAATTCCTCTGATAGCGTCGCGAACACCGTACCGCACCCGTTCGTAATCTTCCACACACTACCACTTCACAACGGTCCACAGCATGAGCATAGACATGACCTCGGATCCTCCCTTCACCGACGCCTCCGCGCCCGACGCCCTTATCAACCATGCTCAATCGATAGAGTACTGGAACAGTGTCTCGGCAGACACAACAGGCATGCTCGGCGGCTACCCACAAACCTCGCGCATCGACCTCCAAGGCTCTTCGAACTTCCTCACCAAGCTGCGCCGCGCAAAATCCACCCTCTCTACAAAACAACCGCTACCCCCGCTAGAAAGAGTCGCAGACTGCGGCGCCGGCGTCGGCAGGATAACAAAGGAGTTCTTACTCAAGGTGAGCAGGCGCGTCGACGTCGTGGAGCCGGTGAAGAAGTTCACGGACGAGCTGGTGCAGAGTTTGGTTAGTGGGGAGTGGGCTGGAGATGGCGATGCCGGTACCGGTGCTGGCAAAGGGCAGGTGGGCGAGGTGATAAACCTGGGGCTGCAGGATTGGGTCCCAGAGAAGGGTGCGTACGATGTGATATGGAATCAGTGGTGTTTAGGACACTTGACGGATGTGCAGCTTGTGGCGTACTTTGAGCGGTGTAAGGAGGGGCTGCTCGAGGAGGAGGAGCGAAGGCAGTCGTGGATCGTGGTCAAGGAGAACTTGTCGACAGATTTCAGAGGGAAAGATATATATGATGAGGAGGACTCAAGTGTGACGCGATCGGATGAGAAGTTTAGGCGGTTGTTCAAGGAGGCTGGGTTGAAGATCGTGGCGACGGAGCTGCAAAAAGGGTTCCCCAAGGAACTGTTCCCTGTGCGGATATATGCTCTGAAGCCAGAATGAGCTCGGAGCTTGTGTCTGGCAAGAAATGACCTATGAATGAGCGTAGGACAGGTGCACAGTGTCCAGATGAGTTTTCGCAGCATTATACCCATATCATGTTCGATTCAGTCCTGTAAAACGATCGCCATGCTCCTGTAACCCCATTGGTATCATATTTGCTCCTTTACGCCAAAGCCATGCACCACCTTTTGGTCGCCCTTTTGTTCGCCCTTTTGTTCGCTGCGCTACCACAATGCCTGACAGCTCCACCTACCGAAACGTCGAGCCCGTAGATGTGAACCTATGAATTGTGTCGAGCGACATCATAGGCTGCTCCTCCTTGGCCTTCTTCTGCTCGACCACTGCATCCTGCGCCGGTGACCCCGTCTCAGTCCCCACTACATCCTCCATATCTTCATCCTCCTCGTCGCCAGACTCGCCACCCTGCTCCTGTTGATTGGTCGCGTCATCCGCCGCCTCCTCCGCGATATCATAGACATCCTTCCACAACGCCGCCAGCTGATCCTCGTCCAAGTCCGCCTTGACCCTCCTCAACTTCGCCCTCCCCTCCTCCCCCTCGTCCATCTTCTCGTCATCCTCTTGAGCCGGCCTCTTAGCCTCGATGCCCCAGTCACCGGGCACGTGCGCGAACTCCGCGGCCTTGGTCAGCTTTGCGAGGATCCAGTCTTTCTCTTTTGTACCTGGCTCCTTGGAGAATATGGTGTCGATCAGAGGGCCGAGTTGCGGGTCTGCGGTGGGAAAGGGCGGGATGGGAAAGGAGTGGAGGGCGCGGAAGGTGGAGAGGGTTTCCGGGTCTTTATTGATAAAGGATTGAATGGAGGTTATGGTGCTGCTGACAGCAGCGATGCTACGCTGGATGGAAGGCCTGAACGGTGTTAGTACGCAATACCTGCGCCACGTTGGTCATGCTGAACGCTTTGAGACGTGTAAAGGAAAACACGTGACGCGGTGGAAGCCCGAGCCCGGGCGCTTGAAGATGAGTGCCCCAAGTGTGGAAGAACAGAAGGAAGCAGCGGATATTGTGGGCGAGCTCCGTAGAGACAGCAAAGAAGATGAGTGTTCAGGTGCGACGTACCAGTCCGGCGGCGCTGTCTGGTTCGCGATGAGCTCTTTCTTCATCTGCTCAAGGATCCAGACCAGCGACATCAGCCTAGTGCGCAAGGACTCCAACAATGCGACATCCGCTTTCGCAGGCTCCCCTGGCATGACCTGGTTCGTATTTGACGCCATCTGATTGTTTGGTTATGGTCGACAATCCCAAGGTTAGATGGGACAAGTCGATGGTTTTGAGGCGTGTGAAGCTGAAAGGCGATTGGTGTAGAGGAAACGGCCTGCCTGCTCCGAATCGAGTCTGGGCGTCTTGGCAGGGCTCTTTGCATCAACGTCTCGGTGCTTTCACTTTCGCTTCCACTTCACGGAGATCAGTATCAACTACGGACACTGGTTGTACGCCTCCTACATGATTACGTGTCTGTTCATTGTGCCTGTTCCTCTTTCAATGAGTTTGCCCAATTGCCTAAGAACTTACTCGCGCTGACTTGTGTTACTGTACATACTCCAGGCTGGCAACGCGTACCTTACATGTCCCATATGCTAGGTTCAGACCGGTGGAAAAACGTCAATGCTCTCTTCATTTGTTTTGCGTTTGCACCTTTTGTTCTAGCAGCAGCGCGCGATAAGATGTTGGCCGATGACATGCCTTCGTGTGAAAGGCCGCTTCACAATTACGACCCTAGGTAGCAGCTGTCATCAGGTAGACGGGGAAACATATTGTTACTTGCCATACACGATGACGAGGAGAAAGAGCTATGGTGGATGTTGGCGATGGAGCTAGGCTGCAACATCAAAAACACTGCATTCAATTCACCCTGATGCTCAGTTCAAGATCTCTTCGCGCGTGCAAATTCTTCAACAAGAGCACTACTCATCTGATAGACAGCTGTTGAGGCGGTGACCCAATCACGAGGCAGAGGAGAGGAGAGTGGGTCCGTGCTGTCTGGTAGCGACTCCCCTGCCTCCCATGCTTTGCAAGCACCTTCTCTCACTTTTGCTTTCTGTTGGCAAGAGCAGTCCCTACCCGCTCTTTGGCCACGCTCCACTCCGCCCTTCATATACTCCGTCGCGTTGCTCTTCTACCCGTCATACACTAACTCTACTTGTAGCCGAGCATTGAAACGGGTGACTTCCGGGCATCTACAGGCAATCGGCTATACTGCTCATACTGAGCGCTAGGCGCACTCGGCACCGGTCTTGGTTGCTCAAGGAAGCCCAATCAGTCTATCGAGGCGTATCATCAAATTATATCTCCAGGCCTGTGCTACAATCTCTCATTGTTGCTCTAACGGACTTACAATTGTCGGGAGGCTCGCTTTCTCTCATTCATTTGATACAGACAAGCCATTGAACTACAAAGCCTGCGTTGGTGCCTAGTGTACTGACTTCCCGGGCTCCTTCCTTTTCCTGCTCCTCGCCCGCCTTGCGACAAAACCAAGACTGGACCGCTGATGGCCCACGTCGGCTACGACTTACACAGATCTCCTTGACCAAGGCTTGTGCTTTTTGAACTTACTGACTATCTCGTACGGTCCCGCTTACTCCTGTAACCTGGACTATGGCTTGGCCGGGTAGAGGTCGAGCTGCCTATCAGCCATCGCAGGCTTGGTGCTTTGCGACGCCAGAGGAAGTTCACGGCAGGCGCGTTGTTCACGATAGTACGAACTGGGGACCAGACCCTACTCCCACGCCCTACGAGGCATTCGCCCTCGAGTTCTCTACACGGGATTGGGCCTCCAGCACAATCTCGGAGGGGCACCACCAAAAGACGAAGGACGGTAGCGACAATGGAACGAAAGATGATCTGCCTAGGACCGTCCATGGTACAGTACAGGCCGCAGTGAAAGCTAGATCACCAGCGGACACCCGAGCCAAAAGGGAGACAGTGACCTCGAAAGAAGTGTACACGGTCCGTGATATTGACGACAGCAAGATCCGAGCAGACGAAAATGCTGCATCGACATTGGGCACCCAAATCCAAGCAAAGGCCAAAGGAAAGAGATCGAAGCAAGTGAAGCTCCAGAAGACAACTGTGCCAAAACAACCAGACAATGCCAACAAAGGTAATGCTACTGATAAGGCAGACGAAAAGCCTGGATGGTCAGAGAATAATTCGGTCAAAACGAAGCGAAAAAAGAAGAAAAAGAAGAAGGCGGAGTCTCAGAAGATGGCAGACAAAATAATCTTTTCGCACGCTAGAGAGCATGCGGACCACAATGGATCGGGAGCTCAGAAAGCAGCGGATGCATCGACTTTCAGCTTGACTGAGAACAAGGGTGAAATCAAAACTCATATCCAATCTTCGGAACGCGCAGGGGAGACCACCACCTCTGAAACCAGAGGGATCGGGGTGAACGAGCGCCAGTCCGACTTCCGGGAGGTGGCGAACGCCTCAAGCAGCATTGAAGAATTTGTGTGAGTCTCCGTGCAACTTCGCTATATGAGAGGCGTCTAAAAATGAGATATACAGATCACTTTTCGATCTCGTCAAAGAGACGGTGAGCAAATACCGCATGCAGTCTCCGGCTCATTTTACGCTCCACATCGATGTTCAGCTCTCGGATACGGGTCACAAACCCAAGCGTGACGGATTTAGATCTCAGCTTAGCATAACTTTCCAAAACTACAGCCGCATTTTCCATTGGCTATGTAGGCGGCATTTCCACAAAGGCCTTCCAACGCGTAAGATTGTGGTGTGCAATAGAAAGCGTCTGCCGTTGAAAAAGCTGTTGGCCGAGCATTTTCCGGTGAGTGAAGCACGCCGACATAAACCAGAAAATCTTTAAAGCTTACAGTATCGCAGATTTCGGAAGCCAGCACATCAGAAGAAACATTGAGGGATTTCTGGAATACGAATGGCAAAAGCTTCGATTGGGTCGGTCTGCCTACGGAGCTCAAAGAACACATCATCCAGTTCTGTATCGTGACGGCTCCACGTTTCCCTGACAAGTTCCACGATATCACAAGCCTCAAAAGCTGCGGCCCGACCAGGATGTTGCGCTCCTGTGAGCTGGTTGATAGACTCGGCCGGTGGAAGCCTCTCCTGCGCGTCTCGACCCAGGTCCGTGCTATCACATTGCGACTGTGCTTCAATGGCAGCTTGGTAAATTACCTCCAACTCCACATTTGCGTAATGTTACTCATGGTAAACCACAGATGTTTGATAAAGGCCTTTGCATGACGAGCTATAGCCTAGCCGACTTCTCTACCCGTCTCTCCAAATTGGAGAGCTACTCTCAGATCTCCGAGCCGAACAGCGTGCCTGTCAACCCCAAAGACCCAGGCCATCTACTAATGGAAGTGTATCGAGATGCCCCGAAGCTCTATCCTGAGCTAAAGCGGTATGGCGATTTCTCCAAAGGTATTCGCAAGATCGACATATCATTCGATTTTGTCACCTTCTATCGCTTCTTTAAAGTCAGGGCGGGGGGTTTTGATAAAGAGGGACGACCTTGTTGTTATACCTACGATGTGTTCGAGAAAATGCCTCATCTCAACGAGGTAAGTTACACCGATCGTTGCAGGCCTACAAGTTCTATCCTGACTGTGCGACCACTAGATTGTCGTTCGCCTGCCTAAGAACCGCAAGAAAGACTGGATCAACAAACCTCATCAAATCGAGTGAGTCCTACTTCACCTCGATACAACATTCGCTGACTCTATAGACGCCCCTTGTTCCACGCCGTCTTTCCTTGTCCCCGTACTGTATTCAGAATACTTTACGAGCGTATTGCTGAGGTCCTCGCAGCGTATGAGAACGTTAGTGTCAAGAACTTCCTGGAAAAAGGCGAAGAGGAGCGCTTCGGGGGTAAGTCAAGGTCCAGCAAGCATCACTAACCGCTGTGTGCTGACAGTCCAAAGGTCTACGCAAAGCTGCGGTGAAAGCTCTACAAGATGCAAAGTCGCCCAGGCCTCTCCAGCTTACCATTGAAGAACTGCAAGAGATCGGTATGCACGATGGAGGCGGCCTTCATTTGACCAAAGAAGAAATACAGCAGGTGCGCCAGGAACAGTATGAAGGTGCCTTGTTGAATAAGAAGAGTAAGGAGATCAAGCAGCTTTTGGACGGTCTCTCCGAAGAGGCGCCTGCCACTGACGAATTCTACCCGATTCGTTGCGAATGTGCTGTCTCTTGTCGTGAGCAGTACGAGTTCTGGCCCGACTGGTAATAGGATCACAGAATATGGCGGGATTATAAGGGTCTCCCTGTTTGTCTTCGGAATCCAGGGAATAGAGCGAGTGGGGCCACATATGGAGGACTTTGGCTTGTTTTCACTCTACTACGACAGGCCTGCGGTTGATGACGTCAACAGACATCCTTTGAATCTGTTCTTTAAGTTCATGTAACTAACTACTTGAGGAACATAAGGACGTGTATGGTTTCCACCCCACATATGTTCAGTAATGTAGTAGTGAAACACAGCTCAAGATTGAAAACTGCCGAGTCATGCGTGAGGCTTCGTTGGATACGCTTGGAACGCAAGTGATCTATGTGCTAGTGTATTAGGTACTGGCCATGACAATTCAACTACGCTACTTTTCACTCATGTGCTTGTGCGCAATCGCAGTCGTTTGATCACTATGAAAGCGATGCGTACGGCACCGCATCTGGAGCTTCGAACAAACGTTCTGACTCAAGAGAAGTAACACCCACTGAATGGTTTTCGACCTTCTAGTTAATACTATATTCATCCAGCACAGTCCACACACCCACGCCGTTAAGCAGGCACAATGGGAGACTAGCTCGATTGAGACTTAGCGTCAGGTCGACCTTCGTTGCCACTTATCTGCAACTCACTGCGCGCCCCTCGCCAGGGCCCCTCTACCTAGTACTCATGCCCTCAACTCTCACCCGCGATATATCGCCTCCATCGCGGCAAGCAAAACGCCGGAAACGATCAGAACCTGCGTCTCCAGTCGTTACCCAGCAAGATGACACAAATAATCCACTTTCCACCACAGCGGGACCCACGCTAGCAGCTGTGGAAGCAGGCAGAGTCCAAATAGAAGAGCATTTGGCATACTTCAAAGATCGTCTTGCAAAAGTATGTCGCCCGGCGGAAGAGGACATGCCTCGGATCTCAATCGAGGATTGGGCACGATTGTATGAAAGGAATGAGCATGAGCATGGGAACCATTTTGTGGTGCATCAACATAATCATCCGGTTTCGGGTGTGCATTGTAAGTTGCGAATACTAGTATAGCAGATGGAATACTGACAGAAGGCATTCAGATGATCTTCGCTTGCAATTCTCGAAATCTAGTAGCATGTCCTTTGCTGTGCCGAAGGGATTACCTGGAAACCCAAATTCTCAAAGCTTAGGGAGAATCGCGATTGAAACGAGAGTACATAATCTCTGGGTAGGTTTTCCATGTTCTGGTCTCGCAAAGGTTACTGACAAGAGCGCAGAACCACCTCATAGAATCAGCATCCGCAAGAACAGGTTCTCTCCTCATCTGGGACACCGGCACATACACGGTCCTTCCTCGCAAGAAATCATCAAGGAGGCCTCCATCACCACAGACCACGGACGATGGTTCAGATACAGACCTCGAGGCCTTCGTTCAAGCAACACTTGAAGCAAAACCAGAGAACGAAAAGCTCATCGACGCTTTCAAATCCCGCTACATCCGCTTGCGTCTTAACGGGTTTAAACTCCCCAAGAACTACACCATAACACTGCGCCTCCCCTTCGCCAACGACGTCTCGAAATCCCGGCCCGCGCGGAGGAAAAGCCGACGGAAACCCAAATCCGCCGGTGCGCCTAAGTCTACCGATTCTGAACCAGAGGATGACGACAGGGAAGCAGACCCTCCACCAGAAGATGCCCAGGACATCGACACAGATTCCGACGAAGACGCCCAAACACGCCTCAACAATGCGTATCCCGGCTCGACTAACACAATTGGCTCTGTGCATCAACGAGCCTGGTTCATCCTGTTGGATCGATTGTCGAGTGGGTTCGTGCAAGAGAGAGCTGCGGAGACGTGGGTGAGGAGGGGAAACGCAAAAGGGGAGGGATTTGACCCGTTCTTTATCTTGGGGAGGGAGGTTGAGAGCAGTGTTGTCACGGGGCGATTGGCGAGGGAGGTGGAGCGTGATGAAGGTGTGGAGGGGTTTGTTGGTCGTGCTGGATGGGTGGGGATTACGCGATGAGATGGTGCTAATTCGGTATGCAATCGCTATATAGATGGACCTTCTTCTTTGCAGGCTTTCATCTCAAGATGGACGTCGGTCGCCTGGTAACCCCTTAGCGGCCGAGGCCATGAACTTTTGTTCAAGCGCGTATCCCAGAGTAGAGTGACTGAAGCTACCATAGGCCTTCAGTCTTTACCTGACAGGTATGGCCGACTATCATACTTGCGTAAGAACAAGGTCGAAACATCCGATGATGATGCGCGGAATAGTCACTACAGGAAAGAGCGGATAGTAAAATCCTGGCCAAGCAATGACGTCGTCAACCTCACCATACCTCTAAAATATACATCATGCAGCTTTCTTCCATAGAATCTCGCGCCAATCGTCTACGGAAGAAATATCGCAAAGGGATTGGGGTAATCTGTCCAAGTTGCATGCGTCAAGCACCCGGAAACGGCTAGCTCCCCATCCAGCTTGTGTATGCGGCGGCAAGCAACCCCATCCCGCAGCAGCGCGTGCGGCACCCAGCTACGATGCGATTATCGCCGACGCGCCTGTTGTGCGCAGCCATCCTCCTCCTCACTTTGTTTCTCATCTCCTTCGTCACACGTCTGCTCTTCGGCCAGCGCGGATTCGACATCCTCCCAGAGCGCCCCAGTGCCAATGCCGTGCGCTCCCGCCCCAATGCGCCAGACGTCCAGTACGGAGAGGAATGCGCGCCCTTTAGGGCCGGCGCGCTCGACGATGTAACAATTGTCTTGAAGCTCGGGGCGGGCCAGGTGGCCACTCAGCTGCCCTCGTACCTCTCGCGCCTCAGCCGCTGCACCCAGAACGTGCTTTTGTTCTCGGATCGGAAGGCCGAATACGGCGGCTTCGACATCGTTGACACGCTCGCGAACCTGCGCCCTGAGTACAAGTACAACAACCCCGACTTCGACATCTACGACAAGATTCAGCATGCGGTTGTGCTGGAGGAGAAGACGACCGAGGGCTGGCGATTGGACAAGTACAAGTTCCTGCCTATGATTGAGCTCGCGGATGCGCGGCGCCCAAAATCGAACTGGTTCTTGTTCTTGGAACTGGATACGTACGTCAATTGGGACAACATGCAGCGCTTCCTTGCGTCGTTCGACCCAAAGACGCCACACTATTTCGGCTCGCCGGTCTGGCCTCCCAAGAAGCCCGTCTTCGCGCACGGCGGAAGCGGCTTTGTTCTTTCACGAGGGGCATTCAACAAGCTCATGGCCCGCGGGAGAATGTTCGCTGAAAACCATCGTTCTCCGGGGACACATCTTTTCGGGAAGGACGTTCGCAAGGAATGCTGCGGTGACGAGGTGCTGGCGAAGGTGCTCAAGGAGAGCGGCATCTCTGTCAAGGGGTACTGGCCCATGTTCAACGGCGAAAGTCCCTCTTCGATATGTTTCACCTGGGAACAATGGTGCGAGGCCATACTCACGCTGCACCACGTCCAGCCAGACGAGTTCGCGAGCCTGGAGCACTGGGAGGCGAATCGCGCTCAACGCTCGAAACCGCTTACTTTCGAGGAGCTATTTACGCACATCGAGCCCGGGCTTCAGGAGCGAAGGGATGACTGGACGAACTTATCTGAAGACATTACTTATAAGGGCAAGAAGACAGCGGGCAAATCCTGGGAGTCCTGCCGTGCAGCCTGCTCCCGCGTCCACAAATGCATGCAGTACGAGCACTTCGGGGAGACGTGTCGCCTGTCGCGTAGCATACGATTGGGTCACGAACAACCCGCCAGCGGCGCCGCAAAGTACACGTCCGGATGGATGACGAGCCGCATCCAGTCGTTCAAGACGAAACATACGAAGAAGTGCCACGGCGCACACTTCCCACACGCGAACCCTCGCTGATCGGACCGAGGCGATACCACGAGCGAACGAGATCTGTTACCTTATAGCATGGGAGGCGTTTGATACCCGGCGGCTGGCTTGGCTTTGAGATTCGCACCGTTATATACCCAAGGCGGCAAACGTTGCATGCGTAGACTGGAGTTTTGAGGTTTTCAAGTGCGATATTGCGGAGGGGTCTGAGGCGTCTATGTGTCAGAAGAGGCACGCCGCACTACCTTCATTCGAGCGATTCGGGAGATACCTTTCAACTACCTATATGGCACCTGTACAAATACACGGCTACACTTGTTGGTCTGGCATTCCTTCGAAATGACTGCAATGCGTGCAACGATGGCCTGAAGAAGTCATAAAAGGCTAGTTAGCCATCAGACGACAAGTATGACAATGGTACTGCCTGATATGATTTCCGCTATAATTTCACCCTGCGGTCCTCCCGCTCCAACGATGTCAATCCACTCCTCAACCCCTTCAACTCTTTCCTTACGATCTTTCCCGTCGGATTCCTTGGCAACCTCACCACCTCCCAAACACCCCCTCTCAACTTTTTGTACCCGCTCACCTTCTCATCGACCTCCGTCTGGATCTGCACAAGCGCCGTCTTCCGCTCCTTTTCGCCCACCAGGTACGCTTTCAACACAACATACGCCGTCGGCAATTCTGTCAGCTGGCTTTCGTCGAACACCGGCCCGACACCTCCCTCTGCGACGTGCCGGTGCGAGTTCAAGTGCATTTCAAGCTCCGCGGGACTAACTTGGAAGCCCTTGTATTTGATGAGTTCTTTCGTGCGGCCCACGACCGCGATGACGCCCGAGGGGGATACAGTACAAACGTCACCGGTGTTATACCAGCCCTCGACGGGAAACGCATCGCGGTTAGCCTCAGCATTGAACGCGTAGCCGCGCGTGATGTTTGGGCCTCTGAGCCACATCTCTCCTGGCCCGCCCTCGGGCGCGTCGTCCCGTCCGTCGTTGACTCGCAGTGCGATTTCGATGTTCGGGAGGAGCGGCCCCACGACGTTGTCGGGCTGGACATCGTGCTTGCGTTGGTAGGCGATGTAGCCTGCGCCTTCGGTCATGCCGTAAACTTGGTTTATCCTCCACGGCGCTTTGGACATGAGGCGGTCGAACATGTCTTTCTTGAAGGGCGGACCGCCACAGTCGATTTTCTCGGCTTTGGAAAAGTCGTACCGCTCTGTTATGTCGGTGTTTGCGAAACTGAGCACCACGCTTGGCACGCCCTGGAAGATTGTAGGTTTAACTGAGTCGACGAGCTGTGCGAAGGGTTCAAGGGAGAAGGCTGGCATGGCATGGTGGTGGATGCCCATGTAGGGACCGAAGAAAAGCGGGAAGGTTGTGTTTCCGATGTGTGCGAAAGGTGTGAAGGCGACTATGCGGGAGCCGCGGTGGAACTGCGGAGCATCGTGAGCTTCGAGTTGCTTTACGTTGGAGACGAAGTTGTGGTGTGTGAGTTCTACGCCTTTAGGTTTTCCGGTCGTGCCGGAGGAAAGGTGGATGGTTGCAAGGCGCTGTCGAGTATCTGCGAATTGCGGGATCTCCAGCGCCCCTCTAAACGAGGCGAAGTCATCTGGGATGTGCTTGTAGGATCTCGAAGCTGCGCGCTCGACGATTGAAATTATCGTCGGCGCTTTCCAGGCTACACCTTGTTCTAGAAGGTCTTTCGATGCAATCGCAATAGCTTCCTCTACTTTTGGCACCACGGGCCCGTACACGACCGCGAAATCAGGCCTCGTAACCGTCAATCCGTGCGCGATCTCCGCAGCGACGATCGCGTGGTTGATTGGGCAGACTACACCGCCTGTCCAGAGTACTGCATGTACAATCTCCACATAGTCGCAGGAATTGGGTAGGATTACCGCCCAGTGTGCTTGATCTCGCGGCTTGAAGGTCTTCGATAGTCCATTGGCGATTCGTCCAGCATTCGTACGCAGTTCGTGCAGGGTGAGCGAGCGGTGGGTGAGCGAGTCTGTGGTTACAAGATGCGAGGGTGGTAGCGGCGGTGTGGTTGTTGTGTGGAGGAGTTGTGTAAGGGAGAGGGTCGTAGGGATGTCGACCTGAGTCGGAGATGTGTATGTCTTCATTTTGAGAGAGGAAAGAACGACTCCAGACGATCCATGGACATCGATGCGAACGCTCGATCAACAACAATCTTAGGAGCTCTTACCTAAGGTGCTCAGGCACGCAGCATGGCCTGACTCATGGCGACCTGCAGTCCCCAGCAACCCGATGGCTCCGGAAGGATTCGAGCTGCTCTGGGATGCTTTTCCGCACACATCAATAAAACTGAGGACAGTTGTGCAAGCATTCGTGAAGCTCCATGTTTGCGACCCCGCTTGCGGCCCGGAGCTTCAAGGTTCCCCAGGCTCTAGCGAGCTCTGGCTAGGGCGAGGCTAATGATTCAGAGTAGGTGGGAACCGCCACCCGCTCAAGCCGAGGGTGCGAGCGGGGAACACGTGGATTGTGCGGCGTAGGCGGCGTAGGCGGTGACTTGTGAAGAGGGAGGTGTAAGGACACGTTCTGGAGAGACAACAGATAGATATTGGAATCAAGAAAGAGCCCGTTGAGCGTCACGCACATTCACGCCATCAACGAGATACTTCTAGAGGTCTCGGTAGTTGGCGCATAAGGAGTTGGCTATCCAAAGGACATATTAACGATTGAGTTTGAGTGATCTCGAACGTACCACAGATTGGTCGATATCTACTCCTCACTTCCGATCCTTACCCACGCTGAACATGCCTTCGACAAGGCCCATCCGGATCGGGAATGCTTCGGGGGCGATTGGTGATGGAATTGATCAGGTGTACGTTACCAAGTTGTGAGTAGGACGAACTACTCGGACTAACCATAACAGCTATCGTCTCGCTCGCGACGGCGATGTGGACGCCATAACAGCAGATTACCTTGCCGTAAGCCACTTGCCCCCGAACTTACTCCAAGACACCACCAATTGATCTCATAATCAGGAATTCAACATCGCTTGGAAAGCCATCGAGCTTACCACGCGCCCCGACCTAGGCTATGAGCCCAATTTTCTCGAGCAAATCGCCTGGCAAGACGGCGCAGCAGCCAAGTTACTCGCGCGCAAAAATATTAGAGTTGTACACGATGGCGGGGCGTTGAATCCCGAGGGTCTGGCGCAGAAGACTGATCAATACTTTAAGAGTTTGGGGATTGAGGGGGTGACGGTGGCTTGGGTCGATGGCGACGATGTCACAGGACTTGTCAAAGAAGGAAAGCTGGGTAAGCTGATGCATCTGGATCAGAGGAGTCTCGAGCTGGGGGACCTTAGACATAAGGTCCTGGCAGCAAACGTGTACACAGGTATGACGGGCGTGATTGCTGCGCTGGAAGCCGGGGCGCAGATAATCATTTGCGGGCGGTGTACGGATGCATCGCCTGTGATGGGGTTGGCGGCATGGTGGCACGGGTGGAAGAGCACAGATTACCAGCAATTGGCGGGGAGTTTGCTCGCAGGGCATATCATCGAGTGCGGCGCGTATGTCACTGGAGGTAACTTCTGTGGTTGGAAGGAAATCGAGCAGTTGCATCATGTTGGGTACCCGATTGCGGAAATCGCCAATGATGGAACGTGTGTGATCACGAAGCCGGAACACACGAATGGTGCGGTTACGGTAGATACATGCAAGGCGCAGCTCTTGTATGAGATTCAGGGCCCGTTTTACCTCAATCCGGACGTCACAGCACGCATCGACGGCGCACAGCTCGAACAGATAGGCAAGGACCGCGTCCGTCTCACCGGTATAGTAGGCACAGCACCACCTCCCACATCCAAATTGGCGATATGTCTCCTTGGCGGCTGGCAAGCCGAAGTGTGCGGCTATGCTGCGGGCCTGGACACTCGTGAGAAACTCGCTCTGATGAAGGAGCAGGTCATGCGCGAGATTGATCCTTCAGACTTCTCAACATTCAGTATGGAGGTTTATGGAAGCAGCCCTGACAATCCAAAGTCCCAGCAAGAATGTACAGTGACGCTACGCATGTTCGTGCAGAGCGAGGACAAAGATGCAATGCTCAAGTTCAAGCGGGCAATCTTCTACAATGGGATGCAAGGGTATTGCGGACTGCATCTGGCTATGGATTGGAGGACTATGGAGCCGAAGCCGTATGTGCGGTATTTCCCCAGTCTGGTTCCGAGCGTGGGCGTGCAGATGAAGGCAAATTTTGTAGATGGGAGGGTAATCAACGTGCCACGTAAGACGAAGGAGGAGTGTGCTGAGAAGGTTGCTGAGCAACTGAGCTACGATCCTGAAGCTCCAGATTCTCTGGTCTCGTTTGGACCTACGGCGCGGAGACCGTTAGGAGATCTTGTTTTCGCGCGCTCGGGTGACAAGGGTGGAAATGCGAATGTAGGGTTTTGGGTCAGAGAACGTGCGGCATGGCCGTGGCTTAGGAGTTTCCTAACGAGGAACAAGTGCGTTGAGCTGCTGGGAGATGATTGGAAAGACAGATACAGCGTCGAGAGGTGTGAGTTTCAAGGGCTAATGGCGGTACATTTTGTCATCAAGGGCTTGCTACAGGAGGGAGTAAGTAGTAGCAGTGTGCTTGATGGGTTTGGCAAGAGTGTCGGGGAATTTTTCAGGGCGAGGCATGTGGACGTTCCGGTGGAAATGTTGGAGGCGGAGGAGACACGGCGGGTTACGATGAAGGGGAAGTTGTAGCGGGAGACTCGAAATCTTGAGAGTCCGCCCGCATTCACCTGCAACATCAGCATCACATGAATGATCTTGATAATCGTCGCTCATGTCTTCCTTAATCTCATTAACTTCTGCAATGAGACATGTCCTCAAAGTCACGTGGTCATGATCAGCAACAGCCGAGCTAGTCGGATGTTCTGCCCCGAACCGAACTCCTCCACATCAGACAACCCACGTCTGGACGCTAGCGTGTGTCACGCCGCATGATCCTTGTTCGCCATGTAGCTCTAGAATATCTTAAAACATCCCGGCTCTACCGTTACACGAAAAACCAAATTAATCGATTCACCATTTCCACACTGATCCACGATTGTCGCCAACATGGTGGCCGAGAAAGATAAGCCCATAAAAAGACCAGATGGCCGTTACGACAACGTCGATTTCACAAAAGCAATCGACTTCAAGCTTCCAACTGTAAAAGCAAGCTATTTACGGCGGGATGTGCTTCTCTTTGTAAGCTTTAGGTGCAATTTCACGCAATAGATCGATAGTAACATACCGCAGGCCAATGCAATAGGCTGTACAAAAGACGAGCTTCACTTCCTCTACGAACTCCACCCCAACTTCTCCTGCTTCCCCACCTTCCCTATAAACCTTCCTTTCAAACAAACAGACCAAGATGTCTACGACTTTTTCGCCCGCGCGCTCGTGACCGATGTTCCCGGCGTGCCGGCTTTCGACCCGCAACGCTCGGTTGACGGCGAGCGCGGCATCGAGATCCTGCAACCTATACCCGTGTCGAGCGAAAATCTTGACCTAGAAATCAGTCCTGAGATCGTGGGCGTGTACGACAAGGGCGGGAATATGATTCAAGAAATGGTGCAGAGCATGGTTGACCGGAAGAGCGGGAAGGTGTTTGCGAAGATGACGAGCAAAGCGTTTGGAATTGGGCAAGGAGGATACGGGGGCCCGCCAGGGCCAAAGACTGTGAATTATACGCCGCCAGATAGGAGGCCAGATGCCGTGCATGTTTTTCAGACGACTCAGGAAACAACGCTGCTGTACCGGCTGTGTGGAGACTATAACCCTATACATGCGGATGATGAATTTGCGCAGCAGGGAGGGTTCAAGGGCGCCTTTCTGCAAGGCTTGGGCACGTGGAACATTGCTGCTCACGGGGTGCTGAGAGAGCTGGGTGGGAGAGAGGCGGGGAGGTTGAAGAGTGTTAAAGCAAGGTTTGCGAAGGTTGTATATCCCGGGGATACATTGGAGACGAGGATGTGGAAGGTTGATGAGAAGACGGTGGATGGGAAATTTTTGGAGGAGGTTATCTTCCAGACAGTTGTGCAGGAAGATGGAAGGGTAGTGCTGAGCAATGGATTTGTGGAGTTGTGGAAGAAGGGGTTGCAGAGTAAATTGTAGATACACGCCGTGCAAGAAGTTCACTTTGACAATGCACAACTATCGATCTAAACTCTCACATTGGTGAAGCTATTCCGGAGAAATCTAGTCGCTAAATGCATGATAGATTTTGTTCAATGTTCACAGATGACTTCTCTTCCACCTCGGTTCTCTCTTCTCCTTATATGCCTGCAGTCCTTCTCTCGCATTCTCGCTCCTCAGCATGTTCTCCGCCCACAACTCCTGCCCTCTCATCGTCGCGCGACTAACGCCCGTCTCCCATGCCTCCCTTGCCGCCATCCTGGAGATAATAACGCTATCAGGACTTAAGCTCGCGATAAGCTTTGCGTACTCTATTGTCTTCTCTAACAGTTGTTCTTGCGGCACAATTTCTTTGACTAGACCCCAAGCATGCGCCTCCTCCACAGAGAGCCGGCGGCCGGTGAGGATGAGGTCCATGGCGCGGTGGTTACCGAAGAGAAGGAAGGCGCGTGGCAGAGCACCAGCAAGTGCTGAGACACCGCGTAGGACCTCGGGAAGGGCAAAGGTAGCGTTTGGCGAAGCGAATATTACGTCTGCGTTCAGGATGGCTTCAAAGCCTCCGCCTGGTCGCATCATGTCAGCCAATGCTCTGCATCTCAAAAAAGAGTCATACCATGTGCATGCCCATTACACGCAACGATAATGGGCTTCTTTCCCGCGCGGTTGCTCATTCCAGCAAATTGCCCCGGCGGATAGTCATGCGCGATATCACCTGTATCTAGGATGTCGAATCTCTGCTTCAAGTCCATGCCCGCGCAGAATGCCTTGTCGCCTGCGCCTGTAAAGACAGCTACCCGTAACTCGGGCTCTGCATCGTACCATTTCCACAGTGCGCCGAGCTCGATAGTGCCCTCTACTGGGAGGCAATTGCGGGCTTCTGGGCGGTTGATGGTGACTTGGAGAATGTGTTTTGCTGGGAATGTGATCAAGGAATGCTGGATATGCGGATGCGGTGACTCTATCCAGTCGGGCATGGGATTCTTTGTGCGTGGAGTTGTCATGTTGGCGCTTTGGGGTAGATGCAGGAGGGGATGCACAGAGAAAGCAGCGACCTCGAGTGTCGTGAAAAGAGTCGCCAGAAGATGTCGAATGGCCTAATTGAAAATCAACAGTTCTTCAGCCTCCAAAGACCACGGCGACAGAAGCTCGACGCGTTCCAAAAAGTTACCCGCGTCAGGCCCCACACCGAGGTGCAACACCCCCACCAGTGATTCATTGAGACATGATTTCCACTTCGGCCCTGCATCCGCACCCGAACAACGCTAATGATTCACTAGCAGCCCCCTCATCAAGCTGAGACATCCGGCCCCCATGGGGAATCTTAGCGACAACGTCGGACTCTGTCACCCGTGCGGAATCAACTCATTGCGAGGTCTCGAACTTTCGTTGCGAGGAGCGGAAGGACTGCAGAGCGATCTAATGATTCACGGGTTGAACGATTCAAACAGCTCTCCATGCCTCGGCGAAAGATAGCTTCCTGACTCGCCGCACTCCCCTCCACGACCGCAGAGATTCGAATTGCGATTCCGACCCGCGCAAACGCAATAACACTTTCTAGACCTGTGCCTCACATTTACGCCTCTACGCTTTTGTAAACCATCCAAGATGTCACACCCAACAACCACTCCACCGCCACCGACGCCCTCCTTTCTTAGACTCTCTTTTCCGGCCCCTCGCGTCCTGCTCATCCGGATGGACCGCCCCGAATCTCTAAATGCCATGTCCACCACCGGCCAATGGGAAATGCACTCGGTTTGGCAGTGGCTAGACGACGAGCCCAACCTCAGCGTCGCCGTCATCACCGGCACAGGCCGCGCCTTCTCCGCCGGTGCAGACCTCAAAGAGTGGAACGGCAGCATGTCCGACGATGCAGACCCGAGCAAGCGCATGGGGAACAAACCCGCTTTCATACCTCTGAGTAGGCGATTGGGCAAGAAGCCTGTGATAGCGGCGGTAAATGGGCTGGCCATGGGTGGCGGCTGCGAGTTTGTCGTGAACTGCGACTTGGTGGTTGCGAGTGAGGATGCGGTATTTGGATTGCCCGAAGTGAAGAGGGGCGTTGCGCCTATAGGAGGTGCGTTGCCGCGACTGATACGGACGGTGGGTTTGCAGAGGGCGACGGAGTTTGCGCTGATGGGAGAGCCAATCACTGCGCAGAAAGCGTTTGATTGGGGAATCGTGAACAAGGTGGTGAAGAAGGAACAGGTCGTTGATGAGGCTGTGCGGTATGCGGCTGCGATCGCAGAGAACAGCCCCGATGCGATTATATGCACGCGGGTGGGACTGAGGCAGGGATGGGAGACTGCGGCCGTAGAGAGGGCTGTGGAGCTCGTCCTAGATAGAGAATGGGCCGAGTTGCAGAAGGGCGAAAATATCAAGGAAGGCTTGAAAGCTTTTAGTGAGAAGAGGAAACCTATATGGAAAGGTAGTCGACTGTAAATATTAGTATATGTGCACAAACAGGGTACACTATGTGTAACTTGCTGAACAATTCAAAGCGATCATCTTAGGAAGCGAATCTTGGTCACCCATAGATTTTCGTGAATCCTCTTGATCTATCCGACCCACTTCATGTTCTCGATCCTACAGTCTGCCTATTCTCTCTCGTGCAAGCCGGGCTGGCAGTAACCGACGCAGCACCTTCCCATTCCCTGATTTGGGAATCTCCTCTAGTATTACAACCCCTCCTCGAAGCTTCTTATAAGCTGCAACCTTCGAATCTACGTGCTGCCGTATGTCCGCGACAATTGCATTCCTATGCATCTTCGAAGCCTTCGCGTCTGCAGTGAGCACAACATACGCAATAGGTACCTCAGTCCCCTGATCAGCGTCCCAGAGCGCGCAAACCGCACCTTCACTAACTTGCGGATGCGAGTTGAGGTGCGCTTCAAGCTCCGCCGGGGGCACTTGGTTTCTGTCCCAAACTTAGCCTCGTCTCAGACACGATCACGAAACGTACCCTTTATACTTGATCAGCTCCTTCTTCCTCTCAGTAAGCCACCAATACCCTTCCTTATCCACCCTTGCCACGTCTCCCGTCCTCATCCACTCGCCATCGAATGTCTCTCTCGTGGCCTCCTTATTCCGCAGGTAACGCCTGAATATACTCGGCCCACGCACAAGCATTTCGCCCTGCGCCCCTTCTGCTACGTCGCTGCCCTCATCGTCTACAATTCTTGCTTCAATGCCTGCAAAAAGTTTCCCGACTGACCCCACGCGGTGCGCGGACTCGGGCTTTAACATCGTGATGTTCGTTTCTGTCATGCCGTAACCCTGGAAGATCGGGGCATTGGGAAGGTGTTTTCGAAAATGCCGGATGGTGGGCGTAGGTAGGACGGCGCCGGAGCACATGATGTATTTTACATTTTGCAATCGGGATAGGTCGAAGGAGGTTTGTTTGGAAATTTGGACGGCGATGGTAGGGAGGATGCGGAGGGCGTTTGACTGGGTTTGGGCAGATAATTCGAGATAGGATTGGAGTGTGTATTTCTTCTGAAGCATAGTGTAGAGACCCATCCACGTTCCCATCAGGACGACGGTCACGAGACCTTGATTGTGGTTTGAGTGATATGTTTGGATATGGATGGACAGGGTCGGAATTACCATAGATGTGACACAAGGGCGCGAAGAACACACCGCGAATACTGGCATCCCAGTAGTGAGGCTCGGTCGATCGAATGCTGAGCATAGAGGCTACTAAGTTGTAGTGCGATAGCTCGACACCCTTTGCTTTACCACTTGTGCCGGAACTAAAGCACACAACAGCCGTGTATTCCCTGCTATCTCTTTGCGATAAGTCGAGTGCTGGTAGGAAGGTATTCTGGTCGAAGACCACCTCGGCACTGATATCCTTCGTTGCATTAGCAGCTGTAGGGCCTGCGTAATCCCCTATACGCACGTTCTCGAACGGAGACCGAGCGCCGTGCAATGATACAGACCGCAGTCCACTCAGGCCCTGCCTCCTCGCTGCACCGAACAAGGTAGACCATGTGGTCCCATCTGCGACCAAAACTTTCGGCTGCGATACTTCCAAAAAATGTGCCATTTCGTGCTCTGTGCTTAGAGGATTCGCCAATCTGAATCCCGTCAATGGGTAACCTTGATATGTGCATGCGTAGAATCTCTTACACGGCTGTCCCTCCGCACCAGAGCACCGCGTGTATCAACCTCACAACATCAACCTTATGTTTCATCAGCATTTCACATCCCCTCAACCCAGATTACGACAACCTCATTACCGAGTTAGGCGCACATATGCAGACCACGTCTCCTTCCTCTACTCCCGCTACATTCCGCAACCCATACGCCCCCCTCGCACTATCCTCTCTAATTGCAGCATACGTAATCTTCCCTCCCGTCCAATCATCTTCGCAGATTACCTTATCGCCCTCAACGTCGTCGGGGTTGTACAATTGTAACAGCTGCGAGAGGGACAAATTCGTAGGAACCTGAGGGGGTGGGTAGGGAGATGTGTAGATTCTGGGGGAGGACATGGTCGGGTTGCGGACATTGCTCTGCATTCGTGCAGGTTCAGATGTTGCGATTTTGGAGAGCGTGTATTGGTAGTTGGCGATGGCTTGATGGGGTTTAGGCTCAGTTTGAGGACCCCGTGGGAGGAAGCGCGGAGGGACGGCATGTGGGTCGCGGTGATCAGGGTATTGATGCGCTAGACGGGCGGGCTCGGTTGTACTTTTCCATGCGAGCTATGTCTAGCGTTGCATGAGAGGGTCAACAATTCTGCTGGCCTGGCTCGAAGACAGATGTCACTGTGTTTTAGACTAGGCGTCCGTGTATGCCGTGTGATCGGAGCTGACATCGTGTAGTCGGAATGTGTCTTCGTTAGCACCGCAATGAGTCATTTCGGTAGAGGAACGGCGTAGAGAATCGTCGAGGAAATGAAGCGCAGTTAAAACGTTTGCGACGACAAGACTCGTACGAGTGGATATGCGCCATGTCCGAAAAGACAGTCTAGAGTCTACACGACCCAACAAAGAGGGAAGGAAGCATGCGCAGATACCGACGGTACGGTTGTTACAGGCACCCAGCATGCGGAGACATGTCGCGACATTCGACAATTTGCCTCCCGCGCATTCCACGAATAACTAATCGCGGAGGCTGGCGGCAATGGCTTGTCCAACGCTTTGGCCAAGTGAGTCGAGCGGCAGCTTGCCATCCGATCTTTTTCCCACGCGGGGACCCCGCGCGCTGTAACGACCTATCGTAACGCTGTAGGCGGCTAGGAAGAGGAAGGTCCAAGACGCAGCCTGAGCGCCACCTTTGGCAAGCATCTCCCGGCGCCTGTCATATAGAAGGAACGAGCCGAGACAACTGATTCACGCGCGACTCGGCCTTCCTCTTCCTCCCTAACCTGCTCGTCGTATAGGGCCAGTAAAGAGTCCCGGCACTGTAGGCTACCCCGGACAACTTCGCACAGTCCCCGGTCGTAGCGAGTACTCACAGGTCTTCAGACCCCCCGTTTCCTCTTCAAAATTCCCAGCCTTTTCTATCGAACTCAAATGGCAATGGAGCGAAGATCGTCAGAAGAGAAGCGGGCCCAGAAGGACCACGTCGTGGAGGAAGAGTACGCGTATTCTGACTCGGATGCGCTTTCTATCAAAGATGCCGCTCGAGGCGACAACCTGCCCGACAATTACTTCCTGAGCGTAGCATTCATCGGAACCGTCGCGGGCCTATGTCTTGGGCAGATAGCAGCATACATTTTCCTCATCCTGCCGACGAATGTACTCACTTTTATCGACGAGGTAAGCCACCCTTCTCTCCGACACTATCCGCATGCTGATTGGTGATCAGGATATCGGTCCTAGCAAGAATCTAGCATGGACCAACATCGCCAGAACTCTGGCGGAGAGCACAATGTTCTTGGTATCTGGACGTTTGAGCGATCTATTTGGCCGTCGCTGGTTCTTCATCGGCGGTAATGTCGTCTGTCTAATCGGAGTTATCGTTGGTGCATGTGCGAAGAACGTCGACACCCTGATCGTCGCGTCTGCGGTGTATGGATTGGGAGAATGCATCCAGCTGAGTTTCGGTGTGGCTATTGGAGAATTGGTGAAGAATAAACATAGGCCCGTTGTCGTAAGTAGCTCTCAAGTTCGAGGTTGCTTCGAGCTGACCATAGTAGATGTCGTTCATCTTCGCGACATCAGCCCCGATTGCCACCTTCGGTCCCAAGATTGCCAGAGCTTTCGTCCAGAATCCGTCTCTGGGCTGGCGCTGGACATACTATCTGAGTAAGTTGTCACCCATCAATCCGAGATAATGGCTCCGAAGCTCATCACATCAGACATCATCGTTGTTGGACTGGCGATTATCCTCCTTTTCTTCTGCTACCACCCACCTACTTTCGATCTACTGCACGAACATAAATCAAAGAAGCAGCAGATGAAGGAGCTTGACTACCCAGGGATGTTTCTGTGGACCGCGGGACTGGTGCTCTTCCTCATGGGTATCTCTTGGGTACGTCTGGTGCGCCTCGTCGAAACATTCGAAACTAATGAGAGTAGGGAGGAGGCATCTACCCATGGAAGTCGGCTGCAGTCATTTGCGCGATCGTCATCGGCGCTGCTTGTCTCATTGCTTTTGGCTTCTGGGAGGCTTATGGGAATGTCAAGTATCCCTTGATGCCCATGAAGTTCTTCAAAAACCGAGGCTTCATATCACTCGTAGCTTGCGCTACAGGTAAGCATCATCGTTTGTTCGGCGGCCGGACACTGACAAGCTCCAGTTGCCTCGATGTTCTACTATTCTGCAGTATTGCTTTGGCCCCAGCAGGTCGCGGTCATGTATACCACTGATGTTGATTACGCTGGCTGGTTGTCTGTAAGTATAAAAGAATCACTCGTATCCTTTTAAGCTAATCATATTCAGTGCACCGTGTCCGCAGCAACTGCACTGGGACAGATTGCTGCTGGTGGAATGATCAAAGTCTTCGGCAAGACGCGATACTGGCTCATACTCTCTGCCTTCGGCATGGTCGCGTTTGTTTCTTCGTGCGCCTCATTGACCCCAAGCACTTTGAATCGAGGCATCGCTTTCACCATTATTGGTCCGTTCTTCGTCGGCTTCATTGAGTTGGCTGCTTTGGCTCTAGCCCCGCTCTTCTGCAAGGCCGAGGAGATTGGCGTATCATCAGGCATGCTTGCGTCTATTCGTGCCGCCGGTCAGTTCACTTCATATTGTCTCTTTGTACGTTGCTGACCATTTCAGGTGGTTCGGTCGCCGTCGCTGTATACTCTACCATTTTGACCAACAGACTGGCAACCACAATTCCTACTGTCGTTGGCGGTGCCGCGACTGCTGCAGGCCTGCCTGCCTCTGATGTTCCTGGAGTGCTCGCAGCCGTTGCAGCGGGTACTGTCGCAGAGGCTCCTGGAGTTAACACGTCCATTCTTACCGCCATCGCCGGGGCTGTACCTATCGCATACAGTCAGGCTTTCAAGACCGTCTACCTCGCTTCGCTGGGCTTTGGAGGTATCGCGATCATTGGCAGCCTGCTGACTGTGGACCCCGAGAAGCATCTGACGGACAAGGTCGAGAGGCGTCTCCATGGCATGGGAGCTGGAAAGGCGGTAGAGAGTCAAGAGAAAGCGGCTGCAGCTTGAGGCTGCGTTTGATCCTCTTAGTGAATATGTGCCCATGAAAAGTTGTATTAGAAAGTCGCTTCTCTGCATAGAATGTATATGACCGCACCGCTGTAGATCATGCCTGGTGATGGCGCACATACAGTCGGCGAGAGCTATGTGGCCCTTCCTCCACACATGATGAGCAACATTGCTTTAGCCTCGCGATAGTGACAGGTCCGCGCTTTCCAATAACCTTGCTAAAGAGCTGCCCTTAAATTCCCTAGGCTCGTTGATATTGCTGCAAGTCACCTCCGTCGCCGGCACCACGTGGGAGCTGTCGGGACAATGTGAATTTCGGTCGCCTGTATGTTGACGACCGTAGTCGATGGAAATGGAATCTTTTAGCATCAAAGTTTCAGATTGTACCAAGCTTCAACTTTTACTTTTGATGGGATGAAAGTATTCTTTCTCAACAGCATCTGCATGTAGAACACGGGAGGTAAAAAAGGTCGGAAAACTTTGCAAGAAGGATAATTAGGACGACACCAAATTAGACCATAGGTCAGAAACTTTTGTCACTATCATTGATGTTTCATCTGTTACGATAATTACTGAAAATCGCAAGGAGAGTTGAAGATATCGACCCCCACGCCCCGCTGAAGTCACTGCCCCACGTTCTCATCACAAAATGGGCGCTTGCAACCAGCATGATTGCTCTCTTTCTGTTCGATTTTCTTTTAATGTCTAGTCTAGTCTGAATTCAGTACTACAAGGACTCCAGGTGCATGCATACTGTGTATGCGTACTGTGCATGCGTATGCGTATGCTAGAGCCTGCTCCAGCCGGATATAGACAGGCTAGTCCTGCACGCCCCACATTATCCAACAGCAAGTTAAACTTGCCTCGGTACAACGTTTTCACACGCTCCTCTTGCCTTTCTTCTTTCAACATATCTCAATCGAATAACGTGATTCTGACAGGTTGCGCTCTGCGACTACAGTCAGATCAAGCAGCCTCAAGCCTTGGGAGAGCTTTGTTCACTTACCGCTCCATACGCCAAAGCAGTCCGTCAACATGCCCAATCTTGTGGTCGTCGTCCAATTGCCCTTCGCAAGCAGTACTGCTAGAGATTCGGTAACATATACAGTTGAACGCAAAAGTACGACACTGACGCAACATAGGCGTTGGAAAAGCTACGCACAATCGCCAAATTTGCGAAGGATAATGAGCCAGAAACCCTTAAGTACTTCATCTCCGCATCTCGAGGCGAGTCGGAAGAGAATAAGCTGTTTGTGGTAGAAGAGTAATTAACCATAGCTTTATCATTCAGCTTAAGAGACTGATGAATGTAGGTACACTTCGCAAGCGGCTTTCGATGCGCACTTGGCTGTCGAGCCCGTGAAGGACATGGTGGCATGGCTAACGGCGAATCCCAAGAATATTGACGGCGAAGCGACCGTAACAGTGTCCGAAAACTATTCTTCCTTCACAAGACCTGAAATATTGAAGGCGACCGACCCCTGGATCTGCTACGCTTCTATCGAGTACAAGGAAGGGAAGCGATCTGAAGCACTGGAGCCTTGGAAACATGTCACTTCCGAAACAGAGAAGAATGAAGCAGAAACACTGAGCTACAGTATCTTGAAGGATACGGGTCATCCAGAAACGATCAAGACGATCGAGGTATATGCAAGCCAGGAATACTTCAAAGAGGTGCATGTTCCAAGCAAGGCTGTTCAGGAGAATGCGAAGAATTACGGAGACGAGATTCGAGTTTCCCTCAAACACGCTTTCCTAAAGTATCAGACAGGATTCTTGGGCAGATAGGATCTTGCATAAGGCACCAAATAGAGCGTGTCCAAGGCATCTTACTCCTACAACTAGATATGTTTGGTGCTAGGTTACTAACGTACCCACATCTTCGTTCACAGGGTCGCACGTTCATAGCGCAGCCTATGCGGGAAAGCCCGCTACTTCCGCGTTACGCGGCCCATGTACATGTGTACTAGCACATTTTATTATCTGCTCGATGCGCGATCGTTCGCTGCTCGATAGAGGAGCAACTGATGGTCACAGGGGCAGGAACGGGTGGGGTCATACCAAGCTAATGAATCATTAGGATATTATTACCCCACCCTTCTCGAATGATTCACTAGCTACCCTCGCCACGGGATGATCCACTCTGTGCTTCTCTCAGAATTGTCGGAAACGTTTTGCATTCGGGTTGATCTCGAGACCCTTCGTTATGCAGCTTGCCTGATATTGCCGGTATCATCAAACAATCAGCTTTGGTCTCTGGCCATTTCCAACAAAGCTAATTACCTAGGGTTTCTGCGCCGAGCGACATACGTGTGGTCCGACTGGTGGCTGACCCTTGCGCTGGTATACCGATCATGTAGGTGTAGCCTGATGGTCGAGATATTCGTACTTATAACCCCGCCCTACCTCCCTCTGGCTTCTGTTTCTAGTCTTCTCACTTGATATCTCCGTACTAGTACTTGTCCTTCAGGTCTTTTTGATCTTCCGTCTTCAATATGGCTCCTCCCGTCGAGAACGGTGTCAACGTTTCAGTCGCCAACGGGGCAAACGGCGCCAACGGCTCTCAGAAGAGGCCTATCTACGTCGCAGGTTGCTCCGGAGGTGTGTATGATAGAAAACGAGCCATCGAAGACATGGCGAAGGTAAAATCCACCTCACCGTGTCACTAGAGGTTACTGACAGTCGTAGAACGAACCGCATGTCGACGTGATTACCGGTGATTGGATGTCAGAATGCAACATGACCCTCCGAGGATCAGACAAGCGGGACAAGCTCGCAAAGAAGCAACTTTCGGCCGTCGGTGCTGCCTACGAGCCATACTTCCTTGAGGAAGTCGACCCCGCCATTCCATGGCTTGCGAAGAACAAGACGAAGATTTGCGTAAACGCAGGCGCAAGTGATGTTGAGGGTCTAGCCAACGAGGTGAAAAAGCTGGTCGCTAAGCACGGTGTGGATCTCAAGGTGGCATTTGTCGATGGTGATGATTGCACGGATGCTGTCTTGGAATTATACCGCAAGGGCGAGAATTTCCCCAATCTCCCGGCCGGCAAGAACATCCAAGACTGGCCCTTTGAGCCGATATGCGCTCAATGCTATCTCGGTGCCACGGGTATTGCAACTTGCTTTGCCGGTAAGTATATCTCGTTCGCTTCGGTAAATTTATGCTAACATTACTCTAGCTGGTGCGGATATTGTTGTCTGTGGTCGCGTGGCCGATGCTTCTCCTACCGTTGGTGCCGCAATGTGGTGGCATGGTTGGACGCGTGAAAAAAACATCCAGGAAGTCGCTTCAGCGCTGATGGTTGGCCACGTGATTGAATGCTCGACATATGCTACGGGAGGTTATTACAGTGGTTTCAAGGATCTTGGTGTTAAGGACACTGACATGGGCTATCCTATTGCTGCCATCGAGGCAAACGGTGAGGCAGTGTATACCATGGAGAAGGTAAGTCAGACCCTTGAGCTTATGGTTTAGACAGAGTCCTGACCTGTCTTCAGGGCAAACACGGCTTGGTAAACATTCAGACTATCGCTAGTCAGCTTCTCTACGAGATTCAGGGATCTTACTACTACAACTCCGATGTCACCGCCCAGATCGAGAATGTAAAGCTCGAGCAAGTTGGTGAGAACGCTGTGCGAATGTCCGGTATCAAGGGCCTTCCTGCTCCTCCAACAACCAAGGTGGGAATCACAGCAAAGGGTGGTTATCAGGCGGAGTTCCACTTCTATCTCACTGGCCTGGATATCGAGGAGAAAGCCAAGATGATAGAGAGGCAGACACTTGCGGCGATGGGCGACTATGCCAAGGAGTTCACCTGCCTGAAGTTCCAAATTGCCGGAGCTGTCCCCGAAGACCCGCAGTCGCAAAACGAGGCTACAGTTGACTTGAGAATTTTTGCCCAGACCCAGAATGCTGATATGCTTTCTGCTGGTGCCATGATCGACTCCGACCGCGGCTCGTTTGCGCGCTTTTGTATTGAAAACCTGTTGCAAGGCTACCCTGGATCTACCATGGCGCCCGACATGCGTACCGCGATGGGCAGACCTTTCTTCGAATACTGGGTCAGCCTGATGCCCCAGGAATTTGTCAAGGAGCAGGCTCACCTACCAGACGGCACTGTGGTCGACATCCCGTCTCCAACAGTGACGCAGGAGTATGACTTCAACCAGCCCTCGTACAACACCCAAAATCCTGTCGATCTGTCCTCATTTGGACCCACGACTCGCGCGCCGCTCGGTTACGTGGTGATGGGCCGCTCGGGGGACAAATCATCCAACTGCAACCTTGGTCTCTTCGTTCGTCACGAAGACGAGTACGATTGGCTGCGCACGCTCCTCAGTATTGAGAAAATTCGCGAGCTTCTTGGAAAGGATGACTCAGGCAAGAACATTGACCGTTGTGAGATGCCCAATATTTACGCTGTACATTTCTTACTCCGAGACCACCTTGACCGCGGATTCAACGCCACAAGTGGATTCGACAGCTTGGGTAAGAACCTCTGCGAGTACATCAGGTGTAGATATGTGGATATTCCCAACAAGTTCTTGGAGCGTGGTCGCGTTTGAGCGGGCGGAAATTGCATGGTCTGTGAGCCGGTAGAGTTCAGGAAGCATTGGCAGGCGTCCGGTTCATTTCATACAAGTCAATTGCGCATGCACGATAATTCAATACTGTGACTTTGATCGCACTGTGTCACTACTGCCAAGCATGTACGGAAGCCCAAGACAATCGTTTGGGTGTGGTGGCGCCTCCCTAATGCACGCTAATCACAGCACGTCCCGTCCTGACCCCAGAAGCGGGGGTTCCGGAAGCCGTCTCCCCCAGCCTTCTCCACTTCTTCGATCTCTTCCATTGCCAGACCATTATTCTTTGTCGATGAGCGAGAACCTGCATGAGCCCGCTCTGCAGGGTTACGACTAAGAACTGAATGACCACAGATTTGACTGGTGAAAAGATGGCATCTACATCACCTTCGGATACAACATCTCCGGCGAGTGGAGGGCCGCGTACGGCGCAAGATTTCGAGAACTTAGAAAAGAAAAGGGCGAGAGATAGGAAGAGTCAAAAGGCCATGCGCGAGAGAACAAAATGGAACATTCAATGTTTGACTCAACAAGTCGAACAGTTGACACGTGCACTCGACGCCGAATCACGGGAGAAGAACGACTTGTATAACAGGTTCCTGGCTGTGTCCGAAGAAAACGACCACTTGCGCGTGCAGAAAGCTGCACTGCAGCTACGGCTCCTAGGGAATGGGCAGTCACCGCCTGACAGCGCGTCTTCACCCACTGGTCTCGCGCCGTACGAAGCGATCCCAGTGAATACCAGTCCTACGTGCATGTCGGATCAGATCTTGCAAACCTTCGTTGAGAGCCGATGGGAAGCCTACGCTTTCCAAACAGCTGGACGCATTGAATCGTATCCCGACAAGCCTGATCTCAGCGCCCTGTTCGACGGCCGGCCGAATCGCCAGGTAGATGAGACGAGTTCAATTGTAGGCGACATAATCAGGAGTTACACAGAGATTAACACGCTGCCAAAGAAGGTAGCCGTACACTATATCATGAGTACGCTTCTGAAGTGGGAGGTGTTGAGGACGAAGGCGAGCTTCCAGGCTATGCCGGACTGGCTGCGCCCAGAGCAGGTCCAGCTTGAACGGCCGCATGCCAGCTGGATTGATCGGATACCATGGTCTGTTCCCTTGCTGCACTTGTGTCACATAGCTAATCCACCCGCAGGCCCAAGATTCGCATATATCTAATCGACCACCCTGAGGTGAAATTCGATGACTTTGCGTCCGCATACAGCACATCTTTCAACGTCAAGTGGGACTACGACCCCAACCATGTCATCCTGACTACGGCAAACGATGAGCGTGGCGGCATATCGATTAACCCAATTTACGAAGAGCACGTGAGGCAGCTGAAGAACTGGACCGTTGGAGGCGCCTTCCGGCTGAAGTTCCCCGAGATGACAGAAATTATCGATAGCTACAAAAACGAAAAGTAGGTGTTCGAAAATCCGTTCAGAGGTCTAGCGCTAACCGGAAAAGGTACGGCGGAGGTTTTCCAGAAGAGATGCTCAATCCTGTGCCTCTGCCGCGGTACGCGATATGAAGTGGGAATCGCGACAGAGCCACGCTCCATCCCATCTAATAAGCAAATCCCACGGTCAAGCGACCGTCAGCTACGCGGCACCGTGCTGCCACTTGAAGTCTTCGATTTTGGCCAAGTTACTGCACCGTAGTCGACCCACGAAGGGCTATGAGACAAGCTCCATGAACGCTACCGAGTCCACAACGTGACCACAGCTGAGATGCCTTTATCTTGCATGCTACAACAGTCAGAAATCGCGGACCCAGGCCAGCGCCACGCTATTCTGCGCATTGCCGCGAAGCTCATCATGGCTGTCTACCTCAGTCCACTGCGAAGGCAGAAACAGGCGCCTATAGCCATTGGTGGTCGTGAGATTGCTGTTAAAAATCTCTCTACTACGCCGCAGCAGTGCATAGGAGAGTAAAGCCCTTCTATGGCACATAAAATGTGGAAATATTAGCGCATCAGGCTCAGCTGCATTGGGCACTTCCTCTCTCTGCACTTCTGTGGATACCAATGCTTTAAGCTTGATTTTCCAGCGCTGCAGCGGATGCGGCTCGAGAAAGAATAGAAGAAAGATGTAGCGTAGGGTGACTGTACTATACACAGAGGAGCGCGGAATATTGACTGAACCATCGTGTGGTCATCTATGTGAAACTTGGCTGACTATGGAAGGACATGCATAGGAATAATTACCTGCGAATAAGGGGACATCTTCCTCTCGGATGGCTTACGAAGACGACGCGTAAATCTTTCAGCAGTGTGTCATTCGCTACAAAATCACCGGTAACCTCGTAGTCTGTATCAATATATTGCCTTTGAATTTGCAGATGGGGCATCTACGTAGTGTTCGTGGTCGTGGCAGGATTTAGCCTTCAATCAATCTCAAGATCATCAGTCTATTTCATGAAATACCCGAGTCCCTATTTAAGAGCGCAGTACGTCCAGAGCGGCGCGTCGAATCCCTCAAACACACTCGAAGAGCGGTGGAAGGGGAAGGGAACCCCACTTCTCCAGAGCACAGTAGTTTTGAAGGCGATAAAGTTAGGTACCCGCGGAGTTCACTTGTTTAGCGAGTTTTCCTTGTAGTATAGAACCTAGAAGCGTTCTCGAGCTCGGCCGCATAACCGAATGTGTATAATCCAGCATGTGCCCATAATGAATGGTGGCAGGTTTAGCGGTCTAGTCGCTTTCGGCATGGAGGAGCACCTTTCCCCAGGTAAACGCACGGTCCTTCATTGCAATCGTGCCTCGGCATCTTAGTTTCAAGTGTTAGTCTGCTCGAACAACGACCGAACCGTGCAATTCCGGCTTATATCGATTGTACAATGCCTCCTTCGTTGCAAGTCCCTCCTTGAGCACACTCGGCTTGTTTTTCCGCCATGCACGGTAAGGCGATACCAACAATTGCGCATTGCGCAACCTTCTCATAGCTATGGTAGCTAACCTCCACGGTCTCCCAGCACTTGCCCTCCCCGCAGCGGCCGCAGGCCTCGCCTACCTCAACGGACGCTACTCCCTCTCCTACGATTACGGCCTTCTCTCCTCTTTGATTTCTGGGCAACTCAGAGCTCGTCTGGCCGAACACAACGATACCCTCAACCTGTTCTATATTCTCGAAGCGCAAGCCAAATCGTCGAATCGCCATCGCCCGTTCATTATCTCAGGAGAGTCTGGTGACAAGTGGAGCTATGCTGAAGCCTATGAGATCGTTCTCAAATACGGAACATGGCTGAAGAGCAAAGGCGTGCAGAAGGAGGAGGTCGTTGCCATGGACTTTGTGAACAGCGAGGTGTTTGTATGGGTGTGGTTCGGCTTGTGGAGTATTGGTGCGAAACCAGCCTTTATCAACTACAACCTCACAGGCACTCCGTTATTTCATACTGTGAGGACAAGTACCGCGCGACTTGTTCTTGTGGATGAGAATGGACACAACAAGTTTCAAGAGAGCATAATGGCGGCACATGGTTTCGCGCCGGTGCCTGCTACTGCTGGACAACAGGACAACCAAGCGATATACGGATTTGAGAACGACCCGAGCCAGATACCACGGAAAGTCCAGCAGCAGGCTAGCAAGACTGCCCAACCGAATGACTCTGAGGACAACACGTCCGACCTACAGCGCCAGAGACTCGAAGTCGTCTTCTTCGACAAACGTCTAGAAGATCATATCCTCTCCTTTCAGCCGATCCGTGTCCCAGACTCCGAACGAGGGAACCAACAATTAAACAGCATGGCCATGTTGATCTACACGTCAGGAACGACAGGTCTCCCCAAAGCCGCCATCATGTCCTGGACCAAGGCCTTCGTTGGCGCCAAGTTCATTCAGAGCTGGATGGGAATCAGATCTACAGACGTACTCTACACATCAATGCCTCTCTATCACAGCTCTGCTTCGGTGCTCGGCGTTGGGCCGATGCTGCGCGGCGGAGGCGCCATCTGCGTATCCAAGCGCTTCTCTCATAAAACCTTCTGGCCTGAGGTTAGAGCCTCAAAGGCTACGATCATCCAATACGTCGGCGAAACATGCCGCTACCTCTACTCTGCACCTCCTTCACCTCTTGACAAACAACACCATGTACGCGCAGCATTCGGAAATGGATTGCGACCAGATGTGTGGGATGCTTTCAAAGAGCGCTTCGGCATCGAGACCGTCTATGAGTTCTACAGTGCGACCGAGGCCCCAAGTGGCTTATTCAACAAATCGACAAACAGTTTTAGCGCCGGGGCTTTCGCACGTAACGGCACGTTGGCAGACCTCCTCATGGGCTCCTCCCTCCCAGTGGTCCGCATGAACCCCGACTCATCGCCCCCAGAACCGCTGCGCGACCCCAAAACCGGTCTATGCCAGGTCTGCGACTGGAACGAGGCAGGCGAGCTCCTCTTCAAGCTCGATGCTGCGAATGTATCGCAGAAGTTTCAGGGCTATTGGGGCAACTCGAAAGCGACGACTTCCAAAATCTTGCGCGATGTGCGCATTAAGGGCGACGCGTATTTCCGCTCCGGCGACCTCATCAGACGGGACAGGGAGGGGCGATGGTACTTCATCGACCGCATTGGCGACACCTTCCGGTGGAAAGCCGAGAACGTCTCAACAGCCGAAGTTGCAGACGTACTGGGCAAACATCCCGATATCGAAGAAGCAAACGTGTATGGTGTGCAAGTCCCGCACCACGACGGGCGCGCGGGCTGCGCTGCTGTCATCCTCAAATCAGGCACTACCTCACCTTCCGCTACGACGCTAAAGTCGATCGCAGACCACGTCCGCGAGAATCTGCCGGCATTTGCAGTACCGCTATGGCTTAGGGTCACAAAGCAGATGCATACCACGGGCACGAACAAGCAGCAGAAACACCTCTTCCAAAAGGATGGGATCAATGCGAGGGCGGTGGAGAAGAGGGGCGATGTGTTGTTTTGGCTGAATCCTAAGACGAAGACGTATGAAAGTTTTTCAGGAAAGCAGTTGAAGAGGATTCAGAGTAGAGAGGTGAGGCTTTGATGTTTTCTTGATTGGGATGGTAGAGGCGACAATTTTTAGGGCGGAGTAATCAGGCGCTTTCCTTGGAGATACCATATAAACTTTGATGAATATACGATTAGGAATGGCACGAATATACATATTTCAGATCTCTGCAAGGAATGTCTTGCGCAACGCTGCACCCTATATTTGTGTTTTCAGTGGCTCGTTGTTCTCGACTCTGATGTAATACGATTGGATGGTAACTGTCCCGCATGCTCACCAAATCCCGGGGATGAATCGATGAGGGAAGAAATCCACGATGTAGCTTTGGGATGGTTGTGGGGCGTCTTTCTAAAAGCAACAAACTAGAGTGAGTGTGTCCAATCAGGCGCCTCGCTACCGTCCCCCGAATGCGTCATCCTTCTCGATCAATGATTAACCCCACTCGTTGACCGGAGGCGATCGGTAGGATCCACACGCCCGCCCCACATCTTTTTAACTATTTATTTCTTGGTATATATATTTTATTTCCCAAAACTTTGGCACGGAATAGCATCTACAGCGGGAGTAGTCTAGGTATGTCACTCGCGTCGAGCTATGATAGCTCCATTCTAACAGACCATCAGTGGTTATGATGTCTGCTTTACAAGTAATTGTGAAAGCGCAGAAGGTCCCCGGTTCGATCCCGGGCTTCCGTATATTTTTTCCTTTTTTCTGCCGTTGTACTCCACCCTTCTCTGAATGTTTTGATATCATGGTTGCGGCCAGAAAAGAAGGCGAGCATACATATTCACCAATTTTTGATAATCAGATTACTGTGGCCGGATTATCCGACCAAGTCAAGTTCGCATCGCAATCATTTCACGTTTCCTTGTGATCAGTACTGCCGCTGACGCTGTTCCGTGACGTTTGTTGCTAAACAAGTCGTATATACACGTGAGCAAACAGTTTGGCCGACGCGACGCTGAGGTCGCAAAACGCGAAAACCGACATTATGGGCGCAATCAAGACGTGCACAAGGAGACGTAGTGGACATGATGTGGCGGTAATGAGGGCATTGAGGGGCTTGGCGCAGGAGAGCAGTGGAGCATCATTCTGAGAGTTACGATCAGAGAACTCAATTTCCATCATGAGCAAGCACTCATAGACTTGTAGAAACATCAATGTTTCATAGAGTTTCTACTGATCTAACGATGTTGGTGTCCATGTCCCACAGGATAAAAGTCGCATGTACTGCCACCGTGCACTGCCGTCTGCGATGACATATTCCGGTCAAGCTCCGTCAGCTCGGCGTTGACCTACTGCTCATCATCTTTCCTTCCAACCCCACAATCATTTTGCAGAAGCGCATTTTGCAATCGATTGAGCTGATCCGCCTTTCTCAAGCAACGGCATAATTACATTCCTTCAAAATGCCAGCCCGCGCCCCAACTCTCCGCACTCTCCTCCGCACGGCAACTCTTCGCCCCGCGACAACACAGACAACACGTCCTTTCTCGCAATTCCAGAGCCGCTCGCGTTCTCCCTCTCCACCTCCGCCATACCAATCGCGAAACCTCACACTCCTCGCAACCCACCAATGGACGCGCTTCCACACACCCTACACCTACTCCTCGGTCCGCACCTTCACGTCCTCTCCCCACCCCTCTAAGCCAACCAACACTGCTCCATCGACCTCCCCAGACGCCGCTGCCAAAATTGACGAGGCCATAGAAGAAATCCAGGAGCTCTACGGTACAGCGCGCGACGAGTTCGAGATTGCGGCTGAGGAGACGGAGAAGAATACTACGTATGCGGCAGACGATCGTGCGGCGGCGCGGGAGGAGCTAGATAAGCTGTTGGAGTTCTACACCGGGGTTTTGGAGGGAGATCAGGCGGTGGCGGAGGAGGTGAAGAGGAGGGTGGGGCAGAGGGTCAGAGAGCTGGAGCAGGCGGTGTTGGGGATGGAAGAGAGTGTTACGCATGGTGATTAGATGGAAAGGGGACTGCGCTGTACGATATGAATCTTGTAACATCTGGGGTATTGAACGCGATCCGATGTGTAGGAAAGAAGATGGGTAGTAGGAGATATGTAAGATATTTGTGCGCGCATCAAGCATTGTGAGCGCTCCTCAATGTATCATATTAGGTTAGAAAAGAATCTTCTCAAATTTCGTTGAATTGGACAGTAGGCAACGAACGGTGCTCGCGTATTGCACGACTCGACTGCTGCAACGCGTGCCCATACCCTCGGCCGTAGGCACTGCTCGTAGAAATGTATATCCAAATGCAAGACTCCTCGAATGGTATCAACCCACAACACCGAACGCACCGCTATGCTTCGCAAAATAATAATGAACACCGCAAGCAATATCATCACATCCACGCCTGAAAGTCTGTGGAAAACACGCGCTACCACCATCTCTTCGGGTTTCTCGCAGATGTCGCACACTGCAAGCAATGCCTCGTATTCGCAACAACGGCGCACTTGCCGCACACGTTTCTTCCGCAGTCGTTGCACGCGAGCGAGTTTCTCTCCATTGGACTGTCAACATCCATATCGACGTCCATGTCATTCGCGTCTTTCTCTAGCGGCGTGTCGCAGTCCTCACACCGCGGCGCGTCCGCCTGTTGTTGGGGCTGCGTCTGGAATATTGGAGGCTGTACGGGCGGCGCAGCGATGTTCCAAAAAGCATGCAGTGTTGATTTCTGCGGCTTCTGTACGGCGAGTGCTTGTTGAGAGGGTAGTGTGTCGGACGGTATGGGCTCGGCATAAGGCTGCGTGCGTTGTGCGGAGAAGAGCTTATTGATGGTGGTTTCTGATCTCATTAGCTTCTTTCCGTTTCTTCAAACCGTACATGAATAACCGTAGTAACATACCGTGTATTATATGCTCGTCAGGCCGATTGTCTCTGAACCGCTTACGCGTTCGCAGTCCCCAATCGCTATTCTTTATCCGTCCCAAATTCGAGAAATCCCATCCTGTGCCTCTGCTCATTGGTGCGTCAATATCCATCATGCCATTTGGCATGGGTGTAGGTGACTGTGCGTCGGGCGTGGCGAAGCTGCCAAAGCTTGAGACGGAAATGGGGGGATTCGTTGACTGATCGCTTGCGCTTGAAGCCCATTGTGGAATTTATGTATATGTTGATAGTGAATTAGATGGATATGTATACACGGTGTAAGAGGGTATTGCGGGGGGAAAGCGTGCGTTGTAAATGAAGAGTAAGCAGAGCTGAAGTGATGATGAAATGCGGAGCGTTGGGGAGGTTGGCGCGCGTGCTTCTTCGCGACGCGCACTAGTCGCGTGTCCAGATAAAGAGGCCAACAACGCAACCCTCTAAACTTCAATGACTTATCCCATGTATCATGCGTCTAAAATGTGTCGAGAGGGGAAAGCCACTTACTGCTTTGATGTCGTGTGTCGAGGTTCGAAGTTGCTATGAGAGCGCGGCGCAGCTCAACCTTCTCTGAGGCATGTCGCAGGGGAATTGACTGAAATCGACGAAAGGGAAAAGAACACTCAGATGATTTCAAAAAGCCCGTCTGCATGCTAGAATCCCCAAGGGCTCTGAAATGGTAACAGAAGTATCATTCCGGAGCTGCAAATGATTACGTCGTGTCTGAGTTGCAGCTGCCCCACCAGAGCTGTACCGGTACCTTCCCCAGTACCCCGCTACCATTGCTCTCACATCCAACCTCCGGCAGCTTCAACAAAACGTTTCCTCTTACAAGTGAACAGCATTCCGAATACGATGGCACCGAATGTCCGTGATCCATCACATGCTGGATCGTGGTACACCGACGATGGCGCAACACTCTCACAGCAGCTCGACAACTGGTTGTCCAAAGTTCCGAGCTCAGCAACGCCTATAGGATCGGCTTCGTCAAAGCAAGGGGATGTTGAAATACCGGTCCGAAATGCTAGAGCTATCATTGCACCGTAGGCTACGCTGAAAGTTGCGACAAGATACGCGAGGCTCATGACGGACAGGCACGCTGGTTACTCGTACTCAGGGCCTGCTGCTGCATGGGCCTATAAGAGCGCTGACTGGGCGAATGCGTATGATCTTCACATTAAGACATGTAGCTAAAAACTTACTTTTGCAGCAAACGCGTCTTTCTGCTTGGTCCCTCCCACCACTGGGGCCTTCCGGGCGCCGCAACGACTGCCTGCAGTGAATACGGCACACCTCTCGGCAATCTCACCGTCGATACTGAGCTCGTAGACACGGTCAGAAAAGACTGGAAGTTGAAGACCATGTCCAGGCAGCAAGACGAGGACGAACATAGCTTAGAGATGCATCTGCCGTACATCTACAAGATGTTGTCACTGTGCGCATTCCCAATCTCTGTGAATCCTTGATCTGATCCTGATGATGTACAGTCACAACCCAAGCTTCAAATCAGATAGCTCCTCAGTTCCCCTTGTTCCTGTCCTAGTCGGCGCGACCAACATCTCCACCGAACGCGATCTCGGCTCCAAACTCGCCCCCTACCTCGCCGACGCAACAAACCTCTTCGTTATTTCCTCCGACTTCTGTCACTGGGGCTCACGCTTTCGATACACATATTATCAGTTACCTGACGGTAGCGCCAAAGAGCTCCGATCCTCGTCAGAAGTCAAGAAAGACTATCCAATTCATGAGAGCATCAAGGCAGTTGACTTCGAGAGCATAGACGCGGTCGAGACCGGGGATCACAGACAGTTTCTGGAACAGCTGCAAGAGACTGGAAATACGGTGTGTGGACGGCATCCGATTGGTGTCTTCATGGCGGCTGTGGAGCAGGCGAGTGGACTGCAGGGCGATGGCAAGTTCAAGTTCGTGCGGTATGAGAGAAGTAGCGAGGTAGTGAGCGTGAGGGATAGCAGTGTGTCATATGCCAGTGCATTTGCTGTGCTTTGAATGAGCGGTGGAGCTAGGAAGAGAGTACCGGTCAGATGAACGGTTACGAACTGTTCGAGAATGTATGTACACAATTGCAAGTACTCTCACAGTAGATATACTTAACCTGAGCCTCTTAGCCCTCACTGTGCAAAATTCACATAAGATTAAGTCTCGTTCAAAGTATTGCACAATGCCAAGCCATGTTCATGGTACACTCAGTATCAACTGTGTTAGCCGTGCGAACTCAGACCGTCCTGCGACTCCAACTAGCCAGCTGAATGTAGAAGGGACGCATAACATGCGGTTCGTATTCGTTGATATTCTTCTCCAGAGGGAATGTGGTTCAGTGATGCGCTATGCCATGGGGCAGCTCGCGGGTGCCAGATGTGGGTCTTTGCTGGAAGCAGAAACCTGTATCAAAGTCCTGCTGAATGTTGGCGTCCCGTTTCAAGATTCTAGACAGGCGTCCCCTCTTGCGTTGGTGATCCATATTGTTAGCATTGAAACAGCTTGTTGGTCCGGCCGCACACTAGTACGTGCTTATCAAAGCTTTGGAGACAAACAAGTGATAGATAATAGAGCTTGAATAATACCCAACGTTGAGCTTGATAGCATGGTGTAGGTTCCCGATAGCTAGTACAGTCTCTTTTCATTCAGAGCATGTCAAGCATGCCCTTGAGCCTTCGCAAATCGTCCTTCCAGTCATCTTCAGCTACGGAAAGGCAATCAAAAGTGTCCTTGAGCTTTTGCAAATCATCCTTCCGGTCATATCCAGCTTCGAAGCGACCCTGGCGGTCAAATATGTCTTTCAACCTTTGTATACCTTCCCCCGATCCATGCATACCGTCTTGAAGTTCGCGTTCAAGGAAATTATAAGTACCCCATGTTCGGTTGTCGATTGCCAGAGTAAGGCGCTTGAGGATAAAATTGGCCGTTCTCAAAGCATACTCCCGGCCATAACCCGTGTGAGGAGCCCAACTAAAGATTTCTTCAACCGTCCGGAAAGCATAATCTCGGTACTCTCTGGATGATTCGGGAATGATCATTAACATTTTCGAGCCGTCGGGATCAGAAGGGCGCAACTCCCAGGAGTCCACGTCCTCAAGCTTAAGCCTGTTGAGTGGAAGATGGCGTCCCAACACTCCTAGACAGCTAGCCTTGCGTGCCTCGGAATGGACAAAGCCAAGTCCATGTAGGTGCTGATCTACAGCAAGCGTTGGCGCAAGATCTACGATGCTGTTTCCCCACTTGTTAGGACCGAAAGCTGGCGTGACCTTGAGCGAAAATAGAAAATCGAAATTCTCTCGGTTGCTTCCCCACGAAGCCATATGTAGCAAGCCATTGCCGAATAGGTCCTTATGAGTGACCTGGCTAGGATCTCGAGATAGAAAAGCCTTCAGCATACTTTTGGTGCCGAACGCAGCAGCAAAGGCAATGGCTTTGCGCCCGTGCTTGTCTTTGATGTGAAGGTTAACCCAAGGATGATCAATCAGCCAGAGAACGAGGTCATCGTGCCCGGATGTTACTGCCAAATGAAGAGGTGTCCAGCCATTTGCCCCAATCGAGTGGTAGGGATTTGCATATGGGTTTTTCGGATCAATCCGTCGGTCTTTTGCATTGAGCAATTCCGGATCAGCATACGAGACAAGAAGCTGCAAGATTCGATAGTGGCCTCCCGCTGCTGCCAGATGCAGCGCGGTCTCGCCTTGCAAGTTCCGACCGTAGACATCAGTGCCCCTTTTCAGCAACTGTTCCACTGCATCAAATAAACCTTCTTTGGCGGCGATGTGTAAGGCGCTATGGCCCTTTTCGGCCCGAAGATATGGGCATGCAAGTAACATGTTCATTGCGTCCGTCATACCCCAGTAGATAGCGTAGCTCAACGGAGAAAACCGGAATGCGTCTGGAGCATTGAGATCTATGCTGGGTTGCGATAGCAGGCGCCTGCATGAAAGCTTTGCCGAGTCAAGAGCAATCTCAAAGGGTCTCTTGGGAGTATCGAGTATGTTTCCGAATGTCTTCGCGGGGACTTTAGTATCGGCCATGTCCGGATGGCAAAGTGCGTCGTGCCAATTTATGAGACACTTATGCAGAAGTGTTTGCCCGAAATACGTTCTGCCATTCAGATCGACGCCAAGACCAACCAGCCAGCGGGTGGTGTCTTCGATCACTACTATGCACTTTGGACCACTGCAGACATGATGGATGAAATGGTCACCGCTCTCATCGAACACGTTGAGATTCATGCCAAACCTGGCCGCAGGTTCGAACAACTTGGCTAGGCCACGGTCCCAAAGTTGAAAGATTATCTTACTTGTGTCGTACCACCGCAGTTGTTTTGTCTCAAAGTTGAGCAGCTTGAAGAAGTAAACAAAGACATCGTCGAAACCGTCCGCTATAAATTGCAGATGATGGATCCAGTGCTTGTGACAATAAGAGAACAAGAGATGCTGCTGAGCTTCTTCGAGCGATTCATCGGCGAAGTCGTCAAGCGTAATATAAGATAAGCAATCCAGGCCCATATCGTAATTAACTGGGTCCAGGGCGAAATGGAAGGGATTGGGCACCTTATGAGACCCATCTTTGGCAAATTTCGTTTCGAGTAAGAAGGTCCTGAAAGACAAGTGCACAAGCTTGATGAGTCCGGATCCATCTATCTTGATCAAATGTGGACAAGATTTTTTGAAGAACATGCGCATGTTGAATGGGATATCGAGTTGTTCGCTTTTGCGAGGCCGCGCTCTTAACGATAACGCCACCGCAATCTCGTTCACTGTTAGTGGTACCGGTGCTGCAACAATCCATTTCAGCGCGGCTAGTAATTCAGTAGCAATTCGTTTGTCCAACAAAGCGAGCATTCGATGGTAAAGACTCTCGATACCAGCTGGGACCTGCCGCAAGCCTTCAAGCTTCTGTTGCACGAGTCCCCTCGTCCACATGCCCACGCCTTCAGTGAACAGTGACCAGGCAAGCGTTGCCCACAGGAACATTCCATCGGCTTTTGTTGAGATTTCCGAAATTATTTCACGTATGTTCTCGTCACCAAAGTTGTTCTGTTGACCGAAATCCGAAACCGTGCCTTTGATGTACTCCACGACATCGGAAGCATTCTGGTCAGTTGCGCCAAGATCAATACCCAATACGTTCGCCAGCTGCTCTTCAATTTCAGGCTCGGTGCGACTTGTAACAAGAAGCCTGAACAGTGGCTTTCTCGTCCCATGGATGATGTCACCGAATGTCCCGAAGAACCGCGACCATTCACTGCGGTTCAACTCGTCTAAAGCATCGATGACAATGTACAAAGTCGGAACAGATGTCAAGGAGCCATATCTTGTCATGTTTCGTGCTGGATTGGAGTACCAGTAAAGTAAGTCCCCGAAAGTTTTGTGAAGGTTGGCCAAGCTATCCACATCCGGGTCGATCCAACCGAACTGATTCTTGAGAGACGACGCATGTCCCGCCAGATCTGGTCTCTGGGATAGAAGCTGGTAGATCAAAGATGAGATCAAGCCTTTGTAACTCTGGGCATTGTTCAAACTATATGAGCAAAAAAAGTATAGAACGCATCGTCGAGATCTTCTGTCCACGGGTGGAATGTCGATAAAATTCTTCAGCAAGTATTTGGTAATCACTGACTTCCCCAGACCCGGATAACCGTGTAACCAGAAAGTTGTTGACGACTCGCCAGCGATCCATTTCAAAAATGCCTGTGATTGTGGGATCCAGGTACACGTGTGGCGATATGGGTCGATGATGCTGTCTAAAACGGAATTGTAATCGAAAGTATGGAAAGATTTGAGGTATGGATAGGCCTCATAAGGGATATCGTAGTGATCTCCAGTATCTGTTGTATTGTTATGTGGAGCATGTAGCACCAAAGAAACAGTCAGCTGTGAAAATTTTGATGAGCATAATCAGGAAGTCTGTGGCATACATGAATCCTTCTCAAGGATCTTCAAAACGCTCGCTATATCCTTGACACCGGGTTCTCTAACCATTTCACGGTGATCAGCGTCTATGGTCTCGTGTCTTGCCCCTTTCAACCAGCCAATTTTTCCGGAGAAGTCATCGACAATCTGAGGCAGTCAGCGAGCTTTATAGATTCAGCACTACATATATCTCTACGTACTTTACCATCCAAGCCCTTTATTCCAGTCATGCCCTTTCCTTCAAGGAAAGAATGAACCCGAAGAGAGGATTGATACTGCAGTGTGCGTAAAAAGTTGTCTTGTATCATATCAAGGATCTGTGAGTCGATCTCCAAGTCTGATAAAAGCTGCGCTGTCGGGGCAGCAAGCGCTACAGTAGCAAGTCTGGACAGGAGAGTTCCCCAAGCGGCTGCATCAGCGCCGCGATGCGGGCAACCACAAAACACGACTGAAAAGACGCGATTTAGTAAGCTTATAAGGCTCTCATCTTTGCTGGATTCCATCTCAGAGAGTGCCTGGAACTTTAGTTATCATCTTCCCGGTGATCAAAAGTTCTTACCCTCTTGACAATAATTCCACCTAAGCTGTGGGCAACAAAAATAATGGGGCGCTTGACTGATCTTAGTATAGATATCAACGCCCATTAGAGAGTTACCTACTCGATCATCGAGAATCCGTTCAAGTTTTACCGTCAGATCATTGGCATGTTGAAGGATGCTGTTTTTGTTATTTGCTCGAAAAATGCCGGAAATGACATCCGCATTGTAGCCATAAGTCCAGATTCGCGCTCGTGACACTTCTTGGGGAAGATTATGGGCAGGCCAAAATATTGATTGAGCTGGCTGATCGCGGCGGTTGCGAGACGGCTTTTTCTGATGGCGTGAAGAAGATGAAAATGCAGAAAACAACCCGCGCTTCTGTTTCGTTTTCTCTTGCTTCGATGTCCTTTCCTTCGGCGCACTGGGTGCTCGGGCTGGCTTGTACTCCCAAGTCGTTCGAGGGTGGCCACGAAGCCCATGAACGAATATGATGCTTTCATAAAGGTGTTTAGTAGGAGTTCCGTAGATTTCATGGTTTTCCTACCTACTTGGCGCTGTGTGTTGGTCCGTCTCCTGCAGTATGGTCAGAGACTGGCGAGTGAAGAAGGCTGAGGCCAAGTCGTTCGACTTCGACGGACTTAGCCTCGCTTCCCACTGCAGATCGGGACGACGCCATAACAGATTATGGCAGTACCTGTCGCAGATCGTGACGATCAGCCGGATTTTTACGACAAGGTGAAGGAGAACTCGGTGACGGAGGACGATAGGTTGAGTCGAGCAGTTTTGAGAAGTCACGGCTGAGCCTCCTTCTCCAGGCGGACACGCGGCAAGCACGATCCCTCCCTATCAGCCACAAAGGGATTCAATGCATGCAACACGCTGCAATGGAGGTAGGGCAGGGGCGCTCATTGGTTGCATGGACTCGTAAAGTTAAGCCAGCTGAGGTGCCTGGCCCCTCTACCAAAGGTAACCAAACAAGGGGCATTCTGCAGCATTCTGCATCCTTCGACGATATCTTCAAAGCATGTGGACCTCATAAACTTTGTATCGATCATTATGTGTGGAAGGAGCTGACAAAGGATGATTCAGAGAAGCCTCGCTCCTCATTGAACCGCGCGCAACGTTGCCTGTACGTACCCCGCACCTGTTCAACCGCACACGCCCTCGAGTCAAGAGCCTGGCTTCGCTATCAAACCTATGTGACCGATACATTCATTTCGCAGAGCTCGTTCTAAACATATGCTGTTGTTGGTGGCTTCTGCTTCGCTCGTATGTGTATCTGCACACAGAATCGGAATGTGCGATGGTAACAGCATTTGATCTTCGCCAGCCTTGCCTCCGGTAGTTTCAGCCTTTATCCCTTCCCAACAATTGAACCTGACATACACACAAATGGATTTCCTTGAAAAGTGTGAGTGCGCGAGCGCAATTGAGTATTATTAGTCAGAATATGTAGAGCTGGCGCATTAAACGTGGGTATGTTGATCTACTCCACTCATGGAGATCCAGTGAGCCGACTTAACCAGCATCATTGAGTGAGCTATCCTGCGAAGTCTCCTCCTATTCGACCACCCATTCTTACTCCAATATCATCGAGGATTTGTTCAGCCTTCCACACATGAAGTAGGACCGAGCGATCTCATACCAAGCCTATTGCACGAGTTCAAGACGACCCCACTCTTCCAATAGAAACATTCCCCAACAGGTCATGAGCAAGGATGGAAGTTTTAAGACACGAAAATTAGTGGCTACATATTCCTCCACAATTGATCCATTATCTCCTAAGCTCTACATATGGGTACTAAACCCAATAAATAATAATACAAAAAGTCCTTCAACAGTCAGAAAAACAGTCTCCAGCGCCGTAAACCAAACCAGACCCAGAACGTGAGACGTCAGTCAGTCAGTCTAGTATCAGCCAGTCCAACCCGCAAACGCCAGTCCCAGTCTATTTGCCGAACAGCTAGGAGAGAAGGAAGACAAACAAGAAGTAAAAGACGAGAATGAAAACGAAAGGTTCACCAACTACCGCCTGAACCCACTCAACGGCTTCCACTCATCTGTCCTCGTCCTCTTCACCCGGTGAAACCTCACGGTCTTCTCCTTCATCGGCTCCTCATCAAAGATAGAATCCCTCCTCGAGCGCTCTCTAGTCTCCCAGTCTTCATCCACCCACTTCTCCTTCCGGCGGAACATGTCACCCGACCACGCCATAGCTTTGCGCTCAGACGAATGGCTCGACTTGGGTCGACTGAACGTTGCCTTAACCTTGAGCCGGAACTCGCGCTCGCGGTCGTTCTCTTCGTCGGAACGGGATTGTGAGTGCGCACCTGGCGAGTGCCGCGTTGTCGTGTATTTGTAGCGCACGGTACGGTCGTCGTCTTCGTCTTCGGACGCTTTGTAGTATCTTGAGGATGTGTGCTTTGGCGACGAAGACGAGGGCCGCGACCAGACGTTGTATTTTTCGAGCTGGGAAGGCTGGCGGATCGTCAAAGCGCGCGAGGGCTTCGCCTGATTGTGGGAGTATGGATAGTCGTCGTACTCGTCGTCATCGTAAAGATCTGCGCGTGCGCGCTTGGAGTTGGTTCGGACGAGACGCCGCGAAGAGTAAAAGTCCTCGTTGTCGTTGAAGAGAGGGCTGCGCTCGCGCACCCGCGAGTTGCGGTAGTAGAGGGAGTCCATTGTGGTTGGCTGCTGTGCGAAGCGGTGATTGGCTGATTTGATTATCGTGGTAGAAAACCGAAAGCGAACGGGTGTTCTTGTAGAGTGTTGATAGTCGATGCTGTTGTGGTTTGTACTTGGTATGCTCAAGCGGAGGTAAGGTCACGACATCGCCAACTCGTAAGGAGTTTTATATCCTGCCTTCTTTGTCTCACTTGCCTTCATCATACCCACCGTCACGACGCTTGGTCATGCCCTGCGGCGGTGTTGTTGCAGCCACAAAGCGAACCTGAGGCGCAGCCGTCGCTCGGCCGGTTGCGCTCGTCCTCTGATTGGTCAAACCACCACACCAGCCACTCTTCGCGCCAATCATCGCGTCACAATCTCAACACCAGCCACAGATGCTGACCGCTTTGGCCTTCATGCGGCACATGACGTCCGCCAGAATGTTTGCAGAGCCCCCGATGTTCGGTCAGGCGGTCAGCGATGCGACAACCGGTGGGGTTGCATGGAGGGGTGAGGCCAGCTGAGGTCGTGTCGCCACGGCCAGGCAGTGATGATTAATGCGGCCTGGGGGCCGCTTTCGATGAAATACAAGGAGCTTGGGAAGGCTTGGATGAAGCTTTTTGCGAAAGGATTGAGTTTTCAGAGGTTGATGCGGGTGATAGTGCGGGTGCCTGCACAAGTGCGCCTTTCTGTGCAGAAATGTCGCCGATGTGACTGGAAGCCGGTGTTCGCAGGCGTTCGAGGCTCGAAGGCTCGTAATGGTGACGACGCTCTCAGTCATGCGTCCGTCGCCTGAAAATGGGATACATGCCGTCTTGCGGTTCTGGGTTGTTCAAGTTGGACTGGTGGTGGCTCTGTTCGTTTTCGTCGTCAGGCTTGCCTTCTTTTGCGTTCAGTGTCTCCTTTTACGGCAATCTCTTCGTACAGGTGTGTCGGACATAGCAGATACGAACTGTAAAGGAGGAGATCAACAAAATCGTCTGGTAGGCTGTGAGCAGGCTGCGAGTAGTGGCGTTGACAAGTTACGCCTTCAAGGACATCTGTTTCAGAGATGGATGGACGCGCGTCACCTACAAAGGGCGCATTGGAGGTTACATCTGTTGGACATGGTGCCCTCCTCCATTTTGAGAGAACACATCCTGTACTTCAAGCCTGACCTCCGAAAAGACTTGTGTTTTGTCGGCTGACCATATGCTGGCATACCAAAGAAGGCTTCCCAACATTTCCACTCAGGTATTGGCCGTGATGACTCTGTAGGCTGCAGAGTACAATATCCCTCTATCTACTACCCAAGGGTCACTAGCTGTCACAAGCTCCAAGGGTTCTCGTTTAAGTGTCGTTATCACTAACCTAACGCCTTCTCGGAGAAGGGCTTCACAAAACACACCCTCATTCGTCTTGTCGACCCCTAATCCTCTCGCTTTAGGCCCCCTCCTTACTACCCACCTTCTCAAACAACTTCGGATGATCAATTGCATACTGAACCCCCGCCGCCCAATGGTACAACTTGGCCGCAACCACATACCCCTCCTTAGCAAACTCCTCTAGTCGATCATAGAGCTCGGCTAACGGGACATTAACCCTCTGAATCTCCTCCCCCTCATCTAAATGTTGTTCAGGCTCTGGATCTCCCTCTTTCAACTGAATCTCCACCATGCACAACTTCATATTTGCATTTGTCATCCCAGGATCGGCGGCCACAGCAGGCGAGGTAGAGACGACCTTGCCGTGATACCCAGTCTCTTCATACAATTCTCTCACCGCGGCTTCCTCAGCAGATTCATTGGCGTCGATAAGGCCTGCGGGCCATTCGACGGTGAAAGCGTTTAGAGGGGGGCGGAACTGGATTACCAAGATCGTCGAAGGCGGCTTAGATGGGTGGTAGATGATATTTCCCATTGCTACGGCGTCAACGCCAGATTTGGACGTCGTTTTGCGGCTAGCAATCTCCCAGATACGTTCGTTGCCCCGGGCGTCGCGATAGATGGCTTTCTGGAGTTTGATCCATTTGGCCTCGCTCGAAGGGAGGTCCACCAGGGAAGTTACTTTGGGTTGGTGAGGGGAGGACATGGTGGCTTTTTTGAGGCGTGTGGTGAGGGCTGAAATTGACCGGGAAGATGTAGGGGGGAAGTTTGCTGCAGTGAGAAAAGTTGGTGTGCGGTTCAGCAGGCTGCGGGTTGAGGCTGTGAACATTTATGGTTTGAATCGAGTGAAGTTGACAATGGGCGATGTCGGGTTGTTTGATGACGTCGAGGAGTGGAGAGAGGGCGTGAGGGCGCAGTAGGCAAAAGATCGAGCGGTTTTGCCTCTGGGCTAATAGAGAACTTTCCGACCGAATGCTCTCGCGGATACAAGGGCGATCGTGACCTGTGAACAGCGGCTGTAGCAATATGTAGATCGTCCTGCATGCCGCAAGCACTAGAGGCGATATGGTTAGCGCCCTGGTTCAAATCCGTAACACCAGATGAACTAATAAGATTCACCAACATACAGCCCAGGCATAGCTATGTCTGGACTCTATTAATTTGAGCTTGTAGATATGTTCCCTTCTTCTGCTTCAGCCAGTGCTTTGACCCCCAATCTATCCTCATCCCTGGGCCGTTCAATTGGTCACCATGCTCTCGTCACGAAACGAGCATCCGATGCCACATCGCAACACAAGCGAATGGATCGTTGCACGAGATACAGACCACCCTCACTGAATGTTCGTGTCCCTTATGCAACTTCCTTGCCTACACCTTCTCCAGCTCCGTCGTATCCGAGCTTCTCGCATCGTTGGTGGAGCTTTTGTTGCCATAGATGTCTTGAATAGATCTTCGAGAAAGAAACGTCGGGGTCGTGGCAGGAACGTTGCAGTAGCTTCTCGCTAGCAGAGAAGGAATGATCAGGAATCTGCAAGACAGAGCAGACGTAAATCGAACATTGAAAGGGTGTATCATTATATACTTTTTTTCCAGCCTAAAGACGCCCCACTACGAACCGTTCTTTTCTCAGCAAGTGCTGCCGAGCGCAGCCAGAGAGATTATCCTGACTGCCACGTCGGATCCATACTGGTGTCTCTCGACGTAACTCTTCTTCCTCTCATCATGATGCCATGTCTCCCACACCGCATCTGTTGTGCGTTCATCCCATCTTCGCATTCGAAAAGTCCATCTCCGGGTGCTGCTCCTGGAACTGCTTCAGGATGTCCAGCTTCTTCTGCTCATCGCTTGTCGGCTTGCCCATCTCTTTCTGACGCTGGTCGAACATCATCTTCTCGACCATGCCCCGCGTCTCACCGTCGAGGTCACCCAGGTTGCTGTTCTCGGGTTGGATTTTGGAAGTGTCGATCTTGGGGGCGGCGGTGACAACGTGGGCCCACCATTCGAGCTGGTTGACTTTGTCGAGGTGTACGGCAATTTCCTTGCCGCCAGGGACCGTCTCGAGGGTCCATGTAGAGTCGTCGACGTGGATGGCGTGGGGGAGGTCGCCCTATATGTATTAGACTATGTAGGTTTAGCTCACCACGGAAGCATACATCAATAATCGGCTCCTGGCCCTTGATCGCGACCTTCAGGTGCGTCCGGGTGAGCTTCACGTCCAGGTCGCGGCCCTTGTATTTGGAGTCGATGGATATTGTGACATCGAGGTCCTTGATAGTCTGGGTCCATTTGTAGGGCAGGGCAGCCTGCTCTGCGTCCTCCTTGGCCTTTGCCTCTGCATCGAGCTTCTTCTGCTCCTCGGGCGTGGGTTCCGACATGGTGGATGTGTGCGCGGTGGGTGTTTTCTCGGAATGTTCTCAACGTGGGGTTGGGCCCGCGTCATCGCGGCCCTAGCACCCTAGCTCTCAGAGACGTGGACCGGCACCGTGCACCTTCATTCTACATCCCGGACAGAGCCCGGAAGCAATCAATCCCACCTGTACCCCTTGCGCATCGTCTGCCAGCGCGCCCGAATCTTATAATCGTATTATTACCGCATCCTCGGCCTCCCGCGATGCTGCCGTAGAGCCTGCGATACGAAGCGAGCGCGACAGCTATCCACCTGAACCCTGACCTTCGAAACACAGCCAGGAAACAAACAAGTGGACCAGCCCCTCCTTCGACCCGAGCGCATAGATATTAGATGGCGAGCTCCTTTGAGAAGAGCGTGAAGGGCGGCACCAAGATCAAGGTGTGCTCCCCGTGCGGCCGCTTCAATGCGTTGCCCTTGCCCCTGGCCGCCGCTGCAACAGATGCTAATGCGCCTAATTGACAGCTCGCCGCGCCCAAGTCAAAGTATGTCGAGCATATCCTCGTTGCTACCCACGCCGGCGAAGCAGGCGTTGGCGAGATCTTCCGCGCCCTGACGAACCGCCTCCGCGACTCGACCTGGACTATCGTCTACAAGAGCTTGATCATTGTACATCTGATGATACGGGAGGGCGAACCTGAGGTCACGCTCAAGTTTCTATCCAAGAACCCCCGCCGGACGCTGGCTATAAACCATTTCACTGAGGGTACGTGCACAGAGAGGAACACAGGTGACACAGATGGATACATGTCCTGTTACACGGGACGTGGTGGCGCTATTTGGGGAGCCGTGCGGGAAACATTGTGCAGGACGAACAATATGGGGAATAGCCACGGCTGACGTTCTGCGAACAGTACAAACACAAGGGCAGAACATACGCAACTACGCAGAATACCTGCTCTGTCGGGCCGAACAATATGGCGCGACCAAGATGGACTATGTACGAGCCGGAGAAGGCCGGCTCAAGCGGCTGAATATCGAAAAGGGTTTGCTTCGGGAAACGGAAAGTGTACAAGACCAGATCAAGTTTCTGCTAAGATGCGAGGTATGGACGAACAGCAAAACCAGAAAAGTGGCATCTAACATGTTACACAGCCCTTCCACGAAGAGCCGGAGAACGAGATTACATTGACTGCTTTCCGTCTTCTCACGATGGATTTGCTTGTGCTTTTCCATGTCATGAACGAAGGGACCATCAATGTTCTGGGTAAGACGCGTTCTAGTGCCCTAAGCAACTTGCCCTGATCCTTGCAGAACACTACTTTGAACTTTCAAAACCGGATGCGAAGCGCGCTCTCGACATCTATCGGACTTTTGTAAAGCAGACCGACCTGGTGGTGCAGTATTTGAGCGTTGCTCGGTTACATGAGCATTCGACACGATTAGAGATTCCAAAAATCAAGCACGCGCCAACTAGCCTGACCCAGGCATTGGAAGAATATCTAAATGACAAAGATTTCGAAGTTAACCGCAGACAATACCTGGCTGAGCGCGAAGCGAAAAAGACCGGCGGGAAACCCACGAACGGAACGAGCAAGCTACTTTCGGATTCGAAACCTGCCGCTGCAACGACAACTTCACCAACTCAAACTTCAGCACCAAAAAAACCACCAGAGGTCAGCCTACCGCTTATTGATTTCTTCGATTCAATACAGGATAATCAACAGACCATGGCTCAGCCGCAAGCACAGCAATTTCATCAACAGACGGGATTCCAACAGCCTAACATGCAAACAACACAGCAAACTGTGGGCTTTCAACAGCAACAGCAGCCTTTTGGTCAAGCAGACGGCCAATCGACGAACCCATTTGCTCAAATGCAACAAGGGATGCAGCAAATGAACCTTCAGCAACCGCAGCAACCGCAACAGCCTCAGCTACAAACACAGTTCACAGGCGCTGGATTTGGCGGCTACACACCACAGCCACAGCCGTTCAGTCCACAAAATAACCTGTCGTCTATTCCACAACATGGCATGCCAAATTTCTCACAGCAGTCGACGATAGCAGAGCCGTTACAAGCACAACCAACGTCAACCAACCCCTTCCGCGCCTCCATGCTCCCACCTGCACAGCCAGAGCCAAAGCTCCTCAGCAACCCTACAGGTGTTTCGTCACCACTCGGCCGCTCACCGACCAATCCCTTTGCGAAGCACAGCACTGGGGGTTTCCAGTCATCATTATCGCCTACCTATGAAGGCAGCTTCTCCTCACCCTTCTCAGTCCCCTCGATCCAATCGCCACAACAAAATTCACCGTTCGCGCCCCAGTCACAGCAACAACCTCTCCAACCGACACCCACAGGGACGAATCCTTTCGCGAGAGGTGTGAGTCCTGTGCAGGGAACGGCATCGCCACAGGGTGGGCTCACGGTCCATGCTACTGGGAGTACGAAGTACGTAGTCCGGCCTCCTTTCGTTTCATACCTCCATACCTATCCTCCGTCTTTCATCTGAATGATACTGACTATAACAGCCCCTTCCGTCAGTCCGCCTTCGTAAACCAAGCCACCGGCCAGGGTTGGCAGAACACAGGCCAGGGCACCCTCGGCGGCATGAACCTCGATGCCGTGCCTACGACGAGCGTATTTCCGCGCCCAGGACAGCAACAGCAGCAACAGCCTAACTACATGGGCTAGGCGCCCCCTGCGTTGAGAGGCGGCGGCCGCGCCTTGCAAATGTATGGTGCTAGGGTAAGAGACGGCGGCCGAGTTTTGAAGCGGTGTAACAGTGTCATTTAGCAGATGCGTTTTGTGGATTCAGAGCCGAGAAAGAGGAGGACTTTATCATGTGGCGTGGCGTTTGGGCGAAGGGCTTGGGATAGGGATTGTAGGTCTGGGTTTAGTGATAATAGTGATGTTGGGCTTGACATGGGGATTGAGGAGCTGCTAGCACAGCTTAGAGTTTCGAGGACACGTATTTCGAAGAGGCTTGTGTGGGTCGAGAGGATGGTGGGGTGCTAGAGAGGCTAGAAGAGGGGATTGGGGAGGAGCCTCTTGTAATACTATTGCTGCACAAGGGGGCGGAAAGGTGAACAGTGGGCACCGACGCGAAGCCATGATTAGATATGAGTGCATAATTATTATTGCTGCTGGACGACTGCATATTTATCGTCGCTCAACATGCGCTGTGCTTTGTACTGTGTATCGTGTATGCTGGTGTACCTGCTATATATTGTGTGTAACTCCTGTCGCGCTTACGCCACAATGACAACGTCTCGTTTAACCGATGCAAATGCTGTGCTATGCCCAATAACAGTTCTAACGCCCTATGTCTACGATGCTGTGGCTGAACTCATTCACAACGGCCACGCCAAATGAGTTGCTCAGTGATCGCACTGATAACCTCCCATAACGCCACTCATTAACCTTCGTACACTTGGGCAAGTCTACCCTACTGCGACTGCCTAGGCCGCGGTGGCGCACTATGCTTAACACTCCACCCCTGCATGCTCCTCCTCGCACCCAGCGTCCTCCTCTGCACGCCGCCCCCAGATTGATTCTGCAGCTGGTTCATCGACGTAGTGTGGAACGTCGATGCCGGCCGGAAGCCCGATGTTGAAGGCTCGCTTCTCACCGGATCGATCTTGTCCTCCGATGAGATTACGATGGGCTCGTTGTCTGGTTTTGGTGGGGAGCTTGAGAGTAGGACGTATTTCGAAGATTCGTCGCAAGGGGCTTTCTTCGGTTTGCTGGACATGGGCGCGGTGTGAAGGGTGTGGCTAGGATATGAGGGGGGTTGGTAGGGGCGGTAGGGTCGTGGAGGATGGGAATGGGGCTGCCTATTTGAGACATCTGCGAGTGGACGAGAGAATGTAGTAGGCGTGTTCCGAGGGAGTGCTTGAAGTTTTGGGACGCGAAGTGGCGGATCTTGTTCCTCGGACATGGAGCTCGCGGAACGCTTGAAGAAGCCGGTGATGGAGCCCTGTCCTGCGGCACGTGGCTTGCTTCTCTTCGACTGTGTTGAGTTCGTACCAAGCCTGTTGACTTCTTTAAACACCGGCTTTGATGACGTGCCCAGCACATTGACTTCACTGTAAGCTAATCTGCCAGGTGCGTTGGCGCTTGCGAGCATTCGTGCGTTTTCGGCCTCTTGCTGCAGAGTTCGCACATCCCTAGCACTCGTAAAACCAGTGTTTCCGCCGACGTTGGTAATACCCATGCTATAGCCTCCTCCAGAATGCCACTGCTCCACATTCTCGTACGAATTCCCACCCTGCTCGAAAGTCGAGTGTTGGTTCTTTGGTCGTTTGGCCCACGGTTCTGACGAGGCATTTTTTGTATTTGGGAAGTTGGACCAGCACTCCGTGCCGTCTATTTCATCCCTGGTAAATGGATATTTGTCATCTTCTATACGCTCCACTAAGCTCTGAGCGGTCTGGACCTCTGAAGCAAGCGGGCAAGCTCGTCCAAGTATCTGTGCGAGGTCCCTTATGGCGGAGGACCCAATGCTCGGGCCACTACGGCTGAAGAACTTTTGTATTTCAGGGTCGTCGACGAATTTCGACAAGACAGTGTCGTCCGATGAAGCGAGCTTGACGGGGCAGCTCAAGTATAGCAAGCCCTTAGCTCTGGTCATGCCGACATAAAGCAAACGTCTCTCCTCATCATGGTCTTCAGCTCGAGAATGAGGTATCGATCCATTGTAGACTGCTGGAAGGAAGACCACAGGCCACTCGAGTCCTTTGGCGGCATGTATGGTGGAGATGGTGACCTGACTTACTTCTTCTCCGTTTGGCTGCTCCACAGCGGACGATAGAGTGACATTCGCAAGAAATTTCGAAAGGATATCAGCAGCCGTATCTTGACGCTGTTCGATACCCTCAACCACCGGCAACGCATCGTCGGCGACTTCTTCACCATCCACTACACTTGTCGCCATTTGTGTCGCTTGAGAGACAAGCTCCTCGTAATTTGCCCACCGCTCTTTCCAGTCTTCCTTGTATGTGTTCTTCAGATAGGCTTCGAGATTGATCTTTTTGCTGACATGATCGATCAGACCCAGGAGATCGCATGAGTCTTCTTGTCGAAGTTTCTTTTGGGAAGTCAGTATGAGGTTCACGAATGTCTCGATCCCGAATTGCGCAGGCTTCGCGACTTTGGATCGTGGTTTCCTTCTGCCCTGAGCAATAGCTAGAATGAGTGTCCAGAAAGACGTCTTTTCCTCTTCTGCTTCTTTAACAAGGGCTTTGACGGTGCTCTCTCCAATTTTCCGGGATGGTCGATTGATGACCCGCATCAACACGTCGTTGCTCTCCGGTTGGTTGATGATGCGTAGATAATCTAGCACAAGTTTGATCTCTGCCCGATCAAAGAAACGTAAGCCACCGACCATGCGATAGGGTATGCCTGCTTTGGCGAGTGCTCTTTCGATCGACAAGGATAGCGCGGCTGAGCGAATGAGAATGGCGTAATCGTTGTAGCCCAACAGCCCTGCAGTAAGTGTTGTTGTTCGTTGGATCTCGTCGACAAGCCACCACGCTTCGACTTGCGCATTGGCTAGGTGACGAAGCGTGGGGTGCTCACCCACACAATGCGTTGCAATAAGTGCCTTTTCGGGACGAGACTCGTCTTGTTCGATAACAGCCATCGCTGTGGTCAGGATACAACCAGAAGACCGGTAATTCATTTCAAGGTTGATGACACAAGAGTCTGGGTAATCTTTCCGCATCCGGAGTAGGTTCTTAATCTCAGCTGCACGGAAGCTGTATATGCTCTGATCTGGGTCGCCAACGATCGTGATGCGTCCCCTTGCCTGAGCCAGAAGTTTCATAAGCTCATATTGCACATTATTCGTGTCTTGATATTCGTCAATCAGCACGGCCTGTATGCTGGACACGCACTCCGGCTTCCTTTGAAGAAGCTCTACGCACCGTACGAGGAGGTCATCGTAGTCCAGGAGGTTTTGTGACTTCAATTGCTCTTCGTACTCGTAGTAGACATTTGCAAACTCATGCTCGTCTGCCTTCTTCTGGGTGGCGGCAAACTGCCCTGCGGAAACATTGCGTGCCTTGAGCCCAGAAATCCGACTGCGAGCCTGATCGGGCGGTACAAGGCACTGTCGAGTGTCGATAATTCGCTTGATGATTGACTTGCTATCGGTAGTGTCGGCAATGCCAAAGTTCTTTGGAATACCAATCTCCTGGCCGTAGCGAACGAGGAAGCGGCGGGCGACCGAGTGAAAAGTGCCCAGAATTAACTTCTTTTCGGTACCTTCGCCGACAAAGCCACAGATCCTCTCTTTCATCTCGCGTGCGGCCTTGATGGTAAAGGTGCAGACAATTATGTTCCATGGTTGCAGTCGCTCGTGATTGACCAGATACGCGACGCGCGCCGTGAGCGTTTTCGTTTTCCCAGAACCGGGCGGAGCAAGTACCTGCAGGATGGATGCAGGACTAGTGACGGCGCTCCGCTGCGCATCGTTGAGGCCGTCCAGCAGCGCGTCCATCGCCGCAATTCACGTAGCAAAGTTGTTTCGTGTGAACAGCGTCGAGGTGGTTGAAGGAAGCGTGGCGCGCTAGCAGAGAGGCGCGCCCAGAACGGTAACGCTTCGCCGCGAGCTCACGTGAAGATAACCGCACGATAAGGCAGGCCTATGACAGACGATTCTGTACACCGACTTTGCCCCAGTCATTTCTCGAGTCAACAGCAGCTTTTTGGTACTGCTCAAACTGGCTTTATGTATGACACATGATACATGGAGATCATCCAGATCGCACCCTCACAATGACTTCCATCGGTCGACCCATACGGTTTAAGTCTGGCCTTTCCTTCGCGTCTGACTGAGACCTGCTTGAACGGGTGTGAATGAAGGAAATGTTGGTAATCATCTGCTGGTTATCGCGAGTTGTCTTCCTTCACATGGCTGCCTCGTCATAACATCAATTTCGACTTCGAAATATCCATCTAAGCCTCATATGAACTTGCACGAGTCTCTGTATTTTTCACAGCCATAGGAGGCTACAACACATCAAACCTACTCCCTCCATATGCTAAAGTTCCACGGAAAGCATGAGAAGATGTAAACACATAGCCCGGCGCCACTTGGCATGGAATTTCGCCATACTGCTCGATTCAGGGTGTCACTTGATTCCGCAATCCTTGAACATGCACCGGATATGCGACGCACTCTTAAGAAGCTGGTCAAATTTTATCTCCCAGGTTTTGTGCGGTTCGGGTAAGTGAAGCAGACTATTTTTGGACTCGACCTGGCATGCGAGGTTGCTGGAATAGATACGAGGGACCCACGTGATGTTCTTGGGGGCTGGAAACGGATGGCCGTCCGTCTGCTCTCGGACTTTCTCCTGGGTATGCACGATCTCATCTGGGGTTTCAGAAGCACAACCGCAGGTATGATTGGAAAACTGCCACATTTGCAGTCCGATGAGTCCTCATTCGCCCGGGTTGTGGCTGATCGCCGTCTATCGTATTCGCATCACGCCGACGTCGTGTCCGGTAATGAGCTTAGCGGAGCCTCATGACTCCCTCCACAAAGCATTCCAGACCTACGCCAATGAAGATTTAAATGCGAAATACGATTGCTTTTGAGCCTGGGATTCCCACGCGCCTGCTACTGTTAGTCTGCTGCCTTCGCATTCTGCCCGTATAAGCTGCGGTGCGCGCTGTTGTAGTGGTAATGGCCTTGTAATAATCACGAAGGCAATACCATCTGTACGAATTTACAATCAGCTCTTGGAAGTGTACCTTTCGGTCTCTGTTTCAGAGTTGTGTATAAAGTCTGACACCATCACGATGGAACAGGTCGCACACCATTAGAGTCCTACGTACACTAGTCACTCATTCAACGGTTCCTATACACTCGTCATTTCAAACGTCGCCATCATGCGCGCCACTCTCTTCTCTTCACTCCTCCTGGCAGCCGTATCATCGGTCACCGCCGCTTCCCATAATAACGGAACTTGCACCGGCAAGAACGGCGTTCAAGGTGTTTGCATCTCCACGAACTCATGCTCTAGTGGCGGTGGCTCGTACATCAGCAACGCTTGCCCAGGCCTTCCCGACGACATCAAGTGCTGCACTAAGCCTTCCTGTCAGGGGGCTGGCCAGAAGGGCGACTGCCGGTTTGTGGACGAATGCGGCAGTGGAAGGACTACTCTCGCCGGTCTTTGCCCCGGTCCAGACGCCTTCAAGTGCTGTGTCCCTAAACCTGGCACCACACCAAAGCCTCCTATCACGCCGACTCTGAACCTGGGTGAAAAGATCTTGAAGAAAGCTGAAGAGCAGAAAGGCGTTCCTTGTAGGTCGGGTTCATATTTTCACGAATTTGGCTGACATGCTACAGATCACTGGGCCGGTGGCAATTGCAAGGGTAAGACTGGAGGCGGATTTGACTGTTCTGGCCTCGTCTCTTGGGCTGTTTGCCAGGTGACTGGTCGCGACTTGTTCAAGGAAGGTCTGCGAGTCACTCGCTCCATGTACTGTGCCAGTGAAGAGAAGCTCAAGTACAAGTATGTTTGAACTTGTAGTAGTCTGGATGAAAATATACTCATTCGTCATAGGAAAGTTCCTTTCTCCAAGCGCCGTGCTGGTGATGCTGGTAAGTCTTCGTGTTGCTCAAGATGCTCCGATATTATGCGCTAATGAGGAATTACAGTCTTTTTCGGTGGCGAGTGTGACTGCAAGAACAATCCTGGTGGTATTCACCATGTCGGCCTCATGATGGACAACGGCTACAACATGTTTAATGCTCTGAAAACTGGAACGAATATCAGGAAGGACAACTTCAAGGGTTGGAGCGAGAAGGCTTGCCCCTATGTTATCCGATTCTAGTGAGCACGTGTTTGTTCAACCCCTTGTCGTTGAAATACGTCATAACGGAGATGAGAATTGTGCTATCACCGCATTTCGCTTCTTTTGATTCGTTCTGCGAGCTCCTGTATTATTGGCATGCTTTCACGGATAGAAGATGAATCTTACACCACGTACTTGTGAGTAGAATCTCATTACTACATACATTGCATCCCTCAAATAGATGGTCTTGAACAATACGTGACCAAATATCATTGGCGTGGTAATCACGACTCCAAATATACTGATGCCAGCTCTATGGCTGCATGTGTCAGCTTTGAGGTTTAGACAACTCTCATCCGCCAATCAGTGTAATCTAGAAGAAGAAGAAAAGAAAAATAAAGAAGGAAATCCACCCACGTTCGGACAAAGTCGAGTGCCGATGCTCTTGTGTGAAGGAAGTCAAAGTTGACTGAAGAAAGACTTAGATTTCCTCCACACACCGCATTCGAGAACAAGTTATGACATTAATACCTCATCAGAGCTGGGCCAACAAGAAGACGAACTGTTCTAAGGGTAGATAAGACGAGCGTTAGCCAATTACCGTGATGTGATGGCAAATTCCCTAGTCGTTCTACTCCGCGTCTAGTGGCGGCGGCGACCGCCCCCGAACACATCCTCATCTTCGTCGTCATAGCGACTGCGACGGCGACTTCGGCTTGAGGCACGAGGGGCCGATCGGCGCTGCTGAGTCCCAGTCATAGAATGTGCCGTACCTTGACCAGGGCGGTCAGTATAATACGCCGTGTGGTTACTCGAACCACGCTCCTGATAGTATTGGAATGTGTTTCCATGCGACTGATAACGGCCAGTGGAGCGATGCTCTGGCATACCGTAGGGCTCTTGTGTATATGCTTGGCGATATTGCGTCCCACTGCGAACATAGCGGTCATTTTGATGGGGCTGGAGGTGGTGGTCATCTTCATGACGAGTGTGTCCCATCGCAGTGGGGTCGAAGTGGGTGAAATTGCCATTACGAGGTGCGTGTCCTGTTGCAGTGGTTTCAAGGCGGCTGCGCGAGGGTTCTCGAGGACGGCTGCGTGAAGACTCCCGAGGACGATTTCGGCTGGTCGAAGCGCTGAAGAGGCCACCGAATGCACCGCCGGAGCGACTACGCGAGCGACTACGGGTATGACTAGGCTGAGAGCTTGATGGGTAGCCGTGTGAATGGTGGTGTGTACAAGACGTGCTGTCCTGAACTTCCCGACGCTGAACCTGGCTACAGCGGCGGCCCGTGGCCATGGCGTTGATGCAGTGGCCGATCGAAGCAGATTCAGATCGACAACCACAGGGCTTGACGTAGACATTGATGGCGCACATTGTGTTACCGAGTGTCCGCTTCTCTTCTTGTTGACTTGGACTTAGTTTTGAAAGGTTGCTAAGAAGGGAACTTTGTTAAGCGTGTGGATTCGAGTACGTATGATATACTCGTCGGGCGCTGAGTTGAGCTCAAGGGAAGTTGTGTTATGTAGTAAAAAGATTGCTGGGGCATATTTTCTCTTCTTTTATTGCACTTGCTGGGAGAGAGTCACCTTGAAAGAGTGAAAGCATATCTCGTGACGCTCAAGCATCGTCAGCATTGTTCACTGGTGTTGACTACGATGAAAATATAACATACCTTGGTCCGGGAACTGCACCAAAGACCTCCCGCATCAACCGACCAGCACATGTCGATGATAAGAATTTTCGAAAGGGGAAAGCTGTCTGTCGAACTTGTATGAGGCCACAGCGAGGGTGGCGTAACAGGCCAAATACAGTCTGTGTGGCAATCCGGGTGATTCGAAAGCAGGTAGCTCATCCGTGATGACCTGAAGAAAGACTTAAAACACCGACATCCTGGTAGGATGCAACCTACTAACCTTGCTCCTAGCATCCGACCTTCAAAGCACTCTAGGGTGACCCATGACTTCAGCTCGTCACTTCTCTTCTTTCTGGACCTGATTTGGGGCATTGATAGCTCATACCAGGCTGGATAGAATCCAGGAGATGACCGGCTGGCCTTGTCCTTGTATATTGACGATCTTTGTTGGATAATTTTTAATGAACAAGCCTTCCTCTGTGTATATAGGCGAGTCATGACCTTTCCAGTACGCAATCAGTACATCTGCGTTTCTCATCAAGTACTGCTTGTTGAAGGCTATACCCAACTATGGTAATCGTTCAATAAAAGTCCCTATGTTATCCTTAAATACGAAGCTTTAGCAAATAAGCTGCGTCAATATTGCATGGCTCAATATATAACATTAATCCGGTACAAAGGCAAGCAAGAAAACGAAAACCCAGCAAGCAATCCCAAGAAAACACAAGAACTTCGTATGAAGCAGCAGCATAAGCAATGGAGATTTTTCTGGCATTCCATTCGAAAGATATTGTGCTAGCAAAATCAAGGGCCCCAGAACAAACAACGCATGAAATAACTTAACAATGTGTTCAGTCGTAGTGAGTCACCGAAGTGAGTACTTGAGTTTCTCATCTTTGTTTTGCATCGTGTTGTCTCTGGGTACTCCGGTCCGAGTCGTTACATCCAGTGATTTTCATCAGCTTTCCAACAGCAAATTGCTCAACACGTCTAGCTTCGGACTTTGGTCAAGTTGCGCCTCAGGAGTGATCTTATGGAGAGTTCGACTCTATGTCAAGCTTTCTACATTGTTGTGTTGTGAACACCTCACGGTGCGGTTGCGGTACGGTAGTGCGGGGGAATGCTAGACTCTTTCGCCTAACGTAGCCGGTTTACTACTGAGGCTGGGTGTACCGGAAAACGAAGGTTAGGTCTAGGAGCGCTATTTCCGGACCACGTAAAGTACCGGCACGGTATTCTCTTTTGTGCAACCTGAACGACTAAAATACAGGCTTCGTGCTGCATACTGACCGATACACACAACATGTCCAGTCTAGAAATAAATAAACTCTTCAGCGTGAAGGGCATGGTTTTCGTGATCACTGGTGGTGGTTCCGGTATATTCCATTCCCAATCGCTCAGACCATACAATACTAATGGCAAATACCAGGAATCGGCGCCATGTTCGCCAAAACGCTGGCCACAAATCACGCCTCCAAAGTCTACATCCTTGGCCGACGCCTCCCAGCCCTCGAGTCCGTCGCATCTCACTCGCCAGAGATCATTGTCCCAATACAATGCGACATTACCTCTAAGGACTCCCTCTTGGCAGCCGTTTCACGCATCGAAAAAGAAACCGGCTTCGTCAATTGCGTGATTGCGAATTCTGGCGCTACGGGCCCAGATATGTACGGTCTGCCTAAAGACCGCAAGCCGAGCCTTGAGGAAGTGCAAAAGTATCTGTGGGATACGCCGATGGCGGACTTTACGCAGGCTTTTGAAGTAAATGCAACCGCGTGCTTCTACACGCTCGTCGCATTTCTAGGGTTATTGGGAAAAGGTAATGAGAGTGAGGTTGCAAGGAGTGTAGGTGTTAAGAGTCAATTCATCGTCACGGGAAGTATTGGCGCTATGAGTCGCAGGCCCGGAATGGGATTTGCGTATGCGGGAAGTAAGATGGCGGTATGTTGCAACTCTATATGTTGGAATATTCGAAAGACTTATGGAAACGGTAAGATCATACATATCGTCAAGCAGCTTTCGACGATGCTAGCAGACTGGCGGCTCGACATCCGCGCGAATTGCTTCTGTCCTGGTGTATATCCGAGCGACATGAGCAAGGTACGTTCCAATGCGGGACTAATCATTCCATTGCTGAGAGCTTTAGGGACTGATGGGAGATAAAGACATGTCACAAGAAGGTTCCCTATCACCAGATATGGTACCATTGACGCGGGCCGGTACAGCTGAGGATGCCGGCGGTGCGTTGATCTTCATGTGCAGTAGGGCTGGCGCGTACACAAGTAAGTGGGTGTATGTCTTCCAATGCTCTCTTGTGCTGATCAATTTACCCCAGACGGTAACATCCTAATCTCTGATGGTGGACGTATGTCGATTGTCGCTGCGACTTATTAGAGCCTGCGAAGGTAACTTCAGTGATGATGGAATGAATCAGTGGTGATAATATGCTGGAGCTGGTGGAATCAAATGCCATATGATATCAGACTAATATAGTCGCTGATAGAGAGACAGGGTTCAGGCGAATTGCACGACTTGCCGCCTCGTGAGCTCGCCGTTCCTCATCCTCTCGACCATGCCATTCACCGCTTCCAGACTCTTGTGCGTTTCGATCTCCGGCTTGATGCTGTGTTTGGCCGTAAAATCGATGGCTTTCTTCATCCTTCTTGGAATGCCCGTACTGTCTCCCTTGACCCTGTACTTCCCTGTGGCAATATCCAGAGCATTGAAAGTCACACCTTCAGCTGGTAGTCCTACAACCATGATGATTCCGCCTAATTTGACTAGGGGCGGTGCGCTTTTATAAGCAGCCGGAGCTGCGCTGAACACTGCAACCGCATCAGCACCCTTGTTTGGCCCACGATCCATGTATGCCTTTGCTTCCTCGATGTAACTAGGGTTGGTACGACTGTTGAAAACAGCATCTGCGCCTTGCGACTTAGAATTTTCAAGAATGTCATCATTGATGTCAATGCCAATCACTTTGAAACCCATGGCTTTTGCGTATTGAACGGCTAACTGGCCGAGGCCTCCGCACCCGACGACGGCGAGCCACTGACCGGACTGCAGTTCGCATGAATCGACACAATGAAAAGCTAATCATGTGAGCAAATTTAATAAGGATTTCAATATTCCAAAGTTGCCACGCACCTGTGATACCACCACAAAAGATGGGGCTTGACGTCTCCGGTGGTAGTTGTTTTGGTAAGATGATGCAGCTCGTTGCATCGACCGTCGCATATTCTGCAAACAGCCCGGGTTCATTGAAACCGTTCACACGACTTTTCTTGTTCAAACAGTGGTTGTTGTGGATCTCGCAACCTTCGCAATCATCGCAATAATTGACGATGTACGTGAAGCCTATACTATCGCCTATTTTGAATCCTTTGTTTTGTGCTGTAGGATGAATCTCCTCGATATAGCCGGCGCCTTCGTGACCGATGGTTATGGGTTCCGTGTGGGGCATAGCCATGGACATGAGATCTGAATGGCATAGGGATGCGGATGCAAGCTTGACAAGGAATTGGCCCGGGCCTGGTATCGGCTTGGAGACCTCGTTTACTACCACCTTCTGCTGCGCCTAGTCTAATGAGTATACTGGGACTCGATTGGCACTAGAACATACGCACCGGATCCCATTGCGCTGCCTTCATATTCCTATAGTGTGTGCTTTTTTGTTCGTGAAGTGAAGGGTCGACAGGGAGCGCAATTGAGGACTTTGAGAGGCTGCGTCCAAGGCTGCGATGCCCATTGAACATCTCACGTGCCTACGCATCTTCAACTAAGGGCATGACAGATGCCGGCTGATGCATTGTGGGAGTGTACTTCCGTAGAACCCTGGATAGATACCATAGTTAGTTTGCCCCGCACTTTGCCCCTCAGTCCTAGATCTCCCCCACAACATCGTCTTCCGCGTGTTCTTTATCTTCCGAAACTATTGATCGCGGAGTTTACGACATTCATATGGCATTCGATATGCTTAATTCCGTACAGGCGAATGGGACGGAAAAGGCTCTCCGAGCCCATCGGGCACTCCCACCGGACGCGCGACGCGTTTGAATGGCTACTGACATACGTTCCGACCAAAGTTGTCAGGCGTGAAGTCAATAACACAACGCCTCATAGTAGTGGTAGCAAATAGCGACTTCTTAAGCTTTTGGCAGCAAAAACCCTCTCCTGCTCCTTCTACTACCACGCAATCGACGCGTTCCCTGTTCCCACAATGCCTTTAGACTACGGAATCAAAGGCAAAGTCGTCGCCCTTACAGGTGCAGCATCAGGCATCGGATATGAAACCTCCCTACTTCTCGCTCGGCAAGGCGCCCACCTTTCCATCGCCGACGTCAACGAAACCGCACTAAAAGAGAAGACCGCCGATATTGAGAAAGTCAGCACGGGCAAAGTCCTATCCACCACAGTCGACGTACGCAAAGATGACCAGGTCAATGCCTGGATAGCAAAAACAGTGGAGACGTTCGGAAAGCTGGACGGCGCAGTGAACCTCGCTGGCGTTGTTCCCAAAGTGATCAATAAAGAACGAGTTGAAGACTTGAACAATGAGGATTGGCATTTTGTATTAGATGTCAATCTGCATGGCGTCATGCATTGCATGAGGGCGCAACTGCAGAACATGAATGAGAAGGGGAGCTTAGTTAATGCAGCTTCGATCTGTGGTGTCATTGGGTTTCCGAAAAACGCTGCCTATACGACATCGAAGCATGCAGTGATAGGATTATCACGCACAGCAGCGAAAGAGGTTGGCGACCGCAAAATCCGAGTGAACTGTATAGCGCCGTGAGTCATCGAACTCAATTACATCTACTTAAACATAGCTGACGATAGCAGTGGGCTGATTGATGGGCCCATGCAGCAGGCTTCCGTAAAGGCTAGAGGCGGAGAGCAGGTGTGGAAGCAACAAATCATGCGTCGAGGAACACCTCAAGAAGTCGGAGCACTCATTGCATGGCTGTTATGTGACGATACGCAGTACATCACTGGTACGGTGCAAATAATTGATGGCGGATGGGTTTGCTAAGGATCGAAAATGCTGTTCACAGTATTCAGCGTATAGAACCACATCTCTAATACGATCGTACACTGGTTTGGTCTTGCCCTTTATTTAGCTCCTCAAAACCCTTCCAGTGCCTGCTGCTCATTTGACTGCTTCACATCGTCAGTATTCGCACTTCGTAAACCTGGTCACATGGGAAGGACAGTCTGCTGCTGAATGCGCAGAAAAAGCCACACCCTTTCTAAGGCAGTTTTTTTTATTTCACACATCTGGCTCAGACATACTAAAATCAACACGAGACGTGCTGTTATTAAGCTACTGATCATAGGCCGCCAGAATCTCATCGAAGTACTGCTTTGTCCTATCCTTCATATCCGGATGGGTAGCCACCCATCCCCGGTCCTCCTTGATGCCTGTAACAATCTTCTCTGCAACCTCACTCGTGGGTATTCTTCTTGCCGCTCTCCTCGCCACCTCCACCTTCAGAGGCTCGCCGAACCTTTCTGGCCGACTTCTCTCGCTCTTCATGATCTCGGTTTGCGTCCCCGCAATGACGACCGTAGTTATTCCAACACCATGAGTTGCCGCTTCAGGGCGCATAGCTGCACCCAAAGCATGCACAGCGGCCTTAGCAGACGTATAAGGTCCATGTAAGGTCACCCAGTTCGGCACCATGCCGGCCTGAGACCCATTGATGACGATGTGTCCTGAACCGCGAGCCACCATATCTGGGTAGAATGCCTGAATGCAGTAGGTGGTTCCGTTGAGCACAACACCATAAACCCAGTCCCAGTCTTCCTCGCGGTGAAGGTGGTAATCCCCGCTTGTGGTAACGCCGGCGTTGCAGACGAGTATATCAACTTGCAGACCGATTTTACCAATCTCTTCTTTCAGGTTCTTGACGGATTCGCGGTCTGAGACATCGCAGACGATATCGAGCACTTTGACATTGGGGGATGCCTCTCGGATCTGTTGTGCTCCTGCTGCAAGACGTTCTTGACTCGTAGACGAAACAATGATGTTGGCTCCTTCTGCGGCTAGTTGGAGAGCAAGCGCAAGACCGATCCCAGTGCCACCGCCCGTGATCAAAGCTGTTTTTGATGCAATATCTTTCATTACTTGGACGGTTGAAGTAAAAGTAAGGATATCAATTTGGGTGAATATCCAATGCCAGCACGTGCTATGAATGAGGTCAGATTCTTTATTTGAACGAGGAATCTCTGTCTGTCAAACAATCGCGTTGACAATTATCTGTTACTTCAATTGATGTTGTCGTTTCTCCTATGATGCGCTGCTAGAGCGGTAGTACAAAGTAGACACCACAGGATATCTTCAACCGGGAAAGCTACATGGGTCTCAGACGTTCCCCCTAGCGCACAACTCTAGCGTTTACTCCATTAGCTTCGCACCCCGCATTTCGATAATGACGTAGTCGGAAGGGTCCAGGAAAACAAACATCCGAATTGGCCGCTACATGCGCTTGTACGAACCTAGTGATTACGATAATCAAAGGTTTGACGGAATACACCATAGGAAAACAATATCCTTACTCTCTATCCCCTAACCTGGTATACTGCTACTGTTTAGCCTCGCGTGAGACCCTAATTCAATGGTCGAGTCTACTGTTTCCCTCGTGCCTTTGAATCTCTTTATGCGTTCTGGAGCAACACCTTTCATACAACGATTACGGCTTTGTCAGAGGTGTCCATTGAACAACAACACTGACGTACTTAACACAACGAGTATAGAACGGCCAGTAAACCTCCGTAAAAGCGCTTTTTGACGCAATGTCGCGGCAGCATAATCACGTCTTGAACCATGTCGCAATCTCCGTTCCTGATTGCGACAAAGCCGTCGAATGGTATGGGAAAGTGTTTGGCTTCAGAAGGCTAAGGTAAGCCAGTCAGTAAGCCGCAATCATAAGCCAAGCAACTTTATGCTTTAAAACCCAGTACAAGAACAGAAGCTAACACAAAGTCCATCTGCAGAGGTGACCGCATGACAAACCGCGCCGAAACTCAAGACGCACCAATCTTCAAGATCTACGATTCCAAATTGCACAAGGTCAAAATCGCATGGCTAGGCACCGGCAATAGCGTGGGCTTCGAAGTCTTCGAATTCATCGACCCGCCGAATAAGCCCTCCTCCGACTTTGACTATGCGAAGACTGGGTTCTTTCACATTGCTGTCACTGAGCCGGATGTAGAAGGTGCAATAAAACGAGTGCTAGAAAATGGGGGAGAACAACTTGGAGAGACTGTGAGCATGGGCGCTGAGGATCAGGCGGCATATGTACGTGATCCGTGGGGGAATGTGGTGGAGCTCTTGAGTTGCAGTTTTGAGCATTTGATGGCAAATAAATGAGATGCTGAATCCACCTTACCATCGCAGAAGCGAGACAACGACCATGGAAGATGTAATCGTGACCACCTTTGCGCATGGCTGTATATGTAGTCCTTGCAACCAACCTTCTATCTACTCATATGATTGTGTGATTTCAATGGTCTGGAAACGGTAAGCTCTTGTAGCTAATATTCACTACTATAATATCTCCCCAAGATCTAGCGCCAACGGCAATTTGCGATCAACTGTGGTGTACATCAAGAACAAGCTAGAACACACTCTGGATGAACATTATGAAAGATTGAAGAAATGCCAGGCTACGTTGCATTTGCAGTTGTACCTGCAATATTGACTATGTAACATCTTTTATGTCTTTCTAGGTATCAGCTTCAGCTTGAGACCCGGCTTGATCCAGTTGTTGTAAACCACCATGTTTTCATACTCATTCTTCGGGTTCCAAACCTCATTGTCTCCGTACATTTCGACATCGTGATGCCAAAGCAGCTTCGCAATGATTAGCCTCATCTCCATGTATGACAAGTTCCGTCCAATACAGCCCCTCGGCCCTAACGAGAAAGGGTTACTGGCGCCGAGCTTGTCAGTCTTGTTGTTCTCTCGATCCAACCAACGCTCTGGACGGAAAACATAAGGATCCTGGAAGTTGCGCTCCGACTTGGTAGACGCCCACATACAGACAGATACCGTAGTACCGCCAGGGATGAATTCGCCGGAAACAGTGTCCCCACCTTCGGGGACCGTGCGGACAAATCCAATGGGTGCTGAGGGGAACATCCGTAGGCCTTCTTCTATGACAGCAGTCATATAAGGTAACTTGGCAAGTTCTTCGAAACGCAGTTCTGTCTCGGTTCGAAAGGAAGAGCGGACCTCTTGAGTGAGCCTGTCAAGGATGTGCTTGTTTTCGGGTCGAGTGATCAGATTGAACAGACCAGTCAGAAAGCCAGCGGTAGTCTCTGTACCAGCAATGATGAACAGTGCGCCGTTTACTATGACTTCGCCGAGGTTGAGGTCACCTTTGTCTTGCTGCTTCATTACGTAGTACAAGAAGTCGCGATTGTCTGTCTGCGTTTCCATGCGCTTTAGTATCTTCTCTCTACTGTGGTCTAGATGTTGCTTCCGGCTCTTAGCGACATGCGATGGTATACACCACTGGAGAAACCGTTGAAGTGGGCTTCCAGTCTGGCTGACACGACGAGTAGCCTGCTCGATAGCGCCGGCTTTGATCGACTCGCTGATAAGCGGCACCCAGAAACGGAAGTCTTCTGTTGCCAATTAGATGAGTTTGCCTCCAAGAAATTGACGGATATGAGACTGACGGTTGTGAAGACATCCAAAAGGCTCTCCAAGCGCCAATTCACCAATAACATCGAAGGTCGTGTATGCGAACCAGTCCGTGACATCGACAATCCCCTCTCCACGAGCAAACTCCTGCATCTTCTGCGAAAACGTCTCGACGTATTTCATAACGATGTACTCCTGCTCGAGCAATGCCTTTGTAGAAAAGGCATGCGACAATGCTCTTCGCTGCCGCGCGTGATCGTCATCGCCCGCCATAGTGATTGTAGAAGCTCCATGCACCGCTGCGATTGATCCAACGTGGATGGGGTCTTTCTGGAAGTTCTTGTGACCTAGCCCGCGAGAACCATAAATGTCCTTCCATGCAGACTCCTCGTCAAAGCAAAGCTCATTGGGTGCTATTCGCACGACGGGACCATATTTGTCGTGACAGTCTTTGATATAGAAAGGTATACGGCCGCCAAGTAGACTCCATGTTGCCGGAATCTAAATATATAAGCGCTCAACCTCTGCTCAGTCCGTTTTGAACTTACTGGCGTCAATCGTGCAAGAAGCGGGCCTGGGAAGCGTGCCAGCGGATGGAAGTATATTCGGTATATGGCGTTTGCAATGGTGTATATGAAGAACTGCACCTTGTTAACTCGTAGCGCACATTCAAAGCGTTGAGACAGTAATTACCAAAGCACCTGAGAGTATGGCTATTGTCTCGCCGGGACTGTAGTGCGCAAAGCGCAACTCATTCCAGTTCAGCACTGCCATGTCTTTACCGGTGGTGAACGATCAATTTGTCAGATGATACGCCAAAGATATTTGCAAGTATTCGAAATCGAACCGTAATATTCTCAGAAAATGGGAGTCTTCACCGGAGTCGTGATTGACCGAAAGCATATTACAAGTGCAAAACCACATGATCGTGTCGTAGTGAAAGGATCCAGGTGTCATGACTCGCGCGAGTTGCAGGGGCGCTTTTAGCGTGTTTTCTCCCCCGCCTTCATGCGCGCTTCCGTCTTCCACATTTCCCCTTTTCCTATACACACGCGGTACCCTTCACCCGCTTGTGCAACAAACGTTAACACCAAGCTACTGATCATAGACCGCCAGAGTCTCATCGATGTACTGATATGAGATATCCCTACTTCCACTCTTAGCCTTCCTACGGAGACTCGACGAGTGCGTAGCTCTGCTCGGGCCTCCTCATCCACACCTTCTCCCTCACTACCTCACTCAGTCTTTCGACTGCTTCTTCCTTCAGCCAGACATATTGTTTCCCCAATTTTCCCTTCTGCTCCTTTTGAAATTCCCAAAGCATATGCTTCTTCTGAATCTCCTCCGGATCCTTCATCTTTGAAAACGACTGGTTGGCCGTGTGTGCTATGGGGCCGTGCACTACGTGGTGATCGCTTCGCAAGCGACTGACATCCTTTGGGTAGGTTACGCACCGCCGAGAGTAGAAGATTAGGCGCTTCCACATCCCACCAAAGTCCAGCTCGAGCATGTTCTCTTTCTTCAGATGCTCCAGAGGAACAGAAATTTCGATCGTTCTCCGATCGCACACGGGGCAGGCATCCCCTATGAGCCTTGAATAATGAGTTGCTACCCACATTTGATGGGTGAAGTAAAGGCCTCCACGAATCGCGAAGTCTGTACCTTCGGAACTCTGGAGGTCAACCAGGTCGATGGTGCCATCCTCAGCGATGACATTACGAGCTCTCTTGAGCGCGACAGATTTGAAAAGGTTGATGTGTCCGCCGAGAGTGGCTGGGACTGAGTAGTCAACCTCGAAACCTCCACCACGAATGTAGGGGTGGTCGGGCTCGACATGCAGTAGGATTGTATCGGGAAGGTCGATGAGAGCGTCATAGTTCGTCTCGATCATCTCGCAAAGCCAGGACGAAAGTGACTGAATGCCCCGTATCGACACATGCTTAGGATCAAGCAATGCATTTCGCATGCGGCCGTGTATCCCCACGCTGTCCATCGCTTCCTCCCAATCGTCGCTTGTGTCTTCTATCTCGTCGCACTTGTGCCTGACATAGCTTTGCCAATATGCAAGCAAGTCGGGCTCTTCTTCCCCCAAATCTTCCATGCGCTTCTCCAGCTTTCCAAACAGGTACTTCGCTACGTTTGGCGAGAAGCCAAGATACTGGAAGGTTTGCGGAGAATACATCCTGTGAGGCACGTTGATCGAATCGGAGGTGGCGGTTGATTTGGAAGAGCCAACAACCGATGGTATAGATACCGGAGGAGAAGTTGGGGGTGTGAGAATTTCCAATGAAACACTCCTCATTCCGCTGCTGATCTCTCCGATGAGATCAGGCTTGTAATTCCGAGTCTTCTCGACGATGAGGTCTGATATCACAAGAATATTGAATGCCATGTTGGTAGAGTGGTATGAAGTGGAAGCGTGGTCAGAATGTTGGAATGTGCTTCAGAAGTTATGAAATAGTGGGGACTTCTTGCCCCAAAAATTATGTTTTGATCTATCGCACTTGCCCCACGAGATTCGGGTACATTGCCCTCAACACGTCATTGCGAGCTCAACAGTTGAACGCTGTACCACAGTTCAAACGCCCGCGTGACTAGTAGAATTGAAGTGCGCAAACACTCTAGCTCAAACACGTCACCGAGTTCGGCTAACGGCCAGGTTGCGATATGCTGTACGAAATCAGGGGCCGCTGTACTACAATTTTAATGTGACAGCGCGCATCGACCGAATGCGATTGACGGAAGACGGACTGGATCGTATACGGGTTACGGGCGTTATCGGCTTGCCTCCTCAACTCACTACCTTTTTTAAATGCTGTACACTTCTTGTTGAAGGATCATTTGGATCGCGGTGCCAATTCAAGCTCAAGCTACGAAATGCTTGGGAAGAACGTGTGCAAATACGTCAGATGCAAATTGGTAGATATTCCGAAGATCTTCTATGACAGAGGCACAATCTAGACTGTTTCAAATTTCGACTTAATTGCACACCTGATGCACGAGAACCGAGGAGTCATGAAATGACATTCACAGTAAGCCGATACCAGCTTCCTTTAGTAACTTCGTGGGACGCCCATATTTCAAGCATGCGGATAGTCTAGTTTGGGACTAGTCTCAGATTTGGTCTCGACGGAGGCCCGGATACCTTTCTCCAACACCATCACGTGTCGGTGTAATGTACTCTGCATTCAAACACGGATAATTTGTATCTAGCCATAACCTTTCCAACATTCTTGAGCTCTAGCAACACCACACGATTACATACAATGGGCGAGCCGGCAAGCCTTCCCTACATTCGGGTTCAGCTATGTCTGAAGAAGAAAGACGAAGTGTCTGACGAGTTCTTCCATGACTACTGGAAAGGCAATCACGTCAAGCTCGCGCTAGAGAACGAGAAGTTCCGCGAGAAAGTCATTCGATACAATCAGGTATGACATGCCAGCAGTTTCCTGGCATCCAGCTCATGGTGGCAGTTCCACACTTCTCCGCGTTTCAGGGGAGAGGCCAACAACTTCCAAATTCCGGTACCAGAGTACGATGGCATTGCAGAAGTATGGGTTAAAGATATTGAAACCTGGAAGGAGATAGTGACAGACCCTGACTTTGTTGCTGCGATTGCACCGGATGAGGATCATTTCATCAAGGCCCCGATCCATATCATGCTTGGGTACGATAACACTGTAATTGGAGAGGCTGTCAAGAACAAATTGTGAGGGATGATCATATCAAACACACATGTATTCATTATTTTATGGTTCACTGATCTCTGGCAATAATGCATGTCATGAATGCAACGAGTCTAGGGGCTGAGTTCAGGCGTATCCCCGAAAGAGTACGACTGGAACGCTGGTGGGTATCTGTCCCCAGTTACCTCAACCCTCTCTATTTCCGCGCGTATGTGCTTGACTTCGTTGTCTGTGAGCTGCACATTGATGGCACTGACGTTTTCTTCGAGATACTTGATCTTCTTCGTTCCTCTTTCGATTTATTAGCATAACATTCGGAGCGGCATATGTTGTCCTTACGGAATAGGGATGATATCGGGGCCTTGTGCCAGCAACCAAGCCAGGCTCAACTGTCCAGCAGTGCAATCCTTCTTCGTCGCAACTTCCTGCAATGCCTGTACCAGCTTTAGATTCTTAGGGGAAGTTCTCCCTGCTGTACCTCGGAGCGTGCCTTCTGAAATCACCCTCTTCGAAGTCATCCGGACTTTTGATTTGACCAGTAAGAAAACCTCGCCCTAGTGGACTATATGCGACCACCGCAATGCCCAGCTCTCGACATGTGTCTAGGATACCAATTTGAGAGGACTCGATATCAAGTGCGAAAGGACTGTACTCAAGCTGTACAGCATCGATGTGGTGCATCTTCTCGGCCCTTCGAATTGTAGCAGCGGAGACCTCACTAAGGCCTATAGCGCCAATTTTACCCTCCCCTGTCCAGAGAATCAGCCTTCTGCATCTAGTCAATCTAAGTAGACTTACTTCTTCAGCTCTACCATCGCAGCTACTGTTCTTTCTATGGGCGTTACCTTGTCTACGCGGTGACAATAGTATAGATCAATTCTGTCCACACCCAGCCTCTTCAGACTCTTTTCACAGGCCTGCCTTACATATTCCGGATCACTTCGAATTGCCGGCTTTCCGTCTGCGATGGAGACGCCAAACTTAGTGGCCAAGAATATTCGATCGCGTTTTCCAGTGCGCTCGAACCATACCTTCAGAAGGTCCTCGCTGTCGGCATCTTTCAGTTGTTAATACAATCACAGCGATGATAAAGTTTTGGTATTGCATAAGAGTATACGCACAAACGTCGGATGTGTCCCAGAACGTAGATCCAAGCTCTACGGCACGGTCTAGCACATCGAATCTAGCCTCGTTGTCGTCAATCTTGCCATATGAAGCACTCAGCCCCATAGCACCAAAACCCAAGGCGGAGACCTTGGGGCCTGACTTTCCGAGCTGTCGTTTCGGCAGAAATGGCATGTTTTAGCTGTGATTCAAGAATGTCACAAGTGAAGCAATACGGCCAATAAAAAGAGGGCTCAAAAAAAGCTGTAAAAGTTAGGAATATCTAAATGACACTTTGCTTGTACATTGACACATATCAATGCTTGAACGCGTGCCGAAAGCACCAGATAGTCAGGTGTACCCGAATCTAATCATCAAACTTTCCTAGCCTGAAATTTGGGTGATGGAAGTCATCCTGATGCGTTGGAGTGCACAGCCGGATGTCCATAACCGCTGTGTTCGCATATAGTAGCTGGATGTTTCTAAGGCATTGCATTTCCACACCACCGACATGAGCGCCACATGTTTACAAAAACTCGTGCGCAGACCCCGCTTCGCCTCCAAATCGAGCTAAATTGTGCCGTTCCACGCTATCTATGCACCCCAGAACCCCTCATTTTGACTATCACACTAACCGGAAATACATTTTCCGACTCAGCTAACGTTCATCACATCGTTCACTCGTCACTCATGCTGTGGCCTAGACTCGCATCCGCGTCGCGAGTTGTAGATCACGAGTGGCGCTTTGTTAGACTTGTGAGCTCCTGATCTATTTGCACGGAGATTCACATCCGTAAGTATGCGTGTAGGCCATCCAAGCAGAGTGACCGGATCCATCACCATGCGCCAAAAGTGCGCTAGGAATAGTCGTATGGTGTCGGATACAAATGCAGGTCTGTATCTGGGCATGACCCACATTCCCTGTGACCTGGATCGCAGACTGGCAGCCTACACTAAACTATACCTCTTGCTTAAAAGCGTTCACCATGGCAGATACTGTGTTGGAAAAACACCGCTCAGAACACATTGAACAAGCATCTAGCTCGCACGATGGATATGGAAACATCGGAACGGATGCGCAGGGCTTCGCTGCTGAAGCTGAAGAGCTTCCGAGAGGATACTATCATTCCCCTTTCTTCGTCGGAACGACGGTGGCAATCGGATTGAATCTAATGGTAGGATAGTTCCACCTTTTCCATCATCCCTTCATTTGGACAGCAAAAGTGACCAGTATATCTCATTAACACATTCGTCAGGGTTCAACAGGAGGCTTCGCTCTCGTAGCTCCAGTGCTTGGGCAAATCGCCGTGTCCTTGGACGCAGCATCAAGCGTCATCTGGCTGTCGCTAGTGTACACCATGGGTCTGGCAGTTGGCCTCACGCTGGTCGGAAGGCTCACCGATACGTTTGGACGGCGTTGGTTCTTCATTGCCGGCACAGCCCTTGGATGTATCGGCGCCATCGTCGCGAGCACTGCGAAAAACATCAACGTATTGATTGGCGGACAAGTCCTCATTGGACTGAGTGCCTCTACAGGCTACAGTTATGCCTTTGTCATTGGAGAGCTCGTCCCGGTGAAGCGAAGATTCATTTTCAACGCGATCATCTTTATTTTCTCTTTCCCTACGGCTGGCTTTGGCGCCGCGATATCGACAGCCTTCATCCTCAACACTAGCGCAGGTTGGCGATGGGCATATTACTTGCTCATCATACTTAACGGTCTTACTACGCTGTTATATGCTATCTTCTACTTCCCGCCAACTTTCCACCAGAAGCACGGAAAAGACCATGTCGCAAAGTTTCTGCGTACCTTCGACTGGGGAGGGCTCTTCCTCTACACGGCTGGCCTTGTCCTCTTCATAATCGGGCTCTCTTCTGGAGACACGCTATATCCTTGGACGGACGCTCGGGTTCTCGCACCCCTTGTCATTGGCTTCATGTGCTTGGTAGCGTTGTTCGTGTACGAAAGCTATGCCAATTTGTCGCAGCCACTAATCCCCATGACATTCTTCAGGACTCGGGGCTGGGTGGCTGCTATGCTCAGTCTATCTCTCGGGGCGAGCGTTTACTACAGCCAGGCTATTGTGTGGCCTCAAATGACGGTCAACGTCTATGCTGAAGGACGTGTAATGTGGGGCGGACTAGTCTCCTGTATTGTCGGTATCGGCATCACTTTTGGTGAAATCATTGGAGGAACGTTCGCGAAGGTATGTATTATCTCTTTCCCCTCATCTCGCATCGCAATCATGGTCCCTAAGCTAATAATTTCGCAGTCTCTTGGTCACTGGAAATACCAATGCCTCACTGTCATCACTCTCGGCACGCTCTTCCTCGGCTTGGCCGCCCTGTCCAAACCCGATACGCCAGGAATGACCATTTCGTTCATGATGCTCGCCACGATTTTCGTAGGCTGGAACGAAGCCCTCGTTTTGCCCATCTGCACCATTGTCATCCCAGACCAAGCCGAAATTGGTACAGCTGCTGGTGTTGCTGGCTCCTCGAGATCAGCTATAAGTACCGTGGCAAGTACGATTTATTCAGTCGTTTTGGCATCAAGAACTACTACGGAACTTACACGACAAGTTCCAGGCGCGGTCGTTGCAGCAGGGCTCCCGGCTGGCTCAGTGTCGGCCTACATGACAGCGATAGCTGCTGGCGGTTCAGAAACACTGCTCAGTAAGATTGACGGTCTGACACCAGAAGTTCTCGCGGCGGGCACGCAAGCATACCGGTGGGCATATACTGATGCATATAAGACTATCTTCCTAGTCAGTCTTGCATTTGGTGGGCTGGCAATAATAGCAAGCTTTTTCATACCAGACGTCGACCATCTCATGGGTGGAAAGGTCGCAGCAACCTTGACAGGGAGAGAGAAAGAGAGGAAAACGGAGAACTCAGCATGATAAGCTTTCTAGAGTAGCTTGTACAATTATAGGGAGTAGGGCTAATCGAGACGCTGCACTAGGTGGTCTTTTTTTTTTGAATTACAAGACTCTATCATTAGTAGTATGGCTTCCAACTCATCACGTAGAGCTACGTGCACCACCATCTCACGATCCTCAACGCGAAGGTGGGCAACATACACAAGCGACACAAGAATATGTTCACTTCGTACACAACCTCGAAAGTAAAAAAACCAAGGGCGTAATGGACCGCGGCGGCAGGGACGAGAAACTCGTGCGGGTCAGAAAAACATAATCACTAGATACTACTAGACGTGGCTCATGTAATAGATTAATAGCTAGTATAGGAAGCAGAATAAAGGAAAACTGCGACTGGAAGAACTGGCAATATAGAAAACAGATGGATGTCGCATGATGAAAAAGGGCGACGCAAGAATCGAAATTGGAAACAAGTTCGATTAACTACCTAAAACATTTGCCGTTCCTCAAGCGAGTGTCGTGAACTGAATCCATCTCTTTTATGTATGCCGAATGACTTCCATCACTCTTGAACCCTACAGTTGTCAGCCTAGTTCGCGCAACGAAGCATCAACGTACGTATACCAGCTCGGCTGTACAGCTTTGTCCGTTGCCCTTACGCCCGCATAATGTAGCGAGCGAGACGGCCGAGTGGGAGATTGTCGTAGGATGGGTCTCTGTAGAATGGGTCGTTGCCTCGGCCTCGCACACCGTCGCCGGCCTCGGATGGTGGGCGGTCTGGTGGGAACTGGAAGGGCACAAATGGCTCGCCTCCAAACAGTGGGCGTGGTGCAACTATCCCATTTCCAGCTCCGCCGGCTCCTCCTGCGCCACCCGGTCCTCCTGCGCCGCCTGGTCCTCCGCCCGGTCCACCTGCTCCACCTGCTCCACCTGGCCCTCCAGCTCCTCCTCCATTGGCTCCTGGTAGTCCTGGAAGTCCTGGAAGTCCTGGTATTCCTACTGCCTACACAGAACGTTAGTCCATGTGCATATTGCAGAATTCTGCTGCTTCATTGAGTTCATGTTAGTGCTACTGCTCGTCGGTGCTCAAGTGTGTGCTCATTCAGTCTTGTTGTGTAAGTGTGTTCATGTTAGTACATTCGTCATGTGCTGCGTAGGTTAGGTAGGTCGTGGGTGTAGCGAATCGCAAACCGTCCGGATCGATGTTTGTAGCGTCGAGGTAATACGTTCGTGCACTTCTCATGATGGATTTCTTATACACAGTGGCTGCTGTTCGATAGCCTTGTCGAGTGCTGAGGTGCCGATGCAGTAAACACTACATTTCCAAATTCGATTAATCGTCTTGGCAGGTTAGCAGGAGGTTAGCAATAGACAAGGGCTACCTACTGATCGGTCGCAGTTGTGACCAGTCCCAAAGTACCATCATAAGACGGCTTTGCATCCTCCCATTATATGTGCCTGGGCCGAAGCGCAGGCAACTTACCGTGATACTTACCCTGGATCGAGAACAAAGGTATTACAGAGCATAGAGCTTTCGAGCAATGTGTTAGAAAGTTGACGTACCCCGTTGTAGGCATCGTTCTGCCAAACGGAGATACGGTTGCTACCGCCGGCGGTGTGGTTGGGGTCTCCGGTGAGCTGTGTTGTGCATAGGGAAGCGTCGTCTTCTGGATTGTCCCAGCTCAGAGTGTTGGAGCAACGGCAATCACGACCGGCCTCGATACCAAAGTACTTGAACGGCGCTCCTGTTGAGCCTGCACAGAAGCTCTCACAGCTTTCTCTGGTCAGGTCTCCAACGCGTTGCTCGTTGGGGCCACGGAGGAGTCGCAGTCCGTCATCTTGTGTGGCCTGGTAACATCCCTGGTATGTGAAGCCAGAGACGTAATTAGGGCTGTTAGGATCGTCGCCACCGGAGCCCCCATCTTCTTCACCGCCGCCGTTACTACCGTCTCCGTTCCCGTCGTCTCCGTTGTTTCCATCGCCGCCAGTAGGGTCCTTTGTTAGAGTCAGCGGACTGCGCGGCAAGCACAGGTCAAAGACCTATACTCTGAATGCTCAAAAACTCTGTGCTCTGTAATAAACGCAGGAAGAAAAACTAGAAGAAAGAAGTAAGAGGAAAATGCTGCTTGTAAGTAGAAAATTCTCGTCAGCAAGCACTTGAATAAACTGTCTTTTGTCAGTGTAAAATATCAAGCAAGACCTATCATTGTGTCAGCATCAGGCAAAGTGCTATCTTGATGTGAGCAAACAATCGGCTAATGACCGTGTACACGCAATGTCAGGCCAAAAGCGGACATGCAAGCTCGAATGCTACTCACCTGACCAAAGCGAAGGGACCTAAGAACTAGTCAGCGATACAAATGGGCCGACTGGTCAGCACTCTCATCACTGTTTCAACAAAACGTGCATTACAGTCTACGTACCTGCTGGACTATCAAAGTGTCCATGCACATTAGCAGATTGCAAGCTCGCCATAACGTCAGTATCGGATATTCGATATGTCAGCGACCTCATTAGGCCCATTGCAACACTCTCATGGGTCAATGCCAGAAAACTTGCTTGTACATCCGTTAGAATCAATTCATTTCTTACCTAGACTGGCGTTCGATGAATCAACGCAATTTTTGACGATCTGCATGCATCACTGCGGCAATATCAGCTGGTGTCAAAGCACAGTAGCTCGTTAAAACGATCTGAACAATGGATGGGTGCGAGGAGGGCAGCCCCTAAATTCACAATGGCGTCTTTCAGCATGTAAGCAAAGAGTGACAGAAAGATGGCGGCGGCGAGTCCGGCGAAGAACCCTGGTCCCATGTTATATCGCAAAAGTCAAAGCAATGGCTCCATTCGGGTAGTATTTGGCAACATCGTCTGGCATGCATGGCGTACGCGTGAGGAATCCTGAAATTTGAGATGAGGAACCTGGCATTCAATGCCGGCGTGGGGCCTGCGTCTCCCTCGCAACGATGTAGTAGCGACCCGCGCAGAGGGCACCTGGGCTGTCCTTCACGGAAACCATGACTGTTTCGGGGCGCTCTCAACGTTCGATTACTTCGAGGGGAGTATTGCCTTCATTCCAATGTTGTGTCTGGTCTCATTCCATCAACCGCAGTAACAACGCTATCCCTGTTGCAAGTCGAGCATACAGACTAGACGTATCTCTATGACACATCGTAGGAAAGAGTTGCCCAGATGACCAGATCAGATGCGAGATGCGCATCGAGAAAGAGGATCTCACCTAAGCCGATGCGGATCCATCATGGCTTCTGCCCTAAAGTGCTATCTCTCGCGTGATGCCTACATGTGACTGTACTGCATATTCCGATGTCACCATGACCATTCTTTCAATTTTATCACTGCCTGGAAATGTTCGGCCAGCTTGCGCAAATACGTGGTTCGTCCTTAAACAGCTCCGGAGTCTCACAAAATTTCAAAGTCTCTAATCAACGTTACCTCTTCTATGTTATTATTTCTCCGGGTGGTCTACTAATTTTGTCGCGCCCACAGTCCCACTACCCATGCCGCTCCGCTTATTTCCTCTCCAATGGAACAATTTGTCGCCCATGCGTAGTATCCGCGCGTCTAACTCCGCCCTTGGTAGGCCCCTTATCAAGTTCTTCAAGCCCTTGCAGCGGATGCACTCCCTCGCGCCCCCTTCTATGGACGGACACGAACTTCCCAGCCACCTCTCATAATCTTTCTCAAAGCAATTCACATGTAAGTAGTGCCCGCATGGTAATCTATACATCGCACGCAATGCTGGAAAGGTCGATGCCGGGCACTGGTCGCAAATCTGGCAGTTAGCCGGACTCGGCGGCGAGAGACTGAGCGAGAGCGAGTTCCAGATAATGTCCTCAGAGAGCGGAGGAAGTTTGCCGTCTCCGTTCTGGAAGATTCCGCTCTTTTGGGTCACACTTTCTTCGTTAACAAGGGTGCGAACCTGCGTAGAGAGGCGGGGCGGGGGATGATCGACGCGCCATCCTCGTAACATGACTTGGACATCTGCAGCGTCCTCTGCAATTTCCTCATATCGCTGTCTCACCTCTGTCTCTTGCCGAGCGTAAGCATTCCATTTATCATATTCCTTTTTCTCATCTTCCTTTAAGGCGGTAACTGCTGGCGATGCAATACCGAAGAAATCTCGTAGACTGTGCACGCGGGATTTAGTGGACATGGTAGCTTTTTCTACCTTTTGCTGTGCGGCCGTGGTGTCTTTATCTAGACACGCAACGTGAAGGGCTACATCATCTGCGTCGATGATCCGCGCGTGACAAGACGCGCCTTGTACAGTGTCGCAGTGTGACCTTTTGTCGAGGGGGAATGTACTGGTCTTGATCAGGGCGAATCGTAATATTCTGGTAAAGGAGTCTTGTTTGAAGAAGGTGCTTGAAGGGCGGGGTCCCTTAACGGCCGGCGTGGCTATGAGTGTGGGCTCAATGCATGTGAGGCTCGTTGAGCAACGCTTGAGCATGGAAATAGCCATATTGATTTGGTGATTGGGACCTGTTTATGAAGGTTACGATCATGCGTATATTTATATGGATAGTCACTTCTACCACATGGTTATTGCAAATGCGGTGAGCTTTGGTAGTTTGACTCACAAAAAATCATATTGTTGCGCTTTGACAGTTAGGCAACGGTACTGTTGGGATGACGTTGCGTCTATGGTTCGTCGTACCATGGTAGAGCAGAGGCCACCGAGACACTCTCCCCAATCTGTATTTGTCCTGTCTGAGAACATGCACTTGCAAAAGAAAAACTGTATCGTTCACTTCATTGAGTGGCCAGGAGTTCCATGTCGATTGGCAAATTCCAAAGATCTACGCACTGTTGCAACAGAAAACATTAACTTGCCAGTGTCTCAACACGTATTCTTGCGATGCGTGACACACATAATTGGGGCGGGAAAGATGAGCATTGGGCCTGTAGCTTGTGGAAAAGAATGATCCTCGGTCGCTGATCCACCGAAACTCACCCTTATATGCAGTATAACAATCGCAACATATGGTTCTATGCATAGAGACGGATACAAGAACCGCTCAACAAGGAGTCTATGCTTCCAATAGAAGCTCTTCAACGAATGCATCGTACATCTCAGCCTGCGTTTGGTGAATCCCCTAGAGACTAGGTCATTTACTAAAATAGTATCCTCTTTGAGCTGTCTGTGATCTGCTATAATAGTATAGAAAATGATCGAATAGCAATCTTGGTAATTGCTATTATAGCAGAATAGGTAGCCCCCTAAGGGGTCCTGTTGGCTGATAGAGGGGTCTCCATGATCAATCAGGTGAATTGAAGCTTAGGATAGCGTGTTAACATGTACTCCTTCATTATCAACTCCATCGCCCGTCACGAATTACCTATAACCTAGCACCTAGCACCTACATGGGGAGTTTACTCTAAGACCTACACGTATAAACTTTGCCTAATTCACATGATTTAGTCACCGAGTAGATAGTGGTAATGCCTATAGAGGTAACGCAGCACTAATAGCCGAGCTACTTATGTGGAAGAACATTATTTAATATGTGACTGATACGTTTGATTATGTGATAGACACTGTTACTGTAGCCTTATTATGTGACAATACCTTTACTATGACCTTTTCAGCTTTGATAGTATAGAAGCAGCTTATGCTATCTTAGATGGGCCAATTCCTACTATTAGGGCAGAAAAGCCGCATTCTTGTACTATAAAAGCTGTCTCATTATCTACAGGGTTTCTCGGCTGCGTAGGCTGACACTGGCTTTGCAAAAAGGCCTCAGCGACTTGACCAGACTCAAGTCAAGATCCGACGTAGTTAAAGAATATGGCAACCTGCTTCTCTCAGAGCCGCTAATGACGATATCGATTTCCTTCCTTACAATCTGACGAAACGGGGAATTCCGCTTAAGACTGAGAATTACCACTGGGGCGAATATTAGTTCAACACCGAGAACAACCGGAAGAATGGACTGATGCGGATTTGCTCGGACCCGTAGTCTACCCATCACTCAGGATACGAAGTTTCTGGTGGCTTCTAATCTTAGTCCGACAATGTCGTGAGTCGAAGTTATGATTGCAAGATATACGAGGATCATCAGGTAGACAATGATCCAGGAAATCGATTGCTAGAAGTTGGCTAAATCGTTTTCCCTCTACTCCTCGCTTGTCCCCCAGGCGTCACCCTCCTGTCCAATTCGCGCCCGATTGCATCATTAACTAGTAGATCCGGCCTGATCATCACAGCATACTCGTCTAATCTATCAGGCGCAGATCCTAGCATTGTGGCTCTGCGTCTCAGCTGCAGCGATTGGTGTTCAAAGTAGTCATCGATTGTGTGTTCGTGGTGGCGGCCCTCAGTTAGGGTCTTGACCAGCAACATAGCGCCGCTGATCACAGGGGAGATAGCAGCTACCAGGATGATCTCGACGACGAGAGTCATATTGGCGGGATTCTTTTCTGTATCTGACCTATCGAAATTGGATATACATGTCGGTGGGGAAGGGTTTGGGTGAGGCCGTGTCTAAAGCGTTCAATCTCACATTGTGGGTATGATGGTAAGTTCAGCACAATGCGAGTATTTTCGGGGTGTTTGCATTGTAGAGAATCATCTGAGGAGGCATGAGTTGAAAGGTTCCGCTCTAGGGCAAGCGTAGATGCTTTGTGGAGTATTGTATTTATGTAAGCTACTGGATGAGCAATCTTCGTAGTGAATACTGGAGAGGCTCCCGTCTCCCGTGTCAAGACGAGAGTCGACTGGACGCTCGCTAACCAACGAAACACTGCTCCGTCGATGACTTCATTCTGTGTCATAAGTTGAGCCGCTAAATCATGCGCAATCAAAGTTGTGTGTTGATAGTGCGGACTTTCACGTTCACTCGAGATTGTCAAGGCTGGATTTTGCCACATCGAAGACAAGCACTCTACCACCGCAAGTCTCTATGCGGCGCCGGCTTGATGGACTCCTAAGATTGGCCGATCGTGCAGTCTGTGGCTGTCTAAATGAACTGCTCGTTCAGTTGCACTGAGGCGACGGGGTGCCTGATATGCGCCTGCCCCGGAGGAATACAACCGGTTGTGGAAAGTGCCCCGCTGCTGCCGCAACCCAGCAAGAAGGTACGGTGCGCCGTCGAGGAAACCCAAAAAAGTCTCTTTCAACTACAATTCCTCGACACTATCCTATGCTTTCCTCATCGTTCCGTACCTGTGAACAGCAGCCAAGTTTTGCAACCTGTTCGCGCCCTTGCGAGTGCTCGCCGACCTGGCAGATCGCACCCAAGACGGCAAACGCTGGCAAACGCGCCATGCCGGAACATGCCCGCACCGCGGGGGCATCTCGATCTGTCAAATCACCTTCCCGTACGGGGCCCACCCGAAGCTTTCTCCGGGCTTTGCACGGTCGAGACGTCGGCGTATGCAGTGGGGATGCAGTATCTTCGCCTCAAGTCGCTCATTGTAGCCATCTGCAGGCTCTAGTTTGGCGCGCAGCTGCCCGGATTCTACACAGGACAGCCTCGTCGCACATGAAGGTTTAGATTCTTCAGTGGACAAGTGTAGCGGTAGCTTCCGCGGATACGAAACCCTTGGCCGGCGGGCCGCTTCCTGGACGGGTGGGTTGATCCTGCAACATTGTCTGGGACAAGCCAAATTGTGGAAATGACAAGCAGTTTGCTTTTTTGAAGGAGCCTGCAGGGCTCTCGGCAGGTTGGCCTCCTTCGCCTGACACTCATTCGCGGATAATTCCGCTCCATGCCGTATGCCCAAGCGTTCAACGCAGAGATCTGGTGGATTAGCACCGTGCTCAGACAACCCACCCCAGGCCATGGTCACGGTATAACGTGGCTGGCTACGATATGCAAGCCTTTGTGTTTCCTTTGGCGGCGTGCCAACTCATACCGAGTCTGGAACACTGTAAGGTTCAAGATCTCTCTTCGACACACGCAGCCCGGATGCAAGCGCATATCGCCAAACCTTCAACGCCTGCATCAACACGCAATGCGTGGAAAGCGAATGAGAGACGGGTGGCTCCCCCAGTAGTTGCCCACGTAGCTCATCCAACTTTGTTCGCTCCCAAAGTTGTCCTTGTCCGGCAACTCAAATTCGGGGTCGGTCTCTGTACGCTATCGACGCGTCGCATCGTTCGGCCCGTGGTAGAGATTATCCGCATCCCCTTGGGGCTTAGCGGATCGTGTATGTGCGGGAAGGATGTCGCTGGGACAGACCAATCCAGCGGCTCGGGTTCGGTCCCTCCCAGATTGGGGAGGCATGGGCGCACTTCTGCGGGGTCGCTGCGACTCGCTACACAGGCGAGGCCGAAGCCAGAGACGATTACCTCCACATGGTCCACGAACCAACGGCAAGGCCGAAAAGGTGGTGCAAAGTCAATTCGCAACGGTTCTGCTCACTAGGTTGGACTGAGCCCGGCTTCTGCAGCATTGGCCTGACGATTACGAAGACGACAATGCTGGTTGTCGTCCAGTCCACTAAAAATGGCCTCGTGGCCTCCGGCATCTTCATGGGTGTACGACGCTATCGATCAGATCCAGTACAAGGACGGTGTTGGCTGTCAAACAGGGCCCGTTCGCTTGCTACGGAACGCCGGAAACACAACGCATCGCATCACCATCGAGGACGCCCAACCCAAACCGTAATATTGGTACTCCGCCAATAAGCATCCTTTCTGCGCATCACCCGTCGATGTGGCTTTGTGGCATCCCACGCACTGCACCTCCGCATGCCATGCACCTCCATCTTGTGCAAGTCTTCCAGAATAAGTCACTTCTCGCGGTGCAAAGTTACCGCTACGAAGGCCAGGCGACCCCATTAGTCCGTCTACGGCGAGCTGATAGCTTCAGCGAAGGGAATAGGATGGTGCCGTGTCCGCCTCGCAGCAGTCGAAGCTTCTCACCTGGGCGACACTGGACATACGTTGGCCAACCTGCTCGCAACAACGCAGTCATATCGGATGGTAGCGCATGTCTCAGAGCGGCCCCATCGCTATTATCGCCCGTGAGTACGGGCTCGCTGGATGGGGGCTGTTTGCTGTCCATCAGACCGGCGCAATCGCACGCCGATTCTGACAGTTGAAATTGTGTTCGCTCGGCAACCATTCAAGACCCCGGCAGTGTTTTAATAGCACCGATTTCTCACCCATCGCCAATCAGACTTCGTATCGTACATAGGAGGTACATGATATGAGACGATCCAAATCTCTTGCATGCCTTGATCTCCGGTCAAGCACAAATCGTCATGGACGAGGTTCACTTACGATACGGGCAGCACGTTCGCGAAAGTGACCGTTCCTGACCTAGCCCTCCAATTTGTGCGCGGGACACGAGCAGCCCAGGTCACCACACGAGGGCCCAGACAAGGTCTTTGCAGAACTGTGGCCGTGCAACACCTATCGTATCGCGGGAAGATAAATCACGGACATGAAGCGCGTTCTTGGGCCCGCTGTGGCTGTTGATTGGACGCCAACCGATTCTCTGCTCGCCGTCTACTATATATAGATGCGAGAGACGGCTCTGTGGCGGTGCGACAGCCACAACTCATGAAGTCGGACCCTGCTCTGCACTGTTGCAGCGAAACTGCTTGGACCACAAGCATGCCAGCGTATCGAATCCTGACGTGTATCCATTGCACATGGCAATCCGGAACCCCCACGACGTGCATATGCACGGGTTTTGAGCAAGACGGTGTACTATGGCTAGCGGACGCTCGTATCGCACTCTACGAGAAGTCAAGGTGGTAGTCGAGAACTAACGCAGCGGCGCCATCGAGTGTACATGGTACATGTCACTCTATCGACAGATAGCGCTGTTAAGCCGGAGCTATCAACAACGCCTGGCCCAAGCACCTAGGGCAGCTCTGTGTGGACGAGGGGCTGCCACACTCAAACGTGCCTTTCCCCGCAGCTGCCACATGTCGGGCTGCCCACACCCCACCCCAAGACGTCTCATGTGAATGACTTTGACGGTGTTGTCAGCGACGCGGTCATTGTTAGACATGGCGAGATGAGCTCGGATCTGTCGCGCATGTGGGTTGGAGAGAGCGTTACATTGTGTCTCGAAGGGAAACCCGTGGCACCGTAACGCAGGCAATAATCATGCGCCAAAGCACCGTGTCGCACCGAAGAAGGGTTGGGGGACGGCGTGATAGGCTGCATGCTCCCAGGACAAGGTGTCGTTCATGCTTCTTACCAACCTTATCCATGAGGCCGGGCCAGAGGATTCAGGGACCACGAGAGTGAGAAACAGGATGATTGCCCGGACCCGGCAGGCCGCATGGACACGGGACGAAAAGCCCGAATATTACGACATGTAGAAGGCGAGTGCGAGACGGTTGTGCTGGGCCAAGCGGTGCGTACTGGCTCAGAGGCTGGCGGCACCGCTCAGTAAGATGACACGCCCCCAGGCCGGCAGTCATCAGCATGAAACCAGACAGTCGAAGAGCCAAGGGACGGGCCTTCACCGGCGACAACGGGCACAGCGGAGCGCGCGCGCCTGCGACGAAGCCTTGCGATGCTTCCGTGGGCGGCGGTGAGGCGGCAGACATGACGCACAGGAATGCAGTGCTCGTTAGTCATGCCCTCTGGCGACGACAGGGGGCAGCGTCACTGGAGCAGGGGAAGGGCGCAGGGTGTCTGGCAAGACGCGGTGTGGTCAGAAGCTTGGTGCGCAGAGCCTCGTGGGACCCCTTTGGGCATATGGTGCGGGTGGGTGGTATATTTAGGGCGCCCGGCCTGTCCAGCGAATGGGCGCCCGGCGTGGGCTGCACCGCCTGTGGCGCAGGCAGCGGCGACGGGGCCAGGCGAGGGCGCGGCGAATCAGGCAGCGTGTGGGCGCCGGCGCAGTGGATGGCAGGACGTGGCTCCCGACAGAAGCGGTGGTCAACTCGCAGACTGGCGGCACATGGCCTGGCTTGAGTCCCAATCCGCCTGCCTTTGCCCGCTTGGGCGTGGAGGCTCTCGCCGCGCCGGTCCGCCATTCGCCAGCGCTCGCGAGCACTCGTCGTATGCGGCATGGTCGCGAAGACGCGGTGCAGCTTGGTGCAGCGCCGGGGCTCGCCCTCACCGCACCTCTGGGGGGCTCGTCTTACCGCGACATGGTCGGCGCGCGCGATCGAGGCGGAGACGTGGATTCATGGTCGCGCACACACTGTCTTTGTTATTTTCCTAGCGTGGATTCACCGTTCCCACCTCATGCCACGCCCAAAGGCCCTGCAAGGGTCTGCAGCCCGGGGGGAGAGTGGCTTCGTGCGCAGCGTTGGTTCGGGGGGCCCATCGCCAGAGGACGCCCGCCTTATACATAACCTGACCACCTCGCCCCCGAGCCTCTTCACCAGTCCAGGCCTCCGATCGCCCGTCAGAATCTCCACGCGCTTCGTCTCCGACCGTGCTGTTCGACCTTCACTCGCAACGCCTCCCTCGCCTACCTGCTCTCCTCGCTACCGGGTTGTTGGCCACTCCCATCTTGGCCGCTCCCGCTATCACTGGTACAGCAAGAACAACAGCAGATCACCAAAAACCAATAGTAGACGCCTTCAAACTCGCCGACCCGTGCGACGGCCCCAGGCTCTAAGCGGCCCCGGGTAATCCAGTGTTTCAATGTAAGTGTCCCCTTGCCAGGTCCATAAGTCCTTCAGACCCCAGCACGCGCGCCCCTGTCGGTACGTTACTGTTTACTGCTTATGCTAACCCAGCTAGACCGAACACCCTATATATCCACTCCTCAGCCTTTTGAGGTACCGCAGTCCCGTCATGGTCGACTACGTTCCCTACACCACCGCCAACATGCCTCATGACTTTGAGCTTTACTCTAACCAGGAGGAACAACTCAACTTCCTACCCACATCACAACCATTCCTGCCCTCCAACTCATATTCCATGGACCCTACCTTCAGTGGCCCCTTCGAGCCGCTAACGTCGCTGTCCGAGGCACCCAGGTCGCAGGACCTCCAGTATCATTACGATGGCATTGCTCAGGGCGTCAAGGCATCCTTCCAACAGTACACAAGTCCTATGGCATCTCCTCACTCAATGTCCAACTCGTTCCAACAAGAGCACCCGCCAGTGCTCTCTGCCTCCTCAGAGTCCGGCGCATCAGTGTCATCGTCCGCCATGGGCTCCCCATCACAGTTCAACGAGCCCTGGAATCCACTCTCAGCCGGTCTTAGCCTCACTCCAGGGTTCGAGTTTCCAGGCATGGTAGAAACCGTAAAGGTCCCGGGCTGTGTCGGTGAGTCAGCTAGCATTCTTTCGAAATTCGAGTCGTTCTCTTCTACCTGTCCTCCAACGCCCACATCGGACCCTTCGCACACAAATGTAATTAGATCGCCTGCTACTCCTGCTTCGGCAAGATGGTCGGTATCGAGGTCAAACGCATGTGCAGGCCGTCGAAACTCTCTCCTTTCGCATGTAACACGCCCTAGCGACGTCGCCGATACTAGCCTAGATTATCCCTTCACTCAAACATGTTCATTCTCTCAGTCTCCTCAAACTCAGACACAATTCCTTGCACAGTCTGAATCATATTGTCGGTTCTCCTTTGACCTCCCAACTTCGAACGTCACCGCAACCACAGAGCAATCACTGACCACGATGCAGATCCTAGCCTCACTCAGTTTGGAAACCCTCTGGTTTACATGCCCCCTTCACCGTATCCAGAGATAAGGACTACGCAGTCCCCTTACTTTGGCGTGATCGAACATCCTCCGTCCCCTGCTCTGTCCAACATCTCTTCCCACAGCCAGCGCCCTGGATCGAACAACTTGAAGCGAGGCTCAGCCTCGCCCTTTCTCAACGACCGATTCCAGCCGTATCCCGCCTTCAACGGTCAGAGACGGCAATCGAACGCCTCGTTGCACTCACAACACTCTGGCACCAGCCGGAAGAGCGCAAGCAGCTACGAGCTTGACGATGAGACCCGCGAGAAGGGTCTATGCCCGCTGCCAGAATGCGGCCGTGTCTTCAAAGACTTGAAGGCGCACATGCTCACGCACCAGACCGAGAGGCCAGAGAAGTGCCCGATCACTACTTGCGAGTACCACCTGAAGGGATTCGCAAGGAAGTACGACAAGAACCGACACACTCTCACCCATTACAAGGGTACTATGGTCTGTGGCTTCTGTCCAGGGTCCGGTTCAGCGGCGGAGAAGTCGTTCAACCGCGCCGACGTCTTCAAGCGACACCTCACCTCTGTGCACGGCGTTGAGCAGAATCCGCCCAACAGCAGGAAGAAGTCGCCCACTGGCCGCAAGGCTTTCTCGGGCTCGCAACAAAGCATGGCTGGCACTTGCTCGACTTGCTCAGTCACCTTTGCCAATGCGCAAGAGTTCTACGAGCATCTAGACGACTGTGTGCTGCGTGTTGTCCAGCAAGCTGATCCTAGCGAGGCTATTAACCAGCGTCTTTTGACATCGGTTGCGGAAGACAAGGATGTTACCGAGACCCTGGACCGCAACGGGCTCTCAAATAGCATCGAGTACACTGTCCCCAACTACGATGAGGAGGACGAAGAGGAGGACGATGATGAAGTCGATGTTGACGATGCAAGCGACGACACGTACGGCGTGCGACGTTCGCGTTCTGGCAAGGGCTCCATCAAGAACAAGTCGCATTGACAATTAACACATCCCCGAGGTGTCACATCGCACGTCGGGGGTGGCAACCCCTCTAAAGTGACGAAGGCCTCTGGTGCGAGGGGCCCTCGGGCTGGGCTGACCTTTTCCAAGGGCGGCGTGGCGATTACCGGTTCGGGCCGCAAGAAGCGCAAGAACTACCCCGTTTCTTGGGGCTGTCCGACCGACAAGATGAAGATGAAGAAGCGCGTTTTGTGCGTCTACGACGGCCCGCGACGCCTCTGGAAGGACGACATGATGCTCGACCAAGAGTTCGAGGTCCGCATGAAGCTGCCTGATGGCAAATCCTACGTGACGGATCTGGATGTGCAGACGATGAACCGGGCGGAGGCGCTGCACGACGCGACGCCAGAAGAGAAGGGCCCGTGGACGCCCGACAACATCATGGGCGCTCCCCAAGTCACGGCCGAATATCAACGCCAGCAGTTTATGATTTGATTGTAACGCATTATTTGGACACACTTTCTACGATACTCACCTTTCTCGCTCGAGCCCAAGCGTTGGAATCGACTTTCGAGACGTACACTGAGACGCGATCAAGAACCCCTTGTTGTGTAATTATCTGCTGGATACGCCCTTCTTGTTGATGTTTGTCTTCATCTCTTATTCTATTTGGATGCTTTAATGGATGGACTTTGGGCTGGGCAGGGATGGGAAACTGGGCATCTGAGCGAGCGACTGATACCACTGTTATGGGAGGATGGACTTTGTTTTGTCGGATGAACTTTGTTTTGTCGGGAGGATGAACTTTGTTTTGTCGGGCGTCTGGGTTTGGTGACGACGCGATGATTGAGCGCATGTCGAATAGTCTAGCACCGTAGCAGCTATCGGCGCCGCGAGGGATCGGCTTTGTGCTGGTCGCAGGGCCGTGGTCTCCTAATATATTGTCTGAACAATGCTTGTCTATCAAGTCGTGTAGCACATGCAATAGAGACAATGGATAAGTCACGTTCAGATTATCGGAATGATGTTGCGAGCGATGGTGGAGGTTCGGGCTGCAAGATCTCCAACCAGGTTCAGGCCCGAACAAGATCGACTGATTTTCCACCCTTGCAGCGACACCCTTCGCTGCGATGCGGGGCGATATCCGCGGATACGGGAGACGGCGCATCTGGTGTGCTGAGTAGGCAGGTATAGCGGCCTACCTAAGATGTACTCAGTACACAACGTATATGCTTGCTTGGCATTAAGCTCAGCATTTGAAATGGCATGCAACGGCACAACAAGATGCCAAATACTGGCGATGCCTGGGCGGTGACGAGACGGAGTACGCATGTTACACTCGGGTGGCAGCATGAGGAGGGGGCAAGGCGGCATCGGCAAAGCGGGATCGAGGGCGTGTCGTGGCGGGTTGGCTGGGGGGAGTCGGCGAGGAGAGCGGTGAGCAGCGGGCGGGCGGCGGCTGGCTTAATCCTGTCTAATACCACGACAACACCTCGTGAAGCTCTCTACTCTTACGCTCGTGCTAGTCGACTGGGGTTTGGGTTCCCGTCATGGAGCATCCTGCCCCTGCGTCCGTCACCGTCGCAAACTACCAGCACACGCAGGATGGCATCTTCGGCGGGCCTGTCCATCTCGCGCGCGGTCGCCAGGCACGCGATCCTCAGGCGAAGACGGTCACTTACACGGTCGCCTCGCTCGACGCCTTCGAGACGTCGCTGCACGAGTACCTCAACAACCCGCCCGACAACCCCGACCACACCGACTGCCAGCTCTCCTTCTGGCTAGGCACCAGCTTCCTCGTTGCCGCGTCCTTGGACGCGCCTGCCTCTTCCTCTGCACCGCAGCCCCGCTTCGCTCCGCACGACGCGTCCCACGCCTACAGCAACAACCACAACAACGCAAATGGCATCCATGCGCAGCAGTATGGGACGACGTACCAGAGCGTGGCCGACCCGGCCGTGGCCCTCGCGCTCGACTTCCAGCAGTCGCAAGCCAGCCCCGCGACCGCCAACGGCGAGGGCCCCAGCAACAGTACCACGAGTGGCAAGAAGGCGGAGCCCAAGGTCGCGTTGAGCGTTCTCGAGGCCCTGCAGCCGACGCCAGACCCCAAGGAGAAGATGCGGAAGCAGCGCGCCATCGCAAAGTGCTGCGTCGACGCCATCCAGAAGTGTGATGGCTACCGCTACAGCTTCCACAACTGCTGGAACAGCCGCGAGGACGACAGCTTCCGCTTCTCCTACTACTGCAACGACTCGCTGCTGAACAAGGACCGCGCCGCCAACGGCAAGGGCGCAAAACTCGGCAAGCGCGCCACCAAGCCTGTTTATGACTGCAAAGGCGTGCTGTCCATCAAGTTCTCCGCCACCAAGCAAAGTCTAGACGTCTTCTACAAGCACGTCCCCGTCCACAAGACGTACGAAGAGCGGGCCCCTCCGCCACGGAAGGATTCCAGGAGGCGCAAGTTTCTCGAGGAGAATGATCCGGAGACTTTGAAGAAGTTACAGAGCCGACCGAAGCAGCACCGGCCAGATCTTCCTCTGGAAAGCGCACAAAAGGCGAAGAAAAAGAGGAAGAATGATGACCCAAAGTCGTCTACATCACTTGAGAGTGATCTGCGTGCACAGAGTCTCCGCTCGCTCCTTGAGCTTATTCGCCCTGATCCCGCTCCTGATCATTTACCACCAGCACCTCCTCCGCCGCCTCCGCCTGTTGTTCAGCAACAACGCCCTGTTCCACCCCCGCCGCCCCCGCAGCCTATTCAGCAACAGCCCCAAGTCCAGCAGCAGCCACAGCCCGCCACGCGAAAGAGGCCGAGGAACAGCTGCGATGTATGCAAGGCTAAGAAGACAAAGGTAGGTTCTAATCTTCGAAAGAAACAAACCTGATACTGACCGAAACAGTGCGACGGGACACGACCAGTCTGTCAAACCTGCATCGACAAAAAGCGGCAATGCTTCTACTCTGCCGATCAGCTGGTTGATGAACGGCGTCCCTCTGTCATGCCTGACCCACCAGAGACCACACGGCAAGCCCAAGCACCCACCAGGAAGCTCTCCGAGCTCGAGCGTATGAGGAAGGAGCTGGAAGACGCGAAAGCCCGCATCCAAGAGCTCGAAGAAGAAAAGCGTCGCCCATCCACAACACCTGCCCAAACACCACAAACGGCGCAAACCGCCCAACTTCCCCGCCCGCAACTTCAGCATAAGCCTCAGTCCTCTGAAACGCCGCCACAGACACAGTCGCACCCGCAACAGCGCGACCAGAAGCAGCAGCAACGCCAGCACAGCCGAAGCCACTCCCTCCACCAACATCAACCACCTGCGCAACAACAGTACCAACACCAAATTACCACCCCACAAAACGTACCCTCCCCCCAGCAAGCCATGCAACAACTCCAGACCGCCGCCCAGCAACTGCAAACCCCACAACACCAGTATGCCCCCTTCCCGAGCCACTACGGCATGACAGCGCAGCAGAACATGCCACGCAACGCGGCGCACGCCTCGCAGTCGCCAAACGTGCAGCAGACCGTGCAGACCGTGCAGGGCCACCAGATGGGCGTGAGCGGCATGGCGCCAACGGCAGAGCAGACGAATCCGTATGCGAGGGGCTTCAACCCTGGGGAGTGGACGGGGTATTACGGGTATCAGAGCGCGCAGCAGCAGGCGCAGGAGGGCCAGTGGGGTGGCGTGCGGACCGCGGGTGTGTTTCGGCAGGTCTGACGTGACGAGCAAAGTGGCAATGCATATGTATACGATTTTTCTTGATACCCTCTGTTTTTTTTCTTCTTGATGATTGCTTTATGACGGGTTGGGCGGTATGGTTGGGTATATGTAGGGTTACGGATAATGAGTAATATATGTCTCAATTACAAATCGTGGCCGTAAGTAGAGCCCTTGGTGTCTTGATACGTGCAATGGTGTCCATCTTGTGTGGGAGTGGGAGCGTGAAGTCAGTCAGAACAGTGGCCTACACTACGACCTGCCATGCCGGCAGGCTCCCGCGTCGGTGTGAACGTTGTCAGGCTTCAATTTCATACAAGTATCATGGAGCGAGTTATCCTAGGCTCTATGATCCAATACTTGAATGTGCAACGTTGAATTCTTGACACAAGAAAGAGGTAGAGGTCTAGCACCAGAAGTCCAACTCGGCTTTGCGTGTCGGCCACTGTGGACGTGTGGATGTTAGATCAGAGCAAACCCAAGGTAGACAAGGTACACGATGCAGCGTCAACCGATTTCAAGACATCCGTCTGCATATGTATTGTTACTGCACGCTACAGGTCCTCACACCTGCGTCGTCGGCCCCATTTGCACAGTGTCCGTGATCCGCTCCTTTCCCTTGAAAACGCCGTGGGAAACAGCCCCGTGTCATGTCATGTCTGGTCGTTACTCTACGCGGCCCCATAACGCCAATGCAAATGCTATGCTCGAATCAAAATCACCGCAGTCATTCATCAGCCCCATAGAGAGGAGTCCCATCCTACGAGAAGCCCATCTTGGAGCCGATCCCCCTAAGACCAGCGCTGATGCCATCCCCAAACGACGAGTCCTTGTACGCCGCCTCCTTCGACCCTCCTTTGTCCTGTCGGACCTCGAAGCCCGCTGCAAGCATGTTGAGCCGCGTCAGCCGCAGGCGGAGCGTGTGGTCGTAGGTCTCGGCCATGGCGAGCGCGTCGGCGTGGACATTGTACCGGGGATTCGTGGGTGGGGAGATGAGCAGGCGGTCCACGAGGTCAATACGCGCGTCGAGCGTGCCGTTGTTGATCATGGTCTCGAGCTCGTCTTCTATGCTCCCGTATTCGCTCGTGAGCTGGAACTTTGACGCCATCTCGTCGAGCGTGACACAGCTGAAGGGAATGAAGTATTGGACAATGCTCTTCCTGCGGATGCGGCCGTAGATGTCGGAGAGCACTTTGGAGAGGTAGACGTCGAGGAGGTAGTCGTTGCGGTAGTTTTCGAGCACCTCGAGGCAGGCGGAGTACTTGGAGGCACAGAAGAGGTTTATGGCGCGACGGATGTGCGGCTCGAGCTCGAGGAAGTTGCGGAAGTCGTTGTTATCGAGGACGCGGTCTTTGAGCTGGCTGCGGTCCATGGAAGCAAGGGCACAGAGACCGCCGTAGACGGCAATATCGTTGCCTGTGATGACCTCCCGCTGCCATGTTATTCCTGCGGCGGGTTCGGCGGTCAAGAAAGCGGGGGAAGTGTTGATGAAGGCTGTTGCGGCGTCGCGGAAGTTGAGGGCTCCCATGTGTGCCAGACCTGCACAAGCCGATACAATGGGTTCTAGCTTGGCCTTCTCGTCTCCCTTTACCTGTGTGGAATCGACTTTCGCGATGTGTGACTGCACAGTCAGCCACGACTTCTGTGCTATGGTGACGAGGAGGAGGCGCAGTGTCATGTCTGCAAGGTGCTTCGGCGACGTGCAGTGCTCGCGCATGCGCATGTAGGCTTTGTGTGCCAGGCTGTAGTCGCCCGCGGCGTAGTAGAAGTGGCCCATGTCTTCGTTGCCCATCTGGATGACGTGTTAGCTACCTGCGCCATCGATCAATTCATGAAGCACTACGCACCCGTATGCTCTCCTTGATCATGTTGTTCTTGTAAGACTTCAGCTCGTGTTCTAGCTTATCCTTCTCCGCCTCGACCTTCTTCGTCCTTTCCATTGCCCATGTGGTGTCTGTCAACGCCGCTGGGTCATCGGGGGCAATCTGGGCGAACTCCTCAACTAAATCAAGGTACAGCTTCACGTTCTTGCCACGCTTCGCCTCTGCGATTGCGGTTCGGTATGCGTCGACGGCGAGATAGGTGGAGTGCGAGCCAATATGGCGAAGGCGGTCGGCACGCGTGAAGCCGTCATAGTTGGATATGTACGATTCGAGGTCGAACTTCGGGGGATCTATCCGCGTGAGCATGTATCAGAGATATCGTGAGTATGTAGCTACCTTTGACAACGATTTGGCCTTCTGACTTCCGCTTCTGGAAGAAGGGCGTGTCTGCGGCGTCCTTTGCCATGGCTGGCCGAGTTGTGTGGTTAGAGTGTAGAGCAAACGGCGAGCAGCTTGAGCTCCGCGTTGATGTTGATGCCTGCCCGCTTCCAATTACGTTAAGCGGGGGCTGACTAAGCGGGTTAACCCAACATCCTAGAGACATGCACCTCATAACCTTCATATCAGAAGCTTTGGGTCACATAAGCTCGCTTCCGCAACTACGCAAGGCTCTACGAATACAAGATGCTTCGAATTTATCTTCGATCCCACGTCTCCATGCTACCGGTCAATTGGCTACGATGCTTATCTAATATGTCTTGACGACGCTCAGCCCCTTCAACAGCCACTGACCCTATGTTTATGTGCCCATCCAACGTTCCAACTGTCTATTCTTCTGAGCGGGGATCAAGCCCTTCCGCTCGTACACCGAGTCTTCACTTGAGCCTGGCCTTCAAGGTTCCAAGGTTACCAAAGAGGCACGTGCGCAGTGATGCCTAACCAGGCCATGCGACCGCGCCGCAGTTGATGAACCTACCTCGCGTGTGATTCATCAATTCAACTCAAGGTCGCCTCGTCGCGTTCGCCCTTTTGATATGCGCCCTTCGTGACTCCACGCCACCCTCAGTCGCACGTCTGTTGCCTACGTGCATCTGCCAGGATGCAATCGCCCCTAGTGGGCTGGTGGCTGCGGGTCAAAGGGCGCGCCGTACAGACGTAAGTGTTCTTTTTGCCATCTACGGTTGTATGAGGGTGTGGAGCAAAAGTCCGGTTCTAATTCAGTACTTCATCAACCTCGCATCGCATCGCACAACAGAACGACAAGCACATGTCCACCGTCTTCTCCCCATCTAAACATATTCACTTTACGAAAAAAATACTGGAGAGAACATTTCCCAATTAGAGTTAGCCGGCTGACTCACATCCACTAGAAACACAAAGCTGGCCTCCAGGCAACGACTGCATCATCCACAAACACGTGACTGGTCGCATCTTTCTCCGAAGACTGATACAGCTGCACGATCACTTTCTACCGCCTGGAGATCTGAACCCAGTAGAACTCCAACAGCATCCACCAGCATTGCGCCTGTTGCAAAGATGTCAATTGACGCAAACCAAAGCGAAGCAGCGCGTACTGTCGCATCCACAACTGCTACGAATTTAGCGGTCGACAAGCAGACAGAAGGTGGGGCATCCCGCGATGGATCTACGCCTCCTGTAAAGCCTTCTGTCTTGGACTCATCTTTTCCGGTTCTTCTTCCTTATGATGATGCTCTGTTCATGGATCAAAACGGCTTCGACGCCTTAGTCAAGGAATTGGTAGGCCGTAGAGAAGCGCCGCCCCTGAAGAGGCCTGCTGAAGTAGAAATTCGACAAGAACCAGCAAAGAAGGCGGCATTCATCGAAGGTCTCGAGAAGCACTCCGCACACGCCCGAACCGCGCAAGAGCTTGCGGCAGAGAACAAGACCCTTACGGCGAACTCGGACGTTACGCACATCTCGTCTCAGAACCCGCTGGTAGACTTGTTCTACGACTTGGGTCAGAATACGCCTTCGATCCACCTCGATAGCTTGCTGGACGCTGCCTGGAGCAACGACCCTCTGACAACGCTGAAAATCGTTTTCAATGCTCGTAGCATCCATCTAGGCAAAAGCAACAAGGTTGCTGCGTACAAAGCACTTGGCTGGTTAGCTACAAACCATCCTCATACCTTGCTGACGAATCTGGTATGGCTGGTCCGTCCCGTGATCGAGAAGAAAGTACCAGGCGACAACAGCGAGAAGGAAGTCAAAAAGGCAAAAGGAGACAATCAAGATGAGCCCAGCCTGGTCATACTCGGTGGTCCAAACAAGGATTCTAAGGATGAAACCGAAGACTTTGACATAATCGACGCTGAGGAGGCTGCTCCCATCAACGAGACAACGGCTAAAGCGGAAATAGCGCCCGCCTTTACCAACGAGACCGAAGCCTTGGACCTTCTCAAAGCCCACGACGTTCGTTTTGGTGTTTCACACGGCTACTACAAGGACCTGCTCAATATGCTTGTACTTGCTGCGAACGATCAGCTGACCATCGCTGGGGATCCTTCCGCCTTGCTCACGCAAAAGCAAGACAGGTCCAAGGGTTGGAGGAAGAGGGCGCAGTGGGATGCTGCGCAAGCAAAAGCCAACCGTCGAGTTTGGAGAAAGCAACAGTATGAGCGTGTGACAGAAAAGCTGCAAACAGAGCCGTTCTATCGTGCCCTTCATCTGACCGTGGCGCGTATATTTGCCCAGCAGCTGCAGGAAGACCGCAAGGTTCTGGACTCAGACGACAAGTCGCACTTGAAAAATCTATCGCTTGCTGCGAAGTGGGCACCTAGCTTCGGCGAGTTTCACGATAAGCACACTTTTATCTTGAGCTCCATAGCCGAGATACTGGCCCCGAGAATGACAGACTTTGACTCAAAAGGTAGCGACAGCGCGAGAGAAACTTATCTTCGCCATGCTCGTGAGCACTTCCGAAGACAGTACAGCTCGCCGCTCCGTAAAGCACTCGCCGTAGTAGAGAGAGACATTGCGGCCCAGACGTTCTCCAACATCAAGTACGATCGCGTTCCTTCCCTTGCAATGGAACGCTACAGCGAACTATTCGCGAAGAAAGATCAGGAGCACTTCTTCGACTATGTCAAGAAAGTTGCAATGGGCAAAGCAAAGATTTCCGGGGCCACACTGCTCCCTTCCAAGCTTGTCGCAAAAGCTAGGAACCTGCTTACCCATGCCGACCCCCCTACCACTGCGGCGGCCATCAAAGCCCACGCTCAAGAGCAGGTGGTCCGCGAAGTCATCGATGGGCAGTGGAAGACGCTCGTCCAACGTGTCAAAGATTCCGGGGCCCTCTCATCCTCCATCGCAGTCTGCGACGTAAGCGGCAGTATGACGTTCCCCCAGCTCGACGACAAAACCACACCCCTGGACTCTGCGATCGGCCTCTCCCTCCTCGTCTCCGAAGTTACTGCCCCACCCTTCGGTGGCGGCTTTATCACCTTCTCCGAGACCCCAACATACGTGTCCGTCGGCGGACCCAGAGATACCCGCGGCCTCGTCGACAAAGTCCGATATATAAAGAATTCGACCTGGAGCATGAATACCAACTTTGTCGCCGTCTTCGAGGACGTCATTCTCCCCATGGCTATCAGGAACAATCTCACGCAAGAGGATATGGTGAAGCAAGTTTTTGTCTTCTCGGACATGCAGTTCGACGCCGCCCAGAGCGACTCCGAGCGCTGGACTACGAGCTATGAATACATCAAGAAGCGGTACACCGAAGCCGGCTACGAGGTACCGAAGCTGGTCTTTTGGAATCTGGCTGATCGGAGCTCGGTGAAGCCTGTGACGATGGAGGATATGAATACAGCGCTGGTATCGGGGTATTCGCAGGGGATGCTGAAGGTGTTCTTGGAGGGTGGGAATTTTGAGGACGAGATCGAGGTTGTGGAAGAAGACAGGGATGACGGTGTAGTAGAGGTCAGAAAGGAGAAGAAAGAGGGTCAGTTGGCGTTGGTTAAGAAGGCGGTTAGTCACCCTTCGTATGGCATGTTGAAGGTTGCGGACTAGGAGGTATGGTGTGTTTGATGGCACACGCGGCGCACAAGATACCCCACTCATGGCTTTTGAAGTCCAAGTGACTCTGCTGTTAGATGTACAGTCACTGTTAATGACATCTCACCTCTTTGCATCCTTACCAAGCCCCTACCAGCGAACTTCCCTCTTCCCTCTCCTCACTGCATTCCTTCTCTCCCACCCACCGTACTCCGACAACACGCCAACGCGCGACCAACCCGCTGATACTCCATCCCACCAGCCTTTGCGCTGCGATGCCAAACCAGACTGCAGCTTTCGCTCAACATGTGTGCGTAAGGAGTGAGATAAGCGCTGAAAGTAGGTGTCACTGTCGAGCGTTCGGATCGGTGTGTGAGGGGTAGGATATGTTGGGAGCGTGTCCTGCCTGCCGTGCTCAAAAACCCTAAAACCCTCCCGATATCAACAGTGTCAGGGACCTTGCGTTAACTTAAGCCAACACACTACCACGTTAGGAGTACATCTTCCACTATGCCGTGCTAATGCGCAATTCAACGAACGCACTGCAGCGAGCCTGCCGGAGTCACCAACCTTGCACTCTTCTAAAGACATAAGGACATTCTTCACATCCCCAATCGTCTACATCACACACAAAGACTGTCCAACTCAGAACTCACATATCAATGCAGGTCCATGCATAGCATTCAACGCGCTATCTACCTTGCCCACACACCACCCAGGTCCGCGCGCGGCTCCTATATACAAGCCCAATCGTCCTTTCCCTCGTAACCTTGCAAACAGGGGTATACACTCAAATGCCAGAATTAGATCCAATCGACAGATCGACACCGTCCGCAGGACGTATTAGAAGGAAAAACCGAGGTTCAAAGAAAACGCACAAGATAAAAAAACAGGTGGGGAGGAAATTTTAGCGACGCTGCGGAGCGCCGATGCAGGAGGACGAGCGCTGGCTATGTTACAGTACAAGTATAGCAGGAGAAAGGTCGTGTGGATGGAGGAGAATGTGGAAGGATGAAGATGTCGTAGCGGCGTTAAGACGAAGATGTAGATGTCGGCACCGAAGCCTGAACGGTGGTCCCGTTGTCGAACTTTATCGTGAACTGCACGAGGTCGATGGTGAAGACGTCAAGGTCCACCGAGTTCGACTTGGAGGACCCAGACCGGTCGTTGCTCAGGAAATTCTGGATGGATTCCTGCGCGCTGGCGGCGGTGTCGAGCTTGCCGCTCACTTGGAGCGACAGGAGAACGCCGAGGCGTGCGAAGTCAAGAGCAGTGGGATTGCTTGAGATTGGGACCGTGCTGGCCGCTGCTGACTTTGCGGAGACGGTCGCAGAGGCCGATGCGGCAGCGTTTGCGTTCTCGTTTGCGGATCCTACGTTACCAATGGCCTGGCGCTTCTGAAGGGTAGCTGGCTCAGGATGAGGCTGGTCGAGAAGAGGAAGCGAGCGCGAGGGCGTGGTGGAGGTTTCGACAAAGATAGGCATGTACGCAGCAGCGGCAGAGCGGGAAGCGAGTCCATTGAACGTGATGAGCGCGTTCTCGGCCGTGCAGCTCAATGAGAGACCGGAGAACAGTGTCAGGAGACGCGTGGAGTCGAGAGGGATCTGGAAATCGCTCTCAGCACTCTCGATGAGCCTGGGAATGCCCGAGCCCACGGTAGCATTGTTCGCAGTGCTCCCGATGCTTGTTGTGGTACATCCGGAGTCTCCTTCCGTGGCGCATGTCTTTCCCGTGAATCCGTTGATGCAGACACAGTTGCAAGAACGATCAGCGTTGGGAATCGCGACACCTCCGTTCTGGCATGTGATGATACCGCTGCACTGACTGTTCTGGCTTCCGGTCGAGCCAGTAGGTTGCGCAGAGCTGGTGGTGGCCGTGGCCGTACCCGTGCCTTGCGTGTCCTGAGCGGCTTTTCCTGCTTGATTCTTCATTTTCGGGATGACCACTAGAACAATGGGTATGATGACTGCGGCTGCGACGAGGAACAAGAGTACGATCAAGAGTGTCACAAAGGTCCACATGGGCATACCGCAGCATCTCCTCCGGCGCTCGCTCTTGCGATCGCTCATGGCAGAGTCTGCTCCATATTCGCCCGCCGCAGGCCACTTTGACATGCGCCTCTGGTCTGGTGTAGTTCCACGGACCGGCGTCCCTTGTGCAGGTGGAGGGAAAGCCGCCAGCATGTCGCCCATTGAATTCGAGTTGTGTTTCTTGTCGGGTGCTCCCGCTTCCCAAAAGTCCAGACCCAGCCGGCTTGCGGTCCTGCCTCTGTCGAGATTTGCAGCAAGTCGCGTCGCGCGTCTGATCAACTCTGGTAGGCTGGTCAAACTGCCGCGTGCCTCAGCCTCGCGTACTGCATCGACATCGAGACGTGGTGGACGAGGCCTCCCAGGGCGATCCGCAAAACCAGTTCCACGAGACCCTTGAAGGCGAAATGCTGGGCCTGCTAATGAGCCGTCTTTTTCTGGATCCATGTCCTTCTCGGGGTCTCTGAATCTTGCTTCAGCGTACGTGGGAGAATCCAGCGAAGCATCGTCGGGCGAAATCTCTCTTAGTCGCGCGGGGCCGTTCCCCCCAATTCCATCTCTTGCTGCAAGTACCGCACCTCCAATCCCTGCTTCCCACTCTTTCTCGTCGGGAGGCGATCCCTTCCGTTTTATCGATGAACTATCGACGGACTTTATGGTCATCATTGAAGGTTTCGTTCTTCGTCCCAAACTGGCTTGTCGAACAATCGCCGGCGTTACCAACCCGCTTCTATCGTCATGATCGCTCCCTGGCGAGAAGCGCCCGTGGTCACTTGTTATGGTCTCTTCATCGTCAGAGCGCACATACGGATCCTCGAAGTAGAGGTCTTCATTCGCAGGGATAGCCATACTCGATGCGAAAGACCCATGATGCGATCGTATTGTGTTTGAGCGAGTCTCCGCTTCTTCGGCGATTGGTGACACATAGGACATCTGGGTGTAGTACGACGATGGTCCTCTTCGAGCTGACGGGGGAGGTCCAAGGCTGGGTATGCGGCGCGGAAGTGGTTGTATGGCAGGCATCGGCGGTTGAGGTACGGGAAAGTCAGGTATCTCTCCTAACGAAGAAGCTTCCGAGGCAGCGGACGACGTGGTGAGTGGGCGCGATGAGGGACCAGATGTGGGCGAGAATGGGTCATCGCTGGTGAAGGAGTCGCGGTATCCTGGGGAAGGTTGTTGTATAGGTAATTCGTCCGACGTTGGGCGTGGTGGCCGTTGAGGCGGTGGTCCTCGGGTAGGCTGTGGTGGACCAGGTCTTGAATCCAGGACATCGTCAGCGTCGTTTGTCAAGGGCCACTGTGGAGTAGGAGAAAGAGCAGGTCCTGCATCTCTAGTTCCAGCTGGCGCAAGACGCTGGTTAGGCCTTGACGGCAATCCTATTATCTTTGACCTGTCCGGCAACTGCCCCTGTACTCTTGCTTCCTGTAACGCCTTCCGCGCTGCGCGTACGGACCCTTTCTTCGTGTCTCCATCCTCCTCTTCTCGCGCGCCGTACGTTCGGGCGGCGATTCGCGGATCGTAACTCATCAATAGTTCGGCGAAATGGTGGCGATGGTTCGTGTCTGTAGACCGACACGGGTCCGGTGGTTGTGTGGGTTGTTAGAGAGTCGAAGGGGGCGACGAGTTCGGTGACCGCTCCAGGAATCACGTTAAGGCCGTTAGCACTGTCTCAGATAGTGCGGTAAGGTACAGCAGGGCTAGTCTGTCGCAAGGACTCGGACGTCCTTGACGATGGGGTTGCCGTGCGATGGTGTGGGGATCAATAGCACAAGGCTGAGCTGAGCATGGAAGAGCGTCCGAGTCAATTACAAATTGGCTCCGCTCCGGTCTCCAAAGGCACTGCTATCGATGATAGCCAAGGCTCACGTTTGAGGAGAATCACTGTGGTTAGAGAATCGGACTACAGAGGTGCCGAGTGCCACGGTTCCTTGCTTGAAGCGGGTCCACGACGCTGCGAGCTCGGCGATGACAGGTCCAAGTGTTCGAAGCGATAGGCCAATTGTTTATGGATTAGGAATTATCGAAACCTATAGCCAGTCATGATCAGAAGAGTCCCTAGCATAATGATGAAGAAGCGAAGAAACGGCAAGGACAGTCCCAATTCAGCGGCTTGCGACAATGCGAGGATGGATAGGGATGCCACAAGACCACAAGATGTATCAGAGTTGATGACAGTGGACAGGACTTTGCGTGAGCAGGGTGGGTTGGGAGGTATATCTTGCGACGCTTCCCGTAACAGCATCGCGAAGCGGGACACCAGATGCGGGTTTGAGAAGGAAGCTATACGTACACTACAACAGCACGTCCTAGAGTGCAGTCCAGACAATGACTGTCAGAGATGCACGGGACCTGCCTCTCGAAGTGTGATCGAAGGTAACGATCAATTGCTCGCGAGATAAGATGCACCGGTGAGTGGGGATACGAATGGATAGGTCTAAATTGCCGAACAAGAGCTACACGACCAAAAGAAGAATTGAGAGAGCGAAGAGAAGATTGAAAATGCCAGCAGCGAATCTGGGAGAAAGGAGCGTCGTGCTTGCGAGCAGCATCCGACCAGCACCTGGAGTCGAGAGCGGTGGTGAAGACGACGAGAGGCAAGGCGGGATCAGAGACAATGTTGCCAGCACCAGAGACTTCGGGGCTGGCCCGCGCAGGGTGGTGGTGCAGGGCATGGCGGAGAGGCCTGGGATCCAGGCGAGAGCTTGGACTCTGGAACGGCCGTCGGGGGCAAGCGAAGCAACGCCATCCTACGTCGACGAGTCAGGGTTTGTCGCGATCCTGAGTGATTGGTGGGAGAGATGGTGAGACACGAGCGTGCACGAGGGTTCCCGCTCCACGCGGCCGGCCATTTTGAGGTGGCACATAGCTGGCTGCCGTCTTCTCTGCGCGCAGCTTAACTCCTGGTCGCTATCGCGCTGGAGACATGACGATTCATTGCGCATCGGAGTTGACATGACTGATGTTCGCAGTCAGCAATGTGAGGCAGCGGCTCGGGGCGGGCGGTCGCAGGCATGAAATTTCGGGGCAGATATATTGGGTGGTCTGTGCCGAGGTGTTTGAGGTTGACGATCCACCTCCACTGCTTCGGGCCAGGCCAGGCACGCTTTTCGGTGTGATGCCGCGTCGCGCTCGCATCCTGTGTCTGCATGAGACGGCCGCACAGTGCAGCCGTTCTTCGCACAGCACCGTGTGCATCCACGAACACCTCCAAGGTCGCCAGCACCCGTCGTGCATGAACAGCGACCCCGAACGGGATGCCTGCGACAAGGCAGAACTGTCACCGCGTACAAGAGTCAGCGCAAATGAGTACACGGTCCTGGTGTATATTAGGACTCCTGCCGCGCTGACATGGAGCCATGATGCTGTCTGTCGTGCTGCCGATGCGCAGGCGGGGCCTCAACCGTCGCCTTCTGTACTCGGGTAGCAGGCGAATCCTTCAGCGACCATCGAAAGTGCGTGGACGAGCCAGTGCACTGAACAGCATCCTCAATAGGCCTGAGTGCGGCTCGGGGACCGTCGAAGAGTGGAGAAGAGCTGAGGAGAATGAATTCTCCGCCGCTAGGGCTGGTGGGAAAGCGTAACCGTTGACATGTCGCGCTTGCTCGATAGTGTACGGTATGGCTCCACCTCTCATCTCTTCTGGAATCCACCACGTCGGCAGCCCGATCACGCCAGTGTGATATATTTTTGGAGAATCTGTCCATACTGATCTGCGTTGAGGAGTCGATTGTGGACATGTGCAACTTCACAATGGAGGCTCCGCACTTGGGGTAGCCACCTCGCGTCTGAGTGGGCTCTTCCATATCTGGACCCATCTTCATCGGCAACGTGCAGCGCACTTCCACAACGATGCGTTAGAGGTGGGCGCGACATGCAAACCAACACTCCGAATGGCCTTGTGTGACAGACCATGCGCTTTCCCTTGCAACCACTACTCATCATACCCTTCAAAGTGACACTGGCGCTTCCATCTCTGGACCGCTACACGACCTCTGCGTCTATGCATCGTTGCAGTCCCACAGTCTCAATGAATGCTAATCCTCATTTAGGGCACCGCTACAGACAAAGCTCACCAGCCGTTCAATCTCTCTGAAGAGGTTTTCATGTCGTCCTACAACGGCTGTTTCATGAAACGCTAAACAAACCACCCAGAACATCCGTCCCAGCACCACGGTCTGTCAGATAGCCGCCGGCTCGACGAGAAAACAGGCTGTTGACGCTCGCGTTTGGTGGAGCCAGGCCTATTAGGTTCAAGACTCACAATTCCTATGGCCCAATGGGAAGAACAACAAGCCAGTCCATCCAACTTCTCAACGGGCACAACGGCCGAGCGCGAAGGTTACACGGTCGGCTGGTAGCCCCAGCGGCATGCAATCCCGGTCCAGTGCAGCCTCTTTGGATGAATCTTTGATGTTGTTGAGGCAAGAATTGGAACCAAGATCGCCTCCGGAACCAGAAGGAGTCATCCTGTGTCACATTCAGTCTAAAGAACTTCAACCCAATAGAACAAGCTCCCAAGCCAAACCCCGCGATGCGACTGTCTCCCGGTCACCGTACCGATCTCTTAAGGCCCAGACTAACGAGCGCGTCCAATGTCGAAGAAAGCGACGTTGAGCTGACTGACTCGAATTCAAATGTATACACCCTACGTCGACCAGAAATCATGCCGAGAGCCAGTTGTCACGTCTATTGAATATATGACTGGTGGCGGAGATGAACTCACCTGCACTCGTACGGAACATCCTTATATTCCAAGCCTCCACATGCCACAGGCATGACAGCCACAAACTTGTCTCATGGAACGACATAAGTAAAATACATCGACCAACTATAGAGAACGGCCGGGGTTAAACTAGCCGGGATGGGAAGCTACTCTGACCAGAAGTACCGACCAGGGTTGCGACCTTGCACAAATTTGCGCGCGACATTAGGCTTAGATAGGACTGTTATAAGTATTTCAGAGCTGTTAGAGCTTGGGAATGATGCTATAGGTAGGAAAGTCTGTTTTGTCAAAGAACGAGGCTCTCTACGTATCAGGATCGACGGCGACAACGCATAATTTCGTTTTCACATTAAATGGGTTCTAAATGTCCAAGGCTAGTTGCAGCTGTTTATTTATACACACTTTCGGTAAAGCCAAACGTGTGCACAGAGTTGTACTTGCTCGGAGTCATAGTACCCCTCGTATCTTCCGGCACGGTGGGGTTTTCGGCACGCAGGGACAGACGTTACAAGAAGAGCTACAAAAGAGATAATCGCGAAATTCTGGAAAGAAGAGTGAATTGGCTCCTTTACGAGTTTACTCTCCTTGTCCCAGGCTATAGACCTGTAAAATGGTTACATGTGACCCGCCTCTCTTGTAGTTGGCCAAGCAAGCTTACGAAGGGAGACTTTCGACTGATTCGTCGAGTTAAGAGACGTCGCACAAGAACACGTAAGCAATGCCAGCTCATCCGCACAAGTTCGAAAGCGAGCTTGCTTTCCTCAGCCAGGTTTTTAACTCATTCAGCTTCTCCGCCATGGCTGATCCATTCTCGGTAACGGGTAGCGCTGTCGGCGTCGTCTCGCTCGCGATACAGATATGCAAAGGCTTAGTTTGGTACATTGACAATGCCAGAGGTGCAAAGGATAAGGTGACCCACATCTCCAGCCTTATGGAAAAGTTGACAGATCTTCTCGAACTATTGGAGTCCGTCATCGGAAAGCTCGAGCCTAGTATATCCGGGTCGGCAACCAAAGCGGGCATCGAAGCATGCGCAGAGGCTCTTGAGCAGATAAAGAGACGGATGGCAGACAACGGCAGGACAAGCGACTCTAAGTTCCGCCAACAGCTCAAAATGCTCAAACATCGCCTCTCGTTCCCATTTAAACAAGATGACATCATGTTTTGGAAAGACATGGTGGAGAGCATCCAGCAGAATCTGCATACGGCGCTATTAGCACTTCAGATGTAACAATCCAGTCACAACAGATTCGGTACGACGCTAAGACAGACAGCGATCAACAACGACTTGGTTTTGATCGAGTCATGCTCCAGCAACGGTCACACTATGAAGGGACTAGCCTTCAGCTCTCCCAGCAGACACAACTCATTCAGTCAAGTCTATATTCCTCCGAGCAACAATTACGCCTCATACATCAAGGTGTTTCAACGATGCAAACCAGCTTTGACCCAGTATCAACAAATGTGGCCAGTATTACCATGGCATTGCCGTATCTATTAGAGGCTATAGCGTCAATCGTCTGTTACCTCCACGAAATAAAGTGTTTACGCTAATACCGACAAGGAAGCGAAAGTCGACAAGCTCACAACACACACAGCCAATCCAGATGTCATCCAAGAGAACATTGCCGACTTGAATCACCTAGCACATGGAATGCAACAAACAGTCTACAGATCCTCTAAAAAGCGATACATCGGCGATCCTTGCCAATGCCGGAAACGAGCAAACTCCACTATCTATCTTCAATGGCCAGTTTGGTTATCCCGAACGTATACAAGCATACATAAGCCCCATTGTCCACATGCAACGTATGAAGATAGCATCATTGACCTCGGCCTCAGATTCTCCATTTGCTGCCTCGCTTTGAAGAGGAAGATACAGCTGACTTTTTCTCTTTCGCGTAATGCCGGCTCATCAACAATACGTCCGAGTTTGAGAACGGTCCGCATTGTTGGTCCGGATTCCCCAGCATTTGAGCTGGTAAGGGTCGTCAGGGAGGATCTGAGTACAAACTATAGCCTCGATGCATGGGAGATACACGCACATAAATTCTACAGACTGTTTGAGCAGAGATTGGCCTCTCCGCATGATCAACTTGCAAATGGGCAGACATTGGTACATGTATGTATCACCTATCGACCCGTTCGTGATCATTCTACAGCTAAAAACTTCCAAGTTCTTTTGCTCGTATATCAGTAGGTTTTATATCGATGATGACCGTACAGCGGAGAGAGTCTCCACGAATTTCCGTTTTCTGGCAAAGCGCCTTCTTTATTACATGCCCGACGAAGCCAGGGAGAAGGACGATCATGGATGGTAAGACCACCAATCACCCTGATGAGGGAAGACCTGCACCTGGCTACGTAAGCGGCTAATCTCATGTGTCCGCGTTACAGCACATGCATTGATTACTTCACCATGGAATATCACAGTGACTTCATCAAAGAATTCTTGAATCACGGTGTTCCGGTTACCATGTGCTCGATACTGCCTCGCATGTCCCATGTGGGCTTGTTACTCACACGCGACGGATTCGGCTTGCAACAATTGGATGAGGACCTGCTAGATTGCCCCGAGATATTGAAGGCGATAATCAAGAGGTCAGAGAGTCAATTTAAGACAGAAATTGCAAGCAGGGACGGCACCATACCTACCATTGGCAGCGACTTGTCATTGTATGAGGCAACAACCTTGCTAGGATGGACAAGAGGCTGCCAGATTTTGCTCGACTATGGCGTCCCAATTCGGGTTCTGAGCGGTAGGACCAACTTATTGCATGCGGCAATACGTGCAAAACACCTAGATGTTCTGCGTTTTTGGTTGAGTATTAGGCACGACCTTGACAAAAATGCATTAGAACATGTCGGTTATATCGAAACCGGGTTACACGTAGGTCAGCTCGACTCGGTGTGGGTCCACACCCTAATGCTTGCGCTACTTAAGCAACGATATCGACTACAGGACCTTGCGGAACAACATCTTCCTAAGGACCAACTCCCTTCCAATCCGGACAAATGCCTTGATGCATGCGCTGGGCGTATTTTTGATGCCCTAGTAGATCGGGGTGTCACCGTCAAACCTTCTCTGAAGCCAATTGGAATTGGCATTCACTGCAACATGTGGGGCCCCTGGCAGCAGGAGGTCGCGGATGCGTTATTTTTGACCGGATTCCAGGACATCAGTGCGGAAGATTACCGTCAGGACGGAATCGAGTCAATATCGCCACTCCTAACCAACCTTACGGAGGTACAAACATCACGACACTGCATCTGGAAAACATTGGATATGGCACAATGGTTCATGTTAAAAGGTGCAGACTTTGAGGAGAAGTGGCCCGGTTCTGATGTCACATTATCGCACTGTTTTGGTTCGACATTGGGAATTCACATTATCGATGCTAAGGACGAAATCGACCTGTATCTCGATGAGCTTCATCTAAGCTTCTTCACCAGCGACTGCTCAGATTCCTGCTTATGCGGATGCAGTACATCTGGTTGCCTCTTCGTCGCCTTTTTCTTCAAGGGCTTCACTACTGGAGACGTAGGGACATATGCTCATCGATGGTGGAGAACTCCGTTCAGAGCCATGCTACACTGGGCAAGATTATCCGGCCCAACGCCTTCAACTGAATTTCTTGATGAGAGATCTAAGAACAGGTGGCTTGTGACTGAGGTCATTCGGCTTGTAACATTCTTCAAACTTGGTCTTCGACATAGCGGACTTCCGCGAGGTCACATTTCGCCGATTCGCTACACAGAAGACGAGATCAAGGAGATACGGCAGGATGACGAATACCTTCTTGACCAACTGGAGCGCCTTATGGTGGAGTTCGATGCTAAGTACGATTCTTTAGTCAGCGGTGACACGCTCGAGGATTTGGACAGTTTTTTCGACAAAATTTGGAGACCAAGAATGGAAGAAGTCCAGAGAAGTTTGGAAAAAGACGATATAGAGCTATACGGTAATGGACGCCGAGGCCTAGGGGTAGTGATGGACCGAGAAAGTGAGTACGATAGTGAGGATAGTGACTACCTATCCGACGGAAGTGAAACCTCCACCTCTGGTAAGGGCTGGGGATCGGACAGAGACAACGTGGACTTCCGATGGCGACTACTAGAGTGTTAAATCCAGAAAGGGTAGCTAATCCTAAATGGGTTAGGGTTGGTTCTCAGGCAAGACTTACGGAGGGAAGGAGAAAGGGGTTCTTATTAATATAGAAGTATCTTACAAAGTATAATAAGTTAATAAGGAGGGCCTAAGTAAATCTAAATAATAGATTAAAACTTAGGTTAAATATAAGAATTAATAAGATTCTTCTATTCCTATATATATAACTAATCCTATAATATTCTATAGTTTTATAAAATCCTAAGCATAGGATCTATAGGATCCTATAGTATATTATATAACCTTTCTATTATATAGTTCTAGTGTTCTAAGGCTTAGCGTATAGAATACTATAGAATATTACCTAATCCTTTAGTAGGGCTATAGCTACCTTTTATTATAAGTAGCTTTCTTTCTATATTAGGTCCTAGATCCTAATATTACCCCCTTTCTCCCTTTTATATACCTTTATATAATAATTAATATCCTTTTATAGTACCGTCTATTATTATACTATTAGTAATTAAATAAACGCTATTAGGTAGATTACTATAGTGTCTTATAAATATTACGTTAAGAAGGATTTAGCGTATAGGATATTATTATTAAAGGTGTAGTATAGGAATTACTATAAAAATAGTATTTCTAAATATAAGCTATCTAAGCTAGTTATTATAAGGGGTTTCCACGTACCTAACCTAGGTCGGACCTTACGGGTATTTAGTGGATAAGAGTGGATAAATAATAATAAGGGAGTAAAAGAATATCCTAACCTTACTATAGAAGGCAAGGTAATAATTATATAAGAAGACTAATAGATCTTAGTGTAGAAGATATACTCTAATTTTAACTATAGAATTTTAACTATAAAGAATAGGAAAGATTCTAAAGTTCCTTTAAACTATATACTATTTTTTATTATCTAGGAGATTCTACCTAGACTCTAAAGTCCTAGGACCTCCTAAGGTTCTTAGGGCCTTTAAGGTCCCTAGGGTCTCCTACTTATACTAGGCCTTATTATATAATAGATAATATAAGCTACCTATCTAGCTAGCCTATAGGGCTTAATTTAGCTTACCTCTACTATTAATATCCTAAGTATAATCCTCCCTACTCGCCTTACTTAGTTCTACTATAATTATAACATTATTCCCCCCCTTAGAAGTATTATCCTAATACCCTAGTCTAGCTTCCTATAGTATAGCTAGCCTATTAGTACCTATTAGACGTATAAAGGTGCGCTAGCCCTCTTACCTACTTAGGTTATACCCTAACCTAGATTTCCCTTTCTATCCTAAATATGCCTAAAGCTCCTCACTTATTAGTTTAGAAATATTATACTTATACGCTAAAAGTTAAATTCTAAAGCCTTAAGATATTACTTAGTTATAAGTATTATTAGAAGTTAAAACTCTACTATTTTATAGACGCAACCTTAGGTTAATATACTAGTTATATTTTAGCTTATACTAATTATAGCTTATAGGTCTCTAAGGATAATTAGACCTTAGTTTATAAAGAGAAGGAGTAGAAGTAGTTAGCTCTTCTTTAGGTATATACTAAAACTACCTACCTTAAACTAGAGTTAGCTAAGGTTAAGGTAAAGAAATATTCCTTTACTTATTATAATCTCTAGGTTACTAACGCGATAGATTAGTTATAAGAGAAAGGCTTAGTAGAGGGTAGGGCTTCTAATAGTACTTATACACTATTACTATTTTTACCTTTATTTACTAATTCTATCTAGTTATAGGCTAACCCTTCTTTTAATCTTTTAGCTTTTACTACTACTTTTCCTAACCTAGTTTCTACTATACTAGCTTATAATCTCTCTAAGGGTATCCCCTTCCTTAGTAGAAGTTCTTTAGTAATTCCTTATAGTTTATAAGGTTTCTTATTAGCTTCTATATATTATACTATTCTAGCCATTCTTTCTATTTAACTAGGTATCTCTACTAACCTTTAACTATTTTTAGGTTTTTAATATTCTTAACTTTATACTTATTATCTTCTAGTTCTAGCTAGGTCTTAATTAGAGTATCTGGTAGTACTAGTTCTAGGAGGTTTTTATAAAAGGTATTATATACTTTAGTACCTATAGGTAAAAGTAATTTATTTATAACTAGTCCTCTAACTTCTTATATTTTAAAGGGGCCTACCTATAGGTAATTTAGTTTTTTACTTTACCTTTTAGTTTTTAGATTTTTTTATAATAGGAAAACTTTATCCCCCTTCTTAAAGGTTAGTCCCTTAATCCTTTATTTATTTATATTTTTAGATACTAAGAGGGATTTTTACATAATTCTTTTATATAGGATTTTATAAAGTTCCTTTATTTTCTAAGCTTTATTATAAACTCCTATAGAAAGGCTTTCTACATCTCTAGGATTCTAATAAATAATTAGTTTATATCTATAGTTAGTATAGTGTAGAGAGTACCCTATTAAGCCTAACCTAGAGCTATTATACGCTAATTACGCTATAGGTAAGAGTTCTACCTAGTTATTTTACTATTTATTTACGTAGAACTAAAGATACTATTCTAGTATTTAGTTTATTTATTCTATTTATCTATCTATTTAAGGGTAGAAACTTATTAAGAGTTTTCTATATATTCCTAATATTATAGTAAACGTATTCTAGTATTTAGATATAAAGAGTTTATTATAGTCTATAATAAATTCTTTAGGTGGGCTATATTCTATAAATAGTATATTATCTACCTTATATACTAGTTTCTCTACTAATATAGACTCTTCTATTAGTTTAAACTTAGTGGCTTTTGTAAGTTAATCTACTATAACTATAATAGTATTATATATATATTTTATTCCTAGTTATAGTAATTTTAGGAGTTTTACTATAAAGTCTATTATTACGCTTTACTATGGCCTCTCTATAGATAGTAGTGGTTATAGGAGTCTATAAGGCTTATGTCTTTTAGGCTTATTTTTATAATATACTAAATAGTTACTTATTTCCTTTATAACTTTTTACTTAAGTTTTAGAATAGCATATTTATTTATAATATAATATATTATTTCTTTAATACCTAGGTACCCCTATTCCCTAGATCTATATAGCTTCCTAATTAAGATAGGTGTATATTAGTCTTTAATAATTACCCTTTATTAGTGGTCCCTCTAGGTTTTATTAAAACTATTCTAGAATAGATTATATTTTTCTCTTTATTCCTTAGAGAGTTAGGAGTAGTCTTATAAGTTATATACCTTTAGTCCTATATACTAGAAAGAGGCTACTTAAGTTTTAATTTTTAGTTAGTTATATTCTAACATTCTATCCTTACGCGCTTATAATATAGTATTATAAAGATTAGCCTTATTCTCTATTAGGTCTAATCTTTGGCTTAAGGCGTCTATAGCGCTGTTAAGCGTTCCTAGTTAATAGTAAATAGTAAAATTAAAGTTTACTAAGAACTCTACCTATTATACTTATTATTAGTTAAGCTTCTTAGTTAATATAAAGCTAGTAAGGTTTTAGTAGTCTATCTATACCTTAGTTTTAAAGTGCGCTCCTATAAGTTAAGCTTTTTATTATTTAAAGGCGTCTACTACCCCTAGTAGTTCCTTATTATAAATATTATAATTAAGTTCTACTCCTAAGAACTTTTATAAATAGTAGAATACTAGTCTCTACTTTTTATCTCTATCTAGCTATAAGAGAATTACTCCTATTATATAGTTAGATATATCCGTTTTTACCCTTATAGGTTTCCTTAGGTTAAATATCTAGAGTAAGAGTACTATAAGAAATATTTCTTTTAGCCTCTTAAATACCTCTAGAGGTCTTCTAGTAATTAGCTAAATAGCCTTATTATTCTTTTTCTTAGTAAGGTCTATTAATAGTACTATTATCTTAGAATAATCCTTAATAAACTTCTAGTAAAAGTTAGTAAACCCTAGGAAGAACTAAATATCCTTTACTAACTTAGAAACTAGCTATTCTTATATAGTAGCTATCTTCTTAGGGTCTATAGATACTCCTTCCCTTAAAATAATAAATCCTAGGTACTCTATTTTTATAACGTAAAACTTATATTTATCTAGGTATAGGAGTAACTTATACTCCTTTATTTTCTTAAGTACCTTCTTTATATGTTCTATATATTCTTTTAGTGTCCTACTAGAATAGATAAGTATATTATTAAGGTAGGCTATATAGAACATATCTAAGTATTTATATAGCGCCTTATTTACTATAGCCTAAAACGTTATAGGCGCGTTTATTAGTCTAAAAGGCATAACTATATATTTATAGAAACTAAACTAGGTCCTAAACGTAGTTTTCTACTTATGGCCTTTGGCTATCTATATATAATAATAACTATTACGTATATTAAATTTAGTAAACTATTTAGTCCTATAGAGCCTATTTATTAGCTCTATTATTAGTAGTGGAGGGTACTAGTTCTTAATAGTAGTATTATTTAGCTACCTATAGTCTATATAGAGTTATAGCTTACTATTCTTCTTAGGTACCTATAGAATAGGGAATACTATAGGGCTCTAACTATCTTAGATATAACCTCTTACTAGATTTTTCTTTAAGTATTCCCTTAGTTTCTATTCCTAATCTATAAATATTAGCCTTAGCTATTCTAGTTATAGTTTTATGCCTTCTTCTAGTAGTATCTTATAATTCTACTCCTAGTAGTTAGGGAGTTTTTCTCCCTTAATTTCTTTAAAGAGTTCCGTATACTCTTTATATTCTAGTAAAATAGTTATTTCTCTTATTCTTTCTTAGAGATCTAAGCGTTATATCTAGATAATTCTTACTTATTCTAGGTTTTCTCTTAGGATTTTAGCTATCTAGATAGCTAAGATCCCCCTAGTCTATCTTTTAACCTACTTATTTAGAGTTTCTAGGGTTATAGGTTGCACCTACTTAGTATATTAGGTGCTAGTAACCCTTAAGATTACTCCTTAACTCCTTATAGTCTATTTTACCTAATCTATATTAGGGTTATATATAACTAGCTAGTTATATCCTATAATAGCTTCTAGGCTTCCTAAGTCTATTATTATAAAGCTATATTAGCTTTTAAATCCCTTAATTCTAATAGGTAGTAGTATTATTTCTAGGTATAGCTAGTCTCTACTATAGCCTTAGGAGAGCGTACTATCTACTATTTCTAACTAGACTAGTACCTCTTTATTTCTATATAGTAGATTATGTTTTTCTACTATTTCTAGTAATATTAGATATCCCGTTACGCTAGGGTCTATTAAAGCTTTTACTTAGAATCCTCTAATTATAATCTACTTTATTATTTATAGTTTTATAGTACCTTTAGCTTCTACCCTATAAGCCTTTAGAATACCTACACTAGCTTAGCTTCCTACTTAGTAGTATACTAGTTTTTTAATTACTTTTATTCTTAGTTATATATACCTTTATAGTAGCATTATTTATATAGTAGATAGTTAGTTCTTAGTTATTAGAGTACTATTCTAAAGGGGTTTAATACCTTTCCCCTTAGGTATTATACTTTAGACTTTACTTCTAAGGTATTCCTTAGGTACTCTATTATTACTCTCCTCTATTATTAGTTTACTATAAGTATATATAGGCATTTAGATTCCTTACCTATTTCCTTATACTATTAATAGCCTATTATTTTGCACTCCTAGTATAGTATAAACTTATAGTTTAAATCTAATAGATCTATTACTATAGATTCCTTTTTACTAAGGTATCTAAGGTATTCTTACCTTCTATAGTCTATCTATTCTTAGGTTCCTATATAGTCTATATTTTTTTACTTTAGACACATATCTATATATTTATATTATAGGGTTTCCTTATATTAATTAGGGCCCTTAGGCTAATTACCTATTAAGTATTTCTAGTTCTAATAGATAGGGTAGCTATCTATATAGTATACCTCCTATACTAGGGGCCTATAGTCCCTTTTTTAGATGTTAAATTAGTGTATATAATAGTTCCTATCTATACACTTATTTTTTTCTAACCTATAGTATTTCTTATCCCCTTAGTTTTCTTATACCTAGCTTTTTTTATCCTAGTAGTAGGAATAGTCTATTATATAGTATTACTAGAACTTCTTCTATATATATACGTTAATTATCTTAAGTTACTAGATAGGGTTCTATAGTTTCCCCTAATAGGTTACTACCTATTCGTATATTTAGTGTATATCTAGTCCTATAATCTTTATTTTTATATAGTATTACCTAGCTTAGTGCCTAAGTTTCCTATAGACCTAGTATTACTACTTAGTTACCCTATACACTACTATACCTTCTATAGTAACTTAGTAGCTGTCTTTATCTAGATACCCTTTAGGATTAGTTAGTTAGGTTTCCTAAGATTCCTCCTTAGAATCTAGTATTATAGTATTATTAGGGACTTTACCTAATTCTAGTATTTTAGGTTATAGCGTTACTATAGCTATTCTAATTATATTAGCTCTTTTACCTTACTCCTTATAGTTAGGGTAGTTAGCTTTAAAATACTCTTACTTCCTATAACTTAGGTAAGCCTTATTCTTAAAGTATTATTAGTAGACCTTATTCTACTTCTTTTACTATAGGGTGTATTCCCTCTTAGTTTATATTTTATCCCCTATAATTATATTACTATTCTTATTCTATTTATCCCTATAGTTACACCTCTTTTAAGTATTAGCTCTCTAGTGGTATATAGGCTTAATTACTTCCTACTTCTCCTAGTTTTACTTATATAGGCGGTTATCTACGTATATAGCTAGTTCTATTAGTGCTTTTAGGTTATTAGGTTCTATATAGTATATAAGGCTGTCCTTTACTAACTCCTTTAGACTATTATAGAATACTAATTAGAGTAGTGTATTATTCTAGTCTATTTTAGCTTAAAGTTACTTAAATATTAAGGTATACTTACCTATTAATATAGTTTATTTTAGCCTTTAGATCTATTACTTAGCCTACTTTACTTTATTAACTTTACTAAATATAATGGTTATCTATTCTTAGAATAACTTCTAATTCTTAAAGACTAGTTTAGTGTTCTCCTAATATTCCTTAATATTATCCTTATTTTCTATATAATTATCCGCTAGGGGTTGCATCTATCTAGCGGCCTATCCTACTATATATATTCTAGTAGCTAATATTTAGTTTTATTCTTTACCTATAGTAGCTTTATAAGAGTAATTATATAGCTCTATATTAGTAAGGAATAGTTTTAACTTTTCTTAGTTTCTATTAAAAAGTTCTAGGACTTTAAACGTTCCTTTAATTAGGGTAGCAACTATTACCTATCCCTAGAATTATCCTATTAATTATGCTAGTTACTCTTAGAGTTATTAAATCTAATTAGTCTAATTAGCTATAACTATAGCTATATTAGTTATAGGCCTAGAAGCTAAACTTCTAGCTACTACCCTTAACGCTTATAAGCTAGTTAGTATTGCTATTATATCTTATACCTTTAGGTAGTTAAAGTGTTATAAGGGGTTTCTACGTACCTAACCTAGGTTAGACCTTATAGGTATTTAGTAGATAAGAGTAGATAAATAATAATAAGAGAGTAAAAGAATATTCTAACCTTACTATAGAAGGTAAGGTAATAATTATATAAAAAGACTAATAGATCTTAGTATAGAAGATATACTCTAATTTTAACTATAGAATTTTAACTATAAAGAATAGGAAAGATTCTAAAGTCCCTTTAGACTATATACTATTTTTTATTATCTAGGAGATTCTATCTAGACTCTAAAGTCCTAGGACCTCCTAAGGTCCCTAGGGCCTTTAAGGTCCCTAGGGTCTCCTACTTATACTAGGCCTTATTATATAATAGATAATATAAGCTACCTATCTAGCTAGCCTATAGGGCTTAATCTAGCTTACCTCTACTATTAATATCCTAAGTGTAATTCTCCCTACTTACCTTACTTAGTCCTACTATAATTATAATACTAGTATATTAAGTGTAATTATCTCCCTATATCTATAAATCTAAAGTATAGTAGTAACTTTATAAGTAATATATAGTATATTTAGTATTTAACTTCTATTTATAATATAGATAGAATAAGTTTTATTCTTAAGTATTAGCTAGAGTCCTACTTATAGTACTACTTCTTAGAATATAAAGTTTTCTAATATACCTAAATCTAATAGTGCCTTAATCTATATTTTATTAAGCTAAGCTAGTAGCTTAATTAATACCTTACTATTAATAGTATTTAACTCTCTAATAGTATCTCCTTACCTATCTATAAGTTTTTAAGGGTTTCTTAGGCCTTAGGGGCTAGAATCTAGTCTAAAAAAAAACTATTCTTAGAAGTTAGGTAGTCTATATTTCCTTTTTATTATTTCCTTTACTCCTACCCTTCTCTTCTTCTACTATAGTTATTCTTCTACTATAGTTTCTTTTTAGAAGCTTTACCTTTCTATACTATACTTATTTCTATATAAATATTAATAACTATTCTTAGTTAGTTAGGGTTCTTACTAAATCTATAGATATACTTATTATTCTAGTATCTACTATAATTAATATTTAGGTAAGTTTACTATCCGTCCTAGGTGTATATTCTATTATAGAGTATACTAGTTACTATATTTTATATATTATTTATACTTAGGAAGTATAACCTTTCTTACTTATTCTATAGATATTTATTATATTTATTAATTAGGTAATTATACTATTTCTAATAGTATTATTATTTATTTAGTAGTTATTTACCTCTATATAGTTCCTTAGCTCTATAGTAGGTTAGGCACTAGTTATATCTATATTTAATTTATTAGATATTTAAGTGCCATAGGTTTTAGTAGTCTAGGTAGTACTTTTATAAATAGTCTAGGTTCTTATTATAAAAGTATTTACTAGGGTTTTATTATATATATCTATAATTTACCTATTACCTATCTATTATAATTACGGTAGGACTAAGTAAGGCGAGTAGGGAGAATTATACTTAGAATATTAATAGTAGAGGTAAGCTAGATTAAGCCCTATAGGCTAGCTAGATAGGTAGCTTATATTATCTATTATATAATAAGGCCTAGTATAAGTAGGAGACCCTAGGGACCTTAAAGGCCCTAAGGACCTTAGGAGGTCCTAGGACTTTAGAGTCTAGGTAGGATCTCCTAGATAATAAAGAATAGTATATAGTCTAAAGGGACTTTAGAATCTTTCCTATTCTTTATAGTTAAAATTTTATAGTTAAAATTAGAGTATATCTTCTATACTAAGATCTATTAGTTTTCTTATATAATTATTACCTTACCTTCTATAGTAAGGTTAGGATATTCTTTTACTCCCTTATTATTATTTATCTACTCTTATCTACTAAATACCTATAAGGTCTAACCTAGGTTAGGTACGTAGAAACCCCTTATAACACTTTAACTACCTAAAGGTATAAGACGTAATAGTAACACTAACTAGCTTATAAGCGTTAAGGGTGGCAGCTAGAAGTTTAGCTTCTAGGCCTATAACTAATATAGCCATAGTTATAGCTAACTAGGCTAATTAGATTTAATAACTCTAAGAGTAACTAGCATAATTAATAGAATAGTTCTAGGGATAGGTAATAGTTACTACCCTAATTAAAGAAATGTTTAAAGTCCTAGAACTCTTTAATAGAGACTAAGAAAAGTTAAAACTATTTCTTACTAATATAGAGCTATATAATTACTCTTATAAAGCCACTATAGGTAAAGAATAAGACTAAATATTAGCTACTAGAATGTATATAGTAGGACGGGCCACTAGATAAATATAACCCCTAGTGGATAATTATATAGAAAATAAAAATAATATTAAGGAATATTAGGAGGACACTAAACTAGTCTTTAAGAATTAGAAGTTATTCTAAGAATAGATAACTATTATATTTAGTAAAGTTAATAAAGTAAAGTAGGCTAAGTAATAGATTTAAAGGCTAAAATAAACTATATTAATAGGTAAGTATACCTTAATATTTAAGTAACTTTAAGCTAAAATAGACTAGGATAATACACTACTCTAATTAGTATTCTATAATAGTCTAAAGAAGTTAGTAAAGAATAGCCTTATATACTATATAGAACCTAATAACCTAGGAGCACTAATAGAACTAGCTATATACATAGATAACTACCTATATAAGTAAAACTAGGAGAAATAGGAAGTAATTAAGCCTATATACCACTAGAGAGCTAATACTTAAAAGAGGCGTAACTATAGGGATAAATAGAATAAGGATAGTAATATAATTATAGGGGATAAAGTATAAACTAAGAGGGAATACACCCTATAGTAAAAGAAGTAGAATAAGGTCTACTAATAATATTTTAAGGATAAGGCTTACCTAAGTTATAGAAAGTAAGGATATTTTAAAACTAACTACTCTAACTATAAGGAGTAAGGTAAAAGAGCTAATATAATTAGAATAGCTATAGTAATACTATAACCTAAGATACTAGAATTAGGTAAAATCCCTAATAATACTATAATACTAGATTCTAAGAAGGAATCTTAGGAAACCTAACTAACTAATCCTAAAGGGTATTTAGATAAAGACGGCTACTAAGTTACTATAGAAGGTATAGTAGTGTATAGGGTAACTAAGTAGTAATACTAGGTCTATAGGGAACTTAGGCACTAAGCTAGGTAATACTATATAAAAATAAAAATTATAGGACTAGATATACACTAAATATATAAATAGGTAGTAACCTATTAGGGGAAACTATAGAACCCTACCTAGTAACTTAAGATAATTAATATATATATATAGAAGGAGTTCTAGTAATACTATATAATAGACTATTCCTACTACTAGGATAGAAGGAGCTAGGTATAAGAAAACTAAGGGGATAAGGAATACTATAGGTTAGAAAAAAATAAGTGTATAGATAGAAACTATTATATACACTAATTTAACGTCTAGAAAAGGAACTATAGGCCCCTAGCCTAAGAGGTATACTATATAGATAGCTACCCTATCTATTAGAACTAGAAATACTTAATAGGTAATTAGCCTAAGGGCCCTAATTAATATAAGGAAACCCTATAATATAAATACGCAGATATATGTCTAAAGTAAAAAGATATAGACTATATAGAAACCTAAGAATAGATAGACTATAGAAGGTAAAAATACCTTAGATACCTTAGTAAAAAGGAATCTATAGTAATAGATCTATTAGATCTAAACTATAAGTTTATACTATACTAGGAGTGTAAAATAATAGGCTATTAATAGTATAAAGAAATAGGTAAGAAATCTAAACGCCTATATATACTTATAGTAAACTAATAATAGAGAAGAGTAATAATAGAGTACCTAAGGGATGCCTTAGAAGTAAGGTCTAAAATATAATACCTAAAGGGAAAGGTATTAAACCCCTTTAGGATAGTACTCTAATAACTAAGAACTAACTATCTACTACATAAATAATACTACTATAAAGGCATATATAACTAAGAATAAGAGTAATTAAAAAACTAATACACTACTAGGTAGGGAGCTAAGCTAGTATAGGTATTCTAAAGGCTTATAGGGCGGAAGCTAAAGGTACTATAAAACTATAAATAATAAAGTAGATTATAATTAGAGGATTCTAAGTAAAAGCTTTAATAGACCCTAGTGTAATAGGATATCTAATATTACTAGAAATAGTAGAAAAACATAATCTACTATATAGAAATAAAGAGGTACTAGCCTAGTTAGAAATAGTAAATAGTACGCTCTTCTAAGACTATAGTAGAGGCTAGCTACACCTAGAAATAATACTACTACCTATTAGAATTAAGGGATTTAAAAGCTAATATAGCTTTATAATAATAGACTTAGGAAGCCTAGAAGCTATTATAGAATATAACTAGCTAGTTATATATAACCCTAATATAGATTAGGTAAAATAGACTATAAGAAGTTAAGAAGTAACCTTAAGGGTTACTAGCGCCTAATATACTAAGTAGGTATAACCTATAACCTTAGAAACTCTAAATAAGTAGGTTAAAAGATAGATTAGGGGGATCTTAGCTATCTAGATAGCTAAGATCCTAAAAGAAAACCTAGGATAAGTAAGAATTATCTAGATATAATACTTAGATCTCTAAGAAAGAATAAGAGAAATAACTATTCTACTAGAATATAAAGAGTATGCAGAACTCTTTAAAGAAATTAAGAGAGAAGAACTCCCTAACTACTAGAAATAGAATTATAAAATACTACTAGAAGAAGGTATAAAACTATAACTAGAATAGCTAAGGCTAATATCTATAGATTAGGAATAGAAACTAAGAGAATACTTAAGGAAAAACCTAGTAAGAGGTTATATCTAAGATAGTTAGAGCCCTATAGTATTCTCTATTCTATAGGTACCTAAGAAAAATAGTAAGCTATAACTCTATATAGACTATAGGTAGCTAAATAATACTACTATTAAGAACTAGTACCCTCTACTACTAATAATAGAGCTAATAGATAGGCTCTATAGGACTAAATAGTTTACTAAATTTAATATACGTAATAGTTATTATTATATATAGATAGCTAAAGGCTATAAGTAGAAGACTATATTTAGGACCTAGTTTAGTTTCTATAAATATATAGTTATACCTTTTAGACTAACAAACGCGCCTATAATATTTTAGGCTATAGTAAATAAGGCACTATATAAATACTTAGACGTATTCTATATAGCCTACCTTAATAACGTACTTATCTATTCTAGTGGGATACTAGAAGAATACGTAGAATATATAAAGAAGGTACTTAAGAAAATAAAGGAGTATAAGTTACTTCTATACCTAGATAAATATAAGTTTTATGTTATAAAAATAGAGTACCTAGGATTTATTATCTTAAGAGAAGGAGTGTCTATAGACCCTAAGAAGATAGCTACTATATAGAAATAGCTAGTTTCTAAGTTAGTAAAGGATATCTAGTCCTTTTTAGGGTTTACTAACTTTTACTAGAAGTTTATTAAGAATTATTCTAAGATAATAGCACTATTAACAGACCTTATAAAGAAAAAGAATAATAAGACTATCTAGCTAATTACTAGAAGGCCTCTAGAGGTATTTAAGAGGCTAAAAGAAATATTCCTTATAGTACCCCTACTCTAGATATTTAACCTAAGGAAACCTATAAGGGTAAAAATAGACGCATTTAACTATATAATAGAAGTAATTCTCTTATAGCTAGATAGAGATAAGAAGTAGAGACTAGTGTTCTACTACTTATAAAAGTTCTTAGGAGTAGAACTTAATTATAATATTTATAATAAGGAACTACTAGGGGTAGTAGACGCCTTTAAATAATAGAAAGCTTAACTTATAGGAGTGTACTTTAAAACTAAGGTATAGATAGACTACTAAAACCTTACTAGCTTTATATTAACTAAGAAGCTTAACTAATAATAAGTATAATAGGTAGAGTTCTTAGCAAACTTTAATTTTACTATTTACTATTAACTAGGAACGCTTAATAGCGCTATAGACGCCTTAAGCTAAAGATTAGACCTAATAGAGAATAAGGCTAACCTCTATAATACTATATTATAAGCGCGTAAGGATAGAATGTTAGAATATAACTAACTAAAAATTAAAGCTTAAGCAGCCTCTTTCTAGTATATAGAACTAGAGGTATATAACTTATAAGACTACTCCTAACTCTCTAGGGAATAAAGAGAAGAATATAATCTCTTCTAAAATAATTTTAATAAAACCTAGAGGGACCACTAATAAAGGGTAATTATTAAAGACTAATACGCACCTATCTTAATTAGGAAGCTATATAGATCTAGGAAATAGGGGCACCTAAGTATTAAAGAAACAACGTATTATATTATAAATAAATATACTATTCTAAAACTTAAGTAAAAAGTTATAAAGGAAATAAGCAACTATTTAGTATACTATAAAAATAAGCCTAAAAGATATAAGCCTTATAGACTCCTATAACCACTACCATCTATAGAGAGGCTATAGTAAAGCGTAATAATAGACTTTATAGTAAAACTTCTAAAATTACTATAACTAGGAATAAAACGTATATGCAATACTATTATAGTTATAGTAAATTAACTTATAAAAGCTACTAAGTTTAGACTAATAGAAGAGTCTATATTAGTAGAGGAACTAGTATATAAGATAGATAATATACTATTTATAGAATATAGCCCCCCTAAAGAATTTATTATAGACTATAATAAACTCTTTATATCTAAATACTAGAATACGTTCACTATAATATTAGGAATATATAGAAAACTCTTAATAAGTTTCTACCCTTAAATAAATAGATAAATAGAATAAATAAACTAGACACTAAAATAGTACCTTTAGTTCTACGTAAATAAATAGTAAGATAACTAGGTAGAACTCTTACCTACAGCGTAATTAGTATATAATAGCTCTAGGTTAGGCTTAATAGGGTACTCTCCACACTATACTAACTATAGATATAAACTAATTATTTATTAGAATTCTAGAGATGTGGAAAGCCTTTCTATAAGAGCTTATAATAAAGCTTAGAAAATAAAGGAACTTTATAAAATCCTATATAAAAGAATTATATAAAAATCCCTCTTAGTATCTAAAAACGCAAATAAATAAAGGATTAAGGGACTAACCTTTAAGAAGGGGGATAAAGTTTTCCTATTATAAAAAAATCTAAAAACTAAAAGGTAAAGTAAAAAACTAAATTACCTATAGGTAGGCCCCTTTAAAATATAAGAAGTTAGAGAACTAGTTATAAATAAATTACTTCTACCTATAGGCACTAAAGTATATAATACCTTCTATAAAAACCTTCTAGAACTAGTACTACTAGATACTCTAATTAAGACCTAGCTAGAACTAGAAGATAATAAGTATAAAGTTAAGGATATTAAGGACCTAAAAATAGTTAAAGGTTAGTAGAAATACCTAGTTAAATAGAAAGGATAGCTAGAATAGTATAATATATAGGAGCTAATAAGAAACCTTATAAACTATAAGGAATTACTAGAGGACTTCTACTAAGGAAGGGGACACCCTTAGAGAGATTATAAGCTAGTATAGTAGAAACTAGGTTAGGAAAAGTAGTAGTAAAAGCTAAAAGATTAAAAGAAGGGTTAGCCTATAACTAGGTAGAATTAGTAAATAAAGGTAAAAATAGTAATAGTATATAAGTACTACTAGAAGCCCTACCCTCTACTAAGCCCTTCTCTTATAACTAATCTATTGCGTTAGTAACCTAGAGATTATAATAAGTAAAGAAATATTTCTTTACCTTAACCTTAGCTAACTCTAGTTTAAGATAGGTAGTTTTAGTATATACCTAAAGAAGAGCTAACTACTTCTACTCTTTTTTTTTATAAACTAAGGTCTAATTATCCTTAGGGACCTATAAGCTATAATTAGTATAAGCTAAAATATAACTAGCGTATTAACCTAAGGTTACATCTATAAAATAGTAGAGTTTTAACTTCTAATAATACTTATAACTAAGTAATATCTTAAGGCTTTAGAATTTAACTTTTAGTATATAAGTATAACGTTTCTAAACTAATAAGTAAGGAGCTTTAGGCATATTTAGGATAGAAAGGGAAATCTAGATTAGGGTATAACCTAAGTAGGTAAGAGGGCTAGCGTACCTTTATACGTCTAATAGGTACTAATAGGCTAGCTATACTATAGGAAGCTAGACTAAGGTATTAGAATAATACTCCTAAGGGGGGGGATAATATTATAATTATAGTAGGACTAAGTAAGGTAAGTAGGGAGGATTACACTTAGAATATTAATAGTAGAGGTAAGCTAGATTAAGCCCTATAGGCTAGCTAGATAGGTAGCTTATATTATTTATTATATAATAAGGCCTAGTATAAGTAGGAGACCCTAGGGACTTTAAAGGCCCTAGGGACCTTAGGAGGTCCTAGGACTTTAGAGTCTAGATAGGATCTCCTAGATAATAAAAAATAGTATATAGTCTAAAGGGACTTTAGAATCTTTCCTATTCTTTATAGTTAAAATTCTATAGTTAAAATTAGAGTATATCTTCTATACTAAGATCTATTAGTCTTCTTATATAATTATTACCTTACCTTCTATAGTAAGGTTAGGATATTCTTTTACTTCCTTATTATTATTTATCTACTCTTGTCTACTAAATACCCATAAGGTCTAACCTAGGTTAGGTACGTAAAAACCCCTTATAATACTATTCTCTTTTATAATAATTTCTAGTTAGCGTTTATTATAAGCTTCTAGTAGTATAGAGAATAGTAGTAAGATTATTATAGGTAATAATAATATATCTCTATTTTATAGTTAAATTAGTGGTTTATCTAAGTATTCCTATATATTTACTTTATTAGTAAAGGTTACTTCTTTACCTTTAAACTATAAGTAAGGTATTAGTATCTACTTAACTTCCTTATCTACTATTTTAGATTATTCTTCTTCTATATCCTTATAAAGTTATAAATTAGTTAATAGCTCTAATCCTAATTTATTATTAAGTATAAGGTTATTAATAGTATCTATAATAATCTATTCTTTATCCTTAACTTTCTTTATTAGAATAGTTAGTATATTTAACTATCTAATAACCTTATTCTTAGATCTATAGTTCCTAATAATATGGCCTAGTTTACTATATATAAAATATATATAAGTCTTAGTCCCCTAGTATTAGGTTCTATCTAAGATATATATATTAGGCTTATAAAAATCTAGTCCTTTTTCTTTTCCTTTACTTAAGTAGTTAAACTAGATATCTTCTATTAGCTAGTATCTATAGAAGTCTTATAATATATATTAAGGTCCTTTTAGTAGTACCCTATAGACTATAGGTACTAGTTATCTAAAACTAATATTTCTTAGGTTATATTAAAATTTCTATTATAGTGTAAACTATTCTCTATTAATCCTAATTAATTTATTATATAATTTATTAAGGGTTCTAATAATTTCTCTACTATATAGAAGTTCTTCTTATAGAGGTTTCTTAAGATCTTATTTATATATTATTATTAGTAACTTATTATTCTAGTTAAGTTATATAGTATTTTTACGGAATTCTACTATATACTTAGCTACTAATTATTACTATATTATAGTTTAAATATTTCGTGCTATAATAGGTACCTTATTAGTAATTCTAAATATCTATTTAAAATATTTCTTAAAGTTAGTATAGTCTTTAATAATATTAACCGCGTCTATATAGTTATCTATATATTCCTTATCTTTATTATTATAGTCTATTTCTAGATACTTAGTTATATAGGGTTAAATCTATTCTCTAGTATTATCTTATATATAAGTAGCTATAAAGATAACCTTTTATTTATCTTTAGGTTATTTATTAAGTTTAAAGAAGTAGAGGTCTAACTAGAAAAGCTAGATATTAGTATACTTTCTATTACTATAATATAAATTAGGTTTATATACTTTACTCTTAGAGTTACCTATTAGAGTAATAGTATTATTATCTAAAGCTATAGAAGAAGTAGGAGTTCTTATAGTTATATTAAGGGTATTTAAGATATTAAATCTAGAAAGAGTAGCTAATTCTAAATAGGTTAGAATTAGTTCTTAGGTAAGACTTATAGAGGAAGAAGAAAGAGATTCTTATTAATATAAAAGTATCTTATAAAGTATAATAAGTTAATAAGGAGGGCCTAAGTAAATCTAAATAATAGATTAAAACTTAGGTTAAATATAAGAATTAATAAGATTCTTCTATTCCTATATATATAACTAATCCTATAATATCCTATAGTTTTATAAAATCCTAAGTATAGAATCTATAGGATTCTATAGTATATTACGTAACCTTTTTATTATATAGTTCTAGTGTTCTAAGGCTTAGTATATAGAATACTATAGAATATTATCTAATTCTTTAGTAGGGCTATAGCTACCTTTTATTATAAGTAGCTTTCTTCCTATATTAGGTCCTGGATCCTAACATAGAGTAGAAAAGATATTAACGCTTCGTTTTTCTATAGAGAATACTTTAAATAATAACTACATAACGTTAAGAGAAAACAAAATAATAACGTTAAATATAATTTTAAAAAAGTAATACTTATACTACGCTCTATTTGTTTATAGTATATTGAATAAGAAAGAAAATATAGACTAAGTTATAAAGAGAATGAAATCAAACTAGGATAAAATTATGTTTCTATGTTTATTTTTCTAATAGCTTACTATCCCTAAATTAGTGAGGCCCTACTAGGTGCAGTGGCGGCGGTCGGTGGTGACATCACCTCTACGCGTAAACGAATCCCTGTCAACAGCCTCATTTGTCAAGCGTGCCAGGTCTTTGTAAACACGATCACCTACTTACGTAGCGTATCGTCCGTCCCACCAAACCAATGCGTCGAGAACACCTAACAGACAGCTCCGTGTCTCTGCCACCATGAGCAGCTACCTCCAGAGCTTGTCCTACTTCTTCCGCCTCCCATTCCACATACAATGGCGCACCTGTCTCGTGTAAGCAAACCCGCGAACAAAACTTACGCAGCATTGTGCTAAGTCCCATGCATAGGCATCTCCCACGATTCGTGCCTCTCTCCATCCTTCGTGTGACTTCTCCGGAGGGTCCGCAGCCGTTTATCGTAGCGCTCCCGAGCCGCAAGAACAATGTCATCCCGCTATACGTCTTTGTGCCGCCTGCGCCGGTGGCGCTAGAAAGTGAAGGCGGCGTGAGCATACCAGTGGAAAATGGCGAGTGGAAGGTGCCCGTGGTGCTGGATTTTCACGGAGGTGGTTTCATCATGGGTAGTCCGCTCGAGCAGGCACCATACGCGGCCATGATGGCGAGAGAGCTCGGTGCTGTGGTCATCAGCGTGTCGTACCGCATAGGGCCCTTTCACCAGTTTCCAGCGGCAATCCACGACGCTGAAGATGTGCTCAGCGCGATACTCGACACGGACGAAGTGTCCAAGGCCAGCAAGGTGCTGCGGAACGAGATCCAGAGATACTTTGGCATGACGGTTGATGAAGTCACAAAGAAAAAGAAGCCAAACGCCCTAAATGGCATCCAGAAGATCAAGCTCGATCCATCGCGTCTCGCCATCTCTGGCTTCTCTGCCGGAGGCAACATTGCGCTCAACATGGCCATCTGGGTCCCACCCTGTCCGCAGCTTTTCAGTTCCCCGACCACAACAACAGGCGCAACAGCCCGAACTTCCACTACGATGCGAGGGCCATCTCAAGCTGACACGTTCTCACCGCTACTGCCGCCCGTACGTGCGCCCACAATGCTCGACGACATCTGCCAGCCGTGGCCATCAATACTCCCACCAGAAAAGGCACAGCCGCGGATGATACCATTGCTGCTGTTCTATCCCTCCCTCGACGCGCGCCTCCTCCCACACGAGCGACCAATGAAAGAGCTCCCTAGTGCCCTCCACCCCGACGACAAGAAACCCCAGACACAACGGATGGCAAGTCTTCCCGGTACAAAGTGTCTGTTCACTAAGCGAAAGAAATACTATCTTGATCTTCTTACGACACAAGAAAAGAAGTATTGCTTCGCTTAGCTAAGACACGAGGCAATGTACCAACCCCACTTCTTTGAGACATACACTGACTTTGTACCTTTGCAGCCTGGTCTCTTCTCCATCATGGGCCCGACATACCTTCCCAAAAAGCTCCGCGCCCATCCGCGCGCAAGTCCCGGCCTCGTAGACCCTCACAATGTCCAGAAAAATGCCGCAATTCTACTAGTGCTCCCTGAGAAAGACACGCTCGCCGTGCAAAGCGACGTTTGGGTGGATAAGATGAAGTCCAATGGTTGGAACGGCCCTGTTCGTTTCGGTGATGGCCGCGATAATGACTGGAATGGGCATGAAGGCAATGCGCCTGCGCTGAGCCGCGGGAACGGCGGGATCGAGGTCTGGCATGCGCCTGAGTGCAGACATGGTTGGACGCAGTTCCCGGTGTCCGTGCTTGGTAAACATGAGAAGGAAGAGAGGAGGAAGGTGTTCGAGAGGACACTGGATTTTGTCAAGGAGAACTGGAAGAGGGCGTTGCCAATGGAGGAAGCGGGGAACACGAGTCAGGAGCTCCGACCACTTGAGATTCCTCCTGGTCAGGCTGGGGAAGGGGCTCAAGTTGGAGTAGGCGCGGCAGCGCCACAATAGGTACTGCATCATGGGCGTTCAACTGTATATTTGGGCTGGCCTGAGTTGTATAAGATAAGGGTACAATATGAGCAGCATAGCGTGGAGTGGGATTTGGCGTTCACATAGACGGATATCTTCAGCGGCCGCACAATGTGGTCATGAAAACCAGACATCACGATCAAAACCCTCTTCTGTTGCTTCATCGTAGTGCTTGCGACACAAGACAGGGCCCTCCGATATCACGGGCTACACTAACATCTCATCGCCAAGCTAGATAACCGCGGCTTCCTTCCAAACATAGTCTAGCCTCCCATGTTATCTTCCTCACCCCAACTTCGACAACATCCTCCATTGTTCCTTGCCTTCATTCAAGCCAATCATGATTTAAATTCTTCTGTATATTACCTGTAATCAGATCCTATCACATCCACCGCAATGGTTCCACCCATCGTCAAAAAGAGCTACTGGACCCTCGCGGTGCTGGGCGGCATCTGGGCGCTCCTGCTCGCGTGCGCGATCCATCCCACAGCGCAGAGCCAGTAAGACGCCCACACTGGCAGTCCAACACAGTAACGAGAGAAGCGGCTAATGAGGGATCAGTCTTGTGTACATGCACAAGCTGCACCATGGATACTTCCAGAACGTGAAGAACCCGGAGGAATTCGGATTTGCGAGTACGTTATCTTTATCTTTCGTCCTCTCTGCGGCTGGAGGTGAAGCTAATGTGGTTGGTGCGATGCAGAGGGTCAAGTCACGCCGTTCTGGCTTGAGACTAGTGATCGGGAGAAGCTTTTCTGCTGGCACGTGCTCCCGCTGGATGTCTATCTGGATCATGAGAGGGAGCTTGTGAGCAGTGTGCAGGACGATGTCGTGGAGAGCGGGGAGTTCAAGAATACGTTGGGGGCGAGGTTGCTGAGGGAGGATAAGGACGGTAGGTTGGTTGTGAATTTTCATGGGGTGAGTGCATCCCCTTACGGTCCCACTTCTCGAGAAGTCTGTGCGAGAATGGTGGTTTTGGTATGCTGACGGTGGTATATTATAGAATGCAGGGCATGTAGCCCTAGGCTGGCGTCCCTCGATTTACCGCTCCATGAGCGGTATTTCGCACACGCACACACTCGTGTGCGACTACCGCGGCTTTGGCATCTCCACAACGAACAACAAACCTCATCTACCCACGGAAACCGGCCTCATCACGGACGGTATATCCATCGTATCCTTCGTTCTCAACGAGCTCCAACATCCCGCTTCCCGCACCATTCTCCTAGGCCAAAGTCTCGGCACCGCTGTAACAGCAGCAACAGCACTGTACTTCACAGACCCAGACTCTGCTCTCCTCCCACAGGGGCTTGTGCACCCTCCAGTCGCAGCAAAAGCCCCGCAGCCCTTCGCAGGCGTGATCCTCGCCGCAGCCTTCACTGACTTACCTACTCTCCTGAAGACCTACAAAGTCAAAGGCATCGTCCCCATCCTCTCGCCCCTGCAGAACTACCCTAAAATAGCAAATTTTCTATCAGCAAGAATTATAGACACATGGCCCACGCTGGCCCGCCTGCGTGCTCTCATCACCGCCGCTACAGGTTCCTCCACACCCTTCCATATAACCATCCTGCACGCCCGGAACGACCAGGAGTTTCCCTTCCAGATTGCAGAAACCGTCTACAGTCCCCTGGAAACACTTATGCTAGCGGAAGAAGGAGCGAGTAGTGTGAGCGAGAGGAGGAGCATTCAGGGTGGGGAGAGGGTGCAGAGAGGTGCGTTTGCGTATAGGAAGGTGGAGACGAAGGAAGGGGAGAGGACCGTGGAGGTCGAGGTTGTGAGGTACGGTGGGCATAGTGAGGGTGTGGGGTGGGGGCAGGTCAATTTGGCGGTCAGGAGGGCGTGGAGGAGGGTGGATGGGGAAGGGTGAAGGGTGTGGAGGAGGAGTATAGCGGAGACGAGATCTAGCGTTGTTGACGATGGAACTCCAAGGTTCATGTCGAAATGCAAGTCATTAATGAGGCCGGTTTCTGTACTTGATGAGACTTTTTTCACATAACAGGATGGTGTCCCAGGACAGTATAAAGACGATCGTCTTCAGCGTTTTGATAGGCGTAAACTTGCGTCTCCTCCCTTTTCTGGTTCCATAGATAGCTTCTCGTCCTCTTTCCTTGACTTGGCTCATCAATTTGGCAGTACACGCGCTAGTGTGGTACCCCAGATCAGGCTTTGTTCGAGTAACGAGTGCATAATGCGGCCCGTGAAAAGATTGTCGCTCATCGCTGAATCTGAAGTATTGGCGCTTGTGCCGGGTGTCGTTATAAATGATATCAAATCTTTAGTGCGTGCGGCAAGATGCTGCCACTCAATGCTCGGACTTGAACGAGGCAGTGGATTATTCCCTATCCAGCGTGTAGGGTTCATATTTCCACTGCCACTGCTCATGATCTAACAACAATGCCTGGGTGTCTTCATCTATTTCATCGGCGGATACATCCTTGGATGTTGAATATGAAGGACCGAACGGTTCTCGTGAGCCATCTACGCCATTGAGTGATGAAGGTCGCGAGAAACTCTCAGGTGACATCGGTTTGAGCTTTCTCAAAGCGCGAGCCGTAGACTGTGCTGGTAACTCAGCAGAACGGGTTTCGGTGCGAATATCGTCCATTGTTGCCTCTTCGTTGAGACGTAGGGCGTCTCGCTGCACCCAAGCATTAAGGTTCCACATTTGTTGATCCACGGTCTGCTGCAACTCAATTGTACGATGCTGTAGCTGGTCCCTCTCTTTTCTTAGATCGTCAATCGTCTTCTGCATCTCGCCTCTAACGCGCTCCGCGGTACGAGTTCGTTCGTTCTCTACTAGCCAGTCGTGTCTCTCTTTAGATAAAAATAACCTCCTGCAGCAGACTCCGAAAAGAGGTTGATTGCCAGAAAACTCTTGGGCAGTATCAATCAACGCGAACGCCTCTCTCACATGACCAATTGTAGGTCGCCGTGCGGATTCCCTCGCAAGCATTTTCCTCACTTGATACTTGATTTGATGATCGAATATAACATCCCCCTTCGCAGGTTGTGAAAGCCAATCGTAGATGGACTCAAGGTTTGCTTGAAAACTCTTATCGTGTTGGCTCCTCAGATCTCGTAGCATTTTCAGCCCTGCCACTTGCTGGCTCGTGTACATCTCTAGCAAGACGCACCCCAGTGAGAATATATCCGCAGGACGACCGCTACCCTCATAGGCAGCCACTTCAGGGGCGAAATACTTCGGCGTCCCACGCTCGATCCCCTCGGTGGTACTCATAGTTTGGTCGGAGAAGTCAGTGGCCGTGCCAAAGTCCGTCAACCAGAGGTTCTCTGCCGAAAGAAGAATGTTCGAAGGTTTAAGGTCCTTGTGTCGAATGCTCTGGCTGTGCAGGTATTCAACTGCAGATATTATACAACCCATTCTTCGAGCTAGAAGCAGTGAGCAGCGGTAGAACTCCGATTCAAGGTTCCTGCAAGATAATCCAAGTGCCGTCATTCTTTCTTCTCGTGCAGAATCCCGATCGCTGTTCGGCAGCAAGGATTCGAAATCTTCTAGGAAGGTCGCTAGATCGCATACTGCTACCGGGTATAGCAACAGCCCGAGAAATTGTCGATGTGAGTAGGACCCGGCGAATCTGATGATGTGGTGATGGGACACTTTCTTCAGGATCTCGATCTCTTTTCTTTCTGCCTCCCCAATTTTACGCCGACAGAAACGTCTTTTCCAGGCGAAGGTATGACCTTGTACATTTGTTTCGAACACACTACCCATAGAACCGTGTCCTAAGAACCGGCCTTGCACTAAGGGAACCTCTTCGTGGCTCTGGAAATCCACGTGAGTGCCTCGTCCTGACCAATTTGCCAATACAGCGTCGAGATCACTCTCGGACGTCGTTCCTGTTGGTGCTAAAGTCCGTTCGGATAGGTCCGTAAGCGCACTATCCCAGTACCGAGCAGAGTCGTTCTCGATAGGGGTCCACGTGTCGTCCGCATCCCAGTTGGGTAATGGGGTGGCTGGAGAAACCCTGAAGTTGTCAGGCTTGGAGGGCGTGGACTGATCGAAGATTTCTAGCCTCGGTAAAACAGGTTGCTTGGAATAGCTAGAGTCGGCTGTCGACTGAGGCCGTGCGGAGGTGCGGTCTCCGGGGTCGCTCTTCAGGTCATCTTCGTCAAAATGTCTTACGGGCTCATGACCATATGTATATCCAGGGTCCATTGTACCAGATCTCGGTTTTTTCCTCAGTCCCAACATTGTACAGCATATTCTCTCGGCTGATTTGTTGCAATCAAAGCTGTAGAAGCACTGCTGATGCGTCACCGTGTAGTGCGCTCCTCCCCAGATCGTGAAGACGAGGCTAGTCTCGCCTACCAGGTAATGAAAAGCGAGAGAACACCTAGGAGAGAAGTAGCCGTTGGGAAACGAATCGCAGCGAAGAGTGCCGATGAGGCTTCGACGAGCTGGGCATTTCAGACGTCACGTTCACAAGTCGCGGGGGCTGAGGACTAAGCCTCATCGGAAAGGGAAGCTGCAATGCCCGCAGCCAATGATAATACCCACAAGCCAGCGTAAACATCAGCCTTGCGAGCTCATGCAGGCGAGCTCGCCACCTGTAATCTAACTTGAAATGATCTTCACACTTTCGATGTTGTCGATTCATGTGAGAACTTAGAGTAGGGCATATCCTTTTCATTCCGCAAGATGTCAGCTGCAGAGGTTCTCCAGCTGTCTTGATTTCTTCCGCACAATATCCACGTTATCTGTCCAATCGTGCCCCATTCCATATACTCTAGTCGTAGAAGCGCCTGTTACGACTTGAAGATGCTGTCAAAACTTTTACATGATCCTTCAATCACCTTCCTCGTGCTTATTCCCATATATCCATTCGTTGCATATGCAATCATCTAAGCCCAGCTAAGCGTCTTTCCTGAACCTCAGAGAGCGCGCGGCTGCCGCTAATGAACGCCACGAAACCAACAATGGTCGCAGGCGGCAGAGTCTGGAAAAGGTTCCAGGTGGTGTAGTACAAGAAGAAGATACCCTCCATTGCAAGTATAGATCCGAAGAAAAGGGCATGCGATATTGGCGCGTTACCCAGAGCCTTGCTGAGGTGGTTCGCGTTCGCGCCCACTGTCGCCCAGACAATGAACAACGCAGGAAGAGCAGCAGCAACAGCAGCTGCGAACACCAGACTTATGATCTTAGGCGGGGATTGCGGGTCATCGCGGAAGATATGGTGGATCTCCTTGTCGGCGGCGTAGCGGAGGGGCTTCTCCGGGATAGCGAGGGGGACGTTGGGGTCGCGGGCGACGTTTAGGTCGAAGACCTTAGCTTTGTAGGGCGTGGAGGAGCCGAAGGAGCCGATGACGATGGATGCGGGGATCGGCTTCGAAGAGGTGAGGAATTGGTGCGGGAGGTCCTTGTGGGCCTGCACATGTCAGCTGCGTCTGTAGCCATTGAACCACACGACGTACAAGATTAACATTGCCCTTTCCGCTGTCTTTCACATTAAAGAGGAAAGACTCCTCTACGCCGGTTGCTGGGTCCGTAAGGGTGAGGAAGGCCTGGTGTGGCCGCGTGGCCTTCTTGCCGTCCACAGTAGTGACTTGTAGCTTCAACGTGTCTGTAGCGCCCAACGATACGGACTTGGACAGCGGTGTGGTAGGGCTCAGCCTAGAATATCTTGATTAGTACATATTGACACTGGGACCTGGGAGTAAACTTACTTGTCCTTCGCACCTGCACCCACTCCAGCGCCTTTGCTTGATACGGTGACGGTGGCATCTTCGAAACTCCAGGAAGAAGCAGCCGAGACAATTGCAGCTGAGCTGACAAGCAGCGAGGGAATCAACGACCGAAGAAGCCTCATTTTGACGGTTGTGGTGTTGACGTGGAGCTTCTTGAAGCTACATTAAACTACGTACCGCGTAAGCTGTCCTCTTGGAACGCCGAGTATTAACCGAGCCAGCATCAAATCACGTGACCTGCCGTTTCTAGACACAGCTTCAGACGAGTGCAGTGACCAATGATGCTCAATACGCAGCACAGCATATCTAGCATTCATCTTATATTGTTCTGTGAGAGGCGTATGGTATGGCGCATCATACCTCCCGCTACGAGTTGATCGGAGCACGACGTCACGCCAACCTGCCTAAAAGGGTATTTTACGAGCTACATAGTCGAAAATCGTCGATTACTGCGGACTACATCCGCCGGCGGCCAGTTCCGTGGCGGAAGCTTGCCGTCACGTCAGACCAGAAGCGCTATCATCACACATGAGTGACGAGCCTGCTAATACTCAGGGGACAATACCGAGAAGGAAATTAATCGTGAACAATGAGCCGGTCTCAACTAATCGACCGTTTTTACGAGCCGTCCTTCCCGGCGCACAGGTCAGCCATCTTAACTCGACGATGCTTTTAACGCCAGATTTGCCGTCATGTCAATTCGCCGGGACCACACCACATATGTGCCTGGTAGGCTTCAGGGAACAACACTGAGGAGGATTTGCCTTTTCTGGCGTGCCTACATTACGTTGCTTTCCACTAGCCTCCCAATCATGCTTGACAAACATTACTCCACTGCTGACGCTAGGTAGACTAGACTCAGTCCTTGTTCGCCGCCAAAGTCAACTCACTGATCCTCTTCGCGATAGCATCCTCCACCGTCAGCTCCCCATCCACCTTGTGCCAATGCTGCGCTTCCTTCGAACGCAGCTCATCCTCCTCCTTGAACAACGGCTGCATTCCAACACCAAGCATCGTAAACTCCAAGAGCTGCGCAAGATCTCCACCTATCGGATGTGGGGGCCATTGCTTGAACGCCACACTCATGATGACCGGCTTGACCGCCTTAGACACCGGGAGCTCTACGCCGAAGCCGCGCTTGCCTTGAGAACCTTGTTCGATATCTTCTTCGGTGATGACGGGGAGTTCGTTATCGCCACACCTCGTCCACTTCTGCGATTTGAGGTCGTCCTTGGTGGGCGCGTGTCGGTGCTTCGAGGTGGTGGCTCCGGCGGACTGGTTGGCAAATGGTCAGTGACTGTGAGGTATGAATGACCAACAGGGGTATTACCTTGGGACCCTTAGCCCGGACTGTAGAGATAAAGTGCTTGTAGCTCGGGGCTTTCGTCTCTGCCTCTTCGAAAGCCTCCTCGGTCATCACCGGGCGAGCGAGGCGCACCTTGTTGGTCTTCGGAACAATGACGCCAGGCTCGTATTCGGTATACCTAGACAAAATCTGGATCAGCGAGCCATACAACCGTAGTACGGATATGGGATTGCTTACTCGTAATAGTATACCATGTCGATGTCTTTCAGACTCGAGAGCTGCATTCCAAGCATGCGGACGCTAGGCATAGCGATGCGAGGATGGTCGGTTGGGAGTAGGAATCGAATGTAGGCTCGATCCATCACCTCACACCACGGACCAGGAGTCTTTGCGTTCGGGTTCTCTTGCACGATGCGGTTGCCTCCGCCCCGCGCGTCGATGATGCTATGCAAGTCAACGTATTAAGTGCGCTACTCACATGAAAGTGGAGCATACTTACAGGCAGCCATAATCTTGTAGGGACAGAAGCACCGGTGTGAGCCTGGCATTCTCGAAGACCGGGAACCAAGAATATGCCGTTGAGCGTCGTTGGTTGCGAATGAACTCGCGGTTGTACTGAAGAAGTTCCGACCAGCTTGTGGCAGAGTACCAACAGTCCACTTGCTCGGCGCAAGTGACGCACCTCATGCGTTCCTCCGGATTGTAGTCCTTCAAACGCGCGTGGCACATATCACAGCAGTAGGTTTGGGCAGAGGGTGGGGCATTGGGTTGGGAAAGGACCGGGTCTGCTACACCTACCTTGGGAGGGAAAGCCGGCTGTCGGTCTTGCGACATCTTGATCTCGGGTTTTGTGAGTTGAGTCAGTAGAGTGAGGTGGTGGTGGTATGTGAGAGAAAGTAAGAGTATTTGATCAGGGCTTGGCATGCTTTTCGACGCGTCTTCAAACGCACGCACAGTTGCCGGGGAAATTGCGCTGCCTTCACCTGGAAGGAAGGTGAAACATAGAGAGCTCTTCACCGTGGACCGACATTTCGACGTGCGAGTACTAGTTCTTTGTACTTGACGTTGGCAGCATGAAGTGCCGGTTGGTTACGGTCGACTGAGAAACGCGCATAGTCGGCCATTGTAATCTCTATGTCGGTAGACCTGCGATCCTTCTTCTGATATCTGGGTTCCCTTCCATTCAGTCATAATACAAACTTGCGAGTTTACGGCAAGAAAGGGTCGAAACGAACCTTTGGAAGCCAAGAGTCTAACGCGTTCCACACCCTATTTAAGTATTGATTGTGGTATCTGAAGGGTCAGTAGAACTACAGTAGCAACTGTTTTGCGTTGTGGTTTGCTATTAATAGCCCGAGCAGATGGAAAACCCAAGTAGTTGACTGGGAAGCTGTAACAGTATCGTCAAACGTGTGATGAAGTTGTGAAGTTGACTATCGATCTCCCCAAAGAACTCACATCCTTTGTTGACGTCATATCCTCCTCGAACGGCAGAATATGACAGGGGTATCACGACATTGGCAGCTGAACATTAGTTCGTGGTTGTGAGATTGCTACTGTCCATGTCGTTCAGTAGTGCGTTGCTCGTGTAATGAAAATGAGAACGTTTTAGTTGGCATGGGTAGCTCGATGAAATGTAAGATCGCATCTTGAGACCGTGGTTATGTGGGACGGCATAGGGAGAAGGTTCAAAATATTCCACTTGCTACTTGGGTCTATCTCTTGCTATATATTGAGTTCGGGAAAAAGCACTGCTCGAGCTCGCCCAGCAAATTATACAAGCTGAGCCAGCATTGCTGCCCAAAACGAAGCCTCTCGTAACCGGAGATTCCGGGCAAGGTAATGCCGGCAAGCCACAACGCACAAGCCTGCGAATAAGAATTTTTCAGTGATGGCTAAACATGCGATTCTGTCCGAGCCTCCAAGGACAAATTGACCACAGGATTGCGTCTCTGACGGTCTTTCTATCACGCTTTCGAAGCCTCCTCCAAGATTGCGGCGTTTGCGGGCGTTTTGCGACGATATCACACCACCTCGTCTTGCCTGGTCTCAATGCAGCCACTTCGTTCGCTGGATGTCGTGCAGCAAAACACGTTGCTGTTCGGCGCTTACGGTCCGCACTCGCGGGACTGTTTCCTCCCTAATGCGATGCGTGTTGATCGAGATCGAAGGCGCTGACCCTGCGGCGGCGCAATGCCACAACGTCTTTTTCCCAAATTCCCGGGTCACCCTCATGCCAATGTAGCCTGAATGTTTCGCATGGCTTTTCGAACGCTTCATGCATGTCATCTTAGCGGGCCGCACTGTTCGAAGGGTTCTGTGATATATTCTCCGCAACGTCGTAACTCCAGATGGCTGGTGCCAACCTTGGCCCTGTGCTGGGTGAATCGGCGATCGTGTACCGCCGTGCATATTGCCGCGTCCCTGCATCCACAACGGAACTATTCTTGAGGGTTTACCGTTGTGCATCCGCAGCGATAGGGTTTCCAGGGGCTATTCTTACAGCTGTCAACGTCGTGATACCGGGTTTGTGGTCGCAGCTACCACCATGTGTCTGGCGATGTAGATACGACATTGTTAGGGTACAGTTGCCAGCAGCTCCTACACACCTGTAAGCTTTTCGATGAATAGACCAGATGCTAGGGCTGTACCTGGTGGCTCTTCCGATGGTTGGAGGGTGTTGACGCCTTCTCGTGATGTACGGAACAAACTGCCTATGGCAATTGTAACTTGCAATACGATTGCATAGATGATAGGGAAGAGAAGCGATGACAACGGCCATACCGACTATGGCTTGCAAGATCCTGCGTCATCGCCCCGATCCAAGCGTGAAGTACTTGAAGCGAACATCGTGAAGCGGACGCCCACCCTTACGGGCAGCAGCAACACCAGCCACCCAAGAGCCGCAAAGTGGGACACTCAGCCCACCCATACCCTAGCTGTAAGTGATTGAGAAAACGGCGTAATTTCCGTTATGGAGCAGTAACACCCGAGCCGATCATTTCCAGATCTTGCTACCGTCTCAGCAGGGTCCACGAAGGATCCAAGGCGCACGCCACAAACGTATATATCCAGACAGGCGTTGAGTGCTGCAAAAATGTGGGCATGAATCACCTGTGTAACTATTGACGACGGCAGTTGCGTAAGATGATTCGGCAAGCAAGTCGAAACATGTTCCTTGTTGCATTTGATTATACCTGGTTACATGTTGCATCTTGTCCCAACAGTCTCAGATGAGCCGATTCTTCACTGTGGATGACAATGTTAAATAATTCGAATCGTACATCCTCTTGGTACTGTAGCTGAGCACCAAAGCAAATTTTCATATAAGAGCCGAAGGTGCACCGAAAGGTTGAGCCAGACCGGACAGAATACTGTGATGATGCGGTAGAAGTCCAATTACGTGTGGGGGCTTCATACCTGTTGTCGTAACGACTGCACCAAGTCCCTGATCGCGGAAGCGGGAGAGCGAGTCCGAGCAAATCCGTAGATCAGACACACCAACGTCGCTTCCTGACCGACAAAATCCGACAGGGAGTGATTCAGATGATCCGGAGTAAAGGGTGCCCGGCAGCTTGGTCACGTCTGTGGCTACGCGACTTCGATTTGTGACGCTCATGTCACGCAGACCCCCTGCTCAACGTCGAACTCTCGTGATCCAGCAGCCCTCAGATTGGCGGTCCCTGAATCGGTTTCAGATCGTACTCCACGCTCAATCGAATGAAAAGTTGTCGGGGAGATCGGGATGGCGGTGCCAAACACATGAGCATTGGTCGTGTCTGCTAAGTTTAGGCGCATAATGCCACGTTGGGAGCAGGCGTCATCATCTGAAAAGCAATGTGTGGTAAAAGCAATATGGTGGCGCTGTTGGAACACCGACCTCAAATTAAGATCCAATGGTTGGGTTACATGAACTCCCAAGCTAAGACACGGAAAATACACCCGAAATGTACATGTACGAGCTACTTGAGCCTAAATTCCCAGAAAACCGACCGAAGTCAAGCGCATGGAGTCGTCATCGATGAATGAGAGCTTGAAAATAATCAAGAGTCCACTGCTGCGCCGAAAGGCATACCATGAGCCACAATAAGGCCCAGCCCCATTTCAATACGGAGGTTTTGTATTGTTGTCTCGGAATGTCGCTTAATACTATAGCTTGTCAGTCGAGTCAAAGACAAGGGAGTACCCTGCAACCTACCCCAGATTTGTTCGTGCCATCCACGACGCAAGGCTCGAGCGAACCGATGACGGTAGAGTTAGTGTCCATGCGCACCGTAAGAGTCTTCCCAGCATGTGTTCTCCCATTAAGCGCAGAGACTGCATATTCTGCCTCAGCTTTCGTAGAGAATCTCGCACTTGCTACACCCTTTGAAGCGCCCCGAGAGTCCCTATGCACGTTGGCTTGCTCTGGGCGTAAACCAGCGCTGTTTAATAATGTTGCGAGGTCGCTATTCCCTACGCTATAATTTAGACCCTGGAGAAAGATCCCACGGGTCTCGGTGATTACCGCCCCATGACTCAAGTTCACAGGAAGGCCCCCAGAGCTCTGCGAATACACCGGTTGCATCGGTGTTCCAGGGTACTGATAGACAGATGGCGGCGTGTAGGGCGGCGCTTGGTAGTAATTGGTGTATTGATACGTAGGTTGTGCCGGCACTGCGTAATGAGCTGTGGAGACCGTACCCCGTTGGCCGAAAACCTGGTTGACAGCATTGACATCGATTCCAGAGCGACCAGGGGAGTGGCCTCTATCCCCCACGTCAAAATGCCGGTTGCAATTGCATTTAAGCAGGTCCCAGTACCCTGTGCGCAAGCTTGTTGCGAAGACATGGATCACTACTTGTCTGGAGTTAGCACCTAGAGGATGGAGTCAGTCAAAGGGCGGTTGGTGTGCAAGGACGTCACAAACTATAAACGGCGTTGGCATCTTCTTTGTCCCTCAGTTTGCACCATCCCTGCATGTCTCCCCGGACTTTTCCTTCGCATACATTGGACCATCCAGGCTGTTCTTTTACCACCTTTCGGATGTGATCTTTGAAGCCTTTCCAGTCCGCAAGATACGGAGCTTTACGCAGCTGACCAGAAACGACGAGAAGATATTCGCCATCTGCATCTTTCCTGGCGACTGGGAAAGACATTCTGATATTCGGAAACGGAACCGTAGAATCTACGATATCAATAAGGGAACGAGGAACTCTGGATATTGATATATGAGAGGAGATATTGAACGAGCGTCGTTTGAATGCAATTCAAGTAGTGGGATAGCGGTGAATCTTATATCATCAAAATTTACCAAGACGCGCTAGCTTGTTGACGATGAAAGTGATCTGAGATCTGAACCGAGCAATAGGATCATCTCCCAGCTCGCCGAGAAAAAAAATCTACGGCGCTGAACCCTTGTGCAGTGCATTGTCAGTGAAAGGGATTGATTGCAGGGTGCGCCATGGCCGAAAGAAGCACATTGCGGCGGAAGCTAATAATCTAGAAGGTGGAGCATGGTTGAGAAATCCCATTCCAGATCGTTGCGTCCGCAATATGGCGTAAGCTAGACTAGTGGCGCAATGCCAGCAACGCTTAGGGTATGCATGTGGCTTGGCCTAAGTCCTAGGTGCTGATGGGCACCGAAGCACCACATTGCGGGCTGTCATAACTGTGAGATACTTGTTCGGAGCGGCTGTTATATTCCTTTTCATATTGTCACGTTGGGAGGCTATTTGCCGCATTGGGAAGAATTTGAGGATATGGAAACCGGAGTGGGAAGTGCAATGTTGACCAAGGTATGTTCAGGCATGACCTTGTTCGAGCCGCCCTGAGGGTTAGGCACTTATACAATGCCTCATTTTCTTGAATCTTCTTGCGGAGACGTTGAAGAGCTGTTAGTTATTCGCGAAAGCAACGTGGTAGTAAAGTAATCAGACGACTGTGCAGGGAACGTCCTGTTTCGAGCTTGACAAGTGTCGATTGATGCTACAAAAAGTCGCCGTCACAGTGTTATAACCCCAGAGTATCCATGCCAGGAGCTTCCAATCTATACGAAGTCAAACGGGCCAGAGTTCACCTCAATCAGTCCTCCAGAGGACCAGCTTCTGATCAAAACCGCCGGTCAATAGAAACTCCTCTTCCTGAGTGTCACCAGCAGCAAACTTGGCCTGCCCGGCACAGAGACATCGGATCTTCGAACCAGGCTCGTGAGCGTCCAGAGATGCCCTCAATTGACCCGTGTTCGCTTCGAATCCGCGCACAATACCGTCGTCCGAACTAACGTAGATGCCGGAGCCGTCAGGCCGCCAGACTAGTCGTGGCGTGGAATAGGCTGTTTGTGGAGCCATGGTAGTCACGTTGACCATGATGGCCGCTTCTTCTTTTTCCTGAAGGAGAAGATTAGCACGAGCTTGTGAAGCTTGTGTTACCGGCTCTACGAGCACTTGCTCGGTTCTGTCCGCCGTGGCCACTTCTTCGGGAGGTAGAAGCAACTTTGCTATCAGCAGTTTCATATGTGGAGTCGAGGAGGTTGCAACTGCAACAACCGAAGCATCGACAGGATTGACTTGCACATCGACCGGTGTAAATGCAACCCACGAATTGGAATGTGGAGCCAGGTTTTGCTTTCCAAGAAGCGAGATAGCGGACCCTTGCCCTACCGGTGTAATGGCGTAGTAGTGGAGGAACGTAGAATCCCTGCGAGTGAGAAGCAGTATAGGACGCGAAGTTTCAGGAGATCGAATGAATAGAAGTGTTTCGGGGACGGTCGGAAGTGACATCGTTGCGATGGGCTCCCCAAGTTGAAGTGCCGCACGGTCGGTACTGATACTGTATAGGAAGATTTTAGCGTCCCACCCCGCGGTAGCCACAATGGTATAGGATTCTGTGGGCCATGTAGCTAGTTTAACGACGTATTTTCCGTGGTCTTTCCTCTGATCCAGGACTTGCTCGGTCTTCGTGTCGAAAAGTAGCAGTTTACCTGACATAGAGGCCGCCAGCACATACCTACCTCGAATGACTGCAAGGTCTAATATAGGTGAGTCTTGGAATGTAGAGTATGACTGGACCACGCTGTGCGGAGAAGAGCCGGGGTCGATCAGGTGTAAGCGCCGATCTGCCGTTGTTGCTGCTAAGTAAGTCTGCAGTTGCGGCTTGGATGGCAGGAGCAAGCTAAGTGGAGATACATGGAGAATGTTGCTCCGCGGCGAAGAGTTGACAACGATTGGTTTTGACGGGGCTATGAACACCGGTCAGCGACGTAACAGGGATGAGAGCTGAAGACTCACCGATGCTTCGCCACCCACGATCTTTGTCTTCCAAACCTAATTTTTCGAAATTCAAACTCGTGTCAAAGGTCTTTTTCTCTTGCAATATCTGCTCAATGGTGATCTTGAGATTGCCGCTTCCCGTATCAACGGGAAGCCCTGCCTCATCGATAAAGGCAGCCAATGTCTACGTCACGTTAGCTGGATATTTATACGCTATTGACGTGATCACCTCTTTGTATCCATTTGACCTCAGAAAATGAGCCACAAGCTCTGGAACCGTCGGCAACATATTGCGTGACGGCTTCGAGCAATGACAAGGGAATGTAATGGCTGTTGATTGTCAAGTGTGGTGTAGCAATTAGCGTGGTCAACGAATGCTCGGCGTTAGCCGCGCTTAGCCCCGTCGAAATTCTGGGCTCCGCCAAGCGTTCACGTGCGGCAAAAATTCACCTACCCACATGCACCAGCCGATACCTTCTTAGTCTGCAGTGAATTAAAGTTCGCAGACTTCTCTCATATTTCCGGAACAGTATGGTTGTAAGAACTTAAATGAACGAATAGCGCTGCCGCCTAACGCTGTCCAGACGACAGCAAGTCATACCTTGCAGGACCGGCTCGACGAGCTTGCCAAGCTTCAAACAGATACACTAGAGAAGCCTTATAGCATTCATCATAGGCTTTCCCTTGCCAATGCATATAGGAGTCTGGGATATCCTGATCTTGCCGCCGGAGATGCCTACAAGGCGCTTCTCCTCGTCGATGAGTGTGTGGAGACGGGCGAATTCCACGACGAAGCCCTAGAGGCTGCTACAAGTGATTACCAAGAGCAGAGCGGCTCCCTGGAAGAGGATACCGATAAGGTAATCCAATGGGCCAAGTCTTGCGGGTTGAAACACGCGTAAGTCTACGCGAGGTTGCCATTCCGATCAATGGACATGCGCTGACCTTCGTTAGGTATGAGATTCTCATTCCTTGTCTTATCTATTGCGGATGTCTTAGAAGTGCTGCTGGATTTATTAAACGTGCACTCAGAGCTTTTCCTGAAGAAGAATCGCTTGCATCCTACCGCAAAACGCTCGACTTAAAGCTGCGCTCGCACTTCACATTGAAGAATAATGATATTGATGCAATCAATATCGAAGACTACCCTGATAAAGGATTTGTACGCCGAGAGCTCTATCCATGGAACCAGCACGAGCCGGATAGGTTCTCTCCTGAGGCACTCCAATTTCTGAACGAAGAAATGGAACGTATTGCGCACAAGCTTGAGGTCAGGGTTTCGGAACTTCCATTATTGGGGTAAGTACAAGACCTGTTACCACGTGATCGTGGCTACCTGCTAAGCTAATGACTGTAAGTAGTGAGCGTTCGTCTGCGAGTGACAACAGTGCCTTTGTGAAACAACTCGGCGTCTTTGCGAAAGAAGACATCTCGCCTGGAGAAGGAATATTGACAGAGAAGTCTCTGCTGACGGGCATATCACGACTGCACGACTCTTACTGCGATGCCTGCAGCATTTCTCTTTCTAGCACAGACGATGATCCGCATTCCGCCACAATATCATGCGACGGGTGCGATGAAGTCTTCTTCTGCAGTGAAGAATGCCACGACCTAGCGCAAGATAACTACCATCCTTCTCTGTGTGGCGTGAATATGGAACAGAAGGTCTCAGCAAGTGAAGCCGCTGACTCGCTGTACACGCTCTTGCTGGTGCGGGCCATGGGAATGGCTGAAACACAGGATGTCCACCCGCTTGATCTAAAAGAGGTTCGCTACATCTGGGGCGATTATCACGGCCTCGATCTGGGTGAAAATTGTGCTTTGAATTCGGATCCATTTGCATCTGTTCCACAGACTCTATCATTCTCTTTTGAAGCTAATGTTTTGAGACCATTGCACGTTTTGGAGAAGATGGACGTCAACATTTACGAGCAAAGCCATCGATATGACACGTGGATCTTCAACACATTGTACGCGAAGTTTCGAGGTCAGTTATGGGTTTCCACCACATGCATTACATCACTAACATCTGATAGGCACAGCATCTGCGCAACAGGGCCTTGATGGCCGGCCTGAGATTGGCGCTGTGCATCCTATGTGGTGTCTTGCAAACCACAGCTGTGATCCAAATGTAACTTGGGAATGGAAAGGTAGCATGCGCTTCTGGGCTCGCGAGCAGCTCGTCGATTACGAGCGGCGAGTTCCGAAAAGACCTGGGCTGAAGAAGGGAGAAGAGGTTTTCAGTCACTACTGCGATATCCGACTCTCAGTACAGGAGAGGCGTGAGTGGGCCGTAGGAGCACTAGGAGGCCTCTGCGTATGCCCTAGATGCATCTGTGAGGAAGCTCAGCTGAAGGATTGAGTGTGGGCAAAACGCGGGTGTTCAGCTCCAACTCCATCACGAGATCACAAGCGTTGTCGGAAAAGCGCCGTATCATTCGGTCCTCTGCGCAGTCGGTCCAGCCATGAGGAATACATGCATCCGCTCCTTTCAAAGCCAAAACCCTCATTCATCGCGTCAGCTGTGGCGATCCCATCGCAAAAATGGTTGAAAGTCTTCCCAGTCCGAAACGGATTCACTTTTAGGCTTTTAGGCGTACGCTTGTCTCGCTCGAGGTTCGGACATCACGACGCCGCTATTCGTCCTATCTTCCCCTGACTTGGGTTTGGTCAAACATCAAGGCTGCCATGTACTTGGGTAGGTATTACTGATCAATGAATTTCGCGGCGTGTGAACGATCTAGCGCGCGGCTGTACGGGTTGTACCACGCCGGTATACAGGTCTAGAGGCGCCAAAAACGCCCCCACTAATCACTCCAAGCGACAAGCTTCCACATGCCTGCACATCACTCATCTCTGTCTGCGAATAACACATCTGTCTCTTTGATTCGCTGCGGCTATAATATCTGTGGGGCACCTGCCTTGTCTCTCATCAGCCTCACTGTTCACGTGTAACCGAGTCCTCTCTTATTGCTTTTGGCAACTTCGGCCAACCACAAGCTCCCTGTACCTATCCCTCCACAATCCTGATCCGGCCGCCCATAACCCTGCGAACATGGAGTGGAGTACGCCAAGTTAAACTCAGCCAAGGTCTAGCGTGTACGCACCTCAAGGCCACTTACGGCGCCCAAGACCACACCCTATCACTCAAGCGTCTCTTAATCAACCGGAGCAGATACTTTCTGGCATGAACTCGCATGTGTGACGGCTCGCGCCTACATTGATCGGTGTGTCAGTCGCCGAGAAGCCAGGTTCGGGGAAATCGGGTTTGGCTTGCGGAACTGTATTGCACATCCCCGCGCCTATATAGTCCTAGTTTCGTGAACTTGCGCTCCGAAAAGTTTCGGCATGATGGCAATCGCCTGCTTGCGGCTTTTTGTCATGGTGCCAGCCAGGCGCGGCAGGTGAATGTCAAGGTTGGAGCCGCATCACGTGGCGCAAGCATCTTCAGCTGGTCTTCATCCCAAGCCATTGCGTAAGCTCCGTTTCGCAAGGACGTGCGGCACAGTAAAGCGTTCCGTTTTCTGTCGATTGTAAGTAGTCAGTTTCAGATTCCATAAGCAACATTTGTCCGATCGCTAGAGACGAACATGGGTCACAGAGATCAAGGCGGAACATGCCAGGCGAGTCGACTCACAATGAAGGTCTTTGCATAGACGGTATGAATCACGGGAGATTGGAACGCGTCAACACAATGCAACTCGTGTGATTCCACTCGGATGGAATCATGCGAGGGTCTCCAAGCCAGTTCCAACGAAGTAACGCAATCGTAATCATTCATCTCCGTCCGGTGAATGCAGCCAGGCTATCTTTGCCAAGTACAGTCGTGAAATGTCTTACGACTTTTGCTCCCAACTAGGTAACACGTCCTATGCGAGCCAGCTACGCGAGGTTCGGTTATCGTATTCTTGGACAACCCCGAAGAGTCCGGGTAGGACTTTCTAGAGATTTCCAGGCCATGGCGCTTGGCCCCATGAAGACATGGCTTCAATGCATATTACCAGTGGCGAAGCAATACTCAAGTCCGGGGCACCCTGATGAATATCCGCTTCATGGAACGGACGCGCAATTAAGCTCAGGGGTCTTCGTATCGAATGGCAAGACGTTGATCATTGTTACTCTGATAGTCGCCAACTTGAAATGATATACAACTGTTACGCCTCGTGGGACATCGGGAGTGGTGATTACCTGCGGTACCCCCACACGGACAAGTTGTAAGAGGTCAGGGGGCTTCTCCAAGTAGTGAGTGCCACGCTGGCATTGGCATTTTCTCCACATATGCGCCCTTCATTTATCGACGATCACTCGGTGGACCGCATGCAAAGGGGAAACATGAAAAGATTGCTAATGCGAAAAATGGCACTGATCGCTTCAAGGTCTTTGACAATAATAGAAAATTCGACACTAGCAATCCGCTCATGCATCTCCCTCGCACTGACACCCGAATCGTGAGACCAACCGGCAGGCTGCCCAATATCCAACTAGTGCAAAGTACTCAAGCTCAGACAAGAGCACATGTCCGACCGAGGGTTGGCTGAACGGAGCACATCCCTCTACAGATCTGGCATCAGGTCCCATACGTATGCTGCATGTCTGCCTACCGTCGATGAGGCTTCCGACCTCTTCCCAACTGGCAACAAATGCATGTTTCTGACTGGTCTGGACGATTTCGTGGAATAAATCATGTAAACACGATTTCACACCATGCGGTCTAGATAGCACGGTTGGAGCTATCAGAGAGAGTCTACACCACCTGTTCAGTGCATAGATAATCAAACTCGACCAGAGCTCGAAGCCAAAATTTCAGTTCACTTTCCAGCGCCCTACAAGCAACACCATAGTTGCAACCTTGAGCTTCCTCTTCCATCAGTTCAGCGGAAATCCTGTTTCGTAAGACAAGAATCATAACCCTTCAGCACCCAAATAGAGCTTGCAGCATCCAATGCACCCACTGCATCGCTGTCGGTGAACCTCCTTCTACCCGCATCGCCCCTGCTCCGTATCTCCGTGCTTCGCAATGATGATCTCTAGCTCCCCTTCGTCAGCCTGTCTCCCGCCTCCGCAATCATTATACTCACCATTACAGAAGCCACCAACCATGACATACGGAAACTATACCTCATCGCACCACAGCCAATTCTTTCCCATCCTTAGCATCTCCCACACGACCCCTCAAGTCAATCCCCGGGTCCACCCAGTGCTTCCTTCCCGGAGTCAGAGTCGCCCAGTCTCCCCTTTCCATACAGCTACTTGGCAAGTTACGAGCACGACCACTGTGCATGTCTACTTTTTATCTCCCCTGCTATCACTCATCCCATGATCCTTACTGTATATGGTTGAGCAGCACATGTATATTGGAACCAAGGGAAAGTTGTGTCTTTGAAACAGTCGTGTTTATGTACTTCTTATTTCACGCACAGTGTTTGCAGGCGCAATTACATCTCCATCATCGCCCATTAGTCCCTAGTCTCATTATATACACACCCTATATTCATCCTCCGCTGAAGTCAATTCGTAAAGTCTAATGCCATGCCATGCCGTGAATCCGTGACCCATATGCTCGTATAGTACGCCGTTCCGAAAGAAATCCATGAGTATCTGAAAAAAGCTCGCTGTCGTTATGCATTGCGTGAGTGAGTTCACGCCGAAGAACCAACCCAGCTCCTCCGATTCTGCTCCTCCCAAATAACAAGCTCGCGTCCGGATCGCTCGCCTCCGCGCCTTACACGATCGATGCCGAGATGTTCGAGGCCATCCCGACCGACATGAATGCCAAAGCCGTACCGCGTCTTGCCTGGCTCTAGCGTAGAGTTGTGTCTCTCAACGCCATCTTTCTCCACGTGCTTCTTCCCTCTCCTCGCGCCCTGCTCATCCTTCAAGTTATCGCGGGACGGACGCATAAGCGAAGTTACAGACTGCGCCCATGATCGCTCCGCATACGCTGAGCCCATGAGCCGTGCTACAAGCTCGGGCTTCGTCTGCGGGCGGCTGAACGCGCGGTCTGTGAGGATCGGACTTTGGTATACCCAGCTGATGATCTCCGCAAAGCTGGTGCTGCGGTGTGGGAGCGCTGCCCGCCTTCTGCCGGGCCAGACAGCCAGCAAAGTGACGGCGTAGAGCGCGAGGAAGAAGCACAGTGCGTAGTACCCGGGTAACTCAGCGGCAACGCGAACGACGTCCGAATTGGGGTAGTACTGCGTCCAGAAGCAGCCGCCCGCGAGGATGGGAATTGCGAAGGAGGTGAGCGAGACGAGGGATAGGATGGCGTTCTGGTAGTGCTGGTTTTCTAGCGCGGCAAATGTGACAGAGAGAGGAAGGCGGGAAGAGTAGTCGATGAGGAGGGAAGTTTCTGCTGTTGCGCCGCCTTTGGAGGAAAGCGAAATGTACGGGCGAAGAACGCGGAAGGTGTAGTCGAAGGTGAGGATGATGAGGAAGAGGATTTGGCCAATGAGCGCCGGGATGAATGAGTAGAGGAAGTTTGAGGCGGAGAATCCGGCAGCGTTAGTGCGGGCAAAGACCTGGGGAAGGAAGCCCAGGCGGACCGCACTGTTGACGAAGCTGATGACCAGGAATGCAACCAGAAGCACCATGGCGGTGACGATCCAGAGCAACACGGCTGAGGTGCGCAGCCACCAAGGGAGATACCTCAAACGGACATTGGGGCTGCGGATGTCCATGCGGATAGAAAAGTCGCTTGGTCGATGGCTTCGCCGTACAGCCGCTGCATCCGGGTATGTGCGCTCTGCACCTTTCTCTCGGATACGCCCGTCTTCAACTGAATACCTTCGGGTTGCGACGCCTTCTTCGCCGATGCCATGGAAGACGTCATTCGGGCTTCGTGTCGTGCTCCAGTACCCCAAGCGATCCGATCTTCCTTTCAGGTTATCGAAGTCCCTTTTCTCAAACGTCTCGGCGCCGCGGTAGTCGGTCGTGATGTTCGAACGTTCCATGAGCGTCACGATATCGGCCAGGGAGCGAGGATCCCACTTTAGCCCCGTTGGCTTCCGGAGAATGATCACCAGCACAAGCAGTGCTACCACCAATAGTATGTATAGCACAATTACCGTCCACATAACACCCTGTACAGCCACCCATCGCCAGACTGTTCTATCCATATCATATCGTACGTTGAAAGAAGACGCAAGAAGGGGTATCGTCCATTGAAAGAGCCAGAAAATGAAGAAGCATACGCCGACTAAGGGCTGACCGGCGCGGAAGTACTCTGTTCTGGGAAACAGAAACTGGGTCGGGTAAAGCTGCAGAAAGATAGCCTCTGACCGCTGGTGGTACTGATTTGAGGCCATAGCGATGAAGGGCACTACCCGCTGCAGTGCGACCTGCACCTGGATAAGCCACAGAAGAATGAGTGCTCCGAGCAGTGTTGGCAGGTACTCGAAGACGAAGTATCGGTTGTCACCGAATACTTGGTAATCCCATAGTCCAATGCCGTTTTGTCGGTTCGAATAGATGGCACAGAAGATGAGAGCCGCGAGCATGAGTAAGCATGTAAAGGCGAACAGAAGAAGCCAGAGAGGACGAAGAATGCCGGGCAGAAAGTTCAGTGGCGCGTGGGGCACGTCATGAGCGATAAAAACGTCCTTCTGCGCCTTTTCTGGCGTCCGTTCCTGATGTAGTTGTTTCACTGCCAGCGCACCTTCCTGTGAGCTCGGCGCTTGTCGGGACTTCCTTTGCGGCATGTGCCGCGATAATCTGTCTTGAGTTCGAGCATTCTGCGCCATATAGCCCAGACGCTCATCGGACACTATGCGCTCGACTGGGTAGTCGGCCTCATCTTCGGGGTCATCGTCAGACACCTGTGTCGCATCTTCGTGATCTTGCGGATACATGCGACTGCCTCGCACTTCTTCATCGCGCGTGAGCTGATCGATAGCAAAACGGATGTAGGGGGTCGTGTCCATGCCGGGGGTGGTGGCCATTGACTCCGAGTCCATGGGCCGCTGCCTGCTTGCCTGGGTGTCTGATCGCTCTTCGACAATGGTGGAGACAGGGCGGTCGTTGGTGGGTGGTGGGTGGCGCTGGACGCCCACTCCCCGTAATGATGCTATCGCTGCGTCGGCGTGGTTCTGCAAATGCTCATGACTTTCTGCTGGCGTGCGGTATTGAGAAGGCGGTGTGGTGTAGCGGAGCTTGCGAGTATCACTCTCGCTCGACGAGTTCTCGGAGAGGCTGTAGTAGCCCTCTGAGGCGGCTTGAGACGCAGCAATGCTTTGCTGCGAGTCTGAGTGGGAGAGACGTGGGCGACTGACTGTGCCACATCGTCAGTGAGTGCTACCTTGACTGTTGCGTCGCACTTACCGTTAGTTTGCTTGAGCTGGAATGGGGACTCCAGGCTCATGTCGCTGGGAGAAGCACTAAGAGTATGTGGGTATGCGGAATGGCTGCATGATTAGTGTACCACGGGACGCGCAGTCGATTTTGTACAGCTGTGACCTTGGTGGCCGATGCTGCAGGTGGCTGGCAGAGGAGGCTGGGAGGCCAACCTCAGGATATTACATGTCACAGCGAAGGCATTGGTGCGACAGGCTTGCTGAAGAAGGTTCTATTGGGACTATCAAACTAGTCAAGATGCTGCCTTGATTCCTGTGACGTTTCAGCAGGATCCGGACACGTCTGATGGTGTTGAACTCTCATGATCGTCATGTACAAGACGCTCGCTTAGCGGCGAGCTTTGGCCAACAGCCAGCCCACCACGTTGCCAGCGGATCACCTTCAAACGTCCGGATGTACTTAGATGAATGATACCATATCGTGAATTGATCCAACCCTACAGCCACGCTCAGCTCGAAGATCTGCGCGAAATGCGTGGAGATTAGGCCGTTGTGCTTTCCCTGCTTCGCCAGATTGCGGGGTCGAAACGCCTGGTCACGTGTGGCTTTAGCGTCCATAGGTCCCGCGTCTGTTGACGTGGTAAACAGTGCGAATGCGCCGGAGAGCATTCTTCTCCAGAACCAGCACCACTGCCGCCATTCCTTTGCGCGACTTGTCGCAACTCAACTATTGATTCTCCGCTGCGATGCCGGCCGCGACAGAGGCAGAGTCTCGCTCGCCCTCTCCCGCGCCTCCTCCACCGATAGCAGACACACCCGGACCACGCGCCCAAGGTCTCATAAGGATCTACAATCAAGCCGTCGAGGCGACGCTGAAGAAGTGTTCCACTGCCAATTTTGCGTCGTGCTTCCCTACCGCCGCAGAACAAGCACCCGAGGTGCTGGAGAGTTTACGTAGCCAAGTTCTCAACCAGCTGCAACGAACATGGAAGCTTAACTTCGATGAAGTAATGGCAAAGCGGAACGTTGTTCAGCTACTCAACTCTTTGGATCAGTCTATTGAGGACGCACGGCTGCGAAAGAAGCGCGCCGAGGCCAATGGCGGGCCTGTCGAAACACCTGTGCCGTGAGTTCTTCTCCACTATCCCTGGCAACACCTGCGATCGCACTTATCCTGACCATGTGCTATTAGCCCGCATACGTTACCGCCTGCAGAAATCCACCTAGCGCACCTCATGCCTTTCCTCGAGACGCAAGCCGCCGAAATGAACACGCGACTTGCTGACACGCAGCAAGCCAACACGCAACTCCTCTCTACCGTCACGTCACAGCGAGCGGAGATAGAAGCTCTGGTGCACGGGCTCGAGAACGTCATTCGAGATTTGGAGATGAGTGCGCAGATGATGGGCCAGGAAGACGTTCAAAGCTTGAGCAAGGAGATGAGAGAGTTCGAGAAAGAGATGAAGAAGTGAGACAACATACGGTACGGGAACAAGAACGAATCACCTCGTGCATCACCACGATTGCACGATATAAGATTTTCAGCTTGGGATGCCGAAGCATGCGACGCACTGCGCGGTCGCACTGCAAGTGACCAGCCAATGAACTTCGCTGCGCGTCTTCGGCAGCCTACCGACGAGTCCACGCTTCGCAGGAGGACCGCATACGGCACCGTGGGAAGCAAGCCGGCTATTAGCAGGCCAAAGCCGTATGCATGAAGCAATGCGCAATGCACGGTCACTGGTATATCCTAGTGTAGCAAAGTCGCACCCCCAGGAAGGACAACGAGGAGGCTAGTTGCGGCAGTGGATGCACGATACTGTGCCTTCAAAACAGATGAAGCTTGACAGGATGACGCAGACGTGCGGTGCGCGGATGTTGATATTGGCGGTGGCAGTTAACGGTAGGCGAATGCAGTCGGTCAGTCTACATTCATACGCATTGTTCAGGATATCGTTGCATTTCTTGCTCTCATAATAGCGAATTCAGAATTCGCGTTACTGTACTCTTTGCCTATCCTCTTCTTGCATGCTCCCGATCGATTCGCGCTGACGCGCAGTGGACCATCCCCTGACCGCAGCCAGTCCAGATATGCACTTCCGTTGGTGGAAACCCGTCCTACCAACATGGTCACTTATGCGACTCTGTTTTCAATGCCGAGAATCCAAAAGCCGAAACGTGGGGCTCCACGTGCCCAATCTCCAAGATCATTACCAGAATCGCAATTTAACATCAATATATACAAGCCCATTGCGGCGCATCCACCGGCTCAATCAATCTAACACCGCCGCGGCAACAATGAAAAAGCATGACAGCAACGACATGATAGGATGGCGCAAAGGCACGCTTGTGCGTAAGAATCGTATATGATGGCTTAGGGAAAGATCTACTATTATCGCTCGCGCTGTCCTGAAGGCCCGCATCACGACTGTCCAAGATGAAGTTCACCACAGCACTCAGCGTCGCGGTCGCCGCAAGCTCTGTCAATGGAGCGACACTGCAGCCTAGACATTGTGAGTCGTTCATACCTACAGTGAACTCATCTTCATCTAACGCGACCAAGACACGTTCCCCTCCATCGGCAGCTCCACCGCCTGGCAGTACGTCCGCCAAACCGACAACTACCAATCCAACGGCCCCGTGACTGATGTCTCCTCGAATCTCGTCCGTTGCTACACCTCTAGCAACAAGGGAGTGGCGACGCAGAGCGTGGCGGCAGGCAGTAGCGTGACGTTCAAGGCAAACCAAGCGGTTTTCCACCAGGGCCCTATCCAGTTCTACATGGCGAAGTAGGTCCCTCCTTTCTCTTTCATCTGTGTATTATTGGGAGGGTAGGACTAAAAGATGAAAAGGGTCCCCTCAGGCCAAACAGCAGCAACCTGGGACGGTTCCGGCAACGTATGGTTCAAGATCTACGCCGAGAAGGCTACCGTGAGCAATGGGGCGCTCTCCTGGGCCTCTCTTAATCAGGCCTCCTTCAGTGCGACGATTCCCAAGAACGTACCTAGCGGCGAGTACCTGCTTAGGATCGAGCACATCGCCCTGCACGGTGCGAGTGCTGCCAACGGAGCGCAACTGTACATCTCTTGCGCGCAACTTAGTGTTACTGGGGGTGGAAGTGGTTCTCCTAGCCCGCTGGTGGCTTTCCCAGGAGCGTACAAAAACACGGACCCGGGGTTGAAGGTTAATATTTATTCGGTGAGTGGCTGAATATTTGATGTAGGCAACGGCATTTAAATTAACACACGTGCAGGGTCAGACTTCGTATACGCCACCCGGACCCGCAGTGTGGACGGGCTGAGAGTAATGCTGTAACTACGTGCAGCTTGTAATCTGAATAGTCTCGTCTTGTAAATTCTGGTTCTAGTCTCAACAATGCGTAGTTGCATGTTACATCGAATACCCCTTCGCGTGGTCCGAACATTCACCGAACAGACCCAGTGCGCTTACATAACACTTCACCAATGACACCATATCGGACTACCTAGCGTAACTCCTGTGCACTGAAATGGAACCTTTTGTTTCCTTCCGAGCGGTCCGTTCCCACGCGTCCCTAAGCATGATTGGTCCTCTCATCGGATGGTGGACCCTGATTCCCCGCAAAAGAGTTTGTTGACCCGATCTTTATGACGCTCGTCAACATGCGCTCATATAGACCGTGAATTTCCGGAATGGGGAACAGTCGTCTGATCTCATCCACAACAACAGTACCCTCTCACCAACCTCGTAGTAGGAGCCTGTTCTGACCTCATCGCCTTTTTGCATTGTACATACTCTAGGGAGCTTGCCGATTACATTCGATCCAAGTCAAGCGCTGTTGACCGGAGTAGATGGAAAATGCCTCCAATAACACTTTGGTTCCTGCAAGCGTCGCGCTCGATCCGCATCGCCTGGCTCCTCGAAGAACTCGGCCTTGACTATGACATTCGCTTTTCGAACCGCATGTCTAATATGAAAGCGCCCGAGGAGTTTAAAGCCAGCAGTGGCAACCCGCTCGGAAAGTTTCCGTCGCTCAAAGATGGCGAGGTCAGGGTATATGAGAGCGGCGTCATCACAGAGTGCGTGGCACAGCAGCATAATGGCTAGGCAAGAAGAAAGCTAACCAGTGGGCTAGATACCTCTGCGAGACGTACGATAAGGAGAACAGACTAATACCCAAGGATGTGGACGAGAGGATAAAAGTGCTCCAGTGGCTCCACGCAGCCGAAGGCACATTCATGATCCACAGCCTCGCGATAACCTACGCGCGATGGAACATCCCCAAGCAAGCACAGGACGACGGCGTGCTCGAGCAGACCGAGAACGGCCTCGCCGTTAATGTGCAGAAGGACCTTGACTGGCTGGAAACGGAGCTGTCCTTCTCTCAAGGTAGCTTTTTGTGTGGAGAGCATGTCACGGCGGCGGATACTATGATGCAATTCAGCATTGACTTCATCTTGGTAACGGGGTTGGGGACGCAGGGGAGGGAGTGGCCGAATATACAGAAGTGGTTGAAGGCGTGTAAGGAGACGGTGACGTTTAGGAAGGCGGTGGAGAAGAGTGGATATGAGTTGACGGCGAAGCGACCGGAGGCGAATTGAGAGGACGGTGTATCCGGGATGCTGTCTAAAGGGCATTAATTCAAAATCATCACGACTTTTTGGAAAGGATTGAGCAGGTGAGGTACTGCGTCAGTGAGCAATTTATCATTGTGCCATGTATCATCGCGAGTCATCAACTTTTCAACCGTTGCGGCGGCGCATTAGTCTAGTGAATTCGGAAGGTCCGCCCAAGGCCTTGCGACTGCTATTTAAAAACCGCACGCCTGCTTCCGCACCGCGCTCGATGGAAGTCAACCCACCATGGCGCGTCTAATCGGTCTAGCGCTCTTGGTCAGAGCACTCGCTTTTCGACAGTAAGTAACTATATTCGTCTGTATACAACTGAAGAAAAGCTACTCATGTGTGAAAACAATAGACGCGAAGAGGACTCGAAGAATGCGCGCTTGATACAAGCTCTCGCTTTTCGACAGTAAGTAACTATATTCGTCTGTATACAATTGGGCAAAGCTACTAACAAGGGAAATTAATAGGCGAGGAGAGGACTCAAAGAATGCGCTCTTGATCCAAGCTCTCACTGCTCGAAGGTAAGTAATTACATGTGCGTCTACAATCGGTAAAAGCTACTAACATGTGGCAATAACAGACGTGAAGAAGACTCGAAGAAACTTACACTACTCTGCCTTCCCGCCGAAATCCGTAACATCGTCTACGAGTACGTGGTCGACGACAATCGATGGTCGTATCCACTCAGCGGAAATACCGTTAGGGGAAAAGCAGTTGCTTGTTCTTCAAAGGCATATTGGCGAAAGGGGCAGTACGCACCAAAGCACCGACCTCTTGCCATGACTCTCACTTGCCGCCAGCTCTACGTCGAGACTCGCCTCCTTCCCTTCAATATGACAACTTTCAAGTTCGAGTGTCTGTCACACCTCGACGAGTGGCTCTCAAGGACGGCACCGCCCTACCTGAAGACATTCCGCGCGGAAATTACCCGACATAATCATGTTGGGCTTTTCCAATCTCTCAACGTCGAGTACCTCCCTCCCCGGAAGTTCGGCAGAAATCGCATTTGGGACTGTGCTCAGTGCGAGGAGTTCGAGACTAAGCGTCGTTTTCAACTTCTGGAACGCGATGTACGACCGCCAACGACATCACCAATCTGGTCAACGGTCGACCTCTTTGGTCCACGACCGCCTCCCCCTATGCCAATGCTCGTTCTCAAGGAGCCTGACGAACTGGAGGATCGCTGGCCTATAACACTCAACCAGCTCCATTTGAGGATCCGCTGCCGTGAAGACCATGTTATGGCTTACGTTGAAGAGGTGCAGAAGGCTCTCCAACAGAAGGGTATCGACCTTATCATTGAGTAGGCCTGGAGACATGACATTCGAGTGAATTGTACAGGAAGTTGGAGCTACACTAGAGTACGCGATTATGGCTGGAATAGCGCCGATGATATCGAAGAACTTTACGGTTGCATTGTATAACATTACAAGACGAGATATGGAAAGACCGGTCTTGCTGATTGCTGGAGTTCACTTGCCTTTTGGTATTGCCTGATACGGCACGCAGAGGCGAAAGTATGTAGTGCAATCGATATCACATCTAGCGCATCTCGGCGTACCATAAGACATTGCAGCTCAACTTGACACTATTTCAAGATCGTTAGCCGCCATGCTTCCTGCACGCTTCCCAACAGTCATTGTCACAATGTCGCTAATGTGAACCTGGCCATTATACCTGAAAAGCGCTTCAGCACGGAGTGCACACCAAGCCAAGAAGTTTATGAGTCTCAAATCCCGTGTCATTGATTCTTCCCTCATCTGATTATTTACCTAATCGTCCTCGGCTTAACCCACCTCTTCCCATGACCTCTCCCCTTGAACTTGCTCATCTTGACAACAAACACACCCCTATCGATAGTATTCACCACAATCCACCCACTGGGAAACGTGAAATGGCTCCAAGTGCCAAAATCCCACAGCGCCTCTCCTCCACCCGGCAGATCATCATCACCGGGGTACACATCAAAGTACGCAATCTCTTTTACGTTTCCGCCTGTGGGGTCCCGCGGGATGCCAGAGACGTCGAGTACACGCAGGCCGGCTTGGTAGTTAGACTGGTATGCGAGGCCGTCGTAGACAAATTGGTTGTGGTCGACGGAGCGCGTTGAGGACTTGTAGTAGCCGGTGTTCTTGGGGGCTTCAAGGTTGGTGATGTCCCAGATGTAAGTGACAGGGAAGCCGTCGATGGCGGGAGAGTCGGCGGGGGTGCGGTCGGGGTCGATTTCGCCCTCGTCGAGCTCGTCGTCCATGATGAGGTGGGTTTGCCATTGCAAATCCAACAACCACCCTTGGTGCGTGTAGCTGGCACCTTTATAGGGGGTCCGCGAAATGACTTTGCCGGCGTTGGTACCCTGCTTGTTCGTCACATCATAGATGGTGAGCGTATCCTCGTTGTAGCCGTAGCAGATCTCCTTTCCGAAGTACTTCTTGTGCGGGCCACGGTAGATGACACATTGCGCATCATGCACATAGCCGTCAGCGGAGGCGCATCCAGGAGAGGTAGGTTTGGAGGGATTCTTCATATCGATGAAGATCAGGCCTGCGGCGCAGGTCGAGTTGCGAGGCTGAGCTCCGACGGCAAAAGCATTACCATTCTCAAAGTTGACAACGACGTTATGCGAGCGGCCGAGCTCGAGATAGTCAGTAAAGAGGCCGGTGAGGTCAGTCGCCGTACTAAAGACCTTGGGCGTCTTGGAGTCGACCTTGAGCAGTTTCTTTAGATCGAAGATTTGTACGCCGTGGTTCACGCCCTCGGAGCCGACGATGAGGTAGTCGCCGCTCACTTTGATTTCTCTCCAGATGACAGGGCTGGCTTGGGCTGGCAATCGCCCAAGGTAGACGAGCTTTCCTTTGCTGGTGACTTCGGCAAATGCAGCTCCGTCAGTCTGCCCGATGGCAATGAACTCGCGGCCGCGGTAGCTCCATCCCCAGGAGCCGGATCCCTCACCACCATCGCTGCCAAGCTCTTCATGCGTCTTGAAGTCGTAGAGATCGATATCCTTGCACTTGTAGGTCTGGTCTGCGTCGCCTTTTACAGCCACAGCCTTTCCGTTGGTGCACTTGATGACATCTTTGTTTGGGCGCTTCTTGTCGAAGCCGTTCCACTTCTTGTTATCGTATGCACCAGCAGCCTTGTGCTTGGCCCAAGCGGACTAGAAATCGTAAGTATAGACCAGGAATCACATTCTTTAGCACTGACCTCCTTAGCTTCCATCATCTGAGCCATGACGCGACCAGAATCGTAGTCATCTTTGGAGAAGCCGTAAGCTAGAGGCAGCATTGCTGCCGCCGCGACTGTAGCGAACTTCATGTTGGGGGATTGCAAAGAAGCTCGACGCTTCTGGCCTGCTTTGCAAGCAGCACCGTATTCTTATACCCATCTCCGCGCCGGTCATCTCCATTGCATGGTCCTTCCGCAGCATCATTCGCCATGCAAGCCACGACGTTCCGAGATATCGAATGTAACCCTACCTTCCTAAGCCAGGTAGTCGGGAGTCCTGTACCTCGTCTGCAACGCTTGACTACAGGTCTCGGCGGTCTTGGTGAATGCTTGTCGGTGAGAAATTGTTGTGTTGTGATTTGTCGCGTGCAGTCTTGGCGAAGAGCTCTGTAATCACATTATCGTCCAGGATGTGGCCGTGCTATATGCATCGCGGACCGCCAGTGTCTGGAACGCGAAGAATAGACAGGAAACTCGGGAAGGACAGTTGAAGTGAGAGAACCGAATGGCGAGTGACATCAGCGTAAACCTGAGGCGCACCTTAGATAGAGCGGCTCGGAGGGTCCGGCGCGCCGAGGAAAGATGCCGTTCTCTGCCATGTTGTTGCCGCGAACCGGATCGTCTTGGACGGAGGCTGTGGGAAGTGGAGGGTTGCTGCAATGGGAAGGAGCCAAGCCAGATAAGATACGACGCTACCAAGCACACTAAGATCTGCACCAAGCTTTCCCCGGAAATGTGGATGAATGAATTGACCAATGGACGAAATTAGCAGAATAGCTCCCAACTGTAAGTCTACCGTATCCAAAATGGTGCGCCGTTGCGTTGTACAGGTAATTGCCCAGTCCGGTTGTCGTACACGCCGACCGCTACCAACTCCTTATGCCAGACCACTTTTTCTGGTAAGAATACTAGACCGTACAATCAAAGCTTCGCATCGAAATCCACATAGGCTTCCATTTGCTTCTGAGTCATTTCCGCCTCCTTGTTGCTTGCGAAATGATTATGGCGAGACAGATAACGCTCACGGAGAGTCTGAGGCCTCTCGCCCTCCAGGTCACGCGGCGTGCGAGTACGCTCACTCTGCGGCTTGTTGGCGGGCAAGAGTGGCTCAGGGAAGGGGACATGAGGAAGGGGAGAACTACCTACGCGGGGCTCAGGGAAGTCTAGGAATGAGTAATCAGCAGGCGGTCGGTGTCGAGAGGGAACAGAATCACCAATAGGCCAAACCCTGCTTGCATCAAGATCCAAAGGATCAAATTCATACTCCGGCTTTGGGTTTGCGATACGAAACACTGGCGAAAGAGATAGCTCTCTACCTTCTCCTTTCAAAGGCTGCTGGTCCCGCGCGTTCTCGACCGTCGCTGCCGTTCGCGATGCCTCGCGACCGGTTTGGCCGTTGCTCTTCTGTGTCGGCCCGGATACCAACTTCGAATTCTCCCAGTCACTAGCCAGCTTCTTGTTCTGGGACATCGAACGAGATAGTACACGGTCATGTACTTGATTGAAACGTGCGTTCTCTCTCTTGTAGTTCTCAGCGCGGCGCATCTCGTGCGCTTCAAAAGGAGCCGGAGGAAGGTCTTTCCATGACGGTTCGCCTGTCAGGTATCCGTTCCTGGGATCATCGCGTTTGCTATGGGCGCGACGTGTGATTGCATCTTGTCTCTTCGCGACCAGCGGAGCCTTTGTTGTTCGTGGAAGCCTTGCGACTGTGGACCCAGTACCAGCAAGAAGGGATATGGTTGCGTTCAGACGGACATTATGCTCGTAGTCGGATACGGTTTGCACGCTGACGCTTTTGGTGACAGGCGCGCCATTCTGGTCCCTCTCTGCCTTTGCGACGTCTGCCTCGTTCTCTGCCGTCTTAGCTTGTCTTAGCTGCTTGTGTGTGGCCGCGTCGTGTGCCGTTGAAGCGGAATCAATATGGACTTTGTTTGCGCGGCTCTGTTCAGGTGCAGCGTCTTCATCGGCACGCCTCTTGCTAGGCATACCGTCCGTGTCGTATTGATGGGATTTATCAATACTATTCATAGACCGCGTGACTCGCTTCTTAGGTGATCGCGGAGGGGGCGCTCTTCGAGAAGAGCCGCGACAACGCGCCATGTCTGGATGGCGTTGTTGAAGTTCGCTCGACCAGGTGGGTGTTTTTTGGTTGGGGTGAGTGAGTGAGAGACGTGCCGTGGGCGCTCTTCGCTCCTTCTAGGGAAATCGGTGTACCTTCACTTCGTAACCTAGTCAACGCAGAGCCGTGTTGAAAGCTATAGTACCGTGCATTGATCCAGTGGAAGCGACGTCCTTTCGTCGTAGTGACACACCGCGGCTTGAGGCGAAACGTTCAACCACCAGGTCTGGGCGTTGATGGATCCGGTCCGTTAGAAAGGCTTTTCAACTCGAGAATCAACGTCGCATAACTATACCAATGTCTGCTGTGTAAATACATTCGCATTTGTGTATATCGTTCGAAGCTGCAGAGCAATTTGCAGCTGAGCATGTTCTTAAAGCCGCCTTGAAGATGCTGTCGATGTTATTGACACTGGCTGCACTTTTGACGTGATCTTTTGAATGGGCATCACCTAAGCATGCCTCACCACTGACAGTGCCATACAGCCATGAATCGTACCGCCCTTCGAACATAGAGGCTAAAGGAAAAGCTTTGTACCCTTTCGGCACCTTTACTCTCACGCGTCGAGATGAAGGCGGAGCAGTGGCTTCCCAACGAAAACACGGTTGGCCAGTGGAATACAGTGCCCTGGGGTAACTCAGTCAGTGATACAACTTGAGATTTGCGCACTGAAACTGTATGACCGCTGTTTACGAGGGCGCCGCCGACACAACTCCGAGATATGCCTGCGAACATTGTCGAATCTTCAAAGAACATGCCTAGTATTCAATGATACATCTCTTCAAGATTCGGCCATACATTCGGTAGATCGCGCATTTCTAGTTGACGAGCAGCTGAGCGTCCTAGGAACCGGAGCGGAGTGAATCGGAGGAGACGTGACTCTGATAATAAGCAGGGAATGCGGAAAGCAGACTCTATTCTGAGTTCGCATTGAGATATGTTAACGAGACGCGTAGAGCGGATGGGAAGGAGGCTTGACGCGCTGTCGAAACAGGCTAGCTTCTCTGCCGCACGGACCTCGGAGTTTCTACAGAGGCATTTCGGATAGATTCGACGACGGCAACATTCCGAACGACTTTCACTCATCGCCTCCTATCAGGAAATGGATGCGCACACCACATATAAAGACTGCAACATGTTGCGCCGTGCTAAATACTGCACAAGCAGTGTTTGGGCTGGCCCCGCGTCCAGTACGGAATCTGCATTGTGACTCAATACCATCCGTCCTCCGCATACGGCCGAAGGAACAGAACCTTGACCCCAATTATTGCATGACTCTACATTGCATATGCAGTTCAACATGTCCGTACGCCAGGAGATCATCTCAGAACTCGAGGCCAATCGAGGGATCTACGTCACCTTCCTCCAGCAGCTGATCCGTGCGCCATCCCCCAACCCATCAGGAGACACTACAGAAGCCGCAAGAGTCATTAAGGAATATCTGCTGGAGAACGGGATCAAGCCCGAAATCGTCGCGCCGTTACCGCATGCGCCAAACGTTGTCACCGACTTCCAAGGCGGCAAAGGAGCGGGGCAGCGCGTGATACTCAACGGACATATCGATACGTATCCCGTAGAGAAGCCTGACGTGTGGGAAAAGGGGCCATATTCAGGCCACAGCGATGGGAGTATGATCCATGGCCGGGGTGGGGTCGATATGAAAGCTGGAACCGCGGCATCCGTCATTGCATATGCTATCCTGCATAGAAGAGCTAAGAGTCTGAACGGAAGTGTAGGTCTCATGGCTGTATCAGATGAAGAGACCGGAGGGAAGTGGGGTACTCGATATCTACTTGAGAATTGCGGAAATCGCTGGCTAGGCGACGTGGTCTTAAACGGCGAGCCTGGTGGTCTTCAGTCTATCCGATTTGGCGAGAAGGGTACGTTGCGAATCGCGTTTAAGGTCGAAGCTCAAGGCTTAAACGGGGCTTACACATTCCTTTCGCGCGGCGCGAATATCGTGGCTTCTAAACTTATCAATAAGCTTCTAGAACTGGAAGATATAGAATCTCCTCTGCCAGAAGAGATTCGGAAGCATTTCAACTCGCGAGCTTGCAAGATCGCAGATGAAATCATGGGCGAAGGTGCTTCGGAAGTGCTTCTCAAGCCTACCGTCAACATAGGAACCATCCATGGAGGCGTCAAGGTCAATACAGTCGCCGAACGATGTGTATTCGAAGCCGATATTCGCCTGCCTATAGGCCTGGATGCCGCGACAATTCTCCATCTAATTGACCAATACCTAGAAGACTTCCCTCAAGCTTCATACAAAGTGCAGGAGGCAGCCAGCAACCCAGCAAACTTCTGCACCGCAGACCACCCTTTTGCAGAAACGATTGCGAAGTGTGCCGAAGAATTCACGAACATAAAACCAGTCATGCTGGCTGGATTGGGAGGTACGGACTGCAAGTTCTTCCGCTACCGCGGAATCCCAACGTTCGTGTATGGCCCATCACCCAAAGGTATGGGTGGTAGTCACGAAGCGGTGTCCATTGACGAGTTCATAGCAGTGGTAAAGACTCATACATTGGCTGCATGGGACTACCTCTGCAAAAGGTAAAGATGCTAGCCAGGTCGCATTCTGACTCGCAAGCCCCAATGGCTACCTAAAAGTAGCTCAGTACTTCGTAACGGGACTAGCCTGCGCGACAATCGATGTTGCTCCTGAGTAACACGGGATTTCGAATCATCAAATAATAGAACATTCAAAGATACGACGCAATATCGCATTGTGACTCACAGCCCTCGCCTCGCGTTTGTGGAGTTGCGCAGGTGCGATCCAGTTTGGCTTGGCGGGGCGATAATTGTAGATCAGGCAACCATCCCATCCACTATAAGTAATACCATCCCCGCCTATTATGCAATTGTGACTGCACCACTTGGATATTCCCAAGTTTTGACTCTTCAAATAACGATCGTTTGCACCAGCCTAAGGAGTGCTGGTACGTCCGCAACCAACATGCCTCCTCACGTTTGTGGCTGTTACTACTTTCATCCAGCGGCACTTGAGCGATGTTACTTGCCGCAAGTCAAACTTGACGCTCATACTACTATCTTGTCGACTGCATCCAGAACGGTGCTGAAGCAGAAATTCATCAACTCATCCAAAGACGAGCTTGAAGAGAGTCCGAATCGTTGCTTCGGCCTCTGTGCTGCCTCAAGCCATCCTCTGTTGGCCCGTACTTACCTAGCTAAGCTTGAACCAGAGTTCTCATGGCTGACTAGTCATTTGTAGATACGCCTTTCCACTGTTCGATGGAGTCGGTGTGGTAGACTTCGTTTGCAAGGTCGGAGATCGCACTGTCTATGGCCTCGTGAAAGAGAAAGCAGAGGCGCGAAAAACTTACGAGGAAGCCAAAGAGCGCGGCGAGAAAGCTGCGCTTCTAGAGCAACTACCCGATGCTGCAGATGTCTTCACTACGTCTGTCAGCAACATCCCCAAGAATTCTATTGTAGAGGTCTCCGTTACCTACATACAGGAGTTGAAACACGATGCGGAAGTGGACGGCGTTCGATTGACCGTACCCACATCCATTTCCCCCAGATATGGCTCATACCCTGGGAAACTCATAAAAAGATCATCTGTAGATGATACAGAGGGAATCTCGCTGACCATTGACGTAAGCATGGCTGAGGGAATTCCGATCAAGAAGGTTCTGTCACCTTCACACCCTATCGAGGTTTCATTGGGCAGTTTGTCAACAAGCACCGCCGATGAGGATCCGTCCTTGTCGAAAGCGTCTGCTACCCTTGCCCTGAGCACCGCACAGCTGGAGAAGGACTTTGTGCTTCAGGTCGTGGCCAAGGATGGAGGTGTTCCTCAAGCCATCTTGGAAACCCACCCAACACTCCCCAATCAGCGAGCCTTGATGACGACGCTTGTAAGCAATCTTGAAGCAGTTCAACATCAGTCAACAGCCACTTATATAGCGCTCAGGTCCCCAAATTCAATTTGAAATCACAGAAGCCGGAAATCATCTTCATTGTCGACCGCTCCGGGAGCATGGAGGGCAATATCACAACCTTAGTATCTGCCCTCAAGGTCTTTTTGAAATCCATCCCTATCGGGTGCATGTTCAATATTTGTTCCTATGGTACCAGTCATTCTTTTCTCTGGCCAACGAGCCAGTTATACAGCCAGGACACACTGGCAGAAGCAGTTAAGTACGGACGGAATCATGGTCATGGCTAGATACGTATGCTGAATCACATGTAGACACATCAGCGGATTTCGTGCGAATTTTGGCGGCACAGAAACGCTGCACGCGGTAAAGGCCTGCTTCGAAACTCGCTTGAAGGAGATGCCAACCGAGCTCATGCTGCTGACCGACGGCGACATCTGGTCCCAGCAACAGGTGTTCGATTACATCAACGATCAAACCAAGGCGGGCGATGTTCGTGTATTTCCGATCGGTATCGGCGGAGGCGTTTCTAGCGCCCTCATTGAGGGTATCGCCCGTGCTGGGAAGGGATTTGCTCAGATGGTGGCAAATAACGAGAAGCTTGATAGCAAGGTTGTGCGGATGGTATGTTTTTCCACTGTATCCTGCAAGGCTGGCTTGTGCATTGCCATTGACATCAATGTTGACCATCTTTGCAGCTCAAGGGTGCACTCACACCCCACATCAAAGATTACCGCTTGGAAGTGAAGTACGAAGACGACAGTATGGATTCTGTCACTGACAGCTTGCGCATTCGCCTCCAACTCCATGATCAACAAAGCGATCAAACCACTATGTCGCCTGATAAGATGGAGGCGGAACCGATCTCATTATATGATACTAAGGCCGAGGAGGAACATCCCAAGTCTGATGAAGGAACAGACATTTTTGCCGGTCTACCGAAGCTCGACCGGCCCAGGATCCTACAAGCACCTCATGAGATGCCTCCACTCTTTCCATTCAATCGCTCCTGCGTCTATCTTCTGCTTTCGCCTGCAGCAGCCAATGCGAAACCAAAAAGCGTTATCTTGAAGGGCACATCGCCGCAAGGTCCTCTTGAGTTAGAGATACCCGTCGAGGTTCGCACGGCTCCTGATCAGATGATACATCAGCTAGCTGCGCGCAAAGCAACCCAAGAACTTGAAGAAGGCCGAGGCTGGGTAACGGAAGCCATAACAGATGGCGAGAAGCCTGGAGAGACAACCCCGATCAGCAAGAGGTATCCCGCGAAGACAGCTCTACTACAGCGACGTGAAGCCGTCCGATTGGGTGTGGAATTTCAGGTCGGCGGTAAATACTGCTCTTTTGTGGCGGTAGAAGCCAACGAAGCCGAGATCGCACAGAAGCGCCAGCAAGCAATTAATGGCTCTGTGAAAAAAGCCTCTGGTGAGAACTTCAATGACTGGGAAGAGTTCATCCCTACCGGCGGGGACGCTCATTACTTAGGTTCCTCAGGTACGTCTATTCCGACATGTTCTAGATGTTGGTCTTGTCTCCAGTGAGCTTCATAGGGTCCTCGAGATCTAGATCATGGCTGATCGTGGTTGTAAATGCCAGCATCAGTGGCTCTTGCGTCTAAAAAACTGATCGACTATTTTGGAGAACCTCCTGTTCCTGCTGATTCGAACGCAGCACCAGGTACGCAAAACACTTTTCATACCAACAGTAAACGTACCCTGCCACCCGGAACCACCTCTGCTCAGCGCTTTGAAGATCCACAAGGTGGAGGCGCAAGGACTAACCCTCTTGCACAACTGCATGGACATTTTGCTGCAACAGGAGCAAAAGTGGCCCCTACGAGAAACACCTCCAACTTTGATCCTGAGTTCCTTGCGGAACCCCCCACGGACTCGTACACAGATGGGCCATTGCTCTCCCAGGCAATGCAGCAGCAATTTCAAGGATGGTCGTACAATCGCCCTGCTCTACCCGGCAGTGTCGGGTCCGAATCGCTTGCCAAGAGCAACTTGGCGCCGCCAGCGCCGACCAAAGGAAAGAAGAAACAATCTAACGTGTCTACAGAGTTTGCTGACTTCCTCGAAGAAGAGACTTTTCATGACGAGGAGGAATTGGACCTGGATTTTGGAGGGTCTGTCGCGATGTCTGGACAGGCTCAAGAAGAAAGGGAAGACTCGGATGAGGATATGGGCTATGGTCTATTCGATAGCCCGGGGAACGGTACAACCTCAGACGCGTTCCGTAGTTCGGCCTGAGCTGACATGCTCACAGATGTCCCGAGCGCTCCGGCATCCGGAGCGCAGTTCTTGAAGAGCACTACGTCTTTTGACTACGAGGAAGATGATAGCTCAGGTGTAACTCGGTTCTTGAAGGCCACCGACACATCTTCTGAGAGTGAAGATGACGTCCTCGACGATGACAGTGAGGACGACGATGAAGCAATTGTTTCTGCAGGGAAGGGCACGTTGCTCGAAAGCATCATTGCCCAGCAATTGTTCGATGGATCCTGGAAATCTATCCAGCCTTCGTTCCAGAAGAAAATGGGCATCAACTCGGACGATTACCGCAAGCAGGTCGATGGCCTAGTGTTATGTGATTACTCGCTTGATCGTGGGAAGGCGGAAGCTGCTTTGAGCACGGCACTCATTGTTCTTTATCTCGAGCAAAAGCTATCCGATGAGGAAGAGACATGGGAGTTGATCGTAGAGAAAGCAAAGACGTGGTTCGGGGACAACGTGGATGAGGGGATGATGGAAGCGGCGTTCGCAACGGCGACGGAACTTTTGAAGGCGTAAAACGATGATGATAGTATGACCGAGGGGACAATGCGGACGTTCTTTACAGTTTAGTAACTTACAGCATTTGCTCAGAGCTAGAGGAGGCTCTCAAAACAAATTTTCGTTGCCTTGAATCCGCTGTCCGAGGTCCCTAGAAACAAGGCGTTCAGTGTTCTACAAGCATTAAAAGCTTGTACAACGACCAGCCTCGGATGTTTGCAAAGGCTTTCCATTCTCATTGGTGTTCTTGGTTGTATTCATAATGACAGTGCGTTGTTCCCCACAATGTCGCGCCACCAACCCTAGTGAAACAGACCAGCTATCGCTTGCCGAGGCACTCCCGCTACCAGCCCTGCGCTCATCTTCCGCTCGATTCTCGCATCCTTAATCTATCCTGATCGTCCAGGTTACTATTCCAGGGACTGGCTTGCATAGACCACCCCACCTTAATCTCACTTTACAGGAGACATGTATGCCCAGAAGGCTAGAAGACGTTCAGAAACGCTGAAAGTGGACCTAAGAGGCATAGATCAGCAAACATAGTTTGGTGCAACCACAAAAGTAGGGCAATGGCGCTCCTGCGATATGTCGATGTTTGTTTGAAACAAAAATTGTGGCGCTGGGCGATCGGGCGTTGATGCCTCGGCTTTGCTACCTGCAGGGCTGTCTACAGAGTAGGGGATGCATAAAGGGAGCGCATACCTGTTGAACGTTTAGACATCGGCACCAGAGCACTCTCTTCACACTCGTTCCTTTTCTTCTGACCATTGTCGCTGGTTGTGCTGTGCACTTTACATTCATTTCAACGCACTCACTCAATACTATACTTTGAAGATGAAGTACACACCTGTTTCCGTTCTTCTTCTCGCAGGTCTGAGCGACGCTCGACCCAGGCCCCAGTTCAGCATCCCGGGCTTCAGCATACCTTCCTTTTCTCTGCCCACCAGTTTGCCGACTGGAGGCTTCGGCTTGGGCTCTGGATCAACCGGTCTCGGGTCCGGATTCAGCATTCCTTCCTTTGGAAGTCTTCCTGCTGCTACAGGCGCGGCCTCCAACGTGGAGGCGACTGCGACTGCGACTGCTACCCCGACGAGTGCTGCAGCTCAGCCCACTTCAACTGGATCATCCGGTGGAAGCGGAACAGTAGGCAGCAACTGTACTCCTCAGGCTGGCAGCAGTGGTGGACTCGGTGGCACTGAGAATGGTGTCACGGACAAAAACTGCTGTACCGGTCTGACCGTCATCTTTGCTCGCGGAACGAGCGAGATGGGCAATGTCGGCACTATATCCGGACCGCCGATGTTCAAGAGTTTGAGGTCGAAGTTGGGAGATGGCAACGTCACGATCCAGGGTGTTGACTATCCCGCGGACGCTGCTGTAAGTCTACATATATGTTCCGCAACACGTCACACGGCTTCTGACCCTACAAACAGGGAAATGCAAACTTGGGCGCCTCAGGTGGTCCTACGATGGCCAAACTCGTCCAAACCGCCAAGTCGCAGTGCCCTGACAGCAAGATCATTGTATCCGGCTACTCCCAAGGTGCCATGGTGGTCCACAACGCGTTCAGCCAAGGCATCTCTGCCTCTGATGTCACTGGTGCTATCATGTTTGGTGACCCACTGAAGACTCAGAGCATTAGCGGTCTGAGCACAGACAAGATCAAGGAGTTCTGCGCAACGGCGGATAGCATTTGCGGTACTGGAGATAACCCCCAGGGCAGCCATCTCAGCTACGGAGATGTCGCCGAGGAGGCTGCAGACTGGGTTGTCCAGGCGGCTGGCTTGTCTTGATTCCACGTCCGATATTTTGAGGTGGATGGCATGGCGAATGTAGGCAGGATTGGATATAAGGGTGGATCTGTGAGGTGTTGGGACCCGACACTGGAGAAGCGGGCATTTTTAGCGCCTGCGCTAGCACAAATTAGACTAGTATCGTTACATAACGCGTAGTGAAACTTCAATGTTCTCTGCACTGCAACCCCTCCGTCGAGAACTAAGTGTGAACATTTCGATTTGGAAGCATCTTCAATATCCTGTCCCAATCACTCCATTATGCCAGCTAAATGTAGGGACCGCGAGCGCATAGCAGCTTCAGGCACGGTCGACATACCCTCTCTTCCTGTCGGTGCGATCCGAGGCAACCTATGCTTTCGCTGCTTCAGCCCTTCTGATGACATTCTAAAATGCTCGGGTTGTAAGCGAGCGTACTACTGTTCTGCGAAATGCCAGAAGCTTGATTGGAAGCTCATGCACAAGAACCATTGTACAATATTCAAAACAATCAACAACGTCGAGGACGAGAAGTATCAAGCATCTAGAACATGGGAAGAATATCGTGAGTATCTAGTAAGTGGGCTACAAGAAGGTGAGGCGCGTGTTCTTCTTTGGCAAAAGCTGATTAGTTGCAGTTGATGATGGTTCGGGTGATCCGAAATGCTGCACCAAGAGATGACGATTTGCGTTATATTGTTCAGTGTGTAAGGTCTGTCAGTATACTGAAACTCCATACTGACTCTGACAGAGCCCAAGCTTACTGTGTCTCCTGTCGCCGCAGCGCAGTACAACTTGCAAGCCGCAAGCTCACCCTGAATCACTGCAACGATTGCCGCCTGGTCTTCTCGTGTCCTGACTGCTCGCCTGCGCCAGAGCATTCGCCCTCGATATGTGCTGCCTACCAGAACTTCCGTCGCAGTGAAAATTTCCGCATCAACTTCTTTGAAGATACCGGAAAAGCAACTCCGATCACATGCACGCAATTCCCATGTGAGACCCGCAAGTCTCTCGCAGATGCTGCCGGATGGTTCGATTACTACACGAAGATATCCGACAAGCAGCAAATTGAAGGGAAATTCAAGCCTGATTTCAGCAGCATCGAGGATGATATCGACAGAAACGGCTCAGATAATGAGAAAGACGAAGCCGAGAGAATGCTCATGTTTCTTTTGTATGCGACGGACAGCCTCACCATGCCATTGACCATTGCATCAGCCCTTGAGGACCTCCATTGGGATAATCCGCATCTCAACGTTCACATGCTGGGTGCCACAGATCGCGAGCTTACGGCGTTAGCGAATTTCGAAGAGATGCTGCACCTGGTACCCGGTCTACAGAGTCTTCACATCACAGCTGTTGGCCCCGGTATACCAGGCCCAACCGATGGTACTGTTCTTGCGAAGCAGAACCTCGACTGCTGTCCTCCTTGCAAGGCAGACGGGCGGCAGCGGTCCATCTCGCTCCACAAGGGCGTTTACCACGAGTTTTCTCAGGGCCCTACGTTTGAAAGACCCGATCTTGTTGTACTCTTCAACAGTGGATGGGTTGACGGCGATGACGCGAAGTCACACTGGGAGCCGACCATCCAGGCTCTGGTTGAAAACAATGTGCCAGCGTTGTTCACGACGTACAATGCTGGAGAGGCACAGAATGAACAGAAGAGGTTGAAAGAGCTGAGAGCAAGATTTGTGACTGAAGTCGGTCAGAATAAGTGGAGAGGCTTAGTACCCACACCTGAGTTCATCGACGAAGAGCATGGCATGTGGTTCAATAACGCGTACAGATATATCATCCAGGGGAAAGAGTAGGCAGCAAAGCTTTAAGCTATTGAAGGTGGCGTTAGAAGCAAAGAAAAGTATCGGACACATCTACAATGCCAATTGAACAAGAACCGAGAAGATCTCGGATTGACAGGCTAGCCTGAGACCTGTCCTGGCAATACTAGCTATTTTCTCAACACTACACAAAAGCCACACAAGATATGGTACTGAACAATCCAATAGCACCTCTTTCCACTCTAGCCCTCCAGATTGGAAAAATTTCATGGCAATATCTCACCATCATCCTTCGATGGAAACCCATCATGCTCTTGGCCACACACCTCCTTCGGATGGACCTTTCTTACATGCTGCTCCTTATCTGGATCCGACCCCAGCTCCTGCTCCTGCTCCGTCTTCTTGTCTTGCTCCTTCTCGTACTCTGTCTCTTGCTTCTGTAATACCGTGGAATGATCGGGTTGTACCTTCTCGTACAAAGCCATATAAGCCTGGGAATTTGCGAGGTCTCCCACAGGATAAGGACCAGTCGGATTGTTACTGACATCACCATCGTTGCATTGCCACCAGTCGTTGGAGCCATCTTCGTCGGTCCTTGACACCACAAAGTAGTGTCCGGTAGCAAAAGTAGAGCCAGAGTGATAGATGACTGCGCGCAGCTTGTACATGAGTTGATTCTGCTCGCTACCGTCAGCTTCTACGTACTCTGATAGGTCTAATGTAAAGGCTTTCTTGTCGAACACCACCTTGTACGCGAGTTTGTTGCTCGAATTCCAATCGGTATTTCCTTCGCTGACCTCGTGGCGCACGAACTTAAGCATGAGAAAGTCTGGAAGTGGTTTGAGGAGCCAGAGCCTCTTTTCGTGTTCACATTCATCGAAGCCGTACGGACATCCATCATAATACCTCGCATTGTATGCAAACAGTCTGTCCACTGATATCGCCTCCACCTGGGCGGATCCACTCATCGCTTGCGCCACAGTAGTTGTTTGCAGGCGTGGCAATGGTATCAGTGAGATATACCAGCTTGGGTCGGACAATTCCTTCACCTCAGAGGAATTGCTACATTTCACGATCTCTGAAGGATAAATGCGAAACAGGCGATCGAAGACTTCTCCATAGTTCGAATCATGTTCTCGTAGGTAGTTGAGGAAAGCGCAGAAGTATTCGGCCGTGTCTTGCTCCTCCCTTCCCCTGTAGTCTGATATCTCGGAAAGTCTTGAGAAGGTAAATTGGAAGGCAAAAGGTGGAACGGCCGCTGGTATACCCTCACTGCGAAGTAATTTGAGAAGATCCAAGAACTCCCACATCAAATTTAGTTCGAACTCCTCTTCCCTATAGATGCAGCGCTCATAGTGGTCCGAATTAGTAGGGTTTCGATTGATTCCCAGCTGCGTTCCGACAGACACGTCTGACTCTCGTTCCAATTTGTAGGGATCAACGGCTGCCAGTGCTTGTAGAATCGAATTCATGTAGCACGTGTGCCTCTCAGGATCGCGAATTAACCCCCTTGGGGTAGAACTTCTCGGTGGGGAAGGGCCAGGCGTTACCTTGCTTAAAGACAGGGCTGTGGGAGGCCGAGAACTTGAAAAATTAAAGCCCTTCACTGGGTCGCTCGTAGTGATTGACCTTTTCAGATCATGAATTGCATCCATCATTTCTTGCATCTTATCACTCAGTAGATCCTCCCTCTTCTTGTGATGCCTGTGAACGAAGTTGGCTAGATCCGCTTGCTGGGTATTCATCATTCTCACGATAGAGATCTGCCGATTGAGAATCGTCCCTAATAGGTCGTCCGTCATATTCTCTTTGTTGGTTCGGGATGTAACGTAGTTGGGTGTGATTATCAAGATTGTACAGAAACTTGCTCAAATAATGAAAGATCAACAAAGAGCACTCGCAACAAATAGTCTCGCCATCGTGTGACGCGATGTTTGAGAGTCAGTTGAGCAATCCAAACAAACTTACAATAGTTTCCAAAGGGGTGGGTACTGCATCAATCCAGCCTGGGCAAGCACAGGGTGTCAAAACATCTGACGGGACACTGTAATGCACAAAGCTCAACTCAAACGATTGCAAGGGTTCAAACAATGCCAAAACATAGGCTCTTAGGCGTTATTGTAAGAATGTAGGTCTGGTCAAGGGGGAGTATAATATTGCTGGAGTATGACTAGGAACTATTGGAGGTTGCTTTGACACGCACTGTCAACATATACTCGAGTGCACATGATGGTGTCGGTCGAGGGTGCGTAGGTGATGATCTGAACAGACTACCTACAAGCCCGCGAGTGAGACTAGATATCACGGGCATCTGCCCGTTCTTCTGTGTCAGCTTGATAATCGGCTATAGCTCGCTATACAAAGCGTCCGCATAAGATAGGGGGGAGATAGACTGTCCAAGAGAACTCAAGCGGTTATGCATTTGCGAAATATTGAGCCGATAGTGTATGGCCGACATTCATATCTACGAGGAAGCTATTTTCTGCGTGCGAAATAAGTGGGTGGACAGCAAAGCAAGAAGCTGCACACTGTCAGCGAGATCGTGTCCCAAATCTCATTTGGGTGTCAACAGTAAGAATTTTGAATGCATATATGCATTCTTGTGGCGAGGAAAGTCCAGGTGGTCTGAGGAAGAAGATAGGATGGAGGTGCTGTGGGAAGCGATTGCGCTAGCGAAAATTTCCTTCAGTCCCACAAGGATGATCAAACCAGTTTGCACGACACGGTGTAACCACGTCAATAGAGCCAGAAGATCTTTTGAAGCGCAGTGCTACTTTCTTTGCTAACAATCTTCAATATATATGTTAATTTGTTCATCATTCACATCAAGCTTAGTAACATCCGATATGGTCTAGTGGCTAGGATACATCGCTCTCATTCGAAGAGATCCCGATGTGGCCCGGGTTCGATTCCCGGTGTCGGAAAGAGTTTCTTTTTGCGCGTTTAGAACGTTAGAACAAAGTGTTAGACGTAGTGCTGCTGTCACTTTAGCCATGATATAGTTCGTGTGCGGGGGCTGCAAAGACAACCCCACCAGCTTGCCAAGAACACGAACATCACGATGCGTCTATACGCTGAATGGGAGAACCCTTTTAAACAAAGCTCGAATTAGAATGGTATGCATCTTGCATATCTACGCTAGCGCTTGTTGAGTCCTATGTGTAATCCAACCTCTTCCTCATCTGCTTTTAGCTGACACGTCCATCACCACCAGGCAACAAGCTAACAGTCCTAGTCAATGTCTGTGTTGCTGTGGCCATTGAGGTTACTGTGACCGATGTTGTCTTGGTGATACCAGCTGGACCTGAGGTAATCAAACACGAGCATGCCGAGGAAAGCGACGAGATACCAAGACCGACCGAAATTTGGACCTGACGCTTCCTGACGGGTAGCTCGGTGGGGCAGCTGACGTCGTAGAAGGTGTAGGGAGACATGGGGTTGTAATTCGTGTTGGAAGTACTATGCGAGATTAACAGTCGAACAGTGAAATTGATGTAAGAAACGACATACGCATCAACAGTGAAAAGCATGCAATTAGCCTCTCCGTATCCGAAGCTCTTGCATTGCGAGTCGGCCTTGCATGCGGCGCTGCAAGCGGCGAAAGTGTTCTTGGTACCAGAGCTGTCGAAATAGTACGCAGCTGTGTCCTTGGTATAGCCAACGATCCCGCAACCCGCGGAGCTAGGTTCGGTTAGCGCAGGGCACTTTGCAGGTCTCTTCGTCTGGTTACATACGGTGAGGGAGAAGCAGTTGGGGATTGAACGGTGGTTGTCGCCTTGGAAGATGTAGTTGGGGGTGTGGATGAGGTGGTCGGTCCTTTCGTCGTCGTTGTAGGCTTCGGGTTTGGTCAATACAGTCATGCTTCAGTAGGAAAATGACCTACCCTGCCTGGCCCGCTACTAGATGTTGTAGGCGGATACAGAGTAATTACAACGGTTGTTTTCACGGTCGTAGTAGTGCCGGCAGTGACAGTGGCAGTCTGTGTAGCAGTTCCAGATTTCAGGATGCTGCTGCACAGCAAGAGTGCCTCGGAAGTGTGTCCAACGAAGGAGTCCAAACCACACTGAGATACTGTAGTCTGTTAGCAATGAGAACTCCGAACTCCTAGCTATTTTCAAATGGTCATATTCGACAGCACATGGCTCCGATTAAGACCGAGCATTGGTGCCTCACCATCTGGAATACCGCCTCTTGTGCTGGTAGGCCGCGGACGTTGTCTCGCTTGAATTGCTGCGGCATCGACGCTGGCAGCCAGCACCGCACCGAGAAGAAGAGATGCCTTCATCTTTGCAGTAGGACTCGGAGGCTTTCGAGACGCAACACGATATCGTCGGACGTGCTGGAGAAGCTGTAACGATCAGATAGGCGAATCTATTCTTTTTATAAGTGTGTGTGCATGCGGCAGGGTCTGGCAGATGGCTTGTGATGTAGCATATTTCATTTGCGAATAGATGAGAGATGTCCGTTCGAGCGCATTCGATACTTCGGTCGCGTCGCGGCGGGCCAGGCCCATCGTAGGCCGATGCTCCAGTCCTGATTGAACAGCGCGCGTCTCCATTGCGGATTCAATTCACTTTGTTCGCATCGTATCTGCATTCGCACCTGCGCCGAAATCGAGTCTTCACCATCCTAACCAGGCAGTGGGCACTCCGAAGCCTCGGTAGCGTGCAGCTGGCCTAAAATATCCGCGTGAGGTCCACCAAAGAGAATATGCTGAAGATTATAAACCATATATAGCCAAAGTAGGAGCAATTTAGAACACGGTAGGTGGCTGAAGCTACCCCGGTCCCGAACCCGGCAAATCGCGTGTTCATATGACATTAACCTACGATCCTAAAATAATCATTCACGGGCATCGGTTAAGACGTCGCGCACAGGCTTCAGAATCGAAGATCTGCTTTGAAGATAGAAACTTTCCGTAAGTTCAGGTATACTCCTCGGTCTTGTTCACTTGATAGGAACGTCCGAAATGATCTATAGATATCTTCCAGGCCGCATTATACAAGGCGGCACGATACCTGTGCGTCAATACCGAGCATATAGGGCTTACGTCTGCATGTACTTCGCAGTGCTTGGCTCGGAAAAGTATCGTTGTAGTCCTCTATATGAGGTGCAACGCAAGGATCCGACGCGCAGCGAACCTCTTCATGCATGCGAATGAGATGCAACCCTTGTATTCTACTATTCTCTTGTAATAGTGAAATGAATCCGCCTCGTATCGTCGTTATGGAAGCGGAGATGGTCTGTAGCTAGCTCCTGAAGTGTAGCAACGACAGAAAATGACACCCCAAGGTTGTTCCCAATCTTCCTCCACATTCCCTGGAGACTTTCGGGGTTATGGCGATACATTTTCCCGGTTGGGTTGGCCTGATGGTCGTGGGCTGCAGCGCTCACTGCACCAACCTGTCGACCAAGAATCATGGAGCCCTTTTCAGGACGAAGTAACTTCGCAACTGCCGTAGAAACCTTAATTTGATTTTCGTAATCGAAGAGGTGAAAGAAAGACCCGGTGTAGACGATATCAAACGTGCCTCGTAACTGTATGAGCGATGAAAATTCGTCAAAGATGTCGGCCGTCAAAAAGTGGCTCTGTAGGCGGTCGCGGTCGCGGAATAACTGATAACCCAATTCGATGTACTCTTTCCGGAGATCACACCCGTAGATATTTTCCGACGGCGCACCGTCTGCCACAAGTTGACGGATTTCTTGCCCAAAACAACAGGCCATATCCAACAAACGTTGACCTTTACCAAGGCGTTGCAGAAGCTCCGGATACTCTTCGGTATGGTTCATACTCAAATCAAGGAACCGGAACTGACCAATGCAGGGGTATGGAAAGATCTTCCAAGCCTCGTCGCGTACCTGCACGACATGTTGAATTACCTCCTCGGCTGGAATCCCGCTGTAGCTCTCGAGCAGATGGCGGGCATCCACCGATAGCTGGGAGTCATCAGGGCGTTCAGTGAACCAGGCCACGTTCCGATCTTGCAGCTTGTTGGAGCCCATCTCCAATGAATAGAAGAAGAAATGATGTTGTTATTATTATTCAAACAACGATGGGAGGTGCGGTGCACGCGATATGGGTTCCACCTGGCAGATGTCGTATTTCATTCGACATCGCACGTGACGAAGGACATTGCGTCATACAAGCGATCCGCGGAAGGTTCCTTCGCGACAACGTCACGTTCAGAATCTATCTCAACGAGAGTGGACAGACAATCCAAGTCATTACTTGTCGTTCTTCAGTCAGGCCGTCATCTGTAATACTCTGGCCTGGTGCTTACACTCGCGATCGGCGTGCTGTGGCACTTCATCCCGACTAGCCGATCGGCGTGATGCATGCATCCATGGTAGAACAGCTATCTACTCCTCGCAATGCACGAAAGGTGTACAAGATCATGCAATTCTGATTGACAACTGGCAGGCTGATACTCCACTTTCCGCTGCGTTTAGCCTTGCGTCCCGCCACGTCGCGTGGGCATGGCTTCGCCTAAGCATGCAGGCATTTGCATACTATAGCTCTCAACGTTCGGAACTTCCAAGTTTAGTGCCATCCAGGATCATGTTTCTCCGTCATCGACTACATATGCAGGGATACGACGCTTCTCTTGCGTTGACATGCCTATCCTAAATTCGGCCACCTTACGTAGAAGCATCGTGAAGAAGCCGATTCAGACTAGGATCCAGCGTATTAGCCGTGCATTCGCTTCTCCGCAATATCACTGATCTCGGAGGTGACATAGCCCATGACTTGTTACTGTTTCCATAAGTCGTACGAGCGGGCTGCTCCCGCTCGGCTGGCACCACAGGCCCACTTCAACATGAAGGAGCATTGGCTTCATGAGGTATATCAGTAATGTCTTCATATGCGTCGCTATCATACAGAAAGTCGTGAAAGATCGATCGATTCCGCTCACCCGGCTACTAATGTCTGCACGCGACAACGTCCCTAGAAGAACCGCAGGTCGCCTTCCCGAGTGTCACTGAAAAGTACGGATAGCCATGTACGAGGCAATTCGTCTATTTTATGGTGGTTACTGACCGTTCGACCAGTCAAGACTGACTGCCTCAAGGAGGTATACGTCCGAAGGTCACCCCCCTAGTATCTTAGTACAAAGCTCCGGTACCGTTTGCTCAAGACGGAAATGACATCGCAGCGTCACAGTTCTGGCGGGATATGACGCCAGTAAAGGACACAAAATACAGGGGATCTCGCTGGCAAAGGCGTGGCACGTTCCGACTTCTGTATATCATGACCGTTTTCCACGGCCGTGATGTGGGAAAGCAACAGATCGTCCCTGAGCAACCGGAGCAAAATGTCCGAGAAAATCACTAGCGATCCCTACGTCGATACCGCGAGTATGATGATTTCCGAACGTAGCTTCGGCAAGCACGAAAGCATGCATGAAGACGGTGGGAAGCAAGCATGGTTGACTGTCGTGGGCTCCTTTCTCGTCTATTACTCTTCCTTTGGTCTTTTGAACAGCTTCGGATTCTTCCAGGACTACTACCAGACAACCCACCTTAGCACAACATCTCCATCCACCATTGTGTTTATTGGCACCCTTCAACTCGCGCTTATGAACGTTCTGTCTACGGTTTCTGGGGGAATATGCGATGCGCACGGAATCAAGGTTTGCAGAAACATCGACTTCAAGCTGTTCGCTTACAAGACAGTAGTATCTGTACATCTTCTCAGGGTTGGGCACATCAACTGCACTTTTGGCACTTTCGTTCTGTCCCCGAGGCGCGCTGTCGGAAATATTCCTGGCACAAGGATTACTCCTGGGCGTCACTGCTGGCTTTGGTATCCAACCAGCTTGTACGGTTGTGGCCCACCATTTCAACAAAAGCCGCGCAAGGGCTATGAGTATAGTTTGCGCGGGTGGTGCAATCGGAAGTGTATGCTATTCCCTCATGTTTATACGACTACAGCCCTTTTTAGGTTTCGCGTGGACAATGCGCATTGCAGCGATGAAAGTTCTGTAAGTTTCTCTGCGGGGGTTCCACGGTCCATGCTAATATTGCAGTGTTTGTCATTCGGTTGCTCTGTTTCTATCCAAAGACAAAGCTAGCCAAGTAAAGATCACAATCAGCTCATTGTTAGACTTCCATGGGTTCGGCGATGCCAGGTACGCCGTACTAGCGCTTGGAGGGTGCTTCGCAAATTTCGGCCTCTGGGTACCAGGGTTTCACATCAGTAAGTGCATTTTCGTCCCAGTACAGACGCGACTGATCTTGATTAGAGTCATACGCCATGAACTTATACCCAACCCATACGACTGGACAATATCTCTTGCCGCTCATGAGTGGCTCTAGCGTACCAGGCATGATCGTGTAAGTTGAGTCAATCCTCCGAATCAACACAATTGACTTCACATCAGCGGAGGCCTTCTTGGGGATCACTTCGGTCGGCTCAACGTTATCTTCCCGATGACCTTCTCCTCTGGATTCCTCTGCTTATCGATCTGGCTTCTTGAGTCGTCACTTCCGGTTCTCGCGCTCTTTGCCTCACTGTTCGGGTTCACCTCCGGTGCTCTCATTTCGCTACTGCCGTCCGCTGTCAGTCAAATCGTCCCTGACGACAAGGTCGGCGCAAGAGTGGGCGCATTTTACAGTATTATATCTATTGCGACGCTGACTGGAGCTCCAATCGGGACAACCATCATAGGCAAGGATCCCGCAACCAGAGAGGATTATCGTGGCTTGATAGCTTTCTCGGTACGTCTCCTCTCGCAATGCGCCCGATCAAACTGACTTCACGGAGGGCTCAGCAATGGTGATTGGCTCGCTAGTGTTGTTCGCAGCGAGACTCCTTCACAGCCGGAATTTGCGAGAAAAATGGTGAGGGTATGGTAATATTGACGCTGAAGGGCAAAAGGCGTGCAACAATATTGCACACCAGATTGTAAGACATGCTGGGTTGTTTTGCGCTGAATATTTCCTGTACAATCCCTCTGCATTTGCGCCCCCAGTCGCAGTGGGCTGTACCGCGGCTAGCGTGCCGAAATCGGCTTCCTACTAACACACAGGCAGTACATAGAGTGTCCTTCGCAATGTACGTTACCGCATTTGCATTCAATCATTCAATCAAGTTTCAAGCACATCCATACCATCACATATTTTGTTTCCAATATGGCCACAGCCCCACCAGCAAACCTCCCAGCCCGTACATCCTCCCATCTCCTAACGAATCCCAAAACACAGGCTCAGTATATTATTCAGATCTCTCGACCTCTCCAATTCAGCAAATCGCTAGAGCTACGCAACAGCCGCCTCCCTGTCTTCTATGTCCTTGATGGCAACGCAAATTTCCTTACTGCCGCAGAAATCTGCTGGCGTGGGGAAACAACAGTGAACTGGGCCGGTGGCGGCATCGTCGTCGCGATAGGATACCCTCAAGATCCCACAGAAACGGGGCATTTGTATAATTTTGGGGGGTCGCAATCGCGATTATACGCCTTGTGCGGCCGACGGGACGCCAGGTGACGCGACTGGCAAGCTTGGCGGCGCGCTTGGTGGCGCGGACACGTTTTTAGAGTTCGTTGAGAGTGAAGTGAGGCCTCTAGTAAAGAGTATTATGAAGGAGGATGGAGCTGAGGTTGCTAAAGAGGCGATTTGGGGGGCATTCATTTGGCGGGCTGTGTATTTTGCATGGCTTATTCACGGGGATGGGCGGAAGATTCGATACATATTATGCGGTTAGTCCGTCGATATGGTGGGGTGAGAAATTCCTTGTGAAGAAAGAGAAATCTTTCCGTGGGGAGAATACACGTTTAGAGTTGAGCTTTGGTCTGTTCGAGGAAGAGCCGGAGCGGACGCCCAGGGAATCAGAAGAAGACTTCGAGAAAAGGCTTGTTCACGCGGAAGAAACAGCAATGGGGCCAAACACGCGGGCGATGTACAGACTACTGAAAGAGAATGGCAAAATGGTTAATGTTAGGCTGACTGTATTCGATGGCGAAGATCACGGGACCGTTTCTACGGTTGGCCTGCTGAGAGCTCTGGTACAGTTCTTCGCGGATTAATCATACACTCGGCAGCCCTGCGCTATACGAGGAACTCCTGGTTCGGAAACCGAGCCTACCTCTTCTGAAACTGTGCCTTGCTCGGCACTCCTGGTGAACCTATACTATTATGGTGTTGTTTAGGTATACTAAACTAGCTTGCACGTGGTCTATAGGGTGTACTCTTCGCCTTGATGGCAGCTCGGGATCAAGATGAAACATGCACTTGGATGACACAGTTCGCATGGGCACGTTCACTAGATCTAGAATATGATGTGGCCTATCTCTATCGACCTCATTCAGCGCCCAATTCTTCTTGGAGCTCCTTTTTGACCCTAGCGATCTCATTGGCCATGTCGCGTTCAAGTCGCTCAATTTCTGCCCTATCCCTTGCCAGACCTTCAGTGACTGTGGCCAACTCTTGGTCCTGGGTGCTGATAGACTCTGCAGAGGGGTATTTCTCGCCCCGTCTGTTCATAGCTATGGCCTGTATATCATCAGCGAGTGTTACTCGCAAGAGCCTGTTAACTCACCTTCTCTGTGAATGCAGCCTCCGCGGGCTCGTTTGCGGCCCAGAAGGCCATAAGGTCCCTAAAGTCCTCTTGCTCGGCCCACCAACTGTCTACAACCGACTGGTCCTCATGGTACACGCCGGACCCAAGGAGCCCTGGAGCAGCCCTGTTGAACCCGCCTCCGGTGGTGACCCAACTATTGGCGATCAAGGCCAGCAGCATCTCAGCACACGCGACCTCGTCGTCATTGACCTGGTAGCAGACCGGGAATGCGTCCAGAGTGAATTGACCTGGACAACGCACGTTGCAGACGTGCTTCACAAGCTGCATCAGCCAGTTGCTTCTGTCGCCCCGTGTATGTTGTTCTTGCCGGTCGATAAACTTTTGTGCACGACCAACGTATTGCAGAGGCCGACGCAATGGCCCGTCCATCTCGTCGGCCGAGAGCCGTCCAAGACGCACATCAAGAGCGTCGCAAAAGCTTTTGATGTCCTCGGGCTTATAGCGAGTGCGTTTCCGGCCATTGTTCCCGTTTTTGCAGAAGAACAGAGGCTTGCCGGCCCGGATATCTGTCATGTCGGAAACTCGCTGATAGGCATTGTCGACCTCGAGAGTGTGCATTGACTCGGCGATGTCGCCGTAGCGACGAAGGTCGTCTATGACCAGCCGCAACTCGTCCGGAGTATGCGCACGACCTCCTTCCTCCTTGTTGGTCAAGCACAATATGTAGACGACCGGGGCCAAGACGTTGCCCTGCTTCATCCATGAACTGTCGTCCTGAAACATGGCCCTCACAGTATCGTTATCGCGGCCCCAGTATAATGCGGCCAGGTTTCCAGAGGCGACTGCCTTCAACACGTCCTTTTGCATGCTAAGGAGGACGCTGTGACCGTACCATAGCCAGTAAGGTTCAGTGAGCTGGTCGGCCACGGATGGTATGTCCTTCAACGCTTGTTGCCACGCTAGCTTCACGGCCACGATATAGCCATGCTCAATGGCCTTGTCGTATCTAGGTCGGCCGACCGGTAGCCGCGGCGTATCGTCCTCGTCCTCGTCCACCGCGACCGCACCTGCTTCTCTATCCCGGCCTGCGGCCTCAAGCCAACCTCGTACCAGCCCTTGTGCACCGGCCTCCGAGAAACCTGGAGGTTCAGACGGAGGAGCGCGGCGTACTTGACTTAGGGGCTTGTCATCGAGCGCTGAGGCAAGCCAGTCCATGCTCCCCTGATCGACAGAATTCTGCCCTCGGGAAGACCCACTTTCACACGACTGATTCATCTGCCCATCTGGCGCAGTAGAAGCAGCGTTGAAGTCACTACCATTGTCCCCAACCCACCCATCCTGCTCGACGATATCGACAGAGGCCTGCCGTCGGAGAGCTTCATTCGCATGGTCCTGAATCTGCTGACCTAGCCTAGGGCCAGAGAAATCAGACTGCGGGGTCTCTTCCATTTCCACACCAGCAATTATCCCATCCATTCCGTCCTCGTCCTTTTCCGGTTCGTCCTCGTCCTCGTCCGGTTCGTCCTCTTCGGCTCCTGTGTGGTGACCTGCTAAAATTCGGTTCGACCTGCCTTGTATTAGTTGACTCCGCGAAGGGAAGGGACGAGTGACCGCATACCTGGCCCTCTTCTTGATGCCCTCCAACAGTCTGACGTGCGTTAGTGGCATACACGAAGTAGTATTTGTCAAAAGTGTACTGATGATTCCTCTCCGTCCGCTTCCGCGGAGCAGAGCCCTTGTTCCGACGACCATCAAGCCCAACTATCGTGGCCTCGCTATCGTGATAGGACCCATCCCATTCAGAGGGGGCCAGTAATTTGTCGTATTTGCCCATCGTAGAATGTGTAATGAGTGAGAGAGCAGATGGGAAGAAATCTTCTTAATGGCAGTGCGTGCGGCAGGCTCTGGAGCGCACCTTCCTCTCGATCAAGAATTGCGTCATCGTGAACACGGCAAGCGCGTCTGGTAGCCACACTCACACAAGCACACTTACATCTACAATTCAATTTACTTCAAGATGCCGCCTGCAAGACGCCCCAAAGGGATACCTAGACAGGACGTATTACGGTGGGTAAGGTTTCTGGAACTGGACGTCGACTTGGATGCGTTCGTGGACCCTTTCGCAAAGGACGCAGAATTGGCCGGTACAAGGTAATTTCAAGACAGTTCAGAACAATCAGCATTGCTTACGTTCCACTAGAGAAGAATGGCAGGACGCACAGGCGAAGCTATTTCAGCTTCGCACCCAGGACAGGACGAATCCGCTCGTGGCCGACTTGGAAAACAAGAAAGAGATGCTGAAATTGGTCATTCGCGGGAAGGAAAAGGTCAGTTCGGAGATTCAGGAAGCCGTACCTAATACGCCACCAGAGGAAGTTGCCTTGCAGAACTCTGCATTGGCTCTTGCTCGTGAGGTGGGTATGGAGGGCCTCGATCTACTACGTACCCTTTTGGCACGTACTGGCGAGGTTAAAGGCTTGGAAGAGATGGTTCCGCGTTCTGCGTGCGTGGAATCCATACTCAAGGAAGCGGGTCTGGAGGAAGAAGCCGAGCTTAGGAAGGCTGTCGCGCTAGTGAAGATGGCGAGAAAGGCACCTGGACTGGACGAAGACGACATATTAGGGGGCGCACGACAGTTTCTGAAGAGGGCGATAAGACAACAAGCGAAGGTCGGGACAGACACGGACCTCCAGGCCGTCATTGCCCTATTCCTCGCAGCGCGGCAGACACTGGGTCTCCAAGATACCAATGAAGGCGGCGATGTCATCAAAATGGTCAACAAATTGCTGGTCCACTACCACAGGACCGGTGGAGGGGACAATTTCGAGATGTTACTGGTCATGCAGACCCAAGCCGGCGGCTTCCCGCTACTTCAAGACAAGGTCAGATGAGCAGATCTGTGTTGAAAAGAGCGTTCTGACTTGTGATAGCACGCAATGGCCGCCAGACTCGACGAATTCTCATCATCACGAGGCCTAAAGTCAGATCAGCTGCTTGAGCAGGTCAAAGAAATCTTCTCGTTGGTAGATAAGGCCGGAAGCATGAAAGCCCTTGAGGATGCCTTCATGGCCGTCGGAGTTGCAGGCGGTTCAAACCAGGCCCTACAACGGAGGCAAGCTTTAGACGACGCGACTGCGTACCTAGACGGAATTTCCAGCCAAGAGAAGATGTGGTCAGACCATGAAACATTCATGCAATCCCTATGGTCAAGCGGCGAGGCCAAGAACACGGTCCAACAGAAGAGGGGCGCGCTGAGTTCGACTTCGAATAGGGAGTCTAGTGCCTTGCCTATGGCAACGCCGCTTAACAGCTCGCGGCCTGGGACTATGTGGCCAGAGTCGAGCAATTCAGGCCTAGTACCAGTGGTGTGTTGCTAAGTTGGGTTAAGACAAGGATTAACGAGTACAGGGGTCAACGGCGCCTGGAAAGCGGAGGTCAGAGAGTCGGGCAGGTGGTAACCCAAAGCGGACCCGCTCGCAGTATTCTGTGACTTGGGCCGTAGAAGACCAGTTCTCGCAGACACCGCAGAATTCTGTGCCTCTCTCGGGACAGGCAGGTCTTCATGGTACACTACCGCAAATATTTGTGGGAAGTGACCATATGAGTACGCCACTGGATAGAGACCTCCCTTTGCAGGATTCTGTAATTGGAGTGCGTCGAGGAGCGATAGGGACTGTGGAACAAGACGAAGCGCCCATTCGTCGACTACCAATCGCGTTCCTTATCCCTGAGACGGATGGGACGGTGATCAGGGACGAGCATAAGATGGACAAGGAGCTTGTCAACTGGCTGTGGGGCGAACTCTTTCGGCACATTATGGCCAAGAACGAACGCCGGCTGTTGTGGGACAGACTCGAGGCTACAAACGGACTTGCATCCTCATGAAGGTCATCGCGAAGAAGGACTCGATTTTCGACCAGGGCGATACCAGGACGTGCAGGACATGTCGCAGTACCCACAAGGCCACTCGGCCTAGGCCGTGTGCTATGTACACCGAGGTCGAAGGGGACGAGCATCCGAACGTTCTCTTTTTGCCACTACCTGGCACAATGAGGGCTGGGAAGACCCCAAGCGATAGGGGTTATTGGGTATTAAACGCATAAGCGCTTGGACAAAGGCCATTGGTCGATGGTCGTCGGCCATTGTTTGCGAGTCGTCGATTGTGTCGTTGAGATTGGGAATTAAATTCATACACTATCCAATTTTGATACTATCCAGATTGGTGCTTTGCTATATGGAACTCCTGAGACAAGTCATGCTCTCTCATACTCATACTCACACTCATACTCACACTGGCACTCACTGGCCAAGCCTGGCTGACGTACGACTCGGACCAAGTCATCCAATCTTTGGGCTGTTCTCCGTTCATCGTCACACTGAATAAGGCCTTGATGAACTCTGTCCCACGTTCCCCGCCATGGTCTAAGACTGGACCCGCTCACCTAGCCTATGCTTCCAGCAAGCCCTTCTCCAAAACTTTTACGCCTTCAACCCTGAAAGCATCCCGATAGTCGATCTGCTCTCGTGTTTGCTCGAAATGTACCCTACCATACCTCAAAAGCTCACCAAACGTACCCGGGGCGCAATCACTGCCCTCTTGCTGGTCAAGCAAAACACCACAGTGGGTATCAGTCGTCAAGTTCTTGCCATGCGTGATCTTCTGCAGGCTGCTTTCCGTCAACAGCCTCCATGTGGCTTCGTACGCCTTCTTGTACTCCTTGCTCTCCGGGTCTGCATCCAGGCGCGTGGTGAAGACCTTATGGATGTCGTTGCCGTCATACCCAACCGTCTTCTCGGCTGCCCAAATCTCGTTGAGTGCATCGAAGCAGAGAACATGCTTAGTGTAGTACTCCACGCCGTCAAACCCTCCATTGGGCTCCTTGAGACTCGCCACCCTGCACCAGGAGAGAACTTGGCCAATATATCCTAGGACCGTAACCGGATCAACCGTGAACTTCCAGTGGAATCCAGCGGCCTCGGCATGGTCGAAGTTGATGTTTTGCAGGAAGGACATAATGAGCGGTGATTTGACGATGCCGGCCCAGTCGTTTTGGTCCTTCCAGAGATGCATGAAGAGCTCGTGCCATTTCTTGATGAAAAGGTCGCCTTTTCGCGCTACCACAAAGGCGTTGGCCATGATCATATCCCACTGGATTGCGGCGCTGATGGTGAAAGGCGAATTGTCGTCGGCAAGCTGATCCCAGCATATCTGGTCCAGGCTTCGGAAAAGCATGCAGCTGACGTCCAACCATGCACCTCCATATCTATATATTGCAGCACAGCGTAGAAAGTCTGCAGAATGGGGCCCTGTGTATGGTCCAGTCATTGTCCCTTTGATAAAGGTTTCTGGAAGCTGATCGGGCTCTATCCAGTTCAGCGCGTGGTTTGGATGGCCAGGGACGGTGTTGAGGACACGGACAGTCCAGCCCGGAGCGTGCAGACGGACCCAGTCGCATATGGTGCGTTGGTTCCATGACGGCATAGCATCGATGCCTGCATGCCAGTACGTCCAAATGTTTTTCTCCGACGTGACTGGTACGTTTTGCTTGAGCGCAGCAATGATCTCGGCGTCGGTACGTGAGTCCTTGCTGGGAACATATCGAACCTTGGAAGCGAACTGAGGTGGGATGGGTATTTCTGGGCCTGTCATGGTGAAAGTTGGTCTCAAGATAGATGAGATGAGAATCTGCTGTGTAGCGTTAAGTAGATCACCCAAGCCAGGGTGCGCTGGGGTACTGAAGTTATATACAGGCAGGAATCCTGCACTACCAAGCTTCTGACAGCGGGAATTTTATCCATCGGTGTGCATATGGATCCGATGGTTGTTGCGACGTCTCGTTCAGCTTATCGCCATTCGGCATCACGCTCGGTCAGTACGGAGTCCGCTGTTAGTAGCTATTCCATGTTGCAAGAACGGCCCAAAAATGGATGAATTTTCACCCGAATCATGAAGACCCGTACGAGTGCTGCCGCAACCGTAATACCTTCGAGGCTGGATCCTGCAAAGCTTGGTCCCAGATAGGATCTACAAAGGTACAAGCACAAATTGTGCGCGCTGACGTGAGATCGCCTGAGCTGCTAGGCGCAAAGTAAGTCTCAGCGATCCACTCTGGTCTCGAACGAGCACCGTGAATGAGACTTCGCAAGGGTTGGCTCTGACGTAGATAAGGCCGCCAAGAGGATCGCCAGGGCCCTCACGTGACGTCCAGTATCTAATTGGCTGGCGAGACGCGTCTTCGTTTAATCCACTAGCAACTGCACGCTGGGCAATGGATTGCGAAACATTCGGGCATATGGGCATATACCTAAAATGTAGCCTGAGCGTAAGCAGCTAGGAATTTCACTGACGTACCTGCGCCTAGTTCGCGCATTATCTTTTGTAGGCATCACGGCTCAGTAACCTTACAAACGAAAAACGGACAAATCCACTGGCGAGAGCTTCAGCGTGCAAAAGTTGTTGACGAGGTGGTTATAGTCCCTGGTGTGAATCGTAACCCTACTTCAATTGGAAGAGCTTACCTAGGTATCCTCCAACTCTGAACTTGACGCCTCCGGCTCCGGCACCGACTAGTATCTCGTCTGGGATGCTGAGTCGTTTCAAATCATACTATGATAGATACCACACATTACGCGGACGAGTTCTTCGCCAAGACTGTGTTGACCGAGGACTGTAGATAGTCGTTGAAGAGGGGCACCAAAGGGCGAGTGAAGACGCTGTGACCTGGTGGACTGCCGCATACGTGGCAAGCATGCGAGCAACTTCGCTCGAAAGACTGTGAGTACGACCGGATGCCAGAAACGAGTGGGAACAGCTTCTCATGATTTGTGAATGTTATGACGACTGCGATATGATATGGTGGGTGCACGGCAAGTTATCTCGATGTTGAGGATCCGCCGCCTGTTGACACAAGTTCGAAAGACGCACCGCCGCCGTCCGAGGTAACAACAGCGCCAGCATGCGAACCATAGAGAGGCTGAAACTTCTAAAGTGCTCGATCATTGCCTTGTGAGACAGAATGACTCTGCTAATAAGCCTACTTCGAGCATGAACCGTGGTCCGTACAGGTCAAGCTTGGTAGGACCATTATAATTCCTTGATAGAAAGGTTTTGTTGAGCACCCCACCAAGACATATCACCAGCGTCTCCTAAACGACCACTCGTCGCATACCTAATACCGTGCAACTGAGCCAAGATAAATCACACGTGTGATACCCTTCCCCTTCCTCAGTGCCACCTTCGGCAAAAGCGAAACACCGACGAGCCTCGACCGAGCAAAACACCTACCCATCGCCTTGTCTACCCATACTCCAGCTCCGCGCAGGTCATGCCGTGGATATCCTTCGACCCCGCCGTCTGGGCCGACGACAATGACACCACTTCCCCTTCGATCACACCCATCGCCTACCAGCCGCTCAGCGAACGCGAGAAAGCAATGTACCCCGAACACTGGGACAATAAAGGGGAAGTTCTCGTAGGCCTCGTGAGATTTGTCATTCACAGATGGGTCCGGCGATGTCGACGGAGATTTGGAGGGTCAGGGGGCAATGGTGTGAATGCAGCTTCACATCAGAAAGAGGATAAGCGGGTGTGACAGTGAGGAGATGTATCGCTTTTGGGAATGGAAGACAACGCAGTGCCTCTTGGCTCTGGGATGGCCGGGATGGACTTAGGAGGACGTGGGTGCTGTAGCGGAACGATTGCATTGGGCGAAGCTTTGTTGAAGACGCACTGTTGCATGTAGCAATGCGACTTTGTTATTTGTGGATGAGGTAACGGCTAGCTAGCTAGCTAGCTTAAAATCAATCTACAGTGCCAACGCAGGGATGGACGTCGGGATGCGGATCCTTCTTCATGAATTAGTCGAAGGTAGCAAGCTACAAATCTTTGACTTGGCTAAGTGCCGAAATGAATTGATCGTGGCTGAAATGCTTCCCACCATAAAGGTAGCTGCTGCATTATACTCGCTAAATCCCAAATCGACGAAGCGCCTCGTTCAAACGTTCGGCAGAGACCCTAAGAGGATCATGTATCATCGCATCCAACTCGTCCTGGTAACTGCGCGCTTGACGTCGAGGTATTGGTTCACTTAATTGTTCTGCTGCCTGACTAGACTGGTATAGAGTCTGTGCTGGCGCAGGAGGAGCTTGCGGCGGTGCCGGCATAGCAGGAGTCTGGGACTGTGCGCTCTTCTCGTCCATTTCCTCGCGCAAGGTCTTAACCTGCTTTTGGATCTCCTTCCACAGAACAAGATCGTCCAGATCAGTGTGCCCCAGTGTTTGTGCCAAAGCCCTGTGCAGAGCTTGCAGGTCGTTATTCGCGATGTGCTGGTTCTCCTCATCCTTGTTACCTCCCGCGGCGATCACAAGCAAGCTAGCGACGAAGGCTTCCTGCATGTATGCAAAAGAGAATTTGTCGGTGATCTTCGCGATGGCGGGACACAAGTCATCTGGGAACTCAACAGCGTCATTATCCTTCAGCTTGCCCTGCCAGTACTTTGCGTACTGAACCCGCTGTTCGTAGTCGGGATCTGGGAAGTAGTACTTCCGGTCGAACCTGCTGGGTCGCTTCGAGATACCCGGGTCCAGGCGATCAAGGTGATTCGTTGAGCCAACCATCAGAATACCGTCGTTCGACTTGAGGCCATCTACTTCGTTAAGGAAGTATGAGCGAACGCGATCATTAACGATAGAGTCCAGGTCTTCGAATACGAGGTAGCAGGGAGCGACTGCACGGGCTTTGTTAAAGATGGCTTGCAGAGCGTATTCTGGGCCTGCAATGGAGGAGAGACTGCGCACGTAGAGGGTCGGCACAGATAGCTTCTTGTTACCGTTGATGCCGCGCTGGTAAAGACTGTGCATCATAGCTTTGATGCTGATAGTCTTGCCGTTTCCAGGTGGGCCATAGTAGATGATTCCTCGCTTCCAAGGAACCTTCAGATTCTGGTACGTCTCTCGTCCGTCGAAGAAGTTTTCCACATCACTAATAATCTGCTTCTTCATCCCCTCCTCAAGTATAACATCTTCCCAACGGCTCTTCTGCACAGACTGCCAGAGCTCATGGCTCTTTTGCCAGTAGCCTTGGTCGAACACCCAGACTTCGTTGTGAAGTTCTTGGGCCCACAGTGTCGCCTCCTTGATCAACTCGTCGACCCTGTGGGTATCCCGTGTGAGGATGTATTGGTTCGTTATCGTAGGATACGAGCTCTGTCCATCCCTGCCATTGGCAACGTATAGGATGAGCTCTTGGTCATTCCACTTGTATAGGTATTTGCCAAACACAACGTGCTCGGCATACGCGCCCGGGCTGGGGTCCAATCTCCGCGATGGCGGAATGTACTGGCGCCATTTTATGGCTCCGCTGTATACAGGATCTTTGACGGGGTCTTCGAGTGGCGTGATCGAGGCATGGCCGGCGGAGGCGTATGTGAGGAGGCTGGCACCGCGATCGGGCACAATGACGAGATCGAGATTGCGGTACTGGCTGCGAAGGGCTTCGACAAGCACGATATCGGTGTTGACGCGCTGGCCAGAGGAGTGGTGAAAGTACTCGCGGGCCGTCTCGTCGCCGCCGTGGCTGTAGCTGCCCGTCATACTGGTGGCTATTAGACTTGCGGGGAAGCTGCTTGAAACGAACAGGCAGTGACGGCCACTGCGACTAGTAAAGTTTTGGGGTTGTGGAATAGCGCGATCAGTCAACCAGTGCTGGGTGCACAGCTAGAATGTCTGTATCGACGTGAGGGTGGTGCCTGGAGCTCCCGTAAGCTTCCCGCGTCATCGAGGGGGCGGAGCTGAAACAGCAGGAAGCTCCCCACAGTGGGGGCCTAGCGCGTCGCGTCTCGATCCATAGCGCGTTTGCTATCGAAGTACAGCGATCTTTCACCACCATCGTCCAGGTTTGACCTTCTATGGTAGACTTCTATAAAGTTATCACTCTACGGCCATATGCAACATGTTGCTGGTCTTGACGCCGCAAGGTCGCCAATGCCGCCAAGTACCCAGCCGGCAGGATTCTTCAGCGAACGCCACCAAAAGTCTTGGAGTACACCTCTCCGCATCATCTGACGTCCATACGATGTCGGATCTCCTCGGAGACTTGTACAACACTGTCGCAGACATTTCTTTCGAAGTTGTGGGTGTTGACGCTCTGTCCATCGCTCATCCGTTGTTTCCTCCTTTTGACCGGGCCGTTCTGTTGTCCTCTCGGGCCCGGGGTACCATGCTCCTGTGATGTACTGTGCGCGACAAGACTTTGCGCCCTTGTGATCATTCGAGTCGTAAATCGCCGTTCGGGGGCAAATAGTGGCTACTCTCTGGCATTCCTTGACTGTGGACGAGACATGCACTCCATGCGAGAATCGGTTGCCTGTGCGCTCGTTCGAAGCTAATTGCTAAGTCATCTGCCTTGCGGGCTTGCGATTAAACCAGACAACTCGAGAAGACCTAAGGGAGCTTCCGATCCCAATAATACAATGCAACGCGCAAAGCCGAGACCTGACACGCAGCGTGAAGCTACCAATTGGAGTCCAGCCAGCTTCCTCTGAACGCACCTCTTCCACCCGAGGCGCTATCGCGAAGAAGCGAGTTCCTGTAAGCAGTGAGCAGCGTATGTCTACAAAAAGAGTGCTTGGCTATCGAGCATTTATTGAGACCTGCGTTACCAGTCTCGCCCGAACGCTTTCCAGAAGGATATTGCGTGTTCATGTCGCTGGTCTGCAGAGCCAATAGGCTAATTCAGGGATTGCATGGATGTTGTGGAAAGCGATCCTGCAGGTCCCGCAATTCCGGGAATCAATCACTAATGGAAATGTACCACTTGGGTACTTGGCAGACTGTGTGGTCATCTCGAGAGTTCGTACCGTTGCGTGTGCAGATCTATCCAACAGCGCTTTGGATTCGAACCAAACGAACTGATTCTCCGATCTGGAAGTGCGATATGACTTTGAACGCGCTGGACCGAGATGCAAGCACCCGAAATCGCACAGGAACAACTATCGACATGCACAACTAGTCGACTTTGGGTATCCTGCTGATACCTCCGGAGCTTCTAGCTCTCCCGCTGGACCGAACGATGCGTCGCCTCCGAGGGGAGCCCCGGGGGCAACTCCACGTCCCCGCGCGTGGCAGCCGACCTCCGGGAATCCCACACACCAGTTTTTGGTGGGCCTGGTGGACCCTGATCAGCTACTTTTTGTGAGCCTGCGTGACCCCAAATGTTGCGACGATTTGAAATTGCGTATCGAACGCGTCCACAGCCGATCGCGAGACGTGTTGACGTTATGTCATGCTTTCGGGCATGGCTGACGCCCAGAGACTTCGCAGAAGCTTAGCATGCACAACCCCTGTCCCACACAACATCCACAATTCGCATGTCCCTTCGGTTGTCGAGCCGCTGTCTGCGCAAGACATTCCCGCTACTTCCGGTAGATGACTGCCTTGAGTGGTTGCCCAGCCATGACAAGCTGCGGAGTAACGCCCTTCACGAATACCAAGCAGTTGATCGCAAGAGATGGCCTGATGTACGGCTTTGTCGTTGTTGTGCTCCCTGACGCATCAAAACAATCCCGTCTTGCGCAAGCTCTTTCCTCCCACCACCAGGGGTTGTCAGCCTGCAACAATGCGGCGGCGTCAAAGGGACACCCTGACCAGCCGGGCATCCAATCTGCAACCGAAGTGACCCGTTAATTTGTAAGCGCGAGCAATACGCACAAAGAACACATTCCGCATTGCAGCGGTGGTGGTCAAGCGGTGCGATTGGAACTGGTAGCCGCCTATGCGATGATGTAAAGATCGGGTGCCATGGTCGGCGACAAGCTTCGGCGCGCCGTTGCTCCGCACCCACATCGCGGCAAATTCGACCTCTCTCGTGGACGCATCTGCAAAGAACGATCGGCTGCTGCACAATCTCAAGCTCTTTGTCCAGCCCGCCTGGGCCTCGGTTTGTTCCAAGGGCGCCGATCTGCTGCAGAAGTGGCTGATGCGTCGATGCAGCGGTACACCAGCAATTTGCCCGTCATTCGATGAACCCCGTCCCACTACGGCGACAATTTTAGCCGGTCTGGGGAAATCATCCCAATCGTCCGCTTTAGCTCCTGTTTAGGTTTAATTAACATGGGCCTTTGCTGGGACCAGAGCTTAAGAGGAGCCATGTCTCCTGGCACACGTCGCTCCGGACCGGCGAACCTGATCTTATATCACCCCAGTTCCCCAGATTGGTTCTCTAGTTGTTTGCTCCCCAGATTCAACAGCAACCCCGGACTGGACGCTGTGCTCGACTCGCCTTCATTTTCGCCGCTTGATACCCATTTCTGATATTCAGAATCTAATTCCAACACAATGGCGACTGCTCAAGAGCACAATGACACCGTATGTTTGTTTTGCTTCCAACTATTGCATGCTTTCGCGTTTGCATTTCCGTAGTAACAGACTCTTGCGCAGGCTGCTGGACTGACCGGTACGCACGCTCACCATCCAGTCAATGGCACGAGCACCTTGGACCACGCTGCAGCCAATGAAGGCATAGCCAAAGAGAGGAAACCTTACGACTATGGTGAGATTCTACCTTGGAAAGTCTTTAGTCGCGTCATCTAATCCTTTTCAGGCGGCAACCCGCTCGCTCACATTGCGACCAACAACCCCGACTACCGACTTACGGCTTTCGGTGGTGAATTCCAGCCTGGTCTGTATCGGTACGTCACCTCAAAGCCAGGTATCTATTAGCGATCGCTAAGAAAATATACAGCGCCCCGAAGAGCAACTTTGCCAACCCAGCTCCATTGGGTCTGTCCGCTTTCGCCCTGACGACTTTCGTGCTGTCTCTCATCAATGTCGGAACACGCTCCATCGGCGAACCCAACATCGTCGTAGCGATTGCTTATGGCTACGGTGGTCTCGTCCAGTTGCTGGCCGGCATGTGGTATGTATTCACTAGCACTGTTCCCAGTAGATATGGTTGCTGACCACGACTGCAGGGAAATGGCCGTCGGCAACACCTTTGGTGCCACCGCACTTTCATCCTACGGCGGCTTCTGGCTCTCATTCGCCATCATCCTGACCCCAGGCGGCTTCGAGATTGCCTCCACTCTTGAGGAGAAGAGCCCTTTCCCGTTCTACAACTCGTTCGGATTGTACCTCATGGGCTGGTTCATCTTTACGTTTATCCTGCTTATCTGCACCCTGCGATCGACAGTGGCCTTCTTCTCGCTCTTCTTCACGCTAGACTTGGCCTTCATGCTCCTGGGCATTGGCTACCTCAGAGCGGATGCCGCCGGCCCCAACGAGGCGTGCATCAAGGCTGGTGGTTACTTTGGCCTCTTCGCTGCGTTCCTAGCTTGGTACAACGCGCTCGCCGGTATTGCGGACAGCTCCAACAGGTTGGTCATGCACTCCATAATTACGACTCCACCCCATGCTAACGTTTCAAAGCTTCTTCGTCATCCCCGTCGCGCACTTCCCATGGTCCGAGAAGGGTCGCGAGGCCCGCGGCAAGCCCACCAACTCCTCCGAGGCGCACACCGCATAAGCGTCTGCATCCTCACCCCACCACCAACAACATCTACGCCCTCTTATTTCTGCTGTAGTTACGCGCGCAAGAGTCTGATGATTGAAGGATCGACAGACATGATTCCCCAGCGCTAAGAACGGCTTGCGAAGCGCACTTTTGCCGGTGCCCTAGTGCGGCCCGCGCTCTTGTATCTTATTTAATACCATTACGATGTTCCTCATTTTCCCCCGTCCTCGCGATCGTCGCGTCCTGTGCTGTTTACGTCGTTACGTCATTCCTGCGCAGCTCTTCGCCGAGTCGTCGCGCCGCCGAGCCACTTACCCCGCACCCCAAACCGCACTCTGCGTTGATGCGCGCCCGGCGGTTCTACGCAACCAATCCAAAATTGATGGTGTTCGAGACGCCCGTATGCGGACGGGTTGTGGTCATGAACGACTCGATCTGGCGTGTGGCTTGCTGGATCTTGTGCACGCTTGCGTAGGCCGCGACCGCATGGTGCCCAAGCTTTGCATGGCAGCTGCGGAGGGGCTCGGATGAGGTCAGCGGCATGGTGCTGGCTGTGACGTCGTGAAGAGGGTGGTCGGCGCGTCGCGTGTAAGCTGAGACTACGACTGCTGTATTGATGAGATTGCAGGAGTCTCGATTCAGGTGCTTTACCATGGAGAAACAACGAGCTCTATCACGCTGAACTCCGGCGTCTCCTAGGCTCGCTGCCAGTCGCAGAGGAACGACAATAAGACAAGGCTTCGTAGCGATATTTGTGCACGGGCTTTCTCAACATTGTACGTCTGAAAGTAGCACACTGATTGCAACAGGTATACTGGCCTGTGCGGCGTGTTATATGCTCGTCGCGTAGACCTATATCATTTGGAGACCATCGGGTCGGCTTGGCTGATTTTCAACTTTGAAATCCTTGGACGTTCGACATGTACTTTGGCTCCTCAACTTGTGTCATCTGAAGAGGAATATCCCTTCGTGAAGTATCCATCGAGGCGTCCCATACCTGCTCAAAGAGCTTTACCGAGTCCATCACAACCAACAACTCCTCGCTGCGCCATCGCAATGAGAACTGAAATTAGCACAAGCGCCGACATTAACCGCGATTACGCAGGCCCATGGAGCGAAACATCCTCTTATCAACGTGATCTGAAGTGTGATCGAAGGATTCTGGGTCCGGAAAAGCGTATCGGAAAAGCACCACATCAGCACTAGGTACTCTGAGGCTCATATAAAGACTCGCCAGTGCGAGGTACCAACACTACTTAAGATAGAAGCGTAGAGCCTACGTTTGAATGATTGTACGCAGGGAGGCATGACCCGTCTCGCGCACCGCATCAACACCACAACCCGGCTCGTGAGCACAACTTGGAAGACTCAACACAGCTCCACATCGCAGCACTCCCGCACATATACCACTTTCCCAAAGATGTCTTCCACAGCACCCTACCTCCTCCACCTGACGTCCCGTCCAAATCAAGTCTCGCCCCAGACGTGGAAAGAGTGGTACGATTCCCTTCCCGACCTCGTCACCTCGCATGCTTCCGTACGTGCCACGTTCTACGAAGAAATCGATCTTCCCGGCACTCTTCCATCCGCCTCATACCGCAGTTTTCTAGCTGTTTATCAAAGTGATGTTGAACAGCCGTTGGAAACGAAGAACTCCACGCATTTGCAGACCACCAGCGTGTTCTTTGAAAATAATGCGGCGAAAAGCAATGCGAGTGGGGAGAATGCAGATCTCGATGCGAGGAATTATGCGTTGGTGCAGGTTTATAATCCGCAGGGTGTTGGCGAAGGTATACTACATCTGTCCCGGCATGAGCAATTAGCTGACCCTTCCAGCCCCTCCTCCCGAGATCTTAACCGCAGAAGCGCAGCCCGCAGACCCAGACGACTACGACAATTGGTTCCGCACTGAGCACATCGGTCAGCTTGCTGCTTTGCCTGGGTACAGACGTACACTGCGGTATAAGCTGGGGCCTAAGACGGCGTGGACGAAAGGTGAGGATGTGCCGTTGTTCCTTGCCATTCATGAGGTGGAGGATGCGAGACTGTGGATGGAGGGGAGGGCGGAGGCGGCGAAGACAGCGACACCTAGCGAGTGGGCGGTGAGGAATGTGAAGGGCTGTAGGGTATTTACTGTGAGGGGGTGGAAGTTGGTGCATAAGGAGGGATACTGATGGTGGTAAGTGTTGTACATAGATTACGTGAGCTGCTTTGGGTAGGCAGAGGTAATAGAAATATGCTAGGCGATCAAGCGAGCTCGGGATATCAAAAGTGTCCTCTTGTTTGCCTTTCGTGTCCAGTCCTCTTGTTTGCCTTTCGTGTCCAGTCCTCTCACTTCCCATATGATCCGCCCATATATAGTGCAAACCCCATATAGGTTTGCCTTCCTCCCTTCAACCAAGTCTTTTCCCTCTACATCATTCAGATCATGACGAGAACACCGAGGTCGCGCGCCTGCTCAGGCTACGACAAGCGTCCAAACGGCCCTAGTCCTAATCCTTCAGGCTGCGGGCTCATGATCCATTCCCGAGTCAGGCAACTTAAACCAGAGATTGGTCCCTATCAACCTCTTCACCGAAGTCACCCAAAATGTGAGTTGACAAAGAGAATAGAAGTTGGATATTCGATGTGACAACAATGTCTAACAGGTCTTTTAGCTTCAGAGATCCCTGCCGCTGTCGTTAGGAAGACGGCGATGAGGATCTTCATCGGCGATTTCGACTTCAAGTGGGGTGCAGTTGCACGCTGGCTCGAGGACGACAGCAGCGCCAGATTCAAACAACTTTCGAAGTTTCAGAATAAGCTCGAGAACCAAATGTTCGGAAATATCGAGCTTGTACATCGCGTAAGTTGCCCTCGCACTCAATAAAACATTCGCGACTGACCACAGCATCAGGTCTTCGATGTTGCCGCTTGCTGGGATCAGGACCACACTCCTTCTCTTCTCAAGGACAGCACTCGCTTCCAGCGCGATGTGATCTGGAGCGAAGCCTTCAACGAGCGCATTTTCGTCACCATCATCTGGCCTCTACGCGACGCCGTCAAGCTCAACGAAATCATCGACTGCGACGTCTGGAAAGAGATGTATGGTGCCATGTGGGTCGCCTTCGCAGAAGCTGTCTTCACCAATGCCACTTGGTCTCAGCAAGCTAACAGCTACCCTGCCATTGACATGAAGCCTGTCTTCCAAGCCGTCCGTCAAGTGCCAGAGAAGTACTTCGCAGACCGCCCAGAATTCGACCAGATCCCGTCTCATAACCTGGAGTACACTTGCGAGGAAAATTTGGAGGGGTGGATGCAGGCGCGTGAGAAAGCGAAGGAGAAGGTAGCGGAAGAGCTTGGGATGCGGGAGCGTAAAACGACAGGAAGGTTCTACTGATCGTGTTTCCAGCTGAGTGTTGCTGGTGGGGGCAGGCATGCTTAACATTCCGGTTCACGGCGGTGCAGCATCAACTCCAGCCCCAAAGAGTATGATCCCATTCATATTGACCACAGACTCTGATCACGAGCTTCGAACCCGACATGACCGATTTCATACAAAGTAGCGAATTAGTAGGCTCAGTGAAAGACGTTCAAAGTAGCAAAACAGACTTCACCTTTCACTCGCACATCCGAAATTCTTCCACACAAATCCACCTTTCACTTTTCACCTATATATACCTCATCTTTTCTCCTTAAGTTAACAAAACAACGCATTGGGACGGTTCCAAGTCAACACCTCACCTGTTGGCGTAGCGGTCGAGGACTCCAGGAACTGTGCGGGATCAGCAACGGAGGGATGCCGTCCTTAGTATGGTCACATGCTAGGGGATGTTGCTGGGGCCTGTAACAGGTCGGGGTATCACATGCGTTGCGAGGGGAGTGGTTCGAGTCGAAGAGCCGATTCTCTTTTTGTTGTTTGCTTTTTGCTTTTTGCTTTTGGGGGTGAGTAGTGAATGGCACGGTACAAGTCCTAATGCAGTACTGTGCTCATTTTTTTCTCCCTTCCTGCCTAACAAAGATGTATGCAAGCTCTTCTAATGCGCCGCAGATATGCCACTGGGTGCGCGCAGGCTTGTGCTAACTGAGTTTTGCGTGTTGAGGACACAGGCAAGCTACCTGTCGCTCTTGCCAAAATTGGACTATCGGCCCTCCCTCGCCTGGATATCGCTCATGCGGTAAACAAGCAAGCTGCCTTCGCCTTGGCTACGTCTGCGTCCGTAAATAAGGCCTACTCAAATGTGCGCAGTGTCCTTACCTCACCACCACCACTTATCGTCAGTACAACTCGGCTCGTGACAGAATGCCGCCGAAACGCCGCAAGGAGGAAATCGAACAGCCAAATGCCTACGGTGGATCCGGACGTTATCCAGCTCTTCGCTTCGAGAGCCGTGCGTCAGCAACTTCTCCAATCCCTCCATGGTACTATACTGATCTTCTTGTGGCAGACAACAGGCGCGACAATGACCAAGTCTTCCACCGAAACGCCATCCGGCTCTTCGCTAGAGACTTCGATTTTTACGATGATGCAATATTGGCCTGCTTGAGGCGGGATATCAGTGTCGCGGGCCTATACACCGATGTAGTTATCGAACGCAAATTAATAAAGCTCAGATGGGAGCTCCAACAGGAGATGCTTGGATCAGAAGACCTTCAGTCTCGAGTCAGTATTCTATTCGCAGGCCATGGTCATATAGGCTAACATCGGAACTAGGTCTTCGATCACGCCAGGAAATATGATGAGACCCATGCCGACGATGCAAAGCTAAAGGACAAGCCGAAGGAGGAACGCGACGCAGTCTGGGCCATAGCTTTCAATGACGTCGTCTTCTGGATTATGGTCGACCCCCTTCGACAAGGTATCAAGGTGGACAGATTCCGTGCTATCGAGGAGTGGAAGAAGATATACCGCGCGATGTTCATTACCGCCGCCGACACCATGTACATGGGTCGTTTGGGCGGACCAAAGCTAACACACCAGGTGGATATGCAGAAAGTGTACAGCGCTGTCCGGAGCGTGATCGTCAACAAATTTCCAGATCGCCCGAAGTTTGATACGATTCCGTCGCAGCCAGCAGGATGGTGGGATCAAACGCATCGAAAGACAAGAGTCAAGCTGCAGAAAGCCAGTGGAGGCTCTGAATGGGCCAATGCAACCTTCCTAGCCACGCCGAAGGAGGCCAGGTCGAAGAAGGCCAGGTCGAAGAAGGAGAGGGATTCGGCTGCAGCGCGCTCAGATCAGCCCCTATCAGAGGAACAGTGACTGAAGCTTATGGATGCAAGTGAGCAGCTAATGGTTGCTTTCTCCCTCTTACTTTGTCATGATCTGAGACATCGAAAGCCGTTTACTCAATACGGGCAAGGGATGGGACTGGATGTTCCAGGCAGGACTTTAACACTTCTCGAAGGCTCTTAGAGTCTGGTTCATCAAAAGTTCAAGATCATCATTATCATTTCCATAATCCCACTTCTTTCGGAATACAGTCAGTCTTATGGTGCTTTTAACTAACGGATGAATGTGGAACTTTAGAGGTTGAGGTTTCGTTATGGTGGTATCTTTGACTTCGACTTGAATGCTTCGTACGTCACTGTATTAGTACTGCACATGTTAGCGCATCGGCCGATACTCGGAGGTGAATGCATTGGGGACAAGGTTGAGAGCGATGAAACATCAAAAGATCAGCCAAAAGGGCCCATCATGATTGCCCTTCGTCAGTCTCGGGGTATACGACAACCTGAAAACCAAGGCCGCGAGATGTGGGAGCAGCTTCATTGCGTGGCCTGTCGTGGTGATCTGCAACCCGCCGGAAGTAGCGAGAGCTCGGACCAGTCGCGGCCAACATCCTCTTCCTTGCCCTGGGACGTCATCCAAACATTCTCGCTGCCTGCCCACACTGCGCCGCTTTCACACACATCGCCGTGACACGTACAAGCTCAGCACGTTGGCTTTCTTGTAGCACTCCTCGCCGCCTGCCAACCGCATATTCGGTCCCAGTACCACCCCGCGCATCGGCCCCAAGCTAGTTTTCCGCACCTAGCCTCACGACGTCCACCACACGACCGACGTCAAATTGCGACCTCGCACGCCGCCGCCTGCCCCTGCGTTTCCAGGCACTCCCAACGTTCTTCCACGCGTGTTCAGACATTGCGTAGCCACCAAGCCGGTGATACGCTGCACATAGATTCTCCAAAATGTCCGGCGAAGCATGGTTGTACCTGTTGGCGGTGCTGATAAACGCCGTCAACCTCTTCCTTCAGGTTTTCTTCACCATTATGTACAGTGATTTGGAATGGTCAGTGCTACACTCCTCAATATACGACATCTGCCGGAGAATAAATCGCATACTGCGTTCCGCGTTGCGCCGCTTATCACGCACATGCTAATTTTGCGCCAGCGACTACATCAACCCTATCGACCTTTGCAACCGCCTCAACACTTACATTATCCCCGAAGCCGCCGTCCACGCTTTCCTGACCTTCTTGTTCCTTATCAACGGATACTGGGTTGCCCTAATTTTGAACCTCCCTTTGTTGGCCTGGAACGGCAAGAAGTATGTTGGATACAAAGCCGCATGGAGGACCGTATTGACTGGGAACAGGATCTTTGAGAACCAGCATCTCTTGGACGCGACTGAGATTTTCAGAAAGCTCAACGTACACAAGAAGGTCAGCTTTTCTACCCACTTCCTGCGCGACATATGGCCGCAGAGTAGCCCACATACTCGCCCGCTGAAGCGCAAACGCATGTTCAACTACTGACTTGACCCAGGAATCGTTCATCAAGCTGGGTTTCCACTTGGTCATGTTCTTCTTCTACCTGTACAGCATGATCGTCGCCCTCATCCGAGACGAATCCCACTAGGAGTTTGTGGATTTGACATCGAAGGGGCGCAAGCAAGGGCGCATCTTGTGACTGCATCAATACTGATCTTCCAAATCATTCTGGGCGAGATAATTCAGTGCGAGGCTGGCATGGAGTCTTGATGCAGGCGAACTCGGCCCAAGGAGAAAGGACATATTGGGGGAGTGGAAATGTCGATATACCATTCTGATTATGGCGCAAGCTTCTGGACGGATACTGGGAAATGTCGGGAAACGGGGAGGAATTGTGTACGGCTTGCTGGGCGTATAGAGCCTGACGTTCGTATGACCATGATAGCGTGCATTATGTTGTATATGAGACTATTCAATTTAGACGAATCTAGCATACCTTTCGACGTGCAGACATCAATTTGCATGTCGTAGAGTTGGATATCAACCGATCTGGTCGGGCACAACGAGATCACGTGCTCGCATGGAGCCTAGTTCACCAAGCATACAAGCCAACCAACAGCTTTCGCAAGCTCATCTTTGAGTCCAGACACCATTACAATTCACAACATCTCACCTCTGTCAGGCCGTTCCTGGTAAAGCCGTCTACAGGTCTTGGCACACGTCTGGTCGGCCCGTGCGCAAGATTTCTTGAACCACCAACCTTCTGTAGTAGAGTGCACACCAGTGGAAATCCAGACGCCTTCTGCAGCCCACAAGCTCTCCTCCCTCCCAGTTCCTCCCAGCGCTTTTTAATGGCAGGATACAGCAAAGGCGCAGGCCGGGTGCCCACCGGTTTCGCGGCGGAAACATTCATCAGCGAGTCGAGCTTCCGAGAAGGTCACCGCGCACTCGAATCCGGCGCAAATTCGAAGAAACGAAAGAGGGAGAACAAAGGGAATTCGAGCGTAGTCTCGGGCGCCGGAGCGTACAAAGGTCCTTGGGCGCGATATGAGGAAGAGCGGCCAGATGCGGCGTCCGACGAAGAATTCGGCAGCGATGAAGAGGTGGAGATAGTGTATGAAGAGGACGACATAGAAGACAATCCTACGGCGGCACCTAAGAAGCTCGCAGGAACGGATTATGCGGACACAGAAGCTGCGGGCGAGACGAGCGAGTTCGTGGGCAGCCAGCAGTACGATTACCAAGGAAGAACGTACATGCACATACCGAATGGTAGGTTCTCTTTCTCTGAGTCGAATGCCCTCTGCTAACTGCGATGTAGATCTCGATATCAAACTGACCGGCGAGCGCGACGACACCAAGAACTTCCACCCCAAGAAACTCATTCACACGTACAAATACCACACAAAGTCCATCACCCAAGTGCGCTTCTTCCCTGGCAGCGGTCATCTGCTTCTTTCGGCCTCCGCCGATTCCAAGATCGCCCTGTGGGACGCATACCATCAACGAGAGCTTTTGCGGACATTTTCCGGGCATACAAAGTCTGTCAACGACATCGACTTCAACCCTAGCGGGACACAGTTCGTCTCGGCGAGTTATGATCGCTACATGAAGCTGTGGGACACCGAGACTGGAAAATGTCTCAACAAGTTTACTTCCGGAAAGACACCCCACGTGGTGCGAATCAACCCGAGCACGCCGCACGAGTTTTTGGCAGGAATGGCAGACAAGAAGATCCTCCAGTACGATACTAGGAGCGGAGAGATGGTGCAGGAATACGACCATCATCTGGGTCCGGTCAACACGATTACTTTCTGCGACGAGGACAGGCGCTTTGTCAGCACGTCTGACGACAAGTCCCTCCGCGCGTGGGAATATGGCATTCCCGTCCCCATCAAGTTCATTGCCGAGCCTTACATGTTTTCCATGGTTCGCTCGTCCCCCCATCCTTCAGGAAAATACATCGCCTTCCAGTCCTCCGACAACCAAATCACCGTCTATTCCTCCACCGACAAATTCCGCCAAAACCGCAAGAAGAGCTACCGCGGCCATAACGTGGCGGGCTACGCACCGGACGTCGCCATCAGTCCTGACGGACAGCTCATTAGCTCCGGTGATAGCGGAGGTTATGTGTGCTTCTGGGACTGGAAGACGTGCAAGATGTGGCACAAGATTCAGGCGAGCGATGCGCCAGTCTTGGCGGTGCAGTGGCACCCGCGGGAGACGTCCAAGGTTATTACGGGTGATCTCAATGGTGTACTCAAGTACTGGGATTAGACGGCCGCGGGAAGACGGAGGCGGGAAGGCGGACGTTTCAGGGCAAAGGAATATTTTAGAGTTTGTGGAATGATACCCATGCTTCTTCACCAGACGCAGCACCACGTCGATTCAAGGCCCTCGGCTTTCTTCTTGACTCAACGTACGATGTTTTCCCTCAATGAAGGACATATCAGCAGCTTACTTCCAATTGCGGATGCATCGGTGCGACCGGACTTCGCGGTCGACTCTGAATGTTCACCGGCGGCGACCCACCAACAAACAGTCATTTCCCTCTGCGCGACTGCGCATGCGACCATGAGGTAACTCGCCACCGGGATTCACGATCGTTGATGGGACGGCGGACGTCAGTGAGCACGCGCTTGGGCCGAGCGGCTCATCTCGTGTCGCCTTGCTGCCCCCCGCCATAGCCTGCAGCCCTGTGGTATCCACCCCGCGCCCTGTGCCTCCGCCCTCTTTCCACCCAAACACTCCGTCCTTTTGCCTCCCATGTAATCACAAGTCTGTTTCTTTGTTTTGTTTCCCATCCTTCCCCAGCCCTTTTCCTCCGGAGCTTGCGCACCGTGATTTTCAGAGAGGCATCTAGCCTAGGCAACAGGGCAGGCGTGGGGGCGCTTACACGTTCTAGGGAATCCGGTGACTTGCCAATTCACCAGCAGCGTCGCCTGCTTTGTCCAGTCGATTGCTCCAATGCTTCAGCCTAGCCAACGGGCAGCGTCACCGCGTCCTCGGCTTTCCCCCGCCTCCTGACTGGCTCTGCCTGCCGTGCCTTGCAGCTTGCCAGTCATCACAGTGTGTATCCGTCGCGTCGCGGCTCTGTTCTCGACCGAACATGTTCCCCTCGGTGAACGCTTGCGTCTCTGTGACTCTTCTGGAACGCCCGCGGGCCGTCTGCTGGACGCTTCTGGCGCGCCCGCGCACGAGGATGCCTGCTGTCCCTTGCCGTTTCTGCCTGTATTCCTGACCGGCGCGGTATAGCCACGATGAATCACTCAGGTGCGCGCGCAAATGGGGGGAAAGCCCACCTTGGGATCCAGGCACCTACGTTTGCGCTCGTAGGAGGTCTCCGATGGTGACGAGCACGCAGGACGCTCAGTCAACGCCAGATGCATCCCTGTTACCGGCCTCAGGCTTCTGCCTGCCGTATAAATCTTCCTGTTGGTTATGTTTGTCGGAGCTTTCTTTTTCTTTCATACTCATACCATCTGCACAAGACTCATATACTCCTTCGACATTGCTCAATACACCATTGTCCAATACAGTCCTCTCAGCTTCAGTCTGCCATCTCATCCGCCCTTTGATATACATCATTGCGCAGACGACATCCTCGTATAGCATCGCTACCTGCTCGCCTCAACTACTCCATACGAGTGCCTAGCGAATCAACTTCCCCAGGTGAAGACACCCTCAAGCCTCAGTACAGGTCAACAATGTCTTCGAACGCCTCTTCCTCGTACGGCTCGTCCTACGCACAGGACAAGGGCGCCTACGCTTCTCGCTCTTCCTCACCACGGTCTACAACCTCGAGTAAGTTACCTCCATACTCTTCTCAAGCTAGGCATCTTCTGACTCCTACCAGCCTACTCGTCGCCGAGTTCGTCAAGCCTCTACGCCCACCGCGGCCACTCACAGCGGAACAACCGTTACGGCAGCAAACCCAGCGGCAACGTCCAGGTTACCCAAGGCGGCCAGTCGAACGGCCCGTCGAGCACGTCCGCTGGGAACGCAGGCTACTATCAGTAGTCGTCCGCTCCCAATCTTGTTATTCCCTTCTCGTCGTGGCGTGAGTCATGAGGGAGAAGGGAAGCGTGGCTGTCATCCGACATGACAGCCGGGAAGGCAGCTTCTAACATGGTTGCTTTGGCATATTCTGGCGTCTGGTCATGGTTATTCGCTTTTGCGTTGGGTTTGGTATTAGACGGTCCGCTTGCTTCAGTGCTGCGCACGAACCCAGATTGTGGTCTGCTTTCGCCCGCCAGGATCTTTCTTTAGTGTCTGGGATTGTATCTCTCTGTTTCATTGTTCTTATTTGTCTGGCGTTGGGACGCGGGTCGAGTCCTTTAATGAACAGAAGTGGATCTCCTCGCTTTTACGCCAAATTGTATTACCGCACTTTAGATAGCATGCAGCTGGATGGGTCTCATATCTTACTTGGTTGGCATCATAGGACACACATACATGGGCTATCAAGCACTCCTCAGACATTACTTCTCAGACGTCGATTTTGCGAACAGTAAAGTGAGCTGGTGAAGTGAGGTTACGCAGGATGAAGCGTGGTGTCAGACTAATGCTCCTAATTGGCTACGCAGGACCCACCCCTGAGCCACGATGCCGTGCGAGATGTAGCCCTATGCAGGGACGCCTGCTGTAGGTGTAGTTCAGCGCCTGACTTTGTTTGCTACTGCAAGGTACCATCGGCTGTGATGGTGTACGCGTCCTGTGTAGGCTGCAATGAAGTAGCTGCACAGAGACTTTGTTTTGCTGGTAAAGAAGACATGGAATAATAGGCAGCCTAGAAGAACAGTTTGTGAGCTAGGCAGATGCAGTCCAGACTTTCCTTTCAGCCGGTGCTATGTTGCTATGTGAGTAAAGCACATTTGTGCTTTGGGTGGATGTGGATTCGGCTGCCTGTGCTGTCTCACTACGGTGCTGACGAGGCCCCGTCTAACTCTCCTGTATACTCGATTGCGCAGCTTGATGTTGATGCCTGCAAAGGTAGCTGTGTTGCAGTGGGGAGCCACGTGGAGCCGATCGTGGCGGGCCCTTGGGCCGAAGCGTTGCTGCCTGAGGCTTTACAGACAATCCAAGAGTTGGAAGAATATGATTATAGCATAGCTGCTCTTGTCTACTCTAGGAGGGCATCCACATCATTTTAAGACCGCCCGCATCTATTTTGCAATTATACTCGTACAACGTTCCAAGTTTCCTTCTCTTACTGCAAACATGCCACCTTTCTGCCCACCCGTAATCATACGCTCCCATTCGGCACCTGCACCGCCCCATTCGCCGTTCCATTCGCCTCCAACGCCTTTCCAAAGAGCTCCTTCACCAATTGCTTCTTATTGATCTTGCCCATGGCGTTTTTAGGTATTGCATCTACAACCTTTAGCTCCTGCGGGATCTTGTAATTCGCCAAAATCTCCTTCAGCGCCTTGCGCATATCGAGCGCAGACCAAGGCCTGCCTCCTCGTCCCGCCGTCTTGCCCTCCGGACTGAGGACAACAATTGCAGCGACCTTTTGACCCCACGCATCGGATGGAAGGCCTACGACGGCGACTTCTTCTACTTGTATGAGGGAGAGCATCTCGCGCTCGATTTCTAGCGCAGAGACTTTCTCGCCGCCGGTTTTGATGATGTCGGCGGACATGCGGCCTTGGATGAAATACAGCGGTCCATGTGCCCAATCTTGACTGCTCTTTCCGGCACCATCCACGTTCCTGCGAATGGCTACGTCGCCCGTCTTGAACCATTTGCCCTTGCCGTCTGCATCCTCGACGAATTCCTTGGCGGTGGCTTCGGGGTTCTTCCAGTACTCGCGGAAGATGGTGGGCCCGCGGAGCTGGATCTCGCCGTGGCGCTCGCGGCCTGTTGAAGGGTCGATTTCCTCGCCTTCTTTGATGACTTCGTGGGTCTCGGTGTCGACGAGGCGCGCTTGCACAGAGGGAAGCGGCCAGCCGACCGAGCCGTCTACGCGGTCAGCGAATGACAACCCGCAGGAAATGGCCATGCCGACTTCGGTCATGCCGTAGCGCTCTAGGAGGACGTTTCCGCCGGAGAGTTCTGTCCACGCTGATTTGACTGGTGTAGGAAGGGCGGCAGACCCAGAGATATTGAGCCGCATGTTTGAGGGGTGGAGAGCGGTCTTGCTGGCGGACTGGAGCTCTGGGGACAACGAGGAGTGCGAGGATAGGAGACGCGTGTAGATTGTGGGGACGACGGTGAGGAAGGTTATCGGTTTCTTTGCTGGGTCAGGGCTCGGTAGGAATGGTGTTGCCAGGCGCTCCCAAAATGCAGTCGCATTGAACGGAAACTGGAACTCTATCGTGCTTCCGGCGAACAACGGCGTCAGAAGGGCGTTCACGGTTCCGTGGATGTGGTGAAGTGGTAACACATGCAAAAGCACGTCTTTGCTACTGTAGTCCCAAGCCTCCAACAGCGACAGAGACTGTGCCGTCAGTATATCCTGGGAGAGAAGTACGCCTTTCGGCCTGTTCGTGGTCCCCGATGTGTACAGCATCATGCCGCCCTTGTCGCTCTCTGGCTCCTCCAGCGTGACGTAGTCGTCCGTTTTGCCCATCATGATCTTCTCTTGCTTGTAGTTGATCGGGCTCGTCTCCATGCCCTCCTTCAACACATCATCCGCCTTATCTTGAAATTTTTCTGACGAGAGGAGCATGAGCGATTCGCTCTGATCGATGATATACCGGAGCTCGTGTGCAGGGAATGTTGGCGACAGCGGAACGGCGATGGCATGCGCAGCCAGAATAGACAATAGAGTCACTGTCCCATGTTAGCTGAGATAGTTCCGGTCTCGTGAGTAGACGGGCTGTACTCGATGCGCACCTACATAATCGTACCCATTCTCCACGAGAAATGATATTCGCTCTCCAGCCGTGCTCTTTCCATTCGCATTCTTCTGCAGCTTGTCCTTCGCAGCCGCTACATCGTTTACAAGTTCGCCGTACGTGAAGGTCCTCCCTGACAGGCTGTGGATCACCGCAATGGACTTCCCATCGTGCTTCTTGATCGCTTCGAAGATAGGCAGGCGGGGCAGTGTTGATGCCATTCTGACTGTAGCAATTGAATGCGGGTGACGAGGACAATGCGTAAGATGACAACGAATGCGACTTGCAAAAACGAATGCGCGTGTGAGAGAGGATCTCTGCGCCCACATGAGTCCGGACGAGAGCGTGACCGGGGTATTTGAGGGCTGGATGCACGTCGTTCGGCAGTGAGATCGGGGGTTCCGGGATCTAACTAAAGTGGACGCGGCCGATGATCGTTCACTCTGAGTGTTCGCATCTCTGGATCCTCTTGCTTCCCTTCGTTCAGGTCGTAAAGCTGGAGAAGGTATAATTCAGCTTTCAGAACATGTCGTCCGCGATTGCGGCTTCAATTGAACGTTCGATGTGCTGTTAAATCGGACGACAGCTCTCCAGGAACAATTCCGAAAGGACGCTTGGCGCTCGGTTCGGCTTTCACTTTTAGCCCCGAGGCCTCAGGATCAACCACGAACATCGCAGAGCCTCTCACTAGTTTCCAGAACCCACTCCTCCGGATCCTCGGCTTTTGATGTTCCTGCGTCGGGTAGCCGTCGCTTCGAAGCGCTTTGCGTCAACAATGGCGCAGTCGACGACCCCAATGGAGGATGCGATGAGAGCAAAGGTATACTACCGTTGTATTTGTAATATCACGAGTCGTAGCTAAAGACCGCGCAGCTCACCGAGGCTTTGAAGCCTACGACCCTGGAGATCTACAATGACTCGCATCTGCATTCGCATCATAAAGCCATGCAGGGTGTGACCAGCAAAGAGGTAGTTTTTTTTTCAACTCTGTAAGAATGCCACATTGGCTGACATATTCCTAGACACACTTCCGGTGAGGACCGATATAAATATGCTCAAACCAGGCCTAGAAATGACTGACATTCTGAAAGCGTGGTCATCACATCCGATAAGTTCAAGGAAGCTAGAATGCAACCTGCCAGGCACCGCATGGTTTACGCGCTCTTGAAGGATGAGCTAGCACAGGAAGGTGGCATACACGCTTTACAGCTCAAGACGCGGACACTTGATGAGGAAGAGCGGCAGAAGCAGAAGGAGCAGGCTGAGTGATAAAGAGTCCTACAGTCCTTGGGAATGTCGACTCAGCTCTAGAAGAAGAAGAAAACTACATTGAACCGAGGAGAAGTAGTTCGTTGCAGTATTATATACACTACATGGATTGCCGATAGAAGTCGAATAGACTCTGCTGATTCACATTCGCAGGATCAACGCAGGAGTTTCTAGTCAATTTATATAAACGTCAATCTCTTATTCATACTAATATTGTCACAATAGTGTAATAGCTCAACAATATAACCACCATTTCTCAAATGTGGTCCTCTGCCTTTTGACCTACCAAAACCTTTTTGATTTGTAATACAGAGTGAACTAGGGGGGTCGAAGTGGTATAGCCGTGGATGGTGAGTTCTCTATCTCAATCACGATCAGTGAAGGGGCCCTGCTTCGGGAACCTTAGCGAAGGACGGTCTGCTTGATATTCGCCCGGGATACCAAAGGTCGACGGTACCAAGACCACCAGTAGACCAGGCCCGACGAATCACCACAATCAGTCTCCACATAAGGGGCGTAGCCCCTTCATGAATTTCACCTAACAATCCGTCCTTCCGTTCCGGCCGATGAATTACAGTGCTAACCACACGTTGCCCCTGTAGGACGTACTAAGAAGGCCATCTCTCCAGCCACCACCTAGTCTTCTTGAAATCTCAGATATACCTGCAATGCAAGTTCTACATCTTCATCGAAGGACTTCACGGCACCATCTCAGACTCTTCTCACTCAAGGATATGAAACAACGGCCGCGATTACTTCGGGCTCGCCCTTTTCCCTCAACCCAGACACGGAAGGCATACAGACCTCGTCTAGAGTATCCGTCAAGATCTATACGAATACTACGGGAAGCAGCTGCGTTTCAGTAAAGACATGCCTTTCAAGGCGTCGTAAATCCGTATCGGAACCACGAGCAGCCATTCGGTAAGCTGGCAGCTGGCCCACTTCTGGGGCTTAAATATCGTCTTAATGAAATGCCTCGACGCGCACAGCGCGTTCATCGTCGAGCTGTTCTGGTACGTTTACTCTCCGGACGGACCCGTGTGCGGGCCCCATCACAGCCCGAGCAGCATCAAACAGTCTTCCCATCATGCTCTTGGGCCGCGAAGATGGCGCAGGACATGGCGCATAGGAAAACTCCACTGCGGCATGCAGAGACGAGGGATCGTTGGAATCTGGATACAGTGCTCAGGGGTCGCGACGACATTGCCATCTTTTTAACACATATACCTGGCAAGCAAATGAGCGTAGAAGATTACATGATACAGACGGACAGCTACCTCTCATTTCACCCTTGGTTTGAGATTGAATGTTGGAGCATCTGGGGCTGTATCAAAGCGGACATACCGCTGGATCGTTACGGATCGCTTCGTGAATCCGATGTCGATGGACAAGACTACCAGTTCCTGGATATTGACTATCGCGTTGAGTGGGTGGGCGCGGATAAGAGTGTGCTGGTAATCTTTCTAGGGACGTGGGAGCGCACGGGACCGAACGCTCCCGAGGACGGGAGTGACGATGATGTATCGGACTATTCTGATGCCCGTTGTATTCTGGCAGAACAAGTTAAACCCGTAATGTACCGTCGGATTGGCTTATGGAGTGTAGGAACGGCCAGATGCGGCGGAGACTGCGGTACACAAAGGATTTTGCGCAGGCTTCTCGGTATGCGGGTTATCTCGTCAGAAGAGCAGTGGAAAAGGAGGAATACTCGTCTCATATAAGGTTTGTCGTTGCATTTGAAGAACACGCAGTTGTATACTACATCTGAAGACCTACACAGAAAAGAACAGGCTAGGAGAGACCCTCGATCACTCAAGCATACCTTGTGGCTATGGGTGGCATCTGTCTGCCTAGGCTCTGCCAAGGGCGTGGAAAGTACGCCTTCCTCCTCCAGAGTTACGCGATGTCATGGTAACGCAGGACGAACTCTGTTGGTATTCCTTTTCGTACGTAAACTACGTTATCAAAAGCGTTAGACCGACCGTGTCTGTACGCGGGGTCGAAGGTCCCCTTTCGTCACGTCCTCACCCACGGGGAAAATTCGCCGCTGGACCGGAGTAATCAGATTACACCGACCCGCGATTTATGCGTCGAAGATCACGGTGGAGAACGACCCGAGGAGTTTGACATGCTCGTGAAGATCACGTTGGGCCGCATGCCGAGATGAATATGCAGATCGAAGTATGGTCATGGAAGGCCAGTACTGAGGGCACCGACATGTTACCGTAGCTCTCAGCTCCAGCCAGGGTCTTTGTAGCGAAGAATTCTACCGCGACGAGGAGCTTGGTAGCGAAGAAGAAAAGGTCCGATGCGGAATGTGGAATAGCGTCCAATTTCTCCCGGCAACTGGAACGATTTCCATTCTCTATGCGTTCAGTTGAGTCAAGAGTCGGCGGCAGGCTAAATGCCAACATCCATCTCTTAGAGGCTACATATATCACCGTCTTGTATGTCTATGCGGAGTATCTTGGGAAAAAATCCCGAATTTTCGCTAGATGACATTGGGTGGTCGAGGGATTTCGTGCTCCATAGTTTTCAGATTCCCGCAATTTTCAGAGTTAGCTTTTTGGCTCATGTTCAGAGACCTGGCTGGGGGCAGAATGGCTCCGAGATGAGATCGCAGATCGTCGTTCGGCCGCTGAAGATCGATACTGAGGGTAGCGACCAGTTCTCGTCACAAGAGTGGGCCGCATCAAGTCCCTATTCACGTAGGTCTCGGGCTAATAAATACAGCTATGTAGCTGCACTCTGTGCATCATTGAAGTGGCCACGGAGGTTTCTGCGAACAGTACACCATCAGTGAACAAAGAAAGAGACAATGGCAAGGGTGGAGTAAGAGGCAGTTGCTCATGTTGTCGAACCGCTTCCGGTGGGGTTCACGTGGCATCTAGCCATCACCCTGATGCCAATAGTAGTAGAGCGGTGTTGGCTTTATATGACTGATGAATAAGCGTTTCTTAGAGCCGCACGTGGTACTGGTATCTGTCAACCAACTTGATCTGCCATCGAAGGATGCAGGGTAGCGAAGAGACGCCCCTCTTTCTACACCTTCGATCAGCAGTCCCGAGATGCCGTCGAGACGATCCATGCTCTCGCCGCGCTGGACATGGTGGACTTCACTTCTGCCCAGTCCTCGCCAATCTTGCAGGTGTTTTTCGAGGATCGTGGTACCGATCTATTGATGGTGGTGTTCGCTGCATCGATGTAGCTTGCCATGTCAACCCACGGGCGCAGACACGTGCGGAGCTGCATCGAAAGGAACCAGGAAAAAATTCACGCAAGGAAGACGTTAGACATGCGCCACGAAGATCAAATTTGAGGCTGATGGGCGTGCATACGCGCGAGGCGGGACGGTGGCATCGACACTAGCGTCCCTGATCGTTCCTCGGTCCTACCTCGAAGATGGAAGGCACGCGATCCAGCTCAGCGACCATGCGCCATTGAACCCCCAGAAACCAATGCCTCAGCTTCCTACTCACCAAGCCACCAAAGAGTCATATTTTCGTTATTTCAGAATTAGTTCAAACCATCCAGGTCTCCCCGTCACAAACCCACACCCACCTGGACCCTTGCTTCGCTCTCCAGTCAACTCAAGCTTTCCTAGCGCGGACCCAAACCCAATCGCGCATCCACATGGTGCCGACTCGCCGTATTTTTAGCCCGCAAATGTCCCAGCCGAGACGCACACGTCCCTTGCTGCCCACCGTGGAGCCCGCGCTCTTGCATACAGCACCTAATTGCATACCTAATTAGTTGACCAAAACACCGCGCTATCGAAAATCTCGGCGGAGATTCTCAGCCACGGCCGGCAAGCCCGTGGCGCCTTGCGTGCGGCGCGACATCAGCTGACATGGCCCTTTGCTACCCAACAGTTCGCCCACGCCCTTCGTGATATGACGATGCTGGGTGGACCGAGGCTGGGCTGGTGGATTCGAGGCTTCCGGTTTCGAATGCCAATGGAAGCGCACGGCCCGGCGAGCATCCAGTTCGCATGGAGAGGCTAAGCTTTGTGCGGCATTTCTTGGCTTCAAGACGGCCGTCGAGACTCGCGGGGAGTGAAACTGTGTAGGGCTTGGCGTGTGGGAAAGTGAAGACAAGACATGGTGTTTGTCTTGGCAGTGGCAGGGTTGTTGTGCGGGAAGAGCGATTGAAGGGAGGGCTAAGCTTCGGATGTGACCGGGGTTGGAAAGCTTGAGGGAGATGCATTAGGGTTGCAAGGGGGCGGTTGGGAGGGACGTGGCTGCGCTGGACGTTGAGAAGGCAGAGATGAGGGGCTAGGTGAGATGTTGTGCCTACCATGCACGTCAGCTCGAATCAACGGCGGAGGGGCGTCTGCTGTGCACAGAACGGCGCGATGATGGATGGTCATGGCATTGGTGGTGGTGAAACGGCAACGCAGGGAGGGACGGCGCTGTACCCAAATGGGCACGCCGTGATGGCCTCATGCGCTGTGCTTGATGTTTCGCGACTCCAGAAACGCAACACCGGCCAATACTCGGCCACACTCCCTTATACGCACCTCCCAATTCCAATCGAAGAAAATTCAGCTGAAATGGACGTTGGTTAGCCGCCCCTGAGCAGCGCGCAAACTGACCGCCACGGGGTCCAGCGCGCCTCTGAGCCTCACCGTGAGCCACTGCTCAGGGCACCAGGCGGGCGCCGCCCAACTCAGTGCCGCAATCTAGCCCCGCCCTCGAGGCCAGAAGCGTGCGCCTGCGACACGCCCGCGCTTCCTCTCGTGACCTGCATGTGCATCGGTCGGCCCTTTGCGTCCCCAGCGCACTAGGTCGCTCCGCCCAGGTCCCAGAGGCATGGTGCATCATATAGTGGTTGATCGACGTGTAGAAAGCGCGCAGTACCTTGCAACTCCGCTCCGCGCACCCGTTGTACGCTCCCACGAACCACGTTGTTTCTTCGTCTTCAGTCTCCATAATTTCGCGGATCCTGCGGCGAGTAGTGCAGGAAACGTCACATTAGAGAGCCTTGACGCATTGGATCGGGGGAAACGTTTGGTGAGGGAAACGGGAGAAGCTTTACGTTCTGCGTCTTGGACCCTCGCATCGGGCTGTGTTTCCGCTCGTTTCCGCTCGTGCAGCGCCCTCTTCTTATACAAGGCTGCCGCCCACAATAGTCTCATCGTTTCGGAGGTTTCTTTGGTACTTGGAAGGACAATCAGTTGAAGCATTCGAGCACGTACTACAGCACGTTCACTGCTGTCGACGCTTCAAGGGTCCTACCTTCCTAATTCGGGAGAATTCCACCGCAGCTCTCACAACAACAGAAAGAGCTATCCATTGGATCGCAAAAAATCACAGCGCAACACACGCAACACAAAAGTACACCGCCGTTTTTTTTTACACCGATCTCACGTCGTGAAACGCACATTCAACCCCGCGACTCTCTTCTTCCTGTAATTTCAATTAATATCTGGACCCATCCGCGCCGCTCGCCCTTCCCACTGGCACGGTACGGCGCAGCAACCCTCTTGAATACCTAGATCTACAAGCCGGACCAACGACCCTCACAACACCACCATGCTCTCCAAAACCCTCTTCTCCGCGCTGACCAGCGCCCTCCTCCTCACACCCACCGGCGCCGCCCCCTCGCGAACACACTGCCGCTGCACCATAACCTCATCCGACGCCTCACCCTCACCACCCTCCACCTACCGCGACTCCCCTCGAAAACCCAGACACCCTCATCCCCACAACAGCAACCCCGCCAGATCTGTGCGTCGCACTGGGTCCGTCACTGGAGAACCTGCGCCTCTCCAACCCCGCGCTGTACGAGTCCTACATCTCGAGAACAATTAGGCAAGAGGTGGATGCCGCGACGTCGGCGCAGAGGCCGCTGAGCACGACGGTGTTGTTGCGGTTGGCGGCGCAGCAAGGGTTTCAGAATCTGGGTGTTGTGCTGCCTGGTGCGCCGCCGCGGGAGAGGACGCAAGAGAGGATAGAGTGCCGGACGGAGATGGGTGAGGGAGGGGAGGCGTGGAGTGCATACCAGGTCAGCTGGGTGACGCTGGTGGTGCTGCAGGTGGTCGTTGCGTTGGTGGTGGTGGCGTGTGTGGCCGAGGGGATTATGTTCGGGATGAGGTGGTGAGTTATCCCTCTATGCTTTGCTTCTGGCTGTGGATGAGAATGCTAATTCGTGAGTAGGATGAGAGCACGCAGACCACACACATTCGTTGCCTTCCCCAACCCTGGGCGCCCCACTGTGCTCCGCCTCAGCGGCGAAGAGAAGCGCCTCCTCGCCATCCCCGCAACAGAAAGAGATGACATGCGCAGTCCGGGTGCAGAAAAGAAAATGCGCGCCTACGCATCACCAGGCTGGAAGTCGCAGCGATACTCGTACACTGAGGACGAAGACGACGAGTTCAACAGACCTGTCATGTGATTGCGGTCCGTAGTGTTACTTCTTGTATTAATGTCGTTTGAGACGCAGGCGTCTTCCAGCCTCGTCTCCTGCCGCGCTCCGAATGGGAAAGCGCGTTGTAAATATCTAATAATTACATGAACCTCCATCGAACATTTATTGCCAGCGTACCTGAGTGAGACTCGATGCCAGTTGACGCTGGAATGCATTGCGGTCGTAGTTGGGCATCGAGCGGATGAGCGAGCGGGGAACGCAGAAAGATAATCTATATATGGGAGCAGACCGAAGGTACTGTCGGAGGGGTATCAAAGGGCTTTTCACGGCCTTGCTGTGCAAGCGGGGTAGGGGAAGGGTCTCCAGGGTATCTAGGCAAGGAAGGGTAGGGGACTCGGAGTCGCATCGGAGGCTAAGGGTCCTTCCTTATCTTTACCTGATGGGCCCGTATCTATAGCGATAAGCCATTATATACATTGGGGAAGCAGCATGTGAGATAAGGAAATCTATGGATCGGGTATCTTTTCGGGAATCGTATTAGTATCGGCGCCAGGCCGATGTGTCGCTTGGTAATGTCGCAGGGAAGAGGTCGCTTGTGAAAGGTCGCTCAGTGTCGCTGGGCAGTGTCGCAAGGGACTCAACAAGGTCTATTGACGAGTCGAAAGTAAGTCTATCGCAAAGGGACTTTTGTCGCAAGGGTATCGTAGAAGGGCTTAGTCGTTATGTCGTATAAGGGTATCATAAAGCAAGATCGCTTGGGTCGTAATCGGTCGTCGCGAATCAAACATCACCGGTGATGCTGAAGGTAGGTAGGCTGTTGAAAAGTCGTTCATTGAAAGCTCGTAAGAACAGACTGATGGCGGTGTCGACACCGCCATCGGAGAGGTAGAGGTCGCAAATCGAAGTGCTGGTGTAGAACTAGCGTGGACAGGTCGTGTCGGCATGGCGTCGAGAGCGACTGGGTCCGTTCAATGCCGGCCGTGACTCCGTGACTCCGTGACTCCTTGACTCCGTGCGCCGTAACAATGATTACAAATGTACAGTCGATGGGAAATATTTTTGAAGAAAGAACAAAGGGTAGCGGAAGGAAGAACTTCTGATCGAAGCTGGCCGCAACCGGAGGGGATCGTCAAGGGTCTATCCGTCATTGTGACAGACCGATGAAATTGTGGTTGGTGACGTCGAGCTGTTGACATTGACTTCTGGAAACCAGAACTCCTTGGAGTGGTCGACTATCGGACGAAAGGGTTGAACTTGTAACCCTGCTCGTCGATTACATCGACCCAGAAGACATTGTCGCCATTGTCTTGCCGACGCCAAACCTCTTTGATGAGGTCGATCATCTTGCGGAAAGGTTTAGCAGGCAAGCGCCTTGAAAATTCCTGAAGACGCTTGACGGCAAACTCTCTGGATTGACACACCTTTGTATCGTTTGCATAGACATCGAAGAAGTCTACAGAAGACACGAAGCGTAATTCAGACGCAGCGCTAACGATGAGGATGTGTTGAATACAGATGGTGCCGGATGACGATGGGACAGAGTCGATAAGATCCAAAATATGCATGGCAAGAGAGTTAAGCCATAACTTGGTATCCGTGTCTTCGTAAGATGTCTCAAAGCGCGGCATGGGGAACGACTTGAAGTCCGCAAGTTCACCAGAGTCGGACTTCTTCGCTCCCAAGCGCTTCCGGAGAATGCTCGGAAAGACGCTATAGATCTCCAAAAGACCAGCGCACCGATAGGCTTCAGCAACAGCGACGAAATCTTGCTTCGACGTCTGCTCGTCGTCTAGTTCCGCAATCTCGTCCACCGAGGGGTACTCCGCGGCGAGAAGATCCTCTTCTAGAGTAGCTGCGTTCAGAAGATTTTCGTGGTGACGTCGGAAGTCGATGCTCGCGTTCCCATCGCGCATGCGCTCTCTGCGAACAAGCCTTCCAACCTCTGCAAACAGGATCATGATCGTAGGAGCGATGCCGGTCCACGGATGTGGCATGATCTTGCCATCAGGTTTTCGTGCAGAAGGAATCTTCTTGGGGCGAGACCGCAACCCACTAGGAGCAAAAGTCATAGCGTTTGGGTTGACAAAGCCCATCAGCATCTCCCAGTAGATGATGGATTCCTCGAAGAACTGAGTCTCACGCTGCTTTCCTGGGGCGCCATCGGCGTGGTTGAGGAGCTTGGGAAGAATCAGACTTCGGGCCGCCGACAGGAACTCTTCACCAAGTATATCACTGTCATGCCAACCTGTAGTGGTGCCAAGGAGCATAGTACTGAGGAATACCTTCGTCTGGCTGATTGGATCATTCTGTGCGAGTGGGAGCTCCATCAAAAGCGCGTCACGCGCTTTGCGCTGCATGTCTAAGCCAAGCTGTGCCATGTAAGGAAAGGTGTTGGTCAGATGAGCGGCCGACATGGACATGATACCGTAGTAGATGGAAGGCGTCTGCTGGTAAATGCGACTAATTGTGGTTCGGAAAGGATTAAGGTGAGAGTCGAAACAAGAAAAACGGCCACACACTTCTTTGAAGTAGTGCTGGATGAGAACAGACTCAATATCGTCGGCAGTAGTGGCGGAAGGTGAAGGGCTTGGTAGCCGGTAGAAGTCAAGAAGCAGCGACCGAGACAGTCGAGGGCTGGAACTCGCCTCCTCATTGGCAGGCTGTTGCAATACTTCGCCGTTATAGTTGACGCATTCCGATGGTCCTGGTTCAATATCAAACCCGTCCAGAGGCCCAAACGAAAGGTCATCCTCCGGCATGCCCATTACATCGACAAGGCCATCCATCATTAGGGGATCGAAGTCGATGGGATCCTCGAAGAAGAGAGGCTCTGGCAGCGGGTCCATCTCAGGGGGTGATCCATCACTGGGCTCAGGTGTCGAGTCTTCCGAGGAGGTCAGGGACCCAACGGCCATGGGCGGCGGCGACTGTTGGTGTGTGTTTGTGTTGGTTGGCTCAGCCGTCTGCTTGCCTGCAGGCAGAACAGCTGCCAAAGCCTCGAAGTGACGCTCCACATCCGGAGTTACTTTCATGGGCTTCTCCTTGGGACTTGCCTTGGTGACGGTAGCCGTCGAGCCATACTTATGCGGTGCCGGAGCAAAGAGTGTCGGCTGGAAGACCTCATACTTGGTCGACCACTTGAGGGTCTTCTCGTAGCCGGGGCAGGCTACGTTCCGCCTCTTGCACTGGAGGCAGCCGGGTGCAGTCTCGTCGCACTTGAGCTACCTTTGAGTTAGCACATCCTTACGTAACCAGCAACAGGAGGGAAGGCATACCCTCTTGAGTTTGCACCTCGCGCACCCATTTCTGCTCTTTGTCTTCTTGACCTTGAGATCGTTGGTAGTAGGCTTGACTTGGGCTTGCGCCAATGGTGGCATGTCGGTTAGCGAGCAGAGCGGAGAGGGGTGGTTGCAGCGGTGAAGTAAAGAGGACGAATGTGGGCTGACAGGAGCGTGATCCGGGGTATATTTTAAATAATGTGCGTTTGACGAGCTAGAAGGCTGCTGATAGTTTCGTCAGCCATGATACGCAGCAGCTGATAGATAGCGACGTGGTCATTAGGTGGGAGGCGGGCAGCCGAGAACGGAGCATCTGTGCTGCAGAGCGTCCAGGGCGGCGTTTATTGGCGAGGGGCACCATGTTGCAAAGTCGGCCTGGGGACATCGCTCCAGCGAGTGGGCAGGCTCCGAGCTGCAAAGCGGCCGGCCGCATTTTTCGCGCGTCAAATTGATGCGTGTTCGCCTGCCAAAATGCGAAAAATGAAGCTGGTGATGTTCGGTTACGGAGCCTCACATCGCACGATCGGCAGACCCCACTTTCGCTGCCCCAACATTCCAGTGGATGCCATGGATTGCATCACCCGATCCGGCAAGGCGCGCGCCTGTCCACGGCTTCTTTCCCCAGAGGCGCTGCATCATCACCACCTCACTGCCAACCACGATCCCCACGATGATGCACATGCATGTGCGCACACCAAAGCAATGGCTGTCCGCGCGCCATGACATGGAGAAACTCCATCTGGGCACCGGCGTGACCGTTGCGACCTGGCTGCTTCGATCTGGACCCTTTATCGAGCAGCACCAGCGCCCGCGCGCGCTCTTGCGAGAACTACCGAAGCGCTACAAGCCTTCTAGCGTTCTTCCACGACGCCATGCCGGCGATAGAGAGAAGCCGGAGGGATCCATCGCTCAAAGAAAGTGGACGTGAGCATATGCAACCCGGAGCTGCCCAAGCGAGTCCTTTTCCACCAACTGACAACTCGTTCATCCTAAGCTTTGTTCCACACTGGCCCACCACCCCAGCTTTTCGTCAGTAGTGCGGTTGGTGTCACCTCGGACCGACGTGCCTACAGCCACCCAACACAGATGCTGTCGCGTGAGATAACCTAGCGTCTTGAGTGCTACGTGAAAGACTTGAATGCCTTTGCGATAGGAAGACACTGAGATACGAGAGTATCGCCGACAAGCGGATCCGCATCCTTTATCGTTACACCGCTTGATGCCTTCGAGTCAGCGGCTAGATGCGGATCAAGATTATCTTCTTGATCTGCGTGCCTTCAGGATCGGGACGAACATCTGGGTGCAACGTGGGTCGAGTTACACCAGGATCCGTGGTGCATTACACAAGCTGTCTTATCATTGTGCCCTAAGTCTAATCGTGCCTGACGTACAAGCGCCTAGTACTCCGCCCATGCTAGTTGTCGTCTATAGTCGTCTAATCGCTACAAACAGGACGATGAAATGCTTCTTCGGTACCGAAACTTGATCATGTACGAACTCTAAAATTTCTCCATGAAATTCTTCCGGACTGTCCACATTCGTGCACGCTTGCCGTACATATACATAGGGATGGAGAGGAACATGCAACCGAGCTGGATACCGCCAACAGCGATGAAAGTATCCTTAGGACCACTGGCCGCAAGCCAGTGGGTGAAGAACAATGAGAAGATGAATCCGTGCAGAATGTCTACGTGTTATTAGCAAAGAGCGACCGATAGGAATGTGGACAACCGTACTTTTGCAGAAGTTGAGCGTGACCAAAGCCTCCCCGGCGTACTGCCGATACGAGTCGACCACAAAGGTGACTGAGGTGGTAGATCCAAGCGAGCAGCCGAAGCTAATCACACCGAAGAAGACGGTGGGTACGATCCAGTTGTCCTTCTCTTCGGCGCTCCATCCAAAGCCCATGAGACCAATGACCGTGCTAATAGTAATCGGGATCGCCATTACAAGTCGAAATTCTGGTTCGTAAACTCCGTCGTTTCGGCGAGCCATGTAGCGCACAACCACGTCACTAATCTTGCCTGCCACAGCCGTACCCAGAACGCCCCCTACGAATGGCGAGACGTAGACAAGACCGACTTGAAGCGGTGTGAAATTGTATGACTCATGGTTTTGGTAGATTTCGGCCATAGATTCGCTGAGTATGATCAGCCATCCTACAGCTAAAGCGTAGACCATAGAGGACCACAGAACAGCGGGGTAAGCCAATAGGATGAAAGGGCGTAACATGACCTTGTGCCACTTGTCCTTGACCAGGCGGCCGTTCCATGGCTTGAGAGACTGCACGTAGGACTTTTGAGGCGCCTCGCGGTAGAAGTCCGTATAGTGTATGGACGAGACCATGGACACATGGTCAGGATCAGTGTAAGATTCGGTTGCAGGGTGCTCCAGATCAATATCAGGGTGAGGCTGTTGCTTTTCCAAGTCTCTCTTGATGGCACTTGGAACAGGAGTATGCGTGGAAGCCTCGTCAGGTGAAATTGTGTCAGGGATGGTCCCAAAGTAGTCATGATTCTCGGAAGATCCCTTAGCGGCTGCGGCGCTGCTTTCTGGGTGCTGTTCTGAATCGACAGCGAAGCCCACTCTGTGCGCTCTAAGTGGACGCGTTGGATGATCCACCGGAGACATCGGTGAGGTGGGAGTCATTGGCACAGAAGCAGGACCCATATCATCTACCTTGTGGTGACTATGTCGTGCAGGTAGATGGAAGTGATGGCGTGCTCCTGGACTGTGACTGCGCGCTCGCTTCGTACTCCGCCCTCGCGCATGTGGAGTGCGATCCCAAAATGTCTCGGGGACGCAGAAGAAAATTAGGAAAAAGCAGAATGCTACGACGATTGCCACAATTCTGAATAGTGTTAATTGAGCTACTGGCGCGGAACAGTAATGCACTTACTTAAACACCCATCTCCAGCCCATCGACTGCACGACAGCAGCGCTCACCAAAGGGATGAGGTTTTTACCGCCTAACAATAGAAGCGTGTATATTCCAAGTCGATAGGCACGTTCGTGCAAGAAGAAAATCTCGGCTATGGTTGCCGAAGGCAGGCATTCTACCGGCGAGACTGCCATACCTTGGACAATGCGTGCCACTACGAGTGAGGCATCTGGTATGTTTGTGAGGACCATTCAAAATACTTGGATGTAATGACTCACAACTCGGTGAAAATGCGCACCACACAGAAGCTAGGCAGAAGAGCACAATTGCAACGAGGTAGACTGAACTCTGTTAGATCATATGCTATGGTTTAGTGTGGACGGACTTACCAGGTCGCTTGCCCCATAAGATGGCTGTAGGAGAGGCCACCACGCTGCCTAAACCCAAGCCCAGCATGTAGAGTCCGGTCGTTAGAGCAACCTGAGGCACAGTAACGTCGAAAGTTTTGGCAACATTGTTGAAGCCAGCGGCCAGAACAGGGGTCATGCCGCCGCCGACCATGCAGTATAAACCAAGCGAGATCAAAGCAGCGTCGCGACGAAGTTGTTTCCAGTTTAAAGGATCGTTCGCCGAGTCCTCTGGCTGCGGATCTAAAATGAATTTGCCATCTTTTGTTCGCTTCTTTTCCGGCTGTCGATGCCTTCGCGACCTGGCCGAGCTACGCGAGCCTGCGGAAGCACTGCGAGGTGCGGGTCCGTAAGGGGACGGAAGGGAAGAAGCGGATGTGCGCGCGTGTGCATGTTGTAGACCAAGCGGTTCATTCCGCTTGTGCACGCTGGAGAGCAGGATCACGGAACCTTGAACGCGACATTAGTATGGTCTCAAAGGAACATGATTCGTATCGCTCACCAGGGACTTCATCCGTGTCAGCGTCCAAGATACCAAGATGCGACTTCTTCACGGGTCGTTCTTTCTCGCTGTGTTGGCCTTCCGTTTCTGGCGCCTTCTTCGAGAAGAACCTCGCCATGGCGCTCTATGCAACCCAATCTATGCTCAGATAAGTCACCAGGCTGCGTTTGAAGCAAACAAACAGACGCAGAGATCCCAGGATAGGCCGGAAGCTGCGGTTCTATCCAGCGGCAGCGTCGTGAGAAGAAGATGGCAACCAGAGAATAATAGAGGTAGCGACCACGAAAGCCATGCTGGATAGCGGTGAGGGTGGCAGTGTGACATGATAACGTGAAGGTTGTTGTGGGTATGTCGCGGGCTTGGGTCCGCGCTCATTGGTGGACTGATGTCATCGGGCTCTCGGCGTGCTTACGCTATGCTAATCAAGTCCAAGATCGCTGCCACCGTGATCCGGGGTAAGAGCACTCATATGACTATCCGTGCAGCACCTCCAACGCGTTTACCGCCGGTGTTGCAACACTCGGTCTGGGGAAGCTGTGCCGCCGTTGCCATCCTGCACATGTGCACATCATAGTGAGCAGAAGTCTATGTTTACAAGATTATTACTGTCGTAAGCACGCCAGAACTTGGGCGACAGTAGCGTGGGGTTCATCTGAAGGCATTCGGCCTAGATATGCTCTCTCTCTCTTCAATGTAAACGTCGGTGGTACACTACCTACTCAAAACTCTGGAGAGCGATCATCTCTACTCACCCGAGGATATACCGTGGATAATCGATTTCAGAAGGCTTATCATCTGGGAGGCCACCCGCCGACCTTCAGATGTACATTAGAGCTGCTTTCACCTCGCTGCATCTCTCCAGGAAAGGTGATGGCTAGGATCACTGCAGGAATACTGATGCCCAGATCTGCGTGTGCACTGTACACGCCAGCATGTAACCGCCTGTGTACGAAGCTCGCTGTCCTTGTTTGCAAGCCGTGGACCCTGATGGATAAGATCGACGCCTAAGCTAATAAGACGCGAGACCCTGAAAGTTGAGCCGCACAGAGGCCGAAACAGCACGAGCGTTGAGCGCTGATCTTTGCAGAGCTTGGATGAGCTGCAGGGCCTTAGATGCACGTCACTCTTCCCACGAGGCTGCGACACCATATATTATTGACTTGCGACATCTACATCTCCAGACACCCGTATGCTTCCCACATGCTCGCGGGGACTCGCGCGAGTTCTGCATATCCACCTACCGCAACCGGATCAGCCGATACCTCTTCTGCACCTTCATTTCTTCGCGCACCTCCGCTGTCGCGCGCGTCTAGTGCCCAGCGCAGGCGCTTGTGGCGTGGGCATGTTTCTAATCTCGTCGCTTCGTCAAGTCGCCATCACTCCGTAGGGCGACAGCAGTCGATTTCAGCATTCAATGTGCAGCATGGTCTGTTGCAGTAGGAATGGGAATACCGGGCCGCTGACACGGCTGCTCGCAGGTGACAAAACCGACATACGGAATCGTGCAACCAGCCCGCATCCCTCTGCAACAATCGAATGTTTACCCCTGACAAGCGGCTCGATGTTGCCGAAGAGCGACTAACCCGACTCGCCGCATGGCTTTCCCACGAAGCTAATGACAATAGCTTCTGGCTTCACGCACGCTCTGCAGCCAGCCACAGGAAAAATAAAGAGATGCGAGAAACACCTTGTGCGCAACCGGCCGTGGCATCTATACCTGGCTTGTAGTCTTTGCCGGGAGCTCGAATCGTGTATTTATCCTTGCACCCAAGCTGTCATGGTTAGGGAAGTACAATGCGAGGGTCCCAGTACATGGCACTGATCTCGACCGCCGCATTGGGTTCAGCCCTAGGGTGGAGCTCTAGAATGGTTCCTAGCTTCTACTTTAGGACCGCGATACAACTCGAACTCTGTCTAAGCGAGCACTGCTGCCTACTGGATACCGTTCGCGAACCACTTAGACGGAGTACAGCAAGCCACAATTGGACTTCAATCACACTCACTACAGCCATCTCGACCCGACCAGCCGCTTAGTCCCCATGAGGCGTGGTCATCCACAGTAGGGCCTGATGCGATTCGCCTTTTCCTGGATTTTCCAAGCGGACTGCATGAATACGAAGGAAAACGGCGGCTTGTGCCGCAAGATGCAGAACACAGTTCGATGTCGGCCCTGCCGACGCTTCTGCAGGTACCGAAGGTGATAGGAAGCTAATATTCATGCAATTTCCAATGTTCTTTTCTATTGTCGTTCCCTACCGTCATTCAGTCGTCGTTCAGTGCTTCGTCTTGAAAGGTTGAACTGGGTCATACCTAGTCCTCCTCCCACACTCCCTAATCCAACAGCAGCTGTTTGGCTTGCGTCCCTTCGTTCCAGAAACGTCCACCACACTCACTACTGGCCATACTACAGGCCGTCCGATCACAGTATTCTAATTATTAATTCAATTCGACCATGTTCACTCAATCTGTCGCCCTCGGCCTTCTGGCTTCTGCGGTCTCGGCGTTCGATGCGTCCGCCAGCAACAATGTTGCCATGTACTGGGGTCAGGGAAGCTCTCAGATCTCTCTTACGGAGCTCTGCAATGATCCTAGTGTTGACATTGTCAACATGGCTTTCGTAAATCAGTTCCCCAAGCGGAGGGGTGAATACCCATCAACCAACTTCGGTACGTACATGTTTCCCAGCCTTCATCCGTCATCTATCACCTAGACTGGCACGTAGCACCTAGGCTACTGGCAATGTAAGTATCACAAGGCTGACTGCTTTACAGCGAACGCATGCGATGACGTCTGGTACACTGACGAGTTCGGTAACCTGTCCGGTCTTCGCTCAAGCTGCCCTTCTATCCCAGAAGGCATACAGACTTGCCGGAACAACGGCAAGAAGGTTTTGCTTAGCATTGGTGGAGGTTACCCCATCGACTACTACCTCGAGAGTCAAGATATTGCAGAATATCTCGCAGACTTCCTCTGGGGCGCTTTCGGACCTCCTGATGATGACTGGAAGGCACAGAACAAGCCGCGGCCTTTCGGCGACCAGTATGTCGACGGTTTCGACTTGGACCTCGAAGCTTTGATGGACCCGGCTCCGTTTGACGGATACCTGTCCGCCAACTACCAATACCTGGTCAACAGGTGGAAGAACGTGCTCTTCCCATCCAAGGCTGGCGACTTTTACATCTCGAGCGCACCACAGTGCATTGTTCCGGACTCGAGGCTGGCCGACGCCATTAGCCAATCGCACTTCGATTTCGTGTTCGCGCAGTTCTATAACACAGCTCTGTGCAACGCACGAAGGGGATACGAAGGCATATCTACCGGTGCCACAACCTTCACCTTTGACTCCTGGGTCGAGTGGCTCAAGCTCCACTCTACTGTCAACCCGAACGTGAAGCTTTACCTTGGTCTGCCTGCGGACAAGCTAGCTGCCCCGTTTGACCAGTCTGCCTACCTTGAGCCTTTTGAGGCCAACGACGTCATCAAGCATTACAAGCAGAAGTACCCTGAGATGTTCGGTGGCGTTATGCTGTGGGAAGCCACCTACAGTGCCAAGAACACCTGCAGTGGCACTACATACTCGACCAACATCAAGGCTATCCTCCAGGGCTCCTACCAACCCGAAGTCTGTCCCACTCCCACCTCGTCGTCCATTGCATCCACCAGCTCCGCTGTCGCCACCCCCACTGCTATCAGTCCCGACGGTTCTTGTGGCCCCAAGAGTGGTTACACTTGCGCGGGATCTGCGTTTGGTCAATGCTGCAGCCAGTACAATTACTGCGGAAGCGCAGAGATCTACTGCGGTGTCGCCAACTGCAATCCTATCTTTGGGAACTGTGGTGTCTCCAGCAGCAGCAGCTCAGTTGTATCAACCATCACTTCTAGCGCCGTTATCTCGTCCTCCAGTGTCGTCTCGTCCTCCAGTGTCGTCTCGTCCTCCAGTGTCGCTTCGTCCTCCAGCGTCGCCTCGTCTTCCAGCGTCGCCTCGTCCTCCAGCATCGTCTCGTCTTCCAGCACCGTCTCGTCTTCCAGCACCGTCTCGTCTTCCAGCACCGTCTCGTCCTCCAGCGTCGTCACCACTTCTAGCCTTATTTTCTCCTCTTCGAGCATCACTCTCAGCACCGGACCAGCTTCTATTGTGACCCCCAGCGTCTCTGTTCCTTTCCCTAATGGCAACTCCACGACCAGTCCCTTCCCGACCGGTACTGGTGCTTCTAGCATCATCAGCTCTTCCGCGTCTGCTTCGTTCCCCACGGGCAACTCTACCACCGTCCACCCCTCTGGCACTGGAGTCAGCACTTCTGTCCCCATCGGAACCGGAGCTTCCAGTATCATCTCCTCTTCCAGCGTCGTCAGCAGTCCCTCTGCGCCTTACCCCGTCTTCAACGGCACGCACTCTGCTTATCCCACCGCTGCTTCCTCGACTACTGAGCACAGCTACCCTGTCTATACTGGTCCTGGTTACATTGTGTCCACCTCCAAGGCGGGTCAAGGCTACGCTGTTCATACCTCCAAGGCGGGCCAAGGCTATGCTGTTCATACTTCCAAGGCGGGTCAGGGCTACCCTGAGAAGCCCAGCCAAGGTCATGGCTACTCTGTCGGCAAGCCTTCCGTCACCAGCAAGCCTAGCTATGCAGCTTCCTCTCCTGCCCCTGCTAAGACTACCTGCATTACCACGACCTACGTGGACATCTGCGAGACTGGCTTGACTACCGTCACTGCGACCATCACCAAGACTTATACTGGCGTTGCCCCTAAGCCCACGCCCAACGAGGTTCCTGAGGGCTGGTACACCACTGTCACTGTCTGCAACCACTGCGGACCCAAGACTACAACCGTAACTCTGACCAAGCCGTATCAGACTCCGACTGAGGCGGCGTACCACACTCCCTCTTCTCCGACCGGACCATCTGCAGGTAAGGGTAGCTATCCCGCAGCCCAGCTCTCCAAGGGTGGCTACGAGGCTGCCCAGCCCTCGGAAGCGGCCTACGTCCCCAGTAAGCCCGCCGGTGAGGAGACCGTCCGTGTGACGAGCAAGGTCTACATCACCGTCGTGCCTGTCCCTGCGTCCGAGGTCCCTGGATACAGCGCAGCAGCCACTCCTGCACCCTACGTTCCTGTCAATGGCACTGCGGTATACGTTTCCAGCGGAACGGCCAGCAGTACCGGCAAGGGCGCTGCAGCTTACACTGGCGCTCCTATGTCTTACAAGCCAGTTGCTTACGAGGGTGCTGCGAGCAGGTTCAGCGTTGGCGTGAGCGGCTTTGTGGTCCTGCTCATAGGTGCTCTTCTTTTGTAGATGTTTGCGTGGACCACCTAGCGTCTTCTTTGAGGATCACAGGTGGTGGCTCTTCTCAATTCCCTTACGTGTTCAGGCTTGATGAATGGATGGACTTGGTGATGATCTTGGGTGGATATATGGTCAATACAAAATATGCATGCTATACGTATACGCCGACTTCGGAGGTGTCCAATGTGAGGTCAGTGTCTGTCTTACTTCGCGTACCTGAGACCTGCATGTGAACTCGAGGGTGCCGTTCACGCTTGGCCCTGGCTTGCAGCCGCAAGACAGTTTCATTGTACTCGGCCGTTAGCCGGTCTTCTACGTTTTCGTTCGTCTACTGAACAGTGACGGTCATTTTAGCTGCCGAGGTTCTCATCTCCGTTATGTAGCGTCCCAAACTTCCCCACGATGCTAACAAAGGGCCGATGCGAGGGAAAACGGCTGTTTGCGCCAGTGATTGGCTAAGCGCGCAGGCGAGGGAGAAGTCACGGCGAGAACGGTGTCTCAATAAGTGTCCATCCTTGCTTGCCTGCCTCGAGACTTTTGCTGCAGAGACAGCTCCATCTCCATGAACCTTTGCAATCGCCCTCGCATGTCTCGCCGGCCATGCCTGCCCGCCGGCGGGCTCCTCTCTTGCCATGGTCGAGGGAGCCATTCCGAAGAGAGCCTCGGGCGACATGGGCAAATGCCGCCAAGTATGCAACAATGCGCTGGCACGACGGACGGCCATGACACTCGTCGCCTAGTTGCAGCGCACACAGTCAATTGCGCGTGCATCCGATGCGCAGTGGCCCTCAATTGACCCTTCGACCGTATCATAGCGAGCAATTCGCGCTCCGGCTCCGCGCCCGCCATTGCCCAACCACGACACGTCTGCCATGCCCAGCGCCTGACGACACTTGCCTCCTCGCCATTGCCCGGCGACCTCTCGTTCTCGCGCGCCTCGCAGCGCTCTGTCGCCGCCTGCACAGCCGCTGTGGCTGATTGCAGGTGAGGGCCCGGCGGTGACGTTGCCGTCTCGATACGCGACGACCTGGCAGCACGGCGGCAAGACGCACCGCAACGGAGACGAAACTCAAAAGCACACGCGCAGGAAGAGTCGGTGAAGCATGCCCGGCGATTCGTGGAGCGTTTCTTGTTTGCGAAAGTGTAGGTATACGTCGTTTCCTGCGCGTCCCAGCCTCCCAATTACGGCTCACGACAGCACCAACCACCCCAACCACCTATCTAATACCTTGTGCACCCGGCAATGGCACTGCTCCCTGCCATCTCCCTCACTAACGGTGTGCTCTCCAGGCATTGCAGCATTCCTCCAGCCGTCTCGCTAGTCTCAGGACTGCGTGCGCGCCATCCGACCCAGCTCTCCCACAGCTGCCCCTTCTCACAACACCACCACACCTCTCGCCGGCGGCCGTCGCCTCTGGCGGTGCTCGATTGCGTAGCAGCAGTCAGGGCCCGTCAAATTGACGTCTCCCGCGCCCGACGCGTCCACCCTGCACCAACTCACGCAGCCCATCTCTGACGATACCCACGATAACGACCCTCCCGCATACGTACCATACACGACATCGTTACAGCAACGCCAGCAGCAGGCTGCCGAGTTCTTCAGGCAACAGCACAATTATTCACGAGCTTCGAGCTCTGAAGGCAGCGCCGCGCATAGTCTTCGTCGAACGCCAAACATCGAAGACGTACGCCAACGGTTCCGCTCTCCGAGCCCAATTGACCCGCCGCCGCAACCGAACCAGCGCACCGTACGCTTTGCCGCCGAATATCCGCACCTAAGTCCTGGTCCAGTCGAAGGCCTTCGCGCGCGAGACTCTGGTCCTCAATTTGAGTTCGAGCCGCATCCAGCGCTAAGAATTTCTCAGCGGACTGCGTCTGCGATCCGCTTCGTGCTCGAAGAAGCCATCCGTGGACCGTACCCATTCACTCCAGACCTTGCTGAGGAGAACGCGTCTATGTCAGATTTGACAGCCGGAGGTAATGGCCGCGCTGCCAATGGCGGCGCGCGCACAGGAGGCCCTGTTCCTGTCACCCAGGCAGACCGTCCCAATATCTTGACGCCACAGATGATCATGAACAACCGTCGTCAGCGGGAAGCGCGGCGAGAGGCTGAGGAGGAACGAAAGGCACAGGAAGAGCGTAGGAGAAGCGCAGAACGGAGAGCTCAAGCTGCTGGCGTTGCAGGCGCCCCCGTAAATCCCGATGCGGGGATGCAAAGACAACCCCAACCACAACAAACGTACGATAGCGGTTATGGCTCGTACGGTCCACAAGGCGCGAGTTCGAGGCAGCCTATACCTCCAGCAGCGGCCACACTGCCACCATCAGGTCGCATACAGGATACAGCATCCGGCGCGCAGTCTAGCAGGCCGCGCGCAAACTCTCAATCACAGCAACAGCCTCGTCCTGTTCAGCAACCCTCGTCTACCGCGCAACCTTCGTCATCCAGACGACCACCACCCGTCCAGCATTCTAGAAATCCTTCTGCTCCCGTCACATCAGCGCCTATTGGTTCTTCCGCCCCTCCACCAGCTCCGCCTTTACCAGGCGCTTCTTCATCCTCTCAGCAGCGCCAATCTACGACTTCGAATTTTCCACATGCTTTTGAACGGTGGGAAACGCTTTCATCTCATTGGGAAGGTCTTACATCGTATTGGATACGGAAATTGGAGTCAAATACAGACGAAATGCGTAACCAGCCCCTGGTTCAGCAACTGTCTCGCCAAATCACAGATCTGTCAGCTGCAGGTGCAAATCTATTCCATGCGGTCGTTGAGTTACAGCGACTTCGGGCATCATCAGAGCGCAAGTTTCAGCGATGGTTCTATGACCATCGCCAGGAGCAAGAGCGGGCGCAGGAACGTGAAGCCCAGCTTGAGACAACGATAAGAGAGGAACGTGCTGCGCGCAATCAGGCTGTGGCTGACATGGAGCGCCTGGCTACCGAGAAGAGGAATGCGGAACGATCTGTGCAAGAGATGAAGCGCGAATTGCAAATATCTAAAGAAGAAGCAAGAAGAGCGTGGGAAGAACTCGGACGACGCGAGCAGGAGGAACGTGATCGTGTCTTCTCGTTGCGGGACGGCCAGCCTACTATGATAGGCGGCGTTCAGGTGCTTCCGACAGCTCAGGCGATGGGCAGGCACGGCAGCGTCCGTTCGCACGGAGACGATACGTATGCTGGAAGCTCAAGCGGTCAGGGTATTGAGCAGCATTATACGTATGAAGAAGCGCAATCGCCGACGGATACTGACCCATTCACGGAAGGACGTCACCATGAGCCTGAGGCTAAACCGGTCGCTCAGGGCACCTACGTTCCCTCGGGTGCTGGTCCTTCGTCCCTGTATCAGCCAGGGTATTCCCAGGCAGCCGAACAGCCCCAGGTCCCCGCCCCTGCTCATACTCAACAGGCATCTGGTGGGCACCAAGGACCGAGCGGCGCACACCAATACCCCAAGGAACCTCTAACATCCCAGCCGGAAGCCTTCTACCAACAGCCAGAAGCCTACCTCCACCGGGACATAGCCGCCGGAGATCCAGAAGACGAGCGCTCAGCCATAACCTCGCATGCCGAGGAGGAAACCTCAGAAGGCGAAGACGAATATGCCATAGACGAGAACGGTAACTACATCCTCGATGCCGCCGGGCACCGCGTTCCCTTCCGCGCGCTCCGCCGACAAGACTCAGATGAATACGACGTGCAAGAAGACCGGCGGCGCGAGATCGAGCACCTGCAGCGCTATGGCAGTGCGGCGATAGATCCCAGCAGGTACGCTACCACCTCGTCGGCGGGATCGGAGCACCATGGTGGGTTCCCCACGAGCAGCGCACCGGATTATAGCGGCTCCGGATACGGGAGCGAGTGGACGGGCATCAGGCACCATCATCCCACGAGGCTGAGCGATGTCATGGAAGAAGATGAGAGGAGTAGAACGAGCCCGAGTAGAGCGAGCCAGGCAAGCCGCGGGTGGGCTTGAGGGAACTAATAAGATTGGGGGAGAATAAACTTTCGAGGATATATTTTGGGTGTAAAAGTGCAAGAGGTGCATTTGCGAGGGCGTTTTGTGGGCGGGACTTTGTCGTTGGCTTCTCGGGTTTATACTAATGTTGCTTACCGGGCGCCGGCGCATCTGTTTTGCTACCCATGGTAGACGATCAGATTCGAGGGCGTGGTTAAGATATATATTTCCTTGCTTCGAGCCTTGAGCGTCCGCGTCCACTCGTACCTTTCGATCGCCGTCCATCCGTGCCGCACACTTCTTCGCTACCGTCGTCCACTACTCCGCCGAGTTCACACGACCGTAACAACCTTCCATCTGATAGCGTCTTTACACAACCACCGCCTATTCGTCCTGCATGCATTTTGGCAGCGCTACGATCTATTCGAAGCATCATCTCGGATATTGCATAGCGGCTTATACCCTTGCTCCTGTCTCATTAACTGTTCTGTCATCCTGCCATGGCATAGCGTGTACTCTTCGATTCTTCCCGCCGGGTTTAAATGCCTACGGCACCTTTTCTGTTTGCGTAGCTTTTGGCGTTTTTTTTCCTGGATGCATCTAGGTTGTACGTTCGCCGTGTATGAGTATTCCTTGTAGCGATGGTGTTGATTTGGTTTTGGGATTGTAGCTGGATAGGAATGGACTGAGTGGCGTGGGTTAGTTAGGCATTGAGGAATCTAAGCTGTATGGTGTTGAGATGAGTGTGCTGTTACCTGCTGTTTGGTGAGGGAATGCATCTTGAAGTTGATGTCGAATAAGGTGTTGTGAAAGCCAAGAAGGCGATGAGAAGGGGGTCGAGAGTGGTGAAAGTGACATCGTTCCAAAAGCCTGCAGTCCACCCAGTCCCTCGATATACAAAGTCTTGAGCTCTGCCTCTGTGCTATTCAAGCGGTGATAACTCTAACACGGATGCGATCCCAACATCAGGAAATCTTTCAGCACGATACCAGGCAACGTGGGCCCACGTGGCGCTAACAATGACGCTTCCCTTCGCAGAGAACGTTTGTCTCACCTTCCTAATTGGCAAATTAGCTTCAGCTGCAATGCACGATAGTCTAGCCACTGGATCTAGCCAGCTAAAGGAGCATCGCGATTCCACTTCACTATGGAGTCGGTTGATGGGACCAAATGCTCTCCAGAGCAGCTGAAACCTTCTGACTCTCTTGCGCTATCGTTAACTTCCTGGACTACCTTTCTTACGCATCATAGTGATGCAGCGAAGCATTTGGTGTCGGCATTGCTTTTCCAGCCTGATGCCGCACGACCAGCCCTGCAGACAGCCCCCAAACTATAGTTGAGGTCATTGGTCCGCACTCATCTCGCACCTGAGCCAAGGCATTTGTTCTCAGTTTAGCGTACATACAGGGGTTTCTTGGGCGAATTAAGCATATTCCCACGGCAGCTGGAACAGGCTCGCGAACCAGATCTGCCAGCCACATTGGCATCGCGCTCACCATCGGTGTGCTGCGAATTACGACATGCCGCCTATCGCTCTCATACTTTTCAGCCTCGTGTAATCTATGATATAAATAGTGGCTCCAGAAGTCGGCTGTTATTGTGAAGTCTTTCCGGACGCATCGGTCAGCGGTCACCAAAGCCCTTGATATACGTACTCCGGCCATTTGTATCGAGGTCTTCCTCCATTGAGAACCAAAACAGCGTCCATGTCATACGTTCGACATCCGTCATGCTCGCACTACTCAAGACGTCTTTGCGGGGTGTGTGGGCTGACGCCCAACGGGACCTTCGCACTATAAGGTGGAACGGAATTCTATTGAGCAAAATAGTACTTTCCTGTGTTATTCTCATCTGGAGCCTTGGACTTGGTGCTCTTTTGGTCGTACTGGGACTGTTTCAGCATCTGGCATTGAGAAGCGGAACGGCTTGCGGTCCTGACGGTGTATTCATCGCGAATCCTGAGCAATACAGTTTCTGGAGTGGAACGGGGATCTTCCAAGTGACCTTGGCCTTTGGAGACTACTCCTTTGGTAGAGCAAAGTTAATTGACGTCGCATGGGACGTGGTAAGACTCAGAGATATGCTGTCCCTACAACTTTGCGCGCTAATTTGAGATGACAGGCTTTTGGTCGCCTTGGTCAGACATTTCTCGCCTTCTGTAGTTGGCGCGTCTTTGCTTTATACGTCACTACGTCCATGGAAACGGCTCCGATCACTTACGACTCTTTTCGCGCGATCTTCATAGGTACTGGCCCATCTCTGTGGACTACACTCTGCCTGATCCGGGATTTCAAATTACGAAAAGGTCTTCATTCCAGGATCGCTATGGCGTTCATAGTAGCTGCCATGTTGTTGACACTCGCCTTCCCTACTTTTGCCGGCGCCATGACTGGGTACACCAGCATTGTAAAGGCTTACGTGCCTGATCACCAGAGCGGCAATCGGATTAACTTCGACAGCTTCCTTCCTGTTCTTTACGTAATTCACGATGGCGAGAGAATTAAGAAGGCAAACAATTACTTCGTGACAGACAGTCCGACATTCAACTCCAGATCATATGTATGCATGTATGCCCAACATTGAGCGTTCGCTATTGACAGCTTTTAGGATCCGATCCTGGTACGACCAATGGGTAGCTATAAATGCAGCTATGCACGAAATGATGCCCCAGGTTCCGGGCCAAACTATGCCTGGGATGCATCCTATGTCTCCAAATCACCATTCAACTCCGAGGAATGCTTTTTGCAAAACAACGTGTCAAAATGTAAGCTTACTCGCTTTCCTCTACGATAACGGAAAGAAGGCCAATAAACTTGAATTGAAACTGAACTATTGGAACATTTCATCAGCTCACTATGCCAAAGATGTTGAACAACATGGTTTGGATCAATCATCCAACGTCAAGACTACTTTCATGGAATTCGATCTCGAGCCTCCGACGCTTAACATATCGGCTTCATTCTTCTATGACCCTACTCTGTACGGCTCAGCAGACAGAGTCTCGCCACACTTACAACAAAAAGCGCTTTGGATATGGTCGAATGATACATACAACTACACATATTTGTCAACATTTGGTACATGCCAGCCAGACGGAGGGGTAAGCTATCTTCTTCCATTATCCGATCGTTTACAACTGCTAATGAAAGCAAGAACTACCAATGGGGGTTTTCCTTCATTCAGCTGTTCATCATGAACATCATGCTTCTCATATGGACACTCGGCATCCTCATCATGTGGTACCGGGCCCAATCTACAATGCAGAAACGAGGCCGCGTCAGTGTAGCCGGTGTACACAAGGCTGTGGTCGAGCTCGCAGAAACCATGCACAAAGAGCTAGATGCTGAGGACTTTGACCTGAGCCTTTCAACGGAGGCACAGATCAAACAACGAACAGCGGCGGCAAAAGGAGGTAGCATAGCCTACGATGCGCCGCTTGTTGATGAGAAAGTGCCGGACGCATCATTCACAAAGTGGCTCAAGCGCGAAAAGTGGTGGCTCATAGTAACGTTTGTCTTCATCTTTGCGACAAGCGTCCTGTGGGTGTGGTCCGGTCCTGTACTTTCTTATGCCCTGATCGGTCCGCCTTGCGGGCTGATTTTCGCTCTTTCGGTTGGCTCGACAACGAAGAGTAGAACACTCTTCTTCTTGGTATGGGCAGTCTTGGGGTTGGTTGTGGGTCTTAGTGTTGGTCTGTAGCGCAACAATCTGCGATCTGATTGAAAGGTTTCTCCTTTGAGTAACAAAAAGTCTATAGAGATCCCGTCATACGCTGTCACGACTTACTCACAGAGATCTGACGGAATGGCCTTCTGTGGGATGCTAGACGATTGTGAGATGATTGGGGGTTGGCTTCTTCCCCGCTTTTCAACCCGTTCTTTCCCCGCTTACGAAGCCAATTAGTCTAGGCGTTCGTTACATGCCTACTCCCACGATCATTGTAGTCAGCACAACGACAGCTATTGGCGTGCGAGGCGATCTCTTGACCGAAGTCCGTCTTCGCTATGATCAGACAAGGTCTGGACTCTTGTACTTACCTGACAAGCTGTCGTAGCATGATCATAAGACCCTTGAGTAGGATTCCTCGCAGTAGTAAGTTGCTGCCGGGGGCTGTAATTCCATTGAGATGTAATGTATAACATTAGCCTCAGTTTACCGCGTACACTCGAATACTTTCGGCCCCAACAGAGTGACGTCCACCATGTCCCAATCCTCAACCAGCGAGAATACCACCAGCACCGTTCCACCGCCCTTGACTCACATGCTCGAAACATGTATCTACGTTTCCTCAGCCTCTCGCTCTGCAGAGTGGTACTCCCGCATATTCAACATCACGCCAGACTTCGTGAATGTGCGTTGGGCGCCTTCAGATCCGTCATAAACACCGTATGCCTCTTTCTAACACGTGTCAGGACCGCATGGCATCCTTCCCCATTCCACCTACAACCCTCCTGCTCTTCACCCTCGGCTACACCTCCGCCGATAGTGACGTACCTAATCGAGGCCGCATAGCAGGCCACGGTCCGACGCCTGAGGTCCTCAACATTCTATCCAAGAGCGCCTCGTCTACCCTTGATCCCAAGAGCCAGGCCTTGAAGCAGCACTTCTGCTTCGCGGTTCCAAACGCTGAGGATGTAAAGAAATGGGAGCAGCATCTAAGTAGCGAAGGGGTCAAGATTCTTTCGACGATGGACTGGGAGCGTGGTGGGCGGAGCGTGTATTTCGAGGATTTGGATGGGAATGTGGGGGAGGTTGCGAGTCGGGGGTTGTGGAAGCATTGGTGAGGGGGTGATGTTTGGTGTAGAAGACGCACAGTCGTGGAATCCGTCTCCCGACATGCAACTTCCTGCCACCCTCTTAAAGGTCGAAAGAATCTCATCATACATTACGACTCGACTCAAGTCAGAGAAATCGGTGCGCACGAAATGTAAATACTCCTTGTCCAGCATCGACCCATTTCAATGTTGTACACTTAAGCACATGATACACTGCCTATGTCCCCACCAATTCCTGATTCCGACACCAACATCAATCCAAACCCATGAGATCAGACTCCAAACTCCATACCCATGCTCACACCTCTCGTGTACCTCTACTCCTCCATCTTATCACCACTCACCACCCCTGCATTTCCATCCCCTAAATGCTTCAACAACCAACTTCTCTTAAAGTACGTATTCGGATGCACAATAGTATCCAAGTCCGTCGCACTCCACGTCCCCTCATCTTTAACCTTCTTGATTTCCTTTTTATGCGCGAATTCAAACACCCGATTACACGCCACATGGTACCTCTGCTTCTTGACGTCTTCCTTAACTCCCTGCAGCACCTCTCTATCTTGTATGCCTACGCGTTGAAGCAGGCCTGTCAGGTTCTCGACGTTGAAGGCTCGGTAAGGACACCCATGCGCTTGGCCCGGTCCGGGGAGCGGCTCGGTGAGGATTTTCTGGCAAGAATAGGGTGTGTATCCGCGGCCGCGACGGTTCGAGTCGCCGCCTACGTCGCCGTACGCGTGTCGAATGTTGTACTTGTACTCTTTGTGGAATTTATCGTCCGTCATGAGCTTGAAAGAGCGTCGCCAGAAGATGATACATTCTTCCAGTGAAAGACCGATGCCTTTGAGGAAGAGTGTGTATTGAAGTCGACCGTAGTGTTTTAGGTGGGAATTTGCGCGGAGCGTCATGTGTAAGTTTTGCATGCAGAGAGGGAAGTTCTGTGAGAGGGTGTCGATTGCGCCGGAATTGATGGCGGAGAGGCCGTCGATGTTGGCGTCAGAGGAGGAATAGGCGGCTTCGGGAGCTGTGAAGGATTGGGAGAGGTGAGCGAGGATGGGGGCGAGACGGTCGTCTTCATCTAGGCGGGGGAGTGCGCGGGCAGTCAACTATCGATTTTGTCAGTGTCCTTCCTTTTCGAGATTGTCGTTATGCGTACCTCGAGTTGCTCGTCTAATCGCTTGGTAAACTCCGCTACAACCAAGCTTGTCTGCTCTTTCGCCGGCACGTATGCCATTCCCCTCTTCAGAAGCACTTTCCTCTGGCTAACAAGCTCTGGTACTCTCTCCCAGTCCACCTTGAACCAGTCTTGTTCCTCTTCCCTCTTCGACCCAATCGCAGCCAGCATCTGGTCTCGCAGCTCCCGCTTCTCATCGTCTCCAACCTCTTCCCACTCGAGGTCCAAGCTCCTCACGAAACCTTGTCGCTCCCTCGGGTCGTCTTCTCTGAACCTTAATCTGAACAGGATCGTCTCCAAGTGCGAAAACCGCCGCCGCAATTCCTCCGTCGAAGAGAATGCAAGGCGGAGAATGAAGTGGGAGTAGTGGTCTCGTTTCCTTTCCTCCTGAAGATTCGTCCCTCGTGATGTATTCGCCCGAAGAGGAAGATATTTGTTCAATATGCTCGTCATGTACTCGGCGGTCTCCTCAGGGCTTCGATTGCGAAAGCTGCACGCCTCCAACTCGGAGAGTACTAGGTCAAACATCAGCACACACTGCACCGTCAAATACTCGTAGTCCAGTGCACACCTTTCAATCGGTTTATCGCCCATGTTTCGAATTCCTCGAGCGTGATCTCTGCCGTCGGTGGCAATGTGTAGAAGTTGAGCCTATGCTTATAATCCTGCTGTGCATACTCCGCCTTTGCGAATTGCCGCTTCTTCGGATCGATATTCGCACGACGTTTCGGCTCGACTCGAGAGTAGTCGTGGCGGATCATGGCGACTTGTCTCTGAATAGGTGTTGGCTTTGTTTGCGAGTTGCTGTGCGCGCTTTGGGGCTTTGGGAGCGCGCGTAAAGTGGGACGGAAAGGCGCGTCGCGTTAGAAAAGCGCTAGACCTAGACTAGACTTGACGTGTTTTAGCGCGGCATTGCCCTTGTCTCCTCATCGCGCGTCATGCGAAACCTAATTCCAACATTGGTCGTATATAATGGTGTCTATAAGGCTCTCTATCGCTAGTCTCGGATGCGGTTGCCCTTGAGCGCTTCATGCACAAAGCCTTTCTCGCTCAACCCAGCAAATCGCCTATGGCGTTCACGTATGCCGACGGTACTGTCTTCGCACCCTCCGCAAGAAATTCCTCCTTCTTGCTCACACCAGTCAACACCGCCAACGTGCCACCCAGCTTCCCGTCAATGCCAAACTGAATGTCCGTGTTCAGCCTGTCGCCAATCATGCACGTCCTGCTCCGGTTCAGCTTGAACTTGCCCTCAATGGCATCCATCATAGCCTGACTCGGCTTGCCAAACGAAACAGGAGTCTTCCCGATTGCCTTCTCGAGACCTGCACCGCTAGCTCCAGCGCCAGGGAAGAAGCTGTGTGCCATGGGCAATGTGCTGTCGATGTTCGTCGCGAGGTACTCTGCGCCGCGCTGCAGGTATTGAAACCCGATCGCCGTCTTCAGGTAGTTCATGTGGAAGTCTAGTCCGCTGAGGACAATCCCTACGTCTGGATCTAGCAATGACCCATTGGCAATGTTTGTAAAGTCCTCCGGTTCAATGTCGCGGCGCAATGCGGGGTCGGTGCCACCGATATAGGGTACACCTTCTGCCTCGAGCTCCTGTTCAATACCACTCTCTCCCATGACAAACACTTTGTTCTTTGGTGCCGGTAGCTTGAGGATGCGGGCGATGTATACGGCGGCGCTGTACGACGAACCGAAGACCTCGTCCTATACACACTTTAGCCGGGAACATATAAAGGATAAATGCGACCTACAACTTCAGCGGGTATGCCCAGCTTGTCGAACTTCTTCTTGTAGTCGGCGCGCGACTTCGTGCTGTTGTTTGTGACGAATACTAGCCTCTTGCCTATCCGCCCACATTAGAAACGTTTTAGATCCAGGGACCGGTAACATGCCTTTGCTCCTCAACATCTCAAGCGTCTCGGGTACCTTCTCGAACATATGGTCACCGGACCAGAGGACGCCTATCCTTCTTCACAATCAGCAAAATGCTCCCACTTGCATTGTCCGCACTGTGGTATGACTATGGGGTCACACGGAGTGAACCCGAGGCTGGGTCGCACGCACCATCGCAGTCGAAGAGGAATACCTTGAGGTTACTCGTCAGCAAACGTAGGTTGTCCTAGAAAGAGCTGCTACTCACATCGAATCTGTCGAGAAACTCGTCAATGCCGGCCTCGTCGCCCGACAGGAACTTTGGTTGTGACATGGTATCTGGCGTAATCAAGATATCTCGACCAGAGGAGTGCAAAAGACGAGAAAGACGGCGTTGTGGTGGATGTTGTCAGTGAAGCAACATTTGGTGGGGTGCTTGGCGTCGGGTAGGTCTGACTCGGAACGCTTCGGGAAGAATTCCGAAAGTACTTCACATAACATACATTCGTTACTAGGGTATCTACCGCCATTGCCCTTTATCCAGCTCTCCACCTATAGCTTCGGACTCTCTAGTCAATCAACAACAATCTTCTTCTCAAGCTCTTCGAAGTGCTCAAAGAAACTCTCAAACAAATTGATCGCATACTCAACGTCGTGCGCCCCACCAGTTTCCCTGATGCTGTGCATGCTCAATTGAGGGTTGCCCAAGTCAAGCGTGCGAGCACCCATTGCGGCTGAAAGCATAGGCCCGATGGTGCTTCCGCAGGAAGAGTCGTTCCTAACGACGAAAAGCTGAAGTGGTACGCCTTCCTTGACCGAAGAAGGGCTTGCGGAACCTCTCTTGGCTAGACGAGCTGCCTCTTGCACCAGCACTATTCCGGGTGAATTTGTAGCATATCGAGCGTTGGCGTTGATCTTGATTACAGTGCCCTTGTTCATCTCGGGCCGATGCTGTGACTCGTACTTTGCGGGGTAGTTGGGGTGTACAGAGTGGGCCATATCGGCGGAAATTAGGAAAGATGTCGCCAACGTTTGTTCGTAGACGGTCGCCGAGTCAACATCCAGCTTGTCGTAGGATTTGTCGGAATGGGAGCTCTCAGAAGGAGGTAGCACAGAAAGGCGACGAATAACAGCAGGAAGGACTGAATGAGGGTTAGATGAAGGGAGCGCAGAACTAGGAATTATTCAGGCAACTCACGGTTGGAGTCCGCACCCTGTGCGGTTCGGCTTCCTATCTCCTCGTGGTCGAAAAGAGCAATTAGGCGGATGGTGGAGTCTTTCTCTAATGAAGAAGACGATGCGACGCTCTGAATCAAACCCTCCACGCTGCAATAGGACATCATCAGGTTGTCGAGGCGCGCAGAGAAGATGAGTTCGTCGTTCAAGCCGCCCACGACGGCTTTCTGGGTGTCATATAAGACCAGCTCAAAGTCTAGGATATCGTTGGGGTCCACGCCAGCCTCTTCGGCAACTATCTCAACAAGATATGTGTGGTGCCTCTTCATAGGAGCAGCCAGCGGTTCAACTGGTCCCTCTTTGTTTTCCTCCTCTTTGGCGGCTTCAGCAGACTTACCCTGCCTATTCAACTCCGCCGCGACCATGCCGGCGATGGGGAATAGCTGAGCTTCTTTGTTGAACTTGAAGTCTTCCTGACGATCGAGATGAATAGCCAGGGTCGGAACCCGCAGAATGGGCTTCTCAACCTTGACCAGACGGCTCTCGATGTTGCCCTGCTTCGTCCTGACCATCAGCCGCCCAGCAATGGACAGGTCTCGGTCGAACCACGTGTGCCATAGACCACCTCCATATGTCTCGCATGCCACCTGGAGAAATCCATCGCTCTGACGTTTGGAAACGGGCTTGAGACGAAGGCAACATGAGTCGGTATGCGCACCGATCATGCCAATAGGGTTACCGGGTTTCCACTTCTTGCCGATGGCGAATGCGACGATGGAGGAGCCATTCCGGGTGAGGTAGTACTTCCCGCCTGGCTGCAGGGTGGACGCCCACGAGTCCCGCTCCTAGGGTGTAACAGGTCAGTGCTGTGTGCTTCCATCAACGGGGACCCGAGCCTATTCTCTCTGCAGGATAGAAGAGGCTCCTGCGACTACATGTCGTGCTCTCCCGTATATGACGAGACGGCATAACTCACTTTAATCTGCTTAAAGCCCGCCTTCTCTAGCCTATCCTTGGACTGTTTGACAGCATGGAAAGCTATATACAGTTAATGTGGGCCTCTTTCGCATTTCTACGGTAGAGCGTACGGGTCGGTGAATCGTTAACGAAGGACAAGAAGTCCTCGGCGGCTTGGAGCGATGGCTTGGTTGACATGGTTCGTACAGTACAGGATGGGATGAAAGGAAAAGCAACGTAAGTGCAGCCTCGCGGACCAGAACGTAGTAGGGCGGCTCGGAGCGTTGGGCCTCCTCTGAGCATGAAAGGATGGATAGGCCGTGGCGGTCCGTCGTGGCGGTCTGGTGTGTGGGGTTGCAGCGTCTACAGGCCCCAGGGTCGCGGCGACGAGACGCATCGGCCTGCCACGACCGGGGGTGGCTTTCGTGTTTGATTGGGTGGCAGGCACGGGGGGCACGCGTGCTGGAGGCAGGAACATCAAAACAGCGACAACCAAAACAGCTTGACGTGACAGCCGACCGTGGGACCTTCGCGCGTCTTCCCGTCCGACCTCCAACATCCAGCATCCTCTACGCCCACGTCCTGCCTTATTCCTCCCTCGGCCGTGCCACCCGTCGCTCGAGCTCGCCCTGCGCTGTCCGGCGCTGCATCGACGCCGCTCCCGCTCCTTACTGCTGCAACCGGCGAGCGTTGCCCTAGCGGCTCGTCCCAGGAAGCGTCAAAACAACTTTGGACGCCCGCACAACAGCCCCCGCCTACCGCCCGCCGCCACACAATAGCAAACAACAACAATACGATTGTCATGCGCTACGATCGCGCGTAAAGAGGAGGAACATTGCGACACTTTCCATTGCGCGCGCCGACGAGTGCTGTTGGCTGAGCGCGCGGTGACGCAGTACAAGGGACTCAGCACTGGTTTCGAACTCGCCTTCACCCTACAATCGCATCCTTCCCGTATTATCCTTCAGCACACAATAATCACCAGAAGACTGGAGAAGCTGCTGCCTCGGCCGCGCTTCCTTCTTTGATACATAACCCCGCCCCCGCCGGTGGCTCGGACCTAGAGACCTATCCCGCCTTCTACATCCTTCCACGACGAGTGCGCTGGTTGCGACAAGGCGCGTAGGCACTGCAATGGCGACCGAAGATACTATGGCGCCCGTTGCAACAACGGAGCGCGTTGGGGAGGATGCGCGCACGCCGGCCCTGATCTCACCGCCTGAGTCGAAGACACCGCCAACAGCGACCCACAAGCGCAACCAAGCCGACTTTGCGCATGACCGCAACTCAGAGCCAGTGGATGCTTCGGCATTGAGCAAGGCTTTGGAACATTTTGAGCGAGCAGGACGCGCGCCAGAACGACCCATTGCAAGTCCCAGTCGCAAACGCCAGCGTATCTACGGTGATAGGTAAGTTTGCTGGCAAACATTTCCCGACCATCGGGCTGACCAGGTGGTAGATTCATCCCCAATCGAGCTGGCCAGGATCTTCAGGCGAGCTTCTCACTGCTCCACGACGACGCTTCACCCGCTACACCGTCACGAAGCGCGAAGCGTGCCCCGCACAATGAGCTGCACTTTCAGCGGAGTGAGTATCACCTAGTGAAGGGGATAAGCATTCACTAACGAATGTACAGCTGAGGAAGCCAATCGGACATATTCCGCCGTCCTGCGACAGGAGTTGTTCGAGGGATCTGTGCCCCAAGCTTTGCCTCAAAGTCTCTCCCCGACCGATAGTGCCAACCTGCGTCGCTCTGGGCGCTCACATACCCCTCCAGCTCATGCTGCAACGGCACTACCAGCGCCTAATTTGACACCGTCTACCCCACATAAGAACTTCTTCAACTACTCGGGGCAACCGACACCATCAAGAACTCCCTCCAGCCGACATGGCATCAATCTCAATGCGCAATCCGATCTCTACAGTCTCTCACCCATCAAGCTTAACAGCCAGCGAATGCTTCTCAGCCCACAGAGAACACCGCGTGCCGTATCCAAAGTGCCGTACAAGGTTCTCGACGCGCCAGACCTGGCGGACGATTTCTATCTCAATCTGGTAGATTGGGGCAGTCAGAACATCCTCGGCGTCGGACTAGGGTCTTGTGTGTATATGTGGAATTCTTCAAGTGGTCGGGTCACGAAACTGTGCGAATTGACCGATGACTCCGTCACGAGTGTCAGCTGGATACAGCGCGTAAGTCGCTAGAAATTCAAACCTCATCATGTGCCAATCTGACATCATACAGGGTTCCCATCTCGCCATTGGCACCAATCGAGGTTTCGTACAGATCTGGGATGCGACTACACAACGTCGTCTGCGAACTATGACTGGCCACTCTGGGCGTGTCGGTGCTCTTGCTTGGAATGAACACATCCTTACATCCGGTTCACGAGATAGATCGATATACCACCGTGATGTCAGACAGCCAGAACAATGGCTTCGAAAGCTTGTCGGCCACAAGCAAGAGGTTTGCGGACTCAAGTGGAACAACGACGACATGCAACTCGCATCGGGTGGAAACGACAATAAGCTTATGGTTTGGGAGAAACTCAATGCTGAACCCACCTACAAGTGGAGTGAGCATCAGGCCGCCGTGAAAGCCATTGCCTGGAGTCCCCACCAACGCGGTCTTCTAGCCAGCGGTGGTGGTACCGCTGACCGAACAATCAAGTTCTGGAACACATTAGTCTCTTCGAATGGACCTTCGTCTGCATCGCTTGCTGCCGCTTCATCTGCAGCGTCTGCATCGGGCCCCGGCGATGTGGACTTCCAGTCAACAACGCCAGCCAATCTGATCAAGAGCCTGGATACTGGTAGCCAGGTGTGCAATCTGGCATGGTCTAAGAACAGCAACGAAATCGTATCGACTCACGGATACAGTCAAAACCAAATCATCGTTTGGAAATACCCCAACATGCAGCAAGTTGTTTCGCTCACTGGCCATACATACCGTGTCCTTTACCTCGCGATGAGCCCAGATGGGCAGACCATTGTCACTGGTGCAGGAGACGAAACTCTTCGCTTCTGGAATTGCTTCAAGAAGAAGGAGAGAACCGGGAGCCTCAACAATACCATGGATAAGTGGGGTGTCATTCGATGATGCTCTACCGCCGCGGCGGTACTTAAGACATGGCTTGACATTTCTTGTCTTTTGTTACCGGCGTTCATTTTCTCAAAAAGCAAGCTTGCAAGCGCGAGCTTCTTCTCGAAAATTTTCCTCTATCTTATCGGCATTGGGCGGTGTAATATGGTGTAACAGGCGGACCCGGGATACCACATGCGATCATCTTTTGGCATTTTCATATGAGCATGCGTCTTGGATTCAGCGGATTGGATATCAGCACGACATTAAGCATTCAGCGTGCGTCAACACGCGCGTCTCGTCTTGGGAGAAGGACTTGGGCTATTTTGATCGAGGCTGACCTTGCCTCCAATTAGCTGGGTGTGGTTTATCTGGTGGAACAATGTGCGGACGATTCTGCTGGCATCTGCTTCGGCGACATTTGGATCTCTGGAGCTGGAGTTCTGGGCATATGGTTGGCGCTTTGGAGGACATGATGACCATGACTGTACATTACCCAAAGATACCACCTTGAACGATATTGTTAACTTCATGACTGTCTTCTACCTTGGTCTGTGATCGCTATTACTACACGCAATGAGGTTGCGGATCCCCCGGTTTCGCTCCATAGCTGATCCTTCCTGCTGGCAGGAAGAACAGCGCAACTAGCGCGCCGCCTCGCACTTGTGGGTAGCTGTGCTCAATCAGTACTTCTCTTGCATACAGCACTACACGGATCGAGATTGCTCACTGGTGCGTCCCCGGCCCGGGACTCGTCCATCCTGCGCCCTGCCAGCCCTGCATCCCCTTCAACTCCGCGCTCTTGTCCACCTGCACCACGCAATTTATCTCGCCGTAGGGATGGCTGTGGTACTGCCCGCTGTACTCGTCGGAGCTCTTCATGTATACGGTTGTGATGCTCATGTAGCGGGTTTCGGGTTTGGGAAGGGAGATCTTGGAGCGGCGGTATTTGGCGCCTGTAATGGAGTCAGGTGGCGTGGAGGTGGCGTGAAGAGAAGGTGAAGGATCGATTTCACAGTAGAACTGTGGATTGAGTAGGATAGAAAATTGAGACACCGAAGTCAAAGTTGACAGCTTGTCTGCTGAGTCGTCTTTCAGAAGCGATGTGAAGAAGAATGGGTAGGAACTGGGATTTTCAAATGTTACCATCAAGCTCAATGTTTGCGACCCAGCCTTCTTCTAGCCCTTTGCGGGTTAAGGCACAGAGATCCTCGTATATGGGGGTTCCGGGGCCGTAGGCCTTGTTCAGGTGTGCTTCGAGTTCGTGACCCGGTGTCAGATTTTCGACGTCATCGAGAAAGTCTTGAATGCGGGAGAGGAGCTTCTGTGCGTTGGGGTGTTTGGAGAAGTCGACTTCAGTGCTGCCTGTGTAGTCACCCATATTGTTATGTTGTGAGTTGGGTACTGAGGGGTGAGATGATTGATGTTTCGATTACAGGAGTCTGCCTGAATATCGATCCGATGCGGGGAGGGGGTGATATTTCGCGGCCAGGTAGAAAGCCAGATGACAGTAGAGATATCAAATTGAAAGCTGGCGCGTTTATAGTCGAAGTCTTCTCTGTCACGATCCCACTAGCGGTAAGCTTAAGGTACCTTGACGACCTACCGAGGCTCCGTCGTGACCCGGTGATGAAGTTATCCAATAAATTGTAAGCATCAGAGCTCTTGACTAAGTCTCCAGAGCCTTACCTAATAACAGTATCCGGAGCCTCTTAGTTAGAGCCCACCCTTTTCCCGCAGGGTTTCACATAATACTGCGAGCTGGCGTAAGTGCTGTTCACGGAGAGTATCCGAACTCGGACAGGTGGTGAAGCTCGAGGTCGGCCTTACCCCGCAATGTGAGAGCTCGGGAGATCGACTCGGGAGCGCAAGTGACTAAAGCCCATAAGCACAGATAACCGAGTACGATAGTTGGTGGAACGAAGAGCTGTGTAACACTTGGTTTGAGGAAGAAAAGCTGGTGACGAATTCCCGAACATATCGCTTGAGCCAACATGTCAGCATACTGTCCACGTGTAAGCAACAGATCGCATCACATGCAATGTGCATGCAACCTCTTCTATCAACGTCTGTCTTCGCATTTCATGTGTATAAAACGAGTATCGCCTACAACTGATGCCTAGCACCCAACCCACCTTTGATGGCATACGGCTTCGGCTTTCGGACGTTGCGCGGGGATAGCAGGGGCATCGTACTAGTTGACGAAGCAGCTGAATCCATGAGTTACATTGGAGCAAAGGACCTTAGTTCTAGATTCAACGTTGACACATTGACACATTGACACATTGCTTTTAAGCGTCTAGCCGAGTTATCATAGGTCGTGTCCTGCTTCGGATTTAAGAAGTCGAAGGCTAGTATTACCAAGCGACAACATGGATTAGGTAGTACCTTTCACTTCGAGAGATGCGTACAGGAGTGGTTGATGGTCAGCGTCATTTGTTCCCCCGAGGACCTTGGAGAGGGCTGTTAGCCACGATGGGCGATCAGAGTATGTAAAGATACTGTCAAAAGTAACAAGACACTGCGTTCTAACTGGAAAAACTCGGGCTTTCCTAAATTTGGGCTGTGTTGCAACTCAGGGGCAGCAGTGGCAGGAAGTTATCATGGACCTCGGCGCGAAGAAGGTGAGTCGCCTATTTCGAACTAGCTCGTTCATCACAGGGAAGGTGCTGTTCAGATGCGAACCCCTGCTCCTGTTACTTTCCATCCTCCACCTATCACGTCAATTCTCCGGGTTATTCGATCTAAGTTCCCTCTAGCGCATGGCAATCTTCAGGTACCGCTCAGGGAATGCGTACAAATACCCCGGATTTTGCGTTCAAGACGCGCGGTCCACGTTGCGGACATTAAGTTCTCCCGACGTGGACCATGTCGTCTGCTTTAACCGCTGTAATCTTGATCTATTAGGACGCCTCTTATCTCACATGTTACTTTTGGAGTCATCTGCGAAGTAACCCCGTCATCCTTCGAAATGCTACCCATCACGCGCGCGCATTCGTCGTGTGCACTCCACGGAAGCCCGACACAACTCAGCTGCATGATCAAGCCTTGTGCGTGAACGGCTCTTTCGTCGATCCGGCTTGAGTGCCGAACGTGCACGTGCTGCTCGCAATCACGGCGTCCTGAATCCGCCGGCCAATGTGGTCTGCTAGATGTAGAAATGCGGGGCTAGCGTGGCTGGACTCAAGTCCACTTACCGTTGCCGGAATCACCGATGAGATGAAGGTCATATGAACGAGCAAATCATGTTGGTTGACCTTGGAAGGCAAGCCGCCCCTGCTCTTAGGCGTTTTCTGACTGGATGAAGCCCAGCCCCCACTGCTGTCTACTGCCAGTGCAACCCTCCTAATTCAGGCCAAGTACGAGGAAGCGGCCCTGGATTACCTATATCTATTAGCTTCTTTAAAGCTCTCCCTCGTGGTGCAAGTACCCAGTTAGGACTCAGTGAGCTTTCCGAAGGGTCTCGAGACCGGTCCGGCTGAAAGGAAAAAATACAACTACTGGGATCCGTCTTGGAACGAATTTCACGAAATACACTTCCATCAATCTGCCTCATCATATAAAGGTGAGCCCGCGGAGGCGGACTGATTTTGATGAGCGACCGAGCAGACCTGCCGCTAATTTTGGGATCGGTCCTCTAACATCACCCTTCACTAGAATGTTCATTAGGCGGTTTCGCAACTTGGCACGGCTTTCTAGATCCGTCAGCCGGCATACTCACAAGCGCCATCGTGCACCTGAACTGCCTACCTGGGTTGCTATTCCGTTATAACCCTGCACGTCGAATCGCTGTTGAACGGATGAGAGCGTGGAATGTAACAGACCGCGGCGTTGACTAGCATCTAGTTGATCTCCACGAATAAGCGACATACATTTTGGAGACATGGTTCATCACCTGGTTCGCCTTGGGCATGAACACGGGATGCGATGCAGCATCTGTGCAATGTCTGCTTCTCCCCGCGGACTACAGCCAGATTACTCCTATAAAGATACCTTAAAGCACGCACTTATAACCACTATCAACTGTTTTGTACCACACTAGTTGCCGGTCTCTAAGTCATCTTGCAACATGTTCTTCAAAGCTGCTGTAGCTTCGATTCCACTTTTGGGCAGTGCCATCAACGCAGCCCCTCTCAATCAACCGCCCTTCAAGCCTTCCGATCAGAAAGTCTCACCAGCTCGAGGACCGAGCTTCATCTTCAATGAGACTTCACCAGCAGTCGACCTGAAGATTGCATCGGTAGCCGCGTACGCTTTGCAGGAGACTTACGATGCGAGCAACTGGTTTTCAAAGTTCACTGTTCAGAATGTACGCTGTTTGATGCAGGAAGATCTCCCACATACTAATTCCAAGACAGATCGCTGATCCCACTCGTAAGACCCTGCAACTGTTCCGCTCCGGTGTCGGATCTGACCTCCTCAGATGGATACGTGAACTACGTTACCCAAGCTACAGCGCAATCGAAAGGTCTCTACAAGACGCAAAACAATCAAGTCTACATTGGAGTCGACTCAACAACCGTCCTGAATCCGAATGGCGTTGGGCGTGATTCCGTGCGTATTCAGAGTAACCGAGCATATACACACGGTTTAATCATCGCCGATTTGGCACACGTTCCAGGCTCCAACTGCGGCAGTTGGCCAGCTTTGTACGTTTTGCTCTTCTATATTACCTCTGCATATCTGACTCTCACAGCTGGATGGTCGGACCCAACTGGCCTAATCAGGGCGAGATTGACATTTACGAGGGTGTCCACCTGAACACTTACAACCAGATGACTCTCCACAGCTCCCCCGGCTGTGTACCGGTGTACAATCAGAACGGAGGCATGACTGGCACTCACGTATCCGAAGCAGATTGTGGCGCTGGTGGCGGTTACAACGGCTGTGGTGTTCAATCGAACAGCGCCACTTCTTACGGCACCGCCTTCAATGCTAATGGTGGCGGGGTCTATGCCACCCTCTGGACTTCATCTGGTATCAAGGTCTGGTACTTTGCTGCTAGAGATGTGCCAGCGAACATCAAGTCTGGCAACCCCGATCCGAACACTTGGGGTACTCCTCAGGCCAACTTCGCTGGCTGCAATTTCGATGCCAAGTTCTCCAACATGAACATTGTAAGTACTCAGACTGTCACAGAATGCGAATTTCGGTGCTCACATCTTCGGCGTAGATCTTCGATATTACCTTCTGCGGTGACTGGGCTGGAGGCGTCTGGGGCTCTACATCTTGTGCCTCAATCAACCCCAGCTGCAATGCCTACGTTGCCCAGCAGCCCCAATCTTTCGGCGACTCGTATTGGCTAGTAAACTCTGTCAAGGTTTACAGTGTCTAGGTTTATTTACGATGAGGCTTTTGAGCGCTCTGGGCGCTGCGCGTACTTTCACTTCTTGTTCTATACTTGGCTTCTCTTCTTGTGCATATTGGAAAGCCTGTTATGTAAATACCTTTGTAGGCAATCCTCCGACGGCTCAACTTCCGTTGTGAGGATATCAGTTGGAGGACGATCCACATGGAACCGACAGAGCACATTCGCTTGATAACTATCGCGTCTCTCGAGAAGGGACCTGAAATGAAACAGTGCACCTTGCTCTCTGCATAACCTGATGAACTAATGCTTTGAGCAGCATGCCAACCTTAACAGCAGAACTCGAACATTGATCAACAGGCCATTACTGATTTGATGCGAGCGGCTGGTGCTTGGCTTACGGTGGCTTCAACACGGGGTCGCTAGGCCAGACGATATTTCCTAATTGCCCGAGGACCGCAGCACAACATAAGGCGCATAATCACGAGGAACCTAGAAGCTAACAACTAAAAGGCGTAATAGATAAATGCGCATTCCCAATGCGATGACGCTCACTGGGATCAGCACATGGTGTTGAGCCGGAAGCGGCTAGCACGATCGGCTTCCACGAGCGTCAGATCTCGAGATCTGGCATACAGGGGTCTGTGCGCACTAGATCTACACCATCTTTGGTCCTTCATGACGCACTGCTTCGCGAATGTCGAACAACAAATACAAATGTCATGTCAGGTGTTGAAAGCTAGAATTTTGAAACTCTCCTTTCTTCCTCGATGCCGTTGAGACGCGCACGCGAAACAGATCCGATTTTACCCACCACCAACATGGCTGCCAACGGGAAGTTAGGCACCGGGAAGAAGCGCGTGCTTGTCGTTGGAGCTGGAGCTGCTGGTGAGTGGTCTCCACCGTCTAGGCAAAAATCTTGTGCTGACTTGTGTAGGAATGTCATGCGCCCACCATCTTGCTAATCACCGCGATAAGTTCGATGTGACCCTAATTGATGCTGTCGATTACTGCGGTGGACAAGCTTTCTCTGTTCAAATCGACAAGGAACGTCATGGCGCAGGCTGGTTGAATCAGGGTGTCCAGGGCGGCAGCTACATCTTCCACCACACCATGACTATGTTTGCGCGCCAAGGTTACCACGCGGATCCAGTGAAGCTTCAAGTCTCCTTTGGCAAAGGCAATCAATTCTGGAGTAACGTTTACCCCACCAAGCTTCTCGAAAGACATCAGAAGGAAATCAAGCGTTTTAAGTGGATGATCTCCATTGTCCGTTGGTTCGAGGTTTTCTTCGCACTCATACCTATTAAGATATTGATGAAGATGTTCTTCTTTTCGGATGAGTTTGCCAATACGGTCGCCTTGCCTATGGTCGCGCTGTTCCTCGGTACTGGTCAATATGCACCCGACGTACCCTCCATCATCCTGGAAAGACTAGTCACAAGCCCGACCTACGGAATGTGGTATCCTGGTGACAAGCTGAGTGTCGCAAGCAATCAGCCGCCAATGGTTGTCTTCCCGAGGTTTGAGCACTTCTACCAAAGCTGGAGGAAGGACTTAGAGTCCAAGGGTGTGACCGTACGCTTGTCCACAGAGCTCACGCAAGTGGTGAAGAGGGACAAGAACGGAGTCGTAGTGAAGCTGATTAAGCGCACGCCAACACCGGATGCACACAATCCTAACAGCGCATGGGTACCGCAAAATGATGGAACCGCGGATGCAGATGCCCCGGAAGAGACTGAACACTATGATGAAATCGTTTTCTGCGTATTGTACGTGACATGCTTTGCAATCGGATTTTCGAAGGCTAATTCGATCCAGGGCTGATACCGCCAAACGTATTCTGTCACGTTCGGCTACATTCCGCGAAAAGCGCATCCTGGGCAATGTAAAGTTTGCGGATGATATCACTGTAACTCATTGGGACAGTGACTACATGAAGAAGCATTACGAAAACTTCTACAACGGAGAACAAGCCGTGGAGAAGCTCTCAGGCGTCGACCAGACCACCCGCGTCAACTTCGCCAAGAAGATGTTCAAGCCCATGTACTATATCAAAATGTACCCTCAGGATCTTTCCAAGCTGGAGATGTGCTTCGACTGCACCAACTACCAGAGCCAATTCCCACCCGAAGTGCCGTTTGACAAGCATGTTTTCCAGACCATCTACTTGAACAAGAACAATAAAAACCTTTGGTCCATCGACGAAATTGACGAGAACAAGATCATCCGAAAAGATTGGTGGCATCAACTTTGTCACTCGTGGACACACTACGCCTTCGTAGTGCCTTGGATGTGGCTGCTTAACGGTCGCAAGCACACACGTTACGCTGCAGCATGGACACTTGTCAATGCACACGAGGTCGCTGTTATGAGTGGTATTGCAGCCGCGGTCGACCTTGGTGCGCAGTACCCCGAGGATCTAGAACGCGACAAATTCGCTTTGCTATCCTTCAGGCTGTACTACCTTCTCACCTACGGCAAATGGTACCGCAAGAAGGCTAAGCAAGAGGGTGAGGGTAGGGACTGGGCCAGTGGCGAATACGGCAGCGTCTACAAAGGTCCTGGCGTCTCTAGTATCGAGAGGCTGACGTGGAGGGAAGAGAACGGGATGAAGACGAACGACGTCGATTAGTTTCCGCGCATTATGGACATAGGCAACGTTGAAAAGGGCCATTGTCAACCTTTCAAAAGACTCGGTCAAATAGAGTAGCCAGTTCGACGCTAAACCTTTTCTGAAGATGATGCAAGGTGCTGACTTGCTCCCGGGCGCTAGAGCAAGGGTCGTCACGATGTCATTGATAGATGATGTTTATACCCGCTAAAGTCCGCCAAATTCCCGTAACAAGTCCATGGAGTTACAAGTCATGTGGAGACGCGATAAATATCGCATGCTGAATTGTCGATTCTATACATGTATAAAAGCTCAGGAAATTCATCGTACCTTTCTCCATCACTCCATCATTCGTGCAAGCCAGTTACGCGAGCCATTTTGTGTCTTTCGCCCTTCTACCAACAACACTTCGAAAAAAACCACACTATGGCGCCAACCACCGAGCTCGACATTATTTTCGGTGCCATGACGTTTGGCAAAGAAGGTATTGCCATTATCGTTGGTAGAAAAAATACAATCAATGACACCCACCAGGCGAAGAACAAGTCCGCACCTCGAACCTCTCAGACTGTGCGGCCATCCTAGACACCTTCCAGAAGCATGGTCACTCCGAAATCGATACCTCGCGCTTCTACGGAGGCGGCACTTCTGAAGAATACCTCGCCGCGCTCAAGTGGCAAGACCGCGGCCTCGCCATCGACACTAAGTTCTTTCCCAACGTTCAGGGTTGGATGGGTCGCCCAGTAACTCATCTCGACGCCGAAAGCATGCGTAACGGCCTGTCTGAGTCCCTCAAAGCCCTGGGTGGCGCAGAAAAGGTTGATCTGTGGTACCTGCATGCTCCCGATCGGAGTGTACCTCTCCAGGAGACGCTCAAGGCCGTTGATGAACTGTACAAGCAAGGAAAATTCAACAGATGGGGCGTCAGCAACTACATGAGCTGGGAGGTCGCCAGTATCTGTGAGATTTGCGACCGTGAAGGATATAAGCGCCCTGAGGTGTACCAGGGTGTGTACAACGCGCTCTACCGCACCATCGAGCAGGAGCTCCTTCCCTGCCTGCGTAAATACAACATGGCATTCTACGCCTTTAACCCTCTGGCCGGCGGCTATCTGACGGACCGATATCACCGCGACACCCCGGACTCTGCCGTTGAGGCAGGCAGCCGCTTTGATCCCAACAGGATGCAGGGGAAGATGTACCGCGCACGATTTTGGAATGATGCCTTCTTCGACGCGTTGGATGTAGTACGGGCAGCGACCAAGGAAGCAGGTATTAGGGAGAGCGAGGCGGCGCTGCGGTGGATGATGCATCATTCGCAGCTGGACAAGAAGTTTGGCGACAAGGTCATCATCGGAGCAAGCAGCGAAACGCAGCTAAAGCAGAATCTGGACGATTTTGAGAAAGGGAAACTGGATGATGGGGTGCTTGCGGCTTTCGATCAGGGGCGGGAGCTGTGCAGGGGGGTGACGTGGAAGTACTACCATTGAGCGGTGATGCGTCGTAGATGGCTTCCAAATCCTCATAACATCCTAGATCCGTAACCAGGTGCTACCTCAACTCTGGTTTTAAGTGCACTGTGCTTCCTTTGGACATGTTATCAACGGCTAGGCGTATTCGGTGCTCACTTCGTGCCATATGTTGCGAGCCTCAGTGTGGTGACAGCAAATCTACCTATGCGCAGTCCAAGCCCAGGACACATTCCTCTTCGACAACCGACATCCTAAAACCACCACTGACCAGCAATAACACCAATAGGCCCTCCTCAGATGTAGCAATGTAATTAATCGTCTGACCCCATAGCCGAATTCCATAACCTCATCTTCACTGTCATCGGCCGACAACTCAACTCCTGTTCCTCGGTCCAGGGCACATAGCTCCATCTTATTCGATCTGCAGAGTAGCGCGGAGTAGCATCGTCTACCAATTCTTCGACTTCCACAGCTCCGTCCTGGGCGACCACAATACACTCGTTTGTCTCATGTGTCTGAGAGCCTACGTTGTGAAACTTGCGCGGTAGGTTAGTATTATTGAGAAGGATGTATCTGCCTATTGCAGAGTTCGCTGGCTCGGGATATAGCGGCCACGACGGCGGAGCTGCTATCGTCAGAACAGTCTAGAATCTGCACAAGATATCCGCAGCAACACGATGAATGTCTGTGTACCGCAATCCTCATCGTGAGGGACAAAGAGCTACTAGAGCTTTTGGAACACGGAAAACGTAATTACTTACCGCAAAGTTGACCATCGTTGCTCCGAGGAAGTCCCAACCTCAACAGCCGGATCTGGTCCTCGCAAAGGAAATCATACGGGATACCGTACATGTCGCAGTACCTCTCCCACTGAGCCTGGGTCTTCATCCACAGCGGCTCCCTATCACCTTCTTTGCGCATCCGGCGTGTCATCACGCCCGCTCTCCATAATGCCTGCTTTCCATAGACGGCCTCCTTCGGCATTTCCTCAGTAACGACATGAGGCGGATTATGCAACGTCCAGAAGACGGATTGGTAGCTTGAATCATCGGAAAACCAAGATGGACGCCAGGTGAGGCTGCTGTTGTCGACGAAGCTAGTGAGGACGAGGAGATCCTGCTGGAGACGCTTGAGCTGCGGGCTCGCTTCTACGGCTGCCTGTGTTAGATCGGCGGGAATGGAGAAGGTGGGAACCCGGGCTGCAGAACTTTGCTTCTCCGGTGAAGACGGAGCTGGAGATATCGGCGTGTCTGCTTGGAAGTTTGCCATGGCGTATACTTCTGCAGTGCCTTTAAGGTACGGAGGTGTGGTTGGGAACTCCATTTTGGGGGTTGCTGCGCCGCGGGAAGTATTGGGATGAGCGCAAACGTTGGGTCGCGTGCGTGAAGTTTGAGTGGATGTTTGCTGGTCAGGCGTGTGAAGTTGCAAATCCAAATGACGGTGTGAAACGTTGAGTGTGAAAGTGAATAGCCACGAAATAACGCGTGAATCTCGTCACAACACACCTGTTCTAGACGTGAGTAAGGCTTACCGATCCTGAGTGTGACGGATAGCCGCAGTCTGTTCAATCTTGGGTTATGACCCATCGGAGATCTGTTTGCACATTTGTTTGCATGCTACAACAGGACAATAAGAGACTTGCGCATAGTATGGGCACTGAGGAGTCCAGGGCTGAAACAAACAGCTGTCCGACAAGATACGAGTATATTTGGTACTTATCGTCTAATTTACCCTTTTTTTGACTGCTCACGCGTATTCGACTGTGTTTCGCAGTGTTCCTATCGCATTGATGTTAACTTCTACGACATCGCCCGGCTTCAAGAACTGTGGTTCCTTCATGGCGTAGCCGACACCTTGATTTTGGATTAGCTTTCTTTCCGCAGTCATGGAGCACTTTTCTTCTCCACTCACCACTAGGAGTTCCTGTCATGATAACAGTGCCCTTCTTCAGCGTAGTTCCCTGGCTGCAGTAGCTTACGATGGTGTGAATCTTGAAGCACAGATCATCGATTGTTTCACTCTGCCTTACATCTCCATTCACAATGGTCTTCAGGTACAGCTTGGAAGGGTCGGGCACAACCTCAGTGCTGACAATCTGCGGGCCTAGCGGCGCGTAGGTGTCAAACCCCTTGGAGAAATTCCATTGCGGCACAGTGCCTGCAAGCTTAGGGTCGCGCTGCAGCTTTCTTGAGCTGACATCATTGCCGCACAGGTAACCGCCCACGTATTTGTAGGCATCGGCTTCTGAAACATTCAGGGCATCCTTGGAGATAATGAAGCAAAGTTCACCTTCGTAATCGGCTTGATTGTCTTGTGCTAGTTTTGGAATAACAATGGGTGCGCCATGGTCGTTCAGGCAGGTGTTGGCCTTGATGAAGGTGGAAGGGTAGGGTGGTAGCGTGCGACCACCTTCCTGAACTACAAAATATATTCAGTATGTATTTTAGGATACACGGGTAGTTTCTCATACTGTGCTTGATGAAGTTCAGCCCGATGCAGCGAATGATGGGGACTTCATCAGTTGTCACGGGACCGAGGAGTTTCTTGACCGTTACTTCTTGGTCTGTAACCTTTGTCGCAGGGTCGAAGATATCGTTGTTGGCGACCTCGATGACTTTCGCCTTCAGTCTTGTCTCTTCTGTTGTTGTACCCACATCGAAATCTGGTGAGGGTAGGATCGGCTCACCCCGCAGGGTCTTGCCGTCTGTCGATTCGAACCGTATGAGACGCTTCCAGGACGGCATTGTGAGGTCAGTGAATTCGTGCAATATGATCAATGGTGTGAAACTAGCTCTCGAGTGTTGTTGTGAAGAAGTGCTTTGAATGCAAGGCGATGTCGGCCTGGTGAGGTGGGGAAGGCGGCATAGCGACTACGGAATTAGAGCCGGATAGTCTTTCGGCACTCCATCATTGGCCGGAGACAGAAGTATCTCCACCACCAAATGTGGAGATGTTCGTACACCAGAAATCGTACAAAAGAAGCTGCAGCGATATACTCTTCATGTTTTCGCAACCTGTCACATTGAGCAGAGCTTCTCCATGCACATCCGTAGGACCGATGTATCGTACAACTTTCAGATCGGGCGAAGGGCAGACACTTTGAAATGCCTTCCGCTACAGAGCTACTTCACGGTTAATCGTCTTGCGCACTCTCGCTTCGGTAGAAACCCAACGCTTCGATCATCGGCTTGTCGTCGAATCGATACAAATACACCGTCTCGTTTGCACCAGCGAATAACTGGTACCCATACCACGATGGAATGCAGAACGTATCGCCCTGTTTCCATTCCAGCCTCTGTCCATCAATGACGGAATGGCCCGTCCCAGATATAACGTGGTACACGCAAGATGTCGTCTCGCGCCGCGGTACCGATGACTTTCCAGCATCGATACGCTCCGCTGAAGGTCCCAGCGTTTTGCTAACTGCAATAGGTCAGGTTGACCGTGAGTGTCTAAAACATTGTGATCTTACCGTAACTTCCATCGGCCTTCCTATACTCCTGCGTTGCCCAGTCTCCTACACTCTTATCCAGGGCCGCTTTCATAGCCTCCCAGGGAAAGACAATTGGACTATGCCAGGAGTCTACGTTCTCAGCAGGATATCTCTTCTCTTTGAAATGCTCAACGAAATGCACTGGGAAGTGCTGAAACTGTGGTAAATCCAGTCCGTCAAGCCAAATCATTGGCCCAGAACCATCCTTGCCGTGGTCATGCCAGTTCCAGGTGGGCGTAAGGATCACATCACCGCGGTTCATTTGGATGCGTTGCCCATGGACAGCAGCAAAGCCACCATTTCCTTCTATTACAAAGCACAAAGCAAAGGCCGTGTGTCGATGAGCTGGTGCAGTCTCATTTGGCATAACCAGTTGGAGGCCCGCGTAAAGTGTGTCCGTTGTGTATGGGCCTTCTGTTCCCTCCTCAGCGCAGTTCTCCAGTAGCGGGCACATGATCGATGTGATACGCACCTCTTTTCGGATTGATCAACATGAGCACCCTCCTTTCTGCATCTTTCTCTTTAACGAGTTCGCCCGCTTTGAGGAGATATGGACGCACATCCTCGTACCGCCAGATGTAAGGAACGCATTTCGGATTTGGCTTCGGCGGGTTATATTTCACCATCTGCGGCCAAAGAGGTACCGCGTTGTACTTCGACGCGCCTTGAATGACATCGTCTACAGTCTTGATAGTACCGTTGACCCCATTTGTAGCCATGTTTCTCGTAGAGCTAAGAATCCATCAGCATGGTCAGCTTCTGTACTATGCGCATGCATCATACGCCTCTGGAATAACTCACGATAGGTAAAACGCGCAACTACGTCGCAAGTACTCAGATTACTTAACGATCAATATGTAAACTCAGCAGGCTTTCGACATCATACAAGAATGATTAGTGTTGGCCGGTGATGGATCACGGGGAGTTGTTGCCGGGTACCTAGCTTTCGGTTCCCCGCATTCTTATCGCGTATAATCTAACGTACATCACTTGCACATGTGATCGATGCCAGGCAGCTACCTCTTTCGGAATCTTTTCTTTTGTACTCCTACTTTCTCTGTAAAATGCCTTCCTTGTGTCGCTATGTCGAACATAGAGCGGAGATGGACGATCAAGAAGAGACCATCGAGAGATGCAGATTCCACATTGAATCACTTTTAGCGCGAAGGGGCCATTCTGGACTCCAAGTAAGCTTACCTTGGTACCGCATAGATATGTCTTGACCAAGGATCGTAGGAGACGTCGTATCCATCGCGAAGCCTGAATTTTTTGAAACGACTTCAACACACGCCGCAACGGTTCGACGATGTGCCAAATTACACCAATGACGCATCCTACCAAACAGCGCTTCCTAAAGAAGCAACTGTCAAACTCAAGACCATCGTCGCAGGGGCCGGGCTTGGTGGACTTGCAACGGCTATCGCTCTCCGCCGACGTGGCCACGAAGTTACCGTCTTCGAAAAGGCCCCAGAGCTGGGTGAGGTCGGCGCCGGAATCCAAGTACCACCAAACTCTTGCCGGCTCTTGATGCGGTGGGGTCTAGGTCCTTACCTCGAAGGGAAAGCGGTCGAGCCAGAAGCCATCCATTTCCGGCGTTGGCAGAACGGAAAGGTTATCTCTCTCACCAACTTAGTTCCGGATTGTGAAAAGAAATTCGGAGCTACATACTATGTAGTCCATAGGGCGAACCTTCAGCATGCGATGTATGAGCTTGCACTTAGCTTGGGCGTTCGTGTGAGGGTGAATGCTGGTGTTCAGTCTTACAATGCTGAAGGTTCACGTGTTGTGCTTGAAAACGGGGAGACGCACAACGCAGATCTGGTCGTCGCTGCCGACGGAATCAGATCTGATGCAAGAAGAGTAGTCTTAGAAGGACATGACCAACCTCCACAACAGTGTGGGTATGCGGTATACAGAGCGATTGTGGACGCGGATCTGATGCGGGCTGACCCAGAATTGTCGTGGCTGCTTGATGTTCCAGGGCAAAATTTCTGGTGAGTGTTTCTCGGGGATTGTTGTGCCTGCTCGTTCTGCGAGACACTAGAAGGAGCGATTGTAACACAGGATAGGATCGGAAAGGAACGACATGTGGTTGCTTACTCAATTGCTGGCGGTAAGTCTTTCAACATGGTTCTCTCGCACCCCGAAGACTCAGGCCCTTCTACTTGGAACCAAAGCAACGTGATCGAAGACATGAAGCAGCACTTTGAAAGTTGGGATCCAAGGTGAGCTGTTCCAATACCCAACGACTACACTAGCCCGCCCGCTAAGAGAACGTAGCCTCGTCAAGGTCATTTCTCTCATTCGAACGACGCTCAAATGGCCGCTGCTTTCGGGCAAGCCGCTCCGCAGATGGCTTTCAACCCGTGGTAATTTGCTGCTGATTGGCGATGCTGCGCATAGCATGGTGCCATACATGAGCGAAGGCGCAGCAATGGCTGTAGAGGATGGTGCCGCGCTTGCAGAAGTGTTATCACTTGTTGAGTCACCGTCACAAATTCGCTCAGCACTTGAAGTATTCGAGCGTCAAAGGATCCTACGAACCGGCCAGATGCAGGAAGCTAGTCTTGTGAACGGGAAGCTATGGCACTTTGCGGACGGGCCTGAACAAGAAGCGCGGGATGCAGCTATGAGGTCAGCGATGGATGGAGACGTTGGCGAGAGTCCGAATCAGTTCAGTGACCCTGTGGCGGCACAGTGGACGTATGGATACGATGCGGAAGTTGAGATTAGAAAAGCGTGGACTAATGATCAAGCAGATAAACCAAAGCTATAGCGCTTGCAGAAATATTGATACCCTGTATTAACACAGGATGCCCAATACAGTAACAAGATTCGTATCAAGATTCTGTGATGTCACTTTACATTGGCTGCGCGTCCTCGAGAAGAAGATTGGGAGTACGAAGTCAATGCTAGCCCATATCGTGGGGCATTTGCACCAGATAAGAGAATGCGCATCAGCGCTAAGGAGCCAACCCCTGTCCGAACAGCATTGCACCGCATCATCCATCGACTCATATATGCCAATATGTGGCACAGCATACCGGATTGTTAGGTACACCGTGAATCTGTACGTGGCGTCAATTTTCATGCCAGGATTCGTATGCGGCACCACCTCGCTTACCAACTGTTCGGCCTTCGGCCTCTAACTTCTGCGACCTCTCCTCCTCTCGACATCACTGGACGTTATTGAAAGACCAGAAGCTTTGAAGCACGCGACATTGATTTACCACTTGCCTCAAACTCATGTGACATTTTGCGCTGCGCCCCACGAAAGACGCATTTTCCTCAGTTCCAGCTGAACTTTCCTAATGCGGTAGTTGACCAACCGCTCTCTCCGGTCACTGGCTGCTTCAACTTGATCGCACACATGCGTGTAATTTCTGTCCCATGCAGTATGTCGGAGGATGCATCCCCCACAAAGTGGCGCACGGCACAGTCGGCATGATATTAGGTTTTGGATTTCGAGCTCCGGTACTGCCGTTGTTCAGTTCAATGTCCAGTTCCGCAAGAGCACATATCAGGCCACGATGAGGCTGTGTCAATCCCAAGCTTTGCTTGCACAGACAGAAATGGAAGCAGCGAATGAAGAATGTCCCCATCAGGCGCAGGAGACGTGGTCGACCAGAAACCAGTGTGGCCGGAGGTGAAGCTGCACGTCAGGAGCAGCAAGTCAAGACAGATCAGAAGACATCTCGTGGCGGTAAATCAAAGTATCCGCCCTCTTTCGTAGCCAGTGGACGCGTCGTTTTGTTTCTCAACTACAGGATAGTTACGAGCATCAAATCGGGCTGCGTCCATTCTGCATCTAATCAAAAGTTCACATAAGTGCATACAAGACGAGGCATCGAGCTTCCTTGTAGCGTCTTCGATCTTCAGCCGCATTCAAGCATGGTTCTCAGACTGTCTTTATGTGCGTTGGGTCCGACCTGTCTGGAAATGTCTCTATAAGGCTAGTGTTTACGACCCTGTAACGTATCGTACGGGAGGCAGGGTGAAGGGTCGACCGCAGGCAATCTGGGGTTTGGTACGCTTTATGTCGACCCAGAGAACTGGTAATTCATGTATGACGTTCTTGATGTATGCTTTGAAATCCTTCGGTCGCCCTCAAGTGGGAAACTGCGATCGTTTACCCCGCACTAGCTCAGGCCTGGCCTTGCATGTAGAAGGTGCGAGGCGACGCAGCGCGCAGCGACCAAGCACAATTACGGTCCTAAAATTACGCAAGGCGCCAGCATACGAGGCTTTTATTAACCAGGTGATCGCCTCGACAGCCTATTTCTTCCTTCCTCGTATTTGCTTCATCGCCAACATCAACGTGGATTCTGCTTTCAACATCCTCATCGGAGGAATCTCACGTATTTGAGCCCTACATCGGAATCGGACACGATGTCGTTATCATTCCTCCCAACCGAGCTGCGGCAAATGATAATCGAAGAGGTGCTCACGACTCCTCTGTCACCGCCTAGCGTCCCTAGCGAAGTCCGTGATCAGAATTGGTCCTATCCCCACAAGTTGTGCGGGCACCTCCACATGGGACGCAATCCAGAGGTCGCATTTAATACGCAAGAACCCTGGGGATCGCAATATCTCTCATTGCTGCTGGCCAACAAAGCTTTCAGAGCCGACACCGAAGAGGTACTGAAACGCATCGGGCGACAGATCCGGCCTACTCTCGATGTAATGCTGAATGGTGATGGCAATCTTCGGGCCACCTGGTTACTTGTGTCGCCGCCTGCGATAGAGACAGAGCATTTGAATGTCAACCTACGAACGCTCGATTGCATGAAGATATGGGGCGACGAGGGCTCTACGAACGGTAAGCGAGAATCATTCACGACCTGTCGCCCTCGCTAATCGGATACGCGATAGTGGAAACCAAGCGCAACGCGAACATGTTAGTGGGCCGATTGCTTCATCGCATCACCAGCGTTGGTCTCAACCCTTACGCAAAGTGTCAGCACTCACTGGGTACCCGGATACACGAGCTACGGATCACCGTTGTCGCTCCGACAGTCACGGAAAACGAAGGCACGGTTGACGAGAAAGCACCACTCGCAGCAAGGTTGAGCGAGTATCTCAGCATGGGCTACTTGGGAAAATGGTGCCAGAAGATCGATGCTATTGATATATTTGTGGACGATCGTAAAGCATATGCTTTCTCAAGCGCGAAGAACTCCTTCGTGTTGGATTGGTCACACACGTGGCGGCGCGACAGCGCAATGGAGGAATAACAGATGGCAGACGAGTTGGCACTGCTTGGGTGGACCTTGTGTATCAACAGCTCTTTATGGTTTTGGCGCATAGCGATGACGAATGACGAATTTTCTACAACCTGGCAGTCTGATCTCCAGACCGAGTTGTGGAACGAGCCAGAGTCTGATATTCCAGACTCTAAGAGGTGACGGATGTTGAATCACTGAACATGTACATCATAATTCGGGTAGCAGCACCATTAGGGTCGAACATGCGCCGGCAGTGAAACGGAGTTAGCTCGGATTTAGATAGACTGGAACCACGTGTGACGTTGCGTCAACGATGTTCCCCACGATTCGCGCATCGCGCAGGCGCAATGCCCACACCAACAACGCGTACTGATGCGTATGCGTCTGCGACGTCCTCATCGCTTGACCCCAATCTCCTGGCTCCACAAGATGCGCTCTATACGTCCGCAGCTAGCGCCGCCTTGAGCGCGAGGAAGCGCAGGCAGAGGGCGCGTAGTTCAGACCGCAGGCAGAAGGGTCAGTTCAAGAAGTTGCTATGGTTCAAGCAGCCTTGTGAGTAAAACAATGAGCCTTGCGAATGGCAATAACTAACTTGACCTTTGATTAGTCCCTGACAATTACACGGACGAGAGGACGTTCCTCGATCACCTCCAGCGCAACCCCCGCCTACAGCCCTACGAGTTCTGGTCGCTCATGGCTGATTCGACCGTCATTGTGCAGCATGTTGCTTCTGTCGGTATCTTCTGTTGCTGCTTCGTTGCCATCTACATGGAGCGGGTGTCCCCAATATCGGTCGTAAGCTGGGCGAGCTTCGGCACCTTCCTGGCTTGGGTATTATGGGACTACTGGATGGGTCAGGAAGAGGCAAACACTACAGCCACCGTTGCCAGTGTTCCACATGAGAAGGCCAAGCTATCAAGCGACAATATCACGGAATCGGACGAAGCGGAAGGAGCAACCGGGAAGGAGCAACCGACGGCAGGGCATTCACCATATCCTCCGAACGTTGACCCAACCTCGTCATTATCTCCCCGTAACCAACAACGGCTGGCGACTGCACGATCGGCGCTGCTTATCTATGCTGCCTTATTGGGGTTAAGCCCGATCCTCAAGTCGCTCACAAAATCCACAACAAGTGACTCTATCTGGGCGCTGAGCACATGGCTGCTTTTCACGAATGTTGCATTCTTTGACTACGGGAGTGGAAGTGGTGCTCAGTGAGTTCATTATTGAATCCCCTTTCGGACACGGTCTAACCATGCGCAGTCTCCCAGCCTCCATCTCCACCAACTCTGCGCTGATGGCATCCACCGTGCTTGCCTCTCGACTGCCGTCGACGACACACGTTTTCTCTCTGACTTTGTTCTCGATTGAGGTGTTCGGCCTCTTTCCAATCTTCCGTCGGCAGCTTCGCGCTAAGTCGCGGAACGGCAACATCGCCCTGACCGTGGCGTTGGTCACCACAGCCGGCGGTGCTGTGTTCGCGACACTGACAGGCGGAGGTCGTGGTGCTTGGATTGTTGGTATTGTCCTAGGCAGCATTGTCACCTTCCTCGCGATGGGCATCTGCAGCTGGTGGCTTATTGGTCTGCAAAAATACAAGAACGAAATATACGGTCCTTGGGATCCAGCTCGGCCGATCATCCGAAGGCGCTGGGATTGAGACCCTTCGTAGTGGGCTCAATAACGTTCGAATGGCGATTGTGGTACGCGAACCAAGTGCAGGAACCATTCTCGGGCCATGCGTCGGTGCAGCTGTTCCTCATGGATGGGCCGGCCCATGTGCGGTCAATTTGGTTGACCAGGTACGGCTTTGTAATGACCTCCAGATACAACCTCCCATTTTGACGCTCCCATCTCACGAGTTTGTTGGCAATGTCGTCTTCACCACCACGCACAACCTTCCACATCCGCTCGACTAGATCGTCTGACCCCACATCGTCACCGCCAACGAAATGGACGGGTGACCAGGGCGCATGTGCAATCATGCCTCTGCCTTTGCTAGCTCCGATAATGACTACTCTGTCTAGGCCCTTGACTTGCATTAGCATGCTCCTCAAGAGGTTCCAGAGTTCAGCTCGGAACATCGGTATCCAAGGCCATGACTCAAAGTTCAGCCGCAGGCACTTCAGCCCAGGAGCGTCAACACGGAGAGAACCCAAGGTCTTTCCCCAATCTCCTCCTCCCCATGCTAGGTAATGCAACCATTCTCTTGCAATACCTGGGTGGTCGGAATGGACGTGTCGCGCATCGATTTCAATATCCTTTACACTGTCCCGGAATATCTCGTATTTGTCCAGAGATCTGAAGAAGCAGCGGACGCGGTCGACGGTCGAGAAACGGAAGCGATTCTGGGCGAACAGAGGGCGGCGGTCGGCTTCGTAGTAGACGCGGCGGCATGTCTGGAGGATGTTGACACCAAGACTGGGAGCTATTCCATCCTTAGACCTCGGAGATCCAACAATGGCGTCTATGATAGGCTCAGCCGTGACGAAGCAGTGACAGTAGATGGCATTCTTGATTTCTGCAGGAAGACAGAGCAGAGGCGACTGGAGCTGAAGGTTCGCTGGCGGAGCGATGGGCACACATGACATGTTTAGGGTGGGAGGAATAAATTACGGAGAAGAGTCCGTCGGGGAATGGCAGTTCCATAAATATGTTCAGAGAGAAGGCGCCCCCAGATTTCTTCAGCCTTGGAGAACGTTTATGACTTGTGGCGTGTTAGCATCCATCGCTTTGTGTGGCTGACCGCATGCGACTACGCATTTTCTGACAGAACCTAGCAGCTACAATAAAAGACCGGGTCATATTTTTGCCGACTTACGTGGGACCGCATTCACGATTGTTGTAGGGTCTGCTCCACGCAGTCTCTTCCTAAGAACATTTCTAGAGCACCCTGAAGGACCCTGAGCTACGCGTTAGGGCAGAAGAACCGGCGCGTTTTCTACGCGTGTTCTTCCGGCTGGTCCTCTCAACATGGTTGACGCGGCAGCTTGAGCGAAGAGTTATAGATAGAGGCGTCGCGGTGCGACGATTCTGTCGCCCAAGAGGCTGAAGAGACGATGTCTTCGAGCCGAGACGATATGGTCCCCGATGCGGCGCTGAGCTGAAGAGGCTGCATGACTGCCAGGGCGTTGGTTGGGCTTACTGGGCCCCCCTTTGCGACAACAAAGCAACGCATGCTGCAATACTTCGAGGTCGCCTTCCTTGCGACCATATGGCTCCCCAAGTACGAGCCCATTTTCCTGATCAGACGTGGCCCCCACCAGCTCCCCTGGGCCCACAATGGACGGCCAATCGGGGCCGGGATGGAAAGCGCGAAACAGCTTCGCGCTACGCTCCCCGCCTTCGCATTTTCAGCCCCAGCTTCGCTTCGAAGGTCTGCTCGCTGACCTCGTGCCAGTCGCGGACGCGTTTGTAGCTTTCAATTGATCTTTGTAATCCTCTCTGAAGCTTGAGTCTTCTGGTGCGCGTCCTTCGGTCTCTTTTGAACATTATAGCGGGTCCGTAGGCCCCTCTAGTTCGCCCACCATGTCGCTGCGACCCGATGACCGCAAAGGACGATCGCGCTCAAAATCGCCAGGAAGACGCGATCGCTCAAGGAGTGATGTGCGAGCACCGTCGCCTGGTCCAGGGTATTTTGGGGGCCACTCAGCTGAGCATGGGGGAGCTTCAGCCCCGCAGCAGTATGGATATGAGCTTAGGCAGCCGGGGCAGCTATACGAGTGAGATTCCCCAAACATTCTGCTTCTGTCGCTACTCCAAATGAAGAGCACATAAATACTCGAACAATCAAGACTGAGACATGGCTGCTAGTCCCGCGGGTAGCGAGCCCATCACCATGGGCGGATACGCAGATCTGCCACCCGAACAGCGCCCAGGCTATGCCCAACACCATGCCCAACACCATGCCGCCTCGCCAGGAGGAGATCCGCGATCTTCCAGCGGACCAAACGTCCAATATTCGCACCAGGGACACGTCCAATATTCGGCAGGACAATACAACTACTCTACTACACCCGCAAGCGTGAGCCAGGCTGGACCTGTGCGAGCGCCGTCACAATCAGGTGGCTTCCAGTACGCATCGGCACCGCAAAACATAACGTTCACGGCCAAGCCAGTCGTACCTACGAAACCTCCCCCGCCCGTGAGACACACATCGCAACCATCGAGCCCACCATACCCTGCCCAATACGCGATGCCGCAAGCTCCACATCCAAACTCCGCAGCGCAACAAGGAGCGTATCCTGCTGCCCCGATGCCGCCTCCGCCAATGGGGCGGCACTCCCCGCAAACCGGCCACCAAAGGTCGGCATCGCATGCAGGACCTCCAACATCTTATGGAGGACATCAAGTGGTAGAGATGGTTCCAGGCGGAGCTATACCAGGAGGCGGCAAAGCACCAGGTGGGCGACCTCACAGCTTGTCAGTGAGTGGAGGAGCGCCAGGAGGATTGAACCAGCGCATGGACAGGCTGTCAGTGAGTGGAAACAGGCCGGATATTCAGACGATTGTGCCAGGAGCGTTTCCCGGGGGAATGCCACCACCGAGTCCGTTGCTGGAAGCGTACCACGGTACATATCAGTCGATATCACCCATGCCGCATGCTATGATGATGGACGATGATCTGGACCACCTGCAGCCCTTGGATAGCCTGTCCCCGCGAGGATCTAGCGCGTCCTTTCACGGAGGACATCGAAGGGCGCACTCTTCTTCCAAGCGCTCACCGAGCCCAGCACGAAAATCAAAACACAAGGATAAACTCGCGCTAGAAGCCTATGGGAATGTGCGCGATGACCGCGATCGTAGTCGGGACGGCAGGAGTGACAAAGAAAAGAGGAGAGTCAAGATATACGACGCGGAAGAAGATGCGCTCGCACTTGTCGACGCCCTGAACGGGCGAAACATCGACTTCGATACCATTATTGACATCCTCCCCGCCCTCTCGCATGACCAAATGCTCGAGCTGCGCAACGAGTACAAGCGCCACTGCAAGGTGCAAGGCCGCGGCATCAACATTGCAAAACACATCAAGCTCAAGACGACTGGTAACTTTGGAAAGATCGCGTATGTGACCGCGCTTGGGAGGTACGAGAGCGAGGGCTATTGGGCAAATTACTGGTACCAGTCCGGAAACGCAAGAAGGGAACTCCTTATTGAAGCGCTAATGGGAAGACAAAATTACGAGATCAGAGAGATCAAGGACGCGTTCAAGGATAAGCGCTATGGTGATAGCCTAACGAAGTGCATGGACAAAGAACTCAAGGCGGATAAGTTCAGAAAAGCCATCTTGATGGCGCTGGAGGGGGAGAGACAGGAAGAAAGCGATGTGTGGCCAGTCGATTACCGCAACCGTGACGTGGACACATTATACAAAGCGCTGAAAGCAAGAGAAGGAGGCGAGACCGCGATGTTGGGTGTTGTGGTTATGAGGAGCGACAGCCATTTGAGGGAGGTGCTGAGGACGTATGAGCGGAAGTATCAGGGCAACTTTGCACGCGATGCGCTGAGGAAGAGTAACAACCTCGTTGTAAGTTGCCGAGCTGTAATAGCTGCGCTTCAGGAGTACTAATCATTCGTAGGGCGAAGTCGTTGCGCACATACTAAACGGCGTCATCAACCGCCCCTCCCGCGACGCTATGCTTCTGCACCACGCCCTCATGGACTTGATTGAATCTCCTCAAGACCCTCCACGAGGTTCATCAGCGAAAGTAGCGTCTGCAAGTAAGCACGAGAAGCAGCAGCGATTCGAGCTCCTCATCTCGAGACTGGTGCGATTGCACTGGGATCGCATGCACCTGCAGCGCGTCAAGATGGAGTACGATGAAAAGTACGGACGAGTAGTAGAGGAAGACATCGAGGAGGCGACAAAGGGTGACTTCAGGGAATTTTGTATCCAGCTTTGCCAGACAGGAAGATGATAGGTATATGGTGAGGCAAGGTGGGTATTTGTTTGGTCTGCAAAACTCCACTCTACTGCGTTCGAGGAGCGGCCGTGTTCTATACCCGTAATGTCAATTCTGCTTGCATGCACAACGTCCAAGCCTATGTCGTGTGCTATCCTTCCAGCTTCAAGTATGATCGGCTTCTGCCATCGATGAAGAGCTTTTCAAGGAGCTGCGCGGTGCCGATATGCTCATAATAGTAGCTTTTTGGCTGCAATGGGGAAGCATTCCGCGGGTAGGAAGATAGGATTACGAGACGGGGGCATATGTTCCGCCGCGGATGAGGGAGGGTGGTGAGGTTCAACATTTGGCGTGCGGGGAGACGCCGTTCAGTCTCAGGGCCGTGGATAGATAGAGGGACGGGGAAGAGATCAGCGAGGGTGATGAGAGAGTCGAAGCGCGGTGATATGTTTGAGCTGTTTGGGGATTGTTATGTGCGTGGTGTTGGGTGGGAGGATATGTTTCAAGAGGGCGTGGAGATACGGCCTATCTCAATTGTGTGATCGAACTAGGTTTTTGAAGGACGTAAACTTGCAACTGCGTGCCTTGCAACAAGCTACCCGAGATGGAGAATGCAAAAGCCGGATATGCACCTCTGGGAGCTGTCGAAGAGGAATAACGAGCTGCTGCGACTACGGCGTAAAGTTTCTTAGGCTTATCAAAGAGCAAGCTCAGGCTTACCTAGGTTGCGACAAGAAGGAGGATAACCGAGCAAAGCAAACCATCTCGCGGACCTAGATAGGTGGAACACAAATCGATCTAGGCCGACTTCCATCGTTTCATTACGCCGCCGCCAGCACTAGAGGGTAGGCTAAATATTAAGCCCGCTTGTAGACTATGATGACGTTCTCTCCTGCAAGCGAGTGGCGTGCAATAGTTCTGCCTCCACTTATGCCGTCTAGAACGGAACGACGATAGCCCTTCCAGCCTCATACAGCAGTGACAGCGCCACTCGCTAAGCGAAGACACATATGGATTCATACATCGCTCGAAACCTTAAGGTGTTGAATGTACAAGGTATTATTAAATTGGGCGTATGCCTGTCTCTGAAGCCTAGAGCTTCTATTAAAGAGCTATGTTGCTTACAGGGGTATATGAAGAAACTGGCGACGGCCGTGTGATCGTAGCATATTTTCGAATATGCGCCTCCATATCGCTCAGTAGCCTTTACGGCGCTTTGCAGTGACTCGACCTGGCGTCCATCACAACGCCATAGCCCAGTCTACCGCAAGCTTCCTCGAAATACTCTCTGGATCGTCCAGGGGAGCAGTAAATCGCGGGTTCGAGACCAAGGTACGGAGGTGGGTTCGGTGACGTATTAAGTAAAGAATGTCTTTGCGGTTCGAGTACGCTAGGTCACCCCGTGTGATCCCGCTGCTCTACGTAACTCTTCCTCTCTGCATCGGTGACGAAGAAACTCCTCTCGACCATAATCTGCATCGACCGTTCATCCGAGCCAGTCCGTTCATGATCGCTCTTGCTCTCTTTCATCCTCAAACTTTTTTCGCTATCACTGTCACTGTCCTTCCTAGTTGGCGGAGCAATCTTAGAGCCTCTCTTGATCTTCTGGAGTTGCACCTCGCACCAATTAGCTGTCTTAGGAAGTTCTTTTCCGGGCCCTTCACTGATCACAAGATCAGTGCTGCCTTCTCTAACTGTTCCAGATTCGGCGTCCGCAGAGAGTGTGTACATGTCGAGTTTCTTGGCGCCCGAAGGTCGTCGCTCATGGAATGCATGTGAACCCGATCGATTTCCGTACGGAGTGAGGGGTAATGTAGACCGCTGAGTGGTGAGACCAAGCCTGGTTAAGATGAGCTGGAAGAGTGGGCGGATGGTGGCCAGGCTACCCGCGGTGATGGCTAGGCCCTGCTCGACGGTTGACCAGATTGCAATGTCCGTCGTTTCCCACAGGAAATCCCTTGACCGGAAATTCTTCATGTATGGGACGCGGGCGACTACAGCAGCACTTGCGCTAAGATACGATTAGTAACGAAAGCCACTTGGCGAGAACTATAACACTCACATGCAGCCCATAGCCAAAAGGGGGATCAGCGCGATCTTGGTTCTGCGCTTGAGCTGTAATCCTATGACCAGGAAAGCTGGTAGGATCGCGAACGTGAAATCCGATATAATGCTGAAGCAGCTGTACAGGTAGCCTAGCGCAACAATGATGTCGATGTTGACGCAAGTTCCGCTTTGTGAATAGTCATCCCAGAAATATGATATCGGATGACATTGGAAAAGCGTGACAAAGAAAAAGGCCAGACCTGCTACAACAGAGATGAGCATGGCAAAGTAAATGATCCAGATATGAAGCTTCTTGACAGCGATGCGGAGGAGGCTATTCAGAAAGACACAAGTCAGTCAATGGCATGCTCGCCCTCAAGACGGAACTTACAAGAATCCAATCGACAACTTTGAAGTGATCATTGAGCAGCAATAGAACAGATAGCAGAACCACCAGCAGTGCCGTGCCTTTGCATAGTTCTCGACGGAAAGATGCCATCGATGTCTCCCCGTCCCGTAATGGACTCCAAGCATCGAAGAACTAGCGTATGCAATGAAGCCAATCTTTACCAGTCAGTGATGTCGATACACTATCGGAGACATAGAAACTTACCATAGCAACACCCATCAAATAGTCATCCCTACCGAATGACTTTATCATCCAGGTACGCACGTAACATCGCAAAAAGTAGGCGATGACTGCAGTGACGAGAAACACAATGTCGACGGCGAGCAGCTCGGGGCCACGCGTGGGAATTGAAGAAGCCATAATGCTCACTTCCAGTGTGTCCTGCCCTCAGGCGCTGGGAGAGGGAGGAGACTTCACCAAAACATGCGCGGAAGGTACATTAAGAGATCTTCGGGGGCCCAGCCGCTTTGAGGCTGTTTGCCCGTGTGCTAAGACGAGCCGATAGAGCCCCGGTAGGCCACATGGAAGTGGGCCCGTACGAACCCTTCGCAGCTTTCCCCGCGGCAGGGCCGGCCTTTTGTTTCAAGCATGCGCCAACAACCGCGAGCATGTTCCCGGGCGGGATGCTTGTGGGGCGGCTGCATCTCACAGTGCCGCTTTGGGTTATCTGATGGCGTACGAAGTCGTTTAGCTGTTCCAGATGTTGGCGTGACTCGAGAGCATAGGCCGCGGTCCATGTCTGAAAATGCACACGAGAGTGCGGCGTCACATCATCTTTCCGGCTCCTTCCGCGGCAGATGCTGGTTCGTTTTCACGGCGACTGCATATGTTTACGAACAACATCCACTGCGGATCGCCCTGTCCCCTTTTGAGCAAAAGCAACGAATATCACACGCATGGCCCTTGCAGGTACCAGGGTACAGAATCGGTTGCTTACCTCCGATCCTCGTCTCGAGTATTTCATGCCAAACACTCAACGAATGCGCGATGATGTACTCTATGCGATGGCAAGAACCTCGATTCGCAAAAGAAGCTGGCGAAACTTCCGGCTACAGACAGCGTAGTATCGGGCCCCCTCTCCCCCACAGCATAAAGTCGATGCTAGACATGCCGTCACACGCTAACGCGGCCTAGATGATCGACCCAAGGAACATTTGCGCACCAACGGGCAGCGGGCGAAACAACTGCAAAGGGGACCTGCATTGCTAGCCCTTTATGGGCCGCGGATTCGGCACTTGCAAAAGCGCATCAATCCTTTCGACGCCACTCCCTTCTGGAAGAGCACATCAATGCACAAGACTCTGGATGGGAGCGATAGAGTTTAGGCCCCGGCACGTGCAGCACTGGACTACAACAAGTTGCACGGTAGCAGTACAAGCCAATCATAAAGCTGCGCTCGATAACCACGTATTTGAGTTGGTTATAATTTTCCCTAGCACTGGTAACCACCATGATTCGTGGCTGACTCTCCACGCCGCGGACCTCATTGCGGCACTCCCCGATTGTACTGCAGCGTGGAACAGCGTACGCGATGAATAGATTAGAGGATTCTTGGTACCTGTAGATGTAGGCAAATCATTGCGGAGAATATTGTTCGGGGGTTGGTGCCATACGTCGAGCGAGAATTTTCCGAGTGGATCCTCGGGGCCCACAATGGTTGCTTTGCACAACTTCGAAAATCGGATCTTGACAAGCTTCTTCAAACAACTGTCTTGGATATCTTTAATATCTGGTGTATAGACCTTTCATTCTCCCGTATGCCTATTCAGCATCATGGGCTTGTGGTTTAGCGGTACCACGAGCTCCCTTCACCCAAGGTTTCCAGATGTTTCAGGCTCCATGTTATAAACGCCGAGGTTCTGAATTCTCGTGGAATCGGGCATGCAAGCTGGCTCTTAAAGGCAGTCTTGATCTCTAAACGGAAGAAAGTGGTGTCTTGAGAAGTGGCATAATTTTTCCTTAGCACCTATAGAACTTCTTAGTTGTCTGCAAGAGCACAGGAGAGGTCCTGGGTTTGATTCCTAGTAACTCTACCTTGTTTTTGAAGCCTTCGGAGACTCGAAAAAGGTTGTGCAGCATTGTTCTTGCCGTCACTGTCGATGCTGGGACTTGGTACGCCCTACTGGTGAAATTACTCTGCCTATCATTCTGGATTATCAAGGCGCGTGCTTTTAGAATTGTGCAAGTAGGGCATTTAACATCTAGTGGAAATCTTGCCCTTCGGGTCCTTACTGGTTGGCGTCATCTCGCCACTTTTTGTTTCGTCCCTTGTCTTTCTTACGTCGCACATCATACACCCAATTGACCTTGAACAACATAATGCAGCTCTTCAATGCCTATTCACAGCTCTGGGGAATATTCACGGCATTTCTTTGATCCTTCTCTATCTAGTCTTAACTCAGCATACCTAATACAGGTTGGCAATAGTGAGTCGATCTGCAAGAGGCTCACAGTGCTTTCTTGATAATTTCAGCTTCAAACCGAGTGGTCTAGAGAGTTCCTCGTTCCGTGTATTCGATTAACCAATCAAAGAGGTCGATGATTTTGATTATGAACCCCTGAAAGAACGAATCTTGTGAAGATATTCAACGCCCAAAAAGCATATGGCTGCAGGCGCGAGCCACCAAATCGAGGTACTCTTAGACAATGAACTTACACAATTTGTTCAGGAATGTCGTGCAGAGATCATAGTCACATTCGTCCAAATCTTACCTAAACCCGCTTCTACGCTCATTTCTTATTTTCTGATCAACTCCAAGCTCGTCTTAATTCGACTATGCTGCGCAAACCCCTAACTACGCCTTTCGCTTGTATCGTGATCGGTCGATGCGTTCTACGGCGGTACCTTCCCTCGCTGGAAGTACCTCCGCGATCCGACAAGCGAAGCGCTTGCTATGCACCTGCGGCATTGCTGACCGTTATGCGACAATACCGCCGAGTTCAACAGGTTATTCACTTGCTCGAAGCAGTTCGACCAACATATTGGCTGCTTATGGTAATGTAAAGCGATAGGGGTAACGAGGAGTCCTGATCAGCGAAAGTAGTCGGCGCAACCACGGCGGTATGTATGCGCACGCAGCAGATGCAGGGACAAGGTGTTGCTTCCGACAGTGGGATCTCCCGCCTGACATGAAGATCAACTGCCACAGACCTTGGTGAGCTCGTGCTCTTCAGTACTTACGTGCTCTGTGCACGTGCCGTTACTGAGAAGCCCCGAGGTCCCACAAAGCCCACGTGAAGTGGACCCACGCCCGTTGTACCATTGCGAAGGCTCTCCCGCGGGCTGTGACAATTGGACGGGTCGAACTGTTCCTGGGCCTCTGGAAGCGTTGTGGCTAGGTCGACCACTTCCAGTACGCGGTCGTTTCCACCTTCTGTTCTGCTCTTGAACATCAACTGTGACCTGCAAGTGACGCCTACCTAACGTACACAAAGCTGGTCTTGCCACAGAGCTAATGCACTGTCGCAATTACCTGTCGGTCACTGAGCATAAATCTGGGCGAATGTTGTTTCAATCCCAGCAATAGCAGACGCATCTTATGAATATCGATACCAGAGGTATCCCTCCAAAGCCACGAGAAACGTAACGGAGCTATCCGAGGTAGGGAGAGTGATCGACTGGTTTGATTGAGATGCTTGAACCCTGCCTAGCTGGTCAATGCCCACATGAGTCAGTATCGAAAAGCAAAGCCCATTACTCCTGATCTTCGTGGACGCGCGACGTTCTGCGAGGTCTGTAAAGGGCGCTCTACGGTCCCTATCTGAAAGCGTTACGACAACATGAGGCTCTCAAGCCCACTTGCGGTCTCGACGCCCACTTGCGGTGAATGTCCACTATTGCCAATGAGGGAGGTGGGGCCGTGTGTGGCAGAAGGGGCCTAGCCTAGCCCATGCCGCCACGCCAGCCAGGCGGCAGCGGATGGGCGGGCGTTTCGTTTCACCACAACCTCACGTTCGAACCTTGGAACTTTGCTGCCGGGAGCCTCTCCGTAAGAGTACTAAATGCCACTAGATATGTGGTGCAGGAATTCCTTGCGCGCATGTCCTGTTCATCCGCGGCGCGCAAACCCGCTCGCCACCTTCCTGCGCATGTCGTGACGGACGCGCATCTGATGCTTGCTACTTCCCCTCTCCCAGGTGCGTGGGAAACCTCGGTGCTGTATTAAGTTTCGATACCACCCACCATTGATTCATTCTCGAGACGTCCTTTTCAACCCTGCGGTTAAATGTGCATCCGTCTCAACAGCTTGTCGAATCTGTTGTGCGTACCGCGACAGATTTATGCACTCTACCTCGGCCATTGGCGGAGTGATCCCATGATAACAGTTGACCAAAAAGTCAATTTCTCAGGTTTCTAGCGACAGACTGTACGAGAACCCTCGCAAGCGGTAAACCGTTCCAGAAGTAACGTGCACACTGTTTCTGTGCTGTGACCATATTTGAGGCTACATGAATTGCGCATAGGTTGGCCAGAAGGGCCCTGCAGCAAATCTTGTAAGTTGCAGTGCGCACATGCTCGCTCGCACCTACTCAAATTCCTCAGATATCATTCAGAGTAATATTCAAGAATAACAATGACGCTGAGGACTGTCCAGTAGATATCTCATTCTCCACAAATATGCACTTAGGCGCATTGGCCCCTCACTGTTGCCTGCTATCTACGACGCGTAAATGGCAGGGCGCGTTTTTGTACATCCAAGCAACAACACCATCATCGTCCGCACTCAAACCACTCTACTCTTTTCAAAGTCTCTATTCTACATATGAACATCTTTCCAGACCAACGACAGCTAAACGGACAATGACTTCACGCACTACCATGACCTCAACTTTCACCCCTCTAATCGGCCATTGCTCCTGCAACGCCCTCTCCTACACTCTCACTGCCGTACCCCTTATAACCCACATTTGCTACTGTACCTGGTGCCAGCGCGAGTCCGGCTCCGCCTGCGCAATTAACAGCATCGTTGAATCTTCCAACTTCCACTACCAGCTCAACCCAGCCTCCACCTCCCAGCCCATCGCCCTCATCTCTGGTCCCACGCCCTCAGGAAACGGCCAGACCGTCGCACGCTGCCCTGTCTGCTTCGACGGACTGTGGAAGTACTACGGCGACGCGCGGCATGTGACATTTGTCAAGGTGGGGACTTTGGATGAGGAGAGCTTTAGGAGGGTTATGGGTGGAGAGAGGGTGCATATCTACACAAGCACGAAGCCGGAGTGGGTGACTCTGGAGAGGGAGAGGGAAGAAGGCATCAAGGTATTTGAGGAGTACTATACAAGGGGCGAGGTGTGGACTACGGAAGCGCTGGGGAGGAGGCAGAAATGGATGAATGCTTTGGAAGGCGCAGGGTCGTGAGGATGGGAAGAGCAAGTTACAGAGATGCCAAATGAAAAAAACACTTTCCTCGGTTCTCCTGCGCAATAAACAGCGTCCACTTCTAGCGTTACGCGCAAATCTTTGAAGCGGCTTTCTCTTGGAGACGTATGTTGGCAACGACCAATCAGCTTCGATGCAGCCCCGCGGACATCACCGTTTAGTCACCAGGTCGCTTTGCGCTTGCTATCAATCTCTGGTGTTTCCTACTCATATTGCTGATATCGCAATCATACGAGACCTCCTCGTTACAGACACCTCTATACACCCAAGCCTCGGTATGTTGTCTCCAATGCAGTCTTGGCTTGTGGACCTACTCACGATGCCGCGGGGGTGTAGGCCGATGCAATATAGCTCCACGCTGCACATCTAAGACTGGTAGAAACACTCGAAGTATCTAAAAATTATTGCTCACCATTTCTAGGTGCAACAATAAAGCATCAACTTGGATCCTACGGAATATCACCTATTAATCGACCATCATCACTGGTACCTCACAATGTCCACAACCGAATCCTCAAGCTACAAACCGGATATACCAAGGGAACCAGTAATTCAAACGAGTGAAAAAATACACATCGAGCTCACACCCAATGACCTGGACTCTCTAGCCGCCACCCGCTTCGTCCGGTCTCCCTCCGCCGGCGCAACGGTCCTTTTCATCGGCACCACGCGCGACACCTTCAACGACCTCCCCGTATCCTCACTAGCCTACACTTCCTACGCACCCCTCGCCATGGCCACTCTTCACACCATCGCCACCACCCTCCTCGCAAAACACTCCCTCACCAAGATTGCCATTATTCACAAGCTCGGCGAGTGTCCCATCGGCGAAGAGTCTATTATCATAGCAGTCAGCGCGCCGCATAGGCAGGCGGCGTGGAGAGCGGGCGAGGAAGCGCTCGAGGAGACGAAGAAGCGTGCGGAGATTTGGAAACTGGAGAGATTTGAAGGGGGCGAGGGCGTGTGGAGGGCGAATAGAGATGGGGCTATGGGGGTTAAGGTCGGTGAGAGAGAAGGCGGGGAGGAGAAGCAGCCAGAAGGGGCAGTTGCGTAGGAGGGGGATGAGAGGAAGCTGAAGGCGTGGTGCAAGAGATGACGGCGCGATGCATGGCGGGGGAAGCTGTAAGATGGGGCGGATGACATGAGAGGTGAGCTGTCATGGCGGGATGATTGTGCAAAGAGCTGGGAGGCGTGGAGTCGGTCAGCCGTGGAACGGCGGCTGTCATGTTGTGGACTTCGTTTATTGGAGTGAGTGACATCGTTTATGCAGTTGTTGTCCAGACATAGCTATGATGGGTCAAGCTGACTTGATCTACTGCTGGGGCGAAGCAGGAACAGGACCATAGCAGAGAGAATGGTTGTACAGCAATCATGATTTGTGCAATGAGTTGTTAACCTTCGCTCGAGTTGGCCTATCAACACGACCTGGTTCTACCAGCTGCTTGGTACAGCTCCAACTATACATAGCAGGCAAGCTTACTTTCAGATGCAGTGTACATGACATCAAGATTACTGTAGATGCCTTGTAACATCGCTCACGACCTCGATGAGGTGTGGTTAAGATTGATCAGGGTCTGGCGCCTTATGCTTTCCACGTCCGGGGTCGATGCTCCGCTTATACGAGGACGGCTGAAACTAGATCGAGCGGCTGCGGAAGGCAATGGTGCGCTTGTAACACAAAGGTCTCGGCGCATTCGGATCGCCAACCGCAGCGCACCAACATGAAGCACTAGGTATTGGGGTATTGCTTTGGCGAATAGAAAGTAGCACCGGATAACCAGCAGTCGGGAGCCATGTACCCCAACGCGCCTTACCGATCTCCCGTACCTTTCGGTGCACCAGCAGCCGGACACGTATCTGCACGTGCAGTCAACTGAGCGAATATTGGCACACTCACTTTAGTAAAGGCAAACAACGATCTGCAATGTCAAACTTTGTCCATGACGCCAAGCAGGTATAGTCGCATCGTGTATGCAATCAGGCGAAGCTCGGTAAAAGGTCTTCGAAAACATCTCCAGCTGAGACCATACGGAGACCATACGGGATGTACCGATCCCGTAGCTAGAGTCCCAAAATCCTGATCTGTCTACTGTACACTAGTATCACACCCACACATTATCGTACATGTCGGATTGTCGTTATCGAGGCTTTTCTGAAGTTTCTGAATTGCCGCTTCCATCCTCCTCCGCGTTGACCGTTTCCTGTGAGGCTACCAGTAGGTCCATTATGGAATCAGGGACGGCGTCGCCGGGTTGGTAAATGGTATCGTAGTTCAGGCGACCCCTGAGTCTTGCCCGTGCTTCTTCAAGATTTGCTATGTCAAACGCCCACATGGTACCACCCAGTCCCATCGTAGCTAAGCTGACACAGTGCATCGTCGCAAGGTTCAGAGCTTGCGCTGCGTCATGGAACGGACTGAAATGTTCGTGTGGATTGGTATTCGGCGCGTAGAAGGCAGGCTTGACGCGGAGGTGACGCTTGTATATAGCTCGGCGAGTGATGGCGGTAGCAGCAAGGAAGCTTGCAGCTCCAAAGGCGAATATGGACAGCTGCCGTAAGGAACGCGCGGATGCGATGGGCGTGCTCTCGTATGCAGGTTCAGGCGGCGGCCGCGGAGGTGCGTTGACCGGCGGTGCGGTTGGCCGGGGCATGATGCGAGCGATCGGGAGCTTCTGGATAGCTTCCATATGTGCCTGCAGGTGCAGTGCAGGTGTTGTTGGCAGGCGATTCGGGCAAGTGCAGCATCAGCTTTCCATGCTGCGGGCCAGCTGGTGCCTCGGGAGCGGGAATGGAAGGTACAGCTCAGCAACCGTGGTTGGAGCTTCAGGCCGGTCGAGAAAAACGCTGAACGGTCGATGCGTAAGAAATTGGCGGCCGCAATGCCTGTAAACCGGGATAGCATCTGGATGGGCACGAAAAGCTGGAGAGCCGCAACAGCGACTAGCCGCATTCGGAGCGGAATCGGGGAAACGTTTCGGCAAGCAGTCCCAAGGTCTCCACCGAGTCAGCTCCGCACCATACAACCTCACGTGTGTAACTGATCCACTTCGCCTAGAAATGGGCCATCGGGCCGTCTGGTCTCTGTCAACTGCTCCACTCGTTCCATCCTGTCCCGACCAGAGACATCATCAGCCCGGCTCACGTTGTGTTGCATCCATGAGTACTGTCCATTGGAAGCCCACAAGTCTCGCTTGGGGTCCGTACACGATGATGGAATCCGACTGCTCGGATCTAAAATTCCAAGACATTGACGTGGTGTAAGGCTCCGCGGGCTGCACGCACACGCTCATCAGCTGTCTAGGCGCGTCTCACAGGAGCAACGACGACTGTGGTACGCCGGCGTGACGCCACGAGGACTCGAGAACGTGCATATATTGGCGTATCTTCATACTCAGGTCTACAAGAGCTGATGGGACGACGCGATGCTCGTGGACCACTTGTGACGGACGGAAAGCATAGCACCTCGATGCATAGCTGGGCCCAGCATTAGCCCTTTGACTAGATGGCCGCAAGCTCCTCCAGCAGGCGTCTTAGGATCATCGACTTCTTCAATTCCACATGGCTACAAATGGAAAAGCCAACCTGTCTGTCCCATGCCCGAAATAGCAGCCAATTACAAAATGAAGGCAGCTACAGAGACAACCCCCATTCGTTTACTCTCGACTTTCTTCACGTGACGGCCACAGTCATCGATGTTGCGGTTGGTCATACTAGGACTCGTAGCGACCCAGCCTTGCGCAGGACCCGCTGATCTCGTCCGGCTGTCACCATCTCCGCCGTCAGTCGCTTAGTCTGCATGCACATACTATTGCTTTTGAGTTACCTCAGTCTTTTTCGTGGGCTTAGACAAACTACACCTACATGTATCTCGAGAATAGCCTTATGATATCAGACTGCGTCAGCATCCTCCAATTACCGGACGTTGACAACATCGACTCGGCACTGTAGAGCTTGGTCGCCCTGCCACCAGGGGTAGTTCCACCTAGCTGCAGCTTTTTCGTGGCATGATCCCAGCTCACGACCACACGGGTCAGCTCTGATCCGTATATGCAGTACACGGTGTGAGTAGAAGTGCCTCGCGGCGAAGTCGGGATGTTGGCTGGCTAGGGCGAACATGGCTTCTTCTCGGGGCTAGGAATGACTATAAAGATGCCCACTTCCACCGAGCCTGGAAGCATCACAGCACCAAGAGCCTCTTCTCCTCCGCTGAACACTTTCGCTTCACTTCAAACGTCCACCTTAGTCGCTTCCCAAGCAGCCTCATCACTTCCAAGATGCTCTTCTCAAACGCCTTTGTCCTCCTCACCTCGGCCTCCCTCGCCCTTGCCTTCCCAGGAGGAGGAGGCTACTCTACCTCTTCGTCTTCGGCACCACCCGCGTACCAGACCACTTGCTCTGCTGGTAAGCTGACATATAAAAACATAATATCGTTCATACTCACTATCATAGTGTACTCCACCAAAAAGGAAGTCGGTAGCTCGACCAAATATATCACAAGCACCGCCTATGTCACCAAGCCCTACACCGAGACCGTCTATGTGACCAAGACCGAGACCTACACCAAGCCCTACACCAGCACCGGTTACTATACCAAGGTAAACACTAATCAGATGGAACTATTGAATCTGGCTAACTGTTTCGGCAGACCAAGACCGGCTACAAGACTGAATACACCACCAAGGTCTATCCCGTCACCTCCTACGTCACCAAGACGGAGAGCTATGTCAAGACAACGACGAGCTTGGTCACTAAGCCCACATCGTAAGATCTCCTCTGCACGCCCCAAATGGATAACGTCTAACCCCCCAATAGGAGCGTCGGAACCAAGACGGAGACCAAGCTCGAGACCAAGACTGACACCAAGGTCTCCACCAAGACCAAGGAAGAGGCAACGACCATCACCAAGGTCGTCCCCTACACCACCAGCAAGGTGATCACCAGCACCAAGTGCTCTACCAAGGGTGGCTACGGCTCTGGCTACTAAGGCGATCTATGAAAAGCGTCTGTGTTTCATGATAGGATGATATCACGATTGTGGGTGAATTTGGAACAATGGATAGGACAAATACGCTCATTACCTGTGACTTGGAGGATCACTATGTCGATATGAATGGAACGGTCCTTGGACTCATGTTGATACTCGCTCCTTAGATTTCCTTTCGTGCCTGCCATCTAATAATAACTTGGTCACCCTAATTGCCTTCTAATTCGCCTTCTTGTGCCTGCGTCTTTAGTACCATACAGCCTTGGTATTTTCGGTACATCTGCTAGCAATTCGTCTCTGGCAGGCTGGTACGCCAGCCCTTCGTCGATCTGGATTGCTGGGACCCTAGAACGATCAATAGTCCGCGGTGGCTGGCGTACCGGGATTTTCAACCGTGCTGACGGCGCAAGTGTGCAGTCAAGCATTTGGAAGCTCCGGCTACGCGTGTAGCGTACCGTGGAGGGTAAGTGAGGGGTTATCGATATGATGCAAGCAAACGTATCACCACGGCACATCAGCCATATACCGGTAATAAAGGCAGTCGATATCGATAACACCATTTGAGAGATCTACCTACTTCCTGGTTTGCATGTTATGTGGATCATAGCCTCAAAGTCGCATTGCTTGAATACAGTTCGAGACCAGTTTATTGAATCGATGCGTCCAGAAGCGACACGTAGGCAACACTAGGAGAATGTTCCGCACGCTTTCTCATAAACGTCTGGAGGCAGTAGCCGTAAACGTGAGAAAGGATCCAAAAGTAGCAAAGCTGGCTGGAAATGGCTGATCATTCCACAAGTGATTTCCCCACACGTACGCATACACTTACTTGGTTAATCTTAGGCGGCGGTCCCTAGCCTTCGACTTTTAGCTGTTCGTGTTTAACGGTACTCTAATCGATACCATCGCAAGTTCCTGGCTACTTTTGGTCCAGATGCAAGAATCGGTGGCTTGAGATCTCAAGCCCTTGTGGTTCCACTCCCAACACGGTGACTGCACTAAGATCAGGCAGGATTTGAATAGCCTGCGAATACGCCCACTGCAAGTCGCTAAGCTGCCCTCTCCACTCGTCCAGCCTTGGACCCATCTCCACGTAACGCGTTACTTGGCGAAGCTGGGGCGCATGCGGTGCGAGGCCAATAGCGTGTAGCAGTCTCCGGTTAGGAAGGGATCCACCTTGCTTGCATTCGCTCTCCCACTGCAGCACCATATGCGATAATCGCTCGCTGATCAGTGCATAAACGAGGCCCGCAGGCACCCGGACAGGCACAGCAGAGCTATGTGAGTGCGGGGCGGAGTTGTTGAGAACTAGGGTCTCTGATCGCCGCTAGGATTTTGGTGATGTGCAGGTGCAGGAGGAAAAAGCTGTTCAACCTTGAGCCCCACTCATCCTGCGGTGGGCAGGCAGGCAGTATTCTCGGGAATATAATCGCAGTCATGTAGAATGAGGCTCCAACGATCACAGTCCCTTACAGTAGGACTCCGAGATGTTGGAAGCCGCCAACGCACGTTTTGCGCACCTGCGGATAGCGAGCCATGGGACGTGAGCCTGTAGAGTGCAGTTGGTTTCCCGCCCTGCTAATGCTGACGCTGATCACGGGAAGCTGACCGAGTTGTGTCGTACTCGGACTGCGTCACCAGCGCTGAGACACCTGCTTGAGGAATGGCCCGAAGCGGTATCGCGTGCCAGTGTCGTTTTCGTGAGCAAGCAAGCACGGAAGATCGATGTCAGCGCGTCACGTTACCTTGCTGAGCGAAGCGTGGTTCATGGACTGGTGGGTGTTGTGTTCTCGCTGCGCGAAGTCGAAGGTGGGTGGAAATGCAGCACTGATCGGGGTTTGGATGTTATGGCGTCATTATTTGAGCCTGATACACCCATCGTCATATCAATTCGAGGCCCGCTTCTACATTACCCAGAACAAAGATCCGGGGAAACGCGGCGTGAGTAGAGAGTTTGTACTGCAGTGAGCATAAGACTGCAATCAACTTGAGACCAGACCTCGGACTGTCAGCCCATAATCAGCGACTCCATCGCCCCATCATCGCAGGTTTCTCATGAACATTGTACTGGATTCATTTGGAGTCGTGGTACTCTGACTCCGCGAAGGTGGCATTGACGGTGGGTATGCAGTCAGCAAATGTTCTCGCCGGAAGTGCGCGGACGTGAGCGCTTGACATTGTTCCGGACTGCGTGAACAAGTACTTGAAGGATGTTTCCTTGCAACTTGGCTTGCCTAATATACGCCCATGCAATTCTTGCGAGCCCAATCAACGCGCGTATTGGTCCTTCCTCCGGTTTCGAGATCGTACCCACTTCCGACTGTGTTGAGATATGACTCAAGAGGTACTAACCGTTAAAAAATAGCCAGAATGTCGACCAAAAGACAAGTCTTCCAAGCCAATTCGTCTCCAAAACTAATGCTCTTGAAGCCATGGCTACTGGCGGTGAAACAAAACGGAATGGTGTACGTCTCCGAAACCAATAAAGTCGTAGAGAGAGACGTGAGAGACCGAGCCGTGCGCATCCCAGATCTTCCATCACTTACCCTTTGTGTTGTGAAAGATTATAACAATATCTCTGAGATCATGAACGGTTTCTGTAACTTATTACGAGGTTCCGCGTCCGAATTCAGTCACTCCGTCAAGGCACGTGTGTAAGTAGTTTCAAATCATTCTTTTGACCCATGAATGAAGCGTATCTGGAGTTCTCCCCCGATCGAAGGGATATTCCTGAGACAACTTTCGTGCAGGTTGCGGTGCTGCCGTTCGAGACCGATGTCGAAACTGAGTGCTAGTGAATGACAGCCTATGAGGCTGCTTAGGTAACTCGCATATGCTACACTCACGATATGCTGGGTTAGATCTTGATGTTTTGAGTTTCCCGACGGATGCACACGTAAGGGTTTTGGAGCCTTCTGATTAACTGGTTCGTCCCGGAAAGTCGTGAGAAGTTGTCCTGATGTTGTGGGAGGCTAGGGTTTGTTCGAAAATGGCATTGTCGTGTTCAAGCAAAGGTCGGTCAAGAGTTCCCTAGGAATTGAAGTTCCTACAAGTCCGCCATATAATGGTATGTCCTGAGGTGTTTGGGCTCTGAATTTGTGGCCTGGTACTGAATTTCCGATGCTCACATTTACGTGAGAGCGTTGGCTTAATTATTGCTGGATGCAGGCGTAACATCCTATTTGACTTTGGCATCGGTTCTGCCTTGGTCATATCATTCGAATGATCTCCATTGTGAGGCTTTCACAACGATGGTCTGTGTTTGCAATGAGCAAACGGGTAGTGCCCTGGATGACTCTTCTGTCGCATTATGTTGTAAAGGTTTTGGGAGGAACAGCAGAAGGGTAATCGCGTGTCGAGGTGATCTGCGAACCGTTCGCGGGTTGCGAGCTGACCAATCAAGATCAGATTGAGCGATAAGGGATTCTGATCCGTGCCATTGCATCATCCTGCGAAGCTCCACATCCAATCCCACACCCAAAATGGCTGGAACATGCGCCATTTGTACGAATGCGCGATGGCGGTGTCGCTTAGATGCTGAGCGTCGTTCTTCGCATCGAAGTTTCCGACCTTCTCTTTGAGCTTCTGATCCTGCCAGCGGCGACATCTCCACACGATGCCTCCAAACGAGACATCCCCGCTCCTACCGAATCCCGCTCTACAGCCCGTCTCGCCTCATCCGATTTCTGCAGATAGAGATATACCACCTGACGATCCATATGAGGATGCTATTGCGAATGCTACAGGAGGAGATATTGAGAGATCAGTTAGCAATGTCAGCAACGGCGATGCATCGAAGCATCAGGGCATGCCGGAGGTCAGGAAGCGCTTGAAGTACATCTTTCCAGCGATATGTATAGGAGTAAGCTTCACCTAAGCTTGGAATAGTCTCAATAGCAGAAGCTCATAGCATTCAGGTCTTCCTTTCAGCTGCTGACCAGACCCTCGTCGTCACAACATACGGCACGATCGGTACGGAACTGAATGCTCTGAACTTGACCTCGTGGATAGCGACCGCCTACTTCGTTACGCTCACTGCCTTCCAACCACTATATGGCAAACTCAGCGATATCTTCGGACGAAAGTCATGTCTCCTCTTCGCGTACGTCGTTTTCGGTCTCGGTTCGGCCTTGTGCGGTCTGGCTCGAAATATCGAGGAATTGATCGCTGCGAGAGCGCTCGCGGGGATTGGTGGGAGCGGCATGACGACAATCACGTCAATCTTGATGAGCGATGTAATAAGCCTGAGAGACCGGGGGACATGGCAGGGCTATTTGAACATCATATATGCGGCCGGATCAGCTGCAGGAGCGCCAATAGGTGGCTTACTGGCCGACAGCATTGGGTGGAGATGGGCTTTCATTGCTCAGGGACCAATGTGTCTGGTCGCGGTCGCAGCTGTTGCACTTGTCTTGCACCTGCCAAAGACCGACCACTCGCATTGGGTACAGAAGCTATCCAAAATTGACTTTTTAGGGGCCATCGTTCTCCTTGCGGCAGTCACTGGAGTTCTTGTCGGCCTGGACCATGGCTCAAATATATCTTGGAACAGTACGTTTTCCGCCCCCTCCCTCCCCCCTTAACGGCGGACATGGTTGACAATGAACCCCCTTGATTAGGTCCGATCACGATCGCAGGATTGAGTATGAGTCCTCTCTTCATCATCTTCATCCTCGTCGAGAAACACCTCGCAAGCCACCCGCTAGCTCCGCTCCGCATCATCGTCAACCGCACCTTGTTCGCCTGCTACCTCTGCAACTTTTTCAGTTTCGGTGGCTGGCTGGCCGCTCTGTTTTTCATACCACTATACTGGCAGGTCATTGCAGATCTGCATGCCGCACAAGCCGGTCTCCTCTTAGTCCCATGCATCATATGCGGCGTGAGCGGCTCGCTCTTTGGTGGAGTATACATGAAAAAGACAGGCAAATATTACTGGATCACGGTCATCGGGTACTCGAACCTCGTTATCGGGCTAGCAGTGACCTTGCTCTTCGCAGGCATCATCAAGGAAAACATACCTATTATGGTGGTGGGCACGTGTATCACTGCATTTTCGAACGGTATCGGGGGTTACCACGACGCTGATTGGTTTGATCGCGAATGCTAAACACAAGGATCAAGCTGTAGTTACGGCATGTTCGTATCTATTCCGCTCGCTAGGCTCGGTGGTTGGAATTTCGATGTGCGCTACGGCGTTTAATCAGACCCTGAGGAAGACGCTGGAAGCTGCGCTGAGCGGGGACGAGGATGCAAAGGAGATTGCGGAGCGTGTACGGTCATCGCTGGCATACTTCAGAAGTTTGGAACCTGGGTTGAAAGAGGTAGTGCGCGAGTGCTATAGTAAGAGTGCGAGGGCTGCGTTGGCTGTGAGCGTGGGGTTGGTTGTTGGGAGCGCCTTCTTTGCGTGGTTCATCAGAGAAAAAAGACTTGGGAAGTAATTTCTCGAAAGAACCAAGTGGCACACACAGGTAAATCATTGAAAAGATTCAGCGCAACAATTTTACTACGTGAGTCACCGCAAGCCTATGACAGTATCAAAAGCAACTCATGTGCAGAGGTAGCTATACGGGCACATCGTTGTTCATAAGCCGTCGGGTAACAATCTCCTACTCCAGGTCTCAATCAACGCTACTTCGACGGCGTCACAAAGGGCAAAACAGCACTCAGTGTTCACAAGCATCCCCATTTCCACAGTTGGTCATCCGCTAGAGGAATCAAGCTTGTTCACACCGAATTTCTTTTCTCCATCGGCATATCCAATGGTGATGTCAACTGCATGAATGTCAGTATGGTGGGCGCGCAAGATACGCCAGGCAACGGAAACTGACTGTAGTAATAGTCCAGCACGGGGCCTTGGGATGTGCCGTTGAAGACCCCCCTGTCCTCCTCCTGGGCTGTAGGCGGTGTCGTGAGGTTCGAGGACTGTGGTGCCACCACTGTTGGTGCATGAAGTACCGGCCTTGTTGATCTCCACTGATTGTCAGTCTCGCTATTACCACCAGGCTTGTCTAGCATGGTTGGAGACTTACATAGCCTCTAGTAATAGTGCTTGACCAGCAAACTAGTAGATTAGAGCCAAAGATGCAGCTATCTAGTAAAGGAACTTCCTTTCGCTAATCCAAAATTCGTTTGCGACGGCTTAATGCTACCATTAATACACAACTCCTATATACGTGGGAAATGGAACCCAATACTTGCTAACTGGTGGACTATTTGCTGACAGCGCGAAAGTTGAAAGCAGTAGTGGTCTGGCTCGCTTTGAAATACTTGAATAGCCGTTAAAAAGGTGAAGAGGGCAGAACCAGGGCCAGATAATTTTATCTCTGGTTGCATTAGGTATGGCATGCTGTCACAGATCATCTCTGCTAGAGCCGCGACCGACTTTTCACTAGTAGAGTCAGAGAGGATCCGCAAGAAGGCCTGTTGACCTTACCCCTTTGCAGTAGAAATTGCTCCGCCTAGCATGCTGCGATGTCGTCTTGCGATAATCTCGAAGGCCCAGCAATGGGTCAGGCTATTTGCAGTCATGATGTTTGGGAACCAGAGAACATCCACATTCAAAGAAGGCGAGTGCCCGGGATTGGGCTTTGACCAAAATCGAGGAGACGTTGCTTCAGAGTGTAACGTGATTTCCCACTCTCGAAAACTCTTGAGAATATTTTGGAAGTCTTTCCGGAGCCGCTCCACCGCGGCAATGTTGGATATATCTTCAAGGTCTACCATGTCATAGTATCTTTCTAGTAAGGCCGGAAGCTTGCTGGCTTTGTTGAAAAGCAGCTGGATCATAGAGCTGGGCTGTCCGCGAAATGGGGTAGTAGTCCATTCCTCTCGCGCAAGAAACGTCTTCCGCCGCTGTAGGATTGAACTGATCAACTGGAGAATATGCCATAGATGATTAGTAACGCAACCCGTGTGGACCCAAGGACTCATGACTTACTAGTAAGGGTCTGAAGCCAACGAAAAGTGTGTGCCAGATGCCACTGCTAAATGGTTCTGGTCCGAGACGTTCTGCTAGATCACCAACGCCCTTCATGTGCATCATCCAACCAGGTTCCGGCGTTGAATCCAACGATGGGACCATGATCTATATGAAACATTGTCAAATTTGAGTAGACAATAAGATTCTCCAAGTCTCGCACTTACATCGGTCACTGCCAGGCACAGGATCGCGGCACTGTGCTCGATGAGAAAGGCACCCCGAGCTTCCTCGAGGGCTTTACCCATGAGCCTAAGGGAGTCTGAATACATCTCAAATATCTGGGGCTGAGATAACTTATTTCCGAGTTTGTGATGCCGTAGGGCAGTAGCCAAAGTCTTGATTGCAGAGAAGAGGAATTGCCTGTTTCTTATGCCTACGGAAAGCAGTGGAAGTACTTCGACCCATGCTCCGCAGATCTGGTTGTGATGCGAATTAGACTCCGCTGGAATATTGCTGTTGATAGGGGCATAGTTTTGGATAATGACTTGTATATCGTCTTCGATTCCCTCACACCGGGTTTCCAATCGAAGATCCATTTTACTAGGCGAGGCTACCTGAAAGCCTCTACTGGGGCGAGCATGGTCGTCGTGGGACTCAACAAGGGCCTTCTTTTGGTGGCGTGTGATTTCTTTGCTCTTATCTTTCATCTCCACCTGATTTTCGATTTCGAAAGCGGCCTGAGACACGAACACGAATTCCTGCCGATACCCACTACAGGGAACCCGTCGGAGAATGCATTGGGAACATGCTGGCTGTTTCCCATCGCACTTAAGAAGCGGTCAGCAAGTCAATCTGCACGCTTGTGCGGCGCACGCGACAGAACTCACCGCGAGCTTCCGAGATCTGCAAATTTGACACACGTTCCTCCGTTTCGCTCTCATGATATAAACTATGCCTGCGATGGCATGCGGAGGCCAAAGACTGACGCATGGAACTAAAGTGAAAGCTAACTTTTCAGGGAGTGTTGTTTCGCCAAGACTCCCAGAGGTCTACTGTGATATACCGGTAACAAAGGGTGCGAAACGGGCGAACTAGTCCCGGCGCCGTAGTAGGACCGAGTCCCAATTGTTCGATTATTAATCATACGACTGCAAACAATCGTCTTGGCGAATATGGTTACCTTAATGGGAATAGTTCAGCGGCTGGTTTGTAGACTGGGTAAATCATGGCGACCGTTGAGCAATCACGTCGAAGTCCCTCAGATCTAACCTGGTCCGATCACATCAAGGGTAGGCTGAAGCGGAATCTAGTGCCATGACTGGTTCGATTTGCAACTGATCAACTTACTAAAGCAAATCACCATCATGATTGCAAAGCCATCCAGATTTGTGAACGAACGGAGGACGGGCTTGTGTTGTAGCTAATAATGCCTAGGTTTCCTTATCGATAACTTCTGCTTGGCGAATATGATTTCCTTGAAGAGCATAGCTTGTAAATGGCCTGATCTAGTTTCAAGATCAGTTGCATGGAATTGTAGAACGTGGTTAATACTGTTATCACAGGCATTACGCCCGTTGCGGCGCTCAGGGCATTCTACCGCGGACATCTTTTAGTCCGAGCATTAGTAAAGAGATGAAAGTTCTGGACAATTTTAAAGGTCCAAAGCCTGAACAGAGACATAAATAGTTCACCGCTGCCCTCAAACGTCCACCAGAAGACCTCATTATCATCACTTCTATCAACGTTATTACACAGTCCCAATTGTCCAGTCAAAATGTCCCGATACGCAGCAGCTCACGCCAACCCTGCCGGCCCGGGAGACGCTCGTCCAACAGCCCTTCAGATTATCAAGGATGAAGGAGCTGAGGGCAAATTAGTTGGGAAAGTTGTGGTCATCACAGGCTGTTCCTCTGGAATAGGGATCGAGACGGCTCGCGCCCTGTCTCTGACTGGAGCAAAGCTGCTGTTGACGGCAAGAAACCTGGAGAAAGCCAAGACTGCGCTGGAAGGGATCCTCGAGCCTGGGCGCATTGAACTTGTTGAGATGGACAATACTTCCCTGGAAAGTGTGCGTACCGCCGCGAAAACCATTCTCATGAAATCGAACAACCAAGTCAATATCCTTATCAATAATGCCGGTATCATGGCGTTGCAAAAGCTGGAGAAGACGAAGGATGGCTTCGAAATGCAGTTTGGGGTCAACCACCTCGCCCATTTTCTGCTCTTCCAGCTCTTGAAGCCAGCCCTCCTTGCCAGCGCCACCCCTGAATTCTCATCTCGAGTCGTCAACCTCTCTTCTTCAGCCCACCACGTGGCCGGAATCAATGAATCAGGCAACTACAATTTCGAGAAGACTGATTATAACGATTTCGTTGCGTATGGACAGTCAAAGACTGCGAACATCTATATGACCAATGAGATCGAGCGGCGGTACGGCTCCCGAGGACTTCACGCGACCAGTGTTCATCCTGGCATGATCACAACGCCACTCATGCAGCATATGGACCCTGAAATACTTGAGAGTATGAAGGGCAACAAGGAGTTGTACAAACAGATGAAGTCGCCAGAGCAGGGCGCTGCGACAACGGTGTGGGCTGCGATTGGGAAAGAATGGGAGAATAAGGGCGGAGAATATCTTGCTGAGTGCGGTAGGACAACCCGTGGCAATGACAATCACGAGATCGCGGGCGTAGGGTTTGCAGGTCATGCTTATGATCCCAAGGCAGAGGCTCGCCTTTGGAAGGATTCGTTGGAAATGGTGGGGCTCACAGACGATCAGTAGGCTGCTCAGACAGAGATAGCAAGAATGACCAAGGCTTTTACAATGTTCCTACCTGATTTCATATTGTCAGTCACAATCTTTAGGAGTTCCATTCTGGGCGACGTCCAAGGGCTACCTACGAGTAGTCCAACCGCTCAAGCAAAGGAAGTCAAGCCGCGTCAATATCCCATTCACTCGTGCTTCAGTACAATGCTGGTCTAGACAGATATGATGGGTTGGGTCTTTGATAAGTACTGTTGCAACTGTGTCTCAGTATCTAAATTTTACATTTGTATCTGCACTAAAGTCCATGGCCAGCCATCCTGTGTCGGCGTTTGACATTCAATAGTAACAGCTGGGACCTTCCCTCCACAAGGTCTTGCCAATCCAAAGATTCTAGTTGGCGGGCTTATATGGGACCTTGAAGTCATCGTCCTCATCATTATCCGATACAGCCCTCTTGGTATCAGTCGTCTGCAATATCAACATCTTCTTCATTATCGCCGATTACGGCCCTCTTGATGTCAGATTCATCCAGGATCTCGAAGTCATCATCTCCGTTCGCGGACAATTCCCTCCTAGGCGGCGGTCTGCCAGCATTTCCGTTCCCGTTTCTTCCATTTCCCCCGGGCGGCGGTGGCGGCGGCGGAGCAGGACCACCGCGTTGCGCTTCGCGTTTATCAAGCGCCGATGCAGTGATATCGGATATTTCCCTTCGAGGTGGAGGCCTACGGGCACCACCATTTCCGCCGTTCCCTCCAGGAGGCGGGGGAGGAGGAGGGCCACCACGCTGAGCCTCACGCCTGTCAATCGTGACAATGTCGGACACATCCCGCTTGGTGTCAAGGCCGTCTGGAATATCGAAGTCGTTGTCGTCTTCGTTAGCAGATAAATCTCTCCTAGGTGGCGGGGGACGCGCCCCTCCACCATTGCCACCATTGCCACCGTTGCCTCCGCGGGGAGGTGGAGGTGGAGGGCCTCCACGTTGAGCTTCCCGAATGGCGACAGCTGAATACGTTAGCTTTAAGTCCACAGCTCATCAAATTAGGAACAACATACATTCACCCTCGATGGTAATAGGCAAGGCAGCAACCAGGCCAGCTAGTGCTGCGAATGCCAGAGTTTGGTGGAACTTCATTTTCGATGGACGTTCGACTTTGAAATATTTAAGACGTAAAGACTGAAAAGATGAATGTAATATGGGAAATACCAGGCGAGAATAGAAGATGGTGTACAAGCGAAGATGGAGGATCAACCTACAGAGCTACAACCCAGGACGCATCGTGCCTTTTGAGCGCGAACGAGTCTCAAGCCGCGCGTTCGATGAGGGAGACAAAACATGCTCAGCAACTCTGCGAAGAGGACTGTCCACTGATCGTTGTTTCTTTCGCTCCTCAGCAAGGCTGGTACGAGTGCACGAGCGTGGTAGTGGCGTCACGAAGAAGCAGAGCATTGCGCATGGCTAGCTGGGCTCTGACAGACTGACGCGTGACGACAGGGACTTACGTTGACATTGCCATACGCTGTGTCAAGCTATGCCTTCAGAAACACCAAACGGACGAATGCACGCAAAAGATGAAGCATCAAAGTTGCGCGTTCTACGTTCCTTCTGAAACATCCTAGACCTTTCCCTTTCCGGTGCTAGCGGAAGCTTAGTGGTGCTTGTCGCGCTAGGTGTGACGATCGGAGCTTGAAGCAACACGAACTGATACCAAGAACATCATAGATCACCCTTTCTCCATCGCATTAGAAGAGTTACCTTGCCGGCCTCATGAGGCGCAAGACTGAGTTTGGGGTTGGCCGACGCAATTGTCTCACATGCCTTCGTTCACAGAACTTCAAACCGCCTCCGCGCTGCGACTCAGCGTTACGGCGTCTGAAAGCTCATGAGCATGATGGCACGTTGGGTGGGTAACGTCCCAACAACCTAACCGCGGCATGAATCGGACATGGCATTCGCAATCAGGCTACGCATACACGAGTGAGTCACATCACGCTACCGAAGGCGAAGCTACCATAGGTCTTGGAAGTGTATACGGAGATTAACAATCGCAATCTCGATGTGGGCTATCTGTTCCCTGTCGTTTACCAGCGAGAGCTAAAAATTGAATGAGTATCCGCTCACAGAAGGACTTCTAGATTCCTGTGACCTACAGTGCCCAGCAATTGCACAGCCGAACGGAGGAGATTGACCTTCCTATGTTGGCCCCAATGTAAGCCTTCTTTCGCGCACTCCTGCCTTAATACCCGTTTTTTTGGACCCCGCGTTTCCGATACACCAATTCACCAATAGGAAATGAGAACAACCGCCAAACTAGGACAGGGGCAAACGTTCAAAAGAAATGGCTTGTAACTTATCAGCTGAAAGCCCCTAGGCGAACACACACAGCATCCGCGCATCATTTCGCTCTGTCTCCCCTGTGGCCGTTGCTGTACTCCGGCCCTGTCGCTGCCCTTTCTATGTCCGAACAACGGCGTTTGACAGCTATGCATCATAGTGACGGCGCGCATCATGAGGAGCATAACCGCGAGGATGGAACCACAAAAACATGTATATGTCCCAAGGCCTCAGCTGAAGTGGACATAGTGTTAGTCAAACTCCGCGATACTTGTATGATCAATCGTTACATCATTGCTCCCTAAGCCGGCGGCTCTACCTCGCGTCAACATTACAATTGAATATGCCGCCCACGAATAACGCGACGAATCAGCAGGCCGAAATTGAATGCTACTGCCTAGATATTCATGCGCCTTCCGAAGTATCTCGATGTCCATCAACGCCTAAGCTTACTATAGAATCTGCACGAAACGTAGCCCAGATTCTAGAGCTTCCCCTGCTAGTCCTCGACGAGGTTACGTCTGCCACAACTGGCGTCCCAATAACATTTCAACCTTCGAGCGACGATACGCTTCTAGGGAAACAAATTGTCTGTGGAAAAGGTGATGGGGTGCAGCGAGAATTCCCGAGCGCATTCGGTGAGCTCTTGCGTTCACAGGAGCACGACCAGTTCGTGAACCGAGTCGGAACATCGCTTGTCTTGTTCTTGTTCCTGCTCGTTATGGGGCATATGGCGTGGAATAGGTGAGCCGCCCTATAGTACACCTTGATCGCTGCTAAATAAGACTAGATATCTCCGTAAGAGATGGTATATCGTATCAAGCCATTGTGAGCTTGATGCCACCGACCGTGAGGACCTCTGGGAAGAGAACACACTCCACGAAAATGACGGCTACATTATCGAATGGATCGAGAAGAGCCAATATCCACAGGCTGGTTTCGTTATGACCTCGAACCGATGAGCCTTCACGAGACCACGACAGAACACTACTTGGACAGTTCTGAATGTTCTAACGTCACCACCGACTCGGCCTAGAGGGCTTCCTGGGGAAGAACAGCAGTGCACGGAATTCAAGCATTCCCGCCATTTTTCGCACACAGTTGAACAGGGCCACATGAATAACCATAGAAGCTCGTCAGCTTACAGGAAAGCCGCACACTCGAACATATCTCCCTAGTAGTTGGCGGTGGGATATGCGGCCGTCCTACCCTATAGGGGAACACTGTAAAAAAAACCAATCAGCAAGTATTGATGTCGATTTGACTACTAGACGACTGTCTGGCCTAAAAGGATACATTACTTCGTTGGTCCGTGAAAAAGCTAGACCTTTTTCGTGCAAAGATGCGACGCTACTTGAAAGCATACCCACTTGGGAAGATAGATGCAGACATACATATAGAATTGGCCGACTGTCAGAGAACTGCTTTCCAACACGATCAAGCTTGTCAAGGTTCTTGACTGTCATGCAATTGCGCTTCTCAAAGCAATCAGTCCTTTCATTGACACTATGGCACCTACAACCATCACCAACGTCCGCATCTTTGACGGCGACAAAATCAACGATCAAAGATCCTCCATCAGCTTCGACCCCTGCACCGGCCTCATCGTCCCCGAAACAGACGCAGCCACACTCATCGACGGCTCAAGCTGTACTCTCCTCCCCGGGCTCTGGGACACCCACGTCCACCTCTCTAACCCCACCGCACAATCACTGTCCGACTCCCTCGCCCTATGCAAGGATATGATCGAACACGGCATCACCACAGCGATCGACTGCGGAAACCTACCCAGTGCGCACCAGCAGATCCTCCAAAACACCTCCACCGCCCCAGACATCCTCTACGTAAACAAATTCGCCACAAGCACAGGAAGCACTCACTCAAAGTTCCAAATGGCAGGTCCCTCCAGCATCGTCGATACCGTCGAAGACGCCGTCGCTTTCGTGGACGAAAGAGTGAAACAGGGGGCACATTACATCAAGATCGTAGCAGACTTGCCGGGCCCAAACCAGCAAGTTATAAACCAGCTCTCGAGATGCGCACATGCCCACGGGAAGATGACTATCGTGCATGCTTCGCGAAATGCCGCGTTCCTGATGGCGCTGCGCGCTGAACCACCCGTGTCGGTTATCACGCATGTTCCGATGGATGAACCGCTCACGCACGAGCAGGCTGAAGTGATGAAGGAGAAAGGGATAGTCTCTGTTCCTACGCTTGTTATGATGGAAACGTTGGCTGCGTCGGGCCGGTTTCCGAATGTGTCGTTTGTATCCGCTATGGAATCTGCAAAGGCTCTGCACAATGCCGGTGTGCCTATTCTGGTGGGGACTGATTCGAATCAGAGCACAGTTGCTAGGGTGAAGCATGGGGAAGCTGTGTGGCGAGAGATGGAGCTTCTACAGAAGGTAGGGTTGTCGAATGTGGAGATATTGAGAGCGGCCACGGGGCTTCCTGCAGTGCTTTTGGGTTTGAATGAGCGAGGGGCTGTAAAGGTGGGCAAGCGGGCTGATTTTGTGCTTGTGAGGGGTGATCCGACGACGGATATTGGGGCATTGAAGGAAGTTGTTGGAGTGTGGAAAGCGGGGGTCGAAGTTTTCCGTGAGGGGGATGCTGTTACTGGCAAGGAATGAGTCCTACTTCAGACTTACGATGTATTGCAACTCTACTCTCAGTCGAGAAACGTGTATGGAAGAAGTCTTAGCTCCCTAGCAAGGGCGCCCTATCGCCACTCCTTCCCTGGTCTTCTTTCCTCCGCCTCGTTCTCTTGGCTATTACCCATCCACATAGACACACGACCAAAACCCCAGCAACAATGCCCAACAAGCTGCCCACTTCAAACCAAGCATCCGATACTTGCCTTACATCTTCTAACGAGGGCGCTATCGTGTGTTCATGACGTGGATTGTCGCGTGTTTGAGTAACCACGGTCGGACCGTGTGAAAAGGAATATTTGGCACTTTGGGAATTCGTTCTAGACGTGAGCACCTCCTCGGCTGTAGGCATAGTCGTGTAGATTGATCTCCTCGAAGATGGTTCGTGTGTGGTATGCGTAGGACCAGGAAGCAAATCCCCAATAATAGATGCGAGGTCCAGAGAAGATGTAAGAGATTGGCATGCCGAGTGTGTCTTCCAATGGGCTTGATTGCAAACGTCCACCGCCCTCAACATTCCTTCCCTTCTCACGGCGCTCTCAACCCCCTCCATCCGCCGTGCCAATCCCTCTAGCTTTTTCTCTACTCGCGCCTGCGCTTCGTCACTGCTCTCATTCCCGCTCGCTTGGAGGCGGTACGACACTGGCGCCCAAACGCCGAAGACGATTGCGCTTGCTACGCCTAAGATTTTGAGCGCCCATTGGAAGATGGTCTCAAAAGGGAAGGACCTCTTGGGGCGACATTGGTTTACGAGCGTGTCTGCATCACTCTCGTCATCGCCAAGCTTATGTTTCTCGGAGATGCTGCCGTCTGAAGTTGTGCGCGAGAGGGTGGATGCGTAGGTTGGCGGCTGGTACTTTGTGAGTCTGCTCTTCTGATGTGTCATAGCTGGGAATTGGGCAGTAAGGCTGGAATATTCAGCAGTAGTAAAACGTTGGGGATTACTGAAGTACACGCCTGGATGCTGAGGCTGTGCAGATGCATGTCTTGTGGCCGAGTCAGCGATCCCGCATCAGCATTCGCATTCACCCACATGAGATAGTGGGGTCGAGAATCTTGCATACAGTGCGATGTGTAAGCAACATCAACCAAACGGGACACGGCTTTTGCAGGAATAAGGGTTCTATAGGCTATAAGCTACACGTAGAGCTACAAATACCCGTCTGTATACACACAAAGGGAAAGGAATTTGGAAACAAGGATTTTCCGCCATGCATGTCCGCTGCCAAAACCCAGCTTAATATGCAACACTTAGTCTACAAGCAAACTTTGCAACCGCGCTTCCGTAGCAATCACGTCCAGAGCCTGCTTCACTTCGAGAACTCTTCGGCACTCGCCGAGCCAGTCCTTGCTGAGCACCTTAGCCCAGCCTTGGAGGCCGTTCATCTCGCGAGCTGCTGCATCGAGGTCGCCCTCTTCGAGGAGTGCCTCTGTCCTGGCGAGGACGGCTTCAACGTCTTGTCCTACAGCGAGGCCAGACTTCTTGAACAGGACCTTTGACATGGCCAACGAGGCAAGGTGCGATGCAACACCGGCATCTTCGGGGAGAAGAGCAGCTTTCCGCACCTCCTGAGCGACGCGTCGAAAACGGTCAATGAGCTGTGCCGAGTTGGGAATGCCACGCTGGTATGCAGCGGGGTTGATGCTCGCAATGGCGGCGCCGACAACCGCGTCATCAGCGGCAATCTCCTTCAAAGCAGCGAGCTCAGTGATGAAGGGCTTCGGTACGACCTGGTTTTCCAGAGCAGACTTCACGGCCTCTACGGCGACCACAAGATGCTGCGTCTTGAGGTTCGCATCAATGACCTGGTTCCATTCTGCAGTCAGCTTCTCTAGCTCTTGTACGGAGGAAGAGAGCTCGTTGAGCTTGCCAAGTCGGCCTTCGCGCTCCGTCTCAACCTGATCCCGCACAGACGTGGCGAACTGGCGCTGGAGGGCGATGCTCTGCTCAAGCAGCTCGTTCTTCAGCTTCTGCTCGTAAACCTTCTGGGCGGCGTCCAATTCAGAGCGCATCCTCTCCCTGTATGCCTGAGCAAGACGCTCGCGCTCGTTCTCGTACTCCTCCTTCCACTGTGTCTCCTGAGACTTCATCTGGTGGTCGAGGCGCTGAACAAGCTCTTTTGCGGCAGCATCAAACTCAGTGTGAGCGGCATTGATCTGTTCCTCAGCCGTCTTCTGGATGTTCGCCTTGAGCAGGTTGATGTCCGACACGACTTTGCTAAGTTCCGACTTGGCCTTCTCCAGCGTAGAATCGTACTTGTTGTCGCGAGAAGAGTCGGCATTGATGACGGTGATGATGTCGTTTACGATCTTTACAACGTCCTGCACTACGGGTTCGCCGGCTTGCGCGACATTAAGGTGATCGATCTGCGCAATGGGCTTCGCTGGGGTTGCGGCAGCCTTCGCTTCCTCTACTGGTGCAGGCTTCGCTTCTTCCTTTGGCAGCAGTTTATGGCTGATGGAATCAGCAGGCTTCTCCTCTTTCTTGGCCTCTCAAGGGGCCTTGTCCGGGGTAGAGGGCGAGGCGACCTTGGGTGAAGGCGACGACTTGTCGTGAGCAGCTTTGGCATTGTCTTCGACAGCGCTGACATGCGGGCCACTGACGGCCAAGTCAGAGCCGCCCTCGGTGGCTAATCGCGAGGTAAGGCCGCTCTTTCCGGCTATGGTGACCTTGTTCTCACCCGTGGTCTGCGGGTGCAATCGTGGCTGGCCAGCACGTCCAGGGAAGCGTCTCCGGAACTCGCGTTCCTCAAAATAAGCCACGGCATCCTCGCCAAAGGGTATGTATTCGGTGAAGAAGTCGTGGAAGTTGTCCGAAACCAGCGAGTACCACACGCCACCAGCGTATCCGAGGGCAGACAGCAGCAACGTGTAGAACAAAAGGCGACCGATGCGACGCTTCTTCTTCGGCTTCGGTGCGCTCTTTGGGTCGGGAGCTACGCTGGCGTTTCCGGGGCCGGTAGGAGGGAGGGTCGTGGGCTGCTCGACGGGCGCAGAGCGGGAGGCAGCCGTCTCGGGAGCCGGTGGTGGCTTCGGGATGTCAGACGGCGGGATTGTCGCGTTTTCGACGGGTGCACCTTGCGACGGAGTGACGGAGGGCGCGGGATTGGGAAGGTTGGTCTCGCCCAGCGTCTTTTTATCGTCGGCGTAGAAGCGCTGGGCTTGCTGCCACTGCGGGCGGACCCTGGGGGCAATTGGCCTCAGGGCTGGCCGGGCGCGCAGGATCGAGGCGCGCAGCATGATGGCACCCTCCAATGCTTCGAGATGGGGAGTTCGAGGTTGGCGTTGGTCGTCCGACAGCTGCAGATTCTTGGAGAGCTCCAGCGTCACAAAGCTCGCACGGGCCGCTCACTGATCGATCCCGTTCCGGTCCGGTAAACACTTCGATCGATGCCTCAGGTCTACAACACCAAAGTCACCTGTCCCTCTCAGGGTCCAGCGCTCCATGAAGCGTTTGCCTGAATTTAATCTCATGGGATACTGTTTGCTCTTCACTAATCAGTCTAATAACCTATCTCTAATTTACATGCAGCTCTGCCACTCATAGGTTCCACGTTTCTGCGGCTGTCTCGGGCTTCCAAATGACAAACTCAAGTCCGGCATCCGGCTCCTACAAAAAGCACCTTTTCTCACCGACCGCACCCTCGACTCCCATCTTCTGATTTCTCACAAGGGTGCCGTTCGTACGACACGTCGCTGAGACACGTACTTGAACACCGCCACCTGCTCCTCGGCATTTCAACGTCATCGCACCATGACTCCTCTCCCTTCTAGGCAGCCATATCGCAACACCGATTGACCTCGCTCGCACCCGCCTGGCGCTCTTACCCCACTTCATCACCTGCATTGCATTTACACTGCAGTAATTCCATTCCGTGGCTGTTCTACCCCACTTAATTTCTCTTGCCGGAGCGATCTCACTCCAGCTACGCGGTCCTGATCACTTGGACGGAACACCTGTTCTCAGCCTCACCGAAAATGGACGATCCGAGTCGCGCAGGCTCCCACCTCGCGCGTGACCCATGTCTCTACCCCATGGACCCGATGGAGATGTCGTGCTTCGACATACGCGCTGCACATGTGCCAGTAATATCGGCACCACGGCGCTCACAAGATACCAGAACTGCAAAACGAAAAGGCACTTCATCTCCGCCCCGCATCTCACTTGAAGGTTACACCAATGGAAACGGGTACTGGATCACTTCCTCTCTCGTCACCAAGCGCAGCCGTCTACAACAAATCAACCAAGAATCACGACTGGAGCAGCAGATGCACCAAAGCACGTGTCTAAATTTGAACGCGGACGCACAAAATGCGGAAGCCGATCTCTGGATCTTGCCTGACTTCGACGAGTGGGAGATCGATAACGACCCCCCGCAGCAAGCGCACCACCAGACCAAGAAGAAGCAAGGCGCATGGGCACCGCTCGTCAAGCGCGCCGCGAGCTCGAATCGCGAGCGTCTTCGCCGGCGGCTTGAGGGTGATGGATGGGACTTCGTAGGCGGCAAGTACGGCGAGGACGACGCCGCACTGAAAGAAGCTGCTGAAACGAGCGAGGCAAGCCAGGAGAGCGTGGACGAGGAGTTCGACGTTGTTGTCTTGCCCATGGTACGCGCCGCCTGTTAACCGGACATGCAATCTGACCATCAACGTCCATTTACGTCGTGGTCAGACCTTCGATAATACCTCTACTACCTTCTTGTGGGTTCTTCTTGGCTCTAGCTCTGCTTACGACACGATTCACGACAACTCGTTTCTCGGTACATACATTCACTATCCTCTGTCTCTTTGCGTCTTAGATCTGTACCTTCTCTCATCACGGACCTCCCTCTCCTTTGTCCTAGCTATGTACCTCCTCACCAATGATACCCCGACCGCCTGTATCACCATTCTATGTAACAGTCTCCGGAGTTTTCCGTGTTTCACGGAGCGTGGCAAGAGTTGGCCATATCAAAAGTGGATTACACTATATATATGCACGTTCTCGGATGGCTCTTAATAATGTCTTTACGAACCCAATGAACTGGTACCAAACCAAACTCGTCGTACAAGTGATATATGCAATGAAAGCTTGCATTGTCGATGAAAACTGCCATCCTAATCATACAATCAAGAATCTCTAACTCTTCTCGCGTTTGGAGGAAGCAAACAGCCCGCTACTCTATCCTCTTCTTTCCCTCTTCCAGCCCCAACAGTCTCGCATCACTCTTGCCCCGCTCATGCTTCGTACCGACTAAGCCTCCAACAACAGGATTGTGCGACACGCGCGATAGGGTATCCTGCATCGACTCGATGGCGTGGGGAAGCCGGTTGAGCTTCGGCCAGTTGACCTGTGCATCCATCAGCATTTGATTTGTATTTCTTGACAGGTGATATGAGAACTTACGTAAAGCGTGCCATTGCTCCAGATGAAGTTCAAGGAGACAGCAGCGAGAGCCAAGCAAACTAGTATAATGATTCGAAGCGGCCACACCGCCGCCTCGGGCGCGCGACGTGTGAAGAGACCCACGAAGACGAGGAACATGCTGGCAGCGAGGATGTAAGGAATAGCCTGGATGAACAGGGGCCGACGGTCTGCGAATAGCAGCTGGCCCCCGATGGCAGAATCTGAAGGAAGGTAGGTGCCTAGGAAAAGATCGAAAGCGTCCTGTCGCGGGCCGTCTGCGAAGTTGTTCAGGAAGTAACGTGTGATGGAATTGTTCAGGTCCTGGAGGGCGCCCTGCTTGGTGCGGATACCAAGGCGGGTGAAGTCTGTCTTGAGTGCTCCAGTGCCGGAGTAGGACTTGGACACAATATCGGCGTTGTCGGCCCAGACGTTGCGGAAAAGAAACTCGAAGGCTTGATCGTCTTCTGCGTTTTCGCCTTCGCGGATGATGCCTAGATCAATGAGCATGCGCGAAAGTATGAACCGACCAAGCATGCTTTGTACGACGTTTGTCCTGTCTAGACAGTCCATGCAGTTCGTGCGGACAACAGCAGTCTGATGCCGTCGAACTTCGACCCGTCCGGAGTCGCCGGGCATGTCTACGCCTCGGAAGTAGCCGTGTTTGAGAACGTGTGGCGCAAGCTGATCCATGAGGAGCTTCGCGCGATGCCATTGCAAACCTTTGGTCTCATTGTGAAAGTCGAAATATACATAGTGGATGCGGTCATAGGTCGTTTTGGCCTGCTGTGGTTCTATAACGTGGAATTTCTCGGATGTGATTTGGTCGCCTTCGACGTTCTCCTCAGGGGAGTTGACGAGGTAGTCAACCATCTGCTCATATGCCTCTTTGACGTTCTTCTCACGGCCCTTTTGATTGACTAGATTGACAAGCCAATTGTCGCCATAGAGGCGGATCTGCTCGGCGAAATGCTTCTTGGCTGCGGGGAGGGCATTTTCGACTCCACGCACTTGAAGCCTCGGTGTGTACTTAAGGGTGTTGATCTCAGCCCAATAGACGGGTACGCTTCCACGCGTCTGAACGTAGGCCAGCACCTGCACCTCCTTGCCTGCATTACCACCCGCAGCGCCGTTCTGGTTGGATCCGTAGCCACCAAGTCCACCTGAAGCATGGTCGTTGAGTATGATGGTTTGTTCCGTCTCATTGAAGTTGGACACATTGCCGTTTTCGTCAATGCCCCTGGAAAAGTAACGCGTGCCCGCGCGTAACCGTGACCGACGGGTGATCAAGATGAAGGTCAACGGCGTTCCCTTGATGGAAGTGTTCTTGATCTCCATCATGCCATACATAACAGGCAGGATAAATGAGTCCACCTCGGGGTGCTGCCCGCTAGGATGCCTCTGACCATATCCCGTAGTGAGCCCACCACGAAAGTCGATCAGGTCGCTCTGCACGAATCGGTTCCAGAAGAAGCGGTCGTCGGCCCGCTTCCATAGCGGCACTGAAGGGTCAAGGTGTGCCTGTCGCTGGAAGCTGTTGGTGATATCGAACGAGTAGGAGAAGTACAGCGGGGAAGTCTTGATCAGGGTCTTGAGTAAGCTGAGGTACGTGTCCTCATCAGGATCGTGAAGTGGACGCTCGCGCAACGGCAAGAACTCTGTGGATACGATCTTGTAGATCATGTGACCCTTTATTCTACCCATGGGTTGGGCTTTGGTAATTACGATTATGTACTTGTCTTCACATGCTCATCAGCCGCGCTCTTGATACACGATGGAGTGTCGAACCTAGCCGCAGCTTGATCATTCCCAGAATGCCAGCAATGCTGGATACGCGCTTCGAGCCCAGAAGCTTTCCATCGTGCAGACGGATGTCACCGTTAGGGCGGTCTACCACCAGCGTCGGTGCAGCGGGCGAGGACGGCGACGAGAAGGCGTAGTGCGAGGGTGACGAGTGCACGTTGATGTCGCGGAACGGCAGGCCGGCAGCCATGGTTAGAGGTAGCGACTGTGCTGCAGCTGTATCGTAGACTAACTAGCTATGCTGCAGACCAGGTTGAACGGACAAGAGACAGTCGGGCGCAGTGAGTGTATATATTTGAGGATTCTGGATAGGGTCCAGATGTCGCCAAACGCACCTGCCCGCGCACGTATGCCAAGCCCCGTAGAGGCGCTAAGGTCCCTCGCCAGGTCGTCGTCACGCAGCTACCTTTCATTCATCCAGCGCTCAACGCACGCCATCTGCCTTCCCGACCGCTTCGGATACCCAAATTCCTCATCCCCTCCCGCGACACCTTCTCCCGTACCTGCCGTTCTCCCTATCGCCCGCCGCTCCTTCCCCGAACATGTCGGCAAGACCGCAACAGGGCGGCCGCCCCGGAGGCTCCAGGTTCGCGCAGTTCAAACTGGTGCTGCTAGGTATGATTTGAAGCACACACTGTCTTTCTAGTGTAGATTACTGACTAGTGCAGGCGAATCTGCCGTCGGAAAGGTGCGCGTACATATTCAAGGCAGCAATGAAATAAGCTCACATGATGTAGTCTTCGCTGGTACTGCGCTTCGTGAAGGTACGCTTTGGAACTAGACCTACTGAGGCCGTAGAAGTTAATGTGGTTACAGGATCAATTTGACGACTACCGAGAGTCCACCATCGGCGCCGCATTCCTCACCCAGACCATCGCCCTCGACGAGTCCACCACAGTCAAATTTGAGATCTGGGATACGGCTGGTCAGGAGCGCTACAAGTCGCTCGCGCCCATGTACTACAGGAACGCCAACTGTGCCGTTGTAGTATACGATATCACACAGGCTGTAGGTGTTGGAGGGTATCAGGAAGGAAGCATCCCGCTAATAGCTACAGTCTTCGCTCGATAAGGCGAAAGCTTGGGTAAAGGAGCTCCAACGCCAAGCGAACGAGAACATCATCATCGCCCTTGCCGGTAACAAGCTTGATCTTGTTACCGAATCGCCTGATAAGCGGGCCATCCCCGCTGCCGACGCAGAACAGTACGCCCGCGAAGCCGGCCTCCTCTTCTTCGAGACCTCCGCAAAAACTAGCGAAAACGTGCGGGAACTGTTCACTGCCATTGCTAAGAAGCTCCCCCTGGATCAGGGTGGTCCACGGAACCTCCGCCCGGGTCAGGGACGACAGAGTGTAAATCTCGGGCGAGACCAGACGCAAACGCAAGGACCCGCAGGCTGCAATTGTTAGAGAGAGATTTGCATTGTTCGATTGTTATTCGTGCGCTTGCAGGAGGCAATATCACGAGCCTCTGCTGCGTTTGTGCGCTTTGACCTGGTTGTCCATCCCTTGCCATCGGACATATTAGGCTGGTCTTTGGAGTTGAAGGGGTTGTTCACTTTGCGCCTAAGAGATGAGTTTCGAGGCTACTCGACCATTAAATTTTAATCGGTTCTGTCCAGCTTTTTCTTGTTCATTGTTAGGTAGGGTCGTCATCTGCAGGCTATATCCACGTATATCTCGAATTTCTGAGTCTCACTTTCATTCTTATCATGCAAGAGATGTTGCGTTTCCCGATCACTTCTCTTCTTGCAGAAACCGTTACGAAACCCCTGAACTCACACCCATTCGCTATACACAGTGCCCTATCCAGACACCGACGTGATAGGAAACAACCAATCCTCCTCCCGCAAGTACATCGTTCCCCTTTCCGTCTCCGTCACATTGATCCCATCCACCCAGTTCGTCTCCTGCCTGGCGGTTCCCATGTTTGTAGAGGTACTACCTTCACGTCAGTATCTTCAACATGTCAACAGGCGGGAGCAACCCGCAACCCCTTTCTGTTTACTCACGCATGCATCTTCCGTCTCAACACTACCTCATCCTCCGTCACCTTGTACAGCAACTCTCTGTTGGGTCCGCATACCTGCGTGCTGGTGGATGTGGAATTGGTGGTGCAGACAAGATCGCATTTGTTAAGTGGGTCCGTGTCGTGGAAGTGGAATGTTACGATGGTGTGATTGGAGAGGGAGACAATGGTTTGGAAGTGGGCGATGAGCCAGGTAGGCTGGGTTCTTGGGAGGGCAGATGCAGGGAGGGCTAAGGCAATGTGGAGGACGGTGAGGAGGAGGAGGATTGGGAGAAACATATTGCATGCGAGGCGGTGGAGACCGACAGAGAGGAAAGGGAAAGGAAGGCAGGTTGCGGTGGTGGTTTGGCGCGTGTGCCGGACTTATACGGGCGCAGTAGGTAAAGCAAGGAGAGCTAGGTGAGCGCTTCCAATCTTCGTATGCTGGCTAGGGACGTACTGCCGGAGGTGGGGACAAACTTATCCGTTGGCGATCGGTGCTACCGGCGATCAGGGTACCGGTGCGTGGCATGTCCCAGCTAAACGCGTTCTGGGTAGACGCTACTATGGTGTGTTGTCCTGTTTTGGCTCTTCCACTACAGACAAACATATCTGGAACTCCATTGACGCCGCTTCGACAGTAACGATCCAACAGATGCCTCCGGGCTTGCTCAAAGCCGAGTACCACGTTACCTGCGTACGGCCAGCTAGAAAAGGAGAGCAGTTAGTGAGATATCTGGGGCACACCAGTTGACAAATAGACTCAAGCTCTGTCTCAAACTACGTTGTTTGACTGCGCTTTTGCTGTTGAACCGCTCGGTCTTGGTCAGATGCAACGTGTCTGTAGTACTTGTGTGACTGTAGCTGCTAAGACTTCTCTCCCTTCTGTTTGCCACCTCTCGCATGTCCGCTCGAGTGAGAAGAACGGTGAAATGAGCCGACATGCTAGCATTTTCGAGTTTCACTCGGCCATTGAGTTATTCGCGATGACAGCTACATCGAAATATTGTGAGTGCTGCACATTGTCTCGGAGACTATCTACGTTCTCCAAGGGTTCGTAATGATCCTAATCTATGCTGAAAGCACGTCTATGCATCGCCCAACGCTGAGTGGTACAAGCAGTACAAATGTAAATTTACCTCTCTAGTGCCTGTTCGGCATGGCACACAGGGACTCGGATTATTGGAACAGAAGAGGCATGTTCATTGATGGAAGAAAACACTAAGTGAGCAGCCCATAACAAGTTGTGTACAATCAATTGGAGGCGCAAGGTAAGTAGCTAATTTACATGTTTATTGCTATCATTGGACTACGGATCGACAAGTCACATTTATTCATTACCGAATGCTGCTCTGTTCGCAGCCACGATTTGCTTCATCATATTACTTAGTCCAAACTGATCGATTATTTATCTTGATACGTCAGCGCAGCGGGGAGAAGGGAAGGGAACAGCCTCACAGGTTCGTGGTAACAGAAAGATCTTTCCAAGCCTCCAGGCTCTTCGTCTCCTTCTCGAGAACGCCAGCAACAAAACCTACCGCATCAGGGCCAAGAAGTAGTCTCCTAGGAAGCTCCCTTCCCTGAGCTCTTCCCGTTCCGGTAAGTGCCTCTACAATGAGAGCTGCACCCTTGACCGGATCGCCGGGCTGGTTGCCGTTGAAAGCTTGAAACGCACCCTTCAGTGGCGCCAGCACAGGTTCGTATTCGGGAATTGGGTTTTTGGAAACAAACTTGTTATCTCCAGCAAGGAAGTTGGTGCGGAAGTACCCAGGTTCAATCACGGTGACCTTGATGCCGAAGGACGCGACTTCCTCGCGTAGAGACTGAGCGATACCTGCGATGGCGAACTTGACACCACAGTACAAACCGCAGGCTACGCCGCCCTCCCAGCCGGCGATACTGCCCATGAAGGCGATGGTTCCGTTCTTCTGGGCTCGTAGGATGGGTAGAACGGCCCTGGTGACAGCAACATGCGCAAAGACGTTGGTGTGGAAAGCTGCTTGAATTTCCTCAGATCTATGTTTATTAGACTATCCAAATAAAGGTACTTGGTCTGATTACTTACGAAGCCTCCTCTACCGCCCCCTCCCAGATGTAGCCTGCATTGTTGATAAGAACATCGATGGTGCCGTAGACAGCTGCGGCTTCCTTGACGACCCTCTGAATCTCAGCGTCGGAAGCATTAATGTCAAGGCTGATGGGATGTGCGCCGAGATTCTTGAGCTCAGTGAGCTTGTTGGCGTTTCGTGAAGTCGCGATGACCTTGTGGCCTGCCTGTAGTGCTTGTTTGGCAATCTCAGCACCAAAACCGGAAGAGGTGCCCGTGATGAAGAATACGCCCATGATAGTAAATTGTCAATTGAGCGTTGAAAATCCGAATGTGAGAATGTCTGAGTGAGAACTGAGTATCAAATGCCCTGAGTGTAAAGGCTGACGTTCAGACCTATAAGGACGGATGGCGCCTCCTTCTTATATCTTTAAGTCCCCGATAGTCGTCGCCTACGTCAATATCGCAAATTCTTCGTTGCCTTGCATTTTTTACTCTCTACATGTGTGTGTACGGACAAATACCTGGACAGGTGGAATTCCACTATGCCATAGGCTTACAGAGCGCAGGGCGAAAAGCGATGCTCGAAGCGAGTACCTAAATCCGACGGCACAGCACCTGGATATGCAAGACTAAGTCCGTTGGTTACCGTTCGCTTAGACACCCCAGCCTGACCGGTCACCTAGAGGGATAAGCGAGCACTATGCACCAATGACGAACGCCTGCCACATGGCAGGGCAGTCAGTACCTATGATACCAGTTGTAAGGTAGATATGATCATATAGAAGAATAGTTATGAGTTCGTTATGCTCGAAAGAGCGCATGTAATGAACAGTCTTTAAGACATATCGTCCAACCAGAACAAAGTCCTGGTCAACTGGGTGTAACCCAGGTTGACGAACGCGAGAATTCCACTTTGTCCAAGTAGTTATTACGGCTTGAGATGGTGTAAATTGATTTCATGCGCGAGCATCTTAGGGACCTGGCGAGTGCCTTCTCTCTAGCCATGGATCCCGCCCACTGAAAGGATCGGTAAGCGAACGCCGCATTCATGCATCGGGGCTTATGCTAGTGGAGCATTGAAGGCGTCATACGCTAGTATTTCTGGCTTTGCGCCTAGACTTCTGGTTGAACTTGCTCGTTCTTATACAACTAGAAGGTCCTTCTTCTCCAAGTCCATCGAGCCTGAGCTTACCCGAAGATGCGGGGCGTAAGGCAACCAAGCTTGGTACGCTGGCTATGACTTAGACACTGATTTTCAGTGAAATCTAGGATGGGACTCGGGGCTGGTTTAACTCTCTAGAACAGGTAATCCTTCACCCTTGTCACTATGGTCGTACAGTCTTGGTGAGTCAGCCAGTCGCAAAGGTTGTCGAAATCTGGAAATACTACCGCGCTACAAGAACACAGCTTCTACATAATTCCACAACTAAACATTATCTTCTTGCCAAGGTGAAACCCAACCACTTTGCAATAAACAATGCTGTTTTAGATGGCCAGTCTCTACGCTAACATAGCAGAACAGCCGCATTTCTATACTATTTCAGACGTCGTTTGGTCTATAGAACTATCCGATTACTCCTAGGGACATGCTTCCGTACATTGCGAATCGATAATGTCTGTCATTGAAATACGATACGCTCAAAAGCAGCTGCTAACTAGTAATATAACGAGAGAATGCAACTCATACTACTGCCCACACAGTTCCCCCAAAATTTGCTATCGTATAGAACAATTGAAGCCCAAGAATCTTGAAATTCTTCATTTCTTAGAGCTGGAGAGGTCGTTTCCAGCCTCGTCAAGCTCCACGACTCCGCGTTTGCCAGAGCTGAACAGCTCATTGCCAGCCTCGTCGAGTTCCACGATCGCACGCTTTTCCGTGCGGGCGAGCTCATTGCCAGCCTCGTCAAGCACGACAATTGCGCGCTTCACCTCCTCAGCGTCGGGACGAATCTCTGGCCATGTGAGATCCTTGGGATTGATGTCCCATTGCACGGATTCCAGGTCACGCTTGGCACCCTTCTGCGTTGCGTGATAGTACCTGCCCTCTGACCGAACGTAGTAATATACCAATTGCGCAATGACGACGCCTACTGCACCCAGAATGTTGTACTTTTTGTTGTCACCGCACTTCGAGAGATCATTTTCATGCCACGCCCTGCACATCTCTCCCATAAGGTGTTCGTCACTAATTCCTATCAGTAAGATTGACTGTGGTGACGATAGGCAAGTTTTCCTCTTACTCCGCACGAATTTGTACTTCAAACCACTGGTCGTAACCAATGACATCGCCACCATAGTTTCCATTGTACCCGTTTGTAACACATCCTGCCTGACCTAGATGGTGTCAGCGAAAAATGCAACAATATAGACAATAGGTATTGTCAACTCACTTCCTTGTTGGTCTTGCGGACCACCTGTGAGATATCTATGCTCACCGGGTTGCAATCTCACACTTCTCCAGGGAAAGTCTTCTGGGCTTATGTTCGAGTCGCTAGCTCTCGTGGTACCATATTGGTTGAGTTTATCGTCGTGAAAGGGCTCATTACCTGCCCCGCCTTCTGTAGTCTGCGACGAAGGAAAAGATCTGTCGTCGGGACCTCGTTGACTGTGGGATTTCCCGTTAGCTTCGGTGAGGAGTTCTCTTCCTTGAGCGAGATACTGACAAGATACTCGAGCCAATTATACAGAGCATGATGTAGCAGTCGATCTCGGCGAGGTCTGTCCAACCTTCGATTCTGAACACCCCTCGTCTTGGTCTATCTCTGCTGCTTCCATCTCCATATGTGACTCTCTTTGCGAGGGGATTTAGGCTCACATCGCTGACTGGTGCAGCAAGCGTTATAGACGATGTGAAGGACAGGAAAATGGCACAAATTCTAATCGAAAGCATGATGAGACGTGCGTAATCTTGAAAGAGGCTGAAGTACAATAGGCTGTCAAGTAGAGATGTGGCCTAGCGAGTTCTCCTGAATTGTTCTGAGAACAGAGGAACGGATGGGAGAGTCATGAAATTGATGAAAATGCGGACTCATTATATATTCCCCCCAGAGGGCGCTGCATCACACCACAGTAACTTGTTTGAAACCAATGACAGAACTCAGGCAGGGCCTCATGAAGGTCGCGTGCGACTATCCCAACGTGTTGACCTCCATACCTGGGCGAAATCTGGGTCCGGATTCAGGTTTCGGATGATCAGTGAGACTTTGAAGCAGATATGCGGCAAAGTTGCACATGAATCTGCCTTACTCGGGCGGACGATATGCTGTGTGAACATACATGTACGTACATGATTACCTGCCGGATTGCTCAATGTAGAACTATGGATCGGAAACCGTGGAACCCTTGATCGGCAAGATATCTCTACCTCGAGTGGAGAAGTTTCTGCAGGACCTGAAACCAGGTGGTACTGTGACGGTACTCTTGTGAGCCCGCCCCCACATTGACCAACAACGGACGCTGTAAGCCCGCCCCCACAATCACCAACAACGAAACGCTGTTGAACATGGCACGGAAAGACATACACGAGCTGACTTAGGGATGTAACAGAATAGTGAAATAGAGGCGGCTCTTTCGTCATCTACACTCCTGCGTCCAATCAGTGATGCTATCAAGTTGCGTCATGTCTTTGCGTTGATGACAAGCTCCACATATAATCCTGTATACTTGACTTCCGGCTTCAGTGTGTACATTCCTACGATCGACAATGACGACTTTTCGAGACATGTTTTCAGGCTGTGCACAGCAACGATCATCTTTGCAAAGGGCAGCCGGGCGAGAAATGCACATAAAAAGGGTCAAGAGTATCCGTCTCATGAAATCCCAACACAACAATCAAGTCAGAATCAATAAATCACTTCAACCAACTTCAACGTTTCTCTGATTTCCTATATCAACCAACTTTTGTCTTCCACAAAGCCGAATACCAGATTCACAATGCAATTCTCAGCTGTCACTCTTCTCATTACCAGCCTCATGGCAAACGGTTTGATGGCTAGTCCTTTTGCCGCGGGTGACCTTGTTGAGCTGAACGTTGAGCAACGCGAAGGTGGCTCCATCGTCCAGTACGGACAAAGCAAGAGGTCCATGGCGCCGCGAGCGGATTGCGGAGGATGGTTCCAGGCAGAATGTCCCAAGATTTGCAGAGAGACCGACATCAACTCGCCCGAATGTGACACCAAAAATGGCGGAACCAATACGGTCTGCGATAGCCTTGTTAATGACCTTTACGGAAATAGAGAGACTGTACTACAGGACAAGGCTCAACAGATCTGCTGGAAGAACGAGGATGGAAACACTGGATGCTGCATCAAGTGGACGAAAACGGTGACGGGCATCACCAAGGGAGACTTGATCGAGCGAGCCGATAAGAGTACGTGGACATCGCATCCTGGGTCATTGGCCTCATGTGTTCAATCGATTATGCTAACTTCTCGTAGTCAAGTCAACGTGCGACGCCAACGGTATTTCAGGAAAATACAACACCGTCAACATCCGCGACGTCTGCTTGTCCTATTGTATGTCCTCTGGTGCCGGATGCAAGGACGAGTCCGACTTTTCATGAGCTAAAGGTGGAGGGGGGATTTGATTATGGTCTGAGCATGTGCTTTTGGACCCGGTATCTCTCTCGTTTTTAGAAAGTCTTTGTCTTTTGCTGCAAGCACGATGTAGTCTACCATGTCAATAAGCGAGTATGTTCAGTACTCTCTCGTATCGCAATAGATTGATCGAATAGAAGGATCTCCCGAGGTCATTTCATTATCCTATGTGCCAAATGTGAAGCTTGCAATGAGCAACCGAAGTTAGAGACGTTATTTCACTGCTGGTCTAGTTTTTCGCATCCAACAGACCCTAACCCACTGTTCAATAGTTTAGCGCGTGCATCTCGTGCTAAAGGTTCGATCTGACTTCCATGTCCAAAGGAAAGAAAGGTCAAACCAAGTTTCAACAATTAACTTGGCCTCACTTGAGTCGCAGTGAATATTGAATGAGTTGAAGATCAATCTGAGTTGCTCAAAGCTTAGCGCTCAGTTCCGGTGCCTAGAAGAAGCCCGAAGCATCAGGCAACTATGCCGGAGCCAGATCATCAAAGCTGGAGGGTAAAATTGGGGCAAGCTGTGAACAACTGGTCCAGTTGCAGATCGGATATGATAACTCGAAACCTACAATGGGTAAGCTTAGGAAGTGTGTCAATCACGTGAAAAGGGGTTTGTATCTTACCCAATCAATAGCTCATATTCGCCGGCAGAAACATGAAATTATTGAACTTCACAGATATATCTCTTGAGCTTAGTCTGTGACTGCATTTGATGCTGAGAAAGGCTGTTAGTCATGTGCTAGATGCAGTATGTTGCCTAGGTACCATTTATCTTGGCGAGTAAGACGGAAACTGGGAAAGGCTGAGTAGGGATGTCCGACAACCTTCCCGGTCGCAGGAATAAGCATGGTCCCATCAGTCCCACGATCGATGACTTCCTTTCCCGGGTCCGCAGGATTCTCAGGCTGAACCTGGCATTCAAAAACACAGCCCGAGAAATGGAATATCCCACAGAACTTTGGCCTAACGAGGGGGCTCTGCAAGCTAATGACATGGTTTTCAGGTTGTTGCGGTTCCGGAAGATACAAGATTGGACCCCAATGCGAAAATGATGTCATAAAGGTACCCAACATGTGAGACTGCTTTCATAGCCTTGCCCTCGAGATAATTCGTAGACGATAAAAATAACACCTGTTTACGCCGTGGACATTGGAGGGCCGCTAAGCATGTTGACGATCAAGCGTTGGTGTAAGGTTAACGATGGTTCCAATTGGTGGCACGTAGTCCCTGTGTCTTACTCGACGATCGTTTGTCTCGCATTGGTGCTGAAGAAAGGAGCTGTCCTACACGTCGATCATTTGTCTCGCATTGGGGCTGGATGAAGAAGATGTCTTACTCGTCGATCTGTCTCGCATGGGGGCTGAACGAAGGAGATTTGTTTTGCTCTGCGTAATATGACGTCAGAACACGTTGCCTTCTTCCAAGCCACGAGTGATATAAGCACGACGATTCTACACATTACACGCTCAACCTTACGACGTTCATGAATAAATTTCTACGGATAGTTCGACCGCCGAAACTTCAACATGAGCAACAAGACCAAATTTGATAAGGATGATATTTTATTCCATCCATCTCTCCCTGTTGTTTATTCAAAAATAAGGGGACTGGCCAAGGAACTTGCCGTCCTCGGTAAAATCGACTTCGCTTCCAAAATTACAGATCTTCTACTGTCGCAAAATCGTACAGAGCATGGGTTCAGTCAAATGCAGTTCCTGAAGTTTGCCTTCGAACAAACAGGTGACTGGCCATCTACCATTCCTGAATCAGCACGAAGCAAGGACGCCCTAAATGAGCTCGAGATTCCGGCCTCAGGCTCAATGGATGAACAAAGATACAATGAGCTCATCAACCGGACGGAATTATCTCAACGAGATCCCCCTCTTTGTCTCACCATTGCAGTTGTATTATGCGAGGAACGGGGCAAGACAGATGTAGAAGAAATCCAACAAGATGAGAGAGTCGTCAGAGCGCTCGAGCAGATCACGGAGCATTTCCACGGCTATGTCGGGGCCCTGATACAGCACCGTAAAATCTGGCCCCTCCTAGCCAGTGGCGTAATTGCGCAGCAGTTAGGGGTCGACGACGCAAAATTGTGTGCGACGGCGGAGGACGTAGTAGACACAGTTCGCATACGACTCGAACAAGGCCGACAGAAGGGCGAACATGAAGGGAGACCGATCAAAGAGCTGCTCCAAAGCCTCGTAGAGAATACGAGGAAGAACGCAGGTACTCTCTACGAAGAGTCACATCAAGATCCGCCAGAGAGCTATTTACACAAACCCGCAACAGAAAAGGATATCAAAGATATGGAGAAGCGACTCAAGATACTTCCTTTGCCAGATGACTACAAAGAATTTCTCCTCGCTTCTAACGGTCTTGAATCGGTTTACGATGGCCAAGGGATGACACCACCGTTATCCAATACTCAGAATGTTGTGCTCAGCAACCTACAAAGTCCTGTCGAGGTTCCATTGCAATTGATCGAAGATTCAACAGGAACAGCCCAATTGATTCGTGAAGCCGGATACGATGCATGGCCGTCAGCTACCAAGCAACTCGAGATTGGACGAATGAACGAGCATGTGTACGTTCTAATAAGTCCCTCTGACGTGAAGGCGACCATAAAGGCCTACAGGAAGGCACTGGCCAGTGACAAAGTCACCGATGTTATGAAAGCAGAGACCATTCGTGCAATTGAGGATCTGTATGGCTCCCTGGAAGATTTCGAGAAGATGGAATGGGCTATGGTATATACCGTGGATTTTCAACCAGTCTGCCCTGTTGGTACCTTCCGGAATTGGTTGGAGGAGACGGTTCGCCTATCTGGCAAGGCGTATAAGAGTAACAGCGGCAACCCTTGTCTCGCATACGGGTGTAGGGCGGAACAGGCGAGGCGTGGCTAATAAGTTGGGCTAGCTAAGATAGCGGGGTACCTAGCTCTTGCCTTTTACTCCCCCACTGCTCTGCGCCGTCAATACCTAGGTAGCACATCACTAAGATTTTCCACTTTCCCACACCCCCAAAAGAATGTCTTCCGTCTCCCAATTAATCACCTACAACATTCCCTTTCCCCCATAGACTACAACGTCGTCCGCGCAGATATTTCAGTTTACCTTGGGCCCATGGCCACAGTTGAAGCCACCGTTGATGACAACAACGGCGCCCCATGCGAGTCTACCAAATCACCGCACCGAGGGAATTGACACCTATCGAACTTGAGGATATAGAGAAGGACACTGAAAAGTGGAATGGGGAGTTCATCAAGTTTTTGAAAGAAAAGCCGTCAGGAAGTAAAGAACATATGTTGCAATCTTGCAGTTCTACATTTGTCCCGATGGAACAAGTGGGGAGTTGCTAGCTGACTATTATGATAGACATTGAATATAAGGACTCTGAGATTCGTCGTGCGAGGGTGGAAGGGGGTTCTACGGAGTCAAGGGAATGAATGAACGCGGCAGGCCTCGACCGGCGATAACTTGTGGCAGGGTGTTCCTCGACCCACAGTGAGGAACATTATCATAGCAGCGTTTGCATTCGACATATCGAAATGAAAACTGAGTGCACTGGCAATTTGATTTAGAATCTACTATTTGCATGTATGATTTATTAAGGAAAAAAGATATGCTAGTTCGATGTTGAAATTGTAAAGTTGAGATCGACAGTCCCGAGTACCCAGAAGTCTCGTCCACCACTCAGAATGCTTCGTGATTGCTCAGAGGCTTTAATCAGAAGTGTACACGTTCTTGACCTTTATTGAAGCCCCAATACGTTCGACTTCGTACCGTCCGCTACCCACCCAGATGGTAGCCTTTGCCGTCTCGAAAATGGTCCACTCCAACATCTCATCCACCCGTTCCACAGAAATGACATTCTCGATTGTGTAGTCATTGCATGGAGGAATGGTTACAGTTGCCGACAGATCAAAGCCATCTGCCGTAGGCGCACGGACCTCGACGGTTCGTGACTTGCCCTTCACTTCCGAAACAATGACGCCTTCCTCAATTTGCACTCGACGTCCAACACTTGTCTCAAGCATCAGAGCCTTACCTGGAATGTCTATGGATGTCACGCAATCGACTTCAAACGCGCACCCTGGATTGAGATAATACTGTATCTGGACGTCCCGTGAAATGGCAGTCTGCGGTTGAGGTTGCGATGGAACTGCTGTACTGACGAGAGCCGCGGGAACTGGTATATCCACAGGTTTAGGGTCAGAAAGTATAGGCACCAGCTCACACGCAGTTGTATCCTCTTGCTCGAAGTGAATCGCAGTCTCGCTAAGCAGACTCTCTAGGATGAAAAGAGCATTTAGCGCAGCAAAATCAATGCCTAGCCCTGAGCACTGCTCGAACTCAGCATTTACGCTCTCACTAATGGCAGTTAGTGCGTCCACAGATAGGAACCGGTCGAAGGCATTCTCAACGAAGTCGTAGTCTGCCTGCGTCAGAACTGCGTTACGTAGACGAATGATATCGTATGCGAGAAGCACGACAGCCACGGATTGCGTAACGGCCCTTGCATCCTTCTCGGTTGTTGTGCAAATGTCGACACAAGTCTCAAGGAGAGGCTTCAAGAAGTCGTCTTCCCATTTCGGTTGCGCATTGACTGCGGTGCGTATGGAATTACCAAATTTACTGCAGATGAAACTGTCAGCAACAGTGCTTATGGCATCTCCAGGACGGCTCCAATCCGCCCCTATCCCTTCACGTATAGTTAACGCTGCAATTCGAAGCAAGTGTTCGTAATCGGATACGATCTTTTGCTCAGAAGAGTTTATGAGATTCGAATTGTGTCGCATGATGCCAGATATGCGTATGTTGTTCCTGTAACTGAATAAGGGACGCGGATGGTTGAGGCAGCTTTTATAAGCAGGATGATCAGCATTGTATCCGCATGATGTTCCGCAAAAACCTCTTTCACATCGGATCTGACATTGTTGTGCCATTGTCTCTGTAGAATGTAAGTCTCTGAAAGCTTTCGCCTAGTCTTGTTAGAAGCATGTGAACATCGACTGCAATTTACGGGGGGAACTGGAGCTTTTCATAAACTTCAGACAGGGCAGGGAAGTTTTGAAAGGAGTTCGACTGGCATTGAAAGCGCATTCCCTAAGCCCGGAACCCTACGATACATACTGTGCTTTACCAGAACAAAACGTCGTTCAAATTTCATGGCCTTCGCTTAATAAAACAAGTATGGTTATTTCACACAGTGCTTACCTCTCAATTACACATAGCTGGCGGGCCTACTAGTATGGGTTGAAAATACCTGTGGTTCCTAGCGCACAGCCTCAGCGGTGAACCCACGGTCCACTTCACCGCCCGACCATGGACAGGAGCCTGCCCCTCATAAACAAGGCTAGAAGGCGTGCATAATTGGGCTATACGCCACCACGCCCACACCATATGGATCAACCTGCAAGCACATCTCTGGGAGCTTCAGCCCACGAGGTTCGGGGGGCGCCGCGCTACCACGCTCAACGCACGCTCGCCACGCACGAACGTCGACCACCGACCATGAACATCAATGCGACCTTGCCCGATTTTTCTGACTATCAAAACGATCTCTTTCGTCGCCGCAGGAGTATAGCGGAAGACCTTGGGGCCACGTGTAGCATCTGCCAGACCGACTTTCCAGCGGAATATTGCAACAACAGGGTCGTCAAAACTCCGTGCGAACACCTCTTCCATTTCAGCTGTCTGGTTAAGTGGCACATTAGTAACAACGCGGGCCGCAACACCTGCCCCTTGTGCCGCACGAAGCTGTTCAGGATGAATGCGCCCACACCGGCTGCTCAGCTCGATCCAGACGAGGTAATGGCCGCCATGAGGGCACGTGTACAAGAGATGGGCGAAGCCGCGGTGCTACAGAGGAGATCTCCAGATGAAGTACAGCTTGTCGAGGAGGTTTACCCTGTCTTTTCGGAAGAGATCGCCTCTCGAGCTGGTGTGTACGCGGAGCCCGAGCAAGACGACGAAGTGGCGATGAACGATCAGGAGCAAGAATTTGCCGTCGATGAACTATTCCAGGAAGCCCGGCGACGACGTCATAGCCACGGATACCTTTCTTGGTCTGAGCTTGATAACCCCAATGTCGACCCGATGGATCATGGCGAAGCGAATGCGAACAATGCGCGAACTCGAGGAGACAGCATCGATACCCTCTTTGTGGAACACCCTGAGGACGATGGTATAGATATTGATGCCCTCATCAGGGAATCCCTTGAGGATGGCGATGGAGATATCGAAAACAATCGCTCCCGAAGCAGGGCTGCTTACCCCGTCGTAGTCGAGGAGGGCGACAGCGATGACGAAGATGCGCGCCTTTACATGCTCGGTCCACCATCTCGTCGTCGACACCAAGCACGGCGAAACATGCAAATCCAGCGCGATCACCTACGAGACGCCCTCTATAGTCGTGTAAGTACCATGTCTCAGGTCAGTCGTGCGAGCCGAGCCCGCCGTGAGCGCAGGGCAGACGCTAGGCACCGTAGAGTGCTCGAAGGGCTGACCCAAGAAATGGGTCCGGATGACGAGGAAGTCCAGCCAGGCAACAACGCAGGAGCTATACCAGGCTCACACATACCGACCGGCTTAGACCTCCCCCAGGGCTTTGCTAGAGATACTGACCCCATTCCTTGGTACGCGCCCACAAGTCCCCAGCACGCACGTTTTGGCACTCTACCAGACGTCCTTTTCGGACGCAGCCCTACCCCCGGCCCAGGCTCACCTCTGGACCCGCGCCATCGCTCAGCCTCTTCGGCTCCGATTGCGGCTCGTGTTTATGCTCCTGCTCTTGCGCCCGCTCCCAATGCCGTTCCAGCCCGGAGGTCCGACCATCTTACCGTGGATGAGCAAATCCAAACGGCACGTAGTAACATCATGCGGAATTACCACTACGTGGGCGAGTTCGCGAACGTCGAAACGATAGCGCATGATGGTTGGTATCATACGGTTCTTCAGAGGCACCCTGATGTTCTCGTGGAGGTTCAGGTGCGTGCTGATGGGTACTGCATGATTGGGGAGCATGCTATTTTCTTCCGGTTCCGTCGCTGAAGAGCTAAATGAGCCTGAAGGCGGTCTCTGGATATGAGGTATGATGGGATTGGATTACAGGAAGTCTGAACGTGAAAGTGGAACGAGACCGCTTTGGTATGTGAAGCAATAGAGCAATGGACAAACTGGGTAGGACTTTGGGAGGCTTTTGCTCCAATTGGAGGATGAGGCACCAGCGGCTTGGATGACAGAGTTTGGAATTTTCGGAAAGAATGTTTATGGGCTCAACCATTTGAGTGGCAAGTACACGAATCCCAGAGTTCTGTATTCCCACTTTGCGGTATTGTGAACACATGGTGAAGTCTTGGAGGTGCATGCCTTTTCCCATTGCGCCCGTAGAACATCGATCATCTGTTTGCAAAATGCCATTAACGTGTTTGTATTATGGAAATGCAAGAACCTCGACCAAGCTTGATGAGCTACTACAAAACCTCAACGCTAGGTCCTATATATTGGTGCTCATTATGCCCACAAATGCTTCTGACATTGCACTCTTAGAAGCCACTTCATAGCAAGGGCATCACGCCGACTCAACAGCCGCCCAACTCCAACCACTGCCCCTAACATCCCTCAGTATCTTCCCCCGCAACTCTTCTCTCGCATTCTCAAAGTCCGCCCAACCCTCCGTTTCCACAATCGCCGAATGTTGCTCAATCATAAAACCTCTCATCTTGAGCGTCACGAGCATCCCGAACATGGACAACCCCACGCTTCCATCCTGCGCACCGGTACGACTGAAGCTCAACCACTTTGCCCTAGGGCGCCCATAGCTACCCAAGTCTTGAAGCACCTTGTAATAGCACGCCGTAAGATCCGGCGAGCCATCCGTATACCGGGGGGCCGGCGCATTCGGCGCAAACATGTCGAGGAAGCGTTTCTGAATGAGGCCGGAGATGAGTGCGCAGTCGGATTCGTAAGCAGACTTGTCAGAGGTGACGAGATAGCCGGTGTGTTCGTCAACGTACGAGTCGCGCCATGCAAACTTAGTACCAGGCATCCAAACGACAGTACGTTGAGCCAGTGTGAGTGCGACGATACCTTCCCAGATGAAGAGACGAGTGCCGCAGGCGGGGCAGCAGTCGTTCTTATGGCCGCGTCGGTTGGCGTCCTGGCCGACGACGTGGTCGATGAAGCAGCGGTAGTGCATCCAGCAGCCGCACGTGAGAGGGAGGTAGGTCGATCGGACCTTCGCTGCGTCGTGCAGCTTACCACATGCTGAGCAAAAGTTGTTTTCTGAGGGGGGGTAATTGTGTTCGGAGCGCCGGCGCAACAAGTCGTTGTCGACGTATTGAAGGAGCGAGGGAAGTAGGGTGATATCCAATAGCGGCCGTGTCGCAGTTTGCGTGGTAAAGGTACGAGATGTTTGCGTAGCAGCTTGGTCACTGCGCTTGTTCGCTACTGGTGTTGCTCTGCTTCGGTCCATGTGCGGCTGCCAAGAGTGAATTGATGGAGTCGTAACCCCGCCGTGTTCCCCATCGCGAGTCTTATGTGCGGGCGGCGCGAGCAGCTGCATACTTGGCGAGAGCTGGCCATATGGAATAGACGAATAAGCCAAGGCGGCAGCAGCAAGCGTTTGTGCGTTGGGAGCAGACATGGTTGATTTGGTAGGTTGCGCGTCGAGGTCGAGGCATGGAGAAGCTGCTAGGGAACGGGTTGTTTATGAACATGGAAGGCGCTGTCCACTCAACCTGGGGTCCGCGGTGAAGGCGGACAGGGTCACTGGGCAATTACCGCACGGCAGTGAAATCAGCAACGTATCGTGACTATGGAAATGGGACCGTGTTGTACACGTGACTAGAAGTGGTTTGATTTCATTCTCCAATGCTATACATGGATGGTCTGGCTTTAAGCCTCTAACTGCCTGCTTCTGCAATGCCTATTGCCGTGTAACTCAAGAGTCCCAGGCCTAGGTCGTTTGTCATGCTAATCCTCAATCGCCCAATCATTTGAAAAGGCTTTTTTTTTTGCAGCCCCGTACAGAATGCAGCTATCGTCAAAGTCCACTCAATACAACCTATCTGCTAACCTTTCTTCTTGAAAAGAATGCGCCGGCAGATCGGACAGTCATCAGGTACCTTCTTGTTGTCCTGCCAGAAAACGTACTCTGGCGTTGGGAGGGGGGATGATAGGGATGTTGACTTGGCGCAGCATTTCTTGCAAGTCTTCCGCTTCAGCAAGACGGTTTTGCCTGCGAAGACTGCCGGTGCTCGATCAGAGTCCACTAATCCGTCTTCGTCAGATTCGTCCTCATCCATGTCCTGTGTACCTATATGCTCGTAAGAGCAGGGCTGGATAACCTCAATACCCTTTGCGCCCAAAGATTTCTCGTGGACGATGGCCGTCAATAAGAAGACTGGAGAGTGAGAAAGATACTGTTCGATAAGTTCTTGCGCAGGCGCATGCGACATCGACGGGGTTTTGTTCGTGTCCGCAAGGCTTAGCTTCACTGGAGGCGGGAGGCTTCCGACCACGGCTTCGTCATGTTGGTGTCGCTCGTAGGCTTCGTACACTCTTGCGAAAGACCGCGCCAGCTGCTTTATGAAGGCTTTGATGCGTTTCTGCTCGTTAGCTGCGTACTGTCAGCATCATGTTACCCCTGGATCTGCTTTGCAGAAGCGGAACATACCATCCTGTTGAGCTAACTTCTCCGCAGGCGTGCTCGACTTCTGGAACTGTGTTGGGCCCGAATGTGTTGGCGGGGCTGAATATGTTGGGGCCGAAGGGACCCAGATACTCGGGGCCGCCTGATTCGATGTGAGACGTCGTCTTATTTTAGGATGTGAAGTGCAAACATTACCTTTTGGTCCGCTCCAGCAGTGTTTAGTTGCTCATCCAATTGCTTATGTTCTTGCAGTAACTCTTTGTGCTTTTCGACAAGGCTATCCAGTCCCGATTTGCTCGCCAATATGTCTGGCCATGCGGTTGAGGTGGGGGAGCTTTTCTCTAGTTGCTCCTTGATTTTCTGCTGTTCTTGTGCCCAAGAGGTGTACGGTACCGCCAATGGATTCATGGCATACGCAGCTGGCGATGGCATTCCCGGAGGCCAAGTTGAGCCGATCCAACCTCCATAATCAGGCTGCTGTATGGCAGACGTTGGTGTTGGATAAGTGCCGTAAGCACTCATTGATGACGTTGTAAATGGTAAGTGCTGGATAGGGTGCTCGCTATCCATGATTATGGCATTTTCCAGGAGGTGGAAGTGGCCGGGATGGGGATCACTGTGATTGAACATCTCAAAGACAAGCCTGAGCCTGTAATTCCAGTCAGTGTACGTCTCGAGCTGCAAATTTCTGCACACGCTGTTTTACCCCAGGATGTATTGTACCACAGGAGACAACTTGCAGTACTTACCAATCTTTGCCTAGGAGTTCGACGGCATGACCATGCCTGGGGTCGCCAGGGTACGACTTCATTGTTGGCATGACTTTTTGAAGTAGATGAACAAAGTACTTCTTTCGATCGCCGCCGGTCAACAACGCGCTCTTCTCTACGCCTTGAGAATCGATCTGAACTGAGAGTCAGCTGATAACTTACTGGGTAGCCTAATTTAGTTTGAGTCGACTTACATATGCACTTAGGCGGCTACCTAGATCCGCACCTCTCGAGCCCGGCGAGAATGAGAGGGGCTTCAGGTCTACTCGAGCTGGCTCTCGCATGGCGAACAGCGCTCGCATACACTTCTCACCAAACACATGATCGCATTTGAACCTCACGGGCTCCTCAGCGTCGTCGTTGCCGGGGGTCGACTCGCCGTATAACTTCCAGCAATAGGAGCATTTGCGGCTGTTGTCGTCCACCGACTCCATCGGTATGGGTACCAAACTATCCAGAAACTCTTGCTGCGTCGCGAAGGTGGCTGCGTCAGCCTGCGGTCCGCGATACAGTTTCTTATGAGGCTGCATCATGGACGCAATGTATTAATAATCCCTGCGCGGACAAGTTAGCGAAACCCGGCCTCGGTGAAGTGCGGCCGCGACAGGGTGGTAAGCGTGTGTGTTGAGAAGAGGTGCAAGCTAAGAGGTGCAAGCATGTTACACAGCTGCCTGCCGCATCCGTTTGTATATGCCAAGACGCGCTAGCCAAGTACGGTATAGTCATTCACTCAATCGGCTCTAAAGGTCGACATGAACGATACCTAGGTCCTCAAGGGACAACGTTCTGGCATGTAAGAACTCGTGACTAGCAATGGGTTGTTATAGCTGGTGGGTCAAATCTGCAGATATTACACACAACAGATAGACGCATAAAGCGCCCTACAACCTGCGAGAGGTATCGTAGCGACCTTTGTGGCGCTCGAACAGTTGAACATGCGCTAGACAAGCGACATGAGTTTGTAGGTGTTGAATGTGACCACAAACAATAAGCTCAAGCAGTCACTCTTGTTGTAGGCAGCAATAGAAGATTTAATTCGACCATCCCAAACGCATCGTAATTGGTGATGCTCTACACAAGTGAACCGACAGGGATGCCGAAAGAAAACGGACCAGTGCCGTTGCCGAACAGCTCACAGGCCTAGTTCATTAGAAATTGTGGTCGAGCAAATCCAACGGCGGCCCTGCTGTCCTTGTAATCTGCATTTCCTCCTCGTTCAACGCTAGAACCTCTTGCGCTATGGTTCCATATGGTCGTCTATTCACGTTTTCCTGCAGGCCAGAACTCGCCGAGCCCTTGGAGAACGCCTACCTGGGCATCTTCAGACGGATTTTGTCGCGCTCAAGTGATAATGTTGGTTCACGGAAAATATATCGACCTGCGGATAGAGGCGCGATGGTCATATTCCCAATCATACAGAGGATGACTGGCGTGTGTGCCGAGCAGCGTGTAGGTAGCGTGAGAAGACCGTCCGACCTTTTCGAGTGTGAACAGCACTTTAGTTGTGTCGATGTGCGCATCTTCCTTGATCAATTCCTTAGATTCGGGCGGCGGCGGAGGGGCGCAATTGAAAATAGTTTCGATGTCGTGGAAACGTAGGCTCGACAGCTGACGGTGCAGGTCAACAATGTATCTGAAGTTTTTTCAGCAAGCCTGACATGTCACATAAGCGGAATACGTACGTGGACCTTAGTATGTTAGCCTTGAAAAGCAATCCGTCCACGGTTCCATCGTCCCGTAGGAATCTATGTTTTGGCGCAGGTAGTAGTGAGCAGGATGCTGTCATCATTGTACCAGCATTTGCGCAAGTGACCTTGGCATTTTCAAGATCGATGTGTCGTCTCGTTGGAAATACTCTGCTAATGTCTTGAATAAAACCAATTAGGTGAGCGAACGACGAAAATTCCATCTCGCTGAACGCTCGGGTGTCGTAATTCTTCAGAGATGCTGGCAAGGGGATGACCTAGGAATCCTGTTAATGGAAGCTGAGCACTCAGATGTGCACAGAGAAGAGCTTGTTCCTCTTTCGTAGCATCGCTCCTCGCATGATAAGTCAGTCGTGATGGGCAATTTGACTGATAGTCCTTGGTAAGAATGTGTGCTACCAGCAATATGGATATCAGTGACATAAATCTGCCACCAAGTCCGCCTCCAGCTCTCTTCTACAACTGGGTCTTCGTTGCCATTCTGCGCGGCAAAATCCTTCTGATGCATACCCAGTATGAATGCTCCATTGATCGCTTCGTCCAGCAACTCTCGGCCTCTTTCGGGTTCATTGCTTTGGTAAAATGTTATCGAAGCTAGCAATAACGCTTGTATGAAGTACGGATTGGGCATAAATCGTGCTGGATTCAACCATCCAGCTTTAATTGCCTCAGCCGCGGCTCCTGCTAATGGCCTTGAGTCGATTGAGTGGGTGAAGATCGAGCCAATGTCTAAGAGGACGGGAAGAACAGTCTGATAATCCTTCTTCCGTCGCGTTCCTCGTCTCTAGTGCCCATATTGGAAGGCCACACGGATGCGACACATGTAAGTATGTGTAGTACAGAGTCAAGAGCTGGTCGATCCAGTCCTGTATTAATTGTGCACCGCTCGATAGCGTGATTTCGGAGTTCTCTGATTCCAGGCCATCGCAAACGCTTCGTGAGGAACTTCGGATGACCACTTCCCACGAGAGTTGCTATCTGTCCCATTTCTGAAAGTCTCGGAAAGATGATTCGGTGAACGAGGTTCTTCAACCATTATCTAAATGGCAGGCCGGCGTGGACGCCTACCACGTCGCGACTCCTTGTACTCGCATTCTTTTTAATCCCTACAGCAGCGGTCCACGGGTTGCAGGCAGGTTGTGTTGCGTCACAGCGAACTATCTTTAACCTGCATTGTATGCACACAAGAGCGACGCGACGAAGAGAACGCCTGACAGAAAATTTCAATGAAGACGTATCGGTATTTTCCATGTAGGTATGGTGTCCGTGGATAGAGTCAGCGGGCTCAGTCCGCAGTCATCGTGCAAGCAGTTTCAAGTGACGTAGACGGTTCCACCAAATTCTGGGACTACATCTTACTGAGCTGATTCAGTTTTTCAAACGAGGCCCCAAGGCTCTTCAATTCATATGCAGACAACGTGGGTACCTAGGTACTTTATCAAAGACGGAATGTGAAGCTCGCAGGAAAAGCAGTAGCCAATCACAACAAGCCGCTAGTGAAACCCTGAAGCAGCGCGTACCAACCTGCGGGACGCGATAGCGAAGACACGCATACTTTGGCATACTCTTAAGCCCTTTGCAGCCTTGATTGAGACAGTATTCAGAGTCGTCGTCCGCGAGTGGATACATCACGTGTCGATCATTCCACACATCCCGCAGAGCCGCGAGTGGCGACGCGCCGGCGTTGTGCCCAGACCGACTTTTCGACGCCCCTCGGTACCTGACTAGCCCCTCCTAGACAACTACACTCCCTCATTCGTTTTGTATATGTTGCACAGCTTCTCAAACCTTTGACTCTGTGAACATTCTTGCCAATATTACACGTAGCATTGCTGCAGCTAGACTGTACCTAGCATCGCTCCCACGAACGCAGCATGGTCAATCTCTACTTCCAGCCCGATGCGCAGCTTACGACGCAGGACCGCATGGTCCTAGACATTCTACAGAAAGACTATGATAGACACAAGAAGGTTAACGGCACCGAGCAGCAGCCTTCTCAGGATTCAGAAGACTCTGGCAAGAAGCACACTCGCTTCGACTCAGCCTCACCGGAGGGTACGTCTCCATCGCGCCTTCCTACCTAGGTATCACCACCAGAGCTGATACGATGCAGATGCCCAAGAAGCCGAAGAGCAGGCTCTCGCACATTTGAAAGAGCTCAACAATCCCACTTCCGACCAATTCGAGCCCACCGTCTTCGTGACCGTCGACTATCCGAACATTACGAACCCCCTCCTCCGCAAATACATCGTCGAACCGTACGTGCGATGGGGCCGCTCCGTTGTGCGCGTCGACACCGACGTCGTTATGCTCACCCACCTGCTTCTTTACCTCACCACAAGCATCCCGTCGGCTATCTACCTCTTCTACAACTTCCACTGGTGGCACGGCCCGCTGCATTCCATCATGCAGCTATATTACATGGGCTCATACACGTTGATGATGCACCAGCACATTCACATGCGTGGCATATTAAACAAGGCGTACTCAGCAGTTGATCTGGCCTTCCCTTACATCTTAGACCCGATGATGGGCCACACATGGAACTCGTACTACTTCCACCACGTCAAGCACCACCACGTCGAAGGCAACGGCCCCAATGACCTCTCCTCGACGATACGATACCAGCGAGACGATGTTTGGCATTTCTTACATTACCTCGGGCGATTCTACTTCCTCATCTGGTTTGATCTACCGCGATACTTCCTGCGCACGCGCAAACCTGAGCTAGCACTCAAGGCGGGTGCGTGCGAGATTGCCAGCTATGTTTGCTTGTATACCTTGTTCACCTATGTGAATGCGCGGGCGACCGTTTTCGTGTTTCTCGTACCGTTGGCAATCATGAGATTGGGTCTGATGATAGGCAACTGGGGGCAGCATGCGTTCGTCGACGAGACCGAGCCAGATTCGGATTTCAGGTCCAGCATCACCGTGATCGACGTTGCCGTAAGTACCGCGCTGTCCCAGATCACAGGGACGTGACTAACTCAACATAGAGCAACCGCTACTGCTTCAATGACGGCTATCACACATCGCACCATCTGAACCCCATGCGTCACTGGCGCGACCATCCCATTGCCTTTCTCGCCCAAAAATCCACATACTCATCCGAACACGCCCTCGTCTTCTACAACATCGACTACCTAATGATCACCTTCAGCTTGCTGGCGAAGAATTACGAGCACCTCGCCAAATGCCTGGTACCGATGGGTGATCAGATGGAGCTCAGCATGAAAGAAAGGGCAGAGATGTTGCGCAGCAAGACCCGTAAATTCAGCGAAGAGGAGATTGCCGCGAAATGGGGCAAGCAGTTTGCGAAATTAAAGTAGAGCACATGCACCGAGTTGCGACGGTTTCAATGGCATACATATCACGATCTCGAATCAGCTTTCGTCCAATACTTCAGTCGTGCCATGCCGACTAACAGTATTCCTAAGCTGTACTCAGGCCGCTTTCAGGGTGAACGCTCTCAAGCTAGCCTCGGGTTCTGTGCAACGGTCAGTCACAGCACATGCTCAATAGTTGGGGTCAGTCACGTCCAGTATACAAGTTGTTTCTCGCATTGTACGCCTGTATATGCACTAGGTTCTGTGTGCTGAACACGCCACACGACGTGCCTTTACTGGGGTGCCGCCATCAACGGCTGCGGCTTGAACACAGTCTACACGGGTCACTCGATCGATTCAGCGACATGGCGCACCCCGATGTAGTTGCAGAGCATGCTACATAGTGTCAGTACATCTCATGAGCCACAGTGGCTGACACAAAGAACTGGTCCCTTTGGCACCAAATCCTCATTCCCTCGTGTCAAGATATCATGAAGATTGGCTATAAGAACGGTAGACCGCAAGCAGCCTAGGGCAACTCGCTTTGCAAAATGTGCTTGAAGCCGCAATCCGGTACTGTATCGTAGTCTTCCATATCATTGCGAGAGCCTGTCTACGTTCTAGTGTCGGCCACCATGAGCTGGCAATGTCGACTTGGGTCCGAATTGTGAAGCGATAGGTTGAACCAAATTTTAGGATATATTATTGCTCCCTCTAGAGCCTATGGTGCATTATTTTGGAACTTTCGCAAGACCCTTGATATCAGGTATGCAGGTCAAGAGTCCAGACCGGCAGAGGCTGAAGGCCGTGCCTGTTCCTGGATCGATGGTGACAAGGCTACGCTCACATAGGCTAGCAGCTTCGCCTCCAAACTCGGCGCAGGGTCTCCACATCTCAACTCCACAACCTCAGATGTCTACCATCCGGTCATGCTTCCGCTGACAGTGCTCCATACGCCGTTCAATTGCGGCAGTGTGTCGATCTACCGTTTCACATCATAGACATTACCACTCTACAGCAGCCGTACTGCACACACGGGTACGGCGTAGCATCCGGCGCAACTTTAAACTCCCCGGCTGAGTTCCTGCAGCCCCAGCTACACAGGCCTGCAGCCAACAGCGCCCGACACCTGTCCTTTTCCCTTTGCACCACGCCCATCCGCCCTCGGCTCTTACTGACTCTCCACCGCACACGTCTGTCTGTTTGCGGAGAACGTGCCGTCTCAACCGACCTTTATTGATGGAGTCGATACCTCCACCAATCCACTCGGCCCCTCTGGGCGGCGCCACCTTGCCGTGCTTGAGATGACCAGGGAGTGTAGTGCTTAGCAGCAATATGATTGTGTCGTAAGGCACCTAATCGGGAAGTATCCGAAGATGAGTGTAGCGATGCGGCGTGCGTACTCGCTTCTTGCCGGCGACGGCGTGAAGACATGATGTGATGTGTGAGACATACACCTGGCTTTTCAAGACTTTTAAGAGCCGGTGTGTCCTCGATGTCTTAAGTGTGTTGAGTTGTTGTTTCATTTCAAGTCTTTGTTCGCAGTGCATCATGCGGTCTTCTCAATACATTCCCTTTTTCTTACCTTTCTCTTTGGCCTGGCCTTTTCAAAAGCACCAAGGTTATGGCACATCCTCGTCTCAGCTTCATAAGAATCTTCAAGATGCGTGGTATACCGAGTACTCCAAGGACAGTGAGAACGAGGTGACTACGCTGCCAGCGAAGAAAGGACCTGCGGCCCCCCACGACCCCGCGAACGTCTATAGCTGCGCTGGACCAAAGGCCAAAGACTTCCCTGGAAAGGACGACTGGCTCACCTTCGACCAAATATGGGAGATCAATGAAGCTGTCATTGAAACTGCGAATGGCGGGAACGACTACAACGACTACCTCCAGACCGCCATCAAGGAGGTTGCTTTCGACAGCAAAGTCGATGCACGGCTAATTCTGGCTATAATCATGCAAGAGGTATAGTTTCACTCCCCTTTTCTCCTCGCCAGGATTCAACACTAACTCTCAGCAGTCCAGCGGCAACGTCTCCATCCACTGCACCGAAGGCACCGCCTGCGGCCTGATGCAACACCGTGGTTCTGCACGCTTCGACCCATCCTCCCCTAGGACCAGTATTAAAGCCATGATTGAAGATGGCACCTACGGCACGCCCAGCGTCCCCGGCTTCTTGTCGTATTTTAACTGCGATGCTTCTTCCCCTTCCGAGCTGACGTGGATCAATACGCAGCTCATTAATGGGAATCCGTATGCGGCTGCTTACGTGTATAACACGGGTCACATTGATAATGAGGATTTGTCGACTGATAGGGGAAAGAGCAATTACTATGCTCATGATGTCTTGAGCAGACTGCAGGGGTGGAACGGGTGGAAGGCGGGGTGTGAGCAGAGCAGAAAGTGTAACGGATTGGGCTTTCAGGAGAGGAGTTGTTGGTAGGGAGAGGTAAAAGCATGTCTTTACGAAGCTAACGCGAACATGATAACTTTTCGTTTTCTGCAAATCCGTTCAATGGGCTTCTGCATCATCGTTCGCTCTTTCCTTCTGCGTGCACTGTTCTTTCCTTGATGTCAACTGCCTAGCGGATGCACTAGTCGCCCGTTATTCTGCGTTCTAACGAGGTCTTCCAGCTAAATGCACCCGGTGCTACCAGACCAAACCTACAGCTTGCATCACTAACCCACAGTGCACATCATGACGAGCGCAGACGAGCTGCCTGTCGACCTCAGCTTATTCATTGCCACCCCAAGCACCATCTACGCACACAGCAGCTCCGCAAGGAAACGGACACTGTTCGAATGCACATCGGACGGAATCGTGAACGCTCGGGCAGCAAAGGACAACAGTAGCTTGCTAGTGGTTGCCGATAGCCAGCTCGTCATCTTCCACGACCCTGCGCGCGGAGGTGACAAGAAGTATGCGCTAAAGCACTACGAGGGCGAGCCTCGTCTGCTTGTCTTTTCGCCCGACTCGCGCATTCTTTACTTCACCACCACGCTCAGCACTTCGATACAAGCCTACTGCATTCCGACGGGTGAGCTCCTCCCGCCACCTCAGATACACCCTTCACCACCTAGCATCCTCTCCATCTCGTCGGACGGAAACATTCTACTTTCCGCGTCGCCTGCCCCACCGAAGATCTACTTGCAAGATTTGAGGTTCGGTGGCAGTGCCTCGGTGAGCTTCCAGCCAGCAGACGCCAGATCCCCCGCAGCGTTCGCTACCTTCCAGTCAAACGAGATCCCGACTCCATCGTACACCTCGTTCCTTTTGGGCTTCCAGGACGGTACACTTTCGCTGTATAGGTTGGCGCTTCCAACGCGCCGCCAGTCATACCAAGATTTGCACCACAATCAGACGCAAGCATTCCTGCTTCGGCCGACGCGGATCGGATGCATCAGGAAGCTACACAAGCCAGCGATGGGTGGAATCACCGCTGCTGAGTTCATCCCCGGGTACAAAGCTCGAGCAGTCAGTGTGGGTCATGATGGACGCTGTCGGCTAGTAGACCTTGAAGGTCGCGGACAAGTGCTCAGGACGTAGCACGTCGATGGGCCTGCTACATGCTTGGCTATCGCATCGGCTGGTCCCGTGCTGTCAAGGGGCCGAAGCGATGGACACGTGCTCCTTGGCGGCGATTCGACTCGAGAAGAGTCAGAGGTAAGGTACGAAGGCAGGGAGATATTCATTGCAGTTGGGTGTCAGACTGGCAACGTGCTTGTCTTCAATATGATCGGCCTGTTGCTGTATAAGGTAGAGATGGATGCGCCTGTTGTTGCGCTCGATTGGCTGGGCGACATGAGCGCACCTTCAGCCCTGCCCCGCCGGAACCGCTCTTTGTCGACTTGTCTCGAGGAGGAAGCGGAGGACGACTCGGTGCTGAAGTCCATATTTGCCCACTACGAAACGTCCTCAAGCGGAGGGCTAGAGGAAGCGTCAGGCACAGTCAAGAGGAAAGCAGTTTCTCGAGAAAGGAGTCCTATCCGCTTTGATGGTGGAAGAGATCTATTTTCGCGGGAGCCAGAGACGTCGTGTCTTGGCCGCAGAAGATCGGATATCTTGAACGGTCCGACCTCCCATTTTGAAGCGGCTCTAGAGCCTGTCAGGAAAAGATCGTTCCTGCGACCGAGGATAGCAACGGAAACGTTCAAGGATCCTGCTAAATACTCCATACCCCGTCGTCCTGTACCAACGGCACCGACGAGCCCCACTGCTGTTGCGGTTCAGGAAGTCCTTCGAAGAACAGACTCTCGGAAAGTATTCGATGTGTTCTTTTCCGATGCATTGCGAGTGTCGCGATCCCGCTCACCGTCCCCTTCTTCATCGGTATACTCCCAATCATCCGACTCGGAAACATGGATGACACCACCTACGACACAGAAGCCAACGGGAAGGAGTAGTCCTGTTGAGTACAAGCACCCAAGTGCTATTACACAGGCTGGGCCCTCGCGCTCAGCTATCAAGGCCCAAGATTCTTCTCCTGTAAGCCCGAACTTCTCTCGACCATTGCCAGCTCCATTGACGCAGAATTACTCTTCATCTCGCCCGCGTCGAGTTTCTTTCGTTGATCGCAGCTTTTCATGGGAGAAGGGCGATGAGGACCGCAGATTCGAGGAGCGGACAAGTAGCCCTGCTGAAAGAAGTCCCTTTCCAGCACTACCTGGCCAGCAAGAGAAGAGAGACTTTAGCTTCGAACTAGGATTACATGATCAGGAACTAAGATGCGAAGAAGTGTACGATGAGAAGAAGCGGGGGCGCGTAAAGGACGAGCTTGGGAGCCCGGGAAAGCGCAAGAGGGAGAGCGGCCTGCTAGGAGTCAGGAGGAGCAGGGCTTCTATCACAGGGGAGCAAGAGCTGAGACAAGAACATCAGAGATTACGACGGGAGATGGCTTTGCTGAGGCAGGAGTTTTCAGCGCTGAGGCAAGCGCTAGTAGAGTCGCGGTCGCGGTCGCGGTGATGGTTGGATTGGAATATTTCTCAATTTCCTATGCTCCTTCGTCTTCCTTGTTTTCCTTGCAAGTCTCCAAGCTGTTTTGCGTCGCTCCAAGCTCAGATGCGCAATCTTATATACAAATCCACTATCGAGAATCCTCGCTCTCTCTCGTCATTCTTGCCCTCTTCTCGCCTCGATCAGGAAGCCCAGTAAATAATGACCGTCTTCATTCATAAATCATCGGCATGCGCACACCACGCACTGTCGTCCACCATGCACATCTCCACACCTCCTCCCCCTCCTTTCCGAAGCCACGTCTTGAATGTTCTTCCCGCTCACACCCACAAGTCTCTTCTTCTCCGCCGATCCCTCCACCCATTACTCCACCCAACCATTCCTCCCAAGTCCCACCCCCTCCTCTACTCTCCTTCCCCTACTCAAACCTCTCCTTCTCCTCATGCCCCACCAGCGTCCGCTGGCCTTCGTTCCCCATCCACGCGTTACTCTTCCTCCGCACGCCGTCTTCCGTATTCGATTCTACGACGCTGCGCGCGAGTTTCCAGAGGGCCCACGTTTGCAGGGAGATGGCGACGAGGAGGAGCAGCAGGACGAAGAGGATGCCGAAGAGGATGATGACGGTGATGGTGAGTTGCTGGGCGCGGAGGTCGTCGCTGTTTCCCATGGTGTGGTAACGTTGATAAGAGAGAGGTGTGAGGAGTGGAAAGGTTGGGACTGGGATATCGATGGATGGAGGAAGTTGATCAAGGTAAGCTGCAGGTCCGGCGGCTGGAGAATGGCTGCGATGCGATGCGATGCGATGCGATGCTTGAAGTTTGGAACAGAGTCCCAGGTTGTGTCGATACGCGACCGGTGGTTTGCTTCCCGCAGGGCTTAAGTCAAGCGATTACCACGCGGCGCGGTCTGTTTAAGCTTAAATCCCACGACAAACCTCGGGACCTGTTCCACGCGTATAGGCGTTTCCGTCCGGGAGAATATCGGGTGTTTGGTGTTATATCGCGCAGAGTGGCTTCTGCAGCGAGCGATGCGACGGCTTGGCTGCCGATGCTATGGGTCAAGACGTCGCGTGTGTGTTTCAGCGGCATAGCATGTTGTATCGACGTCCATTTCAGGTAAGCATTTGGAAGACTTGCTGCACTGAGAGTTCCTGGAGGGTAACCCGGTTGAGTTGGGCTAGTTTGGCGGGATGTGGAAGATGCGCTAACTAGATCGGAGAACGCACGGACAGAGGGTGAAGGGCTTTTCCTTAAATGAAGTAACAGTATTATGTAATTTACACAGAGTGAGAAGAAGAAGTACATCGTGGATAAAAACAAATTATGTAAGAACGAACAACCAACAAGCAATCGATGCTGTGCTTTGAAGCTGCACAGTGCACCCTTCGATTTCTCCTGTGGCGCCTTGCCGCCTTCAGCGCATGCTATTTAAGTTGTTTCGTTGCAATTTGTGTTTTCTATCCATCTCAATCATACAACTGAGGAATAACCTCACCCAAATTGAGCTCAACGTCAAATTCGGACGATTTTTCCACAAGTGCATTCGCCTTGACGCCCAACTCTGATACGACGGGCTCGGTCAGCTGCTTTTGGAAAGCGGTCGCATCGCGGAGGATGTCTTCAAGCGTTGGCGATGAACGGCGGTTAATGGAAGCTTTTGCTCCAGACAAGGCCGATTGAGGGAACAGTCGCAGACGTGAAGTCAGCCGGTTGATGTAGAGGTGCATGTCTTCGGCAGTGTCAAATGCCTTGTTGATCCAGCCGATTCGTTCGGCTTCGCATGCATTGATATCATTCGCACTGAGGATGTACTCCATAGCTAGTCCTCGTCCGATCAGCCCTGGGAGAAACTGACTGCCTCCGCCACCAGGAGAAAGTCCATTTCCGACTTCAGGTTGGCCGAAGAGGGTATCGTTCTTGGTTGCAAAGCGCATATCGAGAGATACAAGCAATTCGCTCCCTGCGCCGCGAGCCCTTCCCTCTACTGCACCGATGGTGACTTGGGGAAGGGTGGAAATATTGAACATGAGCTCAGCGAAAGCTGGGACACTGTCGACTGCACCACCTGTCAGAATCGTGCGAGCGAACCTGCGCGTGTACTGGAATCACTACATACCTAGATCAGGCATCGAAAGATCCAGATGGGCCATGAAGAATCTTGGGACGTCACTATTGAAGATGACAATCTTGGTTTCGTTATCTCGCTGGAGCCGTCTCACGATATCCGTCAATCCATTCGAGGTATCCTGATTCCACAGGTTGACAGAAGAATCAGCATTATGGAATGTTATTTCCAGTATGCTGTTGTTGAGAGACGTCTTCAATCCGGTATATTCGGGAAGTTGTAAGGCGCTGACGGCCGCGAGGAGAGTACAGGCGCCTATCTGAAGGCGACGCAAAGAGCCAGACATTGGTAATATGTGTCGTCGGATTGAGGATCTCGTGTAGTTTTCGTGCTGGGTTCGAATTAAGGAGATCAAATGATCCCTCTTTATGCTTTTCGCGTATGAAGACACATAGGTCCCAAATGTTATGGACAGAATATTCGTCCGAAATTCCGCAACTTGCTTCCAATGTGAATCACGTTTGATCTTCCTACTAGTAAGTTCTCATGAGGCACCCGAGAGTTAGATAAGCAATTCCAAGTTATAGTAACCCGATCAATGTAGTCGAAGCATGTATTAGTGAGCCGAGCAATAAAGACTAGGACACTCTTAACGTTATGTTCCAACTTCATCGGTGGAGAAGTATCTTAGAGCTCGAGGTTCCAAGCTTATGCAGGTGCAGCACATATGTAACTTAACAGTAGTTTCTTGACACAACGATAATACGTTCTCTAATTTTTAGTGGCGCAAATTGACCACCAACTTGCTGCGGGATACCTTTCCTTCCCGCAACTTGTTCAATCCAGATAATATGGCATCAATTTCGCCAGCCTCTACACTGAGTAGAAGGTGGCTCAACACATTCATTAGCAGCGGTAAAGTTGCAGAATGAAAATGATTAGTGAACATCACCGCACTGGGCACCCTTCATTCTCATCGTACACGCGCAGATGGAAGAACGTGAAGTTCGTTTTCGTAACACATAGAGATGCTCTATCATCAGTATCCAACGGAAAAATGTTGTACCACATCGTCAAAGCTGAAACGGGATATAAATCACCCCGAAGACGATAGATTCGACCCGCCATCGCACGCTAAGCCGTCCGTCCCTTTTAACATTGTTCACTAATCCGTGATTTAATCCGCGGCCCGTGCAACTTGCAGCACGCCGTGTACGTGTGATTCCCGACGACCTTGAGTCGGGCCGAAAACCCAATGATGAGCCGTGGTCCTAGTAGCCTGATAATGCTCTTTAGCGTGTAGGGTCTGCCGACGATTACTATCATGCCAATTCTGGCCTTCAGATATTTCCACACGCCCGGGACAATGATCATGCCGACAGTGTTCGTCAACAGCTGTATTCGTCCTGGATTTGGTCCTTGTGCAGCTCCCCTTATCAATCGCCACATCGGACCGCAAGACCCCTTCATTGCGAATGCTTTGGTGGATTGAAGAACCTTGACGCCTAGTCGTATAAAGACCTATCTATCCTGTGACATGACCATCTTGTGCAACTCTCTTAACAACTAACGTGATTCTTCCATTCCCCTGTCCTTAACATCACCATGTCTTTTTCACCAGACAAAGACATTCCAAGTCTTGCCGGCAGGGTTATCCTTGTGACAGGTGGGAACAGCGGACTCGGTAAAGAATCAATTCTCCAACTTGCAAAGCACAACCCGCGTCAAATCATCATGGCTGCTCGATCGCAGGCCAGGGCTGAAGCAGCCATCGAAGAAATTAAGAGCGCCGTTCCTGATAGCAAGATTGCTTTTCTGCACTTGGACCTGTCGTCTTTCGCCTCGATCAAAAAGGCTGCGGCTTCAGTGTTGGAGCAATATGATCGTTTAGATGTGCTCCTGAACAACGCTGGACTCATGGGAGTTCCTCCAGGATTGACCGAGGATGGCTACGAGATGCAATTCGGCTCCAACCACATGGGCCCTGCCTTATTCACCAGGCTTCTCCTTCCTCTCCTCGACAAAACATCAAATCTCCCAGATAGCGACGTTCGTATAGTCCAACTAAGCTCCGAGGCATCCCAGTTCGCCCCCAAGGGAGGCATCCTCTTCTCTCAACTGAAGACTCCACAAGCAGACATCTCGGGCCGTGCTCGATACGGCCAGTCCAAGCTGGCAAATCTCTACTTCATCAAGTCTCTGGCAAAGCGCCATCCAAATATCAAATGCGTCTCACTTCATCCTGGAATAGTCAAGACGGGAATCGCCAACAACACGTTAAACAACCATTCCTTCTTGTCGTGGATTTTCAGTCTTGTTATAAAATTATTCTTCACGGGCGTACGGACCGGCGCACTTGGACAATTATGGGCAGCGACAGGGCCCTCTAAAGAGATACAAACAGGCGCATACTATACGCCCCTAAAGAAGAGGAACTACCGGAATGACACGGCGGAAGACGAAAAGATAGCGGAGAAATTGTGGAATTGGACTGAGCAGGAGTTTTCATCGCGAGGGTTGTGAAGGCGGTGTTGCCGTACAGGTGTTGGATCTGCAGCATTCAGGTGCCACGATTGGGAGAAGGCAGCCTACCTGAACCGGATTTGAGGGAACTATTTCATTCAGTGTTGCGGTGGCAATGATCTGATTTGATTATTTCATAATGTTTCTTAGTCATGAGCTACACAGTCCCGAGCACGTCCATTTAAATGTCACTACCTAATTCGTTCAACTGTTCAGAAAGATGAAGTGACACCTTCTCCGTCGTGGCACAGGTACCTCCAGACCAGCAGCAGAACTTCGCCATGAAGCTTGCCGGGATCTGGAAAAGAGAACACAAAGCCAGTCGCAGTCGCAGGAGGACAAAGATGCGCTTCGAAGGCAGTGGGATAGAGACTAGGAGCTCATAAAATCAGATGTGCGGAGGACGGAGGCAGGGATGTAGAGAGGCAAAGGAAAGACGCAGTGGAAAAGTATCAAAAGCATCCGACTCACAGATTGATACATCACTCAGCCAGAACATCTTGATGTAGGAATGAAGAAAAATGCATATTCATCCGTGTCCTATGCGACACCGTCATTAGGGCGTATGCTATGTACTCGCTCGCTGTAATTCATTCCATGAGCCATTTTGTTCCAACAGACGCCATGCGCCGTATGCAAAAGCGCTATTCCATCAATGAGATAAACAAGAAGGGAAGGCTTGAACAACGACAAATTCAGGACCGTGTCTAAAAAAGACAATCCCGATGTGCGGCCGTGACGTGTGTAAGCAAACAGTCCGTAGAGTAAAGTCAAACAATCTCCAACCTAATGATCACAATCCTCATCATAGTCAAGCGCATCCTTTAGATGTGAGGGGGAGGGATACGTCGGCACCTAACCAACGATTGCCTCAGGTGCAGGCTCGTCGAAATCGACCTCCTCATTCTCGATGTCTGAGTCGGCACCGAACCCAGAGTCCCTCCACTTGCGTTCCTTGACAATCTTGCCGGCCCGGCTCTTCTTGCCGATCTTGACGCGTTCGCTAACCTTGGTCACCTTGCCGTTGGCAACCTTGTTGAGGTTAGTGTTTTGCTTCTTCACCACCACGCCCTTGACCTGCATAGCCTGCACGGCCTCCAGGGTCTCGGCGTTGCGCTTCTTGAGCGAGTTGGCGAGGTCCTCGTTCTGTTCTTGAAGTAGGCGCTGGGAGTCAAGGAGGGTGTCGATTGTTTGGCGGGAGTCGAGCTCTTGCTGAGCGAAGGTCTCCTTGAGCGTGTCGATCTGGGCACTCATCTCAACGATGGTCTCGGCGCGAGTGTCGGCCAGGAGGTGGAGCTGTTGGATCTCGGTCTCCTTCTCGCGGATAGCGGATTCGTGGTCGAGCACAGCCTGAGCCGCTGCAGCCTCCAAGTCGCGAATGCGTGCCTCCAGGGTCTGGATCTTCTCCTCCATGGTCTGCTGTCCCCGGATCCACTTCTCTTGTAGACGTGTGAAGTGGAATTGCTCAGTGGAGAAGGTCTCAATTGACTGCGTGTGCTCCTCCTCAAGCTGAGTATACTTGTTTTGGAGTTCTGCATACTCCTGGTTTCGCTGGGCCACCTCTTGCTCCTTCTGAGCCAACTCCTCACGCAAGTCACGCTCGGTATCAGCGGCCTCAGCCGTTATACGCTCAATCTCAGCCTTCTGTGCATTCACCTCGTTTGTCAAATCAGTGATGTTGGCTTGTAGGGAAGTGATCGTGCTGTTGGAGGTGTTCTCCAAAGCAGCGTATTTCTGCTTCAGATCGGCGAGCTGCGATTCCAGGTCTGCGATGTGCTCATCACGGTCCTTCTCGGTATCGGCGAGTTCCTGGGTCAAGCGGGCGACTTCTTCGTCTCGAGCAGCGATGGCCGCCTCTAGCTCGGTAACGCGCAGCTCTAAATCAGCCACAATCTGCTCGGCAGTCTGACGGCCCTGTGTCTGGGTGTCAATGGACTCTTGTAAGGCAGACTCGCGTTCCCGAGCATCTTCCTCCAGGTTCTTCATCGTTTCCTCCCGCTCCAGCTGGACCTGGAACAGCTTGGATCGGAGACCTTGAGACTCCAGTCCTTCAGCACGGAGGCGTTCCTGCAGATCTGCAATCTGCGTGTTTGCCTCATCGAGCAAGACTTCAGTCTTTTCTCGCTGGGCACGCTCCGCATCCAAATTGGCATGAGTCTCGGCAAGCTCAGCCGTCAGGTGCTCAATCTTGTCCTCCAGATTCTCGATCTGGTTCTCTAGAGCGTAGACACGGTCTTGCTCCTCTTGGAGAAGGACCTTGGACTGGTCATGCTCCTCAGTTTCGGTGACGAGGCGGTTGCGGAGCTGTTCCAGATCTTCTGCGAGGGCAGTCACTTGTTCCTCGATGCCCTTGATGTGGTCCTGGAGCTCATCGATATACTCGGACTTTTGCTCTGCTTCGCCTTGCGCCTGTAGGTGAAGTGCATTTTCGTCCTGTAATCGGGTCTGCAGCTCAAGAATCTCAGCGGCATGTTCTTGCTGCATCTCCGCGATAGTCTCCTTGAACTGCGCCTCCGTGCGGTTCGTTGTCTCAATGACGTTGGCGAGCTCGGCGCGGTACTTCTCTAGCGAATCCCGAAGGCGGGTGAGATCCGTCTCTTTGTCCTGGACTTCGTCCTGGAGGCCGTGCATCTGGCTATCCTTCGCTTTGAGATCCGCATCCTGCTGGTTAGTGAGCGCGTCCAAGGTGGCCACACGCTCATCGAGGTCCGCGATTTCCGTGCGAAGACCATCATTGCCTCGCTGCAAGTCAGCAATCCTGTTATCAAGGTCATCGTTGCGGGCTTCAGAGCGTTCCAAGAGGCCCAGAGAATTCTCATACTGAGCGCGCATGACGCGAGCCTCTTGATAGTGCTGCTCAGCTACGGTCGTCTTCTCGCCCAGCTCAGATAGGAGGCCCTCGAACAGTGTGGGTAGCTTGCGTAGGAATGCAGCCTGAGTGAGGCCAAGAGAGCACCCAGGCAGCAAATTCTCCATCTCCTCACGAAGATCTTCGAAGACACGACGGGTCTCGGCGAGAATGGTATCCGTCGACGCGCCTGGTGCCAGGATATCGAGGTTTTGAAGCTCGATAGAGAGGACGCGTAGTGCGCCTTGCGCCTCGGCCAGCTGCTCAACAAGCCGGTCGATCTCAGTTTCATACCGCTTGATCGCCTTGTCAGAGATCCTATCCGGGACTGAAGTGGGATCCATCTGCGATACTTCGGCCAAAGAGTCATAGCTAGTCTGTGTAAGCGTCCTCAATGAATCGACAGTGACCTGGCTTGACAGCGCCTGTACACGCGTAGCGTACTCGCCCATTGGCAGAGGCTCTGCATCTTCCATGTCGGGGCCATCGGGGTCGTTGGGATCGATGGCCAAGAACGGTTCGTCGTCATCATCGTCAAAAGCGCCGTCCATCATGTTATGGTCAAACGCGCTCGTCTCGCGTGAGTCGCCGCGGTAGACTGAAGACGCACGCAGCTCCTCAATTTCCTCTCGCGCTCTACCAAGCTGCTCGCGCAGATCTTCAGTCTGATCGTCAGTCAGGTTGATCTCGCCCAGGCGACGAGCCTCGATCTGGTATTCTAGCTCCTTGATTTGGGCGTTCTTCTCCTTGAGCTGGTTGCTCAGCTCGATGTAGGCCTTTCGCAGCCTCTGATCCTCCTTCTGATGGTATTCCAGATCGTTGTACTCTTCGGCAAGGTGGTTGCGCTTGAGCCTGCGGCGGGTGCGACTGTCAATGGTTGCCTTGAACGGCGCGAACTGGATCTGGCTGCCGTTGCTCTCGTCGACCGACTCCACGCGAATCTGGGCGGGCATCGACATGCGGGCACGGCGGGTGGCATTGGTGGGTCGGCCCCGGGGGGCTCCAATACGGCGAAGATGGGGCGTGAGGCCAGGCAGTGGCTGGGTCGAGGCTGATGGTGTCAACTGCATGTCATCCTCGTCTTCGTCCTCCTCGTCGTCGGCAAAGGCGACCACGGGCTCCGAGTTGCGGCGGGCATGGCGGATAATCGTCTTGCGAACGGTGATTGGCGTTTGTGACTGTGCGCGGGAGACAGACTCCTCCATCTCGCGGGCCAGTTGATCGTGATCGTCGGATGCCATCCGCACGCGCTTGGCCGCGGGTGACGATTGCCCGCCCGAGGGCGAGGCAGGGCGCTTGCTGTTTTGTGAGAGGTCGACGGACGGCGTGCTCTTGCGAGCCTTTCGGCGGCGAGGAGCATCGCCAGGGCCTTCTGGATGGTGGTCCGACGCGAGGCCGCTGGGGCGAGCCATAGCGACGGGAGTGTGTGTGTGGTTTACTTGTGTTCGAGCGTGCTCTGTTGCGTGCTACAGGTGTCTCCAAAAAAAGTGTGCTCAACCGTGACGTGTTACTGATTCAAGTGGGTTTGTCGAGCAAACAGGGTAACAAGTGTATCAAAAAAGTCGAGCAAAGGCGGGATATTTTTTGTATAACTGGCGAGGGGGTTGAGGCAGCAGCAGTGCGGGCGGTCGTGCGTGCAAATTGCTGGTGGCTGGGGGACCGTTGGTTTTATGTAGCGCTACGTCAACGTCCACGGGCAGCACGCACGAGCCAATCAAAATAGTCACGACCCATGACGTTCACGCGTCGCACCTTCTCCACGCGTTTTCGACCGCCGCGACCCCTCTCTCCGCCCGTCATTCATCAATATAGTTCTGACGATCGACGACGACCAGCCTACAAGATTTCAAGAGGCTGGCCAGGCACGGCTGGGCTGCCAACGTCACTGTGAAATTATGGCGGGTACGCGTTGAGCTTGGGCCACCTCTCCTGCCGCACTTTCAGACCAGTGTTGCCAGGGTCCCTCTTGTTTCTTGTGTATAACCGGACATAGCTCCGACAGGCATCGAGTCCAATCTCACACGGAACAGGCGTTTGCTCACCTCCATCGTCTGTTCTCCAAATGTTAAAGGAGGGACAGGATTTTTTTGCGCAAGTGGTGGCTAACACGTCAGTGTTTCACACCGCTACATCGTGCACAGACGACTGGACGATGCTGCACTACTTCCTCAGTAGAAAGTCGCTTTCTACAAGAAGCCCCTTGGTCGCGCTAGCCACGCCGTAGAGGCCGCCGAGTGGCCATGTTCCCCAAAAGTTCCTACTCGTCCACTGGCCCCAAGTCTCCTGTCTTTGTAGACTCTTTGGCCCCGCGACGCCCTGCAGGTCGACCTTCACTTTGTCGAATATGCTGGGCAGCGAGTCGGCATGGTACTTTCGCCTCAGGCCTGTGTATTCTTTCTCGTTGTATATCCGCCAGAATTCGTCCTCGGTGTAGTAAGCGTGCGCGTACAGACATTTGATTCCCCCAAGCTCGGCTACTTTCGCTTCGAACTCTCGGTTGAGCGCAATGAACTTTCGAGAGTCCTTGGGGCCCATGCCCCAGATACCGATGTCCAGCAGCATCTTTTCAGAGTCGACATTGGCCGTTGAAAAACTGCACTCATCTCGTGGCGGTGGCTTGACTGGACAGAGCCATAGAGGCCAGAATCCAGTCTTCTCGTCGGTCCACTTGATGAAAGCCTCTGCGCTCTCATACGGAACACCCAAATCCTGGATGATCGCTTGCGAGGAGATACCAGAACGATGCAACGCATGTATCATGGTCCTGCTATACATGTAAGGATCTAGGAGCCTTCGTGTGAAATCATTGAAAGGTGTGACGAAGTAATTGAAGGCGATCGCGCCTCCCCAGAAGACTCCTCGATCGTACCGAAAGAAGTACGACTTTACTGGTATGCTTTCTTTGTAGGGCTTCTCGCCATCTTTCGTGTGCTTGAGAATCTGTTCAGCGTGCAAATAGAACCAGGGATCCGAGGCTTTGTCGAAGCATTGAATACGACCTGCAAGGAGTAAGTACGCATGTAACATTTGTTCTAAAAACTTACCTGGTATCGGCGCAGCTTGCAGTCTACCAACCATAATCACCCCGCTGTCCATCGAGTACAGGATGCCGTCAATGTAATCGACGCTAGGATCATGCTCGACCTCTTGAAGCACATCGACAGCTTCGTTTACGCTGCCAATCGCTCTATACTCCAACTCGACATAGGGCTTCGCATCGATGAGCTTCATCTTCAGGAGAGTGACAACACCAAGCGACCCGCAACTTCCGGCGCACGCAAAGAACAGGTCACGGTGCGGGTTCTCGCGGTCGCCAGTCGCCCACACAACCTCCCCATTACCCAGAACCACCTCAATGCCCTGGACAGACCTGTCAAACAAGCCATACCGAAACGAACTCGACTCGCCCGACGTTCCCGCAAAACCACCTCCTACAGTGATATTTGGCAACTCCATCACGACCTTCGGCAACAGGCCCTCGCGCAAAGTCGCATCTACCAACGCGTCCATCGGAACGTTCGGCTCGACCAACACGGTCTTCTCTTGCTTGTTAAACTGTAGAACATGATTGAGCCTGCTCGTATCTATGATCTCGTTTCGTTTTCGTACAGAATCTCGCGTTGAGAGCGTGCTGCCATGGTAGATGCGAAACGGTGTTGAGGAACGTTGGAAGGCTCGGACTTGCGCTGCGATTTGCGCTACCTCCTCTTTGTGCGCCTCCATTACAAAGCCAATTCACAGTAATAGAACAACTCACAAACGAACAGGTAATGCTATCAAACGGTACGACGCGAAGTGAGATGCGGCTGCTGTGGCGACGCCATTTGTGGTGGACGTTGGCAGCTGAAGTAGGCCGTAAGCACTTGCCGTCTGAGCCCGCAGAGCCTCATCAAATGCACCTTTATTTCTGTTTTGGGACGTCATCGCATGTTTCTCGGAAGTCACGGAACGAGCTCCACCTGCTAAGACACCAGCTTCGTAGGCTCGCTTAGCCACAATGTACTCGGGTTTTACACCTCGATGCACTAGCCTGGCAACCTTCACAACCCTGCACTCTCACGATGCCCATCTACAATCGATAGCAACACAGGATCCGAGCTTCCGATAGCGACAGCCTAGTAGGCACTGTAGGATACCATGGATGAACACGAACTCGCCGTCGAGCGCATCCGCTCTCGCATCTCCCATTTCTACACCACAAAAACCGCGTTCCGCGTGTATCACGGAAGCACAAACTCCACACGCCATGCTGACTTTGATCGCGCCTATATCGTGGACGTTAGCGCCCTCGACAACGTTCTCTCTATCGACCCTGCCACCAAGGTCGCTATCGTCGAGCCCAATGTCCCCATGGATGCCCTAGTCCGCGAGACGATGAAGGTAGGCCTGCTTCCGCCCGTCGTCATGGAGTTCCCAGGAATCACAGTTGGTGGGGGGTTCGTCGGTACTGCGGGGGAGAGTAGTAGCTTCAAGTATGGATTCTTCGACCGGACGGTGCTCAGTGCGGAAGTTGTGCTTGCCAACGGGGATCTGGTGCGGGCTTCGGCGAAAGAGAATCAAGAGTTGTTTGAGGGGCTGAGAGGAAGCTTTGGGACGCTGGGGGTGCTCACATGCGTGGAGTTGAAGCTCATCGACTTGAAGTCGCACGTCGAGGTTACTTACCACCCGACGACGTCTATCCCCTCCGCCATGCAGAAAATGCAGCAGGAAACGAAAAAGGGAGACGCAGACTACATTGACGGCATCCTCTTCTCCCGCACCTCGGGCGTCGTCGTGAGCGGGCGTCTCAGCTCTCAATCTCCCTCTTCCACCCTTCCACTCCGTACCTTCTCTCGCCCCTGGGATCCCTGGTTTTATCTTCACGCCAACCGCCTCTCCTCCCTCCCCGCCCCCACAACAGAACTCGTCCCCATACAAGACTATCTCTTCCGCTACGACCGCGGCGCCTTCTGGATGGGCACCTACGCCTTCCGCCACTTCCTCTTCCCCTTCACGTGGCTCACCCGCCTCCTCCTCGACTACCTGATGCACACACGCATCATGTATCACGCCCTCCACGCCAGCGGCCACACAGACCGCTACATCATCCACGACGTAGCCTTTCCCGCGCCAAACGCAGCGGCCTTCGCTACCTACGTCGACAAGGCGTTTGGCATCTATCCGCTCTGGCTGTGTCCTGTACGAAAGGACGGGAGGACGAGCATGGGACATCCGAAGACGTTTAGGGGTGAAGTGCCGGGAAAACCGCAGGGCGCGGTGTATGAGGACGAGTATATCAATGTTGGGGTGTGGGGACCTTATCCATCGACTGAAGCTGAGTATGTCCGCGCGAATCGCGAGATCGAGGCTAAGGTTGGGGAGTTGGGTGGGCTGAAGTGGCTATACTCGCGCGTGTTTTATACGGAGGAGGAGTGGTGGTCTATCTACGACCGCGAAGCCTACGATAGGTTGAGGGGGAAGTTCCACGCGGGGAGTTTGCCGAGTATTTGGGACAAAGTTAAGGACAGGGGAGCGAAGCGGGATTTTGGGACGGGAATCAAGGGGTTGCTCAAGAGGTTGGTCTGGAGGAGTGAGATACTCAAGGGTGTGTATGGGGTGTATAAAGCGGTCAGAGGGGGCGATTACATGCTGAGCAAGAAGACATCAGCGTGAACATTATTACATTAAGACGAGATATGTTTACAGACTCTCCTTCTCTGTGATCCTGAGAAGTTCTTTGCGCACTTCCTCCCAACACCACTCGTCCTTCTTCTGCTCTCGTAGTTCCCGCAGTACCTTCAGAACTGCCTCACCGCCGCTCTCCCCTTTCTCATCAACAGTATACACCCCACTTCCCACCTTCCCATTCGTGCCCACAGCCGCATCGACCTCATTCTCCCCGCCCGCAGCAGCAAATCTCCCACTCGTAGCAAGCCACAGATTCCTCTCCCCACTCTCCTCATTAGGAACTAACAACCACGGTCCAACGACCGTCTCCACCGCCTTACTCAATACCTTCGCCACAATCCCAAAATCCCTTCCAATCCCCGTACTCACGAACCCGGGGTACGTATGCACAAAGCTCACATCCTTCGCCCGTCTCTGCGCCTCTTCTAGCAGCAGCGTGACCGCACTCGCCGCCTGTCCCCTCGCCTTGAGCGGATTCTTCAGCGTGCGCATCTGCAGCTCGGTAGCTGTGATGGGTCCTTCCTTCGTGCCTGTGAAGATGGACACCACACGCTTCAGGCCGGGTGCCGCTTGCAGCAAGGGGAGAAGGTTGAGCTGGAAGCGCATGCGGGAGTGCAGGACGAGGGAGGCGGTGGCGTGCATGCCTTCGCTTGTTTCTTGACCGACGGACATGACGCCCTGGCTTTGAACGAGTATGTTGACATGTTTTTCCCTGACTTTGATTTGTTCGCAGACGGCGTCGACGTTTTTGATGAGGGCGACGTCGGAGGGTATGAATTTGTATGTGCCTTTGGGGTTGAGGGTGCGGAGGTCAATTAGGATGCGGTCGGCGGCTGTTTGAGAGCGGCCGATGAAGTATATTGTTGGATTTGCGCAGTGGCGGGCGAGGGCGAGGAGTGTGTAGAGGCCTATGCCTGAGGTACCGCCGACGAATACGGCTGTGAGGCGGGTGGGGAGGGTCGCGTTTGACGCCTTGATTGCGGTGAGGGCGACCATTATCGGGGTCGTGGACAGCGAGATATATGTTCCTGGAGCAAAATCTCGTATGTATCGAATTGAAGTCGTACGTCGATGTTTCTCAATCTGGGATACGAATGAAATGTCTTCTCTTCAGACGAGCGGCTTCGCGGAATATATGCGACATCTTGTTCGCACAGAAATGACGCGCAAAAGCAATGAATCCCCCCGACGCGCAAATATTCCCTTATCAGCAGATATTCTGAACGAGCGGAGGTTATTGTTACCATCAAGCTACTGTTTTGAAGCTGCTGCGATGCGTGCTCGACCAATCAGAGAGCGAAAGCTTCGCATAGTCGGTGGCGAGTTCGCCCGCGCGCTAACCTGAGCTCGGGCCCAGGGTCTTCATGATGTCATTGTTGCTTTCTCCTGGGTCTGTTTGTTTGGTAGATCGCTGGAATTGCCTGCCTCGAGGTTCCGATGGCAGATTGTGATGGAAAGTTGGTGAGTGATGGCTCTGGGGTTGGACTTGACGCGTTGAAGTTGGAAGGCGCCGCTCGCTGTCGTGCCAGCTGCAGGTGGAGGCTAGCGCGTGCGGCTTCCTTTCCTCCATTGCTCCCCACGTTCATTCTCTAGCAACGCAACCATCTCTCCTGTGTATACGGGTCTTCTCTTTGATTCAATTTGGACTCGACTGGTCCAGCCGACCCATGAAAGCGCTTCAAACAATCATCCATCCACTTCATGACCAGCTGTTTCACTGTTTCACTTCTCTTGTGCTCACAACAACGCACCTTTTACACCGCTCCAGCAGTACACCCGCCTAAAGTTTATACGCGCGTCGGAAAGTACTCCTTTGACGCCCCCAATAGTTCGGAAAGGCGATCTGCAAGGGCCTAACACAGCATTTGAAGCAAATGACTGCAGGTCACAATACAACATTGTGGAAAATGGTGGTATTGCAGCGGTACTTCCAGCTGCACAATCGAATGCACGGCGACAAAGCGCCTTGGTTGAAACGATTGTTTTCCGTCTCGAATTCCTTCTGTCGAGCGGACTACTCTAGACTAGCGAACATGCGGACCCCGCGGACTCAACACCATGCTTCCAAATCTGGGGCTGAAGATCAGACTAAAGAAGCCGCCATGACGACATCTTAGGGCGAGAGCTCATCGCCTTACTAGCCCCACTACCGGGGCAATAAGGTTAACTTACATACAAACGGTTTAGTCTAGCTCCCTTTGCGGGATCTTTCGTCTCCGTTCGCCACGATTCACTCATTGGTTGCACGGCATCAATCAGGATGGTTACCATTGCGCGAACAGTTCGGTACCTCCATCGTCAAGCTTAGTGTCGACGATGCTTATGATCCTTGCTCGCAAACTCAAATCAAATGCCGATATGCGGCTGGATATTGACGAAATCTGACGAAATCTGTTACCGAAGATGGACTCTATAAGACTACTTGAAGAATTGTAAGACCGATTGAGTCCTTGCCTTACCTATCTTGTCTCCTAGGCAATCCCATCGAGTGTAATCCCGCTCCTCAGACACTCACGATGGTGCTCGCTACATCGCTCAGCGCCCTGCTGTTGGCTGGCTTTGCTGCTGCGAGGACCTGCTCGAATTTCTCCATACCTATCGAGATATCGTCACGACAAGGAGTTTTTCCCGATATCCCCGCTGAATCCAACCTCGAAGTGACTGACTTTGCGCAAAAATTCAGCCAACAAGGACGCAACTATTCAGCGACGATTCTGAAAGGATATGCAACGGTGCAGGGGAAATATCAGATCTCAGCGAAATACTGCCAGCCTGACAGTGGAAAAGGTTCCACCATACAGATACTGTCTCATGGCATTGGCTTCGACAAGACGTACGTAATACTCTCAACCGGGTCGAAGCCTTGGAGATTGACACTCATGCAGTTACTGGGATCTTTCTTACAACAACTACAACTATAGCTATGCCAAAGTAGCGAACGCGGCTGGATACAGCACCCTTGCTATCGATCGTTTGGGTATCGGCAACTCATCGCATGGCGACCCGATCAATGAAATCCAAGCCCAGCTCGAAGTGGAGGCCTTGAACGCTGTCACCACCATGCTGCGAGCCGGAAAGATTCCAGAAATCAAAAACCACTACAGCAAGGTTATCCACGTTGGTCATTCATTTGGCTCGATCCAGTCTTACTGGTTGTCGGCGTTGTATCCAAACAACACCGATGGTCTAGTCCTCACCGGTTTCTCCGTAAACGGCACTTTCCTACCCTCCCAGACTGTTCCGGCTTGGAACTTGCACAGCGCGCGCTTGAATCAGCCTCTTCGCCTTGGGAATGCATCGATTAAAGAGCTACAGTCGATGTCTAATGGCTCGCTAAAGAACAGCAGCCTCATCCAAGTTCTCCAGACGTTGCTGAAGAGTGGTGGTGTTGCCGTCTCGACTGACGACATTTGGAATGATATCGCAACTACCGAGGTCGACGACATCATCAACGGGTGGAATGTGACTGGCGAGCAACGCCTTGACTACCCAAGCGGCTACCTCACTCACAGTGATCTCACCGCTAACCAATTTGTCTTCCTCCGTTATGGCGCCTACGACATCGGCCTCGGAGTCGTTACAGAGCAGACCAAGCAGCCCGTCACAATTGGCGAAATTCTCACGGCCGGTTCAGCTCCCATGATGTCTTCGTTTGGTGGTCCTGTAATCATCTTCACCGGAGAGTTTGATGAGCCATTCTGTGGATTAGACTGCTACGCCACTGGTGGAGCTGCGCCTAGCATCCCGGCCCAGGCTCAGCAAGGTTTTCCGAATGCGAAAGCGTTTGAAGCATATATTCAGCCAAACAGCGGACACGGAATCAATGCGCATTACAATTCCACGGCTGGGAATGAGTATGTGCAGAAGTGGCTGGCAGCGAATGGATTGGGCGCTCGAATGGCAGAGTACGACATGACAGCTGGCCATTAGGACTTGAAACGTCATAAATCAAGACTCGGTACAATATTATGGCCTCTTAAAGCCAATTTCACGAGATTGAATTCGTGCCTGGTATGGTGGTGATGTTTTAGTTCGCTTACTAATGCAGTGCATAGAGCGGCGATTGTTCTCCCGTCGGGTCTGGAGCACTGCATGGGACAGCCTCTCGGAACGCGCGATGCTCAATTCCAAGAACTCAACCTATCATCGTGTTCTTGGTGGAGGCGTGCGCACGTCCACGACGCTGCAGAGCCGTCCTTCCAGTGTTTGAACCCGGATTGTCATCCATTACTAACCTCGCCCGACTCCTCACATGCTGCTGCAATCAAACCATGACTTAAGCGAACATTAACCTTGCAATTTTGCAGGCACGAGGCTGCAAGATCGCTTGGCGATGGCTATTAAATGGGTGAGTAATGGCTGACGAGCGTCGCGTTAGCACCAGAGCCGCATCAAAAGAGCAAGGGTTCTTGTTGCAAGCGAGGCGCTACCCGCAACGTTGCGGGCCGTCCTACACGCGGGAAGTTAACAAAGACCACTTTAGGATGACATATCGTTGCTCATGGGTTCTTCCGCGATGCACGAGATTTACTAGGTGGTTGCCCCGTAGGCTAGCGGCCCTGCGTATGAGAAAGACGGTTGTTACACGAGGTCTCGGGTGGACGCAGCCAATCGGACACGAAGCTAGAGAGGAGTAAGTGACCAACCTGTTAGTCAGTATGGGATATCGAGCCTTGCATGCATATGTTCGTATGGGATGTTGTGCAAGGCACACCAAGAACGCACAACTTGAGCGTGGCGAAAGTGGACGAAAAGGCAAGGTTTGCCGGATTGGCAGAAAGACCGTACTCGAAGCCAGTGGAGATGATTACAGGATGCTTTGAAGAGAGCGACTACAGGGGCAGAGAGGGGACGGCTGAAGAAGTATAAGTAGGCCTTTGCATCCTCGATGATGTGACCACCACGCTTCAATCAGCTCCACCAGCATCGCACAGAGTGACTGAGCATCAAGCATACCTCAAGATGAAGTTCGGATCCAGCATCCTCCTCGCGGCCCTTGGGCTCTTCAACGCTGTCCGCGGCGATGGTACTCCTCTCCAAGTACCACCAACAGCATGTCACTAACACCTCGCAGCCGTTCCCTGGGAACGTCTATCCAAGAACGACTCGGTCAGCCTCTCCTCCCAATACCTCACGAACGCAGATCTAACTCACCCAGATGCTCCTCATCCTCGATCTCCAAGTCGGCCTCTACCAAGTCGCCCGTGACTGGGATCCCACCCTGTACCGCGAGAACGTCATGGCGCACGCCGAGCTGGGCAAGGTCTTCGACCTCCCCGTTGTAATGACCACATCTGCACAGCAAGGTCCCAACGGCCCTCTGCCAAAGGAGATCCTAGAGATGTACCCCGACGCACCGCTGATCAAGCGCCAGGGCGAGGTTGAGTACGTTCCATCCATCCGTGCTCTTCGTGTCACGATGTGTTGCAATGCAAATAGCTAACGAGCTTGTCTCCAGCGCCTGGGACAACGCCGACTTCCGCGCCGCCATCAAAGCCACCGGCAAGAAACAAATCATCATCGCAGGTATCACGACCGACGTGTGCACCGCGTTCCTGGCCCTTTCCCTGCGCGCAGAAGGATACTCCGTCTTTGCCAACATCGAGGCTAGCGGCACGTACTCGCAGCTCGTCCGAGACACGGCGAATTCCCGTATGCAGCAAGCTGGCGTGCAGCTGGTTAGCATGTTCGCTATTGTCTGCGATCTTATGCGCGACTGGAGGAATGTTCCTGGTGCGAAGGAGGTGCTGCCGTATCTTGACAAGTATCTGCCTGTGTATGGGTATATTGCGAGGGGGCATGCGGCGGCGATTGCGAACGGGTCGGTTATTCCGGGTGAGGCTGGGTTGATCTAGGTGGTGAGTGGGAAGCTGTGGTCTGAGAGCGCTTTGGGATGGAGCAGATGCGAGATGATAGGGATGGAACTGGAAACGGTAGTTAGAAGAGTCGGGTCGGGTGAAGTACGAGTTCAGAAGAATGCGGCCCTACCAGGTAGCCAGTGATCATTACTACGATTCAAGGAAACAATGAAAACTTGGTGTCCTAACGAGCGTCCCGACACTGCAAGCCTTTACGAAAAGTAAGAAAGATAAGAATAAGATCGATCGTCATTAACACACCCAGTCATTGGCAGCTGCCCCGCTAGCGGCGGCGTACCTTAGAGCATCATGGGATCCTCGTGCAAAAGCTATGCCCCGACGAAGTTGACCCCGCCAGCGAAGGACGCAAGGGCGTTTGACTGAACGTCGAGGCTGTTGGCCGCATCGGTAATGCTGGAGATGCCGGCGTTCTTCAGCCCAATTGCAAGCGTAGTGAGAGGAACGCTGGCGGCCACAGCCGCGGCAGCAAGGGCGTTGACAGTCGCGGCGACGATTGACATCTCGGAGGCGGAGAATGCGGCAATCTCTGCAAAATAGGTCAGTTGATGCTGCATATTCATAGGGGAATCAAACAACATACGTTTCTGGATATCCGCAATCGTGGCTTGAATGTTCGCCTGGAGCGTGGCAATGGCGGTAACCTGTGCTTGGATACTGAGTTTTAGTTAGTAAATGACCAAAATTGATATTGAGCTAGGTGTCCTTACGCGGCAATCAAGTTGGCTTGCTGAACAGCAAAGTTCTGCTGGTTGATCGATGTAGCCACAGAGCAGACCTTCTTCTCTAGGTCGGTTGCTAATTGCCAGAAAGTCCCTTGGGCAGCATTTACGGCCTTAACAACATCGAGGACCGGAACTAGGTTGTCCGGGGGGTTTACAGAGACATTACCGGTGAGCTTGGCATTCGCACCCGCTAGAGAATGTCAACAACACTATGGTAGTCATCGTTCGGAGTAGCCTACCAATGGCGTCGGCGTCAATACCGAGGGCTGATGTGGCAGTTGAAAGAGAAGCGGCGATGGAGTTGTAGCCATTGCCAGCCAGAACATCAGGGACACCCTTGAGTGGTAGAACGGGGATATAGGGAAGGCCCATGCCCGGAGTGCCGGGCAGTTGAGGCGCAGCTTGCACGGCGGCAAGTGCAAGACACAGGGAGGCAGCAGTGTAGCGCATGGTGGAGATTCTGGCTAATCTGGTGAAAAGCTAGTCTGTTGATTGATCGGGATGATGTTTAGGCTCTTGCTGGTTGCACGGTATATATAGCTTGCTCTCACTGAAAGTGGTTCTTGTTTCCTCGTCTGCTGTAGATCTCGACAGCCAGTTTACCGGCAGTCTAGTATGACCGGCCCTGGAATGAACTCCAGGTTTTCGGGCATAAGACATTGGAATGTTCCGATGGGGTTTACAAAAAATGTGCTCGCTTCTTGCCGCGTTAACCGCGTCGCATGTCTACTTCGCGCGGGATGTGCATGAAAAAAGGTCAATATTGACACCTTAGCAGAGTAACGATGTGCTACAACTGTTGGCCAGCAGAACGTGGAGGTTGGACTGCATGGATAGGCAGTGGGCACGCTCTCGGGCACACTAAGTGCCATAAGAAGTTGTCTTGCCGCTGTTAGTCGCTGGCATGCGGTAGTAAGCCCGTCGAGTTGGTGCAAAAGAGATGGTCTGCTGGCTGTTCCAAGTGTTTTCTGCATGAAGACGTTGCTTTGGTCTGGAGCGGCAGGAAGAGCAGCGATGGGAGGGAGTTCAGTTGGAAAACCAACCTCGTGGGTGCTTTTCCGGCAGGGCGCACGACATGCGGGCGCTTACAATCCACAATTAACGAAATACCTTCGTCGCTTTTGATGATAGGTTACCGAGTTGAAACGGATGCGAGCCTCTCGCATCTCGGCATGCCGATCCACCCGCTAGCCGGCCCGTACCGTCACCCAATCGGCATCCAGAGCACAACACATTCGGTACCGCAACGTGCTTATTCGGCATTATTGACCCCAAAGCATGGATCTCGGCAGCTTGTACTCCAAAGACTCCGGGTTTCTCCGCTGACGACGTGCTTCACAACACACCTGAGCTCATTCATTCCACGGACCGTACGCCTCTGCTGATTCGACGGGAAGGGGAATGGGTAGTCTGTACCCAATGAATCGGCCTGCATTTCAAGGGCAGCGGGCTAGATATTTCGGCAAGGGCATGTTTGGGTTACTCTGGCGATGCTGCCGACCGATGTTGGAAAGCAAGCCGAACGCCAGCTTGTACACATGCCCAGTTCAAAAGGAATTCACTTCAGATCTACCTACCAGTCGAACATCGTGGATACTGTCTGGAGTTCCATTCGTAAGAAACATGATTAGTGAACGAAACGCCAAGGTTCATGTGAAGGACAGTGTTACATCGTCACTTAAAATCCGCAAGGACTCTAAGACATACTTACAAGACCGTGAGCCTTTAATCGTCTCTACCTCAGAAATCTGCTGAGCATCCATTACGATAGCTTCGCTGGCCGATCAGCTGCCCACCACGGAAGAACGGCAGGGCATGCTACGACTACAGAAGAGCGTGGACAGCCAACAATGTGACACCACACCTTGAACAAGAAAGTGGTCATCAAATCGATCACCACAAACGTGTATATTCAACATACAGTCAACACGGGTGTCACAATAGTACCCAGCTCCTGTTTCACACAGATATTCCCCTTCAAGAGCGTTCTCAATGCAATGACAATTCCATAGTCAACAGACTCCTCCTGGTTAAGATTCTTGCTTCTGACAGCGAACATCTAGCACTTCCCAGAACTTACCCATCAGCAAACAAATATGTCTTACCGCATCGACGAATCCATTATTGCCAATTTTCTCACCAACCATACCCGTCCCCTCCGGATATCCGCACTCCCACCAGATCCCTTGTCGCGGCAATGTCCGATCTGCCATGAACGCTATAATACACAGAATCGTGCCTACCTCCACCCACTGCTCCCCGCAGATACCCCCGAGTACCCTGTTCAGATCCGCAACCGCGGCTCATGTAGTCACATCCTAGGTAGGTGCTGCGTAGAAAAGCACATCCGTGCAGGTCAGCCCTGGAGCCATACATGTCCCCTGTGTAGAGAGGAGTGGTTTCCAGCGCCAAATGCAGCGAGGACCGAAATTGTGGGGACACTAGACGGTGTGATAGGCGCTTTAGAGCGGTTGGAAATGCACGACGAGAGGACACGGAGAGAGGTAGAAAACGTCGAGCAGGCGTTGGATAGCATAAGGGAGCTGCTCCATTCACAAAGGTGGATATAGGTGCTTTCATTACCCTAGCTTGTGTATGCATTATGCAAATGGCGTTCTTCATATGTATCTACTATCAGGACATGACCGCATGCGCGGAAAATAAGCTGTAGCAGAATGGCGGACTTTGCTGGTAAGCGTTTACTAACAATTGGGAGGGACAACCCCGTGTTCCTTCCTCCAACGCTAACACTTCGTCAAGCACAACCGACATATGTTATCTATTCCTAACGGTCATGCACAGTCTCCTGATCGTCTTGTCCCGATTGTTGTTCGCGATTCAAGAGCGGCGCCACCGGTCTCTGTTCAATACTTTGTCCACGATTCTGGTACATCACTGCCAGCCTTTCTTCAACCTCCCGCACTGACGCTTCGATCTGTTCACTGCCTTCTTCAACCGAAAAAGTCTCTAACACTTGCCTCACAAAACCGGACCGAGAAGAACGATCTTGCCGCCGAGCACTATCGCGGCGCCGCACGATTCTTCCATCGTGAACGCCACGCCTACGGGAAGAGTGTGCTAGCGGCTCTTCAGGTGCGGCCCACCACAGCTGGCGACATAGCGGACACTTGTTGCGCCACGCTCCGCGACTGTTAATATGCTTCTCGAGACACCGGCGACCGAAGATATGGCGGCAGCACTTGATGCTTCCTTCATCGGTGGCGGACATGTCGACGCGCATGGCCCATTCAGTGGTGTTTTCGGGGCTGGGACGGGCCTTCTGCGGCTCTACGTAGGGTTCGGAGCAGATTGGGCAGTGGCGCGAGTCTGGGTCCAGGCATTCCAGGTGGATGGGTGTCGTGAAGAGAACGAAGCCAGGGGACGACGAAGATGGAGCATCTGTGGTGGGTGGTGGCTGTGTCATGATAGTTGCTAACTGAAGTATTGGAGCAGAAGAATGAGAGTGTAGAAATGATGCTGGGATACGGGCTGCCATGCTAAAGCTGTGCAATGTGAATGTAGTGGATGGTTGTTCGTTTGCGAACAGGCAGGCAATCGAGACATGCTCCTGTGTGCAGTTTCGATGGTGTGAAGAACATTAGTTTGGTGTTACATTCGTTGGTAAATGTGTGGCTGTCGATGAGCTTTCACTGCCCACGTTCTTGTTCGCTCGCGTATGCTTACCGTTGGCAGAGCGGCAAGCGCTGCAATGCCAGCGGAGAGGTTAACATCAAATGTTCGCAACATCCTCACTCATGTTGTCCAGCATTCCAGCAACCGCAATGATGAGCTCCCGCTTGATAACGAGTTGCTGCGAGTCATTCACCCTTTTAGCCGTGGATCCACTCGACTCGCTCGGCCTATCAGAAGTCACAACTTCCAGCGCTCTACCAAACTATGTACAACGGTACATTTTTTTGAAGCGGGTAGAAGCGAAGAAATGACAGTCCGCCATACTCCACGTGCTGCACATATCTCTCCGAGCGCGCCCTGTTGTGGGGTCATGATAAGGCTTGCGGAGCAGTTCCGAGCTGCCCGATCAAGGATGTGACGCACCGTCGGAGCACCGCGCACAGCACGTGGTGCCTTGAACATCATCTATTGACAAGCTTTCAATGCGATCTCAGCAAGTGAGCTTGGCAGTCTTACTGGATATTGTGCAGGACGGGACGAAGATGTTGAGTCTGCCAGCCGTCGGGCTGAGTACTTAATGGATGCGATGCTGCCACCATGCATTGTCTTACGATTCCACCGGATCGCTTCTTTCATCTGCAGCAGCAAGTAGTTTGTATCTCATCAGAATGGTCAAGTACTACACGTCTCTCGCTCTGCTAGGGCTCCATGTTGGTGCAGCGATCGCGGCCCGCCAGCCGTACGACGTGCGGAAGATCATAGAGGCATTCAAAAGAACCCACGACGACCTAACGATCCTTTGCGCGCATCGAGGGCTCAGGTGAGCATTCTGAAGCACATACAATATGACCTTGCTAAAGAACCGTGCAGATGGAACGGCACAGCCGAAAATTCAGTAGATGCCTATTGGCGCGCAGCAGAAGCCGGAATCGAGTGCATCGAAACCGACATGCGACTCTCTAAAGATTACTTCATTCCCATGATCCACGACGGTGGACTGGGCCGTTCCACTGACGTTGGTGAGCAAGCAGGCAAGGAAGCTTACAACCCGTACACTGGCCAGGGTTACAATCCCAATGTAGAGGTCCTGAACTACGAGGGCTACATCGAGAACCTCCATTTGCGCGATGAAATGGGGCGTGTGCGTGTGGAGAAGGTTCCTACATTGCCCGACATGGTGCAAGCGATTTACGAAGAGGGTATGAATGTTGTGCTCGAGCTTGACTTCAAAGATCAGGCGGCTGTCGAACCTGCGTATTGGGCTTTGAAGACGCTGAAGAACGCGGCTGGCGTACCGGCCAACGAGTGGTGTATCTACAAGCTTCAGGCTACGGTACGCGATACGCAAATTTTATGAACACCATTAGCTAATTGGACTGTAGTGGTACAAGACGCCTGAAGAGTTTGAAGCTCTACAATGGGTGCAAGATGCGTTTGCGAGCGGCGTTCAGCTGGCCTTCATCCCTGTGTATGACCCTGCAATGGAAGACGAGATGGACACTCTTGCTTCACTGAAGGCATTCTCGCAAACAAACTACACCATCAGCGCTGAGATCGAGCTTCGATCGATAGACGGCGTACTTCAGGATCTGCTGGACTACGTTAAGAGCAACCAATCTACCAACGTGAAATTCAAGACTGCCGGTACCTTCTATGCCCCTGGCGACATCTTTGCCCCCGGAACCGTAGACTTCGACAGGGCGAACTACACCTTTCCCGACGACGAACACCGTAACAAATCTGTCTACACATTCCAGGACAACAAAGCGCCCCCTCTCATGGACAGTCTCCTTCCCGATGGAGCCTCAGTAGATGGCCACGACTACCGATCTGATTTCAACTGGATCATTGAGCAAGGGTATGACTGGGTCATCACTGATACACCTGATTTGTGGGCAAGGAGGCTGGAGAAGCAGGGAAGGAGGAATATTACGTGGATGTTGGCGGATGGGAAGGAGGTCGCGAATGAGACGCTCAGTGGCGGGTGGTACAAGAGGCGCGAGCAAAACTAGAAGATTGATGAAATAATCTGATTGTAGAAATTGATTCTGCCTCCGCTCTGGTACATATAATACCATATCTGGCATAATCCATCTTTGCGTCTCTAAGCAGTCTCATTACTGTTCGCTCAACCTGACGACGCCTAGTTGAAAAGGGGCAATATCAGCGTCTCCATCGCGATGATCCCGATAAACACTTGTAGGCCCATGAGCCAGGAAGGTAGTAGATTAGGGCGGACGTAATTGATCGTAACCGAGTTGAACAGTACCCAGAAAGATACTGCTCTAAGCACGTGTCAGATCCCTTCGAGAGCTGCCTGCGAACGGTGCGCCCAGCCACGTTGGGACAAATACGCCATAAGACCAAACGTAACATAGTACAATACAATGCCGACGCATATGATCGTCATTTCGCTTATAGTATACGGAAGCCAAGCAGGGTACGGCCACAGGTAATAAGAGAGCAGCCAGTATTCTGGAAAACCCCTGCTACTGTGTGAAAAAGTTGCTCCGTCCCTGTCTCTGTAGTTGCTAAATGAGGCGGCCCACAAGCTTCGGCGAGTATGGGTTAGGAAGTTGGAGGGAGTGGTTGTTTCGCGATCGTACTCCTCTAGAGACACCAAGCGGTGCTCGTGGAAGATGTTGATGGACAGGTTGTAGCTCTCGGCGGCTTTGAGATAAGCCAACAGAGCTAGATCTTGTTGAAAGGCGTCCTCTTGAAAAGCTTCTTCTGGTGTCGGTTGTCGTTTCATGTCGGTGCGAAAAGCTGTGCTTATAGGATAGTAGTCCACGCGGAGGGCAACACTCTCCGATCTGCGTGCGCGAAGGCGAGAACGGAACTTTTGAGACGACGCTATAAAGTGTTTGGATGATCCAAAGTCTAGGGTCTCGACCCGTTTCACATAAGAAAAGCTTGCGAGACGCGACTTATTCTGAGGTATAGCGCGTGCGTGGTCCAACTTGTCGAAGAAGGCCTTCATCTCCAGCACTGAATATCCGTGGCAAGAGACGTGATACTCGTTGGACGTCAAGTACTTTTCTAGTGTTGGTTTGGCCTCCGCGTAGGTTGTTTTGCAGGCTCGGAGTATTTCTAAATGGCAACTGAGTTCATGAAATGTGAGGCGCTTGATCCTTTTCTCGAAGAGCCTATGGGCAAGCTGCTGGAATTGTTGGGTGGTGCGGTATCGGATGTTGTACTCGACTTCATCCACAAGCTGCTCGTACACCCGGAGTCGGAGCTCCTTGGGAAGGTCAAGGAACCGGAATGGCTTTTTGGGTGTTGCTACAGGATTCATAGCGGTGCAACAGCGCGGCACCCACAGTGGGAGGAAACTTGAGGTGAACATGATGTTGCTGTTTCAATTTCGATGAATCTGCTCAACGTATGCAAAGATGCGACAAGATATAAAGTTTTGCGATAAAAATTGTATTTTGCTTCTGTGACCAAGACCCACGGTTATGGTCTCGATAACTATGGTACTTGTCTTTCCCACGAGCCAGATTTCCAACTTCGGTCGCCCAGCCATGTCAACCATACTTTGCACCACAACAACTGTAACACCCGCTGACCGCTTATTCACGCTTGCTAAAAGATACTGCTGCTATTTTCGCACGCTCAGATGAGACCATAATGCCGAGATTAGGGTCAACGCAATCTCGAAGACAAGGTATACTAGCACAAGCAGAATAGCCAGCGTGTGCGCTGGTCCGATAACTTCTTCGTTGGTGATTGTGGGTACGAAGGTTTCGTGTTGGGCTTGGGTAGCATCAACAGCAGCTGATTCCGTAATAATAGGTGGCTTTCCCTCATTCGAAGCTACCGATCCAACCGCGTTGGTGCCATTCTCTTGAATTTCTGTCGCTTCGAGTTCGTACGCGCCTCCCTCCTTCAAATCGATGCTTTGGTAATCCCTGTGATTACTTTCAATGGAAATGGCGTCCTCGCATAAAATATTTGACAGCGGTTCTGGTTGCGCTTCGGTTGATCCTTCGTTCAGAACCGAGCAGAATTCCCTCCATCGCTCCGACGTTAGATCCAAGTCCTCGTCACTCGTTTGAATACTCTGAGTTCGTAATGAACTGGCATCTGAAAGCTCCGGACTGTCGCTTACGGCTGTCAGTAGTGAGCGCGAGGACTTGTTCGATAAAGTACAATCTCCCTCGGAGACAATCTCCGCGTCAGGAGACGCATTTAATTCCCTTGTAATTGCATCGGCATGATATTGTCGATCTTCGCCGCAAATCTGGCGCTCGATTGCAATGCTGTTCTCATGAATTTGCAAGCGTGTGTCAACGCTCATAATGTCTTCGTCATCGCATCCTTCTCGTTTGGGCAGCGGTGTGAACCAATACGTTGAACATGTAGGGCAGGTGATAGGATCGGGCCTCCTATATATGCTCTCAAACTCCGCAAGACAGGTAGAGCAGATACGGTGACTGCAAGTCGGTAGGTTGACGCGGATATTTGTATTGCGTTGGCATTGCACGCAAGGCTTATTGAGAAGGTATGCGCGTGTTGATTGGATGCGCTTGAGGCTCGATGCTATAAAGCTTGCTGGTGTTGAGATTTGGTCGGTCATTGAGGTGGACACTGTATGCTGATAGAAAACAGCAGCGAGTGTTTGCTTATCTAGAGGCCTTTATCCTGCTGGACTGTGAGTATGTGACATCGTGTGTAACGAACTCAGCACCCAACTCAACTGTGAATGTGTATGCTGTCATATCTTCAACATGTCAGCTGCATTCGTGTGTCAAGGAACATTGAATTGACTGCGCATGTCGTTCGTTGCTATGGTGTTCACTTCATTACGTCATCTGCATGCTGGGGACCGCGCTCAATAGAGAAAGAGCGAATGATGCTAGGAATTAAACTAATCTAACGCCACTGTGGAACAAGAATGGGATAGCTGGGGATAGGTTTAATCATATCGTCTTCGTTGACGAGGAGGTGCCGCAGCGTCATCATCGCTACCTGAGCGCCGGCTATGACCAGCCCTGTCAACATCGTGAGACGCAAGATGATCCTCCGAATGAACGATAGTCCTCCCACCATCGCTAGAGACCTCACTTTCCGTTTCGTTATTTGTATCTGTATCTGATTCTGTTTCAGTGCCAGCGCCAAATGTGACCTCGATTCGTGTAGCCTCTAGTTCGCTGTTCACTGAAGGGGTGATGGTTGAACGTTCGTTACTGGAGTTTGCCTCTTCTTCATTTGCTGAGTCCTGCGTCTCGGTGTCTTCCTCGTCGTCAACCTCAGCGACACCGGCCCCCATCAAGTTCCCGATTATCCCGCCATCATCCCTCTCCAGAGCGTCTGCCGTTGCATCCGCCAGCTGTTGATTAGCGACTACGATTTCAATCATTACTCTTCTCTCACGACTGGGCACCTCTCGGGTCAGTCGCTCCTCGAACCACATCTCGCGGCACATAGGGCACGTGTGTGAGCGCTGGATGTACCTTTCGAAGCAATCCGCTCCAAAGATGTGGTGGCAGTTGGGTAGATCGATTTCCATCATGCGTTCGTGCGACTCGGACGTGTCTTCGCGGCATATCGGGCACTCTCGCCTGGAGGTGCTGGTATCGACAGGCAGATAGTGAACGTGGAACTTGATAAAATAGGCAAGTGGGCGGAAGGGTACAATGTGGTGCTCTTTGTCTTCTTCTGCGAACATGGCATCGAACCTTGCCTCGCGAGCCTGATCTTCTTGTGCGTCCATATCAATGTTGTGGATGCGATGTGGGATTTCTTCCATGACTCGTTATCTTGTTTGCTAGATAGAAAAATTCCAGCCGATTGTTTAAGTTCGTAGATGGGTTGTGGGTTAAGTAGTCTTCTTGGATTGGAGGACAGATTTGGAAGGCTAATTTGACGTCGTAGATATCGTTCGCGTTGAGGATGACTATAAGGTACTCAAAGCGGACGCCTTACAATTCAAGTTGACCCGTGACATAAACCCATTGCTCAATGATACGCGATATCACCGGCAGCTGCATCACCGTGAAAAGAAAAAGACATTGCAAGAATTTTCAGATTCATACGACTGACTTGACAGTTCGTGACAATGCTGAGTGTACTTTTTTCCACACAAGCACGTACTCAGAGGCCAGGACAGTGTTCATGAAAGGTGCTTCTTGGACCGGACTTCATGGATGGAGTGCGCTGATCACAGAGCCCCATCCATCAGTCAGTTTCCTGTCTTGATGCGGAATCACTTCACTGCTTTCCTCACTTTCGTAGAGATAGATTATCCACCTTACATTGAACCACGAAAAGATTTGGGGCGTCTTACGAATTGGAGCGGATAGTACGTTCCCGTTCTGTGATCCAATACGTGATACACATCCAGTCCCTGCTGTCTGAGCAGTCCCGCTCCCACAGAGCCTTTCCACTACAAGCTCTATCTATTGATCGAGTTTCATAGCCCAAGTGGATAAAGGCCCAATCAAGCAAGTCAGTAATACCCCTACTGACCTCATTCCCCATCTTTCCCTGCTCGGGGACGAATGGTTGCATGATCGCGAGGTCAGAACGACCGATGATGGTCTTGAGAATCGAAGGGCCAGCGTAGACAACATCGTATGGGAGAGATCGGTACGACTGTGGAGAAATAGTGCGACAGCGTCTGGCAGGCGGCAGCATGGTGCATGGGGATGATGCTCCGGCACCGCAACTGTACCGACAGTTACGAGGAACCCGAGCTTGAGGACGACTAAGTTCAGAATGCGCTTTTCGCACCTGTTTTGTCACTTTGCAATTTAAGGCGGATTGTTTGTCTTAGACAATCCTGTTTGAGACCCTACTGATCAGCTTTCCTGGTTTGTTTGCATGTTGGAACCTTGACTATGCGGTCCTTTGTCTGGCACCGTGGATGTTTGCTGGCTATCAAAAGACTCCGATGTCATACTCGAAATCGAAAGGCATATAGAGTTTCTCACGTGGCATCAACCGGACCTAGATTCTCATATTACTGCAGTTGTTGCTACTTTTATCACACCGTAAGCATCGCCATGTCCGCAAATCGGCGAGAAGGAAATCCAGTCGAGGCTCGCAACATCAGTATAAACATCCATATACAGGTGTCCACAGGTCTGAGTTTGGGATGCAGCTGTCAACCCACGTTGCAGGGGCAACGACAGGGCCCTTTCCTTCAGTCAACTCACCCTCACCTATCGTCTCGAATAGGAAGCCGCTCGCGCATTCCGCTTTCGCTCCACCTCAACGCAATCCACCCTTCAAGGATCCCAAACAACGAATTGAACGCACCTTCAGCTCCGTATCGACATTCTTTGCGCAATTGCACCATTCACGCGATGGCACAGCGATCGAGCCGAGAGTCAAATGGGACATCAGACGGACAACCCAACGGCCACACCTCGCATAACACAGGACCAATTGATTGCAGCGATGCCGGTATACTAGATTTAGCAGATCCAGGTCGCGTCGTCCGTCAACCCGAGGCGGCTACAACAGGCGAGCGGTGCGCGACCCATTGAACTCGCGTACGCAGTTCAGACGCTGACTTGAATCCAGAACGCATCTTCGCGCAACACAAGTTGCAAGTGTCGGCAAGAGCACGGCCAGTGTGCAAATGGTAGGGGAGCCGAGGGATACTTGGGCTGTTGAACAGTACGTCCTGACTTCCGCTGGACCTTCAATGAGGGAGGTTTCCTAGACATGTCTGACGATGATAACAGGGAGACGCTCGAGAATCTTAGCAATGCTAGTGTTCTTGCCCGCTGTCGACAGCACCTGCGCGAGTGCGACCGTCGCCAACGTCTATTCGCCGGCGCCATTCAGCGCTTCGAGATGTACAACCAGTTCTTCGCCAGTTCTTGTGACAAAGCCTATCCCAACGGGCCTTCCGAAGTAATTGCTACCTTGCATGCAGTGCGACGCGCAGGCGACGAGCTCTTTCCCCCTCGACGCGAACTCACCCTTGCCGTGTCCAGGTTGCGCCACTTCGTCCTGAGCTTGATCGAGCGGCTATCACCGACTAGCAGCGTACGGAACGAGAATTCAGTCCTGTTCAACGATCTTACCCATGACTACGAGGACGATGAGAATGTGATCCGCATCACAATAATGAATGTTACTGCCGAGATGGGTGCCGATCCGAAGAAGAAGCTGGAGATGTTCATGAAGACTTTCAAGACGAGACTCGATTTGCTTAAGTTGCAGTGGGGGAGGCTGGAAGTAATCGCAAAGGAGTGCTTGGGGGAGCTTGAAGACGACTTTGCGGAGCTTTAAGACTCTTACTGGATGGTGGGAGACATGGCAGAGAACATATGACTTTGAGGGTGTCGCTGCATTCGGCATCTGGCATAGCACTGAGGGTCTATGATTGTGACACAACAGTTTGATATAGACTACGCGACAACGTTGAATGGAAATAACGTGGTGCAGATTGGTTCAAGAAATTAGAGAGATTGAAGGTGGCTGATCCCCTGAGATAAGCGAAACTTCCTAAACAGGCATACTGTGGATTGCGGCGTCGTAATTCCTTTTTCTAGTCATGATACATCTGGTTTTCTGTCCTAAGCCGCTTTCGTCACAGGGCACATTGCATAGCTGTGGACAAGTCCCTACAAAATTAAGTTTCCCAGTCCGTTTTTATTCAGACTCATCAACGCACAATTCCCATCTGCGTGACATCTACAACTTGAATCTTGTTGACTGTTTGACTGTAAATGCTATACACCGTCATAGGTAACCGCCGATTAGAGGCGGAAGAAAACAATCCAATGCGGCGTAGTGCAAAAAGATAATAAGTGAAAAGTGGCCCAACGAAGCGCCACTAGACGCCGTGTCTCTACTGTATCACTGGATTATGCACTGGAACGCTCATCCTTGCGAAACATATCAACTTTGGCATGACTCCCGTATAGCCTCGCCCCTGTCTCAGGTCGGCTAAGAGCAAAAGGTGCACGAAACCAATATGACCACAAAGCTCTAACAACTTGTCTGCTCCCCTCTCAGTGCCGCCAGAGATCCCACATTGTAGTATTCCTGACGGAAAGTCATCTTATTTACTCCTATAGACTATACAGAAGACACCAGTCCGCATTGCCCCACATACGCCGTCTTTCCTGCGATGCATTCCACGCTCTTCCTTATCCTCCTCTGCATCGCCTCCGTATTCCCAGTCTCCAACAACGGATTCCACACACCAACATGCCACCTCAGTCCCCCAAACATTGCCATCTCCAGTACTTCCATCCCTCTCGCAGATCACATCCTCGAACTCATAACCGCTTACGGCAAGTCCACCGCCTCGACCAAAGCTGCGCTGGACTCACTGCGCTATGCCGGCCTTGATAAACACGCCGACGACGCTCAGATCCCAATGAGGCGAGGAAAACATTCGTATTCGGCGATCGGGATTTTGTTGGACTCTGCGATAGTACGGGCGGCCAAGTTGGAAGAACAGTTGGTATGTGTGCAGGAGGCGCTGGATAAGAGGGCGAAAGGGGATCCTGGGGATACTTGGTCGGGGATGAAGAAGGTGGTTGATGTGCTAGTGGAAGAGCTGGATGGGCAGAGAGGGAGGCTGGAAGAAGGGAAGAGGGTCTGGGTATGGGTTGTTGGAGGGGGAAGGAGTGGCGGTATCTGAGTCGGGTCAATTAGCGTGATGAGTTTGGAAGGGCTGAGAGGTGACTCACGTCCGGATGGAGACATCAGTTCTTCTTAGAAGCTTGCGGCGCCCTGGTCTTGAGATGGGGTCGCTTGGTGTACATAAGTCCGGGGATGCGACCTGTCTGAGTGCGAGGGGTCGATGCAGCGGCCTTATCAGGCTTCTGAGTAGAGGAAGGCTTCACTGTTGTAGATCTACGCGTGCCACTTCGGGTAGTTCCAGCTAGACGTTTCATGTCTTCATCCATCGGAGAAACCTCTCGGTAATCCTCGGTCTCTACCGACGTGAAGGAGTCCTCAACACCCTGCGAGACCGAGGACCCTCGATGCGAGGGTGAAATGCTCGTAGACGCGGAAGATGGCACAGTATTCGTGAGCTGAATGATATCTGGTTTCTCCACGAGAGGCTGGGTCTTGACTTTGGGCGCGGTGTTCAAGGCCATCTCAATGATGCTAGTGATCTCCTTCACCAGTTCCATAGCTGGCCCGTCTGATTTCCCCTTCATAGTCTTGAGGAGGGTCGAGTAGACCTGAGTCTGAAACGACCCCAGGATTGTTGTGTCTTCAAGGCGTCCTAGTAGATGATCGATGGCCTTTTCGGTATCGCACTTGGCCTTCTCCTTCTTGTCGAAGCGAGCGATGACATCCATGTCTCCTTTGAGCAAAGCGGTATCCATTATAGCGGTTGCGACCTCCTGATAGAACTCATCGACGCGGTGGCGAGGATTCTGGTGGGCGTATCTCTCCATGGTGCGCATTGCGACCTGGTTGATATGTGATGGGAGATTGTGGTAGACGCTATCATCGGCATGCTCTTCTAAGTCCGTCACGATGAATTCGTTGGTCTTGATCTGGCGTTCGCTCTTCGCGATGATGTGCTTGACGACCTTCGTTCCTACGTATCCTCGATCATTGGGTAGCTTCTTGAGATCGGTCTGGATGATGTGGAGATTCGCAAGATCGGCGCGCTTGGACTTGAGTACGTCCTTGTGTGACTTGAGAGCTTTTGTGGAGTTAAAGTTGGTGACATTGGTGGGAGCGATGGTGTCAGGAGAATGCTTCTGGCGCTTGCGCACTTGCTGATCGCCTGGCTGCACATCGGTGGAGGCCTTGCGCTTGAGCATGATGGATAGGAAAATTAGATACTGTTGGAACTTAGATAGAGTTCTATCAACTCGGGTGTTAGGTAGAAGGCAATAAGTTTGGGTGAGTATAGGTGTATGATGATGGGTGACGGATGCTAAAGCTGAGCGATTGAGCGATTGATGAATGCTGGGTGAGCAACACCACCATTGACGACGCTGCACAATAAGAAGCACCGACCGCGCATTATCCTGCCAAGGAATTCCTACCGAAGAGTCGAGCCTGAATACCAGCCACAATATAACGTACAGTACCCACTTTCAGAAAGCGTCGAGGTGAACGGTGAATGGTGAACGGTGAATGCCACGCTATCCATTGCGCACACTGCGCTCCCTTTGTTTCAGATCGTAATGTATCATCAAGAAATGGAGGATCTCAACCAGGTCTATTTAACTCCAAGAATTTAGCGGCATTGATTTATCAATCGATGACTTTGTGGATTTGGTATCAATACTGCTCTGAGCACGGTTGTGAGCCGTCATTAGTAGATATCCATTCTGTTCACAAACATACATTGCGTCTACCAGAATTTGTATACTGGGATGATCGTGCCTGTAACAGTAAAATGACAAGCGCTCAAGAACAAAGTGTGCCGAACCAAGAAAAGCCTCTCGCTGCCTGGGCAAACGAGATAATCCGTCCATAACATGATCTCCAACCGACACACCTAAACCACTTCAGTTCGCAGGAGCATACTGTCCCAACAGACACACCTGAGCAACCTCCGACGGTTTAGAACTCCTTCATGTTGGGCATGAAGAAGAAGGAAACCGAGTCATCTATGCACATGTTAGTTTCGGGATCCTGGTTCTGATACATCTGTACGCTTACCATGAGCGTGCCTACACCTGGCGGCGCTTCTGGCGCGGCACAGGAACTTTCTTCTCCCCATCCTCTTCGTCATCGGAGTCCGTCTCCTCCTTCGCCCCCTTCTCCTCCAACGCCTTCCGCGTCTTCCAATGCGTCTTGGGATAGTACTGATTCACCCACTCCATGACATCCTCACTCTCGTCACTGCCGCCCCAGCGATGGGCAAACACTTCCGTCTGCTCCCACCAGAGTCGTCGAGACTCCACAAGATCATTCTTGTCCCTAAGCTTGCGGTTGGTAGACGGCACCGCGACGCCAGGATCACCAATCTCACGACGCTTCTCGCCATCGTCGGCTACGAGCCGGATCTTGTTGATGCCGCCGGCCTTGGGGAGGACCTTGCGCGATTTGGCTAGGACGATTAGTTTCTGCAGGGTAGGCTTGTCGGTGGACTCTTGAGCCGGGCCCGTATCCGCATCGTCGGCGTCGGAAGAAGACATAAGGCCGCTGTTCTCGGTGACAGGCGCGGCTTCAGTGAATTTGGCGTCCTTCTTCGACTTCGCGAGACGGGAATTAGCCTTCGAAAAGCTGGGCTGCAGAATACCGTTCGATTTGTCTCCGGCCATTTCGATGTCTGTAGTCGAACGTGTCAGGCTTGTGCGGGGTAGGTGAATGTGAGTGTCACGAGATCCCCACCTTGCTGGGGTAAGTTGACGTTTTTACTTACAGAGAGGATCTGGGCGGTAGATCAGACAGGAACTATGTGCTTGGTGTGGTTGTTTGCGTTTCGTGCTGACACTTGAGTGTGTGTTGGTTGATACTTGCGCAGGCTGTGTGCAGTGGGGTGCGTAGAAGAGCTCACAGAGCGCGGAGGGCGTTTATAAGTAGCTCAGCGATGCAGCTATGACGGAGTGTGTGGACAGTGCTCACCAAGAAAGTCAACCTTCTTTGTAGTACACTGTTGCGCGAATGAAAGATACCTCGGAATGGCTGATTCACTGGTTCACTGGCTTGGCGTAGGCTAAGGTGGGGCGGGGAAAGAGCGGGCTGGGGAGAATAGTGAATACCAATAGACACTATGGCTACAGTAACACGATGCAAAAATTTTCTGTGCGTAATCTATCGATTCATACCAGGAGGTGGCGGTCCACATGCAAGATGTCGAAGGTTCATGTCAGTCAAGGGTCGGAAACAGTAAGGGGGGAAGTTGCTAGATGAGTATAACCATTTCTAATCACTTCAGATAGGCGGTGAACACTACTCGGGAAGATATTCATACTACTCATCCCAATCAAATGCACCACTCTCAAGTCATGATTGTTATGTTCGAATATGGTCATGCTTCGTCGCAGCCAACGCCACGTCCAGTGGCGCTCGGACGCATGCATTCGGCAGTCTATCATACAACTACATCCCCTTGTTTGACATACGAAGAATTACGCTAGATGAGATTGATGTTCAATGATTCGATACATTGGAATAAAAGAGCATAGTTAGTTCTTGCGCGTCCCTGTCAATTGGTTCATACCTCTTGAGCCACTCATCGTCGCTTGAGTCTGCCCCTCCGTCTAGCTTCGGCCTATTTGGCAATAGGTCGATGATATTCCAGGTGGACTAGATGTTGTTAGTAAAAGGCGTGATTGAGGTCGAGCTACGGGTGACTTACAGCTTTGCACGAGCTGAAAGGATGAGTGCGAGCCTTGTTCCGCGAGACACTTGGTTGTGGAAGCCGTTGTAACTGTCGCTATAAACATGCATTTGATTGGGCGTATGAGTTGAGGACTTACAGATCACCCATTGCGGAATGAGCAGAACGCTCTATCTCTAGCAAAGCCACGGGCCATCGAGGTTTCTCAGATAGGTGTGGACTGAGGAGGCACAAGCTCTTGCTGCTGCCCCCGAGAGAAAGTAACACATGCGCTCTCATATCAAGATAAGTGTATGAGGATACTTAAGTGACACACCATGTCGAACATGCTGTAGCACGGGCATGGTAGTCAGGCGCTCAGCAAGATTCACAAGATTTAGGCAGGTTAAGGTAAAATGTAACTTTGATATGTTGTTACGAACGGATCAAGAAGCTGTTGATAGAAAAGCCCGTTGCTGTGTTGCAGGGTATAGATATCGTACTCATGGATACTGAGCAGTAAAACAAAACAAAAACCCGTTGCTGTGAAGCAGGGTATACAGATCGTACTCATCCTTGAGTAGTAAAACAAAACTCGCACGCCATTACATAAGAAATGATGTCTCCGACTTGACCTGATGCGTGCCGAAATGCCGTGATACCCCAGTTAACATCTTCATGCCCTCATCCGCAAACAAACCAGGACTGACCCCCCATCACTCACGCCTGGCGGCCTTCCTCACCCGCTCGATGTGCGCGTCTTCATCCTCCCTCTGCCGCTTGTACGCATTAGCGGGGTTCATGTACCTGCCGGCCTGACGCTCAGTTTCCTTCCTCATCTTGAGCAGCTTCTTCGCTCCAGCCGACATTCCTGCTGTCTTTGAAGGCCGAACGTTTGGCCTGTTATATGCATCGTTGATGAGGTCGCCAATCTCATCGTTGTCCTGGCGCGATTCCGGCTTCGGCATCCATGCAGCGACTTTCGCAGCTGCTACACGCGGTTTTGCAACGCTCTTGTCTGCTGCGACGAGCTGTCGTAGCATGCCTGGGATTTCATTGGAGCGGAGACGCACGATGGTGGAAGCCTGCTTTGAGGCGGAAGCGGCTGCGGTGGCTACTTTGAGGTTCTTCAAGGCTTCTTTCTCAGCCTTCGCATCGGCAGTGGATTGAGGCTTTGATGGAGCAGGAACGGCAGGAACGGGCTTCGGAGTCTTGACTGTCGTAGACTGCTTGGGCTTCTGGGTTTGGATAGTTCCTGAACCGACAGCAGTAGTACCGCTTGTACCCATGCGAAGATCGGTGCGCAGAATGGTTACAGCAGGCTTCTTGCGACGAGCTATCTTCTTCGGGGGTGTAATGGGAGCCTGTCCACCCGGAGAAGCTACCTTCGGAGATCCGTTGGGCTTGGTAGGGAACAGAATTTCTGCTGCGGGATCTGTAGAGTCGGCTTCTGGCGAGGGCGACGTTTTGGCTTTCTTAGTCGCTGGAGTGTTGTCGGGAGTGTCATTTTCATAGGCGGTGGATTTTCGCTTCAGGCCTTTGCTAGTGGTGAGAGCCTCTTTGTTTGAGGCGATGCCATGGACGGTCTTGTCTTCGATGGGAGATCCAGGACGCGATTGATCGGTCGGTTGAATTGCTTTCGCAGAGTTGGTCGTCGTAGTGGATTTGGCGGATGAAAGCTTGCGAGAGCTTGTTGCGCTCGCGGCTGTCGCTAATGAGCGACGGACGTCAGGCGCCCGTGTCTTCAGCATGTTCGATGTAGAAGATCTTGGTTTCGGGAGCAAAGGATGAAGCAGTGGAAGAGGTGCGTCGTGAGCAAGAGTGCTGGGTAGTGCTCAAGGCAGGAGAGTGGGCGAAAAGGTGGAAGGGATGTTTTGAGGAGCGTAGAGACTTATATTTTTACGGTGAAAAGCAGTGACCAGTCTCAGGCAGTGAACAATAGGGAGAGTGTTATTGTGCTTGCGGTGAATAACGCCTGCGGTGAATAATGGTCATAGCTCTCTACGGCCCACCCAAAAGCTCGAAAGGCACAATAACTGGTTGGCGGCAGTGAAAAGACGTGAAAAGGTAGTCTGCTATTGTTGCCGTAGCGGGTACTAACCTTCGAACATGTGGCCGGTAAGCCGTTAATATCGAACATTTGCACCTCCGTGTGCCTGAAGCGCGACCGTTGGGATCCAACCGTTGCGGCTCGTCTGAATCCCATAAGCCCTGCTTAAAACGGTACGCTGATCGTTATAGGCACCCTACGGGTCAATGAGGGTGAGACATGCGGATGTGACAGGGTGGTACTGCCTGGTGGACATCTGTGGGCGTACTTTACCATCCGTCTATTGAGCATATATGAACGTTTCGAGCGGGTCTGTGGCTAACTCGCACATGTAGACTTTCCGCTCTTTGTAGAAGCTCCGCATTATTTCTTGTTGATCTTTGGCGGCGTGCTCGCTTTCTACTCCAGCGAGGTGATTTGCGGCCCTTTGTGAACGACGTGCGAGACATTGTAGTCAACCGTCTAGAAACTGCCAAGGCAAATTTCAACTTTATATGCCATGGACTCCAATGTCCCATCATTCCTGTTGCGAACTGGTCCCCTGCCGTATGGCCTTTCCGTGATTTGGTGGGCGATCGATGTTAGGTGATACCATAGGTATCACGGAGTGCATACTGATGGCCGCCGTTTGAGATAGGTAGGGTCGATTCAAATGCTATATAGCGAAGGAGCTGTAAATATACGAAGTCCATGGTTGTCCTTTGATGTCAATCTCTAATCGGGATGGCCTAGGACCCAGACAGCATACGCAATCGCGGCCATGGCAGCGGCATACCTCGCAGTATCAAGGGCCATGGATGGGTCAAGGGTGCACTGACGTACAGGGAAATGCGCGATGGCAAGGATGTTGCGGCCAGATCTCGCGGGCGGCTTGGCGTTTCCCCACATCTTGTATGTACCTCAACAAAGGCCACGGAAGCTACACATAACCTCCACACTGCCAATTGTTCCTCGATACACTTCTCGGAACAGATCACAGTCATGAAGGTCGCTGTCATCCTCGCCCTGGCAACCGCCGCTGTCGCCGACATCATCAACAACGAGGTACATACCGCTGCCCCACGCAACCGGCTATGTACGCATCAGTATAGCTAATATTGACCGTAGCACCTCAAGACCGAAGTCATCAACAAGGTCGAGTGCAACCGCCCCACCAAGGCCGGCGACGGGATCCAAGTACACTACCGCGGCACACTCGAGAGCGACGGCAGCGAATTCGACGCTTCATACAACCGCGGCCAGCCGCTGGGCTTCACCGTCGGCAAGGGCCAGGTCATTAAGGGCTGGGACCAGGGCTTGCTCGACATGTGCCCCGGCGAGAAGCGCAAGCTTACTATCCAGCCTGACTGGGCGTATGGTAGCCGTGGCGCTGGTCCTATCCCGGCAAACAGCGTGTTGAGTACGTATATATGGGGAGCGAAGTAGTGTGGGCATGCGCTAACGGTATGCAGTCTTCGAGACGGAGCTCGTTTCGATCGACGGTGTTTCCAAGGACGAGTTGTAGACAGTGGCAGCGGTTTGATGGAGACACGATACCCGGAAATGGCGGTGGGTTGGGTGATATGAGCGATATGGCACATACGATATTGATGACCTGGACATAAAAAAGACATAGGTTTTGGAAGCCACCGTGCATAGCTGGTACACTACGATATATGATTTACTTAGTGATATCAGCGGTATCGGCACAGTGTCCTCCATGCTCAAGCGTGCACTGATGTACTGCTCACGGGTAGATCCAATTCTTAGGAGAGGAATGCTGTTCTTTTATGGCGTGCCGGTTAATCAAAGCAGATAGCAAAGCATGCCCAGCGAGGCAAACGCGACCTTTAAAGGCATTTGCGCGCTTTGGCGGATGCGTTGATGGAAACCTTGGAACAGGGTGCCTCACGTGGTTTTAAACAAATCTTGGAACCAATGGAACCAATGTTTAGGTATATATTCAACAGCTAAACCACCGGTATAGGCGCGATTTAGTGGGACCTTTATGAACATCCTATATATAACCAGGATCAAACACCGATCCCAGTCTCGGCACCATATCGCTGTTGAGGGTTTGGGGGTGGAGAACCGCAAGCATCATGAATGATGATCATGAACTATATTACAGTGGCAGTATGGATTGAAGAGATGGCGGTTACTGGTCACATTCCTAGGGCATCGAGATACAGTATGGGTCGCCTATTGTTCGTGGGGAAGTTCTCCCCGCTATCGCATGGCTCCCTTTCACCGTGAGGCATGGTCTTCACTTCGCTCTCCCAGCCACCTTCCGAATTTTGGGACAATAGGTACGCACGGGCGGTGTCCAATTTTGAGGGCGCAAAACAAGCACAATAGCGAAGGTTTCAGTTCAACTGCAGTTGATACCCGCGGGCCCTGCTACTCTTCGAACCCCAAGAACTTTCGCTCCACCCACTTTGCAGCACACTCAACCTCATTTTCACAGCACTCACATAATTCTCCTGAGCTCTTCAGACTCGTTCATTGCATCGAAAAACCTGACATTCTCCGGTCCTCGCTCTCTACCCCTTCAACCCACAAACCACAACACAATCAGAAAGACACATACACCAAATCACTAGCAAACATGGCCTTCAAGATTGCCGACCTCGTCGCTGAGGCTACAGGCGTGAACCCTGTCACCTTCAAGACCAGCTTCGCCGATTCACCCTTGGCATACCCAGAGCAGGCCGACAAGCATCCCGAGATGCCTGAGCCTACCACCGCGGAGAAGACCGTCGAGAAGGCGCCTGAGAAGACCACCGAGAAGGCCACGGAGGAGACTAGCGTGAAGCTGGCCCCTGAGAAGTCATCATCTGGCACTCCGGCTGCCCAAGCACATGTCCAACAAGCTCATGAATATTCTGAGCCCTTGATCGAGAGCGAGCCAAAGCGTACCGTCGCCAAGTCGGCTGCCGCAAAGTTAGATTCGAGCCGTACCACCTCCGGAAAGCGTCCCAAGGCACCTCGCGCTGTGCGCAAGCCCAAGGCCACGCTCCCCAAGGCCGCGAAAACTGGCGAGGAACCTGATATGAGCATTGGTCAGCACGTGAACCAGTCCGAAGCGACGAACGAGGGCGTGAGCAAGAAGCGCACCTTCGACGAATTCGAGATAACCGCAGACACCGACATCGCGGCGCTGGAGGCACTGGGGAAGAAACCCGTGCTTGAGAACACAGAGCCAGCTCTTGAGGCTGTCAAGCGCCCGGCGACGAAGAAGGTGAAGACGGATTCGGGCAAGGGGGTCGTTTCGCGCGCGACGAAGAAGAAGAGCGCGGTGGAGGCGGAGTCCTCGGACGAGGAGGTCGAGCACATCCCGGCCAAGAAGCCCGCGAAGAAGGCGGTTTCGCAATCTACCTCCAAGGCCACACCCGCCGATGCGAAGGTGAAGAAGCCTGCTGCACCGAAGAAGACTCCTGCGCCGAAGAAGGCTGCTGTGACCAAGAAGTTGGAGAAGGCCCTCAAGGGCAACAATGTCCCGGGAAAGGCGACGAAGCTTACCCCTGCGCAGATTGCCGCCCGTAAGGCTGGCAGCAAGTAGGACTTCAAGCTTATAGCACATGACGTTTCTGTTCCGGGGAGCGAGGTATAATGATATGGCGTGATGGTTGTCAAGGATTTTCATTGCATTCGGTCTGGCGTTGGGCTTTACAGCTAGCATCGGCGATAGTCACTTACAGATGAACATGCCTTTATGAATGCGTATATTTCGAAATTTTCCACTGTTCATGCTGTCGTGACATCGGCGTGTGTTGATACAAACATTATGCCCTCGTGTTGGACTCACTGATTACCACACATCCGCAATCACAGGCAAACATCTGATCTTCAAATATATGAATGGCTCAGGATGCCTTCATATGTTGTCCATCGACTATATACATCACCTCGGCACTGTTCTTTACAAACATCATTATATACTTTCCTTATGACAGCTCAAACGTGTATATATAGCATCTGCAGTGTGTTCAGTACCAGTTGTCTGGCTCTTCGCGACTACATGTACCTTGCATATGCGATGCCTACGACGCGGCTCGCGCACGCTGAAACCCACCGTGTCATGAAATCAACCTTTTTATTATCATGCTCGCCATTATGAAAAGTCGGCCGCAGCGCCTGCCCCAGTGGCACAGTGAACGCTGCGGTGGCTTACGTAAATATCCCCTTCATCATTCACCCAAGTGACGCGCTGCGCGGAGATCTCTTGGCGCGCCCGCTCGAAGTCAACCAACAGTCTGCTTTTAAATACCCTCGCGACTCCTTCTCTCGTGCGCTCACAGCTTACAGCTCGCTCGAACCCTCGATCGAGCATTGCACATCGACACTTCTTTCCACCTGTCACACTTCGTGATAGCAACCATCACCTCGCACCTATTTCCTCAGACACTAAAGCCTCGAGTTTCTGACGACGATCCCCAGCAATGGGGCGCCTCATGAGGGGTCTGAAGCGCAAGGCTTCCGACGCCGGCGACGAAGTGCCAGCAAAGCGCGTGCAGCGCAACTCCCCAAGTGAGTCCAAAGACAATGATGAATCTACTCCCCACTGACGACAGCGCAAAGCCGACGACCTCGACTCCGAGTTCGAGGTTGACGATTATCAACCGTCAGATGCCTCCGACGTCGAGTCACCTAATACTCCGCCTGCCGAAGAGGACATCTTATCCGAGCCGACTGAGCAGGAGATAGCGACACGAGCACGAGCGAATGAGAAGAGACACGAAGCGACACTCAAGCGTTTCGTCGATCCAACAGCGCTTAAGATCCTGAAGACAATATCGACAATCAGCAGGATGAAGTACAAGAGACAACTCCAGCAAAGCCTTGAGACAGTTGACCGAGAGGTATGTCAATTTCTTCCTACTAATTGCCTACTAGTACTAACTTTGCACAGGCGCGCAAGCAGGATCGTAGGAAGTTGAAGACCAAGTTCCGGGCTGCGGTCAAGAAAGGCTTCAAGGTCTCGATTCAGCCTGGACAAGTTTACACCTTCCCTTTGCCACAGGTAGATCACGCACCCAAGGAGCCTCGTGACCCAGAGCAACCAGAGAGGCTAGCTAAGCGCCGCCCTGAGGTTCTCTACAACCGTGATCCTCAACGCGCGGAAGCTATCAAAGATGCCGTAAGTCAATACCCATCCAAAGACCTAATGGGTAATGCTAACATTTTGTGTAGCTCTATCCACGTCGCAATGGCAGCGTCATGGCAGCTATTCCTAGGGCATTCGCAGCCATTGCACGCGATCCCTGGATGCCAGATCACCTCGACCTCGAAGACGTGAAGAAGCCGTACGACCGGCTCTTATACACTCGATCCTTGAGGTGTGGCCAGTCCTACCATAGGTTGCCCGAGGAGTTCACGTTCGACGGCGTGCCGAAGACCAAGCCAAGCTCGTCGAAGTACTTCTCTCTCAACGAGGATACGCACCTTGCAACGGGAAAGAAGAGGAAACAACGTGCGGATGAAGACCTTGATACCGTTGAGGGCGCTCGTCGTGACCGACCTATCCGGTCCCTCGCCGCAGCTCACTCTTCACCAGTCTCTGCTAGCAGCGAGCCTATCGCTACTCGCTCATTGCCCAGTGCCATGTCTGATACAGCTGAAGACCAGGTGTCAGCACCCCAGTCTCCAGTCACTACCTCGTTGGCTCCAATTCCAGCTCCAGTTCAATCCCCTGCAACAACTCCTGTTGCACCAACTGGTGCTACTCAACCGACTGAGACTGAGGCCACGCATCCAGGACCACGCAGCCGCCGCAGGCAGAGGGAGTCTGATGAGGACATTCCCCAATCTTCAAACCCAAAGAAGATTGCTAAGCTCACAAAGCTCTTTGCACGCACCGAGGCTGTGAAGCACAGGAACCCCTCCACGACTGTTTCTGCTAGCATGGGACCTCCTGCTGTTAGGCCAGACGACTCCACCCGGTTCAAACCCTCCCAACCCATCAAGCGGCCTCGGCCGGAAGAAGAAACCGACGCACAACCAGCCAAGCGCGTTAGGACTTCTCCTGTCCGGCAGCCAGAGGAGGACGTCGAGACTCCCTATACCTGGGAGCCACAGAATCGCGTAAAGACGTTCAGCGCCACGCAGCACGAGAAGCGCGTTAAGGCTGCATTGGCCGAACAGCGTGGGAAGGAAAATATCCCCGTTGCTCAGCAAGAGAAGCAGACCAAGACTGGATCGGTCATTAAGCCAGTCAAGCAGAAGACTGCTCAGCGTCTCGAAAAGGCCTCTCAGCAACCGAGCAAAAAGCGCGCTCAACCAGAAGAAGACACCTCCACTCGATCTTCGAAGCGCAATAAACCTGCCACCGCCTCGTCTGGGCCCCCGGAGAACCGCTATGGACTCTCCGAGAACAAGTTCTCTAAGAGCCGCGCTCCCAAGTGAGCGGGCTCTGTCCTTGTCTCTCGCCAGACACCATTAGCCGAACAGCCAACCTCACGAACAACATCAACAAACCCCTCTTCCAACTCTGAAGAAGAAGAGCCAGCATCAATACACCACCGACAGAACATAAAGATACTATCCCCCGTCCCGCCCCAGGGCTTGAGATCCTGGTGTAATTCGTATATCGTTTCCAGTCATCAACAAAGCCGGGGGTGAGCAGGATCAGTGCCTTACAGTGACCCAATTCTGGCGCCTCGTCGTTCGGAAGTGGAATTGGGGTTTGTGGTATGAGCTGATTGAGGGGTATATATGTGGGACTCGACAAGATGGTGCGTTAATGCGGCGGGAAGGGGAACATGTGGCAGGAAGGATCGGAAGCAGAGAACTAATAAAGATTAATTACATGTGGTAGAGTCAATATCGATCACGCTTTGAGTCATGGTTTTCAGTCACGTAATATTATTAATCGCAGTCCATATCATCTGATATGATGCCGTTTGTTACCACTTTGATCCAGAACGATGTATTTGAGTGGGCGCACCCAGATTGGTAGCAGAAATGCCAGAGCATATCCTCTTTGTTTACATGCATCGCATCGAAAACTCTGAAGTAAAATGAGGATACGCCTGACATGCTCTTTTCCTTGAGAGAAGTCAATTGTAGGTGTGGATCATGATTATGGATGTTTGTGTGACGGCGCAGAAAACTTTCCAAAACATAATTTTGCAGACTGCATTTTCTGCATACTTGGACATCTCATAGTCTATGAGTGCCTGTTGGTGATTGATCATGGTGCGATAGCAGACGTACCCTCGAACAAGTAACCTAGAGCCTGTGTACATCATAGGGAGAGTGACGCATACTGTGTCCTCATACTGCCCGCTGGGGAAGGTTTATATGTTACGAACCTGGCTTTGTGACGTGATTACAAGATACAACATAGGCCATGTGGTCTCATACGCTCGGAACTTGCTTGTAGGCCACTGTGCTAAGCATAATCCGGTATATTTGTGTTTTCCCCAGCGTCCGACCCATTGCAGGTAATTTTCCTACTGTAATCAATTAAAATAGGCGGGGGAAATGAGGATGTGCTCCCTCTCGACGATGGCTATGTTCTATTGTGTATCACCTAAAATGAGGACACCCCGCGCATTGGAAGCGCATGCAAATTGGCACAATAGCAGGGCACAATAACAGAAGACTATGCAAGAAAACACCAATCTGAACGAGGTCTTTCCGTCATAGGGCGCAATGGTCACCCTTAAAATTTCCCCTCGCACTGGTACTCACATTCACCTTCATACTCTCTAGCGCGAACTTTCTTGGCACCGTCACTGACGACGCGCACCGCAAAACCCCGCGCTGCTCAAGTCCGCTACTCTCCCAGTTACTTCTGTCAACCTGTTAACACCCGTCGACATACCCTCATTGTCCAGCTTAATAGCAACTCTTGGATCTCACACATTCAACACTCAACCTCGCAAATACTTGCGCTCTATCTACAAGGAAAATGTCTCCTCATAGAACTCCCTCCTCGTCTCCTCGCCGCAACGGTTCGGTAAGTATCAGAGCCTCCAAGAATGTAAGATTGAACACAAGACCTAACTGCACGTCAGCCTTCATACATGCTGCCGACCATGGCATCCAAAGCTCGCGCGCATCGCGCTACCCCACTGAAGCGGTCCGACTCGGCATCAGCTTCAATGGAGAAGACACAACCATCTGCTGTCTCAGCGCAAGCAGCTAAGGCCAACACGACCGTCACCAATAGCGCGCAGGCTCAGCAGTTCTGGGACCGTCGTGGGGTCCCGGGCCATCTCTTCGAAGTCAATGGGATCAACGTACGTCCACTATAGCGCCCGATTTACACATTAGCTAATGTCTTGGTTCAGAATGCGGATCCGTATACTATCGTTCAGTCGCCAGCAGACACTGCTACAGACGCGCCCAACGCACCTGTGGCTCCAGCACCTCCCATGGCTCCCTTAACTCCGACCGAGATCGTATGACCTGTCACCCCTCAATTTAAATTTTCGTTCTAACAGAACTTAGGAGACCGACAAGCATGCGGTCGTTCCGGCCTCGGTGCCCACCCAAGAGCCCACTTCTGCTAAGGGCACCACTGGCAACCTCGCTGTAAGTTCAAGGCGGTAGACCAAAGTATACACGCTGATAACTGTGACAGTTGAATGCTTCTGATACCGATCGTCACGCTACTCCCACGCCCGATATCACCCACGCGATCGAGGCCCCCACCAAGCGCAAGCGTTCCGACGACAACGAGACGCCCATCAAGAAGTCAACTGCGGTAGAGCGCAAGGAAGGGAACGTAGGCAAAGGCAGCACCGACGCGGAGCCGCCCTCGAAGAAGCGCAAGACCCGATCGAGCGCACCGGAGAAATTCCTGGAGCTCGGCTCCGATGGTGACGACGACGTTGTGGTAGTCGCTCAGCGCAAGCGCAAGAGCGCGACTATCGTCAAGGCGCGGGAGGATACGGCTGCCATCGAGAAGTTGAAGTCCGCCGCGAAGTCTCAAGTCTCTGAGCTCGACAAGCTCATCAAGCAGGAGGAGAAGCGGAAGTCATCAGCAGCACGAGGCAACATCTTCTCTCGAAACCCGAAGTTGAGGCGTTCGTTCAATGACACGCTTTCGGCTTCGCGCATGAGCCGTCCGCGCCCGATCCCGCAGGCAGTCACGTCTGCCACTCCGCGCAACACCATCGAGGTTGCCCGGTCACCCATTGCAAAGGACAGCTCCTCCGCCGTGCACGCTCCTGACGCTTTTGCGGTCGATGAAGAAGACCCCAACGTCACTCACGCCAACCTTCGTACTATCAAGTACATCAACGTTACGGCAACCGTCCGTAATGTGCACATCGACAGGATCGTCCAATCTCCGTTCCAGTACCCGAACGTGGTGATAGAATTCGACGAGAACGATCGCCCCATGAAGGCTCAAGTCACAAAGATGACTGACGACGAGTACAAAGTGGCTTGCGAGGCGGCTTTGGGTCGTGAGAAGGAGAAGCGCAAACTCGATGCTAAGCTTGCTCGGAAGAATAAGTTTGGTACGGCGGAATCCTCGTTGCACAAGGTCCAGGGTGGTAAGGTTGCTCGTAAGCCTCGCACGTCGCGAGCTCGCCCGTAGGAGTCTGTCTCTTTCTCCTTGCGTATGTATCCATCTTCTGCTTCATCAAGTTGTTCATGGTTTGAGCTTTTAGCTTTGTGTTCTACAGGATGCTGGAAGTAAAGGTCACAACAGGATTACATAATTGCATCTTCATTCACGTCATGGAATCTCATTGCCGCAGCACAAAGTGACTATCATTTTGGTAATACTTTGTATGCTTGACAGCGACTGCAATTCTGTACTATCTCAACCAAATACAGTGTGATCATGTCTTTGGGTGCATACGAAGGTGTGACCACAAAACATTCTCCCATTTAATAAATTGTGCTACAAAGCATGGGAGGCCACCTGCATACAACCTCAATCAATACATAGAGCATTCATTGAACGACTGCGCAACGCACATGTGTGGAGAATGTGTCATGGCGTAGGGTATTTACATGGAAGCAAAACCTTAATCTGTTCTGGTAATGGAGACGACTAGATTTGTGTCGGTTTTAGGCGTTGATGTTGGGCAGATCCACCTCACGCGCGCGCCATAAGCGCTGAACCGTTTCTAATCTACAACTCCCAGATATTAGTATACATGAAAACTAGTTTCCGCGTGATTCTTCTGTACGGTGGACTGCGCGATCGCGTAACACACTTATTGTTCTCCTGAGTGGTGAATGAAGATGACTAAGCGTCCACTCACTCTCACTTCAACACCAACTTCCCTCCCAGCCAAGGCCGGAAGTGAAAGACAGGGCGCGCAGCCAGCGTCATGGCTTGGCACAGGCGCACCTTGAGGGGTACACGTCCTGTCGGGTCCTGCTGCACACAGAATCGCACTCAAGATCAACCACTCGATCTTCGCAAGCTCCCTGCTACTCACGTCATTTTACACCTTTCTTATCACCTCTACTCTCCCATCATACAGAGAAGCTCGTGTCGATGCAAAAGCACGATGTCTTCCGCCCAATTCCCGAACATCCCGTCTGCCCGGCCGCAAAAGCGCGCACGCGAAGTTGCTGACGAGGGCGTCGACGAGGGCGTCCACCAGCGCATTCGCACCTCTCCAACTAATGGATATACTACGGCTACTACATATCGCCCCGGCGGTGTCGGTATCGGCAGGAATTCAGTAGCTGCTCACGTGCGTACCTGCCCTTCTTACATGGTTACGCAGTTACTGACTGTACATAGAACCTCTGGACGAAGACCAACTCCGGCATCGAGCCATCTCTGGCACTCGCTTCCTCTGCTGTCGCTATGCCCCAGCCTTACCCCACAATGACCGTACCTCCGGTCCGCCCTGAGACCTACAATACCAGCAGCAGCGCGCCCGGTGCGACTTCTGCTCAACAGCCGCCCCCTGGCATCACTACTGCTTTCGCGCAGCAGAACCATGGCAAACGACCAACATTGGGCATGTCCAATTGTCCGAGCGCAGTAAGCTACCTCTCCTCAGGGGTCGTAGCGCCAATGAGCCTCGACCGACGAGCGGCACATCAACCGCCAACTAACACGCCTCCTGTCTCTCGTGGCGTCTACTGCCCAGGTTCATCTGGCGCCTCTATGCTGAGCAGCCCAGGAGCACGACCTGATGTGGACCAACAGCCTGCTAGGAATGGCGCACTTCCAGTGCCAGCGGTCAACCCAGATCTTTGGCCTTCACTTCACCAGCAGCAGCCTTCAGCTGGAAGTTCAGGCACAGCTCACCCAGGTCTGCACCCGCGGCCACATCACATCCCAACTGCGGCGCAATCTCCACGGTATCAGCCAAATTCAATGCAGAAGCAATGGTTCGATGCTACAACATATCAGCTGCAGAATCCATACCTTTTCGTTCCAGGCATATCTCCAATCTCTCCGACCCCATCACATGGTGCCCTACTGCATCCATACCAAGTCTTGAGTCTCCGTTTCCTACCACCAAAGGAGCGGTATAAGAAGTACGTTGAGTATCACGGTCTGCTCACTTCTATTTATGGTCCGTCTATCGACAAGACACCCCAGGCTATCAACTTCTTGCGTACGAGGCTCAGCCAGCTTTCAGCATGGCTCATACATACGGAGCAGCTACAAGAGCGGGACTGGCAGAGGCAGGGCGTACTACAAAAGGCCAAGGAGGATCGCCGGCGCAACTATGCATTGGCAGAACTAGGCTTGGGCATCACAGACCTTCCAGTTAGTATCGGTGATCTTGCGTCTAGGGGTGCTCAATCGCCGAATTCTCCTAGAGTCTCTCACACTCCTGCGAACCCGAAACAACAGAACACGCACGGTTCCGCTCCGCGACTTTATATGCCCAACCTCAACAAGGTGCCATCTCAAGTTACTGCTGGTCGCCACAATGGGTATTCATCCGGTACGCTACCTCGTGGTTATACTGGGGAGGCACCAGCTGCTTCAAACCCTGGTCTCAGTCCTCCAGCGACATTGCCCATCGGCCATGTCCAAGGTCAAGCGCAAGGGCCGGCGTATGAATTTCAGACTCCATCTACAGGCCATCGAGCTTCACCAGCACATTTCCTTCTGGAGGGTGGAGCTGGACTGGTCAAAGATCTGTCAGTGCAGAACCCACAGCGGGCATCCGCTTCCTATGGGTGCAGCTCCTCTGCTCCCATCGTAATCGACGATGAAGATGAACCACAACAGGCTACCGTTGTCCAACGCTCGCCGGGGCTAAACCCTGCTGTCAAGCGCGGTCCCGCAAAGGAAGTCATTCCGCCGAGGAAAGCTCCTCGTATCGATTCGTACACTAAGCCAGTCGATCTTACTGACGATAATGGCGAGAAAGCTGCAGCATCTCCGGCAATGGATACTCCCCTTCCCGTTGTCCAAATATCTCATTCTCCCTCGCAAGGTCCGCCTACTGTGACTGAAGTCTCGCCTGCTACACAGGGTTCCCCTCCCGTACGGAAGACCTTTGAAGGTTCGAAAGACTTCGAGAAATACGAGGCTTTCCAGAAAGAGTTCGAGGCGAAGAAACAGAAGGTGCAGAACGCCATGCCCGGTGAGCTCACCTCTTCTCTCGCCACGGAAAACAATCGAGGCCTTTACAAGCACGAGAAACCTTGGATGGCTTTCAATGCTTCTCGTCAGCGTGAGATTAATGAGAAGGAGGAGGCAAAGCGGAAGGCAAAGGAGAAAGAGGAGAAGCTAAAGGCTCGTCGCGAAAAAGATGCAGCGACTAAGAAAGAGAAGCGGAAGGCAGAGCAAGCCGAGAAACAGAGGGTTGCTGCTCAGAAAGCGAGGCAGGAGCAGCGCCGTATAGAGAAGGAGGAAACGGAGGCAATTGAAGCTGCAAAGAGGCAGAAGGCTGAGGAAGAAAAGGCAGCTAAGGCGAAGCAGCAGCAAGAGGAGCTTAAGGCTGCCACACTGCAGCAACAAGCCCAAGCGCATCCGGACACAGACCGAGCGATCGACAAGGACACCTTTGGTGACGATGATGACGATAACGATGAGCTGCAACAGGTCATATCCGGCCTTCTAGGGCAGTCCCCGCAGCCGAAGGAGCTGGAAGAACAGGCGGAATCGTTGCGCGATGCGTATATCACTACCGAGAAAGCTATCGATAATAACAGCCAAGAAGATGCACAGTCGGCACCTTCTATCGATATTACTCCTGAAGCGGTACCTGAGCATGATGACCTGGCGGATCTCTTCGAGGAGGAAGTCGAAGAAGCATCAACGACCCCAGACACCACTGCTGACGACGACGACATGAGCAGTCTCTTCGAGGCCGACGACGACGACATGCGCAGTCTCTTCGGTGATGATGAAGTCGAGACAGACACACCAACCACCTCTCCAAACGATTCCCTGGTGCTCGACCAGGAAGAAAACGGCAAGACTTCAGACACATTGACTGTAGCGATATCAGCAGCGGCCCAGTCAGGAGAGCCCGGAGCCGCGCCGCAAGAGCAGTCACGTTCCGATGCTCCAGTGAATGAGTATTCCGAGCATCAACATGCAGATCAAAGCAATGTGGAAGACAGCCCTGAGCTCGCGGCCAAGCGCCTCCAAATCCAAGCACTGGAAAACGATATTGCGCAAAAGATTGCCCAGGCGTCGACAACGACAAACTCTCTGTTCAAGGCTAGACTTGAGCAAACTATCAAAAAGCTCGACGAGGAGAGATGGCTTTTGGAAATTGAGTTCGCAGGCGGAATATAAGCCTGCTCCGGTTCTCAGGAAGCACCCAATGGAAGTGGGTCCGTGATACTCGCAGCAAACACCGACCGGACAGCAAGGATCATCGCGAGATTAGAAACTACTACCAAGACCCTACGCGATATTATCACAACGAGCAAGACCGAGAAAGACGTTCTTGAAGTAAACAGCAGGCACTTTGCTGCGTATTTTTGTTTTAGGAGAATTCACGAATAGAAACACCTCTTGGGCTCTTGCATGGGAGGACCACAAAAGAGCCCAATCGACGACAGCAGAATCATTTGTATCAATGATTCTCAGACTGGCCACTTGGAAAATGACGAAGAAGAGTTGGCCCTGTTAAATTGGGTTATGACACTCGGAGACCGGTGCCATAGGATAAGATTGAGTTTATAAACGGGCCTTAGTTTTGCGGTGGGAAAATAAGGACAACCCAGTACGTAAAGCCATGGCTTACACTGCCTTACGGGAATTTCGTCTGCTTTTTTGCAAGTACTGCATGTTGTTAGCGTTCAGTTTTGTCATGACCAGCATTCATGGATGCTCCGGTCTTCATTTGCTTTTACATGTATTGTCAATTTGCGGCTCGGTTGCATATCAGTGCATGTTTGTTATTCTATAGTCTTTGCTTTCGACCAGCATCCTGTCATGGATGCTACGGTCTTCATGCGATGTCTTTTATGCACATTATTTTTGAAACATAAAACTAGAAATCAATCTAAATTGGCCCGCTCCTCTCCACTTTGATTTGGATGCTCTTCTGATCCTCCTTTTCACCTTTGTGTCATAACTTACTAAAGCCGCGCACATAAACATGCTCCATGAGTGTGTGGTGCACAACTGCTGGACGAGCAATAGCTCCGCATTCGACCTATTATGTTGTTAATAGATTGGCCCGCTTCACAAACGCTTTTATCACCTAAAGATCTCCAGGAATTCTCTGCCCTTTCTAAATTACGGCTTTCCCGAAGCCCTTACCATCACCCTTAAATCCTCATCCATGTCATACCACTCATGAACATTCACAGTGCCTTCATCGTCGCTACACAAAACCCCGCTCTCGGTATTGCATGCCCGAGCTTCCTCACTATTAAAAGTTTTCTCACATGCCGTCACTATCGTGTTGGCGCAGGAGCATGCCAAGAAGGTAGTCAGATTCGGGAAGTAGTTGACAGAACCAAGAGATGACTTGTTCGCTGTATCGGATCGCCAGTATAGTCAGGTAGCGACCTCTGAAAGACGCCAGGCTATCTTTGACAGACCTCCAAGGCTTTTCTAGAACAAGAGTTTTCCGTTGCCACGGCAGTGGTAAGGGCCGTCCACTCAGTGCTGTTTCATTCGTGTATGGTGCGGTCCGATCGAGAATTCTGGTGGCTTACATATGAGAGACGAGGTGCGCAGGAGCGAGGAGATGAGCTGAGATCCGGCTCAGCATTATGATTGCATCTGGCAATAATTCGAAGTTTTAGGGAGTCACTCGTTCCTAGCACCGAGGCCGATGGTGATGGGTGGTTTCCGTCGAACGTCTACGATGCACCTTACCTTGAGGCATGCTATTTCACTATTTCCCTGTCCAGACTGGGAGCAACACTAGCGAATATATGCCAAGGGGCTGGGTCGATCGAAAGCGGTGAGGTTTGGCTAAGTCGTGAACTTAGTGTAGCATCTTGAACAAAGTATTATGCGGAATACAACAGGCAACACAACCAAAATAAAGGGGATCTTTATGATCCAAAATCCCCTTTAATCTGAGGGTACGTGCATCTGAGAGTTGATATCAAACCGTCTGGATCTTGTGAGTGCGCAGAGGATGCAATTGAAACCTAAGATCAGAGTAGTTCGTCGCTGATAGAGCGCTTTGCCAACAGGTCTAAGTGACGAGCTAGACGTGTGGTTGACGTATCCCCTGTATTTGACGGTTGCACCTGAATGTAATGGAGGCTGCGTTTGTACCCAATCTGATCGTGATCACAGGATTGTCAATTGGGTGCGCAGCCTTTGAGGTGGAAGGAGCTACTTATTTTTCATTTCAGGAAGCTACCCTTCAGCATAGGACAAACTTAGACGAACCATTCGGACAGCTCATATGGTACGTAGCAAATGCTTACGGGTAACGACAAGTCGGGAACTTGACTTGATCCACAACATTTGAGCACACATGATCCTTGCACATTGAACCCTCCCACCACGAGACGCTCATCCGAGGAATCTGGCCCAGCCGCCTTTCATGACAGTATGTCGTTAAGTTCTCCGGAATGCGCCCATTATCGACAGGGTGATATTCTTGCGGCCCAGAGACCATGGAATATATCCTCCCTTCAATCTCGTAGAACCAAGACTGGACCATTTCATCCGGGAACCAGGATTTGCATACCCCGCCGCCGTTTCGATTTGCTTGTCAAGGAAGTCCCTCGGTATAGTCCGTTATTTGGGCTTGGAAGGCGTAGTGACATTCGGTCAGATCCATCTTGACGACTTCACCCTTGACCTGAAAAATAAAAGGGACAAATTGATCAAATCTGTCGTCGGGATTCCAATTCATCCATTGATGCACGGTAACATTAGTGGGGATCTTCGGTGGGTTCATGGCAGTGTTGTTAAAGAAAACCGCACAGGCAGTGTAAGCTCCAAGGTTATTCCGATATTGCCCATCGTGCATGGCAAAGCCGGTGCATTCGGATACGTCCTTCGGATTATCCGCTGAGGTAGTGCTGGCGAGTGGTAGAAGCGAACAGAGAAAGGTAAAGAGGTAGCTGCGCAGCATCTTTATCTGAGTCTGATGGTGTGGATATGCGTGGAAAGACCGGGAAGGAAATGTAGCATGAAGTGACGGCCGAGGAAGGGTACTGCGTTTATAGCGATTAAGATTCGATCGGCTTCCTCAAAAGCTGACATCGATATAAGAAGGAACCTCGACCGACAGTTCAGGTTATTACACAACAGAGAGGTACTCAAATTACGGGCTGGAGATTGAAAGTGCCACAAAGGGTTACACACCGGCAGCTTCGGTTCAATGGTTGCACGACTTGAAGAGTCATCATAGTCTTGTGTTCCCAATCTTTCTGCTGTATCATTGAGTCATCCAGAGATGGTCAGGTGCTGCGCAGTGACCTAAGCAGCGGCGCACCTTGCAAGAGCGTGCGTACATAGATGGTATCTAGCATTGAAAAATACAAACTTGGAAAGGGTGCAGCAAACACATTTCAGGATATGAATGGACTTGTTAGTGTCTTTAGCTCTGGGATCGTATCGAGATACACCAATAGTGCCGATCTGCATCTGCCCGCCACCAAGCATCGCTAAGCTTTTTCAAAAGCTTGTCCACCCCAACATCGCCATACTCCACCTACGCCGCTAATGAAGACACGGAGGATTTGGCCTACAGCTTCAATGTATTTATTAATATGTATCCTTGAAAAGTGTTGATAATGCGCTAGTCTTCCGACGCAGCCGGGCGGTCGATCGGTGATATCAGAATTGCTGCCGGGCACAGTGCCGGGGTCCCCACTAGGGCACGCGACGTTCCACGGAGACGCGGCCAACTACGTCAATGCTACCCGGAAATATCACAACAAAAAGCGCAAGCCTTCTCCGTTCCTATCGAAATGAGTGGTAAAATATTCTTCTATGTAGGAATGGCCATCTTGTTCTGGTGATTGACTATTTTCCCTTGCACAAAGCCTGCATCTGTTGCTTACACACTTTTTGTACCTCATTGTCTTCCTCTTCGCCTATCGAATCTCACGTTTCACCATGTCTGACGAAGAGAAGCAGGCCGCGTTTGGGCGGCAATCACAGGGGGCTCTGGTACCCAACGTGAGCCCCAATCATAACGAAACCGCACACATGAGTGAGCTAGAGAAGCACGGGAACTTCGTCTTGACTGAAGAGGAGGCATTTGCTCATGCGCACAACCACCCTGAGGACACTACACCCATCTACATTGTCTACTCGGCCGACGATAAAGACAATCCCCGCAATTGGCCACGTGGCGTCGCTATTACATTGGCCTCTTCGCGAGCTGGCTGAATGTCTTGACCTGCTGGTGTGCGGGTAGCATCTCTTCTGGAGCAGGGCAAATACAGGAAGAGTTTGGGGTGTCTCAGGAACTGACGACGCTGTTACTTGCTCTGTATGTGTTGGGCTTCGCCGTTGGCCCGGTTGTCCTAGCTCCGCTATCAGAATACTTCGGTCGCCGACCACTCTATGTGGTATCTTGGTTCGTCCTCTTCATGTTCCAATTACCAATCGCCCTTGCGCCAAACTACGGCACGCTGGTGGTTTGTAGATTCATCGGCGGCTTTGCTGGCGGTGCTCCTCTCACCAATACCGGTGGCACCATTTCCGACCTGTTCAAACGCGACGAGAATGGGGTTATCATGGCTTTCTATGGTGTCAGCAGCACGTTTGGGCCTCCGTCAGCTTTAGTCATCAGTGGGTATCTGGCCCAGAACGAAGGGTGGCGCATGGTTTTCTGGACCTTGTTTGCCATCACAGGAGGGTTTTGGGTACTTCTCGTGCTCACTGTTCCAGAGACACGTCATTCGAAGATACTGGAGAAGAAAACGCGACGAGTGCGCAAGCATATGGAAAAAGAAGGTCTCGCTGTTGCCAAGTATATCAGAGAGGCTGATGCAGACGAACGGAGGGGCATGATGGGCCTCTTCAAAGTTTCTCTCACTCGACCATTTACCTTTCTCTTTACCGAGCCCATCACCATGTTTGCAGCAGCATACAATGGGTTTCTTTATGGCTTGGTCTACCTCTTCAACGAATCTTTTCCGCTGGTTTTTGGTGCTGGTGGGCACGACTTCAATACTGGGGAGCAGGGCCTATCTTTTCTCGGACTTGCAATTGGGCCGCTCATCGCGTTCTGTTTCTACCCGCTTCAAGAACGCTACTATCTCCGACGAGTTACGGAGAATGATGGGAAAGGTGTGCCAGAGGCCAGAGTCTGGATGGCGCGTTACGGAGCCCTACTCATCCCAATCAGCCTTTTCTGGTTCGCCTGGACCAGCTATCCATCTGTACATTGGATTGTTCCCATCATTGCATCATCCCTCTTTGGAGCCGGCATCTACATCGTTATCCTGAGTATCTTGAATTACTTAGTCGATGCCTACCAGGTCTACTCCGCGTCAGCGCTGGCCGGTACGATTTTAGTACGCAACTTGGTTGGTGGAGGCTTCCCCATGTTTGCCACGCAGATGTATAAGAAGTTGGGGAACGAGTGGGCGTCGAGTCTACTGGGCTTCATTGCGATCTTGCTGGTGCCGATACCCTGGGTGCTTTTCTATAGAGGGTACGTTATCAGGAAACGGAGTCCGTGGGCTTCGATGCATCTAGATCAGGATGAGGATGTTCCCCATTGAACGGGATCTTTGATTCCTCTACGGCATTGTTGCAATGCTATTCAACGCGTTATATTCATATATAAATTGATAGAGGATTTGAACTGCTGCGGTGTGCGTATGCTCTGATTGGTGGAATAAATCCTACGCGGAGACGCCAATGCAACATGAAGATAACCTGGTTTTGGGTACCTTATACCGAAAACCTACTGTGCGACTATAATCCCGTACCGAAACAGTGCCGCAACGCGATATTTCTGCCATGCTCTGTGCACGATGTACTCATATCCTCTCAGGAACAGTACTACCACCGGAGGACCCTGATGGGCGGTTTAACAACTATCCAGCAGATCATCCACATTGGAACGAACATTACTCCTCCTTGGCTGAGGTCGGCAGTCATGCTCAGGATGGGTGCCGACTCTGCTATGAGCTATGGGTACGCGTTTTGAAGGATGGTGTGGCAGAGGACAGCAAGTACAGCTATCGGATTGAACAGAAGACCAAGGAGCCGCCAGCTTCGAATTCTTACAGAGAGATGGTTCCAGCAGCCTGGCTATATTTCAAGATAAAGCCTATACAGAAGACCTGGAACCCCGGTTATACATTTGGTCTCTGGCTGATTGAAGGTCTGACATCCTTCTGACAATATGTGGTCGTTACTGAGTGAAACTAGAGCCTAAGGATCCTGCAGCATCTTACGTCTCCGCAGCAAACAGTGGCGATGAAGCTACCTTTCAACTTTTGGACAGGTGGGTTTCGACTTGCTCTAAGGAGCATCCGGAGAGAGGTTGCCTGGTGACAAACACGGACAATTGGCGACCAACCCGACTGATACAACTTATCTCGCCACTCAAAGGCAAAGTCATCGCAACCGAAGTCGCCAATCTGGCCACACAAGACCAATACATCTCGCTCAGCCATTGCTGGGGACAACATAGACCTACGACATTGCTCACTACGAATCAGGCTGAGATGGAGAACGGGTTCGATGTTACCATGCTTCCGCAAACCTTTCGCGATGCCGTACAATTAACCTGGCGTCTTGGTATCCGCTATATTTGGATAGATTCCCTATGCATTTTGCAAGACAGTGCAGAAGACTGGCAGCGAGAAGCAGCGACAATGGGAGATGTATACCGGTTTGCCTACCTCAATATTGGGGCAACACGTGCCAGTGACAGTACTCAGGGAATGTTTCATACCCGAAATCCTGGATGGTTGGAGGTTCCACGGGTCACTATTCAGTTCGAAGGTTACGAACCTCTGAGCTGCATACTGGGAGACGAGTGGGCGATATACCGCCCAATTCCAGAAGGCCCGTTGATGACCCGAGGATGGGTCCTGCAAGAACGGCTGTTAGCACCACGTATGGTGCACTTCGGAGAGCGCCAGATTTCCTGGCAATGTAGGGGTGGGTGGTCGAACGAGATGCATACCAGTGCCACCGCTTTGCAGAACGGTTTCCACAGTCTTTACGTCAATGAACAGTCAGACATGTTCGAGGCGCTCTTCGAGGAGCGTAAGAATGAGCAAGACACAACGAAGATCGTTGCGCGTGCGTGGTCCGAAACCGTGCGCCAATATGCCAAACTCAGGCTCACCTTTGCCAGTGATAAGCTTGTTGCTTTGTCTGGCTTGGTATCCCGCTTCTCAAGGGTCAGGCCCGCAAATGACCAGTATCTGGCTGGTCTCTGGAAAAGCGAGCTGCCAGCCTCGTTACTGTGGTACTGTTCGAAGCGATCAAAGCGCTCAGAGACCTACCAGGCACCTTCCTGGTCTTGGGCGTCTCTTGAGGCTGACGATATCAACACTGCAGCGATGACTCGCGGAGAGTGCGCTTCCCTAGTCTCTGCTAATGTTGATGTTGTGGACAAGGTCAATCCCTTCGGCCAGGTGTCCGGGGGCCAGGTTACTATCAACGCACTGGTAACGAAGATAAGAGTGCTCTCGCAACGATATGCAGGTGAGCACTCGGCATACAGACGGTATACCTGCCTATTGGAAGAAGTCGATTTGGAGGGTTACTGCCACGATATCCCAGACTACAAGACACACGAGGGCGGGATGAAATTTGAACTCGGACAGCTGTACTGGGACGACACTCCATTGCCAAATGCTATTTTGGATGTGGCGTTCATAGTTGGCTCTACAAGAAACGAACAAGTGGACTTCGGCTGCCTGTTGTTAGAGAAGAAGGGTGAGGTTTATGAAAGAATTGGATATATTCAGTTCGCTGCTGAGAAGGAGAAAGGAGAAGTGGCCTTGGCGCGCAAAGACCTGTTTCAAGATGTTGTAATCATCTGATTAGTTTTGAACAGATGCGGAGGAAGACGGTAGCAGATAGCTGAACATGCATGTGCTGTGCCAGTGCAGCTCTTATGGTACCACACTAACCCCAAGAGAGCTAGCCCACGTCCTCCGACTTTCGGCATCCAATCACCCATCCATCCCAAATTTCCCTAAGTATCACAACTCTATCCTCTATTCTCCACGAAAATGGCAGCCCGCACCCTCCGCATAGGTACCCCGCCTCAATTGCCCGCTCAAATCGTTTCATGCTCACAGCCAGATAGGCCTCATCCCCGGTGACGGCATCGGCCGCGAAGTCATCCCAGCCGGACGCCGCATCCTCGAGGCCCTGCCCTCGTCATTCGGCCTCAAGTTCAGCTTCTCACACCACGAAGCCGGCTTCGAGACGTTCCAGAAGCGAGGAAAGGCGCTGCCTGACGAGACGGTAGAGGCGCTCAAGAGCGAGTGCGATGGTGCGCTTTTCGGTGCTGTGTCGTACGTCCTTCATATCCCACTACAAATCGCAATTGAACCTTTCTGCGACACATAAGACTTGCTTTTTTGAAGCAGAGGTGCTAATTAAGGTCATAGGTCCCCAACGACCAAAGTAGAAGGCTACTCATCTCCTATCGTCGCCCTCCGCAAGCGCCTCGCCCTCTACGCCAACGTGCGCCCTGTAAAATCCACGCGCTCCGCCGCCCGCCCCGTCGACCTTGTCATCGTGCGCGAAAACACAGAGGATCTCTACGTAAAAGAGGAGAAGACGTACAACGCTCCGGACGGCTCGCGCATTGCCGAGGCAATCAAGCGCATCTCGGAGACGGCGTCGTCGAACATCGCGGCGATGGCGGGCGACATTGCGCTGCGCAGACAGCGCGTAAGGGATTCTGGACTTGCCAGCATACATAACCGCGGACTGGTCACCATCACGCATAAGTCGAATGTGCTGAGCCAGACGGACGGGCTGTTCAGGGAGGTCAGCAGGAAGGTCCTCGGCGCGGAGAAGTACCAGATGCTCGAGATCGAAGAGCAGATTGTGGATTCCATGGTGTACAAGCTGTTCCGCCAGCCGGGCGATTACGACGTCATCGTCGCGCCGAACCTGTACGGCGACATTCTGTCCGACGGTGCTGCGGCGCTGGTTGGTTCGCTCGGACTCGTGCCCTCCGCAAACGTGGGCAAAGACTTTGTCATTGGCGAGCCGTGCCACGGATCTGCGCCTGATATCGAGGGCAGGGGCATTGCGAACCCCATTGCGACCATCAGGTCCACTGCGCTTATGCTGGAGTTCCAGGGCGAGGAGCGCGCCGCGGCGAAGATCTACGAGGCGGTTGATGCGAACCTTGAGGAGGGCAAGCTTCTAACACCTGACATGGGCGGCAAAGCGACGACCGAGGAGGTCATTGAAGACGTTTGCAAGAGGCTGTAGAATTGAAAATGGATATTATGTATAGAGAGGAGTAACTTGTACAAGGCTAGATACCATGCATGTAAAAGCGTCTATCACGATCTAAAGCTCCCGTATATGCACGGTTCGCCCCCGGTACCAATTCATATTCAAGATTTCGAAGTCAGACGTACTCCGCCGCCGAGTCCTCTAGGAAAACGCCGTGCTATGATATGATCGTGCAATACGCCTAGTCCAGCTCATCGTCGTTCGCCGCAGCTTTCGTCTCGGTCTTGTCTCCACCGTGCACCTGATGGACCATGTCTTCCGCGCTTTCTATGCCATACGTCTTCTTCGCCTCGTCGGTTGGGATGAGCTGGAAGATGACGACGAACAGCTCTGTGTTTGTACTCCGATCTTTGAGGACATATCTAAGAGAGTGCGTACTAAGTTAGTCAGACCGCGAACCGACCAAAGAAATCTTCACGTAGGCTATCCTGCAGTTGTCTGATAGATAGCGGGACTGTACTTACCGAAGCGGCTGCCCATCCCAGTGTCCAATAATCGATATCGCAGGCAACCCGTACCCAATCTTGAGCGCAAACTCATTGAAGTCGACATAAGGATTGAAGAAATCGCACTTATATTCTCTCCCCTCTTCGAACGTGAAGTCAGTCCTCTTCGCCTCGTTTAGGAAGTGTTTTTGCCGCTGGCTAGTCGTTGCAGGGACACTGTATTTCTCCCGCACGTCCACACCATCGCCCTCAGCACCCTCCGCATACACAACTGCCTCGCCCTCTTTCTCTTCTCCAGCGTCCGGTTCCTGCGGTGGCTTGTTACCTATCCGTAACACATTTATGGACGACAACAATGCGCCATAGAGATACGGTTCGTCACCGTAGACGTCGCCGTCGAGGCCAGGATCGATCCACCACTTCACGATGCCGAAGGCCTTGTCAAAGAGGGGCGGCAGGCGGTCTCGGATCGGGTGGTCGAAATCATTGCCGAAGACGAGGTCTTTCCCCGATATGGAGCGTTTGGGTGTGAAGGCGAAGGAGATGGAGTAGCGGTCGTAGGGGTGCTGCGGGGTCGAGAAGTAGGGGGATGAGGACGGTGAGCCTTCAGGTAATCCTTTGGTAGTAGTGTCAGTGTGGAGATGAAACGTGGTGAAGCGCATGCGCTCTAGGATACTTGAGTCCTATGCGCGAGGTTTCTAGATGCTGTCGCGTGCTGCAGTGATGAGAAGGGCGTACCGCGGTAATCTTTGATGCGCACTTGTATCCGCGCGTCAAGGTGCTCTGAGGAGATGTTTATGGGCTTCTCGGTGTTGACATGAACATCCTCGTGCTTGGAAGTGTCGTACGTCGCACCCGCCGTCACCTTGAGTATGTACTGTTCATAGTGGGGCATCGTAGACCACAAATATTTCTCTCGCTGTAGAAGGGTATGAATTAAAAACTTTATGAGGGTCCGAAAAGGAAAACTGCTGTGTTAGGAACTGAAATCGGGCGACAACGCGAATGTTTGCCGCTGTGGAAAATTGTTGACGATCACGATGACGTTCGGAGGGTTTGCGGCGGAAGGAGCGCTTGCAAGCGCAGGGTTCTCCACACGCTAATCTGCTTCGGCTCTCTAGCAAACCAAGGTAGAAGGTCACAACACTACACTAGAGGTAATAGAACATCCACCAAGATGATTATTAGCTATTAAGGCTACAGAAATCGCGAAGGACGCCTCTCTCTCGAACGGGTAACACTTTCATACTGCTCAGACTGTTGTGAACTCATCAAGATTCACGCGCTGATAAAATGACACGTGCCCAAAAGTCTCCCAGTATTGCGCAAGACGATCGTGCGAAATCAAGAGAAGTTGAGATGTCATGTAGTCGTCTAGATACTATTAGCATCCTCCGTTTGCTTCGAGTTAATGAACCAAGACTCACCATCTCTGAAGCCTCTTGCAGCAATGTGGCCGACGCTCTTGACGATGCGTGCTCCCCTTGAACAGCTCCTCATCCGCGACTCGTATCAGACCACTAGGACCAATGTCTGGCGCTATAAAGGTGTACTCTCCTCGCGGTATATTCGGGTCTCCTGTGAGTTTGACCGCTTCGAGACGTCCTCGGTAGACGGGCTCGTCACCGTCACCGTGTTCATTCTCAGTGAAAGCCGGCGATGCATGCAGGGTGGCGATGCTATCTCCCATGCTATTGTCTTCTTGCTCTTCAGTCGTGCCTTCACCCTCAATTATATCTTGATCCCAACCGGCCTCGTCCCATTCTTCTTGGGCGCTTGGTGCAGTACTCCAGGAGTCACCACTGCTAACACTGCCCTCGCGCTCTGCTGCTCGCAGAACTGATTCTGCCCGCTCCGGCAACGGTTGGGGGTCATCTGGTTGCATGACCACCAAGAACTCACACCCGTGGCCAGCGTAGTCCCCGCACCAAACCCCTTGCCACGGTTTCTGTGGAGTGGGTGTGTAACACTCTGCAGGCAACGTGCCCCATGTCGTGACGTCTTCCCCCACGCGCATACTAACCCCGTGAGGTCGAGACGAAAATTCCATCCACCGTCTCAATCTAAAAGTCGCAGAAGACATTTCTGAGGTATTTGACGGTCGGTGGGCGACATCGCGGAAGCGGCTCGGCGATTCGTTCAGCGTACGGACCGGACCCGGTATCGTGAGCGGCGGCCAGACAGGCGTATTGCGCGAGATGGCTTGTTGAGGCAATGGCCTCGACAGTATAAGTTGAGAATGTATTCCGGAGCTGGGTCGGGGTAGCTCATCAACAAGGTCCATGGGGACTTCTCGCGTCAGTCGACTGCCAGACTGGGCAAAAGCAGCCGCATATCCACGAGCATCCAAGCGTACCACCGGCGCGTTGAGATCTAGCCTTATGCGCGGATTGAAAGTGTGTATGATCGCGTGTGGATTCCAGTCCCATGTCTTGAACGTAGGTTGCCGCCGTTCCGCAACAAGCGCATATCCTTCGATAGCATTGAGACGATGATCATATCTAGCTATAATAAGCTTCCCCGTATGGGGTGTATCTGAAAACCAAATCCTGTGCTGCGCGATGAACCAGTACGGGTGATGCAGCTTGAACAGTTCACGCCAAGTCAAGCCATCGGGCTTGGGCACGTCATAGCCTGGCACATGAGCCTGGACAAACGGTTGGTACAGCGTGTCTTGTCTGGAGTGTTCAAGAAATGCGCGGTTTACCAAGCCGACTGTGAGCAGGTCTGTCAAGGGCAGGAACGTAAGGATGTGGTGTACTAGCTCTGAAGGGAGCGTGGAGATCGAAGAAGCTGCGTGCTCAGCCATGATGACAGAGAGTAATTCCGGGTCGAGTCTTCATCGACTGAAAGTTTCCAGAGCCTTGTAGATATACTTGGAAATAGGAGGTTCAGCGCGGATTCGTGGGTAGTCGGTACAAAGGACTACTCAGTCGGCGACCGCGCTGAACGCGTGCTATTACCGACTGCTCCGGATTCACAAGGACGAACACACTCCAAACATGTGGAGAAGCGCTCGGCAGGTAGGAGCCAAACTTGGCCGTTGTTGCTATCTGCTGCGATGTTGTGGCACCTTCCAGATACCGCCTAGCAGAGGCACGCCTGGTACTCAAGATAGACGACAGACCACGGTTCCGGGGCTCGACAATCTGGAAATGAACAACACCTGCTGTATTCGACACCGAGAGCGTGCCGTTTGGGACGGATTACGAGGCCGTTGCGATATCGGGACAATTCCAATGATGCGAGGCAGGGTTGTTCTGCAACCAAAAATAATCTCCGAACCCAGAGTTGGGTCGATGCAGGCTTCGATACCACGGGGGGTGACTGCAGGAGGGTCAGCCGACGGCTCGGCGCAATAATTTGCGAAGAGGGAGGTGGGTGAGGTTGGTGGGCACGAGACTGTTCATGGTGTTGATGTCGCCTCCATGATTGCACGGGCCATCACCGACGCCGACGCCGCGCTATGAAATGTGGGGAAGCGTGATGGACGTCACATCTCATCACATCGTCACAGCTGGCGCGTGGTCCTTCCTCGGCCCCCAGGGCCCTCTTACTCAAGTTGAAGGTCCTTATCAGTAACGTAGGCCACACCCTGAAGCACGCAATTCTCTTGTCGACAAGGTGATAACCGATCGAGATGCATGCCCCATTTCCTGTGGACTGCTGTTGGGCGCCACTGATGCTTGATTCCATCGCACCATCCTCGATAACCACTATCAACACGTAGGCTACACAGTCGTCTGTCTGTTCTGTGCACGCATACAGACGACCACCAGTCGTACGTTGGGCGTCGGGCTCTGCCTAGCTCTTGAGATCGATTGCTTATATGGGCTATGCCATAGCTCCAACTTACCAACACCTTTTCATTGATGAGAAAGTGGTCCATGGCTTAGAAAAGTAACTACCAGTCTCGAGCGAAACTTTTGGTAGGGCAACTTGCTCTTGGCTAACACATAAACTATGTCCTTACTCTGTCCAGTTGTAAATCGTAGGCAACGAGCATCGAGGTTGAACAGGTATATAGTGACTTCATGCGACTGCGAGTTCCTTCTATGTGGAATAGTTTTCATGGCTAGCAGGCTCATCTAAAGACCGACACAGCCATTAGGTCTGTTTGCCAATAGCCTCAGGGAAGTGAAGGAAGACCTCGAATTATGGCCCGAGAGCATTTGAAGCACGCGCCTTCACCTGAGCCCAAGCTACCTTCCCTCGCAAACGCCCGAAAGCGATCTGTGAGAATACGTCTGCACTATTGTCTTCTCTCGCCCTCCCCCTCTCGTTGATCCTACTTTGTATACTGTCTGCAACTTTCTGTCGCTACACACCAACACTACAAGATGACACTTTCAAAGATTCTTCGACTTGCGGTTGTAGCTGCCGCGGTGCTGGGCGCCTCCGCACATGTGAAGCGAACGCCAAGGGAGATGGTTGAGTATCACAAGCAGGTCGCGCGCGACTCCGAAGCGCTTGCCCAGTGCCTCGATACCCCCGATCTGAAGGAGTTGAATGCTCGCATAATCGTGGAGCGTCGGGAGTCTTTCCATCGACTTCGCAAGGCCCGCGGTATTGACGTCGATGTCCAGCCTCGAGGTTAGTTTTGACTCATGCTAGTTTTCAGCAAACACTAACGGATTATCACAGCGGACAAGCCGGCTCTCGAGAAATGGCATAAGGTGAATCACGAAAAGACCGCGGACGTCAAAGGCAAGGACTTCAAGAACGATGCCTCCCTCTTCGGGTTCGACCCCAAGGCCGCGAACGTGAATCCTTCTGTTTGCGTCCTTGCCCCAGAGAGCATTTGGGGACCTTACTTCCAAGATCGTGAGGCTTACCGTCAGGATATTCGCGAGAATCAAAAGGGCGTGTACCAGCGCCTAGCTCTGCAAGTCATCGACATTACCACTTGCAAGCCGCTCCAGGGTGCCCGCGTGGATGTCTGGCAGGCCAATGCTCAGGGCCAGTACGCAAAGGAAGTACGAGTCTACACAAAAGAGCGCCCAGATGTGCACTGGCTGACCGGCGCGCAAGCCACTTCGCCCTGGGGGACGGTGGACTTTGACACCATCTTCCCCGGCCACTATGCTGGACGTGCAGTGCACACTCATCTGTCGGTACGACCCAAGGGGAAGTTCAACAACCCTGATGGATTCGTGCACACGGGCCAGCTCTACTATGACGAATATCCGCGCCAGGAGATCGACGTAGGTTCTCCATCGCCGGCTTCCGATATATGCTGACCCGTCACAGAGGTTCGACCCCTATGCGAGCAACACGCAAGAATTAGTTCTCAACCTGGACGACGGATTCGCTCCAGACGCTGCATCAGAGAAGTACGATTCATTCGTGCAATGGGCTTGGCTTGATGGTGGCAATCACCAGGGTATGTCATTGACCGGACTGCACTTGATCATTTATTAACGTGCCCAGCCGGACTTGTGACTTGGATTACTGTCGGCGTCAACACGTCTGCTCACGTGCCGCCCTCCACGGGATAATGATAAGCAATCATTGTCTGCATTTCATGGAGAACATCTCGCCAATTGCGGCAGGCTGTCCCGCATCGGCCACTCTCCTCGAAAACATGAACAAACTGAGAATCAGGGGAGGTTTCGGTTGGCAATTCCCTCGAGCGTTAACATAGATAAGCTCATGGGCGAGATACAATGATAACGGTAACACCTCTGTATACAGAATCCGGGTTACATGTGCAAATACAGGGAGTTACATGTCAATTGCGTGCCTGATCGAGATGCGCGATGCCGTGCAAGGCACTTATCTATCCTGAAGCGTCTGGAAACTTACTATTAGGGGACTGGCGCGCGACTTTGCGAAAGACATCAATGAATGATCCCAAGTTGCGGCTCTGACTACGTCAATCGACAGTCAATCAACTATTTTATCATGTCGTGGTAGATTACTTTACTACGACTATTTCTGATGGCTCGGTGCCATATATCAGGGCTAGGTCTATCAGCATAGGTACAACAGTACCTGGCTTATAATTAGCGTCACATGTGCCTGATAAATGTTACCAAGAGCTATAGGGTATTGGGGAGGGACTTTTGCAATCGACTATAGAAGATCGCATTGTTAATTTATCGCATTTATCCTGAAAGGCTGAAAATCCCCGCTATTTAGGACTGTCCGCAACACACGGTCCTCTCTAGCGATCGTGTGGCGATTGTGTGGTGATCGTGTGGCTGAGCGCGACCGATCAGTCTCGGGCGTGCTTCTGCATATTGAGGCGCAGTGGGAGCAGGCAAGAACATTACCCCTCTCTCCCTTCGTTCAGCCTGATCACTAACTTCACGAATTGTTTACCATGAGAAACACTTCCTATCCGGGCGCTTCCCGGCTATCTGGCGACGAGATCCGACTTGTGAGAATACTTCCTGGCGAATGGTCAGAACAGATCCGCTGCGATTTGGTTGAGGAGTCTTTGAGCGATGTTCGCCCATATCATGCGCTCTCATACGTATGGGGTCCGAATAAGATTACGCGACCGCTTCTACTCAATGATCACGTCTACCATGTCACAGCCAACCTTGAGTCCGCTTTGCGACACCTCCGTCATCAGCTCAAAACTACCTTTTTATGGGTAGACGCGCTTTGTATCGATCAGACCAACGACGATGAAAGGACGCACCAAGTCGGTATCATGGGGTCGATATACAAGTCCTGCCAAAGCGTCCTCGTATACCTGGGCGATGGAATCGGTCACCACGAGAGGTTAAGGAACCCCTGCGAGACGGCCCCATCCACAGTGGCGTTTTCCTTGGAGACGATGAAAGCAATATCTTCAAGGGCGAAAAGGTTCCACCGAACAGTACCATAATGATGAAGCCGATTTCTGACACTCTGGAAATATTCTCCTTCATTCGGACCCTCGCTACCACAGGGCATCTTGATAGAATTGCAAGCTTCCTGCCAAGTCCAGATGCAAATGAAAACTCGAAACGTGGCGTATTTGAGGCCTTGCGACAGCTTATGTATGCACCTTTTACACCTTGGTGGACACGCATTTGGGTGGTACAGGAGGTTATTCTGCCGCGGAAAGTCACACTTATCTGTGGTACTATCTCAGCCCCGTGGGAGATGTTTGCAAACGCTGCTTCAAACTACTTACGCCATTCTCAGAATTGTTGTGCATCGTTTCTTCAAAAGGCTCCGCGAGATAATGTGAACGTTCTACAAGGGTTCTGTGGGCTCATGCTCGACCTCGAGCATATGAGACAATCATTTGCTGTCTCATCCAACTACGAACTTTTTGGGACCATGACTTCCAATGAGATGGAACAGAGATCTCTTTTGTCACTGTTGAGAAGATTCAGAAACCGCAAAGCTTCCGATTCACGAGATAAAGTGTACGCCCTCCTTAGTCTCGTGATCGAACAGGGAGTCAGATCCAAGTTGCGACCGGATTATGCTTTAAGCGACAAAGAAGTGTTCACCATCGCAGCACTTACTTCTATCTATGATTCAGCATCGCTCTCTGTGCTACATACGGACCTGTCAAGGAAGTATCGCGACGACCTGCCTTCTTGGGTGCCTGATTGGGAAGCTCCTGGGCAATTCGGTGACAGCCTCCGCTCGGACCCATTGTACCTCTATGACACTTGTGCCTCTTGGCCTGTGAACGAGGCGACTGTTCATTCATCAGGAAATGTATTATCTGTTGGTACAAAACACGTTGACTATGTCCACAAAGTGGCGCCGAACATGCTCTCAGAAGAACCTGATTCTGTGGCTGTCACGCTTCTCCAATGGCTGCGAGTCGCAGAGCCTCATCGGTATCCTCAAAGATTAGCAGAAAAGGCGGATAAAGAATCAAGTCCCCACAAAAGTTTGGTACACAAGCTATGGAGAGTTCTGTGCGCGGGCGTCGTCACCGAACCTGGAGGCCATATCCACAAATTCCTACCCATGGACGAACGCCAGTTCGAAGTCTGGTCCCAGTGCTCACATATTTCCCCATTCGTCAAGGAAAACAGGAGCACAGGTGTATCTCTTGTTTCTCATGAGGGTGGTGTGGATTTGCAGCTCCCCGTTCGCGATCCTTCGACACTCAACACACCAGACGCAGAATACTTGAGGATTCTGTACAGATTTGAAAATTCAATTAAGAACAGTAATCCATACCGGTCGAATCATCATTTTACCCGGCTGTTCCCCGAGCAGATCACTCGGGCTACATTAATCAGAAATGTCATGCGGACCTACGAGGAAAACCAACGCGTTCCAGCTATAAATTTCCGGGCTGTCTTTAATACCTCGGGCCGAGAGAAAATTGTTCGTGTTGATTACAAGCTCGAAGATTTCATTGAGTGGGCTACCATAGATCCTCATGACATCCTCAACAATCATAGAGATCCTCCTTTGGAGGGCTGGTACAGTGGCATTTCCGCAGATGAGATCTATTACAGACGGCGAGCAGTTTGGTGTTGCATACCATGGCATTCAGTGTTACATGACACGAGGCCGCTGATATTAGAAAGGCTGCCTGTTGAGGTCAGAGAGGAGCACGATCCTCTAAAGAGACGGATTTCCATGATAGATCATTCTGTCATATCAGCTACAAAATCACGATGCTTGTTTGTCACGGAGAGAAACTGCATCGGATTGGGTCCTGCAGCTATCAAGCCAGGGGATAGTCTCTGTCTTATCAAAGGCGGAAGGACGCCCTTCATCTTGCGACGTAAAGACCCCGTACAAATCGCCAAGGAAGTCCGGCTAGAAGACACGGGGCGAACACCGTTCCAGGACTCGACCTTGACCGAAGAAATATTGAAACTGAAACGGAAATATTCAGAACATGTAAGGTCAGGCGCGAAGATGGATGAGGTGACAGGCTATGAATTGATCGGGGATTGTTACGCTCATGGTCTGATGGATGCTAAAACGCTCGATGAGGAGATAGCCCGTATATCTCAGACTTCAAAGTCCCCTTTTTCATTTCCGAGCTCGGTAACTCAACCACCTGACTGGGAAACTGCCTGGATAATCTAGTCTTCCTTTCTTGGCTTATTTTGTTGACTTTCTTTCAGTAACAGGAGCTCGGAAGGTTTTATGTTCAGAGCTCTCGAATGGGCTATTGTTTCTTCACTTCAGTTCGCAAAAACACTGAATAGATTGCAATTAGCTAAAGTAGTTTGTGGAAACGGCAATGTTCCCAATTAACAGTGAGTTCCACGCTACCTTACAGAATTATAGCCCGCAAGGGTAGTCGCGTTCTATCATTCAGTCTACCATACTAACAGACATATTCTACTATTATAACATGATCCAAATGAAACAGCATGGGTGACGCGTGTTATCCTGATGGGAATACTTGAAGAAGTTGAAGCGAAAAGATCTAAGCGCAATGCTCAAAGACTAAATCTAACACATTCCTCACTTGTTTTCGATGTGACTTCACTTGAGCTGAAGAATACCCCGTCGTTCCATACAGTACCCTAGCAAGCCAGGATTTATACAAAGATATCCTGTCTCAGAGTTGTGGATTGATGTCACCTTCGCGTTCCGAAAGGATTTAAACAGTCAAGTGCGTATGATCTTCGATGTTCTTGATTCTGCTCTAACTCTTCCTCGATCTAGTGGTCAATCCTCCCATCCTGCATATATAACGCGCCAGTCGAGAATCCGGTGAAGCAGATGGAGATAACTTACTCGTGTTGATGTAAGTGTGAGCGTGGAATTTAATACGAATCAGATTTGACACCCTTTTCGCTACATTTACGATCTGGACTTGTGCAGTGGAGAAGCACGATTGAAATTGTTGATCATCGTTCCGATATATCATGCGGTCGTGGTTCGTGATAATTCGAAGATTGAGGGTCTTAACGCCATCCGCACCAAGCTGCCCCTTCGATGCAATCGACGATGTTGAGAGTCGAGTAAAGTTCACCGATGCTCAGCACAAGTGTCACCAAGTTTTCTGCGACTTCAGTGTGATATTAACAAAGAGACAATATGACATTCATGCACCTTGCCTAAACCTTGCTTTGAACCCGCAGTGGACTCATTACCATACCCTCTTTCAGATTGCCGCTCAAACCCTCGTGCGGTCCGTACACCTACAGCTCCTCACACACCCACCCGTCCTCATCTTTTCCATCACCACTACCCTGATACCGATTCGCATAGGGATATCTGCAGTGCCTTCTCGCCAACTCGACACCCTTGTCAGGGTCATCGTCCACCCACTTGACACCCCTGAGCATCTCAGGCGCTTCCCCATGTTCCACCCACCCCGCCAACGCTAGTAGCACGTTCTCCTCCGGCTTCATCTTGTCGGGTTGACCTCTGTCGTCCTGACCGACATAGTCGGCACCCGGACCACGACCATCACAGTGTCCCGTACCCGAGAGTCGGAAGTAGCGGTAGAAATCATCGATGGTAGAAGCATCCTCGTCGCCGGTAGTGTTGACAACAGAGTCATAGTAGTGGTCGGAATTGAGGATGGAAATGAGTGGGTCAGAGGATCCGTGCCAGTGGAGTATCTTGCCGCCACGAGCGCGAAAAGCTTTTAGGTCGGCGTTAAGAGGTCGCAATTCGTCTGGTGCTTCTGTGAGCGACCTAATTGCATCATTGGTATCGTAGTCGGAAGGTTGCCACGACAGGTTACCGGGAGACACGTAGTGGTACCACTCCTCCAATAGCGTGAGAAGAGGCTCACTTTTAAGTAATGCATCAGCAAGACCGACTTCTGATCCGTATGCCGCGCCTGGATAGGAGTAGTTCACGCCGAACTCAAGCGGGGAGAAAATTCGGTCTACAGCAAAGGCTTGAGATGTGGTGAGGCAGTTCTCGCGATCGACAATCCAGCAATTAAGCGGCAACGATTCGAACTGGCATCGACGCGAATCCTCGATGATGCCGTCCGTAACGCCGTCGAGATCGTCGCACTGGCTGAGCAACTCCTCGTGCACTAAGTCCCAATTTTCTTTTGTGAGATACGAGGCGTTCCCATGAAAAAGGCCCTCTAGCACAGCACCATACCACATAACGGTGTTGCCTAGATTGACAGCTGGGGCGCCAACTACGATGCCATCGAAGAGCTCGGGATCGGCCTGGGCAACGCGAAGCCCTTGACGAGCGCCGGTAGCGCAACCTATGTGGTATGACTTGAATGCCTCGCGATCGTAGTATTGTTTGACGACCGCCTTGGCCACGAGTGTAGCTTGCTGGACACTACGCCAGGCAAAGTCGCTGACGACTTCACGTTGGTTGAGCAATGCGCTAGCCGAGGTGCCATTGTGTCCACCATTAGAGCCTACACTCGCGAAGCCAAGTGCTGTGCCGTATGCCATCTGAGGATAATCAATGCCTGTGACTAAATTAGCATCCATATATGGGGAGAAATGGCGATCACTAACACCCATCGAAATTCCTGTTACCGATAGATAGGATGCGACCATCCAACCCATTTGGCAGCCATATCTCCATGATAGTCGAGCTTGACGGTGACGTGGAAATGTTGAAGACGCCACGGCAAATGTCCACAGGCATCGGAGGAGCCGGATTCATCTGACATGTCACTTCCAAGCCCTCGCCTCTGTGGTTGATCACGGATCCTTTAGATAGATACTGCGTAGCCACGACTTGAAACCTTTCTGATCCAAATTCGTTAGCAAGGTTGGCGCAGCGATCCTCTCTAGACCCAATGCTGACAGCCGCGAGCAAAGCGAAGAGCGCAAGCAGGAGCATTTTCAGAGACTGTGAAGTTGATGCAGAGACACGAAAGTGGCAAGGTTCCCAGGAGAGAGTATTGCCAAATAAGACGTCTTCTAATGTTGCCGAAGGATGATTGATGTTCTCTCAAGAGGGAAGGGGCCCTCCGATTCGTTTGCACAACGGGAACGGGTACAATCTCGCGTCGGCAACTGTCATCGAATCAACGGAAGGAGTGCACCCATATATTGTGCTTCTCCGTTTGCGTACCCGCCTCTTTAGCGTGATCTCCCTTCGTAATGGTACAATGCTTTGTTTGCTGATGACAGCCAATCCAAAAAATAGGTCCACTTAGATATCGATATGAGGATCTCCACGCATGCGGCAAGAATATGCTGCGATGTGCAATGCCAGTGGGCATGCCGTATCCTCATCATCTTGTCACGGCAAGGCAACAAAGTCTCAAAGTAGTTGACTTTGCATCACTGCCCCTGGAGCTTCTTCTGCGCGTATCACAGTCCGCTCCGACTGATGCACATCTTCTGGTCGATGCGAGATGCTCCGGGCAATTTCCAGGCTTCCTTCAACACCGGCTATCAGGCTGTCCAACGCCCCAAAGATATCGCCTTGACTCCGATCTCTAGCTTCTATGAGCTTAGACTCTCCCGGCTGACCCTTGCCTTTGCCCTTGCGCTGCTTAGGCACCTCGATGCCTTCTATCCGCAGCATAGAGCCGGAGTCCGGCGATGACTCGTCAAACGAAGGTGCGATTCGAGTCGAAGCGTTTGTGATCTGCCATTCTGGTGACATGGACTGTGCATCGACGATAGTCTGTCCGTCGGCAGCGACATCGATGATGACAAAGCGCTCCTTGGTTGCAGGTAACGGCGGTGGTAGTGGGGATTCGACGGGGGGTTCCTGATCGTCATCATCCATTTCACTCTGATCGTGCCCGTGTTCCTTGTGTTGTCGATCCGATTGCGGCAAATACTCTGTATCGTCTAGACCGAGACTCCGCATCGCCGCTGCGGTCACAATGACAGGGTCGTCGTCGGCGAAGACATAGTGGACGAAGGGATGATAGTGTTCGCCTGTCGAGGTATCGTCTACGACTGTGAAAAAGGGTCTGAAGTTCGGCGGCGGCAACAGCGTTTGCTCGGACGTGGGTTCCGGGTAAGGAATGTCGCCCTCGTCTTCATAGGCAGCATCGTGCGCTTGGTACTCGTCAGGTGGCTCATCTTGTGCTTCCGAGGGCTCTTCGAAATGTGCGATAAGCGGCGAGCGTGGCGAATGCGCTTCCGGCGGTATGATCGATGCTTTCGACGGCCTCGGACTCGCAGGCATCGTGAGTTGTGGGATGGTGTTGAGGCGGCATACGGGTAGGGCTGGAGCTACTGGCTGAGCTCGAGAAGCTCTCGTCTTATCGACTTATCGATAAGAGGTGTGCAGGGTTCAACGCGTCGCGTACCAGACGCGTAGTGCTGGTCCAGTGGTCCAGTACATATGTATGCACGTCATTCAGGATGCAAGATTAGATCTTTTTTAATAACAAGGTACAGGGAGTCCTACTCAAATGTACGGCAAACTGACAACCAAAGGGGTATCTTCCAACGCCAATATGCCAATATGCCAACGCCGAACAGGATGCTTCCGCGTTCCTGCCGCAGCTGTTGCAACAGCGCGAACGAGAACAAAGCAACAGAATACAGAAGTGGGTGCTGCTCGTCAGCGTATCAAAACGCCTCCTTGTAGAGTTCATCCGTTGAGCTGTCATCCATCTACGAACGCTTGGGGAAACACCTCAAGGTCTCAAGTATGCGTACATGGTTGTAGTATCACACGCGGACAGCTATAAGGTTGAAGCGTTCGAGAACCCGATGAGAGGGTAAAGTAAATCACATCGGGCTCGTGTCGGGATTCTGGGCTGGCGTCTCGGTTTGGGTGGCGCCGGCTTCTTGGTTCTTGCTCTTGAAAGCTGCAATTGTCAGCCAGTGCTTCATATGAGAGCAGGATCTAACATACGCTGGCGACACATAGGGCATTTCTCCTGCGCGGCCTCCTGTCTCAACCAAGAGAAGATGCAGTGCTGCCATTCATCAGTCTTTGTTCGCCTCCGCGATTTCGAGCCGCCTACCATATGGAATGAGTGATTGCACTCGCCGAGCACTAGGTCGTGTTAGAACGTATATCAATCTACAAGACTGGTTGGCTTACATAGCGGGCAATCATCACCTGGGTATTTGCACTTGGAGCAGGTGCTGTCGTACGGATTGCGACAAATGCCACAGACGTCATCGTCAGGCATGTCCCACCGCCAGGCCGCCACAGCATTCCACTCCTTGATCGTCACCTTCATCGTGTCTTCGAGATTGTTTGCCGTCGCGCGAGTTCGATGCTATCAGGCGGGGTGGGATGGGACAAAAACAAACATGCAGGGATCCGCGGGGAAGCCGCCACGCCAAGCCTTGTACCCTGGCCTGGAGCTCCGCGTCTTCCCCACTTTTCCTGGATGACGAAATCCGCGCTAATATTATCAACATTCACATATCGCCTGTTATCGGGCATGTTTCCCTTGCAGCAAACACCAAATATCATGACCAAGTCAGGACTCGATCGCTGAACAGCCAGGTAAGCAATCATGTTGCTTTTCGAGCCTCGACGACCAGAGGCCAGGAAGCAAACGAAGGCGCCGCGTTTATCCGCAAGCTGGAGCTATCTGGACACATGTAGAGAGCTATTTGTTCCGGTTTTCGTAGCTCCGCCCATCCCACACACTACCACCAGACCATTGACGTCCCACTCCAGCTTCTAAAATGCTTGTATCAAGCTTCCGCTTCACCGTCCGACCTCTCTCCTCCCTCTCCTCTGTCCGGTCACTGGCGGGAGGCAGACGCGCCATGTCTCAATACACACTCACCTCGTACATCGTGACCCCGGCCGAGCTCGATTCTGCACTCAAGAAGAACGTGTTTAGCAAGCTTTCGACCGCGCCTAGAATTGTTCCGCTCTGCGCATCATGGTTCTTGCCAAACGATGGCCGGACCGGGATCGACACGTTCAAGGAGTCTCGTATCCCTCATGCTCGTTTCTTCGATCTAGATGAAGTGAAAGATCCGCACTCACCCTACCCTCACATGCTACCGTCAGGCAAAGACTTTGCGGATGCGATGGGTCGCTTGGGCATCCGAAAGGACGATAGCGTAGTGGTGTACGATTCGAAGGAGCTAGGCATCTTCTCCGCACCGCGTGTAGCATGGACTTTGCAGATATTCGGTCATCCGAACGTACATATTTTGAACAACTTCCGGACGTGGGTCAGGGACGGCTTCCCCACGGAGAGTGGAGAGCCAGCTGAGCATGAAAGAGTCGACTACCCCGTACCGGAATTGGACAAGAGCAAGGTCGCTGCCTTTGAAGAGGTCAAGGAGATAGTGAAGGATGCAGGAAAGGAGGGCGCCGAGGAGGTGCAGGTGTTGGACGCGCGACCTGCTGGTCGCTGGGCGGGAACTGACCCCGAGCCCAGGGAAGGTGTGCATATGCAATTGCATTCAAAGTACCCACACTAACAGCTCCAGGTATCTCCTCTGGACACATGCCTAGTTCTACAAATGTCGCCACGAACAACCTGCTTCACTCCGACGACAAGACCTTCTTGCCTCCAGCCGAGCTGAGACAGATATTTGAGAGCTTGGGAGTGGATCCCGCAAAGCCCATTATCAGTAGCTGCGGCACTGGCGTCACTGCTGCTATTGTGGATACCGCTCTGACCGAAGCCGGATATCCACAAACAAACAGGCGCATTTACGACGGCAGCTGGACTGAGTGGGCACAGCGTGTGAAGCCTACTGAAGGCCTCATTACAAAGTCACTCTAAGCAAGTGGTTCGATCTAAGACAAGTCCTATCAGAATGATATGCTCACAGTGGGTGAAAAGATCGAGAGCTCTGCCCAACATTGTGAGGGACCTAGCCCTCGGCATTCGCTCAGGATAAGCAACATGTGACGAAATCGTGGCATCGATCAACCATACTCAACTCCCGCGAATACATCCTGACGTAATTGGAAGGAAACCTGCATAGGTGGACTGTCATTCCTTCCCCCTTTCACTGTGGTCTTCTTTGTCGATATTGGCCAGATTCTCTATACTGAGTAGGTTTCTTCAGCGAAGATTGTGTATATTTGTTGATCTTGCTTGAAATTGGATATGAATGAAACCCAGCAAATACCAACCAACATCTCTAAATGCCGCTGCTAATGCACACTCGCGATCACTCCCATCTACCACCTTATTCCCTCCCCAAACCTATCCAAGAAGAACCCACTGTCGATCAATTCTACCCTCTCAATAACCGGTAAACACGTGCGCAGACTCTCCTCCGCACTTATGGCTCCCTCCTCCTTCCATCCCACCAAGCCTGTCTCCACCCTTCCTGGATGCATTGCTAGCACCACCACACCCTCCACATCCACGCTCAGACTCTTCACCACTGCATTCAGCGCCGCTTTACTCGCGCGATACGCGTACCCGCCTCCACTAATGTTGGTGAAGATACTACCCATGCGAGAAGACATGATGATAACTTTTGGCGGGGTAGCTGCAGGTTCGTGTGACACTACGCTCTGGAGATTTGGAATGAAAGTGCGGACTGTAGCGAACGCGCCCCATGTGTTAATTTCGAGGGTGCGCATGAAGGTGGTGCGGTCCATGACTTGCAGCGTTTCGGCCGCTGCGACGTCTCTTTTCTCTGCGAGGACTGAGGGTACGAGACCGCGGATGCCGGCCGAGTGTATCACTGTCCAATGGCAAAACCTTTGGTCAGCATGTATCTTGTATGTAAACGAGGAAGTAAGTGAGCAAGACGGGCTTACGGATGTGTATAGGTAAGCCATTCAGATCGGCGGAAACCTTCTCCAGCGACTCCTCAGACGTAACGTCGGCATTGTAGGACGATACGTTTTCGAGCGACGAGACGTCGGTAGGTAGAGGAGAGATATCCAGTGCGATGACACGAGTTGAGTGCTGCGCGGCGTAGTGCTTCAGAAACGCGAGGCCGAGGCCGGACGATGCGCCTGTGATTACCACATTACGTTCCATGTTGTCAAGATGTAAAATTCCCTCCTTGATTGCTTTTCAAATTCCTATAGCTGTACTTTATGTACGAACATACATCGGAAACAGGTACCGCATCTAGGTAGTATGTCGGAAACGATACTAAATGTAGATACAACGTCAGTAGTAAAACTAACGCCCAAAGGGGTCTCGGCGGTGGATACGTGCATTAGTGCGTCCGTCAAACCCTCGGACTTCAGGGATACCGTGTTGAGGTGCCGGTTCGGCTGGTTGGTGGGGTGTGGGGTAGGTAGGCCGACAACGAGGAAGCACCCCTCGTCCTGGAAGACGAATAAAATCAATACCAAGCACCAAGTTCACTGGCTTGATTGAGATTGTTGTAAAATCGAGAAAAGAGCGAGATAATGTTTTACGAACCTGGGAAGACTGATCATGGGCTTCCACATGACCCCTTCAAGGTATGTTGGTACTTGCTATTTCCTCTGCAGTTGGTAGACTTTGCAAGATTGCCTTTACAATGAACAGGTACTGTTGTGGTCGCGCTTCTCCTGCGTCTGATATGTTGCCATATGTCACGATATGATTATTTAAAAGTACTATAGGCAGTATCCACACAGCTATATCTCACGCTACATATCCTTTCTTCTCCTTTGATCTACAAAACCCCAGAATCAGTTCCGAAGTCTCTCTAACAGTCTATCAGGCATGCGTAATCCCACGCCCCATAGGCTGGATATCCACTCTCTCCCCCTCAGGCACCGCAAACCTCGCCCCCTACTCCCAATTCAACAACCTCACTTTTGACCCGCCTTACGTCATGTTCAGCGCCAATCAAACGCCCTCCGCAAGCCAAAAAGACACAGTCGTCAATGTCGAATCAACAGGCGTCTTCTGCTGGAACCTCGCCACCTATGCGCTGAAAGATGCGGTAAATGCTACGTCTGAGCAGACACCTCCCGAGATTGATGAATTTGAGAAAGCGGGACTGGAGAAGGAAGATGCGTCGCTCAACTCTGTGTTGGTTAGAGGCAAGGAAACGAAGGTCCCGATGGTAAAGGCGAGTCCGATTAAGTTCGAGTGCACGCACTACACCACGCTCCGCTTACCTGGTAATCCGCCCATGGGTGCGGTAGACGTTGTGATAGGAAGGGTGATTGGGATTCACATTGATGAGGGGGTTTTGACGAATGGGAAGATCGATGTCAGTAAGACGGTGCCGATTGCGCGGTGCGGGTACTTTGAGTATGCCGCTGTGAGAGAGGTTTTCGAGATGAAGATTCCGGGGGACGATCCGAATCGGCATGCGGGGTTGGAGGGGAGTATCAAAGGAAATAGTGAAATTCAGAAGAGGAGGGTGGAGAAGGAGGAAAAGAAGGAGTAGAATGGCAAGAATTTCCACTCATGTAACGGGGAGGATTACTGCTCGTGATGTGTGAAGAGCCAGAAGACATACAATATTCCGTCTTGAGACAACCTCCGAAGAGCCATGCTGCTGTAAGAGATAGACTACGTTTTCTGATGATACGGCCCTCCTCGAACTACAACAGTCAACCTTGGAGGCTTATCATCCGTCCCTTCTCCTTGTGGATCCGGTCGGATAAGTATTTCCCGCGCATCGTTCTATCTCTATTGGTGTTGAATGTGCTTTTCCTTCTGACAGTGGTAGTGTTTTTGTTTTAGGCAGCTTACACATTTACTAAGATGCGTTCTGGGGCCAGCAGCATGGTACTAATGAAAAGAGCCATCTTCGAAAAGAGGATCCCCACAAGGACTGGCACATGCAATAGTACGCAAAGCCACCGTAGGATGGTGCGCCGTGTCTATGTTGCCTCTTGGCATCGACCCTACAACCCGGCATGAAAGCGAGTGGAGCAAGTCCAGACGCTTCGAGGAGTCATTACCAGGTATTTGGAAAGCTTCTACGATGTCGCAAACAGCTATGTGGATCTCATTCGCGTCGATATCAGGCCATCCGAGGATACTTCAGTCATGTTTCTGGACCGTTACACCATCTCACACGCATTTCTCGCTCTTTGCTTTCGCTGCGCAACACAACTCTTTAGGAGTCTTTGTGAGATATGACTTACACGTATCGAAGCAGGCACTCAAGCCAGCTCGTTTCCAAACCATGGCCAATTCTTCCCCAACAAAACGCAATTGACATCGAAACTACTGAGCCATGCGTCTGTGTCATTGGCGTAGGCTTTGTAGGTGAAGCGCTGCTTCGCGAATTTGGGAAGGTCTACAACTCCATCGGATTCGACATCTCCCAAAAGCGCATCAACGACTTAGAGAAGTCCTTCCAATGTCTTCCCAGAGTGTCCCTCACCGCCGATAAATCGAAATTGAATCAAGCAACGCATTATCTGATCTCCGTACCAACACCACTCAAGAAGGATCGCTCAGTCAGCCTGATACACCTTCTATCCGCTATCTCCACGACTCTGAACTGCGCTCGCCCTGGATCAGTAATAGTTCTTGAATCATCCGTATGTGTGGGAACTACTCGTCAATTCTTCAACACGTACAAAGAGATCTACCATTGCGGAATGTCGCCAGAGCGCGTGGACCCAGGTCGAACCGAACCTGCACCGAATAAGATCCCCAAGCTTGTCTCAGGACTCACGTCTAAAGCATTGACGCTCATTTCAAGCCTCTACGCCAAAGTGTTTGATCACATCGTCCCTGTTTCATCGCCTGAAACAGCAGAGATGACCAAGCTCTTCGAGAACTGTCAGCGCATGGTCAATATCGCTTACGTCAACGAAATGGCAGATGCCGCTCGCTCGCATGGTATCGATGCGGACGAGATGATTCGCGCTGCCAGCTCAAAACCGTACGGCTTCACGCCCTACTTTCCTGGACTCGGTGTTGGCGGCACCTGCATTTCCGTCAACCCGTTCTACCTCTTCGCAAATAACAAGAGCCTTCCTGTCCTAGAGAAGGCAACTGAACAGATGCGGAAACGACCAAGCACAAAGGCACGCAAGTTCCATGCTCGCGTCAGCTCTTTATTGGTAGGCAAGTCTCCACGGATTCTCGTTGTCGGCATCGGCTACAAGCCGGGACAGTCCTTATTGTCAGGCTCACCGGGTCTCGCCTTCGCCGAGAGACTGCGGAGGATTGGATGCAGCCGCTTGGCTTTTCACGATCCGCTGGTACAAAGCGAGGCCGTGGAATGGATGGAGAAACTTGAGGATGCTTCATGGCATCCATCTTACCTCAAGGACAACTTCGACGCCCTCGCGATCTGCATGAGACAAACAGGCATTGACTTTAGGCTTGTGGACAGACTACATACTAGCAAAGTGTTTGTGCAAGAGTTCAGATAAATCGGATACGCTGATGAATGTTACGATGAGTTGTGTGCATCACAGAACGTTGAATTCATTTTCTTCACGATCAGCGTCTGACTGAAGCTCTGTGTGACCTTCTTCCGCCCTTTGCAAAGTTACCGTCGTAGCCGCGACAGGCGTTACAGCCGCGGTTGCCGACGTAGCCGTAACTCCAGACAAACCCCAAACTGTGGAACGTCAATCAGCGTCCTTGTCCTGCGTGCCGAATGCGTGCGGATCTGAAGGACGATCCCTTTGTCGCGGGAATATTCGGTACCAACTTACCTTGACTTCCGAGATTCTTGGCTACTTTCGTGAAGATTGTGACTGAGATTGCGTAGCTGATGATTTTGTTGATGCAAAAGCCAATGAGAAGCTTATGTGCCCTTCTCCGGAGTTCAGGCTCCAGCACGAAGACTGTGTAAAGATACCATATCGTTGGGAGGAAGGCAATGACGAGCAGTGGCATGATCTGCATAAGCTTAATGCCTTCCGACAGGCCTTTCAGAAATAACGCTGTATTGATGACCCGATAATACACGAAGGAGAGTCGGATAACGTCGACCGATGCAGCAATGCGTGTGATGATGATCATCTAAAGTCACTTGGGTTAGCCTGACCTATCTGCCGAACCGATCCATAAAATACTCACGTTCTCACCCATCCAGTAAAAATAGTTGTTGAAGTATGCATTCGAGCCCCAACGCCGGCGCTGAGACAAGTAGTGCTGTAGAGACTGAGGTGCGATGGTTTCACTGATTGCCTCAGAAACGAACAGCGTGCGAAGCTTCTTGCTTTGAGAAAGCATTGAGTAAGTTAGACGTCGATCGGTACCCTGTCGCGCAATGTTAGACTTCGAGAAATCTGTGAGCGGGCAACGACCTTACAAGATATTGAACTTGATGATGGATCACTGGATATACTGTGATTGGTTCGGCATACTTTCGAATGGCTCCTGCCATCTCATCACGCACTGCTATCATGGTAATGCAACCAGGTAAACAAGAGACTTTTCCGATAAAGCTCTCTGCTCGTCTACGAACTAGATTTCAAGATGGACGTTAGCGCAGACCCCGTGAAGACAGAATTAGACCACAACGATTTAGATGATCGTCACGTTTCGATATCAGTCTGTAGCTGTTCTCTGGAAATACGGGGCAGGAGCGCCTACCATATTGACCATAAGTATACTGGAATTGTTGATACAGATTCCAGAAAGACCACTCGTAACCAGGCTCTAGTTCTACAAAGACGAGTCCGCAGGCGGCTATGGCATTCTTGTCTCTCGCAAGCGCCTCTGCTAGACTCGCTACAGCTCCTTTGTAGATTGTTGAATCAGCGTCCGTGCAAAAGATCATATCGAAGGTCGTGAAATCTTCCCCTTTGGTTAGGACTGGTAGAATGTTGGTCCAGATCTCCTCCCTCAGCAGTCTAGTGTAAAGTGGAATATTATCTCGCGGTATGTTGAAAAGATCGTGGCACAGAACAAGTGAGTCTTTCTTCCCTGTTCTCAGGATTAGCATGAACGCTACAGTCGTCTCAACTCTCGCTCTTACCGCTGTTTTTGACTTTCTCGATGACGATGACAGGCACATCTTCTGCAAACCCTGCCGTTATCTTCAGAACGCCACGTTTGTGCTTGAGTGATACGTAGGGTCTTTCGAAATCGCGAATGATGTGCGTCAGATGACTGCGTACATCACGAGGCTTCCCATCAAGTAACACAACCATGACCTGACGATGTTTCCCAACTTCGTTGTCGCGGAGTGAGTATATTGTCTTCACGATTTGCTCCTCACTCTCGGAGTATGCAGGAATCAGAGTCAGGATCCATTGTCGGGGAACTGGAGGCAACGGCTTGAAGATGCGGTAGATACGTCTTGTTAACAGTCCGAATGCTGAGAGTAAACAAGAAAGGAAGTCCTTGGTCTTGACGAAGATGATGAAAATAAACACAACAACTCCTGTGTTTGCGAAAACTGCAATCATGTCATACCAATGTTGAGGCCAGCAATGACGCACCAGAAGAGGATGCGCTGTTTCCGGAGGTCGCTCCTATTGAGGGTACGAGATCGGTCATAGGGGTCAGGTATTTCAGGATATCCACACCCATCGACCGTATCTTCTGGGTTGATAGAAGGCTCCTTCTCCGTAATTTCACTGATATGTTCCTCTTTCGCCATTCTATCGCTAACCGGCACCTTCTCTTCATGATTTCCGGTTTCCTGGACCGCTATGTCCTCATTGGCCTGTGTCTCCTTCGACACAATGTCACTGACCCATCGTCGTCCTCCTGTATCCTTATTCCCCAACTCTTTCTCGCCTTCTTGATTCCCGTCAGCCCCTCTTCTCTCACAATCGCATGACTTCCGCGAGACTTCGCTTTCGAATTTCTCCCCGCCATCTCTCTGAGCGTTCATCCCGGTCCCTCAGTAATCATCGACCCCAATACCTGACCTTAGGGGACCTCTATACGATCCATCTATCCTAACTTGCTGCCTTCAGCCCATGTGATGCGCATGAGATGACCCGTGGAGTCTAGCAATAAAGCCGATGCGACCGTAAACTTTTTTTCGGAAGATTCCAATGGTTTGAGATGACTCAAAGTGCAGTCTGGAAATCCCATACTTCCAACCATGGAACGATCTGCTCACTGCGCGCGGCTAATGCGGCAACAAAGGGCAGGGATAATCATTCCACATGTGCGAAGTATCCGCCAAACAGGCGCATTCCGCATTTGAAGGACGAAAGACCTACTTAACAAAGAATGTAACGTAATTAGTGTCAGACGAGTTAATCTTTAGCTAGTACATCTTTGACATATGTCAAGTAATCCACTCCATCAGTCACCTCATTCTTTAGTCCTCTGGGACCGTCCCAAAGCATGACTCCGCCGAACTTGTGCTCATTCCACCAACAATCAAGTTTAGGTCGCCTCGCAGCCTGGATTGCATCCCGAAATGTTTCTGCTGACACATAACCCGTGTTGCCGTTGTCAAAGCTCAAGCCTCCCAGCAACACTTTCGGAAACGGCAAGTGTGGCGAGGGTATGGTTTGTTGGTACCATTCCTTGAGTGACTGAGGAAAACCCGGCGTACCAAGTGAACATTTGGCCGAGTTATAAAACCGGATGAAGATGAAGTCCACGAGAGCTAATGTGGCTCTAGATATGGTTCCGTTTCCTGACGTGCATACTGGAGCAGCTGACAGGTAGAAGGGCTTAAGGACCGAGCTGCGATAGGATCGTAGCGAGGAGAGGAAGACGTCGTAATTATCCGAGGAGCCCTCCTCATGGTCTGCGGTTATCAGTCAGTCACTCCAGCTGGTCGCGTGATTTATGAAGACATTACCTATGTCAAAACCATCAACGATAACATCCGGGCCAAATGGTCGTAGAGATTGCGCGTCTTTTCCAGGGCCAAAGAGATCCCACATGACTTTTGCAGCTCTTTTAGCTTCCTCACGCCCCTTGCTGCCTACTTCAAACGTAGTGTTGGATGTCGATCCGCCAATACTCACAAACACTTTCTTTCCCATCCCTTGACATTGTTTCACTTGCCCTCCTAGCTCACTGCAGCGTGCAAGCCCCGGTGCTACATATTCATCGACCGACCTGGTAGCATTGCAGTTTGATGGCCCAAAGCTGATTGATGGGTAGCCTCCAGTGCCAGTGAAACTGCGCACAAATCCAAGGATGACGACGTCAACCGCAGCACTGTTGCAAGTGTCGATCAGAGTGGCGTTGTTTCCAGAGGATTGTGAAAAATATACAAACAAGTTTTGGCCATTTGGTGAAAGTTCTGCCGATGAGAACGGAGCAAGAAATTGTAAGATGGCCACTACTGCGAGGAACAACATTGGCATCTTCATCGTTGATGCAGCAACAACGCCTGATCAAAGCTATATTCTCAGTTGGTAGTGATATTTTGCGCGTGGTAATCAAAACTCAAAGATGGTTGACCGCACGCTTGGGATAAAAACATACTATGCCCTCTTCACAGTCACCTCCTCAGCACGGAAATGGCCGGCAGTCGAGACCGTTTGCAACACTCTTCATCTGTGGTCATCCTCCCTTGCTAGAAGCTTTCGTAGGCTGAATTTGTGGGATGTTTGCTTTGTTTCAGTCTTGCAGATCATCCACTCCACGCAGCCGGTATTGCAACGATCGCAAACGGCTATAGACAGGTTTACAGTTGACGGTAATCATGAGTACGGCCCCAATTCCGGTTCTGGGCTCTTTTTCCCGAGGTTCATTGCTTGTGCCCTTGTTTCGCATCTATTCAGAGAAACCTAACCATCAGCTGCTAGAGGTCCAAGTAACCAACCAACCTCGATACATACTCTCAATCATTGCAAAGAACATGGCACGCACGAAGAAGAAAGAAATGCGAAGGGCTCAGCGTCGCGGCTCACTCCAAATTCTCCGGGAAACACTTGCGCCCTCAATCACGAAAACGACACGCGCTGCAGCTACGCAGACCAGAAACTGGCTGAGACGTGTGTCTGTGGTCCTCGGAGCAAGCGTCGGGGAAGCTCCTGCGGTCACACAACCTCAATCTGAGAGGGTTCGACGAGGCTCGAGGTATTCGGAAGTAGATGCCTTATATCAAGATGGCTGGGGTGCGGGAGTTGTACGTGCGATTTCAGATCCCAAGCGGCGCTAGGTTACTGACTCATTGCAGGAGTACGATGGTAGCGGAAATGAATGAAAACTTACCATGTGGAATCAGCTTCCAATGATTTCGCAGCTACGAGACGACATTTCCTGCAACATTACAGATGTTTGGTGCTGCGACAAGCGTGGCCACTTTCTCTTTCTAGAGCATCAGTCCCCAGAACAACATAACTCTCAACTCAACTCGGTTATGGCTGCATGTCTGGAGTGTTTAATTTTGTTATTGTTGATTGTGCTGGCCGAATGGTTCCTTACTGACTTCAACGATGCAATCCTTAGTTAAGGGCCCTTGGAAGAACTTGAGCCACAAGATTCCAAAGTGTATTGGCACTAATGACTGGTGGCTTCCATCGCGGCGGGAATTTCGCATGGCGCGTGAAAGGATAGGCGGCAATGAAACTTCAGCTCGAGCAAGGAAGGGGTAACACTGCCGTATTCTGATTCCGGACCGAGGCGCTTCATGGGGCAGCGTTCATTCTCTTGTTTACATACAATGTAGAAAATGTGATCCGCGATAGACGCGTTTCACGACTAAGCTCCACACTTTCATGTTATCTTGTCACACCCATAGCTCACCCATTCTGCTCGCAGCGTTTTCTTTTCTGTTTCATTTCGTTACCAGGCACAATACAAGCACACAGGTCCTCGCTAACCCTCTGTTACGCTAATGCATACAGGCTCCCGTGATTTCATCGTCCTCTACACCCGCATCAAGCACATCTGCGAGTAGTTCCGTACCCGCCAGTAGCTCTATCGTGCCAAGTAGCTTTGACATACTAAGCTCCAGCACAAGCAGCTCTGCTCCGGGAGATACGTCCACATCAGCCTCCGGTAGTACCTCGACCATAACGAGGGTAAGGTCTCCTAACGCCGTGGTTGATGTGCTGTTCGCTCGCGACGTTGTCGAGGAAAGACTTCCAGAGTGGTGCCCACCTACAGTAAGCTTCTGCTAATACCATGCAGGTCTGCTCTATTGCTACCGAAATCATATCTGCTACTGTGTAAGCGAAAATGATCAGCTCTTGACATTTGATCGACTGGCTGATCGATCGACATAGTACTATAACGGCAACACAGCCGGCGTTGACGAGTACAGTCACGATAGCTCGAGAAACGACGACTAGGGAAATAACCTCCACCCTGACGAATACAGTATGTCAGAAGATGAAGAAATCCCATTATTAAATGGCTTCAAGGAAATCAGAATGAAGTTATCCCACGTCGATCGCCGCTAATTATGTTATTCTCTCTAGATCCGAGAAACTTCAACAAGAAACCTAACAGCGACCTTGACTCAAATTGTAAGCCGCACCACTCCCCTGACCTCCTGCAGCGTCCGACAAGATGCTTCACTATATCTCTAGATGACCTTGGCTAACACGACGGCTGCAACTAGTCACGAACGACGTCAACAAGTCTCGTAACGACCGTCTCCACCGTAACATCCACCCTTCCTCGTGAAACATTCACACGCTTCTCCACACTCTCCGCTTCGACGACCTTCACGTATCGTACTACCATTACCGCAGGCAAGTATCCTTCCTGCAGTCCGAAAGCAAGAGAATCTTTACACTAACTTTGTGCCTTCGCATTTGCAGCGGCTACACGCTTTCTCACGCAGACAGCACGAACAACCGAGAGTACCAGACCCACGCCTCCTTCCCCGTAATATCTACTCATAGTTTTTAGCGTCCACCCGCAACGTAGACAAGACGAATACAGTGACAACACGTACAACTGAAACCTCCGTCGCAACGCGCGTCACGACGTTGAGAACGACCAGTACAATCTTGACAACAAAAGCCGGCACTACACTCACAGCCCGCGCAACATCTACGGTGCTCATCACGAGAGGCGTACCCGTAACGCAACGGACAACGGAGACGGCTATAAGGACGGCCTTGGTTACTCAGACGTAAGTGAGCTCGTGGATGTGGTGTCAAAATGTCTTCGTGGCAGAGGACAGACTTCTTTCTCGCCGCGTAGAGACATGCACGGCGCATCAATTCAAATGCTTAGCTCACACTGACATTCTTCCCGCCCCTCAGAGCTAGGATGACGGTTACGAATTTTGCGACGAAGCCGGTCACTTTAACGGCGCGCACGACGAGCACGGTTTATACTACTCGATTGGGTGAGTGACTTCTTGTGTGATGCTGTGAAGAATATGGTGGCTAATTTGTTGGGGATGTACAGGTGAGGCGCCCTCGCCGTCGACGGAGTCGGTGTGATCGAGAGGTGGGAGGACGGGCGTATTGAGAAGGGTCGACAAAGACTAGTGTCGGAAAGCGGACGAGGAGAGGAAACGAGGATGGGCCAGATTGTTCGACATATCGTATGCTAGCAACGATGCTTGTGCTTTTTGATATTTGGTATTGTACCTTACGATCGAGGAATTGAGGATTCTGACTAGGACAAATGGATCCAGAAACTCCGTTCATGTGTTATCTTCGTGTTATGAGGCTTATGGCTTCGACGCGCCCAATTCTGACTTCCTCGATCATATAGTGCTTGTCTTATTGAGTACAAAGAACTCTCCATTGGAGTGATTCGGAAATTGTATGGCCTTCTGAGGTCATTTGCGCTCCTTGAGGACATCCTATTTAGCCAGCGCCTACAACTTCTTGATCTGCTTCCTAACCCTCCCGATCTCGATCTCCTGTTGTCTCAACTCTTTTACCAAATTCGAGATCTCAACAACAGGTCCTTCAACAGCAGATACAAAAGATGCTTGAGCTGAGCGTAGGGCAGGTGGCACAAGGACACCGAACCACCTAATGGGATCGTTTGAGGGTGACTTCTTCTCCTCGTCCTTCTCCGTCGGATCGTCAGCCTTTGAAGCGGGCTTATCTGATGTGGTCGAGTCTTTTTCGCCATCCGTATCTGCTTCTGCGCTAGGACCGGTCTCCTTGGTTGCAGCAGAGTCGGCGTCTGGTGACGAGGATTCCTCAGTCTTGGCTTTCGACTCTTTGACTGAACACTCTATGGAGAATATGGCGTTGCCTTCTTCTTCAGTTACTGCGCTGTTACTGTAAGTATTCGTTGATTTTCGCGAGTAATCCCGCATACATCTTTCGCGAAGCCTGCATTCGCTCGTCGTAGTAGTCCTGCCCATATCGAGCGCGTGCATTGTTTGTGAAGTTGGCCCTTGCCAAATCCAAATAGCCCTATAAGATATAGATCAGTACAAGGATTCCGAATCAAACCACCGAAAGACTGCTTACAGAAGACAGGTGCCTTGTCAGCTGCTGCTGTGCTTTCTGATAGGCATCTAGCGTGAGAAGATATCGTTCAAGCAGATCATCAAGCCGCGAAACGAGTTCGTCCTTATTGGAACTCGAGGTTTCTAGCTCAGAAGCTGACCTTACTTCGACGTCTGCCATACTGAACTGAGAAGTAGTGGTGTAGCAGCAGAGTAAACGTGCATCCATTGCGACGTCCAAAGTTCATAGCTCCACGCCACTAACCCCATCCAGCCCCACTAAATCCATCTCTTCCGACCTCACCACGGCCCCTGCAACTTCCTACACACACCACAATGTCGAAACCAAATCCCTTCCTAAACCTCTTCCGGAGGTACTACTCCCAGCAGCCCTTCAAAGCGACCGCCCAATCGCGCGCCCGCCCCTCCCTTCACCCACAATGCCTCCGCCAACGCTTCATCCTCTTCCGCCGCAACCTGGGCGGCGCGCCCAACAGCGGCCACACCCCCCTCGACCCCTCCTTCGTCTCGATCCTCGATCGCCCCGCCAAAATGGCGCGTGTCGGTAAACAACACGGGCCCGGCCTCATTATTCTCGCTATCATCCCGATCACAGCCTTCGTGCTAGGATGCTGGCAGGTACAACGTCTAGGCTGGAAAACGGAGCTCGTCGCGCGGTTTGAAGACCGCTTGACGTTTCCGCCGTTGGAGCTGCCGCTGAGAATTGACCCCGAGGCGATCCCAGATTTCGATTACAGGAGAGTGTACGCAAAGGGACGGTTGAGGCATGATCAGGAGATGTTGATCGGGCCAAGGATGTTAGATGGAGAGGAGGGGTTTACGGTTGTGACGCCGTTGGAGCGGGAGGATGCGCAGGGGAATAAGAGCAAGATTCTGTGCTGTAGGGGATGGATCAAGAAAGATACTGTAAAACAGTGGTTTAGGAAGAAGAATGGGGCGCTGCCGGAAGGGGAGGTTACGGTGGAGGGACTACTGAGGGTACCCCCGAAAGGAAACATGTTTACGCCGACGAATATTCCTGAGGAGGGGAAGTGGTTTTTCCCGGATGTGGAGGGGATGGCGAGGTGGACGGGGAGCCAGGCTGTGTGGGTGGAGGAGACGATGGGTGAGTCTTGCAACAAGCTTGCGATTTCAAGTGGGTATCTAATAGAATACAGTGCCGGATTTGCTCGTCAATTACGAGCGTGAGCCCAAGGGCATACCCATTGGACGGGCGCCGGTCGTAAACCTGCGCAACAACCACACACAGTACATCTTCACATGGTAAGCCTCCATTTCCCATCTGTCATACGCGACGCTAACAATGCAGGTACGCGCTGAGTCTCGCGACATCAATCATGTTCTGGATGGTCGTCAAGAAGCCCATATCCGGGCAAGCCAAACGCGTGCGCCACAGCGTCGACTGGTCATAACCATCTTCCCTCCATTCATCCCTTCCCTTCACTCATGCCCATCCTCTTCCCTTATCGTCTCCATCCGTTTCCGCTTCTGCCTCCTTAGCTTCGGCAACGGCTCCATGCGCAGCTGCTGAAGCAGCTCTCTCGGTAGCAACTTCTGCGCCAGAGAAAAAACTGTACTACTATCTGTAACCTGGCGAGTCCTGCGAGGCCGTCAGCATGTAAACATCATCGCGGTGTAGCGAGTATACAGTGTGTATAGTCAGACTAAACGTAAAATGTACACACCTCTTCAGAAGAGCAATTACGTCGCCCTCTTCGATCATCTTCCGTCCCGCATGCTGCGCATAGGCAGCGAGGTCCTCGCCTACCTGCTCAAAATAGAAATCCGACGTCTGCACCAGTGCCGCCAGTGTGTCCTTGCTGATCTTGGTCTTGCTGCCTTGGGACTTGATGAACCCATTTGCAAGTGTTTTGACGGTAGCGGCCGGGAAGGAAGGGTACTCGTGCCCGAAGCGAGAAATATTCAGCGTTTTGCGTTGCCGGCCTGCGCGCTTCTTGGCTGGAGTCTCGGGCGCGGGTGTTTGCAGGCTGCGATCTATAGCGGAGACTTCGCCGCGGTAGGCTTGGAGATCTTCGTCGTCGTCTTCGGCGTCGGGCTCGGATTCCCAGCCTGCGATCTCAAAGGGGCCGGTTTCGTTGTCATCGGCGAGTACCGGGGCGGTTTCGTCGTCGTTGACTAGTTCGGCGCCGGCTCGTGTGTCGTTTTCTACGTCCTCGTCGTCTTCGATGATGGTCTCGTTGAGTCTTCGTTGAGTCTCGTTATACATGTCGACTTCATCTTCTTCGTCTCCCTCGTCCTCCACAGGGACATGCATACGTGGCGGAATAGTAAACCGAAACGTTGGCTCCTCATCCTCATCATCCACATCCCCAAACACGCCCAGGTCAACATCGCTCGGCCTCCCGTCTCTTCTCCCCGTCAACGCCCGAATCTCAGTCGTAGTATTATCCAGGTCCTCTTCGGCAACCTGCTCCAAAAGATCGTTCGGTAGAAGTGTCCCTCTGCGGTTGATGAAGTTCCCGTCAAGTTCGTAATCTTCCCCGTTGATGGTCAGATCATTCAACTCCCCATACTGCTCGCTAATCCTCTTGTTGAACATGCGATCCAAGCGCGGATCCTCGCTTCTCGCCCGTCGCCCAAACTCAATCGACTGCACCGTCCCATTGTCGTAGTCATACTCCGGCAGTGGTGCGAGGATAGATTGCCGCGGCGGTTCCTCGTTGAAGCTATCATCATCATACATATCATCGAGGGGCATAGAAAACCGCGGCGCAGTAGGCTCGTCATCGTCGATGTCCGGGAGATCGAGCGCAGAATTCCTGCTCCGACCTGACTTTGCTCCGGGGGTGGGCTGGATCGGCTGGCTATCTCGGGCAAGTACTCTGCTGAGATTCCGCAGGAGATCGCGGGGTGTTTCTCTCTGGACCCTTCCGCTTCTCCGACGTACATGGCCCGGCGTCTTCGCGGCATTTGCGCGCTCCCTCAATGCGCGGATCGCATGGGGTGTGGTCGGTGCAGCTCTCCGCGCAGGAAGAGGGCGTGTAGCTGGGCCTCCGCGGGGTGTTCGCGCAGTGCCTGGGGTTCGAATTGTCGCACTTCTGGGTGTCACACCAGCGCTGGCTGCGCGACGAAAAGGAGTGACAGGCTTAGGAGCAATATGTGCGAGGCGGTGGAGCTGCAGCGTGTGAGAATGGTTCGCACCTGGACGGAGTTGCATACATCGTTATACAGCGTAGACGAATGATCTGTAGTCTCGCCCGAGATCCTTGGGCTCAAGCGCTGTTTCTTTCGCGCAGACTCCGACATCGTGTCGTAGGGTCCTTTCAGATCGTTGCGCCTCGTACCTCATGCGCCGGCTCCAACGCACCGTTGTTGTTCGCCAAACGCGTCGCGTCCGCTCCGCTAGCGCACATCCCTCCTTCCTTATCGATAGCCGCCACAACCATGCGCCACAGCCCCGTCAAAAAGTTTCACCCGCCATCACCGACGAGCACTGTTCCACGCTCAAACAACTCACCCGCCATGACAGACTCCGACGCCGAAGGTGGCGTCCCGCTCATTGAAGCCGAGTTTGACTCGCTCGCCTCATCCAAGAAGCGGAAGCGAGAAGCCGTAGAAGGTTCAACACCGGAAAGCAAGAAAGCCGCCAAGAAAGCGAAGAGGAAACAGAAGAAAAAGCAGAAGCTAAAAGAGATTGATGAGGATGATCTGGACCAAGAGCTAGGAGTGAACAGGGCCTTTGAAAAGATGGACAGCCAGTTGCTCGCCGATTATATGAATGCGAGGACGAGGCTGTACGGGAAAGAGCTTAGTAGTGTGGAGTTGGAGGATAGATTTGTGCCCAGTACGGATTCTGCTTTTGCTCTGATGGTATAGGGTATCTAACAAGAAGACAGCACGCACGCTCAAAGACACCACTAGCTATACTGGGCCGCGGACTCTGGAGAACCTCTCCGCGTTTCTCAAGCAACAGTGCAAACACATTCAGGCCACGCCCAAGGAATCTAGAGGAGCACCCCATACGCTAGTGGTCTCCGCGTCCGGGCAACGAGCTGCAGATGTGTTCAAATCGTTGCGAACAGGGCTGCCAAAAGAGGGCATCAGGAACCCGAATGTTACCAAGCTGTTCGCTAAGCACATGAAGATTGCTGAACAAGTGGAGAATCTCGAACAGTACAAGTACGTTCACATGCGTCATCGATGCCGTGAGAGAAGCTGCTAACGTAATGTAGGACTGACTTTGGTGTCGGAACTCCAGACAGGTTGGCTGCGCTATTGGATCAGAATGCTTTGAAAACAACGAATTTGAAGCGTGTGATCGTCGATGTGTCGTACATCGATCAGAAGAAGCGCGGCATTCTCGACATGAAGGAACTCCACGACCCCCTAATCCGGCTCCTGCTACGGAAAGAGTTCGTTGGCGATGGTGACGAAGGTGAGAAAGGTGACGGTCTGTTCATGTTCTATTAGGCGACGGGCAACTCTTCGAAGAGGCGGCGATATTCAAAAGCATGATGATACCCAATGGCACAGGAAGTGCCACTCAATGTTCAACGAAAGCAAAGATAGGTGAATCAACAAGATATGTTTGAATGAGTTCTTTAGCCGTCGGATTTCTGGATTTCTGGTCTTCTCGATGCTTCGTCTTCGATGCTATCTATACAGATCCGTTACTCAATCTCGGTTTAAAAAGGGAAAGCCTTCTATAGTAAGCTACCGATTTGAATCTTCATCCCGCGGCTCAAAATTAAGCTGTACCGTTATTAGCCAACATCAAAAAGTGAACACAAAGCTAGTCATTACGCACCTGATTCCCATTGTAAAGCTGTTCGTTCCTCGGCTCCCTCGCTCGCTGGTCCGCAAGCGTTCGCACGCGAATACCTTCCGAGCCTGACGGCTCTTGCGGCGTGTTACCTAGCGATCGTCCATCGGTCGGGTGCGGCTGGTTGCCTTGCTGTGCACTACCTCCACCTCCCAACACTGAAGAAAGAGTGTTGCTTACGTATCCCACAGCGGAACCAGCAAGATTGAAGGCTCCACCGACGAGGTTGAACACGCTGCCTGCCGGTCCGGAGACAATGCCACCTGCACCGCCAGAGTATGCGTCAGTATACCCTTTGACAGGTACAAGTACGAGCGTCGCTGATGGTGCGAGATCAATGTCGCCTAGTGTCTGACTTTCCTCGCCAGCGGAGAGCTCGCGACTCGGTAGTGGTGCGAGTATCTGCTTGAAGTAGTACGGTGGTTGTCGCTCGTTGGCGTTTGCCGCTCTCGTTGTGAACTCCCGATCTATCCATGGTCGCACGTCGTCTTGTAACGACGCTGTTCGTGGGAATGTAGAGCGAATAGTTGCGCCATCGAACATGCGCACGTTGAGGTGCACTTCCTTCGCATTTGAACCTCGTGAGCTCGCCACCGTAAATGACGGTGACGTCGTAGGCTCCGACTGCGCCAGCTTCTCGCGTTCTGCCTTCCGTGCTTCTGCTTGTGCCTTGCGCTCCGCCTTGTCCGCCTCGATCCGTGCTTTTATCCGCGCAAGCTCCTCCCGCTCCTCCTCTTTCTTCTTTCGAAGCGCATCTCTCGCAGACTGTTGAGCCTTCGACGTCGACGGCTCGGGCTGTGTGGCTGGCGGTTTGGCTTTCTGCTTGCCTTTCGCTACTGATGAAAGCGGCGGTGTCGGTGCGGAGGGTGTGTTGGCGGGTGGTGTGGGCTGAGATGGCGTGGGTATACGTGTTGAGTCTGGTGTAGATGCCGCCAGTGTACTGTCTGCGGATTGCACTGTGCCTGGAATTGGGGGAGCGCCTAAGACTTTCCGTATGCGATTGATGAACTCATTCTGGCTTATGCCGCTGCTGAGTTGTTCCTGTAGCTGTCCGTTCCTACATCATGTTACCACGAGCTATGCCGAAGCCCAAGTACAACGTACTGTATTACAATAAACGTAGGGATCTCCGATATGGTGCAAAAGGCTGAGAGGAAACCGGCCTCTGTAGATCCGGCCTCGAGGCGCAACAGGACGGCTTTCTGTTCGATCAGACTCAATAACTGCACGGTTAATTAGCTAGATGTCCACCTAGAAATGGAGGTCTTGGTAACACTCGCCCAGCCGCTCTTCAACCACTCGTTCTCCCAAGTCGTGCTCTCGGTTCCGCCGTCTATGATCGATGATTAGTCTTCGATCTTAGCCTACGTATACATGAATTACCTTGAATGAAGCAGCCGACAAGCTTCTGCTCTTGTATAGCGCGAGCTATGCCGCTCTGTAAGTTGCCTTCGTGGAACATGATTTACTGTGGCTCTGCTGTGTCGTCTGATGCTGTGGCCAGTTGGTTGGTTGGTCGCGGGGTTAAGGCGGGAGCTTGGAGCTTGCAGGAACGACAGGGATGCGGAGCTTATATCGTGGGGCTCGTACCCGTGCCTCAACTGCGCTGAACCTTGGCTAGGCTACCGCGGCCGCAACTACGTCAATTCATATGCACAAGTCTGTAATGATTCAAGCTTCAGAAGAATAGAAATCACAATGCAATGCTGATCAAGATGCTAGATCTATGGGAATAAAAAGCCGTAATCCAATGTCATCCGTGCCAAAGGAGAGAAGCAGCCCAAAACCACACATGCTCCGTTATCTACACGCAGCTCATTAATCTGCGGATTTGATGCAGTCCTAGAGTAAACCAAAATCCAAATGATAGAGCCTACTCGCCCACTCAAATGCGCCCTCACCCTCGCCTCAGTGTGTGTATGTGTGTCAAAACCGGCTTTCCGCGTAGTTATTCGTGGCCGTGCCGTGGTTTGCATGCTGCTTCGACTCTGGGTCGAGTCGGTTGTCGATTCGTGATGTCGCCGGATGGTATTCAATCCCCTGTGTCCTGTATGCACAACCGCAACCCCAACTACATCCGCCTCTACAAGATAGTGCAACCCTTGCTCTTCTTGACTTTGCCTGTCGCCTGTGGACGAGGGCTGAGTACGGCGCTGCAGCAGATGTCAGCTTGCTAGGACAATTAACGCACTGCATGACTTACCGGATCGCCTCGTCGAAAACGCTCTTCAAATTTCGCTGTGTCAGCGCTGAGCACTCCAGGTACTTCTGGGCTTTGATTTCCTTCGCAACCATAACAGCCTGCTCGTATTGTATAGGAGCCATCTTCTTCTGCCTTAGGCTCTCCTTGGTCGCTTCGTCGTCCCTCAAATCGAGCTTTGTGCCGACGAGGATAATTGGTACGCCGGGCGCGTGATGGTCAATCTCTGGGTACCACTGCCTCTTGTCAGCGAATCGTTTACTGGTATAGACTGCAGCTTTACCTTTGCCTTGACGTTGTCAAATGAGGGTGGGCTGACGATGGAAAAGCAGATTAAAAAGACATCGGTCTGGGGGTATGAAAGCGGCCGCAGGCGGTCGTAATCTTCCTGTCCAGCAGTATCCCATAGACCAAGACTTATGGGCTTTCCATCGACCATAACATTTGCCGAGTAGTTATCGAAGCTGGGTGCGCGTCAGCTGGTAGTTGGGCGTTGCAAGCTCGGGCAACTCACACAGTCGGAATGTATTCTCCGGGGAACGCGTTCGTAGTGTACGAAATAAGCAGACATGTCTGGAAACGATGTTAGCTTCTGGATTGCTCGTAGCGCAGGATGGTACTCACTTTGCCTACAGCACCGTCACCGGTCACGACACACTGTATCCGATTAGCGCCATTTCTCGGTATAGAAGCGGGAATGCGGGTGGGCACACCTTCAGAGATTGGGTGGTGGGAGCAGCCATTTCGCGGGAGCTGGATGCGCGCTGTAATGGGCGTGCTGGCGGTACTTGTAAGGGCAAGAGCGGCGGCTGGTGATATGGCGGGCCTTAGGGGTCTACAGCGGACTCGGTCAGCCTGCAATGCTCGTGTCTTCCAAGGGTCGGCGACACAGACGGACAGATGTGAATTCTGGCAGAGACTGACGGGCAAGAGGTGCGGTATGCAGTGAGAAGGGGCGGTTTATCGCTTGGCCGCAGAGATGGCGAGGCGGGCGAACCGAAGCTTGGAAGATGCTCGCAGCGCGGGCCACTGGTTAGGCGGGGGTCGGGAGGGCGAACAGACGCGCTTTCGCTACGGTCAGTCGTGATGGCTCGGCGTGGACGCGGTGCTGGCAGCGGTGCAGAGGACGAGAGGCAGTGTATGCGAGAGAGAAACGGGCTCCGGTGGGTTTTGGCAGAAGGCAGGCGCGTCTGGACGATTGCGCTGTGAAACTCTTTCGAGACAGCAGCAAGCCAAGGCTTCTACAGCAGCATCACAGCAGGTCCACTCACCGCCCACCTCTCCAACCCTGTCCTCGCCCTCTCCACCAGGCCCCTTGCGGATGGGTGATAGGGCCGCCCGCCCAAGCCCGCACCCACTCGGGTGCCTCGCTCCGCAGCTCGCCCAACCGTCCACCACCCCGAACACCGCACGGGAAGACCACGCGGGCGCCGTCACACACCCAGCGCGTCGACGGCTCTGCTCTGCGCCTACCAGCACCCAAGGAGCCTGGCTGGACGCTGCCGGCGCTGCAGCTTCACGCTTGTCCTGCGCCCTCGACTCTACGCGAAACGCCTGGGAAGACCCTGCAAACGACTACTGCACACTATGATTCAAGCACGCAACCCCCATCACCGCTATCACCTGCGTATCACTCCCTCGCCGCCGCTGCGGTAATACGGACAATTAATCTACATTTTCCCACCCACGCGCCCCCATTCGCTAGCCCTCCTGCTTTTTTCGTTTTCTGGGACGCACTGATCCTGCACGTTGCCGAATATCCATACTGAAACGGGTTGTGATGGAGAACGTGCCAGCAGTCATTCCCAACTCGTCGCCTTGCAGCAACCCTAGGCTGCCCACAGAAGGTCAAGTCGGTTGAAGACTGGAAGAAGGCCCTCTACGCCCAGAAGATCGACATCATGACAGTCGCTCCAGTCAGTTTTTACTCTCACTTCTTTCGTGTTGGCCACTCTGGAAAAGAAACACTTCATGTTGAAGCATTCAAGGACCGAAACAAACGATAGATAAACTTGGGACGTGTAGACCAGGCTAGCAACGATGTGTACAGCGACTCCCATGTATCCACGGCCAGGAACGTGGTGATGCGACGTTTCGGTCCGTACTAACTATGGCGCTTGCTTGAGCACCTAGCCGGAACGGGTCCAGGACAGCTTCTCATCACGTACATTTTAGTGTCGTGCAAAGACCAAAAGAACGTCGAAAACGTATCCTCTGAAACACTCTCTTCCTGCTACTCGCATGCACAGATATCGATGAAATGCTGCATTGCACACCCATGGGCTGCTCAGGGACATGTGGCCTTGGCAATCCTAGTGTGGCCGATACCCAGTGCCTACTTCTACCATGACCCCATCACTCTCGTCTGTTTCTGCAAATTCTATCCCTGGGATATGCATTTCCAGGACAGCTGTCGATGCTTGGAGCTGCCGCGTGAGCTGCGCGACTGGATTTACGGAAAATGGTAAATTAAAAAAAAAAGATTTCAAAGTGCTACTCTATTCGACATTGCGCTCAAGGAAATCAGTGAACGTCAAGCCATCCTAGACATCGAACTGGCATCCGTCTTTCTTACAATATGTTTACTGCAGTCTATCGATATTATATCCCAACACACTCACTTTGACTTCGGCGGGCTGCAGAAAGCTGGAGTCAAAAGAATGTCTACGAAACGCTCGAGGGCACCTTGTCAAGAACGGATCTTTGCGCTCTCCTGAGCACATGCCCCATCTTATCAAGAACGGAACTCTTCCTCTCTTTTACCGCACCCGCCTCCGCATCCTCGTTACCCACTTTCTGCTTATGCAGGAGCATGATTGGGCCGTCTTTCCAACAAGCCCAATCTCGCCCAAGCACATGTCCATCATCCATATCAAGACACGTCACGCTCCCCTCTCTCTTTCTTTGTACACCAGCCTTACGCCTTCCTCTCTTCCTCCGTCTTGGCACCGTCCTATGCACCACCTCTTCCCTGCTGTCGTCGCCGCACCCGTCAACCCTCACTACCTCAACCACATCACTCGGGAAGCTTCCATTCCAGTTCTCTAGCCCCTCTTCCCACGGCAGCACGTTGGCCTTCGGCTTATTTCTCTTCCTCTTCTTCCTCTTCTGCGGTACATTACCCGCTTTCTTCAGCTCGTGCCGAACCAATTTCCCGTGCCACGCGCGCAGCCCACTGATCTTGAACATCAGCGGCAGTTGTACCACCGTGGCTGGAATGTATGCCTCGATTGCTTCGCGCTGACTCGGCTCCAAGGGGTAGGGGCAGCGCGAGAAGAAGGGCCCGCCGGCTGTGCAGGTGTTTGGGTCGAAGGGTTGGGAGAGCGTTCGTGTTGTCGAAGAGGAGGGGCCTGAGGATGAACATGTTGATGACGAGTTCTGTGTTGGAGATATTGCAGCAAAAGTTAAGTGGTGGGCCAAACATGCAGTCCTGTGATCCGCGCGATAGTACTCCATATCTTCATCGTAGTAGTGGCGGCGGAGGTAGATTATTTGGTCGTCAATATAGTCGCAGAGAGAAGCGAGAGAGGAGGGGTGAGGCTGTTGGGCTGGAGTGGGATTTGGGTGCGGGTTCTTAGGCATCTTGGTCTTCCCCTTCTGTTTGCTGTTACGAGTATACCACTGGATGCGCGCCGTGGCTACGAATATGTCCATTCTGTTGGTCTGGTCGGCGTGTTCAAACAAGCTTTTGAAGGAGCTTCGAGTTTGCGATATTTTTCATGTGCTGCGAGAGTTCGCCGATCGAACAATTGATACCGCTGGACGCCTCCCGTCAAGTGGACGGATGATAAGACAGCCGTCTCCTTACGAGGTGTGGCCAACGAACGACAGATTTTGCGAATGAACCCAATTTTTGTTGAGTATCGATAGTAAAAAGACATTGTTGACTGGGCTTGTGCTTGGATGAACAAAACAGCCAGTGAGCTGGGCAGCGAAGTAACCCGCACACCATCCTTCGAATATGGCGCATTGGTATCTGATTGACCGTTATGGGTCACCTTTGAACTGAAGAACCCGAGGTTCTGGAGAGGTCGTTGGTTTGTTGGGTTGTGGGTCTCCACCGCGTGAGTGACAGCTGCTTTCTCTATGCAATCTGTCACACGCATTGAGTGTACGATATCTCAGTCAGTTGAAGTCGCTCGATGGCTTCTTGAGATATTTTGATCTTCCTTATTACTAACCCACCTAGTCGGCATGCGCAAGCTCCAGGAACAGCTCAGAGGACGAGGTGGCCACATCTAGCCTTCCGGGTACCCAAAGACAGTCCGGTACCAGTATATCGGACCCCTCTTTCTCAACAACACACTGAATAATATATACTCGCCTATCCTCAACGGTATATGGCTCTGATATTTATCCCAGATTCACTACCATCGCTGAGAAACACAGCCCTTCAACCGTGCGAGAGACTTGATGCACTGTGAACTGCCCATGAGTCCCAACGCTAGCAGCAGCAGTAACGTTCAGGACAGCAGAGTCAGCTCTGCCACCCCTACTCTCGTGCACAAAGAGTCGGAGCCCAGCATCAAGAGGAGGGAGTCTATCGTCAGTCTTGCGGAAGACGATCCGATCCGAGACTGGGTAAGTGGCCCTTATGTTCCATAGCGAGAGCCTGTTTTTCTTAACTCCTTTACAGGTCTTCTATTCGCAGCTTCTAGCCCCAGAGGAACGGTGTGAGCTGCCCCAGGCATCGTCGGCAGAAGTCTCAGGTTCCGAGACAGCCTCCAAATCCACCGATGCTCCTCTTGTCCCCCGGAAAACGAAAACCAACGAAGAATCAACCAAGATCTCCAAGTAAGCTGAACCTTCCAGATCTCAGCCGCACGCCGGTAGGAAATTCTTCCAGTAAAGCCTCCCACCACCTCTGCCGATCCCACCTTGACCGCTCCTAACATATCAAACAGAGACACTGCTACCGCCTCCCAGCGCGGAGATTCTGGCCAAGTACGACCGCAGATGTAAAGCCATAGACTATCCCCTCTGCGCCCGGTTCCACCCTCTCGTGAATATAGACCAGCCACGAGAATCCATCATCGACGACGCAGCCCAAGAAAGAACGGGCGCCGCATCGCCGCGACTGTATCAGATCCAGCAAGAACACGGCTATCCCGAGACCCTGGGTGCCACTCTTTCCACCATCATCGAGGAACCAGAAGAAGAAGCCAACGGAATGAGTGCACCGCCGCCTTCTCCTGCTTCTTCGTTCACGGGAGACCAGCAAAGAACGAGTATCTTCACTGCCGGTACCTTGGATGTCAAACTTCCAGAGCTGGGCAAGACGCACTTAGGACGCATAGATACGCCTACGCGAGGCTCTACTGATGCACCGTCTGAGCTCTCGTCAGCTGCTGAGTTTGAAGCGAACGATGAGTTGCATCTCGCAAGGTGCGCCTTCTTCACACTGCCGAATGGGAATATAGAAGGCGCTGCAACTCAACTTCCGGCTCAAAGCTCGTCGGGAGGTGCTCGGGAGGAGATTGCTTACCGGAGACCAAGGGTCCTGGTGAAGAAGAAGACTGAGAAGGCGGGTGCTGTGGCGTCGAATGGTGTAGCTCGACAAGGGAAGTCACAGTCGTTGATTGGGAAGTGGGTGTCACGTCTGCGTCGGCAGTAAGGGCATAACGAAGGAATCAAACATTTGTATGGAGTTCTTGGTCTTGATCATTCTGGTGTTTGGTGTTCAGGCGTGATGGGTGATGGGGGTGCACTTGTCATTTATCCCGTGGTATTTTCGCATTGGAACATGGATTTCGATGCCCAATCTCAAATTTAATAGTTAAACGAAACCTCATAAGAGTGCCAATACATGTCCATTCAGAGCTTGCTCTTCTCTTTGCCCTCCCTCTCCGTCTGCCTGCCCAAATCAGTCCTACTCGTCTCCGCCTTCAAGCTCGCTGGGTCGCCCAACTGGGTCCTGTTGACTTTCTTTCCATCCGAATTCGCCAGCGTTCCTCTGACCTTCTGGGAGTGAGGCAGATCGTCATCGTTCGTGTCCGATGACGAGTTCGGGACCAACGATGAAGCGGCCTTTTTGGCTTTTTGGTTCTCTGGCGTGGGCGGGTTGTCGATCTCTGGTTTGAGCGAAACATGGTCTCCTAATTGGGGTGGGTTGCTGTCTGATTTGATGGCAGCTTGTGTCTTTGGGTTGTCAAATGTTCCGCGGACGGTCTTGGAGTGTGGCTTCGACATGATGGTGTGGTTGTAGAAAGGTGTCTATTAATTTGGTGTTTGGACGCTACGAAGGCATGGAGGGTGAGGAGTCTATGTATGGTAGCTGTGAGGAGATGCAAAATGTCTTATGATGAAGGCTTAGATGATAGCCTCGGTATCGCATCATCGACCCAGCATCTAGGGTAAGTGCGCGTTGACGGTTCGCGTCTTTGACAGTTGCTTAGCGCATGTTCATGACGTCTGCATTTTGTTGGCGTGGATGCCCGTAACAGTATTCTCCCTGCCAACAAGAGAGCAACTTCAGATAAGACGACCGTTGAGCTCCACCGAGCAATGCACTGCTTGCGACATTTGTATTGAGGCTTCATTAGATGTTGGATGTGTGCTAATTGGGCATGGAGTGGGCTCACGAGCGTTCGGTCAGCTGAGGAAAAGGACAGGGACTCTCATACACATGTAAATTAAAATCCACTTCGTTCGTGATACTCATCTACGTAGATCGCGAAGTGCGAGCCGGGTCTCCAGAAGGTTGTTGTGGAGACAAGGTGCACTAGCGGGGTCGCAAAACATTGTGACATGAAGCCAGGCGGCCCCCACATGTCGTGTGGTGGCTGAGGGCACAAGCGAACCTCAGCCTCGCAGCAGGCAACTACACAATATTTGAGCAGGTCAAGTCATTTTCACGCGTACGACGCCGCCTGCGACTACCTCAACTGTCATCGTTGATTGCTACCCAGGTAGTGATCGTCCACGGCTGGTCCCACATTCTCCATGGCCGAACATCAAAGTGGCTCCATCCCTGATCTTCCGGACTACGAACACCAGCCTCTTGATCACAGCGAGCCATCTATACGTCTCCTACGCGTTCTACCTACACTTTCTTCCGATGGACTGCTGCAATGCCAGTTGAGAAATGAGAGGCTGGATTCGACCACCTATACGTGTTTGTCATGTACGATACTCCTCCATGTTTTTGGCTAGCGCTAATCAGGTATATAATATGTTAGATATGTGGGGTGAAGAACCTCCAGCGCGATGGATCTCTATCGATCAAAAGAAGATGTCTGTACGACCCAACTTAGGGAATTTCTTGAACATGGCCCGGACCAGCTACCCGGATAAATCCCTCTGGATAGACGCGATATGTATTGATCAGGCCCACACGGAGGAGCGGAATCATCAAGTCACTCAAATGGGAAACATCTATTCGTCGGCAGAGCATGTCCTTGTATGGCTTGGCAACAGTGAGCCATTAGTCGATTTCTTTCAAAATGCTGCTCCAACTCTCGACACGATCCCGAGTAATGATTCACAATATCGAATGCAAGCCCCTCACGACTTCTACCACGTTCATCGTACGCTTGCGCGTGCTGCGCGTGTAAATCACAGCGAAGGTTGGGAAGCCCTCGTCAATCACCCATATTGGACAAGAGCTTGGATAACTCAGGAGCTTGCCTTGGCGAGCACCGTTTCTCTCTTAGCAGGCGATACCGAGTTGAGCATGTCTCGTATTCGCGACATTGCAGATATACTCTGGTCGACCCAGCCAGAGGGATTCAAACTGCAAAATGAAATACTCCAAACCTTCGGATATCACTTGAAGATTAGCTTGGGTGGAGTCAGACGTATTCCCTATGAGCTGACCTTGGTCCAGCTTCTCGAGATGCTCCCGGATCGGAAGTGTGGAGTTATGCGCGACAAAGTGTACTCCTTGCTGTCTATTGCTGAGGATGGCAGGGACGTCGCGGTAAACTACGATCTTTCCGACAAAGACTTCATCTTCGGCCTTGTACGAGCATGCAAACGGACCATGTGTATTTGCTCTTTTGAAGTCCTTGCGAGAGCACTCGGGGACTGGGAGATGCACAAACATGGAACAGCGCGTTCCTCCGTAGCAATTGCTGAAGTCGTGATAAAAAGACGTTCTCGTGGTCGCCTGAAATTTCGACCAAGTTTCAAAGTCGAGGATATTTGTCCATTCTACGGGGGGCAACTATACTTAGGAACGTTATTCAAAAGCTCTAATGCGGTTTACAAAAAGGATATCCCCGGATTACACTCATACGTACGGAAAAGGTCGGTAAAAGATGTATTCAGTCCCAATGGATCAGGAATGAGTCTTCGACCGCTGTCGCAAGGTGATCCCAGCTTGTATGTGCTCCATGTGAGCGTTCCAACACTTCTATCTTCGGGCTTCTTCAAACGAAAACCCCTGTATGAGAAACCCCTTCTGTGCAACAATACACGACGTTTCACATCATCTTTTCGAATCGTGTAAACGAAGTAACTCCGCATCTTGAACGAAACGGTCAGACGTCGAAAAAAAAAACCCTAGCGACGCTTCGAAGGTTGAAAATCACCATGCCAGACCGTGATTGGTACTATTTACCGCTGAATTGGCCTACGATGAGCATCAGATACCCACACTGGGCTCGACTATTTTTCAAATCCAGTGGGCGAGAATTATTACTGTATGGAGACCAAGCTTTCGGAGCAGTACATGACTGATTCAACATTCATTGTTTCCTTCCATTTGAGTGATTTGGTGTGTTCAGTGCTATGTCTTTGCTTCGTTCGGTTTGTAGATGGGCTTGTGGTGTGCTGATATAACGTTACGCATGATATACGGAGGATTGTGCTAGCCGCAGCCCCAAGTATCAAAGCCTGCTGGACTTTCCATTTATGTGAAATTCCGCCTTTCTAGCAACATAATGACTCTACATAGTACTTTAAGAACCTATTGATTACTGTCTCCTTCTTTTACATTATTCCTGCTCTGGAGGACCCACTCGCATTTACTCTTGCAGCAACCACAATATGCTGCAAACAATCCTACCGTCAAAACTCGTCCACAAGATATTCTACTATCCTTTCTAGGCGGACGGTGTCTACTAGCAAAACACCCTTCTAGAACTAGCAGCAACTGTTAAACATTATAGTAAAGTAACTATATCCAATCAGATCCCCACCACCAGCTTCCCCCGCCGGCTCGAAAGCGCTAGCGAAACACCTCATGGACGAGTTCTCACGGTACCCAAGGGTCTCCCACAATTTCGCAATGTAGTTCCACAGATCATTAGCTCAGGTCGGTCTCTAAGCGCTAGACCGGGTATCTCATCCTACACTAACGCCAAGAAGCCAAGATGAGATGCTCCAGACAAGCTCTTCGGTCCGATGCCGCCCCCATTACACGCCTCTCGACGACTTGATAATCAAAGTTACGATTTGAGGATGGAGAATGCGAGGCTATGCTATGGTATAAGATGCTATCCGCCCGTGAGTGCCGCGCGGGCCGGGAGAGGCGAATTGCTCTTTGCTATTGAAAGCCCTTCCTAACGGTGGACTGATCGGTTCGACTACGTCGTCGAATCCAACATGCGGTTCTCTGCAGTTCTCGCCATCGTTGTGGGCGGCGTCACAGCATACCGCTCGAGCGAGGTTCCAAACTACCGTAACCACCGCATCGCCCCGAGCCCGTCCGAGGCTCTCGCAAACTTGAACGTCAGCCAGGCGAACGCTACGTTCGAGCAGTGGGTCTCTCACGACAATCACAGTTTGGGCACGTTTCCACAGTTCTACTGGTATTCTACACAGTGGTGGAAAGGTCCTGGCTCGCCTGTTATATTGCACACGCCTGGAGAACTCAATGCGAGTAGCTACAATGTCTTCCTCACTACCAACAGAACGACTGGTTTACTGGCACAGGAGATCGGGGCAGCGATCATCGTGCTGGAGCATAGGTATTGGGGGACGTCTACGCCAGTAACCGAATTCACTACCGAGACGCTGCAGTATCTCACGCTCGACGAGGCGATCCAGGACTTCGTGCATTTCGCGCGAACAGCCAAGCTACCTTGGGACGACGAGGGAACCGAGAACGCGCCCAATGTGCCGTGGGTATTTGCAGGAGGATCTTACGCCGGTGCTCTCTCGGCATGGACCGCCAAACTCTCACCCGGGACATTCTGGGCACACCTCGCTGCGTCTGCCGTCGTGGAGATCACCGGAGACTTCTGGCAGTATTTCCTGCCTGTCCAGCAGGGCATGCCCGCGAACTGCAGTAAAGACGTATCCCTCGTCGTCGACCACGTCGACGCCATCGGCACGAACGGCACGGAAGAAGAACAATACGCGCTGAAAGATCTCTTCGGCCTAGCTGGAGTCATTCACTTCGATGACTTTGCATCCGCGCTGACGAACGCGCTGTGGCTGTGGCAGGGGAACCAGCTCTTCAAAGACACCGGGTTCTGGGCGTTCTGCGATGCCGTTGAGAATGTCACTCCTAATGCTACGGATGTTCCTGGCGTGGAGGGCGTTGGCGCGGAGAAAGCGCTTGCGGGATATGCGGACTACTTCAATACTACGATTTTGCCAGGCTTCTGTGAGGGGTTCAAGTACTACCAAGGCGAGAGGAATGTGGACTGTTTCGATACGTATAATGCGTCGAGCCCGATGTTCTCGGATACGAGTATCAGCAATACGTATCTTCGACAGTGGGTCTGGATGACTTGTAAGTTTCTCCCCTTCTTGCACTTAGTTTTGACACTGGTCTTCTACTCCAGCGATGAGATATCGACCGAATGCTCTTTCCCATATCGTCACGTCTGTTCATCACAACTAACGAGCCCTCAGGCAACGAGCCCTTCGGCTACTGGCAAAGCGGCGCCCCTCGTGACCGCCCAACAATCGTCTCTCGCTTCTCCAGCTACGACTGGTGGGTCCGCCAATGCGATTTGTACTTCCCACCGGTAAACGGCTACACCGTCGGTATCTCCACTGGCCGCACCTACGAAGCCATCAACGCCAAGACCGACGGCTGGTTCAATACGGATATCCCACGCTTATTCTACGGCAATGGAGGCAACGATCCGTGGAGAGAGGCGACGGTGAGTGCGCAACTGAGGCCTGGTGGGCCGTACAAGGGAGAGAACAGGAGTAGGGTGGAGGTCATTCCGAAGGGTTTTCATTCGAGTGATACGTATGGGGTGTTGAGCTTTGTGGATGAGGATGCGAAGAGGGTTATCTTGGAGGAGATCAGGCAGGTGAAGGAATGGGTGGATGAGTTTCCGGGGAAGGGGGAGGAGTGGCCGATGTAAGAAAGACGGAAGTAGTGAGTTGGTGAGTCAACGACACAGTCGCGACGTAATTGTCGTGCCACTCTACTTTTCGTGTCTCGAATTCTTCATCGATTGGAGAATGTGGAAAGAGCTCTCGACGATGTATGATGTCAGCGGCAGCTTCGCATCGGCGCTAATGCAGGCCAGACGCTCGCTTGTCTAGCCTTGTTCAGATGCGATGCCCAATGACAGCGCCGTCTGCTAGGATGAGCTCATCCAATGAAGGCGCAGCTCCGCCGGGGTGGAATTGGACCGGACGTGCATTGCGCAGCCATCGACGTCTCTCACTTCTGCTGCTTCCGGAAGGTTGAGATGGCGCGCTCTCGAATGTCTCGGCCGGACCACGTGCGTTCTGCATCCATGATCCGATCTGGCTTCGTTCGGTGCTGCTGCGAAGATGTGCCGCTCCCCTCGGCGGGGGAAGCGGAGCTCGGTGGAACGAGTTGCTTCCTGAAACCCAACGCCAGTTAATCCAGGAATCACGCCCCCGCAGCGCAGTATTGATGTACTCAATCACCTCCCTCGTCTGGCACATGTACTCCGCACCGTATAGCTTACCCTGCATCTTCGGCGCGTACCCGCATGGTCGTTGCCTGATGAGCCTATCGATGTTGGCCTTCGAGTTTCCAGATTGAGGTGGGCTGGGGGCCAGCGCCGGGGCAACATTGATTGATCGACGGGCCGGCTATGCACTGCTTGGCCCGAACCATATCGTAAGCGTCTGCTTTGGTAGAGACGGTTTATTGATGATTACTGCATTGCCAGCACGTCGTGTAGAATGCAGTCAGATGGTGGGCAGAGTCATCATTGCTGATAGCTACTGTTCGCACCCTCGACATAAGCGACATGCGCATCATCGACGAGCCTGAGGATGGAGACAGACGCAGCATTGTTGAGTGTGCCACCGCGGCTTCGGCTGCCAGGGAAGTGGCGAGAGCATGATCGATAAACGGGGGGATGTTTCTCATGCGTCGGCTTGGAGAAACAACAACGGCCGGTGACAGGTGCGGGTCGCTCATGCCTCAGGCGACGGGTGTTCGCTACGACGTGTGCTACCGTCTCTGTAGACGACGAGAACGCGGTCAAAGACACCGATACAAGCGATGAGGCTGTACGCGCCGAGATGCAGCATCGAGGCGTGCTGCCTTTATCTGCATCGTCGTGGACGCGAGGCTTGTTAGCATTGGCCGTGGCAGGCGGTGCTCCGCGCTTTCCCACTTCCCTGCCGCCCCCAGCATCAAACCATCAAGAGTGCCCGCTGCCCCTGTCACGCTGCTCCCGCCTGCTTTCCTTCCTTTGTACCTGTGTTGCTCGCCCCGCGCAGTCCTCGCCGTGCGACTTTCATCTGCCCTCAATGTGCGTTTGTTGAATCAACGTCGGGCTACCTTCTTCGCCTGCATCGCTTTCGTCACTCCTTTGTCCGCCTGCATCCACCGCCTAGCTCCACTGCCCAAAGCATCCGGTCCAACTAGAGCTGTCAGTCATGGCTGAGTACGTTGTCCCACAGCATCCGCAATTAAACTCTGCACTTTGCGGAGTTTCGAAACCCATCGCATGGCAGTTGCCGCAGCCCTCGTAGCCAGCGCACCGCTTACATATTGCTTTGTTAGGTTCATTCATGTTGCCCCGTGGGTACACACGGGAGGCAACTCTGGCACCGTAACCCCGTCCCGCCTGAAGACCTTGAGCCCTCCGGCGAACAAAACCGTCACAAAATCTATATCCTCGCCGCAACTTAAGAAGTTCGCCAAACCTCTATTCGAGCGCTCCGACAGCGAAGTCCTCAACACGATACCGGATCCTCGGGCGGCAACGCCAGTACCGGCTATAACGCGCAACAACTCGACCGACTCCACCATGCACCCCGATCTCAGCCAGGAAGTCGCTACCCTGAGCACAAAGCTGATCGATGCGATCAATCACCAGACCAAGCTGGATGACAGCCTGCAGCAAACGCGCCATGAGCTGGACAAGGCAAGGACAAGGCTGGCGCAGTTGGAGCTGCAGGTCAAGGTTCATGAGCAAAAGGTCGCGCAAGGTCTGCTGGTAGAGAAGGAGGTCTACGACAAGATGGAGAAACAAATGTCAAGCGAACTCAGCGATGAGAGGCGGAGGCGGATAGAGGCGGAAAAGGCGAAGAGGAAAACCGATAACGAGGTCGAGACTTTGACGACGGCGCTTTTCGAGGAAGCCAACGGGGTAAGTCTTGGAATATGATACCCGTGTTCAACAGAAAGCTGATCGTTAGTGTAGATGGTATCGGCCGCACGGAAAGAAACCGAGGCGTCCGAAAAGCGCAACGACCAGCTCAAGCAGCAGCTCAACGATGCGGAAGTCCTCCAGAGCTCGATGCAAGAGCAACTGCAGGACCTCAAAGGTGTCTTGGAAAGGATGAGCGCACATGGCGACGACGAGAGCAACACTCTGGCGACGACCACCGCGCCATCAACGCCTGGCATCACACCTGCGGACAAGATGAGCAAAATGTTCGACACAAACGGCCAACCACCGAACACACCTGGTTCTGACGAAATCTCTCCCAATCATCCTCTTCACTTCACGCACCTTGTCCACCCGGTTCTTCGATCTGATCTCACATCGATCAAGGAATTCCAGGAGATGCTTAAGATCAGCTCTCGATCTGCGCCCAACAGCCGTGTCTCAAGTGGCAACTACAGCAGTCTCAACGTGCTAGGACTAGGATCTCTGACCAACAACTCTACCAGTTCTCTTCCCCTCTCAAAGTCGCCCAACTCCGTAGGCGCCAACTCGCCGCGGGAGTCTCTTGCTGGCGCAGCTAATCTCAAGGACGAGAAGTTCTACAAGCGATCTTTGTCCGAGGACATTGAGCCTACACTGCGTCTTGACATCGCTCCCGGACTCTCTTGGATGGCACGTCGCACAGTCTTGAATAGTATCACAGCTGGCTCGTTTGTAGTCGAGCCGGCTCCTCCTCCACCCAAATTCCGAGGGGCAATCTTCCCCTGCTCCCTGTGTGGGGAGGTCAGGAAAGGCGATGAATATGCTAGGAAGTTTAGGTTCAAGTCGTCCGAGAGTGACGACACGCGTCATCCACTGTGCGATTGGTGTCTCGGAAAGGTTCGGAGCACCTGTGACTACATCAGCTTCCTGCGGATGGTCGCTGCGGGACATTGGAGGGCGGAGAGCGAAGAAGAGAAGAAGGCGGCTTGGGAAGAGAGCGTCCGTTTACGAGAGCGTATGTTCTGGTCTCGGATCGGCGGTGGTGTGATCCCAGCATTTGTTGCCAGCCGAGATAGTCCGCGAAGCCCGACGTTTGCGAACGGCACCGACACCCGAGATGTGACTCGAAAGAGTGAGGAGAGCCAGCTCTCTGATAAGCCTTTGGATTCTGCAGTTGACATGACCGAACCGACGGGTGGAGCACGAAAAAGCGAGGACGATCCATTCCAGTCGAAGGGCGAGGACAATGTGAAGAGGGTGTCCATCGGCAAGACAATCATCTCCAGCGAACCTGCCTCCGAAGAGAGTTTAACGACGGAGGAAGAGAAGAAGATTGAACAAGAAGCCGAAGCACAACTTCACGAGGAAGTCCGCAAGTCCCTAGACGTCAGGTCAGCGGAGATCAAGATGCAACAGCAACGGCCAGTTTCGATGCCGCCCTCTCCACAGCCGTTGTCGAAGAAGAAGGACGAGAGATTGAGCCTGACAATCCCTGGGGCTTTCGATTAGACTTAATCAGGTGTACGCCACTTCATCCGATTCCAACTACGACTCGGAAATTCGCCTACAAACGTTCACAGCGCAGACGCCAGCAAAATACGACTATTACGTTAATATATATTTCCGTCAGCATCACAGCACATTTATTTCTGAGAGGCATCATTACATTTCGACTCGTTGCATGACTCATAACATCACTATCCTCCGGTTCCTTGCATATACATTAAAAGGTCTTGGATTTTCTTTCCGTCTTTCGTTTTTTTTTTGTACACTACGATACCAGGAGTCACATCGGTTTTACTTCAACCATTCGGTCGCTGCGCAGACATACAATTTTCTGTAAGATATTGATAGCAGGGTTTGGGCTAGTTCTGGTATGGTAGTGCATTTCTCTAGAAGCAGAGGGACTTTGGAAAGGGTCTCTACTGCTGGAATTGGATGGAGGGTTCGGTTGGATTGAAGGATAGAGTGGGGTTGGATCGGAGTGCGAGCACTAGCAGGGCTTGTTAGGCTATATACTGCTACAAGCTGATAACACATACGCTTAACGACGTACAACTTAAGTTCTGTTCTTTCTTTGGTGTACGCTATGGATTTTGGCTGTTCGGGCGCACATCATTTGAGCATGAAAATGTCGTGCAGTTCGTGAGACTTTCTGAGGTCTCAACTGGGGTATCAAATTATGCTATTTACCATATCATCGATGACATCGTCCGTAACCCTTGATATGGAATTGAGACTGCAAGCCGGTTGTGGCACGCACCCTCAAGTCGTGTCCAGTGTCACTGCGCGTGGGCTATACTTTCGAACTGGAAGCACCTCACCATCATAACCACAATCACCTCAGGCCTTCTTTCCCTTCTTGCTCCTGTCCTTGGTATTCTTCTTCTCCTTCTTCTGCTCCGCAAAAGTGCCCGACAAGAGCTGGTTGAACATCTCGCTGCGTGTCTTCGGTTCGCCGCCGCGCTCGGGAAGGATGAGTTCCTGAGGTCTCTCGTCCTCGTTCTTTGGAGCTCTCTTTGCTATGGGTTGCTTTGACCTCGTTTTGTGCGGTTGCGCGTCGTTGCGGATGACTTTGATGTCGCTTTTCCTGCGCTTGCTGGACTTCTTGGTGTCCTTTGTGTCTTTCTTCTTCTTGTTTTCGATCTTGGACGGTTTGCTGGGTGTGGCGGCGGCGGCGGAGGCGTCTGTATCTTCGCCGTAGAAGTTTGCGTTTTCGCTGTCGACGTGGTCTTCTTCGCTGCCGACTGTATCCATGTTCACGACTTGCGCCGGGCTGTCTTGGTCCTTGTCGTCGTCGGTGTCCTCCTCCTCACCACTGCTATCGCTGTCGCTCCCCTCCTCCACCTTCCTCTTCCGCCCCAGCTCCTCCTGCACCCTACTCTCCACATCATCATCAAACTTCTTATTCACCTTCTCCGCCATCTGCCTAGCCTTCAGCGCCGCCCTCGCCCTCTCCTTTGCCAGCCTCTCCGCGCGCTCCTTATCATACTTCTCATTCCCGCTCAACCCATGCCGGATAAACCTCGCCGCCGCATCCTTGTCCAGCTTCGTGCTCGGCCCCGGCGCGCCCTTTCCTTCGCCCGCCGCCTCCGCGGCTTTTACTTTGCCGAAGTAGTTTTTCAGCCGGGCTAGTTCGGGAAATATACGGTGGGCTTTTGCGTCTGCGCCGGAGGCTTGGAGGGCGGAGAAGAGGAGGGATTCCAGGGTGTAGGCGGTGAGGATGTGGAGTTTGGCTTTGTCGAGGGTGGGGAGGGTGGAGTTGAGCTTTGGGAGGGGGAGGTGAGGATGGGGAGAGGGCATCTTCCAGGTCGTCGATTGTGGAGGCGAGGTCGTCGGTGAGGTCGGGAAGGTTGGTTTCGGGGTCCATGGTTTCGGGTTTGGGAGCGGCGGTCGCGTGGGAAGGGCGCGTTGGCTGGTACGTTTGTTGTGATTTTTCGTTGTTGTTTGGACAATATCTAAGCGAGAGGCTGTCCTGCGCGCAGCGCGTTGTTGACTTGGTCGTGTCGAGAATTAACCTACGTGAGTAAAGTTCGAGCGCAAGAAGCTGTCGAACTTTCTTAGAGCGGGCGGACCGAGCTTTTCTCCGCTCCGCAGCTAGAGCTTCGATCTGGACAACGGCATCACCATTATTCTTACTTCTTCACCAATAATTGCTGCGCCGCAAGAGCCTGTACATAGCGTCCCCTTCTTCACATATGTAATATAGTTTCAGCTTGCCAACCTGTCTTCCTTCTCGCCGTTACAATTCCTCCCAAGGCTACGGCCGAGGATACGCCACATACGAGCCCAATGCAGACCCGGTAGCCATACGAACGGCCGGGTGGCCTTTTATCAGACGAGCGCATTGAGAAAGAGCTGGCTTGGTCCTGAAAGTACAGAGCCACAGGCAAAGCTGGGGATCAAGTGCGCCTACCATTTCTTCAGACGATGCGCAAGACTAACATTCCTCAGGGCGGAGAAAGAACCTCCCTCGACTACAAACGATGCGCCGAAAATGTCTCGAAACCCTGCGGACTTCTACCGGGCGCAGCCTGTGCGGGACCGCCGCATTCACATCATGGGAATGGGCAACGTTGGATATTTCGTCGCGCACTCGCTCAAAGGAATACCGAATGCGCCACCTGTGACACTGATCTTTCACAGTCGCGATAGATTGAAGCAATGGGAAGAATCCCCTCAGAGACTGCAGTGCATCACGGACGGAGATGCAGAGAGGCGCGAAGGCTACGAGGCGGAATTGGCAATACCACGATTGAGATATCACGGCAAAGAGCTTGGGACCAATACTGGCGATCCCTTCGCGGCGGGCTCTTCTGGACAGGCAGAAGTTTCACAAGAACCTAAGCTGGCGTACGGAGAGTCTTCAGAGCCCATTAGCTCGCTCATCCTTTGCATGAAGTCGACGCAAGTTCTGTCGGCACTTTCTTCTGTGAAACATCGGCTACACAAAGAATCTGTTATCTGTTTCCTGCAGAATGGAATGGGTACGGTGGAAGAGGTGAACAAAGAGGTATTCCCAGATGTTGTGACAAGGCCGCACTACATGGTGGGCATCAACTCCCACGGTATGCACAAGACCGATGATCCATTTACGGTCGTACACGCAGGTTTTGGAACCATTTCCCTTGGAATCTTGCCCAACGAAAGGGATCGCGAGTCTGCACCGTACGCCCCTAAGACCAAGTTCGCGGCCCATTCACCTCCACAGCCCGTAGAGCCTGCTCACCCCGCCAATCCGGATCCTTCCACGCATTCCCCCAACGCAGCGGAAGCTGCATTTACCCCGAATTCCAGGTATCTTCTACGAACGCTATTACGCACACCCATTCTTTGCGCCGCAGGGTTTTCACCGCCGGACCTTCTCCAGCTGCAGCTCGAGAAGCTTGCCGTAAATTGCATTATCAACCCGCTCACCGTCATGCTCGATGCGCGAAACGGCTCTATTCTATACAATTACTCTCTCACGCGCGTCATACGATTGCTCCTCTCAGAGGTCTCTCTCGTCATACGCTCTCTCCCCGAATTGAAGTACATCCCTAACGTACAACAACGCTTTGATCCAGGGCGACTAGAGACCGTCGTAGTCGGGGTTGCAAATCGCACCCGAGACAACATTTCCAGTATGCTGGCAGATGTTAGGGCGGGTAGGCAGACGGAAATCGACTACATCAACGGCTGGATCGTGAAGAAGGGGGAAGAAATGGGCATGAAGTGCTTCATGAATTTCATGTTGATGCACATGGTGAAGGGCAAGGGCGGACTGGTACAGCTAGAGCTTGGGGAGGGCATTCCATTTGTAGTGGCCCGCCCTGGTGAGAGGGAGCTCTTCATAAAGGAAGGATTTGGTAACGATGTTCCTCTGGCGGATGTCGTACCGAGGGAGTCGTTCAAGCCAGAGGACCCTGAGAAGCCACGGTGAATTGTATAACAGAATCATATACATAAATTTAGTATTGTACAACTTCAAAGTGAACATAATCTGATGCTCCGCAGCCATGTATGTGAAGCGACGGCAGCAGCCAATCGCAGTCCGTCCGTTCCTCACGTCTGACGGAGCCTCCCTCGGCTTAACCCCGACGCCGATCATTCTCGAATCCGAGCTCCATCTACTTTTGCCATCCTCACCTAAACACTTTACTACCACCGTCAACCTCCATCACCACCGACCAATTTCACCCACTTATCACCGCCAACGCACACTCTTCCAAAATGCCTCGTCAACGTGGTGGATCTGCTCCCCCTCGCCGTCCTACGGCTGCCCCGGCCAGGCCTGCTGCTCCAGCTCCTGCGCCCGCCCGTCACTCGTCCACCGCTGCTGCTCCTCCGGCTCAGCAGCATGCGCCACCCCAGCAGGCCGCTCCTGCTCCCCAGGCGAGCCAGGGACCCGGACTCTTCGGACAGATGGCTAGCACCGCTGCGTAAGTCATATTCCCAATTCTTTGCTTCGGACCGAATGCGCATCGCCTAGGCTGTCTGTGAGGATGCGATAGCCACATTGAATGTCATCGAAGGTGAACAGGTACTAACATCCCTCCAGCGGTGTCGCAGTGGGCTCCTCCATCGGCCATGCCATCGGCGGTTTCTTCGGCGGCGGCTCCTCTGCGCCCGCCGAGGCCTCCCCCCAGAACACCGACTTCGCGCAACAGCACCAGCAGACGCAGCAGAGCCAGCCGTCCGGCCCCTGCGCTGGTGACATCAAGAACTTCAACACTTGCATGACCGAGAACCAGGGCAACTTGACCATCTGCGGGTGGTACCTGGATCAGTTGAAGGCGTGCCAGCAGGCGGCGGCCCCTTACTAGAGGTTAGAGGGTAGTGAAGAGGAAGGGGTGGCCAGAGGTTATCCGATGAAGGAATGGGAGGAAGACTTGGAACATTGCATTTGCATTTGCATTAGTGATTAAGAGCGAGAGTTAGCATGATATGTACAGTATCAATGGCATACAGTCACCACTTCCCAACAGATACTTAACTTCAGTCTTCAAGCTGGTCATGTCAACAATGCTTTCTTAGTACGAGCGAAAAGTAAGCGCCATGCCAGGGCTATCAAGACCATCCTTGGATGTATGCCTCCCGACAAGAAGGAGTCTGATGCATCATCAAGACCACATTTCTGTTGAAGACACCACGAGGGCAAAACATATTACAGCGTGTATCCGCGTGTCATCACCAATGGTTTACAATGAGTCTATCGGGGGGCGCAGGTTAGTAAGCCGGCAAGCGAGCAGGCTGCAGGGCAATTACCACTCGAGTTTGCGCGACTGCAAACCGAGGGTATCTCATCGAAATTACAATACTCTACCATTAACGATATTGCTAGCATCTGCCTCTCTGGTACTGGCTCTACGATTCTCCAAAATAGAACGTTACGCCGGTGTACACGACCACCTCGACAATGTCCGTTTGATTGTGCTCTATCAAACATGGGCGATGACCCGTGCTGGAACTCGCAGACAACTCTACGGTTTAGGTCATGGGCACTCTAATTCCCAAATCATTCTTCTCAACAAAGAGATCAACTTTTTCGCTCATTGATCCGAGTACATCACAGTTCCACCGCCAGATTGACCGCCATGGCTTCTTGACGAGTGGCCTCCATACACATGTCGCAATCTCCTATGTCTGGAGCGAGTGGCGCGAAAACCCGGATGACAGGCTTCCAGATTGGCAGGCACTCCAGGTGCGGCTCAACACACTTTTCGGAGACTCCGCATCTCAGGCTATCAGGCGAGAGACTGGCCGTGCTACTCGCTGTTGGCTTGATTGCATGTGCATCAACCAGGATTCTGCTGAAGATAAAGCATACTGGATACCACGCATGGATGAAATCTATTACGAAGCTCGATGTACGATTCTGCTGCTCCGTGTAGCATGCATGAGTTTAAGTCCGCTATTAGAGCTGAGACAGCGCCTTGATTGCCCCATGTCAGGACCGCTGACATTCAGAGACATCGCACAGATGGTACCACACAGCTGTCTACTGTGCCAGTCATGCACATCTCTGCGGTCACTCGATTCAGATCTTGAGGCGGCTGCATTGGATGCTCTGCGACGCCTTAGTGATGCTACTTGGCGTAGCCGGGCTTGGATTTTACAAGAGATATTGTTGAGTCAGAACTATTTGCTTACATGGGATGATAGTGGAGAGTGGCTATCGCTTGCCAGGGTTGGAGTTATGGCTGCAGTGCTCTTTCGACAAAACCTCCAAGAGACATGGCTTGACGAGTTCGCATCATGGTGCCGTAGACTATGGTACTTGCGTCAGAATTATGATGAAGCACAGACCTATGAGCTCTGTGATGCGAACGTCTTGCAATTGGCTTCCGGTTTAGCTGCGACAGTGCCTTCGGACAAGTACTATGCTTTGTGCGGCATACTACGACTCAAGCACGTGAAGCCAGACTCAAACCACAGCGCAGACCAGGCACTTGAGGTGATTTTGAATGCTCTAGTCGAGGAGGGCAGAATGAGCTGGTTGTATGCGGTCTTGCCGACTCCAGGTGGTGTGTTACAGATTCGAGACGGGAAAATGGCTCCATTCGTCATGACACGACTTGAAGCGCGCGTGAGCCCGAACAAACGACACAAAGCAAGAATAAAAGGAAGTGAGATTTCTCTCGAGGCTATATATGATGGTCAGATTTCGATGGTGCTGCCACTCCCTCAAGTCTTGGAGAGAGCGTTCTCCCACTTGCGAGAAACTCGCAACTTCGACTTTCCGGAAGCCATATCGTATTGTCATCTCGTACCGGATATCATCCGAAGACTATCACTCGACATAGTGGATCCGTTACTTTCTGAGCCAACTTTCAGTCGCCTGTGCAAAGCTTTGAAGGTATTAGACACAGTCAAATCGGAAGCGCGGAAAGGGTGGCTGTGTATCATGTTTCTTGGGTTTATCGATGAGTCGCTGATCCAGGAAATGTGCGAGGGTTGTGATGCGCATGATGCTTACATCATGCGATCAGCTGCTACATCACTTCAGCGGCATTTACGAAAGATTGGCGACAAGTTTGAAGTCGTTCGTTGGACTGTCAACAATGGACAGAACAACTCTACTAGGACTGCTGTGGCGCTGTCTAGCTGTCCTGTGGACGCGAGTACCTTCTCGCTGAGTGGCGACCCAGATTTAATGTTCGTCGCTCGTTTAGCAGCATCGGACAGTTTACCTGCAGAGTTTTTTGGTTCGTTGTTCCTGCTCAATGTGCGAGACACCATCGGTCCTCGTCCATCGTCAATCTTCACTGCATCGTTTTGGCGCAGCAAAGGTCCACCTGCGCCTGCTCAGTTGCTTCGCTTCATATATACGTAAAATATCTAGTCACTCGTACCATCAGGCTAAGAGACAATGAAACGCCATGACTCATGTTGAAAGGACATACCTATGGTACTTAAAGATAAATATAAGCACAATGTGGAGGTTGCCAACACTGTCTTAGTGAGTGTCCACGATTTTCTCCTCTGCACTTCCTAGGTTTGATGTCAAAGATGTCGATTAGTTGCTTTGCGTTCAGACCGAGAGAGTGATGATTGTGACCACTACCGTCATGGCACCCTTTCCATAATCACCAGACTGAAGCCTCGAGACTATAACTTCCACGACAATTCTACTGAGCGCAAAAAAAAAGCAAAAACATACAACAGTGGGTATTCGCTGCTGGTCACCCACGCAACTACTAATCCACCGGTATCCTGCTTATATATGGCTGAGCGGACGGGAAGCCTAGTTCTCAAGATCCTATGGTCGTATGTACAAACTGTTGCATAAATTCAGTTTATGTAGCAAATTTGGCACAGCTAAGCTAACTTGTACAATGTCTATGTTGGTTCACTAGAGGATCTGGTGTCTACTTAGCGTGATTCTGAAGTTTGTCCCACGTATTATTGCACTTGGGAAAGCTATGGCATTCGATAAGTGTACTCACCAAAATGGAGCGAGATTACTCGAGAAGTCATGAGCAGGATCATCCTACGTATGGCAGCACGACACGACCTGCTCCTTGTTGCCTGTGATCGATAGCCCTTGATATATTTGATTCATTTCGTAGTTTGTGTCGTATGGCTACGATCCATTACCAGCTAGGGTCGGTGTCACTAACAGAGAGCTGATTGACAGGCATCGGGTTGGAAAGTCACTCAGGGTTGCCGGTGTGACGGCAGATGATATTGGTATGCACCTTGCCTTTGTGAGAATGGATAATTTCATTCGCAGATTACCTATGGTATATATACAAGGCTTACGTTGACGGTTGAGAAGCTGAAGACGATCAAATGGAAGAATTCTGAGGATTCCACATCTGATAGAGCGGTAATCTAGATTTTCGTTCAAGGTCTCCTTTCGCCAAACTATGCATCTTCGTCCGTCTGCTGTGCCCCACGTGAAGCTTTCGAAACATTTCACACAACGATCGTTCATAAATGTTCTGATCTTCGACGGCTCATGCTCTATGATAGCTGGAAAAGTGGTGCTGAAATCTACGAACTCGGGTCGCACTCCTTATTGCTCGCTGTACTACCCTGTTCCTCATCGTATCCTTCTTCCACGTCTTCAATATACGGTTTACGGTAATTGGAATGCGGTGCGCGATCGTGTTCAGTAGGTCTGCTTCTGCCCCAATGGCTGCTCATGCCCCAGTCCCTGCTTATACCAGGCCGTTGATATGTGCTAGTCTTGTTGTCGTCGCTCTTTTCTTCATATTTCGGAGGAGATTTCTCATCACTTTCCGACAAGTGCCCCAAACTTAGTGAGCTGATTGAAGACTCGCCCACTGAGCTGTCATAATTGGGAAGCGAGGAGTGTATAGAAGGACATGGGTAGAAGCAACCATATTGAGACTGTTGCCCCAAGGCTGGCTCTTTGCCCTGAATAGTGCCACGGGACAATAAAAGGTCATGTATACCACCAGCACCTATGGAACATCCTCCCTCTTCGTTGGATTGGTCGATAAGTAACGAGAGTTCTTCATCTGAGTCGTGCATTAGTTCAGCACAGGGGATGCATCCACTCCCACGAGGACAGATTTTAACACCGTTTACTGAGCGATCCAAATCATCATTCTTTCTGAGCGATACCCAGCGTCCTGGATCGAAAGGCATTGCAAACAACCATCTGATTACACGTCGTACCAACAGCTCAGACTGTACCATCGGGCGGGAAGGTGAGAGTCCTGATTCTGAATCCGACAGAAGCCGCGTTGATGCGATATGCTTGAGAGCGTCATTATAGGCGCGAGAGCTGCGCTCAGGAGGAGCTTCACCTGAATCCGACTTTAAGTTGGCCAAACAATCAGTGGGACCTGGGTTTGTTGATGAGAATTGGAAAGTGACGTGTCGATTTCTGCGATGCCGATAGGAATGAAAGAGGTCAAATTCATGACCACTCACATTTTCGGAGTTTGTATCAGACTCTTTATCCGTTTCTATCACCAGTTTGACCTCTTCGTCCCTCGTACAGCGCAGTTGATTTTTGGTAATGTAATCCTGGTATTCATTATTCCATAATATCTTAAATTCGTCGTCATACAATCGTGCCGCATACACTAGTGGTATAGGTTCCGCGCTGCAACATGTGGGTGGCACATGTTTAGAACCAGTGATTGAGAGGGTGAATCCACGCTTAAGGCACAAAGAACACATGCGATGGCCACATCTAAGCTTCACCGTCTTAGTTGCGGGTAAGTCGTCATCCATACAGATGATACAGTCCACCCTGTGATATTAGCTGAGAACAACTTTACGATAATGGTGAAACGGACCTGGAAACCAATTCGTGAATCACCACGGTCTGTGGACGACGCGAGTCTGGCACGAAAGATACTCTCCGTCGACGAGATACGAACGCGATTGGTCGAGCTCTCTGAGTGAATTTCTGGCCTGACTTGCATGCTGCGTCATCGGAAGAGAGCTGTTGGAAAGTGCTATCAATACTGGAGGTGTCTCTCATGCTATCAATACTAGAGGTGTCTCCGTCGTTTCCAGATTCTGCAGGTGACTCCCAGTTCACAACCCCAGGGTCCGGCTTCGACCGGTCCTCCCAGCGAGTGGTCTCGAGTGGTACCTCGAAGCCAGTCCGTTCTGTGTCCGATCCGTTGGAGAATTCCTCCTCCCAGGGTTTCTTTGATCTTGGTATAGTGGGCATATCCGTTGTTGCGCGTGAGTCTCGTTTCTGTGGTGTCTGGGCATCAGATCTGCGGACTTGGCTCGAATGAATAATGTGGCTTGAGCCATCGATAGTAGGCGCAATGGTCTCGACGTCTGTGATAGCATTTGAACTATAAACCCATGATTAGATTGGGCGGGTTGGCATTGGAATTGCAACATGACTCACCACCAATACCTCATGTATGATTTAAGGCGATCGGAATGTCTTACAATGTGCTCACTGCGCACCCCAATGCTTCGAAGCTCCCTGCGGAACAGACGCCACACTTCTTTATCATCATCATCATCGTGCGTAGTGAGCTGCGATCGTGAGTCTCTGCGCTCTACGAAAGCCTTCAGCGTCGTCAAGAGCTCATGAAGTTGGTCGCCATCGACTCCGATGGCCCCGGGGAGCTCGAAATGTACTACACATTGTTAGTGTAACTTAGTTTAGCACTAGACGACCATGTTTACCATACTTTGTGTCCCTAGAGTGGGTCAATTGGATCTTCAAGGATGTTTCTCGTGTACTGCCTACCGATGATATGGTTGCTGTTCCCGCCAATATTGCCTGTTATGGCACCCTGATTCCAAGCAGATGCACCGTGGTTAGTAGCTCCAATATTCGTGGCGCTTCCTGCTTCTGCCATAACATGACGGTAAATGGGAAAGATCCCCAGAAACAGAAACCGAAACACATGCGTTTGGGCTCTGACCCAAGAAAGACAGCAGGCGGCTCAGTCGGGTACGGCAAGTGGACAACGAGGCACTGACCGGTCGATTCGGTAAAACAAATTGCATGCGTTTGTGGCACCCAGTAGTTGTGACGTACCAAAACTTCCCTGTAATATACAGGCCTATGGTTTGGCGAAAGTCGTGTTGATACGGCCTTATCAAAGCAGGGCGTCTGTACCCCGCCCGAAACAAGCTGACCGGAAATTTAATCTTGCCACATCCCAAGTCAGGGGGATGAAGCAAATTTTGAGGGGCCCAAAAGAAAGAAATTTGCCGTGAAGTTGTTTGGGTTACCTCTGCAACAAACATTGACAGACAGTATGACAGACATTTCTGGATTGGGAGAACCCCTATACACTCCTCCAAATGCGGTCATAGAGTAGGACGAAGCTTGAAACAAGGGTTTCGGGCTGCTATTGAAGCATTCTACTAACAGGAAGTCAGCATCGTGTTTGTCCACGGCCTCGGTGGCCACAGGATCAACAGTTGGACGTTCCAGCCCACGGATGAGTTCCCGAAGAAAATATTCTGGCCGAAAGACCTACTACCAAAAGTCTGCAACAACGCGCGCATCTTGTCATTCGGGTACGATTCGAGATTTGTCGACTTCTTCCCCATCTTTAGCCGCAAAACCCTTCCTGTGGGCACAACAGTGGACGATCATGGTAGTGCATTGCTACAGAGCCTGGCCGGGCTGAGGAGTACGACGTCTTCCGTGAGTATTCGCTACCAATGCTAATTCACCACAATACTGAATAGAGGATACCTAGTCCGACCGCCCAATCATCTTCATAGCGCATAGTCTGGGAGGTTTGGTCGTTGCAAGCGCTCTTGCTAGAAACCATGGAGTCAAAGAGTCAGGGAAACAGCTTGTCGATAGTACATTTGGGATAGTCTTCCTTGGCACGCCTTTCGAAGGCTCTGCGAAAGCTGGGTGGGGTCGGGCAGCCCTCCGATACGTCTCGCTCGTTGCTTCAACCAAGAAAGATGGTGTGAAGGATTTGGAAGAAAGGTCCCAGAAATTGATTGAAATCAATTCAGCGTTCTCTAAGCTGCTAAAAGACCGGGACCGAGATCGAATGAGGCAACCACTTGAGGTTGCCTGTTTCTTCGAAGAGTACCCGACCTTCGTGGCGGGGAAGGACATCGGAATAATCGTTCCGAAGAGTTCTGCTGGATCTTTAGCAGGCATAGATCCCGTACCCATATCTGCAAATCATGCCGGATTGTCTAAGTTTGCAGGAACTTTCACGAATGGATACGTGATGGTCTCCAAGCTGATAGTCGAATGGATCAATAGCTTGGGTGATGCACTCACTGAAACCACTGGCGCGGTAAAGTCAAGCCCCGTGTAAATCGACTTGAACTTGCTGACATGTGCAAAAAGAACTCTGTGGTGATGGGAGCAATTCATTATAATGCTGCTATCGATAACAACAAGGGCATTATTTCCGGAAATATATATTCGACCAAGCAAGAGGGAGTCCGTTTGGTGGGCAGCACTGTGAGTAGTGGAGTAAAAGGCGCACTGTACCAAGATTAACAGACGCATAGAATTATTATGGTGATACTTGGGGTCATTCGAAAAATGGAAGTCCAGCACGAATGTGAAGGCTAGAATGGGATACAGCCCACCGCAGCAATAAAACCCAGAAAGGAGACGAATGTTGGAACCGAGGGTAGCTGTGGGGAGCTAGGGTGCTAAACCAAATGTTTGCTTGCGACTGATTGGTTAGGTAATCTCTAGATAATACGGTCAACTCTTTCACGGGACTGGACTTAGACATGTCAATGATTTCAAGATCATGAAGCGTGCTCGGTAGCTGAGGCAGGGACAGAACCCGAAAACAAGTGTGATAACGATTTGGGAGCCAGTACATCAATCGGCCAGTGTGCTTCATCTCTGCCTGCAGTACGAAAAGACAACGATTGGGGGCTCGTGTGGGTACCACTGACTAAGACATTCCATTTTGTCAACCGCAAGACCGGTGCTAAAGAGAATGTGACTGTCGAAGAGAATGCCTATGAGCTTAGGGCTAAGAGCGAAGCTTATGGGCTCGAAGACCTCAGCCTACCTACTCCCGAGCAGACACGAGTCGCACTAGAGGCTGCATTGGAGTCTGGTCGCGAAAATGCAGTCGCGCAACTACTCACCTTCAACACGGAAGTAGTCTAACCGCTCTTAGACCGCGGGCGTTCAACAGCCATCGATTGGGTTGTGAGCTACGGAGACATCGGCTTGATGGGATTCATTCTCTCAAAACTGGCAGTCAGGGGCGAGGATCGTGTAGACGCAGCACGAGCGCTAGGCTTAGCTGTCAAATCACAGAATATTCGAGCTACAAAATATTTGCTCGGTTCTGGCGTACGTTGCGATTTCAAAGAAGGGGATCGTCCACTTCCATCCGATCCTCGTGAAGAGTCCGATGTCTGCACGCTTGGCTGGGAACCTTCAGATCCAGAAGGATTCATGCCGCCGCTCGTTCGCGCAGTGCTGCATGGTAATATCGAACATACTCAGATGCTACTCGATCATGGCGCAGACCCAAACGTTGGATATCATGATGTTAGCTGGGTTTTCCAGGTTATAACGCAATGTTTACGTGGTCCGATCGACTACCACTGTGGATGTGCCGTACAATTGGCGATGGAGCTGCAGCTCTTCGAGATGTCACGATTGCTGATCAACTACGGTGCTGACATAGGGCTTGTGTCACCGGTCTGGAATGTCCCAGGGCATGAGTGTCAAGCCGTACCGAGAGATGTATACTTGAGGGTGACGGATGCGTTGCGTCAGGTTGGGTAAAATTACCAATGCGAGGTGTGCTGACTGCTCGAATAAATGTGATGCTGACTGCGCGGGCTCCGAAAGGAACCCTAAGCTATGTTGAAGTCTTGGCTCAATTTTGAGTAGATTGTCCCTGGGAGGTTCTTAATGCGAAATTTCGAGACCCAAGTATAAAGTACGCCGGCTCAAGCCACGTATGTGTTATATCCGATCTTTGACCTAACCAACACGCTCCCCACTCATCGCCCGTAGCCCAGCTACAGTTCTGTGATAAATCGCTCTTTCGACGAAGCAGCATCCCCGATAGCTGTGAACATCCGTAGGATCTAAGACTGTACCATTTTCCTCGAGTGCCTGCACGATCTCAAGCGGTCCCAGCTCCATAGCCAACTGTATGACACGCCCAGAAACGAAATTGATGTGCTGATCGAAACCAGGCTTTAGTTCGTGGTATTCTACATTGACATCTGCCCCATGCGCAATGAGCAATCTCGTAACCTCTGTATGGACGTGTTGAACCGCGCGCACAAGCGGCGGTGTAAAACCCAAACCTCTATCGAAGATTTGACCTTCCACCTCACGGTGAGGTCTTTCGTAAGGAGGAACATTTGCATTGCGAGAATCACACTGTACACCCGCGGCAAGGAGGTTGTCGATGATCTCGACGTTTTGCTTCTCCGCAGCCAGAAACAGGGCTTGAGTGGCCGCTATGCGATCTTGGGCTTTCGCGCTGTGAGTGAGGAATGCCTGAACAAGATGTGGTTTTCCCCATATGACTGCCCATTGTAGGGGCGTCCTATGTAGGCCTGTGTGACGAAACAAAATGTTCAGGTCGATCCCATAATCTAGAAGCTGCAAAGTTGCTCGATCGTAGCCGCCTTTCATGGGCTGCTACGAGCGAATCGAGCTTTTGGTGGGCAGTCGGCGAGGTTGGCGCAATGTCGTGTGAGACGTAATCATCTCTACTACTTCGGTGGTAGGTTTCGCATCGACTAACAACCGGTTTCTCCTCTTTGGTCAGCCGATTATAGAAGTGAGGTTCTCTTTCTGTATCTTGCCACATGAGCTCCCAGTCATCATTGCGCGGAACTGTAGGATCAGAACGTTTCAGGTACGAGGTCTCGAATGGCCGTAGGTCTCCACCTGCGTATAACCATGCAGCAAACAGCTCCCGGGGCCGCTTCGTCGGACGACAATGGTGGTTTGTAAGGATAGTCCACCCCGTAATGCTTGTACAAGCTCACATTACTATCGGATACATAACCGGGCGTATAACCAGACTGTAGTATCTTCCGCCAGTCAATATCCCCAAAGAAGGGGTGCGCTTTGATTCCAGCAACTCCGTGTGTCCCAAGTCGCTTTTCAGGTTTACGTTGTAGAAGCTGCACCAAAATCTTTCGAGACGAGGAACTTAGTGTTTTAGGAAACGCAATGTCTTGCTCTAGGATGTTTTGATGTATTGTGTCGGGGTCATCACTGTAGAAAGGGGGTAATCCAGCGAGCAGTTCGTACAGGAGTATTCCCAGTGTCCACCAGTTGACGATCTTGGATCTTTGTTTCTTATTATCGCCAAGCTGTGTACTATCCTGCTCGATCAGTATTTCCGGCGGTGGGTATTCTAACCGCTCTGCAACGCTCGTTTCTTCGCTATTATCATGTCGGAGGAAGAGGTCAAAGCTACACAAGGTCACCATGGAAATCTAACATGACATCTCCAGACCCAAGCCAGTAGACAGTATCCGGAATATCATGTAGGTACTCCAGTGTACTAAGGATTTCTGCAGCGTATAGTCTGGTCGCGCTTTCATCGAAAGATCCGACCTTTTGGAGATGATGGAAAAGGCGTCCGCCGTTAATATAAGGTGCGAACAGCTGCAGCTTCTTAGGTCGTTGACAGGTGAAGGCAAGCGGCGCAACAAATGGATGCCTAATATTGCGTGCTTCCTTAGTGAAACTCTCGTGCTGTGCATATCTTAGGGTTTTTTCGGCCCATGTTGGTCGAAGTTTGCGATCGTGAGAATTCTCCCAGAGCCGCAGAACCTTCCGGGCGGGATTCAGTATTCGAAAATCAGAGGACTCAAAGTCGAAGATCTCGTGTTCAGCCGATGGCGAGTATTCTATATCGACGCGAATTCTTCCGGAACCACGTTGGAGGTTGAACCACTGCGGGCCCGAAGCGGTCACGCCGTCAAAGGGCGATACTGTGGCTACGCCCAGGAATACGTGGTGACATCTGGAACTCGAGGTAAACTCTCTCAAATGGGAGATAGCGTCAACTCAGCGGCTTGTGTAATCTTGAAGCATATTGTACTATGGGCAGATCCCCATTGAAGGCTATCGGTGGCAACCCAGTGAGCATCAACAGATACTTGCGATTTCTTGTACTCTATGACAGCGTAATATATTACACGACCATGCTGGGTTCGACCGAAGGTCTAGGAACCTTGGAGCAAGTCCTGAGATTGTTCCGGCACGGAGAAGCCTATAGCTTCATGGAGGATTACATTCAAAATGCCGTGCGGGCTGGGCATGCGGGGAAGAAGAGGCTGGCTGAGAGGAGTTGTTGATGGAAGATCCGCTGGCGAAACAGCCTGCGCTCTGAATCCTGCAGGAAGGCATCAGGTCGCACAGGTACGCATACGCATAGTGACAGATTTTAGCGCAATATGAGATAAATGGTCGACCTACTCGTGCTCAGTTTCCAACTCATCTTATAAGAACCCCAAGCTTAACTTTGGCAAGCAAATTCGATTCAAGGTATCCTATATCAGTATTTTCATCCGACAGAAGGTGGTCTGGTGACCATATGATGACAACACAGCGATGAGTATGTGTGCTCCTGTACAAAAGTTTCTTGTATATGGTACGTGTTCAAGCGTCGCAGGACGTTGAATATGACAAACGGGGAGACCATAGTGAGCAGTGCGCGGATGTCTAACACGGTCGGAGAGCACCATCTAGGTCAAGTCTTTAGCCATCCAATCATCACATACGATAATGCAGATTAAGCTCATCCAATGAGCGCACTGTGTTGCGAGCTCAAGCTTTCTCACAGGAGTCGGTAGCCGGTGTGTTCGACGGTTTTCAAAATAGCCGCTTATGGAAGGTTGACTTCGAATCCAAGTATCATTGGGAGTTGTACCAAGATTGACCCATTTGGCCCACAGCCAAGTCAACTGGTCCTGTAAGAAATTGGAGCCTATGTAGATGTGTCTAGTTAGACAATCATACCATCACTTTCCCATATAGCTGGACGTTGCTCTAAGCTTGAGAGGCATCTGGGCAACCGAGACCCCGCCCCGCAACACCAAGCATCACATCCAACTTCTCGCGTGCCCCACCAAAATAACCCACACTCGCAACCAGCCATGGCCGACGACGACCTCGAACAGGTACCTCTCCTTCCTCACCCGAGCACGCGAACCTTATTAACACGCTTAGATCCGCCGCGCGCGCCTCCAACAGCTCCGCGAGCAAGGCGGCGGCGGCGGCGCAGGAAACGGCGGCGAAGGCTCAGACCAAGACGCGCAAAGGTCCGTACCCCCATACCCTTCTCCACTCCCTTCTCTCGTTTCTAACATATTCTACAGACAGCGCGAAGCCGACCAACGCAACTCCATCCTAACACAAATCCTCACGCCCGACGCCGCCGACCGGATCGGCCGCATCCGCCTCGTCAAAGAATCCCGCGCCGCCGACATCGAGAACCGGCTCATTATGCTCGCGCGAACGGGACAACTGCGCGCCAAGGTGACGGAGGAGCAGCTCAAGGAGCTGCTGGGTGCGGTGGCAGAGCAGCAGGAGAAGGAGGAGAGTAAAATTGTGGTGAATCGGAGGGGTGGCGGCGGGTGGGATGATGACGATTTGGATGATTTGTTGAAGGATGTTTGAAATACTGATAGAAAGCTGGGGGGTTTGAGGCGCTTTGAGAGGGAATTGTGGTGCAGCTGGAACGAGAGTGAATGTTGGCATGCATTAGCAGGCGTTCAAGGCATATTCCCCATTGCGAATATCTTAGGTATGGAAAATGATTGGCTATGGCAGATGTTTCATTCCTTGGAATTTGCGCAAAAGTAGCTTCATATGCAGGGTATTCTACCATGCTAACTCGTACTGTCTTAACGCTTGAAGCCACAAGAAGAGGTTCACCCGCAGGATCGAAGCTTGGCTTTCATCATGGGTAGCTTGAATATGCTACGCCGAAGGGCCAGTTGAGGAGCGAATCTTGGGTTGATAAGCCTTCAATCCTCCTCGAGCTCCAGCTTCGCGAGCTCCTCCTCCACCGTGTCCAAGCAACCTGCACTCGCAACGACATTGCTGTCCGCCTGCACTCCCGCAAACGATATCGGCGTACCGGGCTTCTTCTCCGTCCACTCCTCACCGTTCGTCTGGTGCTTCCAGCCGTCCCGTACATGCTGCGCAGCACCGGCACCTAGCGCTCCAGTAGCTAGCGCTTTCTCTTCCAGATCCCTGAGCTCAGCGTCCTTTTTCTTGATACGATTGCGGAGGCGGAGAAGACCGGGTGCTAGATCGGGATTGTCCTGCGGGACAGCGTTGAAAGCCGCCTCCAGCTGGCTGAGCTCCTCTTGTGCTGCAAGGACTGCTTTCTTTTCGGGATTTAGCATGTCTTCTGGAATTGCATCATACTGAGAGGCAGCAGAGAGAGCGAGTGGTCCGTCAGAAGAAGGCTCAGGATTGTCGAATTTGAAATCGGGGTTGCAGAAACCCTTTGGATCTAGAATCTAGTTAGTACTCTTCTTGGGCGTCACATGTTTCATTATAGCTTACCCAGCGCTACGTCTTCGAAGAACTCTAGAACGGCCTGCTGCACGATAGATTGCGTGAAGACGCATTCGCCTACCCAGGTTTCTCCGCCACCGAAGACTGGACAGATCGGGGTGGCATCTTGGAAGCCGTCTTCCGACGTCGATTCTTTCGTAGCCGCTATAGCTAACTTTACCTCTGGGATGCTCGCGAGCGGGGTATCAGCGCGGAGACCAGCTCCTCCATCGACAGTCTCCAGCCAATTGACAGGTGATTTGGGTATAGGGGTGGAAGGCTGCTTGGAGATGTAATCCGCGGGAACAGCTTTGCACTGGGTTGGGTCGGCGCTTCCGATTTTGAAAGTCTCCCAGTGCCTAGCGCGAGTGTGGAGGAAGGCTTTTACATCTGGATTGCGGATTTGGTGGCCGCCGACAGTCGACTGCATAAAAGCCATCGCCGTGATTCGATCGGCGTAACTGTAGACTATCGAAGTATTATTACAGGCCCCAAGCTGGGAGGAACATAAGAATCACACTTACAGTTCTGGTCTAGGACTTCAATGAGCTTCTCTACACCATTTTCAATTGCCACCACGTACACCTCTGCTTCAGGCGAGACAAAGTTCCGGTTCTTGATCACCGTGTTGAAGACCGTCTTGATGTGCTCCGACGGTGTTCTGTGGCCCTCAACGCGATTCTCAACTTCGTGGATCTTCACTGGATCGTGCGTGATCGACTTTCGCGGTAAGGCAGTCCAGCTGCGCATCGAAAGCGCCTTGTTGAACTTGTGTGAGTAGAGAAGCTGGCCAGTGTTGAGAACGATCAATCCCGGGATATGCTCATCCTTCTCAATTCGTGCACCATCTCTAGCCAACTTCTCGTGGTGGTCGGGGGACGCGTCCGCCTGTGTACGATTGACTAGGCCTTTGACGAAGCTGACCACCGAACCACCATTCAGACCACCCTCGCGCTGTAGCTCACGGTACGCCAGAATCCCGAGATCCTGGTAGGTGTCGTCGTTGATGATGACGATTACACGCTTCCGCGTCTTCAACACTTCGGCAGGGGGTGCGAGGATGGGGACATGGGGTCCTATAGGCTTGCTGTTGGATCGCGTAGGCAGGTATAGCTCTTTGAGACCCAGAGCTGCTAGGCGACTCATGACCTCTCGACGCTGGCAAACTATACGGATTATCAGCGTGCACGCGTAAACGAGTTGTCGATACACATACCACGCATCGCCTCTCCACGGACTTCGTTGTGGCGTTCGTTGTTCGTATAGAAGAAGTCGAAGAAGTGCTCTGGAGCCTCGATTCTCCGAATGCAACCATTCACGTCAACGAAATATCCAAGCTTATTGAGGTCAGACTGAGAGATGGTATACAGTTAGCATTTGTAGTGCGCCTTATACGGCGTGTAGCCACTCACGGGATACTTCGCATCGGCGTCTAACGTGTTCTCCTGTCGGCGAAACATGCTGACGGTGTTCAGCCCTTGCGCTTCTTCGTTGGTGCTGGGGCCTCAGTGACAGAAGTGGGTGCGAAGGAGGAAGTAACGCTCAGGTCGTGAGTTCGTCTATATACCTTGATGACTGTTTGCTACGTCACGCTTGTTTGCAAGTGTATGGCAATGAGTGAGAGGGTCAGATGTGGAAAGCCGGGTGAGCCCAGGTGAAGGTCAACAGGGAGAGAAGGAGCGTTTGCTGGTCAGTCGCAGTATCCCATGGTGGCGCTTCAAGAGCGGTCCGTATTGGTACAATATTGTATTTACATCCATCAAACGCCACCCAATGCCAGTATCTCTTGCTAATATACACATCTCCTGCCAAAGCTTGCCCTAGTGTGTACACTGCTCCTTTCGCGTCCTTTACCAGCTTGCCTTCTTCACACCAGGGATATTTCCGGCGAGCGCGTTTATTCGGAATTGGTACTGGGATATGTCAGCGCATAGCTTTTCCGTCGCGTTTGGACTTCAGCGTACTCGACCCATCCTGAAGTCGCTGAAGACACCTCTGCCCTTGCCTCCCATTATACACCTGTTTTTGATCTGCGTGAACCTCGTGTAGCAATGCATCTGGGAAAGCTGGAGCTGTGCCTGGGCGCGGACTCGCTGTGGGAACGTCGTGTTTCGAATTATGTATCGGAGCGCTTGTCTAGAGAGCGCTGGTGGTCAGTTGCGATCATTGGTGCATGATGGCTAGGAGGCGCATACCGTTCAGGCTCGTTGGCTTCGTAGACCTTCCGCTTCGTGTGATCACGAATGTTGCGGATCTTGGAAAAGCAGCCAATGTCGAGCGTTTTCGATCGGAATTGAGACATGTTGGCGATGGCGGGCGGCTTCAATCGTTGGAAGACGGCGAATGTGCAGAAGTTGAGATGCGATGGCGATGCCAAGCCTGCTCCGAATCCTCTCCGCGCGTGGACTAATTCGGAGTGGGGCTTGATGCTCTCGCTTGCACTTTTCTGGACAATGCCCGAAGCAGCAACAACGACTTGTTGATTTCAACAAACAGAAAACAGAATGGAAGCGGAAACGAGGCCCCGGACCACACTTATGACAACGACAAAGGGCTGACCGACCGCTTTGCTTCCATCACCCTGTTCAACACGCCAAGTTGCTCCCACACGACTTTTGCCTTGTCGGGCAACCGATCTCTCGATCTACACAAACCTACCGCCAATATGTTCTCCACAGAGGACATCCTGGAGATGTACAACTTGTTTCCTCCGATCAATCGGTCTCTATCAGAAAAGTCCGAAGAACTTCCCCTACTGATCCAAACCAATAGCGGGTATGGTTTTGTTACAGCGCGCAGCTTGCACCAAGAATTTGAACGTTTGGTGGACATGGGAGCTGCCAGAATTTCTGTTTCATCCGCTAGTAACGACCTCAAAGTTGACTTCAAAGTCGTACTACAGCTGGTCAAGGGAAATCCTGTCTTGGCTTTGTTGAGCCAAGACGGCAACAGCATCGTTGCGAGACAAGAGCGAGACGCAATCGTGAAGGATATGGTGGAAGCGCTGGCCAAGGAGCTGGTACATAAGGCGAAATTCACCCAGTCACACGATCTCCACCAAGAGAGCCTCGGAAGTGTCCTCCGGATTTCGAGTATCAAAGAGATTCTCGCAGAAGATACAGACGATTACCTGCTGAGCAAAACATACTCGATCGCTTTAGTTGATGAGATCGATCAGAGGCTAAAATCAGGACTAGCCAACACAGAGTAAGCGAAGTGATCAAATCACTAGCTGAGACTGACCACTTTCAGAACAATTGAGTTGCGATCACAGTCACTTCCAGGAACGCCTCCGATATGGCTCATACGGCAAGGCCTTGACCAGATTTCACGCCTTGATGAAGAGGGAAATAATTATGTATCACAATTGTACATCGAAAAGGAGGCTGATGTGATTCGTTGCATACCTAAAAAGTCCATATTGAGCCAACGAGACGAACTCATTGCTGGGTTGCAATCAGGAGAGATCCTCTTTCTTGATCTAGGGCACTTTGGCCGAACTTTTGGAGAGACGTACCCATCGTCTCAAGCCTTGGAGAAACATTTTTCGGAGTCTCCCTCAATCACCGTCTTAGGCGCTTTCGCAATTTCTACGGCAAGGATTTCCAAAGTTGCTGGTGAGGCTGAAAGCAAGCTTGGTCATCAGGGCTACCTTGACCTGAACGTAAGTAGATTGAATTAGCCTTGTATTGTGCTCATTTTCTCGCAGGCCATTCTTCCATTTGAGGTCCCTCGCGAAATTGGGGGTGCTGTGCTAGACAGTGTGACGCAAATGATTCTAACCGCAGAATCAGACGATGGTAAATCGATTCGCCAACTCGGAAACTACCTCCTGAAAGAGGAATCATACAACATTCAGCAACAAGCACTATTGAACATCGCCAAGGCTCAAGCTGAACGACAGTGGGATCTACTCAAAGAATTACCAGACAAAGATCCCAAGTTCCAGATGGCGGAATTGCTAGCCTTGATTCCAGATGACGAACAAGTGCTACGCACCGTCGCACAGCAGAAAGATTCTGAGATCGCTGCCGCAGAACATTTTTCAAGTGAGATATCTGAACTAGAGTCGAAGAATGAGAACGACTTCTCTACGTTTTGGACTGAGAAGATGTCACCACGAGTTTACAATTATCACGAAGGCCTAAAATCCGTCGATGAGGCGAAGCTTCATGATCAACTTGCCGACCTATTCGCAAATTATCTACAGAAAGATTTGGTACCGGACGTGCTCGCAAAAGCGCGGTCACAAGGTCTGGTGCGCAGCAGAAGGACGCGCAAGAATGTCAACAGATTCGAGGCAACGTTGAAGGCGAGCAAATCCGACCTCTCTGGCATACTCTCAACGTTTGAAAAGTTCAGCAAGAAGCAAGGTCTTCCGGAAACTGGTCCAGAAGCTGCAGAAGAGGCGAAAAAGGTAGCAATACAGGACATGGTGCGACGAATGCAGAAGCCTAAGACCGATGCACCATCGATGTTCCTCAGCTTATTGGTCGTTCTTTTTGCAAAACACCATCCAGGCGTGGTCTATGCTACAGGGAAGTTCGCACCGAAGTTGCTCAAGCAGCTGAGGACGAAATTGGTAGGCGAAGAGTACGAGCAGGTGGAGAAATGGAAAGAGCAAGCGAAGGCAGGCACATTGACCAAGGAGGATAGAGATTTCATGGTACAGATGGCAGACCGAAGATTTTGATCTCTGTAAAGAATGGGTTACTCTTGTGGAAGGAGTTTTCAAAGATCCTCTTCACTGAGAAGATGAGGGGTTTGAAGGTCGTAGCCATTACTGAACGTATACCACCTGATACCCCCGAAAGATCTATACTGGCACTTCAAACGCCCAGATTAATGCGATGGTAAACACTCCCTCAGTGTTGTTGATATAGTCAGGACCAAAAAGTTGCCCAGGACCAGGTTGGGCCTAGTTGCCGCTGACGTAATGCGATTTTCTTCACGTCGCTCTTGGGGCACGGCCCCCTCAGGATTACACCATCCTCCGGCCGATAAATCTCCACCCTCCGACGAGCCGAAAGCCCATCCGAGATTGCCATGATAAAGAGCCGCACACTCGCGGGTCAAAAAGAGTTATCCCATTATGCAGGGGCATTTCGTAGTTGAGCGTTGTTGAGTGACTTCGCTCTGGGCGAAAGATCCGCATACCCTCCTCGCAACACCATTGCAGCATCGTTATATTGACCCTCGAATACACGCGGGGTAGCAGCTTGGGCTAACCTTCATGCATGCCTCGACGTCGACGCCCGTTACGTCCGGCGGCCAAAAGTTCCCTCAATCGCTTGCCGTACTTGCACGATCTAGGCTGAGCCCGGTGCCTCCGACCATGGGTCTGAAGAGCAAGGGATGCATCTCCAGATGTCGATAATATGACCCTCGTCTTATATGCTGTAATTGTTCATCATGCGTACTTTGTTGGATTACTGAGACTCAAGATGCTCGTATGTGGAATTCGACGTTCCGGGGTCATCACCGCCATTTGCCACGGATGACAAAATCACTACAAGAGGCTGCTTAGAAAGCCGCAACGCAGGCACCGCGGAAGTACAGGGAAGGATAGGCAGGGAGAATGACGAGGCTGGATTTCGAAGCCTCGATTGCACCATTGCTGTCTCACTATTGGGCGACCCCGATCTTTGTCCCGAAGATTTTTTCGACCACAACGGTTAGCGCGGATTGCGCCATACTTCTTCACTATGAGACCTTCGCGCCATTGTATATTTACGAAAGCCGATGACGGAGCCGAAATGTGTTCCCTCGCACCATTGCTTCTCTGCTCTCTCTTCTCAACCGCTGTGCTCGACTACTTCCTGCCTTGCACTTTATCCCGGCCCAGAAAGCCACCGTAAAGGTTCAAGAGCACTCAACATTTGCACCCGGCGCCCTCACTTGTGGGGTCTCTCTAGCGGCCTTCTCGCCCCCTCAAAACGATGTCTTCTTCGCTCTACTACGAGGAAGCAAACATGATCCGTGACGACGAATCTGGCTATGCCTCTGGCGAGTCTAGCCATGAGAGCCTGCCCGAGATCGTGTTCTCCAAGGCTCATCTCAAGTACCTTAACTACCAGTTGGCCCAGCTCGAGCCCCAAGGTTCGTAACACTCACCTCATGCTCATGATGCGATCATTCCTAACGCTCTGCCAGATATCCTTCGCTGGTGCATCACTTCCCTGCCCGGCCTCTACCAGTCCACTGCCTTTGGCTTGACTGGCTTAGTCACTGTGGATATGCTCTCCAAGCTTGATGGCCCTCTCAAATCCAACATTGATCTCATCTTCTACGACACGCTCTACCAGTTCCAGGAGACTCTAGACCTTGTCGAGCGGGTCCGACAGCGATATGGCAACACCATCCACGTCTACAAGCCCCGTGGATGCAACACTACGGAAGACTTCGAAGCCAAGTATGGCAAGAACTTCTGGGAAGTCAACGACGAGAAGTACGACTACGTTGCCAAGGTGGAACCGGCTGCCCGGGCCAATGCTGAGCTCAACGTCAAAGCCCTCCTTACTGGACGACGGAAGAGCCAAGGTGGCAAGCGCGGTGACCTCGACATCATCGAAGTCACCGACAGCGGTGTCATCAAGATTAACCCTCTCGCCAACTGGTCTTTCGCCCAAGTGAAGGAGTACGTCGACGCAAACAAGGTCCCATACAATGAACTCTTGGACCAGGGTTACAAGAGCGTTGGTGACTGGCACTCAACCCAGCCTGTCGCCGCTGGCGAGGATGAGCGTGCTGGCCGCTGGAAGGGAAAGAACAAGACCGAGTGCGGCATCCACAACCCCCAATCACGCTACGCCCAATTTTTGGCGCAGCAGCAGCAACAGCAAGAAGCTGAGGAGTTGGTGCAGAAGCTGCAGGAGACTGTGGTTGCATGATCGGCATGTCGTCATCGGAAAATATTCTGAGTGGTTGTTTCTTAGCATTTTAGCATTGGCGTTTCGGGCATGAGCGAACTGCATGGATGGGTCACGAACATTATTGTACTCCCCACGAGATCGAGTCAGACTGATCCTGGGTTGAGTCTTTCTTTTCAAATCAGTCACTATTTGGGCGAGTGAAATCTGAAATAAAATAAAACAATTAATAGAACATACAAATCTTATGTGGTCACTTAGCGTGTGATGTGTGAGCTTCCAAGGTTTCGCCTGCCGCTGTCGCCATTCTGGAGCCAAGGACATGGATAAAGCCCAGCTCTGCCCTCCCCATGCATCCGACAATAGAATGCAAATCGCGTGCAATTGCGCAATCGACCTAAGCAATAGCCGATCCAAAGAGCAACACCGGTTGTAGCTAGTCTAGCTACGGGAGAGTGCTATGGAGAAAGCGCGCCCCCCATAGGACCACAGAGGTATATACTTCCGTCATTCGGCACCTTCCACAGCAGAAATTTCGGGGCCCTGCTTTCCACTTATTTATAAACAACGTGTTCTTCGTGTAAACACCGTGTCATCAGACTTCCAGCCGTCCTGTGAAGTTTGCGTCAACACTCACGATCTGACCGCGCGTCCAACGAACTCCACCCACGACTTTCTTCAAACGGAAGGACAGATTGCGCAATCATCCCCAGGACTCTCGTTGTTCCTACGCATTGCTATAAATCGCAGCAACTACACCTCACACTTCCACATTATTAAACATGGCCAACCCACCCCATGGTAAGCCGACGCCAGGCGCTTGACGCGCATGCAGGCACTAATGGTACCAGGCGGTGTCCTCAAGGACCTGATCGCGCGTGATGCGCCGCGGCGCAAGGAGCTCTACGACGAGGCGGAGAAGCTTCAGGCGATTGTCCTCACCGAGAGGCAATTGTGCGACTTGGAGCTTATCCTCAACGGAGGTTTCTCGCCGCTAGAAGGTGCGTTAGGATTTGGGTTTTCTAGTGGGGTTGCGGCTACTGCCCCTCGTGTTTGCTGGGTTTGCAGCCAAACATGACTCGGGGACGGATGACGGCATATCGCACCCGCTGAACACCATCACTGACTTGTCGCGAACAGGCTTCCTGAACGAGAAGGACTACAATGGGTGAGTAGCTATGGCCGTTTTGATTCGGATGTAAGCTGACCGCAGCCCAGTGTCGTCGCGGACAACCGCCTCGCAGATGGAGCTCTCTTCTCCATGCCCATCACGCTCGACGTGTCGCAACAGACGATAGACAACCTTGGTATCAAGGCGGGAGCTAGGGTTGCGCTGCGCGACTTCCGTGATGACCGCAACCTTGCTATCATCACGGTCGACGATGTCTACAGGCCGGACAAGTATGTGCTGTGGCGAACATCTACAACAAGGAAACTGACAGCTCGACAGGCAAAAGGAGGCCAAGGAGGTCTTTGGCGGCGACCCAGAGCACCCCGCCGTCAAGTATCTCTACGAGACCGTTCAGGAGTTCTACGTCGGCGGCAAGCTTGAAGCGATCGACCGGTTAGAGCACTACGACTATGTTGGTCTGCGATGTAGGTTTCTGATGAACTCCACCATAGAAAGCTTCGCTAATACTGGCAAAAGACACCCCCGCAGAACTACGCCTTCACTTCGACAAGCTTGGCTGGTCCAAGGTCGTCGCTTTCCAGACCCGTAACCCCATGCACCGCGCTCACCGTGAGCTTACCGTCCGCGCCGCCCGCGCTCGTCAAGCCAACGTCTTGATCCACCCCGTCGTCGGTCTCACCAAGCCCGGTGACATCGACCACTTCACCCGTGTCCGCGTCTACCAGGCACTTCTTCCTCGATACCCCAATGGCATGGCCGTCCTTGGTCTGCTGCCTCTCGCTATGCGTATGGGTGGTCCTCGTGAGGCCATCTGGCACGCTATCATCCGCAAGAATCACGGTGCCACTCACTTCATTGTCGGTCGTGACCACGCTGGCCCCGGAAAGAACTCCAAGGGCGAGGAGTTCTACGGTCCTTATGATGCACAATATGCGGTCGAGAAGTACAGGGATGAGCTCGGCATTGAGGTCGTGCCCTTCCAGATGATGACCTACCTCCCCGACTCGGACGAGTACAAGCCGAAGGACGAGGTCAAGGAAGGTATCCGCACCTTGGACATCTCCGGAACGGAGCTCCGCAAGCGCCTCCGAACTGGACAGGAGATCCCCGAGTGGTTCTCCTACCCAGAGGTTGTCAGAGTCCTCCGCGAATCCCACCCCCCGCGTAGCCAGCAGGGGTTCACCATCTTCCTCACCGGTCTCACCAACTCAGGCAAAGATGCCATCGCCCGCGCTCTCAACGTCACCCTCAACCAGCAAGGCGGCCGCTCCGTCTCTCTCCTCCTCGGCGAGAACGTCCGCTCCGAGCTCTCGGGCGAGCTCGGCTTCTCCCGCGAGGACCGCGACCGCAACATCGGCCGCATCGCCTTCGTTGCCTCTGAGCTCACCAAGGCCGGTGCCGCCGTCATCGCCGCGCCCATTGCGCCCTTTGAGCAGGCTCGCCAGCACGCTAGGGAGCTCGTTGAGAAGTACGGCAGCTTCTACCTGATCCACGTCGCCACGCCGCTCGAGTACGCCGAGAAGACGGACAGGCGCGGCATCTACGCCAAGGCCCGCAACGGCGAGATCAAGGGCTTCACCGGCGTCGACGACCCGTACGAGGTGCCGCAGAAGGCCGATCTCACCGTCGACATCTCGAAGAGCAACGTCCGGACGGCGGTGCACCAGATCATCCTCCTTCTCGAGGCTGAGGGTCTGCTTGAGCAGCTATAGATGTAACGTGGTCAACGTAACGTATAAGGATTGTGCTGGAGGGTTCTTAGCACACGAAATGATGGCATGACTATTGTTACTCTTTTTCTTTCTTATTCTTTCAGGATAGACTTGGTACTGGTGTGGAGATTGGCCGGCTCCCTGTAGTGGACGTCTGGATAAGGTTCATGCATTAGGGATCGCCCCGTGCGGGGATAACTTCCCGTAGGCTAGCTAGCATAAAGCGAATCTATTCGTGAGAACCTGGCTCGAATGACAGCTTTTTTGTGGTGAAGTGATATGTGGGCTGTGGGGTTGGCGAGCACGTCAGATGAGCGAAGATGGCGACATTTGGGTGGGGCGGACGAGGCGAGGCGGGGAGGGGATGGGGGTTCAGACGGGGTTGAGGGTTTGATGTGCGAAGTTGAGGGTTTGGTATGCAACGGTAGGTCTTAAGCTGTTCTTGATCCGTGAAGTTTGTAGGACTTGAACTGGCTTGGTGAGAGGCTTGACACCAAAGAAACTTGGGACAAAGTGATGTTGTGATCTGTGAAAATGCTCCTCGATGCCTGGACGTGACCATGCGAGAGACGAAGATCTCGCTCAATGTCTTGTGCGGTGGAAATGGGGTCAATTAGCGTAAGGTTGAGCGTTCTCACGAAAGGAAGCTTAGAGTGCCTTGCTGAGAGAGTTGGCAAGATGTTATGCTATATACTTGAAAAGATGCTCCTCTGTGCATGTTGGTGAAGGTGCTGATGAGGAAACTTGGGGCTGGGGACTTGTGATCACCAGATAGGCGTGCGGCTCGTTGTTCGAAGTTGAACTCTGGGAGGGGGGCAGGTATTTCGGCTGTGTTAGATGGGGGGCCTGAGTTCCTACTGTCTGCGTGTGTTATAGTGTACGAGATTTATTTTGCGAAACTCATAGAGAAGAGGTCAGAAATTGGGAGATTGGGATTGGAGAAATCACTGTTGAAACAACCATGGGGGCTCATGGGATGACTACGATGGTAGTTCGCTATTCCTATATACATGATGCTAATAGAAGTGCCTATACGAGCAACAGCGTAGCACCGTTCAGAAATCCGAATATGGATTTGCTATCCTTGAGAGTCCGTGACCAAATTCGCAACATAATTGAGATGTACAGAGGACACTACATGTTCCTAGGAGAGAGCGTGGCTACACTAGTATATGGAAGCACTTGCCGAAATGCTCCTACTACTATCCGGGTTGACGGGCCATCCGCTTAGAGGACGCGGCTGTCGCTTCTACGCCCGGTTAATCTATGAGACGTTTGTACTTGCACGAAAAAGGAAGCAGACGGGACTACACGGCTCGACATGTTTCTGCGGCGTAGGTGGTGCTAGATCTCGTATATGCTACCATTGGGGGTAGTGTATGTATGTATGGATTGGAGTGCCGTTGTTTCGTCGTACGGCTAGTGGTGAAGAGGCTTCCACTTTGATCGTAAGGCGGAAGAAGCATTTGGCTCGACACGAAATGGGCAGCCTGGACTTTGTCGATACAAGAAGAGTTCGATCGGAACAATCCTCGATAGTAGTCGTCCAGGAAGGGCAGGCATGCTCAACCTCTTGTTTGCATCGCAGTGCGGCGTAAAACATCTCACGTACGGCCGCTTGGAGATCCTGCAGCAAGATGTACGCAAGACACGGGACATCCTTAAAATCCCTAGATCCAGGTTCGTATGAATCCTTCGATTAGTATTTGTTACCCCATAGGACCCCATCTTAAGGTCTCTGGGGTACACGACTCAGAAAGTCTAGAACACGACCATTCGCTTCCAAGTCCCAACTCCGCCGCATTCGACATTTAGCGGATGGAAGAACAGTCTGGAGTTGTGTCCTCTAGCCCTCCAGAATTAGCGCGACAATATATGTTCCTTGCGAGGTCTTCATCCGTTCTGGCTGATACTCAGCGATCATTTACCCGATCCATGCACCGACCAGGATGTTGGGCTGATAGTTGCATCTTCGCGGCAAACCACGAAAGAATGCTAGGCTTGTATCTGTTCTTGGACCGCAAACTGCGAAAGGTGGATATTGGGGTAATATGTACACCCGCGCCGCCCAGGAGCTGGGTCCTGGGTAGTGGATGTTGCGGTCCGGGGGAAACACGTGGTGCTGGAGGTGTTTAAATAGCTAGATAAAGGGAGACAGTTCCCTTGCTTCGTCCAATATTGCGCCTTGCTCGAATCGAAACGCGTCTCTGCAGATCAATACATTGATACGCGTGCAACGTGAAAGATCAACGTACTTTGTCGAATCGTCCCCGAAGCGATCGTAAAACTACCGTCAAAGTCTCACCACGATCATATCCGCTAGCTTCCGAAAGACACGATGAGGTTCATCGCAATGGTAGCATTGGCCATGGCGTCCGTTGTAGTTGCCTCGCCTGCAGCGGTACGTCTTGAAGTTCGAAAAGATATGACACCAATACTGATATCTGATGCAGACGTCCTTGGAGCGCTCAATGAAGGTCAGCCGAAATGCGGAAGGGTCCACGACTCTGACACCGTGTATCGAGTGCCCTTGCACGGGCTGGTCGTCTAGCGATTGCAAATGCGTCAGTCTACTAAATTCGTTCATTGCGCTTGTAACTAACAAAAGGGTAGATTCCCAATGGGTGCTGTTGCACTTGATTCGATGTGGCGGTTGGGACTTGTGAAAATAGACAGCTTTCTTTGAATTGTACGTTACGGCTCTTGTATTTGGGTTAACGAAGTGGGAAACATTTGGAACATGCATTGAAGATCGTCCGACGAATGCCGGTTCACTACTGTCTAAGAGCTATTGTCTTTCGTTAGCATAAGGTGGATTGATGCTGTCATTGAGGCGGGTTATGTAATCGAAGAAGTCCGCAGGACCAATGTCATCGTGATAGGAATGTTGATCAAGAGCGATGCAAATAATACTGCGAAGAAAGACTGAAGTAGGGCCGACGATTGATAACCACTCGAAGTGTCAGAGGCGTAATCGCTCGGAAAGGGCAGGCGCCTTGGCGCTTCTAGAACGCGTGTGGGTGTCGTCATTCGGCGACAACCTACGCGATCGGCCAGCTCCCACCAAACACCGAACGTCGGGATGACAGTAATTCGGATGGTCGTCCCTCGAGTCCTCGTGCGTAATACGTGAGCTGTTACAGATGCAGCTGATGGCTTTCTGCTTCTCTCTTTGATTATTGTGGTCATGCGGAGGTGCAGCTGAACACTGTGTCACTTGTCTTCGCCCTGCTATCCGCCGAGATAAGCCACTGTTGACCTTGATAACTCTTTCTATATGTTAGAACTGTACATACCACACATATCGTCTTCAAGGTCGCCATAGCTCGGCATGCCTGAGGCCGACTCCGAGCTTGTCATGTTCCTTCGTGCGTTGTCGCGAATTCTGGGTTGGGCGTACTTCTTGAGCTGGTCAGTCCTGCGATGAAGTGGCTAAATACAACGAATACTGACTGCGATAAAGGTCTGCCTCATTCTATCCGCAAGCGTTCAACAACTGGAATCGAAAGTCAACTTTGGGGCTTGCAATTGGTGAGAAGACTGTGCAGACAGACTTTCCTGCTCAAAGTGGGAGCTAAGATTTCTGTAGATTTCCCTACGCTTAACATTCTCGGCTTCACCTGGTATGAACTGCAATCTATGGCTGTATCCAAGTGCTGACGAGGATTTTTCTTGTAGCTATGCGATCAACACTGCTACTTTCATGTACTCTCCGACGATACGATCACAGTATGCCTATCGCCATCCTTCCGCGCCCGAGAACACCGTGCAATTCAACGACTTTCTGTTCGCCGCACATGGCGCTTTCATGTGCGTGATACTATACAGTCAATTCTACACATGGATCTGGGGGTTCAGGGTGGGCGCGCGACAGAAGGCATCGAAGGCAGCCCTGGGCATATTCTGGGGATGCGTGTTGGCGATACTCGTCACAGTCTGCCTTGCGCAAGTGCTAGGGAAGGATTCAGGATATGACCCCAGTGGTTGGGCCTGGATTGATGTGGTGAGTCGAAGATCAGCAGTCTCCATGCTGCAATCTGACATATCACCAGATCTATGCGCTAGGCTATGTGAAAATCATCACGGTCGTGATGAAATACATTCCTCAGGCCTGGGTCAACTTCAAGCGAAAGTCGACAGACGGATGGAGCATTTATCCGATGTTGCTCGATTTCGCGGGTGGCTGGCTTTCTCTGGCACAATTGATCCTTGATTCCTCGCTCCAAAACGACTGGAGCGGGATCACTGGCAACCCAGTTAAGTTTGGCCTTGGGAACATCACAATCGTCTTTGACATCATCTTTTTCGTCCAGCACTATATACTTTATAGGCATCCTGCGAAAAGCGCTGAAGAGGAAGAAGATTGGAGCCATGAGCGAGAGGGATTGCTTGCATAGCGCCATCGGTTAGCACAGTCTCCACCGCGGTGATTGGGTTCAATAACAGCTATGCTCGATTTGCTCCGGCTGTACAGTCCTCCGCATGCTAATGAAGTGTCATGGCGCAACTATTGAGCGGAAGCTAGCAGATGGCACCCTCGACACGCGAGTCGCCCTGACGAACGACTGTTAAATGAGAATTTCGAAGCTTGTGGTCCCCCGCTTTGCCGCGTTGAATCCTTCCTGAAACCATAATGCGCACTGGCCTCCGAACATCTGAACGTTTTCGGCGACGTACGTTCTTTGCGGCATAGCGTTCGTGCTACTGAGCGTGACGCGCACGCGTTGCGGTTAGCTCAGCATCCAAACGTGATGATCGTGTCTGTGAGACAGGGATAGCGAGTCAAGCTCGTCAGGAACTCAATGTGCAGACCCTTGCATGCTCACCATGACTCTTTCGCCCATACGTACGCATGCGCTCGGTGACTGGAACCGTATGCGACCAGCACGCGGTCTTGAGCCTCCATCGTCGAGGCACACAGATCTTCACAGGGTTGGCACGGTGCATGGAACTTCCTGCGCATCACCTCTTTTGCGGCGGATCGGTGGCTCGAAATGTGCTGTTGCATTCCACCTCTCCTGGCTCGTCTTTACATCTAACACCAGGCAGCACAGCTGATCCTTCGTGCGACATCCAGAAAATCTCCCGAAGTGACCGAAGAAACTTCGTAGCTTTGCTAGCAGACGGGATCTGATCGTATCTGCGAGTAAATCGCCGGCTAAGATCCCCAACTGCACCACACAGGCGATTAGGCGATCTGGAGACCGGTTATCTCTTTTAGGGCCTTCACCTGCACGCTGCCATCATCGACCCATTGATCGCTGTGGCGCTAAACCGTGGGTCCAGGGGGGTTCCAAAAGTCTGTTTGGACGTCTTGGGCCGAGCCGGTGTCAGTTGCGACCTTTTTGGTACGGTATGTCCCATGCGTCATGATAGTACATGGATGCAGCACACTCCATCAAGTGCGGTCAACGTCCCCTCCTCCAACTGCGGGCAACCCGAACGCAGTCTCTAGACTACAGTCTCTTGGGAGCCGCCTGTCATGCCAATGTTAACGAAGAAGAAGAACAGGCTTTCAGGTCACGGCTTCTTCTCTTCCGCCCCGGTCGTGATCTCGTCGCCGACCAGTCCTGTTAAGCTTTCTCAGCCCGGCATGGGCCATTCGCTTCCGACTAATGGGGGCGGGCATGGGGGTGGAGATCGGGATAGCGCCGCAGATGACAGCATACAAGATACAAAGGCTGCCGAACCGCTCGTGGAGGATTTAGATCAGGTTCATGCCGATGAAGAACACGCGCCTGTACAACAGTTCCAGCCCCCTCTAGGCAAGACGTCTGATTACCCTCCTGGGAGACATCAATCCCCAGGCCCATCTGAAGAAGACGCTGCTGCCGCCCCTCCACCTGATTTTACACGAAGAGGCATACACATACCCACGAGAACTAGGTAAGATCGTCGCAATATCGTCATCAGATCAACACTATATTGACACTTTTATAGTAGCAATACTGCCACACTCAAGAGACGTTTCTTCCGCTCTTCAAGTCTACCTCCAACTGAAGCTCCAACTCGAAGTGCCAGTCCTGGTCTCACTCCAATGCCTGCAACAATTGACTCTGCGTCAATGCGCGAAAGAAGCTTGCGCAGCTCAGGTGACTCCATTCAATCCTACGACACGCAAGCTTCATCTATCGCAACAAACCAATTAGGTCCCTTACAAACCAAAGGCCCACTGGAGGATCATGACCGGTTATCCCCCCTCCTTGAAGATGATCCCCAGTCCTACGAGCTCGTCGCCCCAACTGAGAACCATACCAAAAGCTTCAATTTGGAAACCCGCTCCGAGCAACTATTTTCCAGAGAGCACTTGCAAGCCATCTTTCGCGATACCCCTTCCCTCCTCCGATTCACTGCCTTCCTCAGCACAGCGCGGCCTAAATCTGTCCCCATATTGATCTATTACCTTGACGCGCTCAAAGCAATGCGAGCGATACAGTACGCAAATGCCGTAGCCGAAGCCCTGGAGCCCATTGACGGGCAAGAATTCACCGACCACCCGCCGCGATCCACGCTCAATGCGGTCCTCGAGGACAAAGCGCAGCAAGCTTTCGATATCCTTGTGCGGGAGGAGCTCCCCGCGTTCATCACCCACGTCTTCATCCAGCTCGTCAGTGTCAGCGTGCAGAAGCGCGTAACGGGTAATCTACCTCCCATATTGCGCGAAGCGAGCGAGGGTCTGGCTGAGGTGTTCTGCGTGACTGATCCCTCGAGATCGGACAACCCTATTATTTTCGCGTCGGAAGAGTTCCACCGTACAACCCAGTATGGTGTTAACTTCGCCATTGGCAGGAACTGCCGCTTTCTTCAAGGCCCGATGACGAATCGCGCCAGCGTGACGCGCCTTCACAACGCCGTCTCCGAGGGCAAGGAAGTCAGCGAGGTGTTTCTGAACTAGTACGTCTTCCTCTCGATCCTCTTCTTTTTTTTTGTCTTACAGACCTGATTGCGTTCAGTCGCCGTGACGGCTCTCCCTTCATGAACCTCCTCATGATGGCTCCGCTCCTCGATTCCCGCGGTAACCTCCGCTACTTTATCGGCGCGCAAGTCGACGTCTCAGGCCTCGTGAAGGACTGCACCGACCTCGACGCGTTCAGGCACATGCTTGATATCAAAGATGGCCGTGAGCCGCCTGACGAGGCGAAAGACGAGTTCCAGCAGTTGAGCGAGATGTTCAACATCCAGGAGCTGGACACGGTAAGGCGGCACGGCGGGAACATGCACAGAGAGACACTTGAAGAGGATGATAACATGAGCACGAGGGGTGGAAATCAGCCACCGCGGCCGAGGGTGTTGATCAAAGATATGACGAGCTACGAGGCGCCCAGTCCAGGCTTGTCTTCGAAGAGCGAGGGCAAGTTGCAGGGCGTGTATAAACATGTACAGTGGTATTGCACTTGTATCTGCACTTTACTGACGCAGCGTAGTACTTGCTCATCCGACCGGCGCCCTCGCTGCGCATCCTTTTCGTATCGCCGTCCCTTCGCGTCCCGGGCATTCTCCAGTCTCGCTTCTTAGATCGCATAGGAGGCAACACGCGCGTGCGCAACTCCGTCGCCGAAGCCCTGACCGACAGCTCGCGCGGTGTCACCGCGAAGATTCGCTGGCTCACCACCGCAACCGCGAACCTCGACGAAGGCTCACACGAAGAAGGTCGTCCTCGATGGATCCATTGCACGCCGCTGCTCGGGCAATCCGGCGCGGTGGGCGTCTGGATGGTCGTCCTCGTGGACGATGAGAAACAGCTTGGTCCAGCGCGGCGCTTCAGGCAGGCGCCACCGATACCACATGATGTGAGGAGACCACAACAGCCACAACGTCTTAAACAAATGTCGCCCGATCCCATGGGTTTTGGCACAGATAGCGAAGGAGAGCGCGAGCGCAGAGCACCGACACCGATGTATTCGATGGGCCATATGACCGGCAGCTTCCCGCGGCATATCAACAGGAATGGAGGTCCGAGCCAAGGTCCGAGCCGGCCGGAGAGTCTGAGCGACCAACGAGCAGAACCCAGTATTGCCTCTTTCGCATTGTGAAGCGCCGGCGCGCATATAAACGACACTGACATTCGTCAGGGAGCAGCAATGACAGCGCGGTAGCGGCATCGGATCGCAATCCGTGGCCCGTTCGAGGCAGTAGTATGGGAAAGCCAATGATCATACAACGCGAGTTCCTGGACGTGACGCAGGCGGGGCGTACAGAGAGATCGCGATCGCGTACTGCGTCCATCTCTTCGAGCATATTGACGCAGGATTTCGCTCCTGTTGTGCCGAGGCGGAGGGATTCATCGGGCGCAAGGGAGCAGGACGGAGGATCGTTTTTCTTGGGTTGACGGTATTCGGATGGTATGGATACTTCGGTGTAGTTTTATATCCTGTGCATTTCTTTGGGCGGTGGGTAATGTGGATCTATGAATCATTGTGTCAATAGGAGACCAGAAGGCGCGAAATGGGAGGGAGCTAGAGATGACTCACGTATGCAGCATGTCAATAACTTCTCCAAACTTTTATCCCTTCATGCCAACGTGGAGGATCAGCATGCGAGATTCTTCGCATCCTTCCCAGAGAAAATCTTCAAGTTCCTACCTTAACCTTACCACACATCCTGCGGTAACACCTCAAACTTCTCCCCATTCTCCCTCACATGGGCCCTATCCTTATCCCTACTCAGCGGCATCCGCATATCCAGCGCATCCTCGCCATCATTGTAGTAATCCTTGACCTTGCGATACACACTATACCCCATCTTGTGGTAGAGCTGCTTCCCCACGACATTGCTCTCCCTTACGAAAAGATCGACGAACCACGCGTTGGCGGCATCGCATGCCTTGGCCAGACTGTCCGACAGCGCAGTCGCGTGTCCGAGGCGGCGGGCGCGCGGGGAGACGGTGAGGGCGGTGATGTGGCCGTGCCAGGGGAGGTAATTTGGGTCGGGATTTGTGTGCGGCGAGTAGGGGTGGACTGCGGGTGGGAAGGGGGAGGATTCGAGTTTGCCGAGGACTGGAGATGGCGGTGTTAGCTTTCACTGCTGCTGATGGGAAGAGACGCATTGGGAAAGAAGGAAGGGGGAGATGGGGTATGAGGTAGATAGACGCACTGTATCCTTCGATCTCGCCGTCGATGCCTTCAATTACGCGGCATAGGTCGGGCCATTTGGTCAGGTATTCGAGGTAGAAGCCGATGTTGTAGGTTTCGGTGAAGGGGTCGAGGTTGGTCGTTGTTATGCGTAGGAGATCGGACGTGCGCATCGCGCGGATGGTCGACATAGCGGCGGTAAATGACGGTGTGGTGTCTAGCTCCGGAAGAAGACAAGAGAGCGTGGGGGTAGATAGCAGTGTAGTCCTCGAAGGAGAATTTGGTGTTGACAACATTTGGTGGGGCAGCGCGGGAGTCTCAGCCTCGCCTAAACCTACCCTCCACTAACTTCACCCGGCTTCGCTTGCATCGAGATCGTTCACTTTCATGCACCAATGTGTGGCAATTTTCGATGATAACGCTTGCTCGATTAAGTAATTCGGGTCGATTTCGCTTCGAAGTCCCTCGCGTCTGTAGTACATCGACAAGATCTACCCCAATGTTTACTTTTGTGCTCATCCTTTAAACTGCTTTTCAAATAGTCCTGAGTAGTGACGACAAAGGAGGGTTACCTCCACGAGTTAAAACCCTTGCTCTACGACCATCTGGTATCCTTCAATCCGATTGAATGGCATAGTTTTCCGCTGTCTTCGACACTTCTTGCTTTACTTGCCTGTCTAAGTAATTCACTTCAAGCGACTATCGAGATCTACACCTCAAGCGTATTCCTGCATGTCTCGTGTGAGTACCATGGCATGCCAATCCCGACACTTGTCTTCGATGGGCCGGCCTCATCGGCGGCTGCAGTCAGCCGGATTGATCTGACCGGGCGTCTTGCATAATTCCATGCAGATTTGAAACTGTAGAGCTAGAGACCGCTGTTGCAACGGACAAATATCGCCATTATATTACCGGCATAAGGGTAACTACACTTAGAGCAAGCGGTTGTAGTGATTGCTGGAGTAAGGCTTCCGTTGAGACTCACATGGATTGATCTCTACTTCATCAAGTCATACAATTATAGATCACAATGGCATATAATGTGGAGGTGTGCTTTTTCGATCTGGCTCATGAGAACGTTCGCAAGCTGTAGTGCTCCTGCGCCAATCAATGCTCTTCCTGGGTATATGCCGCTAACATGCTGTTGTATGGCACTAGGTACCGATGGCACTATGTATCGAAGATCCAAATGTTCGTATCGAATGATCATCGCCAAACCCCGCTTTTGAATCGAACTAGATGTGGAAGGACACTGCTCAAAGGCAACACTCGTGTGCCATCCATCCGGATATAACAATGCCGGGCAAGCCGCAAACTACACTGGTTGACTGGTAATGCCTTGTCGGTACTTCGTCACTTCACTAACACAGGTGCACTCACGTAACGAAATCCGAAATTGTCAAACGTTGGACTATGTTTTGCATTTCCAGCTGTGTGGAATCTAGTACCTAGTCTAGTAGCCAATATGAGGAAATTGAGGGTGTCCTGCCCAGGTGGCGTATGACCCACGAGACCAATTGCTTGACGCACTTGACAATTTCTATACGAACTTCTTCTTGTGTACAGTATGAAAAATACATGCTCAATGCCGCTCATTCGGGGTATATGCCTTTGATGCCATGCCGTGACGCTGGGGTATCGAAGTTGCAGACGCCTTCTACAAAACAAAATCTCCACAACCGCTCTCAAAGGAAAACATGCGTCGAAGAAGCAGATGCCGAGAAACCTCGCTTATCCATCGCTCCTTCCCTCCGCTGTGTTACCGCTTCCACTACTTCGCGACGAGACCGTAACCGACGTCGTGGTAGATTTCGCTCGTCTTGACCTTCTCCGCGTTCCCCAACTTCAACTTCTCCAACGTCCCCACCTTCTCCACAGCAACGACGGCCTCAATTCCGCCAGCCTCCTTTACATCTTCAACGGCCTTGACATTGGATTCCGCAATTGTCTTCATCTTAGCCTCTGTGACCGTCGTCACCTTCTCACCATCTGGCTCAGGAACGCCACGCCAGATAGACTGCCAGACCGTGCGCTCTTCGACAATCTTCACCTCTGCCTGAACCTTAGCGTCCGGATCAGGATTGCCGTACAGAATGTACTGGAAGATGTTGGGCTTTCCAACCGCCTTCGTCTCGCCAGCGAAGGTAAGCGTGCCGTAGTACGTCGTGCCGTCACGTGGACGTAGGAATCCGGGGGAGCTTGAAGAACCAAGGGCGTGGCGCGGGGATGACGGCTGTAGTCTTCTCCGTCGTGTGCACGAGAGTCTTGGTCTTGGGCTTCTCAGTAGCCTGGCCAGACTCGGGATGCGTTACATGCTCAGTGGAGTTTGGCGTGTCGTTGAAACGCGTGAGGACGTTCGCCTTGGGGACATCGAAGCGCTTCATGATGCTTGGGATGTCGTCTAGCATGCGCGTGCGGCTGCCGAGGTCGGGAACGGTGAGTGCCGACATCAGGGGCAGGGTTGCGCCCGGATTGGCTGGTGAGCAGGATGTGGATGCTGCGATGAGCGCTTCGATGTTGGGAGCGGACTTGGGGGGACCCTGGGGATTCTCGGGGAGCTCAGGAAAAGGACGAGTTACAGTGACGCCGGGGTTCACAGGCGAGAACGAGGTCATCGTCAGTGTGTCGAGGTTGATAGACTTGGGGCTATCCTGAAGAGGCTCAGGGGTCTTAGGCCGAAGCACTGCAGGGCCGCGAGGAGAAGTACTGCCAGATGCACAAATTTGGACTGCGGCGCGAGCCCGAGAGATTGCTGTACGAAACATGCTCGTGCTGGAAGTTTTACTGCGGGTATTCGACCGTGGGGTTGGGCCAAAGCAAAGTCAAGGCTGGGGTTGAGTCTGCGTGTGTAGAATTGAAACACCAGGAAAGCTATGAGCAGGAACTTATGTAGCGCAGGGTGGATTTTCGAGAAGTACTCGTGAACAGGTCTTCACCCTCACCCCTTCGGATTCGCGGTGAACGTTTTCACTATGTTGCACCGACTGTGGCTCGTGCTCTCCGTTGCGGCCCATTTCTTGTTGTCAACCATATGGCTTTCCACGTGCTTGATTGGGGCCCTTGGTCTGGACGTCATGCTACATGCAAGCTGCGGTGAGTCGGCTTTGGTGCACTGCAAAGAGAACTACGGTGCCTGCTCGTTCATATTAACACCATGTCCCCGTGTTTTTAGCTGTTGTCGGGCTCGACGCATATCAAATATCAAATGTGCTATTTCCCTTCATCATATTGACTATGTTGATTCATAGAGCGGCGGGCCCAACCCAATACACTTGACAGCTCACGGTCGAAACATTTCGAAAATACACACGCCAAGAACAAGTGGCAAGCCAGGCGAATAACCATCTCAAACATTAGGTATGTATATGCAGCAACTCGATTCGCGCGAACGCCCACCAGATACAATACGAACAGAAAGATTTGGGGTATCCAGCGCCAACCAACAAGACAATGGGGAATAATTTTCTGGCTCGCGGCCGTGTCGAAGAAACAAAAGAAATCAAATGCGAAAATATCGTACATATAAAACACAGACATTGAGAACACACAATGCAGAACAGAAGACAAGGGAAAGGAAACAGTGTATGCACGGAAGCCACCCCAACCGGAGCGAAATGGACCAACTTAATCCTCAGTCCACGTAGGAACCCACTCCTGCCCCGGGAAACTCGTAGCCCGCATGACGGGCTCATCATCTTCCTCGGCCGGCAACTCATACACCGGCCTCCTCGTACTGCCACCCCTCTCGAACCCGTTCGCACCGTTCCGAGTGCTGCCGTGCGCGCTACGCAGACTGGGCACTCTCCCCCCACCAGACACGCTACGCTCGAGTTCGCGCGCCCGCGCCCTTGCACGTTCGCGCTCCGTTCTCTCGCGCTCGGATTCAATGCGCCGCAGCTCAGCTTGCTGCAGGCGCTCTTGCCGCTCGCGTTCGTCGTTATCCAGAAGCTGGCGGCGTAGGATGTCGGCGCCCATGTCGGCGGATGAGCGCTGGGGCGAGGCGGCCATGGAGGCAGGCTGTGGGTGCTGCAAGATGCCGAGGGATGCTTGACGCTGGCGAGGCTCGAGGAGCCGGCCGCGATCAGTCACAATGTCGGGTGGTCGTGGGCGGTCCTTGTCCATGCCGTCATTAGGTACGCCGGGTCCAGAGTAGGGCGGTGGCTCGTCTGCTGGGGTAAGGTCTTCATATTCTGGTTCGCCCCGATGTGCAGGATGCACATATTCGGTCGGGGGTGGAGGCGGGTCGTAGAGTGAGTCGTGGGTATGATTTGATGCCGCGTCTTGTGAGATTGGCCGTGTCACGTGAGAGTCTGGGAAAGATGCGTTCATTGGCGTATGAGGTATCTTCGCAGGAAGGGGTGGAGGTGGCATCATTCTTGCCACAGGGTTGACCGGGCTTCTTACGCCGCCTGGATCGGGCGACATGGGCAGAGGGTAACCTGCCGGGCTAGGGCTCTGTCCAGGATGAATAGGTGCAGGCGCTATTGGAGGGCTGGGCAACTGCTGTTCTTGACGTTGCGTTCTCTGAGATTCAGCCTCATCGGTATTAGGATAAGGCTGAGGTGAGCTGCGAGGAAGCAATTCGCGAAACCCACCACTTCCTCTTTGCGGAGGATGTGTTTGCGTTGGCGCCGGCGGCGGTGGACTGGCAGATTGGTGGCTCTGTCCTGAACGAGGTGACGGTGATCGGCCAGTTCGTTCAGCATGCAACTGCTCCTGGGCAGCAAGCTGCTGTTCCATGTACTGTCGCTGGCGCGCGCGCACGATCTCCTGTTCAGTGGCTCCATGTGGTAGATCCAGATTCCAAGGGCGCTCCGACTGGACCTGCTCCGTAATACTGCTCATCCTTTGCTTCTGAGGCTTCAAATTCGTTGGTGGTGACGGACCAGTCAAAGGACCTGGCGAAGGATTGGAGATGGGGGGAAACAACAGAGTCGTTCGAGTTTTGGCGGAGATTAGGGGGGCGACGTCGTCATCGCTGATACTTGGGGTGAGATGGGTTGCATATGTGGGTCGGAATATTGCCGAGTGTAAGATTGAACATTAAGCGACTCTTCCGCGCGAGAGGGTTCGTGCTCTAAGCTAGGCGAAATAAATGCACCTGAGACTTGTGTATACGCCGCTGGGATCTGTGGGGTGTCGTACTGCGGCTCATGTAGAGGCGAGCTTACTTGCCGTTGTGAAACGTTCGGAGTTTGATCTACGGAAGGAACAGCCATCGGGGCAGATACGCTGCGAAGGTTTGGAGGTGGCTGAACTGCAACTGGCGGTGGTTGCTGTTGTGGCGGATGTGGATGGTATTGATTTGGCTGCTCTGATTGTTGTTGGATGGGCGGAAGAGGTTTGATCATCTTGAGGTCCGGCTTGAAATATTCATTAAATGCGGGCGGAACATGTCCATCTGGTCTCTGTCCTGTTTGATGGACAATGGGTGCGGGCGCCATACTTGAATGCATGGTTTGAGACGAATGGTGGGTCGATGGTCTGCTCTGTTCTTGCATGCGTTGCGCTTGCATCATTTGAGCTACCTGTCGGGTATCCATGTAGGCAGAGCCCTCTGGAGCTCCTGAAGGCTGTTGGAACTGTGGTGGTAATTGCGACGGTGTGACTTGAGCCGGATGCTGGAATCCTTGAGAAATTTGAGAGTATTGCTGAGGTAGTCCGGGAGGATGCATGCTTTGTGGTGGCATGGGCGATATGGACTGCTGTTGCATATTCTGTGGAGTAACAGGTAACCCAGCGTGCTGTTGCACGGCTTGTAGTTGCATAGGCTGCAATGGCATGCCTTGCATTCCGGGGAACGGCCTTGCCGCAGGAGGCGGACCATATTGGGTCCCACCGTACTGACGCGGATCGACAGGTTGCTGCTGCAGCCATGCTTGACCTTGCGGGACTGATTGCAGAGGCATTGCACTTGAATGCTTTTGAGCCTTGTGAGCCTTCTTCTCCTCCTTGCTCATCTTAGCCTTGATTGGAAAGGATGGACCACTCGTTGAGCTGCGGTTGAAGATGTTGCCTAAAGCGGAGAACCTCTTCTTCTTGCCGCCAGTCTCCGGTACCTCCGACGTGGAAGCTCGATAGTCCTGTGATCTTGGCGGATTTGGCATGTTCTGCAGAACATGTGGAGGAGGATGTTGCGGAGGTATGCCCTGAGAAGGTGGAGGACTTGCAGGATACCTGAGATCCAGGCGAGAGCCTGTGACCTGCACCCTTGTGCTATCTTGGCTATTCTGTGACTCTTGCCCGAAACTTTGAGGTCGATTGAACGCAGACTTCAAAGCGCTGGATCTTCGCTCCTTCACCGGAGCTATCTGCGGAGGAGTCATATCACTCACACCGGATTGAAGGGAAGCGCTACGCCTTGCATTATCTGGTGCAAGGCTCGGCTGCGGATGTACTCTCTTTTGGAGATTTTGCATCTGTTGCGGAACAGGCTGTAAAGGTTGCTGCGGTTGTGGTTGCGAGACCTGGGGTGTGTTCGAGCTGGATTTGCCCAAACCTTTGAAGACTGAGGAAAATTTGGGCCTTGAGAACTTGTCATCTTTCTTGGTTGACTGCACACCAGGTGGTGGCGAGGGCTTGAGTTCAGGTGCTTGCATCGCTTGACGTGCCATCATCTGTTGATATTCGTACTGATTCCTCGGGGCTGAAGGCGGACCTTGAGGTTGGCCCGGCACCTGAGCTTGAGCAGGGATGTTCGGTCGCGATCGAGGGTCTTGTGGAAACGGTTGACCGGGTATCCACCCCCGCATCTGCGCCTCCATCATTACTCGTGGGTCTTGAATTAATCGCGGATCAGGTGACTTTGGTGGTGAAGGCTGACCATTCAAAACCTTCGGGCTCTCGAAATGCGGTCGCTCGGAAAGGGTCGATGGTGGTGAGCTCGGCGGAGGAGACGCATTGTTGACTGGAGGCGGGGAGACATTGCTATGCGGCGAGGACTTGTTGCTTTCTCGATAGCTGCTAAGTGGTGAAACACTCTTACTCCCCGATTCACCAAGAGAGGGTTGCTCCAACAGTCGACCGTTCGATGGCATTCCGGTGTTCTGTGCTTTTGGTTTCAGAACAGGACCGTTGCGGAGCTGGCTTGTTCGCTGGACCCGCGTGTTAGGAACGCGCGGCGGGGATTGATCCTGGCTGCCTCCACCAGGCCGATTGATCTCATCTTGCGGTCTACCATTGGCATCTCGAGGGCCCCAAACAAAACTCATTGGTCGGTCATCGCTGTATCTTCCCGAACCCTCTTCCATTGGGGCTGAAAGAGGAGCGTTTTTTGCTGCGCTGGGGATAGGAGGCTGGGAAGAGGCAGCGGCTTTGGGCGGCTGCTCAGTCGCCACACGCAAGGGGCGGCCTTCTTCGTCTTTGACGTCTTTTACCACCCCGTTATGGTCGGCATACAAATCAAAATCATCGTTCTCTATTGCACTGTTGATGGTGTGGTCGGGCGCATTAGGTTCTTCCTTGATCTGCACAGGGATTGGGGAGGTCTTAGCAGACGGAATCTGCCGTTGGCGACTTGCCGCGCTACTCGGAGGACGTGATCGAGGACCGTAACTAGAGACTGGGGATAGAGACGCGTCGTCCGCCGTTACCATGGACGATATCTTCGATATGAGCGACTCGGAGCGTTTGTGAGCCCCTGCTTGCGTAAACTGCGGAAATTGTTGCGGGGCCTCCTGGGGCGTATCGGACTTGATCGGAACCACTGGTTTCGGTGCATCTGGATCTGGATCCGACATGAATGTTGGCTTTTCTTCTGAAGATGCCCTCTCTGCCTCGTCTGCCTTTGCGTTGTCGAGTTTTACGTCCGACGAAACGGGGACTGCTGGCAACGCTGCCTCGTCGTGCTCATCGAGATGCGGGCTATCGTCCGATTGCGACAATGCAGCGGTACTTTCTTGTTCCCATGATTCGAATGACGATTGCGAATGCAGATATTCCACGGCGTGAACTACACGGTATGCGCTTAGTTGTTGTGGTGGTGGCTTGGGTCGCGGGGTAGTTTTTAGTGCATCCTCGCCGCCTGTAGCCTTGTCGCGCGACGGCTGCGCCGTGTCCACGACCGTGACGATGAATGGAGTTACGTTCGCGTCAACTGTTGGCGGTGAGGGCGCATCCGGCTTTGTAGGCGTTTTTTCTTCGTCGCTGGCTGCATGCGACGAAACGGGAGAGAGATCGCCGCCTATGAGCTCTGTCTCATACGAAAAGCTACCCTTACCATTTGCAGGCGTCGCACCAGTGAGAGGCATTGGCTGGACGTCATCATCAGAGCTGTCTGAGATATCTGAAGCAAGTTTGGCCGGTGGGAGCATGGGGCTCACGTCAAGCGCGGGTCGTTGCGGATGGGCGTCGGAAGACCGTCGAAGGTAAGGTTGGCCCCCGTCTTCCTCGTGGCTGTCTAAGCGATGAGGCTTTACGAACGACAACGTAGGCGAGACCTCAGGACCAGAGCATGCTGCGCCAGCCACAGCATCGCCATTTGAGTCTGCTATAACCGGAGCTTTTCTAGAGGGAATCGATATATGGTGCAATTGCGGAGGTAGATCATCCTCGCTCTCATCTGCAGACGGCCGGGCTACAGCCTCAAAGTTGGTCTCGTGGCTCGCCGGAGCATCCTTCGGCGATGCAGGCTCGTGATGCAGTACTGAGAACTGGTCTGAAGATGAAAGCGGTGCGTGCAATTGATCCGGCGATTCCCCCAGTGACAGTGGAACAGCGTGGACCTGTACCCAACCATCATCCTGTGGTAGTTCTTGATGCCCGGTGCCAGCAGATGCAAAAGCTTCATGATGCAGCTGCGGAGGAAGATCATCCTCGCTGACGTTAGCCCTTGGCACTTCCGCGGCAGCTTGTAGCGGAGCCACCTTCTCCACACTCTCCACGACTCCACCGTCATCCAGCATTCGAGACTCATTCTTTCGGATTCCCTGATGCCCAGCAGCCACATCAGCAACGTCATCAAGCCTGTCCGTCCTACTCGCGGGTGGTTTCGCAAAAGCAGGGCTTTCTTCCACCTTCTCCATTTCCACCGCTGGTGGCGTCGAATTTCGAATAACGGACTGTAGCAACCTATGCGTCACATGTTCCGACAGGCCCTTGTCCATATCCTCCGGAATTGGGGGTATGGGTGGAACCTCGCCTTCCTGAGGAAATAGTGAAAATGCGCTCTTCGCAGGCGAAGGTAGCACGCCTAGGTATTCGGGCGTTTGAAGCTCTCCTGCCGGCGGCGTAGTTAACAGCGCGCACGGACTTGTGCTCCATGCCGCAGGCGGATGATACGATTGCGGACGACTGTGCCCAGGTGTTGAGCGCGGAGTTGATTCGATGCTCAGCATGACGATGCTACCAGGTCGGGACCTTGAGCGACCAGAACGGCGAAACGGCGAGGAAAACCGACGCCTGTGCTTCTTTTCCTCTTTCACGTTGTCCGTCGTGTCCAATGAGAGGCATCCGAGGGTGTCGAGCTCAGAGACCGTGCTGCCGATGTCCGACGGCTCTTCTGACGCTTCGCGAGACGAGGGTTCCGATTCCGAGGCCTACATCACAATCAACACATGTACTCATCATGAGGTGGGATCACATGGTTATAGAAAGATTATATTGGCCCTAATCATACAAGGAATGCGGTAACATAGTATTGAATTAGGGCCTGGGTGAAAAAGATTGGAGTGTAGATAAAGACGCCCACAGAATTAAGGAACAGCCGAGCCATGAGTCCGAGCATCTGTTGTCGTCCCCATCCACGCACCGCCAGAAGAAAATCGTGAAGTGCATCGTCGGATCATATCGCAAGGAAACAAGAAATTGACAAAACAAGAAATCATTTTTCTACCTTGTCGCTTTTGAAGCGGCTCTTGCCCTTGGCAAAGAGACCCTTCGCACCTGTCATCCCTTTACCGCTTAACAAGCCAGCTGTATGCAAGATATCTTTTCCTTTAGATTGCATTTGATGGCTGGCACTTCTCCCGCCTCCTGGGAAGGTTGGTGCAGAAGTTGGTGTTGTTGGAGTTTGCGAAGTGGATGGCCCGGCTGACTCTGCTTGGGCACTGCCTGCACCATGATGTCTTCCGAACAGTGATATGGAACCGGTGGGTCTATGGCGCATGGTCCCTGAAGTGTTCAGATTCGGCCGAGGTTGTGGGTATGGCTGTGTGGCAAGGTCTGGGTTCGCGCTCAAAGCGGTGCTCACCCAATCGCTCAGTCCATGATCAGCATGCGCCCAGTAATCACGCGTCTTGTTGTAGTTATTTATCCTCTCCACTGGGGACTTGATCTGCAGAATGTCCTTGAACCCAAGTGGTTTGTCCGACGTAGGGGATACCGCTGTAACGGGAGAACTTGCCGTAGGCTCTTCAACACCGTAAATAGGTGCGCTTATTGCAGGGTTGATGGCCGAGGCTTGCGTGGAATCATAACTGGGCCCAGATGAGTCTTTCGTGGTCATGTCTTGACTGGAGCGAACTTGGTCGGATACTGGTGAAACTTCGCGGCTGAGACGAGGCGGCAAATCCACTGCTTCAGGATTTAGGGCAGAGTTTACAACATGGAGTCCTGGAGCGGGGGACGTCGCCCGATCAGCATCGGGTTGCAATATGTTAGTAGATGGGCTCGCAGGATCCTGAGCGGGTGAACGAACGTTCAAATCGGCGTCGCTGATCGGTTCCGGCTTGATAACAGCAACGCCGTGGGTGGGCCCAAAGTAGGGAGCTGGGAAGTCGTCAAGCTCTTGTTCTTTAGCGGCCTGTTCCACAGCAGGTGCAGGAATCTTCTCTTCGCTTTCAGTCTGACTTGTAGTTTCAGGGGCTGCGGTCGGAGTCTGTGCAAGCTTGTTGGATAAGAGGCCTGAGCCGCCATCCTCCCAGCTAAAGCGTGTAGAGATAGATGGTTTTGTGGCATCTACGGGTGATTGCGTGAGAGGGTTTGCCGTGATAGCGTTGCCAGCATCAGAGCGCGTTTGCGCATCACGATCATGACCACGTTCATGTGATGGTCGTGGAGACGTACGATCGCCGTCTGCCCAGTAACTTTCATACTCGCTCGGAAATAAAGAACTTTCACGATTGACAGGTCCACTACCAGCATGCAGCGAAGCCGGGTTATGCTCTGGAGTGGAATTCGTGAGCGTCTGTTGTGGACTTAAGCTAGCGACGATTTCTTTTCGCAGTCTGTCACTCTCTTGGTCATCGGCAGCCTCATCCGTACTTAATTGAGGCAACATGACAGGTCTTCCGGGAGTTGCGCCAGCGGTAGTAGCTGAGCGTGGCTCCGGACTCTTCTCCTTTAAGGGTGGCGGAGGCGGCATTTCCTCCGACTCGGGAGAATCCTTTGCAGGAGGTGTCGGTGGTATTGTCGAAGATGACTCTTCACGGTACAACTGAAGGGGTCGCGGTAGTATGCTCCCGTGTGTCTGTTCTCGGTGTGTTCCCTCGGTGGGCGATGATCCAAGGCCAATAGATGTCTGTACAGCTTCACCGACTGCAGCGCCTGCAGCTTTGAGTGCCGCTAGCGGATCGGCTAGGGATTCTGATAGAGCATTGGTTTCCGATTTGGAAGGATCCACAGATGCGACTGAATGCTTTTCCGTGGTTGGTATTAGGTCAACTTCTTCGAGAGGCGATGTCAGATTGTTTGTAGCGGGAAGGTTCACACTGCTCAGTTCCTTGCTTGGACTGCCTGCGCTGGTAGCATATGACTCCCATTGTCCAGGTAGCTTTGGTCGAAAACTTGCCTCGCGCTCTGCTGGCGGTCTTGCGGTAAGAGTATCTCTGGTAGGACTACTGGCCTTCGTTGGAGAAACTGGTCGCGAATTGTCCTGGCTCTTCTCCCAAGACTGTAAGCTCGTACGGGATGCATTCGATTGTGTAGAGCCACGTCGAGAATGTGAAACATCTCCGAACTTGCCAGCCAGTTCCTGCACCCGACCTTTGCTTGGGGATGCTGAGCGTGACCGTGAGACAGCTTCCGCGACCGAGGTAGGGGCTTGATGAGACTCGAGAAAGGCATCTTGTGACTCTTTCTCGGCCGCGCTTAGTTCCGGATGGTCTTCGATCGAACTCCTCTTCATTGCCTCTGCAATATCTGCTTCGCGCACGTGAGCATCAGTGGGTGAAGTCATCTTCATCTCCTCCGATCGATGGCCCAGAGACGACAGCTCAGCAGTTTCTGGCTCTGGAATATGCGCCTGCGGTGTGATCGCGGGTGACCGCGCAGGACTTCCCGTAGCGTTGGGTGTGGTCAAACCGCTGCCGGGGATCGAAGGACTCGAAACATTTCGCGAATGGCCGGGTGAAGCTTTACGGGGTATTTGATGTGTGCCACTGAGCAGCGCTGCAGATGTTGGCCGGGAGACCGGAGTGCCACTCTCACTAGCTTCCTCAGCGATCACGGGTGTACTACCGTCACCACCTGCCAAGTTCCTAGCCTTGACAGCTGATGCAGCCGAGCTGGGAACTCGACTCATGATGGGACTGATACCGGAGGTACTGTCTGTGTTACTCCTCGAGACTCCGGAATCAGACTTAGAGATAGGAGTCGGTGGCACAGAGCGCTGATCATCGGGACGCGAAAACGCATTGTCTACCACGGAGCGAAGGTCACTATCGAATGTGGACGAGCCTTCCTCTACAGGTGGCAGCACCGGCTGCTGAGCGTTGGCAGCGCTCTGACCGGGCGCGGTTTCCACATATGGACGTTGCTCGTCCAAAGATGCGCGCTCCCTTTCCCTCTCTTCCGCGTGCCTTTTGTATATGTCTGCGGGCCTAACAAAAGGAAGAGGCTTTCCAGGATTGCTAGGGGCGCGATCACGAGGGGACGCGGCGGCAGGTGACTCTACCTGGCCTATGCTGCTCTTGCGCGGAGGATATCGAGCGCTAGGTGAGCCAGTTGCACTCCCGGGATCTGGTAATATGCGCGTTTGAAGCGGGGGAGGCATCGCAGACGGACTGAAGTCTCGCCGGTGCTCTGGTGTATCGCTGGTGTCGGATTGGGCACCGCTCCCCTGCCTCAGCGCGGGATGTATGTACTGTTGACTCGGTGCAGCTTGCTGCGGTTGATGCACGTGCTGCTCCGTAAAGCCCTGCGGTGGATGGCCTGTGGAACTGGAGAAGGCTCGCTGTTCCTCTCCCGCTTCGAAAGAGTTCCTATGAGCGACTCAGTAAGTAAGGGGTGGCCTGAGATTCTTCGAGGTCTTCCAGTAACGTACCTTCGCCCTAGCTGCGGCGGTCCTTGCCGCTGAGGATCTGTGAAGCTCCTGCCAGGCTGATCGAGCCGCTGACCGTATCCTCGCGCTTGCGATGCGGCATATTGAGCCGATGGAGGCGCCGGGTCTGGTTCTGACGCGCCGTATTCATCGTACTCGTCATAGTCTCCCCAGTCGTCTCCGTCGTATGCGTTCTTCTTTGCCTCGACCCATTTCTTCGTTTTCATACGATTAACATTAGTTTTAAAGGACACCGGCTGGGCGGGAAGCGGGTTCTGAGTTCGACGGTCACTAAGGGCATGTTAGCATAATGTCAAGCTCACGAAAGCTGAATTACTGGGGGAAGGGGGAATCAGGCTCTGATCATAGGTCATTTGCTTCTGTGCTTCCCTCCTTGCCCCACGCAACTGTGCTTCCCTTCGTTCCTTCCATGTCCTTCATGGAGCGAAGCTTGTTTTGAGAGCCGCACGTTGCATGTAGGAAAGAGCTCCAAGCGCGCAGTGCCACATCTGACGACAGCTAGAAGAATCTTAACTTACAGAGGCGACCTGGAAGACTCTCCCTGGAAGCGATAGGGCCCAGACATGGTGTTTATGATGATGTAGGATCACCGCGCAGAGCTACCCAGCAGCATGGCCTTCGAACTCCCAAGTTTTGGGATGACGTATGAGCAGGCGGTCGCAGACAATCCGAGAACGCGCACACGGGTATCCGTGGAAAGCGACAGTATCAATACGGTGACAGCGCAGACAGCTGCCAAGTTGAACGAGGTAACGAGGGTGATGGGTGATACTCGGCCGCAGCGGGACGCAATGTAAGGCGACAGGGGATGACGAGAGGGGCTCGGGCTGCCACGAGGTTGGGGATGGCGAGATGGGGCCACGCGCGTCGCAAACACACCAGATGGCGTAGGAAAGACTTGACTCTTGAAGTGATGAAGCGTGAAAGTCAACAGCAACGGGGCGCAATTTGCCTGAGCTGCCAACATTGTACGGCGCGGCGTCCTTAGGGCCAATCCTCAGCGCGGACTAGCCTGCACCTGCATTCAAAGACCAGCGAACCGCGCCCCGGATCCTCGTAAATCATTTCTTCTCTACAACCACTCCCACACGTCTGCGACCGTGTATATCCCTCGACGACTCGCTCGCATCCTGTCCGACCTGCCGATATTCGCTGTAGACCGACCTTTGGCGACTGTGACACTCATAGCTGATAGCAGCGGTACGACCCGAGACCTTGTGAACACGCAGCGTCTTCGACTTCAGGCAACGGAAATAGAACACGCCCACCATCGGCCTCCTGCCAGCTACCTGCGACATATACTACTTCCGGCGGCCAAGTGAAAACGTCCAGTAGTACCTGCTAAGGCATTCCAGTCCCGTGCAGGCGTGACGCCGCCTTCCCTTCGCCGCCTCCGCCGTATTCACACGCCCACATAGCATACGATGGCTGTGTCTATACAAGACCGCACGGACGAGTTCCGCTCGATCCTTGCGCAAGCACAACGGAAACAGGCGCAATCGAAAACGGGAGCGCAGCGACAGTCTCTCTTGACGGCTCAGCAGAAAGCCGAAGCGAATGGCACATCGGCACAGCGCAAGCATTCCGAGTTCCAGCGTAGTGCTCGCGATGTTGCGCGCGGCATCTCAGGCACCATGGCCAAGTTAGAGCGCCTTGCTCAACTGGCACGACGCAAGACACTTTTCGACGATCGGCCCGTCGAGATCGATGAATTGACATTCGTCATCAAGCAAGATATGGCACAGCTGTCACGACATATACAGGATCTCCAGGCCCTTACAAGCAAACAACATCCGAAAGCGAAACCCGGCGCCGACCAAGAAGGCGAGCATAACCATCAGGTGGTTGTCATGCTGAAAGACAAACTTCAAAATGTGGGTGGCAGCTTCAAGGATGTCCTCGAAGTACGGACGAAGAACATGCAGGCGTCGCGATCACGGACCGAACAATTCCTTTCAACCGCGGCATCGCACTCACAGACGGGCCTGGATCCTAGCAGAACAGATTCGCCACTTTACCAAACACCACAACGAGGACGATCACCAGGCGGCTTCCGGAATACGAACGCCGCGCAACAGGATCTTTTGTCTCTTGATCCGTCGGGGTCGTCGGCGCTGACACGCAGTGGCCCTCAATCAGACGCCCAGCTCATGCTTATGGAGGAAGCGCAAGCGCCCAACCAGTACATCCAGCAGCGTGGACACGCGATAGAATCTATAGAAAGCACCATATCAGAGCTTGGAAGTATATTCGGCCAGCTAGCCCAGATGGTGTCAGAACAAGGAGAGCAGATCCAACGCATAGATGCAAACACTGAAGATGTCGTCGACAACGTGGAGGGCGCACAGCGCGAGTTGATGAAGTACTGGAACCGCGTACAGGGCAACAGATGGCTTGTGGCCAAGATGTTTGGCGTGCTGATGATATGTACGTTGACCCCCCAAACTCGACTATCAACCTAGCTGACCAATTGCAGTCTTCCTGTTGTGGGTTCTTATTGCTGGTTAGACACTTGCATCCACTTTCCTATCAGTCATATCTATCATTTTGTGCACGGCGTTGGGATAAGAAGGACGGCATCAGCACCACTGGCTTTTCACCACGCGGAGAGTTGCGTATACTCAGTTTTACCATGTTTTCATCTGCATGTATCATTTTCCAACGCACCAAGTCTCAGAACAGAGCACTTATTCTATTTAATAGAGGCTTCTTCACCCTTGAGGCAAGTAGATTCATATCACAAGGAGACGATAATGTGCACGGTCACATGAATGAGCTCCACTTTCCTGCTTGCGAGACTGGTTACACAAGATGCCGAATGCGGCTGCGGGCTGCAGTGAGGCCCGTCCCTTGGCTGCATTGCATCTGTACGACATACCTGAAGAAGCATCGAGTTCGCTAAACCTGCGGGCCTGGGCTCATCACGAATTGTGCGTACAGGCTCGAGCGCCTGCAGGAGAACGTTGGCAGGGTACAGACCGCCTTTCGCTTTTCCGCCTGCCGTATGCACCAACCTACTCGACTACCTTGAGATATATGCCAGCACGATATACATTCACGTCTGCCACGTCGAAGCCAGAGCAGGTCGGGAGGTGCCGGCTATTTGAATCAGCGAACGACGAGCGAATGGTTATTCTGCTATCCCCCCACGTCTTCACATAACACCATCAGAAGATGCACCATTGGATGCTGGTAGTACAAAGCGCAACTCGATGTAGATTTGATATCCATGTCTCGGCTGCAGGTTGGGGGCGCGGTGAACCCCACCTTGCGTCGAGCATTTGTGCGCTCGAAGCCCTGCACCGCTAGAGCATGGAAAAGGAAGGATGCATGTTTTCGAGTCATCGCGAGGTTTCTTGCTCAAACAGACGGTCTGACATACAGGACAACATCAAAGACTGGTCCTTGTCAACCGTCGTTTGGCGTCCAGAAGCCGAGACTTAGCGGCAGCGGGAGCTTGCGTCCGAGCGACTGGGATGGCACCTTTCGAGTGACCTCATCCAGCAGTGGATGCTCATCTCCGGACGCCCCTCGATCATCTCCAAGGCCGTTGGTTTACGACTCAGGCACGGGCGTCTTATGGAAGTTTTGGCGACGGCGGACATGCACGGCCATGTTCCTGCGCGCCAGGGCGAGACTGTCCGAGTGTGTCTGGGGTCTCCAGTATAGGGATGCTTACGCACGGCAGAGCGGTGAGGGCGCTTCTGGCTCCACTGGCTGCTATCTTGGTTGACAGGAGCGCCGGTGTGGAGCTAGCGTGAATGCATCACAGCGGATGCAGGTCACGAGCACGACCTCGACGGTGCAATGTCATGGCCAACTGCGCGAGCAAGGGCGCGCGACCACGGTCAGGCTGCAAGTAGCGCACTGTGGCGGCGCGTACAGAGAGCGACGGCGGGCCATGGACCGTCCATGGCGCGGCAGCCGGCGGCGGCACGGTGCGCATCGTTCTGGAGTCTATCATGACCATCTCAACTACTGTGGCAGCCGCGGTTGAGCCCTTGTCTATTGCGGTAGTGGAGCCAGGGTCCCATTGGCCCACCACCCACTTTCGTCTTCCCACCGCACCCGTCGTCTGATCTCTCAAATCCCACACAATTGCAGCCCAAAAGGAACTCTCGAGCACCTCTCGTCACGGTGCGCGGTGGAATCGCCAACTCGCCCACCACTGCTACTCCTCCCGCCCGCGCCTACCCATTCCGATCCTCTCCCAGCCATTCTTATGAGTGCCCAGGCGCCATGACAGATGCGGAGGGCGATGATATCGCCGACCTCAAGACTGCGCCAATCTTCGACGACCGGCTCTACTTCACAGAAGCGCTTCGACTTCAAAATGGCGAAACCGAGGACCACGTCAACTCACTACTCACCGCCGCTGCGAAGGAAAGCGGCATCGAGGACCCGGATCTGTTCCTAATTCCTCGCCCCGCCGTTCTCGATATACAGGCCGCGCTATCCACCATGTCGCTACAGAGCGAGCAACGGAGCTCCGTATCTGTCCACTCAGGCGAAACACAATCGACTACCTTCACCTCGCTTCCGTCCCGTAGCTCCCGAGACAAGTCGCCTATGTCGCGCATGCCTCCCCCACTCGTCCGGGCCTCCTTCTCGCTAGACAGAAACGATGCTACATCGGAGAGCCCGCGATCACCTATGCGACATAGGCATTCCACCTCGGGATTTTCAACTTCCTTATCACTCCAGTCTAACATCGCCTCTGTGCGAGGCCAAGCTGCCAGAAAACAAAAGCGTGCATCAGCGCTGTTCTCCATGTTCAGGAAAGATTCAAGGTCAGTATAAAGATATGACTTGGTTTGAGTCTGTGTCTCACGACTTGCGCAGTACCTGTTCCTCTCGGTCCCACCACAGTCATCACTCGAAGCCACAAAGCCCAAAACTTGAATGCGGTCATTCACTTTCGAAATATGCAATCCGGGTACACGTACAAGAGGCTTTGGAAAGGAAAGATGGTGCTCCACCAGCCTGTTGTGGACAGCCGTTACCACGAGATGTATTGGGAATTGTTTTGACAAGCGCGGAAGTAGATCTAGTAGCTGAGAGCGTCTTGCCATCGCCCGACGCGACATCAATGCGTGACTCTGGATACAGTGAAAACGGGCTTTCGAATGTCGACCTGCCGCACGCTCTGTTCACGGATGTGTTCGTAAGCGAACCATCCACCTTACCAGCCACGCCAACCCACGAACCGAACGACGAAGACGAAGCTCGACTCAGGTCCGCCCTCGAAAGTGAGACCTTCCAGAACTTGAGAGTGGAACAAAAAGAACAATTTCGGCGGGTCTCGGCATTTGAGTCAAATCAGCGCAAAGCTCTATCAGCCAATCACCGACACATCTTGGAGCGCCTCGAGGCTGAGCTAGAAGCATCGAAGATCGAAAAAGCAAAACAGGTGCGTCTTGATGTTCGAAGTGGTGTCTCCAATTCTGACCATTAGTAGCACGTTCAACAGCTTGAACGACTCGACGAGTTCCAGTTAACGATGGAACACGATCTTCGCAATGCACACGCTGTTGAGACGCAAAATGTCGCGACAGCTCTAAAGTACATAGAAGCTTACTGCTCAGGACCAAACCCTGCGCATGAGGGGATTGCATATACGGTGACAGAAGAAGATCGAGGGAAACTCGAGCGCCAACGTACCACTCAGGAGAAGCTGCCCGCCAAACATGAAAGTGCTATCAACGTACTGAGAGCCAAGCAAGAGAGGGACATCAAACTAAGACTCCAAAAACAGCAGTCAGAAATGGAACAGTTGGAGGCAGACTATGAGAAAAATAAGAGTGCGCAAGAGTTACAGTACAGCAAGGACTCTAGCCAGCTAGACATGACCATTCGGACGAGAAGGCATAAGTTGGCTCGCCAATGGGATCTGAAATTCGAGATATGGAGGAGGGAATGGGAGAAAGAGAACGAATGCAAGCTATACGGCACGCTGCCGCACGAACTCTGGCCGGAATCGACAGACACGGATGTCTCTATCGATCTTTCCAGCTCTTTGGCAGTATACATCCAGGCCACTGCTTAAACGACTCCTCCTGGACACGCTTAGAAGACACCACATTACCTCGACGGTACCAAGCCCCGCATCTTCCTTTTTCGTTGCACGCAGGAGCGATGATCACTTGACCCCATCTTCGATCTTTTAGCGGTTATCCTCATTCTTCGCATGGCATGGTGTTCTCGGATCGGCAGTTGTTTCGTATTGTTTTCCAGCATCGCACATCACGGCACGGTCGATACCCTTATGCATTACCCATTTCCTATGTTATATACCCCGACCCGCGCGTCGACCCTGTTTGCTGTTGTCTTTGGTGGAAAGGGGGGAGGGGAGGGGGAAAGAACCGACGGTACATTTGCCTGCAACGATGTGCAGGGTTGAATACAACGGTATGGTATCACTGGATGTATTCAAAGGAAGAGTACCTGTACCATTCACGTCGCCAGGCTGAGGCGTAGTGCTTGCTATAGCACATACATAATACTCAAATATATAGTTAACATCATCTTCGCATGTCCACTTTGCAAAGCGATGCTTCGTGGCTTCTCGCAACTCAACCCTCCCACCGTGTGCCACCCCACTACCAGATTCCCTTGTCAAATGACATCCCCACCCATGGTACGCAAGCAGCACTACAGCACGTACCGTACCGCTCCCCACCGCATCGCCGGCTCTCCATTCTACCGCGTCGAAGCGAACGCACCCACCTACCCCACCACGCTGCGCTGGCGTCGTCAACCTCACCCAGGTACCTAGGTAGGTAGAAGTTCCACCACGTGACACCGCGCACCCGCGCACGCGTAAGTGGATCCCGAGTCGGACCCTGGCCGTTGAACACGCGGGCGACGCAGGGGCATGCAGGACGGCACGGCAAAGGAGAATTTTTGCTCCGCCCGCGAGCAAACGAGATTACGTGGGACTGGGCCGGCGTGTCTCAGGCAACACGGGCGAGGCTGATCGTAATACCTGGCGGGGTGATATGAGTAGAGTTTGGAGGTGTGTTGTGTTTATATTATTAGATATGGGTGGATAGATAGGCGGGTGGTATTTCATATTGAGGAAAGACAGGCGGGAGGGAAAGAAGTATTGTTATCAATGGTGAAGGCGGAAACAGCATAGAACAAAGATAAGCGGGAATCTAACTTCGGTAGAATTCGTGGAAAGCTGGGAGTCGATTGCGAAACAGCAGCCCAAGACACGAGCAAGGAAGAGTACGCGGGAATCTACAATTCAATTCAATTCAATTCGCGGCATAAGGTGCAAGGTATATCTGCTAGCGTAACATGCGACAGGGCAACAACATCCTCCAGCTCAGCTCTCAATGTCCGCACACAGCAGTGTCGAACACTATTACGCTCAGCGTAAACCTGGCCCGGGAAAACTCGTAGGTGAGATGACGTGTTCCAGACCAGCCGTTATGAAGGGCATCAACTCGAAACAGAAGGGGTATGCGCATACTCAGATACAAGGAGAAGTAATGCAATGTCGTCCGACCAAGAAAAAAGGTTGTCTCAGTCTTTGCCGAAGACATACGAGATGAAGTATATGGGGTATGAGGTATATCGAGTAACAAAACAGGGTACACATGAAAGATTTTGTACGGTGGTGGTGGTGTCGTTTGATAAGTCGGAGTTTCCCCGTCTGTCCATAGGGATAGGTGAGTGGCGCCGAACTCCTAGGCGTGTCTGAGAATATCGCCTCTAGTAGGGCGTGCTTCGGTGCTGGCGGGCTTCACGGCCGGCGCTGGCGGCACGACCGTTCTGCGCAGGTACTGAGAGCTGCTTGTTCGCCAGTCCATCTGACGTCGTGACTCTTCGCCCAGCGGGCACCTTCTGCAGCCGCAGTGTCCTCCAGCCCTCGTACCACTGCTCTTTGCTCGCCTCGCGGAGCTCCGCACGCCATTCGCTAAAGACACTCTCCCTCAAGCGGACAAAGTCGCAATGTTCTTCGTTGTACGGATCGGCGAAACCCCACGGAAACTTGCGACCAATGACCTCAGGCTCGTACAGATCCGGAGAGATGATGCTCAAAGGCAAGAATGGGCCTTCAGGGTCTTCTTTTTCAATAGTGGCAGACATAGCAGACGCCTTCCTGGTGTGGTTCCTCTTTGCGCTTGGCGGGGAGGTTGGAGGCGATTGTGACCCAGAGCGGTGCGACGAGCCATCAGATCCGTCGTCTGAAGATGACTTGTCGACGATCTTGTTAAGTATGTCCGAGTCTCCATCGCCTGAGCGAACATACGCATCTTCGTCGCGTTCGTCAAATTCGCCTTCGTCGTCAGTCTCGTCGAGATGAAGCGCCTCGAGCGGATCTAACTTTGCGCGCTTCAGTGTGTCCCAGACCAACTTCTTGAGGTGACGCATATGCGCAGTAGTTATTGTATCGGCTTTACTGATGACAGGGATGACCGTCGTTTTGCCCTTTAGCTCACGTAGTACGTTGATATCGAGCGTCTCGTTGAGCCCACCAACAACGTTACTGTTAGGCTTCTTCGACTCGGCGATGTTAGCGTCAAGGCGAAACGGATCCAGGATAAGGAAACAACAATGGATATGAGTGTCTCTAACCCCTGGCGCGCGGATGACCTTTTGCTCCTCGCCGAACGTGTCCTCGAACTTGGACTCCAAGAAAGAGGTAATCGCCGGCAACTGGAAATCAACTATGCTCTTTTCCAAACCCTCGGAGTCCCACAAAGTAACGCCGACGCGCTCATTGTCTACTTCCGTCTCCAGATACTGCGAAGTGAATGGCGAATCGTGCGCAACGGCTGAGGGAGGAGGAGAAGGGGTGTTCGGGCGTTTCTGTACGGGCAAGGCGAGGGCAGTGCGGAGGAACTCGATGAAGGAGGATTTGCCAGAGCTCTTGGCGCCGATGACGAGGATGCTATTGAAGTTAGTCGTAAGTACGATACAGCTGTGATGATGCTCACTTGAAGGGAGTCGGGTCCTTCCTCCTGCGCACGCGACGGGGGCTGTTGACGCCAATGGTGCTGACGGCACTGCTTGCGTAGCTGTATCGGCCGCGGTGGGTCATGCTCTCGGTGCGCGGGTAGGGATCGAAGTCCATGTACGACGACGAGGCGCCATGCATGGGCATGGGCGGTACAGGCACGTGGATGTTCGTGTTGGGCGGCATCTTTTGGTCCATCGAGGGCCTGCTGAAGTTTTGGTTGTAATTGCCCGCCCTGTTGGAGACTATGGCAATGGAATCGGGTCGTGCGTCGTCTCCACCGAAGTGGTCGATCTGGGGTAGCGGCGAGTGGTTGGGAAGGCGCGGAGGAGGCTGTCGCATCGCGGCTTCCCGCTGCCTCGCAGCTTCCCGCTCCTGGGCCAGCGCCTTCTGTTTCTTGCTCATCTTGCCTCCGGACACGCTGCGGCCACGGGAGTCACTGGAGCTCTTGCGACGTAGGAAGTTGAAGCTGGAGCGACGAGGTGCGTTTTGCGCGTCGCCGTTGCTGGGCTGGACGGCGGGTCTGGGGAGGGCAGTGGTGTCGGGGGAGCCTTCTTTGGCCGGTGTTGCCATGGTAGGTGGGCGGTGTCGCAATATGAACGGCTGGCGGGTACGCGCGCGTGTAATTGCGGTCCGAGAAAGGAGGCGTGGGACGCTGTGGGAGGCCGGGTTGCAGTGGGCAGGCTTCACGGCGCGAGCAGACGGGCGCGATTGCAAGAGATTGAAGGGGTTGGTCAAGTGCACCGCCGTTGGGCTCGTGAAATTAGCTGTTCGGGGACCGCAACGATCTTTGGCTACTGCAGGGACAAGGCTCCGGTCGACGCGCGGGCGAAAGCGAGCTCCGCAGGTAGTCGGTAGGGCTGGGGGTCCGGGGTGAAGCAATCAGTGAGGCGAGTCTGCGCAGAGGGCTGCCAGAACTCTCTGAAACAGATGACTGAACAGACGATACGGCCAAAGACGTGGACGCGACGACGCTGCGCGCTTCGTGGCACCATCGGAGGCTGGACATGAGGACCAAAACAACAGCTCAGGGGCGGGTTGCAGGGATGGCACGCCCGCTGCTCTCAGCACATCTCGAACATTGAAACCCGCCAACGGCTTGCGTGCAGTCGACTCGACGACATTCCCCATGCATGCTATAGTACTTTGCGCATCCGGGACCGCGGTGCCTTCTGTTACACTGCCACGCGGTTTGCACGCATCATTGATCAGATTACCGATAGAACAGAACGAATTGCTGGCGAAGGAACGGCAACTCCTGTGTTGCGCATGAAGCTACCGTTTCATCGCCCTGTAGGAGCTGATAGCCAATCAATGTTCATGAATTTTCTGATTGGACGGTAATTGATCAATCACCTCTCCTCTCAAAATACGCTCTCATCCTGATTAAATGAAGACCAGCTTTACCAAAGTCGTGTATATCCTTTAGCACGGTGGCTTATGTGATTATGCCTCCTCTAAGCGCAGTCTGTGTACTCGATAACAGGACGCCAGCTCGTGTGAAACCGTGGACTGTGTATGAGCTAGTATTTGGATACCAGACTTTCTTGGATCAGCCTCAGAGAGACAATATAGCACGATCCAAGCAAAGAAAGGTAGCAGGCTCCCACTTCAACTGGATCTAATTTGCGTGCATACAGAGGGAGGAATAGCTCTATATCGATTGGAAGCTTCATGTGACTCGAATATGAAGCTTTGTGTGATGGCAATCATCTCGTCGCCCCCACCCCAAGTGGTCTACTGTCATCGTGCGCTTTATGCGATCATCAAAAGCGCCGTTTGTCTCGATGTGGCTAAAGATATCTAATTCGTACGACAGCTCGATGGTGGCAGTTAGCTTAGGATTTGCTTACGCTCTGAACCAGTGGGCTTGATCGGTATAGGCAACACCATCGTAGCGTGGCGCAACACTAGCAACGGGACCTCGTTATAGGAAAGGCACAGTCGCCAACAATTTGCGTGGCTTAATCCTCCGGTACGTACAGCGGCGGGGTATTTGATGGCGTAGCGGGACGCTGCGACACCTACCTCGTACTTAAATGCAACTTCTTCTTTAAAAAAAAAACTACATCATACCATCACTTGCACAGGCACCAGACAGCACTCCTTGTGTATGCCACCACGGCATTGAAGATGTCATTACTCAGCGATCACCCGACGGCTGTGGCAGTCATTGTGCTCTTCCTTGCATGGATGGGCAAGTCTATCATACACCTCCGCCAACATCGTAGAAAGTATAGCAAATTGGTTCGTTGCGCCATTTTGGTGTCTCTGGGGGACAGCTAACGATCTGATGTAGCCTGGACCTCCGCACCACCCCGTTTTTGGTCACATGCTTTCGATAGGCAAGGTCACCAGCAAGCTTCCAAACCGCGTCCATCCACAGTCGTTTGGCACACATCTTCAGCAAGAGTACAATTTACCCTCTGTTTTCTATATGGACGTTTATCCTTTGGAAAAACTGCCTATGATAATGGTCGTTGACCCGTAAGTTCCCTTGGGATCAACTTGTACTTATTTAGTGAGATGGTGTAGAGACCTGAGTGCTGCAATTTCTGCAGATCCTATGATGCACAAGTCGCCTGTACGTATTACTACAATGCCCATTGAGATGTAGGCTCATTACGCAACACAGAGATTTCACGATTTCGTTGCTCCATTAGCAGGCCCTAAAAACATGCTGATCTCAGAGGGCGCTGTGTGGAAGCAACAACGAGCAGCCTTCAACCCTGGCTTCTCGATCCAACACGTGATGGAGCAGGTACCAAACTTCCTCAATATTTTCGAAGAGTACATAAAAGCACTTGAAGGCCATGCGGTGCGCAACGAAGTATTCCGCCTGGAAGAAGATTTGACCAAATTAACCGTCGATGTCATCGGCAAAATGGTACTCGATCACGACTTCAACTCGTTCAAAGGGGAGAACAAGTTCGTTTCGGCATTGAGGAATATCCTCAGTTGGATGGAGGATTCGCAGTCGCTCAATCCGTTCCACAGGAAGCACCCGATCCGTCCATGGGCCTTCAAGTACTACAAAAGGCAAATGGACAAATACATTGGTGACATCATCGACGAGCGCTTCGCTGCCCGCGAGACAACTGGATCATCTACGAAGAGGAAAAGAACGGGCGTCGACCTCGCGCTTCAAGCGTACCTCAAGGAAAGCGGCCAAGACATAGAGTCAGAGAATGCAAAGCTAGATCCGGCGTTCAAGAAGGACATAATCGACAACTTGTTGATTCTCGTCTTTGCCGGACACGACACTACCTCCTCTACAATCTGTTACATCTACCATGAGCTTTCCAAGCATCCCGACGCGCTTGCCAAAGCTCGCCACGAGATGGATGAAGTCTTCGGCAGCGGAATCAACGCTTTAGAACAGATTAGAGAGGATTCATATATCATCAACAAGTGCACATACGCGATCGCCGTCATCAAGGAAACGCTGCGTTTATGGCCACCAGGATCTACAGTCCGGACAGGGCGTCCGGATTACTTCATCAAAGACCCCGACACGGGGGAGATGCTACCCACAGAAGGCTGCGTAAGTACTTTCCCCATATCATTCGTGTAGTCATCAATCTAATTCCATCCAGCAAGTCTGGCCCATCCTCCACGTCATGCACCGCTCCCCCCGCATCTGGGGTCCCGACGCCAACGCCTTCAACCCCGAGCGCTTCCTCCCTCCGCACAGCGAGACCATCCCGCCAAACGCATACCGCCCCTTCGAAAAAGGCCCGCGCAATTGCATCGGGCAGGAACTTGCGCTCGTGGAGCTGCGCCTCGTGCTGGCGCTTACGATCAGGGAATACGACATCCGGGCTGCGTTTGACGAGCTGGATAAGCTGGATGGCGATGGTAGTATTTGGGCGAGTTTTGGCGCGAGTAAGTCGGGGCCGCAGGAGTGCTATGGGGATAGGATGTATCAGGTGCTTATGGCGGCGGCGAAGCCTTCGGAGGGGATGCCGGCGAGGATTAGGAGGAGGGATTGGAAGGGTGGGGCGTGATTCGGTTACGATAGAGATCTTGCTCTTGTTGGTATGCTCTGAAGGCCAGGTTTTTATGTTTGAAATGCCTAATGAACATGATGCTGGTGTCTGGGATAGTAACGGCTGATCGTCCGCTTCTCTTTTGACGTTTGCAGGGTGTGGCGAGGGACTTCGACATTGACCGGTGCGGTGGGACTGATAAGGATATATGACAAATTGCATACCAAAGAGGTTGGGACCAATAGGAAGAAGGAAGGATAGTATGAAGAGCAAGAGCGAGGAGATCCCTTTGAGTGTTGCAGGAGAACATTGCTCATCCAAGCGTCATTTCCTCGATCAAATTGACTTTAAACCTGGGCTATCTGCGTATGACCTTCTATTTCTTCGCCTATCCATCGTCTGTCCTCTGTGTATCTATTCGTCTGTTTCATCAGTTGTTCCCTTGCCCTCTCCCTCTCCTCTGCGACTTCGTCCGTCTCCTCTGTGTCTTCGTCTGTCTCCTCTGTGTCTTCGTCTGTCTCCTCGGCCAAGTCAAGTCCAAGCATATGTCTATCGCAACCAATAGCTAACATTCGATCTACCCACCCGTCTTCCTGTAGCCATTCATTCATCTCGACTCGAAGCACTTCTCCAATATTCAGTCCAGCTCTTTCTAAAGCTCGACACCAGTGTTCCCAGCGATCTTGTAACCTTGCGTACACGGATGGAGTAAGACCCTGTTTATTGCGATGATGTATCGCGCCCCCAGCTTCGATCAATGTGAGAAGCTTTTCCTCAAAAATCTCCCCATGCGAAATATTTTCCGGAAGATGGCCCATCGCGTAGTGGAGGGCATTTTCTCCATGATCATTAGCTGCATTTGGATCTGCGCCTAAGTCTAGAAGCATGCGGGTTGCAACCAAGTTGTCTCTCTCTTGAAGATAACAATGCCAATGGAGTACGTCGTCGCTGTCATCCTTAAAACTTTCTTCCATCCCGTTTTGGACAAAGAACTCTCGCCATGGACCCATCTCTCCCAGACTGGGATCTGAAGACCTTCCTGACTCCGAGTAAAACTTCAATATATGCGATCCGCTAGATGCATAGAAAGAGTTAATGCGTCCATCAAGATATGACTGTATCTCATGTTGTCTATCTGGGCCTGGGCTGTAAGGAAAACTTCCACAGCTGAGGTTGTACCAGAGGCCTAACAATATATCTCCATGGCCACTGTGATCATTAGCTACAGATCCGTGGAAAGCAATCAACCTACTTAAAAGCCGAACTTCCAACTCCTTGGTTGTCCAAATATTGCATCATGTCCGCGCGCATTGTGAGACCTGCGTACTTGAGAAGTGTTTAAATCAGCTGCGATCGCTCTTGCCTTCCAGATCTTGAACTTACGTAATGCGATATTATGATACCATCCGCGAAAGTGTCGTAAGGGGTTATACGACCTTCTCGGATCGCAGCGTCGATGTCCTCCACGGATCCAGATATGTACAGCTTCATGTGCAAGCCGGTGTCCTTTACAATTTTGAACACATTGAGCTGTGTGCACAACTTTGAATCCAAATTTATATCTTTGACCTGAGAGAATCGAACGGTGGCCATCATGGAATGCGCTTGAGCGTTCGAAATGAATGTTATCTGACTCTCAACGGTGCCTCGTTCTTGTGTGTCTGCAGTGGAAAATTCAGGAAGTCTAAAGACCAGTGTGCCTATGGCTGTTTCATGCTCAATGATTTTGGTCGCGTATCGTTTTCGTACCGAGGCGAGTCTCATTCCAGGAGCTTCGTTGTTGTCCCCTTGGTCAAAGGGAGAAGGCGTAAGAGTCGCCATTAAGGATCTACCAGATGACTCCGGATAGTACCACGTGTCTAATGACGTAGCTGTAGAATCTGGATGTTGCGCGGCGGTTTCCTGTAGCGCTGAACACAAGAGTTGGTTGAACTCGGACGTGATATGATTCAGTTGCTGCTGTGAGATAGCTTGTCGATGGTGAGTGATGACGTGTACGACTGCTTGATTCAAAGATTCTTTCATAAGAAGCAGCATGCTTAACGCAGATTCCCGGTTTGCGCCACGAAGGAAAATTCTCCGATTGCTTCTTGGACGCCTAATACGTCGAGGCGACGAGACGTGATAGTCTTCCAGTTTTTTTAGAACAAGATCGGTACCTCTTTCCATTTGTCTTCGAGTTGACTCGTGTTCCTTTCGGCTCATATGCTGGAAGCGTTGCAAATCTCTTCGAGAACCTCTTGCTACTTGTTCTTGTTGAACAACGTGTGCGAGAACTCCTGTATTCTGTAACTGTATCTGTTTCTGGTTCTGCAGCAGTGGTTCCAATGCTGAAGTCGTTTGCTGTGAGCTTTGATGTATAGCGTTTTCGATTTTCTTTTGACCGATGGCATTGCGTTTCCTGGTCAACTTGAGTCAGTTCCTGTTCGAGATAAATGAAGCGACTTAGCTGAACTAAACGAGAAATTATATGCGAGAGTGTAAAAGAGAAGAATACGCATGACTTAAAGGCAGCATCGAACCCGAGCGCTGTCTCACGGAGGAGCTTTCACCACCGTGTCCTGGCTTCCCAAGGTAGTACATTCCACAATATGCCATCCAGTATCCGTTCAGCGCCTTTTAGAAGAAAGTCTACACGCACCCTTCCATCAGCGACAATGTGATAGAAAGCGAAGACTTTGAGCTCTCGATTCGCTCTGAGATCTTGCGTATGTCTTTCTCTTCGAGCACGTGTCTAAAGCTCGCCCATGTTTTTCTCATCTTGCCATATCTTGCGGTCCGGAGGGTGAGTGGCTTTATATCGCGTTGCAACGTTATGATTGCGGTGTTGAACTGTTTGACTACTGGCTGTAGCTCGACAAGGTCGGCTGACGGAACTGAAGATCCCGAGTCACGGATGTGCTTCTGGATGTGCTTCTTTAACGTCTCGACCAGCGCAGTAGTGTTCTCAAGGGAGGCCGTCAGGTTCTCGATGGAGGCCGGAGCCTTGTCGATATCGGAGAGGAAGTGGTAGCATTCTACACCAACTCGTAGCACAACGTCGGCGGCGCCCACCACCGCGAGTGAGCTGGCGGCTATTGATAATGGATCGGACATAGTTTCAGGCCCGATGTGGAGAAATTAGAGAGACGGAGAAGTTATTAGATTCAGAGGTTCGGAAATTCAGAGGTTCATAGCCTCGTTTTCTTGGCGCTGCTGCAGGTGGCGTGTTACACAGAGCAGGGCTGAAGCATACGCGAGGCCGACTGCGAAGGCGCAGTACCTCAATAGTCTGAAGTTTAGCCTTGTGACCTGGAGCGAGGCTATACTGTACCACATTGAACATAGTAGCAGATTAGCGCACGATATACCGATGTATACATGCCCACGTTCATAGTTGCCACGGATTTTGTTCGCAGAGTAAGGCGCCTTCGATTCGGATGTTGGGCACTCCTCCTTCCAGGTCTTTGATGCTGGCGAAGTGCGAATTTTTTTTTTTGGTGTTTGCAAAGCCCGAGTTATGGTTTCAAAGCGATGAATTACATTTCTGGCTATACATCGAATCAAGAATACGTAGTAATACATGGGCTGGAAGAGTCAAAGGAGATAGGGTAAAGCAGCGGACCTGAATATCCAACTGACTGCGATAGAGTGGGCACATTTTCTGGGGCACTCCAGCTACGCCTCGCTCATGACAATCTGCTGACCCTTGACAGATTTCCACTCAACGAACCAAGAAGCCACGAACGCAAACGCCGACACCCCAAGTGCACAATACCATACATTAACGATGCCTTCGTTGTATGCAGCATGCAGGAGCGGTAACTGGTTCGGGGGGGGATTATCTTCGCCAAGTCTGTTGCTCCAGCATGTAGTATCGACGACACGTCCAGTCCTGGTATTTGTTGAGCAAGTCGTGATTGAAGTGTGCTCGATAAGATGCTCTGAGAGATGCTGACGAAGATCGTACCGCCGACAAAGTTTCCAAAGTTGATGATAGTGATGCCGATGGGAATGTCTTCGCGGGACAAGACTGTTTGAGCTGCATTGTTACATTGCGCAAGGCTCATGCCCATGCCAGCGCCAACAATTAGCTAGCTCATGTTAGCTTCGACTCTGAATGGCCTTAGAGAGTTACTACTCACCTGGAAGCCAATCGACGTTGCAGTGCTGGTATCCACTCGAAATGTTGTGAGAAGGCCGCAACCAAGTGTCAACAGAGCCGTTCCTACTATGAGCCATGGCGTATAGTATCCTGTTTTCGAAACAATGATGCCGGAGCCGATGACGAAGAAAACTGTAATGAGGAAGTAGCCGAGCATGCGTACACCGGCATCAACCGCAGAAAGCCCTTTGATGGCTTGGTACCAAATTGGCAGGTAGAATGTCACCACAATGAGCGTGGACCCGAACCCTAAGGACACTGCAGTCCCTGCAGCAATACTCCTCTTGCCGATAATTCTTGGCGGCAGTGTCCCGTTGTCTCCAGCCCATATCTGGCAGATAATGAAAGCAAGTATCAGCACAATACCAACAACAAGCGTGCTTAATACACGAGCAGAGCCCCATGTTGAGCCACCGCTCCCCCATTGGAGTGCGATTAGGAGCAATGTCAACCCTGGTACGAGGAGTGCGGTTCCGACCGGATCGTAGGCTTTCACTCGTCCGAGGAGCGACTTATCTGAGTGAGTCTGCGCAGGCGGGTTGTTAGGTACGAGCAGAATCAAGACAACAAGCGCAGCTCCCCCGATTGGTGCGTTTATCCAGAAACACCAACGCCATGACACTTTAGATGCGAAGACCCCGCCGAGAAGAGGTCCAGCTATAGAAGCAAGACCGAACGTTGCTCCGATGAAGCCTTGGTATTTAGGTCTCTTCTCCAAGGGCAAGAGGTCGGCGAGGATGACATTAGCCCCGGTAGTGTTACCTGCACTTCCAATCCCTGCAATTGCTCGCCCGATTATGAACGCAGTGGAATTGGGAGCTGCGGCGCAGATGATCGAACCGATCTCGAATATGGCTACGAGTACAACGAAGGCCCATTTAGCAGGGAAGAAAGTCTATTTTTTTTTGTTAGCAACTTACGAGAGGAAGGAAAGGCAGACGTACGTATACTTTGCCGATTGGCAGTTGTAGCGCAGCAAAGGTAAGCAGATACGCGCTCTCGTACCACGCGATGTCATCGAAAGACTTGAAGTCATTAGATATCGCAGGTATCGTGACCCCAATAATAGTTCGGTCCTATTGGAAGAATGGTGAGCAGGTGTATCATGATGCGGTGTAGGAGAGACATACTAGAGCGGTAAGAAAGACTGCCAAACACAATGAAAAGACCACAGGCAGGACAAGTTTTCGATCGTACTGTTGAGCTTTGTCGCTTTTCGTCTCGCGTTCAGTCTCGTGATTGGTTTCCTTGAGCTGTAGCGGAAAACTGCTGGCCTCTGAAGTTGTTGTGCCTGGACGGCGAGACCCATTAGTTTTGTGCCAACGCATCTCGAATTTTGGGAGAGGATGTAACTACTGACCTTTGCAACAAGAACTCAGAGCATTAAATAAAGAACTTCTAGTGTACGTCTTCTATGTCATGGATACCTAAAAAGGGTGACGATGAGTGAATAGTGCATAGCGCCAATCATTTCGGTTCGGTACCGAGCTAAGCTCGGCTTTTAACCCGAAGTTACTCTAAACGTCACCACCTTCAACACCGCCGAAATGCCCCATTCATAACCTCTGATCGATCACAAGGAAGCAAATAAATTCGCTATACACGTCTTTTGTGGCCAGGATCTTTTGGCGGTACTTGTGTACGCCATTATGCCCTCGGGCAAGAAGCCCGTTAGCTGCATCCCTTGTGCGAAGCGGAAAGTACGATGTGACAGAGTTCAGCCCTGCTGTCATTGCAGGCGAAGGAGACAAGACACATGTGTGTACCCCGAGCTAAGCGGAGCCAGTAATCAGCTCCTCCAGGGGCACACTGAGCGGATCGAGAAGCTAGAGCAGTACATCCGAAGTCTCGGTGGTGACCCGAAGCACGCTGATGGGGCACGGAGCTCACATAGCTCCGAAGATCGAACACCTCAAGAGGCCGCAGGAAGAACTGGTCCAGGCCCAGATGATTTCACTCCTACTCCCTGGTGTCTACATGATGAGCCAACACTTACCAGGAGAGTCCATCGAGCTGTTCGGAGGGAATCTGAACTATTGGCACATGGGGATGGCGTGACCTACATTGAAACGTCCGTTTGAACCCATCGTTTAATTTATCTTTTCTGCCACTGATGTAAAATGTAGGCCAATGTGGTACAGCTGGAAAGGCCATGATCATCCACCGAGCTACCATCCACCGAGCACAGAGGCCTCTAACACCCGGAACCTACCGACAATCTTGAACCAAAGACCGACATTGTACAATGATAAATCTTTCACGATCCTGCCGCCATCGTTGTATCTAGGCGTCTTATGGCCAATCTTCCTGAAGAACGTGCATCCCTTGGTCAAAATATTCTTCGATTGGGAAATAGCCCCTGTGATTGAGAAGGCTCAGAAACTTCCCTCTACATTGACCGTCGAAGAGGCAGCACTGGTTAATGGAATCAGATTAATCGCTACGTTGACGTTGTCTCTCGAGGAATGTCAAAGTAGCCTGTCCGTATCAAGGCATGAGCTTCTGCAACATTGCCAAAAGAGCGTGGAATATGCCTTGACAGAAGCGGAATACACGGAAACGACAGACAAGCGGGTATTGCAAGCATTGATGCTGTATATTGTGAGTCTCTATATCTTGCACGTGCGCTCTGCATCCTGACACAGCTCGTACAGTTGGCTATGCGCGACCGCACACGGCCTTTCGCCATACATGCGCTTATGGGAATTGCCAGTCGTATCGCCGAGCGGACGGGTCTACATCGCGATGGGTGCACCTTTGGTCTGAGTGCTCTACGAAGCGAAGAACGTCGGCGCATATGGTGGCAGCTGCAGTTCATGGAACTTGCTGTCGCGCGAATCGTCGGTGTCCTCAGCCTGACGATCTTCGCCACGTGGGATACCAAGGTGCCGTCGAACCTTGAGGATAGTGATTTCAGCCCGAACACAGAAGTTATGCCCAACGAACGCAAAGGCTTGACAAGCATATCACCTTGTCTATGGAGATACAGTATACTGCAGAGACGTCGCGAATTGCTAGCTAACAGTACATCTGGATCTTTGGCTTGGATAATGTCGCCGCATCTGTCACTTGCAGAGAAGGACGCTCATATTGACGAACTGGAGGGGATCTTGATGGATAGGTTTCTGCAACATTGCGAGCTTGTCAATCCACTGCACATCCACATGCAGATCGGCATCCGCCAGTTTATCCTCGCAGCTCGCAGCAACGTACGACAACCAACACTTGTGCATGCGAAAATCTCCGAATTGCTTCCGCAAGTGCGTGATGATTTGCTGGGAATATGTTCAAAGAGCTTAGAATACTTCGTGTTGAGTCAAACAACTCCATCAATTTCAGGCTTCAGATGGGGGAACGATATTTTCTTCCAGGTATCTTCCTGTAAGTACTTTCGGACAGATTAACCGAGCCAAACTGATCGACTTAGTCGTATATGTGATCCTTGAAGCGCACCAAAGATCTGGCGAGCCCCAGGTCGCGGATTTATGGAACCTTATCGGCCGTGTATACGAAGTTCATGCCGACCTGATGACTGCTGCAAACAGGCCAGAGGTGGATTTCATAGCTCGTATCACAGTAGCAGCGTGGCAGAAGTACGACATCGAGATGCGACAACAGAGATCAGGTGTTCCAGGTTTACCTGCGATGGAGACCCCCGAGTGGATACGAAAATTGTGCTACAACTTCAATCTGCCGCTGACCGACCCTTCTGCGACAACCGAAGAGGCCACAGAGACTCTCAATTCCGATCCGGCTCAATTTCTGCCGGAAAACTTCGACTTCGACATAATCGACTGGTCGGCTTGGGAAGCTCTGAGGTAATCTTCAAAATTACAATTCAGTTCGAGTATAACGTTAATGGTTTACTCTATCAACTGTGCTACTGGGGTTTATCCTCGCTCATGCTCATTGATAACATTACAAGGGGGTATAATTATTCTATGGTAGACTGATTATTGGACGTCAGCAACGCGCAGAGCGCGATATTTAACGAGGTCAATGCACAGTAGATGTTGTCAGAGGCTCGTAAGGAAGTAGTTTGCGGCCGTGGTAATGCCGAAATTTGACATGCACGTATATGATCTTCGTACTCGTACAACCCGGGCTTGCATCCTCCAATGATTCGCATTCTGATGTCCATTCGAATGGCTGCTTACGCGCAGAATCCTAAAATCGATGCTTGAAATCAGGTTGATGCTTCGGACTCGCAGGAAGCTCAACCGGCGCAATTCCAACCGGTAGTTCTTGGGGCGATACAAAAGGATTTACACTGCGGACCAGATTAGCTTTGATACGCGATGCAAACAGAGCATATACGACATACCTGGGGTCCGTCTCGGCATAGTACGCGTATGTGGTTGCGCCGCCTTGATCATTGGAGATTGCGCGCGAAGTAGGATACATTTCTGTATTGTTGTCGTCCGCCTCCATAGACTTCTGATCGAGTGGGAAGCCATTGTTTGTGTATGGGTTGGTCTCGTCCTGCTGGCGCTTCTTGCTGCGCCGCCAGAAGAGGAACGTTATTAATGCTCCGATGAGGACCGCTGCGCCTACTCCTACACCTACGCCTGCACCGATCGCGGCTGAGTTCGAGGAGGGTTTCTCTTCCTGGTCTTCGGTTTGGGTACCCGTGTGGGTTGATGGTGAGTCAGTCTGTGTTGCGCTGGCGGAGGCTGATGCTGCGGTGGGACTCTTGCTCTTCGAAACAGCTGTCGATGGTTCCGATGTTGAGCTTGAAGTCGAAATATGTGTGTTCGTGTACGCCTCACTGATTACTGTGAGGGTGTAAACATCATCGTTGGGGAATCGAAACGTTTCAAACGACGCATTGCATTCGCAGCCGTCGAGGCAGCAGTAGGAGTCCACGTTGGTTTGGTTACAGGCAAATACTGGCGCTCCGTTGTCCGCAATGCTGGTGCAATGATTTGGGCAGTCTGCTGACCCCCATGTCTTGTCGGAGCAGGTCCCTCGATGCAATCGCGCTTTGATTGGGCTGTGTGGATCGCTAACGCAAAGGCCGTTACTCAGACATGCTTGGTTCTATATACTGTTAATGCATGGACTTGTAAGGGAACATGCGCGACACACCTTGTAGCAGCAATGGCTGACTTCTGCATCCGGATTGCATGCTGTCAGAGTCAGTCCTAGGCCTCTCAAGTTTTAGCCAGCGTTACGGACGAGTATCTGCAGGCGATTCGTTTCCATTGGGGAAGAAGCATGTAGCCAGAGCGTGAGAGGAAAGCGACGCGATACAGAAGAATCGACCTAGAAAGCGCATTTTGAGGACGCTGTGGGCGCAGAAATCGAAGCGATGGTTCGAAAGACCGGGAATCAGTGACCCACGGAGGGGGCATGCATGCCTTAAAGGCGGATCAACGCGCCCAGCGGATACCTGGTCAGTGACAAACCATACCGTAGTCTAACGGCCGGAGGATCTCTATCGAATCGGGCTATGGGCCATGGATATCTCCGTTCGAATGCCAAACTGTCCCATGATGGAATGAATCGCAAATTGGTACGCAGTTGGCTTCCTTATTGCGAGAGCCAGACCTTTCAGTCCACTCTCGCATTGGAAACATACACTTCTGCAGGGCTCGCGTTTGGCAACAAGGACGCAGCATCGTGTGAGTGACAAGACCCAAGTCCGAAGCGCTTGGACGTGTCGTTAGCTGCATTAGGTATTTCCCTTCTCTTCCCGATGTCGTTCATTAGGCGGCCCACATATGATTGAAGCTAGCGCGGCCCCTCCCGCGTCTGTCACGTGAGTATTCCCGCTAGAGCGCGTCTGTGTCGCGCCGTCATCCCGATCCCGACATTCTTCCAGCATCGACCTCTCGAAAACAGCATCATGTCGGAGCCGCGAAGGTCGACGAGGGCGCGCGCAAGGGAGGAAGCCGTACCCCCGACCCCCGATCCGCCAAAAGAGACGCCCAGCAAGCCACCTTCGAAGTCACTAAAGCGCAAACGAACGAGTGTCGCGCCCATCAAAGATGCAACTCCAGGCACACCCGTCGCGGAGGGCCCACAGCTACCCTCGCAACCCGTCCTGCCCCTCCGAGTCGTAGAGGGCCAGCCACTACCGACTCTGTCAGAACCGCAGTCACTCGATCTGTCGTCGCAAGAGTATCAGGACATACAGCACAGTGGCGTGCTTAGTGCCTCTCTTCAGCGGTCCCGCGCGATATGGGTGTCTGGCACCAATTTCAGGCTCTTCCATGCGTTTTTCACACCACCGAAGAAGGTCGCTGATCGTACTGAGGAGGACAAGCAAAATATACAGCGGCAGAAGGAGATTGTGCGCAACTTTCCACAAGTGGGCGAGGCACAGTTGGTTATAGAACCACATACGTTTCCTATCCGTCTCTATGGACCGCGGGAGGCTGTCAGACAGGTGCAAAAGAAGGCGCCGACATATGGACAATGGCCAAATCATAATCAACAGAGCCCGTACCAATACAACCACACGCCACCCCAACATCAGCCGCCTCCGCAGCAACGGCCACCGCAGCCCAAACCACAGCCGCAAAAGCCAGTCCCGCCGCCGCAAGCGCCTGCGCCCGATCCTGTTATCCACATGCTGGCACAGCGAGCGGGGCAAGATCCTGAACTCAAGGCTGTCATGAAGATTGTCGCCGCAGGGCAGGCTACGAAAGAGCAGCTAGAGTTCTTTCAAGGACATATTAGCGAGCTTACGAATATACTACAGAAGCAGAAGGATGCAGGTATACAGCATGCTCCTCCACCTCCGCCTCCGCCAAAGCCAGCCACCACTCCACGTCCACAGCCTATAGCGCCGCCTCCGCAATCAGTTGCACCGACACCAACACCACCACCGCCCCCGCCCAAGCAGGAGCAGCAACAACCGATACCGCCCAAACAGCCTGCTCCTAGTCCTACTCCTCCACACGTCCAGCAACCGCAGATGGCTCCAGCACCCCCAGGACCGCTCCAGGCACCTCATCCCGGCAACTACAAGTACAAGCAAACGTATAATCAACCGCAGCAGTACCATCAGCACCATGCACAGCAATATTCCCCCGTTTATCAAGCGCCTAGGGCAACTTATCGTCCGCTGGTGTTTGACTTCAAGGAGGGCAATGGGGACAAGTTCTACTTTCCAACATACAGCTTTATGGAGTGGTTACCCAACAACTCAGGCGCGAAATTCTCTTTCTTGGTCACAAAGATGAAGCCAAAACCACCGCCAGCCACGAACATAAAAACGCCTGCCACGCCAGCACCGAAAGTTGCTCAATCTCCTGCTGCTCCTGCCAGCACTGTGCCCACTCCGACTCCTACTCCAGCAGGTGACGCAAACAATGTGTCGACTCCAAACGGCGCTCCACCCAATATCGCAACCCCAGGACCTGCCCAAGCCACTCCTACAGCGGCGCCAGCACCAACAACCACCCCTCTACCGCCCGCCACACCCTACGTTCCCCCACCGCGAATTGAAGACTTCGACGAAAAGGTTGATATCAAAGACATCGAGTTCTACCAACCTGTCACCGTTCTTGTGATGAGCGGTCATCCAGACATACTTCAGACGCTGCCACGTGCCATTCGTCCGCCGGATGCCGTAGAGAAATACATGAATCAGGTGTTCGACACATGCAGAAGAGCAGAGGAGACATTCTTAGCATTCAGATTGCCAAAAGAGGGTGGCGCGGAGGCTGAGAACGAGGAAAAGAAAGCAAGGAGTGGCGATGCTACGCCCGTGGTGCACGCGGCTGCTTATGATGTCTCCATGGCCGGCGACAGGAGGAAATCGAGTGGCCGCCCGAGGAAGAGTATAGCGGTGTAGAGTCGCGGGCTTCTATTGAAGATGGCCGAACCAGAGGAATCCTACTTGTGCAGCATGAGTGAGAAATTTTGTGTAGGACTATGTAGTATATTCGTGTATGCAGACGTGGTTAAGAGAGAATTTGATACCCAGCAGCTCTAAATCAGCTGTATTACCTTTCTACTACATACTCGGGCTTGATCTTGGCTACCTGGATGTATTGAAGGCCCAGTTGGAATTTTAAACAGCTGGTCGCGCATCATCTTGAGACAATGCGCACGTCTTCTTCTTTACAGCAATTGTACAAGAATTAGTTGTGCTCTAGGGGCCTATTTCGCGGGGCTTCGCGCGCGCCCCTCGCACGGTGCCACGTGACGGTACGCCTTACCGGACTTCGTTGACTCGAGATTCCTTACACTAAGAACCGCACGTCGTTCCTCGGCCTTGAAGAGACCGAAGGTGCGCTTTTCCGAAGCAGCAGAGTGCGAGTGGCGACGGACTCCGGGATTGGTGCGCTGGGATGCGAGACGACCGTTGGCGAGAGCGACCGAAGTGAATACCTGTAGTACTGAGCATCGTGAGACCAGATGTCTGAGTATGTTGAAAGAAATCCTAAAAAAGAATCTGGCGATTGAAGAGCACCCGCTGCATCGACAACTAATAAACACAGTAGAGGGCAAAGCACACTGCACTCTATCCCTCAAATATGTCATCTACAGACCTATACCAAACGCACACTACACTCCCCCTCGCACGTCCTACTTCGCAAGCGTACCCTCTAAATAAACCTTTCACGGCTGTCGCCCGATCCACACCCATCAGCAGCTTAAATTTAACCTCGCGCACCGCCACCTGCCCGACAACTTTATCTCAAACTCTCACATAATCCGCCCCGTCATCTTTTCTCTCCTAACGTTGGCGCAGACCACAGTTTAATCAGAACTCCGCGAATCCTGCAACTTTAATTTAGTCTTACACCACCTTGTATATCAAAGTAGGTAGAGGATTTTTGCCCTAGATTTTGAGATGGAGCGTATGTCCAGCTGCGCAGGGAATATTCGCATGGAAGCAAGTGGAGTGAATCGCGATGTGCAGCCTAGCCACATGCGTGCGTCCATGTGGCTGTGCGCCAATCCAGGATACGTCCTGTAGGCCCACCCTCGACGGGGGCCTTCGTTTCACATCTGCGCTGAGAGGGCCGCTGTGATTGGCTATGCCTACTGAAACGACCAAGAAGAGGGTTTAACGAATCATGCTCGAGAGCGAGAAACATCCTCTCGAGCAGGTAGATGTGAAACGTGCGTGTCCTGGGTTGGAAGGTGACAGAGAGGGAAGGTTACCGTGTGAGGTATTGGTAGGAGGAAGGTAGTGGTGGTGGAGATTTCTTCATTTCGGACACTGCGACGATCTGCAGAGTGTGGGGGAGTGACATGCAAGTAGGCTTTCGTGTCCGCGCGTTTCAAGGCATGTGAACATCGGACAGTCCGAACAAGGGTAGACCCATAGCCTCTCCATATCCTTGAATAGTGACAAAATTAGCTGAGCAATCGTGATATGCAGATGGTATTCACGCAAACACGTCAAGAGGATGATCTATCATGAATGATTTTCATTTGCTTTGTACCTATTCTCAAGCACTTTGAGAACAGTCTGGCTCTACAGTAGAGTCCAAACGCTGGCTATGCTTTGCAGTTACAAAAAGAACAAAGATGCACAATCCCCAAGCTTCGCGGTCTCAGAACCCCCAAAAATGAATCTAGAATAAGTGAAGTAAGAAGAGAATGTACACGAAACAAAGCGCTACCACTCATGGTTTTGTGAAGGAATGGAAGGCAGGATTTAAACACGGCGAGCGTGGAGAGCAGGGCGGCCGTACCACATGCTGCGCTTCTGGATGTTGCCGTTGGAGCAGGTGGTACCGGGGGCAACGGCTTGCCAGACGGCCACCTTTCCGCCGTCGCAGAGACCGAACTGAGTAGATCCGTTGCAGACAATGCCGGTGCCGGAGCAAGATGAGCCACTGGTGGAACCGCCGGTGGAGCCACCGGTCTCGCTGCCGCTTCCCGGGCTAACGGGAGCGCTGGTAGGCATGGCATATCCGCTGGACATGCCAGGAGCAGTGCCAACGGGTGCGGAGGCAATGGGCGCAGAAGCAACGGGAGCAGAGGTGGCGATAGTGGCGAGAGTAGACTGAGCCGGGGCGGAGACAGCGGGTGCGGAGGTAGCTGGTGCAGACTCGACAGGAGCAGAGGCAGGGGCAGACTCAGCGGGGGCAGACTCAGCAGGGGCGCCAGAAGGAGTGCTGGGAGTAGAGCCCTTAGCACCACAGTCGCCGGTGGGGTCCTCGGTATCGTTGGTGCCGCCATCCTCGAGGTTCTCACCCGGGTTGGGGAACTTAACGGCGTGGTTAAGCGGGCTGGTGCAGGTGGTGGAGGCGATGTTGGCGACGAACATGTCGGGAAGGGCATCGAGACCAGAGGCATCGCTCGCACCACCAGTGACATCGATGGGAGCGCAGTTCATGTAGAACTCGGGGGCACCCGACATCTTGGCGAACCAAGACCAGGCAAAGGTACCCTTGCCGTTGGGGATGCTGTCAGGGAGTTGGTATTCGAAGGACTTGGTTCCTTCAACACCGGGGCAGCCACCCTCAATGCTCTTGATGACCTTGAACACGGAGTCCTTGGTGGGCGTGGTGTCGGTGGTGTAGGAGAGCTGGCAAGAACCGCCTCCGTGGACGGCGCTACCGTCGAACTCAAGCTTCTGGGTCTCGCCAACCTTCATCGAGTTCATCTGAGTGACCGTGAAGCCATACTGGCTCTTGCAGGGGAATTGGTCAGCCGTGATGGCGGCCTTGTCAATCTTGACTTGATCGGCAGAGTAGGGGACCGGGTTGGAAATGGTGATATGGGCGTTGGTAGCCGCAACGAAGGCAGAAGCCGCGAGGAGAGCAGATCGGAAAGACATCTTGATAATGTTGGAATCGTACAACGACTGGAATTTGTTTGAAGGAGTGTGTTTGAAATCGAAAACTAGCCCGGCTAGAAAAGAAGAAAGAACTGCGAAGCTGAAGGAATGTAGAGCGTTGGAAAGACTGTGATGAGATGATGGCTATAGTGATTGTTGTGCCAGACGTTTATATACGTCCAGACCTTCCCTCTACCACCTACTGCCTCCCTTGTCGTCCGCCACACAGCCTACCCATCGTCGGAGTTTCCTATGACGATCCCTAATTACCAGTAGTTTCGAACATGGTAGTCCGGAAACAAAACATCAGCCGGCCAGGCATCACCTAATCCACCGTGCCAGCGCCTACGAAGGTACGTGCGAAACTGGGGCTGATCGTCATGAGGCTACCAGCCAAAGGAAGCGCATTTCTTAGGTTGTCTGGCTCAGGTACATTGATGCGATATCCGAGAATGGAAGGCCGGTCCAGGATCACGGCTGTCCATGTTGGTCGCCTCCGTGAGGAGGTTCTGTTTCGAGGTGTCCACCGAATAGGTCATTGGTCATACCGGAGTCGCTTAGCGGGCCGCAGAAAAATCCGGCTGACTGGGGTTGTCAGGATGTTTTAAGCTTGTTTGAGCCATGGCACAGCCATCCTTGTCAAAAATGGCCGATTGGTGAGTCTTTCGTGTCCTAGTTTTCCACTGTGCCCAAGTTCGTAATCATTATACCTGCGTTAAGAGCTTGTCTCTCCATAGTGGAGAGTGCACCTGCATCTGTCACAACTCTCGCACGACGGCGCAGAACATTGGCCTAAGGAAAAGCGCCTGGCTGATTTGATCGAGATGTGGATCGCCTGGTCGTGCGGATGACAGCCCTGTCTCGCCTGTCTCGTAGGTCCGAAGGCGTCTTCCTAGTTGATCCTTCACGAGGCCACCAGAATGCAACCACAGACCAGTGTATCCTTCCTTTTCGGTTAGGTTTCCTCCGAACCTGTTATGCGTTCCGATTGCAGCCCAATCCCGTAGAGGTCTGGTTTGGTAAAGTAGCGTCGTGATTGTCCGCCGTGTTTCGATTAGTGCTGCGCCCCGAGAACGCGGTCATTTGCAGAGACCTGGAAACACTGCATTCCGCCCCCAGGCTACCACTGCCAACTCTTTGTCAAAGCCGAACGAGCTTCGGGCCATGATATACTAACCCCACCAAGCCGCGGAGGCAATCTCAAAAATGTCACACTCGCTGTCCGGCATCGTGGCATAGCCACTGCTCTGTCGTCACCTTCATGCTTCGTAGTCTCAGCAACAGACAGTCTCAGACGCAATGCTGTATACAACTCTCGTACGATAGATCCTGTGCTAACTCAGTCCAAAGTGTGGGTCCAGGTTCCATTGCGGTACTGCAACCAAATCACGCGTACGTCCTGCTACGCTCCAACTTCCGCAGAGGCACACCAGCGGCGAAGGCGACGTGACCAACATCTTTCTCGCCTGCAACATCAGCCACGTACACTTCGACGTCTCGCATGATCCTCGCTCTTTCCATGGCATCCAGCGTACTTCCGCCCTCCGGTATTTTGACGAATGGATTTTCGTACGTCATGCTAGCGACCGGGCCGAAGAACTCAGGGCCGAGTGTCATCCGCTTCAATATCAATGCAACGATACCGGTGATAAGTATGACGTTCGAAGCAGCGAGCAGGAGCGAAAGCCAGGCGAAGTTACAGACAAATACCTCTTCGGTTGTCGTTACGTTCGCCGTCGTCGTGGCACCGATGAAAGGAGCCTGATTGTCCTGGACGCGAGCCTCGAACGAACTCCACAGATCCAGAAACGTCATGTTGACGCTTGATAGATTAGCTGGTAGATATGCATCAACATCGGTGGCCGGCAGGACATCGGGTCCATACAAGGAGAGATTTCGAGATAAACTTCCAAAATACCCTAAGGGCTGTGTGCTCAGCTGGTAATAAGTGTTCAGAAGCAGGCCTAGTCTACTCGAGAACGCCTCCTTAGGAACCGCTGAAAGATCAACGTAAGACTCCCTAGCTTTCGAAAAGGCATTCTGAACAAAAGGGTACGAGGAGCTGTTGGCCAGAAAGCGTTCCGTTGCGGTGGAGGCAAGGACGCCGGTCGCAACAGCAAGTGGAAAGTTTTGAGCGAGTCCGTAGGTTATTAACTGATGTTCCAGCCCGGTATAGTTGGTGGGTCGAGAATCGGACAGGGACCTTCTCATTCGGTCTGCAGAACATACAGTCCCTTGGCAACGAACACCGACTTCTACGTGGGCTTGAGATACCAAGCAATGTGCGACATTGAGGTCGAATTGACCATCTTCCTTGTCGCCTCTCGGATACACCGACTAGAGGACATCATCAGTGAGGATATGATCTGAACGGTGGGAAATATGAACACATCCAACAGATTCTATCTGCTCAACGTGTAATGTATAGAAGGTATTTATGGCAAAGAATTGAGGGCAAGTTGCATTGGCAGGGGAGTACTCACAGCGAAAAGCAGCTTTCGGGGCTCGCGAACTGTATCGTTACCGTTGCGCAGAATGGTAGTATTTTGGTTTCCAAGGAACGCGTCCAAGCGTGCAGTCAATACCCCTTCTGTGTCATTTGTGCTACCATAAGTAGATCGATCGGTGTCGATGAAGAACGATGTAATGCGTTCCTGGGGTTTGAAAGGGTCGTTCTTGATGGACTTATCCGACCAGACCTGACCAGGAACCAGTTCCTCCAATCGTGTATAATTGGTCCTTTGTATCTGCGACGTGATATTGCTCGGATATGGCGACTTTTTGAAAGGCTCGCAGTCGACCACAAGATAAGTCGTCTCGATAATGAAGCTTGAACTCTCATTGAGTGGGAGACCAACCACAGGTAGGCCTACTAAGGAGCTGTAGGCTTCGGGTGTTTGAATTAAGGACTTCACATCTTGCCATTGTCCGGTCATCGGGCTGGATAGGTTTGACGGATTCAAGATCGGAATCTTCACATTTCCCCAGGGATCCTGCTGACTTAGCTTTCCTGCTTCCGGAGCCATAAGAGCCGCGCTATAGAGAGCTGCAGCGTCCGCAAACTTGCCATTATCTACGTATGTAGTGGCTAAGCCCAATAGGGTACTTGCGGGTCCTGTGCTCATATACCGAAGCTTAGTGGACGATTCAGTGCCTCGATGTTCACGTGTCATCAACCTCAGAGAAGCCTATATTATCGATTAGTGTGAGGTGATAGCTTGTCAACCCACAAGGAGCTTAATCAGGAATAGGGGACCCGTACCTGGCCGCCAAGTGGAGATAGGGTCCACAGGAAGAGAAGGTTCACCCCGACAATAGTAAGCCTATGGAGTAGTAGCTGACTTTCCACAGTACCCCAGACTGACTGACTTGCCATCAGCAGTTCCAGGGTACCAAGTTTTGTTCCCCGTTCGGCCATGTAACGGGCTATCATTTTCAGACTGCGCCCGCATATTGCAGCAAAGACGATCGGGAAAATGGTTGGTCCCTAGTCCAGATAAGCAACGAACGACAGCTTTGTATTTGTGTTGGACTTACAAGGTCCATAGCCGACTCCACTTTGGGACCAAATGCGTTGTGCTGGGTCGGTTTTCCATCAACACTGCTACTGCGACAGCGAGCACTAGTCCTTGTAAGCATTATATTTGCATCCAAGGCATGTATTCGCTGACGAATGAAGTAGACCGGCAAGAGGAGCAAGACGATGTCTCCGATCATGAACAGGTAGGACAACTTGGTATGCTTCTTCAATGGCTTGGGTTCCTGTGGCCAACTCGGAATCGAGGTCACGGAGGTTTTCCACGTCTTCGATGTCGACACGTTCGTCGTGGGATGGCTAGGTGTGACTACGCCATGTCGTCGTGAAGGGAACCATTTCGGTCTGGGAAGAGTGATTTTAATGCCCATCGTCGTCTACCTGTAGCACGAAGCGGAAGCGATACGAGATAGTTGGCACACGCAGCACGAGGCTGATGGTCTGCGGCGAGCGAACGCATTCTTCTGCGATCCAGCATTTGCGGCACAGCATTCCAGTCTGCATGGTGAAACGCTACAAACATTGCATCTGCGAAGGGTGCGGCTCCCCATAGCGCGAGGGGCCGAGACAGGCCAATCAGTTGCCAGGGATCGCATTGTAAGCGCCGAGACCACAATGGTGGGAGCGTAGTGGTGCGGGCCGAATGGGGCTGCGAGGCGCAGCTCGATGCCGAAAGACCAGAATGAAAATATGTTGCCAAAGAGGTAGCAGAGAGCTGTCGAGGTTGTGGGTGGCGTTAGGTGAGCAGCGGGAAGGTGCGCCCGACAGCTCCCAATCAGAATGCGAGGTCCCATGGCTGTTCTGTGAGGAGGCACATGTAGTGTATATCGACTCCGTGAGTAACGAACTCTCACGCCGAACCTCGCAACTCGTGAGCGATCGTGTGTAATTTCTACAAGACATCCAGGATCACTGTAATTACTCTCACGCCGCACATGCTACCTAGGTATGCCGCTCCAAGCTCTAGCATGCGAGAGTAAGACTTGCTGTCAGAAGTACAGGAATTGGCAATCGTCCGAGGCATTCTCCACGAAGACGTCCAATCATGCTCAAATTTCCGGTGGAGCAAACGCTCAGTGAACTTAAAGTACTGAATGGCAGCGAACTATAGCAGATCCCGCCCCCATTTCCGCAGGAAAGCTAGCAAACCGAGTTGTTACGGATAGTACCAAAAGCCCTACAGTTGTATTGTGCAGTTTGGGGTAACTTGGCTGTCTATGCAAGAGCTGTCATGGCATACACGCGTAGAGCTTGAGAGATAAACATAGCTTACACATCCCGAATTAACGATCATTGAGCAGATTAAGATTACTATGAATTAAGACTACATTAACAGAAGCATAAGGTCCATCATCCAACCTGCGGCCCAGCGCACCCTCCAATATAATAATCGTATCCATCGGCTGGACCCACAACGAGCGGAGTAAGCCCGCGACTGCATGAACCCGAGGTGCAAGGGTTGACGACATTCCTCTGCGTGAAGAACTGCTCGCAAACATTATTCCCGACACGGAAGAAGACACAGTCTCGATTCAAGTAGCAGTTTCCGCAGCAGGATCGGGCGGCGTCGCGGCTGTTGGCGTCGCTCCTCGCACCGAGCACGGCGTTGGGGCCTGATAGAGAGCGACCGTCGCTAACTTGCAAGGCGGCGACGTTATCGCAAGCTCCGGCTGTGGCAGTGGCTGTTGCGGTGGTTGTCACGGTTGAGGTTTGACTGAGCGTATCGGTTGAGGTAACGTGGGCCGTGGAGGTTTGCGAGTCTGTCGAAATCGAAGTTGTGTGCTCCGTCTGCGTAATGCTTGTAGTGACGGTTGAGGTCGTCTCCGGGGCTGCAAGGGTAATACCGGCAGCATATTTGGTGACAGTAATGGTTCTTGTGCTGGTAGTTGGCGCTCCTGTAGTGTATCTAGTGATAGTGCACGCCGGCAGAGTTCGCGTAACTGTAGCAGTTCTTACTGGCGCGGGTGCAGTAGATGTAAGAAGACCTGAGCAAGAAGCCGGCAGCTGCTGCTTCGCTCCCCTACCAAAGGCAAGCCCACGCTTGCCAGGGGCGGCACATGTTGTTACTGGGGTATATGGAACCGTCGTTGTGGAGGTGGTCGTTGAAGTATCTGTCGTGATAATGGTGATAGCTGTGGTGTCCGTTGCTGTCACGGTGCTGACCTCTGTTGAGGTACTTATGTCTGTAGACGTAGTGGTAACGACTGCAGTCAATGTTGCGGTTAAAGTAACTGTGGGTTGACTGACAGGGTTGCCCGTCTTGGTAGTCGTAGTTGTTACTTTGGCTGTAAACGGGCAAGGCTTGATCGTCTTTGTGATGATAACTTCGGGGCGGACCGATTTTATCGACGTGATGGTCCTAGCCGGAGGTTCGCAAGTTGCGATACGAAGGCCTATCTGAGCAATTGATTGGTAGCACCGCTGGGCATCCTTCTTGGAGAGGTTTGTTGAGTACCCTTTTGGTTTGCAAGCTGGGTAATACGAGTTTGCTGAAGCAGTTACCGTAGCTGCAAGCAAAGTGAGTGCCTGGAACTTCATTGTGCAAGGAGCGAATGCCACTAGTAGGACTGAGGAGGAGGATATTTCGTTGAAGCAGCCGAGGAGACGACTATGAGTTTCTTTTCAATCGTAGGGCGGCTCGTCAATAGTAGTTGACCTTGTGCAGAGGAAACGCCACATTCTTGAACCAGACTGTAAACGCCAAAGCCACTCGCGGGCCAGACTCTGCTGAACAGACGCACGAGCACCGGTTGGGATAGTACTACTATTAGTCAATACTATTGCCGAATTCAACCTTACTAACACAAGATTGATTGATATCGAGTCCATGGACCAGAGTACCAGGCATGATGGTGACATACAGGTTGCTGTAATTCATCGAACACGAGTCTGACGACCGTGTTTTGCGGAGAAGGATAGAAAGTTGATTTCCACTCTCGTGTCGGGATCACCGACATCCGAGTTGCTAGTTGGTCGACTAGAATCAGGGGCAGCCCGTCTCGCTCATCTCGCTCGTCTAACCCTGCTCCTTTCGGTAAGCTCCAAATAGATATTGATCTTGTTCAGACTTCACACAATATTGCGATATCGGTTTGGATATGTTCATAAGGTGTCCGCGGTATGGATCTAAGCTCAAAGTTAGCTACCTATAGGGTATGAGTCTAGTTAGAGTCATATCAGGATACATGTTTGTGGAATATTTGCAGAGTGATTGAGATGTCACGTCGGGGCAAGCCTAACAGCAGGGTCAGGCGAGTTGCCAGCGCACCAAAATGGAATCGAGGCAGACTAGCACTTCCTCTTTCGTTCTAGCCGGACGTTAGTCGACTTAGTAGATGCCCGCTATTCTCCATCGTCTCTCAAGAATCTGGAGAATGCAGCTCATGACTGGAGACCCTGCCGCGTGGAGTCCAGGCGTGCCGGCGAATATACTCGTGGGATTTGCAAGGCTGAGAGAGGCTGCGGGGAAATCGGAAGAAGACTGTCTAGTGATCTTAGCTGTCGCGAGGGTGTTCTTCTACAGTTTGGTATGTTGCTAATTCGTGTCGCTTGCCACTGCGGCTTCGCTATGGGACATGTCCATCGTGTTTCGCACTCGGTATTGGAGAATGCTGCTGGAATTTCTGTTCCACCCTACGACGTCTCCTTTGACTAGAAATTTCACTGCTCTCTATCACAGGCCTGGTGAATTGCACTGAGACGTCAATAGGCCAATACGGTTGAATAGACGGACGGTGAATGCAAATCGGGTGTGAGATTACTATTCTACAAGATTATGCGGTCTTTCCTGCGCTCCCGCAGATATGCATCCATCGAACGGTTAGGACGATGACTTTCTGAGTGCCTTCCTCCATAAGTTGCGTATGTGACATCGAAGGTGCGTGCTCCCTAAGATGCCGGTAGTAATCGTCCAATACGATGCGATTGACATTAATCTTCGAGCAGCCTTCTGCAATGCACTGTTGCAACAACATGGGCTCGAACCCATTAGTCCCGTGCAGTGCTATTCGAACGCGGTTATTTATGTTCGTACGAATTTGGCGAAGGCTTCTCAATCGTCAGCAAACTATATTAGGAGTGCTAGCTTCGAGGAGCAATGCAGCAGGGGCAAGGCATGCTATAGCGTCCTTTGGGAAAGGGCTGAGGGATTACCGTGGAAAATCAAGCTGTGGTCCCCTGGAGTCATACTCTCCGTGGCAGTTCCCGAACGCTGGTGCTAGCGCGTCCACACCGGTCGCAACGAATTCCTCTATCTCCTCGGGCGTTGTCTTGCTACCCTCGAGGTCGGCTGTGTCCATAACCCCATCCTCACCACCCTCAATGCGACCCGGCTCTGCCTCTGTTGCAATACCCCTATGCTGGCAATAGGCGACTAATTCTCTGGTCTTTTTCAAATTGTCCTCTTTCTCGAAGTGACTCATGTCGACCATAATGCTGTCGAAGGGAAGATCATCAGCGCTAGACATGATGAGATTGTAGTCTTGGGCATGATCCATATGCAACACAATGTGGTCTCGCATTGGCGATCGTAGAATTGCATCCGCTGCAGCACGGATAAGCAAACCTGAGGAGTATGTCACAGCCCATGGGAAGAATTGGATGATGATAGGCGATTTGGCGACCTCTGCTGCTTTCACGAAGCCGAGGATATGCTCGATGTTGTAGGCTATAGCAGCGATAACCCCATAGCGTCCTTCTTCGGCGGCACGCAGAACACGGTTGCTCTTATTCGTTTCCCTCCAGTTGGACGGTGGGCTCATGCTGAAGTACCTTCGCGTCGTGGACCTTAAGGGTAGAGGAGTTCGTGGAATATTCAGTGAGGCCGTGAATATTTACTAGGTATTAGGAGAACCTTTATGAGTTACCTAGGTACTTCGCATTACGTAGGTTTTGCCGGGCGCTCGAACCGAAGGCAACCCGAGACGAGGGTTTGTCGCCCTATGCCCGATATTTGCGACTCTGCGGCTCAATAGCTCCGTGACGTCTTGGTATCGCTTCCAGCAATTGCGCGTCTGATTCAGACTCCTTTACGATGAATGGGCCCACAGAACTGACGAATACCAGGCCAGTTAAGTCCTGTGGCATACGCCTCAAACGCTTCTTCCCATTAACATTAAAGGCGGACGAGATTCATGGAATGCGACGTCCCCCTCTTAAACTCTCGTTATCGTGTTACCATCTCACAGACCTTCAAGCTTCAGAGGCGACGTCCAACCTTACCCACTTTTCCCGTAAATCATCGCTCAGCGACTGACGAGGCCAGCCGATCGCCTGTTGGCGATCATCAATCAAGCGAATTACCAATTCACGATGCTGCGCATCTTGCATACTCAAGCCAGCTTACAGGACTCGTCAGCAATGAGTTCCAAAACGGCATCTCAGTCTTCGCCGAGAAGGTGGAGCGGGTAATATACCAATATATAAGCATTGTATGGATATCAACATCGAGGCTGGATCTGTAGTTGTCATTGCTAATCGGCATATTGTATTGGCAAAAGTGGTCAATCTATTATGTTGCTCCAGAAAGCCATGAATGCCTCCGTTCGAGGGTTTGTGAAGCAGCACGAGAATATGTGAAGCATGATGAAGCTGCATTGATACGTCTGTCGTCGTAGTCAGCTTTGCTGGTCCTTGTGGTATGTCTTGGTATCAAGCATACTAAATGCTGGGGGATGAATCCACAGAGGTTCCATGGTTCCAGACAGAGCAGTCGTATTTATTTGAGGAAGAGGCTCGAACTCTTGTGGAAGACTACTCTTCCAGTCGTACAACATGCCAAAAATAGTATCTGCTCTCTTAGCCCGCATCGTTAGGTCGAGTTCGCCACTGGCAACCTCTTCATCAGAGCAGTAGTCCACAGCCCTTGCAAAAAGCCATATGACCCGGGCAGCTAGCTCGTAGGATGTTAGAGCTGCGAGCGCCTTCGTAGGTGTCCAAAAACTGAGGGTTTTACGTCGCTCCCGGAATGCGGCCCAGATGTCTTGCCGAAGCCAGGCCCACCAGACAGCTGATTTCAGCCCACCAGTCTCCCCTTGTATGAGCTGGCTTCTTTGAATCCAAAACACACCTTTCAGATGGCGCTCCCAACCGCTGCCGCTACCTGAATCGTCGAGCATCTCGTACATGGAGACGATGAGAGCAGTTGCTAGAAGCTCCAAGCTGATGGTGTATGCTTCTGCACACATAGCCTTTTGCAAATAGTGTAGAGTCTCATAGTAGTACTGTAAGCCAACGTTGCGGTCGCGCTCAGCTGGGCTAGCGTCGGGACTGATAGACAGTTGCCGGGACGATAGAGCGAGGATCGCAGTCATTAAACCCGCATCGTGCATCTATGTGTTGTTAGTACTTGGACTGTAGATGCCAAAGGAATACACGCAGGAGGTGTAATGCGCACTTACAGCCAGATGTGGTACCATGATGGAGAAGTGTTTTTGAGTATCATAGATATCAATCTAGAAAATCCAGGAATCCGTAAGCAGGACGTGCGTACATGGTGTTTCATGGAAATTTTCGCATACCCATGAGCTGATGCTTGTCACAAAGTTGTGAAACAGAGACCGTTCGAAGTCTGATAGCTCTTTCGGTAAAGACCCGCGCCAAGTATCATGCGAGGCTGTCCCAGAGGACGTTGTATTAGACAAGCAATGTGCAAAATCGGTCGGAATGGCGTATCTCTGTTGAAACGTCTGCCACGATAAGCCTTTCACGAGTTGGGGAGAATCTATATTTTGGGTAGTTTCTAGTTCCAGAGGTGTCGCTTGGTCAATTAGAGGACTGAGGTACTGATTCGGGGCGATAACATCACCAGCCAGAAGACCAAACCACCTGTAGAAGGCTGCATCTGGTGGCGTAGGTGCTGGACGGTAGTTACGGTTAGGATCGTCTGAAATGCAACTTTCGACGGTAGCTGTCGGGGCAATGGCAGGACGCGTCGTGACTTCGGCCGTTTGATCAGAATTATCGGCTATAGGGGACTCTGGCATCTGCAGCGTGCCGGGCTCATTTGGGCTGAGTACATCGCCACTATGAGAAGCACACGACAGTGATTGGCGCGCGCGTGTAGGATAGAGGCAGGCTCGCTTGCTCTTCATACATTGTCCACACTCCGGGAAAGCTTCGTCACATCTCAAGTGTCTTTGCTTGCACGTTGTGCTGTAAGAGCAAAAATGCACTTGTCAGCCGAAAATGTCTAGCCATGTTCTGGAGCATTTAGTGGCTTACCATCCAGTCGTCTTGCGTAAACCTTGCCCACGGGATTTTCGCTTTTGCCGCCGCGCTTCGTTCAAAGCTGCCTTCTTAGACCTTGCTCTGTCCATGTAAACGCCGAGCCGAGTCGGAACGTGGGGATATGGCGACGTGCATGCAGACGACGAATGTCAAGAGATGAAGCCACCGAGCCGAGGATATTGTGGGGTTCTCTTGGGGCTGATCTTAACCCTTGATTGCGTGCGCTACTTGTAGTGTGCCCCCGACGCGAGGGCTTCCGGCTCCACTCGCGGGGTACGTACTAGACATATAGGGTGATCTAGCCGTGCCGCATCCGGGGAGTCGGCGATACTGTCGCCAGTTTCGAGCATGCTTGTTTGACACAGCTAGATTTACCCTTCTTTCAGATTCCAAAGTCTTTTTACTATACCACCATGAGATACAAACCTACTTGTTGGGGCGTATGCGCGCTGCGCGGAACCTCCTTGTCCAACAGACATGCTCACACAAGTGCCTATCGTCCCACGCTTCCGGTATTTTCCCTCGCGGACAAAACTGCAGTCATCACAGGGGGTGCTCGAGGCTTGGGCTTAGCCATGAGCCGATCACTGGTCCTAAGCGGTGCGAACCTTGCCATTGTTGATATTCACAGTAAGTCATATTGTCCTGCCTACGACATCTGCTAGGGATGCTAAATATATCATGTGCTAACCATTGTCGCCCGCATTGGCAGACGAAGAGGCTGCCGAACGGGCTAAGGAGATCAGAGAAGAGTTCCGGCAACTGCACTCGGGACAACCGTAAGAAGATTCGGAAACCACCCAGTTTGTTCGTTAACGGATGCCGCAGTGTACCCAATATCACAGCGCATTATGCTGATGTGGGCAAAAAGTCAGAAGTCGACCAATCGATCCGAGAGGTGCTCGAGGAGCACGGAGAAATCACGAATCTAGTCACCTGCGCTGGGTATTGTCAGAACGTAAAGGCTGTTGATATGACATCTGAACAGATCAAAGCAATGCTTAGCGTTAATTTGGAAGGCACGTTTTATAGTGCTACCGCGGTCGCGAAGTACTTGATAGCAAACAAAAAGCCCGGAAACATGGTTTTTATCGGGAGTATCAGCGGAAGCATTGTTAATGTGCCCCAGCCACAGGCCATGTACAACTCGAGCAAAGCAGCTGTGCGACATCTGGCAGCTAGCCTAGCCGTCGAATGGGCCAGCAAAGACATACGAGTGAACACCTTGAGTCCCGGTTACATGATCACTGAAATAGCGATGTGTGACTCCGCACAAATCTATGGTAGATGCAACAGCTAACAATTCGCAGGAAAGCGCCAATCCTAGCAGAAAATCCGGGCTTGAAGGCTGAATGGGAGTCAAAGATTCCGCAAGGCCGAATGGGTCCACCAGAAGAATTGATGGGAACCGTAGCATTCCTAGCATCAGATGCTTCTAACTATATCACAGGACAAGAAATCAAGGTAGATGGAGGCTATACCGTGTGTTGAGGAATGCTTACTACGAACATGTACTTAATGAAAGGCCGTTCAGGCCGGCTCTCATGAGTGTCCTCTAATAGGAAAAGGTTGGCCTCAAAGAAAGGAAGCAACTTGCTTAGGAGCAGGCAATCCGCATATGTGCTCCTTCTGTGGTTACGATCATTTTCATGCTTGGCTGTCTCGAGGCCCTGTGACAGATATGCAGGTCCAGAAGATCTAGTATCCCGGCGCTATTATAGTGCGACTTCACATTGAACCAATGCCCATGTGGAGAACTGGTCAAAGCGTCTCTTGTACATGAACAACTTAAAAACGTAGCTTTGGCCCTTCAGCACCATCTTTATCCCATTGTGAAAAGGATAACACAATCCTGAAGTCCCCCTCGAGACCGTCAATGGCGTCATCCACCAGCGAGAATGTTGTCATCTATCCCTCACAATATACATCGTAGAAGTTCGAGTACTTCGCCGCCTCACCCTCTAACTCATTGATTGAGGGATCGGCTGGCTTTTTATTGTATGACAGTCACTTTTTGGACATCCTCAGAAGCAAACCGACTCTTCGCATAATTGCCGAGGATACAACGGGAACGTTCGCCCACGAGGCTGGAGTGTATATTCCGGCTACTGACGATATATTCATCACAAGCAACCATATGGTCAAGAACGGGAAGAAATATGTTCAAATCTCTAGAGTGTTCAGAACTAGCGAAACGACTGGCAACACTGATGACACCAAGGAGCCAGATTATCACGTTGAGATTGTGGAACCAGGGCCGGATATCCTTTTGGCAAATGGTGGAGTAAATTACAAAGATGGGGTGTTGTTCTGCGAGCAAGTGTCTCTCACCGAACCTGGTGGTCTGACTTACATGACCACGCACATCGACACTATGACCGGACAGTACCGTAGCACTAAACTCCTCTCGAATTACCATGGCCGCTGGTTCAACTCCGTAAACGACGTTGTGGTGCACAGAGATGGTGGCATATGGTTCACCGATCCGCCGTATGGGCACGAACAGGGCATACGCCCTGTGCCGCAATTACCTGCTCAGACGTATCGCTTCGACCCATTTACTGGAAATGTCAGGGCCGTAGAGGACAGCCTTCAGAAACCGAATGGCTTGTGCTTCTCGCCCGATCAGAAGATCTTGTACATCACGGATACCGCGGGCGTTCGAGGAGACACGACATGTCCGGGGGTCTACTCGCCTGCTAGACCAGCCTCGATTTATGCCTTCGACGTGATCGTTAGTAATGGTGGTCAATTCCTTACGAACAAGAGATTATTTGCGTTCGCAGATCGAGGCATTCCAGACGGAATCAAGTGCGACCTGGCTGGGAACGTCTACAGCGGATGCGGAGACGGTGTGCATGTGTGGGCCCCGGATGGTACCCTACTCGGAAAGATAGTGGTACCGGAAGGATGCGCAAATTTCTGTTTTGGGCGAAAGAGTGAGCTATATCTGCTCAATGAAAGGCGAATGTGGATGGCCCAGTTGTCGCCCACGGTGCAGGGCGACCTCCTAGGACTATGAACATTCAGTCCTGGTGATTGAAATAAATGAGATGACTCGTGCATTGCTCGAAATGAAATTCCACATTGCTGTCAAATCGTGAATGAGTGCATGTTCCTCTGCAGTATTAAATAACCGCTTCGAATTCTGAGAATTCCCTACATACTAAGTAGCTTCCACTCGGAACTATGAGTCTATTGAAGCTGAGATTTATCGAACCAGTTTTAGCAGATACCGATAACACCATTGACTGGAATATCAATGCTCGTCGTGTAGCTCGCCGCATCGCTTAACAGGTATACATATGCACCACCAAGTTCCTGTACCTCCGCTAGCCTCGGAATGCCCCGGTAATACTTGAGTTGTGTCTCCCAGTCTGCTTGCTTCTCCACCCAATATGTCATAGCCGTCTTGACTAGGCCGGGTGACACAGAGTTCACTCTGATTCCCTCGGTAGCCCATTCCATAGCTAGTGTGTGCGTCATGTTGCGGACACCACCTTTGGAAGCGCCGTAAGGTGCGGACGGAACCACCTTGTTCGGACGATAGCTGGCCATAGAGGCTGTGAAGACGATGCTTCCTTTTACGCCCTGTTTGATGAACGCTCGCGCAGCGACACGAGCAGTGTAAAAGGCCCCAAATAACTGTGTAATGGATCAATATTGATGCAGTATCTCGTAGACTGATGTGAGAAGGTCACTCACGTTCACGGCAAACAGCTGTTCAATTTCTTTCTTAGTGAAGTCGAGTGCGCTCTTGTGGTTCGTACGTCCGGCATTTACGACCATCCCATGCAGCGCACCAGCCTGCTCTAAGACATTGTCGACAGCTTTCTGAATGCTCTCTTCGTCTGTGACATCGGCCTTAAGTGCGAAGAGGCGGTCGGGGTAGACTTTGGCGATAGTCTTGAAGTCATCCCCCACCTCGTCTGCGTAGTCTATACTGAAGACCTTGGTAGCTCCATTGGCAAGACAGCATTCCGCAATACCAAGGCCGATTCCGCGATTTGCGCCGGTGACTACAAGTTCGTATCAGCCTCAAGTCCCCTTGATCATTGCATACACACGGCGACTGAGGCGCCCTGGCCTCTCAAAACTTGCGTAGGACGTACTGGCTATGACTTTGCCCTCGAGGTTTAGCTGCATTTGGACGGGAAGGTGTTCAGGAAGTGCGGATGAATTGTCGATGGAGCCCATGGTAAATTGATGGAATGGAGTACCTAGATATCTACCTAGGTATGGAAGCAAATGAACGCAAAAGTTTCTCCGTCTGAGCTGCAATCCGCTCTTTATCAGCTGCCCAGGTCTACCATATACAATTAAAGCGCACAGTAGGCCTTCTATCGAAGAGCCTACCCTACGTATTCGACGAAGACTCGAAACGGGTACGTCGATCCCCGCATTTAATGTAGTCCCCACAATTTTATGATGATGCTCCTGCTCGGATGAGATCAAGCCCTCGGCTCGAGGGCTAGCGGCTTAAGTCACGTGATGCATCCTTTGGAGTCTAGTCGAGGGCCTGCGGGATGAGAGGCAGCGGTTGCATTTAGAGTCATTATACTCGAACAACACAGGCCAACATCGATACTGATACTTCGCACCCAGAACTTTGGTGCCACCCCTGGGGAAATTGTGATTATGAGCGCTTACATGTCCTTCGCTTCGACACCGCGCGTGCTTCTACGTGGTGCTGCCCAGACCCGGCCCGTTCGAACGTTTCAGCGTAGCATCTCCAACAAAACATATACTTTGAACAACGGAACTAAGCTTCCTGCTATCGGATTCGGCACCTTTCAGGACAAGGAGCAACAAGAAAGTGCAGTATATAATGCACTCAACGCTGGCTTCAAGCACATTGATACGGCAAAGGTGTAAGTGCAGCATTGGAATTTCGTGCTCACACGATTCGCTGACAACGCAAATTTACGATAGTTACGACACCGAAGAATTCATTGGGAGAGCGATTCGTAAAGCTGGCGTGGCCCGCAAAGACCTGTTCCTTACCACCAAGCTCTGGTGTAACAGTTTTCACCCGGACGATGTGGAGCCCGCCCTCGATGAGGCGCTCAGCAAGCTCGACACACCATATATTGACCTGTTTCTCATGCACTACCCGTGCACGTTCAAGAGGGGTGATGAGCGCTTTCCCAAGGGCAGTGATGGGGTAATGCAAATGGGAGACACTACCTACGTCGATACATGGAAGGCTATGGAGCAACTAGTGAGAAAGGGAAAGGCGAAAGCTATCGGTGTGTCGAATTTCAGCAAGAGCGAAGTGCAAAATCTTCTGGACAATGGTTCTGTTGTAGGTTCCCGCTTTACTGCATTCTGTTCTGCTCACTGAACTCATTGCTTTCAAGGTTCCTGCCGTACATCAGATGGAACTCCATCCCTATCTTCAGCAAAAGGACTTCGTCTCATGGCAAAAGTCAAAAGGCATCCACATGATGCAATTCAGCCCTCTCGGCAACCAGAATAATTTCTATCGCGACATCTACTGGGCATCTGGCAAGGCCGATAGTATTCGACTTATAGATGAGCCCATATTGAAGGAGATTGGGAAGAAATACGGCAAGAGCCCCGCTCAAGTCGCGCTGGCCTGGGGACTTGCCAATGGCCGCTCCGTAATCTCCAAGAGCGTCATCGATTGGCAAATCAAACAGAACCTCGAAAGCGACTTTCCTCTAGACGCCGAGGATATGGATAAGATTGCTACGTTGGACAAGAAGCTCCGACTCAACGACCCGAGCTCTGCTTACAACTGGAAACTATATAGCGATCTTGAGGGTGCTTGGTCAACATAATTCACTCCTTCTACGCAAGCGATCTATCCCATACATAGACAATATCAAAGTGAATTACAGGCCTAAAAGTCTCCGATGGATATGAGTAATACACTGTATCTCCGAGAACACACTACAGTGTCCTATAACGTTGTCCCTCGTTCCTGCGATCCTTGAGCTCAATGTTAACGGTTTTCGACTCCTATGCAAAACTTTGATGGCTTTTCACCAGGGACGTTTACCAAAGCAAGATTAGGTTTTATGGACTACTGCACATGGGGAATATTGACCCAGCTTTCGCCAAACGCATAGGCAAGTTCTCCATTGTAGCTGGTTCCATCCAGTTTCCCCCCAAGAAACCGCGAATATGCATGAGTCAAAGACAATTTCATCTCTCGATGGCGTGTAATCTCATAGAAAAGGTTGATGTTTTATGCACATACGAGAACGTGGCATCGTACAAGAACATATGTGAAATGCCAAGCCATACAAAGGCATCGAAAGTTAAGAAACACAACACTGGGTTCTTGGTAATACGGTGATGAAGGGTTTTCAACCTTGATTGACTTAATTCCACATCTACAGTCTACTCTGATTGTTCATAACTAGACACCAGACTTGCGGCTTCCGTTACATCGGGCATTCCATCTCTATCAATCATCGAGCCCGTGGGCGCCATGGATTGGTCCCCCTAGACCACTTGCGCAGATATCAATTGACTTGTAGGCTATCATTAAACTTTGGAAACCTCGACGTGAGAATGAGAGCTGCCAGCTTTCGCCTCGATACCAGCCGGGTCTTTGCTATGCACGTTGACGATAGCTCTCATGGACTGCTCTTCCTTAAGCTCCGCGAATTTTTTCTCTGCAGACCACGTCCAGAGTTCATCGGCAGCAAAAAGGAGATCCATCTCCTCGAGGGTTCTCTGATTAGATTCGGGATAGAATGCCCATACTTAGGGCGTCCGTTAGCTTCTACCTGCAGCGGAATAAATTTGGAACAAAACTTACCGATTGGAATGCTGATCACGTTGACTATAGCAAATATGTAAAACATTTTCTCGTTGATCGAGTTGACGATGTATGGTAGGACGAGGGTCAAGGTGCCTGCCGTTCAGCATTAGTTACCAGATCGACGGTATAATGGCACGATCAAGTCTCACTCATCACTCACCATTTCCGATTGACCAACCAACAACTCCCCAAGCCATGCCCTTTGCTCGCACCTGGAGAGGAAAGATTTCTGCAGGATACAGCCATGGAACTGTAAGCCACGTTGCGCCAAAGACGAATGTGTAGATAAAGACCATAGAAGCTGCCCCTGCACCCCATTGATTAGCGCCGTCAATATTGCCGCTGGCTCTGGCATCAAGACCACCGCGGGAAAGCCCTCCACAAAGGAACATGGCGACTCCTTGGCCCACGGAGCCATAGAAGAGCGTCCAGCGACGGCCAATTCTATCAATAGTGACGACGCATATAATGGTGGAGAACATATAGAAGATATTGTTCAGACCAGCCACCCATTGCGTTTTGTCCACTCCAAATCCAGCGATAGAGAAGATGGTAGGCCCGTACATGGTGACTCCGGCAATACCAGTCCAACACTGGAGGATTTGCAGCCAGATAACCAGTTGAACGCGACGAGCGTTATGTAGCTTTCCGCATTTGCGGCCAAAGAACATGGAGAAGTACGAGGTCCCTTCCGCAGTCTTCTCGAGCTCCACAATCGCCTTTATGCCGTCGAGTTCAGCTTGGGCTATACCGCTATCAGAGCCTTCAGTGCCCCTGACTCGCTGGAGGATGTATAACGCCTCATCGTTCCTGCCAACCTTGCAAAGCCAGCGAGGAGATTCCGGGAATGCCCAGCAGAAGACGAGGAGCATGATCAAGGGAGCGATTTGGAAGGCAATTGGAAATCGCCATCGAAAGGCCGAATAACCATTGTCAATGAACCGGACGGCGTATGCAAGCCAGTAGGCTACAACAACACCAAAGATGTTCAGAGTGAATTCCATGGCGATGAAGGTTCCTCGAGATTTATGGTCGGAAAGTTCAGAAGCCCATGCGGGGACAATGCCGTTCAGTATACCGGTGCCAAGTCCATTTACAAACCGGGAACCGATCATCCAGTGGCTGTTCTGGGCAGAGCATTGTAAGGAAGCTCCGAAGATGCCTCAAATAGCACCTAGTCCAATGGAACTGATTCTGCCAAAACGGTCACCGAACCATCCGCCAAACATGCAGCCAACGAGTGTGCCAAGGTAAAAGACAGACATGATACCACCCTGCAGGAGGGAGTCTGTCACGACGATGCTGCCATCGGAGTTGACGCTGCCAAACTTCATGAGATTGACATAGTTGGGACTTTCGTTGACACCGCCCATCATGCCCTGATCATAACCTGGGCAGTATCAGTTTTGAATAAACCCAACAAATACGGATTGCAAACACCAACCGAAGAAAAATATGGACATCCCAGCCAAGCAATTGATGGCAACAAGAAGACTACGCTTTTGCAACTTTGCGTGCACCATCCAGGGATGGGTCTGATCCAAAGTGAGAAAACCCATGATGTTAGCGCCGTGTTGGCACCAGATTTTAAAGATAAATAGGGTAAATTTTGGATGTGTAAAGATGAAAAGAGATTAAAGAACTCAAGAGAGTGAAGGTGGGAGGAGGCGAAAAGCACATATACGTTTAATGCAGCGGAGTTACAGTAATGATCTCGCCGTATACAAGCGCGTGTATCTAACCTCGCATAGTATTAGCGTGATGGTGCTCCCTGATGCGGGGCCCCACGGGTAACGGTATTAGATAGCTGCATATGTGGGTCTGATCCAGGAGGCCCTTGTTCGAGCTGGCTAGAGTGGCGAGAATTGACCCTCGAGCCGAACAAGGCGCCCAGACCTCGGAACCAGGGCTGCTATGAGCTATTGTCGGTCACTCCCTCGAGACGGGATGCCATCTGGTTCGGATCAAGGGTCACAGCATCCACGATGAACGATATCACAGGCGAGCGACTAGCGGTAAAGGTCAGAGAGACTTTCTGTAGCTGCGATTTTGCCATGTCTAGACGAATTATGCTAATCCGAGACGATTCATATGAATTGCAATGCTGAACGAGAGTATCCCTAAATTGCACAACTCTTTGTTAATTTTTACTCCATTCTTGCCTTTATTGTTTGTTCCACTATCTATCAACGACATCCTTTTTGTTTCGTGCGAAGCAGAAGTGGTCTTCTTCTACATATCCCTTAATTTTCTATCGGCATGCCTCTCTTCTAGCCCCTCTTAACACCCCTGTGCTGCAACAATTCTCTTTAAGCAGCAAGATTGCTCTGGTCATTAGAGAATCACCCGTCATCGGCCGTCAGATTGTGCAGGGATTCGCCGATGCTGGGGCTGATGTTGCACCCTCGCTGCCGTAATCAAGATGTCATCTCTACATACAAGCTCCAGACTCTCAAATACAATAAGTCTAATGTTACGTCTCAATTTTGGTAAACACCCAGATGCAGCATTTTCGCGGAATGGCGAGCAAGTCCATAGGGACAATAGGAAAGCAGGTTGTGCCGGTGCGACTAAAGGCTTACTATTCACCAAGGTCAAACCCACCAAATTTCCATCGCTTCAGCATTTGTTCTGATGATTGATCAACACCACGGTCATTCGTTCACTACGGCGCCTTGCTGGCTGGAGTTTCCACTCCTTTTCTTTCGCCTCCTACTACGTTTAGGACCATTCGGAACCACATCTAAACATCCTTCACTCCGGCCAAGAGCTCTCTAATGAAGAAGGCTATAACAACCGTGGCTAACAGCATTACGAAGATGCTCCCAACAAACCATGCTCTACCCATATCTTGGAAGACTACCTGCTGATCGTCAGGAATGGCGAATATCGCCTGCAGAATTAGCGAGTGAGGCGAATTGGCAGAGAGGTGATACTCATAGCCATCAGAGCCATGGGCAAGTATAGAATGGTCAGGTACGTCAATCTCTCAATGGTTTTGTTTTGGTCCAGGGAGGCGCGACTATCCGTCAGGTTAAGGATGGCCTCAAACTATGTAAGAAGTTAGGACTATGCGGGGCATGAAAAAAGCTTCGTGAGGGTTACCGCGTCTTTGTAGCGGCTATTTAACTCAATGTCTTGTGCGAGCTTTGAGGCCACTGCGGTCAACTGTGTCAAGCTGTTTTCGAAGGTATCCTGAGATTCCTGGCACAATCTTTCGAGCGGCTCGCTTCGTGATCGGCATCCCTAGCATGGTCAGCAGGAATATTTCAATGCTGAAGGGGTTTCCAGGATTAAACAGCGATTTACCTCTTTAACCTCGCCGGTGAGTTTGTCTCTAGCCTCGACAATGCTGTCAAGGGATAGTTTCAAGCTATACTGGAGCTTGTACAGAGACTCTAGACTCCATAGTCCGAGTTGGAATTGACGAACGGCCTCCTTATCTTCCGGCCATGTTTCAACCTCCTCGCTAAAGCACTTCTGATGAGATTTAGCTGGCACCCGCCATGGGCCAACTGCAATTGCGGAAAACTCACTTCAAGATTCAAAATGGAGCTGACAACGTTGACTGCCTTTTCGTATTGTTGCGCAATTTCTCCGTTGATCTTCCCCAGAACCAGGAGGAAGACCAGACACCTTGCTGTCTGAGGTTGGTGGATGAAGATCCGGTACAGATTCCTCGCCTCTTCGCTGATTTCTCGCAACTTTGGCTGATCAATCAACTGAGATATGATGGTGCATTTACTGAAATCGCCGAAGCTATTTGTTGCAAGGACAAAGGATGATACTTGGAGCTCGAAACAGGCTATGCGCAGTTCGTGACGGTGTTTGGCCTTCGGGTCGTCTCCGATTGTGTCTACCAATTTATCGAAATGGGCAAGAAGCGATATGGGTTCGTCATCCATGAACTCTTTCCGGTATTGATATGGGAGGGAAGGCCGGGTACCACCCGAGCTCTCCCTCTGCGCTTCTAAGTCGCGGCCCTTTCGGGTGATTCGAGGTGGGCACCAAGACCAGGTCTCATCCTTAGGCTCCTCTAGCACTTTCGTTGGGCGATTACTTCCTGTCTCTTTCGCTCTCCTACGTTTGCCACACCAGCTCGTTACCGTGATCATTGCAATCCACTGATTCTGGTTCTTGAAGGAGAACCTTGATAGTCCAAACAGATGGTTACTGAGACACACGGCAGATCGGGGGCATAGTACATAAACCAACATGTCTAACAGCTGGGGTTTGAAGGCAAATCTGGAGGTGTGATGCTGGCTAACGGGCACTGGCTGCGCTCTCCGCTCCGACTTGGTTTTCGTCCTTACGTTGGGGCTCGTCACAGCCCTTCATGGAGTTAGCGAAATAAGTGATACGAACGGGATACACAGAAAGACTTACAAGAATCGGTGTCGGACATCGAGGTCAACAAGCTGGTCCAAGCTATTAGCCAAGCTCATATCAAAGACAGATATGCTTACACTGTCTTGAAGCCTACGCACCAGCTCCTCCTGGCCACCCCTCCTAACTGCGATCTGGCCATTAATTCTGACTGTGGTAGCCCCAGGTGTGAGACCCGCATACTCAATGTTATCGCCGTTGCTAAGGATGTCTGCGAGGTAAATATAGCGTAAGTCCCCCATACTCTGGAGATGACCCTTATTGAAACCCTCGGCAGGTACCTCTTTCGGAAGTAATACGTATTCGCGAAGCGAATGGGGAAGTTTCACCCTGCCTATATAAGGATGTCGATACAAGTGAGGAGTGTCTTCGAGAGAGTGGATGAAAGTTTCTGGATGATATTCCCGAGGAGGCCTCCATGTTTGGGCCCATTCGATTGGAGGAGCAAGTCCAGCTTCAGGTGTGGTTCTTTCGAGCATCTTCGTTTGCTTGCTCATCAGTGTTTCTATGAACCACATCTCTTGCACAACCTTCTTCGTGCCGTCGTTGTAGCTCCGAGGGGATCCTGACGGCTTCATACCACTTAAAGGATCCTTGAAAACCTGTTTGTGGATGTCCAGTAGTGTTGAGCCAAGGACGGACGTAGCTTCAGAATGCGCCCACCCTTTGCGTGCTCGCAAATGCGACCTATCCCAGCATGGCACCAGCGTGGCTTCGGAGTTGATGAAGTGAAACAGCTTCCCTTTATACAACTCCACTTCTTCCTCTCTCTGGTCTTCGCTCCTCCAGTCACTAGATTTGGCCATGGGTTGATCATATTCCAGGTTGACGACCATTAAACGGCTGTGATGACAGAGAGCGTTCACTTCCCAAGGCCCGTCAATGGATCCGTCTCCTTCAGCAGGCAACCAGCCTGGATTGATTGTTCTAGTGAAGTCACGTTCCTTGACACGCTTCCTGGCAAACGAGGCGACGGTATGTGAGTTTCTGTCTAGCCCCTCCTCCAGGCCGAGTTCATACCCTAGAAAGGCTAGTCTATCAACAATCTCATCGTTGGCCGAATAAGGAGATCTAGACGAGTATTTGGCAGCTGAAGCCACTAACGCCGCATTCCTCAGTTGGTGCACCCTCCTGGGAAGTCTGTCTTGTCGGTTCCAAATTGGAGGCAGATATCCCAATCGGCAGAGTTCCAAGATCGAACCGTATTGATACCATTGGAGTAGTGGTATTTTGTCCTTGTTCACCATGCCGAAATTTTCGTCATTGTTCGGCAGGTGTGCAGCATGTTCGGCTTTCTCCCCTAAGCCCTGCATAAGTGATCGTTCCCAATGGAATGAAGGCTGTTCACTACATAAGGACGTTGGGGTCGAGGGTTTTTCGGATGAAAAATTCCGAATCGAGTACCAAAGCGTGATCATCATGTAGTAGTAGTTGGACATGTCCCCTGAGTTATCGACGTTTGTGAAAGGTGAAGAATTTGGTTCACGTAGTGCTAGGACCAAGAAGCGGACAACTCCTTCTATTCGATTCTGGATGCGCCGTTGTTGCTCCGCAGCAATATCTCTCATTGTTTCTTTATCAACTGGATCTAAATCAGACAGCGACGCGCTATGATTTCCGCTTCGTCCGTCATCGTTGGTACTCTTGCTAACTTGTAATGAATGCTGAATGACTCGGCCGAGGAAAAGATGGACTTTGATGAGGAACCGTATTTTCCAGCTGGGCTCTATAGTTAGACCAAATGCTTTTCCAAATATTACTTGAGCCTGAGTTGTACTTACAATAATGCTCTATAGTCGACAGTCGCTTTGATGAAAATATTACTGACAAGGGCATCGCAGCGTTCCGATTTCTGGGTGCTCGAATGATGAATAGGAAGGATGTCGACATGAATGATCTTTTCGAGGCACCTGCCGATCAAATGAACTTCGGCGAGCGGAGACAAGGAGTTCGACCGCAGGTAGTGCTTGAGAAAAATCGTGTCCCACATAGCGCCTGTCGCCGATTTCCGACTCAGCTTATCCTTGGGGTTGGCACCGACATAGTTGAAAATTTCCTCTGACGAGGGAGGGACTGCTGGCCATGGCTTCGGCGATGTGGAAGACTCGGACAGACAGAAGGACGCTACGAAAGTTGCATTCTTCTTCTTGATGGGCCCATTTCGGGTAGATAGTTTGCAAATTGCGTGGTAAGCGGTCATGCCACATGCCTCTACGCCATTATCACCGTCTGATTTTGAAGGTATCAACAGCAATTCTTCGTATTTTTCAACTTCTGCATTGGTGTTAAGTTGATAGACCCTGGCTTCCAGTTTGATTTCTTCATCTGTATACATAATCTTCTCACACGGTCCTAAACTCGTCGTTAATGGCGGTTCCGACTTGCACGGTTGCTTGGAAGGCTTGTCGGCATGACAATACAGTCCGCTTACAGCAGGGTTCGGGCCAAAATGTCGGAATTGAACAGGTCCTCCGACAGTGAGAACAATGTGAGCGTCGTCCGGAAATATATGACATGTGCTCGGGTCCGCAGCTGACCAGAAGTCTTGTTCAATGCGCACGACTTGGTAGAGTATGCCATCCTTGATGAACGAAAACATTACACAAGTTCCCGTCTCCTTCTCTGTCCCTGAGACCTCTCCTGCGACTCCATGTTTTCTGTTCTGCTTCGCTTTCTTCAATCTCTCCTTTACTTCATTTGCCATGATTTCTTCTTTACTTGCCAGTATTCGCTCGATCTCTTTTTCTGACATGCGCTCATTGCTCAGTTTCCTTTTCTCCTCATCATAAACCTTCTCTTGCATAAATACTCGGTCAACTTCATCTACAACCTCAAGTTCGTGCTGTATTATCTCTTCTGGTGATTTACGCTCGGCGTTCCACTCCTTCCTTTTCTGAACAAGCATCTTGTCCTTGATAACCTTCCATCGATCCTTGTCCATGTCATCCCTGGAGTCTTCGTTCAGAAGAAGTGCGTACTCGTTGAAAGGCCAGCGATAGTTGAAACTTCCCCGTTCCAGCATGTTACCAAGGCGGAAATGCGATCCTGCCTTATTCCCGAATAGAAGCGAAGGATGGTAGGGGGGCTGGTCCATCGAGACTTTGAGCCCGAAGGTAGATGGTCCCCCGGTCTCAAGTTGACCTCTTGCAATGGAAGCATGAAGCGAGGGCGAGAAGTCGCCATTTGCGAATATTAGACCATGTTGAGGAGAGAGCGACGATAGATTCAATAGCTCGCCACCGTAATTGCACCTTGCGGCGTATCCGCGAGATCCAAACTCGAAGGAGGTGGCCGAGAGATGAGAAAACTGAGAGTAGCTGATATATGCGATCCCTGGATTTTGTGTCAGCCCTAATTACAACTTGCTACACGACAAGGTGTATGGTCCAAGATCTTACCTCGACGATTTCGGCTGAGCCAGTTGAAGGACTTGGAGATATCCGAGCCAGTTCCCACGTTCGCGGCCTCCGCCATTATGAGGAATCGTTGTCCGACCGAACGTCGGGCTTCCAGGGTTGCATAGTCGGTAGCTATCCATTATCTATAGTCTCAGCCTGGAGCACGCAAAGGAGCACGCAAATGACGTGAATGGTCACCTCGTGCTTCAGCTCCGCACGCTCACCAGCGCCACCAATCATACATATTCGTGTCAGCACGCAGGGGTTCACTCGAAAAACATTTCACATTTCGCCGAGGACAGGGGATATCAACGAATGCGTCCTTGTTGGCGCGCAGGGTATGCTTATTGTCCCCATATCCGGCTCCGACAGCTCGTTTAGCGGGTCCTCAGCCTGGCCTCTCGTATCCTTAAAGTTGCTTCGTATGAGCTTGCAGGCTTAGCTAGATGTGGGATAAAGGATTAGAGAAGCATTTTGACAACAGAGCGGCATCCCAGCTCGCCGGGAAAGAAGTGGAGGCCAAACTTTCGGAGGGCGATGCTGTTATACCTAGGTATGCGGGAGGCTGAACATTTCAGGAGGCAACAAAAGCCGTCGTACTAGGAAAAAAGTTTACAATTCCGGAGTTTGGCCGAACAGAAGACGTTATTTCCAGCTGGGCTCTCTGCAGCAACCTTCCAGAAATGTTCACGGACCGTGGAAGGATGGGAACATTTTGCCGTTAATGGTCGGCGAAGTGCAGGGCACCCCCATCAATATCGGGATGATAGACATTGGGCGGAGCACAGTAGTAAGGATACCTGGGTAGCGGTAACTACCTCCAAAGCTTAGCACTGCAATGAAACGGCAGTTTTCGGATTGTCATGGAGCTGCAAAACATGGGGAGCTGAGAGGAACCTCCATCAGGTGCGGCTGAGCGGACGGAACGGACGGCCCTTAACAACGCCGGGCAGGCAAGCGACGTACCTGCCCAATAATCGCAGCATATCGATCCCGAATAGTAGTTTGGGATGCGCATCCTAGGTTCGTGATCTGGAACTTCTTTTCTGGCTCTACTGCCTATCTGCCCGTTCATGTCTGTCAAGTACAATCTCAACGAATTTTCCGTATTGTCGACACACTAAGTAGGCTGTACTTTGGCGGCGAAGTGCCCACCCTGCACGAAAACTAGCCTTGCAGTCTTAACCATTGCCACATGCTGCTAGTAAAGAAGGTTAGCATTAGGAATAATTTCGAGACAATAACTTACTTTCTCCGCACCTCTCCTACTATTGGCGTTTCGCCTCAACCTCCAACTCTATCTGCATAGCGGGAAACGCCAAATGAGGCACAGCAACAGCCGTCCACACAGGTCGATGACCCGGAATGCGCTTCTTCAAAGCCTCCACCGTGGGCTGCCACGTACTGCGGATGTCACAGTGGTACGAGCGCAGCAAATACACGTCCTCCCATCCTCGTAGGCCTGCCGCCTGCAAGACAACATCGACGTTTTTCATGGCCAGTTCGACCTGCTTAATAGGATCGTTTGCATCCAGGTCACCTGATTCGGGATCCCAGCCACCTTGGCCCGAGCACTTTACGATGCCGTTGTCGAGATCAACTGATTGGGAATAATGTCCTATTTCGCTGTGCTTTTCACCGGCGCCGGGAGGGTTGTTGTACGAGAGGGAGGACATGTCTCTTGGGAGGGAAATCGCCGCTGCGAGCTTGGTCAGATCGTAATACAGATATTGGGACTGTAGTTGTGAGTTGACTTACGAGGATATTCGTGTTTGGAATGTATCGTGTTGGGATAGTCGAGTCTCAAGGAGCAAAGAGAGCGAGGAGATTTCTGTACACACCGAGTGTGCTACCGCGAGGGACTGAGGGACGACTTATACAAGGTTGGCCACGTCACGTTTTTGAACGTCATCGCAGCCATAGAAAATAGCCACTAAAATTCGTAGTTAATGGCGGGGGAAAAGCTTACCTTTCGGCCCGATTAATGTGTGTATTTATCAGCGCGGCAGAGCGAAAGAGGTGGGTGTCTAATAAAGACGCGCACGAGGCAATGCACCGATCTCCAGCTTTTAAAGTATTTGGGACCAAGGCATAAGTAGTCTGTCACAAGAGGATCACGGGGTGTCGATGATATGTTTTATCACCAAAGTTTCCTTGCGTTCTTTATTCAAGTAAACTCAGGTTTACCGGATTCTATGGCAGAGCCAACGCAATGCCAATACTGGCTCCAGTAAATACATATGGTACCCATACTGTACGTGTTCATATTCTATGCCATACGAACACCAGCATAAATCGAATTGACCACTGATCTAAGCTGGACACGTACACTGGTGCTCTCGCATTACCGCGGGATGTATAGGTCGCATATGTACACCATCGGCACTACCATCGGCATCTTCACCACCGCATCGGCAATCAGCGGCTCCACATGTATACTATCGGCATTACTACCGGCATCTTCACCACCGCATCGGCAATCGACCTCCACATCCCGTCATCATGTGCGAAACATTTCTGCGCATAGTTTCATCCGAGTTGTGACCATTCTGGTGACGCGGCCGTGCAAGGTACACCAACAAACAAGGCTTGCACACGAACGAACACAGAATAGGCGGTGTGGCCTGCAGCCGTGACATCACGTCCAGGAGTTATGATTGCATATACAAAGCGGCTTCACATTGTGTGGCCGAAGCCCTGACTATGCGACAGAATCGCAGCCCGGGGTATCCAAAATAGCTTCTGCCCATCTATACAAAAAGGGCTCGCATACTTTGTGCAAGGGTGTGGCGGTACCATCGTCGAACAGCAGTACACATGTGAAACGAAACTGGACATCATGCGTGACCAGCAGGAAGTAGCACACACTATGGCTCGCTTCTCGCCGCTCCCGCTCTCACACTCTCCGCGCTAGACATCGACTGGAGACCCCGCTGCGACTCGGCCCTAGCCTTAACCGCCTTCATCGGTATCGGCGCCTCAAAATGCTGCACCTCGTTCGTAGTCGAAGTAGTAAAGTTGTTCTTCGCATACGGACGCTTATTTCTGGCTGTTCTACGGCTGGACAACGCGTCTAGAGTGTCCGCTAGAGCGCGCTTGCATTCAGGCCACGTCGTGGAGATGTATATCATGGAGTTCCAGAAGCCCTGGAGAGGTAGGACGAGGGCGGAAGCTAGGTTCAGTCCGAAGATGGAGTGCTCTTTGTCGATGAATTGCTGGAGACGGTTGACGGTTGAGGGGACCCAGACGATGAAGAGGGCGGCGAACATGAGGAAGGCGACTTTGAAGTAGGACCATGCGGCGGCGTTGCCTTCCAGGGCGGTGGTCCGGCGCTTGTGGGTGTTGCGCTGGGAGCTGGAGAAAGACTGGGAGTTTTTGACTTTGCGGTCGGGGACCTGGATGGTGGCGAAAGCGGTGGCGTTGTAGCCAGTGCGAGGGCTATCTTCGCGCCGGGTGGTGCCTTTCATGAGATCAAATGGGCCTGAAGATGGTGGTAGAGTAGAGACATCCGCTGGGACGGATAATTCCTTGGTGCTGGAGAATGAGGCGCGAGAGAGTGAGTCTTGGTCGATGGACACGTGTTTATAAGATGTTTCCACCTTCATCTCGGTCTCGACCTTGATATTTCGGAAGTCTGTTGTGGTGATTGTGTTGCCAAGATCTCCATCTGGTATCTTGGTGAAGGAGCGCAGCTCAGCACGCTTCTTGAATATTTGACGCCCTGTCGCAATGTAGATACACATAGTAGCGCCAATGACGACCCTATTTGTTGTCAGACACGATTTCTTGACAGAGTCTGTGATATGCTTACCAAATAGGAGCGTAGAAGAAGGCGATTCGCATCCATTCAAGATCTTTCCCAACCCAGCACCAGATCGTGGCAGGTCCGATGACCTTCTTCTTGTTTGGTCCATGATGGTTCATGATTAGGTATGCGATAGCGATGCTTCCGGGACTGCCGTAGCTAAAGAGGATGTACCACTTCTCGAGTCGAAGTAACTGTGCCGAATCATACCCGCGGAAGAAAACCAACATGACATTCAGCGCCATGCTGAAGACCCACAAGGTATCTGCCATCATGAACCTAATCAGAGTCAGCAGGTGCCTCAAGATGGAAATGGCAGACTGACCATTGGATCAAGATGCCCTGAAACTCGCACAGAGCTTCGTATGGTGCACTCTGATTTGGTAGAGCAGAGATTGATATCAAAGTGGCGATGTTGCTCAACATATTACCGAAGGACGCGTAGAAAACTAGCCGGTTGATAGGTTTCCGAAAGTAGTGCCATCGGAGAAAAGTCGATATGATGAACAGTGAGCCTAGTATGCTCAGAACCGACATGGTCCGCTCTGAGACCTGGATGGCCAGCATCTCTCTGGCGGTGAGCACCATGGTAAGACAAGGAGTGCCTTGACACTGTATATGGTCGGAGGTATTGCTGTATCGAAACTGCCGGAGCCCGCCAGCAAACCGTGATGCAACGAACTGGTGACAAGATCCCGCCGCGCTCTCTTCAGGTGACCGGAACCATGGACCAACGTGTGAGCTCCCAAGTGTGGCTACAATCTCCTTGCGGTTGAAAATATACTGGGTAGGCTTGCCGCGGGGTTATTCTTGATTTAGGCTGCCGCATGAATGAGCGCAGTACGCCGCAGCTGGTCGCGTCTCTCAAGGAAGTCGTGTCCGAGAGGTGCGAGAAAGAGTTCTCACCTCATGTACTTGCCGGATCTAATTGAAGCCAGACAGCTTCGAGATCGAGACAGGCGGCTGAGTGAAGGGTCGGCGGTAATTCCACACGCGCAGTCCAGGAATGTGGGCTTAAGGCACGCTTATGCCGCGTTTTCGTCCTCGAGGAGCGTTTGCACTATACCGTTTGGGGCAGCGCGTGAAGTACAGCGCAGGGAGTGCGTTTGACGTAAGGTGACACAATCAGCAAATGGAGCTGGTGGCGTTGACTTAGGTGCTACCTGGGCAACTGTGAGAGAGGTGAACAACGTTGTCTGCTACGTACACAGAGCAGCCCCGTTTAACAAATTACAAGACTACAAAGTTACAGAATGAGACAGTGCAGGAGTAGCACTGACCTTGCGACACTATAGTGTACATATACGTCGACTACATGCCTCGTCCCGTTCCTGTCCTTGAGCACGCATAACGGCACATGCTTAGCATAAGCCGGCGTCTGCAATCTACCAACATTTCCTACGCGCAGCCAGTGAGATTCTGTGTGCTTGAACAAAGAGAAGCGCGATGGCGTCGAGAGGCTTGCGCTGGGGTTAGGCTGAGGTATCATTATAGCGCAGGTGGGCGTATAATAGCAACAGCTGACCAGGATCTCCTAGAACCGTTCTCGGACAAAATCCTCTGTCATGCATGCCAGCCGCTCGAAAAACCGACATCCAGGACGATGTTGGCAGCTCACCGGCCTGGTGGCTCACAATGGGGACTTGCCATTGGCGACCCGACGCCCACCAGCGTGGACGCTCGCACCTATTCTTATCCGCCTAAGACACATCAACTCAACTCCACATTCCATTGTTACCTCGACCATCACTTCGAGGTCGTGCTACCGATCGTGCTTGAAACGCATCATCGAAGCACAATGCGCTCTTTCTTGTGCGAGGTGTTCGCATCCGCCATAACCGTGCCACCTCGACGCTTTGTTCGAAGGAGCTGCTTCGGTAAGCCTTACTGCATCGTGCCACGAAACCTTCCCGCATGCATAATCGGTCGTGCTCAGTCATATCCCGGGGGCGTTCATCTTGCGGACATGCGGGCTATGCCAACGCCTAGAACCTGTTATCTGCCTTGTTCATACACCATCATCGCTTGCCCCAGCTGCCCGGTGCCTCGATCTTATCTCATGCTCGCGTGCATCGGAGATTCTCAGACCAACGTCGGACTGAACTCGTGTGGAAGGGGCGATATGCGCAGAGACATGGCGTTGACAGCCTTCGACACGTCGGCCCACAATTGACTTTCGGCTAATCTTGGGTTTGTGATACGATACTGCAGTCAGAAGGCTGCCATCAATTCTTCGACACGCGACACCTCGAGAGCATCCCTTTGTGATTCAAATTGTTTGTCTTGCAGGACCAAGAAATGTTCTAGCTTACCATTCGTCAGGAAAAGGGTATTCGGTTTGCAGGGACCTCGTGGGTACCCTGTCGATTGGCCGTCCCTTGTCAGATGCTCGCTTGCACCCCGCATAACGTTCAGATTCGTCGTCATTTGCCGGTCGACCAGGAGCTTTTCCGCTCTAGTCCCTGAATACCCGCAACCGAGTGCTTGGATACATGCAAGCGACGCGGTCAGGGTCGACAAGACGAAGCAAAACAAAGCCACACGCGGTCAACATACTCTTTTCGACGTTACCTTCGAGTCTGCAATGCATCTAGCGCATGCGCGGGGCATTGGCATCTGGACCATAACTGTGGTCGTTGCCTACACCGACTATCATCATTTTTCGAAGTCTCGATGCACGGATCAAACCATTGAGAACTGAAAGACTTCTTACTGATGATAGTGTACCGAACCTCGCACCACCAGATCCTTGAGGATGGCTGACAACATCTTTGTCCTGCGTACGCCACGTACGACTACCCCAAGCGCCACTTCGCCCGCTGCAGAAGTAGGTAACCGCGACCGACTAAACCTTATTCTGCTACTGGTCCTAGAAGGCTTCACGCCATTGACGCATCCTTCGTGGCTCGCGGCATAGTCCAGATCTCGAGGGGCGTACTCAGTTCGTTTCATGAAGCGGGGTCCCGTCCATAGTGAACTGATACCACGTGCGCGATCCCACACTGACAGCGGGATGATCACAGTCTCCTGCATATGCATCTAGGTCTGCTGCCAAGCAATACTTCCACAGCGGTGGCTGACACCTTGACTCATGCGTTTCTCTACGAACCGGGATGAGCGGGTAGCGAGCAGTCATGTGCCTACAGCTCTTCCTAAGGTTTTCTGATCAGTCGAATTGCTTTCTACCCAACGCAGTTCTCCAGCATACCGTCAATGTCACAACTGACCAGTCCTTTCAGGGAGATGGATTTCAAGTGGATCTCTAACTCAGGTGCCTCTTCATATGTTGCATTAGACACCTCACAGTCTTGCATCGTAGAAACGAAAAAGTAGCAACGCATGGAAGAGACGAGTCTCGAAAAAGTGTTCATCTGGAAGACTATGACGTCCTACAAGCAGTACCCGCACAAGGCAAACGCAAGAAGTGGTCGCTACACTTAGACTCTCAAATAGCCCCATGCTCAAGCTTTCACGACCTCCGCCCCCCCTTCTCTGCTTCCCACTAATCAGATACACATTAGCCCTCACCTCCAACAACGGATCCGCACTGGCTCCCACCCCCTCAACCCTCGGAATAGGATCAAAAATAACATCCTTCTGCTCCTTCAAAGACTCTTCCTCCGCCTTCGTCTTCTCAATCCTCACCTCCCCCAACTCCACTACCTCCCTCTCCTCGGGCCACAACACAGTCGCGTCATCCGTCGTATCCTCTTCCCCCGCAATCTGCACCATTAGCTTAAACACAACAGCACCCTTCTCCAACCTCGGCTCCAGCTCTTCGAAAAGGTAATTACTGCCCTTGGAAGCTAGTTCATCGGACGAGAGCGTCTGCAACCCAGCTACGGGCTCAACCCTATACCTCACAAACGTCTCCTTCCCCTCCGCGTTCGTAAAGACAAACGCGTTAACGCCGAAATACGCCTCGGTTGCGAAACTCGCCGGACTCGGCTTCGGGTCTTGAAGGAAGCGCACCGTCTCGGGGTGTGTGCCCAGGAAAGCAGGGACGGCCTCGCCGCCAGAGCCGAGCGCTTGGAGCATTTCCAGGAACTCTGCGCCTGTGCGCGTGGGGAAGTAGCGCGTGGAGTGGGCGATGATGTCGGTGTGGCGGCGCTTGCCATCGGAGGAGGGGAGGTGGAAGCGGATGGCGAGGCCGCGCGGGTTGGCGGTGGGTTCAGTGTCCGGGATGGAGGGGATGCCCGTGGAGGAGGAGAAGCGCACGGTGATGGGTGTGGAAGGGAGGGTGAAGTGCGGGGCTTTGGAAAGCGCTGCGGCGTGCGAGGTGGGCGTGAAAGTGCCAGTGAGAAGACGGCCTTTTGCGTGGGCGGGTCGGAAGGACTTGATACATCGCCCTGCGCGCCGCGGAGAGCGTCAACGAGCCCCTTGCTGGTTTCGAGCGTCTGAGTGTCGGTGGAGAGAGGCATGGCTGTAGTAGGTTTTCTGTCTCGTGCTGTACTTGGTCTTTCTGTGGCTGGTCTTCGAGTTCTTGATGCGGTTGCTTTGTCCTGGCGAGGCTTCAACCCGTACTCATACCATCCTATATACCCATCGTCCCACCAGCTTACCCATCACCAACCTTGGCCCTTCCAAATAACCCTTCCAAATACCTTCACAAGAATCCTACATACTTCACCCGCTCGGACGAAGCTATCACCAAACAAACAAAGCAGGGCACGGCCCTAGTCTAATCGGTCAAACGCGATTCGTCAGCCGTGCCACTACGCCAGCTTACTCACGTCTGGGATGCAACCGAGGCACCCTGTTGATTTACTCTGCTGCAGCTTGTAAGCAATTTGTAGGTTACGTAAAGGCAGCCGAAGGATGCTATGCTGGCATTCCAATTCGAACGTCGGACTTCGTCGACAACATGTACCTCGTACGACCTGCGTATTTGAAATGGCGAAGTGTAAGTAAATAGGCGAGCATCTGTAAAGATTTTCATTGGCCGTTGTAAGCTAGTACCTCGCCCCCATTTACCAAGATACCAATCTTGGATCAAACAAGAAATCAGAACTGCGCAGATAATGCTCGCTGCATGCCTAGGAATAGCGTGAACCGTAACGTAAGAATACTCCACGTGAGGACTCCAGAACGCCGGTCGTCTGCATTAACCCAGATGACGCCCTGCTTTTAAGAAAGACCGAAAACCATGACGTTTGTAGACACGGTCTGGACAGATCGTGATGTCGATAGAGAAGGACGTGTGTCATGAGAAATGGTACGCGCTCGCCGACCGTCGATATACCGTGATGCGATCCTTAGGGTTCCGGCAACCCAAAGAGGAAACTAGTGATGGGACCTGCGACAGGGGATTGCGTCCGAATTCCCTGACTGATTGGATCTGAAGGTATCCCATTAGTCAGTTCTCGAAACAACAGGAAGTGACAGCTCGGCGCTCAGTAGGCACCTTGTGGAACTTGGTAGCCTCCCATCTGAGCTTGCTGGGCCTGAGCCTGTGCGGCCGCCATGGCCTGGGCATGCTGCTGCTGTCGCTGCGGTAGGTCGTTGAACCAAGGGTGGTTGAGGGCGGCAGAGGCGGATATCCGCATCTCGGGACGTAGTTGCAGCATGCTGTTGAGAAGACTCAAACCGACCTGGTCGATCTGCGGCAAAATAAGCCGCAGATCTTGGGTTGCGTAGACTGGAAAGTTGGCCTTGTATTCCGGGAATTGTGAGATTCCAGGCCATGAGCGTTCCGAAGGCGTACCCATGAGACGGAAGATCTTCTGGAGCTGGTCCTCGTTGGTGGTCCCGGGGAAGAGGGGTCTTCCCGTGTACATCTCCGCCATGATGCAACCCGCCGACCAGATATCAATACTAGTGCTATATGTTCTGGAGCCGAGCAAGACATCCGGCGCGCGATACCACAAAGTAACGACCTCGTTGGAAAAAGTATTGACTGGGATACCGAAGGCTCGCGCAAGACCAAAGTCGGCCAGCTTGAGCACGCCTCGAGTGTTGATGAGCAGGTTCTGCGGCTTGAGATCGCGGTGCAACACACGATTTTCATGGCAGAAGGCAATACCACGAAGCAGGTGGTACATGAAGGACTTGATGGTGGCCGGGTCGAGGGCGCCCCGATCGCCGCGTGCGTCCATGTACTTTTTCAGGTCCTTGTCCATGTATTCGAAGACCAGCATCAGCTTATTCTCAGTGTGGATGACGTCGTGCAGCAGGACGATGTTCTCGTGCTTCAATTCCTTCATAAGGGATATCTCACGGATGGCCGTCGATGGGGTGCCTTCTTCGGAATCGAGGTGGATCTCCTTGAGCGCGACGAGCTCGCCTGTCTGGCGGTTGCGGCCTTTGAACACCTATCTTGGGTCAGCATGCTCATCGCATGACGATCAAGTATCATACGCACAGTTGCATATGTGCCCTCACCCAGCTTCTCCAGCTGCTGGAAGGAGCTGGGGTGTCTGCGGTTGTCCATGGTTGGCGCGAAAGGCGCAGTCTGGCTGCTGTCTAGATTGCGTACGCTGATGGATGAGTCGGTGCGGTTCCCGAGAGAGTGTGTCCCTGCGTGAGTGGGGCGGAGTTTGCTGGGAGGAGGGCGGTTGGTATGCTGGGGATCAAAGAGGATGGTGCTCGCGGTTATGAGTTCGTTTGCGATGCGCAACTGGGGCGGGGTGGAGTGAGCGGGCGTGGACGCGGCGTCGGGGGACTTTGGTTGTGCCGTTGTGGTGAAGGGAAGCTTCGCAGCGTCCCCGGGGCTTTGTAACGTCTAAATAGAAGCAGTGGGTCCCAGCAGCAGCAGCGAAGATCGGTCGGTGTTGGCGCTGGTGGATGAGTCCTCGGATGCTTTGGTGGGGCCAGGCGAGCGCTTGTTCTCGGCCGTTGCCGCCCTGCGAGCGATGCTCTCGCCAATCAGTCAAGCGCGTGCCTTGCTGCGATTGTAAGGATCCCGGATCGCCTCTACCAGAATAGAGACGGCGTTGCTCTACAATTTGATTCGGCTATTCTCTCTGATACTCGAGCATTTGCAATGCTGCTTGCGGGCTTCCCTAGATCTGTAGTACCATGGGAGCTGAACGTGCCACGAGACCAACTTTGGAAGAATCTACTCAAGATCTCCACAGCTAGACGTTGGGCAGCAAATCAACCAAGGCATGTACACATGCAAACAGAATTTGCTGCCAACTGTTGAGACTTGCCAGCATTGTTTGTAGTAGGAACTTGACGCGGGTAGCTGCATGACAAGGGCAACCCTGTCAGCCACCGTACACACAAGGTTCACGTGGCGGCCAGACAATGTATAACTCTGGACGATCATGAACACTTTGGATGAGACATCTTACAGAACTGACACAAGAATGCTGGTCGGGGTGCTGCTGAATAAGACCCAGCAGTGCGTTGCATAGCGGGGAACGATTAGTGGAGCTCTGGAACCGGAGGCGGTGGACAAACGTCACAGCAGCTTCACAGACCACCAACACCACCACGTCCAACGTCTCGCGACACACACCTGCCTTGTGTGGGAGCGCCATGCGTGCACACCTCTTCTGCCGCTGCCCTGTTCCCTACCTCGAACGTGCACCGCCCGACTGATTCCCTTACCTCGCCACGAGAGACCGCCGTTTACCTTCAGATCTCGTCGCCTTTCCCGGGGCCTCCTTTGAAGCTTCACCCGCTCTGAGACACCGTTTGCGGCGCGAAACACCGAGAGTACAAGGCAACAAATTCCGAACCTTGCACCTGCGGGCACGCAGAAAGCCTCTATCAGCATGAAATACAGTCTATACGACCGCTTGTTGGAGCGGGAAGTAGCCACCGGCCGTAAGAAGCAGTATTCTAGCGTACTGGGGCTGTACGGCGACAGACAATGGGCGCAGGATATGGATATTGTGAACGAGCTGGAAGGCCATAATGGATGCGTGAACGCTCTTTGGTACCACATCGCCCGTCAGTCGAACTGCGTGTTGTACTAACAGCTCTAGCTGGTCGACATCTGGACGTTTATTAGCCTCTGGCTCTGACGATCACCGTATCAACATCCATTCCTACCAACCCGAATCTTCCGCATCCCAGTTCAGCCTCACGACCTCCATTTTGACGGGCCACCAGACCAATATCTTCTCTGTGAAGTTTATGCCCTACTCTAGTGACCGAACTATCGTATCCGCCACCGATGATGTACGCATATTCGATATCGAGCACTCAGGACACTCGGCATTTGGCTCTGCAGCTGCAGGACGATCACAAGGAGTGAGGAGACGCGTGGGGATCCATGGCGTACCCGATGGGCTGACGCTGACCGAAGGAGATACCAATGCGAAGGCTTTTAAGAGTCACAAGGACACAGTGAAGCGTATCGTGACCGAGGACACACCCTTCTATTTCCTCACCTGCTCCGAGGATGGCGACGTAAGGCAATGGGATGTGAGACAGCCGTCAAGGGTCTATCCGCCACAGAGGGACAGTATGATGCCAAGCTGGGCTGCAGGTAGCGATGCGTCTGACAGTGTTCCTCCGCCCTTAATCTCGTACAGTCGGTACCACTTGGATCTGAACACGGTTTCATGTTCCCCATCGCAGCCGCATTATATCGCCCTTGGTGGCGCGCACTTGCACTGCTTTCTTCACGATCGTCGAATGCTTGGAAGGGACAAGTTGCGCGAACGTGGTGCCAAACTGGGGGATCCTGGAGGGCATCATGATGATGACATGTTAGGCAAGGCTACCCAATGCGTCAAGAAGTTTGCTCCGAACGGGCAGCGGCGAATGAAGCGCCGCGACAATGGACACATTACTGCCTGCAAGATTAGTGATGCGAATCCAAACGAGCTCGTAGTCAGCTGGTCTGGAGACTACATCTATAGTTTCGATATGATGAGAAGCCCGGATGCGTCAGAGGAGACGGAAGAATCTGGACCATCGACGGCACCATCCAAGCGTCGTGTAAAGGACAAGAGTCGAAAACGTAAACGCCCAAAGTCTAGTATCCTGTCTCAAGAAGGTGCGAACCGGGCTGAGTCACGGCAACGTACAGAGAGCTCAGAAGAAGGTTTGGCATTGCGTGTTAATTATGCGAATGGTCAAAGCGAAGAGATCCGTGTGGAAGCTCCAAATAGTCCTCTGACGCCTAGCGAGACAGCAGAGATTCAAGCTACTGATCATTACCGAATCGCGAAGACTACCATTGGGCTTCTCCCTAAAATTTTCGATCTTTCGGAAATCTTGTCTAGTAACGTCGGCAGCCCCGCCGCCTACATATCGGTCTTCACTTCTGTCCTTGGGTCTGCGGCTTCTGTGCTGCCTGATATGGATGAAATATCCAGAACATGGCGTTATCCGGTCGATCCATCACCGGTCGATGTTGCGGTACAGAACAAGCTTCGTGAACAACGAGGCTCTTTCCGACGGTTCGTGCAGGCCGCGGGCACGCTTGCTCGTGTACTTGGAGGCCAGCTACGAACGGGCGGAGACGCTAATGCTTTCATCGCTCAATACTTCGCCTCGATTCAGCACGCACCTGGCGAAAGACGAGTACCTCAACATGAACAATTTGCATACGACTTTCTCAAAGCCATTCTACTATGGCTTGATAGTGGAGTGCAGTCTGTCATAGACGGCTTCTCTAGCCCGAGCTCGAATCCCCGCATGCCACTTCCCCCGGATGCTGATTCCGATGCAATTGACGAGATTCTTATCCCCTACCTTCTCCAGTTGGCGAGTGATGATCCCATCGTCAACGTAGATGTGTCGAGATTTGAGACGGATGAGACTCGAATCCTGTTCTCGTCTGAGAAAGCCGCCGTTATTGCATTCAGTAGGGCTGTAAAGGTTCCGTTCGCTGATCTGACTGGGGCACACGTACCTGCATCTGGCGATGTGTCAATTGACGACGATGTGCCAGGGCAAGATCGCGCAGCGGCAGTGAGAAACTGGGCGTTCAGGATCGGTAGGGGCTTGTTGCTGAACGCTGCGAAAGGGATCCGTTTCGCTGCAGTTGATCGGGCGTTTGGTGGAAGTGGGCTAGCAGACCCGAGTATTCAGGCCGAAGAGATGGAGCATCGTGAGCGCCAAGAAGACATCGACCCGCTTGAGGAGGAGGATGATGATGATGTTGTCGTAGAGGCGGAGCTCGTGAGCCGCGCCTGGGCTGATCAAGCGACTGCAGACTCGGGATCAGCTGGAACCCCCAGCGCAGCAGCAACTGGTACCAGCGAGAGCAGCGGTCCACGGGTTCAAGAGCCTGAGGAAGTGGTAGAGGAAGAAATCGAAGATGAAGAAGGTGAAGAGGACTCAGATGGTGACGTTGATTCTGGGAACGAAGACCAAGACGAAGACGAAGACGAAGATGATGATGTCGACGAGGACGGTCTTGCACGCACACGAAGCGGTCGCGTTCTGTGGCGTTCCGATTTTGATCGCAGCTATCTTCGGGAGCGCGTTGAATCCCACGTACCTTGCGCGCCGCATACCCGTGTCTACACTGGGCACTGTAATGTCCGAACCGTGAAGGATGTCAACTTTTTTGGCCAGAATGACGAATACGTCGTTAGCGGTAGCGACTGTGGACATCTCTTTATCTGGGATCGGAAGACAGCTCAGATTATCAATATACTAGAAGGCGACGGCGAGGTTGTCAATGTGGTCCAAGGTTTGTCTTCGTCATGCAGGTGAATTGGGTAAATGCTGATCTTAATAGGAAATCCATACGAACCAACAATGGCGGTTTCCGGGATAGACCACACAATCAAGATCTTTTCGCCAGATGCTAACGCCCAACGTAATGCTCGTAAGGGAATTGGCGTCCATTCCGCCGACCGCGGACTTTCTAGCCTGGGGTTCGGACGAAGTAGACGACGAACGCGACGCCCTTCTGCAACCTCGCCTCCTGCAGTGCCTCGCGATCCTTCACTTAGTGATGATGACGATGATGACGACGTTGCGGAGAACGGTCTTAAGAGTCGAAGAGCTATGCATGAGCAGTACCAGATCACGTCCCAGAACGACATGGACAGGAAAGGCGGTGAGTCACTCAAATATATGGTGCTCAGGGATATCTGCTGACTGTTTGGTTCGTTTAGGTCGAGAAGACGCGTTCATAACTAGGGCGCTGCTTGCTCAGTTGGCACAGCGACTGCACGGGCACCAGCAGATCGTCCTGGGTGGTGGCGGCGAAGAAGATGAGGATGGCGAAGGGACCATCGTGTTCAACAACGATGAGGGTTGCAATGTCCAATAAGGCCTTTCGAAGGGCAACTTAATAATTTAGGGAGTCTTAAAGGCTTACACAGCAAAGAGAACGTGAAAACGTCATATGATCGTTGTGTGACACAGGTTCCATCCAAGATGTATCGGTGTGGCACAGAGTTAGAGTAGGCAAACCAAACGCGCTTTTAGGTTGCAATCACCTCACTACTACAACGAAGATCGAACCCAATTAGTCTGCACTGAACCAGAACAGTATATTGAGTAGCTTTTCCCGCCCAGAGCCGAGTCCCATGTTCCAACCACTTTATGCGCCAGCCGCAGCCCAACACCCTAAAATGAGCAACGTGTCCCTTAAGTAGCCTTCTTCTGCTGCGCCTTGAGCGCCTTCTTGCGGTTGCTCCGTATCATGACTGTGGAGAGGAAGCTGCCGACAACGGTGGTGGCCAACACAATCAAGATGACCGGAATGCGGATGGCCCAGACGCGGGGAAGGAAGAAGGATTGGAGGATGTGGTCGTCGTCGACGAAGGGCTGCAATTTGGTCAGATATAGGGGTTTTGATGTGTAATCCGAACGAGTAGAGAGGTAATGGGCGAATGTCTAAGGTGAGAAGGGCTCCGTACCATGAACAGGGTCCAGATGGTGTAGTAGACGAAGACCGTGGTTGCTGCGATGAGCATGCTGAGGCCTACGAGACGGTCGAGCTAGGCACTTGTTAGCGACACATCACTCAGAAGTAGTAGATTGTAGCTTACCATCTTGATTGTTTTAGTGGGTCGTGAATGAGTGAAAGCTACGTGTTGACCGCACCACCTGGTAGTGAATGTTGATGCTGAGCTGGAAGTTCGGGGCATCGGTTAAACCTTCCTCCGGAAGGTCTTGGCGCGTCATTGCCTGCCTCCAAAGTTTCTTGCCGCGCGACATCTCGCCATCACAACTCACAAGTTGCGACCAACTCCAATATACCACTCTCCCACCTGCATGCGCGGTGCTCTCCCCGGACGGCGATTCTTCGGCCTTTACGAGGATAGTCGAGTCTTCGAAAACCCCCAGCAACATGATGGAGGTTGCTTCTGCCGTCCGCATTCCCTCGCCGGAGCCTGAACCGGAGCTTCCAGAGCCACCTCGTAAGCGCGACCGCTCACCACACGAAGCCGGCCCTTCGAAACGCTCGCGACGATTGGACCGGGATGAAGAAGATATCGACCACTCCCGGGACCACGACCGAGCACGCGACAACGACCGCCGCAGAGACCGCGAAAACGGGCACAGGCGGGACGAGAATGGAGACGGTTCACATGAAAACGCCGCTCAGAATGTGCAGGAGGACGACTCGCGGCTCAAGCTCTTCCAGAGTGCCTTCAGCTCAAGCAGGAAGCTCCCCATCGACGATTCGAAGACGCGAGCTGGTGGCGCATATATCCCGCCTGCGCGTCTGCGCGCGATGCAGGCTGCCATCACGGACAAGAGCACTCCTGAATTTCAGCGCATGGCTTGGGAAGCGCTCAAGAAGTCTATCCAGGGTATGATCAACAAGTGCAACGTCGCGAACATCAAGCAGATTGTGCCAGAGCTGTTCTCCGAGAACTTGATTCGTGGACGCGGACTGTTTTGCAGGGCGATAATGAAGGCACAGGCTGCGAGCTTGCCCTTCACAAACATATACGCGGCTATGGTGGCCATCGTCAACACGAAATTGCCGCAAGTGGGAGACTTGTTGGTGCGCAGACTGATCATACAATTCCGCAAGTCGTTCAGGAGGAACGACAAGGCGGTTGCGGTGTCTAGTTCTATGTTCCTGGCGCATTTGGTGAATACGCAAGTCGTCAATGAGATTCTGATTGCCGAGATTCTTCTGCTGCTGCTTAACAAGCCGACAGACGACAGCGTCGAAATTGCAGTGGCAGTCACTAAAGAGGTGGGCCAGTTTCTGGAGGAGATGAACGCCGCGATCTCAAACGCCATATTCGACCTGTTTCGGAACATTCTTCATGAGGCGGACATCGACAAGCGGACGCAATACATGATTGAGGTTCTCTTCCAGGTCCGAAAGGACAAGTACAAGGAGAACCCTGCGGTTAAGGAAGAGCTGGATTTGGTGGAAGAGGAAGACCAGCATACGCATCAGCACCACCTGGAAGATGAAATAAAGGTCGAGGATGGGTTGAATATCTTCAAAATCGACCCAGAGTACGAGGAACACGAAGAGCAGTACAAGAAACTAAAGGCCGAAATCCTAGGTGAAGAAGAGGGAAGCGATGCCGAATGCACAGATGAATCTGATGACGACGAGGAAGATGAGGTACAAAAGGCCGAAGATGTCAAAGATCAAACGAATGCAGACCTGGTCGCTCTCCGCCGAACGATTTACCTCACTATCAAGAGCAGCGGTGGCTTCGAAGAATGTTGCCACAAGCTCATGCGTATCAATCTGCCCCACGGCCTAGAAAACGAACTCACGACTATGATTGTCGAGTGCGCAAGCCAGGAACGCACCTACGAGAAGTTCTACGGCCAGATAGGCGAGCGTTTCTGCAAAATCAATCGTATGTGGACCGACCTATTTGAGGACGGCTTTGTGCACTACTACGAGACTATCCACCGCTTCGAGACGAATCGCCTACGCATTATCGCTCAGTTCTTTGCACACCTGCTCTCTACTGAAGCTATTGGGCTCCACGTCCTTATGGCAGTCAAGCTTAACGAGGAAGATACCACGTCCAGCTCTCGTATCTTCATCAAGATCCTTTTCGAGGAACTCATGGCCAGTATGGGACAAAAGTCGTTAGTAGAGCGATTAAGGGACCCCATGCTCCAGGACAGCCTCACGGGTATCTTCCCTACGGACGACCAGGCCAAGACGCGCTTCGCCATCAATTTCTTCACGGCTATCGGTATGGGCATTCTGACCGAGTCAATGAGAGATTATCTGAAGAACAACGCACCCAAGCCTCAAGCACTACCCGAACCAGAGTCAGACTCCGAAAGTGTCTCGTCACGTTCATCATACTCGTCATACTCGTCGCGTTCCAGGTCGCGATCTAGATCCAAGACGCCCGCAAGGAGAAGAAACAGGTCCATCTCAAGCGATCGCTCATACAGCCGAAGCAGGTCTCCCGCACCAAAGAAAGTCCGCGGTCGCACCCGTAGCCGCAGCTCCTCGTACAGCGCTGCCTCGGACTCGCGCTCACCCCCACCGAGGCGAAGACAATACTCATCCAGCCGCTCGAGATCTCCCGTGCCTAAGAGGCGAGGGCGCGAACCGACCCGCTCGGTCTCGAGATCTCGCAGTCCGGTACGCCGCCGTGATGCTAGTGTGTCCCGATCGAGAAGCCCGGTTCGTCGTGGCGCGAGGAGGTATAGTAGTAGCCCTTCGCGTTCGCCACCTCCGCGCCGCAGACGAGATTCATAGGCATGGTTTGGTGAATTGTGTATGTTAAGGCATGTGGGGTTGCTGGTCTGCGGCACTGGGTTGGACTTCTACGGATAGGAAGGCGAGATTGACATCTAGATGTGTAATTAGGTAGCAGAATGACTTCCTCATCATGAGGGTTGGTGGTTATACCCTCATATGCAGCCTGGCTCTTGGGCACTTCTTTGCTTGTGAGTCTGCTTGTTGTAAACAATGGTGAGGTTGCCTTTGAGTTGATGAGGACATGCTGAAGTGTACCTTGTGTTTGCGAAGTTTGCCTGGTGTTGAGGTGCGTGGCTGGCACACGAGGGGGCAGTTTGCAGTTGTATTTACGGTATGCTTTTACGGTATGTTCCAATTCACTAAATATACTATTTGGACCTTGAGAGCACATGTTCGAGCTACTCATTGCTCATGTCTTCATTCTATTTCGCATTGCTATACTACAAGACACGGAAGCTTCTTGCACAACAAATGCCCGATTTTGTGGGCGCCGCCTTTTCACAAGCAGTCTCACACCTGCAAGGTTGAAGACCCTGTCTCCTCTGTAGAAAGAAACTAGATAATGTAAAGATATCGATGTCTGGTGGAAGAGCTCTTGTTGGACATGGTAAGAGAGCTAAACATGCTGCATTTGTCCTCGTTGTCCAGTTGGTTGATGCACTCCAGATGTTGAATGCACGTTAACACTTTCGAGACCAGGCCTTGTGTCGATAGTGTCCTGTATAGGTTCGGTTCTGTTGGCGGAGGTTCATGTTGTACGTCTACGACGATAGCTTGAGCGTCGGCGCCTATTTGAATAGAAAGACATGTTCTCCATTCCACCTAATGTTGAGGAGTAGAAGTTAGTCATAGGTTATAGGCAGAGTTTTGCGAACAACGAAATTACGTACGTTCAAGGCCAACGATGAATTCTTCGATGACTTGCTGGATTTGGAAGGTCCTAGAGCCTAAAGCGCGAGCGAAAGTCGTTGCTAGAGATGTCCTGGTGTGGAAGTCGCCCTCAAAGGTTATTGACCACCCGTCGATAAGAACCTAAAAACTGTCAGGGAATGTACGGAAGGAGGATAAAGTGCTTACTTGGACGAATTCGCGAATCATGTGCTGGGAGGGCACATCAGCAGAGCCCAGTCGCATAGCCTTAGCCCAGATCCCCATTATGTGAGCAATACTATCATCCAGGACTATGTTGCGTTCTTTGAGCTTTTCTGTAAGTTCGCGGACCGTCTGGTCGGGCTGAAAGTCATTGGAGTTCAGCAGTAGTAGTGATCCTGCAGGTTCTGCAGTGACAATGCTTGCCATTTCTGTTAGTGATCCATGGAAGATGATCGCCTCGGCCGGCACTGAACCGAATATTAGCTTTTCTGCAACTCCTCTGTATCTAGAAACAAATTAATAAGAGATCGAGTATAAATAGGATGTTGAGTTGTCAAACCTCGCCCATCGCGCCTGTCCAATCGTTTTTAGCTCTCTCAATATGTCTGACGCTTTCAGCTGCTGGTGTAGTTTATTAATGCTAGGGTGTTGGCAGTTGAAAACGGCGATCTGAGGATTAACCATGTTTCTATTGAAGGGTTAGATTCTGTGGAGGATAGAACTTATACGGTGCTTACGAGGCATATCCCAGGACTTGAATAAGACTGGTTGCACAAGACACGTACGCGGACGCATTCCCCTGCTTATTCAAGTGCAAATTTGTTAGCAACAGATGGCAATTTCTACCGTCCTCTGTGTTTGGATTAGGCGCTGGCAGCAACTCGCCGTTCCAAATGCTATGCATTTGACTAATGAAGCCAGTCTCGGGACTAAAACTGGTTCGACTAACACTAATTAGAAGAAAGTACAACAGAGATCGTGAAATATGAGGTACCTGTCGCAATCCCACACCCTGAAAGCCAAGAGCTCGAGCTGATGCGGTCGAAGTTGCGGAGAACACTGAGAGGGCGTTGTCTCCAGGTTTTCGGTATTGAGTAGAACGCTGTCCTCGTTCACGTTGACTTCCATCTCTTCTGAATTATTAGATGAGATTGCAAAACCACTAAACCGCATCTCATCTGTGCATACGTGTGGCCGTGATTCATTGAAAGGTGAAGAATTGTTCGAGAAGCGAGTCCGGTGCAAGAGTGCCCTAAAGCGGCGGCGTGTATGCTTGGAACGCGCGAATCTCGCACTGCCAGACGACTGATTCGATGCTACTTCACGGCGTTCGAGCTCGATACCAATAGATCTAGCAGCTTCTTCCACTGCAGCTCTATCGGCGGCGAAGATGTTGCCGGGATCTTGGATCGGACAGTTGTCGATCGGGAGGCAGAAAGGGTACGCCTCCACATTGTCTCGCAGAAACTTCTCTTGTGGTTTCACTTGTTTCCTGCCATCTAAATTCAAGTTATGCATATTGTTGAAGACCTTGGTGAGGGCGTCGGTATCAGCGTCGAAGAATTTGAAGAGCACCGCTAGATCGTAGCGCTGTTTGTTGGTCCAAAGATGTCGTACTGTATACTCTGGCGCTCTCTGGCTTTGGCGACCGCGCTTTTTTCTGATTGGTGCGCACCTAAAGTTCGGTTGTCGGATAGTCAGGCGATGTTGCTGTTGTCCTAGGCCACTGCTTGACGGCATGTGGATTGCAGAGTGTTCAGTGACTGTCCTCCTTGGACAAGGTGTATAGACTTCGTCGTGTAGGAAGTCGGTCCTGTCTGAGGCATAGCCAGAATTGGTGGTGGAATCCATTTGTACTTCTGGGGTATCGAGCTCGTGGTGTTCGTTACCGCTGGAAGCTTGCAAAAGTTGCGCGAACAGGTCTCCAGTCGTGCCCGGTGCTAAGCTTGTTGGGGTGTACTTGGCTTCTATCTCGTCGTTACATATCGTACTCGGGGAGTCTGCTCGGTGGAGGACTGGCAGAATGTTCAATGGAAGTGAGGCTAATGGTCGGCGAATGGTGCGGCTGCTTCGTCCGTTCCGTCCGTTCGCGTGGCCTATCGTACATTAGGTTCTTTGGTAAGGAACTATGATATAAGGCAATATAGATATACAGTGTTCGTTGCACTTACTTTTCGGTTCATGGCTGATTGACATAGGCGAGATTAGGCTAGCCACTGGGGACGAATTCTCAAGAGCTGGAGCGCGGTTCTCATCTGGCACAAAAGCCATTACTCCGCCATCGCAGGATTGCCATGTCCCACTTCCAGACATCGTGTCGAAAATTAAGAATCAAGTACAACAACAGATTTAAGCAGAAATTAACAGATGCGCGTAGGAAAAGGAACAGTTGAGAGAACGAAAGGGTGGCGTTAGGACGAAGGAAAGTGAGGTAGTGAGTTCTGCCGAAGCTCGCTGGGAGCAAACGCTTTTCCATCTCGACACGGTCGCGTCGCGTGAGTACGCGTCGACGTCTCTATACACGTGGTGAGAGTGAAAGTGAGAGTGAAGGAAAGTCTTCTCAAAATCATAGCGCTTGAGGTTGAGCGGATGAAAGTAAAGCTGGCTTTCCAACGAGATCCAAACATTCTTCATGCTGTTCTAAAGCTAGTGGAGTGGAACTCATTTCTTCAGCTTCTGGTAGAATTTGCTTCAGTTGCGATGTTGCATAGAGGTAATATACCGAGTAGTGCATGCGTGCGCGTGCGGATGGCTCGTGTAGACGCTAGCAACTTCCTCTCACCGCTACCCAATCAAGAAGCTACCTGTCAAAATGAAGGCAAACGCATATTGATCTGGGTCGGGGGAAGCCCTCTACTTTTACTTGAAATGAATCAAAGTCACATGACAAGCGCCTTCCTGAGGTCTCGAATAGGACTAACTGGGGATGACGCTCTTTCTTCGTGACGTCTATGTATCACTTCAGGTCCGCTATTGTAGGATATGCTACATTCGATGCTGTCTCGATGATCGTCAGCACCACCACGCTTAGCGTCTTTGTATGTAAGCATACCTCACATCTCGTAGGGAACGCTCGGACATCGTAAGCACACTTTAAACCTTATTCGCAGCCCCTCTACCAAAAGGACTCCACTTACAGCATGACTGGCATCACAAAAGTAGCTTTGGTACAGTAGAGGATGCTGAGCGATGACTTCGTGCGCTAATTCACTGTTCAGTCCACGCTAGCCTTGGCGGTATTAGCCCCGTACGGTTGGGACCGCTACCTCGCCCTTTCAGAGATCGTAGCGAACCGCCCAGGAAGCTACACGCCAATTGACACTTTCAAGGGCCATGACATTAAATTCCGCGACGTCCGTGGCTTCCGAAACTGCGAGGATGTGCTACTGGACGAAGGCTTGGGATTGGCCATACTGTCATGTGATGAGGGCAGAGATAAATGGAATACCGTGATGGGAACATTTCAAGCGGACGGCAGTGTCGAAAATGGAAGACTTTGGCTGTATGATTATGTTGAGACGGATGTGATCCAGCCCCTCGCTTTCAAGAATTTCCCGAACGAGCACGACTTTCACCCGCTTGGCTTGGAGCTGGACAAGACTACCTCTACACTCTATGTTGCCAGCCATGCCCAGAGCGGCTCTTGCATCGAAGTATTCCAGCTGGAGGTAATGTCGAAGAGCCTCACCCATGTTCGAACTATTCAACACCCGCTCATACATGCGCCTAATTCGATAGAATCTGCTGGAGACGGAAAGATATACGTTACGAACGACCATATGTTCCGTGCCCGGGTCTCACCGATCATGAGCAAGATCGAGACGTTCTCTGGTGCGTGATAACTAGGTACTGTGTGGACGTGGACTATCAGCGCAAGAGGATCTTCTTTGGCTGGCTGAAACACACACAAGTACCCACCCCCACTTTCTCGTCCTTGCACTGACTTTGCACCCGTCGGTACAGGTCTCCCTGGTGGCACTGTCGTGTACATTGATCTCAACCGACCAGACGCTGCACGAGTAGTAGCCAGAGTCCCATTCGCCAATGGAATCGCGCGGCTGAATTCCACCACGCTTGCCGTGGCTTCAACATCCAAAGCTGGTGTTTACTTCTACCATGTACAGCCTGACTACGGCTTGACATTCAAGTCTTACGTCAGGACACCAGCAGCGGTGGATAATCTAAGTGTAAGTGAAAAGTCCAGATTGCGTAGTGGAAAGCTGACTCTGCGTCTTTTGATGTTCAGGTAGATTCCGAGGGCACGCTGCTGCTAGCTGGTCATCCCAGTGCTTGTACGTAGTTTCCCTTCACGAATACGAATTGCGCTAGCTGACCTCTGTACCAGTGGAGCTAATGAAGGTCTCAAAGGGTAGACCTCGTTGCGACCCCAATAGCGAGTCCGACGCTGACAGAACGGCCTGCGACTGCACCGCGCCGAGTTGGGTAAGTAGAGCTTTCTTAGCAACGGACAGAATTCAGCCGAAAAGCTGACTTTGTTTAGGCAGCACAGTGGACTGAAGGAAAGGGATTGGAAACACTCTTCAAGGGTGGGCCTGGCGGCTTCTGCAGTAGCAGCACGATGGTACGAGATGTAAGTTTTGCCTTCCGAGTCCGGAGGGGATGTAACTTCAGCTGACCTCTTGGCTCTGCGAATAGCGGAAACGGGGTATCGCCATGATTTCGGGCCTATACGAGAAGGGCGTCATGGTTATAAGGGAGTAGTACGGGTATGGGAAGGCTAGCCTCGACGATTGCGTTGCGCGGGGGACATCGAAGAAAGAGCAGAGGCATCGCTCGGGCGCAATTGCACAGAGTGAAAAGTCGCGTAGGGTGTAGTCGCATAAGGCAATAGAATACGAGTTCAATTCGATAAGCGAAAGGAAAGGGGGTATATCGTTGCAGACAGAGCAGCCATTCTACAAAGACGCAAGGAAAGAGAGAGAAAATCCACACGATAAGCAGCGCTGAGAATCTCAAATCTGTACACCCCACTCATTAAATCTCGTCAGATCCGCAACAAAAGTAAGAACTTGAAAAGCAAGAACGTGAAAGAAATGATGCTCCTGATACTCCAGTCTTAGATTGGCAAAACAGGTGGCCGACGCAATGCATGAAAGCACAGTTACTCAACGCGGTTATGATCAAGAAGAAGAAATATCAGGAACACTAAGAGACGCCGGCTTCCTCTCTCTCGCCTCTACTTCGTCCCCTAGGATCTTCGTACCCGACGCATTCGCGCCGCCATCAAGGAGCGGGAACTCTTTCATCTGCTCTGCATTCATTTGCGGCATAGGCGTGAGTGGAGAGTTCTGCCACTTCGAGACATCCTTTTTCAGTTGCTCAAGCTCCTTCTGGAACCGTTTAGAGTAGACTTCGATGTAGTAGTTTGCTCCGTTGTAGGTACTCCAGATAAACACCACGATAAGGAAGAGGCCGGAAGCCCAGCGAGACCAGAACCAGAGCGGGCATGGCACCATGGTGAGGACGGCGTAGCAGTACTGGATCATCATGAACGCTGGTTCCTGGAGGTACGCGGGCTGTGAAAGCACGAAGCGGCCGAGGAAGTTCTTCGCGTAGGATTTACGTAGCCAGGTAAACGATGTTGGACGGCCGGCCGCGATAGCCTCTCTACGGCGCACTGTTATGCCGAAGTGATAGCTCATTTGCCAGACTGCGTAAGGTAGGGTTGCCCATAGCATCATCTGGGCAAGTCCGTAGCGATGCGGCGAGTCTGGGTCGGCGTTTCGAATGGCCCAAACTGCGGGATAGGCTTGTCGCTGGTACTCGGGTGAGAGCAGATGAACAACGCAATGGAGCGTTGCGCAGGGCATGATATGGATGAACAAACTAACGACCTTGTCCATGGAGTGAAAGACCAGAGAGTTCCGCCACATGATAATTGCTACCGCGTTGTTTCCAAATGCGAGCTGGCAAAGTGATTAGCAGGGAACATCAAGTGCACATTGACAGAACTTACACAATAAGTGCTGATAAATAGGCGTTTCGACCTAGGAAAAACCCAAAGACTCAGAACCAACAGTGCGTTTACAAAGTAGCACAAGTCGGCAAGGAAGTAGTGGTAGCCTGTCAAATCCGAAGTCAGCATAGGTTCCAAAGTGGGCATGGTACATTCGCTCATTTCTCAGCTATGCGAATGAAAGACTCTTTGCCTGTGCCTTGGATATAGACAAGGAGTTTTCCTTTCGCTTTACTGGAAGAGCAAATCCACCTTGTACTCGGAGAACTTGCCTTTCTTGTGGTAGGTGTAGTAGCGGAGGGGCATGAAGTACAGCAGCTGCGCTGTGTACCACAGAGGAAACCATTCAGGACGACCGCCTACAAGGTACCCGGAGACGAATATGTTCATGACAGCGGCAATGAAGGAGACCTTTTCTCGTGCAGTCACGGCGGTATTAGACGCCCACTGCTCGCTTAGACGTTCGACAGACTGACGCATGCGCTTCTTGTACTTGTCTAGTTGCTCGGACTCGTTGGGTACACGTCGTCGCCATTCTTCGATTGCACGGTCTCTTGTACTTGCTGTTCGGGTCTTTGCGGTTTCCCTCAGTCGCTTGCCCTGCGCGGAAACGGACTTCTGCAACTTCTCCATCCTTTCCGTCAAAGCCAGATTCTCGATGAAGTCGAACATCGTGAGCCGCTCGACAGGCGGAAAGAAGCTGGCTTCCTCGGCATCTGAATCGTAGGCAGAGCTGGCAGAGAACGAGTTTGAGCGGGAGAGTCCCGGCGTGGACAGCGGCACCGGGGTGGCATCGTTGCCGAGCAGCGCAGAACCAGCATGGGTGGAATCGCCAGGCAGCGGCTTCGCTGAGTTTGCGGACACGCCTAAGTCTGGCTCGGATCTGAATTTCGCGTCGATGGTGGGGTTCGTCATGATGGGCAGGTCGTCTTCGGGCACGGATCCGAGAGAGCCCAGGCTAGCAGGACCTCGGCGGTGGTAGGAGGGCCTCTTTATGTAGCGGGGAGGGGAGCCTACAGCCATGGTGGTTAGTGGAGGCGTGCGCGAGGTCTCATGGCGTATGAGATGCAAATGGAGAGATAGGTGACTGTGGCAGAACACGGACAAGGGAGGCGGAAAGCGCGTACTTACAGTGTGGGGTTGTACGTATTCAGCAAGACCCTGCGGCGGTCGTGATGGCCGCTGGGATTATTTTGTGGGCGGCGGGCTGGACCAGCGCGAACCTTCGTTGTTTGTCGTCTTCAGAAGCTGATGCGTGGGAGCAGCGCGGCCAGTGATTGGGGCCGTCGACAATGTCATAAGAACGGCGGCCGCGAGCGTGATGGATGACAAGACAGGACCACAAGACCTTCCTTGGTAGACTCGTGAGATGCGTGACTGTGTCACAGCAGGCAGCCGTAGGAAGCCAAATATCCGCGTATCCAGTGTGGCCTTTTTTGTTGTTGTGCCTTGGGCAGCCCGCAGACGTCACCGCACGAAATGGGCGGTCCATGCGCTAGCCACAGCAGCCCATTCGGTGACGTTGCGCCTCAACGGCCTCCAAACAACAACATGGCCCTGATGCCCCCTCGCTGACCGCATCAGATTTGGCACGCTCTTTGGAGCTGCGCCTTCGCTCATTCCACAGCATGCTCGGCTTTACAGCAACGCGCACGCAAGTTGCGACCTACCTCTTCGGCGTCGCGCTCTTCTCCATCTCGTTCCTCGTCTTCCTAAACAGCTCGATCTCCTTCGTCATCACCCAGCGCATCGGCCAGGCGCACAATGTTGGCGATGCAGTGGGCACATTGGGCTTCGCAGACGAGCTGGTCGCGCTGGTTGCATGCCCGGCTTGGGGCCTGTTGAGCGACCGCGTAGGCGTGCGAAGCGTCGCCGTCATCGGGTATATGATTGTCGGCGTGAGCCTGTGGGTGTTCATGGCGGCGAAGAACGTCTATCCGCAGCTACTGCTTGCGCGATTGCTGTTCAGTGTGGGCGCGACTGCTACGTAAGTCGTCGTAATCCAAGTCGGATGTAGATGCTGATTGTGAATGAAAGTGCCACCATGGTCACAGCAATTCTGCCCACCATGACTGTCGTGCAGGTCGTGCAGATCGTACAAGACCCTCGGACTCCTCGCAGGCGCGTGAACGGAACGTCGCATGCATTGGCTCCTTCCATCTCGTCGGAATTGACCATTACCCCCGCACGCTTCCAGTCGAGATCCCCGCCTCGCGACGATAACGACGATACAGTTGTAAGGAAAGATACAGCTGCTTCCACATCGCATCTAGCAGGGCTTGTTGGCATGTTTACAGGATGCGGCGCTCTGGTGGCACTGCTTATATTCCTGCCGCTGCCCACACGCTTTGGACAGGGAGGTGCCGAACCCGCCGATGCTGTTGCCGACGCTTTCTACGTTGTTGGAGCCATTGCGATAGTCGTTGCGCTTGGATGCTTCTTTGGGCTGCGACGTCTCCCTGGTGAGGAAGAAAAGAGCTGGGAGCGTTTCTGGCGCACAGAGCAGAATAAGGCATCCGATACTCCCCAGTCGCGTCAGCCCATTCTTTCATACCCACGGTTGTTCTTGGAAAGCGTGCGTCTTGGATATCAGTCACCGACCATTGGACTAGGCTATGTCGGCGGCTTCGTTGCGAGAGCATCATCCGTCGCCATCAGCCTGTTCATTCCCCTCTTCACCAACACGTACTTCTTGAAAACGGGTCAATGCCGTGCAACAGACCCTTCTGACCCCGCCGACATCAAGAACTCCTGCCCGCAAGCCTACAAACTCGCGGCTATGTTGACTGGCATAAGCCAGTTGATTGCACTGCTGTCAGCCCCGATATTCGGCTACCTATCTGCTCGCTACCGGAAGTACAACCTGCCACTGATGCTCGCGGCCGTAGCTGGCGTTGCGGGCTACTCCGCCTTCGGATCGCTCGCGAGCCCTGATCCTGCAAGCAAAGATGGATCAGGAGGCATCTTTGCAATCGTCGCATTACTCGGCATCAGTCAGATCGGCGCTATCGTATGCTCTCTTGCCCTACTCGGCCGCGGCATCAACGACGACGACAGCAGAAAATCCCAGCTACATACGACAGACGACAACGTCCCCACCAACGGACACCTCTCAGCAGGTACAACACCGCCGCGCAGCCCTGCGATGACACCACAGTCAGAGGAAGCTCCCCTTCTCGGAACGAACTACTCGGGGCCTGCGTCCTCTTCTGGTCCAGAATCACATACCCATCTCAAGGGCTCAATAGCGGGGACGTACAGTCTGCTAGGCGGCTTTGGCATTCTCTTGCTTACTAAAGCTGGAGGTGCCCTATTTGATTCTAGCGGGCCCGGCGCGCCGTTCTACATGATGGCGGCCTTTAATGCGCTGTTGTTGGTGGTAGGCGTTTTGGTTGCGGTGAGAGATGCGTACAGTGGTGCAAGGGGTGAGCAAAGAGGGAGGGAGGTGAGATGATATACCCGAGATGCGATGACACGATGATGGTTGGTTTACGACGACGCCATGTATGGCATGTAATTTAGGTATGAAGCACACATAACATAAGTCCTTAATGTCGAGTCATGTTGGGAACGCTGCCATGGCCTCCGCATTCAGCGTGCTTTGCCATCTAGAGAAGACGGATAGGTCATTGTCTCTGCCGCTTGAAAAGCGCACGGCGTTCTGAAGCGGCATGTACAGTTCAGCTATGGAACCCCAACGGGCGTGAATCATCGAAATTAAATTGCGCCGCTCGGTGTCAGAACAGGTGGCATGTCCGTCACGACGGCGAATGAAGCACAAAATAGTGTTGGTAAGGTCGATTGAGTTGGCTCAGACTACCTTAACCTTCCCGGATAAGAAAGGCTATGTTTCCCTTCTTGTTCAATCTCCTAGACATAATTCCAAAGCGTTGAGCCTTCGCAGCTCAAGCTTGCAACTCAAGACATGAACAGACTAGCATTCACTCCAGCAACTTAAGTGAAAACGACGTAGTGGAAAACCTCCCAATCTGCCCCGAAGCCAAGTTGAAACACAGCCCATTAGACCGACAATTCCGGCCATCCTCACGGTTCCACACCCTGATATAGTCTCCCGCCTTCAATTTCACGTGGCCCAGCGTAGCGTAGACCTCGTCTGAAGTAGCCATGTACAATCTATCTCCTTCGAATACCTCCATCTTGCTCCTGTCCAGGGCACTTTCTGGGATACGCCCCGTCGTCTCGTTCCGCGTGTTGAACGCTATAGCTTCGGTGTGGTCTTCAGCCCAGGCATACACGATGAGTTGATCGCCCCGTTTGGCGACCACCCCGTGATGATCTCCAGGCGTGTGGCTCTTTACGACGGGCATTCTGAGGGGGGGATTCTGCGCTTCGAAGCAAGAGGTTGGGGGTTTGGATCGCGGTGGAGGGACAGCGGAAGGGCGTTTTCCGAGCGTGTTGTGCAGCTCGGTTATCAGGTCGGAGAGTTCCTTGGGTATGTCGCCTGTTTCGATGAGATGGAGGACTTGCTGGGTGGGTGTTATCAATTGGATAGGGTATGGTATGATCGCAGATAGGGAATTGGACTGACTGCTCGAGTGATGCCCAAGTGCATCTTCGCGCTGGACGCAATGGACAGGCGTTCATTGGACGTGGCCTTCGCGTCTGGTTTGTCTGTACTCAACGAAGCTACCATGGTGGGAGATAGGTGTGAGGGAATGGGAGACGACCGAAAGCAGATTGAGATTGTGGGTCTGGACGAGGGGACAATATCGACAGATGAGAGGACGGCAACCTCGATGCAATGAATCGGGATTGGTAATAAGCAGTCTCTTCGGCTGTTAAGGAAACGGTCGAGGGCAGCTATTCGTTTCTAGAGACGGAGACCTTCCAGGTATTATGGATAACATGATATGGAGTCGCTAGTTCCACATTCCACAATGTCTTCACATCGCCAATGCCCTTGCTTTGTCATGAGACGTTGGAGTTACACAGTACGCAAGAATACATGTATACCTATGGTAGGTACCTGCCCTTACATCGATGCTCGAAAGACCCACAAGTGTCCGCCGTTACTAAGTAGTATAGTCAGGTGTCAAAGCATCACCCAACGTTCACATTGCTCATGCATTGGCCTTGATCTAAGATACGCGTGTATAGATTTCATGATGTTGTTCGACCGCTGTGTGTTATGTCTGGCGCTTATTCCTACAGAGTGAGGTAAACTAGAACGAACATAGCTACGCAGTATATGCAAGCAACAAAAAGAGTCTTTCAATATATATCTTCAGACCATGTCGTGACGTACACTGTCGATCAACCCCGTATTTCGGCATTCAGATAACCAAGAGAATGATATCTAAAGATTCTGATTCGCGGGGCCACAAGAGAAAGGAGTCACGTAGACAAAGGAAGCTACCACGCTGCGACTCCTCCAGGCGCGCTATGCACGGGCTGGGAGTGCTTTGTGCGTGTGAATGGAAGAATAACACCCTCCGCACACTTGCCTCCCTGCACTTCTCTCTGGCGACCACTATATCAAGTCTGTCGTCTGGATAGCAAAGCTCTCTGCACCCACCAACACGTCAAAATGTCTACAAAAGCCGACACTCTACCTGCCAGCCAAGGCGAGCCCATCACAGCCTCAGCCTCGCCCGTCGAAGCCCTCCCAAAAGGAACAAAGCGTAAACGGTCCAGGACAGCAGACGTTTCGAAGTCATCAAACGTGTCAGAAGGCGCTCCTGGCCCGGCACCTCCCAAGCCCTCTCCCAACAAGCGACGCAGGAAAGACTCCCCGCTCGCTGCAGCAGATGAAGCTATCCATCAAAGCCAGCCCGAAGACGAGATAGAGACTCAGAAGAAACGCAAGCAGGCAGAAAAGGCTGCCCTCAGAGCTTCCAAGGCTCAAGAAAAGGCCTCGAAGAAACTCCTCGAAGCAGCAGAGAAGAAGCGCAAGCGTGAAGAACGAGCCGCGCTAAAGGCTATCAGAGAGGAAAGGAAGAAAGCAGAAGAGGCAGAGAAGAAGATAAAGCGCGAGCAACGCGCGCAGAAGAAGACTTGGAAGAAAGACTGGGAGGCCTTCGTCGAAGCGCACGATGTGCATGGCGAGACAGTAGATTGGGCGGAGGACGAGGAAAAGGAGGGCATCACGCAGACGGACGCGGGGAAGGTGTACGGGCTGAAAGCGAGCGAGTTAGTCTGTTTGAAACATCACCCGAGGTTCAATTTCAAGTTTGGCAATACGACGAAGTTGTTTGATGAGGAGGAGGTGAGGAGGATGGCTTGGCGCAAGGTTGCTATGCTGGCTGGGGTGCAGGGCGGCGGGACGGCAGAGGAAGAGGATGCGTTGATTGCAAAGGGAAAAAAGATGTGGGAGGATGGGTGAGTTGCTTCTTCATGACGGGGAATTCCTATCGCGACTAATCTTCTACAGAGGAGCGCGTGGAGGACGTGGGACGACGCTTTTGCCAGCGGGTGGGGGAGTTGCGAGGGATGTCGGTTAGATTTTGATGGTAAACGTCAGGTACAAAGGTGGGGGTCCCGCGTTCCTTCGCAAACTGCTCCCACACATGCCACGAGTGATGACTTGAACGATTACGAAGACTACCAGAGCATTTTGATCCGGGAGTTGCCGCATGACGACTGGAGCCGCGGACACTTCGGTAGTGAGTGGTCCCCTGGTCGTCGGCTTAGCGCCTTGTAAGGGTAGACGCCCGCTATTGGTTGCAGAAAGAGGCTTGCATTGGCCTCTTTTTCCTTTCAGACTTTTACGCATCGTTGCACGACATGCATGCAGGTTGACGCTCCTGAGACCGTGAGTGGACTTGTCGCAGATGAGATGGTGTTGCAAACCGCCGTCCGCCTTGCCGCAGTCTAGACTTGAGCTGCTGCGTCGTCAGAGGCTGCGCGGCGGTCATGAATGGCTTGTTTGCGGCGTGCGGCTTTACAGGGCCGAGCGAGCCTGATCGATCAGATCGCTGAATTGCGCGTTTGCGCGTTTTCCCTGCCTCCCGTGAAAAAATCGTCGAGTCTCGCGATCCCGCAATGCTCCCTAAACCTGGTAATTCTGTGAGCCTCATCTGACAAGATCGGCAATTACTGTGCGTCGAACACCAATTAGTCCTCGCGTACTTGATGTGCATCATGCATCTTCTGCGGACCCGCTCTAAGCTTCCCTGCGGTTCCCACTTTCGTCCTCGCCTCGCTAGTCTACCCTGTCAATAGCCGTTGAAACCTATACAAACCCCTGCCATAATTTTGGGGAACGTCCATCAGTGAAGATTTTGATGCCTCGGAATGAGCTGCTGGCGGACGGGCATGGCATTGGCCTTTGTGCTCGTTCCGCCAATACATGACCAATATATGATGCGTTTCCGACTTTTCACCGTTCAAGCGCTCCTTGCGGGCTTGCCGTGGATATCTGCATGGGTGTATGTATCCTGGTAGATCGTAGAGACGCACGCAGCATCGGAGGGATCTGCATCGGCGAACTTCTATCGGATGTTCTTTGTCGGACGTTCGCCGAGGTGTCGTCGGGCAGTCGCCGATGTGCGCCTTCGGACCAGGCGGCTCTATCAATCCGTTGCACGCTGAATCATTATAAGCAAAACCTGACCATCCACCGACACACTGCTAGTAGCAGTGTCTCGTAGCTGATTCAGTTCCGCCAGCTTTGGTTGGGGAAGAAGGGAGCACGACCACGAGGTGTCAGGCACGATGACATAACCATGTGTGCAACCTCCGATCTTCGCATCTGGATCAGACAACGTCAGTTCTTACATCAAACACCAACGGCTCCGCTGCGGGTCCGTACGTGCAACTATACTGTGTAACATGTGATAGTCCATTTGGCCGCACGCTTCTTTCACCGCCACGTTTGAGGCTGGCATACTTCACCTTCCGGATGCATGGCATCGTCGTCATAGCTCATTTCCTTGACCGCGCGTTATGTACGTTGCCACCACCTTTGACACGTTTTGCGCACATGGCGAAGGCAAAGGAGACGACGGCCACTAATGTTTCGTGGCGCTGATGCTTGTTCATAGATTCGGTGGGTGCGGCAAATCGATAATTTGTTTTTCTGCAGGGTCCTGCAAGGAGGATCGTAACAGTCTCTGTTTCGGAGAGGCCACCGATGGAGAGTATTTGTTTCTTGGTGTTGAGCGGAGGCGCGATGAGCGCGGAACGGCATGACGGGTTGACCGACGGCCACGGCTCCGAGCTTTAACCTACTCTAATGCTAATGACACGAAACCAAGGGTGGGCGGACTGAGGTCGGCGCGTCGGAAGCACGCGACAAGCTCTGTCAACCACCAATGGCTTCCCGTAAAAAGCAAGACGAAACGCATCCGTCAGGCCGCCGCGCATACATCGCATACGGCACGTCACGCTAGAACGCCCCAAGAACCGGTGAGAGAGCAGCCCTAATGCGGGGCTAAAATGATCGACCCTCCTCGTTACGAGGAAATGCAGACTAGCTGAACTGGGCATTGGTTCCCTTTCCTTGCACGGGATCTTCAAATCAAAGGCATAGTATACGACGACTGATAAATCAGGTTGCGATTGGGCTGGGATCACTCCTGATCATGTTAGTTGGGCGTTGAAATACTTGCACGTGGCGGTGAAGATAATGACAGCACAGCATCTTGAAATGAAGGTGTGCTAAGTATGATGTATTCGCGTGGTAGCATCCAAGATCTTACGCACGATGACCCATGGTACACCCAGGTACCCTTAACCTCTCAAAAGTCGCTCACAGCAGCATACTCGCGAGGGGAGCTCCGCCCGGACAAACGCGTCTGAAGCGCGTAGACACGCACTTCCCATCTCCCTACAGACCAATAACATGCCCCCATCGAATCGTTCACCCCAAGCGGTCCGTCCCCTAACCACCATCCCAAGTGTTCAGAAGATCCCCCACTCACGACGTGACCCGCACACCCGCGGACCAACCCTCTGATAGCGCCCTCTCCACGCCCCACTTCTGACACATCACCGTGGTAGAAGATACGATGGAACGCCGCTAGAAGCGTCGGCTCCCGGATGCGCACCCTGCCATCTTCGCAACCCTGACCCTGCACCACGTTTCGCACGGCCTCGCACGTGGGTGCCACTCTCAACAACGGCCTGTGCGCATACTACAGTCGTACTATCAGCTTCTATCTTCGCAGTCTGGCTGGCCATCCCGACACGGCATCGGCGGCATCGCCCTCGCCGGCAGCGAATCGCGCCCTGGACGAAGATCTTTGCCCCTGCTATGGCACGTCTAGTTTTAGACAGCCGTCTGCAACCGCGGTTGTTGCGACTGCATTCTAAAGCGTGCATGTGCATGCTGTGAAGCCCTGGAGGGTGCAGCGCGCTACGTCGCACTTATGCGCGCCGTGACCGGTGGTGTGCGTGCCTGGAAGGGGGACGGTGGCACGAGGCGTTGGGCTAGCAGCGGGGCGCATCTCTAGATGTGGAATGCAGAAGCAGAACGCGGCGCGACGCGATGCGAAAAGCGACCGGGGTCATCGCGATGCTGAGCGTCATTGCGGTGTCCTCAGGAAACGCAGCGGTCAAGCGAAATGATGGAAGCTGAACAGACACAGTGTGATAGAGAGTCTATGTGGATATGTATTGTATGTATTTCGTAAAGTCGTAAAGTCTATATGGATGGAAATGCTACTTTTTTTTCCTCCCGATGCTGATGCATAGCGCTGCATGGCCGTTGTGGTGTGCCCTTCTTCTTTCCTCCTGTATGTCTAATCCTACATGTAGAGACCCAGCAGTTCGCACTCGTGGGACTCCACTTCAGCGATGGAGAACACTTAGAGCTTCCCCGCGAACGCCAAAATGGAGACATCGTATGATGCCCCACAGCGCTATGGATGCTAGAGATCCTCCTCTTCGGTACTCGGAGCCGTGTCTGCGATGCTTGACTCGCTGCAGTCTGGTAGTTTGGTGCGTATAAATATCGGCCGTTGCCGTTCGGTACTTCGTCTATCTTGTGGACGGTGGTGTTGCGTGAAATTCGGTCGGTCTGTGGTGGTGAGGCGTTGGAGGCGTCGGATGAATGTCCCATTGGGGACCATGGTCCGTACATCGATCCGCTGGGTCGATCTGGTTCTACCCCAGTCGACGATCTTGTCAAGTGACTAGGGCCTGGTCACTGTCCTTTCGATGCCACTGTTCGATAAGCTGGCGCGCGCGGTACTCGGTCGCCCATCCTATGTCGGCCTCAACACCGCGGAGCAGGTCAAGCACGACGTGGCGCTCGCCGAGGTCGCTCAGGCACTGTCCAGCTGTGAACAAGGGCTGCACTGAATGAATGCGGACGGCATCGTCGGGCCTGCCCAGTGATATGCCGACAATCTCGCGGCTGTGCTTTTGGCAAGCGGCCAGGACGGATTGGTAAGAGTTCAGGCGTTCGTAAACATTGGTTGCTCCCTGCGTCGACTCATGGGGCTTGTTCATGAACAGCTGAATCTGACTCATGTGGTAATATTGCATGGTCGAGGCGCACATGGGGATGCTGTACCAGACCTCGGGAAAGAGGACATTAGGTTCGCCGAATACTGTTGCAGGTCTGGGGTCGACACGAGCAGAGGGCTTGAATGTGATGGGTAGGCTGTCGTGCCACATCTGGAATTGACGTTGGATCGTTTTCCAGTAATCGAGTAGTGTTCGTTGGCGGACGCCAGCCCAGGTAGATGTGCCCTCCTCTCCGAAGTTGTCCCCATATGCCATGAAATTGACAAGCTTGCCCATAAGCCATACGAGGGAGTTGCAGATGAGGTCTTCTCTCATCATGCTGTCACCTTCAGGATAGGCAATGTCCGTGGCATTGTTAGAGATGATGAAGCCATCTTCGTTGAGAAGAAGGCCAAACTCCCGCCATATGGAGAAATCTTCGGTGTCAAGTCGGGTCCTTGTTTTGTTTATAACTGAAACAGTCAGTCTAAATGCCACGTTTGATTTGGGTAATCCTTACAAGCTGCGAGCATGTCCTGCCTAGCGATGTTCCAAAAGGTCGCTCTCCGTGCTTTGGAGACAAAGCCAAGGTTAGCAGAAGTAGCCATGCAGTCAGACGCTGTCATTCGCATAGGCGACGATCGTTCCTGGGCAACGACCAGAAGCGATTTGGCACCATTCAGATGCCGCATCCACTCCTTGTCGGAACCATCAAGGAATTCATAGACGCATAGAATTGCGGAAGCTGCCAAGAGTTCGTCGGTGCTTGACGTAGCCGCGTTGTTTCCGGTCATCCGGTATCGCTTCGGGGAACGATCGTCGAAACCGTTAGACGAATCGCCGCCATCCGAATCTGAATCCGGTGTAGCCAACGCATTGGCTTTCAGTGCCTTCAGCAGAAGGGACACTGCCATATCATAATACTGTGTAGCTTTGTGAGACCAGTCCACTAAATGGGTGTCTGGGTACATCTCCATCTGTGCCTGTCGCGTTACACTGCCGCCCATAACAGGTTTGCGTCCTTGGACGCGCCCGAGGGCCTTGGCAGAGTAAGCAAGAACAGCGTACTTTAGGAGAAGGTTGTCCTGGGCTTTGACCGGAACATATGAAGAGAAATATGTACCTAGGTCAAACAAATCCATCCAATAACCAGGCCCTTCCGAGAACCACCGCAGTAGGTATGCGGTTTCGTAGTCACGGTCAGACATGTAGCTGGTGCAAGACGGGGTTCTTCGACTTGTTGACATCGAGTTGGAGCGAGGAATCTGATCGGGAAGCTGGCCCAATGGTGATGCTAATTGAGGATCAATGGGCGGCGGTGTCATGGAGAGCGAATGATGCAGCATTGGTCGGAAATGAGTGGCTAGAGCGAGTGGTGGTGAGATGGGCGTTCCCACGGACGAAGTTGGTGGGGATTGGAGCATCGAAGGTGTGTCAAGAGCGGGGATAGACTCCAATTCTGGAGTATAGCACATCGGTGAATTGTGTAAGGGTCCTGAGATCGGTGTGCTGGTTGCGGTAGAGAATCTGTTATGAGCTGGCCATGAGGTCACAGACCGCGGTTCGAAAGATGAAGGAGAATCTGCAGATGTGTTTGACATGGTGTCAAAGTCCGGATCCAGGTAAGGATTGGTTGTATTTATGAAGGTCACTAACAGGTCATCAGTACGTTAGAGATGGCAGGTCGGCATGTGGGTCTCACCATTCCGTGGGATGTCGAGCCAGATGGTTTCCTCGTCGAAGGTATTTCGGTACGCGTAGAAGCCCTTGAGCGAGCTGTCGTCGCCCGAATCATCGCCATTCATCGAAGCATTGTGTTGATGGCGGAAGACGATGCCTGAGCTTGGCACACATTCACGCGATGCTTTGCAGCATTGACCGCAAATTGGCTTCTTCTCGTCGCATTTCAGCTTGCGCTGGCGACATGTCAAGCTGCACAAAGCAATGTTAGTATTGCAATATGGTGGGTAGGAGGTGTATACTTACCATCCTGTTCGTGATCGCATAGTGGTAGCTGTAATGTGAGACTGGCCAGCAGTGATGTAAAATGCTCGCTATTTGATATCTTAGGGGTCCACGCGGCGGGTGGCACGCGCGTTATATGTATGAGCACATAGTATTGGTGTAGTTGCAATCTTGCGCAGCTGGTGAATGCGGGGTCCTGTATGGTTCGCGCTAAAGATCCACCTTCACAGCTTTTAGCAACGCGCCATTTCTCAATGGCTGCGGCGGCGATAGTTGCTAGCGTGCAAGGTCCTCAAGCTGAATCGCAATCGCCCTGTCTGGTCTGGGGATGGTAGCAAACCATAGGAGCATGTGCCACACCGATGCAAAGCGCGAAGGTGGCGCGAGCGCAGATTTCGATTCATGGCCGAGTTGGCGCCGCATTCGCGACCTTAGCGAGAATTTCATGCACGTGGGAAGACGCCGGAATATCACCGATAACATTTACCGCTACTTCAAGCCCTTCCCTAGCGTTCCAAACTGATCCTTGAGGCCGGGACGACCCCCTTTTTGTGAGATGCGTAGACCAGGGAACCTGGCTTTCAAGCCACATCAAATAGAGGCGGCCGGAGTTGTCTCCATTCCTTGTGAATGCTCCTCAACCACCACATCATGAGCGGCGCATGTTGCTTCATCCGTTCAATCCCAGCTTCCGAGCACCATCGGTTCCGCATCGAAGCCTTCTAGAAATTCTACCGAATTATCGGCGAAACGTCATCGCCTCAGTCAGATCATCATTTCGCCATCTTTTGCTTCTTCTTCGGCCGTTCCACCATCTCTTCCTCTGCCGGTGCATCGCTATCGCCGGCAGCGTCTGCCATCTCCTCGTCGCTATCACTGCCGCTGCTTTCGTGATTTTCGTCAAATTCCTCGCCGACCTCGGATTCAGATTCCGTCTTGAAATCTTCGTCGACGCTCTCATCATCCTCATCTGCACTTCCGCGATTGGCGACTTCGCCGTCACTAGAGGCGAGGTCTTCGTCTTGGAGTGCTGCGGCAAGGATGGCTCCGGACTATGGGAGAACCCGTTAGCGTCGTCGTGTACACGTGGTGCGCACGGTCAAAGACACTTACATCATCCGCCATCTCATTCTTAGTCTTGATGCCTTTGGCCCGGAAGAAGTTCTCGAGTGGTTGCTGCTCCTCACTGTAGTGCGTGTTAGTCATGCAGGGCTCAGCGCCAAGGGCGACAGCACATACCGATTGATGTTGGAAAACTGATGCTCATTCTGACCGTTCTTCATGGTAAATGTGATGTCAAAGGTACGACTTGCCGCCATAGCTCCCCCAACACGGGACATGGTCACCGATGCGATCGAGTCCATGCTGATATAGGTCGCCGGTTTGGGAACGAACATGAAAGCTTTGTCCAGGCAGAACAAGTGTCCTTCGTTGGCTTTGATAGAACACTTCACTCCGGACTGCTCATGGTGGCTGATGAAGTCCCGTGAAGGCCTGGTTATGCGTTTCCCACTCAGTCCACGGAAGATGTCCGATATCACTACAGAGATGGGGGCTTCGTAGTGCGACTGGAGTTTGTCCTTGTACTTGGTCTCGAGCATGTCTTCCTTCATGTTCAGGTCCAAATTAACTTCTTCATCGCGCTTGAATTGCATGACCAGGAACGGGTATCGAGTCTGACCCTGCCGCAGCGGTGGGTCCAGGCCAATGACAATGAGGGAGTGCATGTCGTCTGGCTTCGGAAGAAGCATGAACTTCTTCATGGCGTCGAATTGTATCTTGTAGTCGTATGTCTTTCCTCGCAACCGGAAAGAATTCTCGTACATGTCGATGTCGAAACGTCCACGAGGCGTCAAATGTAGTATCTCCAAGAATGTAGCGAACGTGTCTCCCGCAACCTCGCCAATTTCGGCCTTCTCTATGAGCGTCTCATAGAAGAGATTGGCCGCGTTCTGTTCCTCGCCCTGTTCGCCATCCTCGATTTCTTCGCCTTCGTCGTTCTTCTCCTTCTTGGACGCCACACCGGGAATGTAGAAGCGCATCTCCACAAGCTGGTCTTTCGCACCAAGGGCTTTCTTGCCGCGGGACTTTGCACCCCCGAGGCTCCCGTTTGTGTCGGCACCGTTCTCGTTCGGCGCTGAGAAGTCGACTGCCACCTCGTTTTTGCCCGCCAAATTCGTATTCGAGATCTCGCTGTATGGCACCTCGAATGCAGGCCGGTTTGCGACGTTGAAGGAAAGCTCCGCCTTGCCAAACTCGGCCTTGCCCCAGTTCCAGCCGCGGAGCGCGTGTTCCTTGCTCTCCAGGTTTACGCTGTACCAGACCTTGAAGAGCTTGGCGATGCGTTCGAAGTCCTGTAAACTGTCAGCCACTGCGGCGCCATGAGTGTTACCATCATACATCTTGCTTGAAGCCGTCGAGCTGAATGATGCCCTCATTGCTGTCTCGTGAAAGCACCTTGATCTCCCATCCTCGCGCCGCCCGACTCCACTGCGCCGAGATGATCTTGGATGCATCTATCGTGAAAGTGCCACCTTCGCCGCCGCTTGTCGGCTTCCAACCAAAGCCGGATTCTGCGAAACGGGTTACACCGTGCTTCTTCGAGAGGTTGAGGTAGATGTCATTGAAGGTCTCCCTTTGAATTCTCCGTCAGCATCGAAATATACAAAGCGCATTACTTTGCGATGGAGCGACTTACATGTTGACAGCGTGAAACGCGCAGAGGTTGACTTGCTGACGTAGAGCTGCGGTGCTGGACGCGCAGGCTGTAAATCGTGAAGTCGCGCGGCGCGACAGGTCCCGCTTACCCCAAAGGTGATAGCGTAGACACGTGATACGACTCCCCTCTTAACAGGGACTTCAACATCCCGCTAAACGCAATAAGCCTTGAATCTTCACTTCAGCATCTGGTTCTGTTTCGGAAACTTAAGTAGTATTGTTCTCTGTCAGTACACATCACTCGACCGCGGTCTGGACATAAGCTACACTGTACATGCCTACGCTAGTTCCATACTTATGGTACGCATCTGTCGGAAGCTCTATAAGATTCTTGTTTTTTTGTCTTTACTTGGTCTCTCGTTTGTCCTCCAATTCATACAACTTGCTTAGTGATATTCAGACACCGCAGTACATGGCAACTTCGATCAACGCCCACACATTGAAGATTTAGGTGATGGTGACTATTGGCTTAGAAGAAGGGCAGAAGGAATAGGTGTTATCTCTAGTGACCATATTATAAGCGGACAGGCGTCCTAGGCTCTATCACTTACCACTGTAGGCAATGAAGGGTAGAGCAGCGCGTAATGCAGCTTGTACAGATCATCGAGACACTGTCTTCCTGCGTGCTGAGCCTAATAGTGATCGGATGACGATAACGCAAAGTCCGAAAGTTTGACTTTGATACCACAGCAATGGACAAGTCCTCAGCCATGATGCTAACATAGGCATGAATCGCATGGACTCAATCGGCCAGGCTGCGTTGTCTAAATGACAACAGCCACCACACCAGGCATGTGTCCGTCGAAATCTAATCGACAGCTCCGGCCCATTCCTGAATCAGTCAGGTAATCACAATGGTGATAGGGATCACTTTCGCCCCCAAGATCTAGACCCGCCTAAGAATGTGATTAGCCCACTAATAATAGGTTATCCTGAATGATACCAGAATGCCTTTGCTCCCAGCCACCGTGTGCTGAAGCGAGTCCTAGCGTCCATGAAGTTTGGAACCGACGACGGCAGGAGCCTCGACCTTGTGCACAGACCACTATTCAAAGCACAGCGGTTACTGCGGGTGAGGGAGAATGAGGACATTACTCTAGGCGTCCAACTATCAGGTTCGTAGTGATGGGCTATTGATATTAGAGTATCTGAACCGATTTCAACAAGCTAGCGTCCAGACGTGGATAGTCTGTGGGAGAGGAGAATTAAGGGGACTGGGTGGGCGCTGTGAGTGTGGCTAGGTGTCGAAGATCGGTATCGAGTCAGGCGATCTGTCAAAACTGGTATACCCAGGTAACAGCAGTACTGTACCAGGGTATTGCCGCATAAGATACGGGCACCATCGTGCTCTTTCTAGGATAGACTCTTTCGCATTTCTCTCCGCTGCAGTCGCCGTCACGACATCGGCGCTTTGCTTGTCGGAATTTTCCAGCATCTCACAGGGGGTTACAGTCAGCAGCCGCTGTAAGCACTGCAGCACCCACGTCGCTTCCTGCAGCATGCAGACATCTCTCCACTGCGCATCGAGTCCAGAAGTCGCAGGTTGCAGGCCATATCCCAACTGCAGTAGCCTTTCCACACTCTTTTCGGCCCTACGACCGGCGGAAAGCTTATCCAACAGCGGCACGAGATGCGGATATGCGGATATGCCGTGCGTTTTCGAAGGAGGGCCGACTGTGGTTTCGCAAAATGTCCAATCGGTCCGCATCCAGAAGTTGTGTTGTGGGGGTGAGTCCAGGTTAGCTCGAGCTCGCTCGCTCGTTGGCGTGGCGGACGGTGAGCGATCGCGGTAGGGTGAGACATGAATCAGTGTCTCAGTAACCGTGTTAGTAATAAGTGCAAATAATGTGGCTGAGGAGACGGCGATCACTGGACGAGCAATGAAGTTGAGCTTTGCTAATGAACTGTAGGTCTGTGCGACATAGAAACCCGAATAAATGCAGGAATGCAAACACACATGCAGGAAACCGAGCGCGTGTGTGAGTACCGCAAGAAGCGTTGCAGTCTCGAATACGCGAAGAGTGACGAACTGAGAGAAGAGGATTGTACAAAAAATAATAATAAGACAGCTCGCGATATGACTGGTCCGAGCAAGTGAACGCAGAGTGAGGAGTCCTTCCTAAGAGAAAATCTACCCTTTCGCGAGAGATCCTATCCTATAGTGCTCGCCTACGCATGGCAGCATTCGTTACGTAGATCGATGTTGGTGTGAGGACGTATCTGGCGGTGTTAGAGGTCTTTGTTCAACAACCAAATCAAGTTACTTCTCTACAAGATACAAGTTGTAGTATTTACTCGAGTAATCGCAGAACTCAAATAGATCATATTACGGCTCATAGTCACCTAGCCTCTTCCACTGCCTGCGCTTGTGTTGCCGGCATTCGCCCTAGCAGAATCAAGCCTCCTCCCTGACTTTCGTTTTGTTAATCTGCTTTGATCTGATGTCACAGAGGAAATCGCAGGGTCTACAGGGCGGGCAGACGTTGACAATAAACATTGATAATGGACACGATCACCGTCAGCACGCATATGTAAGATAGCAAGCTTTGAATGCAAGAATATGCTTCGAATGTAACGGAAGTGATACCAACGACTTGACCAGCTGCCCGAGAAGCCTGGCGAAATGTTTCATGACTTCTCGGACACTCACGATCTTTTCTTGATGGTGCAGCGCTTTACCCTAGATGCATTTTGAAGCGGTCAGCTATGCGCTGTGAAGGAAATAATATGGCTGACCTTCTTGATCAGCCTGCCTCCTGAGTATGGCTTGCAGCTACCTCGTCGCAGTTTTATGGTCTGCTGTCGAAAGCTAGCAGGAACATGGAGAACAGTAACCTGGAAGTTGTCGAAGCCCTCTAGGGGTCGTCGGTGGCAGCCATCACATTGCTAACTCATATCTTCGAACCAGCCTTCGCAAGGCAGATCCCAGGGTATCGAATGTCGATATATCCGTCGATACGCCCATGGTTGATGCACCCGTCGCCGGCACGAAAAAGACCCATGGTGCCTTCCGTTGCGACCCACACGGCGACCAGAACATGGAAATTGACGGCTCTAGCAGTAATTTCTCCGATGCTACCCATGCTCCTGTGGAACGCAAACAGGCAGCTATTCACCAGAGTTCCAGCGATGACGACGAAGATGAGAGTACGTCTCCTATCCCCAAGCGTCCCCGTATAAGCCTGTCCCAACCTACTTCTCGCCAGCCCTCAAAGACCCCGGCTGGACCTGCCGATAAGGAAAAGTCGAAGGATTTCCGATCAGGTATGACCGTGCCGAGAACTTTTGCGGTAAATGCTTGAACGAGTATAAGCAGGCTTGGAGCTGACGAGACAGCAAAAGGGCAGAAGTGGTCACCAATCGCGCATCACCCAAGATTTAGTAGCGACGTCCCGGCCTTCCTTGCTCCCTTTCTTATCGTCAGTACTACTGCATATTCTTAGAAATTACTATCACTTTTAGCATAGTACTGCTTTAGCTAAATGCTCTGGATTACCTAGGTACTGTTTTTCTCTTCATCCGCTCTTATTATAATAATAGCACGACCTTTGACACTAGAATTTCGCAGACGGGGGACTCTTGGATTATCTTCGTCTGCTTATGTGTAAGATAGCTGTTTATACGTTATTGTTTCATAGAAGGTGTAAGTACCTTTCTTCTCACCTTAGTAATTCTGCGTAGCCATGATCAGCGAGGTCTAGATGGCGAGGATGGAAGTGAAGTGGGTGGTGCAGAGATTGACTGCAATCTCGGTGCTATCAAGCAGATACATCTCCTAGCATGGTTCCATCAAAGGCACCTCCACTCAACAAAACACCAACAATGCACATCAAAGCTATGCCCACGAACGTTGCCTGATAGCAGGTGAACAAAGTGCCGGAAAGGGCAGAAGTGGTTGCTAGACAGTCGGTGAATACCTATTGCTGCAGGCATGAAGTCCACAGACGGCCGTGTCTGATAATCTAGCTATGTGACTGTGTGCGTGGTAGGTGGGTTGGTGATATATTTACGTCTGACTATTTCAGCTTCAGTGCCTTTCTAGTTACATAGCCTCGCAGGGGGCAAAGGGAGGCGTCGAGCACCTTTAGTGAGGACATGTTTTTTTGCGTATACTACTGCTAACCTGCCAGTAGCTTATCCAGGCGTCCGTCCCCGTCCCCGTCCCCGTCTGGATAGTGATCTCAACATCGTATAAGTAAGTTCGTGGAGCCTAGCGCCCTGTTGCTTTTTGCTGTCAATCGATGTGGCTGAAAGCCATGTGCTGCGTCGTGTGCCAACATGCCCATTCCCCGTTGAGGCTGTGGGTGCGTGGAAAGACTGGAGCGGCAAATGTTCGTTGCAACCAGAATCGCATCAGCATCTCACTTCAGGACATTATAATTTCCAAGCGCGTTGAGGAAATTGTTGAGGTTGTGTCGTGATGACGCAGCCATAACGAGGGTTCCACGTGCGCGCTTAGGACAGTAAGCAACCTTTAGAGTTCCTTCTTCTTAAGTAGAAGTATACCTCTCTCTTCAAAGATTCTAATACTAGATTTTTAAAACTTCTAATCTTCGCGGTGTTGTGATAGACAAGTAAAGGAGAGATAATCTCGAGGCTTCACCAAAGGTGACACACCACACCCCGGTGGGAAATCACATGACGGCGTGACGACCTCGAGAATAGCACGCGTTCACCTCGTTGATCCATGACCTGAGACTCACGTCAGCAAGTCCACGAAATATCAGTCATCACGCGGCCGTCCTAGCATCGTGCTTGACCGATGGGACGACATCATCAAAGAAGCAGGAGATGGTTCGGTTGTCATGCGAACGGCGGACAGACAACCTCAAAGCTCGAATCGACATGGTAGAGTCAGCATCGAAACGGCTACGCACATCGACTGTCAGTACACGTCAGTCATGCAGCTGTTGCGTGCATCCAGCCTCAGTGCTGTAGATCCCCTGAAGTCTCGACGATCCCCTGCCCCCCCATTGTGATCCCCAGGTAAGCATCCACTGCGAACCCACGTCGTTTGCATGACAACAGAGCGGCTTGCGCAATCGCGACGCTGATAAAGTGGGTTGGTGATCCGCAACGGGAGATCATCAGAGCGTATCATCGATGGTCTGCTACACACCACCCTAAGGCGAACTTCGCGGGGGGCGAGTTTCGCGGATGAGTGCGGTAGCTTGCGGGGAACGTGGTCTTGCTATCGTTCGAGCACGAGTCAACGATCGTGAAACGTGCGGTCATGGCGACGCTGAGTGCAGACATTCTGTTCTCCCGTCCAGCGACTGAAGGCGGTGGGGCTGATCGTCTGGCCTGAGGAAAGGACGCGACGCGCAGTCACGCAGCCACGACACCAACGGTCGCCACTGCCACCTGGGCCCAGAACCCCAGCCCCAGCCCCAGCCATCCCATAACCTGATGCCTTAGCCACGCCTCCAGCCTGTTTCAGCGGCCGCACCTCAGAATCAAGTCAGCAGCATGATTCAGCGCCCGCGTCGCCTTAAACAAAACAAGCGTAAGCAAGCAGCTGAGCCTGTTTGCCGCGCAATTCTACCCACCAACTCGCGCCCCAGTATGACTTGCGTGGCGGATCTCAAAACGCCTGCGCATCGCCAAAATTCAGAGTGCAGACCCTCTCCCCTCATGTTTATCCCGCCGCTAGGCTCCATCGGAGGCACGGATCGTCGATCGCTGCCGAAGTGAGCGTGCCATCCCTGCAAGAACATCGAACATCGATTTTGAGCATCGAGATGCACTTTGAATAAATCCATATTATCGTGTGTAGAGACATGGTGAGGCTGTCGAAGGCGAAACGCAAGGCTGTCCTCCGAGGAGTAACAGTGTTGTGCCCGGCAACAGCTGCTTTGTTTACCAACATCTCCACACGGAGGAAGTGGTGGAGAGATGGAACGGCCTGGGCCATTGTTGGTACCTGACCGCATACGCATGCGCGCTTTGCGTATGCAAGCCTGACATTACCTTAGTAGATACTAGGTCTTGCTCACGCGTGCAGAAAAGAAAAACACAGATTTTGCAGCGCCTAAAGACTTGCAGACGACAGAGCCTAGGTGCTGCTTGGGGTATTCCGAGCATCGTCGGAGGCTTAAGGGATCGCGCATTCGCGGCCGTTGTTAGCGAGCTAGACCCACATGGTGGATGTCAAAGCCACCGATGCGGCATGGGCATTAATACGAGCAAACACGAGCATTCACGTTGTCATATCGGGACTTCAAAATATTTGTTTGCGAAGGCCGTGTATGGGGTATCATTGTCTGGTATCTAACTAAAGAAATCGTAGCAAACTCGCAAAAGAACCCGCTTCGCGCTAGTGTTGCTCAAACAACTTGCGTCTTCGGTCCGCTGGGGACTGCTTGTTGCCATTATGGCTGTCCGGATGACAGCCCTGCTTCATCTTCCCCGCGATAGCCTCTGTCCTCTCTGATAACTCCATTTAGTTGCCCGTTGAGTCGGATGATCCTGACTGCAGAACTGTGCTGCTTACTGGCGGAGACCGCCCATCCGGCTGGTGACATGCTTCTGCATGTGGCTTGTTTGGCGAAGGAGATAGTGGTTGAAATGCCGGTGACTGTCGAGTAGTCGTGTAACTCGCGGTGTGCTTTGACTTTTTGATCGAGAGAAGAGACCCTTCATCCTGCGCAGTAGCCCGTCATCTTCGCGCAGTGGCTGCAGTAGTAGATGTTGGTGCCGAATTGCACCATGCTGCCGCCGCTGGATTCGCGTCGGCAACGGCAGCAGCAGAGTGTGGAAGGGCTGGCGGAGCCTGAGCTGGAGCTGGATGCTGTACTGGAAGCGCTGGAAGGAGAGGAGAAAGCGCTTTGCAGCGGTTGTGCAGCAGGCCTATAGGCGGCAGATGTTTGTAGTTGGAGCAGTGAAGAAGCATCAATGGGCGCCATAGGGTGTTCAGAACTGAATCGTCGAGAAGCAAGTAGCGGGTGGTATGGGTCCGGAAGAATATCCGGGGAGTAGGCTTGGAGAGGCGTAGTGGCGGGAGTTTCTGTCGAAAAGTGCGTCGAAGTGATGGGCAGCGAGAAGTAGCACAGAGGTTGTGAGGGTGTGGAATCGTTGATCATGGTATGGATTGCGTCGATATTGGCGAGGTAGGCAACTTGTTACCTGTGGGAAGTGGTAGGACAGAGCCGGCCATGGGGCGGGCAGGCACAGCTGTTATACCAGACTGGCACGCGGGTTCATCACGATCGCGAATTTGGCGCCCATTCAGCATCGAAGATCCGACATGGGCACCGGATTGGCTCCTGCAGTCCGGTGCGTTGGTATGCGGCGAGTGACTCCACAGTGGCCAGACGCGTTCTTGGACCGCGCTACTGTATCAGTTCACCCAGCCTTGGAGCGCTCGTCCCTCCAATCTGCTCGGGCGGCGCTGCTTCCGGGACTTCTGGGCGGCCCAATCCTCTCTCGCCGACCTAAATCTTACACAGCTTATTTTCCCGGTATTATATGCCCAACAGCGCCTAGCTCGCATCGAAGTGCTCTCAGTCCTCTGATGTCCCTGCGCAGCTTTCGATCGCAGCAATCCGCGACGCTTAGGTAAGATTCAAAGTTACAGCCCCGCGGACGCCTACGTCGCGGCAGCGATCGGCCGACACAAACATCGAGATCCTACAAGTGCATCAGAGATCAAAAATCGCATCGGTAGATCTATTTCTGCTTTGACTACCCGCTGCACTTGTGTTTGCGTCTTACATTCTTGTTGGTGTTTTGTTTGCTCCACGCCGCGGATGATTTGTATCATGCAGTGATACCGGTATGGCATTTTGACGTCCTTCGTCCTACACGGCCCAGCGCCACGGCTAGGCCCCAAGCCTTCAGCCCCTGGTGCTTGCGCAGCCTGTGGCTGGGGCCCAGAATCTCCACGCACACCGGACGACTTCCCGCCATGACTACAGCCCGGGAGACGTGCAAAGCAACATCGTAAACCTGTGGAGATTCTTCACAAACTCTGTCGTCAGCGCTGCGCTGTCTCGGCAGCCCGTACCATGGCAATTTAGACATGCCTCTGCACGACCACTCTGCAAACAAAGACGCTCTCAAACCCCACGCGGTACATGGCAACGGCTTTCATTCCGTACAACCTAAACGCTGGAAACAAACGAAACAACAACCCAATGTTTCGGGCCGCTTTGAGACATTAGTACAATGTGCCTACCCCGCCGAGGTGCACTGCCGCATTCGTGTATCCTACTGAAACCCTGACGCGCGCTTTATCACGTCAGACCACTCAACCCAAGCTCACGGAACACTGCGGCATTTGGGCTCGGTATGTTATCTATCTCTGACCTTGGTGGTCACCATGGTGAGGAGAAACAAACTAGGGTCCTTGGTCCAACCACCGGTGACCTTTGTTCTTCAGGGCTGCCGTTTGTTGTCAATGTTTCGGATCTTACGTGCCATGATAGATCACTGCATTGGGGTACATTGTGATGTCGCATTCTCTGGCCGCGGTCACCGGAGGAGTCCGCGGAGTGGTCCAGTCCGCGGTCGACAAAGATTCCCGAGGAGAGCACAATCCGGGGGGATAGCAACGAACGGCTTCAGGGTCCACGCCACTTCCATGGGGAACGTACAACCAGATCACGTCCAGACCTCAGTGTCCTGTCGGACAGAAAAAGCCTGTTTTGCGTAGTGGTCTGAGTTGAAAATTTTCCGATTTTCCTTGGAACCTCGTCGAACAGCTACCTGATCATCGCAATATACATAGTACTTGCTACCATAGGTACTCTTGGCACGGCGAGTCTCATCTGCCCGCTGCCCAACAATGTACAGGACGATCACGGCGACCTCGGTGCAAAGGACAGCACTTCAAGATCCTGCATGCCCGGCTTTGACACTCTTATTGGTCAGGAGATCATACTGTATATAGTTGCCATGGTTGCCATGGTTGCCGCAAAATCTAGGCGCTGCCACTTGGCTCACGCCAGGCGTGGCTATATATCGCTTTCGGTCGTTCGATGATAACTACCCTGAACCAAACACTATGATGTGGGGAAGATACTAAACTCGTGGAGATGTCAGGTGAGTATCACCGGATATCGACCAGTTCGTGCAACCGAACCATGGTTCTGGAAACGACGAACAGTTAGTCCTCGGCTGCATTGGTGAAGAACGGTCGTCGTCTTCTTCGCGATTCGCTTCGAATAGTCATTTTGGACAGAGGAAGATATCATGACTAAAGCCCTTTTCCGCTCCATAATCGTCAACATGTGGTCTCCAGCGACGCATCAATGCCCAATGGCTAACCTACATGGGGAATGTACTGCCTGACTTGGCCTATGCACGCGCGCGCGAAGGCCACCATGCTTGCGCCAGTTGCCCAACTCAGAACCGCTGAGCACCACACCACATCAGCTCATGGTACCTACTCAACTGTTCAATCATCTACCCCCAGGATCGCAAAACGAATATCCACACACGATGAACGCTATACAACGTAGAGAACATTTCCGGTAGTATATGGGTTGGCAATGCTTCCCATGACACTCTCGGCAAGATTGGGACGCTCGCAGTCTAGATGCGATGCAAAGTCGGGTCTGCTTTAAATGACGAGGACAGCATCATGATAGCTTGCATACTTGCGTTTGCTTGAATCCCGCAACGCATTCAGGTCCAGACTCGAGCAGATATAATACCTGATCTTTGTCCAATATGTTAGCAAAACACTCTACAATTGACATTGGTGGACTGGTACTAAGAGGCGTCAAAGGAGTGCGTTGCTCCTATTTCTTTGATGAATCTGACCGTAGCGTTTCTGGCTGCGTTATACTCACTCGGCTGGTGTTTCATACAATATGTGGGGAAGACACAATTCTTGAGGGAAAAACATGAATTCTTTTCAGTTTGTTGTCAAGGTGACCAGACAGCTTGGGTACGCGACACCCTTGAGGTCTAGAAGGCTGGGTGGTTACAATGCTAATTTTTCTTGAGACGAATTATAGTGTAGTTGCAGGATCACTTCGATATGCTATGCTACATCCAGACACATCACGATCTCTTATGAGAATGCTTCCCTGATTTCTTTTCTGGTTTTTATTCCACTTTGTCTCCGTCTAGTAGCAACCAGGAAGCTCATTATCTCTCGTCCCACAGCGACAGACATCCACGTGTCGAAAATGAAGGCCGTGAAAGACTTTGTTCTACCCAGTTCGCAGCTTGGTAGAGGCGGGGTTAGTTAGCGTAGGAAGCGCCGGCTCATAGCGAGCGCTTTCGTCATCTGATCTGCCCCTCGATGGGCCGCCTGCTCGTCACGCGAACTCTTGAGCTGAGGTCGTGCGCGTGCCTGTGTTGGAACCTATATAAAGTCGGGCCCGCTCATAATGTACCGCGCTTTCGAGAGACTCTTACTCCAAAGCCAGCGCGCGTATGGCGGCGTCCATAATGCTAAGCGGCAGTGGTGGTAGAAAGCGCTGCAAGGCTGGCCTAAAACGGACCGGCGCCACAACCCGACCAGTCGACACTCACTTTACAGATGCTGTCATAGCAGCCCAGCCCAGATATACCGGTGGTCCGCACAAATTCTTCATAAGCCAACACACACCCTGCGCGTCCAACCCCGCGTCCATATCGCAAAGCTGACGGCGCGCGACTGAAACAAACATACGACCCCACTATCGGCCACTGCCCTGCCCCTCCGCGGCACCCACGCCAGCTCCACCTCACCTAACTTTACTTTACCGCGCACACAATGGGAAAACCGCCGAATCTTTATGCCTTCCAGGGCATCGACGACCTCGCACCGAGCCTCCGCACATACGTCTTGGAAGCGCAGAACGCCGCGATAAGTCGCCATGGAGTGTTCCGGGTGGCCGTATCTGGCGGGTCGCTGCCCAAGGTCCTGGGCCAAGCACTCCTGAAAGAATCGAACGGCGAAGCCAAGGTTCAGTTCGACAAGTGGGAGATATTCTACGCTGATGAGCGTCTCGTGCCTCTCGACCACGAAGACAGCAATCACCGGCTGGTGAAGGCGGAACTTCTGGACAAGATCCCTGCCGAGCTCGGCCAACCCAAGGTCTTTCCAATCGACGTCAAGTACCTCGACGATGCGCAGGAACTCGCAGACCAGTACGAACAGACACTCGTCAGCGTCTTCGCGGCGCGGGACAGCGTGCGACTGCCCATGTTCGACCTGCTCCTACTGGGATGTGGCCCGGATGGTCACACCTGCAGCTTGTTTCCTGGCTCTCCGCTTCTGCGCGAGACCGATGCGTGGATTCTGAAGATCGAGGACTCGCCCAAGCCTCCGCCGAAACGCATCACGCTCTCGCTCCCGGTTGTGACACATGGCATCAAGATTGCCTTCGTCGCTACAGGCGGAGGAAAGAAGGACATCATGAAGGAAATATTCGACAAGGATGATGGACGGGAGCTGCCTTGCGGACTGGTCAACGCGCAAGCGCAGGAGAGGGTCAGTTGGTTCGTGGATTATCCGGCTATTGAGGGAGTCTCTTTTCCCGCACGCCGAGGCAGTCTCTAGTGGGGACCTGCTTAGGAGAGAAAAGAGTTGGAATCGGCTTGATAGCAAGCGAAAGAAAGTCTCGGTCTTCACTCGCTGGACACGTAGGAGGTAGAGCTCTCTTCTGGTGCTGTTCACTCTGGACAATCGCTCGGGATGCGTCTCCTGTAAGCACTCGGTACCTTTTGCACCTACTGAAGGTGCAATAGAACTCCATATCCCATAGACTACCATCCCAATTGGAATTTCATACTCAATCACTATAATGTTGTGTTTCTGGTGATGCCTCGCTTAGTCATCACTGATAAGATAAGATCGCATTGACAACCGTTCGTTTGTTTACAGGGCCGACGAACGCTTTCGAATGCAGCTCTACACTCGCAATGCCCATACCAACACCTAGCTCTGCGGCAAAGCCCCGAAGCGAGCTCAGTAGACTCAATAGCACCTATTCCCGGTCAGAAGTACTTACTCTGTGCGCATAATTCTTACCTCGCGGTGCTAATATCTTTACAGCGTCTCGGACAGTCGGCTTCTGACGAGCACAACGGCAACACCACTGCACTGAGCCGGATACACAAACGTACCAACTCTCAAAACCCGCCTTCCGGAGATGCAAATGGCGATACGCCGAATAGGCGGAGCTTCCTACCCCAGCGGGGCTTGCCGAGAGCTGTTGCGAGGGGAAATGGCGTCGCTGAAATCGAATCGCCTCAGATAGACCGAGATGTCACACGCCTCAACAACACATCAAATGACACAATATCACAGCAAGCGAGTCTAGGAGACGCACAACCCCGCCGGCCGAGACCACGATCGTTGTACCAGACCCGAGCGTCCCAGCAAGACACAAGTGTCTCAGGCATAAATGGGACTGCGCATTCATCACGTCCCACGGATGTGAACAACAAGCCGCCCGCTTCCACAGGGCTGAGCCGAACGCAATCGGTGAGGCGCGCTACCGTTGCAGCACAAGCAATGCCACCACCTGGCCGACTCCACACCCGCACGCAATCGACCACTACGACGACTGGCGCTCGTAAGGAGACGGGAGAAGCCGATAAAGTCGCAACCCGCGGGGAGAGGCCGAAATCTCTACTGGTAGCGTCCGCGCACACTAGACCATCGAATGATGTCCATGAGGAGACCGCTACTGGTCTCGTGCGAACTTCTGCTCGTCCCGATGGGTTGACACGCTCTGCTAGCACAAGATCAAAGCCCGTCGTACCACTCGGTCGCGCAACAGCTAGTAGACCTGAGGATCGTGCCCAAGTAAAAGAACCATGTGAAGCTCAGAGACACGAGCCCAAGAAACTCGGTCGTCCTGCCTTTTCTACTTTGCAGCAGCACTTTACTCCCAGAAAGACCGGCAAAGCACCTACCTCGACTTTCATCCATGCTCCGGAACCTGTCAATCATGTTCTTCCGCCAGAGATAGTTGCTCTCCAAAACGAACTCCTACAATTACATTTGTTGCATGAACCATCGGCTTTGACAATGAGACAGTGGGAATTGAGCGCTCGGGAAGTCTTGCGAATGAGATTCGATGAAGTAGCAAGCCTGTACCAGATCATGCAGGAAAAGGAACGCTTTGGACAGGAACAGAAGAACATGCTGGCTCTGCGTGAGTGGAATGGATCCAACTCCTTTTCCGGGCTCGTTCAGTGCATTGAAGCACTGTCGGGCCCTCTGCACGAGCTGCCTTCGCTCTTGAATCCTGGTGGTCGCTTCTTTCATGTTGTGGAAGGTTTCAGCAAGTGGTCTTCCACGGCAGATGAAGTGTGGTCGGCTCGTGATGGCTCCGGCGGACGAGGGATTGCAATGCAATCTCTCGGAGAATTAGGAGACGCATGGAAAGAAGAACATGCGGCCATGACACGCAAATTGACGGCGTTCTCTCGGGACCTGGACACTCTACCTCCAACAGTGACAGGTTCGAGCATTGCGCATATTGTGTCTACATGCCAGTCTCTAGTCGAGGGGCTCTTGTGCGAGCTACAAATCATGCAGGCAACGGAAGCTGACGTCGTCGCAAGAGAGAAGCTCTGGGTGGAGGAGCGGCTGCGAACAATTGCCCACGACGTTGTTGACGTAGACTCCGGGGCAGATGAGGAGGCATGGCGGTTGTACTAAGACTACTCGATTGTAGTTTGCACAAGCTATCTAGCCTAGTCGATAAACTATAATATTTGAGGCATCCCATTAGGCATCTTGGTGAGCTCCGGTAGACTCGGCCGATGTTGCTTTTGGAGGGTTCGATGAAGCTTATGATAGCACTGTATACTTGTGGACAAATGCACGGGCAGGACAGGCTAAGGACTGATCGGAACATAGATTTGATCATAACGACGGATGAAAGGGTCGATCAAGCGCGGGTGATTGGCTACGTCGCTTATTAGCTCTAGAGAGCAGAGGATTCTACCCGTACACAGTATCCGAAGAGATCCGTAACTCTTGGAAAGTAAGGGATGAACACATCGTTTCGAGCCAAGATACAATGACGCGGCCGGTTCAAAGCTGGATTACGAGCATGCAGTGAAGCTTATCTGATTTGTATTCACATTCCTTGTGTTTCAAGTTCCAATGTCCGCCACGTTTGACGGCGTGTACCTGCTACAAAAGTGATGGTGAAGTCAAAGTCCCGCGGATCCCGCGCTCTGACGCGCGCTGCCGCCTACCCGCAACAGTCCGGCCGTTATTGCAACACACCGGCATATTCGGGGAAACCATGGCTCTGACATCAGACCACTCAATCGTGCCTCTCCCGCCGCAGGGAGTCGTTTAGTAATCCATGCTAGTCGCATGTAGATTAGCCCGATCTGACAAACCCTCATCGTCAGCAAAGTCCCCTTCACACGACAATTATCGGTGGGATTCGTACGTTGCTGCTGTGCGTCTGCCACACACTGCATCTACTGTGGTATCTCCTTGCGAAGAAGCCTTCTCTGGCCATGGTACCGTTCAAATCCAGCATTCGAGGCCCTGCACAAAACATCATCACTCGTGACTGATTTTAGTGACTTGTCCAATCGTTTGTCACCTCACACTGAGGAACTTTGTACCCACAACATCAATTGACGGACAAGCTCCGACCTGAAACAATCTGCGGATACGGCCGCAGGTTCCCTCTACCAAAGGCGCGTTGAGCCACGAAACTGTCATCGTAACATCGGAGCACGCGCAGCAGCTGCCCGGGATATCGCACGCGTCTGTCGCACACGTCATAACTCTATTGCCATATTGATAATTTTGCCATGCCAACGACTGAGTGCGTATACCTACCCCAAGCTCGGTTCCGTACCTAATTCCTGCAGGCTCATATAAGCATCGTCGCCAAGCGTCGAAAGGGCATCTCGGCCTCTACACCACTCACATTCGCCTTACTAATCCTCTAGCATTGCAGTCTCCAGTACGCATTGGCCATGGCTATTTGCCTATACAGTAACTGCTGATCTGACTCGGATCTCGCCTCAACAACCGAATGGCGCACCTTAGACGCTGCTTCCACTTTCGACGGGCGCCTACTCATGGACTCGGGGATAGGAAGGAAGAGGCCATGGGAAACGGAGGACCCAATCGACTCACATCCCAAGCGCCGGGCTTCTCCCGCTTTTCCTACGTACGAGCGGCCCCCGCTCCCGCAACATGCCGGCCACCATCTTCATGACAGCAAGTCCCTAAGCCATCGAAGGCTACCTCCGCTGTACACTCCAACTTGTAGCACTGCAGAACCGCTCACGGATTCGACACAGTCGTTACTTTCGGCGCATCGCCTTTCCGAATTTAGACCCAGGTCTCAGTCCCTTTCCGATCCGGCCCAGCACCTTCTCGCAGGGCAATGGCCGAAAAGCGCTCGAGGTAGGATCAAATCTCCACTTGCATCTATATTTGCCTGTTTTTAGCGCGCTTACCGCTGTCAACATGTTTGGTGGCACTTAGCGCACGCCGCCGATTGCCCATTCGGAGCTCAACTGTGCATCACCCAAACTCGACGTCGTATTCATAGTTCAAAGCTGATTAGAAACCGCACAGACTCAAGTTCCCTGGCACTTGAACGGGATCTTTCTCCACGGCCCATTAGTATCCCCGCGTATCGGTCACAAGTCGGCCCTGAGCACGCGCCTCGTACGGCAGGGGACGTGGTCTGTTGTTCATCGGGCTGCAAGGGCCAAGAGTGCGTTCACGCCCGAGTCTTACTGAACAAACTTGCCGCCGAACTACAATCTCTTGACTCGAGAGTGAGATTACTGTTGCAGAAAGACCATCATTCATCCACAGAAGTAGGTTTGCCCCCCGTATCTCGTCAGAACTCAGTCTCAATTGCCACTGTCGCCATAAGATTTACTTCGCCGCTGATCCAAATGCTTCAGTCCCCAAACCCTGAGGAAGTTTCTATAAAGGAGGTCGTTCAGTGGGCGCTCGACACAGTGTCGTGGGCTAATTCGAATCTACGCGATCATATTCACAATCCCTCTCCGCACAGCCCCATTCAAGACAAGTATCAGCCTGATACGACTTCAAGCATGAGGAGGGGGCTCAATTACCCCGAAACGCGCGAGGAAGAGTCTCCGCCTACCAGGCCCTACGTACCTCCCTACCATGGTTTTACTACCTTTGCAAATCCGGCCAATCCAGCGGAACCCAGCCGAAGCAACCCTTACAGTAACGAAGTGCCGCCCATGAACAACTCTCCACACCATACAGTGTCCTCTTCCGGCTCAATGTTCATGTCACCACAGTCACCAATGCATGCATCACAGCCCGCACGATCGGCAATCCTACCCTCTCCATCATCGATGCATTTTCCTAGCGGTGCTACCTTACTGCCTGTCTCACCGCCAGCAGCAGCAGCGACGCAAACTTCAGCGCAATCGGCCCTTTTACAGGACTTGCAGCACCAGATCAGTGTCAAAACGATAGCCCTACAGACCCTTCAGCGCGAATACGACAGTTTGCTGCAGAAACTCGAGCGACAGCGCACGAAGTGTGCGACGTTGGAAAAGAAATTCGAAGTCACTGACGTGGAGATTAATTCTCTGACAGACGAGAAAGAGAAGTTGCAAGCACAGGTAGTATCATTGGAGTTTCAGGTGGAAGAGCTGCAGGAAAGTAGGGACGAAAGTCGGCGACAGCTGGTCTCGAACGGAAACCAGTATATGCGAATCATGGAGATGGCAAATCGTCTACAGGCACAGAGTGCTGATGACAAAAAGCGTTGGGACGCGGAGAAGACGGAATTACAGCAGCGGATCAAAACTTTGGAGGAGGCCATGGTAACTGGCTCTAATTCCGAGCATACGGACCGAAGTCCTCCTCCTTCAATCATCCTCGCGCATACTCCGGGCACCACAAACTCATCGTCGGCCGAGACCATCAACGTACTCAGAGCCGAGGTCGGCCGACTACGTATACGGACGCAAACCTTGGAGACAGCTTTGCGTACAATGAAAGAGGAGGGACAGTCTATCCAGGAAGCTGCAAAAAAGCTACTGGAGTCTGGTTGCAACATGGAGCGGGCCACCCAAGCCTCCCTGGAGTGAGCAATATTGGCCTGGTTGCGGAAAGCATCCCAGATGGATTTATGTCATGTCAGCTACACCGGCAGGCATCACAGCAAGGAAGATTCACCTTGGTTGATGCTGTCTTCGAGCGTTGGTAATCGATGACCAACAGAGCTTGTCACCACCGCAAAACGACATCAGCTCACATGATCCGCACAGGCCATCGGTATTCGTCTCAACGACACTTCAGCCGCATCCATAAGCCTTAGCACGACTTCTTACTATAGTCGACAATGGACCTGTCCGTCCTTCGCACCTCTCATATTGCCTTTTCAGGACGACGTACCATCACGGGTGACTAATATCTTAGCCACCTGTGTCGGAGGACGCTTCTTGTATTCTGATGCGCGGTCACCCTTGTTCAAGCCTCTACAGAGCTTCTACGCATGCCAAACGCCCCGCTGAAGGCCAAGTTTAGGGGTTTGCGCTTCCATGTCCGAGAACAAGGCCACTATGACCACCATCGCGTGCTCCGGGCAACGAAAGAACGTACCGAACGTCAATGCCACCAACCTACCATGGCCATGATTCAAGCTCGTTCACAGGGCAGCGCTCTGACCGATCCATACACTCGGTGTTATCGCCCCTGAATAAGCACGCCAACAAAATGACCATCGGCATACACACTACATTTGCTTTATTTGCGAGAATACCCTGGCGTTGGAAGATTTACTGTATCTACCTATCGACGTCCATTTCGTTCTGTAACATTTTGTCATTTTCAATATATGAGAACTTTAAATATACCTGAGCGGTTCCCTCCAGCTATTGCTATACATACTTCATGTTACTTGACCGGATTTGGGAAGGCGTCTGCGTGCATGCACCAATGTGGTGGACCCTGCGTGCTCAGTAAGCCAGACGGCAATCAAGGCCATACCACGCTACTAGGGATGCTGATCGGACAGTCCGTCTCTCGTATACTCTCATCCAGTTTTATACATTTAGATAGCTAATGTACGGAATATGCATGTGTACCGGCTTCCATTCGTGAATGGGCACTCGAGATTGACTACGCCTACCCTTGTGAAGGTAAATTCCTTCTTCGGGGCCCCGGCGTGCATCAGTAAGCGGTTTAGAGTTGGGGAATCATCGTGTAGATACCGGGCGTTTCGGTCTGGGCCAGGGGTAACGACACGTACGGGCTTTATATTGCTTTTGACGGGGCAAAAGGGCATGGATGCATGCGAAGCGTGCATTACGGGCGTAAAGATGGCATGAGTGGGTGGGGAGATTCACCGCGATGACGACTTGCGAGTTGACTGCTTCGACAAGGCCATTTAGCATCTTGCCGATGCATCTACCATGCTGCGGTGGTCTCGAAGCAATGCACTGGTGATCTCCCTGCCTCCCTCCCTGCTGCGTGGCTGCGCGGCTTGCTGGCTCTCTGCTCCTCCACCGCTCAGCCTTCGGTGCCTTCATTCGCTACGCTACGTTTCTTTCTCTCGGCGTCACGCTGCGCTACGACTACGGTGCGGCAACCTGCCTGCTTGTCATTGTTTCCTGCCGAGGCTGCACGCGATGTCCACACACTCTTAGCTCAGCCCTGCACACGCCTTTCTTACCGATCTACGTATTCAAACGGTAAGCGAGACTCGGTGACACTCCCTAAGACGCGTGCTCTACTGGTATAATACGCGCGGATGTTCTCCGCCGTCAGCAAGCTGCGGCATCAGCATGTGTGCGGGGCGCCAGAGCATGTCACGTCGTGCGTTGTGTGCTGTCTGGCTGGCGAGACTAGCTACGAAAGGCAATTTCTCGCATCTGCAACGCGAGGAGGGTATTGTTTCCATGGCAAGCGAGGTGTCGCGAGGGAGGTAGCTACGGATGCGAGATGGAAACACTGCCGTAAGCTGGCTCGATGAGCGATGGATAGCCTGATCATATAGTTTGGCCAGGAATGCGAGGAAGGCGACATTGGGGGATGGATATGGGTGAGATTCCAGAAGAGACGGACGTTGTACTGGGCGACATGTCATGTACGCAATGAGCATCAAAGATCGGGTAGGTTCTCAGGCTTGGCTTCGCTACAGCGGCGGTTGCGACCAAGTGCTTCTACTTTGAGGTAGGCAGGAGCTGTTTATAGCACACAGGAAAATGGTATATTACCCGCATGCTTTACGTTTCTTAAGTGTGGCGAATGAGTTTCTGCCACTGTGCCCAGTGGCGTACGGTACACTTTGCTCGGCTGGTTGACATCACGCGACCGTATCGATTCGACGAATGTTAGCTCCTTGGACCCGAATACATACTGCTGTTTGTCTCGCGGGTTGAGGCGCTGTTAAGGACAAATGTGCACTTGCAGACCCACCAGCTTCTGGTTTCCAATACTTTGCATGGCGGAGTTAAGTATCTTCTATGTTCTTCTTCTACTTATATAGGGTATAGATATCAATCTGATATTGCCGAGCTTCTTCGGAGCGATTCTTTGATGACGCCTGACTAGGCTAGGAATTGCGAGTTTCCTTCAGAAGACATGATAAAAGAACAGGAAGCCATATTCACCAACGCCGCCACATGCATATGTATCGCTAAGCCTCATGTGTGCTCCGGAACACCTCTCTCCCAATCCACAACCGCAGTGCTGACATCGCTCTTCTTGTCAAGCACTCTCAACTCTAACTGGACCCCCTCCTTCTTACACGCCTGCCTAGCCATATACGTCACCAGACTCGTCGCAAACTCCTTCTCCGCAATCCACAGGGTCACACTCTGCAACAGCGGATTCTCCACCTTCATCTGCGTCACGCTCCGCGAACACAGCGCCAGAAACCCCTCAAACGCCTTCCTATCTCCCTTGACCGTCTGCGCAAACCAGCGCGTCTTGGGAGGCAGTCTGAGCGCCGTCCTGCCCTTGACATGGGAATTACACAACGGGAGAAGCAAGTTCTCCAGAAGAGGTAAGTGGAATAAGTCATCCACTATAGCACTTTCATTCTCCTCCTTAAGACGATCCATGACGCCCACATCGCGCAGCGAGTCGCGGTGCACAAGCAGTGCGGAACTCAGCTGCGCCATGTCGATCTTCCGCAACGGACTCCACTTGCTGTGGTGCTGGAAGAGGAACGTCTGCAGCCGCTTGCACGCCTTTATCGCTGGGACTATTATGTCAGTATCGATGTTACTCTCCCTGAAAAGCAGCGTTTCCACATTCGAAGACTTCTCCGGCAGCGGCAGCCATATTGTTTTCTGCGGGTCGGATTTCAGGCGGTCGACGTTCGTCATGTCGAGCGTGCGGACTGCAGGGAGGAGAAAGAGGGGGTTGAGATCCATGCCCGACGAGCGCCGGAGCTTGATCTTGATGGTGTGGAGATGGGCGAACTGATGTGGAGCGCCTATCCAGACAGCCTCGTTCCAGCGGATGCGGGACGAATTACTCGTTGTCAAGGTGGCGTCGAGCGTTTCGAGGGAAGGTGTTAGGCTCATCGCGGCTGCGAGGAAGGAGACGTGCAGGGTGCCGCCTACGGCATGTTCGACTGCGATGGCGAGTTGTTTGTGGAAGAGGGAAGGTAGGGATGAGAGCTTCGAAGCTATTTTCTGGCGACTTTCCGTCTCATATTCTTCCTTGTCCTCGTCCCAGTTGTCGGATTCGTCGATCCAGCGGAGATGCTTGACATGGCCCGCGAGCTGCGGCTCTGATGTCAGGGTCCGGAGGAAGAGTGTTTCTTTGCCGAAGCTGGTGGAGAATTTGGAGTAGATGAGGGGTGTGAGTAAGTTGTTGAGTCGTCGGTTTGCGCGACCGAGCCGGACTAGCGAGTTGTGGTCGTTGAGACTTTGTGCGATCTGGACTATAACTTCTGCAGGTAGGCGGGTGAAAGTCGATGGTGGGCTGGCATGGTGAAGTGGGGGCGCGATTGCGGGGGCTAGTCTGGCGCCCGCTTCACATGTTAGGGCCACCATTGATGGATTGAGCTCTAAAGTGATGCAGTAGCACATTGTGAAGGTATAGCGAACGATATAAAATATTGGTATGACTGATTGTACGTCTGAATCGCATGTCTGAGGTAGGCGTTAGGCAGCGGTATGTAGCCTAGCCACTTCTAACCGTAAGCGATTAGCATCGTGAGGCTGAACCTCTCTGTGGTGAGAGAACTGCTGGCAATCTCACTGAGTCACTCACTTTGTTGTTTGCTTACGTATTTGAGACGCAAAAGCCGATGCACAAAGAAGAAGAGCGATGCAACATGCAGAAGACCATTGCATTCATACTATAGCACATACGCTCCTGGATCCTAGGAGGTAGCATGCCGAGTTGCTCTCTACCCTGACATGTTCACTCTCTTGATTCCCAGTGATAGGCCCAAGCAGATTTTATGAGCCTATCGGACTTTTACACCTGTGGAAGGAGGATCTGCGCCCTGGCCGAGACATTGAAGGCATAGATGAGCAGTATATGGAAGTTGGGTGACACGCTCGGGGCAAAGTACCTTGAACGCAACAGTACGAGATGTTAACCATGTAATCTACACAAACCTATCCTAAGGTTTCCGCGCAATCATGTCTATCCTCGTTTCAACGTTTCCGATCCATGCGCGGAATAAATCGAAACGTATCATTCAATATCCATAAAGATTCAACCTCTCCGACGTTGACGTCCGGATCCGTTGATTCTCTTTAATCAACATAAACCGGACAGCCCAAACACAGATAATAGAGCACAGTGCAAAGGCCGCTGATGCACCGAACCCGATTTCATACCGTGGGCTGTCCGACTTTGGCCACAGATATGCTCCGTAAATGTATCCAATCTGGCCTGCAACGTTCGTCATGGCAAGGACAACCTTGGCCGAGTTAGCTGCTTGGATTCGCCGAAACGCGAAGAGAGAAGCAATCAACATACCGCTTTCTTTTCTTTGGTCTGACTCAATGTCGATGATGCCCACCCAATGATTACGGAGTTCACGGAGTATGCGCCTACGGGGAAAATGAAGCAGGCGACGTAGCGGCCTGCAGTGTTCATGGTGCTGGCTGCAATTACGAAGCCGACTATGGCTATTGAAAGACCGATCGTTATGTGCCATGTGCGCTCATGCATCCGGCCAGAGCTCCATCCGGTAAAAATGCCTGCGGCGGCCGCAAAAACGAAGGGCGGGGCGGTCATAAGGAGAGTCGCGGTGTTGTTGAACCCAAGTGTCTTCACGACCCTAACATGGAATTATCAGCAAGCGAAATGCTGGCAATTGAAAAGAGTGACGGAGCTTACGTTGGGAAAAAGGAATTGAATGAACAAGCACTTAGATGAAAGTTTTGCATCAAGCAGAACAGCCATGTCCTCTTGTCTCTGCAAGCTTGTTTGAGACCTTCCAACATGCTGGCTGGTTCTCCTGAATCTGCAACTTTGTCGCGCTCCATGCGTGCATGAGCGAGCTCCCGTTCACGAGGGGTAAGCCAGCGCGTGGTCAGGGGTTCATTTGGAAGGAGCCAGAAGCCGAAGAGCGCCACCAAGGCAGTGAATGCGCCCTCGCTGTTGAAATTGTAAGAGACGGCATCATACTATACAATTTCGAAGGACCACTTACAGAATGAAAAGCCAACGCCATCCATCAATGCCCCGTTTATTGTCTAAGCCAGCAAATATCCCCGCCGCAAGGAGCCCAGTGAAACCAGTCGCAAGGATCTGTGCGGCGTACAGCAATGCAATTCGGGTTGCAATTTCCTTACGTGTGTAAAATATTGAGAGCATGTAGATGGCGCCAGGGTAGAACTGTTATGACTTTAGTAAACCATGTTGCACGGCGGACGGAGGAGAACGCCGCGGCTTACAGGTGCTTCAGTAATGCCCAAAAAGAAGCGGCACAGCACGAGTCCAGCATAGTTTTGCACAAGCCCAGTGCATCCAGAAACGACGGCCCAAATCAACATCCATGCGCTCATGTAGTAACCGGGCTTGATCCGCGTGATGAGCATATTTGACGGGATTTGCATCAATACGTAGCCGACGAAGAGACTGCCCATGTCAGTATAGAGAAGACCCCGATCAGTGGGAACCAACACCGCACTTACATGCTGACAGTTGTATTGAATTGCGTGTCGCCGTCCATCCCTAGATCCTCTTCCAAGTCGTTCAGTCGTGCCTGTGCAATTGTATTGCGATCCACATAATTGAGAAAGTACATGACCCATAAAGTTGGCTATGAGAAGCGTTAGTCTAGTCTACTTGTTTCGTATTCGGTTGAAAGCGACGCTAGAATGTCGACTTACCATGAGACGCCAGTCAATCTTCCTAACAAGCCTAATTTCCTCAGGGTCTGTTTTTGCGACTGCGCCTGTGGAATCCCCATGGCTTTCTATGTCTGGCTTCTCGAGCACTTCATCCAGCTTCTCCACGGCCTCCGGTGCGTGCTTCTCCTCTTTTGTTGTTCCCTCAACGTCCTTGGCGTGCATGATGGTGGGTGCTGAGGTACAAGTCACAATGGCAAACCTAAGCTCCCGCAAGAAACCAAGAGTCCGCCACTAGAGTACAAGAACCGTGCTACGCAGCGGACGTACCCTATTTTATATTGAGCGACCGGTTCGACTTGTGCTACAAGCATTCCTGACCCCGTACCCCGCACTTTGTGACCAACTTTTGGTGAGCTTGCATGCCCAGGTGCTTGGCTGAACATCATGTCCGAATCACACCCAAGCCAAGCTATTCCTCATCAGAAAGATGGGAAAGGGCAGTAGTAATAGATCAGGCGTGCTGTAACGGCACACGTTTTCCAGGATGCCAACTGATCTGGCCACCGCAACGAGCACTTGGCGAGTATCATGGAATTCGTCCAACTATCAATCTCAACGTTCACTGCGTCGAGACGTTTTAAAGCGGATAAATCTAAGCTTTCATCTACACCTCGCTGTGAGGCCAAATACGATTGCTTACGTGTGCCCGGGCCAAGTAGTCAGAAACAGCATAATCGGGGGTAAAGCCGGGGATGATGGGAACATTGGCATGTCGACGGAGCACTATCGCTTCCTTGGGAATAGTAGTTAAGTTGACACGAGAACGAGGTATATTGCTGAAGTCAAATGTTTGAATAGAGCTATGACGGCCGACTTCGCCCGCGACAAACGACTGCAATGCACTTTGCGTGTGAACGTACTCATGAAGTTGCATGAAAAGACACATCATACACAATCAAGCACCGTCGCTATGTCAAGCCGCCGCAGCCGCAGGGTACTTCCTTAACTGCACTATAGTCAGCATCTCGTTCAACAAAGTGATGAGGAAAACTTACGTCCAAACTAATAGCTTTGCTGCTCATCTTCGCCTGGTCCCGCATAATGCCAACCAAAGTCTCACTCTCCTGGAACAGCCCCGCTTTATGGCTGATGACAATGAACTGCATGCCTGGCCTCGCATGGCTGGTCACATATCTGGCCACTCGCGCGACGTTCACATTGTCCAGCGCAGCATCGACCTCGTCGAGCACAAAGAACGGACTGGGCTGGTACGAGTGGATAGCGAATATGAGTGCCAGGGCAGCAATGGTGCGCTCGCCTCCAGACAGGTGCTCCATGTCGCGGAAGCGCTTGAGCGGCGGCATGGCGTTGTATTTGATACCCGCGAGATACGGCTCCGAGCTGTCCTCGAGATCAAGGTAGGCAGTGCCGCCCATAGGGAATTGCGAGCTCTTTGTGAGTTCCATATAGACGGGTTTGATGTTGTCATGGATATGGTCGTAGGCCTTCATGAACAGCTCCATTCGCTCGTCCTTGATTGTCTCGAAGGCTGCCTTGGCTTCCTCAGCCTTCCTCTTCGCCGTCTTAAAATCCTCGTCAATCTCATGTAGCTTATCCCGTGCGACAGCTAGACGTTCTGACGCTTTCATGTTAGGGGTGGCTTTGTTGATCTCTACGTCGAGGGAAACGATTTGGTCTATGAGCTGGTCTTCGGTCTTTTTGAGGGCGGCAGCGGCTTCCGCTTGGATCTTGTCGTCATCGCTGTCCTCCTACCTGGGGTTAGCACCTGCACATGGATATAGTGATCTGAGGTTACCTTTGCAAGAATGTCGTCGATTTCTTCTCGGAGCTCCTCGTCCAGCTTCTCAAAGTCAGGTTCGATGCCGTAGTCCTCGATCTCGGCCTGCGTTTCATCCGGTTCATCAACGTCCATCGCGTCGGGATCCTGCTGACGCACGGCGTCTGTCATAGGCAGCGATTTTAGTGGCACAGAGTCCGAAGTAAGCGGTATCTCGATCTCTTCAAGACGGCACTTCTTGAGCAGACTGTAGCGCTCCGAAGCTCGGTTCTTAATCTCGATTTCCTGTTGCTGAACGTCTGCCTCGATGTGCCGGACCTTTTCGTTGCGCTTGTCCAGTTTAGCGCGAGCGTCCTTCACGACTTGGCTCTTATCGGACTTGTCTTTCTCTAGGGCAGCTAACTTCTCTTGCAGTGTCTCTAGTTCTGCTTGGAGCTCATCAATAGTATTCTGCAGCTCTTCCCGCTGAGCTTTATGGCCGTCGAGGGCAGCCTGATCACGGTCGAGCTTGGCCTGTGCGGTCAATATGCGCGTATCAATGTGGTCGATTTGTTGCTGAATATTCTTTCGCATAAACTCGAGCGTTGTGCGCTGTTTCCTGAACTCAAGCCGCTTTTGTGACGCTTCCTGTTGAGCGGAGCCTTGTTGGGAGTCATATTCGCGAATGTTGGCGTAGCCAAGTCGTGAACAGAAAGCTGCAAACACAGTATCCTCGACTTGATGAACCGCATCCGCCTTCTCCTCTAGGTCTTGCTCCCTATTGCTTAATCGTTTATTCACATCATTGAGCTTCGGTTTCTCTTGCCTCAAGATGTTCTTGTCATGAGTTAGCTCCTTCTGTTTGCTGCTGATGTTTCGATCGAGTGTCTTGATTTCGTCTTCCAGACGGCGCGTTTGATCATCCAGATCATTGAGCTCCACTTGCAGCTCGTCAATATCTCTATCGAACGCATCGGCCCTGGTAAGACTGGCAATCTGTGTTTGGTATTTCTGCGCGTTTTGCCTCAGCGCCTCGATCTCCGCGTCACCCCATTGCTGCTTTTGATTTGAGCCGTGCATAGTACCACCAGTCATGGTGTTACCCTTGGAAATGACGGAACCATCGAGAGTCACCGCCTTGACGCCAATCTTACGCTCGAAGCACATGTGCTGGGCAAGCTTGAGCGTGTCGCAAATGACACTGTCGCCGCAAGCCGACGAAATGGCGCGTTCGAGATGAGGTGGGTAGTCAATGCAGTCGATACCTAGACGCATACCTTCGTGCATGCCCTTTAGGTTTTGGTTCACCGACTGAACGGTCAACGAGTCGAGAGGCAAGAAGCTCATCTGCCCGAGCTTTCCCTCCTTCAAGAATTGAACGCAGTCTCTTGCAGTCTTATCCGTGTCTACAAGTACGGCATCCATGTGCCAGCCGAGTAGCGTACCGATGGCAGCGTCGTACTTCCTCTGTTTGGGCTTAATCAAGTCTTTGTACCGCCCATACACGCTCGACCCAAAGGTGCGCTTCATCTTTGAAACGTGTTCGCGCAAGGCTCGTTCCCTATTAGTCTCGTGACGGTCCATCTCGGCAGATTGAAGCTTCGATAGAACCTTGCGAAGTTCTTGATTCAACTCGTCAGACTGGTCCTTGTTGCGCTTCCGGTCGGACTCAAGCTTGTTGAGATCTTGACGCTTTGTGGCTCGTGTGCTCTTCCTGTCTTTCAACGTTATCTTGAGTTCGTTCTGCCGTTCCTGGAGTTGAGCAATCTCCTCTTCAAGCCTATCCACGGTCGCTTGAAAGCCATCGATCTTCTGCTGGAGATTGCGAGCATGTTCCCGCTCAGTGCCAATCTCGCGCTCAAGCCTCGTGACCTCGGCCTGATCAGCATAAGTCTGTTTGCTGACCTCGCTTCTGAGTCGATTGTATTCTTGCTCATCCTCAGGCGAAAGCTCTTGGCCTTGTTGTCCCGCTGTGGCCCTGCGCTGTGCTTCCCATTGCTTCTCGGCCTTATCAACTTGCGCGATATTCTTGTCGAGTTGCGCAATCTCCTTCGTCTTCGTGTCTCGGTCCTTGGTCAATGAAGCGATCCTGGATTCCAATTTAGCTAGTTCCTGCATGGTGAGGCGTATCTTTTCTTCAACTGGGACTAGGTCGTTCTGGGTGTCTTCAATCTCTTTCGATTTGGCATTGATATCATTGTTGGTCTTGGATATGGTACGCTTCACCTTGGCTTCTTCCTTGGTAGCATCTTGCAGCCTGTCGTGATATTTCTGAACGCCACGTCGATGTTCCTTCAGCTCCTCTGCATGACGCGATATCTTGTCCCTGGCTTTTTCGATGGCTTGCTGGTGGTGGTACAGCTTCCACATGATGTGTGTCACTGTCGCGTCATCGCGCTCAGCAATCTTCCTCTCATAGGCCTGGGCTTCGGCCTCAGCCAGTGCCAAGGTCTTGATTTCAGTATTGATCTGACGCTTTCGGAGGAGAAACTGCGAGTTATCTTCGGCGGCAGCGTCAGACTCGCCCTTGAGCCTTTCGTAATCGGCCTTCTTGTCCAGACTTCCCGAGATCTGCTCAATCATGTGGGTGATATCTTTAGGAGGCTTTTTCGCAACTTCCTCGACCTCGCCCTGAGGGATGAGGAAGGCGCGGGCCTTTACCAGGATACTCTGCTCTTCCAATGCCTCGTTGTAGGCTCTTGCTGTGACGACGCGTCCGTTTATACGGTACTCGCTCTGGCCCGCGGTCGTGATCGTGCGGCGCCACCGGTGAATGTTCTCGGCGTCGTCCTCAAATACGGCTTCTACCCATGCTGTTTTTGGATCGCCCTGCTGCGACTCGCCGTCTTCTTGGGTCTCACCGTCGGCCTCGCCATTCTGATCGCCATTGGCCTCGTCGACAGCCGTCTTGCTAGTCTGAATGATGCGGCCGCGGTATACGAGCTCTCGTAGTTCGCGCGATCGCAACGAGGCCGACTTGATGCCGAGCACGAAGGAGATGGCGTCCATGCTGTTTGACTTGCCGGAGCCATTGGGGCCGATGATGGAGGTGAAGTACGAGTCGCCAAAGGGCAGCACATGCTTGCCGCGATATGTCTTGAAATCTGCGGGACATGGGTCAGCACTGCAACAGCGGGATTACGAGCGCGTGACTTACTGTAAAGCTCGAGGCGCACGAGTTTACCCATGGCTGCAGTGGGTTTGCGCACGATCAGGCGCGGAGGGTGCTGCTGCTGCGCTGTTGATGACGGAGACGTGAGCGCGCGTCTGCGATGCGGGATGGATCGCGTCGCGTTGACCTGCGCGAAGCAACAAATGGGCCGCCGTAGCTAGCGCATGGGCCACCTGTTCAGCGCAGGCATGTCCGACTATCGATCGAGACGTTACACTGCACGTTTCTTCGCGGAGCAACCTTCAGAGGCATCCGTACGAAAAACCTAGTAGTAAAGATACGTATATCAACGTCGATTCATATTGCGCTTATACAGAACGATCAAACATCAAAGACGTTCCTTATCTACCACGTGTTGTTTTACCCTCATACCTTCCCCCATCCACACGGCTTACCCTTTCCTTGATTCTCACCCCAGAACTCTCGGCTCTCCGTGTAATCTCCCTTTTCGCGCCCCTCTTGGAACAAGTTCCTAACCCTCTCAGCGCGTTCCTTATCGCGCGGCTGCAGCTCAAACTTGAACGGCAGCGGCTTAGCAATGAGCAAGGTGCTAAAGTCAAGCGTAGGATCGATATTGGCAGGATCGAACTTCGATAGCTCTTTCCGTTGATCGGTGAGCTTCCCTTTTACCTCTTTGTGACTGGAGGGGAAGGCTCCCGGGTAAGTATACTTAGACAGAAGCACGTCTTCCATGGTAGGAGGCCTGGGCTCCTCGACTGCGAGGTTGAGTTCTTCTTGGGAGATGAAGGCCTTCTCGTTCATGCCAATTGAGTTGCTTATTACGGACGACATAGCAGAATCGTGTTCCCTAGAGATGTTGAACATCCACGCTATTGATCCGATTCCGATCAAAAGGTCCTCGTCGGCCACAGTCTGACCCTGGCAGAGTCTACGACCGTAGCCGAACTGCGAGCAGTTGATGATAGTCGGGAACTGAGTCAGTGGTTCTTGGTACGTTGGCCAGCCCGGCTCAACCCAGCGAAGTGGGTTGAATGCCTCGGAGTCTGGGAACATGGAGGGGTCGCGGGCGACGGCCCTTTCGCATGTCTTAGTCAGAATTGCGTTTTTAACTAGAAGTGAGATTACTCACCACTCGAGTGGATGCACCACACTACCCTTAGGGATGTGACAGCCATCGTATTCGTCGTCCTGAGTGAGCGCATGAGGGATGCCGGTTGGCACCGGTGGCCGCCAACGCAGGCACTCCCGGATAACAGCGCGCAGGAATGGGAGGTTAGGCCGATCCTCCGCAACGGGGAGACGGTCACCGCATACCCGATCCAGCTCCTCCTGAAGCATTGGCAAGTACTGCGGATAGAAGCACATTGCCAAGCAGAACGTCTGCATCGGCGCAGCAATAGTCAAGGCTCCAGCAATACCATGCATTCCGACAGCATAAGCGCCTTCCAACTCATACTGGAAGCCCCACTTGCTACGACTGTCAAGGAAGATCTTCATCCACGACTGGGGCGCCTTCTTCTCGCGAGCGTCTTTTTCAACTTCTCCTTGCATGATCTCGAAGAAGCTACGCTCGGTCCGAGCGCGTCTCCGTTCCCATGATTTGGGAGGTGAGAGCCAGTCCGGAAGAGCCATCAGGAAAGGAAGTTTGTTACCGAAAGCGCCAGTAGGAGAGACTCCAATCAGCAACTCGCGTGCGCGTTGCTTGAGTTCGTCACTCGCTTCGCTGCGTCCCCAAGCCAAGCGACAAGTGACACGGGCAACAAAGGATTCTAGAGCGTGGTTGTACCGGTCTGGCTCATCCAGCAATTCAACAAGCATGCGCTTTGCCTCGATTTCTGGATACCGATGGAAGACTGCCTTTTCTGACTCACGCATAATGACGTTCGCGAACTTTCTCTGTCGCATCCATCCTTCTGAGGACCGTTAGCAAGGATTTTCTACATCCGTCGTCCTGGTAGGCTTACCATTCTTACTGAGAAGCGGTAGATACTGTGCACTAGTCCTATTGTCATCGATCAGACCAGGGATGTGCGGCCTATCAGAGTAGATAGAACCCTTCTTCGACAGAAGGTCTTTCGCTATCTGGTCGGAAGATATCCAGACGTGATTGGTACCAGCTAAGTTGACTTGGTATATAGGGCCAAATTCTTTGCCCCAGTTGGCAAACTTGACGAACCCGTTCTTCTCGGGTATATCAGGAACAGCTCCAATGAACGGGTATCCTACAACTAAGTCAGTTCTCATGAGTGCCGGAGCAAAGGGTAGGTGCCCGCAGTGTATGAACCATACCTTTGGGGCCGGGAAGTTTCTTGAGACCGGACGGTATTCTGTCACGACGAAATACTTCGACGGCCTTCCAAACCAGGTAAAATACGCAAGATAAAGCTAAGCAAATTAAACTGAGTGGAGCCATGGGAGCTAGGTGTGCTTAGGGAACGACGAAAAGAAGAAAGACCCTCGGGGCCTGTGATGAACTGGAGAACTGGGAAAAAGAGCCACACGACTTGTGTCAAAGAGAGGCAGGCTTCATATTGCCCAACAAAGATCCATAATGGGGCGGTTGCTGCCGAAAGCGAGCCTCTTCCCATGATAGGCAAGCATTGTGTGAAACGGTACCTTCGTATTGTGAATCAATAGCAAGAAGATTGAGTCAAGGGCTAGCATACGATGCCAATACTGGGACTGTGGGTTCAAACACGGGACCAGCAGGGGTCGGCTGTGACAGTGTGCGCTGGCTCGCTGATGAAGATCTGTTGGCAGACGAAGGGTGATCTTCCACGATTGCTCTGTAGCGTTACGTGAACTCGAGCTTCACATTAGAGCTTCATGACCAATCTTCGATACTTATAAGGCAAGCAAGCGCGCCCACGATAGACAAATGGTATCGAATGGGTAACCGGCACTCAACAAAGTTGCTACAAGGTGAAGTGTGGGACTTTGCACGAGCCCGAGGTAAGGTTCCCTTCACAAGACCAGTGTTAGCGCCTTTGCGAAAATGAATTTTTAGAAACGTCAAGTTTCAAGCGTCCGAGGAGACTCTTGCTAATAATCCAGTTGTCGATATGTGTCCAGCTCGAAACTTGAATTCGTATCGGTCGTAGTTGGATTTTACATTTGGTGTAGCCATCTCAATAACCACAGCTAGTGATGATGGGAAGCCATAATCAGCATCTTTGAAGCTGATGATGGGATAGTTTTAGCAATCACGAGTAGCTGTTTGAGAGAACGATGATCGAGTCGCGAGTGCCCACTCACCGGTGTCTCGACGTTGCCCAAAAGATTGGAGCTAGTCCATGTCGGGAAGCCACTGTCTTCGTATTCGGTTAGCGCTGCCGAGAAAGAGGCTTTGATCCGCCGATCCGCCTCGTTTGAACCCCTGCGCCGTGGCCGAGCAATACGTGCGGGGAGCCGAAATTGAAAGATCGCGAGTGCGAATGTTTACAGACAACTTGACTAAGCGCTTAGCTGTTCAAAACAGGGTTTAAAAATATGGGGGCACCGCAACTGAGCAGGGTGCGGCGACAGACACGCATATGCTTGATTTTGTGCCTTCTAGTGGGATGTACTTCGATTGAATGTTGCACAAGCAGTGCCCATACCTCGGGTACGATTGAGCGGGCCGTTCTTGCGTCGTGCTAATGCAAGCAATCAGCGCGTTCCTGAAGCTAGTGGCCGCGGAGGCTATGATGCAACAAACGTTGACGAGAAGCGATATGTTTGGCTGGAGAATGTCTACAAGCCTGGACTATGACGTTGCTCACACTCAGGCCGCGACAAGCTGCGCCATACGTGATGGAAGAAGTTGATAGGATACCCAGCCGCTTGAAGGGTGCACAATTACAGTTCACTACTCATGGCTAGAGCTATCAGATTGCATGCACCTCCATCCTGCGCAATCAACTAGCTCATGTTGCAGCTCCAGCCACCAGAATCGCCCTTCGCTAACAGTGGGACCACGTAAGACACTTCTTCTTGCAGTCCTGAAATTTGCAAGTGTCGATCTCGCAGTATAGGTAGCATTCCTTTGGAAGATTATTAGGTGACCACCAATCACCACAGGCCCCGAGGCACTGATTGTAGTGGTCCGTGCATGAGTTGCAGTCAGCGCCAGCTTCATTAACGTGATCCAGATGGGCGATAACGTTCATGTCATCCAGATCTCGTTGCGCTCGGGTCGCGGGTTTGCCGTCATAAAGGTCAGTGTTGTGCGGAGATTCGACCTCGTTGTCAGGCATGTGTGAAGCCTCAGTATGCTCCACAGTCGATTCTTGCTGAGCTTGACCCTGATGAGCTCCAACCTGACGAGCTTCACCCTGATGAACACCGTTCGGCTGAGCTTCGGGTTGCGAAGCATTCATGTACGGGCAATCGTTCCAGCCACATATGTGACACTGGGCTATGTTAGCAAGAGACTGCGATCTCAATGTGATTTCTGAAAGGCTAACATCCTGGTACTCGTATTCGCACGCTATCATGCCGCAATATCGCGGGCAATCAGCCTGGCGGTGGTGTTGGCAAAAGTCGGACTAGAAAGGATGTTAGATCAGACTTTTCATGATCAGGGAGATCATACGTTTTTGGCGCAATCGAAGTAGACCCTGTCACACTCTTTGCATGGGCCTGACCTGCCCGGTGCTTCGTGGTGCTGGGCAATGGGGTCGCGACGCTCTAGGCTACGCTCTTGTTGACTCTGCTGAGCTCCCACCTGCTTTAAGGGCGCTACAAAGATGTCAGTGTTCCTCTCGAATAGGCAAGACTGTGACAGGAGATTGTAGAGCGATATGCGCATAATAAGACGCGACAAGAATGTGCTGCTTGCTCAGTCATGTGCTTACTGGCCCCGGTAACTGCGGTAAGAACCGCGAAGAGGATAAGGGAGAGCTTCATAGTATGAGTGACCCAAAGCTTTTGGAAAGTAGGTATGAGGATCCAATTGCCGGCTGAGCAGATCGTGTTATCGAGCAGAAGGTCGAGGTCTGGGTGACGGAAGAGTGTTCGTAAGTTGCGAGACAAACGCTCTGCTGCTGCGAACGAACGGCTCAAGTGTCACAACAGGTGACATATCACTTTGAGCCAAGTAAAGCGAGGTAGCACAGAGAAGTCGAGGGTCGCGCCTTCCTTGACTACCAACACGTACCACTCACCTAACCTTGGAACGCCAGGAAGCCTCAGAACGAACGAGGATTTGGGATCATCTCTAGTATGAGTGCGCATCTTGGTATATATTGTGCAATCTCGAAATGCCCGAGAAATGGATTATCCTCTATGGTCCTTTCAACGTGTGGAGACGCTGTTATCGCAAAGCTGTCCAAGCGCTTTACCTCCTAGCAGCGCGCAGGTTGAACCGTTCGATTCTGCCGTCTCTCTTGCGGCTCTTCTGCAAGGGCTCGCATCATCTCGCTGGATGCGTCTCCAGCATCTCCAGTGCCCCTCCTACCAAATGCAGACTGCCCGTGATGAGCACCATGACTTCCGCATCAGCACCGGCTTCTTTAGCCCAATCACCTGCAATGCTTCTAGCCGCAGTAACAGCCTCTTCAATCGTCTTCAACACTTTCACATCAGCGGTACTATCAATCTCAGACCAAGTTTTTGCCAGAGCTTTCTGTACTGCCAGCGTATCAACATCTTGCTGGTTCGTGTTCATGGACACAAGATCAGGCTTATAGCCCTCGCTGAATGTCTGGTTGGTTGTAAAGATGACATGCGTAAAAGGGGATGTCGAATCCGCTGTGATACCGGTCTGTAACGCAGTATAGAGAGCCTTTGCCAAGACATTTGCATCCCGTGTCTGCTGATTGAAGATCATGATGCGCGGTGCTGCCTTTGTTGCACTCGGAGCGGCATTCGCTGCAGCCATTTGTTCTGCAAACCATTGGCCGGTTACTTCGATGCTCTCGAGTGTGTGGCCTCCATCAATGTGCCATGCTACGTTCCTCTCGCGGCGAACTTCGCATCGTCCTGGCCATCGGACTTCTTCTAAGCCCTTGATAAACTCGGCAGGGAGCTCAATATGCGCTGTTGTTGTGGGATCGGGAATTGATGTATGACCGAGAGCGCGAAGGTGTGCAGCAGCCGTGGCTATGGCGACTGAGGCGTTGATCTTCTGGAAAGAAGCAGAGAGACCAAGCTTGACCTTGTTGCTGGCTAAATCTGGGTGTACATCGACAACGTGCAATTGGGTATTTCTCTCTTTCGCACGTTCTTGTAACACAGCAATAGCCTCCTCTTTCTGCGGAGCGGAAAACGCAACACTTCCAGGTTTGAAGATCCCCGCCTTGTGCCATGCGATCTCAGGGAGCGTGGATCCCAGCATAGCTGTGTGATCAATTCCCAGGCTTGTTACTGCCGTAACCGTTGGTTTCAAGAGGATGTTGGTACTGTCGTACTCTCCTCCAATGCCACATTCAATGACTGCCGAGTCCACACCCTCCTCCAAGTAGGCATGTAACGCCGTAAGCGTCAGATACCGAAAGTACACTGGCTTTGTCGGCACGCCTTCTGGTGTGTTCTCCGCGTCCGCAGCAGCCTCTAACCGGTCCCATACCTCGAAAAAGTATTTCGTGAACAGCTCTTCCGAAATAGGCTCGTTGTTTATCTGTATGCGCTCGCGTACGGAGCGAAGGTGTGGAGACGTGTATAGCCCGATTTTGGTGGGACTCGTACGTGATTCGGAGGACGGCTTGATGTATTGAGCGAGGATGGAGGAGACGAAGGCACTCGTGGAACCTTTGCCTTTGGTTCCGGCGATATGTATTGCTTTCAATCCGTCAAAATTGGAGGGCTACAGCATAGTTCAGCGGCTAGAACGAAAGGTCCAGGAACGGGAGCCGCACACCTCATAACCGACCTTGCGACACCACTCGATCATCTCCGGAATCGCCTGCTTGTTCATGCCCTTTCCAGACTTCCGTATCGCGTCTACAATAGAGAAATTGGACTGCAGCGTATTGAGCGCGCCAACGGCGGCCTGCCGGGGAGTCAGACACGCCCTCATGAGGAGCTCTCGCAGCTTACCGCATAGTCGCGCTTCACCATGACGGGAAAACTGTGGTGCGAGCGGACAACTGGGGTGAGTCTACGCGGGCACAGCTGCCTGGCTATCTTCGACATTAGAACATGGCTGACATGCTCCGTGAGGTGTTGGACCGCACTCTTGAATGTTTCTGGGAGCGCCGCCGATAACCGGGCTTGCACTAAACGCACGGACCAGAAATGACTTCAGTCTTCGAGGGGTGAGCAAGCACTCTTCCTCTCCGCGCTTTTTATATCTTATCGCAGTTTAGCAGGTCGCCAGATCAGTAGGCAGATGTCAATTCAGGATGTTGGAAGCCGTCTTTCCCTCCAATCGCCACTGCCTATCATTCGGGTACCGAGCGCGATGCGAAGCTATGGGAAACTCACCGACGCCATCTCGCTGTTCAGCGAAGTGGAGGCGGACCCTCTTAATCAGAATGCAGTTTGCAAGCATATATCGCTCACAATGATTTTCCAGATCTTCGACAAGGTATTTTGTTAAAGCAATAAACGATGTCTTAAGATGTCATCTTAATCTTCCGCCCGAAGAAACGCATCGCCAACCTAGGGATCGTTTCTTTGCTTCTTCCGGCCCAGCGTCAAACGCATTGAAGTTTGACGTGAACATGAACGTGGGCGTCAATCCGGCCCCTCGGGCGCTGGCAACATCACGCGAACACACCTGCGACAATCGAAAGCGAAGTTTCCTCCGCTCTCCGATTGCCTCTTTCGGAGGTTGATAATTTATACAATTCGTTCAACGAAAGACACGAACCATTACTGAAAGGACGCGAATGATACATGTGCGCGCACAGTATGATCCTGACTCTTCCTCAGAATGACCGCTTCAGGACAATTTTCCCTTTTCGCAAGGTTGTTTTGCTGCGCGACGTTGAGGCTGACAGTCGACTCATTGTGCCTGAATGGGAGACGGTCGGTCTTTATAGAGCGCCTGCAATTGTTGTCATTACCCGATGCGGCAGAATTCTGGTATGCCCGCAGCCCAGCCAAACTGATGCGGTGTTACACCTAAGCCTTGATTGCGCAACAGCGGACTTTATGCCGTCGTCCCGCGTACCTGTCGATCCGTCCGGTCGCTGGCGATCACCTATTACTGTGTATTGTGCACCACCGCGTAACCACGTTACGACTGTGCGCAATCACTCTCACCTAGGCGTGACGAACTACACGCGACATACTAGCCGATCCTAGCTAATCTTGTCTGTCAGAAACTCGAGTCCACAGGTGTCGTGAGCGCCCCACACCAATTGGTTCTTGGGTGCGACTCCTGCGGTCGCACACATCGCAAACACGTTTCATGAGGCCAACCCCAGCCAATTTCCATATTCTTATCACTTCTCGTGCTCGCAACTCTCGTTGCGCCCTTTCTGGACACTCCTTTGGCAGAATCGACAACATGACAGCATCATCGGCGCGCAGACAGTCTTGACCAATTTTTGGTCATCATGGGGCTGGGAACGAATAACATCCATCTCTGGCAGATGTCCCTTGCAGAAGACGAGAACGAAGTCGAAGCCGGTCTCCCTTTTCGCCCTTGCGACGTCATCTATCAACAACATTTCTCTTAGGCGTACCTGACGCGCTTTGTGCTCGACGCACACTGGCACCTTTGAGGCCTGACTCATTCGTTCATTTCATTTCTTTACACAGGGCCGGTGCCCGTTGCTCTTAGGTCGACGACTTGACCAATACTTGAACAATACTTGTTTATACTCAGTCTTAATTTCTAAATCGCAACCTTACACGGTCAAAACAATGGTCAAATTCTCCCTACTTCCGGCCATCGCACTATACCTTTGTCTCCTCCCAAACAGTCTGCTTGCGCTCCCAACCTCGCGCTTCAGCCACGATGTACAAAGCCTCCCAATCCGAGACGTCCAAGAAGGTCAAGACGCGTCGACACGCCATCGGTTGAACCGCCGCGGCCTTCCTGGCGCAGTCTACATCTGCACCGGCGACAACTTCCGCGGCTCCTGCGCTTGGACCGCCCCCAGCACGCAATGCCACATCGCTGGCACAGGCGATGACTCCCCGCGCTCCATCGGTCCGGACGAGAATGGATCCTGCATCTTGTTCGAGAATGCACAATGCACGGGAAACCAGGTCAAGACGCTTCGATTCCCCGGTCAAGCGACGAACATGCCGACGTTCATGAGCTTGAAGTGCTCTTCGGATAGCAACGGGAAGCGTGGGAATTCAACGGAAGTTGTGAAGAGTGGTGTTCTGCCTTTGGCGCTGGAGGCGGATCCGCGGTTGGACGGTGGTGTAGGCAGTATGGAGAGGAAGAACCTAGAGGAGGTTATGGATCAGATGGAGAAGGATGGCTTTAGGCAGGGTATGATTGGGTTGAAGAAGGGGGCATTATTATTGAGGAGTTTGGAGGGCGTGTATTGGAGTACTGTAAGGTTAGCAATGTAAGCCAGCGTCTTACGTGAAAATGAAGATCGGGTGGACGATGCTCTCAATATTCCGATCTCGGACTGTCTATTCCAGGGTGTTTTCAGGCTTTGATATGTTATTAAAATTCTTGCCTGACGCTGTATCGCTGACCAATGGGTGACTATCCCAAAGGGGGACAAGACTCTTGGGCACACCTGAATTCATGGAGTTGCTGCTCCTCTTCGTTGTGTTACTCTATACGTGGCTTGATAACCCCATAGCTCCGTACATAGTGGGTCCTTGGGCTGTCCGCACTATTCCTGCCTCTACTTCTGTTGGCAGTAGTAGATACTCTTGCAATACGCCCCGAACCCACTCCCACTCAGCGTGTACAACGTCCTCTGATCGTCTTTGTAGCACCAGTACTCATGATACTTGTTCTTTCCACTACCACTTTGATGTAGTTCTTTTGATTCTGTGCGTCCGCATCAATGGTGAACGTGAACGCCGTGTCAGGAAACTGTGCTGACTGATGAAGGCATTAATTGAAATGTACTCAGAGTCGCCTCGCAGACCTATGCAAGAAGGGCATTGTGGTCCGATAGGGGCTCAACACACCATCTGTGAGCCCTCCCAGTGCAGGTAGGAGGTTCCAGTGACAGACGTCATCTGGGAGCTATCATCCGGTCGATCATTCGGTGAGCAACTGACAGAGGAACAGTGGCCGGAGGCGTAGTAGTCAACTTCAGACCAGATGCCAAAATTAGAAGCGCAGTTGGAAAGGTATATTGTTTCAGGATAGGCACGCTTGGTAGGAGTGGCCAAGGCTAACAGAGGTGCCGTAGAAACGAGCAGGGCCTGGGTAATTTTCATGTTGAAGACAGCTGTGGGAGTCTCGAAGATTGCTCCAGCGGAAAGTGTGACGGCTGGGTGATTGAGGGGCTACAGAGCGTAATGAACAATTATGTAGACATATGTTTGATGTGCTAAAAAAGGTATACCCAGTCGCGAGGGTGATCACTCAGCTAGTATTGCATCATCTGATGAGATCAGGATCCCCAGCACTTCTCTGTATACCCACGTTGAGACAAGTTTGGAGCCAGCTGAAAGTGCTCTTACCACCACAAATTACAGCCAACGCATGCCGCTGACAAAACTCGTAACGTTGACAGAGTTTGTTGCCTTGAAAGGGGCACTGAAATGGCTGTCCGCAGCTGACATTCGTGTTGATTGGAGTGAGCTTGACGGACAAAGGACAGAGAACTGCCGATAGCAAAAAGAATTGAGTGAGCGCTGGACATTCTTACTGGAGCTTAAGATTATGTCTCTCCTTATACTGACCGGAAAAATTCTAGGTGGAGGGTGCAAGGCTGAAAGGACCTTCCACAGTTGGCCAGAACCCGAGCTGGGATAGGCGCGACACGTGACCTGATCTGCGGGCGCCGTTTGCGGGCAGCTGCGACCTCCGATTGCTCCACAGAAAAGTTGCAGCGTTGCTGAGTTCACAGCGCACAACACCACGCGCCATGTTCCAGAACATATGCGCCATCCCGCTTGACCACGACCTGTTTACTCAGGCGGTCCATCCGGAGGAGCCAATTGTGTCTGTTGGTCTCTCTTCAGGCCATGTCCAGACGTATCGCCTGCCTGCAGGCGCAAGCGACGACGACGATGAGACTTTAGCTTCAGAAAGTGGCTTTGGGCATATAGAGACTGCGTGGAAAACGCGACGACACAAAGGCAGCTGCCGTGCGCTAGCCTTTGCTATCGATGGCTCGCAACTGTACTCAGCTGGCACGGATGGCATCGTGAAAGCTGCAGATACAGCGACCGGCAATGTCGTTGCGAAAATCGCTGTCCCCCTTGATCCGTACGTTATTAGTACTTACTGCTATGCCTTCAGGCTTGCTAACACTGCGCAGCACCTCTAATGCGGTTGACGCGCCGTCCCTCATCCATGCACTCTCACCGCAGACCCTTCTTCTGGGGACCGACTCCTCAGCGCTCCACCTCTACGACCTCCGCGCCCTCGGCCCGAAAGCCAATTCTAAGCCCGAACAAACGCATCACCCACATGATGACTACATCTCGTCCATCACGCCGCTACCACCGAGCGCCGCAAGCACGAGTGGCTTTAGTAAACAATGGGTTAGCACGGGAGGTACCACAGTGGCTGTCACAGACCTTCGACGGGGTGTAATGGTACGGAGCGAAGATCAGGAAGAGGAGCTTTTGTGCTCAGTCATGGTTTCAGGCCTTTCAAAGAAAGGTTCCAGTGTCGGTGAAAAGGTCGTTGTCGGAGGCGGCAATGGTGTCCTGACTCTCTGGGAACGGGGAGTCTGGGATGACCAAGACGAGCGCATCACCGTTGACAGGTCACCTGGGGGCGGAGAGAGCATAGACTCGATGGCACTCTTGCCCCAAGGCGTCGGGCCCGGCGGCAAAGTAGTCGCGGTGGGCTTGGGCAATGGTGCCCTGCGCTTTGTCAAGATCGGAGCGAACCAGGTTATTGCCGAGTTATCGCATGATGAGTTGGAGAAAGAGGCCGTGGTTGGTCTTGGCTTCGATGCTACAGGCAGGATGATCAGTGGAGGCGGCAGAATGGTCAAAATATGGGGCGAAGCGAGCATATATGGGCATCAGGAGGAGCGCGAAGAAGAAGAGGCCGAAAACGGCGTCGCGGGGGCAAAGCACTCGCGTGATAGTGAGGACGAGGATAGCGATGAAGAGATGGATGATAGCAGCGATGATGAGCGACCCTCGCAGAAGCGGAAGAAGAGGAAGAAGGGCAAGGGCGGGAAGCAACAGCAAAAGCACGGTATCCTGGGCTTCTCTGGATTGGATTGAAACGTCTCGCTAGGACGGCTGCGCTTTCTCCCCTTCTGCTCTGTCTACAATTATTCTTCGGAGATGCGGCACTTGGGCAGTATCCTCGCGAGCAGTTTAGAGAGACATGGACCAGAGCAGAGGTTCCGCGTCCGAAATCTGACGAAAGTTTGTCAGTAGCATGGGACGATGAAGAGACCGATATGGACAACCCTTGAGACGAGTTGCGGTGGACAGACCATTTTTATAGAGAACCACAGCAAAGGCTTCTGGACTGACCGGAGGACCTCTACTAATTTGCGATCAACTGTAGGAAGAACACAGTACCTCAATTTTCCAAGCTCGTTTCTCTTGGTCAACTGTTCTCGCAACCGTAAAGTGCAATGTTCAAACCCGCTCCAGCTGAAAGCCTTGGTGAACGCCAACCCGCCAGCTGAAGCATAAAAATGACTTTGCAAGCTCAGTCTAATCATGTCAGCCCTCGAAGTGGGCCAACGACAGAAGGGCAATCCGGCCTATACACATGCAAACAATCAATATGTGGCAGCCAATTTAGCTGTTCACCAACCAGTCTCCAACTGCAATGCGTCAATGCAAGCAAGGATGCGAGCATGCTCCAGCTGATAGCAAACCAAACCACTCACTAACAGTGGACGATATGGAGTACAACGATGTCTTCATGCAATGCGATGGCTCTGGCTCGGCTGGCTATCCGTACTATTGACTATGTGAATTGCGATTCGGCGGGAAGCGCGACGACATCGAGCACAACGCCGATGAAGACGGGGCTAGCCTCGAAACAGGTCAAAGTGTCGGGGTTTCTCCTGTGGATGTTAGTCACTGGGTATTTGACCACAAACGTATGAGAAATGATAGAGCACTGTTGCTAGTCAATCAATACTTGCAATGAAGGCGTACACAGAACTCGCTGCTGGTAACCTCGTTCTATCCTAAGCTCCGAGGACGAAAATGATTCTAGGTCGAATGTCTTTCCAAATTTCCTCAAGTTCCCTGCCTGATCACGGCTTGCCTATCCGCATCCCGCTTGAATCGTCTTCCGTCGTTCTTGGCCTTCTTTTACATCGCTCGGCAATCTCAAGACTCTTGTGCAAGGGAGATCACGTTTCCCGTCTAAAGCAATTTACCCCAGGATTTCTTGGTGTTCTGTTCGCCTCAATCTATCTCTGACGCTGGGATTGGCCACGCCAGCGTTCGCTTAAGATGTGAAGAACATTCTGTGGGGTTTCGATATTGCTTAATCTAACGTTGTGCTACGAGAGCCTCCACGGACCGGTGGCTCCGCTTCGAAAAGAGGGCGGTGGCTTTGGAGGCTCGTGGAGTCATGTAGGGTGCTAGTGCAATTGGTGGATGCCTTCCCACAGATCCCGGGTGCTGGGATCGGTAGACTCAATAAGGGAGTTTGGTATGGAGTCTGGGGTGTAGGTGTGTGGCTACCGCGGTATAGTGTCGTGGGAGGTTAGGATCATCATCCGGTGGTGTTTCATTGTATAAAAGGGAGCATTACCGGAAGGAAGAAGGGAAGCAGCACTACCACGACTTCCAAAGCCAACATGAAGTTCTCCACATCCCTCGCCCTTGCCGCCGCGGCCTCGACCGCCTCCGCTCACACCATTTTTGTCTCGCTCAACAGCGGCGCAGTAGGCGACGGCGTTCGAGTAGTCTCCTACGATGGCGTAAGGCCGACTCAAACTCCCTTTGCACGTAAACCCAAGATCTGACGCCCAACAGCCCATCACAGACGTGTCCTCCAGCTCCATCGCCTGCAACGGCGCCCCCAACGGCGCCGTCCAGAGCACCAACACCGTCATCAACGTCCAAGCCGGTTCAACTGCGAAACTGACCTGGCGCCATACACTCACTTCCGGTTCGAACGATGTTATCGACGCGAGTCACAAGGGTCCCGTCATGGCGTACATGAAGAAGGTCACGGATGCGAAGACGGACGCTGGACCTGGATGTACGTGCCTTCCTATACTTTCCTTGAACGACCCGGGAATACTGAAACTGACTGAAACATAGCTGGCTGGTTCAAGATCGCAGAAGAGGGTCTCGGCTCAGACGGCAAATGGGGCGTGGACAAGCTCATTGCAAATGGTGGCGTGCAGACTGTTACCATCCCGCAGTGCATCGCGCCGGGACAATACTTGCTCCGTGGCGAGCTGATTGCGCTGCATGGTGCTTCTAGCTCTGGTGGTGCGCAGTTCTATATGGAGTGTGCGCAGATTAATGTTACGGGTGGATCTGCAAGCAAGACGCCTGCGAGCGTGAGCTTGCCTGGGGCTTATAAAGCGTCTGATGCGGGAATCTTGTACAATTTGTACAGTGGGCAGAAGACGTACACCGCGCCGGGTCCTGCGGTGTTCACATGCTAGAAGACGATGGAGGGAGAGGGAGAAAGAGTGAAGATGGAATGTTACCATTCACGTATCTACTTATCTAATGAACCTAAGACTTCTCAAGTTACGACGTTTTCTTTGTAGCCTTGCTCGTCGCGTATAGCTCTCTTCCGTGCGGCTCTTTCGACTTGACGTCGCGAATGATGATGCCTAATATTCCAACATTGACAATGAAGAAAAAGATGCCGGAAAGCCATAACCCTGGGACAAAGGTCGAGTAACCGTTGAACTCTAGTTGGAATCCTTGTTGTAACCAGAATACCTTCACTTGGTCAGCTTGTCAGTCGAGCACATGCATTCGAGCACGAACCTGACCGAGCACCCAAAGAATGAGCGCTGAGATACCCACTGGACGAGAGTGTAGCAGTGTTGAATCAGGGAGGTAATAGGGCAAAAACATCATATACCAGAGGAAGTACTGGTAGGTTGTTAGTGCGTGCAAACAGGTCCTGTGCGGGACACGAACCTGGCTTGTGCAGACCTTGTTAAAGGCCACGAATGCGAATGTCTGGGCGAGCATGGTCGATGGCAGGTCTCTCTTGCTCAAAACCAAAGGGATCAAAACTGCGCTCAGCAGGATCTGTGGTAGGAAAGCCAGTCGTTCGAGCTCCAAAGACGGTTGAGCGCTTGCATTTTGATTGGCCCCAGGAGAAGAGTTTAGATAGAGCAAGGTATTATAGGGCGAAAAGTTATGGCGATGATCAATCCTGATCAGGTGGTAGAAGTAGCTGTGTTCAAGGAAAGGCCAGCCGTATCTTTCTCCCGTCAGTACCGCATTGTTCATGGTGAGGACGATAACTTACGCGAGGTACATTATCATATTGAGTACCATGAACGTGAGAAGACTGCACAGAGCCAGAATAAGCCGCTGTGGGTTCAGGAAGGACAGTAACTGATTCCCGAATGTAGCAGATGGAGATGGTCTGCTGTTTCGATGACCCTTGATCCGATCGTCGTCGAGCCACCAAATGATAGATGCAGCATATATGAATGGGTATATCTTAAAATGGACTGCAAAGCCGAGAAGAAAGCCAGAAAGCGCAACGCGCTTTGCCAATACAGCCCAAAGAAGCACCGTCACAAGGACACCAAGGAGGCCTTCGGAGCTACCACGTGTGCTGATTGTGGCGACCATGGGGTTTAGCAGCCAGATGCTGGCATATTTTAACGCTCTTTCTTGGGACATGTTGTGATAGGTTCGCAAAATGCGAAACATCATCCAGCCTGTAACAATGTCGCCAACTGCGAAGAGGACTTTCCCGAAGGAGAACCAGAAGCCTAGCCATGTCGTTGGGTAGATGAGCCATGCAAGCAGTGGTGTATATCTGTACGTATCTCGAGCATAAGGTGACTGTCCTTGTGCAATGAAGCGCGCTGCATCAGTGAAGACGAAATAGTCAATGTCGGTGTATTTCATGGGCGAATATGCATCTTGAAAGAGTCCGTACACCAGGAAGACAGCTCTCAGAACTACGGCGGCGGAGAATACAGCTTGTGAACTGCCAAAGAAAGCTGAGAGCGCCATATTTGGGCGGAATGGAGGTACCAAAAAGACAGGAGCAAAACCATCAATCAAAGAAACCACTGAAACACAGGTACATAGGCGTGACCCTAATCGAGACGTGGTGGGAACGGGATGAGGGTGATGATGGAAAGCCACACAGTGCAATGCAGGGACATCTGCTACCGAGCAGCCTATGCCGCATTAGGACTCGCTCTTTCCGCTAGCCACTGAATGTTTGCTTGACGTATACTCCCACTGCGCAGCCTGCAACCATGGGACCTAAACGCTCACGAGACGGAGCAATGAAAGACGAGAAGTCAGGCAAGCCCGAGCAGGCGGCATCGCCATTCATGCCGATGTTCGAAGGCTTTCGAGCAGAGCTTGACGAGCACCACGATCGACGTGAGAGGATTATCAAAGCGTCGCGCGACATCACCGCCGCAAGCAAGAAAATGTAAATTAATATGTGTAAACGGAACGAGGGTTCTTTGCTGACCAAATATGTAGCATCTTCACTCTACAACGGTCAGTATACGCAGAAATTGATCACGAATACTCCCTAATAAACTTAGGGTGCGGACGCTTGGACAACCAGTTCCTGCTTTCGTGACCAAAGGCAATGCACAGTACTGGGAGATCATTGAGAACCAGTATCAGCATATCGCTGCCGATGTTCAAGGCCTAAACGCTTTCCGCTACCCTCAGATCACGGGAGGCAATCAAGAGTTCATGGAAGCATTGAGCTTCCATCATTACCTGGAATCGCAGACACTCATATCCTACGATGACGCGAGAGCACGCGTAGCTTCGATGAGTGGCAGCGCTGGAGCAGTACTACTGACCCCGGAGGACTACATCCTCGGAATTTTCGACATGGTGGGCGAGCTCATGCGTTTCTCGATCACGGCCATGGCTACCAACGGCAAACTTCCAGCGGGCCAGCCGAAGAAGGAAGCTAAGACTAGTCAAGACTTACCCCAGGACCAGGATGCCGACACGATGGACGTTGACGAGCAAACGCCTGCGTCGAAGCCATCCGAGGAGCCGCGCAACATCCTTTCGGATCTCCGAGCACTGCGACTGCAGCTCGAGATGTTCGAGCCTGGAGGCGGAAAATTGGGAGCAGACGTTAGGAAGAAGGCGGATGTTATGAGGGAGTGTGTGGACAAGGTCGAAAAAGCATTATACGGTCTCACAGTCCGTGGTACGGAGCGGCCTAAGGGATGGGTGCCCGACGTGAGAGAAGACAGACGGCCCGAGGTGGAAAGCTACTAGACTCTCCGCCTCTTGCGATAGCTGCTGTGAAGATATATCCAATGTAGACCGCCAGTCGACGAAGGAGTGAATCATGCGTGTGGTAGCTGCGCCACTGTGGCGGTGCGGTGGCTCTTTCCCGTTCCCGCGATTGCCCACACTGCGGAGATGACGCTGAGCACCTTCATTCCCCACGGCACCTTCACCTTGCACGAGTGATTCACGCATCGCTCACCCGCGTCATGATCCTAACACCCGCTCTCGCTCAGCCTCTGCGCAGTCATCGCGCAAGCAGCATGCTCGCGCCCTGAGCCAGCAGCAACCCTCGCAGAACCTTGGTCTGGCGCCCAACAAACGCCCGTTTTGAACCACTCGCACCCAGCCATTCTTACAGGAACCCACTACACTCCCACACTCTTGTCGCGAACACAGCGCGCATCACTCTGCATTCGCTATACTCACCGCCGCCGCGCTCATGCGGCGCAACACGTTCCCGCCGCGGCCTCGGCCTGACGACAGCCGCCTGCGTGCGCCGCCCGAACCGCCCAAGCGCAAGATATTCAACTGTATCGTCGACGACACGGCGCTGATCGCAGGCGCCAAGAAGAGCACCCGCGACGGCATCCGCAAATGGATAACCCAGGACGCCATACGTCTATTCGTACCCCTTCACAGTCAACCTCCCCGCCTGTTCCCAAGATTCACGCTAACATTACACAGCCCTCGCCCAGCTCAACCACCTCAAGACTGGACAAGAACGCTACAATGCCGACGCCCGCGATGCCCTCAAATGGCTCGACGACGTTACCTCATCACCAACCATCGGCGACCGGATCGTGCTCGAGGGTGTTGAAGAAGCATACAACACATGGGCCGAAGTGGAGCAATTCATGCTGCCAGAAACTCTCCTTTCCATGGAGTCTAGCGCCTCAGAAGACGAGGACGACGAGGACGAGTACCGCGAGGATCTGGAGAGCTCTTTCAATGCGCTCGATGTTTCCGACGGCACCTCTATGAGCAGTCTCGACCAGTCCCCGAAGTCTATACGCACCACGGAGACAGATTTCTTTGCTCCGGCCAGCGGACTTACTGATGAGAAGGCCCAGGTCAACAACGAGGTGACACCTGTTGTCGACTCGCCCACCCGCACTGCGCGCAACAGCACCGAGCTCCCACGCGGTCAGAAATCGCCTAAGAATGGCTTCCCGCACAGCCTCCGTCCACTTTTCAACCACATCTTATGGCGCATCCACCAAGAGAGCAATCCCGATGCTGCTCTTGACAACTTCATCCTCCTCACGAACGACCCGGCCAAACAGACTATAGCTCAGAAGTTCGGCATTCGAGCCAAGCGCTTGGAACAACTTCGTGACGCTGTCATGCGCGAGGACCGAGAGTTCAAGAATCATTTGACCGTCTATAAGAAGGAAACCGAAGAGCATGCGATGAAGAAGGAATCGGAACTGGAGCCTAAATCAGTCCAGCGTCCCAAGTCCAGTCACTCTACGGTGAGCAAGCCGGGCATTGACTCGGACGAGGAGGATTGTGTGCTCATTAAGAATGCGCCTCGCGGTCCCGCTAATGGCACCGCCAGCCAGCGCGTGTTCGACCCGAATGATTTCGGACGTACGACCCAGCAACATTCTCCTCGCGGTGGTCGCGGTAATCTTGCGCCTCGTGGTCGTGGTGGAGCTATCCGTGGTGGCCGAGGAGCGTTTGCCGGTCGGGGCCGTGGTGGAGCTTATGTCCCACCGGCACCCGTGTTCCAATCACAACCAGCCCCTCGTCACGATCCCAACAGGCCGATTGATCCTGACTCGTTTACGCGTCCTGTAACACGTGGTATTCCCGTTCGCGGCGGCCGCAGGACGCTATGGGAACCGAACTGAAAGCGCACGACTCCTTGCGGTATGATGCTCTACCGCACATGCCGAGAAGGTCTTTCACTTGCCCTCTGGATGAGCTTCTTTTCAAAGAGCTCAGAACGTACTTCGAAACCTGAGAGAGCTACGCAACTCCTCAACCAGCTCGTTGCCATACCGGAAACGCGTGATACTAACTGAGGAGTCTCTAGGCCGCATGTGCCATCTCCTTAGCGTATTTGCAACGTCAAGGCTGTCGAAGAAGCTAACTCTTTTCTTTCATTCAGGTCCTGTCCGAAACTACCCACTACGGTGGATGACTACAACGTAGGGGAACATCGTGGGATTGGAATTATCTGGAGGAGTGTGCTTGGGACACAACATCGTTCAGACTGTCATTTGGGCGAGGCAAACACTAGATCACAGTAGCAGGAGTATGTCTGGAGGTGGTAATTTTTGCTGTTTGGCTTCTGATTTTTTTTGGCGTACTTCATCTTTCGCTTTGGAGATTTCAAGTCTACTGTGCTTAATGGTTTGGAGGCGGGGCTTGTGTCGTGTCTGTATTGCAACAGCACAATACAACGTGTACGAAGTAGCTGCAATGCGAGTACTTGATCTTCTGCTGAATCGAGCATTTCGTCCGAGGACATACATATGTGATAAGACGCATTGAGACACTGCGCTGTCTCGGCGAGACCGACAGACAACCATCGTAGCGACTGCCACCTCATCCGAATCACAACACCACGCAAAGCACACATCCCACGCCATGCACACCCCCAACCAGGCAGCCACACGCCGACACCCATGATTCTCCTCAGCCGCACTTGGCCCACTCGCACATCCAGCTCGACCAGGTCCACGTCCCAAAGCAGATTCCACACGCACATATACGATACCGAACACATGCACCGCGGCCCGCACCCCGGCTCAAACACAACCTGGATCTCGGTCCCGTATCCTAACCATTCCCGGACCCGTCCCGTCCGAAGACGAGAGCCCAACCGGGTGCATGGTCTGAGGCATGCATATCATTGCATAAGATAGATATCTATCTATCTCGCGAAGGTCTCGCGAAGCCATCAGTCAGCAGCTGCATGCACATCGTACCCTCGTACGCACTCTACCATGCTAGTACCCGTTCGAGAAGACGAGATGAGATGGCGGGTAGGATGGGACGTGCATATACGATGATAAGATGAGCCCAACAGGCGGCTGCGTGCCGCTTCTGGGTATTGGATGCTGGATTGGGAGGGGTGGGTCTGTGCGTGCGTTGTTCTGGGGATGGGGCGGTGGGTGTGAGTTGGGGGCGTGCGATCTGGGTGGGGTGGTGGGTATGCTGGGGGGTATGTGTAGATACGAGATCGGGTTCGGGTTCTAGAATGGCGTGGCTGGTAGAGGTGGGTGTATGGGGTTGTAAGGCAGGGAAATGTGAGGTGAGAGAGGTCAGTGAGCTGTGGTTTTCATCGTGGGAATTTAGGATCGCTGGATCATAGAGGCACGAACGTGGAAGTTGCGGGTACCAGACTTGTGGACATAGAAAGAGGATTTGAGATTATGTGCCCTTCTGAGACCATATTACGTTACGAACTCCGATCGTACCCATTATGTAGCCCTCATTATATCCTGTGATCTCTAATCTAAGGTTCCCAAGTTCCCAAAGAGGCCGTAACTATACTAACCCATAGAACCCCAAAGGAAATTCAAGATACATCCCTTACTCAGCACCCTTAGAAAAGACCCAGTGCAAACTGTCCTAAGTTAGCCATGTTTTCCTCATCTACAAAGGCAGGAAGTATACTCACCGGTAGTAAAGCATGGCACCCAACCTGGTTGGCCAGCGGCACAATAGCCGTAAAATCGCTAACCGTCCAACCCCTTGGTGCAAAGGACGCGCAGTAGATCATGCCTCCGATAATAGGCAGCAAGAACATATACATCCATTTGAAGTCGCGCACGATACGGTCAAGACCTACACGGAAGCCCGACTCGGTGAGCTCCTTGACGGTGGCCGTCCATTCGATTTCCACGCTGAAGAAGTGGCAGAAAATGGCTTTGAGAAGGTGGAAGGAGATGCCGCCGAAGAAGAGGAGGAAGAAGCTGTGGGATGTGAGTCGGTGGGATAGGGGACAGGTGGGTTACTTACGGCATCCATTTGATAGTCTCCCAGAGCGACCAGAAGAACGTCTTTTTGCCTAGACGATGGCGCAACATGGCGTATGCGAGGGGTGAGAGAACGTTGAAGACGACGGCCATGCCGACGAAGATCTTCCAGCTGGTGATGTAGAACTGGTCGACGTCGTCGGTGAACCAGCCCACGACGCAGTAATTGGCTAGTGAGAGGGGAATGGCCGACGCGATGGCGTAGTAGGTTCCGATGTACGCAAGGATAGTCATCTTGGATGTGACTTTGATTGGGCTCCAGAGGAACTTCCAGAAGAGTGGAGTGATGGGTCCACGCCGCCACCAGTAGATAACAGGGTTGAAGACGAGTTCGTTGCCTAGCGTAAGTACATGTCAGTGTTTACGCACTTCATACGTAGGGATACAGAGGGTACTCACAGCCGTAAGCGTACTTCTCCCACCTAGCAAGCTCATCATATACCGTGAGCGACACGCCTTCCTTGAAACCACCATCGTGGTAGGTAGCAAGCCGTACGACGAACTTGTTGATCTGCAAACGAAGACTGACATCGAAATCTTCCGAGACGTGGTGCTCGGACCAGAACTTAGTCGAGCCATTTTGTTCAAATGAGATGCTCTGAATGGCTTTCCAACGGATGAACGTGTTGTGTCCAACGAAAGGCGCACAGTCACCGTTCCCGACGGCGTATTGGATGGAGGTGTATACCAAGTCGGTAAAGTAAGTGATACCGTTTTCGAAGACGTTGTTGACGACCTGCATGATACCACTGGCGTGCTGAATTAGAGCAACCTCAGGACTTTCATGCATCTCTAGTGCGCCGTATAGCAGACAGTCCTCTGGCACTCGAGTATCAGAATCGACAATCAAGATGACCTCACCCACGCGGATGTTTCCTGCAGCCCAAGTTCGGCCTTCATCTTTCTCGAGCATTGCGTTCATGGCTCGCTCGTACATCTCATCTTCGTCTTCAACGGTAAGATCGTCGGATGAGCAGCCGCGTTCTTGGGCTCGCTCACCTAGAAGTCGGAGTAGTTCGTCTTCTACGCGCAGCGAAAAGTCGAGGCAATAGTTCATGTTCGAAGCTTTCTTGAAGTGACCCGCGCGAATAAATATCTCTTCCGTGTCTGGACCCTTCTCGGAGTCGTCGCCCTTCTTCTTTGAAAACCAGCCGGACTTCTCCTTCTTGTGTTCATGATGCTTCGGACGAGCAACCCAGCCGATGTTGTTGAGCTCGTAGAATGCTTTTCGTGCTTCTTGCATCTCAGGCGCGACACATCGCATACCGTCTTCATTGACGAAAATTGAAGCGGTGCCACCTTGTTGCTAAAGAATCCCAGTTAACATGATACCATTTTCCCTAGTATACGATTCTTACCTCATAGTACCTTACAGCAGCCAGTAGTGAGGTCACAGTGGGGATAATGACGCCTTTCAAGCCTTCTTTGTAGACGGGCATCTGTATTGTGACATGTGGAAGTTCGTAGTCCTGGTGGCGCATTCGCTTCGGCTTGACACCTGGAAATTCGTTAGTTGTGCTTGAGTCAGGGTTGTCACGACCATTCTTCCCAACGGTCGACTGGAACATACCTGAGTAGTACAGACTATTTCCTTGCAAACCCGAAAGGGGACCAAAAAGCTGACCCAAAGAACCGCCAATGACGATGAAGAAAAACTACGGCCGCATTAGTCGGGTTTTCGAAGATCGACAGGTCGTGAGGCCAAATCGGCAGTAAGAGGCGAACTCGTGTTGCGCGATCAGCCAGCCACCAAGCTGAGCAATGCGCAAGCGCACAACGGTCGGTAAGAAAACGTGGGCGCAACCTACCAGTGAGAACGATGCAAACAGTGGGATAGTGGCAACCTTGTTTCAACGTCAGCTATGCGTACAACGGTTCATTAAATCGACGACTTACCAGCGCAAAGCGAATCATGCCTCCATCGAGCCGGTATTCGGTCAGCAGCTGGAATCTGGTCAGGATCGTGCCTTGCATAATGCGGGAGAAGTCAAACCTTTGCGACGCAGGCCATTTCCACGACGATGACCAGGACCTTCCTGCATTAGTGTCGATGCCGAATATTCGGACAGAAGGGACTCACCATGGCAATGCCAATAGTCACAGCGTGTACCAGTAAAAATTGGCGCTCGGGCAGTTCAGCTTCCTTATCTGGGTCGTACGCTTGGTCTCCTAGCTCTTCAACTTCAAGCGCCCTGTCGATGGCAATGATCTTCTCGTTCATTTCAGAAGGCATGCCTCCTGTCATGTGTGCTGAGATGGGAAACATTGATGTTCTCGCTCCATTTGGTGTCTCCACTGGTGGCGAAGGCAATGGTTGCGGAGTGTACTGAAGTGGAGGAGTGGGATTGTAGGAAGGGATATGCGATCCCCAGACCAGCCCAAGCAGTCGCGTCTCGATATCAGTCCCGTGAGCGACTGTCTGCAATTAGCACATGTCGCTCCATTGGGTTCTCTTCCAATTAAGGAGAAGCAACTACTCACGGATTCCTGGGACAGTGTCGCCCCAGACTAACACCATCCGTTCTTGCCGACACAAACATACGTACGCATCTCGGGATACCGTGACCTTTCCAGTAACAATATCACGTACCGAGTTCACGATAGGAAGAACAAAGCCTCGCGGATCAAGCGAGAGTTCGGTCTGGAAAGGCGTGATTTGCTGAAGCAGGGCGTGTGTGATTTCGGAAGACATCGTGAAAGCTACTGCTACGCCGAGCCTTTCGACAGCGCGTACGAGATCCGGGTTCAGAAAGAGAGGCTCTCCGGTGTAGATGCCGTCGGCGCGTCGCAGGAGGACACCAAGATTTGCTGCGCCGCCATCTACGACACCGTACTCGTCTTGTGGAGGCTCCAACCATTTCGCCTGAGACGCACGTCTGTAGAGGAACTTGACCTGTGCGTGAATCAACTCAGTGAGTGTTACAGTATACTGGCAGCACGTTCTCCTGAACTTCCACTCACCATCACATCATGTCGATCACCGCCATTGCTGCCTCTTGAAGCAATGCTAGAGCCGGCACTGTCTCGATATGTCAAAGCAGGCCGTATGTGTTTGGCAACTGCGGACTCCATTGACGAGCTTTGTGACTCGCGTTCAACACGTCCTGAGGCCATTGTTCGGACACTGGAGGAGAGGTGATCGCAGCTCAGAGAGGTGCAATTCGTTGTATCTCACGGAGGTGTTGACATTAAGAAAGTTTTGGGATGGAGGATTGTCCCGACATTCATGACAGGGTACGGCATACGACCTTGTCAGTCGCTTAATGTTTGCATCGAAAGCCTGACCTGTTATGCACTGTGCATTGACCTGGCAAGGGTAACACGTTAATCATCCAGGCCAAGCGAGCACAGGCAACGAGATAGGGAGCATCCGACGTTCTAGAGTTGTCTGTTGACCGGGCGGCTGGCCGTAAGGAACGTATGGCTCCATGGTAAACGCCTTCCGAAGCTCGTGTGAACTCACATGCAGTAGAACGCCGATACCCTCTGTTACCTTGGGCAGACTCAAAAAGTACACTGCGTTGCCTCAGGCTGCGTAACACCGAGGCGAGCTTATGCTCACAACGATGCCTTGTATCTCTAGGGATGGAGTCGGAGACATGCGGTGGCTACTGAGCTGCAACATGCCGAGTGAATGAAAATTGCCATACACCTTACTTGTGCCCAGTCATGCAGTCTGAGACACCTCACTATTCTATCAAGATTTTCCGTCTAATCAGAGCCAGCAAGTGCCGAGTGGTAGAGGCAATCCAGATCTTGTGTGATCATTTTTAGCAACCGACAGCTACCATTGCAGTAAGCTGTGCGATGCGATGTTTGTACTGCCTAACCGATGTGGGTCATTGTCGTTTGTCTCGAACAAGAAGATGCACACCGGAATTGGCTTCGTGGCACGGATGCGATGGAAGCAATACCGCAGCTGAAGTCCTGGATGCTTAGAGTGTCCGAACCATGGAAGAAGCTCATGCACAGAGATGCACGATTCTTGGTTTTTTGTGCATACCACTATCGCAGGGATAGGCTAGCGAATCGGGATGGGCGACCGCCTCGTCCAATTCGTGCTCAAAGTATGGCATTGCCGATCCGATAGTCAGGAACGGATGCCGTCTTCGTATCAACAGCCACACAATTCTAGAGCATGTCCTCAACCAAGATACAGGAATCGGCTGCAGAGTTTGGGTTTCACAACCAGGGGCGAATGACGGGAATGTGATGATCGTATTGGTGGCTGCAGGATGCAGACGCAGAGAGAGTCCTTGAGGCGGAAGATAAGGGCAGGCTTTCAATAGAACGTTGCGTTTAGGCAAACCAATCTAATACCTTGTCGGTTTGGAACCGTGTGGCTGGCGGCAGACGGAACCGAAACGTTGGGACCGATACGAAGCGTCATGGGAAAGAAGAGCAACGGATTCTTCAGCCTCATGACCGAGACTGGTACAACAAAAAACTTTAGCAGACCAGAATGGGAATGTGACGTTGGAGATGTACGGGAGAGTCGAGAGGTAACGGGTCACTGAGGAGATGCAGTAAGCAGCAATCAAGCGGTGCCCTGCCGCGCTAGACGTGCAGGAAGTACAAGGCTGAGTGTCATGGACAACTTACATGACTTGCTATCGAGAGCGTTGGCGCGACGCTGTCGTGTGCACGGAAGACCAAGCGTCCACGAGGGGGCGGGAGACGTTGGACGGCAGAACGGTTGTCGAGCGACGGGTGATGCGCTGCCCAACCCGCTGTGGCGCAACGCTAAGCGAGCCGTGATGCTATCGGAGGAACGCAGCTCCCCTGCACCTGCTTCATGACTTCCTCTTTCGACCGATGCGTTATTAGACGGGGACGCTGTCCGTGTAGCCGCTATCAGAATCCCTCCCCTATATTCAACACAAGCGGGTGGGAGACGGTGGCGACAGCACTCAGGCCCCCACGCGCTGCACGCACAACAGCTTCGCACGCGATGCAGTGTGACCGGCAATCTCCAGGCCCAGGCTCGCGGCGGTACGTCCTTGTCACTGCCACCGACCTGGGCCAGCTCCATGGCTCGAGCTGAACCTCGCCTTCGATGGTTGGACGCAAGATCTAGGTCCTTTCGGGTACAGACTTGGATATGTGATGCATGATGCCTATCATTTCCTGGCGATAATCTCACCTTTCGGATATACAATACTTGGATAAAATCCCTTGTTCATACTGCAGTCGGTGCCTGCCAGAAAATCGCCGAGCGATTGTTTCAATACAATGTCAAGCAGAACCTCCGTTCACACACCAGCAATCCAATCCAATTCAGGGACGAATCCCTTCTCCACACCCCTCAGGCACAGTCGTGCCCCGTCAGTCAGTGATCAAAGTGCGAGTGGACGGGGGGTCTCTTATGGCCCTCCGCCAGATGTGAACGGTACGTAACAATGCGGTGTTGTGTTGTGATATCCGCTAAAAGTTCCAGGCTCGCAACAACCGCGAAGGAGGTTCAAAAGCGCACGCCTGGTGCCAGGTGAATACGATGAAAAGCCATGGGCCCTCTCAAAACATCCCAAATTGAAATGGGAGAAGACCATCTTCTATGGAAGCGTCGTTTTAGGAGTTGCCATTGGCGCATTCATCTGCTATCGAGCATTTGCTAGCGTGACGAACCATTCGGTCAGATACCCTTAGCAGTTACACCAGTCGCAGCTGACACATATCTAGTACTGTTTAATCTTAGAAGACGACTTCTCCACGATCAACAAAGACGTTTGGCAGTACGAAATCCAACGAGGAGGGTTCGGAAGCGGCACGTTCGAATGGACCACAGATGATCCAAAAAACGCCTACACAGACGCTGACGGTCTCCATATCGTGCCTACCTTGACGACTGAAAGCACCGACATCACAAGAGACCAACTCATTGATAATTATGTGCTCAACCTGACAGTACGTCTGAGTCCCATTGCTTACTCACTGAGTATAAGCTGACCTCACATCTCCAAGACCGATGGTACTTGTACAACAAAAGGCATCGACAACTGCTCTATTCGTTCGAACAAGACCGCTGGGACTATCGTCAACCCTGTGCGCAGCGCTCGTCTTTCTACAAAAGGAAAGAAGACGATAACCTTTGGAAAGGTCGAAGTTGTGGCAAAGATGCCTCAGGGAGACTGGCTTTGGCCAGCGATCTGGATGATGCCTGAGAACGATACCTATGGCGAGTGGCCACGCTCGGGCGAAATTGATATTGCCGAGAGCAGAGGCAATGCTGGGGACAACTATACTAGTGGAGGTAAGCTGCCATGAACTCCCATCGTCTGTAACAAGCGCTTAATATGCGCCAACATTAGGTCGAGATTCGATCATCAGTGCACTGCATTGGGGTCCACTACCCGAAGTTGACGGCTTCTACAAGACGAGCGGCCAACATCAAGTTCGCCGCACTGACTATACTGAGGCCTTCCATACATTCGGCGTAGAATGGAGCGAAGATTACCTCTTTACATATATTGACTCAAGGCTCTTGGTGCGTACCTACTATTATTCTAGACAGGTCGGCTTAGTCCTTGCCTTCACTTTCTGACGTTCGTACAGCAAGTCTTCTTCCTCAAATTCAACAAGCTCATGTGGAATCGTGGAGGTTTCAGCGAGAAGCTGGTAAATGACTCGGCTCTCTACAATCCGTGGGCAAACACGGGAAGGAGCAACACGCCCTTCGACCAGCCATTTTACCTGATCCTAAACGTCGCCGTTGGCGGTACGAACGGGTTCTTCAATGAAGGCATAGGGAATAAGCCTTGGGGTAACGAGTCGCCCACGGTAAGCGAATGAGGCTACAACTCTCTTACGGCAACATCCACTAACTGCTCAGGCACCCAAAGAGTTCTTCGACAGCATGACCAATTGGCTTCCGACGTGGGGAGAGGGCGACAAGCGCGGACTTACCGTCAAATCTGTTAAGATGTGGAGTCAAGGCGCCTGCTAGCGGGTGGACGCTCGCATTCCCTTTCTGCACCTCGTTATTGACATGGGGTTGAGCGTGTTCTAGACAACGATTGTGCCTTTTCCATATTGTAACAACTTCTTGGGATAATGGGTAATGTTCTGGGTAGATTTGTATTTCAAGATACACTACGATGACTGCTTCGCGCGAGAAGAAATGAACTGTGAATCGGTGCAAGACCCAAAGCAATGCACGAGCATCGAGCGATCGGCAACCATGGCGGACGCTAGGGCCGTGCCGACTATTCACTAGCGCAGCGCACGGACGCGGCCTTGATACGAGATGACATGGGACGGCTCGCTGTCACCCACGTCGAGACCCTCAGTCTCGCCTCTTTGCAATAGACCTCAGCCGCTATTCCCGTCCTTCACCGACACCCACTTGGCGCCAATTCGCCCTATGCCGAACACACCCTGCATCGTTAAAATTCGTATCTGCACATCATGCATGATCACCATAGGCCCCTTCCAGCTGGCATGGTCCGTTCAGCCTATGAAGTCGATAGTCATCAGCCGAGCATATCCACTTCAAGGTGTTGGATCTCACGAGATTCGCAGACTCCATGGCCTACTCCACAATGGGCGCAAAATCACACACTAATGGCTCGCCACTGTTTGACAAGCTTACGGACTCTCACACGCAATAGCCCAGCCCGTGCTCCCCAAAGCAGACGGTGTGGTCGATCAGCCACGAGAGCCGAACTGCAAGTCTTCAGCTAGAGCTTGGTGTCATCGGTAAACCTCGTGTGCAGCCGTGTGGATAGCTATAATCAGCGCTCTTTGAGGGAATATCTTATTGTTACTGCTTTCATGATCGTCATTCGCGACCTACTCCGTCTTTGAACTCATCATGGGCTCTGGCAGCCATCGAACGAGCTCGTGGGCCATACTACTACTTTCATATGTATGAACCTGATAATCGAGCAAGCATTTCGCATGGGAAAAACTGACAACATCGTGTTAGGCCTGTTCGTCGCTTTCACAATCCTTAGTTGTCCCAACGTCCCCTCTGGACGACTGGGGCTACACAGGATGCTACACGTATGCCTTGCCATAGGTGGTACTGAACATTACAACTTATATGACGTAGGGATATCGGAACTCGTTCATTGAACGATGCCAGCACAACCAGCAGCAACATGACCAACTTTAATTGTATAGACTTCTGTTCAAAAGGTGGATATGCTTTCGCAGGCACGGAATACTCTCAGGAATGCTATTGTGGGCGTAAACTAAGCACTGCGGCAAAGTTAACCGAAGATGCGGACTGTAATTATGGCTGCAGCGGTATGTATTACCCCGACTAGCTGTGTGACTTGCACTAAAGATCATCAGGTAATTCGAAAGAAGCCTGCGGAGGACCCAACCGACTGACAGTCTTCAACAACACCGTTACTAGTCAAGGACCGCCTTACGTCAATCCTGGCTTGAATGGCTACCGAAGTCTTGGTTGCTATACGTATGTGCCATCTATGTTCCAGCCCCCTTTGTCAGATGACCATGCCTCAGAGCATCATTCAAACTTAATCTGTTGGCAATTTAAATCTTTCATCCGCAAGTGCCTTGCTCTTACCCACGTTACGGCTAAATCTTGTTCTTGTGCTAACAAACCGCGACAGTGATGATGGGGCTGGAAGAACACTCGATAGAGAAGTCTCAGGTACCTTTCCTGGTGGCTACCAAAACAGCACAGTCGCAAACTGCGTATCTGCTTGTTCTAGCGGCGGTTACGCATATGCGGGCCTGGAGTACTACGGAGAATGCTGTAAGACTGTTTCTTTATCTGAGAACATACTGAGGACCAAAGACTGATTGCCTCCTACAGGGTGTGGTAATTCCCTGCACAATGGGGCAGCAATAGCGTTAGATCAAGATACTTGCAACACGGTAAGCGACTTAATGCGGCAATCGTCATCTGCTCAAAATCCTTCAAACAGACTCTAACAAAATTTGCTGGTTCGAAAGCTAACCCGAACAGCTTTGTAACGGCAATCAAACAGAATACTGTGGCGGGCCGGACAGACTGAATTTGTACACAAATTCGCCTCCACCAAGCTCGAGCTCACTATCCTCCATCGAGATGTCGACCATATCAATGTCGACAGTGGTGTCTTCTCTTACGCCTTCTTCAACGTCTGAAAGTATTGTCCAAAGCTCATCTTCGGTTGTTTCATCTGCATCTTCTACAGCATCGCCATCAAGCTCGGTAATGGCGCCTACATCATCAATCACATCGTCGGTGGTATCTTCATCTTCTGCACCGGAAGTTTCAACTATTTCGTGGGGCACAGCCCTCAGCTTGTCATCAAGTTTTCCGGTTTCTTCTACTCTCACCATGAGCTCTTCCGCAACGTCTGCAGCCCCGATCAGCTCTTCAGCTCCCTCTTCGACTGCTGTGATGAGCTCGCCATCGTCTGTAGAACTTACGATTATGACGAATTCGACGTCATCTGAGGGGGTAGTGAGCTCTTCCACCATCATATCTACTGATACATCAACGTTTTCTACAATAGCAACATCAACGATAACATCAAAATCTGGTCTAAACACATCTTCTACGTCAATTTCGCTAAGTTCTACGAGCTCTGCGCCTACAGTGACTGGAGTTCCTACACCTCTCCCTGTCGGTTGGCACTATAAAGGATGCTGGATCGACAACGCAAATGGGCGAGTCTTCGCCACTCAACTACCGGAAGCCAACGACATGACCGTCGAAAGGTGCATCGGAAACTGTACAGCTAACGGGTTTGGAGTGGCAGGTATTGAATATGCTTCCCAATGTTCTTGCGGGAATTATCTTTCGAACGGAGCCGCTATGGGACAGCAATCAGACTGCAACATGCCTTGTGCCGGGAACGCCAAAGAATTCTGTGGAGACGGCAACAGACTGAGTGTCTACTCTAACAGTACTGCTAACCTCACCGTATACGCCGTTCCAAAAGTGCAAACGACTGGATTACCCAACAATTGGCAGTACGTTGGATGCCTTAGTGACGACGCTCCAGGCGGCGTGAGGGCGCTTCCCTACCAGCTTATTTTGAACAACAACAACACAGCGAACAACTGTATTAGTCAATGCTCCGCCTTTGGGTATGCTTATGGCGGACTCGAATACGGCAACGAGTGCTATGTAAGCCCCAACCTAGTTCCTACGTCCGTCATCGACTGACCGAATCCAGTGCGGTGACTTGGGGGATATCCAAACCGCAAATGCTGCTAGCGCTCCTGAGTCGGATTGCTCAGTATTTTGCTCGGGAAATGCGACAACGCTTTGTGGAGGATCCCGTCGTCTTTCGCTGTACAAGTGGACGGGTCCAAATCTTGCTAAATGGAATTACGCATCCGGAAATGCTGCGGGAGCATACCAATTCTTGATTGGCGGCGTAGTTGTCCCTCTTGTCACTCAAGCTGCGCGAAACGGCAAGGTTACTTTCCTCGAAAAATCCGGAACAGGACCTCCAAACTCGACCGGTGCCTACGAACTAGACATCGCCCAGCTTAATAATTTCACCGGCGCCTGGCGACCGATGCATGTAAAGACCGATGTCTTCTGCTCCGCTTCTCTTACATTACCGGATAAAGCAGGTCGTCAGCTCAATGTCGGAGGATGGGCTCTAGATGCCACTTATGGGGTTCGCCTTTACTGGCCAGATGGCTCTCCTGGCCACTGGGGACAGAATGACTGGCAGGAGAACGTAAAGGTGCTTAAGCTACAGAATGGAAGATGGTATCCGACTGCAATGATCATGGCAAATGGTACCATTCTAGTTGTTGGTGGCGAAGAAGGGTCAAATGGAGCCGCGATTCCTACACTGGAAATCTTACCAACACAGGGGCCTGTGGTATACGCCGACTACCTGAGGCGCACGGATCCCAACAATCTGTACCCTTTCCTAGCGGTCTTGCCCAGCGGCGGCATCTTCATACAGTATTACAACGAAGCCGCCATACTCGACGAAGTCACTTTACAGGTCAAGCAGCAACTACCCAACGTTCCTGCCGCCGTGAACAGACCGGACGGGGGGAGAACGTATCCCAATGAGGGCACTGCCGTCCTATTACCACAGACTGCGCCATACACAGCTCCGCTCAAAGTTCTCATCTGCGGTGGTTCAACGCCTTACCAAGGGTTCGCGCTCGACAATTGCGTGACCATAGCCCCAGACGTCCCGAACGCAAACTGGACACTCGAACGCATGGTAAGCCCGTCCACCCCCCCTTCTTCACAACCATCTCAAAGTAACACCGAGCAGCCCTCCAAGCGCGTAATGTCCTGCATGGTCGCCCTCCCAGACGGCACCTACCTCATCCTCAACGGCGCCCACCAAGGCCAAGCCGGCTTCGGCCAGGGCTCCGACCCCAACCTCAACGCCGTCCTCTACGACCCCACGCTCCCCCTAAACAACCGCTTCACCGTCCTGGCAAACACAACCGTCGCCCGCATGTACCACTCCGAAGCCATCCTCATGGACGACGGCCGCGTTCTGGTTTCGGGATCCGACCCCGAAGACGACCGCTTCCCGCAGGAGTACCGCGTAGAGGTGTTCATCCCGCCGTACCTCATGGGTAGCCCCGTACAACCCGTCGTTACACTCCCTTCAGCACAGTCGGACTGGGTGTATAGCGGGACTTACACGTTTACTGTTGACCAGCCCATCGCCCGGGTATCTCTTCTCGGCGCAACGGGGTCCACGCACGGGAACAGCATGGGGCAGCGTACGCTGTTCCCAGCCTTTGCGTGCAGCGGTACATCGTGCACTGTTACGGCGCCGCCGGACAAGTACACGTGTCCGCCGGGGTGGTTCCAGCTGTACGCGCTGAGTGCGACAGGCGTGCCGAGTAAGGCGGTGTGGGTGAGGATTGAAGGGGATCCGGCGCAATTGGGGAACTGGCCGGCTCAGGGAGGGTTCAAGCTTCCGGGGGTGTAGGTAGAGGTTGGTTGTGAATATAGAACGGATACATAGGAGGTGGGGCATTGGGTAATGTTTTGTGTTTAATGTTTGTACTTATGAATGCTAGATACATAATTGCATGGGATATTTGGTGTTGTCTCTTGCGCCAGGAGGAAGCTGAGCGGAGTCTTCGTGCTGTTTGCTCTTTTCCGAGTGCCTCATCGACCATGTTGCGTTTGCTTCCTCGATGTCAGACCCAAACAGTATCGCAGTCTGTTCTCCCCCTGTGGCTACCAGCCTCTCCCAATATTGCGCAATTCCTCGAAACAGCAATTCATCGCTAGCCACAAGCTGAGAGCCTTTTCTGTATCGCACTTCCTGAAACAGCAAATTATGGCGAGATGCATTCTCTATCTCAACTTCTCACCCTGTGGCTGCCAGCCTCTTTCGATAATCCACAGATTTCTCGAAACTGCAAATTATGGGGAGATACATTTTCTGTCTCAAGTTCTTATCGCTGGTGGTTGCAACAAGGCTGGACAACGTAGCCAATGTGGCGCCCTTACTCTCAAACAGCATGCTCGTAATCGCGCCTTATTACCGTACTCCCACCCCCAAACACGAAAATCCTCCACCGTGTGCCTTGATCGATATCCCGTTCCAGATACTCGGTGTTGTGAACCCGACTGTGGGTGGTCTGGAGCCGTCGCATGCCCATCCTGCCGCCAGAAGCGACCTCGTATTCCTGCGACGCGATGTGACCGCCCGCGGCACACTTCTGAACCATCTGTCTCGAACAGGGAGCTTGGACCTGAAAATAGCACCACGCACGTGTATCCTGCAGGTTTCAAGGCTTCACCGTTGTCTCCTTCCACGTTGAGGTGTGTCGCATCGTTCTCGAACGCCCTAGCTCGGAACTGTGCAGGTGCGATACGAGCACTTCCAAGGTCGCTCGCCAAGCGTTGCCTTGTGCGTCCCCCCGTTCTGCACATTTCTACGCCGATAACATGCAGATTCGATAAATCGCCAAAGTTTCAATACTTGCGTGCTGCGCTTGGGCTGCATCGAAAGCCGGTGTGATTTGCCAGGAGGAAGCGTAGAGATAAGAAGACCGGAGTGCTAGTTGCAGCATGCAGTTTCAAGGCGCAGGAGCGAGCGATGAGCGCAGGGGTAGCGGTGATGGTGTGCTGGCCGGCATGTCGGTTTCGGTTCGGGATGCAGCTAAGACCAGGATCAGATGCTGGATTGGGTTGCGGCTGTAATCTTGTGCAACGAGAGAGCGATCATTCTAGGCGCCGTTGATATGGTGCATAACGTCTCGTTCGTGTGCTACACACGATCGCTCTCCTCCACCTTTTGTATAGGCGACGATTGCTTAGGCTCTTGCAACATCCTCCGTTCGCACCGTTCTTCTCCACTTCCTCCGTTGATCGTAGCCATTCCACACCCCGTCTTGGCGCTAAAGCTTTGCGCAGCATCTAGAATGGGTCTGTACATTGCGCATGGGCATAGATTGTTGAAGGTGCTCACTCAATCTTGCGCACCGTTCGATGCGTGACTTTGGCATTGTTGATATCCTACGACCTCCGAAGACTGAAGTCTTGCGCACCGTGGTGTCGCATGCTGGAGGATCGTTCCCGTGCGCACGCTGAAGGATCCTTCGCGTTCGCTTGCCGGGCAAACTTCGATCGTCTTGCTGAGTGTTGTAGACGCGAACGACCTGCATGAAGCACAAGCACTTGATTGTCATGAAATTGTATCAGTTGCTCCCTCGAGGTATCGTGTAGGTAAAAGTAAGCTTGAAAAGAGTGGAGCAAGCAGTTGGGCGTACGTTCCACATGTCGTAGTGGCTGATGGCGCGCGGAAGCCTTACCGATGTGGGGAATGATGCGCTTGAGCCCCCACAGAAGATTTCTGACATCGTGAACGTCGCCTGCACCGACGCCATGTTATGCTGCCTATCATCGTCGCGCACTCGCTGGTCGCGTGTTTAGGTAGGCCGTCAATAGGAGGAGAGAAAAATGCGTATCGGCAGAGACGAAGACCGATGTAGCGAGAGACAGGGAGAAGGAGGCGGACAGCCAGAGCAGTCGTTGCCTTTGGCGGGCCTTGTGTCTGTCATGGGACCGTGAGGAGTAGGCACGATGGCATTCTGGCAAGAGCTAGCTTTAAAGGTGCCCCTTTTCTGAGCTTCCTCGGAGGCAAAGCTCTGAGTCGTTGCATGGAACGATCTGCTCGAGTGTAGTACGCTTGTTGACCGAGTCTTGGCCATGCTGCCCAGCACCGTCGCACGCTCGCTGGCTGTTCGTAGGCCGAAAAGAAGGAGGAGAGGAAAAAAAGCGTATTGGCAAGCCGCAAATCGGTATAGGGGGAGGGAGAGAGCCGGAGCAGTGGTTGCCATTGGCGGGTCTCGTTGTTTGTCGTGGGACGTGAGGAGTAGGCACGATGGCGGCACGATGGCGGCACGATGGCGAGAGACGGCTTCGCAGCTGCCCCCTCTCTGAGCTCCCGCAGGCAAAACTCTGAGTCGTTGTTGCATGAAACGACTTGTTCGAGTGCCTGATCGAGTTTCCTACGCTCATTGACCGAGTCTTGACTCTGGTCCGGTACTCGAGCATGACGCAGCCATGCTACAGAGGGTAGAGCGCCATGGCATGAGGAGCTGGTGAAGGTCGAGGGTCCACCATGGCCATTCTCCTCGTCCCCACAACCACTGTCTCTCACACCATCCGCGTCCTAACGCCAACCCCACGCCCGCCAACATTGTACGCTCGATCAGACACGTAAAACAGCTGCGTGGCCTGCAGCAGGATGCCTTCTCGCAGCTCGCCCTTCGCTGAACAATCCACGGCCGTCGTTTTCTGGGTCTCGAACGGACCCAGCTTCGCGACAGCCTCGACGGTAGGTTCTTGCGTCGCGCCTATCAAACCGCAAAACACTCGAGCACAAAACTGATGCTCGCGGCGAGGGCGACGCCATGAAGTACAGCGTTGCCGCCAGCTAACCATGTGTAGGCCCTCCGTGAACGATCCGACACGACTATCGCGGTCGTGGCGAGGCGGCGCCGTCGACCAACCCCTTCTCCGTACGATTTCCAAGCTCCCAGCGTTTCGCTGGGCAGGGGCATATAGGGGCAGCTCAATATTCTCTTGCGACGAGGACGACGACATGCGTTGCCGCCAGATAACCATGTGTAGGCCCTCATTGAAAATTGGTGTCGACACGACTGCCGCGTCGCGAAGCTGCGCCATCGACAACCCCCTTCTCCGTACGACCTCCAAGCTCCCAGCGTTTCGCTGGGCAGAGGCATATAGGGCAGTGATAACGGTCTCTTACGACGAGGATATCTTTCGACGAGAACATCATGCGACGGAGGCGACGACATGAGGTACAGCGTTGCCGCCAGCTAACCATGTGTAGGCCCTCCTTACACGATGGTGCCGACATGACTACCGCGCGTCGCGAAGCTGCGCGGTCGAGACCCCCCTTCTCCGCACGACCTCCAAGCCCCCCGCGTTTCGATAAGCAGAGGCATATAGAGGCAGCTCAACAGTCCCTTACGACGAGAACATCATGCGACGGGGGCGACGACATGAAGTACATCATTGCCGCCAGCTAACCATGTGTAGGTCCTCCTTGAACGATTGTGCCGACACGATTACCACGGTCGTCGCGAGCCTGCGCCTTCGACAACCCCCTTCTCCGTACGACCTCTAAACCTCCCAGCGTTTCGCTGGGCAGGGGCATATAGAGGCAGCGATAACAGTCTCTTACGACGAGGACATCCTTCGATTAGGACATCCTTCGACGAGAACTTCAGGCGACGAGGGCGACGACATGAAGTACAGCGTTGCCGCCAGCTAACCATGTGTAGGCCTTCCTCGAACGATTCTGCCGACACGACTACCGCGGTCGCGGTGAGCGTGCGCCATCCATAACCCCCTTTCCGGCACGAAGCCCAAGCCCTAGCCTTTGTGCCGAGGGCTACAATGTGAAGCACAGCATTGCTACCAGCTAACCATCGTAGGCCACCTTGAACGATAGTGCCAACACGACTACCGCGGTCGTGACGAGCCTGCGCCATCCACAACCCCCTTCTCCGCACGAACTCCGAGCCCTAGACTTTCGCTGGATAGGATGCAGATTGGGGCAGCGATAACACTCCCTCACGACAAGAACCTCCTGCAATGAGAACCTCCTACAACGAGAACGTCCTCATAATAAGAAGATCCTACGACTAGAAGATCCTGCGACTAGAAATATCCTGCAATGAGAACATCCTACGACGAGAAGCTCTAGCAATGAGAAGCTCCAGCGACGGGAAGCTCTAGCGATAAGAACCCCCTGCAATAAGAACCCTATGCGATGAGAACATTCTGCGAGGAGAACATCCTACGAGAAGAATGTCCTGCGAGGAGAACATCCCGCAACGAGAACATACCGCGCTGCGAAGGCCTCTCTGAGCGCCCCCGAACGGCGGCAAACACACGCAAGGTCGGCAGCCAAAACTTCCTCGCACACCAGCGGTACATCGGCATATCCATGCTGTTAGAGGAGGCATCGGAGAGTGCGCCAAGACGCCAGCGGCATCCCTCGAAAGGATGGGGCGAGCCGTGTAAGCCTACCGCAAAGAAGACACTTCAACAAGCCCGCCAGAGATCCTCAGTGGCGGCAGCAGGGTATCAGAAAGAGCACTTTGGGAGGCTTAGTCTGCGCAGAGAAGCTCGTCATCGCCCCAGTTGGGCGAATAATTACACGCCGCTTCAATGCCATCCTGAACAAGAGCTCGCATCAGGGTAGAAAGAGTCGGAATTGCGGGAAGTGCAATGACACTGCACAGGAACTGGACTGGAGAAAACCCGTTTGCACATGACTTGCGAGTCCCTATGCTGCTTTGTTGAAATCCCGGCGCATATGCAAGTCTGGTCCGCAATCTTGTTTGGCTTCTTCTAGAGGAACCCGAGCTGCTACACTGAGCCATCGGGACGGCCCTTCTTGTTGCTCTAGCAGCCCTGCAGCTGGTACAATATGACTTGGGTACACGTCAAGGACATGCTCCTAGAGAAGTCTGAACCTGCGATGTGCGCAGTGTGGATTGTCACGACCACAACAGGAGATATGCGTTACCCCTTCGCGGTCTGGTGGTAGAGATGGAGCCCCTCATGTTGCCGTGACACTGAGGCTGGGCTCGCCTATCTCAAAGTCGTCTCGAGTGTGCAGCCGCTCTCCAGGGGAACTTCGACATTTCTGGCGCTTACGATTCGCCTGGATCTCTGATGCTAACGCATTCTGGACCCACGTGCGGTCTCTGGTACGTTGTCGTTGCACGATTTCGACAACGTTCATCATTGCGGACGACCCACCGAAGCCCGCGAAGGTATTCCGGAATCTGATGATAGTGGAAATGCGCGATATAATGTCTCGGGCCAGTCACCGGATAAGGTCGTCTGAAGTCATTCGGGCAGGATCCAGAAACTGTATATCGATATCGATCATGCAAAACGACAGCATGCATTGTAAAGACCTTTCGAAAGGCTGAAGCAAGATAAGTCCTTCCTTCTACAGCCAGGGAACAGATCGATGTCAGCTAGCTCCATGCAGAGCTTTTCCAATGTGTTTGATACGGCACACATACTTTTTTCGACACCCGTGAAAGACTATTCTCTTGCATGGCCAAGCACACGGATTCGGAGCCGCTCTTGTCTGGGTCTGAGGATCGGTTCCACCACAATCCTCCCTTGGAGACCCTGCTTGGTGGATTGCGGCAGTCGTCGATGCCGCGTGTCTCTTGAAGCGAGACACAATGTCAGGATCATGTTCAATTTCTTGATACAGCTTATTAACGGGCACAATATCCTGCGGGAACCTCGCACTTCTTGCAGCACCACGACTATGACCCTTGGCTTTAACCCCGGCTCCTGATTATGCGCTTGTCCCGCCTCTTCGAACCCTTGCGAAGAAGTCGGCATATCTCAGTCGCATGGCTCTCTTTGGTTCTGCCATCATCGCCAACGTATCTTCAGTGCAATAGCCAACAATATCTGCCCATTCTGGACCGGCGCACCAACATTTCCCATCTTGGAATGGTTCGGCGGGCCGTTATCGATCGCATGAGGGGTGAGCCCAGACTACCGGGTGACGATGCGAGCATCGATGAGCTTCCATGGATGGCACAAAAAAAGCCAGTCGCTCCTCCTTCGATTAAGTCCTTGTAGAAAGATATCGACCACCATCAGCGAACATGGCTTCTTCGGGGCATTGCGAAAGCCCATCAAGAGTGACGTTGAATCGTCTGAGCCTTGTGAGCGGAAGTGATACTCGCAATAGCCCATCCTCTCTCATGATGATTCGCTCTGGTAGCTGAGCCTTCCTGCCACTAACATAGTCCGTGTACAGCGTCATGAGGACGCATTCCGTAACGATGGCTGTTGTTGCTCAGCATCCTTCACGTCGCCGCCGTTGTCAACGCTCGACCAGATTGCCGGACTGTGTGACCTGAAGTCATGTGATATCGAACCGCAAGAAGTTTATCGGATGTCATGAGAGCGTATCGTACATTGTCGCCTAGGCTAGGATGTTCCAAGCGCCTCGGAATTGTATCGGCTCTGGTACGGTCAGCGAGACGTCCAGCGGGAGTGGGGTTCATTGCCACCAGGGGCCTTGGATAATCAATCCACTCCCCTTTACGATCCACGTCAAGGAAGCCATAGGCCTTGGCGGTAATGATCTCGAGCTTGTGGCGTTTCCATAGACGCTGCCGAGTAGACAGGGGATTCAGCTTGTCGGGCACCTGGCCAGGCATGTGTACATCGATAGCGAAGGTTCATGTCGATATCGAGTTTGAAGTTGCCGCACCAATGGCCAGTTCCAGTCGCCATCCTGCTCTGTAGGGAGTCCTCCCATACGCAATATGCCAATATCGGATCCAGGATAGCGATCAGAAACGAACATTTGTGGATTTCTGTCCTTCTCGTGGGACCAGCTTCTTCGCAAGCTTTTTAGCTTTTTATGATACGCTTCGGTAGGGAGGTTGATCTGGTCGTTATTCGAGATTTCGATATATGCTTGAGCTTTTCGAAGCAAAGAAGTGGACCTTACCGTCTGCGCTTGGTAAAAGAGTTAGTCTTGGGTGCGAAAGAGAATGCAAAGTCGGGCTGCCCGCGAGGAACTCGTACACAAGATTACTTACGATTCCGCTGCGACCATTATGCCTGCCCTGCTTGCGAAATGAGAGGCGATCCGAAGTGCAGATCGAAGTCGCAATCGTTATTTCAGGTGAAAATGTGGGCAACAAGCCTTGCGGTCCGGCGGCTTGATTCCCAGCAGCGCGAGCAGCACACCACACGCCTGGGAGAAAGACTACGGAACCTAGGAAATAAGCTCGAGCTTAGAAGATTATCTGATTCGGATCCAACAATATGCGCGATTGGCTCAAGGCCTATGTCGCCGTCTCCGAGGAGCCTTGGGGCCCTCCCGCTTTGTCACGTGCATTCGCCCTCGGTGGGGAAAGGGGTGCGCCGACGCGTTCGTGGAGCTTTCTCAATTCCGGCGTCTCGAGAATCAGAATGCCTGTCGTTATTGCTGCGTGGCCGTGCCTGGTCGTTGTTGGTTGTAGGAGGTGTCGCGGTGGAAGGGCTGTTCGTTCACGCTACGGTCGATCTCAGCAAGCTCGGGGCGATGCGCAACTCAGGCCTACGAAGCATGTTAGCGGCACCTCATGCGCGACCGGCATGGTCGCGAAGGCAATAGCAAGGACGTTTTCCACCGTGTGGTATGCCTGGCAAGCTGGCCTTTGAACCAACCGCTGCGGCGCCCTAGCACAACCGGCGGGTGCACCTCAGACGTACCTTATTCGAGGTTGGATTCAGTAGGGCGACGCCCTTATAATTGTGTCTCTACGAGGTCCCCCTCCTTTTGTCGAAGGGCGCGCTTTGGTGGACGAATCCGCCCCTTGTATATCCTCCGCGGCACGCCCGCAATCGCCGCCAGGGTGCCGCTCTCGGGGTGTCCTGCTGCCGAAGCTACCTCGCCTCCGAAAATCTGCCATATCAACAGGTCCCTAGTCGCAAGAAACCCGCTGTGTCGGTGGTGGGACGCAGTCGTGGTGGTTGGGGTGTGGGTGAGGGACGAGGGCAAGGCGGCAAGTTGAGCAAAAGAGGTCGAAGAACACCATGGCCATCTTTCACTTGCCGCCAAAGTTGAGCGCATAGCATTTAAGCTGCATCAACATGACCCCTGGCTCGATTAGCCCAGATTTGGCATAGCTGGCATGCCAATGCCTGTTGCGACGCCATAACCATTGGGTCTGCAAAAGTTCTTGAGCAAGAACAGCCCCTATTGCATGTATGCGTGGTCATCATCAACTTCCACCTTGAGCCAAAAACATGAAAAGGCGCTTAGGCCATGCCAGACAGAGAGGAAACCCCACATGTGGCTTTTCGCACCTGCAATCGGCCTCCACGATGGGGAGACAAGGCCCATGGCAATGTAAAGTGTGGACCACAACATCCTGCGGGTCCTGCATGCTTTGGGGAAGCTGTCGACCCTGATGTATGCGTTGATTTTGTTGGTACACCGTTTGAGAAGCATGAACACCCCCTGAAAGACGCAAGGCAAGCCCTGTCGAAGTTGTATGCTCGCCGCACTCTCGATAGGGCCTTGCTACGACGTTTGTCGAATACACGCTAGCTGCCTCGACGTGTAGCTCCAGCGGAGGGGGTGATTGCCTCTCCTGCCTCGTCAACGCACAACCGAGCCCACACCACGTCGCCGTGTAAACAAGTGAAGGCAGCCTCTCCCCCACCTCAATTCCTCGCCCCTTCAAGCTTCCACAAAGGTCTATCCTCAGTTCTTTACAGCTATATATATTAAACGGTTGAGGTCTTCTTTCATCAGAGGTTCAAGGCCCGCGATCCGTGGAGGATTGGGTTAGCTTCGGCGGTCAACAGGTACGTCCTTGCTTGCGTTCGAATCACATACACGACAAAAGTAAATCCTTATCCAACTGGGGTTTCTCATGGGCAATGTGCACCATGTTCTTTTGCTACTTTTTGGTAGCCGAGACTTCTGCCCTCCGAACGACGACACATGCGTTCTTTTGATACTTTTTTGGCAGCCGAGAGTTCTTAATGCTAGATGACGGTACATGCGTACTTCGGCGGTTCTAGGTTGAAAGCCTGTCGCCCTTGGATATTGCGCTTTTGGGTGGCCTGCCGTTTCCTGGCTGCAAAAACTAGTGAGCCTGCGGACGCTAGGTCACCCACCTTTATCATTGAGCCAAAATCTTGGAACACCGGGCGCTGCACCCTCTGTGTACTTGCAAAGGGCAGAAACAGCAGGTGTCCGCACCCTTTGAAATTGTCATGAAGAGCTCCGCCAAGAAACCCCTCGACTACAATTCTAGACCGGATTTCTCCTCGCAAATCTTAGATAGCATCTGAGCTTTGCAGAGCGGTGCAAGCAACACAGGCGGTCTCGCATTCCTCGTACATGTGTCATGTGCTAGTGCGTGTACTGGACATTCATACATACTTGATGCCAGGGGCAACCCATTGATTACGCAACTTACAGGCATCGAGTTCTTGGTCTACCAAAATCAGGGCGTCTGTAAGAAATCTGACACCCATCTGACCTAGCAAGTCACCACAGTCCCAGCGATTGCCTTATAACACGTCAGATTCACGAGGAATTCATAAATCCAGAGTCAAGATCGTGAGGAAGAGCTCCATTCATGTATCAATGCATTGATTACCCAACGAACTTGAGCTTCGTGAGCTCTCCTTAACTCATCGTCTTCGTTTCGGTTCGGTGACATTGGACCCCCATACATTGAGCCTCGCACGGCTACCATGCTCCATCGGTCGAAGATCCGGTCCATCCTCCCTCTTTTTCTCCTTTTTACTCGTCTTCCAATCTTTCCAGCGCTCGCGCATCGTCCTCGAGCTCCGTCTCGCGTCTTCTTCGCGGTCTGCAGCAGTCACAGGAGCGCATACTGCATTGATACTCGCCGCGATCTCCTGCGCCGACCGATCCTGCTGACTTCTCTTCGGAGGCGTACTTGTCTTCGACTCCGAGAACGGCGGCGGTCTCTTCGTCTCCCAGAAAGGTGGAGGAAGCGCTTTGATGTACTCGTCGTATGATTCTTTGGGGGTTGCTTTATCTTCTTTCGTGCGTTTCTTCGTGCCTCCTATCGACTCGTCTGCCATTTTCGACTTCGAAATTATTTCGGACGTCGCTTTTCCCCTCGTTCTTCTCTTCTTGTGTGTTTTACCGCTTGATATAGTGTCGTTTTCGTCATGTGGCTGCCTGCGCGGGAGATGCAGCATTTGAAATCGTATGTCGGTAGGATTCGGTACTCGGCACCCTGCACTGCCACCTCAGGCCACCAGGATCGGGCCCCACTTTTAGTGCTCGTTGGGGAAAGTACGAGTGAGGATGACTCGAAGGCAACGCAGCGCATGCGTAAGCGATGGAATTTATGTAAGTGGTATTGCATCTTCAAATGGGATATTCGGGGTTTGCGCAGAAGTTAAGACAATTCTCGACATTGCGATGTTTTTGCCCAGGACGGATGAACACATTGTGGCTCGGATAGGTTGAGGCTGCTAAGGCTGCGGAAGAAGCAGCTTGACGAAGGATTGGCTACTGACTTTTTTTCCGCGATATTGAAATATATGGAAATTGTGGTCTGTGGAGTCATCGTGAGTACTACGTCCTATTCGCGTTTTCACTTTTCACTCAACGACACCGTGAAACACCGTGAGAACCTGTCTCCTCCAAGCTTATTTGCTAAACACTTTCGAGCGGGCGGTGAAAGGTGATAGTAAAGATCTAATTATAATTAGTTATTTTACTATACGGTGATGGACAGTAGCTGCTAGGCGTGGATGAGTATTATGCCAGCAGGGTGCTGCTTTTCTCTAGCGCTATGTTACTGGGTTAACGTAATTCTTTGTCCATCCAATTGTGAAGCTGTCGTATTCTGGATCCCGAGCATCCCGTTCAGGTTCTTGAACACAGTCCGGTTCTACTGCCCATCTTCACACCCTTTCCTAGTTCTATACTATGGCTTGTGGTGAGTATCATACAAAGATGGTGTCAACCGTAGAGTAACAGATTTTGCCCTAGTCCCCTAGGCTTCAGCACTACCAAAGTTCTTGATGGCCATCGGCTCTCCTTAGACGATACCAATGACCGCTGACTTGCCCTTCATTACACGAAACGGGTCGAAATCCAGCGGCCTTTTCGGGGATCCAGAAGTCCAGCAGTCGAGATCTTTAAGTCCTAGTAGGTAGCATGAACTGAAAATCTTGTACGTCTCTATCTTAGCCAGACTGGACCTCGAGTGTTTCTCCTCGGATAGCTCCTGTTGATGATCGGAACTCCTTAAGATCAAGGGCGTCCGACAACCATTCACAATCCAAACGCTGTCACCTTCTTCTACAGAATGCTTTAGGCTCACTGCGGGCAATATTCCGGCTTGGAAGATGACATTATTACGCCAGCGCGATCGCAAGCCCTCGCAAAATGCTTGCAAATCATCCCGATCAATTTTCGGCTCGCCTGAATAGGAAGGGCTTCCTGTAATCGCGTCGCGAATCCAGTGAAGGAAGTATGGCCATAGCGACAATGACTTACTCACGTGTCCTTTTGCACAATCGCCAAAGACGGGAGCAGACCCTAAAGATTCGTTCATCATCGGGTTCACGCTAATACGACCAATGCAGTGGGCATGAACGAGAAGCAGTGAAGGCCACGTAGAGAATGGCGTCGATAATGGAGGAAATACGATGTATGAAGTACCGAGAGGTGGTATTTGCAATTGCTCAACGTGAGAAATAATCTTCATTTGCGTTATGAACTTCCAAGGCCCACATACATCGTAGATAAATTGGCGCGGTAGCGGATGGTAAGCGACCTTATCTGTCCAGTCTGGAACCCAGGTAGGAAGCGTGGAGGTGGCATGCATGTCTGCTGGAACAGAAAAGACGTACGATAAGATGGCAAGGTTTTGGTTCCGTATGATCAATGCGGCGGCTGCCCGAGTAAACACTTCTTCAATTGATCTGGAGTAGTCGATAGGTATTGCGACGCGAGTCTCGTCGTCTGCCAGGCCCAGAAGAGCATAAAGCTTATATCTCGGGTCTGTGGATGAACAATTCCTTGCGCCATGCAAAATTTCAAGTAAATCGGAGTTCTGCCAGTCGCCAGGGTCAAGCTGCAAAGGACCAGGGACCATGAGACTATATCCGCGAGAACGCGTCCGCATGGCATACAAAAAGTCTCGGTCGTAAACACATGTATCTTGACCGGCAATAATGATCGCCTTTTGCGCCAAGGCAACCTCTTGGATCACCCAAACACCTACGTGGTGGTTTCTATCAGCACGATTCGATGATAATGTTTACAAGGAAAGGGTTAACGTACGGCTGAACCATCTTCGAGAGAGAAAATCCCGTGGATTTACATGATTATACAATTCAGAGACAGTTCTATAAGCTGGTCCGGAAACTAACTCTTCTTGGAAGACAAGATGGCCAGTCAAAGTCTTCAGTTGGTCCCGAATCAGAACATCTGGGTCCTCATAAGACCTCCGCCATGCACCGCTCAGGATCTCTCGGGAGTGTGAATCTGATTCGCCAATGTAGATCAGACGATCGAAGCATTGGAATATATCTCCCGCATTAAGCTAACTTGGTGGTTTCTCTCTAAGACTTCCTTTTGGTTGATTGATATGGCGTCCACCCACAATGTCCGCGGAGTATCCTCTTTGCGCAAACGCCATAGAGCATAAGAGCAGTTGAGAGTTACACATACGTAGCGATCACCCACGATTATTGTGTTCGTGAGCCGTGAATCTCCATCTTCCGTGGCCCAGGTGTAAGAGACGGCTTCATATACAGGCCGGTTCAAGAGATCGACGTGAATTATGTCGCATCGAATGGGATCGTCAGACTTTCCTCCATGGAGTTTTATCAGCCTGATCTCCTGTCCTATGCTATGATTTAATGCCTGATATTCGTAAGGCCTCCATTTGAAATCCACGTTTGTGCTCAAGTGCTCATGCGCTTTCCCATATGACATGGCGAAGCTAGTAGATGTTGGGTCACTATTGTCTGCTCTAGGGCCGCAAGGAGCCGGGGATGAACGCTTGAGTAATGCCCGAGGCTTTGATAGTAGACGCGAGGACGGAAACGATATAGGTCGCCTGAAACTGGGCCGAGAGTCGTTGAGATACTTGCTGTGTGCAGGGATGTCAAGGAAATAAAAAGACTGAGCACCAACGCTGCACATTGGGACAGAGCGAGATGCTCTTTATTCTTCTGAATCGATCTCACGTAATCTCCAAGTGCACTCTCGCCAGTCGATATTGTGGTAGCTAGCGAACTCTTTTGGCGAGTCCGCGGGTAATTCATATAGTCGAGGAATAGGAGGCAAACGAGGAGTGCTGAACGCGATTCCAATAAATTTCCCGAATACCTATGGTATCCTGCGAAACGAACGGACTCTCTAGCTGGCTGCGGCGACTCTATGGTACGACCACACGATAAGTTGCCGGGCTATCTGCACGTGAGATGGCAGCGCTTGGCTCGTAAGTATCCGATACTGGGTGCTCGGCTCTCCTGAACCGGACTTCCATGCTCCGCTTTCTCCGTTTAATCAATATGCGCATGCTGGGCACGGCGGGATTCCGTGGTAGATGGCCTCTGATCCGGGGGTGGTCTAATAATTTAAATGGAGTTGGTAAGTAAGAGTTGTAGTTCAGCTTTCTTGGTGTAGACGACTCAATATAGAGCTAGATCATCGGGCGCGTGGCTTGGTTTGACGACTGATTGCATGGCGCGATTCGATAGGCTGCCACTTGATGTATGCCCCTCACCGGTCAACTAGCTGTTGCGTAAGACTTGAAAGTTCTTACAAATTTGGCCTATATCATGATAGACTTTGAGGTATTTGTACTGCTCTAGCATTCTCTCGCCTGGTAGCTAAAATGCAGGCTTCAAGCGACGTGACGGTTCCATCAAGTTCACTCTTCTCTTTTTCTACCCATGATATCGTGTCATGCAGTGTCCGAATTTCATCCTGAGTCGCGGTATTATCTGCTTTTTCCTATTTTGGAAGTGCAAGTGCCGCCCGCGCAACTGCTGGCCCTATGTTTTGTGGCATATGGTATCCGAGATATGTGCGACTGGATAAGGCTGCGTGCAGGTGCGAGTAGGCTCGACTGAGCTTCATCTTACGCACCCGTGCATAGAGAGACATAGATACCAACGGAAGTGAAGTTTTTCATTTCAGAAGGGGGTTAGACGGCATGATACCTATAGTCGCCGGAGAGCGATACGCTTGAGCTTGGAAAGCAGCTCTCGCAGAGCGAAGGGGACAGCTCTAGATGATCCTGCGATCTATATGCAAATGTCAGAATTTGTATTGCCGCATTCGTGTTATGAGGACGGCTGGACGACAAAATGAGATATTTCCCGCAAGGCATTGCGCTCTCGAGATTTGTGGATTGGGATGGAAAGAGACACGGTCGCTTCTCATTGGTGGAACAAATTCACGTGATGTCAAATCTACCAGAATTTCATCTCAAAATTGGCCGCCGATGCGATACGCCCGCGCTTACTGCATCTTAGTCCATTAGACATGACCCGCACATTTTGTACACGCGAAATGAGAATCCCTATGAAATTTCCACGCAGGTCTCAGGTGCTTAGGATGTCTCCTGACGCCATGAGTGTTCACAGCAAAGATTTTCAGCCGAACCCGGGAGGGAGACTGCGTCAACATGATTTTTAAGACCTCAGAGACAAAGCCAACAAGGTCATCTGTTCTGTAAACGGAAGTGCAGATGACGTCCGGACGTCTGGCATTACCGCCGGGCTGCAGGCTAGGTTTTATGTGGATGTTTCATGTCCAGCCACAGTCATCCACTATGCGACTATTGGCATCTCGAACAACGGAGTCCTAGACACATGCATCCAAGCGAAATCCTTAAGCCTCGGGCGAGAGAGAACGTGCAATCAAACGTTCCTCTAGCGAACGCTTTGCGCGGGAGCTAGTAGCCTGACACTTACTTATCGGGCTATTTCTCAGTCTTGTCAGGATCTATTTGTTCTAGAGAGCGCCTAGCGTGTATCTGAAGAGATGACATCTGTGAAAGGCGCTTGCCGAGCCCCTGGTTCCCGCAATTCCTAGTACCGAAATTGCTAGTTGAGGCACGGATCCGCCATCTCGGTCGATTCACCGCCATCGTGGTACGGCGTAGTGGTACAGTATATAAAGAACTCTTGGTATCTGTTATGGGAGGACAAGCTTGAAGCTGACATTCGTTTTCACCCACGCTCTTTCGCAACTCGTCGCTCTTTTTGCTTTCTTGTTCAACCTTAGGACAGTCCATTCGCTTCATCTGCTTCATTTTTGAGCTCACACTTGTATCACAACATCAGCAACAATGAAGACCGCTACGTTCCTCACCCTCGCCGCTGTCGGCAAGCTCGCCGCTGCCCACGCTACTTTCCAGGAGATGCTCGTCAACGGAAAGTCCCAGGGCTCCACTGGTGTCCGTGGCACCTCGAACCAGAACAACCCCATCTATTCCACAGCAACTGAGCTTGCTTCCGACATGATCATTTGCAAGGGTGGCTCCAAGGTCGCTGGCTCGGTCAGCGTTGCCAGCGGTGACAAGCTCACTCTCCAGTGGCACCACAACAACCCCATGACATCTGGCGATGGCGATGAGCCCATTGCTGAGGTATGATTACAGAATCAAGGATATCCGAGACATGGCTAATCAGATCTCAGTCCCACAAGGGTCCCATCATGGTTTGGGTCGCCAAGGCTGACACCGAAGGAAAGGGTGACGCCTGGGTCAAGATCCAGGAGTCTGGCCTTAGCGGTAGCACCTGGGCTGTCGATACCTTCCGCAGCAACGCTGGCGCGATCGAAGTGACCGTCCCTGACCTCGCTGCCGGTGACTACCTCATCCGCTCTGAGATTATCGCTCTCCACGAGGCCAGCGCCGCTGGCAAGGCCCAGTTCTACAACGGTTGCGGCCAGATCACGGTCACCTCCTCTGGCACCAAGAGCATCACCAGCGGTGTCGACATGCAGACCGTCTACAAGACCGACGATGCGGGTGTCTTGTTCAACATCTACGGCGGTGCTAGCACCTACCCCATCCCGGGCCCTGCCGTCAACGCTGGCCTCGGAGCTGGCGCTGCTTCCCCTAGCAAGGAGGTCGCTTCCTCTGCCGCTGCTACCTCTGCCGCCGCTGTGACCTCTGCCGCCGCTGTAACCTCTGCTGCCGCCTCCAAGCCTACCTCCACCAAGGCCGTTGTTACCTCTGCTAAGGCTACGTCCACCAAGGCCGCTGCTACCTCCGCCGCTGCTAAGCCCACTACCCTCGCCACTGTCGTCAAGACCACTGCTGGATACGCCACTCCCTCCAAGGCTGCTGGCTCTGTTGCCAAGTGGGGCCAGTGCGGTGGCAACAACTACACTGGTGCTACTGGCTGTGTGTCCGGCACCACGTGTCAGGTGCAGAACCCCTACTACTCCCAGTGCTTGTAAATATTTCGCACTCGGTGTAGTTCGAAGGAGAACTTGCGACGTTCCATGTGCTGAATTTACCTCAGCGAACATGCTCAGACATGTTTAAACATATGTTCTAGTGTATATATTTAGTGTGTAGTCATCAATGACCAAAAGACTTCAAGACTTCTTGCAACACGTTCATCGTTATGAATGCCCTCTCTGTGTAGTGTGCAGGAATATTACCGTAGCTATACATGCCTCCTCCTCGCCCACTTAGTGAGATATTCCCTCCCTGCCAAACGATACGTATCTTCCTCCACATAACTCCCGTTGTATCCCCTCCCCTGCGCCTGGATCACCAAATTTAAACCCTGCGATCCCTCACTGTATTTCGGCCACTCCGGCAAACTCTCTCCGTTCGGATCGCCCCCATTAATAAAGTGAACCCACTGCGCACTCATCTGATCACTCAACGCCTTGTACTCCTCCCACGGCCCTACGAATTGCGGATTCCCAAAGATGAACGCGACTTCACTGAAATGCTGCACACCCTTGTACGCAGGCGCCAGTCCGCCCACGTAATCGGTAAAAGTGGCGTTCGTAGCGTTCACAAACGGCCGCGTGTTAAAGCGATAGGTGTAGGTAGGTGAGTACTTTGCGTACTGACGGGCGTCATCTAGGCGAGTAGCGTGGTAGAACACATCTCCGATGATAGCAGCTGCGCGTTTGTACTGGTAACCCTGCTCTGCGAAGCGCTCTGCACCTGTATTGAGTGGGATGCCCTGGGCTGGGTCATCTGGGTAAAGCTCCATTATCTTTCGTACGACACTGGGAGGGAAATCATAGCCTGTGCTGCCGAGGAGGTAATCGTAGATATCCTGGTCTGTGTTGAAGATCTTCGTTGGTGCATTGTCGGTTCCTTCGTCGCTGTTCGAGCCGTAGAGGTGGGGTATGTGGGCGAAGCGGCCGGAGTGGAGGAGCTCGGTGGGATAGTTTGGGATGATGTCGCCGTCGACTGTGGGGTAGAAACCTGGTCCGCCGACTTTGGAGGAATCGAGGAAGGGGAAGATGGTTTCGTAGGGGATGGTGCGGAGGCAAGATAGTGTGTCGGGCCAGTCGGTACAGTTCGTCTGTCGCACGATCTTGTCGTAGATGGGCTGATACCAGTCGGAGCCATTGTACCAAGCTGTTGCAGCTGATCCAGATTCCTGAATGCTACGATGGAAGAGCCCATCTGTTCGTCCGCCGTAGGAAAGAACGAGTTGGCCGACAGCGAACGAGCCGGCGGATTCTCCCCAGATTGTAACGCTGTCTTTGTCACCGCCGAATCCCGCAATGTTTTCTGAGATCCACACTAGGGCTTTTCGCATATCCCTCAACGACAGATTCGTTTCTCCACTTCCTTGGATCTCCCGAGAATATAACATCCCCCATCCTCCCTTCCTGTAGTTGATGCTTGTTGCGACGATGGGCTTACCTATCGCCACAGATCGCTCCACAAGCCACGTCAAGTTGTAATTTGGAAGCCCACTTGTGCCAACCTGGTACGAGCCACCATGGATCCACACAGCAACAGGCAAAGTGGTATTCTCTGGTATCCCAGTCGGCCGAACAATGTTGATACTAAGGCAGTCTTCACTCATCCCATATGCCGCATCAGCATTCGGCTGGAAGTCAGGACAGGCATCGCTGTATGTCTGAGCGGGGCGTGTTCCATTCCACGTCTCGTTGAGCGCTTGCGGAACTCTGAAGCGATTTTGGCCTCCAGTATGCTGGGCATAAGGGATACCGAGAAATACATCTTGTCCGAATTGCGGTAAATGGAGGCCTTCATACGTGCCATTAAGGACCTTGACAGTCGGACTAGCAGCAGCAATACCGGTTAATAACCACACTGCCCCCGCTCGAAAGCTCCAAGCTCTTCCTGATGCCATTATCGCAATGCGCGCATGCGTTGCTGGAGTCTGTAATGAATAAAGTATTAATCGGTGATGTATCGCATGCTTTATCCGACAGTGATTACAATCAACAATCCCATTGTTGATCTATCGCACCGACGCTGTATCTATCCGAGGCAATCGCTCGTACGTCAAGCTTCGTGCCTGCAGGTACTACGCAAGATCTATCCCAATTGGGAAGGTGATCAGTGGCATCGACATGCCCCCACCCTTCGGCGCAATCGCATTGATACCAACACCAGAATTAATTTACGCCTTCGGATATAGATTTTGAGGATTTTGCTAGAGAGGCTCGTACAAGGCACCTGTGTCACATACGTATGCACTCGCTATGGGGCCACAGTTGAGAATCCTACCAGAAGATGCCGGTTCAGCGCCGGATTCGTTCATCCATCCAAGCGAAGGAAGTTCACGATGTTTATTGCCCTTCATGTGAACCGGAGCCAGCTTTTCTCTTGTGAAGGGACCTGAATCAGGGTTGAGTAAGTTTTGCTTTCCCCTACAAACCCTCGACAGATCGACTGTTCTATGTTGAAGCTGGTGCCCCTCTTGAGCCGAACTCATTTCTATTGAAACATCAACCACGTTCTTGAATATCTTGCGCTATCTAGCAAGTACGAATCAAATACCTATATCATCCGAGCTGAAAGTTTACTAAGTTGTAGAAACTTCTAGGTATCGATCAGGCAGGTACCACGTGAGCTACATCGGCAGCATTGATGCTTGACAAGGTGACTTCTTCGAGGTTGAGCACTGTAGACGTCCGAATGTTGCGGCTTGAGTTCCCACCAGAAAGATACAGGAACCACTATCTCGAGTCGGCATGTCAGCCTTGGGTCGGATTCCCCATGTCCTCCCAACTTCTTGTGCTGTTCCTAGGCTCTGACTTTTGTTCTATTGATTCTAATACTTGTCTGTCTCGAGATACAACAAGCCCACAAAGGCCTTAACCTTCTCATCTTCCTGGAGACCAAGTGCATCTCCGAGGGATTTCGCGAATTTCCATCGTTCAAAAGCAGCTTCGAATGGCATGTCCTGGTCGCCCTCGTGCAAATGATCTTCTTCAGCCTTCCAAACCATCTGGAACACCTCCACTGCTGTCTTCGAATAGTCTGCGCGTACCACAGGTCGTTCCGGATGCTGTTCAACGAGCGCTAGAATCGAGAAAATCCTATCTCGCGGATCCGCACATTCTCCCCACAAATAATCCCTGTTTTCAAGATAACAACCGGAATGAGGCTTTCTGTCACCTACAAATAGTGGCCACAAGAGTTTGGAGCATGGGGTATTTATCAGACACATCATTGAGGGGTGTGTTAAAATCTCTTCTGGCAGTGCGCTGGAAGGATAGATTCTAAGAAGATCAGCGAGGTAGTGATGGTACCGTTGTGTCATTGTCAAGACTCTCAGCAGTGCGTCACCATCCATCGTGCCGTTGCCGCTCAATATGATAAAGCGTTTGGAGAGGAGTACTTCCTGAACAATCCATGCGCGTCTCCAGTAACGATTTGAGCAAAGGTCAAATAGATTGCCCACCATGTCAGGCGACATGTGTTCAATCAGGACATCTATAATTTTGCTCCAATCAAGGTCCTCAAATTTCCACTCCGTTGTTGATACCGCTTGCATCATTCGTGCACGACGCTCCGTTCCCAACCCCAGCCACACGATAGTCTCCTCTCCTTTGGAATATATGTCGCCCATCCGTTGGACTTGGGCGCTCTTCTCAACATTATCCGCTTGATTGATGCATAGGGCGTCGATCCAGAGTGGAAAGGACGCCTCCTGTCGGCTTGCGATCTGGCGTAAGAAGTCATAAAGGTTCCGAGCAACACATGACTGTCTGTCGTTGACGAGAATTGGGAAGTGCTCCGTTTGATCACCCCACATGTATGAGAGGCATCGATAGGGCTCGCTGGATTTGCCCTGTCGTAATCGAATTTGAAGGATATCACCAGACCCTTCTGTTAGAGGCAAGACCTCGACCAGTCGGATAGCGTCGGGAGGGTTTAATGGCTCGTGGACGAAGACCTGGTCAGAATCCGAGATGGTACCTGTAGCTTGAGGTCGTGCATTCTTCAGGTGTCGTCGCACGGTAGTCTTGCGCTGACGGCGTTCCGTAGGTTTCTTTGTAACTCCATGAGGTCGAGGACTTCGTCGAAGCATAGTTGCGAATATACGTCAAGAGGAAAAAAACAAAGCTAGATCCTTAGCCGGCGAAGGGGTGTTGTGGTATACTCTCTTCACTTTGTTGTGTAGGCGGCAACGATACGGCCTTGCACAGCCACAACGTAGCAGGTTGTGTAAGTTGTACTGATTGGCCGTGGGCAAGCAACTGCCGGTATCAAAACCGCAGCCTGCTGCGATGTGTGCAACTGTTCACCCAAGAGCAGGAGACTCAGGCGTACCTTGCATACTTGATCATCTAAACAGCACTACGCTTACTATTCGTGACATTCATGAAGACAAAGAGCCATCCTCTGAAAAGATGCGAAGCTGTCACAGCATTCTTTCGTACGTTCGTGCTGGGCGATGGCCCTAGGATTCGACATCGAAGACTTGTTGCGTTGGACCCTGATTCGTCCCCACGCACTGCGCCGCAACGCCACAGCCCGCATCACTCGCCCACGATTGGCGCAGCGACCGCCATCTCAACATCGTGGAGCGCCTGAGTCCTAAATCTCGTATCCGTCGGGCTCGACCCACGCGTCCTCTCGGTGCCGATCGCTCACCGGCACCCAGCGCGTCGCTGTTCCGTGAGTTGGCTGGGGGCTGACTTCCACTCCTTCCCACCGCTTCTTCGGCCCTCGATCTACAACCAAACGACGGCCGTCGCAAGATGCTGCCATGCCCGAGATAACATTCATATTCGGACCTAACAACAGCTTCTTTTTCGACTGTCCCAAGACATGGAAGTTGTACGTCCTTTCCGCGCAAAGAATGAATGTCTGACGTGAGCTGACGGGAAGCAGTCACAACATCCCGCCGACTCTGCGGCAGCTGTTTAACTCGTCTATGAGCCCGCCATGGCGGATCGCGCAGCCTTTTTGCCTTGCGCTCGCGCCGCAGATTAATGCGCCGGAGCCGATCTGGTATGTCGGGTGTAAAGTGTTGGCAGGGGAGGAGAAGATCTGTGAGTTTGGTTTGGTTTCGATGTCGCTCCCCGCTCGCCTAGCTTCAGCCCTATCTGTCGCGCCGACACGAAACGAAACAACATGCTGATAGGCAAACGACAGTGTACTCGCAGAACTCCTTCGACTCAAACTACCCCGACCTCTCCCGATGGACCAAAACAATCCCCAACGCGCCCCGCTCGTGCTACGTGACCTTCGGCCAGGGCTACAGCTACTTCGCGAGCGCCCCAGGCAGAGGCTCCGTCTGGGCAGGCATCCCCTCGGAGCTCAGCGACAAGATACAGAAGGCATATGATACCCCGTGCTGCGTTGCGCTGGGCATGAACAACGCCTGGTTCGTCCTATGGCCAGACGGCTACTACTCCTGGAAGTTCTACGGCGGATACACCGGGCTGGACAAGATCCTGAGTGACGCGGAGCCGCGGAGCGTCTCTGTGAGTTTAAATCTATATTGTGATGGGCGGGATAGGGATGTGTGACTGATGCGTGTGCAGTACTTGGCCATCTCACCGTACAACAAGGACCACTACTTCGTCGCGTTCCGCAATCGCACCGTGCAGTATAACTTCACAGGCGCGCCCCCGGAGTGGATGGCACAGATGAACGAAGTGTTCGCGCAATGGCAGGCGGAAATCACGCACGCTCATGGCGGAGCTGCCACCCGACCGGCGAACATGCAGTATGGCGCTCAACAACCACCCAACATGCCATATGCTGCTCAACAACCACATCTCGCTTCGCCACCTCCAATGTTTTCCCCGCCGAGCCCCATGACGCCCTTGTCACAGCAGTCGAACATGACGTCGCCGTCTTTATCACCGCAAATACCGCAAATACCGCAAATACCGCAGATACCTCAGATACAGCAGGTACAGCAAATACCACAGATATACGCACATTACGCTCCCATCCCTGCCCCAACCGCCATCGAAATGCCCGGCAGTCTCCCCGCAGGCGTCCTGCTAGACCCTCCGCCTGCGGCCGTCCGGCCTTCCTCCATCAACATTGTATGTGCTCTCCAACCAGCCTCTATGAAATGAAAATACTGACCCCTCGCAGAAGCGGAAGAAGTTCTTCTCGAAGATATTCGACTAGGGGATGGATGAGCTGAGGCAGGGTAGGCCGGAGTGTTCGAATTCTTTTCTTTCTTGATAATACCCCGTTTGTTGCATAGGCTGCTTTCGAGCCCATAATGACTCTGGTTTTGAATATAGCGTTGGGTAAGTGCATTCAAATTTTAGACATGGTATATGCATCGCTGAGATCAGAGAACCTCGTATGCCACTCACTGGTGATGTTTTTATTGCTCGGGGGTTACGGCATGCCGGGTCCAGAAGATGCGCTGGAAGTGTATACCAATGTTCACACATGATGACAGGACGTAGCCCATTAGCAAGCTGAGAAGGCGTCCGTACTTCCAGCAGCCATGCCCTACAGTACCCATATCGTTCTTCCGCGTCGCACCCTGAACAACATACTCTCGCATCACTTACAAGCCTTACATAATTATTCTCTTTACATTGAGGCGAGCTTCCCTATCCAGAGCCGAGTTTCATCGCCCAACCATCCCCACTTAACTTCCCTTAACCATGGGTATACACAAAACAGAACACTCCATCAACATCATAACCCGCATATCTCATAACGCATACTCCACCCAACATAAACAACCCCTACCTTACTCCGTCTGCCCCGTAAGCCACCTCCAAACCCCACCCTCAGGCACCAACGTCTCCCACCCACACATCCTAATCACAGTAACCATGACCGCTCCAAGCACGCTCATCCCACCCAGTACCTTCACAAGCACGAAGCCCCTCCTCCTAACCTCGTCGCTGAAGTCGCACAAGCCTAGCGGGTCTCTCGAATCCACGTTCCCGCTGCGCCCGTACGAGGGAAGACCGCGCCCGGCAAGTCCTTGTTTCGCAGCTCCACGCTTGACAACGGCCCAGTCGGCGCGGGGCGACCCACCGGGACTCGCAACGATGTTTCCGCTTGCGACTTCTTCGCCCACGCGCTCGAGGAGCCATTTCGCGCGTTCGGTGCGTTGGAGCTCTTCATAGCGATCTTTCTCGTTTCGGAGGCTGCGCTGGAGATCAGTGGCCCACTTTGCGAGGCGGACTTCTGCGAGACGCTGCTCGCCTTGTGCGGCGCTCTGATAACGTGCGAGGGAGAAATCAGGAAGGTTGTCCAGAGTTTCGGGCTGAGTGTGTGCTAATGAGGGCGACGATGCTGGGAAAGGAGATTGGAGATTGGACGCGTAGAATGGAGAGCCTGCTTGAGGGACTAGGACGCCTGAAGGTGAGACTGGCGTGAATATAGAAGATGCATCAGACGCTATGAGATTGTTAGCTGGGATGAATACAAGGACATTGGTTCTTACTGTTCGGCGCAGCGCCGTTGAGGCCGACCGAGGCGCTGGTTGATGCACTGCCGCGTCGCAACGTCTGTTGTTGCAGGCTTTGGAGGATGAAAGAATCTCCCGGCAGCTTTGTTCGCCGCCGCCAAGTAAGAAACTTCTTTGCCGCAGAGTGTCGTAACCATGCAATTGAGTCGGGATCAAATACCCGATTCACAAGGGTGGCGAGCTCGGATGGTAGTAGTGGCTGCACATAATCGGGTGACATGAGAAGCGAAGCGTCCATTGTGTCGGTATCCGGGCCCAGCGTCGAGGATACTGCATACGGGTGGGTTGCAACGGGGAAAGGGTACTCTTTAGGTTCTAATGCTGACTTTTCGGCCGACGATGCGGGTGAAGACTGCTCCAAGGAAAGCTCCTGAACAGCGAGCAACGCATCGTCGACTGCGTTACCAAAAAAGAAAGGTTTGATAGATGATGTTTGTAATCGTGCTAGAATGGAGGTCTTGATGCTGACGAGCTCGTTGGCGGGAAGCGTGTCGGATTTGGCGATGACCGGGATTAAGTTCGTGAGCGCAGAAAGTCGCTGCATGAATTCGATATCCTCTGAGATGTCATGACCTAGCGAATATTAAGTAAATCTTGCAGGAAACGGGACAGGGCGCTTACGTGGAGGCAAAAGGTACAAGACCACGTCAACGGCAATACCACCGCTGCCGCTAATGACTCCGAACAAGTCACTGTCGTCCATACTGGACACCGAAGTTGTCTGATATAATAGACCTTCGACGTAGTCTATCACCCGACCCATGTCTTCAGCTTTTAAAGCGTCGGAACTATATCCAGGAGTGTCCACGAAGCATAGATTCCGCTCTAACACTGCATCTGTTGTGCTGCTCTTACGTCGTCGTAATACGCGCGATTCTTCAATATCCGTATACCAGGCTGGATACGACTTGGTACTGGCGTGTGTCTCGGTAATGTGAGGTGTACTAGTAGCACCAATCTTCCTCTTTCGCGACCTCGACTTTGACGGTGAGGGTTGCGATAGGGAATTAGACGGAGAAAGTGGGTCGACGTGCACGATGTCCTCGCATAGTCGGACGATGGATCGTATGAGTGATGTCTTTCCAATACCTGTATACATGTTAGACGCAATCACCAACACGAAGTACATCATTATACACAATAGGAAGATGACGTACCAGCCTGGCCAGCAACAAGCACCTTCAGCTTGCCCATGGCCTTTCCTTTCGTAGTGAACGGTCTCCGTGAAGGCATTTGTATGCTCGGCATGACTAATTGCGGAAAGCTACCGGACTCATTGACCGTCGTGTCCTCCTCCTCTTCACCGCCTGAAGCTACCGCCTGGCTGGCAACTCCGTCTGAGCCTATTTCTTCGTCGGACAGCTTGAATGAATGTAACGAGGCTGATGTTGGGGAGCTGGGCATCGCCGAGGGGGGCACCGGCGACCGCGAGTCGGTGTCAAGAGGCGACATCGGGTTCGACAAAGAGTGGGTGGACATGTCCCTCCTGTTCGCTCGGGGCGGCGAGGACTTGCAGCTCTCAGGGTCCCTTCTAGCTGGCCGCGAGGATTCACGCGAAGCTCGCCGGACGTTTTGTTTGCTCTGAGCACGATGCGCACGTATGTTATCGCCTCTGCTATCTCCGGGCTGGGTTTCATTACCAAAGGCTGCTTCCAGTGTATCTGCCAGGCTCTGTATACCGAAGTTGCTTTCTTTCTGTCTCTTGGCTGCTGCAGTGCTCCTCGAGGTTTGCATAGACTGTTCCATGTCTTCCTCGGTCCTCATGAAGAACGTTGTGGGTACATGGCTCGCAGGGCCGCTACTTATGACCGAAGCATCGGCAACGCTCGACTTTCGCGACCGTGGTTTGCTTGAGGGCGGAGCATCGCCGCCCGGTAGCGGTCGCATGTTGGGAGAGCTCTGAGCTTAGGCCGGGAAGCCAGCAGGTGTTGAGAGTCTAGAGAGCTGCTGAGCTTCGGAGAGCGGTAACGAGCGGTCGAAGTGTACGAAGCGGTAACCCCCGCACACCCCCGCTTGGACCGTGCAACTGTTCTGGAGGTAAAGCGGGCGCCGTGTTTCGAGGTAGATCACGGAGATCAAGTGAACTTGTGAATTAGCAAACGATATATTGCCGTCAATGCTGCTACGAGGGAAGTCGCAGTGTGATGTCTACTTGCTTAGATACCGGCCGCGCTCCGGCATGCAGCCAGAGCTATCCTAGTCAGCGAATCGCATCACATCATCAGCTAACCACCGGTCACCTGCACCTGCAGCATGTCCGTCAGGTGACGTTATCTGTGACCGTTCCACATATCATTGAATGCAGTACGTATCATGACTACTATCATACATGGCCACTACAGCGCGACACTGCACCGCCCCTAGATTCTTTTGTGTGCGTTATGCTCAGGACCTTGCACAATCTAGCTCTCAGCAAGATCCGCCATCTACACCCAGATACCTCCGCCCACGTAAACCCTTACCCCAGTAAATGACACGCGACATCCCTTGCTCCTATCCAGACCCCCGTATATGCCTTTCCCGGAAAAAGAGGATATCAAAAAAGATTAACAGACGAAGTGAAAACAAGTGCTAAAAACACACTGCCGAACATGTACATAGGGTACAGGGAAATGCCAAGAAAGGAGACGCTATGCAAGGGTACGTGGGTGCCGTAGCAAGGAAAAGCAGACGCCCATTTTTTGTCGAAACGAAGACGTAACTTTTGGACAAGCGCTGAAGGGCGGATACAGTACACGTAAATAGAGCCGTCAGTCGTCATGATATAAGCCATGTCTGATAGATGGGGAGAGTGCTTGTTGGCTGGGGTAAGGTGTGGGGGAGCGAAAGGAGAAGAAGGTAGACTTTTTAGGCCTCCTGGGGAGCACCACGGCCGCCACGAACGGACCCACCGCGGCCACCTCGTGGGAAGCCTCCGCGAGATTGTCCAGGGAAACCACGGCCGCGGCCAGGGCCGCCTCGGAAGTTGTTACCGCCGAACCCCTGCTGGGGACGGAGCTTGCGCTCCTCGACCTTGATCTCGAGACCGTTAACCGTGTGTGGGTTGGCGTTGACGGCAGCCTGGAATGCTGCTCCCGTCTTGAAGTCGACGAAAGCGCAGTTCTGGGTGAAAGAGATTAGCTGAAGTAGCAGATAGAAGGATGCAATCTTACCTTTTGGCGGCTGATGTCGAGGTGCTCGATCTCACCAAACTTGGTCAAAGCAGCCTTTAGAGCACCTTCCTCGACTTGGCTGTACACGTTCTTGATGTAGGCGCGCCTCTGGTCTGCATCGGAAGGCGCCTGAGTCTGGCCACGCGATGGCTCCTTCTTGGTGCCTGCGGTTTGCCAGCCTGCCGCATCGCCCTGACTGTTGGCGGGCGAGGGCTCACGAGCGGGGGCGGAAGACTTTTCGGGGACAGCCAAGGGCTGGTTAGGGGCCGGCGTAGTAGACTTGGACTGGGATGGCGGTGGAGGCGTTGCTGCAGCGGGGACGGCTGGAGTGGCCACCTTGTGGGCGGACGCAGCGAGAGCGGCCCAGGATTTCGGGACTGCAGGCTTGGAGGGAGCCGCCTTAGGAGCAGCCTTAGGAGCAGTAGGCGTAGGAGCAGGGTCCTTGGGCTTCTCAGGCTGGGCAACCTCCTCTTCAACAGGCGCCTCGGGCTCCTTGCTGGGAGCTTCCTCGCTCGCGGACACAGCGGCGGCCGGAGCCTCCTCAGCCTCAATAACATCAGCATTCTCCGTTGCTGGCGTGCCATTGACGGCACCGGCAGGAGCAGAGACCTCCTGGACCGGCTCCTCGTGGGCAGCCTCCTCAAGCTTGTGATCCACCTTGACCAAGTCCTCCTCGGAGTTGGCGATCTCATCGCTATGGTTCAAGGCGGCGTCCTCGGGTGCGGCAGCGGTAGGAGGAACCTCCTGAACACCGGTGACGGGAGCAGAAGCCTCCTGCTGAAGCTCCTCTTCCTCCTCAGGCTCCTCAGCGAGGTAACGGAAGATGTCGTTGAGGACGAAGTAGCCGTTGGTCTGCTCGGCAAGAACAAAAGTCTGCGCAAAGCGCTTGTGCGGTTGCCCCTTGTTGGAGATCTCGCCGATGACCTGGATAACGATGTTTGCGTCGGAACCCTGCGAGTCGACGTTGGTGACGCGGACCTTGGTGTCATGGAAGTCGAGTTCCTTGATGCGATCGTTGATAGCCTGTCGCCCCATTGTCAGCCAATGCGCAATCTGATATCTCGCAAACTACATACCTTCTGTCCAACGCAGACGTTGACCTTGTCTTCCTCATTGCCAGAGACGAATTGCGAGCGCTTGTTGTAGAAAAGCTGTGCTCCTGTCAGTCACGGCCGTTGGTTTGCGCAAGGAACAACTCACATAGAGCTTGTCCGGGCTCCTGCTCAGAGTGGTGTAGTACTGCTCGACAAAGTACCAGCCAACCTCGTCCTTGGGGATCTCAGACGCTGCTGTGCCGGAGCTCTGGGTCGGTGCAGAAGCGGAAGCTGAGTATGTAGGTGCGTTGCTGTTGGCACCCGCACTGGCGTAGTTGCTACCATCGAAGCCTTGCTGCGCGTAGCTGCCATTGACAGGGAGCTCGGCGGCGGTTGCCATCTTTGTGGTTGAGAAAGGTATATTATAGCGGAAGCTCTAACGTGGGGCGCGGTCGCGGCCGGAGAGGTGCGTGATCGATTGAGTCTTCAAAGAGATTGAGGAAGAAGCTACGCAAAGAGACTCGTCAGCGATGCCGTTGAGGGAGAGGTCGATGCACCTACTACTGACGTCTTGCGAGAGGGGGGCAGCGGAGAGGCAAGCAAATGCGAGGACCGGGCGGCGCACCAAGCGAATTATCCTACACGACTGCAGGAAGAGAGGCAGAAGAGGACGGGTTTGCAATAGAGCAAAGACGCGATGAGGGGCGATGGGAAGGTGCGAGGGAGCGGAAGGTACAAGCGGCGAGCTGTGAGGAAAGAGCCCATGCGATCACAACCAGATCGAATTTCTCGTGGCCAGAGCGCTCGCCAAGGCCGTTCATCCCGGCCACGAGTACCGTTTGGCTAGGCCTAGTACCTTCTACGCAGCCTAACGACCTCGACAAGCACAATGTCTCGGATCAAACAAAATTCCGTTTGAGTCGGCATTTTTATGAGACAATTGCCAGCATTGATAATGGATTACACTGCTGCTACTGCGAGCGCTTCCCGGGTTGCCTACGCTTTCCCAACCTCGCCCCACACAATAGGAGCTCATATGGACCGAAATCACCGCCATTGGCATCAATCCTTGAGGGTTGCTTGGAAGAAATCAAGAACCGGATCTCAGCCTCACAAGCTCGGAGAAGCAAACAATATACATGCTGAAGCGTCGTTCCGTCGTGACATTCCCGAACATCAATCAGTATCAAACGCTCGAGGCGCCTATGTTCGCATCCTTCCTGGGATGACTTTGCCCACGTCTTCGCGTATACCAAAACCAAGCGCCACTATCATTACAACAACCAACGAGTCAATTATTCCTCCCCGTCTTCCTGAAGTCGTCGCACCCTCTCCTCCGCATCCAATGCCCCACTCTTCTCCCTCTTCTCCAACCACACCTGCGCCCCATACCCCAAAGCCACAAGACCCGAGAAGACGGTAAGCGGAATCAGCACATGCCTGCTAATTTTCTGTCCCAATGGCCAGCCACAGCAAACAGACGCTAAACACGATGTGTATGTACTTACAAACTCCACACATGACGGCGACCACGTTCCGTGTTCAACAAAGCTGTCCACCATGTTGCAAGCAGCGAGTTCCCTCGTGCAAGTATACGTATCATGCGCAGGCATTGGCCACATGTACTCGTGCGATACGTCGGCCATTATGTCGCACGTCGTGTTCCCGAGCTTCTGGTGCTGTACGTTAACGAAGATCATTGCGATCAGAGAGACGACGAAGGCGACGGTTGGCAGGACAATCGTAGTGATTGCTAAAGCCTTCGATGTAGTCGCGGTGTTACCGTTCTGTGCTGGGAGTTAATCAGAGTACAACAGAACCCACTACGTACCGTAGATGAAGCGGGCTGGAAGAGTGACCTACGTTTCTGCGACCTCGAACCAGTCTCGTCACCTCGATAACTGCGCTTGACAGTCCGACCACAATGCTCAGTGAGGCGGCAGCCCAAACAAGCTTCTCGGACCTCCAGTCGTAGTCGAGGCGTACCATCTTCTGCAATAAGTGCGTTCCGTTTTCTTTCCAGTCAGCATTCACAGGGCCATACCATACACCATACCTGGCTGGGGGAAAATCTTTCGCGAGGCGTTGGGCGGCGTCTCCGCTCGTATAAAACGCGGTAATAGACAGAGCTATCAGGAGGAGAGAGGAGAGGAAGGTTATGGAGTGAACAATGACGGCTGTGGGTGTCATTGTAAATATGATAGCGTGGAATGATGCGAAGAGGAAAGTCTGGTAGTGCGGTAGTGGGAAGTTTGGATGCTTGAGATGCTCAAGACGTTAAGGGCTGCTTGAAAGCGTTACATATGAATGTGTCAGGCGATTGTTATACGTCTCATACTCAAGGTAACCAGTTCATCGTCTGCCAGTTCAAGCATTATGGTGGCATAGAAGTGGTATCTTCTTCTGCTACGGCCGTAGGTTTCGCATGATGCTACCAATCAACGATGTTCGTGTGCATGGCGACTTCCTACCAGCACTCAATCTAACCCAGTCGGGTATCTTGTTACGGCATCGCTCTAGCAACCGACAGACCTGAGTACAGTGGAAGGATTGGACCAAAGTGAATAGCGTATACAACTCCCACTTTCTATTCCTCGCAGCGCCCAAGGCACACACAAGGACCACAGTACCCTTACGAGCAGTAAAGCAGAGGCGAATTATCGTTGCATTCATAACGTACATGATGGACGTGAGGGTGCTTCCTCTCCGTGCGTATTATGGCTTAAACTCTGTCAGCTTCTCAAGGAATTTACCCAAGATTTCAGAATTCGTAGTTTTCGCTCTTGCTTTGGTCGTTATTCCGGCACCTCCAATCTGCCTCGCCTTTTCCCTGGGGCTGTGCATACCAACCAGCGTAATCATTATAGACTATTGCCGCAACTACAGGGAAACGTTAGATATTAGACTTCGGACCGGAAAGCTCTCAGTGGCCAGCTGTTTGGACCGAACACTCCTTGATAGGGACTAGCGTCAAAACCTTCCACGTCGAGTCATCACGCTGGCTGCTGTGGCTATTTGATGAAGGTCGGAGGTTAAGGGGGTTGACGGTGTGGTGATCAATTGGGACTCGTTCGCTTCTTACGTGATACAGTGTCTTTCTTGAGGAAGAAGTTATCTCTCATTATATCCAGCGCCAATATGATTTCACCGTAGATGCTAGGAGCCTCTTCTTTAGACCAACGCAGAAATTTGCAGAATTCGGCGGCGCAGGTAACCGCAGTCTTCACATCGTCATCACGTTGCATCAAAGGTGACACCTTCTATAAAATGAATTACATTTAGGGGATATATCCATATCTACAATCCAGAAAGCAAGTACACCGTAATACCATAAGCATGAATACTATGTAACTGCGCATCAACATATATCCACAATTCTAATCATAAACACACGCAAAAAAAAAAAAAAAAAAAAAAAAAAAAAAGAAATCAATCAATCAACATCGCTCCTACCATTTCTTCCAAGCGTTTGCGTCCCTCTCCAATTTTTCCGCTTCAGTCAACCGTCTCCTCGGTTGCTGGGCCTTCTTGACAGCCGCTTTGGTCGGTGGCTTTGCTTTCTTAGCTGCCGCCTTCTTCGCCGCGGGTCTAGCTTTCTTAGCTCCCTTCTTGGCTCCCTTCTTTGCTCCCGTGGGACGTGGAGGTTGATATTCGCTGACATCCGCCTCATCGCTTTCTTCACCTTCGGAAGGTTCATCATCAGGCAGCTCGTCCGCATCTGGGACCTCGGCCGATACGGCGACCTTCTTCTTCCCAGTATTTGCAGCGCTCTTTGAAGAATTCGCTTTCTTTTTTGCGGCAGTGGGTTTTGTCGGCTTAGGCTTAGGCTTAGGCTTAGGTTCAGAGACAGCGATCTCATCTTCGTCCTCTTCGGCGTCTTCAGACGGTGGAGGGGAATTCTTCTTCCCTGGCTTTGGGTTCTCAGCTTTCTCCTTGGGCTTCTGTCTCGTCTTCGTCGATGGCATGGACTCCACGGCGGGGAGATCCTCGTCATCCTCCACCGGCTCCTCGTTGTCCTCTTCCACTGGCTCCTCGTTCTCCTCCACTGGCTCCTCGTTCCCCTCCACTGGCTCCTCGTTCTCCTCCTCCACCGGCTCCTCGTTCTCCTCCTCCACCGGCTCCTCGTTCTCCTCCTCCACCGGCTCCTCATTCTCCACCTCCTCCACTGGCTCCTCCTCCTCCTTGTCATCCCACTGCGCCAGCGCTTTCCTCACCCTCTCCATCCGCTCTTCCTCCAACCTGTCCCTCTGCTCTCTCCACGCCCTCTTCCTCCGCTCCACCACCTCCGGATCCTCTTCGACCCTCTCCTTCAGCGCTTCTTCAGCCTTCTTCGTTGCCGCCTTCTCCGCCTCTTCCCTCCTCTTCGCCTCCGCGCTTGCTTTCGCCATTTTCGCCTCCACCCTCTCTTGCACCCTCTTTACGAAATCTGTAGCCGACGCAGAGCTATTCGAAATGTGCGTACTCGACTTATGCGGCGGACGACGATACGTCCACGCACCCGACGTAGAAGCAGCAATTTGCTCCCTGATAGTCATACCACTGACCTGCCCCGGGCTCGGCAGCTGCGACACCTGTCCTTCGACCCCGTCAAGCAGTCCACCAGCAACGGCCGGTGTATTCGGAGGAACAATTTGGTTACGCCGCGCGTATTCAGCTCTTGCGAGGCTCGACGATGGACTTGGAGCCTCCGAACGGTAAAAGCTAGATCCGACGTGCGCCTCGCTTCGAGGTCTCTCTCTATGAGCAGCCGGGACGTGTGGCCTCTTCCCCGTCTTGATGCTCATCAATGCGTGCGCCTCTTCTATAGAGAGGCCCTCGAGGACCTCTGGGGGTTCCTCGGCTAGATCGTCTACCTCCGCGTCGTCGTATTCGCCTTCCTCCTGTGGGACTGCATTCGGGTTCGGTCCGACATTATACCACAGAGGAGTGGGAGCCGGCCATGCTGGCCAGCCTGAAGGCCTGGGAAAGGAAGGCGGATGGGGAGCAGGTCCGAAGGCGGGGCTGCCTGAGGAAGAGGTTGACTTTCGTTTTGAGGAGCTGGACTTGTGAGATGAGGGGGGTCGTCGATCTGGTCTTCCACCTCCACCACCGTTGTTATTATCGTTATCGTCATCAGAGGGGTCGTTGTCGCTGTCACCTCCACCTCCACCAGATGGAGGAGGCCGATTCGACGGCGACTTCTTCGGCGTGAGCGGCGAAACTGTGGGTGATTTGTTTGGTCCGTCTCTATCTCCGCTCTGTCGCCGTTTCTTGTTTGGACTCGCTCCCTCGGAGCCGTTAGAAGGCCGCTTCTTGTGCTTTGTTACTCCCGACGAGCTCACGAGGCCGGTAGGAGGCTGTCCACCCGTAGCTGGGTGTGACCTCTTGCGGCTGTTTGGCAGTACCTGCACGTGATTAGCATCTTCACTATAGGTTGCACAATAACCGACTTACACTTCCGCCTCCTTCCGCGTCATCCTCTCCGGCAGCATTACTCTTATCCCGTAAGCTGGTCGTTGGCCTACTACTAGACGCATGACTCGCAGGCCTATTATCGTCAATGTCGGTGCTGCTATGTCCATCCGAATCATTCTCAGCGTGGCCTCCGTCCCCATGCCCGGGATCATCTGGCTCATCGTGATCATCGCCTTCGTCAGGCTCATCCCCTTCGTCGTCTTTATCTTCCTTCTCTCCATCCTCATCATCGTCATTGTCATCCTCCTCCCCACTTCCAACCTCTACAACTTGCCCCGAAGCCACTTTTCCAGGCTTCACCTTCCCACCTGTCTGCAGTCTTCCAGGCTGCGCAGGCCACTCATCATCATCATCAACATCCCCACCATCATCTCCACCCCCATCCCCATGATCAACATATGTATGCAGCTGCAGAACCCTCGGATCCCCACTATACGAATTCTCAGACGTTCTCCTCCGCGGATCATGCGCCGGACGATACAACCAGTCACTGTCTGCCAGATCAGCTTCCAGCGTGCGGCGCCCATTATGATCAGTGTTGATCCTCAATGTAGTAGACTTCTTCTTAAAGCTGGACTTTTTCGCGACTGGTTGGTTCGCAGTCTGCGAGTTCTCACTGCTTCGACGCGAGCGTGTTTTCCACGTTGACATTTCAGCCTCGTCTCCTGTAGGGATGGCGGAGCCGGCGACGTCGTTGTACGCGGTTCTTTGGCCTACGTCTTGGTTGGAGAATCTCACGCTGGGTCTGCGATTCCCTGGGGGGATGGCCGAATTCGGCACCGCGGTGTTGCCTTGCAGTTCTGGAGGCGTCTGCGTTGGACGTCTCCTGTATATCTTTTCAGCGGGGTAGCGTGGGTGAGCAAGGCCTATCTTGTCGCTGTCGTCGTTTTGGCGGTGCCAGAGTACGTGTTTAGCTTTGGTCTCGCCGTCCATTAAGTGCCACAGTTCGTCGCAGAAGGGGCAGTAGCGGGCAATGTGCACCATGTGGTTCATGAGGTGCTGTTCGTAGCTATATGAAGGTCAGCGTTGGTACTAAGAGTGGAACGGGTGCGTGCATTGGGATTGCGTAGCTGGTTGCTACTGTTTGGGATGTATAACCAAAGTCAAACGCACATAGCAATGGCAAGCTGGCTGGTCTAGGAACGCAATGAGGGGATTACGAGAAAACTTACTCCACTAGTGGCATATTCCCAAGATACGTAAGACAAAGCGCACAGATTTCGGGCGCTTGACCCTGCAATCGATATCTTTCCTGCATCATCCTCCACATATCAGGACGAAATTGGTGTGGAGGTGCTCGATCCGCCATTATGTTGAGCGCGAGGTCAAGCCCCTGTTGAATTTGCTCAGGCGCACTTGGAATCTGCGGGTCAAAGAACTGCGAGCCCGGAGTCGCAACAGTAGATACCCAGGAGAAAACGTCGCTGATCCTTCGTTGTAGGGACTGCGGCGTTCCCGGTGTGACAGGTCTTCCATTTCGCGATATGGGAGTGGCATATTGCATAACTGTTTCCATGCCATCGGAGGCCGGGGTTCTAGGACGTTCCTCGATAGTCCAGTAGGCGTCGTCGTTCCTTGTCCAATCATCGTTGATGAAGATGGGAAGAACGGGGCGTGAATGAGAGATGGCTTCCACGCGCGCCAGCTTCTCTGCTATGCTTATCATACTGGGGTCGTAATCAAGCCTCACAGGTGGATGCGCTGGCAATCTTCCACTCGGTGGAAGTTGGTGTCTTAGTATGCCTGTCAGTTTATCCCATACATCCTTGTTCTCCTCAATGAGCCACTTGTTGTGATACAGTTGTAGGGTCGATCGGAAGCCATGGTTATAGAGATCGCGTTCGATAGCCCAAAGCGCGGTCTCGTAACTCGATGCTCTAGGTATCGTGAAGGTTGGCAAGAACCTACGTGGAGCGGGCATCTTCTTTACGCGAACAAGTCTGGAAATACGACGAGGTGTCAACACTGTGTTCCCAGAGTTGCGACGCGCGTACTGATGCTCGAAATCTTCGTATGATGGGTTTGGCTCCGTAGGATCTTTCCATGCGTCCTGTTCCGTCCAGAAGAAAAAGCTTGGCACACTTTCGCCATCCAAACGGATATAGAACAAGCTCTCTACATTTCGTTCCGGAGAAAACATGCCTATAGGACTACCGTCCGGTGCTTCGAAGTCACGAGAGGGAAGATAGACGGGAAGGTACACGAGTGTGGGGCGCCACTGGCTAGCCTTGTACACATTCCTTGTGAGCTTGCGTCGTTCTTTTCGCCTTATCGCTTTTAGCCTAGGATCTGCCTTGTTGACACCAGCTTCGTGGTACGGCTTGCGGTCAGATTTACGTTTCTTCTTCGCCTCGTTGGACTTCCATTGCCGGTAGACATCTGCGAGATCTCCCTCTGAACGTGGTAGGTTGAAATACATCCGACCATTCCATCCTTGCACAATAGTGCGCTCGCTCCAGTCGAAGCCGCTCTCAATGACACCTCCCGCAAGTGGTCCAATTAACACGCCATTGCGAGCACAGTCCTGAACGTGCTGTGAGAGAGTTGATACGCGATCCGGTTCAATCCCGCGATCTTGAGAGTTAAATCCAGGCGTGTGCAACATTTCACGCTCGTGTATCGAAACCACGTTCATGGGCGTGTAAGGCAGCTGCCGGGGTTGAAGCTCTTGCTTCTGGGGCCAAGTACGGGGCGTGCGCCAGTAATCGCTGGACGGCGGATCGGCGAAGGACCATTCAAAGATACGAAGAAGCTTTTCTGGCGAGTCGGTAGATGAGATGAAGGACTGTGTGGTAGACGTGTCGCTAGTGTCACTGTCCTCTTGTCGTAGGTAGACCTGTGGAAGCTCCTGTTCTTCTTCCTCCTCGTCGCTCACTATCTGGCCTTCCTCCTCCCTCCGTAGCCTCTCCTCCTCCTTTCTTCGCTGTTCCGCCCGTTGCTTCTCCTCCTCTTCTTTTCTCTTTGCCTCGGCCACCTTTCTCAGCTTCACACCCTCCTTCCGCTCTTGCGCGGCTTTTCTTTTCAGTTGTTCATCTGCGTCTGCAAGAGTCTGGAGCAGAACCAGCTTCTTCAGATCCTTCACCTTCTGTTTCGTCTCTTTAAAGTTTGCGAAAAAAGGTATATAAATAGGATCACGTAGAGCAGCGTCAACCATCGCATCGCGCGTCATTTCATCCCACTTACTGCCGGTCTTATCTTTATCTTTGACTGTATGAACCCCGCCACGTCTGTGCGGCTTGGCTTGAGGAGCCTTTGCTCGAGCTTCTCGCGCTGCTCTAGCATCTTCATCTTCTTCTGGGTATTGTTCTGGAAACTTGGTCTTTGGTTTTCCTTTAGCCATATTGGGAAGATGCCGTCCTAAGATGAGATTTTCGGTTGACGATACAATTCAGAGTTAGTCGAATGCAAAAAAGCAGGCTGAACGGAACAATTTGTAGCATACGAGCATTCGCACATGGCCAGCACAAAAGCACGTTGCCTTCCTTTGTTCCGCCTGACTTGGATAAGGTCATACGAAGTGGCGTTGCAGCCACTTCCCTTTGTCCTTCAATTCTGTGATGTTTAGTGCATAGTAACATATTGCAAATAATGCCAACACGAAAATGAGACGCAAGACGATTTACAGAAACGAATGGGAATATTATTCTCGATGAATTCTAGGGTACGTCGCTAGACATTGTCAGATATTCCACCGTGGTGTAGCGAAAGCGCACACAGAGCCAACTTACAACTCCGATTTCCCAGTCACCTCCGTCTTCTGCTTTGTCCGCGCATCAAAGAAACCCTCCAGATCCATCCACTCGGCAGTGAAAGCAGTGACAAGCCTCGCCCAGTCTTCGACCGTCTCCACGTCAAGATGCTCCCCGTCATCCGTTATGTCGTGCCAGACATGCGGGAACGGCGAGGGTATAATGTGCAGGACCTCAACGCCGCGCGCAAGGAAGGGAAGGTGATCGTCCGCAATATAACCGCCGAAGAAGCCGCCGTCCTCTTGCGCCGCTGCTGTCAGGAACAAGGGCTCCGTGCGCTTGTTCTCGTTCGCGCGCTTCGCTACCCTGGAAGGGTGGTTTGGTGACGATTTGAAGAGACCAAGATCCCGTAAGCGGTGCTCAGCCTGAGCCATGTGTTTGTAGGCCCAATGTGTGGTCTTATAGTACGAAGGTATGGTTGGGCCTCTGGAGCCAAGAAGATCGAGCAGTACAAAGAGGTCTATCGAGTCGAGGGGCGTCTTGTATGTGGATGCGGCGGGGTTGAACGTGCTTTCCCATTCTTCAGCGAGGGCTCTGCAAAGTATGTCAGCAGTTGCTTCAGCAGGGCCTGGAAGTGTTAATTTTACCGTGCCCCATACAGACTGTCCGTGTCCGTCCACGACTTGAAAGCCTCCTCACCATCCAGCAGCAATATCTGCAGGCCTTTCTTCTCCTCCAAGTCATCGGTGCCTTCAGCGGCCATAGCCGCCCATTTCTTTGTCAAAGCCTTATCAACGCTGCGTGCGGCATGCATCAACATAGCACAGGGTGCAGCGCTGTCGATTGCACCGATAAAACCCGCAGGTTCCAGCTTGCTATCGTAATGAGCAACCAGTGCCAGCCGCCCAACGTCGCCGATACCCGCATTGGGCGGGTCGCGTGTCGCTATGAGGTTTACAAAGGGCACCAACTTCCCATTCGAAGTGGGCGTGGTCGAAGAGGAGTTCTGCAGCTCCAGTCGCCATTCAGGCAGTTCTTTCTTGAAAAAGTCGAGGAAGTGCTGTAGAACGGCCGTGCTACCTTCGGTGCCGGAAACGCGCGGTCGAAGAATTGGTGCGAGCAAAGCGCCGCTGTGTATGTCGAAGTCGGTGCCAGGACCGGGGAGTCCTTCGAGAGTAGCGTCGCTGACGGAGCTGTACGCCAGTGCCAAAGGCAGGAGCCCCAGGAGCCCCAGGAGCCCCAGGAGCGCTGCGAGCAACTCCATGGCGGGCTTTGGACCTTTGTTGCGGTCGTTGAGAGGTGTTGAGCGTGCTACCGAGTTGTCGGCATGTCTAGTACTGGAGCCATAGTGGATTCGTGGTCTCATCCGGGAAACTGCGATCCATGGTTCCACGTGACAACGCGTCGCGACGCGTCAAACTGTGGTGAGAGCGTCCAGCAAAGCGAGGAATACATTTGAAGCTCAACTGCAGATCGCATCTGTAGGCTGTGGAAACACCGCGTATCGTGCGCGGCGTGCGAGGAAGCGCAACTGCCAAGCCACGAGAAAGCCAGAGGCAAGTCGAGCCGGCTGCGGCCTCTTCACCACATCTGTGACCAGCACATACATCACCACTTGCTACGACCAGATCTCGCACGTTCAAGACGATCTCTGTATGCATGACATTCTTGCGCGTGCTCCCAGATCGCGGCGGGAGCGATACACGATAGCTCTACTTCCTAGACCGAATGGGACTTACAACACAATGAGTGCGGATATCTTCCAGTGCCTGAACCACCGATTGGCGACCCTGCTTCCCATGCACCGGTTTGTTGGAAAGGTAGTCCAAGACGCACACCCAATGTCCGCATCGCACTCTGCTTTTCTCCATACAATTCTTCACTCCGGGCACCGAAGGGCTCTACCGTTTAGTGCTGTAAGCAATTAGGCGTGCCTTGCATTTAGGCAGAATGCCAGAACAGATCGACTAGTGGCCGCTCTCCACACAGCGCGCTGCGGGGCATGCGGGATATGCATAATCTGACCCAGTATTCCCGGACCTGGTAACAGCGCCTTGAGACCTTTCTTTGTGCGACGGGGCGATAATCAGTTCGAATATGCAATCTGACTCTGGTGTGGTCGAGACCTCGCACTTGGCGACCATTGCCAGCTTACTCTGCAGTCATTATATCACAAGGCGTTGCAGCGACAAGATTCAAGCAGAACAAGTGGGGTATATCATAAGCAATGGCTCGTCGAATAAGCTTCAGCCACCCGATGACCGGCAACGGCAGTCTCGATCGGACAAAGGACATGCTCGCCCCTAGTCTGCACAGCAAGCTTCGAACCAGTCAGCTCGACTGTCAGTTTAACCGACCGCCTGATACTCGACCCTTTGAGCCGCGTTAGTGGATGCCAATTAACCGTGTCCTTGCACTTGCAGATCGAACATGGATAGTATACGTTGTATCCGAGAGTTCGATGGCAGGGTATATGTACACGAGCTCCCACCCTGCGATACCATGCAGCAGTGGAAGTTCTCTTCGCCATTTCATTCTCCACCAGGATCGAACCGAGACATCAATTGGGATCTCGAAGAGAAGACTTGCTGTTCGCAATGGCACCCGTCGGAGGTTCTGGACATGACTTCGAGGCAGCCGCTTTGGCTCGCCGTCAAGCTTTGGCCACGCCACCAGGCCCGCTGGCCTTGATGAAGAACTTGAAGGTGTTCGGCATTGCATGCTTTGCTTGCTTGGGTGGTTTGCTGTACGGTTACAACCAGGGTGTTTTCTCCGGTGTCCTGACAATGACCTCGTTCAAAGAACGTAAGCCTCCGTCGAATCCTTATTTCATCGGATACGTCACTAAAGCACCATATAGACATGGGAGACTACATAGAAGATCCCGTAACACTTACGTACAACTCTTCGAAGCAAGGATGGCTCGTCTCTATTCTCGAATTGGGTGCTTGGCTAGGAACAATGTACTCCGGTTTCCTCGCTGAGATCTTGTCCCGAAAATACGCAATCTTGGTCAACGTAGCCGTATTCATCCTCGGTGTCATCATCCAGACAACGTCCGTTTCCGCCGGTCACAATTCCATTCTCGCTGGTCGGTTCATCACCGGTATGGGCGTCGGATCGCTTTCTATGATCGTCCCTATGTACAATGCCGAGATTGGTAAGTATCTGAGTAGAAGCTCTAGTACAAGATCGTTTCTGATAGTCGAAAGCTCCTCCTGAAGTACGCGGTGCCCTCGTCGGTCTCCAGCAGCTCTCCATCACCCTCGGCATCATGATATCCTTCTGGATCGACTACGGCACGAACTTCATCGGCGGCACTGGCCGCGGCCAGAAAGAAGCTGCCTGGCTTCTTCCTCTCTGCCTACAGCTCGTTCCCGCGCTTCTTCTTGGAGTCGGTATGATTTTCATGCCATTCTCTCCTCGTTGGCTTGTTCACCACGATCGCGAACCCGAGGCTCGGCGCGTGCTTGCTCGCCTGCGAGAGCTCCCCGAAGACAATGACCTCATTGAGCTGGAATTCGCCGAGATCAAGGCGCAGAGTTTATTCGAGAAGAAGTCGCTACAGGAGAACTTCCCGCATCTGCAACAATTGACCGCATGGAACACGGCTAAGTTGCAATTCGTGGCCATTGGGAGTTTGTTCAAGAGCAAGCCGATGTTCAAGAGAGTTATTGTGGCGACAGTCACTATGTTCTTCCAACAGTAAGCTTCCTCAATTCCAACGATTGTACTGTCGGTGACTGACATCGTGTAGATGGACCGGCATCAACGCAGTGCTTTACTACGCACCCGTCATTTTCGGCAAGCTCGGTCTTTCCAGCAACTCGGTGTCTCTCCTCGCAACTGGCGTTGTAGGCATTGTCATGTTCATCGCCACCATCCCCGCCGTCATGTACGTTGACCGCTGGGGCCGCAAACCCACTCTCATCATCGGCGCAATCGGCATGGCAATCTGCCACTTCATCATTGTAAGCTTCTTCTTCTTTCGCACATTCAATTGACAATCCTTACTCACCCATCCATCCAGGCCGCCATCACCGCCTCCTTCCAAGACAACTGGTCCGCCCACCAAGCCGGCGGATGGGCCGCCGTCGTAATGGTCTGGCTCTTCGTCGTCCACTTCGGATACTCCTGGGGTCCTTGCGCCTGGATCGTTGTCGCGGAGATCTGGCCGATGTCCAACCGCCCATACGGCATTGCGCTGGGCGCGAGCTCCAACTGGTAAGCCCAACGCGTGTAATGTCGACTTTTGATGTGGCGCTAACATTGATAACCAGGATGAACAACTTCATCGTTGGCCAAGTCACGCCTGACATGCTCCAGGGCATGACATACGGAACGTACATTTTTTTCGGGATGTTGACCTTCATCGGAGCCCTGTTCGTCTATTTCATTGTGCCGGAGACGAAGGGCTTGAGTCTGGAAGAGATGGATATCCTGTTCGGCTCGGTTGGCGTCGCAGAGAGAGAGAAGGAGAGGTGGAACGAGGTGCATGCTGAGGTTGGAATGACAGAACTGTTGGCCAGGCTTGGCGTTGCGCAGTCCCACCATGGTGAACACCATTTTGCCGATGAAAAGCTCGCCGACGAGAAGCCGGTTGTGGCGGAGGCGGAGCAGAAGGAGACGCACGTTTAAGCGATTCGAGGTGTGCTTTAGGGGTGGGGTCGGGTACATTGGGATCGTTGTAATGAAATTGCGTAGTCGTAGAGGTGTCTTGCGTCTTGCGACTTACCTCTTGCGTCCTGCGATGCTCTGTTGAAACGTTCGCTATCAAGCAAGTAATATACAACATCGTTCCATCAAGTTTTGTCTTAATCCCGCCCCATCCTGGATCCTCACAGCATTTCCGCTATCTTACACAACCACCACTCCTATACCAAAATCCCACATCTCCCTACTTCGCGCCCATCCCGTCCACCCGTTTTCGTCGCAATCTAACATTTCCTGTACGCCTCACTGAACAGGCCTCGCCGTCTGTCTCTTAACCTCCGGGATCTTTACTCTCCCATCCTTCTTCCCACCCGCCTGTCTAGCTCCCACCTTCCTTGTCTTCCCTCCCCATTCACCCCTTCACCCCCACCTTCTCCCCTTCCTTCTCCTTCTCCTTCTCCGTCCGCTCCCTAATCCCCTCGCAACCTCCTCCCACACGCCCGGCACCCCCGTCTTCATAGTATACGCCCTACTCTCCTTCACATAAAATTTGAACCTACGCTCCTCGACGAACTCCCATGCCCTTGTCAACAACGACTTCTCCCGCTGACGCTGCTTCCACGCGTCGTTTTTGGGGAGCTCGATATTAGCGAAGCGGAACTTGCGCGGGGAGGCGCGCAGCTCGTGGGCGTAGAGGGTGGTGTGCTTGGGCATGGGGAAGATGCGGAGGGTTTGGAAGGTGAGTTTTGTGGTGGGGGGGAGGTTGGCTTTGGGAGGTAAGTTAGTTTTGTGTTTGTATTATGTTGCTCTGCGGCGCGAGTGGGGAGGGTCTACGTACCGGCAAAAGAGCGAAGAGCAGTCAGGGAATGTCGCGCGTGCGGTGGGATGGGCCAGAGCTTGATCGATGTTACAAAAGGGGCAGTGATGAAGGAGAGGATTATGGAGGGTATGGTGGCAAGAGCCATGACTAGTATATGTCAGCAAAGGTACATCGAATTTTGAAAGATTGCTGCTGCGGGCATCTAGGATGATATCTGTGGAGGACCTGCATAGAGAGCGGGATCAAAAGAAAAAGCGGTAAGATCAGGCAGCGAAGGGGTATGCGAGCGATAAGAGGAGCGTCTTTTTAGAGGAGCTGAAATAATCTTTATAGAACATGATGACATGGACTTGTAAAGTGAATAAAGGGCCCTCTTGACCGGGTGGATCGTGGGAAGAACACGTGACGTACCTCCTACAGTCTGGAACACCCGTATGCTCTTATCTGGCTGATTTCCGTTCAAGTATAAATGCGGAGCGAGCCATACAGTACACACGCCGAATTGGAATAATGCTATGGCCTTCCAGGTTCCGATGAAAGCGGTGCGGTTGGAGCCCGCTTCGTAGATAACGATCTGTTCGGCATATTCTGCAACATCATTAGCGCTTTCCCAGACATATCTGGACCGCGAATAGGCACGTACTCTTATCTTTGATATTCTTTGCGGCCGTGGATACTGTGCGCCGACTAGTCTGTGCGATCTTACGAAGGGCCGACAAGGGGGATCGCAGAGAAAAGTTACGCTGGCAACTCTGGCAGATGAATGCAGCTATGCGCGGCCTTTGGCGAGCCTGGCTGTACTGGGTCCACTGACGCGATGCTCTGAAAGCATGCGCGAATGGCTGGAAACGTGCATGCATGTCAATTGACCAATGGTCGTGAGGTTGGAAAGTGTGTAGTGAAGATGTCGACGCGATGGCACGTGCATACTAATTCCCTTTAGTACTAGCGGATTTCTGGTGCGGTTCGGCGCGAGCGGAACGCCGAACTACCTGTTAACACCTTCTCCCAGTTGTATTATTGAGCTTGGATTCATAAGCAGCAAGTGGGATATTTGGCTTGATAGGTAGCTGTGTATTCTAGATTTCGAGCGAACAATCGAATCCCCACCGCTGTCTCGGTACTTCTTTCCTATCGCAACCTGGCCACAACTCATACTGAGTGTCCTAGAAAAACGTACTGTACACTGCTCATACGACGACAAGCTACAAAGGGTTTCCATTACTTACATGCTTGGTACCTGAAAGAGCTAGCCTTGTTCACGTGTTTGAGACAATCCCGTCTACGGTGTTCTGAGGCATCCGAGCGCGATCGCGGCAGATTGAGGCAGTTTACTAGCCACTTGGGCTCAAGCACCTTGCTGTCCAAGAACCCCTCCCACCTTTACCTTTCGGATCTCGGTGCGACATCAGCAGGATGTTTGGTAATGGCGTGCTCTCGACTATTCTCCCCTCCCTACTCCCCGCGCTTCTCCTTCAATCGCCCGCCTACGCCTCAGAACAACAGCCATTTCAGTTCGAAGCCATGTCTGCACCATCGTACTCGCTACCTCCTCTTCCATATGCCTATGATGTCAGTCATCTCCCCCGCGTTGGATGTTAGCGATGGCGGGGTAAAATTAATGCTGCATAGGCACTCGAACCGCACATTTCGAAGCAGATCATGGAACTGCACCATGGCAAGCATCATCAAACAGTAAGCCAAGCTTCCATATCTAGCATCTAATCTCCATCTCACATAGCTCATCTAGTACATCACGAACCTGAACGCAGCGTTAAAGACGCAAGCTGAAGCCGTGCACACGGCCGACATCACTTCGCAGGTCGGTCTGCAAGCCGCTATCAAGTTCAACGCCGGCGGTCACATCAACCACTCGCTCTTCTGGCAGAACATGGCGCCCGCCTCTTCCGCCGAGGCTAAGACCTCTGCAGCACCAGAGCTCATCAAGCAGATCAAGGCCACATGGGGCGATGAACAAGCCTTCTACGACGCATTCAAGACTACGCTGCTGGGCATCCAAGGAAGTGGCTGGGGATGGTTGGTCAAGGTTGAGACGGGCAAGGAACAGAGACTGACCATTGTGACGACGAAAGATCAGGACCCTGTTGTGGGGAAGGGTGAAGTGCCCATTTTTGGCATCGACATGTGGGAGCATGCGTACTACCTACAGGTACGAAATCGTTCCTACTTTCACAGTATCATAACTGACACCACATAGTACCTGAACGGCAAACCGGCGTATGTAGAGAATATCTGGAAGGTGATCAACTGGAAGACGGCCGAGGAGCGGTTTTTGGGTACGCGTGCGGATGCTTTCAAGGTGCTTAGGGCATCCATCTGAGTTTCGCAAAAGGTGAATTCTCTGGATAGGCAGACTGATCTTTGGAATCGTTCCAAAGTATGCACTGGCGGGGTATGCATGATATAGGTGATAGACTAGTGCTGAACGCACGGACGTTATACACCATCAAAGTACTCAAACATGCTCAAAGCACTCATAAGCACTCCCAACCTTCGCAGAACTAGCCAAGCTCTTTTCGAACGAATTTAAACTCCCCATTCGCTTTCTCAAACTGGTAATTCAGTGAAGTCTTCCGCAGCCAACATACCTTTTGCTTAGTTATCCACGTATCGAATCATCACCATCGAACGCACAATGTGTAACGGAGCATCAACACGAGTGAGCCAAGGTGGTTCAATCGCAGTGCTCAGACCTTCACGAGAAATGCGGGAAGCATCACCACGTTCACAAGACAGCGAAGTGCGTCTACTCTTCTCGAACGGAAGCAGAACACTACTCCGCAACGCTGGAACACAAGTCGACTTCCAAGGGTGGGACGAGACCAACAGCATATTCCAAAGTAGATCGTGGGTCGTGATTCAGTAAGCCCTTTGAACCCTCTTTGCATGGTCTATGGTAAGCTAACGCTTGCAGTCGCGACGGTGATCTCAGCGCAGAAGCTCGCCCATCGGACCCTTTCTTTTCCTTCGATCTCGGTAAAAGAGACTCGAATACTATGGAGCTCCCGGAGATACTCAACCTCGGGGTTGGTGATACTGGGATTATCGGACGGAGGGTATCTGTGATGACGGGGTCAAGAAGAGGGCCGATAACTGTGGCAGAGGGCATTATTGGGTGGAATTGAGCATGTCAGCTAGACTGTATCCTGCATTATTTGGTGTTCGGCGTTCGACGGTTACTGTTTGTCTATTGGGCATGTGGTCTCAGAGCAGCTTTGGTAGGGGAACCACGAGTCCTTCCCAATCTATCGTAAACATTTCCTTTTTACTTGTCGCTACTATGCCGATCGTGGTGCGGTAAATGAGCATTGCATACTGAAGATGCCACCGTAGAGAGATTGCTCTCAATGAAGCTTTGAAAAGATCGGTATTGTGTACCGAAGAAAGCTGTGATGCGTAACCGCAGCCTTGCCACGAGCCCCTCGTCAGCTCGCTCTGAGCGTTGTAACTATATTGCTAAATCGGCTATAGCGTATATTTGTGCCCACGGTGCCTCTCGCTAAGAATGGTGGTAAGCCGCATGGCGGGCGACGGCTTGCAGGAGGCCCAGGGCCGGCGATGCTCCGCCCGCCCGACGAACTCATCTAGTTCAGGCCTCATGCACGTCTATGAGAAATTACGTTTTGGAATACCTAAAAGGCAGTGTTTGGCATGACACTAATGTGTCGATGTTGTAAGAAGAGTGATCATGTCGTGCTACGTGGGATCACCTAGACCGTGCACGGACCGACCTCCACTATTCGCAACTCCAGGGCTTCAACGCTTCACTCCCCGCACGATGAACGTCATAATTCTTCTGAGCCCATTTGCTCACTCAACTACAAGGGAAAAGTTGCGCGCTCTCTGTTCATGAGCCCTCCGGTATAGAAAATTGGAGCTGGCTCGTGAATCTCAAGCTATTCCTATGGTACCTTCGGTATCCTTCCGCCAAAATGCTGGTTAGGTATGCGATGAGCACAGGCTGCTAACAAGGACAGATAGATAGCTACCAAGCAGAACCCTAGTTTGCCTTTTTGACTGCTCCTAGATACGCGCCGAACCTTCCGCAGGCAGCGGCAGAGCTGCAACCACACCCTTTCGTATGCCTCTCCTACCTCGGCCACCCAGCCGCTGGTGACATCGCTGCTACCTCCACAACCTCAATGCGATATCGCAATGCGACCTTCTCGTTCATTCGTCGCTCGATGGGCGAAGGCGCTCTGCGTCTGCTGCATACGTGTGTTGCTTATCACACGACCCATATCACCTCGAGATGCGAGAGCGAGAGGCGCTTAGCGGGCTTGATGCTACCTAAGAATGGGCGGAGTAAGAGGCAGACTGTCAAGAGTAGGGTTGCACCTCGCAATGTGGAAATTGAAGGCTCGTACCCCGCAAACTCTGTGGACGAGGAGACGGGACGACTACTCGATACGGCATCGTGACTGCGGAGCCCGCGGACAGCAAGCGCCAAAGTTCGCGCCGACGCTGCCTTGGGAGATTCCAGGCAGAATTTGAGCGTTGCGCAAGCACCCCGGAGCTAAGAGCATCTGCCGGAAGGTTACCAGGTTCGCTGTCGGGCGTACCTGACAGCGAACTGTTCCTATCGGGAAGTAGATGCAGTCCCTGGGAGATCACGCACTAGGGAAGAACCTTGGGATCGCCGAGGCAGATCCCGTGGTGCCTAGCCCGGCCTGACCTTGACTTCACGTTACTCCAAGCACATGGCTGCCAGCGTGGTCATCGGCTTGCCTGGGAGGTCGTTACGCTCCTATCAGGACTTCGCCCGCGCTTTATCGCAGCACCTCACAGGTCATTCTGCAGCTATCTCTCAAGTCGCGATGACCTTTGGGCGTGGATGGGCTTGACTGAATCAAACATGCCCAATGAGAAGCATTGCCGGCGTCCTTCCTCTTTCGTCAACAAGCTGTCTGCCGGACGACACCGTATTCGATTAGCGCATTTCTATCTCCGCGCTTCACACTACTTTCTATGTTTGCTCTCTTTTACTTTGCGTGTTCTGATATTTATTTCGTCAATTTCCAGATCGCTCTCATTCCAATTTTGTATTGCCTGCTACATGTAGACTTTCCGCATTACGGTCAAACGTTTCTTGAGCATGTCGAATGAGGTCATGTGGTTCTCCCCAGGTTTGGAGATAACGTGGGGTCTGAAGGATTCCAGCGAGATTCTCCAGGGTCTTTGTAGGACAAGTTTTACGCTGTCCACTCTTGGTGCTGCAATTTACGTACCCTAGCTGGTGTAGTATCACAAGCCCTTGGAGAAGTAGTAGCGTGGCTTTCTCAACCTCGCGCACCGTGTCCTGTTACATTTCCCTCCTTATCGGCGCTTCACGCTCCGGCGGGACCTATAGCCAGATGATGACTGATACGCAATCGGTCAGCCTTCTACGCGCTGTCCCATGATGGGACAGTGTAGATCATTGCTACTACACGACATGGTGGCCTGCGCGCTCATAGACATGCCGAACAAAGAAGCACAGGTGCAGGTACTCTCTTGTAGGGGTACGCGTCCGTATCATAACCGCCAGGTCAGCACCTTCCTCTACCTGGGAAGAGCATGTTCGGCTAGAGCGTCTAGCCTGGTCAGAACGGTGTACCACGAGAGAAGCTGCTGAACCGCCTTGCCCCGCGACTACCTGTCGGATGTTCAGCACCGCTGTGTGTCATCCATAGTGGGCCAGCGATGTACTCAAGTCACTCGACAAACATCTTCTTATCGCCCAAGACTTGAGCATATCAGCGCATCTAGGGAAAGACGGACAAATGCGGTTACTATCTGGATGCTGCAGCATACCGTATGCTCAATCTGCCAGTGGTTCGCTTCATGACATTCCCCTTTACCCGCGCCATTCCAGATCGATCCTTTTTTTCCAGGGCTCATGAACGGGTCGGCTATCACTGCACATGCGGATGTAGACCCCTGTAAGCCCTGCGAATCAGTCCTTACACTATCATGCCCATACGACTGCAAGTCAGGCACACCCACGGTGCAGCCTTCACAACGAAAGGTTTCATCTCCTCAGCAGCATAATGCTATCAGGACCCTTGCTCAGTAGTCGCGCGAGTCTATCACGATGCAAACGCATCTGCAGTGCTCCAGCAGCCTTGATCGTCGACACAATCTATTGGTCACCTTCTCAAAGGGAGAATAAGAGTGACTCTAGTTGAAGGCCGCTCGTCCAGGGACAAGGGCATATAGACCAGGTCATTTGTGGCCATCTTTACCGGGTAAGCGCCCGGAAAGCGGCTTTAAGAATGCCATGGCAGAGTATGTACAGCTCCTTAGGCGCAAATTTTCCGCTCGGGCTACCTGTTTGCGTATTTTACACCTGCAGTTGCTCCCTTTGGCTACCTGCATTACCACCTGCTGTTGCATCGTGCATTTTCGGGCCCATCTTTCACCCACGGACGATCTTGGCTTCCACAGTCTGCACAAGTCAGGGGATAGAGGTAGCATTCACGGGTTGTCCTCCACGAGACTTGAACGCATGGTCGGTCTATAAAGAGGTCACATATCACCGCACTTACAACACCAGTCCATACCATCCACTCTCTCAGCAGGCAGACTTCAGGTAGCACCCTCGACTGGTCAATCATGAAGTACTCGACTTTTGCATCTCTTCTTCCACTTTTGGGTCTTGCCAATGCGCTCGCCTTACCTCAGTCACCCAAGAACGGTACCGACCTTTATGTTTCGTTTCAAGAACCGGATGAGTCCGGCCAACTCGTGAACCGAGCTGCGTCTGGCTACAGGAACGTCGCATACTTCGTCAACTGGGCTATATACGGTCGGGCCTACAATCCGCAGAATCTTCCAGCAAGCCAGCTTACTCACGTGCTCTACTCTTTTGCCAACGTTCGACCCGAGACCGGTGAGGTATACCTCAGCGACACTTGGTCTGACACCGACAAGCACTATGACACAGACTCCTGGAATGACGTGGGCACCAACGTGTACGGCTGCGTGAAGCAATTGTTTCTGCTGAAGAAAGCCAACCGCAAGCTCAAGGTGCTACTGTCTATTGGTGGTTGGACCTACTCATCAAACTTCGCCACGCCTGCCAGCACGGCCGCAGGTAGGAGCAAGTTCGCGAGCAGTGCCGTACAACTCGTCAAAGACCTTGGCTTCGACGGTCTGGACATTGATTGGGAGTATCCCTCCGACTCTACGCAAGCTGCCAACATGGTCGCTCTCCTCGCTGAAGTCCGAAGCCAACTCGACGCCTATGCTGCTCAATACGCCAACGGCGGCCACATGCTTCTCACCGTCGCCTCTCCTGCTGGCCCAACGAACTACCAGAACATGGACCTTGCAGGCATGGATAAGTACCTCGACTTCTGGAACCTGATGGCCTATGACTATGCCGGCTCCTGGGACACTACCTCCGGCCACCAGGCCAACTTCTACCCCTCGACCAGCAACCCTACCAGCACGCCCTTCAACACCAAGCAAGCTCTGGACTACTACACTTCTCACGGTGTCGCTGCCGCCAAGATCACGCTTGGCATGCCGCTTTACGGTCGCGCATTCCAGAACACCGACGGTCCAGGCAAGCCCTACTCCGGTATCGGTGCCGGTACCTGGGAAGCCGGTGTGTACGACTACAAGGCGCTCCCCCAAGCTGGTGCCTCGGTCGTGAACGACGCCAGCGTGGTGGCGAGCTACAGCTACGATTCTTCCTCGCGGACGATGATCTCTTACGATACACCAGCCATCATCCAGCAGAAGACCGGCCTCATCAAGTCACTTGGTCTTGGTGGTGGTATGTGGTGGGAGAGCAGCTCGGACAAGACGGGCTCGGACTCTTTGATCTCAACTGTAAGTTACCTGAAAGCCATGTGATGGGATTGTGCGCTAACAATCGGTAGTACGTAAACAGTGTCGGCGGTGTCAGTGTCCTTGACCAGAGCAACAATGTCCTTACGTACTCTGGCTCTAAGTACGATAACATGAAGGCTGGCTTCCCCAACAACTAGATTGGCTTGTCGGTCGGTCACTTTGTCTGTTCTCATCGCATCTTGGCGACTTCTTTGTCGATAAGTTGGGACTGCTGATCCCGGTTTTCACGGCCATGTTTTGGATTTCACGGCCTGTTCATGTCGTTTACTTCGCTTCTTGTTGATATTTCTTCGAGAGTGCGCATGAGTCGCGACACCTCGGGAGGCTTTGGCGTGTCTGGTTTATAAAACACGTTCGCTTCACAAGATTGCATTTCTTTAAAACCTAGTGCGGCATCTTGGCAATCGTCCATGGATAGATGAGAGATGGGAGTTGAGATGAGTGCATTGCGGTGCGACACTCGCTAGCACAATCTTCCAATGCATTTGTATAACTGTTACTCTTGTCCTTTGTCTTATGCATTCAGCGGTGGCCCGTATCTGGTATCTCGATGCACGCGACACTCGTGCGATGACTTCTGGGAGGCTGCGCTTTCTGTGCCGCTTCGGCTGAGCTTAGCGTGTACCTGTGATGCTATTGAAAAGATAGATCTATTACTCCAGACACCACTTCGAGCATCAGATTACTGGCTGGTGGACGTGGGGGTAGGTGCGAGCGCGGGAAGCGGATTGGTGCAAGGTTGCAGGTCTCAACATAGACCCATGCCACCTGCAAGATCCAGGTCCCGTGACACGTGGGGGAAGAGAGCCGTCCGAAGCGATCTGGTTCTCGACACATGGGGCAGAGGATGGTTCAAAAGTTGTAAGATACCTGATTTTGATGGTGAAAGCTCAAGCCGATGAAGTCAGTCTTGAAGGCGCCACAAAGGGTTCGGCAGTGCTTCGAAATGATGAATGCCTTGCGAGAGTGCCCTTCTCGTCCCTTCTCGATTCCAAGGCCGTCTCAAGCGCGAATTGTTGAACTCAAGTGATAGCGGGAAATGGAAAGACGAAAGGAAATTTAGCATCACGTTCAAGGAGGCGGTGCACTTGTTTGACGATAGCGTTACGGCGAACACAAATACTTAAATGTATCTCTGTGGGACTGCGGCTGCCGGATCGGCTGGAGATTGACGGGACCACGCGCCGTCACACGCAAGTCAATTAGTGAATCTTGGGACCATCTAGGGCTGTAGCCGCCCTTTTCCCAACGCGGCCTCACTGCACGCTAGGGCTTTATGGCATAACGTCCCTAAAATTGTAATTCCTCTCACCCCTAAGCAACAAGGCTATTGAAAGACGCATTTATGGTATACCTATCGGGATCATCTGCGTTGCGTCAACGGCTCTGTCTTTCGAACGAGCTTTGAGCAAAGATGTCCAAGGCTTCCTTGAAGCTCGCTTCCGTCAATGGTATGGTAGGCGACATTTAGGAACTTGCAACATTATTTTACCCTTCTGTCGTTGCATGCACAACGCGCTCAGAGGACCGCGTTCCACAATATCTGATAGGTATAATGGCTAAGTGTTTCGTTTTCCACTTATACCACAGGTTGGTCGTGAGAGTGGCACAGTGGCACGGTACGGCCGAATAGTACTTCGCTGCCGAGCCATCGCACGACCGTGATATGGGAACAGCCGGCTATGTACAACTTTGTTGATGTTGTCCTAGTTCATCACAGTAGTACCTCGCAAGAAGGGTAATTGACCTGCAGTATGCGCATTGTATATAAATCCGTTGTTCTCCGAGTATCTTGTTCACCACACGCCATCTCACTCCTATGCTCAAAATAGCCACCATGGTTCAGTTCAAGGTTCTCCTGCTCGCACTCGGCGCAGTCGCCGTATGCACTGATACCACGGCAAGCGCCACCACGACCATTGCCGCCCCTGCCCCTGTTGTCTCTTCACCTGCCGCGTTCACATCGACTAAGACAATAGTCCTGTCTACTATCAAAACCGACAACACTGCAACGGAACCTTCAGCCTCTTCGAGCACTCTGGCCTCTCAGTCGCCCACCGTTGCCCCAACCAATGGAACAAACGGTACTTCTGCAAGCACAGGCGCTGCAGCACCTTCCAATGGTAAATCTCAGCATCAACCCAATGACAGTCTCTTCTAATGCTTGTAGTCGCTCAATTCGGCGCCCTCCTTGGTCTTGGCCTCCCGTTCATGCTCGGTATGCTCTAAACGCATCGCAGCCGACAACACTGTAGAAGATACTCTAACATGTAATGGTTGCCTTAGGGTTGTTGTAAGATAGATTCCAGTAGAAGTGTCGACTTCGCAATATAAATTAGTCGTCATAACTACCTTTATGTTGCTTTCATGTGCATCTGATATTCATCCTTTGCTTCCAACGCGTTCTTGTCAAATAAGACCAAACAGAGACGACCTGCGTCGAGCTTGCTTTAGCAATTTTAACAAATGATGGGACTTAGACCGTGTAGCAGTTACGGAATTCAATTAAACCAAGGCTACATTCAAAATTCTAGCTACTCAATCTCTTCTTGGAAGAGATTGTCTGAAGGAGAAAACTCAATATGCCACCAACGAACGAACTATATAACATTTTGTCTTGCATGCGTGATTTGAAAAAGATATGGCGAACGATGCTTCGACGATGGATGCTTAAGCATGAAACGGAGTTCCGTCGCTCCGCTCATTACGTTTGTCGTCTTTGGAGGGGTGCGACCGAGTGTTGAGGTTGCCATCGTGCCGTGGAAGGAATTTACCATCCTCCGAGTCTTGTCCTACGACCAGATGTCCATTGGAGTCCGGATCTGGTCCATCGCCCAGCTTGTTTCTGGCGCGGTTCCGGGGAGGCCCAAATCCACCGCCAGGCCCACCTCCACCGCCCGGTCCAAATCCACCGCCACCAGGCCCACCTCCACCGCCCGGCCCAAACCCACCACCAGGCCCACCTCCGCCGCCTGGCCCAAATCCACCAGGAGGTCCACCTCCACCACCCGGTCCAAATCCACCGGGAGGCCCACCTCCACCGCCTGGTCCAGGTGGAGGTCCTCCGGGTCCAGGTCCTCCAGGTCCAAATCCAGGCCCAGGCCCAGGACCGACACCATCGTCCGTGAAGTCTAGGTCATCGGGAAAACCCAGAACGCCATCGCCTGGATCACTCGGACCAGTCCATTCCCAGAATGGCAGATCCGCTATCGGTGTATATGCAGGACCAGCTAATCCCGGGTCGTATACTGAATAATATCGTGTCCTCGTCCTCGATCTGGAATAGAGACCTGGATCATAGACAGAAGCACGAGTGACGACCGATGGCGTTACGACTGGTGCCGCTGCCTGTACGCCTACCTGTTGTTGCGTGTTAACGGCCGCTGCCTGACCAGCGAGACTACCGAGCCCAGGTTGAGCCACAGGAGTAACGACCGCAACTTGTGTCGCTCGGACTATTCCTGAAGTAGCCTCTGTATATAGAATACTCTGCTGGTCTAAGGCACCTTGACTACCGGGTTTCCTAGTAGTTGAAACGCGCCGGGTACTGACGCGTACGATGATACTAGCCTCAGATATGCTTCGCCCCTCGCTATCAAAAGAGACTGACACAGGTATGACGGATGGGGGCAAGAAGATCGCCCCCCGGTACGGAAGGTCTCGGTCCGAAGGATGTGGTTCGGACGGCGTTGCCGGCCGTACTAGCGCGAACGGACTGTGTGCGTCCACCGGAAGCGAATGCATCAGCGATTCCTCCGCCGCTTGTCGCTTGCGGGGCAGCGACCGCCTCTATTGCTATGCTTGTAGACACAACATTGGGTGTGGGTCCAATTGACACGTCGGTTGGCAGGTCGGATGGCAGGACGGGATTGGGTTCATCTGGTCCTATTCCCATGCTCCCCCCAAAAGCCGGAGCTCCGCTAGGGAGTCCCAACGGAGGTCCACCAGGGAATGCCGGACCACCACGTGTACGTCTTGTGCTGGATGAAGCGGAAGATGAGAACCTTGTCACCGGCTTAGTGGTGGCCACATCTTGAATGCCAGGAGCGACTGAAGTATGAGCGACTGAAGTGGAAGCAGCCACATCTTGAACACCAGGAGCGACTGAAGTGGGAGCAGTGTTCTGTGCAGGGCCTGGTGCCTGTGCTGGACTCGCGCTAGGACTGCCAGTCTCTCCGGCTTGTGAAGGTTGACCAGATCCTAGGATCGCTGCAGTCCCACACAGGCCATAATTTGGGTTGCAGTCAAGGCCACATGAGAGGTCATCGCTACCGCTAGTATGGTTGTCAGAACACGCGCTAAATATTGCTCGACATGCAGCGATTGGTGTATTTTGCTTACCAAAAATTCCCAGATCCGCAGCAATTCCCGAACGCACTGCCCGCGCAAGTATAACCGAATGCTACACCACACAAACCATTTGGAGATATGGGTAGGGTACCCGTCAAGTCTGATGAGTCCAGGGAAGAAACCGAAGATTGGATAGCTTGCAAGTCACTTGCGATACTTGCGATTTCATCTAAAGCCGCTGTTGCAATGGTGGAGACTTCCCCAAGGATGTTTGACACAAGCGGAAGACCGGAAGTTAGAGCTGTTACAGCGAATGCATCATCTGCAGCATTGGGCGCGGACACTGCTATAGTAGGAGCTCCAACGGAGGCGCCAAGATCAAGGAGCGACGGAAGTATAGCAACAATGCTTGCCACTGGCAGTTGCGCTGTAAGATCCACTGAAGGTATTTCTACCAGAGGTGGGCCTGGCGGGATAATAATAGCTGAAGGTAAAAGTTGTGCGGAACTGGTAGGCGTCGTCTGTTCCATCACACACAGCCCGCCTGCTACTTGCGGGATACTGAGTGTGCTCTTCAGGTTGCAAGTAGTCAACAAAGGATTGTAGACAACCGCCACACATAGCGGTGCTACGGTACAGCTTTGAACACACTGAGCAAACGTGAGAAGAAGCCCTGTTTGGAGGTCGCCGTTCGGGATATTAACATCGCACGAAGCTTCATAGGAAGTGGCGCCGTCGATGTAACTCTGACCTGCTGTAATACCACAACAACTGTCGGATCCGGAATTTGTTGAAGGAGTGACTGGCGAGGATGAAAGCGACGCTAGTGCAGGTGCAAGCGTAGACTGGGCCCCCGCAGGCAGCAGACCACCACCTGTAATGGAGCTTGCGCCGAGAGGTATAGAGCTCACACCATTAACATCCAAGACGGATTCCACAGGTACTATAGAGCTCACGAAGATCGGATTGCTCCCTGAAATGTCGACAACGGGGATGACAGTCTGGATCCCACCTAACGCAGACGAGGAGAGAGCAGTTATTGGGGACGGAACTGTGAGAGAAAGCAATTGGGTGCCGGGAGCCACAGCGTTCGATGTCTGAGCGGACACATCGAGGATGCCTGGGAGCAAAGGTGGTAGACCCACTGAGAGGTTGAGATCAACGAGGGGAGCCTTAGTAGTTGCAGTAGGACAAGTTGGGCCGGGGCATAATCCCTCTAACACACCCAACGACAGATCAACATTTATCAGCGGACCTCTTGAGGAGATGCCAAGGCTTGTGACCGAAGTGACCTGTGAGATTGGCGTGACACTAGGAGCTAGGATTGAGGCAGGCAAAGTAATGGATCCGCTGCTTGTGATTAACGTTGCCGGCGGCGTCAGCGTCGATATCGGAAGGGAGAGCAGTCCTCCCAGATCCAGAACGCCAATCGGTGATGCTGTTGAAGATACCGCAGGATTTGCGGCTGCAGGAGCTCCGAGATTGTTTGCAGAGGAGGCGAGTGATGCCGCAAGAGGTGTAGCCGTTGGGCTACATGTTGGGCATAGTCCTCCCAAAATATCCAAAGAAAGGTTGATATCGATCAGCGGGGTTTGTGCGGATGCCACTGAACTGATGGCAAGCGTAGATGGGCTGCTAAGGGGTGGTAGAGGTGTAGCGCTCGACGCAGGCGACAATGAAGTGAATGTGCCTGCTGCGATGATAGGAGTGGTGGTCGACAAACAATTTGGACCCTGACATAAGCCTCCAAGCAAGTCAAGAGAAAGATTCACATCGATAAGTGGAGGTGGTGATGGTTGTGGTGTCGAAGTCGAAACAGGTGATACTGGACCAGACGTTGCTACGGGTACCAGAACAGACGCTGCTCCAGAGAGAGGTAGACCTGATATTGTTCCAGAGAGGGGTAGACCTGATACTGCTCCAGAAAGCGGTAGACCTGATATTGCTCCAGAAGGAGGTGGACCTGATATTGCTCCAGAGAGAGGTGGACCTGATACTGTTCCAACAAGTGTGGGAACACCCGTAGACTGACAATTTGGACCCTGGCATAAGCCTTCTAGTAAGCCAAGAGAAAGGTTTACATCGATGAGTGGAGGTGGCCCAGTTTGGGATGTGGGAGGCACAGTCACAGACGGAGGGCAAATTGGTCCAGGGCACAACCCATTCAAAAGACCGACCGAAACCCCGATATCGAGGATTCCAGCTGCGTTCGACGTGACAATACTTGCGGTTGGACTTGCGGGTGGACCCGCAGGGATCACGATTGTCGGGAGGCTGTTCGAAAGAGCTGTGGTGTGGGCGGAGGAGTTGGTTGGAGCCCGAGCTCAAGACTTGCGCTTGCCTCCACTGATAAGTTCACGTTGATCAACGGCGGACCTGTATCCGAATTTTGATTGACAGGGGAAGGAGAGACGCTCGCCACAATTGCGGCATTAGTTGTTAACGATCCTACGTTCGAGCTCGGCAGCTGACAAGAAGGTCCAGGGCAGAGGCCTTCGAGTATTCCCAACGATAACGAAACATCGATAAGGGGAGGAGCATTTCCAGCACTTGGGGTAGGAATTCCAGCGACTGTAGGAGTTTGACCCAATCCTGGCACTGAAAGCACCGGGTTCACATTTATAAGTGGCCCTGAGCTTGAGCTGGGTTGCGGTGCCGTCGGAACTTGAGAATTAGTCTGCGCAGGAGTGTTTTGGCTTGGTCCGAGCACTGATAGAATTGGTGCAAGACCGCTGATAGGCTCCAAAGGTATCGCAGATAGTGAGGTTGGCACGAACCCAGGCGACTGCCCGCCTCCTCCAAGGAAGGACACTGGGCTTACGCTTGTTACGAAAGACGATATGCAAGATGGCCCTTGACAGAGACCGCCAAGCAAGTCCAAACTTAAGTTGACATCGACAATTGGTGGATTCGCCCCTGCCGTCGGTATTGGGCCCAGATTGCTGATTGGTGCACCTGTGATAGGGGCCGCTGTGCTGGATGCACCAATGTTGGGAGCAAGGCATGACGGCCCTGAACATAGTCCCTCCAGCAAGCCTAGGCTCAGATTTATGTCCACGAGTGGGGGCTGTGATGTCTGTGGACTATTTTCGAGTTCTCCCAGAAGCGAGGCCACACCTTGTAGAACGCCGCTAGTTAATACGGGCACTGGAGACAATAAGGCAGGTGATGCCGACCCTAGATTCGATGTTTGAGCAACGGACAATAATTCGCTTGCGATCGAAGCAATCGGCCCGGCCGTTACCAAGGCTGAAGCAAGTTGGCTAAGAACATTTCCAGGTACAAACGACGGTACGACGATTGTAGGAGCTGGGATTGTGATGACAGGAGTAGGCAACTGAGTGAGGAGGGGAATAAGGCCACTGCTTGCCGTGGGTAGAATGCATGACGGCCCTGGACACAGGCCTTCCAGCAATCCCAAGCTCAAGCTTATATCCAGTAACGGAGGTGGAGGTCCGCCGGGGATATTTGTCGGTATCGGTGCCAGATTCTGCGTAGACACAATAGGAATGCTGCTACCAAGAAGAGAGATAAGCGGGTTCAAATCAATGATTGGCTGACCGGGCAATGTTGGTGTTGCTGCTGGACTTCCTCCTGTCGGGAGTGGCGCTCCACTAAGTAGCGAGAGTAGCGGACCAAGACCAAGGTCAACGGGCGCTCCCGTTGGTTGGGTGGACGGGATTGCAGGTAGAGTCTGACCTAGGCCAATTGCAGATAGTAAGAGGTTGGGATCGATGAGTTGGCCTGAGGGCAAAAGTGACGATGGCCCAGATGCCGGCGGCACACCACCAATGATGGAAAGAAGAGGATTAAGCTCAATAATTGGAGCTTGCGATCCAGCTGGCGTTGGTCTTAGATCGTTACCAGAAGACACTTGCACGCCGCCTACTTGCGATAATAGTGAGTTTCCTGGTCCATTTGAGGCAATCGGCAATAGCGAGGGTATGGGTGTAATGCCATTTATGATCGATGGGAACGGGTTAAGGTCAGTCAGTGATCCAGTAGGCGAGATTGGAAGAGGAAGAGTTATTGGAAGCGCACTGCTAACACCGGAAAGCAATTGAAGTGTATCGATAAGCCCCGTGGTAGGTAATGGTAGAACTATGCCCGATGGAAGGCTGCCTCCAAACACAGACAGCAGTGAATTCAGGTTAACAATTGGTTCGACCGCTGGAGTCGGCTGGGGACCTGTACCACTTGTGATTCCGGGCGGTCCAATATCAAGGAGCGAGGGTAGAGGGTTCGCGTTGATGGGAAGTGCAGCGGATGGAGGTGGCGTAAATTGAGCTGCAGCGTTCGAAGCAGGCGTAGCTTGAATACCGCCGGGAAGAGTAAGCAATGGGCTGAGGTCAACAAGCGGTAGACCTGACGGAGTAGGTAACGCTAGTATCTCAGATACAAGCGAAGGGTCCCCGCTCAAGAGCGAGAGCACGGGATCGATGTTGACGAAGGGTTGATTCGATGTGGTCGGCAAGGCTGATAATTCGGATATCAACGAAGGTTGAGCAGGGCCAATGAGGGCAAGTACTAGGCGCAGATCGACGTATGGCCCTCCCGTTGTGGTCAGCCCAATTAGTGGTCCAGATGTGAACAATGGCTGGCTACCCGCTAAAGTGGAAGGCACTGGCCCAAGATTCACGAGCGGTCCGACTGAGGATATCGGTGGTGGTAAGATCGGAGGGCTGTTGGGCAGGGACAATAACGGAGGTGAGACGGGACTCGGACCGAACCCAGGGGCAACTGACGAAGTTGGTAATTGCCCATTCAAAGCCGACAACAACGAACTGGGGTTAACCAAGGAAAGTGGTAAACCTCCACCTATGGCAGACAAGGCCGAGCTGACATCTAGGAGGGGGTTAGATAGCGAGCTTGGCAACGACGCACCAACTGCCGATAACAACGAATTTAAATCGAGCAGAGGTTGACTGGGAAGGGCCGTGGGCGGCGTGATAAGGGGACCCGGACCAGGCAAAGTGTTTGGTTGTAATGCAAGGCCAGAAGATAAAAATGTATCGAGATTCACAATCGGCCCAACACTTGACGGAAGCGGAGCTGCATTTAATCCGGACGCCACGTTGACCGAAAGCGAGTTCAAGGATACGATGGGAGACGACGTTCCAAGTCCTAAGATCGACAATACCGGATTGAGATTAATCAGCGGCGGATTGGTGGATGTAGGCAAATTCGGCCCTATCGCTACACCCAGTGAAAGTTCGAGGATCGGTTGAGCATTTGAGGCCGGAGTTGGAGGAGCTGAAGGAAGAGCTGAAGGCCCATTGGTGATAGTGACACAAGTCGTTAACACAGGAGGTGATGTTTGGCTTCCGAGTAATCCGTTGAGCAGACCACCCACATTGAGCAGCGGTCTTGATTGTATTACTGGTGCGCATAATACAATTGCAGCGTTCGGGGGGCTCGTAACAAAGGAAGTCTGAAGCGTGCTCGGACTGTTCAAGCCCGAGGGAGGCGGACCTATGGGGGGAATGCTGAACAGATCACTGGGGTTGCTAAGCAGGCCCGGCTGATTTGTTGGCAGGGCTAGGTTCGGGAGCACCGCCACCGTAGAGGACCCCACCCCCGAAAAAGAACCAAGCCCGGGGCGGCCCCCACCTAAAAAAGAATTAATAAGGTCGAGCGGGTTGGTCGCCTGCGCTAGGTTCGTAGTCAATGACACCGTAGGTAAGACCCCCTGTCCAGGAAAGGAACCAAGCCCGGAGGGTCTCCCACCTAAAAAAGAATTTGCAAACGCGGTTTCGGCGTTGTTCGTCGGTGATGTAACGATGTTTCCAATTTCCGATAGGAGACTGCTAAGCACGTCAGGTGGTAGGCTTGTCGGCTGTGCAAGAATTGAACCAATGTTGGATAGAAGTGGGCCAAGTGGATTGTTTGCAATATTGGATTGAAGGGGTACGGAGACAAGAGATCCAGTCGTTGGAAGAAGCTGGCCAGCTCCCAGAGCTGAAAGCAAGTTGCCAATCGGATTTGGGGCGCTAGTAGGTGGAGTAGCTAAGCCAGATACTGCCGAGGTAGGTAGGAGGTTGCCAATGTTGGAAAGCAGCCCACCCAGCAGATCGGGTGCATTGCTGCCAGACGCCAAATTCAAGCCTGGTCGTGTAGGTGTAGGCACCAAAGCTCCATTAGCAAGGCTCGAGAAGAGACCGCTCAGGATGTTGATAGCACTTGTCGCCTCCGGGCCTAGAGCTCCAGTGGCGATAGGTGTTCCAGCGAGGGGGGCAAGTCCCGAAAGCAGAGCATCAAGAGCATTAGGCGGAAGATTACTTGCGGTAGGAGGTCCTGAAGGCTGAGGAATACCTACGGTAGGACCAAGCCCACCTATACCAAGACCAGAAAGTAAGTTGCCAAGCAAGTTACCAGGCACAGCACTCGACGCCGGTGCGGTTTGTGTTAGGGGGTTGGCAGGAGACACTGATAAACCCAGGGAAGCCCCGACACTGCCACCAACCTCGAGACCTGGAAGTAGATTGCCAAGTAAGTTTCCAGCACCAGCGACAGTGGGCGTCGGTGACGAAATAGGAGTGATATATGATACTGCAAGCGTGGACTGCGGACGGCATGATGGTCCTGGGCATAATCCCTCGAGGAGACCCAAGCTCACGCCAAGATCGATAATAGGTGGAGTCCCTGTCGCAGAGCAAGTAGGGCACAGACCCTCGAGTAGGCCCAGGCTCAAGCTAGCATCTATAAGAGCAGGCTGGTTTGACCTTCTCGAAGTGACAAAAGTCGTAGGAGGCAGCGCCAGAGTAGGCTCAGCCGTAGCTGGAACAGGCAGGGAACCGCATGCTGGGCCAGGACACAAGCCTTCGAGAACACCTAAGGATACACCCACGCCAAGGAGAGGAGCACTCTGAGTCGCTGTGCGACATTGAGGGCCTGAACATAGACCCTCAAGTACTCCCAAAGATAAGTTTGCATCAATCAACGGTGCAGGCCTCTGTGTAGTCAGCGTTCCTACTGTGCCAGAAGAGACCGGGTTTCCGAGACCGATGCCGGATATTAAAGCACCAAGTGGATTTTCTGGAATCGCTGAAGCGGCAGATGCCGGGGAGGAAGCCGCTGCACCTAAGCCGAGGTCCGAAAGCACCTGGTTGAGAGGCAGAGAAGGTACTGGGATGGGTATGTTGAGAATTGGAGGAAGCGCGGAAGAGGCGGGTCCGGCCGCACTTGGCAGAGGTAACGGGGGAGAAGGCGTAACTAAAGCTGGTATCAAAGATCGTGTCGTCTGCAACAGTGAATCTACCCCAAGACCAGATATTAAGCCTGGTAGGGCCGAGCCTATCGGGACTACAGGGGGCGCAGGTGACGGCAGTGGCGGAATAGACAGTAGGGAGACTGCGCCGAGCCCTGAAAGCAAACTGCTCAATACCCCACTCACAATGGCAGGTGGCACCTCTGTCGGTAATGAAAAGGGGGCTGACGCTGGCGGAGTGATACCCGCAAGTATATTTGATACCAGGTTGCCAATCAACGCAGACGATGCCACTGGGTTGACCACACCAGACACGAGGCCGCCAACCACGTTGTCAATGACATTGTTGGGGGCCGTGCTAGGCCCGGCTGTTGTTGCCTGACCAGGACCGGGCCCAAGTCCCGAAAGCAGCCCACCTATGACGTCTGGACGTGGTGATGACTGGGATCCTGGAGCCGCTGAGGGACCCGATGTAGGTCCTATAAGACCAGACAAGAGATTACCTACAAGATCGCTAGGGAGATTCGGTAGCGCAGGGGACGGCTGCGGCACCGAAGGCAGTGGAAGCGAAGGAAGCGCAATTGGAGGCAACTGGATCTGGATCGAAGGTATAGCCGCCGGAAGGTTGGACACAATACTGCCAGCAAGCTCCCCAATTGCTGGGAGTAAACCAGAAGGTTGAACGACAGGCGTAAGCGAGGCAGTAGGAACCACTATTCCCAGGTCTGAAATCAAGCCTCCGACGATATTACTTACGAGATTCTCAGTGACGCTTGGCAAGGCAGGGAACGAGATTGTTGGGGAATTTCCAATGCCAAGATCTGAAAGTACACCTCCCACGAGATTATTGATGGGGTTACTGGGTTGTGACAAAGGAGGAGATGCAGCCGAAAGAAGCCCAGTTGGGGCACTTGGACGTAGACCGCTTAGGAGGTCTCCAAGAAGATCGTTAGGAGTAGCGCTGGGTAACGGAATTGGCTGTGGCGATGGCACCCCACCTGATCCCAAGTTTGGAATAAGGCCGCTGATAAGGTCACTTGGGATAGTTGGTTGAGGCACCGAGGCGGCGAAAGAAGCAGGCGTGGGTAGATTAGACAGTACCCCAGCTATAACTCCAGGGATATTGATACTCGTCACTGGGTTTTGCGAGTTGATGCTTGCCAATAGAGTGGATAGCAGTCCAGGTAGGAAGCTAGCCTCTGCGGGAGGAATGGCAGTCAATTGCTGTACTGAGATAGCCGTGGGAAGAGAGACACCGGACGGTAGGATTAAGCCAGACACTATCCCACTCGCCAAAGCTTCAATAATGGCAGGATTTGATGATACAGGTAATGGACCCAAGACAGTCGGCGTTGCCAAGCCACCAAGTACATTGGATAGAAGGCCAGGCAATACAGACCCGGGTAGGAGAGGAGAAGGAAGAGCTCCCGGGAGTTGATTGAGGATACCATTGGGCAGTGTTGCGGCTGCAGGAATAATTGGACCTGATAGCAGGCCTCCAATAAGATTTCCACGACCACCAGAGGGCGTCACAGAAGGCGATGGGCTTTGGGGACCGAGGCCAAGATTGGAGGCTAAGTCGGATAATACCACTCCTGGAGCGAGATTCGAGGCCAAGCCGTTCAGGAGGTTGTCTACAGCATTGGTCTGAATGCCACTTGGAATAGCGTTTCCTAATGATGGCAGTGGAGTCGGAAGCACAATGCCAGATCCAAGGTTTGATAAGATGCTGTTGAGCACATTAGGAGGAACGGATAACGGAAGTCCCGCTACCACGCCAGAGAGCAGATTCTCAACGCCATTGGAAGGCAATGGAGTCGGAAGCACAATGCCAGGTCCAAGGTTTGATAAGATGCTGTTGAGTACACCAGGAGGAACAGATGTTGGTAAGCCCGCTGCTACGCCAGAGAGCAGGTTATCCACGATGTTGGAAGGCAATGGAGTCGGCAGCACAATGCCAGAGCCGAGGTTGCCCAGTCCTGACAAAATACTATTGATCGCATTGGGTGGAAGAGATGTTGGTAAGCCGGCTGCGACGTTTGATAACAGGTTCTCGGCGACATTGGAAGGCAGTGGAGTCGGCAGCACAATGCCAGAGCCGAGGTTGCCCAATCCTGATAAAATACTACTGATCGCGTTGGGTGGAACAGACGCGGGTAAGCCCGCTACAACGTTTGATAATAGGTTCTCGACAACGTTAGATGGTAGTGGAGTTGGAAGCACAATACCAGAGCCGAGATTGCCTAGTCCTGACAAAATACCATTCGTTGGTAAGCCCGCTACGTTTGATAACAGGTTCTCGACAACATTGGATGGCAGTGGAGTCGGAAGCACAATACCAGAGCCGAGGTTGCCCAATCCCGACAACACACTGGCAACAACAGCAGGTGGAGCAGATGCGGGCAGATTCGCTGCGAAGTCTGAGAGCAAGCCGTTAATAACACCAGGTGGAAGGGAAGTCGGCACAGCGAGTCCAGATCCAAGACTGTTTAGACCCGATAGTAGGTCGTTAACGAGATTGGGAGGAGCGGACGTTGGCAACGGAACACCATTTGCCAGTCCAGAAAGTAAAGATCCTATTGGGTTCGGAGCCTGCGGGATCAAAGGAGGTACCACTGCGCTGACTGGCGTTGGTAAATTAGACGGTAGTCCTGCTAGATTTGAAAGCACGTCTTGAATCACATTGGGCTGCGAGACAATCGGAGGTGCACTCGGGATTCCCGATGCAGGTAACAGACCGCTCAATATGTTCGCAATTACGTTTGGATTGGTAGCTGTCGGTCTTGGAACTTGCGGTCCCGAGGTCAAGGGAAGGCTAGACGGAGCGTTCAGCCCTGGGAGAATGCCACCTACCACGCTTTCAACCAGATTAGGCAGGGAAGTCGGAGGTGACAAGCTCGGTACATTGATCAGGGATTGGCCGAGTAGACCAGACAGAAGGCCTCCTGGTAAGTTCCCAACGGGAATGGATGGCAACACGGGTGGTAGCAGGTTTGGCGCAGTTGGAACTGCGACAGAAGAGATGACTGGGTTCTCCAAACCGGAGACCAAGCCGCTGACAATGCCGCCGACTACATTCGATACAGGCACCGTGGGAAGTGCTCCCGGAATGTTGGCCAAAGGCGAGACAACCGGATTCAGTATTCCAGGCACGTTCGTCAGTGGGCTAATGATCGGATTCACTACCCCAGAAAGAACTCCGCCGATGATGCCTCCTACGACATTCGGCACCGACACAGTGGGAACTAGCCCGGGTATGTTCGTGAGCGGCGTGATAACAGGGCTTACAGTCCTAGAAGCAAGTTCGCCTGCATTATTCAGAACGCTAGGTACCACACCACCCAATCCTGAAAGGAGTCCGTTTAAGAGACCTGGTGCGCTGGGTAGAACTGGCGGAGTCTGAAGCGATATTGCAGGCAGTGACAGTGAGTTCGGGGCGCTTATACCAGATAGCAAGCTGTCGATCACGGCACTCGGTATAGGTATCGTTGGAAGAGGCGCTAGAGGGTTCGTTAATGGCGAAAGTAGGTTTGACACCAGACCACCAATCGCTCCGTTTACGATGTTTGGTGTGGGAGCACTTAGTGTGGGAACACCAGGGAGCCCTAAGCCAGATAATTCGCTAAGGATATTACTGGGTTGCGCGGGTGCAGACACTGTCACAAGCGGTGGGAGAGAGCCGGGGATGTTCAAACCCGAAGCCAATCCACCAATAATTCCACCAACAATATTTGGAACAGAGGACGCCGCTTGTGGTACGGTTGGACGTATAGTTGGGACGGCGCCAAGCCCTAGATCCGATAGCAATCCACCAAGAGGAGAAGATAGGCCACCCAGCAGACCCGGAGCGTTGTTGGTTGGATTTGATGCCGGGGCCGGTGAATTTGCTGAAGGTGCTGCAAGATTCAAGGAAGGTATGTTTAGCGCAGGGATGGACAATACAGGAATTTCTAGCGACGGTAATTGAAGTGAGATTCCCGGCAGTCCCAAACTTGGGAGGTTGAGCAATGGAGGCTGAGTTCCAACAGGCAGCGCAGTCGGCAAAGGTACGCTTGCGCTGCCGGGCGAGAGAGGCTGCAACTGGAGAAGCGGCGCAGTTGGTAAAGCCAGACTTGGAACCCCTACGGAAGGTATTTGAAGTGATAGAAGTGGGATAAGTGGTGTAGTCGGCAAGGCCAGGCTTGGGATCCCTACAGAAGGAATTTGCAGTGACGGAAGTTGAATGATCGGCGAGTTTGGCAAAGCCAAGCTTGGAATGCCAATAGAAGGAAGCTGGACGAGCGGCGAGTTTGGCAAAGCTACACTTGGGACTCCCACAGAAGGAACTTGGGGTAGCGTAGTCGGCAGAGCTGGAAATGGAACAGCCAGAGAAGGAAATTCCAATGCCGAAAGCTGAATAGGTGGTAAACTTGGCAATGACAGGCTTGGGATGCCAATAGAAGGAAGCTGCAGTGACGGAATCTGAACGAGCGGCGTAGTCGGCAGAGCTGGAATTGAAAGAGAAGGAAGCTCCAATCCCGAAAGTTGAATAGGCGGTAAACTTGGCAATGCCAGGCTTGGAACACCGATGGGAGGAAATTGAATGTTGATTAGTGGTGTAGTAGGCGAAGCTTGGTTTGGAGTCCCCGTAGATGCAAGCTGTGAAGGAAGCTGGAAGAGTGGCGTGCTTGGTAATGCTGCACTAGGAACGCCCACTGACGGAATCTGCAGCGAAGGAAGCTGAACATTTATTATTGGCGTAGTAGGCAGCACCACGTTAGGGACGCTCAAGGATGGTAGCTGAACGTTGATCAATGGTGTGCTGGGTAAAGCCAAGCTTGGAATGCCAATGGACGGAATTTGCAGCGAAGGAAGCTGAATGTTTATTATCGGTGGAGTAGGCAGCACCACGTTGGCAATGCTCAAGGATGGTAGCTGAACATTGATCAACGGTGTAGTAGGCAGCGCCAGGCTTGGCACTCCCAAAGACGGGATTCCCAGAGAAGGTAGCTGAACGTTAACTGATGGTACAGCAGGCAAAGCAAGGCTCGGAATGCCAACAGATGGGAGCTGGAGTGAAAGCGGAATATTGACCAACGGCGTTGTGGGCAAAGCCAGGTTTGGAACGCTGACAGCCGGAAGCTGCAGCGAAAGGCCGACGTTGACCAGCGGTTGAGTAGGCAGGGGTAGGATGTTGTTCGGTAGAGCTGTCGGCGTAGGGACATTGACAAGATTCGAAAGCAGACCGCCCAAGAGATTCGGGGCATTCGGACTAGCAACGCTTGGTTGAAGCGGAGGGAGTGCCAGGGATTGTGGTAAAGAGCTTACGGCGATAGGAGGCGCTACAGGTGATATAGAAGGTAGTTGAAGGGCTGGCGTCGACGGAAGTCCAATTCCAACCGCAGACAAAAGTCCTCCTAACACGCCTCCGCCCGGACTGCTCGTTGGCAGTCCTACCCCTAACGAAGGCGCAGATTGCGGGGCCAGGACCGGTGTTGACAATATCGAGGGAATTGCAGCACTTGGCCCAAGGCCTACAGCACTTAGTAGGCCTGGTATGAGTCCTGGACCTGTAGGTGTCGGCACACCTATAGTCAAGCTCGACGGAGTTGTCGCGCTTGGTACGATACCCAATAAAGACATCATCTGATCACGCGGGAAGTAAATGCCCAAGTCATATGACAGATATTGCAACAACGCGTTCAGCTGATCGTCCTGTGGGGTAGAGCTACTACTGGGCGATGGCGTAATTAGAGGTGCCGAACCGGTCGCAGAAGGCAATATTGGAGCTCCGAGCAAGCTTCCCAGAACATCGCTTACTGATGGTAGAATGCTACCAACCGCGGTATCCAGCGCAGATACTAGAGCGGGAGGCAGGGGCGGTATACTGCTTGGAACAGCAGGCGATGGCACAGCCAGGAGGCCTGAGGGCAAACCGAGAGAAGCCACATTTGGGATCGCCACCGAGATCGGGGGCACTGCTATCGAAGACACTGCTAAGGAAGGTATTGCTAGGGAGGGCACTGCCAGCGATGGTATTGCTAGAGAAGGAACACCTAGCGAGGGCACTGCCAAGGAAGGTATTGCTAGGGAGGGCACTGCCAGCGACGGTATTGCTAGAGAAGGAACACCTATCGAAGGCACTGCTACCGAAGGCACTCCTATTGAAAGTGCTGCTAGCGAGGGTACTCCTATCGAAGGTATTGCTATTGAGGGCAGTACTAGCGAAGGTATCGCCAGCGAAGGCACTGCTAGCGACGGTATTACTAGCGGAGGCACTACCAGAGACGGTACCGCTAGCGAAGGTACTGCTAGAGATGGTATTGCTACCGAAGGCACTCCTAGCGAAGGTACTGCTACCGAAGGCACTGCCAGCGAAGGTATCGCCAGCGAAGGCACTGCTAGGGAAGGTATTACTAGCGGAGGCACTACCAGAGACGGTATCGCTAGCGAAGGTGCTGCTACCGAAATCGACGGCAAGCCGATGTTGATCGAAGGTATTGCGACAGCAGGTAATGAGGCTGCAATTGAAGGTAATGCGACCGAAGGTATTGCTATGCCTGGAAGACCCAGTGAAACGCCCACCGACACGGCGGGTACCGCAAGGATGCTGCCTACGCCTCCTAGTAAACCTGGTAATAGGCCACCGAGCGGATTCTGTGGATTTTGTACACTGCTCGGTGCCGGTTGGGGAGCCCCAGAGATCGAAACAGCTGGAATTGAGACAACTGGAATCGAAATGCCAGGGATCGAGACGCTGGGAATTGATGCACCAGCGATCGAGACGCCAGGAACAGACACGCCAGGAAATGCAACGCTCGGAATGGGAGAAATTAATCCGGGAACAGAAACGGCAGGATTCGAAACAATGGGAATCGACACACCAGGTATCGAAACAGCGGGTATCGAGACAGCAGGTATCGAAACAGCAGGTACCGAAACAGCAGGTACCGAAACAGCAGGTACCGAAACAGCAGGTACCGAAACAGCAGGTACCGAAACCGCAGGGACCGAAAGAACGGGTATTGAAAGACCGATGACTGGAGCGCTTGGTACCACAGCAGTGGGTATCGAAAGTCCAGGAACCGAAAGAGCAGGCAGCAAAACGCTAGGGACAGCAACGCTAGGTATCGCTGGAGTAGGTATCGAAATTGCGGGAAGTCCAACTGACAGACCCAACGATACTGCAGGAACCCCGAGCAAACCCCCCAATCCTCCAGCCACGTTTGAAACCAAGCCCCCGAGAGCATTGCCTACAGGGGAGTTCGAGGATTGGACAGGAGCAGCCGAGGATGGGGCAGGAGCAGCCGTGGAAGGTGTCGGGGCCGCAAGCAGGCCGCCCAATCCTCCGAGTAGGTTTGGAACCAAGCCGCCAAGCGGGTTCTGAGCGCTGCTTATGGCTGGAATAGAAGCTGAAGCCGGAATAAGGGAAGGCGTGGGAACTACGAGTGTGTTTGCCAGCCCACCTACCACACTCGAAATGCCTCCAAGTGGAACCTGAACGCTGACCGCCGGCACTGAAAGAACCGAGGGAACGTTCACCGAAGGTGACGGTACAGCTAATATGCTGTTCAATCCTCCAGCTACACCAGAAAAGAGGCCACCGAGAGGGTTTTGAATGCTGATAGCCGGAATGGAAGAAGGCGCGGGGATGTTCACTGAAGGAATCTGTACGGCCACTGAAGGTACGGCCACTGAAGGTACGGCCACTGAAGGGATCGGTACAGCCAATGAAGGTATCGCCAGTGAAGGAATCGCCAGTGAAGGTATCTGTACGGCTACTGAAGGGACCTGCAAGGCCACCGAAGGAATCGCCACTGAAGGGATCGCTACAGCCAGTGAAGGTACGGCCACTGAAGGAATCGGTACAGCCAATGAAGGTATCGCCAGTGAAGGTATCTGTACGGATACTGAAGGGACCTGCAAGGCCACCGAAGGAATCGCTACCGAAGGGATCGCTACAGCCAGTGAAGGTACAGCCAGTGATGGGATCGCTATGGCCACTGAAGGTAGAGCCAGTGAAGGGATCTGTAAGCCCACTGAAGGAATCGCCAGTGAAGGGATTGCTACAGCCAGTGAAGGTACAGCCACAGCCAGTGAAGGTACAGCCACAGCCAGTGAAGGAACTGCCAGTGAAGGTATCGCTACGGCCACTGATGGGATCGCTACACCCACTGAAGGGATCGCTACGGCCAATGATGGGATTGCTACACCCACTGATGGGATTGCTACACCCACTGATGGGATCGCTACACCCACTGATGGGATCGCTACACCCACTGAAGCTACCGGTACAGCCACTCCGATACTCGGCACAGCAACTCCGACACTCAAGCCAACACCAGGAAGCAGGCCGGCGAGTCCGCCCAGAAGGTTTTGGTTTTGGACGCTGTTCACGCTCGATACCGAACGTGCACTCGGCGAAGACGTCGAAACTGCCGCCGAGCTGGACACGCCTCCAAGTAAACCGGACACAACGCCGCCGGCAACATTGAGAGGAGCTTGGACACTGCTTGCGCTGGGAACGGAAGGCAGAATTGGCGAAGGCGTTGGTACACCTAGTATGTTGCCCACGCCGACCGCAAGACCGGAAACCAAGCCCCCGAGCGCATTCTGGACGCTACTCGCTGGCACCACCGGTAGGACTGTCGACAGGAGTAGCGGAGGTACCGAAGAGGGAAGTACGACAGGGGCCGATGGTGCCGAAGAAGGCAGGATCACCGGTATCGAAGATGGAGGTCTGACTGATGAACTCTGAGCATTTTGCAAACTGAGAGCAAGAGAAACTGCAGCACTGGCTTGGAGCTGCGCACTTGCTACCGTAGCGACGTTCGGACTGCTCGGAGCTGGAGCTAGTATCGACGCAATGGGAACGACCACGCTTGAAGGTGTCGGTAAAGGTGCACTTGCGACGACCGGGAGAAGACCCCCGAGGAGACCCCCGAGAAGACCCGGAGCGTTACCGGCTGATGAGACAGGAGCCAAAGACGAAGCACCGCGAGAAGATGCGCTTGGTACAGAAGAAGGGCTCGCCAGTAAACTCAGGACGGCCGATTGTCCGACTGAGACGCCGACACCGACGCTGAAGCTCGCACCAATGGGGCCCACAGATACTGCCGCTGCGACAGCGGACGAAACTCGAGGGCTAGAAGTCGCAGCCAAAGGTACGGGGGTAGGAACCGTAGAGAATCTTGTCGACGATGAGCTTGGTATCAGACTGCTCACCACGCCGATGGGTATCAAAGCAATGAGCCCATTGGTCACACCGAGCGTTGCTCCGAGCGTAGTGCCCAAACCGCCGACAACATTGCCGACTACGCCGGTGACTCCCTTCAATGAGCAAGTGTTTGTAGTCCTGTCATATGTAGCGCCAGTGCAGTAGGGGTTACTGACACATGTATCGAGGCACACAGTCAGGCTGGGTGTAATACTGGTAAGAAGGGATGTCTGGAGGATATTCGTGTTGCAAACGACTTGATAAAGGCGACCCTGGTCGACGATGGTGGAGCCGTTGGTGTAAGTAGCGCCATTGCCGTCAGTGCAGGTCAAAGTGGGAGTTGTACCGGTAAGACCACCGACGAGACCTCCGAGTAGTCCTTGAGGTCGTGCAAGTACTCCACTGGCGAAGAATACCCAGACGAGAAGATTTCTGAGACAACTATTCCAAGCATGTTGCTTGGATTGCATGTGAGGATAGAACATGACGCGGAAGATGGGCCGTGGCGCGCCCTCTGTGGGGAGAAATGACAACGAGTGCTATAAAACGAGTAGGACCGATGCAAATGAGTGCACAATGTGAATGAGTGACTGGCGCTTGTAAGAGCGTATGCCGAATGGCAGCGGCAGAGATGAAGGGAGTGGTTCACGGGTGGAGCATGCTTAGGCGGGATAACACGAATCCCCCTCCATTGTACGAAGTACGCGTCGACGCGGTGAAAACTGAATGTGTGCTGGACGTGATGGAATGTGCGAAGGCAGGCTGTTGCCAAGTCTATAGACACCGATGAAGTGGTGACCTGAATACCTGCATATCGGGCCAGGAGAGTACAGAGTGCCCAAAGAATGCGGAATCGAACATGGAATCGGGAATTCCTCTGCAACTAACCATCAATAACCTTCTGATTGAAAATGACTTACATAGATCGACAAAAACGTCGAACAGAATCGCGATGAGGTTCTTTGCGATCTCGATGTCGCTATCTTTCTGCAAGGAAGGTCCGTCATGCAGCGGGAGCGGGAGGCGGCCATGTGCCAACCACTACTCCGCGGACGGAGAACCCTACATTTTTGAACGCAACTTTGTACTATCCATTCTCTTGCCCTCGTCATCCTGCTCATTGACCGTTAAGTCGGGAAGCAATTTCGGCATAATTCGCCGCGGCCTGGACCCAGCAACAACGTTGAATTCTTCGAAGTCCGTTCTGCCTTTTTGCCGAAGGAAATCTTCATCGAGTTCCAAACACCCATTGACTTCTGTTGCAGGTGCTTGCAGCATCGCAAGGATAGCGGCCGAGTATATAGTGGGCTTGCGCAATTCATGCGCGCTTTCTTTCTCTGCATCTTTCGTCGCGGCACTCTGAATTGCCGCTGCAGGCCAAATACTCGTGATGGCCATTTCCCCCTTGCCTTCTCTTTCCCAGTCCATAGCTAGGCCTTTGGTGAGGACACTCATGCCTACTTTACCCATTGCGTACGCCGTTTTGCCTCTGAAGAAGCGCGAGTAAATAGGGGGGCTGACAACGATGATGCGGCCCTTCCACCCGTTCGCTCTGAAATGCGGGAGGGAAGCTTGGACTGTGCCATACAGGCCTTCCACATTCACGCGTTGCATGAGCTGAAAGCGCTTCATAGGCGTGTTCTCAACGCTTGCCCACCAGATGGCGCCCGAATTGTAGACCAACACATCGAGATGTCCATACTTCTTGATTGTTTCGACGAGTAAGTTCTGGATGGAGGTATAGTCGCGGGTGTCTACAGCGACAGCAGTCGCTTCTCCGCCGGCTTCGCGAATCTCGCGCGCGACAGTGCTGATCGTGGACTGCGGGGAGTTCGGATCCGGAGGAAAAGGGGTGACAGTCGAGGCATCCGATGTACTTTTCGCGGCAACAACGACTGCGTGCGGGTTAGCAAAGTCTCGCTGAAGCTTGTAGACAATGTTATACTCACCGGCGTACCCGTTCTTCGCCAGATCGACAGCAACTTGTCTTCCTATGCCCCGAGAAGCACCTACAATGAGAGCGACCTTCTGTCCTGATCTCGACATGATAGACGCGCGCTAATACTTCCTACAGGTGGTATCGAGCTCCCTTCTTACCGTGTTGTGATCAACAGAGCCACCTAATCGACGATCGGGTTCCGCGCAGTGATGGCCGCGGTCAACCTGCGCATAACGTGCAGCCCTTTCTATAATATTTACCTCGGGCTCGGGCGGAGCAGACGCGCATCATTGCGTGAGAGAAATATGTTGTATGATTACTGATGTTGCGGAGAAGCAGCCGCTCGCTAGCTTTCACAGCCGAGGTCGCCAAGCCTAAGCTAACCGCCAACGTCAACGGAGGACGTTGTGGAGTGCATCTCAACGCCTATGTCAATAAAAGTGCAGAAATCATTGGTGGAAGCGGTCGTTTCTGTAGCTTGCTTCGTTCGAAATACTGCGATAGCCAATGGTTGTAAGCCTACGTCAACACCTCTGCATCCTCGCGCAGACGTCACATGCTATACCTCTCCTCCTACACAAATCCCCATAGCCAAGTGACGTGAAGCTTCAACCGCGCAGTGCCGCGCATCTGTGTTGCTCATTAAGGACGCTTCCTTCCGAGCAAAACAAAATTATGTCGGGCGGCAAGATAACAGCATACCTCGACTGCGGTAGCTCCCCCTATCAAAACACGCGCTTTCCCATTCCCAGGGCTGACCTCAAGCCAGTATCGCCCTATTCATACTTCGCTCTCGTCCACCTCGAGAAGAGCAGAGCACTCCTCGTATCTCACAATGTGTCAATAGAGTACGTGCACCAGTCCGTGCTGCTCAGCTTGCAGACCCACGTGTACCTGCAAACGCATGTGTTCGTCCCTGCTCCAGCAGTGGCACGGGGACGATCCACTTCCCTGCCTGTATCATGTTCTGACGTTCGTAGTATAGTGCCCGTCTTCCTGGGCGGCATCAATGTAGGCAGCGGTACGTACGACCGCAGGGCATCGGACGTCTAAACTTTGAGCTTAATGATGTTACAAGGCAATAAACCTCCTTGGACACTTCCTGCGAAAGCTGCGTACTCAACACACGAGACCGCGCGCGCAAAGCAGTATTTTGGCCTTCCGAATATAAAAACACCTTCGTCCTTTCCCATCCTCTCACTACTGCCCCAGCGTGCTTTGGTGTACATCAAAGCCGCGTACCCTGAGCTCTACATCAAGACTTTCTTAGACATCTTTTCTGCGATGTGGGAAGGTGACCAGGATGTCAGCAAACCAGAGCTACTGGCTAAAGTGCTATCAAACAAGTTTGAAGATACGCAAGTCCGAGAGATATTAGGCAAGACAAATACGCCCGAGTACAAGGAAGCGCTGAATGCGAACACGAAGGAAGCGCTCGGGAAAGGAGCATTCGGCTGCCCGTGGTTCTGGGTGCGAAACTCGAGAGGAGAGGAGGGGCCGTTTTTTGGAAGTGACAGGTACGTACGGTTCCTTATGCGAGGTTATTCAAGCGTTTCGAGTATGGTTCCCGTTGGTGCATTCCATCGCATGCGAACTGTGAAACGAGATTGTGTTTGAGTGGACCTGACCCGCCGTAGGTTCCACTTCATGTGGCAGTATCTGGGGTTGCCGTGGAAGGATGTCGAGTTGCTGCCGTCTTCGGAGAAGGCGAAGATCTGAGCCAGATCTGCTGTTGTGTATCCATAGGTGTTCGGCAAGGGTGGGGAACAATGCAAACACAACCAAGGGGTAGAAGCCTGGATTTTCCACACAATCCACTCACAACACTGACCTAATTCGTGCTATATTAGATATTGGGCCCGTCTTGAGCCCTGACTGATTTCCTCAACGAAATCTTCGATATTTTGTTGTCCCTGACTCGTCACTGGATTACCCTTGCTATACCGCCTTCGGTGGCGCTCCCGCCCACATGGAGCCGGCTTGTGTCACCATTGACGAGCGCTTTGACGGCCTATCGGCACGGGTTGTTGCATTCCCCAGAAAGCTGCAAGGAGATCTCTCCCTGTTAAAGGCTCCTGCCCGCGGAGAGAACAGTGGACTCCGAGCTGTGGGGCAACTTCGGTCCGTACGGAAGTCGGCATCCTGCGACACAGTGAGAGCGAGTTCCCGAATTACGGAAGCCTGCCAAGTCCGAGTCGTACAGATGGTCCGGATCGTCGAATAGCTGGCATGGCTCTCGAGCTTGCATTATCAGTGGACGCAACACAACCTTTGACTTATATTGCACTGTTTGGGACTACGTTGGGTTCTCGTGAAATGATGAGAAGGACGAATCGTGTAAAAAACGTGACAAGCAGCCACATGTAGTACAAAGGCACGTGCAATGAGCGCCGCATACACATGTTGTACATGCGGCCCTCTCGAACCTGGTGAAGATCGATCCTTCCCGCAGATCCGCTGTCTCTTCATGGGCCATTGCAGATGACTGCTCACCTACTGCAATGCCGTTGTCCAAGCGTCGCAAGGATTGTCGCTGGTTTGCCATGCGCGTACCCGTAGACATCTGTACGTCGGCCAAACAAGACGACGCGGGTACCTGGAGCCAGCCCAGGCAATATCAGAAGAGCAATCACGATGCGGTTTGGGCTTTGCTGCTCGACTCTGATAGGTTTTCGAGGATCAAAAGCAGCTTGAGGTCCCCGGCAGGGCTGGGCATACGGTAGGCCTGCCACGTCGGAATCGGCGCGCTCGTCATCACAGTGCTGTCGGTCAGGAGACAGTCTGGCTTCGCGTATACAAATCATGCGGAGGGGGCGGGGAGATTATAACATCGCCGTGTAGATCCGTGTATTATCGGGTCGGTTCGAAGAGATGGCCAGAGCGGAACCGAAGTTGGCCGTCACGGCGGCTTAGATGGTATTGTACGTCACCGCATCTCCAGAGATACGGGGTACATGAACAAGGAGCTGTGAGGCGGACAAATGTTGCGGTGACCTAGGTATAAGTACCTTTCACTCCTGTAGAACCTACCTCGCTCCCGTGATTATCAGTATCTGCAGCTTCGGCCCTCTTTCTACTTTGCTTAATGCTGTATCGTTCGCGAAATTTCCGTATGTCTCCTTCCTGCGGAATCGTTCCACGACGTGGATGCGCTGACTTGTTGCTAGTGTGTTTGTGCTGTCCTTTACGATCTTAGCTCCATCTCCGACATGCCTGGTATCTCAGGAACTCTCGTGGCATACATGTGAGTACCTTAGCTATGTTTTGACAAATGATCCGGCGAATGCTGGCTATGAGGGCAGGCTTAGTGCGGCTTTGCTGGTACAAGATACAGATAGCAGCCCATGCCTTGCCTTGAGCCGCATCGACAGACCAGTTACGAGGTGGCAATATCCGAAAAGCCCTGCAAGCTGAGGCGGTCAGGATTTCTGCCCCTTGTAAAGCCAGCTTTCTCTCTTACCGCTTGGTCGCGTGGGGGAGTCCTCCTTCACCTGAGTGCCTAAAAGCCCGGCGTGATCCGTGAATGGTCGTATGAGCCGCAACAACCTATTGTACTTTGTCATTCCCGATTCACGAGCGGCCGTGAAGCTCCTCATTGCTATCTCTTTCGCGGCCACGTCTGTGAAGTACAAAGCAACGTGATTTGCTGACTTCTGTTATTCTTATAGGCCGCGCACCCTTCTCATGACACAAGCTTTGTACCGAGAGGCTGCTTGTCAAGACGTTGCAACTTACGTACGGCCACACACTCTCTTCCCCGCACCTTCTCTAGAACGTCTCCAGCATCAACTCTCCCCTCAGCTCACAAACGTTGGGTACACCATGGAACAGCCTAGCTTGGTACGAGCGATCTCTGTTCTTACCCGAACGCAAGCTGACCAGCCAAAGCAGCAGCAGCAGCAGCAACGTGAGCCTGCGGTTGACATGCACACTCAGGCCTGGCCGACCGATGGTCTCCCGAGGAGGCTGAATCCGCACACGTATCCACCTGCAACAGGCGGGTTCTTCTCTAACACATCGCCTTCCGAAGTTGGAGGCGGCTACAACTCGATGTTCATGAACACAATGAACGCCCAGGCGTATAGCCTCAACCATAGTCTGCCTATGGCGTCACCCATGATCATGTCAGACGCAGACTACCAGAGCGGGTTGAACAACCAGTTGGACTACACGGGCACGCTGGCGGGACGTTCGACGATGGTGAAGAGCGAGACGAACTACACCGACGGTGCACCATGGGCCTTGCCAATGCGACAGCCTGTTCTGCTGCAATCCGCTGGCACGGCGGACGTCTCTGACTTCGACACGGCAACCTCTTCCTTGTCCCCAAGGAGCACTTATTTCAGTGAGCCCTCGGAGCGCGGCGCGACATATTCGCCCATTCCTGGACGCGAAAAAACGAGTGCCAGTGGCACTTGGGCCGAGCACTCGTCCGTATCGCCCAGTCAAGTCAAGCAGTCACCGTCCCAGTCGATCTCGCCTGGCTTTGGTCCGCAGCTCACATACGCGGTTGGTGGAGGGATGGGGAGTGGTCCATCGTCATCACACTCGGCTACTGTCGGTATCGCGCCCTCCGTAGGGCGGCAATACGAGACTGGGTTTGGTTCGCAGGTCGACCAGTTCAGTCTAACTTGGGCAACCTCGGTGGGCCAGACTGATGGCGTGGGTTCGATGGCCTGGCAGCCTTCGATGTACCAGGAGATGCAGCAGTCCCCATACTACAACACGGGCTTTGTCAACCCTTTCCAGAACAGCGCTCATCACTCACACACCCACAGTTCTGGGTCGAATGCACGTGCAGGAGCGGTCGTCCAGAGCCGTGAGCCATCCCACGAACTGCAACGCCAGGTGCGTAGGCAAGAGACGAACGGAGTTTCCCGCTCAACGGTGGAACAGTCGCAACGTGATGCAGAGAACCGGATCCTCATGGATGGCAAAGCAGCGGAGTTGACCTACAAGGAGATTCGTGCTAGAATCGTCGCACGATTTCCAGGCAGCGATGTTGCTGAGTCGACTTTAAGAGGTCGGCACCGGTCTTTGACGAAACAGAAGAAGGACCGGGTTCGCAAGCCGACGTGGACCTCGAAGGATGTAAGTCAAATCATGTCTTGGCTGCGTGGAGTGTACTAATTCGAACAGATCCGCTTGCTTAGGGAGGTAGTCAATCAACAGCTTGATAGCCTCGATGATGGTCATCGGACCATCGACGCGATCCAGCGCCTGACAAAGATTTCCTGGAAGAAGGTTAGCGAGTACATCCTCAACCACGGCGGATCATACAGGTTCGGCAACTCCACCTGTAAGAAGAAGTGGATCGAGATCGACCAGCGTCGCTGATTTCGCGGCGAACGTCCAAAGCTCTATTTTGGAGTATAGATGCTTCGGAACGTTTCTCTTCTGGCTCATCTCCTTTGAATTGAAGATTCGAAGTATTAAGGAGTTTTTTCATATGCTGTCTATATTATTTTGTCTGGAAGTTTGAAGGTGCTTTGTCCTGCATCGGGTTAATAGTGGGATACCATTACATTGGCATGCCGCAAGGCTGGCATTATTGTCCTGCGATTTCAAGCATCTTGCTGTTTCTAGATACCAAGTTGCATATGCATCCATGGCGTACAAGAAATCGATGTTCTTGTTCTGTTGCAAATACGATATCTTCTCAGTACGTGATTAGCTATGATGTATCAGTCCGAAGGATTACAATGAAACGATGAAGTCGCATCGCCGCCGAAGTTGATGATCATCCAGGGGTGACGATGAAGTTGGTGCTGAGGAATTACGTTAGGAAATGTGTAGCTAGGTCTGTGCGCAGAAGCGGAAGTCCCGGCGGGGCACCTGTTTCGACAACATCAACTTACAATTGCGACGCCAAATTGTCCATGAAAAGGATGCTAGGACTGTCTGAAGCTCTACCACAGCTGGTGGAAGCTAAATTCACGTCTGCAAGAGCTTCGCAGGCGCTGGTCTTCTCTCCGACCGAGCTCTCCATCATTCGCACGTCTGCTGGGATTCCCGTAAGTGCCACGAATCCGGTGGCTTTCACCCAGCTAACACAAAGTCAGTTCCAATTGCGATACTGCCCCGCCCTCGCGAAGAAACCCGAGCCGCGCAAGGAAACCACGCCGAAGAAGAAGGTCGACCCTTTCGAGAACCCACCCGCCGAGCTCTTCATCACCGACGTACCTACAACGAATCCGAGCCACTTCTTGGTGCTGAACAAGTTTCCCGTTATAACGAATCACTTCATACTTGCGACCAAGTCGAACAAGCAACAAACACATGTGTTGGAGGAAGACGACCTCGAGGCAACGTACGCCTGCCTAAAAGCATGGCAAGGCAAGGACAATAGCGGCCGCCTGTTCGCCTTCTTCAATTCAGGCAACCATAGTGGAGCTAGCCAGCCGCACCGGCATCTGCAGTTCCTCCCCGTAGATAGCATGCACGAGGGTGAGAAGTCGGCTGGATGGGATGTGCTCATAGATTCTATCTTATCCAATGGGGCGGAAGGTATGGCGCTCGCAATTCTGGCTCTCAGACGTTACTAATGTGAACACAGATGCTTCGACCAAGGTTATGCAGCATGAAAAGCTTCCCTTTACACATTTCGCATACAGATTCCCTTCCGAGCCATCTGCTGCCCAGCTCCTGCAAACGTACAACTTCCTGTACCAACACGCAAAGCAAGCCATTGATGGCTACATCTCAACTCATCCCGGCCAGCTGAGTTTACACGAGTCCGATGGTGGAGACCTACCAATCAGCTATAATCTGGCCATGACGACCGCCGGTATGGCAATTATTCCTAGACGCAGTGAGGGTCACATGCTGCGACGTGATGACGGCACCGACATCGGATTTGTACAATTAAACGGCACCGTACTTGGGGGCACGCTCATGGTCAAGTTCCAAGAGGAATGGGACATTCTTCGACAACATCCGGAGAAACTTGATGCTATTCTTGAAGCTATTGGACTACCCAAGCCTACCGAAACCACCAAGCTGTGAAATAACCATGACATTGACAATGAACTAAGCTGAGATGGTATCATAAGAGAAGGAAAACCCCGCGCTTCCTATTCAATTAGTATTTGCCGCCTTCCTCGCAAATCTTCTGGAAAACTTCCGAAGTATGCGCCCACATCTTCTCCTCCGCACCCTCGGCCCGCATCTTCATCCCCCTCTTCGTGTCGGGCTGAGCCTCGCCGTTCCAAGAGAGATGGTAGTGTCCGCTACCCTTGACGCCGTCGCCGCCGTTGACAACACCCTGAACAGCCTCCGCCTTTGCTCTGGGCGCATAGCGAGGCGCAGTCGCCTCGAACAAATGTCTCTCCCCGCTTTCCTTCTTGCTCACCGAGAACGGTGACAGTAGAGCATAAAGAGGCTTGAGCCATGGGTTGCGGCCTCCCGAAGTCTCGACGATTCCCGGCTGCTCGTGGATAAACGAAGTATTAGGCCATTGTTTTGCCAAATGCTCGATAGCGAAGTTGCCCAGCGCACTGCCGTGCGTCGCGCAATTCTTGAGCGAGAAGTTGTTTTTCAGTGAAGGGTCGGAAAAGTCGAAATCGTTGTTCTTTCCAAGCGCCGGATCGTACACGGACACGACACGCGACAGCGTCGCCTTCGGGTCCTCATCCTTCGCCGCAGCATCTAGCAAAGGCGCCAGGTTGTGCATGAACCGCGTCCTCGCGTAATAGTGAAGCGCGAATTTGTGATCCAGACCCTCCTCCGTCTCGTTCCTGCCCTTGAGCGTCATGTAGCCGATGGTCATGAACAGCAGGTTCACCTTCTTCTCCTTCTCTTTGATTTCCTTGCACACCTCGTCTACTTTGCGCAGCAGACTCACATCTTTTTGGATGAAGTCGACCTTGGAGGAATTGTTTATGGACTTGAGCTCGCTGGTGATCTTTGCGGCTTCTGCGGCGTTGCGGCCGACGAGGTAGATGTGCGGAGATCGCGTGTTGCGCGCGAACTCTAGCGCAGTGTAATGCGAGATGCCAGATGTGCCTCCGACAAAGATAGCTACGAGATTCGGGGCGAGGGAGGAAAGGGTCGCATTGTGGGTGCGGACTTCGCTGAGAGAGACCATTGTGGTCAGGGTCGAAGATAGGTGTTAATTGCGTTTGCCTTGCGTATCAGAGGATGGTACAGGGTATCAAGCTGCCAGGACGATATAGGAGGTGGGAGTGTGGCTAGGACGGCTTCAATGCGAGCGCAATTGATGTTGTTGATTGAGAATTGGTAGACATGTAAGTACATTATATCTTACTCCTGTAGGACCGCCGTTGTCGTGCGACCATGGTGTTTAGAGATGCTAAAGCCGTGGCAGGGGATCAGCTCCAGTAGGGCTGAGCTCGCGGACGAACTTGAACCCGCGTCATCGGAGGAATAGAAGACCAACGCTGCCAACCTCACCTTCGAGCTGGGAATTAGGTGATTAGTGAATCCTTCCGGTGCAATTCAGGCACACAAAATACCACTTCAACAATTGTTCCATGGCCCATTGCTCCTCACAGGCGTAATGCCCTCCACAGCTCGCCCGCGGAGGTCCGCAACCGCACTAAATTCTTAACCCCGCCACAGGGTCCATGAATTTCGCGCCCCTCCACCGCCGATCGCAGAGCCGCAACTCCAATACAGATTTCAATTCACCTCACCTTACCACACAAAATGATACGCGCGCCTTCACCAGACGCGGGCATAGCCTTCCTCCCCGCTGGCAACGCGCCACCCACCCCACCGCACGCCGACCCGCTCGACGACATCTACGGCTCCTCACCTGCTGCATCGCCCACGCTTGCCGCGCAAAGAGACGACGAGATACTCTCTGATCTGCCGTCCCGCCAGCGCAACCTTGATACCGACGCATACCGCGAGGGGCTCTCGGCAGCGAAGGGCAAGTACGTGCAGGAGGGTTTCGATGAGGGCTTTTCTCTTGGGGCGGAGATCGGGCTACTTGTTGGGCGCGTGCTGGGGGTATTGCAAGGTATGACCACAGCACTGAAGGGACATGACGAAGTAAAGTGGAAGGAGGCAAACATCCTCCTTGAGCGTGCGAGAAGTGAGTTAGCGATCGAAAGTGTGCTGGGGAGGGAGTGGGTTGATGAGGAAGGGATTTGGAAGTGGGAAGTTGAAGGACTGAAGGGCGAGGAGGAAGTGACGTTCCAAGAGGTTGCGAGACATCATCCTGTCGTCAAGATGTGGTTGGTGACAGTGGGGGAGGTTGCGAAGAGGTGGAGTGTGGATTTGGAGGCTGTGGAGAAGGGGAGGGAGGATGGGACGGGGGCGGAACAGAGTTGAGGCCGATCCGATGCTTTACGACACAACGCACCGAGCAAAGTTGCTCTTCAACATTTGCGACAAAGAGCCGAGCCGAGTCGCGAAAAAGTCCTTCGCCATTGCACAAGACTATCAAGTCCAGTCTCGCTGCAATGCAGTGGAACTGAAGCGGAAGTTCGATGTATGCTCCGTGAGAGGGTGCAATCTCTCGGCCGATACAGCGAACACAAGCAAAAAGCTTGTCACTCACCACCGCGCAGAAGGCTATTTCCCCGCGACAGGCTTAATCGAGACATCATAGCTTCGAAGAAGAAACGTGAAATTTAGTTGCGAGGATGCTAGGGCTCGTAGATGTTTTTGAAGAATGATGAGTGAATACTATGAGTTACAAGTTTGCACTTGCATCATTACACAACTGATCCTAAAATCCGTACACAACCATCAATTAAATTCATATGATTGTAGCTCCATTGTACCTAAGCAAAGTCGGAGTCGGACGAACCGTGGGCAACGGTCCGCCGTCGGCGATTCCGCGGCGATTTCGGGCTAAGGGTCCAGGCGGTCACCATCGCACGTCATGACTGCAGGACAAAAAGTCGCGCTTCCCGACATGCCACGCGCCGCATCGTGCTATCCCCCAAGTCTGTATCTTAGCGATGATACATGGCCTGCGTCTCCTTCGAGGAGCCCAGACCCATAATGTCACCTACAGGTCACTGACACTTCCTTCCCTACGCTCACGATCGGTACATCCGTCCCTCGTGCGCCACGTCCAGTCGCAAGCCTTCCAACCCGCGCGCCCTATCAACCCCGCCGACCTGCCCAAACCGAAAGTACGAAAGATCAAGCCTCCGTTCCGAAGGCGGAAATGGGTGCGCCGTCTGTTCGTCTTTTCCGCGCTCGTGGGCAGCGGATATGTGCTGGATAAGCAGTTCAACGCCTCGGCTCTCACGCGCAGCTTTCGCACTTTTAAGACTGGCCTTGTCATAGGCCTGGACTACAAGATTAATTTCCGCGCTCACCCTCCGCTGGTGAATAGCATCGAGGAACTGCATGCGCGCAATGCGACAAGGATATTCGATCTGTTGCGGTACAATGGCGGGCTGTACTTGAAGATTGGGCAGGCGATTGCGATGCAGAGTGCTGTGCTGCCGCCGCAGTTTCAGAAGATGTTTGCCAAGATGTTCGATGATGCGCCGCAGAATGATTGGGCTGAGGTGGAAAGGGTCGTGCGGGAGGACTTTGGGAAGAGCGTGGAGGAGGTTTTTGGCGTGAGCTTTGCGGGGGAGCAGGGCAAGGGCGTGATGGAGAAGACAGCGCGAGCGAGCGCGAGTGTGGCGCAGGTGCATTGGGCGAGACTGGCTGATGGCAGGGAGGTCGCGATAAAGGTCCAGAAGAGGGAGATTGCAGATCAGGTAGGATGGGATCTGTGGGCGTTCAAGGTTGTCGCGAAGGCATATACCTGGTGGTTTGGGATACCTCTCTACACGCTGGTGCCGTATATCACCGAGCGGTTGATGCTGGAGACCGACTTTCAAAACGAGGCGGACAATGCGGAGAAGATGCGCGAGTTGGTCGCTGGAGAGAAGCGCTTGAACGGACGAGTCTACATCCCGCAAGTGTACAGGGAGCTCTCGAGTAAGCGTGTCATGACGGCAGAGTGGATAGAAGGCGTGCGACTCTGGGATAAAGAAGGTATACAAGACCGCTGGCAGGGCGGCTTCCGACAAGGCAGCCCCGGAGCAGGTGGCTCCAAGCTCCCACCGTTACCCAACGACAGGACCAACGTCGACGAATCAGTCCCCGAAGACGCCCCCAAGCACCCACTCTACAAGCCCAACCGCAAGCAATGGAAAGGCAAAGACGGCAAAGGCGGTCTCGGCGTCTCCCTCAAGACCACCATGAACACCATCGTCGACCTCTTCAGTGCCCAAATGTTCCTCTGGGGCATCGTCCACTGCGACCCCCACCCAGGCAACATCTTCATCCGGCGGCTCCCCAACGGCCAACCCGAAGTCGTCCTCATCGACCACGGCCTCTACATCCAAATGTCCCCCCAATTCCGCCACCAATACGCCCTCTTCTGGAAGTCCCTCATGGCCTTCGACAACGCTACCATCCGCGACATCGTCTCCAGCTGGGGCATCAACAACCCCGACATATTCGCCTCCGCAACGCTCATGCGCCCCTACCAAGGCGGCGACAACAGTACCCTGAATGAATTAAAGAAAGGCGGCAAAGGAAAAGACCAAGCCGAGCGCGCCTTCGAAATGCAAGCCAAGGCTCGAGACGGCATAAAGCAGATCCTAGGCGACGAAACAAAGTGGCCCCGCGAGTTAATCTTCATAGGGCGCAATCTGCGCATCGTCCAGGGGAACAACCAGTTCCTCGGGTCGCCTGTAAACCGCATTAAGATAACTGGGCTGTGGGCGTCGCGCGCGCTCGCGGAGTCGCCGGACCTGAGCACCGGGCAGCGGTGGAGGAATTGGGTTCAGCATCTGAGGTTTCGCCTTGTGCTGTTGCTGAGCGATGCGTATTTTACGTGGAGTAAGGTTAAGCAGGCGGTGGGGGTGGGAAGGGGATGGAGGAGGATATTGAGGCGCATATGAGGGTTATGGCGAAGGATATGGGGGTTGATTTGCAGCATGGGGTTTTTGAGGGGTGAGGAGTGGGTGGGTGGGAGGTGGATGGGTGGAGGGGCAGCGTTGTATGATAGTGTGTGTCTGTGTTGGTGTATATGATTCCCCTATAGATGACCATGGACGGCAGGCGTATTGTTGAAGACACGGAAATCTCCAGGTATTGTGGGCGCAAGATGAACATTAAGGGCTCTTTTTGAACGATTGCAATTCTGGTATCATGAATATTGTGGTCAGATATCGTCTTGTTGTGTGTCGGCTATATTTATTAGCATTGTTTGTCAGGCCAAAAAACTACTTTCGTATTTTTGCAATTTCAAAATCGACATGGACTTGCTTTGGATACTACATCATCAAGAATTTCTTCTTTGGGCACTTTGAATACGTGTTGTTAAGCAACGTTCGTGGGAATAGCTTTGGGTGTCTTCTTTCGGCATTTTGATCACGTGCTGTTAGGTAACGTTCGTGGGAATAGCTTTGGTGTGATTTAATGGTGTTCTGTTGATTGGTGATGCCTAGGATGGAGTCATAGTACGCGATGTAGCTGCTTGATAGCACTGAGGGCAGCCAAACTCTGCTAGCTATGGTGTGATTTATTGGTGTCCCGTTCAGTGGTGATGCTTTGGATGGAACCATGGTACTTTTGGGATGAGATGATTATCAAACAGATTCATACTCTGGATTTAATACTAAAAGTACTGATTCGAAGCCATCACCTCGGGTATAGAATTAGTGCTGTGAGTAATGCGTCGGGCTGGGTGGTAAGCACGACTGAACCCCACTTCGTATTTACCACGTGAGACTGCTGACTGCCTAAACGAGAGCTTCCCCTTCCACATTTCAGCCCTCTATGATTTCGCATCTCCACACCGGTAACAATATCCTATGTGAACCCATCTGAAATGGCGAGCGGCAGCGACAGAGCCGAAACGAATATCGCGCATGCAGCACCGGACATCCTTGACCTTTTCTACAAGTATGGAAAAGCTCTAGAAGAAAGCCTTGAAACATTTCGTAGAGCAGAAAGCGTCTGGGCTAATCCCGGAGAGTTTGGACAAAGCCTAAGCGCGGAACAGCTAAGGCTGGACATTGAATTCGCTAGGGCTGCATACACCACGGAAGGCTTCGATCCTTCTCTCAAGCAATCCCTTAAGGAGCAACTTAAGCGGCTGAGTGACGAAGTCATGAATGCCAAATCATTCCTGGAAGACCAGAGCGTCCAGGTTCAAGGGATCACCAAGGCTCTCAGAAAACACCAAAAAGACCTTTCGGACCTCCTCGGACTTGTGCGGCTGAGAGAGATGCGATTGTCGGATGAAAAAATGCCAACGACACCATCTCATGAACCGAGTCCAGTGTACGAGAATCTTACATTGTCCCGGGATGAAATTCGCGTTGTGCGCCTTCATCCAGCAACAGCTTGGGATGACCAGATAGATTGCAGCTTAATGACGTTGTGTCTCAGTGATCCTGAGAGGCCACAGTATCAGGCACTATCATATGTCTGGGGAGATGCACGTGTGACTGTTCACATGAAAGTAAATGGGCTACTTTTCAAAGGGACCAAAAACCTTGTGGATGCACTTCGCGCCCTCCGATTGCAGGACCAGGAGAGAATAATTTGGGTCGATGCAATCTGTATCAACCAGCAAGACGCTCAGGAGCGGAATGAGCAGGTCAAGAAGATGGCTGATATATATCGCAACTCTAGCGCAACAGTAGCATGGCTAGGCTCTAGCGCCAGGAGGTCGGATCAGAGACCACCAGGTATGACGCACTTCCAGGATTCCAGACCCCAAATAAGTTTTAACATGTCGCAGAGCCACTATATGACGTTATCGCAGATCCATCAGTTGTGGACACAGATTTAGCTGTGCTGACTCATGAAGCCGGGAACGTGTGGCCAAGCTTGCCAGAGGATCACCCCTTGCAACAAGGACCATTCGCACAGTGGAAATGTTCAGCTCCGGCGCTTTCATTGACGGATTCGTTCAGAAGTCTTCGCATAATGGCTTCTCGGCATTTCCACATATTGCGAGAGTTCAATCAGCCAGGTTGGACAGTGGAGTCATACCTAGCGGTCTCCCAAGAGTTGCGCCCTATACTGCGATTTTTAGAGCCGGTATGCAATGTTCCCTGGTGGTCCCGTATATGGACAGCGCAAGAGACGATTATTCCAAAGAATCTCTACTTCATGGCCGGGCCGTACACGTTGTCATTCCGAGTGGTCGATCAAGCTTGCAGCGCATGTGCCAACAGAGAGGTTGTGTATACCGCACTGGAAAATTCTTCCCAAGGCTTTGATATAGATCTCTCATCGTTGAGAAGGTTCATTGGCAACATGGCTTCGATCAATAGATTCAGAGCTCTATTCCATGGTGACGAAGACTCGGTGGGACTTGATATTCGGTGGCGGTCTCGCAATTCCCATCAGCTGTGTCTTCGGGAGCTGTTTACTTCTTTTTCCGTACGATTGGCCACCGACCCAAGGGACAAAGTCTTCGGCGTGTTGGGTCTTGCATCCCAAACGTTAAGGGATGAAATCATTCAACCGGATTACAACCTGACGAAATCACAAGTATATCAGCTCGCCGTGGTCTCGTCAATAAGAGCCAGCAAGCACTTCGATATCGTACCGATCGTTTCGAGCTCTCGGACGTTGAGCTTGGATTTGGGGATTGATGGTGCAGTGATTCCAAGCTGGCTGCCTAATTGGGAAACATCAGAGAGTCGGCAGACTGATGCGTTCTTTGAGGTACCTGTCACACGAGAATGGGCAGAGAGCTTGACAAATCCAAAAGGCGACTGGGTACAGTCTAAGGAGGATGCTGGATATGAAGGCCCTCTGCAGCTATATTCCGATGGTGTACTTGAGATACAAGGGGCCAAAATTGCGAAAATCACCAAGGTTGCTAACCTCGACCGAGAGAAAGGCCGGAATACGACGGCTGGCGACGGTAATGATGAATGCTCAGAGATCCCCGTATCAAACCACAACGCGACTGAGCCTAACTCAACTCCACGAAATACGATGCGACTCACTAAAACCGTACAAGAAGGGGATGAGCTTTTCTTCCTCCAAGGTTGCGAATATCTTGTGATACTTATACCGCACGAATACAAAACCGGTTCACTGAATGTCTGGCCGGAGGACTACAAGGACACTGTTCTCGTTCCAAAAAGCAGATCACCCACATTCACATGCCATTCGTGGGTTTGTATGGAGGTTCAACGGTATCTGAATCGAAGTCACAATCAGTTCGAGCAATGGGAAAGAGTGCCCTTACAACGCATATTCCTCCAATAGAACCATATACAATGCTTTCTACCCCGGCGATGTCGAAGTTTAGGCGGTCCAGCCCGCCTGGTTCTCAGTATGCTTAGTCTCTGAAAGTTGAGTTCGTGTCGAAGGCTAGTCATATCTCGAACAATGGTTGTAAGTCGGAGCATCACATACTCATTGGGTCTCTTGCCTCATCCAAGAGATCAATCTTGCACACATCAACCAACATTCAACTCAATCTATACACCTATCTATACTCTTTACTTACCTACCCTGTCCAGATTCACAAGTCTTACTCATACTCCGACTGGATTGTCTTGTCAATGAATTATGCTGGATACGATTCACCTGCCGCATACGCGAACTGCGCTGCTGTCAATCCGAACCTACTTTTCAAAGAATTGCTTGCCCCATGAGCAACCAGTGTCCTTAGAATCCCAAAACGCAGCGTCCTTGCGGCCAACATCAAAGGCGTGTAGCCAAACTTTGTTCCCAGATCCACAGACGCCTTTCTTTCAAGTAGAACATCCACAACTGTACTGTGGCTGATTTGTGAAGAGCAGTGTACTGTTTGGTTTCGCGCTCATTTATTGTTGCTCCAGCGTCGAGCAGTATCTTGACAATGGGAGCATGCCCTTGAGAAGCAGCGCGAAGGAGGGTCGCCTCGCCACTTGAATAGCCTAGGCTTGCGTGACTTTTGACCAGTAACTCAACCACGGTCGTTCGGCCTCGATACGCTGCTATATTTATTGGTCTGTTCGGTTCCCTTCCGTTGACCTCAGCTCCATTGGCAAGGAGTTCTTGAACGATGGCATCCAGCCCTTTTTCTGCCGCTTGGTAGAGCGGCCCGTATCCATTATCAAGGTATGCATTCACGTTAGCTTTCTGGCCAATGAACGACTTTGTCGTGCCCAGCGTCAACAGCCTTGAAAAGTGGTGTAAACCCCGCCAGGTCCTTTGTATCCACCAGAGCCTCCCTCTCAATCAGTTTTACGACCATCGTGTTGTCGCCCTTTGCTGCTGCCAGATGAAGAGCTGTTTGCCCCTTCCCGTTCGGCAGTTTGATGTTGGCCTTGCTCTTGAGAAGAGATTCAACGATGTCTTCATGCCCGCCTAGCACAGCCCGATGGAGTGCCGTATTTCCAAGCTTGTCTACCGCATCTACTTCCGGTTCGTGGACCAATAGTAGATCTATAACAGTAGCATGCCCTCTCGTAGCGGCTTCGTGCAAAGGGGTACTCCCGTGTTGATCGGTGACATCCACATCTGCACTCTTGTCGAGCAGGATCTTGACGACGGATTCATTGCCATGTAATACTGCCCGGTGTAGCGGTCGACTCTTATAGTGGTCCTTTGCATTGATACTCGCCCTGTTGTGAAGGAGCAGCTTTACGATAGCGTCGTATCCCTTCCCAGCGGCATAGTGTGTAGCGGACCTGCCATGATGGTCTCGCATGTCGACCTTGGCGCCACTCTTCAGTAGTGTATCGACGACTGCATACTGACCGTATGACGCTGCGATTCCTATGACAGAATGACCGAAACAATCTTGTGCTTCGATTTTGGCGCCATTTTCAATGAGCGTCCGAACGACTTCCTCATACCCGGCTTTTGCGGCTTTGTGCAATGACGTACTCCCATCCTTGTTCCCTTCGTCAGGTTGCGCTCCCTCTTTAACCAGAAGCTGTACTACTTCAGCCTGACCTCTAAGGGCGGCTTTGTGAAGTGCAGTGTCGCCCTTTTTATCTTTTGCGTTGACATCGGCTCCCTTATCCAAAAGCGTCTTCACCGCAGCGCAGTTTCCTCTACCAGAGGCCGGGAGCAGTGCTTTCGAAGGATCTTGAAGTGGATCATGGGCGTCGAATCCAACCTCTTTTAAGAAGCCACCTATCCGTGTCATTAGCTTCGCGATTCTGACCTTCGTGCGTCGAAGAATCGGAACCCTTCTCAGGAGGTCTGTTTCGGGATCCACCCTACGAATGATTAGGATCTTTCCGATACCCGTGAACACACCACACTCACAGTGGGATATCGTGGAGCCGACTCATTTGCCTTGGGCTTTCCTGTTGTCTCTGAACTTTCCGCCCTTCGGCTAATTAGCGTATGTATAGCAATGACACGGTTGTGCTCACGATGAAATAGGGTCAGGGTTCTCCGTAGACTCCTCCATTTGGACATTTCGAATTCCTTCTGCGATTTAGTCGATGCTTGTCTTCGTAAAATCAAACTCTGCTTGTTGCATGACCGCAATGGCAGTGTCTGGTTTGGCGCGAAACAACATATGACACTTAAATTCAATATCACTGATATCATTCAGGCTGCTCCGCTCAACAGCAAACCGAATGTCCAGTAATTGGGAAATGTAATCGTCGGCGCCCATATCGCCTTGCTGCAACCTGTAAAGGTCATTAAGAACGTCATATTCCCAATCTGGTCCCCCAACGCGTGTTTTGACCGAATTTCTAAACCAATCCCACGAGTTCCGCTTCAGGCTGATTTGATGCTTCTTCCACCAGTCATAGAGACTACGTGTATCTCGCGAATCTTTGGAAATGGCAGCACCCGCTAGGCCTATCTTTTCTTTGTCGGTCAGCGGTTGCTTATTCGAAGACCTGATATTTGCAAATGTGATTTCGCAGCCACTCAGCCACTTTGTAGCCGTATAGACCGTCGCTGGGCCGGTAAATACTTCGACTTGCGACATGGTTAGCCGAATTTTCTTTATCCTCTGGTCTGAGACAGGAAGAAAATGTTGAAGCCGTAATGGAAAAATTGTTTCAAAGCTTTCATTAGGGTTTCCTGCATGATGAGCAACGCGTGTAGTGAGGAGCTGAGGTTCGATGCCACGTAAGATCGCAGGATTGGGGTGCCATGCATGCAGCAAAGAGCTGAAAGACTCGGATGCTACGTTCGCATTCACGATTGGACGAAGTCGTCCAATCAGTATTACGGTGACTCGTATTACGAGGATGCTTGTGGTGGACGGATGGCTGATAGAGTTCAGCCTTGCCGGTGAACATCGGTACAATATTGGACTGCTTTCCCTTACCTCTGCAGTGCTTGCATAGTCCCGTATAACCACTAGACATATAATTTGCCTACCACGATCCTCGCAGAACTGCTCTCCGAAGAGAACCTAAAGCCGGTTTGTAGGTTCAAAAAAGTCGTAGCGGATCACTATTCCTCGAGATCTGCCGCGGCTTGCCATCTCAGCTGCAAATAGCGAATATACCTTGAATACCCAAACGTAATACTTTGATGTGATGGGTAAATACGAATAAAAAATAACATCTGCACAGATACTTTGATACCTTAGACTGCAATCGCCCACAGACGATTATCCTTACCTAGGTAGCATCACAATACCAGGAGTAAGCATACCTTATGCAAGCGGGATTAAATTCATCTAAACAAAATAGTCGTTCCCTACCCATCAGATCACTGGTTCAGTGGCCTGCATCCAAGTCGCTGGCGAAACTCTCATATTCTATTATGGACCGGATGGCTTCGTGCATATAGCCCAGGGCAAGACGGCTCCGAATGGGACACCTTCTTATTCTGAACGAAACTTGAAGGTTGGGAACAACCTAGAGTTTGTAAGAGCCGCTAACAACGAGTCCGCACTTCCGCTAGCGGCAACAGTGTGGAACAACACGGTATGCATACTCTTTTCCAATGAATCGTATTCCAGAAGGCATCATCTTACTCATGCAGGTATTCCTGTTTTATACTGATCAGAACATGAGGCTTCGATATATGCAATCCCCTGACCAAGGGCAACAGTGGGGAGAGGGAAATAACGAGATAATGACCGCAATGCTTGCCAGCGTTAGTGGAATCTGTGCAACTACGGATCCAAGCGGCAATCCCTTTGTTTTCTTCGTTGCTTTAGACGGAAATATCACCCAAGGGCGATACGATGGGGTTGGATGGTTCTTTAATGAACTCTAGCAGGCTTTCGAGGATCTCCGTGCGCCCATGACAGTCTAGGTGTAGGTAGGGATTGCGGCGTATCTTCAGAATTTTGTTGATTCTCATTCGTTTCTCCGCCCTCCATGTCAGCCTCTTCAAACCTTGCGCACTTAATCCTAGATATATGAGTTGTTTTAGTGGGTTGATGCAGCGATTACAACAACATGTATAGGATATTATACGTCTGTAAGCGCCTGTAGGGTATGAATCATCCGAATGCGTTTGTAAATTTTCACCAATAAGGCTCATGGCTTCTAGCTGGTGAAAACGGTGTTTCTGGCGGAATCGGAGAATCGGATCCCCGTCGCAGATGCACCGTTTGTTCTATTATACGTGAATCACCCAATAATATTTTAGCTACGCTTAAAGATAGCTCAGAGGTAGAATGCTAAGGCTTTTACGTATACAGGACATGGCGGTTAGGGATATGTGGTCTGACGTGCTCTTAGTACCCCGCTCTTCGCGCTGTCGTCCACGAAGCGGGACGACCTTTGCTGCAATGCTTGTTATCGTCAAATACTATCGAAGGTGGACCTTACTTGCCACCATCTTTTGGAGGATAATACTCCGAGCCCGTCTCTCAAATCATATATCGTATACATTTGTAATTGATGGTATTTTTGTGCGCTTACTGTCATGATCTGTAGAGCCGCTTGTACACGTGATGTAGATCGCGGGGCAGCGTGACACGACATACACAATGTGCCTTGGGCTGCTACACTAAATAGCTGTCTTTTCTGTTCAACTACAAAGCTCATCTGGTCTTACTTTCATTCACTTGCCAATTTCTGAAGAACTTATATTAATCTTCGCTCAGTATGACCCAAAGCCAGAATGCTGGTAACTCGAGGTGAGTCAATGAAAGCTCGAATACAAGCGGTATTGGATGTAATCGTTTCGTGCCAGGTTCAATGCACAATCACGACCACGAGGCTGGAAGACAGCATGGATGATGAAGAACGTTGACCGTCTCGTACACACAGTCTCAGCTAACGAGCTTAATCCGGATGACGCAACTGTGTCATCGAAATCTGAATGCGAGACGCTTTGTAGCTATAACTGGTTGAAGGATGCCAGTGGTATCGTTGTACCCGGTACTGTGGATTTCATGAACGGTCTCAAGTCATAGCTGACAACATCGATAGGTGGGCCTCCGCAGTGGAAACCCCAGCCATTGCCATATACCCTGCTAAAAGACACCGGACTTTCCCCGGACGACGTGAAGGCTGCAAAACTGCCCAGGTATCCATTCGAACCCGCATTCCGGGCACTAGCAACCATGAATCCCAGCTTGAAATTAGATGACATCGACATTGTTACACGCCGCAACAGCCTGCGGAAATTGCTCGACTTTGCTGCAGGCAAGGCACAGGACCCTTTCCGTATGGACTTTCACATGGTGAATGATACGCTTTTTATCAGTCGCAAGGAGGGGAGCGCTGCGTTCATGATACACGGACCTCATAATGCCGGATACGGCCACAGCTTTGAAGCGACGTTTACAAAAGCGCAGACCGGGTTGGACCAGTCATACAGTCATCACAGAGTGATTCGGTATCCGCTTGGTCATCTCAATTGCGTTGTGCAATTTGAGGTGGATGCGTACTACGATGATGATCAGGGACGTTCTGGCTCTATGCAGCCTCAGGATCCGGTAGAGGATGTTGTGGCCTCGATGGCGAATCTGTCGACCAGCCCCTCACAAGGCAGTAACTTCCCTTTGGGAGCAACCAAGGTTATTCATGAGGGAAACCTTGTTGACCCCTCGAAACTTGCGGAGTTGAAGGTGCACGGGAAGAACAGACGTGATCCCATGCCGCAAATGTGGTTCAGTCGAACACCCTATCTTATCGAGGGTAGACATGTCGAAGGGGAAGTTCGATCAATTCGCTATACGCACGTTGAGGCGCAATTTGGTACTTGGGAGGCAGATCATCAGCAGGCGTTGTGCAAACTTGTGAGCTTGCTCGCGTTATTGAAGGGTATCGTGAGTGGGATGGAGGGTCGCAGCGCCATTCTCTTGTGTGAGGAGAAACGTGCTCCTTTGACGATTTTTGCTGCGAAGAATCTCGGCGCTGTCTTGCCGAGGGACGTGATGGAGAAGTATTGGAGACTTGAGGACAGGTTTAGCTGAATGCTTGCGCTGCATCGTAAACCAAATTGCATGGAGGATATTCTAGCTACGCTTTAGGATGGCTCAAGAGTAGACTGCTAAGGTTTTCCATGTATGCTCATGGGGTTTTCAGAGACGTGGTGCACGCAACCCACAACGAGGACGCAGGTCAGCGGTGGGGTGAGGTTTCAGTGGAATCATAGACCCATCGGACGAGGACACGACGGTCAGAGATTTAGCTGAGGAGATGAATACATCAACCTCTCTCCAAAGGATAGCACGCATACAAGGAAGTTGGGAGAGAAAGCTTTAATTAAGAATCACATCGAAAAGCAGGACAGTGCTAGTGTCACATGCATTCACTGCTAATTAAGCCCCGTTGCGCCGGTTCTTAACGCTAGTAGACACTTAGCCTAGCTCTTGAAGTGCGACTTCCTGCTGAAGGAGCACCGCGTGTCAACAACTATACCGCAGATACTGCAGCAGCGGTAACACCTTCCCACCATGCAAAATGCAGCGAGGTACGTTATGGTGTACAATGCTATCTAAGTGTAGCAATTGCTGCCATTGATGTAATCTCACGGGCTCCTAGTACCCCGCTCTTCGCGCCATCGTACAAGAAGCGCGACATAGAGGATGGGCTATACGTGTTTTCAGCGTAAGTCAACTCTCTCGCTCGCTGATCAAGCTGGGATCTCACACATGCAAAGGCATTCGAAAGCTATCCGGGCCGCCAAAGTCGAAACGCTCCTCCTTACTCGCCGCATGCAATCATCACTCCCACGCGAACTTCGGGACCTTGTATGGGACCACTATTGGGACTTCGGCGATGCACCTGAGCAAAAAATGGCAGAGAAATTCATTGCCGTCGCTGATAACCTGCACAACAAGTGGCGCCGCTGCGAAGGCTTCGACACTTGCGTCGCTCTTGAATATCAAGAGCCGCAATGCAGGTGTGATACACGCTGGTATGCTCCCTGTGCTGTAAAGTCTCCGACATGGAGGCTATGCCCTGGAATACCAACCGCGCTGTTACCGCTGTTCGTTGGACCAGATACAGCATTTGAAGCAGCGGAACGCATGTACAAATATATGGTACTCTCTGTTGACGACATCGTCGATCTTCCTCGCCATCTCTACATTGATACCTTCCAGCTCGGGGTGAACGCTGCGACTAGCATCCGAAGGATCCAAATGTGCACCAAGACATCGACAATCAGGTCAGAAGCAGCTAAAGGCCGCCTTTCGTTCAAGAAACTACGCGATATCAGCAGAACGTTCGAAGCTCTCCTCCACCTGCGAAACAGATCGAATTTGTCGGTTTCTCTTGCGATCAAGGGTACGGGAAGCGCACTGGACTTGGAGATGATCTTGGATGCTTTCTCTCATGTTTATCAGCCACTTCGCCACTCCGCATGCAGTTTCGAGATCACCGCATATGTCCCTATCCAGACGGCTTGCCTCATACTCTTTCAGGACGATCAGTCATTATACGAGTGGCTAAATGTGGGTGACTTCTGGGACATGCCGTTGGATGTTTGGCGTGAGAGACATCAGCTCGAAGACCGCATGATTTCACAGACAGTATTCATGGGCCATGAGGAACAGTTTCAGCAATATCCGCCGTTGCAGTACCTTGGACGAGGGGGTCATCTGTACAGGGATTGGACTTACTACGGGTATTAGTGTCACAGCGTTGCGGGTGTTTTCGACAGTGGAAACCTTTTAGTGTTGAAAAGTTCTCAACACATATACTATTGGTATACTGTTCTGTGAAATGGTACTTCCAACGACGTTCACAAAGCCAAGCTACTCGCATCATGTGATATGCCCTTATCCGGCAGGTGTCAAGCCGCCCTGCACTCCACGCTTGGCAACCTCCATACATCTCTTGGTACCTGCTTTTCTCGATCTCGTAGCATGGCCCAGACTTCTAAGCCAGCGATAGACGTGATAACGGTGGGGAAGCTTGCACGCAATCAATCGCAATATGCAGCAGTTCCCGACCGAGGACCGGGAGAGGTATAAGAGGAGAGACTGCCGGGGTGTAGAGCTGCTGCAAGGCCTTTGAATCGTCTTCGATCTTCCTTGGTGACAATATGTTGCTTAAGAGTGCCCTAGTACTTGCTGGCGTCGCGCGGTCGCTCGCAGCTGCTGTACCGCAGTCGAGCTATGAATACCCGCGTCCGCTGGTTAGCTCGAAGCCGTTGCAGGATCTTGTCACTACCGAAGGGTAGGCTGCGCCGTCCCCAAGATTAAGCCTACTATGCTAATGTTCATCCACAGTCTCTGGGGCAACCTTGTCAAGCTCGACGGAATCGCAAAAGCCAATGGCGGAAACCGCGCCTTCGGCTTCCCGGGCTACGCAGCCTCAGTCGACTACATTCTCTCGCGCACCATGAACTCGTCAAACTTCCGCACCTGGACGCAGGACTTCCCTGCGCTGTTCCAGCACGTCGACTCCATCAGCTTCAAAGTCGATAACGCCTCGTACACGGTGATAGGACTTTCGTATTCGCCTTCTACTAGTGCAGAGGGGTTCACGGCACCGCTTGTGCTTGGTGCTACCGGTGATGTGGGGTGCACGAACGAGGGGTATGCGGATTTGGACGTCGCGGATAAGATCGTGCTCGTGCAGCGAGGAGCGTGCCCAGATGGGACTACGTTTGCGGGCAGGATGAAGCCTGCAGCTGCTGCCGGTGCCATGGCGGTCATTCTCTACAATAATGTTGAGACGCCTGTTACAGCTGGTACTTTGAGTAATCCGAACCCTGAGGAATACGTACCCACAGGGTTTATCAACTTGTCGGACGGAGAAGCCCTCGGTGCGAGGATTGAGGCGGGCGAGGAGGTGACTGCGTACTTCCAGCAAACTCAGACGGTCGAGACGAGGATCACGCAGAATATCTTTACTGAGACAATCGACGGAGATGCTGAGAACGTCATCATGCTCGGTGGCCATCTTGATAGCGTTGTAGCCGGCGCCGGCATCAACGACGATGGTTCCGGCTCCAGCCTCGTCCTAGAGATCAAGACCGCTCTCGAGAAGTTCCGCGTCAAGAACAAAGTCCGCTTCGCATGGTGGGGAGCTGAGGAAAACGGCTTGCTCGGATCGAAGTACTACACTGCGAACCTCAATGTTTCCGAAGCGAACAACATTCTTGCATACCTCAACTTCGACATGGTCTCGCGCGGGTACTTCGGCGTTTTTGACGGCGACGGCAGTACGCATGGGCTTGTCGCGCCGCCGGGCAGCGACTTCATCGAGAAAACGTTTGTGGACGATCTAACGAAGAAGGGTATCAATGTTACCGCGGCAAGGTTCACCGGTGGAAGCGACTACCAGTCGTTCTTCAACATCGGCAAGCCGGTAGGAGGACTCCATACGGGTACGGGCGTTGAACAAGACCCCTGTTACCACCAGGCTTGTGACACGATTGAGAACCCGAATGCGACAACATTGACAGTCAATGCAAAGGTAAGCGGTCTAAAGATGGATGTCCCTTCCTAAATGGGGAACATTCGATGCTGACGTTTTCCTAGGCTGCCGCACACGTTCTGTCGATTCTGGCAACTCGAGGGACTGAGTTCATACCTAAGAATCCCGTGAATGCGACTATCACAAGTCGTGGGCTTGTGGGACGAGAGATCCAGTGGACTACCGACGAGCATGACAGACATCTCGCTACATGCGGGAACAATATCTAAGCAGTTGGCAGAGAGAATTGAGTGAAATTATGAAATATAATGCCACAGTCTTCCCTCCTGAGTAGATTTGCTTACTGGTCTCTTGTTTAGTAGTAGACCATCTCTGAAGTTTTCCGTAGTTTGGATGCATCTCCACCTGTTGGTCGTGCAGCGACCACCTAGTAGACACGATGGATACAGTACCTCGTAAAACATTTGGGTACTCTATGTGACGGTGTTGCAGCTTCGCATCGAATACAGGTACTCATGCGCTTTGTTTGCCTGTTCATCCATCAAGCCTTCCCCTGAAGTCAGCTAGTGCATTTTAGAATGTGAGGTCGGCGGCAGGACGTCCACAGAGCTATTTTCGTAAACAATGAATGAAACAAGCCCAGAATTCGGCCCAGTCACTGCACAGGAGGACACCCCGTAAAGGGGTCTGAGCATAAAAGTCAGACCATACTGACGATCAACGTTTGGCAAGGAGACTTGCCATGTTCGGGCGTTGCGTCTGGCAGCGCGCCCATCTCCGCTTCTAAGCTTCTGAACTGGCAACACAACTGCGTCAAGGGACGTAGCTTCGTCCACTCTGTCACTGAACGAGACGAGCCTAATGCATCGTATGCGCCGCTATTATTACCTTTCAGTTTCACGTGCTCTCCGCTCTCCTTCTCCATCAAGGACGCTCCTGCTCGTTGCTCCTCGGCCGTGAGATGGTCTAAGAAAGAGAAGAGCTCCTGACTTCTGTATCACAGCTTCTCGTCCCGTTGCGGAGCTCGGCTGCGCCGAAGAGATGCGCTTGCAAGCGTGCCATCATCCGAGGGGAGCACCTCAGGGGCGCAGAGCATTGCTTACTGTATATTGTGCAAAGGGAAGCGCTCCACCTTCTCGTAGCATGTCCAGATCCTGTACAAAGTTTCCACTCCCCCAAGCGCGATGTGGACCTAGTAGCGACAAAGCCTCATGTGACAGCCTGACGAGACAGACACGAACCTTATTTTGAGTTGAGACTCAACTCTCGTCCGTGATTGCACAAAAGGTCCGATTTAATGATGCCCAACGTTAGTATTTCCTTCCATAAAAGCTAGGGCCTCTGTGAAGCGACACGCGCGGGGCCGATGTGCTCATTTCTCCGATGGAATGGACCGGAACATTCTCAGAGCGGCGTAGCACTCCCACAGCCATGGACCAGGCACACAACGAGTCATTATAGGGCTTCGGAAGGGCTGGAATGATTCTCTGATCATCGGTGTGAGAACTTTGGAATTCGCACTTTGGCGCAGACGAGTTACTTCGAGCTGTAAGAAGCATGTGCCAGTTCAGTCGTCCATAGCGTGGCTCTCCAACATTGCATCTGATGCTTCTGTTATCCTTTGTTGCAGGATGATATCTTCGCGGGTGGCTTGAGAAGACACATGCAGTACGTCTAACTAGGACGCTTGCACTAATTGGGCCAGGAAGGGGGACGCGAAGATGAGCGCCGTTGTGCTATGATCTCCACCGTTGTCGATCGAAGCGACGTCGGCTACACATGCCATACGCACAGTGCACACGTACGCAGGATCTGTCACGCTCCACATTCCTCGGGATGCGCGGGACCAACGCGAAGGGGGAGACCCTTCACCAGCTAAAGGCGCCGAAAAGCAATCTCCGCCTCTGTGCAACTGGTCTGTTCGCAATGCTCGTCATTTGAGTGGTTTGCGCTCGTGACGTGCAAGGGTGTGTTCGAGGCCAGAACGAGGAGTTGATAACAGGCCTTTACCGGTTGCTGGCAAGTCCGAGATCGCTCAATAAGGAATGCGATTTTCTTGAGCGACGACAGGGGTGAATGCACTGCCTTGACCAGCAGTGACTAGGCCAAACTAATCCACATATTATGAATATAAGCACTCGACACTAGAACTGCTAAAGACCATTTCAGTCAAACTGTGCAGTCGCACCAATAGAGTGTAGGAGTGCTCTGATTAGCGGTCGCAGTGGACTCGAATAGAAAAGACCCCATCTTGTGGCTATGAACATCGTCGAGTCAGCGTATGCAGGGTCATGTATGATAAAAGGCCGGCGTGCGACATGTTGTCAATCAGCGCGTGAGCCGACGTGGTAGAGGTCTGGTGCGACAGGCGCATTGAGCCTATAATACGGGGTAATATTGCGCCCCGCCAGTACCCACCACAGGCCTTTCGGGCAATCATTAGCTTCTGATTCGGTATTATACCAATGATAAGACCTCATCTGGCACGCTGTCTTGACACGAACACTACCAACTACTTGGCTCCAACGGTCTTGCGACACCGTGACGGTGGGGAAGCCGTTATGCGCGTGGGTCTCAAAAATAACGGCCATGGTATACTTGGCAAGGCCCAAGCTAAGCGCATGTTTGTATCAAGTTTCGTACGCTGTCTGTGGTATTTCAGTATGCGTGGGTCGTGATGAAATCGTGAAACGCGTCTTTTTGAAGATGTTCTACCGTCATGCAAGCCTTTATTATGTCGACACTGGGGCTTCTGATGCGAGTAGATAGTCCAAAGATTGACAGGGTAGTCAGTATCCGTGTTTGTTGATCCCAAATGCATTGTAGCGAGGATGTTTTTTGGTCATCTGACGTATAACGATCTCCACGACTCGACAGCCGCCGGTTCGTCGGCGGATCTACTACCAGCCTAGGCAGTATGCTTATTGATGCATACGTAGTTGATGAGGTTGTCGTAGCCCAGCTGCATGTTATAGCGACAAATTGCTTAGTGCGGGCGTCACCGATCCAGTGAGTTGTTCTGCTCCGTGATGTAACGACGAAGAAGAAGTAGCTGTCAACAGTCTACAGCGAGCGTCCATGTGATACGTGTTCCCTAAAAGAAGTTTGATCTGAGGTCATTGGCAATCTGATACAGCTGAGCGTACGATGTGCGGGCAGTGCACTCCAGGATGCAGCTGAACCGGACAGCTATAGGACATATGACACATGTCTGCACAAAGGCCCCACTTACAGTCCTTGTGCACCAGTTGGTTGAGAACCTGTTCACGATTGCGGAGGCTGCTGGAAATTGCTGCCCCGAAGTGAGGTCTCTAGGGCTACCACATCCTTTTGTCGTGGTCTAGCACGCAAGGAGTCGATATTTGTGAGCGTTGACACCTGTCGACATTGTTGCGGTGTTTGGTATAAGTCTGAGATGTGATTTTTGAATCTCGGATAAAATGACATGAGCAAAAGTTGCCGCAAGCGCAATGATTACCTGTCCAAGCGTAGATCCTTGGCATCTTCTACGGTCGTTCGAATCTGGCGTGGGCCAGGGCGAGAAGCCAACCGACCCTGTGAGTGACAAGCGTTGTCACCGGGTAAATCGTAACAGCCTTGGTGTGACAATCGAGAAAACTAGCTCCGACACTATTGGGCGCCCAAGGTAAAATCTCAGCCAACCGCCGGGCTGCAGTCGAGAAATAGGCCAGGGTGCGCTCGCCCCGTTTTTGATGCTTGTCGTTGATTTCGATAACAAGGCTGTGCTCAGCGTAAGCAAAGACCGCGTAGTAGACATGCAGGCAGACTGCGCATATATCTGATGGTTATATTGTCCAGGTCAGGGACATGGTGAAGCAAGATGCCGTCTGTTGTGCAGATGGCCGTTACAGTATGCGTCCCTACACATGTCAGAAGCAACATATGCGTGCAGGGCATCCCGGCTTTGAAGGCGAACTCTGCGGGTAATCGCTGCATTTGGACACGGCTTGCGTGGTCAGCCCTTGAGCAACGATGAAGTAGCCGGGCTGATTGCGTCTTCAAGCTGCTGTTCTCCAAATGTGGACAAACGGCCCTAGTGACGTGCGGTTGCGGGACCTCCAAACGTGCACTTCTGCGCCGTCTGGATGTGATTCAAGTAACGAGGAGGAAGTGAGGCGGAGTGCTCGACAGCGTGGAAGCGAGCGCCTGCATATACACGTGCACAATGTACGTATCCGCGTGAGAGGCATGCATCTAAAAGTGTCGCGTCCCGTCGGATAAGTGCCGGCGCGACCACGTGTGGTTGAAGGCTGCAGCGTGCACCGAGTCCTGGCAGAAGAAAGTGGCTGAGTAATGGGAGGCAAGCGCTCGAAGCAAAGGTCATCTCGTTTGGAGGCGTTTTCCTGTTTGGTTGGATGGGTCCGCAGGCTGGGATGGCAAGGACGCTTCTCGCGGCTGAAGGACAGCATTGGCAGCACGCGTGACGAGGCACGGACGCAAGCCTCCTGAAATTCGTCGACCCGACACAGTGGAGCCGGAGAAACTGGTGGAGGAGCAGCAGCTTCTAGCCTTGGCGCCGAAGCTTCGATGACCGCCAAACGGCGAGCCGACGATCCCAGATGCAGCGAAGGTCCACGGTGCCGGAGCACGCTATGACGCGCTACGCCCGCCTGGTCTGCGACGGACGCGACTTCCTTCCCGCGTGGCGAGCTGCTGTCGCCGTCTCATCAGCATGACGGGAGTGCCTGTTGTTGGTTGTTGGTGGATGCTTGCTCACTCAGGGCGCCGGTGCCTGTGGCGTGATGCAGCCGTCAGACCAGATGCGAGCCGTGTTGCAGCAGAGCGTCGCCCACGACGGTTGCGGATGCGAGTGCATCAGAAGAAGGAATTCGAGGACGCCCACGAGCGTGATGTGCAGGGCAGGCTCCACGTGCGGCTTGGGGGCCACTCACGGCGCGGGGCGTGTTGGTGGTGAAAGGCACGGCACATGATGTTGCGGGCCATGCGGCCAGGATGGCGGTTGAGACGAGTGCCGGTGCCTGCGATGCAGCCACAGTCGCATGCGGCAGGGCGCTGGACGGGGCGCTGGACGGGGGGAGGAAAAGAAAGAAGAGCGATCATGAGACGGAGACGGCATGGTGAGAGACGCGGGTGAGAGACGCGTCGAGTGGGAGACGGCAAGAGCGCTGGCGATTGCTGGGGAAGGAAGGAACCACCCCCACGGTTGCGTGGTCAGGGCGCGCTGCGCAGTGCAGGACACCACCACGTACATGGAACGATCCCACTGCCCGTCACTCACTCGGAGTCACTCTCCTCGGCGTCGCCATGCAGCGTCTCCTTTGTCTTTCGCACACTCCTTCAGGCTCGATGACACACTACCGGCCGCCGTGGACAACGTCTCCCGCGGCCCTCCCCTTGGCAAGGCCTCTCTAGCGCTACACTACCACACACGGCGCCCGAGAGGATGGCGTGCAGGCTGCGTATCGCTGGCGGACATATCCTCCGGCGACAGACCCTCGACTCGGCGACGACGAGGGCACACTGCTGCCCGACGGACGATCCAAGACGCCGGCGACCAGACCAATGGCCGGCGCCATCACGCGCGGATGCACTCCCCGTTGCACCATGCGCTTGCGTCGCTTTGGGCTCTCATACAAGCCCACTCGTGCCCCCCTCCCGCTGTTCCGCGCAGGGGCGCTGCTCCGTGCAGTAGCCTGTGTCCCGTGCCAACGCGTCTGGGATACCCCTACCGTTGCCCTGCCGTCACCGCCCAGCTCCTCTGCCTAGCCTGCCCGGGTCCGTCATGTACTTTTGTGCTTGCAGTGTGCTTCCTGGCGGGGAGCTGGCCCAAACAGGGGGATGCCCACCGTGCTTCTTATTAACATGATTTGCTCGCGCCCCAGAGCCAGCTCGCATCCAAGCCCCAGCTCACCGCATATTCACTGTCGTTGCGGCTACGCCCGCCGCCAGCTTGCGGTCCCATCTCGACGTCCTCCCACCACAGCCCGTACTTTTTGGTCATTGTCCAGCTCCCTCGGTGCCTCTGCGTCTATTGTCAGCTTCCCGAACCATACTTACGCCATCTGAACTCAGCGTTACTCGCCGACTACAGTTCCCCTTGGACGCCTACTCGCCGTCTTACAATCCAAGCCTTGCATTCTCATCTGGTCTATTGTGTTGTCCGTGACGGCAACACACTTCACAGCATCCAATCTGGCCGCCCAAACACTCCCCGCCGTCCAAGACATTCACAGTCCTTACGCTCATCCATTTCAACGCCCATTGACACCTGCCCGGACACCTGAGAAGCACCATCTGGAACGTCCTGTGCTTCCTCCTAGACTCGAAATCCCAGAGTCGGATCGTTCATGGTGGGCCCTTGGTGGGCAGCGGGGCTCTGACGGACAGGTCCCGATGTCGAGGCCAACGGGGGCAGCGAACCAACCACTCACAGGAGAAGATGGGCCCCGGCGGCTTGTTCAGACGACTCCCCAGGTTTCACCCACACATCCTCACCCTATCGTACATGCGCTGCAGCGAGAAAATACTCGTGATGCGCCGTCCAGCGGTTCAATTTCGTTGCCCCCGCTTCGCCAAATGTCCAGCACTCCACCATTGTCCGACAGGAGACTAGGAGGTCCGTTGGGCATGCACTCCATCTTGAATCCGCAAGCAGACTTGCTCGAACAACAGCGGAATCAACGGCGGAGCGCATCGCACGCCGAACTCCCCTCGCCGATCGAGCATCTGACTCCACCGAATCTGCCCTCCATCAGCCGCCCCACCAGTGTTGATTCAACGCAAGGCGACTTGATGCCTGCTAGGCAATTCCAACAGCCCCGTCACCCGCGGAGGGGCCCGCTATCTCCCACTGTGCACCGCACCCACAGCCTCAGTGTTCTAAACGCTCCGACAGGCACTATCGACGCTCATCAATCTCCCTTCATTTCGCCCAGTGGAAGACCTTTTGGTGTTGATTCAGTAACCTCGCAACCAGCGCTACCAACTCCTCCGGTTGCAGGTTTAGGACCCCGCGCTGCCTACTTTCCAACTGCGCCAACACCTCCTCCAAACATGGTCCGCAACGAGCTTCGACGACCCAGTATGGGCTTCCCTCAATCCGGTAGTGCCAGCCCCATCGCAGGATTCTCTCCTTACAGCCAGCCAGCTTCTGTCGCGTCGAGCCAGATCGATGCTGCCAGCCAACATCCTCATTACGTACCCCCGCCGGGTCATACGCCCATGCAGGAATCCCACCAGATCCCTATGAGTATGGATACAGACCGTGGTCGGATCTCCATGGCTCCGACAGGGCAGAGTAGCATCCAGATTATGACGATCAAAAGTCAACAAGGACATCATGTACAAATCCCCGTTGATGTTCAAGCTGCGTCTAAGGTTGCTGACGAAAAGAGGAAGCGCAATGCGGGCGCATCGGCACGCTTTCGCGCGCGACGCAAGGAAAAGGAGCGGGAAGCTTCCATGAGCATTGCGCGCCTAGAGCAGCAACTGCGCGACGCTCTCGAAGATAGGGAATATTATCGAAACGAGCGAGACTATTTCCAAAATATTCTCCTCCAGCAGCCGGGTTCGGACCGACTCTATCAACGCCCCCCTTCACCGCGACTGAGGCGGCCATCTGTCTCACTCTCAAATGCTGCGTCTTCCATTACCGGCGGTGGCTCTGCGGGTTCGCCATATTCCGCATACGATGATGATGAACCAGAGTTGGATAGGAACGTGCGAAGGAGAACCAGTACATACCATCCTCCCCTGGGCCAGACGGCTGCACCCTTGAACGGCACTGGGACCTCAACACCGAACCATCCTGCCGCTACGTTTGCATCGGTGAACGTCGCAGCTAACGGAATGCCTTCCCATCGAGCACAGCAGCAAGTCCAATCACACCATCATTACGCAGCCCAGCGTCCCCAATTACATGATCCTTTTGCTTCCGAACCAGCTCGCTACGAGCAAAGAAACTGGGCACCGGCGCCTGGCCAGGTGCGGGAGAATCGATAATGGCCCAGGCAACTGCGTTGACCATTACATTGGGGACACAGAGTCCAGCGTGTACCTCTTTTTCTAAGTTCTGATACCCTAGGGCCACGCGTAGTGGCTTTTGCTTCTTTAGCAACGCCCCGGGTGGCTCGATCCTGTTTTAGTTTCCATGCGCCGCTATTCGATGCAGGCATGTAAACACACAAACACTGTACAGTTTTTCCACGTCTGATCGATGTGTTTCAAAGCACCACTGATCACCGATCTTCTACGTCATATAGAGCTCTCTCATTAGAGCAAATCTCCTCACGGAACCTCTCAACATTTAGCAGATTGTCTTTCGCAAACCGATAGCCATGTAATTTAGCATAAGCTGATGCAAGCATCATCAGCACAGACAATAATAAAGCAAGCGAATGGTTCCCGTTTCGCGGGTTACCACAGCAAAAGCAACCAACCAAGCGTTTCAGCCATATGCCGCGTCTCAACCGTCGGTCGTTTTTCTGTCTGACACCAGACTCCATTTTAGCCCCGCCCCAGGGCGCTTTACCTAACCAGAGTATCGGTCGCGACCTTAACCTGAATGGCGGGTTGCACTAGATCTGCAGCTGAAAAGTCAAAACATAGCATGATCACATCTCGCCGTTGTACCGCTCAGCATACGCGAGAAGGGTATTTCTAAGCTCATAACAGGCTGGATTTACTGGCTTTGCGGACATTGCGCACTGCGCGTGCAGGGTACAGATGGATCCCGAGGATGTGGGACGGCATCGCTTTCGCATCCGCATGTTGGTGGGCCACTTCTTTTGCGATCCTGCACTAAATGTTTGTCAGATTGATCGACTCACGAAACAAGATTCGGGGACACTTTGTAGAATGACGGCGTATTGCGGCTGCAGCCTCTTCAATTCCGGCCTCTGGGGGAATGAAACCCCGACGAATGCTTGAAGTTAGTGCTGTTATTGGCAACTCCATGTTGGCTGTCACAGCGATCACTCTTTTAGGCCACCTAAATCAGGCTTCGGGCAGTAGAATCGGGCCATCTTCGACCAAAGAGATAGCCGCGGTCGAGCTCCGTAAAGCTTCTGATGGACATCATACGATGTGCGCATGTACTGTGGTCGCAACGGTGAGTTACCCTAGTAAGGAATCTCAGAAATCCGACGAAAATGGGCCCACTGTAATCACACACCGCTGCAACCACAGTATACATGATCCATGCCTTACTGGTCCATGACTAGGGTTTTAGCTGCCAACTAGGTATGTTCCGCAGCTGGAAGTGCCTTGATGCATGCGATAACGCCTCTAGTTGCGCTGCCCTTGATCGACAGGGATGATCAAATATGTACACTTGTCATGAAATCACGCCTTCCGTTCGGTGGTACTCTTGAAGGACACTTTATGCAACTTATAATCTAATTGTGCAGTCGGACCTTTACAACGGCTAGTTCTCGTCGCCGAGCTGAGCTCTATGCGACGATCCCCTCGAATCTATCAGAAGAGCTCTTCTTAAGCTCACGTCGTCATATTCATGACAGCTGACTGTCTACGCCTCACTCTTTAACTATGTGCGCTATCCGCGCGAGATAGATTCGATTAACCAATGATGTTGACACAACTCAGAATTGCAGCCTCTAGCGAGAGTGTTTTTAAGGTTTCGCGAACCTGTTGGTCCCTGACACTAAGCCAAGATCCACGCGGGCTTCGACTGTCGGAGGTGTGTCCGGTGCGGGCCGCTGGGTGGATAGACTTTGACAGACACGCGCACGTTAGCACAGACATTGGCGCGCGGAAGTGCATCAACCTGTCCTCGACAACGTCGAAGGAGGAGCAATTCTGCAACTGACCATGGAAACGATGATGCTGCATGCTTTTCATGAACGAACGAATGAGCGACGAAGCACGAACACGAGCACCTTGGAGGATTGCCGATCTGATCTGCGCCCGGCGGCCCAACTGTCTGTTTTAGAAGGGCCGACTTGAAGCAGGGAGATCCCTCTCATCTTCACAATTGGCGTCTGAGATCGTTCGACGCGGCAAGAAGTCAAACGGTGCTGGACAGACGGCCATACCTACCCCGGCCGGAGCATGATCAAGCTTCCCCGTACGCTTTAGCGTTAGTGTAGATTCATATCGAAGCGGACGTCGCCAGCGACGCAGGTTCACTAAACAGCATCCGAAGTCTTCAACGTTGAGAGTACAGCCCAATACAACCCTTGTTGGCAGCGCGGTATCCATGCAAATATTCCCATCCAAAGTTTAGATAAGGCGATCATACTGGCCTTTCCAGGTCTGCGGGTGCCCCGCATGGCGAGAAGGCCAAAGCCGGTTGTCCTTTCCGCACGAATGCAACCCCATGTTGAACCCAACACTTTCTTCACGATCCACGAAGCCTTTGCACCTCATCAAAAGTGCCACGAAGATCTTGCGCGTGCTCCGGTAGCAATACCGTTTCCCCGCAGCACCTAGCCACACCGCTATTCCATACGTCGGCGGAGAGTGGTTTTAGCAGCCCATAGTCCGGGGTAATGGAGCCCGGCTTCCACCGTTCACGCTGACCGCCACACGGATTCTCCCCATCGCTGGCCACAAACGGACATGAAGAGTCGAAGAGGAGGCGCTGTAATCCAAATACATCCCTTTCAGACACACCAAGCCCAGAAAGTGCATTTTCTGTCATGCGACTACTGTGGATCAAACCCATCTGCAGGTCAAAGGAAGACTCTCTAAGAGTCAAGGCTCCTGCAGAAGTCCCGCCCGGCATTACTCGTACGCGGCTCCCTCGGATCCAACAGGGAGATCATGTCTTACTGGCTTGGACGACATATTACTGACTCGGCGTCCCGCCGTGATATCTCTAGCTGTTGTTTGCGACCACAGTATGTAGGCACGTGGTAGGATGCCGAGCACCCTCGGGCCGAAGCTGTCTACGAAACACACTTGTCTTCGACGTGCGCTCGCCATCTGACCATTATAGTGTGCATACCGGCTCCTCGGCGTATGCACGTCCGTTCCGACAGCCACCGCTCTCGTGCAATCATTCTACGCAGTACTCGCGCCATGTCCCACCGTCCTACCACGACACGTGTATGGGACTTTACCGCCTTTTCGTCTAGACAGCCACGCGCTCGACGATTATCCGCCTGACAGGCCTCGGTCTCTAGCGCCGCATATGCTGACAGCAGCTTAGCATCGAGTATATTGTGCGGCCTTCTCCATCTGCGGCGCGCCCGCGCCCAGCCTATCTCGTGCGCTGCGCTTCCCCACCACCCCGCAGGTCTTCCTCTTCGGGCCCTTGGAGAGACCCCCACCCCGGCTGCCACCACCGCGCGCGTCCAAATGTAACACAGCATCGGCGTTAGCTCCTCATACTGTATATGTATCTGCACGGCCAGCGCAGCGCCATGCATCCCTGTAGACGGACTCGAGCCTGGATGACGTTGCACAGGACTCGAGAGGCGTTACAAGGAACATGGCTCTGTATGTAGGTAACAGGTGGAGCGAGTTGGCGCTTATGCATGTGATGGGGGAACACGCGGGTGGGCGTCAGATTGGGGACCTTGCGTCTTGCGTCTTGCTTGCGTGGGCGACGGGGCGTGCAGGCAAGGCAAGGCGCCGGCATGCCATCCCGTACCGATGGTCGCACGGCAGCTAAGCGGCTTCGGACCAGCCGTTCGCTCAATCACTGAGTGATGCAGAGAGCGCGCGTGCAAGCCGGTAATTTGGCTATGCAATTTCAATCTGCGACGCGGCGATGTGCGGTTCTGCGCGCCGTGCGCCTTGCGGGCGGGCGCAGCGCGTGGAGATTGCCGAGGGTGCACCAAGTTGCAGCCTCATTATTTGTGTATTTGTCGTTGCGGTGGCGATGGGTCGATGGGCGTTGCGGTGACTAGCTAGATAGGCGCGAGGATGTTTCCGCTTACTTCCCTAATGCAGACGACCAATGCAGCTATGCTGTGAGAGGGGTGATGAATGGGTGTCAGGCCTGCAACCTATCTGGGCTAGTTGACGCGCGCAGCTAAGGCGTCATCGTAAGGTATCATGTTATGGTGTATGATACAGTTGGCCGCGGTTTTATTACTTGTTATTTTGTCGAGAAGCGTTGGCAGAGGGCACGGGTGAATGTCTGTCGCGTCATCTAATAGCTGTCCACCAGCAGCAATCCTCTATGGACCCCTACTTGGCCTCAGAAACGCTATAAGGCATATTCGTAGTCGATCAGTAGCACAGAGTTTAGTATGCAACCCATAATCTGCATGGTAAAATAAAGCCTTGGTGGTGGTTCTGGTATTAATAGCTCGTTGGAAATCCAGGTTCGGAGATACCGAGGCAGGTCAAGGATACAGTACAACAACATTCCAGAACCGTATCATTACGAGAGAGCCAAGATGGTTCTCATCTCCACCGCTAGACCCAATATACGCATGCAACCACCCAAGATGCGCGCCGATCCGGACCAACACACTCGAAACCCATGCCCATGCCCGGCCAAAAGCTTGGGCATCAAGGCGCCACCCCGCCAACGCACAGCACGACGCAACGCACGGCATTTCAGCTGGATGCGATGCGCTGCAGCGACTGACGGTCACGTGAGCGGGCCATGGGCTCTCCCGAGGTGCTCTCCGCCTTCTCCAACGCGCCCATGCAAGCATCCTCCAATCAGAAAATTCAGGGCCGCCCTGCGGAAAGCCCGCGTCTGGTTGGCTATGTCGCAGCTGCGTATGCACTCCGTGGGCACTCCGTGACACTTTGCCCCTTTTGAAGCACGGCCAGACTTACGTGCAGGACTATAGATCTGCGTCGTGTGATATAGTATATACGCGTACAGTATCCATGGCATAGAACCATGCTAAATATAGTATAGCCTCATAAGCAGCGGTGCGTGAGCAGATATTGCCAGCAATTCATTTGGACATGACAATCTACGCACGTGTAACGGTTAGACTGTAGCGAGCGAACGGCACATGCGCGACCGATAGCGGCATGGGGCGTGTGGAGACGGTACGGCGCCACATTGCATTTAGGGCGTCGCAGCCAATGCGCGAGAGGTATATTGTCTATCGATGTTGCACGACGCACGCCTCGCGCGTCAGAGTGCCTGTGTCTACAGCATGTGGAGATTGGCGCCGGTAGCGGACCGTCGAGCGAGGCGACACAAACGTGGAGCACATGGCGAGATTCAGTGTGGACCGTGGGCGCGCGCGGCTCGGAGCGCACCGCTAAAAGGTTCCTGGGGGCTGGACGTGGTGTCTCGCGAAGCCCTGCAAGGCTGCGGTGTGTGACCGAGGGCGTCATGCAGTCGTTCCGAGCGCGGACGGGTGTTTTGGTAGGACAGCTTGCATCTATGATGCCGAGGGGCTTCAAGCGATGCAGGTTGATGGAGCACTGCCTTGCCACGAAGGAGTAGGATGCTTTAGTAGCTGTCAGTTTGTGGCTTTCCAAGGCCGGTGATGAGGTGTGATGCGGCTAACGCGTGCAGAAGAGTATTCGCGAACGTGCGGTGTGGTGCTAAGCCGCGATTTCCCGACGGATGCGTCCACGTCGAGTTTTCGAACAGGGTTTTGGAATCGTTGTGAATGGCGTTGGAGACGGCTTACTTTCACCCTCCCCCAGCGCCAAACCGCATACGAATGTTTTGTAACTGACGGAGAGCGGTAGGTGACAGCGAAGAAGTTCCTCCTGCTTCAGCCCGCGTCTGACGGAAGGCTTGATACTTCTGGTGCTCATCGATCAAGGTGTCGATGAGAGAGAACTCGCCAATGACGCACTGGCCGGAGATGAGTACATCGAGAGCATCTATCTGGACACCTTCGGACGATGGCAGAAGCGTGTCTTGCTCGTCCTGATCCGCTCCGATATCAGACAATGTATCAGTGCGGCGCAGTTCACCACGTTCTTCTGCATCGGCATCTTGCTCACGTGCAGCATCGTTCTCGGACGGTTGTTCTGCGCTTTCTCCATCATTTGCGCTCGTCTCTGTGCTTCCTGAGGATATCTGCGCCAAAGTCTTTTTGGCTTGCCGTCGCTTCACGTGTACTGACACCATGACAAGCTGCAAAAGCAATATGCATATGTCCAAGCCTGCAAGCTTCCATTTGCTCGTCGGCCCCTGCTGGCCGATGAAGTCAATCATCAACCCTCCATGTAGATAGCCGCGTGTATCCTCCCCGGCGGATGGTGCGGGATATGTGAGGTGCAACAGGAAGTTGATTGCGAAGCAGAAGAGGATCAGAGGTAAGAATGGCTTGTGCTCGTCATGCTGGCGGTTCAGGCCAATGTCAGGAAGCGGCGTGAGCAGAGAACCGTGAATTAAGGCGCGCGCGGCAAACCAGAAGAACGAGCAGCTGCAGCAGTCAGTACCAAAAAGAATAAGGGAGGTTCTAGGGATGCGTACTCCAGATGGTAGAGTGTAATAAGCTCAAAGAATACGAGCGTATCCAGCTCACGGAGCAAATGATCCAGAAACACAACCCTCTTTCGCTTCGCATCTAGTCTTCTCTCTTTCACTCGCTGTTCCCGCTGGGCAATCTCTTCTTCGGGATCGATGTCTACTATGGCGTCGTCGTGCTCCGTGTCCGAGGCCGCAATGCTGCTACGACGCAGGCCAGCTCGCGAGGACTCGGCCTCATCGTTCATCGCGCGGCGAGGCAGATTTATCTGTAGCCTCTCCGTTCATCAAGGCGCGATGAAGAGGAGCGTTCGGCGTATAATCCAGGGCTCAGGTGAGGTCGATGTTGTGCCTGGAGGAGAGCGCGTCGGCGGCTGGAACAACACCAATGCCGACATGCCGAGAGTGGTGAGATAATCGATCTACGAAGCTCCACCATCCGCGAACTTACATCCCACTACGTTCGGGCATTCACCTTGCGACAAGCTTAATCAAGCTTAGTAGAGGCTAACAGAGCTCAATTGTGCATGCGCTCTCCGTAGCACGGGACTACGACCCTCAGTACACTGCAAATCACCCACGCGACACCTCCGCCACCTCCGCACCCGTGGCACCACAATGTCAGGACCTCCACTATCGGGTCCAAACAGCGCCCCGCTGCCCTCGTCCTTCGACGAGAATGAGTATGTTCCTTTCATTCCTATTATATACCTTACTCGATACCTAATTGCTCGCAGGGACTTTTACAATGAGAACCGCCTCGACAAGATCGGGCGGCGCCTCCGCGAAGAACCCCTCATCCCTCTCGGCTGCGCCCTCACCGTCTGGGCCATCGTCGGCGCCACGCGCTCCATGCGCAAAGGCGACCACAAAATGACAAACACCTTTTTCCGCCGCCGTCTGTACGCCCAGGCCTTCACCATCGCCGTGCTTGTCGCTGGAAATGTGTACTGGCAGAAGGATCGCGTGAAGCGCAAGGAGTACGAAAAGCTCAAGGCTGAGAAGGAGAGGATGGACAAGAGGGAGCGGTGGCTGCGGGAACTGGAGATGCGGGACGAGGAGGAGAAGGCGTGGAAGGAGAGGTTGGCCAAGGGTGTGAGGAAAGAGGGGGAGAGTCTGACGGATATGGTGAGGGAGAAGACGGAGGAGCTGAAGAATCTGAGGGGTGGAAAATAAGCGGAAGGGATTGAAGAGTTTGGAGTAGAGACTGCGGATCGATGATTGGACGGATGTCGCGTACGACACGAACGTCCGCTGTATATATTGCTAGGCGTGTAAGAGTATTTGCTTGGTCTATAAGGTTTTCTGTGAAGGGATGGTAAGAGCACATCTCTACTCGTATCATTTTTCGGCTGCTGTTCGATTATTCGAGGAACGGAGTAAGGACATGCCCTGTTGTTCAGCGGTTCGCAGTAGGTATGCGCGCTTCGAGCGCGAGCTCAAAATAACACATATCAAATATTTACTTGTTCTAGCGCGCTAACATGTAGCTATCGTTGATTCTGTCTACACTCGACGTCCGGAAAGCAGCGCCTAGATCAAGTCATTCGCGATCACGTCTACGCTTCAATGTGAGTATCTTATGGATGCATCTAGAAACGCTTTTCTGATCGATGCTGAATTTTATTTCGGATCCTGACCTTGACCGCCTGAGCCAACTTCTTTTCTTGTGATTTACCCTTTTCCCCCGCTTGTTCCAGCATCATCGCTTTGAAGATGGTATACTTGTGCAGATCGAGAATATACACGGCAATCGCGTCCAACGGGCCTGCCCGAACTCCTTCACTTACCCGGGCCACTTTTTCAGTGTTTCTTGTTAGCTCCGTTCTGGTTCTGTCATCGGACGAATGAGTTTCGCATCGCTGACGAAGGTGCTCCCTGATTGTTATTGCCACCGCACCACCCAAGAGTCACTTTCCGCTTGTTGTTTCGCTCGGTCACAAGTCCAAGCAAGCCACAGCATGCCCACTGTTTGGGTTTGCGTGTAAGCCGCGGTGCTGCAAACATGCTCGTGCCTATATACAGCACGTTATCTCTCGGTCCCTTTTCCATCAAAAGCACCTTCCGTCGCGTCACATACCCCAGCAAAACAGGAAACCTTAGACCGGGAAATTAGCCCTCCACACACCAGCTGGAAGCCAGAATGCCAAATACGCCTCCGCCGCCGCCATCTGGTGTAACAACGGAAGCAGTCGGAGAATCGGCTCGCTTGGAGGAAGAACAGGGAGTACGACAATCAGGTCAAGTGTCCATTCCAATACGAGCTCGAGCTTCAACTTTAACGCCAGCTGGAGCTTCAGCTCTAGCACCAGCCCAAGCTTCAACTTTAGCACTAGCTCAAGCTTTAGATACAGTACCAGCACAGGCTTCACTTTCGACATTATCAGAGGTACCAAATCAACAATCAACTTCAGCACCGGCGCCACGACCGACAGTTCCAGTCTACCCTTCTTTCGCCGATTTCAGACGGTATGGTCTGAATGTTATTGCCAATCCGCCCGACAATATTTGCCCTATTTGTCGTGATTCACTTCGTAATGACGATTCTGCAGTAGGCACCGCCACCTCCATTAGAGATAGTACCTCCACCAATACGAGTACAGCTCCTCGATCTAACACAACTGGGACCCATATCACCAGCTCTTCCACACCAGCCACAAGCTCAACGAACACTCAGTCCACTGGCCAAGTCCATTGTAATCAATATGAACAAAGTGGCACTGAAGATTCCGACGTTGTACGTATCAGACGCTGTCCTATCTCAGAGAACGATCACTTGTTTCACCGCGATTGTATTACATCGGCTTTCAGAGCTAGCATCCTTCGGAGCTTCGAACATCGCTGCCCTTGTTGCCAGACGATACTTTTCCGTGCCTTCCCACCCTACCACTGTCGTGCTGCACCTACGCATCATAATACCATACACCATCCGGACGTTGGACAACAGCGCCGTCCCGATTCCTTTCTGTCACCTTCAGCAGAGTTCCCTTCGACTTCTTTCCAACCTGAGTTTCGAGGTGGTTTTGGACGTGGCATTGGACGCGGCACTGATCGAACCAGATTTGCTGATGTCGCCCGAAACTGGAGACCTCATGAGAATGGCCACATTCTACAAGATCGACGCGGTCAGAACGGTCGGGATCTCAGTCAGTCTCGAGAAGTTTCTACACCTTCCCCTATCACCAATCCTCCATCGGTGTATTTCACACCTCCTAGTGGAAATCGCTCAACAAGTTCTACCGAAGCTATCATAGAAAGATTGCGTCGAGAAGTCGAAGACAATAATCGTAGGTTGCGCGAGCTGTCCACTCCATACTACCATGCCCGTACACCCAGCGATCCTTCATATTTCAACGACCGCATGATCGCCTATACGCTGTCTGAACACCCGCTACACGACATCCCACGACCGATGTCTATGGGAAGGGGTGCACTGCAGCAGGCTGGGGAACAACTGGAACAACACATGGCAATAGTGGAAGAGGATATCCAGCTCACTAGACAAATGCAACAGCACGCGCTAACACAACTTCATCAGCAGCAGCGGCAGAACGAGAGACTGACAGAGCGCCTGCACGAAACCAGAGCAGCATATTCACGAGTCGCTAGTCGCCTGATCTATAGACACAGCCAAGACAATCTAACGCGGCCGACTACTGGGTCGCAGCAGGACGAGGACTTGGTCGACGTGCGCGAATTCGAATCAAATTTGCCGACTGCATCAGATTCACCGGCAGCCGGTGTAGCTGACAGCAATCCTGCTCAAGAAGGTAACAACGGGGAAGATGTTACAGAAGACGATGATGAGGACGAGGTGGACTTGTATGGCATGTCTTAGGTGCATTTGCATACATGTCCTGCATCTCGGGGTGTACCTTATCGGTGCTTTGCGAAAAGAATGCCCCCACCCTACCATAGTACAGCTCCTTATTTTAATTAATTGTATTACTCATAGTATATACCTACTTAACGATTAGTTGAAATGCGTTGGTACACCTATTTTAACAGCTTGGTGCCCTATTTTAACGTCTACCACAACCAGATCTGGCTATTCAACAGATCTAGCTAGCATTCAACAAGATCTAGCCAGTAATAGAGTGAATGTAACATACAATTGATAAAGGTTGGGGATCTGTACCATGGTCGGGTGGGGGCATTCTTTTCGCAAACGATAATAGTGTCAGTCCATGGCGAAGCAGTGGGAGCTGAGTGTGCTTTTTCTTTCCTCTCCTTTGCATTTTCTCTTCCTGTCTCCTTTCGATGTTCCTTTACTTTTAGTCTAGTCCCTACATTCCTTTCTTTGTGTGTTTGAATAGAGTCAATAGTGTCATTTAAGAAGCCTTGCTTTGTGGGAAATTTCTTCAGACAGTGGAGCTCGTGAACAGCATTTACCCTGTACAACGACCAGCTATGACCCGGGAAGTGTTTCGTGACAATCTGTGCACATCCCTCAACACCAGACCAGCTATTAGTCCCTGGAGACTGCAAGGGGTCCATAAATCTCAGTCTCCGAATATAATTCTTTAAGCATTTCGCAATCATATCTTCAGAGACTGTATTCGCTTTATGTCATTTCCTACGCTGTCTTTCCCTACGCCTGGAGAGAGTGGTAAATATTAGTATATCAACTCAATGACTTTGCCATCCAAACTTATTGATGTCGGAGATTTGAGGATTCTTTGCTGATATGAATTTTGAACGAAGCTTGGTGTGCTAAGTGGAAATCCTGTTCTATCTAACGTCCTGTCATGGAACAAAACAGTGTGGATAACCGTACGTGTTGATAGGTATGCATCGATTTGTGAAGACAAGCGCGGTGGAAGGATTGACAGCAGGATAGGATGCAGACAGTTGCATAGTGGTGCCCTATATGAAGGCGGCGTCGCCTGCGGCTAAAAGTGCGCAGATTACGAGGTAGAGACTATGGTGGCAGGTACAAACATTCTACATCCTGCAGGAGGTGAGCAAGTTGAAAATGACCCATCCGACTCAGTGTTTATGCCGATTCTTAAAACTTCAGCACAGATAGCAGCAACATTCCCATCTTCTGTTTGTGCTCAATAGAATAACCTACAGAAGTCGGTTGCGCCTTCATTCCGTTACAGGCTGGGAGAGGTCATAGCAGTCTCGATGTTGTCAACCTCGCGATGAAGGGGACTGATGAGTCTGCTGCAAATAATCGTACATAATTGACATATAGCGTATGTAGACGTCAAATTCCTCGAGTCGAAGATAGTATGAAGTAACCAGCGTATCACGGAGGCTGTCTGACGTAGGATCTTTTGTCGGTTTACGGTTGGTACGTTAAGAACATGGTAATTCTTTCGTATATGATACACTGTACATCCCACAGTTTGCAATCAATGTGCCACGTGCATCACGGGTAAGGAAACGCAATGGCTCTCGTCATGCATTTGAGGCGGCGGAGCTCACTGTTGGGAAGGAATTCACGTTGCATCGGGGCTGGGAACTTGCTAGTCGGATGCAGAATTGTGCCTATGCACTATGGATGTCTACCATGAGCAGCTAATCTGCTACAGGTATAGTTTCGATTACACACCAAGCCATTCATTTCCTCACCTGGTAGGATCTCCTACCCGCAAAACGATAACCGAGCCCCTATTGAACCGTATCATACCCAACCGCCAATAAAACCCGAAGCTCACGAGTAGTAGCATGCGTAGAGTAACAAGGCCAGGATAAGGCCAATGCCATAGATCTTGATGTTGCTGCCCTCCAAGATTTGCTTTCGCAACTTGAGCTCTGTGCGCTTCAACTTCACGACTTGCTTCATCGCGGCCGTCCCTCGATGTAGCAAGACTGCGTTGTTCTCTCGAAGCTGTTTAATCATGTCCTTCTGATCTCCCACGACCGCGGCCAATCGCTCCGATTCGCGTTGATCTTCATTAATGGTGTTGCGAAGATGTAGAAGATAGTCGATCGTATCGTGCCTCGTAGTGGTGATCGCGGTCTGGAGATTGCCGATTTGAGTAGCGGCTTCAGGGCCGTAGGGTGCGTCGAAGAGGACACGCCTACACATCGGGCAGGTCTTGTTCTGAGGCACACTAAGCCATTCACGCAGGCATGCGGTGTGGTAGATATGGCCGCAGGCACGGATTCGAATGAAGGTCGCAACGAGGTTTTCTGTGGCCAAGCGGACACTCATATCGATGGGGCCAAAGGTTGGCGGTGGCATCATCGAAGGGGCATGCGCGACATGGACTATCGGAACACCTGTGTCAGAAGTGCTGTCCGTGAGAATTGTAGTGTTTGAGGACTCACCATTTTGAGAGGTAGGGGGGTTGTGGAGATGGACAAGCTGATGTGCCAAGGTAGTCTTGGTCGGAGGCGTGGCATTCGATACGAGCAACGTCTTGCAGATGGGGCATTCATCGTCGCCACCAACCGGCACCTTGGACAATTGCTCCATGCCAGACCAGGCAAATTCTTCGCGAGTTGGGTAGTCAGCCATGGTTGAGGTTGAAGCTAAAGATTGCTTCGAGTTGGGTGCACTTGAGTCTCACTACCTACGGGGTCTTTATGAAGGCGAGGGAATACTTGCGGGTCAGATTAGCAAGCGGCCAGTGCAAAGCTCACAGTCTTTCACCAATTCATGCACCCCGCCAGACCAAGGCGCAACCAGGTGTTGCTTGATAAGTGCGCCATGGAAAAGGTGAAAGTCAATTTGCACGCCATGATGTATCATGAAAAACTGAAGAAACGAAAGCGATGATGACATGTTGAAGTACTGCGGATAATGCTTCCGCTGAGGGGCAAACGTCGGCAGTAAAGATGCCACCTTGGGTATCTCTATGTCGACGATTACATCAAGCCGTTACTTTCCAGTCAACTGTGTCAAAAGTTTCTTCTTGAAACACGTAGCTTAGCAGTACCAGCGCATTCCGCAGTTCCATAACCAGGGTTCTCCATGACTGAGGAAAGTATGAGCATGATGACCTGTGTCCTGTAAGTGCTTGTATCACCATAGATCGCGAAACAGTAGTTGGATTGACAATGCGTACTCTCCAAGCACACACCGAAAAGACGAATGTTATTACTCTCTCACTCATAAGAAAGAAAGGAGAGTTTTTGAGCAACGTCAGGAAATACTCATTTCTATCGACGAACCCTCTTGAGATCTGCCTCAAAACTCTCAAACGTTTTAGTGGGCTGGTAGGGCATGGGTCATTCGAGCATTGATCTGCAATACGCGACTGGCATGTGTTCATCATTAGCTTGGTGTTTTGGTCGCTTTTGTGAACCTTTGTTGTACGGCCTTGCACGATGCTCCATTATCTACAAGAAAGGCATTGTTCCTGCACACAATGCTAAAAGCTGATCGTGTCTCTACAATGATGAATCCAAACTGGAGAAGAACAGGCCCATAAATACGCTCCCGCGCTCCTGCTAAAAAATCCCCAGAACAAACAACCACAGAGAAACTACAACCTCACCTTTCGAATAACCCCTCAGCCTTTCCTGAATTGACCGATAGACTCGTGTCAACTCTCAAACCTACAAAATGTCTCTTCCTTCCCAGTCAGACTTCATCGAAAAGCATCTACAGCATTGCGAAGCACCAGCTGACTTTCGGTGCACTATCTGCCAATGCGAGGACACGGATCAAGTGGTTCGGATCGACCATTCTGGTCACTCGTGCTGGTTCCATAAACCCTGCTTGACCACCTGGTTCACTTCCATCAGTCTAAAGCGCGGAACTTGCCCTAATGATAGGATCGCGTTGTTCGAACCCAACGCCCTGGTCGCCTCCCAGCTCGATTCTACCTCTGAATCAACATTGGACCCTGCTGTTCTAAGCGCTAGGCAGACTCTGAATGACATTCGACAGACGATGGAGGTGGGCGACACGCCCATGGAAATGGCTTTCAATTATCGGGAGCCGCTGGCTATTCGGCTTCGGTTGGACGCTCGTCGACATGCTGATGCTCTAGATTCACTTCAAGGCAACACTCCTCGTGTGGTAGCTTGGCACCTGCGGCGGACCCTTGTCGAGTGGGCTGGTGTATTTATGCACTCTGCTCCTCATGCAGTCCAGCATGAATTGGATGCGGTGGGTCGCTATGCTGAAGCCCTTCAATCGCAACCCGACTCTCTCTCAGAAGACGAGATGCAGCAGGTTAGTCAGATTGTAGGGGAGCGTCAGGCCGCTCAAGATGCCTTGCCTTACGCCTCGCGTACTGACGGATTGGCGGGAGCTAGCGATGTCTATTACCATAATGCACTTATGGCCGCGGTACAAGTCGCTTTGGCTACAGTGTATGCGGATCGGATGCTTACGTTGCTGAACCAGACTCAGGCCTTGATTCTGCAGATTGGGCGTCTTCATGCCGAGCATGCTGCCCCTGTTCCTGTTGCTACCGGGGCTACTATGACTCGGCCAATGGCGCTTGAAGAGCCTGATGAGCTACGTCTCGAGTTGGCACGGGAGATCGACCGGCAACTGGAGAGCTTGGATTTGGAGTAAGTGGAGGCACTCATTCAACTTCCATTAACAATTCGGACGGGCTGGTCCCCTCCGACCTTGCACGGTGAACGGTATGATCACCGTACGGTTCTTCGAGCATTCTTTCATATTTGATTAGCATAGATTCCATAATTGAATCATTCCATTAAATCATTCTAGTCTTGACCATGCCTTTTAAGCGATAAAAATTGGGTTACGTACCTTATGCTCCTTCCCTTATATCAATCCTACTACCCTCTCTTAATTGGTCGTTACCTAGGTCATGCTTTGTGACCGGGATCGTAGGAAGCGTTGGATCTCCTGTACGCAACCATGCAGATGGCCAAAACCTCTCTAAGGTCAATCCCGGGGCCGTGGGACGCACGGCGTTGTGGGACGAATTTGACTTCTAACCATCTTAGATTCTCTACTTCAAAGAATACGAAAGTCGGAGTAGTGTGTATATATAATATAGCTGTTCATATCTAAGATACAAGCTCCGGTAAGATTTCTCGTTGTGGTCGCTATAATTTTCATCCTTTTATCTGAGCTGTTGATCGCCTCGTCGGTATAGCCCCACTTTCTATATTCGTACTAGTTTATGCAGTGAGACCACCCAGTGCCTCTATACTTCAAATGTTACGTTACCTCCAATTGGACAAGGCTGAGGCTACAACCGAAACCTGTAGAAACCTTTCGAAATTTGTAGAATATTCACGAAGCCCCGAGAAAGCTTACAAAAACTCATCATTATGCCTGTAAATGTTTTCATGTTTTCGCAGTCATCTCCTCGACATTTCTTCCCAGCTCGGATGCACAACTTTCTTCGACGTGAACATGCTTCCGCATCGCCGGCAGCCAGCGGTCAATCCGCCAATCTTGAGGCCAGGCCTGGGAACCAGTAACATACCTAGAGCTCCTCGCACGATGGTACAAAGAGGATCTGCGTCTTTGGGATCGCTATTGGAACAGATCCAGGACGATGAAGCCAAGAAGCTGTATCCTCGACTGGCGCTCTTTGAAGCCCTGGCAGGATTCAAGGACAAGCATAAGCCACGGCAGCGATCCGAGGATCCGATATGCGAGGCCAGAAGGAATTTTTTGGACTCATTTGCGTATCTTTGCGACGCACAGAAAGGCGGGAATACAGTCACGGCTGTTGCACTGCAGCAGCGCCCCTATAGCGACTTTCTCTGGTTGGCCGCAAACGAAGGGATACGCGATGACATTCGGGTTTATGCGACAGACATTCTAGTAAATTTGAGGACCGCGACTTTGGAAAATCAGAGCATTCTTCAAGACACTATTTTCAGGCTCGCTGTTGAGCAGTGCAAGCCCCGGATCCAGTTCTACAAGGAGAATGTTCAGAAGTACGCAACAAATTGCAGGATGTCTCTCAGACACAGAGAAAAAGATGATATTGGTATGATGAGGCTTTGGTAATATGGCAAACGGCTAAATTTTGAAGTGAGAGTCGTACGAAAAAAGTTGAAAAAACTGTCGGAGCCTACGCCAAGTTGGACTGTGGAGGCCTATGTCAACCTTTGTCATGACATGAGAAATGCGGAATACCATCACATCAAGAGATATTCAGCCAATGCCGGCGATGAGTTCAGCAGGCTAGCACACTATGTCTGGCGCCTAGGCGCAACGCGCGCAGCGGCGAATACAGTAGTCGAGGCAATGGTCACGGTTCTTTCTCTAAAGCGGGTTCAAGAAATACGTACAGTCAGTGCTCCGGCGACTATCGAGAAGGCAATCCATCCAAGTTGCATAAGCCCTTATGAAGTCTTGCATGGAATCTCTGCAGACTCGGCTTCTCGCAACCCAATGCATTACGAGCATGCATTCGCCAGGCTCCATGAACTCGATTCGCCATTCTTTAGGCCAATTCACTCTTCGATGGTTTCGCGACAAACAGTTGTCACAAGGGTGCATGCTGAGCTACAAATTGCAGACACGTTCAGCAGATTTCGGGATATGGAATTTGTCGACAACGACAAATATATTGGATGCAGCAAGTCAGCATGTTACTTCTGCTACAACTGGCTCTGTAATCACAAGCATTATTACGTCCAACCGGCTACCCATCACAAGATTATCCCAGGCTGTCGAGGACCGGATGACCATCTCAACGAAACGGGAGCGAATGTGTTGGTAGACATGTATTCGAAAATCAGTCGGCAAATCGGACAAGATATCTTGGATTTTCTTCAAGAAAATGTGCAGCCAAGGCTTCAGTACATGTCCACGGAAGCTTCGAGTCGAGCTACAAGTCGGTTATCAGCTACACGAGGTTGAGGCGAGGGACAGGTGGCACAAGTTGTTGATTTTCTTTGGGTATTTTACTTGGGCGAACAAGCTGAACGTTTTTGGGGGCGAAAGTTTGATTCTATCGATAGTAATACTAAATTGGAAAGGAAATTGTGTTCTCTGTGTAGTCGTGTTTAGAATAACGGTGGCGCGTGGTAGGTAAGCAAGATACATCATGCAACTCTTGCTACAAAACGAAGAAATACGTTCCCTATCTTCAGTACCCAGTGCCCCCAATACCGGTCTAAAGACACGTTGCAGCGAGACCAGCATGAGACATACAGACCACTACCCGGTGTGACTTGCCGTCAGAACTCGATAACCCAACTAAATAAGCGAACAATCTACACCGAAGCAGCAGTTCGTCATGAAGAATGACATTCCCCGTCCTCGGTACCGAAGGCTCATTATACCGGTCAAATCCACACTGCTGCGAGACTACCAATTGACACAAAAGCCACTGCCCGGCCTATCAAAAATTGAAACATCGAAATCCTGTGCTGGAGAGGGAGGTTCCGGATTAGCCAGGCTCTCGGTCCTCTTCTTGGGCCACCAGAGCGACTGCCCCAAGAGATTCCTACCCCAGAGCTTCCTGTCTGTGCTTGCAGCTTCTTCAGCTGAAATCCCGATACCAAAGTAATGGTCTACGGGAGAGGCATAGACGAGTTCATAATCGACGAAGGGCAAGAGTTTCACCCTTAGACGACGCGAGTTGGCGCCGCGGAGGAATTTTTGCTTGTTCGCTTGGCAAGCGATGGTGTAGGCTTCTGGACTTGGTCAATCTACGGATGTGATTATGGAGGTGGAAAGCGTACTCTCGTGCCAGATGCTGTGTTTGAAGCCTTTCACGCTGTTTCCTAGAGATTTGTGTTCTTCTGCCGAAGTGGAAGCAAGGATGCGCTCCAGCGTCTTGGTATCCCTGAAGAGTCGTGCTTTTTCGGCCATGATGTATTGGCCAGCAGACTGGTAAGCGACTCCTTCTTTGTGGAATTTTGACTTGTACCATGGGCAAAGGAAGCCTGTCACTTTGTCTGTCTCTTTCCAGAAGAAAATAGTTTGAATGGTGGGTGTTACTGGTGGCTCTTTTTTGCTGGCAGATGTTTTCCCTTTAATGTTTGATTTCGTTTTACTACCAGGTGCTTTACGTGCTCGGGTCTTGATGCTGGAGTCTTTTGCAGTCTTGGCTGTAGCGGCTGTCTTGCGTTTAGTTCTCGCCATGGTCAGTTTGTTACCGTAGCTATGGTAGGTACCCTATCACAAGGTTTTCGAATAAGGCCCGGACAAGTATACACATCTACATCAACGCAAGAGGGGTCCATGCCCGCGATTGTATATAAACCTAAGGAAGGAGCAGCACTGCCACATGTGCATGTTGCGCCTGCCTGGACCGGTGAGCGGGGTACCTCGTATTTCTCTCGCACGAAAAAGAGCATCGCAGAACTCGCAGACTTTCCAGCCATCACTCACGCCGATTTGGAGCCATTCTATCTGATCAAGTTTGCTGGTCGACAGAGACGTTCAAGATGGTGAATGTCAAGATCGACACTAAATGGTAGCGCACGCGCCGACAGACGCCCCGGTTCCCGCTAGCGAACTCCTTTTCCGCAGCTCCACAACGCCGCCGCTCCTTGGCTGAGCGGGCGCAATGAGCCTTAGGCCAATTTGAAACATGCATGCCTCGCAAAATGATGCATCGTTCTCCAGACAAGTCGCTGCGAACGCCTTCTAGCAGCGCATTCCCAGCCGCCTCGGATCCGATGTTGTTGCTTTCGCCTACCATACCGTACTGATCGCCTCTCCATACGCTGCGTCGCACCGACTCGCCCCGTCGTGTGCCATTCTTCTCCATCTATCTTTACATGCCATCTTTGTAGATTCTCTTCCAATATGATCCTGCGACGGCGATGCGGCGCGTCCGATTGTCTGGCGTGGTTCTTCATATCCGGCATCGCCCTCGTCTTCTTCCTCATATGTAGCATCCTCTACGGCACGCGCACCGAGAACCCCTCGCTCCCACAGGTCGTCCAAGAAGTGCTCCCCGCTGGCCGCTGCCTCTGTCAACAGTCAACGACCTTCGAATGTAGCACCTGCCTGGACTGCGCCACCCGGCCAGCCATCGTTGCGAACACCACACATGCCCAGGAGACGTGGGAGTTTGAATACCGTCGCGATGGGAGCAATTATGGCCTGGACGAAGACCAGTGCACAGCGGCGTTTCCAGGCCTGTTCGAAGACATTGAGCGGGCGAAGAACTTCAGGAAGGGAAGAGGCTTGGTGATGCAGAAGAACCTGACAGATTTCGAGTTGACGAAGGGCATGGTGCGCGCCATGATATATGACGGCCAGGTACGTTTGTTAGAGCGCCCCAGTACCACAACTCGCTGACCACAATGCGCGACAGCTATACATCCTCGAGACATTCCTCGTTGACAACATCAACCGCCAAAAGGCTATCGCTTCGCTCGCCTCCCTGCACCGCGCCGTCTCTGCCGCCCGCGACCGCCCTTCCATCCCAAACGTCGAATTCGTCCTCAGCGTCGAAGATCTTCCTGCGCAACCTAAGAAACCCCTTTGGATGCTAGCGCGCCGTGCACAAGACGAGGATCTATGGCTGATGCCTGATTTTGGCTGGTGGAGTTGGGACATGCCCTCGCTAGGCGCCTTTGACGAGGTTGCAGCCGAAGCCATACAACGCGAACGCCTCGAGCCGTGGGATGCAAAGAAGGAGAAGCTGGTATGGCGCGGCAAGCTGAACTTCGCCCCGAAACTGCGGAGAGCGCTGGTCGATGCTGCCAAGGGTAAACCATGGAGCGATGTTGGGCAGGTCAAATGGGAGGACACCGAGTTCAAGGAACCCGGCGCACAGTTCTTAGGGCCCGTCGACCAGTGCAACTACATGTTCATTGCCCACGCCGAAGGTACGGCATCACCCGTCCTTCAAAATATATATGGGATAGCGACTAACAGACGCAGGACGCTCCTACTCCGGCGCCCTCAAATACCGCCAACTCTGCCGCTCCGTCATCGTCTCCCACAAGCTACAGTGGATCCAACACTACCACTACCTCCTCCTCGCCTCAGGCGCCAAACAAAACTACGTCGAAGTCGAGCGCGACTTCAAAGACCTCTCCTCCACCATGGACGACCTAATCGCACATCCTGAGAAAGCGAAGCGCATCGCCGATAACAACGTTAAGACTTTCCGAGAAAGGTACCTTACCGGTGCCGCTGAAGCGTGCTACTGGCGTGCACTAGTTAAAGCGTGGAAAGAAGTCAGCTTTGACCCCGTTCTCTACGAGAAAGTAGAAGACGGGCAGAAGAAAAAGAGGAATCAGAAGAGGGGCGTAAGATATGAGACGTTTATGTGAGTTTCCCCTCTGTATCGGTGTTAATCTGCAAGTGGAAGTCTAACAGCTGCGCAGATTGTATGATTACAACACGCAGATAGAGTGGCCTAAACCCGCCCAGTAGGAAACTAGATTGGGTGTTGTGAAGATGATGTCGAGGCTTCGAGCCGGATTTGGTCGTAATGTTGATGGCGTTTGATATACCCATTTGTTTGTGCATTTGGAAAGGCAGAAGAAGAGAAAGATGTGAGATGTCTCGAGCGGGGCGTGAAAAAGGACGTAGTATATACCAGCTTTATCGCGACGCAATGCAATAGCGCAATAAGAGTCTAATTTACCAGATTACTACCTAGTACCCTTGTATGCCAGGAGAGTGTTTCTCGTTTCTTAGCTCCTCTTATTCTGCTCTTGATGTGATAACATAGGCAACAGGGCGAAGTTGCTCAGATCTGACTTGTTATGCCCCGCCAGAGCACTTGTCTTTGCAGCGCTCCTGTCTGGGCCGTAAGTGAACCCCAGCATTCACAGCATTTTTGAAGCTACACTGTTTCTCCTCACTCTGGTCACGGCTCTTTTGCTCTTTTTTCTTTGGCATCCATATGGAAGGAATCTGGAACGGGCAGGCGTACTTTCGTTGGACGTGCGAAGTCTGCTTGAGACCTTCGATGAGTCTAATGCCATTGCTCTCGATACCAACCAGTGACCGCTCAGTCAAGAGCATTCTCTGATTGGCTAGGCTCCATCATGACATGCAAGGCTGCAGCACCAGGCTGAACAACGCCCAGCCTCCCCGTTCATTCTCCCTCTAGCTCCAGCGGACTTGACACCGAAAGTCACATCGCAGACAACATGTCCAACTCGTGTTTTACACCTCTCAACAAAGGCGAAGTCAGACTGCTTTCGTTCGCCGACCCTGTCCCACCGACGAACGATGACCAGATGTCCTTTAGGCTCACGGTAGTCAAGCTATGCGAAGCCCCGCCGTACACTGCATTGTCCTACGAATGGGGTCCGGAATCGGATTCGAAGTCGATCTTGTTGAATGGAGGTCCTATACCGATACGCGATAACCTCTTCGCCTTCCTCCAACGGTACCGTGACTCTGGTCAAGGGGGGTATCTTTGGATCGACGCTTTGTGTATCAATCAGTCTGATCTTTCCGAGCGTGGCCATCAGGTTGCATGTATGGGTGGAATATACAGGAAAGCATTTCGTGTGATTGCATGGTTAGGTACTGGGCCACCGAGACTGGTGCAAGCGTTTCACGCTCTCGCAGTGTTCGTCGGAAGATTCCCCGCCGTCTGGGACGACGAAGAGATGGCTGCTCTTAGAGAGCTGTCGTCGTCCAGTCTCGTGGCGCAGAATGTTAGAGAGATCAGCCAATCCACATACTGGACTCGCATGTGGATCATACAAGAATTGATTCTAGCCGAGGATGTCGACATGTGGTGTGGCACAGCAAATCTTCACTATCGTGATCTCATTATTGTATGTGGGCACTTTTCGGGGCCGCGCTCCGATGCCGAGAAGAAGAGTAGACAATTAAGACCGTCTTTGCAGTTTTGGAATATACTATTATTGCGAGGGGAAGGCTACAGGAGGCCAAAAGGAACGATTCCCATAGCCTGGTTGAGTCTTGACCATTTAATAATTAGGACCTTCGATGCGCGCTGTGCGGATGTGAAAGATCGGGTCTACGGGCTCTTGGGATTGTTCCGCAATGAAGACTTGGAATTTTTTCAGATTGTTCCCGACTACGGAAAAACAGCTTCTGAATTGTATCTGGACCTATGCTTGAGAAAATTGAGGCTAATTGGAGATGCGCAAAATAGACATTTGAGAAATATTTGGTTGTTTTCCAAATGCCTGCGATATGCTTTGGAGCTAGAACCTGATGATGAGATGGTTCTCTTTGTAAGAGCATTGGTGAAGAGGCAAAGCCACAGACGGGCTTAGGAAGACTCGTAAATTGAGGCGAGCAGACAGATGAATGAATTTATCGGGACCTGAGCATATAAAAGCTGGGCCACGTCATGAGTAACAATTACTACAGATAGAATACGTCACTGTGTCAACTTCTGGACATGTTTTACAATGTTAGAAGATGCTCAGGAATTAGCCAGTGCTAAACACATCAAGTTCATCCTAGTCACCGACTTCTAAAGCTTACTTCTCTCCTTCAATCCCGGCTGCATCAACTCCTCCAGCTTTTTCCGCACGCTTAGTTCTAGACCTTCTTCCGGCGCCTTCCCACTGTCTCTCATGACCCATATTTGTACGAACCCTCCAACAGCCTTCACCACCTCATCGCCGTCTTTAAAGAATCCAACTTCGTACATGACGCTGTTCTTCCCTAGCTTCACGACTCGTAGTCCCAGCTCCAGCATACCAGGATACTGCAATTGGCCGAAGTAGTCACAATAGGTGTTGGCGACAAGCGCTGTGCGCGGGTAGGAAGTCGTGTTATATCCCACGCGGGTCATCAGGTATTCATTGATGATCGAATCAATAAGGACGCCATATATGGGGTTGTTGAGGTGGTGGAACATGTCATTGTCGGCCCTGGTACGTCCGTGTCAATAAGAATTACAATCCATGAGGATGGTCACGTGTCAAAGGCACGCCCAGGCGACTTGATCTCTTACCATCGTGTCCGGTAGTCCAGGCGATATGGGTAATCATGTCGTCTTCGAAGCTTTTTCGAGGCTAGGTCTAGGCCTAGAGTAGTCTCTGGCATTTTGAGAAGTGCGATGTGGAATGTTGATGGAAGAGAGCCGTAGTGGTGGAGTTGGAACAGCCGAGGTTGGTGTTGGACCCTGTCTTGGCGCTGTTGTGCTGCGCTCTGTGGCTCTTTGCAATCTCTTACCATTAATCGCTGCAACCAACGAAGAGTGCTGACTTGCCCGAAATAATCTCTGCACAAGTGTTCTGCTACCATCGGAACTTGCTTCGTATGCCCTAGTGCGAAGCCTTATGGACACCCTCAGCATAATCTGGAGATGAGCCATACGGACACCAATTAGCATAGTCTCGCGAATACGACTTCTGCTTATGCCTTTGGTATCTAGCGAGAAATCGCTTCGCATCGTCCAGTGAGGAGCTGGCTAGGTAACGGTTTGAACCAAGAATAAATACCCTAGACGCCCTAGGTTTCACCTAACACCACAAGAAGGTATCTCTTATACTGACTCAAGTAGGGTCATTATGAATTTTATCTTAGTAGCATGTTACGGTATTCTATGTACTATCAATTATGCAAGCTGAGCAGTTTTCGGGGCAGAATTAAAGTGAAGTACACGGTTGACTTATGTTGGCTTCTGCCACGAGATAGGTGGAAAGATAAAGACAAAATCAATCTCGCAGACTAAGTAACCGATTACTGTTCCTGCATGGCTGCCCACAGTTGGATATGCTGTACAGTGTAGGGATCAGCCTTGCACTGCCACATTGAGTCGCTTCGTCGGCCCTGCAGAGGGTGTGGCTGTGCTTAGAGAGGAGGCCTGATCAAATGCCACCTCCGGACTTCGATCAACCACGCCTCCTCTCAACAGCGCACTATGATGTCTTTCATCTTCATGATCCCGTAAAAGAGATTTCTTACGGCTTTGTTTGTCATTCTATGCGAATATGGCCACATATTCGGAGTTGAGAGGCACAGCCTCACAACACGAACGGGTGCGATCATCTGACAACCGTCTCGTACCTTTGGTAGTACAAACCTCGGAGAACCCATATCTACTCCCTGAGACCTCAAGATGGACGCGACTAGGAAAGCCGATATCGCGCGTGCAGTCAATACTCTGGGTGTCATACTGGATATATTCACCCGTCTTGGAGCCAGGTACGACTACGAGACGCTACGGTCTCAGATCTGTGTTATCCGCCACTCTGAGATTGACCGTCGCGTGGCCTTTGCTCTGCATCCTGGTAGGTCATCAAGTAGCTTGTACAAAACATTTCTGCGCCTAACACGAGAGGTGTAGGTGTGTGGATTCGAGAACCTTTGGCCAGAGACGGCAACGGCAGGAAGTTGGCCAACCATGGATGAACGATATGAAGGTATTCATTACAGTTCCGAAGCACACAACTTGGATCAGCCAATCTCAGAGTCTGTTTCGCCGAGTCAACGACAGAGTACAGCCTCGGATCGACCAGAGGCTACCAATTCAGGCCTAGCCCAGCCATCCCATACGGCTGATATAAGACTGGACTTGATTCCAGAGTCATCTACCCCACAGCGAGCAGACGCCTGGGGAGATCTTACCACTAATGATGACGATAGAAACCAGTATACTGTCTCGACTCTCATTCGCCCCAGGTATCTCTGTTTCGTGCGTGACTTTGACAAAAAAGATCTTTGAAACAGTAAGAGTAGAAGAATATCTCAGAGAACATGGAGACGATGTTGACCTTGAGTTTATCTTTGTCTCCTATACACGCCTGCAGTTCAGAGTTGCTACAGAACAAGAGATCGCCAATTACGACTACCCGAGTGAGGACGAACGAGAAGCGAATCGGCAAGTTGCGCGAAAAGATCGTCAGCAACTAATCGATTATGGCATTGATGCCGCGCAGCGAGCTGGTAAAAGGGCTTTTTGGCTCGACTTTGAATGCGTTCGAAATGAAGATGGTGTTGCACGGTCTACGAGTAGTAGCGATGACGTTTATCGTATCTGCGATATTGTCAGAGCAGCGCATTCCATGATCATCGCTATTGGTCCCTCAGCTTCTGAAAAGGTCTCGGCGATCCTCAAGGGAGAAGATGCCCCCCGACTTTGTTCGTGGGAGAGTTACTCCATGGTTACGTCAATGGGGTTCTCGATTGTGGACGTTACCTGAGCTTCTGCTGTGCCCTGGAGAATACCGAGTACAGCTATACGTCGTTGGGGATAACTCTGATCCCAAGTCCATGGCTAAGCGGAACTTTGCTGAGCGTGCGTGGGATGATGCCGACGCTGTCAAGGAGCTCGTCGATCATTTTGAAGGCTCAGCTATTCTTACTCAACTGCATCTCATCGAGGCTGCCCTTACATGCTTCAGCCGACGAAAGACGGACCAATTTAGTCAGGGCGATATCGCCTATGCCATTATGGGGCTTTTCCCAAGTCGTCAACGCCCAGCAGTCGACAAAGGAGATTCGGATTTCCAGGCCTTTGTGAAGCTTTCCCTAGCCAACGATAGCGGTGCATTTCTGGAGCGCCTTATATGCCTTTCTCCATCACCGGGTGCTTCTTGGCACGAGACAGCAGATCGTTGGGGTGTCAAACTCAGCGATGTCCAACCCATCAACAAAGTCACAGGTGTGGTGGCATCTGACATTATCTTGCTGGATGGAGTGTATGGGGCAGTGATAGAATGGGATAACCTCAAGGCTGAGGCACTTGTTGACACACGACGTCTTTCGCAACTTCTCATGATGTTCAACATCTATAGTGTCACTTTGACTCGGACCGCTTTTCTGGTGGGACTTACAGTTACTATGGTCATCTCATCGACTCGAAGTGGCGTGGCGATGGATCCCCGAAACTGGATCATATACGTTCTTCCGTTTGTAACGGTCTTCGCTCTATTCGCCCCTCATCTTCTCGTTTCAATTCGAAGTTCTACTGGCAAGCCACTCAAGCCTCGACTAATTGGCATTGAAGGAATGGCAGATGCCTCAACAGTAGAGACATATCTCTGGGGTTTCAACCATGGGCGATTCAAGAGCACAACTCCTCAATCCTACTCAGATACTCCCGGAAGGCCTCAGGCGTCGTCTACCGCAGCTGGTGACTTCCTTTTCACCCTTGTCGACACCTACATGATGACAGTTACACACTTCCACTGTCAGGTACCGCCAGTCGCTATGCTCTTACTTGGAGAAGAGACTGAAATGCAACGTGCGGTACTCTGCTCATATTACTGGAGACAACAGACGTTCCACCGTCAGACGGTCCTCCGAGAAGGTCCCCGAGACCTTGACCAGATGCATCGCATCAACAAAGTACGCTTCTCACTTAGCCAATCACCTCAGGGTTCGAACCAACCCCTCAACGTTGGTGTCTCAGAAGCGAACCACGAAGTAGATATCGAGGTCAACACCGCCAGACACGAAGTCACAGTGCAAGAAGAGATGAAGAACGATAGACCTACTTGGAAGGCTGAGCTATTGTTTTTGCTGTTGTGTACTGTAAGTTTCCCGACTTTTCGATTATGAATTGGTACTGACGACCCTAGGTTTCCCTCATGACAGGACCGTGGTATGCACCTACAGGTTATACTTATAACTTCAACATCATAGCATACAGTGTATGGTTCATTGTGGCTCAACCGCTTGCATATGTCTTACTCTCGCGTCTACCATTAGTCAGAATTCTACCCAGCATAACTATGTTGAAGGGTAAGATGCCTTAGCCGTGTCGAAACCTACGCTGACCTCTATCTCAGCATTATACTATCTGCCCCCTTTTCTACGAGGTTATCTCAGGATCGGCGGAATTTTGAGCTTATTGCTTAACATGCAGGGTTTGATCGATGGTCTTCTACTAGCCTCCCTTATTGTCACCACTTGGTCTTGGTACAGCATGAAGGAACTGTCACTGCGACTGCTCATATGGACATTCCTGGGCGACAGGATCCGAGGATGGACAGGGCTAGCCCTGATATACCAGCCTTTCGATGCCTTGAGATTCCTGAGGTACCAGCCATTCGTTGTTGTCATGGTGATGATCAGCACAGCGCTGTTCTTACTCCCCACGACTATCGGTAAAGATATCATTGGTCGCCCAGTAGAAGTCAGCTGGTTGGCTGCTCACCAGAAGATCTTCCTTGCTCGACATGCGGCAACCTCTAAGTATGTTCTTAAGGACATGATGGGGATACAGCAGCCTAGACAGGTAAGTGCAGCCATGGATAAGGTTGTCACTGTTCTAATGAGTCTACCAGTCCATCATTATGCGATGCATTCGACCGTTATTATTCTTCGGAATCTCTTTAATGACAACCCTAGATTCTCATGACCTTTCTAAGCGCTGGGAGTTTGCCGATGAGTTTGGCACATTGCTCCTGGTACTGCTTGTTGCTCTCATCGTCACGAAATTTCCGCGAGTCTCAAGTATGGGAGCCATTGTAAACCTTGCCCGTGACTGTGAGCTAATTCATCTGCAGTTACAGCGACCTGCCTATGCTCTATGATTCCATCGCTTTTGTCTCTTCTTCTCACGAAGCAAGCATTTAGTAAAGGTCTTGTTGTTCGCCTTTTGATAAGGCTAGATAAGAACGTCCTACCCCGTAAGCAATTTCTCACCGATCCATTTTCGTGATTAAGTCTGTTAATGTGGGCCTAGTGCTATGGTCACTCATTGTCCGTCAATCATCGACAATGCCCGACGCTGTATGGAGCCTCTCAATGTCACTATCTGGTTTAACGTGTGGTAATCTACTCCGTTTATACGTAGGCACTTCGGCCTTCTTGAGCTGCATGATTGTTATTGTAGCTAAGGGTAGCATGTTTGGTCTCCTCTTTGCGGTAGCTGCATAGGATGCATCAATCGTTTTCAAATTAGGAGGAACGAACTTAGTGGAACTGATTTTACAAACATGCCGGGGCTTAAATGAACTTGATTAAAAGATACAAAGAAGCGGAAATGTAATTTTCCCATGATATAAGCATCCATGATATACTCCGTCTGCCAACGATCGTGAGTATGTAAGCCATCACTATGCCCCATTTACCACCACACAGCGTCTGTGTCATGGCTAGGGCAGCTTATCTTTTCAAAGGAATAGTCGTTCTTACGGGAGTTGTGATTTTTAGCATTGTATGCTTCCAGATACGATTCTCTTTCGTTGCACTTGGCCCCAGTTGCCTTGAATTTTGCAATAGAATATAAGGTGTATTCGTTGGGACCAAGAGTATCATACCAGAGAACACTAGACTCCACTTTGTAGAGTAAAAAATCAAGGCAATTGAGGATACCCAATGCCAGTGCCTATGCCTAGTGAAGGTTCAACAGGTTGCGCGAGAGTTTTACTTGTAGGTTTGGAGCGGATGTGAAGGCCAATATTTGGCTTTGAATTTGGGATACCTGCAGTTAGGCATGCACGGGAACAGTTCGAAACTCCAGGGTCGCTCGAGGATACTATTGTCAGCTCTGTGTCGCATATATGCTTCCAACCGTAAGATCCTTCTCCATCGGGTCTACGTAGTCCACGACAGTCGATGGTTATTCACATGTTACACAGTAAAGTCTTGCCTTTGGCTTGCGCACACGCCCATCGCCGCGCCTTCGTCGAGCCGCAGTGCGTGCGCTCAGCTACCTGTTGCAGCCTTCTGCCGATTTGCATCAGCCGAGGGTGTACACCATACATAGCGGCCGTCGTCGCGAAGCTCGGCGGGATGCAGCAGCTCCTAGGCGTAATGGACGACTAGATAGTGGGCGAAGAGGCGCCGCAAGGGGACTTCCTTTCCTCTCCCTTTGCCCCTAGGTCAATTTTCCAGACTTGCAACCCCTAAGTATCATCTAGCCACGCACCAATCCAGACACGCTCTCTCAGTGAAGCGGAAAGAACCCCCGGCCGCTCTACAAGCCGGTGGTGCTATGTACCTAAGCTCGCCGATGAACACAGTCAGCCTGCGCCTCGTGACGTCTTTCGTGTCCTTGAGCCTCCTTTCTTCAGACTGCTATGAGGCGTATCATTTATTCAACATTCACGTTGCCGCCGAACTTCCGCAGTGCATGTCCGAACTCGAGCCAGGGTCCTGTGTCAGCGATATGGAGACGTCGGAAAAGCAACTGATGTTGCCAACGACGAACTTTGTGCCGTTATCTGCACCTGCCATATCGGTCTGAACCATTCCTACGAATTGGGTTGATCAACAGCGCCAGCAACTGTAAGGGGCTGAACTCCATGGATCATCAGTCGCCTTTTACCCTTGCCGAATCCAGTAGCCCTCCGAGATCGACAAGACCAGACTCAGTTGCCCAACGGAAACCTGTTCATAATGGCACGTCCGTCCTCCCATTCTTCCCAGTACATCGAAGTCATGCCAGCCCTTCGGAACACCTCGAAGAGCCGCTGCGACGTATGCGGTTCCTTCGCCCCCTCAGGGTGCCTTCGCTCAAGAGCCCGAGACAACCCTTGTTGTATCTCAAGAGGAATAGGGACTCTGCAAAAGTCTTGATCTTGAGCTTGGAGTATTCCCTCGGCTTCTCGTGCCACCCACAGCAGCTCCTCCTCTAACTCCTCCCCTGCCTCCACAAAGCATGATCGTGCGGGTGTGCTTTCAGAGTGCAGCATGAGAATCAAACGTCCCAGCCTGGCCCCGTCTTGAATGGTGTCTCGACCTTCAAGAAAGGTGTCGATCCCAGGAAACCGGTCCTTCCAGCTCTGGAGAATTCGAGCAAATATCACCGAGAGGGGGTAAGCCTGCAAGAATTGCATACCCTCGATTATGTTCACTGGAGCTTTTCCGCTCGAGTCTTTAAATCGAAGTGGCCTCTCAAACAGGTGTCCTTCTACGACCTGGTAGCTTACTCGGAACTCTTCTCCATCGAGACGAGCCCCATTCGACATCAAGAGTCGGATTAGCTCAATGATTTGTCTGGCCAGGTTCGAGTCTATCATGGTCGGATCACCGTCGAGGCGCCAGACACTGGAGATGAGACCTTTGAGAGGTGTCTCAAGAACGTGTACCAAGTCAAAAGCACCATACCGGTCTTGGTAGCCGAGCCGTCGTGGTCCTTTGCGTAAAGGAGAAGCGCCTCGCTCCAGGAGTAACCTGGCGAGCTTTAGACGTGAGTCAATTCCCAAGCGGGAAGAGTCGAATTCTCTTTTTTTCCTCCCCAAATGTAGTTCTTTCCAATACCACTGATCTCGGAGCGTCTCTTCATCCTCGTAGTGACCAAACGAGATGTTGCAAACGTGCAGCAGAAGCTCAGAGAGTGTCTGATTGTCCAATTCCATAGCCTGGACCTTAGCCCAGATGAAAGGCCAGATGTTCATGTTGATGGATGCCGCCTCGAGGAGAAACTCATGCTGCCGCTTGAAAACCACTTCATACCGTGTCCGAAACACATCCGACCCTGGCCACTCTTCCTGAAAATCCTTTTCATTGGGGGGTAATCTGGGGTCTCCGAAAAGCTGGCCAGATTTGAAGAGCTGCTCACAAAATTGGAGCAGTTCATCACACTTGCTTCTTGCATTCTTTTCGTCTCCTTCGGGTAGCGCATCAAGTAGCAAAGTGATCGAGTCAAAATGGCGCCAAAGGTTGCTGTAATTTTGCGTAGACGTCGCCATCTCGTCTCCATAATCATGGAAATATTTGACAATCGGGGCCATTCGCAACAACCGGCAGCACGATAGGCGCGCTGCCACAACCCTCTGGCGGAGATGCCATTCTGAGATCTTGTCTCTTCTCAATATCCTTAAGCCTTCCACCGTGTCGGTTAAAAAGTCGCGGGCAGTCCGGTGGACGAACCCGAACGGCGCCGCGTCTGTGTCTGCCTCAGCGTAAGGAACCAGGGCACAATACTCCTTGCCATACCAAGGCTGTAGCAAAGAGGGTTGACTTCTTTCCAGAATCGGGTTGATTCGGAGGAGTCCAGCGCATCTGATTTCGATGTCCCGCAACGTTGCCTTGCATGACTCAACTAGCGATGTCGCAAATCCGGGCTCGTACGGGTTGCAGTCTCGAATTCGGCTGGCCATCTCGGTGGTTGTGGCAATCATCAGACTCAAGCGATCGTAACATATTCCGTTGATGGCCAGCTGGAAGTATAGGGCAGCTCGTTCTTGATGCTGAGGACGCTCGCTGTCACCGTTTGCCCTGGCCCACATATCGGCGTACAGTTTGGTGGGGTCGCTGGGCAGGCTGTCGATTCGGTGGTTCAGATCGGCAACCATCTCGCCTCGCCAGAGAGCCTCCATAACCGTTTTGGCCGTCAGCCAGAGCCAGAGAAAGACTCCCTCGGCCCTGTCGACAAGCTCAGTTACGAGCCAGTCTCGGATCTCACGCGGAGTCGGTGGATTCTCGAAACTGAAAGTGACCTGGGGGCCTTTTGTAATGCGCGCGTGAAATTCGGAGCCCGGAGAAATGGAAATCTGGTATTGGGGCGGGATGATAATAGTGTCCTCAGCGTATTGGCGAAGGTCGGTATAGTTGAGATGCTCCAAGCGTAGCTGTGGGCAGGCCCGGAGTTTCTCCTTAATCAGCGGCTCACGACGAGCACCAAGGCACAGCTTGACCTTCCCTTGGAGCCCCTGGGGCCGCTTCAGGGCGTCGACGACAGTTAGAAGCGCAAGGGTGCCGTCCGTTTGAAGTACCTCGTCGAGCCCGTCGACAAAAAGAGCCATCGATCTTGGGTAGTGTGCCATCACGTCGAGGAGGGTCGATTGAAGTTCCTGGTAGGACCAGTCCGTCTCCATGTTTTTGTCCGACGTCTTAATACTACTAGAAAGGATGCGGTCGAGCGATGCCTTGTCCTTCTCAAGCAGTTGGTGGAGGATGGAGGTAAAAAGGCCTCTGATGCTCTGCTGCATCTGGGTGCCAGGTCGCCAGAAGAAGTGAGAGACGAGGACAGCACCAGGGCTCCACAGTTCCAGAAAACTTCGCGTCTGGCGATGGCCCAGGAGATATTTGACCAGTGTCGTTTTCCCTGATCCGGGCTTGCCGCTAATCCAGTATACTGGCTCCGTAGACCGAAGCCAATCCGAGAAGCTGTCCCAGGAGTGGTCGGCGTCGGCCTCGAAAGATTTCACCGGTCCTCCAGCATCGCTCCCGTCTCTCAGCACCCACTGATATGTCTCGGGGTGCGACTCGGCAATCATGTTCCTACGCCCATTCATGCCATCAAACGTGAGACTGCGCAGGAGCCGCTCCCTGCGAACTTCCAACCACGCATCTTGCTCTCGCTCGACCGCACTCCTGGCAGCGGCCGAAACGCGGTGCCTGAGCGTCGCCTGGAACTGGACCGTTGTTTGTGTGATATGCTTTTTCAAGGAGGTCTCCACCCGCGTAATCTCTTGCGTCGTGTGTCTCTTCCCGGCGTGGGTGCTTGCCTTGATTTGGATGGTGACGTTCTTCCTCGTCTGGACAGCCTCAGCACGCACGAGCTGGGCCGCTTTCACACGACCATTGCGACAATCGTCCACAAACGATCGCAGATCCGAACTGAGCTTCTCCAGGCCGCCGTCGGCCTTCTCGATCTGCTCGAAGATCCTCGTGAGGAGGCCCGTCTGCAGCAATTGCTCCGCAACCAGCATGTCTTTTTCCAGCCTGTCGAGTCGCCTCTGCCGCCACACCGTTTTGGACGCGCTCTTCAGCATCACCACGAGTTTGGACTTCGTATCTGGGCCCTTCAAGAATTTGATCTCCTCGCGCAGATCCTGTGCTGCTTTCAGGCACCTGTTCGCGAGCCCTAGTAGGTGCGTATTCCGATCGGTCGGCCTTGGCTGTGCTGGTATTGTCGTTGTCGTCCCTACTGCCGTTGTCGTTGGCATCGTCGCTCTCAGGATCCGCTTGGAGAGGTCGTCCAGGCTCGTCGCGTGGGGATTAAGGGCGGGGTCGATCTCGCCATTCTTGTACACCTGCCTCACGATATGGATTGTCTCGCGCGTGATGCCGATGACCTGAAAAACATTGCACGCCAGGGCGAGCGCGACGACCGGTTCGAGGCCAGACATTGTCGATGGAAGCTAAATTGAGCGCAGAGATATACAGACAGAAAGACAGAAAGCTCGCGTCTGGTGTCTTATAGTTCGCGGTTGCACTGGCCACTGTGCGGGGAGAAATGCACCTCTGGAGCCTGACCCCTGGAGCCTGACCTCCATTGGGGGCTGAGCATCCGGCAGCTGCAAGTTGCGTTGCTCAGCCATGCTCGGGCGGCCAATGGCGAGTCTATCCAGCCCTTGGCAGCCATTGGTCAAAATATCACGTATAACGGTTCGAGGAGAAGGGGCGAGGAGAAGAATGGATATGTACGAACAAATGTGTGCGACCTAGTGATATCCTATATGTACGCCCTTGCTCGACCTATTTCGCGCTGAACCAAGATAGAGAAAAGAATATCAAAAGAGGCAATAAGGGTAGCCCGCGCGCCGCCGAAATCCATCTCCCATCCATCCTCATCTTGCACATCAATGTGTTTGCATGTATCATGTCCGCAACGAGAGAGGAAGGAAAGAGAAACTGCGGAGACATCAGGAATGCCGACGTGATAATGATCATCAGAAGCCTTACTTAGAGCTTTCATAATTGCCTGTAGAGAACGTCCGGATCTTTTGGCATCCCAGTGAAAGAATGGATAGGAAACTCGTAATTGCCGACACTTGTGTAAACAGCACACGCCTCAACATGTGAATATTATGGTAACTTAGTGCACAGCACGCACAATCTCGTCTACCATATCCATAATAGGCTGCAGCGAGGCTCGAGTCTCTTCGCTTCTCAGTATTTCCCGCTCGCGCCGCTCCTGAGCCCATTTCTCCCTCCTGATGCGCTTCTCCTCTTCTTCCGTCACTATAGTATCTGCCATATGATGCCAGTCAATATGATTCCAGTTGTCCTCACTATAGTGATACACTTTGCTAAGCCCCAGCTCCACGACTTCATATTCCTTCATTGCATCGTTCAGCACCGCTCGCACCTCTTCGTTCGGTGCCAAAGTCTTGATTGCGATAGCATGAAGCCACAGGGTCTGTCCGAAGATAGTCATGACCAGGTTGAAAGGTCCGAGAAAACCTAGACGGCGAAAGAAGCCATAGCAGTAGGGTTTGTCCTGTGAGACGAGGCTGAATTTGGAGCGGTTATTGGGCTCGCAACGGTGCGCAGCATATGTGCTGATCAACTCGAGCATGTAGGGTGCGTCAACTTCGTAGTATATGGCGGGCCTCACAACCATCGATGCGAGGGTTTCGTGGTCCTCATTGGGACGTCGGCGGTCGAAGTCTAAGGTGCCCCATGTTCTCCTCATCTCTTTACGAACGGATTTCGCGAGATTGGAGAGACGGAGAAGCTCGGCGTGCTCGCTCTCAGATAGTATGGTGGTAGTAGTCTGAATGGTGGTCGAAGAAGACTGCCCAAGTGCCTGGTTCACTAACGAAAAGTTGGCGTCGAATGTGAAAGCTAAGATCTCAATGACGAAGCGGCGGAACTGGTGCAGTAAATCGCATTTTACTAGGTCTGTTGCAGCCGAGCTGGCATTTAGCCATCTAGTTGATGCGGTGACTGAATAAGGAGGCGGCAAGTCTGTGGATGACATGACGCAGTGCTCTTGACGTGGGCTGTGTCGTGAACTCTTTCTTTCTTCTTGCTATTTGGTTCTTGTCCAGAGATCGGATTGCGGAAGTAGGCGACATGGGCGAATGGATCTTGCAATCCGGTATGAGATATATATATGTTGGGACTAAGAGCAATGAACCATGGAACAGTAAACTCCACTTCGTATGGTAGCGAATCAAAGCAATCGCGCATATGGCGTATTACAAGGTAATAAATTTGAGAACAAAAATCAACAGCTTGTCCGTGGGCTGGCTGCTGTTAGGTATTGTACGGTTTTAACTGTCTTGTAGCGTAATGCGGTGTGGTGCGCTGTTATAGCGGCTCGGCCTCCAGTTTAGTCTAAAAGTCATGGATATTGGAAGTTTCGGTTGAATGAGCGTCCAAACTAGGTTGACTCTTTCCCTACCGTCCGTAAAGGACGCAGTCGCGAGATGGTACGATTACCCACAGAGCTTTTGAAAGCTGAGCTAGATTTTGAAGGACATAGATGTTGGACGCGAAGCTGGACCAAAGACTGCATTCGAAAGCACTCACATGAAGGTATTCCGGGAGCCAGGGTGCGATGTGGGATGTGGCTCGGTGTCGATGCTGGGTTGGGTGTAATCGTATCGTTCTTTCTTCTTCTCATGGCGAACACGACTGTTGATGCTTTACCAGGCCAACCGAAGGCAGTTATGTGACTTTTATGGAAGTAGCCTCCATGATGCTATTTCCTTTGCTGTACGTTAATAAAACAAAGTTTTGCATGGCGTTCTCTTCTCTGTTTGACTGCAAACATCACGAAGACTGTACGTATACGTATCTCACACCCTCAACTTACCTACACATATTTTCCGGCCAATTCAATTATGAGCAGAACTTACCAATATTCCGATATCGTTTTGAATGCTAACGTGTTTTCGTAGGTCACAATGCCGGAAGACGTCCAAACTCAAACCTGGTACGGCGCCATTCTTGGCACTATTCTCGCAATAATCCTTCAAGGATTATTCAACATTCTACAATGGGCCATTGGCCTCACATGGTTCGGACGGAAGGTCCGAAAACGGGTGGTGCGTCTTGGCACCCTTGGGAGGAGAGAGAGGGAGGGAGAAAGGAGGGAACGGGGGCAGGAGGATGAGGAGAGGAGGAGGGTAGAGGAGAGGGATACGCAGCTGAGTGCGCTGCTTTCTGGGGTGCTGGCGGCTGTTACCTCGTTGTTTGAGGCGCACGTGAAGGTGGTGGTGGGGGCGGTGAGGGAGGCGTTGGTGGATAGGGCGGGGGTGAGGAGGGAGGTTAGGTTGGAGATGATGGCGGAGATGGAGATGAGGGCGGATGAAGCAGAGGAAAGGGGGTACTTGCGGGGTTGAAGAGGGAAGAAGGGCGATGAGGGGCGAGATGGCAGCATTGTTATCAAGGTAAGTCCCCTATTCTTATCTTATTCCTGCTTCATTCCTGTTATTCGTATGGGCCTCATTCCCCCACCTCCCCGTGGTGAGGCCTGGGATCACACTCCTAATCAAGGCATTGGGAGTGTGATGCAAACGGGGGAAACAACAAGAAAAGTTCGAGCTTGATCAGCTTCCTACCTCGACCGTTCTCCTCTACCATGCTCAAACGCTTCTACCACGCTCGAATGACTCTACCACGCTCGAACGACTCTACTACGCTCGAACGTCTTTACCACGCTTGAACAACTCTACCATGCTCGAACGCTTCTACCATGCTCGAACGCTTCTACCATGCTCGAACGCTTCTACCATGCTCGAACGCTTCTACCATGCTCGAACAGCTCGACTGTCCTCAAACAACTCGACCGTGCTCGAACATCTCAATCCCAAATACTCTTTACTCGCGCGCATAGTCTGTGGTATCTCGACTCAAGCACTGCTGGCAGCGTTGGCTACTGCATCTCTACTCCGTTCAAACTCCCTCACTTCAGCATGCTCTATGGTCCACAAATATGCTTCGCGGCACCGGCACTGGAAACGACCTTGAGCAGACCATCTGCTCTTGTAAAGCCCAAACGTTGACTCGGCACGAGATTCGTCTCTTGGCGCTGAACACAAATTTAACAAGACATGCGAATATGCGCCACTCGATCAAGACTTCTCGCATTTCGCATTCATGGAAAAGGCGGGCTCCTCTCCTCAATCATGTACATAATGCTGCTTTGATAGTTACTATAGTTAAATTGCTAGACACTACTACTGATTTCCATACACGGAAACTCACGCACTGAGGGAATCCTCGTCCACCTTTGTTGGCAGACTTCAACGCCTTCATTATACTGGCCATCGTTTATGCAAAGTAGAGTAGCATTAGATGGTGAGTTTTGACGTGCGGCGTATGCATTAGCCAATCAACTGTCGACGGGACACACTCAGATTCAAGCCTTACTCGAGTATCGTGCCTACACTCGCCGTCCTTACCTCTTCTGGTCTCAGCACAAGGTAAAAAACAGCGTGCAAGGATAGTCCGGTCCGGCTGATCGCCTAAGCGACCGCTCAACCGGTGTAAGAATTGTGGATCTGTAGGCAAATGATGGATCTCTAGGCGAATGACGGAGCTGCCCTCCTGTCCGCATGTGTCTGGGCCAGGTCTTCGTGCGCAGTGCTGCAGGTGGACAGCGCGGGGGAGAGTGCCCCTGTGGTCAGCATCCTACCGCGCGGAGCAACGTGCACCCTCGCGGCGAAACTCGATACCGCGTGGAGGCTGAGCACTTGAACGTCATCATAGCGCACCAAACACTCACTCCCAGGCAGTATTATGGCGGAGTAACAGTCAGGCCCGAATGTGCGTTGCCACATGCAGCTCTCTTCCAATGGTCGTAGCTACTCGTAGGGCTTCTCGGTCAAAGTCAAGCGCGGATTGGCTGGGGCTTGGACGCAAGCTGGCTCTGGGGCGCGAGCAAATCATGTTAACAAGAAGCATAGTAGGCATCCCCCTATTTAGGCTAGCTCCCTACCAGGAAGCTCACTGCAAGCATAAAAGTACATGACCGACCTGCGGTGACGGCAGGGCAACGGTAGGGGTACGTCGGCACAGGACACATGCTACTGCACGGAGCAGCGCCCCTGCGCGGAACAGGACGCTCTCACTCCAGATGTGAATCGGCAGGAGGGCGTGGCTCAATGCATCCCTGCTCTGCTATTCCGTATAGTATACATACGTACATGATGGCTGGGGAAAGAAATACGCCGCAGACCTTTCGGGTGGCCGCGTCATACGGCGGGCCTTCCAATCCGATCCTTCCGACAACATCGAATATCGTGGGATAATCGCATCCTGGATCAATGAATGGTACCCATGTGCATGAGGCTAGACACTGAGCATTTGATGAGGTGAGAGTACCGAGGTTCCGACAATACCGGATCAGTCGCTCAGTACACACTGCATACCCTCCCTCGCTTCTCTCACAGACCGCGCACGAATCACAGTTCACATAAGCCGCGAAGGACCATTCTCTGCACCAAATCGGCACGCTGTGACCGGCCTTTGGCCGTCGAAAATTACAGCCTACAGCCAATTAAGGCTCTGCGATCAATACGTCCGGAGGCTCTGTGAGGGTCAGGCCGTGGTGGCGCCGCCTCGCTGTCCGCCCGCGGTAGGGATCTGGATTTGCGGTGGAACGGTGCACACTTCTGCGTCTCCGACTTGACACTGACTACTTTGCTTGATCCCTGGCCCATCGCGTAGGAATACGGGTTTCGAATGACAGGGGGTGGACACTATTGCAGTAGCTTATCTTGGCGACTGCAAGCAAACGCCCGAGGCAGCTGCTTTTCTTTTACAGACATCTGGGTATATAATCCAGCAGACCCTCCTGAACAGTAGATAGAAAAGAAGACAGTATAACGCCAGCAATCGCCATCGCTCAAAAAGCTGAGACACTCTCATAACCCACCTCGTGTGAACCAACCACGTTTCAATTGATACCCTACGCCTACGCCAGTCCTCCAAGTCCAGTCTCGCTATCATTACCACTCTACACATCCGCATGCTCGCACCCGTCAATCTACAACCAAGCCCCTCACACCAATCATGCCCCTGTCGGACGAATCTATCATCGCCCTTATAGCCTTACTCGTAACATGCACACCATAGCACTGTTGCTCTTCCGCTGTTACAAACGTCAACGACAAGATGGTAAGCATAGACAGGTACTATAATACACCAACTGTCATCACTAACACAAATATCACAGGACAGAATCATGTTAGCCTACCAACACACGTGTCAAGCCAGCCTAGTCGTACCACCTCTCCACACACCATGCCCTGGCCACCAGACAGAAAACCCAGAGACAGATGGACATATGTCGTACGCCAGCACACCACAGTCGAGGCCATGCTCATGGTCGGGCAGGACGGCGGACGACCACCGCGGTATTCGCCATGAAAGCTTCCCGCGCCGGATTAATCTGTAGATCAGTCTGTCGTCGAAGTGCACCTCATGAATGGATGGCTCACCGGCCTGACAAGTGGAGAGAACGACATAGTACGCTAGCACCATTCCACCCAGTGCTTCACTCTCCTCATGCGTACACTTCGGGCAAGCACTTATCAAACGGGTATCTCATTCACATCATAAGTCTACAACGGCACCTCCACCGGCGTCATGACCCTCATCCCCCTCGACCAGGCTCCTGCAACAGCCCTCGTTCCAAGGTCAGCATCTCCCTCCCAGGCATGCTATTCATGGGTGCTAGCGTCGCGCCAGGGGAATAGAAAGCCCCAGCATTTGCAAATCCTAGGGCGTCGTCGAACATAAAAGGAGCTGTCTGTGCTTCGGGCCGGGCGTCGGGATCTAAGCCTGAAAGAAGGTCCGCGGGCGGAGGAAGGTTGTGCATTGCGCTCCGAGCGCTTGATGCGGGGACGTGCGGGAAGACGATGGTGGGAAGATTTGGAGTGCGGAAGATGGGATCGGTCGTGTGCTTGGTGGTTACTGTTGAAAGGCCCGTAGTAGCGGGCGTAGGTGCTGGAGCAGGAGGATTCGGATGGTGGTAGAGATCGGAAAGGCGCGATGAGGGGCCAGCGTGGGACGAAGATGGCTGCGATGTCGCCGAGGAAAGAACGTTTGAGTTCAACAGCGCCATGGGCAGGTTCAGCGTGATCATAGGGTTGATGTGCGTGGCGTCTGTCACATTGGAGATGCTGAGAGGGGCGTCGCTGGCAAGATGACCCATAGATGGTAGATTGGTTGTAGTCACTGCAGCCATTTGCGAAGGGTTTGCGTCTGCCCATTCGAAGATGTTGCGATTCAGGATGATGGGACTACGGCTGTGGTCGCCATCGGCCTCCGAATCAAGGTCACCAAAGTCGTCTAGCGGACCCGCAAAGGAAGTCAGGAAGGACTCACGCAGAGCGAGAGGCATGAGGTTAGAATTGGAAGTTGAGGTCGACGTCAGGCTGGAGAACGATGTGTCGGGTGCCGAAGCTTTCACTCTGGACAATGAGCTTGGAGAATTGTTACTGTTAGCGGAAGTCTGGCTGTCCGCTGCCTCCTTGTTCTTTCCCTTCTCTTTCTCCTTCAGCATCGCCTCGTCCTTTGGCTTCAGCTTATACCCGGCCTTGGCAAACATCTCCGGATATCTTATGCGAAAACGGTCACGCAGGTCTGTCGGCTGGCGAGTGGAGAAGCCAAGGTCCTTGTCGTCCCTGATCAAATGCCAAGACGACGCGTACTTTTCGAAGCCTCTCAACAGGCTCGCGTCGTCTTGCTCAGTGAACGGACGTCGCTCTCTGCGATTGCTTCGAGTGAAGGACCCGTGTATGCCCATCTCGCGGAGCTCTGCAGGCCCCTTCCGATGAGTGTCTCCACGGTTTTTCCGGAACGAGCTGATAGTATCAAGTGTTTCCTGTGCAACGGGATCTTGATTGCTTGACATGCTGGTAGTCGTAGATGATACAGTCGTGTTCTGTGAGCTATCATCGTGTGCATCACCCTTGCGCTTTGACTTTCTGGCTTTGAGACCCTCTCCTGGACAACATGTTCGGAATCGATCCTTCAAATCGACAGCGGTGCGCTGATTGAAAGTGAAATCGGGGCATTGGAGGATCTTCTTCCAGCTGCCGATACCGAACCTGCTGACACCGACTAGCAAGTCTTTGGTCTCCTGCTCCGACCACTTGTTCCTCTTTCTCAGTTCCTTGGTTGCTGTCGGTGTAGTAGACGTTGGAGAGCGGTCCGTAGCTGTCCGATTTTCCTTGTCGCTCGTAGACGCAGAGGCAGGCTTCCCTTGCGCTTCAATTTGAGCGTCTTCTTGCGCCCCAGCCGCGCCATCTCCGGATGCTGCATTCCGCGCTGTGTCATCACCAAGCTCCTTCCTCTTCTCTGCACCGGTTGTTGTCCGCAGTGCTGCACCGTCTCCGAGGTCCCTACTAAACGCGCCCGATTCGCTCGTAATGGGTGGGAAAAGCCTGCTCTGGGCCTGCGGAGGCACCTGATGCAAGCCCTGCAAAAGCGGTGGGATTCTTGGTCGCTTCGTGCTCTTCTTGGGCTGTTGATGGGGTTTGGGGAGCGTCAACAGCGAGTTCTCAGAACCTGTCGGCGGTAGAGGATCATTGGGCTCCTCAACCCTCTTCCTTTTGGGCGCCTGCTGCTGGGACGGGTCCAGGAGCAGGTCACTCAGGCGCCCACTGAAGGGTGTAACCGTGTTCAACACGCTCGCGATGGGAGCGCTGGGCTTCTGTCGCTTCGGCACAGCTTCTTGGCTCGGGCTATGCTGATGGCGGCTCTGGCTCTGGCTCTGGCCGAGCCGCGACGAAGCTGTCGAGGGTGCATTCGCGCGCACATGGTCATTTGCTGTCGTGGGCTCCACGGGGTGCGGCTTTCGCGGCGCAGGAGGGGGAGGTGGCGGCCTTGAGAGCGCGTCGGTGGCGGGCCGTTCGAGGGGCGAGTCCCCTAGGAGAGTTGCTATTCGGGGCTCCATGTTCTGGCTGTCGCGTGTCGCGCCATCTGTAAGGCGGCGGGCTCCATGAGGCTGTCGTGCTGTTTTGCCTTCATGGTCGTACTGCCGGCCTCAACCAGGACATTTCCCGGGCCTCGGCGATAGCGCCGATAAGATACGCTACTCGTATATCATTCGCGCAGTATCTCACTTCCATCTTATCCCGATACAGCAGATATTGAATCACCTCATATCAGCTTTGTTGCAAGGCATGTAGATTGTATTATTCTCTAGCACGAACGTTTGGTTCCAGCGCGCTCTTTTGCGCTGTCAAGAGCCAGGCTGATGGACACTCCACAATTGGTACTCAACACCAACAAACCAGGGCTGTGACCTGATGTTGGGATGGTAGCGAACAAAAGCCATGCTCATTTCTCTAACAAAAAGCTCAATGCTTTCTCATAGTAACAAAATCTTCGTTCATTAAGCCCATCATCACCAACCAGCAAAAAATTGTTCATACCTTCAGAATGCAACCCTCAGGGCCCCTGCGCGCGACGAGATTCGATGGCTATGGCAGCCCAAGGGCCGCTGACTTGTACTCCCTACCACATGGCCTGAGTGGTTTTCTCCTCCACATGCTGCTCGTTGCAGTAATGCTCAGTCTATGCGAAAAGCGAGCTTTCCTAACTTCGCGGCGCTTACAGCACCCAAACCTCAACTATTTCCTCTGCCTTGCCAGCTTCATTATCTGTCTATCAGCAGCCGAAATCAACGAATTCATCCTCTCCAAGAAACTATCGCCGTGGGCTGAGCTGCTTGAGCTGCTGTACCTGTTGTTCCCGGTCGTAGCACACTGGCTCAGTGCTCGGCCCACGAGCACTCAAGAGGAGGAAGCATCTCGTACAAAGTTGGACCAGGATGGGCGCCTGAATGAGAAAGCTGAAGACCTCGAAGCATGTGGGAACGGTACTATCAAGGAAGGGAAGCAAGATGCTGGACACGACAGTCTCATCGACAACACCCGAAGCATATACCGCGCTACCGACCGCCTCATGCCATGTATCGCCGCACTCCTCTTGCCTACCATCTGCTTCGCCTTCACTGGCTTCGTCATCACCATGGATCCGGATCCGAAATTGAAGGATATGCATCGGTTCTTCGTCATTGGTGTTCCGCTCCTGGCCATAGCCTCTGTCGTCATGCATGCCGGTTGCGCCGTCTTCAAACATGGAATGCGAGAAGTCACTGCTCAGGTACACAAGCATGGAGGATGGGCATGTGTTCTTCTCCAATTAGCGTTCATATCGTTTACCCTGGCTTTCTTTGAATGCATACCAATCTACGCGGGCGAGCTAATTGAGGTCAAACGCAATGCGTTCGAATCAATCGCTGAAGGAAGTGGATGGCAGGCACTGGTGTTCAAGATGTATGTTGTTGGTGCGGTTCTCCCCGTATTCTGCTCTTGAAGAGGGATTGGCTCTCAAGAAGCTCCGGGAGTACTTCTTGCACGCATTGTAGTCAGCATCGCAACTTCGCGCGATGCATTCAAACTCGGAAGCTGCAATTCTATTTCACATTCAAGTAAACTTCTATGGCGCTTTCTAATAGATTTAGGTGGCTTGAAAAATTGGTTTGAAGCAGATATGGTTTTATAACAAGAATATTTTAAGAATATAGTAATCTCCAGCCAAAGTCTTCTCCACCACCCCTTCCAGTTTCTCTCCCTTCAATTATAGTTTTTCTACCTTCATTTACTAGTAATCCACGGACTCATATCTAAACAGCTTCGCAAACGTTCCTTCCGCATATTCCTTGCCCTCGTTCTCCGGAACACTTCATAGCAACCCCAGATGCGGCGTCAACGTCACCCCTTGCCCGGAGGTCACACTCATAGTACTGCTCGTCGTCAACATTCGGCGCGCTAAAGCACATGCTTCCTTCCAACCCTCACTCTCCACACGCGAAATTGATTACCATGTGTGGAACGATTCAGAACTACCAGATTCCGACTAACACAAAGTTCGACTACCTGCTTGTAATGGTACATGTGCATTAACGAACCATCTACATCTAACAACAAAACCACAGTGAGTTATGCCAAGATACCACGAAGCGCATGTGTCATGTGGAAGATACCGCCCTTCACTTTTAGAGGGGCGGATATGAAGAACAAGCTACAGTGATTCTGCGCCTCATATCCTTTACTAAAAGTCTAGAGATCCCACAACTCTCCAATCGGAATCCCCAAAGTGTCGTCTAGTAACCGCTGGATGCCTGTCTGGACATTAATTAGATCGCCTCTTGTCTAGCAGGCTAATTATCTGTCTTTTGGCTAACTCGCTGAGTACTTCTCTTTCGTCTACTACCTCGCTGAGTAATTCTCTCGCTGTATTAATTTCAAGAGCGCAGTCCGAAGACGCAAGTGGATACGTTGTACAGTGCAGCTCGTCGGCAGAGCGCCAAGTAGAGCATACGTAATAATCCTTTCGCCTCCGGTATTAATTGGTGCAGACCACGTCCCTGCACTAGGGCCTGATATGGTTTGCCTGTGGGTGAGGATATGTTTGGGTGTCCATGGTGTGGAGCCAATGGTCGGTGGGGACGATCTTGACAGCAGGATCCGTCATAGCCGTCGTCTTACAGATCATGATATCTTTCTCGTAGCTGACTATGAGACACTGCGAGGAGATGACGGTACTGTCAGCGTCCGTTGGATAGTGAGGCACGATGTGTAGCTTCTTGCCGTTTTTTCCTCTTCCATGGCGATGACGCCGTGGTGTCCATGAATCTGATGGAAGCGGCGGGAACGATGCTGGCGGAGGGCCTATCTTATCATCCTCTCCCGTCTTATAGTAAATAAAGGGTCCCATACGGGACGATGGGCTGAAAAACGCCATTTCGGGTAGAGCGCCCGGACGGCACGGACGGCATAATGTATCGGCTGGCCCTAGACTTCGAAGCCTTTGGAACAGCGCCCTCAGCTCGGGCGCGGGTATTCGGCCGTCCGCGATGAGAGCGAGCGCGTCGATGCGGCTATGGGGTATCCACTCTAGATTGAGAACCACAATGTCCGAGTCCAAGGTGCTGGTGCCGAGACGGGCTCGTGGCCAGGTAGGCGCCCACGAGGCCGTGCAGCGCGTGTCGTGGCTGGCATTGTGACACTCAATGTTGAAGCTGTCGAGGCATGTGTGCCAACATTGAATCTCCCCGTCCGCGCTGCTGCTGCCACCAATCGTCGATATGGGCTCTAATGCTGGCCCAAGTGATCTGAACATGATCACATAACTGTACCGTGCCCTGCTGGCCTAGACACCGTCGGTCCGGTTGGTACCCCCGTGACTGCTGGTAGGCGGAGGAAAATTGGCAAATGTCGTGGAGACTGTCGCAGCCATAGCAGTGGAGCCTGCGCTAAAGCAAGCAATCATTCGCACCATTGTGGCTCCTGCGGCGATTCTGTTGAAATTTGCAGTCATCGAAGAGTTGATGCCCATGAGCATCGTTCCAGCGCCTTCAGTTGTCGCACCGGCCATCCCCCTGTAGAAGGCGTCGAAATTGTAGCTCTTCGACATTGTAAAGATGGAAATTTTCACCTCTGATAGAGCGTGGACAATCACGATACTGCGCATCTCTCCAAACGACCGACTGGCTGTTGAGAAGACGAAGGAATATCCTCGAGACTATCCGGAGACATTGTAGCGCAACGACATCGTAGCACAAGAAATCGAATATACGCAGGAGGAGCTCCTCCGGCAGCCGAGTCAGGGGGCAGAAGCGATTGTTGTAGACCTGTGTGGCTATAAGCGGGTCCATGGTGCGCTGCGGGTCGTATAGGGTGAGAGGGAGGTCTTGAGCCAGGTCCCGCTTCTGCCGCTTCTGCCGCCTCTCAGCTTCGCGCGACTCCATCTCCTTGAAAATACGGCTGTTTTCGCGCCGTTTTTGAATCTATCTTGGAAGAAGAAACATTCTTAAGTTTTCTAACGAGCTTGGATGGTTGTAGAGCAAGCGGGGAAGTCGACTCATCCAAGCTTTTATCTGCAAAATGGCCTGTAGCTCTTAGCGGAAGCCGTAATCGCCAGCTTTCAACAACGCCCCAGTGCTACTACTTCAACAAAATCAAGGCATTAGGTACCTAGGTACTCTCTGAATCACTTGCTTTGCCACTTCCAACTCTCCGGACATCTATTGGCCTGGTTCTGTTGGCATCGACCGTGGTGCAGGTTTCTGCTGAGGGCTGGCAATTGATTCAAAATTGACGATTAGCTCCACCGTGATTGGTGCCGCCATGACTGCCTTGATGGATGGTGTCGTTTTGACAGAATTGGTAGCACAATGGCCATATAAACCACTCAGCGTCAAATTCTCCTAAAATTCACCTGTCCTTTTGAGATTGAGACTAGCTATATATACATTATCACCTATCGTGGGGTAACTCAAGCTATAGTACCTATTCAAAGCTGCGACCTATCACTTCACCTTTTCGTGTCGGCACTGTGTAGTCTAGAGTGACTGTCTTCTGACCTCGGGTTTTACACTGGTCTTCTTTAGCAAAGAAGTAACAAAGTGAAGCATAAGCAATATCTGTCTTAAAGTCAGATCACAAGAACACGCAAGACTGCAAGCCTCAACCCATGACCACTATTAGGCAGAAAATGGTCGATAACATTATGCAATACATTCAAGGGTATAAATGGAAAATGCCTCAGATCAGACAGCCAGCTACGCGACAATGCCAAACTCCAAAATCTCAAGCGTAGCCTACTACCCTAGAGCACCAATCAAGCGTTCCTTCGCTCTCTTCCATGTCGTCTGTTTGCCCTCTACTGGCATGCTTCTCACTGTCTCCACAGCCCTCTGTTTCTGTATTTGCTCCTCGCTGAACCAGTTCCCGTGAAGACCGTACGGCACCCTCGTCGGCAAGTGTATCTTGCAGATCACACTCCGCATATCCCGCGCGTCGAGTACCCAGAGATCACTGGTCGCATCAGGCTTGCACTCGCCAAACGCGTCGAGCTGCGCCTCGTCGAACACATAAAAGAGAAGAAAGCCGTCGTCCTCGCTGGCGGCGGATTGCCGAGGTACAAAGCGCGCTTCTTGCGCAAAGTGATGCGGCGGGAGTTTAAAAGCTTGGATTGGGTCTCGGAGGTCTTTCGAGAGGATTACTTCCTGTACGGAACGCGTGTCCACACAACCTGTTACACTTTCTGGAGGCGCGGCCTTGGCACGCGCGAGCAAGGCGTCGACGTTCATTTTGACGATTACATCGATCTTTGTCGCTTTTCCTAGGGCGGCGCCAAAAGAAGCGTTGGACGTGCTGCAGCCGTAGATGTAGCGAGCGGAGGACATCTCAACGTGCGGGGCCACAGTAGGGAACTCAAAAGGAATGCTTGACAGTGCGTATTGATCCGTGATATTGTTGGATGCGGTGTTCGAGACGTCAAAGCGGTAGTAATAGAGGCGACACTGCTCTTCGTCGTCTTCTGAGATGGGTGGCGTAGGTGGGCCGTATCTTGCCAGATGATCTTGCGAAAGCAGAGCAGTATGTTCGGTACTCGTTTCCTTCTCCAGATCCTTCACATTATCGTCTTCATCGTACTTTGCGAAGAATGACATGCGCTTCCTGTCCTGTGGTTCCTTATGATTCGGATGCGGTGGTGGTGTGAGGTTTCCTGCACTGAAGACTAGTGATGCGGATGTCAAGCGACAAGCCAGCATATTGACCGCAACCGTATGACCTGCACTATCCGCCTCATCCCAAGTATTAGCTGTGTGGAAAATGCAGCAACCACTAGTCTCAAACCAGCGGACTGCTGAAGGATCTTGTCGGGGGAAAACTCCAAATCGTGCTGGTTTCTCGGGCTCGTACGCGACCACAGGCTTATTCTTCATCATGTTAAATGGAGAAAGGCTGAGTGGTAAGTCCAGAATAACGGTATGACGCTGCGAAACACCGAAATCGTGCATCATCTTACCGCCCGAGCAGCCTGGCACTGGCGCGTTCAGCAGCTTTTCATGCGCTAGTCGTTCTGGTGAGGATTGCGATTGCTCTCGGGGCAGGACAGAATAATGGACAAAGGGCGGAAGGAAATTGCAGTGAAACAGCATCATTTCGCCAGTCGCAGGGTCGACTTTTGGGTGTCCAGTGGTCCACTCGCGCATCCAGCTATTCAAACCGGTACCACCGAAACCAGGACCGTCGTCTTTCTGCTCTTGCATAGGTTCACCTTCTGTCCGATTTCCGTCGTACCAGCCGACAGTCTCGAGCCCTGGAAGATGGACACGTATAGGAGGCCCGCTCTCGCAGGTCGCCAGCGCCCGTCCGTCGTGATACAAAATACTTGTATTGGCGACACTGATCCTCTTGATACTTTGGGCAGAGCCGGGAAGATGCGATAACAGTACCAAGATGGCGGTTCGGAATATACTCCAGACAATGACAAACAAACGCGCTACCGGGTTCACCAAGGTCGCAATACTTGGTGTAATGGGCGTCCGAAGCGTTGCATTCTCAAACGTCGATAGGCACAGGTCGGTCAAGATGTATTGATTGACAAAGCGTGGCGTAGGTTTCTTCGTACCGGCTGCAGCGCGATCAAACCAAACACCCGTGAGCATGCCATCGCCATCAAACCAATGGGCCTCTCGTCCAAGATCCGAATTAGAGATGGGATTGCCACCATTCCGCACGTACATGCCCCCTTGGAGTTCATCTGGAACATTGCCGGAGTACTCAACGGGTCGTGGACCTGAAGTGGTGGTCACCGGCGCAAAGTTGCCAGCCAGATAGCTACAGAACAATCAGCGACGGGAGTAACTAGTCGGGTGCCTAAAGTACTAACGGATGAGTTGCATATTGCTTCTTCTCGCGTCCATTCTTGGACATGGTGAAGCTCCAGGACTTCGCCGCATTGAGTGGCAGCAACGACGGACGATGTTTGGCGTATGTCGTTCGAGCACCCAGGTGGAGGAGTGCCCTTGGCTCAAATCTCATCCTCGGACCTGCTCCAGGCGAAGCACATGTGAAACTGGGTGGGTGTTTGCCGTCTTCGTCATCCGATCACTGAGGTGACGGGAACGTGACACGCGCTCGTCAGGTACCGGGTTCATCGGAAGCTGCAAGCACAGATGACAGCAACATGGCATGATGCTGCCCGGGCTGCCCCAACGTTGCCATCTTGTTGTGTCTGTATCTGGGAGTGATCGGCGCTATTTTTCCATGACGACATGTTGGAGCTTAATGAGCCGCCCTAAGCCGCATCTGGACGACGCCCCATCCGCTAGCATATCCACGACCGGCGCGTCATTCCCTCCTTGACCACACCCCAGACATCACAATGGCGTCTTTTCCATCTGCTGCCGTCCGAACGCTGTCCTCTAGCACCGTACCCCGCGTTTGGTGCCCATCTATCGACGTGCTTGACGCGCCGTGACCGTTGATAAGCGGGTGTATGTGAAAGAGCGATCTACGGCTGACTATGGGTTTTGACTATGCACTCGTGTACGTGGGGCTCACAATTGGAAAATTTGTTGCTACTGACCGCAGTTGTGTAGCCATGTCAAATACACTATACCGCCTGCAATCTTGCTCACTCTGTTCTATCGGCCATTGTTCACGCGATTGGACGTCTACAAAGTCGCTTTTCTGGTAACGGTACGTACATACGAGTACGCATTGTAACTTTCTCTCACGGAAACAGATCGCAGTTCTCTCCACTATACCATGGGATTCATACCTCATCCAAACCGGCATCTGGAGTTACCCTAGTCATGTCATTGTGGGACCGAAACTGTTTGACATTCCCCTAGAGGAAGTCTTCTTCTTCGTCATCCAAACGTATAACTCCTCGTTGTTGTATATTATCTTGAGCAGACCAACCTTTCAACCCTTGTATCTTCGTGTAGAACGACAGAGTTCCCAACCGCTAGGCCCATGCAACCAGCAATGGCGGTGGTATAAACGCCTTGGGCAACTTGTATTAGCTGTCACCATCGGCTGGGGTTGGCATCAGGTTGTCGACAATGGTGTAGGCACGTACACCGGTCTAATACTCATTTGGGCTGCTCCGTTTCTCTTACTTCTCTGGTAATATGACACTGCATAACATTTGGATTGAAGCTCATTGTGACACAGGAGTCTTGCATATCAATTCATCTTAGGATTACCTTTGTCCAACACTGTCCTACCGATCGCGCTACCGACGATCTATCTTTGGATTGTCGACACTTTGGCCCTAAAACGAGGCACTTGGGTCATTAACTCCGGCACAAAATATGGTTTGCATCTGTGGGATGGCCTCGAGATCGAGGAAGCACTGTTCTTCCTGTTGACCAACACCCTGATCGTCTTCGGGCAACTCGCATTCGACAATGCTTTGGCCATCTTGTATACGTTTCCAAAGCTCTTCCCCAGTGCAGCAGTGCTCCCTTCACCGATCGTTCTCATTAAAGCGCTTTTTACACCTACCTCCGCCTACGACGAAGCGCGTCTGATTGGGTTGCAGGAGGCTGTAGTTCGCTTGAAGCGGAAAAGTCGGAGTTTCTATCTTGCTTCATCAACGTTCCAGGGGCAACTTCGGTCAGATTTGATGCTATTGTATTCATTCTGTCGCGTCGCCGACGACCTTGTCGATAATGCATCTTCTGCCGAGGATGCAAAGATGTGGATCGCCAAACTACACCGCTTTCTCGACATGGCCTACAGTAACGAGGACGAGTCCGACAGTTCGATCGAACCGTACGTTGTAGACAATTTCCCCCGGGATACGCGATCCGCCTTGCTTCAGTTACCATGCTCTAGACTATCACGTCAACCTCTGCAAGACCTTCTGCGCGGCTTCGATATGGATCTTGCCTTCAATAGCGCACCTCCGATACAGACTGAAGCCGACCTCCAAGTCTATGCGCAAAGAGTTGCTGGAACCGTTGCACAGATGTGTAATGAGCTCATATTTCACATCTATTCCACATCGCTGTCATTGAAGGACCAACGTCGAATCATTCAATCTGGCAATCGTATGGGAATAGCACTTCAATATGTCAACATTGCCCGCGATATCTCTGTAGACGCTAAGATTGGACGTGTCTACCTACCCATTACATGGTTGAAGGGGGCTGGAAAAACATACGACTCCATACTTCAAAGCCCAGAAGGCGCTGGAGTCGAGGAATTGCGTTCGAAACTTCTTGACAAGGCTTTCGCGCTATACGAGGAAGCTCGGGGCGCCATCGAAGAACTTCCAGCCGAAGCTCGCGGACCTATTAGAGTCGCTGTAGAGAGCTACATGGAGATCGGTAGAGTTCTGCGACAAAAAGGGTATGCTGTCAAAGCGGGTAGGGCTACTGTGCCACGATGGAGGCGTCTCGGTGTAGCTTGGAAGACTCTCAACCGTTGAATCTCTCTAGACAAATGATACCCAAGCATTCACTAGACTGCGGGGTTCAGTTGCATTGCATGCACGTTGTGTCAATCCCTTGCATATCCTTTTGAGACATGGATGTTACTCGAGATACCATAGTAGTTCCATTATCAGATCATACCCAAGCACACGCATCACATGGCAACTGCGGAGTCAGTATACCGGCAGATGCTCTCACTAGCACTTGTCAGCCACGATGGTCGAGACGCATCACTAGCGCGAAAGCGGGGATTAACGTGCGATCGGCCGCGGTATGCCAGATCCGTTGAACGAGGCTGCCATCAACAAGAGGGGTTCCAATCACACGTTAGCAGCCTACCCTTTATTCGCGGAGTGATGTAAAACCAAGCTCAGAAGATCGACGTCAATTGGAAGTAAGCTTTCGGCGAATTGCGGTCGCTAAGCTACTTCCCGCTAGTGCATTGTTCGCGGCATGGTGTGAATGAGTGTTGATATCATCGGCGCTAGTATCTAGAGCATTTCCGCACGCTCAAGGCTGGAAGGCGAGCAGAAAATGCAAGCCAACTTTAATATCACCACGGGAAATGGCGTTTGAACACGGAAGATGTGCCAGGGTATAAGTGGAGACCATGAGCTGTCGATGAGGTTGATTATTTCTCGTTAGGTAAGGGCCATCGTTCCGATACTGTGGTTTCCCTCTTACCCTGGTATATCTGGCGGTGGGGATCGGAAAACGTGCTGTGATCTAGCAACATTACTGCTGGTAAGGATGATGCTATCGAAATAAGCTTTCTGCATAAGCGTTTTGCTTTCGTCATACCTTGATAGTCTGACCAGTGGGCATATATCATGTGTTATGGCACCTCGTCGGCGTCCCGAGCATATCATCGTCACAATCAGTTGTTTATACTCTCACTACTCGAAAAATCGAAGGAGTGCAACAAATTTACGAAAATGGGTCTTTTAGGAGAACGAGGCCTCGAGCTCGAACGCCGCAACAATGCGTTGCGTCTGAATGGTGAGTCTTGATCAGATTCGCTGCTATTCGGAACCATAACTCACACCCTTAGGTAACACTGTCAATGGCGCCACAGCGGACATTGGCATCACCACCAGAGGTTCAGACTGGTACTTCGCGGTATGCGCCGTGATGACAGTCGCTGGTTTTGCCTTCATGGGTCTTGCGCTTCGCAGGCCACGCCACACCCGTATCTTCCACTACATCACGTCTGCCGTCGTCTTCACTGCCGCCATCGCATACTTCACAATGGGCTCCAACCTCGGCTTCACCCCGATCCAGGTCGAGTTCTTCCGCTCTGATTCCAAGGTTAGGGGCACATTCCGCGAGATCTTCTACGTCAGATATATCGATTGGTTCATCACCACACCTCTACTCTTGATGGACCTGATGTTAACCGCGGGCATGCCCTGGCCGACCATCATGTTTGTGATCTTCGCCGACTGGGTCATGATCATCACGGGTCTTGTCGGCGCGCTCGTCGTATCCCGGTACAAATGGGGCTTCTTCACCTTCGGCTGCTTCGCCCTCTTCTACATCCTGTACCATCTCGGCTGGGAATCCCGCCGCAACGCAAACCGCTACGGGAAAGACGTCGGCAGGGCCTTCCTCTTCTGCGGCGCCCTCACCTCGGTTCTCTGGCTCTGCTACCCCATCGCTTGGGGCGTCTGCGAAGGCGGCAATATCATCGCGCCGGACTCTGAAGCAGTCTTTTACGGCATCCTTGACTTGCTTGCTAAGCCTGTGTTCGGCGCGCTGTTGATCTGGGGACATCGCAATATCGAGCCGTCGCGGTTGGGACTCCACATTAGGGATTATGACAACGATGTTGCGGTCAACGAGAAGCATCGTCCGACGAATGATTATGGCGTTCCCGCATCTGGTCACACTGGCGAAACCACTGGGGCAACCACTGGTGCGACGAACACAGCCACCAGCGGAACGACTACGACTCCCGCGGCTGCTCCGAACTCTGATGGCCTTGGTGGCAACGTTCCGACTCACACCCCAGGGGTTTAGACCACTTGGTGAAAATGAGCGCCGATGAGCGCCGATACTATCGACTAAAAGGCGGGTGCCAAAAACTACCGAATCGACCATCACGCGACGGAATGATCAGCGATCTTTTTGTTCGTCCTTGAAACATCTATACTTTTCACCGTTGCATCACGAACTCCTGCCCAAGGATTAATAACCAGAATTACGGTGGATGATCTTGCAATGTTTTCCAATACCCAGTACGAGAGCGATTCTTCTTCCCTTTTTTGGTGCTATACAATCCACGCATAACGCTCGTTTGACACCTTACATATAGTACTTAACAAAGTCCTCCCTCCTTTTCCGAAACTCTTGTCTATGATGTTTGTGACGGGAAAGCACCGTAGCAAGAGCAATCCGGGTGGTTTATATCCATTTGTGGTGTGATAACCGGTTTGTCTTATCATAGTCAATGATAAATTGATTCGAGTGCCGATTTCGGAACGAAGCTGTCTATATTAATCACTCTATGGCCGAAAAGCTCTTATCTCATCTCAGCAGCGCCATTTTTACGTCGCTGTCTCTTCGAGACTCCAAGCTCTTCATCCCATATTGACACTATCCGTACTTCAAGTGGTCCATCCATAGAAGAAAAGAAATAGCAACGATCAGGTAATTAATTTCGCCTTAGCACTTACTACCTGCATTTCACAGAAAAGAAGCGAAGTATTTGATTGTGCACAAAACGAAATTTTGTTTCAGAAGCACAGATAAGAGGAAAAGCTTGTGGGGGGGGGGTTTTTTTTTTTTGCAACGGGAGAAGCAGTCAGGAAGGTGTTGTCATGGAGATGTCTGGTGGACATTTCCAAAGGCATTTCAGTCATGGAGGGCGGCTTGATACTAATATGGGTGGGCTGTAGATAGGTATATAGCTTGAGAGGGGTTCGTGCACTATGCAAAGGTCGCCCATAGTTTGGGCCGTTGAGTTTACAACGGAATGTGCGATTCACTTTCCCGGCTTGTTTGCATGTGCCTTAGGTAGGAGAGGCCGTAGAAAATGAAGTGAATTGACAAGAGTTTAGTGTTGAGTGGTGGTGCTAGGATGGAACACTTTTGAACGCGCGCAAGGATTCATAGCACGGATGTCTACGCACATAAGCCCTTATCGCCCATTCCATTTGGATAGACGTTCACTCTTCAGATTGCTCGCGGTGTTCATGATGCCAAAGACAACGTGTTCCACGCACAGTTGTTGACTAAGCCCATGTGATGCTGAAGAAAGGGTTGATAATGTCTAGGTCGGCACAGCGAAACTGCCGCAGGGGGGTCATCATGATATTTGTACAGCGGTTCGTAACATCTCGCAACAATCGGAAAACCGTCTCCTACAGCGAATAAACGCAGCGTCCCTACACTGCCGCTCAGGATTTCCGAAAGGTGGAGTCTCTTGATGCCGTTGAGGTTCCGGATATCCGCCTGATTGGTCGGATTCTTCTCCGACCACAGGTCAGCTGATAGGCAGCGTCGTTCCTTTGCCGAATATGAACGTCCAACGCACGATATGCGCAGAAAGATGCAGATGTTGAGCGCAAAATGGTGTGCTCGGAATAACTCATCCCCAGAATTGTGCATTGCTCCCCGCATAGCGCAATTGCGCTACCCCGCATTCTGTTCCCTAAGGTGTATATATATCGACGCAGTGTGCATTCCATGTCGCGCGCGGTCATTACCAAATCCTCTTCCTGATCTGCTTAGGTCGCGAGCAGTTCTACCTGTCGGACCTTTCCCCTTATCGCCATGTCCCTCAATCAGGAGAAAAGCGAAATCCAGTTGGACGAGAAACGCAATTCAATTGATGAGACAAAACCAGCGCAGATTGTCCAGATTGACAATTTCAACGTCTTGGGGTTAAGTGAGGAAGATGCAGCGTTCTACACCGGCTTCTCGGAGCAACGGCGGAAGAAGGTCATTCACAAGGTCGACGTGCGATTAGTGCCAATGCTCGCGATATTATACCTCATCTCGCACATTGATCGCGCAAATATTGGCGTAGGTTGCGGTTCCCCTAGAGGCTTTATGTGATACTGACGAACTATCCATAGAACGCAAAAATCGAAGGCTTAGTCGAAGATCTCGGCCTCAGCGGTGTTCAATGGAACATAGTCCTATCCGTGTTCTTCGTGCCCTACGTCTTACTTGAAGTTCCATCGAACATGCTTCTCAAGAAGTTTAAGCGCCCATCAGTGTACCTTGGTATTCTGATTACAATCTGGGGTGTCATCATGACAATGATGGGCGTGGTACAGAATTTTGCTGGGCTTCTAGTGACTCGCATTCTACTTGGTGTTTTCGAGTAAGTTCCGTGGTGCGCAGATCGTGCTTTTTTGGTTGACGTGTGATAGGGCCGGTTTCTTCCCCGGTGCGATATATCTTTGCTCGGCGTGGTACATGCCGAAAGATCTTGCGACACGCATATCATACTTCTACTGCGCATCGGCTCTGTCTGGAGCTTTCAGTGGACTACTCGCTGCCGCGATCGCCAATATGGACGGGGTCGGTGGATACGAGGGCTGGCGATGGATTTTCTTGCTCGAGGGAATCGCAACTGTTTTGCTCGGTGTCAGTTGCTTCTTCCTCTTGGTGGATTCCCCAGCTCTGAGCGGGCGTTGGCTCGACCAGGACGAAATCCGCTTTTTAGAGCTCCAGAGATTCATCAAAGACGGTGGAAAGTTTCAAGAGGAAGGGTCCAGTTTTCGCTGGAGAGACCTAAAGATGGTTGTATGCAACTGGCGGTTGTACTTGCAAGCGTACATACTGCTTGGTACCTCGGCTTGCTCCTACGGTCGGTTGACATCCTCCTGTACAAGTTGCTTGACTAATAGCAGCAGGAACGAAGTTTACTCTGCCAACTATCACCAAGTCGATGGGGTTCAGCAATACCAATGCGCAGTTGATGAGTGTTCCACCTTACGTCGCAGGCGCCATCAGCTCGATATTTTTCGCACGGCTATCCGATCGATTCTTTTGGCGACTACCTTTCGTTGCAATGCCATTGTCTCTAATATTCATCGGGTACTCCATAATCATCTCTTTCCACGGAGACCTCGGAGGACATATCGGCCCCGCAATATTCGGTATCATCTTGACCTGCATGGGTATTTATCCCATTCAGCCTGCTGCGTCATCTTGGGCTGCGAACAACCTTGCACCATCGTCGCGACGTTCGATCGGTGTTGCATTCAACATATGCGTTGGTAATATAGGTGGCGTTATTGGGTCTTATATGTACCTCGACTCAGAGAAGCCAACGTACTATACTGGCTTTGGACTTTCTCTAGCATTTGGAGCAAGCATGTTCATAGTTGCTTTCCTACTCGAGCTGTCTTACAAGTGGGGCAACCACAGGAAAGAGAGCATTGGCGAGGACGAAGTTCGTGCAAAATACACGGACCAGCAGTTGATGGACATGGGCGACAAGTCCCCATTGTTCAAGTATGTGCTTTAGGAGGTTTAGTGGTCTTAGATGGATAGCAGGCAAAGAACCAATTGAATCCTCATGTATGCCTATCTAAGAGAGCGGAGTATGCTGAGCGGCCTCCTGCATCCAGTCAACCGATTCGGTCTCGAGCGCCGGGAATGGACCAAAGGCGGAGGAATCCAAATCAAGCCAATCAGTTGTTTGCCAGTCATCGAGAAAATCGGGTATGTGAGAAGTGGTAGCATCGCTAGGACTCTCGAACAAACTGTCCTCATGACCGGATATCGCGCTTGTAGGCTGAATTATGGGCATTGCAAGGCCTTCATGTGAGCCTTGCTCGACAAACTCATCGGAGCTCACGTTCGTCGGGAGGTACCGGCCGAACTTCTTCTTGGCCTCAGCGCGTAGCTCCCGAAGAATGATACTGTAACGACGTGACGGGGAATTTGTTGCGGTAGCTTGAGCGAGGTGATTCAAGCATCTCTCGGCACGATCAAAGATGCCTGGGTAGCGCTGAACCGCGTCTTCATCGTTGTTCTTGCGCTGTATAGCCCAAACGTATACGACCACAAGCGCACAGAAGGAGACATAGTGAGTCCACCAAAAAGCATGGAAGAGTTTGCCGTCGCGTGCCATTCGATCTACTATCTCGAGCACAGATTGGGCAGCCACGATGCATTCGTCGATGCCTTGTTCAGCTAGTGCGCGAATTTCTTGGGAATGCCGGTTAATATTCTTTAGCAAGAACGGTCGATGGACGAGCATCACAGCGTGGTAATATGAGATTTTCAGAGCGATTGCTTGTCGTCGGAAGGACGGGATGAGACTGGAGGGATTTACGACTCCAAGGATTGGCGGCAGTTGCGCTTTCCACTTTTGCAGTTCAGAACTCAGTCTATGCGCAGACGTAATGCGCTCTTGCTCCGGTATCTGTTTGATCGAGTAGACTTCGCGTGAAACTCGCTCAGCGATCCGCGCAAGCATTGCATGATGAATTAAGGCGTTGATATGACAATCGTCAGTTCCAACCTCAGAAGGGCCGACAGATGTCATGTCTTCGTCGTTGATAGAGTCAGGCAGGTCTTGATCAATGTCTTCGTCGTGATAGTGTCGCGGGCGTCCAAAAACGACACCAAGATACTTGTCGAGAGTATACGCCACCCAAAAGGTTCTTTTTCGACACTGCTCTTCGACGTAGTCTTGCGGCTGATTCTTCTTTCGGCGATTTTTCCGGCGATGCAAGCCCAAGGCCGAGATGATGAGGACCGTGTGACCGAAGGCATACCAGGCTTGGTTCATTCGTGAGGATGAAAGCATGTATAAGACTTGTATGAGGCGGGCTTGGGCAGACTCCAGTTGGGGATAACCTGTTTCGGCATCGACGAGATGTACAGACTCGCAAAACAACTCGTCTGCGCGGCAAAGCGACAATTCAATGTCTTTTGGCGAGTTGACACTGCTGTTGACTTTGGCCTCATGGAAACTAGCGAATGCGAGAATAGCCAAGACTATGGCTGCCTGTGGGCGCGTGATGCCATGCGAAAGGTCGCTCGAGTTGCTCGCGTTCTCTACAACCTTCTTCAGCCAACGTTCGACTGTCGGTCGATGTAACATTCTATACGTAGCAATGCAAACGTCGAAATACATCGCGGCCAGCTCAAGAGACTTAGGCAGTGGTGGTATTTGCACGTTCCCGAGCCTGTGGAACGGCTTGTCGCCAGCGGAAATCAGCAGTTGGTGCTCATGCATGTTTCCCACTGTTCCATCAACGGGCTGCCCGACTTGATGACTGGAGAGTCGTTGCCAGGCTCGATGAAGGAACGAAAGCCCTGACGTCGAATCCGCATATTGTCCGGAAACCTCTAGTTCCGGTGATGCTCGAGAAGGTACTTCCTGGATCTGGGGTAACTCTAATACCTGCGGTGCTGGTTCAGCTTGATGAGTCGGAGAAGTATCTGTGGTCATGTCGACACATGACATGGATCTCGATGGTCCGCCCGATGGAGGTGTTGGAGGTCTTCCACGCGAGTACCGTGATTCATATAAGCAGGTTAACTGTTTCTGCGCACAGCTGTCGCATGGTCGAGTGCCGGAGCACTTGGCCTTTTTCGCTTTACAGACATCGCATGCTCGCGTCACCTTGCGCTTCTGTGGTGGCTCCCCCGTGATGATGGTGATGCTCCGCTTCTTCGATGCCTCCGGATTCATGGCTCCTTTTGGATTTCCATAATGTAGGCGAAGCATCCATGATCTAAGGACGCGGGATGAATCCGGATATCTAGTCCGGATTTATTGCCGAGGTTAGTGGTTCGTGAACTAAGCTGTTTTAGGTTTTCCGGCTCACAGATCCAGCCTGTGTCGGATTCATCCGAACAAAAGACACCTCAGTAAGCTGAATGTTGTCTCCCAGCACATTGCGAGGTTCTTGGTATTCTTACTGACGAGAATGTTGCTTATTCCGGATGGGACTTGCCCCTACGTATACGGCCATATTCAACTCCCAACTCATTGCACTGCCTGCACAGGCGCAAAAGTGCCCGCGGTGGACTCCTGCACATTGGGAACACAAGCGTAGCTCTGTAGGGCTTCAACATCACCGTTCAGGTTGCCTTGGATGTGGCTGTGGTCACATCCACTGCTTTACCTGCCGTCACGCCCGTGGATCTTCCTAGAAGTGCAAAAGACTAAGTCGCTTGGAAACGCAAGAAGGAGCTCGATAAGCTATGCGCTCTATTTCTGTCGGAAGCTTAATCAACTTCCCTCACTGAGAACAACTGCCTTTTCAAGGAGAAGAGCACTAAGGCTTCGAACCGGATTACATGTTGCGTATTTGATATACGGACACCTCAGCAAGTTTTCGCTGGGCGAAACAGACGGCAGTCGCAAGATAAACTCAATCATATCGAAGGAGGGATCATGACCACGGACGAAGTGGTTATACCGAATGGTCTCGGAGAAGACATGATTTGATTCGCGACGATTCTGCTGAAAACGGGCGTATCTTAGCGAATTTGTGTTATTGGGCGAGTGAGGATATCTTGCGCGTACTGAGGATCCGCATTGCGTACATGCCAAACGGTGTGCTCGTCAAGAAGTTTCTTTTGTAGCTCAATTGGGTTAAAGCTGCCGTAATATGTAAGCAATTTCCGCCCCATTTTCCCTTTTCACTCTGGTGTAAGCGTTCCCGCATACCCGCACTAAGCGAAACCACTCGCTTTCCATTAGCGCGTTCTCTAAATTTTCTGCTCTTCGAAGGTTACGCAATCTCATGAAGACTTGCGGTTTGGTCATCGGTATCTCGTAGCTGCACGCGACAGCTTGCTCGATTAGACAAGACGCAAATTGCATCCCTGGTTGCATACATATTTTGCTAGCATAGGGTTGCTGCGCTATATCTACAACCTGAGATGTCTCAGCCACAGATGTGCCCAGAGCTCTCGTCCAAAGAAACAAATTGCGCCTCGTACCCATGATTACATATGAACTGATCTCCTGTCGGCAAGGATCCTGCGACATCCTAAGACTCATAACACGTACTTGGCCCCCACGAAGACTAGCACCGAGTTGTGCTATATCTAGCGTCATGCGATAAAGTGGCTGCGTGGCTGCTTAGCGCTCTGGATGTCTTTAAACTTGGTTTCCCTCGAGTTGCAATCGAATTACGTCGGAACAATAGCTTCGCTGCGACCAACATGCCGTCTCTAGCTCCAACACAACGACTTCTTCTCTTCCTGGCGCTTGCCTCGTCGACATACGCATATAGCAACAACCTATGGCAAGTAGACTTCGACACCTTTTCAAAATGGAAAATCATCCAGGATCCCGGAGAGAATGGATGTTTGGCTCAATACGAGAGCCTCAACCTAGAACCCAAGAATTCTAAGGCAACCGACCTCGTGAACTGTACGTTGATCAACGCGCATATGATCTTGGGTTGCCAATCTCGCTAACGCTATACGCCCACTAGGCATACTGGATAACACCGATGAGGTCACTAAATCTGAGTTCGGCACCGTCGCTGTCATGCTTGGTCTGCTTCCTGGCGTGCTGCAGATGATCGGCCCTAAATTCAGTGATCTCGCCGTCCTTGCTACGCGCAGACCCATTCTAGCGCTATTCCTAACAATCGGATCGCCATGCCCAGCTCTTGACTACGAAACCACAGGCATGGAGTCCTTTCTCGTCGAGAAGCCGGAGCCTTTCTGGCCGACATGGCTCTCGGAACGACCCTGGTTGAACGCCATTGTTTCCTTCGTCGAATACTTCGCTGTCATGCTTGCCGCTGGAAACGTGGTCTACCAATTCTACCGCCTCACCTTCTATGCCACCGTACTGATCAGCACGCAACTGGGGCAATATGGTGGAACGCTCGAGGCCTTTGCTCCGCTGCTCTGGGTGTTCCTTGGGATCCCCATACACGGTTTGGGCATGCTTCAAATACATTGGTGCCGGGCTCCAAGGGATGATTCTGCTTCGACGAAGTCACGGAACGCAACCACGTTGGGCTCGCTACTCCACAATGAAATCACGCCTTGTGCCTTCGCCACGGATATCGATCCCAATGACGCCATCAAGCTCCAGAATAGCTCCGTCTATCAGCTCCTCAACTGGCTGATCAAGCTCTGCATCTGGGCCGATGTGATATACGGTATTATTGTCCTCTCGACTATTCTGTTTGTCCCGATGTGGAGCGCAATCTGGATGGTTGGTCTCATCTTCACCGGTACGCTTATCTGCAGGCTCGTCTTGGCTTTTGAGATTCATGGGATGCGCGAGGTGCCGAGGGCACGGGAAAAAGCGTATCTGGAGCCCGGCTCAGCTGGTTATGAGATGACACCGCTTGTCCCTGGAAATGGGAAGGTGGCTCGGGAGCATTCTTTACCTCTGTCTCATCGTTGATGTGATCAACGCCTACCGGGAATCCCTGCGTTGAGTGTGCTGGAAGGCTCGAGTCATAATGAGTGACAAGACACAACGTTCACATGGGTGCAAGATCGGGTTGTCGGATATATTTGCGCATGGTACGCAGAGGACTGCAGGTGACCATGCCTTATACTCTGCACTCCAGAGGCAGGCTTCACGGAAGATAATACTATATTCCGGCGTTGGTCAATTTCTCATGGTCTTATCTCAGTGGAAGAGCGGATTCATAGCCTTCAATATCCCTATCACAACTTTCTGAAAACTACGCCGCAAAGGGTGTAGCTTTTCGCAGACTACCGGAATGTCATTCGGGGTCGAAATACATAAGTCGAACAAAGGAAGCGCCTTCATATGCTATTCTTAGCTAGCATTACGTCATCGCATAGAATTGGGTACCATGAACATGCAATGTGTAGAATATCGTTGACGTGAGGCTCTTGGTATTCTTAGCGTGTAAATGTCTGTTTTGACGTGGTTGTTACAGCAGAGAAGGATCGAGTTGATCCAGCGCGCTCGCCGCCCAACCCCAGTCCAGCCCATTCAAGTTCATTGATTCAGCGACAGCCTCCAGTTGTGCGCTGTTCAGAACATCTTCCATATCCCAGCTATGCGCTGACATGTACTCAATGTCAGAGTATCCCGACCTGACTGTACCAGGGTGATTCGGATTCATCGTTGCCATTGCCAAAGGCTCGTCCGATGCGGCCGCTGGCGGAGAGGTGTGTATTGGCGCTTGCTGGCCCATGTTTTCCAGCGCCTTCAGCGTGTGCTTCAATCGTTCCAGCTCCGCACGCCGAGAAGTTGCCACGCTGTTGCCTACTGCGGACATGTCGTTGAGCACATCGAAAGTGATTTTCAGCGATGACGCAGTATCGTGCACAAGGGAAGGATCGACGACTGATGCGATCAAAAGCACCAATGCTGCAGACCAAGTCGATTCCAGATCGAAAGGCACAAAGGTGTCTGCAAGCCATTAGCAAGCTTCATCATCGTTGCCTCTGTTCCTCAAAAATACTTACCGATCAGAGTTTGACTCTGCAAAGCAGCGAGAATCTTGGTTGTTTGTCGAGCCGAGCCAACACAGACCCGTAGTAATGATCGAACTCCTCCAGAAGAAGGGATGCGAATCGGTCGCAAGGCTTCCACTCGCTTTTGTAGGAAGCTGAACAGCAATGGTTTGGTATTTAATATTATACACTGGTTGGTTGTGACAGTTAGCAATGGCTCGGGTCGCGAAGAATGGATCTTGCCTACATGATGGTGGAAAAGATGGAGATGAGCAGACAGTCTCGATATGCCATTTTCGGAATCGTCCAGCCCTAGTGGAAAGCTGGAAGTTCGCTCGTCGTTGATAGCAGCCAATGCTTTGAGTGCGTTCTTGATACTGTTGAGAAAATTGATCCCCGTCCGTCCTTCTCTGCTATATACGGCTTCTACAAGTCAGCATAGGTCGTGGAGGAATAATATGGAAGCATACTTTGCTGTATAGATCCTTCAATGTTGGCGAGTTGGATGTGTATGTGCAGAGCGCGAGTCCTATAAGCTGAGTGGTTGAATCTAGGGAGTTGGGTGCTGATGTCCCGCTCGTTTATCGTCCTCGGTACGCCCATCAAAGCGGACATGTGTGAGTCTAGAATATACACTGTCCACCATATCTGGCGACATCGCTCGATAATATTGGGTGAATGCTGGTGCAGGGGCATGTCAGTATGGAAGCCAAAGGCTATGGCGGTGCGCATCGCTTGACCAATCTGATATAGTTAGTTAGAGAATATCGTCCAAGCCACACTCGTTCTTACTACGTTATACGCCACGATGCGCATGTCAAGACATTGCAAATATAGTGCTGCACAGCACAGGATCTCGGTGCTCTGTACCGGGTCCCTCCACAGGAAAATTTGATCTGGCAACATCTGCATTGCTCGAACAAATAAATCTCCACCGGATGGTTTCAAAGTCTGCCTTATTCGTCCAACGAGTGATTTTCCAATAGCAAGTACTATCAGGTAATGAATGTACCATAGCTCAGGGCATGCGCTAGCGTCTGCCCCTTTTGCGTGGAATGCGTTGAAATGGCGCATAAAGATCTCGTTGTCAAAGACGTGAAACAATTGCCCACAGTGAAACTTCACTGTATTGATGAGGAATAAGGCGTGATCTACAGTTGGTAACGCTGGCAGTGTAACGTTCAGCGCGGTTCGACGTCCATCCCATCCAAGGTCGTAGGTTGAGCCATCATAGTGGAGATCCGATTCCACTAGTGGGCTTGCGAAGACCGCGTTGTGAACCAGCGCGAGGGCTCTTCGACCGAACGACCAATTCGACGAGCTACCAAGAAGAACTATATGCATGTCAGTACGTTGTATCCTCCGTAATGGCGATTCACTCACGTGCTTGCCCTGTATTTACCGCAGCATATGAAGATTGACCAGAGACTAGAGGGTTGATGATGGGTTGATTGCGATCACTCTCGTCAAGCACACTAACAGCGCGAGAGCCATATCTGGATTCAGGTGGCTGATCGATGTCTAACTGCGAAGTAGGTGTTGTCGATGAACCCTCGTTCTCGACGGTAGGCTCACCTTGATGATAGCGAGCAATCAGTGTGCTATCGTGTCTAGTAGCATGACCCTCGGTTGGGATCGCTGTCCACGTCGAGTCCGAGTTCTCTCTGGCGGATGAGGCTTCCGGGTTGCTCCCAGCTCTAGCAGCCTCCCTCTGAAGTCTTTCGAGGGTTTCCTTGGAGATCAAGACCTGCTGAGGCTTCTCAGGGAAGATGCAGGGCTGGTTTCGCCTTGCACAGTGATTGCAGGGCTGCGACTCCGAACACCTAATTTTCTGTCGTCTGCAAAAATTGCATCTGCTGTTGGCGTTAGCATGACACTTGACCCACACGTTTGTCGAGAAATGGGTACTTGCGCGTTCGACACACGTTGACGTTTCTTGACGCGGTTCGCGTCGTTGGCAGGACCGGCAGCAGCAGTAGACATTCCGATATACCGGGTGTAATACAGAAATTTAGGTGATGGCTTTCCGAGTAGACGAGGTGAAGATCTCCACTTTTGTGTTTTTCAAGGGTGCGACAGTGGAAGGTGGGTTAACAGGGGATCAACGTGGTCGGGACCGTCTTCCGATAGCGGGCACGTGCGGGGTACCCACCATCGGATGCTCTCCCGATCCCTTCACCTGCACTGCACTCGCCATAACAACAAGAGCAACTTTAGCATCATCACAATTTTTCCAAGCGAATTATTCATAACCTGTTTCCTCAAAGCAATACACGTACGCCCAGTCTGTGTCCATGTCTCAACCACTTAAGGAGAAGAACGCTATTGTCACTGGTGGATCGAGGGGGATAGGAAAGGCCATCGCTCTAGATCTTGCATCGAAGGGTGCCAATGTCCTTGTAACCTACGTCAACTCTGAAGCCGAAGCGCGAAGTGTGTGCTCGGAAATTGAGAAACATGGCGTCCAAAGTCTTGCTGTGCGCGCAGAAGGCACGGACCGCTCCGCCCCAGCAGCCATCGTGCAAGCAGCAGTAGAGAAGTGGTCAAAGGTCGACATTATCGTAAACAACGCAGCTACCGGTGGTGATTTCTCGCTGCTCGACACCACGGAGGAAAAGTTCGAAGAGCTCACTCTCGTCAACTTCCGGTTCCCGCTGTTCCTTATCAAGGCGGCAATACCGCACTTTGGGCCTGCGCCGCGCATCGTCAACATCTCGTCTATCTATGCGCGCTCAGGCCACGCCAATTGCTCTGTTTACTCGACATGCAAGGGGGCTCTGGAGACTGCGACGAGAAGCCTCGCTACGGAGTTGGGGCACAAGTACAATGCCACGATCAACTGCGTTGAACCAGGACCAGTAAATACGGACTTATGGAAGAAAGCCTATGAGGATGAGGCTTATAGGGAAGTGTGGGAGCCCGAGGTTCAAAGAACGCCGGCTGCACCGAGGGTGGCAGAACCGCATGAAGTGGCGCATGTTGTTTCCTTCTTATGCGATGAGAAAACGAGTTGGACTTCCGGCAGTGTTGTCAATGTCAACGGCGGCATGGTATTTCTTTAATGGAAGTGTGAGAAATGACGGAACACCTGTATTAGAGCAAAAGACTGCTCGCGCAACCAACGGTTCGCTCAGAGTCTGAGATTGTGCCCTCTTTCGGATCGAGCAGCTATACATGTGGAAACACTCACGGTGGCTTTTTTACGGAAATACTCTTCGGAGAACATCAGTTGTAACGAGTGCCGGCTACTAAAAAACTAGGGCTAGCGGTTCGTTCTTCCGGTATTTAGCACAAAATTAGGTCTCGGCTTGAGGTAACCGGTCGTCACTTGCAGTGCTTGACTACTAGAAATCCCTACGCATAGTATATATGTCTCCTTGCGAGCCCTGAAGGCGCTTACAGGGATCCAAATCTGTTCCCTCCCTGTTCTACGCGACAATACAGAATCTATCAAGGATATTGAACATTCCGTTCCTCAAGACACCTCAGACCTGGACCCAATCTACCCATCATGCCAAACATACGGAGCATCTCTATCGTCGGCGTCCACGCGGAAGGCGAAGTAGGCGACGTCATCATCGGCGGTGTCCTCGATCCCGTCCACTGCAAGACAATGTACGAGAAGCTGTGCTACTTCCGCGACCAGGCCGACTCCACTCGCCTCATGCTCATGCAGGAGCCCCGAGGCCGATCCGCACAGTGTATGAACCTCATTCTCGCACCCTGCAATCCAAAGGCGGATGCGGCATTTCTCACTCTAGAGAGCGACGAGTATCCACCTATGTCTGGGGCGAACACAATCTGCACTGCGACTGTGCTGTTGGAAACTGGCATGTTGGAAATGAAGGAGCCTGTCACGGAGCTGACGCTAGAAGTCCCTGCGGTGTTGATTGGGATCACGGCGGAGTGCGAGAATGGCAAGGTCAAGAACGTGGCGTTTGACAACGTTCCCGCCTTTGTCTACGCATTGGATCACAAAGTCAATGTTACTGGGTTAGGTGTTGTGACTGTGGATATCGCGTGGGGAGGCATGCACTACGTTCTGGTAGACGCGGCTTCTGTTGGTTTGGCAATTGAGCATCGGCATGGGCCGGATTTAGTCCGTATCGGAGAACTGATCAAGAGCGCGGTGGCAAATTCGATCAAGCCTGTACATCCGGAGAACTCTGACATCCGTGGCGTAACCGTTCTTCAGTGGACGGAAGCTTTGAAGACCGAAGCGACGGGGGTCAAAACTGCGAGAAACACGGTTGTTGTATCACCTGGACGATTCGACAGGAGTCCATGTGGCACTGGTACATCCGCTCGAATGGCTGTTTCGCATGCTAGAGGGGAATTGAAGGAGGGAGAAACGTTTAAGCATAGGAGTATTATTGGGACGGAATTTGTATGTGAGGTTCGAGGGACGACCAAAGTTGGCAAGTATGATGCTGTTCTGCCCAGGGTCAGAGGCAGAGCATGGATTACCGGCCACAGGACGTCGGTGTTGGACTCGACAGATCCGTTCCCACATGGGTTCAGGGTGGGGGACCAGTGGCTAGTGAATGATACAGAGATTCGGGAGAAAATCTAGGTTGATAACCAATGAACAAATTTCAGAGGCCCGCAAGCAAGCAAGCGAGTTCATATTATAACATCTTTGATTGCTCCATTTTACCTCGTGCAATATGTGCACGAAAAACGAAAATCTGATTTCGCCTTCAGCTATTGAGTATTTACGTAACTAGTAGTTATCTAATTGCGCAAGAAGGTTTGAATCTTATCATCCATCCATCTGGTGGCATCCTTGTCTGCATCACCTCCCACAATGTGGCCCCATATACTAGGAACCACGGCAACGATGGCGTTGCTTAGTTTCTCCTTCTCTCGTTCGTTGACATACGGCCTGAAATACTGATCCGTCTTGCACGGCATCAACAAAACCTGCGCTTGAATTGTTTGCAGCGCTTTCCCCAGGTCGCCCTTCGCTTCTGGCACACACCGCGCAATATCCCCACGCTGCCACATACCCAGCATAGCAAGCAAGTCCTTACCACTCCAGTCATTGTAGCCATCCATGACGTTCTTGTCCCAAGCAGCGAGACTCTGTGCACCCATGTCTCTGTACAGCTCCTCATCGAACCATTCAGCGCTCGTCAACCACGCCGAGTACGCTTTGCCGAACGCGTACTTGCCACTTTCCTCATCTTTTGCATTTTCAAGCGCAGCTCTTGGACCCTCGAGGAACTGGAAATTGTGCCGACTCGTTTGCGCGGATGAACACACGATGACCGCTTTGCGCACAAAGTCTGGGTACCTAGACGCGCAGGGGCGAAGTCAGTTAAGTCAGAAAAGGGGGGATCAGTACGAAGTGTTTATGTCCAAGACATCGACTTCGTACCCGGGCAATACTTGCATTGTGATCCAATGGTACGTAATCTGGCCGCCCATGGAGAAGCCTAGCATAGCGTCTACAGACTCAATTTGTAATTCTTCTTTGAGGAGCTTATACTCTGCTCTCACGCAGTCCATGTATTCGAGTGTCTTTGGGAAGTTCTGGGTGTTGGATGGGCTGGTTGATTCACCGTTTCCGAGCAGCGCGATGAGTATTATCTTGTGATCTTTGAAGGCGCCTTGTGAGTGGGTGAGGGTCGTATTTAGGCGGCCTTTGAAACAGGTGTTTACGACGGCCACTTTTTTGTTTTGCGGGTTGATGATTTGGTAGGCGAGCTTGACCTCTGGAAGCGTGTCGCCATTATCGAACTTGAAGTTGGGGATTGTGTAGTGTTGGGTTTGGGGTCCCATGGACGCTCCTGGGGCGGACATGATAGATGTATGCCTTCACGGGTTTTAGGAAGAGTTGATGTATGGAGGTCAGAATGCTAGAAGTCTGTAAAATGAGATGTGCAAAAGTAATGATGCAATGTGTGGACCTTTGCGCTATCGGCAACGGCAGCGGGGTCGAGGTCGGATAGCCCCACGGAGAGATGCCTTCCTGCGTTACTTCGACAATCATCACGCCGCCATCTCTAATAATTGTTTCCATCGCTCGATGGTCTTTTGCGTGCCTCTAAAAGGTCTCTACGTCATCGAAGATGCCTCTATCACGCCGTTTCGACGTGCAGACGGAGTTGAACATCCATTGGAGGGAATACTAACCCCGCACTGACAGTTGTCATCCCCAAGCAATCCCAACCCCTCAGTGGGGGCTTCAGAAGACAGACTTAATATGATTCGCTGTGAGCGATGTTTACAAGGCCGACTTCCTATGTATACTGACTGGAAGAAGAAGACATTGCACTTGCACATTTCCTTTCGTGGCAGCTTAACGCCTTGGTTTTTGAGTCAAAATGTTCACGAAAGACAGCAACCGCCTGATATTCTCCTTCGATGCCGAACAGCTATGGGTCGAGCCATGGGGAGCAAACGCCCTTCGCATCAGAGCAACAAAGATGAGCACCATGCCATCAGACAGCTGGGCACTGCTAGAACCCGTCAAAGCCTCACCGACAATTGATATCAGCGACGATTTCGCCTCCCTTGCCAACGGCACCATCAAGGCCACTATCACCAAGCGCGGGAAACTCACAATCCACAATTCTGCCGGCAAGCTGCTGCTCGAGGAATTCGCCCGCCACCGCCGCGACGTGCGAGATCCGAAAACCTCCGCGCTCGAAATCGAAGCTCGAGAGTTCAAGCCCATCACCGGCGGCGATTATCAATTGACAGCTAGATTCGAAAGTTTGGATCCAAAGGAGAAAATCTACGGTATGGGACAATACCAGCAGCCGTACCTCGACATCAAGGGCACGCAGCTTGAACTCGCGCACCGCAATTCTCAGGCTAGCGTGCCGTTTGCAGTATCGTCAAGGGGGTACGGCTTCCTGTGGAACAACCCCAGTATCGGCAAAGCTATATTCGGCAAGAACGTGATGAGTTTTGAAGCGCTATCTACCAAGGCGCTGGACTATTGGGTTGTAGCTGGCGACACGCCTGCGCAGATTGTCGAGAGCTATGCAGATGCGACGGGAAAAGTGCCCATGATGCCGGAGTACGGACTGGGCTTCTGGCAGTGTAAGCTCAGGTATCAAACGCAGGAGGAGCTTCTTGAAGTAGCACGCGAATACAAAAGACGGGAGCTTCCCATCGATCTCATCGTCATCGATTTCTTCCACTGGCCGAAGCAGGGAGATTGGAAGTTCGACGAAACGTACTGGCCTGATCCGGACGCCATGATAGAAGAGCTGAAGGAAATGGGAATAGAGCTCATGGTCTCGGTATGGCCGACTGTAGACCGTCACTCCGAGAACTTCGAAGAGATGGTCGAGAAAGGGTATCTTATCCGCACCGATCGCGGCGTACGCATAGCCATGACTTTCCAGGGTAACACCGTGCACTTTGACCCCACGAACCCTGGTTCCCGGGCGTACGTCTGGGGTAAGGCAAAGCAGAACTACTTCGATAAAGGCATCAAGGTGTTCTGGCTGGACGAAGCCGAGCCGGAATACCGTGTCTACGACTTTGATAATTACAGGTACCATGCAGGCCCCAACATCGCTATCGGTAACACCTACCCCCTCGAATATGCACGCACTTTCTACGAAGGTCAGAGTGCCGCTGGTCAGACGCAGATCGTAAACCTCATCCGCTGCGCATGGGCCGGCAGCCAGAAGTACGGGGCACTCGTCTGGAGCGGGGACATCGCTTCCTCGTGGGACAGTCTGCGAAGCCAACTAGCAGCAGGCTTGAACATGGGACTCAGCGGCCTTCCATGGTGGACCACCGACATCGGAGGATTCCACGGCGGTGATCCACGAGACGAGGCGTTCCGAGAAATATTTGTGCGATGGTTCCAGTGGGGGACATTTTGTCCGGTTATGCGGCTACACGGGGACCGAGAGCCTCGACAGCCGCAGCATGGGACGACGGGCGGGGCGGCATGTAGGTCTGGTGCGCCAAATGAAGTGTGGAGCTACGGGGAAGAGGTTTATGGCATATGTAAGAGGTATCTGGGTATAAGGGAGGAGCTCAGGGAGTACACGAGGCAGTTGATGAGGGAGGCAAGCGAAAAGGGGAGTCCAGTGATAAGGACATTGTTTTATGTTTTCCCGGATGACGAGAGATGTTGGGAGGTTGAGGAGGCGTACATGTATGGTGATAGGTATCTAGTGAGTCCGGTACTTGCGGCGGGTAAGAGGAATTTGCAGGTGTATCTTCCGAAAGGAGCCGAGTGGAGAGATTATTGGGGCGAGAAGGCGTGGGATGGTGGTCAGACAGTGGAAGTCGAGTGTCCACTTCAAAGGATCCCGGTGTTTGTGCGGCAGTGAGGGTGCGATGGATAGTGCGAAGCTCAAAGCATCAGTGTGAGTCATGATTCGTATAGTAAATGCGAAGGAATTATGTTGCTGGAAAGTCGATCGCAGCATCTCTCTATTGTTCGTTTGCACGTGTCTTTCTATATCTATAAGCCTCTATGATATCAGCATCTAGGGTATCTCTTTGAACAACGAAACTTCTGCTCGCCGAATCAAGCATCAACCCAACCGATCTTGAACAGCATATACCCCTTCTCGTCACCTCTGCCCACACCTCTCTTCTTATCGAGCATCTCTTTCTTCACTATTCTCAACACCCTTCCATTTCTCCACGTACTTTTGAAGTCTTCGAACGCAGTCTCCGCGGTATCCGGGATGCCGTCGAACTTTCCGTGACTTCGCACCGTCACCACCAACCAGAAAGTTCCTTCAGGAGCTAAAATATGCGCAGCGCAATCCCTCAACCACGCTGCGTGTTCCGGAGCATACACTACGTCTGCTGCAAACAGCAAAGAAGCGGACGCAGCTAATGCTGGTGGTGGAGTTGCCCAGTCGAGTAGCATCGCATCCACAGGCGCATTTTCAGAGCCAAAGTTGGTGGCGATATTTGTGCGCGCATTCTCCAGGACAGCGTTGTGGTAGTCTGTCGCCAGAATTTGCGCTTCCTGCCCCATGGACGGTAGCAACTTCCCCAAAGTCAAGCTAATAAGAGCTGTCCCTGCGCCCAGCTCGATGATACTCGCATTTTCGGGGAGAACATCCAGGCCAAAGCGTTCAGGAGCCTCGCACATCAAGCCCGAGAAGACGATGCTAGCGCCCCAACTTTGCAGCCCGACGTCAGTATGATCCGTGCCTGTCAAGGGCGCGTCGTTGATCTGGATAGTAATGTCTCTTGCGCGCGAAGTGGAGAAAGAGAAGTCACGCGTAAGAGCCTCGTCTTCTTCGTTGGTGGGCGAGTCGCTGAACGACGAGAGTATGAATGCTGCATCGTCCACGGCTTTCTCTCTTGCCTCCTCGGTGCCGAAAGGTAGCTCTGAGGCACGCGCGATTAGGCTGGTGAGCCACCGCACTGCGAAGTCCTTTTCGTAAGCATCGGCGCGAAGAGCGGCGAAGGCATCTTCAGTGGTGGAGTAGCGGCGCTGAAGTGGTGCTACCTCATTCTCATCTTCGGAGACATAACCGGAATCGGCAGGTGCAGATGCTGCTTCTTTGCCCTTCGGTAGGGTGATGGGTAGTCGAAGCGGACAGTATAGCGCTTGAAGACTGTGTAGCGCTGTAATGATGGTGTCCTCGGATGCAGTGCGTAGAGAGCGAACTGGAGGAAGGCTGCTGGATGGCGGCACGCAACAGGTGAGAATGCTCATCGGACCTTATCTCGACCAATAGCTGAATACGGCACCTTCTATAATCTACACCCAGAAAGCAAAGCGAAAGACGAACAAAGCAAAGAAGCGAAGGGAATGTGGAGTGAACGTGGAGCGTAAGGAAGGAAAGCTGGGGAAGATAAGAAACGACGATAAGACAAGCGACGGTTAAAAGAGGCAGTCTAGCCTCGGGCATCGTCGCCAGGTTGATTTTTTCACCGCCTGTCATCCGGCCAACGTGCAAAAGGGCGGCGTCGGCACTGGCTCGAAGGATGCGGTTGCGACGCGGTCGCACTAACACTGACCGTACACACCATTTCACACAAGCTACAAGTCCGGGTACTGTACGAAGGAGCCATCGCTGCTTTGCCCATGCTCGCAGCTTTCACGATGGCGATCTTGGGAGGAGAGAATTTTGGTGCCGCCACCGCCACGTGGGGTTCTCGCTAATCTGAGCCGCACCACAGCACCTTGCCGTATGCGGACTAGTGGTAAAAAGTCAATCTGTCTCCAATAGTGGGAGCAGGTACAAGACGAGATACCTTTGAATGGTAGATCAAGTCGTGCGTTATCCTCTGAAGTTTCTAGATGAAGTTACCGAATTCAATAGGGAAAGACTGTATTCATAGTGCTCGAAAACCATTGCATTCTTGAGTTCTTTGCCAAGTTATCCTGTTCTCCATTCGTCTTCTGGGAGTCAATGTTATGGGAGTTGTTATCGTCGCGAGGACGTTGGGCTGTGTATAGCAAGGGCAGCTTTGAGGAGCATTCCGCCAGAATCAGGCCATAATTCAAATAGCGGTGGCTTGCAGCTCTCTAGCAATATCAACATCACATTAATGAACTCAGGCTCCCAGATGCTTCAAATGTTTCACTATTATAATCAGTGATATCGCACAGATTGGCCAGCGGGGTGCTGGTGGTGTCAAGCATCTGAACTACTTCTATTACAGTGATGCACGGGCAAGGGTCTCCTCCCCAAAACGTTGATTAGAGTATCTAGAATTACGCGACTCCTAACTACCGAAGAATTTTAAAGCCGCACTTCAAGCTACTCAAGTTCATGGGCTGATCATGGATTCCTCTATGGGCCCACAGTCGGGACAAGGAGGAGTGCCTGCAGACTTGAACGAGGTTGGACTGTCTTGAGAGTTAGTGACTTTCAATACGACTTTCAGCGCCAAATTTGAAGGCCAAATTCCAGGACAGGGTTCTGGCGGTCATAATATCACTATCTGCTTTCAAACTAGTTCGGGCACAGCTCGTACCAGCATTGACGCGATCGCCAGCCACAAGAGGGAGTAAATCATCTCAGCATCCTCTTTTACTAGTGTCTCTGTAAATGGTCCAGCATCAATTCCAGTCTCATCTTTCACCGATATAAACCCTACAATGCTATTCGCCTCCTAGGAACGCCGCTCGTATGCTCGTGCGAACATTCCTACAAGCCAGAATCCTCCAAAAAAAATCTCAGAATGGATCTTCCACCGTTGACCGTTTCTCCAGTGCAGGTGCAAAGCTCACGACTGCGTTCCTCGAGACCAATGTCATACCGCCTGAGTCACATATAAAAGGCCTTCTTCGGGCTGCAGGTCAATATATCTAGGAATACAGTGTAGAGACATCTACCCCGACTTACTAGACACCTGTCTTTCTCGCGGAATTTGCACAGCAACACCGTTACGATCTTCTTCTGGACGTCTCTCTGTGTGATGGTACATTTCATCTAGCATATTAGAATGGTGAATGGAATCTATTGCTGCTATTCAAAGTTCCTCTGCACCTTTTATGCGTTTTCAATAGAATATACATTTACGCCATATTTGGTCAATTCTTGTTGAATAGCTCACTTTAGTCATGGTAGAAGACAGTAAACGAAGTACTAAGCTTTTCGAATAAGCCTTCTAACAGGTAGAGGATAGCAATAGGGTGAATACCTAGTATATTTGTCAACTTGTTGAAAGCTTAAATGATGTGAATTAGAGCCATGGACAGGGGGCAAAGGAACTTTTGCATGGCATCATGGTACATAAAATATCTTTATCTGATCTGTTACAGCTTTGATCTCAGAACACCGACCCTCCGATCTCAATCGTACTTGATGACCCTTGGCTTCACAATGTTGTAGATGATTATCGAGGTACGCTTAATTCACTACACAAAGAGTATCAAACTACTCTGAGAGACTGGGCACGATATTATCTCTCGTAGCAGAAAAATGGATACCACCAGCTGATCTCTCTGATCTCTCAGGTTTAGTCAAGACGAACATTACGTTGGACGTTCCTGGCTTGGAACTACTGCCCTGGCCTTCTCTCGAAGGGTCAGCGAATTTCAGCGGCGTAGGGCTCTATTCCACCACTTTCGACTGGCTAGTCAATCCTAGCGCTTCGAACAGGAATCAGATGGGTGAATATCTCTGGATTCCTACTGCCGGAATTATTCAAGGCCTGGTCGGGACAGTGAATAGCCATGCCCTTCCATGGATCGACATCTTCAACCCTTCTGTTGATAATGACTTTTCTTGCTCCAGGGAAGGCCATTTTCGAAATCCAAGTGAGCATGACGCTTCGGATTTGCTCCGGCCCACCTGTCTCAACTCAAGTCTGGGGGCGAAGAGCCGCAACTTTCAAGCGAAGCATTTTTGGCGACTCCAGACTACAATCTTGGATAGAGAGCAAAACTCAGGGCTCGTTGGCGTGGTGCAGATTGATCATTAGCAGACGGTAAGGATATTCTAGTTATGGGCTTTCAGCAGTGCGACTGGGGCTCCTACTTTTTCCTTGTCTCGAAAAGCTCCTACTTCCTATGAAGTGGAATTATCTCGGCGTACAGTTATCTTCATCAACGTAGTTACTGTGCAAGACTTTATGAGTGTTTGGCCATGTTCGCTCCCTGAGATCATATCCGACCAGGCCGGGGGAGACTGAACCGGCACCAGGCTTATGTTGAAGGCAGTATCGAAGTCTTTCCATGTTTGATCGTAGAAGCGTCCAAGCTCTAGTGAACCACTTCCATGCTACAGCACTTGAATATTTAATGATATCTTCGTGGAGCTTTGCGCAACTCGCCTTCTCGATGCAGCAAGTATCTATCTATGCCCAGTGGGTCTGCTATTCAGGCCACAGCTTGCAGGTCTCGAGGATTGTGCGTGACTTCCTCCTCTCCCTAGATGTTGCTGAGTACTACATGCGCCGGCACGTCGCCATCATAATTCAGCAAACTCGTGTGCCTCGCGATTGATCAATGTCATTGTGCAGCACAAGCTGGCTTGTCTCAGCCTAAGGTACGGGAAAGGTGTGCAGGGTGAATTTTATATTGCGGAATTATGTAGATGCCTCCGCCTCCTTCTCTGCCTTGATCTTAGCCTGGTATTCCTCCATATTGGAAACATCCTTAGGCATCCCATTCCACATCAACCCCTGTTCGTCCATGAGTCTCGCTCTAATCTCCATAGCCTTCTTCCACGACGGCCTCTCGATCATGCTTTCATGCCAAGCCTTAACTTTAGGGAAGCCCTCGAACTTGGATTCTTCAGCGCACATCAAAACCACGTCCAGGCGATCGTTCCAGGGGACGAACGAAAGGTCTGCAATCGTCATCTTGTCGCCCACGAGCCATTTTTTGTCGGTCAAACCCTGCTCGAGGACGCCGCAGACACGTTTTGCTTCCTCGACGTAGCGAGTGATTACTGAGGGGAGCTTCTCGCTGTGAAGCACGTGGAACCAGGTTGCTTGTCCGTAGTACGGGCCCTGACCACTGACCTGGAACATCAACCACTGCGTAACGTGGTTCTTCTCTTTCACACCCCCGTACGTAAGCTTCTTTTCTACATCATACTGCTCGACGAGGTACAAGAGTATAGCCCCGGTTTCCCACAGCACGAGGCCGGTATTGGGGTCCTCGATGGCTTCACAAAGTATAGTCAGTCGACGCGGTCACATGGTGGGTTTTGGCTTGACCAAGAATGGCTCACCGGGAACGCGACCGTTGGGGTTGAGGTCGATCAAAGGCTTGGCTTTGATGTCCTGGAACTTGATCGACTGGATCTCGTAGGGGATTTGCAGTTCCTCCAGGACGAAAATCACTTTCCAGGGATTTGGCCCGGGTGCTGTTGCGATCCGTTAGCCGGACGAAAAAGATGGCTCGGTGTTTGGGGACTTACGCGCGAGCCATACACGGATCGGTTTTGTAGACATGGCAGGCGTGGGAGATTCAGTTGGGAATCCGCCATCGGGGTTCTTGAATACATAGGGTGCCAAGCAGATGCAAAAGCAGCGAAAGCAAATGGGGCGAAGCGACGTCGGCGGTAATAGTTTGCTTCCGGGGCCGAAATGCAGCGTGCGAGTACTGTACTGTAACGATGGGTACTGAGATTCTGTATTGGTGCTAGTGCACCCGATTGGGTCTTTGTTTCGTAGATCGCCGCGGGGTGAGATTATTGCCCCGCCCTTCGGACTTCGAACTGTGACAAGGAAACCCTGGCCCGGCTGGAGTAGCACGGCGTTTTCGAAGACTGGCTGGGACCAGGCTACTTGCAGCTTAGCTATAACACCCCTGTCTTGCTTCGGACAAAGAGCTCTTGTGAAGCAGCGGCGTGGGGATGCAGGAGACAACCCACGCTAGGCCTCGTACGGGCAGCTCCCCATGCAGTGTGACCACATGCCGTCTTCTGCCTAAAACATTGTTTGTCGCCCAAAACAGCTGTGCCGCAGACACCACACTTTCCACAAATACGCCCTCTCTGGTTTTTCCAAAGCTCCAATTTCTAGCCTTGTCGTCCAAGTAACCTTGGGTCAGGTACATTGCAAGTATGGCGTCAACCAGCCGCCTCGCCGCTCTCGCAAAGCAGATTGGGACACAGACTACCAAGCTCGACAAGTTCTTCGCAGAGAGCAAGTTGGCTCCGCCTTCCTTCGAAGAGGATGCCCCATTGATGTACCCGTTTCCCCCGGACGTCGCAGAAGCTCAAGAAGCCTTGTCCGCAGCCTTGGACGAGCTATGGTGGCTCAATCAGGGCCCAATTCAAACCATTGTCGCTAAGTCGGTATGTCGCGAGTAGCCTCGTAGTAAGGCAGTATGTTGACCCGAACAGTTCGCCACGTCCGTCGGCCTGAAGACCATTCTCAGATACAACATCCAAAATCTCGTCCCCTTTGAGACGGGAACCACCTACAAGGACCTTTCCGAGAAGACTGGTGTCCCGGAGAAGAAGCTCACGCGCCTGTTGAGACATGGCATTACAGATCACTTCTTCCGCGAGACGCAGCCGGGTCACATAAAGCATACGGTTGCGACCAAAGCGCTTGCTGTAATGCCCGTTCTCGGCACGTGGGCCACGATGGGAATGTACGATGTCGGGCCGGCCAAGATGCGTGTAAGTTCAGGCTCATATGTCACCAGATGGATGCTTACTATGGTAGATGGTTGATGCGGTCGCCAAATGGCCAGAATCCGAGGAGCCAAACCACTCGGTGAGCAGCGCTCCCAGCTCGCGTGGAGGACCGACTGACGTGTAATGTAAACAGGGTTTCCAACTCGCCAACGACACCGAAAAGACCATGTTCGATTTCTTCGAGGAGCACCCCGAGCGCATGAGCCGCTTCAAAGACGCCATGAGCTTCCTTCAAACCTTCCCCGGCCTGGAGCCCTCGTACGCCGTCAAGGCCTACGACTGGGCCTCGTTGGGCAAAGCCACCGTGGTCGACGTCGGTGGCTCGCACGGCAACGTGTCCATCGCGCTTGCGAAGGAATTCCCAGACCTGAAATTCATCGTCCAGGACCTCCCCAAGGTAGTCGAAGACGCGAAGACCAAAGCCCCCGCCGATCTCTCCGACCGCGTGACCTTCCAGGCGCACGACTTCTTCAAAGAGCAGCCTGTCAAAGATGCAGACGTTTACTACTTCCGCTGGATCCTGCACGACTGGTCCGACAAATACTGTGTTAAGATCCTTCAGGCGCTGATTCCCGCGTTGAAGCCGGGTGCGCGCCTTCTCTTTAGCGAGAGGTGCCTCGAGCCGCCTTGCACACTGCCCCTCCGCGCGGAGAGGTGGAACAGGTACGTGCCATATTCGTCATTCCTTGTGAGTCCCACTAACACAAGCAGGGACTCGGACATCACCATGCTCGCGACGTCCAACTCGCAGGAGCGCGACGAGGACGACTGGAAGGCCCTGTTGAAGGCCGCAGACTCCAACTTCACCCTCGAGGAGGTAAGGAGGACGCCGGGCGCGAAGCTGGATATGATTGTCGCCAAGTGGAAATGAAGTTTTGCGCAAGCTAAGCTGTGATGATCGGGCTGGAGACATCCCATGATGGGATTGGGAGGCATCGATTGTCACTTAGAGCCTCAGCCGCTGTGTTGCTTCTTCAACGGGCGGGCGGTGGTTAGATAGCGTAGCGGCGGAATAGAATAGAATAAAAAGGGTAGCGTCATGTTTAAATGTTCACTGCTTGCGCCTTGTCATGCGAATCGCTCACGCTATGATAGTCACGTTAATTCGGTTCTGCCCAGGTGGTTTCAAATGCTACTTCCCAATACGGTTAGATCCACCGTGCGGGGATTTCACTTCCCCGGCCAACCCGTTACCATGTCATTCGTGCAGAGGTTACTTCCAAGGTTCATGGGGGCCATCAGATAAGTTGCACTGATCCTATCCAGACACTTCCTTATACAACGCAACATCACTTCCAACAAGCTTCTCAACAACACAACCTACCGCGACATACCCCCCAACAAGCCTCCCAACGGTACCAATGGACGAGCCATTGTTTCCAACCCTCCCCTCCTCCTCGTCCCCCTCACTGTCCCTCCCCCCTCACAATCCTAAACGGCACATGCACCTTCGGATAAATCCCATGCCCAAACCCCATCCCCTCGTACAGCGCCCTCGACGCGCGCTCCTCGTCCTGGCCTCTAACCACGCCTTTCCCCTCCCTTCTGCCTGCGCCTCCGCTACATCCGACGCGTCGTCTTCAAGTTGTAGAGAGAACTGGCTGAAGACGCGTGCTAGAATGGCGCACATTTCGACTTCGGCGAAGCGTTTGCCGGGGCACATGCGGTGGCCTAGGGAGAAGGGGAAGGCGGCTGGGTTGGAGGTGGAGGGCGAGGTGGAATGGAGGTGGAATTGGAATTGGAAGTGGAGGTGGGGAGGGGAGAGCCAGCGGGTGGGGAGAAGTCGAGGGCGGGGAATGGTCTGCGGAAGTGTCTTTGCTGGGGAGGAGGAGGTTGCAGGGGAGGTGGAAGACCAGTAGTCCGGATGGCGGCCTATAGCAGCGACGTCGATCATAATAATAGTATCCTTGGGGATCCTCACAGACACGCCAGTCTTAGTCGTGACGTTCGTATCTCTCACCGTCTTACGTGCGTACCACGCAACAGGGTGGTAAAGACGTAGCGTCTCGCTAATGACAGCACCAAGATAGCCGTTTAGCAGCTCGGGGACGTCCTTGTTTGCGTCCCAGGCGGAGGTTGCGCGGGAGCCGAGCACGCGGTCTAGTTCGGCTTGGAGCTGGGTTTGTGCGGAGGGGTACAGCGCGAGGAGGAGGAAGACGAAGGAGAGGGTGGTGGAGGTTGTGTCGAAGCCGGCCATGACGTAGAAGAACATGTTGCCGAGGACTTCTGCTTCGGTTAGGGGCCGGGTGCCGTCGCGGGTGGAGGCGGCGTCGCTGGAGATGACGAGGGATTCTGGGGGTTTGGTCAGTAGAGTTCGGGGTAGGTTTGAAGCTCAAAAAGCTTAATACATCTACGATAATGCAGAGTGGTTTAAAAACTTACCTAGGAAATACGGGTCTTCCTTCTGTTTCGCGGACTCGAGGCGTGATTGCACTGAGTTTCGCATTTCAAGCATGTACTGCTTCCACTCGGAGAATCCCTGATACGCCTTCTTGTGAGACTCAAACGGCGACTTGGCTACAGTCTTCATCAGCAAGCGGTCAAAAGATATTGCAATGAGGACCAGCCAACTAACCTAGCAACCAATTGGGTACGCTAAAAACCGTTGCAAGATTCGACAGCACGGCATTGATAGCCTCGCTGAACGTCAGCGCGTGCCCCTTAGGCGCAACGTCCTTCATCGCGTTCTCCGCATCATACGGCAGCTCCTGGTCGTAAAAGATCTTAGCGATAACACGCAGATTCAGCTTCGACATAAGCTGCTCCTTGACGTCCGCCACGCGCGCGTCGTCGTTCCCATGGCTCCACTGCGCAGACAGGCGCTCGGCCTTTTCCAAGCTCTCCTTCCAGACTTTGCCGTACGTCTTCTGGTTGAAGAACGGCGTCGTGATCTTCCGGTACAGGCGCCACTGCTCGCCCTCGCTCGCGGCCAGCGTCGGTCCATAGATGTTGTAGAGCCCGAGGACCTCGACTGGGGCGTGGAAGTCGTGCGCGCGCGTTAGTACCTGCTTGACGAGGTGCACGTCGCAGGTCATGAGCATGGGGCCGGAGGGCGAGCAGATGAAGAAAGAGTCTGTGCCGAGCTCGCGGAAGACAGAGTAGCCAGCCTGCCAGATGCGGAAGATGGCCGTCCATCTGGTAAAACTCCTGGTCAGTACATCTCACCCAATGCTAGGAATCTAATTGACAAGCTTACGGCGCCCATTTCTGCAGCGTCTTCATGGATATCGAACCGTCCAGTGCGATGATCGGGGCGAGCAGAAACCAGTACGCGACGTTCATGACGTGGACCCTGCGACCTGTTAGGATTTTCAAGTCCAAGCAAGACTACACAGTACGCAGATCCACGTACGGCGAGAGGCTGTACGGCAGCCCGCTGGCTGAGGCCTGCTGCATTTGCTTGCGCAGGTACATGCACAGCGTCAACATCTGCCAGGAAGCGTAGGTCACGACGGCGAGCACCGCCGCCTGGAAAATGGAAACCATGGCGAGAGAATATGGGACGAAAAGTGAAGTCTAGTGCTACACGATCCTCCGCATTTACCTGTGGTAGGCAGCGAGACCCCCACAAGTGTGATAAATGTCGGAGGAGGAGGGGGAGCTTATTTAAATAGCGTAGTGTCTGGGGGCCGAGCCTAGTCTTCTGTTGGTGCACAGGGACCCTAGACCGAAGATAGTGCGCCTAGTACACACTGCAAGTATTTCCGAACTAGAAGATAAACCAGATATCATCGTCGCCACGTGTACTTATAACACGTAAAATCAAGCGTAGTTATACTATACAGCAAACAGTGTGCACAGAATGCCCCAAGACTCTGACCTCCTCCCTGTTGGAAGGAGCTTCCGTACGTACCATCGATGGTACGCCAGGATTTAAGCTAGGCCTATAGAGGCAGCACTTCCCACCTGAGCAATCCATCACTCTTACACTTAACTACACGCTTACGTTAACTTTGTTTGTACGTTCCAACACACCCTCCCCCGCTCCCAGCACACCACGCTCACCCTACACCTTCTTCCGCGGCACCAACCTTACCGGCAGCTCCTTCCGCAGCTCAATCAACAAATTGCACTCGACCTCATCCACCAGCATCCGCAACGCCGCCTCCCGCGTCCGCTCCTCAACCCACTTCTCGTCTGCACCCGTCCGCTTCGCCTCCTCTTCCACCTCCCGCGACGGCACCAGCTCAATGGTAAAGTTCGTAAATATGTACGCTAGCACGCCCACCATCATGATGGACCCGAGGCTCTTCCCCAGACACGCCCGCCCGCCGAGCCCGAAGGGGAAGTACGTGCGTAGCCCGACCTCAGACGGCTTGGTGATCTTGTCCGCGTAGCTGTCCCACCGGCTGGGATCAAAGTCCAGCATGGGATGGTACTTTCCCGTCGCAGGGTCTATGGCGGAGGGTTTCGCAGGCCAGATTTTAGGGTGGCGGAAGGCGGCTGTGAAGTTTAGCAGGCAGAGCGTGTCGCGGGGGATGGTGAAGCGGTTGCCGTCGAGGTCGGTGACGTTTGCTTCCGCGGTGCAGCGCCGGGGGATGAATTCTACGACGTTGTACAGGCGCATTGCTTCTTTGAGGACGGCGCCTGTGTAGCCGTTGTAGAGGCGCATGAATTCGCCGGTGACGGACCAGGTGTTTAGGGGCTTGCCGGTGAGCTCGGCGTCGAGGTGGGTGTGCAGCTCTGCTTGGATGTCCTGGCGGATGGCGAGGAGGAACATTAGGAAGCCTAAAGTGTTGCCTGCGGTGCCGTGGCCGGAGAGCAGGAAGAAGAAGACGTTGCCCGTCAATGTCTCGCGGTCCATGACTTTGCCGTTCTTTTCGAGGGACTCGGCCCGCGTGCTGGCGATTAGGGTGTCTGAGTTCGGTGAGTTGAAGTGTAGCTTATGCTGTGCGATGTGAACTTACCCATGATGCTCATGTCTGAGTCTTTCCGGTCTTTTTCATTTGCATCCTTTTTGAGCGCCTCGTCGCACATCTCCGTCATATGACTATGGAGATCGTAGTAGGCTTTGTCAGCTCGTTTGATGCTTTTCATGGGGATGTACGCTAATCGGATCAGTCTTCCAAAAAGTTCACAGGTCGAATAAAGGCTTACCGCGAATCGACTTAGGGATCGAATCTATGATACCGATCTTGTCGATGGTAGTGAACATGGACTCCACGAACTTGAACCGCCCCTCCGGCAGCTCTCGCGTGGGAAACTCCTCAACGGTCTCATACTCAAGGTCTTTGTTAAAGAAGCACTGCGCGATGCAATGCAGTGAAATCTCCGACATGTGGTCCTTCATATGGCTGATAACGGGGCCATCCGCGGTCATGAGCTTCGTCAGTCTCTCAGCCTGACGCAGCGAGGACTGCCACATGGCTGCATTGGAGTGGGATCCAATAGCCGGGGCGACGATCTTGCGCTGGGCCTTCCAGTCGTCGCCGAGGGACGTCTGCATGTTGGGCCCGTACGTGTCGAAGAAGCTAAAGTACTCGACGGGCTTGCGGAAGTTCCTGGCCTGGTTCGCGATCTGGTTGATGGTCTCTGGGTCGCTGCTCCAGAGCATGTTGCCGTTGGGGGAGGAGAGCATGATGTTGTCGCTTCCCAGCTGCTCGAAGGGTTCGTGGCCGACATGCCAGAGGTGGAAGATTTTGCTCAGGCTGAGGTTTTGTTAGTCGGTCATGTGTGCAGCGTATTGAGGTTCCTTACGGCAGCCATCCGCTGGTCCACGCATCAGGGAGGTAGTTGAGCCATGGCACCAGCTTGGGATACAGTCCTAACCACCACAGGTCGACCATGTGCACGCTGTTGCTGTCAGTGAATGTTCTGAATGGAACATAGAAAGAGATAGCTCACGGTGACTTGCGCACCACGAAGCCACTGCTTCGCGCTGTGAGGATGTTGTTTCTCCATGTCACCAACTTCTTGGCAACCAGCGCGAACAGCAGCACGCCCACGACGACAACGACGCGAGACATGTTGATTCGCGATTTAGCTACTGGTTTGGGATCCAACAGTGGGTTCAATGCGTCATGCAGAGGAAACTTCTGCTCGTTGTGATGGTCGCACAGTCGTCAAACGTAGGCTAACCCTCCAGTGACCGCGACGCGTATTATCACTACCGTACTTTCCTTCAGCATCCAGATTCAGAACCAGAGATTGGTGTCTCGGCGTCTGCCGAAGACGTGCAGCTGATGGTAAACCCGAGTGGCTCACCCTGCTCTCTGCAGCCTCAAGCGAGCGTAGCGCCCGGGGTGGCCCTCGGCATCTGTGAGCGTCAACTGGTGGTCAGGGAGGTCCTGCCATTGCGCTTCCCGCAAGATTACTTGACGGCTTCTTCCAGAGGCTCTGGTACGCCGTTCGGACTCCGAAAAGACGTCTAATGCACGCTTTGGGCCTTGGCAAGGTTGCTCGTTCTAGCCTCCCGTCAGATTGTTATTTAGCCAGGCAAGGGATGCACGTAGTGTAACGGCCAGGCCACGGCGTTGTGCACTCTACTTATTCCCCGAAGCTGTCCGTGTTCCGCGATAGGACACAATTGGCAGGTACCCCGGCTTCCCTCCGCCGATCCTGCTCGCCGTCCGCACTCGCATCGCATCGCTAACAGCACCAGCCCTCTCGACCAGCCATGTCTCAACCGCAGCCCACCGAAACGGCCGAAGGTGCGGAAAAGGCGTACATCTTCAAGCGCGACTTCAGGTCCTCGATGCGGTCAGTGGCCCGGCTCTGCATGCCCCCCCTGGTCCGAGAAACCTGCGTACTACCTGGTCATTTCGCTAACATGCCTGTCCTCACAGCCTCAACTTCAACCACTACTTGATGCGCGAAATCGCAGGCTACCTGACGCATCCCGACATTCCTCTTGCAGCACCGCAGCTGCGCATTGCCGATGTGGGGACCGGCACAGGGTAAGCGATGCACGCTTTTGATGTGCAAGCAAGCATTTCAGCCGGCCACCTGGTCTAACCCGCAGCAGCATCTGGGCCTGCGAGGTGGCCACCAAGCTCAGCAGCACCGGCGCTACGATTGACGCCTTCGATATTTCCGACCTGCAATTCCCCGCGCCTGCATTCCGCCCCGCCAACGTGCACTTCCACGTCCACAACAGCTTCCAGCCGTACCCGGACGAGTTCCTCGCCCAGTTCGACATCGTCCATGTGCGCTTCATGATGTGCAGCGTCGACGACGCGAACGCGCGGAAGCTGCTGGGTCAACTCCTCACGCTCATGAGTACGTTTTGCATGTGCCTAGCCATCCCACCTTTCCGGCCCCCAACCCCTTCGGTAGCCCCGGATCGCTTCTCCCCTACCAGCAAGTGCTCCGTCCCCTGACACCTTTCAAACAGAACCCGGCGCCTGGCTCCAATGGTACGAGCCCCTGCCCCGCGCAACCAAAGTCGTTGGCCCGCCGCCGCCCGCCGACTCCAACGCGCCCGTCCCTGCAGCGGCAACCGCGGCCTCGGAGCGCCTCGCCAAGACATGGCGAGACCTCGATCCCCTCGGCTCCTACAGGTACGTCCGTTCTCGTACCATTTTCCCCTTCGCACTGCCCTTCCTTCCCCATCTTGCACTTCCAATACTGCAAAGTCCGAAGAACTGACCACGCGTTTGCTCCTTCCAATAGCTGGGTGGAGAACCTGCACGAGATATGCACGCAGGGCGGACTGCAGGACGTGAGGCGCGACGTGCAGCATATTCCGGGGCATCTGAGGCCGCTGTGGGCGCAGAGCAGTCTGGCGGCGACGGCGGATGTGCTGCCTAAGGTGGATATGTGGAATGAGAAGGATGGGGGCTTGACGGCGAAGTATATTCAGGATTTGCAGGCTGAGATTGCGGGCGGGGTGGCGGTGGATACGCCGTTTCAGTGTATTGTGGGACGGAAGGCGGAGTGACTGTAGGGGAGTGTGGAGGGAGTGAGTTTGGACGAGGGTGGGATGGGACGGTGTGGATAGGAAATGTAGATTTTGAAAAGGTTCAATGTGAGAAGGTCCAATGTGAGAAAGTTCAATAAGAGAAGTATGAGAAAGTTCAATATGAGAAGTATGAGAAAGTTCAATATGAGAAGTATGAGAAAGTTCAATATGAGAAGTATGAGAAAGTTCATTATGAGAAATTTCAAATGAGACAAATCAGCGTGAAAAAATCAATATGCTTCGTTTTCAGGGCATGATGGCGTATGATTTGTGGATGAGATTGAAGGTAAAGCACCAAGTCGTTCGCTCGTACGCAGCATTTCCACCCGCACACCCACACGCAGCGTGTCTCTAAACAACAACCAAAAAAAAATCCAATCCAATCCAATCCAATCTCTCATAATTACATTCCCAACGCTTCGTTAAAACGGACAGCTCCCCTTCTCCCTCTTCCTCATCCTCACCCGATCCCACGGCGACGCAAACAAAAACTCATGCGCAACCCAATTCTTCGGCCTTCCCTTGCCAGGCAAAAACTCAAACTCATACTCAGTAATCAGCTTGATGACACTCATCTTGATAACCAAGCTAGCGAAAAACCGCCCCGGACACGCCGTCTTGCCGTGGCCAAAGCCCAGCACCGTGGTATCCGTCGCCGCGAACGTGTGCTTGTTCGAATCCGAGCCGTCGCCCTGCGTGAAGGAGCGCAGGCCGTCGAATTTCTCGGGCTCCGGGTAGAACGCGGGGTCGTTTTCGATGGCGTAGGCGGCGACGCAGACGTAGGCGCCTTTGGGGAGGAGGGTGCCGTCTTGGAGGGTGTAATTCTGCTGCATGATGCGCTTTAGCCCGAGGACAGTGGGGGGCGCGAGGCGCTGGGATTCGCGCATGAAGGAGTCTAGTTTGCGGAGTTGGCCGTAGGACGTCTTATTCCACTTGCTGGACAGGTCGGCGACTTCCTGGCGGAGCCCCTCGAGGTACTCCGGGTGGGCTGTGAGGTCGTAAATGACGGAGAGCTGGCGGAGGAGCATGGTGTGGATGCCTGCGAGGGAGAGGACGGTTTCAGTGTGGGCGAGGCGCGCGAGGTTGCGCTCGTCGCCTTCTGCGATGTCGACGAGCCAGTTTAGGGCGGAGGGTTCGGTGAAGGCTTCGCGGAGGTCTTTTTTCTGGTCGAGGGCGTCGAGGCGCTCTTGGATGTAGGGGCCGAGGACTTGTCGGGCGGAGCGGAAGTAGCCTTTTCCGCGCCAGTAGCTGGGCATGAAGACGCAGACGATGGGGTGCAGCCAGCCGGGGAAGGCGCGCAGGATGACGACCGTTCGGAAGACTGGTGGGTGTCAGATAGAATTTCGAGGGCGTAGAACGCGGGGGGCTACTCACGATCTTCTACGAAGTTGACGGCGGAATTCAGCCAGCGGGAGTCGCGGCAGAAGCTGGTGCCTACAAAGGCTCTGGCAGATGTGCGGGCCGTTAAGGAGAGTAGGAGGGGGTAGAGCTCGACCTCAGTCCAGCCATCGTTTACTTCCTTGGGGAATAGGTCCTCAACGGCTTTGCCGAGCTCGTCCTCGAGATGCGGAGTGAGGATGCCCAGGTTGGGGGTCAACTTGCGCTGGACAATACGGTGGTGCAGGCGCGACTGGAGGATGAAGTTGAGTCCCGTGTAGGGACCCATGAGGTCGTGCTCGAGGGCCTTGGTGCCATCTGCGATATTGGGCGGCAGAGTGCTGAGCTCCTGGACGGCCGATTGGGGCAGCACAATGATGTCTGCGTCTGAGCGGAGGAACTGGAAGGCCTTTTCTTGAAACTAATTCATGTTTAGCGGAAAGCACGTGTTACAGTTGGGGATTTGAGGGCTACCTTGTCGTAGCCATTGCCAATGAGGCCAACGGCGTTGGTCATGAAGTTGACATTGGCGGCATAGCGAGAGTGGAAGGAGAGGCCGTAGGATGCGAATGATACCTTTCGCAGCGCGCGAGACGAGCTCACGAGGAGCTGGCCGAGGACGAGGACGGCAGGGAGGAATTGAAGAAAAGCATAGGACGACAGGAGGTCGCTCCAGGAATCCATCGAGAAGGCCAACATATTGTGCAACGTCTGTTGTGCAACGTCGAGGAGAGTAGACTGGGCCCTAGAGGTGAAAAGTACAAAGCATGGTACTTAGACTTGGAATACTTCTGCGTGGCCCTGGTATGGCCGCAGGTATCAAGTCAGCCTTGTCTAGTTAGACTAGTTTGGCGCCGGTCGGGGAGTTATGCCCGTTGTTTCCTATTCCGGCAGCGCTGTACAAAATGGCAGGTGACAAGCCATCGGGAGATCAACGTCTGATATCGGCAGCGTAGATACCCGTTGTCTGGAGCTTGAGTAGGATTGGCCGGCTATAAAAATCGTGGCGGGGTTCTGCATAGATGGCCATGGCTCTGGCCTGTAAGAGCCCGAAACCGAGGACACACCGTCGCTTAACTGTGATGGTGGTGGGGGGGCGGAAATGCCTTTGGCCTAGGTTGCTTGTCCTGGTATAGTAGTATATACGGACTGCATGCCATGCCGGGCTTCGTCTTCGGACTTGAGGGTCGCAGTAGGCGAAGGCCTGCATTATAACTGCCACCTTGGTAACGTGCCGACGCCGATAAGTTACTCATCCCTCCCGCGTCGCTTGGAGCCGTTCACATCTATCGCATTCGCTCTTCTGTCTAGAGAATTGGCCAGCTCTTCAACACAAGGCTGTAATCCCCCACCATGTCCAATACTGGCGCCGCTACCGGCGCGATGCCGCCCACGCCGTCGCCCTTCACCACCACGCTTGTCTCGGTCATCGTTGTGTTCCTCGGCCTGGCCACCGTCGCATTGGGGCTGCGCATCTACTGCGCGCGCAAGTCGACGCGCGACAAGTGGTTCACCATGGACATGGCGCTCATCATTGCCTCGCTCATTGTCACCTACGGCTGCATATTAACCACCATCATCGGAGCGGCAGAGCTGGGGCTCGACTACACCAACAACAAGATGGATCCGGTGCGGGGAGCGCAATTTCTCTTCAAAGTGAGTTCTACAATCTACCAAAAATCATCGCATTTTCTGACCAAAGCCCGCAGATTTACTTTTCCGACGTCATCACCACAACCATCGCGAGCGGGCTTTGCAAGATTTCGATTCTGGAGTTTTACAAGCGCCTCTTCATTTGGAACCCCTTTGCGACGGTGTGCAACGTGGGCATCTTCCTCGTTTCGTCCTGGATGATTGGAACATTCTTCGTAGGTTTACCAGCACGATAGTCTATGCGAAATGCGCCTAACAGATTCTACCAGACCCAGCTCTTCAGCACGAGCCCTATTTCGTCCGCCTGGCACCCGGATCGCCAGCTTATCGATGCCAACTACGACTACCCCACTGCACTCCTGGCCATCTTCGGCATCGGTATCGTCCTGGATTTCCTGGTCCTCTGCCTGCCTCTGAAGCCCATCTGGTCGCTGAAGCTCTCGTTGGCCAACAAGATCAAAGTCTCCATGATCCTCTGGCTCGGCGCCTTCTGCGTTGTCGCCGCGTCCGTCCGCTTCTACTACTCGTACCGCCAGCTGGCCGCCGTCTTCGTCGCCACGGCGCAGGAAAAGGGCACCATCACCGTCCAGGCCTCGCTGTGGTCCAAGATCGAGCCTAGCGCCTCCATCATCGCCGCCTGCCTGCCCACCTACGGCCCGCTGTTCGCCAACCGCGGCATGCCCTCTATGATCCGCTCCACCCTCAGCTTCTTCTCCATCAGCAGCCGCACCCAGGGTTCCTCCAACTTCAGCAAGAATGTCATCAATAGCGACACCCCTAGCGACAAGAACGGCAGGTGGCACGAGCTTACGCCGAGCAACAAGACGGACATCGAGACTTCTTCGACGCAGAGCCTGACACGGCCCGAGGTCGGATACATCCGCGCGACCTCGGAGATAAAACAAACGCACCAGACCACGATTAATACGCGGGAGAGCTTTTAGCGCATGAGATGAGTCAGATTTCTTATGTGAGATTGAGCGACATGTCAAAACTATGGAGATATGCGCCCACGTACGGTGGCCAGGTGTACGGCGTAGTTGCCAGCGGTGCCCACGGGTTCACCGCCGTTCTGTGTTGTAATTTCCTTTGCTATTCACTAGTGTAGACTACCCCAAATAGTTGTGATGGACTAGTTGTGTAACGATATCATCAATTGCATGAATGCCAAATTCCCGATAAGACACTCCGTGTAACGAGTTAAGCACCTTGTCTAAGCTAAGCCCTCTGCGTAGCTCACTTTTAGAACCCCGAGGAGGCTGCGTGTCCCCACCTTTCTCCACACACATGTGCGAGAATGCCAATAATCGCGACGGACAGTAATGGGAAGGCAAGGAAGGGAGGGTGGACCGCGAACCGAGCGTGCGACTGCCCGCTGCGCAGAAGATTAGAATAACTCCGAGGAGCCAATCATCGAGACGGGCGGTAATGGAGGAGGAAGCGAGGGTGGTCGGTGAAGCGTGCGAGTGCGCCTGCCCGCTCAAACTATTGGCCCCAGCACCACCCTCGTGCGAATGATGCTACACATTAGGCACATGTACTACTGCGGCATGCACATCAGCCTCAACGATCTAACTTCAGCTTCGGAAACCGAGACATTATCCCTGCCCCCTGCTCCCTTTGAGCCCTAGCCCTATTGTAGTACAGCATTGCGCATGCTGCACGCCACATGCAGGGATGTCGATCCCTCGCATCCTACTTCCTTGATTTGGCGCCGGGATGTCGATCCCTGCCTCGTAGACAATAGTCTACGGCCTTGATTTGGAAGTCGCTCGCCAGAATACCGACTTTACTATAGTACACCCTGTTTTCCCACACTTACTATTCCCCGTGCGGATCGGGCGAAGCATTAAGACACTCGTGGAGGAAATGCAGGTGGCGGGGCGGGCGGTAACAGAAATCGGCCCCATGCGCTAATGTACGCTAATTTGCATAATCGGGCCCAGCGGCACGGTCCGCTAAGCAGACTAGTGGATGCTTACTGTTTACATGCAGGGCCCACTATTACTTTACTCGGTCAGCCTAGCTGGGAAGGTACAACGGAGTCCGGATGGCTGCAGGCGGCACTGCCGGCTTACTCCAATTCCAATTTCTACTTCACCTGTGGAGAAGGTGGTAAGCGTGCTTATTGCCATCAGTAATGTGTACTACATGAGGTGTCTTTTTCGCCTAGCCCAGCGGCGCGGTCCGTACTATGTGAGGACTAGTAGGTAGGAATCCATTTTCCATCTCTTAGCTAGGAAGGTAGATAATACGACTTCTGGATAGCTCCAGGCGGCACTGCTGCTGACCTCAGCGTCGCTTTACCCGGGACAAGCGTGCGGCATCGACAGCACCTTGTTGGTTCCTGGTCATGGTGGGCGAATAGCCTTTTCCGATGTGCAATTATCTAATTCCCGACAGGGCAGCTTTCGAATTGTTGAACGAAGGTAGGCTGTTTTCTAGCGCACGGGTGGCGCGAGGAGAGCATCCCTGTCTGCACTCGCTTATCTGATTTTATGTAAACAATAGGGAGTATGTGCGGTTATACAAAACGGTTTTGAAACGAACAAAGACGGTTTCTAGCAGCATCGACTTGTCGTCTACGCTAAAGACGAAGGATTACCAGATGGCTTCGACTGAGGAGCAGAAGGCTGCTGATTCTGCATACGCCATGGACGCCAGCAAGAAAGACGACGCGACTGTCGATGTAGCGGCTGAGAAGGAGGAACAGCTCGTGGCGGAGGAGCAGCCAGACTCGGGGGGCATCAATGCTGCCGACGAGGTCAAAGGGCTCAAGTTGGCGTTGATTATTCTGGGGTTGTGTTTCTCTAACATCCTGACGGGCCTAGTATGTCTTTTGTGGGAATGTTCTGATAGTTGCGAGCACAAGCTGACGTGCCGCCATTGTAGGACTTCACACTGATCGCGACGGCCATCCCCGTCATCACAAGTGACTTCGACTCCCTCCAGGACGTCGGCTGGTATGGCAGCGCCTACTTCGTCGCCATGTAAGCCACCTCTTCCATCGCTCACCCACTAGCCATGCTAACTCCACAGGTGCGTCGCGCTGCCGCTCGCCGGCAAAATCTACATGTTCTTCCCCAAGAAACTCGTCTACCTCGCCTACATCGGCGTCTTCGAAATCGGCAGCCTCGTCTGCGCGCTCGCGCCCAACTCAAATGCCCTCATCGTCGGCCGCGCCATCAGCGGGCTGGGCGCGTCAGGTATTTTCGCCGGCAGCTTGATCATTGTAGCGACCATCGCGCCGCTGCACAAGCGGCCGCTGCTCACGGGGATGACGAATGGCACGTTCGGCGCGAGCCAGATCATAGGCCCGCTGATTGGCGGTGCCTTCGCGCAGAACGTCACCTGGCGATGGTGCTTTTGGATCAATCTGCCTGCGGGCGGCGTGTCGATTGCGCTGATACTACTGTTTCTGCATCTGCAGACGAGCCCGACCGAGATGGGGCCGTTGAAGACCAAGATCAAGAACCTGGATTTGCTGGGCTTTACCATCTTTGCGGGCGCGATTCTGATGCTGCTGCTTGCTCTGCAGTGGGGCGGGGTCACGTATGCGTGGTCGTCGTCTATTGTCGTTGGACTGCTGGTTGGGTTCGTCGTCGTATTTGCCATCTTCGTGGCGTCGCAGTGGTGGATGGGGGACTCGGCGCTCGTGCCGCCCAAGCTATTCACCTTCCGGACTGTGGTGCTTGCTTTTGGAGCATGTCTGCTAGGTCCGGGGGGTGTGGCAACCATCATCTACTATCTGCCCATCTGGTTCCAGGCGGTGCAGGGTGCCACGCCCATTAGCAGTGGTGTGCGGTATTTGCCCAGCGTTATCTCAGATGTCTTGACGTCTATTGTTGGCGGCGGCATCGTGATGAATGTCGGTTGGTACAATCCGTTTTACATCTTTGGCGTGGGCATACTGGCGATTGGTTCTGGGCTGCTGTCGACACTGACGCCGACAACTGATGCCGGGAAATGGATTGGATACCAGATCCTCACGGGTTGCGGGTATTCTTTCATGGTGACGATGGTGAGTCCATGGCTCGTCATGGCCTCTTCCTCTGCGAACTAACCACTCCATCAGCCTCATATCGCACTGCAAGCCATGCTGCCGCCTGATCTGATACCAATTGCGTCGACAACCCTGCTCTTCGCCATGACAGCAAGCTGTTCCATATTTTTAGCAGGCGGCCAGGCCATGTTCCAATCATCTCTCACGCGCAACTTGGTTCGCGTGGTCTCCCCCGAAGAAGCTGCTCGGCTGATTGCCGTGGGAGCAGCTGACGTCCACCGCGAGGTCCAGCCCGCAGTCCGTGACGCTGTAATCGACGTATACAGCAAGGCCATTACCAATGTCTTCGTAGGTCTCGTATGTGCTCGCTATTGTCCACACTAGGCTAACCGAGATAGTACCTCGCGGCTGGGAGTGCCGCCGTGGCGTTTGTATTGGTGTGCGGCATCAAGTGGAAGAATATCAAGGCTAAGCCGAAGCCAGAGGACGAGGAAGCGAAAGCGAAAGCCGCTGCGGAGGAGGAAAAGTCTTCTAGTATTGCGGCGTCCGGTTAGGTTGAGCTCGCTTGGATTTGTAGAGGAATTGGACTCGTGATGCTTAGAACTTTCTGTGGCGTGTGCTCTTCTGAACTGGTTAGATAGACTAAAGGCGCCGCCTAGAAGATATAATGGTCGCGAGTCAGGCACAAAGAAGTAGTGATGCTAGAGTGATCCTAAGCTATTGAGAGCGTGCATGGGGCGCTGTTGGAGGCGTCGACTTGGGCCCGTAACCTCAGGGCCGGGGCTTCTAGAAGGCCACGTGAGCCCGTATCCCGTCCGGGCGCTCGGTACGGCTCGCCTGCCACATGGCACATAATAAGGCTGTTGTTAGTCCTTGATTCTCATCTTGCGAACTGCTCACATCCCTCTCTTCTCGTTCTGTTGTGCCCGTCTGTCCCATCGGCTCCTGCTCTCTGTTACTGCGTGAGCGGGTCTGCTTTCTGTTCCGAAGGACTTTCTGGAGCTTCCCATTCATCATGGGGGTTAGCGCATTTCTCATGCGCGTGGCGTCGCTGATCGCGGTCGCACAAGGCGTACAGCTCGACACGACCTTTGTCATGTCCCAGACGACCGTCGGCCTCTCTGCCGCGGGCAAGGCGGCGTGCCTGCGCGGAAAGATCAAGGTCAACGCCTCCGCGACCAACACCAAACTCCTCGTCAAGTCGCCCGTCGGCCAGCCGGACCTGACGCAGACGACCGTGGACATGGCGACGGTGGGCATCGACTACGCGGCCATGGTCAATGGCGGGCCCAGCCAGGTCTCCGGCACCTACCAGCTGTACGTCGAGCTCTGCGTACCCGCAGACCCCGTTGCTGCGCTCAAGGTGCAGACGCTGCAGTTCCTCAACCACGGCGGCACCCTCGACCACACGTACTGGGACTTCGCGCCGGGATACAGCTACGTTGATGCGGCGGCGGCGGCTGGCTATGCGACCTTCAACTACGACCGCCTCGGATACGGCCTCTCGGACCACCCGGATCCGAACCAGGTCGTGCAGGCGGCCCTGCAGCGCGAAATCGCCCACCAGATCATCCAGGTGCTGCGCAAGGCGACGATTGGGGGAATTGGCATCAAGAATGTTGTTGGTGTTGGGCACTCGGCAGGGTCGGCGTTGACCCTTGCGATTGTGGGCAAGTACCCGGCCGACTTCGATGCCTTGATCTTCACCGGCATCTCGACGTCGATAGAGGGCGTCGCGAGGGCACAGATTTCCTTCAACCTCATTCCGGCTGCGCTGGATCCGTCAGGCCGCTTCGCCGGCCTGGATAAGGGCTATCTCACGCAGGGCGCCGTGCCCCAGGACTTCCAGTTCCCCTTCTACCGCTACCCGGACTTCGATCCTACAAGTAAGCCCCCTTAAAAACCCTCTTTCGGCCACGACTAATTTGTAATTAAAGTTTTCAAGAAGCAGTTCGACACGCGACAAACCACCGTCTTGGGCGAGCTGCTCACCTTCAACAGCGTAATAGCACCGCAGCCCACCTACACAGGGCCCGTGGACGTCGTCCTCGGCCAGCAGGACTACATTTTCTGCCAGGCCAACTGCTCGTACCCCACGGACCAGGCCCAGACGTTCGTCAATGCGCTGTTTCCCGCGTCGAAGAGCAAGGGCACCTTTTTGCAGCCCAAGTCCGGTCATCTTATAGCGCAGCACTACAACGCTAACGCCGGCTTCTCACACTCGCTGCAGTTCCTCAAGAGCAACTCATTGTAAGTTGTTGCCGAGTTTGTGAGCGTATATAATACAAGACGCCACGGGCGGCGTCCTAGATGACGTTTCCCACTGTACATATCATCCCCCGCCGTAGCTATAGCTCCGGACGTATCGTAATTAGACCCTAATTTCCCAATCCTTCCACTGAACGACACCCAGTCACGTGATCCATAAGCCCCATCCATAAGCGATGATAAAAAGGATGTTCCTGGTTTTCCCACCAACGGAGCCTCTAGCCGGAGGTCGCTAGATCCCCGTGTGAGCCGCCACGGTATCTCTAGCGCTGGTATAGTATGCACCTAATAGCATCCAGGTCCTTCGCCGCCTCGACGCGCTTATGCAAGCCCGGCGACCAGGATGGCCGCAGGATGGCAGATCTTAAGCCCTCGGTCTTATCCAAGAGAGGTACATGCGAGGCTCGGACTTGCACATTTGCCAATAGAAGCGTATGTCTGCCTCGCTCATAGCCGAACGGCCGACCGGCTGCCGTTGTACCAACAGTACGCACTGACCCCCACCCAAGAGCATTCCCATTCGAGTTTGTCAATTCCCGGATCAGCTTGGAAGTTCGAGCGGGAGACATTATAAGGTTGAGTCAAGACTGGTTCGTGGGTTGGTGGTGGACCCACTAGGTGCGCAAGAATGGTTTCGACAATCAACGGTACGAGAGGGTGTCCGTCGCCCGACGACATCATTGCGGATATTGTTGCGCTGGAAGATGTCGGTGCTGGGGCTCCTCTCCGTCACTTTGGCTCGTTCAGCGGGGCTATCTACGACACTGCGTGGCTGTCGATGATCAAGAAGGAAGAGCAAGGCCAACCCCGATATCTGTTTCCGGAGTGCTTCGAGTATCTGCTCGCAGCGCAGCAGGAGATTGGAGTATGGGGATCCAACAACGCCCAGGTCGACGTCATTCTCAACAGCTTGGCCGCTCTGTTGGCGCTTGCTACCCGGCAAAGATCGACTTTACCTCAGTCGCCAGAGTCGAGCAAGCTGCAAGCACGCATCGAGAGAGGACAGGCGGCCGTTCAGGCTGTTCTGCAAAACTGGAACGTGCAAGACAGTGTGCATGTCGGGTTTGAGATTTTGGTCCCCAGCCTGCTAATCCAACTGAGCGCATGGGACATTGCATTCGACTTTCCGGGGTACTCCACGCTGATGCAGCTGAACAAGAAGAAGCTGCAAAAGTTTAAGCCGGCAACCGTCTACTCGACCCAGTCGACCACGCTGCTCCATTCCCTCGAAGCCCTTGTGGGGTTGATCGACTTTGACCGTGTCGGTCATCACTGCAAAGAAGACACTGGCATCTTCGGCTCTCCCTCCGCAACCGCCGCGTATCTCATCTATAGCACTACCTGGGATCAAAAGGCAGAATCCTACCTGAGCACAGTCATCTCTTCCACCGGCGGCACAGGCCACGTGCCCAGCGCCTACCCAACCTGCTTATTCGAACTCGGCTGGTCGCTCTCCACGCTCCTTACCCCCCGCGTCTCCTCCCGCGCCTTGAATGCGCTTGAAAAGGATCAGCTCGCAAGCCGCTTCGAGCGCGCTTTGGAAGCGCAGTCGGGACTCGTCGGGTTCACCCCTGGCGTTCTGGAGGATGCAGATGACACTGCGCGGTCGCTGATGGCATTGCGGTGTCTCGACAAGAGCCAGAGTGCACGCAGGCTTATCGAGATGTTCCAGACCGCCGACCACATCCGCACGTATCGATTGGAGGGCAGCCCGAGCTTCAGCGCTAATTGCAACGTCCTGCTTGCGTTGTTGGGGGAGGCGGAGGGAGCGCTGGATCAGGAGAACATCGAGAAGGCACTTGCTTTCCTGCTCGAGCTGCAGGAGTCCGGGCCGATCCACGACAAGTGGAACATGTCGACTCAGTACTCAAGAATGCTGTTCGTGCAGGTATCGGTGTTGCTCCTCGAGAAGTACAATGCGGGCCATGTGGACCTCGCGAGCAAAGGCTTTGCAGGACGCATTCCAGGCGCTATCTGCCGTCTGCTAAGTCAGACGTTGTCAGAGCAGAAACCCAATGGCTCCTGGGATGACTCCCTCGAAATCACAGCCTACAGCATCATCACCGTGGGCTACGCGCTCTCGCTGCCGTGGAGCGCGGCGCTCAAAGACCAGCTAAGGGACAGCATACGCCAGGGGCAGGACTACCTGCAGGCCAAGTACAGCAACCCAGACAAGACTGACTTCCTCTGGGTCGAGAAAGTTTCCTATCGATCAGAGCTGCTCCACTCCGTCTATTGTTCCGCAGCGCTGCACTTCCAGGTTGTCGACGTGCCCTGGACGCCGTCCATCGCCGACGGCTTCACCCTACCGCAGGGCAGCATGAAGAAGACGCAGTACCTCGTCTCCAGCCTGCCTTTGTTCCGAGGTGCTAAGTTCGCCTCCATGGAGCTGGTCCTCGTCGAAGCGCGGCTGATGGCTGCGCGGCTCAACTCCTTCCGCGACTCGCTGTTCAGTCGCTCCGAAATCCCCATGACGGCGGACAAATATCTGGAGTTCATCCCTATGATCTGGGTGACGTGCAACCACAAGAACGGCCAGCGGTTGTCCTACAAGACTATGTGGGAGATGGTTCTGCTGTCTCTGCTCAACTTCCAGGTCGACGAGTACATGGAGTCAGTGGTTGCCAGCGTGCCGGAGGCTGGCATATCGCAGCTCATGGACCTCTTGAAACAGCAGTCCAAGTCGGCCAGCATGGCTGCTACCAATTCCAACCACAAATTAACCAATGGATCCAGTCACGCAGATGCCAACACCTCCACCGACCTTCAAAAGGATACACAAGTGCATGCAGCCTTCAACGCGTTAAGCCGCTTCATGCAGCACGTCACCCAACACTGGTCGCTAACCCGTTCCCCCCTCCCCATCCAGCACGAAATGTCCCTCGAAATCTACAACTTCATCGCCGCGCACAACGAGCACAACCTTGCCAATGCCCTCCTCGCCACCCGCAAGGCGAACGGCAACGGTGCCCACAGTGCCAACGGCACTTCCTCCACCGCCTCCCTCCAACCCCAGCAGCAGAGCTACATCACCTGGGTCCGCGGCCCTGCCTCCGACGACACAAGCTGCCCCTTCTCCTTCCTCTTCTTCGCCTGCCTAATCAGCGACGCCGGAAAGCACTGTTACGCCGGAGCCAGAGCGCAGTACTTCGCAAAGGCTTTGTGTCGGCATTTGGCGACTATGTGTCGGATGTACAACGACTATGGGTCTGCGACGCGCGATGCGGAAGAGGGGAATCTCAACAGTCTTGATTTCCCTGGCTTCCGTGATGGGGAGTACCAAGAGAATGGGATTGGTGGGACGGGTGCGGAGGTGAATGGGGATGGGGTGGGCGCAACGACGAATGGCGCGATGAATGGGCATGCCGGGACGGGTATCTCCCCTGCGAAAGACAGCCTGATGGCTTTGGCTGAGTTCGAGCGCGCGGGCATGGAGCTCGCGAGGGAGAAACTGAGCGCTGTGGTGCCGCGGCGCGTGATGGAGCAGCTGCAGGTGTTTATCGATGTGACGGATATGTTTGGGCAGGTATATGTGCAGAAGGACATTGCGAGCAGAGTGACGAGGGCGAACGGTGTGAAAGCATAGAGTAGATGTGGTTCTCGCTTGAGTGTTATGCATTTTTCCTAGGTAGATTCGAACGAACGATATGGTTTTTGGTACATAGTTCGGAAGTAGAGACTTCGAGGGGACAGCACGGAGTGTAAGGCGTTATAAAGTAATAAAGAAAAGACGTAAAGCCCGAGGCATTCTCTTCCAGTGTGTTGTCGTAGTACAGTCGGTGATGTGGGTGACTGCCGACGTCGCCCATGAGATAGCGCTTCTAGCACTGCGCCCTCGCCATGTCCCGACATGACGTGTCTAAACGCGTTCAGCTCGTTCTTGTCTTCTACATACTGAACCTCGCGGCCGATATTCCTCCAGACTGAACCTCGGGTTTGATGACACCTATTCTGATCAGCCTTTCTAGTCGCCTTTCTCGCAACTTTTACGGTCCTTCACCGTACTTCCCTTCGTACTTCGATCAGCTCCCACGGTGCTTGCAGGCGCCAATATGGCGCTGTAAACGGCAAGTATGCGGAGACTATCGCTGCGCAGTGTCCTTCCGGGCGTCGAGGTAACTAATCAACTCATCAGTGACGAGGTTGGTAGATAGAAGCAAGTCCCCCAACACTTGTTGCGCGCTCATTCGATGTTGAAAATCGTTACCTCGCATGCAGAACTTGCCCGCATTCATATAGGCGTGAAGAGCGCATACAGATCGGCGAGTTGGGCTCGATGTTGAAGTGGTTCCCACAGCCGGAGAGGGAAAAAGGAATCATCGAAGCCGCGGGCTTGTGGTGATGTCTAATGCGTGAGTTTGAGATGCACGTTTGATCCCCTTTAGTAAGAAAGAATTCCCGCTGATGTACAGTGAAGACCACAATGACCCTACTAGTTGCCCGATATGCTAGTTTTATACCTATCCTTCTGTATCTCGCTCAGCGCAGCGCGGAAGTTCAGATAACCCTCTTACCCTGGTTGGCTAGTATACAACTTCGGCCATGTGCTCGACTATTTCTTCCAGACCAGCAATACGGTTGGTCGTACCGGACATTCGATCGTGTTGGTGAGCATGCTGATGCTGCGTGAAAGTTGTTGAGGCGCACACCTGTGTTGCACAGTTTGTCGAGACTGCTATACAATGCTTCATATTGCGTGCTACGCCATCATCGCTACATGCAATTCAATTTCGGCATGTACTAGGCCATCTTCAGCAACATGAACGCTTTGGGTGCATTCATCAAGACATTCGGCGGTGTGCAGAGTCCGAAGACATATTGTAGATCCGAAGTGAAGTTCCACAGCACATGACCAACGGCCTGGATCGCTACTCACCAACATGCAGCTGGATCCTTATCTGTCGCTGTTGGATAATTTGACGTCTCGGTTTCGCCTTCGACTCGTCACTGGAATATCTCTTCCGGAAAACCAGGGCGCCGTGAATTTCTCCTGATCATATGTGTTTGCGCTGAAATCGGCCGCACGCCCCTCATCACGACTCAGAACCTGGCAGATGATCCTCGCCTGCATCATACCCTACACACCCATCGACGTGGACCTTGCACTCGTCCTGATCCTCCACTCCAGTAAGAGCCGACGCCTGCACCGGCGCGAGGTTCCATTTCCAGGATAAATAGTCCAGCTTGGTGGTAGGTCAACTTATCGGCGCGCTTGTGTTACGTGGAACTAGCACCTTTCTGGTGAAAAGGGTTTTCGCATCCTAGGCCTGCTCTTTGTCATCTAAATATTGCTCTTCTGGTATTTGGTATATCCCTGAAAGTCCGGGTGGGTATTAGCCAAGGGAAGAGGGACGAGAGGTGGAAGGTATGCACTTGCTCCGCGTCTTGCGGCTAGGCAAGGTCACCATGAGGAGGTTGGAGCCAAGTTGCATGAGTTATGGAGCACACTGACGAAAACGTAGAAAAGGGACATTTATGGATTTATTCCAGGAATTCACCTCAAACGAACGGTTATCGTCGTAGGTGTAAATACTCCAAAACTTCGCAAGCGTTTACGGCACGATCCCCATTGAGGGTTCCAGCATCACTGAACCCTTCTCCACGTCCGCTATCAACACGTCCTTCGGTATAGCCGCCGTGCTTCTTTGCCAGTTCCTTGACAGGCAGACTATACCGGTAGTGTGCGATCATCATCAACGCCCCGTATCCGTGTGGACAGCTGACGTCTCCAATAGTCCTCTCATGCTAGTCTGCGCTGTTCTCCGAAGCTGTGCTCTGTGCTTGCTTTTCGATGGGGACATTGCGCCGCCTCGTGTCCAACGTTGGGCATGAAGACTGGCGTTGTTGCCATGCTGACCATCTACGTCTTCAGATTCTGCCTCGGTTGGGCACCCCTCTTGCACGTCGTAGCCGTCGAAATCGCAACGCAGGACCTGCGTGATGAAGCAGATGAGCTCGGCGCTGTTTTTGACATCGCTGTTCAATTCGCTGTATCTTTCAGCGTTCCGTACCTCATTTGTGCTGACTGTGCGGATCTGGACGACAAATTTAGACTTATCCTTGAGACCACGGCCGTTTTCGCCGTGCTTTTTACATGAAACTGCATTCCAGAGTGCAGCGGTAAGACTTTGGAGGAAGTCGATGAGGTTTTCTTTGAGGGTGTCGGTATCTGAGTGTGTCGGTATCAGAGAGTTTGGAAAGAGCCATACCGCCGCAAAATCGAAGCTTTGGACAAATCGACGGCAGAGAAGGGAGTCATATCGAGAGCGAGGCCACTGGGGCCATACAACATGGGCGCGATCCCGTCGGATGTAGAAGGAGAACACAACGCTGACCTGAGCGCATCTGGTAATGGGACACGTAGACCAAGATCATATCGTGTCTCCAACACGACCACAAACCGCTTGAAAAATTACGTGCTAACACTTGACGCATAGCGCGAACATCTGCCGATTGAACTTCCCACTTCTCGAGTGTAGCAACAGCAGTCGTGACAATTGACTTCCACTCGCTCGGCGGCGACAACTCTCTATCGCCTTTGATCACAACTGCCAAGATGCACAATGCATACGCAAAGCTTCTTCGACAAGCGAACCAAGAGTCCCCGTGCCGGTGGTGCCGCTGATGGTGCATGATGCCAGTGGCACACACGGAAAGGGTTCCCTTAGCGTACGACTTGGTTAGCTGCGACAATTTCTAGCCCGAGGGCCGATGGAGAGCGTAAAAGAGAAAAGGTCGAAGGGAGCATGCGTGCTATTCGAAGAAGCGCCCTTGGAGATAGAACGCGTACTCGTTGCCAGCTAGCTCGGCGGGGCCGAATCGGATAGAATCGGGGAGGTGCGTGTACCATGCCGCAATATGTCTTTGAGTCTCTTGGTGATCTACTTCGAGGGACGCGTTGTGGTTCAGCCAGTAGGATTCGCCTTTGCGAAAGAGCATCCAAAGCAGGTCGTTGAGACTTCGTCGCAGAGAGATCTCCGCCAGGTAGGAGAACCAGCTTCTTTCTTCCGCCCATGAATGCAGTTCGGTGGAATGGGTTTGATTTGCCTTTTCACTTTGTGTTGGGATGTTTGGTGGAGTAGAAAACAAGGAGTTAGTTTGCACATAGTCTTCGATGCCTGTGGATCTCAGAGGAAGCTTTGTGAGTAGCTCGCTCTCCGCTTTGAAGACTGACCAAAAGGCACGCTGAACAAGTTTCTGTTCCGAAAGATCGATAGCGCTGATGTTGTGGAGGATGTCGAGCCGCTGCTGTCGCTTCAAATGCGTTTGCAACCGCACCGATGCTGATTGAATGTGTAGCCAGGCTTGGAGAGGACCAAACACATACTTTTCGTAAACAGATGCAAAAAAGAAACATTGAATGTCGACAAGGGAGCATCCTAGTAAGCCGAATCGCTTTTCCGCAGCTGCATAGAAGGCCTCCGCAGATTTTATATGTCCAGTATGTTCTTGGGTCAAGAGCGGACTTGTTGGTCAGTAACAGCCTCGCTCCAAGGGGAAGTGTAGCAAGCAAGTGCACATGCGATGAGCTGTAAGGGAATCAGTAGCAAATGACGAATCCGAATATGATCCATACAACGAGACAAGAACTTGCATCGCAGCCGAGGCCGTTCTCAGTAACATGTTTCGCATACTTGATCAGCTCGATGGCTTCGAGAATTGGGTTGCGGGCATGCACGCGCGCGAGAAACTCCCTGCAAAAGGGCACTAGCAAGTGATCCTGGATGGTGGCTTCAGGGGTGCCATCGTTGCTGGGAGAGGAAGAAGGAGCACACTCCAGGACGAAAGATTCGATAGCGGCGTCCGATGGCTCGACGATGCCATGGAAAATGGGCCAACGTAGGATACTTTCACACCTTACGGTCGGGTACGAAGGCGGTATTGGCGACGTCGTTGGCAGAATGCTCGGCTGCGCTCTGGAAGATGTAGTCGTTGGGCTTGGTGGTGGCCAAGACGCTACTGGTTGTTCGACGGGTGTACTCGCACTCGCACTCAGTAGCGTCTTGATCTCATCCAGCTTCTAAGTATTTCGCGTTCCGCGGGCGTGCTATCAACACCATGGGGAACCTCTGATGTGCTACCCCAAACACAACGCGCTTCGTGTCGCTGGCAGAAACCGCACACAGGTCTGACGCCATCGCATCACATCTTTCGTAGGCGACAAGACTGGCAAGCCATTATGATGCGTTTGCGTCGCGTTAGTCGGTCAGACGCAGGCTGTCGTCCGCGTGGGGTCGTGCCGGCATCCATCAATTGACGTTCTGGACCTTCGAGACCAGGGAGACGAGATGACAAGTGTCGTGCAGCGGGGAAGAGCGGAGATCAATTGTGGGACCAGTCCCGCACCACGGCCCGATTCAGCTGACAGCGAACAGCCGCGGAGCCGGGTACTTCTGCCATACCACCCTACATTTACCGTCCATTCTTAAGATGGTGTTGATCTTCTGTCGTTGTAATGATATCTGGAAGTTGGGCAACATTGCTAAAGCGTACATCGAATGATGCGGTGCTCAAGCTACACCTCCCTTCCGCGGCCGATGATAATGACCTCCAAAGATGTCAACAACAGAATGATCCCACGTCGAGATCGCATAGCGGCGTCAATAGTATAGCAAGAATGGTTGACATTGGTGAATTAATTAATAGGAGCCACAGTATTCATTGATGCGTCCTGAAGTAGAAGTATCCCAGCGTATCCATCATCATCAGGTCCTCATCAATGGATGATACGCGCGAAACCCGGGCGCGAGACAGTTCATTATGACTGAGTAATCTTCACTGTCTTCATGATGCCTCCGTTTGTTGGGATCAACTCAGTGACGTTCTTCTCCGCTGGATCCTTCTCGCGCTCCCAATCCGTCAGTCCGGCTGTGCTGTTAGACGGACTCAAGTCCCCACCACTGCCGATATGGATCCTAGTAAAAGCTCGGTCTTCGAGCGCGATGTCGTTGTCATCGCCCTGGCTGGGCTGGGTGAGATAGCCGGATCGCGAAGGGTATCTCCCAGTCCAGTCTCGAGATTTCTTCCGGGTCGAAGTGTCAGCAACAGAAAGATCGCCAAAGACCTTTCGGAGGAGAGGCCTCAAAGTGGCAGCTGCAGATGTGGCTAGGCCGATGCCTGTCTCACATGTCGACCAGATAGCGACGTCGGTGGTGGAATAAAGGAAATCATTCGAGTCCTTGAGTCCCTTGATGAACGGGATTCGAATTATTGTGGCAGTGGAACCGCTTTTATAGTATCAGCATGGAGTCACACGGCTAAACCGGGGCGTGACTTACAGGGCACAAAATGCCAGGATGATGGCCACTGAGATCTTCTTCCGTCGGTCCATCTGCAATCCTTGAACGATGAAGATTGGAACGATACTGAAGATCCAATCAGACACGCAGCTCAACGCCGAGTAACCGTAAAATGAGCCAACGATGATTTCGCTCTTCATGCACTTTCCGTGGCCGCCTCTGAACTGCTCCCAGAAAAATGATACCGGCCAGCATTGAAAGGTGAAAAGAAGCAGAAAGTATAAGCTGTAGACTTCGACGCCGATGAGAGAGATCCAAAGAACTATACGGTGTGAGCGCTCAACAGCAATTCTAAGCAGGAAGATGCCGATGCTCAATTTGAGAGCAATGTTCATGAAAACATAAGTGGGTTCGCAGGACCACCACCACTAGATCTTTGGTATCAGCACATTGGGACTCTGTACAGACATGGTCCAACGCACCTTCATGCCATTAGGGTACTTCTCGTCGGGAATAAGGTATCTTCTTTTTCCAGTACCATTCTGAATACCCATCAGGGCCAGGCTGGAATAGACAAGGAAAGAAACCTATCGAGATATATTAGTATGTTTCAGCGAGGCCTATGGCCATGAGGGTGAGCATACCAGGGCAAGCACAGAAAGGTAATCATCGACGGCGAAGTTCTTGACGATGACAATCTTGCAGTAGCAGCGAAGTAGCACTAGAACAGTACACACGGCGATGAAGAACCCCAAAACACCGGTAAACTCGTGGGAGCGATCATCTCGTGCCATGTTTCAAGTGGACGGCTTCCGATGGACTAGAGGGAAGGACTTTGGGAGCACCCGGCAGGCAGCGCAAAAATCGCTCTTCGGCACATCTACAGCGAATGCGAAGCGACGGGACACAATTAAAAAGGACCCCTTTTCTATGACGCCTGTTGTTCATCTTCCATTAAGTTTCAAGACAATATTTTGCCTCCGTACTAAGAGCCTAGTCCGTGGTCTACAGCAGACAACCCACAGCGAGAAAATTCGATTCGAAAGGTTCGCCGACTTGGTGTCGCTAATCTGCGAGCTACTGGATGGATCCCTAAGTGCCGAAGGCGCCGTCATGTCGACGGGGCACCGGATTCCAGAGCCATACTTGCCTTTGTGGCTTAAGCGAGCGCGCTAAACTTAATCGCTGCGATCGATGCCAGGAGAAGGGTCCAACACATCCGAACGTAGCTTGGGTTTGCTATATTCTAGACGTCTCCAGGTCGCGATTGAGTCGCGCATCTTGAACAGATCCGATAGGCTGTCTTCTTCCATACTTAGGGTCAAGGCGATGAAGAGTCAGCATCGCGAACCTAATCTGGAGCCTGGAGAAGATCAAAGTAGGACATAGACAAGCTTCTCGGTTGTTGGAAGCACCGAAGCAGACTGAACGATGCCACCGACTAGGCGACTTCTGAGTGGACACCTCCTAATCTGACATGACTCTTAGTTGCCTTTAGCGGCTCTGCACGTGGTAGTCTGGGCATTGCCAGTGCCACTGTCCATGTCAGCATTGTGAGCTCCAGTAAGCGCTTGCCCATGTGCGCGCATGTCGCTAGACCTCGCAAGGTCACAGAAGGCATATTTTCTAGAATATACCGGCAAAAGTGTGTTATCAATATCGAACTTATCGTGTTGACGTATCTATGGTATGCTGGAGCTGTGGCAACCGTAGCGGTTGGATCGAGCCGCACACAGACTGATTCGAAAGTCGAGCCGCGCGTTCTCCGCGAACAATGACTACCCGGTTCTTCTCCGCCAAGACTATTCTTCATATACTCGACGCTGTCTCTTCTTCCCAACGCCCTTAAACAAGTTTTTGATTGTCCTCGGCCTGCGTCACTGCGATGGGACGTGCATCCCGCAGGGTCAGGGAGTATAGGGAGCGGTGGGTCGTGTTTCCCAAAGATCCATAGTAGGGGTGGCTGCAACGTGGAGGTAATTACTATGGAAAAGACATGGCATGCGCGATTAGTGCTTCTGGTATTGGGACGGAGTGGACGCATGCCTCGAGTGCGCCGTCAAGAGAATTCAAGACGTGGATTAGAGAAGATGGGATCAGGTGTCCGTGTTTGATTCGGCATCCGCCGCTTCACCAGGCGAATTGAAGCCAGTAGGCGGCAGTATAATGTAGAGCTTCGCAACGGTCATGGATGTCCACCTAGCTGGCGTTGCACACCCATGTACTTCTTTTCTTTGGCGCTGGGTCGCGCACTTACGCGGTGCAAAATAACGATACAAGAAGTGTTGAGTGTAACAGTGATGACTTGTTTAGGTGAAGAGGAGCCGCTATATGCGGCTAGAGCTGGCGGTCGCTCCTACCGAGTACTTGAGGAGCACCTTCTGCCAACACCAAAGAGGGCTTCCATAACGATGAAAAGGAGACCAAAGTCGGGTGTTTGTTCGGGGGGAGGGCGATTCCGAGAGGGAAGGATGTGGGAGTCTATGATCTAGAGCATGATCCGGGAGTAATGTATGATCCGAGTGAGAGGGAGCCGGAGAGGTTGAAGGAGTTGTGAGGCGCTTTGGGAAGCGTATTACATGAATAAGGGGATGTTTGACCCGGGCCGGGAGTGTGTGTGTACGAAGGACTGTTGATGGGGAGTTGGAGGTATAGTGGGATTAGGAAGAGAAGGATGTAAGCAACCAATGAGTTTGGAGATTATGTAAGATTCGCCCCACATAAACCCCTCATCTATTCCATAGGTCTCGTACGACCTCAACGTACTATCTTCCTCACTTCTTCTGAACACCAGACCTTCCTAAGGTCATGTAAGACACGTGTTTTGGCGAATTGTGATATACATGTAGGCGCGGAGCCAACCCAGTGTCTCCTGCTTCTGATTGGTCCTTCTTAATGCGAACCCTGTTGAACATTTCTGTTCCTGGCATATTCGTCTTGGCTTCATCTATTTACCCCGCAAAAAGGATTCTATTTGTCCATATCGTTTAAGCAAACAACGCGGCGAATGTACCAGATGCGTGTTGCTTGTTGCCCGTCTGATTGGTATCACCCGCACAACGCCGCCTGTCACACCTCGGCCTTGGCTGTGCTCCCATGAAGTTCATGTGAACACCGCTGCAACAGGAAGCTGAACGTACGTTGTTTCTCATTAGGCCAGCCTCATTGGAGGCTTTGTGTCACGCTGAGACGATCCTAGGAAGACTCGCATCGGAGTATACACGTACCTGCTGATACAACACGCATCGGGGCTACTCCAAATGACGTCCTCTCGCACGTGCAAGTGCAGTTGGCCCCTTTCCCAAATGTCTAAATATTCTAATGTCCGGCGATTGCAATGTTGTCTGGCGTTGTTGCTTTGCGTTTGGTACGCTGCATCAACCTGGTCCAGCAACATTCCCGTGACCGCCCTGTGGTCACAGGATACCACCATGGCTTACCGCTACGTATTGGGTCTTCTTACCCTAGCATGGTCGAGTACCGCTGAGCCCTTCAACACCTTCGATGGACCGGGTCATCCCGCCTGCAACAATGTCGCAAAAGTCTATAACGCGACTTCCGTGGACGAGATGCAAAGCATTGTCCGCGATGCTGCACAATCCAACACACCCGTACGGGCGAGTGGCAAAGGCCACATGTGGTACGACACCATGTGCAGCGATGATCCAACGACCATCATCGTCCGCACCGAAAACGTCAACGGGATCTCGGACTTCGACTTGCCTACAGGCGCATCCGACGGCTCTGTTATGATCGAAGCAGGTGTTACCTTCCTCCAGCTTGCAGAATACTTGCATGCGAATGGTGCGAGTGTTGGTTATACGCTCGTCAACTGGAATATTACTCTTGCTGGTAGTATCGCTATGGGAGCGCATCGCAGTAGTCTCCGGGAAGATAGTATGGTGGCCGCGGGGGCGCTCGAACTTCACATCATCGACGGAACCGGCAACATTACTGTGGTGAAGCGCGACGACAATAACGATGATTGGCTTGCAGCGTCTACATCGTTGGGTTTGCTTGGGGTCATTGCGCGGATCAAGTTCAAGATCTATCCTGACTTCAAGGTCTACGCGCAGCAGAAGACGTACGACTCTGGGCAGCAACTTTGGAATTGGCGCTAACGATTTTGTAGTCTGACAGAGGATGAAGTTCTCAACGGAGATATTTACGGGCTAATCGCACCTTACGCGACGGCCAATTTCTGGTGGTGGCCCTTCCTAAAGAAATTTCACTATAGGTACTACGACAAGGTTGATACCGATAACTCCACGCAGGAAGGCTTCCAATCAACATTTAGTGTCACGAAGACGGAAGCTGATATTGCCCTTGGCTTGCTCAATTCTGGTGGGTGTCTTCCGCTCGCTGCGCTATGATTTATCACTAACAACCCACAGGGAAGTATCTTCCAACCTCAAACCAACTCGCCGAGACTACTTTTTTCGCCTTGTGGTCCGCCCCCAACTTTCATGAAAAGACCACCGATACCGCAGTCCTCACTTGGCCCGTATACGGCTGGAACTACGACGTCCTAATCGGCGGTCTCTACCCAGGCTACGGCACAGAATGGGACTTCGGTCTCCGCGGCCTCACCCTCGAACTCGCCTTCCCCGTCACCCAAGCCAACGCCGTGCTAAAGCGCGTTCGCAAAGCCTTCGACGATTCCGCCGCAGCGGGAAAGCCCATGACCTCCACGTACAGAAGCGGCATCAACATCAAGTTCGGAAAGCCGTACTTTGATCTCCTGGGCCAGGTCACGACTAACACTTCCGATGGCGCAGATTGGAGCAAGGGTGCGATTATGTTCGATTTCCCGAGTTTTCAGCCGACGGTTGGGGATAAGTTGAGGTATAACGAGCCTTTTTATCATGAGCTTGCGGAGGCGCTTGTTACCGAGTTTCCGTGTCGGCCGCATTGGACGAAGAATACGAGGGAGGTGTTTACGCTGGCGAAGGATAAGATCGATGCGACGCATCTTGCGCGGTTTAAGACGGTCAGGGAGAAATTCGATCCGAATGGGATTTTTAAGAGCATTGTAGGACAGATCATGGGGTTGTATGATTGAGGTGACGTCTGGGTGGGAGCCATAGTACGCGGTTTAAGCTATTATTGTGTGCCCTCCCACTTTGGTGAGCTCTGGTCTCATAGTGCTATAACAATTCAGACCTTATGCAGAATGTCGTCGGACGCTGTCCCCCATGCCACCATTTCAAGCCCAGAAGCTCTTCCCTCCCGCACGTGAAACACTACCCTGTCCAACGGGTGCCCTGCATACCTCGCCGCATCACCCCAATTCCAGCTCCCGCATTCCTGCTCTGCGAACCCTCGTGCCGGACCCTCCTTCACTCTATCCAGCATCATGGTCCAAGACTCCTTCTCACTCGATTCCGAGCCTACGTTCGCGGGATACAACCTCGCGCTCGCCCCCTCCGTATCCAAGCCTTGCATTCTCGCCAAAGTCGGTAGAATAGCAACACCATTCATGACGGGCGACTCTACCCGCAGACCAGGCCCATCGTCAACCACCAAGGTCATGCGTTTCTCACCATTGCGCGAAATGTATGTACCTGCATACTTCCGGCCCGCCTGCGCGCGCACTTCTCCATCCGCATGCGCAATCAGCGGCTTCGCCACCAAAGGCAGTAAATCCTGCACCGCGCGTGTGGCTTCGTCCCCAGCTGCATGAATCGTCAACGTAATGTTATACTCCGGGACGAGCACCGCATAGCATGAATATCCCGCGACGCCCCCAGCTTTCGTGTACAAGTCTATCGGACGAGGGACCGTCACATCGATATCTGTCGGGCGGAAGATCTCCCACGGTGCACCGACAAGCTGGTAGAGAGACGGCAGCAGCGACGACGGTTGAAGCCATTTACGCGTCTGAGCTGCGGAGAGCAGTTTGTGGGATTGGAGCGCCTCGAGGAAGGAGAGCATGTCGTTGGGTGTGCTCCAGATGCCGCCTGAGGGATTGAAGTTGGCGAAGGGCGCGGCGAACCATCTTTCTCCAGGTTGAGGAAGGATGCCCTCGGCTTTAGTTGGCGTTGCGAAAGAGGAGTTCTTCATACCGATCGGGTCGAAGATGAGGTCTTGGATGACCTGCTCGAAGCACTTCGAGTGGACGTGCTCGAGCGCCATGCCGAGGAGGTTGAATGCGATGTTGGAGTAGAGCGGTCCAGAATTCAGTGATGTGGGAAGGTACGCTGCGTCGTTGAACATGTCGAGCACTTCGGATCTGGAACCAACCCTGCCTCCGGGATAAACGTCGCAGCCGGGGAGTTTGTGAGTGACATTTGGTAGGCCGATTTGTGCAGGGGAGAATCCTGGGATGAGCGCAAGGTCGCCCACGTAGCCCTGGGTCCTAGTCAGCTTCAGTACGTTTGTGAAGATGGACGGGGACATACGAATCTACCCAATCCACTGGTTTGTCCTGCCAGCGCGCCAATGGTCACCTCGGCATATGGTTTTGCTTTTAAGCCCGGTACGAACTTCGTGATGGGGTCTTCCCATCCGATTTGGTCCCTCGAAAGCAATACTGCGAGCACAGTGAAAACCTTCGTCACGCTCGCTATCCGGATCTTGGTGTCGTACAGATTTCCAGTGCCCTCCCTCCCAGCGTGGTGCGCATATTGGTAGACGAAGTTTCCTCCGACCGAGGCTTTGATGGCGACTGTAGTTTTGTTGAACCATAGGTACGATCTGAGGGTGGCTTCAAAATCGGAGATTTGAGGCAAAGGTCCCAAATTGGTCGGTGGTGGAAGCGAGAAGCCGGGCGGAGGACAGTATTTTTGGTTTTCCATGGTGGATCTGGCGAATCCTTTGTATATTGAACTAACAGATATGTGAAGGGTGATGAGAGTCTGCGCCTGAAGGACGCCGCTTATCTTCTCAACGCAGCACTTGAGGCTCGATATTTCTACTCGTGAGGGACGACTGTAAATTGCGTCCTACCGTGCTGCACGTCAGGTCCATTGAGATCACGGTCGGTGATAGGTCCCGCCGTGTCGGTCGGTGGTGAGTCCACTCGCACGGAGTTGTGCGGGGCGCAGCTTGAAGTGGGGGCTGAGTCCGCTCGCTTGTTGAGCTCTGCGTCTCCCGCTGATCGACGTTTGGCGGGAAGACGGGTCGAACTCATTCAAGAAGCCAACGAACAATGCACTCCTACAACAAGATATGAGGAAGTCTGCATGCCTGACTGACGGCTATGGGTCATTGCCATGTCGATTCCACTCACGTTTACGCGAACAGCGGGGGTGGTAACGAATCGCAGTGACAGCGAGAAAGAACAGCGAAGCTCGTCGTAGTTTGCACCATGTCAGCGGTCCTATAGAGTCCCTGCGATGCGCTCCGTGAGCCTTGCGATTTAGATTCTTCACAGTGTTCAGACTCAGGCACTCAAGCTCGCCAAGTCGTAAGCCGCATCCCGCCACCAAGGCATCACGTGCCTCCACCCACCTCATCGCATCACCAACGCCAGCGTTTCAAAAGACGATCGACTACCCACTGTTACCAATGCAGGTATGTCCTGCATCCTCCACCACGCGTGGACTGACTATTTCGGGGACATAGCAAGGAGTCTGACCAAAGTGGCGGGCTTACGGACCCTGCGCCTCACGACTACAAGCCCGAGCCGAGACTGCGGCCAGGCCTGCCAGCAACATCGAAAGACCGTGATTGGACAAGACCCCAATCTCGAGCTCTAGATTTCGCAAATCCATGCCGAAAATCTACTGCCCTTATGTTTGCGCCGCAAGTCTAGCGGCGCCCAGTGCAGGAGGGCGGCGGGAACGCTTACAGGCGTTTAAAGTCCGCTGTAGGACAGAGGCATAGCAAGATCTAGTAGGAGTGAGACCAACGCAAGGCCAATCCTCGCAGCCTCGTGACCGCACAGACGCATTCCTCTATCCTCCGTCCCCATGCGGTATTCCCGCAAGTGGCAAATCCGAGTATGAAATACGGAAGCATGCCGAGTACTTTCGCAGTTGCTCGCGTTCTTGCCAGCCTTGTATGCATGTCAATTCAGCTCAGGTGGTCTAGTGTACGATAATGGATCGCATACTCGAGCTTGTGAAAGATGCGCCCGAGGTGTCGACGGAGACGGTCTACTGGATGATTGATCATGCGTGTCGGGTGGATAAGTTGAGTTTCAAGGTGAGTTGCAGAAGGTGGGGAAGACAGATGAGGTTATTCTAACGTACTAGGCCGTGTCGATACTGCTCGGAATCCTCGCGATATTGGCGTCCATAGCGCGATTGGTTTTTCGATATCGAAGCGCGCAAACGCTGAACCTTGAGGACTACTTCATACTCTTCGCGACGACATGCTTGATCGCTGAAACGGGCTTGCTTCTTTCCTACACCGGAACGATATATCGGATCGATGGCGCCACACTCAACGTGTCTGTTCTTAAGTTTCTTACTGGCGATCCCGAACTGAGCAAAGAGCTATTCAACAGCGGTCCTTCGGTTTTGATCGCATACCTTACTTTAGGTTGGTTGGCCATCTTTGCGGTCAAGTGCAGCTTCCTGGCGCTATTTTATAAGATGTGCAGGAATGTCAGCCGAAAGCTCAGAGCATACTTCTGGGTGACCGTGGCTGCGACGGGAACCAGCTGCATCGTCGTGATCTTGGAGAGCTTCATATTGTGCCCGCGCTTCGGCGCAGATGCGACACAATGTTTCTTGGAGAACCAATATACGTTCAGCATAAGTTCCGGCGTGGTGGTGCAGTCATTGGACATTGCCACCGATCTGATGAGTACGTAGTCGCAGTCCGCAAAATGGAAACCCACTCGCTAATCCTAAACAGTTATCAGTATCCCTCTGACGCTACTAAAGATGTCGCACCTCAAACTCCAGAACAAGATGCGCATAGCGACCGTCCTGTGTCTCTCAAGTATATGCGTCATTCTCAGCATCATACGCCTCGCCGCCGGAATGCACCGCAACGTATTCGGAAACTGGCAGTTCGGAATGGCCTGGCTAAGCTTCATGTTGCACTGCGAGGCTTCGGTCGCCGTCATGGCAGGGTCCATCCCAGCATTGCGTGCGTTCTACACGTCCCGCCGTAGCCGCAACCCCCCGATCCAAAGCGAAAAGCAGAACGAGAAGCTTCCGAAAAACTTGAAAGGCAAAGCTTTGCGGGTCCTTGGTTCGATGCGAAAGAAAGAACAGCCAGTACTGCCGCGATACGAGCAAGTGCAACCGAGAGCATCGATAGCAAAATGGCGGCAGTCTATCGTGGGTATCATTCCACGGAGACCGATGACCTACAGAGGAGGAAACCTGAATGTCGTCGGCGCGGATGGCCAGCGATACTCAGCAGCAGAAAGTGTGATGGTACACCCTACGCTAGCATACCACAATATCAGGAAACAGGAGCTACAAAGGGACGGTATAAGGGCGAAGCGGGAGACCATCCTTTGGAGTGATTTCGCGAGATCTAAGTACGCATCGGTGGATATGAGCGAGGTACGTACCCACAAATGTAGTTCAGCGGAGAGACATAGCTGACATACGCAGGCGGAATCGCAGAGCGGAACCATAATATCATCAGTGGCTAGTAGCCCGGACTTGAAAGGTAGCGAGCTGGCGTTTCCTGCAAGGACAATGTCGGCGAGGAAAATCGACTACTTCCTTGATTCGCAGTTCGGTCGGATCACTGCGGGAAGGCGCGGTTGAAGCGCGGAGAGATGATTGCATTAATGTCGTAATGTCTAACCTGTGAAGGCCAATAGAAGATACCCAAATTTATACGTTCATTCGAGGTCAAGGCATGATACAGCAGGTCGTGATGCGAGGGTGGTTATGAAAGCTTGCGGTACTATCCTCGAGTCGATGAGCTAGCTTGTGGTGGTCAGCAATGACCTAGCCTCCCCTCCCTATTGAGAGGGCTAGCTACGTCATTCATCCGTCCAACCCCAAAAATTCTCTCCATCTTACGCTCAATCGAAGCATCCATCAATAACGTCGCTGAGTTGGACCGACGTGGCTATAACAATGCGACCAGATCAATTATTAAAATTGGGAAGTCCGGCTCCCGCTACAGGGAGAATTGCAGCAACAAAAGCGCCTCTTTCGCTAGTCATAACGGCCGTCCAAGATCTTACACTCAACTCCAAGTATTTCGAAAATCATCTTTGTGACCCAGCGAAACCGACTACACAACATCGGACCCCGTCCCTGGCCGTTGCGATGACACCACGCTCCCCGTTTTAAACGCAACAGAATCGATACGTGAGGCATGCTTTGTCAGGTGAGAAGAGCCTTGACTTCCAAGGCTGTCGTCAGCACCATGCTCTATCTCCGATGATAATTGCACCGTATTGACAAAGCTCGGCCGCGTCAATTGGTGCTCCTTCAGTATGCCTAGTTTCTTCAATATTCGCTCGGTAGGTGACTTCAAAGCCGGAAGTGAGCATGCGATAATGCCGACGATGTTCTCCAATATTGCGTATGTGGAAGGGAGCATGGTCGCTTGCAGGGCGTCGCCGGCGCCGAAAACCAGGAACGTGCTCATCTTCGCGCAGAGGATAGCTGTAGCGAGCAGGCCAAGCGACATGAGGAATCCGATAAGTGCTTTTTCTGAGGTTGACCGCGAGAGACCGCGAATGAGTTTGATCGGCATGAGTGAGAAGGCGAGGTCCATTAGAATGTAAATCCCTAGTACCGGTCAGTATGAGCGAGTGGACGCAGGTCACATCGAACATACCAGACACAGCCCACCCGTAATTCACGATGGGCGTCGTCGGCCAGCACACCACGTCAGGAACGGTCTCCCAGCTTGCGGCGATTGGGGTGCACTGTCCCAGCTGAATGACAAAGTACGATGTTGTGATAAGGCACTGGAGACCCATGATGGAGTACAGAGTCCACTTCCACCATTTACTCGAGTCGAAACGGAGCAATGATGCCGCCACCGAAAGGCGTACCAAGCATAGCGAAAAGAGCCATGATAATTGCATTCCAAACTGCATCTTGAGTGCTAACTTCAGGTCGCTCGGTGCAACGTATGCCATGGGCTTTCCCCATCCGTGTGAGATAGCCGTGTAAGCGAAGGACATGCTGAGGAGAGAGAGCACCTGGAAGTCGTTAGCAAAATTCTTAGTCGTCTGCTGGAAGACCGACCTCTCCTCCGAGGATGAGCCAGTCATCTACGTAGAGTCTCCGTGTCCTCGTTGCTCGCGTGTAGGTGCGCAGAACGACAAGCACCAGCGCGATAACCCCCAGAATCGTCACCGGGACCAGGTAGATCGAGGAATTGTTCGAGTACGGTGGCATCGCCACTGCCGTAGCCATGGTAGCTGGTGTCACAGCTGTCGACGTTCCGCACTACAAACGGTCCACGGACGCCGTCACGGGGAACGGGGAAAGAGGGTCGGGAAGTCGAGTCACGTATGAACTTGCAAGACGGCGGGCTCTCCCCGGGCATTCTATGACACTAACAGCGGGAGGTCCATTGCGAGCCGCACCGTTGAAGGTTGTCCAAGCCGCGACACACTGTCAAATTGGGCAGCGGAAAGCCACGGAGAACAGCGCCTAATTCACGAACAAAGTTTGACGTCGCGGGACAGCTCTGCGGAGAGCAAGGATGCCGACGTTCGACACGCCGCAAGACCCTCTGATGCGCCGCGCGTCAAGCATTTAAGATTTGCGCTCCCGGGTAAAAAATCGAAAACATGGATGGTGGCGCACTGCTGGTGCGGTTCCCCGCGAGCGGCTCGCGGCGCTTTTACCGTTTGGGAGCTGCCGAGATGTTCCGATCTCGTTGAGGTTAGTGTATGCCGGTATCGAGACTAGTGTTTGGCGCCATGACTCGAACTTGGAACGACCGTCCCATGGCCCACGGACCTGTTCCGAATAATTGGACAGTCTCCCCTGGAGCTAGAGGCACGAGAGCAATCTTTAACGACTGCTCGCCGTCCTATCGTTCATGCTTTGCCTCCAAAGAGCTTCGCAAGACAGATACGCTCGTAGGAGTTTATCCGGTCATCGTCATGCGCTCAAGATGTATCGTCCGGCACCTCGCCGGGTTACGAAAGCATATACAATTCCCTCGCCTACATTGAAATTGCGTACACATACAACGGACCGATCTCCTGAACAGCAGCGGCTCTAAGTACCTCAGCCTCAGGCCACTATTTGTACTGCGCCGCAAATCAATCAATATTCGCATGAACCGCACGCTGCACGCCCAGAGATACCCAAGCATCAGACGCCTCTTGGTCCAACCGCCCCTAGACTTACGAAGAAAGGACACGGTATTGCGGAACGTGGAACAGTAAAAACGTTCTTGGACTGCTTTTTGCCACGTAATACGACGTCTGCCACACAACTAGGACGTTTACAAAATTGCCTTGACTATGCTTGCGAACCGGCCAGAGCTGTTTGGCACCGACGCGAACAATGCTTGGAAAATGATCAAACACCCTGTTACCACCCTCCATAGCGCCTGAGAGCTACTGAACTAGATACGACCATGCCACATCAGCTCTTTCCAGCGTCGCATACTAGGCTCGTTGAGACGCAGTCGTGCATAATAGCAGATACATAGACCGCCAACTCTTTCAATCTGGTCAATTCGGAGAGTCCGCTGTGCGTTTTCCACGACTTAACTGACGTCCAGCTGCACCCGCAGCATATGTCAATCTGGGGCTACCTACTACTCACTATTCTAGTTGTTCAATTTGAGGATACTTCTCAACCCAGTGAATCCGACCTCTGACTAGGTCAAACTCCGTACGAGTGCATTTACGTTCTTCTTCACCACGTGCAGGGTCGAGCTCTGAGCTAGATACACTGAATATGGTAGAGTGCTGGCTACGCGGAATGCTGTGGTAGAATTGAGTAGATCTATCATAAAGTACCATAGGTAACGGGCTGAAATAAGTTCCATTGGCGTGTCTTGATATTCTGAATCGCGTAAGACTACGTCGAGACCCTTGTCTTGTGCATTGTCTAGCCCTATCAAAGGTTGAAGAGCTTCGCGCTTTATTCGGACTATCATGAAAACGAAAGAGAGGGGTTTCTAGCCCACTTCGACGACCCGTGACAAAATGCTAGTGTTTTAGCACGAGTACGCTTCGGGCTGGTGTACGCAAGAATCGATCAAATTTTTGTAGCATGCGCTTGACGGTACAACGCGCGAAAAGAGATGAAGATGCGGACTCAGACGTATCAGCATACCATAGGTAATCCCATCAGATTGCCTAATTCGGCGCTTAAAATCGACAGTCAAAATCATGGATCATCCACGTCTTCTAACATTATAGTACCAAAGCCAGGGCAACTTTAGTGCAGCCCAACAATGAGATCGGAAATCGCATGTTCGGTACGCCAGGGCCACCGTATTGCACAGACTAGGCGATATCAATCTTCCGCCCCCATCTCACTCCAAGATCTCTCCTAGCTGCACTTCAATCGCATGGAGCTTCCGGTAAATCGGTATTTCAGTCGTGTCGTGCTTGGAACTTTAGTTGTGATCGTCCGTCGCATTGAAATCAAGCTCGCCGCTTTGTATTAGGATTGTAATTACCCCACAATGTCGTCTGTGGCTGGCGCGACGGTAAGCTAGGTTTCCGCCACCGGAACTTTCTGTTACCGTCGCCTTGATGATAGAATTTGCATGCCGAAGACAGTCTTTACAGCATTTCGATGATCGTCATCTTCACGCCCTGACTAGCGCTTCGATAGTGTGATTGATGGTAGTGCCTCGGCTGTTTCTCTAGTCTCTCCATTTACGGCATAGACCCATCGTGAATTTCCGTTAATGGGTCATGATCTGCACCAGAATGAGGTTAGTATACAGATCAGCATCCCTTTGAGATGAGACCCCGCGGACTGAGTCGACATTGCGTGCAGAGTCATGAGCAAACCGCGGTTGCAGATCGATCTCCTGTAAAAACAGCAGGGTTAGAGACCATCAAAAGACCTCCACATCCCCCCGTGAGGAGATTTAGCGACCTTCCCCACGTCTGATCCAGATTCAACAACGAAATGGCGCCTCTTGGATCTTACAGCGTTCTAGCTACATCGTGTCTCTTGCTTGCTGCGAATGGCGCGCCGGCACCCGTACGCGACTCTGGATCTCTCTCGGCAACTGTCACTATTCGCGCTCCAGCCCCTGAACCACAGCTGGTCGGTGGCCTCATTGGTGGTCTTGTGGGAACTGTCGGTACTTTAACGACGACAGTGGTTCAAGCCTTGAATGGTACACTTACGGAGCTGCTCGACCCAAAGCCCACAAGTTCACCAAAGAGCATCGACGATGTTCTCAACTATCTACAGAAACGGTACCAGAATAAGAACAACACAGGTTACATTGGTAACGGCATCAACTATGCGCTGAATGGCATCCTGCCTGCTCTCACGGGAGCGAAGGGTTTCCAGGGTGCAACAATTGCAGAGGGTTCTCAAGGGATCAACTCGTTCACAAACAGCAACCCTGCACCTCCAAAGACGATTTATCCACGAGCCAGTTCTTCGGATCCCAAGTTCTCAGTCAGCGAGGCAGCCTTGCGGTCAGCCATCTACATCCCGTCCACCTTCAACGCCAAAAATGCCCCTAACCCAGTCCTCCTTGTTCCTGGCACAGGTGCATTCGGCGGTATAAACTACGAAGGCAACTTCGCGAAGATCTTGCAAGCAAACCCCTCAATCGGCCAACCAGTCTGGCTGAACATCCCTACCGCCTTGCTCATGGACGCCCAGACGAACGCCGAATACGTCGTCTACGCTATAAACTACATCAACGCCATCACAGGCAAGAAAGTCAACGTCATTGGCTGGTCGCAAGGCAATCTCGACACCCAGTGGGCGCTGAAGTACTTCCCCTCAACACGCACATCCACCAAACAGCTCATCTCAGTCTCGCCTGACTTCCACGGAACTGTCCTGGCCAATCTGGTCGACATCGGCACGGATATCGGCGTAGTCCCGATGGCGCAAGCCGTCCTGCAACAAGAGTATAATAGTAATTACGTGACGCAGCTGCGTAAGAACGGCGGAGACTCAGCATACGTCCCCACCACAACCTTCTACTCCGCTTTCTTCGACGAGATCGTCGAGCCGCAGGCCGACCCCAACGCATCCGCCTTCCTCAACGACGCGCGTGGCGTCGGCGTCTCCAACAACGAGATCCAGGCCAAATGCGGCAACGCTCCAGCCGGCGCATTTGGGACGCACGAGTCGCTGCTTTTCAATGGTTTCGTCGTGACGTTGGCGCTTGAGGCGCTGAAAAAGGGACGGGCTGTGCAGGCGGGTGAGATTGATCTGGCGACCGTTTGTCAGCTGGCTGTGTATCCCGGGTTGGATTTGACGGATGTGCTGGAAACGGAGGGGTTGATTCCGCTGGCTGCGGTTAATATATTGGAGTATATTGGGGCTGGGAAGGGGGTGGTTGGGGAGCCGGGATTGAGGGCGTATGCTACGCAGTAATGAGTGGGAAGAGAGGGGTTGATTGTATTCTCTTGTATATATACCTAATCCTAACCCTTGATGTTCGATAATAAACAAACATGAGTGAAGTAGACAAGAGTGAAAATTGACAGCGGTTATGCTTCAAGTATACATCCTCAATTCGGCCGCACTACATTGCCGCTACTTTCTATTTCTTGTCCTCGCTATACATCAAGCAAGCCTCGCACGGGAAATTGAAGAATGTTGTGCCACAGGTGATGCAATATACTAGGTGTTATGATATTTCAGATCGCATTACCTGTCATATCTTCCCGATTGCATCGAAGATTCGACGTTCAAATCACTTCTTCCACAGCCAGCAGAGCCATACTCAAAGTCTATCAAGTGTGACTTTAAAGTAGTACCCCAAGCGGTGTGATCAGGATTACGACCAGTCATTACCGAGGCCATTCTTATCGCAATCGAACTGTGCATAGAGGGTCACTTCTGGCTAGGATTTTCTCTACGCCGCAGGACTTCAAAGTCATCCTCGACATTGAAACCTCCAACCTTTGGTCCACTCGTCAATGTTTCGCTAGTCTACAGAGTCAATTGCGCTCCGATGTTGCGTGTCAATGGAGGCACGAGAATATTGAGAGCGGACGAATGGTTGAGGAACAGATTTGAGGTTGAAAAAGAGTTGGATTAGATACTGACCACGCTTGTTAGATAGCAGCGCTTGTTCTTTGGGATACCATTCTTTTTCACGCCCGAGGAGGTCTTCAGGCTGACGCTTCAAGGGCAAGAAGACAAGAAGTATCTGCGATGTATTGATTCCTTTGAACACACTTGTCGTCTAACTCTCAAGAACAGCATGACCCTAGACCACTTCGTTTGCCGCGTGTCATCACTCTTTGCCGTTTGACAAACCACCGTTTCCCATCCAACCGCCTGGCCCAAGCTTCCCTTCTCCAGTCCTTCACCTCGCGATCAGCCGTCACTTTGAAAGGCGCCCGTTTGCATACACGGCAAGGCCCGTGCAGTTCAACACGTCGCCGGGTCCCGTGCGCTCTCGAGTTCCTGCCCATTTCCTTCAACCTCTCTATATAAACACTCCAGCACCTCCCCACTCACCACAATCACCTCTCCCAGTCCTAATAGACTCTCCCCCACAAACCTCGACCTTTCTTCCGCCACGACCCGGAAGCTTTCTTCAGCATGAAGTTCATCTCGGCTGTTTTCGTGGCAGCCACCACCTTGTTGGCTACCGTGTCCGCCATCCCCGCCCCGTAAGTACATCTTCGTTGGAACAAATCCAACTACAGAACGTTACTAACCCCTCACAGATCTAGTGCTCAGGCCCAGAACGCGGCGCAGCTCAAACACACGCCTCCAATCTTCGCTTATGCTTCACACCTCGGGGAGCGTCAGTCGGGAGGCGGCTCCAACGCGCTTGCAGAGCGCCAATTGGATCCGGAGGAGATCTGCGCCCGTAGTTTTGCAGAGTGGCGTGCTTGTCGCGAGGCCGCTGGCTGCGATCGCGAGTGCCCGGCTGGTGAGGCTTGTTACAAGGCCCTCTGTGCGACTCCCGCTTCCACGAACGGCAACGCCTGCACCCAGCTTCGTGCGAAGTGCGGACTTGTTGAGAAGCGCTCTGGAGGAGACTCGGGCGGATTGGACATCGCCCAGAACGACAAGCGTCAGGTCGTCGACGACCCGAACGCTGCTCAGGCCGCTCACCTTGTCGACATCTGGACCGAGCCCTTCTTCTCTGGTCGATACACCTGGAGCTACTATTCTGAGATGATCGCCAGCACTTGCGTCGACGTCTCCGACTTCCCGGTTGAATGGTCGTCGCTGAAGGTCAACCCGCAAGACACTGCATTCCACTGCACATTCTACGACCTGCCAAACTGCAAGGACGGGGCCAAGTCCTTCACCGTCGATGGAACAAATGGATACGAAGCTCCCGAGCTCCGCCGCGTCGATGGTAACTGGTACCACAACGTCCGATCGCTCAAGTGCGAGCCAGGCGAGATGTCCGTGGCCAACAAGCGTCAGGTCGTCGACGACCAGAACGCTGCTCAGGGCGCTCATCTCATCGACATCTGGGATCAGCCAAACTACATCGGTGCCTTTACCTTTGCTGTTTACTCTCAGATGACCAGCAGCAGCTGTGTCAACGTCGCCACCAATCCATTGGACTGGGCGTCGTTCAGGATCTATCCCAACGACATCCTCTTTTACTGCACATTCTACGCCAAGCCGGATTGCCAACCTGGTGGAAAAGCCTTCACGATCGCCGATGGAACACATGGATACGGGGTTCCCGATCTGCGCTCTTTTGGCAATGGTCTTTGGTACCACAACATCCGATCGCTCAAGTGCCAGCCAGGTGTTTGTACGACATGTTAAGGCGCGGGTAGCTTGGATTCTGGCATCATCTGGGACCAGGCCTTCGGCATAATCTCTAATGTAATGGATGGTTGGTAGACACGGTTCGATTAGAGAACTTGGGGACGATGGGTTTGAACCCGTGTTATCATAGTATCTGTGAATGGACAGTAGTACCTTCTTACAATTTCTCGTGCCTATGTATATGTGCAGTGCAGCTGGCCATTGTGAAACCACCTGCAGCATCTTCTCTGTTTTAGTGACCTTGCTGTGAGGTGACGTGGTACTTATGGTGCTGAACAGGCGAACTTGATGCTACAAGCGACGCAGAGGTGCGAAAACAGAGGTAACCCTGTTATTGTTATAGTAGGTAACAATATATCTTCGCGTTGGCTTACAAACAGCAGAGAAGATATGTACGTAAGCATACTATAGTATTTGCTGACCATCACGTTTTCAAAGACCCCGCGAAGACTCTGCTGATCGGCACAATTTTCAAACACATACTTCCTTAGACAAGTCTTTTGTTGGATGGGTCTCCCTTGTAAGGCAACGAAACAATGATTATTCAATAACGCGTGACGAGGTCAATGAACCGACTGTGGCAACCAATTGAATGTTCATTGTTCGTCCGAACAGAGGCAACTGTAGTAGAAAGGCGATGGCACCAATCCTTGTGAAAGTCTATCTATGGCGCTAGTAAAGCATGTCAGAAGTCTTCTTCTGCGATGGTAGCATAATTTATTACAGATTCCTAATTTGAACAGTCGAGTTACACAAGCACCATGAGGGTGCAGGTAAGCTTCTGTTAGTGCTGGGCCTGCGGAACAATTACGTAACAAGAAGCTTTTGGCAGGTGACGTTTCCCGCAACACCCGAAATTGTAAATGTCATCTTTTGAAGCGGGCCGTGCATATAGGCGGCAAGCCCAGGCCTCACCTTACCAATGCCTCGGGCAATTCCTAACCCCTTGCGTGACGGTTGCCCGACTTGGTTAAGCCCAAACACGCCGATATTTCTCCGACCTTTCTCCCCACATAAACTTTTGTCTCATCTCCAACGTCAACGCTCTTCTTCTTCTCTGTTTTGCGGATCCACGCGCGTTACTTCGCGTCAAGAGATAACCATGGCACCTTCTGAAGACATCTTTGTGCGAGCCGAACGCGGCATTCGAAGTGGTCTTTCACATCTGCCGACATGGATGAGTCACTTCCTGGGATATCGTGGCAAGCCAGCTGCTCCATCCCCAGACCTCATAGTCTGCATTTGGGGATTCATTGGAGCTTTCGGCGGCGTCGCGGTCATACTTGCGATTATGACTGAGTCGCATTACTTCACCAGCCGCCACGTGCCAGCTATAGTTGCCTCTTACGTAAGTGCGTTACTGTCATTTCGACATCAATACTGACAATAGTATAGGGAGCGTCAGCCATTCTCTGTTATGGTGCTATCGATGTACCGCTCGCACAACCCCGTTCTCTGATCTTCGGTCACTTCTTCAGCGGTCTCGTGGGGGTCATCATCAAGGTCATTTTCAACTACCAGTTTCCGGAAGATGGCGATGGATTCCCACGTCTCATGTGGCTTGCAGCAAGTCTGGCGACGTCGATCGCTCTTGTTGTCATGCATCTGACCAAGACGACTCATCCACCCGCCGGAGCTACTGCACTTTTACCTTGCGTCGACCGTACCATTCACGCTTTAGGATGGTACTTCCTCCCCGTGCTGCTGCTCTCCTCGGCATTGGTCCTCGTAACCGCTCTCCTTGTCAACAACATCCAACGACAGTATCCGAAGTTTTGGATTGCACCAATCCCTCCTGCGCCGCCCGTACTACCCAAGGATCAACAAAGCAGCACCCCGGATGTGGAGAAGGCAGCGTTTGGAGAAACGCCGAATCCGCCGTCAAACGGACCGCGCGATGCAACGAGCACGCAATGAACGCACTTTTTTGCTGCACGTTTTTGGGAGTGCGGCGGCAAGCCCGGATCTTAAAGGTTTCGGGTGCTGCAGCAGGGCCTCTGCGCGCATCAGTATGCCGAAATCCGTTCAGGAAGAGCAACAAGACGCTATAATTAGTTCGAATGGCATTTAATCATACTCCCACAAGGAACAACTCTTTCTCGATTGTATTCTCGATATAACGCTTGAGAAAAACAGGCCATTATAGCGGTGTGTGGTTGTACTGCTGTTGCTGCAATCGGGGGGCGTAGTCGACGCATGTACGGGTCAGTGCGTGAAAGGAATCGTTGCCATGCGCAGTCATTGGCCACAAACGGAGTTCGGAGCTTCGGACACGGCTGATCCCGCTCGGGGAAGTACACGTTGCAGCCGCCTGTTCAGTTCAGGCTATTATTCGAGCATAGAGTGGACCTGCTTTAAGCATACTCCGAGACCCGCTTTTATCTCTAATACGAAGGCAAATACAACGGTCGCATAGAACTCCCTGAAAGGGGTGGGATCGATTGTACTTTCATATGTACGATTTGCCTTGTAGTGAAACATACTAGGCCTCCACTGTACTGTATAACGACCGACGGGAAACTCTTACCATGTGGAAGAGTGGAAGGACCACCAGGTGATCCAATTCATCGTCCATGGCCTAGATCATCTTTACATTGTTCCCCATGGGGCAGGCATCTTCGACAGATCCAACAATTGCCGCATATTTAGGTTCTTGGCTTGCTACAGACGCATATTGGCGACTAAACGGCCCTGCAAGATGCGCTTGCAGTAGCCGCGCGCAACAGTCCTGATCTGTCAATTCTATAGCGATAGTGCCGGACATCGTACATATTCTTGTCTCATGCTGCATTTGCAGCGATGATTACAGAATCACAACAGCACAATCGGGAAGTGAGCGCTTGTCAGGCGCCGCTGCACGTACCGCTAGACGTATAAATCATGTGAATGTCGCCGTTGGCATTGATAGTCATAAATAGTCCCAAATCTTTGGGAGAAAGTTGAAAACCTACGTGTCACTTCTTTTGTCTACCTCATGTCTGAATTCGTGGCTCCCGTGCCAAAGCTGGTGCCAGTGGCTTCCCCAGCCGACATCATCTTCTCGAACACTTCGGCCAATCACCTCCAGTCAGACATATTCAGCGTCAATTTGAACTTGCTGATTGTAACGACCACCATACTACTCGTAATATCTGCATCATGGTTCATTCATTCCACACGTCACAAAGATTTGCCCAAAGGTCCTTGGGGATTTCCAATCCTCGGTAGGTTACAGCTTCTACAACATACAGTGCTTCCTCATGCTTAACGAACTGCACAGGATCCTTTCCATTTCTTACCCAATATCCTGAGCTCACTCTCGACAAGTGGGCGCGCAAATATGGCTCCTTGTATTCTGTGCGTCTCGGCAACCAGCTCTTCGCCATTGTATCCAGCCCAGGCGTGGCAAAGGATCTCATGATCACCCAAGGCGCCGTCTTCTCCAACCGAAAAGAGATGTTCATAAAATCGCAGACCGTCTTCGCTGGACGAGGTATAACCGCGACGCCGTACAACGATCGATGGTAAGCGATCAATCACGCAAAGTATAGCCAACCCAGCTAACAGTAGCCCAGGCGCAAGCACCGCCGCATAGCAACGACGTGGCTCAACCAACAAGCCGTGGACTCCTACACCAACGTCCTCGATTTCGAAGCCACGGATATGCTGCAAGCGCTCTACAGCGATAGTCGGAATGGGAAGCATATCAATCCTCAGACATATGCAGGTCGTTGCTCACTGAACAACATGCTCACCATAACATTCGGGTTCCGCACCGACAGCATACATCACCCCATGGTTGCCGAGGCACTGCGTCTATCCCGCGCATTCATGAACTGCACAGGTCCGATGTCGAACCTCGTCGACTTCCTCCCCGTGCTGCAATGGCTTCCCTCGCCGCTAAAATCCAACGCGAAGGCCCTCCATAGAGATCTCGTAGAGACATATGGCGGTCTGATCAACCAGCTCGACAGCAGGATGCAAGCCGGAGAGCAGGTACCTAATTGCCTCGCGAAGACCATGCTCGACATCAAGGATGAAGAAAACCTCGACCACCTTGACATGTCTATCCTGGCATCGGCTTTCATGATCGGCGGCGTCGAGACAACCGCTTCGATCATGCAGTGGTTCACAGCGCTTATCCCCGCCTACCCGGACATTCAGAAACGCGCGCAGGAGGAGCTAGACCGCGTGGTCGGGCGCGAGCAGCTGCCTACGCTTGCCGATGAAGTCAATCTGCCGTACTGCCATGCTATCATCAAGGAAGTCGAGCGGTGCCATAACCCCTTCTGGCTCGGTACACCGCACACCGCGAGCTCAGACTTTGTCTACGATGGAAAGCTTATTCCGAAAGATACGGTGGTTGTGCTGAACACGTGGAGTATGCACCACTCGGAGGAGAAGTGGGAGTCTCCGCTTGACTTCACCGTAAGCAAAGCCCTAACTTCACACACTGCCACCTCGTGCACATGACTAACCTGAACGGTGCGCAGCCCAACCGCTACCTCCACGACCCAACAACCTCCTCTACCTCGGCCAACCTCGCTGACCCTTACGAACGCGACCACTGGATGTTCGGCGCAGGCCGCCGCATCTGTCCCGGCATGATCGTTGCTGAGCGCGAGATCTGGCTTGCTATTGCGCGCATGCTGTGGGCGTTCGACATGGTGCAGATACCAGGGAAGCCGATCGATCTTAAAGAGTACGATGGGAAGAGCGGGCGGAGTCCGGTGCCGTTTGAGGTGGTGCTGAGGCCGAGGTTTGAGGGGGTGGGAGAGGTTTTGGAGAGGGAGATGGGTGCGTGGAAGGCGAAAGGTATGGTGTAAGGAAGGCAATGTGAGGAGTGTAAAGTCTGAGCTTGGTGGTGCTATGGAAGAGATACTCGCTATAAAGGAAAATGTAGCAGCGAGAGCCGTAAGGTGGCCTGTAGGCTGTGCGGCTGCAAAAGCCTACCTCTGGCTGCAGCGTTATTTTGTAGAATGTTCGTGCAGAAACACTTTGAAGAACCTCTCGTGCTAATGTATCCTTACCGACTGAGAATATCCCCACTAGGTCATCTCAATTCAGGAATAGAAGCTGGAGATACAAGCAACCACGAGAAGGACACAACACCGCAAAGGACAACGTTGGCAGAAAAGGCAGCGACATGTCCTACGATAACACTGCAAGCCACCACGGTTGTTACGTGATTGCTATCAACTTTGCTTACTCCTATACAAAGTGTATACTTGCTATGACTCACACTATTCGAGCCGTCGCTTTGCTACAATCTTGCTGTCAATTCCAGCACAAAGCGAGTAGCGTACACTATGACCAAAACACGTTCCATATAACAGCACCTTTCTACCTTTGTAACAATACGACAAGCCTAGCGGAGTAAGCCGCAGCCTGGCTTATCCATATCACCCAGACCAGAAATAACATTTGCCTATTACGACGTGAACATCGATTTTAACGCATTCCGTCCATTTCAATGCGATTCCGATAACGCGAATCCATGATCCAAGAGGAATCAATGTCGTCTCTTTACTTCGGTTCAAGCGCCAGATTTCATGGTAAAGAAGTTCGTGTAGACAAGACAAGACTCTCAACAAGAAGCTTTAGTGCCAAGCCCAAGGCATGATTTCCGCCGTCGTTGGCGGTTTCTTTATGGTGTATCAGCGCCGACTGAGAAGAAAGCGTGCACGTGATGCGTAGAGAACCTTGGAAGGGTGGATTGGCAAGAGTGATGTATGTACATGATTAAACATGTGAATAGCTTTAATTGGTGGCGCGAAATTGTAACGTTGCTACTGACGTAATGATAGACTCCACCGGGCATGCGTGGGTATTTTTGCCCTTCGCCTTTCTATATGCATTTCAGAAATCCATGGTCCCAGTTAAGTGAATGCTAGATCTTCGAACAACCGGCATACCTACTCCCGGAAACTCTTGCCATCATCATGGTGATAGTCTGTCTCGCAGTGTGGATGGCGGCGCGCGATGCTCTCGTCCAACTTCGTCATCCGCATGCGCACACGATGTTTGCAGTTCCTGCATTGGACACTCGCTCGGGCATCGGCCGGCCGCTGTAATAACGATTCGATATAAGGATACAATACGAGTTCAAGCTTCTCGGTCGATCAGCTACTGTTTGTACTCGAATGCATCGGCAGGCCTGGCGTGTGCGAGGACTGTCCATTGCCTGTTTGGCTCTGCTTCTTCTTCTCCTTCTTTGCCCAGCGCACTGCAACAATTAGTAAAGATACAAAAATGACAAAGTTCAGTAGCTCACATCCGCAGGCGTTGCATAGCGTCTTCGGTCCGTTGGGACCCTTCCTCCATTCAGGCGAATCCAGGGTGCCGCAGTCAGTGCACACATATTCGTCCGCAATCTTGAGTTTCTTCTTCTTGTCTGACGAGGTCCTACCGTCGCGGTCCAGCGATATCTGGATCCCGGCATCGCCTCTTATTAACATCGGGCTGTGCTCGCCTGTACTAATACCCTGGGACCGCTCTCCGTCGCGGTAGCGCAGACCAGTCAACATTTCTATTGTTTCCAGGTGGGTGGCTCCCTCGTAGCGCGCCATCTTGTCATTTATACTGTCGGGCTTGCTTGCAGCCAGCGCCTCATCCAGATTCTGGCGGGTGAGCGCCGTGTTCGAGACGCCTGGTTTCGCGGGCGGGGGCATGGCGTTGTATGCCGCCATGGCGCTTGCGCTCACACTTTCGGTCTGTCCCTGTGTTTCCGTGGCCGAGGGCGTCACGGATGACACGTTATCTGCTTTCTTCTGCCAGTGTCGCTCCTGCGCCTCTGTTTCCTCCTGCTCTTCCCGCTTAAGCTCGGCGATGCGCTTCATAAGCCGCTCGTTTTCGATCTTGTGCTCGAGGAAGGAGTCCAGCAGCGCGGCGTTCTTGGTCGGGTACGGGCGGGCCATCATGAAGAAGCCGCGGCAGTTCATTGTGTTCGGTGGCGCAAACGTGCTCGGGTCGCTGCTCAGATGGGGGTGGCCGTGAGCCTCGAAGATGACCCATGTCTCGTCGGTCTTTCGAAATCGGTAGAAGAAGCGGAGGGGGTTGCCTGAGGCTATTGACTCGTTGAACTCTTTCACGAAAATGCCGCTGTCGTCGGGGTGTATAAACTCGCCAACAAAGCGGCCGATGAGCTGCTGCGGCTCCCACCCGGTAAGAGCTTTACACGATGGCGAGGCATAAAGAATACGGCCGTCGGGTGTGAGAATGTGCAGCAGGTCGCGCAGTTCCTCGAGCACCCGCTGCGACCAGTTACGCCGCTTGGTGAATTCGGTGAGGGTGCTGCCGGAAGGGTTAAGACTGGGGGCGCCGAAGCCGGTGGGCAGCGGGCCGGCGCCGGCGCCCGTCATGGTGGTGTCCTGCTGCAGCGCAAAAGCATCGTTGGGGTTGCTGGCGGTGGACATTTGCTGCTGCAGCTGCCCGGGGAACGGGGAGTAATTGGCCTGCGGGGTGGAAACAGACCCGTCGTCGAACTGCGACAGGTCCATTTCCATGGGCATCATGTCCTCGACCGACATGTTCAGCTCGGCGACGGTGTCTGGGGGGAGAGCCTGCATGGGCGCAAGGCCTGGTATCTGCAATCTCGATCAGCCTGCATCGCGATTGTGATGGCATGGCATGCCGTGGACCGATCTGGGACCCTGGTGCCGCAGCGGGGCGCACAAGCATACTTCAGCGGAGAGCGAGCCGCCATTCTGGTACATGACGGGCGGGTCTCGCAGCGACCATGCGCTGCGGAAATGTCAGTTGTTCGAAAGTTATTCACATCCACTCGCACTACCAGGCGCGAAAGAAAGTGAGCGGAGTGCCACCAGAACAATGACGAAATCATTCCAGCCAATCCGGCGGCGCGCACTAAATTGCCCGAGCGTTGGGTCACGTGAGCGCGTGTCGCAGTTGCCTTCCATAAAACTACACGCGCAGCCCTCAGCTCCAGCACAACGCGTCCCGCGCACTCTCTCGCTCAACTGCAGTATCTCGACTGCAGCACAACCACATCATTTGGGAGCGTGAGTGCGGCGGAGCACACAGTAGCCACCATGTCGAAAATCGATCGGATGCAGATCCAAGGGTGAGTTAGTCGCCATCTGACAGCTGTTCGGCCGCACTGACATACCCAGCATCCGCTCTTTTGGACCACAGCAAGGTGAGACGATAGTTTTCAACACGCCTCTCACTCTCATTGTCGGCTGGAACGGTTCTGGCAAGACTGTAGGATATTCCGTCTGGACCATTTTCGCACGTGGCCAGCTGACCATCCCAGACCATCATCGAATGTCTCAAATATGCCACCACTGGCGAGCTGCCCCCAAACAGCAAGACCGGAGGTGCATTTATCCACGATCCCAGGCTTCTAGCCGAGTCGGAAACTATGGCCCAGGTTAAGCTTTCCTTCCGGTCAACGTCAGGCGTTCCCATGGTCGTCAGTCGCAAGATGCAGCTCATTGTCAGGAAGAACACGCGGTCACAGAAGACACTGGAAGGCTCTTTGCTGATGCGTCGCGACGGCCACAAAGAATCGGTCTCTTCCCGCGTGGCTGAGCTAGACCAGATCGTGCCACAATTTCTGGGCGTCTCAAAGTCTGTCCTGGAAAACGTCATATTTTGCCATCAGGAAGACAGTCTGTGGCCAATGAGCGAGCCTGCCGCCCTCAAAAAGAAGTTCGATTCCATCTTTGAGGCTGATAAATACACCAAAGCGATCGACAACATCAAAGTTATCCGCAAGAACCAGGTGAACGACCTTGCTGTCGCTAGAGCAAACGAAAAGAATGCACAGGAGAACCAGGCCCGTGCCAAAGAGAGCCAAAAAAGGTTGATGAAACTCGATGACGAGATTGAAAGCCACCGAAGCGATCATGAAAAGGCCGAGTCTGGTGCTAGAGAGGCCAGAGAAAAGAGTAGGAACGCTTATGAGCACGCCGCAAAGTATGAGCAGATCGTTGCTCAGCTTCAAGGCAAGCGTGTCACTTATACCGCTAACGAAGAGAACGTAACTTCTTTGGAAGATAACCTCAAGATGATGGCCGAAACCGACGATGAGCTGAAAGATATGATGGAGCAGTATGGAGAGCGTGTGCAACAGTATCAGGACCAACAAGAGGATTTCAAGACGCAGTACCGTAGCTTGCAAGCAGCTCTGCAACATAACCGCACGAATTTAGGCATTAAACAGAGCGAAGTCGGCAAGCATCAAGCAGAGAAGGATCAGCACGCTCGGAACCTTCAGAAGCGAGAAAACCTGATCAAGGAGACTGCCAAGCGACATGACATTCGTGACTTCGATCACGACGTGGACGATACCAAGGTGGCCGAATTTCAGCAAATCCTGAGGAAGCTTGCGCGAGAGCAAAACAAAGCCCTCGACCGTGCTCGAACGGATGCGCAAGAGGAACTTGGTCAAGCTCAAGCTACAGTCAACCATCTGAGCGAACAGAAAGCGGGCCTAAGCCAGCGCAAGGATCTTTCCAAATCACAGATTGCTACCAGCGACAAGCGCATCACGGAGTTGCAGAATGTATTGAGCAAGATTCGTGTCGACGAAGGAGCTGAAGCTGTCATCCTGAACAAGAAGAAGGCCACCGAGAAGGAACTAGAGAAGGCTAGCGCAGATACCGACAATGCCGATCACGATAGACGCATTCAGGATGTCGAAAATACCTTACATGCGCTTGAAGATCGGAAGGAGCGTCTAGATACTGAGCTAGTTCAAGCTACGCAACTCGCCAGCGAGTCTGCGGAGGTCGACTACACACAGAACAAACTCGTAGAGACCAAACACAGTCTTGAGACCATGAAGTCAGTGCATTCGGCTCGCATCTCACAACTCGTTGACCCCGACTGGGACGTCGCGAGCCTTGGCAATGTGTTCCGAGACGTCCTTGCTCAAAAGAACAGCGACTTGAAAGATGCGGAAGCGAAGCGCGATATTTCCCAGGACAAGCTTAACCAGATCAGCTTCAGGCTCTCCTCGATAGAGTCTGAACAAAAAAAGAAACGCGCAGAGTATACCAAATATAAGAACACAGTCCTTGATGCCATCCAGAGGAGCGATATCGATGATTTTGAAGAAACTTTATTCGAGGTTGAGGCGGACTTCGACACGTTGTCTAAAGACACGGCTAGCTTCGGTGCCCAATTGGAATACTTACAATCCTGTCTGGAAGTTGCAGAGAAGCACGATCAATGCCGACTATGCCGGCGAACACTGAAAGACGACAAAGCCGAAGGGTTTACCAAAGCAGGTTTCATGAGCCAACTGAAGAATATGGTCGCAAAAGCCACCCAAAACGCTGAAGCAAACATCGAAGAAGTACAGGCCGAGCTGGAGAAGATGCGAGGTGCGAAGCCAAGCTACGACTTGGCGAAGCGCGCTGAGGAGGTAGAGCTTCCCGCGCTCAAGGCGGAGCACGAGAAGTTGGTTTCGGAACGCAATGGCGTCAATAAACAGCTGGAAGAGCACGACAACATCATCTACGAGTTGAACCAGGCGAAGCAAGAGATTGAATCGCTATCCGTAGACGTCCAGTCAATAGTTAGCTCCTACGATGAAGCCCGCGAGCTAGAAGACCGAGTTGTTGCATTAAAGAAGAAGCAAAAAACGGGTGGGCTTTCTCGTGGTATCAGCGCCGTACGCGAAGACCTCCAAAAAGTGACGGATAAGAGCCGAACTGCGAAAGCGGAACTTGCGGCTCTTAGCAGCGAGCGCGACAATCTACGAAAGATTGTCGGCACGCTTGAACTCCGCATTCGCGATATCAATGCCGAGCTTAGCGCTGCACAGTCAAGTCTGAAAGAGAAGCGAAATCTGGTAGAACGCATTGATGAATTCAAGACTGGCAATGCTGAGCAACGAGAGGCCATCCGCGAATTTGATACTGAGATGCAGGCTCTTGAACCCGAGCTAGAGCGAGCCCAAGCAACGTATAAGGATGTCAATCGACGCGGTAACGAAAAAGTCAATCGCGTTCAAGAGGAAGCATCCAAGCTGTCTGACAGTGTTCGCCAGCTTTCTGAAGCAGACCAGGATATATCTGCGTACATTGATAAAGGTGGCCCGCAGCGTCTAGCTCGAGCTCAACAGGAGATCGAGAATCTTGAGATCGAGATCAAACAGATTGAAGACGACATGTCGAATGTCGCACGGGACATAAAGAAAACTGAAGAGACATTGAGCGGTGTCGAGCACACTAAACAATCGATCTTCGACAACCTTCGATACCGAAAGGCAAAGCGAACCTTGGAAACCCTCGCGAAAGAGATTGAAGACCTGGAACAGCGAAACGCCGAACATGATCAAGCACATTGGACTGCAGAAGGAGACAAGTGGGACGCAGAATACCAATTACTGCATGTCAGAGTGATCGAGCTGAGCACCACGATGAAGCAGCTGGACATTCAGATGGTCGAACTCAGCGAAGAGTACGAAAAATACTACAAAAACGCCGCACAAGAGTACCGCGAGGCTCACATCAAGGTTGAAACGATCAAGGCAGCTTGTGACGACCTAGGGCGATACGGCAGCGCGCTCGAGCAAGCCATCCTGAAGTTCCACACAATCAAGATGGACGAGATCAACAAGATTATCGACGAGCTCTGGCGCAACGCCTACCAAGGCACTGATGTCGACACCGTCCGCATCCGCTCCGACAACGAAGGCGGCGCCCGCAACCGCACCTACAATTACCGCGTCGTCATGGTCAAGCGCGACAACGAAATGGACATGCGCGGGCGCTGTAGCGCCGGCCAGAAAGTGCTCGCCTCCATCGTGATCCGTCTCGCGCTCGCAGAGTGCTTCGGAACCAACTGCGGTTTGATTGCTCTAGATGAACCCACCACTAATCTCGATCAACAGAACATCAAGGGCCTAGCTGAGTCACTATCCCAGATCATCCAAATCCGCCGTAAGCAAGCGAACTTCCAGCTCCTGGTTATCACGCACGACGAGCAATTTTTGCGCGAGATGAACTGCGGCGACTACACCGACGTCTACTGGCGCGTTGGACGTGACAAAGACCAACAGTCGTACATCGAGCGCCAGAACATCGCTGAGGTAAATGCCCTCCTTCCACCATTCATGCTCACGATTTCGCGGACGGAGCTGCGGAACCGCGCTGTTTTTCCGGATTACTTACCAGCGTAATAGGTCGCCTGATCCTGGGACCTGGACGAGTCTACCACGTACGAGCACCGAGCGGAGGGAGATATGATGTATTGGCGTGATGGAGTATGAATGGCGTTCTGGGTCTGACCTGGGACGGTTGCATGCATTTCACGGCGCTGTTGATTTGGATGTACACGGAGATCGTTAGCATGCTTATGTTTTTAGCGGTCTTAATTAGTATCACGGAAATTTGGCCGGACATACGCGGAAGAAGAATAGCATGATACCCATCTCACCGGGCGCTTCACTTCACATTTGTACTTGCTGAGGATTACTAGTCGTTCTGCAGTTCATGCACCTGCATCTCCATGCGTCTTTCAATTCTTGTAAGACCATGACAGGATGAAAGTATCAAAGATCAATTCTGCAACTGCTAACATTCCCAGAACGCAATCTATAACTCTCCTATACTCTACACGAATCGAAAGTTATCCAACCTCCCGCAACCCCCCAATGAACGCCCACAATGCCTCCCCTTACCCAACACACAGTCCACCATCCTCAATTTCCCCAGCACTATCCCCTTTTCCAGCCCCTACACCCTTCCCGTCTTCTTCCCTTACCACCCTTCTTCTTCCCCTTCCCCAGCTTCCCCGCCTTATACAGCTTCAAATACTCATCCGCCATCTGTTTGTTCGTCTTGCGCAGTCCGCACGCTTTGGGCGGGCACTTGCCGCCGTTTTTCTTCTTCTCGGCTGCGGTGCAGGTGGGGCATGTGCCGTTGTTGGCTTTCTTTTCGGCGGCGGTGCAGGTGGTTTTGGGTTTGGTTGGGCATTTGCCGCCGTTGGCCTTTTTCTGGGCGGCGGTGCAGGTTGTTTTTGGGGGGCAGACGCCACCGTTGCGCTTTTTGGTGGCGGCGGTGCATGTGGTCTTGGTGCCGCACTTTCCGGCTTTTTTCATTGCTGCTGTGCACTTCTTTGTGGGTTTCTTGGTAGGCTTCTTTGTGGGCTTCTTGGTAGGTTTCTTAGTAGGCTTCTTAGTAGGCCTCTTCCTAGCCCTACCAGCCCTCGAAGAAGACGTCCTGCTGGACCCCCTGCTCCCTCCTCTAGCCCTAGCAACGAGCTGCATGTCCTCGCTGTCTCGAGTCACGAGCTCCACATCTTCTTCATCGTCCCTAACAACAAGTTGCATATCTTCATCGTCTTCGATGTCACCGACGTCGCGGGCGCCCTTCTTCTTCCCCTTCTTCGGTTTTTCATCCTTGCCGCAAACCGGGTCAGCAACGCCCTTCCAAGGCGCTTCCGACCACCTCTTGTCGTTCCTGGGCCAGCCAGCGAGCCTGTAGTTTTCTCCGCCGTTGGATGGGTCGGAACCGTCGGGGACGTTGTGGTACTTTGCGCTATTGAAGGCAGGGTTTGGGGTGAATACTGCGTCCGTGATGGTCTGCCCTTGCACGGTGAACTGGTTGTACCAACCCATGACCTGGGCCCAAGGGATGCCGCCGATGGCAGCATACTCTTGTTCGTCTGGGAGGGGATTGTCTAGACACAAGCGTCAGCATGTCACCCATGGTAGTACGTGACCGTAGCGCACAGGCATACGTACAGTGCTTGAGCGTGTCGTGACACCCAATAAGGTTCCTGTCCGACGCGATCTTGTAAATGGTGGAGTGATCAGGGTCCTCGATGTATTCCATGACCCACTTGACACAGACCCCAAAATCCAGACTCGTGGAAACGTAGCCATCGTCTGCTAGGTTTCCGAACTTCGCTTCTGCGCCTTTGATCTTGCAGTGGTCCCAGAGACTGATGTTTTCGGGTATTTTGTTGGTTTTGCCCATTGTTTGGAAGCCATGTTCTTTTTTGATCTCGTCGGGGCTGCGTCTAGATTGGGGATGGATAGTTAGCACAAGTAAGAAGAATATGGACAATCGGCCCGAGGGAGACTTACCTATCAGCCCGGAAAAACACGAATTCTTCATTTAGGTCGTCAATGTCCAGGCGCTTGGACAGAGCTGGAGCTGTGCTGCCCACAGCAGCTAGGAGCCCAAGAAGACTCAATGTCTTCTGCCAAAACATGATGTCTGCAAGTGTTCCTCAAGGCAACTTTGGTTGAAAGATTGGACGAGTCTTAGACTCTGAACGAACGTTAATGCGACAAGTCGCTGAATGAGTGAATAGAACGTAAACGAATGTCGAAAGAAAAGAAGCGAATGAATGAACGAAGATACTGAGATGTTACGCCCTGGACATTCTTAACGTCTTTGGAGAAGAACATCTTATAGGTTTGTACATTTCCCTCTTTCTCTTGTCCGAAAGGTTGACACTAGGATGTCAATTGCAAAATCTCGCACGAAGTCTGAGGCTGAATCCCGTCTTACTGCAGGATCCTCGGCAAAGGCGTCTCAGGAAGATTTACCTAAAATGGAAGTTGTGCTACAGTCGCCTCTGGTCAGGCATGATCCGAGAGATTGGCGGCTTACCGGACTTTCGAACGATCGAACGAATGAGCTACGCACTTAGCAGACACACAAGGTGATTGGCTAAGTTAGTATTAGCGGGGTGCCAAGACCGAAATTGTGGCCCAGCGGAAACATCGCCAAGGCACGGATAAAACATGCGACAAGGATCAATGGGGTATGGCTTTAGTTTATGGTATGCCGCACGCTGGATACTGCGCCTCTACACTTGTACGCATTTACTCCCCTATGCGATGAGAGAACCAAGTCCGTGGCTGGTTCTGGAAGTTCTTCTACGAGCCTTCGTTCCGTACTCAGCCACGATTACATAAGTGGGGGCGGCTAACTTTGTAGCACCGCTAGGTAGCGTCCGCGTTAGAGACCACCTCGTCAGTGCTAGGTAACAACCAACCCACAATCGCTGTTCGCATCGCACTTGACTACAACTCATCTTCATCATCTCCAGGCTATTCACCCAAGCTTCCTTTCCCTGGCTGTTGTATCGGGCGTCTACTACCAAACCAAGCACATTCGCATCTAATCCAAGACCTTCCTCCAACTCTATTCATCAGAAGGCCTGCCTTCAATCTCACGAACAACGATGCCCCCGATCACTTTCGAAACTACGCCAGCAACGGCACAATGGGATAAGACTATCACTCATGAAGACTACAATAAGATGCTGCAGGGCCATAAACCGCAGCAAATGGAAGACAAGTGGACCATTAAAGCTAACGCCCCTGAGAACGCCCAAGGCAACGCCATCCTTCACATCTACTTTGGCTGGAAACCTCGAGAGGAAATATCGCTTGAGATATCCACTGGCGACCCTAGTAAAACCGAGGATGAGGATTGGGCTACTATTGTTGATATATCGTGGAAAGTAGAGCACCCGGGTGGATTGATGACCTCTGAAGAAGAGGCTAAAACTATGGCTATTAATTTGTGTAATGGTTTGTTGGGGTGCGCGTTAGAGGATGAGGACGAGGACGAGGATGCGGATGAGGATGAGGATGAGGATGAAGAGTGATGATGCGGATGTTGTTTGAATATTCTCACTAACGAATTTGCCGGCTTCCATATAGCGAGTTGTTTGTTCCTTGGAAGTGGGAGTACAAATGATAACGAATTGAATGAAAAGATTGACCTCTTACCCGAGAAGGTCGCATTCGTTACACTGCAGCGCAGTTTGACCCGCTTTGCTTTCGCACTGACTTATACTGCTATGCCGGGGGAGGTCGAAAATGACGGTGATGACAGGAAAAGGTGTATTCTATTGCTGCGCCCCGCAAGCAAGATTGGTGGGCGCAAGATTTCTGACAAGCACTAATAGCCGTGCAATCAATAATTAGTAATGATCGGTGGAAAGTCCAATCAAAAGGGTAATAAAAAACGGATTAAGCATAATTGGTGTAATACTTCTATTGGCCTTCTACTACAGACTTACGAAGGCAAAAATGTGATCATAGCCCATAACCCTCGCGTATAGAGAGCCTAACACGATGAAAACGCTACGCTGTCATAATGTGGACTAGTGTTTGAAAGACTTGCCTCCCTTTGTCTTACCAGCGTTTGTCTTACCAAAGGGGGCCTTTCCAAGAGGCATGCCCTTGGTGTTAGTGGCCAGAGGCTTGCCCAGCTTTTTCTGAGCAGCCACCTCGTTACGAAGGCGCTTCGAAGAGCCTCCACATTCGTGGCAGCGATGACAGTTAGCTTCGACCTTCTGTCCCGTTCCAATATCGAGATTCTGAGAATCGAAGGTCTCTGAATGGTAGTGAGCAAGGGAGACTTCTTTCATGTTGATATCACCTTTACCCATGTCGGATATGATGAATGAGTGTTAAACGGTTTGTGAATGTTGGAATCCTTGTTATGGCTCAGGTTTGTCCGTTTGCTTTGAGATCGTTTATATGGTTTCCCATGGGCGTTATATAGGCTCTGACAGAAGCTCTCATGGCGGCGCATAGTGCGGTATCAATGCAATTATGCACGCAAACATTGTGTTGCATTATGTTCGGAAGGCCACATTCCGGGCATTAATATCACTAAGGCATTGTTCTCGGATCTATCTTAGGAGCTTTGGGCGTTCAAATGTGATTCTTTCACTATTGTTTGCCAACATCCATGGGTGAGAGGTGTATGAACCCACAAACCACCCGACTATCTCAAATGCATAGAGCACACCGCTCCTTACAAACCAAACTCACGTGAGATCTGACCACGACTCACTGGAATATTACACAAATAACGGGTCATCAGCCATGGCCAACCTGTGAGGTTCTTGTAAGTTCCGCCTCCGTGAACTGCAGGCAGCGTTGCTCCGCTTCATCGCACATCGTTCCAAACGCTCAATTTATGGATCAATTGATGGGCGACGCGACTTCGAGGGTGAGCACGCTATTGACGATTAACGCTTCGTTCAGCTGGTTCTGAACCACTTCGACCCGGAGGGACGACACGTTTCGGAGGAGATGATTGCGGAGGTTCCTTGCACGGATGTATTAGTACAAGTCAGTGTCGTATGAAAAGTTGATTCAATGCAGTGACTTGACCTATGCGCAAAGATGATCTGGCCTCCTAAGGTCAAGGTCGTTGCCTTATCACGTGACTACATAGGTAAGCGAGAACGGAGGCGCGAGGCTGCAATCATGCGAAGCTGGTTGGACAACAGAAACATACACAGCCCCAAGCACTCAGCCTACTCATCTGAAAGCAGAGATGTATACACCCCCGCCTCCTCTCGCGATCACAACACTTCCGCCTTCTCTCGCGATCACATCGCTATCAGCGTTCGCTCAAAGCGTTCGCATCCACCGTCTGCCACGATGCGCCTTCTAAAGCGCCTGCCAGGCAACGCGTTCGAGCTGACGTCATTTGACAACGACCACCCACCGCCATACGCCATTCTCTCGCATACCTGGCTAGAAGATTAAGAAGTCACATATAATAAGCTAAAAGCTAGCGTAGGCGAAAAATAAGATAGGGTTTAGTAAGATTTATTTTTATAGTAAATAAATAGTGGTAGATAAGCTATAGTATTTCTAGGTTAATACCTACTATATTAATAAAATAAATAGTAACGAGTTAGAAATAGTAATTAATTATGAATTTAAATAGTACTAGTAGTTATATAGATACTATATATACCTATTAAATATTTCTATAGGTAATTACGACCCTACTACCTTTCTAATAATATAGGTAAATACCTTTTACTATAGCTAATAGTTTATAAAAGGTTAGATACTATAAGAACTTTATTAAGATTATTAAATCTAGAAAGGGTAACTAATTCTAATTAGGTTAGAATTAGTTCTTAGGTAAGACTTAAAAAAAAAAGGTTTTTATTAATATAAAAGTATTTTATAAAGTATAATAAAAGAGGCCTAAATAAATCTAAATAATAAATTAAGAAATAGATTAAATATAAGTATAGAGGCCTATTTTCATAGTTCTATATAAAAATTCTACTTAGTTACTTAGAGTTTCTAAATAACTAAGTAGGTTACGTAATATTTTTTAGCTACTTAGTTATTTAGAAACCCTAATATTAAATCTAGAGAGGGTAGCTAATTCTAATTAGTTAAGGTTAGTTCTTAGCTAAGACTTATAAAGGGAGAAGAAAGGGTTTTTATTAATATAAAAGTATCTTATAAAGTATAATAAGTTAATAAGGGAGGCCTAAGTAAATCTAAATAATAAATTAAGAAATAGGTTAAATATAAGTATAGAGGTCTATTCTTATACTTCTATATAGAAATTCTATTTAGCTACTTAGAGGCTCTAAATAACTAAGTAGGTTATATAATATCTTTTAGCTACTTAGTTATTTAGAAACCCTAAGTAGCTAAGTAAATTATATAACTACTATCTAAATAACTTAGTATATCTTTATCTTATTATAACCCTAGTTATTATATCTTCTACTTTTTATTAAATCCAGAAAGGGTAGCTAGTCCTAAATAGGTTAAGGTTAGTTCTTAGGTAAGACTTACTAAGGGGAGGAAGAAGGGGTTCTTATTAATATAAAAGTATCTTACAAAGTGTAATAAGTTAATAAGGGAGGCCTAAGTAAATCTAAATAATAGATTAAAACTTAGGTTAAATATAAGTATAAAGGTTTATCCTTATATTCCTATATAGGAATCTTACTTAGTTACTTAGGAGCCCTAAATAACTAAGTAGGTTATGTAATAGCTCTTAGCTGCTTAGTTATTTAGAAACCCTAAGTAGCTAAGTAAGTTACGTAACTACTATCTAAGTAACTTAGCGTGTCTTTATCTTATTATAACCCTAGTTATTACATCTTCTACCTTTATAAGCGCCCGAACTTCCCTACTATTATCTGGTTTATAATACTTTTATAAGCGCCTATATCTCCTTACTATTATCTAGTATATAATATTATTCTTTCCCTTTCTTATTCTTTGCCCTAAAGAATTATACCTACTAACTATTATCCTATAAAGCGTTACTATAACCTTATTTCTACTATTAAAAACTATAGTGTTATAATAGTATTAAAGTGCTTATTCTATTAGTTATATACCTATGTTTATAAGGTCTATATTAGTTTAGGGAAGTATAGTAGGTATTAGAAGTAGGGTTTAAATATTAAATCTAGAAAGAGTAGCTAATCCTAAATAGGTTAAGGTTAGTTCTAAGGTAAGACTTATAGAGGGAGGAGAAAGAGTTCTTATTAATATAGAAGTATTTTATAAAGTATAATAAGTTAATAAGAGAGGCCTAAGTAAATCTAAATAATAGATTAAGAAATAGGTTAAATATAAGTATAAGAACTTATCCTTATATTCCTATATACTTTAGTTAAGTAATAGTTAACTATTACTTATTAACTATTACTTATTAACTATTAGTTATATAATATCTTATTAGTACCTAGTAGTATAGTTAACGTATACTCTATCTAGGTAAGCTAATAGTAAGCTTTATTATAATATAAAATAAGGTTCTAACCCTTACTTAGGTCTAGATTCTAATATTATCCCCTTCCTTTATAAATTTATCCTTAAATTATATACTCCTTAATTACTATTATATAAGTATAAGTCTTATATCTATTAACTTAGTAGGTAGCTATAATACCTTCTAACTCCTACTTCTATTAACTCTATTTATATAATAAAATCCTTAGAGCTAATATAACTATAGAAACCCCTATATTTAGTATACTATAGAAAGTATTCTATATTATATTATATCTAATTCTAGTCTAAAGTATACTAAGTATATTTACGTTAGAAAGCTATATATAGATATATCCTAGTCTTCTTTAGATAAGACTTATAAAGAGTATAAAAAGAAGGTTAAAGATAATAAAAAGAAACTAGTAATTATAATTACTTAGTTATTATAAAATAAGAGAATACTAGTATAGGCTAAAGAGTATATATATAAGAAGGTTTTATACCTAGTAAATAAGCTAGCTAAGAAGAGTAAAGAGATAAATATAGCCTCTTTAAACTATATCTTTACTAATACCTTAGCTAGGTTTTCTTCTACTATATAGTTAATAATAGATCTTATTAATAGTATAGTATTCTTACCTATTCCTAGCTTCTAGTATATTTATACTTCTTATTATATAATAGGTCTTAAAGACTTTTATTTATATTCTTTAATTATTTATTAATAGTTATCTAGGTTACTTCTTAGTTTCTAAGTATTTTTACTATCTAGGTATCCTTTCTACTTAATAAGGTACTATTAGATTCCTTTATAGATTCTTTTATATATAATATTTTTAACTTTAAATTTAGTTTCTTCCTTAGCTTTATAATAGAAAGTAGTTTTAACTAGTGTCTTAGGGTCTACTAGTTCTAATAATAATATATAGAATACTAGGTGTATCTTTATATCTAGTAGTAGTTCTAATCTATAGTTTACTAGTAATATTTATTTAGAAATATAAAATAGTCTAACCTTAATATAATCTAGTTTCTTATATTTTCTCTTCTAAGTTTAAAGATTCTTTATAAGTAGATATACTTTATCCCCTTCTTTAGCTAAGGTACTATTTTTTATTTCTAATTTATATATAAAATAGTTTACTATTAAGCTTTCTTAAGGTTTACTTAGAGTTTATTATATATTTTTCTTATATTATCTACTATATCTATGGCTTCCTTTGCGTTAATATTTATTAGTAGTTATTAGTTAAATAGGTTTAGATATTTTCCGTATATAGCATAGTAAGGTATTTACTTTATTACTATTAATACTCTATTATTATGTGCTAATTATACTATAGGTAGTAATAAAACCTAGTTATTTTTTTATTTATTATAGTATATTTATAAATATATTTCTATAGTTTAATTTATTCTTTCTATTTTTCTATCTATCTATAGATAATATACTATAGATAGTTTTTATTTTATTCTAATAAGTGCTATAAATATTATCTAGAAGTTTAATATAAAGAGCTTATCTCTATTACTAATAATTATTTTTAGAATACTATAGTGTCTAACCTACTTATCTTAAAAGAGGTAAGCCAGCTCTTTAGCTATTATATTCTTTAGATATAGAATTAATTTAATATAGCCTATAAATTAATATATAATTACTAAAATACTATTATATAAGGTTTTCGTAGTTAGGTTAATTAAGTCTAGTATTTCTATAATAAAGTCTATAGTAATGTCTTTAAAAGGTAGTATTAGTATTCTAATTAGTTATATTTCTTTATATTTAAGATATATACTATATTTATTCTTTTAGTATTCTATATATTTTTAGATATAGCTAGTTATAGCTTTCTTTATTCCCTAAATATATAATTTTATTATATAAGCTCTATTATTTTCTTAATACCTAGGTATCTATATATAGGGTTATTATAGTATTATTTAATAATCTTAGTTTATAGTTATTTTAGTACTTCTTAGTTTATAACTAAAAGTTAATTAAGTTCTACTATTAGTTTAAGAGATCTATCTTTATTTTTATAAAGAATTACTAAGTAGGTCTTAACCTTTTTTTCTACTAAATTACTTTATCTACTAAGTATATTTACTTATCTATTTTCCTTTCCTACTATATAGATAATTTTAAATTTATACTATCTAGTAGTCTATAACTATCTTTATTATTATAGTATTAGTTCTTTTATTATTATAAACCTTAGTAGGTTATAATAGGACCTCTAGGACTCTGTCACTAGCCGTGGCCCTATTAGGGTTATAGTGAGAGATAAGTAGTGTATAGGGTTATATAGATTACGTGTAGTGTAAACGTTAATTAATTACTACTATAAGAATATATTGCTAAAGACTTAATAGTAATCTTTTATAAGGAAACTAGATATAGAGAACTATATTATAGATTAATAATAAAGGCTTATCTAGTAGTAATCTATTATCTCTATATACTACTATCTAATAATGGCTCTATAGGCTCTACCTATAGATTCTATAGATCTAGGCTCTATGGCTCTATTCTATAGATCTATAGATCTAATTACGTAACTTCCTTATGTACCTATATTATACTTAGTATCTAATCTATAATTATATTCTTCCCCTATATAATCTAATTAGTTACTACTATTATTAATATAAGTCCTATAATTCTATTATAGCGTAGTAGCCATAATACTATCTCCCCCTTCTAAGTCTTTAGCCTAAAGATTATTCTATTATAGGGGTAGTGCTATATTAGTAGGGTAAGCCCTATTATAAGTTAGGTTATTATTACCCTCTATGCCTTCTTATAAAACTAATAAATAACTTATGCTTACTAATAAAATTAGTTATTATAGATTTCTTACTATACCTTACTCTTACTATAATTAGTTAAAAATTCTATATAAGCTTTCTTCGCGTAATACGCCTAGGCGTCCCACTTATAAAGCTTATATTTATTTAAATATCTATAGTTCTTATAATATTAATAGGATCTTAGTGGCTAAGAGTATATTATCTACTACTATTATTCTATCTATACTAATTATTTATAGTATATAACACTAGTTATTCCTAAGCTAAAATTTAAGCCAAACTTATTAAGGCTAAAAAAGCTTAGGAGGAGATTCTAGATACCCTTACTACTACCTAAGCAAAGGTATTATAGTTATGGAAATAGAAGGAGCTTCTTAATAAATAGAAGGATTATTAGTTAGTATTTCTAGAGGCTAAATTAGATTAGGAAGAAGTAGAGCTAAAAGCTACTAGTCTATAAAATAGTCCTAAAAAGGGTAAAGTAGTCTCTTAAGATACTACTTATACCTTTTCTAATAGTAGCGTTCTTTATAATTTACTATAAGTTAGTCTAACTCTTAGTCTAATATCTCTAGGCTTTCTTTAAGAGATTAGTTTACCCGAAATTCTTCTAACTTCTTAGAGTAGTTAAGATTACTTTCTAGTTTCTAGGTATTATTCTATGGGTTTCCCTTTTTATTATGTCCTAGCTATTTAACCTTATAGTAGTTCTAACTATTTATTACGAACTAGATAACGGTAGGGAAGTTTAGGCGCTTATAAAGGCAGAAGATATAATAACTAGGGTTATAATAAGATAAAGACACGCTAAGTTACTTAGATAGTAGTTATGTAACTTACTTAGCTACTTAGGGTTCCTAAATAACTAAGTAGCTAAGAGCTATTATATAACCTACTTAGTTATTTAGGGCTCCTAAGTAACTAAGTAAGATTCCTATATAGGAATATAAGGATAAACCTTTATACTTATATTTAACCTAAGTTTTAATCTATTATTTAGATTTACTTAGGCCTCCCTTATTAACTTATTATACTTTGTAAGATACTTCTATATTAATAAGAACCCCTTTTTCCTCCCCTTAGTAAGTCTTACCTAAGAACTAACCTTAACCTATTTAGGACTAGCTACCCTTTCTAGATTTAACACTATTTACTAGTTAGTATCTATTAATACTTACTACTTCCTATTCTTCTTACTATTCTCTATATATATCTACCTTATAAACTATAAGTTCTACGTCTTATAGTGCTTTCTCTAATAAGGCTATATAGAATACTAGGTGTATTTTTATATTATTTAGGAGGCATAGTTTAAATAAAACTAGGGTAATCTGCTTAAGGACTTTATATAGCCTAATTTTTAAATAGTCTAGTTTATTTAATAGTCGTTTACTAGTAATATTTTTTTATAGTAGCTAGACTTTCTCTCCTTTTTCTAGCATAGGCGTAGGCTTATACTTAAGATTATAGTATTTACCTATTTTTCCTTATAGGAATATGGCATTTTACTAGAGTTAGGTATAGATTTATGTAATTTTCTTTACCTAATCTTCTCTATCTACGCTCTAGGATCTTATTATCCTAGGTACTTAGTAAGCTACTAGGTTAAATCTATAGTTTATAAAGAATAGTAAGACTCTAGTAGCACTATATTATAAGCTATTATAGGCTAACTATACTATAGGGAGTAACCCCACCTAGTTATTTTATTAGTAGTTTAGGTAACACCTAAGGAACTATTCTACTATCTAGTTTATCCTTTTAGTCTGGCCATCTATTTATAGATAGTATACTATAGATATACTATATTTAATACCTATAAGGGTAAATACTATTTACTAGAATTTAGATATAAAGCGTATATCTCTATTAGTAATAATCTTATTAGGGGCACTATACTATGCTATTACTATAGAGGTAAACTAGAATACTATATATTCTACCTTACTAACTTTCTTATATGGTAAGAAGTAAGCGTACTTAGTTATTTTATTAATAATAACTATTACTCTATTATATTTAACTTTGTTATCTAGGTCCCTAGACTTTAGTAATCCTATTATAAAGTCTATTATAATAACTCCCTATAGTTTATTTAGTACTTCTATAGGTTATAATTATCTATATAGTGTATACCTATTTAGTTTATTTCTATAGTAGTCTACGTAATCCCTAAGGACTTCTATAACTATCTACTAGGCTTAAGGGAAGTAGTAGTCCCTTATTAGTTATTCTAGTGTTTATTTAATTCTGTTACGAACCAGATAACGGTAGGGAAGTTTAGGCACTTATAAAGATAGAAGATATAATAACCAGGGTTATAATAAGATAAAGATACGCTAAGTTACTTAGATAGTAGTTATATAACTTACTTAGCTACTTAGGGTTCCTAAATAACTAAGTAGCTAAGAGCTATTACGTAACCTACTTAGTTATTTAGGGCTCCTAAGCAACTAAGCAAGATTTCTATATAGAAATATAAGAATAAACCTTTATACTTATATTTAACCTAAGTTTTAATCTATTATTTAGATTTACTTAGGCCTTCCTTATTAACTTATTATACTTTATAAGATACTTCTATATTAATAAGAACCCCTTCTTCCTTCCCTTAGTAAGTCTTACCTAAGAACTAACCTTAACCTATTTAGGACTAGCTACCCTTTCTAGATTTAATATCTTAAACACCCTTAATATAACTATAAGGACTTCTACTTCTTCTATAGCTTTAGATAATATTACTATTACTCTAATAGGTAACTCTAAGAGTAAAGTATATAAACCTAATTTATATTATAGTAATAGAAAGTATACTAATATCTAGCTTCTTTAGTTAGACCTCTATTTCTTTAAACTTAATAAATAACCTAAAGATAAATAAAAGGTTATCTTCGTAGCCACGTATATATAAGGTAATACTAGAGAATAGATTTAACCCTATATAACTAAGTATCTAGAAATGGACCATAATAATAAAGATAAAGAATATGTAGATAACTATATAAATATAGTTAACATTATTAAAGACTATACTAACTTTAAGAAATATCTTAAATAGATGTTTAGAATTACTAATAAAGTACCTATTATAGTACAAAATATTTAAACCATAATATAGTAATAATTAGCAGCTAAGTATATAGTAGAATTTTATAAAAACGCTATGCAACTTAACTAGGATAATAAGTTACTAATAATAATATATAAATAAGGTCTTAAAAAACCTCTATAAGAAGAACTTCTACGCAGTAGAGGAATTATTAGAACCCTTAACAAATTATATAACAAATTAATTAGGATTAATAGAGAATAGTTTATACTATAATAAGAATTTTAATATAACCTAAGAAACATTAGTTTTAAATAACTAGCACCTATAGTCTATAGGGTGCTACTAAAAGGACCTTAACGCGTATTATAAGACTCCTATAGATACTAGCTAATAGAAGATATCTAGTTTAACTACTTAGGTAAAGGAAAAGGAAAAGAACTAGGCTTTTATAAGCCTAATACGCGTATCTTAGATAGAACCTAATACTAGGGGACTAAGATTTGCATATATTTTATATATAGTAAACTAGGCTATATTACTAGGAACTATAGATCTAAGAATAAGATTATTAGATAGTTAAATGTACTTACTACCCTAATAAAGGAGATTAAGGATAAAGAATAGACTATTATAGATGCCATTAATAACCTTACACTTAATAATAAATCTAGATTAGAGTTATTAACCAATTCACGACTCTATAAGGACATAGAGGAGGAGTAATCTAAAAAAGTAGATAAGAAAGTTAAATAAACACTAATACCTTACCTATAGTTTAAAGGTAAAGAAGTAATCTTTACTAATAGAGTAAATATATAGGAATACTTAGATAAACTACTAATCTAACTATAAGATAGAAATATATTATTATTACCTATAATAATCTTACTATTATTCTCTATACTACTAGAAGCTTATAATAAACGCCGACTAGAAATTATTATAAAAGAAGATAGATAATAGGTAGATTATAGATATATATAATAAGACCCTAGTAAAAACTTTTATAATAAGAACCTAGATTATTTATAGAAGTACTACCTAGACTACTAAAACCTATGGCACTTAAATATCTAATAGATTAAATATAAATATAACTAGTGCCTAACCTACTATAGAGCTAAGGAGCTATATAAAGGTAAATAACTACTATATAAGTAATAATACTACTAGGAATAGTATAATTACCTAATTAATAAATGCGATAAATATTTATAGAATAAGTAAGAAAAATTATACTTTCTAAGCATAAATAATATATAAAATATAGTAACTAGTACGCTCTATAATAGAATATACACCTAAGATAGATAGTAAACTTACTTAAATATTAATTATAGTAGATACTAGAATAATAAGTATATTTATAGATTTAGTAAGAACCCTAACTAACTAAGAATAGTTATTAACATTTAGATAGAAATAAGTATAGTATAGAAAAGTAAAGCTTCTAAAGAGAAACTATAGTAGAAGAATAACTATAGTAGAAGAAAAAAAGGGTAGGAGTAAAAGAAATAATAAAAAGGGAATATAGACTATCTAGCTCCTAAGAAGAATAGTTCTTTTTTAGACTAAATCCTAGCCCCTAAGACCTAAGAAAACCTTAAAAACTAATAGATAGGTAAAGAGACGCCATTAGAGAGCTAAATACTATTAATAGTAAGATATTAATTAAGCTACTAGTTTAGCTTAATAAAATATAGATTAAGGTACTACTAGATTTAGGCGTATTAGAAAACTTCGTATTCTAAGAAGTAGCACTATAAGTAGGACTCTAGCCAATACTTAAGGACGAAGCATATCCTATCTATATTATAAATAGAAGTTAAATACTAAATACACTATATATTACTTATAAAGTTACTGCTATACTTTAGATCTATAGACATAGGGAGACAATTACACTTAATATACTAGATAAATCTAGGTATAATATTATATTAGAATTACCCTAGTTAAGAAAGCATAACCTATATATTAATTAGGGTTTAAGAACGCTGTCCTTAGAACGCTATAAATGTATATTATAAGCTAAGCCTACGTAATAATAGAGATTAATAGTAGATAAAAGTACTATTAATAATATAGACTTATAATAGAAAGTTAAAAAATAGAAATAACCCTTAGTAAACGCTAGTAGGAACTACTAGGTTATAAAGTATAAGAAGAAGAAAGAAAGTATACCCTTAGAAGTACTAAGAGTATTACGGCTACTACGCCGTAATAGAATTATAGAACTTACGTTAATAATAGTAGTAACTAATTAGATTATATAGGAGAAGAATATAATTATAGGTTAGATACTAAGTATAATATAGGCACGTAAGAGAGTTATATAATTAGATCTATAGAATCTATAGGTAGAGCCTATAGAGCCTAGATCTATAGGATCTATAGGTAGAGCCTATAGAGCCACTATTAGATAGTAGTATATAGAGATAACAGATTACTACTAGGTAAGCCTTTATTATTAATCTATAATATAGTTCTCTATATCTAGTTTTCTTATAGAAGATTACTATTAAGTCTTTAGTAATATATTCTTATAGTAGTAACTAATTAACGTTTATATAATATATAATCTATACTACTCTATACGCTACTTATCTCTTATAAGAACCCTAATAGGGCTACGGCTAGTAATAGAGTCCTAGAGGCCCTATTATACTTTAATAATTATATCTTAAGAGTCTCTATAGGTACGTACCTAGATTATTAGTATTAATAATAGCTCCTATAGTAAACCGACTAATATTATTAGACCTAATAGACCTAGTCTAGATAAAGGAATAACTTAACCACCTTAATAAAGAGAATACTAGGGCTAAAAAAGCTTATAAATAATTAGTTAAGTAAGTAAGAGTTATGTTAGAAGGAATAGTAGGAGGAGCTAATAACACTATAAAGAAATAGATCTAGTAGATAGAACTCTAAATAAGGAATAGACCACTAAAACTTATAGATCTAGAGAAGTTTAATAGTACTTAAACTAAACTTAGAGAATTTCTAGCCTTAATATCTCTTTACCTAGATCTAAATTAAGAATATCTTAGGGATAAAGACTAGAAGGTAGCCTATATAGCTACCTACTTTACTAGAAAGGTAATAGACTAGTTTAATAGCTACCTTATAGATTAGAGAATAAGCTAAGTTAATAACTAGAAAATAGAAACTAACCTTATCTTTATAAGCTATACTTACTTTAAGAAGAAACTATAGTTAATCTTTAGTAATATTAATACGGAATATATGGCTAAATAGAAACTTTTAAAACTCTAATAAACTAAGATAGTGGTAGCCTATATATTAGCGTTTAAATAGCTAGCTAATAAAGTCTTAGACTACAGAGAAAGGGCCCTAATATAAAGATTCTATAAGGGACTAAAATTAGATATTAGGTATAAAATAATTAGGATAGAGAAACTAATAACTCTACCTATAATAATTAAATAAGCTGTCTAGGTAGATAATAAGTTATTCCTATAGAAATAATATAATAAGGGAGGAAGTAGACATAGTATAAATAGCTAAAACTATAAAACCTATAATAAAGGGGACCTAATAGTTTTAGATACTAATAAGGAAAAAGAATTAAGTTAGAATATAATAAAGGAAAAGTAATATAAGGAAGGCACCTACTTTAGCTATAGTAAGAAAGATTATATAGCTAGGAACTACCTAAGTAAAAGCTAGAATAAGTCTATAAAAGGTACTAAAGAGGAACTAAGGAAATAGAAAACCTTAAGGGATACTAAGGAGAAACTAGCTAGTAGTAAGGAATATAAGGCTACCTACTAGGCTAAGTGCTCCTAGGATACGTGTATATTGCATATAAAGATAAAGAAAGATATAGGATACTAGCTAATAGGTAAAAAGTTAGTAGTAACCTAAGAAAGATAAATAATTCTATAGCTTAAGGAATAAAATGCCTAAGTCCTAGGATTATTTAATATAAGCGACTTAAGTAGCGAGTTAGATAATAAGGAATAAAATACCTAAGTCCTAGGATTCTTTAATATAAGCGACTTAAGTAGTAAGTTAGATAACGAGAAATAAGAGAGTAGCTTAGATAAATTAGTTAATACCCTATTCTAGTTAACTCTCTAAGGGGAGGAACCCTTCTCCTTATTACCTATATAGGAAGCATCTATATCCCCTAAAAAGAACGTCTATATTAGAGAAATAGAGTACTTCTAGCTAGAAGGACTAGCTATTAAGGTGGTAAAGATAATTAGATTAGCTAACTTTAGATAATAAATTAAGGAAATACACTTTTACCACAGAAACTCGTATAGAGAAATAATCTATAAAGTTTATAAAAACTAGAAAATTTAGTTCCTAAGAAATACCAAGTTTACTAGCTTTAATAAGTAGGTTAAAAGGAATATAATTCTAGCGGTAGAGATACTAGATAGTTAAATCTAGGCTTAAATAGCTAATAAAATTAAGTAGGTGGATAAAGCACATATACCCTAAATTATAATAAAATACTAGATTCTAATTAAGGAAGAACGTTTAGAGGATAGAATTAAACCTATAGAGGGAGATAACCCCTAAATACTAACTAAATATCTAGCGTATTATAAACTCTTATAGATATTATATATAATAGATAATTATCTAATGTACCTAGTACTAAAGAGAAAACACTACGCCTTCCTAATCTAAATAATAGATAATCCTTATAATAATCTTATCTAAAGGGATAAAGTACACGGATAGCACCTAGAAAAGAAGGTAGGTAAATACCTAGTATTAGCACTAGGACCCCTTCTACTATATAAGTGTATTAAGGGGCAACTATAGTATAAATACCTAGAGAATAAGTACCTAAAGCATATAGTAATAAAAATCTAGACTAAGTATTAGCTAAAGGGCAAAGAAGCCCTTAGAGGGATATTTAGGCTATATATAATACTTAATAGAGAATACTAAGGGAGATCTATCTAAGCTATAATTAATAGTAGAGCTACCTAGAACTTTATATAAAAGGACTTTATAGAAGAAGAAGGACTCTATTATATAAATAAAAGGGAATAATAGACCCTATATAATATTAAGGGGCTACTATTTAAGAAGTAAATTAACATAGAGACTACGCTAGGAACTTTCCTATTAGATAAATTAGTAATAAATAATTTTATTATAGATTTAGCTAAAATAGATAACTAATAGGATATAATCCTTAGAATATTATAGCTAAGGTAAGTTAACCTAATTATCTATTAGGGAACTAAAGAAATTAAGTACCCCTATTAGCTGGCCGCTAGTAAGGAATAAGTTCTAGGTATCCTAGAATAATACTAGGAGTTTGTAGATATATTTAATAAACTAGAAGGTTACTTACTAGAATATATAGACTAGGATTGTAAAATTAAGCTAGAAGAAGAAAAATAACCTATATAGGGACTAGTTTATAAAACCATAGAAAAGGAATTTAAGGTTATTAAATAGTATATTAAGAATAATCTTAAATAAGAGTATATTTAACCTTCTAAATTATCTATAGCTTATAGAGTTACATTCGCTAAAAAGAAAAATAACCCTAAACTATAATTTTGCATAGACTTTAGGAAGACCAACGCTATAACTAAGAAAGATTAATACCTATTACTACTAATCTTAGACCTATAAGACTAGCTATAAGATATAAAGATTTTTATGCGCTTAGATATTAAAAATATATACTACTAAATTAGAATAAAGAAAGGTAAGGAGTAGAAGACTACTTTCTAAACTAAGCTAGGACTTTTTAAATATAAAGTTATACCCTTTAGGCTTACTAATGCCCTAGTAGTATTCTAATAATAAATTAATACTATCTTAAGAGGATGCCTAGGAGAATATATAATAGTATACCTAGATAACGTACTAATCTATTTAATAGATAAATAATAATATAAAGAGTATATTAGGGAAGTGCTTAAATAAATAAGTAAGGCTAAGCTATACCTTAAGCTTAAGAAATATAAGTTCTATATTACCTAGACTATCTTTCTAGGGTTTATAGTTAAACTAGGGAAGCTTAAAATTAAATAAACTAAACTATAGGAGGTCTCTAATTAGGGAACCCCTAAGTATATTAAGGATATTTAGTCCTTCCTAGGATTTTATAACTACTATAGGAAGTTTATCCCTAGATAGACTAAGATTATAGAACTACTTATAAGGTTAACTAAGAAGGAAGTCCCTTTTAAGTAGATAGATAAATGCTAATAAGTAATAAATTAGTTAAAGGAAGAGTTTATAAAGAAACCTATTCTATAGATCTTTAATCTACGTTATCTAGTAATACTTAAAACTAATATATTAAATTTTACTATAGGAGCATACTTGCTCTAATAAGACCTAGAAATAGATAAGAAATACCTATATAGCTATTATTCCTAAAAGATAAAGGCTATAGAGCTTAACTATAATATCTATAATAAGGAAATATTAGTAATAGTTAAAGCCTTTAAGGAATAGAGAACGTATCTCTAAGGAGCTAAGTATTAGACACCTATATTCTTAGATTATAAGAACCTAATAGGATTTATAACTAATAAAACCCTTACCCCTAGACAAGTAAGATGGGCATAGACCTTATTAATATATAACTTTAAGATTATATATACTAAAGAAATAGAAAACCTTAGAGCTAATACCCTAAGTAGACGACTAGACCTCTAAGAAAAGGTAGAAGTATTAGGGGCCTTACTTAAGTTTAACGCTAATAGTACTATTATATATAATACACCTAAGCTTATAGTAATAATAGAAATATAAAATAGTATGTGGCTTAATTAGATCTAGAAGGAAACTATAATTAATAAAGAAAGTATGAGCTACTTACTAGTAGGAATAAAGTATAAAGATAATATATATAAAGTCTTTAATAGGATCTTTATACTAGTAAAAATCTAGAAGGAATTTATATAATAATTTTATAAGGTGCTAGCACATGGCTACTAAGGAATTAAATAAACACTAGAATAACTAATAAGGGACTACTACTTCCCTTAAGCCTAGTAGATAGTTATAGAAGTCCTTAGGGATTATATAGACTACTATTACGAACTAGATAATAGTAGGGAAGTTTAGGCGCTTATAAAGGTAGAAGATATAACAACTAGGATTATAATAAGATAAGAATGCACTAAGTTACTTAGATAGTAGTTACGTAACTTACTTAGCTGCTTAGGGTTCCTAAATAACTAAGTAGCTAAGAGTTATTACGTGACCTACTTAGTTATTTAGGGCCCCTAAGCAACTAAGTAGGATCCCTATATAGGAACACAAGGATAAACCTTTATACTTATATTTAACCTAAGTTTTAATCTATCGTTTAGATTTACTTAGGCCTCCCTTATTAACTTATTACACTTTATAAGATACTTCTATATTAATAGGAACCCCTTCTTTCTTCCCTTAGTAAGTCTTACCTAAGAACTAACCCTAACCTATTTAGGACTAGCTACCCTTTCTGGATTTAATAACTACTATAGAAATAAGCTAAATAGATACGCACTATATAGGTAATTATAACCTATAGAAGTACTAAATAGACTATAGGGAGTTGTTATAATAGACTTTATAACTAGATTACTAAAGTCTAGGGACCTAGATAATAAGGTTAAATATAATAGAGTAATAGTTATTATTAATAAAATAACTAAATACGCTTACTTCTTACTATATAAGGAAGCTAGTAAGGTAGAATATATAGCGTTCTAATTTACCTCTATAGTAATAGCATAGTATAGTGCCCCTAATAAGATTATTACTAATAGAGATGTACGCTTTATATCTAAATTCTAGTAGATAGTATTCGCCCTTATAGGTATTAAATATAGTATATCCACGGCATACTATCTATAAATAGATAGCTAGACTAAAAGAATAAACTAGATAGTAGAATAGTTTCTTAGATATTACCTAAACTACTAATAAAATAACTAGGTAGGGTTACTTCCTATAGCATAGTTAGCCTATAATAGCTTATAATATAGTGCTACTAGAGTCTTACTATTCTTTATAAACTATAGATTTAACCTAGTAGCTTATTAAGTACCTAGGGTAATGAGATCCTAGAGTGTAGATAGAGAAGATTAGGTAAAGGAAATTATATAAATCTATACCTAACTCTAATAAGATGCCATATTCCTATAGGAAAAGATAGGTAAATACTATAATCTTAAGTATAAGCCTACGCCTACGCTAGAGAAGGGAGAGAAAGTCTAGCTATTATAAAAAAATATTGCTAGTAAATAACTATTAAATAAACTAGACTACCTAAAAATTAGACTATACAAAGTCCTTAAATAGATTACCCTAGTTTTATTTAAACTACGCCTCCTAAATAATATAAAAATACACCTAGTATTTTATATAGTCTTGTTAGAAAAAGTACTATAAGACGTAGAACCTATAGTTTATAAGGTAGACACGTATAAAGAATAATAAGAAGAATAGGAAGTAGTAAGTATTAATAGATACTAACTAGTAAATAGTTAGAACTACTATAAGGTTAAATGGCTAGGACGCAATAAAAAGGGAAACCTATAGGATAATACCTAGGAACTAGAAAGTAATCTTAACTACCCTAAGAAGTTAGAAGAATTTTAGTTAAACTAATCTCTTAAAGAAAGCCTAGAGATATTAGACTAAGAATTAGACTACCTTATAGTAAATTATAAAGAACACTACTATTAGAGAAGGTATAAGTAATATCTTAGAAGGCTACTTTACCCTCCTTAGGACTATTCTATAGACTAGTAGCTTTTAGCTCTACTTCTTTCTAATCTAATTTAGCCTCTAGAAATACTAACTAATAATCCTTCTATTTATTAAGAAGCTCCTTCTATTTCTATAACTATAATACCTTTACTTAGGTAGTAGTAAGGGTATCTAGAATCTCCTCCTAAGCTTTCTTAGCCTTAATAAGTTTGGCTTAAATTTTAGCTTAGGAATAACTAGTGTTATATACTATAAATAATTAGTATAGATAGAATAATAGTAGTAGATAATATACTCTTAGCCACTAAGATCCTATTAATATTATAAGAACTATAGATATTTAAATAAATATAAGCTTTATAAGTAGGACGCCTAGGCGTATTACGTAAAGAAAGCTTATATAGAATTTTTAACTAATTATAGTAAGAGTAAGGTATAGTAAGAAATCTATAATAACTAATTTTATTAGTAAGTATAAGTTATTTATTAGTTTTATAAGAAGGTATAGAGGGTAATAATAACCTAACTTATAATAGGGCTTACCCTACTAATATAGCACTACCCCTATAATAGAATAATCTTTAGGCTAAAGACTTAGAAGGGGGAGATAGTATTATGGCTACTACACTATAATAGAATTATAGGACTTATATTAATAATAGTAGTAACTAATTAGATTATATAGGGGAAGAATATAATTATAGATTAGATACTAAGTATAATATAGGCATGTAAGGAAGTCACGTAATTAAATCTATAGATCTATAGGATAGAGCTATAGAGCCTAGATCTATAGAATCTATAGGTAGAGCCTATAGAGCCACTATTAGATAGTAGTATATAGAGATAATAGATTACTACTAGGTAAGCCTTTATTATTAATCTATAATATAGTTCTCTGCATCTAGTTTCCTTATAGAAGATTACTATTAAGTTTTTAGTAACATATTCTTATAGTAGTAACTAATTAATGTTTATATAATACATAATCTATACTACCCTACACGCTACTTATCTCTTATAAGAACCCCGATAGGGCCACGACTAGTAATAGAGTCCTAGAGGCCCTATTATAAAGAGAGTATAAAGTATAGATATATATATTTATAGAGAAGGAAGGAAAAGTAAATCTACTAGAATATTAACCCTAGAATTATATAATTAACCTAGAAGAAGGGAAGACGCTACCCTTTAGACTACTATATAGTAAGATAGGAGAAGAACTCTATAAAGAATATAAATTTATTAAGATAAATCTAGTAAAAGGATATATTAGACTATTAAAGTTACTAGTAGTAAGTCCTTTTATATTTATTAAAAAGAAGGATAGATTAGATAGACTATATATTAACTACTAAGTAATTAATAATATAATAATTAAGAATAGATACCTATTACCTAATATCTTAGAGCTTAGAGATAGACTCTTATAAGTAAAAGTCTTTATAATAATAGACTTATAAGATAGATACTACCTAGTTAAAATAAAGGAAGGTAAAGAATAGAAAATAGTATTTTAGTTATGCTATAGACTCTTTAAGTACCTAGTAATGCCTTTTAGACTTACTAATACACTAGTAACCTTTTAGGCGCTTATTAATAACGTACTCTATAAATATTTAGATATATTTATTATTATATATATAGATAATATTCTTTTCTTTTCTAAAAATAAATCTAACCACACTAAGTACGTATAGATAGTACTAAAAGTACTAGATAAAGTACACTTAAGAATTAAACTTAAGAAATACTAATTTAACGTTAAATAACTTAAATTTCTTAGACACATTATTACTACTAAAGGAATTAAGATAGCACTAAGTAAGATAGAGAGTATTAGAAATTAGCCTATACTAAAAACTATAAAGAACATCTAAGAATTCTTAGGATTCTATAGATTTAATTAATAATTTATTAAAAATTACGTAAAGGTTATATTACTATTAATAAACCTTACTAGAAAGGATACGCCTTTTAAATAGATAAATAAGTGTAGAATTATTATAACTCCTTAAAATAGTATATATTATAGAACTAGTTCTTATTTATTTTAAGAGTAATAAACTACTATAATTTAAAACTAATATAAGCGATCTCGCACTAGGAGTATACGTAAAATAAGAATAAAATAGTAAATGGTACCTAATTACCTACTACTTATGCAAATTTAATAACGCAGAAACATAGTATAACGTATATAATAAAGAACTCTACGCTATTATTAAAGCCTTAAAACACTAGAGAATCTACACTCTTAGTTATTTAACGCTAGAAATCTATATAGATTATAAAAACTTACTTAGGTTTATAATAATAAAAGAACTAACACTATAGTAATAAAGATAGTTATAAACTACTAGCTAGTATAAATTTAAAATTATCTATATAGTAGGAAAAAAAAATAGATAAGTAGACGCACTTAGTAGATAAAGTAATTTAGTAGGAGAAAAGGTTAAGACCTACTTAGTAATTCTTTAAAAATAAAGATAGATCTCTTAAAGTAATAGTAGAACTTAATTAACTTCTAGTTATAAACTAAAAAGTACTAAAATAACTATAAATAGAGATTATTAAATAATACCATAATAACCCTATATATGGACACCTAGGTATTAGAAAAATAATAGAGCTTATCTAGCAAAACTATACCTTTAGGGGAATAAAAGAAGCTGTAACTAGCTATATTTAAAAATATATAGAATACTAAAAGAATAAACATAGCACATATCTTAAGTATAGAGAAATATAACTAATTAAGATACTAATAGCACCTTTTAAAGATATTACTATAGACTTTATTATAGAAATACTAGACTTAATTAACCTAGCCACGAAAACCTCGTATAATAGCATTTTAGTAATTATATATTAATTTATAAGCTATATTAAATTAATTCCATGTCTAAAGAATATAATAGCTAAAGAACTAGCTTACCTCTTTTAAGATAAGTAGGTTAGATACTATAGTATTCTAAAGATAATTATTAGTAATAGAGATAAGCTCTTTATATTAAACTTCTAGATAACGTTTATAGCACTTATTAGAATAAAATAAAAACTATCTATAGCATATTATCTATAGATAGATAGAAAAATAGAAAGAATAAATTAAACTATAGAAATATATCTATAAATATACTATAATAAATAGAAAAATAACTAGGTTTTACTACTACCTATAGTATAATTAGCACATAATAATAAGGTATTAATAGTAATAGGGTAAACACCTATTACGATTACAGTAGAACTAAGTAAGGCAAGTGGGGAGAATTATACTTAGAATATTAGTAATAAAGGTAAGCTAGATTAAGCCCCGTAGGCTAGCTAATTAGGTAGCTTATATTATCTATTACGTAATGAGGTCTAGTATAAGTAGAAGACCCTAGGGACCTTAGAGACCCTAAGGACCTTAGTAGGTTCTAGGACTTTAGAGTCTAGGTGGGACCTCCTAGATAGTAAAGAATAGTATATAGTCTAAAGGAACTTTAGTATCTTTTCTATTCTTTATAGTTAAAATTCTATAGTTAAAATTAGAGTATATCTTCTATACTAAGATCTATTAGTCTTCTTATATAATTATTACCTTACCTTCTATAGTAAGGTTAGAATATTCTTTTACTCCCTTATTATTATTCCTCTACTCTCGTCCACTAAATACCTATAAGGTCTAACCTAGGTTAGGTACGTAGAAACCCCTTATAACACTTTAACTACCTAAAGGTATAAGACGTAATAGTAACACTAACTAGCTTATAAGCGTTAAGGGCGGTAGCTAGAAGTTCTACTTTTAGGCCTATAACTAATACAGCTATAGTTATAGCTAACTAGGCTAATTAGATTTAATAACTCTAAGAGTAACTAGCATAATTAATAGAATAGTTCTAGGGATAGGTAATAGTTACTACTCTAATTAAAGGAATGTTTAAAGTCCTAGAACTCTTTAACAGAGACTAAGAAAAGTTAAAACTATTTCTTACTAATATAGAGCTATATAATCGCTCTTATAAAGCCACTATAGGTAAAGAATAAGACTAAATATTAGCCGCCAGAATGTATATAGTAGAATAGGCTGCTAGATAGATGTAACCCCTAGTAGATAATTATATAGAAAATAAGGATAATATTAAGGAATATTAGGAGGACACTAAACTAGTCTTTAAGGATTAGAAGTTATTCTAAGAATAGATAACTATTATATTTAGTAAAGTTAATAAAGTAAAGTAGGCTAAGTAATAGATCTAAAGGCTAAAATAAACTATATTAATAGGTAAGTATGCCTTAATATTTAAGTAACTTTAAGCTAAGATAGACTAGAATAATATACTACTCTAATTAGTATTCTATAATAGTCTAAAGGAGTTAGTAAAGGACGGCCTTATACACTACGTAGAACCTAATAACCTAGAAGCACTAATAGAACTAGCTATATATATAGATAACTGCCTACATAAGTAAAACTAGGAGAAGTAGGAAGTAACTAAGCCTATATACTACTAGAGAGCTAATACTTAAAAGAGGCATAACTATAGGGACAAATAGGATAAGGATAGTAATATAATTATAGGGGATAAAGTATAAACTAAGAGGGAACGCACCCTATAGTAAAAGAAGTAGAATAAGGTCTACTAATAATACTTTAAGGATAAGGCTTACCTAAGTTATAGAAAGTAAGGGTATTTTAAAGCTAACTGCCCTAACTATAAGGAGTAAGGTAAAAGAGCTAATATAATTAGGATAGCTATAGCAACGCTATAACCTAAAACGCTAGAATTAGGCGAAGTTCCTAATAATACTATAATACTAGATTCTAAGGAGAAATCTTAGGAAACCTAACTAACTAATTCTAAAGGGTATTTGGACAAAGACGGCTACTAAGTTACTATAGGAGGTATAGTGGTGTGTAGGGTAACTAAGTAGTAATACTAGGTCTATAGGGAACTTAGGCACTAAGCTAGGTAATACTACGTAAAAATAAAGATTGTAGGACTAGATATACACTAAATATATAAATGGGTAGTGACCTATTAAGGGAAACTATAGAACCCTACCTAGTAACTTAAGATAATTAACGTATATATATAGAAGGAATTCTAATAATACTATATAATAGACTATTCCTACTACTAGAATAAAAGGAGCTAGGTATAAGAAAACTAAGGGGATAAGGAATACTATAGGTTAGAAAAAAATAAGTGTATAGATAGGAACTGTTATATACACTAATTTAATATCTAGAAAAGGGACTATAGGCCCCTAGTATAGGAGGTATACTATATAGACAGCTACCCTATCTATTAGAACTAGAAATACTTAACGGGTAATTAGCCTAAGGGCCCTAATTAATATAATAAAACCCTATAACATAAATACGCAGATATATATCTAAAGTAAAAAGACATAGACCATATAGGAACCTAAGAATAGATAGACTATAGAAGATAAGAATACCTTAGACACCTTAGTAAAAAGGAATCTATAGTAATAGATTTATTAGATCTAAACTATAAGTTTATACTATACTAGGAGTGCAAAATAATAGGCTATTAATAGTATAAAGAAATAGGTAAGGAATCTAAATGCCTACATATACTTATAGTAAACTAATAGTAGAGAAGAGTAATAATAGAGTGCCTAAGGGACGCCTTAGAAGTAAGGTCTAAAGCATAATACCTAAGGGAAAAGGTATTAAACCCCTTTAGAATAGTACTTTAGTAACTAAGGACTAACTATCTACTACATAAACGATGCCACTGTAAAGGCATATATAACTAAGAATAAGAGTAATTAAAAAACTAGTATACTACTAGGCAGGGAGCTAAGCTGGTATAGGCGTTCTAAAGGCTTATAGGGTGGAAGCTAAAGGCACTATAAAACTATAAATAATAAAATAGATTATAATTAGAGAATTCTAAGTAAAAGCTTTAATAGACCCTAGCGCAATAGAATATCTAATATTACTAGAAATAGTAGAAAAACACGATCTACTATATAGAAATAAAGAGGTACTAGCCTAGTTAGAAATAGTAGATAGTACGCTCTCCTAAGGCTATAGTAGAGGCTAGCTATACCTAGAAATAATGCCGCTACCTATTAGAATTAAGGGATTTAAAAGCTAATACAGCTTTATAATAATAGACTTAGGAAGCCTAGAAGCCATTATAGAATATAACTAGCTAGTTATATATAACCCTAATATAGATTAGGTAAAATAGACTATAAGGAGTTAAGGAGTAACCTTAAGGGTTACTAGTACCTAATATACTAAGTAGGTGTAACCTACGACCCTAGAAACTCTAAATAAGTAGGTTAAAAGATAGACTAGGGGGATTTTAGCTATCTAGATAGCTAAGATCCTAAGAGAAAACCTAGGATAAGTAAGAATTATCTAGATATAATGCTTAGATCTCTAAGAAAGAATAAGAGAAATAACTATTCTACTAGAATATAAAGAGTATATAGAACTCTTTAAAGAAATTAAGGGAGAAGAACTCCCTAACTACTAGAAGTAGGATTATAAGATACTACTAGAAGAAGGTATAAAACTATAACTAGAATAGCTAAGGCTAATGTCTATAGATTAGAAATAGGAACTAAGGGAATACTTAAGGAAAAATCTAGTAAGAGGTTATATCTAAGATAGTTAGAGCCCTATAGCATTCCCTATTCTATAGGTACCTAAGAAGAATAGTAAGCTACAACTCTATATAGACTATAGATAGCTAAATAATACTACTATTAAGAACTAGTACCCTCTACTACTAATAATAGAGCTAATGGATAGGCTCTATAGGACTAAATAGTTTACTAAATTTAATATATGCGATGGTTATTATCGCATATAGATAGCTAAAGGCCATAAGTAGAAGACTATATTTAGGACCTAGTTTAGTCTCTATAAATATATAGTTATGCCTTTTAGACTAATAAATACGCCTATAATATTTTAGGCTGTAGTAAATAAGGCGCTATATAAATACTTAGATGTGTTCTATATAGCCTACCTTAATAATGTACTTATCTATTCTAGTAGGACGCTAAAAGAATATATAGAATATGTAAAGAAGGTACTTAAGAAAATAAAGGAGTATAAGTTACTCCTATACCTAGATAAATGCGAGTTTTACGTTATAAAAATAGAGTATCTAGAATTTATTATCTTAAGGGAAGGAGTGTCTATAGACCCTAAGAAGATAGCTACTATATAAGAATAGCTAGTTTCTAAGTTAGTAAAGAATATCTAGTCCTTTCTAGGGTTTACTAACTTCTACTAAAAGTTTATTAAGAATTATTCTAAGATAATAGTACCGTTAATAGACCTTACTAAGAAAAAGAATAATAAGACTATTTAGCTAATTACTAGAAGACCTCTAGAGGTATTTAAGAGGCTAAAAGAAATGTTCCTTATAGTACCCTTACTCTAGATATTTAACCTAAGAAAACCTATAAGGGTAGAAATAGATGTATCTAACTATATAATGGGAGCGATTCTCTTATAGCTAGATAGAGATAAGAAGTAGAGACTAGTATTCTACTATTTATAAAAGTTCTTAGGAGTAGAACTTAATTACGATGTTTATAATAAGAAACTACTAGGGGTAGTAGACGCCTTTAAATAATAGAAAGCTTAACTTATAGGAGTGTACTTTAAAACTAAGGTATAGATAGACCACTAAAACCTTACTAGCTTTATATTAACTAAGAAGCTTAACTAATAATAAGTATAATAGGTAGAGTTCTTAGCAAATTTTAATTTTACTATTTACTATTAACTAGGAATGCTTAACGGCGCTATAGACGCCTTAAGCTAAAGATTAGACCTAATAGAGGATAAGGCTAACCTCTATAACACTATATTATAAGTATATAAGGACGGAACGTTAGAATATAACTAACTAAAAATTAAAGCTTAAGCAGCCTCTTTCTAGTATATAGGACTAGAGGTATATAACTTATAAGACTACTCCTAACTCTCTAGGGAATAAAGAGAAGAGTATAATCTATTCTAAAATGGTTTTAATAAAACCTAGAGGGACCACTAATAAAGGGTAATTATTAAAGACTAATATATACCTATCTTAATTAGGAAGCTATATAGATCTAGGGAATGGGGGCACCTAGGTATTAAAGAAATAACGCATTGTATTATAAATAAATATGCTATCCTAAAACTTAAGTAAAAGGTTATAAAAGAAATAAGCAACTATTTAGTATATTATAAAAATAAGCCTAAAAGACATAAGCCTTATAGACTCCTATAACCACTACTATTTATAGAGAGGCCATAGTAAAGCGTAATAATAGACTTTATAGTAAAACTCCTAAAATTACTATAACTAGGAATAAAACGTATATGCGATACTATTATAGTTATAGTAGATTAACTTACGAAAGCTACTAAGTTTAGACTAATAGAAGAATCTATATTAGTAGAGGAACTAGTATATAAGGTAGATAACGTACTATTTATAAAATATAGCCTACCTAAAGAATTTATTATAGACTATAACAAACTCTTTATATCTAAATACTAGAATATGTTTACTATAATATTAGGAATATATAGAAAACTCTTAATAAGTTTCCACCCTTAAATAGATAGATAAATAGAATAAATAAACTAGACGCTAGAATAGTACCTTTAGTTCTATATAAATAAATAGTAAGATAACTAGGTAGAACTCTTACCTATAGCGTAATTAGCGTATAATAGCTCTAGGTTAGGCTTAATAGGGTACTCTCTACACTATGCTAACTATAGATATAAACTAGTTATTTATTAGAATTCTAGAGATATGGAAAGTCTTTCTATAGGAGCTTATAATAAAGCTTAGAAAATAAAGGAACTTTATAAAATCCTATATAAAAGAATTACGCGAAAATCCCTCTTGGTATCTAAAAATGTAAATAAATAAAGGATTAAGGGACTAACCTTTAAGAAGGGGGATAAAGTTTTCCTATTATAAAAAAATCTAAAAACTAAAAGGTAAAGTAAAAAACTAGATTACCTATAGGTAGGCCCCTTTAAAATATAAGAAGTTAAAGGGCCAGTTATAAATAAATTACTTTTACCTATAGGCACTAAAGTACATAACACCTTTTATAAAAACCTCTTAGAACCAGCACTACTAAATGCTCTAATTAAGACCTAACTAGAGCTAGAGGATAACGAGTACAAAGTTAAAGCTATTAAGGACCTAAGGAAAATTAATAGTTAGCTTAAGTACTTAGTATTATAGAAAGGATGGCTAGAGTAGTATAATACGTAGGAACTAAAAGAAAACCTTATAAACTATAAGGAATTACTAGAGGACTTCCGTTATAAATGCGTAGAGGTACGTTTCTAGAGAAGTATAATCTAGAACCTAAAGCTAAAGAAACTAGGTTAAGATTACAGAGGAAATTAGAAAGGTTAAAGAAGGAAGAATTAGCCTATAGCTAGATAAGATTAGTAAGTAAAGGTAAAAATAGTAATAGTGTATAAGTGCTGCTAAAAGCCCTACTCTTTGCTAAGCCCTTCTCTTATAACTAATCTATTATATTAGTAACCTAGAGGTTATAATAAGCGAAGGAGTATTCCTTTACCTTAACCTTAGCTAACTTAAGTTTAAGGCGGGCAGTTTTAGCATATACCTAAAGAAGAGCTAACTACTTCTACTCTTTCTCTTTATAAACTAAGGTCTAGTTATCCTTAGAAACCTATAAGCTATAATTAGTATATACTAAGATATAACTAGTATATTAACCTAAGGTCGCATCCACGAAATAGTAAAGTTTTAACTTTTAATAACGCTTATAACTAAGTAATATCTTAAGGCTTTAGAATTTAACTTCTAGTGTATAAGTATAACGTTTCTAAACGGATAAGCGAGGAGCTTTAGGTATATTTAGGACGTAAAGGAAAATCTAGGTTAGGATATAACCTAAGTAGGTAGGAGGGCTAGCGTACCTTTATATATCTAATAGGCGCTAATAGGCCAGCTATACTATAGGAAGCTAGACTAGGATATTAGAATAATACTCCTAAGGAGGGGGATAATGTTATAATTATAGTAGGACTAAGTAAGGTAAGTAGGGAGAATTATACTTAGGATATTAGTAATAAAGGTAAGCTAGATTAAGTCCTATAGGCTAGCTAATTAGGTAGCTTATATTATCTATTACGTAATAAGGTCTAGTATAAGTAGGAGACCCTAGGGACCTTAGAGACCCTAAGGACCTTAGTAGGTTCTAGGACTTTAGAGTCTAGGCGGGACCTCCTAGATAGTAAAGAATAGTATATAGTCTAAAGGGACTTTAGTATCTTTTCTATTCTTTATAGTTAAAATTCTATAGTTAAAATTAGAGCATATCTTCTATACTAAGATCTATTAGTCTTTTTATATAATTATTACCTTACCTTCTATAGTAAGATTAGGATATTCTTTTACTCTCTTATTATTATTCCTCTACTCTCGTCCACTAAATACCCGTAAGGTCTAACCTAGGTTAGGTACGTAGAAACCCCTTATAACAACACCTTACTATACTATATATAGAAAATATCTAAATCTCTTTAACTAACGACTACTAATAAATATTAACGTAAAAGAAGCCATAGATATAGTAGATAATATAAAAAAGATATATAATAAACTCTAAGAAAACCTTAAGAAAGCTTAATAGTAAGCTATTTTCTATATAAATTAGAAATAAAAAATGGCACCTTAGCTAAAGAAGGGGGATAAAGCATATCTACTTATAAAGAACCTTTAAACTTAAAAGAAAAAGTATAAGAAACTAGATTATATTAAGGTTAGACTATTTTATATTTCTAAATAAATATTACTAGTAAACTATAAATTAGAATTACTACTAGATGCAAAGATATACTTAGTATTTTATATATTATTATTAGAACTAGTAGACCTAGAGATACTAGTTAAAACTACCTTCTATTACTAGCTAGAGGAAGAAACGGAATTTAAAGTTAAAATACTTCTAGGTTACTATAAAGTTAGAAGAAAGGACTTCTAGAATAATAAATTCCTATAGGAATAGTTAGTTAAGTGGAAAGGTTACCTACACTTAGAGAATATATAGAAACTAGAGGGTAAGCTAAGAAAAAACTACTAGCCACTTCTTAAATAAGTAAGGAAGAGAGTCTATAACTACTACTACTATACTAGAGTAACTAGAAGTAACTTTAGAGGGGATAAAAACTACTCTATAATAATAATTTAGTAATATATCTAGCTACTAGATATAGGAGGAATATTTTCCTAGAAGTTAGAAGGAAGATTATCTATTACTAACTAGATAGAGGGACGAAGCTCTATAGGACTAGTAGGCTAAGTAGGCTAAATAGAATTCTTATCTAACTCTATTAATACTGCACTCTCTACTATAATAACTTTACTAGTATACTTCTTATTCTATAATAACTACTTCTTTAACTAATTCTCTTTTACTTAAGCTATATATATAGCTTTAAAAGTAGTATTCTACTTCTTTTACACTTTATTTAATTATACTTCTAACTTCTTCTTCTTAGTAACTAACCATAAGAACTTATTCTAAGTAATAGTAATATTATACTTTAAACCTTACTTCTAATACTTACTACACTTCCCTAAACTAATATAGACCTTATAAACACAGGTATATAACTAATAGAATAAGTATTTTAACACTATAATAATACTATAGTTTTTAATAGTAAAAATAAGGTTATAATAACGCTTTATAGAATAATAGTTAGTAGGCATAATTCTTTAGGGTAAAGAATAAAAAGGAAAGGGATAATATTATAAACTAGATAATAGTAGGGAAGTTTAGGCGCTTATAAAGGTAGAAGATATAATAACTAGGGTTATAATAAAATAAAAATATACTAAGTTACTTAGATAGTAGTTACGTAACTTACTTAGCTACTTAGGGTTTCTAAATAACTAAGTAGCTAAGAGCTATTACGTAACCTACTTAGTTATTTAGGGCTCCTAAGTAACTAAGTAAGATTCCTATATAGAAATATAAGAATAAACCTTTATACTTATATTTAACCTAAGTTTTAATCTATTATTTAGATTTACTTAGGCCTTCCTTATTAACTTATTACACTTTATAAGATACTTCTATATTAATAAGAACCCCTTCTTCCTTCCCTTAGTAAGTCTTGCCTAAGAACTAACCTTAACCTATTTAGGACTAGCTACCCTTTCTAGATTTAATAAATTCCTTAGTGGCTGTGTACTAGCACCTTATAGAATTATTATATAAATTCCCTCTAGATTTTTACTAGAATAAAGATTCTATTAAAGACCTTATATATATTATCTTTATACTTTATTCCTATTAGTAAGTGGCTTATACTTTCCTTACTAATTATAGTTTCCTTCTAGATCTAATTAAGCTATACACTAGCTTATATTTCTACTATTACTATAAGCTTAGGTACGTTATATATAATAGTACTATTAGCATTAAACTTAAGTAAGGCCCCTAATACTTCTACCTTTTCTTAGAGGTCTAGTTATCTACTTAGGGTATTAGCTCTAAGGTTTTCTATTCCTCTAGTATATATAATCTTAAAGTTATATATTAATAAGGTCTATGCCTATCTTACTTATCTAGGGGTAAGGGCTTTATTAATTATAAATCCTATTAGGTTCTTATAATCTAAGAATATAGGTATCTAGTATTTTACCCCTTAGAGATATATTCTCTATTCCTTAAAGGCTTTAACTATTACTAATATTTCCTTATTATAAATATTATAGTTAAGTTCCGTAGTCTTTATTTTTTAGGAATAATAGCTATATAGGTGTTTTTTATCTATTTTTAGGTCTTACTAGAGTAAGTATGCTCCTATAGTAAAATTTAATATATTAGTTTTAAGTATTACTAAGTAGCGTAGGTTAAATATCTATAGAATAGGTTCTTTTATAAATTCTTCTTTTAGCTAATCTATTACTTATTAGTACTTATCTATCTATTTAAAAGGGACTTCTTTCTTAGTTAATCTTATAAGTGGTTCTATAATTCTAGTCTACTCTAGGATAAACTTCCTATAATAATTATAAAATTCTAGGAAGGACTAAATATCTTTAATATACTTAGGGGTTCCCTACTTAGAGACCTCCTATAGTTTAGTTTATTTAATCTTAAGTTTTTCTAGTTTAACTACGAACCCTAAAAAGATGGTTTAGGTTATATAGAACTTATATTTCTTAAGCTTAAGGTATAGCTTAGCCTTACTTATTTATTTAAGTACTTCCTTAATGTGCCCTTCGTGTTATTATTTGTTTATTAAATAGATTAGTATATTATCTAGGTATACTATTACGTATTCTCCTAGGTATCCTCTTAAGATGGTATTAATTTATTATTAGAATACTACTAGGGCGTTAGTAAGCCTAAAGGGCATAACCTTATATTTAAAGAGTCCTAGCTTAGTTTAGAAGACTATTTTCTATTCCTTACCTTCCTTTATCCTAATTTAGTGGTATGCATTTTTAATATCTAAGCGTATAAAGATTTTTATATCTTATAACTAATCTTGTAGGTCTAAGATTAGTGGTAATAGGTATTAATCTTTCTTAGTTATAGTATTAGTTTTCCTAAAATCTATATAAAACTATAGTTTAGGGTTATCTTTCTTCTCTATGAACGTAACTCTATAAGCTATAGAAGATTTAGAAGGTTAAATGTATTCTTATTTAAGGTTATTTTTAATATATTATTTAGTAACCTTAAATTCCTTTTCTATAGTCTTATAAACTAGTTCCTATATAGGTTATTCCCCTTCTTTTAGCTTAATTTCGTAATCCTAGTCTATATATTCTGGTAAATAACCTTCTAGTTTATTAAAGATATCTGCGAACTCCTAGTATTATTCTAGAATACCTGAAATTTGTTCTTTACTAGCGGCTAGCTAATAGGGGTACTTAATTCCTTTAGTTTCCTAATAGATAATTAGATTAACTTACCTTAGCTATAGTATCCTAAGGATTATATTCTATTAGTTATCTATTTTAGCTAGATCTATAGTAAAATTATTAATTACTAATCTATCTAATAGGAAGGTTCCTAGCGTGGTTTCTATATTAATTTACTCTTAGAACGGCAGCCCCTTAATATTATATAGGGTTTGTTATTCCCTTTTATTTATATAGTGGAGCCCTTCTTCCTCTATAAAGTCCTTTAATATAAAGTTTTAGGTAGCTCTACTATTAATTATAGCTTAGATAGGTCTCCCCTTAGTATTCTCCCTTAAGTATTATATATGGCCTAAGTATCCCTCTAAGGGCTTCTTTACCCTTTAGCTAATGCTTAGTCTAGATTTTTATTACTACGTGCTTTAGGCACTTATTTTCTAGGTATTTATACTATAGTTATCCCTTAATATACTTGTGTAGTAGGAGGGGTCCTAGAGCTAGTACTAGGTATCTACTAACCTTCTTTTCTAGATACTATTTATATACTTTATCTCTTTAGATAAGATTATTATGTAGGTTATCTATTATTTAAATTAGGAAGGCGTAGTATTTCTTCTTTAGTGCTAGGTGTATTAGATAGTTATCTACTATATACGACGTCTATAAGAGTTTATAATACGCTAGATATTTAGTTAGCGTTTAGGGGTTATCCCCTTCTATAGGTTTAATTTTATTCTCTAAATGTTCTTCTTTAATTAGAATTTAGTATTTTATTATAATTTAGGGTGTATATACTTCGTCTACCTATCTAATTTTATTGGCTATTTAAGCCTAGGTTTGGCTATCTAGCATTTCTACTACTAGAATTATGTTCCTTTTAACCTACTTATTAAAGCTAGTGAACTTAGTATTTCTTAGGAACTAGACCTTCTAGTTTTTATAAACTTTGTGAATTATTTCTCTATATAAGTTTCTATAGTAAAAGCGCATTTCCTTAATTTATTATCTAAAATTAGCTAACCTAATTATCTTAGCCACTTTAAGGGCTAGTCCTTTTAACTAGAAGTACTCTATTCTTCTAATATAGATATTCTTTCTAGGAGATATAGGTACTTCTTAAATAGGTAATAAGGAGAAAGGTTCTTCTCCTTAGAGAGTTAACTAGAATAGGGTATTAATTAATTTATCTAAACTACTCTTCTATTTCTTATCCTCTAACTTACTATTTAAGTCGCTTATATTAAAGAATTCTAGGATTTAGGCATTTTATTCTTTAAGCTATAGAGTTATTTATCCTTTTTTAGGTTACTACTAACTTTTCGCCTATTAGCTAGTATCCTATATCCTTTTTTATTTTTATATGCAATATGCACGTATCCTAGGAGCACTTAGCCTAATAGGTGACCTTATATTTCTTACTACTAGCTAGTTTCTCCTTAGTGTCCCTTAAGGTTTCCTATTTTCTTAGTTTCTCTTTAGTATCTTTTATAGACTTATCCTAGCTTTTACTTAGGTAGTTCCTAGCTATATAACCCTTCTTACTATAGCTAAAGTAGGTGCCTTCTTTACGTTACTTCTCCTTTATTATATTCTAACTTAATTCCTTTTCTTTATTAGTATCTAAGACTATTAGATCCCCTTTATTATAAGTTTTATAGTTTTGGCTATTTACTCTATGTCTACTTCCTTCCTTATTATCTTATTTTTATAGGAATAACTCGTTATCTACTTAGACGGCTTATTTAATTATTATAGGTAGAGTTATTAGTTTCTCTATTCTAATTATTTTATACCTAATATCTAACTTTAGTTCTTTATAGAACCTTTATATTAGGGCCCTTTCTCTATAGTCTAAGACCTTATTAGCTAGCTACTTAAATGCTAATATGTAAGCTGCTACTATCTTAGTTTATTAGAGTTTTAAAAGTTTCTATTTGGCTATACGTTCTGCATTAATATTACTAAAGGTTAACTATAGTTTTTTCTTAAAGTAAGCATAGCTTACGAAGATAAGGTTAGTTTCTATTTTCTAGTTATTAACTTAGCTTATTCTCTAATCTATAAGATAACTATTAAACTAGTCTATTACTTTTCTAGTAAAGTAGGTAGCTATATAGGCCACCTTCTAGTCTTTATCCCTAAGATATTCTTAATTTAGATCTAGGTAAAGAGATATTAAGGCTAGGAATCCCCTAAGTTTAGTTTAAGTACTATTAAACTTCTCTAGATCTATAAGTTTTAGTGGTCTATTCCTTATTTAGAGTTCTATCTACTAGATCTATTCCTTTATAGTGTTATTAGCTCCTCCTACTATTTCTTCTAATATAACTCTTACTTACTTAACTAATTACTTATAAGCTTCCTTGGCCCTAGCATTCTCTTTATTAAGGTAGTTAAGTTATTCCTTTATCTAGACTAGGTCTATTAGGTTTAATAACGTTAGTTAGTTTACTATAGGAGCTATTATTAATACTAGTAATCTAGGTACGTACCTATAGAGACTCTTAAGATATAATTATTAAAGTGTAATAGGGCCTCTAGGACTCTATTACTAGCCGTGGCCCTATTAGGGTTCTAGTAAGAGATGAGTAGTGTGTAGGGTTATATAGATTATATGTAATATAAACGTTAATTAATTACTACTATAAGAGTGTGTTACTAAAAGCTTAATAGTAATCTTCTATAAGGAAACTAGATGTAGGTAACTATATTATAGATTAATAATAAAGGCTTACCTAGTAGTAATCTATTATCTCTATATACTACTATCTAATAATGGCTCTATAGGCTCTACCTATAGATCCTATAGGTCTAGACTCTATAGCTCTATTCTATAGATCTATAGATCTAATTACGTAACTTCCTTATGTGCTTATATTATGCTTAGTATCTAACCTATAATTATATTCTTCTCCTATATAATCTAATTGGTCGCTGCTGTTATTAATATAAGTCCCGAAATTCTATTACGGTATAGTAGCCGTAATACTATCCTTCTTTTTAATAAATATAAAAGGGCTTACTACTAGTAACTTTAATAGTCTAATATATCCTTTTACTAGGTTTATCTTAATAAATTTATATTCTTTATAGAGTTCTTTTCTAGTTTTACTATATAGTAGTCTAAAGGATAGCATCTTCCCTTCTTCTAGGTTAATTATATAATTCTAGGGTTAATATTCTAATAGGTTTACTCTTCTTTTCTTCTCTATAAATATATATATCTATACTTTATACTCTCTTAGTACTTCTAAGGGTATACTTTCTTTCTTCTTCTTATACTTTATAACCTAGTAGTTCCTACTAGTATCTACTAAAGGTAATTTCTATTTTTAACTTTCTATTATAAGTCTATATTATTAATAATACTCTTATCTACTATTAATCTCTATTATTATATAGGCTTAGCTTATAATATATATTTATAGTATTCTAAGAATAGTGTTCTTAAACCCTAATTAATATATAGGTTATACTTTCTTAACTAAGGTAATCCTAATATAATATTATACCTAGATCTATCTAGTATATTAAGTGTAATTATCTCCCTATATTTATAGATCTAAAGTATAGTAGTAACTTTATAAGTAATATATAGTATATTTAGTATTTAACTTCTATTTATAATATAGATAGAATAGGCTTTATTCTTAAGTATTAGCTAGAGTTCTACTTATAGTACTACTTCTTAGGATATAAAGTTTTCTAATATACCTAAATTTATTAGTACCTTAATCTATATTTTATTAAGCTAAACTAGTAGCTTAATTAATACTTTACTATTAATAGTATTTAACTCTCTAATAGTATCTTCTTACCTATCTATTAGTTCTTAAGGGCTTCTTAGGCCTTATAGGCTAGAATTTAGTCTAAAAAAGAACTATTTTTCTTAGGAGCTAGGTAGTTTATATTTTTTTATTATTATTCTTTCTATTTTTACTCTTTTTTTCTTTTACTATAGTTATCCTTCTACTATAGTTTTCCTTTAGAAGCTTTACTATCTTATACTATACTTATTTCTATATAAATATTAATAACTATTCTTAGTTAGTTAGGGTTTTTACTAAATCTATAGATATATTTATTATCCCTATACCTACTATAGTTAATATTTAAGTAAGTTTACTATCTATCTTAGGTGTATATTCTATTATAGAGTGTACTAGTTACCACGTTTTATATATTATTTATACTTAAAAAGTATAGTTTTTCTTACTTATTCTATAAATATTTATTATATTTATTAATTAGGTAATTATACCACTACTAGTAGTATTATTTCTTATACTATAGTTATTTACCTCTATGCATTTCCTTAGCTCTATAGTAGATTAGGCACTAGTTATATTTATATATAGTCTATTAGATATTTAAGTACTATTGGTTTTAGTGGTCTAGGTAGTACTTCTATAAATAATCTAGGTCCTTATTATAGAAATCTTAGTGTTACGGCTATTACGCCGTAATAGAATTATAGGAATTACATTAATAATAGTAGTAACCAATCGGATTATATAGGGGAAGAATATAATTATAGGTTAGATGCTAAGTATAATATAAGTACGTAAGAAAGTTACGTAATTAGATCTATAGATCTATAGGATAGAGCCATAGAGCCTAGATCTATAGGATCTATAGGTAGAGCCTATAGAGCCATTATTAGATAGTAGTATATAGAGATAATGGATTACTATAGGGTAAGCCTTTATTATTAATCTATAATATAGTTCTCTATATCTAGTTTCCTTATAGAAGATTACTATTAAGTCTTTAGTAATATTTTCTTATAGTAGTAATTAATTAATATTTATAGTATACATAATCTATACTACCCTATACGCTACTTATCTCTTACTAGAACCCTAATAGGGCCACGGCTAGTAATAGAGTCCTAGAGGCCCCGTTACACTTAGTTAGGGTTTTATTATATATATCTATAATCTACCTATTATCTATCTTCTTTTATAATAATTTCTAGTTAGCGTCTATTATAAGATTCTAGTAGTATAGAGAATAATAGTAAGATTATTATAGGTAATAGTAATATATCTCTATTTTATAGTTAGATTAGTAGTTTATCTAAGTATTCCTATATATTTATTCTATTAGTAAAGATTACTTCTTAACCTTTAAACTATAGGTAAGGTATTAGTGTTTATTTAATAACCCCTTTATTTCCCTTAGATTATTCTTCCTCTACATCCTTATAAAGTTATAAGTTAACTAATAACTCTAATCCTAATTTATTATTAACTATAAGGTTATTAATAGTGTCTATAATAGTCTATTCTTTATCCTTAACCTCTTTTATTAGAGTAGTAAGTACGTTTATCTATTTAATAACCTTATTTTTAGATCTATAGTTTCTAGTAATATAGCCTAGTTTACTATATATAAAGTATATATAAGTCTTAGTTTCTTATTATTAGGTTCTATCTAAGATACGTATATTAGGCTTATAAAAGTCTAGTCCTTTTCCTTTTTCTTTACCTAAGTAGTTAAACTAGATATCTTCTATTAGCTAGTATCTATAGAAGTCTTATAATTAGTATTAAGGTCCTTTTAGTAGTACCCTATAGACTATAGATACTAGTTATCTAAAACTAATATTTCTTAGGTTACGTTAAAACTCTTATTATAGTATATACTATTCTCTATTAATCCTAATTAATTTATTATATAACTTATTAAGGGTTCTAATAATTCCTCTACTATATAGAAGTTCTTCTTATAGAGGTTTCTTAAGACCTTATTTATATATTATTATTAGTAACTTATTATCCTAGTTAAGTTATATAGCGTTCTTATAGAACTCTACTATATACTTAGCTACTAATTATTATTATAGAATAGTTTAGATATTTCGTGCTATAATAGGTACCTTATTAGTAATTCTAAATATCTATTTAAGGTATTTCTTAAAGTTAGTATAATCTTTAATAATATTAACTATATCTATATAGTTATCTATATATTTCTTATTTTTATTATTATAGTCTATCTCTAGATACTTTATTATATAGGGTTAAATCTATTCTCTAGTATTACCTTATATATAAGTAGTTATAAAGATAACCTTTTATTTATCTTTAGGTTATTTATTAAGTTTAAAGAAATATAGGTCTAACTAAAGAAGCTAGATATTAGTATACTTTTTATTACTATAATATAAATTAGGTTTATATATTTTACTCTTAGAGTTACCTATTAGAGTAATAGTAATATTATCTAAAGCTATAGAAGAAGTAGGAGTCCTTATAGTTATATTAAGGATATTTAAGATATTAAATCTAGAAAGGGTAGCTAGTCCTAAATAGATTAAGGTTAGTTTTTAGGTAAGACTTACTAAGGGAAGGAGAGAAGGGGTTCTTATTAATATAAAAATATTTTATAAAGTATAATAAATTAATAAGGAGGCCTAAGTAAATCTAAATAATAGATTAAAACTTAGGTTTAATATAAGTATAAGGTCCTTATACTTACGTGTTAAGTCTAGAGAGGGTAGCTAGTCCTAAATAGGTTAAGGTTAGTTCTTAGGTAAGACTTACTAAGGGTAGGAAGAAAGGGGTTCTTATTAATATAGAAGTATCTTATAAAGTGTAATAAGTTAATAAGGAGGCCTAAGTAAATCTAAATAATAGATTAAAACTTAGGTTAAATATAAGTATAAAGGCTCATCCTTATATTTCTATATAGGGATCTTACTTAGTTACTTAGGAGCCCTAAATAGCTAAGTAGGTTATATAATAGCTCTTAGCTACTTAGTTATTTAGGAACCCTAAGTAGCTAAGTAAGTTATATAACTACTATCTAAGTAACTTAGCATATCTTTATCTTATTATAACCCTAGTTATTATATCTTCTACCTTTATAAGCGCCTAAACTTCCCCACTATTATCTAGTTTATAATATTACGCTCCTATATACTTAGCTTAGGCGATAGTTAACTATTACTTATTAACTATTACTTATTAACTATTAGTCACGTATCTAATAGTTAACTATTACTTATTAACTATTAGTTACGTATCTAATAGTTAACTATTACTTATTAACTATTAGTTACGTAATATCCTTTAGCGCCTAGTAGTATAGTTGAAATATATACTCTACCTAGGTAAACTAATAGTAAGTATTATTATAATATAAAATAAGGTCCTAACCCTCACTTAGGTCTAGATCCTAACACTTAGAAGGTCTTAGAACTATAAAGTTTAGGTAGAATCTTCTAGATAATAAAAAATAGTATATAGTCTAAAGGAACTTTAGTATCTTTCCTATTCTTTATAGTTAAATTCTATAATTAAAATTAAAGTATATCTTCTATACTAAGATCTATTAGTCTTCTTATTTAATTATTACCTTACCTTCTATAGTAAGGTTAGAATATTCTCTTACCCCCCTTTTATTATATATTTGCCCTTATCTACTAAATACCTATAAGGTCGGCCTAGGTTAGGTACGTAGAAACCCCTTATAATATTAAGGTCTAGATAATAGAGACTTTAAAGATAAAGCTTAGAGTAAACTATTTAGCTATACTAACTAGTATAAATAACCTAGTATTAATATTTTAGAACTAAGACTATTAGGAGGAGGCTAAGAAGCTAGAGGTATAGGTAATAGAGACTTATAAGACGAAGCTTAGAGTAGACTATTCTTCTACCATAAATAGTATAAGTAGTCTAGCGTTAACATTTTAGGACTAAGGCTATTAGGAGGAGGCAGAGAAGCTAGAGGTGTAGGTAATAGAGACTTAGAAGAAGAAGCTTAGAGTAGACTATCTAGCCACGCTAAACAGCATGAGTAGTCTAGCGTTAACATTTTGGAGTCAAGGCCGATGGAAGGAGGCAGAGAAGCTAGAGGTGTAGGTGATGGAGACTCGTAAGACGAAGCTCGGAGCAGACCATCTACGCACGCTACTCAGCATGAATAACCTAGCTTTTACGTGGAAATCACTCGGCCGAAGTGTAGAAGCTGTGAATTTGATGCAGCAGTGTGTAGAGCGGCGTGAAAAAGTGCTCAGAGTTAGTCATCCTGACTCCATATCTTCCCTGTCAGCCTTGAAGCAATGGGAAAAAGAACAAGCAGACGTTGAGTTATGGGACAAGGTCAAGGATATGCGCTTGTAAGCACCTATAGCTGTACATCATGTAACTAAGAGCTTTGTCGACCATTGTACCATTTGGCCGTGATAACAAGATCTGGTTTGGAGTCTGTCTGGCGCACGGAGGCCGTCTACAGGCTTGGTCGGTGGCGCCGAGCATCAGTTATGAAGAGATCTGGCCCGTCCACGTGGTCTGTGTTCCGGCACGCAGGGCTGGCAGCTTGAGGTTCAAATATCGCTCGCTGGGCAGAACAGGCTAACCGTTCTAGACTGATGTATCTGCGCAGCAGGTCCATGCACATCGTGATATATAACACGCCCAAGTAGCTACTTTGGATCCGAGGTACTGACAACGGGTGACGATATGCATAGTCTGCACGTCAATTACAGCCCTTGCCGCCAGGATCAGCCTTTTACGACTGGATTCAGGTTCTAAGACCACCAGAGCAAAGACTTAGACCTCAATAATCTCACAGACCTGTCAGTGCGCCAGTAGACAGCAGCGGTTAATATAGCTACAAAATACGGGAGACATCCAAGCGACTGTTATATATTAATCAATAAGTCTTTTTTAAATGGCAAGATGTCAAAGTACATAACCTAACAGATTGGCTCGAAATGTCACAAAAGCTAACAAGGTTATTCGGTTTGAAAGTCTAAGCACCGATAATATGTTCTTGGTACGATGATTGTTCCGCCACGAATGAGTGTATGTTACACTATTATCTTTCAACTACGGGAAGCGCCGAAGCGTAAAAGCGCAGCTACTTCACGTACGTACTCAGACGGAAGTTCTGTTAAACTTACGTCTCAAGAGGATCTATTAGTGTCTTTTTTGCGTTCGCTTCTCAATTCAGGAAGACAGTCTTTGATTTGAACTCACACAAAGCAAGGTTCACATGGGAGTAAGAACTCACGAAATTGAGGTTATGTTCATAGAAACATGTGATATTAATGCGAAGGCTACAGCGGTATATGCGGAAACAGTACGAAACTAAGAAAACAATTAGTTACTCTGTATGAAGTTACCTTGACAGCAACTCATTTCGAGTAAACAGCTACCCTGAGAACTATTGCTCTAACGGATTGTGAACATCTGTACTTACCTAGAGCAACATTCAGGTGTGGATTAAAGGTACATGACCGGCATGATTACCCTAATTACACTCCACCAGTAGAGTATGCAGAGACCTATAGATCATTTCTGATGGGGGCAATGGATGTGAAACACCACTACTCATTACCTTTCAGTGACGACTTCATCATCGCCGCCGTCAATTTTGACACCTTGGTATTGCCCTTAGTCTTTAGGACAGTTCTAGCCGCGGTCATGGCTGTATGCCTAAAGCGCTTCTCCTCCAGGGCCTTCTGCTTGGCCAGTTCATTGTATTCCTCGTAGGTAAGGATCGGTGCGTCTTCGGGCTCCTCCGGCTCTAATGAGAGTGCCTGGAGCTTCTGCGCGTTTAGCTCCTCCATTGCTTCTGAGATTGACTTGACGCCCTTGAAAGCTTCCTTGACCATTGTGTTGAAGCCGTGGTTATATGGGTGCGTAGCGCAACCGTCCTGACTCTTCGGGCAGAAACGTTCGCCGCAGATGTCTGGCTTACCTTTAACCTCTATGGGAGCGACGCAGAATGCGAAGTGCAATTTCAGATAGCAGATAGGCTTGGCTGTGGCATGGCAGATCCGGCAGTGGTGGGGTGGACCTACAGCTTTTGTTCGGATGTTATGGATGTCGGGATCAAGCTTGGAGTCCCAGTGTCCTGGGTACAGCGATTCCATGTCGCGATGCTCTTGTCTACCCATGTTTTAAAGGATTGAGTGTGGATTTGAGGCCGAAGAGCTTGAGATGTTTGATAGCAAGTGTTTGGGGTAACTAGCGCTCGGAGAGTGTGGTTGTGGTTGTTTAAAATTCATATGGGTGACAGCTGGTGTGGTATATAAGTGTACCTTCCAAGTGATCATAGTGAGGGTTTCATGCAACATAGTGCGCGCACAACAGGTCAAAACCCGAGAAGTGGTTCAATCGAGCTTTGCATTGTGAGTTTAAGGAGAACCTAAATCTGCCTTGTTCCGCACATTGTGCGTTTCCCATTGGCAAGGCCTGTTCTTTTTTAGACAAAGAATGAATCGCTTGACTCCGACCCTTTCTTTCACGTTTGCCGACGAACATCATTTACTATACTAGAAAATAGTGGCGGTCATCTTCTTTCAACATTGTTGATCAGTCAAAGTGAGCGGTACATAAACTTGCGAGTTCCCCATTGATAACAATATTCCTCTCAACCCACCAACTAAACATACTGATACTCGCGAGCACAGTAATACAGGCTTATTGCTAGAGTGTTCAACCCCAAATCGTAATAACTGATTATCAATTCATTACGGGGTGATCCAGCGTTCTTACCCCTGCAACATCCGGACCAACTCCGGTCTATCTTCGAACATGTCCATTCTCTGCAACATGCCCAAGTTGCCGTCAATGGAGCATTTTCTAGACTTGTTTATGAAGTCTCACCAACGTCCTGGTCCAGTCTCCCAATCATCGTCTCCGGCGCAACAGGAATCATCTCCAGCACAACAAGAACCATCTTCAGCGGAGCAAGTACCAGAAGGCGCGCCCTCGACTAAGGCTACTACTCGCTCGCCATTCCCAGAACATGAGCAGCATATCCGCTCGATCGACGACAGCCTTTTTATTGAGCTGGTTCGTAGCACCTGGGACAAGAGTCGTTCCCGAACCTGCAAAGTCATCGACCGCAACGCAGGGAGCTACAACTACTGTGTGACGCTAGACTTGAACGAGGAAGAGGAGTTTGTTGTGCGGGTCCCTTTTCGGGGTACGCGCGAGACCTGGACTGAAGACCACGCGTTCGAGCTACGCACCGAAATCTTGAACATGAAATACCTTTATAAGAAGACCAAGATCCCACTGCCGTTCATCCATCAATGGGATGACGGATTTGACAACATCCTTGGAGCGCCCTATATCATCATGGACCGGATTTACGGCGTATCAGCTCATGAAAACCTATGGTACGACGAGGAGATGTGGGCCAAGACAGCTGATGGTACGTCAATTCTTCCTGGCGCTGACAGTCCCTCTCCGGAATTGGAGCGCAAACGCCTTCGATTCCTTCAGGATCTTGCAAAGATCATGGCGGATCTTCAGAACCATGTATTCGACAAGATGGGAGCCCCCCAGTGCGCGGACCATTGGGACCCACCACCTCCTACCGTGGGCCATTACTTTGAACACAGCCATGAGAGCTGGGTCAAGCGTGGCCCATTCTCTTCTACAGCTGAATACCTCCAGTTGAAGAAGGACGAGATCGCTGCGGAGGCCTTACCTGAATATGACAGCAACAATCCGTCTGAGCTTACCGATGCGCGGGCATTCTCCCGGATCGCTCCCATCATGTACGATGCCCTGCCCCGTTCAGTAGACAAGTACGTCACCGACGCAGACTACGAGACCACTCCAGAGACTTTCGTGCTCGCCCATCCCGATCTCGACCTGCAGAACATCTTCGTCGACGAAGACGGCGAAATCACCGGCATCATCGACTGGGCCGGGCTCCGCACTGTACCACGCTGGGCCGGCTGGGCCAGCTTCCCTCTTTTCCTGCGCAAGGATTTCGACCACGAGTACACCGTCCTACAGACAAGCTTTGAATACCCACATGCACCCTGGAAGCTCGACTTCTACCGTAAGGCGTACCATGGCTACCTTCAAGAGACGCTGGATCCGGAGGGCACGGGGAGCTACAACGACGGCAAGTACACACTCAAGTCGGGTGCGACCTGCGCCGCATTGGAGGCGCTGGATCGGTGGGTACTACGCGATGCGAACATTCACCGGCTTTTGAAGGAGATCCCGGTCCTGAAGGGCCTTTTTATCAAGGACTTTAGGGAGCGTCTTGGTAGTGAGGAGGGGTGGCCCGCGGCTGAGGCTATGCTGAAAGAGGAGTTCAAGGCCTTGTTCAGGCATACATAGTAAGTTTGGAGGTCTTCTGGTAAGACTGCATTATTTTCTCTTGGTGGTTCAACGGCGTTGGAGCGGATCTGTTTGATAGACTGTAATTGCATACCTAAGCCCTTAATACATATTTGAAGCGTATTGCATCATATGCTTTGATCCCAAATCTCGAACGGAGTAAACAAGCGTTCTTCTAGTAAATTTTGTCATCTTCTCTTGATATACCAACGACATTGCAATGGATCTATTTAATAGACTGTAACTACCGTAGAGTTTTGCAGATAGCGATTTACTTTGACACCAATCACCAAACGTAGATCGTGTTTCAGACCCGCTTCTACGCTCCGATGGACTGTCTGGTTGGATCGCTCATGGCTAAATAAATTGCTATCTGCAAAACTATACGGTACTGTGGTACATACCTAAACCCTTAAAATACATTTCACGAGCATTGCATCATACGATTGGGCTTAAACTCTCGAATGGAGTAGATAGACGTTACAAAAATCCAGCAAGGTACTCTGCACCGCGAATGTATAAAGCCCATGAATCCCCGCTCGCCAAGTGAGATTTCCATGCACCAGACGACACTCATGGTCAACACTATTCATCGAGAAAAAATCTCTTTACAGCTCGACCCCGGTATTCCACAAGAGCAGGCATCATATTTCCCGCGTTCTCGATGTTCAGCGAAGAGTTTTCGGGACCCGAGTAACGCACGGAGAAAAGCAGCATCACGTGCCGTCCCTGCTGACCAAGCGCGCGCCAAGCCCCTCTTTCGCCATTGCGTCAACATGACATTTCAAAAATGCCATCTCGATGCGCCAACCATGCGATCTAACGGCCCCTGTCACCCACGAGGCAACGCGCTGCCGTTCCTGTGTCCTCCGCCGGCGGTAGCCCTCACCCGACGGCTCTTACAGAGTCATGACGTGTCGGTTCGCTACTTCGAGCGTGTATAGCAGGGACGAGTGATATGCCGTGGACGGTAGATGGGCGCTGGAGCTTAGGAAAGCATTTGTAGTTTAAGGCAGATGGTAGCTATGTCATAGGTATGTATTGCCTTTGTTTATCATAGTTAAAGTACCCCGCTTGACGGTGCATTTCTCATCCACACCCCTCTTCTCTGTACGCATTATTCGATTGTGATACCCCTCCTATCTACTTTGTAAAATCTTTCATATATAAGAACTCAAGATGGCTATGTCCCAAGCAGCTCTCAAGGCTGAGCAGGCTATCGGCCACGGCGACAATGCCACCACCGCGCAGAATGTTACCAACCCTGATATCGCGCCGGGTGCCGCTGGCGAAGGCAAGATGAAGGCGCTTGCGTGGATGGGCAAGAACAAGGTCGAGATGGTCGAGGTGTCAAAACCGAAGATTATGGAGCCAAGAGATGTTATCTTGAAGATTACGGGCTCGACCGTGTGCGGATCGGATCTTCATCTGCTGCATGGAACTGTCGTGGAATTGCAGAAGGGCGATATCCTGGGCCACGAATTCTGTGGTGTTGTGGATGAGGTTGGTAGTGAAGTTACCAAGTTCAAGAAGGGGTATGTTCGCTTTAATTGCATGCGCAAATACAACATCTAACGAGATGATAGGCAACGCGTGGTAGCCTCCTTCCAGATCGCCTGCGGCGACTGTTACTACTGCAAGCAGAAGCTCTCCTCGCAATGCGAAAAGACGAACTCGAATACCATCGAAAACGCCATGTATGGTGGTCGTACAGCTGGCATGTTCGGATACTCCCATTTCACCGGTGGCTTCGCCGGCGGCCAGTCAGAGTACACGCGTGTGCCATACGGCGATGTCAACCTCCTTCCTCTCCCCGACAACGTCCCCGACGAGGCCGGCTTATATCTCTCCGACGTCCTCTGCACGAGCTGGCACGCGGTCGTTGATACAGGTGTGAAGAAGGGCGACGTGGTCGCCATCTGGGGCGCCGGACCCATCGGACAAATGGCAGCAGATTTCTCGCTCATCAACGGAGCCTCACGCGTCATCATGATCGACCAGAACTGGCGACTGGAGTACGTCAAGGAGCGCTACCCCAACATCGACACGCTGGACTTCTCCGCCCTCAGCAAAGGCGAGAGCGTCACTAGCAAGCTCAAGGAGATGTGCAACAACCGCGGTCCAGACGTCAGCATCGAATGCGCAGCCGGCGAGTACGCAAAGGGCTGGGCGCATTACTTCGAGATGATGCTCGGTCTGGAGACGGACACTTCCGAGCTCATCAATGAGATGATCACCTCCACTCGCAACTTCGGCCGCTGCGGTATTACCGGTGTATACGTTGGCTTTACCAACCACTTCAACATCGGGTCCCTGATGGAGCGCGGCATCCGCCTCATCGGCAACGGCCAGGCACCCGTCCACCTCTACTGGGAGTCCCTCCTGAAGATGATCCAGGATAAGCAGATCGACCCGCTCAAGATGGTGTCGCACCGCGTCAGGCTTGAGGACCTCGACAAGGTGTACTACAAGTTCGAGGACAAGGCGGACGGCATGCAGAAGGTGTTTGTGGAGACGAAGTTCAGCTTCCCCGCATGCGAGGGCAGCCCTGAGCTGAAGAGATTCTAGAGCGCTGTTGAAAATTGTATCTGGGCTAGGCGTGAGGTGGGGAGGCGTTGGTGGCGTTTGGGGACGCAATAACGAGAATGCATGGATGAGTGTATGAACCAGAATGCATGTATATTATACGACTTCATGGGTATATAACTTATTATCAATCTACCTGAACAGTACGTCTTGCAAGCAACCAAATCTGACACTGGGCGTCAAGATATCGATATATACACACGATGATTCCCCTCAAGTTTACATGTCACGCGGTGATAAGCTTCCCGAGGTCTTGGGGGATATCGGCGAGACGTGTGCATTAGTGATTCACGATCCAATGAGCCCTGCAACCTCAGTATCTATTTCACAATGATTCAGTAGGCGAAAGAACTGCGACGCAATATAAGTACGGATTACTACAACGTAAGAACATATGTAAAAAGCAACAAGCACCACATATATCTAATGAGCGTATGCGCACAATGCCAAAGTTCCATCTCAAACGCCAAAGTCATTCAACTTTTCATTCCCCCAAAACGCCACCCGAATGCCTCCTCCAAGTCACATCCTCCCACCACCCCGCCCCCACCCCCATTAACCTCCACCACATTCCCATACCCCTCCTGCACCCGCGGATACTCCGCCATCTCCACCTCATTCAAATGGCTCCTCGTCCTCACACTGCTCCTTGCACTCCCCCCCACCATACTCTGCCTCATCAGCGCGCTTCGCCTCGCATCCGTTCTAGGCACCGCAGGCACGTGTTTAAACCCGCCCGCATGCCCATACCCGTAGCCATACTGCACAGGCCGTTTCCCGAGTGCGATGGCTGAACTCGCCGGGGAAGAGTGCGAGGTTGAGGCGTGTGTCCGGTAAGCGTGCGGTGGCCGCGGGACGGAGAGAACGTTAGAAGTAGAATCTTTAGTCGAGACATCAGACCTATTATATAAATCTTCCTCTGTAGTGCCCGGGCTCCAGCGCTCGTCTCCGCGGTAGATAGCTCCATCAGGACTAGCAGGCTCATCGACGTATATCGAGGAAAACGACGTAGCGGCCGAGAACTGGCGTGCGAGCGGGGGACGGGGGTGCTGCATTTTTTCGAGCTGCGGGTCGATGACGTTGCTGGAGGCGGTGTCTGTGTATTTGTGTCTGTGTGATTGTCTCTGGCTGGACCGCCGTTTGAGGGAGAGCATCCGGCCTGGGTGCTTTGGTGGCGGGACGCGAGGGCGCTCGAGACCGAGCATTTCGTAGCAGGCTTTTCCGACCCAGAGCATTTGCTCGTGTTCGCGGAGGTAGCGTTCGCCGCCGAAAGACTTCTGCACGATGGTGCGGGCCATCATGCCGAGCTTGCGGCGCTGCAAGGTTTTGTCGTACATGCGGCGGGTGATGATTTCTACGTCTTGGGGGGTAGGTTTGTGTGGGAGGATCGGTGGTGGTTGGTCTGGGGCGTCCTCTGCGTACTGCGCCCATTCGTCCAACATGGCGAGGAGATTGATCTGTGCGCGTGCGAGTCCGTAGGCGTCGTTTGGGGCGACGACTTCGCTGTAGCGCTTTCCGTCATCGGGATCAGTGAGCACACGTAGGGAAGCACCGACGTCTGTGCAGACAACGGGTGCGCCTGTGAGCGCAGCTTCACCGAGCGCGAGGGGTAGACCTTCAGAAACGGACGAGTTGAGGAAGAGCCAGGTATTGGCGAGGACCATAGCTGGGTCCGCAGTCCCTTTGAGAGCAACACTCTCCCCGAGGCCCTTGCAAGCGAGGATCTCTTGACACTCTGATGAGTAGACTGGAGACTTGTTGAGCGCACCATAGATGTCGAGCTTATAGTCCTTGAAACCCCACTCGTTAGAGATGATGTCGGCCGCAAGTAAAGCGTTTTTGATGTCCTTCGCAAACCAGACGTGAGAAAGCATCGTGACAGTGGGTGACTTCGTCTTGATCTCGGTCACGGGAGCGAACTTAGTCATGTCGGGTATACCGTTCACGATGGGATCGACCTTGCGTCGGAAGACGTTTCGGTGAGTAAGTTGGCCTTTTGAAGAGCCGATCTCAACTTCCCACCCCGGGTTGAAGAAGTCTAGACAAGTTAGTACAGCCTTTCAGCGCAAGCAGGATGCAACTTACCTGCACACGGGAGAATCTGATCAGCGTGATGCAGAATGAGACACGACGTCAACTTCATCAAGCCAAGAAGGGAGTTCCGAATGAAAGGCGGCAGGGTGCACATAGCAGATGAGAGGTAGAGATTCGTCTCACGCCAAGATATGGCATGATCCCAGATCTGGAGGGTGCAATTTCGCTTCAGCTTGCAGACAATGCCGTACGAAGCTGAGACGCTGTGATGGGAAGCCTGGAAGACACTCGGAATCTTCTCGGGAATAGGGATGGAAAAGATGAAGAGATCTAAAATGGTCAGCAAAAGTGTCTAAGTGATAATGGAAAGGCACTCACATCTGAACCACAGCTCCAGAGCAGTGTCGAGATGTCCAAGTGTAGGTAACTCGGTGCGAAACCACTCCGACGGTGGCTGCGCATTTGGCATGTCCTCTGTCAGCCACAGCTTTCTCCAAGTATCCTTGACGATCTCGCTCGTCCACACCTCCTTCCAGTGCCGAGAATCTTCGAAGTAAGTGTTGAGGTTGACCAGCGCTCGTGTGGCCTGCTTGACGTCCGCTGCAGTCATGTTGACTGATCGGGCGCCTCGTACAAGTGCAGTCAGCGTCGGGATGAAGTTGACTTTGATGTCATTGATCGTCGCGTCTTGGACCAGATTATCGACTTCACTGTCCAATTTGTTCGTGAACATGCCGTGTGAAGGGTGAAGAAAGTCCAGTCCCCAAAGAGGGATGATCTTCAGTGATTCGACATTCTCTTCAGTCTGATGCTTCGGGAGACCGAAATCGTTGGCGGACTCAACGACCATATGCCACTTGATAGTTCGGAGATTATTGATCAAGTCGCGGCGACATGCAGATACGCCGCCGCCCTCGTTCGGCCATGTGCCCGTGTCAACGGCGATAACGTGGAGGTTGTTCTCAGTGTCTCGCTGAAGCGTTTTTGTTCGCGTGAAGATAACAGCATCGCCTCCCTGTCCAAAGCTGAAGAGGTCACTCATGCGAATAGCGAGCGGCGTCCATGCACTGATGTCGCTGGTGAGATCCGCGCTTGCCATTATCGCATCGGCGTGTAGTGCTAGATAGTCCTCGGCCCTCAGGAGGCTTCCACGATCACGGCGGCGCCAGTAAGGTCGTAAAAGCGCTTCCTTGCGAATGAGCTCCTCGTCCACAAAGCGAACAACCACGCCATCGAGATCGAGTCGCTTCTTCCAAGCCTTCCAGAGTTGGGAACGAGCTCGAGAGGTAGAAATCTCTTGTCGCTTGATGTTGGTACGGAAGAAGCGGCTCATGAAGCTTGATGTCGGCGCTTTAAAGTCCAAGAGAGGGTTCTCATCCATGAAATTGCATCGTGAAGGCTTTTTCAGCACGCCCAGCCAGTCGTGGCGGATCATGTCAGGCGTATCTACCGTTTCACCGTTGAGCTTTGTCGAGATAACTGGGTGAAACTTGTGGTCGTACAACCAAGAGCATTCGTAAACGTCGGCACCCTGCACAAACGTTGCTTCATGGACACGTGGGGTCGGAATCCACCGCTCCATCTTTTCGGCATGGCGCACCGGAGGTGCACACCAGCTAACATTGACGGACATGTGGGGAAGTACGAACTCAGCTCTAAGCAACTCGTCATCGTACTTTGCGTTTTTGCGGTAGTGGTACTTGAAGCGGACTAAGTTACCATGCTGCATGTAGCTGCCGGATTCGATGTGACCTTTCGTATTGTACTGCACTTTGGCACCTTCATCGCTCCCCTGAAGGCAATTTCGGCCATACGGTAGCCTGGTGGTATGGAGCTTCGTTATCCTTCCGAATCGAGAAATTGGCGACGTTGGGTAGTCGTACGTAAACTCGTTGAAGACATTTCCGTTTTTGTACTCCTTGCGATTGTTGATGCGCATATCTCTGCCATACTCTGAGACTCGGGTGTGGCCCCAGGTTGGCTCCTCTTTCAGCACGCCCTGATAGAAGACGAGCTTGAAGCGATGGTCTTCCAGAGGATGAACGAACGCCGTTTCAGTCTCGCCGTAGCTACGAATGACAAGACGATCCTTCTTTTGAGAGATTAAGCTTCCTTTGACTGTGCTCGCAAGGGCGGAAATGTCTTTGCGGTTGTTGTAGAGAAAGAATGGCAGTGCCTTCGACATAGCAGCTCGGCTGTAAATCCATAGCCCTGTCAAGAAAAAGGTCGCTGGCTTGGCAAAGAAGCGTGGTGTCCTGCCTAATGCGCAGTTCAGCTCACGTTGGTACTCAGGGTCCGCCATAGTTGCGAGAACGAAGAATTTGATCCATGTGCCGACCACGTGGTAAACATAGGCGATGGGTGCCTTGAGCCGCTTGGTATAATCGCTAAAAATCATAGTTGTGGACCTGTTAAGTATAGGGTGGTGGGCCTCCTGGATATCAGCGGTGATCTGCCGATACTCTTTCTCGCTGAGCGCTTGGTCGCCACGGTTTCTGAAGTAATTGTACTTGTGTACTGACAAGAATGCGGCAAGATCGTACCTCGCCAGGCGAGAGAGAATCGTGCATGCTTCCTCCGATGCGACATTAGATAGAATCCACGACATCTCAGTGTTGGTGTACGGTCCGCGAGCTCCGAGACATCGGCGCAGAAACATCCTCCTTATGTCAAGTGGCAAAACATCCCACTGCGTGTCAGGGTCATATCCCAGACAAAGGTTGCGCAGTAGCTCTTTGCGACAGAGAGATTCAAAAGCGATCGCTTCGGGACCGGTCGTTCTAGAAGGCATTGAGCGCTTGTTGCACTCAGAGACGACATAGGGCTCATCGCTCGTCGGCCGACACACCAGCATGGATTCGGTAATTTCAGCCTGATGATGCGGCATACCGAACATGGTCTCGGCGCAAGCATGTAGCAATGTCTCAGCGATCACACGTGAACTACTGCTAATGTTCAGCTGTCCGGATGTACTTCCTTTGGTATCGGAAGCTACAAACAAGGCCAGACGCCCGTCGGAATACTGGGAGATGGCACGAAGATCAGTCTTTTCGTCGGTTACCGATTGCATGGGGACAATGAAGACTTTGATCAGTCCATTTTGCCACGCCAAGACTATCCTCTGAACCAGGAAAGGCATCGTAGGATATGCCTGCAGTGCCAGTCGCGAAACGGATTCGTGAGTGCACGAAAGCAGAATGGAAGTGACCTGATCGCCAGGATGGCCATACGGCAGCACCCTAAATCGATCCTCTTTCGGTGCAGCACGCAATTTGTCGGCGAATGCTTGAAGCTCGCTTTGACTCCACTCAGCATCCACGCCAGTTCCATTATAGGCATGAAATTTCTCTGCGCTTGACCAATGGATACGGTATCGAGATGGGAGTCCCCGAATGTGAACAGAATCTGACGAATCATTCGGAAGTTTTGGTCGGCGCTGGAAAATCTGCAACTTCTCGGCTATCCACATCCTAATATGGAAAGCCTCTGGAAGGCCAAGTTTGGCTGTGTGGAACGAGAGCAGAGCTGCGGTCCAAGTCGATGCGGCTAGCGCAATGACATTGTTGTATTGGAATTGCGGATGCATTGCCTTGAGTATACCCCCGACGCAAAATCCAAGAACAACAGCACACAGGAGAGGCATCAGGGCATGGGGCCCTGAGAATATCTTGTTGTACTGGTATAGCAAGAGTCCGCTGTATGCTCCCACATAGGCTAGGAACATGATCGCACCCAAGGGAGAGCTGTCGAAGATCCAGACAAGTGCGACGCTCACTGCCAAAGCCCAGACATGTACTCCGATGAAGTGACAGAGCGTGTTCCAGTACAGGTGCCGACGGAACTTCATATCATTGGACTTCGCCTTACGTATGTGAGGTATGTTTTCGATCGATACAGGTGCCATCTGCTCCGAGAGCTGATGTAGATGCTGAGCTTTGTAATCCAGAAGTACAGCACCGATCAAGTAATATGCTAATCCGAAGCCTATGGATAGGCGAAGTGTATCGTTCGTTTGCTGGGATAGGCCTATTAGCTTGACTCCGTTGAGCAAATCCAGCCAGCGATCCATGAGGGCCGTAAGGAAGTAGAGGATGCCACAGCCTACTTCGTCACTAGCGTTGCGCCAGTGTATGAAAGAGTTGTGTAGGCGTATTCCTTTCTGTGACTGTTGCATGCTCTCCAGAGCGACCTGTGTCTCAAGATTCCAAGTGGAGCTGTACGGTATGGGCCGTTTCGTGTCAGTAAGTCGACAGTACCAGTCCAGCAGGAAGAGCGTGGATTCCCAACATTCTCCAAGCTGCCTGACGAACGCGTCGTTGGTAGGCTTCGTCCAGAAATGGCGATTTCTTTCTTTCATAACGGCATTATAGAGCTCTGTACGACACAACGCAAGGATGGCTGGCTCGCTAAGGCCATAAAATAGATCCGCTGCGTCGATCGTGCCTTCGGACGATGGTGCGAGAGACGACGATAGAGCCGTCGAAGTTCGAGGACCCTTGCTTAGGCGGTTTGCTGATTTAGTATTAGTAAACCCCCATGTTAGAAGACTACAAAAGAAACTTACGTGAACGAGCACCACCTGCTGGTAGCTGCCTTTTGGCGCTTGTCTGCACATACCAATCCTTCACATCGCTGTCGTTGAGGGTTTTGATGTTGTGATACCATGTTACCCATTGGGTTGCAACGTGCCGTGTACCCAACAAGAGCAATGACACGAAAACAAACAAGATGCATGGATAGATGATGATGTCGTACCCATCAATCCAGATGGTGATGATTGGCGATATGATGAGTGTAGGCACCACAGCGATGATGACTCGTCGGCCGTTGAGAAACGAAGATCCAGGTATCTGGTACGTGGAAAGCACCGCCAAAACGGAAAGATACGATGTCAGACCAACCAGATAGAAGAAGTAAATGGCCCCTAGCCTGGGCCCTTCTACAGCGGATATAACGATAAACCCGACAAGGCTAGCGGCGAGGGTGAAAGCTAGGCCACCGATCAAGCGGGTCAAGACGAACATGTTTGCAGCTGAAAAGGCCATAGAGATGAGGTAGTAGGTACCGCCAATCGAAATCCAAGTGCCGATTGCTCCGGACAGTAAGAGCGAGGTCATCAAAGCCAGCGTAGCGTACTTTGATTCCTCTGGAAGCATCTTGGCGCTGAGGTAAAGTCCATGTCCCGTGGTAGACAAGAGTAGAATATCTAAACTAGTTAGTGTAATTAAAGAATGGGGTCATTGTTAAACTTACCAACAAGCGCCGGGATAGCGAACACACTGAGGAATGTGAAGCGGCGGTACCCTGGCATCACCGAAGCTTTCTGATCCGGATCAATGTCTGTCTGAGCCGCAGCATAAGCGGATGCAAAAGATGGTGCGTTAAAGATCCACATCGGAGGTTGATGGCCGGGCTCGTTGTAGTAGTCCCGGTGCTTCTTCGACAGCAATATACCGATATCGCTAGGCATGATGTCGAAGTAAGCTTCGCAGCGAGATCCCAAAGCGAAGAGTTCTGCGAAAGCAGCACTCTGGTCGGTATACTGATTGAACAATGGGTTCCGATCTGAAACCTCGATGTAGACCTCTTCAAACGCTGCTTTTCTAGCAGCGCAAAAGATGCAGAACAAGACGAAGTCCGTCACTGAGTCTACACCTTCCCGAGCGGTGAGCTTCTCGATGGAGGACGTGATTGTATCGAGACCTTTGTGATCCCGCCACCAGAGTGCGTTGCGAAGGTTTAGGTCGATGTGTCGGAACAGAGCCAATGCGTCTTGACGATCGAGGCAAGGTAGGCGACAGAGGCGGTACCACTTGATTCGGGCATGGACAAGTTGCTCGTCTGTTATCGTATTACTGATATACTCCATGTTGCTGAGCTTCTTGAGTTGGCGGTACGTAGGAACATCGACGAGCAATTCCTGGCAGTGGTTGCGTATTGACGAAAGTAACGGACATGACTCGTCCCAATCTGTATGCTGCATGTGCTGTACAAAGAGAAGAATGTCTGAAGACGACAAAAGGGACAGATCCTGCTCTATCCGCTGCGGAAGCTTCGTGAGTTGTCCAGACTCACTCTCGTGCTCGCTTAGCCCGTACTCCAAGAGGAAGCATTGGTATCTTGTGAAGCTCGACTTGCTCAAGTACGTGTGTAGCAATGCGCCTGCGATGTCCTGGATCGATTTTGATATGTATATGACCTGAGTTAAGGTTCGTTGCTCGGCTTCCCAGACCGCCCAAAATTGACTACCTGTTGGGGTGTGAAACCCAGAGTCAAGCCCAGTAAACACCCTTATTTGGTGGTAGTCGTCCGCTTCATCGGTTGCTTGCAAGAGTGCATTCGCGAAGGTAGAGAGATTATCCCGCGCGGTGGGGACAAGGTTGATATAACGACTCGCTGAGGTACTGTAGCTGAGAATTTGCTGTGCAACTTCGTGCAGCTTATTCGCGGGTAGCTTACTCAACAGATTGAGCTTCCGTAGACGCTGTTGTGACCGAAGAACATGATGGAAGTCGGTCTGGGTGGCATCGAAACCGATCGGGAAGCACCCAAGCGATCCATAAAGAGAACCGGCAAAAGAGCATGATAACGGGTTCGCGATGCGCTTCTCTACAGATGTACTCCAATTTGACGCAGCTGACACGGGGGATGTGGGCTCCAATGGTAACAGAGCTCCATTTTCATCGATCTCCGGAAACTGGACGGTCAACGTTGAAGAGCTTGAGTTGTCTTCCCCATCTGATTCCTCGGAGATATCAAGACCAGATATTGTGTTTCCCAGAAGTGGAAAGATTGGCTGTAGAGGAAGGTAGTCGTCAACAATACTTGAGAATTCGGACGATAGCTGTGACCGTTAGTACGTGAGATTCTGTATGCTTAATTCCTATGCGACTCACAACGCGGGTCGTGCGGAACTTTTCATGCACGTTCATGACTCTCCGGTCTTTAAGCCACTGGAAAGCAGCCAGCGGTTCCTCACAAGAGCGGACATCGGTGATGTCTGTGAGGGCGCAACGTCGCGCAAAATATGGTAGCGCACCGTGATAGCTACACCACATATGTGCTCGCCTTGTGACTGCGTGTGACAAATCCGCCTCGTCTTCAATGGTGTCCCACATCATCGTTAAGAATGGTCGTAGACATGCCTGCGACACGAACGCCTTGGTTGTTGTCTTCATCTTGTCCATTGCAAAATAGTCTCTTCTTTCTCCGTTCTCCATGATGGTGCCATTCCTGACCACCATGCCGGCGAAAAGCTTTAAGTTGAGCTTCCCGACATCGTGGAGAAACTCCGGCGCAGCGACTTCGAGGTACACGTCCAGACCGTAGGCGCGGAAAAGTTTGGCGAGAGCATTCAGCATGCGGATGCAAGTTCGCTCCCTCCAGCCGGCAACAAGCACGCCGTTGCAGTATCTCCGTTGGTCGGGTCGCCGTATAGCATCATTAAGGAATAACGAAACAAGATGAATCGCCTTCAGCATGTCTATTTCATTGTCCTTCGCGACGAATGGAAGAACCTTGAACAGGTCCAGCCGCGCGATGATGTGTGGACCCAGAGCAATGCTCTCATCGTTGACAGCCTCCAGTACGCCTGGCTCACCCGCATCGAGCACTATCATATCCCATGACTCCAATATCTGTCTCTCTGCCTGTGTAACGGGTGAATTGAGACAGCCGAGATATACACCGAACGACGATGGTTTGGCGGGAAGAGGTTGCTCAGGCCGAACGCCATGCGCTGTGTGAGACAGAACCAGTAACCGTTCCTGGACCGAGTACGGCAGGAGATCTTCGTCGGAATCATGCTATGTCAAGCTTTGTCAGCTTTGCAGCTCTTTGTAGAAGATTTGACCTACCTGGAGGAGTTTTCGAAGGCTACCCAAAGAGGTCCAGACAAGTGCAACGATTCCAAATAGTCCGCTCGCAGCAAGAATTGCTACCAGGGTCCACTCCCACCACTCGTGTACCTCTACACCATTTTTGAAAGCAGTGATTCCGAGTATGTTTGGCATGGTCTCGTATCATGCAAACGCTGGCGGGACGCGAGTTCTGGCGGTTGCCACGCCAGGGCGAAGTCAACCCAAAGGTTTGGTGCCGAAACGTGGGAAACACAGATCAGAACTCAGGCTCATTGACTAGGGACAAGCAAAAGCATGTCGATTAGAGAGTGTAACAGTGTCTCATGCTAAACGATACTGATGTCCTTGCGGACGATTGAACGATGACTGTCGGAAAGAAATTCGCTACCATAATCAGGTCGCCATAGCTCGGTGGCATATAAATGCCGGTACTATGGTAATCGTCTATGAGCCGGGCTGATGCACATAGACAGGCTGCGTACTAGCAGTCATGTGTCTGGTTTTCGTCCAGCAGCAACTTCAGCTAATCGCACCTCCGCGTGCCGGCGTATGTCTTGCGCCAGACAGGGTCTGTAGCGAAGAAGCATTGCCATCCTTCGAGAAGCTCGTGAAACCGAGCTTGGCAGCCATAACGGGCAGTGAAAGACGGACATTAGAGTGATTCTTGCAGCAGCCGACGCCTTTGGACCGGGCACTAAACACACGGAGATGGATACCTTCGGCAGCCAAGCCGCGTGCGTGGCCAAGCGCAATCTATCGTCGACGCCGGCTTTGTGTGCGGGGCAGGGCGGTAGTATAAGGAGGACGGTGAAGACTTGCAGTCAAGTCTCGCAGAAGCGTGACGCGAAGAGACGAGAGGCCCTGTTCTGGGAGGCTGAACAAGGACAAGGGGCGATCCGCTAGCGCCCGGCCCGTGCACAGTGCTGTTTTAACTAGCGCGGACATCGGCACCCTACCTTTAGCCTGACCACCTTCCCCATATGCACTTAATATCAACTCAATCTTCGATGTTGCACAACGCCTCAGCTCGACATGAACGACAGGGACGTATACGACCTGCCGCATTGCCAGATGATGAGCTTGCGTGGCGGCCGGCCAGAAGACTGCTTCGGTAGGAGACGCGTCGCCTCCTATACTCATTCACCGCGACTAGAAGCCGACGGCATTGAAGTCCTGCGGAACTCTGCAGCCGAAATGTCACCAGTGCTGGCTGCCTTGGAAGTGTCGGCACTCTCCGCCATACTCATCAGCAGCCTTCCTCAGATGAGATGGTACGTACCCGGTCGTACTCCTGCACGTTCTGCAGACATGCATGCTCAATGCAATGCCTTGCTGTCACGTTTCTTATACGGTGATATCAACTAAAGAGCGCCTCCGCACGTGGCGCAGATTCTGCCCTTTGCCTGAGATGGCCTTCTGCCAAGAACCCTGTTCAACTATACTTGCTCAGCGCCACCCACTTTTGTTGCTCACGCTATCGACCGGAACCAGTGTAGCTTTGGGGTTGCAGTGCACACCTCCAGACGCGTATCAAGAGCTCACCATGCCGCGTCATAGATCTAGGCCGATCCTACAACGGAAAACGGCACCAAAGTGAGCATTGCGAATCGATAGTTTGGCTTGTGCGTATATGCTTCTATATGCTCCATTTGGGACACAGGTCCAGCCATTGCCCAATAGATACCGTGGTACTTTTGCCGAGCCAAGAAATATTAATACGGGATCAAGATCCCCAAATTTTGTATCATCACACTGTTGCTCTTCGACACTGTCTACACAATGGCGCCGTCTTTCTTCGCGTCGTTGATTCTCTTTGCGTTTGCTCTCTTCGCCGAGAGAACGTTGGCGCAGAATGACACCAACCCGGACGATGGATCACCAGCAGCCATTTCAGCTGCGACAGTCTCCAGCACCATCCTTGTCCTCGCACGAGACGACACTTCCGCACAGAATGGCGCCACGTCTGGTCTACAAGGCTATGGCATTCCTTTCGAAGTAGTCACTGTCCCTCAGGCTGGAATCAGTAGTCTTCCAAACCTCAATGCATCCGCTACCCACGGAAACTACGGCGGTATTGTTCTAGTCAGCGAGGTTGGTTACAACTACGGCGACCAATACTACAGCGCTCTCACCAGGGCGCAATTCAACCAACTGTATAACTATCAGACCAACTTCGGCGTGCGCATGGTGCGACTGGACGTGTTCCCTACGAGCGACTTCGGCGTAGTCAGTCTTGGTGGTAATGTCAAAGATGAGCCGGTCGTCTTTACCAACGTCACTGGCTTTTCTACTGCAGGCTTGAAATCGTGAGTTACCCCATATTCTTACTTCGGGTAAATTTGGAGATCTTCTGCAACACCTGGCCAAGGCCAATGCTCTTAATATCCGGAGCTGCATGGTGACTAACGGATTCGACAGGAACGCGAATGTGAGCATTGCGAACATCTTCCACAACCCGGCGCAGATCACCAATACTTCGATTGCATGGGAATTTGCGAAGTTCAGCAACTCCGGCACTGCTGGTGTCATCAACCAGATTGGCACCCGCCAGCAGATGGCATGGTTCATACCATTTGCACTCGACTGGGCTCCGTCTTCGAACTATCTGCAACATGCGTGGATCAACTGGGTCACAAGAGGCCTTTACGTCGGCTTCCGCAGGCTATACCTCAACACTCAGGTGGATGACATGTTTCTCGAGACCCCTCTTTACACACCATCCGGCCAAACATATCGCTGCAAGCCCGACGATCTTACTGTACACGTTGATTGGCAGGCTACACTTAATGCGAAGATGCCGAAGGGCTCCGAGTACTTCGTCGAAATTGGACACAACGGAAACGGTGCCATTGAGGCTGCAACAGACACTACCGAGGGCGAGCGCACTTGCAGTCCAACTAACGGCATTGAGTATCCCGATCAGATTGATGGACCTCCCGACTACACGAAACCACCAGGTACGGGCAAGGACATATGGCCGACAACTCCTACCAAGTATGCGTGGTCTCTGGAGTGCAACGAGATTGATGAGCTGGAGAATTGGTTTGCGGATGAGACAAACCGCGACGCTTTCGCGCATATCTCACACACTTTGTAAGTTCACCATCTTGATTGATCAATGTTAGCTCATCGTTTCCATCAGTACTCATGAAGATCTTACCAACGCAACATACTCGGACACTTCCAAAGAAATTTCCTGGAACCAGGCTTGGCTGAAGCAGGTTGGCTTGGATGCTGCTGCACGCTTCAGTCCCAAGGGTATCATTCCTCCCGCCATCACGGGGTTGCACAACGCCGACGCTCTCCATGCATGGAAGGATAACGGAATCGTTAATGTCGTGGGTGACAACACGAGGCCCCTTCTCTTGAACACCGTGAACCGCTTCTGGCCGCTCAACACCACAGTGGCTGCCAACGGTTACGCCGGCATAAACGTCATGCCGCGATGGGCTACGGTCATCTACTACAACTGCGATCTCCCAGCCTGCACCCTGCAGGAATGGATCAACACATCGGGTGGAAAGGGTACCTTCACTGACCTGCTCGACAACGCACGCGACACCGCTGTGCGCAACCTCTTCGGCCTCCACTGGGACGCGTAAGTGACATCTCTCTCCACCAACCGCCCTTACTAACACAAGCCACAGCTACATGTTCCACCAAGCCAACCTCCGCGTAAACGACGTTCCCCAAACCACCGTCAACGGCGTAAAAGGCCAATTCTCCCTCCTCATGACCTGGGTCGAAACCACCACCGCAGAAATCATGCGCCTGTAAGCCGTCCCCCATCCGCCTGGCCCCTCTTCACTAACTAACCCCTCCCCTAGAACAACCTGGCCCTTCAAAACCCTCAAACACGACGACCTCGCAGCCGCCTTCCTCGCCCGCCAAACGCGCGACCTCTGCCGCCCCAGCCTAACCTGGCAGACGTCCGCCGACGGCAAGGGCATCGAGAGCGTGACGGTGTACACGGCGGGCGGGAACGCGTGCGAGACGACGATCCCGATTACGTTTCCGACGACGCCGGCGCAGACGACGGGCGCGACGAAGGAGCAGGTGGGGACGGATCCGTTGACGTTGTGGGTTACGATGAGTGGGGCGAGTAGGACGTATACTTTTAGTAAGGCGTTGCATTTGTAGAGAGAGAACGAGAGGGAGGGGGTGGGGCGGGGTGTATAGGATGGTATGCATACACGGGGGTGGAGACGGGTGAGGTGCATTCGCTAGATGTAGTGCTATCACTGCTATACCCAAAAAATAAGATATTGTTTCCTTTGCGATCTGCCATTTGCGAGAAGCCACCTGAGTGGTGCCATCTTACGAATCTGATGTTGCCTTGGAAGTACTGATTTCTTCTTCTGTTCGCGAAATCTGCACGCGTGCAGAATGTATGCACTCATTGCATGAGTACTCTTTCGCTGTTTCTCAAAGCGGCTAGTCCCGCACCATCCCAACCAATCAGAACTTACTCACTCCAACCACGCATTGTCGGGCGGAACTGTGTCTCGGAACGTTTCCCTCCTCTTCCGTGTTGCTACTCCATCGTCTACGAGTAGCCCACGTCCCCTACCTCAGCTATTCGTTCTCTCAGATCCTCAGCAACACTAGCGGACCTCCTACCCATCCGCGCCACGAATCCTGCGTCCACTGCCACCAACACAGCACAGCCACACCCACCCTTCCAATCAACCTACTAGCGGCCCGAACTCGACCAATCTATCCCCCTACTATACGAACCCTGCTATTAATACATTCATAGCGTAGCCTCCTCTTCCGCTCTTTGGCTAGCCACCCTTCGCTCTGTCCCACTAGCCTAGTCCGATCCTACACTACCTCTGACTTAATTCCAACGACACATGCGCAAAATGCGCATCTAGCACCTTCAGCTGAAAGAAGTTCAGCGGAAGAGACTTTACTCGCCTGCGCCCTTTGTTTATGAAAGTGCGAAGCGTCGCGCCACGATGCAATTTGGGGGGAGTGCTTAGGCTAACCAGGTTGAGCGCTGTGCGTAAATACCCATAGTACCTGCTAGTAACTACCCAATTGACGTTGGTCGCTACGTTACACATAAAAGCTTACCGTGCGTAGAGCTAGTGTTTTCCGTTCAGGCATATTGGGGTAGCGCCGAGGAGGGTCCGCAGCACCGCCTCTCGGGCCTCTCCTCACTCGTGGCTCTGTCTGCGCCTCGAACTCAGCTGCAATAATAGGGCACTGCGTATAGCAAGTCGCAAAAGGGCGCTTGGCTACCGGAAGGGGAGATCCATCCGCTCAATAATTCGCACTCTACGCGTTCCCTCATTGAATTGAAGCTTTCAAAAAGCCATCATGCCCAGCCTACCAGTATACCGTGATTCACCCGCTCCACAAAATGAAAATGAACGATCCAAGCGTACCATCCAAGAAAGCGCCCTCCCGCCCATGGTCGCTCCGCCGAAAAGTCCTGCTAGGCAGCGCCCTCGCCATCGTCGTCCTCGGCCTCGCGCTAGGTCTCGGTCTAGGACTAACACTCGGACGCGACGACGATGACGGAAACGATAATAATAACTCTCCTACGCCTACGGCAACCTCCTCACCTCTCCCCACACCGACCGGGAATCTGACTTGGACACCCCGTGTGAACGACACATGGCAGATCATCCTGCAGTCGAACATGATACTGGATAAGGACGCCAGCAGCGTGACGCCCGATGTCGCAGTCTACGACATCGATTTGTTTGACACGGACGACGAGACGATTTCTACGCTTCACCGTTTAGGGAAGAAAGTGATATGTTATTTCAGCGGGGGGAGCTATGAACCTGGGCGGCCGGATAGTGGAGATTTCCAGGAGGAGGATATGGGGAAGGAGCTGGATGGGTGGCCGGGGGAGAAGTGGTTGAGGCTGGGGAATGAGAACGTGCGTAAGATTATGAAGGCGAGGGTGGAGTTGGCGGGGAGGAAGGGGTGCGATGGTGTGGATCCGGACAACGTTGATGGCTTTGTGAGTGTTGACTTGACTTTCCTCTGGGTTTTCTCCGATACATGTGATAGAGAGCTGAAGGCAAGTTGTGTTGGGAAAGTGACTGACGCAGTCAGCAAAACGACAACGGTCTGGGCCTTACCGCCGACGACAGCATCTCGTTCATGGGCTATCTCTCCAACCTGACTGTGCCGCTCAAGCTCGCCCTTGGCCTCAAAAACGCAGGTGATATTATCGCCGAAGTCCTGCCTATCGTACACTTCTCCGTCAACGAGCAATGCGTTGAGGAGAGCGAGTGCGACACCTTCCACGCCTTCATCGACGCAGATAAGCCCGTGTTCCACATCGAATACCCCGATGGGGCAGGCGACCAGAGCGGACTGAAGAAGGGCGTCGTGCAGAAGTACTGCGGAGACCAGGGTGCGGCGGCAGGTTCCGACAGGTTCAGCACCGTACTGAAGAAGATGGACCTGGATGGCTGGGTCGAGTATTGCGATGAGGCTGTAAAGATCACGACAGTAAACCAGACAAATTCGGGAAGGTGAAGCAGTTGGAAAGTTTCCGACAACCTACCAATAACGTCAACATCACCGGTATCTTGCAGTGTAAAGAATTCGCAACCGGCGAACTAACGGAACGGGGAACTTGCGCGGATCTAAACTTGCTGTGCAGCGCCCCGTGTCGCGCAAGGTTTGACAAGGGCGAGCGAATTATCGCGTCCAGCACGCAAAGTCAGGTGCATGTGGAACGCAATTTTTCGGCACGAACCGAGTGTCGGTACTCTCCTTCCTACACAAGTCCGTAAGCTCCGATGCGGCTGGGAGGTACCTGGTAGAGGTACCTTGTCACGCAGTTCTGCCGAAGAGTCTGGAAACTGCGGGGTGCAGGAGGCAAACCCAGGCATGCTAGAGTAAGCCTCGTCAGCGCAATCAAGTTCTGAGACAGGAATTTCGAAAGCCAAATGCTGTTGCGGTAAAAGACTTTGCGGCGGCAATTGCGGGTGAAAGCTTGTGAAACATTGGATTTTGCTGGAAAACAGAGGGGATCACCATAGTCGCTACATTCGACTGCAATGAACCCAGCTCGTATATCCAATTTATATTGCTTGTCATTTGACTTGAGCCGCATCGGAAAACGTCATTTTGCGTGCTTATTGACGAAGGTGGCGTTGCGAAGCGTACGGCTTGCAGGCGCCCAACTTTCGAAGAACCGTGGAAACAAGCTTGTGGTGGATCATCATACCCTTCCTCTTAATTGCGATCTTTAATAGCCCGACACCCAAGCGCAGTCCGTGAAGAGACTATGCGAATTGTTTGCCGAGCCGTGCTGCAACGCGATATTGTAGCAAGAGCTTGAACGTCGCTAACGTAGACGAAACGCATCTTTCTGTTGCTGGAATCAAGAATGCGAGGGTTCTTTCACGGTTAATTCACCGGATCGAGGAGGTGAATCCCATGCTGGTCAGGGAGCGCCGGGGTCCAGCTAACGGTTGAAATACGGAAAAATTGTACCAGATCGTCGGGTATGGAGATCGGCACAGGGCGCTTACAGGGGAGAGCAGATCCTTGTTACTCCCGGACAGCCTCGTAGAGCAGGGACTACGCGTCCTTATTTCAAATTTATTGTTGAGAGTGGATGGAAACCACGTAGAGGTAGGAGCACCTAGTATTGTTGCCATGTGAGAAATTGTTGGCGCCTTTCAGCTTTGCTCGTGCATGCTTCGATGCATCCCGTTCGCTGCAGCAGAGACGCTCGCTTAATGTACGAGCATACCGAACCACGGCCGACGTCCGTCCGTAAACAATACGGTCAATATGCAGCTCGAGCTCGGCGAGTACAGACAAGCCCTGGGCGAAACCTGTGTCTGCAGGGTTTCCGGACCCGACCTTCTCGCACCGGGCCCAGGCATTCCGAGGTACTTGTACACTTGTTTAATGTTGTTGGCGGATACGAGGGTAGTCCACAAGGTAGCGGCCCACTTGGTGGAGAGCTTTGTATGCACTACGCGGCTGGACATCGAACATCTCTGAAGTTGAAGCAAATCAATTTGGCGATTGATCTGACATCGCATAGTCTCATTAGTGTGAGAAAATCAACTCTTCGCGGCACGGCTGAGGAAAGCCGAGAGTGTGCTCGGATGCTACCCTCTCTTTGGGTGTTTGAAAGGTTTCTGCAGGAAATTCGCGGGATCTTGGGTCGGCAATGCCACCGGCATGTCTTGACCTCTTGGTATTGTCCCCGTGGAACGCTCTGCATGTCTTGTCTATCGATTGCGCTCTGCACCTTGCAGTTGCATCAACAACACGAAGGGTCAAAGATTCGGGTTAGGAAGCGCCGAAGTTTGGATGGCATACGTGGAATTCACCGAGAACGAAGGTGTTGTTGGTGGCAATTGCAGAATCGATAGTTGTTGCACGGCTGTGCATACCATCTGTAAGATCCCAAAGGTCAACCCGTCAGTACATCTCATGGGGTGTTGACGGAGCATGAAACGATAGATCGCGCATAGGTCGGGAAGGCGTTCGACACCACATCAAGAGTCAGAGGCCTGAATAGAGGCCCTGCTCGCATTAGTCCGCGGCATGGAAGCGCTTGGGGCTGAATCTGCAGCCAGCACAGCATTGCAATAGGCTGATGATGTCTCGATTGGAACAGCTAAGCTGTTGGATGTGCGCAAATACGGGAAGCCGTGTCCTTGAATAGCAACTGCATTTTCGTCGCTTCGACTTTTGAGCGCTCCTGATCGCTCCGTGCTGAAAAGGACGTAGACTTGAAAGCGGTGCAACTACAGCTTATGCGTGTCAACACTGTATGACAGGGTCATGCAGATCATACGATGTGGTGGCGGATGGCGATCATGTTGATGGAGGCGCCGGTGCATTTCCTAATCAGATGGTGGTGCTGACACGCGTCTTACCCCGGTTCGAGAGCGGCGGAAGCTTCGAACGAGTTCGAAGAGCCGCGTCGCCAATCGAGTGGGCCAGGAAGTTCCGACTCGACAGGCGTTACCACCGTCAGTAACGAGTAAAGACCTACCACTTCTCGGTTCATGGAGCCGCACGCGCTCGGTAATGAACGCCACGTCAACACCGAAGCCGCAACAACGGGCTCTGGTTCATTTGTGGGGAACGAATTGAGGCTGTATAGGACGGCGCGACGAATATACAACTCGGAGGCCAGCCGACGCCGGTGGAGGGGCTCGCCGCTCCATTTGATGCAGGGAAGATGCAAAGGTAGGGTTGATTTAAAGTGCGAAGGCGCTAGTGCTAGGATGGGTCAGGGATCTGCGACTAGGGCCACAGGTGTAAAAGCGGCGAAAGGCCCCGCTGCCGCCTGGTTGTGGAGGCCTTCAAGTTTCGCGGGGAAAGGGGAGGGTGTAGAGATCGCTGCTGATTCCGCAATCGCACACCCATTCGTGATCCGACCATTCCTGTTCCTGTTGTTGTGTCCTCAGAGACTGCAAATTCTGCCGGCGGGCTCACGGTCCGGGCAGGCATCGACGCAGAATCACTGGCCAGTCACCTCACTTCGCACCATCCAGCCATCATCTCACCATCTTACCACACCGCTGGAGTGGCCAAGAGATGAAAGCTGGTCGAGGGTGATCAACGCACCCAGCACATACGAACTATCTGTGAGGGACGCCCCGACGAAGATGATCAGGAACATGACGTGCGACTGCATGCATGTATTGGAAATGCAGACATGGACTGAGGCACTGATGCTCGGTGGATGTTGGAGCCCGGATCCCGAGTAGCAGAAGATGTCAGTATGTCTGAGCGATTTTGAGCATTCTGTTGTCGAACCCGATGCTGCACGGGCAACTGTGCAAAATTTGGGGAGTGCCTCGATGCGTAGACGAGAAACGTGCCGAAAAGATTATAGCGCAGTATCGTATGTTGATAATGGTGTCAGTGGTCGGTTGTGGTACGTCAGAAAACTGGCACGAGATGAGAGAGAATAATCTCTGTCGGACTGCCACTTGGATCTGACGCAGCTGTAAACTAAGTCCAACTTCCGATTGCGGTTCCGCAAGATTGAGTTGCCTAAGCAAGAGTGCCTGCCCAAGGCATGTATTCCACAGAAACTTCGTGAATGGATGGTAAAATCTTACTAACGATGATGCGATTGATGAAGTATGGCGCTTTGTGCGCCTGGATGAATCACTGCAATGTACCTTTGATGGCAAACTCTGCAACTGCCGAAACCTTGAATGATCCGATTGCCAGGTCCGCAATAGCGAAACCTGGTCATTCTGGGGTGAACGATGTCGATAGGAGCGCAAAGCCCTACGCCACCTATACCGACGTCGAGCGGGAGTACAAGTGTTGCCTTCGCCCAATGCCGAAATGAAAGGGAGGTTCGCACAAACATGGCCCTCCCTTGACCCGTGACTTCTCAGACAGCTGTTGAGACCGGTCTGTAGATGTGGGAAAAGTTCTAGATGCTAATGCGAGGGTATTCTAGCCCACAATGGATCATACAAAGCTAACAAGGCATCGTGCACACGCCTTCCCGAAGAGACTGCAACTCCTGGATGGCCGAGAGTAGAGGTTTTCAGCACCCACGTGGTAGACACGTAACCGACCGTGCAGACGCAGTCGAATGCGTTCAATTTGTGAGAGCCATGCAAGTAGTCCTCCTGCGGCGGCAATGGCACCCCCGGTGCCATTGTTCGGGGTGTCGACTGCCGTGGACTTTACTCGTGGATGCAGTGAAGCCCTTCGTTGGTCAGAAATATGCCTCTCGAACCAAAGCAGCGGAGATGCTCGAAGACGAATCCGCGCAGCTCAAAGAAGGGATTCCAAGCTCCGGTCGAGGGGAGAACGTAGCGGTAGAATAACGGAGGAGGCCGTGGCTAATCGCGCACGTGTACCTACCTGCCTGTTGTGAGGATTGAGAACGGCTAGCCAGGGAGTCACCGGAAAGCATGCAGCGTCTGTCAACGCAGGCTGCGAAGTGCTGTCTGGATGTGCGGAGCCAAATGGAGTAAAACGAGCGGTTGTAGACGTGGTGTGCCGTGTGTCAGATCCGAGCGGCAAGGTGTGCGTCTCCGTCGCAGGCCAGATTCAACTTGCATGTTCCACGAAAACCCAGAGAAGCATCCGGAGACTGCAAGCTTGCGCACTTTCTGGAAGTACGTAGTCCAATGTGATGCCGTACAAATTGTACAGGGATGTAACCGAGGGAAGACTATATTCGAGAGTGCTAGACCGAAGAGCCAGCTTCTGACAAGAATAATTCGGGATGAAGCGGCCGGAACATGCCAAGGGCGGCCCAGCATAAACGATATTGGGCGGGACTGGAAAAAACTTGCATCGAATATACTCTACCGAATCGGGCTGTGTTTCGTGAACCTTTTAGAAGCTTAGACATATATAAGGCGATTGCACGTACCGGTTCCGGGTAACGTCGAGAATCGCAGTCACTCTTTGAACACTTTTAACTTTCTTGATTCCGCCATGGAGTGTTGCTCAAACACGAGTACAGGAGCGTCGTCTCCTTCCAGCTTCTCTTTGTCGGTCACTCAGTCGCCTGAAGCCATCAACACCCCGGACACCCAAAAGTCAGTTCTGTTCGATGAGGACATCGCGGCGGATCCCTTGGACATTGGCGAAAATGCTTCGCCTTCATTCATCATGGTGGTGGGAGGCCTTGGTTACATCGGGTCCCACACTGTCCTCGAGCTGATGAAGGCGGACTACAACGTCCTGGTCATCGACGACCTGAGCAACTCGTACGAAAGTGTCTTGGATCGCATCAAGATGTTGGCCACCGAATATTGCGCAATTCACAATAAGCCAGTACCAGCGTTACACTTTCAGCAGCTGGACTATCGGAGTCCCCTGATGAGGTCGATCCTTGCAAATTACTCGTCATACCGTGTATGCAACAAGCCAGCAGCCACCTCATCTGCGCGCTTCCCTTATTCGACTCTGCAACGCACGGATTCCGGTATCGACATGGAACCAGAAGACACGCCAGAGCCTATGCTTCAGCGACAGTCCAGGATTACTGGTGTAATCCACTTTGCCGCTTACAAGTCCGTCGAAGAGAGCATCCGTATGCCCCTCAAGTACTACATGAACAACGTTTGTGGGATGGTGGAATTCCTTGGTCTGCTTGAGGAGTTTGGTATCAAGAACTTTGTCTTCTCATCCTCGGCAACGGTGTACGGTGAAGGCGCCAACTGCGGTGCCCCTCTACGCGAAGAACTCTGCGTGCACCACCCGGAAACATTCTGCGACAGCGATGGAGTTCAGCTACAGGCGATTCCTGGAGTGATGGGTCTCACCTCGCCGTATGGCCGGTCCAAGTTCATGTGCGAATCGATCTTGGCGGACATTGCGCGGTCAGATGCATCGTGGTCGATCACAGCCTTGCGATACTTCAACCCCGTAAGTCATCCAGGTACTCGGAACAAATGAATGCTGACATCTGTTGATCAGGTTGGATGCCACGAATCTGGACTGCTGGGTGAAGATCCTCGCCAAAAACCAAGCAACCTCATCCCCGTCATTGCCACCGTCCTTACAGGCACTAAGCCGGTCTTGGACATCTTTGGCACCGACTGGAATACCCCAGACGGGACAGCTGTTCGAGATTTTATCCATGTTGTCGATCTGGCGCAGGGCCATATTGCTGCTTTGGCGGCGTCGGCGGCTGGTCGTGTCAAAGCACCTTTCCGGACGTACAACCTTGGTAAGTGCGATCCAGCGCTCTCTAAGAAGGCGATGCTAACAATTTTCAGGAACCGGTCGAGGTCATACAGTACGTGAAGTACACGAGAGTCTTCAAAGTACCTCAGGAAGAACAATTCCAGTGCGTGAGGTGGGCCGGAGGGCGGGTGACGTTGGCTTCTGCGTAGCGGAAGTCGGAAGAGCCGAGAGCGAACTTGCATGGAAGGCACAGAAGACGTTGAAGGACTGTTCGGTTGACGTGTGGAACTTTACCAAAGGGCGGTGTCCAGTGACTGACGAGATGGAATACTAACATCGGAGATAGCACGGTGAGGCAGTCCCGGTAAACCTTTTCATGATACACATTCTTCGGGACCACTGCCTGATGGCAGTGGTTCTGGGGGCTTAGCAGGGCGTTTGGGCGTCCGATATCTGCACTTGCATTGTAGCGTCATAGATGTTCCTCCTTCCAAAAGACCCCTGACGGTCCAGCATAATCAAAAGATACATCTTATTATGACCATGACTCTGCTGGCAACGACGCGGTGCGATTCAGGTGAAGAGGTAGTGCGGTTTGACGTGACGTTTGGCCGCGTGTGGTCCTAGTCGTGTCGGCCCGAATGGTTAGTAGGGAGAACGTGCGGCCTAGCAATGCCGGCACTTGAGTAGATCTGATTGTCGCGATATCGATGTCGCGAAATCGATGTCGCGAAAGTTGGTGTGACTGGGCTGAGCTATCCAGACTCATCTCGAGTGGCGTCCGTGGACTGATTTCGCTTGGACTTTCCAGACAGAGAGGCGGGCCCTGGGAAACTCAGCGCACTGTCCAGAGATTCCGCGGGGGATTTTCAGCTCACTGGACCTCACCGTGGCGTCTGATAGCCGCCGAGGCCCCGCCCGCTCGACGTGGTGCAACGGTCGAACATGCTCGGCGCAGACTGTCAGCGGGCGACGGGGCGCAACAACGCGCGATCGCGTCGCACGGCGTGGAACAAAGGCGTTGAGCAGCGCTAAAGGCAAGGAGTGTCGTTTGCGGCCATCGCGTCGGCTACGCGATCAACGCTCGATACGGCACAAGGCGGGATGGGCGCGCACCGGTGCTTGGTGCAGTTCCACTGCGCTTAAGCTGCACGTGACAGGCCCGCACCTTCCTCTGAATGCGAGCCGCAGCGCGACATTCACCTCTCACCGTGATCGCGACCCAAGGCACGCCGGACGACTCTTGCGATTGAGTGCGCTGCTTGTATCTGGACATCTCCCCCCAGCATGTCCTCGCAGCCCTACCCGCTGGCCAATATGCCAGTCTCGGCTGCGGTGGATCCCGCCTTTTGGGCCCAAGCCCAGGATTCCGCCGACTCGTCGCCTCTGGCGCTACACCTATCGCCCCCGGGAAGTTCTACCGCTCACGAGAGCCAGCAGAGCAACACTCCGCCCGTCCTGACTCCAAAGTCTGACGAGGAGCGGAAGAACAGCCAGACCGGCCAGCAGAGTGACCAGCAAAACGAGCAACAGGGGGGGAACCAGGCGCGCACGTCAGTAGCCGTCGCGTGCGTCCCGTGCCGCAGCCGCCATCTCAAGTGCGATGGCGGCGTAAGATGCTCGCGGTGCAGGGCTGACGGTGTAGACTGTACCTACATCAAGTCACGCCGTGGCTGGAAGGGCAAGAGGAAGAAGCATGGAGAGAACGCCGCCCCTGCCGCACCTGGTCTGTCTTTGGTCCCCTACCAGTTGATCTCCGCTCATGTGAAATAGTCCAGGAACAGAATGCCCTGCCATCAGGGCCCATACTCAACACCAATCTTACTCCCACCAGCCATCAGTCATTATCACCCGAATTTGCTTTCGCCAACGAGTTAGCCCTAGCCAACCAGCTGAGCACGACTCATACTCAGAGCATCGGTCTTATCACACCCCCAAGTGCCACCTCCCAGCTCAACCTCAATGGATCCCAAAGACTAAACAAGTTTGGCCATCTGGGCCCGCCTACGCCTGTCCAAGCATTCTATCACTACTTCTACAATTCCCACCCATTCCTTCTGCCTCAGCTCCAATTGATGCAGCTCTTCAAAGATAGGAGAGCGCCACTCCTGGAGTATGCCGTTCAATATCTTGGATCCTGCTACCTCGCCGAGATTCCCACGGACATGTACAAGGAGGCGCTAAATCGGGCCATCGACAGCGGCCAATTTCCAAGGGATGGTTTCTCAGTACAAGCCCTCATCCTCTACGCTGTAGGTCTCCACGCCAACAACGAAGTACCCCGGTCTGCCCAGATCTTCGGCCTCGTGCAAAACCTCGTCCTAGAGCTCGGCATGCACCGCATGGACTACGCCCTCATCCACGGCAACAACGACCGCATCCTCGAAGAAAGCTGGCGCCGAACTTGGTGGTCTTCCTACACCGTCAACGGCATGCTAACAGCCGTCAACCCAGGCGTCCAGTTCCGCCTCAAAGACATCGCCACCGACGTCCCCTTCCCCTGCGAAGACCACCAGTACTTCTCCGGCGCAATACCCTACCCGCACACCCTCCAGGAATACGACGACTCCGCCTTCGCCCCCGAAGAAATCATCTTCTCCTCCTTCACCTACCTCATCGACGCAATTCGCATCCTAGGCAAAGTCTTCGAAGTCGCCCGCCTAGACTCCCAATTCGAATACCACGCCGTCGACGTCGTAGACTCCTACCTCGTAAACTGGCGCTTGCACCTCCCCGCCAACAAACTCGAGATCGTAAACAACGACGGCGCAATAGACGAGGTGCTCTTCCAAGCGCACATGGTCAACGCAGGCAGCACCATAATGCTGCACCGCCCGCGCTCCAACCTCGGCTTCGGCCGCGTCGAAAACGTAAACATATGTGTGCAGCCAGGACAAGTCCTCCTCCCCACGCAGACCCGCGAGATACACACAGCGAAATGCCTCACCTCCGCCGAAAATATTTCCTCCCTGATAAAGCTCCCCGGCCAACTCATCTACCACACGCCCTTCTTCACGTGCGTCGTCGTAATGGCGTCCGTCGTGCACCTATCCTACTGGTCTTTCCTGGTCCCAGACGGCCAAGACGACATCATCAAGCAGAGCATCAGACTGGACGTCGGCACACTACAGCAGTACAGCCACACGTGGGACATCGCGCACGTGGTGCTAGGCCAGGTGCGCGGCGTAGCGCACACGCTGTGGAATAGCAAGAAGGCAATGAGTATACATTTGTGGAATAACATTGCGAACGACGAGGTCATACGGACGGTTATCGAGGAGGGCGCGAGCGTCCCCGTGCAGCAGTATAACCAGCTTATTGCGCCGTAAGTCTATGCCTATGCCTATTTCCCCACTCACGAATCAAACTTTGAAGAGGTGCTAACGACGAGTAGTATGCTGAAGTCGTAGACGACGCGCTGGAATATAAAAAAGAACTTCATACGACGTTTGCGCACCCCTTGTAATCTACTCACCACCACATACCTACCCAAAAGTACCCATTATACCACTTCTCTTCCCCCTTCTCATTTCTTTTCATTTCTTTCCTTTTCACGACGGTCGTTGCCGACCAGTAGCGCGCATTCCCTATCTCCTTCGGTGTTAGATATCACGGGCGACGAATTTCTTCATGTGGGGATGATCTGGGCTGTAACGTAGTTTCGCAGGTGGGCATGGGATTATCTCCCATCCCAAGTAGACTAGATGACGAAGATGAAGTTCATACGATTGCCAAACCTGACTGACACAATTGCTGTTCACTGCTCAAACAATGACGTCAACCGCCCATGCAGCGGACGAGCCGGAAAACTTTTCGCAGAGCACACGCACGACACATTCAGCCCTGGAGAAGATTTATTCACCGGGTCACTACAAGATCACAGCCAGCCATTGTGATTGCTCAGGGTATGCCTCAAGAACGCTCTCGAGCCTCAATTATTCATCGGAAACGCCAGCTAGTCCAGCGTCTCTCTCATAATGGAAGGAAAGCTCTCCGAAAAGCTCCACCCACCCTACCAATTCCCTCATCTATCCATTTTCGCTAGTAATGTTCGAACGCATGCTTCCCCCAAACCATTCCAATCGCTACATGTTCCGTAATCATGCTCGTAATCCGTCGCAGCGCTCGTGCAACCCTTGAATGTTGCAGAGGCATGTCTTTAGAAGACCGTATCTACAAGTCGGCGTCCTCCTCGTCGGGCAGCGGCATCTGCGCAGCGTCCGCCATCTCCTTCTGGTACTGCTCGAGCACGGCCTGGTCGACCTGGACCTCCGGGGGAGCCAGGGCGGGGGCGGCGACGAACTCGAGGGTCTGGTTGCCGACGAGTTTCCGGGCGAGCCAGAGGAAGGGCTTCTCGAAGTTGTAGTTCGACTTGGCCGAGATGTCGTAGTACTGGAGGTTCTTCTTTCGGTGGAAGGTGATGGCCTTGGCCTTGACCTTGCGCTCCTTCACGTCGACCTTGTTACCGGTGAGGACGATCGGGATGTTCTCGCAGACACGGACGAGATCACCTGAGGTTTGTTAGCGGTAAATTTGCGCTTTGAGGGATTGAGACGTACGGTGCCAGTTGGGAACGTTCTTGTAGGTGATACGGGAGGTGACGTCGAACATGATGATACCGCACTGTCCGTTGATGTAGTATCCATCACGGAGACCACCGAACTTCTCCTGACCGGCGGTGTCCCAGACGTCGAACTGAATCTGTCCGAGGTTCTGCCTTCTATCAGTATGCCGGCTTTAGCGTGTAGACATGTGCGGAACGTACCGTGGTGAAGCCGAGAGGGTGGACTTCGACACCGAGGGTCGCAATGTACTTCTTCTCAAACTCTCCAGTCAAGTGGCGCTTGACGAAGGTGGTCTGCAATCGATCGTCAGCCGCATGTTTTGACGTTTGCGAATCGCCCTGCTAGTCGCGGCCGTCGCAGACTGGGCGCGCAGAAATGCGACCAAAATTAGGAGTTCTCACCTTTCCAGTACCACCGTCACCGACAAGCACAAGCTTGAAGGTGGGGACGTTCTGTCCTGCGGCTTCGGCCATGGTGTGTGGTTTGTTGTGGCGGGGTTACAAGTGCTGTTGTGATAGCGCAGAAACTGCGAAAAAGTTAGATTCCAGCTGTCGGGCGAGATCGAAATCGAGCGGCGTGGTCTCGTGGGCTGCGCGAGCGTACCTTTTATGGGTGAGGTGGGGAGCGAGGGGCAGGAGGATTGCAGTGTCGTGGGGCAAGCAGAGGGCCATGTTTTTATGGCTAGGTGAGTTGGCGAAGCGGCCCGGGCGGTGAGGCTGGTTAGTCAGCACAAAGACTGCTCCACAGGCAACCGCGAGGCAGGCAGGCGACAGTGCGAAAGCGCAGCCTGTGTATTCACCTTCGCATAAATGCACAGCAAAGGTGAAAGCTCAAGATATATATGACTACGGAAAGAGGAGTAAACGCCGGGATATCATGCCCATCACCCTGAACTCCATGCATGCTATGCAGTTCTATACAGCCCGCAAACCTGCAAACATGCCCAGGTCGTACTACAGTGGCAGTAGGTTGCAACCCAGCATGCCTCTGCCACCCCAATTGCGCCGCGGCGTAAGCTGCATCTCGATCGACTCTGATGGGCCTGCAGCGCTGGGCCGCATCGCCTTGATGATGATGGGAAGCTGTAGCCCATTAGCATTGTACACGCATGAATCGCAGCCCGAAGCTGCGCGAAGCTAAGGTAGGCGCATTGATATATTTGAGCAGTACTCACCCCTTCATTCTGCGATACCACCTGCGGGAGGCGCGCCAGCTTATCGTGGTTTGTCCAATCCACCCATCCAAACTTGGTTATGCTGTCGCCCACCTGCAAGCCCGCTGTCTCTGCCGGACTGCCTGCTACGACGCTGTTGACCTTTGCAAACGGCGCTTCTAGGGCCGCTGGGGCAGCACTACCTGCGCTGAGCAAGGCGTTGGAGGTGGCGGTGTTGTTCTGGGCTTGCTCTTGTAGACGTGCGTGGTGCTCGTGCAGGCCCTTCTCGATGCGAACCATGAGCACCTTGTAGTCGTTCTTCAGACGGATAATGCGTGCGCGCGTCGTTCGGACTGCTCAACCCATCAGCACACTTTCTCCCTAATCGGTAGCGATCGTACTCTGAGCGACATCGACGTCTGCGCGCGGGAAACCGTCGAACGTTGTGAGGGTCGTGTTCATGTGGACGCCGTGCTAGCAGAAGCAATCAGCAAAGGCTCTGACAGATGCACGAAGTTGAAATACATACTGAATCCAGCACTTGACCTAGGGCTTTGAGCTCTGCCTCGACACGGTCCTTTTCCGCGATGAGCTCCTGCAGCGATAGTCGGTCCTTAGACACGCCATTTGTGAATCCTCCGGTCGTAGGGCCCGAGGCCACGGTCGGCGCGTGAAGGTCGTCCATATGTAGTCCCATGAAGAAGATATGTTGGGGTTGATTCTTGTGGCAAGTAAGTCCAGGCCCGGTGCAGGCACCGTGAGCTTGCGGGGTTGGAGGGGAAGCTTAGAAACATTTCAAGGCTAGCGGCTGCCCATCCTGGCCTCTTCAACTCGCGTCGACCCTACGCGACGTAGTACAATCCAAAACACGTCCTCGCACTGTGGTCCAGGGCATGGTGACCATTCTGCGTAAGGACCTATCGCAAGCCCGTGCCTGTCGTCATGATTGTAAATTGATGGAGACGCGAGACAGTCTCCCTCGCAGATGGCCATGAGCAGACGATGCCTGGGCAAGAACTGGTTAGCGACTGCCTCACGGGTGGCTCCTTCCCAAGAACAATATCGTCACTGTTCGACGAGTAAGATCATATGACCTCATATGTCCTCTCCTTATCTTTCCTCGCGCCTCGCACCTGGCCTGGAGACGCCCACGCGACAGCCCTTACCTGCCGCTCCTCATTCTCGACCATGTGATGAACCGTCACTGCGCCCTTTCCTTGGCCTGCAAGTCGGCTTCTGTCCAAGTGTGGCCGTTCTGTCCCTTCGAGCCCTCTTGATGCTCCTTCAAGCACCCGTCGTTCCTTTTGCTATCGACTTTGGCGTTCGAACAATATTTATCTCCCATGCCGCAACAGACCCCCCTGCCTCATCAATGCAGTAGTGCCTGAACTGCCATCGACTTCGAAATGGCCTACGTGCTGTCCCTCCGGCCACATAGCCCTCTGAAGCGCTCCTTCAGTGACAATCCCTACCTAGCTTCAAGCTCACCACTCAAAGGTGTTACCTCCAGCGCTCTCCGCGAGAGCACGCCTCGAAATGCTTCCGTGTGTTCACTCTACTCCTTGCGCTCCAACAGAGCCGGCGACTGGCTGCGAACTACGGAGAACACACCACCGCTCGCCTCTTGCTCCCTGTTGGATCTTGTCCCAGAAACAGATGGACAAGAAACTCAGACTGGACTGAACGAACTTGGACCCCGAAAGCGAAGCTGTGGACTCAATCGGCCGGCTCCAACATTTTCCAAAATCGCCACTCCTAGCAATCTCTATTCGAGAAGAGGGAAAATGGCCACTCATGAATCAGAACGCCTGTCAAGTGACCCTAGCTCACCGGAGCCTATGGTGGCCGAGAACAATTCCGACGATGACACTGAGTTCTTCGACCTCTATGAAGCGATCCATATACCGCTTCCAGAAGGACGCTGGTCGGAAAATACAGCAAGCGAAGCTCACGCGGAACCGGAAGTTCCCGATGATGATATTGTCAGTCCGCAGCCATTTCGTCGGTGGATGAGCACTCTACGGCGCCGCCATATCTACAGACGAAAAGGTCAAGTGGCCCAAGTACCTTCTGCGGCTATCCAGATGACTGAAGTCGATGCTTTACTGTGTCCGCCCATAATTCCCGTCACAGGAACAGCGCGGCGGTTATCCGACTCTATGTCATCGTCCTTGGGAGGCGTAATTGCAATGAGGTCCGCGTCGGTGACCGTGGCAAGTGCCAGCATCGCTCCTCAATCCGACACGCCCGGTTTTGCAGACAAAGCTCGGCTAGCAAAGAGAAGTAGTCATTACTCAGAAGCGCGGAAGTCTACAGAGAGCCATGGTGGAGCTTTGAGCACTATCATCGACGAAGGAGCCTGGCTACGGTCTGCTCAGCGACGCAAGGTCGTCGAAGAACTCATTTCCACAGAAGAGAGCTATATTGCCGATCTCAAGGTTTTGGTTAATGTAAGTCCTCGTTTCTAACCCTTGCGGAGCGACTAGAAGCTAACGTCTGCCCAGGATTATTTTGTGGTCCTGAGCGGCGTTCCCGCCTTACCAGCGCACACGCAAGCATCCATCCAACAGAACATCTCTCAGATCTTGCAGCTACATGAAGACTTGCTTGCTGAGCTTCATCAAGTAGTTCCTCAAGCAGATTATACTCAAAGCGCGCATCAAGAGGCGTACCCTGTGACAAGGGCAAAACATATTCGCTTCCATAGCGCAGACCTGATGCCTGGACGTTTTGTTGAGCACAAAATCACTCGAAAGCTTCGCCACTCCTTGGATATCGGACGTTCGCCTGATCGTCGGCCGCAAGGTCTTGTCACAGATACTAGAACCATTGGAGACATTGCAAAGATCTTCAATAAACACGTGTGTACCTTTCCCATCACATTTATCAACCGCATTGAACTTTTCGCAGATGAAACGTTTCTTCGCATACGAAGAATATGGTGCGCAATGGACCACCATGTCCCAAGATCTTACTTCGACATGTAAGGGCCTTCATGGCTGGCAGCAATATGAACGTGGAGTGGAAGCTCTGTCCAAGGTCATCGCATCGGAGAACAACCGCTCGACAAGCACTCGCAAGGCTTTGAGCTTTCCAGACTTACTTATCAAGGTGTGAACGCACAAATAGAGCCCTACTGTTTCTGACTGACGGTGTCGCAAGCCAATACAGAGAGTATGCAAGTATCCACTCTTGTTTGCCGATCTATGTCGGCATACACCTGTCTACGATGACCCAGAAGCACATGCCGAGGTCGAGAAAGCACTTTTCCGATTGCAGGAGACGATACGCGAGGTTAACAAAGCCAAAGACGATCCCAAGACACGTCGCCTGATAGAGATCACCTGGCAATTGCAAGATCGTTTGATGTTTCAAGAGCAGGTAGGTCGGCTGCACCCAGTCTGGAGCATGTACTGAACAGTGTAGACTATCTCCAAGGCGCTCGTCTTCCGACTACTTGGCCATGTCCTCGTTTGTGGCGTTCTTCATGTGGCTTACCAGACGCCCGATCGTGTCAAAGGCCAGTACATGGCATGTGTCTTGTATAAATCATGTCTTGTTCTTGCCAATGCAGGCCGCTTCTTCACGCCGTACAGCGTCGTGGCATCAATTGCGCTCGCTAACGGAAGCATCGAGGAGACAGACAATGGAAGAGGTGAGATCTTGAGAGCTCTTGAGATTTCTGCTTACAATGGGCAAGGTTTGCAATGTCACACCGTTCCGAATTCATGGAAGCTTGTGTTCGAACACGGACATCGCTTACATGAGATTATCCTCAGCGCTTGCTCTTCCCAAGAAGAAGAAGTCTGGAAGAAACAGCTCCGCCAACGTATTGTATGTGAGACACATGACTTTGTCGAAGGACAGTCGACTATGCAAGATATGTTTTCATCTTTATCCCTGGACATCAAATCGATCGGGCCTGTATTTGGACATGCAGACAGCCTGGTGCGACGCATGTCGGTCCACCGCGCGGCAACCCTCGGCTCGAAGACACATTTGACACAAGTCATCATCAAGAACACTCAGGCGCAGAGGTCCCCAGAGCCACCACCCCCTTTCGCGCCAAACTCGGTTACACGGTCGCAATCGCACTTGTCTGCAACCCACATACCTACCTTGGCTCCGAGAAGGGCTGAGAGAATTCGTTTGGAGACTGCATTGGAAGACGTCTGGACTAAAGATATATTACCGTTTCCTGGGATGGCAAATGGAAGGGTGGAAAATCAGTTTCGCGCATCTGCCAATTCCGTCATGAGGAAGCTCAGCATGGCCAGCATTACCAGCAATTTCTCCCGCCGCTCACCTAGCTTCTCCAGCGTGAGCAACACGCGCTCGGATGATTCTAATAGCAGTAAAATCCACAAGATGTCGCACGGAAATCTCCGTGCGCAGGCTCTCGCTGACCGTCGACCCGCTCCAGCAGTTGTCGATTTCCACAATGCGCCAGCTGCGTTCTTGCCTAACGATTTTGAGCTTCCAGATCCAAGGCCTTCAAGCCGCCGGCGACGCCTGGCAAACCGAGCCGCAGGAACGGAACGCTGGAGCGAGAAGAGCATACCTGGGAGACCGCAACGGACCCGGCGTCTCTCTTCGCATATTCTAAGTCTGCCTCGAACAGATAGCAGCACTCGTATGGACAACCGTGTCGAAAGCAGGAGCACCTCAATGGCGTCCCGCAGTACGGTACTGCACCCGACCGAAAGCATCCCTGAGCCAGCCAAGGACCAGGAAAATGAGAAGAGCAAGAAGAAGGAGACACGTGAACACAAGACGCGAGAGGACAAGTCATCTGGATCGCCTCAAGCTAAGAAGTCGTCGAAGAACAGAAGCAGGATCTTCAAATTCTGGGCATGATACCCCACGAAAGCGATCGTTGAGTTGGATTGCAGTGTTTGTTGGGACGATTGGATTGTTTTATCTTTGGCTGTTGGCCTTTTGAACATGAGAGGTGAGAAGCATGGAGGATTGTTACGATGCAACGGCCTGCCTATTTTTGCTCGGATCGAGGGCATTCTACAAAACATGCCATCATTGCATGACGACAAGGAGGGATGGCGGTAATCAAAAAAGTACATGCAGATCATAGGGCTCTGCTGCAAGGCACACCCGCATGTTGCAGTTGGTGAGGGTTGAGTTGTTTACGGTTGTCCGAAGGTCAATGACGTCACATTAGACATTGGGCACGCGATGCCTGCGCGCGCGTAGCTCCTATATTGGATAAGTAGCAATCAAACATGTGAATAGCGTCATCCGCAATCTGGTACACGGCGAAACTTGGTAATTTGTTACGTGTTTCACCGGGGCCGGGGGTTGCGATGCGGGCTTGGAAGATGAGAGAAGGGTGCGGCTTGGCGATGACGTACGATCGTTGCATGCCCCGCTGGAGCTCACACGAGCTACAAAAGCACACGTCTGCCCCTCATAAGCGGTCAATCATAGTACCTTTACGAGTTACGAACTCAATCCAAGTGCTCGATCCTCAATCTAAACGCACTACTACCTTTTCGACCAAAGAAGAAAGACTAGCAATCATGCCTCGCGGAAACGACCAGCAGACCAAGGTGCACTACAAGGGCCAGGAGGACGACTTCATCATCTTCGTGGACAGCGCGAACGCGGTCAAGGAGTGGAAGGAGGACAAGTCGGTACCGCTGGCTCAGGTTGTCAGCGGGTGGAAGGTATTCATCACACACAAGTACGTATTAACCCCCGCCTTTACCCCTCCTCTTTCTCAGCCTTGTGGTGGGCGGGAGGTAGAGGGTATGGACAATTCAATGCTAATGCGGGGGTAACAGGCATGGCAACCAGGGCATCCTCGACTCGGCATCCAACCTCCAGCTCGAGAACGAGTTTGGCACGCACAAGGAGGAGGACGTCGTAAAGCAGATCATCGAGAAGGGCGACCTGCAGGAGACCGACGTACGTATCTATCTTGCCCATCCCGCAACTCTCACTATGACATGTCATGGTCGGTGTCCAGACAAGTGCTAACATGGGGTACTAGGCCAAGGAACGCCAGGGCGACACAAACATCACCAAGGGCCCCGCCGTTGCTCACTAGAGCATGATGGCTGGTCTTCGACGAAGTAACGATTCGATTCGATTGCATGTGCATGGGATATTGGGAGTATTTGGACTCACGGCCGCGAGGTGATACGAGTGGGCGTGCATGACATGAAAGAAAGACCTCTGCTGGAATGCGAGGGATTAGGGAATTGATCAGATACCAATGAATAATCATTTGCATGGATCAACCAAGTGCTTCGATTGGACAATGTGAAGTGACTAGATGAGGGGTGGAGGGTCGACCTGGGCGTGCATACCCAGACCTTCTTCTGTGTTTGACATAAGTCGGCGACATGCGATGAGGCCGTTTGCGGTACGTACATGTGCGGAAACCTTCGTGTCTCCATTGTCGGGCGGCTCCTTTGCTCGAAAATACCTGTTCAGGAAGCCGTGCTCTCGTCGATACGAAGTTGAGCCTCAGCCTTGCGGGTTCATAAGCAATATGGCTGCCGCATCTGGGTAAATGTTGTCTTCGCCTAGTACAAGTGCGATTGCTATCGTAGACGAGCGTTAACATATGCACGTTGTGCAGCAGATACCAGTTCGTGTTTTATTTTGGGCAGGTAGTTGTATCTAAAGTGCCACGTGAGTGCCTCAGCCTGGTGAGGTACTTCTGTGGTGGGCCGGATGCGGGTTAGTCAGTCTCGTCTGCACCAGTGTGCGCAGGGGTCGGGGTCTGCTTGTCTAGTGTCTGGGGAGACGCGGGGTGAATGTTCGTCCTCTAGCTTTGGTGCGGCGCAGCACAACATGTTCGGGTAGGTTTTACCAGGACGTGTTAGATTTTTCTCCCGTCAAATGGGGTTGCCAAGTGACGTTCGAAGGCTAGTAATGTCCAGATAGGCATGCACTATGAATGTCCAGATTCGGCTTTCAACATATACGCATGGGAATCAGGAATCTCCACATGTACGTATGCAAATTGGGAATCTCGGTCAAGAAGAAAAGAAATCGCATCCTAGCCTCGATAATCATAGGAGGCCGCATGTTGTTTCCGATCTGCAGTGAGATCAAGGGTGCAGTAGCGTCCCAGGGCAATGACTCTTTGGCAAGAACCGCGTACATGCACTAGGTGTTTAACTCAACCTATGAACGATCGAAGTGCCCTCCACGGAGGTTACAGGCGCCGTTACGCCACTCACATTCCCACACACCCACTTTGTTCCCTTGAACCCTCGAGTAGGTTATGAATGGAGCGATCGTAGGGTGGCTGCCTAGAGTGATGCTGCCTAACCGTACGCACACTCGTGCAGGCCAGTTCGCGCCCGTACACGAGGATGTGCTCGCTTAGGGCTCACCGTTTGCCGTCTCGGCAGCTAGTCTTCACGACTTTGCTTGCGTACGTGTCAAGGGAAGGGCGGCCGCTCGAGGCTATATAAAGCTATAAATCCTCACCTAGATGAGGCACGACATCGGGTTCTTTGTTTGTACCGACACTGCTCGAAGAAAATTCCCCAACCTTTTAATTCACTATGTCTAGCTTCAAGGTCTCTTTCACCAACGACACGGATGAACAGCGTGTCTTCGATGCCTTCAATGAGCATGCCAGTCAGAAGCGCATTGAGACCAAGCAACGCGTCCTCAATAGCATTCGAAAGCAGTACCCTCAGTACCACGTCACTGTTGTAGATCAAGGAAGCTGCTCGCTCTTAGAGTTTGCGGCTGCGGGGAAGGCCAAATCTTCGCACGAGGCCGATGACGAGACGTTCAATGCTACGAGGCAGTGGCATCCAGTGGGAACTGGAATCGAGAAGAAAACGCACCCAGGCCGGCTGCAAGATGAGTTCCACTTTGCGAGGTATGTCACTCGAATGAAGGCATCGCGTCAACGGATTACGGGGACTAATGGCAGACTAGGTTCTCCTACGAATGGGAAGACAAGAAGTTTCTCCTTTTCCAACTCATCTACCAAGACCCCTTCCAACCACAAACTCGCTGCTTCTACATCCTGCACGCGCGCACCACCGACGGCGATGCCAACGTTCAAGAAGGCCACTGCGCCGAGACCGATGCCCTCGCCCTCGCAGCCGGCAAATGGACGTCACTCCTCCACGAAGAGATCTGGGTCTTCGACAACGGCTACTGGGAGAAATCAAAGGAGCTCTGGAAAGCCGTCGAGGGATCCTCCTGGGAAGATGTGATACTCGACCCGGACATGAAAACAGGCCTCATCCAAGACGTGCAAGGTTTCTTCGACAACCAGGAGCTCTACGCACAGTACGCCGTCCCCTGGAAGCGCGGCATCATCCTCCACGGCGTGCCAGGCAACGGAAAAACAGTTTCCATCAAGGCACTTATCAACAGCCTCTATGCGCGCCCCGACCAGGTCTCAAGCTTGTACGTCAAGAGCTTCGAAACAAAGTGCAATACGGAACAGTACTCCATCCGGCAGATCTTCCAACAAGCACGTCGCTGCGCGCCCTGCCTGCTTATCTTCGAGGATCTTGACTCTCTTGTTGATGACAACATTCGCTCGTACTTCCTCAATGAGGTTGACGGGCTGGAGTCAAACGATGGGATTTTGATGATCGGGTCTACGAACCACCTCGACAAGCTCGACCCCGCCATCGCGAAGCGTCCCTCCCGCTTCGACCGCAAGTACCACTTCAAGCTCCCGGGCGAGAAAGAGCGCACACTGTACGCAGAGTACTGGCGGCAGAAGCTACTAAAGCGCAACGAGGGACTAGAGTTCCCCGAGGAGCTGTGCAGTGTTATCGCCGCGCTGACGGAAGGCTTCAGCTTCGCGTATCTGAAGGAGCTCTTCGTTATGGCGCTGCTAAGTCTCGTACGTGGCTTCCGAGGCGATGACTTTGAGATCGTGGATGCGGCGGAGGCGGACTCTGCGCCGGAAGATGAGACTCCTGCTGCTGCTGCTGACGGCACTGGCGCCGTGGTGGCCGAGGAAAAGAAAGAAGACACTTGCACTTGCGCGAACAAGTGCGATAAATGCGGTAAGCCTGTTGCTGCCTCTGCCACCAAGACCAAATCCGACAAGAAAGACGCGGAGAAGAACAAGAAGCACGTCGTCCCTGCCGTCGACATACCAGCGCATCTGTCAGACAATCTACTGCTCAAAGTGGTGCGGCACCAGATCCGGACGCTTGTCGCAGAGATGGACAACACGGAGCCTGAGAAGTGGAAGAGCGGGAAGAAGGAGATGAGTGCGAGTGAGGACTATGCGGCGAGGTATCGGGTTTTGATGAATAGGAGGGCGGCGAGGGGGTGAGTGATGAGTGAGGTGGAGAGACGGTGATGGGTTTCATTGGCTGAAATTGATAATGACTTTGATGACCGTGAGCTACATAATGTTGTGGTAGGCTGTGTCTTAGGATTACATGCGTGGATACACTGCAATCTTTGGGCCACTGATATGTTTGCGCACTGAGTAGGATATGTGACGTTGGTGACGAGCTCGAAGGAAGACTAAAACCATCTTCCGAACATATCTATGTGAACTTCTTTTGAGGGTCTCACATAGCCAGAAGCTCATGAACTTTTAGGGAGTTGGTCCTAGAGATCCACCACACCACCGATCCATCATTCGCTCCGCCTTGTCCTTCTAGACGCCTGCCACGCCACAATCCCATCAGCACGAGCGTTGGCTTATTCAGTGCTCCACGAAGAGGGACCCATGTTGTTCTTCATCTGCTTTTGGGGAAACACCGCACCACGAACTCTTGAAATCGCTGTACATGGGTTTTGGAGCGACAACAGGCCAACGACACATGATTACCTCTGTGGACCTTTTGGAGCTCCAACAGCCCATGAATCTGGATTTCGTTCTTTTTTAGTCCCTATCACGGAGGATTGTAGTGAAGATCAAGCTGGAGAGCCGGAGCTGCTTTTATGCCGTCGAGTCGTCCGATCCTACGTCCGTCATAACCATGCAGCCAAGTTGACATTCACCACAATGAACTCATGCTGTTATTCATCTGATTTTTAACTAAGCACTACACGACGACCTCATAGAGTCTGTTGCAGATCGTTTCGAGCACATGCATCTTGATTCGAGCGCTTTTTAGTCCGCTCGACGGAGAAGTGTAGTGAAGATCAAGTATGAGAAAGCGAGGGGCTTTTTATGTCGTTGAGTCGTCCGGTCCTACGCCCGTCATCACTGTGCAGTCAAGTTCACGTTCACCACGATGAGCGCATGTTGTTCTTCATCTGCTTTTTATGCGAAGGACCGCACGAAGAAGTCATGAACCCGCTGTGTGTGTGTGCTTTTGAACTCCGACAGGCCAAACTCATGGACGTTTTTGCAGATCGTTTTGAGCTCCAACAAGCCACCGGCACATGATCACCTCGATGGTGGGCTCCAACAACCCATGCATCTTGATTCGAGCGCTTTTTGATCCGCTCGGCGGAGAACTGTAGTGAAGATCAAGCTTGAGAAACCGAGGGGGTTTTTATGTCGTTGAGTCGTCCGGTCCGGTCCTCTACGCTATGTTTATCATCGCCCTGCGACATAGTTGGCTGCAACAAAACATGTCGCTGAAGTCTCCAGATTGTGATGCAATAATTCAACGAAGCCCCGCATGACGAGCTCATAAAATTGCTGTACGTGGATTTTGAAGCAGCAACAGACCATAAGCTCATACATACGTCAATTATACTTTTGCAGAGCTCGACGAGCCCATGCATCTTGATTCAAGCGCTTTTTAGTCTGCCCGACGGGGAACTGTAGCAGATCAAGCCAGAGAGCCAGAGCAGCTTTTTATGTCGTAGTGTCGTCCGGTCGTATGCTCGGCACCGCCGCTCTCATCACCCTGCGACATAGTTGGCTGCAACGCCGCATTCTGATCTGCTTCATGCGATATTGATGCAATGCTTTCACAGAGACACGCGCTCATGAGCTCGTGCTGTAACGTTTTGCTTTTAAGGGATCCTTCACGAGAAAATCTCATGCGAGGAGCATCTTGTGGTTTTTGGACTTCCATCAACCCATGAGACAAACTTGGTGTTGTTTGAAGCCTGGAGATGGTAGAGGTATTGTGCAGAGGCCGAAGCGAGGAAGAAGCATGGTCTTTATACGTCAAGAACGTCCGGCCTCACTTTAGCTTGTGCGTCACACGCAACGCAGTTGGTGAGTCTGCACTGGAACGCATGACATCCAATCTCGATGGCTTTTGGTTAAGCACTCCACGACGCCGCGAGCTCATCAACTTCTTTGCCATGTCTTTTTTAGTCCTAGCACACCACGAAGTCATGATCATGGATTGTGAGCTTTTGAAGCTGTACCACCCATGGACCATCTGGTTTTCTTCTTTTAGCCCGCTCTGATGCGGAGTTGTGGTTTAAGGAACAAGCTAAGGAGCGGCAGGGGCTTATATAGGCCAAGGCCGTCTGGTCTTCTATGCGACAATGGCGTATGGCGGATCTGCAAGTGGGTTACGCGGAAGACGATGGTGGGCATCATCAAGCTGTGCAGATGCTGGGCACGATCTGGTGACAGCTTTTATGGAGAACAACTTCACGCAACATGACCCAAAATCCAGAGCGTTTGATAATTTACATAAACGTCCACGAAGAGCATTTGAGGAAAGGAGACGCATGTGTATCACTCTTTGCTCATAAAGTTAGGAGGGCTCACATCGAGGCATATAGAAGTTTTTATTACCGCAGGGCCATCAAATCGTCTATCTCGTCCTTTTCAAAAGCGCCCACGCAGGCAGCCGCCAAGACATCTGGCCGGCCGCAAACATCTTAGATCGCATTCGAATTTCTTGTAGACGATCCCATCCAGTCGATCTGCATGGGATTCTCGCACTCTTCCTCCCCATGTGTCTCTTCGGCCTCTACTTTTAGTCTACCCCCAGGTAGAGCCATAGTGTGAAGGACAGAGGAAGAAAAGCAAGGGCTTTTATACCTCGAGCTTACCTTGATGGTTCCCATCTTCATCATCAGCAGTTGAGCCTTTAGATTCCATGGGGTCGTACGTTCGACATTTTGGAAGGTTGAAAATACATGAGATCGTGTAGCTAAGGGTTTTGCGACGCATCACTTGATATTTACTGATGCTTTTGGAAAGATACAAGGCGCATATTTCTCTGGCGCTTAGACGAGGAATATTCCCATGATGCGGTCCATGTGAAAGTTTGAGGCAACATCCAAGAGCTCATGTGGATTGCCGAACAGAATATGTTCCCAGAAAGCGCTGTTCATGATACTTCTACACGGAACGCCGTGTAGATATACTGAGTGTGATGTCGGAAGTGCTCCACGAGGGCCAAGTCAGCCTTTTTTCAGACGACCAGAACGTATCGTTCGTGCAGTTGAACTTCCAGTGCGCCAATAGCGAAATCACAATGTGGAAAGTCTGTCTTTCTTTCAGGCGAGATGGGTATCTATACGACATACCTCCCTCTCGGCTGATTAAGAGTCGTGTGGTCGCGTCTGAAATTCGAATAAGACATTAAGCGCTCAAACGCATTGGGGTCAGTTCCGCAACATAAGACATAGAAGGCCAAAGATCTTGATTTGAACTGTGACCATTGCATACAAAATAGCGATGTCTAAACTTTGATCGTATAACGACAAATGCAACGAGATTTAGACGTTACTGTGTCAAGGGACACAATCATCATCTACAATGTGTCGTCTCTTACACTCCATTCCACACCGGTGGTCCCGGTATCTTGTACGTCTACAGTATGTCAGCCACCGAACTACAACGAAGCGAATGCTTACTTACCGTCCTATTCGAAACACCCGGCGCATAAATATCGATATTAATCTCAGGCTCTGCATCCGTTAGCCTTGCCCCCGTCCTGAATAGCAACACCTACGATCCATACTCCACACCCCCGGAATGCTCGCATAAAACTCCTCCCCAGGCTCCTCTGCTCCCTCCCCCCCAACATCCAAATGCGCACACTCGGGATAAAACTGAGGCTTATGCGCACTATGCAAGGCAATAATCTCATGTCTGACAAGATACTTTCCCTTCTTCAAACCCTTCGGTATGGTCTCGCTCCACAAACTAGGGGTGCCGTCCCAGTTTGAGAATGTCTTCTGGAACCAGTTGCCTAGCTCGATAGTCCCGTCTTGGAGCCCGCGCTCGCCGATCTTGAACCAGGAGGCTGTCGAGGAATCGAAGGTGTGGCAGTCGTCGTTGGGGCAGCGCGCCATCCAGGCGATCATTGGGCCGACGGTGTGCACCCAGTACATGTAGACAGCGGTGATGTTTTGACCGGGGAGAATGGGGATGTAAGCGCGTGCGGGAGTGCCTGGTGTGTTGCAGGAGAGTAAGATGTTGGTGGGCTCGAAGATGGGGTCGTTGGTTATCCATTTTCTTTGGACCATCCATGGGGCGGCGTCTTGGAAAGCTTGATCGTCGAAAGGGGAGTATCTGTGAGTTGCGTTAGCGATGAAGGGTGTATGCAATGAGAGGGAGTCGATACCCCGGATACCAGGTGTCGCCGACCGTGTAGTTCAAGCATCCTCCGTGTGCTGAGGCGCGTGAGACTAGCAAGCCTGCTGCGAGTACGACAGTGCGCCACATCGTTGCTGCTATCAAAGGCTGTCTAGGAGACATTGGTGTCAGATCACCTTCACCACGATTAAGCCACAGGCGCACGCGTGAATAGTCTGGTGCGCACGAAACTTCAGATGGCAACGTGATGTGGTGTAATTCGGCGAAAGATCGGATTGTGTTTATGGTGACGTACCTCTTGAATTGCTTCAAATGTGGTAGCAGCACTGCAGTATTTCCCCACATCCCCAGGGTTATCAGCAGTATATGAGTCCCACCTTTGGTACGACCCATCCAGCAATAGATTGCCGGCAGTCTCGCTGTGGGTAAATCGGCTACCATCCCGGTGTTTGTTCCACTTAATCAACAAGAACAGCACCTGACTTCTTGCGCTGGTATGCGAGTGTCCTCTGATGGGGTCCGTCAAGCAGTGTAGCAATATGCACGCGAATTGACATGGTCATGGTCAATCGCTTCAACGGATTTTACACTGCGAAGATCGCCAAAAGTGGCAAGCAGGGGTGCGCGTTCACAGCCGGTTGATATTGCGGAAGGCTTAGCTGAAAGCTTGATTGCTGATCCCTGCATTTTAGCCTACAGACGTCGCAGCTTTGGGATGATAGCTACTGTAGATGAGCTTCTTACAATGTGCGATCATCTGCGAAGCTTTGTGGGTCAGTTCCATTTTCGTATTTCCACGAATGGGTGAAGAGAGCCCCGCCTGTGGCGGACAGTGAGGCGCGATACATATCCAGCTGCTGTCTTCGAAGTCACTAGATCATCAGGAAATCTCCAGATTTGCCGCCATGAATTTCCGAATCGTTGCCACAATCTTGTCCTTCGGAGCATGCGCATTCGGGGCATCACTGAAGCAGGTGACGAACTATAACAATGACGCCAAAGCAAAGCCTGGAATGTGAGTGTCGTCGAAACACTTAACGGAACATGCTGACGACCTACCCCCAGGTGGGTGTACGTTCCAGACACAGTAAAGAGCGATGCGCTTGTGGTTGCCATCCACTCTTGCCAGTCCTCCGCACAGAAATACTTCCAGAACAGCAAGATTCCATGGCATCAAGGCTCTGACAAGAAAGGCTATGTGACGGTTTGGCCAAGTTCAACAACTGAATGCTGGGATGTTTCGAGCAAAGCTTCACTTACACACAATGGCGGAGGTGACTCGAATGCGATCGCGAATATGGTGGGTGATCCCCTTGGTTTTTGCACGTCAGCTGGCTTACATTCTCTAGATCAAATATGCGATCACCGAATACAAGATCGACCCGAAGAAGGTTTTCGTAACGGGTGGCTCATCCGGAGGTAAGTCTACGTGTTTTGACCGCTGATCATTGGCTAACCCCAATCAGCGATGATGTCCAATGTCATGGCTGCGACCTATCCCGACCTCATCACTGCCGTATCGCTCTACTCCGGCGTACCTGCTGGCTGTTTTGTCTCTTCATCAGGGGCTGCTGCTGCCTGGAACAACACCTGCAGCGGTGGCAACAGCAAGGCAAGTCCGGAACAATGGGGCAACGTAGCTCGAGCCATGTATCCTAGCTACACCGGCACACGTCCTCGTATGCAAATCTGGCATGGGTCGGTTGATGGCACTCTATCACCCAACAATTATCAGGAGACAATCGACCAGTGGACAAATGTGTTCAACGTTAGCATCACGCCGACGTCGTCGAAGCCGGACACGCCGGATAAGAACTACAGGATGGATGACTTCGGTCCGAATGTTGAGGGTATCTGGGCTGTGGGTGTTGGCCACTCGGTGCCGTCGCACCTGGATGCTTCCGAGGCCTGGTTTGGTCTATAAGAAGATTAGAGCAGTTTTACGTAGGTCAAACTATCTCTTGTCTTTGCTCAAGCCGGTAAGCCGGTATATGGCAGTACATCCGTGAACGCAGGAGCAATACCCAAAGTGGAACTTCACTGGATCTAATCAGCGTTTGGCTGGTCAGCTGTACCTGGACTGTGGAGCACTTTGCCCTGTCGCCGAACGGCAGATACATAGCCCTACGTAGCAGTGCCATAAATATCCTCGGTGCAAGGACACTTTGTGGATGGCACATGCTCGCGTCGAGTCTAAAAGCGGGATCGCACACTTCGCCTGGTGTTTCTTGCGCGAACCGTACATTCTCGCATCCGGTTCCTCATTCCCCAGCTATTTTTAGTCGGCCAAAACTCGCCAGTTCTAGAAATCTTTTTCGGCACGTCCGACATGACAGTACGTCTTAGCGACTTCTCGTCTCGCTTATCCAGTAACGAATCGAATATCGGCAAGAGGTGTTTGTGGCGCGTGATCGATCGGTCGTCGTGTCAGAACGACATGGATACAACAGCGAGAGTGAGTTCGCAGATGAAGTCTCCATCTCCGTCCGTATCCGCCAAAGCAAAACATAACCATCGAGAATTTTCGAATGCCATGCATGTGTCTTCAACGTCTTACCTCCTTAAGTCTCGACTTTAAAAATAACCATCCGGCTCGCTACTTACCTGCCAATGTCAACTGTTACTCCTCATCGACAGCAACAGTGCACACGGCAATTGATACAGAGTAGTCTCGCAATGCTATCCGGAGATACTCTCAGAATCTGTAGCGTTTCAGACGGGCGGGTTCGAAATTTGAGCAGTGCCCGGCTCGATTACACAACTGTCACGGATACAGATGCATCTCCAGATCGTCTATTCGCTAGCACGAGTCCGCTAGCACGAGTCCGCCAGTCCCGACGCCGGTAACCATGTATTCATAGACAGTAGTTGCTTGCGTGGTGGACGAAGACAGCGATGGAGATCAGGGTGGTGGTCAGGTCCATGTCGAGTGGTGCCGGAAGAAGCTATCCTAATCAAGATAAAGTGGCAGTTACTTCCTCGAGCCTTCTCGTGGGATAAGTAGAAAACAATGTCAGCGTACGACCGTAGATATCAGAAGCCTCACCAGTTCCTAGAAACAACCTAGAATTAGTAGCAACCGAGGACACTGCACCTGAACCACAAACCTACAATTTTCACTCTTCCCTTCACTCTCCCCTTCTTAGGATGACATCACTTCCCTACCACTAGTAGCATCAAATCCCTCAACTTCACAGAATCTTCAAATACGATAAACAAGACCAGCTATAACCAGCTCTCGCGAGCCTATATCATCTTATTTCATTTTTGGGTTGTGAAGACTGCGCAAACACATCTAATCGCATGCACTACTCAGGCACACGCGCGAAAAGAGACAGCGGACAACACAAAAAGGAAAGATTGGGAAGGAAATATATGGTAGTTCGTCTTTGAATCGTAGACTCGTGAACCTCTCAGTGCTTCGCAGGGTAAGATATGTCCAACGAAGGCCCAGACCCATCCCCCATCCAGCGAATCCGAGAGAGCATACAAGACCGTTCGTGGGTAAGGGAGCGCATTAGTGGCGAGGAAGGACCGGGATAGAAGGCGGGATATGATGTTGACAGGATGATTTCGGAGTCTAATGAAGCGCAGCCCTTAGCACCCTAAAGAACCTTCCATGCCACGGGACCAATGACCAGGCGTTTGTTACCCATTCCGATGCACCAAACCGAGAACCCTCACTTTTGCCTCTCCGAACCGAGCGTTGTAGACATTTAGGCCTTGGGCTCCTCCGCGGCGGCAGCGGGCGCAGCGGGCTCCTCCTTCGTCGCCTCGGCGGTGGCGGAGGGCGCATCTGCGGGAGTGGACTCTGCGGGAGCCTCGGCTTCGGAAGAGGTCCAGAGAGTCTGTGAGTTACGTTAGTCTCCATAAAGTTTGTAGGTTGGTCATGGGCGCTTACCAAGTTGTCACGGAGAAGCTGCATGATGAGAGTGGAGTCCTTGTAGCTCTCCTCAGAGAGGGTGTCGAGCTCTGCAACGAAGTTAGCCATGCCAAGCTTTATTCCTGACTTGGTACGTACCGGCAATAGCGTCATCGAAAGCCTGCTTGGCCAGCTGGCAAGCCTGATCCGGGGAGTTTAGGATCTCGTAGTAGAACACGGAGAAGTTCAACGCAAGACCAAGGCGGATGGGGTGGGTGGGGGCCAAGCTGCTAGCAGCGACCTCAGTGGCAGCCTTGTAGGCCTCGAGCGACTTGTCGGCGGAAGTCTTGCGCTTGTCGCCGACAGCGAACTCGGCGAGGTAGCGGTGGTAGTCACCCTTCCTGTAGTGGAGGTCAGACTGGGTGCTCACAGTGCACCTAGTGGTGTTCCCGAGACTTACATCTTATGGTAGAACACTTTGGACTCACCGCTCTCGGCAGAGGGGATCAAGTGTTCGTCCAAGCACGCCAGGATGTCCTCGCAGATCTGGGCAAGCTCGGCCTCGATCTTCTGGCGGTACTCCTTGATGAGGCCAACCTGGGTCTCGTTGCCCTTGGACTCCTCCTTCTGCTCGATGGATGTGACGATTCTCCACGAGGCGCGGCGGGCACCGATAACGTTCTTGTAAGCGACGGAAAGGAGGTTTCGCTCCTCAACGGAGAGCTCCTGATCTGCGCCGGCGACAGCCTTCATGTTCTCGACCATCTCTGCAAGGCGGTCAGGGTGTGAATTTCTATGTTGTTTCTGGGATGCTTACCCTCATAGCGCTCGGCCTGCTCGGCCAGCTTGGCCAGGTAGACTGAGTCTTCGTAACCCATTGTGTTGTTGTAGGAAGATCTGATGAGAGACAAGGTTAGCAGATGGCAGCTGTAGAAGTGAGGCGCAGTCTATGACGACGTCACGCCAGCCAGTGTGCCAGATGCCAGTGTTGTGTTGAGTCTGTCGCAGAGAATGCCGATTAAACAGGCGATCGCTGCTCTCTATTGAAAGGCGCGCCAATTGGGACGTGCGGCGGGTGGCTGTTCACCGTTTGTGTGCGCGAGCAGCCGCACGCTACTGCAGCGAGCAGTGTTGTGGAGGGGTCGCGCAGAGTTTACACCAGCGTGGGTGCGTAAAAGGCCCTCTCTGCCTTGATATGCCACAGCGAGGCTCTTCGAGGCTGGCGGAAACGGCGGAGGCGGCGACTTGATGGCACTGGCTGGCGTGCGGCAAGGCGGCGTGGGAGCAAATTGCAGCCCGATCCGCGGCTTTAGAGGAGGGGGGGATGACGAAAGCCAACGCGTGGGTAGGTACTTACGAAAGGGAGTCGAGCGACAAGAGCCAGGTATCTGCAGAAAATTGGCGATCGGTGGTGCTTGGAAGGGCGGGACGGGTATAGGTCTCCTGTGGATGGTGGGCGGTGTTGATATGGAGTGGGGAGAGGTGAAGTTGAGGAGGTCAATGTGCTCTTGCCAAGACACGGCCGTGCCTACTCACAGCCCAGATGCAGAAGGGGCGCGCCTTCTCACACTGCGGCGATCGCACTGCCTGCGCAGAGACTGGTAGACTACTGCGTGCCGGCTCTACTGGCCAGCGCCAACAATACTACGCGATACCATCACGTCGTGCTCCGGTTATCGCCTTGCGTCGGCTGCCCCGCTCACGAGGCTGCCTCCCAATGAGTCCTGCGCTGCATTCACTTGCGCGGTCGCACGGCGCTGTAGCTGAAGCGAAGCCTCACTAAGCATTCCGAGACCTGCCATGCGCTGTCGTCTGAAACAGAGGCTCCCATACGAATATATTGACTTGTCTATGCGGGGTTTCACCTTCAGCCCTCCAGCTCTGTAGCGCTGCCAGGTGTGGACGCTAACACCTGCTACCATCAGAATGGCGAACACGAAAACTTCTTCTACATGTCTCGTCGCTTCGATGCATGATCTCCACAAGCATCCAGGGACCATGGCCTCCAAATGCAGACACATCACCCACGGTTGTTTCCGCCTGTCACCCAAATGTCACATGACATGACGCAGGCCCGTGCCCAAAGCTCCAACTCGCGCCAATGGCTCTCAAGCTCATCGAACCACCTCTTCCCCTCCCAAATATACCCGCATCTCGTCCAATTGCTCTCCCATCAACACAAACACAATGTTCCGCACTTCCGTCATCAAGGCAGCTCGCCTTCCCGCCACCAAGCGCTGCTTGTCTACCTCCATGCGCGCCATGTCTGCCGGCGACGCTGGCTCTGGATCTTCGCGCGCGGGCGGTGTTCGCAGCGGGTAGGACTTCTCCCTCACATACTCATTTGCGAATGGATATGCTGACAAGATCGTTGCAGTGACGCTTTCACCAAGCGCGAGACCGCAGCCGAGGAGATGTACATCAGGCAGGAGGAGAAGGCCAGGTCCGTCCATCCCGAGCTTTGCCATAGCTCTACACACTATCAGTCGATCCACTAACCTTTCGTCAGACTCCTTGCGATCCGCCAAAAGCTCCAGCAGCAGCAGAAGCACATCGAGGAGCTCACCAAGCACATGTTCGTTCACCCGTCTCCCGATCGCACCGTAGCATACTGACGTAACGCAGCGACGAGGTCACCTCGCAGGAGGGCGGCCAGGGCGAGCAGCCCGGACAGGGAGGCAAGCAGTAGACGTATATACTCCAACGAACGCCGATAAAGCATACCAGGACTGAGGAAGAAGAACAGGGCAGATTGCAACTGATTGTCAGATTCTGCATGGTGGCTCTTGTAAAACTAAGCATGTTGGTCTTCTCTCAATTGCGAAGTAGTCAAACAATGTATACTTGATCTACAAACCGGCTTGCAGACGTTTCAATGCCTCAGGCGTTTGCATTACGAAGGTCGTCACCCAAGACATACTACTGACCTCATCAACAAAGACGTATACCTCAGCTATACACCGCTTTCTGCGCCCATGGTCCATGCTTTGACTCACATATGGCGGTCTACAACCGGCTTCAAGGACTGTGGCCTTCACGTCAGATCAACGAATGCACGGCTAACAAATGCCGGGCCATCCTTCTCGGCATTGTTTTCCTTTCCCCTCGGCCTTTTTCCCCTACGCCAGCGTCCGAGCAATCCACATGCAACACATAACCCGCTTCAGTAGACGGCCTTATCTCCATGATGACGACTGAGCCCTCCTTACGTGAGCACATCGCCTCTTCGTAAATCGTATGCAACGTCCAATAAACCTGCAACTTCATGAGCAAAGTAAAGCGGAACCTCTTCCTAGATTACATTCTGCGATTCGTTCTCCTGGGAATGCTTCAATTGTATAATCATCCCACGGAGTAGAGGAGTCGGACAGGGATACTGAGCAAGTGCATCAACACACCCATAGCAGATCCAGATATGGATGTGATGCCGGTAGCTGAAGCACCCGTACCATGACCAATGACATGCATGCTTACTCGCTCGAGAAAAGAACTGTACAGGAGGGGCTGCGATCTGTGAGGCAAACCTCATGACCGTAATGTATTTACAAAGAGTTTTCACGCACCACCGCAAAGGATTTGAAGGACTAACGTGAAGGACTAACTTGCACGTAACTCACTATGAACGCCGTGCCTAGCACATGCAACACGCACACTCAAACACGCAGCATTTGTTGTACATCTCCACGCGCGCCTTCGTAGAATCCCTTGCAAAACTTCACCCAGCGTGTCCAATCCAATCCAATGCAATCCAATCATATCATTAAACCAATACCCTTCCCTTCTTGACAGACACACCAGCTACCCCTACCCACCCTTACACGTTGTAACTGACCTACGACACCCCCAAACCTCTCCGTCCGCCCGCCCCTAAAGCTCCGATAAAAGTCCTCCGCTGGATCACTCCCCAACCCACTCCACCCATTCGCACCCACGCGCTGGCCCGCCTTCTGCGCTTGGTCAATCTTCTGCTGCAGCTGCACGGCCCCCGAGTCGATGAGCTGCAGCTGCGCGAGCTGGCTGTTGAGCACGCGGACGACCTTAGTAAGCGGATCGTCAGGCTTGCCAGACTTGCTGAGCGTCTGAGATGTGGTGTTGATCTCCTCGATCATCTCGGTGAGGTCCTTGTTGAGCTCGTTGAGGCGGTCTTGAAGCTTCTCGGCGAGTTTGTAACTGTAAATTTGTGAGTTGAATTTTAATCTGAGGTGAAGGGGAGGAAGGGCAACTTACGTTCGCTCGCGCTCTTGGTCGGGGCCGCGCAGGCTGTCTGCTCTGCCGCCGACACCGTGGATCTGCATCATCTGGTCGATCTCCTTCTCGTACTTATCCAAGAAGTGGTCCAGCTCGGCCTGGTTGTCCTCGATGTGCGTCAAGTGCTTTTCCACCTCCTGTGCGTCACGTTCGGCCTGGAAGGTTTTCGAGTATAATTGCTTGACCTTATCCGAGTTCTCCACCAGTGCGCGGTCCCATTTAGCGACTGTATTGGCTTGGGCTTGGAACTCTTTCTGGTATTTGGACAGATCGGAAGCCCAACGGGTAATGATTTCGTCCATTGACTTGTTCTTGAGGCGCGATTGTGCAGAGGGTGCCGGACCAGCAGTGGAAGTCGCGAAGCCGCTCTTGGCTGCGTCTCCAGACGGTCCAGATGCAGCACCAGTAGCGGCGGTAGAGGTTGGGGCAGCAGTTGACGTCGCACCTGGTGCAGAAGAAGCTGCGTTAGAAGCCCCCGGCTTATCAAAGAGCGAAGATGCTGCTGTGCTAGTTGTCGTTCCGCTCGGTGCTCCAGTCGATGCAGCGGGCGTTGCGCTGGTTCCCTTGTTGAATAAAGAGAAGCCAGAGGTGGCGGTGCCGCTTGGTGCAGCTCCAGACGAAGATGCAGCATTCGAAAACATAGAGGGTCCGGATGTAGACGTTGGAGTTCCAGCTGTTGCTCCTCCAGAAGATGCCGGCTTTTGGCCGCCTAGTCCGCCGAACAATGATTGCCCGCCTGTCGATGCTGGCGCTGGAGTTGACCCGCCTGCTGAGGTTGCGGCAGGCGTCATACGACTGAACAAGGAATTGCCTGAGCTCTGAGTTGTCGCTGGAGTGGCACCACTAGCTGCACCTCCACCTCCAAACAAATTCGACATGTTGGCAGGTGTGCTACCCGTAGACGCTGGCGCTGATTGATCCCCACCAAGGCTCAATGATGGTGTCTTGTTTCCTCCTAAGCTAAGTGCGGGCGTAGCATTCGAGGTAGGTTGAGATGAAGCAGGTTGTCCAAAACCGAAGGTTGGTTTGTTTGCCGGGGTAGCTGCAGGCGTTGTGCTACCAAGACTGAACAAAGAACTCTGAGCTGTCGCTTGCGGACCTGCACCACCGGCCGGAGCGCTTGGCTGCGCAGGCGTACTCTTGTTCGCATCATTGGGCGCATTCTTATTACCAAAGCCACCAAAAGGGTTCGCGTTGCTCGCCGGTTGCGCGGGAGTCGAACTGGGGGCCGCGCTGCCAAAGATGCCTGGTGTGGAGGATGTGGATGCGGGTTTCGTAGCTCCACCACTAAACATAGACGAGGCAGTGCTTGCGCCTGCATCAGCCTGGCCGAATAAGCTCCTGCCTGGTGGTGGTCCTGCGGGTGTTGTGGAGGGGAGAGCGAAGGTCTTGTTGGGAGCGGGTGTTGCAGCTGGCGTAGACGATTCTGTAGTGTTGTTAGCATTCGCGCACTATTTTGATGCGACCCATGGCATTATTCATGATGTCAAACCTATCATGTCTGTCAATCTCCACGTACCTGCGGGTTTCATGAAGCCGAATGAGGGTGCAGTCGTCGCCGTGGTCCCTCCCGTCAACGAGCCAGAATTTCCACCGGCGGCTGCTCCACCAAATGGCGAGGGCTTCGCGCCTCCTCCGGCATTACCGCCAGCATTGCCAAATGAGAAGCCACCTGAAGCTGGCTGCGATGCGCCGGACGTGGCCTGCGTGTTTCCGAAGAGGCTAGGCTTGCTTGCAGCGGGCGTGCTTGACCCGCCTCCGAACAATGTGGATCCTGAGCTCGCAGCGCCGTTGCCGAAGAGGGTCGGAGTTGCACCTGGTGTGCTGGAGCCTGGGTTGTTATTCGCGCCGCCGAACAGACTTGATGTCCCGGGAGTCGCTGCACCGCCGCCAAACAGAGGCTTATTCGGCGTGCTGCTGTTGTTGGTTCCAAAGTTGAACGCCATGGTGCGTGGGTCACAGCTTCTGTTGCTTTGTGAGTTATGTGTCAAGGTTGAGCTGTCGCGGAGCTGTTTACCTGCCGTTGCACTACGAAGCGCTCTGTAGAGGTAGCTAAAGTCGAAGAAAGGAGCGATTGTAGAATCAAGTTGATTGGGTCCGATTGATTGGTATCAATCAAGATCGCGCACGGAATGTGAAATTATGGCTGATGCGACCAACCGCTTGCCTGCAGCGTCACTGTCGCGCTGCAGCTCCAAAGTTTGGATCTCCACGCGGAAAGCACGAACCAGGCTCGGTGAATTGTTCCGCCGCGCGCCTGCCTGGAGCTCTAGAACGCCCCCGCTGCCAACTGCCAAACATAATGCTTGCGACTGGGCGGCGTCACTTCTAGATTACGGCTTGATAGTCACACGTACTGCTCAACACTTCCCTGAGCGCTGTCCTCCTCTCCACCCTCTTCCCTACAGCAACTCTAGTGACGAGCACCCTCTATTCTAGCTATTGTCTAAGTACATTCCCCAATCAGTCGATATGGCCGACGAACTGGCTCCTCCGCGCAAGAGCATCGAGCTGGAGGACTCTGGCACGAAGGACTTGGGCAAGTATTGCGCTTCCGTCACAACCATACGTACCTAACCAATCCACAGCCGCAGAGTCGTCTGGTGACGAACACTTCTCCGACGCTTCTGAAGGGCGCCCTGGACAGCCCGACCGATCTAATGCCACCTCACCCATCCCTGTGACCCGTGTGGAACGTGTCGATGATGAGCCCAGCTACGGTGAGGTTCCAGGCACCGACGCCTACGAGAAACGCACCCAGGATGCAGTGCCAGATGAGGTAGAGATTGTTCCGGAAGGGCAGCGCAGCCGCAGTGCTTCTAGGGTCAGCATAAGTGACCGTCCGTATACCCCAGGAGGCACCCAGATTCCCAAGACCGTGGTGGAGAAAATCGACCCAGACGCACCTAGCCACGGTGATGTTCCCGGCACTTTGGCCCATGATCTCCGTGCTGCAGACGCTGTCCCTGACATTGTGCTGAAAGCGCCGCAGCCTCCAGATCAGAAACCCGAGGGTACGTAAGGCGAGTTTTCTTTCTCCCTACGTACGATTGACGGAAGAAGGGACGCCAACCGCCTCCATAAGCAGATCTCCCATGAGCTCCGACAACGAAGACGACGACCCCGACGACCAAGATGCCTCTGCGGTTGAGCACGATGTTACGGAAGGCGATGGTGCTGCGGAGGATGACGACGGGTTTGGCGACGATTTCGACGACTTTGAGGAGGGCGGGGAAGGGGACGATTTTGGGGATTTCGATGATGGGTTTCAGCAAGGCGAGGAAGACACCGAGACTACATTTGACAAACCCCCAGAACAGCCTTCTATACCCGCCCCTTCTCTGGGCCCTGTAAGTGAGAAATATTCAATCCTGGGTCTACAGCCTCCTGAAGTTCCTGTTCCACGGTGATGCATTGGCTGACGGGGAGTATGCGTAGCCTGTCCTTGAGTTCGAAGACCTCACCACCCTTGAAGATATTGCCATTGCCACACAACCTTACATTGATGATATATACCCGTCTCTGAAAGAGATACCCAGCATTGCTACGAACCAAGCCGCACTCCGATCGATATTTCTGTCGGAGCGAAGCGAATCATTATGGTCGCAGCTCGTTGCACCACCGCCACTACAACCTCCAGACTGGGTCCGTTCGCGGATTCGGCGACTGTTCCTGGTGTCGCTAGGGGTACCTGTCGACCTCGACGAGATTTTACCAGCATCCAAACAGAAGAAATTAGTGCTACCATCCATACACATCCCTGGCGAGAAGTCGCCGAGACCTTCAGCAGACAGTCGGAACGGGGCTCTGGGAAGGGTGAAGAAGGAGAATGCCTCCTCAACGTCGGTAGATTCGTCAGCATCAAAATCTGGGAAACGCAAAGGACCACCTCCGCCGCCCCAGTTAGACATCAGCTCGACGACCATGCTCTGCTCCACGACGGATGCTGCGCTTGGGAACTTCACCGACGAAGAATTGCAGGCGCACGTGAAACATTTGGAAGAACTCAAAGAGCGTGCCAACGAGGTGTTTGAGTACTGGCAGAAGCGTATGGAGAGTGCATTGGGTGACAAGGACGCTGTAAGCATGCATAGGGTTCCCGCGCTATCAGAGTGTACACTAACAACCTTGTCAACCCTAGTTCGAGCAGGTTATCGAGAGCTTGGTCGCCCACGCCAAGAAGCTGAGGTGAAGAGTCGTCGCCGAACTTTCTCCTTGTGGCACGAAGTTGCCGAAACAGCTGTTCAGGCCCAAGTGGGTGCTGCCAACCCACATGCCAACCCACACCGCTCGTGACAAGGACGGAGCAGGCATAGACCCAGGCAATGAACGGGGCTAAGGTGCAAAGCCACGTGTCGGCGAGGTACACGTGACGGGGGATTCACGGGCGGCATACGGCGCGACGCCGGGCATAACGGCTTCGTCTGTCTATTAGGTGGAGTCGGCTAGGAATCGCGATGCCGTAGCGGCTTGGACATGGTGCGAAGTGGTGTGGTGGGGCAGGCAGCACGGCGTGCTCGGTTCGATTGCAAGCCCCTCGTGGCCCTGTAGATACGAGGGCACGGCAGCAGGCTCAGGCGCTCAAGAAACGGAGTAGAGTTGAAACAGAACTGCATGCTGATCGGGAAGTCTCAATCTCCACGATGTGGTGTGTAGGCCGTGAGTGTCGATCAAACAGGGGCGCGTCACGCCGCCGGTGAAGAGGATGAGATGTGTGCGTAGAGGGCGTCGCGGAGCTGGGACAGCGGAATTCGACGAGCTCCCAAAGGGGGCCGACTGGCTGCACATCTGCCCGAGTCGAGGAGGGATCGCCTCCACGACGTCGGACGGAGAGGAGAGGAGCGGAACCCGCTGCAATCTCTCAGGAACTCAGGGTCTGGATAGCGTCACGACGGCGCCGCGCTTCTGCTGCGAAGGGTGCAAAGTGTGGACGGCTCGCCGGCCGTTATTTGCCCCCTCCTATTCTTGCAACAGCGGGCAGACGTGCAGCTCTTGCCGAGGCGCTGGGGAGCCCTCGATTGAATCGTACGCTGCGAGCGTGCCACGCAGACCGCCATGTGATCCGAGGGCATGCGTACATCTGTGCAGAGAGTCCGATGGGTCTGCGATCGGCTTGCCTGTGCATGCCTGTGAAAGTCCATGTCAAATGTCCCGTCCTGAGCGACCGGATGGCCTCAGCGCCCATTACATCACCGGGCGCTGCTGGAGACGCCCGTCGCGTGCGAGCAGCCATGCCAGGTGCAGCGCCATGGATTGTGGGATGCGAGATTTGACCATTGTCTAGCGGCAGCTCCTTTGGGCTCACAAAGCAGCCAGTCCAGTAGCCCCCGTCGTCCTGCGCCACCTGAGCGGAACGCGACGCTGGCAGGCAGGCTAAGCGGCAGCGTTAGATGGAGAGGAAAGCGCTCGCTAGGACCACTGCACAGTACAAAGATTATCGGCCGATCTGGCAACGCTGCTCCGCATCTCACTAACGCTCGCCTTCTGTTCTCTCTCCCTTCTGCCGCGAGCCCTGTTCGTGATTCTGTGAAGCAGGCTGCATGGTTCTGGATTGATCGCTTCCCTCCGTCGCCGCCATTCGCTGCTCTGACCCCTACCCCTAGCACCTACGCCAACCTTGCTTTCATACGCGCGGGGGCCTCCTGGCCAGAAACCACCACGACAGCCCTCTCTGGCGATCGTCCGCTACCACAATAACCGTCTTCTCGTTGGGCGACTCTAGCCTCATTGTTCTCACACTGTCGACGCAGTCGTTCGCGAGAGACTGAGCGTCCTACTTCTGTTCCCCATGCGCTGCAACTAGCCGTTCATTCTTCACTCGCATCAGCGATGGCTACCCAAACCTATACAGGGCTGTCAGCCTTTGTCAAAAACCTCGCACGATCGCACGACCCGGGGCTCGATGCCTCCTTCCGCGCCCAGATCGCCGCAAATGGCGCAAAGCAGAGTCCCGTCGTCCTTCCGGGCCCTGATTCCTCAGAGAAGGCTGCCCTCGAGGGAGAGCTCGCTGCCCTCGCTGCCCGCGTGCAGTACCTCGAGGCCAAGGCCAATGTCGTAGACAACCACACATTCCCCATGACGCCTGGGGAGCCCGCCAACGGACCTTTTCTGTACACTCCTTCCTCCGCTCCCGCCGCCCGCAACGGCGGCCCACCAGACCGCCGCGGATCAGAAAAGCGAGCCACCTGGGTCAGCAACTGGCTGGCCGCGAAGGAGTCCGGTGCCGACTCTGCTGAGCCTGCCGCCGCGCTCACCGAGGAGCAGCTCAACTACCTGCGGGATCACCTGAACAAGCAGGCCGACCAAATAAAGAACCAGCGCGAGCACATCGACAACCTGAGCGCCGAGGTCAACAAGCAATTAAACAACCAGAACACCGCATTCGCACATGGCATCGAGGATATTGGCGCTCTCAAGCGAGAGCTTGGAAAGCACCAGCAGGCCAACCTGGCTTTTCAGAAGGCGCTACGGGAAATCGGGAGCATTGTTACAGCTGTCGCTATGGGCGATCTGAGCAAGAAGGTTCTGATCCACGCGAAAGAGATGGACCCCGAGATCACACTTTTCAAGCGCACTATTAACCGCATGGTGGACCAGTTGCAGGATTTTGCTAGCCAGGTCACTTTCCTGGCCAAGGAAGTCGGAACCGAGGGCAGGCTCGGTGGCCAGGCAGATCTACCTGGCGTCGACGGTATTTGGGCCGAGCTTACTGATAGTGGTATGTCTTTGTTGGGTTTTGCTTTTTGAACATGGCTGACGCGCGAAACCAGTCAACGTGATGGCCAAGAATCTCACCGAACAAGTCCGTGAGATCGCGATAGTAACCACTGCCGTAGCGCACGGCGACCTGAGCAAGAAGATTGAACGACCCGCTAGAGGAGAAATTTTGCAGCTACAGCAGACGATAAATACCATGGTGGACCAGCTGCAATCCTTTGCAACCCAAGTCACCAAAGTCGCCAGAGATGTCGGCACCGAGGGCAAACTGGGTGGCCAGGCCGAGATCGCCGGAGTTCAGGGCATGTGGAACGAGCTCACAGTCAATGTTAATGCTATGGCTCAGAATCTCACAACACAGGTCAGAGATATCGCCCAGGTCACAACTGCCGTCGCTCAAGGAAACCTTACACGGAAAGTCGAAGCCGAGTGCAAAGGTGAAATCTTGGAATTGAAGAATACTATCAATCTGATGGTGGACCAGCTACAGCAGTTTGCACACGAAGTCACAAAGATTGCCCGAGAGGTCGGTTCGGAAGGTCGACTTGGTGGCCAAGCTACCGTTCACGGTGTCGAGGGAACTTGGAAAGATCTCACAGAGAACGTGAACGGTATGGCCATGAACCTTACAACACAAGTGCGAGAAATTGCCGAAGTCACAACTGCTGTCGCGCGTGGAGATTTGAGCAGGAAAGTCAAGGCCGAAGTCCAGGGCGAGATTCTGTCTCTGAAGATCACCATCAACACGATGGTTGACCGTCTGAACACATTTGCCCAGGAAGTGAGCAAGGTGGCTCGCGAAGTGGGCACAGACGGTATCTTGGGCGGCCAAGCGCAAGTCGATAATGTGGAGGGCAAATGGAAAGATTTGACCAACAACGTCAACACCATGGCTCAGAACCTTACTTTGCAAGTGCGAAGTATCTCCGAGGTCACTCAGGCCATCGCCAAGGGTGACATGAGCAGGAGAGTACATGTAGACGCAGAGGGTGAAATTCGACTTCTAAAGGACACTGTCAACGACATGGTCACCCGCTTGGACGACTGGTCGCTAGCCGTAAAACGCGTTGCTCGCGATGTCGGTGTTGACGGAAAGATGGGTGGTCAAGCCGATGTTCAAGATATTGATGGAAGATGGAAAGAGATCACGACCGATGTCAACACCATGGCCCAAAACTTGACATCGCAGGTGCGTGCTTTCGGCGACATCACTAATGCAGCCATGGAGGGCAAGTTCACGCAAATCACCGTGGAGGCATCTGGTGAGATGGACGAACTGAAGAGGAAGATCAATCAGATGGTGGCCAGTCTTCGCGAGAGTATCCAGAGGAATACTGCTGCAAGGGAAGCAGCCGAGCTGGCGAACAAGACCAAGTCTGAGTTCCTGGCGAACATGTCGCACGAGATCCGCACGCCCATGAACGGCATCATCGGCATGACTCAACTCACTCTCGACACCGACCTCACCCATTCGCAGCGCGAGATGCTTACTATCGTCCACAACTTGGCCGGTCAGCTCTTAACTATCATCGATGACATCCTGGATATCAGCAAGATCGAAGCGAATCGGATGGTCATGGAAGAGATTCCGTTCTCGTTACGAGGCACCATATTCAACGCTCTCAAGTCTTTGTCAACAAGGGCAAACGAGCGAAAATTGAACCTCGCTTACGACGTTTCGTACGACGTCCCTGACTACGTTGTTGGTGACTCCTTCAGGTTGAGACAGATTATCCTGAACCTAGTGGGCAACGCTATCAAGTTTACTGAGCACGGAGAAGTCAAGGTTACCATTTCCATGGCTGAAGATGAGCAGGATGCGCGCCAATACGTCTTCCAGTTCGCAGTATCGGATACTGGCATAGGAATCCATGGCGATAAACTCAACCTCATCTTCGATACCTTCCAGCAGGCGGATGGATCAACAACACGTAAATTCGGTGGTACCGGCTTGGGCTTGTCCATTTCGAAACGACTCGTCACGCTCATGGGCGGCAGGATGTGGGTCACTTCAGATTACGGAAAGGGCAGTGTGTTCTACTTCACCTGTAAAGTCCGTGCCGGAAATCCAGACCTGAGTGCCCTCCAACAACAGATTGCGCCCTACAGCAAGCACACTGTGCTGTTCGTAGACCAGGGCCATACCCGCTTCTCCGATCAGATCGAAGAACATCTGAAGATGCTCGACCTCGTGCCGATCGTGATTAACTCGATCGATGAAGTACCGGCTCCAGCCAAGCCTACTGCGGACATGGGCTTCGATTGCGTTATTGTCGACAATGAACAGACGGCAAGGGAGCTGCGGACTGCCGAGCGCTTTAAGTATATCCCACTGGTAATGCTTACACCGCGCGTGTCAATAAGCCTTCGCTCAGCCCTTGAAAACGGCATCTCGAGCTACATGACTACACCTTGCTTGCCAATCGATCTCGGCAACGCCCTCATTCCTGCGCTCGATGGGCGCGCCGCCCCATTGGTGTCGGACCACTCGAAATCGTTCAGCATTCTCCTAGCAGAGGATAACGCTGTCAATCAGAAGCTCGCTGTCCGGATCTTGGAGAAGTACCACCACCGCGTCACCGTGGCCAACAATGGCCTGGAAGCGTTTGAGCACATTCAGAAAAAGCGATACGATTGCGTTCTTATGGATGTGCAGATGCCTGTGATGGTAAGCGCGCCGCTCTTAGACTGCCTACTCTGTGACTAACGTGACTTAGGGTGGCTTCGAAGCGACAGCCAAAATCCGCGAATGGGAACGCGAAAACGCCATCCCGTCGACGCCCGTCATCGCGCTCACCGCCCACGCCATGGTCGGCGACCGCGAGAAGTGCCTCGCCGCCCAAATGGACGACTACCTCAGCAAACCGCTCCGTCAGAACCAGCTCATCCAGACGATCCTCCGCTGCGCCACCATGGCGGGCACCCTCTACGACCACGAGCAGCGCCACTCGATGGAGCACATGACGGCGCCCGACCTGTCGCTCCCGCAAGACAGCCACAGTCCCGGCGGGACGCCGTCCAAGGGCGTGCGCGGCAGGCCGCATATAGAGGCTAGGGGGTACACGGAGCGCGGGGGCGCCGCGCAGGGGAGCCCGTCACTGCTGGCGGCGGATCAGTCGGATCCTGTAGATAGAGTAAGTAAAAGACTGAAAAGGGGGTGGGAGTGTATTTAGAAGAGATTTGCTGATTCGTGGCTAGCAGCTTTTGCTACGGAGTCATAGCAGTTAGCAGCTGCGTGGGTAGGGTTGTAGTGTGCTGGTGTTGTGCATTGTTTGAAAGAAAGAAAGTTGGGTGGGAGAAGGGAGGGAGGGAGAGGTGGTGAAGAAGGTGAAGAAGCGAAGCAAGCGTTGTGCTGTGTGCTTTAGCGGATACCCCAGTGCTCTGTGTGTGTGTGGAGACGACCTGAAGAGGGAGTGGTGCGAGACGAGACGAGTGTTGTATCCGTACGGTACGCGAGAGATCATTTTATGGCGTCGCGTTGTTTTCTTTGGGAAGTTTTTTTTTCATCATTTCCTTGTTGCGCGCTCGTTACTTTCTTACCACGTATTTCTACCTGTTTTTTATTTTGTTAGAGGAAATACACGCGTGGAGAAGGGTGGGATATGTATGCATTTTTGGCGCTGGGTTTCTTTCGGTCGTTTTTAGGGGGGATGGGGTAGGATGGATAGGGTAGGATGGATAGGGTAGGATAGGATGGGGAGAATTTTTGAGGGCTTATGACCTATGCTACTGTCTTGGACAAGTGATTCGGTGTTGTCTCGATTTCATGCTTGGATACCATCCAAACGCGTTGATACAGCAACAACGCAGTGAGAACGGTGTAGGCTGAGAAAAGTGTTGTTTCCCATGTAAAAGAGAAACGCAGGCCGACCTCAACGATGTTGTGCTTTAGTGAGGGGGACAATAAATCTTTTACGTGACATAAGTTTCAAAAGCTGGTGGGTCCATTACAGGAAGTGCTCTCTGCTTCGAATAGATGGTTGTTGCATGCTGTACACTTGAGACATGGCGACATGCATATGAGATAGATGATGCCCGTTCATTACGCTGCCGAGGCAACGGCGCGTTCCAGTACCGTGGACTTTCATCTCGCGTCCCAGTCGGATACGCAGTGTTCACGCGTCCTTTACTAATGACCATGTTTGTCGGGATAGAGGTGCAGGTGAAGGCGGAGCACCTTTGGCTTGCCTATGGATAGAAAAGCCAACTACGCCCATTGGCTACCTACGCCCCCAAGCCTGAGGCCTTCCAACAATAGTCTTCAGCATTGTAGCCTATTATTATGGACTCGAGGATAATTTATCGACTGATCAATCGTGCTGTGACAAGTCACACTCCCCCGCGTCCATCTCGCGTCGCACTTTGGCGCTTTCGTCTCCGTGCATCCGGGCGGAGAGCGCTCCGAAGCATGAGGGGAACGGCGCGCGCTGAGAACCGCGCTGCACCACCAAGTGCCATTTGTTTGCTGCATCGCTGCACGTCGCCGCAACGTCCTGCAACAGGTCTTCAGCCTTGTAGACAACACACCCTGTGCTCCAGCCGCCCGGCGCTGCTAATTACGTTCGTTGGCCATATTTTCCGGGGCGGACGCACTCAGTAAGGGACACGGGGGCTACTCACCGGAAAGGCTCAGCGCTGAGCGGACCTCAGGTTATCGATAAACCATGGGTGAATGTTCCCTTTCGCCTTTCACCACGAGCTGTCGCCTCTTTCGGATTCAACCTTCCATCCCAATGGTCATGACGTCTAAAGTCCCGCGCTCCCGTTCTATATAAATCTCGCGCCGCCGCGCCGCCGTGACTTCGCCGCTCGACCCCCGCGAGGCTGCAAGCTCGTATGCGCCCAAGGTTCCAGTTGCACCATCTATTGCTGCAACATTCGCCTTATTGAGGCTGCCCAATTCGGGTCACTGCGCTTTTCGGGGCGAAAAGCGCACCCAGGCGGTTGCCGTCTTTTTTTGCGTCCAGACTTCCCTTCGCTGCCCGTGTTTCCGTGGTCCATTTACCTAAAATTGCTTCGTTGGCCTTGCAGCCTCTTAGCAGAGCTGAAAGATTGGACTTGCTACGTGAGGCGTAGCGGAGCTCCGCCCAGCGAGATCCCGCCTTCCCCTTCACCTTCACCTACGAACGCGCCTTCTGTTTGCGGGGCGCCCCGCAACTGTTAGGCACCGAACATGGCCGCCATGCCGTCTTACCTCTACACACCTCCTTACGACCTGACCGAAGCCGTCAATATCGAGAGCGAGCTGGAGTTTTGCTTCTCTCTCATGGACTCGCTGGAAGACACCGATCCGGACTACCCCGAGACCCGCGCTCACTATGAGCAGCACATCAATAGACTGACCGACCAGCTGGCCGACCCGTCACCTCCGGCTTCAGATCAGTCGCCTGCCGAGTCGTCTGCTGTGACGCCTGGTTCTGTTACCAACTGGGGCGACATGTCTCGCAAGCGCCCCCGAGAGCTTTCTCTCTCCGACAGCGAGCACATGCGTAACAGTTACCCCAACAGTCCAGCCACTCCAATGTCCCTCGATACCATGCCGGGCGCGTGGCCAGGATCGAAGCGTCCGCATCTGAGCGTCCCCCAGCGCCGCGGCGATATTGTCGATCTCACAGATGATCGGCCGTTCATTCACCAGCTACCCATGCGGCCGCACCACCTGGGCTTCAGTGACCCGTTCCCAGAGCTGCTTCACGTGTACCAGCCGGTACAGGCTCAGAGCCAGCCAGCAGATGCCTTCGTCCAAGAGGTTATGGGCAGAGATGAGCTTGCCGAATTCATGCTGACGCCAACGCCGGCCGGCGGTGGTTACGCATACAACCAGTCTGTGCTGCCACAACGCAACGCTCTGCTTCCCCCACAGCTGAATCTCGGAATCCCCGGTGCCACACCCAACAACGAGGTCTACCGCAACTGGCCGACACTCTCCCTTTCCCCCTCACCAGGTGCGGACCACGATGTCGTGAACTCGCTCATCGAGGGCATCAAGAGCCAGGATCACGACGACTCTCCTCGCAAGCCGACTCCGAAGAAGATGAGCTGTACCCTGATGCCGCATCAAGAGCAAGCGCTCGCCTGGCTCCTCAACATGGAGAAGGGTCAAAGCAAAGGCAGTCTCTTGGCCGACGAGATGGGACTTGGCAAGACGATTGAAGGTCTCTCGTTGATTGTAGCTAATCCCTCCGAGAACCCAGCTAGAAAAACCACTTTGATCGTTGCTCCTGTCGCCCTAATGCGACAGTGGGAGAAGGAAATCGAACGGCACATGAAGCCGGCTCATCAACTCCGCGTCTACACTTACCACCGAAATGGCAGAAAGGCGGACTTCAGCGTGCTTCGCGAGTACGACATCGTGCTGACTACGTTCAACACGCTGGCACATGAACAGAAGAAAATCGACACCCGAAAAGAGTCGGAGGCGAATGACCGCGAGCGCCGGGAGCCGGAATTCACACGCAAAGCCAAGGATAGGCTTGGTCTTCTTGGGGCGGAGTGTTACTGGTATCGTGTTGTCCTAGACGAGGCTCAGTATATCAAAAATCGAACGACCCTTACTTCAAGGGCTGCGGCAGCTCTCCAGGCTCAGTTCCGGCTGTGCATGACGGGCACACCTATGCAAAATTCTGTCGAGGAACTCTACCCCCAGCTCCGATTCCTGCGCATCTCTGCGTATCAACAATGGGCTAACTTCAACGACCACTTCGTCAAGCCTATGAAGTCAAACAAGGACTATATGAACGAGCGGGGTATGTTGCGCCTGCAAGCACTGATCAAATCCTTTACCCTACGTCGCTCGAAGACGACTATCGTTGACGGACATCCTATTGTCAACTTGCCTCCGAAGCACGTCAACGTACGACCAGTCGAGTTTTCTGATGCGGAGCACGAGCTGTACAAGGCTGTCGAGACGAGGTCGCAAATTAAGCTCAATCGTTACCTCGCAAAGGGAACGGTGAGCAACAACTACGCCAATATCTTGGTGATGTTATTACGCTTGCGCCAAATTTGCTGCCATCCTCACCTGGCAAACGATCTGGGCGTGCAAGTGTCGACTGAAGGGATTTCCGAGGATGACTTGAAGAGCCGCGCGGCGTAAGTCAACTTTCGAGACGAATAACTGCGCTGACATGCAATAGATCGCTTGGCGAGGATGTAGTTCACCGCCTGAAAGAGCACGACGAAGGCTTCGAATGCCCCATCTGCTACGAGGTACGTACCGCCTGAGCTTTTCGTATTCCCTCCACCAAGAAAGCCGAATTTGGAGCAAGCCGACTAACAAACGGTGCAGGCCGACATCAACCCAACCATTATCGTCCCATGCGGACACCATACTTGTGGCGAGTGTTTCCAGAAGCTAATCGATCCCACCCGAGCCATCCAGGACGGCAACGAGAATGGCGCTACGAAGTGCCCCGAATGCCGCGGTAGCCTGAGCTCCGAGAGAATCACCGATTACCGGCATTTCTGCAAAGTTTTCTGCCCGGAAAAGTACGAGGAGCTTCGTCGCGCGCTTACTGGCACCAATGGAGATGATGAAGTGGGCGAAGTGAGTGAAGTGAGCGATGACAGCGACGCGAGCGATAGCAGCGAGGACGAGGATGACGAAGACGTCAATGATCCGACCCTCGGCGGGTTCATCGTCGACGATGATGATGATGATGTAGACGAAGATGTGAAGATGGAAAACGACGCGGAGGGTTCTACTGCCACTGGTCCTCGCCGTAGCAAGAAGAAGGGAAAGGGCAAGCGCAAGGCGAAGGTCAAAGAGCATCTCTCGCTTGCGCAACTGAAGAAGTTGTCGCTGCGAAATCATGATGCTAAGAAGAGGTATCTGAAGCTTCTCCGGAAATCGTTCAAGAGTTCTGCCAAGATTGATGAGACGATGAGGCTGCTGACCGATATCCAAGAGAACGATCCGACCGAGAAGACACTCATCTTCTCATCCTTCACAACGTTGCTTGACCTCATCGAGATTCCTCTTCGGAAGAAGAAGTACCACTACCAGCGCTACGATGGGAGCATGAAATTCGATGATCGCATCGAAGCCGTCAACGAATTCATGGACAAGACGACGGAGAATATCATGCTTGTTTCCATCAAGGCTGGGAATGCGGGCTTGAACTTGAACAAGGCTTCTCAGGTCATCATTCTTGATCCTTTCTGGGTATGTAGATATCTGTAGTGCGCTACTATTGCTTACAAGCTAACACATCGTAGAACCCGTTCGTCGAGGACCAGGCCGTCGACCGCGCCCACCGCATGCCCCAGCAGCGCGAGGTTCACGTCCATAGGGTGCTAGTTCCCGAGACGGTTGAGGACCGCATTTGCAAGTTGCAAGACAGCAAGCGAGAGCTCATCAGCGCGGCGCTTGATGAGCGTGCCGGCAAGAGCCTTACTAGGTTGTCGATCAACGAGCTTCGCAATCTGTTCGGCATGTGAGCACTTGCACTCCTTCCTTCGCACCTACGTCGCTATGTTGACGTCGTTGATGGATGTTTTGATGCATCCTGATTTCCACCCTACTTGGTTGTAATGAGTGACGAGACTTCACGCAGCATTTTACATGGACTTAACTACGGCGCATCTCTTTCACAGTTATGATACCCCTTTCTTTTATGGACGGGAGCGCATGTGTTATGGAGCTTCGGGCCGGTACATAGGGAGGTGAGCTGGGTATAAGGGTGGTTAAGGCATGTTTTGGCAGTGTGAGCGGCTGCACAAATAGTTAGCACGGGATTAGCGCAGAACGAAACATAGCATGGTTCCAAGTATCGACTTGTGTGGTTGCTTTCGAAAAGTGCGTGTTCTTGAGAGTGAAAGAGGGCGCTGGTCGCTTTAACATGCCTACCAATAACGGTTAGGGCGTTGTTCCTCTCCGATGTCGTCAGCCCTTTAGCCCTCAATCCCGAGGCAGTGGTGCCCTTGATACTCAAGATAACACAGCAATTGTCTCCATACTTAGTCCGAAGCTCTTCTTACTCTGCAATCTTCTCCAGTTCACTTCGAACATCTCTAAGACCATGCGCCATCTTCCAGACGAGCTAATTCTTCTCCTACTAGAATGTAAGCCTCTCTCGGAACGCTCCCAGCTCGCCGGAACTGACGCGCCCCACCAGACCTCGAGCCCGAACAGCTCGTGAACCTCCAATACGTCTCCCGTCAATTCCTCAATCTCTCCCGCGACAACAACCTATGGCGCACGCTCTGCTTCGAACACTCGGCTGCCGAGCGCAGACGCCGCGATCTGCGACCTACCTCGGATGAAGTCGAATCACGCTATGCGGAGCTTATCAGAGCTGCCAACGAAGTCGCAAACGCGTTTCCCACCAGCGTGCACGATCCTACGGCGCCGAGCGCAGACGTACAAGTGCAGAGGAATGTGGGCAGGAGGAAAGCGGCGCTGTTGACGAATTGGGATCCGAGCTATCCGGGGGAGAAGGTGGATTTCTACAGCGAGTTTATACAGAGGCATGCGCCGCATAATCTGAGCTGGTTTCAGGATGCCAAACATGGGCATCGCGACGATAATCTGCACCATGAGGCGACTGGCGCGGCGATATTGTATGGCGATGATGGGCTGGCGGAGAAGCTGGTTGCTCCGCTGGAAGACGGGAGTATCAGCATCTGGAACGCGTCTGCGCGGGAGGGACGCCAGGGACGCATCGTTGCGAGGACGGCGGTGGGCTTGCTGCCGGACAAGGGGAGTGATCTGGACATGGATACGAGGCTCAGCCAGAGTAGGGCCGTCATGACGGAGACGGGGGCAGTCGAGTGCGTGAGCGTGGACAGCCGTGCGAAAAAGGGGTTCTTCGCCGTGCAGAACACGCTCAACGAGGTGGATCTTCGGACCCTGCAGGTCGTGAGCCGGACGCCCTATCCGTTTCCCATCACCGCTCTCTCAGAAGCAAGACACCCTACGCCGCTGACGGTCGGCACAAACTGGACCGTCCACCTGCACGACACTCGAAAACCCCCGTCCCTCCCCGCCTCCTCCCGCTGCGAACTCATAGGCGGCGCCTCCGCCTCGCCGTCGTTCTCCCCGCGCCTCCAAACAGGCGACTTCGGCGACCACGTCTCCCTCGCGCAGCCCGGCGCCCTCTCCATCCTGCACCTCCCCACCTCCCGCGAGTGGGACGCTAACGGCGACATCTGGCTCGCCGGCCGCTTCACCTCCCTCCTCAACTTCGACCGCCGCTTCTTCCCCCGCCTCCGCGGCACAGTCCACTCCGGCGCGCGCATAAGCTGTCTCGCTGCCTTGCCCTACCCGTTCGTCTCGCGCTCTACGCACCCCGCCGCCGTGCACGCTGCGAAGACCGCGCAGGGACATACCCTCATAGCGGCAGGCGAGTACAAAGGGAAAGGCAGTCTCGAGCTTTACGGTTTAAGTCCTGACCCCTTGCGCTCTATTAATTCGTCCGACGCCCGCACGACGCGGAATGCGCAAGCGGTGTATCAGAATCGGCAGACTGCCTCCGCGTCGAAGTTACTCTCTGTCGCAGCGCACGGCACGCGGCTTGTTTTCAGCGATGGGGACGGCGGCCTGAAGTGGGTGGAGAGAGACGGGTGTGCGGCTGTGCGCGCGCTGAATATTAATTCCCGCGACGTGGAGAGTGGGGGCGGGGCGGTGGGGCGACGCTTGGAGCTGGAATGGGACAAGGAGGTGCTGGGCAAGGGGATATCGTGAAGAAGATACTTCCTACGGTTGATCCCTCTCCCTCCCTTCACCTCCATACTACTCCTTCTTCAGCCCTTCCTGCGCCGCTCGGACAGGATAATCTCGCCCTCTGGACGGGCGATGGGAAGCTGGGCTTGCTCGGCTTTGGGCAGCCTAGCCGGTGGGAAGATGCTGTTGAGGAGTGGGCTGAGGGGAGAAGGTTGCGGAGGAGAGGGGACGCGAGAGGGAGTATGTTGGACGCATGAGGGAGGCGTTGGAGATGCAGGCTAGGGAGGTAAGGTGGTTGAGGGGTATGGACTTTAGTATGGGCTTTATTATAGTGTTGTGTTGTAGTGGTGTGGGTGGAGGGAGAGGGGAATAGGGGTAGGGGAGAGACACTGAGTTAATTTATTGACGACGATTTGGATCTGGATCTGGATTGGATCTTGACAAGTTGCGTTGTGGTGTGTATGTGTGAAGTGGACGGAAGGCGAGTACGTGCTGTGCTGTGCTGTGTGGGAGGGAATGAGATGAGTGAAATGGATGGATGGTAACGGAGATGGATGAGTGCGTGACCCTGTAGACAAAAGAAGGTATGTGAGCTCCTTTCCTTTCTGAACATTTCTGGTTCTGGAGATTGGTTGGGTCACGCACTCAATCAACGCGGGTCAGCGCTATAGGAACGTACGACCACTGCTGTAACCTCTTGGCTTTTACTCGTGGTATGGTGGTAATGCCCTGGCTTCACCGCCGAGGCGTCGATGACTACGATTAAGGTACTTAGTCAAGAAACATTCCTCACGGGCAGGGCCTGCTTATGTGAAGTAATGCAGTTAAGACAGACATCCGACCGTTTACAGAGACCGCAGCGTGAATTCGGTAACCGTTTGCCCAACCTGGGTTACAAGTTTAATATAATGGGGCTCGTTACATCAAAGTCACCTGAGACAAGATTTCGCATTTGGTATTAAGGTAGCGAGTTCGGCACTTGCCTCTCGTTTTAAGGTCAGATAGTTGAGTGGTGCTGAAATACACTTCGTGTTGTTGTCTGGAATACTGTATCCAGCGCAAGATATAAATTATTTGTCGTAGTTTTAGCACACAAGTAACCTTTCGATTCATGTCCTGGGCGAATAGCAGTATGTGGACCTCTATGCATTTGGTCGAATAAACTTCTTAAGGCATTAGATACTAGCTAGAATATGAGATTGAGAGGTGACACGTTAGCCCTACAAGCCACTGCAGCGGCCTCCTCGCTTCGAAGCTTGGATGTGTGGCATGCAAGTAAAGATACCACATAATGCATGTAAGACTAATTGACAAACCGCCTTGTTCATGATGTAATTCCCTAGTGGGTGTAGAGAGTATGTAACTGGGACTCGCTCACTGCTGTGCCTTCAGTATCTTCGGAACGGCAATATCGAAGGCACTAGTACCCTGAATATGGGCTCCTCGTCCCATCCTTTTGATCTAAAATCCTTCGAAGTTCCTGAGGGTAACTACCACCAACGGTTGATACAACCCCAAATATAGCTACATTTGCTCCCCTTTCACCTGGCCTGTTTTTGCCGCTGTCCTTATTCTTGCTATGATGTTTACGGCATCTTCTAAGGCTTCTCTTGCAAATTAGTTTGGAAAGCTTGTTATACTAATTCTGCCCTCTGTGTTATCATACGCTCTGATTAGACACCGCAAACATGAGTCAGCTGGTATGACACCATACACGATACTAACACTCTCTAGTTCCATATTCTGTTTTGAACTCTTCAGCGCTAACTATATGGTCTTTGCCACTAAAGTTTTATATTTCACGTTGATAACCTTTTCTGTACAGATATACCTATAGTAGGCTTTAGTAAGACATACATACACCTTTTCTGCCTTTTTAGCTCTCGTCTTTCTATTATCTTCGTCGCTCGCGTAATAAAGTGTTTCTGGCATGCTTCTAGTGTAGAGCTATTAGATATTATCGCTTATGGTAGAAGCTACTATCTAAACGATGGCGTCGAAGATTAGGTTTGTTGGTCTGGACGGCTGAAGTCATTTAACAAATGGAACTGTAAATACTATACTCTGCTATTATAAGCCAACATGAATATAGGCCGACCAGATAAGCGGGTCACCTTTAGGGAGTACTCTCCGGATAGATTTAGCTCCCAAACGTTCGTCATCTACATCGTCATCCTCTTCGTCCTCAATAACAATCAACTGACGCATACTTTCGGCTGCCATCCTCAGCTTTGTCATCTTTTCCTCACTATAACCGCCAACTAGGCCAATCTGAGCTAAAGGCAAAGCAGGTTCATCGCTAGGGTTCCCCGCAGCGTTATTCAAGTCGTCTCGCAACTTACGCACCGCGTGATGAAGTGCATGAGCGACGACCTCTTCTTCTCCGATCACGCCTTCCAAACTGATGTAAACGTCCTTCGCAAGGTCAAGTGAGTGCCTATCTGAGACCTCCCAAAGAGTTCCGAGAACGTTGCGGAAGCCTGCAAGTTGGAAGGCGCTCACCATATGGACTGACTCATCGAGCAATTTCTTATCCTGACTCTCACTGGTCGAGCAAGCAGACAAGAATGCCAGCCACGGCTGCGTCTCGTGCAACTTCATGGCAATCAGATCCCCAACGGTGAGGGGATCGTTGTGCCAGTCCTGCAACAACAAACAGCTTTGAGAAGGATCGATCGGATCGGCCTTGCCATGACCAGCAAAATGGAATATGTCGGACCCTGGTAGTTCCTTGACGGTGTCTTCTTTGAAGGGGTATTCAAGATGTGTCGTATGCATAGTCACCTGGAGGAGGTCGTTCAGTTCTTTGGCTTCCGTCTCCGCACAGGGAAGGTCATTCTGCCCAGGCGTGGTTCCCATGGATGTTAGCAATGCAGTGTGTCCGGTCTGAGGTGAAAGCGGACTTGCATTGTTTTGTCTGGAAAAGACCATCGCCTTAACGGAGGGGCTATAAGACGATATCACTCTGTCCAAAGCTGACTCCGTAGAAGTCTCGCGATGTATCCCTGCAGCATGGAGCGGTAGCTGGCTGAGCGCGCCAGTCGGAACCCACCAAATACGCGGCCAATTGGATTCTGTCGGTTTTGTGGTGAATCCGAGGTATTGCAGCACAGGTCGCACAGTGGTCCGCCACAGCCAGCCCAGCAAGTGGTACCAAAGTACGCGCATACGTGGATCCAGTCGTGTCTCTCGAATGGCTCTGACGATGTCCAACGCAGCCTCGACACTCACCCTTCGTAGATCAGGCAACGGCAGATGGTGAACTTTTCCATGAAGCAATATCAGTGCATCACAGCGGTAGTCGACGTTGATCACAACTACTGGATGTTTAGGAGCCACGAGGCTCAAGTCATCCCGGCTAAGCGGTTTCAAAAAGCCTTCGAACCCTGGGAGCTTGCGGATCAGGTTCGTGGTTTCTTCGAACTTCTGAAGGAGCTCGTGTCTTCGATCCAAAGTGAAATTGGGCACGGTGTTACTAGGCACGGAAGGCACGCCTTGTATGGCAATGTCGGGTGCGATAGTCTGCCTATCAGACGAATCCAACATATCTGCAATGTCCTTGAACTGAGAGGCGAGCTCAGGTTTTGTGCTCTCCAGCTTCCCCAAATCCACCCGAGTTTCGTACTTCATGCCGTCAATGACACCTCGGCCAGCTTCCAGCAACAGCAGAGCATCGCAAGGGCTCACTACTTCCTCTAGAGTTGCAGCACAGCAGCATTGTCGAGGAATACGGCTGCCTTGGCGTCGTCTGCAGCTAGGAGATTGATAGCCTCTTCCATGGCGGCCGTAGATTCGAGCAAGTCACCGAGGTCTAGATTGCTGTGGCCTGGAGCGAATAGTCCCAAGGCTTTGCACCGCGCAAACAGGTAGAGACCCAGGTTGTAGAACAGCAGTTCCGGTTCTCCATAGTCTTGCCGCATCGCTTGCAACGCGATGGCAGCGCGCGCATGGTAGATTGCCATGTTGAGGTCGGCAATATCGAAATTTTCGATTTGATTATAGTCCATTGCCATACAATCTCGGTCGCCCTGCTGGTTGAGATTCCTTTTGTGGTAAAACTTGGCTAGGCGAACATGAAAGCTTAAACGCAGGCCATGATCTGGAGACATGGTTTCCAGAACTTCTTTCGATCCTCGGATCGCCTTGTCTAGGTCTGATATATCCTTTGTATCTGAGTACCGAGTATGAAGTGCATTGAATAACAGCCACTTCAATCCTTCGCTTTGCGGAAACATCAACACAGCTTGTTCACCGAGTAGGATTGCCACGTGAAGGCGCCCACGATCGCCTGATTCATCGTAGTGACGTAAGTAATAGCTTATGGCGTAATACACGCGTTCCGCTGTTAGGGGCCTTGACTTAAAGTCTTCTGGGGACGTTGCATTTGTTTCGTCTATTCCAGTCGCTGCTTCGGCTTGAACGATCATCTTCCAGATATTTTCTGCCGTTTCCATCATCTCGTTGTCAGCATACGTGAGGCCCTCATTAGCTTTTAATATTCTTGAATATCCGCTCTGTGAACAAGGATGTCGCATCTCGAAGCCAAGTAGGCGAAGGAAGTCAGTCCAGCGTTGAGTTCGATCCGAATGAAGTGGAGGAGTAATCCCAATCATTTCTTGGGCTCTGGCAATCGTTTGTTCGATATCGTCCAAGTTATTGGTGATCGTGCTCCTCATCCATAGTAAAGTTACGATGTTCTTCAGAAAGAGTTGAAACTTCGGCTCCTCGGGGCCGTACGCATACAGACATCTTTCTGCAGCTGAGATAGCTCGATCTAGATCTTCCAGTGAGTGGTTTTTCTGCGAAAGAGCGAAAAAAGCCATGGAACAAGCCTGTTGGGAGCCGGCAGAGGCATCTTCACTCATTGCTAGTGCTAGTTCTCGTAGTTCCTCTTCCTCAGAGCTCAGTATTGCGTCTTGTAAGTCCGTATCAAGTAGCGGCTCGAGCTTGATATAGTACTCCGGCCTTGTTATACTGAGATCATCCTCTTTTATCGGCTGTTCATCCAGATCTGGGCGTGAGCTCTGGTCTGAAGTAATACCAGCAAGCCCTCTGGCTGTCGACTCGTTTTCCGCGGCGGACGGAAACCCTCTCTCCTCACTCGTTTCTCTGGTCGTTTCTGGCGGTAGTTCGCTCATGTTGCGTTACAACAAACACGTATTTCCATATGGTACTGTTGTTGACGATACGATGAGGTTGATCCTCGATGTACCCTTAAAGTACGTTGAAGTGGACGACGAGGGTTATACCGAATCTGGACCCTCTTATAACCTGAGGAACGGAATCGCAAAGGCAGAGACTTGACAGTTTGCAATGCCAGCATCTGAAAAGTGACGACGAAGCTCGTCAAGCGGTCGATGCCATCCACTCAGCTTACTTTGGTTCTGGAAAACGCCAAATGGTACTGGAGCGCCCATGTTGGATGACCACTGCTAATTGCGAGGCCACACTTGGATGCGCCGTGTTGACATCGTGTGGCATACAGGAGACCGCGCGCGAAATGTACTTTTCGGATGCTCTAGCTCGGCCCGCTACCCATGGCGCGTTCACGTACTGGATGCTCCGCACGCTGTACGGCCACGAACCAGGTGCATTATCCCACAGAGCGGTTGTCGATCTGGTTAAGGAGCACATCGAGCCTCACGGTCAAATCCCGACTGTACATGGTGGCAGTAAATATCACTTCTTCAGTCAAGATATCTTCACCAATAGATACTTCTGTCGTGCAACAGCAAAACACGATCATCAAGTGGAGCTTGCTGTTGGTAGCGCGCATGCTGTATCAACCGGCTCCATGTATACCATCTATCGAATCAAGAGGCTAGGCGAGGCTAGTCGAGGAAAGAGAATGGCCAAGATAGCCAATGCAATCGTGAGGAATGTTGATGAGTTCTCGTCTATGGCTGAGTACATCAAGATAGATGACGATGAGGAAGGGCTGACAGCGCCATTGTGGGCTGCACTCCACACATGGGCTTGTAGCCCATCGGCATGCGTTCACCTCCAAGGTACGGATATGCAGCTGGAGTCCTCTTTGAGGGCAAAGCTTGACGGTGCTCCCGGCATGTCGCTTTCTGCTCAGTACAATGCGGATGATTTCATCATCAGACCCAACAGCAGAGGGCATTTCGACATATTCGAACGCGAGAACAAGCTTGAGAGAATACCAAAAAATCCACACGAGTGACTCAGAAGCAGGGAGAAAACTCGGGATGGTGCTTCAACACATAGTCCGTTTTCGGGCGGTTGAAAAAATGACATCCACTGTCGTTCCGCGACGCCGAATACCTGAGAAGGATGTATCCTTCAGGCTCCAGACACAAGCAAACAACATTGAGCCGAACGCCAATATGGTGTACGCTCTGCGCGATGGGCAAAAGTTCTCCCTACAATGCACTTACAACGGGCCAGCTTCCAAGATGCATATCGCCATATTTTCCCTTAGCTCCTCCTGGGGTGTTGAGAGGCTTTATCCCCGTGGAGGGCAGAGCTCGGTCCAAATCGAGCGTAATATGCCGGAGCCACCTAGACCCCTGCGCATGCTAGCGAAGATCCCCATAGCTGAAGATGAAGAGACATTACCAGCTACCGACAAATTCAGGTCTTCCTGGCTGGTGGTACAACGCCATCCTGGGATGAGCTTTCGTTACCCGAATTGCCAGTAGATGGAGCAGACGTACTCCCCGATCCGAAGCTTGTCCCCGATCCGAAGCTTGTCCCCGATCCGAAGCTTGTCGACGGTGCTGGTGAGATCGAAGACGACATATACCGGCATCCAGTCGTCCTCGATGAAGACTCTGACAATGAAAGAGGTGACGAACATCTGTCGTCCGCAGAGCGTAGAAGGTACTTCGGAATTTTTGATTACACTGTTTGCATCACACCAACCTTCGGGGACATAGATTAGTTTTCAGATAGGATAATTTTTTATAGCTATTGAGTCAAGAAAGCAATCTTTCGTTTTCCCACTCGACCATTCATAAACTTGCGTTCTGTTGGCTCTATGATTACTGAGACAGACCGTAGGTCTGCCAGCTCTCGGTCAAGCTCTGACGACAAAGACTTCCATCTTCTACATCGTATCGCCACTCATCACTCCCAACACATCTTCTGCACCAAAGAATCTCAGCCGGATCATACTTGGCCTTGATAAGTCGAAGACGAGAGTAGTTCGGCCCATACAAGGCCCATTGCCAATTAGGTTCGTATTGATCACACTACACCAAGTCAGCTTGACCCATGGGAAGTACAAGAAACCGTAGCTCACCTCATTAATGTAGCACCCAGAATCAGGGCTCAGTCGCCGCATAGCATATCCGACATGATGAGTCATTCTGTCTTGGATCTGCTGGATCTTTGTAGTTGGAAGACTCTCGGACCAGCTGGCTTTCACAATCAGATGAACGCCGGCATTACGCCATGCGGGGTTCAAAGCAGCGTCCACAGGCTTTGAGCTTCCGATCATGCTGCCAGCGATGACATGTCCTGACACACCAAGCTATTTGAATTAATTTTTGTGCTTTGTTGCCTCGCAGATTGAATCGCCCAGAGTCATACCTCTGATTCTTCGGGGTGCGGGGCGATGCTTTTGAACATTCTAGCCACAGCCTCAACATCCCTTGTTAGATCTTCCCTCGTCAGAAGCCGCGACACGGAGATTACACCGCCAGGCCCGTCGCTATTGTCTGCGCCCTGTTTCGGCAAGCCATTGAAAGCCTCTATCCATGTGTCGTATCTCGTCACGTTCCAGATTGACAGAGATGCAAGACTCGCCGAGGCATTCAGCGCCGTCCAGAATGGAGCCAGTATTCCCTGGACCATCGCGTTCGATCTTTCATAGGCGAGGAAGTACCCGCCGAATGTCCACGGTCCTTCTGCTGACCCAGTAATCGTGTAGTATCCTTGAAACCCTTGATTGTTAAGATCGATCATCATGGCGTGTAACTCAGCAACCAGCCTCCACCACTCTTTTGCAGATGTACCGTTATGCGAAGCAATGTCCCAAACCCACCGAGTGGTCTGTGGCATCGGGTATGCCTTCATAGTGATCTTTGTTATGACCCCGTACGTTCCTCCCCCGCCACCACGCATGGCCCAGAATATGTCCGCGTTTCGACATTCGTTTGCGATGAGAATTTGGCCGGTAGGCGTAACGAGTTCGACTTCGTATATGTTGTCAGCGCCTTGACCGTACGAGCTTGTCAGCCAACCGTGACCGCCCGATGTTGCCCAGCCTACGATGCCTACAGTCTGTAACAGAGTCAGTCTTGCTGCTAAAGGAGAAGGAGCTGATTGAGTCCTAGAAACCTACATCATAGGTACCTCCAACGGTCACAGCGTGATATCTTGCTAGAGCCTGGAAGAGGTCATAGTCCTGCTCACCAGCACCTAGAGTTGCAGCCATGTGTGAAACGTTAGAGGAGCAAGATTGAGGCGTATAGGATTCATGGAACTCAATTCCCTTCATGTAATGCGTATGGATGCTATCGAGGTAAGTGATATATCCGAAGCATTACCAAACTGTTGGACTTACTATAGCGCGCCACAAGTTGAGCTCCTGTATAATGATCGTCAAGGACTGTCTAATAGCACTGCACGAAAGGGTCGTTCTCACCGTTGGGTGTTAGCACCAGCATGTCCTGTGTTGTTGACGTTGACCTTGAGATTGTGTTCTCCAGCAAAAAGCAGCGCTGCTTGGACGTGCTTCGCATCCGTAGCGCTCACCATGTACGTGTTACTCGCTGCTCCACCTTGCGGACAGACAGACTTCGGAAGCTCGATAGGATGGACGCGACCTTCCAAGGTGTTATTGAAGGACATCAACGCTGCGGGAGTAGGCCAACAAAGATCGGGAGGTACCTTTGGTGAGGGTCAGCAGAGCGTGTCTTGTTCCAGCTCTTAAGACCTACGCATTTGCAACTGGAATTGAGTGCGGCAGTCACCGATACGAAGAAAATGAAGAGTACAGCAACATTGAACTGCATTTGGCGAGCCATTGCTACCTGAAAAGCGAGCGTTACGAGTTTTGAGAACACAAGGAGGCGATGTCGATAAGGTGCATATATCTGACGTCCATTGCCGCGGTACTTATGTCGTTATGTGTGGGTCCAGCCGTTGTGTCATCGATCAGGCATACATGGGTGTCTAGCTTCTGCGAGTTCAATGAAAAATTCTGTCTGACGTTGCCAAATAATTGTCAAGATACTAAGTCTTCAATGCACAAGCCTGGGATGGTCGCGAAATAGCTAAAGTCATAGTATCATCCAATCGCAAAGTTTACGTTTAGGCTAGCGGACCCGCTCGCGTCATACGCTTGACCAAACTGGGAAGTCCTGTTCTGGCTTGAGCCTCAAACGTAGATTGACCAATCGCATAGTTTTCGCTCACATTAGTGAGTTGTTGAGTCCTCTGCGTCCTCAAACACAAGCCACCATTGATCTGCGTTTTACGCGTATTGCAATTCCGTAAGCGTCCTTGCATCTCCCAGGTCTTTTCAATGTTCTTAATCGTGAGCTAAGAGACCATATATTATTATGTGCTTCTCCGCAAGGCCATCTTTTGCATCCATTTCCAATTGCACGAATTGTCCTTTCGTCGTTATTTCCACCCAGTCTCAATGAGCGCCCATTATTTCACCCCTCGAGGCGAAGCGACCTTCGATCTCTACCCCTACACTCCTTCAGCTATAGCAGGATATACCTTTCTCATTTTATTCGGAGTCGCTGCAGTTATACATGTGGTTTGGGCCATTTCGCTGCGGACTTGGTATTTCATCCCGTTTATACTTGGTTGTATAGGTAGGTTTTCGATACTTTTCAGGATCTAAAAGTGCATCTGCTGATATTGCTTGTCTCCAGGCGAAGCAAGTGGATACTACGGACGCGCATGGTCACATCGAGATCCTCGCAACGGCACGCCGTATCTCTTACAGATGATGCTCATCCTTGGTTCAGCGCCTCTACTTGCTGCGTCGATCTACATGACTTTGGGCCGCTTCATTCGCGAATTGAACGCCGAGGAACATGCTATTCTGGGCCCCCGCAAGGTCACCTTCATGTACGTCTTCATCGACATTGCCAGTTTCGTATGTCAAATCATGGGGTCAGCCGCTCAAATGAGCGGAGCAGAAGGGGCAAAAAAGGGAATGCTCATTGTTATGGGGGGTCTTGGCTTTCAGTTAGTGGCTTTCGTGGGATTCATCGCGATGAGTGTCACACTCCACGTAAGACTAAACCGCGGACCGACAACAACTTCCCGAAGACCGCACGTGTACTGGCGGAAACACATGAAAATACTCTACGCGGTGAGTATGCTTGTTCTCATCAGAAGCTTGTTCAGGTTTATCGAGTTCGCGGAGGGCGCAAGTGGCTCTATATACAAGAAAGAGGCGTTGCTATACATTTTCGATGCCTCTCTTCTATTCGCGACCGCTGTCTGCTTGGCAATGGTTCATCCGGGGATGCTACTAAGATCAATTCGGAAGGCTGAGTTCAAGCTGCTACGGGACGATCGTCCCCTTATTCCTCTTGGCGGGCTGAGCGGATGAAGGGACTTCGAAAATAATCCGTCGTCGATCCATACGGCACAGATATTATCGCATAAAGATCCAGATAAACCTTGTACATAATCTTATATCTTCTCGTAGTTAGATACTTCATGTTGACTAGGCCACGCTGAAGAAATCTTCCTCCTCGCACATTCCCTAGTGAACTACGCTAGATTGCGATGACTGCAATCAAGGCATTTCCCAATCCATTCCAATTGTCGTAAACGGCCACTCCAACCAACAGCGATATCTTTCTTCAAGGATCGTATAGATTCCTTTTAGTATATGATAGGACCAACCCTTCACGAACCAACAACCTACTAGCTCTGGTACCCGTAGTAGAACGGCATAATACCCGATCATAATCAGAGCGTGAGGATCCTTCTGTTGCAATCTTTCAACCATTGGGTCGTCCAACATGTACAACCATCGAAAGACAATCTGTTGCAAAGGATCACCCTCGTACGAGCCGTCCTCATCATGCCCATAGGTTGCTTCGAAAATTTGTGTCAAAGATTCGAAAGCAGTGGAATAGATCTTCCTGTCGTCCGATTCAACGTCCGATGTGATGAAGGACTTCAAGTTCCGTAGCGGAGTTTTCCACCGTACTTTTGGAAGGTCGAACTCAGCAACTGTTGCTATGTTTGTGGTTTGAATTATATTCGTCTCCGAGTCGGCCGGCCATGCAAATGGAAGATCGCCAAATATTGATTTTATGCGCTTCACACCCTGGAGAAGTCCTATCCACAAAGGTGGACCCTGCTCACTAAATACCAAGTATTCACCTGGCATCGGACCTCGCGTAAGGAGGTGCATGCAAACCAGAATGGCCGAAACATATGCTATCTGGCAAGTCTCGCGGGTGAAATCGGAGAAAAGAAGCTTCACTTGCGGGACAGCCGCACAGAAGTGTTTTTCGGCTAGGGTCCCATAACGATCGGCTTCGCGATTACGTCCGATTCCTGAGTGCAGATGGCGCATGTGTTGACCGGCGAGAGCGAGGAGAAGGCGGAGCACGAAAGGATGTGTCAGTGCCATTCGCGGGATTGACGTTTGGAACATTGCTTGGATGGGCGTGTCCGTGGAGAAGGTACTCGAAGTAGATGTGTAATAATGGTGGAGAAGTTCAAAGTCGGCTAGATCCAGAGTGAAGTGTTGTTCTGAAGCGGCTGCTATCTCGCAAGATGCAGTTCCTACGGTATTATCGAGGTCTTCCATGTTAGACTTGGACGCAGTTAATTCAGGTGAACGAGCGAGCTTTCTGGGCCGGCCAGGCCTCTTTTTGGGATTGCGTCGTTCATCTATTGTTGTTGATGGCGGCAAGGGTAAGTTCCATGGTGTACTAGGCGCATAGTGACAGGAAGCTGCTCTTTGGGTGCAATTCTTGCAAGAAGGTCGAGTTTCGTCACACTGTGTTTCCTCATTAATATTAAGCACCACTCTGATGCGAGAAGAATACCTTGATACGCCTCTGCTTGCACGTGGTGCACCCTGTCCGTGATTTGGTGTGTATCCTCCTCCTTTTTGCGCGAGGAGGCAGTTCATCGCCAATCTGACTCCGAGCCATGATCAAATCTCTAAGCGGTCAGAAGCATGTCTCAGAAAGCCTTGAGTTGAACTCCTGCGTTGATTCAATCCATGGTCGACAGCGTGAACGTTGATAGGGATTTTCGGGAGACTCGATCAAGCTTCCGCTTACCTAAAACCGTGCACCTTCCGAAACGTGTGCCCCACCAGCAGAAGGGATTGCTGTATACCTTGAACTCAGATAAGATTACAACATTTCAGTCGGCTTTGTTCTTGGCAAAGATTGCGGATCGAATTCGGCTCCTCAATACTTCCGTGTTGTGAACTTTCTTCTTCCCGATCCGTCAGTTGTCGGCCGCGTTACCTATTTAGGGCATACCGACTAGCGCGTTTTCCTGTGGCTAGTCACGTGCCAGTCTATCAAGTCGCTCTTAGTTTACGAGCCTGAGCGCCACTTTCGACCAAGTTCAAGCGCATGCGTTCTTCTCTGAGGGTGGTGGAACCTCAGTACTGTAGACTCCGGGAGGTACCAGAGGCAGGAGAACATCATGTTTTCAACCGATCTTGCCTGTTTATGGGCATCCTTCGCGACAATCGTTCTCCCAGCCTACTTCCTTGTGAATAGCTTCGTTATCTTGTTGAAATCAGCACGTTATGCGCCGACAAGGCTGGAAAGTCGAGCGAGTCTGCCTCGTCGGCCCCTTCAACCACGGGGCCCGCGTCTGACACCGAAAACCGAAGCAGAGCCTCAAGAGCACCCCTGGCGTTACCCCGCGCTATGCACGCATTGGATAGGCTCGCCTTCTACCACGACATTGATTGCGCATGTGTGTATATCAGTCACCCACGAGGCTAGGCAATCACAATCAATGACGAGAATTTTGCGGGTAATACTGCAAATGTTACAGCTACCATAATTAACCGTAACAACTTATACACGTGCCGACGTCAAAGCTAAGCTGTGGCTGGTATGTGCCGTGAGATCGAGTCAACGGTAGGTTTGGAGAGCTCGATGCAGAGATCTTCTGAACTGTGAACATCCTTCAGCTGGAGCCGCTTTCTTCTTCAGGTGACCACATTCGTGCTTTGCCAGTGCTGACGGCTGTTGGACGCTTCGAGGCGCGCAACGACTCCAGCACAAGCTTCACCAGAGCCATGTCGCTTCCAGGAGGTCCCATGACAGCTACTGCAACAGGAAGACTCTCTGTATTGCCGGAAATGCGCGACTCGAAGTTTAAATGCCCGACTAGTCGCGCAACGTCAATCAATGCACTAGAGCATACAAGTTCGGGGTCTACTCACTGGGCACGGCGAGTTCGGGTGCTCCGACATAGGGACTGAGGTACGTTGTCCGCAGGCCAGTTGTTGCTTTTTTTCCTATCTGCGAGGTAAAGGCGTCTCGATAGTTGGGCTTCACCTGTGAGATTGGAAGGATGATGATGGTGTCTTGCTCGTCAGACTTCATGTAGTGTTTTAAGAACCAGGTTCGGAAGGTCTGAATCCTGTTGTTCATATCGTCGCGCTCCTTCGAGGACACTTCGGAGCCGAGCTGCCTGAGTGTTATCAGTGACAAATGCGGCCGTGAAGTGGAAGTGAGCACACCATAACCATCGATTCGATTCCGTGATGAACGGCGCGCGGTTGTACTTGGCTTTGTATGCTTTTCTGAACCCATCGAAAGCATGGAAGGCAGCGTGGTAGTAGCTGTGCTGCGTTGCCTACATCTGAAGTTAGAGACGTGGATTCCCAAGAGGGACCGCACAGACATTTTCGAGATAGACGTTGATGTCTCGCTCGTCAACGGGGGCTGATTTTTTCCACGTCTCCGCAATAGATTGTCGGTGTACTTTGGTCTGAAGACTAATTTCTAGATCTTCTATGAAGTGTTCAACAAGTTCGAGCTGATGCCCAGTGATATCGGTGAAGAAATCTGGGGGAACAAAAAGTCTCGGTGACTTTATTGATTTGTTTTTGATCCCTTCTCCGTACCAATTCCAAATGAAATTCTCAAATTTAGCGAGGTCGCGCCCAAAGACTCCAGGTGTGTCGTACCCTGGGTACACTGATATCACACCTTCGGTGGATACGGCGCCTGTTGATGGTCGGAGACCGAAGCATCCGTTCCAAAGTGCCGGTATGCGCACACTACCCGTGGCTGCGCAAGTAAGCTCAATGTCCAATATTCGAATCACACGTACCGTCTGTAGCTATCGAAAAGTCGAGCCAATCGTATGATGCAATAGCAGAAGCGCTGCCACTGCTACTTCCTCCTGGAATCTGATATCCGTCTGCTCGGGGATTGAAGGGTGCTTCGTAGTCGACACTCTGTGTGGGATGCTCCATGAGGGCGAACGAGCTCAGGTGATTTTTACCAACGATGTGGGCACCCTTTGAGACAAGATGAGATATTGTGGAAGCTGTTTCAGATTGTTCGGGATACAGCTCATTGAAAGCCCTATTGCTTAAGGAAGTCTTGACACCTTTTAGGTGATATAAGTCTTTCACTCCGATCCTGAGGCCTTCCAATGGTCGTGGCTTTGGCCATGATGCTTGCAAACGCGAAGGTACGGCGACTGCTAACGTACGATGTCCATTACCACTGAAAGGGACATTCGTGTATTCATTTGAGGATCCGATAACTGGCCAAACAGATTGAATGAAGGCCAAATTTTCGTCGGTGTAAAGTCGCCAGACTTGAGATAATCGTCCATCATGGATCACGTAAGGCCCAAGTGGCAATGACTTTGGCGAGTCCTGAGCAAAGCAAAAGTGCGTCCATCCCACACCCCATTCATGAAGGACGTCCGACGGTGTCGCTTCGACTGTGACCTCAGATTGTGACGCGCCTTGGAATATAATGCCTTCCAGAAAACGTTTATGGAAAACGTCATCGAGTTCTGCCATATGCGCAATCTGCTGTCGAAGCGATGCAAGACTAACGACATCGCCAGGGCTTACAGAGAGGATGGTTGCGAAAGATGTCTGATTGCTCGCATCCCCAGCTAAAATCTTAACGGATATTACTCACTCTGATCTCGCACTAAGCAATGTAACTTACATGAGTGGTCGGAGGAGCGGCATAGTGCACCCCATCGACAGTAAAAGGTTGAGATCCGGAAACGAGACGCACAATGGAACATCGCTCGGCGGCATGGGCAGCTTGTGGCGCCCAAGGACAGCTAAGAGGGAAGAGCAGGTTCGACATAATGATGGGTATGTCAAGCATTGTGCAGCTCTAGAAGATGGTGCGCGAACGACAGAGCGCTGGGACTTTAACGAAGAACATGAACGTTTGTTGCTGCCCGATTAACTAGCGTTCCACGGATTGCGGGTACCGGTGTAACAGTAAGAACCTGGAGATCAATCTATGGACCTTTTTCTACCTTGCTGAACTATGGTTCGCCGATGTGGCTTGGCGCTCACCCATTGTGAAAGGTCTCAGCAACGGGCTTCTTCCTTTCTCTACCATTGCGACAGCACGCCACATTGTTGCCCGCATTCATGATAGGTGAGTTTTCTGGGTGATCGAGATGCGGGAGGTCCCGTTTCGTCCTGGATTGGCCCCAGCGAACGCCACGTTAGCGGACACGAGCGATCTGATACGAGAAAAGCGGGCTTCTAGAAGAGCATTATTCACATCGGGTAGCATGCGCCCAGGCGAACTATTTTGGGCATGGAAGGCTTGAGAAGGCTGTTGATGGTTCTCAGATACCATCGCCGGAGGTATTAAGGGGAGAAAGTCATTGATACGCGCATACCATTGCAGGTACCGCGCCTATGAGTGGAGCTGAATAACGGGTTGGGCTAGCATCGCCCCTTGGGTGTCTCTCGTAATGACCGCGACTATATGCTTGTTGCGAGGCTGCTGGTGCTTGCCCCTCTTCGAGGCTGAGCTCGTGCAGGAGAACGGCCGTGGGTCCAATCGAAGTCGTTGCCTTCCTAGTTGGCTGCCCCTCCATCAACCTAAACGCAGCCTTGCGAACGCGGTCACAGCGATGCATACCTCCTTTGATGGAAGCATAGAGCACACTGAAAAGACGACAGCGTCGACACTCGAGCGAGATGCACTGCGCATGCGGAACCTTGAGCGTAGACTCAAAGACGCGCATCTAACTCACAGATCCGCGCACCTCACGGCTTCAACCATGGTGTAAGCCTTATATTCGGCCCATGAGCCTCTTTGTGGCTGCATATACGCGCTGCTCAGCCTGGCAGCTGCCTACCGCATCGAGCCCGCCACCCTAGTTTGGGAGGAGAATAGATATGTCGCGGCGCGTCTTCTCATGATCTCAACACCGAGTATGTCTCTCACAAGGTGATCGCTACGGACATGACAGACTACTCGTCGCAGACGCTGCTCACTCCACCTTCAAGGGCATTCGGCAAACCCTACGGCGCCAGCAACGGTATCAGTACAACGTACAAGCTTCCTCTTCTGATCCTCTGGCAACTCTCAATCCTGGCCACTTGCATCGCAGGAGCGGTTATTGTACTGTTGGCCTCGCAGAAGGAACTCGCCCATTCCTGGAGTATCACGCCGGCCGTGTGGCTCTCCTTGATCGCCGGTGTGTACGTTGTCGTCCTCGGGGCGCTCTTCTCGACTGGAGTGGCGGTCATATGGTGGAGATGCATCGCGCACGGCACAACACTCGAGCGCCTCCACCTCGTCCATACAGGGTCTAGCCTGATGGATCTGGTGCCCGCATTTCTGGCAGGCTGGCATGCGAGGAAGGTTGCAGTAGCGGCATTATTCATCCTTGCGACGAAGCTTGCCGTCGGCCCAATGCTGCAGCGCTCTACATCGCCGAAATCTCATGAAGCTACGAAAGATATTCAAATGACCATCGACATCGCTTCCGAGATCCCTGATGGCTGGTTCACATCCAGGAGCAACAGTATTTCTACCAGCCAAGCCACGTTTTTTGGCGACGACATTGCCACGAGGATTGGCACGAACCATCTTTGCCCTGGAAATGGGACTTGCCGGGCCCGCGTCAAAGCGGCGGGAATGAACCTTTGGAACACTACGGATTCCAAAACCTTGAACCTGCTCGACCTAGCTAGTTTGAACGAGACAATCTTCAGTATCGATCTCAGTATCAACAGCGACTTCGGTGTGCCAATTCTGTTTCTTGAGACGACCTTTGTATCCGCAGTAGACAACGATTGCATCGCCACGGTAACCCACGAGACTTATGGCATGATACCAGCTACCATGCAGTATCCGATCACCATACACGGTAGCCGGATCATGCCTGACATCTTGGGCGCTCTCGAAAATCCTATCATCATATCGAACAATTCCAATGTTAATGGATCTTCGAGTGCGTTACGAGGTATTCGAGATGCTCTTCGTCCTGTCTATCTTTCCAAAGGCGCTCTGAGCCTACCTCAAGAGGGAAAGCCTTCAGTCAGACAAGATTTGAACGGTTTCTGGGTCGACATGTTTGCCACCACCGGAGTAGTGTCAGGGTCAAAATATCCCGAGAACGTTGTCAAGCACTGTCCGCTGCTTTGGAAATCTCCAACAAAATATATAATGGGGAAGATCCTGGACTACACGTTCCGAGCTGCTCGTGCAGTTGCTGGACAACGCAGCGATAGACAAGATAGGCAGGACGTCATGGCGGTGTATACGGGCGAAGAGCTTCGGTACGTTACGAACTTCAAGTGGCTCGCCGCATCTATCGCCCTCATGGTTTTGGGCATGATAGCAGCATTATCGCTCTCGTGGAGATGGTGGCAACTCGGTCGTTACGTTACGTTGTCACCGCTCGAGACTGGTAAAGCTTTGGGTGCCCCTATCCTCACTGAAGCCGCGCCCGAGCAAGGAGTGAAGTCTATCTTGCAACACGTCGGTCATGAGCTTGTGGCTTACGATGACGGCGAGCTGATCTGCGCCGGAAGTCTGTACACTTCTGGGGTAGGAGCCAGCTTGAGTAACCCTAGACCTAGGCGAAGTCCCGATGGACCAGCGCTCATGGACGCGTCTCCAGAGCCATCTGATGATCATCGCCCTGCTCGCCGCCACAGGAGAACCGTCCGCAGCCTCAACGAAGCTGATCCCATTCGCATCACTCGGACCTTCGAGCATGATCGCGGCTCCACGACGAGGGCCCCTTACGCGGATGAGGAAGAGATGGACATCGGCCACGGTAGACCTTGGGTGAGCGACCAATCCAACGATAATGTGCCGCTTATCCAGGTGCTGTCCAACATCGCTGCTCCTCGGTATAACCCGCGTCAAGGGGTTCCGCAATCAGAGTCGGCTCCTTCGCCCACGCGTATGCAAAGGAGGTCTCTAGATCAGAGGAAGAGGAGAAGAGCTAGTGTAAGGAGTCCGCTGCCGAGTATTGAGGAAAGGGATATGCCGATTCGCGGTGGTTCGGGGAGGTAGTGCCGCCTGCTTGCAGGTTCATTGCGTGCGGCAGCGACGCGTATCGGCGCGCAATGCTGCTCTGCTCGTCTGGACTCTTCTCTGCCATATTCCATACCTCTCGCCCGAGTATCCTGCGTTCTCTCCTCTTCTGGGATATTTGATGCGCCTCCCGATTCTCTCCACGCATGGCGACCTCGCACTCATGCTTGTTCTTCCAATGCTCAAACATGTTGATGGCAAGCAAGAATGCTTAAAAGAAGGCTAGATGCTCAGGTGTGGATTTTCTTGATGCGCAAATCAAGATTTCTGTCGGCGCGACTTCTTGACTTCTTGTAAGGCATGGTCGGCGGTTCGCGTTTAGACCCGGCGCATCTCCTCGCAGGTCCAACTCATGAGGTCTTCGCGGTTGTCTCGGAATGAGTTGCGATATGATGTCGAGGGAGTTTGCTTTGAATTATCCTAGGAATGAGCTCTGGTCAGCGCAGCTTGCCAATTCTTTTGCCCCCTATCGCGTTGATTTGAGTACCTTATTTGCTTCGGATGCCGGTGTATCTGTCCTCATCCAGAAACGCCATGTCGAGGGCAGCAGCGACGCAGAAGGGTCCGCTTTCCGAGTTGGCTAGTTCGACGACGGCATGGGAAGGGCTAGCTTGCTACCATGAGGCGCATGCTACCCTGATTCGCTGACTTGGAGCTGGTTGTAAGATATGGTTTGCTTCTTCTCGAGTCCAGTGGGGAACTGATACTCGGGGGTAGCCCTGTGCTTGTGCCGATTGAAGATGGTGCTGCTTCTTCATGCTGTCTTTAGTGGCATGGTCTTCAAGCGCGCTTGCTGGTCAAGTCCTCAGGCGGTACTGTGTGCGGTCAGCTCAATGCCGCAATGGCATCGCTATTGAATAGCTTTACAGGATATGACTGGCGGACCTAGGAATAGACCTACTTGAGAGGGGCGTACGCGTACCCCTGCTCATCCGGCCAGCACTAGCGGAGGTGAGCTCTAGGTGACGGAGGGGGACCCGGGACTTGGTGTGTGTGTAAAATTCTAAAGACGAACCACGACCTCGACCTTTTCCGCCACACACAACCCAACCGCGATTGTGAGCGCAATCCTGTTGTCAGCATGGCTCCCGGCTACTGGTACATTAAGCGTGAGCATGATGTGAAGAAGGACATCACGAAAGGTAAGGCCAAGCCGACCGAATCTAACAAGAAGTCCTTCTGCTCTTTACCAGGCGAACTGCGCAATCGGATCTACGCACTCGCCTTCGAATTCCCTGGCCCTCTCAAGGTTTCCATCTCGCAGGTCGACGGCGAGCGGGATATACACTTGTATCACCAGAAGGGAGATGGGAATGATGCATTGTTTGGAGGCAACGGAGCTCTGCGCAGGACTTCTGAGCCGAACCTACCTCGTAAGCACATATACACGAGTTGGTCACGTACAACGCTGACGCATCTTTCAGACTTACAACTAGAGAAAAACACTCTTGCCGACACAGAGGGCTATTTCGTTCGTGCCCACATCCCGGCTTTGGCGCTGTTGCGGACCTGTCGGCAGGTCTATGTCGAAGCTGCTCCGTTGTTCTACTTCAACAATACCTTCATTGCGACGCACATCAACCGCCTTGAGATCGCCACGCAACCGCAGAGCTTCAGTGTCACAGGCCCATTCCATGATAAGGAGGGTGTATGCTTCGCGGCTTGGGCAAGCTGGACAATGAGCTTGGGCTCACACATCGGTCTCGTTGACCCCAACAAAGTAATCATTGACACTGATACAATTTGCCCGCCGACATGTAACGTGGAATCACATCTGGAAATTGCCTTTCAAGAGATTCCAGGCGTGGATGCGGCTCAAATGCTGAACGCCACTCCTTTATTGCTTACCTGCTGGGCCTCGGATGTTCCATACAACGTCTCTCGTTTTCACAATTTGCCGCCCTCAGAAACTCAGCTCGATCATGGGGTGCTTCCAGGGGCTCCAGGAACGGCAAGCGGCATCGTCATTGATACGTTGAACGACACCATCCAGCGCATCTTGGCGAACGAGCTCAAAATCAAGGACTACAAGCTGCTCCTTGGTATGGTTGGCATCGATAGGTCAGGCCGCAATGGTATTGTCTTGTACAGGACAACGAATAACCACGGCCCTTGTGCTCGTCGAATGCTCAATGCTATACCCGAGGTCAACTGCTTAGGTTGTCCTTTCTGCCATTCGGAGGATGATCGTTCTGCTCGATATCACTCATGCCCTGCCACGTATCGGGCGTTCCATCGCGGTCGCACTGGTGTCTTGCAATGGGATTCGGAAGACGGTTGCTTCGAGCCACATTTGCACAAGTTGCCACCTCACATCCAGAAGGGGATCTTCCGAGAGCTCTTCTGCCCTCATGGAGTTGTTGCGTTCCATGTCAGCGAGCAATACAGTAACAGTACGGCCGTTGACTTGATGCTTACATCAACGTCACTCAAGCGCGTCGTCCAATCTATCGTCTGGCAGGACAACACGGTGGAGTTGGTTCATAACTCAACGCATCATGACAGATTTGTCTCTGACTTTGACTCATTGCGCAATTGGGTTTATGTATCCGGTGCTTTGATAATACACAAGCATCCAACCCGGGTGTTGGAGCGACTGAACGAGACTGATGTGCATATCAAGCTGGTACCTCACTTTACCTGCCCAGTATCTTTGGGTGAGATGCGTATCAACATCGCCAATCTCATCTTCGCCACCGCACACATTCACAACCAATATCAAGGCCAACATAGGATGGTCATCATCGAGGCGCGTATGTACAATACCGTTGTCCTGAAACGTTTCGCGTTGCAAGACATTCGTCGCAAGGCTCTCCACGTTCTCAAGGAGATCATGCCGCTTATGGAACACACCGCATGGTTCAAGACTTACCCCAGCATGTGGATGAATGGCTTGGGCGAAGTGTTTCCAGAGTGGACGGAGACCTCCTTGGGACCATTAGTGCCGGAGCCTTATGCGCACTCTCCTAAATTATGCCATACACTCTTGAGCATGAAGCTTTACCTTGAGCTTATCCTCCGCCATGAGCGAGATGCCAGCACTGCAGCTAATACAGGTATGTTGTCACACCCCATTACTATGATTACTTACCTAACCACTGTACAGCAAATTTTGGTCCTCGTCGTTGCCTCTGTTACGCTTGCAGGACCATGGACTGGGGTCCTGGTGCTCGCACATAGTCTGCCTGTCAGGACGAGCATTTGGGTCCCTTCTGAGCAGCGCGGCGCCTCAAGGTATGAGCACGCATGGTATCGTTGAGAGCATTCGCTAACCAGCGAATAGCATTGTTTGCTCTGCGCTGATGTCTGTGCTTCAAATGCTGCAATACGCGGTGTACCTGAAAAAGAGCACTGAGAAACTGCCTAATGAGGGTATTTTCGGGTGATGCGTGTTCTTCAAGTCTTGCGTCCAGATCGGTTTGGTGGCTTATCAGACCACCAGTAATGGGAGGAGGGGTGTGTATGATCACAATAAGTTGCAAATACTACAACGATTGGATTATCACACAAACCTTCTGTGCATGCTAATCTTTCAGTGACATGATTCATTGTGCATCCTCTAAATTTGTATGCGATACCGTCAATCAAAGCACGGCAGGACCATGATCTTAACAGGTTAGTGAAGTCTGAAATACCTCCTGCTGCTTTTCGACAGTCAATCTTGTAATCGGACAAGAAGCCATAGTTGACAAGGTCAGACGATGAGTATGTATGCGACCAGACATCGTAAGAGTCTACCCAAGAATGCGCCGTTACATAGCCTCTATTTCCGCACAGTATTCCACATGAACTTCTAGGATCTCCTATATATTTCAATTACAACCGGTAGTCCGCAGCATGCATTCCAATTTCAATTCATGTATTGAAAAGGCGAATGAGACCCCGCGTGCATGAATTTCGATCTCATGTTGAGGTGACTGACCGGAAACATTCAACATCAGAATGATACTCATACCGTACCCTGACGTAGGTAAGACATTGATATCTGCATAGTCATGGAGTTCGATGACGCCTATGTGACTTGGCCTACGTTACCACAGGTATTGATGCTGGAATATAGGGGACCATGGAAAAGGTAACGAAGTAGTTTGTAGGGGATAGAACGGAGAAGTCGGAGCAATTTCATAGTGGATTCACATCCCCGTGTCACCAACCCGTAGGACAAGCAGCAGTACTGGTAGACCTCGTTAAATCCAATGATTTACTGGTTCCTGTAAGTTCGAAATTTCTCGGGTTATCAATGTTCTTTTATCTTTTTGTTGGTACCACGCAAGGATTTCCATAAACAGGCTAAACATTTGATGAAACCCGAACTGCGTATCTAGAGCATTACGTTTGAGGGATACAACAATGCTGGATGTGCCACCATATTCCAACATATAAATGTTCTTGGCACAGCAACGATGATGTAGACCTGCTTTTTACCTTGAATTGGTCCTTATCACAACAAGGAGTCTTATTTTGAGTCTTGACGTACCAAACGCAAGTAGCCAACTCGCACTGAGCGCAAGTACAATCTTTCTGGTCATTGCTACTGTATTTGTATGGCTATGTTACTGCTTTGTAGGAGATGCACATTCTACGGAATTGTCGCATAACTGTTGATGAGATCTAAAATAGCGTTAGCCTATCCAACCTTTCGGTGACGTCCTATACGCTTACAGAATTGCGCCAGTTGACTAGGTGGTAGAGTTGCCCAGCGCCAATTAGTCAAGTCGGGGTCGACAGTATCTTCCAGGTATCCCAGGAAGTCCCTAATGTATCCGGAGACAGCGCACACATGCTCAGGCCGATTACCTAAGGCGTAAGTACAAAGTCAGTGTAAGACATCCAAGGCCAGAGATTGGTTGCTTACAGTGCTCATCTAATGCCCAGATGCCGGCCGGCCCGATTGTTGCGCCGAATTCGTTCCAAAGAGGCGCGGGCATCGTGTAGTCTTTGTCTGGCTGTGCGTCCATTCGGACACCTCTTCCGCAGGCATCAAACCAAATCTCTGGGCAGGTCTCATGATGCTTCAGACCAGGTGTTGCATGTAGTAAGTTCAGCATACGTCTGCGTATTTCGCGGAGTGCAAGGGTAGACTTTGGTACGATGATCTGAATCCCTCCATGGGCGGTATAGGAGATTTCGAAAGTCACCAAGACGGCGTTGTCTAGGTCCATAGTAGCAAGCATAAAGGACCTGAGTCCGATTCGGACATCTTTTAGCGGAACACCTTCTTTCAGCTCGACGCGAAGATTTATCTCTACACCCCGTGTCTGATGAATAGCTTCGCCACGGGACATGTACGATGATGTTCTCCCCCAAGTATGAGATGGTGCGCCGAGCCAACGGATAAGTCCTGAAAAGCTATCAAAAGTTGTACTAGACTCATTGGAAGAGCAAACAAGCTTGAAAGAATGATTATTGAGGAAAGTAGCCATAAAGTGCCCGTGGCTCCGGGAGAAATGGGCTTCGAACATGCTATACGTCAGAAATAGAAAGCCGGAAGCGGGACCAAGGCTGCTCTTCTGGGTGTCTACCTCGACAGTTATTTTGTTTTCAGGGCAAATAGCTTGCAAGATCTTTTCGGTGATACGACATGGAAGCGTACTGAGGTTTGGCATTTCACCGTTTGGAGTATACCTGAACCATTTTTGGCGTTTCGCACCACTTTCGCCCGTCCACAGGTAGCCCACATTTAGAATGTCCTTGCAAGCATGATACTTACCTAAGTGCTTGTGTTTTGGTAGGAACCTTCTACCCCAGTATATGCAACTCATGGGTAGCTGGTTCTCGCCACGCATAAAACAGCTTTGTATCTCGACGGTGCTTTGCTGGGGATATGGACTCTCGTGGTGAGCAGTTGACTTGTAAAAGACCCAAACGTACTGTTGCCATCTGTGAATTAAGACTTGTCCAATGGCAGTCTTTTCCAAGGCGAAGTCCTCGTCCCGCGCAAGTTCCTCTAGGGTATTGCTCAGGTATTGGGTGTCGCACCACCAATTAGGGTCGTCCGTCTGGCCATGATTGATGCCGTGGAGATTTCTGGGCTTGATCTGGCTTCCTTTTTTGTTTATGAAAGTTACTCTAACTGGAGTTTTCTGCCCTAAGAGCAGGAGTAGGAGTGGCGTTACGTCCACGAAGCGCTGTACTTCAATATTTTGAGGGAACCCGCAAGTTGCGGGGCATATAGTTCCGACATCGATTTCAAGGCTGTTGAGGAAGTTTGTGTACGGACCGATCTTTCCAAGAAATGTGGCAGCATGCAACATAATCCGCATACCAAAGGGATCATGGTACTCGTACCTTGTGGAACAGTGGATGTCCTCAGTGTCAATTCTAGCGATTTGGGAGACGATGAATTTGTTCCTTCCATAGAGGGCTGATGCAGCTTCCGCGTTGATCCGTCTGGACGTCCTTAAAAGCCCAATGCCGTCGAGGTGTACCCGAACAATGTCGCCTGCTCCAAGCGTGATAGTCTCCTTGAAGTCAAAGGGCCAGCCCTCGGCTTGATCACGGCCATTGCCATCGACAGCAATCAATCAGCGAAAATCTATACAAACTTTCAAGCCACTTACAGAAAGGGTTCTGCGACTGCGCTAGGGACATCTTCGTGTTATGGTCACCAATAAAGCGACAAGCGCTCAGCAAGAAGGTATCATGAGTATTAGAGTGGCGTAAGTATTCTGGCTGGGTCCAGATGGAACGCATGGTCGACGCAGGAATATATTTGTAGATTAGTTCTGTATCGGGACTTGTTATCGTAGCAACAACGATAATTGGATCGGGGTATTCAAAGAGAAGCTTGTAAATCGAGTTCCTAATCTCCCCCGGGAGATCGAACCATGTTAGCGCCATACTGGACAAGAGTTCGAGCGCAATCGTCTACCGTATGGATTGACCTGGGGTAACATATCATACGAATCGTCTTAAATAGTATTGTGGGTGGAGGTCAGCTGCACGCAAAGTTTGACATACGCGAGAGAAACAAACACTTCGATAACACTTGCTGTTGATTGGAAATCAAACCACTTACGTCCAGTAGTGGGTTGGAACTGGAAAATAATGTGTTATGACCGGCTAGGAAATACGACGGCCCTTTACTTATAAAATCTTGTATTGGAATGATGGCTGATGCAGTTGAGACGTGGCAAAATCTCGTAACAAACCATCATGACAAGATACCATGGCAACATTCTTGTTCACGACTTATACTGACTTGTATAATCAGGCCTCTGAGCTACGAGCATGGTCATTGATACCAGTATCATGAACCATGGCTTGAGATGATTTTCCGTAGACGGACTCGGTAAGCATATCCCACCATCAACAATTATCTGCAGCCCCATAGACGAAAACATCGTATTTTACTCCTTTCTATCCTATTGGTGCGTATGTGGCCCCCAATTTATCAAGCCGCGGCCCCCGTGCAGCTCCGACTCGTGATTGGTGTCAGACGGGGCGTTAAGACGCCTTGGCCGCGATCTACCGTACGAGATGGAAGAGACAGGGCTGGATGGGGAGCGCGTCGGTAGCTTTCCCGTCACATCTCGAACTCACAGAATCGAAATAATTCTCGAGAAAGTAAAGATGCATGCATGCAAAGCCCGATATCAGGAAATTTTGGAAAAACAGCAATAACAACATTTCCGACCCGCCGTCTGTAAAGGTAGCAAGCGTGGAGGGCTGTTCATGGGGCCGTCGCAAATCTCCAGTGATAGATGTCAATGAGTCTCGACTTCGGACAAGATTGTCCGTGATTACCCAGGTGGTCAAAGTCAGGCGCAGGATCAGGCTTCAGCCTCAACTCCGCCCTGCAGGCTCACTCTTGCTTGGCGTCTCACGTAACCACAACTCTAATAAATGTCTCAAAGGTATCGACAAAATCTTTGTTTCCTTCGGTTATTCACTCTTTCTGATCGCAAATGTCTACTTCAACCACCGATTCTAGCGTTCCTGGCTGCTTTTTTAGTGGTGGTAATGATGCGAACAATCGCACCGACGGCTTTTCGGGCGCATATAAGCAATGTCCAGGAAACGACGGTAAACAAAGCATGTGCTGCCGCCTCAATGACGCAAAGCACGTAAACCAGGACGAATGCGGCGCAAATGGCCTCTGCCGCTCCAGCAGCAATTACTGGCGAGAGTCATGCACCGACCCGACGTGGAAATCCCCAGCTTGTGTGAAGCTGTGTCTTGACCCTGAGAGTGAGCAAACCTTATTTCGAAAGACGGAAGTAATCACATCACTTACATCGCCTACAGTCAGGGTGACATTTTCGGAGGATTATATCGACGGGAGAGCTGCTGATGTGCCCATCACTGTTTGCGAAGACGGGAGCTACTGCTGTGGGGACACGAGTGTTGCACGGCAGTGCTGCAATAATCATGACGGATACATCTTGAAGGATGGCGAAGCCCTCAAAGCGAATTCCATTAGTTCTTCAAGATCAAGCACAGCGTTGTCGACAACTACCGCTACAAGCACTACGGACTCGTCCTCGTCAGTATCGTCATCGGCAACTGCTTCGTCCTCTCCTTCGCCCTCAAGCTCTACGCAAGCACCTTCAGAAATCAGCACAGGTGCGATTGCAGGAGGAATCATCGGCGGCATTGCTGCTTTAGCACTGGGTCTTGTCTGCATGTGGTTGCTGCTCAAGAGGAGGAAGGCAACTAGTGCACAATATGCTCCACCAAAGTATTACTATGCAACAGGAGTTCCGGCATCCGAGCTACCGGCTACTTCGAAGCCTGTCGAGGTCCATGCCAAGCCCGACCCAGGGGAACTATCTGCTTGACTGCATCTTCCCGTTGGCCTGGAAAAGATGAAGAGGAAGCCAGCCACGCGATGGCGGTATGGTACAGTCAGATTAGGTGGCTAGACCAAACTTGCAGGCCAACCCTTGTATCTCGCACTTCACGTTTACTGCAAAGCCGAGTACGGCGGGATAGCCTACCTTCACCTCCACGCTACTATATCTCGCCTCGACATCCATCAACCTCGGAACGTCCATACTATGCCGGAGAAACTCGGAATGCCTTCAATAGTCCTTGAAGAGGCAGCATTACTTGTACTGGCAGCGGAGAAGGTGGCGCACAATAAAAACTACAGCCTCGAAACGATCAGAGAAGACCTCTCGTGGGTCTACCTGTAACAACCAAGAGAGCCTGTGTGGAACGCCACGATCTTCACACGCACTTTAGTGAGAAGAAGAGCGCTAGTTCGCCAAATATTGCCGATTGAGACACGGTCGCAAATTCCTAGCCATGTTGATTCTTGCGATCTCCGAAAGTCCTCTCGGCAAACGACCAGATTCTTTCGATCGAAGCGGAGAACATCTTCGCCCCAACAAGTTTCTACGGTATCGGCACGTCAATTAAATTTCGGTATCGCGCGAAATAGCAAGGAAAGCGCGGCGCAGGGACATAGCTAGAGTTCAACTCCAACAATGTCGAGATATCGGACCTGTTCGAATATTTGCGACCACCGCCTCTGGAAGAAATCGGGCCAGCCATATGACAAATATTCCGCGAAGCTAAGGGCTACTACTAACCTTACAATTGGTATATATATGGTTTGTTAACTAGCTTTGGTAGAGGTATTACAGGAGGTATTACAGTAATAGAAATCTATCAATACCGATTGTTCGTAAGCTAACAAAATGTATCCTGATCTTGCGGAATCATGAAACGTCACGGTAGCAGTACCATTACCTGCACATTTCTCCCGATTCCGCATGGGGTGAGCGGGTCTGATTAGACGAAGCGTGATTAAAGCCAGGAGCATCTACGATATCGATGGGAACAAAAGTCGCAGTGATTCAACATCATATTCATTCCCATATCCGTATCTACATGGCCATCATATTCACATCCGTGCTCTACGGAGTGCTGATCATACAAGATTCCCATGCCCTTCGTGTATACATCTCCCTCTCCGTCCCCACTGACAACATGCAGCCACCTCACAATACGAGATCATGCTTGTTGCATAATCTAAGCACCATTGCCATTGTAAGCAATAAGGTTCGGGCTCCCCTCGCCCGCATCCTCAATCGCATCCTTAGTAGCAAGCTCCTGGATGCGTTCGCAAAGCTCCGTCGGCGACCTTGGCCCCTCCAACGCAATAAGATAAGCAGCAAGCCCAGCAATATGCGGGCACGCCATGGACGTCCCATCAATAGTCTTCGTCGCGGTAGACCCGCCAATCCAGCTGCTGGTGATCTCCTCTCCCGGGGCGAACACATCGAGCACCTCTCCGAAGTTGGAGAAGTCTGATTTAGCATCGGACTTGTTGACGGCGCCGACGGTGCACGCTTGAGGGGCGGAGGCAGGGGAAGAGTTGGATGCGTCCTCCGCTTCATTGCCTGCTGCGACGGCGACGAAAGCGCCGGCTTCGACGGCAGATGTGATGGCGTCGTTTGTGGTCTGCGAGAAGGGGCCGCCTAGGGACATGGAGAGGACGGTGCGGTTGATGTGCCCCTTTTCGGTGGCGTCGTTGACAGCCCATTCGATGCCTTGGAGGACACCCGAGTTGCTGCCGGAGCCGTCTGCGCCGAGGACCTTGACAGCGACGAGGTTGGCTTTCTTGGCGACGCCGTAGGTTTCGCCGGCTGCTGTACCGGAGCAGTGCGTGCCGTGGCCTTGGTCGTCTTCGCCGTCGGAGTCGGCGATGAAGCTCTTTCCGAGGGTGGCACGGCCGCCGAATTCGGAGTGCTCGGTGTAGATTCCGGTGTCGATGACATAGATGTAGGTGTCTTCGCCAGCAGAGCTGTCGTAAACGTAGTCTTCGATTCCAGATTCCTTGTGGGAGATGCGACCAAGGCCCCAGGTGGATCCGTTCTGCGTGACGAGAGAGCCGTTTGCGAATGGGCCCACTTCCGCAGCCCGGTTCAAGTAGCTGACTGGGACTGAAGCCCACATCTTGGTGTCAGGCTCGACGGACTTGATAGCGCCGAGGGACTCGAGGATATCCAGGACGGCGTCGTCGCCGTCGAAAGCGAAACCTTTGACGCCTCCGACGGAGTATGTAGCCTTTGATTCAATGCCCGCGGCTTCTAGGACAGTAGAGAGAACGGCGTCGAGAAGTTCGTTCTCCTCGACACGGGCAATCCATGAGCCTGAGATGGTGTGCTCACTCTGGATGCGGTTGATCTTTGAGCTGACCTGGGCAAGTGCTGCGGGCAGCACTGCTCCAAGAGCAAGAACCGTTTTGAATGAATGCATCTTTGTGAGTAGTATGCGTGTCCGTAACAAGTGAATGTAAGCAAATGAGAGACAATTGTGAATGAATGAATGGACTGCCCGCAAAAGATCAAACAGTGCTGGAATGATGTCGAGAAGAAGAGATGCTGCGAGACGAGAGGTCAGTATTTATGAACCATATTGTTCTTGGCCTTGGACATGATGTTGATAGTCCGTATCAGCTGATAGTACATGATGGTATGTATTATCAGCTGCAAACCTGATTGGTATCGCATGTAGTGGAGTCCCCATTAGCCGCAAGACTACCGACCACAGGTCAAGTCGTTTGTGGCAGCTATATCGCTCAAGAGGCTGTTCGCGTGTTTCATAACGCATTCAGGCAGGTGGACATCTCTTGGTCAAAGTTGCTCGCCCCCATCATTGGCTGCCTAAGCTAATAAGGAACTGCCATAACAAGCAACGAGCTGGACGATGACTTGAGGCGAGCAAAAGAGCCGCCGTAGTCCGTAAGAATTATCCCCCACGTTGTTCCAAAGTTCATTCGTTTCGTCCGTTGTAGACAGCTTGGCAAAGGTGGATCGTTCCCGATTGCGCAGGAGTCAAGACTTGCCCAGAAAGACCGTCGAGCAGTGAAGCAGAGATTTTCTAGTAGCGCATATACTTGTTGCTAGAGATGAGGGAGGGCCTGAATGTGTAGTCGAATGAAGCACTGGGAGGGTCGAGGCTTGGAGACGGAGTGGGCGTTCAGTATCCTCTTGGCAGGCGATCATGATCTGCCGAGCAACCAATCAGCAGCCCGAAGCGCATCGAGCACATGTCGGCCACGCCGTCCAATCTCGGGGAATTTTGTAGTTTGACGAACAGAAGTAACGCTGCTTCCTGTTTGTACTGTTCGCATCTTGGCACAGACGGAGCTTCCGAAATACTGTCAATCCTCAGCCTCATGTAGTAGGTACTCGGCGGCTGGAAAGACACAGCCCGAGACCGAGACATCAGAGCAGTACAAACGGCGAAAGTAGGCGAGAGGTGAAAGCAAATGAGCCTCTACCGGAGCCAACGATCTCATCAAGTCTGACAGATCTCATACCTCGCTCCCACTTTCCACACTTTCTCAGATCTAGCAATCTCGTTCATGGTAGATTTCAAGAACACGACCACAGGCTCAATCATATACAAGAATAGGGCGGAATGCAATTGAGGCCTCATACACACTCACTGCGCTCTTCTTCCCACCACACCTGACCACACCTCCAACTATCCTACATCAAACGCCAATGCTACGCTATCACAACCAGTGAACTCCTTCCAAACGAAACGATGCCAAACACAATATGACTATTACAAGAAACCCAAATGCCAAGGCACGCAATGCAACCAAACGCAACACAACACAGCTCTACTTCGCCTAGGTCTTTAGACACATACCGAGACCTCATACATGTTGCGACCGAGGCCACACCGACCCAACCTCACTAACCGCATACCCCGGCCTCCACGCAGGATGAATATCACTAACCCCCGTATGACTAGGCGCGACGCTCCTCGGCGCCGCCTCAACCGCGTAACTCACACCGTCGTCACTCACGTAGGATGGCGGGCGCGGTGCTGAGGGCTCTGGGGCGGATACACTCCCGTTTCGGCTCGCGGGCTGCGACGACTGCCGCGATGTGTGGCCCGAACTAGGGTGTGGAGCAGCAGCCTCGTCCACGCGCTGCCAGTGCAAAAGGTTAGGATCCACGCGCACGGAGGAGCGCCACAGACCGTAGGCGGGTGGGGGTGGGGGCAGTTTGATGTCTTTCTCGGCATCTCCTCCTCCTACACCCCTACTCCTTCCCTCCCGTCCTACGTCCCCTTCTTCCTCCTCCTCGTCAGACGAATACGCATCTGCAAGCTCCTCGTCGCGCGCAAGGTGCACGCGTATCGGCCGCACGGGATTAAACCCCTCTGGCCCCGTCATATTCGGCACAGACGGGCGCTCGGGGTCGTCAGTAGGAGGATGCAAGATTAACATGCATAGCCGGATGAGGCTGTGGCAGAAGAAAATGGTTGTGCCGAGCACGATCATTATGAAGAGGACGTGGACTTCTTGGCCGAGGGAGTGCCGGGTGAGGGCGAGGGCGAGGTCTGTGGCACACACGTTAGAAGAATGCTTTGATAAAGTGGGGAGGAGGGAGGGAAGAGGGAAGGGGAGACGTACAAACAGCCAGCACGGTCGCGAGAAAAAACCCGGATATCATGGCTGAGATGAGCTTCCCTCGTGCAGCCGAGCCTTTTACAAAGGGCATGCATCCGCGCTGTGAGTGTGCGTTTCTGCGTCGCACCCACGCGCGTTGAGGACGATGGGCCTTTCTTCGCCGGTGGCGGCGTCGTCGACGCTGCTGGACTTCGTCGCTGAGGACCTCCGTTGAGGGGTCTACGCTTCGTGTGTAGTCGAGCTGTACGTCTGCGGGGTGGCGATCTGGGACGTCGGAGTCCCTTCTGTACACGACGTCCGGTTCTCGCGGAGGCTGGAACGGTGCGATGGACCGCATGTAGGAGCGCGCTGTGTGCTGCGGGTGCAATGGTGAGCGTGAATCGCTTGAGTCGCGGGGAGGGCCGTTCGCAGCATGCACATCGATGGGTGGCGGCGGGGAGTGCTCGCGGCGGAAGAAGCCCAGGAACGGTGTTTTGGGACTGCTATCTCCGCCGAGGTTTGGTGAGCGCGAGTATATTGATGATCCGTTGATCATGGAGCGCACGTTGGTGTGGAGGGCGCCGAAGCGGGAGGAGCTCTGCGAGGCTGGGGATCCATCTGGTGTTTGGTCTGGTCGGGGGGACCACTTCCACAATGTTGGCATAGGCATGTTTGGCGGTAGGTGGGTGTCGAATCGAATTATCTTTTGAGGTTGAGGCGCCGGTGTTCCGTCCGAGGTCTGAGTATACAGACGTTTGATGTCCTAGCTCTTTACTTTTCCTTTGTATACAGCGTGCAACAGCGCTACCCAAGAATCCAGCTCCTTGCTCTGGGAGATGGCGAGTGAATGTATAGAAGTACCGACCTTGCGGCAGTGGGTAAACGGTACGAAGGAAGGAAGACGAATAGAAGATAAGAATGACTGGAGCCCGTCCGTCTGTCAGAAAGCGGCATACATATCTCCCGCGTGAACCGTTGGCTGAAGTCCCACAAGCTATTCTCAATCACAGAAAAACACGTCGAAGAACCAACAGCCAACAGCGAACCTACTGCACTCGGGCCTTGCTCTTGAGCCAACGAAAGCACAACAGACGGTTCGCCGCGAAACTGGTGGTCAACAGCACAGCTCACGCACAGGAACCAAAGGATAAGGAAACACAGGGCTTAAGGAGGGGGAGAAGGGAACATGGGGACGGAGCGCAGCCGCAAGTCGCACGAGGGCCTGCTGCAAGGACGCCTGCTGGTGATTGTGAGCTCTGGGGTTGAAGCATTGCACGCGCGGGCCACGGCCTGCAACAGCTCGCGTGTCAAACAGCGGCCTCGCCCATGCTGAAACGCGACGATGCTGCGAGTGCCCGCGAGAACACGGGCCGTGCGGTAGTTCGAGCGGCGAATGCCATCTGCTTCGAGCATGGTTCGTCGTGAATTCGAACGCAAAGGGTTGCGTTGTCAGCGCGTTGGAGATGCGGCTGGAGGGCGACTCGTCATTGGGCGGACGTCGAAATTTCCGAAACAATGCGATCGCTCAACACCAATCAACCTGCATCGAAGCGCGCTCTTCCTAACAGACCACACGAACGATGCGGTTGCATGCGTTCTTCAAAAGGGGCACGAAGGCCCAATCTGTGTTTATCAAATCTCTTTGTTGACAACCTCCCACAACGCGAAGAGCGTGTCGTTGCACTGCAGCTAATTTACAAACGCGCGCGTTCTGTACGCGTCGTCGCCACCGTTTCGCTCCCTCAGGGCCCCTGGTCCCCAACTCTGCATGTCGCACCGGCGTATCCAGTGTGTAAGCAGCGCCCCTGTGACACGGCAGGGCCCCGGCCATCGTACGAAGGGTCGTTTAAGCCCTTTTGTTTCTTGCCACGCTTTGCGTCATCTTGGTAGGTCGCGAGAGCCACAGCCAAGAGACTTTGCCGTGAACTTCTCACTTCGCCAACTCCCCCACAAGGAGCGTGCGGTCTGAGGATGCGGAGACCACTGGAGATCGTCAGGTTAGCCTCGGTCGACTTGTCTGTGGTTGCTGTGCGATTGAAACGGATGCGCAGGGAAGATGGTCCCACGTTGTACGCTCAAGCCGCCTCAAATGCGTGCCACGATGTCAACTTGGGAGCTTGGAAGCTTGTCATCGCGCTCACCGCTCGTCGAACCATCCCTCTCCGAGCGTTGAAACTGAAAGGCTCCGGCATGCGGAGCGGAATCTTGAAGGAAGATCACGCGACAGAAAACAAGAAAAATTGCTGACTTACAGAGAGGTTCGTCTTGCGGATGGAAACGGACATCGTTCACCGCACCCTTGTGGCCGGGCAGTTTGTGCAGAAGTTTTCCGGTCCCTGCGTCCCATATTGCTACGCTCTGGTCTCCGCTGCCTGCTGCAATCCTCTTACCATCTGCATCCCAGCTTGCCTTGAGCAGGTTGCGTTCTTGGCCTGTAGGAGCTCCATCGTACGTTTTCACTCCTCGATCGGCTGGCGCAAATGGTCGCACATCCCATGTGCGTACCGTTGAGTCGTGCGCGTTAGAGAGAAGAAGGGTGTTATCCGGCGACAGCTGCAGCGATGTGACTGTATCGGTATGGCCTAGAAGTGAATATGTCACTGCCTTCTTCCTGAGATCCCAGACTTTGATGTCGTTGTCGATGCCACCAGTAAATAATCCATTGCCAGCCTCGGACAAAGCTATCGCTGTGATTGGAAATTCGGTTGGTATGAAGCTGACGGCGTCCTTCGTTCTTGAGTCCCAGAGCTGTACCTCAATTAGCGACACCAAAACCACTGCGCAGGCCGACTTACACCAATGTAGCCGTCATCAGAGCCGCTGACGAGCATCTCCTCGCCGCGTTTGCTCACGTCCATGCAATTGATAACCTCTTCGTGGCCTGGATGTCTCCGTATCCTCTCACCAGTTTCCACGTCCCAGCTCGCCAGGTGCATATCTGCAGATGCAGAGAAGAGGACTTTTGAATCGCGCGACCAATGCAGATCCAGAACTGCTTGTTTGTGGCCAGTGAGGATACCGTAATTTTCACATTCACCGGAGCTGCGCCAGAGTACTGCGTGCTGTTAGGTTGTATAGATAGCTACATTGTGGCATGGCTACTCACATATTGACCGGTCCATGGATCCGGAAGCAATAATCTGGCCGGTAGGATCGAATCGAGCTGCAAATACCTCCCCGCTGTGCCCAGTCAACTCCATAACAGGCGACTGCAGCACGCCGCCTCGTGGGACCTATCATGCCTGTCAGTCGCGCCATCTTTAGCAAATATGCTTTTCTGGAGCCGTCGAGACCTAACATACCGCCTGTATGAGCGCGCCATTCTGCGCCGGGCCATTGGCCACGGTCACCGCAGAGCTTCCATTTATATTGGCATCCGACTTTGCGCGTTTGACGAGCTGGGTAGAACCGAAGGAGTCGGCGGCGGGGCGCTTTTCGGCCGACATTGTAGAACCCGGGGTATGCGGTGGGTATGCGGTGGGTAAGTGGTCGGTATGCGGTTGTGCGGTGGAGTGTGGGAAAATCTCCGGGCGCAATATCGCAGGCAGTCGCTGGGGTTGTAAACTTTTGGACATGGCGCCGCGTGCTAGCGCGAGGCTGTTGCTTAGTAAGGGGATCTACATGTGTGCTTTCAGCGCGCCTGCTCAACCAACTTAACCTTATATCGACGACTCCATACCAACCCCGCACTGTCCGTACTCGGAACCCTACATTCACAGATCCGTTGACTGGAGGTCATACCGAGGAGCTGAGTTCTGCAAGATGGCTTCTTCAAAAGCCGGCCGCTTGGGCGAGGAGTGAGCTCCAGATTGCCCAGCGTATACCCATGGCTTGCGCTAATTGTTACCAGAGTCTGGAAGTAAGTTTCGACCTCTACGTGAAGGATACAATCTGACCTTCTAGGACGCGAGTCGACAAGGTCAGCGCCGAGCTCGTCACGCTTACCTATGGCACGATAGTCGCTCAGCTATGCAAAGATTACGAGTTCAACTACCCCGAGGTGAACAAGCAGCTGGATCGCATGGGCTACAACATCGGGCTTCGCCTGATTGAGGATTTCCTCGCCAAGTCGAGCGCACCTGCCTGTTCCAACTTCCGCGAAGTGGCCGAGATGATATCAAAGGTAGCCCCGCACTGCCGCGTGGGTTGAGCGAGGCTGATCAATCGGACCAGGTCGGCTTCAAGATCTTCCTCAACATCACACCAACGATCACGAACTGGTCGAGCGATAACAAGCAGTTCTCACTCATCTTCGAGGAGAACCCGCTGGCAGACTTCGTAGAACTACCCGACGACGGCCGAGCACAGGATGAGCTGTGGTTCTCGAACATACTTGTAGGCGTGCTCAGGGGCGCACTGGAAATGGTTCGTTTGTCCATCCAGCAAGGCAGGCAGCGTGGAGACTGACCCGCGCTTAGGTGCACATGCAAGTCGAAGCGCATTTCACCAGCGACGTACTACGCGGCAACGACACGACCGAAATGCGGATATCGCTCATCCGCTACATCGATGATGAGATGCCGCCAGACGACGAATGAGGACGTACCATTTTGCGACGGCCGAGAGGCGGCGTATACCCATTGTGTTAGATGCATTTACGGATTTGGCGTACTTTGGTAGAGAATTGCACTTGGCTGTGTCTTATCATGCATGCAATTGTAGAACGCGCAGTAATTGCACTTGGGCGATGTGCACATTGTGGGGCCCGAAGCGGACGACATGGCACTGTTCGACTATACACCAATGCACATACATATAGATAGAGCTTTTTGAAGTGAATCTGCACATGCGCAGGAATGACGATGCGCTGTGCTGTCCGTTGTGCAAAAAAGTAGGGCGGGTTCAGTCGGCGTTGTGGGCCTCCGCGCGCTACAGCTCTCCACGCGCACATCATGCCCCAGTCAGATGACAACGAAGCAAACCGTCTTCATCTCAACCCGCTGCGATATGTGCGGGCAGCCGGCGTGCAAGAAGTCGCAGGCAGCAAAGTCGCAAATTGCACCTCGCCATTGACGTGCTCTCGCGTGGCAAGGCACGAAGAGGCTGGGACCCAAGAATAGGTTCGATCACGTGTTGCTCCCTTGGCGCTTCTTCCCATCCTTGGCCGCCCCCCTCGTGGAGGTCGCAGTTGCCCGCTACTCTCTCGCTGTGCTGACTTCCTACCCTCGCCCATCGCGCCCCATCTCGGCGGCCTGCACACTGCACCGCACGCCTGCGAAATTAACAGCAGCGTTTGCGCGTCCTTCTCACATCGGCAGCGCCCGAAGGCTGATTTGGATACCGTGCCGCGCCCTGCCTGCCTGCCTGCCTACTGCAGAAGGCTTCTCGCTCACCACGCCATCGCTAGACCCTGCTGCGCTCCCATCCATACCATATCACCGCCGCGTCCACCCCCAACCCATTCGCGCAATCGCATCGCAATCGTGCCGCGCCACTCCGCCAGCGCCGCATGAGACAGTAAAGGCGGCGCTTCACCCACGTCCCGAACACCGGTCGCCACGGCTTGTGGCCCATGCAGCTGTAACTCACGTCCAGCTATAGCGCTGAAGTGCGATAACCGCGACATACTTCAAGCCCAACCGCTATCGCGCGCATCTCATCGGCATATACACATCGCCGGCGCCTGCTGCAGTCGCCGCTCACCACTTCCGCGATGCAGAACCCTCAGATGGCCGCCCAGATGGCCAACATGAACGCGGGCGGAGGCCCCCTCGACGGCACACCCATCATGGGCAATGGCCAGCGACAGCCGGGGAATGGCATGGATCCACGCGATCTGCTGAACACCTACATCTACGACTACTTCATGCGGACCGACAATCACAAACTAGCGAAGGCGATGCTCGATGCCGACTTGAACATGAACTTGAAGAACAAGCCAAGTCCAAGCGGAAGGAATGTGAACGGAGTCGATCCGGGAGATCTTCCCCTCCCAAACATGCCCGGCAATCAGGCTACTGAGACCTCGTTTCTGCTCGACTGGTGGGTCCAGTTCTGGGATATATTCAGTGCTGCCCGCGGTCGCCAGAACAAGGGAAGCCAGTACATCGCGCATGCACGTGTAAGTGCGCCTCATTCTCGTGAGGTCTCTTTGGAACTGACAATCGCAGAACGTCATGCAAGCCCAAACTGAGCAGAGGAACCAGCGTATGCTGATGCAGGGCGGCATGAATGGAGCCCAGTACACAAACATGCTACGCGCAATGCCGAATGGCGTTCCTACAAATGACCTCAAACGCGCCGCAGCCATGAACAACCGTCCGTATGTACATCCCCACTTGGGCAAGATCGGGTCTTTACTCACATTCTGGGCTATCTAGTAACGGCAACCCCATGGCAAACATGAACCAAATGAAGAATCAGGCCATGATGTCTGCGCAAATGCAAAGAGACGGCTCCCAGATGGAAATGAACGGGCAACGGCCTCAGTCGCCCGGTTCCAACGAAAACGGAGGATCTCCGAATAAGCGGCAACGTGTTGAAGGTATCCATTCCATTAGCCCTCGAATGGCGCTGGCGCACCGCCAAAGCTTGCCACGAGCGCCCCCGGACTATTCTGGTCCCCAGGCTAACCATATGCCTTTTGCAGGTGCAATGAATGCGGGTAACATGCCCGGGAACCAGTTTGGTGAATTCGCCCAGCAGGGGCCGAATGCGCAACAAAAACAAATTGAGGTATATGCCCAAAGCCTGGCCCACCAACAGAGAACGGCACTCAATAACCATCAGGGGATGAACAATGTTGCACAAGGCTCTCCGATGAACCAGTCCGGCCTACCCGGTGAAGGAGAGATCTTTGTTGGCAACCAACCACGACCGGCAGGAATCCCTGCTGGCGCCGCGCCGCCTCAAGGAAACCATGCGCTGCAGGACTACCAAATGCAGCTGATGTTGCTCGAGCAGCAGAACAAGAAGCGGTTACTAATGGCCCGACAGGAGCAGGACAGCATGTCCGGCCCCCACGCACAGGGTCCTGTTGGCGCCGGCTTCCCTCCTTCGATGTCCCCCCAGGGTAGCAGAGCCGGGCCCTCGCCTAATCCCAGTGATCAAATGAAGAAGGGTGCTACCCCACGTATGGGCCCGCAAGGTCTTCCCGGGTCGCCAATGCCTGAGGGTGCAATGCAACAGCGTGGTTCCCCTGCGCCTGGTGTAGCATTTGATCCTAATCAAATGCCTCCGGGCATGCCTCCGCAATTCAACTATCCAAATGGAATGAACCCACAGATGATGAGGCCCCCGAGTTCGCATCCTCAATTCGTCAACGGACAGCAGGTAACACCAGAGCAAATGCAGATGATGCAAAGGAATCAAATGGCTGCCATGCAAAATGGTGCAGGTTGGCGCGGACCACAAGGTCAACCCGGAATGATGCCCGGACAGCAGCAAATGGGTCCAATGGGCGCCAACCCTCAGCAGAATCGCCAGCAGATGCCACCTCCTCCAGCACCCACTGGTGATCAGCCACGTACGGAGCCATCACCTTCTCAGCCTGCTGCACCTCCAACGCCGTCGCAAACCAACAAAGCAAACCCTAAGAAGAAGAACACCAAGGACAATAAGGTAAAGTTGCACGATAAATCTCCCCCTCTGAGCATCGTTGATATTGATGTTAGAAGCCCGCAAATAAGAAAGGGGCAACAGGTGCGACTCCAGCAGCTTCCGGTGGCGAAGAACCGGCGACTCCGACCGCTCCGATCACACCGGTACATCCCAAATCATCGTTTGGTGGCCCGAACGGACAGCAGCAGCCTCAACAGGCCGCTCAGCCTCAGCAACCTGTCCAGCAACAACCGCCGCCCATGGACAACAATGGCGCCGGAGCCTTTGGCCAGCTGTCAGAAGATGTAAGTTCTCTCAACGTGCACTTAATGTTCCCTGCTAATCACTTTGCCAGCCTTCCTTCGACAACCTCGGTCTTGGATTCGATGACCCGGGTGCTCTGGAGAACTTCGACTTCGATTCGTTCCTGCATGTTGGCGATGATTCTACTAGTTTCTCGTTAGGCACTGACTTTGGTTTCGGGGACGGATTGGAAGCTGAGGCTAACTAGTTGTCTCGCAGCACCCCTTGATGTTCATTGGCAACAGTATCCACAGCTTGCTCGAGCTATACCACTTTCTGTACAGGAGCCGAGTCATTTCCGGTTTATTTCGCGGACTCTCAAGGACAGTCATAACCATGGCTAAACCCTTCCCGCGAAACTAGCCACCGGAGTATTGCGGCCGGCTCCCTGTCCACCCCCAACAAAAACGTTCATATACCCGTCTTTTTCCAACTTCTCTCATTCAACTTTCCTACCTACGGAGCATGGGCCGGTGGCGACATCTACACGATTTGGTATTGGGAAAGTCTTAATTCTGGCGCAGGGATTGGCTGCTTGTGCTTGCGCTCGGTCTATGTCCTTTGCTCTGCTTTGCTTTAACGTTTGCTTTACCATGGTACGGCGAGCGAGGGATCGTCTCATATCATACACTACTTAGTACTACACTGGATTGTGCGCCATGCTACATCATAGGCGTCGGTCGATATTGCGTGCGTTTTTCGGTTCGGTTCGAACTCTTCTATACAGCTGTGTTTTCGTGTCTACGGGCGCGCTTTCCCCCATTCGCTTGGTTCGGGCGTGGGCGTTTCATTCTCATGTTGACCCTTTTTTTTTTTTTTTTTGAGGTGCGAGCCTGTATTGAAGGGGTGGGGCGAGGGAAATGGCCTGGGGAAGGGGAGGGGAGGGACGTTGTTCATGAGGGTGTTATACCATACTGCTACTTCTATTCTAAATGGGAATGAGAATTTTCTGACTTATAGTGTGAGATGGTGGGTTGAGTGATGTGTCCACGTTGTTTGCGAGGCAGGTGGAAAGCTTGGGTCGCGGTTTCCGTTTTGCGTCTCTCAATTATAGATTCACCTCGCCGCAGTCGCGTTAAACTTTAAGACCTTAACACCACGAACGTTCTCCCAGCGCTGCAGAAGACAGCTCCACGGCGAGCGTTCAACTAGATGAGAGATCAGAAGGCTGGTCGTAGGGTTGGATTACTCACGCTGCTGCAGGACTCTCCAGATATCAAAACAACAGCTCGTGAGGTTCGCACTTTCCGTCTCTCACTTAGAACCACCACGCCACTGTCGCGCCATACTTGTACACACCACACTACGAGCGTGGGAAAAGCGCCGCGGAAATACAGTGATTTAGTAAGTGTTTAACGGGTGAGAGGTTTACAGCGTGATTGTAGGGTTAGTTTACTTATGCTGCTGCAGGACGCGAGTCGAAAGGAGAGCTCGTGACGTCGCGGAGAGCTTGGAAAGGCGTCTTGCTAGTTCCAGCGGCATCGCGCGCCACGGCTGTGAGTGCGAGCCTTGAAGTTGACTTCCTCGAGCTGACTAGAACAGCAATTGATTCGTCATTCCCTACGTTTCTAGTGTGTGCGGCGCGACTCGAACCCAGCTCACGCCGTACCTACTCTTCAACAACACAAACCGCAAGCCTGCAGGCCACCGTGCAGCCTCGACATGGGGTCTTCCGCAACCAAGGTGTCTGGTCCGGAACAAAGGCCCGCCGAGCAGGAGCAGCGTGTCAAAACCGACGAGACGCAAGCAATTGCGGACCAGATAGCCAGCGTCTCGCAAGGTCGCCTCAAGTCAACGGATGTTGAGGATATGCAAGACAACGCCGCCCCTTTCCGTTTCTTTGACTTGCCCGCGGAACTGCGGTGCCTCGTCTATGACGAGCTTCTGGTCGTTGGCAAGGTCTACTACAAGGATACAGGTTACCTCGAGGCACAAAATACCGTCCGTTTCGAGGACAAGAAATATTTTCGTGAACCGTACCTTGCCATCTTACGAACGTGCAAGACGGTTCACGCCGAAGCAGAGAAAGTCTATCTATCCAAGAACCTGTTTGTTCTTCCACTTCGATGGCAGCTATATTCTCCCTTTGTTTGTTGTGAGAACAAGCTCAACAGCAGGTCTCTATTCTCTAGACGAGGCTTAAGCTATGTGCGCAATCTGAGCATCGCCGTAGACAGCGCGAAGACCTTAGATAACGAGAACGAAAGCATGAGTTACGATGCGTATGGCTGGAGGAATGCAGACCACCACGATTACGACACCATGACACAGACACAGCGCTTCGAGGTGACGCACAACAAAATGATCGCAGAAATGTATGGGGACGGAATTGCGACATCCTGCGAACTGCTAAAGTTGCAACGGTCATCATCGAACCTATCCGTGCAATATGTCGAAATGGACTGGACCAATGCGTACTGTCGTTTTGGCTGCTGCCGTCCGCTACGCGCTTTTCCCTATACATGGATCTGCTACCTCACGCCGACAGTGATCTACAATATCGGGACACGTTCCTTACACGAAGAAGAAGCAATCGAGCAGTGTATATGCTATAATCTTGAGGCCGAAGCCGAGGAGCTCGATGAATGGGGCTGTAATGACATTGACCAGAGCGCTCTGGACAAATGCGTCATTTTCTTCGTAGGAAGCCAACCCGTGGATTATTGGAATCAATGGAAGTACGAGACTGAGCAGAGGAAGGTTGATTTCCAACACAGTCCTCGCCACTGAGAATTGAAAGCACACACTTTCAATCATGCGCGGCGTATCAGGCCTTGCCTTGAAGAGTCTCGGTCCCCACGCCTGGGCTTCTCTTCTTTACGTCTGCGTTGACTACGGGGGGACATTCTGTCCACTGAATCACACAATACACGGCATGACCACAAACGTAGGAATTTTCAGTACAGAAAAATGGTTTCCCCCTTCTGTACCTCGGTGGTTTCCGAACCCGTGGACTCTGTTAACATTCTCTCCCAACTTCCTTTGTTCTTGTTTGAGTTCATGGGTACACTTTATCACACGGTTCGAGGCACGCAGCCTCCGTTTCCAACCGAGCCTTTCTTCTTCTCTTTCTTCCAAAAAAAAAATACGATCACATCAAGCTTCGATTATGTACACTACTCACGAAAGAAATCATACACCTTGTCTCTCTCCTGTCTTCGTGAACCTCATATGTGCTGTTTAACTCCAGATATCTTAGCGAAATTCTCAAAGCCCGTTCAGTTGGTGCACTTATTTCCTACTATTCTTGCTTATACATAGCATCGCGACTGCATCCATCCCATACACACACTCACGTGCATCCATCTATCTTCTGTTCTCGTATCGAACAACAGGCGAAGACGCGTCTTACTGACGAGCGGAATGGTGAGTGAGAAGTTTAATTACCTTTATCTATGTTAAGGGGAGGAGTTTAATCTTGGCTGCGAGTGTGTTTTCGTCTTCGCTTTTAGTCTTGCACTTCCTCCGTACATGTTCACCGAAAAGCTGTGTAGTATAGAGGTGTGTGGGAAGACGGGGACAGGGAAGGAAGAGTAATGCTTGTAGTAATACGGCTTGTGTGTACGTGGCTAGAGGTCCAGCTAGATTATGTGTTGCGTGGACGCGGTGGGTGTCAGGATGAGATTGCGCTGCGAGGATGGCAGGGGAGGGACATATAGGGTCGTGGTATCAAGTCTGGTTTTGGTAGTGGGTAGCACACGACTTGAGTAGAACAGCGTGGTTTGACAGTGTCATGGAAAAGGACTTCTAATATTTCTGATAGAATAATCCACATTCAGTGGCATTTGCTTCTACTCCGGCATGATGACACCCAGAAACCATATTATTAGCATGTCGTTGCAGCTGCTATTGCAGTATCACGCGCTCAAGACGCTCGAAACTGCCTCCCAAAAGGCCCCCAGAATGCCGCAAACAGTGCCAACACAGTCAATATCGGGACCGACGAATTTTGCCAGTCCCCAGGATGCGTCGCAAGCCAATATGCCCAGAAGCCTAGCGCCGCAAGCACTGGCACTATATGATACACCGCGAGGAACGCAAAAGACAAGGCATAATCAGCCTCAAGGCCCCATGCGAAGATTCCCACATCATCAGAGTCCACATCGAATCTGCTTCTCTTCTTTGGTATGCAACGGACTCTGTCAGACCGGTGGGGTAGCCTGATGCAATCGTGCCATGGGCTGAGCCATGAGAAGATGCAGAATTGAGGGTCACACGCCTTCAGGCATATAGCGAAAGTTTTGGGGTTTATGAGTGGGTTTTTGCCCGGGCGGGGCGCGTAGTCGTAATCGTGCTTGAAGCCGTGGTAGTCGGGAAGATCATCGCCTTGGGAGATGACACGGTTGGCGTCAAATTTCTCGAACTGTGATCCTGTATTAGAACTAACCTGAGTGGGTATACAGAGGAGCAATAAAAGGAAGGTTGGGCTGACTTTAACAAATCTACAAGACCGGAAGCGGAATGGCGACAGAAGCATTCTAAGCCAGCCGCGGTGCTTCTTATATCGGGCTTTAAGCTCTCGGAAAAACGTGGGGTCGTTGATGAGGCCAGAAACAGTGATTTGTTCTAGCTCTAGGGACCAGCGGCTACCCTGGATACCAAAGAGTATCCAGGTGGATGTTACTGGGACGGGATCTGGAGGGTTGTTTGGTGTTTGGCCTTGGATTTGCGGTGGGATATTATTGTTCGACCCGCTACGCACAAAAGCGGCGTTTTGCTTTCGACTCCCAGCGCTTGGTGTTGCGGTCGATGAGCTTCCAGGAGTGTATCGCGCACTAGCTTTCGATGGCTTTGATCTAGCGGACGAATTGCCCGGTGATTTCTTGCGCAATGACGAGATGACGTGAAAATTCCCAGGCATTGTAAATGACAACGAATTCCAAGGCATCTTCCAGTCTGCAGGCGAAAATAGCTTCACGTTCTGCTTCTTGGTTTTGGCATGCGCAGTCCCACGCGCCCTAGATGCTTCGATCTGCTGCAATTCGTTTGGGAGGGGGTCCGCGATTGCGCTATGCAAAAGAGGATGGGCGCTTTCCTGCGCCTCTGGATTGCAATGGCAACAGTGACAATGTGGTGGATGATCAGGCATTTTGTCTAGAGCTTCCTGAAGAACATTTGCGTGTGCTTCAGATACGATGCGGTATAGAGGCTGTCCACAATACTGCACAATTTCAGCAAATTTATAACCGTGTTGTAACGATAGCAGATACTTACTTCCCATTCCAGACGCCGCGTCCCAGGCCGCGGGTTGGGCACTCGAGGACCCACTGGCCACCAGTCCCACTCGAGTACTATATGATCTTCTGCAAATCCCTTCAGTTTGTTGAGAACGGACGTATTGTGCACCGAGGATAGTTTGATGGTGCTCTTGGGCACTGTCTCAACAATCTCGCGAAGCGAGGTCGGTAAAGATAATAATCTGATCTTCAGTGCCATCTTACGGAACGCAACGCCCCGTTGCAGGAAATTGTAGTCCAGACGCTGCACCACTTCCTGATGTTTACTTTGATCTTTTTGGCTTCCTCCTACACTACCTACATGCTCGCTATCGGGACTGTTGCGTAGCTCGGTGTGATTGTGAACTCGCTGTTGCTGTTCGGCGAGCCGACTTGTCAAGGAGCTGGAATCTCTTTGTAACAGTGCTCGCTCATTCACCTCGACAATATCTAAAATAATATTGTGAAAAGTAGCGTTGACAATGATCTTGATGTTCGATCGTTTCCGGAACTCCTGGATAATTGCTCGATCCGTCTCACGCTCCGCTTCCTCACTGAGGTCTTTGAAGTACAATACCAGGATACGGGAGTATTTGGTGACAAGAAGCTCCTTCTCAAGCTCGGCCAATGCAGCCTTATGAAGTTCGTGCAGCTCGGGGTCATGTGCAAAAGCTTTGGTGAACCGCGCAACGGCGAGATCTCCCGGCTCGTCTTGACCCAGAAAGCCGGAGAATGCAGCAACAAAACTTTCTCTAGTTGTCTTCCCTGAATAGCTATCGTCTTCTTCATCCAAAGCTCGCTCTTTACCCTTGGCCGTTGGTTTCTTTGTGGATGCTTTTGGCGAGTGTATGAATTCCCGAAATCGGGATCGAAGATCGTCGAAAGCATTACTTTCAACAAGGAAATCTTGGGCGATGACGAGATCTTGAAATATACCGTCGTCTTCCACTTCATCCTCGCCTTCTTCATCAGAGCTATCTTCTTTTGCAAAAATTGCCTTCGACTTCGAATCAAGTGGTGCTAATGTTGGCGCCACTGCGCTGTTCCAAAACTTCTCCAAAATGGACTCCGCGAGGTGTCTCGCCTTGACCGCAACAAGTCGAGCAGCTAGGAATTCGATTCGATCACGAGCCTCTTCCTTCAGGTCTTCTGCATATAATTTGAGGAGTCGCCGAAAGTTGTTCACAAATCGATCAGGACCGATATCGCCTTCAATGGCTGTTTTATATAGTGGCTGCAATACCTCGTCGTCTCGTAATATGAGCAGTACCTCTCGAGTCGCAGTCGCTATCTGTGTTGCGGAGTACCCACTCGCCTTCGAGAGATCCGTCGCCGAGGACGCCAGCGATGCAATCGAAAAGATAGAACCTTCATCAGAGGATGCCACAGAGGATTTATCCTCCGCTCCAGAGAAGCTTTTCAATGGATCCCATGACCTATCTTCGTCGGATTGGTAGATACCAGAATCACTACTTGATGATGATGAATCATTTTCATCGAAGTCTATCAAAGCATTTGGTGTGGCAATTTCCTTAAATCAGCCAGTGCTGGGCTGTGCTTCAATTTCGAGAGGCTGGTCGACTTTCAAGCGTGTTTCATCGTCGTGAAAGGACTTGGCAGTGGTAGTATCTCCTACAAGAGAAAGATCGGTGTCGCTTCGAAACCCACGCAAGTCTGGCAATGATGGACGTTCTGACTCCACCTCTTCTTGCGACGACGGTTCTCCAACCTCCACTTTAAACCGTTTCGCACTATGGCGCTGGGCCGCGAGGTCTCGCTCATAGAGACTGCCCCGTTTAGATCTAATAGCACTCATCTCGGCCGGGATTTTGGACGATGGACCATCGGCCTTGGGCCAGTCGACGACTTCGCCAGGCCGTGGTCGTGGCTTCGACGCAACTTGTTCTTCTTTGACCGAACGTGCGCTTTGAGGCGTCCGGGCGGCAACGTAGTACGTCCTATCCATTGCAACAAACGGAGTCCGGCTTCGATGACGGAGACTGCGTTCAATAGCCTTTAGCAGTCTGCGAACCTGCTGATATCCCGCCGGTATCTCGAGCCGAACCAGTTTGTTGTCTTCTTCCTGTGTACTATATGCTACCCCATCCGCTCTTTGATACATATATGAAGCCACGTCTTGAGCTAAGCGGTGACCTTGCTCGCATAGCTGCTCATGGTTGCGATGAACCTCGTAAGGATCTTGACAATGCGGACACTGCTGAGCGTGCATCTCGAAGTAATGCGCCGCCCAACTTTCTGCAGCATTGAGAGGTCGTGACACCGCAGCGACAGGATCTTCGTGGAAACCCACAGCCCGCTCTTTCTTCGAGGAAGACGATTTCGAAGAGCTCGAGTGGATGACGCTGGGCATGCGGTGCGCATCGATTATGGAAGGCACGGTGTTTGGGAATGGATGGCGAATATCTATCCTGTGGTTTTCATGGGGCAAGTATTCCTCAGGCACAGCTGGAACGAATGGCACAGAATATCTCCGTAGTGTCGAAGTAGGAATGAAGTGTGGTTTCCATATCAATGTTCAGCCTAGTCGGGCGGGGCGAAACGATCAGGCTGAAGCTTGGCTGCATGTATCCCGGTATGCACATCGCATTGGGATACTTTAGCGAGACCTCTGCACATTTTGACGCATTTGGTAGAATAACTGAGCAAAGACTGGCATATAATGTATGGGATGGAGATCCGCTTTAGCTGACTTTTAACCTTATTCCGTGATGAGGATAGTCTCATGGCTCGCCGACCATAACCACTATAAAGCAATTCTCAATGTTGACCCATGCAATGCATCTAGTCCCTGGTAAGGGCTACCGTGGAAGGGGTATCGACCGTAGCGTAGAAAATGTCTGAAGTAAGTTAGCCCGGGTAAACATTTACCCACTTTATTTGTCTCCCTTTCGACATGCAGGTAGGGTAGGTTGGACGGGGTAGTGTTCTTCCACGACCGCTATCTTCGCAATTGCCGTCTTCCATATAGTTCGCGGCATAGATGTATCCTTGATTTTCACCCTGAGCTCTTTCATATCGTCGTAAGCATCTCGAGCATGTGTATGTTGTGAATGCTCAAAGAGGACTAGTCGTATCATTCGTATGAAACATGCCAGAACCCGAATCCGGCGTCCCGAGGTCTGGTGTCATCACATGTGGACCATGCGAACATTGCGACTATCACAATTTGAAGCCCGCTATGTTCACACAGTTTGAAAGAGCGTTTGTGTCATTTTGGTATCTTCCTCCTACACATCTCGAACCGTTTATCGTGGAATTGCCGTCGCTCGAGCCGAAAACGTGGGGAAAGCACCGGGCCAGGCACCGTTCCGCGGTTCACCCGGAAAATCTGCCAAACAAGCACTAGCTCCAGGGACTAGTCCGCTTCCGCTCCACTTCACCCTGTTTCACTCCAGGATTTACATTAGATCTCCGGGGTAAACAACTAATCTTTCGAAATGCACCGAGATGCGCTATATGCAGGTGCTCGCGTCATGGTGCATTGACCTCGTGGGAGAGGAGATAAAACGATGGGACTGCCTCCACACTTCAACAGTTGCCGTATCGCACTCGCTGCCTTTGCAAAGATGATCGTCAATCGCTGGGCTCAATTGCTCCTCCCTGTGGGCGTTGCACTCGCCGATCCCATCCTTCCGAGACAATATGGTACAAATGACTTCCAGTCAAGCTGCGCGTCCATCGCCTCGAAGCTTGCACTCGAGAACGCAACGGTCTATTTCTCGCAGTTTGTTGCTGCTGGGCAAAACCTATCCATACCCGATAGGAATGCAACGTGCGGTGCTCCGTACCAGGCGGTGTCTGTAGACTTGTGTCGCATCGCGCTATATGTATCTACCTCAAACAGCTCGGGTATCAATATGGAAGCGTGGTTGCCGTAAGTTATTCTTACTAGTTCACGAGACATAGAAGGGACCTGCTGACAATGAATTCAGTTCAAACTTCAGCGGTCGCTTCCTCTCGACTGGAAATGGAGGCCTGGCGGGATGTATCGGATACCCGGATATGGCCTACACCACAAGCTTAGGCTTTGCATCCGTTGGTGCGAACAACGGACACAATGGCACAAGTGGCGGTGCTTTCTACAACCAGCCGGAAGTGGTAGCAGATTTTGCTTATCGCTCGTAAGTCAGGCCATCTACTTGAAGTTAACGCATACTGACCAACAGCAGGATTCATACCAATGTTGTAGTGGGCAAGGAAATCACAAAGCAATTCTACGGTTCACCACACAAGAAATCGTACTATCTCGGATGCTCAACAGGCGGACGACAAGGCTTCAAATCAGCCCAGGATTTCCCCGAGGACTTTGATGGAATTGTTGCAGGAGCCCCAGCTCTCGCCTTTAACAACCTGACCTCTTGGAGCGGACATTTCTACAACGTGACTGGTCCGCCTGATTCCGCGACATTCGTGCCCACCGCGATGTGGACCGTGGTCCACGAGGACATCATGAAGCAGTGCGATCTGCTCGATGGCTACGCAGACGGCATTTTGGAAGACGCCTCGATCTGCAACTACAACGCATCCAGCCTTCTTTGCGGCAGCAATAGCACGAACTCCTCATCCTGCCTGACTCCCATCCAAGTCAACACCGTCCAGAAAGTGTTCTCCCCTCTCACCCTATCCGACGGGTCCCTCGTCTACCCCCGCATGCAGCCCGGCTCCGAAGCCGTCGCCGCCTTCGCAGTCTACAACGGCCAACCCTTCATCTACAACGTCGAATTCTTCAAATACGCAATCTACAACGACCCCGCGTGGAACCCCCTCACCATCAACGACACCGATTACATCAACGCAGCCATCAAGAACCCCTCCGACATCAACACCTGGAAGGGCGACTTGTCCGCCGTGCAAGCCCGCGGCGCGAAAATTTTGCACTACCACGGCCAGATGGACGGCATTATAACGTCGGAGAACTCACCCAGGTACTACGAGCACGTGTCCTCGACAATGGGCAAGACGCCCGCCGAGCTCGACGAGTTCTACCGCTTTTTCCGCATCTCGGGCACAGCGCATTGCACCGGCGGTGACGGTGCGAGCGTCATCGGGCAGCAGCTTGAGTCGTATCAGAGCTTGGATCCGAGCGAGAATGTGCTTATGGCTGTGGTGGAGTGGGTTGAGAACGGGAATGCGCCGGAGACGATCACGGGGACGCACTGGGTTAATGGGACGAAGAGTGCGGGCGTGGATTATAAGAGGGCGCATTGCAAGTATCCTAAGAGGAATGTGTATAAGGGGGTGGGCGATCCGAAGGCGGTTGAGAGTTGGGAATGTGTGGAGGAGTAGGTGGTGAGCGATGTGGGGTGGTGTGGAGGTGGAGCGCGTTGATGAGTGGTTTATTCGTATGTATTTATTCTAGGCTTATCCAACTTCGGGATTGTACGTCCTTTGAGTGATTATCACCGAGCTTGATCACCCAGAAGAGAATCGTTTGGAGTGTTGCTGTCGAGGTGGCACTCGTACTCGTCGAGTTTGAGCTCCAAAGTTGCCGGCCAGTCCCCAGAGTTATTGGACTTTTGATACTTTCTTGTCACCAGAGTTGTTCAGGTAAGCAAAACTTCTGCTTATCCCACGACTGCAGATTGATACATTGACAGTACGTTTGAACTCCCTTGAAGCCCACTTAGCGGCTGCCTTCGAATCAGCTCCACAAAGCAGTTCGGACGGATGTTCGGTCGTGCTTCGCAATGGCTATAAGTAAATTTATTTGACGGCAGCCCTTGCTTATGCCAATATTCAGGATCCATAATTATTACTCGTATGAATACGCTTACCCTGCCCTTTTTCTTACGCTGTCAAATTTGCTAATTCAATATTGTTGCTTAAAGCTTGGGAGGACTAGTACCGATACGCGCTGACGTACATAGGGGACTTTATGCACTCACATCCTGTAGGATGCCTAGCTGGGGTAGCACAAAGCGAAGTGCCAAGCGCGCAACAGTATTGGCTTTAGTGGTTTCGCCTGCCTAGTCATCAGCGTGGACCTCAAGTCGAAATCCAGAGAGGAGGGCTGAGACGAAAAAGGGTCCAATGGCCAACCTCTGCTCTGCATTATTAATTGGACGATGAAAAGCCAGCCTTTAGCCTTTCTCTGCGGACGAGTACTCCACATGTCAAGTCGCAGAACATTCCGATATAATGATCGCAGAATATTGTACGTAAGTATAAGCAGTCGCCCTATTAAGCGACTGGAAACGAATGCCCTGCTCTTCACCGCCTTCTCGCTGTAAGTCATACGGAGCGTTCCGCCGCTCCCAGGCAGTTGCGTCTGACTGTATCATATGCCTATTGCCACCAATCAGCCTCCGCAGGAACTGCCAAGTAATGCAACACGAGGGTCTGAACTATATTGACGGATTGACCGGATTTTGGAAATCGAAGCCATGAATGGAAGAGATGTGGCCGCGTGCGTGTCCTTGAGAACAGAGAGGCCAAGCACACGAAGAGATCGGTATGGTCGCGATAAGGGTGACCAATGGAAGGAATCAGGGTAATGCTAACCTAGAGTTCTTCAAGAACCATTGGAAGGTAACGATACTTACCCGAGTCAAGAAACTCTCTTGTTCGCCTCTACCCGCGAATCATACGTTTAAAGAAGAAAGGCGTAAAGTTTTGGGGTCCTCTACGCTCCGAAATGATGGCTTTCTTCTCGAACATAAAAGGGCACCATCACTCCGTGTTAGGCCTTCTTCTCTGGCAAAGCAGTTTCCAACTTCTCAGTTGACAATACAGGACCAACTCTTATCCCAAGACTAGTACACCGTCCGCCACTTACGGCCGGTTTTCCAAGATGTCTATTCCTGCCATCGACTTTTCTGCTTTCCGAAAAAGTACAGAGCAAGAGCGTAGAGAGCTCGCCAATCGCGTCACTGAGGAATTCAAGAAGCATGGTGCTACAAGACTGATAAACCATGGGATTACTGGAGAGAGTACGTCTCCTTCTGTCCTACCATGTAATGCGTTTATCTCTCGGCTGATATGTAGTTTTCTACAGCGATAAAGAAGGCCTACGAATTGGTAATAGAGCTGGTTTCGACTGTCGAACGAAGTTGATATTCGAGAACAGAGTGACAAGTTCTTCAAGCTTTCCGAGGCCGAAAAGGTCGCTACTGCCAACGTCCGGGATGCCAACCCGCAGCGAGGATACAGCCACGTTGGCTCGGAGGCAACTTCCAAGGTCAATAAGAGGGACCAGAAGGGAGAGTTCCAAATCTGTGAGGATGATGACGTGGATCAAGAACTCATTGATGCCAAGGTGAGCAGATCTCCACGTCCACTTTCGATACAAAGCACCACGCAGCTCAATTCAACAACATGAATAGGAAGGCTGACCACATTGATCCAATGATAGGAACACTTTGACTACACCCGCGATGGTGACGAGTACCCGACGCCCTGGCCGTCGGACGTAAGTATCCCTGGTTTCCACGACTGGATGGAGGGCACTTTCCTCCCGGATTGCATGAGGCTGGCGCGCGATGTCTTGACAGCCATTGAACTCGGCCTAGACGTGCCTGTCGGAACGTTCACGTCGTGCATGGAGTCGCGCGTCGACGAGCTGCGCATCCAGCACTACCCACCCCTGCCGGTCGAGAAGCTCAAAGCGGGCAAGATCAAGCGCTGCCATCCACACACCGACTTCGGCTTCATAACTTTGCTCTTCCAGGATGCCACTGGCGGGCTCGAGGTCGAGGACCGCGCCAACGGCGGCTGGCTGCCCGTCACACCCACGGCTGACCCCACAGAGGTCGGTGTCTACATCGGCGACACCCTTGTGCACAAGACCAACGGTCACCTCAGAGCAGCCGTCCACCACGTTGTAGCCCCCCTATCCCTCAAGGACAGGGAGGATGGCGTTATGCCCGAGCGCTTCACCATCGCCCTCTTCGCCAAAGCGGACCGCCACGCCGACGTCGGGCCCATGCCCCGATTCATCACCTCCGAGACGCCGCAGCGCTTCCCTAGCCTGACTGCCCTGGAGCTGCATAACAAGCGGGTTGGCCAGCTGTATGATGCCAGGCCCAAGGCTTAAATGGCTCGTCCTGAGGGGAAGAAGAGCACTCGAGAGAGGTTCGTAATTGCGGGTGAGGAGGTGCAACTTATTGACGAAACGCTTGTCGATATTAGATCCAAACCTAGTCGCTCATTTAACGCTTAGGTAGCTGCATATCAAAGAGAAATTCATGTTGGCTCTTGTACATCTAAAGTAGGTTGTTATCCTACCTAGCCTTGATGCTTGATCAACCAGTCATTTTCTCCATGCCGTCGAAGTCCTGTGTAAAGATATCAGAGCTATCTTCCAGCAGCCGAATACTTTTAGATGACGACCAACAAGACGACAAGATCAGAATTTCTTGATGAGGTTGGCGTCCATTTTCAGGCGAGCTAATAGTACGAGAGCGGTCGAGACGGCCGCTGTCCCACCCGCGTAGAAGATTGCTGGCCGATACAGAACAATGGAGCTTCCCCGGTCCGCGTGCGTGGCTGTGATCAAGAAACCTGCGATCGGATTTCCCAGCAGGTCGCCGACAGTCCAGCCTGTGACAGCCATGCCAATGCCGGCGGGCGCGGCGTGGGGGCCAAGGAGCCTCCCGATGGCGGTGGGCATCGTGACGAAGAAGGCTCCGTTAGCGATTCCGTTCAGGGCGGCGAAGACCGTTAGCACCGCGAAGGTGGAAGCGACAGACCAGATGGCTAACATGGTGATGGCGTTGAGAGCCATGGTTGCAAGTAGCATGTTGGTCGGTCCTAGCTGGTCACAAGCAATACCAGAGCTGAGACGGCCCACGGCCATGCAGGCGTTGTAGCAGGCCATGACGGCGGCAGCAGTGGTGGGGGACAAGCCGATCGAGGTCGCGACAGTAGGCAGGAAGAAGGAGGGGATATAGAGGGCAAAGATGCCGATGAAGCCAGCGATGAATAGAAGGAAGAAGGTCAAGTTCCGAAAGAGCGATGCGTTTATAGAGGGAGAGGACGGCTCCCTCTCCTTGATCAGCAGCGCGGCAGGAACGCCCGTAGCCAGGGAAGCCAATGCCATGGTACGGAACGTCCAGGCGACGCCGACCTTGTCAATGAGCAGCTGCACGATGAGGGCCATGACGGTGGCGCCAATGCCGCCTCCGAGCTTGACGAGACCGTTCGCGGTTCCGAGCCGGATGTGGAACCACTGGACCGGCAGACTGTTGGACATGGTGTACATGAGGCTTCCGCCAAGGCCGTACAGCGTGCCCGACACGAACAGGCCGCCGACGTTGCGAACAGTGAAGCTGCCGACTAGCGTGCTGGCGCTAAACAATGAGATGCCCAGCAGAGTGCTCCACCGCGCCCCGATGACGCCGGCCAGCCAGACGCAGGCGAGCCCCAGGGCCACAGTCAGTGACAAGCCCACCGACCCTACAAAGGACAGCGTGCTGGTTGGAACGTCGCGCATAGTGCTCTGTGCGAGGAGGGCGGCCTGGAGGATCCCCCAGGAGCCTGTCCACGCATTCACCCAGAACGTCTGGACGAAGCAGGCGAAGACGATGACCCAGCCGTAACCACCATCGTGTATGGAGGCGGATTCTGGGCCCTGGTCTGGGGATTCGCGCTGGCTGGTTATTGTATCGACTTCCATGCGGTCGATGGAACGAGAAGCCATTTCTTCTGTGTTCCCGGATATTTAGTATGAATTCCTTGTTAGATATTTGACATTGATCAGTGCGATAACGGAGACGGAGACTGAGGATGAGGATGAGGATAGACTGCAGGAGTCGTAATGGCAACCTGTCCCAGCAAATACCATGACACCTATCTTTAGATTATTACTTTATCCAGCCAACGGGTGGCTAGTCAGCCATTGTTATTGGATACACATCAGCTTAGCGAATCACGTCCGTATGATCGACACGCTCATATGAACCAGTAGTAATGGGCTAGACATATTCTCTTAAGACGCATAAGGGCTGGCGTAACAAAAGCACGAGTGACGGTATTATAACAGGAACATCATAGTGACTAAGGAAAGGTATACCAAAACCTTCGTAATCTTGGATCTTCTGTAAAGAAAGACGAGAACGATGAAGGCGAGGTGCATAAGGCCTATGGGCGGTTTGTAGAAAGTTTTGTGTTTTCTTGATGTTTCTTGTGATATTGTCAACAAATAAAAATATCAGCGTCGGCGTATAGTAGATAAAGTTAGCCGTTGCCATCAAGTATTAGACCCACCTGCAAACAGGCAATGCGTATGTGCGCCAAAGGCTGACTGTCCTGCAGGCCGACATTTTGGAAACTAGGCTCACCCTCAATACAAAACGCGAGCATGTTACTATCCGGCTCCTTACATATTTGAAGCTTGCAATAATGTGAGCTCCGAAGACAAATCACTTCGCTTATTAAGAAGACCTCGAAACACTTTTCAGATAAATGCACATTCCGGCGGTCGAAATGGATCTACATATTTCATAAATGCAATCATCACGAAGGATCTGGTTCCTAAAGACCGCTACGGGGCGATATAATGGGGTCGATATCATACTCAAAGATCGTCAAGCAAAGACTTGCAGCAGGAGTCAAGATGTTAACCCTTACAGCTATGGTCGGTCAAGTCATCAAAAAATTAAACCCGATCAACAGAAACAATTCTCGGATGGTTCCCTATCCATCAGCAGCGCCTGCGTCTCAGCAACCTTACACCGCCTTTTCGCCATACATGCCGCAATTGTAAAGACAAGGACTAATCCCGCGTACAGAAAACAGAGGACAATAAGAAGTATATATGGCGCCTTGGGAATTCGTGCTAGTCGTACATCCATACGGTATCGCATCATCCGACTGGGCTTGGCAGTGTACGCAGCCGCCGCGTACGCTAATCCAACTTGACTAAACGCGAGACCCATAGCTTCTGGGACGGTTATGTTCGTGAGGAGTACCCCAAGGGACGCTTGTTGAAAGAGCACGTAGCTGCCAAGGCCGACCTGCAGCGGTGCTTTGATGACAGCAGCTTCCTGTCCACTCGCCGCGGTGGCGTTGAAGTGATAAATGTTTCCGCTCACCATGGAGTATTCGACGTTATAAACGGTAGACTCGCAAGAGAGTGCGAATGCGATGTCGTAATTGCCAGCATCTACCAAAGATCCGTCTTGGCCTTGCGGGTCATGAAAATCCAACAAATCAGCCAGATCGTAGCTGTTTATGAGGCCCGTGACGTTGTATGTGAAAGGGTTGAACTGAGAGGCAACAGAGATCTCACGCGGGATTCCGTTGTCGTTCCGATAGAACGATGTGTTCCAGCCACTCATCTTGTCGATCCCGTTTGTGGGGATGCTTTCCAGCGAACCTGAGAATATCGCCGAACAATTATATCGTATCGAAGTGGTACCTTTGGTATTGTTATGCAGGCCACATGACTGGGTTGCCGAGATGCACGTTGTGGCAACCGATGTTGTAGTTCCTGTGTAGTCCTGTCCCAAGTTCGTGGCGTCGGACGTTTTGAATAACTTCATCCTTGAAGCATCCTCATCATCTTGGAACTGCTGGAGCGAGCTGATATCGAGGAAGAATGCATGTAATGCGTTGGTCCTGCTGTCGTAGTGAGTGGCGACCATGCGATCTTCGGTTTTACCTTCCTCGTAGAGTTCCTCAAGCCCCGAAAAGTCTAGACTAGTAAAGTTCCCTGTGATGTTGGGAAAGCCAGCTGCAAGCAGCCGGTACGTTTTCGGAGGATCGACGACGCTCCAGGGGTGAGTCGTTGCGTCCAACGAGCATGGTGGGCCTTCGCTTCGGTTGTGAAGGTTGTAAGGGTCCGGAATGATAGTGGTCATATCGCAACTATCATCAAGAAAAAAGCTGGAATTCCCGTAAGGTTCTGCCCCAGGGATAACGTTGTCATACAAAGTTCGTGTTTCGCTGGTGAGAAGGCCGATCAAGGTTTTGTCTATGAAAATCAGCTCGGGAACATAACTTGCTTCCAGCAGGATCGACATACCCCCAGCCAGCACGAGAACACTACGTTAGACTAGTTAGAATTCTCCGGTCCAAGATTAGGATATTTGCAACGACTCACGTTAACAAGAATGACATCAGGGCGCCAGTAGCCGCGAGCCTCACTCTGGATCCTCTGGCATGATCTCGGTCAAGTAAAAAGCCTTTGGTCCACCTCCACAGGATATCCGGGTTCCCTGAGAGTAACTTTCGTGCAAAGGTTCTCTCTGGGTCTATAGGAAGCGTTCGTACATGGACTTCCTCCATGGGAACTGGCCTGTAAACAAATTTGGAGGCCACAATGAAGGAAAACAAAAACAGAAATGGCGCAGCTGCGAATTGCGCAATATTCGCTGTCCAGGAGCTGACTGAAACTACGTCGCTCATTGATATCATTGTGTAGAAGTATGTGGTGGTGTTGGTACGGTTGACAGGAAGGGCGGCCTGTTCGTTGCCTGGAAATTCGACCTTCCATGGTGAGGACAGGATAAACGCGCAAAGGAGAATGGGAATAACGAGGAGCGGGATGAAGGTTGCTGCGAATGTGAATAGCAAGCGAGGGAGAGGTGAATGACCGCTAACCTCGCTATGGTGGTCGTGATCGTTTGGCAAATCAGATTTGGAAGTATTTCCTGTTGCAACCCTGGTTAGGGTGCAGAATGTTTTATTATCATCCCGTATAACGATTAATGTGACATGTCACTACAGATGAAAGGGAAAGATGACTTACGTTCATTTTGATTTGCAGATTCAGTGTTTAAAGAGTGACCGCTAGACGAGAGAACCTCAGGAACCAGGTCATAGCCATGATAAAGGCGATCAAGAGGCTGAAAAGGGGTACATGCCGAAAGACTAGAAAGTGGCGATTGCTGCAAGGCTGAGAAAAGAACAACAGTCGGGAGCTCGAAAGAACTGGGATTGCACGAATACAAGAACAAGGCAAACGTTGATTCTTCTGGATGATTGGGGATAAGATTGAGATGAATGGGTCTCATATGCGTTTGATTTGCTCCACCATGTTCCGTCGAGGATGATGGCGATAAGCCATGAGTGGAAGCTGAACGCGCGTTCAGAACGCCTTTAATGTACCGCTTGATAGGTAAGCTACTTCTGTCTATGATTGGAATTCGTTCACCCAATCGCGATGCTCGAGGCTGGGTGACCTTCCCAAATGGTTTTCGCGGTGTAACACTGATTCGGAGATGCTAGCTGTGGTGTCCCGTATTCTTGGCCAACCAGGTCATGCCTAGCCAGCCTTCGGCTACAGAAGATAGACTATAAGTGGTTGCTGTCCACACCACTGACTATTTCATGCCACAAATGCACTGCACCGGGCGCAATCTATAAGTGGCGCTTAAGTTTTCCTCGCATACACAGAGGTCGACGTCACTGGAGGAAGGGATAGGACACCAGGCCCGCTGGCTGCGTTCCCTGGCGCAGATAGTGCGAATGACCCATATGTGCAGGGTTGATCCAGTCACGGCAAGTTAAAAGGCATCTGGACATGCTATCTGGACTGTTTGAGCCGTCAAAATCGGTTATATACTCAAGAAGTACAGTAGTTTCACAACATGGCCTTGTTGTTGTGGTTGCAAGAAGCATTGTCTCCGTAAGGTTTGCATTGAAAGATAACTACTGCTATGAGCGATAAAGGACAGTATGTGGCGAACCGGGCCTTTGTTTTGGGTGGTCCGGATCGTTGGCGAGGCATAACGGAATCGAGATATCTCTTGTGAGTCAAGCGTCGATGGTGGAAGCAGATGGAAAAATGAACAGTGGAAGATCATCGGAATGCATTATAGTGGTCCGTAAGGGTATTGTCCTATACAAATGGAGCCACGCGACGTCACCCATCTCAACAACATCGCATGGGGTCGACATCCTTTGGTTCGTCCAATCAGACGTTGTCTAACAGCACGTGATCAAAATGCCGAAAGAAGACGGCGCTTCTTGAATTGTGGGATGACACTTAAAGAAGCGGCTCCTCCACACAAATCGTTGAATATTCTGATTATGGTATATTGATGAAGTAACAATACTAAAACTAAACATATCACCAATAGTACCGATGGTTTAGTCGTAAAATTAGCCGTTGCCATCAACTTCGGCGATCTCTTCCGCATAAGAGAAAGTACAACTATTTCCGAGAGTGTTTCCACGCGGCTACAAGGCAGTCCAGCGCAGAGCTTTGGGGGCTCGCATTAGCAGGTCCGTGAAAGGGCCCGTTCCAGTCGGAATCCAGATCCGCAGCTCCATCTCTAGCCTTGTTCCAGATACTGTCAGCAGACGCCTGCATGAACGCTTTGTACTCGGGTCTAGGGCTCTGCGTTTGCAAAGACGACAGTGCCCGCATGAATACGCCTTTGAACTGCGGTGCAGCCTCTCCAGGACTTGCGTTGTTGATATTTTGCTCTCGAAGAACACCATCCTTTGACATGGTTCGGATGACTTCGGCGGCAACAAGATGTGCCTCGTCCATGTAAGCCGTTTCTCCAGTGGCACGAGCCAGAGCGACCAAGCCTGATACCAGCGCTCCATTCGTATACGTAAAACTGTGTGGGTTCTTACCACTCTTACAGGTCTTCTTATCGATGCTGCCATTGCCGATGTGGTCGTCTGTCTTGTACATGCCGCTGTTTTTGAACCATTTCCACGACTTGACCGCCCAGTCGCGATAGAAGTCCTTCTTTCCTTCAACGCGGTTGGAGAGCCAGCCAGCTACTTCGATAAATAGTGTGTTGGAAATATCCGCGATGTCTCGATGCCCCTTGTCCCACCAAAGACCACCATCAGAGCAGCCTGTGCCCCAGCCGGATGTCATATCTTCGAAGAGTACCTCTGCAGTATCGAGGTACTTACGATCACGGGTGACATCGTAGGCTTTGATCCAGGCCATAGCCCACCACCCCATGTCATCATAGTAACCATTGATAAAGCCGTTCTTGTCCTCACGCCGCCTGAGTGCGTGGTTGTTCTTAATGTTCCAGGCTGCCGCTGCGTCAAAGCTACCGGGAACCACGGTCTTCCCAATCTCTTTCGCTCTTTCGCTCCCAACTTCCATCATTTCGAGGAGTGTAAACATGGCGTTCGCGGATTGCCACCAAGATGGGCCATAGCTCTTCCAAAGGCCAGTCTCGGGGTTGTACCATTGCTGGAGCCGGTCCAGCGCGGCTTCAGAGTTCGCCTTGTATGCACTAGCGGCATCGCGTTTAGCATGTGGTGCTGCCGCTGCACCTGTAGCAGCCAGAGCAACAGTGAAAAGAATGGAAAGGTCGATGCGCATGATTAAATCCTATGATTCTATATCACAAGGAGACCAAATAAACAATCGACAATGAGATTTAAACGAGCGAATAGAGAAATGACCGACTGCGATTGAGAACTTCTGATCGGAATCCGGGATATTCACGATCTTATACAGTATTTATTTTAACTTTGCGTGGCTTCGGATGTGTATGTAGATAGCCGGACTTTGAGGCGCGCTCGCGGTCCGCCGAGTGGCGTCAGGCCTCCACATAAAACTCCGCCCTGGGAACATCGACGTTCGCCCAACAAGGGACTATAGCAGAACGGATTGCAGCGCCTACTTAGCGGTTAACCCAGTATCACAGTAGTGCCAACATTGTTCAGGCTATGGTGCAGTGCAACTATACGTACATCCTGTACCTATGTATCCAGTCACAGGCACCAAATGCCACTTAAGGAAAAACACGTAATGTGCTTTTCGCACCGCACCTTTTCTTGCCAATTTACTCCAATGGCTTCGAACGCGCATAGGAAAAAAGCATCGGACTTCACGATAGATGCCTTACTGATTAGAGCGACATTTCATGAAACATGCAATAGGCAGTGCGCAAGTCCGCCTCTATTCGTCTAATCTAGCGAGATTAGGCTAGTCATTACCGTAGTGACATTCTACTGTGACCTCAATTTGGTTTTGTTTCCATGTCCGGGCTCCAGTTTACCTCGATACCATATAATCCGTGTGATGAAAACTTTTAAATTGTTCGTTAAGAGACGTGCCGTTGCGTAGCAGATATGTCTTATAGCTGGCCGCTTTGTCGCCTTATTCAATCACAACGATATTGAATATACTACGATCTGAAAGCACATAGAAGACTCTACATTTACTAGGGCGATGCTAACTGTGCGATAAGATTCTATGGGTTATGGAACGCGTGGAAGAGGCTGAGTTATAATACCTTTTTTTGCCACCGGACTGGAGGCTAGTATATCTGCCCATGCTCCAAGCGCCCCACAGCACCATGAACAGATCTGTTAGATTGGAAATTTGACCTAATATAATGAATAGGAAGGCGAGTGCTTTATCTGTTGAATGCGAGCAAGCAGTCGCGCCTTCGTAGATTATAACGCGATAATGAAAACGTTAGGACCTTGATAATTGGCACAACAACAAAAGCAAATCTGGTCAATAGTGTTCGCTCAGTATTCTACCCTCTCTCGTCAGCCTCTGGAAGCTATTTAACAGCTGGGCTTCTTGCAGGATGTACATCTGAAAGGTCGTCTTTCCTATACATAAAAGCTCTCCCGGAGTACTTCGATAAAGACGCTGGCGGAAGAGAAAATTACCTGCGTCATGGGTAATATTGGGTAATATTGGGTAATTTAGCTAAGATAAAGACACGGCTTGGGTGAGAAGAGTGTGAATTTGACTATAAATAAACGAGTGTTCCAATCCTCACCCCAAGTACTATCACTACCGTCGTTCAGTCTCAACGTAAAGAACCCAAGCAAGCTACTAGATGTCACCGCGATATCGCCATTACTTAGGTAGTCAAACTAGTACCCGCGCCATCCAACTCAACTACCTAATGAAGTAGGATACGCTTCTGCGCGATTGTTGAGACTTTTCATTGTAATATCCTTAGACTTAGGTTTAATGGCGAGGTATAGAGACTTGTAAAGCCCTGCTGCGCTTCGTGGACTAGGCGTCGCCGGCTTCGGATTTCACGGCCTGGAAAAGCGCTGGATACACCTCCGTATTGTGGTCCACTTCCTGGCCCCTCTCCTCAATGTCTTTGTTTCTATTTTCGGCCTCGGATTTAATGGCCTGAAAAAGCGCTGGGTACACCTCTGTATGGTGGTCCACTTCCTGGTCCCTCTTCTCAATGTCGCTATCCCCATGTTCGGCCTCAGATTTCACGGCCTGGAACAGCGCTGGGTACACTTCTGTATGCTTGTTCATTTCGTCGACCTCTGGGGATGTGGTCAGCAAGAGAGAGTTGTACGCTTCGCTGCGCTTGGCTTTGGATTCGCCAGGGACGTTGTTCACGACACAGTAGGCCTCTGTGCGCTTTGTGCCTCGGGGACAGGGGGAGCGAGCTTCTGTACCTGACAAGGTTAGCATGTCTGTGTATAGTTTCAAGGAACTGCAACGTCATTTAGTGTAAGAGGGTGTTGGACATACGCAAATCGATGGGCGCAGCGAGGACAACGGCGCTGAGAAGCGAGATAAGGATCGTTGAATGCATTTTGAATTTGCTAAAAAAGACAATGAGTGTCCTGGTGAAGACGGCTTGGGCGCTGATGAGGGGTGCGGGCTTCGTTGAGATGCGATATTGCTGTGGAAGAAAGTCAAAAAATTCGCCGCCTATTTATAAGAAGGAGAATAAGGATATATTTTCTCCACTGTTAAGCAAGAATTCGTAGAACGCAGTGCGCGGTTCAATGCTGCAAGCCAAGAACGCAACACAGCTGCAGGACTGCTCAGAACGCTCTCCTTCCACTTTCTGTTCGTATAGGTCCGGGTGTTAATCTGCTCAGCTTTGAAGGTGACCGCTACTTTTACTCAGCTTCAGAGGTGACCGCTACTTTGGGTTTGGTGCAAGGGTCGCAACGACTGGCGCAAGCTGTTTACCAACTCGGGGCCGGCATTATCACTGATTCGGCACAACGGCATCGGGATGGGCAACTTGCAGAAATGTTCGTCCATTAAGCCGGTCGGAAGAGCGTATATTTCCAATCAAGTCGCGTTGGTCGTGTCGCTTAGAGAAAGTACCAGGTAGTCTAACAAAGAAAAAGGGTCGCCAAACCCGTGCTCTATGGGATTAGAGCGAGATTCAGGTCGCCACTTCGCAGAAAAATTGTGCAGTGTTGGATTATCACACAACCACGTACACCGCTAAAACATTATGTAGTACATGTTACACACTCTCGGAACTTGGAATGATGTGCGGCTGAAGTCAAGCAGCTCTTTCCAGCTAGTGCGAACTGCGGTCCCTGGGGGGTGCCCGTTCCAGTGTGCGTACTTTCCGTTCAGGTTCATAGGAATTGACCGACAGATAGAAAGAGCCAGCTTATATTTTGGTAACTGCTGACCGTGTCTAGTATATGCGTTGAACTTGGCCAGGTTTTTCATGCCTCTTTCCTTTCCTGTTTGGCGCACTTTGTTCCAGCATGATTGAGGCTTCGAAACCGCAGCCTGGGGAGCTTCATCTCCTCAAAGACGAAGATTACTTAAAGGTATGTTCGAAAAATCTCAATTACAGGTCTCCAGTAAACTGACACTGACTGTATCGGCTAGGATGTCGACTTTGAGTACCACAGGTCCCGTAGGCCGCGCTGTAGTGTGGTCATGCTGTGTCTCAACAGCGCATTTCTAGCTGCAAGCATAGTCTGCCTCTATTTGAGTACAAAAGCAACAATTGCGCGGCCAGCATGCGACACTGAAGACCTCGCCATGGACCAAGGAGGTGCAAATGCTGCGCTGCGACAAGTCAGCTTTTACACTCCTTTGTTAGACAAGCTGAACATTACATTCAGCGACAAGAGAATGAACGCTAGTCTTTTTAATGATCCCTGGACCATATATAAAGCAGAACCATCCAAGGAGGTCGACGCTGCGTGGGAGAAAATGTCCAAGACCCGTTCACTGACTCTCGAGGCCGACGAGATAAGGAAGATGGGAAAAGACCCTGATTTCGCGGTTCAGGTCCCTCTACACTGGGGTAAATAGTTTTTTCTCTTGATCAACGCTAAACGATGCTTCACAAGCATCTATCTCCTCTCGTATTCGTGCCCAAACTAACCTTCCCAGGCTACGGGGCCTCCAAATACTTCGCACAACTCGACTCTCAACACCTCCTCCACTGCCTCAACTCTGTTCGAAAATACAGCCACTACGCCCACTACTTCTACCCCAGATGGGGCGACGAGTCCAACATGCCAGCCCTATCGGTTGCGCATCGGTCGCACTGCATTGGAATCCTTCTGGACGCGCTGACGTGCCAGCCTAGCTTGAATATGTTGAACTTCAATTGGATGGAAACGCAGGAGAACCCGTTTCCGGACTTTGCAATAAATCGGAAGTGCGTGGATCATAGCGCGGTACTCGAATGGCAGGACAGGGTGGGAATTAGAGAGGATCTAGTGGAGAATGATATAATCAAGAAACCAAAGGATGCGAAGGTGCTCCCTGCATTGCCGCAATTGCTGGAGCTGGAAGACTGAGAGCATTGTAGTATGTCGGGTACACGCAATATGGGGGCTTGAGGATGGGCCGGCTGCGAATGGAGCTAATGTACTACCTACTGAGCCAGGGTCGGCGGAGGTCTAGCCGGATCTAAGGACCGGTTGGTCAAACGTTGGATTCGTGCGTCTTGATCGCTTCTCTGACTGAAGAAATATATTCCGTTTATCATCTTTTAAGATGTCAGGTCGTCTTCTAGGCCGCGCAACCAACGTATGTACTGTCCGCTAGACGGTGACCTAGTAATTCGCGAAAGACAATACCCAGTTGTAGTACATGTACTATTTTTAGAATTGACAAGAGAAATATAACTTCACACACATTCCTGGCAAACGTGAATATCACGGGGCCAAGCAAGATAGGTGGCGTAGAAAGTACATTTCTTGATGGTGTGAAGCGGACACAATACGTCGAGTTATGCGGCTGCGTTCTAGACGACAGTAACAAGTCACATGTATGCGGCCTAATCTTGAGATACGCAGTGCACATGTGTGCTGTAAAAGCGGCAAACGGCTATAGCTTAACACCTGAGGCTAGGAACTATTAAGTTGTTGGTAGTTTATACAGCGGTATGACATGTGCTACTCATATGTAGTATGTGGTACCAATTGAGTGTTGCAAGTAACACGGAAAATACGCAATGCGTGAGTAATGATACTATGAAAATTTCCACCAACGCTATCTTACTACTCGGAGATAGCGAAATGATTTCCGCCCGATTCGACCGGCGCGACATGCGCCGTTTAGGGCCGACCTGGTTCGATGCTGCCCTGCCATGAATGGTCTTCGTCCGATCCTACGGCATCATCCTTACGAGGACACCTTGCGACAACCATTGTGGCGTTAATTACACAAGATGATATCCAGGTAGGTGTATGTATGAGACATGGAGGCGAGTTAGCAGAGTTTCTCTCCCGTAAGGAATAAGTGCGGCACGTGACGGTCATGTGACATAATTAGCACGTGCTCACTTCACATAGTAAGCAGCACGTGCTTGGCCATCACCTGAGGGCAATTGAATGCAGAAGAATCAATAATTCTTCCATAAAGTAGTGTATAAGTGACTGTACTGTGGTATGACGATGTAGAGCGGTCCATGTGCTTTTGTGACATGGCACAATCAGTCTACAACTCTTTGCGCACGAATCTGAATCGTAGCTTTCACATTGGGTAAAGAACTGGCCCTGTACCTCGAAGCTAGGAGGATGATGGTCTCGAGGCTTTCCATCCCATCGAAACTCATATTTCTGTAGCATTTCAACAAAAACCATCTTCGCCAGACGAACTGCGTAGAATCGGCCTGGGCATGTGTGTTTTCCGAAGCCCCATCTTGTATTCTGTTAGTACAGAAAGTCTTCACAATCCCACTAGATTACTTACGATAGATTCGTAGGTGTTGCGGTTGCTGCTGAATAGCTCTTCGTTTTTCCATTGACTTCTTTTTCAATTCCAGCCGGTCGGACAAATCGATATCCGTCGAACTTGAGAGGTTCGGAAAAATTGCGCGCATCTAACTGAATAGCTTTACACGGGAAACCAATTCTAGTACCAATGGGCAGCATGGTACCATCGTGAAGGACCCATGGCTCGCGCATAACAGTGCGGGCGGCAGTGACTGCATGTGGATTTAGGAGTGAGTGGACCGTCTAGAGATGTGAACATACCTCCGCCAATTGGATACAAGCGATTTGTCTCCATGATAAAACTGTCCATCAACGAAAGCGAATCGAGCATAGTCCTTGTATCACAAGTGCGCAAGGATGCCTCTCTGATCTCGTCTTTTAGCTTTTCAATGTAGTGTGGCTCTACCAGCAATTGGTACATCATCTCAGACATCATAGCCCCAGGAGCGCCCGTCCCAGCCTGAAGGATATGTAGCATATCCAAACTGACAATTCGGCTATTGCGCAGCCCGTCAGTATTGAGTCGAATAGCCCACTCTATTGAGTCATCATATTGTGGTAAATCCTTCCCATTCTTAGCTTCGGCCATTCTTTTCTTGACTACTGGTTCCACCATCTGCAAGGTTTTATACAATACAAAACGATGGTACTGGGCTATAAGCCAGCCGACGGGCTTTCTAAATGGTCCTAGTGGAAGCTCTGCTGCTATCAGACCGGTTACGAATACCGACTCAGTGAATTGGTGGGAGCGTTGTATATACTTTTCGTTCCGGGCAAGCTCTTCCCCCGCCAATATCCGATTGACAACGCGATGAGATATCATTATGAAGAGGTCTACGGCTTTGAAAGTTTTCCATTCTGCCCATGTCTTAGTGAACTGCGGGTCAAAGACAATGCGGACTGGTACCTTTAGGTTGTCCAATCTCAGTTTCTAGGGCCTTATGAATCTCGTGTTGAATAAGCGGAGTCAAAGAATCTGCTTGGATCAGCACAATTATCGTACAAGCTTACACATTTCATGTCTCAGACGTACTTAACACGGGATTTAACCCTTGCCTCATGATATCCCCCATACGGTCTGTTTCATACAGATCACCGACTGAATGATGGAGGTTGACAGCCTATAAATCTTAGCATTGATTCCTTTGCTCAAACTCGCAATTCATTACTTGCATCGCTGAAGTTTTTCAAGAAACTTGCATTCTCTGATTTTACTCGTGCCAGATCTGGCAGATATCTTGTCGGAAGAATCAAGTACTTCTTCGACCACCATTTCGCGACGAATGGTTTATCAAAGGGCACAATTATCTGCAGCATGGTCAAATTACTACATTGAAGTTCCCTGCTCGGGTCGGGACGCACTGATTTGTAACCCTCGGAGAACAAAGTATGAGGGCCTTTGCCCAACATGTTCGGCAGCCACCATGGATTGCCTAGTTGCTCGTAGTTGTCATACACTGAAGGGGAGCGACGATAAGTAAGATACACCAGTGCGCTTATGAAGAAAAGAAGGAGACAGGGACTTTGTTCGAAGATCACGGAACGCAAGTCAAAGATCGCCATTGGTGGATAGTCTGGTAGTTCTGATTTGTAACACGTGCGCGAACAAGAGAAATGATGAGATAAGAGCACGTTGAATGATGTACATCACCAGTGCATCAATAGCTATTTTCATGATAGCTGATGTGGGGTCTTGGGAGGCTTTGTCCGATTGGTCAGATGTATCAGCAGATGCTTGTTGTTTCGGCGCCCGGCACGTCTCAGAACGGGCAGCCTGATTCGCCAATCATACTGAACACGCCCGACTCGATGACGATCGTAATGCGAATCAACTTGGTATCAAAGCTACACAATTCAGAGCGCACGACTGCATGTTCCTCTAACAAATGCGATTTTCAGCGTACGGATCTACGCTTACAGGGTGTTCGAGATCTGATCTATCAATCGGGTTTGCCTGCTGAACCCAATGCGTAGCGGGTAATATCCATTATTGCGCATGAACGTGCACATTGCGCAATGCGATGTATAAGCGTAGATTGATGGATTCTACCGTCTGAGGTGCACTTGTAGCGAGCCAATCGGAATTACACGCAGAGCCGCAGTTGATGTTCTTTCTCCGCCTGCCGAATTCGTTGAGTACTTCCTCTGCTACTTTTGTACAGATTCTCTTTCTTCGTCATTGAGTTTTGAACTTGTAAGTCCGTTTGATCCTTTTCGCAACAACATGCCTCCCTATGCGACATTCTCAGTACCTGACTCTCCGGGCTTGTATCAATCGAATAGGGTATACTCGCCTGCGACGGGATCGAGTTACCCACATGTACTTCTACTAGCTTCACTACCTGTGGCATTAGCCAGTCCTCGATTTCCTGGCCGTATCCCGGCTTTTTCGATCATCATCCTTGCCCTCGCGATTTCTTGTCAGATTGACCCCCATTTTACCAATGATCCCGGAACCGCGCAGCCGTTCTCGCAGCTGTGGGCCGTATGGCTATCGACACTGGAGAAACTTTTTGCCTCAAGAGACCCCAAAGGACCTGGAGGGAAGCGCGTCTTGGGTCCTGAAAGTCTATTTTGGAGAAAGACTAGCCCCTCTCGGGAGGCGGAAGGAATGGTCGGATTCGGGCTCTCCAAGTGGCTTTGGGCGCTGGCCATCGTCTTCAATCTCCGCGGTGCAAATTGGAACTACCAGGCAAAGAATGTCCCTAAGCTCTCGCCGATGGAGAAAAATGGCAGGCTACGTTTCGTTATTTCTCGCGCCTGGAAGTCGATATATTGTTTCATTATGGCCGATATCGCGAATCAGTTATGGATGCAATTGTTCTTTGTAGGCAACACCGGTTCTGGATACACTAATATCGGGGATGTCAACAGTAAATATTTGACTGTCAAAGACCCCGACTGGATCTGGAGACTGGTCAAATCCGTGGCATGGGGGCCGCTGCCTTACTATACGATCAGTTTTCAGTACAACTTGATATCTATGGTGACTGTAGCACTGAAACTATTCGATCCAGAGGTCAGTAGATATATCGATGTTGCGATAGGGTTCCGAGAATCTTCGACGATGCTGATTATTCCCTAAGGACTGGCCACCGATGTTTGGACATATATCTAAAGTTACGACAGTGCGTGACTTCTGGGGCAAATTCTGGCATCAACTCATTCGACGGGTGAGTTCTCTTTGTCTCAATGTTTACGCATCTAACAAAATCGCAGAGTTTCAACACTTTCACAGGTTATGTGGTGGACGTATGTCACATCACGCGTGGGACTGTCTGGTCCTCGCAGACGCAAATATGGCTGTCATTCCTTCTGTCCGCGTTATTCCACGCACAGCTCAACCTCATCACACCAGTTCCCAGCAATATAGTGTTCGAGGAGCGCACGACTGGCATGTTTCTATTCTTTTTGTGGCAGGCTTTCGCGATATCACTTGAAGATCTGGCGCACGCTATCGTCAAGATTACAATTCAAAGATTGGGTATCAAGACGATGAGTGGTTTGGAAACAACGAGGACGTTGGTCGGATGGATATGGGTTCTTACGTCATTCTGGATATCTATACCTTGGGCTGCCGATCTGACCCTACGTTTCAGATTCGGTGATGAGTTGATGGTTCCTTTTTCCGTTGTGAGCCCTTGGATTAAAGACATATTCGGTGTTCTGCGGGCTCGGTATTAGGATAATATTGGTCTAGTTCTTTTCACTTTGTGTTCGCTGATAGTCGGATAACGGTAATTTGGGAAAACAACATCTTCGTCCCGTTTGACCACCATCGAGTAAGTCTCAGCTCTTGTTAGCACACAAGGCGCCGGCCATGACTTTAGTCTTCATGCCTCGGCATCCGAACAATAGCGAGCGACCTGAGATACTCAGCAATATAAAAAGTCCACATTGACCAGAGAGGAACCATCACTTCAGCAATGTCTTCGTCAAAGCCTTCCGGAGAGGTGGTGGATGGCAATCTCGAATATGATGGTCGTGTCATTATATACATTCTCAAAGGTAGAGAACATCCCTTTTCATTGATCCCATATGCTAATCGCAATTCAAGCGGATCAAACCAACTACATCAACTACATCAAGCCTTTGATTCTTGCCGAAGAGCTAAAGTTTCCACATGTCCTCTCTATCATCGATACCAAAGATGAGTGGTATTACAGCATTCATCCCGAACGTTACGTCCCTGCATTGCGTGATAGGGATCCAGAAACGAACCAAGATATCGTCGTTTTCGAGAGTACAGCCTGTTTGCAATACCTTGCAGAGAGGTTCGACAGCGAAGGTTCATGGACCGGTCGAACGGCATGGGAAAAGGCTGCTGTGATGTCTTGGACAGCCTATGAAACAGCTGGCTTAGGGTACCACACCTCAAAACCATTCACACAAACACGGAAAATAACTTTTCAGTGCAACGGCAAAGTACTGGCTTTACTTCCTGAAAGGCTTTCCGAATCGGCAGAAGCCTGAGCCACCCATGAAAGCTGTCGAAAAGTAATTTCCAACGCACCTCACCCAAACAGAGAGCTGATTTGTGGCAGGTTACACGCAAACGTGCTAACGCAATGGGACATCATGAACAAGCGCCTCTCAGTGCCCAACCAGCTTTACGTGGCTTTACCAGATCGCCCCACCATTGCCGACCTCTCGTATCTCCCCTTTGCCATGCCTTGGATGTTCACGTTCCTTGGTGTTGACATTAAGGATTGGCCTTACATCCAAGCCTGGAGCGAACGTATGGCGGAACGGCCTGCGGTGCAAACGATACTCGAAAGGGGTCCAAAATACGGTCATTGACCAAAGCAAGCTTGCAAGCCTGTAATGTTTAGCTGTAGCGTTACATAGTTGACTTCGGTGGCCGACTTGAGCAATTCTCAGTCGGTATAAAGCTGTGATTACAATCTGACAATGGTTGGTTATCTCCAGCATAGTTGTGCTTCACTCTTGCTGAGACTCATTCAAAAAGCTATCATGTATTCAGTTTCCAAAGGAACGAATTTTACTGTAGGCGTGGTTCTTACTTACCTTCTACCCTGTGCAGCGATGTTCTTCATGGTCATACATAGTCGCATGCGCAAAATTCCATTAGAGTTCATCTCGTTCGTCATCTACGTAAGTCGATCCGGGCAATAATGTCAGTCTTCCTGTAGCTGACATGTTTTGCGATAGCGATATTTGAGCTGGAGGTACCCTATCACATCACAGATCGATGGTCATCCAATCCCGACAGTTCCTTACCAATGGCCTAATGGACAAGGAGACGTCGCGAAGTTCCTGGAAGGCGAGAAAAATAGTCAAAGCTGGAGAGCGAAGTATGGGTCATTGTATAGGATATGGAGCGGCACGACGCCAGAGATGCAAGTTCTGCACCTCGTTGAGACGCATACGGGTACCTCTGCTGACGATACCAGAGTCGTGACTGCTCCAGAGGACATTCAACACCTCTTCTTCGATTCCGATAAGCACATTAAAGCCGTGAACAACGACTCCGGATGGCTCATGGGAGAACTACTCGGAAAATGTCTTGGGTTGATCAGCGGTGAATCCTATCAAAAGGTCAAAGCAGGAACGGCCGCTCACTTCACGCAAAAGATTTCAACCTCCTATCTTGCGCGGATTCAAACCATCACAGATGAGTATTTTGTGAAGCTCAGCCAGGAACCCCGTCTAAAGCGGCATCTCATAGATCCCGTCGAGGACTTGAAATTCCTCCCATTCTGGATTCTTGTCGACATCTTGTATGGAGAATTAACTCCACAGTTGCGAAGCCAAATAAAAGGCCTGGCAGTGCAACGCGAAGAGTTGTGGGCCCGGATGATTGAAGGAGGAGTTTCGAGATTTTCCTTTGCCCGACATCTTCCTATCAGGCTTACAACAGATCTACAACGGTTCAAGAAAGAATGGAGGGATTTCAACAACAGTGTGTACGAAGCATGTGTACTGGCTCAGGAAGATACAACGATTGTTAGGATGTACACTGAAGTGAAGCGCGGTGCTCTGGGGGAAGAAGAAGTGCTCCAAACGGTAGACGAGATGCTTTTCGCCAATTTGGACGTCACGATGGGTGGATTGTCGTGGAATCTACTTTTCCTCGCAAAGTACCAGGAGACACAAGAGGAGATTCGAGATGAATTACGCCGTGCAGCAAGCTCGGACACGACTGGCAGCAGAGAAGACTATCTCAAAAGACCATCCACTTTATTGGCCTATTCAATACTGGAATCAAGTCGCCTGAAGCCACTTGCGGCTTTCACAGTTCCCCAGTCAGCACCCACCCCCCGAACAATACAAGGCTTCCATGTACCAGCGAAAACAAATTTCATCATCGATACATACGCATTGAACATCAAGAACCCGTATTGGGGTCATGACAGCGAAGAATATCGCCCTTTCCGATTTTCAGACAAGAAACAGTACGAAATGCGCTACCAGTTTTGGCGGTTTGGATTCGGACCCCGACAATGTCTCGGGAAATATGTCGTAGATCTAATAATTCGATCTTCGCTGGCATATCTCATCGAGAATTATTGTTTGAGCTTGGCTGATACTTCGAATTGGGACAAGAATCCTACTACGTGGATCCTTCATCCCAAGACTCAGATTCGTTGTGAACCGTTGCGACGATAATACTCCGGAATGAGGAACACGAAGGTTTCTACGAAAACGACGCGGATCGGGGCAATTTTGGACTTATGAGATTAAGGGTTTCCTAATTATGTGGCTTACCACACGCCCAGCTGCAGATACTATTTCGACTTAATCGGTCGGCATGTCTACCAAGTCGGCAACCAATCAGTGCACCACTTAGCAGTGCTCACAATTTGTCCAGGTGCGACACATACCTCGGCGCCAGTGATGCTCCCAAGCCGTACAATACCTGCCTTGAACAAATACAGCAGGGGGACTAGCGTGGGTAGGTATACCCGGAATGTGCTGCATAGTGGTACCTGGCTGCCTACCCAGGTACCCCTTGGGTGTCAGGATGCAGCACGGCAAATCGATCGCTAACCTTACTTCGTACTGTTGAACTCCGGATGACCAATGAGATTGACGTTGCACCGGCCGCAAATCAGACGCCATCCACGCATGCAAGCTAAGCGCACCCGGCATCGACGTGACACAGCAACTGCCAAAACCAGCCCCAACGGCTGACTGCAGTGGCGTAAACTGTTGCTGGTAAGGGCCCGGGGCCTGCAGCGGAGAAACGCCCTTGTAGCTGCAACGATTAAGTCCCGTTTCTCCGCTTCTTCGCTCTAACCGCTTTAGATTCCCAATGGCTGTACGAGCGCGACACTTCATCATCATACATTCACCCTGTTTTCGAATTTCCCTCAAGTACTCGAGTCAGTTCACGTATTAGTCGCCGATTATGTCGCAGACGCAAAGAAACCAGGTCCAAAAGAAGTACAGACCATTCTTCCCACATGCAGAAGCAGTTGGCTAATGAGTCTAAAAGCCTTCCGAAACCTCCCAGACTGCGCTCAGCCTGTAACCAGTGCAATACTGTAAAGGTAACTGCATCTGATGTCCCTTCTATATTTCTAACACAACACTGACAGAACTTCCCAGCTTAAATGCAGTGGAGAGCGTGATGGATGTACACGCTGTCGCACACTACGAACTGAATGCATATATACCGAATCCCGCGTGGGTAAAGTCCAGGGGAATAGAAGGAGGAAGAAGACAAATGAGCCAAACTTAGAGACATTGGCACCATCAACAACTGCAGGCGATGACCAGAACACCTCAACCATAGCCAGAACTTTGCAGCCATGGACAGAACCATGGACATCTGATATGGCGTGGAGTGACGATATGCTGAATCTGGACGATCATTTGAACTTCGAAGATATGCTTGAAGATAGCACTGTCACTTCACCTAAAAACACCTCTTCAGCATCAGACTTCACCTGCTCTTCAGCGCAGACAACAGAACATGCCCAATCTCCAAGCTTTAGGCTAGGCGTCTCCAATGATCTACTTCCCTTTATTCCGGATCACAGGACGGACCATGCAGGCCAGCAAAATCATCAAGACAGTATATCTATACCATCGCCTACAGGAATAACATCAGATGCACAGGGACTCATTCTCACTCCAACGTCACAGGTAGACCCGACATACTCTCGAATGGCACCAGCTCGGCGAAGAACCATACCGGAAACACCCCAGCAGAACTTTTCCAAACTAGACAGTCGATGCGTTCTTGCGTGCACACAGATTCTAGTCACACTTGAAAACTATCTTTTCTCTGAGCTTCGAGCACTCGATCTGATCCTAGCCACCGTCAGCAAAGCCGTAGACGACCTCAAGAAACTAGTCGAGCTACAACAACAGTCGCGGTGCGACAGATGCATCATTTTATTCACGACCGTCATGCTCCAAGTAATCGCGCTCCTCGAGGCGGGCTCTAATAGCGCCACCGACCACGAACTAGACGCGGTCGATGACATTATATACGGTACGCAGCCACGGCCCGGACCGTCCCTTCACTTTGGCGCATTCCTCCCCACTTCAGAGGAGCAGCGATCGTGGCGCTCGCGCATCATAACACGAGAATATCGACATGTCGGCGAGATCTTGTCCGGCGTCATGGTGCTCGCTCGCTTGGGCCCCAGGGGCTCTTCTACTGATCCGACCGCCGTCGACTCGCGACTGAAGTGCCTGGGCAATATCGAGCAGCGCCTTAAGGAGATGGCGGCCAAGGAAGGAAGCGGGGAGATTCGAAATGCTTGAGTCGGAACTTTTCACACATTTCGCACTTGACTCGTACGATAGGTTGTTGAGCGCGCTCTCTTTTCCGTTTCCCTTTCGCGTTTCCGCATAGGAAGTTAGACCTGCATACTTGCGGTATGTAGTATATTTCCCGTCTTTGATTAAGCACCGCCGAGCCAGACATCGCTATTCTCCTGCATATAGTCCAGCGTTGTGGTAACAGCTTACAGACAAACCTACCTAGGTAGTTCGGATAGCCCGAGAATGCGTGTACAGTGTGAGGGGGTCATGCATGCAGCGTCGAAGCCCGTCTCGGCTGGGATTAGAATGAGGCGTTCATGCATGCAGCATTCGAAGTCCGTCCCGACCTGCATACTTGCGGTAGTATACAAAATTCACTCGTCTTTGTTCCGCGGGTACAGTATGAGGGTGTCATGCATGCAGCGTTCGAAGTCCGTCTCAACTGGGATTAGAACCTTGGCAGTCGCAAAGAATTACTCAATTAATACATCTTACGTGGAGCCAAACTCGAATACAGGCCAATCTCGTATGTCCCGCGGTAGAAGTCACGGTTTCCGACCCATGATAACGTATACGGAGTACGTCCCTCCATATTCTTCCAGACCACGAAGCACCTTACTCGGAAGGTCGTTCAAATCCATCTTATCCAGCTCCGCAACACCCACGTCTGTCATGCCCATGGAATCAGCTCACGTCGCCTTCATCATTATTGGCGCAAAAATATAGCAGTGTAGCCGAGACAACGCACGAGAAAGAGGAAGAGGTGAGATGAGAAGCGGGTTGACGTACGTTTAGCCCCCATAACCAGCTGTTGAGCCGTGAGCGCCACCGTCTCAGCGCTCCTACGACCCATATCCACATCCGCCCTGCGCTTCCCAATCGGGACAACAATCCTCTGCTCACTCACGTCCACCAGGCCCGCACGTGCAAAGTACGCTGACAGATGCGTGTCAACGTCCGGCTCAACGCCCATGGTGAGGTAAATCTTGCGTAGCAGCCCCCATACCACGGCTGCGGCGTTATCCTTCTCGCCGATAACCGGCGCACCGACATCCGACTCCATGAGCTGGATCCAGCCTCCAGGTTTGACCAGCGCGACCAGATTGGCGACCACGTCTTCGAGCTGCTCGCTGCGCACTGCACCTAGAACGAAGCGCTGATGCACGAGGTCGAACGAGGCGGCCCAGTCCGCTGGCCACGGCTGTGTAACATCTTGCGTCTTGTACACAATTCCTGCATCCCCACCTTCTTCTCTATCCTGGTTCCTCGTAGCCTGCGAAGAAGCAGAGGGAAAGAACGACTCCGTAATGTCCGTCCCAATATATTCGTGCTGGGAGCCCTGTTCGTCCCGTAGATCCTGGAGCCAGCGACCTGCGGCAAGGCGTAGTCAGTGAATGAGTGAATGCGTACAGGCTCAGACATACGCCCAAATCACTACCTCGATGGGGAAAAGGATTGCAATTCAAGGCAATCAAGTTTCTTCCATGGTGCCCACTTACCAGCCGCAGTACCGGAGTCCAGTATGCGCAGCCGACGACCACCCGATGCGACAAAGTCGACAGGGGCAAGTACAAGTTTTCCTATGTGATCGACGGTTGAGTCGTGAAAGCCGTGGATGCGGTCCAATTCTGTGGCGCTCCCGCCCAGGATGTACTCATGGGGTTCTTCGGCCACCATTACGGATGTCGGGGATTGGGGGCAAAAAGGGTAATCGATTGTAGGGTCCTGATACAAATGGGGATGGACAACGACATGGATTGATATTTGGTGGTGGTCTGGCTATAAGTATGTAAGTCCGCGGAGGAAATTCGGGCACCGGTACTTGACGCACGTTGAGTAGTTTTGTCTCGATTTGGAGTTTCTTAATCCTTTCAATTTGCAGAGTTGGGGCTGCGAGTGAAACTTGCTAGCTGATGGGTAGGGGGTGTGCGGGATACAGTACGATTATCTTGCATGTGATTTTTGAAGGATACATCGTAATGCAAACCCTGATGGTCATTCCAAAATCGCCTCTGCACGATACGATGAAGTGCGGACATCAGTGTAAGTTCACCGCCAAGAAGGTAGGCAATATACGTTCTATACAATCACTATACATTCTACACAATGTGCACTGAAATTAATATACACTAGGCCCGAAGCAGCAACAGTCTTCAGTGGGTGAAGCCTAGAAAGCTCTCGTGCGCATCCCAGATATCGCCCTCAACCACAATACGATCCTTCCATATTATAGAATCCGATACAGAAACCTGATAGCACCTTTCGCACACAGCTCCATCCAGAAACCTCAATGCTTCTGCTGCTGCTGCTGTGCCATCTGCTGAGCAAGCTGCGTAACATCCTTACTCGCCCTATCGATATTCGTATCCTGCGTAAGTGACGTCGTCGCATCAAACCACTCCCTCCTCCTATCATTCTTCGCAGACGAAGCGTTAGACTTGCGCTCATTAAGCTCCACATAAGTCGCATTCTTGTTGACCAGGCTGCTATCCGAGACGTTGCCGTAATGCGAATCCGCGCCCGTAGCCTTGGAGCCTTGCGACGCGTTGTTCGTGCGGATGAGACGCGTGCGCATCGACCGGATGTAGGTACCCCAGCTGACAAGGCGGGCTCGCTTGGGGAGAAAAGTCGCGAAGAGAGGCATGCAGGCGCAAATGATTCCAACATCGATTTCGAGGACGCTAGGAATGATGAGATATCGAGGTTGGACGTGTGAGCTGAGGGTGGCTTACCTTATGGTCATGCGGATAGTGGCACTCCAGGTCGGGTCTGGGTTCACGCCGTTGTATTGTGATTTCCAGTAGAGATTGAGGCAGCTCATGACGATCGCCCTGTAGTTATTAGCAATGTTTAGTGTTCAGATTGAGCTGCTTACGCGATGCCGCTCGAGAAGATGGCGATGACACCGATCTTGCGCTTTGGCGTCATGTGCAGGCGTGCAACGCCAGAGATAGGAAGTACAAAGATGTACACATCGGTCGCGATATTAAACGCAGCTTGCGCGTATGACAGGCGTTGTCCAACCTGGTTATCAAAGGAGGTTTGGAAGATGAAGATGAACATCCAAGCTGTGTACATGGTGGTGACTAAGAATAAGCCGAGGAAGATTCCGTAGCGGACCAGTCGGTTTGGCTTGAATATGCGCAGGTAGAGAAGCAGGAGAGCATTTTTCACAAGGAGTGTGATTACCTGGGGAAGTGCTGCGACGACTGTAGTCCACTGCAGGCCGTTAGAGTAAAGCTCGATCTCGATCTCGGGGTAGACCGTACATATGGTAGCTTGAACATTATGATACCGAGAGATGTATCCCAGATATGTCTGCCTCCCATACCGTTCTCCAACACTGTGCTATGTAAGCTAAGCCTCAATACGGATGCGCTCAAGCTACTTACTCCATATGGTGATGCCCGTGTACGCGATTTGAGGGGGCTACGTTCAATGTGAGAAAATCATCTTTAGTGCAAAATTACGAGATGCCTCACCAGTGCGAGTACAAGAACCACTTTCACCAGTCAGCTGAAATTTTTGAGAGCGTATTTTGTCTTTCATGTACTTACAGTCATCCCACCACGGCTTGTGGTTGATCACCCTGAAGCGCACATAAAGGCGCATGCACACGAAAATGGTAGCTATAGCTATGAAAATGGACAATGTGACGATTCCGATATTCTTGTTTGTCGCCGGGTGCTCGAGGTCCTGAATGTAGCCCGGTGGCGCTTGTGGCGCCGCTGGCGTCTTCCACACGTCAGTTCCCGGCGGGAGGGAAGGCATCTGTGGAGCCATTGCGAGTCAAGAGGGTAAAAAGCAAATAGAAAAGAGTGAGATGAACGAGGCTGAAGCTGTTGGTGGGACGGTACTTGAAGTTGTGACGGTTCGCCGGCTTCCGCAAGGCTACGACACGGCGGGCCGACAGTTTAGTAGAGAGTGCGGCTTTTCGAGACACTAGTGTGTTATACCGCAGCATGTCCTTGTTGGGTCTGCGTGGCGTGTGGTATTGGATGGTCGAAGTCCGATGCATCGACAGGGTGCTCGGTAGGATGCATGTAAGACTTGTGTAACAATAAGCAGCCAACCAATTGCGGTGATACGCATGAGTGATGTTGACGAGGCAGTTCACATTAATGAAGCAAGAATTTAGATTGCACAGCTATGTTTAGTACTACCTGGAGAACGGTATTCTACACAGAGAGGCAAGGAAGCACCGAAGGTATATAGAAGAAAAGGGGAAAACTCCATTCCGCACGTTTTGGTGCGTTTGCTAGTCCACGTGGACTAGAATATAGCGCGCTGCTTGTACGTCTCGGCCTGGATCTGTAATGGTGCGCCGCCTCCCGTGCATGTTCCCGAATTAAGGGCACCGGTGATTGTCTGCATCGGGCTAGAACAGTCGCCTGCAGCAAAGACACCCTTGATGCTAGTCTGATTGAAGGGGGGGTTGACGACTACCGTCTGCATAGGCGATAGCGCGCAACCAAGCTGCTGGGCCAGGTCGCCGCGAAGCTTCGTCTTCGGCTTGTGTGCCAGAAAGGCTTCCGTGATGCTTGTTCCGTCGTCAAAGTGCAGCGTAATACGGGCCCGCTCGGGAGCTTTGACGAGCTTGGTGATCTTTTTCGAGTTCACAGTCATGGGAGCCGGGGCCGCATCGAGAGCGGCCTTCAATTCACCGGCCAGCTGCTCGTTTCCGTTCGTGTAGAGTGTGACATTATCGACCATGCGTAGCGCTTGGCGAGCAAAGTGCAAGGCTGGAACCACTGCACCAGTGTCACCCTCAGCCAACATGCCCGCCGAAGGGTTGCCCTTCTCCTCCCATCCGTGGCAGTATAGGCAGTGGAAGCTGTGATGATTGTGAGCGCCGTAGAAATCGCGCGTATTGTAGCGAAAATGAGACTTACATGCCCGAAACCCAGCACTCGGCATAACCAGGAATGTTCGGGTAGATGTCCTCAACCCCAGTGGCTAGGATCACCTTCTTGCCCGTCCATGTCCTGCCGCCGCCTGTGGCTTCGAAGAGTCCATCCTCTCGCTGCTTGAGAGTCTCAATCTCCACCTTCTCCACGGTGATGGATCCGTAACGCTCGAAGTCCTTGACGGATTTCTCACGGAACGCTTGGGGATCCTGATGGTCCCAGCTAGGCATAGTGTGCATGTGTTTGCTCAGCGAGTTGCGGTACTTTCCGGAATCAAACAGCACCGTCTTGTGGTCTTGACGCACAATCGAGGCTGCTGCGCTCAAGCCGGCAGGGCCGCCGCCGAAGAGCAAGATCTCGTATTCTGAAGCCATGATGGGATATAGACGAATCTGAAGATGATTGAATAGGGATAGAGAGATTGAAAAGAGAAGATGGAGCAAACAAACAAACTGAGAAGGCTTTATGTGAAGGGTGCGGGACCCGAAGTGGTTAGGCTGCGGCGGGGATGAAAGGCGGCGTGGGCGGCGCGGGCGGCGTTGCGCCAGGCGGCAGGCTAAGCCCCCAAACCAGGTGACCCCGGTACAGACCCATACACGTGACATGGTGGGATGGAGAGGAACTCGCGCATTTCGGGCGCCGACACTGTAAGCAAGAAGCACCATCTATTGCAGCCATGGATGATTACGAAAAGAAGTTCTACCACCACTGGCTGCATGACTGCCTCCCTCGCTCCCAACACCTTATCACCGAAGACGTAGTTGCGTATACGCTCTGTAACCTAATATACTAAAATAACTTATCGCTACCAACCATTACTGCCCAACTAGAAGCCAAATATCCCTATTCCTGTTCACTGCTCTCCTTTCCAGGCTACTACAACATTGGCAACCATGGGCACACGAACGCGCCCAGCCTCGCCCACCTGAAATCCCTCCTTCACACATTCATCTCCGTACAAGCTCCTATGTGCATCCCAGTCGCGCTCATTCTGCTCTGTCCAGCCTCCCTGTGGTTGGCCCATCCAGCTCCATGCCAGCTGCGTCCAAGCATCCATGCTCTCGTGCTCCATTCCCGACTCCACCTTGAAAGCCGTGACCTTTGCGAACCCAGAGTCTTTAAGTATGTTCTCGACATGCGACGCCTCATACCATTCAGGCTTGATGTGCGGGTGGGCTTCGCCGTACAGTCTCGCGCGCACACGGTCCAAGGCCTTGGCATGTGGCAGCGTTGCCCAGGTTGTCATCACCGCCACCCCCCCAGGAGCAAGCGAGCGCAAGACTTCGGCGGCCGCCTTTGGTGGGTCCCTGGCGCCAAAGATGAGGAAGTTCGTGAATGAGTGTGTTACGGTAGACGGAGGTAGCGAGAGCTCTTCGGCTGGCATGACCTCTGTCTTCACCGCAGAATCCCACCCTCGTGATGTCACCTGCTTCTCAAAGTCTGCTATAAAAGCTGGGTTAATATCGGTTGCGTAGATGGTGGTTTCGGGTGAAGACGAGACCAACTCCGGGTAAGTTTCGAGAACGGCACGCGTAACGGCACCGGTACCGCATCCGTTGTCGTGAATGACTGCACCGGCAGCGATGGGAGGCAAGTGATCGCGTATATACTGCCTCGCGACAGTAATCGTGCTATCGCCTATCATGGAATTCAGAAGACTAGAAGTGCGGGGAATGCATTGCTTCGGGGCGAAGGTTGACGACGGCGTTGGAGCTGGCGTCTCGCCCTTCTCTGCGGAAACTGTCGTGTCTTCCGTTCCCTCTTTCAGTCCAAATTGTGTTTCGTTCTTTCGCGACATGTCGTACTGCTTGACTGCAAAGACCGCCAGAAAACCAGCGAGAGCAAAGGCAATGCCAACTTGCCACACGGTCTTTAAAGCATCCGAGTAGACGCCCAGAGCCTCGTCCCTAGTGGGTGGCCTGACATTCCGCAAGCCACCCATTGAAGCGAAGCCGTATGCATTTCCATTGGCTAGTTGCTCTCGTATGCCTCTGTCGCTGATACGATGTAAGAGCTTGTTCACCCGACCGTTAAAGATGACGGTTGGAATGGTTACGCCCCATATACCACCGAAGCTTCGCACAAACGCGTATGTGGCTGTTGTTCTCGCGACATCGCCGTCACTGAGCGCTGCCTGGACGGCCGGCAAGACGGATACTAGGATGATACCCAAACCGACGGCAGCAATGATCTGGAAGCAGACCCACGCAGCCTTGTGCGATCCTGCGTCAAGCAATGTAAAGAGCCCAACTCCGATGGAGGCCAGCGCAAATCCTACGAAATGCTGCGGCTTGTATTTTCCCGTCTTAGAGATCATGCCTCCCGCCACGATCCCCGATGGTACCAGGAGCATGTTGAGTGGAAGCTGATTGACACCGGATCCTAGAGGTGAGTTGCCTAGGACGCCTTGGAAATAAACAGGCAAGAACCAGATGACCCAGTAGAGGAGCAGGGCGCCATCGAAAGCCATGAAGAATCCAGCTGCCGAGGTTCGCTTCGCAAAGAGGCGATTAGGGACCATAGGATCGTTGCAAAACTTAGTCGACTCGTACCAATGAAAGACGGCCCATCCTACGAAACCGAGAACGAGAGGTGCGATGATATTCGCCGAATCCCATGGAAATACGACACCTCCCATGACGAGTCCCAGCAGAACCGAAGTGACGGAAGCCATGAAAATTGCTGCGCCAACGAAGTCGATGCGGGCGAGAGCCACCTTCCAAGTCTTGGGCTCGTGCTTGAGGTCCAGAAAAAGAACAAGGTAAACAAGCGCTAAGCCACCTGTAATGAGGTTCAAGTAGAAGCACCACCTCCAGTTGGCCTTAGCGATGGCGCCGCCTACAATGGGGCCGATGGAAGAGCCAAGAGCACCCGTGATTCTGACAAGTCCCATAAACTTTGCACGCTCCTGTAACGGTACCAGGTCGCTGACCACGACATCGCAGAGCACCAATATACCGCCCGCACCGAGACCTTGCACAGTGCGGCCACCAATCAGCATTCCAGCGCCCTTTGCACCACCCGCAATACCGCTGCCGAGGATGAAGCAAGTGGTCAGCAGGAGAAGAGGCCATCGTCTCCCAAAGACATCGGCTAGTTGGCCGACAAAAGGCTGTACGACGGCAGAGGCAAGAAGGAAAGCGTTTCCCACCCAAACATACTTGCTCCCCATATCGATAGACTCAACAATGGTAGGAAGAGCAGTAGTGACAATAGTAGCTTCCAAGGCGGTAGAAAGGCCCAACAGGCACAGGGAAAGGAAGACGGACCAAAACTTCAGCGACTTTGGGGTTGCTGGCGCTGCAGTTGGAGTCATCTTTTCGGGCGTTGAGGATCCATCTCCTGTCTCTTTTTCGTCCAATGGCGAAGGCGGCGAGGTCGAAGCAAGGACTGGAACCTCGCTCTGCTGAATCGCAGTTGCTGGCGTGGCCATTACTGTACCGAGTCTGAGGTATGTACGAGTTTAAAGCTCATGCGACGACTTCGAAGCGAGGGTGAACCAAGAGCAGGCGTGCGACTAGACAAATACAAACGAGCGGTACAGAAAGCCTAAAGGCGTCGATGCACACGGCGTACCACCGGGGGGCGTAGCATTCTTGCAAATCAACACCCACCACACCAATAACACATCTTGCTTGTTGGGGCGAAAATCTAATTCTTTGTTCCGTCGCACATTGCCGCCGCACGTCTCGTCTCCTTCGGCGACCGGCTCGTGCGAAGAGGGGGGTCCAACCTTGCCAGCCAGTGCACATGCACCGTTTATGGTAGCTCTCCGCCGTGCGCCAATCTATCGACGTGGAGCGCTGGAAAAGATGTGCGCAAATCACCGCCGCCAGCAATAACTAACGGCTGTGGCTTGACGTGCATGGCACGGTGTACGCCTCCCGTCGCCCAAGCGTTGAGCAGGCTGCAGAGCTTTGACTCCCGGAAGTCGGCGTTTAAACGCGGACCACATTGAGGAATGGTCACCGGACGGCCTACAGGAACCGTCAATCGAAAGGGCCATCGCTGCGGTTCGGTCGCAAGGTCATCCCCGCAGGTTCGCGCATGGGGGCCGAAAGAGTGCCCGCCGTCTAAGCTCAGTGCACTTGCCAGGATGTTTTCCACGAGTGGTAATCTAACCGGGCTACACATATTGAACTTCAGAACCCTGTAAAGACGAAAGTAGAAATGTTTGATAATTAACGACTTCCAGATGGAGGCACGACGTGCATGTCTCGGAGTGCCTAGAATCCGAGTGAAACCAAAGTTGCAGGCGGAGAAGCAATCTTCGATTGGAACCGAAATGGGATCTTCACCACAACGGCAAAGATCGCCCGATCGATATACTACTTTCTCAACCTGAATTCGACTTCCACATTGCCCATGGGAGCGATGGGCGGCATCACTACGAAATCCATACACACGTTCTGCGGTCTTTCCGTCAAGCCCCCACTGAGCCTAACGTCCCACTTGCCGACAATGTACGCGAGGATGTCTTTCACCATCGTCACTCCGAAAGGTCTCCCGGGACACGCATGCCTGCCGTAGCCAAAGATGAGCGAGTCAATGGTCGCCGAGCCAAATCTCCAGTTCGCATCTCGCCCCTCATCTACCTGATCCTCCAGCCAGCGCTCGGGGTAGAATCTGTCAGCATCTTTGATCCATGGCGTAGCACGCGCGTTGTAGCGCGGATTCGTCGCTGCTATCAGCGTATCTTGAGGAATGCAGTGACCGGTTGACAACGTGATGGGCTTGTGCGTCTTGCGCAACCACCCAACTAAGTTCACGCATGCTTAGCCTGCAGTCACCGTGCAAGGGGATTCTCGGAATGACTTACTGACACCCTGGGGATTCATACGTGCGCTCTCTTTACAGAAGGCGTCGACGAATTTCATCCTTGCGACTGTTTTGCGAGTCCATTGTTCGAAGGGGGCGGCTGCCAGCTCGCGGTCAATTTCTGCACGGAGAGGCGCTACGTATTGAGGGTAGGAAGCTAGATCGATTATGGCTTGTACGAGGAGAAAGGTTGGTCCGTGGATGGCTGCGAAACAGAGAGAGTAGTGGTCTTTTTCGACTAGTGAAGGGCTGAAATGAGGGTTCTCGGAGGGCTTGTATCGTCGGAGTACCCATTTGGTAAGTCTGCCCTCCTCTTCCTCTTCCGAAGAAGCTTTGCTTTCCACAGGGTCACCCAAGTGCTTTTGGACAAGAGGAGCAATTGACTCGGCGATGCCTTTCTTGGATCTCTGCACGGCTTTCTTCTGAGGCAAAATATGCGCTATGAAAGGCCTGAGGACGGTGGGAAATTGGCGGAGCCACGTCGAGTACACTACTACGGCGATGGCATGGTCGATAGACGACGTCAACCATTTCTTGTCTCTGTTCAGCGGACTGCCAACCATCAGACGACCAATCACGGGTCCGACGATGTTCACGAGAACTTCTTGTGGTGGTCGCGAGGTCCAGGTTTGGGAATCAGGCAGGGACTCGTTGCTAGCGTGTTGTATTTCATCTTGGATGGTGGGGAAAAAGTCATCGACTTCAGTGGGGAGGTCATATTTGATGCTGTGCGCTAGCTCTTTGTCTACCCATCCGCTGCCTGTCCAGCGGATCGCGAAGCGGTCGTACATGCTACCATTGGTGGAGAGCTGGGAGTCAGGGAGGTTTTTGAGTTCCTCGATGCAATATGCTGGGATAATGACGGTGGGGTCTTGGAAGGGAACGATGTAAGGCTGGTTTGGATACTGTTTTTCGTGTCAATCACCAGACCTATTGATGGAGGAGGTTGGTTTGTGTACTTTTTGATTTGCGTCATTGAGTACTTGGCGGCAATCACTCGACTTGGGGCTTTGGACTGCTGGTATTCCGGGGATATTAAGGCGGCGTCTTCTTTCGAGCTTGTGGAGAACGTATATAGAGATTATAGGGACGATGAGGGCAATGGATGCATAAAAAGAGATTTCCACGCCATATCGAGCCACGGTTGCAGCAGTGAAGAGTAAATCACCCATCCTTGCGATTATTGAGTCACCAATTTCACAACGTACAAATGTTAACTGTTCTAGAAGTTCCAAGGTTGCACTTTGTTCACGTGATCAACATGGCATCGTTGCTGAAGTCTAGAAGCCGTACCGGCGTCCGGCAGCTTTGCATCTATACGGGTTCGCATCAGCACTGCTACATTTCTGGTAGATGAAAGTGCAACAGGGCGCATTTCAAGGGACGGCGCGCAAACGATAGATGTTCGTTAGCCGGCACCATCATTGTTGTTCGGCACGCTTGGGCTTCACGGAATAGGCATTAGTTTACATGAGCTCGCATTTCAAGGGTTGCGTTTTGGATCCGCTCGGTGCGCGGTGTCTGGTCGGACTTTTGGGCGTGCCCAGTGTACTCGCAGCGCTCAGTGTGCAGACTGAATATAAGTTGATCGGGGCGCGAAGTCTAGTTGGTTCTTCGGCGCGACGAATGTATTCGCAGCGCTCAGTGTGTTCGTGCCGAACGCGATTCATCGGTGCGCGGGATGCGTTCGGGTGCCTCGGCTTGTCCATTATGCTATGCTCGCAATGCTTGATGCGGGTGAACAAGTACCTGAATCGGGGTCCGCATGAAGTACGTATACTCGGGCGGCGGTCCAAAGGGTCCCTCGTTGCCCTCGGCTTGCTTCAGCATGCTTCGCTGCCCGAAAGGCCTCGGCTTGTTTTGTTGTTTCCAGCTTGCTTCGGCAGGTTTACATTCTTTCGGGCCCCGAAGAAAACTACTCGGCGCCCGAAGAACATGGCTGCTGCTAGCCAATAGCATAAATGTTAGAGTGGTGGGGTCTGATTGGCTGAGCGGCCGCTATTCTGCACCACACGATCCTGCATCGCAAAATCGCAGTCGAAAGTTTACTCTGAATGTTGAATGAATGCCTGATACAAAACAATGGTGGGACTCCAATGTGTTATTCAAGCATAGTCTGAATGGACCGCTCTCTCGTAACAACTTTGAAGATACTGATGTTTGACTGGCATATCAGATACCATAAATGAAAGCGAGTTCAAATCAAGACCTACGTATCATTTGTCTCTTTTGGAAAGGCACGAACAGTATATTGTCTATCAAACGGTCCAAATTCCACGGCATGATACCACTGTCAAAAATCCCGCTAGAACAATGTGATTAACTTTCCTTCTGAGAAATTTGCACAGACCTCAACACTCTCACAATCTCATCATAATCTTTACCTTCCATTAAACCACCAAGTGCCGCTACGATCAACCTCTGCATATGCCTAACATCCTCGCAAGAAAAACACTCATCGCTGTATTCGAGCCTCAGCTTCAGACAGCCTTTCCTACTTGCAGTGAACTCTGCCATAATCTTGAACTTCGAACCTTCCGCCCAAGTGTCGTCTGATGTGACGCCGTCAATAGGAAGTCCCAGGTCGTGGTCAAGATCGTGGAATGTAACCATGGCGTCAAACAGTGGATGATTTGGATAATCAGGTTTGATGCCCAGATGTGAAAGTAGCTGGTCCCACGGAACTGCATGAGAAAGCGCGGCCCTGCTGGAGCGTTGAACCGACTTGATGAATGAAAGTTGCTTTAATTCCGTTCCTAGGGAAGAGTCCGAATGTTCAGAGTCGGACAAGTTGTTTTCCACTTGGGGATACTGAATCCGGATGGGTAAAGGCTCCAAGAAAAGACCTACTACTTCGAGATCGTCTTCGGAATTTCGATTCAGATACGGAGCCCCTATGGTGATGTCGCAAAGTGTTTCTTTGTGTTGCAACGCCAGGGCCACCGATGCTAATGCCAATTGATGCATCGTGACCTTTCTAGCAGATGAGAAGCGAAGGAGGGAATTGTAAAGGCTTTGTGGAATTTCACAGACGTATGATGAGCCGCCCCATTGCTTTCTGGGCGTGTTTTTACCAACGGAAAAATCTGACAATGATGGGTTGGAAAGATAATTGCGCCAAAATGACAAGTTTTCAAGTGGAGCTGGCACCGACCATGCATGATGTGAATATGCTTTTGCCACAGGTGCTAGCGTTATTCCATGATATACATCTGCCACCTCTTGAAGTACTTTTCTGAGGGTCGTGAGGTCGCAGATGATGTGGCTGACAACGACAAGCATCTTGGTTGGCGATAGTAAGACGCGGATCAGGTCGTCGACTTTAAGATCGAATGGGTCATTGACTTCCTTCGGTATATCGATATGCTGGACTTGTTTTACGGTAGGTGGAACCTCACTGTATGATCTTGAGATTCCATTGGTGTATCGAGAGCTGAGAATGCGATGCCGGCTCAAGATGGTATCCCAAGCTGAGACAAGCCGCTGTTGCTCCATCGTCCTGGGGAAATCACACGAGTAGGAAACATTGAAGGGCGACGTAGTTGAGTTGACTTGATACTTGTACCACCAATCCTTTTCTATGGGGGAAACCCCATGATCTCCAAGACTGGTCTGTGTCGCAATGTCGTTCGGGTGCTGCAAGGCTGCTAGAGCACTAGCCAGGTCGCGAAATGACGGTGAGCCCAAGATCAAACGAACCGAGATCTTCCGCTTGAAACTCTGCGACAGGCGATGGGCGAGGGAGATCAGAACAATAGAAGTAGCACAGACATCGTCGACATTGGAATCGAGATGGGTTTCAGCGTCCATTGTCATGCCAAGGACCTCTCGCAGGCACGCTAGAACCATCTTTTCGGAGGTAGCAATGCTTTGACCATTCCGTGGCTCGTCAATGATGTCCGAGTTCGAAATGTATCTGTAGTCTAGCTTTCCTGCGGGAGTCATTGGAAAAGCTTTTACAGCCTTGATGCGACGGGGAAGCGCATACGGAGGTATGTGCTGACTAAGGCTTGCTCTGAAGGACTGCATGTTCAAACTCGCAGGCTGAACAAAGGCAACCAGTTCATCGTCATTTACAGCGACAGCAGCTCCGGTGCAATCTTCATGCGCTCTTTCGATACGGATCCCCAGATCATCAAGGTCTATCCGAAAGCCACGTAACTTGATCTGCCGGTCATTGCGGCCAAGAAGCATCAACTCCCCACTGTCGCTCCAGTAGGCTCGGTCTCCTGTTTTGTACATGAATTCTCCGAAATGTTCTGGGCAGACAGAATCGGGAAAGAATCGGGTTGAGGTCTCTCGAGGACGCCCCACATAGCCATGTGCGACTTGCACACCAGCCAGATAGATTTCTCCGATAACACCAGGAGGAACAATGCTTTGCTTGCTATCGAGGATATAGATCCTTGACGAAGGAGTCGCTGAACCTAGACTGACAGGTTCTCCTACTTTTAATCGCTTGATTGTTGCACCGCAGGTAGCCTCGGTCGGGCCGTACATGTTGAAGAGCTGTTTGTGTTCTGCCCAGATATCACATACGCTTTGTGGAACGGCCTCTCCAACAAGGTATACAGCCTTCAAGTTTGGATAGTCTGACGGCTCGAGGATCTGGGCGACTGAAGGAGTGAGGATTACGGAGTCCGCCTTCTTCAAATGGTCGAGTGGTTGTGATTCATCCTGGAGTACCAATGTTGCCCCGTAGCTCAAGGTTGAGAATATCTCATGAATACTTCCATCGAAAGCGGGCGACATAAATTGGGCTATTCTCCAGCCAGATCGAGAGCAGAGTCGTACGCTGAAATCATTTTGAAATGCAACTAATCCGTCGTGACGGCACAGCACTCCTTTGGGGTTTCCAGTAGATCCCGACGTGAAACAAATGTACGCGTTGGACTTCGGATGAGGAGTTTTGGTTGACAAGTCTGAAGTATTGTTCTCTAGTAACAGCTCTTCCACTGAAAGGCAAAGGTTGCACGACGCTGGCATTCTTGACTTCGTTGCTGGTCGTGCAGTAAGGAATAGTTTAGCACCCGCCGATTTGTAGTTGGTATCTCGGATAATGTCGGGTACGTTTTTTTCGAGGGGAAAGTAGGTTGCGCCAGCTTTAAGAACAGCATAGATCGCAACGATCCAGCTGATCGATCGATCAGCATCTACACATACAACATCACCTGGTACAACATGTACTGCTAGGGACTTCGCGAGATGGGAGGACTGCTCGTGGAGCTCAGAGTAGGTCATAGTCCCTGACCGCCACTCGATGGCCGTTTCGGCAGGATTAGACTCTGCGGATCTTGAGAAGAGAGACACCAGAGTATCCCTACTGTGAGCATGCGTCGAACGTTTCGAGGCCCAATTCCCAAGCTTTCCGAGCTCGCTAAGTTGATCCGTCGTAATGAATGACTTCAGACATAGATTGAGGGTGGAGTCGGGGTTCATAATAGCCTTCAAAGCAGTTGCAAAGCTTGCGCCTAGACATGCCATATGGTGTCTTGCGAAGCTATCGGCGTGATAACTCATGGTAATTTTACCGCAATCTCCGACTTCAATGTGAATTGGAATATCCGAGTATACCACACCATACGGGCATCCGACGGAGTCAGAGAGGGAGCCGAGAGTGGAGTTAGGCCCGTGGAATCGAACATTAACTGCTGAGTCGAAGTTTCGCACGAAGCCGTGATTCGGTGTGCTCCATTGATAGGTCGTCAACCCCAGCAGTTCAGCGAAAGTTTCGCTGATATACTCTCTAATTAGATTGTGATGAGATAACCGAAGGGAGAAAGGCAAAGTGTTGATAGTCGGTCCGATTACGGTCTCTACACCTTCAATCGGTAACGTACGCCCAGATAAAACTGCACCAAAGCATACCTGATCGGAATCAGTATACCTCGAAAGTACAAGACCCCATGCGGCATAGTAGAGCGACGCAACTGTTACGCCTAATTTTCTAGCATGCTGGACAAGCTGTTCTGGGGACGATTCGACTTCGACCTGTTCAAGACCTTTCGTTTCTCGTTGTATGCCGTCTGGGCGACCGGGAAGAAGTAATCGCGTTGTTGCAGAAGGATACTTCTTTTTTTGCGTCCTCCAAAATTGCACAGCGGACTCGTGCTCGCGCTCTTGCAGTAGCTTCAGCTGTAGAGCGAACGACGTGTACGAAGGACCTGGTGTGTATGTTTCGCCTCTTAAGCACTTCTTCACTTTAGAGAGAAGAAGGCTAAATGAGACTCCATCAATCAGAGCATGGTGGAAGCTATAGATTATGGTGCTTTTACTTCTGACCTTGGATGATTGCAAGGTAACGACTCTTACTTGGGCTTCAGTAATCTTCGCATGTTGTGGCTCCGCTTTCAACATTCGTAGGTAACATCCTTCGTCGTAGACATTTATCTCCTCCCAAGCGAAGCGACCCGGACCACCTTCATACATATGGCCTTCTGTCTCTCCCACTTCGAAGGACAAGTTGAAAATTGGTTCTGTGTTCATAATCGCTTTCCATGCCAACTTGACTGCAGGTACAGCTTCTGGCTTATGTTCCTCGTAGTATGAAATGACGTTGCGACCAGGATTCATTTGCGTAGAGCGAACAAGGGATAATTGCATCTCCGTCATTGGACATTTCGCGCACGGCTGTTGCTCTTCGGTAGCCAACAATGCAACACTGTCTCTGCGTATGCGTTTTACTGATAGGTCGTCCGTATCGAGATGGACTCTTTTGAGCCCTGCACGCTGGGTCTGAGCGATTGCATGTTTGATGTCTCGTGGCGTGTAGACAGGTGCCTTGTCGGCAAGCACTTGCAGGGCACTAGCGGCGAATATTGATTCGAACGATATTCGGATTCCATGTTTCCTCAACCCGGCCTGCAGTTGAATTGAGGACAGTGAATCGCCCCCGTTGTGAATGAAACTCGCATTCAGATCTAACAAAGATATTGGAGTGTCCAACACCCTAGAAATTTCGGACAGTATGATAGCTGGTGACATTGTTTGAGGTTTACACTGTCATTGATAAGGATGTTGCGCGTGGAATGGCCTCATGCATGTAGGGTGACTGAAAACCAGATCCAATGACGGATGTCACTTTCATAATTCAGGAGTATCTTTTGCGCACTTGACGCGTGGAGCTATGCCTCTATGGCAATCGGCTACCGAAGTTTATGTGTCTTTGAACGTACTAATGCCACACGAACACCAACGCCGTTACATGGCAATTATTTCGTCGATGAAACCTCGCATCCAATCTATTCAACATGTGCGAAAAGTCCGAAACACTGTGGTATTTCGCATATGGGTCGAACATGAGTTCGTCCAAATTCACCGGCGGCCGAGGTATCGTCCCCCTCTCGTCTGCTCGAGTCCGCGTACCAGGCTGGAAACTCATCATGGAAATTCCGGGACTACCGTATTCAGAACCTTCATTTAGTTCTATCTCCGTAGAACGAACCGTTGACTTAGAAAGTTGCACTACACCAGGTGTTCTTGGGGTCGCTTATCTCATCACTGCGGACCAGTATCGTCAAGTGTTGGCGTCGGAAGGCGGAGGTATTGCTTACACCGCCGTCTGCCTTGCAGGAGAGCCCTTGGATAAGGAATCGGAAGAAACAGTCGGTCCGCGTGTCGTGCTCAGGACATTGCGTACTGCATTATCTCGGCGGCCAATGCCGCACCCTAGCAAGCGTTACATGGTGAGAGTGCATCCGAAATCCTTCAAAATATTTAGACAATCAAACAAGGAGCCTCTATCACTCTAACCACGATTCAGGACATCTTGAGAGAAGGCGCAAAAGAAGCAGAGTTGCCCACATCATATCAGAAATATCTCTCCGAAATTCCATATTACAGGCCTGCAGATTCAGAGTGGACAAGACTCGGTGCATCAATCTTTGTCGCACTTTGGGGACCTGTGATGACAGCAATGGAATCATTGACAAAGAGGAATATTCAGAAGGATGGAAATACTGCCCCATTTGTTATAACCCTAGTCAGATTAGTCATGTGGCTTATGTGGGCATTTCACGATTTCCTCATGGCACCGATGTTTGGTCGGGGCGACGGTTTGTAAACAGCTTTAGATTGTATGATGACGCACTCGGTCAGACATAAAGTATAGAAGACTATTCTTCTAATGAGAGCCCTCATCTCGCACTATAAGGAAGTTTTGTCATCCTGAGCCTTGTTCGCATCCTGCTTCTTTGTCTGCTTTTCCCACATATCGTAATATCTACCATGCTTGCGTATCAGCTCTTCATGCGTCCCTCGCTCTACAATTTCCCCATGATGAAAGACAAGAATCTGGTCGGCATCAGTTATGGTAGAGAGTCGGTGGGCGATTGTCATCGTTGTTCTGCCATTGGTGGCATATTCAAGCGCACCCTGAATCTGTTTTTCAGTGTGAGAGTCTAGTGATGCAGTTGCCTCATCAAGTAATATCATTTGGGGGTCTTTGAGTAGTGCACGCGCAATAGCAATCTATCATGACTCAGTAATGCTGGTCAAAGAATATTGGGGTTGCTCACCCTTTGCCTCTCTCCACCGGATAGTCTTAGTCCTCTTTCACCAACTTTGGTATCGTAGCCTTCAGGGAATTCGGTTATTCGATCATGGATACTTGCAGCTTTACATGCTTCGTAAATCTCCTCCAATGCCGCATCTGGTTTCGCATATTGTAAATTGTAGAGTATACTAGCGTTGAATAGGATTGTCTCTTGCGGAACCACCGCAATGTGTCTTCGGTAGCTCAGCATTTTGAGACTGCGGATGTCATGCCCATCTACCTGTATACTTCCACTAGATACGTCGTAGAACCTGAAAAGGAGCTTAAGACAGGTTGATTTCCCGCTACCGCTTTCGCCGATAATGGCCGTCTTTGTTCCAGGCTCTACCGTGAACGAAACATTGTTGATTGCTGGCTTCCGCTGGTGATATGCGAAAGACACGTTTGAGAAGGTTATTCTGCCGTCGCACCGCATGATTTCCTTGGCATTCTGAGCTTCAGTTACAGTAGGTTTATCGTTGAACTAATGGCTCTGTATCAGCGTCTGTTGCACAGAGCTTGACGAAAATCTATCTTACCAAAGCCAGCATTCTCTCGGCGTCAATGAGATTGTTCTGAACTTGATTGTAGAAGCTTCCAAAGAACTGAAGCGGCGCTTGGAGCTGTGTGAAATAGGCTAGTATGCTGACAAACATGGCAACCGTTTGTTGACTATTGACAATTTGAAAGGAGGATAACAAGACAACTAACAGGATGCCGAATGCAAGGATAGTGTTTTGCGTGATGTTAAGTAAGCTTAGAGAGAAAAGAACGGAAAATTCGGCTTTTTGGTAGGTTTCGACGTGACCTGCGAATTTTGCAGACTCTTGGTCCAGTGCTCCGTTGTGGTGCACAGTCTCATAAGACATCATTGTATCCATCCTATTTCACTGTCAGAGGTCTTTCTCCAAGAAGCAATGGCGATGAAGCCTGGATTGACTTACTTTGCTGCGTCCATTTCACGGTCCTTAGTGCTCATTTCGCGACGCGCCTTTGCTCTCCATTGCGCCATGTATATGGTCATGTAGATATAGCTCCACATGACTCCAATCAGAATTAGAGAGTAAAATGCATCGTACCGAATGAGAAAGTATAATGATGCAACTCCAAGGTCGAAAACCATAGGGAACAGCTGGAACGCAAAACTATCTAGGAACGTGTTCAGTGCACTTCCTTTACTAAGAGCACTCATGACTTCTCCAATGCGTTTACTAAGATGAAAATCGAGAGATAATGTCATGATGTGCTCAAACGCTGCGCAAGTCAGTCTCTTGAAGAGATTCTGGCGAACGGGGATCCAAATAATGGCGCGTATAGACCCCAGTACACCCTCTTGGCCTTGCAGACCGCGGAACAGGATGTACAGTGCAATGGCCTGATAAGGCATCTTCCCCGTCCCTAACGATGAAACCAAGATTTCCAGTTGATAAGGAACTAGAATATTGACAACTCTCTGAGAAAGCATCAAGCAAAAACATACTAGGAGGTACATCTGTTGTTTCAGGTCTCCAGATGGCCTACTCAATTAATTAGTTCTGAATGAATTTGGAAAATGAATACACAAACCATATATGCGGAAATAGCACTCGAAAACCTATTGAATAATCCAACCAGCTCCCTTTTCCAGCCGTGGACGACTTCAAATGCTTTCCGTTACTGGTGTCATTGCCTGCAGAGCCATATGTGGCACGAGATGGTCCTTGCAGAAGGCTCTCATTCTCTCCATCATCTTCATAGTTGTTGTTGTTCGGTAAGACGTAGATGATGCACATACACGATAGAACAAACAGTCTACTGACCCGGAATATCCATTTGATGACGTCTATGGTTTCTCCGCGAGGCTTCTTTTCAAAGACCGATATGATAATTTCAAGAATGACCGCAGTTGCCCAGGCATGGAAATTCGATGTTGTCGGTTGGAAAGAATCCTCGGGATCTGGGAGCAGACCGGCGACGTAATACAAGAGGATAGCGACGTGTGAGATCTAAGATGATAAGGAGTCATACAATGCGCATTCATAACAAAAGACTCACTAGGCTAGCCTGACTTAACTTATGATCGTCTTCCTGCCCCAAAGACGAGACAAAACCTGGAATTGCAGCGCCTACGCTTGCAGAGAAGCAAATGGCCAGAAATAGCTGCATCCACCAGATCACACGGACAAGGTTCCTCTTTTTGTGGTAGACATTCGAAATGTAGGCTTTGTTATGAAGGTAATGGTTGACGAGAAGTGAGCAAGACAGAACTAGATACAAAGCTAAGGGGTAGCTGTAATACAAGATCACTAAGGGCTGAAGCAGTGCCATTGCAATGCAATCAAGAAAGGAGTTGGGCGTCAGGTCTGCGAGCTTCTACAGCTTGACAGATGGATCCCTTTCATGAACTGTTTCTGGAACGGAGATAGGCGTATTCACACTTCCATGGTTGTGTTGCCGAATCGGGGTCCGAGGTGTGGTCGAACGACGCTTCTCTTCTGATTGGCTGTTTCGGTCAGCTGCGCCACTACCAATTTTGCCGATAATGATGATCTCTTCAACAACAAAACATTCCAAAACGTCTTCAAGGTTTGTGGATCAGTCTTTCTTTTTCGAAAGTAGCCATGCAATCTCCCACGGGTCTGAGTCTATCTAGTCGGGGATGGTCAAACATTGAAGCAATCATGCCCAAAATCAAAGGGGCTGTTGAGCAACGGAGCATAAAACACAACACAAACATCGATCTTTCTACCGCTGAAAACTGGCTTATTCGACCAGAGTTGATTGAACTGTGCAGAGATGCTATCACGCAACAGCTTGAGGCGCAAGTAAGTAGTCTCCCCCATTGCCTACACAGCGATCATCCTGACTAACAACATTATGTAGCATTTTTCGTATCCACGTGGCTTCTCTGGCGACCCAGATCTTCTGGATGCGTATGCGTCTTTCTTCAACAGATATTTCAACCCACATGTTACGGTACTTCCGTCCCACCTGTCCACCGCTCCTGGTGCAATGGCCTGCATAGACGCATTGTTGTACAACATTTGCGACCCTGGCGATGGGATTCTGGTACCTGGTCCTTATTGGAATGGTTTCGATTTCGGGATGCGTGTTCGATCATCCGTCAATCCTGTCGCAGTGGACCTTCCTTCATTCCAATCGAACTTTACTGACGAATTGCTTCCGTCGTTAGAAGAGGCATACATATCAGCCAAGTACCCCATCAAGGCGCTCATGATATGCAACCCTCACAATCCTCTTGGTCTCTACTACCCGAGAGCTGTGTTGGAAGGCTGCATCCAGTTTTGCAAGAGACACGGCATCCATTTCATCTCTGACGAAGTCTATGCGCTGACTAGCTTCGATGCTCCGGACCTTGCTGAACCTCGCGAGTTTGTTTCTGCTTTATCCTTAGATCTAGACAAACTTGGAGCAGACAAATCGCGCGTACATGTGATCTGGAGTACGAGCAAAGACTTCGGTCAGAGCGGTTTCAGAATGGTACTGAAATACTCTTGTTCCAGACACGAGCTATGATACTAATAAAATCCATTAGGGATGCACTGTTACACAGTTCAACGAAGAAATGGCTGTTGCATTAGCGCTGGCAGCCAACACCCAGATCTCTGCGCTCTCTACGATCTTCGTCACCAATCTTCTCACATCACCAAAGCTTCCCTCGCTCATTGCGCTCAATTCGCAAAGGCTTTCCATCGCTTACCAGAAACTGACGTCCTTCTTTAAAGAGAACCAAATTCCATACATCCCCTGCAACGCTGGACTGTATGTTTTCGCAAAGATGGCAACAAAAGCGACGTCCTGGGATGAGGAGTCCGACGTGGTTGGGCTATTGAAAGGCGCAGGTGTGTTAGTATCTCCTGGGAAAGCATATCACGGGCCAGAGAAGGAGAAAGGTTGGATGAGAGTAGGCTTCTCAGTCAAGGATACCGATTTGGAGAAGGCAATCCAAAGAATTAGACGGGTAGTTGAAAATATGAGAAGGTACGAGAGAAAAGATTCGCTGGGTATCTCATCGAAACGCTCGGCATCGCCACCAATAGAGGTGGATCAGCCCGTCAAGAGGGTGAAGATCTCCGCTGCAACTTAAACATGTCGGATTGGGCATCCAAGATGGGATTTTGGTATATTCAGACTGTTTTCATAATTTGAAACCAACTTTTTCCAGATTGTATCTATAGTTGTACTGGAGTTACGGACTCTTTGGGAGCTCCCTTGCAATCCCACACCCTGCATATGCCCCCATAGATAGAGCGGTAGGGGTGCTCTTTGCGAAACTCGCGCAATCTCCCGCTGCAAAGACTCCTGGAACGTTCGTCTTGCAGAACGGTGGGGCGGCGTCTATAACCCCCATCTTTGATAGTTGAACGCCAATCTGATCAATGAGCTTTGTATCGACCTTCGTCAGTGGGCGGTGAACCAAAAAAGCCTCGGTGGAGGAGGACCCATCTTCGAAATGAAGCACAATCTCTGCAAAGGAATCGTTTGAACTAAGACGTTCGATCTTTCGGTCGTCGATTGCGAAACCTGGTGTAGTGATTGCAGATGAGAGCTGTGTAGCGAGGTCTGAGTTCGCATTGGTGTAAATAGTCATCTTATCCACAAACTTGTGGCCATCTTGAGCCAGTATCGTCGCCTGAAATGCATTTGCAAGTCCATCTACGGCCAGCAAGCCAGCTGAAGCGGAACCTCGGAGTTCAAAGCCGAACTGAAACATGCAGTGGAAGCTACGAAGGTACAATTAGCAGAGGCGTTTTAGAAGACGAGCTGGCTTTGAATTCGCTACTTACATCAATTTCGCATACAAGCTTTGGTATCCTTCCACGTTCGGAAAAACATCCTGGGCTCCCGTTGCAAACAGAACCTTGCGCCCTAACCAATGTTTTCCTGCATCATCGGAAAGCCGAAAACGTCCATCGTCCAGCTTTTCTATCTTTTTTATCCCATTGTAAACGAATTTCGTGAAGCCGGCTTCTAGTAATTCGGTGCGCGATGCATCGAGCATGTCTCCCGGGGAACGATTCTCCCACGTGGATGTTAGTCGCATAGGAGTTGAGTAGTGGTTTCGTGGTGTGTTGTTATCGAAGATGATACACGTATGTAATGCCCTATAAAGAGTAAGGGCTGCCGAAAGGCCAGCGTAGCTACCGCCGATGATCAGCACATCGACTGTGTGGGAAAAAACATTGTCTCCGTTTTCGGTCATGGTGTGTCCGTTCAACCTGGAGAACCAGAGTGTCTGAACCCTACCTAATCTCAAGTGACAACCCTGTGATATATGATTATACGCGAACGCTCATGTCGTGATTGGTTGGAACAGGTTACGAATTTCGGGGACCGGTGGGCGTAAAACGAGGTCACGTGTTGGAACACAAACATCAGGGTCACAGCGGAGGCTAGGGAAAACGAGCTAAATTCTAGTACGTCTGTAAAAGTAACACCTCAGATGGCTTTCCTACACACCACTGTCGCCGGAACCTGAATCGGTACTAGGATGCTGGTAGATCTAAGGCGTTGGGCTGTGTATGACTAAACATCTGACCTCGACACTTTCTCTCGGCTCGGCATTAAGGGGTGTATCGACATGGTTAAAAGCTGCATGTGCGCAGACTATCATTATTAGCATATTTTCCGCAGATGACTTCCAGCTCAAACGCACATTTGCTGACTCCGTTGCTTAAACTATCCCAGATTTTTATCACTGTGACTTCACTTGTTCGTTGTTTGTCGAGATAGTACCACTTCTGCTGATCTGAGTGAGTAAATGTCGCCGTTTGTCCACGTTCCTCATTGGCTCCTTTGAGGAGATCGCACGCATGCATATCATGAATTCGAGTGGTTTGGTAGTCCATAGTCGCCAGCGGCCAGTCTTGCACAGGTCCATTTAGAGGCCGCCACACACTAGGTAGGTATTAGCCTAGTGTAAGTAAGTGTGAGGATAGCTTAATACTTCAACATCTGAACACGACCCTGTAACAGGTCATCAACGTTCTCCCAAGGTTCAATGTTCATCTTCAGTCTTCTCAAAGCCCCCTTCGGGGATTGATCGCAATGAACCTGGGCGTTGTTAGTATACCTTCGTCTCAAGTGAGACGACTCACCATGGTTGCAGGTTGCTCCTTGTTGTCGTTGTTCTCTGTTTTAGCGAGTTCGAGTCTGCGTTTTCGCAATGTGTGATCGAAGATGATTACTCTAGGAGCGCCGGTGATTCTCTTGACAAAATCTTCGATGTGTGGATAGTAGAGGTCTCTGACGGTCTCCTTATTGTTGCCTCGCAGTGCATCTATGGTTTCTTGTAGGATATCGTCATCATGAAAAGCGAAGCCGTGGGTATCCAGGACGAACTGGTTCCTTGTTGGCCTCGCATCGTATATCTTAACAGCATAGTCTTGCCATTGGAAATTGCTCCGATCGTATCCGGGATCTGGACTGATTCTCATGTAAGGGTTTCCACTTTTGTTTTCCCATGGTTCAAGGAATCGCATTTCAGCCACCACGCTCCCAGGTTCTACTGAGGGAATTTCCTTTTCCGCAGGTGGTGCTTCCCCCTCGAACCAGACTGGAACAAATTCGATTGCGTATGGCCATGCATTGCGTAGGGGGTAGACCTTTCTCAGCTTCCAACCCGATTCTTCGCCTAACGTCCTCCACTGTGATTCATCTCTTTCTTTGCCGCCCACAGCCACCATCATGTTCATGTCAGCATATCTCGACAGTCTACCAGTATGACCATCCTCCAGGACAGATTCCAAAACAATAAGACGACTTTTGGAACTTCTCTTAATCGACTTGCGGATGTTTTTCAAGATAATGGCAGCCTTATTGTCGTCCCAATCATGGAGACACCATTTCAGTGTATAGACTTCGAAAGATGGGATGCTCACAAAGAAATCACCTGTGAGTAGGTTCTCTCCTGGTATCTGGCCACCCACATCCTCAAATTGACCGTCAGGGGTGTGGAAATTTGCCCGCGCCTGCTCAATAACCCTGGGAGCTTCGAGAATCGCACCGGTCATTGTTCTGAACTTTCGAAGGAGCAAGGCAATGAGTCCGCCACCTCCACCACCAATATCAATAACGGTACCATGAGCTACCTCTTCCCACGGATAATCCTCTAAGATTCCTGGTGCCTGCGCAATAGCGCCTCCACTCAAGGTCTTATGAAACTTCTGTATCCACCCTTGGTCTGTGAAATATTTGAACATGCTGTCATCTGTGTCGTAGTTGACTTGGGCCGGTGAGCGGGAAATTCCGGCTCCACATGCAGCAGGAATCCCGCGGGCCATGTCGTAAAACTCGTTTCCGTATAGTTCTACCCAATTGCGCCATTGTGTCCAATGGTCAGAGAGAAGTAACGTAGATACGTGGTTGTTTTGGTATGTTTTGTCCTGCTTGTTGTACGAAAATACTCCGTTGTTGAAAAGCGTGCGCATGATCTGTCCTAAGCGGTCGGCTCGTGCTTTGCATTCTTTTGCGAGTGCGGGCAATGTCTTTGGCTCTTGCCGTAGGATATCGGGAATGTTCAATTCCACTGCAGCACACAATGCTTTTGTACTCATGTACCCTTTCGTAATCAGTGAAGTCGTGTCATGATCAGTGGGGCACAATACCTAAGTAATGGTCTGCAAGAATGAGATGTCCTGGCTCGAGAAGGTGTTGTACCTCAGCTACAAGGTCCAAAGTCTGGCCAGCTAGAGCCAATGTAGTTTTGTTCGGGAGAGCCTCCGTGTTATGGAGGGATTCCTGCAGGGCCAACTTTTCGTCTCCATTCAGGCGTCGAACCGCCGACTCCAGGGAAGCGTTCAGCTCATGTAGGAGAGACTCCATACTTTCTGAGCGATTCATCAATATTGCTATGCTTTGAGGTTTTCTATAGTCTGGCGTATTGCGGATGAGACGAGGCAAGGAGTGTTTAATGGTTGGGAGGCTCGATGATTGGTCGAAAAGCCCTAGACGCGCCTTCGGCGCCCGATCCCTCAACACCAGTTTCGGGCCCCTGGCGCCACATACTGTACCATTCCACTAATTTTCCAATGAGTATTGTCAGTAAAACGGAATCACTTCACTATTCCGCCAAAAGATGGACGCGTCAGAACCTCAATACAACAACGAGACTACCGCGCTTCTAGCCACGGGCGCTAGTGCGACTAGCGTTAGAGATGGTCTACTGGCTGAGAAAGATTCGGCAGCTGTGCAAGTCCTTCCTGTTGCACTTTTCGCGGCACTCGCTATGGCATGCACCGCTGCAACATCGTACTTTGCTTATGCTTCGCTTCTTTGTCAAGATCCCAAGAGTTGCAAAGGTGACGAATCTAGCAAATTTGCTGGCCTTGTTGCTGTTACAACTGGGGTTGCTAATATCGTTGGAATTTCTGCGTTCGGAGTCTTGCAGCGGTTGGCCATCACTAATCGCAAACGTGGTCTGATGATCTGGATTGTATGCCGTTCTATGAGTGTGGTTATGCTGCTATTGGGTGGTAAGATCTCCTTGTATGATCTGCGAAATTGAGCTAAGCTTCAACCACAGTTTTTGCGAATAATATTTATGTTGCCTTGTCTGGGAGACTGTTTGAAGGATTGGCATCCGACAATCTCCTCCACTTCACACTCAACGCCATATATACGGAATGTCACGAGGTTCAAGCATCTAGTCTCATTGGATACTCGCTCGGCTTTTATATGATCGGAATATCCGTCAGCCCGTTTGTTGCTGGTTTATTCAAGAGCTTCATCACCAGCTTCTTGATTGCCCTCGGTCTTTTCGGTGTTACTATCTCATACCTCCAACTCTGCGTACAGGGTCATCCACTTGAGCAAAACCACAGCGGCAGCATCAACAATGACGGGTGTCGATCTACCCAGAATCAAGCTCAAAATCCAACACAGAGGTGGCTAAGCACCATCCTAGTGCCTTTAGAAGTCTTCCGAAAAAACCCACGCCATCTTTCAGTTGGACTAAGTCTTTTGTTTTACAATACCATCCAATCGTACATTTTCAGTGCACTAATAGTGTACGCATCGGTTCGATTCCAATTCACTAGTAAGGAAAATGGAATTATCATCTCAGTTGCCCACTCCGTAGCAGCTCTTTACATTTTTACTACCTCGTTAATCGTACCCCGATTGTTAGTGTACATCAAGTATGTAGAACCCGCGCAGGGCAAAACAAAGACCACGAGATTGCGGAACTTAGTCTTGGCGTTGGTATCCCTTGCTATACAATCTCTATCGTTGTTAACGCTTGCCTTTGTTTATAGAGCTTGGCACATGTACTGCATAACGATTTTTCTTGCGATCGGATTACCTACTCCTTCTTACGTTAAAGCATACTATGCTGCATTACATGAGGTTGAGGCAAAAGTCAAGGCTCTGGCGGGTCTGGCCCTGATGGAAACGCTGGGGAGTGTTCTTGGACCTTTGATCCTCGGTAGTGTACAGGGTGCTTCTTCAGTTGACGGGACGGTTTTCTTTGTTGCAGCGTCGCTTGGGTTCCTCTCCATACTATCCCTTAGTGCTAGCCCTTTCATGATAAGGCACACCTGAATACATACCATATTCTATTGGCAATACTATAACGCATCTGCATCGCATTACTGCTTGAATGAATAACTTTGACATACTTTGGTCTAATTTGCTGACGGAGCAACTTTGTACTCGGTTTGAGGCTTCAGAAACTCCGATAGTAATTTGGTTCACGAACGGTCTGTAGTGCTTTGTGATCGCTGTGTGGTTTAGAAACATTTTGCGGTTTGGATAATTCGCTCCATTCAATTAGCACTTTCAGTGTGGGATGCTGCTTTAGATTTAGTGCTGACAACTCGTTATGACCCCACAAGGCAAGGATTGAAGCTAAGCCCACTAATGGCTTATGCTCCGTCTGATACCCCGCAATCTGTTACTTCAAAGTCAAGCACTATCGAGCACTATCATCAGAATTAGGCTTAGGTCGCCGACACAAGCAATATCCAATACGGAGGACCTACAGTCTACCATACTGCCCATCCAGGTCCAATCATAGGCTTTGAATATTAAGGGCACATAGATGTAGGTTACCGGAGCGCGTAAGCGTCGTTTGGCAGGATTACGTTCCAGGGTGATTGGTCCCATCGAAAAGCCAGAATGCCATCCTCACCGTTCGAAACCTATCGCTTGGCGCCTACGACCCGAGAATTCGGAGACCCCAGTCCTATGGTCGCTTTCGATCTCAAGCACAAGCAAATGTGCTGGGCACGCAGGATTCTAATCCCTCCTAGCACTACTGTAAATGCTCATGTGCATGTGCTTGCGCCCTGCTATCGTACGATACGACGTGCGAGACACTCTCATTGGTGATGTAGCATCAGATACCGATCTTTATCCTGGCATATCTCGCTGCTTTAATCTAAAATAGTGACTATGAATCGAAGAGCACCCCGTCGCTCTGTGGGATCTCTTTTTCCACTTTATAGTTTGCCAACCGATGAACACTTGAGTTATAATGGAAGCACCCCGACTCTCATCGGCCGAGAGCCTTCTCCGCAAAGAATACAAGCAGCCTTCCAAAGATCCATGGGCAGCTCCTTACGGCGGCCTCTCATCGTACTTCTGGCAAAAATACGGACTTCGTTCCTCGCCACGGCCACTCGAGGTGCCTGCGACTGCGCAGCCCCTCTTTGATGCCGATTTTCTGAATGCGCAAAATATCCAACCGGGTGTGCCATCATCATCGGATGTTGTGGTTGTAGGTGGTGGCATCCACTCGCTCATTTACGCTATACATCTTCGCCTCCGCTCCCAGTCTCTTTTTGCAAGCGACCCGACTCTCCACGTACCCTCAATCACTGTGCTCGAGCGACTTCCCTCGCCAGGCTACAAGATTGGCGAATCGACACTTACGACCTTCGGTGTCTGGCTCAGATCAGTCGGCATTAGCACTTCAGTCTTGTGGCGGTTATTCGGTGCAAAGGATGGCCTCGCCTTTTACTACCTCCCTCCAGACGGCTCCTGGGACGGAGTCACGTCGTTTTGTGCGAATGGCCCTAGTGGTGATTTTGTAGCTACGTTGCAGATCGAGCGCAAAATCAGCGAGCTGCTGTTGACGCTCTACGCACAGCGGCTGGGGGTGAAGGTCCTTCATGGTACGGGCGTCGACGTCCCTGGGACGCCGATAAGTAGTGACCCGGTCTTGCCGCGGCTTGCAAAAGTACGCGAAACATCACGTTCGAGTGACCCGGACAAACCAATAAGCTCGTCTGCGGTTCCTCCGTCGAATCTCGAAGCCTCGCCTTGCCGTACCGAGCCTAAGGCTGGACATGTGAAATTGACAAATGGTGTAGATATACAGACCAAGCTTTTGGTAGATGCAACCGGCCGATTCCGTCGCTTTGCGTCGAAAAAGAGTAAGTCGGAGCGGTTCGAGGGATTCAACACAGACTCTTTCTGGGCGTACTTTGAAATGACGGGCGACGAATCTGATCTGCCGTTTGATAACTACGAGAGTTGCCATACGAACCATATTTGCATTGCTGAAGGGTAAGTTCTATCTCCACATACCTGAGCAGTGGTTTTGAATGGTGGATTTTGAGGAAAAGAGCTCATCTGTTCTCATGGCTGTAAGCTAATGTATGTATTACAGCTGGGCGTGGCTCATTCGGCTTCCCACATGGGAGGGTAGCTCAATCCCGAATCTTACGGCTATGATCAATTATCTATTAGACCTCAACCAGGCCAATACACCTTCGGACTCGTACCCATCGATGGAGGAGGTAGCTCAGAGGTTCAATTGCAAGGTCCGCTGGGTCACGAGCATCGGGTTCGCGCTTCGCAGCGATGTTGTCTACCCTTCTTCGGAGGAGTTACAAAGGTATGGTGGTTGTGAAGCAGAAAGAAAATTTAATTGGATCACATCCAAGTACCCGCGTATGCAAGCATACATGGATCGCCACCGACTCGTCAAGGATTTGTATGGGACGAACTCGACATGGTTCATCCGCAAGCAACTCACTTACAGCACACCTATCTTGTCCGGTATCGCGAATAAGACTGGCGACGACGGCGACGGTATGGCGTGGGCAGCTATCGGCGATGCGGCTGGATTCACGAACCCGCTTTATTCCCCAGGGATCAACTGCAACATGGCTACCAGTGTTTTCCTGGCCGAAAAGACGCCTTACCTTCTGTCTAGAGGTAGACTGGAGAAGGAGAAGACTTTGGATCAATACAACAAGTTCTGCTCGGAAAGAGTGGCCAATCTAAACCGTATGAACAAATACAACTACGTACTCATGCAATCGCCCCGGACTGGACCCTTGGGCCCACTTTGGCAGTATATGTCTGGAACAGGGAATGCCTTGTGGCGCAGATCTTCCGAATTTGTGTCCGTCGACCGGGTCGCAGAGTTCGTGACCACGTGGGAATGGGGCTCCCAGCATCCAGAGTACACCATGTTTGCAAAAGAGGTCATTCGGCTTCTGGGGAACCGCTTGGACGACGGACCACCTGAGGAGGCGCGAGTGGAGGAAGTGCTGCAGCTTTCGGAGGAGATGATGGCTCGGGCCAAGCAGAGCGGCAAGTATATAAATCGCTGGGCAGGGCTGTTCAGTTGGTATGACGATGAGTTGCGGTTCAACGCGAGCAAGAAAGGAAGGGATAAGCTCGCTGTGCGATGTGAGGGATGCGGAAACTGGCGCATTTTGACGGGTGTCTCCACAAGGTGCTGCACTTGTGGAATAGTATGTAAGGAGGTAGATATCGTCAGATATGAGGATGCATGAGGCGGCGAAACAGGAATCAGTATATGAATAAGCCCAGTACCCAATTATGACCACACTAAAGTGCATCCGAGGCGCAAGCTCAGCTATGTAGAGAAGGACAAGATTTGGGATCTGTGATACTTGGTCTAGTACACCATGCCCGCACTCTCTAAAACATTAAGATTATGTATAATATAGTTCTCTTCAACCCACTGTTACTATGACCTACTTACAGGTACCATAACCTGTATGGCTATAAGATTGTTGGCTTGAAACACGCTCATAGATTGGGAACATAGCTTACCATCCAGCTTTACAGTGTCCATCTGTGGTACCACAGAAGCCGCTGCTGGAATAACATTGTCCATTGAACGGTCCATCAGCACATGTCAACCCCTTGGAGGCACCACAAGATAAGGCAAGAGATTGCTGAAGCCTGGGGATCGTTTGCGAGCCGAGATAAAACAACATTTCAGATTAGATAATGGCGGCTTGATAGACGTGTGAGACGGGCACTGTCTGCGGGGTTGGCTCGCTTCAGAAGGTGGGAATGAATCTTACGGTCGACTATAGCTACGGTCAAGGTGGCACAGCTGACGACTTTCCTGCCTACAACTGCATTATCTTTGAAGATGGTCTGTTGATTCCGGGCTCGTGGTAGGTGATATGTGGGGTAGGCTGTTCAATGATAGGCATAGACAATATTACACCAACGTGTTAGAGTGCTCATAGCCGATCGCTTGGAAGTAGAATAGAACACTGTGAGTTGTATGTGGAGATCTTCTCACGTAACACCCCAGGCGATGCCCAAGATATGCAAGACAAGGTCGATTTCGGACAAAATCTATGGAAGTTTATAGATAGTCTAGCTTGGTGTAGCGGCCACTGTGCTACAAATGTTTTAAACCTCCACTTGTATACCATTCCACTCACCTGGATACTTGGTGTAGTATCCCCACCCGATACCCATCTACGCCTTCTGCTCCCCGCCACCTGAGCCTCCTCCGGATCCCCTGTCACCAACCCGATAGCATGCGCGTTCGGTAGCGTGTACTTAGTGCCTGCCCCGACCGCTACCTTTCCTGGAAGCTTTCTTGGCTCGGGAAGGTCGTTTCTTGGTGGTCTTCTTGCGGTGTGTGGCAGGCCTCTTTTTGATAGGGTGTTTGGGAGTCTTCTTGGCGCTCTTCTTGGTGCCGCACTTGCCGGCCTTCTTCATTGCTGCGGTGCACTTCTTAGCGGTACCGCACTTGCCAGCCCTCTCCATTGCTGCGGTGCACTTCTTGGTGGTAGTGCACTTGCCAGCCTTCTTCATTACCGCGGTGCATGTGGGTTTTTTCAACGGGCAAGCAGCGCTCTGCTTCTTGGAGCCCATAGCGCGCTTTCCGTTGCCTGGTTTACCGTCGCACTCTTGAGGAGACCTCTTGCTAGGGATCTTTGGCGGACCACAGACTCCATATTTTCCGAGAGCACGTTTTGTGGCGCTGTCGCTGTCGCTCGGATGGTCGCTGTCGGCGCTGGTGCCGTCGCAGTTGATAGAAGCGTTCTCAGTGCCTTCCATGCCAGGTTGAAAAACAATTTTCCCGTCCCCGTCTTCGATGGCTATGATTTCATCTTTATTCCTCGCACTCTTGGCCATGTGATGAATCGCGGTGATTCTGCCGCTCTTGATTCCTTCATGAAGTATTTCGACTTCTTTTGACGTGAAATAGGAATTCTCAAAGTTTTTGTAATCTACAGCTCCGAAGACCAGGATCGTCCCCGTGGCGACTTCTGCCAGGGCCTTGGAAGCCTCTTCGCCGTCGTCGTCTACCTTGTCTACCTTGAACTCTTTGTACCATGGGTGATTGGGAGGGGGCTTTGAGCGATCTTTCCATTTAGGTGCAGTTATCATATTGCCATAGAAGAAATATCCGGGGCTCGTTCTCAGAAATCGTGGGATTTGTTTTTTGTCTGCTCCACCAGAGTAGAATAGGTACTTTTCGGTTCTCTTGAAGTGCTTCTTGAGATACGCCACATACTGCGCCTTGGTGATGGTCGGTAGTGCTTCTTCAAAATCGGGTTTGGCGCCGGCGCGTACGACTAAGGTGTTATTGATGTGGTCGTCCAGTAGAGGCGACGTAGCTGCAAAGTTGAACAGCGAGAGAAGAAGCAGGAAGCTTGCTACTAGGCCCGTCCAGCCGAACCTATAAGGACGCGCCATTCTCTAAGATGATTCTGCTGTAGACTTGCGATCTCCTCGTGTGAAATGAAGAAAAGATAACGGTCGAAAGCGACCAGTGACAAAAGAATGACGGAAAACAAATGGTCGAAAAAGAATGTTGATAAACGAGTGGCAGAAAGCGAATGGTAGAGAGTAGTATACTAAGAGGCAATAGCTGAGGTATTTGACTTCCTTTTGAATGCCATTACACAGGGTAATCAAAACAAGGTGAATAGGTATCGGTTCCCATACTAGGAAACGTTAGTGTTGCGAGACTGATGTGCCATGATTGGATTAACGGATGCGTCGTAGTCTTCTTTGAAAATCTCCGTAACAAGAACGATTCGTCTCGCAGAGGGACTGTTCCACAATCAACGGACTATAACCTAGCCAGAGTAATCCTATGTGCAGCACCAGGTGCGGAAGTCCGCCCAGGCGTATTGGGCGAAGCAGACAGGTTCCAGAGTATTCCTACGTGCAGCATCAAGTGCAGAAGTCCGCCCGGGCGTACTGGGCGAAGCAGACAGGTTGTAAGCAGGATTCCGGGCGTAAAGCACGAAACAGCTGACACCTGCCACTCCACCTGGGTAGTCACGTGATAGCCTAGCCCGAGACACGCGAGTAGCCGCCACGTGGCAATTCTTCTGCGGGAGGGGAACGGAGCAACCTTACTTAAAGTTTGGAAAACTCTCACGGATCTTGGTTCCCACCACTATCATCAGATCTACCACGTGGTCCATCACCATCCGTCGCCACCACCATCAGCACGATCACTACCATCGCCACCACCACGATATAGCTATGATGGAAATAGGCCCGGGTATGACCAAGGCGGATTTGGTACTGCCAGGCTCTTTCATCTCGACCAGAGGTGTAGATGATGTACTGATAGGTGAGGACGTCGCCCGTCCACTCCTGGAAGCAAGCTCGTCTGGCGACGCCGCGACGTTACAAAGCTTGCTATCGCAACCAAAATGGATCAAGATAATGCTCGATTTTCCACCCACCATCTATAAAGAGAGCCGTCCACGTGAAGGCCCGGATGATGCACGCAAGGTGTCGGCACGTGGAATCGGAAACGTCGATCGCGCTTTCAGATTAGCGGTTCAGAACCGCCATGCTGCTGTGTTGTCCACATTAATGGCCTTCTCAAACCGCCAAGGCGTCCTAAGATCCGAATTCATAGCGAAAGAGACAATGAATAAGATGATTGCCAATGAGTACGCCTGGGTATGGGAGGCACTCGCGTCTGCAGACCCGGAAATCGTCCACTTCCACTGCCACCACGGTGCGCTGGCGCTTTACGAGGCCGTGAGGCTAAAACGAACCAACGTGGTCGAGGTGCTACTCAAGTATGGGGCGGATCCACTACATCCTGTTCAGCAGCCTAAGAAACTTGGTACCTACGACTCGTCTCTAATGTCTCGCGCCGCGATGTCTCAATATCCACGCATGATCGAGATGCTGCTGGAACACGGTGCCCCTATCGCTTGTACTTCTGCGCTACATACCGCTGCAGCATTTGGTCGCCTTGATACTATGCGCGTCCTGATACAGCATAGCGCAGACTTGAATGAGGTTGACTATGAGTGGAACGAGTGGACGCCTATGCATTTCGCCGCCTCAAGATGCGAAGACGAGGCCATGGATTTACTGGAGCAAAGTGGGGCGCGCTCTGATGTGAAGGACTATGAGGACAGGACACCTGCGCAACTGCTCAAGGAGATGACACTGCTTAACGCGCGCACAAATCAGTAATACGGATCTTTCTGAGCAAGATTATGACACCATAGTGGAACCTAGATGCATCTTAGTGTACAGTAATAGTATGTGGCCAGCATTGCTTTCAGATATATGCAGCAGTCTTCGCATGCATTACTGACGTCTTAAAATTCACTAAACGAGAGTCTTACTGGAATAAATCTTCCGTATATCTTTGGCTGCTATTGGCGGGTACGTCGGTTAGCAATGGAATAAATTCGTGACATATACCTCATCAGCGGACTGGGTAGGTTAGTCCGCCGTGAAACATAACGTGAGACTTAATTTTAAAGGTCTCACTTATTCTTATATCGTCTGTACAAGAAGCTTAAAACCACGCCCGAACGTTTCACCTTTGCTGGAGTGGGCATACGGGGTGCAGTATTACTTTGTTATTACGATCGGTCAAATGGCACTGAATGATGGCGCTCTCGGCCTGCTGTGGGAAGTGTAAGGGCTCCGAGAAGAAGAATGGAGAGCTGCAAATCGCGACACAAGTTGAGATTTCGCTGGGTCAAGATTGGAATGTGAGTAAACAAGTGATAAATGTGCGATTCGGGGAAGTGAAGGACGGGAAACAGACGTTGGTGCTCACGCCCATCGCGTCCTTGACGTTGGCCGTAAGTTTAGCTCATCGATTAATTTACAATTTAGCTTGCATTTCCCAGCCCGCCATCTCCTCCTCAGTCCACGCCCACAGCTTCTCAGCCAGCTCCACATCCTCAGTAGGCGGCGATCCATTACCGCCAACACCCACGGGCTCATAGTACTGCCCACTCTCTGCCTCAGCGCTGGTCGTCCCCCACAGCTGGTTCAAGACGCCCTTTTCGATGCCTGCGGCCGAGAAGTAAGATACGATGGGCATGAGTATCCGGGCCAGAATAAAACTCTGTCTCATAGTCGTGCTGAGATTGGTATTCACCATGCCTGGATGTATAGCCACTGTTTTGATACTCGGATAACGTTTCGCAAGCTGCTTAACGTGCAGAATGTTCGCCAGCTTCGACACCCCGTACTTGGTCAAGGGTGAGGACCTGGGGTCAGCGCAATGCAACCTTGAGAAGTCGATGCCGCCTTCAGGGGCTCGAGTGTGCGAGTGCGATGTAAGGGTGACTATACGGACGTCTGAGCGGGGCTGCTCGGCAGTCTTTAGGAGGAGTGGCAGGAGCAATTTCGTGAGGAGCGCGTGGCCCATGTGGTTCGTGCCGAACTGTATCTCGTAGCCGTCGACCGTGGTTGCAGGCGGCACAGCCATGATGCCTGCATTGTTCATCAGGACATCGAGACGGGCGGTTGTCGCGAGAACCTTGTTTGCGGCCTCTTTGACGGATGCCAAAGATGCAAGGTCCATTTGAATGGGTGTCAGTTGCGCTCCTGGCACTGAATCGACGATCTCAGCGATTGCAGTGCGAGCTTTTTCCTCGCTGCGTGAGCCGATCAGGATCCGGGAAGGGTTGTGTTTGGCAAGTTGCAGGGCTGCTTCCTTTCCCAAGCCTGCATTTCCTATATTTTCATGAAATGTCAGTACCCGCTCATCAAGTCGAGCCCAAAATCTTCAGTAGCAAGAACGACTCACCTCCGGTGATGAAGATTACTTTACCAGATAGATCTGATATGGCTTCTGGACTGAAGGATGACATGATGCTCGATAATTCAAAGTGTAGAAGGAATGAACAACCCAGAGCTGTTTGAAAATGCCGCGTCTTATACCATTGCTTCCGGACAGATCGGAGATAACCAAGACTGGTTTGCTTCCACAACCAGGACAGCCTGTTCACAGGATCCAGTAATGAATAGACTTGGATAGGCGAATGTCTCGGCCTACCTACAGGAAGTCATGAATCCTTGTACGAAGGTCTCGCAACGAAATTTCGAGACTGTTTAGTAAGGTTGAGGGTAAGTTCGGCTTCGTAAAACTACTGAATTCATATGGAAGTGACCCTGTCTCATTGGCCTGACCAGAAAGCCGCATTCCTCATCCACGTCCTTGTTGCATTGCTGCATTGAGCCGGCGTGAATATCGCCCGAGTAGCCCTTTTAGGAAAGTGGATCGTGAAGCAGACTAGCCTTGTCCGGTCAAGCGCAAGGGATGTCACGCCTCCCAAGCGAGCTGAAGCAACGACCTCCTGCTGTCCGCAATGTCCGGTGACGAGACAAAGAAATCCATTGCTCTCGTGAATGGATTGTTCCGCGAAGACATAACCCGTACATACCATCGGGTTTGTCATCTACTCCTTCAGCACCGCAGACATGCCATCAGAATCGTCAACGCTCTCAGCTGACGCTGATCGAGGCCGACTCCCTGAGGCCAGGGTCAGTCGCAAGATCCAGCCAGTGGTCATGATCTTCGATAGCAAGCCACGACATCCACGGCAGAAGCATGCCAAGAAGCCTAGAAAGCCGTCCGCGGCGGCATCTAGGAAGACATTCGCCTTCGTCAACATCTCTCGCCCGGGCAAAGGGGACGAAGAATCCCGCACACTGGTCAAGACTCATGTGATGCAGGATGTCCTCCGTCGAAAATCAGGTGACTGCTCCAAGCTAGAAGTGAAGTCCCCCAAAAGCTTGTGCCTCTCCCAAGACTCCCGGTCCGTGGAAAGTTCGCCTCAAGCCCCTCCATCCTATCTTCTTACCTTTCCCATTCAAACAGAGCCCTATATGCTCAAACTGATACATGACTGTGCGTAGAAGTTTCTTCCCTTCACTCCCAATGCATGTTCATAGTTATGGATAAAGCTAAACTGAAATTCGACTGAGTAGATGCCGGCGCCATGCTTCCCACGGAAAGCAAAGTCATTGATTCGGCATGGTTCCCGCTAATCATGACTGATGCCGCGCTTTTCCATGCCCTCTTATGCATGTCGGCTCTCTTCGGGTTGCATGATATGACAGTGCAGAGGAAGCACATGCTAGAATCTATAAGATTGATTAATGACCGCTTGCCGGGCGAAGGGGCTACTTCAGATGCTACGATCACTGCCATACTATTCATGGCAAAAGCTGAGGTGAGCCATCTATCAAAGGAGAGTGTAAAGTCGTTGAGGTTGATGGGTTCACAGTACTTCCAAGGAAACCATGGCGCTTGGAGTGTGCATATGGATGGCGTAAAGAGAATAGTCGAACTCAGAGGTGGCATTGGGATGCTGTCACGACTAATACAACACAAGATTTATAGGTTAGTGATGCTTTTCTCCAACTTACCCATGACATCCGCTCATTGATCTTGAAAATTGTAGCACGGACTTACTAGGCTGCATGGAAATCGGCGCCGTCCCTCACTTCCCCGTTATCAACCTCCCAAAGCCCTTATCCCCACCTTCATCGTGTGATCTGCCATCAGCTGTAGTCTCCCTCGCAGATACATACACAGTTGGCCGCCACTGAAGCTATTTGGGAATACATAAAGTCACTTCAATCCTAACCGGCGAGCCAATCTCGGCCTCAGCATCTTTCAGCGCACCATTCCTGACATTGCTTACGCAGATCCCGCGGAGATGTTGATAGCTGCTTCTTGCAATCAATCAACATATTCACCGGGCTCAAGTTGCAATGTGCGTCAAATGTACTGGATCACATCGTGCCATAGCAAACCAAGTCGGGCCGAGTCGCATACAGCGCGACACCAACGATTATGCTGTGGTGAAGATGTTCGCCGAGACCAACCAAATACTGTGCTCCTAATGCATTTACGCCATTGATGCACGCCTACGTGAGATCGGTGACCGATCTTGGCTTTATGTGTAAAGGTCAGGGTCTTGATGCGGAAGCTGTTAAAGTTATGAGCGAATGTGTGCGGGTTTGCCACTGTGTTCTAGGCGCTAGTGGTCCGCATTACACGTCTTCCGTAACGGCGCTTGCTAGGTGGAAGGCAGAGCAAGTAGACATCGGCGGTTTAAGCTTGGATGGCTGATCATGGCTAGTTTAGCCGACTAGCATGGAATTCATCGTAGGGAAAGTTGCGCGGGAGACAGATAGTATCATGGCGATACCTTTCCAATTGTATGTTTTAAAATTGTACTCTAAATTGCTGGTACTGCTACGAAAAGATACTTGAAGGGTACTTTGAGGAGTGGTATCCCAGAGGTGATCTGTCACCGTGGCGGCGTCGTTGGAGGTGGCAATCCGCCACCACATGCAGGGGGGATGGCCGACCCGCACCGGCACTGACCTTGCGAAGTGAACTTGCGAGAGGCATTGGAAATCTCTAGAAAGAACGATCTTCGAAGGTGTTATTTACCACTAAGGCGTGACGCCAGGAGTTAGTTCCCGCAGTGTACTCCGCCAAAAGATAGCATACCCCGTTGGCTGCACTTACACAATTTCGGACCAGGCATCGGATACACCGGCTTCGATTCATCATTGTAGATATTATAGTGTACCCCGGGATCATCAGCACTGTACAGTAAAGTTCCCACAACGCCCGAAGGTGTAGCATCGCCGTCACCAGTGATCTGGACATTCACGCACTGCGGGTAGAACTGCGCAGCACCGACATCGTAGGCCGAGTGTAGAGCCAAAATTTCATTGCGGAAGACGTAGTTTCCGGCCTTGATGAATGGTGGAATGGTGACTGACCAGAAACCCTCCGCTGCACGCAGTTTGTCGTCCGCCCACATCCCCACCTTGCCACTGCCATTTCCGTAAGAAAGTTGGCCTAGCTCGGCGATCTTGAACCACTCGAGCTGCTCTTTTTTGACCTTGGTGCAATCTCCGTTGCAAGCGGCTAGGTAGGAGAAGATGGGTCCGTGGTGGGAATCTGGCCAGGTCGTCCAGTGAAGGTCCACGGTGCTTCCCGCTGCAATCGGGGTGCCGTAGGCCTTTGCATTCGTGGCGTTGATTGAGCATATAATATCCGGACTGTTGACGTTGCTACTGTATACAGGCCCTGTGTCAGTGTTCCAGGCTGGCCAGGCGATGGTATCTTGATCGGGAACCCAGGGCGCTACTGCTGGATTGAATCCGGAATAATTTTGGCCGGAGATGGTCCATAGATCAATCCATCCATGGGCAGAGACGATGTCGGCGACGCCTAGGATGAGGCTCAATGCCACCACCGATAGCATCTTGACCGAAAACGTAGACAATAATCGTGAGTTAGAATGATGACACCCAGCCTCCATCGCATGGTGGCTTTCATATAGTCATGTCGTGGAGGTCAAAGTAAATAGCCGACGGCCAATTACAGACTGATAAGGATAAAAATAGTCCTCCAAATTGATTGTCATTCGGTACATTGAGGACGGCTCATTGGTGGAACGCGTAGATGTCAGGCTTATTACTGCGCAACAGCCCTAGGAGTCGGAGGTCATTAGCCGTGATACACTCTATGTTGTAGACCGGCAGGAGCTATCGGCATTACAACAAAGGATAGCCTTAGAAAAATCAATCGTCCCATTGTTGCTGTGTCCATTGCTATTTGCTTCAGCGGACGTCGACATTGCTGCAGCAAGGCGCATGATTGACGCGCTAGAACCCTATCGTGATAGCAGGAATTTCTTCAGGACCCATGCCTCCTATTGCGCGCAGATTCATTCTTCTCCAGAGGCTAACCCTGCCGTAGTATTATAAGAGGGGCAATTGTTATTCTTCGGATTCGCTTCATGGTCGCGCGATCTCGAGCAGTTATGATCTCGTGCTGATATATATTGGCTTCAAAAGTATGTGTGCATCAATTCACCAATAGCATCGGTGGTTTAGTGGTAAAATTAGCCGTTGCCAATCAGTTTCGGCTAGCCCCGGGTTCGATTGTGAGTCTGGTCAAGTCCTATCTTAAAAATGCATTCACTGACAATTAATCAGCCCGGCCGATGCATATCATCATTCATCTTTCTTTTTGGCAACCTTCCTATACATCTTTGAGTCTAGGCCATCCAACATAGCCCTGGGTGCGACTCCCGGCCGATGCATTTGTCGTAGTTCTTGCGCTTCTTACGAGCCTGGAGTGGTGTTGTGGCGTTGCTTTTTGGCCTCACTGTGGGTAAAGTGTGAAAGAAAGGGTTACGCGAACACTAGTGTGGGGCTAAACCACTGCACCACGAAACAAAATAGCAGAGACCATCTGCCAACTGCTCCCGTCTGTGCGAAATAGACTGTATGTATATAATCGTCGCAAAGGTAGATGCTCTGGACCGCGTACTGTTCTGAACGTGAGAGCATGCATGTGCGGTCAAAAAAGACGCTATGATGGAGCCATGTAGATTTGCGACTGCAGCGTAAACGTTCTAGCTGCGCTCGATTAAGGAATAACCATACCGAAATCACGAACAGAGCTTGTATGAAAGCCGACGAACAGCAGCTGATCAAATAGGCTCATAATACCAAAGGAACAGGATACCACGTATTTCCATAGAGCTTAAGGATATCCCGAAGTGTTACACGTAAGCGTAAGAATCGGCTATGCTATCACAAGGCGCGATACAGCGCGTGTCAAAAGTACAAGCAACGCTGTATCCACGCGGACGGAACTGTACTTATGGGATACAATGCCACTGACGACGCTACACCGGAAAATGCTACCGGAAAATGCATCGAGTGATTAGTACCCATGTCCAAGAACTACGTAGCATTAACACAATAAACTTGCCCCCTCTCAAGTCTGTGTGTGCTATACCTTCCCCAACATCACTATCTAATAAAACCCTGGCAGTCCCCTTGTCCAAGTCAGATATTCCCTCATTCAGATAGTGACATAGGGTATCGAGCGAAGTAACCTGATGGCTCTTGAGCCGATGGAGAATATTCACATCGAGAATGAATCGGGAGAGATTGGAACATTTGGCAATGCCATAGTCAAAAGACATGACAACCATTGCCAACGCAGGCATCTACAAACAAACACCTTCTCTTCCCTTCCATCGAATCTTTTTCTTACTCGCAGAGCACACATGCACGCAGCTCTCGCAGCTGTCTGAGGCTGCATCGATTGCTGTTCCCTTCGCGTATGGGCGAGACTGCTGCCTGTATGTCAGAAGTAGTGCTAGCAAGATATCGCATGGCGGGGGAGCTGTGGATGTCTCTACCCTACCTCGCCAGCCAGAAAGCACAATACAACCCGAGCTCCGAAGTTAGCTAATACTACTACCAACCCGCCTGGGAAGCGTCGTGGGACGCTAGTCTGTGCAGTGGGTAATAATCGTACCCATGTCACTTCGATGTCGGATGCGAAACGCGGAACCGAGGTCCAGCTGTGAAAGAATTGGCAGATGCGTGGTCGATGTGTACAATTAATCAGTCACGCTATGCGTCCCACCAGGTCGAAATGCGGTTCCGTTCCGTGAGCCTCGTTTCGTCAAGCGTGGGTGAGAACCGGATCCGAGACGTGTAAATCGTGTCGGAACCGAGTGTAGGAAGGATGCGGTACGAGTATCGGACCACACGTAACGTCCTGCGAAGTCGGATCCTCGGATCCGACCTATGGACGCCTCTGCTCGCTCTCGCAAACGGAACCGACAGCTGCGAGGCTCACGTTTTAAAGCGTGATCTGCTGTAATGTAAGCGGGTATATAAACACACCCTCCCCTCCTTCCATCTACACAGCATACCCCCTCATCTTTCACCACCTATCCTTAAGTCGTTGTTTATTACTACAATGCCCCCATCGCGCATCGCCCTCGCCGGCGCAACCGGCACCCTCGGCCCCGTCATCCTCGCCGCCCTCCTCTCCGCCTCCCACACCGTCACAGTCCTCACCCGCACCGGCTCCCGCTCTACCGCCAAGCTCGCCCCGCACCCCAGCCTCACCATCGCAGAAGTAGACTTCGCTTCTCCCGCAAGCATGCTGCCCTTCCTCTCAGGCATCGACGTCGTCGTCTCGTGCGTAGCAGCCAGCGCCCTGGGCTCTCAGAACCCGCTCATCGACGCCGCGGTGCAGGCCGGCGTGAAGCGCTTCATACCCGCTGAATTCGGGCTCGACAGCATGAACGAGAAGGCTATGCTGCTTCCTGTTATTGCGCCTAAGGTTGCGACGCAGAAGTATTTGAATGAGAAGGTTAGGGAGAGTAAGGGGGGGTTTAGCTGGACGGCGGTCGCGAACGGGTGGTTTCTTGATTGGGCGCTGGAGACTACGACGTTTTTGATGGATGTTAAGGGGAGGAAGGCGACGTTGTACAATGGCGGGGATGTGAGGTTCAGTGCGACGTTGTTGGGGGATATAGCGAAGGCGGTGGTGGGGGTGGTTGAGAGGAGGGAGGAGACGAGGGATAGGGTTGTGTATGTGCAGTCTGCGGTTGTGACGCAGAAGCAGCTTATTGGGTATGCGAAGGAGAAAGACGGGAGGGAGTGGAGCTTCACGACGAAAGGAACGGATGAGGTGTTAGGGGAGATTGAGGTAGCGGTGGCCAAGGGGGATTTCCACGCACAGTTTGTGCTGAGTCCGATTGTGGGGTGTTCGGATCCGGAGTATGGGTGTGATTATTCGGGGCATTCGGATAACGAGCTTTTTGGTATCCAGGAGATGAGCGAGGAGGAACTGAGGGCGTTGGTGCAAGGACTGATGTAAGAGGTGGATAGTGCATAGAAAAGTGGGGCTACACACGGCTGCTTACCAATACGCTCACTGCTCCCTCGGATCCGATGTCGATAGTGATGTAGCTCTTTGTTCTCCGTGAGTGAAGCACAGGAAATGCCTCGACAGTCGGTTCCGAAACGCACTCAATTTTCCAGCTGCGATGGCTGTCGCCTTTCTCGCGTAGCTTGTGACGCCTCCAAGACTGCGCACCATTCAGGTGGATCAGACCGAGTCGGATCGTGCTCGCGATGCAATCGAAAGAAGCAGACCTGTACTTTCGAAGTAAGTTCGATTTTCTTTGATCTTGTTTGTACTGTTGGAGATATGCGATAGGATCTGCATGCGGATCAGAAATCGTGGTCCTCAAGCGCACTTGTAGACTGTTGTTTTATCATATCAAAATTGCTTATGAGTGCAGTGGATGAAGCATGCGAAAACGAAAGTGTCGAATCTGCCACAGACCGAAAGCGACTCGTCCCGCGAGAGTCGGCTGGAATCTCAGGATGCTCGCGCATCGCCACTGCAGCAACCGCTTGCACATGTAATAAGTGAGCAGCGTAGCCAAAGGAGACGACAAGTGCCCGAGCATTTCAGTACGCAGATCTCCTGTCCAGTTCCTGCCAGCGAAGGTGTGTCGCACATATCGTCATCGACAGAATCGGAAACCAACCCAGAAAGGACAAACCACTCGGAAGCTCGGACCGTGCAATCGGGGTTCTCTGAGGACGAGTTGATTCTGTGGGCGAAGAACATCTTCCGTCACGGTTTTGAGGCGGGTTTTGGCGTGCTGCTTGGCAGACATGGCTGTCCATTTGTGTAAAGTCAACGTGCCAACAGAGGGAAGCGACATTTTATCTAAAATCGAACAGGGATGATCTACACAGCGAACTCAACGTTTCCTTATTGACGCTGGCGAAAAGGCTTGACGTGGAACACAAATGCGAAGGGGCGCCAACATCAGTACCCATGGATGCAGATGGCCTCATAGCGCCTGCGATGGATGACTTGGTTGCGAGATGCCTAGATCGTGCGATCCTAGCTTTCACCACACGCTGGTTTATGTCGAGCTTGCAAGCAGTCGAAGATGACGAAATCGTGACGAACAGTTGGCGAGCCTCAAGATCTGATATGCTCATGCTGCTAAGCCGGGTCTCGTACCGATCGGTGCTCGCATTGTACCTGTTCGCACAAACGCCCGTGCCAGCGGGTATAGGTGAAGAGGAAGAGCTTAGTGGTATTAGTGGGTCAGTATGTATGCACGTGGCTTTGATGCACATCCAGAAGCTGCGGCAGCGGTGCGATCCAGGTAGGCCGTCCCATTGGTGAATAGCATGCGCTCATTTGTGGTTACAGTTAAAAAGGCTCAAGCGAACGTCACTCAAGCGTTCTTAGATCTCGAAAGTAGAGCCTACTGGGCCGCAGTGATTTGGGACACGTCAGACTCGCTGAGCAGTGACATGCGCACATCTTTGACCTCGGGTCTCAACGGCGCCTGTTCAGAGCCTGCGTGGCGCCTGGCTAGAGCATTTCTTGTTGGATCATTTACACCCAGCACAGAGCGCTGGCTCACGAATGGTTTCGACATTAACGATGAGAATGCATCCCGGATCATCGGAGCGGCGTCCGTCAGCCAAGTGCTTATGTGGAAGAATGTCACGTCCTTGAAGGAGGCGCTTCGTGAAGGAGTTGACGAAGGCACCGTCCTATGGGTATGGAACTCGCTGCAGGATACGGTCAGCATATTCAGGAATTCGATTCGCCCTTTGCTCGGTCTGTGTGAGAGACGAATACAATTCCTCGGCCAGGCGGTCCGGTTATGTTGGTTCGAAGTTACCCTGCGATACTGCGTAGGCGTCATGGTCCTCCTTGACGCGCTCGAAGTGGCGAAACGTTCGGATCTCCTGGAGCAGCTCCTTGAAGTTCGAGACGAGGTCGAGCACGAATCGTTCGCTGTTCTCAAGTTCGGCATGGACAATGTCTACCGTATACCAACGCAAGGGCACCTTGATACTGAGGTTGCTTCGCTGATACCAAGAGAGCCGATGGAGATACCGTTTGTAACACTGTATGCGTTTCCACGCCACGTTGTCACACTTGTGCAATTAGTGTGCAGAGGCATCGTTCAGAAACGTCACGAGGAGAAGTTAGACCGAAACGTTTTCGCTCACCTGGCCTCGATGTTGGTGGATTCTCTTGCTCTGCTCCCACGCAACTTGAAGGAGATAGGGTCTGCCAGACGGGGCCTGGAAGCAATGGTGGAGGGGGCTTGAGTCATCACCGGGGACTGTTTCTGTTCTTCGTTGCGAATTTGACCCTGCTGTGCGGTTGGGCAGGTGCGATTGGGGCAGGCAGAAGCACGTCGCCTTCCGCTCGAAGCGCCAGCTGCAGTGGTAATGCGATGTGGTATTTCGTCGCTGTGAGTGAGCCTTCTAGACAAGTCTCGTGGCAGTCTCGCGGCAGTCTCGTGGCAGTCTCGAGACGGTGTTGCAGACGGAAACAGCAGGTCCGCTTGTGGATGGGAAAGACGAGCGGAAGCAGTGCCAAGCCGGCGTCTCTCTCGGCCTTGGACTGTATGAACTGCACGCATGTTGACCATGATGCCCGAGGTTTGCAGGTGTAGGTGTCGATGTCGTGTGCGCTAAGCCGGACGACCGCCAAGCATATGCAGTCCATGGAGAGCCTGGAAGCGAACCCAGCGTAACGTGGACTAGCTCCAGCCGCAGCAGTATGGGCAAGACAAATGCGATGGTGGGATGGTCGGAAAGTTTCGGCTGTCTCTTGTTCTGGGTCGAGGCCGTGTCTCGCTAATCTCAGCCAAGGCGCAGGTCCGCCCTAGCGTCCGATCTCGATGCAGCCCTAGACACGGCGTTACAGATCGCGGTGGACGCAATGCTAGCCTCACCCGCACTACCTACCTGGCTTGACAGGCACATGCGGGCGGCGGCGGTGCTTCCTCCATGAACGCTTTCCAGATGGGCCTGCCGCCCAACGCCCGCATGCCCGACCCCAACACCCCTCCTCCCGACGACGGCGACCCCATGCTCGCGCTGCAACAGGTCGATCGCGACTGGACACTCGACCTCCCCGATACCGACCATGTGCGCTTCTTCCGCGGGGCCAATTGGGCGAAGAGCGCACTGGGCCCGCCAAACACCTGGGACGAGACGCTGCGTGTCTTCACGCGCATGGTCTTCGCCGATTCGCGCGCAGCCTGCATCTGGTGGTACGGCGCCCCAGCATGTTTTGGTCACCGCAGATGCTAACAAGCCAGGGGCGACTCGTACACGGCCATATACAACGAAGCGTATGCGCCTCTCGCAGCAGCCGTCCACCCCAAGCTGTGAGCCCGTCCTTGTGCCCATGTGCCCAGGGACCTTCGCTAATCCTTACAGGATGGCATCTTCCTTCTGGGACTGCTACCCAGATCTGTGGCCGAGCATCAAGCCCTTCTTCGACAAGTGCCGCGATTCCGGCGTGGGGCTTGACTACTCGCCCGAGCATGCTCTCATGGTCGAGCGGAAAGGGTGGCGAGAAGAGTGAGTTCAAGTCTCGGTTCCTTACACTTTAGCTCTGTTCTAACAACGATAGAGCATTCTTCAACGGCAATTTTGTCCCAATCGGCAATGGTCCCACCAACCAACCCCAAGGGTACTACAACTCGCTCTTCGAGGTTACGAGCCAACGCCTGTCCGACCGTCGAACCATGCTGCTCAACCGACTGGCTTCGCAGGCCGACTTCGACCCCGACACCGCCTGCAGCCACATCCTTGAGACGCTCACCACCGACGCCAACGATCTGCCTCTTGCTATGTTGTACGAGGTGGACGGTGACGATTCGCCATCACACGTTTTGCGGCTTCGGGGACAGTATGGCCTTCCGGAAGAGCACAAGCTGAAAGTGGACAACCAGGACATCGATAGCGACGAAGGTCTCATACCAGAATGCCGCCGTGCTGGGGCTGAGATCCTGACCATTGACTACGATGAGCGCTTCGATTCTGTGTCATGGGCTGGATTCGGTTCGCCATCCAAAACGATTGGCATCTTACCCATCAACACTGGGTCACGGGTATCTGGCTACTTGATTGTTGGGACAAACCCGTGCCGACCCTTTGATGATGCTGGTCTACAATTTTTGAAAGACGTTGGCCGTACAGTATCAAGTATCATGAACCTCGCCGTCAGCGCCGCGAAAACAAGAGAGCGACAGCGAAAGCTCGAGGACGACCTGGCCTTTAGTGATATGAAGCTGCGCCACTTGGTCGAACATGCTTCGGTTGGCATGATCCACATGGGACTTGACGGCAGCATTATCTGGGCGAACGACCAATACTATACTTTGTCCGGAATGACAGCAGAAGAGCATGTTGGCTTCTTCAAATTCTGGGACGTTTACATCGAGGAAGATTTACCTAGAGCCCAAGACGCTTGGACGACCCTGAGTTCGGGCGTCAATCATATCAGTATAGAATTGCGACTGAAGCGGCTTTTCACTGCACCCAATGGCGATGCAGAGCCCGCCCAGATTCAGGTTCTAGCATTCCCTTATCGCGAGGGAGAGACAGTCAGATCAATCATGGCTTGCACTACCGATATCTCAAGACTCAAGTGGGCCGAAACTTTCCAGGCGCGTCTGGCAGCCGAAGCGCGAGAAGCGAAAAGACAACAAGAAGCGTTCATCGATGTCGTTTCCCATGAGATGCGGAACCCTCTTAGTGCAATCGTGCATTGTGCAGACAGCATCTCCACCGGAGTCGAAGAGTGTCACGCCAAAGTCGCCGATCTACCAGCCCTGCTGCTTGAGACGCTGAACGACAACGTGGCCTCGGCCAACATCATCATGCAATGCGCGAACCACCAGAAGAGAATCATCGACGATGTACTCACACTCAGCAAACTAGATTCCATGCTGCTCTCCATCACACCGACCGCCACACGGCCTGCCAAGCTGGTCAGCTCAATCTCGAGTATCTTCCAGGCAGAGCTCAAGTCGAACAATATCCGTTACAGCGTCACTCCCGACCCCTCTCTAGAAACATTGAGCATCGACCATGTGTTCCTCGACCCCTCGCGCGTCACGCAGATCTTCATCAACCTCCTAACCAACGCCATCAAGTTCGTCAAGACCTCCCAGGAGCCAACCATCCTGGTCCGCTTCGGCGCAAGCAAATCCTCACCCCGGTCCATGTTCGCAAAAAACACTTTCTGGGCCTCAAAAGCAAAAGACTACTCCGACCCAACCGCCTCCCCCGACTGGGGCCACCTCGAAGATCTCTACCTCACCTTCTCAGTCCAAGACTCAGGCATCGGCCTCAAAGGCGCAGAAATCCACACAATCTTCGAACGCTTCCGCCAGGCCAACATGAAGACGCACGTCAAGTACGGCGGCAGCGGGCTCGGGCTTTTCATCAGCAAGGAACTCACCGAGAAGCAGGGCGGCGAAATAGGCGTCTCCTCCGTCGCAGGTGAGGGCTCGACGTTCGGCTTCTACGTCAAGACGAGACGTGTGGAGCATAGGCCGCAGACGCTCGGCGAGCTGTATAGCGAGAGTGGAGGGAAGGCCGGGGCGCCGACCAAATTGCACGTCCTGCTGGTGGAGGATAACGTCATTAATCAGCAGGTTCTTGGGAAGCAGCTTAGGAAGGCGGGGTGCACGATCGCCGTAGCGAACCACGGGCTCGAGGCGCTCGAGCTGCTCGAGAAGAGGGCGTTTGATGTCGTGCTGATGGATTTGGAGATGCCTGTTTTGAACGGGCTGGAAGCTACGCGGGCGATTCGCAAGCGCGAGGCTGAGGGAGAGGGCATGCTGGGGCGGGCAAGCGAGACGAGGGCGGCGGCGAGATTGCCTGTTATTGCTGTTACGGCGAATGTGCGGCAGGAGCAGATTAATACGGCGCTTGCGGCGGGTGCGGTGAGTATTTATCAAGCTCCACGTCGAGCGTGCGACTGACAAGCATAGGACGACGTCATGCAGAAGCCCTTCAAGGCAGTCGACCTCGTGCACATGATGAAGGGCTTGGTGCCGCAGGTTATGCCTGCTACGGAGCCGGATTCACCGGCGTTGGGGGACAGCCCGAGTCCGGGGGACTTTACCTGAGGGAAACTGTGGATACCCAGTCTTTGAACAAGAGCTGGAGCGAGCGGTCTTGGCCCGATAAGACGGAAGCTCCAGCCTCAGGGAGCGCAAGACATCCGTATCACTGGGTGCGGCTCCGCTGCGAGGCCAACGTCGCGCGCATCCACATGCACATTGGATACCGAGCGTACATATATACATTGAATATCCCTCCGTCGCAGCACCAGGGCACTAAGAGCAGTAGACGCATGCAGTCCGTTGCGAGGAAGACACGACGGAGAAGCAAGGAAGAGGTTATCGATCGTGGAACAGCATCAGTGCAGTAGGTGCATGGGACGGGACGTACATATACTTCACCGCACGTATGCATATAGTGAACGTAGGCGTTGCGTTGTCGTGTGGACTTTCGTCGCAGCAAGGGGTCAGGTGAGGTGCGTTCATGTACATGGTATACTTCACCGCATGTATGTATATATGTACTGAACGTAGGCTTTGTGATATAGGTCTAGGACAGCAAAGCTTATACACTGCGAGTGTATGACCAGCGGTAGATAGTCTCTTTGGTTTGTTCACTCAGCTTTGAAGGGCAACCAGGGCTGCAACTTTTCCTGGCGGCTAGCTGACACTACACTGGGAAGGAGGTATTGCAGTGAGGACAGGGAGGACATCGGTGGAAAGGTAAAGGTGATTAATTAGAAGCGTCGTTTCTTCATTAGCCTTTACGTGCTGTGCTACAGTGTTGCCTGTGTAGCGTAAGGTAGTAGTACATGAAATGAAATGGTATCGTCCTCCAATATTCACACTGTGCCTCCCTCTTGGGCAAGTCTGCGCTCAGTCCATGCCAACTCCAAACGCCGAGCGCTCGACTATCTACCGACGCGCTGCCTCCGCCATGCCAGGATACTCCGCCCTTGCACCCGCGCCCCCGCCCACAGCATGCGGAGTCGGAACCCCCATCTCCACAGCCTCAGGCGGCGTCCTTACACTCGGCAGCTCCGCCATCTCAGGCACGCGGTTCACGCCCGGCCGGTACGCTTGATACTGTCCCGCCATGGGGTCCACATTCCCCGCCGGTGCTAACGGCGCGTGACTCTGCCCAGGCGAATACCCAGGCGGCGCGCTCCCCCAGCTACTCTGCGGCGTATGTTGTCCGCCTCCGTGGCTGTGAGCCGTATTCCCACCACCAACGCCCACAAGATGCGGCGCAAGGGGTACCGTTCCAGGCGCAAATCCCCCGCCTGAATCCATCTCCGCCTTCCCCGGTATCATGCTGACGGGCCTTTCTGGGCCGACGCCCTGCCCGCCGCCTAGCTCGGGGACGCCCGGCGCTGTACTGGCGTACTTCGCTGCGCTATTTGGTTTATGCAATTTCGCGCCGCCGGCGAACTCGGGCGTTGCGGGGGTGGGCGTGAAGGCGTCGGTCGAGGAGGTGTAAGGATGCGCTGTTGCGTTCTTTTGGTGGGAGCGTTTGCGAAGGAGCCAGAAGAGGATGCCTACTAGGGCGAGGGCGAGGGGGACGCCGACGGCGCAGCCGACGATGAGGCCGATGTTGGATTTCTTGCTTGGGGTTGCGGAGGGTGAGGCAGTGGGGGTCGAGGAGGCAGCGGATTGGACGATGGTGGTTACGATAGTGGTAGGGCCGGCGGTGCCTGAGGAGACGGTGGTGGAGAGGGATGTTGATGGTGTGCTTGCGGGTGTTGAGGAGGCGCTGCTGTCGGAGGAAGAAGAGTCGCTGGTTGCCGAAGCGGAGTTTGAGGCTGCTGTTGAGGACGAGTCGTCTCCGCTGGCAATGGCTTTGCCCGTGATTGATGCCAGATTGGGTGCGCTTGATCCCGTTTTTCCTCCTGCGGTTCCATAGGCGACGGGGTCTTGGAGTGCGAAGAAGGGTCGCGGCTCGGGCTTCTCCTGGCAGCAATCTACGGCGGTTCTGTCGCCGTCGCAGCACCACTTGTTGTCGTGATTCGAGCATTGCGTTATACCCTCAGCACCAGCGGGCGTCATATCTGTGAAACGTCAATTGGATGCTCTAGATGCTGTGCGCCATGGAAGCATACCATATGTGCACATGTTTGACGGACAGCCTGAGGACTTCCAGTCCTTGTCCGTACAGCTGTAGCGTCCGTATAGCTTGTCGGCTGGGAGGTAGCAAAGACCGTTGTCCATGCACTCCCATGTCTGTGGGCAGCAGGCGGTGCCTTCTGCAGACGAGCATGGCTTCTCGGTATCTGGTGCTTTATCTCCATTAGGGTAGTCTAACGTTGTCAATGGAGCTCTCCCAGTATTGATTGAACGTCGAAGAACCTACAGCAATCCTGCGCAACGACGACTTGCAGCACGGCCAGTACAACGGCAGCGGTGCGCAAATGCTTGGTGACCGCCATTGTCATATCCTCGAGATCATTGAAAGTTGTGGTGTGTTTGAAGTTGTACCGAACCTAGGCCATAGAAGCGGACCTGACCCTGGCTCTTGCACGCGACAGCAAGTGAAGGTGAGCTCGCGTTCGAGCAGTTCAAAGTGTAGTGAAAGAAGCCAGCAAGGCGCCGTGTGCACGATGAGGAAGCATGCACGATGAGCGCAGCCCAACAAGGCAAAAAGCATGGACTTTAGCACCTGCCGTTCCTGTGTCGGTTTGCTGGACCTTGCCCGTGTCGCGGTTCACCCACAAGCGATGCCACTCACGCGCCCCTCCGCAAGCACGTCGATCATGCCATGACAATCCCGGTCACGGTGAGGTCATGGCCAAAAATACCCCTGCTATCCTCCGTCGTGAGGGCCCGCGACGGTGTTGTGAGTTTCAGGAACCGAGGCGCCCCTCGTAGATCCACGCCGCAGCGCCAAAGGTCCTGGACTCCCCCATCAATTCCGGTTCCTGCAGCGAGGAGATACCTCAGGCAGGGACCCACGTCGCGTTTGCATCGACAAGCTGGATAAATACGATACACCAGAAACCGGCTTTTGTCGACAAGCCGAGCCGCTCAAACGGGTGCCCCGTACCGACTGCGACCCCGAGTCGAGCCAATAGCGCGCCGCCATGGAGATCAATTAAGACACGCGACAAACATTAAGAACGCCTCCGCGGCTACCTGTGAAAGGAAGGGATTTGGATCGTCCTTTGCGACGGGACGCCCTCGAATCGCGAGGCTGACATGGTGCGCGAGCTTCGGGCTTGCAACGCAGGCCCGGTAGCCTAGGTATCTTGTGACAACGGAAACGGCGTTACAAGGCGCTGGATGGAGAAACGAAAAACGGCGTGCAACGTGCTGGTGTTGCACGAGATCGGCATGCGGAGGTTGCAGTGGGAAGGTTGGTCGATCGCAAGAGTCCGTGGCGTTGTGTGGCGGTGCGTGGCGGTGCAACGTGTGGCGCACTCGGTCGCTGTCGATCCGAGGTAGGCAATTGTATCGGCATGAGCAGACAATCAATACTGAAGAGCGAACGTGCATCGTCATAGCCCTCGCCACATCCTCCTTGCGACCTCACAGAGCTGGAGCACGTAGGTGAGCCACTCCTCGAGGCGACAGATCTCGGTTTCGAAGTCCGGAACCGGAACTTGTCGTCTGTAAACATCCGTGGTGTTGAGGACAGCGTCGTAGGAACAAGTTATATTGTATGTGGGACGCAGGATCGAGGGCAGGTGAGGTACCTATATACGCCCTGGGCCGTGACTCCCCCATCGGCGGCCACGCTCTTGCCGACCAGGTCTGTGGAAAGCGCTTCAATAGGTGGGTACACGGCGCTTGCCTCAAAAATCAGTCATGTGTAGTTGGATATTCAGCATGGCCTAAGAGCGAATCAAAATGTGTGTTGCATTCTTTGTGCTCATTATTGGGCATTTTGCTTCTTGAAAGCTACCCAAGATCTACACATCCAACGTCAGCAGCCGAATTAGTCACGCTCTTGCAATACCGCATCAAGCAATCCACTACGAAGCTAGTCCGAATGAACGATCAGCTATCTAGCAACAAAGAACAGCACACGAGACCTACTCGAGCAGTCCTAAACCCCTGTAGAGAGGAGATACATAAACATTCCACTCCTGCACGAGAGCCCTCCACCACGGCTTTCTTTTCCAACGTCTCTTCTCAAACTCCGTTCATATCGGAAGATTACTTCTGTCATCTAAAGAATGTCTTCTAACTCTCTATCCTCCTTCCTCCTAGCCCGCCAATCCCACCTCACGTCCGCCTTCGAGTCCGCCGACGTCCCCCGCATCCTCTCCTTCTATGCTCCCGACCTCTCCTTCTCAGACCACGGTTCGTCTACCTTCTCCATTCCCCCCCTCATCACCTCCTCCCCTCTTACTTCTACAGCCTGGCATGCCACGGACCTCACACTCCGACAATTCACGTCCTTCCTCCACCAAACCTACGCCACCACTTCCTCCTTGCGCATGGAAACGCATGGCGTGCACGGCACGAAATCCTTCTGTGCGTGGGAGTGGACGCTGCGCGTTGTGGCCGGGCAAGATGACCCGATAAGGGGGCTAGTGAGGGGGAAGGAGATTGTGCTTAGGGGTGTTCGTTGCAGTGGTGGGTGGTGAGGGAGGGAGGGAACGAGGAGGAGGTGGGGATTGGAGGGTGGTGAGGAGGAGGATTACGCTTGTGGGGCTGGGGAGGGGCATTAGGGCATTGAAAGACTGGCTTTGGTGGGTGGCTGTAGATGGGGATGTATTTGTTGCGTGGAACCAATGGTTGGAATGGCTTTGAAGAAAAGTGTCGTGGAGATGAAGATATCGTAAATAACGAGCTTACATCACTAAACACTCAGCCTAGTTCTGCAATTCCCTCGGCCTGTTGCTAAAAAACCCATGCAAAGCTGAACAATGGATCAAAATTGTTTCTGCGGGGTCCACAAAAGGGCAGTTCCAGTACGAAAATAGTCCTGCGTCGGATGCTCAATGCGACACTGATGTTCAGCTACGGGTCGCCGCGCTGAATACGAGGCTGTACGAATCCAGCTATTGTAGAATCCCCAGCGTGGGGGCCAGGCCAGTCAGACCAATACGAGCAATGTTCCTAACTTTATCCGTGTTCACAAAGTACCACATCTCAGGTCCGTTCGCATCTTTCGCATTCTGGTCGTATTACCATGCCTAATGTCGTCTTCAACAATATATAAAAGACCCTATAGATTGTTCTGACGTTGATCAGCAATCTCAAGCTACAATTCTTTCTCTACAACCCAGCTGTCTCTGCAAGTACGCTCGCCACCATGAAGTTCTCATTGACCGTTATATTGGGCGCGATCGCCGCCGCCACGTGCGCCCTGCCTACGGACGAAGACTTCTCGCCCCGAAGTGAACTTGTCGCGAGGGCCAACGACTACCCTTACTCCGGAAAATGCAATGGCAACAATGGCGTCGATCCATGGAAGTTCTATAGATGTATGTTCACGACTATTTCTTGATACCACTTAAATCGAATCGAGGAAGGGATCTATACAATCCTTTACACAGCGCCTCCCTACTAACGCCTCCCTCACAGGCTCATGCACGAGCTTCGTCGCATACCGCCTCAACAAAGCAGGCGTGGACTTCACCAACCACTACAAAGGTGAAGGCTGGCACGATGCGAAGTCGTGGAACGAGGCGGCTGAGAAGGCTGGCGTCAAAGTCAACAACACTCCGAAGGTGGGAAGTGTGGCTCAGACGGATGCTGGCTCTGCTGGCCATGTTGCTTGGGTTACCAAGGTGGGGAAGAAGACGGTGACGGTTGAGGAGTATAATTGGAATAACCCGGAGAAGTATGGTACGAGGACCGTGCCTAAGGGGAAGTTTAGGTATATTCATGTTAAGAATTGAAAGGGGGAAGGTCTGGTTTGGAGCTGTGAAGTGATTGGGTGGCTTGGCTATCCATATGGGATAACTTTGTCAGTAGATATGGAGAGACTTTGCGCACGTGTTGTAGCTTGCTTTGGTTGGAGGATAACGCAAATGACATTTGGAATTACTGTAGTAGAACTGCTCTGCACGTTTTCCATTCGTTTGCCATGCAACTACAGGCTTGTTTAGCCTCACACATGGATGTCAGCCGGAACTTGGGAATGCCATCACGCACACTTCGCCACTGCACCGTAGCACTGCTCGCAGCAGGATTGGAAAACAGTAGATGATAGTTTGTCGAGACCGGCATACAGTTCCGACATGACACATAGCATACAAGACTTCCGCATTCATAGCTTCCACACTTCAAGGTTGCGGTAGTTCGCTATCAGCGGCTGCATGCCGCGCAGCGCAATCCTCCGGCCCCTGACCACGGGTCCAGTATCTGACTTTGTGTCGTCGAAAGAAAACAGCAGTAGATCGTTTACTTTGAAAGTGACTTCGCGCTTATCTTTGACAACCTCAATCTTATAGTACGCTCCTTGCACATCCTCGACTGATGGGATTGGATCTGCGCCCTGTGCCACTAGATGAAAACCTGGACTCTTTCGCAAATTCGCGACATGGAAGTTGCGCTCTTCAGGCCAACGGCGGCGGAAGTAGGAAGCATGAAGGAGGCGGATGTCGCTAGAATGATATTGTGGATATGAACCGTTGCGTGGTTTTAGTGATGGGTCGAAGATACTTCCGCCGTCGACGGATGTTGCGCCGAAGAAGAACATGGCTAGTCCGGGCTCCTGGATAGGTTGAAATTCCCATGCGATGCGAATCCGATCGGGGAATACTTCAGGTAACCAATATACAAAGTAGTCGTCTGGACCGCCGGCTCCCGCGAGCGTGAGGGTGTTGTTTGACACAGTGGCGTTAACCGGACCTTCGGCGACCCATCCATGGAGTGCTGAGGTGTCGTTAAAAGTATTGCGGTACAGTAACGTTTCACCCTTGGAAGTTGCTGCGAGTCCCAGGATGATGCTAAAGATTGCCCAACGCATGATGACTGCGGGCGTGTGGCTATTGACGAGTGGTTATTGGCGAAGCGACATGCAGGTGTTGGTGACAGAACCTCGGGAACCTACTATTTGATTTAATTTTACTATCTTGAAAATTGACATCTGATCTCGTACCTTCGTGATCGTGCAATTATTTGGGCGGAAAACGTCATCCACTACGCAAAGACGATCTGCAAGGTACCGCCGAGCGAGATGCGGGTACTCGGTCGCATTTACCCCGATTTCCCACCTATCAAAGATTTTCAATCAAACACAGAAGAGATAGTGATCGGTCTGATATTTAGAAGACTGTAGGAGTTTCCCTCTCCATAAAATACGAAAGTACATTGAAAAGCGTGTTGATCAGGACTTCGCTGGGGCCTGGTGTCGTGGTTAACAAGAATGCGAGGCCCAACAGGGAATAGCGCCATCCCCACACATCGACACAACGTGCACTCGCTTCTGTTACGCTGGAACATTTATCTAGTCAATGCTCTTCGCGATGGTAACGATGGACGGGCTACGCGACGCTTGCATGCGAACGCACTGATAAGCGTAGCGAGCAGCTTCTTTCGAACAAGCTTTGATCTGTAATACCCATACAGGTAACTGTGCATGTTTTAAAGATGCTCGTATTAGTGGAACAAAATTGCGTGCTCGCTGTTTGCAGACATAAATGAAGACGCATGATCGCAAAGGAAGACTGAGTGATAAGTCGAAACAACCACGCCAACATGAAAGCTCATCTACTTGTCGGCTTAGTCGCTGCAGCCAGCCCAGCTTCTGCCAAGGGGCCTTTTCTGCAGCAGATCAGCTCAACGTCATGGATCTTTGGCAACGACATATGGAACCTAACACAAGGCCAGATCTACGCCACAAATCTGCAATACCAAGGCTCAGATGCTGTCAAAAGCGCACCAGGTCATTATGCGGGATATGGTGGAGCTTTTTCATGCATCTCTGACTATACAATCACTGACATTCGTAGATGGCGAGTCTAATCTCCAGTATACAGCTGCCAAGATTGTCTCGAATACATCGAAATATATTGACATTAGCTTTTCATCCACGTACGGAGACCTTCACTGGGTCATCTATCCCGATCTCGCCGGTGCCTATCAATACTTTGTCAACAAAGCGCTCCCAGATATCTCCGTCTTCCGTACTCTGTGGCGTCTTGATCCGGCACGGTTCACGAATGGCTACACTACGACCAAAGATGCGCCGCTTCCGGACTTCTCTCTATATACGAATGCGACAGAGGTGCAAGACGAAACCTTCCAGATCGCTAATGGATCGTATGTAATAGACCGTCACTTGCTACTGTATCTGACTAGCACCAGGTACATCACTAAGTACGACTTCTCGAATTACGTGCGCGAGAGGGACTTTATCGGCGTATATGGCGACAAGACTGGCTCATGGTACATTCACCCGTCATATGAATATCAACCTGGAAATCAGTTGAGTCAAACTCTGACTGTAAGTACCATATTCTGCAGACCCCATACATACATTTGTGAACAGCGGAGGCGGCGACGGAGTATCCCAGATCAAGTTATCTTATATTGTGATAACTAAGACCAAGAAATCAGGTGCATCGCGAGTCATCCAAAGGGGACGCTGTCCAACTCAATGTTGTGCAAGATACTTCCCACTTCAGAATTGGTAATGCTGTGCCTCAGCCCGTAGGCAAAATCTGGGGTCCGTGGCTTTGGTATCTTGTGAGTCGACCAAATCATCATCTGTTTGCCTTGCTTCTAACAATATACTAGAATGATGGGTCTGTGGTGGATGCACACAAGCGAGCCGAGAAAGAGCGGAAGACATGGCCATATCCCTTCATTCAGGATGATTCGTATCATTCTCGTGGCAATTTAAAAGGCAAACTCATTCTTTCCGACGGCCGCCCAGCTGCAGGTGCCGCCATCTTCCTCGGCGATACGAACACATCAACTCGTCCGCTGGTTCAGGGCTCCAACTACTACTACACCACATATGCAGACGCTTCCGGCAAGTTTTCACTAGACTATGTGCGGACTGGCGAATATGGACTCTACGCATGGTCAAATGGCGGAGCACTGGGCGATGTCTACACAAATTTCACAACTAGCAGTATCAGGATTACGAAGGGCAAGACCGAAAATCTGCGCACACTGACTTGGGAAGTTCCGCAGGATCGCATTCGCGTTTTTCAGATCGGCGATTTCGACAAGAAAGCACTGGGCTTCACGAATGGTGGCGCCCCAAGGCAGCACGGGCTGACCGAGAAGAGTCCCGCGAACCTAACTTATGTGATCGGTGCCTCGAAGACTTCGGACTGGTACTATGCATCTTCCAAGCTCGGCTCGTGGGATGTCCTCTTCAACACCACGCGCCCAAGCACGAATGCCACCGCGCTGCTCTCTGTGTCTCTGGCTGGCTACTCCCAGAGCACTGGACTTACCATATACTTGAATGGCAACACAACAATCGGTACGATAAATAAGGACACGCAGACAAGTGATCCGGCACTTTACCGCTCCGGCACAACTAGTGGAGAATGGCGATTCTTGCAGTATGAGCTTCCGAGCTCAGGTCTGTACAACGGGCAGAATGCGTTGAGTTTTACAGTTGATCGGTACACTCAATGGCGCGGCATACTCTGGGACAGTATCATTCTGGAGTGGGTGAAGTAGCGCTACCTTCTCCCTTGAAGTCGCTACTAGGCATGGTCAGGGTCCTGTTCCTGATACATAATCTATCTTTTCGATACACCTTGTCCTCTGGGCTTTGAAACGCTCAAAACCAGTACGACGTGTCAAAATCCATTTCGCTAATTGAACCAGGTTGGTCTTATATCTCGCCGAACCACCTCAACACCAAGTTCTTGTATGTCAAGGACAGCACGCTGGCTCGTGATGGTCCATTGGATGACATTCCTTTTTCGAACTTTAGAATTTGACTGTACATGCTACCCGTATGTCAGGTGCATACGTGGAAGCGGGGTTGCCAATGATCCTTGCTGAAGGTGTTCAGGGATGATACCTCGTCACAAATGATACTCGGGCTGGCTTCTAATTGGAAAGATCTGGACTGATGGAATCACCGAATGTCTTCGAGGTTCAGCTAGGAGGTGTCGCCGACCAATTGTCCGCCCTGAGTGTCGCTGCCAAGTGCGCACCTTAGAACGAGAGGAATTGGCCAGAGCAGGCAAAATCAACCTTTGTGATGTTTGGGGTCTTTTCTGGAAGCCGCTAATAATACGCGACGAATCTACTATACTAGTGGGGAAGATTACAAATGCCGCGTGATGACCACACACCACGGCATCTGGATCGATTGTGTTGCTAATCTCGCCAAGATCTGCGCTAGCATATACTGGAAATGTCAATTATTCTGTTGCTTGGCAATACTTCACGAGGGAGGGGCGAGCGGAGAGCGGGATGTGTTTGCTCGAGGCCTGGGAGGTTTGTAGTCCACCCTTGGTCGGGTGCATGCCGCTTCTCATCCTGATCGGTAGGGTCGTGGATCGTAGCCTGCCCTTCTGCAAGTGGTTACCCTAGCCTTCCTGTTACTGTGATGATGATTCTCCATAAGACGCTTTGCCTTTGGGTTGGCACTAGTCTTGTCCTTCAGAAGTCGAGAGGCACGAAATTGTACGGCCAGTATCTGCCACAGGTGTGCAACAGGTGTGTAACAAGCTTTGGCCAAAGATACAGAATTGAATCAGCGTTCCACCGACTAAGCCGTAACAACACGGCGACCCGGGTTTGGGACTCAATTGCCATAAATTCTATTGGTCTTTATGAGAGAACGAAGACAGAGCGCTCCACATTCCAAGGTAATTGAAACTCCTCGGTGCTTCGGCATTTCGGCGTTTCGGTCAAGCTCGCGTCGCGACAACTTCCGTCCATTGTACATATAATGCGTATCTTTCGGCAGCTGAAGAGGGCCTGCAGATAAGTAAATTCTTCCGAGAAGATCAATAAGAACATCACCACAAGAACCATGGCCACAGAAACCGTCCTCATCGTTGGATCAACCGGCCACATCGGGACTTCAGCTGCTCAAGGTGCTCTCAAAGCCGGACTTAGCGTGCTAGCTATCGTCCGGAACGCGAGATCTGCGGAAAAGCTCTTCAGAAATCTGGGTTCTAAGGAGCGCATCACTACAGTTGAGGCAGATGTCACATCACCCACCGGGGTTCAGTGTGTAGTAGACCAGGTCAAGGCCGGGAGGCTCCCTGCCTTCCAGCATGTCTACTCTTGCGGTAAGCTATAGACAAGAAACTTTTCCTCACGGAATACGCATTTATGAAAACACCTAGTGGGCGGGCCTTATGACGCGGAATCTCTTTACGACCTTGACGACAATAAGTTCTTGGAAAATATGACCTTCACCTTCTACCCGAACTTCTGTAAGCTCGCCTTGCCCCCTACTAACTACCTGACCTAAAAAAAACTAGACGCGTACCGCGCCACGATCCCCTACCTCCTCGCCCAGAACCACCCGAACAGCACATGGACCATCTGCACTGGAGGGCAAGGCGACATCGGGGCTCGCCCCGGAGCTGGGATGGCTCAAGGCGCCCTCTACTCTATGTCTACTTCTGCAGCTCGTCAGAACAAGGAAACGAATATCCGCTTTAACGAGGTTTACCTTTTCATGCGCGTCGAGGTTGATGCTGAAGCGGAGGCGCATGGCGTCCAGAAAGCTTCTCATTTTGCAAATGTTTATGAGACGTTATTGAGTAGAAACGACGTGAGAAGTGCAAGAGTACTTGTTACTAGGGAGGAGGATCTTGATGTGCTAAGGTTCGAGTACAAAGATCAGAAGTTGTTGGAAGTCGGAACTCGCCTACTGGGCGCATTTGACTAATACGTTGCCATGTGCAGTTTAAGCGAGGGGTCCAGGGTTTCAACATAATCCTGTATGATGGACACCTATCGAAATCCATACTAGAAGATTTTAAGATCTTTCTACGACAAACCCCATTGGACACGTCAAGGTTAGCTGACGTGAGATACTTGTTGGCCTCTACCTCTTTTCGGCTAGGGCCATCTTGGTATATACCTCAATTATAAATAATGCGCCATTAGAAGCCAATTTCCACGACTTCGAATATCTTCGGTAACGACCTGTTCTCCGTTATCAGAACCGATGTCCGTACACATCGAAACAATGGCTGAGGTTACAGATGACAAACACATATACCTCCGTTACTATGTTCTCTTCGTAAGTCTCTCTCGCACCTGTTAATCATGTTCCGACCGACTTATAAATTTGCGCAGACAGCGCTCATCGGCCTCTTCGGCTACCTCTCGCTCAACTTCTCCCCCACCAATATCCGCAACAACTACACCACATCCCACCGCCCACAATTCACTCCCTTGGCAGCCCGCTCCCTGGGCGCGTGGTTCTTCTTATGCATGATACTGCGCTTCGGAGCATGGTATTCTTGGGGCGAAAAGGGATGGTATGATGCGTGTATGGCGAGCTTGGCGGTCCCATTGTTCCATTATGCTGTAGAGAAGGTGGTATTCGGGAGTGTAACATGGGCGCAGATCTTCATGGCGTATGGAATTGATGGGATAGGGTTAGGGTGGATGTGGGTGATGAGGGGGGAAGTGCTTGGGCTGTGATGTGGATGCAGAAGGAACGATGAGCGGTGCGTATGGGAAGCGAACGCTAAGAAGAGGTGTGGCGCATAGCTCGAACAAAATTTTGGTTCATGAAGCCTCTATGGGAGAGGAGGAATCTTTTCTAATTACACCCAGTGCGGCCAAAGCTCTCCCCCTTGATACGAGTTGCCCGTCTGCGGCCCCTCCGAGCTCAGAATCTGTCCCAATTCACACTTCGAGAACGAGACTTTCGGCTGCTTAGCATAGAACCCATCGTACTTGGAAGCCAGTGCGTCTTCCAGGTTCACAACGTCGCCCTCGGGATGGATGACAGACCAGGGGTCGGTGCAGGAAGAGGCTTTGCAGGTCTTGAGCACGAGTAGAAGGGCGTCGAGTCGGGCTTGGAGTTTGGAGATGGGCTGTTTGAGAACAAGGGTACGCCGTTTGGAGGGAGTGACCAGGTTGTTGAGTTGGCCGGGATCTTTGGTCATATCGTATAGCTCATGCTCATTTGTACACCAAACAGTGTATAAGAGGTTATAGCGTTCACCGATGATACGCACTGCCTTATATGTGTTGTTTGGTGCATCGAGCCCGTATTTGCCCTCGTCGCCGCCCTCACCCCAAAACTCAACATTGACGTGATCGCGTTTCTTGTTCTTTGCTTGCTGAGCAATCGCCTTGCTCGTTACCGGAATCGGCTGACCATCAAAGTCGCTGCGTTGATCGATACCAGCAAGCTCGAAGAGCGTAGGCACTATGTCCGTATGCGTAGTGACTACATCGACCGCCTTGCCCTTAGGGACATTGGGGCCGCGCACGTAGAACGGCACATTGATGTCTTCTTCGAAAGCGCAGGTCTTTCCGGGTTGGAGCCTGTGCTGGCCGATACTGCCAAATGCGAAAGTCAAAAGTCAGTGTATGTCTCAAGGGAGTGGGGTCATTACATTGCCTCGTATCTCAGCTGAACTAGGGGAAGTTCTCTTCTCGTATCATAGGTTTTCGCTTGGCGGACGAAATGTGTTTAGTTTGTACACGGAGACTTACTGATAACCGTTGTCGGAGGTGAAAATCACGTATGTGTTATCCAGAAGATTGTAGTGCTCCAGACGTTGGAAAACTTCGTCAATGAGTTCATCGACAGATTGCAATGATTGCAGACGGCCGACGTGCCACTCATCGTGAAAGTCGATGACTGTATCGTTCAATTTCTTTAGTTTGGAGATCCAGCTGGCCCCACTTGGCTGGATAGAGCGTTAGAAACTGTTCTTTCTTCCATGCAGAATTTCGGATCTCATACTTCGTCAGGATTCCAATTGCTAGTTCTGGGCGCTTTAGCATCCAGGAAGAGCTTCTGGTGTCTTGTTGCGCCGACCGGCTTCGTGAAAGGCCTGGAGCCGGTAAATTCAGCGTGGGGACCGATTGGTGCAATACCAACGAAGAAAGGCCTATCGGTTTTGGAAACGGCGTCAATAAAAGCCAGGCCTTGTTCTTTCACGAGATCTGTGTTGTATTGACCTGGAGCCGGTGCTGGAGGTGATTGATTCTCTTGAAATGTTGCGTTCCAGTAGATGTAGGTACCAGGATCGACCAGGACTGGAGGTGATCAGAAGACAGAGATGAGTACACAAAGTAGAGAAGGACGCACATTTGGTACTGTTCCAGCCGGCAGGCAGAGGTTTGTTCCAGGTCGAAGTCGAGTGGCCGTTCATGAGTTTGCCAGTGTAGTGGGTATCGTATCCAGCCTCTTGCAGCCATACTGGAAGATATTTATCGTTCAATCCTTGTGAGATGAACTTCGTGTACCCGCCTAATACCGTTAGATATTGAACCCAAGCCAACGTACAAAAACGCATTTACCATACGGTGGGCTCACGTCAGTCACGTTGGTGTTGTGAGCAGCCTTGCCCGTGAGTAGGCTGACGCGCGAGGGACAGCAAATGGAGATAGTGCAATAGTGTTGCTTGTAGAAAGTACCTTGCTTTCCAAGATGCTTCTTTACCAAAGGCATGTAATCAAGCGAACCAAGGTGCAGGTCCTGATCATCCGTGATGATGAAGACGAAGTTTGGCTTGCCATTCCTATAGCTAGAGCCACAGCTTACAATGCCAGCTAAAGTCAGCGAAAGCAAGGAGAAGCGGGACAGAAGGATGGATACAAACATCGCCTAATTCCAGGAGCCCGAGGCACTGTTTGCGAACCATGTTTTTTCCCTTACCCTTCGCAAAGCTTTATATTTTGAAAATCTTCCACCGTCGTCATGTCGGTTACTCGTAAGCCCCACAACACGCAATACGTGCGGGCAGGTTTGTATTGCGACATCGTGATCAGGCCAGATGTGGTTTAGCGCCATTGTCAAGTGAGGCGGGGACGAATCGTGAACTCAACAACCCTCTGTCCGTTCCGGCGCGACTTGTGTTCCTGCATAAGCTAGCATGTAACGAGATGTCACAGTTCGGCAGTTTCCTAAGAACCAGTCGGTGAAAAATACGTAGAGATGGTCGGCATGTTCATCCCGATAGTCTTAGTGGAAAATCTTATTCCCAGGAACCCAGCTAGTCTTTGTAAATAGCCTTTATTGAGTATGTGCTATCGTCATTACATGGAGTGGAACACGCGTTCTAGTCGTGATAGTCCTGCAACAAGTACGGGAAAGAAGAAGAAAAGTGCCTAATTGATTCCTCAATAGCTGTCCGAGCTGAGGCTTTGGATGACTGATCTTGGACTACGAGAAGAGGTTGAATCTAAGATCTTATCAGTTCTCGTCATAATTTCTGTAGTACAGCTGAAATGATCCTTTCTTTGGTATAACTTTGGATTATCCGCTTGGTCATGTTAGCGACGGTACAACTGGTCTGTAGTAGAATCATCTCTGCAGAGGACCAGACTAGATGTTTTGTAGCATGATTCGCTCGTGGGTTGCGATCAATTTTTCGTAGGAAGTGCGAGTCAAGTCTTGCAGTGCCTTTATGTGGCGGGTGACAGTCTCCTTCACTGCGAGCTCGTTCAGCGCCTGCTGGAGTCATGTGTTGAGCTGCAACACAGCTTTAAAGCGCGAGTATCTAAGTAAACACAGCGGCGCTGTCATCGCATAGAGGTTGAAGTAAAGAAGGCGCGTTGTCCACATTGTTAACCATTCTCTCGTCAACATTGTTGATTGCACACTGATAGTGGTTGTTGTGACAGAACTTTGGCGATGACGTCATTTTCAGAGACCCAATCCTCGCAAACCCACGCTTCGTTCAACACGAACGCCGAAACCAACTCTGAAGGCTCTGACATATCGACAATTGGGCACAACTAATGCTGCCGCCGGATCAACGCTGGATAGAAAGTAGAGACGTCTGACATGGCCCATCTATGTTGTAGAGCCAGAGGATCCTCCATCCAGAAATTTGTCCTTGTAGCTCATGCCCTCCCGAAGGCGCTCCATATATTCAATCTCAAATTCTTGAGTCCAAGTTGGTCTCGATTTTGCCCACAATATAGCGTAGTATGGCTTGGTGAGTTGATGCTTCTCGAACCACTCTCGATCAGCATCCCAGACCTCCACCAACCGAAATCGACCCGGATTATCAGGGTCATGGAAAACATCAAAGTAGAGGCATTCGGGCTCCGCAGCACAAGCGGCCCAGATAGGTCGGTGCGCATTCTTCCATTCCTCGATTCGATCTGGGTGGACGTGGAAAGTCACAAAGAGTGTCAACTGAACTGAACTGCTCATATCGAAGCTTTGTCAAGGTCCGCTGGATTTGGCGGTGAGATAAAGCGCAGGATAGATTGGCCAGCAAAAAAGCGCGACGCGCGTTACCGAGATTGAGATGCACGTGACTTACAAGGATACGCACGCTCGATCCAAAGTTTGGGTATCCTATGTTACCCCAGGATAAGAGGGAGCTCGCTTCTATAGGCGACCCTTTGGGAAGGACACCAAGTCTCTTGAAATTAAATTGTGCCACATGGTTCCGTGAGGTGTCGATCGTGGGGTATTATGCGTCGTTCGGCTCCTGGTAATCCTTATGTCTATTGATATGCCCATACACCACTAAATACTAGGCGTTCCGTTCGCTTAGGTATATGTCACGCAGGAAATTGACTGTGTCTTCATGGAAGACTCGCTGATCATGAATGTATCTTATCTGGCTTTTCCAAACTCATTGGTTCCTTATGGGGCGCGCAGGCGTGGTACATCATATTCATGTTTTCGGTCATCAGTAGTATTTTAAGAGTCTGAATAGACTATCAAGACAGGCTATTATTCTTCAGCTTTCTCTCCAACTCGCGGAGTTGCCCGCACCATCAGCGGGTCCTTGATCCATAGCGCAAAGGATTTTTGATCTTCCCAGTTCTTACTTTCTTCGCAGAGCTCCAGATCGAATGTCAAAAGCAGGGTGGCCATGATCAATCTCATCTCGTGCATTGCCATGTTTTGCCCAATGCAGTTTCGATACCCATATCCGAATGGCTGATGAGCGTTAAATGAGTCGGCAGCGTACTTGGGGTCCGTCCCCAGCCATCGCTCGGGGACGTAGCTGTGGGGATCGGTAAAGTTAGACTCTGAGTGATAAGTTGACCAGTGGTGAACGGAAACCCGTGTATCTGGGGGGATCCATTTCCCAAGGATCATCTGACCACCCTGTTGTGTTATACGGGGACTACCTATCGGCACTGGAGGATAGATGCGGAGCGCTTCTTTGAGACCTAATAGCAGCATGCAGTCAGCACGTGGTCACTCATTGTGCTGTGAAGCAAGTGTGTTACGTACATGCGTTCAGGTATTTCAGGCTACCCAGGTTCTCAAGAGTCATCTTGTCGCCGCTACTGAATGAACCTCTGACCTCCTCAACAAGGGTGTCGAATTTGCGAGGGTTTTTCAGCAAGTAGTATATGGCTCCGCTCAGAAGAGTGGCTGCGCAGATGCGTTCCAAGTCAGTCACATATTTGTGCGCTTCAGTCATTTGATGAAAACTTACCAGTCGTTTCTGAACCGGCCAACATAAACACTTCAGAGTTGGAATGCATCTCCTCCAGCGTGAGGCCTTTGCCTGGGCCTTTGCTCTTATCGTCTAGGACGAGGTTCCACACATCAGGCTTATCTGATCCCACTTTCAGTCGCCTGTTCACAAGCTCTTCCGAAAACGCACAGTGCGCTTTCCTCTGCTCAGCAATAACCTTTGGTTGGAATCGTTCGAAAAGGATGATTCGCAGCAATGGGTAGTAGTTGATCATGGCCACCAGAGGTAACATCTTGAGAGAACCGACAATAGATGCCACCCATGGGCTGTACTCAGTCTTCGCCAGCATTCTCAAGTTCTGACCGAAAGTGAGCTCAGCCATGACGTCGAAGGTAGTAAAGTTCAGTAGCTCTCCAATATCGATGGGCTTCTTGCCGTCCTGACCCACTTCCGAAACCTTGTACTTCAGAAGATCTGCATATCTTTGGAAGAGAGGTTCTTGAGCTTTGAGCGATCGAGCCGAGAAAGCTGGAGAAAACAGGCGACGCATTCGAGTATGGTTCTCATGAGTAGCCGTCAAGAAAGGTGCCACACCTATCAATTTCAGTGTTGGATAAGGAGTAATCGGGAGATCACACACCATTGACGGGTTGGGGGGAGAATTCTACAGCCTTCTCTTGAACTTTCGCGCCGTGAATTTCCTGCCATCCCTCCGCCGAAGCGTAGCTGAGGTCTGTCGGACCAAACCTTACCACAGGTCCATACTTGTCGTGTAGCCTCTTCATCCAAGGTACGTCGACGCCACGGAACGAGACATACCAATAAGGAATGCGACTAATTGCACAAGGTACAGGGCCCGGTAATGAGGCAAGCGGGTGCAGTGTTACATAGTAAAGTGCGCTGACGATGTAGTACAAGATCCCAGAAATCAACAAGGATAAGAATAGCGTGTCAAACATGTTGGTAAGCGTAGAAATGAGGCATAAAATATTGAAGTGGGCAGATGAAGACGTTTTCAAAAAGCATAAGAAGAATACCGATCACTTGTGCGGCTTATGAGAGAAAGTATTGTGACTGACGGACGAACATGGGGTAATAAACTCCCGAGGCGAGATGCACAATTTTGTCATCGCAGGATCAGAATCTTGGAATATGTGGTGACAATGGCGTTCGAAAATACCTAGCAGGAAATGTTCCTACCGAGCCATACTGTGCGTGTTGGAGATCCTTGCTGTAGTAGCGTATGGCGGTGAGCAGTGGCCCCAATCAACATGAAGTACGTGCAAGACATCGAAAAGAGTGACCAACGTTGATCTCTAGGCCGAATGTGGTTAGCCAACACATTACGAGAGCAAAATTATAGATCCTTCGGAGCATCACTTTTGAGCAATGACCTCGCTGCGGTTTCATGTTTTAGGCTGATCGTCAGGGGCCGGGAGCCCGTGAACGGAAGGCGGCCCGTTACACCAACCACTCTAGGCAAGACGGGACTCCTCAGGATTTGGCTATCAATGTGTTGGGATTATTGGCGAATCCTTCCTATATTCTATCCACGAAATACTGACGCTCAAAGTAGCTGAAGTGATGTACGATTTACTTGCTGGAACATCTATCAAACGAAATAATCCTTTTCTCCATATGCATGCATGACATCGGCACACGGCTGAGCCGCTGAGTGTGACTGTAACGGGACTGGCGTGGCCATGGGCTCATCCTCATTCGCTCGGTCGAATGTAGGCGGAAGCTCCATAAGGCCTGTCTCGTGGACGTCATGGCCCTCATTGCCCAAGAAGCGACCAGTTTGAAAGCTGTCGGGTACATTAGCGAGATCATCACAACATGCATCGACTCGCCGGGATAAAATCCTTACCTCCAATATAAGTTCCCGTGAGCCATTGCCCTACAAACCTCCACGAACTTCATAACCTCGCGATCAACTTCCTCGCCATAGGACGGCAAGTCCGCCAAAGCCAGGAACCACTGGCGGTAGCAGTCTTCGATCATGTCCCCAATCTTGTCCATGGCTTGTTGAACGCCGGAACAATCCTTGTTCATAAGGAGGGTGATCAAGTTGAAATCAACACCCAGATCGAGGTCTTTACGGTAGGAAAGCACATCGTTGACCCTGAGATACTTTAGTACGATCTCTTCACAGAGGTGTATGATGGCATTTCACTTACAGTATAACCAGATCGGCTGCAACTTGCATGCATTTCTGCAAGCTTGGGTGGTCGTAAGCTTTCTGTGGTACTTTGATGTCACCGGCCCACTCGGCGAGTGTGATGGCCGGGTACACACCAATCGTGCCTCTCCGTAGGTCGAAGTACGCATCCACATCGCATGTGAGACTCGCACCTCTGGCCTCCAGATCAACCTGTACGACGAGTTGCTCGAAGTATCGCTTATGCTGATCTATCCATCGCTGTTGCATCTCTATATTTGTTGAAGAGTTAGCATCGTGGCCATGACGCTATACTGAACAAGCGAGTCTAGCTTGCGGGAACCGAGAGCCAAATCGAATGAATCATACCTTCACTGGATGTAGCCTTGATTCTATCGCAGCACGTCTGAAAGATATACCGCACGCGATCCGACTCTGGGCTATACCGGGGTGCACTCCCTTCCATGATGGCCAAGGTCTGCTTCACTTCCTCCGCTGCAGCGGGAACGTCCGTCTTAAAGCGTCCTTCGTCAAATTCTGCTCAAACACCCGGGATTAGTACAGACAGAGCAGACGGAAAGACTTCGGAAAAGAGATGGGCTCCGAGTAACATACCGTCGTCAAAGAAGAATACCTAAGGGCACGGTCAGTCTTCGTGAGAAACTTAATAGAGAGCAAAGAGCACTGACCCAATTGTTCCAGTCCAACATCATGACGAGACGGTCTTCTGACGCTGTTGCCGACCATATGGACGCAAGATAGCATAGATCAGCTTGTGCATTCTTCGCTGCTGTTTTCTTGTCAAAACCCATGTGTCTGCGCAGAATGTTCATGTTAGTATAATTCGCGTTGCAGGCAGAGCGGTTCCGATAATCCGCCCACCATCTGAATCACATACTTCGCAATCCAACGATCCCCTCTGGCTTTAGCTGCGAAATAGTTGGGGTTGACGGCGGGTTTCGGAGCCATGATGGAACCGAAACAATCTGGAACCCGAACGAACGAGCCCTGTTCTTCATCATGATGCTCCTCAGTTTCGTGGATGCTTGCAGCCTCCGACTCTGGAGGAGTTGGTATATCGGATACTGGGTACCCTGTCTTAGGGGACATGAGGTCGCCTTTGTTGAAAGTTTGGTTCTTGTTCATGTTGAAAGTCTGAATATCGTTCATATGGAATGTTATAGCTGCAAATTTCGTTGAACGGACTGCTGGAAATATATTGAGCGCCGCGGACGGCCCTCTCGTGACGCTCCAACCTCGGTGTCGTCACTCCTGCGCTCAAGCCACCAAGATATGCGTTGTTGAACCTCATGCTGTGTCGAAAAGTGTTCAATTGTCGTCATAGCTGACAGGCCTTGCCTTTACGAGGCTGAAGTGTCGCGCTGATCGTAGCATCACAGTGGTCGGGCTTGGAATCAAACAGGAAAAATCAGACCGAGTGCGTTGAAATCCTTCGAATCCTTCCACGTCGTTTACGAATCATGTCTTGATGGCGGGTAATTGCCATACCAGATCTGGGGCCTAAGAGCCATGGATGTCTTAGCACAAGCTATTTTCCGGACCTTAGCCAATCGTGCCTGGAGGTAGCATATGGTTGGTATCCTCCTACTTGACCGCACATTCGCAGATCACGATACACAACTGGTAAATGATGTAGTCGGACCTATAGTTCCGTATTGTGGAAGAGTCAAGATTCAGTGCAGATTCAATGCTTAGATGACGTGTCCACGGAGCTCTTGAGCCATTCGGACTTCCCTCTTGCAACCAGCCTGTCAATTACGACGTGCATCTTCCTTCAAAATCTGCCATTTCGAGGTACCGTACCCTAGGGCACTGTGAAGCTGCATGGCTGCATATGTGGACGACGAACGACGGCAAGGCCCAGTCTAATGGGAGGACCAGAGATACGGTTTTTGCCAAGCAGACTAGTTAGGCAGGAGGGAAATCAGGTCCCGGCCGTACGTACGTGCTAGCCGACTGTACCGTCAACAAGATAGGGTCCAGATGCATCGGAAGCAGCCCGGAATGTGAATACCAGCGGTGTCCTCTTTCGAAGAGCCAATAGCTGATGTCAAACTATGCTTTGAGGTCAATAGTGCCACCATCACTGCGTTAGTATTGATAGATAACCCGCCGTATGGTGCCAACATCTGCATGTTGAACCACGTATGCATGAGCGGAACGCAGGTTTTTGCAGTCACATGACCTACGCCATGCTCGAAGTAGCTAATAAGACTACTCGCCGTTGGGCTAGCAGCGTGGCCCGTGTTCGCCGCAGAACCGAGGGCTGAACAGGTTGCAGTCAAAGGGAAAGATCGTCGCCTTGGGCTTGAAGATGTGCCTGCGTACCTTCAATTGGGCAGGATAAGGTGTCATTTCGGGTTCACTCGATTCTTTTGAGGCAGGCCTTGGCAACCTTGGGAGACTTGCAACTCGACGCTCGTGCGAGACGATCCGTCCCGCCAGCGATTACGACCGAGGCGGAGCCGCGCGAGCACGGCAGTCGCTGCAGACCCGTTACGCCGTGCTACACTAGACTGTGTTTGGAATGGGTGGTGGAGGGAGTCGTGTGCATTCTCAACATCATGATGTTCACTCAGGCAATATTGGATGAAATCTAGAGTAGATGCATCTCGGGATACCCTACACAAGAGCCGTTCAGATGTCGCGTTGTATATTTATCAAATGAAACCAGAAACCTCAATACTTTAGCCGCCAATGACGACTGTTACACAATTTATACAGTGTGTCTATACCATTTACTCGAGGTTCACCGTGGTCCAAGACGGTGGCCAAGTCATAATACGTTGAGCTTCCTTGAACGTCAATGTATGTAGACACTGGGTAACAATGGGTCAAGTTCACTGCATTTGCCTTTATCAAAGTCGCTTTCCATCGAATGCATATAGGCATATTCTCCATAATTTGTTGCAAAGACACTCGTGTACTCTTTTGAGCCTATGACTAGCCACTAGCACTCTTTAAGGTGAGAGTCTAACAAGACATTTAATTACTTCATCATACGACTCAAATCAGCCTAGGATGCACGAGATCTTGGCCACTTTATGAGGATGGATCCTTGAAGAGTGCGACGGGGGCGACCTTTTCTCGAAAGAAATAACCAGTACAAACAAAGGGAGACGTTGGCTAATGCACTGAGATTGCGCGTACGAAGTAAGGCCATGTGGAAAGTTCGTAACTAGGTAGGTTTTGCGTCGATGCGCTGTCTGCGCTAAGAGGGACAGATGCCAACACCGCTAATGCATACGATGCACCACACCGCATGGGGGGAATCCTTGCGTGTTCATCGAGATTTCCGCACTTGGTTCTCCTGGAGGTCATAATGTCACGAGATCAGGCAGTGCTCTGCGGGTTGCGATCGGCATGCTGCTGTTGGCATAGTCATCGCTTCCCGCCGTGCGCGCCTCGCGGCCCTCCACGAGATCTCTGCCGAGCGTCTCGGCAACGACATGGGAGGATAAAGAACAAAGCAAGGTACGAGAATTGAACCAATGGAAAGAGGATCAGTGAGCAGATGAATGACTCGAGCCAGCCGCAGCATTGAAATCACTACTCCAGAAGGCTAGCGAAGGATTCGCACCCTCGGGTGTCCAGCCCAACGGCTGCCACCTGTAACTTGGTCGCCGACTCCTTGCTCGTATCAGTCACCGCTATAGGGAATATCTCGGGCACATTGGGTATGCCAGATCTAATATCGGTGGGTCTGGCCACGCATGCCAGGACACGTCTGCCCCTAACACTCAACCGGACAGTGGGAGCTTCATCGTGCCCCGCTGTAACCATTTCTGCACAGCTGATGAGAAATGCTGGACTCTGTAGGAAAGCCCTTTTATAGAGCGACTGCACGTTGATTACATGAATATATACATTAGGTGCAACTATTAGGCGCAGGGTCGCCATTGCGACGAGTCCCTGATAAACACTACCATCACAACTAGATGTCGGCCTTTAGCAACTTCTCTACGTGCGCCCACAGCCCGCCGGGCCGGTATCCCTCGAGCCAATAATTACCCTCAGTGTCCTGCCCGGTAATGATGAAGCCATCTGGATAAGCGATGCCGCCCTGGATTTGCGAAACAAAAGATGGGTATAGAGGGATGTCTCTCTTGGTGACACATGCCGCCGAGAGATCTGTCAAGTTTGCCTTGACCTTTTTCCAATTCGAAAATCCTATGTGGTGCATGTTCGCTCGGCCAAAGAATATAGGCATGGGACCCAATGGCCACGCATTACTCCGGACCATACTGCAAAACGCTTCCACCTGCTCGCGTGTGCCGTGCTTGTTGATGCCCCGCCGGATGTCTCCTGCCAAACGTCCCAACGACTGATCAATCTCCTTTTTAGTTCCCAGGACACTCGTGAAGCTGTGGCAGTTGGAGACGAAGGGCCTGCCTGGAGGTAAGAGGTCCCGCTCGAGTGCGCGCCGCATAGACATGGCTTGCATAATGGTCACAGGCTTTTCAGGAGGCAAGTGGGAGAAGGCAAGACGCGAGAACCAGGCTGTGATGACGTCGTTATCAGTCAGGAATGGATCTTTTGCGCCCTCATCTCTCAGCTCCTGGAGTGCGGTTTTACGAAGCTTTTCCAAGAAGGCGGCTGGAATACAGACCGTCCGGTTTTCTTTCTTTCCTAAAGCGATACTGTAGCCATTTCTCAGCGCATACGACAATGTACCCCACTTTGACAGCTCAGAACCTGCGAGTTCGTACGCCTCTGTGGGGTGAAGTCCCAGCTCGCGCAGCGGGTCCTCGTCGAAACCAAGCTGGAGCGGAATCTCCGCTTCGCGCCCTTGAAGAACCAACACCCAGTTGTCCAGTATAGCCTTGAGGGCCATGGCATCGGCCGCGAGATGGAGCCAGTGAATGTTGACAATGGTGGCATCTTTGAATGACACTACGCGGAGACCAGTGACGGGCCGATCCGAGCCCACATAGTCTGAAATCGTTTTCGGCGAGTCAGCGCCACAGCATAGTTCGCTCCAATCTTCAGGATTTCCTACGAGCGCAGGACGTTCTAAGGGTGCTGACTTCGAGCTGGGTATGCGAGAAGCGGCGGGGTGGTCTGCTTTTGCCATGTCATGCAAAACATGTGTATACGCGACCGCCGGGCGGGCGGTGGAGAATTTCCGTGGGACACGATATTCAGGTCCGTTTTGCTGTCGCGCGTCAGCATCCGCTTGTAGGTATTCTCGAGATTGAATGGCTGATAGACTTACTCCCTTTTCCAATCTTGCACCCAGTTTTTGCCATGTTTCCCGTCCTATCAGTTGGGAAAGACTTGAACGAAGCTTGTCGGGATCTAGCACCTCGTCGTAGACCATGATTGCGTGCATGGTGATACTCGTGAACATGGTGTTGTTATCGAAGTAGTTCAGCGGAATGACCAGATCAGGTTCACCGGCCATGGCCGACATCTGCTCAAGTGACGCCATATTGTTTTGTACAGAGGACACTGAGAGGCGCTTAACCGTCCACGAAGAACGTAAGCAGCGGTGGAAGAGAGTTGCTGGCCACCAGGCGTACTTAGGCGAGCAGCTACCGCGTGCGCGTCGCCAATGCTTCGCAATTCAACAAACAGCTCGCACGGGCATCTCGGCTAGCGAGTTTTCTGGGTAAAAGGCGGCAGTTGTTCAAGATTAGAATGAGGATCAGGCCTTGAGACGCGCGAACCTGAGCAGCAGTCAATGCGGCAGGAACTTAGCGAATGGATAAGAACTTGGGGAAGTTGTACCTGTGCCGCATAAACCTGACCTGCACATGTTCTTGGCCTAGTCTATGCTGAGAAATTGGGATGTTCGAGGTGCAGATCGTTGATGTACAACGTTCCAATCATGAAGGGTAGTTTCACGGGTCGCACCGTTGGCATTTATCTCGTATCCACCCGGCTGCGGCGCAACACTGCTCCCCTGCATGTCCAGCTTAGTGATAATTCGCCGCGTAACTGAAGGATTTAGCCAAGCCCTTGATGCTCACCCGTGTCTGGCCTGTCTGAGCTCACCCTAAACCCCAACTTCTGCCCCAAGCCACTAACTTGCGTTCCCGGCTTGGCAACCCTTACAAGGGGTAGTTGGGAATCCCATCCCAGCGGAAATAAGCCTTTATGATCACAGCCTCGCGAACATTCAGTTCGCTGCCACAGTGCTCACACTATCAAACCAAACCTTGAGCAGCACCGCCCTTTGCAAGAGAGTCCCGAGGTCTGATCTCTTCGCAGGCTTCTTTCAGAAACATCAATTCCGCTTTTGTATTCCCAAGTTGATCACAATGGGAGACACACCACCACAAGGTGCTATGCCGGCCCCGGAGGGCGAAATGGCAAACTTTGGTGGTGGATACAGTTCCGTACAAATCGCACTTATTGTTGCCAACATCTCAACATACGCCATTGCAACAGTGTTTTTGAGCCTCCGAATCTATACCTCAGCCTTCATCAACAGAAGGACTGACATTGGCGATTGTAAGATGCCCTTTTTGCTTCCATTGTGTACGCGACTGATACTGTTCAATTCTAGTCTTCCTGGTCGCATCTTGGGGCGTAGGTGCCGGCTCGATCGCTTGCACTTTAATTGGTGAGTATACCTCCTGTGATATCGAGAACGTCGTATCGCAATGGAACGAGTCATAACCGGAGCTAGCTATCAAATACGGCTACGGGAAACACTTATGGAATGTCGAGGCGACAGAGCTTCCGGGATATCTTCATGTACGTGTCTCTCCGCCGTTACCAATTTCTGCACTTGCGACTGACGAGAACGGTCTGTATAGCAACTCGTCGCCATGTCGGTGACTTATTTCTGGACGCCTACGTTGACGAAGCTATCGGTTTTGACATTGATCCATCAGGTTTATCATGCGAAGTGGGGAAAAAGAAGCGCCTGGATTACCGGTGCCTGCATTGTTGTATACACCATCGTACTGACGGTGCTGGTAACCGGACCCTGCGATCCGCTCCATGGGAGCGTTGTGTGCCTCACGCACGCTGGTACTGCCCATGCTGCCTTGAACATCATTTCAGATGTATTAGTCATTGGCCTGCCAATTCCTTTGGTCCACCAACTCCAGATGCCAACGCGCCAGAAGGTCTCAGTAGGAATACTGATGACTTTGGGCTCATTCTGTGTCGTCGCATCAATTGGCAGGATCGCGTTTGTGAACGACATCCAAGACAATCCGGACATTACGTGGTGTCAAGCTAGAGTTGGGGTGTGGTCGGCTATTGAGTTGAACATTGGGATCCTAGGTGCCAGCTGTAAGTCATTACCCATCTCGTGTCTGTACTTGCGCAACCATCTAACGCAATGGCAGTGGCTCGCCTCAAACCCTTTGTTCAAAGGTACTTTCCATCGTTATCGACAACTATCGTCTCGACTGGGCAGAAATATGCAGGTTCAAGTGGATTCAATGACAGCAAGCAGCGGCCGGGTCGCGACGAATACCTCCTACACAGCATCCAAAGGAGCGGTGTGCACACTTCTGATGGACAAGGAGACCGTGGAGGGATCAATGTGAAGTCTGACATCTACGTTACGCAGTCTGAGCAAGCTTCAGAGAATGCTGACGTTCAAAAGAACTGGAAATAGTCATTTAAGGAACCAATGGGCCTCGAGGAGGCGGCCCGGTTGGGAAGCGAGTTGATCTCGTAGTATTTTATCCAGTATAACGTTGTAATTTTGAGCTCACACAAGCTCGACTCCTCTGTTTTTACCATACCAAAGGCTATAAGAAGACATCGCCTATACTGTGTTCTTGATAGATACCTGAATTGACGACAGACGTTCAAATCAATGCTCACAGAAACTGTAAGTGTGCTTATGCCACATCTCCTCGCTATGATCCACGAACGCTGTCCTCATCTTCATCAGCTTCACCCTATGCTCCTTCGCCTCTTCTTCGCTCAACAAAACCTTATCTTCGGAGGTCTTGAAGTGCTCCCATGCCATCTCCATAAGCTCAGGCGGAAGTTTGCCCTCCTTAGCCAACGAAGGAGAATCGAGTGACATCTTCTCCATAAGAGACAAGACTTCGGCTGGTACCTGGCCTGGGGCTGTGTCGCGGGACTCCATGTCGTCACCGGAGACTGAACTGAGCCACCAGTCTTGCTGCTGAGGCGGAACGTTGGCCGTGGAGATGATGCGCTGGTGAGGGTCGACAAGCCAGAGCGCGATAAAACGACGATGACCTGGCCGAGTCTTATCTGCCAAAGAGAAGGGCGAGACGCGATGTTGGCTGACGAATTTTAGTAACAGCTCTTTTCCTTCACTGGAATGCTTACAATACGTTTGGGAAAGCCAGTAGTCTTCCGTGGTGCGTTTCTACGCTACCATAATTTTGCAAGCAAGCTCCTTGATAACTGAGCTCAGTGCCCCAAATCTGCTCCAGCCAAGAGTACGCCTGCTGGCCGACACTGTATTCATCAGTCATGTATGCATCAGTCTGCATGCGGAACGAGAGGCTGCTCGTTGTAACATTTTCGGAGTCGAGATAGTAAAGCGCAGTTGCGCAGATGTGTTCGTTCATCTGCCCTTCGACCTAGCAGAACATCAGTCAAGCCCTTCCACTGGATACCTGTGACGCACATGCCACCCACCAGCGGGGAAGTCCGGTTTCTCTGGCGTAAGTTCGATAGATACCATCTTGACAATGACTTGAAGGCCTATGTCGCGGAATTTGTCAAAAAGTCGCGTGCCCTCCTTTGGCGCGTGCTCGACGTCTTTATACTCAGCTTCAGGCATGCGAGCTTTTCTGAGCAATATCCACTTTAACTCATTGTCGTCATCTGCGTGCCGGGTCGGGAAGTCCCGCAAACGAACTTCGTCCCAGTTCACCTTGATGTGGGCGAGTTCCTGTGGATCAGATGGAATCCAATTTTCTGGAATATCGTCACTTTATAGCACCGGGCAGCGACCCTTGCTAATTATTTTCCGAGGACAAACTCACTCAGCGGTGTCTTCATCGGGATATGCAAATCGAGAACTAAGCCTACCTGCGCCACCAGCGTAGTCTTCATGCTCCCGATCCACATTCGTGAGAACATCAGGGTTGAGGCACTGGTCCCAAAGAGGAAGTGCAGTCTCGATCAGCTTTTCGATAGTATGATACATCCCACCATATTTCTGAGGATGAAGGTTGTTGATGTAGCTGGTGAATTTCACCGCACCATCGTCTTGGAATGACAGATTCGCTGGAAGCCACTGATACGTGTCATTCCAGTACTTCGGATGAATGCTGCCACCGATACGGTAGTTGTGCTCATCTCGCTCTTCATCATATGTCCGTTTGTCTTTTGCAATGACGTCGCCCTTGCCAGACCATTTAGAGACTGCATCATCGATACCAACAAGCTCTTCCCTGAACACTTTGCTGCGCCCATAGATCAAAGGGTACATTGATGGGTGCACTAGGTCTAGGACCATGTCTTTCGAGTTGGGGTGCCAATCCGGGGCGTGCGACTGGTCAGCTATTAATTTGCGAGATGCTTCGCATAGTTCGTCGTGGAGTTCAGATGGAATCAGGCTATCGGACTTCGCAACAGATGCGCACGCATCCATCGTAACTACGATACCGGTTTTATCGAAATAGCTTGCTTTGCTTCGGAGTTCCTTGATGCTCTGCCCTGTTTTAGCTACATGTCACGGAAGTGTTTCCTACAATTTGGAGCGCAACTTACACAATCGAAGGTATTATCGTTCACGACACCTTCCAATTGACATCTATGGAACTGATAGGGATGATAACTCTCAATTTCGTCTTCTTCCTGTGGTTGTTCCTCAAATCGGCCTTTGCCCTTCGTAGCAATATTCCACCACTTAATGTCCGGAATGATTTTCGCTTCCTCACGCCACTTGTTCACAATCTCCTCATCCCAGACCTTCTTCCTCCAATTCGGTTTGTCAGTGAGACGGTCCATGATGTGCATCATTGCAAGTTCTCGAACTGGTAAACAATCGCTATGAGCACCGGAGCAGCTGCCGTGAGCGCCAATGGGGTAGGAGAGTTGGCCATGATCTGGCTCGACGCGAAGTGGGAGACCGAGACCCGGGTACGGTGGTCCAGCTTGTGGGTCTGGCATGTAGATTTTTCTTTCCATTGCCGTGGTTGATGAGAACAAGAATGGAAGTCGCGCACGTAAGGATGGATACGTATCAGCAACTAGGAGGAGGCCTACCATAGGTACGTATTGCTCGCCAGGCTCTCTTTTGCTTACACATTAATGAGTGTTTCCTACCTGCCTAACGCATTGACACGATGGAAGCCATTTAAAATCGAGGTGTTAGACTGTGGAGATAGGGGAACGCAGGCCAAGGTCTCGCACGATAACCAGGCAGTAACCCCCAAATGGCTTAGCGCTTGCCGTTTCTGTTCACGCGTCACGACGGTCCGGATACACGCCGCCACCACTGTATGGTTTCACACAATTCAACACGCTAGAAGTAAACAGGTATCTCGCATCGCCGTGTCTGTGTATCAGGTTGATCTGCTTAGAATCTCAAGCTCGGTTACCTAAGCCGCGCAAATATCCTTCTTCGCATCCTCCTTCATGACATCGCTCGCCTTCTCGCTAATCATGAACGTACTTACAACCGGAAACACACCGGGCGTCCTCGGAAAAGCAGACGCATCCACAACCCTCAAGCCCTTGACACCTCGGACTCTGAATCTGCTATCCAGCACAGCCTGCGGATCCCCGTCTTTGCCAATCGCCGCTGTAGACGTAGGGTGATGCCCAAAGGTTTGTCCGGTAACTGTGCTCAACCATTAGCAATTGCACGACACAGAATTGAGAAGATAGTATGAATTCAAGACTTACTCCAGTCTTCATCCGCCTTCCCACAGTACCCATTCTCATCCGGCCCCTCAGGACACGGCGGCTCCTTCGCCTGCACACTAACCCCCTTCGCACCAGCATACATCTTCCTCGCCCACGCAACTGTATCCTTCATTGCGCCCATATCAACTTCTTTCCCCTCCTCAAACAGCATGAAGTTGATCTCGGGCATATCCGTCGGATCTCCCGACAGTAACTTCACGAACCCCTTCTTATTCTGCGGCTTACCCTTCACCATGCTGATGCCGTACGTCTTGGGTGCGTCTTGAGGTAATGCGGTATTAGTCTGATTCGCAGGCCAGAACCCGCGGAACGCGAATTCGCCTTGCATGAGGAACATGTCGCGCTCGCCATCTGGGGAGTGCGGGGTTTTCATCATGATGATGGGTTGGGAGAAACCGGCGCTGGAGCCGGAGTATTGGCCAATGATTGGCATTTCTTGATTGTCTTGGAGATTTCTTCCTACGCCTTGGGCGTCGACGACTACGGTGATGTTGAATTGCGCGAGCTGCTCTCTGGGCCCGATGCCGCTGAGCATGAGGATCTGTGGCGTGTTGAAGGTTCCGCCCGAGATGATAACTTCTTTGCGTGCGGTGGCGGTTCTGAATTTGCCTTTGTTGGACGAGGAAAAGCGAGCGTCGGCCTTGTATATTGATGTTCCCTGGAGGTATTCGACGCCTGTCGCTCTTGGCTGGCCACCGCAGGCCGTCCCGTTCGCAAATAGTACCCTTGTAGCAAGACTGTTGATACTCAGCGTCAAGGGGAACTTTTTCTGGATCGTATCTTGGATGTAGTCGCGCGAGCTGTATCGATCACCCGTGGCCTTCTGATGCATAGGCAAGCCCCAGATTCCCGTCGTCCACTCGCGCTGCGGGTCAAGATAGTTTGCATCCGAGCTCATTCTCGCAACTATATCTGCCTGTGACGTGGAGAGTGAGAAGTTCTGCGCGATGGCTTGCATGATGCCTAGAGCGGGCTGCCCCAGGCTTGCCGGCGTGTTCATGTTGGTTTGGAAATAGCCCTCGAACCCATGGCCTGCGGTTCCTTTGGTCATGTAATTGTTCTTCTCGATACGCTGGAAAATGCTGCGCATATTGTCCGAGCTACAGCAATTAGGATAGATACTGTGATTTAGCATTTTGGTACTTACTTCCACGAAGTGTCGCCAGTGAGATTCTGAATGTAGTTCCAGTCGCTGTTCGGCGGCAGCCAGCTTGGAAATGATCAGCATTGACATAAGAAAGAGGAGAGACGAAGAGGGCCTATACGTGCACATCTTGTTTATCATTGAGCTGCCGCCCAAGCTACTCCCACGCGGATAGTATACGCCCAAAAAGGTGCTTCCAGCGGGCGGTGTCGCATCTCCAGCCGCGACCCAATACCGTCCCTCTTTGGTCTTCCACGTTAAATGCTTATTCATCATATTCTTCTTCTCGTCTGCGTAGTGCTTCACGAAGAAGTCCCACGTGAGCTGCGGCGGGTACTCCGCGTTGCCGGCCGTGGACTGGTCGCCAGCTTCAAGGAGGAGCACCGAGTAATTTGCGCGCGCGAGGTTGGACGCAAGAGGACCGCCGCCGGGACCAGAGCCTATGACGATATAGTCGTAGGTGTCTTGCGCTGCTAATAAGGAGGCGCTGGCCAATATGGCCGCAACCTGGACGAGGAAACGCATTGTGCGGGGATGGTGAAGGTGGCGCTACCAGATGTCGTGTATTTTGGGAGCACTTCGCAATGACTAGAATAAGTGGATTGGAAGACGATGGCATATAAGATGTGGGTACACCGGAGTCTCAATCGGGATGAGCAGGGCGAGCATCTGCCGGTGCTGTCTACTATCATTATCGACAGCGCCTGCCTAGGTCTATCACTGCTTTCTTAATTACTCTCAAACTCCTCTCTGCGTGAAGAAAGCATCGCCAAGCTCTTCCAGACGTTGCGCCAAGTGCAGTATAGTAATATGTAGATGATGTGTAAGCTATCGATATGTAGCGAATGTGGCCTGTACTCCAATGGTAGCTCCCCTGTATACCTGGGACCAACCGTGATGTCCGTGGATAGATGATTAGTCTTCGCCTTTTGCAGATTATTGTAGCTTGGCAATCGGCATCATGAGAGCGATGCGATGGTCGACAGACGAGGACCGACCGTACCAAGGCCGAACGTATACGAAGAAGACCCTGAACATGTTTAAATAGATGAAGACCGTAGGGATGGTACGAAGAACCGGTAGCACGAATGAGGGGTAGAGCATTCCTGTTTTGGCCACGCTAACCGAAACTGGACCTAGCAAGTAGTTGTAGTGTTAGTCGAGCAGTAATTGAAGATTAGGTGCGACCATTCAGTTTCTGCTTGATGGGATAGATTCCATGCGCATGTAGTCTCTGACCACCTTGAGACAGCGCAAAGCCACGATAGCCGCCTTGCTTGCGGTTATTAACTATGCCTTGTTCCAAGCTGGATATATCTTTGACTGCATGAGGCCTGTGGTTCCTGAGGGTCACGCAATCGTGTGGAATGTTCATCGGCACGACCACGTGCTACATGTAGTTCCTATGCAACCCTTGGGCTGGTGGTGTTCCTCCATGGCGCATCCATACCCAGGCGTGGCTCAACGCGTCTCTGTAGGGCATTGCGTTCCGTGGAGTGACGTAGGTGATGGCAAAGAGGCTATTGGCGGTTGGGCGGCATTGCGGGAATTTTTGCGCTATTCGGAACAGCGCACACGCTATTGCGAAAAGCGGAGTGAAACATTCCCACATCATCGTGACCAGAGCTCAAGTTAATATGAGATGTCTCACTTGAAGCGCTCCGATAACTTACGATAACGGTCTGTGCACCTCGGATCCGCATCCGAGGTGTGCAGATTTTGCTCCGCCATGCCTCGTGAAAACCAAAAAATCCAAAGATTGCATCCTTGGAAGCGATGGCGATACGGTATAGCGAAGCGCTCGGTATCATCAAACAAGTCGCAGTGGAAAGAGTTGGCCGAGAAGATGAAAAAGATATTGAGGTTGTATCCTTGGAAGATGCCGTGGGTCGCATTGCAGGAGAAGACCACGTGAGCCCGGCTGCGACGCCGCTATTCGATGCCTCAACTGTGGACGGATATGCCATATCCTCGGCCGCGACTGCAAAAGCCACGAAAAAACGACCTGTTACGTTCATAGTGGAAGGAACTATCCTAGCCAGAGACAAGCCACCGGACAGGTCTCCCTCTAGTGCTAGTGGAATACCATCGTGCTTCGAAATCAGGACGGGAACGCGATTTCAGAACGGCATGACGAGCGATGGATTGGATGCCTGCGTGAAGAATGAGGACGTTGTGCCCACAGCTTTCGGCTCGCAAAGGATGATAACGGTGGTAGAGCCCGTTCCAAAGAATGCGAACATAAGAGCGGCCGGTTCGGACATCCAAAACGGCGAGACACTGCTGGAAAAGGGAGCAAAGATCCAGCCTCGACATGTTATGGCGCTGGCGTCCGCAGGTATTACTGCGATATCCGTTCGAAGGAACTTGAGGATTGCGATCTGGTCGAACGTGGAATTGCAAACGACGGGTCCCAGCATTTACTTCCTCATTGCAGCCTTACGAGAGCTTGGCACACATGCTGATTTCAAAGGTGTCTTGGAGGGCAGTGTAGATCGGGTGTGTGAAGCGCTCTTGCAAAAACCCGACCGTGGCGTATACGATGCGGTAGTCACTGCTGGTGCTGTTTCTCAGGATTCTACGTCGGCGCTCAAGGCGTTGGGCGCTCGCATACGGTTCGATAGCGTCGCGATTGAGCCTGGCCATCCGGTTCTGTTAGCAACTTTGCCCACGCCTCATGGCGAGATGCCCATAGTCTCACTTCCTGGAAGCCCCGGAGCGACAGGAGCATGCTTTCGCTTTGTGATGGTGCCACTCGTCAAACAACTTTGCGGCCTCAGGCAGGACGGCTCCAAGATTCTGAAGATGCAGTCAAGTGGCTTTCAGGACCTCTCTGTGAGCTGTCCACCTCAATTCGACTGCTTCAAACACGGTTGGATTAAACGCAACGGTCGCGGGGAAGAGTACGTTCAGCTCAGTCCAGACCAAAATCCTGCAAAGGTATCGCACTTCGCCGCATCCGATTGCTGGGTGCATGTCCCAAGAGGTCACTCCGGGAGCTATAGAGACACACTGGTTTATTGTTACCCCCACACATCCGGGAGGTGTACATGAAGTCAAACATCCAAAGGACGATCTCACCGTAAAGCGCGGCAGGACTTTCGTGCCCTTCCGAAGAGGATTCCGGTGTTAAGCACGCGTGCTGTGTGCTACCACGAACACAGAGGCTGTCCCCTCTCTCGGCATATTAAGAGACTAGTTTCCGCCGGCATGAATGCAAACGCGGTCTTCGTCGGGCTTGACCTGGAAAGATAAGAGATGAGTTCGGAGCAAGCGAGATGGCGACGGGTCGTGGCCGAATGCGAGCGAGGCAGCGTTTACAACGGCTGTGGAGCCACAGCAGAGGTTTGGTGGCGCCCATGCGGCTCGTCGATAATAAAGCAAGATGAGCTGGTCCGTCGAGTATGTTCTTGGAGATTATTCGACGCATTCTGTTGTGTGGGAGTGGCTTTTTCCCTTACCCTCTGTTCGTATGTCATCACGAAGGTGCGCCCCACCTGCTCCTCAACATCAGAAGTCGTTCCCACCTCTTCACCTCTTTTTCAATAATTCGATGTTCTTGCCGCTGCGTTTCGAACATTTGCGTGAAACAAAGCTACGCGATGCGATGCGATGGCCGATTGGTGGGACATCTCTCATCCAGTTTCGAAACGATGGAACATGAACTGGTAATCTCGCTTGTCGCCCTCAGACTCCACCCGCATAATCGGGTGGTTCTATAGCCGCCACCTCACCAAAGCTGGACGGACTACCCACTATGAGGCTCGCGACTACGCTTGATAGGGCAACCACTAGACCACGTCGCGGATGGTGCAGCGGCTGTCATCCCACGTTCACGGATCCCCTGGCCCCCTCCATCAACCTCTTGCGCGCGGTTTGGGTACGCTTGGAATTGCTTGGAACTCATTGAATTCGAGGGTTGGCGATCATGAAAGCCGAAGATCACGCCGCCATGGCACAGTATAAGAGTTTTCATTCCTCCGTCTTCCCTTCCATCCTCACAGGCAAGTCCTACACGGCTGACATTCTTTTTTCATCCACCTTCGCTCTTTTCAACCACTTTCATTCGTTTACCGTGATCCGGGATCACTTACTTGCTTTACAAAATGTTCTCCAAGACCCTCCTCGCTTCTTCGCTCATTGCGGCTGTCTCCGCTCACCAGAACTTCCACCAGTTCTGGGTCAATGACGTGACTCCCGGCTACCAGGTCGGCGTTCGGATGCCGCCTTCCAACAGCCCTGTGACCGATGTCACAAGCGAAGACATGGCCTGCAATGTCGACGGACAGACTGGTGTTGCTGACACCGTAGCTGCCGCCGAGGGCGACACCATCAAGGTTCAGTGGGATCAGTCCGGACACCCTGGACCTATTACCCACATGCTCTTCGGCCCCGTTGACAGCGCGAAGGCTGCCACCGGCGTTGGTTCGTGGTTCAAGATCGACGAACTTGACTACGTTGACGGCAAGTGGGCCAACGAAATCATGGGCGCCGCCAACATGACGCACGAATTCAAGCTTCCCACTGGCCTGCCCAGTGGCGAGTACCTTCTCCGCTCGGAAATGCTTGCGCTTCACGGTGCGCAGACTGTCGGTGGAGCCCAGTTCTACATTGGCTGTGCTCAGCTCAAGATCACTGGTACCGGCAGTGACGGTGCTTGCGGTCCCACCATCGAGCTCCCTGGCGCATACAACGCTGAGGACGCTGACATCTACATCCCCAACGTCTACAACGGCTTCGACCCCACCAACTACACTGCCCCCGGTGGCCCAGTCGCCAGCTGCGATGGCTCGGGTTCCACCACCCCAGTCTCGTCCAAGCCTTCCAACGTCACCACGCCTGCGACTTCTGCTGCCGCTGCCTCGAGCGTTGCTCCTGTGTCCACAAGCGTGAGCCTCGCTTCGAACGTTGCCGCTATCTCCAGCGTAGCCGCTCCCGCCTCGAGCGCCGCTGCCATCTCAAGCGCCCCGGTCGCCAGCGCCACTGGCTACGCAACTGCTGCCCCTGGCGGTAACAACACTGCCATCCCCAGCTTTGCTGCTCCCAGCGGTTTCAAGACCTCAGTCATTGCCGCTCCCACCAATGGCACTTCTCCCTCTGCTCCTGGCTCCACTGGCTCTGCCGGAAGTGTCAAGAAGTACGGCCAGTGCGGTGGTAAGACATACACTGGCGCTACAAGCTGCGAGAGCGGCTCTACCTGCACTGCCATGAACGACTTCTACTCGCAGTGCGTCTAAGCGGTGTCATTCTGGTGATCGCTAATGGACTTGTACAACAGTCATCACATGGACGGTGACGGAGAACTATCTTCTTGTATATATCATACTTTCTTGGTTCAATTAAACCGTGTACTTTTTCAACTCGCCTTTGACGAATACTTGCTTGGTGTGACCTATGTCTCTTGCGAATTCCATACCAGTCCAATGCGTCGTTCAACAACAGCTTAGTTGAGCACCTATATATGGCTCAAGTAACCTTAGTCAAAGATATCGAGCGGCCTAAATACTCCTTACGCAAGCATACCCCCCGCATATCCAGCCTCTCATTCTTCTCCATAGTCCCTACCAAGCCACTTTCCCAACCCCCGCTCCACAGCCGCAGCCCGCCTCTTCGCCCACCAGAACTCGTCACCATCTAGTAGCATCCGCGCCGCGCGGAAGAAGTGATACAGTATGAGCAGCGCGCAGGGATCACTAGCTGCGATCTTGCCTGCGAAAGCGCCACGGCAGAGGATCGGAAAGCACAGGATGTGCCGGGCAATCTTCGTGGACGTTGACATGGAAGATGACATGGAAGATGACATGGAGGCATTTTGCAGCGGCATGTATGATGAAGAGAGGTAGATGAGGAGGGGGGTGAGTGCGGAGATGATAGGCGTATATGCACCGTCCCGCGTAGGGACAGCCTCTCCTTGCCCGCGAATCCCCTCGGCCAGATCCTCTGGCGAGAGAGGAGAAGGTAGAACCATATCCCTCGTTACTCTCCCTCTCCGCAGGAAGAAATTCTGCACGTAAATTGTGGTGCATGGATCGAATGGGATGACATCGGAAAGCGTCCCATCATTAACTAGATGCGTCATCACACTCGACCGCTGTACGTCGCTCGGCTCGAAATATCCCAGGAGAGTGTTTTTCAAGCTCGCGCTGTATGCGAATATCGCGTCTTTGCTGGGTTTATAGCTTGCTTCATCTCCGTCTCCGTTATCGAGATAACTCACATCGGCCCATAGCTCGAATTGCAGCAACAGCGCTGTTGATATGAAGACATCGATATCTTCCTTCTTCTTCGAGGCTAGTCCGACGGAAAGAAGCGCAGAGCGGAATCCGGACAGTGTGCGGTGTAGGTGTGTGGATGCGAGATTGGCATAGTAGGCTGTGCGTTCTGGGCAGAGGTAGGCAAGATGCCGCGCTGAGATGCAAAGGACAGCGTGCATAAGAAAGGGAAAGGAAAAGGACAGGTTAGTTGCGGTAGCCCAGACGGGGCTGGGAAGTAATAGCGTGTGCTGTGTATGGACTTGGAAATGGTGGAAGAGGTAGAGATTGGTGAGGTTCGTGTGTGTTTTGTCGAGCGACGTAGGTAGCAGGGGAGTTACGAGGGGAGAATGAGGGTATTGTGGCGCGCTTCTGGAGTGGTTGGAAACTTGGCTGTGACGCAGCTTTCGGCTGCTGAGTTCATGTCGAGGATGTGGTTTGCATTTCTCTCGTCGCTGAGTACAGTTCGTGCAGGGAACGGCTCCGTTACACTGTTACAGTCATCATCGGGTGCTCAAGGAAGGGTGCATATTGTGCTAACTTTGACGTGGCGCCTCTTGCAAGCCTCACATCCATTATTTGTCTTAGAGTGCGAGCGTCGCTTCCGGTGCGCATCCTTCGCTAGGATCTCTGGTATCTCACAGAGGACATGATTGGAGGCAGATGTTGGCGCAAGGATGAAGGTGCTTGTAAAGCTTTGCATATGCTGTGTAGGGTTTGCCCTACTTTCTTGGACTTCAGACATTGACTTGATTGTGTCAGAGGCATGCATCAGAGAAGCTCGTATGTTCCTTTTAGGTAGGGTTGGCGAAACACTTGTGAAGGTGAACGTTATCTCCTATCTCCGCAACGCGTTTTCCCAATTGGTCTCGTATCGCTCCAAGAGGCTTAGCTCCTTTTGGAAGTGCGTCGAGCGTATTGCATGAGCCTTAAGATCACCGATGCCTAGTACCGTGCTTTCTTTAAAGGTAAGGCTGCCAACGTAAAGTACGGTGCCTGGAGGAGCAATGCTTGAAGGCTATCAAATGAGCTATGCTGCTCTCAATGCGCTGCACCTGCAAGCCTCCCAAGCAGTCACAGGCGCAACATGGTCACTCTAAACGAAGCCATCGCATCGAACAAACGTATTGCATCATCCTTCCCTGATGGACTTGTCGCCGTTTTCATAGGAGGTACCAGTGGAGTTGGCGAATACACTGTGAAAGCATTTGCGAAGTATGTTTCCAAGCCACGTGCGTATGTTGTTGGACGATCCAAGGAGGCGGCCGACCGGATCATCCACGAGTGTCAACGGATGAACAGTGAGGGAAGATTCGAATTCATCGCAGTGGATGTGAGTCTGCTGCAGAATATCGACGATGTGTGCCGCCAAATCAGGAGCAAAGAGAGCGCAATCAATATCTTGTTCCAAAGTCAGGGATCGATGGGCTTCACCAAAGGTATTTCCAAAAATGTTTACTCCTCGAACCACGGTACTAAGATTCACGAAGAAACGTCTGAAGGTCTGCCTTTAGTCCCCGCACTCGCTCTCCACGGCCGAACCCGCTTAATCCTGAACCTGCTCCCTCTCATACAGAACGCTCGCCAGCTGCGCCGCGTCGTCAGTGTGGGAGCCGCCTCCTACGAAGGACCTATCGTCACAGGAAATATACCCGGGATCGGCCTTCCTCTACTCGAGTGGCGCGATCATTTCGCCTCGTGCCTCACTCTACTTCTCAGCAAAGTAGCACAGCGGGCTCCCGATGTCGGCTTCGTACACACATGTCCGGGTGTTGTGAAGAGCGGCATCATGCGTGATATGGAACCTACTTTACGATTAAGAATCATGGTTACGATTACCGGATTTCTTGCTCCGCTGATCAATACGTCACCGAATGAGTGTGGGGAACGTCATCTATTTGCGGCTACCAGTGCCAGATATGCAGTTCAGAAGAATTATGGGGAGACTTCGGGTGTTTCTTCGACGACGCCAATTCATGTAGCTAGGGGCATAGATGGGCGGAATGGCAGTGGAGTCTACTCTGTAGATGCTAAAGGGGAAAGTGCAACACCTAAAGTGGAGGGGTTATTGAAAGCTTTCAAAGAGAACGGTACAGCAGAGGCCTTGTGGCAGTATGTGCTGTCTGACTACATGAGAATCACTCGCAGCGAGGTACTTGTGTAGAACTGGACGATGTATTGGTCAGTTTGATCATGTAGAGACAGGCTTCTGATCGCTTCCGTAACCTCCCACAAAGTAATCCTCAAACCCGCTCACACCTTGTCCGGTCCGGTTTGCGGGTGGCTGCGGCCACTCATCCAACATCACCTGATCTCCGGTCAAGGTGAAATTAAAGGAGGTCAGAGGCTGATTGTCAATGAGCAGACTGTAGTCGCCAGGGTATAGGATTTTGTTGCCTTTATCATCTACTCGCGCTAAGGATCCGAGCGTAAGATTGAGACTGGCAGTAGCCGAAGAGCCAGCACTGAGTGCGAACAAGCGCTGATAGGCCACAAGCGATTTCTTTGGATGTGGTGCAGGGCCGAATGTGCCAGCGAGATAGCCCAGCGTGACGTAGTCTGAAGTAGTGTTGCCCATGTTGGTGACTTCGATCTGAACTGGTGCGCCAAAGGGACACAGGTCTGGGTACGTTACGTTCGAGCTGTGACAAGTGGCCATCAATTCGGCAATGTCAAACCCTGCCGATACATTGGACGTCATGGAGGCGGAGAAGTTGGTATAATGCAATCCGCTCCCAAACTCGAACACAGCGGTGCCATTGTACCATTTGTACGTGCGCCCAGGGTTGTTGCGACCGGGTCTTAGTGACATGTCGGTCATCGGAACCTCGTTGATGAAGGAAGCTGGATATTGCGTTGTCGGTAGACGACCTGCTGGTGCAGCCTTGCCAGTGATGATGTCAATGATAGCAACGCCTCCGTCTTGCCCTGGGTATCCACCCCAAAGCAAAGCCGATATATTAGGATTGTTTACGATGGGCGATGAATCAATCTGGCCTCCTCCCATCTGCACGACTACCATCGGCTTGCCCTGCTGAGCAAGTTGCCCGATGACGTCAAGCTGCGCGCCCGTCCATGCGATCGAACCACGGTCCATTCCTTCTTCTTCGACATCATTGTTAATGCCACCAACATAGATGATCACATCGCTAGCACTCGCAGCTGGCCATACAGAAAGCCACCCACCAGTGGTTGGATCGCCTTGTCCACCAGGTCCTGTTGCATAGTTGACTGTCACGTTGAGCTGCTGGGCAGCCCATAGCGGACTGTGGAGATAGGTTGATACACCGGCATAGTTTCCGAGTAAATCTTCCGTCGCATTTGCCCAGCCGCCGAAGAGGCCAAGCGAAGTGGAAGAATCGAGTGAGAGCGGTAAAAGTCCATCGTTCTTGAGCAGCACTATGCCCTCAACAGCGGCCTTGTAAGCAAGCTTTTGTGAGGCGTTGGTTGCAACAGCCTCAAAGCCAAGCTGGCGATACGGTTGGTTCTCGGGCGGGTCAAAGTAGCTTCAAGCTTCATCAGCACTGCCTCATATGTATTCGCAAGATGACTCACCCCAACCGGACCAAAGATGAGTACTGACGGGTCAGAGCTTGGTCGAGTACAGTCTCGTTGACAATACCTTGAGCAAACGCAGCCGGTAGGTGATTGGGCATGTAAGTACCACAGTTTACGTCTGTACCAGCAATGAGAGCGTCAGCAGCAGCTTGCTCTCTAGTGGAGGCCCATTCATGGGGCAGATATATGTTTTGTACAGCATCGCAGTCACTTGTCACCCACTGTTCCTCATTCGTCCATCCCCAGTGCTCTCGCAGGATGGTCTGCAGGAGGTAAGGATCTGCGCAGGTTGGTACTCCATTGACCGAGTCTATTTCGTCTCAGCATCGTTCTAACAGTTAGAAGACATTCATCTTACTGTAAGAGCACATAAAGGCTCCGACGTTGGAGTCACGGGCGCAGCTCTGGAATGGTGGCAGATAGTATTCAACAAGATCCTGCTGAGATATCTGCGCATCGAATTGGTAACGCAGATTCCCGTTCCAACTTTCAATGTCATAGCCTAGATATAATGTCAGCGCCTAGACGTGCGATGCCACAAATGCTATAGACGTACCTGCATAGTGTTTACATGTGGCGACCACTCGTTTGTATGGGTCACTTGCATCACCTTGTAGACCTTTGATCAGAGCATGGACGTAGGAGGAAAGATGGTAGGGATCTTCGCCAGGCGTTTCTACAACGAATCGTCAGTTGAGCCAAATCGTTAATTCAACATTATAGCTTGCCTTGTCCTCTGCCCCATCGCGGGTCTCTGAACGGGTTGATGTTCGGTGTCCAGAAGTCTAAGCCAGTCCTGTTTGCGTTGTTGAAAGCCCTGGCTTCCGTCGCAATAACAGTAGCCACATCGGTAATGAGTTGGTCGTCAAATGCTGCACCCATCAAAATAGGTTGCGGAAAAGATGTCGAGTAGCTGTAATCGCCCTCCTCGGAGAAATTTGTGAATGGCCCGGCGATGCCATGAAGTCCCTCAGACCACCATTCATAAGGCGGTATACCAAGGCGCGGAACCCCTGGGGCTGTACTACCGGTAGCATTGATCTTTTCTTCTAGCGTGTAGAGCGAGACGAGTGCCCTGGCTCTTTCGGCCGGTGCTGTAGATGTGATCAGCAAACGTTTCAATGCATTCGAAACATGGTTGTTGACAGCGTACATGCGGAGACATCGCAGATAGTGTTATTCTTTAAAGGCCCGTTAACACAATCAGGGAACAGCGCGTAAGCACCACTCGCAAAGAGGGCTGCAAGAAGGGGACCACGATGGACTGTCATGATCCAATCAATATCCCAATGCAAGGTGCAGGATGTGCGAGTGCTCACTTGACCCAGATACCCTTATACTTCGCTTTTCAACCACAATTGCCGGACAATGAAGCTAATACCCCGTTAACACCGGAAGCGGGGTGTGGGGAAATAAATGTTCAGTATGACGACACGACCACGCGTTTGACACCAAAACCACCGACAAAAGCGTAAGAAAAGTTCGTTAGTTGCAGAAACATCGGATACTTAGCGTGACTCGCAAATGCCGAGTATACTGGAGCCGCAAACCGTTGTGATCTATGGGGAACGAGCAGGGATCCTGTGGAGGGGTTCGCGTCAACTTCGGGCTAGCAAAGAAGAGTAGCCGTCATTGGTGGTGGCTTTAGGCAAAATAGGTGATCTTCAGTCGTAGGCCAAAATTTAGAGCCGTAGCGGGTGCGCTAGCCGTACATTAAAGCCTCCATTCTTCAAAGTCGCTCTTCTTGGATACTTCTCACCCAACGTGGCAACACGTGTGTGCTCGCATTGCTGAGCAGGATGCGGATGTTCCAGCATCAAGAATGATAATGGCTGGCGCGGTGCGCAGACCGTAGGAACTGCGCCTTAGGAAAGTAATCCCACCCGTGATGCATGGCCCTTGTTGTGATATGCCGTTGCTAGTGTTTGTTGCTACAAAGGGTGGGGGCTCTTTGCATCATTCGTCGCTCCTACTCTCGTCGAAAAATTGCGCAGCAGCAAGTGGTAGCTTCGTTCAACTGGAGGATGAACGCCAGCCCCCACTTCCGCAATCGGGGTCCACAGTTTTGGAAGCCCGTGAACTCCGCGACTTCTTTCATCGAAGCCATGTACTTGCGAGGAAATGAAGACAAATACTATGCGACAACAGCAAGCTTCATATCGACTGGATGACGCCTGGCATGCTTCACCTACCGTCTTAGAACGAGTAGTGCACAGGTGATGGTAACAATGTCGAATCCCATCGGCGCACGCCAGGTTGGTGAAGTCGAAGCTACATGGGACGATTTCGATCCGATAGATACACTCATTAGTCCCATACCCAATCACCAAGTTGGAGTAGGAAACAGAGAGGTCACAGACGTCCAAGGCATCGCCACGCATGTTCAAGTCTACCAGCAAAATTGACTCGCCGCTCATCTGGAACCTGCCCGTGTGCACCTCGGTGGATCTGAATAGCTTTCTGATCACTGAAACGAACGTAGTGACGCTCAGTGAAATGTGTATATGCAATTTGGACAACTCTGTTGATCGTAACGGCGTCAAGCTCCCCAGCGTTGTACAAAGTCCTCTGAAGAACTTCGTCTAACAGACTAGACCTGGCAACGCCTATTACGAAAACCTTCTCCAGAGAAACAGTTCCTAGCGCGCACAGAGAATCGCTTAATTTCTTTCTTCTACCGCAATAAATAGAATCAAGCTCGCTTTACTAGAATTTCCGCCGCCGGGTTTGGGTTTATCTTGGACTAAATCAGTAGCTATACTAAAGGACCTTGGAATCGCTTACAAAAGTTCCGATGTGAATATCTGCGGGTCTTTCCACGCCTGGCGGAAGTTTTACGTTATAGTCCAAAATAAACATTGCAAGCAGGGTCTTGATTTCGTTCGCAGCGAAGAAACGTCCTAGTAAATTTAGTCGCCTCGTACCCAAACATGATGATGCAGGACTGACCTGGACAGGCGTGTTTTCCTTGCCCCCAGAAGACATAGTCTTGATTAGATGCGACGTATTGGTGAGCACTCTTCTGCTGCGTCTGCTCACTGATGCGCAGGAATCGCATACCGTCAAATTGATCAGGGTCTTCGAAGGAGTCTAGGTCATGGTAGCGGGCCGAAGCGTCCACTTCAATAGAAGTGCCCTTCGGTAAATGTGTACCATCCGACAAGGTGAAGTCCCTCATGACACGGCGCTTGAAAGTGGTGAGTGCAGGCGGGTGAAGTCGTTGCGACTCCTTCATGAAGCTATCGGTCTTGGCCATGCTCGCAATGCAATCTTTGTTATAGACCCCACCGGTTTTCGACAACGCTGCCTTGACCTCATCCCTCAAGATTTCGATGTACTCAGGGTGGGTGGCTAAATCGTACAATACATGAGTAAGAGCCATGGTGGTAGTGTGAATGGCGGCGACGGACAGCTCGAGTTGCAGATTTGCCTGCGCGACGAAGTCCTTTGCCCACGCTGCATTCTTCTTTTCGATCCACGTGACAAGATAATCTTCTTTCCCTTCTCCGGAGCTCTTGGTCACTTTGTGCGCAGAATCTTCCCTAAGAATTCGGATTGCTTCCGCGCGAGCCTTCTCCAACTGCACTTTTTCGGGCACGAAATACTGGGCCATCGGACGGAGCCACGCTGGAAATCGTTTCATGGCGGATATTGTGGCGAAGGCTGCTATTGCGGCTGTTTGAGAACACTTTAACCACCGCGGATCTCGACAGAGCTCGGCGCCCACGAATAAACGGGCTGAAACCTGGGCGACGGAGTCCAGAACCACAGGAAAGACAACTACTGGCACCCAACTCTCTGCATCGTGTGGAAAGTGTGCGTTGATGGCAGCTCTTGCTTCAGACGCGATAGTGGGCATCAGGCGCGGCAGGCCGGGCGTGAGGTCAGAGCGGATAGCATTTTGACCGACGGGATCAACCACTTTGACATGTGAGTACTTGTACAACATGTCTTGATTTATTCCAACTTCGGCGCTAAGAATGTCGTCTGGAAGCGACTTGAGTTCTTTCAGCAATCGGTCATTCATGATGACTAATTCTTTGCCATCTTCCATTGTGGCACGAAACAGGGGGATGTTTTGATGTTTGAACAGCTTGTAGCCGAAGATCATGACATCGCTGCATTCGTGCAACCACTTTCTTGCTCTGGACTTGGGATCGAGCTGAGAGAATAGCAATGGCGCTTGGACGCGGGTTGGTGATTGGGAATAGGTGACGAGTCGATGAAGCAGCCAGATCAGGATTACACCAACCGCAATTCCAGATCTAGGGCTAAGTTCGTGAATTCCAGCAGATGGAAAGGCCGAGAAGATAGCCATTTTGGTCGGGATGATAGGAGATATGAACGAAGATTGTGTCTGGATCCTCTTTGATATGCGAAAGTTCGGGCTTTACGATGCTTCAGGAATCTGAAGGGTTGAAAACAAGCAGTTGAATTATTACTTACAGCCCAGTTGATTCTGCAAAGCACTAGGGTTATATATACCTCTCAAGAACTTGGTAAAGCATTGGTCGTTGAAGTAATAACTGAATCCCCGCTTGTAGATACCCCACAAGCTGCTGCCGAAAACAAGTATTCCAGGCATCTGAGCTGAGTTTGATGGAGGGTCGATGTACAATTCACCATCGGATACTGTCGATCACTCTGCCGGAACCACCGTATCTACCGTATCTACCGTATGCGCCGTCCCCACATACTAATGGTCCCTTGCGAAGCCTGCACAATCGGCAAGGGCAAAAGGCATTGTTGAATTTCGGAAAGCGGAATCGGATCTTCCGCGATCTGCAGACTTGCGACTTGTGCATATTATCTGGTGCCCGCATCACAACAAGTGGTTAGTAGCTGTTTCCGGGGCGAAGGCATCCCTGAGATTGATCATCCTCCTGTATCGAATCCTCGGTTTGCTTCACCTGTTCCGCCGCTAATCGTCCGTCACAGGCATCAAGACCCCTTGTAAGATAAGATCGCTTGAGGTCGTCGGCCGTTTGCTTGCGTTCCTTACAGTTGATGTAGGTGCATGTACATCCGCGAAGTGGCTAGTCGATGGCTGTGCGACAGCACAATAGACCGAGTTACATCTTAAGCGGAGACTAAGATACAGCCGCTAAAATACTTGTATACGAATGCAGCAAAAGAGGATGCGGGTCCATCACTCTTCGCGTTAAGTATTTGGTTGACCACCTCAGCCTGGATATATTCCAGAGTTTACAAGGGCTCGTCGAGGCTTACCTTCTTAGGTTTCTTATGCCACCGACCGCCTGGCCAGATGCTCTACCTGCATGCAACAAGTTGCTACCAGGAATACAACGACTAATAATGCACAAACAAAACACAACAGATTCCCTTTTGACGCTTTAACAAAGGAATGATTGATTTTTGTGTCACACCGCTGCCACTGAACCTTGGCACGGAGACCGGATGCGTGCCATTCCGAGAATCAGCATAAATGTGTTCCACTTTCTAGTTTAGTAACACCACCTATTCGGCCACCCCATCAAAATGCGTTGTTAAATTCGTCCGTGTAGCTAGTCTACAAGGGCATAGGACGGATTCTCGGGCAGGAATATTGGTAGAAAGGACATGGAGTAAACCTGGGGGCGATTAATCACGTGAGTGAAATCATGGGCTTGATGGTATGGAAGGTTGAGATGACGAATCAACAAGAAGGTTAGAGAAAAACGAACAATAGATTAAACGAGGTATCAAGAGGGTTGCTTGCGATCCTATATACTACTAATCAGATCTAGATCAGTGCGCCAAAGCTGCTGATCACTCCGACCAAGTCACAGTAATTACATGTGGGTGCATATAACAAAAGGAACAGATATCCTAAAACTTACACTCTAGATGAAGATTCATTATGCTTGACAAGTTGTACTGCCTCTCTGACTGTACGTACTTTACTTATTTGAGCGTATAGACCGACCTCTTCTGAACAGTTATCAGTGACTTTTGGGGCGACAATCCACCGAGATCCTTCGGCGACACCTTTCCAAATGTCGCTGAGCCTTGCGGCATGGATGATGGCTTGTTTGAAGCTGAGTCTGCATGGTACAAATGTTGTACATGGAGGACTCGCGTTCGTGATTTCTGTATTCACTTCGCCTTCACTCTGAGGGCTGAGAGTCTCCAGATCCACGCCTGTCGGTATGTGACTTTGTTCTTTCGGTTCAATACTGGCGTCCCGAAACGGACGATAGGGGTATGCTCGAAGATGCACTCCAGATATTACTGCCATCTCGAAGCATAACAAAGTGTTGGGTATGCCGACTGCCAATGAGGGATAGGAGATCTTGGAATTAGGCTGCAGAGGGCCATCCTTTCCTGTGAGGATATTGAAAGTAAACTGTAGCTATTCGTTAACGGCATAGTTGTCTCAGAACCAGAAAAGGCTTACTGTTTGCACATAAAATAAAATGACAACGGTCTTAATCGCAAGAAACTTGAGTAGTGGTTGGTGCCCTGATAGTTCTTCCTTGGTTTGCGCGTAGAATTGTAGAAGGCATATCATTGCCGTGACCAGCGAAACGATCTCGATAACCATGACCTGTCACATAAGCGGTCCTTAGTACATTGTCCCTTGTGCCATCTCATAATCTGACTATTCTAACTCACCCATATTTTCGCATGAGTTGCACTGTTCGAGTCTTCGCAATACACCCCCGCAGCCTCGGTGATACATTTTGTGAGCGCTCCGAAGAACTTCACGACGCAGAACTGGAAAATTGCGAATGATATTATCTGTAATCAACAGGTAAGTTTGTGCCAGATCGGGTAGGTGTTGAGTGGACGTAGGAAAACCAAAGCTGCTGGAAACCACACTTACTCGAAACCACCTGAGTCCATCGACGGTATGACCGGATTTTCGGCGCCATACGTAGACCCTGAAAAATCCTATTGGATGTATCCACGGCTTTGGTTCGAGGAATTCGAAAGCGCGCCTAAGATCGTGCGTATCCGAGCTCAGACATTGACACAACAGCAAGTAGAACGATGCAATGACAAGCGACTCGTAGAATTCGTACACACTCGCAATGTACACGTTGTCCTTGTAGAAAGGTATGCAGAGCAAGCAAGCAATTGTGTACACTGGCACCATGAATAAGATGCGAATAGTTCTGCAGAATGTCAATAACATGCCTGTTTTAGGTTTGTGGACCGTCTCACTGTCTTTGCAACTTCGGCCAAGTATAGTTTGTGAGATGACGCCATATTAAGTAGAACGAGAGTGTACACGCCACTATCGTACTTGCTGTCGCAATGCAAATCAAAAGCCCATGGACTTTAAGATTGCCTACCAAAGCTTCTTCTTCGACTAGAACATAGTTGAGCAAGCAATGACATGGAGATCTGTGAGACATACGCACCTGATACGTCTAACGGATGTTCTTTGCACTTGGCCATGGTCGGAGTAAAAAAGGTCGTTGACGTGTTATTCCCTAATGCTGGCGTACTGGTAATATACGTAGTGATAGAAAAGGCACTCGGTGGTATCGTGGCTCCCGGAATGTCTCTAGAATGCTGCTCGGCCAAAACAGAGATGCTCTTCCCTGCCAAGTGACACTGCGCCTCTCTGACGCGCCTGTTTGACAAGGGTCTCCATCAATAGTTGCCTCGGTCTATGAAGATTGTCCAGTCCTTTCCGAGGTGCGGGTTAGCGACTTGCCAGACCATCTAGGAAGAACATAACGGAGCCCAGGGCGGAGGATCGGAGGATCGGAGCAGACTGGGGCCTGGTGCATGGGCGGCTCTGAAATCTGGTGACGCGTTCTGTACATGCCAATGGCATTCGCTGATGTTGCAGATCCTGCCGGGCCGAGCCTCCCACATGCACTGCCCCAAACGCGCATGTCGCGTTATACGCTATCCCTTGACATACCAATAACTCCAACAAATGTGCATGCAGGGCTGCACTGTTCTTCTAATATAAAGTATATGATGATCGTGATTGTTGAAGGAGGAACGGAGAGTCGGGCATTGCTAGCGTGTCTACCGTACATGACAGATGCCAGGGAAGACAGACTAAAGCAGTACGTTGACCGATAACTCTTTAGACGCTCCAAAATCGTTCCTAATGTATATAAAGTGCCTTTTCTTCCGTTTTCTGCTGCCTGACAGACCCGCAACCACGCCTCCACAATGGCTTTCAATCTATCGTCGACCGATTACAAGTCTCTCTATGCATCCGATTCTGACGCACTCAAGCAGTGGTTACCCCTAGCTGCTACAGTGGTACTCATATGTTTATCCGTAACGTGGTTCGGATTAGTCTATCAGAAAACCAAACATCCGCTCGCAAATCCTCCTCATCTATTTCAACTTCGACTTTTCAAACAAATTGACTTTCTCCGCAATGGTGTGGAAATACTCATGCAGGCCAAGAAGAAGTATGCCGGAGAGCCATTCAGGATGATAAACGAACTGGGTGAACTCCTTGTACTTCCGCCTTCCCATGTACAATTGATGCGCAACGAGGAAAAGCTGAGTTTCTCAAAAGCCATATTGACGGTAGGTGAATCAAGGACAGACTTCTCAATTATAGAAATAACCTTTTGGTAGGATTTCCATGGACACAACCCCGGCTTCGAACCTTTCGGTCTGTTTGCCCACGATGACCGGCTTGCGCAAACAGTGATTAGGAAGCAGCTCACCAGAACACTGAGTAAGACTTTGTATCGAGCGCGGTCGTAAGCAACGCTAATATGTGATGTGCAGATACAGTTACTCAACCTCTCTCCTCTGAAACTACATTTGCAGTAGAAACAATCTTTGGTAACTCGCCAGGTATGAGTCTCCATCAAAAGGCTACAACAACAGTGACCATCACAGCTAAAGATCTTCAGATTGGAAGGATGTGCGCATTAAGGATTCTCTATTGGATCTAGTCGCAAGGATCTCATCCCGTGTTTTTCTTGGAGACGCGCTATGCCGTAATGAAGATTGGCTGAAGATAACAAAGGACTACACCGTGGACGCTTTCAAGTCAGCGACGAAGATGACAATAGTCCCGTATCCTCTAAGATTTCTTTTACGTTGGTTCTCCAAAGACTTCGCCCTTGTCAGTCGAGAGTACAACCTAGCGAAAGAGATTATCACACCTGTCATCGAACGCCGCCGAGAGCTCAAGGCCGAAGCCAGATCCAAAGGAGAAAATGTTCCAGCTTATAACGATGCCATTGACTGGGTTGAGAGCGAGAGCCAAGGCCGCCCCTATGACCCAGCTGCCTTCCAACTATTGCTGTCGTTCGCTGCGATCCACACGACGACGGACTTGCTTTGTCAGACCTTGCTCCTATTATCTAACGAGCCTGAACTGATTGCACCTTTGCGCGATGAGATCATCAATGTTCTCCGAGTTGAGGGTTGGAAGAAGAGCGCACTGTTTAACATGAAGTTGCTCGACAGTGCTATCAAAGAAGCTCAGCGGATCAAACCAAATGGCTTGAGTAAGTTATTCACGTCTATCTGTATGGATGCTTACCATAGCTGACGTTGGAACGTAGCGGGAATGCGCCGACTTGCGACCCAGACCGTAGAGTTATCTAACAACATCACCATCCACAAAGGTGATCGCGTTATGGTGGACGCTACGAGCATGCTGGACCCGACCATCTACCCAGAACCGGAGAAGTTTGATATTTACCGGTTCTTGCATCTACGAGAGCGGGCAGATTTTGCGAGCAAGGCACAGCTAGTCGCTACAAGCCCTGAGCACCTCTCCTTCGGACACGGTATGCACGCATGCCCCGGTCGTTTCTTCGCTGCCAACGAGGTTAAGATCGCACTCTGTCATCTTCTGCTTAAGTATGATTGGAAGCTATCGCCTGCCACTGCCAGTATCAAACCTGTTGTGCACGGAGTGTCGATGGTCGTCAATCCAGAGAACAGATTGATGTTCCGACGTCGGAAGGAAGAGATTGATCTAGAATCGTTAGAATTCAACTAGCCGCAATTCTAGTCTATGGATTCGCGCTAATGTCAAGGTCGGCTACTAGACATGGTTTCGGACGATGTGCCCTTAAGGACGCTCTCACGAATATGTCTTGAATGAACCAAAACATCAAACCTCAAAGTCATTGTCGACGACTGAACGAATCGCACTACAGACGTTCTCGCAGGCTTTTTCGATTCTTAAGGCGAGTGCCTTCGTATACTGAGCGGCCACGGTAGCATGCCTTGAAATTAAGTATCTCTTTTACCACAGTATGGCAAATATAACAAATATTGCTGGATGAACTTGTTGCGCCATTGGCGGGCTTGCAAGAAGGACATGATGATCATCCGAGACGTACGCACTTGTATTCGCTCCCCATAGCATCCAAGCCGGCCACCGATAGGAGTTGCGGCACTGCACCCACAGCCGAAGATAACTACCAGACTGCAGCGTACTACGAGCTCGTGCATGATGGCGAAAGGCCTGTCTGTTCGATAGAGGACAGACATTTATCTTGAGTTGGGCCAAAAGCGGTTGTGAATTCGCAACGCCGCGGCTCGTTTCTCCTGACTATGTGGTTCGGACGGGGGAGACCCAGACGGCGTTCTGACAGTGGTTATTTTGGCGCTTGAACTTTCGTAAGCGGCAAAACGATTGTCGTGGGCCTGTTCATATGGAGTGAGCATTCCAACAGTTTCTTCGGGCGCAGAGGCGCTTCTCAGAGCGACTTCGACATGTGTTGTCTCACACTTCGTTCGACGAACCAGTGCAGCGAGTCTGGCAATAACAGCCGTATTATGAGCTGCCCTCCAGTGACGTAGCTATTTCTGCTTGGGAAAACATGCTGAGGAGACGTCTCAGTCCTTTCCATGGGACGCATTGCGCATTCTATACCGGACTAGAAAGAAGACTACCAACACGGTTCTCTACGCAGAAGAAAGCCAGACATGAGCGGATGCTGTTGCATGCTCGGTAGATGGTGTTGAACCTGACGGCACGATATGAACAGAAGAGAGTGCGCATCGCACCTATAATATTGGCACACCAAGTCCGACGACGTTGGCAAAGACCTCGAAGAGAAACATCTTGGCGTCGCTGCAACGGACAGTACAGGCCGGTCACATGGAGGGTTCGACATGCACGTTGGATACTTGTAACATCAGACCGTCTTCCGCATACAGAAGTACACTGCAACAGAGATACCACTGGCAAGTTGTAGAGAGATATAAGTCCTGTGGTACAGATAAGCTGTTGGACGGAACCCTGGAACCTTAGAAGGCGCTTCCTCACGTGCTCGGCAGGCGCAATCGCCGGTGCTAGCCCTATATAGCGGCTACAACGGGCCCGAACAAATCATCGCTCTTACACTCAACTTCTGCTTTCTTCAGCATCAGCAAGCCCTTTCGAACTTCATCAAGCCCTTTCGAACTTCATCAAGCCCTTTCGAACCTCAGCTAGCCCTTTCGAACCTCAGCCACACAGTTGAGAAACCAATCAGCCGAATTGGGGCCGATTCGGCGCTCGGCAAAACGATTGAGTCATTGATAATCCCGGGACCCGCGCACACCAGCCCAATGGCGGTGCATTAATGAGTCATGGTCATTTGCGCGCAAACGCGGCAAGAGTAGCATCCCTTGGTTTGACCGATGTAGTCGTTAGAAGGCAAGGACTAGCAAAAATTCGCGATGTGACTATACGCCAATCCTGTAACCCTGGATGCTCACTGCTCATATGAGGTATGACTTAGTGTGGGGGTAATAATTTGTCTTGAGTCACCAAGCTGACGTTGCCTAACAGCACGTGAAAAGAAGTCTCTGAAAGAGACCAAGCTGAACGATGTGCCACGCTTATCCCAACATGGCCCCTTGATAATACTTATTTAACGCGAGAGTGGCAGACCACCTTGAGCACAACAGCCAATTTCGTAGTGGCAACCATGTTGTCCCATATTTGGAGATCGCCGGGAGACGGCACAGGAGAGACCAATCCCCTCCTCGAGGCAGCACTCCTTTCAACTACCGAGATCGATCACCCAAATCTGAAGGCAGACGAATGCAGCACCGACAGCGATGACGAGAGTGATGGCGACAACCAAGAAGTGAAGGATGCCCGGAACGAACGCCTTCGTGAAACTGGAGGCTGGCTTGGGTATCTGAAGGACTTCACCATTTTCCTACCCTACGTGATACCTCGCGGAGACATCAAAGTATTATCATGCTTGATCGTTTGCATCATCACCCTTCTCCTGGAGCGCATTCTCCAAGTTGCTATTCCACACACGCTCGGTCTCGTCGCTGATGGAGTTGCATCTGGAGCTGCGCCCATCCGGGAGTTACTCATCTACTTCGCGCTTGATATCATTCACGGCGAGTCGGGCATAGGCTTCCTCCAGGACCTGTCGAAAATACCTATCAAGCAGTTCTCGTACAAAAAGCTTACGAATGCTGCTTTTAACCATGTTATGGCCCAATCCATCGATTTCCATTCAACCCGAGACGTGGCCGAAGTCATGAAGGCTATTGAGCAAGGCGAAGCACTTGGCAACGTTGTCGAAACGATAGTCATCGATATCGCCCCCACCGTGATCGACGTTATCGTTGCTTGTGTTATCTTTTATCAAAGGTTCGACTCCTCTGTGGCTATGGTCCTGCTTGGTGCATCCATTGTATACCTTGCCGCAGAAACGTCATCGTCGCGACTGACGACTGGCGACCGAAGAAATCTGACACGAGCGGAACGTTTGGAAACGCGAAAGATGCATCAAGCCGTCCAGGGATGGCAGACCGTAACTTATTTCAACCAGTTCCAGCGCGAGGCTTGGTCATTTTCGAGCGCAGTTGCTGAACACATGATGGCAAAGACGCGCTACGAGGCGCGTCAAGCGGTTGTCAAAGCTCTCGTGGAGCTTATAGTGCCAGTCACGTTCTTCTCACTTGCTTATTTGGTCCTTCAACTCATAGCTGCGGGAAAGGCGCGGCCGGGAGACTTTGTCTTCTTCCTCACGTACTGGGATTCCATCATCTATCCTCTGAAATTCCTAACAAACCATGTACGATGGCTAGTTGGTGACTTCGTCGATGCTGAACGGCTGCTCTTGCTTCTGAAGACTCAACCTTCCGTTGTAGAGGCCACTGACGCTTATCCACTCGCGGTTCGCGAAAGCAAGGTTCAATTCGACCAGGTATCCTTCTCGTACGAGGAGGGCCGCTGCGCACTTCGCAACATCTCATACACTGCCCCGCCCAGCCAAACAGTTGCGCTTGTTGGTCAGACTGGCGCGGGCAAGTCCTCAATCCTGAAGTTGCTGTTGCGATTACACGACGTTACAGCCGGCAGGATAACAATTTCGGGCCAGGATATTCGCGATATCACACTCAGCTCACTTCGTGACGCTGTAAGCGTTGTGCCTCAGACTCCAATGTTTTTTAACACCTCGATTTTGGAGAACGTCCGCTACGCCCGCAGTACAGCAACCGACAAAGAGGTACATGAAGCCTGCGAGGCAGCGGCAATGCACGACACTATCATGCGCTATCCGGATGGTTATAACACACAAGTTGGCGAGCGTGGTGTTAAGCTGTCTGGTGGCGAAGCGCAAAGACTTGCGATAGCGCGCGCGCTGTTAAAGGATGCCCCGATTGTGTTACTAGACGAGGCGACGAGTGCTGTCGACACAGTAACAGAATCGAAGGTTAAGATTGCGCTTCGAAAGTTGAGAAAGGGGAGGATTGTCATCGTGATCGCGCATCGATTGAGCACTATCGTGGATGCGGATATGATTCTGGTGTTACATGAAGGCGAGATTGTGGAGAGAGGCCAACACAATGAACTGTGCGAGAAGAAGGGGAGATATTGGGAACTGTGGGAACGGTCATAGATTTTCCTTGGTACGTGATAAAAAGTGCCTGAAAAAAAGCAGAGTCGTTCGTAATGTCGTGCGCAGTACGGTCGTCGGCATAACAACAACCGCTGTTCCCGAAGAGGACATGAGAGTACACCGAAAGGGCGGCCGCTGTCGGTGAAATCCTGTTGCGCGACGTGCGAAACCCGAAACTCAAAGTAGCTCCGAGCCCGTGTGAGCACGTTCTGGTACCTAGAGGGTGATGGCTGCAGTAGCTTTTGAACCATGCCAGCTTTCGTCAACGACTTCATCACTATTTCACTTGACAGATACAAGTCACTCGTCCCTTCTCGCTAGCCTGCTTGCTTTCGCCAGTTACGCGTCCAGGTCTTCGAGATATCCTTAGCGGAGGTCCTTCGACATGTAAAATTTTCCCTGTTCTAGTCTATACAGCGTTCTTAAGAGTAAAGGAGTGCGAAACCACTCCTGTTATGACGCCCATCGTGTTGAAGATCGGCGGGTATGCCATCTTTGTAGCTTATTTCTCGCCTCCGCCTTTCCAATCTCCAACTGTGCTAATATCTCCATGACTGCTGCGTACAGGATGTCGATGTTTCCATCCTCGATCTTCACCGCGATCCCGACCCCACCACAGGGCACGGCTAGCCTTCTTGTGTACTCGGACTCCCTAATGCCCATTCCGTAACAGCCATCAGCGCCCAGCTTTCCAACAAGTAAGTCTCCGTATGCGCTCATCAAATCCGTGCAAAACCGTCTCTCTCCGCCAACCATCTCAGGGTGCGTGTGCGACGCGCTCATGAGTGCAAGACCCTCAGAAGAAAATGAGAAAGATCCATTACAGGCTTCAAGCACAGCAACTGTTTGAGCGGGCTTGGCAGCGGAGCGGAGCAGTGTTGTTCGGAACGGATTGCCAACTGAGTGCAACAGGTTACCAGAGGAACATACTACTGCTGCGTGAACGAGGTGGGTGGATTCGGTATCATTGCCACGACTCGTTCGGACATGATCGGGCATGGTGTTGCGAGACCGAATGCAGCAGTCGAAACCAGGGGGCTCATCCATTGGGTGGTTTGAAAGTATTTGAGGAGATCGAACTGTGGTTGACTATGCACTGTGGAGGGTGATTCAAACCTTATACATGCTATTTCATGCGCACACTGGCATATGCGCAGGGATCTGTGTGCGCCGCACGAGGAAGAAGCGGAGCAGAGAGGTCTCAAAATCACTAGCGACATGTGGCTCAAGATTGGAAATATCAGTAAGACGGGCCTGTCATAGGCCAATCTTTAACGAATCACGCAAGTCTCTACTAGCGGTCGACGCGGCAGGGGACAGGTTTAGTGACGTCTGGGTACGCGGAGCGGCTTTCGTGAGCCGTCGGAAAAGATCGGCCCTGTATTAGACCGTTTACGTGGCCTCCAAGGGGCAAGCTACGACGCCCTCTTCTTAATTTTAATTGAATACATTTGGGTATAGCTGCCGAACATTCGACGGTACGACTGCAGGCATGACTCCGAAAACGATTGCTGTTGTTGCTGTGGCCGATCCCCTCGTATGTGCGGAACCAATTGTATCCGAGAGCCGGACGACTGTTACAACACAGACGCTTGGACCAAGAGAACAACCATAAGATCCTCAGTAAGGGGGTAAATAAGAGAGAAATGAACTCGCTCTCATGAAATTTCGCGTACCATAGGAAAACAAGATCTACTACTTGCCTATTTTCCACAGTACTCTCAATCATGGCAGAGTCTACGAAAGTCATGCCAGTAACGGTGAAGTTGAAGCTGTTCGCATACATCCCGATCATGAGTAAGATTCAAATCCCAGGATCCTGTGCACAGCTAATTAGTTGTCTACACAGTCTTCAGAGCAATCAAATACGTGACCATGGTGACACTCACATCTGGGCCTCGTCGATCGCTCAAAAGGACCATTGTGGCATCGCTCAGCCGGGCGAGTGCTCTTACTATGGGCCCTCTCATATCTGACTACTCTGATACGCAACCTTCGACGGGTGATGCGATGCGCAAGTTTTGCGAGAATAAAAAGATCGCACTGCAGTCCGTCAACATACCGATACACAGAAATAACGGCGACATAAACGCTACAACCGTACCAACCACAACTTTACACATGCTTCTGACAAGAATCCCTGGTCCACGTGTCATCTTGTATTTCCACGGCGGTGGCTACGTCAATCCTGCTTTCGGGCCTTCACACATACCATTCGCTCTCAAGCTGGCGGCTGCTGCCAAAGCTTCAACGTTGGCTGTATTGGAATACGGACTCGCACCTGGGCTACAATATCCGGGATAACTCCTGCAAGGTATCGAAGCGCTTAGGTACCTCCTCCGGTCTTCGACTGCCGGCGGCGCAGGAATGGCAGCTTCTGATGTTATTCTTGTTGGCGACTCGGCAGGCGCAAATCTGGTCTTGGGCGTGCTCGCCCACTTGCACTGTACGAGCCCATACGCCGATCCCCTCGACTTGACGAGCAGGTTTGGCGGGGCAGTTCTGATAAGCCCCTGGGTCGGAGACAGATTCCATGGCAGCAGCTACAAGTCTAATGCTAAGAAAGACACGATAGATGTAAAGACCATGGTAGCAGCCAAGAAGAAATGGAATCCGAGGACGGACGAAGTGTGGGCTGTTATGCTCGGAGCGACAATACCACGTGCTCAAGATAACAGTACCTTCTGGACCGGTGTATTCTGCGGTCATGACAGGGTTGTAGAGAAAGCTGTCATTAGCGTAGGCGACGATGAATTATTCTTAGATGACATTGTTGCTTTCGCTAACACGGTTGCAGCGAAGCAAGCATCTTTAGCAACTTCGGAGGATGCATCAGTAACGTTGATCAGGTCTGCTGGGGAGACCCACTGTGGTGCTATGCTTGATGCGATTGCAGGGTTACAACAGAAGCACTCAATGCTTTCAGATTTATTAACCTGGCTAGAGAGGATTTAGTGCAGCATTTTGTTTCTCCAATGAATCATCTGTTCATATCTAGCGTTAAAGTGAGCGCCTAGTATCTACTGTGTGCGTCGCCCCTCGGATAGGCACAGACTCCGACTCCGACTCCACCAATGATGGTACTAGACTTGACGGCTAGCTGTTCGATGCTGCTTGGCGATCTCTCATAGTTGTTGCGTCAAGTCAGATATGCTGCACGCGCTGGTGGTTCTGTGTCGCTAAGCGCAGTGTTGATGGATTGCAGCGTGATTTGTGCGGTTTTGTCACAGGAGTGTTTTCGTTGAGACGGTCTCGACCATTGCGACAGCATGCGGTGAGTCGAGCAAGTCGGTCGAAATATAAATTTGACCTCTTTATCTAGATGCGTGAGAGCGACCGGCTGCAAGGGTGAACAGTGAAGAATGGCGTTCTTTCTGGGTGGGCGTAGCGGGGCATCACTAAGATATAGATTAACCCGAACAGCTGAGGATAGCCCGAAAACCAAACCAAAGCTATCGAATCCTGCGTACCTATGTCACTTATTCCGGCCCCAACAATCAATACGCAGCTCGCCAAGGAGACCCCTAGTAAAGGCGTTTTCTCTCAGCCCAAACGTCATCTGCCCGCAGGTCATAATATGTCTCTACTTCTGGTGAGCATCGAATCCTGTAATCAATATATTTGAGAGTATCGATTCTAGGCAAAGGAGTCAGTTCCGTGCTCGACCAACTTCGTTTGTCCTCGTCATGGATACATTACTTCTACCAGTGTCGTACGGTGCCAGTCATGTCCCCTACCTATTATGGGCTCCATTTTGTGCCTCCGCCGTGGCCATAATAGTGTGGCGCATATGGCGGTTCACTATTAGACCGCGAGCTTCCCTGACGAACCCAGAGAGCTCCCATACTGGTTTCCCTTCGTGGGCCACCTTTGGTCCTTTTCCCAAAACTCTCAAGCCCTTCTCATCCGAGGCCGCAATTACTTCCGAAACACGCGCGAGCCGTTCGCTGTCACCGTGCTTGGGAACACAGTCTACGTCCTCACGCGAGGTAAAGATGTGGCAGAGGCATACCGCAACACTAAAACCTTCTCGTTTGAGGGTTTTGTGCAGCACATGATGCGCACAACGGGATGCTCAGAAGTCGTTGTAAGCAAGATGTACGCACCCCAAGACCCCACAAGGAGCCGGTTTCCCAACCCCAAAGGAAAGCCTCTAGCGGTCCTAGCGAGGGAGCTACACGTCCACCAGCTATACCCCAGGAAGGACTTAGCTTACCTAGGAGCACGGTTCAATGCTTATTTCGATCGCTATTTGAGCCTCGAGGCGATCAAAGCAGAACGTCCATATGCGACGTCGAATCCAGACGGTTCGATATCTGTTCCACTCATGACATGGGTTTCAGATTTCTTTATCCGTGGTGGGCAGCGAGCCTACTTTGGAGATTTCCTGGAGAACATCGTCCCGGATATCTCGTGGGCGTTTCTGGAGTTTGACGACCTCAGCTGGCAAATCCTCTATCAGTATCTGAAAGTGCTTAGCAGCAAGATGCACGCCGCCAAGGCACGTGTAACAGAAGCTTTGCGCAAGTACTTCGAGACTCCGATGACCGATCGCACCGGGGATGCTTGGTTTACCAAGGCGATGGAAAACGAGATGCGTGATCTTGATCTGGCTACCAAAGACATCTCCATTCTGATGCAGACCATATACTGGGGAATCAACACTAACACCCGGCGTGGCTGCTTCTGGATGTTGTCGTACATGCTCTTTCACCCCGAGATGATACATCTCGTTATGCAAGAGACAGAAAAGGCCTTCACGGGTGGTAGCAAAACACCAAACATCGATTACCTGAACGACAGCTGTCCTTTGACGAACAGCATATGGAACGAGACGTTGCGGATGTCAGCAGCGTCCTCTTCTGTCCGGTATATCACTGAGGACAGCATCGTCGGAGGCTTCAAGCTCCGCAAGGGAAATAAGGTCATGGTACCTTACCGGCAGCTGCACTTCGACGAGACGGTATTCGGCGACCGCATCAATGAGTTCAATCCCAGGCGCTTCTACGACAATCCAGCACTCTTGAAGAGCGCAAGCTGGCGACCGTTCGGTGGAGGCGCAACTATGTGCCCTGGTAGGTTTGTGGCCAAACAGGCGGTCGTGAGTTTCATTGCTACAGCTTTCAATCGGTTACGCATTTCTGTTGATGGGACACAGCCCTTCCCAACAGCAAAGGAAGGAAATCCAGTTATTGGGCTAATGAGTAATCAGCCTGGTAGCGATCTAAGAGTACGGTTAGTGCCAAGAAAGTCGTGAATGTATATTAGGTCGATTTGGGTTTCTTATGGAAACACTTAAGTGGTCCTAGCTTCCTCTACTAGCTTTTAAACCTACTATATATAAATGGGTTTACTAGCCTAGTTAATATTATCTATAAACCCGATTTTTTTCACCTTATAATATATATGTTTACTAACACTAATATTTTTACCCCTTTACCTATAGGTTATACTATAAGGTCTCTACTTTATTAGTAATATTATGCTTATAGAATCGGCCTTACGCTAGTAAGTGGCTATAATTATTATAGTTGCGCCTATAATTAATACAATAGGTAACCCTAATTAATACGAGACCTCTATTATAGTACAATCTAAAACGAAATTAAAACTGTTACACCCATAAGTACTTGACCTTAATACAGCCACCTTAAGAAAAGAAGATGCCTGGTATGTTCAACGCATTTCACACCTTCACCATAAGTCTCAGTCCAGTCTGCTTAACCCTCGAGAATACGACAAGAATGGTGCCAGCGATGAGGAAAAGGCCCGCGAAAAGCGTTAATCCAAGAAGCCCATTCCCATGCCCGGCAGCAATAACGCCTGCAATAGGACTCCCGATGAGAACACCAGTGGCGGAAACAGCATACAAGCTTCCAACACGTACACCAAGCTTTCGGACATCTGGCGAAATCCTCGCAATGAGGGCGGGAACGATGGAGAAGACACAACCTGAGGCGAAGCCGTAAAATATCGCGAATACGATGATCAATGCGTTCGTGTGTCCTGAGGCCATTACCGTGCTTGGTAACCACAGAGCTAAGCACGTGGCTGCACTGAAACCAGTGAGGAGTATCATGATGTTGAAGACACCAAAAACATCTCCGAAGTGCGCTGGAACGATCCGTCCGAAGGTCGAGGCAGCGTTGAGGATGGACACCAAGTAGCTCGCGAGACTCGTCGACATGCCTTGAGCTTTGGCCTGCACGATAATGAACGTAAAGGGAATAAAGCCGCCGATATATATGAACCAGGTGCCAATTGCCAACAGTAGAAAAGGTGCTTCTGCGTAAGGTGTGATGAAGTCCTTGAGAACAAGTGGTTGTTTCAACGGTGGAAAGCGCGATTTGAGTGCGAGGATAGCGACGGAGACCATGCCCAGGAGTAGGAAGGCCACTGCTCGAATCGTCCATCCAAATCCAATATGGTCCACGAGGCGATGGACCATGATTGGGAGTACGATGCCTCCGATGCTGGAACCGGATGTCACGATGCCTATAGCGAGTGCACGATGTCGTAAAAACCATGACGAGACGGCTGTAACCGCTGCAACATCGTGTTAGTATCGAGCATAAGGTGTCAGATTTGTTACTCACAAGGATAGAAGAGAAAGCTACAACCAATCGCGCTGACGATCGATTGGGAGAGAAAGACCTGGTAGTATTCCTTTGAAATGGAAACCATCATCAGGCCGAATATATGCAAGAACGACCCGATCACAATGGGGACTCGCGGGCCGTAGTGATCCGTGAATCTACCAACCACTGGTCCCTATGATCTTGTTCAGTTGATGATTGAAATGATCCCACGATGACATAACGCACGCAAAAGAACATCATGAAGGATTCGGTAGAAGGTATCCAAGCGACTTGGCTGGACGAGTAGTTCGGAAGCAGAGTTGACTTATAGTAGTCTTGGAAGACTCCAACACCTGCGTACTGGTTCAGCTTTGAATGTGAGATGATGAGAGGGTTTGGAGAAATTACAGTTGATCCAACCAAAGCTTGCAAAAACGGCGCAAAAGCCGCCCATTACAACAAGCCATGCCTCCAAACCACCGTCGGGAAAGGCTTTCGGATCTGGTCCAGCTGATGCCTGCGCAGTCTTTTCGGAGACAGGCGTTGGACTTGGCTCGGCTGCCATTGAGACTTGTAGTGGCAGGCTGCCACTAGCGGAGTCGAGAGTTTCTTTCGAGTTGGACTCCATCTGTGGCTCGGGTGTTGAAGGCATGAGTGAAATGAAAGAAGAAACTCGAGGAATGCTCATCTTATGTATGATCGTATGGAGTCATCAACTGTTCCCAACGCGGAGGCATCTCTCGAGATTAGCGGCCGCTAACGTAGCCCTGTAGTGTTGCTCGAAGGATGATACCATATTGGGAATGGTTGCTCGAAAGATGCTGCCGCATTGGGAAAGAAAAGGTTTCTTAGCGTGCAGGTTCACATTCAGGCGACCCTCACCCATCCCCCACATACACAGGAGTGTCGCACATCGATTTCCATCACGCCGGGTCATTGGGAGGCATGGTTGGTGTCGCCGGTAAATCCAAGGCTTGCATCGACTGCAAAAGACGACGCGTAAAGTGTGGATTCGAGCGCCCAGGCTGTACACGCTGCGCCAGGGCTCGCATACAGTGTTCTGGCTACGACCAGCAAACTCACTTCGTAAACAAGACTATCGCGGATCCGTCCGTGTCGGCGCCTGTGGTGCTCGCCAGATCCCGGCGCAGCAGGGCGAAACCTCCGGACAACCGATCGCTCCAACACGAGCTCGACGGCCTAATCGCGCTCGCAAAAGAATCTGCGGCGTCGCCTTTCCTGTTTCGCCAGAGGGCCTTCAGGTTATTACAGAAAACGTATTTACCACAGTCCCAAGTCGCCGATAGCAATCCAGGTCACGTCGATCCGCATACCTGGTTCGGGGCTGCATGTGAGCTGAAGGATCTTTGCCCGGTGCTTGACAACGCGCTCATCACGTTCTGTACAATCCAACTGTACATCACGAACACTGGGTGTGTCTCTCATGATGAAGGAGTAGAAAGATATAACACCACACTCGGATATCTCTCAACCGCCTTGATGTATAGGGAAGAGGCTAGATTGGATTACATCCTCGCGTCAGTCGTGGTTTTATCGACATGCGAGCTCTTTCTCTTCCCGAAGGATAGTGGCCTGCGAGTTCATGTTCAGGGTATCGCAGATATGCTACGGCTAAAGAAAGAATTCCCAGCTATCTCAACGACGAATGGTCTCAAACTATGGTCCAGATTACGTGTTATCAGTGTAGGTGAACTCGAAGGCGTACCAACGTGGAGGCTGATGTCCTTTATTAGGTTCTCTCGCAACTCACTTCAAGACAACAGGGTTCTTTGAGCGCTTCACAGTGGGCTGGCCTGATGCCTGGCGAGACAAACCTCGATCCCCTAGATCAGCTCATGGACACTGTATGCGATTTACCTCATTGCATTGAGTCAGCTACTAATGTACTTTCGCCAAACCGATCCGGTGACGCCAATGTCCAAGCGGCATTCAGTGCGTTGTGGACTATCTTGAGGACCATTTACGCCTGGCAAGCGGGGCTTTGCGAGGCGAGTTCAATACCGCTTTATATGGCCGTACTATCAAAGCTTCGAAATCACTCGGATGACTGCCATGAGTCTAAGCTGTTTCCGTTCGCTCTTAGGTTTTGCTCTCTGCAGGCTGCGGCCCACCTTGTCATATCCTGGGCCTTCCAGCTACACATCTACACCGTACTACAACGGTTGGGTCAGCAAGTGGGCGAAGCACTGGTCTTGTCTTTTCGTCCCGTTGACTTGGATGATGGTTTCGGCAGCGTGCGGCACGAGGCTGATAAGCGGGCCCGCCTGCTTTGCCAGTCAGTTGAGTATTGCCACAGGTTGGATGTAGGCACATTTGGACCACAGTTGATGGTCTACTCGCGATGGATCATGCGACACTATTTTTCCCAGAGTGGGTCAGAGCGCGAATTACAATGGTGCAACAGTATCGGGACTATGGAGGGCGAAGACACGAGATGTGGCATAAATCTTATGAGATTTCAAGGCGGATTGGAATAATTCAAAAACACCTTGGACTGCGCACACGTCTTCTACCAGCCAAAGAAAACGTTCTTAGTATTTCGAGCACGACAAGGTTTCCGCAACGCGACAGCTACCTGGGTTCTATCAGCTTTGTGGGCTTGCACTATGTGAACCCAGATAGACTGTCCGGTCGCTACTACTAGACCTAATTAGATAGAGATCGAACGCTGCAAAGTCAGATCACTCACTGCAGACGGCTACCAAGCATTAGAGGCTGGCTCGCGCCTTGAGAGTCACAAAAAATTTACACCGGGGCTCAGGTACGGTGCAGATGGAAAGCCGTTGCCTGCAGAAAAGGTTCCAAGATTGTTGACGTTTCCGAATGTGCATATTGGACTTGGTGTTAAGCCTGAGTAACGTGCCGCAGGATCAGACGGAAGATGGTGCACGGAGCTAGATACTGGTGAGCAAGTGAAAGAAGGTGCATAGTTTTACCTTCAGTTCGACCAGCGAAATCATGACCAACGCTTGTGTAGACGGATTTTCATATGCAGTAGAAGAAGTGAATTGTGGTCAAAGCTTGCGCAACATCTCGACTGGAGACAGTCTGTATGGTCGAGGCAGGTGTTTAAGCTTACTACATAAGCTGCAAGCCCTTGTTGAACCCTGGCAACCGCAGCTAGAGCAGTCATGAGGAGTTTGTGTACATGTCTTTTAAACCGCTGGTTCATTACAATCGCCCTCTATACGTATCTGTGGGACATGGGCACCTGACCCACCACTTACAACGGGCTGGAGGGAACCTGAACAGACCTCATACGGCTACGAACTTGGAGAGAAGGGGCTTTGCACCGAACCATATCTATCACGTTGATATCAGTTGCTATTCTCGTTGGTGGATAGACTTTTACCTACCCTTGAGGACACTGCTGGCCCAGTGCAACGCTGCCGCTTCGCATGTAGCAAATCTTCGCCTTCTGGCAACTAAAGACAAGTCAGCAGGCGACATTGTGCGGATCACAGATTGCCTATGCTCACGCGGTATTTGTGCAGTTCGGACTCTTGGACGACAGTTTGCCCTGGAACTCGTTCTGGAGTGTGACAAGCGTGATGTTTTTCTCCATGGCTTCGGTGACTTTGTGCCAGAAGGTGGCGTTGAGAGGAGCGGTTGTGGACCAATTAGCTTGTGCGCCGTAGATGTCGCGCGTGGAGTATTCGTATTCGTAGGTAGGACCTGTGGAGTCCAAGCTGGGGAAGGTTGAGACGTTGGAGTAGTATGTGTAGGCTTCGTAGATGTTGAAGTCACCCGTGTCAACTTCGTAGAGGCGGAAGCCAGAGTTCAAGTTGGTGAGCGGTGTGACGCTCGGGCCGATCCAGCCGGTTGTGAGGGCGTTGCCTGCAGATTGGTTGGTACCGTTGTTGGCGTAGTAAATCATGAATTGATCCTCGTGAGTGTGGCCGAAGAAGACGTTGGCGATAACATGCGGCGAGTATCGCTCGACAATCTGATAGAACAGATTGGTGGGGTTTGGCAACTTATTCATGGTTATTTTGGTTGGACAGGAGGCAAAAACAAAATGCTAGCTCTACTTACTGGGTTTGTACCATCCCAGCCACTCAAGACGTGGCCGACAATCCATACCAGCTCGTTGTGATCCTCAGCATATTGCAGCTCGGAGATCATCCACTTTAACGTCCCCGAAGCATCAGGATTGGTGGTGTTGATGTAGTTGAGGAAGTTGCTTCGATACCAAAAGTCGGTGTTCCATGTGATAATGCGAAGACCTTGAGGGGTCTTGATAGAGTACCCACCGTAATGCGTCCGGGCTTGGTTGGCAGCACCCAGATCAATCCATCCATCGTTCTTCCACAGATCAGCGACGTGGTGATAGTTCCAGCTCTGCTGCTGACCCAGGCGACCCGGCAGATTGTGTGGCGCATCGATTGCTTCCGGGTTGGAATCGTGATTACCCAAAGCGGCGAAGACAGGACCAGTCACGTATTGCTTTATCATGCCGTAGACACTGACTTCAGAGTACTCGGTCAAAGCGCGGGACAATTGTGATTGTGGGTCATGGGGCACCAGATCACCGGTGTACACGGTCCAGGCTAGGTGTTCGCCACCCTTGGAGGTACCCGTCAACGGCCCAACGGCCTGCAAAGCAGCGGTGCCAAGATCATACGGCGTATCGCACTGGAAAGAACCATATAAGGCAGCTGGCAGGGTAATGGTGCCATTGGATGTTGGATTAGGGTTGTTTGCACGGCAGCAAAGCGATGAAGCGCAAGAAGCCTCGGCGCCGACCTTGTATCGTGGATCGAGGTGGAAGTCAGACATGTGGAGGACCTTGACTCGCCTTCCGCTTGCTTTGGGCACCCGAGATTCGGCATCCGCAGGCTTGGTCTTTGAGAAGTATGAAGTGGCATTCAATGGCGACGTCGTGGGCCGAGGACAGAATGATCCGATACTTTGGCAGATGTAATTGCCATCCAAGCCCTTGACATCCGCATAGGCCAAAACTTGAGTCCAGATGGCACCGAAGGTGGTGGCCAGGAAGTCCTCCTCGCAGGTCGCATTGCTATGAAGTTTAGAAGTTTTGCAGAGATTTACCATAGCATCGGGGACAAGAGATGGTACAGCACGCGCTGCAGGTTTCGCGGCAGCAAGAGCGCTCTTGCAGATGGTGCAGTTGGATGCTCCGGAAGGGGCAGAGTTTATCACGTTTGTGACATTGGCGATGACAGCGTTCAGGTAAGCCTGGGCCTGAGTACCGTTGAGCTTGGTGTTCGGCTGTGGCAGGTAGATGGGATCTTCATCCTCGTCTGGGATGGTGTCGGGGTTGGTTAAGTTGTAGGGGAATGTACTTTGCAAGTCAGCAGTATTCACCATGTTAAATTGAAGGGCAACCTCACATGTTCAATACAGGGTCGTAGAGGGCTGGTTGAGGCTCTTGGGTTGGCTTGGCAGGGAAGTAGTAGTACGAAGGAAACACCGAAGATGGGAAACCAAAAGACGCAACGTAGGACGAGGCAGCAGGCGCTGAAGCAGCTTGAGCGCTAGTAATCATCCCAAATACACTATCCCAGGGCCTCAATTCCAGTGAGGGCTGACTAGAATTTCGGTCGTTGGTTTGTTAGGGCTAGAATATTCGCGCTAGCCCGATTCTCCTGCGTAGTTTCCAGTACGGGGGGCTCACTGGAATATTCGTTCGAAGCTAACTAGAATTAGGTTCCCGCAGGCCAATTTGGCCCAAATTTAGGTTAAAGATTCAGCGCATTGCGTTATACGTCCTAGCAAATTTGCAGCCTTAGAAACCATGTAGTTATATACGTTAGGGTTGCGCGTTAGGGTTAGGGGTAAGGTTAATAAGGCGATAATTAGATACCAGAGCCAGTTCTAAGATAATAACTAACATAGTAATAATGCGTTAAGTTGCAAAGGATTCTAGGAATTAGGGCAGCCATATAATATAATAGATAGGGCGTAGGTAGTTATAGTAGCGTGTATTAAATTACTATTACTAGAGATCCCCTAGAACACAGCTAGTTACCTATTACAGCGCCCATAACCTATATAGTAACCTATTATAGTAACCCACGCAGTATTCTATTATAGTAATACGTTATAGCAACCCATAACTATTATAAAGCTTAGTAAGCTATTATAAAGCCCATAACCCATTACAGTGCCTATAACCTATTATAGGAACCTATTATTAGTAGTTGCCCTAGCCACCTATAGCTGCCTATAGTAGTATTAAATCTATAATTATGGTAGACAGCAGCGTTATAGGTAAGTATTTTAAGCATTTACCTAAATTTTCATTAGTAATCTATAAGGAATGCAGGCATAGTATTTTACTTAGCTAGGTAAGAAGCCATTTACAGTACGTCCACTAGGTTAGTAGTAAGTAAGCTAGGTTAGTAGTAGATAAGCTTAGTAGCTAGGCTAGTATAATCTAGTATATAAGTAAGCTAGAGGTACCCTATTAAATTATTAAGCCTATTAGCTAGTTACTAGTATACACAGACGGGTTAATGTGCTAGTTAGACCTAGATTAATACTATTAGGTATTTTAAACTATCTATGCTATAAAGAACTATTAGTAAATAATTTATAACTAGTCTATAGTAATAAAGTGCAGTTAGCCAAGTTAAATAGCGTAGAAGGGGATATAATTATGTAATAAGTAGGGTTATAAAGCCATCTATTACTAGCGGTTATTTATCTAGGGCGCTAGTTCGTAGTATTTTAAAGTCTACTAACCCGAATCCACACCTAAACCCATAGACGGCGAGACAGGGTAGGTATAGGTTAGTAGGAATATAGATAAGGCGTGGGCTAATATATAGAAGTGGGCGGAGATAATAATCTAGAATAGGGTATAGAATAAGGTAAACCTATAGCTTAAGTAGACTAGATAGATACTATATTTAGTAGGTATAGAGTAGCCTACGTTATTAGTAAGTGTTAAAGAGCCTAAAGCTAAAAAAAGAGCCTATTATAGTAGCTATATAGAAAGCTATAGATAGATTAGCATAGTTTAGCTAGGTGTCTATTATCTACTACATAGAAATATTTATATAGTTAGAAGTAATCTGCACTAAGAAGCACTAGACGTAGTTCTAGCCATTATAGCTATATATAGATAAGAAGTTAGTTAGTAACTATGCCTAGCTATAGAAGTAGATATTAATGTTTTTTTAGTAGACGTAGTAAGCGTATATATAGAAGAGCCTAGAGTACTAATTTAGTAAGTAGTAGTATAAGGCGTGGGTAGTATTAGTTAAAGTAGTAGGGGGAGCGATAGAGGAAGATAAAGAAGAAAGGGAAGAAGTATTAGGTAAAGATTTAGATATAGAGATAATAGATAACGTAGATAGTGTAATAGAAGAGATAGAGGTAGAGTAGGATTAGTAGTAGAGCCTATTGTCTAGCTCTAGGTATCTAACATAGTCAAAATTCTCTTTAAATGGGGACTCGCCCTCATGCCCTACTGCTAGAAAGGACTAGTGCTAAGACTAATAAAAAAGTCTATCCAATAGGGCCTATTGGCTAACTAAACCGTGCCCTCTCCATCTAATAGGGCCTATTAGCTAACTGAACTATACCCTCTCCATCTAATAGGGCCTATTGGCTAACTAAACCGTGCCCTCTCTATCTAATAGGGCCTATTGGCTGACTGAACCATGCCCTCTCTATCTAATGGGGCCTATTGGCTAACTAAACCGTGCCCTCTCCATCTAATGGGGCCCGCGACGGCTAACTAAGCTGTGCCAAGTGGCTTTATAATGTAGGATATGCAGCTAACAGCTTCTATTCCTAAGTAGCTATATTAAAAAGCTATATATACAACACTCTAGACTCTATTAAAACCTATTACCCGCCATGGAACGAAGCGAAGAAGAGAGAAAGTAGGCAAAGCGGAAGTCTAATTAAAAGGTATAGGCCTAAAGACGCCAGTTCTATGCAGCCTCTCCACAACAGCCTAATATACAAAACCTATAGAGGACTGCAGATCTAAAGCTTGCGCTATCTTGCGCTACACACACCCCAAATACGCAAAGACACCCATCCTTTAATATTTATACTTAACTAGTTAACAATGCTTTGCAGGAACTAGTTCCTAAGCTAATACCCTTACTATAGTATACACCACCTATTAAACTAACTACTATAATACAGAATACTACCCCTTTAATAATATAGGTAAATACCTTTTAACTACTCGCTCTATACATCCCCTCTATATACACATCCACACAGCCGTATACATTACAATGGCCTATACTAATCTAACTAATGCATTAGATACTACCACCTACGTACTAACGCATTATCTAATCAAATATATAACAACTATATCTAAATATACTATAACTATCTACACTAGCTTTCTTATAATAACAACCTATACCCCTTAATTGCATATGGCTTGCTTAAGGGATTAAAACAGCACCTATAGTAGCTAAGCCTATAGTAGCTAGTACTGCTAAAACCCTTATAAATTCTCCTAATAATATACTGAATAATAACTCCCTAGATTACTCTAAGTTATTTGGGATGCTTAACCTATCTATCACTAATAACAGAGACGACCTAGTGCCACCACTAGTTAGCCCTAAAATATATCTAGAAGATTAGTTAAACACAGATATACTATAAGTATTACTAAGGTTTACCCTAAATAGTTTACCTAACTTTAGTAAGTACTTTTCCCTATACTATCTATCTTAGTGGATATAGTATAGGGAAGGGGCTAGTCTCTATTTTTAGTGGAGTGTAAGCTCTACTTACTACTTATTACTAGTAACACTAGGGACTTTCCCCCTTCCCTTATAGTGGCTATCTATATTATAGACACGTGCTTATAGGCTATAGGCCCTACTAATAATATTATGTCTATACACACACATTTACTACTACTTAGTACCTAGTCCTGCCCACTAGCTACTCCACCAAATAACGAACTATATAATGCTGAAACATATACACCACACCATCCCAAATTTTACATATTAACCATATTACCCAATATTCCTCTAAGAGAAGATAATCTACTATATAACTAAACACTTTTAAGTGCCATATCTAACTATATCTTAGTTTCATGCCGCTGTAGTGCATCCCTATGGGAATATGGCCATACACTTAAGGAGATAATAATATGGCTAAACCATACTATTCTACCTTTAATCCCTTTAGTTAATCTTAATCCTTAACCCCTTATACTTCCTAAAGCTCTTACATACTATAAAGCTACTAATTACTCTCTATCACAATTATGGGTACCTGCTCTTACTAGGGTTTCTAATAACTCTAACCTTGATTATCTATGTCTTAGCTTAGATCTATTAGAACAGGCCTACCTTTAGGAAACTGGACCCCAGACTCTATTATAATATTTTAATTGTGATAGCATTATCTTTGCACCTATAAGCCTTATAGTTTTTAGAGAAGACATTTCGCTCTCCTTTCTACCTAGGTTTATAGAAGGATTTAATAGTAACCAGCATATATTATTCTCCCCTGTTAACCTCTTACATCACTAGAATGTTCTGTTCTGTCTTACTAGACCTTATCGATGCCATATCTTCTGGCCGAATTTCCCTAACCAATACGTGAACGTATAAGGCCTTACTATAACTGCACAGTCCTAACACATTAATAATATAGCCCTAGGATCTTGGATTAACTACGTGATTATTCCTACACTATATTTAGTTAGCGATGTTATAACTTAAGGCCATTATCCCACTAGCTTCTAACACGTGAAATCTAACTCTTATATTAAACGGAGTAGGTCCAAAATGTTAAGTATAAACTCTAATTGGGTTAATATACGCCGTCCCGTTAGTTAGTTAATACTTGGCCCACTATGGGATAAAATCACCTTACTAGCATCTTCTGTGCACATTCTAGGGACTAATATACTAGATAATGCATTCTAGGACCCCTATCTCATCGTGTTATGCTATAATCTTAAAACTAGTTAGCTTAGGGGATATCTAATATATAATGCATATCTCTTATAGCTTGAAAGCTATATCTCCCACCACTAGAATATAGACTTTATTAATGAGCGTTGGTTCTACTGGGACCTAGGCATCTAAACAGGGTTAATGACTGCTAGTATAACTACCCTACGTAAAGTACGGTGTAATAATAACTAGAGTGATTTCTTTTGCTATGGCAGTGGTTGGCGTACTGTGCTAACATTCTTTTTATTTACTAGTACTAATGCTGGTTTAGCTACTATTAAGCTTGGTAATAAGAACTGCTTTTACAAGAGTGGCTTAATGCATGCTAAGGTATATAACACCAACAAAGAATTACTATACCCTCTTATTTAAGGTGAAGGCATCTTCATAAACCTATACCTTAAACTGCTTGGCTTCACATAAAAAACACTTAATAAGTGGAAATTCAGCCAGACTGGCCATTATAAAAACACTACTATCTTATAACAATACCTCTTTTGCTAGATCAAATACTATAAAGAATAGCTCTAAGTTCTACTATCCCCAGCTGCCTACTCAATAACATTTACTAATAGATAAGAGCTTAGAATATTACTGCACTACGCAAGAAAGGTTATAATCTTAACATTAGTTAATAGTAACACTTATTCCATCTAAGAGACTAGTGATTCCACCTATTAGAGCTTTTAGATCCTGCCTATAGCTAATGTTAACTGGTTCTATATAGTAGAAAGCAACCGCTGGCTTACTACCCTAGAGGCTATTATGGTTAATGTATACAAAGGTTCCTCTAATGAACTTACTTAAGAGATAAACTGTGTTATGACTATAGCCCTAGTTCGAACACTAAATCTTGTTCTGGAATATTGTAATATTGGTAAGCTACCCTCTTTAGGTAGAGGTAGAGAGATACGTTAAGCTTACGTCTTTAAGTATATAGCTAATAACCACTAGTATAAACGTAAATAAGAGAAACGATAGGGCCTAGAGTATATTTAATTAATCTAAGATTACGGGATTATCTGGATTCCACACAAACTTGGTATATAGAACAAAGTAATTCTATTATTCTGGGTCTATAAATATCCACACCTTAATATCCACTACCATGTCCTTCGTAATACTATAAGACGACAGTTTCTAGCGCACCAACGCACAACTTAGCAATACCTAGAGGAATATACATAATAGATTATTATAGATATACTTAAGCAGAACCTATCTACTAATTCTAAACCCTGGCAAAACCTCTACTTCTATCTAGCCCTCCTAGCAATACAGGCACATAACTAGTAGACATGGCAAACTATTAGAAACTAATGGCTAAAGCATACCAATATTACATATAGTAATATAGACATATTCTACAAATATATAGGTATAATAAAAGTATACTCTAATAGATTAGAGGTTATATACTTCTCTACTATTAAAAAGTACCTCCTTATTAATCTTAGTGTTGAGACAATATACTATGCCAAGTAACGTAATAGTAAACAAGAAGTGTACTTTAGGCAATGGGTAGATAGAATATAGAAAGGGTAAGTTACCTCTCTTTTTACTCTAGATAAGGATAATCTACTATGGCTTTAGAAACTTCCACACATAAAATATATAGCTGGACAGTTCAACATGTTTAAGACTATACTATTAGGTAAGGTACTATTAGAAGTCTACTAATAGTATTAGGAAATACTCTGCCACTATGTAGCTTAATATATCTAAGGAATCTTACACTATTTAAAAACATAAGTATCTAAGCTTGCTAGTGTAGATACTAAAGGGAACTCTTAAATAATAAGAATAAGTAGAGTACGCCAGAGTGAGCTAAAACGAACTAAATAGATATTCCTAAGAATTAGCCAGAAGGACTTTTACTAATGCCATATAGCTACAAAAGAGAAGGATAGCAATAATAGGCTTATAGTAAAAGAGATATTATAGATTCTTAGAAGATGTAAGGTATTTACTATAGATAATACTAGACTAGTAGAGGAATACCCTCTTCTTATAATAGATGTATTAGAAATAGGTAGAATGCCATTAACTCTAAAAGCTGTTGATAGATTCTATAAGGGGTTTAAACACTAGAAAGACCTTTAGGTTAATAATAAATATAAGAGTACCAGCCCTTAGGCAAAGCTAAGAGAGCATGCCAGTAATAAGGAGAGTAAAGAGGTAAGCGATATAATAGAAGAAGATAGTATATATAGTTTATAGTAACCTTATCTTATCTCTACTTTCTATTAACTTACTATTTTTCTCACAGCTGTCTTTACATAAATATGTTCAAAAAATTATTTCTATTCTAAACATATAAGAATTAACTTGTAACTTTACTAATATATACACTAAACTGAAGACATTAACTGATATATATACTAGCTCAATAGCTGCCCGGATAAGGACCGAACTATATTGTTGTAGGTGGAAGTGAGCAGTCACGTGACCTGGAAAATATAAAATCCGATCCTGTAAGGCGCGCTTGGATGTAAGGCGCGTAGTAAACACC